>NW_023425366.1:21295807-30585807 GCF_014108415.1 Molossus molossus | reverse complement strand
AAAATTATATTCTAACCTCCACTTTTAAAAGTTAGTAAGTTTGAGGTCTGAGGACATTTCATCTAATGTACACTTTCCCAATAAGGCTTAAATTATTCCCAGAATAGGTAAACCTGGATAATTATCTATCATCTATCTATCTATCTATCTATCTATCTATCTATCTATCTATCTACCTACTTCCATCCATCCATCCATCCATCCATCCATATAGTTGGCACATGGAAAGCATATGTTTATATTCCAACTTGATTCTGTTCAAACAAGAAAGAACTCTTGTGTTGGGACATGTGATGCTAGCCTTTGAGTGTTTCCTTCTCATCCCAATGCAGGGGTGGTGACAGGGTCGCACTTTCACTTGCTGGGAATAATGAATTAAGGACTCTGCTCTCTGAGGAAATAATTTACAACACTGACCATGGAAACAAGGCCGAGCCTAGGCCACTAATTATGTAACTAGCAAAGAAAAAAGGATAATAAGGGCTTAAAACTATTTATTGTGAAGGTAGAATTCAAATTAATATTTAACGCATTAAAGAAGAAAGATAACTGTGACTGGTTGAGAACTCACTTTTAAACTTTACACACTGAAGCATAAATGATGCTCGTGTGCCTGATATATTGGGGGACCTTTGCATCCTGGTGTCTGCAAGAAGGGGGGCTGATTTGTCAATATCCCTGATCTGCCAGGCAGGAAATGCAAGTCCCTTCTCCATCTCTGCCCAAGAGCTCAGCTGGGCAGGACTTTCTTGGTCCTGCTACTCCAGAGAGAACATGGAAAGTGAGCTGGCTTCTCAGAGAACCAAACTGAAATTTACACACCTGTAAGGATGTAAACTGACAACTGCCATGAAGGGTTCTGTGCAGCGGGGACACCGGGTCCCATCAGAGCTGACACTTCTGTCCTCTGCTGAGTTTGGACAGGACTGAGCATCCCTGGCCACCTGAACACATGGGCTGGCAGGGTCTGTCAGTATGTGGGCCAGGAGGTGGTCCTGGGGAAGAACTCCTGCCCTGTGCACTGTGGAGACCTGCGTGCATCTGAGCAGGTGAGGAGAGCTAGGCAGTGACTGACAAATGGGGCAGGAAATCCTCCAAGGCGAGAACTGATGTGAGTGAAAAGCAGCCACCAGGGACCACGAGCAGGATGCAGTAATGGGGAGCGTGTCCTCAAGGGCCATGGTAGGAGCCATGACTTGAATAGTCTCCAGCCCAGCAGCAAGAAAGGTACCAGGTAATGATGGAAAATCGCTATTTTTGCAATGCCTGGGGCATGAGCAGCACTGTTAAGGGACTGCAGAACAAATTGTAATGCAAAGGGCAGCAGGCCATTTTCCCTCTCTGGGCTACAGACTGCCTCCTAGCACAGCCTCCTGGGGGTTCAGGTCAGAAACCTGTGGGGGCACTTTGCCCAGGGAGCAGCAGGTGAGAGCATGACAATGAGCAGAGCAGTGCACGCCATGCCCAGGGGAGCAGCGACAACCAGCAGGCGCAGCTGCAAAGCCTTGTGGTAGTATTATGGAGGTTCATGCTAAGCCCAGTGTGTAAAACAGATACACAAAGGAAACCAGAAACAGCAGTTCTAATGCAGACCTGCGCCTGGCAGAGAGGCAGACAGGGCTGTGGGTGGTACATAAATATGTAACAAACCCAGGGGCTCCTTGATTAATGTGAGTGTATAAGCATGCCTCTGTGTGTGTGTGTGTCCATTATGGCATGTGTATGTCTGTGTGTGCATGCCTGCACGGCACAGGTATGCTCACATGTGTGTGTGCACACCTGTGTGTATATGCCTATGTATGCATGTGCACACCTGTGTGTGGGTGTGCATGCTCGTGTATGCATGTTAGTTCCTTTTATTTTTCAGAGGAGAGAGATGAATGGGAGATAGTGGGAATTTTAAGTATTTTAATTTTACTTAACTTGAGTCTCTTTCTTCCACCATCCATGTATAGGTAATTTATTCATCCACGGATGCCCTCGAAACTCTGAATGCAGGTGACTGCCCTCAATTTACCTCTTTCAGTGCTCACTGCTTGTGATCTCTCCCAAGGATTCAATATTATTTGCATAAAACAGATACAGCAAAAGAAATTGGGTCATATATGACCCAGCTATCTCTGTTCTGGTTATCTAACCCCCCAAATTGAAAACATTTATTTATAAATATATATATATATATACACTCACACACCCCTTTGTTCACTGTAGCATTATTCACAGTATCCAAGACACAGATACACCCTAAACGTCCTCTGATGGATGACTGGATAAATCTGTGATCCATGCATACAGTGGAACACTACTCAGACATAAAAAATGAATGAAATATTGCCTTTTGTGACAAACTGTGTGGATCTTAAGAGGATTATACTAAGTGAAATAATTCAGACAGGAAAGGACAAGAATCATATGATTTCACTCACACGTGGAATATAAAACATTCAAATATAAAGCAACAAATGAACAAACAAAACAAACTCACAGACACAGACAACAGTATGGGGGTTACCAGAGGGGAAAGGGGATCGGGGCGTGAAGAAGAGGGTAAAGGGGGTCAAATAGGTAATGGAAGACTACACTTTGGGTGGTGAACATACAATGCGATATGCAGATGATGCATCATAGAGCTGTACACTTGATACTTACATAATGTTATTAACCAATGCTACCCCAATACATTTAATTTTTAAAGAAGACATTTTTAATAAAGTAAGAAAAGTGAAACTGAGAACAGTTAGAGGGGACACACAATCCCAAGAGTGGCTGGGGGCTGGAGGCCTTGCAAATTTCATGCCAGACAGACTTTCTGCAGCCTAATAATTTTTTAAAAAGTAATTTGCATAGATATAGCTGTTTCCATAGCAACTTAAATAGTGTTATTTTACATCACAGCCCTAATGGAAGCTTTAGCAAAGCTACCTAAACATGGCAAGGGGACTCCCTGGAGGTAAAAGGACTTGAAATAAGACCCTGGTGTTTGATGGAAGTTCATCAGCAAACTGCAAAGAGGTATTCCTTTCAAGAATTGTGTGGCTTATTTAATCAGACTTGGAGCTTGCTTTTGGGAGAGTTCTCACCCTGGGATCACATGATTATTTCTTTCTTTTCAATCCCATTTTCATCAGGTTCAAGTTAAAAATACCTAGTCATGCCTGGCTGGAGTGGCTCAGTTGGTTGAGTGTTGTCCTGTGCACCAAAAGGTTGCTGGTTCGATTCCCGGTCAGAGCACATAGGTGGGTTGTGGGTTCGATCCCCTGTTGGGGCACATAACTGATTGATGTTTCTCTCTCCTTCTCCCCACCACCCTGCCTTCCTCTCTCTCTAAGCATGTCCTCGAATGAGGATTAAGAAACAAATACCTAATCATGCTCAATGTGAAATTTATACATGACAATAAAATCTCACATCTGTATTTACACACTCCAATAGCCAAGTTAATAGCAAGGGCAGTTTTGCAGAAAATTATTAAATTGACAAACTGATTGAAAATCCTAAGTGATGCGTGTTCATCGCATAACCACAACTGTGTGTTAAACACAAATTTTTACTCCGTGCTAATTGAACAAGGCATTAGGAAGTCCCCTGAACATGGCATGTAGGTAAAGCAAATTAACACCATCCTCCTATAAATGTCCTTCATGCAGGATGCATGTGCTCCAGTGTGTATAAGTGATCACACATCAGCAGGTGCCTCCGGAGACGAAGGCAGAGAGGAAGGCTATCTGCTCACCCTCTGTCTGGACAAGCAGCCCCAAGCCAAGGCTCCGCTGGAAAAGGAAAGCAGTGGTGTTTAGTTTTCTTCCCTCTCTCCTTTCAGCTCTCTCTTTTCTTTCATTGCCCTGAGCTTGCTTGGAACCAATATACAATTAAACATCTACTCCATTCAGATCATAAAGGCACTTAAAAAGCACACAAAGAAATGAAACAAAGCAAAAGCTGCTGCAGTTATTATCCAAGACCTCTTTGTATTAATAAACCTGTTGTTTGACTACTTGGAGTTCTCACTCTGTCTTAGATTTTCAAGCGTACTACTACCTCTCATTCAATTTAGAGGGGAAGATTTTTGAATGAAGAATACAAGATGAAAGACAATGATTTTTAATCTAAAAAAACCTTAAAATATGAGGAATGGAAGTAGCCTTTTGACTACTGATACTTAAGAATGTAAACTATGGTTAAATAATAAATACACATATGCTCCTTGATTGATGATAAAGTTATGTCCTGATCAACCCATGCTAAGTTAAAATAATGTTAAGTCAAAAATGCACTTAATACACCTAACCTACCAAACATCACAGAGTAGTCTAGCCTTAATGTGCTCAAAATGCAGTATCCAAAAAGTACTGGCAACACAGTACACCGCAGAGAACCGGTTGTTCGTCCTCATCATCATGTGGCTGACTGGAGCTGCGGCCCCCTGCTGCTGCCCAGCATCATGAGAGTATCTACCACATATCGCTAGCCCAGAAAAGATAAAAATCTGAAGTGTAGTCTCTTGAAAATGCATATAGCTTTCACACCATCAAAGACTCAAAAAATCCTAAGTTGAACCATTGTAGATGGGGGGCCATCTGTGTCTGGAAACCACAGCAGAGTGCATGCTCGTGTCTGCTTTTAATTAACTGGGAAGATAAGCTTTGGAAACTGTATCTGTAAACAGACAGGTATGCCCCTTGAAAATGGAATTGAGTTAGTGAGTTAAAACCCATTTTCTCAAAAAGAAATCCAATATGCACGAAAGCCAAGTACTGCGCAGGGCCAGTAGCTCTTTGGCTGTCGTGTACATTATTTTCAGTACTACATGTGTTTGTTTTGGGACTGCTGTATGCGAAGAACTGAATACTTTAAGGCTCAAGTTTTAATTTTCTAAAAACAGTTATTTGAAAAAAACCCCAAACTTTTAAGTTGGACAATTGTTCCTTACACAATAAATGGTTGCTCTTTACTGGAAATTAATAGTTTATGCCAGTTTTTTCCTCATCAAAGAGAACAATGCTGACCCTGGGAGTACCTCTACCAATATTTGTGCGAAGCTAATCAAGTTACGCAGAGAATGATAAAGCACCATCCTAATGATTCCCTTCCCCCAAACCGCGCTTGGCTTCTACAAGGGTATTAGATTAAAAGGCAAATATGGATGGAGAGAGAATAGAACTTGCGTTAGACCTTGAAGCAAGGAAGGTCACAACAGCAACATATAGATGGCACCTACTTAGTATGGGAGTGTGCATGCGAGTGTGCGCATGCTCAGCCACGCGTGCATAAGAATGGTGCAATCAGCTTCATTCCGATGACAGGCGCACTGATTCTATGAGGAGGTATAGGGACTACTTTCTTGACTCATGTTGTATTCTCTTGTTACCATTATCTGAAAGTCACACTCTTGTCCATCTTTCAAATCCATTACATATATGACTTTCTTCATTAAGTCCTTCTTCATCTCGACTGAGAATTCTCTTTTCTCTCCTAAACTCTCCTAGCCCTTCCTCATTGCTTACTTTGTAGACCTGTTACCCATGTGTATCCTCTCTCATACTTGATTGACAACTCCTTGGGGACAGCGCGCATGTCTACATCATCTTTATATTTTTATTGTCCACTCAGAGTGGAGAACACAGGAAAGAAAAAAAAGTGAACAGAAAAGCCAGCTGCACAGGACAGTGTTCTTATTTTTTTAAAGGTCTCTGTGATACAAGTCCCTGTGTTAAGAAATCACTTCTAAGAGAGTCTTCTCCTGGGATTCCCTTGGGAGGACACTTAGCTATTGTCACAGGACGGCTGTGCTGGCCACTGTGCCCTCAGTCATGATGGGCAGCCCGCTGGAATGAAACAAAGTGAATGAAACAAAGCTGAGGCTTCTCCCCGCCAGGCTGAGCTTCACCCTCTGAGGGACAACCAGGAAGGGAGTTATTTTAAACATTTCATCAGAAACAACAAATAAAAACATCTGTTGGAAAGGAAACCAGGTGCTGGGCAGGAGATGCAGACATTCTTTAATTCTCCCTTCTCCTCCAGGATCCAGTGGGGATTTCCATGTTGTGTTCGTTAACACTAGTTAATGTAATTTTTGTGATAATTGTAGAGCAAATAGAGCAAACTCTCAAACATAATTAGGGAAAAGTGTTTCTAATTAACTTGTAACTAGTGAGTCACAAAGTAGAGCTACAAATCGGTTATGCACTGTCAGACCTAAATGCACTGTACATTTCCATCGGGCACATAACAAAGCAGAACAAAATGCTCTTGGCAATACTTCTCCTTGAACCTTTACAACATTTTGGCACCCTCTGAACTAAATTGCAGGTAAGTACAGGTAGGCTTTACATCAACAGCACCAGTGATCATGAAGGTTAAAAATGAAGGCACCCTCAAATAGCCTGTCACCACATTTAATATGCCCGATGGGTGTACAGAGGTTCTGATGAAACCCCGAGAGGACTGTAGGGAAGTAGTGAACTAAGGCAGCTACAAGCCCCACCCCAGCGAACAGTACCATCAATATGTTGCTTGCTGCTGGCTGTAAGTTAGGGGACCGTTGCAGGCAATTTCTGCTGCATTTGTTAGAAGTCACTCCAGGTTTCTCTCTCACATAAGCAAGCACATTTGAATAAGAGGTAACCTTAAATTCATTCTAATATGCAAAAATGATAAATGAGCCACAATTTTTGGATAATTTAAATATCAACAGCAACAAATTATTTTGGCATCTCTCAAAAAGTGTCCTAACCCCCCCACCACTCAGCTCCTCACTGTGGTCCCAGAGAAAGGAGAAAGTGTCATTCTTCAAGTGTCATTCATGCATGGTCACGAGACCTGCCCTAGAGCCTTGGTGAAAATGGAGATTCCCAGGCCACTACCATCGAGATTTGGGGCCCAGAACCCTGGATTTCATTAGGGGGAACTGGAAAATCACTGTGCAAGGCAGGCAGGCTATGGAAACAGGCCTAGGGAATGGACCACAGGGCTGTGACCCTGAGCGCCCTCCTCCAGATCTGGCCGCAGGGGTTGCTGGGTGCTTTCAGGGCACCCAGCACAACGACTGATGAGGGTGGGTGTTCAGAATGTTTGTTGACCCTTTCTTGGGATACAGGAATACAGAGAACACCTTGATTCTCAGGTTAGGCACTTTAAAGACAGGAAATAATGTGACATAGTTCTAGAAACATCCACCGGTGTCCTACTGTTTGGCACCTGTAGTAAAGAAGGCTTACAAGACAGATATACAAAGTCAAAAAGTCTCTTACCAGAGCATAAACTAGCATAAACCACAACTCCTTTGAAAACATTTTATACCAAAATGTCTTGCTCACTGGAACACAGGTGCCACCATCTTGGTCATTAACAAGACAGCCACGCCCTAGGAAGGGGTGATTTCTGACTGGAAGGAGGCTGGGTTTCTGAAGGCTAGAGGACAGAGAGACATTATCACCTTGGAAGACTTAACCTCCATACTTCATTTACAAGGAGAGAGGAAGAAACTCCCATCTGAATTAACACACCGTTATTTAGGTCTTTTCATTTCTTTAAGCTGAGCTTCAATCCCATCACTCTCTTTTTTTTAAATTTTTTTATCCTCACCCGAGAACATTTTTCCATTTTTTGTTCAGATAGAGCGGGAGGGAGAGAGAGAGGAAGAGAGAGAGAGAGAGAAACATCGATGTGAAGGGACACATCGAGTGGCTGCCACCCGCACGACCAACCAGGGCCGGGGACAAACTGCAATGGAGGTACGTGCCCTTAGCGGGAACCGAACCCGGGTCTCTCTGTACCGCAGGCCGATGCTCCAACCGCTGAGCCAAACCGGCCAGGGCCCATCACTCTCTTTTTAAAAAATCCTCACCCAAGGATATTTTTCCATTTATCTTCAGATAGACTGAGAGGGTAAGAGAGAGAGGGAGGGGGGGGGGATAAAGAGAGAGAGAGAAAGAGAGAAAGATAAATCGATATGAAAGAGACACGTCGACTGGCTGCCTCCCGCATGACCCTGACCAGGACCAGGGACTGAATCACAAGCGCAGTACATGCCCTTGACTGGAATTGAACCTGAGACTCCTTGGTTCGTGGGCTGATGCTCTAACCACTGAGAAAACAGGCCAAGGCAATCCCATCACTTTCTAATCTCCTTAACTTGTCTCCTTTGTCATCATAGCATTTGCCACTCCCTGAAATTATTGGCTTATTGTCTATCTTCTCCACTGCAACACAACCTCCATGAAACATTCCACAATGGTTCTACTAATAGATATTGAAATGACACTTACTGTTTTCACACAGTTGACTTCTTTTACAGAAATTAACTGAAATCCAAGATCCCTCCCAACTGTGCCCTTTCTTTCTCACTTTCTCGTCTGGCTGCCTGGAACACAGGTACCACCACCTTGGCCATTAGGAAGAGCACTCTTGGGATGGTCTACGGCTAGAAGGTACCTGGATATTCAGCCCTGTATCCTAAGCACCTCAAACTTACTATCACATAGTAGACACTCAAGTTGCATTTGTTTAAATTTTTTTTCTTTATTGATTTTAGAGAGAGAGGAAGGGAGAGAGAGAAACACTGATGAGAGAATACATTAGTTGGCTGCCTCCTGCATGCCCCCCAAACTGGCCATGTGCCCTGACTGGGAGTCAAACTGGTGACCTCTTGGTGCATGGGTCAATGCTCAGCCACTGAGCCACACTGGCTGGGCTCAACTAACATTTGTTTAATGAATGAATAGATTACATACACACAGCCTACAGAGCTGTTTCAATTCCTAGAACTAAGAGTCGGGGTGAACAGGAAGTTAAGAGTTTGGATTTCTTAATTTGATTAGACTGGGCCTGGTTGGGGAGAAAATTAAGAATCAGAACTAGTGCTGAGGATTGTAAATTTTTGCCCTTTGCATTTGGACACAACCGGGCTATCTGCTATAGAGAGATAACCCAACAGAAACATCTGCTATAGAGAGATAACCCAATAGAAACATCTCTATAAAGAATGTGTGAAATGCAGAGCTGGTGAGGGGATGAGTAGGGGTCAAGAGGCAGACCAAACACAAACACTTCTCTCTTTTCCCCTTCAGGGATCCATTAGAACTAACAGCAGTGGGCTGCTGGGGAATGAGTTTGCCCAAGGCCAGCTGTTTCCTTCCGTTGAATGAAGCATAATTAATGTAACACAGGCCTTTCCCACCCCTTCTCTTATTCTTCCCCTGGGAGATGGAGGGACTCACCCAAGTAATTTGTGGGCATGCATGACTTGGCTCAACTCTGTCTTTGTTCCTCTCATGAATGAGTGACCCCAGAAACACTGCTTCCCTGGTCTCCATGGGATGTGTCCTGGGGGGCTGTTCTGACCCAACTGCTGCCTGGGCATTGGTGGATACGTCTGCCTCATTCTGGACAAACAGACTTAGTAACTGCTCTCCAATTGTAAGTACTGACCTCTAACAGCAGTGAGTTAATGAAGTGGCTTATGCCTTTATTTTGTTCAGAACTTGGCTGTGGAAGAGAGAGTGCAATAGAGGATTCTATGAACTGAGGCCTGGGGCCCAACCACCTGCTGTACACATAAAGTATTACTGAGACATAGCCACACCCATTTGTTTATGTATTGTTTACCGCTGTTTTCTCCCAATATAAGTAGAAGTGAATTGTAATCGAGACCCCGTGGCCAGCAAGCTAAAGCAGTTATTACCATCTGACTCATTACAGACAAAATTGCCGACTCCTGATCTGGAATCCCGAGGCCCGTTAGAACTGCAGGATGCTGCTGGAGCAATGCTTTCAGGTTGAGAGCAAAGGGAGAGTAAAGGGCAGGCAGGAAACTGCTGCTCCATTCCAGCAAACTGCTGTCCCTACAATGTTAAAAAGCAGAATGTCTACCTGAAGAAGCGGGTTAAACAGGTTAACCTTCCTGAAAGTTATAGGGGACTAGTGGAAGAAATGAACCATAGAAACACATCCCATCATAGCAGTGAAAAGGGGATAGAAATGAGAATCTCAGGGCCTGGGTGGAAACAAGCATGGAGCATAGGTACTCCTGGATGCACAGGTTTTTGCAACACCAAGAGCAGCTGCAGTTCAGGAATCTGTTGAAATGATTCTGCAGCCTTTATAGGCACAGGTTATCTCATGACTTCATAGTACAAAGCAGAGAAATAGCTGTTGTAACACAAGATGGAGGGATGCCTGTTAATGACAGTGGAAAGTGTGTCACATGCTCCATGCAGCAAAGAGGGTGCCAACCTGTATTTATTTAAATTTTTTTTTTGCCTTTATTGATTTTAGAAAGAGAGGAAGGGAGAAGGAGAGAGAGATAGAAACATCAATGAGAGAGAACATCGATTGGCCGCCTTCTGCATGCCCCCCCGCACCCCCGCCCGGGGGGATCAGGACTACAACCTGGGCATGTGTCCTGACTGGGAATTGAACTGGCGACCACTAGGCGCATGGGTCGACGCTCAACCACTGAGCCACACTGGCTGGACGAGGGTGCCAGTCTTAAACGTTGCGAATGACATCAACGTTTACCATTCTACTTTCCCAAAGAGCAGACAATATGCATGGGTGGACTCATCTTCCATTCAACTGGTGAATGCATAACACCAAAATTAACATTCTCCTGGGATTCTTTTCCCTGATTCTATTTAAGTTCACAGATCGTGGACTCTGGAAACCAGGCTCCATCAGACTGGCCTCACCTGACTGACTAAATCCAAGGAAATCTTCATTTAATCATTTTCCCTTCAATACTGTGGTCGACAGAATAATGGGTCTCCAAAAATGTCTGCATTCTAATCTCCAGAACCTGTCAATATGTTATCTGATAGGGCAAAATGGACTTTGAAGATGTAATTTAAGAATCTTGAGATGGGGAGATTATCCTGGGGATTATTCTGAATTATCTAGGTGGGCCCAATCAAATCCCATGGGTCCTTAAAAGCAGAGAACCATTCCTGGCTTCAGTGCGAGGGATATGTGACAGGGGAAGATTTATCAGAGGTGCAATGCTGCTGGCTTTGAAGACAGTGAAAGTGGGTCACCAGTCAAGGAATGTGGGCAGTCTGAAAAAAAAAAGCTGAAAAAGGCAAGGAACATAGCTAAAGTCCCAAGAAAGGAACACAGCCCTGTTCACATCTTGATTTTAGCCCAGTGAGACTTGTGTTGGACTTCTAACCTCCAGAACTGGGAGAAAATTAATTTGCATTTTTTTAAGCAGCTAAATTTGTGGAAATTTGTTGTAGCAGTAATAGGTAAGCAATGCAGACTTCACTGAGAGGCTGCCATGTCCACAGCTAGAACTGGTCTCTGGGTATACCTGTGTCGAGTGTAACTGCTCTTAGGGCTTGGGATGGCTTCTTTCTAAAGGTGGTGGGCATGGGCCAGGGTTCATGAACACTTCGAACAGTGAGATGAGTGAGAGTTGACTCTGAAATTAGGCATCTTTTGAGGCCTTGAAAGTGTGGCACCAACTTCTGTGTGAGGCAGCCCCACTTTCTAAAGTAACCTCGAAGATACATGGAGAATCTGTCTGGCGAAGACTGTGTGGAATAAAAACGGGGGAAGAAATGGTTTTTACACTTTAGTTAACTTAAGAATTGTGGACTTTGAACTTAAACACACAATGGCAAGAGATATTGATTTTTAGACTTTAATTCCTTTGAACTTTAATGTCTTTGGACTTCAACATGAAAGTGGATTTAGACTTTGATTTTTAATTCCTCCTTGGAAACTTGATATTTGGTGGGGTTTACATTAAAATTCGAGGCATCTCTGCATTGCTGAAGTTTCATTACTGGCATTCTCTATTCATTTGTATCTTTATGATGCTATTTAATCTTATTGCAGATCTTCTGATATGCTATGTTGAATATTTGGGATAAGAAATATATTTGGGATTTAATTTTAAATCTTGGGAACACATTGACTTTGGACTTGATTTAAATAATGTGCTATTCTGACCTCTTGGTATAATATATGACACATATTATACATTATACCTCTTAGTATTACATATAATATATAGCACATCTTGGTATGATGTATAGCATGCACACTAGGACTCCCAGGTCATTACCAGGAAGCCCCATGAAGATGGAGGAAAGGCTACCTTGACATAATGCTCAGCTCCTGCTTTAGAGAGGTGAGACAAGTCTCTGGGTGATCATAGCAACTAGGATAAGAGAAAAAAAAAAAAAACAGGCTGGAAAATGTTAGTGGGGAAAATGCTTCTCTGTTTCAATGTCTCCTTCCATGAAGGGTGATTAATTAATGTTATACCCAAGACTGTTTGAAATAGTAAGCCTCTGCTTGGCTAACAGAACTAAAGTAATGCCTCCAATCTGGCTTCTGTCTGCAACAGAGATAATATTTAGTAATATTTATACTTTGTCTTATCAAACTGTTCGGAACTCATGCTGGGAATATTTTCTCTATTAGGGACATCATGGAATAAAGAAGAGAATGAAAGGAGCAATTCAACAGATGAGAAATTTCATCACAATTCTGCAAGATGCAAAACAGAGATGAGTTAGCAGGTAAAACTGAGGGGAAGCCAGCATGGTTGGCTGTCTTGGTGGAACCCTAGAAAAGACTCAGGCTCCGAGAAGGCAGGCATGTTGTATGTAGAAATGAGAAGGGAGGCTACCCCAGGGTGATTCATTGAAGAAAACAAAGACCTGCTCTCTCCTTCTTCACTCCTACCTAGCTGGAGAGAAAAGCCAGCTGCCAGAATATTACTGACTCCTCCCTCCAGGCCACACAAATACAAAACAAATGACTCAGAAGAATGTTTTCCAAAGAGGTTGACTGCACTGTGGCTATCTGAGCATTAGAAGAAGTCTTCCTCATTAGAACACGTCAACTCCCCATCGCATTGCTCACTCCTACCTGCTCACCTGGAGTTCAGCTCCCAGTTAAGAAGTCTTACCAATGTGCACAGAGCTCAACACTCTATTCCTCTTGTCTTAAAAATGAAGAGAGAACCAAGGGTCTCTACACCTTTAAAGTAAGCCTGCAAGAACAATGAGGGAAACAAAATCCTATAAAGACTAATAAAAAAAAAATGACATCAGAGAAAAGTGAGATAATCCATGATAAAGAAAAAACAAACCTCAGTTCTAAATAACATCCCTAGAGAAATTCAAGAATTGTTTATATTCATAAAATAAGAACAGAGGTTATTAAAAAATAGCACAGAATTCTTAGAATTAAAGTAATGATGATGATATCTCCCTAGATCTCTGCCCCCATAAACCCCTCACAGAGAAGGTGAGGAAAATGTTGGATACTAGAAAAATCTCCCAGAATGTATGATAAAAAGGCACCTTTTAATTATATAAGAAAACGTAAGAGAGAGAAAAAATCCAAGAGGTTCAAAATCTAACAAATAGTAATTCCAGAAAGAGAAGACAGAGAAAATGGACAATTTTTGCCAAAACAACAAGACAATTTTCTGACACTGAAGGCCCTGACTCTTTAAATTGGAAGTGTCCAACAACCAATGACTTTTTTTTAAAGGCATAGACCTAGATATATCATCACACACATTTATAGTATCAAGATTAAAATTAAATTATAGAAAATATTCAGTAGAAAGATAATTATCTATCCATCCATATCCAAGATAAGTCATGTGTGAAGATTTAATACTAACATTTTCAGAATTTCATCTGCTAACAACCTTTTCTTTTTAGAAACTTGTAAGAGAGTAAACTAAGAAAGATGAGGGCCTGGAATCTAAGAGACAGAGGTACCAAACCAGGAGAGCTGTGCCTCAGGTCTAGACAGCAATCATCCAAATCAGCCGCAAGCATAGAGAATTCTGGTAGTGAGAATCTTTGGAATTGATGATGACCGAAATCATGGACAAAGTGAGTTGATGGGCATCATAGTTGATGGAGGATCCATTCAGACATGATGCTACACATGTTCTCCTTTGACAAGCATCAC
Organism: Molossus molossus; assembly: GCF_014108415.1. Taxonomy (NCBI): domain Eukaryota; kingdom Metazoa; phylum Chordata; class Mammalia; order Chiroptera; family Molossidae; genus Molossus; species Molossus molossus. Next base: position 30,571,869 of record NW_023425366.1, on the reverse strand, counting down.
ATTGGACCCATGGTGGAAAAATGTGACTGTTGGTCCCACATGGATCTGCTCTTTTACCATAATCAGCAAAGGCTGATCTCTGGCTTCTAAGTCCTTGAATCAAGCTATAGAAAACCTTGGAAAATTGACTGTGGTCACAGGAGAGATGGCAAATACAGTGAACCCTGACAATGTAAAAGTCAAGTGTGATGACAGAGGTGGTAAATGTGAGGGGTGAAAACAGGAGCACTAATACCCTTATCTTACAAAATGAGTGACAAGAGATAATGTCTGTGTTAGATGGAAAAAATGGAGACCTAATTTTAAAATTAATGATTCAATTTTCAAAGGGATCAAAGATACTGATCCCATCATTTTGGGAAGAAGACATGAGTGATAAAAATGAAAAAAAAAAATCCTCCTCCATCATAATAGAAAGTCAATATGAAAAGCATATGATAATTGATTTCTATAGAGTAAAATAAGCATATTATTTAAAGACACAGAATAACCATGAGACAACTAAAAACCAAAGGAAAACAAAGCACAAGTTAAAGTGAATGCCTCTGAGAGATCTGGGAGGACAGATGAGGCAGGGGACTGGCATTTTAATTATAAGTATTTTTTGACCATGTGTATCTATTACTTTGAATGAAAGAATTAAAGGAAGACAATGCATTTAATTATCACCCTTGCTGCTTCCAATCCTTCACAAGTAGCTGCTTTAAGAAGATGCATTAAGACAATGGAACACTATGCAGCTGTAAGAAAGAAAGATCTCTTACTCTCTGAGATGACATGGAGGAACCTGGAGAGCATTATGCTGAAAATATTCAATAAGCCAGTCAGAGAAAGACAAGTACCACATGATCTCATTTATTTATGGAATATCATAAACCAAATAAGCTGTCGATCAAAATAGATCCAGAGACATGGAAGTAGAGAACAGACTGACAAACCTCTGAGGGAAGATAGTGGGGGGTGTGGATGAGATAAACCAAAAAACTTATATGCATATATGCACAACCAGTGGACACAGACAATAGTTTGGGGAAAGCAGGAGGGTGTTGGTCAATGGGGGAAAAAGGGACGACATCTGTAATACTTTCAACAATAGTAAAAAAAAAGAAATCAGGCCAAGAGGGAGACATTTATTTCAAGCATAGCAACACTACTAAACCCTCATGGTTTTACATTTATTTGCTTTGCTTTATTTCCCTGACCAGTAAATGTGCTTGCTCACTTCTGGGAAAAGGAGAATGACAGTCTGGATTTAGGTCTATATTGGTTTCCTGGAGCTGCCATAACAAAGCACCACAGACTGAATGACTTAAAACAACAGAACCTTTATTATCTCACAGTTCTGGAGGCTACAAATCCAAGATCAAGGTGTCAATGAGGCTGGCTCCTTTTGGGGGCCATGAGGAGAATCTATTCCATGCATCTCTCTGAGCTTCTGATGGTTTGTGGGCAATCTCTGGTGTTCCTTGCCTTGTAAAAGGTGTCACTTTGATGTCTGCCTTCGTCTTCACATGGTATTATCCCTGTATGCATCTGTGTTCAAATTCCCCCTTTTCATAAGGATACCAACCAGCCTTATCTTAAGGGTTCACCCTACTCTAGTACCCTAGCATAACTAATTACATCTGAGTCACATTTTGAGGGACTATGAGTTAGCACTGCAACCTATGAATTTTGGAGGAATGTAATTCAATTGATAACAGAGTATTAAGTCAACTGCCCTAATACTATTGAGTAAAATAGCTAAACTGAAGTCTGTCTTCTTAATTAAAAGGAAAGACTATTTGGGTCTGCAAAGCATAAGATCAAAGAATACAACCAGCTGTTGGAGAAGTAGAAATCTTAAGGACACTTGTTTTCAACTGAAATAAAACTTACTAAGTTTTATGGTTCAATAAAACCTGTTTTATTATGATTTGTAAAGCACTCCGAAATCTTCAGTTGTGCATTTCAAAATTTAGGTTGATTCCTTCCATATTTACAGAGAGAAAAATTATATTAGCCAAGCCCGAAGGACATGCTGCATTTCTAATCAAAGTTTATTTGCTTTGGAGCATTTCAAGTAATGGCTAGCATATAATGGCTTCAACTGGATTTTAATAAAATTCTGATCATCATCTCACAGTAATTACTGCATAGAAAAAATTATTTATTGCAAGGCCTAATGGGCAGTATCTATTCTGCTGTGAATAGATACTGCAGTGCAAAGAGGCAGCTGTTTTTTTAGGCATGCATGTTTGTGTTGAATATAAATGTATGTAAATACTCCAATTTTAACATTTTATTATTGTTCAAACAGTTTGCCAAGGAATACTCAGTAAATAATTTAAAGCTGTGGAACATCATTTATTTCCTTTAGTCTTTTACTGCTTATAAGTTGGCACTCTAGATTCTTTTGGATATACAACCTAGGTCTAATCTAAAATCTGGTTTATAAACATGCTTGATTTTTAAAAAAATCACTAAAAAGGTTCTTTCTGAATATTTGTTTACAAAAAAAATCTCACTTTGTAAATATCTAGAGGGGAATTCAAAGCATACTATCCCCCTATAATTCTTTTCAGTGCATTTGTTTTCATGCACTTGACAATAAGCGGGAAAGAGGATGCAGCAGAAAAACTCCTGTGTCCTACTGGGGCTCCTGCAATGTCCTCAGTTGGTACTCCTTGCTGAACTCTGTGTTAGTTCCACTGAAGAATTACAAAGGAAGTAATATCTGTATTTTTAAACCATTGCTTTATTTAATTTATGCATAACCATTTAACTTATATTCCCAAAAGAATTTTCGGAGGGTCTTATGATAAGAGAAGTGAAGGGAGCCTCTGCTCCACCCTCCAGAGTCATCGCCTCCTTTTCTGCTCATCTAGTTAAGTTTCCAAAATGTGGACATGGTTGTCAGAGACCGCCCTTTTAATATTTAGTGGCCAGGAGCGAGGAAGGGCCCCATCCATCATAGTAGGTGCTGGTGTTAGCATCGACATGGCCATGCCAGTGTGGTCAACCAATGCCGATCTGCACACGCAGAGTCTAAGGCTTAGCACATATCTGGCCTTGTAGAAATTCATAAGCATTTGAGAAAGTGACAAGTAAGGATGACCTTGAGGTTAAATCGGCTTAGCTCTACTAAAACACGATTCCCCAAGCTCTGTAGGAGCCACCTGGTTCCAAGCTTTCGCAGCTCACTTTGGCAGATGACCATGGGTTGGTGCTGAAGATGAACATAACTCTCTAAGGCTCTTTGAGGTGAGTTCATTTGCCTCATTTTACTTGTGTGTCCGGTGGAAGATTTAGCCTTGGCTAGATTTGCATCACTGATGCTACATCTCAACCACAGTTGGCAGAGCCCCGTGGGTTTCCAGGCACCCTCAGAGTTTTGCCAGTACTGATATATTGAAGGCTTTATCACTATTTTGTTACTACAGCAATTTCTCCCAGGCTGGAATGTTCTCACAGATGCTCACTTCTGCTCTCCTTTTCTAGAGCAGTAGCTCGACCAAGGTGTCCGTTTTTCTTCAATAGGATCCATCGTGGCAACTCTGGAAACCACGAGCTTCAGCCCGTCAAAATGCTTTAACAACACGTTTTTCTTTTAAAAAGGTGAAATTCATGGTTGCAATTTAGCCAAGCACAATAAGACCCCGACTCTGGAAAGGCAAAAAACATCTATTGAAGTAGTGATCACTGTTATTCTTAGTGCATTCGGCTGTGACGGCTTCGGGGGCATCACGGGAGAAGACAGCATTTCTTCTAGGAGGGCAAGTAGAGCACCTCGGCCACCAGCACGTGCTGAGGATGAACCAGTGGTCATGACATGACATGGGTGCAAAGCTTTGTTCTTCTCAGATGGAGCAGAATAAGAGGCATATGTACTCTTTCTGTATATCAAGGATTAGCATCTTTCCTCCAGCCAGAGTTTCCAGGAAAGGAAACTTCTTGACATTCAGTAGAAGTTATCTGTCTTTGATGTTTCTAAATAAGGTTCACAAAAAAATTTCTGATGTTTCCCACTGCATCATGGGTGACACCCAGTATGTGTGAGAAGCAGCTATGGCAATGAAGTAGACAACTGCCAGTTCCTTCATGGTGGCTTCCAATATCAGAAGACACCAGGCCTGCTGCACTGGGTGATGTCACGGGACAGAGGCAGAGTTGCCATTTCCTTTCAGGTCTAAGCTGTCAATCATCTCAACCCTTTGCATGTGGCTGAGTTTCCTTGGCAATGACATAACCCGCAACAAAGGTCTGCGCTTCTAGACAAGGGTTTTGTGTTGGAGCAAATACAAGTTTTAGTAAAATCCAATTCTTTTCAAATCATGAAATGGATGCATAGGTAAACAGCATAAGGTCCCCCTTCAGTTCTGTTGGCCTCATGTGTCCACTGGCAAGGTCTCAATGCACAGAAGCACCACAATGTTTGTTTTTCATCACTCACATTGAGTCCTTTCTCTTGCAGACATTTCCAATTTAAACACAATCCAGGAAAACAAGGCTGGGTGTTCATAACCAGAATGGCAGGGTATATTTTCAGTTATTCAACTCACCCCAAACTATCCTACATGTTATAGTATGTGCACAATAATAGGTGTACCTTCCCTGACCTGTATCATCCCATGTTTAGCATAAAACATTACTTTAATAACATTGTAACCCTTACCTATTATTTTTCCATAAAGACAATTCTTCACTTAGAGAAAAAAACAAAACAAAACAAAAGAACAATGGGAGTTTAGTTCTAATTTAGCTAAAAGTGTGAGAGACATGACAACAATCTTAATAGATGTAAATTTAAGAAAATATGTTGATGCTGGGAGTCTTGAACCAAGACTGAGCAAATAATTATAACTCTAGCTCGAGTAATGTACTTCCTTTAATAATCAGAGTCACATATACTTCATCAGCATAGTAACAAGGAAATTTTAGAGCCAAGTTGGAAGGTCAATGGAATCCTGGATAATTCAAAGATCCATTTTTTTTTTTAGAGCCAACCTTGCAATTCACTGGTGAAATACTTGCTTGAATGGGTTACTCTGATGAACCCCAAATCAAATATTAACTAGAACGGCAATGTGTATAATCAAGAAGAGCAATCTGAAATCCCATACTGAGGATACCAGTGTTGTTGGCACTACAACAAGTACAAGTGCACATTTAAAAAGTGAGGGATGATAGTGAATAGCTAATGTTTACTATGTCTGTATATATTCTAAGCAAGGTATGTGTTAATCGCTTTACATGTTCTCATTCATTAATTCTGATGGCTCTACAAGGTGGTTACTACAATTCTCTCTATTTTACAAAACTCAAAAAGTCTATATTTATGAAAAGGTTTCCTCTCATGTTCACTATTGAAAAATTCTTTAATATGTAATACCACATAACCTTGGGACTTTGTAGGCATAAATATTTTAAACAGAAATTAACTGTTAAGTGTGATAAACTCTCTGTTGTTAACCACAGTATAAACCAGAATATACACCCTATTAGCAATAACTCAGAAACCATGCCCTTTTATCATTATCAATCCCATTCTAATGGTGGCCTGTGGGTACTGTAAGATGCTGAACTACTTCTAAATCAAATGACAAAGACAGAAATATGGTCACAGAATTTCAGTAAGGGATATGTTTATAGGATTCTAATGATTTAATTTGATTAATCAGGTGAGTTACATTTAATATGCTCTTAGTCACTTGTTTCATCATTGGCAAAAGCCTAATGGACTGCCTGTGTGGGGAGCCCTCGGAGAAGGCTACCATGCTGGAGAATGCAAATGGACCCTGAGAGTCAGTTAATAAGGATGCTAACCTGTGACCAGCTCTCGGATCTCCAGATCGGTGGTCTTGCGGAGTAACCTCACCAGTGCTGGGATGCCACCACAGTTTTTCAGAGCAATTTTGTTGTCATCATTGGCCTTCCCATACACCAAGTTTCTCAGGGCTCCACAGGCACTGCGGTGGACTTCCGTCATCCGATGATCCAACAGGTCCACCAAGAGCTGGATGCCGCCTTGTCTCCTTATCTGAAAGAGCAACAGACATACCTTGTGCCTTAGAGAGGAAGCTTTCAGTATTAAATCAAAAACAGTTTTTTCATGTTAAGTAGTTGCTACAAATAGGTACACTGAACCGAATTAAGGCACAAAAACAAAACAGAAAACAAGTATGGGCTCTCATTAGATTTTATTGCATTTACTGGCTTTAATAGCCTACTAATAAAAATTCAAATGCATTCCCTGTCAAGCTATGGAATTTTGGAAAGGCGATTTTACCTTTCTCTATATAACACATCTCTGTATAAAAATATACTCATGGCATGAAGCAGATGGAGGACCAAGAGAATGCTTCTCACTCTTAAGACTTACCATATTTAACCACTGTCTTAAAGGGCTGCAGAATTGATATACAAAATGTTAAAATTATGCTTAATAGGGAAATGGTCCCAATATTTCAAAGAAACCAGAAGCTAAATGAGAAACCAGAAGAATTAATACAAGGATTTTCATCTGAGAAGACCTGAAAAATAAAGTCACTCACCACGGGAGCTAGTCAGAACTCTAAGACCTAGGTATGATACGCTTAACTTTGGTATTTGTTTCTACCCCCCCAAAATTTTGATTTTTTGATAAGTGAATGAAAAACAAAACATTGCAATATCTTTCTAGATCGTGTTACCCTTGCTCTCCTTTAAATTTTAGACCAATTTTTTAACGTAAAGCAAACAGATAGGCTGGTTAACATAGTCCATTTTGTGTTTTCATTAGCAAAGCTGTATTTGAACACTTCCGCAATCATATGAAAAAATAGCATGATTCATTCCATGATATATTTTCCTTCTTCAACTTCAACATCCCTCAGGGATTAAAGAATTATAATTTGGCATAAAAGAATATAATATGGCACCTTCCCTACTTAGTTTTCTTATTGTAGAAAACTACTTCATCCCACAGATGTTCAGGGGCACGTGGCTGAGTCTCACAGCTGTTTCAAAGGTGCTCACATTCCACTTCCTCACGAGGCTACTCCAACCACACTGTAGCCCTCCCCAAGACAGCATTCTTGTTTTACCTTAATCTGTTACAGAGTTCTTTTTGACACTTGTCATATTCTATCTTCATTACGGTTATTGTTATTGTCCATCTTCTGCTAGAAGTATGTTCTTGGAGGGCAAATCACTTTGTCTCATTCACTGATAAACTCCATCCCTATCCCAAGTGCAAGGCTGGGCACAGAATAGATGTTCAATAAATATTTGTTGAGTGAATTAAGAGAGAGTATATTACTTGTTACAGTAGTGTTTCTCAGATTTGCTAATGCTCAGCTTTTCAAAACTGAGTCATATCCCTTTTTAAATGAAATAACGGAACTTTTGTGACCAGGTAAGAATATTTCTGGGGGCTGCAGCAGACCTTACCATACCAGATTACAAAGAAAATGAGGGCATGCATCCCTCACCTAAGATGGGCCAGAATACACCTGTAGGAATTACTTTCATCTGTCAACAAAATGAAAATCCAAAATCCAAAAAGGTACAATACTTAGAACTCACAGACTCTGTCTGAGGGAAACATGAATGCAGTGTTTCACATGTTCTACCTTCCGAGAGAACAACAGGGAAGAAAGAGGGTTGTTAGGGGAATTACTTTCCCTTCCTTGTGGTGGTGACAGCACCCAGGGGAGGCGGCTAAAGGGGTTACTGGGTCAATTTTAAACAGGGAGGAAGGATCAGAAAACAATTTTTTTCCCAATTTACAGTTTTGCCCAGGGCCTGCTTGGCACCCATCCAAGAGAGATGAATGTTCGTACCACTGTGTACATGTGTCTTGGACATACATCTGAATAATAACACTGACTTTATTATAATACTTCTGTAGGGATATTCCACTTGTACGAAAAGGCTAAGCTATGAATGTTATTTTCTCTGTGTATTTGCATGTTTGTGCTTTACTTAAAAATTCTCTGGGTTACGTTATAGCAAAATCATTAAAAAGAGGTAATGAAGCCATTCTTACAGTTAACCCATTGGTTATATATTAAAAGTAGATGGTATAGCAAATCTATCTTTATATTCATATCTATTCCAGTTATTATAGTCCATATTCTTAACTTATAATAATATAGTTCTCATTCATACAACTTAATGAATCAAGCTATTAAAAATTATTGCGAAGCATTAAAAGGGAAAATGAATTCAAAACAAATGTAATACCAATTCTTAATGGTATAATGAGAACACAATGTATTCAGTGTGACCCTAATTAATGCTATATATCCAAATTTATAATACAATCTTAAATTCTATTTTAATCTATTTACAGAAACACAAATAACTTCATTATTATTGTTAATTATTATAATAAATAAATATCCATTATTATGGTTAACAAATAAGACAATACACTTTTCTTTCTGCTGGGGGTGGGGAGAGGTCACCACATCATCAATATTAAAAACTTTTGTTTTCTTGGGGTTGAATTTTATCTAAGAACGTGATAGTCCTGCTTCAGTTTTCCAAGCCAAACAGTAGTCAGAGCTGATGTTTCAACATTCACAGATGTGAAATGTGATGGTCAGGTCCTTGGTTCTTTCTCCTCCCCCTGCTCCCTCCCCTCTCCAACAGGAACAGAGGAGTGTGGGTTAGACTTCCAGGTCTCTTACAGGGTCTCTATGGTTGCAGGGTTTCTGGGTGGCTGTGGAGGGGTCTGAGCTGCACTCCTCACTTCCCCTCTCCTCTTCCCCTGGACCCTCCTCCCTCCCGTCCACTCTTCCTCGCACCCCTTCTTCCAGTGTCTTCTTGTAGCCAACCTTAAACCCTTATAAGAAGAGTTCCACCCTGGCCGGTTTGGCTCAGCGGTTGGAGGGTTGGCCTGTGGTCCGGAGAGACCCGGGTTCGGTTCCTGCTAGGGGCATGTAACTCGGACGCAGTTTGTCCCCGGCCCTGGTTGGGTCGTGCGGGTGGCAGCCACTCGATGTGTCCCTTTCACGTTGATTTTTCTCTCTCTCTCTCTTCCTCTCTCTCCCTCCCACTCTACCTGAACAAAAAATGGAAAAATGTCCTCAGGTGAGGATAAAAAAAAAAAAAAGAAGAGTTCCAACCTATTTTAAACATTAATAAGGTACAACTTCTCTTTGAAGAACTATCAAGAAAAATGTTCTTTGAAATGGCACCTTTGCTTCTTTTCTCACTAAATGGCAAGCAATCTTTCTTCCATTTTTCCTTCCAGCTGATCCCTCCACATCCAACAGGCAGGCCCTGTTTTAGCTGCACACTGTCCTTTCGTGCCAGTTCACCCTCTTCCCTGACTCCCCTACGTGTCAGCATACAGAATTCTTCAAATCAAATCCCAATTGTTTCTAGGTTTAATATTATTAAACAAATCAATAAAATGCTATATATCTAATATTTATAAAATATAACAAAATAAAATGCACTAGAAAAGTGCTGGTCATATGGTATCAAGTTAATAAATATTTATTAGAGAAATGGAAGAATGATGCAGTTGTTTTTCACCTGTTTCTGTCTCTCTGACTCTGTGGTTTTTTGTTTGTTTGTTTAATATTTTTTTTAATAAACATCATTTTTAGAGCAGTTTTATGTTCATAGAAAAATTGAAGAAAAAGTGTACAGAGTTCCCATATACCCCTGTCTTCATGCATGCAGTCTCCCTGGTCATCAATGGCCCCCACCAGAGTGGTACATTTGTTCTAACTGAAGAACCTACATTGACCCATCATTATCAACCAAAGTCCATAATTTAAATTAGAGTTCACTTCTGGTGTTATACATACTAGGGGTTTGACAAATGTATATGGCATGTATAATACAGAATCGTTTCATGATCCTAAATGCTCTGTGCTCTGCCTGTTCATCTCTCTCCACCTCCCCCCTAACATTGGAAACCAATGACCTTTTTACTGTCTGCACGGTTTTGCCTGTTCCAGAGTGTCATATAGTTGAAATCATAAAGTGTGTACCCTTTACAGTTTGGCTTCTTTCACCTAGTGACATGCATTTAATGTCTTGATAGCTAGCTTCTCTTTTTAGTGCTGAATTATATTCCATTGTCTGGATGTAGCACAGTTTATTTATCCATTCATCTACTAAACATCTTGGTTGTTTCCAAGTTTGGGCAATTATGAATAAAGCTGCTACAAACATCTGTTTGCTTGTGTTTGTGTAGACCAAAGTTTTCGACTTCTGTGGGTAAAGACCAGGGAGCGTGATTGCTGGGTTGTATAGCAAGGGTGTGTTTAGTTTTGTAAGAAACGGCCAAGCTGTCTTTCAAAGTGGCCGTACCATTTTGCATTCCCAGCAGCAATGAATGAGAGTATATGTTGCTCCACATCCTTGTCAGAATTTGGTTTTGTTAGCGTTCAGGATTTTGGCCATTCTGGTAGGTTGTAGTGGTATCTCATTGTGTTTTCTTCTCTTTTAAGACTGATTGGTTGATTGAGATTTATTATTTACATTAATACAAATGATTGAATAAAAATAATCGATGTTGAGATACACATAGGGAAGTATAGCTTTAATTGGATTTGAAATGAATACATTTTATATCTCTTAGTTTCCTGAATTTAAAGGCTCAGGGAATGACCAGAAAGGGCTCTTCATACATAATCTTAGTATAAAGTCTTAAATTCATTTACTACTTCATTTACTGTATGATTTTCTGATAAACGGTCCACTTGAGTAAATTATTCTTATATTGATGGCTCTTATATATTTTTCTGCTTAGCTGTGAATTTCAGGGATCTCGACAGAGAGAGAAAGGAAGCTGGGAGGCTAATGGATCCCACACCCAGGAAAAAATGTTAAAATGAAGCAATCAATCAAACAAAGCACAACTATGCCCTGCTGCCTGTCCTTTCCAGTTGTTTACAGAGAGGGCATTATCAACCTGAGGTAGACAGTCTCCCCGGGAAAAGGCCCAGATGAGTACTCACAGAATCACTGATGTTCACCCAGTTTTTATTGGGGGGGAATAAAATCAGCTTCCACAGCTTTGCCATACAAACCATTGTTTTAAAGTGTTTTTATCATTTCAACTCTAGAGTCAAATGTATATAAAAATAATTCAAGAGTAGGATTCAATGGTTTTCTTCCTTATTCTTCCATTACAAGGCAAGATATATGTAAACCTTTTAAATTAGAAAACAAATAGATACACAATTGAGTTAAATACAAGAAAAATGCAAGTAACATAATATCACCCCTTACAAAAAATGAGGCCTTACCACTTACAGAATTTGTTACTCTTAATATTATCTGCATGTATTGAGGATAAAACATATTTACCAATAAATTAGATATTATCATTCAATTGGTATCAATTCAACATCAGTGAATAATTTAGAACATGCCCTATTATAGCACTGTTTGTAAGTTCATGACAGTCTTAATAAAATTATAATGATGATAATGAGGGACAGTGGGTTAAATCATACCTTAACAAGAAACAGAATTCCTCTTGGGGGAGTACCTGTCTTCAATTAGAAAAATACTATAAAGAGTTGCTCTGAGGATAGTGAGACCCTGAAGGCCTGGGCTGTAGGTATTCATAGCAATGAGAGAGCAATAAGAAATTGATTGCTCACATATTTGACATCTGAAAGGGGGAAGGAGTGAGCTGAGGGGAGAGGACAGAGAGGCTGGAGTAGCCTTTGGCTAACCTGTTGGTTGCTGATATAAGCACCTCAAAGCATTGAGATCCTGGGTAGACAGTTCCATACCTCTCAAGGATCCATTGGGTCGTAAGCAAAATAACTGTATCTTTGGGCTTCTGGTTTAGTGCTAAAAGAAAGTAGCCTGGACCCAATACTCAAAGTAAACTTCAGTAATAGTCTGCAGGACTAATAATACACAGCACTTCTCTTGCTCTAGGTATTTATGAACAACCAGATAACAATGTCTGATAAATGGCTTATAGAGAGCTGTCTAAAAAGAAATACTTTGAACTCAGTGATTTTAATGTTTCCAATGAACTGTTAACTGTTATTCTTCATTGGTGTTGGGATATATATATTATATATAATAACGAATATATATATATATATATATATATATATATTCATTATTGATGTTTACAATTAAATAATTTTCTCTGCTTAAAAAGCAACTGGAAGATACAAAGTTTCTGGCTCCACAATCAGGGGCTTAACCAGAGGTAACTGAATCTTACTTTTCAACATTAATGTAGAAACTGCAAAGTCATCAGTTTGTAAAACATAAATTTTACTCACTGAATTCCATCCCTTGTTCTTACAGAAAATCCAGTTCTCACTTATTTGTGGAATATAATGAACATAACAGTCTGAGGAACAGGGTAGACCCAGGGACGTGGAAGTAGGGTACAGACTGACAATCCTCAGAAGTGGGGGTGGGAGAGGGGTGGGAAGAGATACACCACAGAACTTACATGCATGTACGCATGACCGATGGACATGGACAACAAAGCTGGAGATGAGGGTGATTGGAAGGAGGGTGTCAATGAGGAAAAAAGAAGAAATATCCATAACAAAAATAAACTAGTAAAAAAAGATATAATATCACACAATAAAAAATAAAAATACACATGCAAAAAAAAAAATCATTTCTTCCATATAATTTGAATGTATGCATGTAACATAGTTACTTCTGAACAAAAGAGAAATACAAAGCATAAAGGCCAAATATTTTATAATTTTATGGTAGAAATTATTTTTGAGAATTTTGAGAGAAACCATCTCTCTATAGTTATACAAATTGATCTATTATCTCCTTTCAATAGATAAACCAAGATGAATTATGTTTCTTTTTCTATTCTGTTTTCGAGAGGGGTTTGGGTGTACTGGCTTTGATGCTGGAGCACTGGGTTCAAATAATTTCTCTTTCTTTTAAAACCTGTGTTCCTGAGGCAAGTTACTTATATGTCTGTTAAACATAAACAAAATATGAACCTGTCTCATTGGGGTGTCTTCAGGATTAAATTAAATTTCACATGTGAACTGTTTAACAAAGAACTCAATAAATATTATTTGAAAAGAAACTACCCACTGTATCAACTCTAGTTAAAAGGATATTATTTTTTTGGATATGTTTATTAATTTTAGAGAGAGAGGAAGGGAGGGGGGAGAGAGAGAGAAACATCAATCGGTTCCCTCCTGTACACATCCTGACCAGGGATTGAATCCACAACCTAGGTATGTGCTCTGTCCAGGAATAGAACCCACAAACTTTTTGGTAATAGAAATGCACTTTAACCAACTGAGCCACCCAGCCAGGCAAAGGATATTCTTAGTGACTTATTATCTGGTCAATGTGTGATTTAACTTAATAATATGCTGATGTATAACAGAGTCAGTGAAAGGCTTATAATTCAAAGTTATAACTTCATAAATTTTATCTAATATGTAAACTATATATTTCTAACAGATGATTAATCCAAGCTGGTATATAACTAATTAAATTATATAAGTTCTTAAAAAAGAGCAAATATTTTTCTGAAACATAGAGGGAATCACTAAGAAAGACCATGTTTTGATTTTATTAACAGATTAGCTTCTTATAAACAAATTAAAAAGTACAACTCATAGCAAAAGATATAACAAGTAACAAATTAAATGACTCACAAGGTTCTAGGCTCATGTAGGTTTTCCCAGACATTACTCATGTGCCATGGGGAAGGGTGTGTAGGTGTTTTGGTTTCATCTCTATCTGCGTCTAGCAGAAAGCTATTTGGTTTTTGAAACTCATTTGGGAAGATGAAGAAGTGTCTACAAATACATTAGTACCATTATTTGATTTATCCTATTCTTCTGATCCGCAGCCCCCATGCTCCTGGAATCTTGGTCCCCTGTGCAGGTTTCCACACCCAGCTCCCACCCCTCTGAACAAGCCTCCAGCTGTCACTGAAGTTCATCGCGGAGGGAACTGCGTTAGCTAACAAAATTCACAGCTGGGAGGGGAGAAGCTGATCATTTTTTCCCTTTTTTAATTATCCTCAATTTAAGTGAAAGGTAATATTGTACTAATCATGTCTTAATAATAGTTTCTACCCATAACTCTGTTTAAAGAAAACGATTTCCCATGAAAGTCTCTGAAATGACCTCTTTTACAGCATTTCATACTTTCACGTTCTCATCACCCTCACAATCCCTTCAGTGAAAGAGCTTAAGATAAGAGCTGGGAAAAGCCTTCAAGTTGGTCAGAATATAAAATGCACCAAGCGATGAATTTTACAAGGTTCTTTAAAATGAACAAAGCACATGAAACATGCACACAAATTACATATACACAGTCCTTGGCCCTTTCCATCCCCCTCTTGCTAACCGGAGTCAGGCGCAGTGAAGCTTCCTAGACAGTCCCTGGTCTCAGAATGAATACACTCAGGTCTAAGTGGATGAACAGCAGGAGCTGGGTTCTCTGTTGAACATCTTGCTGCCCCTCAATGAAGCCAGCACAGAGGTTAAGGTGTCTGTGTGAGGGTTAGGAGCTGACACTCCACACACTCTCCCCGCTGCTCAGAAATGCTGCACGCCAGTGACGAGGTTCATTACTTTTAACAGCACTCAGGGAAGGTCCCCTCTTTCTGTTTTCTTTTCTTTTTTACTACAAGAATTATAAGTGATTCCACAAATTCCTTTTCTAAAGAAATCCTTCAGATGCACTCAACATGTTCCAAATAAGTCTAGCAGTTTCCATTACTCAGTGTAAGTTTGGAGCAGTCCTTGTGGATAGAGAACACAAAATCACGAATACTGAGAATGGAAAAGAATGCCTCCGATACAAGTCTCTCTCACTGTGCTCCAGACTGAACTCAGAAGTTTGCTTTCTATTTCCACATTAGGTATTGAGTGGTGTTACTGTTCCATGGTTATCTCTAAGTTACAAAGTGCGGATGAAATCAGATTAGTAAATACACAAGTCATTCCCAGGTCACATGCACCTGAAAGAGACCCAAACTGCTTTCCTCGAATGATCTAGAAGCAAGTGTGATGTGAGTGGGGTGGATGCCTCTTGCCAACACCATGCTCCCAGGTGCCAGGTCTTCCTTTAATTTCTCTCCCTCTCTGACTATCCTATCTCCTGCAGGTCTGCACATGCAGTCTGTTCAAGCAGACACACACTCTATTTGACAGTGGGAAATTTACTCTATTTGACATTTCATGAAAATACGTACAAGGCCTCATTATTCTGAGTTATTTGCATCACTAACATATAGTTAGTCTACAGCCTAAAATAAATATTCACTATCAACAAAGGTGGACAGTGTATAAAATATTTAAAGGCTTCTCTGGATGTCAGTGCTGACATATTTTCTCCCTCGCATTTCTCCAGTCTGATCCTTTGGGCTCCTTTTCCCATGGGCTGGATAGCTGATCAGGGAAGAGTCTGTCCACTGGGGCCTTGATTAGGCTGCTTGTCTGGGCTCCATCTGTCACTGCCTTTGTTCTGGCTGTGAGTACTTATTTCACAGCTAACTGAGTAGACTACTTGAACCCGTACTTACACGTGGCTCACAGGAAATCTATAACTACTATGGCACCTGCAATTTAACATTAAAATGATCCTCACTTAAATCTAGAATGACATGAAGACACATTATTATCCTAATTGCTTAACTTTGTTGTGGATGTGTCAATAAAGAGTAAGACTGAAAACTGAAATAAGGAGATAAATCTACTAGAAAATAGACACACTTATCAAAATCTACTGAAAATCTTTCAGAATTAACAATGAGAGAATTCAATCAAATATAAAATAAAAATATAAAAATGAAAAGCTTCCTTATGGATATGCATTAATCCATAGTTAAGTTATATACTAAAAATAATCAGAATTTTAATAAAAATACATATAATTTCAAATAGCAACATGGTACACAAAATGCTCAGAAAATAAACCCAATAAGAATTGAGTAGTTTTTGCATGAAGAAAGTTGCTTAAACTTACTAAGGTACAAAAAAGCAGATGCAAAAAAATGTGGAGATATACCATATTCCTGCATGGGAAAACGCAGTACTGCAAACATTTCTGTTGTCTTGATTAATTTAACAACTGAAGCAGTTCTAATTTAAAACCTAACATAGTTTAATGTTGTTTGTGAACATAATGATTCCAGAGTTCATATAGAACAATATACATGGGGGAGGTAATCACATAAAAATAGAGAAGTATGGAAGGTTGGATATGCCCTAAAATACCAATGAGTAGAACATAAGGGCCCAAGAATCAACACACAACAATGAAGGAGAAGAAAACAACCAGAAAAAATCCAGATATTTACAAGACCTCAGAATATAGTCATGAAGCTGCGGGGATTTATTGCCTACAATTGGTGAAAACAAGCTCACCATTTGAGGGGGGAAATCACATTTGATATCTTCACATTTACATAAAATAAATTCCATATGGATTAAAAATTAAAATGTGAACCAAAACAAGTTCTAGGAAAATGAATCAATGACTATTTACATCTTACTGGGATAGAAGGACCTAAGGTTGATAACAAAGACAGAAGTCACAATGAAAAAGGGTGATACACACAATTAGAAACCAATGTACAGAGTGCATCACAAAATAGGAAAATCATTGGCAGTGAACATGAAAGACAAAAATCTTATATTCTTACTTCAGAGATGGTGAAACTGAGACATAGCAATGATGTGACTGGCACTGCCACACAGCAGCAGGTGGCAGAGTCAAGACTCAAACCCACTTTCGGGTCTGTGCTCTCAACCCCTACACCTCAGTGTCTCATGTGTAGGTATTCATTCCCAGCCATCCACAGTGTGGTTTGCATTTTTAGACATATGTGGGTGGTATCATGCTGCACATATTTTTTTCTTACTTGCTTGTATCACGCAGCATTACACTTGTGCTATTTATCCAAGTCAATAGACACAGCATCTGGGTATTCACTTTTAATACTGGGAAGTATTCCTTTGTAGGACCACACCATCGTTTTTCCTTTCAGTCTCATGTTGGTAGATATCTGGTCGTTTCCAATGATCTGCTTACACAAGCAATGGAGCCACACACATTTGTGTGCACAGTGAAAGTTTCTCTAGGTCGGATATACACTTAGGATTGGTGGGGTCTAGATTCTGTATATATTCAAATGTGTAATGTGGCCCAAAAGCTTGTACTAATTTACTCCCCACTGGGAGAGAGTAACAGTCTCCTTGATCATACTTGGCATTGTTGATTTCTTTTATATTGAAAGGAAGATTCTCTTTTTAAGTTTCTATTTGCGTTTTTTTGTTACTAGTGAGGTTGAATCTTTGAGTAAACTCTATGCCCAAGATGTGCAGAATCTCCTTGAATAAAATTAGAATCTTTTACTGAACAATAAAAACAAAACCAGTTATAAATACAATGAAATACCTCCTTGTTTATGAGTGAAAAAAAAGTGGATATTGAAAAGGTTAGGGATTCTCCAAAATTTATACAAAGATACAACACAATTTTAATAAAAAATCAAAAGAGATTTATTTCAAACAAGACAAAATGATTCTTTCATCTGGAATCTTAAGCAAGTAATAAAAACAAAGAATACTTTGATGAAGAAAAATACAAGGAGGGAATTAATGCATCACATATACTAGTATTACATAAATCCTCAGTAATTAAATCATTGTGATAGTGACGCAGGAGTAAAATGGCTCAGTAGAAGAAACTGGATAAAAGAAATAGAGCCTAGTGCATTTAGAAGTTAATGCGATAAAAAGAAGAATTACAGACTAATGTTGAAGGAATGAATTACAGGAAAAGCTCTTAAGAAAGTTGACTAGACATCATGTACATCCCAAGAATTTAAGAATAATATGCTAACTAAAGACAAAAATAATTGAAGTGAGTATCTGTATGATTTCCAAGATGAGCAAGGAGTCCTATACATGAACAAGAATGGAAACAAAATAATTCTAAAAATAATAATTGTATCCAGATACAAGGTTTTGCTTCAGCTTTTAATATCCTTCTTAAACTGAGTTTAGAAATTTGAATATAAGTTTAATGCATCCTCACGGGGGTCACACTGACATACTGAAGTTAGGATACATCCTTATCTAACACAGGGTTCAGATTTTCACTTTCTTTTCTAGCTTTCTCTTTTATCCCCTCCTGCCCCCACACACAGTGAGGCCAGCATAAAACTGAAGAGTTTTACACAGAAAATTTAAGTCATAATATAACATCAACTGAAAACAAATGCTCTTCAAATTCTGGCCTTTTTTTAAAACAATGAATCAGTCATCTCCTGTTAGTATTAATGCCTACTTTCAGATTAACAATTCCTAATCTTATCTTGTACCTATTTGTTGGGAAAATATATAATCTAACATATTTGCAAGTGGCAAAGCTAAATTCATATGTTGTTCAACATCTCATGAGAATTTTAGATGAGCACACATACATTGTGGAAAGATAAGCCCTATGAGGTAGACAGGTAACTATTTGAAAATAATTAAACATCTCAGAATGAATATAAGAAGCCTACAAATATCACCCCAAAGCTTTCATTTCTGTATGGATGGGACAGTCCCTTATTTGACCAATGTTATGGAGGGGTTAATCTGTTCATGTACTGGTTTCAGAGGTGAGTGAGATGAACCAGGCCCCGTACCTGTGGAGAAGTCAGAAATTAAGTAAAGAAACCAGCAAAGGAGCCGAGAGGTCATTTCAACAGTGAAAAACAGAGGCAGCATTATGTGGGGGAAGACTTAGCAATTTTCTAGTTCTAACTTGGTATTCTGCTCCTTAAAGAGGATTTGCTGAACTGTGCCAGCTGAAGCCCCTGAACGCCTGGGTCTTCATGGTAAGAACCATGAAGATGGAGCAGGAATGAAGGACAGAAGATGTGAGAAGGTGTTGCAGGGAGTTGGTCAGGGCACCATGGTCAGAGGGCATTTGAATAGAGATCAAGTGATGTAAAGGTGTGAAAGAGGGTCTCGAGGAAGAGACAGGAGGCGTGTGGCTGGAGCAGAGGGAAGGAGAAGTGAGATGAGAACAAATGGCAGGCGGTGCTGGGCTGAATCTGAGGCTTCTAGCGTGGTCAAGGGCATATCAGGTTTACTCTGAGGAACATGCAAACAGGAGCTGACCTAACACACTTGTTTAAAGACTGCTGTGGACAAAAGACTGCAAGGATCCACAGGTAGAAGCAGGGATACCAGTTAGGGTGCGATCGTCCAGGATGGAGTCCAAGGGTTAAGAAATGGTCAAAAGATAGGAATCACAAGTGACTAAGATTTTTGGTCTTTCATTTTTAACAAACAAATGTGTGGATCATCATCACAATAGCAGTTTGGGGTTGACTGACAGATATCAAAGTGTTTATGAAAGACAGACTCTCATTTACATTTGTTTCATTGGCATTATGAAAGCATATATTAAAAAAAAACAATTACTCTTCTTTTGTTATTGCAAAAGGAAAAATAACATCTTCTTAAAATATAAAAATTATGCCAACATAGAGTGACATGAATGGTTTTGTACCTTACATAGCCTACGGTTATAACTAATGAGTAGTAAAGTAAATGTTACGTATGCCACCAAAATGAGTTAGGATAGATATGTATAGAAAACTTTCCTATGCATTTATTTTACTTTTAATTTCAAGATCTTATGTTTTTAAAAATTTAAACTATATCAAGTAAAATTGCTATCATACCTATACAAATTGTGAAGAATATAAAATTTGCTTCAGTGTCTTCTTGTTATGCATGTCTTTTTCTCTTATTTTTTCTGTTTTAGGTTGTAAAGTCACCGAAGCATTCTAAAGGTACAGATGCTCATACATCCTTTTGCTGTAGTAATAGCCAATGTTTACTGGACTAAACAGGGATTAAAAAAATGTTCAGTTTTGTTTAGTTCAACCAATACTTATTAAGCATTGTTCTGTGTTCCCTGAAGATCTCATGGACTAATAAAGGAGGAACACAGACAAATAAGGTCTTATGAAACCCACAGGGAAGTCATGAAACCAACCTCCTTGGGAAGTAGAGTGGGGTAATTATTTCTGGAAAAAAATAACAGATGTACAAATTTAAGGAATTTGTAAACTGGTGAGCCACATAACATAGAACATGATTAAATTACACAATGTTTGGGGCATGGCAAGTCCATGCTTTTAAAAGTGGGGTTCATGTGTGGTAGGGTCAAGGAGAAAAAATAGGTATCAGTACATTAGATGGTGTCATATCTTCCTGACCCTTAAAATTTACCCAAAGATTGAGTAGGCTTTATTATTACTATCAGACTTGAACAATTTATGGAGACTATAAAATGTGTGACATCTTAAAGAAAAAGCACAGAATTTAAAGGAAGGGTATGCTGTAGAAAGCTTCTTTGGCCAACAGCCCCCAATCCCTGCTGTTCACATGGATGATGGCTTTGAAGAGAGCTCGACAATGAGAGGTTGGACACTACGGAGGGTTTGTAGAAAAAGGTGCCTGCGCGCAAGAAGTTCTTGCAGAGGCAGGATGCAGAGAGTGCTGTAGAAGGCCAGGAGAAGACCAAATTGGGGCTGGCACTGAACACCGCATAAGTAAGAAACTACTTGAGGTGTTAGGACATGGAGAGCCATGCTTTCTGAGAAGAGGAATAACATAGGAAGAAGTTGTGGCAATGAGGTAAGAGAATTTATTGGAGAGGCAGTACCAAAGGAGGCATTCTGTGTCGTGCAGAAGTGTATCTCTGAGAGACTAAGCAAAAGGGAGAGCCAGGAGTTCCTCCACTTGGGCGCCCTGCAGCGCCCCAGACATCTGTCTGGGATTCAACCACTGTGACCTGCTCTTTAGAAAATCCACAAACTGAAACATATCAACCTTAGTCTCTCACATGTTTATCCTGAATGCAAAGCAAGCTGTTACCAGGGATTTGTCTGCAACATGGCATCTTGAAATATCAGTTACTCTATGAGATTGATCAACTGATTAAGTCTTATTCACTCTTCATTTTGTCCATCAGCCCAAGAAGAACATTTATACAACACTTGGAACTTGGTATAATAAGAATACAAACTTGTTAGCTGCATCTGTGACCTTTGAGATATTAAGAATTATGTTCTAAGAAATCTCATCAAGTGCAATGCAGTCCACCCTAAACCACATGTCATATCAGTGGAGAAGAGAACTTTATTCTAGACTGTGTCATTACGATAAACACTTATCTCAGAGACTCTGATGGCTTAACAACTCTCCTAGCAATTTTAGTGGGTTGGTGGTACCAGATCACACATGTGTATAATGTTACATACATATATATTATAGTGTCATGATATAGTAATATATAATAAATAATCTATGTATACATATTAATCAATTAATATATTTAAATAGAAAGTAATTCAGAAGTATCTCCTCCTCCTCCCTCACCAAAATGGGATTATTCTGTTCCTTCACTTCTTTTATTTCCATTTTCATTTTGTAGTGTTATTTTTTTCTTATAACCCATCACTTGTGGGTTCAAAGGAGTTGCCCTGTAGGTATTCTAGGCATTCTACTTTCCAATAATTAAAATAGCCACAGAGACTGAGAAGACGACTTGTTTAAATTAATAACTTCTATTTAAAGCTCTTCAGTTCTGAAGTGCCACAGATTGGAGGGCTGAAATTATAAATTACAAAAGGCCCCCATTTTACTCCACTCTTAGATGTTAGCTCTCAGCTTAGTTTATTAGTACACTCTTTTAAAATATCTTCACTGTATAAAATCCCAGCTAAAAAGAATCATGTTTCCTTATTTTCCGTCTTATTTACTGATTTTCTAATTATACCTTTAAAAAAATACCTGATATATAAATGTCCTGGTTTGCATTTTTAATTCTTTAAGAATTTTCAAATATGTTATTGCATCAAGTTTTTTCAGACTAAAAGAAAGGCAAAGGTTATACTCTCAGTTTTTAGTAGGCTGGTCAATGCAGAGGACTAACGATAAAGCAGGGATTCAGGGAAGAATTTTGTTTTGTTTTTAAATCCTGCATCCACTGTCATCAGAATTGTCTTTTTTTTTTTTTTTTTTAAAGCATACATAATCAGATCATGTGGATTCTGTTCAAAATCCTCAAATAATCTCCATCGCAGTCAGAGGATCAGTAACCTTGGCCTTTGGTCCTGTGTGACCTGCCCGTCTTCTCCGTCTCTACTGTTCATCATTCTCTCTTTCACTCATTTTTGGCTCCAGTTCCTCTGGAAGGTCCCGAGCAGCCCAACATGCTGAGTGGGACTCTTCAGAGTGACTTCCTCTCCATCACTCAGGTGTCCACCCAACCTACTAACCATCAAAAACAGCACGTCCACCCGCCCGCTCCCCTGCACTCTCAGCTCACCTCCTTTTCTCTAGATTCTGCCTTTGCCTCCATTTACCATGTGATCTATTTCCTGCCCCACTGACACCCAGAGAGGGGTAAGTGCTGGGAGGGCAGGGATCTTGCCTGACTTTGTCAATGCTGAGTCCCCGCACCAAGAGGAGAACCTGGCACAGAAGGTGCTCCATATTATCCCTTGACAGAATGTAGTTCTGACTGTGAACTTTGAAATTTTGAAATCCAACCAATTTCCACAGTCCACCCTTCAGGAGAAATGTCATATGCCAAACTAATTAGTACTTAAGAACAAAGAATTCTGGTGTTTAAGAAGAGATCTTAGAAGCTTAGAGTATTATAAAACTGTGAACACAATGACACCAGCCCAGCCTATATCATGCACATATTAAAAATGTTTTCTTATAGCTTTATCTCTTCATCTCATGAAGGGAGAGTAATTTTTCCCACAAGGAAAGCCAACACGACGTACAAAATGCTTCTGCAGTATGCACACCTGCATCTTGTTTATAAGAGCCAATGCTGAATATATGAGCTAATTATAGATAGGAAGATGTCTTGTTTTCCTTAATGCAAAAAATGTGTAACAGCATGGGAACTAGTGGAGTGCCCAGGCTCATGGTTGAATACCCAATTTCCATTAGGTGAGCTGGGCTAAGTGGGAAAGAGACAGATAAGTCAGGACAATAAGAAAGATTATTCATAATTCACAATCTTCATATTCTGCTGTTACCCTTCTGGGTTTAAGAGATATTAAAATGAAAAAAATCAAAATTGCAAAAACCAATCATCATCTATTGATTCATTTTGTAGGGTGTTTAATGCAGAAAAATTATATCTAGAGTCTGGAAGACTAGCAAACAAGGGGGAAATGTTAGCTTTGGAAACTCGGAGACATATAAAACATTGTGAGGTATTTATTAATACAGATGTCCATGCTTACAGGGGTGAGAAAACGGCAAATCTGAACAACAAAATTAAAGAAATCATGATTTGCTCTGAAAATTTAGAAAAGGGATTTTCATAACTACAGTTGGCACTTGCCCAACATATGATTAATGAACTAGCTGTGGAGACCATGTGGTCCTCAAGATGGAACAAATTGATATGATAAAGCCAACCTAGTCAAGGGGAAAATGCTCTGTTAGTGGGACAATTTCAGAATCTTTTCTGCAGGCAGACAGCCCCACAGAGCATGTGGTGTGTGGCATCCTTCAGTCAGAGGTGTGCTTCCCAGGGTTCCTAAGTGCTGAGTGAGTATCTGCCTTCCTCTAACTGGTGTGAAGGCAGATTAATGTCGCCACCCCACCCAAAAAATGTCCACGTCCTCATCCCCAAACCTGTAGATATGTATGTTACATGGCACAGAAGAAGTAAGGTTGCAGATGGCATTTAGGCTGCTAACCAGAATACCTTCAAACACAGAGTTTACCGTGGGTTGTCTGGGTGGTATTTAGATCTAGTAGCCAAGCAATAGATCGCCTTCTGCTTTAATCACCAGCTTCTTCTTTGGCTCCTGGCTGAGGTGTTCCTACATACTTGACCAAACTGAAATATGATAGGGCCAAGGAACTCTCATTTCAATATCTGCTCTCCATAAGAAGTGCCAAGAACAGGGCACTGCTATATACCCATTTTCTTGATTCAGTGGCTAGCCCATTGGACACTGCCCACCAATCAGTGTTACATGATTCTCTTTTCTGATGACTTCAATGAGGAAAGACAGAAACTGTCTTCCTAACATCCTGTTGCACTCTGGATGGCTGACACTGTCTATGCAAGTAATGAATGACTCACTATGACAGTATCTTCTCAAATGATCATTCAAAAGAATACAACCTGAACAACTGTGAAGATGTGCTCTGGCGTTTTGGTTTTTGTCCTGTGTTAACATTCATCTTCCTGTAAATTAGGTTGGAGGAAGGAGTCTTCAAAAAGTGTTCCTTCTCCATTGCTACAGAGCTTCCATCGCTACAGAGCTTATCTCCATGTTCTGCTGCTGCTGGCCTTGTTCTGATAAGGAACCACAGGCGGGCCTATGATTTCTCTATAGAACAGGATGAAGCATCAGAGGAAATAAAGCAGGGGAAGTCAGATGCTGAGATTTCCAGTTCATGCATCTAGTGGACACCTCTGGTATAATCAAACTTAACAGAGTTCTTGAGCAAATCCCTGCAATTAATCAAGGTTTTTTAGGTAGTTTCTTTCTTATGTCAGTGTTTTCTGACATTCTCCAGGGTCTAATAGAAATTTTAGGCCTCAAATTTCCTTGAGGGCTGCAAGCAATTTCTACTGGTACCCAGTAGCAAGCCACTGATGGCCTTTCATAAAGTAAATATCTATGCCCGGTCTGTGTGGCTCAGTGGATTGAGCATCGTCCCATGGACTGAGAGGTCCTGGTTCAATTCCCGGTTGGGGCACACGCCTGGGTTTTGGGCTTGATCCCCAGTGGGGGGCATGCAAGAGGCAGCTGCTCAATGTTTCTCTCTCACATTGATGTTTCTATCTCTTTCTCCCTTTCTCTCTCTCTAAAAAATCAATAAAACATATTTTAACCCTGGCTGGTTTGGCTCAGTGGTCAGAGCATCATCTCACAGACCAAAGAGTCATGGGTTCGATTCTGGTCAAGGGCACATACTTAAGTTGTGGTTCAGTTCCTGGTCCTGGTCAGAGTCATACGGGAGGCAACCAATCAGTGTGTCTTTCTCATATTGATGATTCTCTCTCTCTCTCTCCCTCCCACTCTATCTGAAAATACATGGAAACATATCATCAGATTAAGGTTTAAAAAAACAACATATTTAAAAAAAAATAACTAAAATTGACACATTTCTTTAAAAGAAAATCTAATGGCAGAGTATGGCAGTTGCATTAAGGTTGTCTCTCTGCTGCCCCTACTGGCTTTTGCTATGAACTCCAGTCTCTTTGGGTATTTATTAGTAACGGTAAAATCGGTAGTGGATCTGCACCCGAAAGTATCTTACACCAAAGACCTTCAGAGTTTTTTGTTGCTTGGAACTACCTTCAGAAGTGACTCTTTTTATTTTATTTTATTTTTTTATCCCTTTTCCCTTTTCTTTCCTTTCTTCCTTTTTATCTAATGGAACTTAATATCCCCACATATGAGATATGATTTCTCTAGGACCCATGGAATTCTACCAAGTAATTTGTTTCTTATTCATTTCAGGGTGGTATCAGAAAAATATTTTTCATCAGTTGAGAAATACCCCAATTCTTTCAATTTTCCCTGTCGGACCCCCCCTTATCTGCAGAAATTACAAGCCAATCTCACCTTGTCATGAGTCATGGTAGTTCCAATCCTGTCAGCCTGATCGTTTGCAAGCTCAATAATCACTAATCAGCAAAGCTGAATATCAGAGTATCTTTTATCATCAGTAAATTTTAGTCTCTTCATGGGAATTTTTTGCCACAGGTAAGGGAATTAACATATCCTTATGCAAAAACTGTTAAAATAGATTGTATGGTTGCTCAGGTAAAGATAAATAATGACTGCCTTTTTCTCAGACATTGGGATTTTAACAAAAGGGAACTTTCCTGATCAATGACAGTACTGAAATCCCTGGTGCCTATCGAGCTTCTTTATAGCTTGAACTCCACTGGATGCTGTCAACGCCACAGGGAGAGCCACTCTATTCAAACCCTGATAAATTATAAAGTAACTCAGAAAGCTACTTTTGAATAAGAAGGTGCTGTAAGCCAGGGGACCATTGTTAATTCAGATATTGCCAGTTCCTCCCAGGAAATCTATCTTTGTTGTAGTTTTGATAATTTTGGATTTTGGCTGGCCAAGGGGTTCTCACTTAGTTTATACAGTCACAGCTGGCCCATGGCACCATTTTCACCACATCTGTCCTCATGTGCTGTGGGAGCATGCATTCACTGTGGTCTTTCAGGTGCTATGCCTGGGCCAGTGGGCATGAAAAGTTACCTCTTGTTTTTGAACAACTACCTTTCCAGATTCTCTCCAAACAACCTCTAATTCTCTAGTACAATGGCCAGGTAAAATTATATTGATTAATCCTAGAAATGAGAGTTTCCCAGACTCTTGCCAATCAAAGAAGCCTCAGCATGGCCTCAACTCTCCGGTTGGGAGGGTTATAAGAGTAACCAGTCCTCCCCGCATGCAGTGGAGTTCCCTGGTTGCTCTTCCTGACTTGTGTCACACTATGATTCCTCCCACCTCTATCTGTTCCTTTCATCATTACATGAGTTGAAACAAAATCTTTTTCCAAGATCACCGTGCCTCATCTCTTTCTGAGCATCCATCAAGGTCTTTTTCAAATCAGTGAAGTTAAGCATAAATACTTGAAATTTTCTAGAACCTTACAGGGGAGGAAAAACATCAATTCTGATTTCTTAAATTCCAAGGTATTTAAGTGTTTCTTTTCAATGCACAAGGACTTACTTGGGAGGCTGAATAGTCCTTCCCCCAGGGATGCTCACATCCAAATCCCTGAAACCTGTAAATATACTACCTTACACAGCAAAAAGGATTAAGCTGCTATGATTAGATGAAAACATTTGAAACGTGAGACTCTCTGGATTATCCGTGTGGGCCCAATATAAGAGGGAGGCTGGAGGGCCAGAGTCAGAGAAAGGACATATGTTGATGGAAGCAGAGACTGGAATGGTGAACTGAAAGATGGAGGAAGGAGCCAAGAGCCAAGGAATGTGGGCATACTCTAGAAACTAAAAAGACCAGAAGTAGATTCTCCCCTGGAGCACAGCCCTGCTAACATCTGGATTTAAGCCTAGTAAAACTGATTTCACATTTCTGAACTCAAGAAGTGTAAGATTATACACTTATGTTGTATTAAGCCACTGAGTTGGTAATATATGTTAGAGCAGCAAGAGGAAAATAATATAACCTATATTCAATGTCCTATGATCAACTGTTTTCTAGTCCTTTATTAAATGATCATACAAGCACCTCTCTAATCTAATCTGTCCTAGACTGCCCTGCCCCATTTCTGCCCAGCCTATCCATGACCTGTGATTCCTCATTTTCTCATGGCTGTTTGCGCCAGCTTAACCAACGGGTCCACAAGATCCCTTTATGGTAAGTCAGGCAAGAGTGCTATAACTTCCTCTTGGACATCTTCAACTAATTACAAAACTAAGAAATATGGGGGGGTCCCCTCAGAGTCAAAATAATATTTGGCCCATTTTGATGTGGGGCATGGTCAAAGGCCAGTCCATGTTGGTTTCTGCTCTTGATATTGACACTCTTCAGAGGCAATGATGGGGTTGTAAGTGGTGTAGATAATTCTACTCTTTGGGGTAAGCCTCACACAACAAGGTTTTGCCCAGGTCAGAGGGACATAGTCATGAATTAGAGCAGTAGGCTGCATAGTTAACTACCTATGATGGATTCTTACCCTATATAAATCCTGATATTGCTATTACTCATTGGAAACTACTAGTGTTTAAATCATTCTGTCTCAATATCCCTGGTAATAATTTTTTACCAGAATCTTTGCCGATATTCATTGGAAAAACCGCCCATTCTTTTGCCCTCAAATCTCTTGAGTCGTGTCCATGACCCTCTGGACATACCCAATATTGACAGATGTGATTAAAGGAAGACAGATTACTCTTTGAACAGAACATTCTAACAAAAGTTCATCCATCACATCTTCGCCTTGCCTGTCTGCAACATAGATCTAGGCATGCCAAATTCAGTTTTCATATATTTTATATGCCAGGTTTTGTTTCTTTATTAAAACTTTAGATATCTTGGCTTGATTGGTAAAAGCCAATGAAAGCAACCTTTGAATTATGGTTTCTATATCATATAATATTGCAAATCTCCTGGAACCAAAGGGTAAATGAACATTTTCTACTGAAATAGTTCATTCCTTTACAGATGTCAAGTTGTATGGTCTCATACCAAGAATCATATGGCTACCAAGACAGCATTACAGAATCATCTCCATTCCTTTCAGCTTCCATATGTTTGCCCAAAACTACCTTCACAAACAGAGTCAGCAGTCTGTGTACCAGTCCCACTTTGGACATCTTCATGGTGATATTAACGCTATGCATACCCATGAGATCGAGAAGTTGGAGCTTAGGATAATCACCATCTACCAGAGATAAGGCATGTTCCCCTGTGCTGTACAGCCTGTTTCTCTAAATAAAAGTGGATGGCAAGGGGTTTGAGCTTCAATGATGCAACTGCTATTGCTCAGGCATATTTGGAAATGCCAGGCAAGATTTGGGGGCTAGATTCCAAAAATTTGTTTGTAGGAAGAACTGAAAGAAGGGACAGACTAGCATTTAGATCCAGTAGCCATGTCTTAGTGGTTAGGAAGAGGGGTAATTCTGGGTAGAGCAGGGTTTTTAACTCTTGAATTAGTTGGTCTTCCTTGGAGTCCTGTATGGACCATACAATATTTGGAGGCTATAAGTAAAATAGGTTGTATCTGCTTAATTTTGTTGTTTTTAGTCCACATGAAAAACAGAAACACTAAATTAGAAGTGATGCACAGGCATTCTCACCATTTTTCATACTTTTAGGCTTTGAAAGATCTGTCACTTGAGTGGTAAAAGTGGTAGTTGATGCAAGATAGTGGTACCTGTGAGAGGGGGCAGCGGTGCCTGGCAAGGGTGACAGAGCTTGGAGAAATACAGTGATGGAGAGTGTCAGATGTGCCCGGCAGGACAAGCTAAGAAGGAGCAGATGGAATAATGGTACCAGCCAAGAGTAGCTTGCTTGTGGTCACCACCATCGGCCTCCTGAGGACATCAGATACCTTTTCTGGGCAGCCATGGGCAGCAAGAGAGGAAAGAAATAGTGCCTGTCATGCCAGAACTGACAGGCAAGTTTCTAAACAGAGACGTCTTCCAGGTGACAACTGGACATAACTGGATGTGTAAGTGGGGAGAGGGGTGACCCTGGAGTGTCTATCCGAACTAGCCAGTGAAACATGAACTCAGACCCACCTTATGTAAAATAGCAATGGCTCCCCAACCCCACACCCATCATTCTCTACCCCCATAACCGTGTTGTTTTCTTCAGGGCCACTAATACCATCTGACATATGACAGATTTAGGTCTTAACCTGCCTAGTCATCTGGGTCTCGTTTGTTCACTGCTGTATCATCAGCGCCAAGAAAACAGCCTGGAACTTTATGGCTGCTCAATGGATAGCTGCTGAATTAATGTATTCATTAATTCCACATCTCCATAATATCAGTGCATTAAGCATTTGGATGTGTTTATGTGTCCTTTTATGTTGCATGCGTGAATGAGTCTTTGATTCTAGTAGCTGAATTTACTTGTTTCAACAGTGGCTCAGCACAGAGCCTCACACAATGTGTGTTTCCAACACGTCCGGATAATGGATTTCAAAGGTGAATGAACAGTACACGTACAGCAGAATTCGTACAGACATTCTGTCTGTAACACTACGAGATTGGTTTCACATTCAACTGTTAGGAAGAGATTTCCTTAATTTACATTTGCAACATATACTGACAATAACCCACATTTCTTAACCCCTGACTCTGGCTGCCAGTCTAGGTATGTTCTCTCTAAGTCATGTGGATTCTGCTATTTTACAGTCTCGGAAACTGCGGTTCAGAGAGGTAACAAGCCTTGGCCAACATCAAGAGTTAGAAAGGAGGAGAGCAGCCCAGGCTCAAAGGCAGGCAGCCTGGCTCCAGAGCCACACTGTTAGCTCATAGAAACGATGACATCTAGTAGCTAATGCAGGCTCCTCTGCAAAAAATGTTGAACGATTTATGATGAAGAAACGAGAAGAAATCGTTCAAAGATAATCAACTAAAAAGATGGATAGCACCTTCTCTTGAACTATATGAGGTGGAAAGAACCAAGAATAAAATAAAAATTATGAAGCTCTTTAAGTGTAGTAGACAGGAACAAGTCTGAATTTTTTAAAACTTACAGAATGTTCTACAAAGAGTATGTGGGGGGAGGTATGCTTATTTTTTTATACATGAAGGTTAATTTCTATGTTGTAGTTAACACCACCCAAGAAACATAATGTCAATGTAGAAAAAAAATTGTGTAAATGCAACAAATATATTGAAAGTATATGGGTATGAGTGTGTGTGCACACGCATTTGTGTGCACACGCACACACACACACACACACACACACACACTCCAAAAAACCTATTTCCTTAAATCTGAGCCTCTTCCATCAATTCTAAGTGAGTATAGCTTAGGCTATATTTTTCTGGAAACTTCTAATTTAAAATTCTGTGTCATAATCACTATAAGAAGCAGGCAGCTTTCTCTGACTCCACAGGCTGGGTTTTAAGCTTTGGTAGGCGTTGTCACAGGCTGGGGACCTGCCCCTCCCCAGGCATCATACATGGAGTAACACTGCCCTGTCCAGGAGGTTGTGGTCCTTAAAGGTAGGATCTATACATTATTATTTGATTCCCCTAATAGCACAAAACAGGCTATTGATAAACTCTTTCTTCCACTAGAACTAAAAAATGTATTTCTTTAAAAACAGAAAGTGCTTTCTTGGAATTAGAATGGTAAGGCAATGGAAAAGAGGTTTGTTAGGAGCTAAAAAAATAAAATTACCATTGGTTTCCCAGATAAATTGTTCGTATCTTTGAACTGCATAAGTTTACTGTATAAGACCTTCAGACACTTGGAAAACTTTGGTTGCATATTTGACATATGAAGCCAATTTTTCATATAAAAAGAGGAAATCAGGCCAAAAAGTAAATTAAATCTTTGTCACTGGTGGTCACCAGTCATTTCTTTCTTTTTCTTTTTTTTTTGTACAGATAGAGTGGGAGAGAGAGAGAGAGAGAGAGAGAGAGAGAGAGAGAGAGAGAGAGAGAAACATCGACGTGAAAGGGACACATCGAGTGGTTGCCACCCGCACGACCAACCAGGGCCGGGGACAAACTGCAACCTAGGTACGTGCCCTTAGCGGGAAGCGAACCCGGGTCTCTCTAGACTGCAGGCCAACGCTTTAACTGCTGAGTCAAACCGGCCAGAGCACCAGTCATTTCTATCGCACAGAAGTAAATACAGGTCA
Source organism: Molossus molossus (assembly GCF_014108415.1). Taxonomy (NCBI): domain Eukaryota; kingdom Metazoa; phylum Chordata; class Mammalia; order Chiroptera; family Molossidae; genus Molossus; species Molossus molossus. The sequence goes on along the minus strand of NW_023425366.1, from coordinate 30,540,517 downwards.
GTCCTTCCCATGTGTAACATCACATAAGAAAGTTTGAGGTTTTTGAAAAACACATTTTAAAATTATTTAAAACTTTAATTGAATTTATTTTTTATTAATTTATTTTTGTTACAGATGTTTCTCCTTTTCCTAACTTGAATTGAATTGAATTCAATTTATAATAAAATAAATAAAAATGTTTAAAATATTTTAAATTTAAAAAATAATCCATTATTGTAATTTGAAAAGGGGATAATACACTTTTTAAATCTCTAGGTGACATACTACCCTGAATGCCACCATGTAGTGTACACATGCACCTGTACGCTCCTGTTCGTGAAGGACTGTTCAGGTGTGACTGGGGGTGCCTAGCAGCACGTGTGCATAAATAAACTCACAGCACTGCAACCTGTGACAGGCACTCAGAACTATCCCCAAATAAAGGGCATGTTCGTAATATTCCTAACTGAGGAAGAGTTCCCAGATGCAATGAAGAAAGGACTTATGGAGAATACTGAGAAGTTATCAACATTCAGGCATCTTCTAATAAAATGCCTGTAGTACACACATGAGCATGTTTTCATGTCTAACAACTAAATTACCTAAAGCTCCATTTATTGTGACTCTCCCAACCATTCAGGAGACAGAGTATGGCAGACATAGCTCAAATATTACTGACATCCACTTGTGCCAATCACGGCTCTGCCTTTGAAATTTGTAGGAAGGCCCACCTATATATCAGATATTCATTATTAGCTCATTAAAATTAGCTGCACAAACTTGGGGTGTTTGTGGCAATGACCCAACCCTCTCCTTCTGCTTGCCCCTTCCCCACTTGTTTTAATTTTTCCTCAACTGCTTTACTTCTGATGTTAGTCTGGCTGTGTACTCATTTGTATGATACCCTTCTATCCCACCATGTGGATACTCGCGGATCTTCAAAGTATTTATAACTGAATTGTCTACCCTGGGCACTCAGTGGATTGCAGACTCTATCTTAGTCACTCACTGGTGGTTCTGAACTGAGCACTGGGTCCTCTCCCTACAGTCCCATCTCCCTGATGACTGCCTCAAATCCAAGTTCACTAGACCAGTAGGAAAACTTAGGGACAGAGCACTGTTTGTTTTGCTAATTTATGGAAGTAAATTCTCAGCTTTGTTCCTGCTAAGATCTGGCATCATTGTGAACAAAACAGAATCTCTAGGCTTCATTATGTGAAAACTGTACAAAATACTGCAATAAGGAATGAGAAAGGCATGATTTATGACCCTCCACATATAGGAGATTTAATTCTGCCTTTTGCTCAATGGCTTATCCATTGTGTGAGCAAAGTCAATACCAATAATGAAATGTAGACTGAAAAGCTAAATCAATTGAGTAAAATGTAATAGAAAGACTAGAAGACTGAGTAAATTTGGAAAGGCTAGTGCCTGCAAGATTAGTATTTGGACAACAGGTAATTATAAAAATCAATACCTGTATATGAAAACATGACAGGCAGTCATCTGTCACAAAGAGAGTACTATTACTAATGATTTGGGTCCTGAGTTAGGATGAAAGAACAGAACAGGTCTATGCAAAATCCCTGTCAGAGATCACACATCAGTGTGTGTGTGTGTGTGTGTGTGTGCACACGCACAGGCATGTGAACATACATGCACTCCTTTCACGACTGAAGGAGAAAGAGAAACTCCAGATGACTTATTTTGCACTTTATTTAGGCTTTTTGTACCTTCTCTGTTCCTTCAGATTTTACTAACTTCAATCTCATTTTGTCAATTTGGTATCAGGCTGCACCCTACAATCACCCTTTCCTTTCTTCTCATCCCAGATTCCCAGATACCAGGGGAACACTACCATGAGGGGTCCTGGCAGTAGGAGGTAGGCTGGGGACTGACACCATCATCTGAACCACAGTTTTCATTGCCAGCTGTCAGGAAGAATTCCCAAGCAGTGGGAGGTGATACAGACAATCTCAAGGGCATCCAGAGCAAAATAGAAAACTAAGCACATACTCACGCAGCCATATATATACACACACATCAGCTAAAACAGGAACATAAGTGTCTAAATGTGTTCCTGGCCAAAAGAGAATATGAATGAATGAATAGGTCACCAGTGAGCAGTTAGCATGCATTAGGTTATTTAGTCCCTACAAAGACTCTACAAAGGAGAAATCAGCAGTTCTCTTTAAAGATTAAAAAAAAAAAGACTTGTGAGGTCATAAATAATGCCTTTCTCATTCCTAATTACAGTACTTTGTACAGTTTTCACATAATGAAGCTAGAGATTCAGTCTTGTTTAAAATAATGCCTGATCTTATAGACACAAAGCTGAGAATTCACTTCCAAAAAATCAGCAGACCAAAGCCCTGTCCCTAAGTTTCCCTACTGGTCTGGTAGACTTGGATTTGAGGCAGCTTGTCTGAGGAGACACAGCTGGTGAGCAGGGAGGTGGCATCGGGAGAAGTATCTGTCTGACACGGATGTGTGTGCTGGTCACTGCTTCACTGCACCACGCTTGTCCCACAGGGCACTGGGGTGCTGCTGATGTGGCCACACAAGTCTCAGCCCCAGTCCCGCTTCACTGCCACTGAGACGCTTCAAGGCCAGTCCACGGATCATGAAGCAGAGCCAGTCAGACCAGTGACTTTGAACTTCCCAGGCCGCATGCCTCCTTGTAGTGGAGACATTGCCTGACAACACGACTCCTTGTAGTCGAGTCTGACTCCAATTTTTGATGTTTGGCTTCTGACAGCTTTCAAGCCTCACTCTCCCTCTTCCCCTCTGCCCCTATCTGAGCAAGCTGATAAGAAAGCACAAGTGTTTTCTCCTATGGCATCAGCAGGGACGTCAAACCCCACGCGTTCCTGTCCGCACGTGGGAACCTCACCCTGCATCACTGCCATGAAATCCCAAGCCAGCCTCCTTTCCTGCTCTCTTGAGCCATGTTTGGTCCTGCCTGGGAGCCAGGCTGCTCACCCCATGAGGCCTCATTATGTGAGAACCTGCCCTTTCACACCCTCTGGTACGTGTGTCCTGTCATCGGTCTTGACATCAGCCCAATCTCAAGGTGGAGGGCATCCCACTTTTGTGGGGGTAACACAGCTTTAAATCAACAATGGAACAAAGTGCTTTCATGATCCTTAGAGAAACCCTCTAAGTTGTCATCCCTTACGTAGAAATCTGTTCTTCACTTTGAACGGCCATTTTGTTTCCTATTAAAAACAGAGAACGGTGAAGATAATTTCCATTTGGGACAGGAGCCGCATAAATTTAATTTACTTGTATGTCATTTTTAATAGGTGGCATGTTTTGGTGTTTTAAATGTATCTTAGATGGACAATATTTTTCTTTATCTCAACTTTGGTACTCCTGGCTTAGGGCTGGGTAATTCTCTGTGTTGGGGGCTGTCCTGTGCACTACAGGATACTTTGCAGCACTTTTGCTTGTTACCCACAAGATGCCAATGGCACCACCATACCCTCTCCAATTGTGACAACCAAAAAAATGTCTCTAGATGTTGTCAAATGTCCCTTGGGCAATAGTACACCTTGTTGAGAACCACTGTTCTATATATAGTCCACAAATATGACTTTTCTGATGAGAATGAGCATGGATCAAGTCCTTGGAGTCACAAAGAAAAATATAAAAAGCTGCTAGGCTATATATATCCAATGCAAGCAAGCAAAATCTATAATAAATTGCAAGTCTGTCTTCAAATCTCTTTCCAGTCTTAAACTAATTTAGACTCATCCACAAAATTGCTTACATGTTATGGATGCAAGCAATTACATCCATAACTAATACACAATCTATAACTTATAACATATTTTTAAATGATTACTCAGCTGCTTATAAAGAAATGCTTACCCCTCATCTAGAAAATCAGAGTTAGTTGTGCTGACCACTATGATTTTCCTGAAATATGATACACCATAATTTATGCACTTTAACATAGTTCTGAAACACAAAGCGTGTTAGCAACTGTTTACATGATGGACACAGACTATATAGTTTCTTTAATGGAACACATATCTGTACTCCCATTGGTATATCCACTGGTACGTTTGTGAATGGCTCAATATTCTTGGTTATCACACAAAGCTGGTTTATTGCCCAGAGTTCCCATCCTAGCATTGGCTTTTCCAGGAAGGACAGACGATAACATAGATGGAGTATAGTAATCTTGCTATAAATTGAGAAGCCAACATAGGATTCTTTGCATTTCTTTAGGATTTAGAGGCAGAAACAACTCTAGAGATGGAACGTGGAAAAGAAAGGCAAATCACACTCAAAGTACAGTGGCTGACAACCCTGCCTCTCTTTAACACTAGTGTACATATCCTTTGTCCTCTACTGCCCAGTATTCAAATATTAAAATAGAAGAACATATGACAGGCTCGCCAATTAATTAGATGGAAAGTGCTATGTTTCATTCTTATATATGGATCAAAGTTTTCAAATTTTAGTTTTCATATTTCTTTCCTTATTTCTTTCTTTATTTATTTATTATCCTCACCAGAGGATTTTTGCATTTCAGATAGAGCAGGAGGGAGAGAGGGAGGAAGAAAGAAAGAGGAAAACATTGATGTGAGAGAGACACATCGAGTGGTTGCCACCCACACGACCCCAACCAGAGCCAGGGACAAACTGCAACCGAGGTATGTGCCCTTAGTGGGAACTGAACCCAGGACTCTCTGGTCTGTGGGCCGACACTCTAACTGCTGAGCCAAACTGGCCAGGGCTTCTTCCCCCTTTTAATATTACTCTAAAAACCACAATGATGGCATCGGCCACTGGAGAATCCAATAGCACTTACCTCAGCTTTAATTTTATTGTCTCCAAAGCAGAGGTGCTGTAAATAGGCCGCAGCATTGGACTGGACCGAAGGAAACTGATGTTGCAACATCTGAATCACTTCAGGCAGCTCGGGGTCTCTCCATCCAAATTCTCTGAACAAAGGGAAAGTGGGAGAACATGAGGGACAAATCCTGCCACACTGTCAACATTCAGTAACTTTACATGGGAATATTTCACACAAGATTGTTCTGCTTCTCTTACACATGAATCCATTTAAAAAGATTTCCTTAAGTATATACATGTGTGTGTATACATATATTATCTTACATGTATCAACTACATTACATGTTTATAAAGATTATGAAAAAAATGACTTAAAATGGAACCTCCTTTTATTAATATATACACATTATTTTAATGTGTATATAAATATATACACATTTATATTAATAAAGTCACATTTATTTTCTAATATATTATTTCAGCAGTCTGAATCCACTACACTATTTAGCTAAATTATCAGACAGAAAATATAACTGAAGGGGTCCAATCCAAAATGTCATAATAGTAGTTAATATCATCATTATTACTTTTATGGTTATCATTATTGTTACTATCTATCTTTAAAATGATTATCTGGGGATAAAAGTATATCAACAATAAGTCTTTATAAAAGAAAATTATTATTTATTTAAAGAGTTAAGATTATTCACACGATGTTAATAAAAGTAATGCATTGTACATTATTTTCCTATATTCTTTTTTTATATTTTAGATACTCTAAGAAGCTGGTTGTTTATTTAATTTTAAGAGATATGTCCTACACTATTTAAATCCATTTTAAAACATAAGGTTGATTGCACCATTGCAAAAATAAATATTTTTTATAAAGTCAAGCAGTTTAACCAGTTATCGAGCTAAGAGGCCTGTTTGGATTCTGTTCATGTAACAGGAAGCCAATTTTTTCTTTTTTAACACAGAAATAAAAAAGCAACCTCTGAGACCACAGATAAAAACTTGACCCCGTAAGTCACAAAAGAGCACTATTTATCTGCAGGATGGGGAGGAAGAGAAACGAGAAGGCTTTGAAACAACCACTCTACTGCTGGAGAAACAACTCAAAAGCATACATCCTACTGATGCCAGGCTGTCATCTGAGAATAAGAGTCATGAAAAATGAGAGAGAGAGAGAAAGGAGCAGACAAAGGTTAAAAGTTTCCTCGTAGATTCTAACCTGTTCTCTTTATCTTTCCTTTATCACAACTGGTGGAGGTTGTCAAGCAAATCTTGGATACACTGGTGTTTCCCTTACAGCTATTGCAGACACTATGAAATAAGATTCCTTTTGAATTGGCTTAGTTTTTACTGGAAAGATAAAAGCATTCAATTTCATATGCATTAAGTATTTAATAAATTTACCTAAAATCTTAGACTCACACACACATTTTCAAAATGTCACATGCAGTCCAGTAATGCATTTGCTACAAAACATAATTGATTGCTGATAACGGACAAACTATTGACCTTTTTCTTGGCTATGTGATCACAGTAGAGAACAATTATGGATTCAAACACAGGAAGCCTATTTTCCTTTTAAATTTAATTTCCTTTTGTTGCATGATTCTAAACCACCTCTACAATATCAAGATAAAACATACCCTCTTCTTTTAATAGTAGCCTCCTAAAATTATATTCTTCATACAAATTAAGTAAAAAAAAATCTACAGAATACCTGTAAAATAAAATGAGAAGTGCCATGTAAAGACAGTGAATTGGAAAGCAATTAGTAAAGAATTCATTTCAGCCTGTTTTATTAACCTGAATAGACACTTCTCCAAAGACAACATACAGATGGCCAATAGATGTATGAAAAGATGCTCAATGTCACTAATCATCAGAGAAATGCAAATTAAAACCACAATGAGATATTACCTCACACCTGTCAGAATGGTTGGGGAGGATGTAGAGAAAAGGGAACCCTCATGCACTGTTGAGATTGGTGCAGTTACCATGGAAAACATTATGAAGTTTCCTCAAAAATTAAAGATGAAACTGCTTTATGAACCAGCCATCTCCACAGAAATCCAAAACACTAATTTGAAAAGACATATGTTCCCTTATGTTAACTGCAGCATTATTTACAATAACCAAGATATGGAAGCAACCCAAGTGTCCGTCAGTAGACGAGTGGATAAAGAAGACTTGGTATGTATATACAATGAAGTATCACTTGGCCATAAGAAAGAATGAAAACTTATCATTTGTGACAGTATGAAAGAACCTAGAGGGTATTATGCTAAGTGAAATAAGTCAGTCAGAGAAAGATGAATACCATGTAATTTCACTTATATGTAGAATCTAAAGAACAAATAAGTAAACAAACAAAATGGAAACAAAGTCATAGATACAGAGAATAAACTGACAGTTGCCAAAGGGGAGGGGAGTGTGGGACTGGGTGAAACAGGAAAAGGGATTAAGAATATAAATTGGCAGTTACAAACTAGTCACAACATATAAAGAAAGTACAGCACAGGGAATATAGTCAATAATATTGTAATAACTGTGTATGGTGCCAGGTGGGCACAAGATTTACCAGGGGAATCACTTTATAAATTACATAGGTGTCTAACCATTATGCTGTACACCTGAAACTAATATAAAATAATACTTAATGTCAACTATAATTAAGAAAACAAAATAAAAATAAAATATGCCATTATGAAATGATTTTCCCCCTAATCCCCTTCAGAGGCCTAGTACTGTAGTGCGCAACTTGCTCTGGGATGCAGTCAGAGCTAGTTCAAATCCTGCCCCACCATGAACTCCTGTAGCCCTGGGCTCCACCTGTCTGTGTCTCCTTTGCTGCAGAATCTCTACTGGCTAGAAGGTGAGGTTTTCTCGGAATATATGTTCATTGAGTCCACCTGTTATATTGAGATGATAATTCCTATCTTGGAGTATTGTTGGGATGATTAGAAATAATATATATGAACCCCTTAGAGCACTACCTGGCACTTAGTGTGGGCCCTCAAGAAAAGTCAAGTACTAAAGTATAACTTAGATGAAGAAGAAAAGAATAAAGTGAGAACCATCTAAGATTTCCTAAAGATGCCAAATACATATCTCATTTGTTACTGGGCTTCGCTTTAGAAATGTTAATGGAACTGGAGAATATGCAAATGTAACCTTTTCTCCATTAAAACTTGTCACACAGAACAACAATATTGTGACTTAGTCCTCACTCCTATAGAGACGATCTGGGTTGTTAAAACTGCAGTGTGCTCAGCACAGAGCTAAACAGCAAACAGTTTGAAACTGTTCCTGGCTCCCAGGCAGTGGTGCAGAGGGCTGGTGTGCTGTCACAACGTTGTATTGCGTTCACGTCTGCACCGAAAAGAGCCCTGGGACAACCAGAGCCTTCAGAACCCAAACTGTGACTTTCCACACAGCTTCCCGGCAGAGGGACAGTGCTCACTTCGACTGCTGTCTCAGTCCTTTCCACTGGAGGCAGGGCTGTAAGGACATTACTTAAGCATATGAAAGTTCCAATCATTTCTAAACATTTGAAATCTTAACAAAAAGTTTTCAAGACCATACTGGCTTTAATCTTCACACCCAGGGCCATGAGGTAGCGTGTTTTGCCTTTGATTTGGTTTTGCAGATAGGGCTGGGGGGTACAGAGGTAGTGGTCATAAACAAATGAGAGGATTGTTTATAATGACAAAATAGAGATATTTTAATTCTTGTTGACCAACAAGAACCTATCCAATGATAAAGGCGTGGAAGCATTAATGTCTTCATCCTCGTTGGTAGGGAGTCTACAACAAAAACAAAAAGCTGCCCGATCTAGTTAATCCCACCAAAAAAACACCCTGTGCGTTTATACAAAGAGTCACACTTGAATTATGACCGGCTAGAAAGCAAGCTCAATTGTTACAGTTTTAAAAAGAAAGGGTTTTCTGCAAGCTTAATGTTCTGAGAAGTTGTGACTCCCAAAACTGCATTGTAAGCATTAGTCCACCCAACCATGGCTTCTAGACCCACTCCTGAGGGAGCAGTCACAGTGTTCCCTGGAGACAGGCTCAGTCGGGGGGCTGGAAGTGCTCGGGGACCACCCAGCCGGCAGCTCCTTCCTCTTCTCATCTGAAAGTGCGATGATAAATGGTACCCTCCCTTTTCACAAAAGATCGAGGCAACTCCTACAAACCATCTAAGATGAAATGATGAAACAGACATGAGAGATCAAGTAGACAAAAGGAAAATTCAAATATGATGAGCATAAGCTCAGCGTATTTGCTTAATTTATTTTAAAATCGTCTCCTTACTAGTGGCCCTGCCCACAGGAGATAAAATAATATAGGAGAGAAGAGGCAGTCCCCGCTACAGAAAAAGACAGAATGGCTACCACTTCGTGTGCCAGAAGTCAGGAGGAAAGAATCTGGGCTGTAGACCTGTCCCAATAGCTGCAGCAGCACTCTGGTTAGGATACTGTGCTAAACTGAATAATGGCCCCCAGAGGTGTCCTAATTTCTGGACCCTGTGAAGGTGAACTTAAATGGCAATAGACATTTTCACAGAATAAGGAAGCAGCATAACACTGAAAGTAAGATGCTGTACTATTGTCTTTGAAGGTGGAAGAAGGGCCCAAGAGCCATAGAATGCAAGGGAGGCAGCTCTAGAAGCTGGAAAAGACGAGGAAAAGGATTTCCCCTAGAACCTCTGGAGGCAGCACGGCCCGACTGACACCATGATTCTGGTCCAGTGAGTCAGACTACAAACTATAAAAGAATAAATGTGTGTTTTTTAAATCATCAACTTGGTGTTAATTTATTATTAGCAAACAAATGTAGAGGTCCATCTGAACCCAGGATATGGCCCTTTTAAGCCTGGGAGAGACCACCCCACTGGGGCAAAGAGGTAGAGGGAGCTGCTTAAGATATTCCAAGAGGCACCTCCTCTAATTCAAGTCTCTAGGAGTCCTTTCCGTGACTTCTGATTATCAGGTAGATTCCTCTATTAATTTACTCTGACTTCCTCTTGTTTATCTACCTAGAACTCCAACTCCTCTGACCTTGAGATTATTTCAGTAAGGCCCCGTAGCCTTTACTTCTGGCCTTGTTCCTATAGGCTGCCGAAACACTCGTTCCTCCAGCCAGTGTTCACTGAGGAACCACTGGCGTCTGGCCACTGGGGACACAGTACTGAACAGAGCAAAGGTTCCTGTCCTCCAGGAACATGGTTTCTAATGGTAACTGATTTGTCAGATAGTAATGGTAGGGTGTGTTGGGTTGAATTGTGTCTCCCCAAGATTCATGTTCACTTGAAACCTCAGCATGTTACTTTATTGGAAATAAGGTCTCTGCAGATAGAATTAAGTATCAGGATGAGATCTTACTGGATTAGGGTAGGCCTAACATCTAATGAGAGTGTCCATATAAGAGACAGAAAAGGACACAGAGACACAGGGAGAAGGAAGCCATGTGCAGATGGAGACAGAGATTGGAATGATGCAGCTACAAGCCAAGGGACACCAAGAATTGCTGGCCACCACCCACCCAAAGCAAGAAGACAAACATGGGGTAGTCTTTCCTTCAGAGCCTCTAGAGGGAATCAACTCAGCTGAGACCTGAGTTTTGGTCTTCTGGTCTCCTGAAATATTAGAGAATAAATTTCTGTTGTATTAAGTCACAGAAATTTAAATTTAATACAACAGAAATGTATTGTACTTTGTTACAACAGCCACAGGAAACTAATACAAGTATGATGAGAAGAATAAAGTAGGGTAGACACAGGCAATAAAGGGGGGGGGGTGAGTGGAAGAGAGAGAGAAACACTGTGAGGGTGTGTGTAGTTTGGGGGTTGTTACTGTAAATACAACGGCTATGAAAGATATCACTGAGAAGGTGACCTTGGGGCAGAGACCTAAAGGTAGTGACAAGTAGAGGGAATGTTTCAGAAAGGGAGAACAGTGACAAGACCTCCAGGCAGGAACATGTGCTTGGCATGTCAGACGAGGTGAGACCAGTGGGTGAAGAACAGTGGTGGCCCAGCAGAGGGCGCTGAGAAGCAAGGGAGTCTGGATGCATTCTGAAGGCAGCGCCAGTAGGGTTTCTGATGAGTCGCACATGTATGTGCAGGGAAAGAGGTGTCCAGTGAATCCCTCTGATAGACACCCTGTACGTGCCTCCCCACCCAAAGCTCACCTCATCCCTCAGGCCCAACCTGAGGTTGGTCAAACTAGGATTCCGTTTGGGGGACTTGCTTTCCTTTACACTGTTTGGGGGATCGGTATCTATTACTTCAGAATAAGAACGAACAATTGCAACTAGCAGGTTTACTACTGAAGAAGAGAAAAACAGTAAAATAATAAGAAATTGGTTATTTCTGAACTATTCTGGGTACTGATACCTTAAATTAATCTCAGCAAAGCAATGGACTTCTGTGATTTCAGTTTATTAGGAGTTGAGAGGGAAAATAATGTAAAATGATTAGCCAAAATTGATGCTATTATTTATCATTTTAAATCACATGTAGTTTAAGTATCAGTGAAGTTTTGCCTCTACTTAAACCTGAATATTCTAAAATGCTATTTGATTACAACGAATATTATCAATTGTATTGTAAAACCTATTTGGTATCCTTAACTTTAAAATAATATTTATTTATTAATTAATGTAACTAGACTTTTTCACTAAAAATAGACTCCACAATAAAAAATTAATTTCACACATGTAAGAATTTAGTTGCCCTGGAAATTCTAGCAGGCTGTTTGCTGAGAAGAACCCAGCGGGAAAAAACCCAACAACTAATTATTATCCATAAACTTTACCCTGTAAGCCATAATGACTTTATGAAAAATGTTTGTATTCTATGACTATGTACTTCTTTAAAAATTAACTGCCCATAATGCTTTTTAGAAAATCACCTGGAGTGGGAACAAAAGGGAAGGGATTTGGTGGCCGAGATCTGGGTTAGGGGTGCACAATTCAAGTCTGTTTAAGCAACAGTGTTAACTTGCCGACGTCAGAAGATTAGGATTTTGGCTCAGGATTACATTAAGAATATGAGAAAAGGGCACAAAGGCCCTGATCACCCTCAAAAGTTTTAGTGTGTGTGAGTGTGTATATGTGTGTATGTGTGTGCATGTGCACGCATGCACATGTGTGTACATATACACCTAAATTATGTACATAAAAGGGAACTTAATGTTAAATAATAGACTGAAACTATACTGTGTGTAAATCATAGACTGGACCATGCTTTCTTATTTATTTATTTTTTTTTTGCAGGAACCGAACCCGGGACTCTCTGGTCTGCAGGATGATGTTCTAATCGCAGAGTCAAACCGGCCAGGGCACTTTCTAATAAATTAGGTAACCATATCACTTGACAGTTCTCTGTGAAAAAATAAAAATAGTGCTTTTCTGTTTCTGAAAACATTCTAAACTTCTGAGAGAAGCCACACTTATATAGTGGATGCATTCTAAATGCAAGAACACTGTCTCTGAAGATTCCACACTAGGCTCTAAGTTTCTGGAAGTGAGAACCTGTCCTACACACCTGTCTCCATGTCTTTACAATGTAAGTTGTGAGGGCTGACTGGTAACCAGAATCCAGTCTCGGAGAGAGCAATTACTTAGTGATATCCATGGTTGATTTTAGGCTTACACATGTTTTTTTTTTTTTTTTAAATTCTTACCTGAGGATATTTTTTTATTTATCTTTAGACAGAGTGGGTGGGAAAGAGAGAGAGGGAGAAAAATCTATGTGAGAGAGACACATCGGTTGGCCGCCTCCTGCACAACCCTGACCAGGGCTGGGGATGAACTACAACCAAGCTACGTGCCCTTATCCAGAACTGAACCCGCAACTCTTTGGTCCAAAGGCCGACGCTCTAGCTGCTGAGCCAAACTGGCCAGGACCAGGCCTACAAATGTTTTGTAGTGTGTTTCAGATGATACACAATTTTATCTTTGTTATCTTAGTTCTCCAAAGAATCATAACGCAATTGATTTCAGACAACAATGAACAGAGATATGTTCTTTAAAGAAAGTCTAGGTAAAATGTAACAAAAAAAAGGTCTAGAAAGGTACCACGTGAGAAACGTGTTTAAAGATATTTTTAACATATGCATTTTATTTGCCTTCCTTTACACTGTAGAATGGGAAGGCACCTTACTCAGCATGATTGACCAGGGTCACAAGTAAGTCAGTGCATGGATTCGGGTGGTCAGCTGTCTAGGTACCAAGCTTGTTCAAAGTTACACTTGTCAAGATATCTCATCTTCAGTCTGCTCTGCCTGCATCCAGCCTCTAGTTTGGCTCTTGCCTTTCGTTTGTAGTAGGTAATGATGTGGGAGCAGAATTATCTAGTATAAAGTGCATGTTATCCAAGAAGTTTTATGGATTAATTTCTTAATGGATATAGGGTCACGTGGTGTAAGGGGGTGGTATTCAGGAAGAGTATAATTCAAAAACAAGTTGCTACCCATCCCAAAATCATACAGCCAAGAACACCAGGATGCCATCTGTGGTAGAACAAAGCTGGACACTTATTGCTCCTAAGAAGAAAAGAGAACCCACACCATGGGACCATAAGGTATTTCAATAAGATGCTGTTAGAATAGACTAGAACCGGTGCTTGTGTGAGGTGCTTTGGGGCAGATTCAAGGGATTAGGGCTTCCTTCTGGATAGGTTGCTACTAAGAGGTGGGGGAAATTCTGTGGCTGAGTATCTTAAAGAGTCTTCTCCCCCCATCACCATGTTTCCCCCCCTATACCTATCTAGAAGGACAGAAGAACAGAGCAAGCTTTAAGCGTGGTGAAGAAACAGAAGTCATTCCAATTAAGCCAGGACAGGTGGCTATGTTTATCAGTTCTGTGGTTCAGACAACAGTCATATTTTGCTTGTGTCCAGACATAATAATGGAGGGATCTTGGTTTTGTCTTGAACCATTATCATCAGAGTGTGATGCCTGTCTGATGTTGATACTTTATGAAATTGTTTATGTTTAAAAGAAGAACATCAAGACCTGTCTGTGGACATCTGGCCAGCTCCTGGCTTCCTGGGCTACTCTTCTCTTTCTGGGCCACAAGGCACGGAGCTGCCAGTGAGGAGATCCAGGGGCCACAGGGAGGAAAGTGCAGAGGTGAAGGCTCCTACAACTGGCTGCCTTTGTGGAAGTGTCATTCTGGGGGTTAAAATGCTGTTTTGAAGCGTTGTCACATGATACCAAAAACTACAAGTGAAAATAAAAGGGAAGGGAAGAAGGGAAGGGAAGAAAGGAAAGGGAAGAAGCCACTGCTGTCTCCAAGAGGCCACAGTCTAACTTCTGCGTCCTTGACAGGTGATTTGGGGAAATCCTATAGACAGCAAGTCTGACACTTGAATGTAACTACTAATTAGAGACGTCATTGATTATGTTCTTAGCGTTTTTTTTTGTCATTATTGTTACCTGAAATGCAGTAGGAATGGAAGAAAAGATTTTGGTTTTGTTGCTTAGCTGCCAGAAAAGGAAAAACAAACAAAACAAGAAAGACTGGAGACATTAAGTTAGGTCTATAGTTACCAGTGCCCATGTCAAAAACACACCTGTCTTGTCTATTTTTCATGTTGCCCTTAATGGAATTATAAAGAAGCTATGAATATTTTGGGCACACTTCCTAATATTAGATAAAAGAACTACAGTGTCCAAGTGGCCATTCACAATTACTTCTCATTACTAAACATTAAATGCAAAAAAAAAATATATTTTTTTCTATCCATAGTTATTTTCTTTTGTTACATTTCATTGCTATAAACCTAATAAATTACCTCCATATCTGGTGTCTGAGTGTTTCTAAAAATAACATGTAGAGGATATATTCACCTTTCATTTTGAATAAAATACCCAACAATGAATATTTATTAGTGGTCTTTCCAGATCACAGGTGGAAGGTGTATGAACCGACCAGCTCTATGCTATTATACTGGAAAATTCCACATCTGTGCAACTGAATACATTAGCAAGCTTCATTTTTAAAGTGCAGTAACAAAAAAAGAAGGTATTCATTTCAAGATAACAGTGTCCAATTACCTTTAATTTCTACCCATTGATAAAGTCTTAGACTAGGCTTTTATTACCTTTGTGTAACCTAACTCTCAGTCGAGTGGCTGTGATTAATTTGAAAATTAATTGAAAAGTTTGCAAAAATAGAAAAGATATTTTCTATTATTGCAGCCACAGATCTTCATACTTTAAAATGGGATAGATGGGCAGATAGGGCAAATGGAACAGGTCTGATAACAGAAAAATGAGCAAGTGGTAGATAAATATAGTTTTATAGATAAATATAGTTTTATTTATGCAGATAATAAAAGCATATATTATTTCTTTTACCTTGTTCACCAATTAAGAATCATTATTTCTTCATTAAGCATTTTTAATTGGCTAGAAAACGTTTCACATTCTATCATAATAGCAGCAAACTAAAGCCACAAAGAAAGAAATCATTTGGGTTTTAAGAGGGCGAATTCAGTATTCAGTAACGAATTGTTGTGAAGATTTTTTTTTTTTTCTGTGAGAAGTGACTGAACATAATAAATGGGTAGCGCTAAACTTTATAGAGCTGCAGAGGTGCCCAAATGACACTGGCTCACGGGGCCATTTGTAAGATTTTCATGGTGCCCCTGGGTCAAAAAAAATGCCTGACAGTTCCATTTATTAACTAGCCAGGTCCAAGCAACTTAAGACTTATCTATATCTTAAAGTCCGTGCCTTCCGGGGCATTGCACACTTCTTCAGCCTTGGAACCGACATCACTGTCTTCAGTTCCTCTCACATGGATTTTCAGTGGTCTTCACTGTTCACAACGAAAAGCTCTTGCAACGTCATGACATCATTGAAAGGAAGGTGACACAATTGAATTCTGAAAGCAAACTGATTCAAGCCCGTGCTTCCACTGGTGACCCCAAAAGTTGTGTTCCCCTCAACAACTTAAACTATCCTGAGGAGCCCTCTGAGTTTTCCGTGTGACTCCGGGACACTTCAGAACACAGTTTGGGAACAGTGGTAAATGCAGGTCTTTCCAATAGCTATCCCGTAAACCTAAATAAAGAAGTTAACTTAATGAATGATGTTGGGGACAAGGGAGCTCACGCATATAGGAATAGAAAATTTGTATTTAAGATTTAAATTCAAAATTTCAACTAAGTGACACAGTCCATAAGTTCAATGAAACACAAATACTTGTCATTTGGGAAAATATTCGTAACCATTTTTCATTTAGTAAAACTTGAAATGTATTTATATGACTTCTAAAGAGCTTAATTGTAACATTCCTCAATGGTTCTTTACATATTTAGAAGATGTGTATGACAAACTTTGGGGAAGATTCCAACATTTAAAACTGGCTTCTCCTTTTAACCTTAGCAAGAGTGTGTACACAATGCAATGGAGTCATGCAACGCTCATGACAAAAATACCACGTAAGTGGCAGTGGATTGCTGCCAACACTTCTTATATTTGGCATGCTCTTCACTGTCTCAAATTGCTGTTCAAACTTTCATTCTTGCACTTCATTTTGAGGGACCTCTTCAGATCCATTTCCTGCCTTTCTCCAGAGTCTTTGTTGGGCTCTATGGACGGAGAGTATGGAACAGGAAATCATGTGAGGGACATGAGAGACACAGAAACCAGCAAGTTCAGTGACAGGAAGGCTCTGCTCTCAGGTGAAGGTAACACGCACCTCTTTCTAGAGGTGATCAGAAATTGCAGTTTTCTTCCCAATGACTCTTTGAGGTAGGGTCTATAATGATCTTCACTTAATAGCTGAGAAGACTGAGGTTCAGAGAGTTTAGTGACTTGCCCACAGTGGTGAAAGGAAACCCCAAGAGTCACCTTGGGTTTCAACGAGTCCATACCCTGTGCTGGCTCCATGGAGTAGAGCCCACCCCTCTCATGTCTGTGGTTCTCAGGCATGCTTAAGAAAGCTGGAGTGAGTGTGGGCGCAACAGAGGGATTTAACCATCGGTAGTGCAAAGGACACTGTTCCTATTTTGCACAATAGACTTGAGCACATGCAAATGTTCTGGTGATTTTCAGGGGGTGCTTGACTTTCATTTCACTGAGTATGAGAGGTACAGACTGTGCTCAGAGGCAGGTTCTCAAAGACAACTTTCTTCCACTAGGGTACAAGAAATAATGCGTTTCCTCCAGCCTTCAGATTCGTTCTACATCAGTGCATGTAAAAATAAGAAAGCAGATTTGGTCAAGAATGTTTTCATTTCATACCTTCCAATGAAAATGTGTAAGATCTATGAAATATTTCTTTGAGCTAAGAGAAGCAGGTGTCATTCTCCTATGCAGATTTGAATATACTATTGAGTATATTCAAATATAATATTAATCAATAGATTGATTAAACTATTAAGCCCAATTTGGTAGCCCAGACATCAAGCGCAGAAGGTACAGCCTCAGGGGAAACACACTGAGAATTCCGCTGAGTCTCTTCATTCTGAGAAGCATTAGTAGTTTGGGTTATTGTTATGTAAAATTTGTATTCTGGATAATGTCAGAGCTAAAAGTTTAGGGATATGTTTTAAACAACTTCCTTCCATCCCCTATTATGTACGTGTGTGCCATCTACGAGTTTTTCTAAATATGCTTTGACCGGTTTATGTTCTAAGTCTCAACAATATTTGAGACATTAAGTGTACCCCCATTGCGTGATTTAATATTTTTTTTTTGGTGGTTAAATAAAAGAGGAGAACAAGGCTTGAATGGAGTGGGGGTGGGGAATAAAACTAAACCTTACTTTATGAAAAACATGGGCTATCCCAACTTCAGCAAGGACCCCCAGGTCTGGGCTCCTCTCTGCTACAGGTGGACCTCCAGCTAATTCAGAACACCATTTCCAGAAAGCAAACTTTGTACTTGCTGGTTTTCCACACAACCCATGAGAATGCTGGGCAGACAAGTGTGTGATGAAAAAAGCATCTTTGGATCCTAGCATTTTTTTTGTCTTCATTTAGCAGCTGGGAAATTATCAAATATTTTTGGAAAAAGACTCTTAGAACTAAAATCACCATAGCATTATCACAAGTAAAAATTCAGTCTTGCCTCATTTTCTCTGAAATGCAAAATCCATAAAGTTGTCAAGAACGTAAAGGTTACCCCATCTAAAGGATGCTGATGAAGGGAGGGCAGTCATCGTTATCTTGGCAATATACAAATATGTATAAGGGACTATTTCTTCATTAACTGCTGGGGAAAAAAATATAACTGCAAATAAAAGGACAGTTTTTAAGCTCCTCTCTCCCTCTGAGCATGCAGCACGCAGCTAGACACAAGAAATGCAAATTCAATTTCCATCACAGTCCCGTCGCGAGAGCCACGGCCCACGGCCTCTATCGCATGCTTTGCACACTGTGATGTTGTCCTTAGGCTCCTCACTCTGGGCTGGAAGCCCCCACTTTCCCTGCCCGCCCCCACCACTGCAGTGCTGCTGAAAGCAAACCAGAACATCTCTGACCTCCTAGAAGCTCTCCATGTGTGCTTTGTCACTTTGCTCCTGGATGGTTCCCAGAGCTGGCCCGGCCTCCTCCCCACACTGTATTTTCGTAGTTTCGGACAGGACTTAACACTGTCACGTCCTCCACTGCCAGTCTGGCCCATTTCCCATCTGTCGGGCAAATGCTGGTCTCCTCTCTCCCTCTGAAGCACTCAGCAACTATTTGTAAAAGCTCTTTCTTGATAACAAAGAAGTTGATACTTTGAGAAGACATGGAGGGACCTGGAGAGTATTATGCTCAGTGAAATAAGCCAGTTGGAGAAAGACAAGTACCACATGATCTCACTTATTTGTGGGACATAATGAACAAAATAAGCTGTCGACCAAAAGAGATCCAGAGTCATGGAAGTAGGCAACAGACTGACAAACCCCAGAGGGATGGGGTGGGGTGGGAAGAGATAAACCAAAGAACTTATATGCGTATATGCACAACCAATCGACACAGACAGGTTGGGGAAAGCAGGTGGGGGTGAGAGCGGGAAGGAGGGTGTCAAGGGGGGAAAAAGCAGGACATCTGTAATACTTTCAGCAACAACCAGAAAAGTTAATACTATCCATAGGTGATCTTGGTATGTTAACACAAATACCTAAAATATCATCTTGATATTTGTAACTTCAGGGTCACACCAGTCTGGGAAAATGCTATCTAGTTCTTGACACCGTGGAAATGTCCCTGGTTTCTCTCCTGGCAAAATGCAGAGTTTGCAGCACTTGTTGCACTGAAATGTTACCCTTCTCTGTGTAACTGGTTAATGACAGTTTTCCCTCCCCGAGAGAAGGAGCCACCAGGGAGCAGGGGTCGTGCTATTTTTAACTCAGCCCAGTGCTCCTGGAGCTACCCACTTATCCAGAGCAGGTACTCAGGGAGCAAATGGAACATTCCAAGATGAAACTGTTTCAAAGATAAAAACACTAACAAGGACAGAAATGCAAATGTCATAAAAGTGGTAACTTCCGAGTTACTTGCTCCCTTGCTTACTGCGTCTCCCTGATACAGCCACCCACTCCCTGAATATCCACTGAGTTTACCAGGCCTAGTGAACCACGTGGGACCACTGGGCCCGGGGAGGTTGAGGGTGAACTCAGGAGGGAGAAGGAACAGGAGTAATTCAAAGTCTGTCAACCTCGGCACTACAGATGTTTGGGGTCGGCTGGCTAATTCTTGGTTGGGGAAAGGGAGGGTGGGGGACTTCACCACATGGTAAGATATTTAACAACATCCCTGGCCTCTACCAGCAAGATGCCAAAAGCATCCCCCTTTAGTTGTAACAACCCCAAATATCTGAGAGTGAAGGGAGGCAAAATCACCCCCTGCTGGGAACCACTGGTCTAAGGATGCTCTCTGATGCCACCAGGCAAAGGTCCTAGGGAACTAATCAGCTCTGGTCATTAATACCTGGGCCTCCACCTACCCCTGTCCTGCTGATCATGCTGCAAAGCAGTAGACTAGGTTTCCTTCCCTGTGTGTCAGTGAGTTCTGGTCCCAAACTCTGGGTATGAAGGGAGGAGCTGAACAGGGTGCACAGCCAGAACCTCTTGTGCCCTTTGGTTCAGGCGCCCAAGTGGACGAGCAGCGTCAGTCTGGCACGAGGCACAGGGAACCACCTGTGGCAGGTGGCAGGTGCTGTGGCTATGTTCCAGCTCATTAGCCACCCTAGGGGCAGCCTGCTGGCTTGCAGGCCTCCTGCGGCGCATGGTGCCTCCTTCGTGCTCAGAAAGAACCTGTTGGGATGAATGCCTATCTTGTGCAGGTTTCCCACAGGCAGGCAGCTTGGCAGTCTGGGCACGTATTTGCAAGAAACGGTGTCTGGGGCGGGGGGGGGGGGGGGGTGTTCCTGCACTAAATAACTCTTTCCGTGAATTTTTACATCACCATCAGACCCTGTCAGATCTGCTTCCATCAAGGAATGGAGCTGGGGTAGCATTTTCTTTTTATTTATTTATTTTTATCCTCACTGATGTGTTTTTATTGAGGGAGATGTGAGAGAGAAACATCAATTGGTTGCCTCCCATACATGTCGCAGTCTGGGAGCGAACCCACAACCTGGGTATGAGCCCTGACCAGGAATCAAACTGCAACATGTGTACAAAACAATGCTCCAATCAACTGAGCCACCCGGCCTGGGTATCAGTTTCAATTGTTACATTCCTGGGAGACAGATACTCTCCAGCTGACCCAGTGAGCCGTCTAACGTAGCTTTGCTGAAAGTCGGATGCTCTCTGCGCTGCTAATGGATTTCCTCTAATAAACCCCAGACATCACAGCAGCGCAAAACACTTTCCCATCAGGGAACCAGGCATATGCTGCATCGTAACAAGGTCCACAGGCAGACACACAATCCAGAAGCTCAGGAAAGCTGGCAAAACTGAAGGCATTTGGAGGGGCTGGCTCAGACCCTGTTCTGTTTACCTTTCTCTCCCCTGAAACAGTGGCTTCCATCTGCTCACCCCAAAACCCTTAAAGCTTTAACTTGTCAACTTTGCAAAACAAGTGTATGCTCAGGCACCAATTAGGCAGGGGAATTATTATTCAAGGTCACACAGAAAAATCATACAAAAGCTGAAAAAGACTTCCGTGCTGCAATTCCTCAACCCAAACTTACAAGTTTCACTTTTGACCACTCTTCACTTTTGCACCATAAAGATTTTCAGTTGTTGTTGTTATCTGTTTTAATTGGTGAGGTTACAAAAAACACTAGTTTTTTCGTCTTTGGAGCAGAAGGTCAATGCATCTGAGATAAAGACTACAGAAAGAAGTAATATTAACTTCATCGTGATCAAGAGAAAAAGCAGTCATGCTTAAGTTTGAGTAGTAAACAAAAATAATTTAAAACAACTCCAAGAATTTCAGCTCACTTTAAATAGCATATCTATTTTTAGATTTCATAAAGTTTTGACCACGTTTCATTTAAACAAAAAAGTCTGCACATTCTCTAGGACCTTTTTATTATTTCTCTTTTTTTAAATTTCTGACTTTCCTCTGATAGAAAAGACTGGCCAATGAGAAGACTGGCATGTCCTTCTCCTTCCTGCTCATCCATCTTCACTCTCTGA
This sequence comes from Molossus molossus, assembly GCF_014108415.1. NCBI lineage: Eukaryota > Metazoa > Chordata > Mammalia > Chiroptera > Molossidae > Molossus > Molossus molossus. Next base: position 30,519,131 of record NW_023425366.1, on the reverse strand, counting down.
ACCAGATGATCCGTTTTACAGACATTGTGATGATTAGTTTTACATGTAAACGTGGCTAGGCTACACTACCCATTTATCTCATCAAACACCGATCTGGGTGTGGCCTGAAAGGTATTTGCAGAGGTGGTTTACATCCCTAATCGGTTGACTTTACAGAAAGGAGATCACCCTCAGTAACGTGTGTGGGCCTCATCCAATCAGTCCACAGTCCATGAAAGTAAGGTTTCCAAAAGACATTTTATCTGAGAAGTGCAGTCTCAGCTCCTACCTGAGTTTCCAGCCACTGGTCTGTCCTACAGTCTACAGATTTAGTAACTCCACAGTCGCAAGACAACTTCTTAAAATTCTCTCTCTCTAAATGTGCCTGTAGGTATAATGTATATGTGTATGTAAGCACACACACACACACACACACAATTAAAATAAAAACTTAAGAGAAAATAAGAATTCTCTCTCAGGTCCCGAAGGGTGGCTACCCCAGGAGCTGCCAGCTCCGTCCTGGCCCTGTCCTCACATCAGGAGGCGGCATCCCTCCATGAATCTGGGCTGGACTCTGATTTGTCTGCACTAACAGAAGTGCTCTGAGGCCATCAGAAGCCTGTAGCTACCACATCAGCCTTGGTGATGTTCGTTCACTTAGACCCTCCCTCTTAAACGCCAGCCAGCAGGCCGTGAGAAGCCCACGCCACAGGGATTGGGCGTCCTGGTTAACTGCCCCAGCTGCACTCCCAGTGGGCAACTGGCAGCAGCTGCCTGGGTGAGAATGTGCCACCTCGGATGTTGCAGGGTACCAGAAATGTGCCACCCCATAAAACGCCCCTTTGGCATCAGGATTATTTTGAGCTGATTATTTTGGAGAAACTACAGATAGGGCAAGCTCTGAAAATGAAATAGAAGCTCCCCTTTTGTAGGGGAATTTACACTTATAAAGGAACTCTCCATTTGTAAGGTGTCTCCCTGCTGTATCGGAAAGAGAAGGATGACTAACTACTATAAACTCGGCAATGAAGCAGGCATGGACTTAGATTCTCATAACAAACCTCACCCTTGCTCACCACGCTTCCCCTGCTCCCTTCCCCTGACTGGCGCCCTGCCCACCCCTGCCCCCACCATCTTTTTTGTCTTTAGCTGAAGACAGTATTTAAATGGTGTCTTGGGCCATTCTCAGAAAGTTACTCATTTTCCTGGTGTCTCCCATGTATACATGTTAATAAACTTGTTTAAATTTTTTCCCGGTAATCTGTCTATCATGGTAGGGGAGTGTCTTAGCCAAATAACTAGGAAGACACAGGGGAAATTACGTTTACTCCCTTACAACGTGCAGCCCCGAAAGACTGTTACACGACTACCGTCTACCAGCCTCACACATCCTGATGAGGATACTGAGGGGTACAAACAGGTCTCCCCCATATGTGCTTCTTTGGCATGTGGACTATTTTGAGCTGAAGGCAAAGGAGACCCCGAGGGCTCGGGAGAAACTTCTGTCTTTCCCTTAACTACTCAGAAGAATTTAAATTAGGGGCTTCACTCATAAAAAGAGTTATCACCAGCGATAACTTTTCATGACCTATTTATATGACAGGGCAAACATCTAATTACTGAACATCTGCTCTTCTCACTGCTCTGTGAATTACTCTCTTTTTCTCTGTCCCCAAGTAAGACGAGAGGGCAGGCTTGAGCTTCCTTACATTCTGGGAGTTCCTTCCTCCGAGCCTGCCGACAGAATACTTGGTTATTTGTTACATGCAGATGCTGTGCTTAGGATCTGGTGAGCGACCCAGTGTCCTAGCTGGCAAGTACCTGGTTATAAAATCCACGAGTTGAAAGGCAGCTAGGACACAGTCATCAAAATAACTGACTGAAATAACTGTTTCAATGATTTGTTTTGATATAAAATATATTATAAAATAAAAGGAGAATTATTAAATTTCCAAAGGATAGTACTTGATATTATGGATTGAACTGTTTTCCCCCCAAACATATTTGTTGATAAGATATGTTGATAGGATCTGTCGAAGTCTTAACTCCAGAACCTTATCTGGAGTATGACCTTATTTGGAAATAGGGTCCTTGCAGATGTGATACAGTCATGAGGTCACACTGAATTGGGGTGGGCTCTAATTCAAAGACTGGTGTTCTCATAACAAGAGTGAAATCTAGACACAGAGATATGGAGAGAAGACCGTGTGAAGACAGACACAGGGAGACACTGTGTGACTGCAGGGGCGGGGACAGGAGTGATGCATCTACAAGTCAAGACGCGCCAGGGACTGCAGCCGTCAGAAGCTAAACATTAGAGGCAAGGAAGGGTGTTCCTAGAGCCCTCGGAGGAAGCAAGGCTCTGCTAACACCTCGACCTCAGACTTCTAGCCCCCAGAACTCTGAGACGACACATTTCTGTTGTTGTAAGCTACCCGGGTTGGTGGTTATTTTTAATGGCAGCCCTAGGGAACTAATACATGAGGAAAGTGCCATGATATGTTTTCTTATAATCAACGTCTGCTTAAATGATAAACAAAGCCTTTACTTTAGAAAATACTTTCAAAGAAAAATATTTTAATTGTGTTTAATTTGAGGGCTTAATGGTATCCCCTCAATGTCCTCTTCACAACCAATTTTCTAACAACAAAGTAAAACTGTATTTAACAAAATAAGACTTAAAGTTGTCGACGTATATTGCGTGCTTTCAATGTGCCAAGCATTATGCTGGAAACTTTATACACATGCTACATATTTATATATACATACACATATTTAGTCTTGTATTCAACATGTATGCTTATATATATTTTATACACAAACATACACATTTAATATTCTAATCCAGGGAACAGCGAGCCTTTTTCTGTTAAGAGACAGAAAATAAATATTTTAGGCTTTGCTGGCCACAGAGGCTCTGTTGCAACTATTCAAGTCTGCAGCCATAGCTCGAAAACAGCCATAGATGAAAAGTAAAAATGGATGTGGCCATGTTCCAATAAAACTCTATTTACAAAAATACGTGGTGGGCTAAACCCCGCTATAATCCTTTGAGAAAGAACATAATGTTTTTACTGGTTCACAGACCAGGGCACTGAGGCTGAAAGTTGAAAATCTTGGTCTGCAACTACCTTGACAAAAGAAATATAATGACATATCAGAAGCAAAACAAAGACAGACTAAATTTTATTAAGTAGAAAGAGAAAGTTCTATAAATGTTGTAAAGAACATACAGATATGTCAGAAAAGACTTAGGAAATTTCAATAAAAATTCAGGGCTATTGATTGTTAGTGTCTGAAATAGTCTATGTAGAAGACCACAGCAATGATGTAAATAGAGAAGAAAGATAATAGGAATTTAAGGGAATCAGTAAAAGCTTTATGCTCATCTCAACATTTTTGTTGGTTTTCCAGCTGAGAAAAGCAATAAAGGGGTTTTTTACAAGTCCCTGGAAACACAGAAGAAAGAGTGAGTTGTGACATCCCACAAAACAAGCCCTCTCCTTTTACCAAACTGTCACACTTCCTGTAAAGAACCTCTCTGCATCATGTCACACTTTTTTATGGGACAGTCATACCCTCTGCAAAGGAACTCTCTACATCATGCACTTTTAACACCAGGTGCTTTGCTGGATTTTTATTTCGCTAAACTCTCTAGTACTGTTCAATTGGGTGTCAAGCCATTCTGCTCAGATGACAAGTGAACATTAAATTTTCCAAAATTAGATTAAAAAAATCACTCAGCATTTCTGTATGTATTCTGTAAGCTTTTTTATTATTATTATTATTTTTAAAAAGTACCTCTCATTTAGCTGGTTCAGGTGACTTTGATCAATGAACACAGGAAACCCACCTACCAATAGGTTTTAGAACTCTTTAGCTGAAAGGATTAAATAACTAATTTTTTCTTCATGTAACCACAGCATGATGGCGGTATCTCTCAGATCCTCTGAATTCATAGCTTTGGAACAAAAGGCGCTTGAGCTTTGAAAAATTCTAGGTAAAAAGAATTTATTTCCCAGGATGCAGCTTTAATTGAGCGTGGCAAAATCACTTTGGGACGATGGATCCTTACCTCGTTTTCATAATTATCATAAATGCACACGAAAGCATAAATAAAGAATGAAGAATTAACTCCACAAATATACTTGGAATAGGACATAAAGCTGCAAAGTGTCACCACATTTAACTCTCTGCTGTAGTAAATGCCACAGACAAATAGAGATAAATGGGTTAATGAATCATTGGTGGCTATTTTAACTGCAGTGTTGAAAAGCAGAGAAAGATGCTAGAAGAATTCTCATTGCAGGGTTACCTGGGCTTTAATGGGAATGTTTGCCTGGGATGGCACCATCTCTCAAACATCCTGTAACTGATCATCTCTCATCCTCTCCTTTACCTTTCACAATTAGCTGCACACTATTAAGTTAATGCACATTTATCTACAACAATTTAATTCAGAGTGCAAAGAATCTTTCTAGTCTATAATTACACTGCAGCTTAATTAGCATAATTTCCACTGCAAGTATTTTAATAAAGAAGCTGCCATTATGGGTTGGCTCCCCGTGTGGAACCCTTCCAGGGAACATCATAAGAAGAGACAAATGCCTTCTACTCATGAATTGCCACAGATGCTCAGAGATGATCTGAAGCCTTCTTTCAATGAATGATGGTTTGGGGGAGGGCATGCCTCTCAAGGAGCTAACCTGATGGAATCTCCCAAACCACCACCGTCCACTGAGGGTGTGAGCAGCAGAGGGCTCACCTTCCGTCATTACCCAGGGCCGGTGATGAGTCATGTGTCGATTGTGCTATGTAGGCTGGAGTTTGACCTCATCAGTCTGTAAATGTCTACTCTGAGGTATGAAAATATCTCTACAATTTATCTGTATCCCTAGGATATGGTCACTTGAGTGCCTCAACTATGTCTTCAGTTATTAACTGGCACCCAGATAAATGAGACCTTGAAGAGATTTTTATTAACTTGAAAGACCTTAAGCAACTTGGTGCCCCCTTCAAAGCTCCCTCTCGGGAGACCAATTAACAAGAAGAGGGAGCCACCCTACCTGTCTGGCACTAAAATGGCAAATACCTACAGTGTGACTTAATAGGACTGCACACATTTTGCAATTATTGCAAATTTGTCCTAATGATAACCACATTGTCTGATTTAAAGGAAAACCTTCCGTTCTAATAGATCATTATATTTTACATGAATATTTAACTATTAACATGACTTCAGCAAAATGGTCTACTAATGTTTTTGGTGTTAGCATTTTTACCAAGCACTCCTGCACCTTCTGAGCTTACAACACTGAAAGACAGGTGCCAGTTTCATACAAGGGGTGAGAAGGTGAGGTTTGGGGGGAGTGAAAACATGCTGCTCTTGTGCAGAAAGACTTACAATAAGAAAACTACCAAGAAAGTAGACGGATCAAGCCAATAATGGCGAAACCCACAAAAACACTGTTCCTAATGCAAAGTGAATCTAAAGAGTCATTTCAAAAAGGTACCTATTTCTCAATCACCAAAAGTCCAATTGAAAAATAGCATAACAAATACATGCAAAGCATCACCACACTATTTTTACTAAATGGAATTGAAGTTATATAATGAAGGCTCATTCATGTGTTCACAATCGGTATTTTCTTGTAGTCACTTTTCAACCAGTAGAGCTCATGTGTCTGTGAGTATTTATTTAAATTTGTATTAATTCTCAATTGTGGGCAAGTTTCTTTTCTTTTGAAATAGGATTTCCCTAATGGTGAGCAATGTGCATTTAAAAAAAGTATGTTGTGACCATACCTCATATTCACTGGACCACAGCATACACTTAATATGTAGTTCTGTAACAGGACCGAATGAACTAACATGGAGTTACATGTTTCATGTAAAGAAGCCAGGGCTCTGGTCTCAACAAAATTCTACATGTACACGAAGTTCACAATATACGTTTGGCATAAATGTAAATACTTACAAAAAAGGTGCCTCTTTTTGCAATTGCTGCCAGAGTTCCTCTCTAGACTTGCACTTTGGAACCCTGCAGAATGATTTTTACAGGAGTAAGCCCTCCCCCTAGGAATAGGCAGGACATCATCAATATTCACATTCACATTACATCAACCAACAGGCAGAAACGTTCAGAAAGTTACATGTCTATTTACAAGCTACAGAATACAAATTAACTAGTGGTTAAAAATGATAAAACATGGAACCATGGATTGCATGATATGTTAGCCTTGGGAATATTAATCACATAACAATTATTTTTCAAAGGTTTCCATATTTATAAACCATTGACATTCACTAACATTCAATTTCAACCACTTCTGAATTCCAAGATGTAAACAAAATCTTCATGATGAACTTACACGAAATCGGTATCTAAACCTTAAATTTCGAATTCACTTTACACTAATGCTGGAATTAACTAAAATTTGTTTCCTGCTAGAAGATCTTCCCCAATATGGGGCTGTTTTCATTTTTATTTTGCTCACAAACTAAAGTGCAAGCATGGTAGGATTTTTTCTACATTATTTCTAAAGTTCTAACAACAAACAACTCTTAATTTATATATCTAGAGACCCACACCTCAAGTAATGCATTTATATGGAGTTTATATGCATTGGCTGATGATAGTTGGTGAAATACCACGAATAACAACCACACAACCTGTCAGGCACATGCTGTATTTCTATAAGCCTATTCAAAGGAAAACAATATGGAGGGGAAAAATCCAGCCACTGTAATGTTTGGACTGTGAGCATTCTCACGCTTCTGCAGTGTCAGATTTCTAGCTGGATTGGTTTTTATTCAACAGGGAGACAATAGATTATGCAATATTCATAAAAAATGCAGGATCTCTGCTTCAACATATGATACCAGTAGAAGCAGTATTAGAAAGGATCAAGCCCTTTTCTCCCATTATACCTGGAGAACCAAGCTCTTTGGCTTTAGAACCAGAAGTCTGCTACTCCCCTCTCCCCTCCAAAACGGGCTTCTCTCCCATGCCCCTTTCACACTGGCACAACACAATCAGGCTGCCAAGGGTCACTGTCCCAGGGCTCAGGGTTTAACATTATACTTCTAAACTACATCTCTTAATTCTTGGGTTGGCATTATTGGACTAGTGCAACTCAATCCTTAGCCTTATTATTACAAGAGAGCTTAAAATAGTCAATAAAAGAACTACAACAATCAGCAGTTAGTAAAAGCTAACCAAATAAGAGTTTGTGTAAATGCCATGTAAAATCAAACTTTAAAATATTGATCTAAATGAAACTGTATGATGCATTTCCAAGAAGTAATCTACCAATTATTATTATGAATTGGCATTTGGTAATTAAATACAGAATATATGGAAGAATAAAAGGAACATGTTCATCATTGCTGTCACCATCACTTTAGCAGTATTTTTCAAAACATTTTAGCAATGACCTACAATATGAAATATTTACACTGCAACTCAGTTCATACATGCCAAAGCACACACATAAATGTATGCATAATGGTGTGGGAAGAAAAGGTACCCTTACTAAGGTAGGTGTATGTCGATAGATTATTTTCTGTTCTATTATAGTCTACTCTGTTCTATTCTATTAAATTATCTTCAAAAGACTGCTCATGACCAATGAAAGCATTTTACTAATTAAGGGGTCACAATCAGCAGTTTATGTGTATACAAGTGTGTATGTGTGTCTATGTATATCTATGTATATATATGTATATAGGTATATGTATATATATTAATATGTGAGAGTGAGATAATCATTCATACTCATCACATATACAGTGTTGCATATAAAATATTGTTTGGCAATTTGGGTAATACTTAGCTTTAAATACTTAACATTTTATTTATTGATTTAAAAAAAAATACGTAGCTTTTTAGACCTAGGGATAAAATGCTTTCTTTTGTGATTTTAATTTTATTTAAATTCCTGGTTTACTCATTACTTCCCCCCTTCCATTCTTCCACACATATATATGATACATTTTTCAGAGAAACATGATGATAAAAACAACAGTGATATTGATAATATTGCCCACTTTCATTTAGACACTAATCTCAATTCTCAGGTGGGCACCAATGGCCTTATGACATTTTATATTCAAATGAAGAGGGAACACTGGGCTGAGATGATCCATGGGGGCAGATCATGTTGTCCCTCTGAGTATCTCATGTCATCTGCAAATTTGGCTCCAATTACTAGGTACATCCTTACCAAGGGCTGGCTGAATGAGAGATGAATGGGAGATGGAAATAGAAAGACAGAAAAAAAAAACCCAAAAAACTTCATTCTGAGATACGAACCATAGCACTTAACAGAAGGAGAACATTCTGACTAGAACAGAGACAAATTGTGTAAAATACCATGCTGAAGCTGTTTGCAGAATACAAACTAAAATATTATAAAACTATTTTTCTCTACCACTAGAATGTCCATTTTCTAATAATGATAATTTTTACACTACCAATTCCTGACAAATAAACAGAGAAGTAGTTTAGATTATTTTGCACTCAAATTTGTGCATTAATTCAGAAAACACTTATAGCAATGTGAGATCATTTTTCTGAAAAAATAATGTCATTTCTTTATCTGATCACTCACCATCTACCGTGGAAAACATCCCATTTTATCCACTCAATTTATTTTATATCCATTAATTATGACATAATTTATTAGCATTAAATAGCTGGAGATGTCTGATAATATTGTTCCTCTGTCAGCAGCTAGGAGATTTTGTTTTAATTTGTTATTTTGGAAAAGGTAAATACTTCTCAGTGTTTTGCATGTATTTTATATCAAGACCTATAATAAAAATAGGTCTTAGACTCACACATGCACACACATACCAGAAGTCTGACACCCCTTTTCCAAAACACTAACATCAAACTTCACATACTTTAGGAAATGTAATTACTATTCTATTCTATTCTATTCTATTCTATTCTATTCTATTCTATTCTATTCTATTCTATTCTATCTTTTAAATGCTGGTAAAACCCTCTAAATTGATTTTTTTTTTATCCTTACCCGAGGACATTTTCAGATATTTTGTTCTGATTGAGTGGGAGGGAGGGAGAGAGAGATAGAGAAACATCGATGTGAAAGGGACACATTGAGTGGTTGCCACCTACACGACCCAACCAGGGCCGGGGATAAACTGCAACTGAGATACTTGCCCTTAGGGGGAACTGAACCCGGGTCTCTCCAGGCCGCAGGCCAATGCTCTAACTGCTGAGCCAAACTGGCCAGGGCTCTAAATTGATTTTAATATTCACTCACGGATGGTCCCGAGCTAGAAAAGAAAATTACTCTAATCCAATCAGGCCATGGACCCCTGGATTTTATCTATGAGATAGAATACATGAATCCTATTAAAATATCATAGAAGTTAATTTTAATCACTTAGACTCAAAGGGTTACCTTACTAAAACATATTTTGGCAAAGTACCTTCTTTCGTATGTCAGAGAAGAATGCTGGCATTATACCCATGAACACGCAAAATCAATATTATGTTGGAGCAGGGTCAGTTCCTGGGACAAATCTGGGTCACTTTCTGCTTTTGTATGATCTATGAGCTAAAACCAGTTTTTATAGACGCACGTTGACAATAGATTTGGTGCTAGGAAATACTAACTTTGAACCCCAATCAGGCAAAATGTTATTTCCCCACAATAACCCTTATTGATAGACCTGTATTACAAAACACTATCATTATCAACATTTTAGATTTCATTAATAATAATTTTGTGGAAATTTGTTTCCTCTCCTGTTATAGAAGTATCAACGTAATATTCTTGATTTGCTTCTTGGTCCATAAAGCTTAAAATGCTATCTGACCTTTTATAGAAAGTTTAGTGACCCATGCATTAATTAGAGCATCATTTTGAAATTGTTGTAATATTAATGTAGACACCTGTCAATTCAGACAGTGATCTGGCTGCAACTTCAACCATACTCTGGTGCCCAGGTGGGCACACGGTGATACATGCACCAGGTGTACGACTGTGCAGGAGTCCCCTTCTATGCTCCAGGTGCAAAACTGTCCCCTTGATTCGAGGGAAAACTGTTTCTCTGAGAAGGAGTGTCTCTCTTTAGCCAAGAAACTCAGATGCCTTAGTTATAAATAACTTTGCTTTTGTTTTATTAAGAGCCATAAGCTCAAAGGAAAATTGGGCTTTTGGTTCAATGAAATTGCTTTTCACTTAATTCCCACGATGTCATGGAGAGGTGCACAGAGCTGCAGTGGGAGACATTCTACTTAATAAGCATCTCAGTGAAACGAGTAGTCCCTGTCTTCCTTGCTACGGCAGCTGCATTCTGAATAACTGCCACTTATGGGCCCAGGTAAATGGGATTACTGAGCAGCCTCACGCTCATTACATTTAAGAAATTCTAACTTGTTTTGGGGTTGACATGAAGCAGCATGGCATAGCTCCCTCTGTGCATATTTTCCAATAGAAAAAAATTCCTTTACTCTATCCTAATACATAGTTAATTTCCCCTAAAAAGATGTTTTGCTCTATTGGGTATTAAGAGTTTAAAATTTAGCACTGGAAAAACACATTTCGAAGGAGTACATAGATTTTCTGGGGAGCAGTTATATGGTTTCTGCTTTTAATTTTTACCATGTTTTACACCTTGCCTGCTCCTGCTTCATTCTCTTCTCTCCTACCCCATCAATACTTCTTTTTGAATACATTTAACAAAAACTTTAAACAACAACCTCCATCAATATTCACCACTGGTTCTCATGCTAACTAGGGAGTGAGCCAAGGTACAGTTTACTGGTCTAATCACTGATGGTGCTACCTACCCTACAGGCAATACTTTACAACTTAATGAAAATCTTAATTTTCACATGACGTATGTTAACCAAAGGTTTGTTCTTTTTCATTGATTTTTTTTTTTTTTTTTGAGAGAAAGAGAGATGCGGGGGAGAGAGAGAGTCCTCAGAGTAAGAGAGAAACGTTGACTGGCTGCCTCCCGCAAGTCCCCTGACTGGGGACTGAGCCCTGGGTATGTGCCCTGGCTGAGGATCCGCCCCGTGACCTTTTGGTGCACAGGATGACACTCAACTAACTGAGCCACACTGGCCAGGGCAATTAATGCCTTGTCCTTAAGACCTTTGGGTTTATGTAGGTGTGGCAATTTGAGCCCTTATTGAATTTTTGTTGATTATATGTCTGTTTTACCAATAATTAGTAACATTTTCTTATGAAACTACTGTCTTATTTAGTTCTCATTTCACAGTGAGGCTCATCTGTATAAATGTTAGACAAGCCCAAGGTAGGAAAACTAACGCTTAATATCAAATTAAAAACACAGTTTGGAGAGTAATTAGAAAACAAACATGCAGAAACAAATAAAACAACTTCCACAAAAAGCTAGTTGATAAAAAATGACAATAACAAAACATGTTAAAAAGTTCCCTGGAACAAGATTTAGTCAAAGTTTATTTAACGTGGCTTTGCTACATAGATCAAATCAAATATAATCTATCTGGAAATAAATTATAAACTCAAATAATCAAGTCTACTAAGTAATGATGATCTTCTCCTTGTGTAGTATGTTATATCTTACTTTTGCTCTTAAGCTTCTGATGAAAATAATGGTTTTCATCCAAGCAAAGATTTTTTTGTTGAACAGATAGTTCAAGGACAAAGAAAGAGGTAGTTCTAGAACCACATATGCAAGAAAGTTCTAAGAAAACATTAAATATTTATTTGTCATCAGCTAACACACACTTCAAAAATCTTTCAATTAGGAAAAACACAGTGTATTTTGGGCTTAACAGACATTTTGTCCTTGTTGGGTGTTTCACCATCTCTAGCAATCTCATTATGGCGTAGGGTTGGTGGAGAGCTGATAAATACGCACAGAGTAAGACGAGGGTGAGAGCAAGTGTCCTCAACTGGGCTTCCTAAGTGCCAGGCGCCATTATAACTGCTTTATGCAGAAATCACTCAGTTGAATCCTCATACAACCCTATGAGGTAGGTGCTAATATCATCCCCACTTTACAGAGGGGAAACTGGGGCACACAGTCAGGAGTAAGTGACTCAAGGTAAGTGACATAGCTAGCAACAGGAGAGGCAGGATTCAAATCCTGACATCTTGTGCCAGAGTTGGCACTCTTGACCTCAGCACTGTCTCTTGATCCACAGCTGATTAGTGGTGAAATCAGAACAGGCACTCAGCTCTCTGAACCTTGCTTCAACCATCTTTACACTCAAGCCATTGGAAGAGCGCATTGAGACAGGGTGAAACTGAAGCACCAGGTTCAAATCCTGCCTCTGTTGATTCCTAGCTGTGCGCTGGGTGACTTTATGAATGCCTCCTGCTTCTTAGTTGCTTCCGCTATAAGGCAGGTAAGATCTGATCCACCTGTCTGGGTTGCTCTGGTAATAAATGAGGTTCCATTGATTCCAATGATTTTCCAGATTCTTAACCAAGTGGACGCTCAATAAATATCATTTCCCTTCCTTACAACACATGCCCTCAACTTTTTTCTGTTCCCTGCTTGCTCATAAACTCCTACAGCTCTCTATTCAAGAGAAACAATCATTTGAAACAACTGACAAGATTTCAAATGAACTGGGATTTGATTTTGTGCAAATCTGTGGGGAATGCACTGAACAAAATGTATTTCTTCAGATGACATTTTACTAATTGTGTTTCTAATCCATTTAATGTCAGCAAGAAAAGCATACAATTTGTTGATGGCTGGGTATCAGATTTTAATTCCCAAATTATCCATTACTTGCATATGATCTAGAAAATACAATTAAAGAATGGTTTTAGTTGTTTCTTTGAAACTGAAAACTACTTTATTTAGTTACATAATTATTTTTAGTGATGTGACTTTTCAGAACATGAAATAATGGTGAATTCAAAAAACACACAAAAATATAAATCACGTCTCAGATTACAAAACTATGATAGTGGGTTGTAAAATGGCCCCCGAAGAGATAATGTTCAAATCCTAACCTCCAGACCTGTGAATGTGACTTATATGAAATACGGTCTTTGCAGACTCAGTTAAGAATTACAAGATGAGATGATCCTGGGCTATCAATTGAATCACTAACTGGCATTCTTATAAGAGAAATGAGAGGAAGATTTGAGACATAGAGAGACCACGTAAAGACATAGGCAAAGATTGAAGAGATGCAGCCATAAGCCAAGGACACCTGGAGCTTCCAGAAGCTAAAAGAGGCAGGAAGGATCCTCCCCTAAAGCCTTCAGAGAAAGTGTGGCCCTGCTGACACCTTGATTTTGTATTTCTGGCCTTTAGAATGTGAGAGAATAAAATTCTGTTGCCTTAAGCCAGGGATTCTATAGTAATCTGTTACGGTGGTCCTAGGAAACTAATACACTGTGGTTTTGAAGAGGAAAATCCAAACATGGAATAAAATAATCTTTGATGTATATAGCCACTAGAAAGTGCCTCCCTGCCTTTATGCCCTTCCCAGAGCTCCAAGAAAAGCATTTTGAAAATAATTCTGTGGGCATAATCTCAGTATATAACTCAAGAGTAATTTTGATGTTATAACGTTAAGAACAGGTGTTTAAAACTATCATTTTTATTAAGAACAGAAACGACTGTTTTTCTCATTTTATAATTTCCTTGCTTATGAAAGAGTCAATAATTGACAAAAAAGAAAACATTTTGAACTCATCTGTTAATTAAGAAAAATAATAATAAAAGAACATCTTTAGTCCCAGAAACAGCAAGGGCCAGTTTCCAAGAGCTGCTTCAGCCCTGGTGTGGCTGCTCTGGTCCTTCCTGCGTCCATGCTGCCTGACTGGGAGAGGGCAGCTCCAAGCACACTCTCCTCCCCAGACAGGAGCCTCGCCAAACTCCCTCCCTCTCAGCAGACTCCCACATTAATAACTGCGCTGCAAAGCTCCTGTCCTCAATTCTCTTCATCTCACCCTGTCACCTCTTTTCTTACCAGCTTCACCTCCACTCCAATGCCTTCTGTTCTGCTCCAGCACCTTCTCCAAAAGAGCCTGCAACCCCCCACTGTCCCTTCAACTACACTGTGCTCCTGATCTCACAGGCTCAATGCCCTTTGCGCTACACCACCCAGATAGCTCCACCGCTGGTCACAGGGATGTGCAAATTCAGTGTTTCTCCCCAGTCCTCATTCCACTGAGGCTCCTTGCAACGCCGATGAGCTTTCTCTCTCTCAAGCATCTTCCCTTGAACTATCTTTGTCTCCCTTCCTCCTCTGACTGCCCACTGGGCTTCCTTCACGGGTCCTGCTTCCTTTCCTTTAATTCATTTATTCAACAAATATGAATGAAACACCTAATATGTGCCAGGCATGAAAATAAAAACGTCCTTCCTCCATGGAGCTTGCATTCTATGGGGGAGGTGAGTGGGAAGAAAGACATAAAAGTATATTCCCTAAAGAGAATAGCCAGGAAATGAAATGGGAAAGGGGGTGCTGTAAAAGCTAGTATCCAGGGGTGACTTTGATAAGGAGGTGACATTTGAGAAAGGTCATGGCTGCTGTCATGAGAGGAGATAGGCAGGGGCACGGATTGAAGTAGGGAGGCCAATTAGGAATCTCAAGATACACATGCACGAGTCATGCAATACAGACGGTAATGAAAGCCTTGAGTGTGGAAGAGCTCACCAGGGAAATGAATGAAGATGGACAGAGATGAGGCCCAAGGACCTAGGGCATCCCTACAATGATCAGCCTACCTTCCTGATACACTTTCTTCATGTCTTCTCCATCAAGGCCCTTTCTCTGTGTCCTTTGCTGGTACTCGCTCAGTTTGACTTCTAAATGATGGCAGCCCCAAGGCTCATCCTGGGCCTTTCTCCTGTTTACCTTCACCCACTCTCATATCATCTCATAACATCAATCAGACTAGGGTGCAGACTAAGGTGACAACATAATTTGTTGTCCAAGCTTGGACACTTCTGAGAATGGAATGGGGTGATGTAAATAATTACAATGGGGGAAAAGGCATATAATGGATGGTTTTGGGCATAGGAGAATGTATGTTTGCTTGATTCTACAGTGTACAAGTGCCTCTCGATTTTACACTGCCAATGCAGAATCCTGTCTTCCAGATTTGTCTATCTATGCCTCTGTGATTCTCCACTCAGATGTCTATGTGACATTTAAGCCTTAACATGAGCAAACTGTGACTGCGATATCACCACCAGAATTGTTCTTCTCACCATCTTTGGTATCTCAATACATGACAACTCCAGTTATGCAATGGACTGGGTATAGAGCTTACACTGAGATGTCAACAAAGTCTGTCTCCTCTACCTTCAAAATATACCTATAATCTGCCCACTCCTTATTCCAGCCCTATACCACAGTGGCACAATCCACCACCATCTCCACCCCAGATCGCTATGGCAGCCTCCTCACTTGTCCCCCTGTTCTGAATCTTGCCTCCTTGAGTCTACTTTTAAAAACACAGCCAGAGCAATCCACCTCAGAGCTAAGGAAGATCATGCTACTGCCATGCTTAACCCCTTTGAAGCCTTCTTGTTTCCCTCAGAGGGAGCCAAAGTCCTTGCCCTGGCCACCTTCAGTTTAAAAGTTTCATGTCTCCAATTATGTAATTTATGTCTGACCCCCCGCCCCATCCTCATCTCTACAAGAGGCATTTAATGTGAATTTCAGAATACTTAAAATCCAGGAAGTTCTTATCACAAATAAAGAGAGACACCGGCCAGCAGGTATTAATAACGATCTACAAGCAGACCAGATATTAATGTAGTGGAACAACAGATGTCTCAGTCTACTTAGGCTGCCACCACAAAGGACCACAGAATCAGTGACTTAAACAACAGGCACAATTTGTTACAGTTCTGGAGGCTGTGTGTCAGCATGACTGGGTTCTGGTGAGGGCTCTCTTCCTGGCTTGCAGACAGCCACCTTCTCACTATGTCCTCACACGGTGGAAGGAGAGAGAGCTCTGTCTCTTCCTCTTTAATAAGCACACCTGTTCCATCATATCTGGGCTCCACCTTTATGACCTTGTTTAACCTAATTATCTCTTTAAAAGCTGGATCACCAAATACACTTCCATGGGAGGTTAGGGTTTCAACATATGAATTTGGGGGGCCATAAATTCAGTTCATAGTGACAGATTAAACTGTTTACTTCCACATTTATTCTTACACACTCCCTTGCAATCACTGAATGTTTTCAGATGTGCCCCTTGGGCCTCTTCCTTTGCCCAGTTTACCCCTGCCTTGGGTTTCATCCTGCTCCAGCCCCAAAGATGCTATTAACCAGCCCAGTCTCCTCCTCCTGCAGATCCCTGTCAACTGTGTATCTCAACTCCCTGCACACAACAACAAGTAACAGGGAAGAGACGTGGCTGATGGTGGGTGGAGAAAGGTTCACTCTTAACCAAGGTTGGAGCAGGTGCAACAGCGGTTTGGCATTGTTCTAAGAGTGGTGGTAAAAGGAAAACAAAGAAAAAATAAAACAAATCATTACTCATCTTCTTTGAAATAGTATGGTAACACGTCCACCACATACAAAATCCTCAAGATAAATCAGAACTAATGAACGTGTAGCTAGTCAATGGAAAAAAAAAAATCATATCAAACATTTCACCTTTTTGGCCTTTCAAAAGCAGCTCTTTGCTCCTCGGGGGAAATGCTTTCTCCACCTTTCAGAAATAATTATACAAGTCCAGTAAATTCCAGAGGAGATAACTCAGTGAGTGAAAGGAAAGGTCAGATATGTTTAGCTACCTAAAGAAGCTTTGGGTGAGCTCTGTTTTAGAAGTTCATGAAATCCATCAGCTTTTATGAACGGTTCCTTTAACTGACTAATATTGTTATCCCAATATTTCAGAAGATGTTAGCACTACTGAAATCAGACAATCCCAGGAAAGAGTATTCCATGAAGCAAAAGGAAATGAATCATGAGCAAAAATCTGAAGGATTGTACAGTGAAGTCAACACTTAGAGACTGAATCTGTTTTCCTATCATGTGTAGTATTTGCCAAGGGCTGCCAAAATACCACTAACCAGTTGGCTTAAAGAATAGACATTTGTGTTGTCTCATAGTTCTGGAGGCTGGAAACCCAAGATCAAGGTGTTGGCAGGTTTGGTTTCTTCTGAGGCCTCTCTCCTTGGCTTGCAGATGTGGTCATCTTCTCTCTGTGTCCTCACATGGTTTTTCTTCTGTGCATGAGAATCCCTGATGTGTCTTTTCTGTTCAAATTTCTTCTTTTTATAAAGGGCACTAGTCATTTTGGATTAGGGCCCACCCTTATGACCTTATTTAAACTTAGTCACCCCTTTAAAGACCTTATGTCCAAATACAGTCACATTCTGAGGTACTGGAGTTAAGGCTTCACAAATTCTGGGGTGATATGTTTCAGCCCATAATACATGCATCACGTATTTCTTCCAAATGTAGCAGCTTGAAATAGCAATCACTGATTTTGCTCGCAAATCTAATTTGGGCAGGGCTCAGCAAGGACAGCTTATCTCTGCCCTAGGGGTGGGGAGACTGGGCTGGGGCTGGAGAATCCTCTCTCCAGGTGGTTCATTACCATGGCTGGCAAGTTGGTATGGTTGGCTGCCCACTGGGCACTCAGTGTGGGTGGCAGGGTTATGAGATAGGGAGCTCAGGCCCCATCAGTGGCATTAGCTAACGTTCCTGGGTGGTCAAAAGGAGGCAATCCAAGCCTCCTACTTTTCTATCTCAATACCCAGTAGAGTGACTGGCATGAAGCAGATGCTAAACCTACAGAACATTATTTTTTTTGTTTTTGTTTTTAATAAACTTTTCTTTAAAGAATAGTTTTAGGTTCAGAGAAATATTGAGATGGAGGTACAGAAACTCCCTCCCATACCCTCTTCTCCACACATGCACAGTCTCCCCCATTATCAATACCTCCCACCAGAGAGGGCATTTGTTACAACTGATGAATCTACGCTGACACGTTATTATCACCAAAAGTCACAGATTACAGTCGGGTTCACTCTTGGTGTTGTACCTTCTATGGGGTTTGGACAAGTGTATAAAGGCATATGTCCATTATTATGGTGTCATTCAAGGTATTTTCACTGCATTAAAAGTACTGGTTTTTAAATGCCCAAAGAATGTATACTGACTCGCAAACTCAAGGGAGTTGTGCACTGATATACTCTCCTTCCTAGAAAGAAATATCTGACTTTAGAGGTTGTATGGGCCAGCGGATCATGCATCCTCTCAAAAAGCATTCTCTGAAAAGTATCTTCTGAAAAGTGGCTCTTACAAGGCCCAAGTGCCCATCAAGATGAATGCTACGGCATTGGTTCACTGAGGACCAGCAGCAGCCACTTGAAATCAGCACTCAGATGTACAGTTCAGGGAGAACTGCAGCATCTTTCCATGGGCACTAGGACTTAACCTTTACTTAGGTCACTCACGTGGGTATAATTTATCTCTTTTGTAAATCTGTTAATAGTAATAAACATTAGGCTTTCATAAGTAAATGTAATATTTATAGAACAATAATCATGAGTATATTTAATACATACAAAGTATTTAATTTTTATCTTTAACTATTGTCTTTAATTTAACTATAACCTTAACTGAGAACTAATGTTCCTGTTTCTATGTGTCCACCTAATAAGAATACATCTTTGCCAGAGAATTTTTATTCATAACTCAGGAAACCCTTGTCAAACTTACTCCAACTAGCACCCTCTCTTGCTCATATCTTTTTAACATGAAAAAAATGATAAAGTAAGGCCCTAAATAAAGTCAATCCAGCAAGCTCACCTGACTTAATCCTCAAAAGCTACTCTTAAAATGCTCCAAAAATGCTGTTCCCTTCACAGCCCCTGTTCTCTGCCTTATCCACTGGAGAAATTCTGAGTAATTTTTAACCAGACTGCTGAATCCATTAGTCAACTTGTTGAAAAGTCCTGTGATTTTAATAAGATATGGATTTTGTTTCCCTTCTGTATTGGAATTGAAATAGGTTGCCCAAGCCAATTGTGCCAATAAAGCAGCTTTGAGTGCTGTGTACAGTATATGGAGCGTTATTAAAGTAAAGGAGTCTATTGGTTTTCCTGGCACTGCAAACACAAACAGAGAGAAGGGGATCAATAGATTTGGAATTCAAAATAGAGGCCAGTTTAAAGAAGTACATCTCAGAACACTATACTAAGTGAAATAAGCCAGTCAGAGAAAAACAAGTACCATATGACTTCCCACATTTGTGGATCTAAGAACAAACAGAACTAACAAGGAAAATAGAGATGGACTCATAGAGAGCAGGCAGACAGCTGCTGGAGTTGGGGGTGGAGGTGGAGGGACTGAGCAAAAGAGAAAAAAAAAAGAGAAAGAACTCATGGACATGGACAGCAGTGTGGTGGTTGTGGGGGAAGGGCTGGGTGGAGGGAAAGAAGGTATAGGGGGAATAAATGGTGATGGAAATACAATACAACATAACAATAAAATAAAGTAAATTAAAATAAATATATCTTAGATTATTCAGAAATTTCTGGAAAACAGAAAATAATTCAATCACACAGAAAAGTTAAGTACTGAGTTGCTTTCTATAAAACAGAAAAATGAAACCTCAGATTAAACCGTGGCAGCTGTTGAAACACTGGACCCAAGGATCTGCTCGCCACCTCTGCTCAGCATGGAAATAGTGTCCTCGTCCAATACGCGTGTGACAGCGCTTTCAGAATGCAGGCTGCTGGGAACCTTCACCACAAAACTGTTCCTCCAACAGGGAGGTGCTCACTTGACCAGAAAGAGCCGGGCAGGTTCCCACTCCACCGAGCAGACGTGGCTGCTCCACCGAGCAGACGTGGCCGCTCCGCCCCGGAGGCAATGTCGTCCCAGGACGCGTCGGGCATTCTGGTTGCATGGGAATCTTTAGCCCCACGGTGAGCACGTGGACCCAAGCTGCCAGCGCAGAGCTGTTAGCCTGGGGTGCTGGCTGTGGCTGGTGGGCAGGTGGCTGCGAAGGTTACACGGGGTCGATCTCACTATGACAGGACAGGTGTGTTCTTGGCTGGAACCCTCCCTCTCCGCTGACTAGACTGAGAACTGAGACAAAGCGACAGCAGAAGCTAGAAATGTGCTCCTTCCGTGTCACAGGAGTTCAACCTGACAAAGACTCTCTCTGACGGAACCTTGGTCAAGGGGGCTTCTCCTCTTCTCAACGAGGCCTCGACCCCTGCCCTTGACAAAGCCTGACCCCTGCCCTTGACACAGCCTGCCTGTCTGTCTGGATAGAACCTCCAGCCTTGATGCGGATCAAGTTCCTCGCCCTCCGTGCCTCCTGGGTGACATGCGGTCACCCTGGCTGCCTTCAGCAGGAAGCCTGTCAAGTTGGTTTAGCAAGAAGCCCCCAGAGCCTTTGGTAATTTTCTATCTACTGGTCCCCTCAACTCTACTCCTGGGCTATAAATCCCCACCTTCATTGCTGTACTCAGACCTGAGCCCACTTGTACACCGAGGTCTCCTTTCCCCTAGTGCAACAGTGTCTGAATAAAATCTGCATTCCGCATTAACCACAGTCCAGCTCTGGCTCTCTCGGACAGGCCCGGGTGGAAAGGATTTCCTGAACAAGAGCAGGGAAGGAAGAAACCTCACAGTGCATTGACTCTGATCACAGTCTGGCCATGTGCTTTTACCCCGCCCCCACCCTGCACATATGCATCCTCCCTACCTGCACCCGCTGAATGAGGGAGGCCGGCCTTCTACTTGGTGAGCTGCTCCACTTACAGACTTCACATAGCTGTCTCCTGTGAGAATCACAGTATTCCTCTAGAAAAGGAACTACTATTTTCACCAGTGTTTCCATATGGTTTTAATGCACGGGACAGAAGAAACAATTAAATTGGGCCTAAAAATAACTACGGAGGTGTAAAGTGGCTGTTGGTGCCCATGAGTCAAATCAGAAGATGCTACTTTAGAACTAGTCTGTAATGATTAGAATGAAAGCCATATACCGTGTGATGGTTTTTTTTTGTCTGATTCTTTTATTAAATAAAATGTACATTGTTTCTAATGCTCCTTTAGTCTGGGTTTTTTGTGTTTTTTTTTCTTTGCAATGTATTCTTATGAGTGTCATTATTATTTAACTTTGGGTCCCTTGCATGGATCATCTCCGAGGTTTGGAAAATCCTAGAAATACCATGGAGATATTAGGTCATTTAGGAACTTCAGAAAATATTGGAAGGTAGGTGCTTAAGAGCATTAAGGAAGAACACGCCTTACACCTTTCGTGCAATATAAGCTCACAACCTGCTTTGGGTTTCAAAAGAGAATTAAAAAAATTATTATTTTTTTTCTTTATTGATTTTTAGAAAGAGAGAAAGGGACAGGTAGGGAGAAATGGAAACATCGATAAGCGAGAACATCGACTGGCCTCCTCCTGCACACCCCCGACTGGGGATCAGGCCCACAACCTGGGCATGTGCCCTGACTAGGAATCGAACCAGCGACCTCTTGGTGCATGGGTCAATGCTCAACCAGTGAGCCACATTAGTCCGACCGAAAGAGAATTTTTGAAGTGAAGACAGTATAGTGTGACAGCTAAAGTGTATTCATGGGAAGAAGAGCTCTGACAGAATAAAAGGCTTTGTAATTCTAAAGAAAAACTTGGCTTTGAAAATCAAGTGCAAACACAAGCCTGGTTTAGAGAAGCCACAGAATTGGGAGAAATGTAAGTTGCCGTCATGTTGGAAGGAGCCCAGATCTCTCTCTCATTGATGTGACCTGGGACCTGGGAGAGGAGTTCTAGCCTGGGAAAGACTAGAGAAGAATACAAGAGTATAAGGATGCTGGTGTGAGGTACGGAATCCATATCTTCTGTCCCCTTTTGGTTAGGAACCTCCAAAGAGGGGGATTTTCCCCTTCTCCCTTCCAGAGAGTGGAGAGGTGGCCAACCTGGCATGGCAGCAGAAGAATTAAATAAAAGAAGGTGCCTTTGGGCAGATAGGCCTAATGAGGTTCCCTCTTCTTGCTCACAACCCTTCCCACTGAGATCTCTTAGCTCCTATGAGCCCCAGGTCTTTCCTGTTACCCACAGAAGTGAAGAAGGCAGTTGAGAATTAAGAGCCAGGGGTATGCTTCTGGGAGTGGGGTGGGGGTGAGGAAGCTGTGCATATACAGTATGTTAAAGACAATGTGATTTTAAAAATCATTAAGAATACACACCTTAATGTGTGGTATAGCATAGGTGGCTGTAGATTAATAATGATGCTACATTAAAAAAAATTTTTTTTATCCGCACAGAGGACATTTTTGCATTTATCTTCAGCTAGAGTGGGAGGGAGGGGGGAGGAAGAGAGAGAGAAACATTGATGTGAGAGAGACACATAGACTGGTTGCCACCCACACGACCCCATGACCCCAACCAGGGCTGGGTACAAACTGCAACCGAGGTGCGTGCCCTTAAGGGAACCAAACCCAGGACTCTCAGGTCTATGGGCCGACGCTCTAACCCCTGAGCCAAACCGGCCAGGGCTGATGCCACATTTTAAAGGCAGAGGCACTATTACAAATCAGAGGGGCAAAGGTGCTAGAAATATAAGGGTTTTTCCAGCAACTGATATACATATGAAAATATATAATTAGTCCCCCACCTCACACTACACACAAGTTCAAGATACTTTAAAGAACAAATAGGAAAAATAAAGTCTTCAATATTTTAATGACAAAATAAAGGCGAATGATATCATGAACTTAGCATCGTGAATGATTTCTTGAACAGGACATATAAAGAATAAAATTTAAATACATTAAAATTTAAAAGTTAAACATTAAGTTAAGATACATGTCACAGATTGGGAGAATATATTAGAATCTAGATAACATCAAGAATGAATAAATATCTCCTATGCATATTAACAATGGCTTTCACTTACTGAACTGACCCCATTTAGGCATCGTACATGTATTAACTTCTTAAGAAGTTATAATAACTCTAACAAGGTAGCTAATTATATTAGTCTCATTTTAAAGAGCAAAAGAAACTACAGATAATAAAGATTAAATGTGTACAAGATTGCATGATTAGTATATGGGGGTTCTAGCACCCTCATTTGTAATTCAATAGTAAAATGGGAAAGGACATGAACAGGCAATTCACAGACAACTAATAAATCTGAACACATGTTAAACTTCAAGGACACCTGGGGAAATGCTAATTAAAGCAACAGACCATTGCACTGGCAAAGATGTAAAAGGCTGACAATACCAAGAGTTGGCATACATGGGGTGGAACAGGACGTGTTGTAAACAGGTAGTGGCAGTGTAAATCTGCACAACCATTTCAGACAAGACAAAGGTAACTCTGAAATGTGATGTTACACATTCCTCTGGCCCAGCCACTTTAATGCTCCACATAGCCCAAGGACACATGCACAAGGACAGTCATTATGTACTAAATGCCCACCAAGAAGAGCATGGAAACCATCTAAATATCTGTCAATCAGAAAACACATAAGTACATTGTGGTCTCTGTGTGCAATAAAACACTGCAGAACAGAAAGAGTACATGAAATATGCATACATACACCCATGTGGATAAATTGCTACAACAATGCTGAATCAAAAATGCAAGTTTCAGCTGGATCTATAGCCATATCTATAGCCATATCCATATCTATGTAGTATAAAGCTTTTGTGGTTTAATTTTGTGTCAACTTGGCTAGGCCTCAATGCTCCATAGAGTGAGTGGGCCTCATAGAGTCAACGGAAGGCCCGAAGAGAAAAAGACTGACATGCTAGGGAGCAGAGGGGATACTGCCAGCAGACAGCCTTCAGAACCCAACCACAGCTCTTCCTTGAGTCTCTAGTCTGACGGCTGACCCTGCAGATTATGGACTTGCCAACACTTCACAATCGCACGAGCCAATTCCTGAAAGAAACATCTCCTTTTTTATCCATACTTTCTGTTGGTTCTGTTTCTTTGGAAAAGTTTGCTGAGGATACAAATGTTTAAAACACACACAGCAATTTATGGACACACACATATGTGAATGACATCCCTGGAGCAGTGTAAGGTGGTGACCTGCTTAATCCTCACCATGTACCAATTGTAGTCCACATGCAACCTACACGGCCATAAAGGATGGTTTCAACAATCCTACTAACATGTAGGAAGTGCTGAGGGACAGACTCAGACAATTCTGAGAGTTGCATTTAAAGTGAGTTTCGGCCCGGCCAGTGTGGCTTAATGCATTGAGAGTCGTCCCATGGAATGAGAGGTCCTGGTTCCATTCCCAGTCAGGGCACAAACCTGGGCTCGGTCCCCAGTAGAGGGCGTGCAAGAGGCAGCTGATCCATGTTTCCCCTCACATCAATGTTTCTCTCCCTTCCTCTCTCTCTAAATCAATAAAAACATATTTAAAAATTTTTTTTAAGTGAGTTTTGTTGTTCAAGAAAGTGAACACGCCTCGCTTTCTAGCATAGTAAGAAGATGAGTCGTTTTTCCTCAATCATACTTTGAATCACTAGACCAGATCTGAAAACTATACGGAAGTGCTACATTAGAATAAAACTCCACATCCCTCAGTTGATACAATAAATACATATTACCCATTCTCCTAGGCTGTCGTGTCTTATTTTTATTTTGTAACAGAAAAGAATTTATATTCTGATGTGTATTATTATTTACACTTTGCTTTTATTTTTATTATGAATTAGAGAAAATATGCTGTACTAGCTTCTGGACCATGTCAGACATCACTCAAGTAGGAGACTTAAATAATTCAATGCATTCTAAGCTATTATGCGACTGCAGACAGGTTCACGGCTGCAGGTTATTTTTCTTTTCGCACGAAATATATACCGATACTTTAAGGTGATGTGGCATGCCACCTGCTGTATATTTAAGTCCTATGAGATCATGATTCCAAAATAAACATGAACATAAAATGACACAGACATATTGAGGATCCTCTACATACATTCATGTTCTTTTTGTATAGAAATGGCTCACAGAATGTTTTCCAGTGTACTGCCAGGTACTTTCTCTTTAAAGATAGCTTGAGAAAAACAATTGCTAATTAATTTTAGCACCATGTCAATTATGTTAATAAAATTCTAATTAAATTCCTGTGATGTACATCAGTCTTTTTTGTGTGTTGTATGAGTGTACCTGAGTGTTAATTTTTATTTAGGTTGTTAGCCATCAGATACTTATTAACTTCATCATGAACCTATACAATGGGCTTAGATATGTATCTTTTGACATATCTAGTTCTGCCTAGCATAAGCACTGGGCAAATTAATGAAGACAGCTTAGTGTTTAAGGTACCATAGAGGTAAAGGATGGATGCTCATTCTGGATCTGAAAGAACCCAGAAGGCCCGAAGGGACTGAGGATGAAGAAGTAGCTTTATTTATTTTATTTATTGATTTTTAGAGAGAAAGGGAGATAGATAAATTGATTTACTGATTGATAGACAGAAAGAGAGAGAGAAACATCAACTTGTTGTTCCACTTATTTATTCTTGTATGTGCACTGACCAGGAATTGAGTGCACAACCTTGGCATTTTGGGATGATGCTCTAACCAACTGAGCTACCCAGCCAGGGCCTGAACTAGTTTGTTTTTTTTGTTGTTTTTTTTTTAAATAATAGGGAATAGTGGGTAGGGCAGTTTGGATATTAGTTATCATATTTTAGGTTGATCCCATGCGATTGGTACAATGAAAAAAATATATGAAAATCACAGTAACTTCTATGCTGTAGGATGCAAGGGTTCTTTGGGGGTATGCAGAATACTGTAACTTCAACGCTACTAAATGTGGAAACCCAAGCCAAACAAGTATGCACATTTCCATTTCAATACGTATCACATGCCTGGCCCTCGGCTCGGCTAAGTTCTGGGGACACCGCTAAGCAAGACACAGACCCTGCCTTAAAGTAGGATGCTACCTAGCAGGGACAGAAGCAGTAAGTCCAGGAAGTGCAATGCAGAGTGTGTCGTGCGCTGATGGGACGTCTCATCCAGGCTGAGAACTGAAGACAGCTTCCTGGAAGAGGTGGCATTTGAGCCCTGACAGGGGGGATGGGCGAGAAGGCATTTTACAAAGAGAAACAGATGCCTACAAGCTCCTAAATGAGAGAGAGGGAGGTTAATTGGAGGAAGAGGTCTATTCCTTGTCTGTGGTTCGAGCTTGCCTTTGGGGTAGAAGGATGTTCATAAAGAAGGAGGCTGTAAATAGAAGGAGCAACAAGATCCTGACTGGGCTTGAAGCCATCACAGAGAGTGAACATTTTATGTTGAAAAATTTTCTTTTTCTCGGAAATAAATTTGCAAGGCAGGAAAGGCCCTTAGGTTGTAGAAAAGTACCATCTGGTTCCAGGCTCCACCGTGGCCATCTTCAGGATGCAGGGAGGTGACAGGCTGGGGAGGGGGCCTGAACCCCAGAAGCAGGCCCTTATTGTGATCATCGGGTACAAATCGGATGGCAAGAGCGCTTATTTTTACATCCACCACAGAAATCAGTGCAGGACACTAGCTTGTCACGAGTCCCAGGAGACCAGGAGGTCAATTAGGATGATGAAAACTCCCCTGCTTCTCCTCATTCTCGTGCAATTAGTGAACCAATCTATGTCTAAAACTGTGAGCTCTGTAAACTACACATGGCACAAATTTGCCTATAAATCAGAAAAGTCTATAATTAGGATTTCACCACTTCTAAATTCCACCCAGGGAAGAAAAAGGCATTGAAATCCAATCAAAAGCAGAGGTAGATTCTAAGGCACTAAATCTTCTCTGCACTTATGAAAACACCGGTGTTGGATCCTCACTTTCAGGCAGACAAGCCTGAGGTGCGTGTGCTCCGGAAAGGCCCGTCGGAACATGGGCCTGGTCTTAGGAGGGCCCGGAGCGCAGGCGATCCATCCTCCCTCTCATTAGCACACTGAATTTCCAGGTTGCCTTTTCTCCTGGACTCCTGAAGTGATCAATGATGAGAAGCCAGGGATGGAAATGAACTTTTATGTTCAGCATTCTTCAGAGAAAAATAAATAATTCAAATGAGAACAAAAGAAAGGTTTCTCTGGGTGGAAAACAAATAATTTTCACTTGTAAATACAATTTTCTACACTACAAAACGTGGACACTCGAGGGAATACCAGATAAATTACTCTAGCGGAAGAAGAACACACCAGAAAGTCTGTAAAACAAATCTGTGGTGGTGCCACCAACGGGGGGAGAGAATTAGTGGCTATAAGGACTCTGGACCCTGATTCTACTCCTGCCTTTGTTACTCCACTAGATGGCAAGTATCCAAGTCCAAATTGTGTGACAGACACTGGGTGCCTTAGGGACACAGCAGAAGCTTTTGAGTGCCTCTTGACCATCTTTAATTTCCTACCACTTGGGGGACCTTTTCCTGTGAGCTCAGTGGATACCGGAGTGCCTGCCATGGCCTAGGACATTCACCAGACCCATGCCAACCCACGTGGCTACAAGTACACACAGCCAAAACGTGCAGGGAAGTGTGTACCCCCAGGGAACCCACAACCACTGTGGATGAACCGCCCCCATTCCCTGGACCACTAGGGCAGGCATTCTGCATGCTTCTTAGATGGACTGGTAGATTAACCCTTCTTTCACTCAGTGCCCATGGCAATGACCTTGATAATGAACCTTTAGGTTATATTTCCCTCCTTCCTTGCCTCACCCTCCCTGCTTTCTGGATCACCTCCTAAATACATGACCTGCATCCAAGTTCCTGTCTCAGGTTCTGCTTTTAGGGGTCCAAAGTCAGGACAGAGCAAGAGAAGAGAGATCACCAAATCCAGTTCTCAAGGCTGCAAGGGGTGAACGGGATGGTCAGAGGGGCGAAGGTGTAACGAGCCCAGCCCAGAAAGCATCCTGAGGGAGGCTGGGGGTGGAGAAGTCAGCAATGGAATTGTGCAGCGAGGAGAGGGCCGGGCATCAGCCTAGACTCCTGAGAACCCGGCCTTTCCCAAGCAGCAGACCTGGCTTCTGCTGGGATGCTGGTCATAGTGCCTAGATCACTGTTGTTCCCTACTTTTTTTTCTTGCAAATGTAGAAACGCATTGCTTATCAGCGACAGTACATGTACATGTGTACATATACATATGTGTATATATGTTTATTAGAGATTTATTGAATATATAAATGAACAAATAGGTCATAAAATTGTATTCTTACATGTGATGCAACCTGACATCTTCCATTCTGTTATATTCATTCTCTCTCTCTCTCTCTTTGTGTCTCTTAAATTGATTTCACTATCCTTAGCAATAGGTTGCAAACTGCAGTTTAAAAATCACTGATCTAGACTAGTCTTCCTAGGTACTTGAAGGAACCACCCGTATTTGCACCTCACAGTCTTATTTGGTAAAATAATGATGATGGATGTTCTTCCTGCTTTTCAAAGAATTCTACGATTTTATGTCAAATTCATATTAAAATGTCAGATCTGATACTCAATTTCCATTCATTTTAGTAGTTAAAAGAAACAACTCAAATAAAAAATTATGTCATGCTATATTTTCCCCAGAAAAAAATGTTTACTAAAATGTTACAAATTCTTTTAGTAATAGTATACTTTCATATTCAGAATTAGAATATAAATAAATCATAAAATAGTTTCAAAGATATAGGTTTAATTTATTTTATTTATCTTTTATATACTCTAGGTTTTCTTTTTTCCCCTCCAAAATAATCAGTTCTGCTTCTTACATCACAGTTTTCTTGCTCAATTGCCCTGAAAGTAATACCATGACTTTGTACTTAATGGTCCCCTCATCCAGCTACAGACATCCTGCCAGTCTCAGGGCTGATGTCCCCGTCACCTGTAAGCCTCCTCCAGCCTGCCCTCCTTCCTGGCCATGACCCACGCCATTGTCTGCTCCTCTAGCCAAGTCTCATCAGATCGCGGTGCTGTTAGTATTTATGTGCTCTGAGCACCTCAAGCAAGTTATTCTTCTTAGTACTCAAAGCACCTAACACAGTACCCAACATGAGGCAGGGAATCATCAATTGTCCATTACAAGAACAAAATATATTGTGTCTTTTCAGTTTTCACTGAGATGCTCACAGGTGCCCGTATCCCAATGTCAGGCTCTGAAACCATTTCCAGTGAAAGAACAACTACTTGGTAGCACAAAGGAAGACATTCCACAATGTCTAATTAGACTGCATATGGCCTCTTCTGTTATCAAATTGAATTTGACCAAAAGAACAGCAGTGGAGCATGGGGAAAGCTATTCACAGCCTGGTCACAAGGGAGCAACCCCCCACTCTCAAAATGGTGCTCTGCATCATGAGTGCAGGCTTGTTCTTCTGCACAGCCAGTTCCCACAGTGTCCTCTGTACCAATCAGAATCCCTTGGATGCAAGTGACAGCAGCACAAGAGGAAAAAACAACAAGTAGCCGCCACAGTGGCTCTAGGCCCGGGGAGCTTATCACTGGGCTTCCACAGCCTTCGGAAGAGCAGGTTCAGCAGGAGCCTCAGAATCCCTCTCTAGGGGTCTTTGTCCCTGTCTCTCTGCAAATACTAACCCTCATCACTTCAATGACCACTTAAAAAATTTTTTTTTCTTTATTAGAGAGAGAGGAAGGGAAAGAGAGAGAGATAGAAACATCAATGAGAGAGAACATCGATTGGCCACCTCCTGCATGCCCCCACTGGGGTTTGTGTCCACAACCTGGGCATATGCCCTGACCGAGAATCAAACTAGCGACCTCTTGGTGCCTGGGTTGACGATCAACCCCTGAGCCATGCTGGCCGTGCAAAATGGCCGCTCTTGGTGTTGGTTTTTCACTCTTCACCACCAGAGATAAATGCAGATCACCCTTGTCTGTCCCAGGCCCAGGAGTTCCAAGGAAGGCTCTCATGGGCTCTGCCTGGGCGAGGACCCAAGTTCTGGAGTGCTCACTGTCCCCAGAAGGTGGGCATATGATTGGTCACCTCTGGAAACCACATGGATAGAGTATGAAGAGACAGATTTTCCTGAAGAAAAGAAGTCCTATTTTGGGCACATAAACGGAGAGATTTCTACTGCACACTCCTAAAGAATATCACCATTTTTACATGGTTTTACGATATCAATTTGTAGCAATTTCCTCCCCACTCATGAGCAAGGATCTAGACTCTTACTATATGTCTCTTTAAGTAATTTAAGATTTCATCCTGTCTCCTCTTAAACCAAATTTTAAGCTATTTGAGAACAAAGGCTTTTAGTTTTGTTTAGAACTAATTATGAAGTAGCGAACAGGAAGCTCATTGCACAAGAAAAGTTATACTAAACACACACAAGACTGTCTTTCTTCTCAGCCTTTCCATGTGCCGCTCACAAAGTTAATGACAGCAAGGTCTGCACTCACCTTCACTCTCAACAATAAAAACGATTGCTTGTCTTTTACCCTTTCTACTTTCACCACATCACTGTTCCTTAAATAGCTGTCACTTCTATATTGAGAATTATATTTTATCCATATATGAATGAGCTCATATGAATAAACACCCCTCATTTCATGGTGGCAGAAGAACAAATGATTTGAATGCAACTGTCATTGACCTTCAGAGAGGGCTTTTAAGAAACCATAAAAGGATCACATAGAAGAATATGTTTCATGAAAGACATCTGTATTACCCATTATTGGTCCTTCTCCATGGTCTCTGAAGTTGACCCTGGCATTCTGGTTGATTTTCATGCTCTGATTCCTCTTCTACATTAAAAGATATGAATAAAATTCTGAGTCTTTCAAAAGACCCTACTGGGTTTAACGGAGTAACCGTGGTTGTTTCTTTACCTGAATATAGTGAAACGGGATACACTGGAACGCCAATAAAGACAGGGGAGGGCAGCTGGTTTGGTGAAGTTTAGCTAAACTGTTGATTTAAGCAGAGTCCTAGGGAATGAACATTTTGCCTACATTAGTCTTGACAGAGGAAGTTAAGCTGCTGAGAAAAGAGAAGCTGGACACGTGCAGAGAAGCTATGATAAAGTGATCATGTTGATAGTTTTCAGGGGACCAGGTCCAGCTCTGTGCGGACTCCTCCACCCAGCACGTGCGATGAGCTGAAGGTAAGCCATCCAAACCCGAGTGCCACGCTTCCCACAGATCTGCTCCCTCTGCCTCTCCCTTTATTGTTTCCAGTAATACCTCACTTTCCCAGTATCTTAGGCTAGAAATGTTGGAGCAAATTTTGATTGCCCTCTCAATGTTTCCATTGTCTCCAACTACCACTGTAATTTCCTCTGTGGGATTTCTCCTATTCCTTGGTCCCAAATTGTATCCGTTTCCTATGGGTGAGTCGAATATCTTTGAGCTCGCTGCGCCAGGGCCTACCACCACTTCCAGTCCATCACACAATGATTTCCAGATTCGTCTTCCTCTGGTGTAGTCTTGCCCGTGCCCATTTCCTGCTCAGAGCCCTCAATTGCTCCCCAAAGCTTTGAGGACAAAAAATTAATGTGAAGAAAGTAAATCTGGTGCTCCTCAACCTGGCACCAATCTTTCTCTTCAGGGAATTTCTTTAACTGTTGTCAAATTACTCTGTTTTTCCAAACATATCTCTAGTTTGCTGACCTGTCAGCTCTCAAACCTCCCAAATATCTGGTAACTTGGAACAAAATTACTTGATTTCTGGTACAAAAAACAGGCAATTGATAACTGTCTGAGGGAGGAATGAATATATACAATATACAGACAGAACTTTTGTTTTCTGATGACTGGAGAACTGTATCTTCATCCCACCGTTCTTTCCAGGTTTGCATTTACAATTTTACTTGATGTACAGATATACAGAGTCCCTATATTAAAATAAAATCCCACATCCTGACTTATCTTCCCCTCTGTCCACACCCTGTTCCTCCTTTTGAGTTTCTGTCTTAGGTCATGGGAGCCCATGTTAAAACTAGAGATCTGAGAGTTGTACGTAGTTCCTGCTTCTCTGCCCATCCTTGTTATCTCTTTTGCAATCTAACAACGAAATGACAATAACAAAATCTTACATTCATTGAGGGGTTACTAAAAGTTATAAGTTGTGTCTCCCCAAAATTTATATGTGAAGTCCTAACCCCCAGCACTTCAGAATGTGTCCTTATTTGGAAACAGGGTCCTTGCAGACATAAGTGGTTAAAATTAGGTCATCCTGCAGCAGGGTGAGTCCCTTAACCAACATGAATGGCAGGAGTCCTTAGCAGAAGGGGAATTGGACACAGACGCATACATGGGGAGAATTCTGTGTGCAGGTTACAGGTGTGCTGCCTCCAGCCAAGGAACTACCAGGAGCTGCAGGAGAAGCCCAGAACAGGTGCTTCCTTAGCACCTTAAGAAGGAGCGTGACCTTGCTTTGATCTCAGACTCGCAGCTTCCAGAACTACGAGATGATAATTTTATATTGTTTCAGCCACTCAGTTTGTGGTACTTTGCTCTGGCAGCCCTAGCAAACTAATACACTAGGTACTGGCCAATAGGCTAAAACAGACATACAGTCATCAAGTGTTCAGAACATGGAGCCATCTAGAGTTAGGGGTTCATACAATCATTACCTCATTTTATAGCTGTGAAAACAAAGGTCATGGTCACCTAGATAATAAAGAGAAGAGCAAACCAAAGTGTCTGTGATTCCAAAACACAAGTTAATAGTCATTCTACTCCAAGACTCTGGAGGACTTCCCCTGACACCTTTCCAGGTTAGGACAAGGTTACACAGGTGGCCCTCATGCAATTCCAGTGCATTATGCTACAGTTTCTACTTAAGACATTCCTAAAGTCTTCAATGAAAAAGAAACTTGAATAAAATTATTTGTTTTATTTTAAATAAGACCATATTCACAGAAAGGTCCCAAAGCAGACATTATTTTTATCTAATTTATCAGATGTGTTATTTAAAACAAAATGACTCATAAACAAGTCTAATATGCTTGGCTGCATACATTTTACTCTTTCTTTATAATGTCAACATAATATGAGACTACTGCTAAAATAAATTAAAATTGTAGCATCATGCTATGCATAAATAATGAAAATTAAATTCTGAAAACATTTCAAAATATATATTTACTCGTAATAAGTAGTGTGCAACCGAATGAAAAAGCAATCAACCCCTCAAACATTACTCGCTATTTCAGATCATTTTGCAAACCACTGAACACAGAACATAACAGCTTTTCTTTAAGCATTAACCATAGGTAAACACTACTCAACAAAATGTGTGCTGTTTTTTTTTTTTTTTTTTAAATGGTATATTCTAGGGCAGAGGTGTGTGTTGCTCTATAAAGGTTTCCTTGTGTTGGAAGCAGTCATTGAACCTTCACAGTCCAGGGCTTGTCTAGAACCTTCACAGACCAGGGCTTAAAGTCTGGTCCAGGAACCCTTGGACTCCTTTCAGACATTAAAAGGTTAGACTAGTTTCATAGTGATATTAAGATTCTAGTCAGCTCTGCTGACGTTTGTGCTGAAGCTGCGGAAGCATTGGCAGGTGAAACTGTGGGTGCCAGCGCAGGAGGTGAGACAGTGACATCAGACTTACGCTCCTCGCTGTCCCACATGCCTAGTAAAACACATAAATAAATCAATCATCCAGTTCCGATTAAGAATGCCCTTGATGTAGCAGTAAAAATGATTAATTTTAGTAAATATTTTTTTAAAAATAGGTTTTTATTGTTTTTTGTTTTTTGGTTTTTTTGAGAGAGAGAGACAGAAACATTGACGAGTGAGAAACATGGATGGGCTGCTTCCTGCACGCCCCCTACTGGGGGTTGAGCCCAGCAACCTGGGCATGTGCCCTGACCTGGAATTGAACTGGGACCTCTCAGTCCATGGGACGATGCTCAATCCTCTGAGCCACACTGGCCAGGCAATTGTTAGTAAATCTTGGCCGTTGGCCGCAAATCTTGTTAATATTCTGGGTGATAAAATAGAAAATACACATAAAAACACTTCTGCTTTATTAAGGTCCACACCTAGGAAAGCACTTACTTGTGTGTTGAGTTGTGAAATGAACTAACTGCTTTTTTCATGAGACACTAACTTTACTTGAAGGAAAGACTGACAGATAAACTGTGGTTATTTAGACTTGGGTATTTGCAGACATTTTCTCATGGACAACAATGGACAGAGTGAGCTAACTGTCAACAGTTAGAATCTCTGCATGACCCAGAGCAATATATGCCAACACCACACATAAGTGAAAGACCCATGAAAACATAAGATCCATTTAGGACACAGCTATAGATTTTAAGGAATGCTGTACAAAAAGTGCATTGCTATGTTTTAAAATTCCTTATTTCAACTACACTTTAACAAACTACAATTTGTAGAGTTTTGGTATAGCAATCTAAGAATATTCACAATTATCTAAAAAGCTATGAAAATACTTGTCCTTTTTCCAACTATGTATCTGGGTAAAGCCATATTTTCTTTATATACTTCAAAAAATATTTATTACAGATCAAAAAGACTGAACAAAGAAGCTGATATGAGAATACAGCTGTATTCTCTGAAGTCATACCCAAGAGAGATTCAAAATTATAAAAGAATGTCATACTTGGAAAAACAGTTATTTTAAATAAAATATTTATATCAATATATAATGGGTTTATTATGACTTTCAAAATAAATTCAATAAATAATTAATTTAATAAATTTAGTAGTAATTAATATTTAACGGCTATATTGAATATTAAACATTTATCAATTTCAATATCTGATACAGTAAATATTAATAGAATCTCTGAGCTTTTCTGTAATTTTTAAGCATGTTAGGGAAGCGTGAAAACCAAAAATTTGAGAACCACTGCCCCAGAGGATTTGAGAGGGGACTGACCATGTAACAAAATGACCAAGTTCTCATGCATGTGGGCTTCCTCCCAGGTTGCAGAAATTTATACCTCCTACTGTCATTTAACAAATTCCCGAGGGACCCCATTTTTAGTTATTTTCACCTGGAAATTCACAGTGATAAGACAAAATGAGAACACCATCACCAAATGTGAAGATGCCGAACAGCACCTCCCACGCTGGACAAGTTAGCTGCTCAAGTACAACGGTGGTGAGCACGGCCTGCAGCGGCCCCCTTCTTGACTTGCTGCAAATGTCAGTAAAGTTATATCACTGTCACTGCATCCCATCATCAAGACATCATGCCTTAACGATAGTACGACAATCTTTAAATGGTAACCAAGTCCCCAGACAATGAATAACTGTCTTTTATTTCATAGCTAGTTGCTAAAGCTTGACAATTGATGTGTAAGTCTGAAGAATAAAATTCCTTCACTCCTACACTCTTTGTACTCTGCTTTTATACTAAGAAACAAAATAGAAACAGACTCACAGATACAGAGAACAATCTGACAGCTGTCAGAGGGTAGGAGGGTTGGAGGGCTTGCTGAGAAAGGGGAAGGAATTAAGCAAACAAACAAGCAAAAACACCTCCTAGACACAGACAATAGGATGGTGATTACCAGAGGGAAAGGGGCTGGTGGGAGGTAGAAGAGGGTAAAGGAGGGAAAAGGAAGATGGAAGGAGACTTGACTTGGGGTGGTGAACACATAATATACAGATAGCATATTAAAGAATTGTGCATCTGAGACATGTACAATTTTATTAAACAATGTCACCCCAATAAATTCAATGAAAAAAATTTAAAAATGTCTAAATAATTGGATTGCCTCTCATTTAGTTATGTCTGTCATTATGCTACTTCTATTAGTTCTATGATTTTGGATTCTGGAGGTTGGTATCTACAAACATGTCCCTTAAGGGGAATTTTACATTGCTTATGCATTGCGTAAATGTGCTTCAAGGCCTGGGCTGTAACGGGAACCTAAACTCCACCACATACAGTCTAAGCAATGCTGAGCAGGTTACATATTCGCCCAGGCCTCACTGTCCTCGGTCATGAAATGGGGCTAATGACAATACTTTACAGGGTTTTCTGAGAATCAGAATGACTTATATTTGGTAAATGGTTAGATCAGTGCCTGGTGTGTGGAAGTCAATTATTATAACATGGTTGATACGTTTTTACTTATTTATTTGGATCATCTATTATCAATGTCCAGAAACTCTTTGGTACAAATTCCAAACATTTGGTACAAATGTTCATTCTCAACATGAATTGAGGAGAGTCTAATTAGTGAATTATTTTATTAGAGGACAAAATGATAGTGATGCATATCAGTCAACTCTGTAGGTTATCTTTCTACTTGCCTCTTTCCTTGACTTACCCACTAATCCCTATGGTTTGAACTGAGTTTTCTCCATTGTTTTGTCTAAATTTACCATTTCAATGGTCCACTTGTGAAGGTTTAGCTACCATTTGCATTTATTATATGCATGTATATGCCAAGCTGTTTTTATATATTTACCTCCACAAGCCAAGAGCATGATACTGTCACCCCCATTTTACAGCTGAAGAAAATAAGACTTAGGAAGGTGAAGTCACAAAGCTCAAGTAGCAGAGTTGAGGCAGAACTCCAGATTTTGGACTCCCAATTCCACACATGCCCAGGAAGGATGTCGATAGTACTTCTGAGGAACAATAGCCCCCCTGCAGATGTTTCTGTTCTATGTGCTCGTCTCATGTGAGATCTTCTAGAGAAGCCACAAAGCCTACTGGCAGGATCTGTGGGTTGTCCAGGGTAGACGTACGTTTAATGGCCATGTTTTTCCCCCCATTAGTCATCCCTCGTTTACGATAATTTTAATTTTCATTGTAATACAGGGGTGTATAATTGACTCAGACAATGGAGCACATGCTGTATCATTTTCACTGTCTCGATCAACTTTTTAATGAATATATTTGAAAAAAATGGCGATAGAGTGAAGCCGCGAAAGTCCAGCCGTGAAGTGGTGAGGGACGACTGTGTTCCCATATGTGAACCATGCTCTCTGAGATGTGTCTGATCTCTGGCTGAGGATGCTTCTGGAGTGAGGTCACCACGGAGACAACCGCAAAGCCACTGTTGTCAGAATGCTGGGAGCCTTGGCCAGCCAGGAGGACACCTTGGTGTTTTCAGATCCCTGGGTCCTTAAATAATCACTGGTGAGGGAGATTTGGCAAGATTAGGTACCACCAGTGTGTCTCCAAAATGGATGAAAAAGTAAAGTAGATTCACAAAGTAGATTCTAAGGCTCTGTGGTGTGGTGTGGACCACGAAGGGTTTCCATCATTTAAAAAATTTAATATGGACAACTATGAATGGCTTGTTTTTAAAGGGCTTCCTTAAACATTACAATATTTCCCTCTTTTTACTCCCTTCTAACAGTCTCCCCAAAATATAAAACAGTACTTTTTCCCTGAAGATTCATCATGGAGGAGTAGAAATCACAGTATTTCTGAATCCTTACTCTTTGCTCCACACTACAATAAAGTTTGCAAGCCTACAGGGAGTGGGTTAACATACTTATGCTTTAATCATAAAATGCACATTTTTATATTAACATCACACACTACATGTCCATCACAAATATTGTAAGCTTTACCCTTTTTTGCTAACCTCTTATTCGAGGGGGGAAAGCAAAGACTCCATTCTTTGGAAACTCAATTGCCCTAGATTCTCCTATCATCTCTCCTATGGAAATGATAGTTCCCTGGAATAGACTGAACTTTTACTACTCGTGTATGTTCTATATTAACTTCAATTTGAATGCCTGTGTCCTCAGGAAAACTGTGCAAATCAGTGAAGGGAAGGGGAGACCTTGAGTAGGAACCAGAGTGGCTGGGAGTCAGATCTCAGAAGCCCTTGTAGCTGGAACTCTATGGGAATTAGATCATACTAGCATCAGAAACCTGCTCTGAATTTGCTTTCCTGGGCTGGCGTTCTGGCATTGGCTCTGTAATAAATTGGTATCTGCTATCTGTGATCTTAGATAAAATTCTTCCCCTAAAGGTTGGCCTATCTCATCTGTTCTGAGGGGGATGAAGCGAAGGGGGGCTGAATTTCACAGGGCAAGCAGTGCTCTCCTAGCAGCTGGCTATACCGTCATCCCCAATCACAGGGAAGACCACATAGGCACAGCCAAAGATCAAGGGAGACCAAGAGGGTACTTCTTCTACAGAGTCTTCCTCAACCTGCAGATGGTTGTTCTCACCCTGGGCTGAAATCTTGAAGGCATGCATGTTTGTTTCAACAAAAGTTGTTCTCTTACACCCCACAGTCCACTCCTTGTGCTACTTATTTATACAGGGCCACGGGAGTGAGAACAGAATGGTGCACACCCTCGAGAAGGCCTGGAGTCTTACAACAAGTCCCATACGCACTGAGAATGGGGTCAGGAACTTGCTCAGCAGCTTTGGGATAACTTAGGAAAAGGCAGCAAAGGAAAACAAGGCTCCCCAGGTCTGTAAAGATACCAGACCTGCTCTCGACTAACAGTTAATGGAGAAGAAAGCATGCTGAAGTCACTGTGAGCTTACAAACGGGGCCTCTGCTTCCCAGGGCGGCAAGCTGCCTCTGATGCTTGATGGCAGAAGAGTGGGAAATGGTCACCTGGAGGGTGTAAAAGTGCGCAGCGCACACCACCTGGGTCATGAGGCATCACCTGGTAGGTGCCACAAATGTAGAGAGAATATAGGAATGCCATTTCAGACACCTAGAATACCCCCTGTCCCTCTTCATTTCTGCCCCCGTGCCCCAAGGGGTCATTCTTGAGTTCACACACCTGCAGGGACAGCTAGATTTTGAGCCCTGGTTGAACCTGATGTCTTAGTCACTCAATCTTCAGCACGTGGTGCTTCATGTTATCATGTTCTATGTTTATTGTATGTTTTTCTTCAATACTGTGGACACCTCCCAGCCTCAGAGAAGTTTCTGCACCAGAAATTTCCATTCTGTTCAGTGCTGTGCATTGAGCAGGTTCTCAAAACAACAGCAGCAAAAAACAAAAAAACAAAAACAAAAAACACCCCAGCTGAACTAAACTTTAGTTTGTAATTGAAGATACAAACTGAGACCTGGGTGGGCAGGAAGATTGTTACTCTTGATCTCAGGATAAAATTAATTCCTAATTATTAAAAAATAATTGGTACAGTTATTACACTGTATTGGTACAATTTTCTCCTGGAACCCAGCAGGGGCAGCTACTGAGGTTAAAAGATGGGCTCAGGAAACTGAAGAACTTGCTGAATTCCAGAGCTTTTCCCATTAACTATGGCCCTGCGCAAGTCACCCACCAGCAGGAGCCTCCCTTCTATAAAACACAGATAATAGAATCACTCTTTTTGTTGGGAGGACTTGGTGCTAGAACAAATGCAAACGGTCAGAAAGAGATGTCTGGCACATAGCAAGCCTTCACTAGCATTTACCTGCTGGCCACACTGCCATGGTTACCACTCCTTCTTTATTCAGGAACATACTCTGAGAGCATTGCTCTTGGTGCTTCTTAATTTCCGTCAGGGGGAAGTATGTGGCAGTGGGAAATCAACCTGACTTCATGTTTCCACTCTGTACAGTCATCTGGGGATAGTCAGTCAGGGTATCTTGAACGTCAGTGTTTTTTCTAAAATGAGGATAATAGTACCTGACCTACTGGTTGTTGGGGATTAAAACTTTATTAAAATAATTTGTGAAATGTCGCATAACAAGCGACTTGATTAGATTTTTAGTTGGCTTTTCTCACACATGTGTGCGTGCACAAATACACACAGGTGTGCATGCACACCACCACCTCTGGGCCATGGCAGGCTTAGTCCCTCAGTACTGCTCAGCAGTGCATCTCATCCCCAGATAAATCCAGGTTTTGGGGACCTGAAACTTTTGGCCCATCTATAAAAATGACAAAACTACAAATAGAGAATTTAAAAAAAAATTATGTTTATTTAAAGTGAGAACCTTGATGAGGAGTAGCGGTGGGAGGGAGGGTTCTTTGCAAGGGAGAGGCCATTTCAGCTCTAAATTGGTCCCTGTTGATCCTTCGACATCAGGTAGCCCGTTCATCACGTGGTTATGGCACACTTTTCAACCCATCCCTGTCCTTTATCAATAATGCTCTTGCATTTGTATCTCCTGTCCACGGAGGTCAGAGATCAATCAACATCCTTCCCTCTTTTTCAACATGTTTCATGTACCCAATCATTCTGTCCATCTGCCAGATATCTCCAGGCTTTTCCACTAGACCCAACTCAGTGAGGATGAGAAGTGAGTTTAGGAAGCCTGTATCCCCTGTTCCTTGCAGTGTCCTGGGGCTTGTGTTTGCCCAATGCATGCATGAATGAATCTCAGCAACCTGTCCACTGAACCATCAGTCAGCATTCTTAGAAGCATCTCTGGTCCTGTGATTGCTTCTCCTGATCATCTCTTTTCCTTAAGTCTTTGCTCCCTTTCAGAGCTGGTGATGTAGCCCATACTACATCAAACTGAGCTTTTTCAAACACTAACACCATCAATCTTCAAAACCACCCAATGGGGCAGGTACTATCCTTATCATCCCAGGTTGACAGACAGGAACCCAGGGCACACAGCATTTGAGTAGATTTCCCAGCATCACACAGATAGGAAGGAGCAGAGCCAGGATGCAAATGCTACATCTAGTTCCCAGACCTGGCTTTTAAGACCTGTGCTCTGCCCTTTCTCCCTCCCCGGCTCCCTCCCCACTTCCAGAGCCCTAGGTGCTTTCAGGCTAATATTGTATTCATCTATCAAGTGTGCCCCAACACCTTCCCTGCAGCCACTTTCTCAGGCAGGGTTTGGTGTGCCCTCTTTGGTATTTCCCACACTGCCTCATTTATCACTTCCTATTGAACTCTGTTTGTTATTTATGCATCTCTCCAACGCTCAGCAGCCTCTCTCCCACAGATGTTTGTCAGTGTCCACTGTGAACTAGGTACTGACAGTCATGATAGCGATGCTGCAGCCCTTCCAGCATCAGCAAAGAGCACACACACCTGATACAGTTACAAAGTATGGTCAATGTCAAGAGGGAAAGGTTAAGAATGCCAGAAGGACTTTAAAGAAAGAACCCGATTTACAAGGGCAGGTGGTGGTCAGCGTCCAGAGTACCATTCTCTGGTGTGCACCTGAGATGAGTAGGATTGGCCAAGTGAGAAAGGCGGAGTGTGACTGAGGCAGAGGGATGAGTCCATGGGAGGCCTTGAGGTGGCAACGAGGCTGATTCTTTCCAGGCATTAAAAGAAGGCCTCTGGGGCTGATTCACTCTGCGCAGGATGAAGGGGATCTGATTTGAGGATGACCTGTGAGCCAGGCAGGCCAACTCAGGCACAATCCTATCTCGACTAAGATAGGGCTTGAAGACTTCAGACTAGATCTTACATGTAATGGGAAGACAAGGAAGGGTTTGTGCAGGAGAGTGGCACGCTGACTTCTATAACTGAACAATGAATATTCTGTCTGCTGTGAGAAGACTGGGTTAGGAGGGAGCAAGACGCTAGGTGCAGACAAGCTAGTTGGTGAAAGCGAGGGTCCTTATGACTGATTAAATTGAGCTTTAAATCCTAGCTCTGGAAATCATCTCTCTCATCTATCTATCTATCTATCTATCTATCTATCTATCTATCTATCTATCATCCATCCATCCACTTCTTTCCAACAATCTCCCTCCAGCTCCCTGTCCTCTTTCCCATCACTGCCCCAAGCATTCCTCAAACAGACCCTCAGCTGCCACCACTGCTGTTCCTCATGCCATGTCGGTGC
This sequence comes from Molossus molossus, assembly GCF_014108415.1. Taxonomy (NCBI): domain Eukaryota; kingdom Metazoa; phylum Chordata; class Mammalia; order Chiroptera; family Molossidae; genus Molossus; species Molossus molossus. The sequence continues at coordinate 30,477,526 of NW_023425366.1, read as the reverse complement.
AATTGCATCCCTACCTCTCCGCTTCCAAATTCTACTCGCCCTTCCAGGCTTGGTGGAAATGCCTGATCTACAGCCTTTCTGATTGCCCAGTGTGAATTCATCACTCTGTCTCCGTTTTCCCCCCATAGCATATTTTCCAACAATATATAAACCGGTTAAGTAAAGCAATGGACTCAATCCCATACAACTAGTATGATAACGTATTATATACCATCATCACATTATTTCTATATTTTTCTGCCTTTGTTTTTCTCAAAAGATCACAAGCTAAGTGCTGCTCCCATCAATGCCTTTAGGGCATCTTTTGGGAAGACAATTAGAAAAATAGGCTCCTTGGGCCAGCATGGGATGGACACAGGGATGTCTGTTTTCCTATAGCCATTTTCTAATTTAAATGTGCCATAATTATCACACCATCCACTGGATTAAGAATCAAGCTATTTGTCATTTGGTTGCCTTGGAAACAGAAAGAATTTAGCTTTCTTGATCTGCTCTCTTTTCAAAACGCACAGGTTCACCTTGGGCCTGTTATGCAAGGCACAGCTATCTTTAAAATGTACGGGGTACTTTCATATCCACGTATGCACAAGACTGTTGGATGCTTTGATCTTTTACCGTGTTGCTGAATCAAAATGCCAAATGCCTCAAAGGTTTGGCTTGCATTGTGCACAGCTGAAAAGGCACGGAGAACCAAGTTTGATCTTAAATTCATAAAATCCAGTCTTCTGTCCTCAGTGTTGGCCCCCACATTTTGCCTCAAAACTGACGACTGCTACCTTCACTGGACTCTGGTCCCTTTTGAATGCCACTCTGGGAGAATGCTGGAGGCCTGAATGCAGGCTCCCCTCCACAGCCCAGAGGTCGAGTCTAACCGAGGTTCTGGGGGCACCCACCGACTTGACTGCTGTCCTTTAGACTGCTCCGTTCAGGAGGCCATGTGCTAGTTACAGCTGTTTTGCTCAGAGTGTGATCTCTAAGCTTTTTCTCTGAATTTTCTCCAGAGTCATTTATCAGTCCCCAAGGTCAAATTAATCTTTATGGTGATCGTAATTCTTCCCATACTCAGAAGTGTTTTTCCCTTCTTCTCTGCCTTTGAGGCAGTAATGAGGCGAGTGTAGATCAGAGGTTTGTGCTCCTCAGAAAATACCCAAACCTCAAACAGGTGTGTATGTGTGTGTGTGTGTGTGTTCCTACATGTTCATGGGCTCAGAGCACAAAGCAAAGGAAATCCAGCCCCCTATTCCCAGCATGAGGCTGACCATGTGAGATAGTTTTTGTGTAGACATGTTAAAAAAAAAAAAATCCACGGGCCAAGGGCTTGAGGGAAGTGCCAGTGACTGAACACAGCCTATATTTTTAAATATGTTCTCATTGATAGTAATTTGTATTATACTAACTCATTGTCTAATGAAATCAGTTTATACTGGTTTTAACAGGCTCAGTAAGAATTTTTTAGGAAAAAAATTATGGTTCCATAAGAAAGCATTAGTCATTTGGTTTAATTACATAAAAAGTGTAAATTATAAAAAATTTCAGAATAAAGGAGATTTATGACTAAGTACATTCATTACAGTGGATTCACAGTGTTGCCTATTAAAAGCCCTAGTTTAATTCCTAGATGTAGAAATGTTGTACAATTAGTTCTTAAACTAATTGTATGCCTAAACCATATTACTCTCTGCTTGGATAACAAATACATTTTTTTTTTTTTTTGAAGCAAGCTTTCAATCTATTGCATTTATAAACCTATTCTTAACTTTTCACATATTGGTGTAGAAGCAGGAATCAGCAAACTTTTTTTCTGTAAAGTACCAGACAGTAACTATTTCAGGCTTTGTGGGAGTGTCTCACGGTTACTCAGCTCCTCTGCTGTGGTGCAAGAGTAGTACATAAACAAATGAGCATGGCTGTGTTACAATAAAACTTTATTTACAAAACAGGCTGTGGGCCAGATCTTATCTGCAGGCTGTAGTTTACCAACCCCAATTTAGGGAATGTAGGTTGCATTCTCCCCATCCTTCATGAATCACAAACTCCAAAACAGTGATAGACTACGTGCAATCGAAGTCTATGTTCATTTTTAAAAATATGTCTTGGTTTCATTTCTATTTTGAAAAGTAAATTTAGCTTCATTCAGGGCAAAAGTAATCTGAAGCAATTAATACTGGATGCAAACTCAGGCAACATTTCTACTTGCTCAGATTTTTCCCTTCGGACGTGCCACAGTCTGTGTGTATCTGTCTTCATTCATGAACAAATACTGGAGCCCTTCCTATGGGCGAGGTCTTGTGCTAGGCAGTGGCGAGACAGAACACACCCAGCTCACCCCTCACAGGATTCCTGCTCCCCTGGAGTCCAGATGCTTTGAGAGCTTCCTTGTTCATTGCAACCCCAGGGCTGGGCCAGGCCTGGGGCCTAGGTGTTCAGAACATCTCCGTAGATTGACTGAGCTGCTCTACCACATTTGACACATCTAAAGTAAATCCTCATCTTCCCTCAAACTTAATTTCTCTTTCTGCCTTCATGGCTTCTGTTTATAACACTGTTTTCTGAGGTTTAAATCCCCAAAGTCATCTTGGGTGACAGCTTGTGGATCCATCCCTTCACTCCGTCCTACACGTTATAATCACTTTAATTTTCCTATAACTCAGTTCTGAGTCTGTCAATCCTCATTCACAACACCTGGGAAGTTGCCCATTACTTTCAGAAAGAAAGGCTGTGCTGCTCTTCATGTGGAAGTCATCCATGGCGTCCGGATTTACCTGCCCCCTTTCTCTGACTTTCGCCTGGGACTCATCACAGCAGGCTCCCCTTTGCATCCCCTGTTACCTTAGAGACACAAACACACCCATGCCCAGGGACATGCCCATGCACAAGCACACTCACACACACTCAAAGCCTCTCACACTACCCTAGACAGCTTGGTTCTTTTTCACATACTCTGTGCATTTTCTAAATGAATTTTTGCTTGGTGTTTTACCCTTCCAGAATTCCTTTATCTCCAATTCAAAACATCATTAAAATCCATTTTGATTCTGCTCTCTCTGTGCTGGTGGTTCCCAGTGCCTTGTGTCCTTATCACACCCTGCTTGAGCAGGTTGCAATGTAAACATTACTAATCTCTGGTGCAGAGATGTGACTGCCTTCTTCCCCTCTGCACAGATTCTCAGTTCCAGAGCTTCTATTTGCTGGGGCCCGACACTTTCTTCCATCCTGTTCAGAAGCTAGAGCTTATCCCCTTAGAGTCAACTCTTCCAGATATGTCTGCTTTTCAATTCTGTCACCAAGGGGGCAATCCTCACCTTGTTCAGGGTCTTCCCCCTCCTTCTCCCTAAGCAAGCCCTGGGTCATTGGCAGGAAGCAGGGCCAGGGTCCCGCTGGCCTCGGCAGGGTCCCCTGAGCTCCACAGTGCTCAGCTCAAGGGCCATCCAAGGTTCCAGCAACAAGATCCGCACCTTTCTCAGCCTTCCTGGTCCAGAGAGCCTCTTCTGAGTCCCGGATACTTCTAAGTCCTCTGCAGGGATCCTGTGGAACCCTCTGGAATCCTCAGGCTGAGGGGAAGCGAAAGCCCCGCCGTGCCATGCTGCTCCTACTCAACTGCGTGGTGCTGGTTCCCAGGAGGACGGGTCTGCCGAGCACCCCGAATGGAAGGAGCCACCAGCCTCTTCCTGGGGTTCTGATGTCTCAATTCCTACCCATTCTGGCTGAATCTCGGGGCATGGGATCTGCTGAGTACCTTTGTGGGGATCCCACATAGCAGCATAACCATCACCTCAGAGTTGTTCCCTCTGAGTTCCTTGACTTTGTGACTCCTTCTTGATCTTTCAACTTCTTCCCCAAATTCAGGCAATCTGCTCCTGTGCTCCTGCTGGCTTCTTGCCTGCTCTCTGCGCGGCTTCTAAGCTGTGGTTTTAAGGGCTCCGTCATCACAGCCTGGCTTTTGAAAATCGAAGAATCCTGCTGGCATACCAAAGTGTGGATAACCATATTTAAAAATGTCTGCTTGAACGTAAAGCTGAGCAAAGATCTCCTGGTTCTTGGTTTCCCCTTCAGTTGAAGAAATATGTGGAAGGAGGCAGCCAGGTGTGGCTGGTAGGGTTGCCAGATAAAATATAGGACATCCAGTTATATTTCAATTTCAGATAAGCAATTGATAAAATTTTAGTGTAAGTATACCCAATATATTGCCTGGGTCACATTATACTAAAAATAATTGATTGCTTACCTGAAATTTAAATTTGACTCGTCATCCTATATTTTAATTTACTAACAAAGATAATTATTAATTCTAATTTCCTAGTTTTTCTGTTAGACTGTGGTCACAATAAGAACTCTAAATGAAAACAGTTAATGTTAGTAGCTGAGGGTTCACCACAAACCAGATACATCAGATTAAAGTTTTCAAAATTACGGTTGTCTTTATACACACTGAAATATAAAAAGTAGAACAGAAAAGGGGATTATTCTATATGTCAACTTTAAAAAAGGAGTGCCACTTTTTTGCTATCATTTTTTAGTTTAAAGATGATACAATTTAGAGATTAGTATAGACCTTATACTTTGTTTCTAAACTATTAAAGCAATTGTAAATAATGTTATACTGTTGACTCTTTTATGCATTTTAATGACTTTTTGATATTTTTATTTTAGGAAATTTTTATTTTAGAATTCTCATTGTTAGCACAATCTTGTAGAATAACTGAGAAATTTTAATGAATAGTATTTTAAAATATGTTTTTAATCTATAAATATGTGAGGATATATTTTTATGTAAAACACAGGAAATTCAGGAATCAGTTGATTTTTTTATAACTGGGTAATGAAAATACAAAAAATTTTAACTTTTGTTCTCAGGAATTCTGAGAGCTAATTAATTTTGCAGAATATATTGGAGTTCTGTTATTAAAAACTTCAGTTTTCAGTGTTCTAGTTCTAGTTCAATGACGTCCTCATTGGTCTAGATTGCAGGTTTTCCTTGACCATGGAAATGGAGGGTTAAAATTCCTAATCTTTGGTTGGTTCTACTCACTAAGGTTTATACTATAAATAACGTATCTACATTATATTTATAAATAACATTGGGCTTAAACACTCAGTTGTCTTATAGCCAGTAGACTGACGTAATTTGCAGACAGTACCTAGAACAGTTACTAAAAACGACAACTTTGGGTCATACCAACCTGGACAATGTGCCTCCTGAAACCAAGAGGTGAAAGGCATTTGACTCCACTAATGATAATAAGCAGTTTTTATTGATAAGGCTTCTAAATGCTAGAACTAATTCTAGACCTCAACCAAAAGGTTAAAGCTAAGAGGGGAAAAAAAAACCCCACCTATCTCTGGAATATATAATTAGGTAAATCTTTTTTTTTAAGTTTAAAATTAGGATGAACAGTTCCCATTTATTGAACACTTATTAGCTGCCAGATATTTCCTAAGCACTTTAGATGGATTATCTCTATTAATCCTTAAAGGAGCTTCATGAGATAGGTAGCATTATTCTATCCTAATTTTATGGGTTACGAAACTGAGGCTTAGTGAGGTTCATCATGTAGCCTGTGGTCACAAAGCCAGTTAGGAGTGAATGATAATTTGAACCCAATCTACTCTAGATTCCAGTTTTTCCTGCTCTACCCCATTTTCCTACATCTTCTCTTCACTGATAACAACTTCTTGGTGACTATTTCCATGGACAGAGTTCCCCATGCCTCAACACACTGAATTATATATGGACTTTTTCCAGGGTATTTGAACATATACAAAACTGGTAACATTCAGATGTTCATAATTTTCATCAGATGTTTTTAAATAGTCCATGACTTCAAATGAAGTACCATATGGATTATGGTACCAAAAGAGGATCGTGGTACATAAAACGAATTTAAAAAAAGAATCCTCACCTGTGGATATTTTCCCACTTATTTTTAGAGAGAATGAAAAGGAGGGAGGGAGGGGGAGAGAGAGAAACATCAATGTGAGAAAGATACATCGATTGGTTACCTCCCACACTACCTCAACTGGGGCCGGGGATTGAACCAGCAACCCAGGTATGTGCCCTTGACTGGAATCGAACCTGGGATCCTTTGATCCACAGGCTGAAGCTCTAACTGCTGAGCCAAGCCAGACAGGGCCATAAAACAGATATTAATGCTTCTTTGTACTGGAGCCCTGCCGAAGCTGAGCAGAGTCCCCATGGTAAGAGTTGGACTGAGCCCTTGGACACCTGCCAGGGGCACACGTGGCATGCTCAGAGGTGCACAGAGGTGTTGGGGAACTCTCTCTCACCCCATGAAATTTTAGGATTTGAACATCAGGGCCCCTGATGTTGGTACATTCAGGGAACCTGAGTTATTCTTTATGAACACAAAGAATCTCTAGTACAAGAACCCTCCCACCTTTTTACCATCTGTCACCTATGCAATGCCCCCATAGCCTGGCTTTCCCCACTAGCCTGCATTCAAAGTCCAGCTGTCTCTCCATTGCAGTCATCTGGTAAACCCCTCAGCCTGGTAACATCTGGCTGACTACCTGCTCTGCCCTGGGTCCTGAATATGACCAGAGACAGACACCAAACCACGCTGCTAGGCCTCCCTCTAACTTACAATCTTCAGTTCAAATGGGTTCTCAGACCTTCCTTGAAATCTCACATGTGTTCTCTGGTCTGTGTACCCACCATTCTCCCCCATCACCCAGTCACTAGGCCCCTTCCTTATGCAGCTGAGAACCTGGCTTTCTTCTCAGTGAGAAAACAAAGGCAGGTGCCCTTTCTTCACCAGATCTTCCAACCCAGCAATGCCTGTACCCTTTACTCTGCCTTTACTTCAATTACAATGGATAATGGGGCACTGTTCCCTTTGATACCACTAAATTCATTCCTCTCCCATATATTAAAACCCTACCCTACAATTATACCCTTCTCTCCTGGACCACAATTTTTTAAATATATTTTTACCCCAGGATATTTCTGCATTTATCTCCAGAGAGAGGGAGAGGGAGAGTGGGAGGAAGAGAGAGAGAGAAACATCGATGCAAGAGAGATACATTGAGTGGTTGCCACCCACACGGCCACAACTGGGGCTGGGGATAAACCACAACCGAGATATGTGCCCTTAGCAGGAACTGAATCCAGGACTCTCCATCCGCGGGCTGACCCTCTAACTGCTGAGCCAAACCAGCCAGGGCGCACCACAGCTTATTAATCCTTCCTCTGGGGCATTCACACCAACATTAGATCATGATGTAAAGTCTCTTATCTGAAATAAAGCAAAGCAAATAAACACACACACACACACACACACACACACACACACAACATACCCAACCTCTCTAGGTACTTTTCTATCTTCCTTTCTCTGCCCTCCTTTAGAGAAAAAATTCTAGCAATGCCTATAATGATAATTATACTAATAATTATATATCAGTAATGAAAGCAAAGACCTATGTAATACCAGGCATATTTTAACATCATCACTCCACACAAGAATCCTTTAATGGTAAGTAATAAAGTAAAGGCTGTTATTCTTCTTTACATTTGACCAAAACAAGTTACAGAGAGATTAGTGACTTGTCCAAGGTCATGCCAGCCAGGCCCCAGATGAGCTGAGATTTGAATCAAGGTAACTCATGCATCATCTGCACACCATACTGTCTCTGATTTTTATCCACACTTGATGTCTACATTTCTTCACCCATATTCTGGTAAATCCATTGAATGGAGTTTTAGCACCCCACTCCCCAAATCTCCAAACCTTGTGATGTGAAATCCAGTGGTTAATTCTTAGTCTTCAGCAGTGCATGGCACTCAGGATCACCTTCTCTTTCTTTAGCTACTTCCTTCTCTTGTCTTTCAGAACATGGCACTCTCCTGTATCTTCTCCTTCTCCACTTTGACATAGAACTGTATCTCAAAGTGAACAAGATCCAACTATTTCCACTTCCTCTCCTCCTGCCTCCCAACCCCTATCTCCTAAAATTTCCCATCCTGAAATGGAATCCCTGTTTTTCCCAGCACTCAGGACAAAACCACCACAGTTATCCTTGTCTCCTCTTTTTTTTTGAAACCACAAATTCAATTACTCAGCAAATCTTATGGGTTCCACCTTCACTATCCTTTTGTGCACATATATCAAGTGGGATGGGCCTCAGGGCCTTTGCACTTCCAGTTCCCTCCAGCTCAGACTCTTCTCCCAGATATCTCTGCTGGATGACAGCCACTTCTTATTAGGGTCTCTATTAAGATGCCACTACCATAGGAAGGCTTTTCCTTACCACCATGTGCAAAGTAGCGTATCTCTTTGTTCTCTACCTCCTTATCCTGATTTATTTCCTTCAGAACATCCTGTCTACTTGTGGTTGTATTTCTTTGTTTAATTTTTTTTCTCTCTCACTACTATGTAAGTTCCAATAGAAAAGAAACTTTGTCTGTTTTTCAATACCTGGACAATGCCAGGGCCACAGTTGATGCCAGTCAGTATCTGTTGAATAAAGAATGTTAACTACCTACACCATTATACAACAATAAGATGGCGAGTAGGTAAACACGGTATTGCCTCCTCCCACAACCAAATCAAAGGTACAGCTAAACTACAGAGCAACCACCATTCAGAACCGCCTGACATCAAGCTGAATGGGAGTCCTATGACTATGAAATTAAAGCAGTAGCCACACTGAGATTGGTAAATGGGGCGGAGATGCAGATGGTCTGGCCCCACACCCACGTGTGGTGGATAAAAATCAAGAGGACACCTTGGCTGGGAAGGACCTCCCTGCGGAGTAAGGGGTCCCTGTCCCACACCAGGTACCCAGCTCAGGGTTCCAGTGCCAGAAAGAAAAGTCCTCATAACTTCTGGCTGAAAAAAACAGCAGGAATTGAGGCTGAGGGAGGTTGAGGCTGCTGGAGCCCCAGGCAGTTCCTCTTAAAGGGCCCACACACGGACTTACTCAGACCCGCTTCCTCTGAGCTCCAGCATGAGGGAGGTAGCTTGAAATGTGTCAGAGACATAGGGGGAAGAACTGAGTTGTTTGGCATCAGGGCAAGGGCTGGAGAGGCAGCTTTCTCCCGACAGACATGCTGGTTCCTTTGGTGAGCCCTTCCCTAACGAGGCCAGCAGACCGGCGCCATGTCTGGGACTCCAGCAACCTGGTTTAGGCTGTTCGCCCCACCCTGGTGATTTCCTGAAGCCCCACCCAATTTCTGGGCCCACCCAAGCTGTTTCCAGTGGTTTTACCATAGGATTGGCCTGTTTTGGCTCCTGCTTCAGATTTTCCTAAATAATCTTAAACACGCAGCATGTGGCCACAGCAAGCCCCATACCTCTCACTAAGTGACCCCAGAGCTGGCACTAGAAGCAGCCAGCCCTGGTTCATAGCTTGGCTTTTTATGGGTACCTCCAAGCCCAGCACAAGAAGCAGTTGTCTATAGATTGTGTTGTAGCTTATGCCTGTTGGTCCCAGGTAGAACTTAGGCAGTGGCTGGCCTTGCCCCAGAGCCGGCACACTCAGTAGACAGATTCAGACCATGTTGAAGCACCACCACCCAGCCACTTCCACAAGAGACACACTTAAGGAATGGACTCAGAGAGTACCAGAGACCTACTGAAGTAAATCTGTGTAGTGGGCTCCGGCACAGCTGATCATCCAAAGTAGTCAGAGATTAGTGGTTAGTGGGCACAGCTAGTCCTCACAGCTGATCAGCCTGAGAAAAATCCTCCCATTGACATGCCAGCAGCAATCAAGACTCAATTACAACAAAAGGGTGTAAAGTCCAAATGAGGGGTGCACCTTGAGGGCCCAGCTGGGGTGATCAGGGAGGCTGTGCCACTGGATCCTACAGGACACCTACTACAACAGGCCACCCTAGGAAGCCTATGAGACATAGTAACTCTATCTAACACACAGAAACAAACACAGGGAGGCAGCCAAATGAGGGGACAAAGAAACAGGTCCCAAATGAAAGAACAGAACAGAACTCCAGGAAAAGAACTAAACAAAATGGAGATAAGCAATCTAACAAGTGCAGAGTTAAAAACACTGCTTATAAGGACACTCAATGAACTTAGTGAGAATTTCAAGGAACTATGTGAGAACATCAAGGAACTTGGTGAGGACCTCAAGAGCATAATAAAGGACCAGTCAGAAATGAAAGATGCATTAACTGAAATAAAGAATAATTTATAAGGAATCAATAGTTGAGTAGGTGAAGCCAAGAAGCAAACCATTGATTTGGAATATAAGGAAGCAAAGCACATTTTAAAAAATGAAGATAGTATAAAGAGACATACTTCAAGCGTACTAACATTTGCATCATGGGAGTACCAAAAGGAGAAGAGAGAGAGCAAGAAATTGAAAACCTACTTGAAAAAATAATGACAGAAAATTTCCCTAACTTGGTGAAGGAAACAGACATACAAGTCCAGGAAGCACAGAGAGTCCCAAATAACTTGAACCCAAAGAGGTCCACCCCAAGACACATCACCATCAAAATGCCAAAGGTTAAAGACAAAAAGAGAATCTTAAAAGCAGCAAGAGAAAAGCAGTTAGTTACCTACAACAGAGTTCCCTAAGGCTGTCAGCCGATTTCTCAAAGGAAACTTTGCAGTCCAGAAGAGAGTGGCAAGAAATATTCAGAGTGATGAAAAGCAAGGACTTACAACTAAGATGACTCAATCATTTAGAATCGATGGCCATACAAACAAAGAGTTGCCCAGGCAAGAAAAAGCTAAAGGACTTCATCACTACCAAACCAGTATTATATGAAATGTTGACAGGTCTTCTTGAAGAAGAAGATAAAAAAAATATGAACAATAAAATGGCAATGACTACTTGAATCTATAAACAAAATGAGCAAGCAGAACAGAAACAGACTCATAGATACAGAGAACTTTTTCTTAGTTGCCAGATGGGAGTGGGGGTGGGTGAAAAAGATGAAGGGATTAAGAAGTACAAATTGGTTGTTTTGATGAACCTCAAAGGGAAGGGGGGTAGAGGGGAGGGAAGAGAGAAACCAAAGAACTTACATGCATATTTGCATGACCAACAGACACACAATAGTGTGGGAAAGGCAGGAGGGCGTGGAGGTGGTCAAAGGGGGAAAAAAGGAGGGACATCTGTAATACATTCAACAATAAAGATAAGTTAAAAAAAATAATACACAACATAACTATTTGTAAATTAAAATGTATATTATATGGACATACTATGTAAGATAATCCTGTCAAGTCATTTACAACGTATTTTTTTTTCATTTGAAATTTCAGAATAAGTCCACAGTTATATTCAATTTTTCATTATTGGATTTCCTTTGATGATGGGAATATTTTAATGCATGGTATTTTACTCTGGAATGGAGAGTGTGTTTCCTTTTTCCATGAAGCTGTTAGGTCTGCAGCCTCACGAACACTAATCACAGTGCAATGGAAATGCTGCTGAGCTTTGGACCAGTCTACCTGGAGCCTACCCTCCAGCTCAGCAGTCAGGCACTGCTGTTACATTCACTGCCCTAGTCCACTTACAAGAGAAGCAAGTCCAAAGGAAACACATCCTTTTCGAACACAACATTTTGTGTAGTTCTCTCTCTCTCTCTTTTTTTAGTGTTTATAAATTCAGTTGACAGTTGTCAAGTTATATAGGAAAAGAGTTCTTTGGGAATATGAATGTAGTTCACGTTCACTTAAATAAGTAAAGTTGCTTCAGTTTTTAATCTTACTTTTTTTTTTCCCTTTTAGTAGGTTTTTATCTAGATATTGGTGCCCTCATAGAAGCCAGCAACTAAGTTATGGCTTTAAAAACCATCTGTGAGCCGGGACAGGGTGGCTCAGTGGTTGAGTGCCAACCCATGCACCAAGAGGTTGCTGGTTCGATTTCAGTCAGGGTACATGCCCAGGTTGTGGCTCAAATCTCCAGTGGGGGACATGCAGGAGGTGGCCAATTGATGTTCTCTCTCATCGATGTTTCTAGCTTTTTTTCCCTTTCCCTTCCTCTCTCTCTAAAATCAATAAAGAAAAAAATATTTGAAAAAAAAAAAACCATTGCGAGGAAAAAGTACAGAATACCAAACATCTAATCAGTCCACAAATTGAAAAAAAGTATCATTAAACAAAGCTAAAGAAATAATCTTTGAAACTTCTAATAAAGTGACCCCCATTAAGACTAAAGAAACATTTAACATAGTTTAATGTAACCTATTTTTCAGTTTGATAAATACAAAGATATCTTCAAAATCTTATGCAATAAATTATATCTACTGTGTTGAAAATTCATGCACTTTATCCTTTTTGTGAAATAAATTCAGATCTTAGCAATGCATTCTTAAATCATTTTCCTAATACATGTAACAGAAAACTAAAATAGAAATGGATCCACTTCCAGCAAAAGAGAATGAAAACAGTTTGAGCTATCAGAAAAATTGACATAATAATGGATAATAGTTTACAAAACAGTGATTTTCTAGCGTTAAAACACTGACAGGGTGTTTCCTTTTCCCTTTTTGTCACTTGCAGAGTTTGTATATGATAAGAAAGGTTATGATGTCAAATCAATATTACACTCCATAACACACCCACTGCATTCTACACCGCAGATGCCACCCGTCACTCTGGGTTCATCATGTCCATGCTTTGCCAGGTGATGGTGGTAAATGGACACAGGTTGAAAGGGTCAAACTACAGCCCTCAAGCCAGGAACAAATAGCTCTGACTTACTGCTAACATCATACCCTTTCCATTGTGCTCAGCCATGTTGCCATTTAAGAAAGTCTTATCCTCACTGTAAAAGCCATCCTATATTATGGGCTTATCAACGTAAGACATTTTGATAATGATGTAATAAAAACAATAAGTTGAAATTCTGGGAAGTTCATAAAAAATGGAAAGTACCACAGTTGAAAAAGAAATATGGGAAACCTATGAGAAAACAGAATGTCTTGTTTCAAAAGCATTGGAGAAATACAGACCACACGCACAAACACACTCTGAACAAATAACAGGTCAGGATGTGGTTGCTTGTCCAGAGATTTTTGAACATAGAAGGCTGGCTCACAGCACTGTTCTCCCACATCTGATTCTAAAGTAGAGGCCAGCGTCCTGGATCTGGCCCTATGTCTTCCATCCTCTGTGGTCTTGATTAAGATACTATAAAGAAATCTAATCATGCCACCTCCCAGCACCAGGCCCTTGAGAACAATGCAAAGGCTTGCACACTACGCTCCCTGGTGGTGTCCTGTCTTGCCCCTCCCCTCCATACATCAGCATCTTCCAGGTGGATTACTTTTGCTGCCTACACACATCATACGTGCCTTGCACATCATCATGAACTTGACTTAGCCATTGCCTCTTCTCCATGCAATTTGTCTGGAAAGCCTTCCCCACCTCCTGTTCTCATTAATGCTCGACTCAGATGCCAAAAGCTTAGCATTTTCATAAGACTGAAACTGTCTTCCCACAGACATCCCAAAATTTCCTGAAGACATGGATACATCTTACTCATCTATGAAATTTTAATGTTATCACAGTGTTTGCTGCAGAGAATGTCTCTGTTGACATAATGAAGGAATATTTGCATGATATCAGATAATAAGCATTTATGAATTGTCTCAGAAAAGATCAGTGCCATAAATGTACTATCCCACATGAGAGTTTCATTGAAGTGTTATTTTCATATGTTAAAAAAGCAGCAAAGTTACATTGGAATAATTCATGTTTTCAATATTTTATAAAATTGCTCAATAATATGTATTTTCAGTGGCCTCTTGAATGCATATACAATGTAGACTCTTTTTAGTTTGACAGCTATAGAATAGAAAAGTATTATATTACAAACAAGAGATTTAAAATATGTATAGTATAGAAGAAAACATATTCAAAGTTAAAATAAGATTCTGTCAAAGTGTGGGTGTTCTGCTTTGGAAGGTAACAAAGCCCACATATATTACTTTTAATAAATTAAATAACTTTTAAAAAGCTCATATGTGGACCTACTCTATGTATAAAGACACATGCACTTTGGGGAAGATTACAGGGCATTTTCTTGATAGAAATTCATGTAAACTTATAGTTTAGACAGCAGAAAGTACCATGGTCTTCAATTCTGGTAGCAGATGTGATCACTTGACAACAACTGTGTCCACAGCACAGCTAGTTTGTCACTGACATGAGACACCACTTTAGCATACGTGATCTATTTCTGATCTTTTCTCCCACACACTGCAACCCCTACATTAAAAACTTCTGGAAAGTCAGTGAGTCCATGGTCTATGAAGACAGACTAGTAGAGACAGGCCACTCATCACTCTGCCATCCCAGAGACGAGGGGACGAAGTGAGTTACGTTGCACAACCTTTCCCTCCAGGAGGCACCATTATGAAAAGAAGCGGAATGAATCTGTCCCCCATTTTGAACTCTCTCCCCACTCCAGAAGGAAACGTCACATCCTGACATGTGACAACTCTGAGAGCAACTAAACAAGGCTCACGGTTGACATCTTCGTTTCATGTTTCATCCAAGTACGTCACACTTGGTGTTTACTTTTCCCTTATCTTCAGGATAGCTTGAAAAGATGCTAGACAACCAAGAGGATTCTCTTTAGAGTCACTCAGTCTTTCTTCTCGACTAGAAATAACTGTGTCACAGAGGTCACTTGTCAACCTGGACTAAGAATGGCCTTCCTCAGCATCTTTTCAAACTTCCCATATCTAGGGAAAGTATGGTTAATTAAGAAGAGATTCAGCCTTTCTCTACATTATTCTATTGTTAAAAACTATGGGTGTTTTCAAATGAAAGATTAATAAAAGTGAAGTATAAAGAAGCTGTAAAATTGTCTGTATAGTTAGTCAAGTGCCTCAGACAGTAGCATGGAATAAATTTCCATAGGAGACAGTGGTCATTTAAAGAATATAATATAAAATTTAACTGGTCATCAACCACTGTGTTGTCATCTTTACAATAACATGAGAAACTTTTTAAAGGGCTTTTTTGGACATCAATACATGTCATATATACAATTAGTCCCTAATATCTAAATTTAATAACGTCATTAAAGACCTCAATGACATTAGCTTGCCATTATTCAATCTTGGTAAAAATATGATGGTATTTAAAGGTTCTTACTTTCTTTGCAATGTGCTGACAAATAATTTTGTTAATATTTTCCTGAATTTTTTCCTTAAAAGATACATCTCAAGCATGCTGATCTCTAGTCTCCAGAATCAAAGTGTGTGTGTGTGTGAGAAAAAACTGGGTATTTGCCAAGGTTCCACTCCTCTGAAATATCTTTTTCACTCTAAGATTTCTCAGAGTATGTTGGCTCTGTTTTATTTCTCTTTCCTTTCCTTTCTCCCTTCCCTTCACTTCTTTAGGAAGACTTGCAGGCTTCTGCAGACCCTCCAGGGGGAGCACAGAGAGAAGCAAAAGAGATTGAACTTGAAATGGAAAGAAAGATTTGAATTTCTCAGACCAGAAAGGGGAAAGGGACTTTCAGTTGAGAGGAGCCATGAAAAGCATAGACGTCTGCAGGGGCGCGGCAGCCCTACAGCACCAGCCGGATCACATGGAGGACCATGGTGGAGATGGGCTCGGAGACTCGAGGTGGGCCAACATTGTGCAGTCTTTTATTTCAGAGTGCAGACTTGTATTTTATTCTGCAGGCAACAGAGCATGAGTAGAAGCTACTAAGAAGAGGAATGGCGTGATCAAGATAGTTTTGACGATGGTGTTTTTGGTGGCTGGGACGAGGATGCCTAGAACTGAGAGAGTTGGGGTCTGTGGGACCAGGTGAGAGGCTTTGCATCTTTCCAAGTAGGTGGTGACAAGGGTTTGCATTAAGGGGAAAGCAGGGGGTGGGGTAAGTCTAGGTGAGTGGCATATTTCAGAGATAAAGTCGTGGACTATTTCTTGATTAGTGATGAGGATTAGGGTTTGAAGACTGTCAAGATTTTTAGTTTAGGAAGAAAAAGGCTGCACAGGGCACAGACTCGGGGAAACAGAACAGATTTAGGGCCTTAAGAGATGAGCTACAATGCTTTTGAGGTGTCTCAAACAGTTACCCAATAGATCCAAATATGGCACTCAGGAGAGGACCCTGGGGTTGGGCATGCAAACTGGGCAGGTGGTACATAAGCAGGTAAGCAGATGGTAGCAGGGAATTCTCACCAGCAAGGAGCAAGGTCCTAGCCAAGAACAGTATTCCAGCCCCAGGGAAAGAATAGGAATCACCAGAGCAGAGTAAACACCTTCGGGGTGTTGAGCTGAGGTGCTGTGTTTTGGAGATGGTGCTCATGGAATCATACCCTCATCTGGTCACTAGAAGTAGGGGACAAGATGGAAACTGGCAATCTGGACAAGGCCAGGACCTAGGTGACAGGTGGATCAGCCTGAGCTTGATGTTGGATTCTTGGAACATGATTGACACTGTCTTCAAATTTTCTGACTGTAGTCTGGGTTGACTCCAGTGCCTGGAGGGGGCTAAACTTGCTGGTGGGGGCAGAAGGGACTCTGGATGAGCCCAGTGAACTCTTTTCTTACATTCATATGCCCAATACCAAAGTTATCCCTCCAAAGCCCCCAAAATAATAAAGATAATGCTCATGCCATTTTACAGGTGACACTGTTCCATCACAGGAACTCCTGCTGTGTAACACCAATAGGCAACATGTTTCCTTCATGCTGTAGAAGGCTCTCTAAGTCACAGCCTACATGTTCTCCAAATGTCATCAGTTGAAACTGGCAGGGAAACCCTTAAAGGGCATATATCAGAAAGGAATCACATGCTTTCTTTCTCGTTGAAACTAACCCAAGAACCTTTCTAGTCAATTACAATGATTATTGAAAGAGAGCATATTCTTCACTTGCATTAACAGCTAGGAAGTATTTGAGAATATTCCCCTTCTCTTTTTCTAATAATGATAAAAATACTAAACAGTGTTTCTCCTAACAGGTCGGGGGCACATCAGGTCACTGGCAGGAAAGAATTCTGGCTTTCTTGAAAAGATGAAATGCCCAGGGCTTCTCAGCCTGAGGGCAGCCTGCCATGGCCGGACAGTGTGCCATTGACCATGGAGAGGGTGACGGGGTGGGAAAAGTATAGTTGGCCCATTGTTGAAATGGGACTCCAGACATCCTCATTTGCTGTGTATTAATTGAAAGAAACCATTGGTTTTGTGGCTAAAATAGTTTGCTTCTGAAATTTGCTAAGAAATGGGTGCTGATTTCTCAGAAAACTCAAGGCCAAGTTTAATTTTTCCAGCTTTCAACCTAACACATTATCCTTTTTTTCTAAAGAGTGAAAGCCTTAAATGGAAATCAAAGTCTGTAGCACAAGAACTCACCCTCTTTGCCTGCACGGGTGTTTAAGAGAAACTACACTCTGCATTTCCTTTCTCACTTCTGAGAAACTGGTTTGAAGGTCAAGCCTAATGGAACTCTTCAGAAGTTTTATTTTTCTTCGTAGTGTTAATAAAAGGCTCAGAGCTTGACCCAATAAAATTTAGACTGTGAAGCAATCTCGGTTGTTGAAGGAACCTCCATGGATATTTTTTCCCTTTAAAATATATAGAAGATCAAAGGCAGCACTTTTCCATTTCATTAAAACAACATGTAAACGCATCCATACATATGCAGATACCCCCATTTTCTCTGTAGATATCACTTAATTTTTTCCCTTTGGATTGGGTTATCATCATAGGTATGATTATTACAGCATACACATTTTGATACACCATTATAAAATATAAAATATAATTTTATGAAAAATGCATCCCTTGATGAGACGGATATGGGGTTTATGAACAAATGTAATTTTTTGCTAGAATAAGACAGGTCCGTACCAAAATTTCTATAGTTTACTCTTATAGATGCAACTATTAAAAAACTTTGTTCACATACATATGCAATGGGGTTCGGGATGAGCATGAGGTTGGCCTTTATTAGTAAAGAGGAGAAAGAGCAACTGTGGAAGGAGGTGGGAAGAATGGGTGGAGGGCACATAGCTACTGATGAAAATGATGCTTGCTGACCCTCACCTTGGGGGCATGCATCTGGCCCAAAAGCCACTTTCTCTGGAACCCCATGCTTCCTGACAACTTTGTTCTAGATTTTTCCCTGGGGGTGCAAATTCCATAACCTTATGTAAGACATGTTAAGGTATTTTATTGGTGATACAAAAGGAAATGTTTGAGTAACACTGACCAGCAGATCAGGGCTTCTTAAACTTTAATGCACAATGAATCAATGCAGATCTTGTTAAAATGCAGAATCTGGGCAGTAGGTCTGGGGTGGGGCCTGCAGTCTGCTTTTCTAAATGCTCCTAGCTGAGAGGTGGTCGGAGCACCCTTTGGAGTGCACTGTGGCAGTCGAGAATGGTCTTGCATCTGTCTCCACACTGGTGAGGCGATGTGGAAAACCCACCTAATCTGTAAGGAACATATACAGGCACCCACAAGGTCAGTGCTGAGTCACAACCCAGCACAAAGTGCCTATGTCCAGTGGAGGGAAATCAGACTAGAGTGGGATGCTATGGGCTGCAGTTAATCAGGAATGACTGGATGTGGCTGAGTATCACACTGGGTCTGATGGGGGTCAAGGGTAGGCAGGTAAAGGCAAAGAGGGGGGTAGGAATAAGGTTCTGAATAAGTCTAATTCCTGCATGATTAGCTCAGATGACCTTGGCTAGCTGAGAAAGGCTCAATAGGAGAAAACAGAGACATTAGGAGAGTTTGGCCGGGGACAGGGAAAGCAAAGGAATTGCTGTAAATCTCTAAAAGGCAAGTTGGAAATTTTGAGTTTTAAAGAGTATAGCACCTTCTCGTAAACTACAATACCTGGAAAATAAGATGAATTCCCAGAAAGAGCACGTAAAAACAATCTATGAGCGAATGATTAAGTAAATGGTGTTACATCTTTGCTATAGATGCAGTGGTTAAATGAATAAAGTCAGCCTGCATATTTTGACCAAAAAGATTGCCACGTCATAGGATGTAAATAAAATAAGTTGCAGAATAATAAAGATACATTAGAATTATTGCAAAAATTAGAATAAAACATACCGTGTGTGAGAAATTTTTTAAATGTTATGTCTTGAAAAACCCATACTGCAACATTAAAAAAAGTGAGTTTAAATTTTGTTGATTGCATTATCAATTATATTGAACACCTGGCTTCCCAAATTCAGACTTTTGATAAAGAGAAAACTTGAAGGCTGCAAAAGTCAAATGTTCCTAGTGCCTTATTATGCTGCTAATATTACAATACAATAAAATGCACATTTGCAAGGTCAAATATGATTAACAACTTAATATCATAGGGTAATTTCTAACTTCTGCAATAAACCAGATGTGGTATTTTTGAGAAGGCTCTGACTTCACATCAGTGACTAAGACTTTCATTTGCATAGAAGTCCTCTTGGTGTCCTATTACAGGGCAGATTCTCAGGCAGTAAATGCATTTCTCACCAGCACCCAGGTCCCACACCACACTGTGTATAGCGAGGCTCTAGAGAAAGTGCTAGAAAATTTAAGTTTTTGTTATTTCAGTGTTTGTAATTTTTAACATACAAAGATATAGTTTGATGTAAAATTCAGAATGCAGTAGACTAAATACATTTTTTTCAATGATTTCAAAACCAAAGGAATGAAATGAAAGATAGTGATTCTTGTTTTGTAGAAATCATTCCATTTTCGTAAGTGGGTATATCCAATTTTCAAAGCACTAGTGATTTATTATATTAGGTTGATTTGTTCATATGTTTAATGATTTATGTGTGAAACCGATAAAAACAACTCATTTTTTTTTTGTAGTCTAATTTTCTATAACCTGTTGTTACATACCATTTGCTGAGTCGGCTCTGACTCCTGGTGACCCTGTGAATGAGTGACGTCCCAATGTCCTGTCACCAGCCCTGCTCAGCTCCTGCAGACTCACACCTATGGCTTCTTTTATGTCATCAATCATCTCGTCCCTGGTCTTCCTCTTTTTGTGTGGCCTTCTATTTCTCTAAGCATTATTGTGTTTTCTAAGGAACACTGCATTCTCATATGTCACACAAATCTTTTCAAATTTAGAGAAGATAAATGTATATATGTTGACTCACATGTTGTATTTTATACAGTACACAAAATTCATCTTCAGCAAAGGCATATCTACATGAGCAAAATGACTGGCCAGCTACACTGCCTCATTCTGGGCCTTCTGAGGGTGGTTGACACACCCCAAAGGCCTTCCTTTGAGGATACATGTGTAATTACTGCAGAATCCCACCTGCCTCAGGGTTCCCACTGATACAAAGGCAGCTCTGCCTGGAGGGGTGGATGAAGCACCTCATTGTGGGAGCTCTGTCCGGCATGTCTTATTCTGAATACCCACTCATGGCTCCAAACACAGCCTCCATACTTGTTAGTCTGGTAGGGCTGCCGTAATAAAATAACACAGGCTGGACATTGGTTTTCTCACAGTTCTGTAGGCTAGAAGTCTAAGATCAAGGTGCCAGAAGGTTTGCTTTCTGCTGAGGCCTTTCTCCTTGGATTGCAGATGGCAGCCTTTCCCGTGTCTTCACAAGGCCTTTTCTCTTATAAAGATACCAGTCACATTGGATGAGGGCCTCACCCTGATGGCCTCATTTGAATTTAATCACCTCTTCAAAGACCTTCTTTCCAAATGTTTACATTCTAAGGTACTGGAGACTGGACTGTGAACACATGAATTTGGAGACAAGATTCAGCCCCAGCAGCTCTCTTGAGCAAGTCTGAATCCAAGGCACTGTAGAGGGACTCGACAGAAGACATGCAGAGGGAGGACAGGGCAGAGCTGGGCAGCAGCGGCCCTGGCAGTCAGTGCTAAGAGAGAAGGAGGAGGGGAGGAGGTCAGGGGAAAGCAGGGGGCAGAGGCAGAGATACCCACACCACAAACACTCACTTCTCAGCTCTCCGCTCAGAGTTCCTGCCATGGCCCCAAAGCAGCTTTTGTATCCTGGCCCCTGATCTGGTTTTCAATGAGACCTGCCTGGCGAGGCTGCTGTAGCAGCTTCCTGTCTCTTTCATACCCCTCTGGAAACTTACAACAAGCTCCTATTGATTGAGAGGACCAGAGAACATTTTCTATTCCTTGCAATTTGTAAGTGCTTATTGCAGGGAATGAGTAAATGTGACATGTTACATACAAGCACTTCCGTAGATGGTGTGGGCTTTAGTGATACGCACATTCCGTGTAGAGTGATGAACATAAGGGTCCTGTTACATGTTGTGTGCTTTGCCTTCATTTTTCTTAAAGCAACAGTGCAGGGTAATCAAACTCTTTTCCTTTCTAATGGATACAAATGAAAATTTATCATCATCAAGGATTCATGGTTACTTAAACAGAGCAGGTCTAGCCTGTGTGTGTGTGTGTGTGTGTGTGTGTGTATGAATGCCTGTGCATGCACACTGCTTAGCAGATAAGTCCAGAGTTTGTGTTTCTAATGGTTACCTTTACAGTATTAGCAGTATTGCCTATTACTTTCAGGCTGATTTATGCTAAATTGAAATCTGTTAATGTTTCCGTAATCTTCAAACAAAGCACAGTAAATATCTTGGAAGGTCCCCTGCAGAAACATTTCAGTTTATTTAAAAGCGCCCATGTTTTATATTTTCTTCATTAATGTCAGAAGCACTTTCACTGCAGTATAGATGTTAATTGCCACTTATCTTAATGAGTTCTTTTCTAATATAAAATAGCCTAACTTGAAATATAGCAGACTTCTTTGTCACGAAGAGATAGGAATAGCAGTCTGCTGGCTCCTGGGAGAGATGGGATGTGGTTTTTCCTATCTGCTTTCTTTGTGTTGACTGCAGGCTTTCGGATTCAGGGCCTGTGAGGGGTGAGTGCTGCCTTCATCTTCAGTGTGGGGGGGAAACAGCCCCATAGAAGTCACAAAGTAGGACTTGGGCTCCAAAAACAAAAAGCACAGCAGGAGCCTCTGAGCTTATTAAAACAGAATTATGTGGTAGCTGGTGTAATCCGTTACTAAGAGCAATTTTTAACAAAACTGTAGCAGATAGTTTCAGTTTATATTTGATTTATTTTAAAGTGTATATAATTTTAAATGAGACTACTTCCTATTTATTTCCTAGTTAGTATTCCTATCTCATCTCTCCTACCCCAAAATTTCTGTGTCCAGAACAGTGCCTGGTGGCTCTGGGCACTCAGTAAGTATTTGCTGACTAAAGAATGAATGTATTTAAAACTGATCATCATAAGGGACTATTTCTCAAACAATGTTAATAAACATTTTTATTCTATAGAATACTATTGTGCCATATACTCTAAAAGGCTATTCCATAGTCATTGTTTAAACTAAGTCTAATAACTAATATATTTGGTAATATATTATTATAATATATTATTATTTTTATTTAATATAAGGAAATGTGGCAAGAGATTATAGAATTTAGGTAAGATATTTGGCAAATAATAAATGGACTAGGACACTGTACATGCTTTCCTTAGAAAACGAGCTTCGGTCCGCCCACAAAGTAGCAGAGAGCGCTGCCTTGCAAAGGGTCATGCCCAGGACCCATGGAGCTACTTCCGTTCAGTCATGACCTTCATCTGCTGCTTCTCCATCTGACCTTGGCTTCTGTCTGTAAGAGTAGTGCCTGAACAGCTTTTAGCTGGCTTGTTTCTTTGTTCCTTTTTTTTTTTTGGTTTAAATTATGGCAATATATGCATACAATTTACTACTTTGATCATGTTTAAGTGCACAGTTCACTGGCATTATGTCCATTAGCACTGCTGTGCAACCATCACCACCACCTCTGTCCAGAATTTTTTTCACCTTTCCGAACTGAAACTCTGTATCCATTAATCACTAGCTCCCCATTCCCTCTCCCCCCACCCCCTGGTAACCAGTATTCTAATTCCTGCCTATCTGCTTTTGATGAATCTGAATACCTCATATACCTGAAATCATATCGTATGTGGCCTTGTTTGTGACTGGCTCATTGCACCGAGCATAATGTCTTTAAGGTTCCTCCATCTTGTAGCATGTGTCAAAATATTCTTCCTTTTTCAGGCTGAACAACTGAAGACAAAGGCTTAATAAAAAACCATTGTGTGTGTAGACACCATTTTGTTTACCCACTTGTCTGTTGATGAATTTTGGGGTTATTTGAAGTTTTTGGCTTTTTTCTTTTAAATAAGAAAAGTAAAAAAGGAATTTCACAGGAGCTGTTGGAAGGAAAATTGATAGCTTGGGGAGATGACCAGTCAGATTAGGTATAAGGGATCAGCTCACAGCTCAATAGCGGGAGAAAGTTATGCTCATTTATGATCTCGTGGTTTCTTTGTGCAGGAATTCAAGGCAGGGGACAGCAGGGACAAGTCTCTGCTCTACATCTGGGATCAAAGCTGAGAGACCAAAAGCCACGAGTGGCACTGGGGGACCTGTTTTGAAGGTGGCTCACTGACATGGGAAGTTGGTCCATCACCTTTGGGCCTCTCCACAGGGTTGCTGGAGTGTCTCAGCATGTTGATTTGGCTTCCCTATCTACTTCAGTCACACACTATCGGTTCTGCAGTCTTCTGCTGGTCACAGAGGCCAACTCTATTCAATGTGTGTGTGTGTCACACAAAGGTGTGAACACCCAGAGACTGTGGTTACAGGACACTGGCTACCACAAACCTCAATACTGTTAATTCTACAAAGTAAGCTAGTTATCTGGAAGTTTATTGTTTAGAAAAGATTAAGATTTTAGAATAGTGTTACTGCTTTGAAATACATGGAAACATTCAGAAGAAAAATTATAATTCTAGTCACTCATTCAGCAAATACATCCAAAGAGCATACATCAGCAAAGTAAACAAGATAAAAAGCCAGGATTTCTTTTTTCACATGCATCGGGACATATGTGAGCATCTTAAGCTAATTCTACATAACTTACTTGTTCAGAGAAGAAGTCATTTCTTCACATTGTGGCTTCTAAGCCAGTGGTTTCCAAACACCTGTCTGAAACCAACTTTGCTTTTTTCATAAGGTCCCTGTGATGCAACGGCTGTCCTCTGAAGAGCTGTCCTCTATTCCAAGGCTATTCCAGGCCTGCCTTTTCCATGTGCAGTCATCCCTCGTTTATTATGGCTAATCTGTTCCAGACTCTAGCGGTTGCACCTGGCGTTCAAGGACTCTTGGGGTGCTCGAATACATAGGCCTACAGTTCATACGTACAGTAATTTTAATTTTAATTTTAATTGTAATACAAGAGTGTATAATTGACTCAGACAACTAAACGTGCGCTGTATCATTTTCACTGTCTTGATCAACTTTTTAATGAATAGATTTGAAAATACTACGATAGAGTGAAGCCGCAAAAGTCCAACCATTAAGTGGCGTGGCGAAGGACGACTGTATTAAGAAGTGGTCGGAGGAGATCATTTACAAAGTAAAAGACTGGTCACTCTGTTGGCACCCCATTTCTTTCGAAATATAAATAGTGTTTGAATTCCAAGAATATTGGCAATCACTGTGACAAGTTTCAAAGTCAGCAGGAAAGTGCCCTGGAGTCTCTCTGTTGTACCCTTCGGTCTAAGGCAGCTGAGGGTAGACTGATGGCCTCACTTTAGAGGCTTCTCTGCAAATGGCCGAGTTATCAAACACAATCAGAGTTCTTTTGATGTGGTGATTTCATCTCTAAAGATCTTTAAATTATGGCAATATATGCATAAAATTTACTACTTTGACCATGTTTAAGTGCACAGTTCTCTAAAGAGGCCCCCAAACTGGTGGTCTCTGAGCCATGTTCTAGTATAAAATGTTAAGTGAGGACACATGCTTCATCTCACTCAAGATGCATTTAAGTGCACAAAATATTTTGTATCGCAGGAACCTTTCCCACTTGATGCCTTCTCTACCTTCTCCTCTTTACTTTCTATCCCTCCCCGCTCTCAGACTCCTACTCTTTTTAATAGAATTACTTGGACTCTAGAACACCCTTGGTTCAGCAATCTAGTTAAGGCAGTTGGCCATGATCTTCAGTAGATTAGATAATTTAAGTTACTAGAGTTGTCTCATAAGCACTGGGAATTTGAAAATGTAATTTTCTTACTATAAAATGCTAAATTTCTCCAGTCGTCAGTACCTTCAAAATAATGAATATTATTAGCTGCAAAACAGCTCAAGATGCAATGGAGATTAATTTCCATTAGTTACCAACTGACAGTCAACTGCTACCCACCATGTAAGACAATAAAAGTTCTGAATGCTTCATTTTTATCCTCCATTAAATGTTCAAAGTCAGATGGCATCAAGAAATATATTACAACTGGAATGTACACAAAATGACCAAAGGTAGCCCTGGCCAGTGTGGCTCAGCTAGTTGGAGCATCATCCTGTGCATTGCAGGGTCGTGGGTTTGAACCCTGGTTCAGAGGCAGGAGGGAGGCAAACCATCGACATTTCTCTCTCATATTGAAGCTTCTCTCTCTCCCTTCTTCTCTCTCTAAAATCATTTTAAAAAATTTAAAAAATGCCTTACACATTAAAAAAAATGACCAAAGGGTATTTCATATTTTTCTTGTGGTGGAATAAACAAAGAGGGCCCTGAGGATGAAGTCAGATCTGCTAAAAATGAAAAAGGGCTTCCCTGGTTATAGCAGCATAAATTGAAGAATAAAGGAAGAAAATTTTTTTAATTAAGAACTGGTCAAGTTCTCTGAGAAGCATAGAGCATTTTAAACAGCATGTGATTTCAAAAGGTTGAGCGTAGCTGTGTGGATGCCTCTAAAACACACAAACGAGCCACCAGAGGATGCTCTCCAGGGCTCACAGCTACTGCAACTGACCCATACTGCTGTAAGAACAAATCTGGTCCTTCTCTACTTCTGTGAATTTATATTTTTAGTTTGGAATCCTCTATCAATATCAATTGCAAGAATGGAAACTGTTTAGAATGACTTTCTTTAAAGTGGTAAAACAAAATAAAAGCAAAGCATAGGAGTTGAGAAAGCAGACCAATAAATAGCCAAGAAGAAAAATCAATATCTTGTTATTATGTGTCTTTTGTCAACTTAATAACACTGTGCTTATGCAAGTTTTATAGGTCTTATCTCTAGATAAATGTGTGCAAAGCCAATAAACAAATAGGTAGATTGTTTATGAGTATACACATACAAACACATTCTCTAAGTATATATATACATATAATCTAAGTATACATCTATATATCTATATCTGCACATAATCTATGTATATACACATACATAATCTATGTGGCACATATATATCGATGCCACTTTCCTTAATAAAATAAAATCTAGGGCTGTCAAGATTCCCCCTAGAAGACTATAGTCCTTGAGGAATGACTGACCAAGTGAGCCAATTCTGTCACCCTGATTTTTCTTGGTTTCTCTTTCCCTGGTGAGGGCTTCTACTCATGGGAATCAACCTTGGGGAGGAGGGAGGTTACTGTTCATTTTCAGAATCTTATTTTTATTATAATCTGGACCTACAAGACTCTCCTTTGAATTCTTTTGAAGCACAAAACCTTATTTTGATTCCTTCCAGACCATCTCCCATAACTCTAGTAACAAACTATAGAAATGATCTCTGAAAGTATAGTCTTAATCTCCCATAACACTAAAAGGTACTACGTGGGAAGTGAGTGAGGGGCATACGGAAGTGAAACAGAAACCGTACACTGACATGGAGCAGCTGCACGTGGGAGCTCCCTGTCTGGGTCTGTGAGCCTCACTAATTCTCCCTGAGACTCCAGGGAAAGAGGCCCTCGGCTTGTTTCTAAGGAGCCCCATTTCTAATATTCACCCTTTTTCTGTGCTCTTAAATATTCTGATCTTTCATTTCAGAATGAAGATAAAGAGAGAGATTTATTTCCTTCCTCATCTGTAGCTTCCTGTCTCAGAGCTCTGCTGTATCCTAGGTACAAGGAATGACTTCACCTGCAAGATCCCACTCTCTTTTCAGCATGAGGATGTCTAAATACGAGAGACACGTCACCCACACAAACCTGGTTATCAGTGAGAAAACAGAGATGAACCAGGGAGCAGGAAGTAATATGAAGTACTAGTGAAAGAAAGTACTTAGAACATACAAATTATACTCCAAAATATCTGTCTTACTTTGTAATTCAAGACACTATTCCTTGAAACCCACAGTTATTTTTATTTTTATGTGTTATCATTGTCCTTATCATTAGTGGGGACCTTAAGATGAAAGATGCTCGACATGCCATGGAGTTCTGATTTCTCAGGATCCAAGATACCCTGATGCTGAATGTGTCACCAGATCTGGTCTCTCCTATAAGACTGCCTGGTAAAGAGTCTGAGATAATTTAATTATTGTATGGAACTTCTCAGTTACTTTGAATTGGTGAAAAGACAGTCTCTGTTCCTGGGACACAGAGAGTAGCTGGTTGTAGGTAGAAGGGCTAAAGAAAAGTTCTGGAGAGATTGTGTAAGGATATGATAGATGCACTAATAAATCATTACAGATCCAAATTAAGTGATAAAGGACAAATACAGGGTGGGGCAAAACTAGTGTTACGGTTGTGAGTACTCAAAACCCAGCATCTATTCTTATATAATTATTTATTAATTACTGTGCTATTTTCCATATTAAAAACAGCAGTAAACCTGTCTATGTCCCACCTTGTATTCCTGGCTTCATAATGGAGACTAAACCTAAGACCACCATGGCCACCTCCACAGGAAGGGTGGGGAAGGGAACAACTGTGAGTGTTCGGGAGGACAGGGTGTGCAATAGCTTTTTGTTTCTGTACGTTGACTGCAGCTTACTTGGATTTAGCTTTTTGTCCCAAATGATGTAGGAAAATACAGAATGCATATAGCCCAATTTTAAGAGGTGGGACTTGGGTTTCTCAGATTCTCTGCACACCTGGAGGCCTGGCTAGTGGTTGGGGTCCCCATGGGTGGTCAGCGATTGGGCCATGTGTGGGCTCCTAAACTGGGCAGACTAGTCTGTTTTACTGAAAGCACATGGGCTGAGGGAAAAGGAGTAGGTTCTCAAGAGGAACATCTTTATACCAGAAAAAACAAAGATTTCCAGCTTCTCTGATGGACTGTCTGCTAATGATTAATTAACTAATTAGTGCCCTGGGTACAGTTACTCCTCACTCATGACTGCCTACATTCCATCACTCTTCATGGAGGAACGCCATGGAGGTCCCTGTGCCAGAACATGCTTCAGTATAAACGGGGAGGGGGGGGGGAATGCAAGTGTTGACTCCTACAGTCACTTTGAAGACGGGAGGCAAAGGGAGTATCCCAGGTACAGGCCATCAATATCCGCACAGATAGGTAATGTGTGTGAACATTACTTTAAACTGATAAAAGGAATCATGGAAAGGAGGCTTTTCTAAAACAAACAAACAAAAAATCCTTTTAGTGTGAAGTCTTCCCTTTCATCTTCTAATTCTGTTCCTTGGTGTTGAGTCCCGAGCTCTCAATTGTCCCTCTTCCCTGCTGGCCTGTGCGCTGGCTTCATGAGATCCCCTCCCACCACCAGCCTCCTAGCAGGGCATCCCCCAGGGTCTGCTCCTGGGCTTCTCCTTGTCTTCCCAAGTAGACAGATCCCGGTCCCTCTGCTTTCTCCCATTTCTTCCATATCTCTGACTCCCAAATGCCGTTCTCAACGTTCTCTGTCTGTAGGTGGTGGGAGCGGCAGTAAGGCAGTGGTACTAACCTCAGCTAACAATGGAGGGAGAACATCTGAATTTGCGCTCATTTATTTACCTGGACAAAATAAAGAAATGAAGAACTGTCACATTTACTCCTTGGATTGGCACAGGCCCTCTCATTGGGCCCATGTTTCAGATGATGGCATGGTTTTTATTGGAAGCTCCAACATGGCGGGGTTGACAGTGATACCTTTGCTTATTTGAGCACCTCACCTAGGGCTCCTCATTGCTGCTGATGTGTGCTGGACCATGCAAAATTTTGCATTATATTATCTATCTTTAAATTAACCCTCACAATATGAACAAGATAGCACTAGCAATTCTTGCATGTCCAAAAGCCAAGCAATGGCCTAGCTCACCCATCCAGCTATACCTGGAGCCATGAACACCAGTCATCTTAACCAGTAAAAACAACGACGATCTGCTCAGGTGTAACAGATTTAACTGCATTGCTCTTTTGAAAGAAAAGTTTTTATGATAAAAATGTAAACTGAAATAAAAACTTTTAATTATGTTGTTTCATCTTTAACATACTCTGTTTTCAGTGTACATTTATTATATCATGCAAATTGTGTCTCAGTACACCAAAGCATGTGAAGTTAGTTGAATAGTGTCTTCTGAATTGGTGTCCACTCAGAAGCTCAGAGAGGGACCTTATTTCAAAATAGGGACTTTGCAGATGTAGTTAAGATGAGGTCATGTTGGATTAGAGTGGATACAATGAATGGTGTCCTTATAAGAACAGGAGACAAGACATGACAAGAAGAAGACCATGTGAAGATGAAGACAGAAACTGGAGTTATGTGGCCACAGTCAACAGAACAACTGGGGCAACCAGGGGTGGGAAGAGGCAAAGAAGAATTCCTGCTTAGAGTCTTGGGAAGGAATGTGACCTTGTGCCAACATCTTGATTTTGGACTTTTAGCTTCCAGAACTGTGAGAAAATATATTTTTGTTGGTTTAAGCCATCCAGTTTGTGATGGCAGCCTTAAGAAATTAGTCCATTATAACCCAGCAGGTATGGCTTAGGGGTTGAGCGTCGACCCATGTATCAAGAGGCTGCCGGTTTCATTCCCGGTCAGGGCACATGCCCAGGTTGTGGGCCCAATCCCCAGTGAGGGCTGTGCAGGAGGCAGCCAATCGATGTTCTCTCTCATCAATGTTTCTACCTCTCTCCCTCTCCTTTCTTCTCTCTCTAAAATCAATAAAGACAAAAATAAATAAATTAGTCCACTATGTTTAAAATTTGTAAGTAAGAAGTACCCGTGTGTGGAGGTGAGAGCTAGCGTTTTATTCAGATTGGGTGAGTACACAGGGAGGTTCAGAGACAGCTACCCTCCGAATACCCCACATCCTAGCACAGCCAGGCCTAAGCGATTCAAGCAGGCCCTGCCCTCTCCATTTCCAGGCCCCTTTTCTTTTTAATTGTTCTATCTGATTAGAAAGCTTTCTCTCCCATTTTTTCCCCCTTCAAACTCTCAATTCCTCCCCAGGACTTCCTTGACCACAGCTGTCTTATTTCCTCAACGCATCAGGATGATGTGTGGATACGCCTTTCTCTCGCTTAACTCTGGAAGCTCCCCAAAGAACGGAGCTGTTTTCAGGCCATCGCACCGCAGGGCCCACCTTGGAACGTTCCAAAGAAAAGTCACCCAGAACATGCGTGGTGCTTCGGATGGACCTGGAGGGAGCAGTCCAGAGGAATGAGAGCTACAGGGCTCTGTCCTATGAACACAGCTTGCCCACAGGTATCACTTGTTCGCTGCCTGCACACCTGGTGACGTGAGAAAAAGTAGGAAGGAGACTGGCCACTGTAAGACTCGCAGAGAAGAGCCTTAGACATGACAGCTCACAGAGGATCTCAGCTAGCACGGGAGCCGGAGGCCTGGGTGATGCTGGGCAGGTTCGTATCTGTGTTCAAAGGCTGTCCTTTAAAGAGGGATGGGTGTTTCTCATGTGATTTCGGAGCTCAGAAATAAGATCCAGGAATGAACATACAAAAGATGCAGGTTTTTATCAATATAAATTAATTTTCAAGGTTTGAGTTATTCAAAGAATTAAAAAATTCTTTCAGAGATGATGAGTGGCCCATTGCCGGAGGCATTCAAGCAGAGAATGAATGGCCATTGTTAGATTTGCCTTTAGCCTAACTGGATAAATGACTCCCAAGTACTCATCAAACTCTGAAGGTTTTCAAATTATGCAGGTTTTATTTTCCCCTTTCACAATTCCCCAGTTAAATAAGTACTTAGTGGGCATTTGAAGTGAAAAGCAATTCCTCAGAGATTCACCTCCCAAGACAATTAAACTATGAAGACTATCATATAATTGTTTCATTGCAAACACTTTAGCCATGCTACTTAAGTTACATAATAATAGTACTTAAAACTTTAATAAAGATTGAAAAAAAAGCCCTGGCTGGTTTGGCTCAGTGGTTGGAGTGTCAGCCTGTGGTCCAGAGAGACCCGGGCTTGGTTCCCGCTAGGGGCATGTGCCTCAGTTGCAGTTTGTCCCCAGCCTTGGTTGGGTCATGCGAGTGGCGATCACTCGATGTGTCCCTTTCATGTCGATGTTTCTCTTACTCTCTCTCTCTCTTCCTCTCTTTCCCTCCCACTCTATCTAAACAAGAAAATGAAAAAATGTCCTCGGGTGAGGATAAAAAAATAAATAAAAAGATTGAAATAAAATTTTCAAATCTTTACCTTTCCAAAAGCATTTTTGGAGTATATTTTATTTCCGGAACACTCAATTCACTATACCCTACCTGTGTGATTTTTTAATCGAGCAGGGAAACAATGAAGAAAGAACATTTGGAAACATTTTTAACATAGGTTTACCTGGTGATAAGATATTTATAAGCAGTGTTACTGAATAATATTTAATAATTTCATATCCAATAATAAAATAATTTTATTACTATCCTAAAAGTAACAGATAAAATGTAGTAGGAAATTCCTTAAAAAGGCATATTTTTATTTTATTGGTCAAATGCTGTGGCTTGAAGCCAAACATGCTAGACGAGTTTGACAGAGCCAACCCAAAACACAGTTGCTAATCTGGGCCCCCAGTCAGTAGGGAAGATGTGCCAATGTATTTATTTCTCTATTATGTTGAATAAAAAAAGAAGACAGAGTTTTACTGTAAATCATGTTTACCATAATTTAGATTCATTAAGCATGTCTGAAAAAATTTTTTGAGAGAGTATATATGAAGGAATACAATATCTTGAGAAGGGATAATCAAGCATGATTAAAAGATGCTATTCCTACTATAACCTACACATTAAGTTATGTCAATAAATGTCCTAGCCAAACTTCTCTTCTCCTCCTCCTCCTCCTTCTTCTTCTTTTTTAATCCTCATCGGAGGATACTTTCCCATTTATCTTCAGATAGAGTGGGGTGGGGGAGAAACATCAATGTGAGAGAGACACATCGATTGGTTGTCTTCCACAGGACCCCCACCAGGGCCTGGGACCAAACCAAAGCCGAGGTATGTGCCCTTGTCTAGAATCAAACCTGTGACTGTTTGGTCCATGAGCCAACACTCTAATGGCTGAACCAAACTGGCCAGGGCAAAACTTTTCTTCTTTTATAGAGAAGAACATTTATAGTACCTTTCGTATACCCAGGTATATCAGTTTTACTTTATTTTTCTCTAGTTATGTCACGAATTACATTTTCCAAATAAGAATGCTATAACATTACTCCCAACATCACTAACACCTCATGCATATAATTTAATTTGAAGATTTATATTTGACCTATGTACTTAAAAACAGCAATATATAAAGCAATATGTAGTACAGCATCAAAAATATATTAGTCATGACAATTCCTAAGAGATTCACATTTTATGGAAGATAACATGCAATTAACAAATAAAAACTCTGCAAATGTGGTGGTGAAGTAAAGTTTGTATTTTCAAAGTGATTGCTGACTTTAAGAAGGAAATTAGATTTTACCCTCTCTTGTATTAAAATGTTTCTGTGCATTCTATGTTGGAGTACTGAGTAGGGACAGTTAACAGTGAAAAGACCAAACTTTTGCAACAACAATCCATATGACTGAGCCAAGCACACTAGAAACATCGAACCTTTCAGATCCTTTCGCATTCTAGGGCTTAGAGAAATGAAGGGCTACTAAGAGGTCTCTGGTTTCAGTGACTGAACTGGGGCTATCTTGATTTCAAATTCTAATTTTAAAATGCACATTTGAAAAAGTTCTCATTGAATAATACTAAAACTCCTTAATAGAGAGAGGACACTGGTCTGCAATAAGAGAGATAAGGTAGATGTTAGGAAAGAAAGGAACAATAAAACAAAGATCACACATCCAATATGCAATTACCAGAGAGACTAGATCTACGTGTAAGATTTGCATCATTTCCTTCATTCCTCCCAGCTCCTACACACGGTTACCTGGCACTACCATGCCAGAAAAAAAATCATAAAAGATGTGAGTATAGTCTTTCCTTTTCCTTCTTCTTTTTGATAAGGAAATAAAAACGTTCACGTGACCCTGTGCCACAGTGTCCGAAAGGTGTAGATTTTAGCTGCGTGCTCATGTGTTGACACTGTGATCTTCAGTATGTCATTTACCCTCCAATTCTCCTTTTCTTTAGGGCACAGCATATGGAGATATTAGGTCCTCCTCCCCGAAAAAAAGGAGTGTTACATCAAAGACATAAGTAAAAGTGCTTTGAGAATTGTGCTATGAAGATACGACTGTAACAGTAAAGAGGCTTAGATGGTCTGATATGTTATTATAAATGCAACTTAAACACTCTCTTTAAACACACGCATAAAAGCTGAAAAATCTAAAGACTGAGAAAATTTAAATCATAAGCCATAAGGCCAAAATAAGTAATTTTGAACCCTAGAAGTTAAACATATTACTAGAAGTAGTCACTTGGGGAAAATAAAAATTTATTATTTGAAGGATGATGCAAAAATCCCGTCATAAAAAAATTATTAGGTTTTAGATTTGAATGTTAGATTTTGGATGTCTCTCAGTTAAATATGATCACTTTAATATAGTCTTTTATTTTAAGAAAACTCTATAAGCAAGGCCTTATTTTATTTTGTACTCCATCCGCTTTGCCTGATGCCAGATCGTTAATTCCTTTTGCATTAAGTCACAACAATCCAGTTCCGGTTCTAGATCTGGTTCTGTCTGTTTCACTTGTGTAGCTGGGCTTAGAATAGTGGTATGATTTTCTTTTTCAGAATGAACACATATTTAAGGTCAATGTCTTACATTCTTGAAAATAACATAGAGACTCTGTAATTCCTATAACACTAATCTGCATATAAACTTTACACATACAAAAGATTAGTGGCCAACACTCTCTTATTCATTCTAACATTACTTATTGGTGTTCTTCTTTTTTGGTTCATAGTGCACACCCAATAAGTATAAGTGACATAATCCAGAACTTGAAAAGCTAAGAGCCATGACATATACCGAAAGAAGAAAAAAGGCTATAAAAGTGACAGTAATATAAACTGAAAAGGATATGCCATTTAATAAAACAAAATGCATTTAGCTCACAGTAGAAAATAAGGAAGCTTATCTGTAGCTAGAGAAACATAAATTAGGTTTCTTATTAAGCCAAATTCCCTTAATATAAAAATTTAAAACCTCCCCACTGGAGATAAAACATTTATCCTCAATTTAAATATGCAATGTTAAATAAAGCAATTCAATATTCTACTTAGCATTTCTTAAGAGTTTACTATTATTCTATTTCTATTTGTTTTCAGTTGCATGTCAAGAAAATTTATTTAAAAATAATTGTTGCCCTGGCCGGTTTGGCTCAGCGGTGGGAGGGTCAGCCTGCGGACCAGAGAGTCCCAGGTTCAGTTCCCGCTGGGGGCACGTACCCCCACCCCCCCAAAAAAATTGTTGAGCTGTTATATGAAGAATATTTTATCTACACATGACTAAAACATAAGGATTGGGGGCAGATTTTAGGACCAATACTATTGAGATTGCTGTTGAGACTGAAAACCTGAATATGCAGAATGCTGTACAACGTAAATGTAAGTCTATTTCTTATTTCTAGTAGTTAACAGGGAAGTGAACATTTATTACAGTTCACTTTTACCATGGAGGTTCCACCAAATCTATTATTTAACACAAACCCTCCAGGAGAGTGCGATTGTGCTAAAGTAGCTATCTCAAAGGACACCATAAAATAATCCCATTCTGTCCTTATGTTTGTAGAAGTGGTTTCTTTTTACAAAATAATCTATGCAAACCCATCAACACAGTACATATGCACTTGTGTGCTCCATCAGAGAAAATTCCTGGAGACGAATGTTAAGTATGCCAGGGTTAAGTCACATGCCTTGCTGTACAGAAATACCAGAAATCTGACATATCGATGGTATTCACAGATGCTGATATATATATTTATGGGACTCTATCAGCATAAATCAAATGGCTATGAATAAAACATCATTTAATTCTGCAGGAATTCAATTCCAACTTCAGAAGTAGAGCATCACTAAACTCCTTGCTACTGCTGAAACAAGAAAGCCAAAAAGAAACACATCTCAATTTCTTTAATACATTCTGTTCAAGTTTTCATCAATGCCCAAGCAAGTTTAACCTCATGTTTACTTTCAGACACAGAAAACATAAAAATAATATGGATTTTCTAAGTTTTCAATTTTTGCAAAGCCTGGTATATGGACCATATTACATGCTGATATGTAAACATACATAGTGATGAAGCATGCATCCAATGAAACAGTAAAATACCTAGTCCATGATATTTGAAGGCAAATGAGATCATCCCAATCCTCACTTTCCTTTGCATTAAAGGGAGAGCCGTTGTAGATCTTATCAAATAGCTGGAAGCTCAAGCATCTACCCATGATCTGATCCGAAGGTCATCTGTACTATTTACTGTTGAACCACAGAAGACGAAGGGATCCATGACCAATACCCATATTCCAAATCAGACAAAAGACTAGAAAACCCAACCAAACTCAACCCTTTAATGCTCAGCCCATGGCATGAATGCAATAACGTGATATAGGAAAAAATAATGCCATACAAGGCCTGGTTAGAAAGCCTCTTTGGACATACATAGGGAAAAGAAAAAGTTTTGTACCCACCTGGGGTCTTTCTGAATGCTATCAATGGACGGGGATCTGGCCAAGGTGCCTTCGGGCGGGAGGGTAGGGCCGGATTTGCTGTACGGAGACTCAACAGAGGGACAATACTGCAGCTGCCGGTAGGGGTCCACGTAATTGGAAGCTGGGCCTGCGGCGTAGCTGGCCCGCTGGAAGGTGGCGGTGGCGGCATTCGGTGGGCCGTGCTGGCTGCCTGTGCGCTGCAAGGGGACGGAGTCGACACCGGGGGAAGATGGGGCTAGGACAGGAAAGTAGGGACAAAGTAAAAAATTGAGGACCTGCTCACAGAAACGGTTAACCAGGTCTAGGCAGGGGGGGAAATTACACACATCAAAAACAACAAGGGTTTGAAAGAATAAAAAAATAATTCGTCATATTTGAACCAATATATTCAATGTCATCCAGTAATGATAATTACTATGCGATTTCAGCAATACACTTTTCAGCTCTGGGGAAAAATGCATCTGTTGTCTGTTCATTACTTAACAACATCCAGGAGGTGGTTTGTTAATCTGAGTAAACTGCAAAACCAAAACCCAGAATATATACAGGGAATATTTTATAGGGAATCGTGGACAGTTCATTATTGTTCATGTTGAGAACATTCAAAACGTGTTTGTTCATGTGATGTTATGTTAAATTTATTAAGGGTGTGAAACAAACTTAGTAACATAGTTAATTTTTCTGAATTAAAAATGTAAGAAAAAGTGAGAGGGGGTGGGTGCACGGGGTGGGGGTGGGGCAGCTGTTTCCCTAATTAGCACAAGAGCAGTAAATGCAGGACTGCTCTAGTTCCTATAAAGTAACTCACAAAAGATCTTCACAGACCTCTTTTCAACTAAAGCTGTCACAGTAACAAACATATTAGGAGAAGGGTAGGCATGCAGGAGAAGGTAAAGACCAGCCCAACTGTGACCCAGACAAAATAACGAGCTTACTTGGCTTTCCCAGACTATTTGCATCTTTTCAATGTGTCTAAATTATTTTGAGGAGATTTTATAGCAGTTACTAAAATCAGTGTGACTATTTCCAAACTGAATTTCAATTTTTTTGTTTCCTTCCTGGATTCTTTTCAGTCTGTTTCATATTATGATTTTTTATATTTTTGTGGATCTCAAAAAATTTGACACCTAAGGTTTTAGTTGATCTATACAGTGCAAGCAGCATCTTTCATATTAATAGAATGGGACGAGGTATTAATTGCTGCAACAAGTATTAGCCATGATCAATTTTAGGCAGGATATTTACTTCTTGACCTTGTAGATCAGAATATACCCAAAATACAGACAGTGTGTAGTATGCTCTACATGGCATTAGGTTCCAATTATAAATCACCCCTCATAACTTTGACTTCCAAAGTGTCTTAGTAGATAATAATAGAGCTTATTTTATCCTTTCCTACATTAAATGACATCTATCATGTCAAACACAAAAGTAGTTACGTCACAGTGAGAAAACAATTGTTAATAAGGAAATCGTGTGACAAAAAAGTCACAAAGTGAACTGGAAGAACACATTCTCATACTGAGAACTGATGTGTTTTTGCAGCAGAGGTGCTGGTTTGATTCCCCATCAGGGCACATGAATGGGCTAAGGTGGGCTAAGGGCTCAATCCCCAGTAGGAGAAGTGCGGGAGGCAGCTGATGGATATTTTTCTCCCCTTCTCCCTTCTTTTCTCTCTGGAATCAACAAAAACATGTTTAAAAAAGAACAGATCTTTAATTAAGAGTTCAGAGCTTCTTATTTCCAATGAGCTTTTAATACTTAATCTTATAATAACCAAAATTATGGGAATAGGCATTATGACACGGTGAAAACTAGAAAAATATTTAAGAACAAGTTTCTAGACAAAAAGTGTGTACGTTCCAAGAGGAGCAGTCTTTTGAAATGACAAGGGTTGCTCTGATGGATTAAGTTTCATAATAATAAGATTAGACCAATACACATTAAGTTTACAACCAGAAAATCTGTTTTACGTAATTTCTAGAGGGTTTATATTTTCTCCAAAATACTACAAACATGTCATGTTTTAAAGTTTATGAACAATGTGCTTTATATTATGGTAAAAGGGGTTTAAAACTTAGGCCAGGCATAACCTTGCTCTTAGAAGAACAAATACACAAAGGTAAACAAAATTTCATTTTCTAAAAAAGTTGTGATAAGCTAGCCAGAAAATCAAGGGCAAAAGGGAAAGACCAAGTACACCTGACATTTTTCAGATAAAGGCAATTTTTCGTTCAGGAAACTAAATATCTACATGTGAGGCTGTTGCAAGTGGTTACTGATATCAGAAAAGAAATCTGTTTCTATGTCAAATTATTCATTACTAATACAATAAATACAATGATTAACAGGAAGGAGGATAAAATGGCAGAAATCAGAAAATAATGAAATCTAAAGAAACGCAATTGTTAAAAAAACAAAAATAACAGGGTATGTAAGGTGAACAACTGACTAGCCATACCAGAAAGCTTTCAAATAACCATAAATTAAAGGATAATATGAGTAAAAAAAAAATCACTCTCAGCAGCAGACCAAAAATGATGGAGACTATAAGACAGATTTGGGTCAAAATGTGAAAATAACCTGTGGAATGCAGTTAATTAAGCAGAAACAGACATCTCAGAAGATGAGGAGAAAGAAAATGTATGAATATCATTAGGCTCATATTTGTATTTTACTTATCTGAAGAAACCTAAAACACTAAATCAAAAAGACACATACACCCCTATGTTCACTGAAGCATTATTAATAATAGCCAAGATATGGAAGCAACCTAAGTGTCCATCAATAGATGAGTGGATAAAGAAGAAGTGGTGTATATATACAGTGGAATATGACTCTGCTATTAAAAAGAAAATGAAATCTTGCCATGTGCAACAACATGGATGAACCTAGAGGGTATTGTGCTGAGTGAAATAAGTTAGAAGAAGACAAATGCTGTATGATTTCACTTATGTGTGAAATCTAAAAAATAAAATAAACAAATAAGCAGAACAGAAACAGACTCATAGATACAGAGAACATTTTGAGAGTTGCCAGATGGGAGGGGGGTTAGGGAGATGGGTGATAAAGGTGAAGAGATTAAGAAGTACAAATTGGTAGTAACAGAATAGTCACAGGGATGTAAAGTATAGCATTTGAGCATATAGTCAGTAATACTGTAATTATGGATGGTGTCAGGTGGTGTAAGATGATCACTTATTAAGTTATATAATGTCTAATCACTGGGTTGTATACCTGAAACGAATACGATATGGTATGTCAACTGTAATTTAAAAGTTTTTAAAAATATTTAAAGTAAAAAAAGGATAAAAAATGGAAGAGGGGCCCTGGCTGGTTTTGGTTCAGAAGTTACAGCGTCAGCCTACAGACTGAAGGGTTGCAGGTTTGATTACTAAGCAAGGGCACGTACCTGGGTTGCAGGTTCATCCCTGGCCCTGGTCGGAGTTGCATGGCAGGCAACCAATTAATGTGTCTCTCTCACATTGATATTTCTCTCTCTCTCTTTCTCTTCCTTCCTCCCTTCTACTCTATAAAATCAATGGAAAAATAGCCTCAGGTGAGATTAGCCCCCCCCCAAATGGAAGAGGGGTGATATCACATTGGGGTGAAAGCCTCTTCCCCTTGGGTATCAGACTTTATAGCTCTTGTAAGTGCTTTATTTTTGTGGCCTCATATTTGCTTCAATAACCCTATAAGAGAGCAAACACTTCATTCTCACTATATAGTTGGGAAACTGAGGCACAGAGAGACTGTGTAACTTGCCCAAGTTTGCCTGATGCCTAGTAGAGAAGGAATTCAAGCCCTTGTACTCTGCTTCCAGAGTTTATGCTTATAAACACCACTGAAAACTAGATCTAGTTTAAAACCTCAAAGATACATATCACTGAATTGCCTAACATCTTGAAAAACTTAGAAAATGATGAAGCCTAAAATTAAGTGAAATGCCTACTAAAGGTACAGGGAAGAGATGGGTTTATAATATGAATTAGTGACCTATTAAAAATTATTACAAACTGATGTGTTAACCAAACTAATCTACACCATTTCACATTAAAGTGAATTTATTGAGATATACAAATATACAAAAAATTCTTTACACAGAAGAATCGTGTAACTGCTCATTTCTATGAAAATCAAAGAATGAAAATACATATAGCTATTTTATTTTTATTTTAAAGTGTTTTGAGTCTTAGTTTAATCAGTGATACCACCAAATTAAGAAAAAAGAGGGTAGGCTATGAAACATCAGTAAACCACTTTGAGAGAAATCATGTTAAAAAATACAATCACATTTGTGGCACTTGACCAATGGCCCTTT
The DNA here is from genome assembly GCF_014108415.1 of Molossus molossus. Classification (NCBI taxonomy): domain Eukaryota; kingdom Metazoa; phylum Chordata; class Mammalia; order Chiroptera; family Molossidae; genus Molossus; species Molossus molossus. The sequence goes on along the minus strand of NW_023425366.1, from coordinate 30,437,397 downwards.
AGAAATATCATTGCTGAATCCATTGGTTAAATGTCTGGTAGGTCACAATAAATATGATAGCAGATGAGAATTTTAAAATATAAAATAAGAATTCAAAATTGTAATTCCAAATTGAGACAAATTAGAGGTAGATCCATGCAAAAGAAAATAATGTAAAATAACAATACAAATGGGGAGAAAAATCCACTACATTAAGTACAGGGTACGTGATCGTATAGAAAAAAACATGTGAGCGTCTCAAACTAACCATCAGTAATGTAACAATGTACTGCCTTATATTTTTAAGCATGACATGAAAACATGACTTCAACACACAAAGATTAAATGTTCCCCTTTTTCCCGTGCAGACCTTGGTGTGTCTTATACAATCCATGGCTCTCCATTAGTGTGGAGAAGTGGATGTTGGTCACACTATTAGAAGACTTTTCTTTCAATACAGAATTTCCCTTAATTCCTGTCATGGAATACATTTTCTCATAGTTGAGTTTTAGAGCTCAGCTGACCAAATCACCTGCCTTGTAGGATTCCTCTCTTCAATCGAACCTTCTTTTGGCAAACGTGAAGTGGAAGGTGCTTCATCAGCTCTGTAAACACTCCTCTCCTCACCTGTCCTGCAAGCAGCCCCTTCTCCCTCAACAAGCTCTTAGAACTCAATGAACCACACTACTGGTCTCTTTGAGGAGATTTTAGAAGTAGCTTCTTCAGCAGGTGACTTGATACTTCACCTCACATCTATCTGTTTTCCATTGAGCTACACAAATAAGGTCTGGTTTGTTAAAAAAAGAAAAAGAAAAGACAGAGATGTTTTCTGTTACATTTGAAAGAGAGGAAGAGGGATCCTTTTTAATAAAATCAAACATTCTCCAGGTACTTTGATGATGATAGATGATTACATGCACTGTTTACTGACAGTGGGAAAAAGAACAGAATGAAATAGGTGTATTTGTATACAGAGAAATATGAAAACATGCAAAACATTTACACATTACATAAATACAAATTAAGCATGCAATAATTAAATAATATGTATTGCCTCTGCAAGCTCAGGAAATACAGATGGCTCAGGGGACAGTGGGTCCAAGAACAAGACCTACACACTCTTCAAGAGCTCGATTCTATTCAGGAATGAGGAACTTTTAGCATCCAATCCACTATATTTCTTTCTTTTTTTAAAATTTTTTTCCTTTATTGACTTTAGAGAGAGAGGAAGTAAGAGAGAGAGACAGAAACATCAATGAGAGAGGACACTGACTGGCCACCTCCTGCACGCCCCCCACTAGGTATCAGGCCCACAATCTGCACATGTGTCCTGACCGGGAATCAAACCGGCAACCTCCTGGTGCATGGGTCAATGCTCAACCACTGAGCCACAGCGGCCGGACTAATTCACTATATTTCTAACAGTATTATCATTTAGAACTTAATCATAAGGGTCTTCCAATTTTCTGCACTCTGCACAGGTTGATCCATGCTAAACTCAATGGGAAAATATTCAAGAGTAAATTTAAGATAATCTTTTAATGTCAGACATTATTATTACATTTGTGGGAAGTAGCATTCCACGTAGAATTTTTAGTAGTAAAGGAATCACTATTACTGGAGTTCATGTTGATGTTTCTGAATTTTACCATAAACTGTTTTACTAGCAAACATTCTGTCTTCCATAAGCTGTAATTAGATTTTTTATTTATACTATTTTAGGTGAATTGATATAGGTAAGCATCTGGAAGCTTTCCCAGGTTTAAGACACTATTTATCATTGGGTTTATTAAACATTTCCAACTGGGTAATAATATAATCCTGTCTTTTTAGACAAAAAGGGTAAAAATTTTTGAATAAGAATATCATAAAGGACTTAATTTGACTTGCTCTAATAGAAAGCCATCATTTTTACAGTTTGAAGTAACTGCATTTCATAAATAATAAACTGCTAATAATCCACATTTTTGTGGACTCAAGTGATGATTTTAATTGAAAACGTTATTTATGTATCATTGAAGAATAGTAATAAAGTTTTATGAATATGAAGCTACCATGTAATCCTTCTATAACTTTATTAAGCACTGGCTATTACGGCAGAGAATGAAGATTTTTAAAAATGCTTTGCCCGCCTGTGCAAATATTTTCACCACATTCTTGTTTCTTTTTATGTTGCAACACTTGTCAACCTCATAAAGATATTCGGCATGTTTTCTCCCTGCAATGTGTCTATGATAATTCATTCTTTATTACAAGCTGACACTTTCATCACGGAAAGCTCGTTTTCTCCACTCACTTAGAATCACATTTATCTAAAAGGAAATGCGCGTGTCTATCACTGCAGCAGACGCTGGCCATTTTCACTAGTTTAGAAAGACGTGTTTGGGGGGCTGTCAGAGTCAAGTGTTTGTGTTAATCAAATGACTCCTAAGTTGACAGTCATCAAATTGCCTTGAGTATGAAATAAAAATTTGTGTTATTTAGTTTCCACTTAATAGACTTCACCATAAGCAAATCCATGAGGCTCACACATTCCTTGTCTGGCTGTATTCATTGTATAAACTGTGGTTTTGAGAAGCCTTATCCCAGATGAAAGGTATATTTTATTTAAACAGACATCCTAGTTAAGAGTGTGTCTCTTTAAATTTTCATCATCAAGATGTTAGCCTGGTTGTCCTATAAAAGCAGGTGGGTGTATTCACACCCCAGTCCTACTCAAGGGCCTGCTCTCCCTGCTGCCCCCACACAGTTCTGCCTCCCTGCCAGGGAGAGAGGGCGAACGGCAGCCAGTCTGTCCCTGTCCGTCTCTCCCCTCATTTACCGGCCCCAAAAGAGAGGGGTGGCCGTCATATCTGGTGAGATGGTGTTCTCTGGGGAGCCCTGCTGACCATGGACCACTGTAGATTCAGTGGTTTATACCTGAATCAGATGGATTTTACCTTTCTTTGGGGTGCCAGATCTCTGACCTCTGGGCCACACGGGTAGCTGCTCCACTTTTTCTCTGCCTCCCCACTAAGAGCACGTCTGGGCCCAGGGAGGCTAGCTAGCCACTCGGAGAGCTAGGCCTGGGTGGGGAAGGGGTCTGTGGTTCTTGCCTTGCAGTGGCTGGGGTGCCTGAGCCTGGAGTGTGACAGTTAGGTCTGGGGTAGGGGCAAAAGACTCTCTTCAGACCATGTTCTCTGGCATAGCCGTGGCCAACAAGGTGCCCACTCAGCTGAATAAAATCCTATTAATTTCCCATGTGAACAGTGAACTTATTTGTATGTCTCACCATCCACAATCCTGGAGCGAAAGAGGTGAGAAGGAGGATCTGTGCACCCTGATCCTCTAACACGTATTTAAATGCATATAAATGCACATATGTAGGGTCTCCATCATTAAGGTTGGGGAGATTTGATCTGGGAAAGCCTAGAGAACTTCTGTGAGTACTTAAAGGCAGACTGTGCTCCTCATCTGAGTTGGTGTCTGAGATCTGCACTGGCCTTTATGATAAAGTCACAGGGGTGAGTGGCTTAGTATGGCAGCCGAAAAGCAGAGATGGAAAAGGAAGCCTGAGAGAAGGGATACAAAAAAGTTGCTGTGAGGTTGAGCCGAAGGGGAAATGCTGAGAAATCCCCTTTGGGGGGAAGTTTAGGGAGCTTTAGCATCTCATCTTCAGTATCTACAGCTGTTTCCTGGTCTTTGCTGTGCAGTCATCTCCTTGTATACCTCTCAGCTCTACGGCTGTCTATTACTCAGGAAAGCCTGCGTGGTGTTTGGGGCAAAGGAGGTGCAGGGACGGGGTCAGCATCTCCCTGAGCAGGGCTGGGAGAGGTGAGGACCCACAGAAGCAAGAGTAATGCCTGGAACCTGAGCTGGTAGCGAGCACAGTCACAGCCCTGAATGACCAAGGGTGGAAGTAGATGGAAACCCCACACCTTCCCATGGAAGGCAGCCTCAGGATAGCAGGGGTGGGGGGACTGTGTATTGCATGATTGTGAGTTACATTTTCCAGGATAGAAAGATACTATGTGTTGTTTAGTGTTTTTTATGAATACTTTTCAATTTTGTCTGGAATATTTATTTAGCCTTTAATATATTACCTTCTATTACCAGTTAACTTTCATTTTTATGATGTTCTGTGATATGAAAGTGAATACGCTCAAGGACAAGGAGTAGATTTAAGCTTCTTTGAAATCTGCCAGTGCATTTAGTACATGACATGTCCTTAACAGATACAATTTGAATAACAGGACGCAGAAAGTCCTGAAGCTCTATAGATGAGATGAAACTGTATTTATTTTGTTTTTAAATAATGATTTTTACAAATGCAGGGTCAGCCAATCAAGATGACTGTTAAGAGCCCAGGTTCTAAGTAAGGCAAGGCGGCCAGGGTGTGAAGGTGTACAGACTGGCTCTGTACACCCAGTATGACCTTAGGCAGAGTACTCAGCATCTTTGTGTCTCAGTATTCTGACCTGGAAAGTGAGCATCATAATAGCGTCTCCTTTTGTAGGGTGGTTTGGGGATTCCCAAATATATTCAAAACATTTAGAACAGTCCCTGAAAGTAGTGATGTGCTACATACTTTGCCATCCGGTCTCATCTGCTTGATACTATGGAACCATCTAGCAATTCCCTAATTGTTTAGGAGAGTACACTTGTCTTCTTCATTCCCAAGTGTTGACTTTTTGATGAGGGGCAACTGGCCTTTGTTTTCCCTAAAGTATCATCTGGAAATGCTTCAGCAATTAAACTGGAGGCACCCTAGCCAGTGGCCTGATATTTAAGGGCAGAGATAAGACTAGTTGCTTAAGTGACTCAGCCACCAATCTGAGCCCAAAGCCAGTGGCTCCTGAACACTTCAAGTCTGACAGGCCCCATACAAATATGCTCTCTTTTCCAAAGAGTTAGGGTATGTGCTCCAGCCTTTGAGCCTCTTAAAGGTCTGTACCAGTGTCTCAAGTATGGGGTGTGTAAAACACAGATGTCTGTAACACTTTCAACAATAAAGGTAAATTAACACACACACACACTCACACACAATACAGGGGATGGGAAAAATGCCCCCCTGGATATGGGACAGCAATCCTACAAATTTTCTTTATACCAATTTTTAATCTTTACTTTTACTAGATATAATTTAATTATATTGTATCATATGTATATAATTTATGAGTAAAAGATATATACCCATCTTACAGGCGTTTTCTCAAGTGTGTGGGTTCTGGCAGTTCCTGGAGTTACAGGGTTAGCCGAGAAAGTGTAAGGATTTTAAAGGAAGAGAATGAAGTGTAGAAATAAGGAGCAACCGGGGTGGGTGAGAGCTCATGGCTTTATGTTTAGAAGCTGGAAAGAGATGGTTCTCCCAACCTGTCATCCCAAGAGACCACCCATGCACTTCTGGAAATTTCCCTAGTGTTGCATTAAGTCTACACTTTTCCTCAAAAGTGTCTCAAGTCCCAAGGTGCAGGCTGGGATGGGGTCTTTGATATCTGGATGTCACAGCCTCAGCAGGCCTCTGCCAGGGAAGAGACTACAGTCACCGGGGAAGGTCCAGGTAAGCAGGTTTCCCACCTGCAATTCTTAGAGGGCAATGCTGCCTCCCCTCACGGGAAGCAACACAAACCACTGTTCCTTCATTCAGCATGGTTCTCTGTCAGTGGCTTGGAGCAGGGCTTGGCAAACTTTTTCTATAAAGGGCCAGAAAGTAAATATTCTCAGCTTTACCATCTGGTCTCTGTCACAACTTCTCAACGCGGCCGCTGCGGCGGGCAAACGGCTACGGTGGATACCAAGTGAATGGGCGCGGCCGTATTCCAACAACTTTATTCATGAACACTCAAATTTGGATTTCATATAAATTTTACAGGTCACAAAATGTGTTCCATCTTTTGATTATACACCATTTCAAGATGCAATAACATGCTTAGCTCACACGTGGTACTGACACAGGTGGGCAGCCGGGTGTGGCCCAGGAGCTCCAGTTCTGCTTTAGAAAGAACTCTAGTGTTTGTTTTTTTCAGAAGTGTGAACATCCTTCCCTGCCCCTAATCTGACACAGATGAATGATGTATTTATTTCTAATTGTAGCTAATTTTTCATTACCCCCTAAGAAGTTTATTAATGAGATAATTCTAAGAGCAGATGAATATAGAACAGAGAATGAACATAATCCCTTTTGTTGTCAGTTTTCATTCAAATTAGATATTGAAAATCTCTGAGGCTATCTCTGCCTTTTATAAGGGATGGATAAAAATAAAATTAGTTTAGTTAATAATATGCAACAAACTAAATGTTAAGATAGCCCAAACTCAGACAGGTGTGGATTTAGCAAGCTAAAGGTGAGAGAGATTGTGACAGAAGAATAAATGGGTATTCTTTTTTATCTAAACCAAGCTATGTATTATTAACACTGGCTGGCATTTACAATGTCAAAAATAAAATAAAGAGTATTTAGTGCCTTTTTTCCTATGATGCAGTAAATACTGAAATATAAATACCAATAATCAACTATAACAGCAACTTAGCTTGACTTGAGCTCAAAACGTGTAATTTAGTATCTTAATGCAGTTTAACAAAATTGCTGTGCTCTACTTTGTGGTAACTAGAAGTTACAACAATCTGAAGATGCAGAGCCCTGTGTGCCAGAGCCTCTGTCAGGGATAATGTGTATCAACAGAAAGGAAGGGGCCCAGCTGGTGAGGCTCAGTGGATTGAGCACGGACTGAGAAAAAAAAGAGAGTGCGATTCTCTCTGCAAATCAGCTATAGAATATTTTCTAAGATTACTTAGCAATGCACAGCTTTATAATAAGTGCAATTCTCAACATCTTAATTATACCTATTTTATAGTTAAAGTAAGTGTTCTCTGGCACGTTTAGTTATGACATTTGACCAGTTATTTTATAAATGGCTGCACATTCTGGGAAAACACGTGTCTTTCTTCATGCTGCCTCTGCTGGTATTCAATTCAAAATACATATTTAATCCAGGAGAGCTATATAGTTGATTGAACCATATGCAATGGCCAATATCCAAACTTTAAATAATAATTTCATATAATTCAACCTAATTGTGTGTATGAAATAAATTCTAAGTTTGCCTTACAAAGTGTTCTACATTTTTAGTAAATATAGTTTTCCTCCGAGCTTGCCAAATAGGTAGACTATATCATTAAAAAACACACCAGAATTAGGCATATGCCTAAACATCCCATATAATGATTGTGCTTTCTTGGAATACTTACATTCATTAAATGCATTAATAGTGATGGATGAAAAATTAGTCCTGCTTCCTTCAATTTGCCTGTTTGATAAAATAAGCTTACAACCTCCATGGTACTTCTTTCATTTAAAACATGCTCAGGGAGGTAAACTGGACTCAGATTTGGTTTCCATCATCATCATCATCACAAACATTAATGATAGAAAACATTAATGATAGAAGCAGGTCATAATGCTTGTAAGGGGAGAAGACTCACATACACCTTTCATAAGAAAATGTTATGTAAGCTCCCAAGTATGCCCGCCCACCTTAGACAGGCCACCGAGTGGGGTTCTGAATACACACCTGTGCTCGTGCGGTAGGTGCCGGTGTGTGCTGGCGGCAGAGGGTCCCCTTGGCTCTGGCTGAGACTCCTCATAGGGGGCTTCTGATAGACGCGGTCTTCATAGATGGGGTCTATGTGGTGCTCTGGGGACTGCAGGGCCCGCAGCTCAGGGCCCAGGTGGCCGTGCTGGCTGCTGTATGAGGCTCGGGACCCAGCTGAAATAAAATAACAGGAGACATGAAGACCCGACCAACATTCAAATAGAACTTGTTTCATCAAAGACATATTTGGTATTTTTTGGTCAAAAATGTTGAAATCTGCAGAATATCAAATGAGTAATATGAAATGGCAGAAATACGTCAAGCTAATCAGCTTATCAGCATCACCCAGCTGCCTAGCTTTGCTCCCAGACCTGATCTCCCTGTAAGGATAATGATTCTGAGATAAATCCACACTGAACAGGGCCACTGAAACATCAGTTTTCTCAGCCTAAGGAATGTCGCTTGGCTTCCTCGCTAACAGGATCAGTCAGTCAATCAAATCTAAAAACCTCTTATCATCCCACAGTCTTTGCACCTTAAATTTTGCAACAAATTATTAAAGTCAAGAGACAATGAATAAGCCATCATAGCAGGCCATCTTTACGTTGTTTCTGAAAAGTGAACCAGAATTTGTTCCTATCAGCAGTTTTTTCTTGGACAATGAATGAACCAAAATGTTCAGACACAACAGCCTAAGTGTCTAAGAGAAGTAGGTTTTTAAAAAATGGTTTTAAGTTATAATTTGCTTTATTCTTACCCTTCAAATTGAAACATCTGTATTTAATGTGCCTTCCTATGAAGAAGGTACACATGGTTTTCAATAACTGGTCTAATTTATGAATTGAGGCTATACTTCACTCGCCTTGTAGTAGTTGTAAATCATTATATGTTTCATTTTGTTGCACTGTATGGGACAAGGTGTGGTTCTGAGAAGCAATGCTGTGAACTGGAGAACCTCTGCACATGGGGAAATAAAGTTCTATAAATTAGGCTGGGGAAGGCAGGAAGTGGGTAGGAGTGGGAAGGTGGGGGTCAATGGGGACAAAAGGGGACATCTGTAATACTTGCAACAATAAAAAAAAGTTTTAAAGAAAAAAAAAAGATGTAGATTGAGAGCCAATATGTCTTTGGAGGTACAGTCAGAATCACAGGAACAGAAGTGCCTGGAGAATCATCTCCATTGAGGCAGATGGGATAAAGGACACCTAGGGACAATGAAGGACATGGGGCATAAAAGTGCAATGGTTATCTAATGATGGTGAGTAGAGAACATACAGAACCAAATGAGGCTGCAGCTGATTTTAGGAAAGACCCTTTGGCTAAATCTCCAAAGCGAATATACAAGGTATGCTAAGATTTAACTGTCAACTGTTTTTGAATAGCCCCAATTGTGAGTGCCCCATTCAAGTCTACAGCAATAGGGTGTTGATGTCCCTTAATTTTGCTGGTGTTTGTGGAAAGTTTTACCTCTGTTCTGCTTATCCAAGTCCTTCACTGGGGGCTACTTTAAAGCCAATAGCTTCAATGTCCAATACTAAGGCTGCTTCTTCAGGATCACCTAACGACAAGGATTTTAATATTCTTGTCTGTTATATTTGAGAACAAAGCCATTCAAAAGCTTTGAAATTGCCAAAAGATAAATGTTTCCTGATATATTTTATATAGGTTGCTTTAAATTAAAAAAGAAGAAATAGAGGATTTTTGAACGATTGGAGTGGTGCTGAGAATTTTATGAATTAGCTGTTAATAAAAATCACTGACTGTTTTGAGGAAAGGCAAGTTCCTTACCTTTCCCTTTGCTAGTAATTAATGCAATGCTGATTTAGAGAGCGTTCAGATGAATGATAGGTCCAAAATAACTGCTTTGCATAATTAGGTTCATTGCATCTGATTGATCACATGCCAACATCACACTGAATATTATCTCATGTTGATATTTTCCAAGAATATATTTTAAGTATGACATTCCTTGAGTTCCTGCTGTCAATTCTTCCTACTTCTGGAAGTTTTAATAATATTGCCAAGAACTTACAAGTCTAAAAGCAAGAAAACAGTCATTACAATTGATCATTCAATGACCCATGAGTTAGGGGCACTAACCCCCCACACAGTAAAAAACTCCTGTGTAACTTTGATTTCCCAATACTTAACTATGGGAACCTACTGTTGACTGGAAGCTTACTGATGACATAGTTGATTGACACATATTTTGAATGTTTTCATGTATTATATACTGCATTCTTACAATAAAGTAAGCTAAAGAAAAAATGTGATTAAGAAAATCATAAATGAAAATAAATTTATAGTACGGTGTTTATAAATACCATAAGTTTATGTCATCCGTTTACAATATGAAAAACATTTACATAGAAATCGACCTGCACAGTTCAAACCTGCGTTATTCAAGTGTCAATTGTATATATAAATGTTTTATAGTTAAATAAATGTTATCCATCACTGATAGAGTAGAGATACAATTGTATTACTATTCCTTGATTCTAAGTTTCTAAAAACATCTATCAGTGAGGAATAAAAGGACCTGTTGTCCTTTTACGTAGTGATATGATTTGAGGGTGTATGTGAAAAATCCTATTATTATAAGCATTTCCTGGGCACTAGGAAATTTTTATTAGTATACCATGATTCAGAAATTAATGACCAACAGTCCTAGGCAAGAGGCAAGAATCTTAAGATAAGGTCTACCTTTGTGGATATCACAATTACTATATGCCAATATTAAGAAAAAATATAATAGAATTGTTAAGTATTTGAATAGTATACTATAATTCTTATCTTATACAGACAATTCTTATTAGTATAGGTATAATTCTTATCAGTGCATAGTGTTTCTCTGTAGAAACATTCCTGTAAAATATATTTGCATATTTAAGCATTATGCATAGCACTGAATGAGATAAGGCTTTCTAACAGGAGCATTGTTTATACTCCTTTGTATCCATTGTGATTGTTTCAGTTGCTCATGGGTGGGCACAGTTATTGGCAAGAGAAACAGAGAAGTAGAAGAAAGAAGAGAGACAAGGAGTCAAAGGTTAAAAGTGCAAGTTCTGGAATTCATGCTTTCTACCACTCATGCTCTGAAAGACTCATACTAATGAGACCTATTTTATTGTGGGCAATTTCAGGAAAAAAATTCTCACACAACCTCTTCTGGGAATATGATCCAAAAGTCCATGAGGTGGTGTATATATTTGCTGATTCAAAGAAAATATCCTTTTCATTAGTAGTAATTTTTTTTCACATTATTGTCCATTTAACAATGAGTCCTCAGTATTCTGGACTCAGATTACCATTACTTAGCATTTGTGTCTATGAAAGGAACTGGAATGATGTTATCATAATAAGAAAAAATGTTGGAGAAACAGACGTTGTCCAAAATGTCACAGATGTCCAGGACAATTATGATGATGGGGAATAATTCTGAGAGCCTCACCTTGACCAAGATGAGGGTTCAGAACTGCAGCATGACAAAGGGCAATGGAAACATGAGTGGGCCAGAGTGAAAATGGGAAGCAGACCCACTGAACCAGACCAGCTGCAGCAAAGCTTTCCTCACCATTGCAGGCAGAGCTCATGCAGGTGTACTACCTGTGTCTACATAGCACTTTATGACCAGTTTCCTCAACAACGCTCACATCATGCAACGGCAACCTTTCCATGCCGTCATCTCATTTTACTTTCCTACTTCTCCACTCCACAAGACAAAGTTCAGGTCTAGCTAGCTCAGACACTGGCGAGTTCATCTGTAATATGATTCTGAAATCAATGGGTCTGAAGAGTCACTTCTGGAATATGAATGGTGGACTTGTAGGCTAAGAGAGGTTGTGACTCGGGAGGGCCAAAGGGTATTGCTAATAGCCACATGGTTGCGCTGTGCGGGCCATACCTCATGCAGGTCCAGAAGCGCTGGAGGACAGGGGAGAACCTGCAAATTGATGTAGGTCAGGGCCTGAGACAGCTGTGATACAAGAGTTACTGTTTGTCATAAAATGTCAGTCACCAGTTCATTGCTGCTGAGGTTGACTTGAACGAATGCTCTCATGGCTCAGAACCCAAGCCACTCCTGGCCATTTTGCTGTGGAACCGGTGGTGAGAGGAGAGAAGAGAGAGAAGGGTTCAGTCCTGTGACACTGAGGGAGGTATAAGCTCCAGGGACAAAGAGGGGTGGGCAGACTGGACCACTGGAGAGGACATTAGACCTCTGATATCCCCTTTCTACGTAGGCACCTTCACACCACACCACATTTACATAAGCAGGTTGCTAGAGATCATGGCTCACCATCAAATTCTGCATATAAAAGGTGGCTTTCTAAGTGTGGATGTAAGATGTTCAACAGCTTGAAGTAAAAGGAAATAGCAATTCTACTGCTATTTCTTGAGTCAATTTTGCTCAAATAACCTTAAATAGGAAGGAGGACATAATTTGGGCTCCAGATGTGACTAACCAGTTGGGTGAATCAAGGGAAGTCATGAATCCTCTCTGAGCCCTGGTTTCCTCAAGTGTAAAATCACATATAGTAACACATGCATTGTTATGGCATGAAATTGTGGCATGATCAAGCTGAGAGTGATCATGCATGGAAATGGATACATGATAAAACAGCCTACACTAGGACTCTCATGTCATTCAATCTGAGAATCAAAATATATTATCTTATGAAAATATATCTTTTGATTGGCAGAAAAACACATCTTAACAAGAACCATCAAAATATTAAAAAAAAAACACAGAGATTTAATTTGGAAATATTAAAAATGGCAAAATTTTGATAATTTTGTAAAATATTGCAAACTATAAATTGTACAGTTTATTTTTATTTTCTATAAAAAACGATTAGGGTTGCTTTGTAATAGGTAACTGCAAAGACTGCAGGAATGCATTAAGTCCAAAAGAGAAAGAAATGTTAAAGCGACCAAGAAAAGGTAGCATCCTTTTTTGAAAGGGATATGGCATAAATTAAACCTGCCAAGTGAAGAGAGTGGACATTTGCTAACGAGTAGGAAGCCACGAACAGACTTGCAGGGAGTTGCTGACATGGAAAATAAGCAGGAAGCTGAAAGGCTGAAGCATCCGGCCGCTGCGTGTTTCATGCTCAACACCACGTTTCCACCGGGTCAGGCTCCAGCAGGCTGTTCTCATCTGACCGGGAACAGGCAACATTTACCATTGTTTTTAGACTGAGTTGCAATAAATGTCTATATGGTAGGTATTACATGTGTCACCAGTTAATCCATATTGATTAATATATTCATTCATTCAACACACATTTACTGCGTGTCAGGGCAACCTCAAGACGGACCACGTGTCTGGTCTTGAAGATAAGCAAGTGATCACATTCAGGCAGGTCTAGAGATAAAGGCTGAAGAAAAAGTAAGTAGGATAGAGGAGAACAGACAAAGTACTGAGGGTACATTGTTTTGATATGGGGGGTCAAGAGGCTCTTTCTGAGCATCTGACATTTCAGCAGAAAACTTCATAAGGACAGAGAAGAAGCCACAGCAGGAAGATTGCTATTTCTCAGCCGGAGGGAACTAGCAGCCAGAGCAAAGGCCCTCTGCAGAGATTCATTTCATAATATTTACAGAAGTGATTTTATTTAATACATAGTGTGCTGTGAAAGAAATGAGTTCACTAAGTTGATCGTTAGAACTGAACAGAATATTTTCTTTTCTTTTGTTAATCTTCACCCAAGGATATTTTTTGCATTGATTTTTAGAGAGACTGGGCAGGAGGGAGGGGGAGACAGAGGAGAGAGAGAGAGAGAGAGAGAGAGTAAAATATCAATGTGAGAGAGACACATCGATTGGTTGTCTCCTACAACCCAGGTTTGTGCTCTTTGTGATCGGGAATCCCACCCGCAACCTGAAACCCGAAACCCTTTGGTGCATGGGCTGATGCTCTTATCACTGAGCCACACCAGCCAGGGGAACAGATGTTTTCCTTACTCAAAATTTCACAATCACAGTCACTACATTTTTATCAAAAGGATTTGAAATATTCAACAGAAGATCACATATAAACTCATGAGAATCTCATGACTAAACATTCAGTTCAAACATACATATATGTCTTTGCATCATAATTTTCATTCCTTAGAACATGATTAATTCTCTATTCTTTGTTTATTCTCCAAATAATCATTTGGGGGACTCTTTGTAGCAGCATTATTTATTTAATGGGCACCCCCATGCCTCAAAATTATAGCAGGAATCAGAATGAGAGCCCCCCCTGTCCGCAATAGAGAGGAGATAGGCATATTTAAAAGAAAGAAATAACTAATGTGTTACAACCCTCAATTTATCATCTCTTGCTTCCTTCAAATAATGTCATTTACTACCATGTTATGCCCAATTACTGAATAGAATGAAACAAATTCATTCCGTTTTTCATTATGACCCATTCACATTCTTTTATCTTCACACCATATAATTTATGACCCTCTAATTTAATGCAAATTAACTTGCTTTGCATGAAATAAATTTTTGCATGCTTTCACTTAGAAATAGCAATATTGGGTACTAAAAGACAAAATGCCATTGATCTGTTCACTTCGATTTTGGGAGCCAGGTTCAAATGCTTATTTGCAAAGAAATGGAAGGAGAAAAAGAAGGGCCTAAATGACACAGTGGTCGGGGTCAGTGAGTCAGAGCAAGCAGGCTCAAAGCCTTCGTGAACAGGTGGCAAAGATATGTGCTCTCATTTAAAAAGCTGTCTTTGGAAGAAGGGCTATACATTTTTTTTTGTGCTATGAAAGAAAGTCCAAAGTAAATTCTAGGAATTGGGGTTTTAAAAAATTATGCAAAGTTCATGCACTGATATCTATTAGCAAAACTACATCTTTGAGGGGCAAAATAGAACTTTTAAAGAAAAGGGTGGAGCCTGGAAAAGAAGCAGATTTTCTCCTGGCAAATCCCCCCATGTGCCTCTTCCCTTGCTGAATGTGCTAGCTGAGTTCAGGGGTCTATTCCCTGCCCATCACTAAGCAACGTGGCCAGGAAGCATGGCCTGTGCAGTTAGGCAGCCTTCCCTCTGTGATGTGAATTTTGAGTCTGTTAAAATATCCGGTTTGATATATGTTGTCATGAAACTAGAGGGGGATACATGACGTCAACAAAAAAGCACTTTCAGAAATACAAACAGTAACAATTTTGGTTAACATTACAGTATCATAATTGAGTGCTAATTGCTGAGAGATATAATTGTCACATCTTAGATCTGAGAAATACCTCTCCAAATATTTACCTTTTAGTCTTGATTTTTTTTTGACTCAAATCTAAATTCCAAAATCCACTTTCTACTCCTATGCTAATTCAGAAATTAAATTTAATCTTTAAAATATCTAAAAAATATTTTCTGTGTATCCTGAGGCAACTCCATAAACTAAATTTCATTTGCAAGTGATCAGTAATTCACTGACTTACTTTGACATTTTATCTCATGTTATTATAAATGATAAATTTGGACATATTTTCTATATAGGCTACAAGCTTTATTTCAGACTGATGCTTAGAGGAGAGATTGTTAATTCATATGTGTTCAATAATAAAATTGCATTGAAGCCTAATAATTTCAATGTAACAGGTCATCTGATGATATAAAGTAATCCATGATAAATTTATTTTGGAAGGCAAAAAAATGCCCTCCTGTTTAATCTATTTTATAAATCCTAGATTTTCATGTATTATACTAAGGTAATACAGCTTTGTTGCTATTACAAGTAACTTGAATGCTCACACAGTCTCTGACAAATCATAAAACACAGACAGATTTGTTTCTGTAACTTTTTTTTTTTTTTTTTGGTACATGCCCCTAGAGGGAACCAAACCCAGGACTCTCTGGTCCGCAGGCCGACGCTCCAACCACTGAGCCAAACCGGCCAGGGTTCCTTTAACTTTCTTGATGATGTTTCCAAAACAACTTATTATAATTATGAAGCCTCCCCACACCTTTTACCAAATGAATACTATAATCTATTGGGAGTCACATACTTTCCAGTAAGAAGACGTAAAAGTCAAAATCACTGGTCCGGATGCAACAGTAAAGGTGCCCATTGTGACCTTATCCTTTATAAAAGCATGTATCCTTGTTCTTATATTTTCTCTCTAACCACAAGCATTTCTCCCCGAGCTGTTAGAAAAACAGGCTTCTTTTGTTCAGCTCCTTTTGTGAGAGGCAAGCATGCGGAAAGTATGGAGACAGTAGTAATGGAGTATAATGAGCTCTGTGGGGTCTGGTATCTTTTCATTCTCACGATGGGCCATTTTCATTTTTATTTTCAGTCCAAGGTCAGGTGGCTCTGCATCCTCGGTTCAGTGAAGAGGATACCGTGTCAGCGCTCAGGGATGGCGCCATGTTAAAGGAGGGCCTGGAAATCGGCTCGTCTAAGATGGTACTGGCGGGAGTGAAATGCGCCAGGGAAACCGTGGCGGTTCGGCACCTGTCCCCGGTACCCGCTTATGGACTATCTCAGGGGAGGTAGAGAGTAGCTCTGACGATAGCAACCATGTATTCCAGTGTTTCTCAAAATGCCATGTGCACAGGAGTTCCCTGATTAAAATTCAGGTTCTGACTCAGTAGGTTTGGGGAAGGGTGGGGAGTTCTGTGTTTTTAACAAGTTCTCAGGCAATGTCTGATTTTCTGTATCATTTGAGGTTGGGGTTATTAAGTGTCAATCATGTGTTCTGTGAACTCTTAGGAGTTGTTCTAAAAATAACTTCAGTGGTACCACAATCGTTAAGTGAGTGACAGTCCTGATGGAGCTGGTGACAGGATTCCCAGAAAGACTCAACCCAGGCACCCCAAATCCTCAGTTGACACTGGATGAAACAAGAAATTGGAGGGGGGTACATTTTGAACTGTGATATCCTTTCATACAGAAGGGCAACATAATTTGATTTAGACTTATAATTAAAATATTTTCACAGAAACTTGTAAAAAATTTTAATCTGTAAGTATTCATTTTCACCCAGGAGGGGCCTATTTAAAAGTTGTTGCCGGCCCGGCTCCTGTGGCTCACTGGTTGAGCGTCGACTGACCCATGCACCAAGAGGTCGCTGGTTCAATTTCCAGTCAGGGCACATGCCCAGGTTGTGGGCCCGATTCTCAGTTGCGGGCATGCAGGAGGCAGTCAATCAATGTTCTCTCTCATCAATGTTTCTGTCTCTCTTTATCTTCTTCTCCCTTCCTCTCTCTCTAAAGTCAATAAAAAAAAAAAAATTAAAAAAATTTTTAAAGTTGTTCCCAAGCCCATGTCTTCCCTGGGAGCAGCAGCCTCCTGGGTGGAATGAACGAGGAGCTTAGCTCACCATGCTTTTCTTATTGTCCCAATTAAAGATTGGGGCAGAGTAATCCATGATTTGGTGCTTTATTAATTAGTCACTTACCAGAGTTTTTCATGGCCAGTCTCATATTCACACAGATACTCTTCTTTATCAACAAGGTGGATACAACTCAATGAGTGTCATTTTGTTTCTCAACAGTTGCTTCTCAGTGCCCCATCCATCAGTGAAATACGGGAACAGTGCATCTGGAGTCTGGCTTCCATACCAAATTGCTATGGATAACTGTGGATATTTCCATGGAAAGAATCCAGAAAATTGTACTCCTGACACATTCTTTGTTGTTGTTGTTGTTGTTGTTTTTAATATTGAGATGCAGAGCAGGATGGACAGACAGTCTTCCTCTTCAAAGGACCAAAAGCCCCTACCCTGCTTCAGGAGGTGCTGGCTACTCTAGGAACCAAAGCTAAGTTTTCATTCCTGTGTATGTGGGTTTTGCCCATCAAAGGGCACAGATGATATCCTCAATGTTTGGACAAGGAGAAGGGTTTTATCAGATAAAACTAGGCTTCAGTATACCGTTTTCTCCATATATAGGTTCAAATATTTGGAAAACTAAGTGAACTAAGATGTTTTGCATCTCAGCATCATAAACACAGGTCTTTTGACCCAGACTGAAGCAAATATATCATGAATAGGCAGGACAAATTTCTTTGAAATAATTAGATATTTAGCTTCTAAGATGAAACTTAAAATGTATTCTCCCTGCATCATTTTTCTACTGTTTCACGTTTCACCCACATCCACACAGTGGTCTTAGTGGTAATTTCAGAAGAAAATAACATCACTAGTCCAGCTTGTGTGGCTCAGTGGTTGAGCATTGATCCATGCATCAAGAGGTCATTGGTTCAATTCCCATTCAGGACACATGCCCAGGTTATGGGCCAAATCCCCAGCGGGGTCATGCAGGAGGCAGCCAATCGATATTCTCTCTCATTGATGTTTCTATCTCTCTCTCTGTCTCCCTCTCTCTCTAAAAACAATAAAGAAAAAAAATTTTTTAAAGAATATAAGAAAAAGACATCACTAACCCTCAAAATAATTTATAGGATAAAAATGGCAAATAAACTGCTTCATAGATTAGTTGTCCTCTCTATTTACCCTTTATAAATTTTTTATATCAACATTTTATTAAATTTTTATTATTTTAGTCAACTTAATATTTGGCATATAAATAAAGAGTCTGAGAAGAGAGGAATTATGTTGTGTAATAAACAGTTCTGGGAGGACCAAAATTTTTCCTTGATTCTTTCCTGATTAAAGCTTTAATATTTGTATGTGGTATTTTAGAATCCAATCAGCAACTGAATTATATATAAATAATTATTATTGGAATACCAATTATATTTATTAAAACATAATTTCTTTGTGCAATGCACCAGTAATGAGATAATATATAGTTGTAATTCTCCCATCCCATTTTTCATCTGTTGTCATTATCAAAAGAAGTTACTACTGAACCCCCAATTGGAATGGTATAGTAATGATGTTAGAGATGCTTTTCTAGTATAGAAAATGATTTCTGTTGACTCTTCCAATGCCACACAAATAGTACACATTATCTAGAAGGTTGTCCAGGTGAAAGGGGCTATTTTTGTGGCCATGTCAACAACAACTAGCTCACTGACTCAGTCACAGAGGGGACTGTGGCATTACCTGCTTCTAAACAGCTGGGCATCAGATATGAATGAATGAATGAATGAGAGAGAGAGAGAGAGAGAGAGAGAGAGAGAGAGAGAGAGAGAGTTTTCATTCTAAAGAGAAATGCATACTGATTTCCCTTTTCTACATCAATTATTAAAAATAAGCTTATCTTCTAAGGGAAGCTTTGACTTCCTTAATCCATTTTAAGTCCATTCAAGGAGAGCTAAGGTTGAAGCCAGAAACATCAGGGAATACAGACATCCTTTGAGGGTAAGTGTGGGCTCCTCTCTGTAAGGACATAGCACCTGTGGGCCTAGGTACTGTCTCGGAAGCCAAACAGGAATAATTAACACTATCAAGTCTGTTTGAAGATATTTACATAGCAAGCAGAAATTTGAGGGGCCACTTAAGTCCACTGGGTCAAAATCATTAATGGTTTTCTTTGGGTTCCCTTTGTTGCCAAGTCTTCACCTGCATGTTCCTGGGCCGGATACAGACACCACAGAAAAGGCATAGTCTGTTTTATGTTCTCTAACTTACTTACACCTTATCATCTCTAGAGCTACTCTGAGAGAGCTGCTAGTTCCACAGATGAGCCTATGACAATCCACAGACTGGTGTCTAGGCCTCTGTTAGTCTAAAATTGAGACCTAAAACATAAGGAAGCCACTTCCCCAGAACTTAGAAACTCTAAGGTGAGGGCAGACACTTTACCTTACAGATATTCAGAACCCACTGAGCCAAGTCTTTCTGATAGCTGTTGGTAATTGTTTAATGTTTCAGTCACATTGAGGAGAACCTGTTATCAATGGGACATAACACTTTCATCCACTAGCTATTTTACAATAGTCAGTCAAAAGTGACTATCTCCTAGAGAAGGAGTGATGAGGAGTTCTAAAATATGCAGGGGTCTCAGCTGCTGGTGAGGAGCTCATGTGCCCACTTACTCTAATGCCTTCCCTCTTCTGATTGTAGGAATATTCAGGATACCTTCTTCTTTGTATCAAAGTCAGTGCTTTGGTAATTGATACACAGCACAAAAAATACAAATAGATCCATCTGGGATTTGCTTTCAGAGATTTTAGATTTTTCGCTTTAGTTATTTCACAGCAAATGCAAAGTTTTAGAAATATATAACAGGATGGGGCAAAAGTAGGTTTATAGCTGTGAGTATGTAAAACACAGTTTACTCCTGCATTATTAAATTATTGTGTTATTTTCCATATGAACTGTAGATCTCCTTTTGCCCCACCCTGCATATATCTATCTCCATCTCCATCTCCATCTCCATCTCCATCTCCATCTCCCTCTCCCTCTCCCTCTCCCTCTCTCTCTCTCTGTCTCTCGTCTCTCTCCCTCTCTCTCTCTCTCTCTCTATCTCTATATCTGTATCTATCTATACATGTATATCTGTGTGTGTATATAATACTTATATATTATAGGTGTGTATAATTTGTCATATGTTTAGAATATATAATGAACAAAATCTATATCTATGATATAAAATATATACATTCTGTGTAACATGAATTAAATTTATGACAAATAATTTTGTAATGAAAATTACAAGATGCAGCTTGGTTAAATATAGTGATAAGAAAGGTTCTAATGTAGGCTTGGTTACAAATTAACTCCATTTTGAGAAATTTTAAGTTATTAAGTATTTAAGGTTATTTGTACATCTGCTAAAACAGTTGGTCTCCACACAATCCCAGGTACTTTGATAAAAATTTCAAACATGTTTAAAAGCCTCAGAATACAAAATTAATATTCAAAAATAATTTGCATTTTTATACACCAATAATGAACTATCAGAAAGAAAAACTAAGAAGAAAAAAAATCCCACTTACAACTGCATAAAAAAAAAAATGCCAAGGAATAAATTTAATCAGGGAGGTAAAAGACTTGTACTCAGAAAATTATGAGACAAAGAAAGAAACTGAAGAAGATACTAATAAATGGAAGCATATACTGTGCTCATGAATAGGAAGAACTGACATCATTAAAATGTTTATACTAACCAAAGAAACCTATAGATTCAATGCAATGCCTATCAAAATACCAGTGGCATATTAGAACTATGAACAAACAATCCAAAAATTTGTATGGAAGCACAAAAGACCCCAAATAGTGACAGAAATCTTGAAAAATAAGAACAAAATGGGAGGTATCACACTATCTGATATCAAACCATACTACCAGGCTGTAGTAATCAAAATAGCATGGTACTGACATAAAAACAGACACATAGGTCAATGGAAGTAAATAGAGAGCCCCAAAACAATACTTATGTGGTCAACTGCTCTATGACAAAGGAGACAAGAACATGCAATGGAACAAAGACAGTCTAGTCATTACATGGTGCTGGGAAAATTGGACAGATACTTGCAAAAAAAAAAAAAGAAACTAGGCCACCTTCTCATGCCACATACAAGAATAAAGCCTGGCCATGTGGCTCAGGGGTTGAGTGTCAACCTATGCACCAAGAGGTCACTGTTTCAATTGCCGGTCAGGGCACATGCCCAGGCTGTGGGCCTGATCACCAGTAGGGGACATGAAGGAGGCGGCCAATCAATGTTCTCTCTCATCAATGTTTCTATTTCTCTCCCTCCCCCTTCCTCTCTCTCTAAAATCAAAAAGAAAAAAATATTAAAAAAAAAAAAGAATAAACTCAAACTAGATTAAAGATTTAAATGTAAGGCCTGAAACCATAAAACTAAAGGGAAACATAGGCAGTAAAATCTTGGACATTTCTCATAGCAATATGTTTTCTTACATATCTTCTCAAGCAAGGGAAACAAACAAAAATAAATAGGACTACATCAAACTAAAATGTTTTTGCACAGCAAGGGAAACAATCCACAAAATGAAAAGACAACCTACTGAATGAAAGATATTCACCAATGATACATCTGATAAGGGGTTAATATCTAAAATTTATAAAAAAAAAAAAAAACTCAGAAAACTCAACACCAGAAAAACAAACAACCCAATTAAAAAGTGGCAGAAGATCTGAATAGACACTTCTCCAAAGACATATGGATGGCACAAGATGTGAAAAGATGCTCAATGTCACTAATCATCAGAGAAATGAAAATCAAAACAATAATGAGATACCACCTCACACCTGTCAGACTGGCTATCATCAATAAACCAACAAACAAGTACTGTCCAGGGTGTGGAGGGAAGGGAATCCGTTTGCTCTGTTGGTGGGAATGCAGATTGGTGCAACCACTATGAAAACAGTGGGAGGGTCCTCAAAATTAAAAATTAAATTGCCTTATAACCCAGTGATTCTACTTTTGGGAATATAGCAACAACAAAAAAATAAAACAAAACAAAAAACCCAAAGAAACTAATTTGAAAGAATATATTCACCCCCATGTTCATTGTGGCATTATTTAAAATAGCCAAGCTATGGAAGCAACCCAAGTGCCCCTCAACAGGTAAGTGGATAAAAAGCTGTGGTACATATACACAATGGAATACGACTCGGACATAAAAAACTAATGGAATCTTAACATCAGGGCTGGACCTACAGGGTATTATGCTAAGAGAAATGAGTCAGACAGAGAAAGACAAATACCATATGCTTTCACTTATATGTGGAATCTAAAGAACAAAATAAACAAATAAAGTAAACTAGAAACAGACTCACATATACAGAGAGCAGACTGATGGTTGACAGAGGGCAGGGGGGTTGGGTGGCTGGGTAAAAATGTTGACGGGATAAGAAGTACATATTGGTAGTTACAGAATAGTCACAGAGATGCACAGGGAATACAGTCAATAATACCGTAATAACTATGCATGGGGCCAGGTGGGCACTTGAAATATCTGGGGAACTGCTCCATAAATAACATGATTGACTAACCGCTATGCCTGTACATCTGAAACTAAAACAAAATAATATTCATCCTAAATTATAATTGAAAAAAATAATTTAGAAAACATTTAAAAGCCTCATTATTACTACGGCAGAAATACTAATTAACTCTAGCAGGGAATTGATGCTAACACTTCAAGTGAGTAGTAAGCACAGAGGCCTGTTTGCCAAATTAACTAACACCTGTGATCTAAACTGCAGAAGCACTGACAAAAGGCCCAGGGATATTTTACCCTCAACACTCCACTGACTTGAAGTACAGAGGCATGGACATGGGGTGTGGGAGAAACGCACACCGTGGGTCCGGCAGCCAGGCTTTCTCCCACCGTTGGCTGCTGAGGACCCAGCTCAGAAACCACAGTTTGGGTGACCAAGACACATGGGACTGCGTATCTTTGTGCCTCTTTCTTCCCATTCTGTCATTTCCTTCTTGGATTAGAAATTATATCTAACGGTAGTGGCTCTTAGTCTCTTGTTTCTACCAGTCATCTGTGGCCTGCAGTACTCCAGGAAGACAACAGATTCTGACTTTAGTACCAGCAAATCAATGGGCTGCACATTCCTGGCCCGTTTCTCACTAGGGGAAAGGTAATAGCCTGTGATTTGGTTCATTTCGGGGACCCAGAACTGATACCACATTCATGTGTTTCTCTTTAGACTTCTTACACAGCCTCCTCCTGCCTCCAATCTCTAATATCTCAAATATCCTTTTACATACACCTGGGATTCTAACCCCAAGTGAAAAGAAGCTTGTAAGCCTTCTAGAGAATTTATTCTTTCAAAGAAAAATCTCAATAACCCTTATTTAAAAAAAAAAAAAAAGATAAAAATCTCTACTCAGGAAAACCATTATTATCCCTCAGTGCCTCCTGAATGTGGTCGCACCTCCTTGGAGTCAGTTTGGGAGAGCAGCCCTCTGACCACATGCAGCCTTAATGTCCTGTACATCCCAGGTGCCGCAGGCTCCACCTCAAACTCTCCAGGACTCAGGCACCACTTATTCATAACCAACATGGAACCCGTCCCTCTGGAGCTACACCCTTCTTCTCACATTTGCCCCTGTCGCAATTGCACTTGTTAAACCCAACCTCAAATGCTGCCTCTGCCAGGAACCCCTTCCTGGGTCTCTACCTGGAGGTATCCCGCAGTCCTTGGTCCTCTCTCATAGCTCACATCCTAACTCCACGGGATCACAAGCTACTTCTGAACTGATGTCACTCCCAACCCTCCTCCAGTCAAACAAGACCCCTCTCCTCATGACTTCCCTCTTATCTGAACTCTCAAGAGTTTGACTTATAAGTCTCCATAGTAACAACAGTTATAATTTATTGGGCCCTTTTCATGTGTGGGCACAATAATAAATAGTCGGTAGGCACGTTCTCAATCTCATATGCTCTTTGTAATGACTCTATAGTTATCCCCACTGTAAGAAACACAATCTCAGAGAAGCCCCATTTTGTTCCCCAAAGAGGCCGAGAATGATTTCACCTCACGACCCTTGCACTGGCTGTTCCCTTTGCCTGGGACATTCTTCCCCAGATATGCACACGGCTCCCTCCCTCCTTGCTTCAGGCACTTGTTCAGTGGACACCTTCTCATCCAGAGCTTCCTGGCAGCCCAGCCCTCTGATAGCCCTACCTCCCTTAGTCTTTCTGCCCATGGCTCTTCCCACCATCTAGTATCTTATCTGAATCAAATCATTACCTCCAGGAAAACAAGGACTTTGGCCTACGCTGTTTACAGATGTGTGTCCAGTGAGTAAGGGAACCAAGATGCACCCATATCTGTCTAGCCCCTAAATCCATGCTGTTAATTGCAGCCTCCTATGTTTGTGGAACTCAGTGGAATGCAACACACTTCTTTCCCCTTCATTTGCAATTAATTTTGTTACCTTACTCATCCCTTTAATTGTTTCATCTTTAGCTATTAAAGTGACCTGGATCCTTTGGGATGTAACACCTACATTCATGACTGTGGACATTTTGGTGTTTTAGTCCCACCTTTCCTTGCTTGCTAGCCTGCTGCTCAGCTGTCCTCCACCTCCTCCCTCCTCCCCGGGACTTCTCTTCATTGCCCTAGCACTTCCTTCTAGTCATATTCATTGTTTTCTGGGTACCATGTTTATCTTGTTTTTGCCCTTATTTAATAGGAATATGTCCTCAAGTGCTATAACTTTCAAGGGTAGGGTACGCAGAAGATACATTTTATGAATACTTGTTAAGTGTGAACATATTTGGTCCTCCCTTTATGATGATGGATAATTTGGCTACACATAGATGTTAGGTTGAAAATTATTTTACCCTAGAACTCTAAGTGCATCACTGGATTGTCCTTCATTATCCAGTATCACTACTGTAAGTCAGGTGGTCTCTGTTTTATTTCTCCTCAAGGGCATTAGGGTCTTTTTATGTTGGTGCTTTAAAACTCCATGATGCAGAATATGAATTATTTTGGATTCCAAGCATAAAATATTTCCTGTGAAGGTACAGGTCCCTCAGGTCTGAGGAATGGTCCTGTGTTACTTCACTGATAATGTGCTTCTCTCCAATTTCTTTCTGGGACTCTAGTAATATGTTACATCTTCTGCATTTGTCCTTCAGGGCTCTTACAGCATTTCTTCTGATGGTTTTTGTCTTTTTCCTTTTATGTTCTCCCTTCCCAGTGATTTCTTTGACTACTTTTCAGTCGTTCTATCAAATATTTAATTTGGGTAGTTACATTTTTGTGGCCTCGAAAGTTTTCTTGTTCTTTGATCCTTGCGCATATCATTCAGTTCTTACTTAATACACATGGGATCTTCTTAAATCCTTCTTAGTGCTTAACCTAAAGTTACTGCTTGTTTCTTTGAATCTCTTTTATTGTGTAAATTATCTCTGTTTCTGTTGCAAGACAGTTCATTTTCCTTTTTTTTTTTTTATTTTTATGCTTCTAATTCTCCCCAATTCCTCAGTAATCCTTGCTAATGTATCATATTTGAGAAAGAAAATCCTGGCGGCAGCTTCTTGTGCTACAATCTAAATAGAAGTGTTTCCCGTTTCTAAACAGAACTGTTTCCTACGATGTGTTCCTCAGTAAGAATGTGTGATGGAGGGTGGGGCATCCAGGCTGGTACTTTTCTTCAGAAAGAGAAGGTCAGGGGGCAGTCCTGAGGCTCCTGCCAGCTCAATGCCCCACAGACCTGTACGAAATGAACTGTATCCAGGCCATGGGCAGATATAATGGAAGTCTCATTTCTCAGCCAGTTTGTCCAGTTTCTTGAACAGCCCGCTCCTGTTCTTTGCTTTGGAGTAGGCACGGGCTACTTGGCGACATCTTGGTAGGACAGAGGGGACGTTGGTGGGAGGAGGCTGTCAACTTAGAAATGCCCGAAGCCCTGTCTCTCAATGGATCCCTTCATCTTCAGGCCTCTCTTCTCTCCCCAGCCCCTCAGCTCAACTCTGACCATTAAGCCTGTCCAAGAATTTCCTGAAGTTAGCCAGTCCACCTCCGCCATGCTGACGGAGCAGATTCTCGGGAGAAACTTCAACATTTTAGTGGCTTATCACTCCTATCTACTTTGCTTTCTAGAAAATTCCTAATAAGGCTTGCTTGTTAGTGACACCCACCCACTGGAATCTGGCCTCTGTGTTCTTGTCTCTTTTGTGATGACATTCTCTGTTGTAATTCTCTATGTTCTTTTTCAGGGGGTCTGAGACATGGGGGAGACAAATGAGTGAGTGGTCAGAGTACACCATCTTGAACTCTTGTCCGTGATACAGTTTCATATTTAAATATTACATTTCCTAGTTAATCATGATCAAAATCATATATCAATAATATGCAAAAGCTTTGATGGAATTCCACATAAAGATGTCATATTCCTACCAAAAAACCAAAGCAAACAAAAAACCTGTTAACCTGATTTTAATTAGGGAGGTTGCCATGTGGTAGGCAGGGAAGGGAAGTTATTAATTTCTGTGAATCAACAAAAAAGAAAGACAGCAGGGAGGCCTTTGGGGCCACCTAGCATCCCAGATACGGACCTTCAGACCCAGCCACCAGCTCAGAGTAACAGGATGTTAAACCAGACTTGAGCCGCTGCAGTCTGACCCAAACAAAACTGGACAGAAATCAGAGACCAATAAAATGTGGTGAGATGCTGCTAAAGCAACTTTACGAAGAAATGCCTGATGGCCATTTCTGGGAGTTTTGGGTCACTGAGCAGAGGGAGGTTGTTAGACAAGGGTCACCGAGTACACAGGATATGTGCTGAAGAGACTTCAGTATCTACCCTCTTGGGAGGGAGAACCTGGAGACAGAAGGTTCCACAGGGCCACTCAGAGGAGGGTTCTCTGCTATAAAATGGGGTCCCAGAATTTTAGGGGGCAAAAGGCTGAAGGAATAGTCACTTTGATGGTGGAAGCAGGAAAGGGTCAATGTGTGGGAACGGACCTAGAAGAGGACCTGGACTGGGCTCCCAGAGCAACAGCCCCTCAGGGGGGGCTGGGGCTGAGGGGCACAGGTGAAATGCCATAGAGCTTCAGTGGTTAGGAGAGGGGTGTAGCTTCAAAAACCCCCAGAAATTCTGGTGGAGAGTCAGCTTTAACCACTTTTGAAAGAAGATGAAAGTGTTGATTGATTTCACTTGGTGGTCACATTCTAATTAGTAAATCTAAACTACAAATGCTTTTATTTATTTTTCACTTGTGCATGAGCAGGTGGTTCACGAGAACTGATGAAATGTTTGTCCCCTCCATGCAAAGATCACCTTCAGGAAGTGCAATTTAAAGGGGCAGCGCAGCCACATATCATGTTGCATTTTGACCATGGCTCAAGTACTTTGTGTTAAACAAACTGGCTCATTACCGGAGGCCACTTCACATTTCCTTTGGGAACTTGGCAGCGGAGACCAAAAGCTTCTATCTAGGGTTAGGCTTTTCCTTTCTTATAACAGGTACACCTGGAAGTATTAGCAAGTCACGGAATGGATCTGAAATCTCCAAATATGTGAAATTTTGGGTTTATAGTATGTGATTCACTCAAAATACTGAGTTTTATTTTCACAAGAGGGATATGACTTGACTAAATTCTTATCCATATTAGGTTTTTGTTTTTTTTGCAATCGTTGATTAAGAATCTACATTTAATCCATTTCATTTTGCCTCAAAATATGCCCAGAATATTTAAATTAACTTTAATTAATATTTACAATTCAGATTGCTATTCTTAAAGGATTAATTCTGCTGTAAATCAGAAAATGAGAAGTTTTTGAGACATTATTGCTTTCCTTAAAATCACTACTCATTAACAAAAGTTAAAAACTTAAATTGCATTTTTACATTCTTGGTGTTTTTCTTCAATAACATAAAAGATGCTACTTTTACCTGCATATCTTGTATATTTAAGAGTATAGAGAAGATGCACTCAAAGTAACCTAGGTTCAAATCACATCCCTGTTATTTCCAGCCATGTTACTTTGGGCAAGAAACTTATCACTGATAAGCCTCAGTTTTTGAATCTGTAGAATGGAAGTGAAAATTGTGCCTAGCTCATTAAGTTGCTGGAGACAACATGAGATACGATTTGCAAAGTGTCTGGTATAATTTCTGGCATTTGCAAATGCTTTATATCGCAACATGTTTTTTTTAGCCTAATTTTATTCATCATGAAAAAAATGAATATATTTAACTTTTAAATTATACAAAATAAAATTAAGCAACTTATCTGCCAGGAGAAAAATGTTAAAACCACTTATGTCATTGATCTAGCCATCTTCTTCCTATACTATTTATGAGCAATAATTTTTTAATTGTTACATTTCCAAACAAGTGGGTGAAAATTTTAATAACTAGATCCGGGAGCAGGAAAAGACTCTTCAAGTGGCTTCCTAGGTGTTTCCCAGCCTATTTTTTTCACTGAAAAATCCCTTCTCCACACAGCCCCAGAAGGAAGCTTCTAGCTTGCTAAAAGGAGCAGGTCAGCCCTCTGCTGGAAGGAGGACACTATAAGCCCTTTACCTCTCATCTCCTCCCTTATCTCCACGCCCCCCCTGCCCCATCATTCATTTCTGGCTCAAGAAAGTCTGATCTGCTGATCATCTCTACTCCTTCCCACACCCCACTCCTTCCCACACCCCTTCTCTACTCTGACTCTGTCCAGCTACCTTTTCTTACTAGCTCCACTGCACTGCTTAGCTCGAGCTATGGCATTAAAGAAGCACTCACAGCACACGTCTGATATCCACTGTAACGTGCCTCTCTGGTATGCACGCATAGTAACCAACCTGTCTCACCTGAGCACTAGGTTTCAAATTGTCCATTCTTATATCCATTACCAACGAGGTCTTTTGAGGACACTCATCTTTGTATGTCCCACACAGACACTGGCATGTTTTGGGTCTCAAAACACCTGCTTTTTGCCTGATGCAAAAACAAATGACTTCTTCCTTGCATATCCAAGTTAGTGTGGTAGGTATCATTAAGTAATATGAGTTATCTTTTATTCAGCTGGCTAATGTACTAGTATTTTATATACATTTCCTTATGTATGCCTGAAATTATGAAAGTATATACATATTATTGTGAAAACCTAAATAAGGGAACAATTTCTAGCAGGCAAGTAATATACCTAAAATTATCTACCTCCAACAAGGCAGAGATGGGTTTCCACTCAGGCACCACTATATGATGAAAAGAGATACAATTTAAAAAAGAAGAACGAAAGAAAAAATTCTAAGAGCTCTTTGGATTCTGATGACTTAACATCTGAGAAATTATACTGTTCTAGGTTCAGTCCGAAGTGTGGTGTTGCCCAGAGAGGCGGGACTCAGCTCTGGCAGGGCTTGGGAAGATCTAGCCCCTAGTTGTATGTGCCCTTGTTCCTTACCAATTGCACATACAACTGATGACCTAAAATCTTCAAAGACAACTTGTAAATTTTTGGAAATATTTGCAGCTAAACAAGAAGCACTTCTTGGAAACATTATGCATGTTTCTGGTTTCTAGTTATTCTCTCCCCATTCTCTTTTGGATCTCCCCTTCCAGTAAGCTTTCACCACTACCTTTCACTGAAACTACTCTTTCAAGGTTGCCAATGAGTACACTTTGCTAAACCAGTGTCACTGACAGTCTTCTTTGTCTTGACTTTTTAATTGTACTAGATAGTTTATGGATCTACACTGACACATGCTGTTCTCTTGGCTTCTAAGAAATGACACAGATCTATGCTTCTGGCTTATGTCTGTTTTTTTGTTGGTTGCTTCTCAATTCCCAGACCTCCACATTTGGGGAAGCACCAGGGCTCAGTCCTTGGACCCCTTATCTCCATGCTTATTTCCTGGGTAATTTCTTCTAACCTTGTGGTCTTAAATACCATCTTCCTGATGATGAATCCACTCCCTAATTTTTATCTCCAGCCTGAGTTTCTCCCCTGAACTCTGACTTGTGTATCCAACTGTCCACTTCACGTGTGCACTTTGATTCTGAGAAAGATATCACATGTCCAAAACCAAGACCTTAATGTTCACCAACACTGTCCCCAAACCCGACCAGATCCCTCTGCAGCACACATCATTTGAGTAAGTGATGACTCCATTTTTCTAGCTGTTGGTCAGGGACAGCCCTGAGTCCAATTTCTTTTACCATCATCACCTTGTCCATGATAAAATCAGTTGGCTCTACCATATAGATACATCCAGAATTACACTATTTTTTTTTATAACTTTTAATGCCATCATCCTGGTCCACGCCATGATCATGTCTTACTAGTTTACTGCAACTTCCCAACTGATATTCATGCTTTTGCCCTTGACCCACTACAGTGTAGCCTCCACACAGCACCCAGGGTGATTCTGTTATAAACTAAGTCAGATGATGGCACCCCTCTACTAAAATCTTCAATGGCTCCCATGGATTTAGCACAGTCAGCATTCCCAAGTGCTTATTAAGACTTAGAAGACCCTTTCTTGCTGGTCACTTCACTGACCTTATGTTATTTATTTGGCCTTCTCTCCTATCCAACCTCAGTGGTCTCCTTGCTGTTCTGTAAACATATCAGACACACCCCTATTTACCAGCCTTGCACTTCTGTTCCTTCTGTTCAGAATGCCCTTCCCCTAGATATTTATATGGCCAGCTCCTTGACTTCCTTCCTGATGGACTCCAAAGTTACCTTCCAATTAGAGCTTTCCCTGGCCACTCAATCAAAAACATTTACCTTGATGGTTTTCTGTCTTTGCCTTTTGAAACGAGGCCAGAGATATCGGTTGACATTGATCACTACTGCATCCCTAAGCTCTAAATCAGTGCCAGTAAGCCAGACGCTTAATAAATAATTACTGCATGAATTAATTCATCCAAAAGTGAAAGTCACTACCTATCCCATATTCACATGTCCGAGTTATCAGGGACAAATCTCCAAAATCTCAACCTTGAAAATCCAAAACCTATTTTTTTGGTCTTGACTTGAGCGGTACTTTCAATTAGAAAACCAGGTGGCTCTGAAGTTTGTGACACTTGGAATAGTGCACCCAGATTTAGGAACAAAGTCCAAAAGCTCCAATATTCCTGATCTCTCGCAAATGTTAGAGTCTGTCCCCACACCCTTTCTGGGCCATTCTTTCTTAATTTCTAAATGGGGCACAGGATCATATGCAACAACTATTTATGTGGAGTTATAAAATACAAGGTGGGGCAAAGTAAGTTTACAGTTGTAGTACACAAAACAGTTTATTCTTGTATTATTATTTCTTAATGATTGTTATTTTCTATATGAGCAACTGTAAACCTACTTTTGCCCCATCCTGTAGTTTTAAACTCAAAACCACAGGCAGCAATTTACATGAAAATAATCTTTAAATGAACATTTAAAAGCATGCATTTTAAATAAAGTAATTAAACATTAAGTGTTCACTGTAGCTCTAAAATTAAAAGTGTTGAATGGCAAGTTGGTTTTTGTTTTACCAGGTAGCAAAAATGAAATATGGTCAGAGAATTCGAGGAACAGATGGTGATGGGGAGGGAAGTGAAGGCACAGGGATTGTGCTGACCAACTGAAGTTCTCTTTCTGGCCAGAGACTTCCACACAACCCCCTCTAACACACACACACACACACACACACACACACACACACACCACATCAAACCTTCAGAAATATTCATTCTAGATACTAGAGTGTGTGCAGTTTTACTTTTACAACTATTTCATACACTCAGTGATATAAGGAGCTATGGGGCTCCATCTCTGCTCTACTGGTACCCCCGCCCAACCTCTCCACCAGACCACACTCCCTATTTTTACTAAAATGATGCAAGGAACATGCCCATGTTGAACATGTATAACCAGTGGGACAAACAGCTGGAAGCTAAGACTCCTGGTTCTTTCCCCAGGTCTGTGTCTAGGTAATGAAACAACCTTTAGCAAGTCCCCTGGACTCTTTGGGCCTTAGTTTCCTCTTCTCTGTGGTGGCTTGGAAGAGTGTCATGGTGCTTTGGTCTCCCACAAGCTCCACCAGTTCCCTAGTCTTTGACATGACCTAGTAATTTGTAAACTTATAAAACAAAGTATGCATACATGTCTCCTAGCCCTCTCTTCCAACCAGAGTGCTTCTCAGTCCTCGCCTTACAGATATTTTGGTACTTGTGCCAGATAGGCAATAATAATAGTCTCCCTCCAAAATTCTATTAAAGAGAGAGAAGGAGTGAGAGAGAATACTATTTTCATTTTGGTAAATAAGTAAGCATACCTAGCATAATTTGGGGGCAGTGGAATCCCAGCCTGCACCTTGTTATGTCAGACCAGCCCTCCACAGCAATTACTATGCGGAAGGAAAGACACCCTTGAACACCTGCCTCGTGTAGTCAACAAATTCCTTTTTTTATCCTATATATCTTCACAGTCATGCATTTATGTCAGGAAAGGAAACCTATGAGCGCCGCATCTGTTACTAGAGTGACACAATTACCTAATACTTTCATACGAAGAAAAAAGTTGCCAACAGCTGTCAGGTGTTTTAGGAAACACCACATTAGTCTTTCAATCATCATGTCTTGTTTGGCTGAATGTATGGTACTACCAGCAGAGTCACCAGCTCTGCTTGGTTTTCGATAAACAAAATGACCAACCACAGGTATGTCACCTCCTGTGTATTGGGAGAGAAAAGCAGGTTTCTTCTCCCAAACCCAGTCCAGCCCAGCGACTCAGTCCTATAATAAGCATGTAACAAATTCAAGGAACTTCATTATTGTTACTTTCCTCATTGTTGGAACCTATGTAAACTAATGACAGGTGTGGGTTAGTCCTTTATTTTCCCCAGTGACTAAATTTAGACAAAATACAATAAATTCCAGCCATAAAAAAGTAGTAAACTTTCAAGGCAATTCAGTACTTTTACTTTTTTTCACCACTATTGAAACCTATGTAAGTTGAATGTCTACTCTGGGGAAAATTCATTCCTTTCTTCTACGAAGTATAGATAACTATAGGTAATCATATAAATATTGTGAGTTTTACTTGCTTTGGTCTTTTTCTGGATACAGTCAACAGGTCTGTGTGATTCCTCATTAAATTTGACTTAATTTTACGAATGTCTATATCTTCTGATGGGAGGAGGAATTAGTCTGAGAGATTGCATTACTTTAAAAAAAGAAGTGGCATATGCCCTGCAGATGCTGGCCCCTGGCCCCTACACAGGGTTTTGCTCAAGCCCAGCTGTTTGTCTCCATCCTGCACGCCAGCTACCCCACAATGCGCCCAGGTGCCCCCATGTGGGCCAGGGAAGGTGGGCAGCGAGCCATTTACCTGCCAGGCTGCCCGGCCTCTGGAGGGTGGCGGTGGCATACAGCTCCTGCGAGTGCTTGCTGTACTGGTCGGACGTGTGGACCAGGCGCTTGGTGGGCGACAGGGTGGCGTACGTGCCGATGGTGGAGCTCAGCTGGTGGATGGGCGAGGAGGAGATGGTGGACTGCACGGTGGGGGGCGAGGTCACACGGATCGGGGACAGGCCCGCCGAGGACACGACGATGTTGATGGGCGAGCTGGTGCTGTAGGACTTGGCCAGGCGGCTGGGCGACTGCTTGGGCGAGGAGCCGCGCGGCGCGGCATAGGCAGCGCCTTCGGGGGCCGAGCCTCCGCGCTGCAGCTTGGTGGGCGAGCCGCCCTGCGGTGCGGCCAGCGGGGAGCCCCCGCGCGGCGGCGCGGGCAGCGTGGAGCTGGAGTAGTAGAGCGCGGCGGCGGCGGCGGGCGGCGCGTCCGGCAGGTGGAAGGCGCTGCCCAGGCTGGGCGCGAACGGCTCCCGCGGCGGCGGCGGCGGCGGCGGCGCGGGCTCGGGCCCTGGCAGGTGCCCTGCGCGGCTCGTGGTGCCCTGTGCGCGGGAGAGCAAAGAACACGCGCGTTTAGCTGGGGGAAGCACAGCGCCCCGCCCGCCCAGCCCGGCCCCCGCCCGGCGAGGGAGGGAAACTGGGCGCTCCGCCGCCGGAGAGCACAACTGCGCGTGGGATCCAGACGCAGACGCCCCTCCTGCTTCTCAGGCAGGTGTTTCTCGGACAGAATGGGAAAACCAGCTAGCAGAGGCCGGCTGGCAGTGGCATCACGTCTGACAAATGGGACGGTATTCTGCTTATATAGCTAAGATGTTTCTGAAATAGCAGAGGCATCGCATTAGTCGCATAAGGATTTTAAAAGGCCACCCAACAGGGCCACCATGATCTACTTGAGGGCAATCACGATCTGTTAGTTTTAATGAGGAATTCTGGCATTAAACCTTTCCCCTCCACCACCTTGAGTTTTACCTCCCAAACTGGCCAAGTTGTATACTTATCTCGAGAGCATCAAGAATGAACATACTTCCTAGCGTTTATACTGTGCTATTGTCGTGTTGGTTCCTTTTTTTTGGACAAGAAAAGTTAAAAGGAGGGGAAAATATTACTTTGGGATAAATACACTTGGTCTTTCAGTGTTATTTGTTTATTTATTTTTAAGCATCTCTAGAGGAATCAGAGCAATTGTAAATGAAAAGAAAAAAAAAAGCCTCCCTTTTCTAGATTTTAATGCTGGGCTCCAAATTTTTCAGCACCTCTCTCTATAGCTCACTTTTAAGAGCCCCCTGCAGCTGGAAAGCCAGTTGCTTCTCATTTATTTACAAGAACACAAAAGACAACAAGAGCTGCGGTGGAGACAGTTGGAGGGGAAGCACTCTCCTTGAATCTAATCCAGAGACAAATTTGCATTCGAATGAAAACACTACATTGTCAGCCACTTCTGGGCAGGACGTCTGGGATCATCCAGGCTTTCCTGGAGAAGCAGAAAGGTTTTTGGGAGCAGGCTGGTGTGAAAATGGGGTAGTATTATACACAGAAAGAGAGAAGCTGGGAAGAAAGGTTTTGAAATTAGGGATGGAAATTGGGTTGGGAGGAGGAAGCTGAGGAGATGAAGGGAAGGAGGAGAGAGAGAGACTGAACAGATGCTATCCATTAAAACTTTCAATTATGCTTCTCCACCCGTTTTGGAATGGCAATTGGGAAATAACAGACTGGGCACTCTCATCCACACATCCACAGCATTCCAAATTTTATCTGGGATGTCAGGGTCATGTGAAAATCTGAGGGAGTTAACTGAGCAACATCAAAATCCTCTATAAGGAGCAGCCTGGAAAAACAGGGAATCAAACTGTTGAAGACATTCTCCATGTGAGGGGTGTGTGTGTGTATTTATTTATATATAATGTACATATCTTATATATCTGCATGTAAGTGTGTAAGTTTCTCTCTCTCTCTCTCTTTCTCTCCACTGACAAAGATTCTCTCCTTGACCAAACTATAGTCAGGACACTCTGAACTCTGTTTTGAACTAGATCCTGATTTGGGGGCTTCAGTGCTCATCTTTGCATTGTAGTTTCAGCAAGAATCCTGCTAAGTCCATCCCGCCAGAATTGCCCCTCTCCATGTAGATCACCGTCCATATCTGATCGACGTCTTCACCTGCCACCATCCCAGGGTGATGTCTATCCCCCAGGCCTGCCTTCAGCCAGAATCCTGTTGGGTGAGTTTAGCCAGAACTTCTTACCCCCAATGTTTCCTCTTAGTAATGTTCTGCTCACTGACCCCATCCTGGTACTCAGCTATAAATTCCCACTTCTTATTGTTGTATTAGAAATTAAACCCAGTCTATACTGAGGTCTCTTCCCCCCTATTGCAATAGTTTATTTCTGAATAAAATCTGTATTTACCAGTTCACTGTTCAGTTCTGGTTCTCTGACACCACAGAGCAATTATTTTTAGTTTAACAGTAGGTGGGAAAGTAAATGTAAGCTCCATAATTTGCTCGATGATGTGTCTCCAGAAACTAGAGCAAAGCCTGATTCAAAGCAGAGATGCCATGAATGTTTATAGAATGAATGAAAAAATTGTTAATAAAGCTGGTCCCAAGGCTTTGGCAATGAGGGCTTTTATGTGCGGAGGATGGTGGAGAAAATGTGCAGAACTGCTGTGCTTACTCTGAACCCCAGAGATATATTCCAACGGCATCCAGAGTCATGGGGGTGCTTACATCCAATTTTGCTTTCCTCCTGGTAGAAGATCTGAGCATGAAATGTACAGACTAGGCTTCTCAAACCTGGCTCCATGTTATAATCACCAAGGGAGCTTTTGAAAAGGTCTCAGTAGCCATGTTGTACACTGGCCATTTAACTCGGAATCTCTGGAGGTGGAGCTCAACTGTCAGGCTTTTGGGAAGCTCACCAGGTGATTCCAATGTGCAACCAGATGTGAGAATGAGAGATCCCTAGAGTGGTTTTCCAAGTGTGGTCCTTGTTCCAGCAGCTAGCCAAATCGCCACCAGCATCACCCCACCTTTGCTGAGTCAGAAA
The DNA here is from genome assembly GCF_014108415.1 of Molossus molossus. Taxonomy (NCBI): domain Eukaryota; kingdom Metazoa; phylum Chordata; class Mammalia; order Chiroptera; family Molossidae; genus Molossus; species Molossus molossus. The sequence continues at coordinate 30,401,120 of NW_023425366.1, read as the reverse complement.
CTTGGAGGGGCCCAGCCAGGTGTGTTTTAATAAGTTCTCAAGGTGATTACGGTGCTCCCTAAAGTTTGCAAGCCACTGATCTAGACGAGATTGTGATGCAGGGGTCTGGAGTGGGCCTGCATGTGTTTGCATTTCTAACAGTTGCAGGGGGAGGCAGATGCTGCTGGTCTAAGAACCAGTTGCTAAGGTGCCAACAGTCACCTCCCGCCTTCCCTTTTCTTCGGAAGCAATCTGGGGACCTGAGCAACATTCAGCAGCACAGAAGCCAGCTGGCAAGGGACAAAAATGCCTCAGACAGGAATTTCTGTAAACTCTCATAGGAGCACAAGGAGAAAGAATCCCAGGAGGTTTAAGGAGAGCCCCTTGCTTACAACAGAACACTTTTTCCTATGGTTTGCGTATATGCCATTAATAATAACCCTGGAAGACACTAATGATTCTATTACCAAGTAGCATAATTTCTAATAAAATAAATGCTAACGTATTTAAAATAAATACTAAAGTATACCAATATTATATAGTATTCTAATATTTAAATTTAAAAAATCTGTTGGCACTTTGAGTCTCAGGAATGCTAACTTTGATGAATACTATTCTCTAACAAGGTTTGTTAAAGGGCCCTGACTCTGCAGAAGTTTGAGAACTGCCACACTTGCTCCAGCTATTTTGACAGGCTATAGCAGCCAATCAAAATCATTTATAAAAGTTGTAAGGTCTTGGTGAAATGTAATGAATAATTTAATGAAAGAAAAGAAAAACAACCACTAAAATTTTATATACTCTTTCAGTTTGATATTGTCTATGGTAGAAATGTTTAAAATCTTCACTATCAAATAAGGTAGACAACAGACACAATGGCCTATTGGGCACTTGAAATGTGTACTGGATTTTAACACACATTTAATCTTAACTACTTTGAATTAAGTTCAATTTATTTATTTTTATTTTTTAATTTTTTTTCTTTATTGATTTGAGAGAGAGAGGGAGTGAGAGGGAGAGAGAGATAGAAAAATTGATGAGAAAGAACATCAATTGGCTGCCTCCTGACTGGGGATTGGGTCCACAACCTGGGCATGTGTCCTGACCAGGAATCAAACCGGTGCATGGGGCGATGCTCAACCGCTGAGCCACACTGGCAGGACTGAATTAAGTTCAATTTAAATAGCCAAATGTGGCTAGTGGCTGCCTTACTGGACTGCTTAGTTGTATAAGCCCTTCTGCAGTTTACAATAAATACTCCAGGGGTGCTACACTCCATTCGATGGCCTTAGAGTAATGCACATCTAAGAATGGTTCTTGGGCCAAACTGAGAAATATGTTTTTAGCACCATTTGGACAAAAACAGTAATCTTTTGGGAGCTTGTTTCCATTCTTGTGTTTATGTTTTGTTCCATTGTGTAATTTCATTGAGCGTTTCTTCCCCAGTTAGGCATACAAAAGGCTGCACTTCAAGCCTACTGCACAATTCACAGGATGGCTTATTAGTGCCTAGGTCACTGATCCAAAAGTAACAAACACATTTCAACACACACAGAAGGGTATCCACTTTACTATCATGGAAGCTCAAGTCTACCTTAAAAGTCTGTTAACACTATTAAACTGTAAATCCAATTTTAAAGTTATACTGACGACACTTCAATTAGAAAAATAAATAAAGACTACTTTATTTATTTATAATATCCTTCTTCCCTAAGAATATTTGGGAATGTGTGTGTATAAGCAATGACAATTGAAATACTATTTTCATTGATGATGAGACCTTTAAAAGAAAAAAGATAATATGCACATTTTTTTTTTTTTTTTGACATTTTTGGAGAAGATTAGGCCCCAGAACTGTCCTGGATCACAGTATGGGCTATTGACAGAAACAGTTCCTGTTGGTGTTTTCATTTTCAGCTCTTTGAAGGGTTACTTTGTCATTCCCACCCCTCCAAAATGGGGGAGCCATCTGTGTGAAATTGACAAGCAGAACATTGTCCGGCAGATGCCCTGACAGATGAGCCTCTGACAGGCAGAGTTTTGTGAGTATTAAATGTCATTCCTTTCTTGCTTCTCATTATGGGAAATTCATTAAGAGAAAAATGAGCCCCTGGTTGGTATGGCTCAGTTGGTTGGAGGACACCCTGTGTACCAGCAGGTTGCTGGTTCGATTCCTGGTTCAAGGGCACATGTCGGGGCTTCAGCCTCAATCTCCACTAAGGGTAGTACAGGAGGCAGCTGATGGATGTTATGCTCTCACATTGATGTTTTTCTCTCTCTTTTTCCCCTTTCCTTCCACTCTCTCTAAAAATTAATAAACTATTCTTTAAAGTACAAAGAGAGAGAAATGAAAAACATTACTTCCAATTTCTATGAATGTCTCAAATTTTTTTTAAGTAGTAATTGTGTTTTAATGAGATATGAGCAATACATATAATTCAACAAAGCTCTGATAAATTAAGTATGTCATCTGAATTACAATTTACAGGTAAGTTTCAGATGGATCAGATTTAGGATATACTACAGTTGTGATTTTTATATTATGTGTTTGCATATGCATGCTAGGCACACTGAGTCCTCCTCTGTACCTGTGGAGTGCATGCACACGTATTTTATAGAAGTGTATAAGGGTGGATATATTTTCAATGTGTAGTGGAATATACTGAAAGGGAAATTTAGGCAACATTTACATTATTCCCATTAAGGAACAGCACTCAAGTTCCATGCACAATTTGCTTGTTAAGTCAATAAACCATTAACAAGAGTTTACTATACTCCATGTGCACGTGAGGTGATGTCTGTGGAGATCTCCCTGCAGTCCTCTTGCATGGGGTATTTCACCTTGCCATCACTTTCAAGGTCTGCCATTCTTATATTTCTGTTTGTACAGAATACTTTCTGGCTCACAATTGTGACGGTCTCTTCTGAGAGTCTGAGGCCCTGAAATTAGGCACTCTTGGACTAGAATGTGGCATCAGCCTCAATACGTGGCTGACTTGTTTCCAGAGCCATTCTTCAGTAGGGGGCTAGGGATGGCATGAAGGGACAGGGTAAACAGTTCTCTGAACTCGAAACTTATGTAATCCTCATTCTTTGGGGATTTGGCAGTGAAAAAAAACAAAACCAAACCACTGCTTGCAGCCAGCTAACAAGCGCCTTGGCAGTCTGGACTCGAAGGAATCTTGACTTCAAATCATGTGTACTCAGTGTCACTGAGCAAAACCACATTTAGAAGGCAGGTCCATGCTTTACCAGCAGTCCTTGTGATGATGTGTTTAGACCTGCCAGGCTTCCTGGAACTGTCAGCCAGGTCGCCAACTCCGGGTCAGAAGGATGTTTGCTCGGAGTGCTGGGCAACCAGGCCCACGGTGCGGGGATTGGGAACCCGGAGTCCCTGTGGCTTCCCAGAGAAAAGCTTAATGACTTGGGGTAAGCAGTTTGTTTCCCATCAGCCCTATTCATCACTTGCATTTTTTGGAATTACTATCAGATTGTGAACCTAATAATTTATGGTGTCCTCTTTTTGTAGACAGTTCTGCTGACTAAAGTCACTGCCGGGAATAGCAGTCCTGGGCAAAACAGTGTCCTGAGAGGCAAGGCTGGCCAGCATGTTTCAAAGAAGGCAGAGCAACAAGGCCATGGCCACAGAAGAGCCAGAATGCCAGGAACATGGCGCTGCATTTGGTGAGGCAGGAATGGGGTGGCATTCGAGGGGATGCAAAGGCAGAGAGGAGGAGGAGGCTGTGAGAACATAAAAAGGACTCAAATATACTATTTCTATGAGTGAAAGAGGCTGAACAACTTTTAAACAGGACATGGCTTTCAGATAACAGCTTTGAAGAAATGCACTTCTAAGCCAGAACACACTGGTCACGTGGCTTAGTGATATCAGCTGCATGTGCTGATGGGAACGTCTGGAAATATTTGAACTTTCCTAGGCTCAGTTTGCATAGGGTATTAGAGGCTTGCACATGTATATGAACAAAGACATTTACTTTCACAACTTGGAAACAAGAAATAGCCAACTCCACAATGTGAACAGCCATACTTAGGTACTACGTGAAATGTCCTGTAATATAATGCAATTAAAATGAATCTACATCCCCACATATATTTTGTGCCCTTGAACTTATTCCCTGGGATGAAATAAATGTGCCTGAACACCATTATCATTGCTCCCTAAATTTCACTTCTCTTTTGAAAATCGTCTTCAGAAGGAATGTCACTCTTTATAATAATTCCCAAGGTAGAAACTCCTGGTATTGTGAGAAATGTTTGATTTTGGAAAGAGCAAAGTAAAATCATCAAGTGCCTTGTCTAGTAGTTCCCTTGAGGAGTGCTGGTTTTGGTAAAAACATGAAACAAAGTAAAGAGGCAGCTTCTGCGTAGTGCACACACTGTCCCCGGAGTCACCACTGCCAGGATGAGGGAAGAAGGGCTGGGTTACCTCGTGGTGACACTGTGCTAACAGTGAACGTGCCCAGAGCAAAGTAGACAAGCACATGCAAAACCAAGGTGCTTGGAAGGAATTCCTTCCTCTGATGAGAACATTTTAATTCAAAGAATCATGAGAGCTATAATTTTGGAGATAATAATGGAGACCACCCTTAATGCTTTCTCTTTGCGTGATGGTCCCAAATTTATGAAAGAGGAGAGAGAATGTGTGAGAGAGATTTTGCAAACCACACTGTCCCTGTCACTGCAGCTGGACAGAGATGGTAGTAGGTCCATTTCCCAGGACACAGGGTGTTGCAGGTTTTTGCTTCCTGGGTGGTTTTGCTCTCCCTCGGACCCCCTTTCAATAAAAGGATAATTAGGATCATTATGAATGAATATTCTGAAAAGTATTTTGTATTGTCATTAATAGGGTCTGCCAGTGGAAAAAACATTCAGAAGAAAAAAATAAAACGATGACATAAGTGTCATGTAAATTTATCTCTAAGAATATATAAGGAGGGATTTCTTGATAACAACTCTTTCTAAAAAACATGAGCTTTGGCAAAACTACACTACATAAAATTTGATTTCAGCAAGATGCTCATTTAGTATGACTTTAATAATCCAAATATTTGCTCAGAACGGGGAATGTTATCGTAAAATGCACACACAGCCCTCCCTGCCATGAGAAAAGTTTCAATTATTAAAGCCAGATCAAATATATTTATACTAGAAAGAGAAAATGGAAGGAGAATATTTTAAAGCAGAACAATGAGAAAAGATTTCCAATAGGTAGGCATCTGAACACTCTCTTAAAAACAAATCAACTGCCGATTTCCCAAAAATATGCCAAGGAAAGTATACAGAGTGACATGATTTCTGCTCTAAATGTTGCATAATGGACACATTGTACACTAAGCGTAGCTCTGCAATATTGTGTTGTCCAAGCTCAGTGACTTTTCTCTTTACAAGTAAACGATTTCTATCACAATTAAGCAAATTGGAGTGATGTCATACTAGGTGTCTGTATAACCCCTATCATTCAACGATCAATAAATAGGTGTTTATCGGGGATCTGCTCCTCCTTTGCACTATGTGGGTCTCTGGGTCCACCAGGCCACCGTTCACAGAGCTCTCCACTCCTTGACCTTCACATCTGCCTGAGGTGAGAGAGCACCAGTCAGTAATGTTCCAAACCCAGTGAACACATCAGCCTCTGGCAGAAGAGAGTACACGACATGTTTATAATTATGATATAACATAAATGGGAACTTTTAAGACCTAGAAGTCAGTGCAACATTAAATAGATAGGCCAGATCCAAAAAGAAGGGACAATTCTGCTTCTTGAAAGCTTATTGCTTTTCTAGAGTCTGCACGATTGTTCAGTTTTATTTTACAGAACCATCATACGATTCTAATGTCCTACAGCAAGCAGGCACTTCCCGAGGACTATGAATGTACACACCTTACTTCAGTGCTGCCGGAGAACCTGAGAGCGGCTTTTAAATATTTAGGCTCCTGTACTACTTCTTATAGCTTGCATATTTTGTCCTTTACAGGACGGAATGCTTGGTGAGACTACTTTATGTCTGGAGACGGAGAGAAACCGACATTTTCAGAGTGACTCCTTTGTGCCAGAAGTTTTACATCCAGCATTTCATAGACTCCGTAGGAAATTGTATGTGAGTGGAAGCAGACAAAGCTGGAGGAGAGCCATCTCCTTTAACATCTCACCACCCACAGACTTTTGCAGATGATTATAAAGAATAAGATTGGGGTTGGAGGAATCTGATGCACATTTGGTGAACTCTGGGCCAGTTACTTGGGATATGGAAATTCATTTTGTAGGTTTCCACTCTTGCAGCAAGGCAATCAGATGGGAAAAAACAGACATATATGCAACAAACTGTAGAGTAATATTATATGTGATGTGACAGAATGGTGCTTTCAGCATGTATGTCAGGCCATGTTGTGCCTCTGCTTACCATTCTCTACCGGCTCCTCATTTCAATCTGAGTAAAAGACAAGATCCGCACTATGACTGACTGGGTCTCCCACCCCTTGACAACGCCTGCACCTCATTCTAACAACCTGGACCCCCTTGCTGTTCTGTTGGCATGCCAGGCCACCTCATCCAGGAGCCAGGCGTTGGCTGTCCCCCAGCAGCCACACAGCTGCCTCCCACTCCTTCTGCATGTCTTTTCCCAGATGCCACCTTCTCCACAAGGCCTCTAATGCCACACCCCATCTTGCACTTGGAATCTTACCTTTCCTACTCTGCATTCATGTCCTCCTTGTAGAAATCATTGTTTTTTAAAAACTTATGCAGTTGACTTACTCACTGTGCTATCTTTCTGAGTCCCTATCACAGATTCTAGAATAGTTCTTTGAGGACAGGGACCTATTTTCTTTACTTTTCCATCCCAAGCAAACACATCAGCTCAGGGCATACAACAGGCACACAATGACACCCTGAATGCTTTAAAGAATGTCCCTGAAACATACAGTGTAACTGAAAGACTATCTCTGTTTTGATTGAGGCACCTCAAAACATCCACACAAAGGTCAAGGTTGGCTTAAAGGAGGAAGGACAGTGTGGAGGGGTAACCTATGTAACTGAAAGACTAGCTCTGTTTTGATCAAGGCACCTCAAAACATGCACACAAAGGTCAAGGTTGGCTTGGAGGAGGAAGGGAAGTGTGGAGGGATAACCTACAGCCTGTAGGGTAGCTGTGCAGTGTTGAGAGCAAGGAGAAGGGTACGTGGACTTATGTTATTTCCCGGAAAGACCTTAGAATCCTTGGGAAAAATCTTGTATACTTTGTCCTCCATCCCAACCCCACAAATTCACCCCCGAGTCTAAAGAGAATGACTTTCAAGGATTTTGGTTAGGGGAATGCAAGAGAACGAATATTTTATGACATTTTCTGCAACCCACAGTTTTATTTAGATTGTTACAATGGGGCATTGCAGGCTAGGCATGTATCACTAAGGCTTGGCATAGAGCCTGGTGTCAATCACTCAAACATTGGTTATATTGAATAAACTAGATTTTTAAAAATTGAAATGAAAATCTTTGAACATTTGTGATGTTGTTCTGAAATTACATCCCAATGTGGTTTATGAATGAGATAAAAAAAAATCACTGAGATTGAAAATCACTTGCTTTATTTTAGAATTACACATTCTCTTTAAGACCAAAAACAATTTTTTTTTCTGTTGATTATTGACCTTATCAACTTGGTTTGGCATATACAGCCCTAATTTGAACTTCTCTAGCCCTTTTTAGAACTTCATGACTACAGGATATTCTAAAAATTAATCTAGCCTTGAAGGAATGAGCTCAAACACCAGTCAGAATATTGAAAAGAATGAGTCAGGGCTCTGCAAAACCACTGGAATAGGGTGAGTCCCAGGAAAATCCTACGAAGGACACATTACTGGAATGGGATATGGCCTCCCTATTTTCAAGGCATAATGCTAATTGCTGAGTAAAAATATTGGCTTACTTGTTCAGCATTTCTCTGACAATTTAAAGTCACAGGTCCTATGAGATTCCCAGTAAAACATGCCTTTCATACTGCAGTGCACTAAAGCTGAGAGTAAACCATGGTACCCATGTCCATCCAACATCTAGCAAAAATTACTGGGATTCAGATAGTCACCAACAGCCACTCTCCTATTCATCAAGTGAATTGGAACAGCTCCCTGATTTGAGTTTTCAGAGTTATCCTACTCATCTGCCAGGTAAATGAGTGTTGCCAGTAACCTTTGCCTCCAACTTCTCACCTTGAACATGAACATTTATAAATGCCTTCAAACGATAACCCTGATAACTTCAAATACAGAGCTCTGATATCTTTACAACTTAGTTACACTTTCTGATTAAACTTTAAAGAAGACTTTTAATGTGAGGCCCGATCTTGTCGTTTTACAGTTTCTACTGTTTTGCTTCATGGCCGGTAGTGGAAGAAGAATTGACTCCCACAGAGGGAACTCCCTCAACTTGGAAGTAGGTGCATAGCAACACTGCTCGTCCACATTTGTACACCTCGTAATAGGTTCGAACTCCAGGCCTATTTGATTGAAGTGGTCAATATATACAATAAAACCTGTGAAACACTCTCTCCTAGAAAGACCACCTTTCAGTGCCGTCAGTATTCCATTCCTACTCTTACTGTCGCTGCTTTAAGATGGGTGTGACAACTTTTCCAAATGTGATGAGCTTGAGTTTCCATGTCTCTAAAATGTAGATAGTAATACAGCCCTTGTGGGGGATTAAATATGAGGGTGTATGCAAAACAGATTATTTCTGGATGCTCAATAACTGGTAACCATTAATTTCATAAGAAAGCTTTGACTTAACAGCTCGGTATTGCATAGCTCTGTGTGAACAGGCTTACAAATGCTCACAGCAAGTTGATAAGTTAACCGACTTTTCATTTTATATTGATATTTCCACTTTCCATGATGCTCAGCTATATGGAAATACAACAACTTTTTGTTGTTGTTGACTCGATGTTTTTGACTCAAATTATAGGGGTCTTAGGTATTTATGAGAAAAAGCCAAGCCTAGGTAATAAATGAGTCCAAGATAAAAATAAAAGAAGGTAGAACTTAATTGTTTTATTAGCTGTATGTCTTAGGAGTTCTAGGAAACTGGTAAAAGTTAAGTTCATAGCTTTTTTAGGTTAATTTGAGTATAAAAAATTGCCTTAGTTTTGAATGTGGCCTCTTAGACCCTGAAGTATGACTGGACATCAGGGTAAAGAGAGGACTGTAGCTCACTTGTTTGCTTCCAAAGAATTGGACAGATATATAAGATCTGGGCCTAAAGAAATAAATTGTAAGCTTTCATTGCACTTTTTAATAAAATAAAATTGTATTTTAAAAATGCAGATTGGTGTAGCCACTGTGGAAAGCAGTATGGAGTAACCTCAATTTAAAATGAAATTGCCTTAAAAGCCAGCAATTCCTCTTCTGAGAATATATCTGAAGACGCCTGAAACACTAATTCGAAGGAATATGTGCACCTCTATGTTCACTGCAGCATTATTTAAAATAGGGAAGATTTGGAACCACCCAGGAATACATCAGCAGATGAATGGATAAAACAGCTAAGGTACATTTACACAATGGAATACTACTTGGCTGTAAAAAAAGAAGGAGATCTTACCATCTGTGACAGCATGGATGGACCTGGAGATTATTAGGCTAAGTCAAATACGCCAGTCAGAAAAAGACAAGTACCATATGATTTCACTTATATGTGAAATCTAGTGAGCAAAATAAACTAACAAGCAAAAGGGAAGGGAGTTGGGGGGCCGGGATAAAAAGGCAAAGGGATTAAGCAAAAAATCCCCCAAACTCACAGGCAGACAACAGTATGCTGATTATTAGAGGGAAAAAAGGGGTAAGGGGGGGGGGTAGTAGAGGGTAAAGAAGGGATAAATGGTGATGAAAGGAGACTTGACATGGAGGTGGTGAACACACAATACAATATACAGATGCTATATGATATAATTGTATACCTAAAACCTGTACAATTTTATTAACCAATGTCACTGCAATAAATTCAGTTAGAAAAAGAAAGCTTTGCTGTGCTAAAAAAAAATAAGAATAAAAGTTCTAATATTTTCTATGTTAATAACATCACCTGATATTTCAAACATTATATAATGTTCATTTATAATGAAACAGTAAGGACTATTTTTGCATATGATAGATAAATGTGTATTTGCATATATAAAATAATTTTTCTAATAAATTAAAACCCACTTTTAGACATGCCCTTATGTATCCTTTCACGTTTCTGGAAGGGAGGTAGAACAGAGCAGTGCTATTAAAGGGAGCTGGGGCATGCCCTCTTCTGGGGTAGCCTCTGTGTCCCTCCTATGAAACGCGAACTCAATGACTTCCAGGTCCTTCCCTCTCAAGCATTGCGTAGCTCCATTTCTCCGTCCAAATGGAGGCGCCTCCTGCACTGTGGTCCCACACTGAGCCACCATGGGAGACAGGTCTTTCTTTCACTACATCTTTATTTGCACTCCTTTTTATCCACAGATCCTATAGCTCAGTATCACAAGGTAAAAGTTACAAAGCTAATGGTGGAGAAGGGTTTCCCTTAAGAAATGCAGTAACTTTTTTAAAAAATGTATTGCTGGGCGATAATTTAATGATTGTAATGCACTGAGACTTTTCAGTTTTTGCTTCATTTATGTCCATGTCACCTAAAATAGGCATCGCATGGTGACTATACTCATTCTAACTCGCCTTGCCTCCCATCTGTCTGCAGACGTTTCTTGGGGGCCATGAGGATGGCAAGGAGCTGCAGATTAAGATGAAAATGGCCTTGCCCTCAAATAGCTTTCAGTTTGGTTAGAAAGACACATGGATGGATAATGACAATAAACTGGTGACAAACACGAGTTTGGTTGTCACAGGAGCCAGTGGTGGGTCAAATAGCAGACGGACTGCCCAATAAATGCAGAAAGCATGAAATTAATCTGGTAGGCTGAAGGGGCTGCTTTTGGAGCTGTGGGTTCTTCATTCCAGGAGCAAGAGATTAAAAGGGCCTATGACACTGAAGATAAGTTTAAAATAGCTTACAACAAGATAGCCCTCTCATACATTAATTCTGTTGGGTTGACTGAATATAGCTTGAACTCTGAAGTTATCAAAACAAAAATATCTATCTATCCATCTACCTATGCATCCATCCATCCATCCATCCGTCCGTCCGTCCGTCCATCCATCCATCCATCCATCACATTTACATCTTTTGTGGAAAAAAATTCAGATTAGTAGCAACTTCTAATGTCTACTAATCTGGAGCTGGTTTGAGTGACAACTAATAAATTTGTGCAGTGAAACTATAGAAGAAGCATACACCTTAAAGAAACACCTAAGGACACATTTCAAAATCAAACTTGACAAAGTGTAACTATTCCTGAACTAATCACAATTATCTTCAGAATAGTTCTACATACATGGTTACACATTTATATTATGTTTCTTTATATAAGTAACCCCCAAAGTTAATTTCATGCTTTTTTTTTAGGAGAATAAAAATTGTTCCAGGTGCACACACAAAATCAGAATGTATGCCATGTTTCTATCTCATATGGACACAGAAATAGTAATGGCACACATTCACATAGTCACATATATAAATATATACTGTATAAATATAGCATGAGCAACTCACAGATATTCCTAAAGAAAGGATGTTTGCAATTCAGTGTTACTCTATAATGGTATTTTATTACCCATTTCCTTCACTCACGGCACAAAGGCATCTTTAGGAAGTTGTGGGACATGTCACAGGAGGGATCACTGTGGCCTTCTCACAGCTCTGCTCCCAGCCTGTTCCCTTGGAGCCCACAGACCAACACAGCAGGGGGCCCATCCCCACACATACCTGGCTGAAGCTCTGGCCAGCACCTCGGGCTTGTGTGCTGCGGGCGGGGAGCTGCGATGGGGTTGTCTCACCCAGGGCCAGGGTCTGGTTGCTATGGTAGCTGGCTGGATACTGGAAGGACCCTTCAGGTTTGGAATTGAGCTGAAGTGCACTCTGGGAGAGCAGGCTGGGCCCTGCATTGAAAGTCATTTAGAGCAGTAAGTGACAGCCTCAGTGAAGCAGAAATGACATGTATTATTTATTGAGAGTGGACTAGAATTATCACACGCGCATGATTCCAGCCATCTATGCTTTGAATTCTGAGGACTAAAATGACCATATAATTTGACTCCGGCTCTTAAATGAGATTTTTTTTTTGGAGGTTTAGAAGTTCTCAAAAGAGTAGATTTTTTTCAAATGATCTCATCCTGACCTACATAGAGATATTTCTTATGAGACAAATTAGTTAATCAAGTAGTTATTTTTGGATCAGACAATATCAGAAACATTTAAAAGTCCATCTTTTGGTACATGTTAATTGCATTAATTTATCTCCTACTTAATTATTAGGCTGCTAAAACCCTTGAAACCTTCCAATCAGTAACAAATTCTATTGTATAAATAGTGATGTAATATCTCAACCCCTGAAGGGTTGACAGTGTTTAAAATATTAATAGCTCTTCCTACAATGTAGAGTTCACCCTGGTCTCTCAGGATCTCTGATGGCTAGTAATCTTTGCCACCACAGCTGTGCACAGCCGGAGAACAAAGACAGGACACAGTGTTACAAGTGGTGATGTGAATGTGGCCGACAGTGCAAGTGACGGAGAAGTGGAATAAGTCCGGACTTTATCATTTAATCGTACTTTGCCAAAGAAACTGTGTTTTATTTTCTTGCATTTTATGTGGATGGGATCCTTGCAAGAGTTTGCTCATCTTTCTAAGCAAAATTCTTTAATCAAGTTTTGTATTGACTTTGGGAACAGAAAGAAGTATAGAGCAGTGAAGTAGAGTTGCCCTTTCTCGTTGTGCATGTTTGCGAAGGGATTTGAGTAAGGAGACTGAGTTGGGAGAGAAGGACTTGGCGACACAAGTTTTCCCATGTTGTTTTAACCACAGAGCAGAGCTACTTCTTTTTGGATGGAAGATAATTATATACACACAGACTATGGCATAATCACTCTCTCGTCCTTTATCTCTCTCTTTTGTTGTTTTAGACAATAGTATCATTTCTAATAAGAGTGAGCAAATTTTAAGATCCTTATTTCTTTCTTTTTAAGAATAGAACTTGGCTTTATATTTCAACTGAGACTGCAGATTTGATGTGACATAAGCCTTATTTTTATAAAATAATGTGTCTACTCTTAAAAAAAAAAAAGGTTCATGTAATTTTTACCATCTCAGACCTTCCCCTTTCCTCAGATACCCCTATGCAAGTTCTAAACAATGCAAAAATACCTCTTCAGCATTGGATACCGAATAAAAAAACCAATGAACTAATGTGGGTAGAGACTTGGTATTTTGGAATCTCTACAGTTTCTGGAAAAAAAGTCAAGCAAGAAAATAAAAATGTTTCCATCCAGCCATATGTTCTCTTGAGACTATTTTCTACATGAAAAGACAAAGGATTGTTAGAAAATAGAGTCCCAAGGAAACGTATCTACCAGGCGGCAAAGTTTGCGATAGCCTGCAAAAAATCATTTAATCCCCACTGATGATATAATAGGCCTAGTCATCAGTTTATGATGTCTCTATGGGGACTGCATATTCTGAGAGTTTCATTCTGGACACGAGAAATACATTGTCCGCACTAGTCATGCGGAAATGGCCAGGCAAGGGGACAGAGACAACGAGTTGTCTCTGAGGCCCAGGGAATGGGCAGGCTGCAATATGGGACACCTTCTGGAAGGGAAAGGGGGACCAATGATGGGAGCAGGGATGGATGGGGACTACCTGCCAGGAGGAGGAGGAAGAGGTAGGCATTGGGAGGATGGTGACGAATTATGGCCAAGTGTGTTCTCCGTGGTCCCTACCCTCCTGAAGGCCACAACTCAATGGGAAAGAGTGAGCTATGGTGGAAAAGCTAGGGCCTTTTAAGGCTAATGGTCACCATCCCACCTGACAATGGGTGACTTCCCACTAGACTTTCTTTGGCTATTTCTCTCAAGGCACTTTGTCCAAACCCTGGCATGTCTCCTGCCCCATGATCAAGCACCTCCAGGACAAAGAAAGTTGAAACAGATACAATAGTGCATGAACTTATGGAAATGTCAATAAAATGGAAAAAAATAAAATCTTCAACCTTGTATAAATAGCTTAACATAATGTATAAGGCAAAAGAGTTGTATGTCCTGGTTATTTGCTTTTTAAAAAGACTGACTTGGCTCTGATGAACTTTGTTACAGATGTAGTTAGCAAGTTAAACAATTTAGTAAATTCTGAAGCGAGTCATAAAATTAGCCCCAGAAACCTACAAATGCTCTAGATGTAGGATCTTAAGATGACAATTGAAAATCCCATTTAAAAAGGACTTAAATTAAAAATATGTTTTATGTGCTCCCTAAATATACATCATGAAATAATCAGATTTGCTCATCTTTTATACAATCAGTTGTGTATCTATCTGATCAATACTCAATAAAAACAAACCAAAATTCTCCATCTCATTATTTTGTTCACACATCTCAAGCATGAAACCTTGATGTACTCTGACAAAGGTAATGGCAATAATGAGCAATATATCATAGGATTACAACAATGACATATCACCTGTCAAGGATGAAACAGTCAGGACAATAGACCAAACACCGCAAGCATTTTAGAATGATTTTTCCATCGCTCACTAGGTTTCAAATCAACAGCATTTATTCATTCCCATTTTAGAAAGTACAGCTATATGAGAGTATGGAGAAAGCTAATAGTATAGAACAATTCTTAATTACTTCATAATAGAAGTAACATTTACATATAACTAACACTCGATTAGCTTTCCTAATATTACTGTGCACTGAAGTAGAAAATACCAATTTTCCATAGATTTCAAAAGCATTTATTGTTTTTGGCTTTAAATCATGATTTTTTTCCCCTCTCAAACGTATGGCTTTCCATCAAGTCCTGTGGTAAAATTAAGCCACAGTCTTGAGGACAGGATGTGTATATGCAAGGGGGTGGGGCTATGTGAGAGCCCCCGGAGGGTGGTGGGACGAGCGGAGGAGACCGAGACTTGAAATTCCAACTAGGGAAATGGAATCTTGCCTTCAGCACAGTTGACTGCTCCAGAAGGAACAGTGGATATCATGTCCTCCGAGGTCACAGAAAGCGGCAGAAGACACACTCTGGTATGTACACTTCCAGGATATTGACCAAAGGTCACAGTACTTTTTTTGCTAGTTCTGAACCTTCCCCATCATGCAACAAAGCTGAGCTCAGCCCTGCAGCCAGGAAGAAGAAGTGAAACCATTTTCTGATAAGCTGATAAAATTCAAGGGAGTATGTGTCCTTGATCTGATCAAGACACACTAGTTCCAACTGGACAGAGGAGAGAAATTCTAAGGGTACTACAGAGATGAGGGACATGAAATCTGCCACTGATCCTAGAAAGACACCTGGAACAAAGCGTCTTGAGTGTAACACCCATTTCTCATTATGTTTTCAAATATATGAATTGACTACAGACCACACAGCAACCTGTGAAAAAAACCTGCCCTTCTATCTCTTTCCTTATTAGTTTTAGAAGTATAATCAGAGGTGTGGAGAGGTTCAGAGGTCAGCCAGTGTCACACACTTGGTAAAATGAAGATGAGACTTGGATCCTCGTCTTCTGTCTCCAAGTCCAGAAGTTGTTGTCATTTAACATCAAAGCACTATTTAGGTCATATACACATAACAACATTTTAAGGTTGAGAAATTCATCCCTACATAGAAGTCAGTTTGTCTGCAGGAGAAATCTTCACCCCTCAGACTGTGGGACTTCCTGAGGGACTGTACCTTAGAGAGTCCAGGTGTTGACCAGGGGAAGCTTGCTGTCCACCTTCAGTGGGAGGAGACCCCTCAGTACATGAAAGGATTACTTTGTTAATTTTCTGTGTGAAAATTAATGTGCAGGTTCAGGCTCACGTGCAGGTTGTATTAATACACACACTACAATGCAGAGACATTTCTTCTCAAACGAACTAGATACTTTAGGGTTTTCATAATCCTGTGTACCCATTTTGTTTGCACAAGTTTAAAGAGACTTCATCAGGAATTACTAATTCTTGCCTCTTAGCTGAACATCAGTCCAAGAATATAGGAAACCTTAACTGAACTATGTTCTTGGCAATAACACAGAAAAAGCCAGAGGCCTACAGTGTGGCATTCCCGAGTCGTTCTTTAGGTCACGGTTGTGCCAGTGGAGTCAGTGAGTGTGTGTTGGAAAAAAATCCAGGGCTAAAATTCAGCAGTCCTGGACTTTAGTCCACCTTCAGTTTGTGAAAACACAGATTATGATGATGATGGCGACGATGACGATGATGATGTTAGTGATACCAGCGGACCTTACTGAGCTCTTCCTAAGTTCCAGGGACTGCCCCGGGCATTTTGTGTCTATGAACCCACTGCATCTTAACAAGACTCCAGTCAGGAAGACACCTTCATTCCCATTTATGGCAACAGACCGGGAGGTCCGACTAACTGAGACCACAGAGTTGGTACTAGCAAAGCAGTCTGGTTTCAAGTGCCTGTTCCTAACCACACTCCATCTTTCTGTCTCTACAGATCCAATCTTTGCAAATTTGAGCACCTAATGAGATAATGGATGTGCAAGTTTTAGAAAAATATAAACTGCTCCATAAATGTCAGTTATTAGTATTATTATCTAATTATCTAATTACATAGCCACATGGTCTGTTAACAATAAAGCCTTGATTGGAATTTGTCCTGAAAACCTTATAATAGTACTGTCCCATATATCACTTAGTGCTTCCTTTCAACACCCTGTGAGCTTCATTTTACAAATGAGACATTCAAGCATAGATCATTAAAATAGCCTGCCTGAAATTAAAAACAAAATCTAGTGCCAAGAGAGAAGAAAGACCAAGTTCTCTCTGTTTTCTCTGCCTGCAATTCCATTCTCTGTCAACCTCAACACTCATTCTTAAGGTGCTATTTAAATGTCATCTCCTCCATGCAGCCTACCCTGATGTCTGATTGACCAGGCAATAGTACCTCTATCTCTCTATGCAACCCTAACCCTCTGAACAGACCAGACGGAGGAATTTTAATTGTTTAGCAGAAGGGTTTTGTGCAGCATCACACGTCTGGAAGGAAGGGAACAGGATGAGAGCAGAGATTCCGAACATTGGTGGAAAAGGCAGCAGGGCTCCTGGAGAGGCGAGGACTAGGGCTCTGCAGTGCAGAGAATGGGAACCTGCAATGACTGAAGAAATCTTAACTGGAGTAGTGGCTACATTAGGAAGAGAGACAAAGTTGCTCATGTAAGAGACATTTTAAAGGGGAATAGTGACCAAGTGGACAGGAAGTGAAGAAGAGCCGAAAACGACTGGACACTCTTCCTCCTGTCGTCGGAAGGATATTATTGTTGCCAACACTCCCATGGGTGCCTGGGTTTCCCACAGTGCAGAGTGAGTCTTTCCCTGAAAACCCAGCAGACAGCACTGCCCTGTCACAATCAGCCACACGCCTTCTGTTTCTACAAGTTTTAAGGTGATTTATTGGGAGTTGCTAATTCTGGTCTGCTTCAGTTGAACATCTGTCCCAGTATACCACAAATATTCACTAAATGGGTGTGCAAAAGCAGACATTCCCACCATGTGACATTCCCAAGGGAAAGACTGGCAGGAGATGTGTGTGTTGAAGACTCAGTGTTTTGGGGAAGGATGGGCTTAATTTTTAAATTACTTGGAGGAGATGGTGGGAATTTATGTAGTTTGAAAGCTACTCTGGGGTTGATTTTAATACTGGCTCTAACATAATCTGACAAACTTAATATTTCTAGGACCTAAATAATATCCAGGATCAATGTTTGATAATGTGTAAAAGAAATTTTAGGACAAAGTTGTGTCTATTGAAGTCATCAGTATTAGAAGCTGAAGCCACATAAATAAAACACGGTCTCTAAAGGGTAGTTATCAATTTGATGCCAAGGGATCATTTTACCACTAAAAGAAACATGTTATTAACAAGAATGCACTAAAAGAAACAGCTGGGAGAACTAGACAATGTCTAGAATAGATGCCCGTGAATGTTTTGTGAGTCTGTTAAGTCAGAACAGTCAGAGGAATGATAAACCTACAAATTGAGACTGACATGTTGAGAACTGGACACCTGGTGGTGGCAGCTTGGCTTAGATTTACCCTTGTCAGAAAGTTTAGGAACATTCTCTAATTACTCTTAGGTTAAACTGAGCCTTTCAAAATGGTATAAAATCTTTATGTAGCCCTTGAAAAGTAATGCGGACAAGATTCACACGTATCTGTAACTGACAGAGAATTTACATTCATTCCCAGCCTCTTGCTATCCGATCTTTGTGGAAGGTTAAAAATGATTTGGAGGTTAAACGTTACTTTATTTTAAATGAGAGTAAATTGTTAGAGCAAGATCAAATAAAAAGAAAGAGGAAATCTTTTTATAGGAAAGGGGGTGGAAATTATATATATATATATATACACAAAAGAGCCGTTTTAAATTACAAAATCAATGAGTAAAACAGCCAATTCTTTGTAAGATTATCAAATTGATTTAGATCAAGCTCAAGGCACTTTAGTCATATCTAACTACAAGTTAACTCTATAGAGTAAAAATATTGACTTTTGTTTAAATTGCCCTATTAATAAGTTTCATTTATAGTATCAGTTTCTTCTTTATGGGTTTTGGATGAACTTGTCAATTTGCAAACTTGCTTGGAATAAGAAGTAGCTAGTGGAGATAAACTGGTTCTTTTCTCCTAATCTTCATTAGTAACTTAAAAAGCTCACATGCACGAGCTTTGCTGAGGAGATCCCCGAAAGCAGTGGTTGAACCATGTACTTCCTAAAATTAACCGAGGGAAAAGCTTGCTATGCAAGAAAACTTAGGGTGATGGGGTTGTTCTATGGGCAGGTGTGTTTTTAAACTTTATTTCTAAGTCTATCTCCAGAATACTGACTTCATCTGGTCAGCTTCTTTCAATATATAAGGCTTCACGTGAAAATTAAAACTGTAATCGTCCCAGGAATAGATAAGTACTCATTTAGTTTTCAAAATTGAGTTAGATTCCACTAATGTTATTGACTTAATTAGTTTGCTCTTTCAAGTTTGACTAAATATGAAAAACTGAGCATTGGTCAAGTGTTCACATTATGCAATAACTTAATTCTTTTCATCTGTGCACAATGGCGGGACATGAGCAAAAAAAAAAATTCAAATGTACAACTTTAGAATGTATTTTTTTTATCCTCACCCGAGGATATTTTTCCATTTTTTGTACAGATAGAGTGGGAGGGAGAGAGAGGAAGGGAGAGAGAGGAAGGGAGAGAGAGAGAGAAACATCGACGTGAAGAGACACATCGAGTGGCTGCCACCCACATGACCAACCAGGGCCGGGGACAAACTGCAACCGAAGTACGTGCCCTTAGCGAGAACCGAACCTGGGTCTCTCCAGTCCGCAGGCCGATGCTCTAATCGCTGAGCCAAACTGGCCAGGGCTAGAATGTATTTTTTACAGTTTGCTCAAATCTCTAAGTATTCCTTATAAAAGTTTATATTCAGATTATTTGCCATTAAAAATGTAACACAAAGAGAAAAAGCATTATATATATATATATATTTATAAATTAATAGTAAAAAGATAATAGATTCATATTTCTCATGATCAATAACTGTGAAAATAAATAAAAACAAAAATAAATAAATGTGGTAGAAAACTAAATTTAAAAGCTATATCCTGAAAACACTATAATTTATTTATGGAATTATACTAGCATAAACAACTGACTTAATTTGCCAGAAATCACAGATTTTCCTTAGATACCGGCATGGCTTGCTGTGCATTTTACTCAGGTCCCTGATCAAACACCTTCTCACAGTGGAAGACTTCCTGGCCCTTTGATCATTTCCTCAAAACTAGAGACAGATCTCAGAAGGGAGGGGGTGGACGGAACTGGAAGAGATAAATCAAAGAACATATATGCATATATGCATAGCCCATGAACACAGATAATAGTGTGGGGAAGGCCGGGGGGGGGGGGGTTGGAGGGGCAAATGGGAGAGGGGAGAGGAATGGAGGACATCTGTAATACTGTCAACAATTTTTAAAAAATCTAGAGAGGTTCTCAAACTTTCCAATCTCATAAACTTTCACACTCTTAAAAAGTACTGAGGACCCCAAAGAACTCATTCCTATGGGTGATATAGAAGGATATCTACTGTGTTAAAACTGGGAAATCTTTAAAGCAAGAGAAGACATCAAGCACACTCCACGAGCCATCAGGGCAATGATGCCTTGTCTCCGTGGAGCCTCTGGGAAGCACCATGGAACTGTCTTCCCAGAGATCCCCATCCTCACCCTCACTCACTCTGTGTGGGGACGAGCAAGGATAAGGCAAATAACACTGCAGGATTATTGTGAAAACTTGTGCCTCTTCAGAGCCCCAGAAACGGTCTCGGGGACCCCCAGGACTCCCATGTGCACTTGAATAACCCTATTCTACCACTTACCAGCTTTGTTATTGCTTGTAGTAATTATATACCTGAACTGGATTTCAGACTTTTCTGACCAGAATGTAAATGCCACAAGGCAGAGACTTCTGTGTTGCTATTAATAAAGGCTTAATATATATATATATATACACAAATATATATATCAATGACTACACCACCACCTGTACCTATAGCGATGTAATAAAACCCCAATATATTAAGATTTGATTATATCAGTTATCAGTTGCTGTTGAAGTGACTTATTATTTAATCAGAGGCAGTTTTAATATTTTAACTTCTGGGGAATCCCACAACACATCTCCATAAGGTATTACCAGGGGACCTCTCCTTCCACTGTCCCCAGGGAAAAGTCTGCTTACTCTCATTTTTCTCATGAGGGCTCCCAGCCTCTACTTTTCCTCATGCTCATAGCAGTTTTGATACTGTCCTCGCTTTCACCAGCTTGCACTTGATCCTCATATGAAAGTTTTGGTGCCTTGACAATTCAAAACCCAATTATATTTTCATCAGAAATTTCCACTGGGCTCTAACTTTGTACATAATCCCAGAAGACCCTGATAATACAGGTGAGAGTGGTGTTTTTAATGAGAACTCTACATTGTTCTCTCTTGCTTAGGGAATAATAAGAAACATTTGGTAGTTTCTTTGTATATCCCTTCAATTTCTAAGTTTGCGTCTGAGCTGGTGACCTCTTTGGAGAAAGTATAACACGCTTCTTAAATATCTCTGTGTTAGAATAAAATCAAAGAAAAAGAAATTGAACATTAGCTAAAAAATAGGTAGTACAGCATCTGGAAAGAAAGATAATTATAGCTCCCTGGAGGACAGAACGACACCTGGGTGTTTTTCCTTCACTTTCGATCACACCTACCATAGGTAGTGGCGGAAGTGAGTGTGAGTGAATTTGGTATCTAAAGCCATTTGGATTCATTTGTTATTTAAAGACAGCTTTAGACTTGGAACATTACCAAACTTCTGGAAGGAGACTGCATCATTAGTATTTCAACACTTGGACCAAACGCATACGATGTCGTGATTTCACAGGGAATAAACAATTTGAGGAGGAACTCAACTAACTTGAATAAATGCTTCCAGGAAATGACTCAGAATCTCCAGAGTCCAGGTGTCAGTCCTTAACTGTTGGTGAAGTGAGGGGAGCAGTAGGACTTGAATCCAAGTCTTCTGGCTCCAAGGGAAGGATAAGCTACCTGTATCCCCGATCAGAGGCTCTCCACCTCGTCAGGTCTAACTTAGCACCTAGTTGCCACCACAGTAGAAAATCAAACAGGTCAGTCTTCTTTCCCTGAGCATGACATTAATATTGCGAGTCACATGATCAATATATTTCTCATCTTGATTTGTTTAATTATTATAAAAATATTAACCCTCCTAAACCATGTCTGCATCCTCTGGTAACAGGCTTTCTAGGAACTATGGAAATATTCACTTAACAAGGATGTCTCCCATCTCTTTTATTATTGCATAAGAATATATGGAATTACATTTTAAAGCATTTTAATAACCTTATCTCTCAACAATTCTCTTACCACAAAGAATTAAGTATATTCACAGTAACTAAATAAAAGTGACTGACTATAAATCAAGAGTTAATAATATATTCACTTGGACTATATATGATTGTTCTATTTGGATTTCACCTGCTCAGGATAGTACCTTATATAACTAATTCTTGATTTTTAAAATATATTCTGATTTGAAAACTCAGAATAAAATAACCCTCCTTTCTTTGCCATAACATAGAGAATATATTAAGCTTCTAAAACTTTCTTGCAACTGGATGCTGGTATTTTCTAGAATATGGTGAAAAGCCAACTTGCTACAGAAGGAAATAATCACTATTTCACAATATAATATTTAAAGCAATTAGCAATCTCTTTAAACATACAAGTCCTTTTTCCCCATTCTAGTTGTCCATTTTATTTCTGATTTCGACTGACATATTTTTGTTAATTTTGGTTAGATAATCACCCTTACCTCTGAGTTTATTTCTCCAAGGAATGCGTGGATTAAATAGGGTACTTTGTCCACAGAAGTTTGGGTCAAGTTGTACATTATGTAAGCTGCCAGTGCCCCTAAGCTTCTGTCAACTTTTTTTTCCCTCAGCAAAGCAACAGCAATTCTCCTAGTGACTCTGTGACACGTATTTGCGAGAACTGAAATTACACAGCCAGCAGTCACAAAATAATGGCGGGTGGCTCAGGCTGTATATGTGATCTACATACTGTTTCGGATGGCACTTTTTAAAAAATGCTACGTGCTGGTAAGCGTATGTCACTACAGTCAGTACAGTGGAGCAGTTACTGCTAGTCTAAGGGTCAGGAAGATGGGTTTACCGAGACTCAAATTTTATTTTAATCTGACCTTAGAAAGAAAAATAACAAAAGCTTTAACATCAAACAAATTAAGTGCCCTGCACTTAGGGGTTGAGATTGGTTGCCATTTAGAACTCTTTCAAGCTGGTTTTAGACTGCATTTAGTGTTGTCTCCTCTGAGTTAGGACTAGAGCCTGGCTCTCAAGGGCAGCGTGCCAGGTCCAATTTCGCATCAGCTATTTCATGTTTGTTCTAGCTAATGAACCCATTGATTGAATAATCACAAAAATCAAAGGACTAGCAGAATCTGGTGGGCTCTTAATAATTAGATGAAATGTGTCAGAGAGCCACTACATGTCTATGTGTTTAAATTTATGTATCAAGAATATAAACACAGTCTCTTGCTCCAGTACTTTGCAGAATGTTGTGCTGATTATTCTCTTTGCTCCCCATATTCATTCTCTGCCCTTTACCCCATAAACACTGTATCACAGGGGTCCCTGGTATTTGTTTTATGATTGGATTTGGCCACTGGGAGGCACGAGAAGGACATAAGAAGGCGGGAGGAGAACGAGGTTAGGATATTCATTCCTCTGCGCCTGTCATGCCTCGTGACTCCGCTGCTACTAGTCCCTATGCTTTTCCCTCGGGACTGAGGGCAGCAAGGGATTCTGTCTGTTGTTCCCTGAGTACCTCAGCAGGCAGTTCTGTTCCCTTAATATTATTTACTCCTTTGTAGATAGTAGCTTAATTAAATTAGCTTCAGGTCAACTCTTTTGAGTAGAATCTATTTCCATTCTGAACCCTGAGACAACTAGGGATTTATTTTGTAAGTACTTAAAGTTAGCAACAGTTAACCCCCCAAATGTTAGTTACCTCCTCAATACTTTATAATTAAATTCCTAAATTTCTCTTAATTCATTCTTCTCAAACTGACTCTGAAAATGTTAAGAACAACTAAGAATCACACTATTTCTCATTTCACCATGGTTTACACCCTTCGACATAGATCTCTTAGGTGGCACCTCCAGCACTTTGGTTTTCCTTTGTTGTTGGTTTTACTTTATCCTTTTCTATCTTCAAACAAGGAAGCATAGGCTTATAAAAAGAACAATCAACTACAATCCTAGGAGCTTTCCCACAGACAATCCAGTGTATAACCACATAACTAAGCTTAATGAAAAACAAAAATTGAGCAGTTACGAATTTTGATTCAGTAGATCCAAAGGCTGTTTCTTAATTTTCCCGTGATTATATTTTTGCTTATTTTTTATTATTTACTTTCAATTTCACTGAATTATTACTTAAAAATGTAGACTTTCTATACTTTTTACTTTTTAGGATTATCTTTAACATGCAGTAGCAGATCAATTTTTACAATTATTCCTTATACATATATAACAAATATATATTATCATTCAACAAATGTACATTTTAAAATTTATATAATATATTAATTTGTTCATTAGTTGTTCCAAATTTCCGTGGCCTTTTCCTCGAGTATTCAATCTGATTCTGATAAGCATGCATTGAAATAATACAATATTTTTCATCAACTTTTAAAATACTTTTTAATATTTTTTTGTTTCAATATTCAGATGCTATGTTGTTTGGTACATACATGTTCATTAGATTTTTGTATGAGTTTATCCCATCTTTATAGATTATTTCATTATATAAGTCCTCTTCGACCATGCTTAGTGCTTCTGCATGAAATTCCACTGCATCTCACAGTCCCATCTGTGTGTTCTTTGCATTCGCTGTCATTTGTGTGTCCATCCCTTTAATTTCAACATTTACTTCATTAATATTAGTGTCTCATAAACATCCCATCACTATTTTATCTTGTTTACTACAAACCTGAATTTTTATTCTCTTCAAAGAATTTATTGTGTTACTTGTAGAGCTAGATTGATAGTTGATTTATCTCTACGTTTTAGTTTGCCTCTTATTTTACTCTTCATTCTCTTCTCTGTAGTTTACATATATTAAAATTATCCTCTCTCCTAAACTCATAATAAAATACATTTACTATTATGTCAAAAAGTGAGCTATCCAGTACCATCCCCCGACCCAGGACACATTTTTTATCTCTGCTCTCCTTACTCTCGAGTAAAGAGAGAATTGAGTACTGTACACCAAATATTAATTAAATATAGTTCTAAGTACAACTACCCCTACAAGACAAGTATATTATTGACTCAGAGAGAAGAGGTCACAATCCTACATTTAAAAATATGAAATAGAGAAACAAGGATATTACAAACCATGCATCTTACTTTGGGAATTTTATTGAGGGGATGCATATGGATTTAAATAAATCAACACATTTATGGTGATATTGCCTGAAAAGTAGTGGTAGTATGAAGATTACAGAAAAAATAAACTAATATATAAATTAAGTGGTTTTAGGTCAGCATATTATTTTATTTTTATATTTTCCTTTTCTATAGCAAAACTTGATGGGTATTCAAGGAAATTTTATTTTTATAAAGTAAGGAATAAAATGCTTCACTGATTTCTAATGTACAAATGATCAAGATAATGTATGTTTAATGATTTAGTTTTTAGCTTTTTATGGGATTTTATTGAAAAATGTCAAGAGAATTTTATGATTTATTAAAGTGAGGCTCATTTTAATCCAGCGTTTTTTTCTAGGTCTCAATCACTCTGGTTGAAAAACATGAAATTAACTGGAGGTAAAGAAATCTTTAAATACTCTATTGATATTAATATAGCAATATAAGATTGTTAAATATAGAAATATAAAACATTTTTGCACAGTACTATAGCATAGCACTAAATAGTACTTCATATATTACATCATTTCTTTCCCTATTTTGTTATATAATTGCTGTACTGTTTAAAATCTCCACCAACAAATCCATACGAGTAAAGTATTGTCAATTAATTTTAATGTAGACACTGTGTGGATTAAACATATATACGATGTGCTCATACAATGTGCTGGTCTAGATGCTAAAAAGGATATCAGAGAATTGATGAGAATCACCATTACATTAATAATGGGTGAAAAAGTTAGATGTCAATTACTGATTTAGGAGCATTTACAATCTACATGGGCTAAGGAGGAGTAATGTGGAAAGTAGATGAGAGTGGAGCAAAATGGATAAAACAAGTAGGAACATATCTAGAAGTCCTATTAGTCAGGTCTCCTGATATTAATTAGAAAAATAATGGCATAATATTCCTTTAATTGTCTTCAAGTACAACTGTCATTTGACTTACTTTCACTTGTTGAATAATCCTGTGGGTCAAGTATTCCTGATTCCTGCAGCGACCTAATACAGGAGTCCACCAGCTCAAGGCCTGTTGTGAGTTCATCTTCGATATCTTTTTGACCATCTGAAATTAAAATATTTTTAAGTTATAAACAGATATGTGATAATGTTATTATTAAAGCTTAAGACAATCATTTAAAAAATCAAAAGCATCCTAACCTAACATGACCTCTATGAAGTTCTCACTCGATATCTTGTACTCTTCAATCAAGCAGTATAAAAAGCTACGGCCAGCAAATTTCATGCATCCATGAAGAACACGAAGTGAATAGAGAATTGTGAGAACTTAACTCCCATGAATTTGTGAGCTATCACAATGACTTAATTTAATTTTAGTTGTCATATTCATTTTTATAAGTCTCTAAAGTTCACAAGGAAATTAATCAATAAAGATACATGTAGTAAGTGTTCATTAAGAAGCCGTACTTTACCTTGTGATTGCCAGTGAAACTGCTCTTCTGCTGAACTGTAAAAAAGAGAATACATAGATATGAAGCATGGGTCAGAAACAAAGAGACCCTAGGCTACAAGACACAAGGCACATTAGGGTAGTAATGGTGGTTCCATGGCACTTTCTTTAATTTCTTACTGAGAAAAGAGATCCCATTTTGATAAAATTTTAACTTTAATCCATTTGATATATACCTCTTTTGATTTACAGGTATTAGCAGGTTGTTAATAGACAATGTCCAGTGGGTTTCAGAACAGTTCAATTTTTACAAAGCCCAACCTATTATACTTATTCCTTATAATAGTTTTACATACATGCAGTTCTACCTAATTTTAGTGCTTTTTAAAATATGAACTTGAATTGCTTCATATAGAATCTGTGAGGTAGTCTAAGAAAGAAATAACTTTCCATTTTTTCATTACAAAAAAGATAAGATAAACCTATACCTCCTTCTAGACATATCAGATGTGCTGTTCCTTTCAGTTGATTATTATAGCTTCAATTATTTAAAAATCATAACACTTTACTGACAATTGAATACACAATTCCCCAATTCTCACTTTATTCATTCATTTTCTAAAATGACCCCAGTAGAAAGGCTTGTTTACACACATGATATGCCAATGATACTGTGCAGAGTACACCTAAATAGGCAACACAGATTCACTTTGAAACATTTATTAAATATAAAAAATTTAAATGTCTAAATATAAATAATTTTCTTTATATATGCAAATACTTCTAAAATGCCCCCCTCCATTTTTAATCCTCACCTGAGGATATTTTTTCATTGATTTTTTCAGATACAGTGGGAGGGAGGGACAGAGAGAGAGAGAGAGAGAAACATTGATGTGAGAGAAACACATTGATTGGTTGCCTCCCGCACGATCCCCATTGGTGCTGGGGATCAAACCTGCAACTGAGGTACATGCACTTGACCAGGAATCAAACCTGTGACTCTTTGGTCTGCAGGCTGACATTTTAACTGCTGAGTCAAATCGGCCAGGGCTGATATGCCCCTTTTAATATTCCAATAATTGAGAAATCTAGATGCCAATTACTGACAGTCATCATTTTCAGAATGATTTTCTACATTTATTTCACTGCATCTTTTACTCTGATCAAGTAGTTTTTATGAATAGCTCATCAGTTTCATAACAGCAAGTGGGTTTTAGAACTCTAATCTATACCTTGGAGATGGCTTCTGAATACATTTACAGGGAAAAAAAGGAATTCTGGTATAAATCAGTATTCAGAAAAGACATGATTGACATAAATGAATACAAGAGCAGCCCCTTAAGAGACATATGACTTTTACAGGATATCTTGCTTTGCAGCCAATGCATTTAAGCAAACTTGAAAATGGTTGTACAATGATGAGAGCTATAGACATTAGATACATGAAATGATAACATAAATTCAGTCCAATGCAACTTTTTCTTGCATCAAAAAGATGTAACATTATATAGCAGTAACATGTCACTACAAAGTTTAACACTTAAAGCAGAAATGTAATCCTATAATCAATATTTCAAAACTGCAGAGCCTGCTCATTTAACAAGAGATGTTAATATAGAAGTAGAAAATGCTTCCATATTTAGAGCAGGTAGAATGGTGTACTTTCCCCCAAAAAGATATATCCACATCAAATCCCTAAAAATTGAGAACTCTTATTGGAAAAAAGGGTTTTGCAGATGTAATTAAAGCTCTTCAGATGACCTAGTCCTAAATCCAATGATAAGTGTCCTTATAAGAGACAGAAGAGGAGAGAGACACAGAGGAGGAGGCATTGGGAACATGGAAGCAGAGACTGGAGTTATGCCTCCACGAGCCAAGGAACACCTGCAGCCGTTGGAACCTTGAAGAGGGCAAAAGGATTCACCCCTAGAACCTTCATGGGGTTCGCAGTCCTGTCGACACACCTTGATTCTGAACCTCAAACTATGATATCGAACTCTAATTCACACCTTGATTTTATGAGAGAATAAATATCTTTTGTCTGAGGCCACTCAATTGTGGTCATTTGTTATGATAGCCCCAGGAAACTGACACTATTTTTCTGATATAATAAAAATGGTCTGTTATATCTTCCAGGATACCATGTTCTGTTTACCCATACAGTCCTTTACTAAATACTTACTATATACCAGGGTTCTGCTAATTCACAACACTCACAAATTTATTTTGGTAGATGGAGAATAAGAGGCTTATTAATACTAAATAACTTACCACACAGATTGTAAGGAACTCAGTAGGGGGATTAAACTAACCTGTTCGGCTCCAAAACTCATATTCCTACCTCCTAATCTACAGTTATAGAGGGAAACACACTAAGGTTACTTCCCACCCGAAGCAGGAAGAGTGAGCAAGTCACTGGAAGCTTCTCCCACAGCTCACCAAAGTCCCACGCTGTTCTCCTTGCAGGCACAATGAAGACCACACTTCCTTACCTCCTTGCACATAGATGGGGTCATGTGAACTGCTCTGAGAAGGGACAAGTGCCACCCGCTGCCTCAGGCAGAGAAAGGCAGGAATGAGCCCTTCATGCTCTCATTCATTGTTAAGCCCTGTGTTGAGATGGGTCCCTGAGTAACCATGTGAAAGAAAGATTTCTGCCAACCCAGACAGGACAAAGCATGAGTAAGAAACAAACCACTGTTGTGTTAAAACTCTGATGTTGGAGAGTTGTTTTTTCCGTAGAATAATAACTGAGTAACACAAAAATGTGCTATTATTTGAGTTCATATGGCATTTCCTGTTTTTCTATCTTCATTTCCACATATAGAGCAGCAAGAAGATGTCTTGGTCACTCCAGCAGATGTCAAATGGACTCATCCTTTGAGATTTAGCCTCATCTAAATCTCATGAGTGATTTCATATGCAGGTCTACACACCCCACTATTACATAATATTTACTCTTTGTTCATCTCTTTCAAAAGTGTTTCTATTTTATAATGCAGCAGAAGCAAGAAAGAAACATTTTTATTACAGTTGCAAAAATACCATTGGCAGTGACTATGAAACTATCCTCTCAGAGCAGAAGTGCCTTCCTTTGGGGCCGGCAAAGAGCATTAATCACTTAAATGGTTTCCTGATTCCTTTAGTACAGTTAAAATGCATCAAAAGTGTGAATGATCACAGAAAATGGAAGTGCCAAGAGAAACCTGGTTTGGATTTCACTGCCTCTGAATGCACACTTTACTCTGTCTGTTAGGGGATTCTATGCAATTGCATATATTATGGCTTAATTCCTTTTCTTAAAAACTGCTCTGAGGTGGATAATTTTTTCTAAAGGCAAACAGACAATTTATTCACTCAATGAACATTGTTGATGCCTGTGTCTCTGACACTCTTATTTCAACTGTTTAGGAATTACTCATGGTAAACTTTCTCCCAATAATATAATTTAATATAACATAAAAGTCATTTTTTGAAACTGTTGTAGCTATATTTATGTTCAATTTCAGTAAATAAAGTTGGCTTTCATTACTGAAATTCTGCTTATTAAAATAGAAATAATTATAAGGAAAACTATAAATGTAATTTAGATCATTCCAAATGTATTTAACCACAACTATGTATAAGTTCCAGAATCCAAATATTGTGAGACAAATGTATGACAAAGACTATCATAAGTAACATTTAACTTTTAAACATATACTTAAATATGTACATAAGCCAGTGATGTTAGTTAAGAGTTTAAAAAAAACAACAAATGAAAAGGACCAATTTTAATAGCTAACACTTATATAGCTCTCACTATATACCAGGAAATATCCTAACTAATTTATAGTTGATCTTCATGCCAAAACTTTTAAGAAAAGTAATACTTTCCCATTTCACAGATAATGAAACTGAGGTAAAAAGATGTTAAGGAACTTGCTGGATGTTGTACAGCCAGCAAGTAGTAGAGCCAGACTTATGGCCCTGGCCACCTGGTGCTAGAGGCTACATTCTGAACAACCATTCTGTCCACACATTTTGCTGCATCAAAATTAAACTCCTATGTGACAAAAGTAAAACATAAACACCAGAAACCAAGTTGTTAAATAAGCCACATCCTAGGAGAAGACATTTGCAATGCATGTAATATACAAGGGGTTAGATTCCAGAACATATAAATAAATCCTATAAATCAATGAGATAGAGATTAAAAGATCAAATAGAAGAGAGGTCAACACATATTTGTATAACTGAGGCATGGAAAAATCAAGAATGTATGGCTACTGAACACATTAAAAGATAAACAACCCTATTAGGGATTGAAGAATAAAAATTAGACACAAGATACCTCTTTATACTCTGCAGGCTTCAAACAACTACAGTCTGACAGTACTGAGTGTTGAAGAGGAGACAGGGAAATAACAATCATCATAGGTGAGGGAGTGAATTAGAAAAATACTGGGGTGAGCTATGAGCCAATACGTGGTAATGTCTTACATGCAAATACCCAATCACCTAACAGGCTGCTTCTAGGTAGAGCCTCCAGGGAAAACTATGCACCTGTGTCCAGAAGACTGTTCATGACTGTTCATGCCTTCCTGTCCACAGTAACAAAACAATGGAAGCAACCTAAGTGATCAGCAATAGGGGAATGGAAAAATATACTAATATGATTACATATTATATATAACATACATATAGATTAAATACTATTCATCAATTAAAATAAATTAGCCAGATACTATGTAGGTAGTGCTCAAAAACAAAATATAGAGTCGAATGTGTATATTGCACATAAAAAAATCTACAGCCTGATCCCAAGAATGGGGATTTTAACATTGATTGAATATTATATGCAAATATTTTATACATCAAAAAGTTGGAAAAGGAAATAAAATATATTTGAGAAGGTTCATAACAAATAACTATAATAATTGTGTGCTTTTTTAACCTTAAGAAATTCTTAAGGTTGTGTGTGTGTGTGTGTGTGTGTGTATAAAGAGAGAGAGAGAGAGAGAGAGGGAGAGAGCAAGCTGTGGAGAAGAGATAACGTTAGATGGATTAAAAAGATGCACCTAATTCATGATGGTGTTGGCCTCTGAAGGACACAAAGAGAGGTGAGTGTGAGGAGGGGTCAATAGGAAATGTTACTGTATATCTACTATGAAAAATGAGGACGACGCATTAGAAAATCGTATACTTGAAACTGAAATAATTGTGTGAACCAATGTCATCCCAATAAATTTTATTAAAAATGAGGACAAAATGTTAACATTAATTTAAGAATACCTTTGACACTTGGAATTTAAAAAATCACCATTTTTACACTTAAAAACATATTTAGTTAAAGGCTTACATAAATCCTTGTGGTTTAGTTTTACATACTAGTCTCATTATTGTTAGACTCACTCATAGTTGAAATTAAAATGATGCAAAACAATTCTGAAGTAATATCACTTAAATGTATATATGTATATAATTTAGAGATATTATTATTTTTCTTCTATTTTGTATGGGAGAAAAATGACTATCAATTCACTATGTTTCAAGTTGGACATTCCTTGAACATTTTAAGTAAGCCACCAATAACGTCCAAGTTCTGAGAGCATGATGAGGGGCAGGGGGCAGGGGCTACTTTGAACTAAACAATAAGCTTTGAATTCCTGGAGATGTGATTTTCAGCCTCATCGTTTCCAGCATGATAGTGTCCTCACCCACCTCCGGGCCATTTCTAATAAAGCGTGTGTGTGTGTGTGTGTGTGTGTGTGTGTATATGAAAGTCCAGAGAATTTCTTAAGGTTAAAAAAGCACACAATTATTATAGTTATTTGTTATGAACCTTCTCAAATATATTTTATTTCCTTTTCCAACTTTTTGATGCCCAAAGCATCCGTCCTCACACTGTGTCATGTCGTGTACTACTGCTCATAGTATCTTTCAAAATGAAATAAAGGCAAGGGACTCCTGAGTTTTTTGTTGGTTTGCTTTTTTTTTTTTTTTTTTAATCCTCACCAGAGGATGGTATTTTTCTATTTATCTTCAGATAGAGTGGGAAAGAGAGAGGGAGAGAGACTGGTTGCCTCCTGCACGACCCCGGCCAGAACTGGGGATGTACGTGCCCTTGACAGGAATCAAACCTGCGACTCATTGGTCTGTGGGCCGATGCTCTAACCACTGAGTAAACTGGCCTAGGCTGTTGGTTTGCTTTTAAGTTAAGCAACATACCTAAAACATAAGCCAGAGACACTATCGTGAAGTAATGTGCTTCTGAACTGCCGATTGATTCCAGCCGACAGGAACAAAGAGCCAATATTTACAATGTCCATTAAGTCCCCAAATTGTATTCTGACAAAGTATTTTTTGGTATATGGTTGTGCACACAGCCATATCACAAGAATAAACATTGGTTACAGAATAAAGTGTCCTTGGCCCAAAGTCCTGAATGCCATGGACATGAACACACTCAGAAACATGGTGAGCAGTGGTCCGCTGAGGAGCTCTGCTCCAGGCTGCTGTTGCCCTTGTACGTGAGCGCCGGTACCCAAGCCTGGCCAGTGTGGACTGTGAGAAGCCTGCTTCCCCCAGAACTTTCTGTGGAATGGATTTCCCTGTTGCTGACTGCCTGTGGTTTCTATAGGTATCTGTGATACATTTTCAGATGGATATTGCAATATTTCTGCCACAAAATTAGACTATTTCTTTCTTAGATCACATCTTTCTGCTTTAACTATTTTCATCAAAAATATAATTTTACGTCTATTATAAAAATGTTTACAGGGCGACGATGGATAGCGACTGTCCAAAGCTCCCAAACCAGGAGACGATGTGAGTGGGGAAGCGTGTGGGCTCGAGAGTCGGAGTCCAAGACTGGAGACCAGCTCTGCTTCTTCCAACCTAGGACCCTTTGGAAAAGTCACTTTAACTCTCATCCTAAATGCAGACATTTGGAGGACTAAGTAAATTAGTGTATATCAAGTGACTTACAGGTGATTAGGGCACATTCTGACCAAGTATGAAATTGCTTCTATTTTATTATACATTGTTAAAATGATTTACATGGCCTATAGATTATGGCTTATTTTAATCTACTTCATCCTATGGCAAGGTCCAAAGAGGACAGAGCAGTGGACCTTAAGAAAATACCCAGGCAGGGTGGGATCTATGGCTAGGTTGTTGGTCACAGCCAGTCCTGGAGCAAATGGTAAAACAAGGTCACCACAATTCTTGGTGACAGCTCCCTGTGGCTGGTCACATCCAGAGCAGGGGAACACAGAGCCACCTGCCCGAGACTGCAGTCCAGTGCGTGCGTGGGTTAGAAAGAGCACAGGACTGGAGGGCGACGGCATGAAGAGGTGTGCGGAGGCACTCGCTCTCTCTAAGACTTAGTTTCCCCACTTCTAAAATGAGGATATCACTAGAATTTTCCCTGTGGGGATCATGTGAAAGTTAAGTGTGTAATGTATGCAACACCCAGACAACAGTGCTGGGAAAATATGTGGCTTTAAAGGGGGAAAAAAGGAAGCTATTGTTACCATATGCAGAAGAACAGAGGCCTGAGCGTGCAGCCAGCTCATAGGACTGCAAGTCCAATAGGTCAACACCATGGAATTCAACATGTCTGTGTCTGGGGCCAATAAATATTATCACAGAAATATGTTACAGGCTCAGCAGAACTAAAATTGTCTGTTTTTTCCCACAGTAAACTCGGGGGGGAAAATGGGGAGTTAAAAAAAAAAGGCTGTTTGTGATTTTTCAAAGAAAGACAATTTTCTTTTAAAGCGTACATTTTCCAATCAGTCCTACGCAGGATACTTCTTCTTGCAATTGCTTCTGGTCTTGCCTTAGCAAAGCCTTGAAGACCACTTGCTATTTTCAAATCAGTGGGAGAAAATAAATCAGACTGAACTTGCTATTATAAATTTTCTTTTTGGCTTGAAGCAGAGGCAATTCACATTCTAAACTAATTTTGTTGGAGTTGGACAAATTATTCAGGCAACTGATACCGCAGAGAGGTACTGGCTCCCATGCCGCAGCCTGGACACACACGGTTCCTGCGTTTATCACAGAACACACCACACCGGCAGGTTTGTGAGCTGGCCAGCTAGAGCTAAACAAGGCAGAATTAACGTGAATTCTGTCTTGTTTTCGTTCCTTCAAAATACATGCTCCAGTTTCCAGCAAACACAAAGAATTAGCCTCAGGCTCAATCGCGCAAAATGTGTTACCTAAAGAAAAGCCAAGCTTTTACCGTGGGAAAGACACGCATTCAAGGGCTTTAATTGTCCTGGAGTTGACTATACTTACATTACAAGAGACATATTATATATAAAATGTAATACTAGAAGGAACAAAAGGTAAATTATAAATTAGAAAATTCTCATGTTATATCTCCCTTCACGGTTTTCTGGGAGACTTCTCACACATGGGCTAGGTATCATTTTTTTAACTGCTTATACAGTACCCCAGAATTTTACAGTAGTTGAAGCAACGTTTCTGAATGCCAGCCACATTAGACAATAAATGCCAAAATATATAGGTGAGCATCACATAAAGTAGAATGTGGTGAATGCCAATTGCAGATGACCAGGGACATTGCTCCTCAGTCGGCTCGGAGATCTTATAATATTCTGAAATGTCTTCAAACCATCAAAAATTGAATTGTTCAAATGGTCTATGTGCCAAATGCATTCTATATTGTTATATTAATGATTTCCACTGATGTTCATGGTACCTCACAGCTAGACCTTTGATTCACCTGATCGCTTCACTTACTGATCCTGAGGCAGAAAGTCAGCTCACTGTACTTTGCAGTCTAATCATTCACAGCTGATTTCTTGGGCAGGAGAAGAGCAGTTGGTGTGCTTGCTGAGAGAGGAGGTACCTATATTAAGGTTCTCAGATGCTCCCTGTTTTAGTCTTCTGTACTTACTGTCCCAGAATTGTCCCTGTTGTTGTGGTCCTATCAGTGAGGGGGGCTCCTTAGTCTGGAAGACATCTCTGGGCAAAAGGAAATGTCGAACTTATGGTTTCCTGGCTTCTTGTTATTATGTGTGTGTGAGTATGTAAGAAGTGTGTGTGTGTGTGTGTGTGAATGTGTGTGTGTGTGTGTACCTCCCTCTTCTGTTCCTGTTCAACACACCAATTGGCTCACAGCTTTCCTTTTACCTGCTCTTGTTTCATAAATGTGTTGTCTATTATGGTACTGAATTTGACTGAAATTGATACGATTTTATTACTATGTGTGAAGCTAACACCTCTTAGATATTTAATGGAAATTTATGCAAATAACCATTTCTGTTTCACAGGAAAGAGAAAACTGATTTTTTGTTTTGTGACTTTGAATACAAACAGATGATTTTAAAAATAAATTTCAGTTTTAGTGTCCATATAGAGCAGAAACCATGTAATATTCATAAACAACTCTCATGGTATTATAGATTTTTCACTTCTTTATGAGCAGTAGTGGTTTATAAACAATTTGAAGGTTCAGTTCAAATGTTTAATGGGTGTCCAAATGTTCATAGCAGTTTATTCCTAATTTACAACAACTAGAAACAACCAAATGTCTTGCAACAGGTGAATAGTTAAACAAGCTGATGCATCCATACAGGGGAAATGTATGCAGCAATAAAAAGAAATGGATTATTAATATGTGCAACAAGCAACAGCTTGGAAGGATTTCAAGGGAATTATGCTGACTGTAAAAGATAAAGAACACTCTTAGTCTGTTGCCTACTTCCATGATTCTGGATCTATTTTGGTCAACAGCTTATTTTGTTCATTATGTCCCACAAATAAGTGAGATCATGTAGTATTTGTCTTTCTCTGACTGGCTTATTTTGCTCAGCATAATGCTCTCTAGGTCCCTCCATGCATTCTCAAAGGATAAGAGATCTTTCTTTCTCACAGCTGCATAATATTCCATTGTGTATACGTACCACAGGTTTTTTATCCACTCATCTACTGATGGGCACTTGGGCTGTTTCCAGATCTTAGCAATTGCTGCCATGAACATAGGGGTACGTATATTCTTCCTGATTGGTGTTTCAGGCTTCTTAGGATATATTCAAAGAAGTAGGATCACTGGATCAAATGGCAGTTCAATTTTTAATTTTTTGAGGAAACAACATATTGTTTTCCATAATGGCTGCACCAGTCTGCATTCCCAGTAGCACTACACTAGAGTCCCCTTTTCTTCACATCCTCACCAGCACCTGTTGTTTGAGGATTTGTTGATGGTGGCCATTCTGGCAGGTGTGAGGTGGTATCTCATAGTTGTTTTAATTTGCATCTCTCTGATGATTACAGATGTTGAGCTTTTTTTTAATATGTCTCCTGGCCATTTGTAAGTCATGGAAATAGGGAACAGACTAACAAACCTCAGAGAGATAGGGGGTGGGAAGAGATAAACCAAAGAACTTATATGCGTATATGCACAACCAATCAACACAGACGTTAGGTTTGGAAAGGCAAGAGCAGGGTGGGAGTGGGAAAGAGGGGGTCAATGGGAAAAAAGGGAGACACCTGTAATACTTTCAACAATAAAAAAGCACCCATGTAAAGGGTAAAGTGAAATAAAAAATGAATTATGCTTCCAAAAAAAAAAGAACATTCTTGAAATAAAATTATAGACCTGCAGAATAAATCGGTTGCCTGGGCTTCAGGATCATGGATGTGGCTATAAAGAGGTAACACGAGGGGCCTGTGGTGATGGAGTGAGCAGTCTTTTTTTTTTTTTAATCCTCACCCGAGGATATTTTTCCATTTTTTGTACAGATAGAGTGGGAGAGAGAGAGAGGAAGGGAGAGAGAGAGAGAAACATCGACGTGAAGGGACACATCGAGTGGCTGCCACCCGCACGACCAACCAGGGCGGGGGACAAACTGCAACCGAGGTACATACCCTTAGCGGGAACCGAACCCGGGTCTCTCTGTACCGCAGGCTGACGCTCTAACCGCTGAGCCAAACTGGCCAGGGCGGAGTGAGCAGTCTTAAATGTTGGCTGTGGTGGTGGTTACACAATGCTACTTGTGCAGTAAAACTGCATAGAAACAAACACACAATCACAAATGAGTGCATGGAAAACTGGGGAAAACTGGGGATTTGTACCAATGCTGATTTCTTAGTTTTAGTATTGTACTACATAGTTGTGCCCGTTATTCCCAATATGAGAATTGAGAGAAGTTACAGGAGGTTAAAGGACATGTCTCCAAGTATTTCACTTGGCAACTTCCTACGAATCTATAATCACTTCAAAAGAAAAAGAAAAAAAAAATAAGAAAGAACAAGTTGGTATGCTTCGGCTTTCTTTTTCCTGAGCTGTTTTTCTATACGCAATAGGCTTCTCAATTATTTCCTAGTAAAAATTGAATTAGAATAAAAAAAAAAAGATTGGGAATAGTAGAATAACAACAAAGGAAGGAAGGAAATAGGGAGAAGGAAGCCAGTGCTCTCTTCTGATTATCTTTTTTGTTCTGGAGGCTTTGCAGCCAGAGCTCAGGTGACACCACCTGGGCTCATTGCTGCTTTGTTCTATGAATGAAGGCATGAGCCCTAGAACATAATACACCAATCACACTGCCCACTGCAAATCAGATGCAAGAAACTGTGCTGTTTCTAAATAAAAACTCATCCATTATATCTAAGCTCATCAAACCCCTGAATGCACTTGCATTACCGTATATGTACAGGGAATATTAAAAATGGTATTTTGGCTTACAGTACCAGGACAAAGTATAAGTCTTAATGCATTCTATGTGAGTCCAGACCTCATACAATATACATTGGCTCTCTGGGAGCACGTTCATTAAAGTTATGATTTTGCCTGGCAGATATGCTCTTGCTAATTCTCAGGGGAGCTGAGGCCTGGCCAATCTGCTCCCCTGACCCCCTCCCCACTATCCCAACTCCTGGAAACTGGTCTACTTGATGACATCTATCTGTTTCTTTTCATATCTATTGTGGTGGAAAAAATATTACATTAAAACGATCACTTTCTAACATTTCATATCTGATATTTGAAACTGGAAAACTGGATCAGCCTCATGCTCCTCCCACCTCACCATCACATGGCGGCTGTGTTTGTCCTGAAGTCCTCCTTTTGTGAAAGAATGAGGATTTGATTGCGAGGTCTCACTAAACAATTACACTGCCAGCCAAATGTATGCAACCATCTTAGAACCCAGGAACTGAAATAGTTATTAATGTTCTTAAGATATTTAAAAGCGTATCTTCTGCAAAGTCATTTTTGAGATCCTAAGCCTCTACCTATCTATGCAACCCTTGTAAATGTCCTTTGAAACCTACTCCCCTTAAATGACAAGGTTGGAACTTTGTGTCATCTCTTGTCTCTGTGCCTTGAGGACAGGAGTTAGTTCTTCCCATATGGAAAGATTCCCCCCTTGATCAAATTTTTGTTAGGCTCCTCTAAGCTCTCTTTTGGACTAGGTCCAATTTTGGAGTGTCCAGTTTTAGCAAGAATCTTTCTAAGTCAGTGTAACTGGAATCCCTCATATTCCATATTTGGTAACTCTGGTTTCCTGATCATGTTCTTCATCCTCCACTATCCCCCAGGAGATGTCTAATTACCTTG
The DNA here is from genome assembly GCF_014108415.1 of Molossus molossus. Taxonomy (NCBI): domain Eukaryota; kingdom Metazoa; phylum Chordata; class Mammalia; order Chiroptera; family Molossidae; genus Molossus; species Molossus molossus. Next base: position 30,361,987 of record NW_023425366.1, on the reverse strand, counting down.
GCTTGTCTTCAGCAAGAATCCTGTCAGGGAGGTTTAGCCAGAATCCCCCCTTTCTCTCAATGCTTTTTCTTAGTAATTTCCCATTTACTGACCCCCACCCTGCTCCTTGGTTATACATTTCTACTTTTCCTAGTTGTATTTGGAGTTGAGTCCAATCTCTTTCCCCTACCGCAAAACCACATTGTAGTAGCCCCCCTCTTTTTTATTTTGGTATGTGCCCCTAGCCGGAACCAAACCCGGGACTCTCTGGTCCGCAGGCTGACGCTCCAACCACTGAGCCAAACTGGTCAGGGCTGTAGTAGCCCCTCTTGAATGAAGTCTGCCTTACCGTTCTTAAACTAGTATTGCTGAATAAATTTTTAACATCATCACAGCTTCCCCACTACCTGAGAGGAATGTGGACAAAGTCACGTGCCCTCTCTATTCCCAGTCGCCTCAAATGTACTGACAACATTATCAAGGTGGGCTCCACGGACTGAGACCTGTGGTTGCCCCAAATTAAAATTACCCCGCACTCAGAGGGTCCTAAGCTTCGTTGAATGCTCTACTGTTGTCATCTTGAAACTCAATAGTTCTGCCTTTGAACTACTTTTGCAAGTGAAATCCAAAGACACAGTGGAACACGTACATGAGTGGAGAAGACATGCACAGCACGCATGTTCTCTATTCCTTGCTGCCTCACTCACATCTAGCATTAGCTATGTCCTGCAGGACCCATGATGTATTATGGGAGTCAAAGGAGATTCAAGGCGAGTACAAGGTAGGTGTGTGATGTTTATGACAGTGTAAGCAGGACTAAGGACAGCCTGCGAGGGCTATGCTTTCCCTTCAAATTGGAATTTGCTTTAAATGGAGAAAGCGATGGTGGTCTAAAAACATGAATGATACTCCATCATATCCTTTCTTACTTATGTTACTCCCCTCTGTTGCCCAACTACGTATGCTGGAAATGATGGCCTAGAAGGAATAGGAAAAATATGGGAACCCACAGCTCTATTTTTTATTTTTTTCAGTCCTTCTTTATCTTCTGTAAGGAAATGTTGGTAGACTATGTGCATATTGAAAAGTGAAATAAAAACAGTTGAGGTAGATTTGTGCAAGTGTTTTCACTGCTCTGGTAAGAATGAAATACATATGTATATGTGGGCTATGGAATATGAATTGTCTAATTTCAGTGATTCTTTGTATAAGTAAATACTCATATTTGCATTTAAATCTGGCATTGCATAGTATAAAGAAGTGGTAAAATTCATGTCAATAATTTAAAATTTTAATTTTTACTTATTTATAATGACATTTGATAGTAAATAAAATACACCATGACACGTCTAGAGAGAGAGATTGTGGAAAGAAAAAAAGCTTTTGTATTTTTTTAGTACTTTTAATGGCATTTTCCCCATCCCTGCTTTTTGAACAAGTTCATGTTTTCATTTTGCACTGGGCATTGCAGAGGTTGTAGCCGGCTCCGCACGTGAGTTATCTCAAGTGCCACTGTGAGGATTAAATGATAACACAGATGAAGGTCCCAGGCACAGAGTATCAGCCAGTCCTTTCCTCCCTCTCCCTGACTCACTCCACCAGCAGCCTCCCTCCTCTTCTTCATGCCTGCAGTCTTTTCTTGCTTCAATCGATTTTCCCCATGTCACTGAAATCAACACCCTAAAGCCAAAATCTGATCATGGAAATCCCTAGTTGACAAGTCTACTTTTTTTATGCCAATATATAGTAAACTCTTAATTTTCACATGTTGAATTCTGCTCATCTTATAGACTTGAACAATCTGATTTTCTTCCCCTTAATTAAGCCCATTCACTCCAGCTTCCTGTTAAATGAAACATTGTTTTCATCTATAAATGTTCCATGATGTGTTCCTAGCGGTTTCTAATTGAAGACAATTATACAAAGATAAATCAGAACTCATCAGTGGCCATTGTTATTAGCATGTCCCTGATCTGCTTCTGAAAGCTACATGTTGGTTTAAGGCAATAGGGCAAAGCAGGACCCCAGAGGGAGCTTTGATGAAGAAGCTCAGGAATTTCTCAGGCAGCAAGTGCATCCTTCATTTTTAATTTGTTGGTTTAATCTGGCTGGAGAGGAACTGACAAAATCCTCATCACCTAATGTGCTTAATGGTCTAAATAAAATGAGTTGATGGTGTTGGTTTAGTTCCTATTGGACCCATTTCTAAGTCATACAAGCCCCGATAAATTACTCTAATGAGCCCTTCTCACAGAAAATTTGCCACAGAAACTAGGCTTTGCCATTTATATAGATTTTCCAAAAGCATCAAAAAAAGTGAAATGATTAAAGACTCTCTAGAAAATGGATTATGACACCCCTCAAAACAGAGGTCGTTCCTAACCAAGAAGAAAATGATAACCCAACTAGAGGAGAGATTTTCTTTCATTTATTTTTCTATTCACAAGGAGAAAACCAGGAAAACAAATGTAACGTTGGTTTTATTTATAAGTGGTGGGGTTGATCTGCATTTTCACTAAATAAAAATTAAGTTATGAGTTAATATCAACCTCTCTCTCTCTCAGTAAAATGTTGAAATGGGGCTTCAAATAAAATAAACGGATTCCTCAAGCATCACAGCAGACATGCTTCTCTTGCTCTATTGTACAAATGGTTAATAGTTTAAAAATAATAGTGTAGGTAAATTTGTTTTAAAAAGCATAAAGTCAAAACAAAAATAAAAAAGATACTTTCTTGCTTTATCATTTTTTGACTTTCAAAATGTGGAAAACTACCACCAAGATTAAATTCACTACCCGCCCCCCCAGTTTAGAATTATCTATAGTTAGTGCATTATCCTGGGAAATGACTTGATTTTTCCCCACAGTGACTGGACCAGCTCGACTCAGAATGTCAATTTGGTAAACTGATGAATATATGTGCTTCATTATTTTGTCATTATCTATGTAGACCACCTTGCATGTGCACATTCACACACACACACACACACACACACACACACACTGCCACTACCCACCAATAGCAACAACACTCTTTGTTTTCCTAATTCAGAAGCATTTTGTGTCAGGAAATACAGAACAGAAATGTCCAGTATTTAGCCTCAAGGTTCATGTAAGGAAAACGTAACTTTTGTGTACATGAAGCATAAGGGTCATACTTAATATCTCCCTTTCTCCTCCTTTTCAGAGATTCAATCACAAACTCATGAACTCTAGCGTGTCATGCTAGGGACTGAGCAGCTTCATGCACCTAGGTCCTTGAAAGTATCATCATTATTTGAAGAAAATAAACATATACTACCCATTGAGAATAGGTCAATACAAATACCTTTATATAAAATAAAATAGTATTGCTATTTTTTTTTTACTGAGGTTATGTTATTTAGTAGAGAATCTTTATGGAATATCTTCTACTTTTTCCCTGAGCCCTTTTGTGGTGAAAGGCACAGCATGCTTTCCTGCTCTGTGCTTGTTTTGTAAGTTGAGGCGAAAAGTGAAGAAGAGCTCTTGAAGAAAAACTCAACTAAAACCACTCTACATCCACAGAGAGATTAGAAATCAACCTGTAGCTTTTGGACTAACACACTACAGCTACAATACATAAGCTAATCCTGACTAGACCAGCCAGATAAACTAGGCACATTTGTCAGAAATGCATGTGATGAATTAAAGTTAGCCCCACATTCTTGCCACTTCAGCCATTGAGAAGTGATGTCTATTTCCCTCCCTGTCATTGAATCTGGCTTGGTCATGACCTGCTTAGCCCATTAAAATGCAGCAGAATTGATGCTTTATAACTTTCTGGCCTCCAGAGATCTACAGCTGTAAGAGTTCTTCATGATGATGCTCCTTTGTGGAAGGCTGAATACTGGGTGAAAACTATGCTGTGAGGAAGCCCAAACCAGCCACATGGAGAGTTAGGGGCCACATTAAGGATGGAAGGCACATGAGTGAAGTCTCCTTAGTGCTTCCTCTGAGCCCAGCCCACAGAGGAGATGAGCTCAAGTAATGCACATGCATCAGACCTGCAGATGAACCCTGCCTGGATTCCCAAGCCATAGGAACCTGAGCAAGTAAAAACGGTGTTGTCCAAGCCACTAGGGTCTGACCTGGTTCACTGATGATAACTACAACAATGTGCATGGAGCACTCCTTGGCAGCCAACAATTGTAGAGGAAACAGATCTAATGATTGACTTTTCAATTTATGAGGAATAATGTATTTTTGTATTTTATTTTGACAAGACAGATACTTTCAGAAACACAGGGTTAAACATTTAACTACCTGTCCCATTGTATCCTGAGTAAATTTATCTTTTATTTTATGTAATTATTCAATGAATTAAAGTGAATGCACTAGATATACTCCATATTGTAAGTTCCTGGGGTTGAGGTAATTTTTAAAAAGTAAAGCACTTATGGCTTGTTACCTTGAGGAAAATAGTTTAAAATAAAAAATATGTATAAAACTAGAAATCAATATTGGGTCACATAACATATTACAAGTCTGCATAAACTGGGCATATGACAACGTGAACTAAAAAAAAAAAACAAAAAAACAACTGAAGTGAACTTCACCAGAAAAACATCTGAGCAGAAATGTGGTCTGAACCAGATCCTAAAAGAAAAGATGGGGTAAAATTGGCTAGTAAAATAGAGGGTGATTTCACATGAGTACTGACATGGCAGATTTCTGATATGAGCTGAAGATAGAAGAAGAAGAAAAATCAATAACTTACTTAAGTCAGTTTACCATTTCTAGACAACACCCTAGCTAAAGTCCGCAGAGTGTAATTCAGCCTGAGAAATATTTCTCCCAATGCTATTGTGGTGGGTAAAGGGAAATATGAGGGTGGCAAGTTTCAACTGAGTAGTGATAGTTGGGATAGATCAGAAGGAGAGTATGAAAGGATAACCCAAATAAAGTGATAAGCAAACCCAAACCAAACCAAACCAACCAAACTATAAAAACAACAACAACAACAACAAAACAGGCAACCACCCAACCAATCTACCAACAAAAAACAAAACAAAACAAAAAACACAAAGTAATGAGGACCTACTGCAGAGACATCTTGCTTTAGACTTATTGCTATAATTGTGTGTGTGTGTGTGTGTGTGTATTTTGCAACAACAAATACCTAGGTGTCTCTAAAAGAAGGAGGCTGAAATTAGCTATGTAAGGAAATTTTATAGGCAAAACTGCTGTGAAACAAACAGAAAGTGTGTGTATTTTTCCCACATCAAGTGTTTTCCTAGGAGTTTTATTGTAAGCCTGCCATACTAGAAGTTTTAACATACACCGATGTTAAATAATCTATAATAATATAAAACGTGCTCAGTATCATTGGTCATCAGGGAAATGCAAAAGAAACAATAGCAAGGACCTGCTTCATAACGACTGGAGTGGCTACTTAAAAAATACTGATGGTCTGTATGAGAAGAAGCAGCTCAAGGAAACAGAGAAAGGAAGCAGGAACAGAATGAAGAGAGTCATGGGGACTGCAAAGGCCAATGCTGGTGCTGCAAAATCTGAGCTGGAGATGGGACAACAGAAGGAGTGAAGAGTCTTCAGTTACTATCTGTGGTGCTTGTGCAGAATCATGAATGGATTAATAAACTAGGACCTATTATGTGAAGAAAAATACTGACACTACCAAATGCTGCCAACGCTGTGAAGTAACCACAACTGCAGTATGTTGCTGTGGGAATGTAAACTTGTACAACTGCTGTGGAGAAAGGTCAGCCAGTTTCTTATAAAACCAAACATACACCTAATCAATGGTCCAGTGAGTCCAATCCTAGATGCTCTGAGAATTACAAAACATCTATCTATCTATCTATCTATCTATCTATCTATCTATCTATCTATCTATCTATCCGTGTGTGTGTTTTATGTATGTGTATGTATGTGTGATACACACACACACACACACACACACAAAGACTTGTGCAAGAATGTTCTTGGCTGCTTTGTTTGTAGCAGACCCGAACTGAAAAGAAGCCCAGGTGTTCAACAATTTTTATTTTTTTTTTTATCCTCACCCGAGGACACTTTTTCATTCTTTGTTCAGATAGAGCAGGAGGGAGGGAGGGAGGGAGGGGGAGAGAGAGAGAGAGAGAGAGAGAGAGAGAGAAACATCGATGTGAAAGGGACACACCGAGTGGCTGCCACCCACACGACCAACCAGGGCCGGGGACAAACTGCAACCGAAGTACGTGCCCTTAGCGGGAACCGAACCCGGGTCTCTCCGGACCGCAGGCCGACGCTTTAACCGCTGAGCCAAACCGGCCAGGGCAACAATTTGAGAATAAATAAGTAATCTGTGATATAGAAGAATAAATAAGTAATCCATGGTATAGTTACACAAGGAAAGCTGCTAAACAATGAAAAGGAAGGACCTATTGACACATGCAACAGCATGGATGCATCCAAAAGTTTGATGCTCAGTGAAAGAAGACATCTTGCTAAATATAAACAACACATACTATTGGTTCCATTTACTATGGAATTCACTAACAGGCAAAACTAATCTACGGGAGGGGAGAAACACAAAATAGAGCAGTAACTGCCTTTGAGAGAACATGTTGGGGATTGGCTGGAGAGGGGCATGAATGAACTTCATGGGGTGAGGGCAACGTTCTATGTCTTTACAAAGGTGTGGGTTACAAATTTGTTAAAACCTGATAAAAGATACACTTAAGATTGGTGCATTTTCTTGTATATAATACTGTACTTCAAAAATAGAAACTGGAAATAAGCATCAAACACTGTTAGTGATATGTATGCTGAAGTATTTTTTTGCAGGGGAAGTGTACTGATATCTGTGATATTTTTGAAATGTATCAATAAATAACATTTGTTATTTAACCTATAGTATTTGTTATATAACAAATAGCATTTGAATGGATAAATAAATATGTAATAAATCAAGCATATCAAACTTTTAATGGTGGGATGCCGGTGGTGGATACTTGAATGTTCATAGTAAAATTCTTTCAACTCTTCTGTATGTTTAAATTTTTTCACAATTAAATATTGGAAAAGAATTATCTCCAGCATCAGCACTTGGGAGAAGAATGAATTCCATCTTCCTGACTCAAACATGTGGTACATCTGAAAGGAAAGAAGCACATTCCCCAAGTAAAGACATTCCATGCGCTAATCTCTCTGGGTAACTGTGTAGAAAATACAGCATGACTCACACATACAGACCATAATTGAGAAAATGCTTCATGGTTTTTCTCCAATACTAATCCAACATAAAATGCTGTATTTTATTACAGAAACATCTGATATATTCAGTGCTACGAGAGGAATGTCTATTTCGGTTGATCTTCTATTCAGGGGTTGAACACACTTTTTTTGTAAAGGGCCAGAGGTTTGAGGCTTTGTGGGCCACAGGTCTCTATAGTAGTGACTCAGCTCTGGTGTTGCAGGGCAGCTGCTGCCATAGATGGACCTAAACAAATGTCCCAGCTCTGTCCCCATAAAACTTCATTAACAAAGCAGACAGACAGCAGGCAGGATTCGGCCCTCAGGCGGTAATTTGCCAACTCCTCTTCTATGTATTTGAAGACTATTCATAACTGAATTATTCCGCAACATCACATCACAGATTTTACAGTGTTTATAGTGCATATTGGTTTCAGATAGTACATTCAACTGGTATGTCGACCTTATTTTTTCAAGTCTTACAACTCAAGCAACTTTTGGGACATCGCTCTTATTAACTGAAGACTTTTTTTGTAGGTTATTTTTCTGTTTGGGATTCACTTTGGAGATGGAAGCCTTGCTTTCAAGTTCATTGGGTGTTAAATGGTCACTGTCCCCCATTCCTTGAGTGCTTAGAAATGGGGATTTTAGTATTCATGTATAAGGATAAGGATAAAATAGTAGGGATACACGTATGAGGAGCGTTGAGAGAACCAGAATAGGAGAAAAAAGACCTAGCAGGCTAGAGTTTAGTGCCTCCCAATACATGAAGAGCTTGTCCACACAGGTGAGAGATTCACTGTCTTTACTGAGCTCCAAGCAGGTGCTGGTAAAGTGGGAGAACCAAGACATGCACCTGTCCCCCAGGAGCACACATGGTGGTGCATTTGTGGGTCAGGACCATTAGGCAACAGGTGAGTGGGAGAAAAATTCACCCATTATAAAGACCCTCCTATGATTAAAGCTACCTGGGTTAAAATTTATACTTGGAGGCAGAGGAAGTCAATCATCTCTGGGAGTAATCAGAGAGAAGTGAGTGATCTGTAGTCAGGCATGTTTATTAAAATGATGCCTCAATTAGAGGGACTAAGTCCAGAATCTCATACACAAAGTCACAATTTGCAAACTTGATTTGATATGAGAAGAGAGAAAATATCAGTTTACATAGATTATACTTAATAACAGGGTCCTGTTACTCATTGGGCACAATATTTCGAAATATTTTCACCTGTTCTTTTTCTTTAGAATTCATCAGACTACCATGGTCAGTGCCTTTTCAAAGATGTTAAAACAGAAGAATAAAATATTTGTAAACCAGGTTCAGGGTGTCGGGAAGAGATAAACCAAAGAACTTATATGCATATAGGCATAACCAATGGACACAGACAATAGTTTGGGGGAAGCAGAATAGCGGTGGGAGCTGGGAGGAGGGGATCAGTGGGGGAAAGAGAGGGAGACATCTGCAATACTTTCAACAATAAAGATTTAGAAAAGAAAAAAAAATTGCAAACCATCCATCCTTTCATTTCAAAGGAGGGGTTAATACAGCAATTTTATTTAGAAAATAAAACAACAAAATTTCAACTATTATTTTTTGGTGACATTTTTAAAATTACTTTTGACTGCTTTTAAGTTCTTTTGAGTCTCTGATATTGAGTCTCTTCTGAATTAAAAGATAATAGTGCCCTGGCTGGTTTGGCTCAGCAGTTAGAGTGTCGACCTGTGGTACAGAGAGGCCTGGGTTTGGTTCCCACTAAGGGCACGTGCCTTGGTTGCAGTTTGTCCCCGGCCCTGGTTGGGTCCTGCGGGAGGCAGCCACTCGATGTGTTCCTTTCACATCGATGTTTCTCTCTCTCTTTCTCTCTTCCTCTCTCTCCCTCCCACTCTGTCTGAACAAAAATATGGAAAAATGTTCTCGAATGAGGATAAAAAAAAAAGATAATAGTAATAAAATTAAATAACTAGAGCACCTCCATCAATTAACATTATTGCATTTTATTTCTTAGTGTATCAGTCATGCCTTAAAATATTCATTTATAAATGGAAATGATGGATTATTTATAATATAAGCTAGCCAACGTCACTAAAGCTACCCAAGTTGGAAGCCATATATTTTCCTAATATTTTGAAATAAACTCATCACTTTGTAAGAAATGGTGTGGAGTACCAACTGGAAATACTGAAACACTGACAAAAATCAAACAATGCACTTGTCAATCTATGCAGGACCCAAATGGGCTGGATTAGTATTATGTATTTTGGCCCATTTAAGACTGAGCCAATTACACTGCCTCATATGAACTGATGACAGCAATTCTCATTTTCTCATATAAGAAATCAAGGTGGATTTAAGATTTACACTTTTCCCTTGAAAGAGTATTTTCCAAAGAGGGAACAAATAAGACTTTAGATCATCGAGCATCATCTCAATGTGTTCGATTTGTGCCCACTACTGTGCCAGGGACTGGAGGGACAGATAACATACAGTGCTGCTGCCCCCCAGGTGTGCAGGGCCCAGCAGCGAGGATAGGCTGGCGGGGGACCAAATCTAAGATACGACGGCATCAGAAGCACAGTGCTGGAAAGGGTTGCGGGTGAAGGAGGAAATAGCAGAAATGTCAAATGAGAGATGGTGTGGGAGCTGGGCTGTACAAATTGGGGGGATTTTTTATAAACAAATAGTGGGAGTGTGATTACAGCTGGGACTGGGTACAGTAGGTGAAAGAGCTTTGCTGTCGGAATAAAGACATGCGTATGAATACGAAGAGTATGTCTAGGGCACAGAAAATATCCTGGTATGCCTGAAGTAAAGGAGGAATCTCTGAGAAGAAAGTGAGGGCTGTGGTAGAAGACAGTCTCAGCTGATAAATTGGGGCCAGTTTGTGAGATACTTGATATTTATTCTGGAAGAACTAGGAGTAGGCACTGCAGTTTTTTGAGTAATTGAATGGCCTCATCACAGAAGGTGGTGGAAAGAATTTCCCACAGTACCCTCACACAAGCATTACATGCTTAGGGATGGCTGGGCCTCTTCTGAGGTCACCTGTGGTACCCACAGGTTCAGCATAGGCTACACGGTACCTCATTTCAGCAATCTCAGAGCGTGTGTACAGTGTGTATGATGGCATGGCGGAAGGCCCCAACATCTAACCATAACTGATGCCGATAAGAGTTTTTGTGAGAGAGGAATGTTACAAGGATCTCAAAGGTATACAAAATAGGCATCTGCTTCCTGTTGGACTGAATGTATAAATTGGATCTTCATCTGGAAAGCACTTTCTGTATGGTAAAGGCAGAAAGAGAATATACAACTACAGAAGTACATTTAGTTATTTTTTTTTCCATTTAATTAATTAATTAATTAATTCATTCATTCATTCAATAAACAAATATGTATGAGTGTCCACAATGTACCAAGTACTCTTTTGGAGGTTGAGGATTCAATGGTGAACATACAAGGAGGCACCACTGTGAATATAGAATCCACATGGATGTAGAGGGTGAGCTGTCTGGGAAAGGTTCTAGGAGGAGTTAGTGAGTTTTTGAGATTTAATATATGAACTGCACATGGTGTTGATAAAAGCACATGGTCCTATATTAAAAATATATGCCTAATTTCACAATTACACTTGATAAAGAGTTCTGAGTTATACGATTTAAGCAAGTATAAGGAGAAGCAAGTAACTGAGAATTAATATAATAATTAATCTTAGTGATCTATGGTTTATCAAGGGAGAATATTTGAATTGTCTCACATGTAAGATAAACAATTTCTTTGCATTATCACTGATGTCCTTATTACACAGCCCAGTTGAGATCACTTGCTTTAATCAACATTTAGGAAAAAAACATGATTTAGTTCTTTCCAAAAACATGCCTCAATTTTATCTTTGTAAGAGATATAGTTCATAGTCCTGCTTAAGGGACTTGCTTCTCTCATGACAAGCTAAATATACATGTAATTCTTTTCTTTATACTTTATTCCTTTCCCAGAGCAAGTAAACATAGCTGCTAAAAAGTGGTTACATCTAAAAGCTATACATGTTCAATGACTTAATATAGCTTTGAGTGGAATATCTAGTGTTGATCTGAGATGTAAATCACACCACCATCATTGGCGTGTACCCAAACTAGCAGCAGATATGCCTTTTTCCACATGTGGAATTTATTTATTGATTGATTTATTTTAATTTTTTTTCCTTTATTGATTTTAGAGAGAGGAAGTGAGAATGAGAGAGACAGAAACATCGATGAGAGAGAACATCGATTGGCTGCCTCCTGCCTGCCCCCCACTGGGGATTGGGCCACAACCTGGGCATGTGTCCTGACCGGGAATCAAACCAGCGACCAGTGGGTTGACGCTCAACCACTGAGCCACACCAGCCGGACACATGTGGAATTTATTTATCTGGCAGAGAGGGCAGCCAGCTCAATAATGAGGTAAGAATTCTTGTGCTAGCCATGCTGGGCACCCAAAGCGTGGCTTTCTCAGGTCTTTGCTACCAGCCCACATTCACACTGCTCAACTAGAAGGTCAAGTCATACAATTCTTCTCCCAGGCCCCATTAGGTATGCTTAAATTGGCATCACATCATTCCTCTTAGGAAAAGGCCTAAACTGCACAGAATGGTGGGGGTGGTGGAGGGTCCCCATAGACTGTGGGTTTTCTGTCCATAATTTAGTCGGCAGCTCTGTGGCACCGTCAACAAAAAAGTGAAATTTAAATATTCTTTCCCTTTTATTCCTTTATTTCTTAATAATGGACTGACTCTATGGAAGAAGGTGGGATAAATGCATATGAATATTTCCTCCTGAATAGTTAAATTTAGGATCTTAACTGGGACAACTTTTGAAAGAGAAAATTGAGGGGGGCATGTCTATCAATAGTTATACCCGGACAACTGGCCAAAACGAAGCTGTTCTGGACAGTCCAGGAATGTTGTCTCCTCCCTATAATTAACTAGAAATTCTGACACCACCATTTATATTCGAGTAAACACATTATTTAGATGACTCTTCATTCAATCTAACATATTTCCCTTTATTTCTACACAGTCTCTCACTAATTTTAATGTGTGCTAGACAGTGGCTTCCCTACGACACTAGTCCATGGTGGAACTTGGTTTACTCCATCAAAAGCCTCTGTGATCAATGCTTCATCTTATCTCAAACTTTAAAAGAAATGATACAGATTTTTTATTATCCTCAAGTTTAATTTCTACTTTCCTAGTCAATTGGCAGCATAGGGCTTTACCTGTGATATGTTATGATCTTATTTTGTACGTTTGGAAAAAAATTATTTAATAAGACAGGTAATTTATCTTGAGTATATTGGAATTTCTATGAAAACCTCTGAGCAAAATAAAATGTATTTCCAAATTCTTATGTGCTATTATTGGATGAGAACATGTTGACTTCAGAGAATCCCCAGATGAGAAATATTGGGAAATAATCTAGTCTTATATTCAGAAATTGAGAAGACTAAAATGTATTTTGACTTGCAACTACTATTTGGGAATACAATAACAGCATTATAAAATATAAGGACCAGTATTCAATGCTAAATACATTAGGGTGTCAATATATATACTTTTATATATTTATGATAAAGTCAATATATTTTGGGAAAAGGTAATTCACAAACAGATATATTCCTTCTGAAAATAAAAATTTAACTTCCAGAAAGCAAAAATAAAGTTATTCATGGTGCTCTATTATCTGTGAACTTGTCAAACTATATCTTATCCCTGATATATTAAGCACGTTCATATGCAAACTTAAATAAAATGTGAATATAGTCATGAAGAGGGAAAATATATATTTCTCAATGCATGACTGTCTTTCATGAAAGAAAATAAATAAACTACATGGAAAGTATCCAGAGTTGTCAGAAAGATGGAGTTTTTGATTTAAAGAATATGTTGTCGTTCATCTAAAAAGCTGAAAATATAATGTATTGCAATTATATTGATATTTTATCCGGCCATTTTGTTATTGAGTTCATTACATTTAAAATTAAAAGAAAGAAAATTATTCAAGCCTCTGACAGGCATGGGAGCCATCTCCAGCTGCACTCCAGGTTGCAGCTCGGCTGGGCGGCATCTCAGCTCCATTACTGTATCTCGGGGAAAGTACATCAGTCAAACTGCCTTCTCCCTTAATCATCAGTTAATGTGACTATTAACCAGATATTTTCGCCAATATGTGCTTCCATTAGCATAATTCTGGGCCCTAATTGCTTTATGCTTTTTCGTCTTTAAATATCTGACATAAAATTGCAGTAGCAAACAGGCCTGTGGTTTCCTTCCTATCAAGGAATATCAAGGATGATATTTTTTTATGTGCCTTTTAATTTATTTTCTCTTGTTTTCTTTTTGAGATTTAGATAAAAAATAAAGTAATTCATATTTATAGTGAAAATACAGAAATTTAGTCACATTTAGAAATTAAAATTACTTTAAATACTATAAGAGATAATCATGGTAAACTTTGCATTTTCTTTTACTATTATGCATTAACATATTTATTTTTTAATGCTATTATTTTAGAACACTAAAGTCATATTACTTTTTGAATTGCCTGTTTCGTAAGCATTTCTCCTTGAAAAAATAATTCATAATGGCTGCACATGAGGCCACCATAGATGTACTATATTTCATGTTGCCTTATTTTTGATCATTTAGTTTATTTCCAATTTCTATTGGTTCCATATTTATTTAAATAAATTGCATATATATTAGTAAATATGTATAAGTATATATATTACTGTAAGAAATATCTTTATAAAACTCCTTATTTTCTTTGAACAGATTTTTAGAGGTGGTATTGTGGAGATAAACAATGAAACTATTTTAGTGTTCTTGATCAATTTTACAAATTCTTTTCCCCAAAACAATGTTTACAGCTAGTCTGACAAAATTTCAAGTATAATATAAGGCTTTAAAAAAGATCTGAATTTAATATTAAGATTTAATTACACAGACAAAGGCAAACTAGAGATTCTCAATAAATCAATCTTCTACTTGCATAGCATATGTGAATAGTTAAGATCCATAAGTTATACACAAAATAAGTCCAAACAGATTAAAACATTGAAAAAAACCCAAAACATTCTGCCCTTTATAAAACACAATAAATCTACTTTTTGTTATCCTATTTTCCTCAACATAACTATAAATACAATTATCCTAAATATTAAAACTCTATACATTTATGTATAATTGGGTTAATTTATTTAGTTCTGATCAATTTCAACTTAATTACCAAGAGAGAACAGTGGGATTATTCTGTGGTTTATTGTCTTTCTTTATAATAATGCTAACAGGTAAACATGACATAATACTATTAATTATTTATTTTATTGTTTTAATTTTTATTGATTTTTTAGAAGAGGAAAAGAGATAGAAACATTGATGTGAAAGAGAAACATAGATCAGCTGCCTCTTGCATGCCCCCTACTGGGGATTGAGCCTGAAACCTGGGCATGTGCCCTGACTAGGAATTGGAACTGGGACCCTTCAGTCCATTGTATGATGCTCAATCCACTGAGCCACTGGCCAAGCAGTACCATTAATTATTAAATATTTTATGTTTTTCTGATTATAGCATCTCAAATTTGTATCAAGATTTTGAGAGTGTAAAAACCTCATTAATCTCATTTTCATTTACCAATAGCTCGATTTTTAAAATTTTAATGAAGAGATATCCATGCCATATTCCAGTATAGCTTCTAAGAAATAACCATGAAAAAAATATGATTTATCTACCAAACAGGTGCATTCTATTTAGGCACTAGTACTTCTATTTATTAGAATGAAAAGACAGAACATTTGTATGTTATTAAGACAGACTGTGTACTGATATTTTTTACCACTCATTTTTATATTAAAAAGTGTGTAGTCATATATACTGGATAGACCGACAAATTAGAATTCTTTGTACCTACACAAAGAGTGTCTAATTAGTTTGCTATGGATTTCGCTTAGTGGCTCCAAGTATGAAAATACAACTATCATTGATGCTGAACAGTAAATCAACTGTGTTAATGCTGATTGGAAATATTTGACAAAATAACTAAGACAAATTATTCATACACCCGTGGTAGAAGAAAGAGGAGTTAGTTTGAAGACACTTCTCGATTCCTTATTGTGAATTTTGAATAGTTTTGGGAAATGAGTTTCAACTTGCTGAAGGCTTTTTCAGTGCTTGGTGCTCGGTGTTCAAAGGCTGTTTCAGTGCTCCAGCATTGAAGTTAAATTATTTCTGAAGTTTAAGGACACAAAGGGACTTGAATCAGCATGAGAGTGAGGGGAAAATACATTCTATCTTATGGGATTACAATCATGATATACACCATGAAGTAAGTAATCAAATAACATATTGGTTTATATCTGCAGTTTCCACAAGTACATTTTAAGAAAAGCCACTGATGTGACCCAGAGAAAACACACTGGTCCCATGGTATTGGTATACAATACAGGACTCTCTATTTTATACTAACGAGTCCAGACTTTGACTCTTTATTCTCCACACACACACACACACACACACACACACACACACGATCTTTATATAAGTGTGTGCAGATAGCTTTTGATTAATTGAAATGCTCTATTTAAAAATGTTCTTCTATTTTTAATCTTTATTTTGCTCTCTATTTTGATGTTCTATTTTCTGACTTGTATTTACATTTAATTTATATACTGCTGCTCTTAAAAAAACTAAACCAAACAATGAGAAAACTGTCCTACAGAGGAAATATTATTTTTTTTAAACTTAGAAACCACATAAATTAGGTTCACATTCAATCTGTTATTTCTCAACAGCCTAAACTTGAGATTTTCAAATTCCCTGTGAGTTTCAGGTTTCTTTTCCAAGATAGCATTATAATATCAACCTTATTGGGTGGGCATAACAAAAAATGTGTATTGGGTAAACATCAGCTACTTTAGGCTTAATTCATTTATTCCACACTGACATCAATTGTTTATTGGCGGCTTCACAATGGTACCATTTCATTTACATGAAGGGATAAATAAAGAGATTAATTACTCTCCATCTGTAGTATGAATATTGGCTTTGTTTAACTCACTTCCAAAACTGTAACTAGAAGAACCTAACCAACTGTTTATGAGAAACCTATGTTTGTCTCACAAACACCTTATTGTCTCTGTATTTGAAAGCAAATTAATTGATCAACTGTTTCAAATGAATAGTGAATTCCTAGAAGAATTAGCATCATTAAGTTTTGTCAATAAACACTAGACTTCATTAACCCAGCCAAACACCACCTTGTTACTGGCCACTGTGATGCCAAAAAGATTTGTATCAGTTCTTCACCAATAAGATAGTCTCTCCCATCTAACAGGGACAAATAGCAGGTGGTCTTACAGAGGCCAGAGCCATCTGAAAACCACGTAGTGAAGGCAGGGTTGCACATCCACAGGAGGATAAAAGCAACACAACGCACAGGAGAGCAGATTCTGAAAGCATCTGGTCCCTAATAACTCTGCTGAATGACAATCAGCCTGATTGTTACTGCAAGAGAAATGAGATACTAAATTAATTCATTGTGTTGGTTTCTCTGTTACATCTGAAAGCTTCCTAACTGATATAGTATTATTATTCTTTTTTAGATGTCCCTTAGTTCTATATGAAATTATATTACTTATTGCTAGTTACCTACTCTCTGTCTCCTTCCCTGGAATATATTCTCCTCAAGAGGGAAGACAGTTTCTACCTTGTTCACTTGTATCCGTCTGGCACACAGACACTCAGTAAAGGTTGAACATAAGACAGTTTTCATTGGATCCACTGAATATGTCATTCCAAGGAATTCACCATATTTACAGTTGCCAGATAGTATGATCTGCTACAGTTTTATTCCAAAAAATCTGGAAAGAGGCCTTCTTTTTATAGAATTAGCATAAGCTGAGTGATAAAAACACCCTTCTCAGACTTGGCAAAGTGCTGGTTTGTCTCTAAGGAACTACACATCTTCTCGTGCCCACACCCCTTGCTTTCTGCAGACCATGGCTTCAGCAGCTCTCTCAAACTAGGCATCATTTTTAAAACATGGGCTACTTTTTATGTTTCTGTGACATGTATTATACATTTTACTAGCATGTTTCTTTCCTATACATGTCCAGCCATAATCCACAACCAAGGGCTATAAATATACCATTATATTAATATACAACTTAACCAGAAATACCGTGTTTTTCATATGTGCATTATAATTGGCATCTGTGCTACTGTCTCCTAATGTTAATGTTCATAGTTTTCCTATAGCATCACATCGAAAAGCAAGGGCTGCACAATGCTCAGCCCAATGGGGGCATCATGATTTCTTAACTATTCACCTTTTATTGGAGAGTTAGCTTTGTATGTTTCTAAATTAAATTATATCTAAACTTTTGTGCATAGTCTTTCTTTAAATTTCCTAGGATTCATTTCTGAAAATTAAATTAAATGGTCAGTGGCTGTAACCATTTTAAAGGTGCCATACATATTGCCACTGTTTAAAAGAAAACTTGAGACAGTTTTCTCTTTCTGCCAGCAGTTCACGCTGTGGCGAGGGGAGGGGCCACAGCACACAAGCTGGCCCTGAGTATTACAAAATAGGTATTTCTCAATTTTGTAGATAAAAGTGGTATGTCTTCTGGTCTTGGTCTGCGTGGGCTGCTAAAACGGAATATCATAGACTTGGTGGATTGTGAACTATAGAAATTTGTTTCTCACAGTTCTAGAAGCTGGAAGTCTGAGATGAGGGTGCCAGTATGGTCTGGTTCTGAAGAGGTCCTTTTTTCTGGTTACAGAGGGCCTTTTTCTTATATCTTTACATGGCAGATGACAGCTGGAGAGCTCTCTGGGGTCCCTTTTATGAGGGCACTAATCTCTCTCATGAGACCTCTACCTTCATGACCTCCCAAAGGCTCCACCTCCCACACCATTCCATTGGAAGTTAGGATGTCAGTCTATGAATTTCAGGGGAGATCAAACATTCAGTCTATAACACTTCTTTTAATTTTGGTTTCTTTGCTTTTTAACAAGTTTGACTCCATTTTCATATGTCTTGTAAATATTTACTCTTTTCTTGGTAATGATATGTTCATGTTCTTTGCATACTCTTTAGTTAAGGTTTTTTTGGTTTTTCTGTAAGTATTCTTTCCTTATTAATTATGCTAATATTCCATTATCAGTTCAAATGTCTAGCTTCTCTTTTAATACACTATTCTTACAGCTACAAGATGTCACATAGGAAGACATAAGAAGGCAACATAGGAATGGTCTTTAATACAAAGGACAACTTCATTGTCACAAAATTTCTGTAGTTTATAGAAACTTAAAAAAAAAGACAAAAATATTAACTTTAGACCAGAGTTTCCTGAATAATATAGGTTAGGATTATACATATGGTACCTATGCACCTAAATTAGAAATATACCTTAAATATAATAATCACAGTCTTGGAGTATATAAGCTCTTATCTTGGTCAATGAAGAAAACTTGACTTTGGGTGGTGGGCATAGAATGCAATATACAGATGATGTATCATAGAAATGTACACTGGAAACCTATATAAACCACTGTTAGCCCAATAAATTTAAAGAAAACACCCCCTCCCCAAAAGAAAAAAGGGCTTTTTAGCACATCGAATTCAAAAATCACATTTAACTTAAAAGTTGAAGGCTGGAGGTATTTCACTCCCCCAACATCACCCTAATTTAGCTGCAAAGTCATTGCTAGAACAAGGGGCATTAGAAACATATCAAGCACAGTATCATTCTTCTTCTCAAACTATATATAAGCCTTGCATTCCTAAACATTGTTTTCCATCATAACTATCTTAGGACTGGTAATATTATAATAACATCTGGCTAAAATACCAAATCCTAGTGGTAGGTTATTTATTATAAATATCATTTTCAACATTATTTTAATTTATAACTTTCACACATTAAAGATCTAATCTCTGCATAAAGCCTATAATATGCCTATTTTACATTCAAAACAGAAAACTGATTATGTCTTATTCAGACTGAACAATACATGTGAATAACACATTCTTTCATTTAAAAAATAAACATAATGGCATCTCCTTCTACTTAGCATTATCCTCTAGTTATTTATATCCAAATAAATACAACTGGCAACCACAGCATTCCAAGGATTGCTTTCCTCTGCTGTTTGCCCCATTAGTGATACTTTCCATGGTGATTATAGGGATGATCCCAGGCATAACTGTACATTTTAAGGCTCAACATGCTTCAGGAAGAAACTTTCAAAATAATGGATTAGCTCATTTTAATGATGTTACATGCTACATCCCCCAGGGCTAAGTATCCTATGCTGGCATAAACTAGATAAAAAGCCAGACTATAGAACATCAATAAAAAAAGAAAATGGAATTCAATATTTGCTTTTTGTACCCTAGTCTTTCAACTATTATGGCTGATATAGCCTTATTGCAAGTCTCTGAATTAATGAAGAGAATATATTGGTAAATAGAAATACATTTCATGCTGTACCAAAGGAAATTGAGTTGCTAGGGAAAAATACACACCAAAATAAAAATAAAATTTTATAGTTTTTCTAAAAAAAAAAAAAAACTCCCTTTCCCCCCAAAACAAATATGATTTAAACCTTTTTGAAATATCAGAAAGTCTCAAGTTTTTCAGAAATGCAAATATTTTAAGTCATGTAATTTAAACAATTTTATTATAGAATTAAAAAATATGTGAATGGAGACTTCGATGCATAAGGAGTAGCTGGGAAATGGTTGTCAAGGTGCTGTTTCCCACAGGAAAGTCACCTTTTCAGTTCAAACCCGCTCACACAGAGGGCTTTGTCTAGGACTGCAGTAACAAATACCATTAGATAACAACATCTCATGTATACTTATCTAAAAAAACAAAACACAGCTAGATCCTGACTGACATAAGATTATTTGGGGTTCCAATCCTTCTACCTATTTTTTCTCTGTAGCTTGTTATACTGACAAACATTTTGACCTATATCCAGTAATTTATACATTATTGGCTGATTTCAGGAAGAAAGCAAGCTCAGACAGAAAACCTAAACTTCTTTTGCAATAGTTTATATAAACAAAAATTTGAAGAATTTTATAGTGTGAAACACACAGAATATGTGTAAATATTTCTTTGAAGTGCATCTATGTGAAATCTATCACAATATATGTTACACTGATCAACTTTAGGTTGAAGGAATTACTGGAGAAAAGTCTTAGATCCTACTCATTAACAGCTACCGATGATGAGTCCCTGTGGGTTTCAGGTGCTTTCCATGAACAACAGGGACTCTGTCAATTACTCGGAGTGGTAAGTGTCATCACCTGCATTTTCCATGGTAGGGAACTGCAGTGACTCACCAGCCCTGGACAGTTCCAAAGAAAGCTAAAGTTTAAACCCAGAGATCAGTGACTTCAAATCTTGTGCCCTCTCTATGCCTCCTTCTTAAAACATGGCTTCTTACTTAGACACAATTACCCTATTAGTAGGTCTTCGACACCTTCATGAGTTAATGTGCCAACATA
Organism: Molossus molossus; assembly: GCF_014108415.1. Classification (NCBI taxonomy): domain Eukaryota; kingdom Metazoa; phylum Chordata; class Mammalia; order Chiroptera; family Molossidae; genus Molossus; species Molossus molossus. Next base: position 30,341,239 of record NW_023425366.1, on the reverse strand, counting down.
AATGAGATATAACATCACAGTTAAAACCATGACACCAGCTGCCACAGCACTACATGCTGTCCCAGTGTTGTACAAAACATTTTAACTCATTTTTGGAGAAAGGCCACTGGACGAATGTGAAACTATGTCATTTCTGCATTTATTGAGACCTAATCACAATTGATTTCCCATTGTCCTGCAATGTTCTAAGCACTGGGAAATTTGGCATGGCTTATGGTAAATCACAGGCGGTTTGAACCAAAAGGGCTCGCTTCAGAAAGTCAGGAAGCCCAAGAAGTATTTATAACAAAAGGTTAAGTTTTCCATCGATGCAAGGCTGCGTTCTGGTTCTAGTGTACTCAAAGAACACATAATCCAGCGTTACCACCTATGACACATCTGTCTCCTAAATAAAGAAAACCTCCTTAAAAACAAACTCAAAGTGTACTTGTGTGATTAGGCATTTTGTTTTGCATTAGATAAAGAGATTACATGGCTCAATTTTTTTTTTTCCCCACACACACTTGCTCTCTCCCTTTCGAAGATCATTTGTTTCTGCCAGATTTTTGGTACTCTGCTTAGAAGTCATTTAATATATGATGAACTGTAACTTTTTAATAAATAGAAAGAGGACTATTTTATGAAGAATTGAGACTCATTCTTCTATGGATTACTGTTACAAATAAAAATTTACCTTATCAGCCTTCACACATAAGAGGCTTTAATATATTTTAAAAGAGCTATAGAATGAACTGTTTAGGAGCAAAATATTTAACTTGTTTCTCTACATATTCTCTAAAACACATTCAGAGTCTACTTAGAAAAATATAATAAACTATGATTAACATACTATTTATTTTGTTTTTTATATACTCTAAATTGACTCACATAAATTCAAATCAAATGTATTCTTTGTTTAGAGAAATCTTCTGATATTTCCATATTCAACACTCTTAAGATATAATGTAGTAGAATATGTATAACAGATAGTTTTGGTGTTTTCCTCAAGAAGAGTAATCTTTTAGGTTCTTTCTTACAAATAGGAGATGTTTATGAGTATTTGAAAACTGAATACTGGTAAACAACTCCCCTTTTTCATCCTGATGTTGAAGTTGGAAAAACTGAACTGGTACAAGGCCTAGCTGAGCAGGGTAGGCATCAGCTTCTGTTTTTTGTTTGTGGTCATTGGTGCTGGGTCCTTTAAACCATTCAAACGTTGGTAGTAAAAAAGCCAAGTGGGACACTGAAAAATGACCTCAAAGTCGATTTAAAAGCTGCTTTATGCAGATGCAGAAGAGAAGGAGAAAACAGTATTATGTTCTTTAGTCACTTCCAAGGTGACGTCTGGTGCAAAGATCCCCGTATTTTCACCAGGCATCGTGATAACAATACTGTTTTTCGGATCCCTTCTAATTTTTTTCTTGCTCACTTTATCACAGGGTACACACATTATGACCGTGATCCTCCCATTGTTAGCGGAAATAATTTACCCAAACCACATATATTTGTGTGAAGTGCAATGCCTGCCACCGAGGTGGCCTGTTGCTACCCGGTGAGGAGGCTGATCTCAACTTAGATTTCCACAAATCCACCGGGAATTTCAAGTTAAACAGCAAGAGGAGGCTGATCTCAACTTAGATTTCCACAAATCCACTGGGAATTTCAAGTTAAACAGCAAGAGGTGACCTTTAAAGACTCTTTCCAGAGACATCTAAGAAAGTTCTGTGGGAATCATCACCTCCTTCCTTCCTCCTTTTTGCCTTTCAGTTTTTGATGTGTTAGTTGAAGAAAATCAATCATTTTGTCATTCAAGGAGTGATCATACATTTGTAACAGGAGAGAAAATAAGGGCATGAGAAAAGATGACTTTTTACTCTAAATAATGGTAAGTAATGCTTATCAAGGAAGGTTTGTTCTGCTCAGAATTAAAGTGATCATATATAATAGGAGTTTAGCATTTTGCTTTCCATCCAAACCAAGACTGCTTGCTCAGGCGCCTTTGAGAAACAACACAAGATTACTTATGCTATTAGATCCGTCAGCATAAATCTTCCCCACTGGCAACGGGAACTTTTATTTATGTATGTATCTATCTATTTATTTATTTATTTTGGAAAAATGAAACCTCTCATGGGCCAGGAGAATGAATGCTACTAAATTAATACAATTAAAGGCAATGGGACTTTTTATTCATTACTACGAATTAGCCTTTGCACAGTACAGCATCCACAAGACAGCAAATTATTTTTTAGTCTTTACCCACTAGGCCAAAAGCACACATTACCATCACTCATTTAGAATCTAATTCAATCATCTGGGCAATAGATTTTAATGGGTTCTGCTACTTCTTGATGTGCCCCAAGGGAAGAAGGATTGTGTTTGGTTTTTCTCCCTGCATCAAAGAGATAGTGCTGTTTTTTTTTACCCGTGTAAACGCATGCTTGCTCTGTACGCTGCTGTACAGAATAGGGCGTGGTGAGTGTGTAATAGACACTCACTTTAGGGAAATCCTCCAGCTTTACTTGGTAGTCTATTTATAGGAACTGAAATGTATACAGATTTATGGTCTGACACCAGTGTCTAGACACAGGTGTGATGACCCAGCTGAACGCTATATCACCTGGGAGTAAAGAAAATCTTTCTGGTGTCCTTATTTGCATATTTCTACATTTTAACCCGAACACCTGGAGGGGGCAGCCTCAACTATGTGCTAGTAATTAAAAGTTTTATCATAAATTATCTTTTCTAGAGTAAAGGTCTAGAAACTATTTTGTATAGACAACCATTAAAATGTTCTAGAAGCAGACTTGTTGCTATATATATCAGCTCCTCAATGGAGAAACAATATTGCTTCACCACATTGTATTTGCATGACAACTGAAATGTCTTCACATTAATTCATGTGACACCTCATGTAGCATTATCCACATTTTAAAGATCAAAACTGGTAACACCCTTTGTCCCAGGTCACAGAGCTAGTTGGTGGTGGCACTAGGACTGTAGATGCCACAGTCGGCATTCTTTCTACTTTATCTTCTTAAGAAATTGAAACATTCATTGACTCTTCATCGGTAAAGAAAAGGTAAAGTATTTGTAGGTCTTAAGGGTCCTGCTTCATTATTCCCAAATACAGGTATTTTGGGCCACCTCTCTACTCGTGCACATGTTATACTTCATAACATCCCTCAGAACAGATTCTTGCCATCATCTGGGCAAGACGATAGTTATTGGATGATCCACGACCCCCACAACTGGCCTTTAGTTCCTTGCCAATCTCCACTGCTGGGACATCTGCTTCCATCTCCTTTCAGCTACTTACTGAAGTCCATTGTTATCTCTATGATTGTATCTCCCTTAAAAACTTAACAATCATGCCAACTGATGAGAGGTAAAACAACACAGTGTTATTTACATGGGGTCTGGAGTCTGATCCCCGGACTTCAACCTTCTTCCAGCTCTGTAATTTATTACCTGAGCAAGTTTTCATTACATGATAAGAGTATGTGCTTAAAAGAGCTGTTAAGGTCAAACCAGTAAATACATGTAAAGAGCCAAACAGTCTAGCATTATTAAGTTAGTGCTGAGTAAATAGCATTTTATTAAGCCCTTCAACATTTGACCCTTTCATTCTCTCTGGTCTTCACCAATGTATATATTTGGGGAAATCCTTAAGAATTTGCTGACTTCAAAGCTCAAAAATGTCACTGTGGATTTGTGAGAAGGAAAGTTTGCAGAAGCCTGCTGGGTAAGTTCTATGAGAGCTGTTCTATAACCCGATGTGGATGCAGGAATAGAAGCATGAATGGTGGAGTTCATACATCCAGGGGTAGGCGCTAACTCTCGCCTACCTGTTGGATTCTGAGTGACACGAGGAAACTGAAAACACTGTGACCCAGAATATATAAGCAGGGATGAGTTGTCCTAAAGTGCATTTCTACATAAGCATCATAGATGGGAGACTTCCAGGAAGATCTGTGGATGTGAAATTCCCTTAATGAAGACTTCAGTATCTGAGCAGACACAGGTGAAAGTCTGGGAAGGGAACTAGAGAGAGCAAATTCTACCTCTCAGCTCATTATTTCTCTGACTGGGACCAGGGACCAGTATTCTGCAGGACATTAATTGTTGCTCCCTGACATGGCCTGTGCATGTGGAAACACTGTGTAGGTTCCACTTTCCGCTTGGAGAATCACAGGCACATTAACACGCAGAAGACGTTTCTTAGAATTCCTGCTGCAAAATCAGTGGGTCTAACTTTGTTTAATGCTAGGTCTCCTGTTCCTAACTTTTATTTGTCTTATTTTTTCACCTAAATCCAGGAGATCAGATCTGAGATTTTCACTCTGGAGAGGATAAAGAATAGGATATAAGACCATGTTAAAAGTATTACCGGAGTGCACAGTTCCAGGAACTTCCATTTTGCAAAGATCATTTGGATTCAATAATTCACATGCATAGCGGAAAAACACTGGGTTCCTAGACTCCAGAAACAAACTCTTCACCCAAATGACTAGGGAATGAGTAGCCTTCAGTGCTCCATTTCACTTTATTCATCCATATAGTTGAGATGATGGTGCTGGTCTAATTCAAAGATTTGTTACAAGGAAGAAATAAAAGGCTACTGGTGATAAAAATAACTCTGTCTTAAAAATATGATAACCAGAGTCCTAGATTTTCATTTAAATCTTATCTGTGTAAACAATGCATCAGCCTTAAATCTATCATTTTATGTTGAAAAATAAGTAGCACCCTAAATACAAAAACCTCACTATAAAGAGTTCTCCTTGTCAAGTCAATGAAATGGTATTGCATTGTCTTATTAATGACGACATTTTGAAAGATAAAGATATTCATTTTTTTTTTTTTTGTATTTTTTAAAAACCCAGAAGAGAAACAACAAGGTGTTAGACTTGAAGTGGCCTTTCACATGCTTCCTGAGCATACACTGCTAAATAACTCTGCTCTCAGGATGGAAATGATTCCACATAGTTCTTTTATTTCTCTACAAGATAAGAAAGGCATCTCTTCTGCACATATCACAAACATGAGAACTTATAGAAAGATAGTAAGAGATGCCGCATTTAAAACTGCAAAAGGAATGCTTTCTAATATCACGTCAAACCTTTATGGAAAGAGTTATACACTTACCAGAGTGTGTTTAGTCAACAGAGTATTTCTGTTTCACATTTTATGACTTTGTGTATACATTTAGGTCAATATCAGGCTGCAAGTACCTACAAATGTATTCAGATTCTACATTATTCTTTTTCTCGCCTCTCACAAAACTTGTGGTCTGTGGACAAGAAAAGGGCCCAAAGGTTAATACCTCAAGCAATCTGATAAGGTGACATTCTTATATTGTAGAGTTCATGCTTATAATTTTGATGAAGAGGAACCTTTCTCAAATGACAAGATCACCCAACTGGAATGGACAGAACTCTTGGGTCTTTTTGAGAACAGATGTAATGGTCTTGCTTCTAGTGCATTCTTTCCCCAACAGTCCATTCTACAAATACAGTCAGAGGCATCTTCTGACAAGTGACACCCTGGCATCCTTTCCCCATAGCCTGCCAAAGGCTTCCTACCTCACTCAGAGCATGAGCTATCTCAGGACCATCATCTAAGAAGGAATAGAGAATGGGTAGCCTCAGGCAGCAATTCGGTGGGGAAAAAAAACAAAGAATAAAGCTTTGTCATCTGTTTTTTCAATTGTCCAGCCAATTTCTGAATTTGATTTATGTTGGAATAGCCTAAATGCTGAGATGCTAGATTTCACTTGTATTTAAATACTGAGAAACATGCTTGTATATAAGAATCCAAGACATGCATTTCTACTATTTTCTACTGTGCTGTTCCAATTAATTGATTGATGTTTTACCCCCAAAGGTGCCCCCCCCCCCTGGATTTTCTACCTGTCCCTGGGTCTAGCCCTCACTCAGGCTACTCACTTGCCACTCATTTGCTAATTGTGGTACTTTTCCTCAGACAAGGCTCACTCACTTCCCTCTCCTCTTCCTGTAGGGTTCGGCTCAAATGTCGTGTTACCTTAGCTGACTCTTCTCTGCACAGAAGCACCCCTCCCTTCTCTCTTCCCTGCCGTGTTCTGCTTCATTGTTCTTTATGCTTCTTCATTTTCTGTCTCCTCCCACTAGGTGTGAACTTCATAAAGGCAGAGACTTTATTACCTTTGTTTACTGCTGAATCATAAGCTCCTAGAAGTTTATGGAATGAAAGTGTCACTAAATAAGTTTGTGTTGGGTGAATGTACACAAAAAAATGAGTGAAATCACGTCTTCAGATGAACTCGGATATACATACAGAGCGCAGAAGACGTAACAGTCCCCAACTCAGTCCAACTTCAACCCTTTCTACAAGCACCAGAGACTAAATGTAAAAATAAGCCCAGGGAGTGAGAAGCAGGCCAGGGGACAGTAGGTCCCTGAGATTCAACGTCAGAGGTTGCTCATGAACCTCTCAGCGTTTAGAACCAGGTGTATCTCTAGGAGGTAGTCTGGCTTCAAGAACTCTGTGATCCATTTGTCCTTGGGGTGGACTAGCACAGACACAACATGTCCTGTGAATGTGACCCCTGCCCCCTTAATGTGATTAACTTAACTTACCCTAAGCATGTTCTAGCTCTAATAATTATAAAATCACTGAATTTCAAAGCTAGAATTAATTTTTGCATGGTTGAGCCAACATTTCTTAGAAATGAAGAAACAATTGAGTAACATTTAAAAAAAATTAAATGTTTGCACTCAAGGTTGAAAATGATTTTCTAAGAAATAATTTTAGATAAGAAAGAAATAAGAATTGCATCATTGCTTCTGAGAGATGCTGTGTAACATCTATATAAATTCTGGGTAAAGCTTAAAAATTCACACAAGAATAAAGCAATATTGGTATGGCTTTTCACTGTTGATACCAAGATTATATTGAGTCATGTGGTCTGAACTACATTAACAAAAGGTGAGAGAGGAAAACAAGGGTAGGAGGTTACTGACACCCCAGGTAGTGACCAGGGCATGGTGGTGTCTTAGTCCATTCTGGCTGCTATATAAGAAATACTATAGACAATAAGTCTTATAAACAGTAGGAATTTATTTCTCATAGTTCTGGAGGCTGGAAATCTGAGGTCAAGGTGCCAGCATGGTTGTGTGAGGGTGATTGGTAAAAGGGGTGAGGGAGCTCTGGGGTCTCTTTTATAAGAGACCTAAGCACCTCCCAAAGCCTCCACCTCCTTATACCATCACCTGGGGGGTTAGGATTTTTGCAAATAATTTTTGGGAAGGCAGACACAAACACTCCGACGATAGCAGGTGATTCCAAGGCCTCCACAAAAAGTCACGGAGATCTGTCCTCACTGACGAATCATTGTCCCTCTCCTCATCACAATCCACTGGTATCTAAACACATTTCTGTAGGTTGTGCTCACTTGTATCAGACAGAGGGCACAATTTCTGACTGAGAATCAAGAGCTGAGGACTAGAGAGGTCACAGTTCTAATTTTAAAGTCTAGGTTATTTTTATCTCAAGTAGAGGACTTGGGTGATCTGCCTATTTTCCTTCAGGTAGGGCCTGGCTTCTTAGCATTCGTTTTAGATTTGATCTAAGGCAAAGCACTGGTGCCAGCCAGACATCACTCGACTTGACGCCTAGTCTTGGTGCCGCCTGGCTTCCCTGTTTCGCTGCCCGTTTCCTGGCATGGTGGTGGCCAATGCTCACTATTTGTGACCAGGCTCCAGTCTTGGGATATTTCAGGTATGCTAATGAAAGAAATATTATATTTACTTTTTCAGAATAATAAGGATATTGAAATAGGCTATGATTAGAAAACTGTCAACACAAAAACTAAAGCAAAACAAGATTAAACTAAAAAGTAAAGTTAGAAATATAAATGAGAAATAAACTCCATTGATGGGATCTTGGAAAGCAACTTTTATGTTATGAAGTGTTTTGTTTAAATAATTACAGATATCAACAAAGAAATGAGCTGCTACCATTCCAATCTATGTGTTTCTTAACTTTGGTCTAGAGCAAATAAACAATCACAGTGTGAAAAAACAAGGCAAAGGCCAACAAAATTAACCATCCAGAGACTACCTCTGTCCCGTGCAGACTCTGCAAGATGCCCTCCTTCCCTGCATTGGCACAATCCTCAGTCTTGATGCCAAGTGTGGACTATCCATCAATCTTAGTCCTACATTTAAACCTCATTAAAAATCTGTTTGCCGTTCCTCTCAAAGATTAATCGCACAAGTCCAACATAATAGCTTTGCCAATTTAAATGCTCCTGCTTTAACATTTCATTTCAAGTGTACTGTAATTATATTATATTGCTTCTGGCCAAGTGAGAAAACACATTCAAATAATAATCTTATTTTTGGTATATGGTACATTTATAGTGCTATTCTTCATGTTAACTATGCACAAAACTTGAAAATATAAAGGAATCTATCTAACTATTCCTTACATTGTACAGTTATATAAATATCCATAAGTCCATAAAGAGACTATTCATTTATGCTTTGGCTGTTTTGGCTTTTTGTAGAACCATTTTTGTACGACACATCTTACACTTGTGTTTTTAGTAGCAAATTAACACGAGACTTGCCATTGGCTTGCTCAGGCTTAGAAACAGGTGCATAATGAGAACATGGTTTCCAGTTATGTGTTTTCAGAAATCACTTGTGGTTATCCAATCCCAGTGAGTTAGAGAGGAAAGCACTTCCCAGAACCATTCTCCACTCTCCCAACTTCTGACCTACTCTTGCCAGGATTAACACAGAGCACAAACTCCTTGCCATAGCTGTACTCAATCATCGAGAAAGCGTATATGAATTTTTAGATACATGCTATTCCCTTTATCATGCAAAGAGCAAACACTCAATTTCTTCTTCTTCTTTTTTTTTTTGTAGGCTTGTTTGTTTTGTTTTTGTTGTTGTCTTTTTTTTTTTTTTTTTATATACGAATTAGAAAGCACTGGGCAAAGGAGGCAAGTGTTTTTGAGTTACAGGTCTAGCTATGCTTTGGCTCCCAGGAAAGTGTTCCTTATAAATACGATTTTATAGGTAAATGAGAGACAGAGTTCCCATTTTCTTTCCCATTCTCAACTGATTGATGAGGCAAGCTCTACAGAAATTGCCAAAATTAATATTAGTTTCGAAGCAACTTTAATTAATGATTTTCAGTTAACTTTTGTTAACTAGTGGTGACAATTAAAATCACTTTTGAGATTATATAAGTAAGTGATTGAGAAAATAAGCTGCAAATATTTTGGATTTTCATTAATTCATCAGATATTTATTGATTCCCTACAACATGTGTAGGCCTCTATAGGCATGGAAAAATCCAACAGTTAGCCCATTAAAAAATTCCTTTACTTATACTTAAGAAAGATAATAAACAACATAAATAAGTATATAAATATATAGTATGTGAGGTGATAAAAACAAAACCAGAAATACACAGTGTCAAGGTTCAGTTCTAAATACAGTACTAGGGGTCTCTGAGCAGGCGATGAGAGCAAGCAGGTGAGCAAATGTGAGCAGAGCGTCCCAGGCAGCTGGAAGAGCACCTCCGATGTCTGGAGGGGAGGGCAGAGAGCACTTCAAGGCAGTGTGCCTGCGCCCTGGGAGGGGCAGAGCTTCAGAAGATGAGCTCAGTCACTGCAGCAACTTTGAAGTTAACCTGAGAATCCTGAAGGGCCACAGGAATTGTGTGATGTTCCACGTGCTCCGAAGGGTCACGCTGACTCCTGTTGAGAATAGACTGTTGGAGAACGCAACCTGAAAAGGCCAGTGATGGGGCCATGGCAACTATTTCGGTTCACAAGGGCAGAGGACCCGGCAAGCGAGGAGGGGGTGAAATACACTTGATCCTGCCTAGATTATGAAAGCAAGGTGACAGCACTGGCTATCGGACAGAAGACGGGGTCCAAGAGATAACAAGTGCCGAGATCCACTCAGATACCTTTGTAACAAAAATCCTAGGCACATTCAATCATGGCTCTGATGGAGGTGTTCAGTCATTCTAACCATATTTGCTAAGAATTTATAACAACATGAAAGAAGTATTTACCTTCTTTAGTTACCTTGAGTACAGGTAGAGACCCCTAAACGACCTCTCCTTGCATGCTTTGTTATCCCTAGCTGAAAGGCTATTTCTCTCTTCTCACCCCAAAAATATATTTTTTAGACTTCATAATCATTGTAACTATTTGCCTTCCACAGAACATATTTTTCTTTAATAATTATGTTAAAGATTATTATAATCTCACATAGTTACTGTTCACAGTGTTATTAATCTGCATAACTTTTCCCATTTAGCTTGTATTAAATTGGTCTGGAAAAATGGTCATTCACTACCCATAGTCATTCAGAGTTTTTCTTGAAATAGTACAAAGTAAAGCTGGATTGTTCTTTGTTCTCATTCTCTTCCACTCATGTGGCTACTTTGACAAAGTGAGTGTAGCTAATGGGTCGCTCTGCATCACTGTGGATGGATGTGCCTGCTTTAGCAGTGGGAACAATTTGAATCATAAGCACCTATGCACCTGGGCAACCTCACATGACCCGTGTCCCAATTTTGAAGTGAGAGGATTAAGCAGGCAAACAAAAGTGAGACAGTTTTCCAGTCCCCTTTATTTTCACCGAACTGACTCAAGGGAAGATCACCTTTGTGAGTTTCTGATCAGCAATGATTTCAGCAGCAGCTCCTGAAAAACTCATAGTGATCACACAACATCTGCTTCTCCTTCAAAATGGTTCAGAGCCTGAAAATATTAAACCCAATTAAGATGATTAAATAAATTTAGCAGGCTGGTCTGGTTTCGCCTCTCCAAAAATGCTGTTGGAGAAGATGACCAAATCCATCTGGAGTTTGTTGTTATTTCTCAGAATTTCATTATGAAAATGTGGTGCCTCGGCATGTGGTGGCTGCTCACAGCGCAGTGCCATCGACGTCGGGGTCGGCTTCGGTCCACAGTGCAGACGGCCACTTGGGGATAACCTTTCTTAGGCTTTACGTGAACAGACGAGGGCTACAAATCGACCATGGAGTTTTGTCATTTCTAATTTAAAATGATAAAACAATTTTTAAAAATCCTCACCCGAGAATATTTTTCCAATTATTTTCAGACAGAGTGGGAGGGAAGGAGATGAGAGAGAGAGAGAGAGAGAGAGAGAGAGAGAGAGAGAGAGAGAGAGATTGATTGGCTGCCTCCCAGGCTCAACCAGGGCCAGGGACTGAACCGCAACTGAGGTACGTACCCTTGATTGGAATCCAACCCACGACTCTTTGGTCCACAGGCTGACACTCTAACTGCTGCGCCAAACTGGACACAGCAATAAAACCATTTTTTTTTAAAGTTTTATTTTCTTTATTTATTGACTTTAGAGAGAAAGAGGAAGGGAGAGGGAGAGAGATAGAAACATCAGTGAGAGAGAACATCGATTGGATGCCTCCTGCATGCCTCTCACTGGGGATTTGGTCCAAAACTTAGGCATGTACTCTGACCAGGAATCGAACTGGCAACCTCTTGGTGCATGGGTCAATGCTCAACCACTGTCACACCGGCTGGGCTAAAACGATTTTTTTAAAAAGACTGTTTTGTCCCAGAGCCACTCACCTCATTTGAATGAGCTACATGTTTCCATTGAGTTCTAGCCTTTTTATCAGTGTCCTGGCCCTCAACTGTCAGTTTCCTAATGAATTCCTTCAATTCCATTGTCTCTGGAGAGTAACTGAAAAAACTCGACAAACGAACTAGCTAGTGTCTTCCAAATTCTACAATCAGATCAGCACTAGATTATGACACATCACATTTAGAGAAAAGTCTACAGATTTAAGTGTAAAAAATACTAAGAAGAATAAGAACATTGGATCTCCTTTCTCTTCCTTTTCCGATGTGTTAAATACTGCCAGCTACCCTCTTCCAGTCTGATTAGAAGCACTTAAAAAAAATCATGCCTCTAAAAACGACTATCAAGACATTACTTGTTGAAGAACATACCTATCCCCAGACTCCTGAGATACTGATGAGGTGACAGTATTTCCAAGCCCCTGTTAGTGCTGATTCTGCAAAGTGTCTATACAACAGTGACAGGTGCCTTCTCATCAATGTGCCCTCCCCACTACCATCTTATTAGTTCCTTGGGACAGGCTCATTTTTGAGGGAAATGATGTTCCACGTGATGGTCGGGTTTCCGCACACACATGTACTGCAGCAGAGATGCTATATGGGTAGAATTAACAATGAAAGGAATCTGTGCCGTGCCAATCTTTCCAGGGTACCAGGTATGCTGAGTGTGGTCTGGAAGGGAGAGGAGGCTAGACACGGTCTAGGCACAGAACCCAGGACAGGCCCAGATGCCCAGGCCCAAGGGTGGTACTGCTCACGGGTTTCTCCCTAAAGCCATATAAGAGCACAGGCAGAAGCCAAGTCCTTGACAGAGCTCAGATGGGCAGGAGGTGCCCGTGGAGCCAGCGCAGGCTGTGGGCCCCATCAGGAGGGTGCGAGAGCTCGCCTCCCGGACTTGCCTGTCCCTGCCTCTTCCTCCTTCGCTCCCATCTTCCTCTTCCTGCGTAGTTCCTCTTGTCCTGGTTTTATTTGCAATGGTCCGGCCCTGAGATGCCCCTCTCCTCCATTGCTGGGTCCGTGTCCTAGTGCATGGCCAGGGCTGAGGAGGGTCGTGACATTTGTGAGGGTCCTGGGCTGAGTTTCAGCGGTGTAGTTCCTGCTCTCTAAGGCAGGCTGCTGCTGGACCCTCCTCAGAATATTTACGATGGTAAATAATCTGTCACATGTTCCGGCTTTGAAATATAATCGAGATTGTGTCTCCATCTGTGAATGTATGTATAAAAATAAACAAGTAGGAACACAAACAAGTACATTTTGACTAGACTTTTGAAATAAAGAAAACGTGTTAGAGCTCCTAGGGAGTATCTCTGCGCTTCCAAAAATTCTCATGTTACTGAAGCAGTAGTTGCTGGGGATTTAGTCCCAGTGAATTCTGACTAATTAGTTGTATTAGGTGACTAACATTCCTGTTTTTTTTTTTTTAGATATGCAGAAGTACTTAAATTTTTTAAATCTTCACCTGAGGATATTTTTCTATTTACCTTTTGATAGAGTGGGAGAGAGGGGCTTGGAAATACTGTCACCTCATCAGTATCTCATCAACGTGAGAGGGACACATCGATTGGTTGTCTCCCACACAACCCCAATCAGGGCCTGGGACGGACTGCCCTTGACCGGAATCAAACCTGAGACTCATTGGTCCATGGGCCAATGTTCTAACCACTGAGCAAGACTGGCCAGGGCAGTACTTAAAACTTGTAATAAGTGTCTTTAAGTAGCTAATATATACACAATACTTTTATGGGGTAGAGTGATAAATAAGAAAAATGTTCTGCCTTTAAATTTAGTTTATAAAAAGTATAGGATAAAATAATGTGTTAACTCTCAGTGATACTGTGCTAGCCTTCCTCTTTTAACTAAAGTATTTATAAGTTTCTTCTTTTGTTAATTCAAATTAGAGCGTTAAAAATGTCTTACTGTAAAATGCCAAGCTGGAATCATCACTCAAATCTACACCAAGAAATGGTGAAGACAGCAGGAAGAAGGAGACTCATGGCACATTGACAGAAGACTGTTCTGTTGAGATATTTCCAGGGTGCCAGATATCCTGGAGTCAAGGTGTCCCCAGCCCATGAACAGGGAATCAGAGCAATATGATAGGCAATATAATACTTTGAAATCAGAGTCCCTAAGTATCAATCAGGTCTTCTGGTCAATGAAGATTAAAGGGAGAGGAGAAATGTGATTTTTTTCATGGTGTCATCGTAAAAGAAGAAACCATTAAGATGAATAATAAATCCACAATGACACTTTTGGTGTAAAAAGGGGGATTATAAGGTAGTTGTCAAACAAAACAAACTCACTGTATAAAAATGTGGGGAGAATTTAAAATAGCTAAGATCTGGAAACAGCGCAAGTACCCATCAGTAGATGAATGGATAAAAAAGCTATGGTACATTTATACAATGGAATACTATGCAGCTGTAAGAAAGAGCGATCTCTTACCCTTTGAGATGACATGGAGGGACCTGGAGAGTATTATGCTAAGTAAAATAAGCCAGTCAGAGAAAGACAAGTACCACATGATCTCACTTATTTGTGGAACATAATGAACAAAATAAGCTGTCGACCAAAAGAGATCCAGAATCATGGAAGTAGGCAACAGACTGAAATAAACAATTATAAGAGACTATAGATTTTGAAAAAGGACCGAATAGAATTTCTAGCAATGGACAAATATAGTCAGAGTCATGGAGGGTGGAAAGGGATAAACCAAATAACTTATATGCTGATATGCACAACCAATCGACAGGAGGGGTGTGGGAACAGAAAGGAGAGAGTCAATGGGGAAAAAAGGAGGACATCTGCTATAGTTTCAACAATAAAAAAATAAAAATGTGGGGTAAACCACAGGAAGTGATGACCCATCAACAAAACAGCAAGTTTTCAGATCACCCTCTAGACATAGTATTCAAGACATTTGTCAGGCTCTTAACCACTATCCTGAAATGTCCAAGGAGTGTTTGAACATACTTGGTCACTCGAATGTTCCCATGAGGCTTTAATCTTAGTGACTATATTTTTTGATTGCTAGAAATTCTATTTGGTTCTTTTTCAAAATCTATATAGTCTCTTATAATTATTGTTTCTTTCAGCTTGCTCTAGCAATGCAAATTCCTGGATTGCCAATCATTCTGTTTGTTGAAGGTGGTGACTCTTTCCTTTTGTTACTCGACATTTTTAACTCTGAGCTCATTTTCTGTGGAGTTGTCTCTTCTTTTCTGTAGAAGTATTGTGTAATCTGCTGTGTGGAAGGGCCCTCCACAGAAATATAGCATTTGCCTATGCTGGGATTTTCAGTTTAGACAAGTGTTCAGTTTAATCTTTTCAGCTCAAGTTTCTGCACAACCTACAGGGTGTATTTCAGACCCTACCTTCAAAGATGTCGGAGTTTCTTAGAAAAAACATTTCCCTCACCCAAGGCACAGAGTGGACAAACTGCTCTGTTGATTCCAAACCACTGCCCAGGAGTTCCTGGCTCCTCCACAGCCAGGGCTGCCCTTTCAGTCCTCAGGCGCTGTGCCACACCCTCCTCCAGCTCCTTCCTCATCCAGCCTAAAATAGTGTCTTTCTGTGTGGGTGGTACCTAAGCCTGCTCAGCTGCTATAACAAAATACCATACAGTGGGTGGCTTATAAACAACAGAGCTTTATTTCTCACAGCTCTGGAGGCTGGAAGTCCCAGATCAGGGTGCTAGCATGATTAGATTCTGGTGAGGGCCCTCTTCCTGGCTTCTAGAGGGCTGGCTTCTTGCTGTGTCCTCACATGGGGCCGTATTTATAAGGGCACTAATCCGATTCATGAGGGCTCCACCCTCATGACCTAATCACTTCCCAAAGGTGGGGGGTTTTAAACACTGCGTCTCTAATAGTAGGCCTTTAGCATCTGGTCCTCTTTAAATTGCACTTTTAGTTTCTCCATTTCTTGTGCCTGGAGATTTCCCATTTGTCCCCCTGAAGATAAGCTATGTATTAAATATTTTGGGTTATATTTTAGTGATGATTTCTAACAGTCTCTCATATACAGAAGGAAGACCAGCCAACATCAGCTCAGTCAGCCATGTTGTTAGAAGTTGAATAAGTCAATGTTGAAGGCAGCACACTAAACTCAGGATCCTCTGAACTCACTTCCAGCCAGGGAGGTGTAAAGCTGCTGCATTTATTGGAGCAACAGGGCACTGAAACCTGGATTCATGTTCACAGAAGCAGTCAGTCAACTGGCACTGCTCGTTATGGACAGAAATGATCACACCACAGTGGCTGACAAATGGCAGCCTCGGAGTGTTGTCTGGGTAAGACCAGAAAACCCACAGTCACGCATTTAAGGCCACTTCCTTGGAAAATTCTCTACCTTCTTAGATTTCCACTCAGGATTTTCCCACAGATTTTTTTTCTTAGTGTTTTAAATACTTAATCAGACAGCGTTCCTTTCTTTTGTAAACTTTTCCCAACATTTCATTTTCAAGTTGAAAACCACCACAGTCGTCTTTTCCCTCCTCTCACCACCTCACCCTGTTCAATCAGGGATCAACTGCCATTAACTCCAATGCTTTGTCCACTGGCCTTGTGCCTCTTGTTCATTCTCACTGTTGTGGCTCAGGCAACAGCCTTGTCTCCTCCAGCTCCTTCAAGTCCCCGACATGCTGTTCCTTGTGCATAAGAGCCTTCACGGGGCTTCTAGAAGTAGTATTTTATAACTTCATTCTTCAGAGGCTCCCAAAGACTACCAAAACATTCTGTACAGCACATAGAAATTCTATGTTATTTGTTCAGATTGCCTTGGTTTTTTTTTTTTTTTTTTTTTTTTTTTTTTTTTTTTTATTTTTTATTTTATTTATTTATTTTTTTTAATTTTATTTATTTATTTATTTTTTTGTTACAGATATTTTACCTTTTTACCCCATTGGCACCCCCCACCCCACCCCCCCTCCACCCTGTCCCCAGCTTAGTTGTCCATGTCCATTGGTCATGCATACATACATATAAGTTCTGTGGTTTATCTCTTCCCACCCCCCCACCCCCTATCCCCTCTTCTGAGGGATGTCAGTCTGTGCCCTACTTCCATGTGTCTGGGTCTACTGTATTCCTCAGACTGTTATGTTCATTATATTCCGTATATAAGTGAGATCATGTGGTATTTGTCTTTTTCTGCTTGGCTTCTTTCACTTAGGATAATACTTTCCAGGTCCCTCCATGTCGTCTCAAAGGATAAGAGATCTTTCTTTCTTACCGCTGCATAGTATTCCATTGTGTATATGTACCACAGCTTTTTGATCCATTCGTCTACTGGTGGACACTTGGGCTGTTTCCAGATCTTAGCTATTGTAAATAGTGCTGCTATGAACATGGGGGTACATATATTCTTCCTGATTGGTGTTTCAGGCTTCTTAGGGTATATTCCCAGCAGTGGGATCACTGGGTCGAATGGAAGTTCAATTTTTAATTTTTTGAGGTAGCACCATATTGTTTTCCATAGCGGCTGCACCAGTCTGCATTCCCACCAGCAGTGTATTAGAGTCCCCTTTTCTCCACACCCTCGCCAACACTTGTTGTTTGATGATTTGTTGATGGCGGCCATTCTGACAGGTGTGAGGTGATACCTCATAGTTGTTTTAATTTGCATCTCTCTGATGATTAGTGATGTTGAGCATTTCTTCATATGTCTCTTGGCCATTTGTATGTCCTGTTTGGAGAGGTGTCTATTCAGCTCCTCTGCCCATTTTTTAATTGGGTTCTTTGTCTTCCTTTTGTGGAGTTGTATGAGCACTCTGTATATACTGGAAATTAACCCCTTATCTGATACATCATTGGCAATGATGTTCTCCCATACAGTGGGTTGCCTTTCCATTTTGATGATTGTTTCTTTTGCTGTGCAGAAGCTTTTTAGTTTGATGTAGTCCCATGTGTTCATTTTCTCCTTTATTTCTGTTGCCTTAGGTGATGTATCAGTGAAAATTCTGCTCCGTATGATGTCCGAAATTTTGTTGCCTACATTTTCTTCTAGAATTTTTATGGATTCATGGGTCACATTTAAGTCTTTTATCCATTTTGAGTTTATTTTTGTGTATGGTGTAAGTTGATGGTCTAGTTTCATTTTTTTGCATGTAGCTGTCCAATTTTCCCAACACCATTTATTAAAGAGGCTGTCTTTACTCCACTGTATGCTCTTGCCACCTTTGTCAAATATTAATTGAGCGTATTGCCTTGGGTCCATTTCTGGGTTTTCAGTTCTGTTCCACTGGTCTATATGCCTGTTCTTGTGCCAGTACCAGGCTGTTTTGGTTACAGTCGCTTTGTAGTATAACCTGATATCGGGTATTGTGATCCCTACAACTTTGTTCTTCTTTTTCAAGATTGCTGTGGCTATTCGGGGTCTTTTTTGGTTCCATATGAACTTTTGAAGTATTTGTTCTAGTTCTATGAAATATGTCGTTGGTATTTTGATGGGGATTGCATTGAATCTATAGATTGCTTTGGGTAGTATGGACATTTTAATTATGTTAATTCTTCCAATCCATGAACAGGGTATGTTCTTCCACTTCTTTATATCTTCCTCTATTTCTTTTTTCAATGACCTGTAGTTTTCTGCAAATAGGTCTTTTACTTCTTTGGTTAAGTTTATTCCTAGGTATCGTAATTTTTTTGGAGCGATGGTAAATGGGATTGTTTTTTCAGTTTCTCTTTCTGTGAGTTCATCATTGATGTACAAGAATGCCGTCGATTTCTTGACGTTAATTTTGTATCCTGCTACTTTGCCAAATTCAATTATTAAGTCTAATAGATTTTTGATGGAGTCTTTAGGGTTTTCTATGTACAATATCATGTCATCTGCAAATAATGACAGTTTCACTTCCTCCTTTCCAATTTGGATCCCTATTATTTTTTCTTCATGTCTGATTGCTGTGGCTAAGACTTCCAGTACAATGTTAAATAAGAGTGGCGAAAGTGGACATCCCTGTCTTGTTCCTGTTCTTAATGGAAATGTTTTTAGTTTCTGTCCATTGAGTATGATGTTGGCTGTAGGTCTTTCATATATGGCCTTTATTATGTTGAGATATGATCCCTCTATTCCTACATTGCTGAGCGTTTTTATCAGAAATGGATGCTGGATTTTGTCGAATGCTTTTTCAGCATCTATTGATATGATCATGTGGTTTTTATTCTTCATTTTGTTTATGTGGTGTATCACGTTTATTGATTTGCGAATATTGTACCAGCCTTGCATCCCTGGAATGAATCCCACTTGGTCATGGTGAATAATTTTTTTGATGTATTTCTGGATCCGATTTGCTAGTATTTTGTTCAGGATTTTGGCGTCTATGTTCATCAGGGATATTGGCCTGTAGTTTTCTTTCTTCGTAGTGTCTTTTTCTGGTTTTGGAATTAGAATTATGCTGGCCTCATAGAACGTGTTTGGAAGTCTTCCTTCTTCTTGAATTTTTTGAAATAGTTTGAGGAGAATGGGTGTTAGTTCTTTTTTGAATGTTCGGTAAAACTCCCCCGTGAAACCATCTGGGCCTGGGCTTTTGTTTGCTGGGAGAGTCTTGATTACCTCTTCAATTTCCTTAGTTGTTATTGGTCTGTTCAAGTTTTCTATCTCTTCCGGGAATAGTTTTGGGAGACTGTGTGTTTCTAGAAATTTGTCCATTTCGCTGAGATTGTCGAATTTGTTGCCATATAGTTGTTCATAGTAGTTGTTAACGATCTTTTCTATTTCCGTGGTGTTGGTTGTTACTTCTCCTCTTTCATTTCTGATTTTGTGTATTTGGGTTCTCTCTCTTTGTTTCTTGGTGAGTCTAGCTAAGGGTCCATCTATCTTGTTTATCTTTTCGAAAAACCAGCTCTTTGTTTCATTGATCCTTTGAATTGTTTTTTTGGTCTCTATGTCATTTATTTCTGCTCGGATCTTTATTATTTCCTTCCTTCTACTTGCTCTGGGGTTTTCTTTTTGTTTGCTTTCTAATTCTTTAAGTTGTGAGGTTAGACAGTCAATTAGAAATTTTTCTTGTTTTTTGAGGTAGGCCTGTAGTGCTATGAACTTCCCTCTCAGAACTGCTTTCGCTGCATCCCATAGATTTTGTGTTGTTGTGTGTTCATTTTCATTGGTTTCCAGGAAGTTTTTAATTTCTTCCTTGATCTCCTCGGTGACCCATTCATTGTTTAATAACATGCTATTTAGCCTCCATGTGTTGAAATGTCTTTGCATGTTCTTTGTGCAATTGATTTCTAGTTTCATGCCATTGTGATCTGAGAAGATGCTTGATATGATTTCAATCTTCTTGAACTTGTAGAGATTTAGTTTGTGTCCTATCATGTGGTCTATCTTTGAGAATGTCCCATGTGCACTTGAGAAGAATGTGTATTCTGTAGTTTTGGGGTGTAATTCTCTGTAGATATCTATTAAATCCATTTGGTCTAGTGCTTCATTTAGAGTCTCTGTTTCCTTGCTAATTTTTTGCCTAGAGGATCTATCCAGTGCTGTCAATGGGGTGTTGAAGTCCCCTGCTATGATTGTATTGTTGTCGATTTCTCCTTGGAAGTCCTCCAGAAGATTTTTAATATATTTTGGTGCTCCTATATTGGGTGCATATATGTTTATCAAGGTTATATCGTCCTGTTGGATAGATCCTTTCAATATTATGTAGTGGCCGTCTTTGTCTCTAGTTATGGTCTTCATTTTGAAATCTATTTTATCAGATATGAGAATTGCTACCCCAGCTTTTTTTTGCTTTCCATTTGCTTGGAAAATTTTTTTCCATCCCTTCACTTTCAACCTATGTGAGTCTTTTGTTGAGAGGTGGGTCTCTTGTAAACAACATATAGATGAGTCATGCTTTCTTATCCAATCAGCTACTCTGTGTCTCTTTATGGGAGCATTCAATCCATTTACGTTTAAGGTGATTATTGATATGTACTTATTTATTGCCATTTTTGTTTAGTGTGTTCTATTTTTCTTCCCATTTCTACTGCTATTTACAGCAGTCCTTTTAGCATTTCTTGCAGTGCTGGTTTGGTGCTAATGTATTCCCTTAGCTTTTTTTTGTCTGGGAAGCTCTTTATTTGATCTTCTATTTTGAATGATAGCCTTGCTGGGTAGAGTAGTCTTGGATTCAGATTCTTGTTTTTCATGACTTTGATTACTTCATGCCATTCTCTTCTGGCCTGTAGTGTTTCTTGTGAGAAGTCAGCTGAAAGCCTTATGGGGTTCCCTTTGTAGGTAACCTGTTGCTTATCTCTTGCTGCTTTTAGGATTCTCTCTTTGTCTTTAATTTGTGGCATTTTAATTACTATGTGTCTTGGTGTGGGCCTGTTTGGGTTCTTCTTACTTGGGACTCTCTGTGCTTCTTGAACTTGAATGCCTTCTTCCTTCACCAAATTAGGGAAGTTTTCTCTCACTATTTTTTTGAATATATTCTCTATCCCTTGCTCCTTTTCTTCTTCTTCGGGGACTCCTATGATGCGAATATTATTACGTTTCCAGTTGTCCCATAGTTCTCTTAAGCTGTCTTCCTGTTTTTTAATAGTTTTTTCCTTTTGTTTTTCTGATTGGTTGATTTTTTCTACCCTGTCTTCTAATTCACTGATCCGGTCCTCAGCTTCCCCTACTCTGCTTTTTAAACCTTCCAATGTGTTTTTCATTTCGGATATGTCATTTTTTATCTCTTCTTGTTGGTTTTTAATTTCCATTTGGCTTATTTTCAGTGTCTCTATGTCCTTACTCATGCTGTTCAGCTTCCTCAAGATCATGGCTCTGAATTCTAGCTCTGTTAACATGCCTAATTGCTCCACATTGATCTCATCTTCGGTGGAGGTGTCTTGCTCTTTCATTTGGCTTCTGTTTCTGTGTTTCACCATTTTAGCTATCACTGTGGGCTTTGGAGCCTGTCAAGTTCTCCCTGTGGGTGTTGGTGTTCTGCTGTTTGTGGCTCCCTCTCCTGTGTTTAGATGAGCGAGGGAGGACCCGCGTTGAACACCACTGTCAAGTCTTACTTTCCTGGTTAAAGTTGCCAGCCCAGGAAACGTACTGTTATCCTCTAGCTTTTTGCCTGGAGGCTAGCAGTCTAGGTTAATTGATGAGTTTTGGGTTGTCAGTTGATTGAAAAACTCCCTCTGGTGCTCAGCCAAGGGGCTTTCACGAGGGTGGGGCAGATGCTGGTCGTTAGTGAGCCTCAATTAACACTTCAATGGCCCACAGGGTGGGGTTGGATCTCCGAGGGAGGGGCTGCTGCCTCTCCCCAGAGCCCTGGGAAGGAGCAATGTGGCTACCGTCCTGAGTGGCTGCACTCAGCCAAAGCTCTGAGCGCCCTCCAAACCCCGAGTGTCCCGACACAGTTCCAGTCCAGTCCGCCCTCCCTCTGTCGGAGCCCAAGGTGAGTGGCTGTGGCTGTTTCAGCCTCTGTCCCGGCTGCGCTGTGGGGCCGCCTGGGAGTGTGACCCGAGGGCGCCGCTCCCAGCTGAGGCCGCTGCCGAGCTGCCGACCGTGGGCTCCCAGCCCCGTCTCGCGCCTTCGCAAGCCTACCAGGATGGAGTCGGTGTCCCTCGTTGTAAGGTCCTCGCAAGCTGCTTTTCTGTTGGTTTTTCCCGTCGATTTGTCTGTGTTATAGTTGTAATTCCAGTTTGGTTCTGGGAGACGGTCTGTGTAGCTCCGTTCACTCCGCCGCCATTTTTTCTGATTCTCCCTAGGAATCCAGATTGCCTTGGTTTTTATCTAATGGCATTTTTGGTCCCAGGAATCCACCCACTAGGATTCCACTTTACATTTAGTTGCCATGTCTCCTCAGGCTCCTCGTGGCTGTAACAGTTTCTCTGACTTTTCCTGTTTTTTGATGACCTTGGCTGTATTGATGAGTACTGGCATGTTTTGTGGAATGTCCCATTACTGGGATTTGTCTGATTGTTTTCCTATGGTAAGATTGTGATTATGCATTTGGGGAGGAAGGCCACATAGGTAAAGTGACAATTCCATTATATCATAACAAGGCATGTGCTATCAATATGACTTCACTGTTGATGATGACCTTATCACCTGGCTGAGGTGGTGTTTGTCAGGTTTCCCCCTTTCAGGACTTCTGGAGCACCGACTTCTACTGGTCAACATTGGTTCACGGCCCATGGTTAAGAAGGCTTTCTTCAAGCTCCCTCTGTTGTTCATTTTATTTTATTTTTTCCCTTCATCCTCTATCTCCACACTTATCCCAGCACAACTTCTCTAACATATTAAATATGTAACGGTCCTATTTATCCTCACTATGTCTATTAGAGAAAATGTGGTATTTTAGCATGTATAATTTTAAAAACACATACATGTTACAATACTTTTTTTTTATCCTCACCTGAAGACACCCCGACATTCATCTTTAGATAGAGGGGGAGGGAGAAGGGGGGAAGAGAGAGAGAAACATTGATGTGTGAGAAACTCATTGAGTGGCCACCACCCACACAACCCCAACCGGGCTGGGGACAAACCACAACCGAGGTACGTGCCCTTAGTGGGAACTGAATCCAGAACTCTATGGTCCACAGGCTGACTCTCTAATCGCAGAGCCAAACCAGCCAGGGCCATGTTACAATACTTTTAAAAATATCTTTTTAAACAACATTGTGTATTGGGGAAATAATCCAGTTCATTACTGCTGATTTTTGCCTAATAGCCCTGTGGGTACATCAACCACATTTTCTTTTATCCATGACTTAAATGATAGAGACTGAGATGCTTCTAGTTCCTGTGTCTTTAAGTGCTGGAGAAGATACCGGAAATGAGTTTCTTTATGTCCTGTTGTATAATTTCTCCCTTGTATATACCCACGGGTGAAAATGCTAGGTACTAGGCTAGCTACAATCTGGGTCCAGAATGGCTGCACCTGTTTACATGTAATGTGAGTGACTCTTTGCCCACATCCCAGCCAGGGTTTAACATTGTTTGACTTTCAAATAATCTCCACATTGATGGTTACATAGTATTATATCCTTATTGTTTTAATTTGCATTTTTGATTATTAGCACATTAGTCAGGGTTCCTTCACCTGATGGCCAGTCAAGGTGACACATAAAATTAACCATTATAATTAGCAAGGTCTATCTTACGTTGACAGGTCTTAGCATTTGCTTTACTGTGAACTGCCTAATCATATCCTTTGTCCATTTTTATTCTGCATTTTGTTTTTGCCCTCCTTTGTGTACCCTGTATCTATGAATCCTTTGTCATTTTTTTATATTGTGGTTACCTTGTCCCAACTTTCAACTTCATGATGTCCTTACTTAAACTAGTAATTTTTTATTTTGATGTAGTCAAATACATCAAATTCTCTGCTTATGTTTTGGTCTTTAGGTTTTTTATTTAAGAAATATTTTTCTTTCTCATAGTCACCAATATACTGTTCTAGATTATAAAATTATACAATTTGATACTGAAATAAA
The DNA here is from genome assembly GCF_014108415.1 of Molossus molossus. Classification (NCBI taxonomy): domain Eukaryota; kingdom Metazoa; phylum Chordata; class Mammalia; order Chiroptera; family Molossidae; genus Molossus; species Molossus molossus. The sequence continues at coordinate 30,317,203 of NW_023425366.1, read as the reverse complement.
ACTAATTTTTCTCCATGTAATGCCAATTTTCAACACCATGCACTAAACTCCTCTTCTTCTTCCTTTTTTTTTTTTTTTTTTTTGGTATGTGCCCCTAACGGGAACCGAATCTGGGACTCTCTAGTCTGCAGGCCGACGCTCCAACCACTGAACCAAACTGGCCAGGGCTAAACTACTCTTCTTTAAGCCTGTGATTTATGATGCCAAGAACACTAAAGTCCCTTAAGAACCCATGTCTGTTTGTTGGGTTATTTGTCTAATCACTCATGAATATTCATTATACTCAGTGCAGATCCTAATACAAACCATAATTACATAAGTCATAGTTCAATGGGCTTATGTTTCCCCCATCCCTTTATCCATCCTTTACTTGTCTTTCTAAATCCAATCTCTCTGTGGATTCTTCCCAATTACCCATTTTAATTTGTCTAATTCACTGCATGTTCATGTCTCCTGTAACACTGAACCCAGGAGAGCTAGAAAATCATGAAGAATAGAGCAAGGATTTTGATCTCAGACATCAAGGTAAAATCTTTACTACTGCATGACCACTGGCACATTGCAGAGCCCATCAGAACCATGGTTTCCTCTGCTTACAGGGCAAAATAAAACAACAGGGTTAACTAATATTTATTGAACATCTTCAATGTAGCCCTGGGAAACAGCCAAGATTATTACTTTCATTTTATAGACAAATAATTGAAGCTTGTTCAAAATTGCACAACTATTAAGTAAGCTGGAGGGTAGGTATTTGAACACAGGATGTCTAGAGAAAGTCCTGTATTCTACTATTATGCTATATTCCCTTCTAGGACAAGGGGGAGAAAAAAGGTGAGGACTATGAGGTGTCTACTTTAATGGTCACTAATTCATATCTGCTAACTCCTGAATGATAAAATAGAGAACAAGTTATCGCAAAGCCTTAGCTTATTTAGTGGCTTTATGACAGCAGAGATGGAACCTTCTCCATGAGTAACAGGAAATTTATGGTCTTTATCTGAACAAAAGCATAAAAATAATAATTCTTTGGTACTGTGGGCTGACATATTTTATGAAACTCTATGCTAACCACTTGGATTCTTTAACTCATTTAATGCTCATAACATTCTGATGCAATAGATACTTATATCCCTAATAAATGAGATTTGCCTTCTTCAAAAAACCTCCTGGGCTTCAACCCAGATTTCTTAGTCTCTGAATTCTTATATTCTAGCTATTAATACAAAGTCTATAATTTTAAAGTATTTTCTAACTTTTAGTTTAGTTCTTTATTTTGTTTTTATGCCATGTTAATATATATTTTATAGTTTAAGAAATAAAATTGAATACATTTAAATGTTTTCTATGAAAATAAAGTTTTTTCCTTTTTTCTTTAACAAGAAGCAAGGACTGGTTATACTCAGAATGCACTGTTTCCTGCTATCTTTAAAGCATAGTTAGTGATATTATCAATATCTGTAAACATCAAAATTCAGGGGGAAAATATTGTTTTAGATAAAGGTATTTACCTACAGTAAATGTTAAACCAATCAGGAGTGTATGCTACCAATTTGTGTGTCCCTCTCTATCTGACAGACACATATTGACTATGACTTTCAAAAGCTCAAACAGATAATTCTATAAAGGCCTGAAGGTGGTCCATTAAATACTGTGCCAAAATCATTCTGATAAAAATTGATATGGGAACTTCCTGTTGTTGTAAAGACTTAATTTCAAAGTAGGAGTTACCAAGGCCCAAGAGAAATATTACACAGTCAAGAACAATAGAAACTAGGTACAATTTAACATAGTTCCCAAAGAAAAGCCAGAAGGTACTGGAATTTGCTACTATTTAAGTATTAAAATTGTTAAGAAGAATAAATCTTTGTCTGATTCCATTTGTCCATAATGTGGGCTGGCAAATCCATTTGTCCTTCCTGTTACCAGACATGGAACAACTCAGCCTTTAATTTATTTTCAGGGGATAACATTATAATATCAAAAGATATTCCCCAAAATTGCTTAATTTCTTGCTTTTGAAGGCATGTGCTAGGGGTTGGGGGAGCTTAGAGGGGTAAGGGGATTGAGCAAAAAAGAGAAAAACTCATGGACAGAGAACAGATTGCCAGGGGGTAGGTGGGGAAGGGTAGAAGGAAGTGAAGGAGGGTACAGGGGGAATAAATGATGACGGACGGGGACTTAACTTGGGGTGGTGAACACACAACACAGTGCACAGATGATGTGTTAGAGAATTGTGCACCTGAGACCTATAAAATATTGTTAGCCAATGTAATCCCAATAAATTCAATAAAAAAGGGAGGGAAATGTAAAGGTTTGTGCTGAGGAAGCAAATGATGTCTTTGTGAGACTCTCTCTCACTTTCTATGAAGACTTATTCATCCCGATTTGTTTTAGGGTAGATTCTCATTAAATCTATATGATTGCTGAAAAACACTGAACTTCACAGAACCCTTATGAATATGTTAATTCTTACTTTACAGCGGACCTAACCAGCAATATCTTTCAATAGCATTCTCTCGTGCTTTGCCATCGCTTTGAATTGTGTGCTTAGCACCAGTCCCATGTGAGTCTATTATTTTAGTTTTTGCTTTTATAACTGGAGGAAAAATTTACCTTTCGTTACTTATTTCTTAATTTTAAAAAAATTTCACCCATTAATTTTTCCAGATAAACTTTAGATTAGTGTTTCTTCCTATATTCTTGATTCATTCCTAATGATTTGCTTTTAACTGAAATTTTATTCAATCTTTAAGTGTATTTTGGAAGGGCTTACATTTTACTATGCTTAGTGTATATATAAAGTCTCTCAACTGATTATACTTTTATCATTTCTATGTTTCTGCATTTAGATTCCAAGCATTTTTGGTTGAAATAATTTCTAAGAATGTTACAGTTCTGCTGCTAATACATTTGAGATCTTGTATTGTTACACTTTCTAAAAAGTTCTTACAGATTGTTAGGGCTGCTATTGATTTTTATATTATAGTATATTTCCTAATTTGGAAAGATGCATAGTATGAAAGTGTTACCCCGACCAGCAATTAAGTGACATCGGTTCAGCACAGAGAGTAAAATGAATAAAACAAAATGTGTCCTAGCCTTATCTATGATGAGAAGCCCTTACTGATTAAACTTTAGCAGTGTTGCCTGTATTCAAAATTTAGTGGCAGGTCAAATTCTTCTGCCGAAAATAGAAAAGGAATTGCCAGACCTCAAGAGCTAAAGTAATGGGATTCATTTTATACCCAGATCCTTGAATACCAGACTTAATGAGGACGAATGACAATTACATTCTCAAAAATTTTATGTCACTCAACCTAGGCAGGCCAATGGAGAGAAAGGAAGAGAAAAGCAAATGCAAAATCAATAAGAGGCAACAGTGACTGTAGCATCTTCTAGCCCAATCCTGGCATTCACTATCCATGTGGTTTATTGAAAGTAATATGCTTTCCCTCTACCAAGTAATAAAGACATAAGTAACACCTGGCATCCCAAGGGCATCCACTCAGCTCAGAAGAGGATATGAAGTTCTGGATGGTGCAGCTTCGCCAGTAGGGAGAGAGCCCAAGCAGATTTGCTCTTGCTGCTGAGGAGAAGAATTCACTGGCATGCCCAACTACAGGGGGACATGGCTCTGTCACCAAGCCCAGAAAATGTTCCTGTAAGGGGACAGTTGAAAACCTGTCCTGGAGCACTAAGGAAAGGACGCAGCAGGTACCTGCACAAAGTACTGCGAGGATACCTGGGATGAAGTGAGGAGCAGAGAAGAAAATTAGCAAAGCAGGATCGGAAATAGCAGGGCAAGGTCTGAGACCAGAGTATTTAATGAGCGTCTGTAGAACCCACTACTATTCCAATAGGGACACTGAGCACAACTCTCAGAGTGCAAAGAAGTCACACCAGTCCTAGTAAACAAGTCTGAATATACCCCACTCTCTCCTATATTTTTAAGTTCCTGCATGAGCATATGATCAAGTCTGGCTGGAATTAAAAGGCCTTTTCTTTCTTGATAAGCAGCAAACCAGAGCCTTAAAAATAGCATCTATAATGTTTGGAGCAGAGGGTCACAAATGAGAGATATTTGTAAGTGATCATTTAGTTTACATGGAGAAAAATACTCAACCTTACTAACTGCAGATTTTTGCATTCCGGCTATGTGAAATTAGAAAAAAAATCCAACATCATATGTACAATTAAGACTTCAATTATTAATTTAGATGATTGTTATTTAAGAATTCTATTAATAATTATTAACTCCTATTCCATGTATTGGGGAAGGTATTGTGTCTTTTCTCCTCTCCCCCAAATAAGCAAAAGCCTCTTCCAATCTATTCAAGGAGAATATAAAATCACTTAAATATTATAATACAAAAAAAGGGAAAAACTTGCCTTACTCCCCCACCCATCAATGATGGTGGGCCATTGGGAGGTCATTAGGATCAGATGAAGACATGAGGGTGGAAATCCTCACAGATGGGGATTAGTGCCCTCATAAGAGTTATAGAGAGTTTGCTTTCTCTCTCTGCTCTCTGCCAGTATCAGCAGAGAACCCTGAAGAGGGCCCTTGCCATAATCTGACCATGCTGGCACCCCGATTTTGGACTTGTAACTTATAGAACTGTCAGAAATAGATTTCTGTTGTTTATAAGCCACCCAATCAATCTGTGGCATTTTTGTTACAGCAGCCCAAACTGACTAAGACAGAACTTGGTCAAGACATGAGCGTCAAAAAGTACCTTGGAGGAAGTAGAATTTAACCTTGGCCTTAAACTTTGGACAGCTTTCAAAAGACAGAAATGGGGTCTAGAGGTTTTCTTGGAAGACTATTCAGAGAGACAGCACCAAGACAAAAGTGGCCCAGGCATGCATCTGCTCAAAAGTCATGGTTTGATGATTTGTTGATGGCGGCCATTCTGACAGGTGTGAGGTGATACCTCATTGTTGTTTTAATTTGCATCTGTCTTATGATTAGTGATGTTGAGCATTTCTTCATATGTCTCTTGGTCATTTGTATGTCCTGTTTGGAGAGGTGTCTATTTAGCTCCTCTGCCCATTTATTAATTGGGTTCTTTGTCTTCCTTTTGTTGAGTTGTATGAGTACTCTATGTATTTTGGAAATTAACAAATCATCAAACAATTGTTGGCGAGGGTGTGGAGAAAAAGGGACTCTAGTACACAAACTGGTGCAACCACTATGGAAAACACTATGATGTTACCTCAAGAAATTAAAAATTGAATTGCCATTGACCCAGTGATCCCACTTCTAGGAATATATCCTAAGAAGCCTGAAACACCAATCAGAAAGAATATATGTACCCCCATGTTCATAGCAGCACTATTTACATTAGCTAAGATCTGGAAACAGCCCAAGTGTCTATCAGTAGACGAATGGATAAAAAAAAAACTATGGTACATATACACAATGGAGTACTATGCAGCTATAAGAAAGAAAGATCTCTTATCCTTTGAGATGACATGGAGGGACCTGGAGAGTATTACCCTAAGTGAAACAAGCCAAGCAGAGAAAGACAAATATCACATGATCTCACTTATTTGTGAAATATAATGAACATAACACTCTGAGGAACAGAGTAGACCCAGAGACATGGAAGTAGGGTACAGACAGACAACCCTCAGAAGAGGGGGGGGGAGGGAGGGAAAAGATAAACCACAGAACTTATGTGCATGTACACATAACCAATGGACATGGACAACAAAGCTGGGGACGTGGTGGGGGGATGGGGTGGAGGGTGTCAATGGGGGAAAAATGAAGAAACATCTGTAACAAAAATAAATTAATAAAAAAAAGTTATGGTTTTGCTTGAAGCATTATTGGGAATGTTGGATGAGAAAAATTATCTTTTTATTTTAAAGCATTTTTGAAGACCATAATAACTACAATTTCTTGGTCTTGAAGTCATTATATACACTTAAACCAAACTCTGTAGTTTAGGTACCATTAATTCCCCAAGTAGCCTATGTCTGTTTCTCAGCTCTTGTCCTTATTATTACAAATTAACTTCCATGGTGCTCTTGAAGAGTCTACTGTGCCGCCACTGTGTACACCTGCCCCTCACTGGCTCTGCATGTTAGAGACACACTCCTGTGACATCTTGTTGGATTTGCTTAGCAAAGCTGAAGTGTGACCAGCAAAGTCATGCTGCCACCACGGGGAGCATTTTCCAAACCTCCAACACAACTTCTATGGAAAGGCTTTAAAGTAGAGGTTATATATCAAGCAAGTCTCAGGTATTACTGCCACCCTATCTTGACACTGCAAACAAAACAATCTGGCTTACAAGCTTCGTTTCACATGTATAGCCTGTGAGCTGTCTAAATATCCACAGAAATCGAAAGGATGTAGAATTGATGATGTAGAATCGTTTTCATTTTTTTGGTCTAGTAAGACCAAGAGGTCCAATGACTTGTCACAGCTTTCTCAGGAAGCCGTACTGCCAGAAATTAAATTCAGGATTCCAGACACTCAAGTAATGGTGAATGGCTAATTCTTTTTTTTTATCCTCACCCGAGGACATTTTTCCATTTTTTGTTCAGATAGAATGGGAGGGAGAGAGAGGAAGAGAGAGAGAGAGAAACATCGATGTGAAAGGGACACATCGAGTGGCTGCCACCCGCATGACCAACCAGGGCCAGGGACAAACTGCAACCTAGGTACGTGCCCTTAGCGTGAACCGAACCCAGGTCTCTCTGTACCACAGGTCGACGCTCCAACCGCTGAGCCAAACTGACCAGGGCTGAATGGCTAATTCTTACTGCCTTCTATCCACCTTGGAACCTGAATGTGAACAATAAATGGTATAAAAAAATTCCAGTACATTCCTTTCGAATTAGTTTGTGTCCAATAGGATTTATCATGTGCCTAATTTTGGTGTGTAAAATACTTGGTTAGACTCTTGTTCTCAAGTAATTTAGGGAAGCTATACATATAAAAAAGTAAACTCCAATCAAGAAAGAAGGAATGTCCAAACTTTGATGTGTTAAAATCTCCAATGCTAGTGAGACAAGCTTAGAACTTGAGACACAAAAATATAATAGTGAATTAGTGAGTAGTGCAATGGTACACAGTCAAATGATATCGGAAAGTGGAGGCTGGCACAGTGAAACCTTTACATTCTTCTGCCTTCTATATTCAGATTCAGGGCTTCTTTGGGAAGCTTATGTTCTGTATTCACATAGAGCAAAGAAATAGATTCCTTCCAGTTGTTAAGCCTGACCGGACTCAAACCAGATGATTTGGAAAACTAATTAACTTAGAAAATCCACTTAAGGACTTGTAACTCTATCAATAGTTTTACATTATTAATGACTTTCAGAATTTTTTAATGTCTTTAAATTCCCACTTGACCATTCTGTACTCATCTATAATTGCCAATAAGAGTTATTACTTGGACAATTTACTAGGTGCCAGGCAATGTGCTACGTGAGTTACATGCAAATTCACTCAAACTTCTCAATAATAATGCAAGAGAAATATTATTACTTATGTTTTTTATGTGAGGCAATGGAGGGCTCAGCGGTGTAAGGAAACCTCCCAGTGATCCCATTGGTGGTCAGAGGCAAAGCTGCACACGAATGTGTCGATGCCACACCACTTGCATGGGTAAGAACTCCACACACCCAGTGATCTTTCCCGTAACAGCTTCCCACAAGTTCCTTTTTCTGTAAATAATAACATTCATTTCCTACCCAGTAATGGGGATATTCCCAGAAGGTGTTATTTCTGGGTAGAGCAAGAAATATCTACTCAACACACGATTGTTATTAAAATTAAATTGATGTAGAGGCCAAAACACATTAAAAATATAAAGTACCATATAAAAGTAAGGTTTTCACACTCTTTATAGTTAAAAATCATAGTACACAATGGCGTACTGTTGAAGTAAGACGTGTGTTATTAGGTATTTCTGTGCTTGCCTTTTCCTTCCAAGTTATAATATTGTACAGGCATGGACTGAGTCGTAGTTAATGTTGAAGGGCCTGAGAGGAAACTTCCCTCTTTTTATATAAGGGTCTCATTTTAACATTTAAAACTATGTGATGAAGGAAAAAATCAGCCCTCAGTCACTTTTTTCTGCCTTGACTGGAATAAGTTGAATGTCAGGAAGAATGAGACCATGCTGAATGACTATTTTATGAATTCACTCTCATAGCTTTAGAAGCAAATCTTTTATGTTTCATTGTTTTACTAGCACGTTGTGATTTATACCACAATTATGATAATTAACTGTCACAAACCATTATTAACTCTCAACTCTGTTGGACCTATTTTTCCTAAAGTAAGTTTTTAATTTACTTTTTACTTTTTTTCTAACAACTGAACTGTTCGAGGGTCATCTTGCCCAGAGTAGGCAACTCAGCCCAAGGAATAATGTTTATGAGTTGAATGCACGTGGCCTATCTTGATACTCCCACTATTGCGACAATGCACTGTGAGAAAGTTCTTCTCATTGGCCATGGCTGTCACTTTTCCTCAGCACATCTGGGTACAGACAAAGAAGAAAACACTGTATAAATGGTGAATCACTGGCAATTAATTCTTGTGTTCTTGTGCTAATTTTTAGGGATTTAAGATCAAGCAAATACATATCATTGATGCCAACTATTGAGATGTTACTCTAAATCCACCAGTTAGGGGTGATAAAGTTTTAGCTCACATTCATTCCATCCAAAAAACAATGTGACTTTGGTAAAAATTAACTTGTCTGTTGTTCACAAGTCCATTAGAATTATTTTTGCATTATCTGCTTTCACTAGACTCTCAACTAGACTTTCTCTTTCCCATGCATGGATGGAGAGATACATAACTGTATGTGCATCTATTTTTCCTTCTATTTCATAGAAGACTAAAATATTTTAAATGTCTCCCACCCTATTTCATCAACTTGTAGCCATTTTGTCATGGGCCCACTGCCTTTGCTGTGCTTGGGGGACCTCTGAATTTGATATTTATTTTACAAAAAGTTTTTGTAACACAGTTGATTGAATGTAAAACCCTGCATTTTACCTGTGGCTCTGAAATTGCCCATGTCCCTTGCACTTTCATAAGCTGCTTTCATTTCCTGTGTGAGTCCTGTGAAATCTGGCACTGTGGCTCTTAGAGGATGGAAATTGTTGGAACGGTGGCTTTTCAGTCTTTTAAGCACCATATCTTCGGAGCACTTTGTCAAAACACATCATACCAGGCACATCTGTTCATTTATTTTAACCAGAGAGAAAGGTTTTCTTGTAAGGATCTTAAATCAAGCATATTGCTGCTGCTTGATTTCCTTCCAAAGGTATATACATGCACTGTCCCCCTTGAGGAGCTGAACTAACCATTGGCCTATGCTAATTATGCATTTTATCTCACAGTCCTTTGAAATCTGCACTGGTCTTTGAGCCCCCCTGCTCCCTGAAAATAATGCTAGTCATCACCAGGGCAATTAATTGTGAACTTGGAACTGTTTAACACAGTCGATCTGCTAAGCTTAAATCTGAACGTAAAAATGTGCACGCATGATTAGATCTAAGGTTAGGAGATGTCAGATGGAAACTCTAGGTGCAATGTCTACCTCACTTAAAGTCTCGCCACTGTCATAACAAGTTTAACAATCATGGCACTTACACAATCCAGGAGGATCTTCTACCACACTCAACACCAGAGGGGTAGACAAAATGGGAATCTGAATTCACGAACACCACTCTAAGCCACTTTAGCAGGGTAATTACCTCTTCCTGATTTAAGATTTCCACCAGCAAAAGCACAGACCACATTAAGTTTCTGTCTCCTGTGCTTTCATTTTAAGGAACTGATCATCGACCTTTCTTCTCCCACATGCTACTCCCATGCTGTGAGTTAGGGACTTAGATGCAGAACACTGAAAACTCCCTTTAGACTCCCAGTATTACGTCCAATGTCGATTCAGTAAGAGGTCGTCATTGTGACAGACATCTTGGACATGTTTCTGTAAACTAACTCCAAAATATAATGCACCTTCTCTATCATTCAAAAATATATGTGTATGTGTGTGTGTTTATATGTGTATATAACTATATAAAGGTTAGTTATATTTCAAAAAAACCCTGGAAAATAAGGAGTCACACAGAGCCCCATGCAGTCAGTCAGTTTCGTGGTGTGTGGGGTGGGCTGTCTAGAAGACAGGTGGGCAGGGGAGGTGTTGGTGTATGGGGGAGCACCCCATGCTGGCAGAAACAGACCCTGGGAAAGCAGGTCAGGAACTAGGCTGTTTTGTATTGAAAAGTCACGGGCTGGGACATACCAAAATCACAATCACTGATGTAAACAGCCAGTGCAAGCTTCGGAGTGCACTGCCAGGAATGTTTTAAATCACGTTGTTTCTCTCTGCATTCCTACGCAGTCCTTTGACCACAAGGGATGGAGAACAGCACACAGCCTCAGGGGTTGAGGGAAACGCCTGACCCCCGGCCATTGCTTCTCTGGGTCTGAGGAACAGGTCTTTGTACCAGTTCCAAAGGTACTGAAGCCTGAGCCTCTCCCATCATCGAAGCCCAGATTCATACATGAACATGGCTACGTTCTGGCCTCTCTGGCCCTGACCTCGACACAGCAGGAATGGGCACTGTGGTCGCCCAGGGCCTTTCCTCTGCATACTGCTGTATGTCACATCTGGTGGCAGCTCTGCAGTTTGGGGTTTGACCCCCACGTTAGGTCTTTATGGACAGGGGTCTGGCGAGCACAGCCCCTTTGTGAAATGTCCACTCTTCCCCGCACAGCATTTGAATAATGAGTATTCTGAGCACTGAACCCAGGAATATTTAAGTGAATAGAAACCCTTCTGAATGCATTCATTTATCCATTTGTGAATAAGGAATTTTGAGAGCCTTTTATGTATCAGACATTGCTGTAGGTGCTGGGAATGAATCAGTGGGAAAAAGAAAAAAAAAAACGCTGGCCCTCAAGGTGCTAACCTTCCAAGGGAGAAGGTGCCAATATGCAGACATGTGAGTGAAACAGACAGTGAGTCAGAGAGGGGTGCAGGGAAGAAAAATGATGCAGGGATGGGGGTAGAGAGTACCTGGGGTGAGTGGATTTTATTTTGGTTTGGTCACAAAAAATGTCTGAGAAGGTATCATATGAACAAAGACTTGAAGGAGGTGAGGGCATGAATGGATAACTAGTGGGTGGCGGTGGCAGTTCTAGCAAATATGATGTCCCTGATGCTGGAGCTTGTTTAAAAGACTCATTATCAGCCAGGAGATCAAAGTGGTGGAACAAAAGGGGTGGGGGAGTGTGCATCAGGTGGAGGTGGATGTGAGGGAGGGGGTAATGAGAAAACAGATTGTGTATGTAGTCTTTAAGGCCACTGTAAAGTATATGGCTTTTCTCTGAAATGGGAAACCATACAGAGATGCGGACTAATGAGTTTCAGCTTATGTTTATGAGCTCCCTGTAGCTGCTGCTGAGGTGAGTTTGCAGGGGAACAACATTGGAAATGGGTGGAGGACAGTGCTGGCTGGGACAAAGGTAGCTGCAGATGATCAAAAAGAAGTGCCTGAATTCTGGATAATTTTTGAAGTTAGAGCCAACGTGGCTAATGAATTAGATACTCAATATGATAAACAGTGAGGGTCAAAGACAACCCCTGAATTTTCACATCTGAGCAGCTGGAAGTGTGGGTGTAAAAAGAATAGGTTTGTGATGGGTGAGATCAAAAGTTCACTTTTGGGCATAATGAATGTGAAGTGCCTATTAGATATCCAAGTAGCCATAAGAGTCAGGAGCTTGGAATTAAAGGAATTTCAAGTCAAGAGAGAATTCAGAGCTGTTTGGGGTTCAAGAGAGAATTCTGAGCTGGAGTTAGATAATTTGGCACTTGGCAGAGAACAGATGGCAGTTAAAGTTGGAGTGGCCCCAACTGGCAGGCTTGGTTCATGGTGCTGATCAGTGTTTTAAAAGAGGAAATTTGTACGCCGTTAGATGGGGCATGGAAGTTCTGATTTTCTGTACTGGCCATCATTTGCTGCAGTATAACTGCACAGCTTCACTCATGTATAAAGTCTGTGGTTCCCCACAAGAGAAGGGATCTTGTTCCTTGTGGTTGAGAAATGCATGTTCTCGGCATGTGTGAATTCTCAGTAAATATCTGGCAAACAAATGAATAATTCCTGGTACAGAAAACAAAGTGCTCAATAAAGGGAAACTCCTAGGAGTATACTGGAAGATTATAAATTGGGGCAGGAAAGAGACATGGAAGAAAGAAATGAATGAGAGTGAAAATTACACTGCTAGGCAGACCTCAGTGAAGGAAAACTAGATTGTTAACACAAGAGACTCAAGAGGGAGAACATGAGAATGACAAATTACAAAGTCATAGAACTAGAAATCAGAATCAGCCAGGGTCAACATGGCGGCACAAATATGTTGGTATCACCAACTGGCTCTCCCCAGCCAGGCTTTCTCCAGTGGTATCTCAGCCATACTTTCGATATTCTAGTAGCCAAGCTGAGGACCACTCCACATTCCACAAATGCACCACATTCTTTCAGACCTCTTTGGCTTTGATTGTGTTCTCCTCTATGTTCTTCCTCTATTGTGCAACCTGTGGACTCATTCAATATTCAGAGCTCTTACCAAGAGTTTTGCTTCTATGACAGCTCCCATCACTACTGTCTACAAACTTTAGAATCGATCACATGGTGTTAAGCAGAGTTCACTTCAGGTCTGAATTGGTCATTTGGCTCACATATACCAAAGTAAACACAGAACACTGTGTACAGGCAGTAGCACAATGCCTATGTTAGAACAAGTAAACGTGTGTTGCATTTGATGTGGCACAGGATCTAAAAACAGAGAGCTGACACATAAGAAAGGGCCTGTCTTTCATGGGAAGTGCTATATCCAAAGGGAAGCAACATTTCATGCACTAGGGAAGACAGCATCCATTCCCTGCAGAGCATAGTTCATGAATCCTTAATGTGCTGCAATGTAATGTCACCTAAGACCAACTATTTCTTGCCCATATGTTTGATTTGGTTTTGTTTCTAAATTTTATATTCACAAAGCAATTGTTAGAATGTTAATTTAACTTTTCATACCTGATGCTTTAAAAAGGTGACCTTTTATTGAAGATAAATATTTGGTGACAAATATACTCTTTACTTTTAAAATATATTTAAGGCACCCCCTCATGTCTGCTAAGGGGCTGAGATCCCAAATATATAAAGTTATACAACTCTATAGTAAAAACAAACAAATAAACAATCTAATTAAAAAATGGGCAGAGGACCTGAATAGACAATTTTCCAAGGAAGATATACAATGTCCAACAAGTACATAAAAATGTGCCCAGCATCATTAACCTCAGGGAAATGTAAATAAAAACCAAAACAATATATCATCTCACACCTGTTAGAAAGCACATTATCAAAAAGACAAGAAATAGCAAGAGCTGGCAAGGATGTGGGACAAAGGAAACCCTTGTTCATCATCAATGGGAATGTAAATTGGTGCAGCCAGTGTGGAAGTTCCACAAAAAATTAAAACCAGAACTACCATATGATCCAGCAATTCCACTTCTGGGTATTTATCCAAAGAAAATGAAAACACTAACTCAAAAAGGTATATGCACTTCCAAGTTCATTGCAGTGTTACTTACAATACCCAAAATATGTTAACAACCTAAGTACTCACTTGCATAAAAATGGATGAACAAATTGTGGTATAGATATACAATGAAATATTATTCAGCCATGAAAAAGAATGAAACCTTGCTATTTGCAACAATGTGGATGGACCTCAGGGGTATTATGCTAAATGAAATGAGTCAAATAGAGAATGACAAATATCATATGATCTCTGCTAGATGTAGATAAAAAACAAACAAAAAACAAGTTTACAGTTATAGAAAATAGATTAGCGGTTGTCAGAGGTGAAGGGTTCAGTGTGAGAAGAAAAAATGGGTAAAGGGGGTCAAACAGTGAAAAAATAAAAATACATTTTAAAAAGTTAATAAAAAATAATATAAAAGAAGTCCAGTTAATCAAAAAGAAGAAGGTGAAAGCCCAATTATAAAAAATGGTCAAGATAGCCCAGTAAGTGTGGCTCAGTAGTTGAATGTCAACCCATGTCCCAGTAAGGGCACATGCCCAGGTTGTGGGCCCAATCCCCAGTGTGGGGGCATGCAGAAGGTGGCCAATTGATGTTCTCATCAAAGTTTCTTACTCTCTCTCCCTCCCCCTTCCTCTCTCTCTAAAATCAATAATGAAAAAAAAAAATGGTCAAGATAGATAAGTAGACAACTCACTAAAGGAGAAAAAATAGAAATTGCTTAAAAACAGAAGGAAATATGCTTGCTCTCAGTAGTGATCCAGGACATGCAACTTTATATAAGAATAAGGTATTGATGCTGTTCATCTGCTTGATGGGGGTGGGGTAGACACTCTCACTCACAGCACTGGTTCAAGTTGGCACACCTTTCAGGAAATCAATTTGTCAGTAATTACTGAAACAAAGTGTATGTACCCTTTGATCCAGAGATTCTTTGCCCAGGAAGGAAGGAAAGAAGGTAATAAGATAAAAGGAAGATACAAAGTAAGGACAGAAGAGAGAGAGGAAGAAAAAAGGGAAGGAGGAAAGATGGTGAAGAGGGAGGGGAGAGGAAGGAGGAGATATAGAAGAAGGAAAAGAAAAAGGAGGATGAAGACAAAGGAGGATAAAAGATTTACTGAGGAAAAAAAAAACAGTGAAACAACCATCACCATTTTATCTCCCATGATTCCAAAAGTAGAGTCTTTTTTTTTTTTCGTCTCCAAATATGTTTTTATTGATTTTTTAGACAGGAAGGGAGAGAGAAATAGAAATATCGATGTGAGAGAGAAACATCGATTGGCTGCCTCCCCTACGGCCCCCATTGGGGATTGAGCCCGCAACCCAGGCCTGTGCCCTGACCCTGAATGGAACCGGGACCTCTCAGTCTATGGGACAACATTCAATCCACTGAGCCACATGGGCCAGTTGAAACCTAGGGAAAAAAAAATATGACTAATGGTCATTTCCTTATAACCTTTTCTTTCCTACTGCATATGATCTACGAAAAAAATGTGGTTATCTCAGAAAATCCTGACCTCCTCAGTAATTCTTAAATGTAAATCAATTTTCTTGGCTACATTCGAATCACCCATTATTTATATAATTTATTTATTTATTTTTATTAATTTATTTTTGTTACAGATGTTTCTCCTTTTTTCCCCGTTGACGTGGAAGTAGGGTATAGACTGACAACTATATAATTTCTTTAAATGGCTGAACATTATTCTATCATTTTGTGGCTCAGGCATGTTATTTATGATTTTTAAGTAACCACTGAAATAAATATATAACTGTTAAAATGAAAATGTTCAACAATCCATATGGCACCAACTCACTCCCCCACTTTAGAAAGTGTGGCCAGAGATGGGGGCATCACTATTTCACAAAGCATATAGTGAGCATGTTCACTAAAAATATAATTTCCTTACAGATCTTAAAGGTTTTGAAATTGCCATTGATTTGACCTTTTCCATATTTGATTTAGCTTCATTTTTTTTTTTCCCTCACCCGAGGACATTTTTCTATTTTTTGTTCAGATAGAGTGGGAGTGAGAGAGAGGAAGAGAGAGACAGAAACATACACATGAAAGGGACACATCGAGTGGCTGCCACCTGCACGACCAACCAGGGCCGGGGACAAACTGCAACCGAGATACATGCCCTTAGCGGGAACTGAGCCGGGGTCTCTCTGGACCGCAGGCCGATGCTCTAACCGCTGAGCCAAACCAGCCAGGGCTAGCTTCTTTATTTATAATTTCTTTTTTCCCTTTATTGATTTTAGAGATAGAGGAAGTGAGAGGGAGAGAGAGATAGAAACATCAATGAGAGAGAACATCGACTGGCTGCCTCCTGCATGGCCCCCACTTGGGATCAGGCCCACAACTTGGGCATGTATTCTGACCAGGAATCAAACTGGTGACCTCTTGGTGCATGGGTCACTGCTCAACCACTGAGCCACACTGGCCAGACATGATTTAACTTCTTAAGCACCTTAGACATATGCCAACCTATAATTTATATATATATATATATATATATATATATATATATATATATATATATTTACATATGTGTGTGTGTGTGTGTGTGTGTATATATATATATATATATATATATATATATATATATATATATTTAAATGACCATATAATAAAATTGGTCATTTCCCTTGCAGTGTATAGTTCTATGACATTTAAAATATATATAGATTCATGTGAACAGCAGTATAGTCAGGATACAAAACAGTTCCATCACCCTAAAAACCTCCTTCATTCAATCCCTTGTATCCTCCCCACCCATGGTCCCTGGCAATCACTTATCTGTTTTCCATTTTATGACTGTTTTTGCTAATGTCATTATTCTTCTTCACTCAACAAATGTCTGTGGGGTCACTGAAGTGGTTGCGTGTATCACAGTTTGATCTTCTATACTGCTGAGTAATATTCCCTGGTGTGGCTGTACTGCAGTTAGTTTAAACATTCACCTTTCAAAGACATTAGGCTTGTTTCCAGTTACTGTCTGTAACAAATAAAGTTAGTATGAATGAGCACATGCAGTTTTGGTATAAACATAAGTTTTCATTTCTCTAAGGTCAATGTCCAGAAGTTTGATTCTGAATTATATGGTAAGTATTTTTATGCTCAACTTTATAGAAATTGCCAAAGTGTCCTTGAAGTCTAGCATTTTGCATTCCTTTCAGCAACGTATAAAAGTTCCAGTTCCTTTGTACTCTTGCCAGAAACTGGTATTGTCAGGGCTGTTAAAAACGTGTTTGTTATTAAATTGTGGCCATTCTGATACATATGCAGAGGTATCTCACATGCTTTCCATTTGCATTCTCTCAGTGGTGAATGATGTTGGACATCTTTCCAAGTGCGTTTTTGCCACCCTTCTCTTTCGTAAAGTTTCTGTTCACATCCTCTGTATACCCTTTCATTTTAAACTACAGAGATATTTCCTTGTTACTTTTCAAGATAAAATGTATAGGCTATAAAAAATATGGCTGGATTAGGCAATCCATTTGAATTTTTTTGCTGTCAACTCATTTTCTTTTTATAAATTCAATAAATGTGCTCTGGAAATCACTGAATAGAAATGAACATGTGAAAAAACAGCTTTTCAACACACAGTTCTACTTCCGTAGAGTGAAATGAGAACAGAATGAGTTGGGAGAGGCATTCTGGATAATGTAACCAAAGATGCAAAGGAGAACCGAGTTAATGAGCGATGATGCAGCTAGTGATTGACACACAGCTGCCCTCGTAACTTTCACATTCGCATTTTACTCTCCCTGCTTACTCACTGAGGGGTCCTAACACACATTCAACCATTATTCTTTTTATTTATAGTTTAAAAAAAAACTAGATTTGTTATTAGGAAAGCAATTTTATCATCTGCAGGCACAGCTGTGTGTGAAATGACAATTTAGTGATTGCATGAGACACTTTCTGCAAATTTTGTTCTAGGTTTATTGCATGTTTTCACCTGCTGCAATAATGGTTCAGATTCATATTCTAGAAGGTGCTTCCCAGTCAGCTTAGTATCAGCCTCAGCCCACTCAGGATACATTACATCCCTGACTTGAAGCGAATCTCAAAATAAAGCTAAAGCTAAACCTAAACCTCTGCTCCGGCTCCCTTTGTAACTTTATTGGGTTAACATTTGACTTTTTGTTACAGGGACCTTGCAACAACAATTTTCAAACTCCAGTCTAGGAGGTTTTCAAAATTTCCATATGAAAAAATAATGATGCATGCCATTTGGAAGTCAGATATCAACAGTCAATGAACGGAAAAATGATGCACAGTTGTGTTTTTTACTTATTGACAATGATACTACATTTTGAGAAATATATCAAGTTTCATCCATATGTTTTATTTATAAAATATAAACATTTAAAAATACAGCTTTAGCCTCCAAACTTTCAATTCATTCAATGCTTTGGAAATTAAATGTACATTTATCATACATTTTCTCTTGGGCACACAAGGCCTGGGCACTAACTAAAAGATCTGAAGGAGTCCCAAAATGTCAGAGACACTTAATGAGAATTACTTAAATATCTCAAGCCTTTTCATTTGGACTTTTTTATTCCATTTTTTGTGCCTAACAATAAATGTTGGCTTTAAGAAACAAAATAGAGCAAATGTGTGTATGGACACACACGCTCCATGTTTTCATTTTGTTTTTTCATTGCTTAGATAATCTGCAACCTCAAATTCATAAATGTTAATAAATATGTCGGGATGCACAACCATAGGCAATCACGTCTTGAATAATTTCTAGTCAATTCCCTCCTTGAAATAGAATATGCAAAAGAAGAAACATTAAAATAAAAACATGAAAGACTGCTTATGATGCACACTATAGCTATTATGAAGACATCAGAACGAAAGATGAATGTGACTATTAATTTCCAGATTTTTGAAAAGGTAGAAAGAGTAAATTTTTAGAAGGCTTGAAGCTTTTTAAATGTCAAGTGCTACACAATTATGACCATGATTACAAACCTGGGACCCTCCTGTCCTGATACTGTGCTGCTTCCCCAGTGATGCATGGACACCTCCAGGTTCTTAGGCAAGGCCTCCAATTTGCAATGTGAAGTGGGATGGATCGCATGTTATATAACAAGTGCAAACAGTTAAATACCACTTACTGGGCACCAGGCACTATTCTACGTGCTTTCCATACATGATCTCCATCAATGTTCTCAACTATACCAGGAGGTAGGTACGTTATTAATAACACCTCCCCATTTATTGATGAGCAAACTAGGGCACAGAGAAGTTAAAGAGTTTATTTAAGTTCCCAGAGCTAGGAAGAAGCAGAGCTGAGATTCCAACCGAGGCAGTCTGGCTACAGAGTCCACAGTCTTATCCCTACCCTGCCTCCTAGGACAGAGATGCAGGGCACCCCCCCCCCCCCAAGAAGAACAGATGCCACGTCTATATGAATGCTCTAGGAAGACTGAAGATGCCCTTGGACAGTCATCACATAACACCCCCTCTCTGCAAGCGCTCTGGTTCCCTGTCAGAGTGGGGGACCCTTGAAGCAGTCGCTGATGCCAGAGTGGAAAGACGCTGAAGTGACAAGTCTGATTTCCAAGCAGATACCCAGTCAGTGTTTTAAATAACATATTTGAGACAGAATCCAGCGACTCAGCAACCACTCATGACGAATTCTTTCTAATTACCATCGAACATTTGGTTCTCTCTAGACACTCTGCTGTCACCGATACACTGCTACTTCATGCATGAGAACTTGCTTAGCCAAAATATTTTCAAAAGAACAAGGCCAGCTGTCAAAAAAATGATCATAACCTTTGAATCATGAAATAAGCTGTTGGAGATCTTTATGTGTGAAATGGAAACTGGGTATAGCACTTGGATATTTACCTCAAATCTCGTAACACATAATGCTAACTTTCACACATGCATGTATCCATCGCTCTCCATGAGCAAAACACACTTCAAGTGTTACTTCACACGATCTCCACAGCCACCATAAAAGTGAGGTAAATAGGTATTTTGCTTGCTTTTTCTCAGAAAAGGTCTTCAAGGTTCCAAGAAATTTAAATACTGATCTAGCATGACGAATGTGTGACCAATTAGCCTGTAGACTAGGATTCTTCCGTTCAGAGGAAGCTGTCCATTCTCCAGTTGTTGATGTCTTGGTGCCAGGGCAATCTTGTTCAATGGTGTGTGTGTCTTACACATATTTATGAGTATGTGTAAACATCAAAAGATGTCTATATATGATTTCTGGGACTGGATTTTCAGATACCTATATCTATGTCTATATTTCAATACCTACATCTAGACTTTCTCTTTCTCCTACCAGAGTGCTGGTGTTTTGGTTTTTGTTCTTCCTGGTAAAAAATGGACTAACACACAGTAAAAGAAAATCTATATTTTTATTGATACAATTATTCAATCACTGGATTTGATGTAATAATCTCCATGGCTTTGAACCAGTCATTTATATGATCCAATACTGACTTGCCATTTGAAAAATGAAGGGTTAAGGACTTCAACTACATCACTGCCTTTTAGCCTGGGATCTATCTACAGAGTACCCTGATTCAAGTCTCAGGGTGACTGGGGAACAGGGGAAGGAGGCAAGATTCTAGCTCAACGCCCACTAAGTGACTTAAAACTCCACCTATCTGGGCTGAATTATGGATTTTACTTCTGAGGAAGATTTCACTAGAAATTTGAGAGCAAAACATATGTGAAAATCTCTGATGTTTAAACAGATGTGAAACCTCTGATCTTTAAGTCTGCTTTCAGCTGTATATTTTTGTCATTTAGTTCCTTAAACAGAGATATTAAGGTTAAAATTTGTTTTGATCTTATAGGGAATGACATCTTCAGTCTCTAAACATGTAGGTGTGCAAAATATAGAAAATCATCATGCGGCTGCTTTCACAGAGCTGACAATCTAACTGTCTAGAAGCTATTTATGTCTACTTAAAATTGATATGTAAAATATATATATATATATATATATATATATATATGCATTTATCAAAGCAAGACTGACACAGCTGTGGCCTTACTGAGATTAATTTAGGTTAATTATAAGTTCTCAACAGAAATAAAGTTTCATTAACATGAATGCTGATCTTCAGACTTTATTTTATCTGAGTCAGTGAGGTTTTATGTAATGTTTTTCTTTTTTTTTTTTCTTTCAGAATGGGAAACTACTATTTTAAGAAAAAATCTGAATTTGGCTTTGCTAATTTTCTCTTTAAGTGTTTTGTATATGAAAAAGGTAAAGGATCCCTCAAAAAGTTAATCGAGGATAAATGTACATAGGTTAGTAGTTGAAATAAGTTAGATTTATGAATGTCTGAAATATAAAAACAATTTTAACATACATAATATTAGGAGTTATCAAAAATTACAGTGATTATAAAGCTTTTTATGAAAATATTTGGTAGAATTTATGTTTAAAATATTTATATTTAAAAGACTGTTATTCTATTCACATCTTTTTGGAATAAAAGATCTTTTTGTGGTCTTTAAGAATATATTAGTTTTCATAATATGCTCACAAGCAAGATTCTAAACCTTCCAGGGATAATGAGTAATTGTTAATGATTAGGTGACTCAGTGAATATTTTCTGACTCTGAAGATAGAGTGGGTTTGTCACTACATTATCAGACATGATGGTCCATTTGCTAAAGAGAACGACAAGTCTTCACTGGAAGCCAACTTTTTTTTTTTTTTTGAAGCTCAGTCCTATCACTGAATTCATCTTATTTGCAAAGAAAGTGGGCTTTCTGATGTATAAATGCCTATTATCACAGGGCTCAAATATAGGTGAATGGTAGTTGAAAAAAGAATGTTGTCATGAAGTAAATATAAATAATTCTCAAAGAGATGCTGCCACCTTTTGGTTGCTCTTCCGTGAAGCACACACTCATTCCTTCAAGCTTGCAAAGCCAGGAGAAAGCTCAGTGAAATAACCATGAACATATCAGAATTGTCGGCAACTCCATTATGTGAGTATCTCTTACTTAGATGGCTTCCACTATTTTTGATAGGTTTCAGAAAGACTCAATGATATAAAGTAATTTTTTCAAATGTTAATATAGCAATAGAAAAGCTCCATTTCAGGAATGGAGAACCGTTCCATATTTTATTGAGGTCAGACTTATGTAATACTATGTCTATGATACCAATAGAGGCAATAAAAAGTAATATTTGTTGTACTGAACAAAAGATAAGAAAAGATCATAGACACGTTCTGTTCTCAGCATTCTAGTTAGACTCCATGTCTCATTTCATCATTGATTATTTCTCATATTTGTGGATATATTTTACTAATCCCACTCTCCAAATATTGCAGGGGTTGAGTTTTCCTTCTCTGCTTTTCTTATAAGTTCTTTGAAGATTCTTTAGTCTCTAAGAATATAATTTGCATAAGAGTTGAAGGAACAAATGTTTTTAAGAAAATAATTTACCTACTGGGGTTCCTGCAGTTTCAGTCTGATCAATAATTACAGTAAGAGTAGGACTCAATTTGTTTTTTATTCCTCATCTAAGGATATTTTTCTACTTAATATCAGATAGAGTGGGAGAGAGAGATAGAAACATCGATGTGATAGAGCCACATCGACTGGTTGCCTCCCGCATGACTCAATCAGGGCCGGGGACAAACCGCAACCAAAATACGTGCCCTTGACCAGAATCAAACCCACAACTCATTGGTCCACAGGCCAACGCTCTAACCACCGAGCCAAACCAGCCAGGGCAAGACTTAAAATTTTTACCGACTTTATTTAACTGACTCTGACTTGAAATTGAAATTGGAAACCCTTTTTGAGTCCAATAATTATCTTTATTACTCATCAAAATATTTTAACAAATGGAAATATTAATCAGGGCATACTAAATGCCAATTATTTCACTGCAAAAACTGAACAGTTGTCTTAAGGACATCAGTAGCATTGCTGATATTTACGGTATTTCTTACATTCCTTTAAAACAATCAGTTATTCAAATCAGTGATTTCACATGGCATAGATTTAAAGGAATTCCAAAATGTACCTGCAAGTTGAGGAATAGTTGCCCAGCAAGTGGCCCAACAGAGGACTCAAGGACACTGACATCTAAGCCAGGTTTTTATGGTAAGCTGAGACCATTACTGTCCCTTGAGGTCTATAACACAGTGCTCTGGAGTTTTTCATTGCAGGTGGTGAGTGAACACCCCAGACCCTCACTGGAAGTGCATATTCCAGGAGGCAGGGCAGAACTTTCATCCCTGGCTCTTGGGCCTCTCACTCCGCTGCTGCCCCTCTTGAACCCCTTACAGACCAAGTCATGAACCTCAGCCCTTAAGTGAATTTTGCAACAGAAACTCACCCAAGTTCAGACTCCAGCATCCCTTGCAGAGGGTTGAGGAGGGTTGGGGATACATAGAGGTATTCCCAGCTCCCTCTCTACCTCCCTTAACCCCCCCCCCCACGTATACACTGCACATCGACTCAACCCAATGGCTCCAAAGGTGCTTCTTCCCCAAGAGAAAACATGTGGCTGTTGGTGTCTCAAGTCATTTCTGATAATATCATTGCAATTCCCCTGCTCTTCTCATCCCGTATCCTACCTTGTGGTCCCTCCTAATTAACTCACTTACTCAGCATCCTTTATTATGATTATTCAGAACCAAAAGTGCTAAATTAAACAACCCCCAGAATGCCTCCTCCTTTTTCTCCCCTCATCTGGGCACCATAGACAGACAGCTGGGGCTATTTTTTAGTTTATTTATCTATCGGAATTGTTGTAAGGCATGAAAAAATAGTGGAGACCATGAAAGTGTGTGTGTTAACCTCAGGACCATCGGGAACAAACAGATCTCAGAACAACAAGGCCAGGGTCGGCGGTCTTATTTCTCTCTTGGGCAAGTAACGGGTACCCCGATTATCAAGCAGTTCAGAACTGTCACATTTGGTTTCCGGCCTGCAAGTGATTCAGGTCATCACTGTTTGATTGTACGGTTTCTTCATGGGGCCAGTACAAGGAGAGCTGTTTTCAGGCACAGAATGTATGAAATAGGGCTCTTCTGGGGAAGCAGTGCTGGCTGTGTGTCATTCCATCCAGAAATGTGGTCAGGGTTCCCAGAGTTCTCTGCCTCCCGCCCCCTAGTTAGGAACTTGGATACAATGCTACACATCCACGTGATGAACCTGGGAGAGTTCTAGCTAATTAGGGGGGCATGGGATTCCCTCATTATTGTCAATAAAGGGAACTCCCAGGAATAGAAGCCTCTGTTTATGTAGTATATTCCAAAAGCTCTTAATCAGACAGTTTTTTGAATTCAAATTTGCTTTACCATTGAAATGTGCTACACATGATCATTCGTTCCACATTCCACGCATCGAATTACTTTATTACAGCAACCAAGTGCACTCTTTGGACTACCCTAAGCAGGAAATATGACAAGGGCTATAAAATGCTGGTGATTCAGTATGTGAGGGGACTGGCCCACACTCTGTGGAGGAGAGAGACAGCATCCATCCTGGATTCCTGAAGGTGACCGCACTGGGCCAGGAACTGTGCACCTGCTAGCCCACCTCAAACAGGCAAGCAGAGGTGGTGAACACAGAGGGGAGAAGAGGGAGGCCCAGTTCACTACTTGGGCTGGGGCTGCAAGTCATACTTGTCTGTCTGTGTGTCTCCAAACTTATAAACTGGGCACATTTAAAAAGAGTAAATCCCCCCTCCAAGGCTCTAATTATCTTCACTCCGTCGACAACTATCTTTTTGAATACCAGGTTGGGTGTTTCCAATGCAAAGGGGAACAAAGATGTCACTTCTGTATCAAGGACACTTTTGGTCTCATGTGAAAAATGGCTGTGATAATATAAATAATTATGTAAATAGGAATTGTGATGGGATATGAAAGGAGTAGGGAGCTCTGAGCACAATGGGGGCTACATTAAATTATGTAGTCAGTGAAGGCAACTGTGGAAGTAACACTGAAGATGAGACAGAAAGGTTAAGTAGACATCTATGATGACAAGAAGTATGAGTAGAGTAGAAGGGGCAGTATGTGCAAAGTCCCTGAGGGACAAAAGAGCTTAGTGCATTTTAAAGAACTGAAAGAACGGCTACAGGTAAAGAGAGAAAAAAGAGTGGCAAAGGAGTTTATAAAAATACAGTGGTGAGATGAGGAGCATCTTGAAAAGGCAGAAGAAATTTATATTTGGAAATAGAAGACAGGTGACCCACACTGGATCTGGGGGCATTATTTATTTATTTATTTATTTCAAATCTTTAATGTTGGATGTAGAATGTATTACAGATGTTCCACATTTTCCCCCCATTGGCCCCCTCCTCCCCACTCCCGCCCCCCTCCCACCTTTTCCCACACTATTGTCTGTGTCCATTGGTTATGCATATAAGTTCTTTGGCTTATTTCTTCCCCCCACCCCAACCCCTTTCCCTTTGAGGTTTGTCAGTCTAGCAATGAATTTGTGCTTCTTAATCCCTTCACCTTTTTCACCCATTCCCCCAACCCCCCTCCCAACTGGCAACCAACAAAATGTTCTCTGTATCTATGAGAATGTTTCTGTTCTGCCTGTTCATTTTGTTTGTAGATTCCATTGTTGATAGATATGTATTCATTGCCATTTTGTTTGTTCATACATTTTATCTTTTTCTTCAAAAAGACCCTTCATCATTTCATATAATAACGGTTTGATGGTGATGAACTCCTTTAACTTTTTCTTGTCTGGGAAAGTTTTTATATGTCCATCGATTCTAAATGACAGCTTTGCAGGATAGAGTAATTTTGGTTGTAGGTTCTTGCTTTTCATCACTCTGAATATTTCTTGCCACTCCCTTCTGGCCTGCAAAGTTTCTTTTGAGAAATCAGTTGACAGCCTAATGGGAACTCCCTTGTAGGTAACTAGCTGCCTTTCTCTTGCTGCTTTTAAGATTCTCTCTGTCTTGAACCTTTTGCATTTTGATGATGATGTGTCTTGGTGTATGCCTCTTGGGGTTCATCTTGTTTGGGACTCTCTGTGCTTCCTGGACTTGTATGTCTGTTTCCTTCACCAAGTTAGGAAAGTTTTCTGCCATTATTGTTTCAAACAGGTTTTCGATTTCTTGTTCTCTCTCTTCTCCTTCTGGCACCCCCAAGATGCGAATGTTGGCATGCTTGAAGTTGTCCCAGAGGCTCCTTACACTATCCTCATTTTTTTGGATTCTTTTTTCTTTTTGCTGTTCTAATTGGGCATTTTTTGCTTCCTTATATTCCAAATCGATGGTTTGCTCCTTGGATTTACATATTCTATTATTGAAGCTGTGTAAATTATTCTTTATTTCAGTTAATGCCTCCTTCAATTCTAACTGTGTATCCATGATTTCTAACTGGTCCTTTTTTATGCTCTTGAGGCCCTCCCTAAGTTCACTGAGGTTCTCACTAAGTTTATTGAGCATCCTTATAAGCAGTACTTTGAACTCAGTATCTGTTAGGTTGCTTATCTCCATTTCACTTAGTTCTTTTCTTGGGGTTTTGTTCTGTTCTTTCATTTGGGACCTGTTTCTTTGTCTCCTCATTTTGGCTCCCTCCCTGTGTTTGTTTCAGTGTATTACTTAATGAGAGGTATGGGGCTCCCTGAGACCAGATGCTGCTCGTTTGAAAGAATTTAGGAAAAACCTGAAGCAGGATCCAAGACAGGCCAATCCTATGGTTAAGCAAGTGGCAACAGCTTGGGTCGGCCTGAAAGTTGTGTGGGGTGGGGCGGGGCCTCAGGGAGTTAGCAGGGCAGGACTACCAGTGTGAGCCAGGTTGCTGGAGTCCCAGATATGGCGGCTGTCTGCCGCCTCAGGGAAAGGCTCACCAAAGGAACAAAGGCCTCTTACAGCACGTTTGTCCCGGAGAAAGCCCCCTCTCCAGCCCTCGCTCCAGTGCCAAACAGCTCAGTTCTTCCCTGTATGTCTCTAGTGCCACTTGAGCTGCCTCCCCTCCAAGCTTAGAGGGAGAGAGTCCGATAAGTCCGTGCGCGGGCCCTTTAAGGAGCTGCCTGGGGCTCCAGCCGCTTCAGCTTCCCTGAGCTTCAGTTCCCGCTGGTTTTCCAGCCAGAAGTTATGGGGACTCTCTTCCTGGCACTGGAACTCTGACCAGGGCAGCTGGTGTGGGACGGGGACCCCTCAGTCCTCAGGAAGGACCTTCCCAGCCGCAGGAGCCTCCTGATTTTTATCCGCCACACGTGGGTGTGGGACCAGCCTGTCGCGCCGCCACCGCTGCCGCTGCGGCCGCCGCCACCCCTCGCGCTGCCGCCCCTCCTACCAGTCTGGATGTGGCTGCTGCTTTAATTCCATAGTTGCAGGACTTCCATTCAGCTTGATTTCAGGCGGTTTTGAATGATGGTTGTTCTGTAGTTTAGTTGTAACTTTGATGTGGTTGTGGGAGGACGTGATACCGCGTTTACCTACGTGCCATCTTGACCGGAAGTCGGGGACATTAGTTATTGGGCATGATTTGCATCTGTGAGTCACCCATACGTCAGAAGTTATCCATAATTAAAGTAAGAAACATTAGCAACATTCTTGTAAAATATCGTAATAAAATGGTTTGGGTAAATTAGATTATCTTCCAGCAAATCTGTATTCTTTCCCTCTATGTACTGTGGTGGAACAGGCTTGGCCAGGTGACTTGGGTCAGCCAGTGGCATGGGCGAGTATGTGATGGAAGTGAACATCAGAGGTTCTGGCCATCCACGGAGAGAAGTACATGTCACTTCATTCCTGGGTCCAGGAATATGATGCTGCATATCAAACTTACCTGAACCTTGCCAGGTGCCCAGAGGCAAAACCAGACAGAAAAATTCATGAATCAGGGTTACAGAGCCAAGAACTGACAAACTCTAGTTCATTAGCGATATGCACAATGTTGAGTATTCAACCAAATGCTTAGAATTACAGGCCACTGTGTTTTGGGGTGGCCTATTATGCAACTATGCTGCAGCATAGCTAGCACAAAGCTTTAACATCCAAGATTGCCCTCATTACCCATCCTCCACATGTACATATGCACTTACAAATGCATACACACACAGACACTCACACACGTGTTACGGTCTGGCTCATCACCAGACTTGATAACAGAATAGGAAACAGAAAATGATGGAGTGTAAGCATCACATGAACCAAGATCCTTCACTCTAACACTAGATGATGGAGAGTAAGGCCACGATTTTGTGATTCAGTTAACCCAGGCTTATACCACTGACTGCACTGCTCTGGGCTTCATTATAAAGACATGATACAGGATATTTCAGATTGTCTGAAAAATTATTTTACTCAAAACAAAGGTAGAATGGCAATAAAATGTAATGGCATAAGGGAGCTTTATTGAGCTGCTCACGCACACATGATCTCAGTTTGCAGCTTAGGAAAATCTTGTGGGTTTTTTTTTTTTTTTTTTGCCTAGCATGTTTCTTTCTTTACAGCCAATCAGATGCTGACACTTAAAGCTATTTATTCTTCCCTTCTTGCTTATGTATAGCTGGAGGATTTTTATGTTGCAATGTTTTCCACTTCTTAAGGGTTCTTCTTAAGCCAGTCTTTTTTTTTTTGTTTTTCTTTCAGATATCTTAAATCATTTTCAATTACAGTTGACATACAATATCATACTAGTTTCAGGGGTACACCCCAGTGATTAGACATTATATCACTTACTAAGTGATCATCCCATAAATCTTGTACCCATCTGACACCATACATAGTTATTAGAATATTATTGATCATATTCCCTATGCTGTATTTTTTATCCCCATGGCTATTCTGTAACAACCCATTTTTACTTATTAATCCCTTCACCTTTTTCACCCATCATCTCAACACCCCTCCTATCCAACAATCTTCAAAATGATCTCTGTGTCATCTGTTTCTGTTCTGAAGCAGGCCTTTCAAGGCCTTTCCATCGTTTATCAACTTGCTTCTGGCTTATTTCAAATATTTAGAAGTATTTAAGGAGATGTTTATTGAATTTCAATACAGGGTTGGACAAAAGTAGGTTTACTTTGTAAGTATGCAAAACACAGAGTTTATTCTAATACTGTTATGTATTAATTGTTGTATTATTTTCCATAAAAACAACTATAAGCCTACTTTTGCTCCACTCTGTATATCTATCACTGGATTTCAATAACTGCCAACATTTTGGCCACACTGTTTCCTCTATTCCCCCCTTATCACTTTTTTGGATCGAGTATTTTAAAACAAATCCAAGGTATCCTACTATTTCATCTAGGAAAATCACAATGTGCAACTCTAAATGACAAGGACATGCCATTATCCTAATTAGCAAAAATTCCCAGGCTGATAAGTAAAAATCCCTCATATCATCTACCAAATTCAATAATAAAATTTCTTGTTCTGAAGATTTATTTTTTGCATTGGTTAGTTCAAATCAGAATGCAAAAACACACATACACACACATTTAACTTTCTTGTTATATCTTTAAACTCTTCTAATTGGTAGCCCTTCCTAAATTATCTTTTCATTGATTTTTTTAAGAAGGAGTTTTTTGTTTTTTTCCTTGAAGAATTTCCCACATTCTAGGTTTGGCCAGTAACTTCCTTGTACTTATAATTGAATTTGTTGTTTCATTTTATAAGGCCCTAAAAAACTAGAAATTAGAGATAGGTGGAACAACAAAAAAAATGTTTAATGTAAAAAGAAAGCAAGAGGCTATGAGAATCACCTCACTCCATGAAGAGTGCGATCAATGGAAAATCTATTATGATTCAATCCAAATTTCCCTCATTTCTCCTGAATGATGAGTTGTTTCATTATTTCATGGAATTGTTTCTTGTCTAAGGAACAGGCCTTTCCTGATAGTAGAGGACTCTCCTTTTCCTGCATGTGTCCCTGATCAGAAGGGTAGGTAATAAAGCATGTTCCAAATCTTACACTGAGATAATATGCATAATCCCTAACAAGGGCAGGGTCTCGCATGCTCATTGAAGCTTAATCAAAATAAAGCTCATTTACCCCTCAAATAACTGTATATTAGTTATTAAAATAAATGATCAGTTTCAGGATTGGGGTAAACAAAAGCCTCTACAACGCATCACAACTGAAACCAGGAGATTCTCTGAATTGGAAATGGAATAAGAATACCACTGCCAGTTCATTCATTGTCTCAGACAATCCCCGCTTCTGGAGAGCTTTGTGCTTATCGAGTACTCCAAGCCTGATCATGGAAAACAAACCACAATAACAAAATACCCAGTCAAAAGGCTAAAGACTCAGAAAACAATTTGGAAAGGCAAAATAAGTACTTAGTTAGTTCCCATCTTACGGCTGCAAGAAAAATGAGTACTGTACATAGTTGTCACCAGCCTATCACTGCACATATTGATCAGCTCATTATTCCAATAGCTCCATGTTCTGAAAAACATATTGAACACCAGGCTGTGAAGCATGTAATGTTAAACGTATCTCAGAGTAGACTATGATCTTATCTGAAGAACATAAATATAATTGATTTTTTTATACTCTCAGGTAGAGTCAAAATCTGCTACTCAGAGAAAACTAGGGATTGTTATTACTTATATAGACAAAACCTAATGGACTGATATAAGGATTGCATTTGACAGAACATAGCATGTCAGCCATCACTGCCTCTTAGTTTGCAATTAATCAACAACTGTCTTGTACTATCTCTATTGTTGAATTTTCTTGTTGTCTAATGTGTGCTTCTCAAGCATATTTTGAAACTCCTAGAAAGCAGAGGACCTTAGCAGAGTCACTTAAAGAAAACAGGACTTATCTGATCATTCATTCTGTCATAAAACACTTGTAAAGCACTGTGGTTACAAGTTCAAAGAAAACTAACACAAGAAAAGGATGAAAAAGGCACAGCTCTTGTCCCCAACAGACTTACTTCTTGGAACTCCTCTTCAACCCATTCTTGAGAGCTGAGGGGAAGCCCCAGAAGTGGATGTGCTCCTAGAACAAGGTGGAAGCCTCCAGAATGGACTCTAGCCAGATCTCTACGCCACCAGAATGAGAAGGACACCCTAGAACTCTGTGCTCCTGGCAAGAGCTCCCACCCACTGTCAATGGAAAGTGACTGCTAAGCTTCTCCTGACCCAGGACCACCCAAACTGCCAAAAGCCGAAGCCGCTGAAGCCCTGCCTCTGAACACTGGACCTTCTAACACAATTTGAAATTCACACTCATAGGTTCAATGCAATTCAACAAATATTTAATATGCAACTACAATGTGCCAGGCATTTTTCTAGGAACCGGCTATACAGTGATGAACAAACTGATACATTTCTCTAAAGAAACTAGAAACGTAAGGTGTCTAGTGGGGGAACAGAATCTTTCTACCATGTTCTCTTCCATCACGTCTTCATGAACCGATGGAGAAAGGAGGCTCTCCACCCCGAAGCAGAGTGTTACAGAAATCATCGTGAAAGAGAGAACCTGGAAATACAGGTAGACATTTTTTTTGTTCAGAAATCGAGGCAAAGTATATTTTACACAAAGGAAATACAATGACTAGAGAACTGGAAATGTAAATACATGTATACGTGTGTGATTTGTATTTTAACATCAAATATGAGCTCTAATGAAAGTTTTAATAGTGCCCGCAATTAGTGTATGATAATTTAATTGCCATCTAGATTATTACATTTACATTAGAAACAGTATCAGTGAATGGAACTGCATGTAGAAACCAAAATAAGCCTAAAAAGTATAGCAGAGGAGTAGAGCATTTATGACCTCACCGGGGCCAACGCGCACCTGTTCCCTCAGCAGTCACACAAAGAGAGACTGCAAAGGCCAGTGGGAAGAGCACAGCTTATCACAGCTCCTGCACTGTTTGAACAAGTAAGGATATATTATCATGATTAATGAGAGTAGGCAAGTCTTAGTTTCCTGGCATACACTGCTCTGATCAAAACAAACTATGACTATAAGCCCTTTACTTCTTCTGTCTGGACTATTACACTTAGCTTGGGAATACTGACCTCAGTTGAAAGCTTAATTGTGTTGGTGGCCCCAAAATGTCCAAGGTGACTTCTTTGAGATTTTCATTATATGACTTTCAACTTCTGCTTTCAGCTTTTATTTTGGACAAATTTCTTCAACTGTGATGATATGCTTTCGAAAATATGCAAATAAATAAATGCATCTTTGTTAAGGATTCAGATGACATGAAGAGGTATATTAAGATGTTCTTTGCATTCAAAAGCCAGTGTTCTGTGCAGGCTTATTAACCTCATACAAAGATGGCTTTAGTCATGAGGGTGGAAATGTGAAAAGTATTCACCTAAACTCTAGGCAAGCCAGAGAGAGTTGAAGACCTTTACATATTTTGCAATTAGATTGAGCATTATTTTTCTTTTTGTATATTGGTTTATACATGCTTGTACCCTCCACAATGCCCATACATGCCATGTGATGATTATTTATAGGACAAATGGAAATTTAATAGTAAATAGGAGGTAGAAAAAGTATATAAACTAAGTATGTTCTCTTTAGACCTCCTTTTCCAATCCCTGATCTTGGCAGTAAGAGCCATTCAGAGAGTGGTGTGACACAAATTCACTCCTAGAAAGAAAATTCTGCCTGAATTATATCAAATCAGGATTTCCATCTAAATGGCTTTACTATTACCTCATCATGAAAGATAATTATTAAAGCACAAAACTATTAATGAGATGCAAAAGAATCAGTGTATTTATATTGGACATTATCTGGAAGCTAAACTGAATTTCTGGTCATTATTTGTAACTTTTATAAGTAAATATGATAACTACAGAATGTACAAACAGAGCATTTGATTCTCCCATTCAAACTCCACCCTCTCTATAGGACCATTTTCACTCTTTGGATAAAATCATGGGCAGGTGGTCCTGTCTCCCCTTCAATCACCCCATCTATCTCTTTTCTTCTTTTTTCTCTTGCTATTCCTATCCTTATTCATACTCTTATACCTACTCTTATGTTAATTATTCAAATAATAATTTTAGAAGTTCTTTGGTTACTATTCATCATAAAGGCAAGATGATATCAGTAATTAAAATGTCCAGTCTCCTTTACGAGTTAAAATTCCAAAATATATATAAAATTTCATCAAGACTTTCCAGAGTTATGACCTGATCCAGTTGGGAAGACTCTGCCAATAAAGTGGAGATGTTCTGACTTCTCATTGATGTGTTTGCCTTGCATTTCTTTCCTCTCAAATCATGAGCCTGCTGGCCAGGGCTTCCTCCTCCTTCAAGGTCAATGGTCAACACGGTGAGGGGTGAGTGCTGGGGATGTGGGGGAGAATGATCTGAGGAGCAGTATCATGGCCCAGGGCTGATGCTCTCTGGTTAGTCAGTTGTTGAGTGCTGACTCTTTCCCTTCTGGAAAGCTGTTCCACAGAACATATGAAGGCCACGGCCTGGGCATGGGAAACGGACACGCCTCTCAGCTGTCCCTCCACTCAGATCTACCCAAGCACAGCATTAGCATTTGGCAGTACTCCTGCACCTTTCTTTGCTGAGGTTTCCTGATCCTGGCAGGGCTCTTGAGTACGCTTCTTTCCCAAATGATCTGGCTAAACTTCCGCCCACAGAGTCCACAATTAGCCCTCTTTTCTCCCTGTGGTCCAAGGGCCATATTCTCTCCATGGCCCTCCACTCTGCTGCCAGGGGCAACTTCAGCCAGTTTCCCACCTGGAAGCTGGTGTAGGCCTGTGTCATAGTATAAACTGGTAAAATTTTTCTGTAAAAGACAGATGATATTTTATAAAACGTAGGCTAAATGGTCTAGAAAGACATTATCAAAAATTGTTGAATTACTAATGAAAAAATGACAGAAGATAAAAAGAATAATACATTACAAAAAATCAGTCAAGAAGGTCTCTGTGTTCAAATTGCCTCACAAGTATCTATGATCCCCTCTCTCTTCCCTTTAAAGAAGCCCTAGTTGGAAGGGGCAGAGGCCGCATCAGGAGTGCGGTTGGCGCAGTAAGGGACTGACAGAGAGGAAGTGAAGTCAGCAGGCCCACATGCTAAGAGAAGGCCCAGCATCTCAGCAAATCTAGTAACAGGATCAACATTTATATGGCTTATGTTAAAGTAAAATGCTTAATGTATGTATGTATCATCGTTATGATTTTCTGTTTGAACCAGTTTTTTTTTTGTTTTTTTTTTAAATCCTCACCCAAGGATATATTTATTGATTTTAGAGGGAGAAAGGGAGAGAGAGAGAGAAAAACACTGGTGTGAGAGAAACATCTATCAGTTGCCTCCTATATGTGCCTCCACTGGGGATCAAACCCACAACATAGGAATGTGCTCTGATCGGGAACTGAACCTACAACCTTTTGGTATACTGGATGATGCTCCACCCAAATGAACTACCTGACCAGGGCCAAATCAGATTTTTCTTTCTTTCTTTTTGTTTTATTAATTTTAGAGAGAGAGATAGAAACATCATTGAAAGAGAACATCAACTGGCTACCTCCTGCATGCCCCCTACTGGGAATTTGGCTCGGAATTTGGACCACAATCTGGGCATGTGCCCTAATCAGGAATCAAACTGGTGACCTCTTGGTGCATGGGTTGATGCTCAACCACTGAGCCACATCAGCTGGGCTGAACCAGCTTTTTCAATTGCCTGACCATCTACCCACCATTACTGACTGTAAGAACAGAGTGCTTCCATTTTGCCATATTATCTCCATTTCTCAGGTTGTGGAGTCAGAAAACAAAAGGAAAACACAAGAAATCTGAGGCAGAAAACAAAAACCAAACCCTTTTTTCAATTTGGCTTCTCCTTTAAGCCATCATCCTATTTCTGTGTTTTTCTTCATGCTCAACATTCTCAAAATACTAGTTTCCGTATACCTCCACCTTACACTTCTCAAACCCTCGAGCACCCACTGCCGGCAGGTTTCCAGGGGTGTGCCATTACCCCTAGTTATAAAAGTCAAGGCTCCCCAGTCTTCTGTCATCAGGTTATTTTCTCAAGGACTGACACACACCCATTTTCCTTGGTTTCTCTGCTAAATGGGTTAGGTTTTCTTCCTATTCCTCTGACTGCTTCTTTTCCCTGTTTTTCCATGGTTTGTTCATTGCCCCACCCCAAGAACCTGTGCTTTAGTGAATCCTCTTTCTCTTGCTCACAACTCCTTAATTCTTGTGCATTGTTTCAGCTCCTATCTGTAGGGTGGTGCCAGTGGTATCTGGTATCCACAGCTCAGAACACTGCACTTGGCCACTGGCAGAAGGAGTTCAGTAAAAACTGTGAGTAAATAACTACCTTCCAAAGCTACACTGGTACCCTTGACTTCTCCCAGACTCCACGTCTACATATTCGTGGACTCTGCTAAGACAGTGACCAGAAGAGAGGGCCACAGGGTCAGACTTTATCTCCTATGCTAGCAAGTAGTGTGGCTTTGAGAAAGTTACTTAATTAAGGCTGTTTTGCTTTATTTAAGATACAGAAGTGATAAAATATCAGCAATGACAAACATTTATTATAAACAATATAATGCATATTAAGGGCTTAGCAAAGTCCAAAACACAGCAAGCCCCTACATAAATGGTAGCTTCAACTGCTTCCTAGATATGGATGCACCGATGTCACCTCCAATGTGTCCAAAACTTAACCCATTACCTTAAATTTAAAAAGTGCTTCTGCTCTGTGCCCAACTTCAGTAACAAAATTACCACAGTTTTAGACACTGAGACTACTAATCAATTTCTGAGTCATTTTTACTTCCTTCTTAACCCTCATATCCAATTAGTTGTCAAATCCTGCCACCCCCACACCCTAAAATCTATAAATTAAGTCTTAAAGCTGAGCTGTGTTCTTTCTTCTCACACAGTCACCGACCTATGTCAGGCTCTCATCATCTTTCATCTGGTCCCCTGCAGTAGGCCCCTCACCAGGATATTGTACATGAATTGCCTTGCAGAGTACTAGCCCATAATAGTTCCCCTTTGCTTCTAAAACACCCTTACACAGTTGCCAATTATGGGCCTAATAATAATGTCTTCAAATGGTTCAGAAACGTACAATGGTTCTTTGCTTCCTGAAGAATCAACCAGGCTTCTAAGCACTGAAAGATCTGACCTCAACCCACCTTTCCAATCTCTTCTCCGAGGAGCAGGCAGGCAGGTACCTGTGATTCCCTGTCGGCAGCACTTTTCCCATTCCCAGCTCCAGGCATTGTATTCCCTTGGTGTAGAAGAAACTCTGCTCATTTCTGACCATAAAAGTCCTGCCTCTGTTTCAAGGCCCATCACTACCTGATGTTCTCCTTAATAAACCTTTCTGGAATTAAGAGCTGCTTTCTCCATCTTTTTGTGATATTTCTTCAAAACGATCATAAAACACATATTTTACCATGTTTCATAATGTATGTAGATATAGATATAAATATATATATCTACATATAGAGAGAGATATATCTGTAGATATCCATATCTATCTAGCATCTATCTCTTCGAATACACTGGATGTTCATTGAGAACTTTACTTTTCTTGACTTTCCTTAATATAGTAGAGGATGGGTTGGAACAGAAATGAATAAATGCATGAATGCATTCTACTATATATAAATCTAATAATAAATAATGATATTTTGAAATGTGTTGTGAAATATGTGGCAGGAAACAGGCATTTTTTTCCAAATCATATAAAATAAATCCTAAAAGTTGTTAGCCAACTCTAGTTTATTTATTATCTATTATAAATTTGTCATAATCTAAATAAACTTTTTGGTTGTAAACTCAAGATTAGATTTTATCTGAGATTGACTTAGGCTCACTCTGTGCTAGAGTATTCACATATTCCTGCTAGAGGGCGGAAATCATGTAAATTATCCTGGTGCCTACTAGAGAATTATTCTGTGGCCCTCTCTCTCTCCACTTTATCATTCACTGTCTTAGGACTTTCAGTCCTGTTGGGTTTCTGAGAGTTTCTTCCTCTCTCCATAGGCACATACTGATGCTGGCCCACCTGGCACTGTTTTGGCTTATCCTTTAGATGCAGTCATTGCTTCCACACACCACGCTCCTAGAACAACCACTCTACGCCAACACAAATTCCGAGAGACCAAATTCTCTACTGAAACTTAATATCCTTCCCTTACAACCTAATGTTAGGGAATAACATGTATAACAAGGGATACTCAGATTAGAAAGCCACTCTGAAAAGAAAAAAATATGCAATGTTTAGATTATTTGTTTATCAAAAGATACAAAGTAAAGGTATTAAAAGTCTCATTAAAAAAAGAGCCCTGCAGAAAAATGGTCTAACTAGCATTTGTATCCAAGTTTCAGTAAGAACTTCATTAGAGTATAGGCATATATATGATGTTAGATTCTCTATTCAACGTGTTCCCTTTATGCATACCAATGTCCCAAGAAATCAGCATGGTGCTAACTAAAGAACTTTTACCTTTCATCACTCACCTGGGACAGCAGTCTTCCTAAGGCCATTTACCCTGATGCTCCTTTCACCATAAAAATATTTATCACCTCATTATGTACTGAACACCCAGCTCTTTTCATCACTAGGACATTTGCGTGCTTAGAGAATGGAAACTGTTTATGTTAACTATGTCTAGCTTCCACTGCCATTAAAGTCCCAGCACAGAGTCATCAGTGCTCAAATGTTTCTGGAATGACTGCTTGATAGAATGAGGTTTTGATTCCATCTAAATGACTAAACGTCGAGTTGGAAAATAACTGCTTATTCTTTATTCTGAAAATTGTTCCAGAACTCCCAAATGGCTGATTCATATTTGGGGGACAAGTTTTTGGTAGCACAGCCATTTCCCTGCGATGGTTGACCAATATCTTCAGCCAATTGTGGTGTTCTGGTTCCAACATGATGGAGGTTTGTTGGGGAAAGGATCTTGGAATTTTCAAAGCAAGAATGATGCTATTTTAAGTATTATAGATCCTACAGTCGATAATGACAAATGGAATTTGACTGTATATTAGACTTCCCTCTTTGGGTGAAGATATTATTTTGTTTTGGGGAGCCCTTTTGGACCTACAGATGGTACATATGAGCCAAGCAGGTGCTGCAGCCCAGATCTTTAAGTGTTATCAGTAATATGCTTTGAGTGTATTTTTAGCCAGATTAAGCCTGTGCAGAAACCTGAAAGCACTCCGTGTCTGTGTTTGAGAGGCATCCACAATCATTCTAAACAGTTCTGAGACGGGGGTGAGGTGAGAGTGGCAACAAGGGTGGTCTGCTCCTCTTCTGAATATTCATCAAAGGAAAATCTATGACTAGAAATTGGACAGAGTTTGGTCCCACATGGAAAAGATTGCCAAACTATTTTGAGCAGAATGCAATCAAGACCTATCAGACTCAATAAAATGTAACTACCTTAAACAATTTAGATAGGGGTCTGGTCCGGAGAGCGAGCTTCAACCAAGAAATAACTTTTATATAAATGACCAGTCTGTATGGCAGGCAAGTATCTAATTACTATACATCTGGTTTTATTGTACTCTGAATAACTCCTGTCCTTTGATGCACCTGCTTCATTCCATTCCTTAGCTCAAGATGGCATCAAATTTCTTGGCTTATTCTTGGGTGTCACTGTCTTTGTGGGGCTCCCATTTGTACATAACTAAATTTGATTTTCTCCTGTTAATCTGTATTATGTTAATATAAGTATTAGACCAGCCAGAAGAACCTGGAAGGGTATAATAAAAGTTTTTCTCTCCATCACAAGTAATGGAATACACATTTCACAGCCCTGGCCCAGCGGACCCACATGCAATGCTCAGAAATACTTAGGGTAACTCTGAGTGGGCTGACTTCCAGCAAATAAAGATAGGTAAGCCTTATTTAAAACTTTTTTATTATTATTAATTTTAAAGAGAGAGGAAGGGAGAGGGAGAGAGAGATAGAAACATCAATGAAAGAGAAGACTGATTGGCTGTCTCCTGCATGCCCCAGACTGGGGATTTGGCCCACAACCTGGGCCAGTGCCCTGACCAGGAATCAAACCAGCAACCTCTTGGTGCATGGGTCGATGCTCAATCATTGAGCCATACTGGCCAGGCAAGGATGGGTAAGTCTTACGTCAGGATGCACTGGGCATGTAAAGCAGTGGAATTTTCTTTTGTCAGTATTAGCTACTAAAGAATGTGACATTATTAACTACATCGCTTTGTCTTCAGGTCCCTTATGTTATGGCTGTTAGGATTTTAAATTACTTTTGCATATAAAATAATATTCTACTATCTCTGAGGAATTATCTTAAGACAATAATTCAGCGATTGGTAATAGCTGGTCTCTCTTCAGCCCAGGATAATTTTGCTTATTTACTTTTCTAAGGGGCAAAACTAGGAGTCTGTTTTGTAGCCAAAGTTGTCTTTTCTACATATGCATTTAAATACAAAGCTCTAGGCTGAAACTGGACCTGGCTTTTCCCTTGCATTTATTATGATTGTCTGCTAAGCAAACAATTACCTTGTTCTGAGATTTCAAGTTGAAACAACAGATATGATGATAGAGATGGAGGCCTTTCCCTTCTGCTTCTGATATGATAATGCAGAAGAGAAAATTGGTTTCCTTTAATGGAGCCCCAATCATCATATATCAACACATCATCAAGTGAAATAATCTCTTTTATGTTGCACTCACTCTGAAAAAGTTTTAATATCCGTGTGGATATAAAAATGTTTCGTTAGAAAAAAATTAATGTAACATAAAAATATTCTTCAGGTTGCCACACATTTTCCAACTTGTCATAAAACTATAGAACAGGTTAATATTAATAAGAGAATTGAAGAGAATTACTTAGAAATATCACAAAATCGGGGTGACTTTATATGACATTTATAT
Source organism: Molossus molossus (assembly GCF_014108415.1). Taxonomy (NCBI): domain Eukaryota; kingdom Metazoa; phylum Chordata; class Mammalia; order Chiroptera; family Molossidae; genus Molossus; species Molossus molossus. The sequence continues at coordinate 30,277,791 of NW_023425366.1, read as the reverse complement.
GACTTGCCTTTGACATATGTAACTGATTGACACCTTTTGATGTTTTTAAGATAAAAACCAATCAACTACTTTAAAATATAAAGAGTACTGCAGCGATCAAAATAACTGAGTGTGAAGAGAAAAGACCAAGTTCTCAGTAACTCCAGTCTGGCATTCCATTGGTTTCCCAGAGGTGCTGCATCGGTGAGCAGATTTGAGATGTATTGGCTAACGGGAACAATCCTCTGTAAATACAAGCATTTATACTTATAAATGGTGCTTATAAAACAGATAGAGGATGCCAGAAATTACACACATGGAGCTAGAAAAAAAACTATCTAAAAAGTCACTCCATAGAAGATATTCTAACATTTACCTAATATGAAACAGATTTACATCTCCCCCAATTCTCCCATCTAGTAGACTTTGGGGGAAGAATAGAAAAGAAAATAGATATGAAAAAAGGTAAGAAAAGGATGAGGGTTAAAAAATTGATCATATAAGAGGAGCTGTAATGCAAACTATAATTATAGGGCAGAGAAACTGAGCTGTAGGGAAATGGGGCCACAAAGAGTTTCAAAGTAAAATAAAAGGTAAATAAGTGAGTGTTTCCTTTATTTTTTAAAAATGTACAACTCATAGAAGTTTTCAGGTAGGTAAAGTTTCAAAAGTAGATCTCAGACTTCTGTGGGATCCAGGATCCTGAAACCAAGGATAACCCATATATGCTTTGAGACTTGCGTTAGATGCTTTTTTTCTGGAAGCTCTGCAACTACCTTAAAAATTGAATGTATTGTAGAACAGACCTGTGGCCAATGGTGACAGAGTCTACACAGAACTATGCTTTGTGAAGTTCTGGGAAAAACCTCTTGACTTGTTGGCTATACTATTCAGATAGCTGTATAGCTCATTGTGCTTTTGAATATGTTGGTGGTGGTGTCTTGTGTTCTGGACCACCAATGGAGCCTATAATTCAAAATTCAGATATTGTCTTCGCAGAAAATCTTAGTTGACATTTTTATGGTATCCAAAGAGGTGAAACTGTGATTGCAAAGAGCCCAAGTGATCCAAAATCAAATATTTGTAAAAGAGTAATTGGAAGGAGATGAAATGCTCAACAACAGTCCATCAAATTTCTTTAAAAGCTATAGTTATGTGCCCATGTGCCATGTTTGGTTAGAAAGTAATTATAGAATTTCACAGATTCCAGGTACTATGGACCTATTCCATATGGATTAATAAGAGGACGTATCTTCTTTAAGATTTGGCCTCTGAGTGATTGTGGATTTCTACGTGGTAGCCCTAATGGCCACAGATTTTCTGATGGTTAGCCAGCACTCATTCTTTTGATTTGAGTTTTGTCTCCTGTTTAAGTGAAGTTATTATTGCCACGGAAGCCATGTACTTACTCATAAACTATTTGCTATTTAAAAAAAAAAAAATAGATCTAGTGGTCCCTTTACCTGTCTTCAGGCAGAAATGCATTTAAAGTTCAACACGGACACAGCTGTTTCAAACAGACATTGCGGGAAAGGGGAGCGTATTTAAATTTCACCTTCTCTAGTGATGGTTCCCCTCCCTGGGCAGAAATCCTTGGTGTAACTTTTTTTTTTTTTTTTTTTTTTTTTAAATCACTCACGGATACGTTTTTATTAATTCTAGAGAGTGAGAAAGAGAGAGAGAGAAACATTCATAGGCTGCCTCCTGTATGCGCCCAGACCCAGGATCAAACCTGCAACCTAAGTATGTACCATGACCAGGAATTGAACCCGCAACCTTTGCCGTATGGGACAGTGCTCCAACCAACTGCACTACCTGGCCAGGGCTCTTGGTGTAACTTTTAGAAACAGAATCAAAACTTCACAAGGTACAAAAACAAGAATTTTTTAAAAGTGCTGCACTTTGCCCGAAGAACAAAATCTTTGCTACTTAAGTGTGGTCTTTGATTCCAGCCATATGGGAATCTCCTAGGAGTTTGTTAAAATTGCTAAATTTCTGGCCTCATCCTCAAACTACTCGGGCTACATCTGCATTTAGCAAGTTCCTCCATACCTGTGATCATTAGTTTAAGAAGTACTAAGCTTAACTGTTATAGAAGACAAATTGAGTTTGTTTACATATCATGTATGACAACTTGACTTCATGGTTACATTTTTGTAATTGAATAACTTAAATCTGTATTTTCATTTTATTACTAGGAGTCTCTCTAAATACACATATTTGTGACTGACACTAAAAATTATGTAAGAAAACAAAATAAGAAAAAGGTAAATAGATTTGCCTGGCTGGTGTGGCTCACTGAGCATCAACCCATGCACCAAGAGGTCGCTGGTTCACTTCCCGGTCCGGGCACATGCCCAGGTTGTGGGCCCGATCCTCAGTGGGGAGCATGCAAGAGGTGGCCAATCAATGTTCTCGCTCATCGATGTTTCTGACTCTCTCCCTCTCCCTTTCTCTCTCTCTCTCTAAAATCAATAAAGAAAAAAATATTAAGAAAAAAAGTAAATAGACTCATTAAAATGCAATTGAATAGAAATTCTGTCTCTACCTTTCATCAGCTTATCATGGAAAAGGAACACGTAGCAGAGTTTCTCCATGATAAAACAGAAAACTTTGATAATGTGGTACTATGTCCAAGAATTTGAAGTTTATGGTAATGAGGCCTTGCACAGTAAAAACCCTGTGGCATTTCACGTTGTCCTGCTGAGAGCTGATTGGAGCTATTCTTTGAAGGAATCATTATTCTCAGCATTTCCATCATGTTTTCTCAGAAAATGTTAAAGGTCATTTCACTTTTCTAAGAAAAAAGTATCTAACATTTAATGAGTCACAGACATATCATTCTATTTGGTTTCTATCTGTAGTAGGCAGAGATCAAAACCAAAGTTTTAACCCCGGATGTGTCGGGAAATTAGAATAATTGATCTAGAGCTGTGAATGTAGGGAAGATAAGAGATGGCTGGCATCCTACACTAGAACCAAAATTGTTTCTAGAAGGGAGGGTAAGCTGGCAAAAGTTAGTGAGCAGGGAGTCAAGATAGAAACCCAAGAGCCCTAACTTCCAGGACTTCCCATTGCATTCGGTTTTGCACAAATTTACAAGGTGATGAGCAAGTCCATTTGGGGACATGTGAAAGATGGATCATCTAATTTCTAAAACTGTAATGACAACGTGCATCTTGCCCCAAATAATTATTTCATCTTTCATTTTTCTCCTGCCCATTAATTCCCCCTATATATGCCAAGCACGGAGCTTGAGGATGGGACACTGAGATGAAAAGTATCATAAGAAATCTTCCCGCATTTTGAATTCTGGTGTCCCCTGGGCTTCTGTCCTAGGTCATGTGCACTCTCAGTCTACGTAGTCTTCTTGAGGTATCACATGCCACTTGTATATCGCTAATACTCAGCTCTTTAGTCAAGGTTTTACCTCCCGTCTGAGCTTCAGATTCACATTTCTACTGTCGCTGGACATTACCAATTTTTTTTTTCTTTTTTTTGTGGGAGGGAGGGAGAGAGAGGAAGAGAGAAAGAGAAACATTGATGTGAAAGGGACACATCAAGTGGCTGCCACCCGCACGACCCAACCAGGACCGGGGACAAACTGCAACCGAGGCACATGCCCCCTGCGGGAACCGAACCCAGGCCTCTCCGGACCGCAGGCCAACACTCCAACCGCTGAGCCAAACTGGCCAGGGCCAAAAATGTTTTTTGAAGTCAGTTCAAAATCATCAGGACAATCAACTTTGCATTCCCATGAAGCAGATTTTCTTTCTCAGTTCCATTCTCATTTAATGGGACAATGGCACATTCATTCATTCACGTATAAACCCACAAGTATACTATATTTATCTCACTTCCCACTTGCTCCCGAATCGGGGTTGGTTTCGGGCACATGTCCTGTGCAGGCACATTGGGTCCTGCACTTAGAAGTAGCCTGTGATTGGTTTAATGCTCTGTGGTTGCTATCTTAAAATTCTTAACAATTTTTTAACAAAAGTCCCACATTTTTATTTTGAATTGCGCCCTGTCATTTATATGACTGACCCTGTCCCCAAATCCTGTAAATTCTGCCTTTACTGTTCCACCCCCTCTTTGCAAACATTCCCTACCCATTGCTGCTGAAATTATTTTCGTAAATAGAATCTAAGCAGTTAGTGCCTCCATTAAATTATTCTTTAAGGCTAAAATTCTTCTATCAATTGCCCAAAGAGTAAAATGAAAACAATTGTCTTTGGGCCTTGACTGCAATGAATTCACCAGCAGAAATTCCTGTGCATCTTCACCCCTTTCCACAGGGTGCATCCCACCCCAGATTTCTCTATTTTTGATCTGTAGAAGTCACGATCACATGGATTTAAAGTCACTTCCTCCTTTCTATATTTGACACGTCTATCATCCTTCAGGATCCTGTTTTACTGAGATGGTCTTCATCTTTCATCTCCTTCTGTCAGTGGGCAGAGGAAGTGATTACCAGCTGATGGACGCGGGGCGCCGAGGCAATGAGGGGTGGCTCTTCCAGTCCACGGTTTCTTCGGAAAGCAAGACTAATGGGTGAGACAATCTGGGCATGGAATTAATTACATCGGCTTTGACCAAAATCAGCGGGAGAAAAACCATGCTCCCAAACCACATTTTCTCTCCAGTGCACAGGTTCAAGCTAGTGCTGCCTACCAGTCCCAAATCATTCCTTTCTTGCCTTCCACTCTGTGCAGCATGAAACTCTCCATACTTTGCAGGTCTTCCTGAAGGCGGCACTAACTCACCCACTTCTAAACATGCTCTACTTCATTTCCATGGCTTTTGTTTTTTTTTCTTTCACAAAGCCATTAGTCTGCACAGGAGCCCCATTTCCAAGCCCCCTGGAGTGGGTATTAGGGACACGTGCAGACCTGAGTCAAGGAGAGTCTCGCTCCACAATGTTACACTCCAGCTGCGCGTGGCTCGGCCTCACCTCATCCCTCCAGTGAGCTGCAGGGTTCAACCGCCAACATTTCTCTCCCTTTTCCTTTTCTCGCTGTAAGAAATATGGGACCTGAATACAGGCCCCTGAAAGCATAACCTAACACCACACTTGTTCTATAAACTGGTCCCAACTCATAAACAGTGAAAGCCTGGACAGCAGGGGCCAGGCCTGCTGTTCTGGAATCTTCTCACAACTATTTCATAAGACAGGCTGCAAAATGTTTGGACCATGTGCTAGAGAAAAGAGTACCATTTACTAATATTCTCATGTTCCTATCCTCACTGAACTTCAGGCAACTTTTTTGTATCTCACCATTTCACTTTAAAAATTATGGTTTTCACTATTAAATTAAAAATCATCTCTATTAAAGAAAAGACAGAAGATGGGTAAAAATGTATAATAGAAGATCACCAAATATGTATAAATGATTTAACTATATTTTTGAATTTGACTTTCTAGCAATTAAGTTCTATTCTATAGTTTTAAAAAGCTCTTCAAGTATGTCTTAATTCCCACATGTGCCTATCTAAATGAACTGCTCATTTAACAGACATTTATTAATTCTAATGAATTACTATCTAACATGCTTGATACAGAGATACATAATTCAATCATCTAAAAAGGGAGATGGGTATATTAATAACTATATTATAAGTAATAGAAAGTATGTATAAGTATCAAGTGTGCTAAAGAAAAACATACCTTTAATCCTGCAATTCTATTTCCATGTATTTATAATAAAGAACTCATTTAAGATTTCAACCAGTAGTTAACTACATGTTTTGATTGCTATATACAGGGGTGAGCAAAAGTAAGTTTACAGTTGGGAGTACACAAAACAGAGTTTATTCTTATTTATTATTTATTTAACTTGCATGTCTTTTTCCATATGAACTATAAACCAACTTTTGCCCACCGTGTATTAAAATATTTGAGATTAAACCTACTACTTGGCTATAGAGGCAAGATAATCTGGGTTTTAAACTGATGTTGTATTTCTTGTTCTAGAAAAAAGATAGTTATGTTCTTCCTCTGACAGCTGGTTGTATTCATGTGATGAATTTTGAGTTACCAATATGTTTAAAAGTAGGGATATAATACAAATATTTAAAAATGATTTTTCCTCTATATAATTGTGCAATATATTTCAAGGATGACTGGCTGTCAAGCTTATTTTACTGTCCTTTAAGCTGTCTAGAGTATAAATTTTTTCTCATCTTTAAATGTCACAGCATAACCTCAAACAGCAACGCTGTGTGAATGTGCAGGACAGTTACATACAGGAGCTGGTATTTAAAGCACATGCGCAGGAAACATTAAAACAAACCTCTAAGGTACCCATTTGCTTAGCCTCTGACCTTACTTTGGCCGGAGATGCACACACACACGCACACCCTCAAAGAATCACATGCAGTGATATTTCTATAGAATATGTTCACTACTTTTTGCACTGCCATAATGAAAAGAATGTGCTCTAACATCTGTATTCCGTAATGGAAACGGGAAATCAACCAAACTTCCTTAAAGGCTGGGCAAATAAACAAGCAAACAAAAAAACATGCATCCCTTTGATTTGCACCAACAGAACGGATCCCCTAACAAAAGGGGGTGCTTTTCTCTGGTGAAGTATCATGGTCATCCCACTCTGAAAGTGCATTTTCTCAGCAAGGGGAATACCACAGTGATTTTCCTCAAATATGAGTCCATTTATTTTCCTTGTATAATAAAAGTGACATTGGAAGGTTAATGATGTGAAACCTTACAGAGAAAATGAAGCTACTAGCCTCTGTCTGCTGACAGGCCCACAGTAATGTAATTTGAAAAGAAAGGAATAAAGGAATTGAGTATGAGATGAGATCCAGTTCATGGTGTACCTTAACCATCAGGAGCTCCATCTGACTAGGTAACACACAACGTGCACATAGTTATTTACTCTATGGCTAAGAGGCTTCAGCATGTTATAATCAAGGGGCGATCTAAATTGAGGTAAACTATATTCTATTCCATAGTGTACCCTTGAATTTTTTGCAACTGGAAATCCTGGACATGAAAGAAAACCACAAATATGTAATTATATGATTTTTACAATACTACAAAGTATGTCTTTTTATGAACATTGCACCACATTGGGCTTTAAAATAACAAATTTATGTCTGAATTTCAGCAGAACTGCATACTTTAATTACATGGAAAATCTAAATATTCAAAGGTACAATTTTCTGTTAAAAGCCTCTAAAATAGTTATAGACTCTATAATAAAATCTTTTAATACAGTTAATAGAAAACTTGTTAATGGTTCAACTCAGGGCAAGAATATTTACTTAAATCATTAAGTACAATAGTTTAACTATTATTAAACAAGAAAATGAATAAGAGTAACTGAATTTTCAAAGTCACTGCCAATATAGCTCATTATAAGTAATGACATCTTAAATTATAATCTCTAAATTTAGAAAGAAGACAAAAGATGTCTTTTATTACCATTTCTACTCAATATGGAAATGGAGATCCTGGCCAAGGTAATTAGGCAACAAAAAGAAATAAAAGGCATTCAGGTTGGAAAGGAATAAATAAAACTTTCTCTGTTTACAGATGATATGATCTTGTAAAAAGAATCTTATGAATTCATAAAACAACTTTTAAAACTCAAGTTCAGCAGAGTTACAGAACACAGGATCAATATAAAAAATTCATTTGCATTTCTACACACTAGCAATAGACAATCTTAAAAAGGAAATTAAGAACAAAATTCCACTTAGAAGAGCACCAAAAATAAATTACTTAAGAATAAATTTAATAAAAGAAGCACGATACTTACACTGTGAAAATGAACAAAAGTGTTGCGCTCAGGCTGGTGTAGCCCACTGGTTAGAGCGACGGTCCATGCACTGAAGGGTCTAGGTTCAATTTCCAGTCAAGGGTATGTACCTGGGTTGCAGGTTTGATCCCTGGCCTGGGTCAGGGTATGAACGGGAAGCAAGCAATGGATGTGTCTCTCTCACATAGATGTTTCTCTCTTTCTCTCTCTCTGTCTCTCTCTCTCCTCCTCTTCCTCCTCCCTCCCTCCCTTCCACTCTCTCTAAAACATCAATGGAAAAAATATCCTTGGGTGAGGAATAACAAAAAAATAATTGTTGAGCCTGGCTGGTGTGGCTCAGTGGATTGAGCATCCTCCCATTATCTGAGACGTCCAGTTTTGATTCCCGGTCAGGGCACATGCCTGGGTTGCGGGCTCAATACCCAGAAGGGGGTGTGCAGGAGGCAGCTGATTGATGTCTCTCTCTCACATCAAAGTTTCTATCTCTCCCTTCTTCTTTCTCTAAAAAAATCAATAAAAAAATTTAAAAAAAAAATGAAAAGGGAACCCATTCTATGGGAGAACACATCTGCCAATGATACAACAGGTAAGGGATTATTACCCAAAATATATAAAGTACTCATACAACTCCACAAAAGGAAGACAAACAATCCAATTTAAAAATGGGCAGAGGACCTGAATAGACACTTCTCCGAAGAGGACATAAAAATGGCCAAGAGAGTGTTGGCCAGTTTGACTCGGCCTTTGGAGCATCGGCCTGCAGATCAGAGAGTCCCAGGTTCGGTTCCCGCTAAGGGCACATACCAAAAAAAAAGGCCAAGAGACATATGAAAAAATGCTCAATGTCACTACTTACCAGAGAGATGCAAATTAAAGTGACTATGAGGTTTCACTTCACACCTGCCAGGATGACTACTGTCAACAAATCATCAAACAAGTGTTGGTGAGGATGTGGAGAAAAGAATAATCTAGTACAATGCTAGTGGGAATGCAGACTGGTACAGCCACTATGATGTTTCCTCAAATTTAAAATGGAACTGGCATTTGACACAGTGACCTCACTACTAGAAATATACCCTAAGAAGCCTGAAATACCAATCAGAAAGAATATATGCACCTCTAAGTTCATAGCAGTGTTATTTGCAATATCTGTGATCTAGAAACAGCCAAAGTGTCCATCAGTTGATGAGTGGATAAAAAAAAAGCTGTGGTACATTTACACAGTGGAATACTATGCAGCTGTAAGAAAGAAAGATCTCTTACCGTTTGAGATGACATGAGGGACTTGGAAAGTATTATGCTAAGCAAAATAAGCCAGTGAGAGAAAGATAAGTATCACATGATCTCACTTATTTGTGGAATATAATGAACACAATAAGCTGATAAACAAAACAGACTCAGAGACATGGAAGTAGGGAACACACTGATAAACCTCAGAGGTAAGGGAGTCAGGGGGGCAGGAAGAGATATACCAACAAGTTTATGCACATATATGCATAATCAATGGACACAGACAAAAATTCAGTGAAAGCGGGGTGGGGGGCAGGAGAAGGGATGGGGCATCTGTAATACTTTCAACAATAAAGGTATATCAAAAATTTAAAAAAAAGTCACACGTTGTATGATGCCATTTACATAAAAGTTCCAGAATAGGCAAATACATTGAGACAAAAGGTAAATTAATGGCTGTTGCGAGTAGGAGGACTGGAGATGAAAGAACAATAGATAATGGGTATAGGATTTCTTCGGGGTGTTAATGAAAATTTTCAAATATTAGAAGCGGTGATAACTGCACAACTGTGTGAATATTGTAAAACTCATTGATGTGTACATTGTATTATTTATTTATTTATTTTTTAAACAGTTTTTCTTTATTGATTTTTAGAGAGAGACAAAAGGAGAGGGAGAGAGAAATAGAAACATTGATGAGAGGGAACACCAATTGGCTGCCTCCTGCATGCCCCTCACTGGGGATTTGGCCCACAACCTGGGCATGTGCCCTGATGAGGAATCAAACTGTCAACATCTTGTTGCATGGGTCAATGCTCAATCACTGAGCTACACCAGCCGGGTTGATGTGTACATTTTATTTTTTTGTTTTTATTTATATATTTTTTCCATTTTTATTAATTTATTTTTGTTACAGATGTTTCTCCTTTACCCCCCCAGAACCCCTCCTACCCATCCTGACCCCCTACCCCTCTAGCATTGTTGTTTACATCCACTGGTTATTCATACATGCATATAAGTTCTTTGGTTCATCTCATCCATCCCTCCCACCCCCCTACCCTGAGGTTTGTCAGTCTGAACCATACTCCTTTTTATGTCTCTGGGTCTATTTCATTCATCAACCCACCTTGTTCATTATATTCCACAAATAAGTGAGATCATGTGGTATTTGTCTTTCTCTGATTGGCTTATTTTGCTTAGCATAATACTCTTGAGGTGGCTCCATGTTGTCTCAAAGGATAAGAGATTTTTCTTTCTTACACCCACATAATATTTCATTGTATATATGTACCACTGCTTTCTTATCCACTCATCTATTGATGGAACCTGGTCTCTTTCCAGATCTTGGCGATTGTAAATGGTGCTGCTATGAACATAAGGGTATATATATTCTTTCTGATTGGTGTTTCAGGCTTCTTAGGATATATTCCTGGAAGTGGGATCACTGGGTCAAATGGCAATTCAATTTTTAATTTTTTGAGGAAACACCAATGTGTTTTCCATAGTGGCTGCACCAGTCTGCATTCCCACCAGCAGGATACTAGAGTTCCCTTTTTCCACACCCTCGCCAGCACTTCTTGCTTGATGATTTGTTGATGGCGGCCATTCTGGCTGGTGTGAAATGATACCTCGTTGTTGTTTTAATTTGCATCTCTCTGATGATTAGTGATGTTGAGCATTTCTTCATATGTCTCTTAGCCATTTGTATGTCCTCTTTGGAGAGGTGTCTATTTAGGTGCTCTGTCCATTTTTTAATTGGGTTCTTTGTCTTCCATTTGTTGAGTTATATGAGCACTCTATTTTGAAAATTAAACCCTTATCTGATGTATCATTGGCAATTATGCTTTCCCATACAGTGGGTTCCATTTCCATTTTCATGTTTTTTTCTTTTGCTGTGCAGAAGTTTTTAGTTTGATGTAGTCTCATGTGTTCATTTTTTCCTTTGTTTTATTTTTATTTTTTATTTTTTTGCCTTAAGTGATGTATCAGTGAAAATTCTACCGTGTATAATGTCTGAAAATTTTTTTTGTTGCCTACATTTTCTTCTAGGATTTTTATGGATTCATGAGTCACATTTAAGTCTTTTATTCATTTTGAATTTATTCTTGTGTATGCTGTAAGCTGATGGTCTAGTTTTATTTTTTTGCATGTAGCTGTCCATTTTCCCAACACCATTTATTAAACAGGCTGTCTTGATTCCATTGTGTGCTCTTGCCATCTTTGTCAAATATTAATTGAGTATAATGTTTTGGGTCAATTTCTGGGTTCTCGGTTCTATTCCATTGATCTATATGCCTGTTTTTGTGCTAGTACCAGGCTGCTTTGATTACAGTAGCTTTGTAGTACAACCTGATAGCCGGTATTGTGATCCAACCTACTTTGTCCTTCTTTTTCAACATTGCTGTGGCTATTTGAGGTCTTTTTTGGTTTTATATAAACTTTTTAAGTATTTGTTCTAGTTCTGTGAAATATGGGGTTGGTATTTTGATGGGGATCGCATTGAATCTATAGATTGCTTTGGGTACTATGGACATTTTAATGATGTTAATTCTTCCAATCCATGAACATGGTATATGCATCCACTTTTTTTATATCTTCCTTTATTTCTTTTTTCAATGACCTGTAATTTTCTGTGCAAAGGTCTTTTAGGTCTTTGGTTAAGTTTATTCCTAGGTATCTTAAATTTTTTTGCTGTGATGATAAATGGGATTATTTTTTAGTTTTTCTTTCTGTGAGTTCATTGTTGGTGTATAAGAATGCTGTCGATTTCTTTATTTTATTTTATTTTTTTATTGACTTTTGTTTTTTTGTAATTTTTTATATATTTTTATTTAATTAATTAATTTATTTTTGTTACAGATGTTTCTCCTTTTCCCCCCACTGATATCCCCTCCCCCACCCTCCCTGCCCTGTCCCCAGCTTTGTTGTCCATGTCCATTGTTCATGCATACATGCATATAAGTTCTGTGGTTTATCTCTCCCCTTTTTGGGGGATTGTCAGTCTGTACCCCACTTCTATGTCTCTGGGACTACCCCGTTCCTCAGACTGTTATGTTCATTATATTCCACAAATAAGTGAGATCATGATATGTACATTTTAAAGCATGCATATTTTTGCATGCAAACTTAATCTCAACAAAGCTGTTATTAAAAACATCATCTTTACTGCCACAGAGCCTCTTGCTTTTAAACATGGAGGAATATGTACCTATAGCTAAAATGCTCATTTCTACTCATTGAAGAGCTGTACACGTTCAGCCAGAGATGTTCTGGCTGCCATTACAAAGTATTTAGAATGAAGACCAGCTACTTGTACATGGTATGAGCTGTGTTGAATATGTTCCTGTTTGCATATTATCAATCTAATTACTCTAAAGCTTCACTAGCTAGGGAAGCACTACACTAATTATTGAGGCCCAGCTTTTCATCACTTGTCTACTTCCAAATGATCACACCAAATAATGGAAGCCTTTCCATTTGGAAAGTGGGGATTTTCTTTTACCATTTCTGCCTCAAAAAGATGTTACAAATTTAAAACCAGATATATTTAGAGGCACTGCCCTCTTAAGTAAATACAGTAAATGTAGTTATTCATGGTGATAATAATTGCATTGCAGATGTGCATTGTTCCTACCACTTAAAATGAAACTTGCAAAGAAAATATATAGTTCTTGAGAAAGTGTATTTTAATTATTTTCCCATATCAACTGAAATTTTACTATTTCAGATATCAGGAAGTTCTAATTATTGAATAAGCAACACTTGCTACTGTGTAAAATCTCATATGAGATGTGTGAAGTACACAGAGCTAAGGGCCAGCACAAAATATACTCACATCATTCAATTATACCCTTATCCCTTAAATCATTGGCTTAATTTAATCTTCCATACTTTTACAACTACTAATGCTCTAAAACAGAAACTTATTAATAAATCTAAGAAGAAATATAAAAAAACCCCGCCTTTATATCTATCATCATCGAAAGTAAATTACTTGCATACAAAATTAAGTTAAAGTAATTCTTAGTATGCTGAAATTCTCTCTAGGATAGGGTAATACTAATTTAAGTAATACTATTACAGAAACAATTGTTAGATAATATAATTTTACTCCTTGCAAAAAATCTACTGTTCTTTTTTGTTGTTCTGTTTTTCTGTGCCCTCTGCTTACTCCCAAGCTCACATTCAAATGTAAGTATATGGGGAAAATAATGAGCCCCATGTGTGCTTCCTTAATAAGTATTAAATTCACTTTATAGAGGAAGAAACTGAGGCTATGTAAGGCTAAGCAACTAGTCTATTCCATCATGGTTCAATAACACACAAGGCAGAGTTTGGCTCACACAAATTTATATACCATACATTTGATCGTTACATTCTTAACACATTGTTGACCAGCAATTTTACGCAAAAGTTATCTCATGTCACTGGCTATTTTTTCGTAATTGCATATGAAAGTGAAACAATCTGAATAAACTTCAGTATACTTTATTTATATATAATGAATTTAAATGAAACTTTGTACATATCTGCTGCATATTATATTTTATACATATTATATATTTTAGTAATTTTTTTTTGGTGCGGTATACTGTAGAGCACTCACCTTTTGTTTTGTTTTTTTTGTTTGTTTTTTATCCTCACCAGAGGACATTTTTTCATTTTTTGTTCAGATAGAGTGGGAGGGAGAGAGAGGAAGAGAGAGAGAGAGAAATATTGACGTAAAAGGGACACATCGAGTGGCTGCCACCCGCACAACCCAACCAAGGTAGGGGACAAACTGCAACGGACGTACGTGCCCTTAGCGGAAACTGAACCCAGGTCTGTCTGGACTGAAGGCCGACGCTCTAACTGCTGAGCCAAACCGGCCAGGGCAGCAATCGCCTTTTGAAACACACACTTTACACATTCTTGTTGGATTTTTTTTATACCAGTGACTATTTTTTCTAAAACGTGGTCTTTTAGTTGCCCTGGAAGCCTAAAAGGTGAATCGATGTAAGGAGCTCTTTTAGAAGGACCGGAAGTGTTAGGTTCTGAGCTGCCCTCATTTAAACCAGCAGATATCTATTACCTGCTATGTCAAGACTATAGAACGGTGTGCTTTTATTCAAACTTCAACCCTCAGGGTGAAGAGTTACAAGTACAATAATACTATATTACCCTGAGTTTCAAAAATTGAAATAGCTAATGCAAGTGCAAACACAAGTTACCTCGTGAGCGGTCAGCATCATTTGGGCATGAAAACACGAGTTAACTTGTGAGCGGTCAACAATTAACAGCAACCATTTAATGCTCTCTTTTAGAGCAAAACTTTTCAAAAAAGAATCCACTTCTTTTGTTATTATTTACCTACTTTAATTGAACTTTCATGCCTGCCATTTGATGGAAATTGATCTTGCCAAGATCATCAATGGTTTCCATTTTAACACATCCAACAATTACTAGTCTTAACTCATCTTACACATCTTCTAACAGCATTGAAGATGCCTGGCAGGCTCCTCCTTGAAATCCTCTCTTCTTGGTCGCTGTGACTTACAGGCTTTTATGGTTTATTTTTCATGCCCTTTTGTGGGCTCTTTCCTTCTGCTCAACTGCTAAATACTAGGGTGCTTCAGTTTGAAGCCATTGGCAACTTGGCTTCTGCGTCTGCATTTGTGGAGGTAGACGCAAGCTGCTGTTTGAACTTATCTGATTTTATTTCTGTGTCTACTGGTTTATTGTGTCCCCATACTAGTATGTAAATTCCATGAGTCATGACACATATAAAGAATTTAATAAGTGTTTTTGGCATCCAAGATGGATGAATGATGAATGGAAGGAAGGAAGGAAGGAAGGAAGGAAGGAAGGAAGGAAGGAAGGGAGGGAGGGAGGGAGGGAGGGAGGGAGGGAGGGAGGGAGGGAGGGAGGGAGGGAGGAAAGGTGGTATTGGTGCAAACTTTAATCCCTTCTTTCTGGAAAATCTGATTTGACCTGGTAAGGAGTGACCATACAATCTCTCTACTTTAGGGCTCTCTTTTCTGATGAAGCTTCGCTGGATTTGGCCAGTAGTTTGCATCCTACTGTACCCCACTTCCTAGGCCAATCTGCATTATAATTGTTGGCTCCAAGTACTAGTGTTATCCTGCATTACTGAATCTTAAAATAAACTTAGATTAAAGAGAAGGGCTAGGTCAATCTGTGACACTGTGAGTGTAAATCTTCCTCTGGGGAACTAACTAAGTCATGCTGGATTTAACCACCCTCTCATTAAAGAGGAACCCCCAAATCACGGGGATATAGCAAGGCTCATACAATGCCTAAAGTGATCACCCTTGTAGTAGCAGGATCACTTTTACAGGTGTTTCTGAGAAGCCTACAGTTTAGCAGCAGGCCTGAATTCAGTCACAGCAAACTGTCACCCATAGGACTCTCCAAGGCCTTATTTAATTTCCTTTGAGTCCTGTCTCATGCTGTCTAGACTGACCTTAAAGTGTGGCCCTCCTAGTTTTGACTGCCTTCATCCAGTGACAGCTCATCAACCACCTTGCCTCCTGCTTTCCCCAGTCAGATGGGCAGCCCCCACTTCTGATCTCCCACTGATCCTCAGCAGCTTTTGTGGGGAAGCTGTGTTATTTCATAGACCATATGTCAGAGCTCAGCACCTAGCAGTTTGCAATAAATAGACTTAATATAGTCAGGATTTCTGTTCAGAAGAAATGCTAATGATGGTGACAATTTACATTTCACCATGGAAAAGTGTGATTATATGAACCTAAAGAAACAAATGAAAATAAATTATTACTTTGTGCTATTTGGTTTATAGTTTGCTTAATGCAATTTTCATTGTTTTCCTATTTTCTGTATTTCCTATTTTCATTCATGGAGAAGTAGAAGAGTAATTTGAACGTTCAAAGAGCAAGCAGATGATGTACTTACTACTACTTAGAAATAAACATTAATATCAAAGGAAATTTGGGCATTCCAAAAAAATGTCATACTCAAAGTTTTTTTTCCCAAAATCAAAGTGGCCATACATGTTTAAATGCTATTTACCTTAGCAATTGCAATGCCAAGTGAATAATGTCTTACCATCAAGGCACAGATAAGAGAATTCTTCTCTCTAACTGAGTTTGCCTTGATGATTATTAATATTATTATTTGGTTAACCCTCACTCGAGATATTTTTCCATTGGTTTTTAGATAGAGGGGAAGGGAGACACACACACACACACACACAGAGACAGAGAGAATGAGAGACATCAATGTGAGAGAGACATATCAATTGGTTGCCTCCCAAACAACCCTGACCAGGGCTGCAGATCAAACCTGCAACCCGCCCTGGCCGGTTTGGCTCAGTGGTTAGAGCATCGGCCTGCAGTCCAGAGAGACCCAGGTTTGGTTCCCACTAAGGGCATGTACCTCAGTTGCAGTTTGTCCCCAGCCCTGGTTGGGTCGTGTGGGTAGCAACCACTCAATGTGTCCCTTTCACATCGATGTTTCTCTCTCTCTCTCTCTCTCCCTCCCACTCTATCTGAACAAAAAACAAAAAAAAGTCCTTGGATGAGTATCAAAAAAAACCCCTTGCAATCCCGTATGTGCCCTTGACCAGAATCAAACTCAAGACCCTTTGGTCTGTGGGCCAGTGCTCTAACCACTGAGCAAAATCAGCCAGTGCTACCTTGATTAATCTTGAGCAATTTATTTAGTATATCTAAGCCTCTATTTCCTTATCACTCTCACAAAGTAATAATACTAGCTCTTCCTTAAAGAGTTATTCTAAAGATTAAATAAAGTATTCCAGGTTAATATTTCAAACAATGCTTGCCCCATAGTGACATCATATTCACTATCATCACCATTAAACAAATGTATAATCAACCCACTTACTTTGAATTTTCTTAACATTCTTCATAACAATCCATTAGATGATGCAGAGAGCTCCATATTCATTACAATGACAAAGGACACTGAATCCACTCCCAATAAGAATAATATATATACTCTCCTTTCTTGCTCTTTACTGATAACTACACATATGAAGAACACGGCTATACCCTATGCCATCTAACCAGCTGGAGGAGAACAGCTTCCCATGGTAATGTTAAAGCACAGTGAAGAAAAAGATCCATCTCAAATCAAGCAGGCACACTGCCTGACCGTTAGCTATTAAGTCTGGCATCAAATAATATAAGAATGTAAGAAAAAAATTAAATAGCAAATAGGCAAATGTTAAATACGGTGTAATCTACTTAATATTGTCACTTTAAAAGATTTTAAGGACTGTGCATGTTGGAATAATGATCATACATTTTGCATGATCGACATGATGGAAGTACAATTTATTTTCCAATCTTTGTACTATGCGGTTGAGTGGAAAGAGGCCTGGACTAGAAGTTCCCAAATTCCCACTGTACAGTCCTGACTTTGTGATTTTTTTTTGGATAAGTCACCTATCCCCCAGGACTTACTTTTGATCTGAAACTTGTCAGTTCTCATCTAGTTGTGCAATTCAGTTTCCAATAACAACTCCATCATCACAATCTGGTGTTTTGTTAACGTCATCTTCCGGAAACAGTGCCACAGACTAGAACCAACTGCATTTTCCGTGTTAGAATTTAACATTCCATCCCAGCTCTGTCTCAGGGAGACAATATCCAATCAGCACTCACGATGCAGATCTGCTGCACCAGCCAGCTCCTTCTCCTCATGAATGAAAATCTCTCACGCAGTCCAAAGACATCATAAACCAGTATGTCCCATTCATTCTAATCACAGCCTGCTCATGACAAGATGGCAGACAGGGCCAGAGCAGGTATGAGATCACATTGCTCAGGGCTAATTAAATCCTGTTATTCCAAATAGACACAGACACCATTCTTGGATGATTAAAAACAAAGACAGACATTTCTGAACAGAGGAAAAAATTAACATGATAAACACTGTCTCTATAAGCTAAACATACGCATATACTTTTGTGTAGAAGCACACATACATTTTAATTACTTTTAAAATTAAGCTTCTGTGGGAAACCTAGGACATTTCCAACATATACTGTCCTACATTACTGATGTGAAAAAATTATAGCGGAACTGTTCAGCATGATTACAACATGCAGTGGCCTGGCTTCCCCATGTGATTTGCTACTGAATAGGTAGATTTTTTTTAAAGTCCATAACTGGTACTAATCTCACACTTAATCCACATATATTAGTGCTGGTCAAGACTTAATATACAATGTAAGTATGAAGAATAACTATTAGGTTTTCTCCAAGATGTTCCGGCTCTAAAGCAAATCAGGCTACACTATCTGTAGTAAATACTGGTGTGTTCAAATCGCATAAGATTTTGTTTCAAAATTTTACGGTTTCTGATATGCAATTGTTTCCATATCTTTAAAAATCCTTTTCCAGAGACATAAATGCATAGATTTGCATAACCATGATGTTATAATATGCCTCCATAATTAACGACCCTACACATCAATATCTAGGACAAAAAAGTCTTTATATTTTATAACTTTACACAAAGATAATCTCAAACCTACATAGGAATATTTCTCAGGTGTCTGCAGGTTTGGTTACTGTTCAGGTGTAGACTACCACAGGCCAGTGTCCACATATCTTGAATCTTGAGAGAGGAACTTTGGGTAAATACTTAACAGTGACCGGACGTCACCAAGTGGGTATGGTGAGAAGAACGGGCTGGCTCATTCACTGGTGCCTGGAAAGATCCATCCCCTCTCTCTCTCTCTGCGCCCCACCTCCCACCGGCTGAAATACTTCTTCTAAACATATCTGAATCCTGTCCACCCTTCTCAGCCAGGTGCACGTACCCCCTGCTCTTGATCAGCCTTACTTGAACACGGTTAGCACTGGTGCCCGTCCTTGCTGTGAATGGGGAACCCAGATCTGCTGCATGTCTCATGTTCCTTCCCAGTGCACCGTCAAACAAAAGCCAGGCCTCTACCCACGGCCCTGGGGCCTGGTGCTTTATCTATGTTACTGTCACAGTGGTTCTTCAGCTAATTAATCCCCTGGTTATACAAGTTCAACCATGTTTAAAAAGTGATCCTCATAAATCATGATTGGCAGAAATGCTGGTTCAGGAAAATATCCCTTAAGGCCAGCTCCTTTTCGAACTCGCAGTTGAAGGTAAGACTACGGACAGGAGACACTATAAAGCCCTGTGCTGGAATCTGATCCCCCCACCGCCCTGGCACCCCACCCCTCCAGTACCCCACCCTTGGTCTCCATCTTCCCACGCCCCCTCTGCCTGACTCACTGTTCAGTTCAGCACTCAGTCATCTCCTAACAAAAGACAGCCGCTTTAATCGTTTCCTTGACTTATTACACCCTGACTTTAATACAAACACATTAAAACATTCAACCAAAAGTATTCTTGTAAGTTGCAGAGTAAAAAGCTTTTGTTGTTTGGCTAACAGAATTTCAAGCATCAGAAGACAGAGGATTTGGATCCAGAAGGACCAGTGAAGAGACACTCAAATCCTTGTTGCTTTAGTGGTGAGGCTGGAGGGGGCATCAACTTGACCTGCCATATATGGAGAACCCTGTGTTCACACAGTCTTTCCCCAACAAAGCCCTCCCCAGAAGGATTTTAGGCAATTTGAAGTTTGTGATAGAGACAATAGGGGGTGAATAGCTTCAGTCTGTTCCTTCACAAGTTTCTCTCTCTAAAAAAGTCCACTTTTTCTTTTTTTCAGCAAAGCTCCTGCACACTTCAATAAAATTATTGTCCAGAACAAAATAGATAAAGTGTGAATGTTCTCCAATGGCAATATACACTGGAAGTTGTATCATACATCAAATTGTTTGTATAATCAATTCATTTTGCAAAACATACCTTCATTTCCCATCACATAAAGAAAGCAGAGGTTTAAAAAAAGGGCTACAATGTTGTCCTTTTACTAGAGTCTTTTAGGTGCTATGTTCATTGATCTATGAACATTCTCAAGATGCTGTGTATATTATTTGACAAAGGTCTTTAAACAGAATATTTAATTTTTTTTTTTTTAATCCTCACCCGAGGATACTTTTTTCCATTTCTCTTCAGATAGAGTGGGAGGGAGGGAGAGAGAGAGAGAGAAACATTGATGTGAGAGAGAGACATATTGACTGGTTGCCTCCTGTCCAACCCCAATCAAGGACAGGGACCGAACTGCAACCGAGGTACATGTCCCTGACTGGAATCAAACCTGTGACTCTTTGGTCCACGGGCTGATGCTCCAACCACTGATTCAAACCAGCCAGGGCCAAAATATTTAATTTTAACATTTAGAAAAGCAGGTTGGCTAAAAAAGCTGAAAGCGATTTTTGTGTTTATTATAACATGACCTTTCCCCAGTGGAAGTGAGCAAACGCGTCCATGGGACTCATCTCCGCATGAGAAATACGCTGTCCAGGGTTGCAGTGCTCCTTAGCTATGGTCAAACGTCCACCCTGGAGGGGCACGTCCAAGCAATCTTCATTCTCAGGCCAACTCACAGCACTCCGAGAGCAATTAGCAATAAGAATTAGTTGCTGAATGATTAGTTATCAATAATTACTGGATTATCAAGAGGAAACACATCTCTGATAACCCCTTTTACCAGGAGGATGTTTCCAAGTTAACCTTATAGACTGCACAAACAGATACACTGTCTCTTTATATTATAAATTTTCACTTTAAAAACATGAATCACATTTGACTTTCCAAAGAATTTAGGAAGGCATGCTGCCTTTGCTGGTAGAATGCTGGTGCTCAGACCCCACCTCCAGGTGCTCAGCATGCAGGCTCTACAAGGCTGTGTTCAGGTGAAGTCCTCCAGCTCCCCACATGCCGGTTCTCCTCTAAACATCTCTAACTGCTTCATATACACCAAAATTTAATCCTCACAACAACTCTGTTCATTAGGCATTATTGTTATCCCCCTTCCATACATAAAAAAACTAAAGTGCAAAGTTAAACACAAAAATACCACTTCACCCAGCAATTTCCTCTTCTAGACGCATTCCCAAAATAATTGAAAGCAGGGACTCAAACTGATACTGGTACACTCTTGTTCACAGCAGCAGCATTTACAGTAGCCAAAAGGTGGAAACCCCCAAAGTGTCCATTGACGGATGAGTGGATAAATAAAATGGGACCCATCCACACAGTGGAAAGTTAAAAAGGAATGGAATTATGATGTATGCTACAATGTGAATGAGCCTGGAGGACAACGTGCTGAGGGAATGAAGTCAGACACAGAAGAAAGATTATTATATAATTGCATTCGCATGAGGTACCCCGAAGAGTCAAATTCATAAAGCTGGAGAGTAGAGCCTAGGGTTTGGGAGAGGAGGAGTATTGTTTAAAGACACAGAGTTTACAGAAATGAATAGTAGTGATGGTGCAAAAACACCATGACTGGATTTAATGACATTGAACTGTACACTTAAAAGTAGCAATTTTGTTATCCATATTTTATAATAGTAAAACAATAAAAAAGAGAAAACTAAGATGGAAGCAGTGTCACAGCCTGGAGCCAGAGGCCACACTCTCAGCTATGTGCCAGCAGGACTCACACACCTGCACACAGGTGTGCTGTCAGTGCTAGTTGTGTGAATGGACCGAGATACCTGTGGCTGACTACCATCCACAACGGCACACCACTAGACCGCCACAAGGCTATCTGCAAGCCTGCCCATGCTCCCACCTCCCTTCCAACGCACCTCCAGGCTGGATCAGACTCTGCCCCTCCCAGAACTCACCTTACCTCAGCTCTTCCCCTCGGTCCCCCTCCCTTCACCTTCAGGTTCTACAGATGATCCTCCCCATTCCCTACATGTTTCACTTTGGGTCAATAGAAGCACAGACAGAGTCAATGGCTGTCCCATTAGCATCTCCTTCCAAGGCATTCTAGTATCGCTGAAACTTTATTATTTGCTCCTCTAGTGAATGTTTCTCACCGGGAACTCTGGCACCAGATGGCACTCTTCTAACCTATTATGTCACCATAGTTGACATTTCATATAAACTTTTCTTCTACACTTTATACTCTTCAAGAAGAGAGGGCAATCTTATGCTTTATTTTTCCCTCGGTACTTAACAGAGAATAATGGATGCAGAGACACACAATAAACCTTTGTGTAATGAATGTCATCCTAATGGGTACCCTAAGGTGTCCTCTAGATCATGGCAAAAGTTTATAACTTGGACACTGACATGCATTAGAATTTTAGAGTGTTTTTATAAACACATACAAACAGATTTCTCTAGAAAAAGTAAATAAACTAGAATAATGTAACAACAATATTAACAGGTTTGATTAAAAAAACACACACAACCTCATGAGGTATAAGCGTACATATAAAGAGAGGCACATTTACAAGTTCCCAGAGGACATATCAATCAATGTTATTTTCACAATCGGTCTCTAAGCCCTGACATCTCCTACAGGGTTCAGAAAGAATGAACATATTGTTACTCCTACAATTGTACTTGGTGTCAAATGACAGCATCATCCATCAAGGCTCATGGTAAATTTGAGCCAACTGCCTTGGCTGCATGCACAGTGGTTTTTGGAATCCACTATTCTCGAGCCTCAAAGCCATGCTCTTAAAGAATGAATGGCCAGCTTTGCATTTGTATACTTACCTTGAGTTCATCAAGTAAAACACAGCAACTCATGAAATAATTTTTGTTCCCAATAGATCACATAAAAAATGAAATTTCTTACTATATATATTTGGGAGTCAGTCCTCCATTTTACTAGAAATTTTAGAAAGTCCAAGTAATTGAAATATATCAGAAGGATTGGGACAGCCCTGACTAGAATGGGAAATAAGGTTTCTATGAAACAACCAAAAGAGAGGTACAGGATCCAGGGCGGTGACAGACTTCTGGTCCTCACAGAATTCTGTCCCAAAGGTCCACTACGCACTGATGTCAAGCCCCCCCCTCAACACACACACAACCAATTTCAGCCCGAGACTGCATCAGGGAAGATGGCCAAGGAGAACTCAAAGATGGAATTCACAGCGTGACCCAAGGGCCGTGGTGCTTCCTTCCCACCTAGCAACCTGCCCAAGTGACAGTGGGAATGCTAGTTATGAACACACTACCAAATGAGGGAACGGACCTCAGCTCACAAGTTCTATCCACGTGTAAAAAATATAGATTTTTTAAAATGTATGCTTTTATTGATTTTTTTAAGACAGAGGGAGAGGGAGAGAGAACAATCTGTTAGATTCCTCCTGCATGCCCCCTACTGGGGACCAAGCCTGCAACCCAGGTATGTGTCCTGACCAGGGACCTGTCAGTGCATGGGACAATGCTCAACCAACAGAGCCACACTGGCCAGGGCTAAAATCCATATATATATATTTTAATGGAGATAGTATTATGTTTGAGAATGCTAGCAAACTGATTTATTTCTTTTAAAAAATCAAATGCTCTGTAAAGCCAGAGCCTTCTTTCCATAAAGTATAGATGATTTGTAGATATTCAGAAAAGGAGACCAAAGAGAAAGAAAATTTTTCTATAGTTTATAAATAAGAAATATATACTATGGTTCTACATTGCTAGAGTCAGCTCTGATCTATTTTTAACTGCTTTTGCACTCAGGAGAAACTCACAGGAAAAAAAGGATTCAATAAAAAGCAACACCAAAAAATAAAAATAAATAAAATAAGTAAAAAAAGAAAAAACAAACAAACAAAAAGTGATATCGCACAGGAGCATAATCAAATAAGGCTTAGTTTGGAAACTGGTTTTGTAGTCTCCTAAATAAAAGCATGGGATGGATTTACTATATCTCAAGCAAAACCATGAATACGAATGAGGACTTCAGAGTTAACCTTACATTATGCAGCTAGTTTCAGCTTTATTCAGAGCAAAATTTCAAATAGATTTAGAAATATTTTCATAAAAAAGGGCTAGACAGAGATTAATGGTATTTTGAAACAATCTAAAATCATGGATTTGAAAGATCTTTCTTTGGTTTATCATCTTTAAAATTACTCAGAACAATATGCACTTAGTTATCTAGAAGAGAATTATCAAAATCCTTTTGTACTGATAACTCCGTCATTTCTATATTATTTAGAAATAGCAATTTATCTTGAAAATCACATGCTGTATGCCATAAGATTATGTTTTTAAGCTGTATTTTTCCCTGAGCTCTAAGCTGTACTGTGTCCTGTCCTTAGCTTAGCTTCGCTTCTAATACCAAAATGTTTCTATCAAATGTGCATCCTGGATTCTCCTTGAGTACAACAGTTCCTTTGGTTTTAACTCTTTAAGTGCCCACCTCAAACTTTTCATTATCAAAGCAGTCAGTGCAATTCCATCTGGAAAGCAAGTGTTAGATGAAGATTCCAGAATGGCTCATAATATCTAAACATGTGATTAATATACCAATTAAAGGCTTTTTTTTGGTAAATATCAATATCCTAAGATATGGGTGACAGATGAACAAGCCTGTCCCTAGAGCCATTATGTGGTTTAAAAGAATACAGATTTCAATACAATTTGGCCAAGAGGACACAAAAGTCCAGAGCCTAGGCTTGTGGCTTGGGGGAGCTCCCTCTCTGCTTTCAGGCCCCGGGGCCAGAACTTCCAGGACACAGCAGCATTTCCCTGGCAGGAATAGCCAATCTCCAAGACTGAGTCCTCTAGCACTGGGGAGATGTGGGGCCCACAGGACTTCAGACCTCAAATGCCTAGCATTGCCCTCAAAGTCCTAGAATGCAAGAGTCTCCAGAATCTGACGCCACACAAGGGTGGTAGGGCCTTGCCAACATTTTGAACCACGTCTATGTCTTAACACTGCCATCTCATCCATGACTACATGTCTCCATCACTCCTTTTGATTGGCCAAAGCCACTGGGATGGGTCTTGGTACCCAGTTTCGAAGGGTCCAGTGACCATACCTAGATTGTGGACTCCCAATTCAGGTTCTAAACTGCTCATCATCCATCCTTAGGGTAAAACGTAATGTTAACTTGCAAACACACGCATATAAAGCACCCTGTTAACACTGAAGTATTTTTAAAATAAACTATTCATGAGCAATATAACGCAAGGCTTTCTCTCCTACAAACAATAAGAATACCATCCTGTAGACATAACCATGATTAGAGGCTCACTCCACTGGTGGGAGAGGAGCTATAGAAAACATCGATACCTTATTAGAACTGCTCATTCTGAACGTACAGAAGGGTTTAATCCAGTGTGGGCAGGCTAGTGTGGATGGTTCAAGTGTCTCCAAAAAAGCAAGGCTGGCCCAGGAAATAGGAGTAGGACTATGGCAATGTGTCAAGTGTTGGAACAAAAGCAAACAGGAGACAAAAGAAATTAATCAAAATTATGTAAGGAACAGATAAGAAAGTGAGGGTAGCAGGGGATCATGACCTCTGGGGTAATTCAAAGACTTAGGGTGAGCCAATGCCATAAGCATAATTACCATAAGGTAGTAAATATTAGTTATTAAAATAGGACAACTCAGACAAGAGTAAAGAATAAAATAGAAACCACCTAAAGATAACACTCGTCATTTTGATATATGCTTTTCTAGGCTTTCTGTCTACAGATATTTTACACAGCTGATATATGGCACATAGATATTTATATTCTGCTGTTGTCACCAAGTTTTACAATAATTGTCATTTAGCAATTTTTTTGATCATGGATTAGGCTTGTCTGCTAAGTAAAGTCCAGTAACATCATTGCAAGACATGCTCATCACAGTGAGTCTGCAATGCTCTGCCCAGACGCCTCAGGAAGGGAGCACCTATTCCCCAGGCTAGAAGAACAGCCACCGGACAACGCTCAGCTGTCAGCCCCGTGTGCAGTGACTCAGCTGAAGATACTCTCTCCCTTCCTGGAGCAGCCTACATCCTATGACCTGTCAACTCTGGGGATACATAGGCTCAGCCCCCTGGTCCCAAGCAAGCCCTACAGCTGCCCTGTAGATTGACTGAGGCCTTTGTTGTGAGGACCCCACAGCCTAAATTCTCCCTCTGCCCAGACCTGCCTCCTTTCCTTGCCTTCCATGGTGGTGACTCCAAGAGCACCCCCAAATCCTCTTGCCATACTACTCTTCATATAGAGCTTACTTTCCAGGGAACCTGACCTCAAAGATTACCATTTATTAGAAAAATAAGATCTTTAATCACCGTTTTTTTGTTTGTTTGTTTGTTTGTTTTTTATCCTCACCCGAGGACATTTTTCCATTTTTTATTCAGACAGAGTGGGAGGGAGAGAGAGGAAGAGAGAAAGAGAGAGAGAGAGAGAGAGAGAGAGAGAGAGAGAGAGAGGAGAAACATCGATGTGAAAGGGACATATCGAGTGTCTGCCACCCGCACGACCCAACCAGGGCCAGGGACAAACTGCAACCGAGCTACGTGCTCTTAGCCGGAGCCGAACCCAGGTGTCTCTGGACCACAGGCTGATGCTCTAACCGGCCAGGGCACCAAGTGTTTTTGAGACAGCATTTTCCAACACAATTTCAATTTAAAAAATTTAAAATACTCTCTTATTCAAAAGGATGTAAAGAACTTTGAACTATAAAGCAAATTTTCATTAAGCTATTGACCATCTGCTGCAGGACGTTGACCTTGCCAGGGGCTGAAATGGGTGGATAAATCAGGCTTAGTCCTGGATCTGTAAATTCTGTGGGGATCAGTGCCGTGCGCATGCATGTGCGGGCATGGGCATTGCTGTGTGTGATCTGTGACATACTGTGTGTTGTATGTGCATACATGAGTTGGGTGAGCAGTACAGAGGACAGAACTATTTAAAATATGGTATAAAACAGTGAAATTAATGGAAAGTAAAAAGACCGCTGTCTAAAAATTTAATTATTTCTATAGGCTCAAAACAATCAAAAGGGCTTGGAGAAAATAAGACATCTGCTAGCCCAGAAAATAAATTTGAAACAATATTTGATATATTTTTACATTAAATTTGAGGCAAGATTTCCTACCCCTCCCAAGATGTGTTTGTAGTTCCTCCACTGACAGGAAGGGGGGGTCTGAGATTCAGAGGAAAAGAGGAAGTTATGCGAGCAATTAATGCCTCTTCATAAAATAATAAGGTAATTAGTAGAACCTTAACACCAGCCACAGGCGTGCACAGGAAATGGCAGCCCCAGGGGGCGGAGGAGGGGAAAGGTGGACAGGCATGTTCACAGGGGACACTGGGGTCAAGAGGAGTCAAGAGGAGCTGGCATCCACGTGCAGAAGAGGTCAGCCAGCTTCTCTAAAAATATGACATGTACATTAATTCTCGAATCAAACATGAGACTAAATGCCTAAATAGATAAGCATTTGTATTAGGAAACAACATGATAGGCTGAGCCTGTACTTGCAAGTCATCAGTGAATGGCCCTCAACAGCTCTATTAAATAAATCATACACAAGTACGATTCCTTAAAGTCCTATAGGGACTTGACCTCATTACTCCTTCTTCCCTGGGGTGAAACTTGGTAGCCCATAGCAACCCCTGGGAGAAAAATCTTTCCCAGCAGACTCCATTGGGAAGCATGATCAAAAGCTGCCCAGCCCTTGGGCAGTGACCACACCACAGTGGTCCAGCTGGAGCGTGGAAGCACAGGATAAGCCAGCCCCAGCTAAGCTTTGACACCCAGCTCAACCTCTCTCTCCTTGGAGGCCCATGACATTCCTTTCTGGGCAAAGGCTCCCCCTCCCACATCAACGTCCTCCCCAAAGGCAGCTCCATCTCTCTGGCTACATGGAGACACAGTATTACAATCTGAGGGGTACTCAGGGCAGCTTCTCTCAAACCCTGACTGGTATTCAAATTACCCCAGGATCCTGAGATGCCACATGTCAAACGAGCTATCAGGTGATGATGTTCCTGGGCCTGGCACCTCTCTGTAGAGGGAGGAGAACTTGGGCATCATGACTGAGAACTCCCTGTGTCCCCCATCTGCTGATAAAGGTATTCAGGGCACACCGGCTTCTGTTCAGCAGTGACTTACGGGATCATCTCAATGAACCAGTTCTCCCCCTCAGTCCCCCCCACAACATCCACTCTTTCCTTCTCAAATGGCAAGAATACAAAAACAGTCTTTCTTCCTCCCTTTCTATAGTGTGTCTACTTTGAAAACCATTTCCCCTTCTGCAATTAATTTGACGAGCAGGAACATCTTGTGGGAAAATTGAAAACCCCAAGGTTGCTGCATGTAACTGTGGACTCCCACAGTCTCCCCGCTTGTTGCAGGCCCTGGAGTCACATCTTCCTGGATGGAAACTTGGGGAAGAGTGTCGCTCTTAGAGGTCAGAGGCAGGGATCCCAGGGCTGAGATTCTGCCCTGGGATCTGCCAGCAGGCATTTAAAACCTGAGTCTCAGGTTCCTTGTCCAAAACTGAGAGTCACGCCTCCCTCGGCAGAGAGTTGTTACCAGAATACAATGCATTGGAGTATGGGGACCTGTTCAGGAGCTAAATATGCTGAGAAACACATACGTTAGCTTTTTCTCAAAGACTTTTCTGACGGCCCACTCACTTTGGTCTAACTTTGTTATTAAACACTTAAAGAATGAAAACCACATTTACTTCTTAGGGAGCATTAATTAATCTGCACTAATTTAAAATGTGAAAGGAAGTCTAGTAAAATGATTCACTTTCTCACTTTATCTACGACACTGCCTTGTTGAAGAAACAGCCTGCAGTGTGGCATAAAGCTTGCTTCAAAACACTCTCGTAGGACATTCCCTCGTGTGCACGACGGCATTAAGCTATATTTTGTTCTCAAATTTGTTTATTTCCTATATATAATTTTCCCCATAGGTAGTATCATGCTGAGTGTGAAATTTCTTGCCCTACTTTCTTTACTCTCCATTAAAACGTGAGCGTTTTTGACAAGTGTTATCTTGTAAGAGGCTGCTTTTTCTTTGTTTATTCCTTGAGCATTTACAGATTGTAGGAAACTAAAAGCATTGCTGTCTCTTTAATCTCACAAAATATTATTTAAAAAACTATGGTATTTCCATGCTCAACACATCTCCGAAATTTAAAATTGGTAAAATACAAAAAAAAAAAAAAAAAAGTGCAGTAGGAAAATTATACAATTAGTAAAAATGTATAAAAGCATTGACTTACCAAGGCATTTCTCCCTGACATTACAAGCATGAGCTCTGGACCTCCACTCCTGGGGTTCAGGTCCCAGGCTGACCCCTTCCTGGAGTGACTTAGAAAAGCATCCGAAACTCTGTCACCTTCCATTTCCTCGTCTGTAAGACAGGGCTGAACCCAGATTCTCCCTCGTGGGCTTGTTGTAAGAATTAAATGCAGTTCTACAGTAAAATGCTTAAAAGAGCCCTTGATTCAGGGTAAGCACTCAATCAATACCAGCTTTTATTATTTTGAAGTGCATTTAATAATTTAGAGCAGTGGTTCTCAAAGTGTTGTCCCCGGACCTGCAGCATTAGTATCACCTGGGAACTTAGAAATACAAATACCGATCTGTAACCTATTGAATCAGAAAATGGAGGGGTGGGCAAAGGGGGGGCAGCAATTAGTCTTCAATAACCTTCAGGTCATTCTGATGCCCTCTCTAGTTTGCAAGCCACTGGAATAAAGGCAGAATATATCATTGACCCTTTTTATACAAACATTCCCAATGGTTCTTGGTTTTATATTCTACATGAATTAATTTGAGGGTGTGAGGGAAAAGTTGGTTAACAGCTATAAAGCACTACTTCGATATGACTCAGGTATCTTTAACATGAGTTCATGATCTTTATGACACTCTGATATTCCGAAGCAAAATTTGTCCTCAGGCTAATAAATTAAATATCTAAAAAGTAACGTAGAAACTACCTGTTTTATTATGATATAAATCAATAAAAAAATTAAGTATGAATATTGGCATTAAAAACTTTCATCAAAAGCATTATGAGATTGAATAGCATCCATATATATTGTATAGCTCATAGTTTTGAAAATCCATTCATTCTTAGATATCATATGATTCTTTTGAGTTGGGTAGTAGTATCTTACAAACAGAGAGTAAATAGCCACCTTAAAAATATCATTTTCTTTTTATTCTGCTTTCAGGTAGAAAAGGAATGCAATGACCAAATGATGAAGATGCTCACACTCAGGTTGGGGACTGGGCACTCTTGTAGGGTGGGGTTCAGAAGGGAGTACTCCTTCCAAGAGTAAGGGGAGGGGTCGGATATAGCCTTAAAGCAGGGTATTAGCTTCGGTAAATAGGATTATGGGAAGCGTATTTTTAATATCCTCTATAAAAATGAAGTAAAGAAAACTTTAAAATACATATTTATAAACTTTTTAAAATATGTTTTTATTGATTTTTTAGAGACAAGAAGAGAGAAACAGCGATATGAGAGATAAGCCAATCAACTGCCTCCTGCACGCCCCCTACTGGGCATTGAGCCAGCAACCCAAGCATGTGCCCTGACTGGGAATCAAACTGGAACCGCTCAATCCATGGGAGGATGCTCAATCCACTGAGCCATATTCATAACCTTTTATAAGTATTTCATCATTATATTCTCTGGTAAAATAATGTTATATAGTATTGAATAGTAAATGTTATTTTTGAGCTCATTAATCACCAATTGAAGACTCTCTATATTCACCCAGAATATCCCTAGAATATCCTGAGGGAACTCAAGCCATTTGGTGGACTCACTATGGAGTAAATCTGAAGAAACTCTGTGCATGAGCACTGTTTTGGAGCAGACTATATCCATGCTTGTCCTGGCCTATTCCAAACAGCAGCGTAGCAGTGTGTCCACAAACCAATTCCATCCCTGGCACTAGCGGATTGAGTATAGAGTCAAAACCCTTAGGAATTAGATAGACTCAATTTCCAATTTTTTGAAATACTTTGGAAGTCAGGATTTTCACCCAACAGAAGAGTGGGAAAAAGCAAAATAAATTTATGCATTTTTGCAGACACTCACTGAAGCATACAAATCTATGCTAATTGTGTAATAATTTTCCAAAGGAAGCACAGCTGTAACTTGTACTCTTTTCAACACTTTCATCAACCTAATAGATTTCCTATTGAACCAAGGGCCGCGATTCCTACCATAGCAAAATAAGGGATGCTGCATAAACAGGGCAAAGAGATTTATTTATTAGAACAATTTTCTTCCTGATCTTAATTTCAAAGATTAATCCTTACCATTAATGCCGCTGCTGCTTCTAATTTCATAACACTTTCTGGATGCTAAGAAACCCAGAAATGTGGCAACTGAACAACTTTATTCTGTATGTTCCATCATTACTCAGTGACATTCTACTCGATATATAGACTTTTAATAATGAGAAGTGAAAGTAATCCAGATCTCAGTGCCTTGTTAGTAGTTATTTCTTTGTGAAGTGCCCTTTTCTAATCAGACTGACTGGAACACTTAGGCTGATGTTTCTGTTTTGTAGGGGCTCTCCAACAATATGCAGGATGTTATCTTAACGACAAAGTTCTTATAAACAATTCTACATAGCTTTCCAGGAGGCTAATAAGATTTTTAACCTGGCTGTCTATAATAAAAGTTAAATGGCATCCACAAAAGCCATAAATAATTCTTATAAAAATGATGTGTAGCATGTACTCCCAATTTTGAAACCCCTAAGTTACTATTATTAAGACTAATCAAAAGTATTGTTATTAATGTTAATTTGTTGCTTCCTAGATGTGTGGTGTATACTTCAGGTCAATTTAACTTGTAAGTGTAAAATGCGTCTTGGTGTCCTATGCTCAGATTGTGGGGCGATTTGAAGATGGACAAGTCAGGGTTGTTGCTCTCCAGATGCAGCCCATGGCACTGAGACATGGGATTCCTCAAACATTTTGTACATGTGGATTGTTCTTTAACCTAGAAGGGACTTTGCTGGCTTCAGAGTGCATCCACAGTTGAGTTCTTACCCCTTCCCGGCCCAGCCCTCGTTCTACCAAATGTCAGTTCAGTAAGTTTTTCCCACACCCCAAAGCTAAGTGGTCTCAGCCAAATGAAACATATCTGCATCTGTCTTCCGATCACCTATTTACAGGTGACTTAGAGATACTGGAGTCCCAGAATTGCTGATCTTTGAGGACTCATTAGTACAAGCCATGGTCTAGATGAGCAAGTCATTCAGTTACAAGAATTGCTTCCATGTAATACTGATGCACTAAGCGGATCATGGACGACTCCAACGGCCAGTGGAATCCATGGCCCTACTCCAGCTGAAGCTACATTGTCAGCTTCCACAGGGACATTTCTGGCACTGCCATGTGCTCTTCTCTCTACTGGAATTGCCCTCCCTCATAGGCTGTACCATACTCATTTGTTAATGCTATAGGTCAAATGGTCAGTTAATATAAATTTCATATATTCAACCTAATATTTCTACAAATCTACACACTGTCACATGGCTCCAGTTTAAAATGAACTGCATTCATATCTTTGATCTTGCTGTTCACTTCAGCTGCAAGAAACCTCTGCCTCCTCCCATGTTCATCTTTGGGGCACTTTCAAGTTGCCAGCACAATCCTTTATGACATGTTCCTCCCTCACAGGCTGTTGAGGACGGGTCCTCTGGAGGACTGCACCTGTTTCCCTTCACCTTTGTGTCTTACAGATCCCCTTACTCCTTATAAGTACTTTATACTTATTTGAGAGAGTCACTAAGAATCCCAAGGAATAAGAGAAAACAGTTATTACCCAGATTTGTGGTCATAATGCCCATGTTCAAAATCCCAAGGTAATTCTTTCCTATTGGTTTACCCCCACCTGAAAATGAAAATGATAATAGTTTATATTTACCTCATCGTTTGGTATGAGAATTAAATAAGTTAAATCCTCAAAAAGTACTGAACACAGACAAGAATTCAATGAATATAGGTTATTATTGTTATTATTTCAAAATGACAAATGCAACAAACTAGTCTCTTGTATACTCAGAGTCTGCCCTTCCATAGAGACACCGAAGACAAGACTACAGAGTACTAAGCTGTTGGTGTGATCTGAAACCCACTGTGTACAGCACTGGATATTTTTAATGAAGCAGAAAGGTTATTTTAGAACTCAGAGCAGAGGCCAAGCCCCTCCCTGGCTGCACGAAGGAGTAGCCTGGGGCACTTTGAAAGCTGTGAGTCCCTAGGTTTCTCCTCAGACTAGTAAAATCAGACTCCCTGAGGTTGGGGCCCAGGCATCAGTGGTTTTATGTTTCCCAGGTGATTCTAACAGTACAGCCAGGCTTGAGCACTGCTAATGTAAACCACTGTTGGACCACACTTAACTATTACTTATAGTAGTTTCTGGGATAATGATAAGTAACCATAAAAAAAGTCACTTAAAGAGTTACCCCAATTAGGAAAGTATCGCTAGTTCTGACTTTGATTTCCTCAAACTGTGGCTGCCATCATAAAAGGACATCACAAAATATAACACACTTCCCAAAATAATTTGGAAACAACAGTTGAGGGATCAAGGAAAAAGCATAATTAAGCTTCTGGCCTTCGAGAATTACAAACATGCCTGCGTTTTTTATGAAGGTCTAAAGATAAAGGACAGGAGTTTCGTCTTTGATAAGGGGACCCTTGGATATTACACCTACAGCAAATTGATTCTATTATTTGACTAAAATACATTTTCCTCAGGGCACTTGAACCCAAATGCATATCAGGCCCCAGCAGTTCAGTTCTATATGACACAGATCTCCAGATCCTCAGAGCCATAATTGTCTACCTCTATTTCCCTTATTGGGACCCTAAAGGAGTCTTTTTAGACTCCCCCCCAACCAGTCAGAAATTGAGGATGCACCAACTGAAATAAAGAATAATTTACAGGGAATCGATAGTAGAGTAGGTAAAGCCAAGAAGAAAACTATCAATTTGGAATATAAGAAAGCAAAAAACACCCAATCAGAGAAGACAAAAGAAAAAAGAATCCAAAAAAATGAAGATAGTATAAGGAGCCTGTGGGACAACTTCAAGCATACCAACATTCGCATCATGGGAGTGCCAGAAGGAGAAGAGAGAGCGAGCAATAAATCGAAAATCTATTTGAAAAAGTAATGGCAGAAAAATTCCCTAACTTGGTGAAGGAAACACACATACAAGTCCAGGAAGCACAGAGAGTCCCAAACAAGATGAACTCCAAGAGGTTCATACCAAGACACATCATCAACAAAATGCAAAAGGTTAAAGACAAAGAGTGAATATTAAAAGCAGCAAAAGAAAAGCAGTTAGTTACCTACAATGATGCTCTCTTAAGACTGTCAGCTGATTTCTCAAAAGAAACTTTGCAGGTGAGAAAGGAGTGGCAAGAAATATTTAAAGTGATGAAAAGCAAGGACCTACAACCAAGATTACTGTGTCCTGCAAAGCTATCACTTAGAACCAATGGCAATATAAAGTGTTTCCCAGACAAGAACTTCATCACCACCAAACCAGTATTATATGAAATGTTGATGGATCTTCTTGAAGAAGAAGAAGATTTAAAAAAATATGAACAATAAATACATATCCATCAACAATTGAATCTACAAACAAAATGAACAAGCAGAACAGAAACAGACTCATAGATACAGAGAACTTTTTGTTGGTTGGAGAGGGGATGGGTGAAAACGATGCAGGAATTAAGAAGTACAAATTGGTTGTTAGACGGATGAACCTCAAAGGCAAGGGGGGAGGTGGGGCAGGAAGAGAGAAACCAAAGAACTTATATGCATATATACATATCCAATAGACACAGACAGCAATAGAGTGGGGAAGGCAGGAGGGGAGCAGGAGGGGTCAAGGAGGGAAAAAAGGAGGGACATCTGTAATACATTCCACAATAAAGATAAGTTTAAAATGAAGAAAAAATAAATAAAAGATCTTATATTGCACAATTCCATTTATATGAAATGCCCAGAAAAGGCTGAGAAGCATATGGAACTTCTTTTTGGGCGGATAAAAATGTTCTATATTTGGTTGTGGCAATGGTCGTAAGACTATATATATATACACTGAAAACCATTAACTTTTAAAGTTTAAATGAGTAAATTGGGATTTAAATGACAAACCTCAGAAGAGGGGGATGGGGATGGGGGAGAGGAGATAAACCACAGAACTTATATATCCATGTATGCATGTATGTGTAACCATGAACATAGACAACAATGTTGGGGGGTGCAGAACTGGGAAGGGGGTATCAATGGGGGAAAGAGAAGAAACACCTGTAACAAAAAATAAAATGAAATAATTTTTTTAAAAAAGAAAAGGAGCAAAAGGAAGACCAGACATTATAGGCATGGACATTTGGGCAGCTTCACCAGGAAGCTGCAACTTTGCATTCCCCAGATACTGTGGGAAGGGACTGGGCAAAGGGGAAGATGAGTCAGGTGATTTTGGGAAGCCGTTTGCTCTCAGTCAAACCTAGGAACAGAGATCATTGGCTAGAGTGTGCAGGACCACTGGAAGCCTGTGAAAATTTGGAGATAAATAATTCCCCAAACAAGGAAGTTCACTCACTTGGCACTTTTGGGCTCTTGTGGCTCTCTTGCATTGGCCCATGTTCCTCCAAGCTATGTGGCCTTGCAGACCCCACAGGCAAAGAACTGATGAACTCTAGATGGGAACACAAGCTACACTAGCCTGATGCTGGATTAGACTGTGCAGATATGGGACAGAGACTCTAGGCAATGACTTTAATCCTAGCTCTGCTGAAGCCACAGCCACGCTTCTTTTATGGTGGGTCAGAGGGAAATGGGATTTGGGAAACTCAGGGATTTAATGCCATAGAAATAAAGTTTTCTACAATAGCTCAAAATAAACAAACAAACAAATAAATAAATTGAATGATATATGAAGTATATTGCAATAAAGCTATTACAAATTAATCCTGTAGCAATTCTTGTAGTGCTAAAGATTAAAGGAATTCCATTAAATAAAAACAAGTTGCCTACTCTACCCCATTTCTTTCTTTTTTTTAATCCTCACCCGAGGATATTTTTCCATTTTTTGTAAAGATAGAGTGGGAGGGAGAGAAAGAGAGAAACATCGACGTGAAGGGACACATCGGGTGGCTGCCACCCGCACGACCAACCAGGGCCAGGGACAAACTGCAACCGAAGTACGTGCCCTTAGCGGGAACTGAACCCGGGTCTCTCCGGACCGCAGGCGGACGCTCTAACGGCTGAGCCAAACCGGCTAGGGCTCTACCCCATTTCTTATCAGTATAAAAAGAAAGCAAAATAAAGTGAAATTCGAAAGATTTTAAAAGAAGACACAATACCGTAATCGTCACAGATTACTCACACAAAAACCCTATCAGAATCTATGAACAAATTACAGAAGTAGTGAGAGTTCAGCAAATTTGCTTGTTATCAGATCAATATATAAAAATCAATTGCACTTTTATATAACAAAAGAAACTCTTAGCAGATGTACCTTATAAAAAAGATTACATTTTCAGGATCAACAAAAACTCCAAGGAGCCTAAGAGTGAATGAAACAAAGAATAGTGCAAGGCCTTTAGGAAAAAAAATGTATAAACTTCATTGAAAAACATTAAATAAAATGGAGTGACATCAAGTTCAGAAATAGGAAGTCTCAAAATAATAAAGCTGCAATTCTCCCCCAATTTCCCAGAAGTAGAACAGACATAATGCAAAAACTTGATACATGATAAAGATAACATTATAGCTCATGGGACAAATGGCAATCTGCTCAGCAGCTGGTATTAGGACAACCACGTATTTACATGGAAAAGAGGAAAATTCAATCTCTACCCTTTGCTAGGTCACTAAAAAAGAGCCAATTACAAATGAATTAGAGAGTTTAATGAACAAAGGTATGACTTTGCAATGATTAAAACATCAAAAATTGTTTTAATAGGTAAGATTTCTTAAACAAGATTCCAAAAACATAAATCCTACAGAAAACAGACTGGTGAACTTAACAACACTGAAATAAGCACTTCTGTTCATCTGAGGACATAATAAAAAAAATGAAATAAACTGCAAGAACATGGTTGTAACATTTAACTAATAAAATATTAGTATCCAAATAAACTGAGAATTAAATAACTAACGAAAAGGAAAACCACCAATAGAGACATGTACAAAAAGACATAAATAGGCATTGAATGGAAGAATAAAAATGAATATTTAATACATGTATAATTAGTGTTATTAGTGCAGAAGTCAGAGAGATGCAAACTCCAAACCCACACTGTATTTGCACTAATAGCACCAACAAATACTTTGAAAACAGCAAGTTTTGCTGAGTATACAGAGCAAGGTATTATTTCACTGCTGATTGAAATGTACATGTGTACAGCTACTTTTGAAAGCTATTTGGCATTATAGAGGAGTTGAAGATATTCAAATCCTACAAGACAGCCAGTGCTTTTCCATGCACACCCAAGGGAGACACTTGCACACCCTCATGAGGAGTCCTGCATAATTATGTCCCAAGCCATATGTTTTTAAAAGCAAAACCTGCAAAGTCTGCAAATGTTCTCAGGAGAAAAAGTAAATGTATTTGGTATTTTCACATGATAAACTAGGAGGCACCGGAAAAAAAAAAATCATCTACAAGCACCCATATCAACATGAAAAAAATCTGATAAACATTACAGTTGAGTTTTAAAAAAGCATGTTGCAAAGACTACATAACATAATCATGTCAGATTCAAAACCAGGAAAACCAAATAGTATCTCACATATTTGGATACATACATGTGGGGAAACAAAAAGAAATCCAATGTAAAGAATAAACACAAAATTCAGTTGAGTGTTTACTTCTGAGTTAGTTAGAGATATCTTGAGAGAAGGGCAGTGAAGTCTCCAACGACTGATCAAATCTTATTCCTCAGCAAGGCTATGGCATTTTTTTAAACCACAGATATAAAAATACCACATATTCTCCACTGCATATATTGTAGACTCTGTAATATTCTATATATACGCCACTATCTTAAAATAAAATATTTGTTTCTAAAAATTATATTTGTATAGCATAATCTTAATTTTTTTCTTTATTATTAAAGTCCAATTAATAAATGATAGCATTTACAAAATAGGCCATCTGTCCATTTTAATATAATACTTTTATTTAGAAGTATCTTATTCTATCAATGTATTCAATAAATATCTCAGAGTTTTATTTGGTTTTGTACTTTTTAAACTGAAAATAAAAAAATTCTCTCTGGGAATAATAATGCAAGTTAACTCTTCTCTGAAAAACGATGACTCCAATCCCCTGGCAGAAACACTGCCATCTCCTTTATTACTACTTCCTAAAATTCCCTTATTTTGTAGGTGTTAAGATTTCTTTAGAAACTTTCAAATATTCTGTGGAGCTTCACTTCTTCATTAGTTTATAATTCCTTTGTTCTGACTCCATGAATTGCACATGAAACTAAGTTCTGATTAATTTTTTCCCTCTGGAATGCTAGTTCATTAGCCAAATATAATAAGTGCTTGAAATGGTCAGATTTAAGCCTAAAATACTCTTCTGTGTCCCTACCCCAAAGGGTAGATTAAGTAGAACTAAGCTCCTTTAATTCTCTCTTGTATTTTGATCTTGCATTTGCTGTGTCCTCTCGTATTAAGTGGATGATCATACACATGAAGGTTAACTTGATTATAAAATTTTGTTACAGACACCAAAGAAAGCAGTTTTAACAAAGGAGTGATCATCTTCACATCCCTACTAGGTAAAGTCACATCCTAAAGGCAACACTAAGACTGCAGGCTACAAGAGGGCAGAGAATTTGCTTTCTCATTCAGAACTATACTCCTAGTGTCTACTCCACACACACAGTAGCTCCATGCTCTATATGTACTGAATGAATGAATGAGTGGATAATGAGTTCTCACATTCCTTCCTGTCATAAGGGAGAATTTTACAAACCCACATTCCTATAGATTTTCCCTTGTTTTGTTGACCCCAGCAACCCATCCACATGGCCACGGGCAATGCTTCTCTGAATAAGGGACCAGGCAGGCAGACTTCAGGTTTTTTTTGTTTTTTTTGTTTTTTTTTTCCGTTCCAGGAGGAAGCAGTTAGCTTCCACAACCCTTCAAAGTCCACTAGGCTTTAAAAAATGCTAACCATTCAAATGTTTAAGTAACGTTGAGATTCTCTATCCCCACCTTCATCTCTTTGGTAAAAATTCTTCTCTAGTACCAGGTTATAAAGGCTTTAAATGAAATGTATTAATAGGATACAGACACTCAAAATTACAGTGACCTTGAGAAACTATGCACTTGAGGGCAAACACAACTTCTGCTTCAGTGAATGGTGACTATATTATTGCATACATACTGTCCACCCATTAGTTTAAGAACATTTCTTTACTGTGATGGTCTCTGGCAGAAAAATGGCAATGGATAGAATACTCTGTCTTCAGTTAACTTGATACCCCCATAACCCACCCACCGAATAAAAGAAAAAAGAAGAAAAGGTATAAATAAATAATATCTCTCTTTGAAGCATGTCCTGTCTGTTTGTGCATTTGACAAGTCGTAACTGTAATAGTCATGACAATTAATCAATTAATTAGGAAGAGGACCAACCCACATGCATTGAATATTTTCTCAATGACATACACTATGTTATTTGTTTTAAATGCATTTTCACATTTAATTTTTACAACAAACTTCTAAGGTAAGCAGTCTTCTCCCAATTTACAGACAGGTAAATGGAGTTTCTAGAATACCAGTATATTTCCCAATGTCACACAGATAGCAATAAACAGAGCTGAGATTTGAATCCAAATCTCTAATGTCATAAATAGCACCCTGCGCCACCTCCTAATGTTAGAGCTTCAGTATTTGTTGGGCATTTATAAGATGACAGGCAATCCATGTGTCCCAAAAGACAGAATCAAACTCTTTGCCTTAAATGGGAAATGTCAAAATGACAGTGAGTTCTGCACAGGTGGACACCACCATTTACACATTAAGGAGAGGTTAACTGCCAACTTTTGAGTCAAGATGGCAGTCAATCCCTTGGATAGGGCTTTCCAATAAAATCTTGCTGAGAGTTACATTCTCAAATAAATGCATAAGACTAAGCAACAATGTGTTACGATTTTCAAACTTCCTCAGATCTTGAGGTACTAAACAAACAGATGTTCGAGAAGGCTGGGACTTACGAATGCAGCTTTACTGTCAACAAATTAGGCAACATCTTTGCTGCCTGCTGCTAACGCAGCAATCTCTTAAATTAAAAATTCTATGATAGTTTCTCCTGGATAAAAGAGAATTAGAATACATTCACATACATGGAGAAAAAAAATCAAAGTTTCCTTGTTGAAAATGGGCCATGCTGGTGGTAGAAGTTACTAAGCTCACGGTGTTGGTCTAGCCTACCAAAGGCTTAACTTTTTTTTGAAATAAATAATTTTGCAATCCTACATTGTCTCTTGAGATACAAAGGAGTCTGCAGACTCTGCCAACTCTAACTCTGAAACCAGTGTAAGAGGTGAGGACCTTGGCAGCTCCTTGGCAGGAGCTACCATCTTTAACATGTGCTGCCGTCGTCAGTCTCCACAAGCTTCAGTCCCTTCTCCATGAGCTGGAGGCACCAGAGCTGACCTTGTCACCTCCTTGGGTAAAACCATCTTCCCCGTTCTACTGCCCAGTCAACAGAACCCAAAGTCTCTAGGTCTCTGGCCTGACCTATGGAACTGCTCACACAACGGTTGTCTGTCTGTACCTTCATCCAACACCGCTCTGCCCCTTGGGTTTGCTATTCCAGCCACACTGACTCCAAATTGACTCTTGTCTTCCTGAATTTCCCCTTTGCCTCTGAGCAGTGCCTTTACCCCATTTCATTCCCTGCCAATGTTTCACATCGCTGAGACACAGATACCTGTCTGTGAAGCCATCCTGGCATATCTTCCACTTCACGCACTGAGGCATTTTGTCATGTTTGCCACGCGTAGGTGTCTCTCTCTGTATTCAACAGAGAGCCCCTGGAGGCCAGGGCTGCGTCGCATTCATGTTGAAGCACAAGCAGGGCTGATTAACATGCTGGAGCCTCAGAAGTAGTCATAACATTTTCTTTTTTTATGGAACCAGTGGCTATTTCTTAAGAGGCCCACTCCATGAGATTTCTCAGTGTGAAACACTCTGTTCCAATTCCCTATCTTTACCCCAGGATTTAGCCAAACTATAAAACATGTAGACCATTTGAGGCAGTTTACAACATACACTCCTTTTAGACTGTATTTTCCCAAATATAGAGTTCATGTCTTGATCTAACTGGAGATTCCCATATTGAAAAAGCTACACACTTATGTAGAGATCTATCTGCCTTCCACTGAAGCATCAAATCTAATTGGTAACATATTGCTATTCTCATTACTTAATTACTTGGACTTGTTACTTAAGTTCAATGATGTCCTCACATTAACACATTCCTTTGTGAATTACTGCCTATAATGAAAAGTTTGAATGAGGTGATGGAGAGCACAAGAGTAGGGCTAGAAAACCTAGACACTCCTCTTTTATTATTTTAAGGTGAAAAAGTGGAGGCCCAGAAACCCCAAATGGCATTCCCTTGAGTGTGTCGATGCCAATACCATGATCCCTCACACTTACAACATTCTTCCTGCTAAACCTCCACTGCCCTTTCCATGTTTTTAAATTGAACACATGACATTCACGGTGCTCAGCGAACTTGTCGTCATCCCAGTGTTGATGACTGAAGTTCTTTCTTCTCGGTGAGTCCAATGTTCACTGCCACTTTGTCAGTTGCAAAATCACTGGTTACCCATCCTCTGAAATAAGTATAAGTGAACAAACAAATGTGAGGAGATTTGGTCAAAGCCTTGGACCCACAGCCTCTGGGCAAAGGCAGAATGGACATGATGGACACACAAAGGCCTTCAGCCACAGGCACTTCTACTTTTCATCATATTTGTACAGATAAACCACCAGGGAGAGTAATGAACATGCACCTTTCAGCAATGTATTCATCTCTTGCTGTTCTCTGTTTGAAAAATAATCGATTCAAAGAGTCACTGACTTCTGTATCTTAATTTATTAAGCATTTCCTGTCTTACACATGCTAGCCCTGCAGTCTTGCTCTCCTTTTACAACCATGCAGTATCAAAGGGTCACCTTCCACTCCAGCAGTGGGTACAGAGACATGTTATGTTGCCATGTGAATGGGAAATTGATTTGAGCTTTCTTTCATTTCATCATGTCAGTTTCTGTGTGGTTGTTAGTCTCTATTATGAGGGAGACCGATGCAGTGCCATCCTGATACATCAGTTTAGCCCACAGTGGGAAGAACCACTATGTAAACTTTCATAGAAAAATTAGGAAGGAAACCTCAATGAAAAGATTATCTTTATATCCTTCAAGAAGCAAAAATGGATATGATTCGCTAGTAACAATGTGTAAGATGCTATGTGAGATGCTTACATTTCACATGTAAGCTTTACAAAGTTACAGGAGCATTCGATGAAATGTGTAGATGAGAAAAATGGAATTCAGAGAAATGAGCAAAGCTAGGCAATACCATAAAAACACCATAATGATATTTAGCTCTAGTTTATGAAACTACGAACTTCACCCTTCAGATCTGTAAGTTAAAAAATGCTCTAAGGATGAGAAAAATAAGAAGAATCTTCTTCACTAATTAAAGTAATAAAAACTCAGTTCTTAACAAACCAGAATATTAAATTTCAAAATATATTAGAGTTAATTTTCCTAAAATATCTGTTCCATAAGGCAGAACCTCTAAGTAAAATTTGGTACACTGGTTGTTCTATGCAAAATTAATATTAGTTTTTTATATAAGGTGTGATTTTGGGGAAAGTTAGGCTTTGAAACTGATGCAAAAATGTTGATAGAGCATTTGACATAGAACATAGAGCATTTGACATAGAACATATATCAAATGATTGATTATAAGGCTTAGCATTCAAACTTTTCAGGACCACATCAAATTCTCAGGACAGGTGACTATTCGTTAACCCACAGGAATCTACAACAATGTGTTTAACATGCTGTATGCTGAATGTTTGTGTTTCCCAACATGTGTTCTTTTTTTTCTTTTATGTTAATCCTCACCCGTGGATATTTTTCCACTGGATTTTTAGAGAGAGTGGAAAAGAGGAAGGGAGGGGAGAAAAGAGAGAGTAAAATCTTGATGTGAGAGAGACACATAGATTGGTTGCCTCCTGCACACACTCCAACCAGATTAGGGGATCAAACCTGCAACCCAGGTATGTGACCTTGACTGGGACTCACACCTGTGACATTTTGGTCCACAGACCAATGTTCTAACCACTGAGCCAAACTGGCTGGGGCTACAGTGATACCTAATCCCCAATGTGATGGTATTAGAAGGTGGGTCTCTGGGAGGTGACTAAATTATGAGGATGGAGCCCTCATGAATGGGATCAGTGCCCTTATAGAAGAGACCCCACAGCTCCCCCTAGCCTCTTCCATCATATGAGGACACACTGCAAAACTGTGAATCAGGAAGCAGGCTCTCATCAGATACCAACTTTGCCTGTGCCATGACCTTGGGCTCTCCTGCCACCAGAAATGTGTGAAATAAATTTATGTTATTTATAAGTCACCCAATCTATAGCACTCTTTTATAGCAGCCTGAAGAGACTAAGACAGCAGGATAATTAGATTTTATACACATAAGTATTGGTATAATTTGTTCATTGACAATTTGCAAGAGAATACTGAATAATTACTCTGTATGTATCTACAAGCTATGATAACATACACTATTAACACCCTTTACCTCTTTGTTTAAGAATGAATCTCAGAAATATATTCAGCTAAAGAACTTCCAAATAAATACAATCATTGGGTGGAGGAGGAAAAAGAAGTAGACAGTGAGTCCTGTATCCCCAGGGTGAAAATGGACTGGAGTTATTTAGATGGCTATTTACAATTTAAGACACCATTTAAGACTGAACAATAGCACTGTGGTGAAGCATTTTTACATTTGTACTTGGGAAATAAAGATACGTGGGGTCAAAAATCAGTGACTGGTCAGTGGCTGTTTGATGTTGTGAAAGTGAATTTTCTTCTCTGAATCTTATTGTTCTCTATCTACAATATTAAATAATAAGAATTAACTCACAGGGTTCACTAGGAGTAAATGTCATGATCTATATAAGCTAGTTAATGTGCCTGGCCTGTGGAAATCACTAAATGAATACTACCATTATAATTATTAAAGTTGTCACTATTACTGCTATTGTTATCACTATTATCATTATCTTACAATCAGAGTGAAAGTTCCACACACCGAGCACATCAAACCAACTGGCCCTGGTATCCAGGATACATTTTAAGGAGATAACTAACTAGAATGAATAATGAAACACAATATTCTGATATAGCTTGGTCAGAATAATATATAATACTTGATATGAATGATAATTTATTATATAATATATGTGTCATATATATAAAAGATATATTCTGGAATATAGAGAGATAGAAATATTGACAGATGAATAAAACTGGTGAATGTTCTGAAACAATGGCAATGAGACTAAGAACAGTAATAAAAGTACTGTATATTTTTCATTCCGTATTGATTGAACAGTTATCATGTGCTGGCCATTCTTGGACATAAACTCCTAGTGCCTGCGCTTGAGGAATCAGAGGAAACAGACCAGGGACAGCAC
This sequence comes from Molossus molossus, assembly GCF_014108415.1. Lineage (NCBI taxonomy): Eukaryota > Metazoa > Chordata > Mammalia > Chiroptera > Molossidae > Molossus > Molossus molossus. The sequence goes on along the minus strand of NW_023425366.1, from coordinate 30,233,193 downwards.
CTACTCCTCAGTGTTGAGAAGGCTCAGCAAAATCTCACTCTAGCAGAGGAGAAGGCAGCAGCTTTCATCCAGGTCGTAAACTGTGCTGCGGGGTGAGGAGTTCCCAGGACACTAAGGTACTATAGAGATGGCGCAGCAGAGGGACCTTGGACTCTAGGCAGGGTGGGAAAGGCTCAGAGGCTTGACAACTGGGAGAAGAATCTCGCGGACCCAGAAAGCATTCTGGAATATCCTTCATGATTTATGTAGGAAAAAAAATTGTACTAGGAACTTCTAAAAGAATAATCTCATCACCAAAAGCAAGCTATGAAAGACCAGAAAATTGGGAAAAGAAAAAAAAAATTATATATATATATGAAAGATAGGGTACAAGGGTTAAGACAAGAACAAGGGTTCATTAAGGGACTACAGAAATCAGGAATATTCTTGCAGGAGGCTTTTGCCCTGAAATTTAGGTAGGAAGGAAAGAAGAGAAAAATACTTGTATTAAAATAACAATATTGGCAATGCAGAAAATAAAGCTAAAATATGTCTGTAGTCCTTATATTTGTTCTTCTGTTTTTATAATGAAGCAGACATTCTAAATAACTTCACAAATATCACTGCAATGTTCATTCTAATTACCAATTCAATAAACTAAATGTCTCATTTAAATAAATCAGTATGATTTTGTTGGAAGAGCAGTGTTTTAACCACATGAGAAATGGTCATGGGAACCAACAACTATTATCTAATTTTAAAATTAAAAAGATATTTAATAGAAAACTAAATTAAAAATAATTCAATTGAAAGTTATTATTATTATTTTACTGGCAAATATAGTAAGAATCTAGAATTATGAATGCAAGTGCTTTTCTTAAAACTTTGGCAAAATGACTGTGTTTGGAAAGGTGTGTAAATGTATAAATGTCAACATAATAATTTTTAAAAAAACCTAAAAAATTTTAAAGTAATTATTTAATTATCTAAGATGTCTGGTTTTCAAAATAAAATATTTTGCAACTTATCCCTTCTGTATTTAAAAAGAATAAATGTCAGTATCTACTTGTTTATATATCATATCCTATAGAAAAATTTCAAAATATGCACAAAATGTCTGAGGTTGAGAAATGATTATATATGATTTATTTCCTTAAGAAATAAATACATACATTTTAAATATGTACTTTTAAATATATACATATCATGGTGACATAAAATGTATAGGACTACTTGACTTGTGTTTCTTCACCACTAACTAAACCAGAAATCAGCATGTTCTCTAAAATAAACTCAGCTTCTTTGTAGGTATGAAAAAGATCTGTACACTGTTTATAGAATTTAGGGCATTCAGGCTCACAGAGGTTAGTTAATAAAGAGAACAACCTTTGATAACATTTGCAACATTAATTTGTTTTGTACTCCACTCTCCAAAATATGGCAGATATTTGTGAAAATGAGTTTGCAAGAAGTTCAATAGTTCATCTGTGGGAAAGAAAGAGCATTCTTGCCTGGCGCAACATATTTTCATGTATATATTACATTTTGTCATTTTAAATATATATAATTCTAATCAGAGTCTTAGGTATCTACATTATAAAAATGGTGAGGCTAAAATGATTGGCTTATTTAGCTGTCTTTATTCCACATAAAATGACAACTCAATGTCACATTTAAGTATCTCCACCTCTTAGAATCAAAATCACATATTGTTTTAATATGGAAATACAAATGCATGAGTGTATGCATGAAAAATAAAATTGGATATACAAATTAAACTTCTGAATGGAATACAGATAGTCACAGAGTAAAATTTATTTTCTCTAATAAAAAACTTTCATAATTCAACTTGCTATAATATACAGGTGAGGCAAAATTAGGTTTACAGTTGTGGGTATGCAAAACACAATTTATTCTTCTATTGGTATTTATTAATTATTGTATTATTTTCCATATGAACAACTGTAATACTACTTTTGCCCCACCCTGTATATCTAACATAACCTATTGAAAATCACTGTATTCTCTGTTACTACATAACCAATTACTATCAACAGAGAAGCTTAAAACAATGTACTTTTTTTTTTTACCTTATAGTTTTGTAAGTTTCAGAAAGTTTATGCATGGCATAATTGGGTCTCTGTTCAGGGTCTTGCAAAATTATCACCAGAAGTTTTCCCTTGGCTACTTTTCTTTCTGTAAGTTCTGGGAATAATCTACTTCCAAATTCATTCAAGTTGTGAAATAAATTCGATTCCTCTTGGTTATAGGACTGAGATCCTCCTCTTTTTGCTGGCTGTAAGTTGAGGGTTGTTCTCTGCCTCTAGGAGCCATGTGCAGTGCTACCCACACCAGCAAGAAAGAATTAATCATGTGTCAAATTTTATTGAATGTTGACTTCCTTCATCTCTGTTCTAGACCATTGTCATCCTCATCATCGTCGTAGTCATCATCATCATCATTACCATCATGTCTTTCAATCATCATCATCACCATGTCTTTCAAGAGCTAGGTCTTCTTTAGGAGTTTATAAGATATATCCAACTATGATTTGAATCTATTTCTCTCCCATTATGTTATTAGTGCCCATGAAAATTAAAGGGCATGAATAGACCAATTTTACTCTACTTAACATTTCAGTAGCACTTGAGAAATCCCTACACATCCTTTGATGGAAGGTTAAAACATTTTGTGGCAGGAAACTTCTAGAAGGGTTGACAGAGTCTCATCCCCAGTGCTTTGTTAGGTTCTAATGACTCCCAAACAAGGGGCTCCTGGCCCAGTGTGGACTGGTCAAGAAGGCATTCAGAAGAGTGTGAGACCTCAGCTGAGTATCTAGAAGATCTATAGGAGGAGAGGACCAGGCAAAAAAAGGGAGGATATTCTCGATGGAAGGGATCACTCGGTCACAGGCATTGAATCAGAAAGAGTGGTATATTTAAGAAAGGTCCTTCATAGACATGGTTTTGACTTATGCAAATGCAGATCAAACTCACACCACGTGGAGGACAGATTTGTGCACACTACAATTGGAGCGATGAGTCAGAATTCTGTCACAGGGGTCTGAGGAGCGTATGGCAAGGGAGTGGGTACAAGCAGATCCTCAAACCATTGGACTTATAAGAGCAACACAGAGGCCCCAGCCCTGGGGAGCGGGGTATATAAATGGCTTATAGGGTTGCTAGGTCAAGGCTTCATGGGCAAACCTTTGTCTGAGTGTGAGCTAAGTAACCACAAAATACCAGAAGGAGGGAGTGGGATACTAGCAGGAGAGATTTGATCATGACTCTAAAGAAAGGGAATCAGCAGCATAAATAATATTTTAGCCTCAGGTCTGGATGGTTCCGAGGAATCAGGTATAGAATCAACTAGTTGTGGGAAGGGAGAATTCAACAGCTTGTAAAGTTTGTGCCTAGAAACAGAGTAAGGAAAGTCAAAATAGAAAGAAATGGTGGAATTATAGCTGTAGTGAGAGCATCGATAATTTTTTTGTAGAAGAATGATAATACTTAGACAACCACCAAATGATCTGAATTCTGGAAGCTACAATATGCATTTGGGTGCTTAGAAAAGTCTGTGAAGAGTTTAAGAGACCACAATGCCTATTTGTAATAACTTCTACCCTTGATACTGGGACACAGAAGCTGATATGCTGCAACAATGGAACCAGAGTCTCCCTTCTCTAAATTCTCAGTGCTCTCATTTTTATTTGATTCACTATTATAAACCCGTCTGTTATAAATACATACTAATAACGTTTTCAATAAGTTTAAAATGTCAGTGTGACTGCCAAAAATGAGGTCTTAGGAATCAGATGAAGCAATTTCCTATCACCAATAAAGGCAGAGGAAAACTAAACTATACTTACTAATCACTTTTACCAATCAGAAGGAATATATGTACCCCCATTTTCATAGCAGCACTACTTACAATAGCTAAGATCTGGAAACAGCCCAAATGTCCATCAGTAGACAAATGAATTAAAAAGCTATGGTACATATACACAGTGGAGTACTATGCAGCTATAAGAAAGAAAGATCTTTTATCCTTTGAGATGACAGAGAGGGATCTGGAGAGTATCATCCTAAACGAAACAAGCCAAGCAGCGAAAGACAAATATCACATAATCTCACTTATTTATGGAATATAATGAACATAACAGTCTGAAGAACAGGGTAGACCCAAAGATGTGGAAGTAGGGTACAAAATGACAATCCTCAGAAAAGGGGGTGGGAGGGAGGAAGAGATAAACCACAGAACTTATATGCATGTACACATAAACTGATGAACATGGACAACAAAGCTGGGGATGGGGTGGGGGTAATAGGGAGGAGGGTGTCAATGGGGGAAAAAAAAAGAAACATCTGTAACAATAATAAATTAATAAAAATGAAAGAAAGAAAAAGTCTGAAAATTATTTGGTTTTGTTTTATTATTCTTGACGAAACTTTCTTACCCCTCCCTAAAACCCCTAAGAAGTATGAAACATTTAAATTACCAAACTTCTTTACCTTTCCTCTTTTTTCAAAAATTGTTTATATTCTACTTTTTAATAAAAATATCCCTTTTGATGTGCTAACTAGGTTAGTCTATCACCCTTAATAAAGACTTGAATTTCCAAAGATGCATTTCTGAAGCTGAGCAAACAACTAGGTTATGGCAAAAAAAAAAAAAAAAAAAGAACAATGGAAGCCATGTATTAGATTTTCTCAAGTGAAAGGTCAGTAAATTGCTTGTACTATTCAAATGCAGATCCATAGTTTAGGAAGTTTAAAAATACAAAATAATTAAGTTTGATGAAGACTAAATATTGTTTTCGTTTTTTTAATTCTCACCTGAGGATATTTTCCCATTTACCTTCAGATGGGTGGGGAGTGGACAGAGAGAGAGAGAGAGAGAGAGAGAGAGAGAGAGAGAGAGAGAGAGAGAGATATCACCATGAAAGAGACACATCAACTGGTTGCCTCCCGCATGACCCTGCCCAGAGCTGGGGACTGAACCACAACCAAAGTATGTGACTAGACCAAACCCACAACTCATTGGTCCTTAGGCCAATGATCTAACCACTGAGCAAAGCCGGCCAGGGAAAGACTGAATATTACAAATGTTTATGGTGGGGGAAATAACTAGGCAGTGCCAGCTGAATTTAACCCTATTACTTAACACACATTTAACACAGAAATACTGACAATGTATTATGGGCTGCAAGCTGAGAATACAAGGTATGGTGTGAAGAACAGAACACGGTCATGGATAATTTTTCTGTCTACTTTGGTAGATCACTGATGTGTACTATCCAAGACACTATGGACCTGAGAAACAAAATCAACTCAATCTAATCAAACACAGGAGAAGAAAAGTTTTTAAGAATGTAAAAGGAGAAAATATCATAGATGCAACATCTGCAGCCTGTCCTAGTGATAACTTAACTGGTCTCTTTAACGTTCAGAAACAATATAGTCTCTCTCTGTTGAACTGCTCTCTGTCACCACAGACTCCTCCACTAGCACACAAACCACATGGCCACCACCCCTGGCACTCACCGCTGGATGTCACAAATTCAGGGCCACTTATTTTACATTCAAGAGTAAGAGCCCAATTTCTTACAGGCCGGTCACTGGACGAATTTGTCCTTGGGTTAGATGTCCATTTATGATCCAATCAGAAGTTGGGAATTGAGGGACAGGGGATTAGGGGTGGGTGAAACAAAATAAAAGGTGTATAGTATGTAAAAATATCACACAGAAAGATTAAGAATACGCATTCAACAGGTAACCTGATGGAATTGAGGAACAGCTGCTTTGAAAGCCAAATAGATATTGTTTCAGTGGTGCTTATGAACCACCCCCCAGCTCCCCAAAACAGGCTTAGCTTCTGAGGATGTGTTCAGAATAATAATCAGCTCTTTAGTACATGTAGAAATACAAATACACATGTACAAATATATTTTTTTCCCTACCTTAGACTCACCACCTTCCACCTGTCAACCTTCAGAACACAATTTCAAGTGGCCACAAATCACTTTTCCTTTTTCTTATCTATTCTGCTCTGCTTCTGTTAACTTGGGTGTTCAGACAAGTCTGTGATGAGTTTAGGAGATCAAAATTTACTTATTTGCTGCTTCTTACCACCGAGGTATTACAGGTGTAGATATGGAATACAGGTTTATAACGGAAAATGGTATCCCTCCCAGTAAGTAGCCTAGTCTAACAATAAGAGTTGCAATGATTTCGATTTAAAGGTTTACCACTGTTTCAGGAAGGCAAGAATAATGTTAAAAGACTAATAGCAGGTGCTTCCAAATGAAACATTCCAACTACAAATTTACTCTTGCAATGATCAATACCTTAGAACAATAGATACAATGATGTTTTCATTATTTCATGGCAGCAGATGGGTAAAAATTCACCAAACTCAAGCTCCTAATTCCTGAGCAGAGTGGGTGTAGACCCAGGACTAGGAATCCCTGCCCCAAACCCATCTATTAGAGGTGCCATGTGACTCATTCTCACCAATAGGATGCGGTGCAGTGATGTGTTTGATAATGAGGCCATAGGGGTTCTCAAGAAAGAAGCTGGGTCCTTGCTCATGGCCTAGAGAGGAAGCAGCAAGCAGCTCCCTGACCAGCATCCCTAGCAATCTGCTATTGTGTTAAGTTACTGTAACACTGAAGTTTATTTGCAACAGTAACTATGTTTCCTTAACCAAAACACTTCCTAAAAATAGCATCAGAAACAACATGAACAAGATGCCAGAAAAGTACAATGCATTTTTGAGAAACGAAAGGTGACTTATAGTGCTTTATGTATGTTTATTTCATTTTCTGTCTGTCTGTCTGTCTCTCTCTCTCTCTCTCTCTCTCTCTCTCACACACACACTTTTATTTTTAAATATAAAAGCAAGGTCCTAGGTAGATAATTTACTCTCTGACCAAATGACTTATTTTGTTTTAAAATATTTCATAACCTCAAACCAATCCCTAATTAATCATTCTGGCTATGGATTTGAGATATTTATTTTTACACATGACAATCGAATGAGTGGTTGAGATGGAAGAAGCAATTTTATAATTTAGCATCATATATTAGTAAACTATATAGGTTACATCAAAAGGTTCTGTCATTTCAAGAATCTGCAACTCTGGATCATTTAGAAAATAACAAACTGGGAGACTGTGACGTGGCATCTCCTGATTTCAAGCAACCTGACTGAATTAGAAGCCTTCCTTTGTGTTAAATTATGCATAATTTGCAGTCAGGGCAGGAATTAATTTGGTTAAAAGAGTTTCAAGTACAAATCAGGCTATTTGGGACATCTTTTGAACATCTTAAATTAGGTCGGTTACAATTCCTTTCCAACATCTGACTGAACGTTCCAATTCCACTGCCAGGTTTGAAAGGAGAAGATAAACCTCACAATTTATTTTCACTGGCCACTCAAAGCGCAGAACGGCAAAGGCGGGGCGCCCAGTACCTGATGCTGCTCATGCTGCCCGTTTCCGACCCCAGCTTGCATCGCTCCAGCTGGCTGGCTACGATCTGGCGCTCGGCCTCCAGCTCTCGAGTCAGTCTTTCAAACTGTAATTCCTGAAAGAAAACCACCAAAAAGATTACTTCTTTCAAGGGTGGGGAACGTCCAGCCCACGGGCCGCATAAGCCCACGAAATCAATACCAACTAACATCACACACCTCTCCAAATCAGCCTGACCAAATATAGCAGGCTCATTTTTAAGTTGACAATTTTGTATGGCCCACAAATGATGCTATAAATCTCCAAATGGCAGAAAAACGGTTTCCCACTCCTGAAAATGAAACTCAGACCCAAATGACAGGATGGTCAAGGGGAAATAATCTGATTTACAAAGATGTCAAATTTGAGAAGTAGAGAATGTTGATGTGGAATCAAAGAAGGGTTTGCAGTTCAGACAGACCCGAGTTTGTATCAGAGTCCTGGGACCCATTAGCTATAGGGTCTTGAATAAGTCATTTAATCTAAATATCAATTTTAACATCTATAAAATGGGTTACATTATTTATTTCATAAGGTTGAGGTGAAGACTATATGAGACACTGTCCATAAAAAAATTGGCCTATGCTATATTTAGCAGATGACCAGAATCCCCAGATACCAAAATTGAAACATTTAATTTTTCTATCATTTGGAGTATAGTGTTTACTCCCTACTGGCCTTCTAGCTGCTCAATATCCTAATTTGAACCTCATATTAAATACATATTATAGATTGAAGAAAAGCAATGGTTAAACCTACACTTCTTTATGCTTAAAATTTCAGCAGAATGGCAATGATACTGATTCTGTACAGGCTAGTTACTAAGGCAATAACCTTTGAAATTTTGCTATATCATGTTTTAAAATAGCCAGTTAAACCAATGAAGAATGGTTCTACCAAGTGGCCCAAAATCCACTGTTAAAGGATTAACTTTAATGAAAAATGATTCAGTGAGTACATCAAGAGTCCTACCTGTTCCAACTCCTAGATTGTGTACCGTATTTTAGTATTTATATTTTAAATATAATTAGAGTAAATCATGTGATTTAACTAAACATTTTTAGAAATATTTTTATAATTTCACATTTATCTTCTTTTTAAAATATCTGCACTGTGATGTTTTGTTGATTAAAAAACAAGAATGTTGAAAAATACTGAAATATAGGGTGGAGGTCAGTTTTGGAAAACTAAAACTCCCAACATTGAAGAATATGTCTTTCCAGAAAAGATGAGTTATTTTTACTTATTACCTTGGGACACTCTTGGTAAGACCTTTAAAAAATAGTATCTATTTTTTCCTCTACATGTATTAAAAATATCCTTCCTCTTTTCCATAAGAGCAGATTTTTTGTGGGCATTATTTAGGAGATCTAGGTAAGTGACACTCTGCATATGACAGCTCAACTTTTCCCTTCGGGGTGCTAAAACTTAGCATGCTGATGCTTGAGGTCAAACTTTTATTCTTACATATCCTAAAGGACAGCAAAGATTATTTGGAAGAAATGCATACCAAGACCTCCATTGAGCATACTTTGTGCAGCTAAGCTTCCTCAAGTTCTGCTTTTTTTTTTTTAATCAGTTTTTTCCCACATAAAAATGCAAGTTCTAGAAGATTTTTCATTCCCAGGCTTTATACTATATTATCTTAAATTTCTCTGTATAACAGGAAACCAACTCATACCTTTGAATTGATAACACCTTAAAAACATAACACCTGAGGGCTATAGAGAACTCATTGGTAGATAGAAATGCATTATTTGTATTATTTAAAGGACTTTAATTTGCTGTTTACATGTGTTACAAATAGTCCAATGCGATGAGACAGTGCAGCATCCTGAGTCAGGGTTCATAAACCTTCCTGGGCTGCTGCTAGGACAGACTCCGTCCTCGGCTGTGCTTGTTCAAGGCTGTGGCCTCACCACGTACTGCTCCACTTCAGCCTTATGGGTGGGAGATGATGGGAGACACGTTTTCATTTGCAAGCTGCCTTTCAAATATAGCCACAATTTCCAGTAATCCTCATCCCTCTGTATGGATCTGTATTTCCATCTGGCAACGTTTTCCTTCTGTCGGAATGACTTCGCTCAATGTTTCTTGTATGTGGTTCTTCAGGCGATGAGTTCTCCCAGCTTTACATGGCTCACAGCAGTCTTTATTTGCCCTCATTTTTTAAAGTCATTTTTGTTCCACTGTCCTCTCATTTGCATCATTTCTGACAAAGTAAAACAGGCAAGCAAAGGAAAAAAAAAATTAATGGTATTACTTATCTTTGATTCTTTATATGCTGTCCTTTTGCTCTGACTCCTTTTAAGATTTTCTTTTTATCACTGGTGCTGAATAATTTGATTTTCATGTTCCTTGGAGTGGTTTTCTTCATGTTTCTTATGCTTGGGGTTCATTGGGCTTCTTCAGTGTGTGGTTTCCCCTGAATGTTGAAAATTTTCAGTCATTTCTTCAAGAAACACTTTCTCTTCCTCACTATCTCCTCTTCTTCAGTGTAGAGGTATCTATTAGGTCACTTAGAATTGTCCCACAGCTCATGAATTCTTTTCCTAATTTAAAAATTACTTTTTTCTCCCTTGTGTTTCATTTTGGAAAATTTCTATTGGTGTCTTCGAGTTAACCAATGTTTTCTTCTGCAATGTCGAATCTACCATCAACCCTGTGAAGTGTATTTTTACCTAAGATGAATCAGACATCTCCAGAAATTTCACTGGAGAAATTTTTATATCTTCCACATCTCCATTTAACTTTTTGGACATATGGAACACACATATAAAACTGCTTAAATGTCCTGGTTGTAGCATCTGTGTCAGTTTCCACTGAATGAATGTCTCCTCAGTATGGACCCTATTTCTGCTCCTCTTCAAGTATGGTGACCTTTGAACATAAAACATTTTGAATTTTAACTTGTTATGTTCTGGTTTTCTTCATATCCCTACAAATATCTAAAGCTCTGTTTTGGGTACAGTTACATGGGAGCAACTTGCTATATTTGAGTCTTGTATTGATTTGTTAAGGGCAACAGAACAGCATTTAGTGTTGGGTTAATCACTCTCTACTGTCTAGGCAGACCCTTCAGAGTACTCTACTCAATGTCCTGTGAAGCATGGGGTTTCCCAGCTGGGCTGGTGGGTGCCGGCACACACCATGGCCCTGGTGTGAGCACTAGGTGCTCTTTCCTCCCATTCTTTCAGGTGGTTCTTTCCCTGCCCCTCAGTGGCTTCCTTAGACACCACTGCTCAGTTCTCTACTGATAGGAGAGGGTGATCCATTGCAGATCTCAAGGTTCTCTGCGCAGCAATACCCTGTCTTCTATGTTGCCCTACAAATTCTAGCCAGTCACCTTTACCTTCCTGGCCTCTCCATGCCATCTCCCATCTCAGGGAGTCCTCTTTGCTCTGCTGAGTCGCCCCACCCCTATACTGTCTGGAGGAAATTCTCTCGAGCTGGGACTAGGGCAGGGCTCAGCTTCTTTGAGTCATGTCTCTTAGGAATCATTGTCTTTCATTGCCTAAAGTTCAGTGTCCTGAAGCCTGGTATTTCACATTTTTTATCCATATGTTTTTTATTGTTGTTTCAGGTGGAAGGTATTTCCAGGTTCTGTTACTATATCTGCTGAAAACTGAAAGGTTTTTAAGAATTAACAATTTTCCACCTATGCTTGATTTTTCAATGCATATTTTCCACTGTATTTAAAAATTCACACTAAATGAACAAGTAATTGGCTAAGTATTTTTTTTTTACACTGAAAACAAATGTTGTTCACCATCATGGTATTAAAAATTGAGGCTACCTTTTTGTTATTTCTTTTATTTGTCTGATGACTTTTTAATTGAATTGACATTTTCTTTATTAAGGAAACCGAATCATTGTGTTGCCTTTTCAAAATGTCCATTCACTAAAGGCTTACTTTGTCATTGCATATATGAAAAAAGCAAGTAATTAAGTGAATTGTCCCTCTGTACTTTGCTAAGGAGTACACAGTAAATGTCAAGGTCCTTCAGGAACAAGGAACTTTCTCTTCTTCATCTAAAATGCCATATTTTGTTAATATAATCACATAAAACATAGTAACATTGGAGGCTAAAATGTTTATGGAGTGCTGACTGTGCAGTGCTTCATTACTGGCACAGCACACATGGCAGACATTCTCCTGCTGGGTGGCTACTATATATAGTGTCTGAGCAGTCCTGGCACATAGTAGGTGTTTAATCAATATCTGTTGAATAAATATCTGAGAACTGAGCTAGGTGCTTTATATGTCTACCTTGTATGAACAGCTTAAAGCTGCTATTTTCTAGGTTCCTCTTTTGTTCTTCCTCATTTTACAAAAATGTTAGGGTAATTAAGGTGAAAAGATTAGTCTTGGCCAGGAAAGAAATAATTCTTACTTCAAAAGCAGAAAAGAGTATGAGATCAAAAATGGTGTTTTGAAAGACCTGGACATAGAGAAGGGAGACATGGAAGAAAATAATTAATTTTGGATGGACTAAATATTCCCAATACTTTCAATTCTTTTAGAGACAATAACAGTCTGTTAATATAGAGGACATATAATACCAATATAAACTATGAGTTTATTAACATTTGTACTAAAACTCATTAATTTTTTTCTTTTAATGAACTCTCAAGTCCGGTTCTGAAATGACTCACTGCATTGCACTTTCCCTCATACTGGTCACTTCTTACCTTACCCCAACCTAAGTCTAATGGGAGGGCCGTTTTTGCCACATCACATAATTGGGGTCCTGGTATAATATTATGTTTAGAGCTGATAACTGACCTTAGACTTGGGAATCAAAAAAGCTGGAAGTGTGTTTCTCAAACTTGGGGTACTCCCATGGCCTAAGGGCACTCATAACATTGTCTAGGGCTCCATCACAACAGTACATGTGCTTCTGTTCCATTGGGGATACTTAAACTCTGTTGTGGGTGAGAGATGACAATTCTGTAGTTCTACCTCAGTTTGATGTCTGGAGCAACGGAAGACCTCCCAGGACTAAATAATTCCTGTTTTATTGTGTGTTGTTTTTGTTTTTTTTAAATAGACTTTCAGGTAGAAGAGCATTCAAGAGAGCGATGTTCCTAATAAGGCTAAAAAATCCATCAGACAAATAAAAGTATGTAGAAATAGTCAGTAAAATTTGAAGTGACTATGTGGTATTAAATTAGTACAGTGAAGGCAAGACTTGAAACAATGACGAGAAGAAGAGTGAAAAGAAATCTTATGAAGTTATCTGGATATGGAAGGTAGAAGGACAAAGGAAGCCGGCAAAATAAACAGAGGAATCATTATGGGGCAAAAGACCACCAGTTCGACTTCTTCCTGGCAGTTTCAGTAGAGAAGTGGTGATGTAAATCAGACTAAAAAAGTGATATGACACCAAAAGCACAGGAAACAAAAGCAAAAATAGATGATTAGAACTATAGGAAACTAAAAAGCTTCCTTTTCTTTCAGTAAACAGCCAACAGAGGGGAAAGGCAACCTATGAAATGGGAGAAAAATATTTAAAGTGTTTAAATACATTAAGAAACTCATACAACTCAATAGTAAGCAAAAACAACAAAAATTGGGCAACGCACTTGTATATATATTTCTCCTAAAAAGACATACAAATGGACAACAGGTACATGAAAAGATGTTCGATATCACTACTCTTCAAGGAAATACAAATCAAAACCACAAAGAGCTATCACCTCTCACCTGTTAGGATGGCTATCATAAAAGCACAAAAGATAACAAGTTTGGCAAGGGTGCAAAGAAATTGGAAACCTTGTGCAATGTTGGCCAAAATGTAAAATGATGCAGCCAGTAGTAAATGTTCTCTGTGTGTGTGTGTGTGTGTGTGTGTGTGTGTGTGTGTGTGTGTAAAATCAAAAATAAAACTACCATATGACTTAGCAATCCCACTTCTAGGTACATATCCAAAAGGAATGAAATCAGGATCTAGGTATCTGCACTCCTGTGTTCATTGCAGCATTCTTCACGATAGTCAATATGTGTAAACAACTTAAATGCACAAAAGATAATTAAAGAAAAAATCTATACACACACACACACACATATATACACACACAATGGAATATTATTCAGCCTTTCAAAAGAGAAAATTGTACCACTTGTGGCAACATGGATGGTTCTGGAATAAGTCAGTTACAGAAGGACAAAACTTTCATAATTCCATATATATTAGAAATCTCAAAGAGTCAAGCACATTGAGGCAGGGTCTGGGGTCTGGAGGAAATACAGAACTGATGTTCAATGGATGTAAAGTTTCAGTTATACATGATTAAGAAGTTCTAGAGATCTGTTATACAACATAGTGCCTATAGAATAAAAATACAATGTTGTGAACTTAAAACTGTGTTAAGAAGGTATATTCTATACTGTTTGTATCACAAAACAAACAAACAAACAAAAGAACATGGACACAAGGAAATGTCTGAAGGTGATGGATGTGTTTATTACCTTGCCTGTGGTGATGGTTATTGTGGGTGTATGTACATTTCTGAACTATCAAATTGTACACATAAATATAGGCAGTTTTTGTATATCAAGTATACTTAAATAAAATTAAAATAATACCCAAAAATGTGATTGTGATTAAGAAACTGTCCAGAGAAACTGGGAGTTCATGGGAATCAAGAATACTGAGTGGATTAGAGGACATCCTACAATAAAAGAAGTTTTAAGAAAATGCTAAGTAGTGTTGGATTTAAATCTCCCCATTATGTAGAAATTTTCTTGATTTAGAGATCATAAAAATTTATAAAAGTAGCAAATATATGACATCAAATCCCATTAAAATTTATAAAGAACCAGATTTAAATCATCATCTCCCCTAGAATAGCACGTTGAGTCACATAATACATTAGAATTATAAGAAAAAATTATATAGTTTTCTTACTTTGTCCTAAATAGACTAAATTAATAATTCATTTGGCTTAATTAAAAGGTGTTTGTTAAATATTTTAAATGTATCAAAGCATGTAAATCTCTTACAGAGGCTTAGCTAACTCAGTATGAAAACTAACTCGGAAAACGCATACTCATAGTTTCATGAATTCCTTCAATGAATACTTAATTTAACATTGTGGGAAACGTCACTTAGGATCATACAAGGTAGACATGAGAAAATATAAAAGCTCAACTAGAGAGTGGAATAAGTAAAAATAGACTTGCCATGATTTCACTAATATGAGAAGAGACTGGGCAGAAGTGGAGAATGGGGAAGATGGATGAGACAACATGATTTCTACGACTGTTGATCTTATTGCTAGAGTTCAGTAACAAGAGTCAAAATGTCCATGCCAGCTGGATGACGTAGGAAAGTGGACACACAGCACATCCTGAGACTGTGTGAACTCTGCATGCTCAGGCTTCCATGCTTCTTTATCAACCTCTTCTCCTACGGGGAAAGGGAATGTGGAGGACCAGTGCCCTCTCAGACACAAGATGTGCAAAGTCTTCATGTAGGTTAACAAAGTGGTGAGAGGCACAAGGGTGAAGAACAGAAAGGGGCATAGAATTTCATAGGTTGAACCACCGTGGTGAAGGCTCCAGGCTTCTCCTGGATGAGGTCTCAAGGAAAAGCCATTTCTCCTGCTGAGTTAAATTGAGTTAAGTTAAATGAGAACAGAAATTCTATCAATGAGCAATAGAAGACCCACCATTCTAATGTTTTCTCAACAGTATACAATACTATTATTTGTGATCCAATGATAATCAATTTATACCTTTGTTCTTGTATTTTATAGTTTACATATTTAATTATGATGATCTGTTCAAGCATTTGTAGTCCTCCTAGACTGTAAATTTCTTAAGGAAGGAAGTAGGTCCAACACCATCATTTTATCTGTAAACAAAGTGCCTGATATATAATTGGAACTAGGTAAATGTCTGTTTATAAGTGATTGGCCCACAATCCTGGTGCCACAGCTTCTTGGAATAGAATGGCCAAGTTGTTGGTTATGCAATATTTTTTTTCAAATAAGGTATTTCAAGATCCCAATTGCATGTGAGAATACTTCTCTAGAATTTAAGAAAATCAGTAGTTCTATGAAAAGTCTTTATCATCATGTTATTCTCAGAATTCATTTTTCATTATTCTAATCAATTGTAAGAATAAAAATGTGTGATTCCTACTTGAAAGAACTGTTAAAGATCTACCTAGGTTATAGGTGATGTCTTTTTTGTTTGCATTTCCTGTTTTTTGCTTGTTTTTCTTTTAAGTCAGTGCATGTTTGATTATACACCTATTTACATAATATATAAATAAATATGTTTATATAAAATGTATAAATAAAATTATATATATCACAGTCATTTATACTTGTAACTCTACATAGGAAAATTGTCACTGTCGGTTTTAAAGCACACTGTACATGTACAAATTGAAATGGGTCAAGTATTTTTTAAATTTATTTTTAAAAATTGTTTTTATTTATTTATTTTAGAGAGAGAGGAAGGGAGAAGGAGAGAGAGATAGGAACACCGATGAGAGAGAATATCAACTGACCACCTCCAGCATACTTCTCACTGGGGATTTGGCCCACAACCTGGACATATGCTCTGAATGGGAATCAAACTGCTGACCTCCTGGAGCATGGGTCAATGCTCAACCACTGAGCCATACCAGCCAGGCTATTTCTCAAATTTATTTGAAAAATAGCAGTAATCCCTACCTTCTTATGTTCTCTCCTTCAGCAGCAAGGTCTTTTAATAATACTTTCTGATTTGTATTTCCATGTCTCTATTCACTTTGTAATATTTTTATTCCTTGAATTTTTAGTTACAAGCCTCATCAACTGGTTCCCACAATGAAAGATGGGAATTAGGGCTATTTCCCCATCTGCCATCATTCAAAATATACACATTTGCCATCTCCTCCAATGTTCCCCATATGGATAACCTGCAGTTTTAGGTAGAACAATATCACGATGGAAATACTTAATTGCATGATTTCATTAACACTGATATACAATATTTTGTATATCCCAAACCTGCTCCCCCCACACACATTATTGTCCCTATGTGAGTATCTTGCCTTGTTTATTATTATTGTTTGTTTGTCTATGTATTTATCATGAATCAACCAAAAAATTTCCTCAATTTGTATAAACTTATCTCAACATATTTAAACACCGGACATATGTCAATTTTATCTACTGAGGAAACCCCTTCTGGTGCCTTCCAATCTTCTCGATCTGACCTCTTTTTACAGCTGTCACACTGGGGTCTTCCTTCACCTCCATGCTGGGGATTTCCTTTGTCCCTGTTTTATGTGGCTTCCCTCTTTGTTGGACCTGTTGTCTTGATAAGAAAGAAAGCTCTCTTATCCTTTGAGATGACACGGAAGGACCTGGAGAGTATTATACTAAGCGACACAAGCCAATCAGAGAAAGACAAGTATCACATGATCTCACTTATCTGCAAAATATAATAAACAAAACAAGCCAAAGAACAAAATCGACTCAGAGACATGGAACTGGGGTCCAGACTGACAAATCTCAGAAAAGGTGGATTGAGGGGAAAGAGATAAACCACGGAACTTACATGCATGTATGCATAAACAAGGACATAGACAATAATCGGGGGGCGGGGGGAGGGCAGGTTTGGGAGGAGGGTGTCATTGGGGGGAAAAAGAGAAATATCCATAACAAAAATAAATTAATTAATTAAAAATATTTTTCTATATTACTTTCTTTTTCTAGTGAAAAATATATTTTCAGAAAGAGACTGTATGGAAGGCAATTTTTTGAGACCTTGCATGTCTGATATGTTTTTACTCCACTGTCCATGTATGGCTGGGTATAGAAATAGAGAATCCTAGGTTGGAAATATCCCCTCAGGGTTTTGGAGTAGCATTTCATTATCTTCTGCCTTCCAGTGTTGCTGTTGAGAGTGCAGAACTTTCTGAGTTTTTATTATTTTTGTACGAAATTTGCTTTTACTTCCTCCCATAAAACTTGTCTTCTATTGGTTCCCAGTGTTCTAAAATTTAATTGTGATATGCCTTGATATAAATCTATTTTTAAACATTTTCTGGACATTTGGTGGGACCTTCCAGTCTAGAAAGTTATTTTGTACAATCCAAGTCTATTCTATTAAAAAGAAAATGTATGCTTTTCTCCCCTGTTTTAATTTTTTCTTATTGTTCTTTCCCTTTAATAGTAACTCATCATTCAGCTGTTAAAATCTGCATCAATTCTCTAAGTTTCTTCTTTTAATATTTTTCTCTTCTAGTTCTCAATCTCTACCTTTTGCTTTACTTTCTGAAAAGTTTCCTCTACTTAATCATTTAGGTCTCTAACATGTAGTTCATTGTTGTTGTTATACTTTTGATTTCTAAGACCATTTTTCCACTGATATTTCTTTTGTGATCCAGTTTGTATTTTATAGATGTGAAACCCTCTCTTTTACTGCTGTTCTGTTTTCTTTACTTAGCACAGTAACTATTTTATAATAACTCTGTTTTTTTTTAGAATCTACTTTACATGTAATAGGCATTTTGAAACATCTAAGTTCCCTGGGAGTCTGCTTTTATTTGGGGAGTGGGGCGGGGCTTTAGAGAGCTATCAAATTCTTAGCATAAGTGGGGCTTATTAGCTAACTCTAGCAGGAGAATCTCTGGGTACACACCTGCAAAACTCCCAGAGAAGACTCTCCCAAGCTCCAGGTTTAAGTGTAAGGCTGACCCTATTTTGGAAACTATAAAGTATAGGTCAGGGGCAGGGGGTGGGGCTCAAAATTTGGTAAGTAAATTTCACTTTTTCCTACTCTCACCTTGCAATACCTCAGTTTAAACATTCTTCCTTGTGGTCCTGGAGTTGAGACTCTAATTTCATTCCATCCAGAGAATAAACCTCCAGTCTTTGCCAGTGTGGAAGAGGAACAGTCAAAGCTGTGTGTGGTGGTGGTGGGGGGGGGGGCTTTGGAGTCAACTGATAATATAAACAGATTTTCAGCTAATCTCCTGCTTCTAGGTGTACTGCATGCCTCCCGGCCCCATTCCTACAAACCCTGGAAGATGTTCCTTATAAATTGGCCCATAGGTTTATTTCTCCTGCTTAGAACTCCATTTTCTTGGGTGTCATAAGTTGTTTAACATATTACCTTCCATATTTTATCAGTTCTAAAATGGATCTAAAATTTTATTTCATTAGTTCTAAGAATTTTTTTTTTTATATTTAATATCTCTGGGTTTACTATCACTTGAATTGTGATAACTTCTATTTGATAATGTGATAGTTTAAAAAGAATTGCTTTCTTCGAAGCACACAAAGTAATTCTAAGTGTATGGCCCTCAAACTTGGTGACATATAGTTCTTTATTCACCGAGTCTCTAGGTTTATGGGGATATCCCTTTTAAAAAGTCTCACTGCCGTTTTGGCGAGGGAGCAAGGGTTAATATAAGAGTCCAATTTACCTTCTTTATTTGGAGGTCAGGTCATTTTCTTTCTTTTTTTTTTTTTTTTTATCCTCACCCGAGGACAATTTTTTCATTTTTTGTTCAGGTAGAGTGGGAGGGAGAGAGAGGAACAGAGAGAGAGAGAGAAACATCGACGTGAAAGGAACACATCGAGTGGCTGCCACCCGCACAACCAACCAGGGCCGGGGACAAACTGCAACCGAGGTACGCGCCCTTAGCGGGAACCGAACCCGGGTCTCTCAGGACCGCAGGCTGACGCTCTAACCGCTGAACCAAACCGGCCAGGGTGGTCAGGTCATTTTCAAAAAGAAGTTGGACTCCTCAGAGAAAGGAGTGTATACCCGAGTAAGAGTGTACCTAAAATGCCCCTGGCTTTTATACCATCTGTCGAACACCCTGAGCTACCATACTAAGTTACACAGATTGCCCCTCCTACTTTCCCTCCAAGCAAAACCATAGCCCACATCAGGTTCTAAGACCTTGTTCTTAGAAGCACCAATAGCACACAATCATGCCAGTTCTATGTAAATGAGAGAATGGGAGATCATTTCTGCTATTACTCTTCAGGCTCTAAGCTTCAATGATTTCAGGGAATCTGACTCAGTAGCTTTGCAATACTGGAACTAAATGACTGTTCAAGTGTTTTTTGTTTGTTTGTTTGTTTTGTTTTGTTTTTTGGTACATGACCATAGCAGGAACCGAACCCGGGACTTTCTGGTCCTCAGGCCAATGCTCCAACCGCTGAGCCAAACTGGCCAGGGCTGTTCAAGTGTTTTCACACATTTTATGACAAAGCAAACTATGGTTGGTATCATTGTTTAAACAGTGCCCTCAGATGTTCTTTTTCCTGGGAGAGGATCAAAGCCCAGGGCTGTGGTTCTCTGAAGAAAAGATGAAAGACCAGTTTTCCACCATGTAGATGGGATTTGCTCCCTGGTGTCCCTCATGTCTGCATTCATCCAGGGTTGATCCTGGGTGGCCTTTTTCTCAATACTTTTCATTCTCATTTAACATGAATGAGTTGACTTCAAACCACAAACTCCTGACAGTGTTAATTTCATACCACTGAGACATGCTGTGAAGCCAAATTTGAGGGGAAGGTGGCACCAATGTCAGGGTAATAATAGGAAGCCTACAGAAAAGTGTTCAGCAAATCTGGAAAGAACACACCATGATGGTGAGATGGAATGGAACAAATAGTGTCAACTGTACAGCTATGTAGGCCTCCCTGCACAGTCCAAAACAATGGCAAAAAGCTGTCGGTGCAAGTTCACAAAACTGACAGATAAATGTTTTAAACAAACATAATGTCATCCTGGGTCACCTAGCAAGACAGAAGATGACAGAAATCAGTGCCCTGAAGTGGAATCATAGGCCCCTTTCCAGAACAGTTTCAATAATATAAAAGTATAATAAAACACCTCTTTCTGACCCAATCCTTCAAGCTATAGGATTCCATCTTTTTTGTTCTGCCATTTCATCTTGCCAGTTGCTTTGTTATCCAAATAAAACATGTTTGCCATAGTTTATTTAATCCATCTAAATGAAATAAAGACTCCATAAAATAAACTAGGCAACATTTCCTGGTTGCTTAAGATGATGCAAAATCCCATTAGGTTTGATAAAAAATTTAGTGATACTATTATGTTAGTGACTCTTAACTACATGATGATAATCTCTCAAACTCACTGTAATGCCTGGTACATAAACCGGGACTACAGAAGGAAATTTTATAGGTAATGGGGCCCCGATATGTACATTTTTAAAAAATTTCTACTTGTGATATTTATGCCCATACCTGCTTGGGAATGACTATTTTTGAAAATAGCACATAATAATGGTAATCAATATTTTAAATATTTACTGAGCATGTATCTGGGTGCTTTATATGCATTAACTAATTCATTCTTGTCACTAACCTATAAGGTAGGCATTTTATTGTCTGAGAAATCTCAAATTTAAAGAGTTTAAGTAGCTCCCCCAACGATTAGCTAGAACTAGAACTAGGAAGTCTAACTCAAACTAACTCTTCAGAACCCCATTGTCTCAAACTTTAGGATTATTTATTTTCACTGTTTTAAGAAAAGCTACAGAACCAGAAAAATTACAACCAAAATAATAGCACAAGTTTCCTTAATGAGGAATGACTACAGTTTACCATTTTATACACTCTTATTTTAGTTTTCCTTGCCTTCTTATAAAGAAAATACTGGAATTATTATGTCAAGCCATAAGAAGAATTATACACATAATATTGTTCAAGTTCACACAACTGAAATATCCCTTTATAATAATGATTTTTTTATTTTAAGGGCCACTGCCAAACTCAGATATACCCAATGAAGGAAAAGAGGATGAGGAGGCATTATGTTCCAACATCCTTGACCAAGTTTACTATGGTAAATATTTATACATTAAGGCATTTGGAAAGAGGAAGTACCAAATCTCTAGGCTCATGAAATCCACCTTGTAAAAGAACTCAGCTGCAAAGGTGACATTTTCCTGTTTTTTTATGCTATATCATTTGCATGGCAGAATGGTCAATATACCCATGATTTATTATCTTCCTAACATAAAATTTTCTAATGCATTTTACTGATAGCTCTTTGAGAGCTGAGCATCTACCAGTATTTCAGGAATAGGAGATGTCTCAATTCTCTTCAGAGGCCCCTCAATTCTCAAAGATTTCTCTCATTAGATTCCTGGAAATCAAAATTATTCCCCAACAGAATTGGTGACTTTTCTGCTTAATTTATGCTCTTCTGATGTTGCTGCTCTTCAGTATTATAATATCAAATTTCTCTGGTACATACATGAAACAAAAAAGGAATACTATCTTTTCACTAACAGACACTGTAGGTGGAGATTGAGCCATCCATACTTACTTGCCTGGCAGCAAAAAACAAGTCACAATTATTTTTGGAGTTATAATGTTTAATTCCAAGGCAAGGACAATACTACCTTCTTCACACAAATCTGTAATGCTCCCACACAGTAGGTGCCAAATAAACATTTGAAGAATGAATGAATAAAATAACAGTAGGGCAACAGATATTAAGCCCAAAGCATTCTGCAAGGTGCTGAATGACAGGTAGAAAAACATGGTACAAAATTAATTCTGGTATGAATCTTGTTATGGTTAATTTTATGTGTCAACTTGACTGAGCTAAGAGATACTAAGCTGATAAAACAGTATTTCTGGGTGTTTCAGGAAGAGATTAACATTGAACCAGAAGACTGAGTATAGACCACCCTCAACAATGCATGTGGGCATCATCCAATTCCTTAAAGGTCCCCATTAGAGGAAAAGGTAGGGCAAAGGCAAATTGCTCTCTCTGCTTGAGCTGAGACATCCATTTTCTGCCTCCAGGCATCAGCGCTCATGGTTTTCTGTACCATCAAAATTGGCTTCCCTGGTTCTCAGTCCTTTGTGTTTAACCTGGAACTACACCGGCAGCTTTTCTGGGCCTCTAGCTTACAGAGGGCATATTGTAGAACATCTCACCTTTCATAAGTGCCTAACACAATCCCTCCTAATAAATCTCTTTCTATATATGTCTATACATCCTATCAATTCTTTTTCTCTGGAGAACACTGTTGATAGTATTTAAGTGTAGTAAACAAGTGGAACTCTGTGTGCCATTAACTAGAATAAGAATACAAAATAAAATGCAAAATTGTAATGAGAGAGACATATATCAATTTAAAAGACGACATCAAGTTAGGAATGATGGAAAGAAACAGTGGGGAGAAGGAAGAAATCAGGGACAATGGCACATGGAGAAGGAAGCATCTGAGAGGTACAATGAGAGTTTGCTATTTGACCATGTGAAAGGGTGGAGGAAAAGCATTACAGATGGAAGAAACAGCATGAGTGAAGGCCCGGAATTAGGCAAACACAGAATGTGTGCATGTGTTGTTTCACAGAGTAATTAGAATTCAGCTTGATTGGAGTGTAGAGCCAGATTGAACATCAGGCAAATTCGATTGGAGGTTTTGACTTAAGTAAAAGGTTACTATTCAACAATGAACTGATTTTCCTCAATTATTATATGTGATACACCATCTCATCTATTTCTGTACTCCAAGTAAGAAAATCTTTGAAATGTTACTGATGTCATTTGTTTTATTGACAAAAAAATAGTTAATAAAATGTAACTTTTTTTAAAAATTGATTTTTAGACAGAAAAGAAGGAAGAGGGAGAGAGAGAAAGAAACATCAGTGTGAAAGTGAAACATCAATTTGTTGCCTCCTGCATGCCTCCTACTGGGGATGGAGCTTACAACTGGGCCTGTGCCCTGACTGGGAACTGAACCAGCAACCTTTCTGTACATAGGACGGCACCCAACCAACTGAGCCACACTGGCTAAGGCCTTGACTGTGTTTGACATGTGAAAGTCAACAGTGTTAATGTGGATCTTGTACTATATTACAAGAATATTGCACTGCAAGGGTATTTGTTTGCCTGTCCCTACATGTCCTTGTCAACTGCAGAGCTTTTCATAATTAGGTGCACATAGTAAAGTCCCCTGGCACAGTGGAAACAGACAGCTGTCAGCACCTACAACCAAAGAAACAGCCTCCTTTCTCTTCTGCTTCATCTGTACTGTTCACATTTCTTTCTGGTGGTGTGTGTGTGTGTGTGTGTGTGTGTGTGTGTGTGTGATTCAGAGCTCCCCTTCCTCATTGCCTCCAGAGTGGTTTTTAATTGCTACTGTCACATCTATTGTTCAGGGACCTTAGGTTACCACAGGGCTGACATCTAGTAAGAGGGAGTTATTATTATAACTGTACCCTAATATAAGAATATAATTGTTTTGCTACTTGTATAATAACAGCTATATTGTTACTCTATTTTATCTTCAAATGACCCAATGGAAGATTTAGTATATGAAATATAATCCATTTGTGTAAAGAGGAGGAAACTGGCAATAAGAGAGGTTAAATGAATAATTCAAGATCACTCAGCTGGTGGTAGAGCAGAGACAATCACACAGTGATAGCCATTCCAGAGACCTTTTCTATTTGTGATAAAGTATGTGAATGTACACATTCAGGTCAACTCCATTGTTTCATCTGTGGAATATATTTCCCCACTGCTTAAGTAGTAACCTATTCAAAAAAATAAACATCCTTATATCAACATGTGTAAATCAAAGTGGAACAACAGGATTTGATTCAATTTTCATTTCTTATGACATTACATACTCGATTAAAAAAACCCTCTTCACTAAAGCAGCTTCATGACCTGAACATTTTAGTGTGATCCTTTCTCAGACCAACTTCAAAAGACTGAATTTAAACCCATCTTCAAACTGTGAAGGTTTTAGTGTCCTGTTATTTATTTTTTCCTTTTGAAATCCCTCTGCTGGGACTAAACCACATATAGCCTAACAAGGCATTTATCCATATCTGCAGCCTGATAATCACACAAGAACTTGTAGGAATGTAGCACTGACGAATATATCACTGTTGAAAGAGTTTGTGTATATCAAAGCAAATGAACCGTGACCAATCCATTGTTTCTATGGCCGGCATCCTTCTACATCCCCCTAATAACATAGAAATGTCTTAAAGGATTTGCATTATCAAGTTTGCAGGTTTATTTTCACTCATAAAGAATAGTATACCAGATGTTCCTGGTACACTGAATTTGTCATACTGTAGACAAGCTGACATCATTATGTGAGACCACAGGGGAAAAAATTAAAAAATCACATTTAATCCATATTAACTACCAGGAGACCCATCAAGGCAGTTGGGCTAGCTCATGATGCAGCAGCTTCTAGCACATTAGCAGCCCATAACAACTTAGTTATAATGAGCTCCGAGATCTTACACCATAAGCTCAACTCCATTAAAGTGAATTCTAGTACATGAATTCATGTGCAGAGTGTAACCTTAACATCTGTCTGTGCTTAGCCAATATTTTTTTTATGTCTTCCTAGGAACAACCAAATTATCCTGTGTCCCCTGAAATGAGGGACAATGATTTCCGTCAGCTGCAGCTTTACCTGATAGAGAGGGCAGAGCTGACTGGCATCAGCTTCCCGGCTACAGAGTGGGACAGCAACCTGCTCAGGATTCCAGCAGCTGTTTTGCACACATTAGGCCAATTTTCTCCCAATTTTCCCTTGCTATTCAAGTGGGAAAATCAATAATCTAATCAGAAATTCAATAGTCAACAAGACATGCATATCTAATACGTATTGTAGAACATGTATTTAAGCTAAATTGCTTAATTTGTATCCTACTAAACTGAGCATGGAGAACCTTTCTCTTTTAATACACTTTGGTCATTTCCCCCTAAAAAACATCTCCTCCTTCTCTACCCATGCTGGAGTGGATAAACTTAGGGGTTCAAGAAATAATAACAGTAATAAATAACACTATTTAATAATAATAATGATTTGTTTCACATAGGAGAAAACAGAGGAATACATTACCCATGGTTAACTGGTTCCTCAGTAAGTTAAAGGACCAGGCATCCAATATGTAATTTAAGGCATTTCCAGAGAGTTTTGGTATAGGATGAATAATTATTTATGTGAATAATTTAACTTTCCTATTATTGTTCTACCTTAAACAATGGGTATATATGAATCACTTGGGCAGTGTTTTCAAAATTGGAACCCCTCCTTCTATCTCCTGAAACCTCAGCACGCAGAAAAATGGATGCTGCCAATATCATGATGGGTCTTCTAGATTTTTACACACCCAAACTGCATCTAGTTCTAATCGATCTAGTTATAATGCCTTGAAAGTCTAGCAATTTCATATGTGGATGGGATCTGGAAGGTCATTTCGTTCATCATTCAACCTTCTTGAAGAGTGCACCTCTCTGCTCCGACAGTCCTTGTCTGGGAGCTGGCAAGGACAGTCACTCAAACTCAGATGCACACCATTTCAATGAGGGATCATTCTGGTTGTCAAAACCACAATAGGCCTTCTGAAAAAACTAATAATTGATTCTGACTCTGCCTTCAGTTATAGTTTTATCTTCTGATCAACCAGAGCATTACAGTGATGTTTTCAATGACATGATTCACCACCCAATATGTGACACCACCTCTTCTTTTCTGTGATTTCTACAAACAGTTCAGAGGTCTCAGCATTGTTTTTAGGGGTCTCCTCATTCTGGCCACACCTCCGCATCATCTCTCATTTGTTGATGCCCTCCTGTATCTTAATTCAAAAGCCCCAGCATTTCATGCACTATTCCAAACATAGTCTGAAAAGTGTCAAGTACTTAAACAGAACTTGTAGCATTGAAACCAAACCTCCATTAATGTAATGTAGGGTGAGACCAGCTTTCTTAACCTTTTCCAATAGTTGCCTTATAAGAAATTTAAATTCAAGTAAACCTCTAGCACCTTCTTCCCGGACCACTGCCAAACCATACCACCACACACGATATACCTCTGAAGTTAATACTTTTGAATATATGGACAAGGCTGGACATAGAGGCCAAATTTTTTACTTTTTGTTTTTCACCTCCTATTTTTTTTAGCATTTTTGATTTTTCTTGGAACCTAAATCTTTATCACACACATGCAATTTTCTTAGTCTTGAGTACTTTGCAAATTCTATAAGCCTGTTTTGAATACATTAGCCCAATTATTTGATTATAGTTTTAAATAGAAAGTACATATCTCAATGCTTTTCTACCACAGACCCTTTTTCATGTTTATAATAATCTCAAACAGTGGGTCCAAAGAGATGTATAAACACGTCAAATACATGTCATCAGCATGCAAAGATCAGCAAGCCTTGGTTTGTCTTCAAGAAACTACATGGAATGTACCATGAAGTCAAAATTGTCTTATTGACCCCCTTCCTGGGCCAATCAGAATGGCTGGTGCTTATGCACTCATTTTATAAATGATGAACAATCATTCACTATTATGTGATTGTCTTTACCAGTTACCCCTAAATCTGGTTATAATCAAGATAGAGAGTCTCAGAAGGGCAGATAATCAAGCTTCACAAATGTACCTATTTCTCATATCTCAGGTTTTGAATCTGAATTTGAATTTGAATTTTTTAACTTCCCCACACTGTGCTGAGCTGTGCAGCTCAGTCAGGGCAGCAGTCATCTCTGACGTGGGGAAGCAAAGTTTGACTTATGTTTGCATTTATTGCTCTCACTATTAAACATGAGAGTTTTATTATATTTTCTAAACTACAAGTTTTTGGTACAGTGGTATATTTATATCACGTACAAATAAATGAGCACATAATGAATGTTCTTGTTCAAAGTACTTTTACTAATTGAGGAGTAAAATTAACAAAGGCTGGAGATCCCTGGATGAAAGACACACACAGGCTAGGCCAGGGCCCCAGGTGAGATCCCACCTTAGCCAATCTGCTTGGCTCTGAAGCTAAATAGTGTACCCCTAACTCTCACTGGGAAGCCCTACAGAAGAAATAATGAAATCCTATTCATTTCATTTGGAAGGGATCACAGAGTTGAAGCTTTTAATTTTGTAGGTCTAAAAACTGAGTTGCAGAGGGATTATGTGACTAGACTCAGCCACTTCAAAGCCCTTTGGGGGCATCTGAAGGAAAGGAAAATGAAATGAAGTGAAGTTAATCCCAAAGCTGGACCTGACTGCACTCCATCGCTCTTGTTCAATCAATGAACAAGAATAAGGAAACAAACAAGCAAACAAACAAAAAACCCAAAGCCATAAACAACAACACAGAAAGAAAAGAAAAAGAAGGAATGAGAAAGCAAGAGTCACTTCATGACATCTTTTGGAACCGCCCATACACTGACCAATTCTCTGGCAACAGCATTAAACACAGGGGAGTAACACCCGCAGAGAAGTTTCCGGACGTCGGCTGCATTGCTCAGTGCAGCACAGTCATCTTCCAACCTCAAGTGCCTTTACAATCCTGCTTTCAGAAGTAGTGAACATCCACATTGTTTTAAAATGAATAATACATTACCAAAAAATAAAGGGCACAGTACAGGATCATACCTTCAACATCTTGACTGGTAAAATGTTCTTCTATATATGAAAGGGGAAGTTACCGTACATTTTATAAATGATAGTACATTGCACCTGAACCACAATGTTAAGACTGTTCTTATGGGGAGAAAGTTCTGCACAAAGCACATCCACATTTTCTTTAAGTCCTACAATTGAACTTCACTAGGAGCACATAAAACTAAGCCTCTGACCTGCAGGCCCCCATTTTTTTCCTACTACACCACAGCTAAGGGGCCTGTTTCATACCTGGTTAAATACACTAAGAATTTTGTCTCTAATAAAAACTTACATTTTCTCCAAGTTTCCCCAAAACCTCAATGTTGTCTGCAAACAAGGGTGATAAGAAAGTTGTCTAGCTTACAGAACGTGGGTAGTGGTAAATTTGTTTGGGTGTCATTAGGATGCATGTAGCCTTTATGTCACCATAACACACTCTACTCTAAGACTGCTGTTGTTTTGCGGGAGGAACAATAGTAATAATAGTCACTGATTTATCTTCTGGTTCTTACTGCAATGGCAGCTCCATGAAAGCAGTGGGTGACATTACTTTATTCCTGACTTTTAGAATAAGGACTGGGTAGAAGCTCAGCAAATTGTGATATAGTAATAACTGTTATAGCATTTAGCGTAAAACATCCTTATGAGATGTTCTGGAAATATGAGCATCCACAATGGCTGCAAATGAAAGCATTGAGGAGAGAATGAAGAAATGGACTGAAGAATGGGGAGGACGTTATATAATTAGGCCTTGACCACGTGTCTAGCATTCACCTTCTTACTACTACTTGGTCCATCCTTGTATCCAGGCTAACAGTACTTTGTCTTGGTCTGCCTGTCTCCCTCTCCCTATCTTATGAGTGCATGCACAAATCCAGCATGGTAGAAAGTAGGCCTGGAATACTACAATATTGAGATTAGTTGTATGCCCTTGTATCTCTTATCACCTTGAACCTGACACCTGCATGTGTCTCCAAGGTGGCAGACAGGCCTCCAATCTCTATCCAGCCACCAATTCTCCGCAAATAACTCTCAGGTCACCCTTGAACCTTTCCCCCTCCTCTTCCTTCTTCAAAGCCAGTTTCTGCATCTGTAAAATAGATAGCTGGTTTTCACATGATCATGGATCTAGTAGTCCTCTAGGGAACCCATTAAAATTGTAGATGCCCAACTCCAGCCTTTGAGCCACTAAGAAGGAAGCTGCATTTTTAACAGTTGCTCAAGCTATGCCTGATACGGATATTCTGTTGCACTCCATTACCATTCCCTGAGCTCTAGGCCCTGCAAGATTCCAAACAGGAACACACTGATTTAATGGGTCAAACAATTTATGGTAAAAGGAAGAACAGCCTGGAGCACCTGGCTACAAGTGAAGAGTAAAGAAAAACAGGGAGACATATGAGGGGGGTGGGGGGGACTGTAGAGGGATATCTGTGAAGAGGTAAAATCTAAGTAAGTTTTCCAAAATCTAAGTGAGAAGGTTAAATTGGGTAGTGCTTGTGGTTGGAAGGCTGAAGGTGAGCGAACTGGAGCGTTAAGCAGACGTGGTTCTCAATATAGCATTAATTTATTTCTGTAACCTCAGACATACCCCTTAGCAAATAATTACTCAGATTAATGTTTCTCAGCTGTTGTACCAAGATAATATCTAACACCGAGATAATATCTAATATAATACAGACTTTTTGAGGGCTAAAGGAGATATCGTAAGTAAATAATCAGGATGACACTGGATATGCCCAATAAGTGTATCAATTATTATTTCAGAGCAATAACAAGAAAAGGGGACAGATTAATAAGTTTTCATTTTTTCAAATGTTTTATTGATTTTTTTAGAGAGAGAGGAAGGGAGAAAGAAATAGAAACATCTATGTGAGAGAGAACCATCAATCTGCTGCCTCCTGCACGCCCCACACACACTGGGGATTGAGCCTGAAACCCAGGCCTGTGCCCTGACTGGGAATTGAACCGGGACCTCTCAGTCTATGGGATGACACTCAATCCACTGAACCACACCAGCCAGGCAGGTTTATGTTTTTTAAAGGAAAAATGCAAAGTTCCTATCGAATTCCATATAGCTTACATGGAAAACATATGCCATGTGGCCAATATGTGTGCACTAAATTTGCCAAATATATGGTGGAATGTACCAAGGTCTGCAAACTAAAGTCAGGTCAGCTTCCTGTGCTGAACACGAACTGGTGAGCATCTGGGGGAACAGGCCCAACCTCCCCTGGGCCTGAGATGACACAGACACAACACGGCAGCTGAGTCAAAGTTTCCCCCCATAAGGATTTTTCATCCTCACCTCTGTGTTTGTGGTTTTTCATTTTGGGCAGAAATGCTCCATGTTAAAGTGGGTGCAGTTAATCTCCAACCTCAGCATCTAAATTTAATTATCTTGAACATTTCAATGCTGAATATAGTATCTCTCACATAACTCTATTCATGCTGATACAGATGGCCAGAAATAGGTTCACCAGGGCAAAGGGCTTGAAATGTACTGAAGCAGCTGAAAGTCATGAAGAAGGAACGTGTGAACAAGATGGAATCTATGCAATAAATATCTGTATTCAGAGTCCCTCTCGCCGGAGGAGCGTGCACTGAAATGCTACACTTCAAGTGGAACAGCGGCTGAGGTTATGGGTGCAGAGAGGCTCTGAGATCTCTTTGCTCCATACTGGAACAGGCACTTCACCAACAGTGACAATTAGCTTTTCTTTTACAAAACAATCTAGTGTTGTTAGAAGCTGCAGACTAACACCGCACTTCTGTTCCTAGAAGAAGTGACCCTTACAGCTTTGAAAAATATTTACACAATGGAGGTCATTATGTAATTAGCTATATTATAGTGTTTATTAAATTCCTAGAGCTGGCAGAGTTTATTTTTAAAACTACATGTGCTGAGTTTAATTAAACTTTTCAAATGTATGATGTACTTAATGGGATAGAGGCCAGTGATCTAATTCACAAATTTCCAGGTAAGCCGGCATTAGATATGGCCAAAGTCTACAAAAGACCACTACAGACATGATTAATATTTATTGGTAATTCTCAGGATTCTAAGACTGTATCTTGGTTTTTCAGTAGAAATTTAACAGAACTGCTTACTAAATATGATCACATAAATAATCCAGGCTATTGAATAATTTTCTCCCATTAACAGATATTTATAAATTACAGAAATACATATTTTAATATTTTAGAAACTGGATATCCTTCTTTGTGTATTTTTCATAAAAATACTTTAAAGATTATACAGATAAATCATAGAGTCTCAGGGAGCGCTAGGGGTTACCATCACAGGGAAACTTCATGGTAGAGGCCATAGACAACTACCAAAGATGAGGGCATTGGTCAAGTTTCTACAGCAAGAGAGGAAAGGAGATGCTGGGTCTTCTCCCTAAGAGACCATCTGTTGCCACAGACCATGCCAAAGAAGGGAAATTCTCAGCTCTTATTCTGTGATGATACAGGTGACTAGCTAAATCTGCTACTTGTATTTGACCAAAAAATAAGGCAAAAATCCCTGCCTTCATGGAGTTTACATTCTAGTGGAGAAAACAGATGTGAAACAGTGTGGACTAGTTTTTAGGGAGAGCACCGCCTGAGGTAAAGGCAATGAAGGAAAATAATGCAGGAAAAGAACGGGAGGCAATTTAAGTTGGATTACCAAGAATGAATTCATCGGCAAGGTGACATGTGAGCCCAAATCAGGAAGAAATTTGAGGGAGTGAGGCATGGGTATATCTGGGCTCGGCCTGGGAGAGGTGAGGTAGTGTTTTAAGCACAGATAAACAGCAAATGCAAAGGCCATGTACTGGGATCATGTTCTAGAAACAAGGAGTTTTGTATGCTGGAGCAAAGGGAACAAGAGCAAAGGAATATTCTTAGAAGAGTTGGGATAGATGGGGCTGCAGATCACAAAGGAGCTTGTATGTCCTTTGAATTTACTCTGCATTAAGTAGTAACATGATAGGATTTGCATTTTCATAGGATTTCCTTCACTACCACTTGGCAATAATCTTCATAGTGGTTCATTAAATTATTCCATGCAAGTCACTTAACCTTTCTTCTTCGAAGTTAGGTTGGGAGGAGCGTACACCGTATACATTGTAGCATCGTTTCATGCTCTCCTTGGCTATCCCTCCTACAGCAATTATTTTTTACTGCATTACAGTTACTAGTTCTCTCACATCTGCATCTTCAACAGATTCCTTAGTTCTTAGACCCTAGGGAAAACCTCTTCCTATTTTTGTACACAGCACTTCACACAATGTTTAGCACATAGGCGGGACTCAACAAAGATTTGCTGAATATAAGGTATTGCAAAAAACCATGCCAACTAGAACTTTTGGTTAGCCTTTTGGCTGGAATTCTGCAACTGGAATATAATCAGGTGAGTTGGACAGAATCTGAGATTGCCTGGGTAAATATATTTTTTAAACAAACTATTTTTATTAATTGTGTGCATAAAACTTATGAATAAAATCGTCCAGAAAGAATTTTTCAATGAGGCTTTTGAAAACTATCCATAGAATGCTTTTTTTTTTATCCTAACCGAGGACATTTTTGTGTTTATCTTCAGATCCTGTGGGAAAGAGAGAGAGGGGAAGAGAGAGAGAGAGAGAGAGAGAGAGAGAGAGAGAGAGAGAGAGAGGTGAGAGACATACCAACTGGTTGCCACCCACATGACTCCAACCAGGGCCGGGGATAAACTGCAACCGAGGTACGTGCCCTTAGCAGGAACCAAACCCAGGACTCTCTGGTCCACTGGTCGATGCTCCAACCACTGAACAAAACTGGCTAGGGCAGAATGCATATTTCTTTTAAGTAAATTTTCTTTGACTTTCTGCTTATTTGTTAGATGACAACCTGAAGAACCTTTGGATGTACCCACATGATATACAATCTTATTTTTTTAAAAGAAACTTGAAAATAGTTTACATTTTCTTCCCATATAAAATATTTATATCAAGCAATGTGGAAGCAATGGGCTATCTAGCTAAACTTTTATTTCTTTATTTGGATCACCTGTATTTTAATGTACCTTATAGTTTGAAGATTTAATGTCTTGTGAATCTAACCCATTACTTTGATGCTACACAAATTATGAGTGTATAACCCTATATTCCCAAAGTAAAGCTCTACAGTCACGTACCTTTATATTTTGGCAGTATTATTAAGTAATAGTCAATGTGCCCTGGCCAGTTTGGCTCAAGGGTTGGAGCGTAGGCCTGCGGTCTGGAGAGACCCGGGTTCGGTTCCCGCTAAGGGCACGTACCTCAGTTGCAGTTTGTCCCCGGCCCTGGTTGGGTCGTGTGGGTGGCAGCCACTCAATGTGTCCCTTTCATGTCAATGTTTCTCTCTCTCTTCCTCTCTCTCCCTCCCACTCTATCTGAACAAAAAATGAGAAAATGTCATCGGGTGAAGATAAAAAAAAAAAAAAGTAATAGTCAATGCATGAAAAACACTTTCAAAGGTTAAACTTTTCTTAAGTCATTATTTTCTATTTATATCATTAAGTTTTACTTTCATTCACTGAAAATGGAAAGGTCTATGAACCTTAATAGGATTACCACAAACTTGTACTTCTTATTAATTAAAATGAAATATTTACTAAGAGGTACCCCCAGAAAATAAGTGATCAATCCTCTGTTAGTATATTTAAAATAAATCATATCCACACCAGGCAGTTAAAATTCTAAAACATGTGATATGTTTCTGATAAAAATACATCATTTCTTTATGTCAACATGGTCATTATTTGTACTTAGTATATGAGTTACAAAGTCATTCAAATTTAAAATGCCTTTAATCAAGTAGAAAGTTTACCTTGTGACTGTCATAATTAAGTTGAAGACTATTCTGTCATTTGTCATCCACATGGAAACACTCAAAAGATAAAATCCTAAAGACTTTCCAAGCATTCCATTACCTACAATTCTCCAATATACACCTATCTTACAAATACATAACAATAAAATATACAATTCTCATAGATTGCCATCTTGGTAATCACCAGCTTTCTGAAATTCTGAAGTCAATTTCATTTTATAATCTGTTGAACATCACAAGTATTGTTAACTTTAAAGGCGACACAGTTGATTTCCATGAAGTCATAAATTTAAGTCAATGATTCTCTCAGAGTTATCTGAATAAAAGCAATCTAGAAAAAGTTGCATAGTAAAGGTTTCCTATAATTATGGGATGTGTGCATCCCATTTACACCTGCAACATTTAGATTGATCAAAACATGTAACTATTGTATTCTATTTCTAATATAAGCTCCTCATTGAGAACCAACTAATCTCTGTAAGAAAGGAAAGTCAATGCAACAAGTTAGCTGTTCAATACTGAATTTTTTTAGTAACTTTACATAGTGACACTGGTCGGGAGTTCTTATACCTTTACTCTCAATGAATAATTTCTTTCTGGATGAGGTTATTCATTTAACTGTGTATCAAATGAGGAAAAAGCCCCACAGTTTCCAAACAGACATTTAATTACTTAATACTGAATTATAAATGACTATTTATGTGGATAATTATAACTTTCATAAAATCTAAAAGATATATCTATGACACTAAGTTTTACTAAAACAATTATTAAGCAGTTATAATGGTTAGTTGGTAGGAAATGGCACTTTGATCCTTACAACTGCTTTCTGTTTAATTCGGTTATGTGTCATTTATAATTTCAACATAATACACTGAATAAACTGACAACCACGAGGCCAGAAATAAATCCTACCTATGTTTTTTACACAGAATGCTCAACCTGTAGTTTTAAAACTTTAGCTAAAAACATCACAAAAACAGCATTAATAATGACAGAACTGAAAACACACACACACACACCCAAAGATATGTTTAGTTTTCATTTTTTCACTTTTACCTTTGGAAACAAATGGTCCTTAAATACTTCAAAACTGTAGTCTAGGCAAACAAGTCGGCTAGTCACAAAGATGAGGGGTGACTTTTCCCCTGCAGCCCAGGCTGTGGTGCGGCGGTTCCACCTGCTCCTCCCTCCCCACGCCGGGGCTTCAAAGGACCCCAGAAGAGCTCAAAAATCAAAAAGGATTGGAAGAACAGACTTGAAAAAGTCAGGATACCAAATTATCATAGTTTAATTTCTGCTTTCACTTGCAAACAGTTTAAGAGAAAGCAAAGCAAGAAGCATCACAGATACCACAAGCCTAGTGGTTGCCTTCTTAAAAGAGAAAAGAATTGAGTTCAGCCAGGCACAAAGGTCTCCATGGCAACAGTGAATTTAGACCCCCATTGGCATTATTTATGCAACATTTCATCACAAAAGGACCCTCCCACTAGCCTGCCTGGCAAATTCTAGTTTTCCAATCTTCATTCTTTGCCCCTGAATTTGTATCTGGATCCTTAGCTCTCTGTATCTCAACAGTAAGAAAAAAACATCCTGCAGAATTATAAAATTTTTCTCAAACTGAATCTGGACTTTTTTTCCTTGGTGAACTCCAAGGCAAGAGTTAGATTCAAAATTGTTTGAAGTTCACATTCAAAAACAGGGTAGATTTTATCTCAAAAGTGGACAGTGTAACAAACACCAGTTTACTCAAATTATTTCAGTTTTTTGAAATGACACTGTAATTCAAAAAAGGTACAAAATGTGGCAAATCTAACCAACCAAAAAGGCTCGCGCAAAGATAAATTGTCTAGATTTGAAGCTAAACTTGATGCACGAATATCTACCCCAGCCACCCCAGTTATTACCTCAAACAACTTTTCTGAGTCTCTTACCTGATTCTTTTAACCACTTCTAAAAACATAAATTCAGCAAAGTATTTTAGACACTTTTTACTGAACTGTGTGCTAAATGCTCCCTAGATCCACATTTTATAATTAGATAACTTGGGGCAAATTATAATTAGGTTATTGTAACTATTAATAAGATGATATCTTATTGAATTTTTTTTATAATATTTGATAATGCTGGAAAGAAACATTACTAGTTCTCATTTGAAAAGGAGTCTATTGAGTATTAGCTCAAATAAGAACTAGAAGACTTAAAATTAGGTGTTGATCATGTTTAAAATAATATAAGCTTTTATTTAAAATTCACAGTACATACCTCTCAAGACCAGTCTCCTTTAATACAGTTGCATGTCCAGAGTTAAATCATGCAGCTTGATGTAGGTCTTAATTGAGTCTATGTCATTTTAAAATAAATTATGCAAGAAAGGCTTATGGGTGCCCATATTTCCTGCCAGTGCATATTTGACAAGATTTTCTGTTGCCTGCAATATAGGAAAATATGCCCAAGACACTTATTCACCTAGAATGAGGTGCTCATGGTGCCTCCAGAAACACAGCCCGCCCTCATTTTCTGTAAGGACAACTCAGGGTTGGACAACCCATGGCCCTACTTAGATGATTATACAATATTTATGAATGTATCATTCATATACCCTCTGACACTAAAAACTGAAGTCGAGAATTAAAAGCCGAGCTGATATGACTCTTTTAGGAAAATTACTTTCCCAGGTAAGAACAACCATACCCATACATTAGATCCATTGTCTCTCTCTTCTATATTTACTGCCTTCTTTTTAGTTGTTTTTATGTCTTTTTTCTTCCCTTCACTTATACCTCCTCACAGCAGCCCTCTGTATTTCTGCACTATCTGTTCTTCTTGATGCTTCTAATAGGGTTTTACTTCAGCAATGGCTCTATCTGCTCCTACTTCCCATGAGCACTGCAGCTCACTGTCATTCCTGTGATGCCTCCTTCAGTCTCTCTTTAACTCAGTTTTTCCATTATTTTAGATGCCTTGAGGCTATAAAAAGTATATGGCTAATTTCTTAAGTTACTTGGGGGTAAGTTTATATGTCTAGAGTTATACTTTCTCTGCTTCTTGTACGTTATTGTGTTAACTTTCTCCTCCTTGTGATTTATTTGCTTTTTAGTTGTTAGTTTTTTGTGTTTCGTTTTTTGATATGTCAACTTACTGTCTTATATTATCACCTTCTGTTAATTACTTATTTTTGAATTATGACAACTTTATCTTGGTCTGACACTTGCTTAATAACAGATTGAGGAGGAGAGAGGAAGTAGAGTCGGAAGGAAGTAGAAATTAAAAATGCAGTTCTTGCAACACCTCCCTGGACATCATTCCTTCTTGTTGGAGCTGATCTGCACAGGGCTCCTGTCTGCCTTGTGTCCCCTCATGTGTCAGAAGTCAGTGTTCCAGTGAAGGCCTGGGCAGTCCTGGCTTCTCTTCCCTCCACCTCCCTCCCTCCCCGTCTCTCTTCCCTCCTCTCTTCCTCCTTTTGTTTTAAGGAAATGTGCACACTGTATGATATCTGAAAAGTGATGTTTAAATTCTGTATACCTCACTTCCTTTTTATGAGTTTGTGGCTGATTCTGTTCCTAGCACCTTTGTAAATAAAATAGTATTTCTAATTTCTTGTATTTTGTGTTCATTTTAGTGTTTCTAGCACAGAAACAGAATGAACTAAACATGATGTGACATCCATAATATTTGATATTAAATTTGAAACAGACATGAATACTTGTTTTTCACAAAATTAAGCAGTCATTAGTCATTTAAAAAAACAATGAGGCACAGAGAGAAATCCCTTCAATTTTATTACCAAAAAACCTACCTAAAATGACAATCAGAGTTAAATATTGAAAACTTCTCCTTAGATATGAATGAGATGTCAATCACTGCTATCATCACTTCTATTTAACATAAAGTAAAAACAAAAAGCCAATGTTCAAAAATAAATTTTCTTTTGTTTATCATAAAGAAATTTAAACAATAATATCTATAAATGTCATAGAAAAAACATTCAATACCTAGGAGTAAATCAGTGAAGGTGGTATAAGACATCCTCACCAAATACTACATGACACTACTGAAAATAAATTATTGAAGACCTAAATTATTAAAGAGAAATGGCATGCTTATGGATTGGCAGATTTAATATTGTGAAGATTTCCATCTCCTTGGATTAACTGATATATTTAACATAATTCCCACCTAATAAATGTATGTGAAAATGTGAAGGGCCAAGAAGAACAAGTGATCTCGAATGAAAGAAACAAATCGTAATACTGGACTGACCAGACAAGAAGGCATATTACAAAGCTACAAAAAGGCATAATGAAGGTGGTGTGGTGTCCATGTGAGGAAGAACAAATAGAACTGTGCATAAGGAGAGAAAGCAGGCACCGAGCCACATATAAACCTAATTTATGAGAATCATGTCACTGCCTCAGGTGGGAAAGATGCTGCTTTCACATGGATTTCAATATGGCAAACAACAACAAAAAATGCACCTACTGTGATGCTCATACCAGCAATATTCATATCAGCACCAACTGGACACTATAGAAGTGCCCAGTGATGACAATGGATGTGCAAAATGAAATTCTATACTGTAAAGAAAATAAGCCAATAACCAAATGCAGTATTATGGCTGCTTCCTTACATAATCTTGAGCAATCTATATACTTGATGTATGCCCTTTTCTGTATGCATGTTATACTTAAAAAAATTAACTCTAAATTATTTACAATCCTAGATTTTTGGAAGTTATAACAGACACACATGAAAATAGGAACACTATTTACCTTTTAATGTTCTTGATTTTAAAATAAACATACACCATTTTAATTTCAAAGGTTTTTAGCAATATCCTCATCAATTTTGTTTTAAAAGAAAACAGAGAATTTTTAAGTCTTACAAAATAAAAGTACAACTAAAGGATGAAGAAACCACTATTTGTTGTGGCATCATCATTTCTAAAACAATTCACTATGTTGTGATCCTTTTGGACAAAAAATCCAATTGCTTGGGAAATTTTTTTTAAACAAAGAAAAAAATACATTTTCATGTATTGGGTATGTGTATCTACTAACAGTGACAGCCAGGTAGAAGAATAAATAGCACTGATGTAGGAAAGCTTTAACATTATAAATAAGTGACCAACTTTAGAATGACTTCCAAATAAGTTGAATGTGGAGAGTTTAGTTTTGCTATTTTAATAACACTTGATCTTTACAAGCTATTTTTTAAAGACTTGACTCTCCTAAAATTTTGGCTTTTCATTTTCTAAGAGTCAGCATTCCCGTGTAAAACTCTGTAATTCTATTTATTATCCCTCCAGACACTAAGGTATAAAATTACAAATGATTGACAGCCAAATTACTGAGTCCGCCTTCCAAGGGGCACAGTGAAGCTCTAGTGCAAAGATTCTTTTGCAATTAAATAGCTGCAAGGAGTAATATTTTTAGGGCCAGCTCAGCTTTTCATTTGTAGTCCACAGTTATCTCTGCTGTCCGTAGTGAGAATAGACTGTGGGCCGTGGGAGAGGAAAGAAGAGATGAAAAGCTAGAGGAAGGAAGTCAAACAAACAATGCTGGACTTCTGCCTGGGGCCCTGGTAGTGACAGCTACTGGGATAAACTGAAACCCTTTTGCTGCCTGCTGCTGCTAAACATGACCCCATGTCAGAAACACTCAGAAACAGGACACTTGGTACTCAGAGGGTGGAAATACATGACATCACACAGCAGCACTTATTCCCGAATCAGTGTAAATGTGAACGCCACAACTAAATCCAATTAATAGAGTTTATTTTGGTTATGCTTTGCCCTATCAGGGTATAAACTTCTTACTTGGGATTTTTTACACTGGGCAAATCGCATGCTTTCATTCGCTCTTTGCCTTAAATTAAAGCTCGTGCAATGACAGATTAAGAAGACCAAAGGCTTTCAGGGGCAACGCTCTACCCTGGCATGAAATTAATTTCCCCGTATTCAAAGCACCCTTGGTTTCTCAAATAGGATGTGGAGTTGACCATGCGGTAACAGTTCAGCAAACCCTTTGGCTTTTCTGATGCTGTAAATTATCAATCCGTAAAATTCATAGGAATTTGTACTTTTGGCATAAACAAAGCTTGAAGGCAGGAATCCCCAGTCACCAAATACATGATTGCAATGACTGTAAGAGAATGAATTTAGGGCACTATTTGTAAAATGCATTAGTTAATCAGAGGTTGAAACACATCTGCTTGACGGAATACACTTAAAATGCCACAATGCACCAGTTTGACTTTGAATATATGTGATTTCCAAACAATATTAACAATGATAAATGCAGGTAGATGCTTTTTAAAGTTCTCTCTCTCTCTTCTCTCTCTCTCTCTCTCTCTCTCTCTCTCTCTCTCTCTCTCTCTCTCGTGCGCGTGTGCACACACACACACACACACCTTGCCAGAATGCAACATTTTAAATTACAAAGGAGTTTCTTTATGGCCAAACTCAGATGGAAAGTGTCTAGCATATTTTACCCTTTTCCATACCTCAATCCCACACTGAAGATGCCGTCTTCTAAGAAATAACTCATTTTATCTGACTACTAAGAATATTGTCTTAATCTCCTAGTATTAAGAGAAGCATGTGTTTCAATATTTTGCATAATTAACTGATATTCTTTAACATTTATGTAAAGTGGTGATCATGAATAATACTCTGTCAAAACAGAGTGGGCCTGTTTCTTCGGCCGGACTTAGGTATTATGTCATTGCCCTCAGCTGAGACACCTATGGAATACCAATGAGAAAACGCACATGACTAAGCATTTCAAGTTCTTCCCACAATGTGTTTGGCTGAACCACTAGCCAAAGAGAATACTTTAAAAATATTTCTTTGCAAAAAAAAAAACAAAAACAAAAAACAAACCACAACAGCTAAGGTTCAAAGAAATCACAGGGGTGCATTTAATGCAAGCATGAGTAAATTCTTAAAAATATGAGACACTTCACTATGTACAATCTTAACTGCATAAATGTGTTGGTATAATGATTCCCTGTAGATGTGTTCTCCCTGGGTAGTATCACAATGTCTTACATTTAGTCTGGAACATTGTCTTCTTACTTTCAAGATTTAACTTGTGACTTAGGAGGTTATAAAGGGCAGTGGTTGCTAGTACTCTGTCATGGAAGAGAGGAATTACAGACAGATGGACAGGCTCCATGTAGCTGGCATTCCCATAACTCCGGGACTCTCCTGCTCTCTTTATGCTGTTTGTCAACATTTTTTAAAATATAGCAGTATAGAAATATTTGGTCAGCAATTTTTTACGAATCATAGTATATTTGTTCCATTTTTTCTTGAATGCCTGAGGACAATCTCTGAATTTTTTTCTGTCCTGTACTGAGGTTGGATGTGTTGGAGCAGGGTAGAAAGCCAGCCTAAAGAAGTCCAAAATAATCTCTAGTAAAAGGGCTGTGCTTGCAGTTTCTGTAACATTACAGATTAAACAGATGTGAATCACAGCAGGCTCCGTGTCTTACCATTTGTCAAAATATTGCATTCTCTTTTGAGAATTTGGAAGACTTTTCTATAGGATGTTTGGAATATACCTCTATCACTGAACATTTCCCAAATACGGTCTCCAAAAGATGGAGGCCTTGTGTCTATGACACAATTTAAGTTGGATCTAGAACTGATACTGCATGTTTGAAACTTAGTGTTTGTTTGGATCCTGTAAGCTGTGTTTACACCTCTTAAAATCTCCCAAACAAGGAGTTTGCTCTCCTCATATATTCAGCTCACCTGGAATAGAATGTTTCCTTGGCATTTTCACAACTTCTCATGTTATCTGATGGACTGAATGAAAATTTAACACTCAGCTCTGTAGATTTATGCTACGTTACCTATTTCTTGCTTTACGTTCATAATGTGGCCTCTGCCAATAATGTGACTGTTTTCAATTCACAGTTGAGCACTCTGGACTGGGGAATGTGAATAAAAGAATGATGAGAAGAGCTGGCATTGTACCGGGTAGGTAACTCACGACTGGATAACAAACACTTGCCACATCCCTGAGATGCCTTTGTCCACATCCTCATGTGATAAGGGATAGGTGTCTTTTCTGTTTTACTTAAAAAGCAGCTTAAGCACAGAGTGGAATTTGATCATTGTTTCTGTACATATCCAAAAGGAACAACTTTTTATCTCATTTATAGATGGGGAAAGTGATTTACAGAGATTAAATAATTTGCCCCAAATAGCACAGGTTGTAAGTAGTGAAACCTGAATTTGAACTCAGGTAGTTTGACTTCAGAAGTGGTGTTCTGAGCCACGGGAGATGCCTGTAATCATTTACGAGGTTTTAACTTTGGCTTCCAGGAATCATGTCTACAAACCCCAACATGATGCTTTAATGGGGTTTGCACAACTATGAAAAATAAGATGGTCTACCCCTATGCCCCCACCAAGGAAGAAAGTTTTGATGAGAAGTAATTTCAGCTCTAACAATCAGCAAGGTTCCTAGGGGAGCCAGCACCCTAAAGCTGCCCCCCATCCAATCTACCTGCTAAGCAATCCTTCACCAGCTATGGTTTTGCTTATAATTTTAAATGTCATTTAAGGTCCATATTGTATACAGAAATTTAAAAATCCTTTCTCTGCTTACATGTGATGATTTAGTTGCACTTTCTTAAATGAAAGGAAACACACATCACTTTCCCCTTCACTGAACCTCCTGCGGGAAGGTTTACAGGTAAAGGGAAGAGAAGAAGCGGCTATGGTTTTTATAGCCTTTTAATATATAAATTGAAGACCAAGAGCTAAAAATGCCTATCTTTAATTACCATGATAATTTATGAAAAGCATAGAAATATAGAAACAAAAACAATTCACCAATAAGTGCAAGTACAACACTTTAATATTCTTTAAAGTTAGTATCCATTAAGGACTGGCTCATAAACATCAAAAGTAAGTGCAATGTCTGTAACAGCAACAAAAATGTATGGGTCAATCTGCTTTAATAGAGCAGGAGGTCACAGCAACGTCCTGAGAAACTGAAAGAAGTAATTGCTAAAGGAGAAGAGTTAACTATCAAAGCAAATTTTATTTCCAATGAGTAGTTTATTTCCAATACATCTCTTTGGAAGCT
Source organism: Molossus molossus (assembly GCF_014108415.1). Lineage (NCBI taxonomy): Eukaryota > Metazoa > Chordata > Mammalia > Chiroptera > Molossidae > Molossus > Molossus molossus. Next base: position 30,190,333 of record NW_023425366.1, on the reverse strand, counting down.
TGTGTCTTCTAAAACATTTTTGTAGAAGTTCAACAATATATTTAGTTATACTTAATTTCTTTTTTTACTAAAATTATGAAATATTAAATAATTAACCACATTTGTGAATGAAATCTTGAACTTGCCACCAGTTTTTACCAAATATAGTATTTTCCCCTGAATGTGATATCCATGACAAAAGATTTCAGTCTTTTTGTTGTTGTTGTTATTGTTTTTGCTTTTTGTTTTATTTTTGCTGGCTTCTAAAATCCAAAAGTTTGGAAACTCTGTTTATCTTTGAGGTCAATGTGGATCAGAAGTGACATTTATGACTGAGGGTACAATTCAGTGATGGAGCGAGGCAACAGAAAGATTAAAGAAATATAGTTTATACACCCCATTGGGGTTCATAGGCCACATAGTTATTATTTTCATAAGAACTGGCACATGGAAATAGTTACCCGATTTCTTGAGGGTCTTACTATTACATGGGCACCTCAAAGGTACAAGTTTCTTCTGATATTCTGATGGCCTTCTATTGCCATCAAGTTGATACTTGAGTTACATGCTGAGGAATGTCAAAATTAAGAAGTAGCTAAAAATGCATAAGTGTACCTAATTCCAGAAAATCCTAAATATTGGGACCATAAATGTTTGTCATCCAATTCTGAAGCACAGATATAAATAGGAAACTGAGTGTAAATGACCCACAATTAAAACACATGATTCCAACTTCTACTTCTCCATCAATCATCAATGTTTCCCTCATTGGATATTGTTAGGTGTCCAAGTCAATCACTGAGGTGTTTACATACTAAAAGGATTACATATTTCCATTAACATATCAATATGTGAGCATATTGTTTTCTGGATCAGTATGTGGAAAGCATTTGCTGATATTTAAATTCTAAGTGAAGTTTGAGTCACCCAAAAACTATAAAAATATCTATCCATGTGTAACATGTACCAAATATTTTTTGCCAATATATTAAGTTCATTGTAGATTTTATTTTTCTAAGTTGAAAAAACATGTCAACATTTGAATCAATATATGTGCGTATATCTTTTAAAAGAAAAACTAGTGCAGGAAATAACATTGCAAAATTATGGGGCAGAACACTTCCAAAGAATGATGTTGATAATGAAAGGTTTTATCTGGAAAAAAATGCCAGCAATTAGCCCAGCAGTAATAGCACAGAAGTTGGAGGTAATGAGAGTATTGGTGATAAACATATAATAGGAACAATATTATGAAAGCATCCATGAGGGCCTGTCTACTGGGGAGAACGAAAGCTCACAGATAAATTGCTGAATTAAATGAAAGAATGTAAAGAATTCCAAATCTAACAAATACATTTGCTCAACCTTCGTGAAGCAACAAGGACATTTCTTTATGAGTGATGCATTGTTTTAGCAATACTATATATGGATGTAGAAATATTCTAGAATAACTCATCACTGAAACAAAAGAGAGTGAATTATGTGAATATCTTTTTGTATTGATATATGTAAGAACAAGAACACACATACATACATTTCACATGTAAATAATGATGAGCAACACATGATATGAAAACTAAAGGCAAGCTAGACTTGCAAATATTTGCTTCCTTTTTCCATAGCATCATTTTCATCTTTTTTTCTATTTATGGCCTAATTGAAATAGTCCTCCTCCACTATAGTCTGTTTTTCAGACTCCTTCTTATAATGCTATAGAAAATAGTATATTGCTATAATATGAATTTTATTCCCTTGTGCAGAAAATTTCCCTGAATGGAAGTGGCATCATAATAAGCTATAAATAATTGGAACAGATTTAATTGAAGTTATTAAAAATAAAACTTAGGTTTATAAATTCTAATGTGGTCTGTTTAAATATCCTTGGTCATTGTGAGTTTACTGAAATGATTTCAATAGATTTAATTGTTAATGTTTAATTGTTCACGTCTCACAAGTCATTAAGATTTTAATAACTCATATTTTCTTAAATGAGAAAATATATAATAATAATAACCACATAAAATATCTATTGCCTTTTAGTCTACAAAATGATTTTACATAAATTATCACTTTTGATGTTAATTCTCATTTAATTAGATATTAATATCTAAATCCAGAGTGCCAATAATAATAAAAAAATACTCAGGCAAATATTAAAATATACTGATGAAATGCTCATTAAAGAAAGCACTGAACCCCTTCAAGGGCCCTCTGCCCACCCAACTCTCTAGGAGGTTTTGACAAAAGGGAAAAAGGTGACCTATTCCTACTATCCTTTCTTCCCAAGGCTCAGGCAGGCAAGGCCACTCCTCCCAGGGTGTGGTAATTAGGCCCTTTAATAATACAGGGATGCAAAGTACTATGAGATTCAGTTTCTCTTGTTAACGAAAATTGATACAATTTCCTTTTTATCTATTTTATTATTGTAAGATATGCTACCATAATAATTTTATTTTTAACACTGCAAATGGCTCAGAATGATGTATTGCTATCACTTCAATATTATCATAATGAGAAAAGTATAAGTAGAGAAAAATTAGAAGTATTTCTTTTCCACACTGTTGATACCAACAATAGCTCCATGGTTTTTGTCATCTAGGAAAATTCAAGCATCCAAAGCAACACAAATGAGTATTACTTTTCAGGCAAGTTCCCGATGGACGTGTGTCAGTATGCACAATAAGCAAGATGACGTTAGATAGTACGATTCCAACACATTCTTGGCAGTCACAGTGAGAAACAAGGGCACTGCCCTTTGGCCCTGGAGATCAGAACGTCTCATCCAGTGTCTGTCCAGATGGAAGAGAGACACACTGAACCGGGGGGAGGGGGGGGCACTAATGGAATAACCTTACAACATTCAGGTTTGACAAAGACAGAAAACAAGACACAGTTATACTTTCTCTTTAAATATTAACAAAAAAATAACCAAAAATCTAGAATACTGCTTTTTCGTTTCTCAAGCTAATAACATTGATGTATAATGGTAGATTGAAGCAATCCTTGTGCTAGACTTCTCCCGTGCCAGTGGTGGTCTAAACTCAATGAGTGGACAAATCCTGAAAACGGTAACACTGTGAGAGGATCTATTAAAGCATAATATAACCTATATTAATCATCTGGTAATTTAAAAGTAAATGTCCCTTGGGCTTTTGTCTACCCAATTACAGAGTAAAGAGGCATTTACCTTAACAACCAAACAAATCATTCAGTCTTTATACCTTTACCTCCAAAACGAAACAGGCACTCACCATCAGCATATAAGTATAAACGTCACAACTATATAAATCTACTGAACAAACTTTCATCTGCATTCCATATATTAAAAAGGTGGCCACCTACTTTTGCAATAAGGATGGAAGTTGTTGATTCTGGTTTTCAAAATAGAGTTTAAGTATATGCATTTAACCTGAACCATACCATGCAACCAACATAATTTATGCATGTTATAATTTTAAATGTGATAGTTGCAGCAGTTGATGGTTTTCAGCTTTAGGATCCCCTGTGGGTGTTACTGTCAGGACTTCATGGGCTGCGATAGGACTTTTGAAAATCTCACTTGTTAAGGAACCAACATTACCCACCCCCATACATGCTTTGAAAGTAAAATAGACTAGAGGTCCCCAAAATAATCCATTGTACATGACTAATTAATGACACACTGCATTCAGCTTTATAATAATAGTATTTTAATATAACATGTAAATCCCAGGAAGATTATTTTCCCTAAAACTAAAAGCCAATGTAAATGGTGAGAAGTTGAGTTTATGACAGATGATAAATACTACATAGAGATCAATTACATAGTACAAAAAATTATTAAATAGTTTGAGAAGTCTCTTGATTTTATTTGCATTCATTCATTCATTCATTCATTCATTCAACAAATAGTTACAAAACACCTATTTTGCTCTAGGTACTATCCTGAAGGGCATTAACAAACAAACAAACAAACAAACAAACAAACAAACAAACCTAGAAGTGGCCCTACCCTACAGTCCACCTTTATTTTGGAAATGCTCAAATATGTGACATCCGTTCCTGTTTCTAGAAACTCAATTTTATATCTCTTTTCAGTAAATTGGCTTATTTATTTTTGCATTGATTTGCACATAGTAAGCATTAGTCATTGGCCTGACAAATGGATTAGTGTTTCCATTTGCAATTGAAAATATATATAGTATTAGGGCATATCCTGAAACGTAAAAGGTAATTATTACTTTGTTATCACACATAGGGGTGAAATAAGACTACAGAACCTTACTGTTGCATGTTTGTAAGCATGCATATTCACAGGATGCTTCTCCTTTTACCTTTGGATGTGGTCTATGGGGGTCAGATTTAGGAAAAAGGCTGTATTTCATTTACGTAGCCTTTGGCTAAGGCAACCAGTGCCCCCATGCCTTCATAACCATCTAGTTAGCCTGGGAAATTTACAAACACTCTCTTGTTACCATGAATGAGATGGTAACTATGATCTAGACATTGTGCAGAGTTCTTTATCTATATCAACCACAATTTTCACCATTGCACATAAAGTGCTGTTTTCCACTGTTAAAGAAGAGAGAGAGATTCAAGAACAGGAGCCACTTGTCTGACACCAAGCTCATATATCATGGGTCATGGGTCTGAGCACAAGTGAGTCCTCAAGCCTTGATTCTTCCCTGGAAGCATGTTAAACCCACTTTCTGAAGGTGTCCCCTCTTCTGTATGCAGTCATTCTCCTGCTCACTGCTTTGATGCTCTCTGGCTTTCCAAATCTTAGTTCTTCCTCTCTCCCCTAGAAAGCCTGGGGCTCACCTTCTCCAGATCTGTCCAATGCTCTAATATTATCTGGGCCCTAATTAAACAATTGTGTCCCAAGATCTCTGAAAGTACCTCATTAAAACAGTTGCTTTGATATGATTGCATTGAGTGGAAAATGAAGGAACCACCGATAAGCCCAAGAACATCAGTGGAAGAATGAGAGGGAGATTTTCATGAGCATTTTTGGAAGCTTTCATTTTGGTGTTTGCAGATCTACTTTGACCTCTGCTCCTCCAGAAAACAGAAAATACATAATGGAACATTATGTCAGGCTTGGCTCCCATGCAGCGAGGGAGTGAACTGACTGCTTGTTCTTGGGCTCCTGGGTGAAAAGGGGAAGGAATTACCAGCCTTAGGTGTGACCCTAAACTCCCCAGCAGATCCACCTTTCTAAACTCCCTTCTTTCTTGGTTTGGAAACATTTCCTTTTGGGTAGCATTATGTGGTCACTTGTTTTCAGGCATCTCCCATATAACTGAGTGTTTGGTAGTAATACCAATGACAAAGATAAGACTTTAAACAATAACGTGATGATGTTAGATATATTCACTCTTGGAAAAAAATAACTGACCAATTAATTTATTTACCTGTGTTTCAAGAATGCTGGGATACACTAGATTACAATGCTGCTGTGATTCAGAAAGGGACTGAGAATAGGAACAACTGCTCTGATTTTAGTTATTTCACCAGGTTTCCTTGGGGAAGTCACTCGACTGACCGTACACGAAGTTCCTTTCTTTATAAATCAGAGTAACATTCGTACAGCCAGCCTAGTTCAGTAAAAGGTGACAGAAACCCAACAAGATTAAAGCTACAAATTCTGTGGAGTTGAGGGCTTGTCTAATATATATTTATGCTCATCACTGTGTCTAGGGGAACTCCTCATCAGGAAGTGTACTCAGCACAGTAACACTCTCACAGCTGAAGCATATGCCATGAAAACAATCTTCATGAGAAAGCAATTTAAATTCTATAGGAATATAAACAGGTAAAATGACGACAATGTCAATGGGTTGTAGAGGCTGAAAATTTGACACTAAGAAAACAGACAGGGTCTTACATTCTATTGGCGAGTCACAGACAATTAACATCCACCCTCACTGAAAAAAAAAAAAAAAGGTTTCGCACATGAAAAATGCTACGAGGAAAACAGAACAGTCTGGTGAAGGCTTCCTAGGAGTCAGCAAGGCCTTGTAGATAATTTCAAGGTTTGGATTCTATTTTAAACAAAGTCATTGGAGGCATCTAAGTGACACAATTGGACAGATGGTTTTTTTAGAAAGTTCAACTTCATATATTATGTTAAATGGAACAGGAAACTATCTGGAACAATAAAAGCTATGAAGAAACAGTTCTGCTTGGATCTGAAAAACCACCACTCATAGAAATCATGCAAGAGATCAGTGAGGAGGATAAGGTCACAACCCAGAAGTGGTGATGGTATCTGGCAATATGTTGGTAGTGGTGGAGGAAGAAAAACAAAAGTGTACTAAAATGAAGATAACAGGACAAGATAACATGATAGTTGCGATGAAAACTCTAAAGGTGTGCCCCCACACCCCATTAATTCCTGTACTCTGTTTACTCAATCAAATATTCAAGTAAGTTCTACTCTAAAGGGACTTTGTAGATGAACTTAAATGTACACATGTGTTGACCTAAAAATGTGGAGGCTATCCTAGATTATCCAAGTTGCTCCAATTTAGTTACATGAGCTCTTTAAAAAACAGAATTTCCTCTGGCTTGTGCCAGAGAGAGAGAAGAGGAGGTCAGAGAGATTTGAAGCCATCATTGGTGGTTTTGAAAATAAAGACAGGGAGCCATGTTCCAAGGAACACAGGTGAACTCTACAAGCTGAGCATGACTCATAGACACCAGCCTGCAAAGAAATGGACATTTAAACCCAAGGACTGCAAGGAACTAAATTTGGCTAATAGCCTAAATAAACTTGGAAGCAGATTCTTCCCCAGAGCCCCCTTTTTTAAGGAATGTAGCTCTGCTGCCACCTTGAATTTAGCCCAATGAGACCCATGTCAGCCTTCTGAGACAGTGAGATAAATACATTGGTGTTGCTTTAAGCCACTAAGTTGTGCTGACTTGTTACAGCAGCAACACAAAACTCATACAGCAATGAGATAAATATTAGAAGGAAATAAGGGAATGAGACATGTCAGGATGACTCAGCTCTTTCAACAGAGTTTAGGAGAATAAAGGGAATATTTACGGAAATGGAAAAGAATGATGGAAGAACACTGGAGAAAGAAAATAAAAAACAAAATTTTGTATTGAACATGTGAAGCTTGAGATGTCTATCATTACCACTTGGAAATGACTTAAAGCAGGTGGAGATATAAATTTGAAGCTGAGAAGGGTGGTCAGGGCTGGAGATGTAAATGAGCTTTTATAAATGTGTCATAGACACATAGATCAGGTTACAAGTGTGCTTCTACAAATAGACATCGATAAAGAGAGAACATTCTCAGAATTTGTTTATTAACAATGTCTAAGAAAAATCAGAAATGTTAGAAAGGACAGGAGATTACACACTTTCATGGGTGGAACTATATTCTCCCCCCAAAATACACTAGCATCCTAATTCCCAGAACATGTCAATGTGACTATAATGGGAGACATGGTCTTTACAGATGTAATGGGGATAAAACGGGGTTATTAGGTTGGTTCCAACTCCAAAATGACTTTATAAAATGGAGAAATTTGGAGAGAGTCAAGCACAGAGAGAAAACATCACTGAAGATAAAGGCAGAGATGAGGGTGATGTTTACATAAGCCGAGGAGCACCAAAGACAGCCAGCAAACCACCAGACACCAGAGGAGAGCATGGAACAGATTCTCTGTCACAGCCTCAGAAACCACACCTGGATCTTTCATGTGCAGCTTCCAGAACTGAGCAACAATAAAGTCTGTGGTACTTTGTTACAGTAAGCTTAGCTAATTGTCACATAATGCTGTGACACGGACCCCTGAGGCAGTTACACAGAAGTATTTTCAGCAATATAGTCTCCATAGCTGACATATAGAATAGTATCAGCCAATAAAAATAAACAAATAAAATAGATGAACGTATGGCAAGGCAAAAGGATCTATTAAAAATAATTGCAACAGAACCATAAACCTAATCCTATCCCTAACACTAACCTTAACCCTAGCCCTGGCCCTTGTCCTAAATCTATCACTAACCCTGACCCTATCCCTGACCCTAGACCTAACCCTAGCCCTAGCACTAACCCTAATTTATCCCTAACCTCCTGCAAAAAAAAAGATAACTGCAATAGTAATTATATAATTATTTAGTTTTAAAAAAAACTAGTAAGCATATTAATTACAAAGCATAAAGTCACTCATAAGTCAGCTATTTTATTAGATGATACTAAAGTCTACTGTAATTCAACTGACACAAGTTATACTATTTGAATATTAATCCTCCATAAACAATTATAGAAAGTTGCTCAACAGTGCTAGTTATGAGACCATTTCTCCATGACATTTCTTGTGTTTATTTAACTTAGACCTGTTACAAATGTCAAACTATCAACATTCTAAATGGGAATAACTCAGAAATTGAGTTGAATATCTGTGAACACCCTCCAACTTCAAAAGGCACACGCCTTCTGTTATAAAGAAAATTTAAAAAGGCGTCCTCCTCTTATCTTTCGATCTACTTTCTTGTTTCAGTTACTTGTGGTAAATCACAATCTGAAAATGTTAAATAAAAAATTCCAGAAATAAACAATTCATAACTTTTAAATTACACACCACTCTGAGAAGTGCGATGAAATCTCACACCATCCCAGTCTGTCCTGCCTGGGACCTGAATCATCCCGATGTCCAGTAAATTCAAGTTGCATGAATAGCACAATCATATAACTTTTTTTTTTTATCCTCACCCGAGGACATTTTTTGTTCAGGTAGAGTGGGAGGGAGAGAGAGGAAGAGAGAGAGAGAGAGAGAAACATCGATGTGAATGGGACACATCGAGAGGCTGCCACCCGCATGACCGACCAGGGCCGGGGACAAACTGCAACCAAGGTACATGCCCCTAGCGGGAACCGAACCCGGGTCTCTCGGGACCGCAGGCTGATGTTCTAACCGCTGAGCCAAACCAGCCAGGGCACAATCATATAACTTTTATTACAGTATATTGTTATAGTTATTCTATCTTTTTATTATTAATAATGTTAATTTCTTACTGTGACAAATATACATTACACATTAAACTTTATCATAGGTAAAGTACAAGAACAAATAGTATACATGGGGTTCACTACTGTGTGTGGTTTCAGGGATCCATTGGGGGTTTTGGAACATACCCATCTCTGATAAGGGGAGACTACTGTACATAATTAGGCCCCATGCAAGGAATGTGTCTAAAGTTGACACTAGGCATCATAAGAGACATTCAAGTTCATTAACAACCATAAAAAAGATTCAGGAAACCAAAAAAAAAAAAAAAAAAAAAAACAATCTCATAAAATATAGCACTTGTAAATTTTATCAACAATTTACAACTAAAATAGAAGCTGTCAACTTAATGTATTATGCTACATGTAATGTGAACCCACCCAGAGCAATGGAAGCTATAACGAGCCCTGTTAAGTTCTGAAAAACAATGATTCATAGAAACTCAGAAAGCACATGACGAGAAGGAGAAAATAAATACAGTGTTATCTGGTCCAGGCCCAAGGCATTGAACATCATCTAAATGCTGATGATTCCCAATGCTTTTATCCCAGCCCTGCCCTCCCAGCTGAGCTCCAGACACAGCTAGGCAACACCTACTTCCCACTTCCACTGGGCATTTGTTTACCAGACTTCTCTAAGTTCACATATCCAGAACAGAATTTGTCATTTCTCCCATTATCGCCATCCCATTACTCCAAATCTTTCCTCATCTCTCTGAATAGAACCTCTAGTCCTTGGGAACAAAAACAGAAGGAATTCTGGACCAGTCTTTTCCTACATCCCACAAAAAATATATCAGGGGGTTTCTGTTGGTTCTGCTCTCCTGAAAATTATACCTTGAACTCTTCCTTTTCACATACTCTTAACTGATGTCAACTGGTCCATCATTTCCACTCTGAATTTCTGCAATAGCATCACTCTTCGCTTCCCAGTTTCCCTCTTGTCCCACCCCCACTGCATCCAGTCCTTATTTTCCACAGAACAGCCAGACAGTTTTTCTAATTTTAATCACATCCTGTCACTCCCTTGCTGAAAATATTGAAATGGCTTCCAATAAAAACCATAGTAATTATCATCATCCCCACCACCATCAGCAGCATCACCATCATTATCCCCTCATTTATAGTGTACCTGGGTTTGATCCCCGCCCACTTCCCTGACTTTGCTTCTACCATTCTTCCTTTTTACTGAGCTCCAAACATATGGCATTTTTCTCCCTCACACCCCTGAAGCAATTCCTTTAGCCCAGACCATTCTTTCCCCAGCCCTTTTCCTGGCTGCCTCTTGCTCTCCGTCTGAGCCTTTGCACATATGTTGCTTATCCACAGAAGCCTTCCCTCAGCTAATCTTCCTCAGCTAATCTTGTCAAACGGCCCCTGCCCCACTCCCTCTCAGTTTCATTGCTCCAGGCATTTTATTTACTTCATACCACCGACCACTACCTGAAATTATATGTATTTCTTATTTCTTTTAATCTTTGGTTATTCTTTTTTTCTTATATATTTATTGTATGTCTCCCCCGCTAACTCTGTATAGTTTAGTTTCTGTTTTCTTTTCGTAAAACAGAAGTTACTTTTCTTTTTGATGAATTATGAGTAGTTGACCTAATGATACAGCTATTTTTTGTACTGAACACAGAAAATGTGTACTCTTTAAAAGTATGTATTTCTTTCCAAATTAGTGGCTCTCAGTTGACCCTCAGTTACTATGACAGTGAGTCTTAAATGAGGCAGAATTATTAATCACTCACTAATATCCTAATGAAAGAATAGTAGGTAGTTAGATACGAGAAGAGTAGTAATGAAAAGTCAAGTACTATGAAAGGTCACCAGGGCAAAAAGCTCTGGGTACCTAGCAACAAACAATTGTAAGATGGAATTTGGCCCCCAGGGTGATCTCTCCAACCCTCGCATACTGCTGGTCATGTTGTTTGGACCCTGCCCTGACTTTCCTACCATGGCATGCCACTAGTCGTGTGGTAGACCCCCTTAGAGGAGAACCAGGGGCCAGATAAAAGCCTCATAGAACTCCCACACAAGCCCTTGCATGACCACTCCCTTAAGCATTAAGCCCTCAAGACTGAGGTTCTGACCACATCAAATAATCTTAGGAACAAAGCCTCTATTCTGTTAACCACAGGGACAGAGTTTCGGTCAAACTAGAAATAACACTTAGGTCTCTGTTGTGTTTCAGCTCCAGGCCCAGAAAAGTAGCAAGATCAGAAGGGGTGACACCACGGCTGGCTGACATCAGGACCAGTGGTGAGGCCTGATGATCCCCAGCCCAGAAGCCAATCAATCAGTAGAAGCCAGGAACCTGAAGAAACACACCTGGAAAGCTGAGATCCTCCCCTGAGACCTCCAGATAACAGCCCTTGAAGACTAAGGACCAAGTGCAGCTCTCTCCCTTGAGCACACACTTGCCTTTCCTCCTCTCCTTCCCCCAGGCATGCTTTCTTGGCCTTTTTTTCTTCTAAGCTCCAAGGGCCCTTCTTTTGCCTCTGTAACTTGTTTTCTGAGTACACAGGGCCCAGCTGGCTTCCTTCTTCTATGGCTCACTTCTTCTACCTCTGTAACTTTATAAATAAACTTTTGCTTGTATTTGAGTCTTGACTCTGAATGCTTTCTTAGTCAAAACTCAAAAACCAAAGTCTAACACCTGGTGCCATTTACTCTAACAGAAGAATGACTTTTTTTTTTTTTTTTTTTTTTACCTTTTGGGAGAACAATAGTATATTTTGTTATACCAATAATGAATAAAATTTCAAAACTCATTTTTTGGTCCAGTAGACTGACAATGCCCAACACTGACCAGGGATAGATATAAGAGGAAGAAATTAATTCCTTGTCTGTCAATCTGACTGTGTTAGAGTCCTGGGAAAATGTGTTTAGACAAAGCCTGACCTGAACGCAGGTGTCCATAGGTTCAAGGCCAACTTCCAAAGGGAGGCTTGAACATGAAAGCCCCCCATCTTCTCACCCACGATTGGGATCATGACCTCACAACTCAGTGATCATAAACTTTCTCCACTTGGCCAGACTCTATTAACCTTTTATCATTATAGTTTCTTCCTAACAAAATCACATTGAGAATCTTTTAACCTACACAATGACCTCCTTTAAACATGAGGAGAAATTTAGAACTGATTTATTTGACAGCAATTTGGTTTGAGTCCTAGTATTTGTTATGTTGATTTATGATAACAATATAAGTGTCCATGACAAAGAGTTTTATGACTACATCCAGACACAAAATTTGACTTGAGCTCTCCAGACACTGAGTTTCCTCTAAAAGCACAGAGGACAGTTACAGGGCCATTCCGCAGGAGTGGAGCTACGTAATGCTCAGCTAACCCAGAGAAAAGTGGTGCCTTTCATAAATGGAACCCAAGCAAAACAAAGCATCCCTTGTTAGGTTGGAAGGGACAAACATTTGATTTGTACCATCAAGGAAATGACATTCAAAAGCTTCATCTTGTTTTGTGTACTACGCTTTAAAATGCTAAAGATTTCAAACTGTTCAGTTGAAAAGCTGTTGAAGAATTTATTTACAAGAATAGCTGAACATTTCAAAATACTTTAAAAAATAAGCCTGTGATATCCTGATGTGATATTCAACACAACTCCTTAAGGCATGTGTAACAATAGTATTCTCATTTCAGAAGTGAGAAACTGAGTCCCAGAGAAGGGACCCGAGTTTCCCAAGTTTACAAACCATTAAATTTTAATTCCAGAGGTCTGTTTTGAATTTTACTCTCAGCCCAGGGTACCCACCTTCCAATAAGCCACTTTTCTTCCTCTGCTTATAAAATCAAACTCTGATTACTAGCTGATGGTCCATAACGTTTAAGCAATAGAACATTATCATGAATGCTGCCCAAATCAATTATAGCAAACATATGTTGATTCGAAAATATCATCCAGAGTTCTATTTATCTCAAAGTAATGTGATAATTTCATATTTTTAATGTGAATGATATATTACATGTTTGGCTACACTGTTGAAGTTTAGCTCCATATTTGTTTAGGGAAAAACACTATTTCAAACTACCAAAGGAAGCTCTTGTCTGCTGAACTGGGAAAACAATCTACCTAATGCAAATATATGAGAGGTAAACTTTAATTTGCAAACAAAAGTTGGGATACAAATCTAAGGTCTAAGTCAGTAGAAAAATTCTGTTCAGACAGCAAAACCTGTCAATTCTACGAGTAGAATTTATAAGAATTCCATTTGAAGCAAGATTTAGGACTGTCATTGTTCATGTGCCCTTAATCATGGAGCCTTTGTGTTTTTAGTCTATACAATGTTTGTCAGGATGTGATGATACAAGTCTTCTTGAACTAAGAAAAGATGCAGCGGACACCTTGACCGGGTCTTCTCTTCCTGCGTCCTGCTCAGCACACAGGCCTCGAGCACCCAGCATGTCTCCACAATGACAGCATCACACGCACAAACACAGCCCTGCCTTGTAGCCTTTTGCAGTATGGTTCTTTCCACGGGAATCCCTACCAATCTCTGCTCCCCTTGCCATTATGGCAACTGTTTGCTCATCTCTAGTTTAGGGGTCAAATGCTATAGGGACCTTTCCTATATCCTTCCACAAAGAGGGATTACCAGGTGCTCACCGGCACCTTGCTGATGCTCTTTTCCAACTCTCAAACTTGTCGGATAAACATTTGTCTCTGACTACCAGCCAGACTCTGAGCTCTTGCAGCACAGTGACTATATCTTATTCTTAATTGTTTCCCTAATTCAAATAAGTGATCAAGAAATATTTCCCACTAAAAGCAAAACATCATATCCTTTTTATTTTACTGACATGAAATTCTAATATTAGGTATTCAAAAAACCTAGACTGAAAGGGAAAGTCACAAAAGGTGAAGAGTATAGCATTTTAAATCTAACAATGTTCATATGTATGAGTATGTCTGATAGAAAATCTCAAACACCAGAGAGGGGGCACTCTGTTCTATCACTTCAGTGGAGTTGACTGTGGGTAGTAAAACATGAGATTTTATAAATAAAACTTATGAAAGTAAATGTTTTGGTTGATTACAATCCCTATCTTTAAGTATATTATTACTCTTACCTTCTGAGTTGGAAGTTTCATCTTTATAGAAACCAAAAATTATCAAGAGTAATAATTAATCATGTTAAAATATTATTAAGTAATTCAGTATTCCTAAAATATATTTTAATTACTAAGGACCTACTAAAGCAATTTATGCCAAGACACAATGAATTCCAGCTATACATTTTCCTATTTTTCAAGATACATGTTATGCCGTAAATTTAAACGAAATAAAAACTTCATAAAAAGCATGTCTTTAAGAGGTTATATTGCTTGATAAGACTAAGGTGCAACCTACTTCTAAAAACAAACACAGATATACAAAATGCCCATGTTCTCTGAGGGTCCTTTACAGTAGCTTACATTAATTCCCACATCTAACAGGCACGGAGTTTCTGTCCTGGTACGGAATCAGTCCTGGAGCACACCCTGTTGCCCTTTGAACCGAATGATGTCAGTGAGACTCATGTGGATCGTGGTACCATCTGCTTCTTTGTGATATTTTCTAATACCTCTTTGCCAATGTCAAAATTTCTTAATTGAAATCCATTTTGCTTTGGAGCTGTTCCTATTTTAAGGTCAAGATGGCATCTATATAGCAATCATCCTGTTACAGGCACACGTATAAGCAGCGAAGCTGTGGACTGACTTCCTCTTTCCCACAATAGTGTAGACATATGTGTACATGTATGTTTATGTCTCTTGTTGAAGCTTAAATTAAAATAATCTTTTTAGAGCCCTTCTTATTAAAAATCCTTAAGACATTTATGATAGATGTAAGCAAATCCTGATGCTTCCTTCAAAATGATACAAAAATATCGCCAAAACCAACAACATATACAAAATCCAGGAGATGAACCACTGCTGGGAGCTAAGGAGCTAGACAAGCCTGAGGCCCAACCAGGACATTCAAAAACCATCATAATGCATATGTCCTGAAGTTAGTTTTCATATATTAATTTGATCTTTCTGCTTCAGGCACTTTATTGTCAGGATTTAATTAAATATAGGCGTGCACATATTTCCCAGAGATGCGCATATGTAAATAGACCATGGAATTAGGCTCTGTTGCCTACTGAGATCTCACACCTGTGTCACCTGTTTCCCATCAGCTCCCCTATTCCCCAGAGCCTGGGTAGGGCAAGAGTCAGGATTAGAACTTAATTTGTGTTTCCCTAGTATTAGTGCATATCTATAGCTTAACATCAACTGATCAGAGTATTGCAACTTTTGCTACTCTTGTCTCTTACTCTGACTTACCAACAAAATCCCCATTTCCATTTTATTAGTTTATCAACTCCTTTAAGTCTTATGTCTGACTGTGTTAAAAGTATACATATATTTGTGCAGAAAAAAGCAAATGCATTCCAGTTGATAGTTTGAATATTTCGACAAAAAGTTTGGATAATTTCTTGCTTGACAATAGACCTTTCCCCTACACTTACGTTTTAAAAGTGTCCGATTACTTTGAAGCTAAATGGCTTCTCATGGAAGAACAATTATTTTTCCAATTACTTGCATGCTATTCACATTTTTAGAGAATTTATATTGATTGTGTATTATGTAGGGACTGTGTTTAACAGATTAAATAAAATATTTTACATTTACAAAAATACATAATAATGTTCAGAAAGGTTAAAGACTGACTGGGGAATGAGTTCTGATAAGTTTAAAGGAACAAGATTTCAAACACAGCAAGTTCTGTTGATTCTAAAGCCTAATCTTCCCTCTGTACCAAACACCATCCTCTTTTTTTTCCACCTGATGGATTATTTTCATTTAAATCTATTAAGATTAAGAAAACCAAGTGATGCAGAAAATGTGAATGAAGAGACTCTCTTCTGTTGCTGATGAGAATATAATTGATATAACCACTTTGGAAAACAATTTGGTGTTAACTTATTAAGATAAACTTTGACTCCTGGGTATATAATGAAAAGGAACTCTTGAAAAATGTAAAGCCAGAGACATGTCCAAGACTGTTTATGGCAATATTGTTCATAATAGCAACAACCGGGAAACAACCCAAATGCTCATCAAGCAGAAGTGCAAGAACTGTGGTATAAATGCATGTCGAAATACCCTACAGCAGAGAACTCAAGGAATTAAATCTGAGAACAGCATACAGCCATTAAATCTGTGTCTCAGCATTTTGTGGGATAGCACACTATGGGGCAGAGAGTCCAGACAGGGGAGCTGGACCAGCTCTAGTTCTAATATCATTGTGAATTGAGGAAATTCTGTAAAAATTCTTTTTTTTTTGTGGTACGTGCCTCTAGTGGAAACCGAACCCAGGACTCTCTGGTCTGCAGGCCAATGCTCAACTGCTGAGCCAAACTGACCAGGGCTGTAAAAATATTTTTTGCTTCATAGTTTCCTCATGTGATAATTTCTCACAATGACCCTATGTGGTAAGTACCATTAACCTCACTCTAAAGATGAGGAAAGTAAGAAACAAAGAATATATATGTACACACACACACACACACACACACACACACACACACACAGCAATTTGAATGAATAACAGCTCTATATATGAGTTTGCTCTATTTAAACATCATTTTACCAGAATATGGTATAATTTGAATAAAACTTTAAATATAGTTAATGTTCATACTCATTAAGCGCATACAAAAGAGACCATTTCTATTTCTTACAGTATCACTATATTTGTTATATTTAACATACTAAAAAGTTTGGATATATTTGTTCAATGCAAATGACAATAGCAGGTATTAAACAGGGAAGGACAATATTTATTAAAATATTTTTAAAATACTTAAAAAATCATGTAGACATTCAATATATTTTCCAATCCTAATTCTATTTACATTTAAAATACTCTTTATTGTATGTCCTGTTTGGAGAGGTGTCTATTTAGTTCCTCTGCCCATTTTTTAATTGGGTTCTTTGTCTTCCTTTTGTGGAGTTGTATGAGCTCTCTATATGCATTGGAAATTAACCCCTTATTTGATATATCATTGGCAATTATGCTCTCCCATACAGTGGGTAGCCTTTCCGTTTTGATGATTGTATCTTTTGCTGTGCAGAAGCTTTTGAGTTTGATGTAGTCCCATGTGTTCAGGACATACAAATGGCTAAGAAACATGAAGAAATGCTCATCATCGCTAATCATCAGAGAGATGCAAATTAAGACAACAATGAGGTATCACCTTACACCTGTCAGAATGGCCGCCATCAACAAATCATTAAACAAGAAGTGTTGATGAGGGTGTGGAGAAAAGGGGACTCTAGTGCATTGCTGGTGGGAATGCAGGCTGGTGCAGCCACTATGGAAAACAATATGGTGTTACCTCAAAAAATTAAGAATTGAACTGTCATTTGATCCAGTGATTCCACTTCTAGGAATATACCCTAAGAAGCCTGAAACACCAATCAGAAAGAATATATGTACCCCCATGTTTATAGCAGCACTATTTATAATAGCTAAGATCTGGAAACAGCCCAAGTGTCCATCAGTAGACAAATGGATAAAAAAGCTGTGGTACATACACACAATGGAGTACTATGCAGCTGTAAGAAAGAAAGATCTCTTATCCTTTGAGACTAAATGGAGGGAACTGGAAAGTATCATCCTAAGTGAAACAAGCCAAACAGAGAAAGACAAGTTTCATATGATCTCACTTATTTGTGGAATATAATGAACATAACAGTCTGAGGAATGTGGTAGTCCCAGAGACGTGGGAGTGGGGTACAGACTGACAATATCCAGAAGAGGGGGTGGTGGGGGAGAGATAAACCACAGAACTTATATGCATGTATGCATGAACAGTGGACATGGACACCAAACTGGGGACAGGGCAGGGAGGGATGGGGAGGAGGAATCAGTGGGGGAAAAGGAGAAACATCTGTAACAAAAATTAATTAATATAAAAAAAATAAAGTGACACCTCTCAGCAAAAAAATAAAAAATAAATAAATAAATAAAATACTCTTTATTCTTAAAAATAAGAAAAGGCCACTTATCAAATAAGCACTTTAGCATGATAATAAAAATTTTAATTAAATACAGGTACTCAAATTAGAAATGATGGGATATACCCTAGAAATAGAAAAATAAATTCCAAACTGAAGTGAACCTTTGAAATCATCTCTTCAAAGCCCTTGATTTTTCAAATGAGACCCAGAGAAGTTAACAAAGAAGCCACAAAACCAAATGAGTTGGGGACAGTACGATAACTCGAAAACATATGTTCTGACTGCTATTAGTTTTCTTTCTAGAAAGTCATATAAATGAAAGAGCTGTTCAAGTTAATTATGAGACCACTGACCTTCTGTCACATGACCTAGGGCTTCGTAGTTGATGGTCAGACGAACTATCTTGGAGGAGGGCGTTGGCCTTGTGGACATCTCTGGGAGGAACTTCCCAGGCAGCAAGCCCAAAGGCCCCAAGGTCCCAGGACAGGACTGCGTCTGATGGGGCTGAGGAGCACCTCCAGTCTCTTTGAGGCTTAACCACCTCCCCAAATTCCACCCCCTCTAATCTCACCTCTACTTTTAACAGAGGATCAATGCTTAGCAGCAATTCCTTACTTCCCTGCACAGAAAAATCCATCTGGGCCTCTGGGCAGCTCCCCTCTTTTCCTCCTGTAGCTAAGACATTTCCCTCCCGCTGGGCTCCTGCTCACATTTCTGCTGGCCTCCTCGGGGCTTGGCTTGCTCCGTTAACCCCTCTCTTTTCTCTCATATCTAATCTCATTCTCTCCTCTGGGCCTTTCTCTCACTACAAAAATGCTCACTTTTTAGTTGTCTTCAGGCTTTTATTGTGAAGACACTTTCTTTTCACTGTGACTTCCGTCAAGGATCACAAAATATTTCCTTCTATTCCCCTCATCCACTCATAGTCCACTGCAAAGGAGTTCCTACCATCGCCACTCTCAGAAACGTCTCTCAAACATGAAGATGGTTTCCTAATTCCTAAGTGCAGCTCACTTCCTGACACACTTTATTTCACACCTGTAGTACCAGACTGTTGGCGACCTATCCCTCTTTACACAGTCCACATACCCGGTCTGGATGCGAATAATATCCTAATTCCTACCCTTATGCTGTTTCTTTCTGAAAATCTCCTTTGTCCACTCTTGCTTCCGTCTAAACATAGCCATTTTCCTATGTTCTTCTCACAAGTATTGATTCCTCTTCATGTATTTTCTTCCATTATTCTGCCTGCTCCCATAATCCATATTTTTGTATATTAGCCTTCTAGCCATCTGTTGTCCCAAATTTTCTAAGAAATCTCAGGAATATGTTTCCAAGTGTCCATCACCTCCATTAATGAGCAAGGGGTTACTGAAAATTATGTTCATAAAAATATTTTTCTCCCATACACAAATGCCCCTATTTCTAGATTCCCCATCTTGGTTTATAACATCACATCCTTCCCATCATACGGGCTCAAAACCACGATGTTAGCTCCAACTCTTCTTGTTCATTCACCTCCTACATTTATTTCCAAGTTTAAGAGTGTCTTTCAAATATGATCCTTCATTTGCCTCTAGTGACACCATCTTCAATTCATGATTTCTCAACCCTGGAGAGAAATTCCTGGCCAATTCTCACTAGCTGGGTCCCTGGTTCCATTTCATTCTCATCTTATCTAACACCCACAAGGCACTTAATATCATAGTCCCTAAACTTAATTAATGTTTTGCCTTCTATGCTACCTATTTTTTTCACTCATCCACCACTCATTCATCATTTACAAAGTGTGTATACTGTACCTTACTTGATAATTTTTTCCCCATGTAATCACTCAACAAACATTTACTAGGCAGTGTTATTCTAGGCTTTTTATGGCTCTTGACTTTCACTCCTGTGAAATATTGGTGTGCTGAAGAAAACATGAGCCATTTCTAACAGTCTTCTAGGGAAAAACAATTCTGACACACACTGCACCAAAGTTAAACAAGGGTCTTGATTACATGATTCTGAGATACACTGATATGCTGATATACATTGGAAATTTCCAGTAAGGAAGGAGGAATACAGTACCATTAACTTATACCAGACAGAGGTTTCTAACCCTTGGCACATGGGAAAACTCAGAGTGGTAAAACTGTATTGCTGCCCCCATTTTATCAAGTCCTTACTGCCTATTCCAGTTAAAACAAGAACAACAAAACCCAAACTACCATCCCAGCATCTCCCAGGAAATAGGGGAGCCTTGACATACAATTGGCATCATTTGCATCCTCATTTGATCAGTACAATATCTGATCTCTCAAAAGTTCATTTTTATTTTTGCTAAAAATAAAAATAAATTTTAGTGAACATAATATTAACTGGAAACTACATTTCCCTCCAATTTTTTTTGTAAATTATATAATATTAGAAGATATACAAATTTCAATAAGAATTTTAAAAAATTAATAGACAATCATCTTTAAAAGGCAGTATCTTCTTTCTGGGGTATTCTGGTATATGAGTTTTATTTATAAGCACTATAAACTTAAGAATTTCAAATATGGAAACAACTCAAAATATATTCTTAGCATAATTCTTCTTCTGTCTTGCCCTGTGTGTGGTCTTAAAGTGCAGTTGATCTGTGCTCCTGGTGGTTATTTAGCCTTTTTAAACCCCAGCCGCAAGAGTTTCTGCTGATCAGAACCTGCTTGCACCCTGGACATGGGACATAATTAAGATATTTTAATGATCTGAGCTAGTTTCCATGACAGCAGAGTTTAGATAAACATTCCAAACTGAAGGTGTAAGTATTCTGGCTTAGGCCAGGGCCTAAAAATGACATTTTCAAAAAACCCCAGTTTCTTTTTTAATCCTCACCCGAGGACATTTTTCCATTTTTTGTTCAGATAGAGTGGGAGGGAGGGAGAGAGAGAGAAACATGGATGTGAAAGGTACACATCCAGTGGCTGCCACCCGCATGACCCATCCAGGGCAGAGGACAAACTGCAACCAAGATACATGCCCTTAGCGGAGACCGAACCTGGGCCTCTCTGGACCGCAGGCTGATGCTGTAACCGCTGAGCCAAACCAGCCAGGGCAAAAAATCCCAGTTTCTTAATGTTGCACAAGTAGCTGAAAATCTCTGATTCCCTCACTTATCTCAGCTGGAGTCGCAACCTTTCTCCACTAACTACTGGTGCCATCTGTTGGTCCATAAGGAATGGGCACACAAATTGGAGGGAATTTGGATATTTCACAGAAGAAAAATCACGACTCATTTTATCATTTGAATTTTGAAGCTGTTGTCATACTACACTTCTTGATTTTTACATATCTTGTCTCACAAGGCATGACTCCTTTCCTGAAGGTGACTGTATTTGGTGGTGAAGCTCATTTACAGTTTATATTAAGTTGAATTTGAAGCCAAACATTGAGCTTTCTATTTGTTTCTGAATATGCTTTGGAAAATGTTTAAGATAATGTATCAAATGTATTTCAATATGAACAAAAAGAAAATGTTATTCAATGATATAATTCTAGATTTTAAAAGTCTTTTAAGTTTTAAGTAGGTACTTGGTAAATTGTAGCCTCCATCATCATATTCGTTATTCTTCTCAAGAGTGTTACGTTTCATGGGTGTATCAATCATGACTTCATATTTTCTGAAATTCTGATGCTTTGATATCTTGGGGTCTTGCTGACCCTGGAAGACCGCCCCCTTCCCAGGCTAGCCAATTCCCAGAGATAGTAAAAGACTCTCCCTTTATCATCCCTTTCATATACAAACTAACCAATACCCAGCCCTACACTCACCAGCACTATGTCCTCTATTAGGCTCTCACACCAGGGCCCATATTCCCTAGCCTTAATCACTTTCTGGCTAGGGACTGGAAAATGTGGAATGGTCCCTACCCCGCAGAGCCCACTGATATTATTCTAGAAGCTTTCTAGGAGCTAGCCCATCCTAAACTGCCTACCCTGCCTCACCTGTTCCTTCCCAGGGAACCACAAAAGACTCTTGCCCACCTTCCCCCCTTGGTGCCTTTGCCTCCTGACTGACCCTGGCCTCTCCTGTAAGGCCCTGTGTGGTACAGCACCCCCCAGAGCAGGGACTACTATCTTTTCCGTGACAGCCCGCTTCTGATCTGTTGGCCTCACATGCCAGAATAATGATAACACTAACATTATAAAAGAATAAGTCACTGGGGAGGCCTTAATATCTATTTCTAAGTCTCTATGTTTGTAACCTGTGACTTCCTGCTTCTCTATATCTGAAGCCTGGAGTTCTTCTTAGTCCCAGGCACAAATGCCACAGGACATTCAGCCCAGTACCTCTGATACCTACTCCCAACATTTCCTGATAACCAAATCATGAATGGCCTATTTGGCGCTCAGGGTATACTAAATTCAGCAGGGCCCTGATTCAGCTGTTTATGGCTACAGAAAAAGACCTGTTAGCCAACATTTGGCCTGCCTGACACTGTCTCGTGCCAGAGATCAAGTCCAGCTCTAGGTACTGGCTCATCATTATTTATTCTCAAGTCCTGTGCCTGAGTGCCTGCATGTGTGCATGGAGACACACATTCATATATACACATATACTCGCACTCGTCTTTCAAAAACAATTCCACCATATGGAAACGTGAAATAAATATCAGATTTGGATTACCACATTTGTACTTAGAAAATAATTTTGTTCTATGTGTGTGTGTGTGTGTATACATATATAGAGAACAAAATAATGCATATATCTAGTATTTTTACATATATGTATATGTATATATGTATATATGTGTATATGTATATATACATATACATATTGGTGGATAATTACTGGTAATTATATTTGGTAATGAAAAAATTTTTTTAAATACAAATTTCATGTTAATTATATTAATCATGTTTTTCTTGAAAGATGTTTGAATTATAAGGCAAATGTAAATATTTTACTTTTCCAGTAGCCTGCTTGCTGATTTCACTATTGAGAATTACAATGGAATCTATTCCATGATTTTTAGAGATTTTTTTAGATAATAGTAGATTTCATTGAATTTGAAATTGACATATTTTTGTTGAGAAAAAAATCTGTAAATAGTACACCTTTGAAGTTTACATAAATATGCTTAAATAATGTAAAAACACAATGTGTGTCTTTCAAATATAATATGGTAAAGCTTATTTTATTTAGATGTGGAGAGAGAATGTGTCAACGGGTACCTAATCTCTTTCATGAAACCAAACAGACCTTAGTAGAGAGTCTGACTCAGAATAGGAAGCAGCTTGACCACCATTCTTTAGCACTGATGTTACGAAAAATTCGACCCTAATTGTTCAGTAATATTTCCCATCCTTCAAGGATCTTGGCTATTCCCTAACAGAAAAAACTGCTTCGTTAAATATCTGAAAGTTTGCCTGCCACAGCTGGCTTGTTCATAAGCTGCCTTTAAGCACCTTTCCTTCCCTTATCCCAAGGCCTTTGTGAATTGCTCATATATCCGCAGACAAAATGTATTATTTTAAAAATAAAATATATTCATCGTCATTTCAAAGTAAAACTAAGTGCAAATTTGTTCAATGGATTCTTTAAAATCCAATAGTCTCTAAATATGAGTAACTGCTCCCAATTACAGGATCTAAATCCTCAGGCTTACTAAGAGAAGAGCAACACCTGTGCCTTCTTGCAGATTTGCTAATAATTACCGAACATAAAATTTTGGTAAGGGATCATGTAATTTGTTCCACAAGCTCTCAATATACATTAAAATTATGATTTTTATAGGAATTTATATTAAATAGATTATATTTCTTAAGTGAAGATTTACTTCAAATGAAGACCAAAAATTAAATGAACTTATTTTCTTACCAACATAAAACATGATGAATATACCATCGATTGGAGATAAAAGACTAGCCAGCTTAATATAAAACATCAATAAAAAGCAAATACATCCAAGGAACTTTGCAGTAAACACAGTAATGATAATATACAAGACAGTTTTGACTATTTTCTTTAGAGTCCCTGTCAAAAAGAGAGATGACAATTGTACTCATGTTGGCTCATGAATTGAACAGGTTTTGTTGATTTGGTTTTATTTCAACCACCCTAAATGGCACCATTGATTAGCCTGACCATGCAGTTAAAATGGCTAAAATGATCATATTGACTACAACTCCTTCTATTGTTTTTGAGAAAACCATGCTTTTGACAAAGGCAAAATTGTCCCCACTAAGGCAGGGATCCCAGAGCTATCTCACCTTCATACAACAATGTGTCCTTCCTCCCTCCCTCCCTCCCTCCCTCCCTCCCTCCCTCCCTCTCTCCTTCCTTCCTTCCTTCCCTCCCTCCCTTCCTTCTTTCCTTCTTTCCTTTCTTCCCTCCTTCCTTTCTGTTACAGATGATTCTCCTTTTTTCCCCCATTGACATCCTCCTCCCCCTCCCTCCCTGCCCTGTCCCCACCTTTGTGGTCCATGTCCATTTTTCTTTTCTTTTTTTTTAATCCTCACCCCAGGACATTTTTCCATTTTTTGTGCAGATAGAGCGGGAGGGAGAGAGAGGGAGAGAAACATCGACATGAAGGGACACATCGAGTGGCTGCCACCCGCACGACCAACCAGGGCTGGGGACAAACTGCAACCGAAGTACGTGCCCTTAGCGGGAACCGAACCTGGGTCTCTCCGACGGCAGGCCGACGCTTTAACCGCTGAGCCGAACCGGCCAGGGCCATGTCCATTTTTCATGCATACATGCATATAAGTTCTGTGGTTTATCTCCTCCCTACCCCCATCTTCTGGTGATTGTCAGTCTGTATCCTACTTCCACGTCTCTGGGACTACCCTGTTCTTCAGACTGTTATGTTCATTATATTCCACAAATAAGTGGGATCATATGATACGTGTCTTTCTCTGCTTGGCTTGCTTCACTTAGGATAATACTTTCCAGGTCCCTCCATGTCGTCTCAATGGGTAAGAGCTCTTTCTTTCTTACAGCTGCATAGTATTCCATTATGCATATGCTTTTTTATCCATTTGTCTATGGATGGACACTTGGGCTATTTCCAGATCTTAGCTATTGTAAATAGTGATGATATGAACATGAGGGTAAAAATATTCTTTCTTATTGGTGTTTCAGGCTTCTTAGGGTATATTTCTAAAAGTGGGATCACTGGGTCAAATGGTAATTCAATTTTAAATTTTTTGAGGTAACACCATATTGTTTTCCATAGTGGTTGTACCAGTCTGCATTCCCACCAGCAGTGTACTAGAGTCCCCTTTCCTCCACACCCTCGCCAACACTTGTTGTTTGATGATTTCTTGATGGTGGCCATTCTGACAGGTGTGAGGTGATACCTCATTGTTGTTTTAATTTGCATCTCTCTGATTATTGGTTATGTTGAGCATTTCTTCATTTGTCTCTTAGCCATTTATATGTCCTGTTTGGAGAGGTGTCTATTTAGTTCCTCTGCCCATTTTTTAATTGGGTTATTTGTCTTCCTTTTGTTGAGCTGTATGAGCACTCTATATATTTTGGAAATTAACCCCTTATCTGATGTATTGTTGGCAATTATGGTCTCCTATAAAATGGGTTGCCTTTCCATTTTGGTGGTTGTTTCTTTTGCAGTGCAGAAGCTTTTGAGTTTGATGTAGTCCCATGTGTTCATTTTCTCCTTTGTTTCTGTTGCCTTGGGTGATGTATCAGTGAAAATTCTGCTGCGTATTATGTCTGAAATTTTGTTGCCTACATTTTCTTCTAGGATTTTTATGGATTCATGAGTCACATTTAAGTCTTTTATCCATTTTGAGTTTATTCTTGTGTATGGTGTAAGTTGATGGTGTAGTTTCATTTTTTTGTATGTAGCTGTCCAATTTTCCCAACACCATTTATTAAAGAGGCTGTCTTTACTCCATTGTATATTCTTGCCACCTTTGTTGAATATTAATTGAGCATAATATTTTGCGTCCCTTTCTGGGTTCTCTGTTCTATTCCATTGATCTATGTGCCTGTTCTTGTGCCAGTAACAGGGTTTTTTTATTACAGTAGCGTTGTAGTATAACCTGATATCCGGTATTGTGATCCTGCCTACTTTGTCCTTCTTTTTCAAGATTTCTTTGCCTATTTGGGGTCTTTTTTTGGTTCCATATGAACTTTTGAAGTATTTGTTCTAGTTCTGTGAAGTATGTCGCTAGTATTTTGATGAGGATTGCATTCAACAATGTCTTCTTAAGCACTTATTTACATTCAAACCAAAGTTGAGACAGTTATATTAACGGAGGAAAAAATTAAACCAAAAGGGATAAAAACAAACTAGCAAATAACACTACATCTTTTACATTACCTTCAGAATGATTAAAACAGCCATTTTACTCCCAAACATGAAAAATTTCCACTTCTTAAAACCTTTTTGTTCACTGTTGGTATTTTTAGTCTACTATGACTATGCCCTTCAAAGTAACATTAATGAAATCACAGGTTTCTTTTTGGCACCATAAGGACATTTACTGGCAAACTGCTCCCACTGGATGAGAATGAGATAGTGCTTAAATTGCCCTGTTGCTCTTTGAAAGCTTTCCGTGGAAATATCCCTTCTTCCATACAATCTATGAGACTTTTAACCTCTAGGCAGACTGCTCTTTATTTTATGGGGAAAAGAAGTCAAGTCAGGAGAAGCATACATTCATAAATTTTCACAAGGTTATTTTAATTTCCTTTATAGGCTGATAAAAAAGTGTAAAGTTAAGGGATACAACCTGTCATTCAGTGCTAAGGGCTTTAGGACAGATCTCATTGGAGTCCGGCCAGAGTGGCTTGGTTGGTTAAGTGTCATCTTGTGCACCAAAAGGGTTTCGGGTATGGTCCCTGGTTGGGGTGCTTATGGAAGGCAACTGATTGATGTTTGTCTCTCACATCATTATTTTTTGTCTCTCTCTCTCTAAGCATGTCCTCTAGTGAGGATTAAATACATACATATATTAGAATAGATCTCATTGAATGCTCAGAGCAAGTCTATTGTTCTCTCTGTTTTCTAAAGATTCTATTCTAGAGGTCATAAAGTATACACATCTTTGTTTTTAATGCATTAATTAATACTTTTTTTAAAAAAAAACAACTCTGCAATGTGTTTGGCACAATTCTCTGTGAAGGGCATATAAAACCAGAAAGACAGAAATGGCTCCTGCCTTACTGAAGCTTATATTTTATGAGAAGAGACAGAAAATAACAATTACAGTTTTAAAATTACACATCTGAATAACTGCATGGAGAAAGTCTTTAAGTGCCTGTGATCTAGAATACAAAAACCTAGTCTAGCAAAGTCTTTTGAGGAAGTAGCACTTAAGCTGACAAAAGGCAAACATATTGCTTAGATCCCACTAGTTCAGAGCTGGATGAATTCTCGTGTTGTAAAAGTGTGTTTACTCATAAGTGTGTGTGTGTGTGTGTGTGTGTGAATAATACAGATAGATTTTAATAGGAATGTGATTCAGTAATGAACTCAAACAAACAAAAAACGTTGGTGTTCAAGAGAGTGGAAGAAAATATAATAAGTAACATAAAGTTCATATACTTGGAATATAATCTTCTGAGAAGTTAGATAGGAATGGTATGAAGGAATACTGTTAGCAAAACTTAGGATAAAAAAAATTATTTTTTGACCAAGACTGAACACTCCTGAATATGAGAACTCTCAGGCCATCACCTTTATTCTAAAGAAATAGCTCACATCAATAGGTTTGTTGAGGAAAAAAAGGCACAAATATAAAATGTAGCTGTAGGAATGAGTAAAAATATCAAAAAGTAACCCTGCTGTTTCATTTGCATAAGATAACATGAAATTCCTTTTAAGACTTGGTGACAATGGTGTAATTTTATGCAGTGACAATAATCAGTCTAGATATATTCTGTAGGTTTTTCAGATGTAATTTTTGTTACAGAGATGTAAATACAAATACAAAATTAAAAGAAGAAACAGAGCAATCATATTCAGAAAAATATTATATTAAGAGAGTTTTTATTTTATTTTTATTTTTAATTTAATTAATTAATTAATTTTTGTTACAGATGTTTCTCCTTTTCCCCCCACTGATACCCCCTTCCCCCTCCCTCCCTGCCCTGTCCCCAACTTTGTTTTCCATGTCCATTGTTCATGCATACATGCATATAAGTTCTGTGGTTTATCTCTCCCCCCACCCCGTCTTCTGGGGATTGTCAGTCTGAACCTCACTTCCACGTCTCTGGGACTACCCCGTTCCTCAGACTGTTATGTTCATTATATTCCACAAATAAGTGAAATCATTTGATATTTGTCTTTCTCTGCTTGGCTTGTTTTGCTTAGGATAATACTCTCCAGGTCCCTCCATGTTGTCTCAAAGGATAAGAGATCTTTCTTTCTTACAGCTGCATAGTACTCCATTATGTATATGTACCATAGCTTTTTTATCCATTTGTCTACTGATGGACATTTGGGCTGTTTCCAGATCTTAGCTATTGTAAATAATGTTGCTATGAACATGGGGGTACATATAGAGAATTTTTAATTTTTAAAATATTTTTTCTTTATTGATTTTAGAGAGGAAAGGAGAGGGAGAGGGAGATAGAAACATCAATGAAATAGAACATTTATTGGCTGGCTCCTGCATGCCCCCCACTGTGGATCGGGCCCACAGCCTGGGCATGTGCCCTTACTGGGAATTTAATCCATGACTTCCTGGTGCATGGGTTGACACTCAACCACTGAGCCACACCAGCCAGGCTTAAGAGTAATTTATTTTTAAAATAAATTTTATTTATTTTATAATTTGGGTTTATAACAAAACAACTCTTTTCTATTTAAAGGAATTACTTTAGGAACTTTCACAGTGATAGCCCATGTCCCTCCCCATTACTAGAGGTGTTTAAAATATTTACCAAGAAAAAAAAATTCAATAATGTAATCACCATTGCTAAAATTGTATTTATCCATTGTGCTGAAGTTCATTTAACATAATTATTTAGAGTCTACTGTGTGCCAGGTGCCTTACTTAAAGCTGCATATAATCTCCTGCACATTGTGGTTTATATTTGAGAAAGAGCTATCTGTAAAACAAAGATAAACAAAAATCCAGCAATAACAACAGCAGCAACAAAGACAAA
Source organism: Molossus molossus (assembly GCF_014108415.1). Taxonomy (NCBI): domain Eukaryota; kingdom Metazoa; phylum Chordata; class Mammalia; order Chiroptera; family Molossidae; genus Molossus; species Molossus molossus. Next base: position 30,161,225 of record NW_023425366.1, on the reverse strand, counting down.
ATTACAATAAACCTCAACAAAATGCATGGTAAACAGCACACAGAAAAATGACCACATGTCTGAAAATGTTAGAGCATAAAGTTAGACGAGAATAGTTAATCAATGACATCTCACAAAATAGCTATGAATCAGTATGTCCTTTGTTCTTGCATTTAGTCTTCATAGAGAAAGAACTTGGTCCTCAAAAATTCATTCCACCAACTTTCTTGTTAGCATGATTAGGGGAAAACATTTGTCCAAAACTAGTAATAGAATGTCACATGTACATGGTCAATTGATTTTCAGCAATGGGTCATCCCAATTAAATGGGGAAAAAATCAAATTTCAACAAATGGTGCTGAAACAATGAGGGAATCATACACAAAAATAAAAAATAAAAATTAATACATTTCTCAATTGAAACTATAATATTGTATGGCAACTGTAATTGACAAGTATAGCATTAAAAAAATACATTTCTGCCTGACCCTTATTTTACACCATAACAAAAGATTAACTTTAAATCAATCACAGACTTAAATGTAGAACCTATAGAATTTCTACAAAAACATATGAGAAAATTTTTGTGATTATTAGACAAAGTTTTTTTTTTAAATGACATATACACATGAACTACACACTAAAATATGCATGTATTAAAATTAATCAAAATTACAAATTTTTGCTCTTCAAAAGACATTGTTTAAAAAAATGAAAAGGAGAGCCACAAACTGGAAGAACATATCTGCAAAAAAATCAAATACAGAACTTGTCTCTAAAATATATGAAACTCTTACAAAGAACTAATAATCATAAAGAAGAAGAAAGAGAAGAAGACTCAGAAAGATGGGTAAATGATTTAAATGAGTACTTCAAACTGATATATATATATATATATATATATATATATATGATGAAATGTGCATATAAAAAGATTCACAGACTATTCAGTCACTAGAGAAATACAAATTAAAAACACAATGAGATAGCACTACAACTCCTAGAAATGCTAAAATGGAAAAAAATGATCAAACCAATTGCTGGTGAGCATGTGGAGCAATGGAAGCTCTCACCTGCTTGGGAAACCAAAGGGCTTGAGAGGAACTTCAGAAAACAGTTTGGTGGTTTCCTTAAAACACACACACATTTAGCATATGACCCAGCAATTCTACCTCTAGGTATCTACCCAAGAGGATGAACATATGCCCATACAAAGCTGTGCACTTGAATGTTCTTAACAGCTTTATTCATAATCACAAACAATAGAAATAACTGGTGAATGAATAAACAAATAGAATAAAATACTAGTCAAAAACAAAATACATCACTAATGCACTCAATACCATGAATAAACCTCAAAAGTTTTATGCTAACTAAAATAAATCAGACACAAAAGACTAAATACTCTGTTTACATGCAATTCTAGGAAAAACACAACTGCAGTGACTGAAAATAGGTCAATGGTTGCCAGAGGTAAGGGGGTGTTGAGGAAAAGGCACTGATTTCAAAGGGGAACAAGGGAACACTCTGGGGTGATGGGGAGGTTTCCTCTTGTGATCGTGGTGGTGGTTAAATGACTGGCTACAGTTGTCAAACTCATTGTATTATATTCTTGAAAGTGACCGGTTTTATGATTTGTAAATTATGCCAAAATAAAGCCAACAAAAATTATAATAGGATTGATGTTTGCCACAAAGGTTAGATACTAACTATAAATTAAACATTTAAAATTACAAGCATGTTCTTTTCACTCCAAATATCTATTCCAGAGAAGTACAAGGAGTTCAGTTTAATGCATTCTGAGTGAAATTGTCATTTGTGTGAACATAAACTTGATTATATAAATTCTCTTTGGTGGATGTATCTTCTCCTCAGTCAGCTACTGCCAGTGGAGAAGGGCAATATGAAAAGCTAATGTAACTTCTTTCAGCAATACAGTATACGGGAGAAAGAGATAAAAATATTAGGACTAGGAATTGGTCCCTAGGAAGTCTTGAGCCTCAGATTATTGTTTAGCCAAAGCCCAGAACAAGATGAAAATGAGTAGGCTGGCCAGCTGGTAATCAATTAGACTCACCTCCATTCAGAGTGAATGTCAGCTGCAGGGTCACAGGTGAGGACAGGAAAGGTGGTTTCGGATTCTGTGATTATGGGGAAGGATGAGGCCAAACAATGAGGATGGTGAGAAGGCTGGTGAGATAACTTCAGTAATAAGATGTTTTAAACCTTTACAAGGTGACCTTACAACCTCTAATATTGGTGTCCACTTCTTGAAGGATCTGCCTGAAGAACTGTCATCTCTAGGTTTCTATCTTTGGAGTATAGGTCTTGTTTATAGTACCGTGACAGGAAAAACTGTCCTCATCTAAGCAGGGAAGAGTCAGTCTATCTTTTCCAAACCCTCTTCATTTGAGGAAGCTTCCACTACAGGAATCAACTAGCCATTCCAAGTAACTTTTAAAATTAGATAAACTCATCCCATCTGGGGATTTTTGCTATCAGCTCACTGTTTTGAATGACACTATCTTAGATACAATACAAAAATGCTGAGTGGTCAAAATAGATCTCACAAAAATCCAACCACAAATGGCATGTAACACTTAGATCAGTCCATGACACCACCCTCCTCCCACCATATATGTGAGTTTTGTTATAGACACAATTCCAAGAACATCAATTATTTCAGCCCAGCCCTACAAAGGATGCTTCAAGTCACAGATCCCTATAGCAAGAAGTAATGGGTGATAACAAGAAGTCGTAGAAAAATATAAATGCAAACCCAAAACCTAGTAGTTCAGAAACAATGGGAAGCCAAATGATGATCAGAAACTAAATTAAAAAAAAAAAAATCTTCTAACCAGTATAGAATAGTATTTTCTTCTTTCAAAAACTGAGAACAGAGTACTAGATACGGTGGTCCCCTTATTTGAAATTTCTCTTAGCTGAGGTCACCCCCAGTCCAAAAGTATCAAATAAAGAATTTCAGAAATAAACAATTTACAAATTTTCAATTATGCACCACTTTGAGCAGTGTGAGAAATCTCTTGTTCTCCCACTCCATCCTACCTGGAATGCAAATCATCCCTTTGTCCAGCAACTCCACATAGATGCTACCCACCCATTAGTCAATCAGCAGTCATCTCGGTTATCAGATCAACTGCACTGGTGTGGCATTACTTATGTTCAAGTTACCCTTATATTGACCCCAAAGTATAAGAGTAGTGATGCTGGCAAAATGAAGTAGTGATGCTGGCTTTGTTTTGGATATGCCAAAACAAAGCCATAAAGTATATGTATACAGAAGAAAACAACTAGATAAAGAGAGAGAGAGAGAGACAGAGAGAGACAGAGAGAGAGAGAGAGAGAGAGAGAGAGAGAGAGAGAGACAGAGAGAGAGAGAGAGAGAGACAGAGACAGAGAGGTTTTGGAACTATCTGCAGTTTCAGGCCATCCACTGGGGATATATCTCAAGCAGATAAAGGGGAACTACTATATATCAGATACCTGAAGCAAAATAACATTGAGGCCGCAGTGGAAGTACAACCCAACTAAAATCTGATAACGCACTGGTTATGAAGATTTTCTTTGCAAGCACAGCAAAGGGACATATTTCTTCCACATAAATCTTGTGTACAAGTAGACACCACCTGTCTATGTCCCCCCAAACACTCAGCAGTATTTACCTCTTACTTCATTTGATTGCATATTTCAGACTGATTGCTTGTTCTGGCCTCCTAATTACCTCACTTAAAGTCTTTAATTGCATTGTCTTACAAGTGAACACTATAGTATGTGTGATATTTAGTAACGAGATAGAAATTATAAGCTTACAGGTAAGACATTTACATAATTCATTGAAATTATATAAAACACTATTAGAAACATACACATTGCTAATTACAAAATTATGTTCAACCATCACAACTTGAAGAGTCAGGGTATTTAAGTCACTTAAGTTGTTAAGTGGTTGGGTCTTGGAATGTGGTTTCCATTTTGCTCAAGTCTCTAACTTTGTCTCTGGTGGCTGCAGCTGTGTAATTAATGTTCTCTCTGTAGCAGAGCTAAGACAGCAAGTTCACCACTACCTCAGATATAGGAAGTTATAACACTCCACAGCCCACCCACCAAATACATTGCTTCATGCTTTCTACAAAATGAAGTATGTACTCTAGACTATATGTTAAGGTTTACATGCAAATAGGGACATGAAAGTATGGGAAGAGTTTCACATACACACAGCACTGAAGAACCAACCCACTGCATTTTAAGCTAAGTTTTAAAAATCTTGCAATAGGGTATTTCTTTCTCCTGATTTGGTGTGCTGGAAGCTCATTCACTATTTCTGCTATACAAGTTTCATCTAGTGTAGCTGCCAGGTAGAGGACAGATGGTGAATAAAATCTGAGTTAATTTACAGAGATGTTTGGAAAGCATTTGAAAAATTACTGATGACCACTAGGTTCCAAAATTGGGTCATCAAGAACAAGTCCCATAAGACGGATCTTTTGTCTTTTTGATAGATTTATTAGCACTGGGAGAACTAGGAAATTCTGAGGAAACAATGCTTCTGGACTTGAGTCAGGCATCTGAGAAGACTGTTCCTAGTACAGTAGTCCTCCCTTTCCACTGGGGATACATTTCAAGACCCCTGGTATATGCTTGAATTCACAAATATATAATGTTTTTTCCTAGACATACATACACCTTATGGCTTCTCTTTGGCATATCCAAATTGTCAGCATCGATACTCTTATGCTTTGAGGACATTATTAAGTAATATAAGGGTTACTTGAACACAAGTACAGTGATACTGAGATAGTCAATCTGATTAGCTGAGATGGTTACTAAGTGACCAGTGAGTTGGTAGCATATACAGTGCGAACGCTTGGCAAAGGGATGATTCATGCTCTGAGGGGAAAGAAGTGGGATGGCTTGAGATTTCATCACGTTACTCAGAATGGTGCACAATTTAAAACTTACAAATTGTTTATTTCTGGAATTTTCCATTTAATATTCTGGACCACACTTGACAAAGGAAAACGAAGCTCAAACAGTGAAACCAAGGATACGGAGGAAACTGTTGCATCCTGAAATTACCTTCTAACACTCATCATATCTGTCTGTTCTTCAAGACCTATCCAGATATCACCCACTCTGCACAGCAGATCCTAGTTAATCCAGGTAGAGTCACCGGCAGCTGTTCAGTAGTTCCATACTGAATCTTCTCCACTGTGCCACTTTATTAGTTGTGCATCACAGTGCTTCTGAAAACTGGCTTCAACACCACCCTCCTCTACTTTAATGTGCTCCTTAATCTAACATAACGTTTGCCTGCACTAAAATATTCACAAATATTTGAAGGAAGCTGTAGATGAAGTCCTGCCGACAAAATGAAAAAAGTTCACTATGGTTAACAGTAGGTATAGGTGGATACTTGATGACAACATGAAAAAAGTATTTGCTATTTCAAATGAAAGGGTGTTACCTTACAGCACCCAACTGACTTTCTTATTGAATTTGCATAGGGGTAGCTATTATTTGGATGACAGAGGAATTCAATGAGTTTTCACCATGCTGAAACAATGAATTAAATCCTAAAAGATGAAATTTAAACAGGAAAAATACAAAGTCCTAATTTCAAGTAAAAATATTTCATAGTCTGGGATAAACACACTGAAGCTTAATAACATAACATGCATAGAACATCATAAATAAATAGGAAATATTTACTGATTATTTTTTTCTGTGTCAGTTTAAGTGCTAAGCATTTTACAAGTATCATTTAGGCTCAATCCACATAACACTACAAGGGAAGTGATATCCACATCTCCAGGTAAAAGATGAGGCCACTGACAACTAGGAGGGCTTAACTAACCCACCCAAGATCATACAAATAATATGTAACATGACATGGAGTCGGATCCTGGGCTCTCTGGGCCTAAAGCCATGCTCTTGACCAACAAACTACAGATTCCCAAGGAGGTTGTAGGTATGACATGGTCCCTAAAAATATCAGTAAAACTTCAGACTGCATTAGTAGATTTGTTATGTCCAGACAACAGGGATTGCTTGTTTTCCACCACTTTTTCTACCTATTACAAATTTGTGGTTGCAGCATCTTTAGGGGTGTAAAAGGTCCATAAAAAAGTGATTACAACTTTTGAGAAGACTTGGAAGGACACGAATGCCATCTTAAAATGTCTGGAGAACTGTTATCTACAAATCGAGTTTTACTTTTTGGCATGGCTCCAGAAAGTGGGACTAAAGCTGATGGGAAAAACTATTTAACAATTGCAAGTGTCCAGAAATAGAACAGGCTAATTTGTGAGACGGGAGATTTCTCTGTGAAGGAGAGCATTTACTTGGAAGGTGGATGGTGCAAGTTCAGGAAACTGGTCTGAGTCAGCAGGTTTGACCAGGTGACCGCAAAGGTACCTTCCCAGTCTAAGGAGCTATAATTCTATATTTATCTATGTCCTAGTTAGCATGAAAATGTTAAAGTTATGATTCAAAAACTAAGTTCCCTGTCAATATTTTTGAAAAATGCATATTAAGCCTTTCTTTGAATTACTGAACATTAGTTATACTCCCATTGCATAATCCAGAAAAGTAAAAAACAAACAAACAAACAAAAAAACTCATATGAGAGTCAATAAGCCTGAAGCCAATGAAGACAGCAGGAGCTGGGCCAGATCTGTTTGGTGAACAATACAACAGATGTTCTCCACAGGTGGTCCAGGAATCCCTGGCATCTCCTTAAAATTCTCCAGAGTTCTCAGATCACTAAGAGTGCTAATGGCATTTATTTAGAAAAGAATCTAATATTTCCACTTCTGAAACAGAGCAGTTTGAACTTATCAAATAAAAACTAGCAGCAATTAGGGGAGGTCATGACATAGTAACCAAGCACTGAGTTAACATCGCTGGTGGCTTTTGCCCATTTAAAGTGCTATTCATTGTATGTTTTATTTGTAGGTGTACATTGTTTAAATCTGACACTTGTTCAATTTCTATTTTAAATTATAGTTGTTACCTAAATCAAACAGGATATAATATAACATGCTTAACTGTTGAGAAAAAAGCTAATTACAATTCATTGCAAGTTAAATATTTTTTTAATAAGAGAAATCTGTGTAGTTAGCCCCCCGTCTGTGAAACTCTTACTGTTGGTTTATGGAAGGTCACTCTTTTTTTAATGTTTGTTTTGGTCACCCTCTTCTTCATCTTCAATCCTCAATTCAGTCCCCATAGTAACTCACCAAGTGTATTTAATGTATGCTCTTCTAACCCCATCTCTATATGGTTATCTATGTATATCTATGTTTATTTTTGAAAAGCATATATTGTACCTTCTAATTCTAATTCTGCTTCCTATTTTTTTCACCCAACATTATACTTCTGAATCCCTGTATAGAAATGTAATTCACTACATTGGGCTGATGCATGCCCCACACTTGGCTTATCCATTCCTCCAGAAAGCTTTGCCACTCTGCCATCAAACAATACTGTGATGAGTGCTTGCCACACATGTCTCCTTGGGAGCTAGAAGAATGTCTCTGTAATGCAGGCCAGGGTAGAGTGCAGGACACTGGGCAACATGCAGACTGAACTCCATCCAGCTAGTTCCCCTGGCTTCCAGAGGGGCTGGCAGCACTCACACCAAAGAGGAGCACCAAAGGGGTGTTGCTCCCCCCATTCTACCCTGGACAATGCTTGATAGAATCTACTTGGGCCAAATGACTAGGGGTAAAGACATAATCTTTTATGTAATTTACATTCACAAGTTACTAAGAAAGGTTTCTGGTGTCTTCTTCTATAACTTGTCTAGTTACATGCTTTGCCCATTTTTCTAATAGAATAAGCTCTTCCTTTTTAAGTTTTATTTATATGATTTACTTATATGTTGCAGTATTAATTATCTGCTGGTAAATAAATACATCTTCTCCCAGTCACATATTTCATGCTTTCTCCGTATTGATCTCCCCTGAATAGAAATATTAATTATGATACAGACTTATAATGTCATTATTTTTCCTTATGATTTTCACTCTTTAGAAAAACAAAATAAAACTTATTCACAAAAGCTTTTTCTATTCTGATGTCATTAATATATTCTCCAAAATTTTATTCTATACATTTTATAGGATACACTTCACATTTATGTCTTTAAAATATCAGAAGTTTTAGCCCTGGCCAGTTTGGCTCAGCGGTAGAGCATCGGCCTGTGGTCCAGAGAGACCTGGGTTCGGTTCCTGCTGAGGGCATGTACCTCGTTTGCAGTTTGTCCCCGGCCCTGGTTGGGTCGCGCGGGTGGCGACCGCTTGATGTGTCCCTTTCGCGTCGATGCTTCTCTCTCTCTCTCTCTCTCTCTCTCTCTCTCTCTTTCTATCCCACTCTATCTGAACAAAATGTGGAAAAATGTCCTCAGGTGAGGATAAAAAAATATATATCAGAAGTTTTATATGCTCTTCCCATAGTAAACTAAGATTATACTACTTTTATCACATATTAAGGTCGCATATTTCTTGGGAATTCTTTCTGGACTCCTCTGCAGTCATGGTCTGTTTCTTCTCTCCTGAACAAGAATACACATATTTTATTGCTATGAAATGATTTTTATTATTTGGCAAACACAAACCTTAGTATTATATTGAAGATAAAATACTTAGTTTAAAAAACATTTCATTTTGTATTTTACAACATAAAATAAATACATTAAGTTACTAATAACATTTAAACTAGATTAAGGGACACATTGTTAAGTTACCACAAAAGCATCCATACATTATCATGAATTAAGACTCTTTACCATATTTACTCTTAAGAATACATGTTTATTTTTAATATAAGGAAAGGTTGGATAATGTTCAAGGTTTTCTACTGCTACAATCTGATGCCAACCCAGTTTTCTCATTTCTAAAATAAAGTGAATGGACAAGACACTGTTGAAGGTCTGTTTAAGCTCTAAAAATTTTTATGGGTCTATAAAAACCACCCAAATAGAAATTTTAGTAAAAAAAAAATAAGCAAGTGTTATGTCTCTATTCCTGGACAAATTTCCTGGAAGGTAGACTTCACTCGTGCATTCACTGTCATGCCTGGTCTCAAACATAAGATCGTATGTACATGAACTAAGGCTATAGAAACATCCTTTGTCCCAAGGTAGGTTACTGGAAAATTAAATAGCAAAAGCAACACAGAACAATGAAATGTTATGTTAAATTAATACCTACTGATGTAATATGCTTCAAAATTGAAGATGAAAAACTTTATAAAACATGAGCTAAAAGAATTTGAACTAACTCATTAAATAAAATCAGTATATCTAAAATGGTATTGTCCAAATAATGTCCTTAAGAATAAATTTTATGTAGGTATGAAAGTGATGTCACAATAACCTAGTTATTATTCAACAAGAAAGGAATAAAGGAAAGATTAGCTCATTTAATACTCCAGGTCTATTAGCTGCTAATGGGTACGGGAAAGGAGTTTAGATGCAGACCCAATAAGGTCCGAGTGACGTGGGAGATGCCTGTCTGTCACACATAGGAGTGAGTCAGTATCCAAAATAGACATGGCCACTGCAGGCGCTCAAATTTTGAATATTTAATCTCCTAAAGGAAGGCTCCCTCTCTCGCTCTTGCTGCTATGACAGACTCCCGGCTTGCGGGGCTCCCATGATCTGCACCTGCCATGTGGCCCACAGCCATGTGGAACCCGCACAACGGACTGATGGACTGACTCAAGCCTGATCCTGATCTGAACCCAGCTGCATCATGGAGCGGACACTCCGGACTGTGGCTTTATTTCTGGCCTTGCTAAATCCACAACTGCCCCTGTTCCAGGACTGGACTGAGGGAAATGGGACACTACAGCCACAGAAATATAATTCCACGCCAACAAAAACCTTTCATTCTCCTGTGAGGGCTTCTGAATATGCTTATTCCGACTGCCCACAAGTCCCAGAGGGATCTGGTTCCCTCTTCCCTCTGACAACAAATGGACACCTCCTATGTCTAAACATTATAGAACATGTTATTGAAATTTTTATTTGTGAAATCTTGGGGGCAGAATGGTTTATAATGTTTGGTACATATCATTAATTCTATGATTTTATATGTAATATTATTTAAGAGAATATTGGTACCATAATTATATCAGTTTTCCTTTTGGACAAAATAGAGTTTCTTCAGATACTTAAGAGAAAATCAACTGTAATGTAAAAAAATAAAATATTTTACTTAGGGACATTAAAATAACTTTCATTACCACAATTTTAAAATGAGACAACATTACACACTCTTCAAAATATCTGTAATGAAGACAAATAATGACAAATGTAGTTTAGGACATGGGAAAACTAATACTCATACATTGCTGGTGGAAATGTAAAATGATACATATATATACTTTGACAATTACTTAAAAGTTAAACATAAACCCACAATACACAGAAATACAGTCCTATGTATCTGCACATGAAAGATAAAATCTAGCCCTGGCCAGTTTGGCTCAGCGGTTGGAGTGTCCGCCTGCGGTCTGGAGAGACCCGGGTTCAGTTCCCGCTAAGAGCATGTACCTCGGTTGCAGTTTGTCCTTGGCCCTGGTTGGTCGTGCGGGTGGCAGCCACTTGATGTGTCCCTTTCACATCGATGTTTCCCTCTCTCTCTCTCTTCCTCTCTCTCCCTCCCACTCTATCTGTACAAAAAATGGAAGAATGTCCTCGGGTGAGGATAAAAAAAAAACAACAAAGATAAAATCTATGTGTGCACAAAGATGTGAATGTAAACATTCAGAGAAGTGTTACTCATAATAGCCCCAAACTGAAAGCAATAACATGCTCATCTATGCGCAAATAAGTTAAAAAAAAAAAAAAGTGGAATATTCAAACAATGAAATAGTATTCAGCAATGAAAAGGAATGAAATCTGATACATGCCAAAACATGGATGATTCTCAAAAGCATTATGATAAATGAAAGAAGTCATAGGCAAAAGATTACATAATGTATCATATATTATTTTTATAAAATGTTTAGAAAAGGCAAAGTTATATTGTTAGTATGCATTTCAGTAGTTGCCTAAAGCTGAGGTTGGTAACAGGGATTAAATAGAAAAGGGCATGAGAGAACATTTTAGGGTAATGGAGATTCTAAAACTGGTTTATGGAGCCCTGGCCGGTTTTGCTCAGTGGTTGGAGCATCGGCCTGTGGACCATAGAGTCCTGGGTTTGGTTCCTGCTAGGGGCACATACCAAAAACAAAACAAAACAAAACAAAACAAATAAAACTGGATTGTGGAAAGGGAGCATTTCCAAGAATGGAGGTATATAAGGAACTCCAGGTCTTTCCCCAATGAAATAAATATGACTGTTAAGGGTTATTAAACAACAACCTTTTAAAGTCTCTGGAAATGGTCTTAAGGGCATATAGCCTATGAAGAAATATCTATTCAAGATAATTGACCAAATCTCAGTAAGACAAGAGTCTGTGGCATTTAAACCATAGCACACTCCCCTCCTTGCTGAAAATGTGATTGAAGCTCTATTGCGAATGGCTTAGAGAAGAAGATAGGGCTCCTGCTCTCACCACCCAAAGTCTAGGGCTAGAGCTTTCTTCCCAAGAAGAACAATCTACCAGCATTACTTATTCCCTGTAGCTCCATATTGCAGGAACTTAATTTCAGGCAAATGTGGCTGAGAGGCTGGAGGCACTCTTGTTTCCCCCAGCCCTATTTGTAGGCTGGAACCTCTATCCCAGCTGCAGAACACTGACAGTGTGTGGTTCTGATTGGCTTTGCCCCAGCTTGCTTGTAGGGAGGAGGTTCCATGCTGGGAGATGCAAGCTGAGAAGACCAGGAGTTACCATACTGGCTTAGTGCCCTGCTCAAAAAGCAGGAGTGTCACTCCAAAGGAGATGGGTCATTTCACTGACCCTCACCTCCAGAGCAGTGGTGCAGATGTTCTCTACCCAAGGATAGAGGTAAGGCGAAACAACATAGAGCTCCAGTGCTCTCCCTAATGGGACTGACTATATGTTATTTATTTATTTATTTATTTATTTATTTATTTATTTATTTATATTAGAAAAGGACTCACTATACCTAAAACAGAGCATGAGGAAGTTCAAGCCTAAAGGTTTATTGAAAACAATAAAGATCTTGTTAGTAAGCAATCAGAGAAGGCCGGCAGCTCCATGATAGAATGAATGAAGTGGTAAATGTGCTAGAAGTTTACCAGAGAGAGTCCTGAAAAGAGAAAGCTATGAAGAGAGCTCCGGATATTGAAGCAAATCAAAGACTAAGGCGATCAAAGAAAAATACAGTAAAGGAGCCCTGGCAAAGTCAATCATGGGGTGAAGAAGGGCATTTGGGGAGACCATGCACTTGCCAAAGGATTCACCCTCTGATGTTATACAAGAAAAACAAACATCACTGAACTAGTCCAGCCAAGTTACCAGAGAAATAAGTAAGCAAACAAAAAAACACACAAGCTCAGGAGTGTGTGTGGAAGTAGGGATCAGTATCCAGAATTACTGCAATATATTACCTAAAATGTCAAGTTTTCAACAAAAACACATTTATTAGACATACAAAGAGACAGAAAAACATAGCCCACATAAAAACATAACCCACATAAAGGACAAAAAAAAAAAAAATAGACATTAGAAACTGCCATTAACGGGACCCAAATGTTAGATTTAGATTTCAAAGTACCTGTTATAAACATGTTCAAAGAACTAAAGATAACCATGCATAAAGAATAAAAAGAGTATAAAAAATGACTAAGCAAATAGAGAATACCAATAGAGAGAAATTGTCAAAAAGAACCAAATAATTCTGAAGTTGAAAAGTACAATAAGTGAAATGCAAAATTCACTAGAGAGGATCCATAGTAGATCTGATCTGGCAGAAGAAAGAAGCAGTGAACTTAAGGATAGACCAATAAAGATTATGTAACCTGATCAGGGAGAGAAAAGAATGAAGAAAATTTAACAGAGCCTAGAAGAAATGTGGTACACAGTTATCTATCCCATCTTACATGTAGAAGAAGTACCAGAGGAACAGAGAAATAAATAGAGCAAAAAAGTATCTAATATATAATGGTTGTAAAGTTCCCAAATTCAATGGAAAACATTAATCTACACACCCCAGAAGCTCAGTAAATTTCAAGTAGGATAAATACAAAGATTCACATCCAGACACATCATAGTTAACATGTTGAAAAGAAAGACAATGAGAAATCTGGAAGGCAGCAGGAGAAAACCCTTTATTTATAAGGGAACACCAATAACTAACCGTTGACTTGTCACCAGAAACAATGCAAGCAAGAACAAAAGTGGGATGAAACATTCAAAGTACTAAAAGAAAAATAAACAGTTAACCAAGAATCTTATAGTAATCAAAACCATTTTTCAAAATAGAAGGTGAAATAAATACACTCTCAAATAAACAAAAACAGAGAGGTTTATTGCTAGCACATCCATCTTACAAGAAATACTAAGGAAAGTTCTTAAGGCTGAAAGTGTGTGACAGCAGACATTAATTCAAATCAACATAAAGAAAGAACATCAGTCAAGGTAATTATGTACTTATAAAAGACAATGTAAATGCATATTTCTTCCCCTAGCTTATCTTAATTGATATAAAAATAAAACAATATGCTTATCATTGTAATACCACTCCAATAACATATACAAATATAACATATTTGACAAGAACAGCACCGAGATTGTAGATGAAAGGAAATAGTAGATGACATATTAGGTATGTCATCACACCACATGGAAAACAGAATACTCATAAACAAATGAAGAGAACCAGAAATAGTTGAAAAAAAATTCTGTAAATATATTCTTGTTCTTCTTTCTTTTCTCAGTTTCCTTTAAGGATAGAGTTACATAAAATATACTTATAACAATATATTGTTGGTTTTGTAATGTAATATAGGTGGATGTAATGCATATAATAACAATAGCACAAAAATGGGAGAGGGAAATAAGTTGTATCAGAATAAGTTTTCTGTAGTTCACTGGAATTAAGTAGTACAAATTTGATAAGTTAATTTGTATATTTAGGCCCCAATGTAACCACTAAGAATATAATTTCTTAAATTTTTAGTAAAAGATGAAAGACAAGCCCAAAGAGTCATAGGTTCGACTCCAGTTAGGGGCACATAACTTTGGTTGTGGTTTGGTCCCCAGCCCTGGTCGGGGTCGTGCGGGAGGCAACCTGTTGATGTGTCTCTCTCACATCGATGCTTCTCTCTCTCTCCCCCTTCCACTCTATCCGAAGATAAATGAAAAAATATCCTTGGGTGAGGATTAAAAAAAAAAAAAGATGAAAGACATGCAATATGAAGAAAAACTCCTCCTACAGAAAAGGATGGATGATAAAGCTAATCACCTGAGTTAAACACAGTAAGAGGACCTATTTTTCTTGGGGGCAAAATCATGAATTTCAAACATGTATTAGAAGTTATTCCCAATTATAGGGTTGATTTATACAGAAATATTTTGTTGTATGGAAGTACAATGTCCCTATATATATATTTTTAAATGTAGTAATTAAAGTAATTAAAATATTAGCCCTGGCCAGTTAGCTCAGTTGGTTGGAGTGTCATCCTGATATGCCAAGGTTGTGGGTTCGATCCTCTGTAAGGGCATATACAGCAATCAGCCAATGCATGAATAAGTGGTGCAACTGATCAATGTTTCTCTTTTTCTTCCTTCCTCTCTAAAACCAACCAATCAATCAATAATATGTTATAAAAGAAAATATTCACTTACTGCAAGAGAAAACAGAAAAGATGATTAGAAGACCAAAAAAAAGAATAAGACAGGAAATGTGAAAAACAAAAATTGGTAGCAATAAATCAATAAATTAAACTCTAACAGTAAATTTACATGAATTAAATAATCTAGTAAAAATAAAGAGATTAGCCCTGACCGGTTTGGCTCAGCGGTTAGAGCGTCCGCCTGCGGTCCCTAGAGACCAGGGTTCGGTTCCCGCTAAGGGCATGTACCTCGGTTGCAGTTTGTCCCCGGCCCTGGTCGGTCGTGCGGGTGGCGGCCACTCGATGTGTCCCTTTCACATCGATGTTTCTCTCTCTCTCTCTCTTCCTCTCTCTCCCTCCCACTCTACCTGAACAAAAAAAAAAAGTGTCCTCGGGTGAGGATTAAAAAAAATAAAAAATAAAAAATAAAGAGATTGACATACATGACATAAAACAAAACAAAAACAAAATCCAAGATCAAACTATGTGCTGTCTAGAGGAGACACCATTTGGATTCAAAATATAAGCAGACTGAAAGCAAATGAATGGGAAAAGATATACTGTGCAAACAAACAACAAAAAAACTGTAGTGACTATCCTTATGTCAGACAAAACAGACTTTCAATAGCAAATGTTAGTAGAGATGAAGAGGAACATTTTTAATGATATAAGGGGCAATCCTTCTAGAAGATATATATAATATCTGAAAATACAAGCAACTAACTCCAGAGTCCAAAATACACAAAGCAGACACTGAACTGAAGGAACACAGATAATTCAGCAATGTTATCTGGAAATTTCAATATCCCATGTAAAGTATTGCGTGGAACAGCTTGATAAAAATAGAGATTGGGGGAATAGAACTGAAAATCTAGAACTAAACCTGTGCATGTATGGTGAGCATGTTCTAACCCTCTTTTCAGTTAGATACAAACTTTCTTAAAGAATTTCTGTCTGATTCCATAACTTTCTAGTTATGTTAGGTTATTAAAAACAGTGTTTTTTAACTTAAGACTTTGTTCTATCCATTTTTTTTAAAAAATCTTCATTTGGAGTCAAATAACTCTCTTCCTCTAATAAAGGCCAGATTTGAGACTCCAGTGATTTTGTGTAGACAGAGGTGTAGCCTATGTTTTTATACCTAATCTTTATCCTTGTGTATTAACCAGGATGGGGAAAAGATGTTTCTTTATGAGGTTATCATTGAAAGTGGGTAATTATTTGTAGACACATGAATAATTTCACCATGGTGGTGGAAAGATGGATATATGCCTTTTGCTGGTCATCATAGCACATCCAACAACTTGAGAAATGTCTTTGTGCCAGTTGGTAGAGGCTGAGTGCTCACACAGGACATGGCGCCAGGCAGCACCCACTGGGGGTGCCTTGTGAAATCTGGTTACACTCTTAGTCCAAAACTCAGCTGACAGAATCAGGCTCATGCTTCTGCTACGCGAAACACATTGTCCTGTGCTTTGGAAGTCCCCAATCTCATCTCTCCTCTTTTTCGCAACTCTTGGGCTTTTGGCCACAATGGGATCAATCTTCACTACCTTCAAGGGACCATACACTCACCAGATGGTTGGAAATAGCATCGAATTTTCCCAATATTCTCTTTCGGCCCCAGTGGACCCAGAGCAGGACCACAGAAGGATGGCTGTCTCCCCTTCTTGAAGGCACTATAAACTTCACAATTAATTTTTTCTTGAGATTTCGCATTTCTGAACTTTGGGAGTAGAAACCAGATAAAACCTTTCCCTTGAGTTCATAGAGATGTAAAGGACATGAATAGTTTCCTGTCTTTCTTCTCAGTCCCAATCTTTGGCACTGTCTGTATGCTTATTCCTCTAGTTCTTACTCTGGAGGAAGGAGAGATGATAAACTACAGGGTCACTCCGAAGAGGATCTGAGTTCTCAATAGGTGGCTGCTTCTATGCAATCCTACCCTGAATGTGGAGGACAGATCAGGAAAGTTGAATATTTTACTGTTTTAAGTAAGTGGAAGTTGAACACAAGATAAGGTAAAATGGCCTGGAAACTATGAGAAGAGTGATAACAGGATTCAGGGTAGAATTACAGGGCATTGCAGTATTTAAGGGAAAGATGGAAGAAATGAGAAGAATCTTGGGAAAGGGAGAGAACAAGAACGGTGGTGCTGGCGGTCCAGGGTGAACACCAGTTTCCTTCATGAGCAACCCACAGCATCCTACTGTGAATGTGCCGAGGAGGTTAAGGACAAATGAGGTGATTATTTTGGCAGCCTAGAGATCGTGAGCCTTTAGAGTAATTTTAATGTTGTATTGTGGGCAGAAGATATAGTCAATAAGTTGAAG
Source organism: Molossus molossus (assembly GCF_014108415.1). NCBI lineage: Eukaryota > Metazoa > Chordata > Mammalia > Chiroptera > Molossidae > Molossus > Molossus molossus. Next base: position 30,144,142 of record NW_023425366.1, on the reverse strand, counting down.
GATAAATAGAAAATGAGGAATTGGACGCAAAGCGTATACTGCACACTTTGAAGAAATTTGGTGGCGACGGCGAGGGAAGGAGAACTTGCAAAAGACAAAAGTAAAGCAATAATTTCTCCCCCTGTAAATTTAAGATGAAGGGAATTATTTAGGCATATTTTTAGGCAAAGAATGTAGAGCAGTGGGAAGTTATTTAAAACCTGAGCAAGAGAATAGGTTATGAAGTAAGTTCAGAAGAATAATGGAGCAGATGAGTGTGGGGAGTGTGGTTAAAGGTTATGTTTAGAAAAAAGGTGATCTCCCTGAGACAGGGGTACTTATTAGACAGAAGGGTGAGAAAGTGGGGTCTGAAGCCACCTCCTAAGCATGAAGAAAAAATTTTGGGACATGGACAGGGAGAAATGAAGCTCCCTGGAATTGTGTTTATTTCCTCAATATCACAGAAGCTTGAAGAGACCAGTTAAGATTGGAAAAGATAGACATCCATAATTTCTGAAGGATGTGAGGGATAATTCAGTTCTATTACTAAAATCTAGAGCTCTCCAACTTTCTCTGATTGTTTTTCAGAATTGCCACAACTTCTCAAGATTCTGCATGTCTTATTTCCAACATTCATTTTTTTTTTCTGTTTTGGTGACTGTACTTCAGTAAACCAGTGCCTTGCAGTTCTTATAGGAAAGGGCATCCTTTTTTCTTATGATGTAGATAAGCTATTATTTTCACCCCTTGTTTGCAGGCACCTTTCCAGCCCTGCCTTGCAGACACGCCGCCCTGGACCTGTGTCCTCTGTGGGTTCTACCAGCAGATCAGCTCCCCCCACTCTCGACGCCTCCACTCCAGCTTTTACTGCATGTATTTCAATTTCTCTTTCCTCCACTTTACACTGTAGATTAAAGTTCTTCTACTCATTTGTAGTCTTCTAGAAATATGTTCAAATTCCTCACATTCTCAGGTCCTCCCAGCATCGATAGTTGAATGCCTACTCATTCACAGTTCTACCATCCTTTTAAAGCAATTTAACAGGGGATGAAATAAAAAATGAGAAAAACCTGTCCCTTAAATGAGCATCACAAATGATCCTTTGAAACATATTCCATTTAGCACATATATCATTCTTCCAATGGAAATTAAACACACACACACTTTTTATAAGTTTGCTACAGAATGTTTCACAGCTGTAACTACAGCCACTCTAAATCTATTCTTGTCCCAGGATTATTCTACAGGAAATATCAGTCTTTCTTCCCGTTTTCCCATCCTGGAATAAAATACCTATTAAATAAGGAAGTAATTTTGTGAACCAGTATATATAATGCTTTGTTATATATATCTAGATCCCAGTGATAGCAGAGACTTCATGTCCTCAGTAAGAATGGAATAAAACTTTTACTAGAAACAAAATGTAGACTTGGGGAGGGGGAAGTTGTACAAATGACTAATAGACATTCATAACAGGCAATTACAATAGTGCAGACCACCTTCGGTGAGTATTTCTATCCCCTCTTGATTATTTCCCAGCGTCTGGAACAACTTGGCAAGACAGCTACCTCCACTGCCTGAAAAAGTGGAACGCTGTTAATCAAAGGGAATCAAGCCCAATGCTTGAGTCTGGAAGACGTTTCTCAAACATTGTCAGTGTGTCATCCTGACAACCAGCTGGAGTGCAACCATTTGGAGCAGCTCAATTTTTCAGTACACACAGAGAGCAAGCTTCAGACCTGCACGTTGGTGTTGAATGGAGCATGAAAAAAGAGCAGTGGAGACCACATAAATTTTACGCAATGACCTTCCGTTGGAAGTTAGAGGCAATTTCGCACGTGGGCTTTTATGATTTAGAATTTATTTCTCTGGGTTCCAAGGTGCAGGTGGATTGTACTAGGAATAAATAATATCATGACCTAAAGGAACATTAAAAAAAAAAACAAAAAAACTGTTACCTAAAGAAAAAGGAGTTACTACCACAAATAGATGTCAATTTCTGAATGACAAGACAATCATTTCATTTAGTAGCTGTAAAATTTTAAAGGAAAATTACCACCTTCATAATACAATCATGATCTTAGAAGATGTTTACTCAATGTTTGCTATGTGAAATGCCTGATGAGTTTTATTTATATAACAGAGGGGAAGTGTATGCTCCTGAATAGATTGAGTTCTTGCCAATGAATCATTTTAATAGAACACACAACTCGGGGGGTACAGAGATGTATTAAAAGACAGTCATGCTAACAGTTCCCTTGGAAAAAATCAGTACAAATGTCCCAAACTAGTCAAGACATTGGCTTTTGCTCAAACATAATGTATTTTAGAAATATTTTCATCTTGAGAATCTGAAAATCAATACACCTTGTGGTTAATTTTCTCCCAGTTCTTTTTCTTGCAAACTTTTATATAACAAGTTATTCTTATTTAAATTGCTTCTCATTTGTTTATCAGAATCTCCTAGTACAGAATTGCACTTCTTTAGCCTCAGAACTATGCTTCTAAAAATTAAATTGAGCCCTGGCCGGTTTGGCTCAGCGGTTAGAGGTCGGCCTGCGGTCCTGAGAGACCCAGGTTCGGTTCCTGCTAAGGGCATGTACCTCGGTCGCAGTTTATCCCCGGCCCCGGTCGGTCGTGCGGGTGGCAGCCACTCGATGTGTTCCTTTCATGTCGATGTTTCTCTCTCTCTCTGTTCCTCTCTCTCCCTCCCACTCTACCTGAACAAAGATGGAAAAATGTCCTCGGGTGAGGATAAAAAAAAAAATTAAAAAATTAAATTGACACACACAACATTTGTGGTAGCAATTTCTAACTCACATAAATGCCCCCATCCTCATTTTGAAAATGATGATAATGACCCTTAAATTTGTTAACATAAAAAATATATACCTTAAAACCAGCCCATCAATTATTCACCAAAAAATAACTTTGTAAAATATACATATTTATGTTTTTATTATTTATGATTCATTTTCTAACCTACTTGTTTCTTCTTGTTCTATTCAAAACTTATTATAGAATTACTGAAACATGTTACCTGGAACCTGAAGGAGACTGTAGTGATTATCTCATCTAAATCCTTCACTGCATAGATAAAGCCATTGGGGCCCTCAAAGTAATATAAATTGGATATGAGTTTAATCTGCTTAAGAAAAGTAATACCTTATAACAAGTCAAATGTAAAATTTAATGTAAAGAACTCATCTCCAAAGTGTTTGCTTTTAATGAGAAAAGATAATAGCCTCTTTTTTTAAAGTCAAATAAATTAGTTTCAGATTTACTAAAGTTTTGTTAATACACTTTTAGAACTCTAGATTAGTTGAGCCATATGAGGGAGTAACATTTTCCTGTTACCAGCTGCTCCTTTGGGAGAGTAACGGCCCGTGTCCAGGCCTGGCTTGAAGCACATCTCTTGTCTTCAGAGCTAAACGCCTATGCCTCCAGACCGAGTGCCCCACTCCCCACACTCTGCCCCTGGCTGTCTCACTGAGGAACTCAGCTCCTTGGAAAGCTAGCAACACGTATTTTTGTTATTTTATTTTATGTTTGCTAATCTTTTTTATGCCTTAATTCTACTTTTACTTAAATAGGAAGAAGCAGTGGCACTAGTCTCAGAAATAACCGGCACTCCAGCAATAGACTGGATGTCTTAATTTTCCTTGTTGGCTCTGCCTGAGCCCTTAAATTCTCTGAAGCCCATTTTAGTCTCTGGTTCTAGAAAATCCCTTTGAATTATAAATATGTTCCCTGGAAAAATGTTAATAAATGCACACCAACTGTCCCTATAAACTGAATAAAAGCATGAACACCCGCTATTTTCTTTTTAGTAACCCCAAGTTTGTAACAGGCTATTTTCTTATTGCTTTTTAAGAAAAAAAAAATCCATGATTAGTGACAATTTAAATATCCTTCTGGTTTTGGTCAATCATTTCCACTGGAACTGAAAAAGAATATGTCAGAAATCAAAGAGACAGGTCATCTCAATACAAACCATTTTAATCGCTGGTTTTCAAACAGGAGTGATTCTTCCTCCCAGGGACATTTGCAAAGTCAGATACATTTCCGAAAGTCAAAACTGGGGTAAGGAGGTGCTGCCTAGTGCCATATAGTCATCTAGTGGGTAGAGACCAGCAACACACCTGAACATCCTACAACGCATAGGACACCACACACAATAAAGAATTAACTAACACAAAATGTCAATAGTGCCAAGGGTGAGAACCCTGATCTAAATTCAGAGTACTGTCTTCTTCCTGGCATCTCTGGCCTTCTCTAAGAGCTTATTAGAAATTGGAGCCCCATTACAGACCGAGTGAATCAATTTATATTAGCAAGATAGCCAGGTGATTCATGTGGACAGTCAAGTTTGAGAAGTACTGATTATACAACACTTAGGGAACCTTCCAGTGTTCTAAAAGATCATCTGTCTTATAGCCCCAAAGAATACTCTTAATGTAAATAACAGGCTAAGTTACAGCATCCTGTCTCTAATACAATATTATCATTATTACCACGAGTTCAATTGGATCGTAGTAATTGTTACATACCAAAAAAAAAAAAAAAAAAATCTATTGTTCAGTAATATAGAAAATTCTATGCCTGCCAAACTTAAATGCATTGGGACCTCTAATAGGCTAATGAAATTTATGAATCTCCCAGAAAGGGCTATCATATGTATCATTTTCACAAATTATTTAACTATAGGATCTATTTTTCCTCAGATTATTTAATAGGCCCAAGGTTTCACAGAATACATTTTTCGTATCTAGCATGGAAACTAGACAAGGACTGATTAAAGTTCAGATCGCTTTCAATAGAGTCTTGAATTATTTATTACCTAAGATACAAGCTGCTTCAACAAAATACAGAACCAAAGACTTTTCTTGACAATGAAAGTCGACTGGAAACCCTGTAGAACCTCAATAAGAGAAAACCTTTATCAAAAGTCCATGCCCAAGTAGAATCTTGAAGATAAAATTACTTACATACAAAAATACAGAAAAATCTCTTGAGTAGTATAGCCTGTCGAAAGGTCAAACCAAGTGTAGGCCTGGGGATAAATTCTTAGAAATCCTCATTCAGAAGTCATGTAAAAGACACATGCTTCTTCACATTATCTTACTGCCTGAGTGACATAATTTCCTCATTATATAAAAGAAAAAAAATTAACAAATAATTCTTGAGAGCAAATTGCAAAACGGAAGGAAAAAATATAAGTGATTCAATACCAATAATGACTTTATTATGCACATAAAGTATATGGAGTCACAGAATGTCTCTTTTAATCACTAATTATATTAAGGGTTATTTAAGATTCACTTAATGGCCCTGGCCAGTTTGGCTCAGCGGTTAAAGCGTCGGCCTGCGGTCCGGAGAGACCCGGGTTTGCTTCCCGCTAAGGGCACGTACTTCGGTTGCAGTTTGTCCCCGGCCCTGGTTGGTCGTGCAGGTGGCAGCCACTCGATGTGTCCCTTCACGTCTATGTTTCTCTCTCTCTCTCCCTTCCTCTCTCTCCCTCCCACTCTATCTGTACAAAAAATGGAAAAATATCCTCGGGTGAGGATAAAAAATAAAAAAAATTCACTTAATGAATAGAATCGCCATGATGTGGACAGCTTGGAAAACTTTGAACATTTCCTCAGCAATTAAACAATTCCTTAGGGTTGCCACAGATTGAGTTCAAATCCCTGGCATTTAATTTTATGTAGATATCTATAAAAACAGTGTTACACTATCAAGGGAAAAAAAATGTGTACCTTTATAACTATGATAAATAATTGAGAGACAGCATTTGGAATGACACATATCTGGGTTCAAATTTTAACACCCCTACTTACTAAGGCCTGCAGGTTCCCCATGCCCAGCATCCCCAGCAACATATAGGAAAGGGCTGTATTTTCCTCTTTAAACACTGTGCAGAGTGCAGCCCGAGAAATGTGACGTGTAAAAAGCAGAGCACAGGATCTGGTGCATAATAAGGCATCACTCTGTCAGCAATTCCTATTATTATATTTAATATTTACATCTGTAAGGCCATTGACCTTACTCAGACATTGTTCAGTGAAAAAGAGTCATTTTATTTTATCAAAGTTATTCTGTCGGGCAGAGCTTCTGAAGGAATAAGGAGCCCAATAACCTCGGCCAACCAATGGTGTGATAAAGGAATAATGGGTCCAATAAATTCTGCTGATCAATGGAATGATAAATGCCAGAGCCACGTACATTAAGAGCATCTCTTAAAAGTACTTCACTTTTACTGAGTGTAGCATTCATTCAAAAATAAAATAAAATTCAGGGGTTTATTATGAGACACAGGGTGAGTTCAAGGTGTTGGAAAGAAGTGTTTCTAAAGGTTGCCATGCATGCATTCAAGGCCCCTCACTAAGTGCAGGATTTTAGAAAAGGTGAACCAGCTTCCCCTTTTGTGATTCCCTGTAAAATCACTGAATAGTTTTGTTTCTTTAATAGTATAAAAATATCAAGTAGGTATCTTTTAATTCACTCAGACATTCTGTGCTAGTGTGTGCAATGCAAGAGTTAAATATGTAAACCAGAAACAGTACCACTCCAGAAACCACCTAAGCTGTATTCCAACCTTCATTTTCCTATGAGTATCCATGTCCCATCGGAAAAGCCATTTAATATATTTAAGCTTCTATTCTTTTCTCAGAACAAGAGTGAAAGAAAGTATTATTTTCGCCTCACTCACAAGCTTATTGAAAGAATTCATTTAGGTAATATAAAACAATTTATATGTTTAAAAATGATAAAGCTGTTCATTGATTCCATTACATTCCCAATAGCCTTTTCTTTATGGTGCATAACAGAATCACACTTCTCCCACAAGGCTCAGGGTAATTGTTTGTTGTTCTTTGTGAATATTAAATTGTACAAGCTTGACATAAAAAATCAGGAAAATTGTTTTTTAAAAATGAAAATACCCCACAAAGTTTTGAAAATTTTGTAAACAATGACACGTAGTAACACTTTAGGTGTAGCTATCCAACAAGTTTTGACTGAACACCAATTACATGGCAGGTACTTCCCCGGTGTTTGGACTATTTCAATGATGAAGACACACAGAAATCTCTGCCCTCGTGGAACTTAGATTCTAGCAGCAGGAGGGAGAAAATAATTATTGTTATAATAAGTCTACAAATTACATATTTGGTTGGATGCTGATAATCATGCATTTTTAAAACGAATAGTACAATGTGACAGGTAGGAAGGCTGCTAATAGAAGCAGCACAAAGTAGGTGTCCTTGAGAAGGGGAGAGGGAGCAAAGAGTTGAAGGAAGTGAGGAAGCCAGCCACATGAACTTCTGAGGAATGAGCTTTCTGGGAAGAGAAGGGAGTGATGCAAAGGCCCTGAGGTGGAACTAAACTGGTGTGCATGGTATACACAGTGTGTACAAGCCAGGTGGTGGAGCTGGGGAAAGTGATGGAGGGCAGGGTGCTGACAGGAGACCAGCTGTCACTGCCAGGCTTTAAAGGAAGAGGAAGCAGAGCGCCCACAGGTGGAGCATTGGGGCAGAACGCCTGGATGCAGGCAATAAGGGGACACTTTGTCGTTGGAGAATTTAATGATAATAAGAAACCAAGTGGAAACTCCCCTGCTTTTCTTTCACCCAATGTGCAGCAACTCTGTCATGTCACAGATAAAATACTCCTCGACCCCTAAAGTTTCTGTTGGTTTAAATTCTCATTAACTACTGGGACTCTAAAATTTTTGGTCAACTCACCAAACCTGCAGCATCAGTGACCTGCTTTAATTTCCAGAGGAAGTTTGCAATGGTCGAGGGTGTTTGGACTGGCAGCCAGTGTCTCCAACCCCCGTGGGAGAGTCCTTCCTTCAGGTTCAAAGTTGGGACAGTGCAGCGGTTATAAAGCAAAGAAACAAATCTCGAGATACAGTCTATGTAAGCACGTGGCCTTTCATTTGCATTTCAAATTTGAAAAAGCAAAAGAGACTGCCAACCTTAAGCTGTAATATGTATGTGCATGCAAATTTTAGTCCAAACATGTAATATTTCACTTGTTTTCAATTATGATTTCAGGACAAAAACTTTTTAATGGTAATTCATATTTAATAATCATGACTTCTTATTAAATTGTAATGTTATTGCTTATTACTCTGAGATACCAAAAAGCAAAGTTTTGTTTCTAATTTCCCTCCCGAATGCTCTAATGTACTAAGAACTATTAAGCCATTACTTATTTCCTTTTTTCGTACTGTAATATCTGTTTGTTTGTCTTGATCAGCCTGAAGATATATACAAAGTATAACCAAAGGAAATGTCATTTTCACCTTTTCTTCAGGACATTATTACTCGATTTCATAATTACTATTGAGAATAACTTTTGGAAAGGGAAGGGATGTTACAAAATGACCCACTCCAGCTGACAAATACACAAAGGGAGGCGAAGGATCTGGCAACCCCCCGATTTTGTTACTTAAATATTTAGTGCATGAAGCACAATCACATCGCTGAGTCCAGAGGCTTACTTTATGACTTTGGCCATTCTTCTCCGCAGTAGGAAAGTTTCATTAACAACTGAATCAATAAATGGATCAATAAGAAAAAGTCAAAGCAACCTAGCTAATAGGATTTTAAAGGCTGACAGGAACATGCCATGCCAGATACAGGGCACAGACACGAAAGTGTCACTTTGTGTAATACGTATGGCAATAAATTAATTTATTGTCATGCTCTGAACCTCTAGAACATCTATTAGGCTTGGATTCAGGAGCAAGAGCTTGGCTGGATGTATTAGGTAAACAACTAGGATCATTAATTCTAACAACAGTAACAATTCCTTGAGGATGATACCCAGAAATGTATGTTTTTAATTCTGCTAGTTTTAGAAAAACTTAACAGAAGAGAAAATCCAGCCAAGTTCTTGCTCCAGATTCTAAGCCTACACTTCTAATTGCTTAGCTGCCTTTTTCCTTAGAAGTCCAGATTTTTCTCTTCACCACCTGGATGGAATATAATTATGTTCACAGACAGACATAGGAAGAGGAGCAGGGGTTCTTGGCCACATCTTACTTAACGTTTAGACCTTAATTTAGACAGTGTTTTGTCTGGGAAGCCCAGTGTAAGCACTAAATCTGTAGCAAGTACCCTTCTTATCCTATAGTACCCTGACTTCTCTCACAATGATAGCACATTGTATTATAATTTTGATACAACTGTATCTATTTCTCATTTGACTGCAAACTGGCTCCATGAGGACAGATAAAACACTACTTATTTTTCCATTACTGTATTTACAAGACTTACTTAGCACAGTGCACCCCGCAGGTGCTTCTATTACTGAGATGAACTGAACTGAAAAGAGTATAATCTGTGTGGGTTCTCTCTTCTCATGCAGGTTGCCAAAGCTGGGCTGCTTGTCCTGCTCTGTGAATCTCCCTGTCTCAGCCGTCACTTTTTAGGGGTGGTTACACAGGTATCGTCCTCAAAAGCCCCTACACCAAGTCTTGCTAATTGGTTTCAATCAAGCCACTGACTCACCCATTTTTTTCAGGAAAAAAAAGAATCTACAGATCCATTTGGGTTTGGCTTTACACCTTGCCACACTTTGAAGTCCTCCCCATGACTATTTCCCTCAGGTTTATTTAGCATATTGAAATCTTTCATTGATCTGGAATTTGTTTTCCTATAAAGTAAGGAGATATATATATATATATATCCCCCCCCAAGTTGGCTAGTTGCACTATATTTGAACTCTTCAAATATTTCCCAATGATCCAAAATTTCAACTCCACTAAACAGTAAAATCTCCCACTGCCACCAAGAATAGTGTGGACTCTACAACCAGCTGCCGAGATTCAATTCCACGCCAACACTCTTAGCAGGTCATTAACCTCCCTGTGCCTCTGTAACTCAGGGGTAATCACAGTCACAGTCTTTCCTCCACGTGGTTAATTTCTATGCAAAATGCTTAAAAGAGTACAGATATGCAACAGACCTTTATGTGCTACTGGCTACTGCCGCTATCATCTGTGCTTAGACTTTCTCTTCAGCACCTTGCACCTTTTCATTGTTGAACCTGTGCCACACTGTGCTAAGTGCTGTAGAGGGTGACACATCTAGGAGAATAATCCCCGAGTCATCACCACTCCCCTCACACCCTCCACCGCACTTCCTCTTATTTTTAATAATCATTTTACTATTTTTGTGCAATTATTTCTTTATTAAAATCCTTTTCCCCAAAAGTATTAACAATAACAGCCAACTATTATTTAAGAATTACTTTCTATGGGTCAGAAATACTATTAAAAGCTTCATAGACACAGGTATTCTAATTTAATCATATAAAATTAGGAGAATAAAGATTGGAACCATTAAGTAAGAGACCCAGGTTATCTGATTCTGAAACATGTATCCGATGTGATCATACTACACTATCTCCATCATGAGAACAAAATATACTCTTGTTGAGATAAGGCTCAGATTTGGAATAAATCTATAGATTTATTCGTGGAGAATTGAGAGTGAATACTAAGCCTTCCTGCGTATTATGATTATTCTTCATCCAATTATTTGTTTACAATCTTCATTAAAATATACAGTTAATATAAAAATATGTATAGAGTACTACATTTTAGATATTGTTTAAAGCTTTAAAATTTTAACTAATCCTCACCATGATTCTACGTATTGACATTATTATTATTTTGTTTTCATGAAGTACCAAGGCAAAGAGATGTTCCTTTAATTTTGAAATGACTTCCTATCACACAGCCAATGAGTGGCAAGCCTGTATTTTTTTTGCGTGTGTGCTTTTATTTTTTAATTAATTAATTAACTAATTTATTTTTGTTACAGATGTTTCTCCTTTGCCCCCCACTGATATCCCCTTCCCCTCTCTTCCCTCCCTGTTCCCAGCTTTGTTGTCTATGTCTATTGTTCATGTATACATGCATATAAATTCTGTGGTTTATCTCTCCCCCCATCCCCTGTTCTGGGGATTATCAGTATGTACCCCACTTCCACGTCTCTGACAAGCCAAACAGAGAAAGACAAGTATCATATGAAGCCTGTATTTTTATACACTGTCTTGGCTTCAGAATCCACGACATTTGGTCACTAAACTCTCAGACTACCTCTCAAATCATGGAGATAGTATATTTCTACCTATTCATGTATTATTGATATTTGTGAATGGGAACTTTTTATTTTATTTCTATCTTCTTATTACTAGTCTACAGGAAAGCATTTTTGTATATTATCTTGCTACCCTGTTTAAAAGTTATAAATTCCAATTATTTATTTGTCAATTATCTTGGATTATTTAGGCAGGTCATCAAAATAAATATAGGTCTTGTTTCTCAATATCCAAAGTTATCATTTTATATTCTTTTTAAAAAAAATGGTTTTGGTTAGCACTTTCTGAACAATTTGAAATAAATAGATTTTTCATTAGACATATTTGTCCCATATTCCCGTTTAATATGAATGTCTCTAGCTTTTCACTAGTAAGAGAGCTTCTGCTATTTCTTTTTGTCAGATGGGCACTGTCTAGCCTGTTAAGGAGACATGGGCTTTGAGATTCTGACATTCAGTTACTGGTTATACTTTCCTCGACTGCTTATTCTTAAAGGACGTCAGAGCTCTTCCACATTCTGCAAAAGAGGATTCAACTGAGAATGTGCATCACCTGGTAGAACTCCGCTTTCCGCAATATGGATAGACTATGTGTTTGTAAATAAAAAGGAGAAGCGTGAGAAAGGACCTATTCCTCACTCTTGTCATGATTAATCCTTCTAAGTTCACTTAAAAGTGTTCCCGTTCCCTAATATTATATAATAGATACTTTTTAAGGAAGACATTCATTGTTCAGCTCAAAGTCATGTGATTTTTATTGAAATAAGTCAATGCAAATGGCAGAAAGCTTTGCTATATACATTGATTACTTTCTTTCAGGGCTTAGGAATCAAATGAGGTCAACCCAAATGGACCAGAAGCAGTGCTGAATAGCTTTCATACATTTCATGTATAGTTACCCAGGAAGTACACATCACACACACTTGTGGTTTCAGTAACTGAAATGACCACTAATGTGGCTCCAAGGTTCCCAAGTTTTTGTTTTCTTTCTTTTTTTTTTATTTTTTATCGTCACTCAAGGGCATTTTTCCATTTTTTGTTCAGATAGAGTGGGAGGGAGAGAGAGAGAGAAACATCGACGTGAAAGGGACACATCGGGTGGCTGCCACCCACACGACCCAACCGGGGCCAGGGACAAACTGCAACCGAGGTACATGCCCTCAGCGGGAACTGAACCCTGAGCCAAACCGGCCAGGGCAGTTTTTGTTTTCTTTTAAATGATGATGACATACACTCATTTGGTTTTTACTATGGGAGGTACTGAGTCAACAGTCTTTGACTTATTTCTATACCAGAATTGTAAAGGTTATTCCTGCAACAGTTACTCTTTGATTCAGTTAAAATTAAATCATTTAATCTTTTAAAGTAGCTCTACATATTCCACTCCAAGGTTTTTTAAGGATTTTAGAACTTGGATGCAATTACACAAAAGCTAAACACCTATAAATGGGCATGGGAGTACAAACTGCAGCTAGAGAAGACCAACAGTTCGAGCAAGATGAATCTGGATCTTTTTCATCTCTATGTATGCATTTTTTTTCCAGTTTTAGTTCACATACACATTGTGCACAAATAAAATTGATAAGTGGTTTTATGTCTCTGCCCTTTGCATATTTCTGTTTGCAATGATCTTATCCAACACCCAAGAAAGTAAGAGCCATGTGGGCATTTAGAGATTTTCTTTCAAAGCTTTCTCTATGAAACCTCTACCTCTGATCTCCGCTTCTATACTCTCTGCTGAGCATGACCAGAGAAAAATTCCATACTCATATGGACTGGAGAGATTACACAACCACACTTTTGGTCTTCAGAGTATTTGTTGAAGGTTCTTTGTTGTCCAGATTCTCTATCCCAGTTACTAACACAGAGGTGATTCTAAACCTATATCATGCTGTCAGGACCAACAAACCTACCAGCTCCCCATCTCATGAGATAACTTGCTCCTATTGACCCACGAAAGGTGGAAATCTACCGAAGGAAAAGCCTTCAAGCTTTCAACTGCCTGAAGAACTTTAAAGCAGAGCCTTATAAACACTGTCTTCGAATTAACTATACAAGCTCAATAAATATTGCAAAAGAAGTGAGTGATAAAATAGTGCATTCCAAAAATTCTGAGATGCACACTTTTTCACATTTTACCATTTCTGAAATCAGCTTCCTACAATCCCTTCCAGGCAGATGGTCATGTCACAGTTCTCAAGCCTGCATATGTAGAAAACTGGAGCCTCTGTGTTTCATTCAAAAACCTCTGTTTTTCTCAAACTTTATTAAATTTATAGGGGTGACATTGTTTAATAAAGTATATGTTTTAAGTGTACAATTCTAAAACACATCATCTGCATATTGCATCAATCTCATAGATACATTTTAAGATTTATTTCAACTCATCAATCCGATAGTTATTTACTTTTAAATGATGCCTAGAAGGTTGAAAATACAAAAACATACATTATTAACATTAAGATTATGTGGCACCATCTGCAGTGTCAAGCAATCTCCTTGATCCGTCATGTGATTCCTAGAACCATACCAAGGTGTTCTGTGCTTCTGTTCCACTTTTCTTGCTTCTGCTTTTTACAACTTCTTTTGTGCCCTAAATTTATATTTCAGTTCTATATTAATAATACCAACAAGGGCAGAATTTTAACCAATAGAATGATTATTATATATTTTATATACCATAAAAATAATTGGGAGGGCTGGTTAATCCCCAAATTCATGACCTCATCTCAGAGTTTTTTATTTAGAAAGTTGGAGACAGGGCTAGATAATCTGCATCCCTAAGACGTTCTCAGGTTCCCCTGCTGCTGCCGGTTTGGGGATCATACTTTGGGAATCATGGTTCTATTATCAACTTCACAGGGACACACAAGTCTCATTATTCTCTTTGTTTCTCCTTTTTATTCAGTTCTACTTTTCATAAATAACTTGGCTTTTTATTCAATAAAAACCATGATGTTATCCGAAGGAATCAAAATTACATACCCACTTTTACACTCCTAGATTTTTCAGAATATCCAGAACTCTCAGTTCTACTCTTTCTGGTTTTCTTTTTTAATATTTTTTCTTTTTTGATTTTAGAGAGAGAGAGAAAGAGAGAGAGAGAGAGAGAGAGAGAGAGAGAGAGAGAGAGAGAGAGAGAAACATCAATGAGATAGAACATCGATTGGCTGCCTTCTGCATGCCCCTCACTGGGGATTGGGCCAAACTGACCAGGGCAACACTTCTTAAAACCATGTAGTAGCCTCACAGCTTTGACATCACTGAGGGCAACAGTGTGTGAAAACTGAGGTGCTGATGACAGCACCGAAAGTGAATCAGGAGAGAAAAACTGTGCAAAAGTTTTGGCAATACTTAACCAATTTAATAAATTTGTATTTTTATTTTTTAAGAATGTACAAAAATAATATGTGATAAAGAAAAATCTGTATCTAGATAAGTTTAAAAGAGCTTTACCAATAGGCATTCAATGAAAATTTTCGGTAATAATAAACTTTGTGAACTTCCTAGTCCCTCCCTCTTTCCGGTCCCTCCTTTTTTCCCTCCTTCTCTCTCTCTCTCTCTCTCTCTGTTTCTCTCTCTTCCTTCTTTTCTCTCTTCCTTACTCCTCCCCGTTTTTCCCCTTTCTTCTCTTTTTTCCTTTGTTTCTATCCTTCCTTCCAGCCTTTCTCTCTCAGTGGTAATAACATGATAGTGTGTGTTAACTTAAACATGTCCCAGATTTTATGAAATGTAATGAAAGTGGCAATAATTTAAGTAATAACATTTATTCACCAAATTAGTAACAATTAGTTTACATAATAACAATACAAAAGCGATTCTTTAGATTTCAAATATATTTTAACAAGTACATTTAAATGCCTTTAATTGCCACACTAATCAAAATATTTTTTAAAATCATTTTGATAAACATATTGCACATAACTTTCAAACACTCATACATTTAACGCTTTACATTTTAAATGACATAAACCATTTCTTAACTCTGACTTTTGTCATATAAATTTTTATAATTGTCTTTAATGTAGCTAAAAATCATGTCCCCAAAATCATCCAGGAGAAGGTTATTTATTGTTATTACTAAGGTATAATTTTTTCTTTTCAAAAACTACTACATTCACCAATTTTTACTCGCTCCACAATAAACTTTTTCTGAATGTCTGTACCCACAAATTATAGTAAACTTCCTCTTCAAGTTTTATAGATTATGATACATGAATTAATATCTCTTTTACCACATGAGACTAACACCTGTTTACTGAAAATGTCTTGCATATATATGTATATGTGTGCTTATTGACACGTCTCCACTACATGAACTTGGTCCAACTAACTTTCCACAGATGATGGAGAATATAATCACTGGAAGCAGAGGTCAAGACCAAGAGCGAAGAGAAGAAAAAAATAAATGTTCATTAAGGAAAGCAGTCCGAACATCAGGCACATTACATTGCTTGGTGGTGTTGGTGCATTCGGAGTTCATCTGCCCATCCAGAGAGTGGATCAAAAGGAGTCAAGTTCAATTAATGACAACCAACAAATAAACAGGATCCATTATTGAAAAGCCCTGATTTCCTGTCTTCCTGTGCTATTGGGTATTGCTGTATTCAGTGGGAAACTCACTAAACTGATAAACCTGACATCCCTCATCTTTGTCAAGGCCCTAAACACAGCACAGTCAATGTCTTGAAGTCCCTTAAGCCCTCTGGCTCTGTGCACTCAGCATGTAAGCTCTCCATAAATGACGACAAGTGCCGACGGGAGGAAGTGACAAATGAGTGAATTAAAAATTTACACTGCGCTATATGAGTGCATTTCCTGACAATTAGCATTATTGGCTGCTAAAATGTGTTTCAGAAAGAGTTACAGAACTTGAAATTTTATATATTGAGGATATATGTAATAAAAACAAGTCACATTTTATTCAATGTACGTCAGATAAGGGAAAATAATTTAGAGATCTATAATGAATTAAATATTATCCTAAAATGATAAGTATAACCAGATAGCATTTAGGAATCATTTCAAATTTTCATAAGACATTAAAAAATTAATTTCAGTCAATCATGCACAAAGAGCAGGCTGTTTTGTTGCAATATTCTTAAGATAGTATATGCTATTTACAATGAATCTGTAATTCCTATAGAAGAGTAAACTTAGCTGTGGAGTATACACGTCCAAAGTTAATTCTCATATTCTCCGGTGCATTAACTTTCCAGAGTGTGCAGGTATATCCATGCTAGAGTACCAGTTGGGAAACACATCCAGGACTTAAACAGCAAACATGGGAACAGAAACTGGATGCTTAAGTGGACCCTCCAAAACGCCAAGCTTAGGAATGTGAAAATCAAATCAGCTTTGATCATAACCATCCTTTCAGGTGTTAGCACTCTTTCTGTCTCTGTCTCTTTCTCTTTCTCCCCGACCCCAAGTATTTGTTACTGGTCACTGCCATGCTGAAACAATGGGGGTCTGATTCCACCATTTTTACCTTGTATGTTGTTCCAGTTTCAACTCTCACCCTAGGGCTTAGCCTTCTAGGAACTGAACTAAATTGTTCAACTCTTTGAATGCATCACAGCTTGAGCTTGGTTTTCTTTGGGGCCGTTCTACATGACCTCCCATTTCCAGAAACATTGTTCTTATAGATATTAGCCTGAGCCATATGTAACTACCATTTCTGCAGGTCAAAACTGATGGAATCTCAGCAATATTGTTAGGTTATAAGGTTGAACCTCACAGTCTTTCTTCAAGTCTCTAGTTAAATTCCTCCTTCCAGGGCATTTCCTTAGGCTGCTTCATTTAGCTTTATGTAGCATTTGGTACCTGTTTGAATTTTTATGTTACGTATTCAGTTGTTTGATTTGAACATTACCTGCGAGATCCTTGAAGTTATGAGTCACAACTGATTGGACATCATTGTTATCTTAAAAGCCTGGAAAGATTTTAGTGAGTGTCTTAGGTAATATTTCCATGTCTGTCAAATAAATCTTGATGATTAAATTATAAGAATAGATTCATTCAGTGAACAAAACAATTCAAAACAAAAATAGCCTTGAAGATCCAGACAGTATCTTTTGTTCTTAGATTTTACAGCATAATGCCTGGCTCAATCATTTTTTTTTCTTGAATAAACAGGTATATTATTTGCCTTAGGCAGTGTACATTTATATCTATAGGTATAGCATTTACACAAATAGCTAAAAGGCACACTATTTGCTGGCAGTTGCTATGTTAATGCATCTATATCTAGGGCAATTCCTTGAAAGCCATTTGGAACAGTGCTGGGTGACTGGTGAGATTTAACTTCGAAAAAATAAATTAAAACACACACACACACGTAATTCACAACTGAATCAAGATACAGAACACTCCGGTGTGAGGAATCTTTTATCTCTTCGAAAAGATTCCTCACACCGCTTTGTACTCAGTGCTCAACCAACATCTGATTTGTGTCATCATAGAATAGTTTTGCTTGTTCTTAAAACAAGGATGGGACTAGTTGCTAGAAAGACCAAGCCTTATTAGAAGCTTGGAATTTTAGCTGCTCCAGTTGAGGGGGGGGGGGAGAGGAAGAGGTGATTTAATCAATGATGCCTATGCAATGTAACCTCCAGAAAACCTTCTAAACCCCTGAAGGATGTGGCTCAGAGAGCTTCCCAGTTGGTGTACACACTGAGGTGCTGGGAGGCTGGTGCAGCCAGAGAGGGCAAGGATGCTCCGGTCTCCCCAGTACCTTACCCTATGCATCTCTTCCAGTTGGCTGTTCCTGAGTTGTATACATTTTAGTAAAGTAGTAACAGTAAATGAACAGTTTTCCTGATTTACACAAGTTGTTCTAGCCGAGATGTTCAGTGACTCCTTCGTGCATGAGCATTCAGCCCTCAGCCAAGGACCTGAGGGACCTCCCCATGCAAATGTTACAGTGTCCTCTTCCTGATTCCCTGCATTCAAATTCTAGTTTCTTCAGCAGCACCAGTCTATCTGCTCCTTAATGTAGACTTCCACTTCCCCTCCCTGTGTCGGTGCTGGGAAACTATTCCTGGGCAGAAAGCTGGCCTCCTTGTCTGCTCCTTTGCTGTCAAGAATCAAGGCCTGCACAAGCTGTTTTTCAAAGCCTGGAAACACATGCCTCATCTGTTTATTCACTGTCCAAGTTGATTATGTCAGAAGTGTCCATCTTCTACCAGTTACCTCTTTATGGCCAGAAATAGAACTCCAGTCAAATATAAGTTGAGAATAACTGTTACTGATGTAGTAATAGTATTTAACTAACATTAATGAACACTTTCAGGTGAACAGTAAACAGGTGAAACTGGGTACTTGTATTGCAGTATGTATAAAGAAAGAATCCTACTTTGCAGAAATTCATCGATCGCAGTAGAGTCTGGAACTGATTAACCGCGATGAACGAGGGCCGACTGTAGTGAAGAGATGGAGTCAGATTTTGGATTTCTTTGCCAATAAAGAGTGTTTATGAGATTAGCAAAGGGAAAGCTTTGAAGAATTCTGAGTGATGAGATGAGATCAGCAGTTTGCACTAGAGGAGGTTTAGTTGGGCATGTGACTGGGAATGGATGACCTCTGCATAGATGACCTGAGGTGGCAAGGTCAAGAAGGAGACGGGAGCAGTGAGGATTTCATGCAAGGAAAGGAGTAATTTATGTTAGAAAGATCCATTAGGTTAGAGTGGTACAAGCAAAATATACGTCAAAGAGCAGTAAACAGTTTGAAGCCGCCCTCAGTTGGACAGGGGAGAGAACAGTCACTACAAATAAGGGATTTGGAGAAGAGCAGCTGATTCCAGGAACAATTATATCACTCTATTATTTTAAGTGTAAGGGGTTGCCAAGATAATATATTGAAAGAGACAACCAGATGGAAATGACCGGTAGACAGCTAAAAATATGGGTCTAGATGCCCTAGATAGGGCTGAGTCTCGCTTAAAAATTTGAGAATATTAGTATATATATGTAGGAGATGAGTGAGTTATACAAGGAAGAAAAATGGGATGTTAGTATAAGATCAGATTTGGGGATAAAAATCAAATTGGAAAATAGAAGATAGTGATATTTACATTGTCTCAATTATTCATATAATGTCCAGGACTATTAAACATTTGCATATTTAAAGAATTAGTCCAGTTTGAGTGTGCATAAGTGTGTGTCCCAAGTTGACAGATTAAATCTTAAAACTGCTTTGGTTGTAACAACACAAAATTATCCAGGTGACAATAAAGTAAAATAATGTTAAAGCACACAAATATATGTTGGATTAATACCATTAAAAGCAAAAGTTACTGAATCCCTCATCCCCTCCCCCAACTCCTCAGACAGCTGTCAGCCTGCTCTCTATGATTCTGTCTCTATTTTGCTTGTTAGTTCATTAAATTCCACATGTGAGTGAAATAATATGGTACTTGTCTTTCTCTTTCTGGAACCTCATGGACAAGGACAACAGCGTGGTGATTGGCAGGGGGGTGGGGGAAAATGGTGGTAGAGGTTGAGGAGGGTATTGGGGGAATAAATGGTGATGGACAGAGACTTGACTTGGGGCGGTGAACACACAATACAGTGTACTGATGATGTTTGTGAAATTATGCACCTGAAACCTGTATAATTTTATTAACCTTGGTCACCCCAATAAAACTAATAAAAAGAAAAACAATTTCAATTTAAAAATCTTGAATAAAAAACAAATGGAAAATTTAAAGGAAGTATGTTAGTGGTAGTTGTAAATGTAGCTGACTATCTGAAATAAGGGTAGTCAACTACTGCCTTAGATAAATATTCAAATAACATTTATTTACTAACAATGACATCCTTTCCCTATGAAATATATAAAAGAAGAAGAAAACACAATAAGAAAAGTACGTCCAGTTTATCCGAAAAATATACTCTTAGGGATTGAAATACGAATGTATGGTGACTGTTTTTTGATGGTTTGTTTTACCAAGCCAAAATAAAGCAGTTTTTGCAAAAATTAGAAAAATCTAAGATTTTTTTAAAAGATAAATTATAATTATAGTCAGGAATTAGACTGTAGATTTGAAAAGAGTACTAGATACAGGCAAGAATTTCTCTATTTTCCCATGTAAACTCTAACATATTACTTGGAAGACATCTCAGAGATCACTCATGCTAGAGATGAAAATCTGAGGTTCAGAACGGTAAGAAAATTTTGAAAACGTCTGAAAAAAGTAGCAGAACCAAAACTACAACTGTCACTTTTCATTAACTGCCTCTTGGACCCTTTAGAAATGTACTTCCCGACTTGTTAAACGAAGGCACTTGAAAGGTCACCATTTTCTAATCTTGTGAATTTCTTTAATGTTATCTCTTCAGAAGTTTGTATTTCTCAAAGTTTGCTTTCCTAAAACCTGACTAAATCGTCTTGAAATTATTTTGATGTGATGTTAAAAATATGTAGAGAAAAATATAAAACTCTTGTTCTAAAGCTGCTGGCAAATTTCATCCTTGCTAGGCCAGTGAGAGAGCCACGGTGGATACTGAAAATGGAAAGACGGCTGTTTCCTCCTCTTTAAAAAGCAATTGCTTCTTTCTGATTGGAAAAACCAAATAAGGAAAAAGTTTAGATATCAGGCTCAGAGATGGAAATATATACTTTTTCTTATCTTATTACGTTTCAGAGACAAAAATATATTCAGAGTAAAGAGTAAGTCCTACTTGGTGTACATAATGGGAAAAGCAAATTAAGGCTTTTATTTTAACCCATTCTATAAGCTTAAACATTATCACTGCACAACTGCTTAGACAAAAGCCACCAGCAAATACATCGAGTAGCCAAAATATTTCCAATGTGAACCCACTTGAGACGAAAAGCACCAGAGAATTATGTCAAAGCTGGAACTGCATTAAGTAATGGGTTGAAGGAAGTCATGGAAGTGAGGAAGGCAACAAATGGTTCCCAGTTATTTTTAAAATGTATTTCAAAGAAATGCCTTAAATCTGGGTCTCAATAAAGGCAAGACTCAGACATATCACCCAACAAGTCATGCAGATGGCCATCCCTGCACTTGGACTTTTCAGAGATAAAATGAGCGTAGCACTGTTGAAAATGAATCTGCATAATTGATTTGAAATATAAACTTCTAATAAAAATTAGATCATCTTAATGTTCTCCACTTGTCTACATATTGATCTGTAGTGAAAAGAGAATCACATTTCCCATTAAAGAGGAAATAGTCAACCATGAACTTAAATTTCCATTCCTATCAGCAATCAATATTTTAATATATACAGCTTGTCAATACAGGTAGTGGAAAATACAAATTATTAAGGTGATTAATGAGTAGTATAGGGATATTCCTGGAAGAAAAGACATCTATTGCTGGCAAATCAAACGGTCTTTTTCTTTACAATAACAACCCGAAAAATCATGAACTATGAGGTATTCCTTCATAAATTAGTATTACATGTATCTATAAAATATATGTGTTTTCAGAAGAACAATCCTTCCTGATCAATTATAATTTTCAAATGCTATATTCTAGTAGTCTTAGAAATGGGAGACTAATAAAGTGAAATTTTAAACTCACAGAAAGTCTTAAAACATATGTATTTAATTCAAAGATTCTATATAAATAGAAGATTATTTCTAATAAAATAATCCATAAGGGATTCAGAATTTGTCCTAGCAAGAAGTAGATTATAATTATACAATGTTAAGATATACATAACAAC
The DNA here is from genome assembly GCF_014108415.1 of Molossus molossus. Lineage (NCBI taxonomy): Eukaryota > Metazoa > Chordata > Mammalia > Chiroptera > Molossidae > Molossus > Molossus molossus. The sequence continues at coordinate 30,122,343 of NW_023425366.1, read as the reverse complement.
ATTATTTAAATATATGCTTTATTCTTGCCACTGCATTCATGGCTAATAGCATTAAGTAACTTAAGTTATTATGTCCTTGAATTATATTAGTTTGTGGAATTAATTTTAATGATGGTTGAAGGGATTTGATTGGCAACACTCCAAAGGAGCATTTCTTTGTGAGCCAAGGAGTTAGAAACCATCTCAAGACCAGATGCTACTCTATCTTCAAATTCCATTAACTGACAACCTATTTCAGAGCTACAGAGGAGTTAATTAAAAAGACTTAGTCTTGAAATCCATTCAGATCTGAATGCCTCAGTTGGAGCTAAGGAAAATGCATTCCATCATAACAGAAATTGGTTACCAACACTGATATCTTTACTCAAAATGTCATATATCCATCAAATACTTGTGCACATACCATATTATTATCAAAACAGCATTTGCAAAGAAAAGTGCTTCTGTATCATACTTTGAGAAATATAAAAAAAGGAATTTTTCAGGTCTGATTTTATGAAGCAAATTTTTTTTTTATCCTCACCCAAGGACATTTTTTTCGTTTTTTGTTCAGATAGACTGGGGGGGAGGGGGAGGAAGAGAGAGAGAGAGAGAGAGAGAGAGAGAGCGAGAGAGAGAGAAACATCGACGTGAAAGGGACACATCGAGTGGTTGCCACCTTCATGACCCAACCAGGCTCGGTATAAACTGCAACCAACGTACATGCCCTTAGCGGGAAGTGAACCTGGGTCTCTCTGGACCACAGGCCGACACTCTAACCGCTGAGCCAAACTGGCCAGGGCATGAAGCAAATTTTAAAAATCAAAATAGATACCTTATTTTCCAATCCATAACATAAACTCATGAACATATTAAAATAAATTTTCACAGGAAAGCAATTGCTCATTTCCTGAGTCTCATATAGCTGAGATTATTTTCCTCTAAATTATTAGCTCTTCAGCTAATTCATTAAACTTGCTACCCCCCACCCCATGAATACCAATCGGCGTAAGCTGTAATTGCCAAGTTAGTTTTCCATTCTCCACAGAATGAACGGCTCCAATAGATCTTGTTCAGGGAATGATGTTGATGTATGTAATTACAGAATAAAAGCCAATTAATTGCATTGTGAAATCATTGCTTTAAAGGAAGAACCCCAGTTAATGGAATGGCTCCTTTGAATGAGAAATCCCTGAAACGGTTACCTTTGATGTCACCTGGTTTTCTAGTATTCAAGGTATTGATACTCTTTAGATGATAAGCATGAGGATAAGTTGGAAGTTAACTTCCCCCAAACAGATTTCCTCTGAATAACTAAAGTCCCAGGTGGGTTTATAGATTACTGGGTATGTAATTCTGACTGGTGCACAGTGTATTTCAGTCTAGAGTTCAAAAGTGAAATGTGTAAATCACAGGTGCTGAGTACACAGGCCAGCTGGGAACTTTGCCAGTGAATCTCAGCTCTGCTGCTTAGAAGATATGAGATAGTGAGCAAGGTATTCCAACTAGTTGTTTTATTGTAGAATTGAAGAAATGACACCTGTATTAAAGAATGGTTGTATCGGTTGATATAAATTGCTCTGCACAGCATCTAGTTCTAGCATAAAGCCAGTTACTTAATAAAACAGAACTCCTGAGACTTGCGTGTATTTCTCACTACATTTCCTCAAACACAGTGTTGCTGTCATCAGGGATTTCACTTGAGAAAAAAAATAGACTAAGTGACAAAAGGGCTTTCTCTTTTTAGTGGTATAATTTGGTTTTATATTTTAACGTTATATGGCAATTGCATTGAGCATGGCTATTTCCTGGATAGTTTTTGATCCATAATGGCAGATATATATAGCTTCACACATATTAAATAAAAGAATCAACTTCCTCTTCTTTTCTCTATCTTAATATAAAGTAGAATTGAGAACTGAGTAAGATGTGCATTCAGAGACCAGCTACATGATAAGTGAGGGCTCTGGGCAGCTACCGCCCTGAGCCTTGCCTGCCTCACCTGCGGGAATCCTTGGCTTTCATCCTTCCAAATAGACCAGTCACTCTCTACTTCACAAGTGCAGTGACATGCTGAAGATGTGACAGCTAAAACATGCCAGAAGAAAGCAAAATGCAGCATATTTTTCATAGCTAATCACCACTTAGGAATCTTATGTATAATGAACAAAGAAAAACAATTTCCAAAGATCTGAACTCGCAACTATATATGATTATTAAATTTATTTCGAACAGCCCTGGCCAGTTTGGCTCAGCGGTTAGAGCGTCGGCCTGCGGTCCAGAGAGACCCGGGTTCGGTCCCCGCTAAGGGCATGTACTTCGGTTGCAGTTTGTCCCTGGCCCTGGTTGGTCGTGCAGGTGGCAGCCACTCGATGTGTCCCTTCATGTCGATGTTTCTCTCTCTCTCTCCCTTCCTCTCTCTCCCTCCCACTCTATCTGTACAAAAAATGGAAAAATAATCCTCGGGTGAGGATAAAAAAAAAAATTTATTTCGAACAAACTGAACTTGTGTTAGAGAAGGATGGAGACGAAAGATGGGATTTAAGTCTCACACTTAAGCTGTAGAGGGATAAAAGCATGTCGACAATTTGCAACCTGAGATAAAAGTACAAGTTCCTGGTCCAGTTGCATAGTTTGTGCATTGTCAAAAACACAAACAGAGGGAGAGGTCTTTAGGGGTTGAAACCTGACCCTCACTACCTGGCTGAGCCATGCACCCTGGTCTGTGTCTTCCCAGAAGGAACATCTGAAGTCAGCAGGCTTGCACCAGCTCCGAGAGAGAACCAAACCATACAAACCCAGAATAGAACAAGTACTTTAAGAGGAGGACAAAGAATATAGAAATAATTGCTTTTGCCTCGAAAAATCAACACACCCTTTAGAGAGAAAGTTTTACAAAGAATTTTCATAGATGGGATTGTTTCAATAGTCAGAAATTGCCAAATTAAAAAAAAAAAAAAGTTTCTCCAAGATTAAGTTGGAGGGATATGTTTGGATAAAAATAAAAGTGCACTGTAATGAGAAGATAAAATGGAACTGATTGTGCCTCGTCACTGGAATTGTTCTCTTCTTGCGAGAGTCCTGGAGGCAGAGACTGGCAGGGCCCACTTGTGCCGCACAGAGTGGAAAGCACCGGAGAGTCTTACGGGTGCCTTTGTAATGTAAAGTGAACTGTGTCTTCTTCACAGAGAATCTGATTTCGATGAAACTGATATCAAGTCAACAAGTTTAACATGAAAAGAATGCTGAATCTCCTCCAGTTGATCATTTCAGTACTGACAGGTTATACAATCACGAAATCTAGGACCTCCTTCTTGGGAACACGTCACTCCTGAATTTTCCAGAGAGGAGGTAACTTAGGTGGGATCGGTATAATTCTCCCACCCCAGTAGGGAGCAGCAGGAGGAAGGAAGCTATTTGCTGTTGGTTTTTACTGTCTGTAATTATCTCTCTCCCTATTTTTTCTCTCTCCATATTTATACAGACAGCTTTCACTATACATACAGAAACAGAGATAAATGCCACTGTATTACAAATGTATGTTTGTGGGTTTTTCAATCTTTTTTTATTTATAAAAAGCTGCTTCAGACATTGAGCAAAGGCATTTCAAATTACAGTAAATAATTTTTCAGATGCTTTGGTTTTTATGAGTTCAAATTAACTTGAGATATTGTTGCTTTACATTTGGGAATTCAGTCCAATATTCTTTTTCTCATATTTCAAAATCTTATTCCGAAGATGGTGTTTTATGGTTTGGGAAGGTTTGAAATGGCGTGAAGTCAAAATTACTAAAATCAAGGATTCCAGTAATATTAGCACACTGATTTACTTATTCAATATTAGGAATTTCATTGATTTTTTACAATAAAACTGAAGTGACACTTTAGGCAGGACTTTATTCAGAACTTCAGATATAAGAGAAAATGGGATAGAAAACTGGGAAAAGTATTTGTAATTTGACATTAGCTCAAGGCTCTGTCACTGATCAACATAAATTCCAACTCAGAACCACAAAAAGGGGCAGGGAGGTATCCCAGATGTTGGGTGGGGTGAGGGTTTTGATTTGTGTACCTCCCACCCCCGGCCAGTCCACAATTATGACCAGAGAAGTTCAAGATGTAAGGAAGAGCAATTCAATTTGAATCATATTGACCAGACCTAAGCATGTTCATTTCCATTTTTAAAAAGGAAGCCATAGCTCTGGCTGGTTTGGCTCAGCGGTTAGAGTGTCGGCCTGTGGTCCAGAGAGACCCGGGTTCGGTTCCTGCTAAGGGCACGTGCCTTGGTTGCAGTTTGTCCCCTGCCCTGGTTGGTCGTGTGGGTGGCAGCCACTTGATGTGTCCCTTTCACATTGATGTTTCTCTCTCTCTTCCTCTCTCTCCCTCCCACCACTCTACCTGAATAAAAAATGGAAAAATGTCCTTGGTTGAGGATAAAAATAAATAAATAAATAAATAAATAAATAAAATTAAAAAGGAAGCCATATTTATTTGCAGAGGCTAGGAAATACTTATAAGCATGTAATTAACAGAAACAGTTATCTGAAAATTAAAATGAGAAAATACAGTGATTTTTTGGGGTCCCAAACAACTATACAGTTTGGTTAGTTTAGATGTTGACTCTTTGAGTGTCTTTTGAATGTCAAATGTAAGGTACACCAGTAGATGTTAAAGTAAAATAACATTTAGAGAGTTATTCTTAACAAGATTATCCCCTGGCTTTCAAAATGAGAGTCAGTATGAAAGAGCCTGTTGGAAACATGCACCAAGTTTCATCAAGTCCTTCATAGCTACTTAGGGAAGGCAGTAGTTTTGAGTTGATTCAAATATTCGAAGTCATATTGCAGATGAAACTATTTTATGAGACACAGTACTAAAGAAAGTACAGCATTTGCTAAAAAAAAAAAAAAAAAGATGAAGAAGGAGGAGGGAAGTGGGGAGGGGGAGGAAGAGGCCCTTAACCAGCCCTACTCCCACTTGAAATGGGAAATACACCAACCAGGGTAAAATTAGGTGCAGCGTTTCGCTAGCCCCTTTTTGAAACATCCACTGACATGTCCCACAGAGACTGATCTACATGGAACCTGTGTTCGCCAGGGGAACAGAGACATTTTGAACCCAAGTAGAGGTGGATGCTGCTGGTTAGGAGGCACCGAGAAAGGGGAGGGAAATCTGAGTGGCCACCGAGCCACTGCGGTGGGCGTTCTTGTTCCTCTGCATCCCCACCTTCTCTCATCACCTCTGAGCAGCCACGCCCCTCTCCAATGTTAACTGCTTTCCAATGGTTTTCTTCCTTTCTCCCTTGCACTTAGCCTTTGCCAGTCCTTCAAATAGTAGGTGACCTTAAGAGATGCTTAATGTAGCAACAATCAAACCTTTTCCTTGTGAATGAAACATTCATAAATTCACTAAATATCAATTTTTAAAAGAATGGAAGTTCTAGATATATAAAATCTTTTTCGATTGCTTACATATAATTTCTCTGTTTTTTTTTTTTTTCCCCTCTATTGCCTCTCAGATATAAAGACAGCTGTATTTAACACGTTGCTTTCTAAAAAAAAAAAGGGCCTTATTAGATGTGGTAAGAAATTCTACATCATAGTTTAATATTATCACCATTGTTTTGTTACTCTGAACTGGGTCACAGTTACTGAGAAAGGAGGTGAGAAATTCTTAGAGAGACGTAAAATATGGCAGTGAAATCACACATCGTCAGCACTGTCAGTCCTGGGCGTTCAGAGCCCAATTTATGGGGAGAGGATTTAAGGATGAGAAGAGGGAGTGAAATTCAGGGATTAAACACAGTAGGGAGGTCCCCCAAAAGGACACAAATGAGTATTTAAAAGAAATGTACATCTCCCAAGTTTTAGAACAGCATTAGAATACTACAACGTCTTTGGTTTTCTACTATTTTCTGGGTTTCCGATTCTTCTTAATCCCAGAAGGTTTCTCATGAAATGTACCACTTCGATTAATATTGATTGTTTCCCTTTTGTGTAAATTAATGTATTAGCAGTAAAATTTGAGCATACCAGACATTTCACTTTCTCAAAATTATCTCATTCTCTCCAAAAGATAATCCAAAGCTTAGTTCTCAACTCGTGGCTTCCGTTGTAAACCAATCTTGCTTTCTCTACTGGCTTGCCTAATTGATTCTATGGTTACTTTTCGGTTCTAAGTGGCTTTTCAGTAAAGCGACACCAGTCAGACTCTTATAGTGATTGCCATTCCCTAGTAACGGAGGTTAACATGAAGTCATATTAAGAGGCAGAGAGGAAATGGCTTTGAGAACAAATACTTAAATCTCTGATGTATAATAATGCATCCAAGAAGTGTGGACAATTAAAAAATGCACAAAAGGTCTTTTACAAATCCCGTCTTCAAGTTTGTATTTTCCCAGTTGCTGTTCTTTAACCATGTGAAGGGGAACATACTAGTGGATTCTGTTTTGACCATCATTGTGTGTAGTTTCCTCCCCAAACACCTAGATTTCATTCGTGCTCATCCAATGACATTATTGGCATTTCTAACCCGAAGTCCAGATTTGTGGCAAAGGTCATGTTAATCTGGTCCAGGAAATTTTGAGCAGAACACTGCAGTGGTTTACTAATGCTGGAAATGTTTTTCTGTTCTTATTTTCTACCCTTTCCAATATTATTCTTGTCCAATATCCCATAAATAGATAGTGAACTCAAAAAAGTGGGGAACAATTCCTTCATCATAGCAGGAAAAATATCCACTGTACCACAGACCTTTGGAGAATAACAAATATCAAAACAGAACTTTGACAATAAGCTATTAAACATTACTTGGCACTGGCAATATGCATATACATAATGTTGAAATTCCTTTTGCTATCAGAAAAATACTCTGGATAGGTGTTTAGAGAACTTATGTATCAGATCAGTCCTCTGGGTGCCAACTGGAGTTACCTTCCACGATGATAGAAACATGCTTTCGTTTACCAATCAAGCAGCAGCAGCTTAACAAGAAGAGACTGGGTTTCCTGAGTGGTGACTTCAAAACTACTGTTTTACATTAATAGAGTGGCTAGAGCTATACGCCTGCTGAGTCAAGAGTTAAAGTAAAACTACCACCCCACTCTGCCAGCGATCTTTCATCTGAACAGCTCTGCCACCATGCAGATGGTGGAGCCTTTTAAAGGTTTCAGACGAAATTAGGAGAATTGGTTAATGCTGTGACAACCATCAGCCTCAGTTTAAAAATTAAATGCTGTTAAGGCAAAACCCTCTGGCACCAGTCACCAATGATATGAGCAGCGGATTAAGTTTAACATGAGGTTCTGCATCCTTTGCATCACCCTACAAATTAATTGGGCTAAAATAATACCAGCCATGCAGATCATGAACAGGGTAAGGCTATTCCTCTTTTAATAAAAAGTAACACATCCTATTTTAATGTACTGTGCTAAGACTATGGCAAATTATAGCTTAATTCATGGAAAAAGGTAAAATTTGCTGGCTCAGATAAGCGAGAGTATGTGTTTCTAGCACAGCTACCCCCAGGAACCAAGAAGAGAGGTGTGTATGATCCTCCTTTTCTCCAATCCATCACAACTGTTCTTTTCTTGAATGCCCTGTGCTTGGTCATGTGGACTGATATACACATTCCACATAATAGCAAGACTGACACTGATGGCTCTGGGGTGACAGCATCCTAAAGGTTTGAGATCCCAGAGAAAATGAGGATATCTTCAGCCACTCATGCTGCTATACCAAAATACCACAGGCTGGGTAGCTAATAAACAAAACCAATATATTTCTTGCAGTTCTGGAGGCTGGGATGTCTCAAATCAAGGTGCTGGCAGAGCTAGTGTCTGGTCTGGACTGCTTCCTAGGTCACAGATAGCAGCTTCATGCTGAGTCCTCACATGGTAGAAGGGGTGAGGGATCTCTCTGCTCTTTATGAGAGCACTAACCCCTATCATAACAGCTCCACTCTCATGGCCTCATCACCTTCCAACGTCCCTATCTCCAAATACGATGTCAGTGAGGGTTAGGCTCCAACATGAATTTGGGGGAGAACAAATATTCAGTCTATAGCAGAAAGGCTGTGGTTTCCCAGCATCTCCATATCCATACACCATGGAGAGACTCTGATGGAAATGATGCCCATCAAAGACCCAATCACTGATCAGGGAGATCAGATCCTGGATTGGCTAGTCAAAAGTCACATCCTTGTCCCTTAGCACTAAAATTAACCATCTCAACAAACCCACATGGAATGAGTAGTTACCGAAAGAAAAAAGCTGCACACATACCATGTGTCTACTACAGACACATTATTTTTTCAATCCATTCAAGTGGTGTTTATTGAGTACCTACTATGAGCCAGGCCTTGTGCTAAGCACTAGAAAGCCAAAAAGAGGGGGATTAAAACCAATGCTTCTCTTTATTCCTATTACTAAGTAGTGTAATTAACTAAGGTCGTTTTTTTTGTTTTTACCATCTTTTGGTTCCTTATGGTGGATTGTATTGTTAGCATGTATTGCTGAAACCAAGTCTGTAAGAAAGTCAAGGAATTTCATCCAGGTTAGGTATCACTCTCTCAGATGCTAATAACTTGAACCTCAACCCACAGCTTTAGGGCTAAACTGAAATAATTGCTTCATTTGGCTGTGACCAAATGGGCTAATTCGGTGGTTCCTTTCTTTCACCACAGTCATCAACCTCTGTACTTTCTGCACCCAGATAATGTGCAAGACTCTCCTACAGACATCCCACCTCTTTAAACACACCAACAAATAGAAAAACCAAACCCATAAAATATTTAAGCTGGTGCCATATATCTTTCAATATTGGGTTCAGTGTCAATCATTTTGAACCAACAGTGAATATTCAGTTTTCAAGATCTTACTTCTCTCTAACCTAAATTCTTTACCTTACCTATTCATTGAAATACCCTCCCCCCCCAATGACACCAATACCCTTCTTACCACCAATCTTGCAACATTTCTGTGGGATTTGGTACTGCTGAACAGTTTTTTACAACTTTGCTTTCTCATCTTTGTGTTATTCTTAGTTGACTTCCCCCCCATAATCCCTTTATTTATTCCTTTTCTTCTACCCATTTCCTAAATTTTACCATGCCCTGAGCAGACACTGTTGGCAGCCTGCTAGATATCCATGCCTCTCCAGGACCAGGATTTTAGTCAGCAGTCCACCTCTCCTCCAAATGGTTAGTGAGTGTTGAAGGGAATCGTCGGGAAGGTGGAGGGGGTAGGTCATGAAGGGTCTACCAAGAAAACCATGGTCATTCTGGTCCATTTGAGGGTGCCTGTCCCAGGATACACCAGTTTGAAACAGGAAGGCAGATATGTGAGGGGTGGGTGGTGTTTATGTGATATTGCCTTGCTGCTAAGAAAGAGGCCTCTGATGACCTAGCCCCTTATCTGTCCAGATATTGTCTCATCTAGATGCACAGAAGCCTGCTTCCCACCTGGCTGAATGCTGAGTCCAGCAGCTGAGCAGAGCAGCACTAAAAGATCAACAGAGAAGCAAGGCTTAGGATCCAATCTATATATTTCTTGCTTTGGGGAATAATTCATGATCTTGTTAAAGCCACTTTGAGCTGAGATTTTCTGTTTCTTACAACCTAAAGCATACTTTAATTTGCCCTAAATCTTTATGGCTGTTATTTATAAATAGCTGTTCTTTTTTCAGCCATGCCCCCCTTGGCAATGTTACCTGCCTTCTAGGGTTTCACTTATTAGCCCTCTGGATGCAGGATCCCGAGGCTGTGGCTCCCTGAACAGAAGTCGCCCCAGTGTAACACCATCTAACATTACATCGCCTTCCTCTGTGGTCTAATCTCCTCCCACCTCCCTCTTATAAATACACGTCGTGACAATCCAAAATAATCTCCCATGCCATGATTCTTAATTTAATCACATTTTCAAAATTCCTTTGGCCATATAAAGGAAGAGTCATGGTTCTGAAGATTATGGTGTGGGTATTTTAGGGGGTGGGAGGTTCATTATTCAATCTACCACACTTGATAATGATTTGTTGAATTCTCCATATGATACTTATAGCACAGCCTGCCTTGGGCACTGGGTGAAGAAAGCAGGGCCTGCCCTCATGGTGTAATAGCACAGAAACCTCATTTCTTTAATATGATCTTGTCTCCTTTCTTTCTTTTTGATTCGAACCAGCCTCACCCAGCACCGTGATATTTGCCAGTCTGTTCCATGTATCCATGCCTCTGATTCTACTTTGTTTATCAGTTTATTTTGTTCATTAGATCCCACATATCAGTGAGGTCACATGGTATGGTTTTTAACCAGAGCAATTTGCCACAACCCCTCCCATGACCTACCCCTCACTCCCCCCCCCCACACCCTCCCTGGCCCTAGGACATTTGGTATGAAATGGAGACATTTTTGTTTGTTAGGACTGTATGGATGGGGATGCTACTGACATCTAGTGGTTAGAGCCCTGGCCTGATGCTAAACACCTTACAAAGCACAGGTCATCAGCACAACAAGGGGCTGTTTGGCCTGAATAGCAATAATGCTGAGGTTAAAAAATCCTGCTTTAAAACAATGGAAAGAATTATAAAGGTTTTAAGCAGACAAATACCATGTTAAAATATGTACAATAAATACTTCAATCAGCCAAAATCATGAAGCTCCTATTAGGAGAATGAGTAGAAGAATAACTGTAAATGTAGCGATGTCAAACAGGGAGCTGGTCCAGGAAGATGGACAGAAACGATGGCAGAGATGAGTGGGTGATTGCAGGTGAGTAGCACAGGTACACGAAAGAAATATCATCAAGTAAAGACCAACAGGCTTGTTCATAACTGGCCACAGGGAGCAAAGAAAGAAGGTTCTAAGAATGACTTTCATGGTTTTAGCTTCACAGTTGGGTAGGTAGTGGTACCATTCACCAACAAGGGGAATGCTCGAGGAGGACCAGGTTTTTGGGAGAAAACAACACATTCAGTCATGGGCATGTTGAGTCTGTGGGGCTTATGAGGCAGTAAAGTGGAGAGTTAGAGGAGGTGGAGAAGGCTGGGCTGTCGATGTCATTTAGAGATGTCAGTGATGGACAAGGATGCGGTCACCTAGGAAAGACAGGATGATGTTCAAAGAAAGACTCCAGCTGAGCCCTATTCTATTCTACACTCACAATTGGGTGGAGAAGAATAAGCTGGTAATGAAAACAGAAGGAATAGCCAGAAGAGTAAGAGGAAACCCAGAGAAGAAGAATATTTGTACTGAACAAGGAAATTATTTCAACAAGGATGGATTGTTCACCTGTATAGAATACTGTTATTATATGAACAGAGTCTGGAGGTAAAGTAGAATGAGAACAAAACCAAGTCCACAGTTGAGACTCAAATGAATGAATCTATGTGACTGCAGATTAAAATCTTAGGAACTTAAAAACTTTACTTTTTAAAGTCAAAAGCTTGTGTCCACATTGACAGCTATGTCTCGCCTTTTCAGCTTAGCTTCTTCTTTCTTGGTTTAGTTTCTCCCCTACTCCCCAGCTTTATTGAAAAATAACTGACTTATGACACTGAGTAAGTTTAAGATATATGATGTGTTGATTTGATACACCTAGATATTACAGAATGATTAGCACTGTGGTGTTACCTGACATCTGCATGACTTCACAGAAATTCTATTTCTTTTTTGTGGTGAGAACATTAAACATCTATTGTCATAGCATCTTTAAAGTACATACTACAGTATCATGAGGTGTAAGCACTAGGCTGTACCTGAGATCCCCAGAACTTATGCATCTTGGAGTTGGAAGCTTGTCGTTAACCAATATCTCCCACTTTCTCTCACCACTCAGCGTCTGGTAACCACCATTGTAGTCTCTGCTTCTATGAGTTCAGCATTTTTTAATTCCACACAGTACTGGGTTAGCTTTTCAAACAAATGTGACCCTGCTACCTATTCCATGGGGTTTTTCTTCCATGGACCTGCCAAAGAACTCTCCTGGCTCTTGAGGCAACAAAATATTCTCTTTCCATTTCCAGTAGGTAAAGTTGATGATGGAAGAATAAATGCAACAGAAAGGAGAAAAACGAATGTATTTGTACAAGCCAACACTTTTTATTACTACACAGTAATCTTAATTATAGTGACGTTTATCACAAGGTAATTACACTGACCATTCCAAGTAGACACACGCTCCAATTTGAAGCTTAATTCCTGAAAACAAATCAGCTTACATACATCAGAAAAGTGGATCTTGCCAGCTACCTGCAAGTTTACTAATTACCTGTTATGAAACCCCACTGACCTATCGGGAAAGGGTTAATTTTTCTCAGCAGCAATCCCTTGGCCACCCTTTGAAGCAATTATCAAAATATAGCAAGAAACACACAAGCTGTCCACATATAAAATGGCTGGAACAGCTTGCTGTCCTTCTGTACAGGTAAGTGCACTGCTTGTCCCACCCAGGGACTTGGAACAGCACACAGCCTCTCTGTAACTCCCTGCCGCTGAGTCTCAGCACAGAGCTACGTAGCATCTGCATTCTCCCTGGTTTCTATAAAGAAGACACTAGAGGCTGCACTCTGGCTTAACATATGGCAATTTCACATTCTCTTCCCAGATACACAGATCTTTATATCAAAGTTATTCTCTGTACCTGAGCCCTGGGCACTTCTATGGGGTTGTGGACGATCAGAAACCAACAGATGGAAGTAAGATGACACAGACAGACCAGGTGCTGAGCATGGCTTTTATAGCCTAATACGCAATATTCCACAAATGATCTAAACACAATATACACAGAACTATTTGCACAGTATGCCAAGGACATCTGGATATACCTATAAAAATGTGAGCATGTCCACTGGATTGGCGAATGTGTTCAAAAAAAGATGCCATGGAATGTACACTGGAAGAATATTTCTGTGTGTAAATTTGAAGAAAAAAATCTAATGGCCCTCCTTTCATTTCTCTCTTAATAATTGTTATTTTATATTCATAAAGGTCAACAGACTTGGCGCTATGTAAATCCTAACACATTTCACAACAAACAGAAGGTGAATAGTGGAGGGAGATGGCTATTTTACTCAATGGCTTCACTGAAATTATTGGACAACTAAAATGCATCACGAACTGTGTTAAATTCAGATAACAAAGAGTCCTTTTTCTTAGAAATGCGACAAATAAGGAGACCAAAACGCTAAATATATTGGCATGTTATCACTGTTAACTAGCAACAGAAACAACCCTGCCACTTGAAATATCACAGAAATAAACACCTATGAATGAGGAGGAAAATAAAGGGAGAGGGAATTAGAATTTACAAACTAAACATGTGAAAAATATAACAATTAAATAAGGATGATTATTCAATTTCTTGGAACATCATTTATTTCCCAGTCAGTCATGCGTTGATTTATAATGTCACTTGTGTTTTCATGGGCCAATTTGTCCTGCTAACTTATATATTCTGGGTTCTTTCTCTAAGTAGTTTCTGATATCACTTAGAAATCCACAGACACATAATGGAGCCTCATGACATTTAAATAGTCCTTTAAATGCAGTGCATTAACCAGAATATTAAGCTTCCTTGTCAGAATGTAAATTCCAATGAGGTGTTAAAAATTCATCAAAACAATTTTAAGTATTCTCAACATTGCACAAACTTTTTATCAAACAGCAGCAGAAAATGAACAGGTTTCATTTGCATGTAATATTTATTTTCTTCTAAGTCAAATATATATACTTTGATTTATAATCCATGGTAAAATCATCAATTGAATAAATATAACTCAGTATAAAGATGATTTCCCCCAAAAACCAAAATTATCTTTTTTTAATGGTTCATAGCACAACCTAAGTTAATGGTCTCATAATTATTGAAGATTGCCTTTGCACTTACACCATCCTTTGTCAATAATTAGTATTCTCCTTTTCTTTTCCACAAGACTGCTCTTCTTAATTTTTTAAAAATTTATATTGTTGAAAACACTTCAGATGCCCCCCTTTGGTCCGCTACTGAACCCCCCATTCCTACCTCCACCCCAGCCTTCATCACAGTGTTGTCTGTGTCCATGGGTTATGCATATCTTAAACTTTTAATTGAAGGTAAATGTACACCAGGAAGTAGAAATGTCATGGTTAAAATGGTCCAGAGGACAGATGACCCTAATCAGCAGCAATGAGTTTCCAATCTCTCTCCTTCAAAAAGCCACTCGAAATCACAGAGGGAAAATCAGAAATCTCTGCTGAAACCCCATGGAGAAACAGCATAAGGAGCTCCAGGCAGCCTGATGGTGCATTTCCATCATGATGATTGAGCGGCAGACTAGGTCAAAGCTCCAAGTCACTATATTCTGCCTTTGTCTCCATATCCTCATGTGTAACATGAAGGGTTTGGAGGAAATAAATTCTGAGCTCTCAACGGTTCTAAAATGTTACCACAGTAAAAATGCTAGGACTGAATGATTTCAGGGAAGATACAGGCATTGTTAAAAGGTTTCTGCAGCTGTGCCGCCTCTGGAAAGAAACCGACAAAGGAATATTGCCTTTATTTGGTTTTGTTTGATTGCTTCACATTGACCCACATTTCTATGTCTCAAAGAATGGTAGGTTTTATGTGGCAATTTTGCTTTCAGAGACAAGTTGTGATCTCAGAGTCTGTGCTTTAATTATTAGACAGATGGGAGTACCCCCCACCCCCGAGAAAGTTCCTTTCTAGTTATGAATGTCAAGATGGCTTTCAAAACCACAGTTACATTTGCCATACTGACCAAGGATATGGGAGGAGTAACTAACAACTCTTCTGTACATTTCACTGCTTTGATTCTATTAAGTAGGTCATCTGAACAGGCAGAATGAAGACTGGAAAAGCCTATTAAAAAAAACCCCACAAACTACATAAAGACAAAAAGAATGAACAACGCTGTAGGGCTTGTTATAAATAATGAGTTAAAATGCAATCAAAGGGGACTGCAAAAGGCTTGATGTTACAAGGTATAAAAGTACTGTAATACTTTTTGACTGTGGTACTCTTAAGTGATCTGCCAATTATTTCTACAATCACTGTGTGCTTGGACAATCACTTAAAGCATCTCACCCACAATTCTCAGGAGTTTTATGTGAATTATCTCCTTATTCAACTGCTTTAAGGACAGAAAAGTTTTCTCCATTTCTTAAACTCCTTGAACTTCCATCTTCAGAATAATTCCTACTTCTGTAGTCAAACAAGTCAGAACATAGCATGATCCACTGAGTCTTCCCACTTCCCTGATATATGATGATCTCATTATTCTCATGAAACTATCATTAGACTAATATTTTGTAACTTATCACCTTCTTAATAATGATGGAACCCAATAAAAGTGCTATTCCGTGGGTCTAGAGAAGGCTAATATCAGCAACTCCACATGGGTCAGCCTGAGCACATTATTCATTTTAAAAGAGTAGATTATTGCAAAAACCAGAGGATAGTATACAGGAATAGCAATATTATAGTGACCCCTATGGCATTTTTCTTCATATATACTTGGAGCCACATGTTCAAACAGGGGCAGCAGATAAAGTGTGTGTGACACTGATGAGCCTATGAACTAAGGGAGTCATGGAGACCAAAGTGACCTAAAGAACCCATGTTCAGCCAAAACTGGTTCAATATTTTTTTAAATGACAGCCATCATAATAAGCTCCTGGATAGTTCGCAATCTTATCTCTTATTACTTTCTTATAACACATTCATAATTACTTGATCTTTCTGGTTGTTGGAGTGCCGGGTAATGTTTGATTGCATGTGGACAATCAAACTGGGGTCAGAATGGAATACTAGTTACTGCAACACAGATTTTGAGTTTTCGATGTAAGAATTCAAATAAAGCAATTTCTTCTAATTATGGCTTACTTTGCCAAACAAAGATTATACTCTTAAATCTTTACTTCTTAACATATAAGCTCTAAAGACAGAAAGGTTTGCATGTAGACACTGAAGGTTTTTCTAGGTTAAATTACATCAATAATTAATACTATAATCATTTTAATGATAATATCAGTCCTATTACAACTAAATGCAATTTGATGAACACTTGCAATATTAATCTATGTTCCCCAAAATTCTACAAACACTGTCTCATATTATCCCCACACATCAAACCTACATAGGAGTTATTTTTTGTAGTTTAGAATTGAGTCAATGAAGATCAGAGGTGATTATCCTTAAATCTCATATTCCTTAACAAGAAGTTCCCTTAACATTCACATCCATTATGTAAACAAGCTTAATGAATTAAAAAACAAAACAAAACCCACTTGAAGCATTGCATTTAAAAATGCCCCTGTGTTACAAAAGTAAAGCTTATAAGAAGAGACCACAGATACTTTTGTCAGACACAGCGGGAGAACCTGCCAACACCAGGTCGCTGCACCAGCTATCAGCAGCAGCCTACCTTCATATCCAGAATCTTTTTTTCCAGGCGGAATTAGGAAAGCAATCTTTCAGAGAGGTGAACTGTTAGTTTATGTGGATGTGGTGAGGTAGGGCGTGCTTTAAAAATATATAACAATGATGAATATACTATTATTAATGAATAACCTATGTATATATTCTTTATTTTTGACATATTCTAAGAGCTCTTCCAGGATCATGTGTGAGCTCCAGATAGGTGTCCCAGAGCCAGGATCTCCAGCTCCTCCTCCAGGGACAGTTCTCACCAATGAATTGTGTGAGGAAAATACATGCCTAAATGTTAGCACATTAAAATATTTAACAATATGGTTTATTATTGGAGGTAATATATGCTATGTATATATAATAATATGCACTATATACATATTATAAATATAGTAATTTTTAAAGTAATATGCATTATATAAAATATATTAATACTTTTAATATAGAGAAAACTAGGTCAAGAAGGTAAAAAAATAGAACTTTTCACGTCCTGTCCCTCCTTAGAAATGTGTCATCAGAGACTTTCACGTGACTTCTATCTAGTTTCAGTACAATTCAATACATTTTGCCTCTTCTTTTCATTCTTTTTTTCTTTATTGATTTTTAAAGAGAGAGGAAGGGAGAGGGAGAGAGATAGAAACATTGATAAGAGAGAACGTTGATTGGCCGCCTTCTACATGACCCCCACCAGGGACTGGGCCCACAACCTGGGCATGTGCCCTGACCAGAATCGAACCGGTGACCTCCTGGTGCATGGGTTGACGCTCAACCACTGAGCCACACCGGCTGGGCCCCTTTTGCCTTTAAAAAGTCTTTTAAAATTCACCCTGTTCCTCCATTTCTACTGTCATTGACCTAGTTAAATACTTTGTCATTTTTTGCCTGGGCTACTCTGATAACCTCCGAACTAGCTTCCCAATACAACCCTGATTCCTTCTGTGTATTCACCAAACCACAGCCAGAATGGTCATCCTAAAATAAAATTCTCTTCATTCACTCCGTTTACCTTTCTTCAGTAACTGTCACATATCGAGACCAAACAGTATCACAAAGCCAACACTGGGCCTTTATCACTGGCCTCCTGCCCACTACACAACCTTGATTCTGGGCACTCCCTACCCACAGCCATCAAACCATCACAGGAAGCTATTCCCATACCCCAAGCACACTGTGTTCTCATTCCTGTCTGAATGTAAGGGTAAAGATTAAGCAATCTAGTGAAGTCTAGATTCAAAACCTATGCCTACCACTCAGCAACTGAGACCTAGAGAAGCCACTACACCTCTTAAGGTTGTGGTTCCTGCTGTAACATGGAGAAGGCAATGAGACCCGACCCAGAGCTTAGCTATAAGGATCAGATGAAATAATGCACAGAAAGCTTCCCATGCAGTCTTTGGCTGATGCACTGGCAATACCTTCCAGGCCTGAGAAGCTAATAATGATGAACAGGACAAGTGGGGGAAACCCTGGCCCTTATAGAGCACATATTCCAGTGGAGATAGACAATTTTAAAATTTGATAAATATATTATACAGTATGGTGGAAGTAAAAACTCTTATGGAGAAAACTAAAGTAGGGCTGGCCAGGAGTGTCATGTTAATAGGGCAAGTAGGAAAGAGCTTAATTTGACCAAAGAAACTAAGGAGGTGAGAAGTGAGACACGTGGATATCTGGGGAAGAAATTCAGGCAGAGAAAAGAGTGGGAATGTGCCTGGCGAGTTTGGGGATTAGCAGGGAGACCAGCCAGGCTGAAGCCAAGTTTGTCTGGGTGAGTGTAAGAATGAAATCAGAGAGCAAAATAGTGTGGAAACAGATTGTGTCATGGATTGGGGTTCATTTTAAGAATGTTGGTTTTCATCCTATTGCTAGCTATTATCACTTATTAATCTTTCTGTGAAATTTTACTCAGATCTTCTAAGCTGGGTCTCTGCTCCCATTGGGCACCTTATTGGCACTTATTACATCATGGTACTTATTACAGCAGCCCTCCCCACACCCCAGCTGAACAAGGCTCAGGTATTCATCTCAGTGTCCCCAGTGATTGTGGGGTGCTCAGCATGCAGAAAAGGTTCAATAAAAATGAGTAAATGTTGAAGAAATGAAAAATAAGCAATGACCTTTCAGATCAACAAAAAGTGTCTATGCCACAGTGAGTTGAGTATACTATATCAGATTCTGAGAACAGTAACGGAATACAAGCACATGCCTTCCATTGACATCATTTTTGAATTTTCAGTATTTTCAGCAATAAAGTTCAGAGATGCTAGACTACTTTGCTAAAATCATTCTGTTTTATTTTTGTAAGTCTTGCATGCATTATCTAAATCGGCTTCCAAAAGAATGCTTTGCTTTTCAGATTTAAGTATCTCCATTTTCCAAGTAAGGACCTCGAGGCCCAAACTAACAAACAGCTAGACGCAGACTCGGTCTTGGAACTCAGGAAACCAGTCCTGTGAGGAGGACCCTGCTGCTTGCATAGAACAGTCGCCTCTCCCAGCAGAGAGCATGGTGGAGCATCCATAGCTGATTGGCAGAATGAGCTGAGGTCGGCAGAAAAACTTACCAACAGACTGAGACAATGAAGCAAGACTTGGGAGTGAAGGGGGGGCGGAACATAAGCGGGACATAATTCCATTCTACACTCTCTAATCACAGATGGAGTCACTCTTTTGATGAATGAGATGGTGAGAACCACGAAACAAGAGGTGCTGCTAAGGTGACTTGAATGAACAGTAGTTACACCAAAATCACTACCTACGGCAACTTTACTCCACAGCACTGTTTTATTATTTTTCATTTTGTCAGATTCTAATGCTAATGTAGCAATGGCATCTGTAATATATAAAGTAGAACAGCAAAGAATAATGAACACTGTGCTTGGACCTAGGGGAGATTCTACATTTACCACAGATGAGAGCTTGGACATGCTTATTTATTTTAATCCTGGGACTCAGTTTTTTAAATGGGATGGCAATGTCAATTTTAAAGATTTGTTACAAATAATATGGTAGAATATTAAAAATGATGACGTGTTCTGTGAAGGTCAGAGATAATAAAAATCTCTACGTATATTTGCGGATAATTGTGTTGTCCTAACAAAATATCACATGATATTTTATTATAATTACAACATATATATTAATATTTTTCTATCATGTAAATAACTATCGGCACCTAAAAATAGAACCATATTCTGCACCCATTCATATCATAATGTCGCCTTTTTTTTATCCTCACCTGAGGACATTTGTCGATATTTTGTTCAGACAGAGTGGCAGGGAGAGAGAGAGAGAGAAATATCGACATGAAAGGGACACATCGAGTGGTTGCCACCCCCACGACCCAACCAGGGCTGGGGACAAACTGCAACCGAGGTACATGCCCTTAGCGGAAATCGAACCCAGGTCTCTCTGGACCACAGGCCGACGCTCTAACTACCGGCCAGGGCTCATGATGTCACTTTTGAGTAAATACATCAACCTGCAAATGCCATTGTAGAGAATACTGAGACTTTTTTTTTCCCTACATATACCATGCTACAGTTTCATGTAGTTAATAATCCTGTATTGCAGAAATAGTCTAAAAAGTATTGCATTCAGCAATACCACTTCTATATTTTATGATGATGATACTGTGACATTTGACAAAAGAAGCTGTAAGAGTCTGTGATCATAAAGAAACAAGGAGTAAGTTGCATCAAATTACCTGGAAAGCTAAAGTAAAGAGATTTATTTCCTCTAACTTAATATGAGGCTGACTGATCCTATCATCGCTTTTCAACGTAAATGTAACACAGTGAAAGTTACTTTGTCATAGCAGCGTTATGATCCCTGACCTTGAGTCTGGGACAGCAAGTGGACAATGTGAATGAATCACCATTCTTCTTCCTTCTTACACAAAATTGGGAATATTTATCACAAGCCCAACACCAGTAGCCTGCCTTTCTCTTTTAAACACAATAACCTGAGTATGACTTTTAAAAGGTTATCATTCTAAGTCTCGCAATGTTCAAATTGTCACATTTGTAAAGTGACTTTACTAAAAGTGACAAAGTCAAAGAAAACTGCGTTTTGATGGGGAAATACTGTCCATGCCAGGAGTGAGCTGGACGGAGCGGCATCCCAGGTACCACTGGCACTGGGCTTGCGGACCGTGTACCCACTGACAAATATTTCACAGCAACACAGCAGCTTAAATGTGCAACTAAACAGGAAAATAACAAAAAATCAGTCAAACGATGTTGCAAAGGAATAAAAAAGCATAGTTAGTGAAAACTGCGTGGAAGTGAAACAAAGTTCAAAGGAACAGCTGACTCTACAGCTCTTCTCTGAAGCAAGAGGGGCTCTGGCGTCAGAAACGGAGTTTCCAGCAGTACACTCCTTCACTAAACAACTGATAGAAACACTGCTGTATGCTCCAAGGGTCCATGCAAAATTAATAACTCCACGCAGACAAATCACAGCATACTAACCTAAAAGCATGCTCAAAAGAAAAAGTAAAAATTTTGTTAACGAAATGTAACAATTTTGACCGAGAAAACAGCTGAATTGTTTTGGTTTTTTTTTGTTATTGTTGTTAATCCTCACTTGAGGATATTTTTTTCATTGATTTTTTTTTTGGTTGCCTCCTGCACTGCAAGTGCCCTTGACCTGGAATCGAACCCGCGACTCTTCAGTGTGCAAGCTGATGCTCTATCTACTAAGCCACAACGGCCAGGGCTGTTTTGATTTTTTAAAAGTCAGTCAGACTGCAAGTCTCCAAAAGATAAGGACAAATAAATGTAAATAAAAAAAATCTTAAAAAAATGATGTTAGCCCTGGCCAGTTTGGCTCAGCGGTTAGAGCGTTGGCCTGCGGTCCGGAGAGACCCGGGTTCGGTTCCCGCTAAGGGCACGTACTTCGGTTGCAGTTTGTCCCCGGCTCTGGTTGGTCGTGCGGGTGGCAGCCACTCGATGTGTCCTTTTCTTGTCAATGTTTCTCTCTCTCTCTCCTTCCTCTCTCTCCCTCCCACTCTATCTGTACAAAAAATGGAAAAATATCCTCGGGTGAGGATAAAAAAAAAAAAATGATATGTTAAACTAATAAATCATGGAATATGTTTAGTGTGCTTTGAAAATTATAGCTTTCCCAAACACCCAAGTACGTAACAGAAGCAACATTTTAAAAAGTGACTATCTTAAAGAAACATAGTTCAGATACAGATCTCATTGTTCTTAATGAAAACTTTAAATCTATAATACATTCAAGTGAGAAATATTTTATTCCCAATTATGCAACTGTATTTTTACAATGTGCCCAGTGCCATTTTCCACTCCTATGTTAACATTTTCATTTAAATGGTTCTCTACAATCAAAGTTTATGTAGCTAAGAATCAAAAAGAATAAAATTGAAACTTAGGTTTAAATAAGTTTACTCTAATATCCCAAAACAGTTATATATTTTTTTCTGAATAACAATGCAATCAAAACATCTGTTGTAGCAGATACTTAATCATTTTAAAATATAATTGCAATATATTTTTGAATTTTAATTTTGACTAATGCTGAGCATGTAACACTAGAGATTTTAGCTTTCTCTCTTTTACTTTCCCTTTTTAAAAACATTTGCTATAAGAAATTAACCATTTTTAACATAATGAAATATGATTTTTAAGTCATCTTAAAAATATAAAACTCAGCCCTGGCCGGTTTGGCTCAGCAATTAGAGTGTCAGCCGGCTGGCAGAATGGAGAGTCGCAGATTCGATTCCGGTCAAGGACACATACCTGGGTTGCAGTTTGGCCCCTGGCCCTGGTCGGTGTCGTGAGGGAGGTAGCCAATTGGTGTGTCTCTCTCACATTGATGTCTCTCTCTCTCTCTCTCTGTCTGAAGATAAATAAAAAAATATCCTTAGATGAGGATTAAAAATATATATCTATATATCTCTATCTCTATCTATATTTATTTCTCTCTCTCCCTCTCTCTCTCTCTCTCTATATATATATATATATATCTCAAAGTGGAAAAATATTTGTTAGGGATAGTGTGTTCAAATTAAACTAGCCAGAAGCACAATGAGACTGGCTGCCACACACACCCGGCTTGGCTGAAGTCTCACTGTCCAGACTTTGTCTTATAGTGTGGGAGACAGACCAAACATTGGTTGGCAGGATGGAAGAAGTGAGGAGGGTCCTGAGGATGTGGAATGGCTCAAGAGGAGGCTGGAGGCATGTGGAAGAGAGAAGACCATGAAGCTAAGATGATAAATGCCACTGGATAACAAGAGAGGCTGTAAAAAGATTTTTAGACGTTTACCTGTGACATGTTTGATAAAATCTCTTCTTAACTCCCCCAAAACTTTAGTAAAAATCTACATCCCTCTTCAAAGCTTAATCCTAAAAATGCCTGGGATGTTTATTTTCATATATTGCTACGTATAAATCCACAAAGTCCAGAAAACAAAAATGAACTCCAATTTCCAAAGAAGAGCAAGATGAGAAAGAACCTACCAAAGGCAAAACAAAATTACCATGATGCAAAATTCACCTAAATTACTGAATCTGAAGGACTGCTATCCTGTAGCATTTAATATATGAAACTTAAATATTCAGGAGTCATGTGGATTTTCTATGACTATATTTCAGCATATGGTTTAAGATAATTGAAAAATAAATGGTGACAACAGCATTGTATTTAGGAGCACAGACTGTAGATGACAGCAAGTTGGTTTTGAAACATACTGTGTTTTATCTTGTAACTTATTTAAATTATTGAATTAGAGTTTACTTTATTTAAGATGGGTCTAAAAAATACCTGCTCTGTAATGCTGTTGGAAGGATTACATGATACACTTGAAGTGCTTGACACAGGCACTTAGAAATCCATCAATCTTAATTATAGGGCAAAAATATTTGTGTCTTTTGATCATTTCTTTATGCTTTATCTACATTTTATTATTTTAATTAAATGTATTAGGGTGACATTGGTTAATGAGAACATGTAAGTTTCAACTGTACATGTGTATGATACATACAGCACACGGAAATGCTCAATACATATTTTCTGAATAAAAGAATAACTATCATTATCCATAATTATTTTAATAAATTACCTTAAAGTACCAGCCTGAACATAATATAGCAGATTAGCATTATTCACGGTAGTTATATTCTACAGAGTCGATGTGAACCCTGAGTTAGTAACAAATGAACCTCCTCCTAGGGAAAGTAGAGAGTTATGTTTCTTTGAGGCTCTGGTCACAATATTGCTATGAACCTATCAATAAGCAACCTTACTTCATGTGTGTTGCGGCACAGCAAGCCTTATCTGGCTTGGACACACTAGACAGCCCTTTAGCACTATCCCTGGGGGGTCATTTTAAACAGCAAAATCACCAAGAAAAACAAAAAACAAAACCAAACACACACACACACACACACACACAGACACGTGTGTGAAAAAAGGTCACAAAGTAGACTGCAAAAAAACCACTTGTTTATACTGTGAGAGCTGGACCCAGCTGGAAAGGTGCATGTAAGGTGACCGAAATTTATCATCATTCTGTTTAAGTCCTATGAATGACTGCCAAGGAAACAAGAATACTGATTTTGGGGTTCCCAATAAAATTTACCAAGTAGGCAAATTCACAAATATGAAATCTGCAAATAATGTGGATTGACTGTTTATCTAACAGAGAATATAAAATACTCATGTAAGGATTATATTTTCTAATTCTGTATATCTCCCCCTACTCCCTCTCCTGTTCAACAATATCTTAAGTAGTACTTTTCAAGCAGTAAACACCCAAACAGTGCTGGCTGAATAGGAAAATCAACATGTGTTTTTGGAGATTTTTAGTCCAGTGGAAACTAAACAGGACCCAGAACCTCACAACTTTGCTGTCACCTTAAATATACATGGTAGATTAGTCTCTGAAAGCGTTGTATACAGAAGGTCATTTGGAAAGATGTTATCAAAAGAGGCATGGTCTTGGATGACCATTTTTGGGTTGTGGAACTGCTGGACCACAGGCAGGTTATAATCATAAAAAGGCAGATCAAGAAGAGGCAGCCGGAAGAAGAGGGATCACACAAAGGAGGAAGTCAATTTATATAGTGTAAATTTTATAAAAAATGTTGATTCTGTCACATCACTTAACATTCAAGACAAGTGTCTAGTAGCTGGCCTTAGAGGAAATTAATACCCCTTCAAAATCTATCCAAGCTATTGTTTAGTGGCAAACTGAGGGGAAAAGATTTTTCGTCTTGACAGCTCTGTGTCCTGTTTATTGTGTTAGGAATTATTCCACTGAAGTTCAAGAGCAGAATTATCCCCTATAGAATCATTAAGAACTAGGGACAAAGCACCTACCATTTCTTTTTCTTTTTTTTTTTTTATAATGGGATGGATAAATAACAAGCAATTAAGTTATGTTTTCCTATTTATGTATTATAATATTGCTCTCTTATCTCTTGAGAATCATGTAATATTTTTACTCAAGAACAATGGCACATTCACCTTTAATTCACTAATAAAGTAGACTTTGCAACCTTTCTTTTGCTTAGATTTGGCATAACCTTGATGTTCTATATTATTACATACTGTTATTTTAAAACTGATCCAAGTTTTCTTCTTAGAATGAATATAGGTTTATTTAGGCAATATAGAAAAGTAATTATTTTTATCCATTATCTCTTAATTTGTTCCATCTCTCATTATAAATATATGTAATATTACATATACATATATTAAATCTTAACACTATAGTCATATTTTTTATTTGGTCTTGCACTGTTCTAAATATTTAATTTTGATAAGTATTGTCGAGTGTCACTAAGCAAACTTACGAGACAGTTCACATCATCACCTGTAATGGCTAGATTATTTGAGCACTTACCACATTTTATAAATATTTTTATACTTTTTATGGATATCTATAATTTACTTGACGCTTCTGAGCATGGAGAGTGGGACACTGCCCATATTTTAGTTTAAGCCAGGATCAAGAAACTTTCCGTAAAGGGACAGATAGTAATATGTTCAGATTTGAGGTGTCATAAGATCCCTGATCCCACTAGTCCTCCCTGTCACGGCAAGGCCACGGCTGTGATACATGGTGCAGAAACAAATGAGCATGCTGTGTTCCAGTACAACTGAATAGATGCTAAAAGATGAGTTTTACATAATTTTCAGGTCAGAATATTACTCTTCTTTTGACTGTTTTCCAATTCTTTAAAAATGTGAAAATAATTCTTTGTTCACAGGCCTTAGAAAACCAGGCAGTGGGCAGGAGTTGGCCCTGGGGCTGCACTTTTCAGTTCTAGTAGAAGCCACATTGCAAGTTTGATCAGTTGGCCTAGCGAGGAGTTCCTGCTCCCAGAATGGTCAACTCCCTTTCCCTCAGAAGACCCTTGCTCCAGAAGGAGGCCAGGGCCAGTCTCAGCTATCTTTATATCTGATCAACAGCAGACATTTTAATAATTTGCATCATAATAATTTTGGCATGGGTGAAATTAGTGGCTTGACAGCATAACAGATGTTAGAAATGAGCTGTCATTGTTGAAATTAATGGCATTCAGTTGCCAGCTTTTATTCCTTTTCTGGGCATTAAAGTTGACCTCCTGCAGATCCTAAGGGAGGTCAGTGGCACTGTGGGAACCTGACAGAAATTATATATCCACCAGCTTGAAGGACTAGCATTTAACAACCTATGTGGTTGTGCCAATGCATAACAGCTGAAGAGTAGCTATGCCTAAAGGATTCTCCCCGATCTCACAGAGAACTGGGTGAGCTCCTTTGTGCCCACATGAGGATCAGTGTTGGCCTTAGAAATGCCTGGCGTCACCGCAGGATCTGTTCTGAGGTCTACTTCACCTTCGCCTGCCATGTAGAGTTTGGAAACAGCGAAGCCTCACCAAGCTCTAACCATTAGCAGCTGTCATTACACTGCCCCAAAACAAAGCAAAACAACAAAAAGCCAACTTCTGTCTCACCAATATAGTTTAATTTAATTTGTAAAAGTCTAATCTGAATTCACAGTTCATTGAGAAAACATTTGCTGAGGTTCTCGCATGTGCCAGGAATAGCTGGGCCCATAACAGTTAAAAAAGACAGATGCGGTTCCTGACCTGACAGTGTTATTATAGAAGAGAAAATAAGTAATGAGCAATGCAAATGTATTAAAAATTCTTTTCTATTTATAAGATAATACTAATATACTGTAATACTCACTAACATTGTGATTTCTATGTGCTAGGCACTACCCTCGGTGCATGACATGTATCTACCCATTCAAAACCCAAAACCACAACCTTTTCAGGGAAATTATCCCTGATAATATTATCTCCACCTTTTGGATGAGGAAACAGAGAGAGAGTGATAATGAATCTCTTGATGTAATAGAGCTTTAATGTGGTGGTTCTGAATTTTAACCTGAGCAATCTGAGGCCAGTCTGTGTTCTTAACCTCTGTACTTCCAGGTGTGGTAGACTACCTTTGGGTGGAGAGTGGGGTTACTCAGGGGGGCTGTGAGGAAAGGCCTGTCTTAGCAGGAATCATTTAAATTGAAGCCTGAAGGATGAGAAGGAACCATCCATGAATCAAGGCCAGCATTCCAAACAAAGCATGTCTAACACGCAAGGACTATCAGTAAAATGTTAAAAAGGAGCCGTAAGTGGGGACATCTCTGTCTTGTCCCTGATCTTAGAGGGGAAGCTCCAAGTTTCTCACCATTAAGGATGATGTGAGCTGTAGATTTTTGTAGATAATCTTTACCACTTTGAGAAAGTTCCTTCCTAGTCCTAGTTTACACTTAGTTTTGATCACAAATGGGTGTTGGATTTTGTCAGCTGCTTTTTCTGCACCTACTGATATGATCATGATATTTTTCTTTTGTAGTCTATTGATGTGAGGGATTACATTAAATGATTACTGAATGTTGAACTAGCCTTGCATGCCTGGGACTCACACTTGGTCACGGTGTTTAATTCTTCACATTCTTTTTTTGATTCAATTTGCTAATATTTTGTTGAGGATTTTGGTATCTATGTTCATGAGAGAAATTGGTCTGCAGTTTTCTTTTCTTGCAATGTCTTTATTTAGTGATGGTATTTGGGTAATACTGGTCTCATAGAATGAGTTAGAAAGTGTTCTCTTTGCATTTAGTCTCTGTAAAAAACTGGTGAAATTTCTTCCTTAAATGTTTGGTGGAACTCACCAGTGAACCAACATGGGGCAGGGGCTTTCTGTTTTGAATGCTATTAATTATTGATTTATTCTTTCATAGATATAGACCTATTCAGATCATCTTTTCTTTTTGATTGAGTTTTAGAAGATTGTCTCTTTCAAGAAATTGGTCCATTTCATCTAAGTTGTCAAACTTGTGGGCATAGAGTTGTTCATTGTATTCCTTTATTATCTTTTTAATTTCTGTGGCATTTATAGTGATGTCCCCACTTTCATTTCTGATATTATTGATTTATATCCTCTCTCTTATTTTCTTCATTATCTTGGCTGAAGGCTTATCAGTATTATTGATCTTTTCAAAAATAGTTTTTGGTTTCACTTATTTTCTGTATTAATTTCCTGTTTTTAATCTCATTGATTTCTGCTCTAATTCTTATTTATTTTACTCTGCTTACTTTGATTTAATTTCACTCTTTTTTATATTTTCCTTAGATGGAAACTTAGATTATTGATTTTGGATCATTCTTTTTTAATACATGCATTCAATGATATACGTTTCCCTGTAGTCATTGCTTTTGCTGTATTCCATCAATTTTGATACATTGTTTTCACTTTCATTTAGTTAAAAATACTTTAAATTTTTTGAGATTTCTTCTTGACTTATGTATTATTTAGAAGTATGTATTCTTTAAAAAAGAGCAACCTTTTTGAAGCCGCCACAAATCATGTCAACATTAATCAAGAGAATATCTGCGGGATTGGTTTGTTACTCTCAATCTTAACACTAAGCATTGGGAGAGGATGGTCAGGTGTACACTTCAGAAGCATTGCTCTGCCATGGTGTGGATAGCCTGGAACAAATTAGAGTAAAGGCCAAGAGCCCACAGGGAGACAAAGTGGAGAGCAGGGAGCCATAAAAGCATAAAGTAAGTGGAGGTAAGGATGGAGGGCAGCACACGTTAAAGAGGTCAGAGGAGAATCAGGGGTTGATAATTAATCGGCTGTGAGCAGTGAAGGAAGGAGCATGGCTCAGCCCTGGGGTTTTTTCTTGAGAAGTGGAAGGATGACGGAGTCATCTGAGAACTCGGAGTTAGGACAACAAAAGGAGAAGGTTGGAGACAAAAGGAAAATGAGATTAGTTATGGGTGTGCTAAGTTTAAGTTGTCCTTGGGACACAAGCAGTTGAGTGAAAAAGTCTAAATGGATGAAGAGAGTATTGGGTAAAACCTTTGCACATTTTCAGCAATGCAAGTGAAAATAAGCAGAAGATACTATTCCTCAAAGGTGCAGTGAGAGGACCAGAAAAGGACCAAGATGAAAATATTCAAAAAAACAAGAAATAATTTGGTCCACTTCACCTCCCTTGTATTGCTATCTTTTCAAGTGCTTGCCCCAAGGACCTATGTATAGTCCATGAGATTCTTTCCAAAACCAAAATATTTGCTTCAGCAAAATTTTAATTATTTCTTTGTAAAGTTGGAAAGCTTAAGAATGAGCATGAAATGAATACAATGGCCCACACTACACATTTAATCAAATTCCTAAAGAGTGGTTTCCCTCTTGGGTCCAGCCTCATTCTTTTACAGCAGAGACTGGGTGCTTTGTAGAAACTCCATTTCACTGATCTTGGAGATTTTGTCCAGGTGAATTATATGCTGGGTTTCAAAATGTGTGTTGTTTTACATACAATATCGTATCAATATATCTACTGAAAGTTAATTTTTGATTCAAAGACTTCATTATTAAAGACAATGCTCTCTGACCTTAAACAACCTTAAAGTTTACGATGGGATGAAGGACTTCAAGAGTCAAACTCCTAATTGGTTTCATTAATTGTGACTGGCAAATAACTATACTAAAAATCTGCCACACAGTGATGTCCATTTGTGAGCTTTCAGTCTGACCATAAAGTTGTATTTTGTGTCATCTTGGGCTGGCATTCTTGTTCTGTTACCTGTCAAACTCAGTGGGGTCAAAGGTCAACAGAGATACCAGTTTAGAAGATTATTCTGTGTTCTCAGGAATGTCTAAAATATACAACGGTGCTGAAAGAAACACAAGATCCTGAAATGATAGTCCAATTGAACAGCTGAGCTAAAAAGAAAAAAAGGCCACTTTAAAACAATTGATCCACTTGAAACTAGAGGATTAGGGCAAAACTATAAATGTGTTCTGCTGAAGAAGGTAGCGAAGACAGAGCCTGTGTGAATTCAGGGTCACATGTAATCAAATGGCAGCTGCTTTATCAAAAGGATGCCCATTTCAGTTAAATATTCTGTGACAACCTAAGACATTCTGCATAAAATAATCTTCTTTGGTGTCTAATTTAATTGTCAAAATTCTGAGAGGGGGCTTTTAAGATAACTACGGGCCACAGGTAGAGATTTCTCCTCTCTAATTGAAAGCACAACAAGGTTTCTGGGTGTCCATTCCTGTTTGAATGAAACCACCGTTCCCATAAGGAGATCTCCAAAGAGGAGCCCAGCAACACACCACCAGCTAGAAACCTTCGACGTGGAGATGCGTCACTGGATGTCAGAGACAACGGCTGCACTTCAACCAGTCTGCTGGATAGATAAGGGGAACTGGTAGCTGAGTGCCTAACCTAGAAGAGCACACACTTCTATAAGTGAATTCAAATGGAACTTAATTGACAGCCTAATGATAATATCAAATTCAGTCAATAGACATCTTCGACAAAGTGATTATACATACACTGCAGAGGATTTTTATACATTAAATATTTATATTTATTTTACTTTAAGCAAGCCTGCTGAAATTATATTGAGATACATAATTATTATTGCTGAGTTTCAAATGCAACTAACTGCATATACAATGACAACATACAGGGTAAAATGTTACCCACTTCATTTATGGTAACGACCTGTGTACTAAAATTCGCAAAACTATATACTGACACATGCATATAAGTCGGAAACTATAAGAAAGAAAGAAGTATAATGACCCACTATATAAAGTATAGAAGCTCCCTAATGTATAAGTATAGAATTTCTGTTATAAAGCCATCGAAAACATATGGCTATAAGTATTTGTCACCTGTATAATATGTCATCTGTGACACAAAAGTAATGCTGAGAAAATATTTCATGATTTTATCGGTTATGCTGTAGTCAGAACATCCTAAAAATCTTAGTGTTTTAACTCAACTAGCGTTGGAGAAGAACTAACTTTCCAGCGCCCTCCCACCCTGTCTCTGGGCTTGACCAGGTAACTGGCATTGCGAGAATGACACAAGCAGAGGCATAAAAAGCACTGTGCAGTTGGGCGTGTCCTCCCCTACGCCTCAACCACTGCCGTGAAAATAAGCACGGACAAGCCTAGGGGAGGATGAAACACAGTGAGCAGAACCTGGGTGTCCTGCTGTCCCAACTGACATCAGCTGCCACAGGCAGGTTACAGCCCAAGTCAGCAGAACCGAGCTGTGAGCGAGGGATGCAACGTGTTGTCGACCACCAAGGTTTTGTAGCTGTTCGTGACACAGAAAGATTGTGGTAAGGGATAACAAATACAGCTGCCAATCCTTCAGTATCTGATTGTAGTCCCAGTTTATTTCCCGGTTTTGAGGGACACTATTTAAAATTAGTTTCAGAGTCACATCTACATGTCAGTTTCTCCAATCCACAGCCTAAGACTTACATGGAATATGTGAAGGAGGTACTCAGAGCATACTTGTTTTACTGTATTTCATGCCAACGTGATGCCTCATGTTCAGACCAGTCACTGTCCTTGACCCAGTTCTGGTCTTCTTCCATATCATTTAGTTCTTCTATCCACCTCCCAAGATCACCCTCTTCTTTTCATCCTTCCACACACAATCACTTAGACAACGACATGCCACGGGATTGCAAGGACAAAGGCTGTTGCAGTGACTCCTGGGGGTGGAAACTGGAGGAGAGCCTGCTGGCTTTTCTGCCTGGATGTGAATGCAATCCCTTCCTACAGAGAGGGCTTCCCTTTGGCGCTCTTCAAAAACAGTGAGGTCCTTAACTCCATTTTTCTCTCTCTAATCTGAGGTACCGAGTCCCTTTTCCTAGGATGCTTTTTTCTCCTTATTCTAATCTCTGTAGATGCAAACCAGTCCCTACTTTGCACCAAAGAGCGAAGCTCCTGGCTTAAGTTGGAGGAAAGGTTGGGTATCTGATCATGGCAACTTTAGTGACCAACCTCACTGATGCCCAGTTGTGTCAATATTACCCCCATCCATGGAAATAGAGGAAACCTGGCACACGGTATGTATAGGGGGCCATGAGAGTCCCACAGAATCAGACAGGTAGTCGAGATGAGTGCATTAGGCTTGCTGGGGATAGAGTTACATACAATCTGCAAGCTACATTCAAGGGGGTAAAAGCTACTTTGCTCTATTCAGTCCTTCCCAAAAAGATGCAGTTTAATCTTCCAAATTTTCAAAAGAAATAAAAATATATAGTTAGCAACTAATTTAAAAAATCTTCAATTAAAAAACAAAACAAAACAAAAACTAAAAAATCTTAATGTGGTTCAAACAAAATACACACACACACACACACACACACACAGTTTTGCTACCTTTGACTCAGGAGAGCACAACTAACCATTTGGTTTGATCTATTTGGTGGATTTTCCCAGCAGGAAAACAGTGTTCGTATAATCAGAAAACCTGAGTGGCACCTGGATCATGCTATGTATTAAAAGCTACGAGCTCCCATCTTGCTTTGAACTGGCTTTGTAGAGTCAGAGTATAACACAGAAGTGCTCACAGGCTACATAGGCCAATTAACATTGTCCCTATAGAGCTACATTTCCTGTCAACATTAAGTATATCTTGAAATAGCATCTTAGCTGTCATGCAAATGTTCATTGAGCAAATGCTATGTTCAAGGTACTTTAGTTGTCTCAAGGATTTAGAGTGGAAACAAACAAACAAAGAAAAAACATTGCCTCTATGCTAAGGGCACAGACAGGTAAGTTCATGAGGGTATTTAGGAAATAAATAAACATATGACTTTTAGTCTTTTGTGTCTGAAAAAGACATGAATTTTTAATGTATTTTTATTGGTTTTAAAGAGAGAGGAAAAGAGAGGGGAGAGAGAGAAAAAGGAAACCATCCTTGTGAGAGAGAACCATCAATTGATTGCCTCCCATATGCACCCCGTCTGGGGACTGAACCCACAACCTGGGCATGTGCCCTCACTGGAAATCGAATCGGTGACCTTTCAGTGGATGGGAGGACACTCAACCTACTGAGCTACACTGGCCAGGGGGGGAAATCAGATAGTTTTTTAAAAGACTGAGTTTTAATTATTTATCTAGATATCTTGTATATTTTCCAAGTAATTATAATTTGAAATAAAGATATTAAATATATTTTGATCACAACCAAATGACTTTGATCAGAATCTATTAGTAACTGAAAAATGAAGAAAGAGCAAGAAAATATTATTATTCTGGAGGGAGAAATTAAAAGAGCTATCTCTTGTCTGAAAGGTTTGTGTGGAATCTTTATATAGTATCTTAGTCTGTGATATTAAAATCTTTATCTCAAGGCATCATTAGTCTGCCACCCCACAATTTTTGCATTTTTCATGAGGAAGCTACAAAAGAAAAAAAAAAAGTGACTTTTGAACAAAAAATTTGAATATGCTGTTTTAATTGCAATGACTAGAAGACTAGATGTAGTCAAACGCCTTTGAAATTAATTATCTAAGAATCCTCAGTGGTGCTCGCCCTATCAATCTTGTTCAGGCTTGACCTCAAAGGACCACCTACAAAGGTGTGAAGACAGCTCACACTGCAGAACAATTCCATGCATGGCCTTGGCTGACATTCACTACATGAAGATTAATTACGAAGCCATCTCAGAATACAGATGCCTGCCTAATAAGAACTGAAGTGACACATACCATTTTTCACTTAGGTCAAGAAACAGATGATAGAGAGTAGCAGATGATTAACTTTAACATGGGCCTGACGACAACAGGAATGACTGCCTCTCATTCTCATATGGTCAAGTATTGAAAGCATCTCCGTCACACAGAGGGATCCCGGACCCAAGCCCTGAGCATCAGGGATGCAGCTCAAGTTCGGATTCCCAGATGATAGCACACATTAGTGGAGGTCACTTAGGTTTAGAGCTGAATTTGCTGGCCCTGGAGGGCCCATTTATATCAGCTCTAACGGATGTATTCCAACTCTTAACCCGTAATAAGACAAATACACTTGAGCTTACAATATAAGTGAATACACATTCAGCATGTTCCTTTGGAGACTCTCTGTCAGACCTAATTATGACATAGCTATTGCAATTTAGTTGTGGTTCATAGTTACTTAAAAGAGAAAAGTCTATTTACTTGGCCCTCTTCCCTGGAGTTGCTGGAATTAAAGAAAATAATTAATGTAACCACAATAAGAAAAATGAAAAATATCTACAACACAGTGAAACTCAATGGAGGAGAAGCAAAGCCAACGTGTTTCTTTCCAGAGCTCAAGCAGAGGGCAGATTCTATGGAATTAAGTGAGAGAATCTCAGTGTCGCAACCAATGATCTATTTTCTGACATTTAAACTAGAGAAACTTTCTGAAGATGAAGCCATAGGGTAAAGAAAAAAAATCAGTTACAAACATTTGAAGAACTGACATGTGTCAACAGTACAGGAATAAATCATCTCCAAATAGTTAACCAAACACCTAATAGGGGCACATACCACACTGACCCTCTGTCGGGAGGATCGGCTTTTTTGCCTCCAGTCTGAGGATGCTTCAGGTTGTCCATGTAGGAATGAACCACATCTGGGCCAAAACAACCTCTCCCACCCAATTCTGTGCTTGAACCCATCCTGAGCCAGTCCTCTATTCAAACAAGAATAATAAGATCAATTACTAGAAAAAGAAAAGATAAGTAATATAAAATGGAAAAGGTAAAAGGCAGATGAGGGAAACAACTAATAAGCTGCAAAACCATATAGAGCCAGATCTCATTTATGCAAAACTAGGTAATACTCTCAACAATAAAAGTTAAATAGATAATAAAAATAAAAAATAGAATAAAATAAAAACTATATGCATAGAGGAATATAAATAAAGTGAGATTTGGGATGAGACTTCTGAAAACATAATCGGTACATATCTGAGGTATGAGCTAGAGGAAGGGATGTGAACCTTCTACCCTCTACTTTATTCATATAGATACATTTTGATTCTCTTGAAATATCATGCTTTTTAAAAGCCGAGTTGAGCTGACCTCTAGAGAGAATGAATCTCTCTCCAGGGAAGTACAGCGATGCAGTGTCAAATTTGAACCTTTACCCTATCCACCCTGTGCCAAACCCACATCCTTACATGCTGAGCAATTCCCTGCTCCTCACCCAGCTCCCACTCCTCCCACCTGGCCCTATTTTCCCACCTGTTTCCACCATGCCCTGAAATGCTCCCCTACAGTAACCAGCAAGCTCCCCTACATCTTCCTCCTGACTGTGGTGCACAGACTTTAGGTCCCCCATGGCCCCCCCCCCCCCCCCCCCCGCCAAGACACACACATTTAAAACTTTGTGTAAACCTCTCCTCTTGTGTGGGCAGGAGCTGTGACTTGCTTATAAGGAACAGAATATGGCAATGAAGGAACGTCACACATGTGATTACACTGCACCATCTAAGACTCTATCGTGCTAACAGACTCACTGGAGAGGCTCTCCTGCTGGCTTGATGTGGTAAGCAGCCATGTTGGGAAAGCCCACATGACTAGGAACTGTGGGCAACCTCGTGGAACCAAACTGCCTTTCAGGGTAGACAGTAGCCTCTAGCCTCTAACCAACAAGTCACCTGCCCCCTACCCCCCGGACCTGAAGGTGCAAGGAAATGAATTCTGTCCACCTGAGTGAACATGAAAGCAGATTCTCCCTCAGGTAGCTTTCAAACGAAACCCAGCCCACACGTGGATCACAGCCGTGTAGATCCTAAGCAGAGAACCTAAAAAACGCCTGGACTTCAGACCCACAGAAACTGTGAAATAATAAATGTGTGTTGTTCTAAGCCAAAATAAAACCATTTCTTTTGGTGTGATCTGAACCATGGTGATAAAATATGGACAGGAGAGGAGGATTTATCAAGACCAGTGTTTCCAAACAGTTTTAAAAGTCATTTATAGAGGCAAAACTTAACATTCAGTAAAATTCACCCTACTTAGGTATAAAGTTTAACAAATTTAGACAAATGTTGATAGGTGTATAAGTACCATAACAAAAGATATGGAATAGTTTTATCACCCCAAAGAGTACCCTCCTGACCCTGTGTCGTCCAGCCCCTTCTCTGACCCTAAGCATCTACTGACATGATATCTGTCTATAGTTTGTGTGTGTGTGTGTGTGTGTGTGTGTTTTATGAATGCCTTATGAATGGAATAATACACTACGTATCCTCTTATGTCTGTCTTCTTTCACTCAACGCAATGCTTTTGAGATTCATCCTGGCATTGCATGTATTAGTAACTTGTTGCTTTTATTTCTGTACTTACTCACCAGGGTTGCTACTACAGTAAAAAGGTGAAAAGTAAGTGTTCCATCACTGTGAATTTTGACAATTTGTGATTTCTAAAACAGGGCAGGCCTGCCAGAACCATCTTCCCCTTGACCTTCACAAACCTAATAATGTTTCCACAGAAAATCTCCCCAATCTCCATTCGGGGGCAGAAGGATGACCCCATCTCATTTCTGCCTTCTTAATCTCATGCAATTGATCCAACCAGTAAAAGCCTCAGACAATCCAAAAGTCAAAAAGAAAAGAAGTCTGGAAAATGTCTTTTTACCTTTCCAGCCTTTGTATTCAAGAAAGATATTTCAAAAAAAGGCTACAGCAGATGATGCATGACAATCCATCATGCCCAAACCAGGAACAAAGGACATGTGACTGCCACAGTACAGGGTAAATGCTATAGGTTCAATTATTTTTTAGATAAAAATCTAAATAGAAATAAAAATGTTAATTTTTTCTTCCTACTCTCTCTGTTATGGAAATAACAGTTTATAAGCAGTATTTTAGAATAGCAACAACTTATGATTGCAAAATCCATAAATAAAAATTTCCCCTGCTCCCCCCAAAGAAGAAAAGCTTCAAAAAGCTTTGAAGGTCTTCAATGTGACCACTGTAGATAACTCTCACTGTCTGACTTTCATTAACCTTTTGGAGCCTTCATTTCTACATCTTAAAAGAGAGTTAAATATTTAACTCTCTAAGAACTGTTCAACTCAAAATTTCTGTATTTTGCTAATTCTAGGACATTAGTTATGACACTAAATGGTAGCTCATATATTTTCAAAGAAAATACATTAACATGTTTAAAAATATTTTCAAAAAGGTGGGACTTTTAGCCTGTGTGTTGTTACATGACACTGGGCCAGCCCCAACTCCTGGTGACCTTATGAATGAGTGATGTCCACAATGTCCTGTCCTCAACAGCCCTGCTCAACTCCTGCAGACTCATGCTTGTGGCTTCTTTTATGGAGTCAATCCATCTCACATTTGGTCTTCTTCTTCTCCTACTGCCTTCTATTTTTCCCAGCATAAGTGCCTTTTCCAAAGAACCTGACGTCTCATGGTGTGCCCAAAGTAGGACAGCTGCAGCTTTGCTGTTTTGGCGTCCAGCAATGTTTCAGGCATAATTTGCTCTAGGACTCACTTGTTTGTCTTTCTGGCCATCTAGGGTATCCATAGAGCGCTCCTTCAACACCATATTTCAAATGAATCCACTTTTCCCCCATCGGCCTTCTTCACTGTCCAGCTTTCACATCTGTACACAGTAATTGGAAATATGAGGCTGTGGATGATCTTAGCCTTGGTCTCAAATAACACATCTTGCTCTTGGTGATCTTTCCTAACTCTTTCACTGCTACCCTTCTGAGCCTCAGACTTCTCTTGATTTCTTGGCTGAGTCTACATCTGAAATGATAACTGAACCAAGATAGGTAAAATCTTTAACAATTGCAATGTCTTCATTGTCTATGATAAAGCTGTACATTTCTCCTCTGGTCATGATTATTGTCTTCTTGATGCTGAGATGCAGCCCTGCTTTGGCACTTTCTTCTCTCACTTTCATCATAAGTCTTTTCAAGTCATTGCTACTTTCTGCCAGTAAGATGGTATCATCTGCATATTTTAAGTTATTAATATTTCTTCCACCCATTTTCACTCCTACTGCACCTAAGTCTAGCCAGTTTTTCTCATATGTTGTGCATACAGATTAAATAAGGAGATAAAATGCACTTTTCTCCGATACTTCTGCTAATAGAAAACCATTTTGTGTCTTCAGATTCTGTCCTGACAGCAGCTTCCTTTTCACAATACAGGTTATGCGTCAGGATAATCGAGTGCTGAGGCATGCCCACTACTTTCAGAGCAACTCACAGCTTTTCATGATCAATGCAGTCAAAAGCTTTACTGTAGTCTATAAAACATAGAGTAGCCTTCTGAAATTCTTTGGAGCACTCCAGTGTTCAGCGGATGCCCACATTAGATCTCAAGAGCCTATTTTCTGAACCCAGCTTAAACATCTAGCATTTCTTGCTCCGTAGAAGCCTTTGCTGCATCGCCTTGAGCATGGCTTTGCTTGTGTGGGAAATTAGAGCAATGGCCCTGTAGTTGCTGCACTCCTTGGCATCTCCTTTCTTGAAGACAGGGGTGTATACTGAATACTTCCAGTCTGTAAGCTATTGTTTTGTTTCCCACATTTGTTGACATACTCTTGTCATGATTTTAACAGATTCAATCTCTGTGGTTTAAAATAACTCTATCAGTACCCCATCTATACCTGGTGATTTATTTCTTCCCAATATTTTCAAGGCAGATTTTACTGCATTTGTAGAACTGCAGGTTCTTCCTCAGAGAAATCTTCTTCACAGATGTCTGTGATCCTTAAATGGTAGCTCATATATGTTCAGAGGAAATATACTGGCATGATCAAAAATATGTTTAAAAGGTAATTTTGTTAACCTAACAAATAGTTGAGTAGACTCATCTGTGAGAAAAATAAAAATATCCAGGGGCAAGTAATCAGCCCTAGAATAGTATAAAATGTGCCTCAGCTTATTAAAGAGACCATTAAACATTACTAAAGGAGGCTAAATGTACTACATTGAAAGGCTTTAAGTAAGAAAAGATTACATCCTTCTGCAAAGGGTTTAATTGGGGTTCTCTCTAGACATTAGAGAGTTTCAGGTACTTCTAATAATTATAACAACACTGAAAATGACTCTTTTCTTTACATACTATTGTATCTGCTAGGATGTCCATTTGTACAATCTGAATAGCAAGATCTAAAACCAGGGGTTTATTTTTTGTGCATGATGAGTCTGGAGGTATTCAGTCCAGGACTTCTGTGGTGTAATGCAAGGATGCTAAGACCCAAGCTCCATCTTTCTTGATGCTTCCTGCTCCTGGTTGTGTTGCTGGCCAGCTCAGGGCCATGAGCTGCTATTGTAGTTCTAAGCATTGGTTTACTTTGTAGGCAGGGGTCATGGGAAGCGCAGTGCACTGACCATTTTCAGGAAAGTAAGAACTGTCTTTAAAAAATCAGTTGGTTTCTACTGTTATTTTTCAGATCTGTGACTCAGGGCACACCCGGCTACAGAAGACACTGAGAGATAAAATTACCTCTTCCATTTTTAGAGCAGAGACTGGAAAGGGAGAAAGTGGTTGAACTTGGCCAATCTGCAGTGTCCAGCAAAGACTTGAACAAGTTCAAAGTGCTTTTGTAGCCATTATTCTTTAAGGACATTAGCTGCTAGGTTAACTCCCAGGCCCAGTTCTATAGAGGTTTGAATTATCTCTTATTCAGTAACTACTAATTTTGGGAAGATTCTCAACTGCACTGTGACATGATATGTGTGTGTGTTTCTTAGTATAATTTAATCACGTAAAAGCTTTCTTTTCTCTGATCTATTAAGATACTTGTCAAAATGTCAGATTAAATAAGTTGATGAACTAATACTGCACTCTAAAATTGTACACAATAATGCCAAACACTTTCTGAGTTATTTTATTTATTCCTGTTTACTGAGAACATATGACAAACTGCAGAAAAAAATGTACAAGGTTCAAAGTGATGCAGAAAGGAAAACATGCAGCATGAAGAGAATTGCTTCCATCATTTTTAAAATGGTACACAAAGTATCCAGATTATGTAAAATGTATGCAAATGATGTCAGTAAGTACAAGATTGGGATCTTTTTCACATAGAGATATTTTGTAAAGAACTATATTTTAATATTAAAGTCATGTTTTATTAGCTAAAACATATTCTAGTGAAACTGTCATCTAAGTATATTTTCAAATAAAAATATGCCCATTTAAAGAAAATTAAATGGAGATACTATAAAAATCATATTGGAAGATTATTACAAAGAGGTACCTATTTAGGCAAATGTCTGTAGAGGTTTCACTTAAAATCCATGAATGCGATGTCTTCTGATATACAGAATGTAAAAACATTTCATTTTAAACATCAACCTAAGCCCATAGGGATCTTTCCATGTAGTCAGGGAGAAGACACACACAGATAACTTCAATGCCTGTTAGAGACTGCTCAGGGTCCCAAGAGTAGGGAAAGCAAAAGAGAGGTGACTATTCTTTGGGGAGGCTTTAGGTAGGGGGTAGTAAAAACCACTTGATTTGGCTCTCGATCTGCTTTGCTTTGTCTCAGTTTTCCGAACCACATGAAGGTTTAGTCTAGAAGGATGCACTCACTCCTGCCTGTGGCTGTCAACCTCCAACCAGTGACCAAGTCCTGTCCCCACAGTTTTCTCATATCCCTGTTCTTTTTAGGTTAGGCTACCATGTTCTCTCCAGGAGTTTTGCAGAAGCTCCTAACTTCTCTGTTTAATTTCCAACAAGACTACTGGGGTTATTTTTCTCAAAAAATTATCTGATTATAGCATCTCCCTCCTTTAAAACACAATCAGTGCAACCGTAACAACCACCACTACCTCCTAATGTGATTTTCCGTTTTCTACAGAACAGAATCAAAATTACTTCTGTTTGAACGCATTGTCTTTCATTGTCACTAGGAAAATGGTCCAGTTTTCAATTTGAAGTGA
The DNA here is from genome assembly GCF_014108415.1 of Molossus molossus. Taxonomy (NCBI): domain Eukaryota; kingdom Metazoa; phylum Chordata; class Mammalia; order Chiroptera; family Molossidae; genus Molossus; species Molossus molossus. The sequence goes on along the minus strand of NW_023425366.1, from coordinate 30,081,703 downwards.
CAGATAGGATGACCCAGAAAACTAAGACACAAAAAGAATGAATAGTGGTCCTGAGCCCTCTATTCCCGGGCCATCTTATCTCTGGCCCCCATGCCTGTGGTAACACCACGCAACACTGTAGTGGCATCACCTTGTCCCAGAATTCCCCTCCCCTCCCCCCGTGTCTGCTGGCAACTTCAGAGGAATTACTTGCTTTGGGGGACTAAAGACTTTATTCTGAGATCACCAGTCTTTGAGCTCACCTCAATGGCTCTTTTCTGGAGGTCAGACACTGCAGCCTTAATGACTCACCAGTGACAAAAAGAAGGGTTTATTTGGGGAAACTTCCACAGTCAACCAACTTCAAAGGGGACATTACCTATCAGTAACACCTAAGGATTTATTGTTGTAACAGGTCCACTTATAGGTAAAAGTAATAAATGTTTTCTCCTATAGTATTGCTGGGATTATTTCTTTGACTTCAGCAAATCCATAAAGAAGAGAACTCAAACTATATGCTCTGGATGGTGACTAGAGAAGAAACAAACTAGAAAAGTATCTGGTGAACAAAACAGACCCAGAGACATAGAAGTAGGGTACAGACTGACAAACCTCAGAGGGGTTGGTGGGAGGGAAGAGATAAATCACAGAACTTATAGGCATGTACTTATAACCAATGGACATAGACAACAAAGCTGGGGATGGGGTGGGGGGCGGGGATAGGGAGGAGAGTGTGAATGAGGGAAATAGGAGAAATATCTGTAACTTAAACTAATAAAAATAAATAAATAAAATGGTGAAAATTAAAAAAGAAATAAAAAGAAAGGCACCTGGGCCACTTTGTCCCTGGTCTTCTCTTACTTTTTGCTTCTACTAAGTCCTAAAGACCCAGAACCCATGATGGCACGCTCTTTTCCTCAACGATTCGGCTAGGATTAACCATCTCCCTTTCTATGTTGTCATACATCACATCTGCTAAGGTTTTTATCCTACAGTTTTGTCATTCATTACATACTTTCCAGATGTACTATTTAAACTTCTTTTTTTTTTTTTTTTGAAGATTTCTTTTCTTTTTTTAAAAAATTTTTCATTAATTTTTTTGTTACAGATATTTCTCCTTTTTTACCCCATTGGCACCCCTCTTCCCCCCTTGCCCCATCCCCGGCTTAGTTGTCCATGTCCATTGGTCATGCATACATGCATATAAGTTCTGTGGTTTATCTCTTCCCACCCCACCCCCACCCCCTCTTCTGAGGGATGTCAGTCTGTGCCCTACTTCCATGTTTCTGGGTCTACCGTATTCCTCAGACTGTTATGTTCATTATATTCCATATATAAGTGAGATCATGTGGCATTTGACCTGGAAAGTATTATCCTAAGTGAAATATTTAAACTTCTTAAAAGCATACACTCTTTCATTAATCTTTCCAGTTATGGTATACAATAGCTTAATAAATGTTTGTTGATTGGATAAATTTATATATAGCTGAATGGACAAATGAATGAATTTTCTCAAGACCATACCTAATTTTCTGCCCTTTCAATATGATGTGAATGCTTTCTCTCATTTAGCATTTCTCTTGCAATGCTCCACAACAGATGCTCTCAACATCCCAGCCCAATAAGTCTGAAGAGATATAGGGGTTATGTCTAATTTTAACTGCGTGGAGCCTTTAATAGTTCTAAGGAATTTATTCCGGTCTTGAGGCATGAATCCAAGGCTGTGTATATATGATATACTAAATAGTTCCTGGAAGCTAAAAAAAAAAAATGTAGTTGGTAGTTAAATAGTTGTGAAAGAAGCCTAAAATCGTTTTTCTACGCACTGATCTCAGATACAGAAAAAACAACATGAAGGATGTCTAACTTTCTCCTTCATTGATTTTATTAAGGCACATCCTCCAGGGTAAATCTAGGAAGAAGGAATTGATGAAGATCCATCATAAACTTTAACTCTGTGTATCTAGTCTCACTAAATACCTTCGCCGGCTCCCTCCTCCAGCAGCTGAAGTCTGGAGAGTGGACCACCACAGCAACACTGTCGCTGCATAGAAGATTAGGGTTGCTAACTTTAACATTAATGTTTTTATTAAATTACTTCTTTATTCTTTGTCATGGCCAAATAGTATTTAATGCAACCTTAATCTTCTTTGCTATTAACTTTTTTTTTTTTTTTATCTTCACCTGAGGTCACCCGAGGACATTTTTGCATTTATCTTCAGATAGAGCAGGTGGAAGAGAGGGAGGAAGAGAGAGAGAGAAACATCAGTGTGAAAGAGACACATCGACTGGCTGCCACCTGTAAGACCCCAACCGGGGCCAGGGACAAACTGCAACTGAGGCATGTGTCCTTAGAAGGAACCGAACCTGGGACTCTCTGGTCTGCAGGCTGATGCTCTAATCACTGAGCCAAACTGGCCAGGGCCCTTGCTATTAACTTTAAACAAACATATAAAGGAGAACAAGTTTTGATTACCTGTGACTCCACATTACCCTTACCGATATTACTCTTCACCTTCAAAGGGCTATCACTGTGATTCACAATCTTCTTATCAATGACTCATCTTATTTTGATGACATTGCTTTTAATTTAATTGGCATGATCTTATTTTTAATTTGTAAGCCACTCTTGTTACTTGCCACTTATATGTGGGAATGTGTTTGTCAGTTTCAATGAGCTTAATACCAAGCAATCTCACATTAACATTCAGGTTTCACTATTGCCTTTTAAATAAAAAATTAAGCAGGTATCCTTAGGCTAATATCATATAAAAATAATAGTTAATTTTTATCATGTGTTTATCAGATATCATGTACTATTTTAAGCTCTTTACATATATTAACCTTGAAATTCTCACAAGCCTATGAGGTAGATTTGATCATTAATCATATATTAACAGATAAGGAAACTGAAGCATAGAGAATTTAAATAAAGTAATAAAATTTTCAACACTTTTATTTATGAATAACCTTCACATCTCAAACATTCATTCTTTGCCATATACTATCCAGACGGCACTAGGCAGCTTAACTTATTTCATTCAACCTCGGTTTGCTCATGTATCAGATGGAAACTGCAATTGTATATGCTTCAATATGAGAATGATTAATACAATAATGTGTGTGGTACAGGTGCTTGGCTCAGAGTAAATACTCAGTGATTTTCAGTTATTATTATTATTACTAGAAACTCAAACATGATTTCTAATCTTGGATCTGGAGCTTATGATTTATGTAATGTTGGAGAAGACACTTAAACCCTATGCTTCCCCAGTTGATCTCCACCTGCATAGACTTAAATTAACCTAATGTCCCCTGCCAACAAGATTATAGAGTGCAAGATTAAACCAAAAAATGTTTGCAGAGTAGTCAGTAAAGTATAAAGAACTATATACATACAAACTATCACTTTTTAAAAATCAACTGGGAAAAAATGGTTTTGACCTTTTATTCTATAATTACCACTTGAAAAAGTTTCAGGGTCTCTGAGCTCACATAGCTAAATGTTTTCACTTCCTTTTTTTTTTTTAAATGACAAAGTGATAGATAACTTTTTAAAAAATCAGTTTTGGCAATATATTAAACAAAGGAACTCTCAGAGATTTTCTGGGATATAGGCCTGTCTATCCAAAGTTTCATAGACTGCTTCTATAATTACGTATGAAACTCAGTAAATTTAGTATTCCACTAACAAGACCAAGACATCAGGAAAATGTTGAAAGGTTTGTAGTGTTAGTTTTAATTCACAAAAGAACATAGAGCACTGTTCAACTAAAAATAATTTATGAAGATAATTTAAATAAGAATATCAGCCCTGGCCAGTTTGGCTCAGCAGTTAGAGCATCGGCCTGCGGTCCGGAGAGACCCAGGTTCGGTTCCCGCTAAGGGCACGTACTTTGGTTGCAGTTTGTCCCTGGCCCTGGTTGGTTGTGCGGGTGGCAGCCACTCAATGTGTCCCTTCATGTCGTTGTTTCTCTCTCTCTCTCCCTCCCACTCTATCTGTACAAAAAATGGAAAAATATCCTCGGGTGAAGAAGAAAAAAAAAAGAATATCATAGGGCTAATAAAGGTCAAACTCTAATGAAATGTAAATTATCTATTTGAAACTCGCTTAACAATTAATGCTGAGTAAATGGGTATAATTTAAATAATATTTTTATAAATTTCAGATACAATTTTACTTTCTTTTCCATACAGCAAACAGAGTAAAATAACATTAAACAATCATTAATTCCTGAAACTGAAGTTTAGGAACATCCCACAATCACTATACTTGATGGATTAAACTTGTTTTTTAAAAATATAATAGTTTGAGAAGGAAAGTTTGTATAACATTAATATTTTTATTAGTTATATGCCATAGTGAAAATGGGGAGTGGTACTGAACAGCAGCATATCACAGAAGAGTTATTTCTTCTTTTTTTGTTTTATTCTTCACCGGAGGACATTTTTGCATTTATCTTCAGATAGAGTGAGAGGGAGAAAGGGTGGAAGAGAGAGAGAGAAACATCAATGTGAAAGAGACACACCAACTGGCTGCCACCCACACAACCCCAACCGGGGCCAGGGACAAACTGCAACCGAGGTATGTGCCCTTAGCGGGAACTGAACCCAGGACTCTCTGATCCACAGGCCAAAGCTCTAACTGCTGAGCCAAACTGGCTACAGCGAGTTATTTCTTGATAATAAATTATTCTATATGAGTCTAGGAGTGATGCTTAAGAAAAATTCAAAATTAATTATAATACCATTCACTGCAAAAATAATATAAACAGAGTGTTGCAAATTGAGTAAAAGAAGAAATGAGAAAATAAGTTTTTTATTTCTTCCTATAAAAAGTAATACTGACTATAACAAGACAGAAATAGTAAATATAGTTAGCATTCTACTTTCTTATTTTAGGATGAGAAAACTGAATACAAACAGAATATTTCACCAGCATCATTTGTTGTCATTGTATTATTATTGTTGTCACAATAAAGGCTTATAAACTTATTCTCTGTAGTGATATTCAGCATTCTGCCACATAAAAAATGCAAACAGGCACAAACACAAAACAGTTCCTTTCCTAGTACTTTCATCAGGAAGATAAGACTCTATACCAACAACCTCAATATCACTGGAACATTTAAAAATCAGTTCTGTTTTAATAGGAAAAAATAAAACAACATACAGGTACAATTCTGAGTCTTTCTTAGTGTACAAAAATACAAGAACATTTATGATGAATTGAAGACTAAACATAGTGGTTTAAAAAACTCCATGAAACTTGCCACCCTGACCTCCTGTTCTCCTTGGGGTATGCAGAGGAGACTTGGGTACCCTGAGATTCCATGGTATGCCCATTCCCGTTGGGCCTATAACAAGACTGTAGCTTTAACAGCAAGTTAAATATTAGTTTAATTGTAAATTACCCCCTATATTTAATGTTGCTGCATGAGAAGTGTGTATTTACTGTGAGTGACGGCTCAATTTATTTTTAAAGAGAACTTGAAAGAGTTTTCTCACAATTGTATCTGAAAACAAAGCAAATGAATCTGATGGTGGAGTGCTCTTATGGAGCTAAAACTGGTACAAGATGAGAAAGGGAAACCCCAGCAAAAATGGACTGGAGTCGATATTCCAGAGACAGAACAAACGCCTCAACAAATCTTTAAATGCTTTTATCTTCCTAGGGATAATGACTTATTTCTACGAAAAACTCTGTTTTTCTAAATATTGCCTGAATTTCTTTTTTCTCTACAATACCATATTCAACTAGTTTCAGAGCATAACATGTGTTGCCTTGATTGTGTACTTCATTCACATACACTTATAGAGTAGTGTGGAAGCAAATTCAGTTTAAGGGCAAGAAAATTTAGGTTTGTATCCCACTCTGAAATTTGACAGACATTAATTAAGTTTAAGAATCTCTCTTGGTCTCATCTTTGTTTTGACATGAGGATAATACAACGCTCTTTACATGTAAGTCATAAGAATTCAGAAAGATAAAGAATAAAAACTTGTCTGGCCAGTGTGGCTCAGTGGTTGAGCACTGACCTATTCACCAAGAGGTCACCAGTTTGAATCCTAGTCGGACACATGCCCAGGTTGTGGGCTCAATCCCCAGCAGGGGGCATGCAGGAGGTGGCCAATCATTCTCTCTCATCTCATCAATGTTTCTATCTCTCTCTCCCTCTCACTTTCTCTCTCTCTAAAATTAATAAGGAAAAAAACAAATTTAAAAAAAAACTTATTTGTATTGCGGTTTATAATTTTTAGCTATTATTATGATTATCTCTATTGAGGACAAGAGTAGTAGTTAGGTAAAAATAAAATATGTTAAGTTTTGGGAAGGCAGGATTTCTGTCTTAGATTAAATTTCCCGCCCCTGCCTATGTCCAGGCAGGCTATTAAACAAACAAACGACCAAACAAAACAGAAAACATGCCCCAATTTAATATTTAATACTCTTTGGGCAAGAGTTTATTTTTTCTTGACCACTGTAGATGTGAACTGTACTATTGGGCATAAACTCCTTATTTACTCATTTTACACAAGAATAGCATCTCCAGAGACTGCCAAAGAATTTATTGAAATCACAAAGCATTACATCTTCAGAGTGTCACAGCTCTTGTCTGTACGGTAATCTAAAATAAAAAATAAAAACCAAGGCAAGTGTTAATATTTCCTTCTTAGTGAACTCTGGCTCCTTGTAATGACTTCTTAATGACTGTTCACAAATAATTTATTTTATAGTTAATTCCAGAACTCTCTTGTTAGTCAATCAAGTCTTTTCACCTAAGGAAAACATCCTATAACCAAATATAGAATATTGTCCAAATCACAGCATGAGGAAAGCAGATTACTTTATCTCCTCTTTAGAAACTCAGTTCTTGTTGGTGTTGCCAGGAGTCAATAACCTGAAATGCTTCAACTTATTAATAGCTTTTAAAAAGCATCTTGTGTGTCTTAAGATAGAAAAGGAAAAGTCATGGGTCTACCTCTAAAAAGTTTACCCATCAAGTCCCAGATACATGATTTAGCTAGGACACATTTGGGTGTAAGTGCCAGATACTCAAATTGAACTAGTTTAGCAAAAACAACAATGACAAAATGAAAGAACCAAAAAGAATTTACTGAGAGGATACTTGAATATCTCACTGACTCCCTCAAAAAGTTGAACAACCAACCACTCTAGATTGCTTCACTGGGCAGAAAACAAGGCCTCCAATTCACTAAACCTCAGAGTTCACTCAGCAAACACTGGTGAGACTAAAAGACTCTGAGACATGTGCTGATGTATCTACCACTCTGAGGTCATCAATTCTCTGTGGCCAGAACAAACACTGGATAGCTGGGGCTGTTCACAGTATAGGGCCTTAGGGTGAACCTGGCAGCCACCCCTAAGTGGTCTCATCTCTTGTGGTACACTTCCTGGATGCCAGGACTGAAGTGACGCTACATTATTAGAAAGTGATAATACTTTAAAAAAGAGTAGCAATTTAGTTATGCACACAGCTAATTAAGTAGTTCAAATAATAAAATCATAAATAAGGGAAGTCAACAAGATAAAAGTACAGTTTGTCATTCATTCCTTTATGTATCAAAAAGGGAAAATTCAAGGAAATACCTGGGACATCACAATACTATAAATAAGGAATATGATTTACATGGGTTAAATTATTTTAAAATGAAATGCAAGGTACTACTGCTGTTGAAATATTCATATATCTTACAACTCTTGACTCTAAATATATTAAATTTCATTTACTTATATTTTCTCTATATACAATTCCTAAGTTGCTTATTTAATTATTCATTCATTCAACCTACAATTGAATAACCATCCATTAGGAAATTGGAAAATAGTGAAGTCTTGACACTAGGAATTTGGTTATCAAAGAGAGATTTTTGGAAAAGGTATAAATTAAGTTTCACTACACTCATTATTAAACGTTCTTAAGCGTTCCAACAATTTGAATGAAACGGGTAGACTTGTTTGACTTACATAGAACCGTAATACATCAGAATTCCTGGGATGGATTTTACAATCAGTACAACCTTGGTGGTAAAGACTGAAACGTATTACCATTGTTACTCATATTATTAATTAATAAACTAAGGTCAATCTTCTTAATTGTAAGCACTATGCAAATAGCAGCTTCCATATTCCAGGTACCGTGAAAGGCCCTCCCTACAGTGTATACAAAAGGAGGAAGACGCATCAAAGGGACACAGGAGGCCTTTCCACAAAATCTTTCAAATGGCAGTAATGTCCTTAAAATTTAATTAGGACTTCTTGAGTCACCTGTCTCACATTTTGTGAGACTATCAACTGGCTTAAGATTTCTGCAAACCCTAAGCCCTCATGTTCTTCCTCTCACCTCTGGCTCTGAGCTCATTCTTCTGTAGGAACTATTATAGAAACAAATTGTAGAAGGCAATTTGTTTTCTTAGGATTCTTTGATATCAGACAGTGACATGTTCAAGGATTTGCCTATGTACTTGTGATTTCAGAGGATTTTAAATCACAAAAACACAAATGCCCTGATTTTCTAGATACGTGTTTCTTTATTACTTTATGAAGAGTTTAGTTAAGAAAAGTGAGAAAAAAAATAATCTACATATTCTCCCAGAAAGTTGAAATTTAACATAGTTAAGTGTAATCAGGAGTTTCAAAAACCTCCCACACTCTCTTCAACATTATATTTATAGACCATCTCATGTAAGAATCTGACAATAAATAAAAGTCTAAAGGCTAACATATTATTGTTTTATTTCAGCAAAAATCCTTTTCCTATCTCTCAATTTCCGAAGTAACACCACCACCACCACCTCGATGTACCTTTGGGTTTCATGAATTCATCCTGAGCTTAAGGCTACATATGTTTAGTTTTTAAGAAAGACAGGTGACAAGAAATTCATCAAGCCAATATAAACTAAGTAAAGAGCACTGATTTCCATAGGATTGTAATGAACTAACTAATGTATTTGTACAATCTGTATTTTAATTTGCACACATTCCACCATAACTCTGAGATTTGACTGTCTTTAGTTATTTTAGATAACTAAACTCAGTTTCTGGGAGATGTTACCTTAACCAAGGCTATTCAGTAAGAAAATGCTGGGATAATTTGAAAAAAGTCTACCAATTCCAAATATATCACTTTTCCCACCATGCTGAATATTGGCCCAAACCCCATATGAACTTAAAAATAAATCCATAAGACATGATGATACACTTTTCCTTCAAGAGCCACTACTAGCTTAGTCATGGAAGAAGCTCTGAAAATTCGACTTATCCTTGAAACTGGAAGAAATGTTTTTGGCCCAATAATGCCAAATTCTCCCCTAATTATCAAAGGTTCATCAACTATCTTAGCTCAAGTCTTTAACTGGCTTCAATATGGAGGCGATAGTTTCTAATGCTACATATAATACTGCTCTGTTAACAGATACCAAGCATTTAAAAATTATAAATATCTCAGACCACTGAGAAAGAACTCTTAACAGGTTTAAAAAAATCTCCATATACAGGGAAAGGCAAAAGTAGGCTTACAGTCGTTCTTATGGAAAATAATAAAATAATATATACATAATAATACAAGAGTAAACTGTGTTTCAGGAACTCATGACTACAAACTTATTTTTGTCCCACCCTGTATTTAAACTTTGCCAATATTAAACACTTTGTAATATTTATATTTAGTGATGGAATACTAACAAGCAGATTTTACTTACTAACAAGTTGCATACCAGACTTTAAACATATTTAACATTTACGGGAGACCTGAGTTCTTTTGGTTAAACCTGCTATCTAGTGTGAGTCCCTACAGACACTCATTCAGATTCTCCTTGTTTAATTAGAATGACTACAAATTCACTATTTCTTTCTTTACATTTATGGGCAGCTCTGATTTGGGGGGTGGGGCAGGATGGGGAGAAGTCAGGTAATACTCAGAACATATCCTTCCTAACTATTTTCATCTCCTAGTTTCATATCCTAGGAAGAAAAGAATAATATTTTTCAGACTTATGGTCAAGATGGCAGTGTAGGTAAACATGGTATCACATCCTCCCACAACCACATCAAAGTTACAACTAAACTACAGAACAACCATCATTCAAAACCACCTGAAATCAAGCTGAATGGAAGTCCTACAACTATGGAATTAAAGCAGCAGCCACATCCAGACTGGTAGGAGGGGTGGAGGCAGATGGGCTGGTCCCACACCCATGTGTGGCAGATAAAAATCAGGAGGACACCTCGGCTGGGAAGGTCCTCCCTGAGGACTGAGGGGTCCCTGTCCCACACCAGGTGCCCTGCTCAGGGTTCCAGTGCCAGGAAGAGAAGTCCCCATAACTTCTGGCTGGAAAAACCAGCGGGAACTGAGGCTCAGGGAAGCCGAGGCAGCTGGAGCCCCAGGCAGCTCCTCTTAAAGGGCCCGCACACGAACTTATCAGACTCACTCCCTCAACTCCCTCTAAGCTTGGAGGGAAGGCAGTTTGAGGGGGGCGCCAGAGACATACAGGGAAGAACTGAGCTGTTTGGCATTGGAACGAGGGCTGAAGAGGGGGCTTTCTCAGGAACAAACATGCTGTCAGAGGCCTTTGTTCCTTTGGTGAGCACTTCCTTGGGGCGGCAGACAGCCACCATATCTGAGACTCCAGCAACCTGGATCACACTGGTAGCCCCGCCTTGGTGACTCCCTGAGGCCCCGCCCCACCCAACTTTCAGACCCAACCAAGCTGTTTCCACTTGCTTAACTATAGGATTGGCCTGTCTGAAATCCTGCTTCAGGTTTTCCTAAATTCTTTCAAACAAGTAGCATTTGGTCTCAGCTAGCCCCATACCTCTCGTTAAGTAATACACAGAAACAAACACAGGAAGGCAGCCAAAATGAGGAGACAAAGAAATAGGTCCCAAATGAAAGAACAGAACAAAACCCCAGGAAAAGAACTAACCAAAATGGAGATAAGCAACCTAACAGATGCTGAGTTCAAAATACTGCTTATACGGATGCTCAGTGAACTTAGTGAAAACCTCAGTGAACTTAGTGAGGACCTCAAGAGCATAAAAAAGGACCAGTCAGAAATGATGGATGCACAGTCAGAAATGAAGGAGGCACTAACTGAAATAAAGGATAATTTACACAGATTCAATAGTAGAGTAGGTAAAACCAAGAAGCAAACCATCGATTTGAAATATAAGGAAGCCAAAAACACCCAATCAGAACAGCAAAAAGAATCCAAAAAAATGAGGATAGTGTAAGGAGCCTCTGGGACAACTTCAAGCGTGCCAACATTCGCATCTTAGGGGTGCCAGAAGGAGAAGAGAGAGAACAAGAAATTGAAAACCTGCTTGAAACAATAATGGCAGAAAACTGTTCTAACTTGGTGAAGGAAACAGACATACAAATCCAAGAAGCACAGAGCCCCAAAGAAGATGAACTCCAAGAGACCCACACCAAGACACATTATCATCAAAATGCAAAAGGTTGGAGACAAAGAGAGCATCTTAAAAGCAGCAAGAGAAAAGCAGTTAGTTACCTACAAGGGAGTTCCCATAAGGCTGTCAGCTGATTTCTCAAAAGAAACTTTGCAGGCCAGAAGGGAGTGGCAAGAAATATTCAGAGTGTTGAAAAGCAAGAACCTACAACCAAGATTACTCTATCCTGCAAAGCTGGCATTTAGAATTGATGGCCATATAAAGAGTTTCCCAGACAAGAAAAAGTTAATGTAGTTCATCACCACCAAACCATTATTATATGAAAAATTGAAGGGTCTTTTTGAAAAAAAAAAAGATAAAATATATGAACAAACAAAATGGCAATAAATAAATATCTATCAACAATGGAATCTACAAACAAAATGAACAGGCAGAACAGAAACATTCTCATAGATACAAAGAACATTTTGTTGGTTGCCAAATGAGAGGGGGGTTGGGGAAATGGGTGAAAAAGGTGAAGGGATTAAGAAGTACAAATTGGTTGCTAGACAGACAAATCTCACAGGGAAGGGGGGGTAGGGGGTGAGAAGAAATAAACCAAGAAACTTATATGCATAACCAATGGACAGAGACAACAGTGTGGGAAAAGGTGGGAGGGGGGTGGGAGTGGGGAGGAGGGGGTCAACGGGGGAAAAATGGGGAACATCTGTAATACATTCAACAATAAAAAAAAAAAAAAAAAAAAAAAGAAGAAGAAGAAGAATATTTTTTAGTGTGATGTGGAAAGGCAGTCCAGGCCCCACCCAGCCCCACCCTGGGCTGCAGGGATCACAAATCACCACAGGTATAGGTAGCCATTGTACATTTTCTGTGCTGCCAACCACTGATTAAAAGGTCTGCTATTGATCATAGATTTTGAGTGAATTTCCTGAAGAGACAGCAGTAACCACCTATACTTTCCAGTACTTTCCTAAATTTGTCATTCTCCAGAATCTCAGAATGTTTCTTCCACTTTTAAAAAGATCACCTATTTTGATAAAGTTGGCAAGAGCATACAGTGGAGTAAGGACAGCCTCTTAATAAATGGTGCTAGGAAAATTGGACAGCTACTTGCAGAAAAATGAAACTAGACCATCAACTTACACCCTACACAAGAATAAACTCAAAATGGATAAAAGACTTAAATGTGAGTCATGAATCCATCAAAATCCTAGAAGAAACTGTAGGCAACAAAATTTCAGACATCATATGCAGCAGAATTTTCACTGACACATCACCTAAGGCAATTGAAACAATGAAGAAAATGAACACATGGGACTACACCAAACTCAAAAGCTTCTGCACAGCAAAAGATACAATCATCAAAACGGAAAGGCTACCCACTGTATGGGAGAACATAATTTCCAATGATATATCAGATAAGGGGTTAATTTCCAATACATATAGAGTGCTCATACAACTCCACAAAAGAAAGACAAAGAACCCAATTAAAAAATGGGCAGAGGAACTAAATAGACACCTTTCCAAACAGGACATACAAATGGCTAAGAGACATATGAAGAAATGCTCATCATTACTAATCATCAGAGAGATGCAAATTAACACAACAATGAGGTATCACCTCACACCTGGCAGAATGGCTGCCATCAACAAATCATCAAACAACAAGTGTTGGCAAGGGTGTGGAGAAAAGGGGACTCTCGTGCACTGCTGGTGGGAATGCAGACTGGTGCAGCCACTATGGAAAACAATATGATGTTACCTCAAAAAATTAAAAATTGAACTTCCATTTGACCCAGTGATCCCACTTCTAGGAATATTCCCTAAGAAGCCTGAAACACTAATCAGAAAGAATATATGTACCCCCCATGTTTGTAGCAGCACTATTTACAATAGCTAAGATCTGGAAACAGCCCAAGTGTCCATCAGTAGATGAATGGATAAAAAAGCAGTGGTATATATACACAATGGAGTACTACGCAGCTGTAAGAAAGAAAGATCTCTTATCCTTTGAGACTACATGGAGGGACCTGGAATGTATCATCCTAAGTGAAACAAGCCAAACAGAGAAAGACAAGTATCATATGATCTCACTTATTTGAGGAATATAATGAACATAACAGTTTGAGGAATAGGGTAGTCCCAGAGATGTGGAAGTAGGGTACAGACTGACAATCCCCAGAAGAGGGGGTGATGGGGGAGAGATAAACCACAGAACTTATATGCATGTATGCATGAACAGTGGACATGGACAACAAACTGGAAAAAGGGCAGGGAGGGAGGGGGAGGGGGAATCAGTGGGGGGAAAAGGAGAAACATCTGTAACAAAAATTAATTAATAAAAAAAAAGAAAAAAAAAGGTCCACCTATTGAATCCATCCCCAAAGTAGACTTCCAATAAAACTAGTCATTGGCCTTAGCCATATGAACCCCAAGCTTATTTGGACCTTCTAACTATTTTGTGAATTATCTCAGTCTTTCAATTAGGCCATTTCTGCTTGAAGCTGCCTAAGGTCGCAACTAAGAATCATGTCTGACACAAATCTGAAACCTGCCTCCCCCAAAGATAGAATCTTTATCTTACCTAATTCCCTTCTCAGCTGTACAACAGCTGACCAATAGAAGTTCACTGCTTCTTTTCCGTAACAAATATTTGAAGACATCTCCTATAGCTTTCCTTCTCATCCTACCCACCCATCCCACCTTACCATCATAATTTGCAAGAGAAACATTGATCATTCCATCTGAAACTTATACCAGGAGGGGTAAAAGTAGATTTACAGTTGTGAGTACATGAAACAGAGTTTATTCTTATATCATTATTTATTAACTGAATTATTTTTCATACAAACAACTGTAAGCCTACTTTTGCCCCACCCTGTATAATTAGGCTTCTAGACTCTTCAAAGGCATGGGTAGGCTGAACCAAGAATACTGAGGCTTATAAAACTCACATTAGAGAGCTTATTTTGTCTACAATATACTGACATAATGACAAATAGTTTTTTAAATGTAAACTTTAAATATATACATTTTAAATACTATCAATTTGCCATAGGATTTTTGGTATGTCTCCACTGGCTCTGGTTTAGCAGTCCATTTGAAAAGGTTACCTCACCCACCCCCATGATGGCTATAATAAAAAAAAAGACAGACAATAACAAGTATTGGCAAAGATGTGAAGAAATTGGAACTCTCATAGATGCAGCATCTTTGCAAAACAGTTTGGCAGTTCTTCAAAACATGACGCCCAGAATGATCACATAACCCAGTAGTTCTATTCCTAGGTATTTACCCAAGGGAAATAAAAACATTATGTTCACAAAATAACTTGCACACAACTATTCATAATAACATTATTCCCAATAGCCCAAAATTAGAAAGAGCCCAAAGGGCCTTCAAGAGATGAATGGACAAATGAAATGAGATACAGCAAGATAATTGCATATTATTTGTAAATAAAAAGGAATGAACTAATGATGCATACTACCACGTGGATGAACCCTGAAACATTATAAGTGAAACAAGCTATTCACAAATGACCATATATTTACAGTTCCATCCATAAGAAATGGCCACCCGATGAAAATCTATGGAGACAGAAAGTGTATCAGCCATTTCTTAGGACTGTGGGGTTTGGAGAGAATGGAAAGAGACTGTTCATGGGCACAAAGTTTCTTTCCGAGGGAATAAACATTTTCAATATTAGGTTGTGGTGATGGTTGCACATCTCTGTTAACATGCTGGAAACCATGGAAGTGGGTGAACTGTTTGGCGTGTGAGTTATATTTCAATAAGCTGGTTTTTAAAAAGTTACTTCACGATGTATAGAACCATAAGACTGAGCAGCAAAGAACACTATAGGAATAGCCTCATACAACTGACTTTTATAAACATAGAAAAGGAGTAAATCAGTTATCAAATTCTATGTAGCAAATTACCTCAAAACTCACTAGTTTAAGACTACAGTAATTGTTTATTTTAATCATCAATCTATAAGTAACGGTAAGAACAGACTGTCTTTTCTCTATATGACATCTGCTGGGGCCACTCTATCAGGGGCTTGGGAATGCGGGCAAGTCGGTGCTGGTTTGAGCTGGGAGTTCAGATGGTGCTATGCACTCGCAAATATAGATAAAGTAAAAATATGTAAAAAAAAATCTCCCAAATACAAAGGAAATACAAGATAAGCACACAATAAGCAAACATTTGGCTTGCTCAAACCTCAAGGGAACAGTATGTTTTCAAAGGGTAGTTAAAAATTATTGAAAAAGATATTCAACAAATATTTGGCATAATTGCATATAAACAAAAAGGATTGGGTATTTGTGTGTTTTTATGTGAAGTTGATGAGTCATGTGCTAATACAATAGTTGTTTATTTTTTTCCTTTTGCTGAAATAAGGCACACAGTCTAGCTTGAAAACAAAGACACTCGCCTATATATTTTATTAATGAAGGATAGGTTTAAGTTAATGTACCTTATTTTAAGCCGAAAATATCTCATTCCAACCAATTAAATGAGGCTCAATTCAGGTTGTTTACAGAGGAAATTACAGTTATGGGGACTGAGATTTATCAGTGTAAATGGGCTAATTCTGAAACCACATGGAGGCAGCTCACAGGGTTAGACAGAGACACAATGCAACCATCAAAATAAGGGCAAAATAATATGATCAATATCGCAGTAGAGATGAGACCCTTATTCCACAAAACTAAACTAAGGATTTCAATCAGAATTAAGCAAAAATTTTACTTTTAAGCTAAAATAGAATAGGAAAACACAGTAAGTTAATTCATAAACTCATATCCTCAACACAAATATATGGAACCTGTCCCCTGTGTCCAGCACTGCTCTGGGGGCTAGCAACCACATGTTAGGAGGCTCCCCAGGTCACAACCCGACTCCATAAATAATTCAATTAAGTTAGGTATTTTTCAGAAAAACTATATTATAGTTGTTAATTATTATTAGTAGTTATGGCAGTGTTATATACCTAGGACCAAAGCTTTTCATTTTTATTAAATCATGTCACCACAGTGAGGGAAAGGTTTTCAGTATCAGGCTTCCATACAATCCAGAAAAGCTCCCAGTATGTTCACTTCTTATCTCGAGTCCTCAGAAAGGTGGAGTCACCATATAACTACATCATTATTAAAGCTGAGTTGTTGGAAGTTGTTCCAGTGGAGGGCTGGAATGCTATTCCCGATATAAACAGATCTCCCAAAATAGAAAGCTTACACTCTAGATTATTAATTTTAAGACTAAATTGCCTTTGGCTTTTGACAGGAGGTCCAGAGAAGGCAATTTCAGGTCTCTGACAAGTAGTGGAGTGCATGGTATTATGTATGAAAAGTGTCTGCATTAGCTAATAGGTGGGTTGGATACAAAGCTAATCTTTGGTTTACATGGGGGCTTCTCCTGTGTTCAGGCAGTGGGTGTGGGTACAGGTCAACAGGGCTACAATTGTACTTCAGATATTACAAATCAATGCAGATTTAAATACCATGGGCTGATATCTGAGTTCTACTTCCCAGAACAGAAGAGATGACAATCTCAAAATGTGCATGGAATTGCTTGTACTTGCCTAAAACAACTATGGGCTTATCGTGGATAGACTTTTATGTAATTCTAAGTTTTAAGTGTGTGCATAACGTTTTCATCCAGAAGATGCTCCAGGATGTGTAAGCTGCAAAAGACATCCCCAGATAAATACACATATGGTGAATGGAGCTACTTAGTATTCGCTACTTTAAATGCTGAAGGATACCTGTCAAAGTGATATTTGTTTCAGTCTTTTTCATACTGAGTCTGTTCTAGTAATTAGGCAAGAGGTTCAGCTGCTTCTGGAGGCCATGGGCAGAATGTGAACGTCAAAATTTGTCATTAGTCAAAAAAGGAGGACCATAGAGCTGGCTCCTTTAGAGCCCACGGCATGAATCTGCACATTCCTTTAATGACTGCAGCTGAGTGACAGCAACTTGAACATGATCGATGGCTGCCTTGGGCATGTTTAGCTGTGTCTCTGATGCAGGGTAGAGATAACTTCCATCCAAGCCACTGACTCTAGGAAACAGGAATGTTCGACAAAGCACTGCTGTGGATTAACCCACAGTACTTCCTCTCTAATCTATCTTCTCTGCAGAAATTAACAACGAGGTATAGAAGTTCCTCGAATTTTATTTGTTTGGACTCTCATTAACAATTCCTTCAGACTCCAAAAGTATACGGCATATCAAATATATATAAAGTTACACATTTCCCTTTTCTTAGTTAAATAAGAGCTAGATAGGCAGGGACACACTTCAACTTGAAATCAGCAAAACCTATGCATCCTAGAGAAAATTTTCTCTTTAGAAAATGGTAATATAATCTAAATATAATAGTAATAAATCCATTTTATACCCAAATTACGAGACAAAGTCGTATAATGAAAAGAGTACTGGATTTAGAGTAAAATCATCCAACTTTTCATTTCAATTTTACAGTAATTTCCTATATGGCTTTAGGTAGGTAAATTGAATATATATTTTTTAAATCAATAGTTTCTTTGACATAAATAGAAAATATTACATAAAATGATTTCTAAAGAAAAATGCAATTAATTATATATCTGATAAAATGTTTTACATATATTTTATTGAAATGTGTAATTATATATTTTATAAAAATATATAAACTGTAAAGAAATATCTATCTTTTTAAAACATGTTTTTGTTATTCTGAAATACTATTTAACATTGTTTCTTGTTCTACCCTAATTCCTATAATATTTGGTTTAGTGTCTCTGAATACTGAACATGTTTTCCCTCCTTACTCCCTCTGGAATATTCTGTTTGTTAATTTCCCACTCTACCCAAACTCTGTACAGGGCACTGACTGTTACACCCAGGAGCTCCTGCTTCATGCGTCCTGCCTGTGGCTCTTCTCGGTAATTAAGCAGGACATGTTTTCCCAGTGAGTCTGTAAGGGTCTTTAAACTCTTTCTCAAAACTTTGCTCCAGGCGGCTCTGTCAAAGTAGACCAATGATTTATGTAGGAAGCATGACATGTCATTTTTTTTTTTTTCATTTTGAGGAAAATTGAATCAACCTAAGAGATCAACAAAGATGGAAAAGTTAAATTACATTGTAATATTAAATAATCCACAGTGAATGTTCATAGCCATTAGAAAAATGTTTAAAAATAATATTTAATAATAGGAAAAAATACTCGATATAATGTTAAATATATCAAGTATAAATATTTATGAAGAAAAATATAACATACAGATAATTATATAGTGATATAAAAAGCTTAGAGGGAAATCTTCCTGAATCTTTACAAGAACTTCTCCTTGCTGTATTATTCCACATAAAATGTTCACCTTCATTCCTTTGAGTTTTTAATCTGTTCTACCATGTGCATAAATTATTTTATAATGGAAAATTCATAAAAAATGTTAAAATGTTAGATTTAAAATATCCAATGTGATTTCACATGCAAATTTTAACGAGTTCTAATGATAAGTACAAAAGAAGCATTAGAAATGTAACATCATGTCATGTTACAAAACTCTTATATTATAAGGGTATCTTCTAATTTCACATATAAAAACTTAGTCCTTTTTTATTTTTCCCATCATAGCCTCTAGTCCCCTAAAATCCTAACAAGAAATACCTTCAAAGGGGAAAGAGCAGACAGGATATAAATTAATTCTTAGAAGAGAGCTTGGACTGATTAAAAAGACAGATAAATACAAGTGTCTTAAAACAGTTATAAACTAAATTAAAAAGAAATTTTTAAAATCCTCACCTGAGGACATGTTTTTATTGATTTTAGAGAGAGGGGAAGAGAAAGAGAGAGAAACATAAACTCCCATATGTGGCCCGACCAGGGACTGAACCCATAACCTAGGTATGTGCCCTGACCGAGAATTGAACCCACAACCTTTTGGTGTATGGGACAA
The DNA here is from genome assembly GCF_014108415.1 of Molossus molossus. Classification (NCBI taxonomy): domain Eukaryota; kingdom Metazoa; phylum Chordata; class Mammalia; order Chiroptera; family Molossidae; genus Molossus; species Molossus molossus. Next base: position 30,062,345 of record NW_023425366.1, on the reverse strand, counting down.
TGCTCCAACCAACCCAGCCACCCTGCCAGGGCACAAACTAAAATAATAAGGGGAAAATTAAGTTTTAGGAGAAAAGTCAAAATAACTTACTGGCAAAAACAGAGTACACATAAGGGAGCAGGAGTGATGGGGAGAAAAATCTGTCACACTTCCAAAACTATTCACTCATGATGGAACTTAAATTAATTCCCAAGATCTTATTTTTATTTATTAATTTATTTTTATTACATATGTTTCTCCTTTTTCCCCCCTAGACACCCTCCTCCCAATCCTGCCCCTCGACACCCCACTTCCCCACTCACAGCATTGTTGCTTATGTCCACTGGTTTACATGCATGTAAGTTCTTTGTTTTATCATGACTCTTGTTCTTCCTTGATCTCTAGTTTTAAACATCATTTTTGTGATGCAAAAGATCCACAGAGAAACAGACCCACTTTAATCCCAGCAAGTCTTATCAGTCTTTCCTTCCTACTTAAACTCTAAAACATGACACAAACCACCTGTCATTCTTTGCCCTGCTGGAAGTCTAAACACCCAGTCTGGTCAGTCTATCTACCCCTGCCCACCATCCTGTGTGTATGATAATCACAAGGCTTTCTGATCAGGGCAGACTCTGGGCTCTGCCCCTTCCCTGTTATGAACTATACTATTAACCAGGGCCCAGTACTACAGCTTCTAGCTATAGGTCCACCTTGTGCCTTCATATCTCAATCCATCTTGAAACCAATGGTGTCTGCTCCTAATATAGTCTATGTTTTAGTAATAATTGGGGGGAATTCTGTTTATCTTAAAATATTTTCAATGCACATCTGGCCTGAAACAATAAATTAAAAAATCATCAAAGAAGTAATTCTCATTATAATTTTGATATATGGAGAAAGTTCAACTTGTGGCATTTGATATGAATAATCCTTTTCTCCTCTGACTCAATGAATATAAGGTTCACTAGTCTTTGCTGATAATCCTTCTCTATCTCCTTGACCTTTCTTGAAGGTGTTTTAATTTCCTTTATTTCATGGATGATAATTTTGTCATTACTTTCATAAAATGCTTTTCAAAATATAGTCTGGAAATTGATTAATAGTTATAGGTCATTTTCCACATTTTGTTATCAGAAACTATTGCTGCACATTATGGTAAGACCAATAATGTGAAAGATTTTGCAGTGATATGTGGCACTGGAGGAATACTAATTAAGGAAGCATTTAATAACGTGTTCTGTTTCAATAATATTCTTGTTATACAGAACTAATGTATTTTTAAAATTATTGATAGAGAAGCTAAATAAAAATAAAGGCATGATAGTCTCACAAGAGTCCATGTAACAAAATCAAGACTTCATTAGACATTTTGTGCAAGATGCATCTCTTTAAACACGTAGTGCCCCCATAGGATGCAACACGTACTCTCTACACCACTTTTGCCCACAGTGAAAGGTCAGCATGCCTTACTCACGCTTTCTATAGTAAGTACATTAACAAAAATGATTAAAGGCAAGAGAACTGCTTTACTACCGAACAATTAGCAATTTCCTAAATAATGGTACTAAAAAGTTCCTTTGACATCAAGAATATGATTTACAATCTTTGTGGAATTTAAAGAACAAGATAAATTACTGTAGCAATAGTGTGTCTGTGGGTATAAATGCTGTCAGATTTAAGGAATGTTTGATTGCTATAAATTATTTGGAGCTTGATCATTTAAGGACTAGAGAGTTTTTTTCAACTTAAAAAAAATTTTTTTTCTTTATTGATTTTAGAGAAAAAGGAAGGGAGAGGGAGAGAGAGATAGAAACATCAATGAGAGAAAACATTGATTGGCCACCTCCTACATGACCCCACTGGGAATTTGGCCCCAACCTGGTTATGTGCCTTGACCAGGAATCGAACCAGTGACCTCTTGGTGCATGGGGCAATACTCAACTACTGAGCTACAATGACTGGGTATTTTTCTTCCATTTTTAGATGAAGTTTTTTAAATAGTCTATAGCTCTTTTTATATGTTTGTCATGTTTAGTTTTAACTCAATGCTAACAACTCTGAGGCGAATTCTAAATCCGTATACAGTCATCCCTCGTTTATCGCAGTTAATCCGTTCCAGACTCTAGCAGTTGCACCTGGTGTTGAAGGAGTCCTGGGGTGCTCGAATACATAGGCCTACTGTCCATTCATACAGTAATTTTAATTTTAATTGTAATACAGGAGTATATAATTGACTCAGATAACCGAGTGCATGCTGTATCATTTTCACTGTCTTGATCAACTTTTTAATGAATATATTTGAAAAAATCACAATAGAGTGAAGCTGCAAAAGCCAAAGCATGAAGTGGCGAGGGATGACTGTATAACCCAGAAGTAGCACAGTTCTAGGCATACAGTAGACACCTGATAAACCCAACTGAATAAGTGCAATGAATAGACATTTGTATATTGTGTTACAGACCTAGACATTTGCTATTTAATCTATTCACTATTAAATATACTTGGCTGGTAGGATTATTAGAAACATTTACTTGAGCCATAATAAGTTACAAAGATCAATTCACTAGAGAAGCTCCAAAGATTTAAAAAATGCCCTAGGAATTTTCTAGCTAATGTATGAAGACCCATTAGATGCTAACTTTGCAAGCATTAATGATCAAATGAAACAATGGCTAAATGAAGGGAAGGAAATATTTTGAAGCAAGTATATTTTTAGAAAAGTCATGGTTTTCTTAAGAATAAAGTAGTACACATATTTATTTAAGATAAAATACAAAGACCAATGCCACATACCATGAAAGAATGTAAATTCTTGTGCAACATTATAACAATTTTTTAAAGAGTGTAAACGCACAAATGAAGAGCAGGAGGACTACTCTGAGGCAAATCCCGAGCAAACGTGTTTGTGTTTCTCACGGTCATGAGGCCACCTCAGGTCTCTCCACCGATGGGTGATTGGAGCCACCGCCACCCTCTTACATCACTACTGCCCAGTCACCCCCCTCACACCAGCTTTCACATAGTCCACAAAAAGCTTTCTCTCTCATTTCTTGTTTTTATCTCATTTCCCAAGGTCATAACCTAGGTCTTGACATTTAATTTTAATTACTTTTAAATTCTTGATTTCAAGCCCCAGGTTCTCAAACTATCTGTATGTACTCACTCTGTAAATCCACTGTCCCTATTAATTGTTCTATCTTTATCCCCTTTCAATCCATGTTACCCCAAGATCCATCATTATAATCACTCTCTTGTGTCCCTCATCATCATTGCTTCCGCCTCTTCACCTGGGCTCATCCCAGCCTTACACAAACTCCAAAGGGCTCCTGTGTCTATCTCATGACAGCAAAAGAGAAATATAAGACATTTCCAGTACCAAGCACTCAGCCTACCTGCGACCCTCTACTTTGCCGCTCTTCTGCTCTCACGAATGAATTATCGTTGTTCCAAAAATTGTTCCCTCCACTGGTGTACTAGATCCTGTTCACTCACCTACTCAGTGACGTTCCCCTGGAATTACCCCCTTTCCCAAGCATCATTAATTTCTCTTCCTCTCCATCACTGCCATCATCATAGGATTATCTCCTATCCTTAAAAATAAATCCCTCAACTCGTCATACCCCTTTAGCCTCCACATCTGTGATAAGTGGTTATCAATCACCTTTCTCAGTTATTTACGCAAATAATATAACCAGGATTTCACATACTCCACCTCTGTCCTCCCCTCCTCTTCTGGTGAAGGACATTCACTTATAGGACAGGAAATGAGTGCTGGGTGTCTCTCTCTCAAAACCCCATAGGAAGAGAGACTTGTTAGAAACGACATGGTCTGAAACACAGGAAATTACCCACAGAGGGTAGCAGAATTCATGGTTCTTTTATGTTGATACAAAAGTGTGAAATTCACCAGTTAAAAAGCAATCAAAATGGGAAATTAGAACAAAGGAAAATAAAATCAATGAACAGCTCTTCATTGAGAAAACCATGGCTGCTGCATTCAAAGATCCTAAGGCTTAATTTACAAATATGTCAATCAGGCCATATGATGCTATGTGTGATGCATTTCATGACCTAGGGTTTTCATGACTTAAGTTTCACTGTATGGTGATAAACTAGAATTTATTTCTATGCAATATTAACTACCTGCCTACGAACTTGAGTTCTTTGTCTCATTAATAATATATTCCAATGAACTCCATCAGACAGTTTTCTTTTTATACACAATTCCTTTATTACTCTTTATTGTGCTTTGCCTGTATAAGTTGCTCTGTATGTTTAATGAATGAACAAAACAACTATGTAACCTATTTCATGGCAGTCAGCTCAGAATATAGATGACTTACTTTGTCCTGCAAAACTGACCTCCAAGGAGACAAGATTACAGTCATACCAAAGTTGATGCCAAAAAAAATTTTACTTGAAGATCCCTAAATTAATAAATAGGATTTTTACTCAAGAAAGCTAGTTCTCATTAGTGCCTAAATAGGACTAGGCAAACAACATTCTTTAAGTGAACATATTTATATTATGCATATAATCATTAAGAATCATAGATGGTATTAATTTGTAAAGTCACGTTTCCATAATCTTGGCTAATCTCTTTTAAAATTATATTTAACTTAGCTCTAACTTTTAGCTATATATGAGAACAAGAGAAGAAGGAAGCCTTAAGAACAATTTAAAACAAAAGAGTTTCCTATAAAGGAAGAGAGTAGTTGTTTGTATCAGGTCACATCAAGAAAGTCTATGGACTTGACTAGTTGTTGATTTCTGCCTTTGAATGGGCAAATACCACACATATGACCTTCCACCCAAGAATCTGATTTGGGTGTTTCAAGTTGTTCTTTCTCAGTTTCCTCCCAGGACAGATTTCATTTCTCCCCACCTTATCTACCACAAAGAATCTCACACCTTTGTTGTTCAAACGTGAACAGTGAATTTATTTTAATTATTAGAAAAAACTCTTCACAATACATTTTTATTAAATTCTCATCAAGGTTTTAGAGAGGATGTTTTAGTTCCAGGAATGTATTTTTTCTTTAAGCAGCTTACTCACTCTCTCAACTACAGATATCACTATTTCAGCTAAAGGGATATTTTCTATTATCCAACTAATATTTATTCCAGTCTCCCAGTTATTTTTATTTATGTTCCTAATCCTCTATGTCCTTTGCCCACACTCAACTCCATCTAATTGAAAACATGTATGGTTGCTAAGATCTGGAAACAGCCCAAGTGTCCATCAGTAGACGAATGGATAGAAAAGCTGGGGTACATATACACAATGGAGTACCATGCAGCTATAAGAAAGAAAGATCTCTTATCCTTTGAGACGACATGGAGGGACCTGGAGAGTATTATTCTAAGTGAAACAAGTCAAGCAGAGAAAGACAAATATCACATGATCTCAATTATTTGTGGAATATAATGCACATAACAGTGTGAGGAACAGGGTAGACCCAGAGACATGGAAGTAGGGTACAGACTGACAATCCCCAGAAGAGGGGGTGTTGGGAGGGAACAGATAAACCACAAAACTCATATGCATGTATGCATAACCGATGGGCATGGACAACAAAGCTGGGGATGGGGTAGAGGAGGCTGGGGAGGAGGGTGCCAATGGGGGAAAAAGGAGAAACATCTGTAACAAAAATAAATTTATTTTTAAAAAGTTAAAAAAACAACACATGATAAGCAATGCAAATAGTTTGATTTATTTCCTTCCATAGTTTTGTAGATGCTCTTAAACATGTACAAACGAAGCATATTTACTATTTTTTAAAACACAACAGTAGAATACTATATCATCTCCTTTCTAAAATCCTCATATACTTTTCAAAGTTTAGATGTATGGCTTCAACTCATTTTTATTAATAACCGCATAGAAAGTATATATCTTTTATATGAAGGATTTAACATAAAAGGTATATATCATTTTTCAACTCTGCATCAATCAATATTGTTTCATATTTTTTCTATTCCAAATAATTTTACAACAAACACTCACATGCATAAAAACACTGTGTTCCAAGTCACTCATTTTTATAAAATATGTCTAAACATGACTAATCAAAGGCTATTAAATATTTCAAATGCCCACTCAGAGTAAACTATTAGTTTATAAAAATATTATAGCAATGCACTTTCCCATTTGGAATGAAAAAGAATGTAGATTTTCTCAAACCTTAACTCTTAGCTTGCTTAAAATATACACTACTTTTTAATGTTGATTATTTGATAGATTAAAGAAAAGCATATATTCATCTTGAATTTTTTGTCCCTAATTAGTACATTAGGGTGAAACATATTCATTGGTTATTTGCATTTTTCTTCTATGAACTGACTGTTCATGTTTTTTGCATAGTTTTCTATTCTTTCATTTCCCTTTTGCTCATCAACACTGGGAAGTCCTACTATTATTAATCATATCAACACTTTGTCATTTTTGTGACACATATTTTCTCTTGGCCTATTTTTCTACTTTTTATGTTGAGGTTTTCCTTGTTATTATTCCTGGTATTCAGATTGCCAACCTGCATCCACCATTCATGTATGGTTTCTTTCCTTTCCTGCTTAACAGCCTTCCCCACCTGTAATTTATAAACATTTTCCCAGTGTTTCTTCTAATGTATTTATAGTTTAATTTATACAGTTACATTGCTCTACCTCTGAGATTAATTTTTATATATATTGTGACGTAAAGGTTTTAATTTTCTTTCAGATGGTTAGCCAATTATGTTAACACCATCTAACCACTGCTTTGTACTAAACAAAAATACTTTAAATACATAACACACACACACACACACACACGAATTGTTCTGAACCTTCAGTTACATCCTACAAAGAGAGCTTTCTATTTTGGGGCAGTAGAATACTACTGTGATTTGTATGTTTGGTAAAGTAAAAATCTCTCATCAAAATTTTTCTTGGACTCATATATTTATGCTTCCAAGTGATCTTTAAAATAATATGATCCAGTTTGCCAAAGAAATGAACCACCAGCCACAGCTTTCTTATTACAATTGCTGAAATGTTATATATTAATTTGAGAGAGGGAAATATTATGATGATATTACGCTTCTCTACACAGGACTGCGGTATGCATTTTCATTTACTCTGAATCACTTTATGTCCTTTGATAAAATGTTAATTTTCATCAGACCAGTATCAGAAGATTTCCTGTTAAATTTACACCTTGTGTTTTATATTTTGTCATGACTCTAAATTTAGTGGCTTAGCAGGGCTTGCAAATCATATCAAAATAAGAAAGCATAATATAACCCAAATGTAACAAAACACCATCGTGTATGGATATGAGTGGCACTGCTCTTTTAAAATAATCAGAAAACTCCCAGGTTGGCACTTAGAAGCAAACTAATCAAGCAATACAGCCTATGCCTCAATCCAGTCTCCTGCTTACTGACCCTTTTCACAAAGCACATTATCCAATCAAGCTATTCAAGTTTCTTTTGTGTACCTACTTAGCTGCATACTTCCTGACCTGGTAGCACATTTTTGACTAATAACGTCATTGATCCCTGTTGTCAAAGGATCTTCCTTCAGCTACTCTCTTGATAGCTTGACCGTCAAGGTGGTTTCCTACTTTTACCTAAATTAATCTCTATGTATAAAACAAACAAACAGACAAACAAAAAACTGGAGTCCTGTTTTTCGTACAGTAACTGTCCTTCATTGCCCCATTTAGACATCTGCTCTGCTGAGGTGCTTCTGAAATCAGGTACGTTATGTCACTCTCGCCCACTGTTGTTAATTCAACATCCCCAAATCATATCAACCAATCATAGGATGCTTTTCAATAAAAATATGGGTTTATATTCTAGCACATGCTAAAAACAAAGTGAATAAAAAATACTGATTTTCCCAGCTTTCCTTAATTATTTACTACCTTTTATTTACAAAAACCATGACTTTTAAGAAACAATTTATTTAGATCTAAGACTGGAGAAGAAAACATTCAAAACCTTGATTAGTTTTAAAGGGAATATTCTGCAATGCTTTCTTCCAGATCCACCTTCTCAGAGACACTGGGAAGGCCAATTTGCCTTGACCAAACATCATAGTCACCTGCTGTCACACATACTAATTTTTCAGCCTACAGGATACATTGGGACAATTTTTTATAATTTATATTTCCTTTTTTTTTATAAATTATATTTTCTAACAACCAATTATTTGACTTCATGCATTTAATAGTATTAAAGCTTAGGTCCATTACCGAATCTGCCAAAACTTCAACTATATGTAATTTTGACAGTAAAGATGGTTTTTTTTGCCCTATTGGCTATTATTTCAAGAATGTCTGCATAAATTATGAATAAAAACATGAAGTTAAAAGCAATTATAATTATATCTTAATTTAATTGAAAATATATACCAACAATCCACTAGTGAACCATGGCGTTTTTCTAACCATCATTGTTCATCAGGAAATAAGTTTTTTTTTTTAATGCCCCCATAAGTATGTCACAAAAGTGGAATGGTTCTACCTGTTCTTTGACCGAGGCAAGGATGGCAGAGGTGGTTTCCGTTTCTGAGCCGTCCCCATTGGAAGTGGTCAGGCCAGGACTCAGGGAGCTGGTCTTCTCTGAGGCTGACGAAGGCTGGTCAGGGACAGGCATAGCTCCTGCAATGCAAGAGGACACGCTTAGTGCAATCTGACATTGTCACTGTCGACAGACACAGCTGCCAGGCAACTCTGAGCCGTACACTTGGACAAAATGGAAATTATGAACTACAGCGTAAGAGTAGAAGGGGGAGCAAGTGCATTGCTGGTGTCTCCTACCGCAACCCTAGCCAAATTCCACAACACCTGCACAGTTTTGTGTTTTTTCTTTTAGATAAGTGGGTAAGGAAAATCAAAGTAAGATTACAAGAAAAAGTAAAGATCTAAAGAAGTACTGAGTTTAAAAAGAAGCTAGTCAAACCACCTTTGTATATCTGTGTTAGGTAAGTTTATTACTTGGTCATTGGTATATTCCCCCCTAAAAAAACAACAAAAAACAAACAAACTAACAAAAATAATCCCATTAGAGACCCCTTTATATAGAAATCACAAAAAATAAATGGTCAATAACTTAGAAGCAATTAAGAAATACTATGATTAACATGAGAAACTTAGTTGGTTTTTCAAAATATAGTTAATAACTATAGTCCACTCCACAAATATAGGGTGTCCAAAAAAATGTGTAAACAACTATGAATAATTACAAAGCCAGTGTTTGCTAAAATACATTTCATTTTCCAAATGTAATAGAATCTACAGACACCCTGTATACATATTTGGGGTACACCCTGTATTTACCAAGTCCTTACACTGATTGATAGCAAACAAAAGCTCCTTGAATCTGGCAAAGCTCATTTGCCACAGTTTGTTTTGTCTGAGTTTATTTACAAAAGAAAGGAGACACTGATAACATCATTTCAGTTCACAAATGGACACACATACAGGTTGAACATAGGATGCCCAAACGTTATTTTGTCCCTTTGTATTTGTCTTACTCATACAAATTAATAAGACCAAAGTATTTGTTACATATATTATCTGGCAATGCTCATCAGCAGAGGAAATAAACTGACAACATGTTTTACCACAGCATGCCAAAGTCACTATTCATATAAAAGGCTGGGAGTAAATATTCTTTTCTTACCTCAAACTATCATATTATATATTCCTCCAGAAACCACTGCTTTGTGAATGCTTAAAGTTATTTCCTATTATACTGCTTCTGTGTATCTTAGGTTTTATTCTAAGTGACATTTTTATAGCAGCCCTATGACTATATTATTAGTTATATTTAGTTAATAATTTAGGGATATGCATACTCAAGGGACTGCATTACAAATGTTTCTTAAGATATGTGTATGGAAAAAAGGGAATTCTATGGAAAGTAATCTCACAGGGTGATCTGGTCATAAATTCCTAAGTAGGCAGGTCATGGTAGGTAGTCATTCCCCAAGCCTATAACTTTAGTGAAAGGTTTTAAGCTAGCCCTGTTCATTGTTCTTGTGCATCTAGGTTAACATGTCTTTGAACTACCAAAAGTAATACCCCTTGAAGAGAGCATTAACCCTCAAAAGGGCACATAATCTTGTTAACTGCACTGTAATCCAATCATTGCCTTGCTTTCTCCAATTTTCTTTATGTCCTGTCCTTAATTTCAAATGCATAAAAGAAGCTCCAAGTCTGGGTGGTGTGGCTCAGTGGTTGAGCATCGGCCCATACATCAAGAGGTCACCAGTTCGATTCCCAGCCAGGACACATGCCCAGATTGTGGGCCTGACCCCCAGTGGGGGCATGTGGGAGGCGGGCAATCGCTGTCCTCTCTCATCGATATTTCTATCTCTCTCTCCCTTTCACTTCTTCTCTCTCTAAAAATCAATAAAGGGAAAAAAATTTAAAAAATAAAAAAAAGGAAGCTCCAAAACATATTTTTCGGAGCATTTGAAATCTTGCACCCAAGCACATGTGGTCACTGGCTCAAATAAACTCATAAAAATTCTCTATAGGTTTGGTCTTTTCTTATGTCTTCAAATATATAATAATAATAAAAAAAAGTGGTCATCTATTTTGCTCATTGGAAATTCCACTTAGTTTTTACTTTTTGAGTTAAGTTCCTTATACTATTACCAATAGGGATTAGAACAGCATTGGAAAAATGAGTCTGCTACAAACAACATATGGGAGGGTATGGGAAAATAATAATAGTAACTAGAGTTTCAGAAAAGAGTAAAGATCAAATTAAATATAATTTGGTAAACTGCAACCATGACTAAAATGTTGAAAGTATTTAAGTGATGGATGTCAACAGGATGAAAGAAACAGATTTAAGTAATTATGGTGGTGGGATCAGAAAGACAATAATAAAATACATTTGTGCATTCAGCTTGCTTTCATATGTGGTTTTTTAATTCGATCAAGTCTCATAATTATAAGAATGTAGATACATAGATGAACAAATGCCGTGTCTAGCTAGAACCACCTGAAAGCCATGCCCTTCTGCGTCGGAGAGGATTGGGAGAAGAAAGAGGAGGGCAGGGGGCAGGGGGCAGGGGCAGAAAGTGAGAAGGAAAATGGCTGCTCTCCTGTGCAAAGTCACCTGTGGTTCATGGAGGGTCTATTCCTTGACCTTGCATCTGAACCTATAGCCTGTCTGTCAGTGGCTTCCAAAAGAGACTATCTAAGGACAGCCTAAAGCTGAGAAAGGAGTCCTACATATCTTCAATTATTATTCTAACTTTTGCATTTTCTAAACTTCACTGGGCCTGTGTGAATTCAGGCTCTGGGCCAATTCTATCATCAACACATATTTTTTGACAAAGAAACTGCGTAAGTTCCCAAAGTTCTTAAGTAACATAAGTGGGCCCAGAACCCAGGTTTTCTCCCTTTCTATTCCTATTTTAGTGTTCAACCTATTTCTCATAACCTGTACTGCCTCCTAAATGCTAGTCTATACACCAATTTATATAAATGTAACTCTTAAAAGTACAACAGTAACCTGTCATAATAAAATATGTGATTTTATAGGCAATGAATCAAGGTGTATCCTTAGGCACTTGACAATTCTGACCTACAGACTATAAATAATAATGTAGTCTGTTTATCCACCTCTCCTATCTCCTTACAGCAGTAACAGAAAGAGAAGCAAATTCGCAAGGCATATCCCCCTTCTACAGAGCTACCGTGACCCAAGGCAACTCTGGGCTGGGATAAAAATGGTTTGGAATAATTCCCATGGTTCATACTTTTTAACATCCAGAGTTAATTGAACCACTGGTCCAGCACTATGTATGGATGGTGAAGGCTGTCAACCTCTAGTCCAATCTTCTGATCTCAGAGCACAGGGAAGAGGGGGGGGGCTGCGAAAGGCTGCCAGAACCCAGCCATGGATGCCTAATGGCAAGCATAAAGAGCCTTAAGCCTTCCGACTTCACAGTCTATGGTTAAGTACTTCAGTTTTAATTAGAGCTAGTCCACTAAAAATTAGTAGTTAATCTATGCTAGATCCAAGAATGCAGGGAGACCAAAAAACAAAGCACAGGAAGAGCAATCAGCCGTACATCCGCCATCCTAGATTGTATATGTACTTTGATATCTTGGTATAGGTTTTTCCGATATATTTTTTTCCTGATTTGACTCATTCTGCATGAGAAGTTTTATATAATGGGGTCTCAATGCAATGTTTTTGATTTTTTTAAAAAATGTTTTTCTCAGCAACATATCATGGACTATTTCATTACAAAAAATTTTTTTTCCTGATTGATTTTAGAGAGAGAGGAAGAAGGAGGGAGAGAGAGACAGAAACATCGATGACAGAGAACATTGATTGGCCGCCTCCCGCATGCCTCCCACTGGGGTTTGGGACCACAACCTGGGCACGTTCCCTGACAGGAAATTGAACTGGTGATCTCTTGGTGCATGGGTAAACGCTCAACCACCGAACCGCACCTGCTGAACAAACTATTTCTTATGTCAACAAAAATTATTCTACAGTGTAGTAACATAATACTTAATATTCAATAACTGCAGGCATCATAATTTATCTATCTTTGGTTTGCAATTTTATCCCATTTTTACATTTATGATATTTTTAATAGATAAATTCCTAGACTTATCGATGGAATGAGGAAACTACATATTTCAGACTTTTGGAAACCAAAACAAACTGTGCTTCTGCTCAGCAGCAGTGCCCTGAGAATGTCCCTTCCTCGCATCAATAACAATGACATTTATTATGTCCTGCCTTCATCTACTTGATACAGAAAAAGTGATCTCTTTGATTTTAATTTGACAACAAGCACAGTGGACATTTTTCCACATACAATAGGTTCATATTTCCCAACCTACATACAACACTTCTTCATATTCTTTTTTTTTTTTTTTTTTTTTTTAAATTTTATTTATTGTTGACACTCATACAGATGTATCCCCCATTTCATGCCCCTTTACCCACTCCATCTCGTCCTCACTCCCACTCTGGCCATCACTACAATATTGTCTGTATTAGATTTTGTCTAATGCTTTTCTAAAATATATTTTTATTAATTTTTTATTTTTATTTTATTCTAATTTTTTTCCATTTTCTAATTATAAAAATGATATATTCTGATAGTAGAACATTGAACCAATATAAAAACATTTAAAGAATTATTAAAGGGTTTTCCCATTATACTTTAAAAAATATATATAATTACCATGTAAGAAGTCTTTCTATCTATAGTCAAATAATTAACTACAAATAACCAAAATGCATTTTAGACAGACTCATCTTCAACATGTGGAAAAGAGACAATGATAAGGGAAGAATAGTGTTAAATATTGGGGGAATTAATTCTCGAGCAGAACTTGGTACTAACAAGTTCTATGTCTAGAAAATACAGAACAAAAAAATAGCACTTCCTGGACCCGAGTTAGGCTGTGTTACACCCTCACATGCATAATCAGTGTTACGAGCTGAATTCCTTGTCCCTGCTCCAAGCCCACCTCCCAAATAAATATGTTGAAGTCTAATCCTGTGACTGTATTTGTAGATGGGGCATTTAGGAAGGTAAGAAAATTAAGTGAGGTCATAAGGGTGAGGTCCTAATCCCATAGGACTGTCGTCCTTACAAAAAGAAGAGACCAGAGGTCTTCCTCTATACCATGTGAGGACACAGAGAACAAGTGGCTGCTATCAAGAAGGCTCTCACCACAAATGTGCCCTGCTGGCATACTGATCTTGAACTTCTGGCCTTCAGAACCATGAGAAAATATATTTCTGTTGTTTAAGCCACCTCGTCTATGATATCTTACTATGGCAGGCCAAGCAGACTAGTACCGCAGGGTTAGTTTGTTTTCAGCTTCATTCTCTTAATTACCCAAGGTGGTAGCATGAGAGGATTAGTAACAGGGTGGTGCTATTTAAAACAGGTGACACCTTCATTGGATATAAACTATGGACATCAGGAAAAGGGATGTGCTACTTCAAATGAGCACATATGCATAAATCCAAGCTTATAAAAGGAAGTGCCCAGTGGTGTGAAAAAACCTAGAAGACAAAACACTATCTTAAGAACATCCATACTGCTACCACTTTCATAGGTGAAACAATAAGAAATTCAGAAAAGTGGCTGGAATCAGAATAAGAACAAAAGCAGGGAGCCCCCACTGAGTGAGCCTCCTTTTCAATTGAACTCTCATATTCACATGTAATAAGATTTTTATGAGGTTCAAATGAATATTCTAAACTTTTATTTCCCAAACATGAGTACTTTAAGTTTACATTATACTTTGTAACATGTTAAAATCTTATCTGTGTTTTGGAAGGCCAAACTCTCTTGTTCTCAATTCGAGAAGCACATTCAATGTTATATGTTCCTGACCTCCATCACATAGAAAGAAAACATAAGTCTTACTTTGCATTAAATAACTCAAATTTGTTCATCCTTTAGCTATTTCTATCTAGTAACTGACGACTTTAGCATCAAGATATAGCCATCTTCAGCAAAATAACTGATAGATTCTTATGTCACACAATCATCCTATTCAGTGACCCACACAGCATTCTTTGCCACCATTACTTGATCTCGTTCTCTCTGATTCAACAAGTTCCTTTGGCCATGATGGTGGTCTTTGCTCCTCTTGAGCTGCCTACTTCTGAAACTCAATGGCCTCGTATTCTTTCCATTGTCCTCATTCTGTCATGCCCAGGGTCCTCATGCTCTGTTGTCACAGACCTGTTTCTTCTCCCTCTCAGATTAGCAGGTCCTAATTATTTCAAATTCCAGAAACTCCAAATCCTTGTCATGCTGTGGGATTCAATAGATATTTCCTTAGCTAGACTTGCACTGCCCAATATGACAGGCCCCCAGCAACATCTGGTTGTTAAAATTTTAATAACACTAAAAAGTCAGTTCATTAGTTGTACTATGCACCTTTCAAGCACCCAATAGCTATATGTGGTCTGTGGCTAATGTGTTAAACAGCGAAAATGTAAAAATTTCCATCAGTGTAGGAAGTTCTATTGATGGCCATGATCTATACCCGATAGTCAACTCTTTTTTTTTTTTTTAACTTTTTTTTTCTTTATTGATTTTAGAAAGGAGAGGAAAAGAGAGAGAAACATTGATGAGAGAGAACATCAATTGACTGCCTCCTGCATGTCCCCCACTGGGGATTTGGCCCACAACCTGGGCATGTGCCCCGACCAGGAATTGAACTGTCAACCTCTTGGTGCATGGGTCGATGCTCAACCACTGAGTCATACCGACTGGGCGGTTAACTCTTTAATGTAATATTTCATCTGTAACTTTAATCTTAGGCAAGAGAGATTGTGAGAAGTAGTTAGATTATAAATGTAATTTAAAGGGAGAACTGTGGGGTCAGCATGTGGTATCTGAGACAAGCAGAAAGGAGTCCAGATGATTCCAGGGTTTAGTCTGAGTGACTGGCTGTCAGTCAAGATGTCACACTGTGGGTGGAGCAGACTTGAGGCAGGGGAAGGTGACCTGGCCTGCAAACTCACAATCCAACATATATCTACCTATGACTCATTTAAGCTGTTAACATCTGGGCAGCTGATAGCAGCCCTAGACAGAAACTGTACTCTGAAGTGAATGAGGGAATGTAAAGATTGACGATTTCTAAACACTGTTTGTCAACTGTTACTCTTTCTCTTTTCTTCAGAAAGATCCCTTTTTATCTTTTACTTTATAGTTACTACAAACTTCCAGAACTCTTCTTCCTTTTTCTTTAGCTCATAGCTTCAATCGGAAACTCTGGTGTTAGTTTCGTTGGTTTCCTGTTCCTCACACCAAACCAACAAGCAAACCCCAAGTGCAGCCACACCTAGCCTTCTCTCCTTCTCTCATGTATCCTGTCCACTCTGAGACAATCTGCCCCCCGCCCCACCAGTTCTGGAACCTATTTTCTAAAACACAGGAATATTAGCACAATAGACTGACTTTTAGTTTTACTCCCACTGTTAGGCATCACTTTCATAATTCATCATCACCTTATCCCGAAGAGAATAATGGTTAGTCATTAGAATACTGCAAATATTGTCATTCAAACATCTATGTATATATGCAATTTAATGTACTGAAATTGAATACTTGAACATATTCAATTTTTATAATCTACCTTTCAACAGGTGACATGTAAAAGACTACAATTACGTAAAATTGAAGAATAAGCATAGACACTTTATTAATATTAGAGTGCAGAGTATGTGCAGATTAGTATAAATTAGCATAACGAACAACAATATTGAATACCTTATTTGTGCAATCACTTTGCTCACCAAAACTACAGTTCTGTATTGTAACTAGTATGTCTCTACCAAGAGAAATGGCACAGCATCATTTTCTGTATACATAAAAATATATCCAACCTTGCTTCTTCCTTTCAAAGGGAAATTAAGAATTACCATTTTTCCTAATAACATAAACAATATAATAATTAATGGTTGTCAAAATTAAATACAAGTAGAGCAGAAACTCAATCTGTCTTGGTCTATGTTCAATTTCCCACACCTAGCTTACTATCTAATATATAGCAGCCAGTTAATAAATGTTTGTTGAATTAATGTATGGACTATTAGTGTATAATCAATAATGGTTGCTTAGTAGAGCATGTAACATAAGTAAAATGGGCTTTGCATCAGGAGCATTTCTCTAAATGGCATTTGAAATGACACCTTTTTATTTAGACTCAAGAAAGCTGCTTTTGAAATCACAGGACTAGTGTAAGGCTTTTGCCTTAGGCCACTGCCCAAGTATGTATCCTCAGGGTCGTTGGCTTCTAAGGTAGAGCCATGAATCAAACAGGCTCTAGGGTTTCTGGGACTTAATACCTGCAACTCATAACCTGCAAACAGAATCTGGGAAAATTCATGGACAGCACTGTGCATGGATGGGAAGAAAAAGCACTGAGCCGTATTTGGAATATGCAACTACAGAGCTGCCAGCAGGCAAAGCCAGGAGGTGGACAAATGTCTGATTCTATCAGAGACATTGAGGGTGAGGCATGGATATTATTCACGGAGTCAGAGGCACCACCCCTTGTTGCTGTGGTGGAAGGTATGATGGCAGGGTGGAGAGCTATGGGATCCGAGTGCGGAGTTCCCATGGCAAACACAGGGGGATGATCTGTGTGTTCAGAGAAGTGGGAGCGTTAGGAGGTTGAACCCACTAACACAGAGGTCAGAAAATCCACTTTGTTTCAATGTATAAGCTATTAATTGTTGAAGAAAAAGGGACTTACCTAAATATCACCATAGACTTAAGGCCACCTGAACTATTATTCTCAGCTGCTCCTCCCCTCACACCTTACACTGCAGACACACCAACCTTTATGTGTTCTGAACACATCTTATTGAGTCAAATTCGCCTTCCTGTAGGCTTTTATGATCTCTGAGACCTGTTTGGCTGTCAATCTCTTCCTTCCTCATGGTCCCATGCACGCATTTCTTCTCCAGCCTTTCTGAATAATTCGACAATGCAAATTACTTCCCCCTCACTTCATAACTTGAAACTTCCTCAAGTACTGCAAGCTGTAATGATCTTACCTCTTTAGGGATTTAAAAAAAAATATTTTAATGTTTCTGAAATTAGGATGCTTCTTAATATGACTGTTGTACCCTTTTTCTTTAAGCCATTTGGGATGGATTTTCTGTCACTTGCAATGAAAAGTAGTATTTAATCAATGGTATACCACCCATTATCTTAGATTTATGGAAACACTATATATTTGGCATGATGTGTCTCCTAACTAGTTATGAATTCCTTGAGCACTGAAACTGTCTTATTCATATCTATAACTGCAGTGCCTAGAATAGTGCCTAGTAAATACTTGGCATCATAAAATGCTTATTGAATAAGTTATAATGGAGGAACATATGTAATCCATCATCAGCTCTATTTAAAATTATCATGGAATTTTACACTTACAACAATGATTGGTACATAAATGTCCTATACATCTTCCCAATGAGTTTGGGTAATGTATAATATTAAAGTAGCCAAACCATGTATAATTTTATTAGTCACACATGTGTCTATATTTATAATGGGAATATATCTGGATGAAATTAATGATCATGATAATAATAATATACAATTTCAGGCCCCCTCTTTACTAGAAATAATAAAGACCATGACCCTACTCTGGGATCAATAACCATCCAAGTTCCCCAGATCCCATGAATATGTGTTAACAGCTGATTTCATGAATTCAGTACACCAAAGGAGCATTTCTTCTTATGCCAGTGAAATAAAGTCTCAGATGCTGCAATTAGAGAGCCATCACAATGATAGGCAGTGGAACGGAAATTGAAGTAGGCACACCACCGCATATTTTTACTCTCCCTGAATAGGAAGGACAGCTCTAATACATTCTATAATAAAGAGGCTCAGGAGTAGATTGGCTATTCTTTTGGCTGGAACTTCAGAAAAGCATGCTTAGTACAGCTTCTAATACAGTGCTTTCACACACAGTGACTGCTCAGAACACACTGTCACTGCCAACTGTCCCTGGTGCTGGAGTCTCCCTTCCCACAGCTTCTAAAGACTTGTCATCCTATATTGTGTCCGTGTAAGACCGAACAACAGCTTTTACGCTTATAAACAGAAAGCAACCTGTCTTCCCAAATATTCTTCCTAATGATAGTTTAAATAAATACACAGTTTTCCATATTTATATCCCTCTACTACTCATAGATTGACACGATAAAGTCCGGTACCAAAAAAAAATCATGCTCTAAAGCCAGTCCACAGTTTAACTATTGTAAAATACCAACTCTGACTGTCAAAATCTATTAGACAAAAAGTCCCCAATGCCAGCCACACACTACCATTCTCACTTCAGAGTACTTGAGTGGTCAATTTGTGGCAATTTGCCCTTCATATTGATTCTAAATATGTCTGCCACTTCATAATTTCTCAAGATCCTGGAGCTCAACCACACTTTCTCCTCCAAGAATTACTATCAATGGGCACTCAAGAACAAAATCTCACACCGTAAATATCCTCGGCCCTTAGCCAACATGCATAACCCCTCACAACAGGGGAATTGCCAGTGCTTAACATTTAATTATAGAACATACAGTCACCTACTCTTAAACAACTTCGGTTGCTACCACTGACTTGAAACTTTTTGAAATAAATATATCTACTGGCCTCAAAAGAACAAGAATAAAACCAAAACTGAATAAGAGCCAGAATGATTTTTGATAGTTGCCAAGATATGTTGACACTTTTTACCCACAGACAAGAAACTTAAAAATTTTAAGTGATATATTTAGCTTGTTATGACCCACAATTTCTTTGCTTCGCAAGTTAAATCTAAATTATATCTGTGCAAGAAATTTTATTGTATTTGTCAAGGCTATGAAGCAAGGTACCTCTTTTTTTTTTTTTTTACATATAGTCATTAAATATTACACATTGGGAGTTCAAATATCTTTGTATTTGATCAATAAATAATTTTAAATAGTTGAATTACTAGATATTATGAAAAGAGATGACCAATCCCTCACCCAATTTTTGCCAGTTTTAGTTTTTTAGTCTTTGTTTCAATGAATTCGCCTTTTTTAGATCCCATATGTATGTGAGTTCATACAGCATTTGTCCTTCTCTGTATGACTTATATTACTCAGTTAGCATAATGCTTTCAAGGTCCATCCATGTAATCACAAGTGGCAGGATTTCCTTCTTTCTCGTGTCTGAATAATATTCCACTGCATATATACACACATTTCTTTAACCATTCATCCATTGATAGACACTTAGGTTGCTTCTATATCTTGGCTACTGTGGATAACGCTGCTATGAACACAAAAGTGCAGATATTTCTTCAATATGCTATCTTCATACGCTAAAGTCCAGTTGCTGGATCATAGGTAGTTCTGTCTTTAATTTTTGTGGGAAACTCCACACTGTTTTCCATAGTGGCTGCACAAACTATATTTCCCAAAACAGTGTACAAGGGTACCCTTTTCTCCAGATCTTTGTCAACACATAGCTCTTGTATTTTTTATGACAGCCATTCTAACAGGTATGAGGTAATATGTCATAGTGGTTTTTATTTGCATTTCCCTGATGATTAGTGTGCTGAGCACTTTTTTATGTACTTAGCTATTTATATGTCTTCCTTGGAAAAAATGTCCTATCAGGGCCTCTGACCATAAAATGACATTTTAAACTGTAGAACACATCAGATAAAAAACTATTTACAACCACAGAAAAATATGTCATCTTTCACTCTATGACTTTTCAAGTGAGTGTTGTTATGTTTCTCTTATAGCACATTAACCACTTTACTGAGACTACAGATAAAATATTTTCTGACCTGCACATCAAATGTATCAAGTAATTACCAGAAACTTCATTTCATAAAAGGATAATAATAAGACACAAAAAATGAATAGCAAGTCCAGTGTCAGAAGTCAGAAGTCAACAGTGGTCATGGATTTTAACCTAAATATCTGACATCTTCTCATATATCATTTTGATTAGACTTCAAGATTCTCAAGGTTTGAATGTAATAGCATATATATATATATATATATATATATATATATATATATATATAACAAATGCAATTACAAAACAATATTAATCAGTTTTGAAAAAAAGCTGTTTTTTGTTTTTTGTGTGTATAATTTTAGACAAATCTAAAATTTAAAGATAAACTGTCATCTTTTTAAGTTGTTATGATGTCAACATTTTTTTAATGTGTCATGAATTCCATTATGTTCTGAGTCCAAGCTTGTTCAGATCCCTGAAGACAAATTTCAGCAAAGTTGTTTAAAAAGAAATCCTCTATATATTTCCAGTTATTGTATACAATCCTATATAAATACATATGTTTGGTTATGATACATTATATTCCTGATGTAAAATTATAATAGTTAATATTTTAAAATTCACTTGTACCATTTTTCTACTGTATTTTTAAAAACCAATTCCTTTCACAATTAAATTATTTTTGTATGGGGAAAAGTCTCTTTCCAATATTAGTTTTCCCACTTTCTTATTTCCTTCTTCTAAATATTTATAACATACCTCATGATCAGTATTGGCAAATCTCTAACATACAAGTCATTCCTGAATAAAATATTAAATATTTTAATATTTAGTGTTATAAAATTAGTCAATTATAAGATTTCAAGTATTTAAAAAATTAAAATAAATAAATAAACCTACCCTTACAAAAAAACAAAAACAAACAAACAAACAAAAAAAACTGGCTTTAGGTCCTGAGAGAAAAATAAAATTTCTGCCAATTAGGTAAAAAGTTTATACATTTTATGTGGTGATATTTTAGTGTTATTGGTCTGTCTGTAAGGAGCAATCCAAGAGTAAACTTGATTATGATCTATCTTTTTATGTCTCTCTTTATTGTCAATTTTTATTACTGCCAAAAGATGATTGATAGATAAAATTTCAAATAAGAATGACATTATTTTTTTTCAAAAAGGGGGATAAAGGGTTTTAGTTCTAGCTAATGTGAAAACCTTATTAACTTTCAAAGGTTATTAAAAGCATTGTAATGAGCATTTGAGATTGATTTTTTAATACAAATGTCTAAGGGTCTTAAGGAAATATTACTCAAATATATTTATTTAAAATATTTACTTAAAATCTCAATTTTGTAAACACAAGGTGTAGTTTTGGGTTAGAAAAACTAAAAACAGTCAACTATAAAATGTTTCTCTTATATTTGTCTTTCCTACAATCACATTCCCTATCAATTAATTTCTATATTTAGATGAAAAAGCAATAAGAGATGCATACAGTTGTCACACCAGTCCTAGCAGGTATACTAAAGAATATTAGCTATAAATATTCTTGTACAAATGAGGATATAACTAGGATATTATATTTAAATAGCTATGAAGTTATATTTAAATTTTTAAGTTACAAATGAACAAACATTTTTACAAGGCAATATAATATTACTATGTACTTACCCTGCAATAGGCATTATTCTAAAGTCTTCACCAGCATTGACTCAATTAATACAAAAACTCTAGGCAGCACTTCTATTATTATCCGCATTTTCCAGATGATAAAACTGGGTCCAAGGGAAGAGCTGTTGTTTAAAGCCACACAACCTGTGGTTCTCAATCACTACACTGTCTGTGTGAATCTACAGAATTCCCCAATACTGATACCAATTTGAAAGAGTTCATTCATTTAAAAATAATTCACTGACCACAGAGTGTGCTAGGTCCAGAACTAAGCATTGAGATAAACCAAAGAACTTACAGGCCTATACGTGTAACTAATGGGCACAGACAATAGTCTGGGGAAGGCAGGAGTGGGGGTGGGATCGGGGAGGAGGGGTCATTAGGAGAAAGTGTGAGGGGGGTCTTCTGTAATACTTTCAACAACAAGGATAAAAATATAAAAGATATAGTCTCCTCTCACTTAGGAGGTACCTGGGGGAAAATAATACCTATGGACATTGGAGCTAGTGTAGATCCTTGTTGTAAAGAGGGAAAGTTTACAAATTGGAATGTCTTCAGTAAACTTCCTAGTTTGGTGTCCCAGTGCCTAGCACAATGATCAGCATATTTTCTAGAAGCTCTGTTAATTGGCTCCATGTTGCAGTGCCCAGCCCCCACCATACCTATGGCCAGCTGTGTACACCACAGCTGCCCGGGCTCTCCTGCCCTCACCAGTTACAGAGCAGCTTTCCAGGAGCTGGTTGTGATGTATCTAAATCCTTTCATTCCCGTTTAACCTATAATTATATTATTTAATTGAACATATGTAAACCAATGAGACATAACTACATCAAGAATACGAGTTCTTGTTTTTTTCATGAATGCTCTGGGGAAAGTCCTTTAAAATAACCCTTCAAAATGCCTCACAAGTGTCTTAGACTCACTCTATTTTTTTTTTTTTTTTTTTTTATCCTCACCCGAGGATATTTTTCCATTTTTTGTTCAGATAGAGTGGGAGGGAGAGAGAGGAAGGGAGAGAGAGACAGAAACATCGACGTGAAGGGACACATCGAGTGGCTGCCACCCGCACGACCAACCAGGGCCGGGACAAACTGCAACCGAAGTACGTACCCTTAGCGGGAACCGAACCAGGGTCTCTCCGGACCGCAGGCCGACACTCTAACCGCTGAGCCAAACCGGCCAGGGCTAGACTCACTCTAAAGAAATGGAAATTAGAGATCATAAAAGATGCAATGAGGGGAGAGGAGGGTGAAGGAGAGCAAGAATGTTTATCTGGCACTCTTATGGGTGGACCCATATTTAAATAAATGACCTAGATCCTATAAAATTAATGAACACAGGTACAATTAAGCTAAACAAATCAAATGAATATATCTTTTATGTATTTTTTTTTTTTTTTGTACAGATAGAGAGGGAGGGAGAGAGAGAGGAAGGGAGAGAGAGAGAGAAACATCGACGTGAAGGGACACTTCGAGTGGCTGCCACCCGCACGACCAACCAGGGCCGGGGACAAACTGCAACCGAAGTACGTGCCCTTAGCGGGAACCGAACCCGGGTCTCTCCGGACCGCAGGCCGACGCTCTAACCGCTGAGCCAAACCGGCCAGGGCTATGTATTTTTTAATGACTCCCTATTTTTAAATGACTTATGTTTACTGACTAGTGCCAATCTCTTGTTTAAAGAGCTTTTGTTTTATTTTTTAACCAGTTTCTCAATACTTGTATAGTGAATAAATGAATGAATAATAAATGAATTGTAATGTTTAACCTATTCTGTCTGTTATGTGATTAGTTGGTCTTTTCATTGTATGAGAACTTGTTTGGCCTGGAATCATTTACTCCCCAGATCAATTACTCATTTATTAATTTAATTAAGAAACAAGTGGCCACTGCTACTTGTTAAAGTCAACAATTCCACCAAAGAAAATGATGGTGGGTTTTGAAAGAACCTTTTGTTTCATATGGATCCTGCCTCTGTTCCCCTGTGAATTTGTGTCTGTACATGGCACCCGCATGAGACTGTGTGGTCTGATAGACTGCTTTTATGAAACACTAATTACTCTGAGAACGATGCTAAATTTAAATTGTTTAAGTGACTGAATTTCAATTTAGAATAACAAATCTACATATCATCTTATTGGAAAATAATTATCTAGCTTCTGTGTACCACACATACAATTTGCACAATTGAGAAAAAAAGTCTCAATGTTAACTGTTTTTTAATCTCTCTGAACTTTGAACACAGGATCAAAGTTCCAATGATATATGGAATAAGTTGAACAAATAATAGGGTAAAGAATATTAATCTTAAATTAACTTGTAGATATTATTTTCAAGATAATATATATCTAGTCATAATTTACTCATTGTATAGGTACCTAGAGAAAACTGAATAGTAAAGTAATGAATTTTAATTTTACATATTAAAATTTACCTCATACCACAGAGCTACATCATTAAATTCAAGTTATTTTAGTTACTTTGCTTTGGCTGCCTTAAACCTTGTCCAGTTGTCATTTAGACACACACAGGATCTAAAGCCAAAGTCTCTTAAGTATACAATCTTATAATCTGCTTATCCCCATAAAAATTAAATTTAAAAAAAGTGTAGCTTATATATTGGTCACCAAGAAAACTTCCAGTTTAAAATTTAAATCAACTGCATTAGTTTACACATTAGGAAAATTTGGAAAACTGGACACTGTCATAATTAGAAAATGTGGGAACTAAAAAACTGAAGGACTGAAGCATGTAGAATAAGTAATATTGGTTAAATTAGTAAGAAGAAAAACTGTTACCCACATATATGTGTGATTTCTACTATACTTAGTCTTTAGTTATGTGGAGGATAAGTTGAACCTTTAAATATGAAAAATATATTTGTTGATATAACTAAGTAAAATCAATTTCACTTTATCAAGCCTCAAGACCTCTACCATGACAACTATACTGTTTCTTTTTGGCACTGAGCAAAACTACAGAAGCACAGGAGCAGCCCTTGAAGAGAGCAAGGACTCCTTGCAGATGCATTTTATAAATGAGAGGGTAATGAGGCATAAAGGAATTGAGTAACATTTTCAAGGTCATACTCTGCATCTTTAATAGAGTAGAGAATAAAACCATAAGCTTTGGCTATTAGATACATACTATAATGTCTAGAGCAAGCTTCCAATCTTGCACACTGAACCAAAAGGAAGACCCTGGCACGAGACACCTCTATTATGTGTAATGTGAAACACTTGCTTATCTAAGATACGAATGATCCAAAAAAGAATTATTTTAAAAGTAAATGAAAGATGAAATAAAGGTGCAGTGTAATTTCCAAATGAGAGCTTGCTTTAAGATAAATGACAATGTTCAAACATATTTCTTCTTTGTTTGCTTTTCTCAGGTACTTTGCAATGACCTTGAAAGTTTGATCTAGGGCATCATGAATTAGCTGTCCTGGAATGGCCAAGGGTAACTCCATTCAGGAACTGTATCTTCTGCAGAAGCCAGTCAGTCCCAAACACTGACCTGTATCCTCGTTTCCCCTGCTTTTCTGTGGGTTTGAATCTGAAACCACACATTGGATTTTGCAAAAGAAAGATAATTCATCATTTGAATCTTTCCTGGACAATTGCTTTTCATCTCAGGTACAGAACCCCTTTCCATTTGCTGTTGGTAAAGGCTGTGAAAAGCAACAGAAATGGGAGAAACACACTTTCATTCAGAGCCATTCCGTTCTCCCCCGTTACTCAAGCCCAATCCTACGCAAACACTGTGACTGACTAAAAGTCCTTTAGGCCATTTCATTGTGGATAGTGATCTGTTTAGGGGTAGTTGTTCTACTTATGAGTGTCCCACCTGCCTATAGGTCAACTGACTAGGGCAACACTTTTGTAGAAGAAGGTCCAACTTGGCTTTAGTTGTTTGCCAAACTTGGCCGACTGGCATCACGAGAGTTTTAAACGTGAGTAATGAGGAAGGGGGAGAGGGCTCACCTGAGTACTATGTTAGACTTTTCATATTGGCAAATTCACTCATCTAACTTCAGACATCCTCACTGCAAGGTGAAATGTCTTTAGAATAAATTTTTAGTGTTAAAATGGACAAAATAAACTTCAGCACATCCAGTGGGAACCCATCATTTTTGTCTGATCAATAGACCTTCTCCCTGCTTTTGTTTGTTGAACCTTGATTTTCCTAAAAGGAATCATCCCATCTTACAGTGCATGAATTTCCTGTGGCAGATAAATAATGGTTCCTAAGAATGTCTGTGCCCCAATCCCTGGAACTTTTGAGTATGTTATGTGACGTTACAAAGGGGAATTGGTACAGATGGAAATAAGGTCCTTAATTAGCTGCCCTGAACTGGGAAGGTTACCCTGGGTTATCTGGGTGGCCCAATGTAACCACAAAGATCCTTATTACTGGAAGAGGGAGGCAAGAGGATCAGGGTCAGAGAAGGAGATGTGATAACAGAAGGTGAGTTATGCTGGCTTTGAAGATGAAAGGGGGTCAGGAGCCAAAAGAATGTGGGTGAAGCTGGAAAAGACAAGGAAAATAATTCACCTCTAGAGTCTCCAGAAGCAATGCAGCTGTCAACACCTTGATTCTAGCTTAGTGAGATCATTTCAGACTCCTGACCTCTAGAATTACAAAACAATCAATGTATGTTGTTTTCAGCGATTTGTTAGAGTAGCTATAGGAAACTAACATACTATGACTTCGTGGCCAATTGTGAGCATGTCTCTTATAGAATGGACTCCTCCTGGGATCTGAAGTTTAAAGAAAGCAATGAAAGGACAGAAAACAGTTTAATTTGATTCTGCCAAAGGGAACATCCCATAATCACTGATTACTAATCCTTGTAACTTATATCGCTGGAGTTCTTCTGGGTCCTGCCTTTTTTTTTATCCTCACCCGAGGACATTTTTGCATGTATCTTCAGATAGAGCGAGAGGGAGATAGGGAGGAAGAGAAAGAGAGAGAAACATGGATGTTAACAAGACACATTGAGTGGTTGCCACCCACACAACCCCAACAGGGGCCCGGGACAAACTGCAACTGAGGTACGTGCCCTTAGCGGAACCGAAGCCAGGGTTCTCCAGTCCGCGGGCTGATGCTCTCACTGCTGAGCCAAACCGGCCAGGGAGATCCTGCCTTCTTAAACACTGGCTTTTGAACAAATCCTTTTCTTTCATAGTCATCTCATATTGTTCTAACAAACACCCTTTCCCCTTAAGCGAATCAGTGGTTCTTAAGACTTGTAACCAATGATCCTAACTTATACAGTTCATTTAGTCAGCTACTAAATTGGATATAGTGATGTCTTTCTTTTATTCTGCTATTAAAAATGTATTTTCCAAGGACCAGACACTGCACTAGGTACTGATGGTCAGGAAGTGAACAAGAAAAGCAATCTTTACTACAGAATACTTACAATCTAGTAGCCAATATTACAGATCCAATTCCTGGGAATAAAACTTATACCGAGAAAAATACGTCTAGATATAAAGCAAGGAACATCATCTCACTGGCACAAACTCAGACTGTAAATGTGTCAAGATTCTTTTGGCCATGGGGCACTGTGAATATTGTAAGATCTATTCTCAAGAAGTGAGTCTCTAAATCTCTCTTTAGGTAGGGCTTTCCCTCCCTCTCTTTCTTCCTTCAATTTACTCACACAACAGGTGTTCATGAAGTCCCTCTTTTATGCACTGAGCACAGGGAATACCAGGCATAGGAGCAAAGGCATAGGGCAGGGGTGGGGGATTGAGGGGGGCAGGTGATACCAAAGAATAGACAGTGGCTGCAATGAGACTAATGTTCTGACAGAGCCAGGCAGGGACAGCAAGGTGAGGAGCGTGCCTGGGGAACATGATGCTGAGCTGAGTTCTACAGGACAGGCAGAAGCCAAAATCAGGAGGGTGGAGGAAAGGTGAGCCCCAGTCACAGGGAACATATGTGCTGGTCTGAGGCAGTAAGACACAGAGCAAGGCTGCCAAAGGAATCATAAAACTGGACTAAAGACCTGAAGAAAATAACTCTAGAAGATGTGACTGGAAAGAAAGGGAGGTCCAGGCCAGAGAGGGTGGGTCTTATATCCACACTTTTGACTTTGTATTCTTTAGACATCCTGAAAAACCTAGTGATCAATTAAAAGATTTCATACACGCGGCAATGACCTTCAATGTCAGAATTTAACATTTTGAATTTTTTTTCTATATGCAGCCTAAGAATTAGTTTTAAAGAGGTGTAGGACTTCCAACAGAGCCCAGTTAGAAGGTAATTCTGGTTGTCTGTGTGCAAATGGCTTAAAAAAGGAGGTAATAGCAGGGCAAAGGCAAGAGATGCCAGGAATCAATGTCAAGTAGCTAATTTGATGGGCAAATGATTGTCCAAATGACTCAAAACTATGTAGTGTCAGATTATGACTTGAATAGTTTACTAATAATGAGTCGTTACAATATTTATTGAAATTTCAATAAGAACTGTTATTAAAATAGTAAAGTGTTATCTTTTCATTGCATCAGAGTAGATTCATTATACATTGTAGAGTTTGCATGATTTCTTAATAACTATAGTCACCAAAGAGATAGAAAACAAAGGCTTAGATTTTCTAAAAGATGTACCATAAAAACAGTACTATAAAATTTGATATTGGTAAATCCCATGGCATATATACTAGGGATTTAACTATTTCACTCCTTTAATGAGAATTCAAGTTCTACATGATTGTTATTTTTCCATTAAGTTTACATTGAATAATTAAATCACATACTAGTAATAAATTATGTACATATACTTGTGCATTCAACATGTCATAGGTTGGCTGAGTGAATGCATACCCTATAGGGAGAATAAGTAGAAAGCATGCATAAGGACAATGCAAGTTACAATAACATTAGTGTTGGTGGCTTAGAGCCATTGATGCTCAGAATGGGTAGCCTGCTGGACACTTAACTGACCCTCAGTTCAGACCAGGGTATTGTTGTAAGCTCTATACAAGTCATGCAGAAAAGCTGTTTAGTCCTGTAACCCATGGAGTGATGTGTTGTAAGTCCTATTTTCATTCTTCTGTCTTCGCTTTTAAATAATGATACATAAATCTCAAACACACTCTAATCCGGAGCAATGTTTGTGAGTTAGAAGTATTCACAGATATAGAGGCGAGGAGATCCAAGAAACTGGCCAATCAATGTAACACACAGCTGTGGCCTGGAGTGTGGCATTTCAA
Organism: Molossus molossus; assembly: GCF_014108415.1. NCBI lineage: Eukaryota > Metazoa > Chordata > Mammalia > Chiroptera > Molossidae > Molossus > Molossus molossus. Next base: position 30,033,171 of record NW_023425366.1, on the reverse strand, counting down.
TGAAAGTCAAACTCAACGCCAGAGCTAGCCCACTACACAACTCGAGGGTGCAGTGTCCACACTGGTATCTGGGCACTCACTACTCTACGTGGTCTATATACAAACAGCATTGGCTATCATCTACAAGTTGAATGAATTAGCATTGTAACAAGATTGTAAGCACAGATATAGATGAATAATGTCCCCTAGAGTTGTCCAGTGTACAACCTGTACAGGTGTATATGGCAGCCTCAGTACCAACACTGCCTCAGTCCTGCTTTGATGGCAGGAAAACCTACAGAATATCTGTTCATTACTAATGTGCCCTGAGACGCAGGTGTGAGAGTGCGTGCTCTCTGTCTATATCTCTGTTCATATGCACCCACCGCATTTCTCCAACTCCACTCCCAGAAATTTAGAGCTCATGCCTGAGCACCTCTAAGACAAAAGACCACCAAGCAAATGGTACACTAAAGAGATGATTTAAATGCGAGCCACAGACAAGACTTGCATCCCCTCTGCAGGATGAGTCAGATGGATGCCCTTTTTATCTTGCTGTCTTTGGGTAAGCACACGTATAATGTTTTCAGTCTCTCTGTACGTGTATTGAAAATGGACTCCCAGAGGATGCATATCAAGGAGGACTGCCATAAGGCACAATTCTTCTGGAGTCTGCATTAGTTTCCCACTGACCAAGTACAGAAGACCATTTTTGCAGAAATGGAGGCAGCATGAAGCAAGCTTGTTACCTGGCAAACATCTGATAAACAGCCCTGTGAGTTGTGCTGTGGGGCAGCTTCTGTTGCACCGCTGGCTACTTCACTGTGTATTCTTTGGGTAACATTTGTTAGAGTGAGTAAAAAGAAAACTATGTGACATACAAAAATTATGCATAATAACTCATAGTTTTATTGGTCAAGAAAGAATATTTCAATAATATTTTACTAATTTCTTAACTAAAATATAAAACTTCTAGGTTGAAATGACAGACTCCTTCATTTCTATTAATAATCCACAAATGGGGGTTAATATGTCCAGTGATGCCATTTTCTTTTTTCTAATTACAGTACTAAGCATGAAAAAGCTCTTGCATGAAGCTTCAAAACTGAATGACCCATGTTCTGTGGTCTGTCAGTTAATCTATGGCCTTTCTGACAACCACCACACTAGAGCATACACACAGACTAAATCAGAGACAGACAGGGCCACCCAGAACCCAAAGAACCTCCTCCCCAAGCAGGATGTCAGGAAAGAGCCAAGGCATCTGGGACCCTAAGAATTTACGAAGTTCACATTACCTGTGAATGACAAAGGAGACCCAGAACGCAGGCTGCCTGGCTGGGCATTTCATGTGCTCAGCAGCACAGCACCCCACCTCTCACAGACACACACTACCCCAGGCTGCCTGACAAACAATATGGGCAGTCATCTCTGAGGACACACCAGTGCCACAGATTAATCACTGAGATGCTCCCAAGAGAAACAGCCTGTCCCTAAGGACATTGTGTCCCATGTCTGCAGGATCTGGGTCCTTTCCCTGCCTTTCGGACACTTGGAGAACTCAGTGACGGGATGCTGCATGGAGTTGTTCTGCCCAGATGTGCTTCTGCGGGAAAGAGCTTACATGGCTAACATAATAAAGTCAATTTCTCTTAAAGAGGAAAAAAAAGTGTTTTCTTTTTCTTTGACTTCTATATACTGCATAATGAATGCCTTCTTTCTTTGAATCAAATCAGTAGGTCTCAAACTTCAAGATGCAGCACAATCTCCTGGAGAACTTGGTAAAAATGTAGAAGTCTGGGCAGCACACCAGAAAATTTAATTGACAAGTTCTGGATTTCCTCCAAGGATCCAGTGCTGGGTCACTTCACGGACCACCTGCCCTGCACCTCTCTTTGAAAACCCAGACACAGAAACTGAAGTGAGGCTGTTTCCATGCTAACTTTGTGGAGCTCAGGGGCAGGATCTCCAGAGTGTCTCTCTGAAGGCTGATGCCACCTGGTTCCAACAGTATGAACAGAAAATGACACAGACAACACACTTATATTTATAAGAAACTACAATAACAACATATTAATGGAAGACAATCCTTTCACAGTAATGGCTGCACAACTGAATCCACAAAGGAATTTAGTTTAATATGGTCTTTGAATAATTCACACAAGTTACTTAAAGTGTATATTATACACAAATATTAAAATACTGTAAAACATGGCATTCTTCTAGAGCTTAAAAATGGCAATTTATTTCACTAATCATACATATACTATCCACTTACCTACAGCACTGAAGTAGATATTTGATTGCCTAGCATCTTAACTACATTAATAAAAGTTTAAACAACAGCCCTGGCCAGTGTGGCTCAGTTGATTGAGCATCGACCCATCCACCCAGAGGTTGCCAGTTTGACTCTCAGTCAGGGGACATGCCTGGGCTGCAGGCTTGATTCCTGGTAGGGGATTTGCAGGAAGTAGCTGATTGATGTTTCTCTCTCTCTCTCCCTTTCTCCATGCCTCTCTCTCTAAGATCAATAAAAGCATATTTTAAAAAATGAAAGTTTAAACATCAAAGGAGATAGCACCTGCAGACACTGTGCAGTAGACAGCATATATGTGTAAATTTTCACACTCATAAATTACATGCCCCATGATAAGGAATTCAACTAAAGTCATTACCTTATAAATGATTGAGAATAAGATAATTTGGTCATTCATAAAGATGTGCAATTTTTCTGTACCAACGCTGTTGACACATAATTTGTTTTCCAACCCCACTGATTTTCTGCAGGCAGATGTATCATTTTCCAATTATGAAATTAAAGATTCAATTTGAAAATATGTTGGCAGCCTAATTCCAGGTTTAATAACTTTCTGTTATTTAAGACTATACTCTGCTAGATTTCAGGGGAAAATTATGAAATTCAAAATAGCTAATAAATTTAAAGGAATGTAATCAGCCTGTGAGAACTATTCAAGTCAACTCTCATGATGGGTTCAATGTTTAAGAACAGCCTATGATTTTAGGCTTGGAGAGACTTCAGAAAGGAGAAGCCCCAGGCACAGGGGAAGAAACAGAGACACCCTGGAGCACAGGAGACATCACCAACATCACGGACTTAGAGAGACACAGAAAAAGCACTGAAACCAGGTCTATATTTTTCAAAACACGGAATGGGACTCATAAAATTTGATAGCAACTTATTATTCTTTTAAAATTTTTTTGTTTATCGCCCTGGCCAATTTGGCTCAGCGGTTAGAGCGTTGGCCTGTGGACCGGAGAGTCCCGGGTTCAGTTCCCGCTAGGGGCACATACCAAAAAAAAAAATTTCTCTTTATTGATTTTAGAGAAAGAGAAGAAAGGAGAGAAAGAGAGAGAGGGAAAACCATTAATTTGTTTTTCCACTTATTTATGCATTCATTGGTTGTTTCTTATATGTTCCCTGACTGGGGATCAAACTCGCAACCTTGGCGTATCAGGATGATGCTCTAACCAATTGAGCTACCTGGCCAGGGAAGCAATATATTATTCTTAATTGGAATCCTCAGTACTGTACAGAACTAACATGGCATGAGGTAAACATAATTAGAATATATAAAGAGTCTTGAAATACTAGTGAAAATTCAGATTTAGTTTGTCAAGTGTTATGCAACAAATAAGAAAGACTTTAATATGGTAGATGCATTTTTAATTTGGTTGAATTTTTCTTAGTATATGCAGGGAAGTATTCATGTGTGCTCTGTGATCCATGGGGAGCAGGGGGGAGCTGACATGTTTTCATACGATGCCGAATCCCTCCCCCAGAGCCACTCTCTGGCCATGGGCATCTGACAGAGAGAGCCGAGCCTGAACTGTTAAATTTCAGGCCTGGGGTGCGGGTGGGGGGACACACCATCTTTTTCTAATGGCCACAGCTGTAAAATATAAAGTTTGAGTTGTGAGTTTCTGTGTTTCCCTCCATGTGGACCAGAAAAGCAGAGAAAATGGGGTGGGTGGGAGGGGAGAGAGAGAGAGAGAAAAAGAGGAGAATACAGCAAATGTCCAAAAAGGGCCATGAAGATGACTAGCTTCACTTATTTCCTGAGATTCAGTCATGTTCTTCGTGGATTATGGAAGACAGAATTGTGTCCTTATAAGCAAAATACAAACCACTTCTTTCCTTCAACATATATGAGAGTTGGATCCTGTCAGAATAAAATATTTCTATTAATGTACTCATAAAATCATTACATATGAATATATATATAAAATCACATATACACATCTATATGTAAAATTAGAAACTTTTACAATATGAAAAGGAAAAGGATCTAGATTTTTACTGTTTTGGAAATATGTACAATTTTCATAGATCCACATTTTCAACATTGTTTAAAATTTGATATAAACTTTCTTAAATTTTATTTATTTATTTTTATCCTCACCGGAGGACATTTTTGCATTTATCTTCAGACAGAGTGGGAGAGAGAAAGGGAAGAGAGGGAAAGAAACATCGATGTGAAAGGGACACATCGAGTGGCTGCCACCCGCACAATCAACTGGGGCCAGGGACAAACTGCAACGAGGTACGTGCCCCCTAGCAGGAACTGAACCTGGGTCTCTCTGCACCGCGGGCCGACATTCTAACCGCTGAGCCAAACCGGCCAGGGCTCGCAACCATTTTTATCCCTTTATAATTTTCACTTTCATGGTCTTACCTATCTTTCTATTGTGGGGCAGTGATTTTCCTTAATAGATTGTTTCTTATAGACAGGAGAGACTAACTCTCTAGCATATGAATGTATCAGGCTATTTTTCTTGTCATATTATAGTACATTTCACAATGTTTTTGCTGTTTAGAAATTGAAATTTTTAATCATGATTCCATCTTTGACTCCTTTCCTTATTATTTCTGCCTTAGATCTTCCGATATTTTATAAATACTTACATTTTCTTGTAACTATGTGTAAAGTTATATTTTTTGACTTAAAATTATACCTTTACTGAATTTATTTTGATAAAGACTATAAAGTCAAGTGTAGGGGTTTTTGTCTTAAGTCTTCTGGTGGTATTTATAGTAATAATATAAATTTAGTTAAGGTAAGAGTTCTCAACCTGGGGTCCAAGTGTTCACCATAGACTTGGAGTATTTTAAGTTGCCTCTGTGTAGTTGGATGGATCCCTATGCATTTGTGAATTTTACTAAGAAGTCTCAACACATATAACATTCTCAAAGAGGCATATGAACCCTAAATGGTGAGGGACTTTTCTCTAAAGAGTAAAATATGGATGAAGCACAAAGTGGTTCTGTTCTTTAAAAGGTGGAAAATCCTTTTCAATTTCAGAAGAGCAGACATAGCTGTCTGATCTTCTGGCCATTGAATTCTTTGTTCCAGTAAAATTTCACACAAAGCTCAAAAGATAAAAGCAACGTTCTTCTGTTAAAGCAGGAGCTGGGGAGCCTGAAAATCTGGAACAGAATTTGAAAATATTGTATTAGAATGTGTTTCAAGGGGGTAAAATGTATGTCATATGAATTTATCTTCTACCTTTCCAAATAGAAGTTCTCAGAATGACTCTTCATAATTAATATTTTGATTACATAATCTGAAAAAATATATATATGTAGTGGACTAGTTAAGGTAGACGCACTCCTGCCTCAAAGAGCTGAATGTAAGATGACCCAGATCAGCATCCTGTACCGGACTGTCTGGCATGGTGCAGTCAGATTGACAGTATCACAGAGGGAGCTTTTTGTGCTGAACAGTGACTGCCGACCATGAAACCAATCTCAAATACCAGCAGAGAACACACCAACTTCCCCTCAACAATATGCTAGGATTCATTAATACATCATAAAAAGCAACAAGAAAAATCCCTCCGCATGTAAATTTGAACATATCTGTAAGTCCACACAAATGCAATGATGTTTTTCAAGCAGTAAAATTGTTATTTTTTAGCTTTCATATTTTGTGCAATATTTATAATATTGCTCAAAACAGTGAATTTTATTTAATGAATAATACAGTCAATTAATTTGGAAATTATTGTGATGCAGATTTAATTATGCCAAGCTTAGCCTTAGCCCCAGAAGCTATTTAAGAACAGAACACTAATAATTTTGTTTTTGATTTACAACTAGTTTTCATATTTTGGAACCTAATTAAAAATAAAGCACACACACACAAAAAATTTATACCCAACAATGTTAAAAGGAAATCATTATGTAGAAGCCATTAGATTCTACTTTCAATATTAAGAATATGAACAATAGGGTTGATCCATAGACATTATCTTTTAAATTTTACACTTGCTCTTCTGAAGAATTTGTTAGAGGAGATAAAATATTGAACGTGTTGTCAAACAAGAAGAGATTAATTAGTACATTAGTCTGTAGGGTGGAAACTGGTTATCAAATAATGCTGAGTTGAAGGAAATTCAACTAGTAGTTTAAAAAAAACAACTAAACTTTAAAATTACTGTGTCATTTATTATTCAAAAAATATACAGAATACTTCACTGGAATATATATCAATCCTAAATCAATTTGTTTATTTGTTGATAGAGAAAAAAACAAAAAAACAAACCGCTGGCTTTTGTTTAAAACATTCATTTTTATACTAGCCCTGCTAATTATTAGAATCCCTTAAACTTCCATTTGCAAAATAGAAAAAAAAAAGAATATCTCACCTTTAATCTAAGGAATTTATTTTTTCAACTGTAGAATAAACTCAGTTTTGTGTTACTTCATTGATACTATTTAATAAATAATAATTTTTTTCAAGGATGCAAATGAAAATGGCTATGGTACTTAACCCAAACACCCACCCTATGTGCAGCCGGGCTAACTGGGCTTTTCTGCACGTAGGGGAGGGAGCCCTTGACAACTGACTTCCAACTCGGGTGACTTTCCACCTACCAAGCTGTGCAGCTGGAAATGCAGTCGCCAGCTCCTCCTTCTTAAATCCACCCTAGTTTGCCTTCTGTCCCTCACAATGCATATCTTGTCTGACTTTTATAGTCAGAAAAGGTTTTCATCAAAGACAGAAATAAGGAGGAGGAAGAGGACACATGTCTTCGCCACAAGCCAATGTGTGGCTGCTATGTACCTCTTTCAAGGAGTGGAGAAAGTGCAGTTCCTGCCACTCTGTCTTCAGGACATCCCACCGTTCTGATGTCAGGTAAGGAGAGATGATAAAAATTCAGTGGGCAGTCAAAAGAGAAAAAAATAGATATCTTGAGTTCTTGGAGAACAGAAAAGAATTGGATGTTTGAGGTACAGAAAATGGGACATAAAAATCTCGGCCATGTATTAGTGGTAGGACCTTGGAGAAGTCATGCAACTTAAATATCCATTTCCTCATCTGTAAAATTGACATAAAAACTTAATATGAAAAGAAGAGGCAAAAGTAGGTCCACAGTAGTGAGTACCCCAAACACAGAGTTTATTCTGGTATTATTTTACATATGAACAATTGTAACCCTACTTCTGCCCCACCCTGTATTCAGAGATAAGAAAAGCACAGGAGGGTTCAAGGTTGGGGAACCTTTTTTTGCCAAGGGCTATTTGGATATTTATACCATCATTCTTGGGCCATACAAAATGATCAACTTAAAAACTAGACTCCATGTTTGGTCAGCCTAATTTGGTAAAGCATATGATGTTAGCTGGTATTGATTTTGTGGGCCTTATACAGCCATTGGGCCAGACATTCTCCACCCCTGGTAGATCATCCCAACAGTGACCATTCAATAACTGTCACAAGTCCCTCCATTACACTGACCCCAACTCTCTTGCTACTCGAGTTATCACTTTCTTGTGGACAATACCTCCCTGCGGAGGATTTACAGCTGTGACATTTTACCTAATGTGTTGAGATGAATAAATCACAAGGAGAGCTTGGCCCTTCCCTTCCTTCAGAATTTCAAGGAGGGCCATGGTTGTTCTGATAGGTGCTGCTGATGGCAGAGGAGTTGGAGAAGCAAAACATGTGAGAAGCCCTGGTGTCCAGAAGGGATTATGGATGAAGCACATGTCGGTAGCTTTGGTGCACTGGATTGAATCACATTCTCCCACCCGCAATGTATGTTCACCCAGAACCTGTGAATGAGACCCTATTTGTAAATCGGGTCATTGCAGTTATGTAATCAAATTAAGAAGAGGTCATATTGGACTAGAGTGGAGCGAATCCAATGACTGGTATTCTTATAAGAAGAGGAAAGTTTGGACACCTACACACATGCAAAGAGGCTGTCCACGTGATGATGGAGGCAGAGGTGGTCCCTGCCTCCACGAGCCAAGGAATGCCGAGGACTGCCGGCAACCGCCAAGAGCCAGGGAAGGCAAAGAAGGATGCTCCTTGGAGCTTTTGGAGAAAGCATGGTTGGCCCTTATGACATGCTGATTGAGAAGAATAAATTTCTATTGTTTTAAGCCTCTTAGTTTGTGGTAATTTCTTACAGCAGCCTTAGGAATCAAATTCACCTGGTGGGGTGTGGGTGGAGGTTGAAGAGGGCATAGAGAGGGTAAAAGGTGATGGATAAAATAAAATAAAATACAGTAAAATAAAATCACTGTCAGATTTTTAAAATTCACCTCGGGAGCATGCACCTGAGTCTGGGTTTTGCTGTCACAAGGATACAGAGCAGAGAGTCTGGGGAGCAGAGGGCAAATGCTTCCACCTCATTGATTAGTAAGAAAGGCAAAACATGTTGAAAACATTGGAACTTGAAATTGCCAATCTCCACATGATATCTACCAACAACACATTTTAAAGAACAGTTTCTGTTCATTAAATTCCTAATCATAAAACTCTGCTGAGAATTCTAGTGTTTCTGTAGGGACGGAGATGGGAAAAAGTAACAGATGCAATCTATGAAAGTCTAAAATAGGCACCAGTATTTGAATATGCACTGCATGCTAGGTTTATATATATTCTTTGTATCACAGAATCAGAAATGTAATGTCAAAATGCCAATTACTTTATAGACAGAAAAACTGAGCCTTAGAAAGATTAATTAACATATTCAACATCACAAACAGCTGATGAGTGAATGATCGGGGATTTCCACATAAAATATATCTGATTATAGCTATTACATGATGTTTTATCCCAGGGAGTTATTCCCAAATTAATCATGTAGCAAACAAAAACAGCATGTTCCTTAAAAAAAAAAAAGGATAATCTTGCACACCAGAGGGTAGAAATATTTTTAAATATTCTATGGTTACAAGTCTTTAACAATAATGATCAAAATAACTGAGACTTATGAAGCATCCTATAATAAATAATTAGGTAAGTTATACTATTATCTATCAGTGCTTTAAAAAGCAGTATATAAAACCCAGCTTTTCAAAAAGGATAATCTATGGGATGATTACTTGTTAAATAGTATTCATCTTCATTAAGAAAGTCTCAATAAATACTTACGACATATAGGTGTGGTATACTTTCGTCATTTCAAAAAATTAATAGTATAAGCACATTCTCACTTTCAATTCCTTTGTTTTAATATACTCAATGAACTGTTTAAATACATTACCATAATTGACCTTCACCTGAGCAAAACGTCAAGAAACATCTCTTGACATGTGAATTTGCCTTTCAGCTACAAATGAATCACCTTTCTCTTCAATAAACAGGGCCTTTGTATACAATTACTTAAACAACAGCCATCTATCATTCACCCAAAGATGGCATATTGCCCATGACTAGGTAATTAGTTCATTGACTATTGATCACAAAACACTTCTTGAGTCAAGTTGACCTTGGCATTCAATACAGTGAGTTTGCTAGATGCAATGTTTACATTCCTATTTCCCATTCATGTTTCACTCTAGTGAACAAGGATAACTTGATTCATGTTCTCAGCCCGTAATCTAGATCTGAGACCAGGAAAATGCAGTTTGTTGCTTGTCAGGTGTGGGTCAAAGCTTCACTCCTGAATCTTGGACAGAGGCACCATGAAATTGGGAAGGGCAGGCATCTCTAATAAGTGTTAGAAACTTCCTGAAGTAGGGAATTGGATGCTCGTTAAGAAAAAAACAACGTAAATCATCCAGAGAAAACATCTTTATTTTTAATTCTAAAACATCAGTCATACCAAAATTCACCTGAAAAATGGTAAAAAATACAAAAGCCCAGGCCCTGGCTCCTCCAATGACCCTAGGCCCCATGTGTCCTTTATTAGCTCTCCTAGGTGACTCTGATATAACTACGCACTTGAGAACCACTGGTCTATGACATGTGGTTTCAGCACCTGGTATTTGGTTCTAAGATGGGCCAGAATAAACTAATTTCAGATCTTTACAGAGTTTACTGCATGCCAGCCCAAGCACTATCTGTACCAACCACCTGTCATTTATATTTTTCAATTTTAGTATCAAAATCTCCAGACCCAAGGATGTGAGTGGTCAGTTATCCAAGTGATTCTGAGCAGCAACCTCAGCCAGGTGTCAAGGTCAGTATCAACAGAGATAAGTCATATTGACAGTACACAAGCTTAATATGATGTGATGGGAATCACAGGTTATCTCTGTGTTCTTCCTTCCAAAACCCATAAACCCCAGTCTAATCATGAGGAAAACAGCAGACAAACCCCAGCAGAAGGATATTCTAAAAAATACCAGACCAGTACTCCTCAAAACTGACAAGGTCATCAAAAATTAGGATGGTCGGACAAACTGCACAGCCCAGAGGAGCCTAAGGAGACATGACTACTAAATGCAATGTGGGATCCTGGATCTGAAACGCAATAGTTAAAAAACAAAAAACAAACAAACAAGCAAACAAAAAACTGAGGAAATGTGAATCAACTGTGGACTTTAATTAGTAATAAAATAACAATATAGTCTCATTGATTATGAGAAAGATAATATAGGAACGTAAGAGGTTAACAGGAAAATTAGGTGTGAGGCATATGGAAGCTCTCTGTATTATTTTCACAATAATCCTATAAATCTAAAACTGTTCTAAAACAAGAACGTTTGCTTAATTTTTTTATAAGTTAAAGCAAAAAATGCCTGACAAAAGTTGATATATCCCTTCTTTTTCAAATACAGAATACAGTCTACACTCAATCTCCCTTTTTTCATGGTAGGACAGGCCCTTCTTGGGTCTGGGCCTCAGATCCAAAGGCCACAGCATCCTCATGCATGGTACATACACACAAGGCACACCCCCTAGAATACCCTGTCTCAGTTAACTAAAAGAGGAAGGGGAATTAAGAAACAAAATTGAAATAGGAGAGCAGACAAATTTTGTAGGTTTAGGATTTTTTACCACACTTTTTCCTACTTTCTCACATACTCTAATCCAACAGCTATTTTTTTATTCTGACCTTTCAGCATTTACCATAGCTTTCATTTAAATAACAACAGTCTTGCCCTAGCTGGTCTGGCTCAGAGGTTACAGCAGCATCAGCCTATGGACCGAAGAGTTAGGGGTTTGATTCTGGTCAAGAGCATGCACCTCAGTTGCAGTTAGATCCCCGGCCCTGGTCCGGGTCGTGCAGGAGGCAACCCGTCAATGAGTCTCAATGAGTCTCTCACATCACTGTTTGATGTGTTTCTCTCTCTCCCTCCCACTCTGTCAGAAAATCAATGAAAAAATGTCCTCAGGTGAGGATTAAAAAATAAAAATAAAAAACGAACAAACATAAAAACAACAACAGTCTTGCACTCTGCCCTTTCGTCCCACTGGCTGAGATGCTATTTAGCTAAATTATCTATTTGCGCTGACACAAAATCACAAACAGGTGTGGAAACAAGACTTCCTGACTCCAATTTCCCTGGTGAAGAGAGAACTATAGGCTGTCTTGTAGGGAGAGAATGCCCAACAAGCTGCTGGAGTTAGTTCTAATTGAACATGGGACATGACAGTGGTTATAATATTGGCTATGAGCTCGTAGACCGTGCAAGTCACTTAGATGGCGGTCAGCGGTTATCTCAGCTTCTTCTGGACTTAACAGATAATTTACACAATAGAAAATGTATACATATTTACAACTGATTGATCATCTGTGCTTAAGAAATGTAGTTGCCATCTTTTTTTTCCTTTTAATTTCTCCACACTGACATTCGCAAAACATCACAATTATTACATCTGGTCACATCACCACGTATTTGGTATCTACCATCTCTTTCTAATTTTCAAACACTGTTTGCAACATACTACTTTTAAGTCACTGTTGCAATAATTCTTAAATTTGTTTATGTTTTGGGATCATCTGGGTTTAATAATATATATCTCAATACCTGGGTCCCTGTCTAGAAGAGATTCTGATGTAACTGGGCTAGGATGTGGACTGGATTTTCAGAGGTAATTTTCATATGCAGCAATGTTTGAAAATCCCAACTAAATATAAAAAAGGTTGTCTTTCATAAACTTACTATACTTAGAATTTCCTTTGTAAGAAATGAGACTGAAGACTACCTGTAGATCACCCACTCACAAGGGCAATAATAACATATTTCATTATCATATTCTATTATGATTTTAGGATTTTATTTCTCTGCTATATGTTGATCCATCTCATGGCAATAACCAATTCCCCAACATTAATATCTTAGAGGACTTAGCACACTGCTCAGTCCCATAAAATATTACTCTAAACTCATGTTTTGTTCCCAAGTTTAGAACCAAGGAAGAGACTGATGAAAAATTCAGGCAAGTGGATATAAAAAACTCACTTTTAATGCCTGTCCAGTGGACTTTAGAGAATGTTCTTATAGCTCTGTGCCAGAGGGAATCCTAATACTGAAACAAATACATAATTAGACCGACTGGCTGAGGCTGCCATTGGCCAACTTAATAAATTATGAAATAGAGAAATGGAGAGGCAGATCCCAAAGTGAAGAGAGAAAGAGGGTGGGATCTTACATGCCCAGGCTCCCCAATCACCTGAAGGGAGACAAGTGGGGGGGCTTAGAGAAGTCAGGATGATTTCCCTAGTTGCTATGCCTCCATGTGGTAAGAGAGAGCCAGGTAAAAGAAGTTTCTTTCCCCTTGCAAATACATATTAGTTATACTGCAGACTCAGTCACAAGCTCCATGAAGAACCGCCAAATGCACTGTTATTTCTCTTGGCAACTCTTCTGATTGGCTACTTGTAATGATCTCATCTGCTCTATTTTTTTTTTTTTCTTTTTGTAAGTTTTATTGAATTTACTGGGATTATATTGGTTAATAAATTGTATAGGTTTCAGGTGTACAATTCTATAATACATCACCTGTATATTGTCTTGTGTGTTCCCCACCAAAAGTCAAATCTCTTTCCCTCATGATTTATCCCCCCTTTACCCTCTTCTATTTCCCCCCAACCCCTCTTTCCCTCTACTAATCACCATATTGTTGTCTATGTTAATGAGCTTTTTGTTTTGGTTTGTTTTGCTTAATCCCTTTGCTTTTTTCACCCAGCTCCCTATCCCCCTTCCCTTTCACAGCTGTAAATCCGCTTTCTGTATCTATGAGTCTGTGTTTATTTTGTTCATTAGATTTCACATGTAAGTAAAATCATATAGTATTTGTCTTTCTCTGACTGGTTTATTTCACTTAGCATAATGCTCTCCAGGTCCATCCATGCTGTTGCAAAAGGTAAACGTTCCTTCTTTTTTACGGCTGAGTGGAATCTCATTGTGTAAATGTATCACAGCTTTTTTTTTTTATCTTCTGAGGACATTTTTTGTTGTTGTTGTTGTTGTTCAGATTAGAGTGGGAGGGAGAGAGAGAGAGAGAAACCTCGACGTGAAAGGGACACATCGAGTGGCTTCCACCCGCACAACCCAACCAGGGCCGGGGACAAACTGCAACCGAGGTACGTGCCCTTAGCGGGAACCGAACACGGGTCTCTCTGGACCGCAGGCTGACGCTCCAACCGCTGAGCCTAACCGGTCAGGGCGTACCACAGCTTTTTTATCCACTCGTCTACTGATGGGCAAATGGGATACTTCCAAATCTTGGCTATTGTAAGTAATGTTGTAATGAACATATATTCTTTTAAATCAGTGTTTCGCAATGTCACTAATCAGAGAAATACAAAATAAAACCACAGGGAGATATCACCTCACACCCCTCAGAATGGCTATCATCAATAAATCAGCAAACAAGTGTCGAAAAGGATGTGGAGAAAAGGGAACCCTCATGCACTGGTGAAAATGAAAATTGGTGCAGCCACTCTGGAAAACAGTATGCAGTTTCCTGATGAACAAAAAAGACCCAGAGACATAAAAGTGGAATACAGACTGACAAACCTCAGAAGAGGGTGTGGGAGGGAAGGAAGGGATAAACCACAGAACTTATATGCGTGTATGCGTAACCAATGGATATAAACAACAAAGCTGGGGACGGGGTGCGGGGGGTGGGGTGAGATTGGGAGGATGGTGTCAATGAGGGGAAAAGGAGAAACATCTGTAACAAAAATAAATTAATAAAAACAATTAAAACAAACAAACAAAAAACTGCCTTATGACCCAGCGATCCCACTTCTGGGAATATATCTGACGAAACCTGAAATATCTTCTCTATTTCTAAAAACCATCCTCCTTCTCTGCTGCTCCGGGAATCCCCAGTTTCCTTCCAGATCCACCAGGGGGAGTTCAGACCCTGATCAGGAGCTGTGGTCCCCTTCCCTGGATGTCCTGGAGGCTGGCTCTTCTGCGATCTGAGCAGTCAGCAGAGAAGCTAGAAGAGCCAGGGAGGAGACTTGTACCTACTTACACAGCAGGAAGTCACAGCCATGTTCAGTAGATGGACCTCATTCCCCCAAGTTGCTGCTACAAGTCAAAGCAGAACCACAACAGCGACAGTTGAAAAAAATCACTAGGGAATACGCAGACTTTCTGTTGGGAATCAGTGGACACACACACTTGATGCTGCCTCATTGAAAATGACATAAGCTATGGCAAAATGATAATGGCTGACCTACTCAGAAGCATACAGGAAATCAAACAAATGCTCATGGATCTCAAACGGACAATGAAAAAAAGATAAATGAAAAATATGTAACATTACAATTTTGTGAAAAATAATAGTTTTAAGTGTTTAGTAAATGAAAATAATATAGGTTCTATCATATAGAAGTGACTCAATGCCAGTGATAGCAGAATTTGGGTGGTTTCTCTGGGGGATGGGGGCATGGTAGTCAGAACTTAAAAATGACCTCCAATTATTCATGCCCTTGTGTTATGCCCTCCTCTTCATTGTAAATATAATGGATGATGCTCCACTGACGAGGTGACATATGGCAAAGGAAAAGGGATTTTTTTCCAGGCAGAAGAAAGGTCTCTAATCAACTGACTTACAGTTGATACTACCCTGGTGGGCCGGACCTCATCAAGTGAGCTCTTTAAAAACAGGTCTATTACAGATAATTTAAGTATGTAATATAAGGATATTATAAATAACTTTAAGTCAATATTAAAAAAAAAAAAAGCAGGTCTAGAGAAGAGAGACTTGAAGCAGCAGACTGTCTCTATTACTGGCTTTGAAGCAAGACTCATTAACCCTACAGCCACAAGGAAGTGGGTTCTGCCAACAATCTGAAAGACTTTGAAAGTGGATCATTTCATAGTCACACTTGCAGATGAGGCTGTGGCCTGGTCAATGCCTTCGCTTGAGCCTGGTGACGTGCTGAGTGAAGGACCAGCAAAGCCGTGCCTGGACCACGGGCCTGTGGAAATTGTGAGATAACAGATGCATGGTTTCAAGCCACTAACTCTGGGGTATTTGTTATGCAGCTTTATGTACACAGTTAACACAGGGATAATTCGCACCACACTTTTCTTCTAATGTTAATGCAAACCAAGTGACTACATGTATGTCTAACTTGCTCATATGTACATACACACACATTAAAAATGAAAAATTCCTCTTGATTATTTATAGTTGTTTCTCAAATCTCAACATTTTATGTATAGTTTTTCTCTCTCAAAACATAAAGGAGTTACCATGTACATTGAGAATTACGGTACAATGAAGTTTGTGTGCCCATATTATAGTATTCACATATACCTAGAAGAGGATAGTGTTGGTCAGAAATACTCACTAATTATTTTACAAGCCAATGCTTTGGACGTGGGACAAATAGAGGGTGTTTTTGTTTAAGTCCATAAATACTGATGGATGTAAGTATAGAAAAAGCTAATCGTCAGGGTTTTTAACAAGATAGCCATTTAAAAATACATTTCAGTCACTTGAACATCAAATATTTTTTAAAATTATTTTAATCAATTTATTGTTGTCACAGATGTTTCTCCTTTTTCCCCCATTGATACCCTCCTCTCTACACCCCCTACCCCATCCCCAGCTTTGTTGTCTATGTCCAGTGGTTAAGTTCTGTGGTTTATCTCCCCCCCACTTCTGTGGTTTGTCAGTCTGCACCCTACTTCTATGTCTCTGGATCAATTTTGTTGAACATCAAATATTAAAAGCTATTCTTTTAAGTTCAGTTTCACCTTAAAGTGAATAAAATATGAATCGGTTGCTTAATGTGTGTTCTACCAAAATAATCTAAATTAATTTAACACAGCCAAAAGAAAGAAATGAAATAAAAATATGCTAATAACATATTGTTAATGACATTAAAAGGAAATTGTGAAATAGAATGTATACTAGTATCCCAAACTTGGTCCTATGGTGAAACATTCCGTAACGGCCAGAACAGAATTCACTGGCAGAAGAAAGTGCCTTGGTTGAATTTTGAAGATGGGCTCCTAGCCTCTCTCCCAAGTTTCTCCAGAGGGGAGGATAACTGCCCCCTGCCCCCTCTGCCATAGAGGAAGGAGGACACGCTGGTAAGAGAGATCTGGGGATTTGAACTTCAGCCCCTCCCTAGTTCTCAGCTACCAGACATGGTAGGAACTTGTCCCTGCAGCGTGAACAACCTCTCAAGCTGGTTACTCCTAAACGGATGCTGCACAACTGTGCTCCCGGGAGCATCTCCAGTGGGCCAAGATCACTGCTGCATGCCTGGCCCACCTTCCCCTATTCAACCAGAGCCACCTTGCTGGGAGAGCTGCTGAGACCAAGGCAGAGTGCTGAGTGCCAGGCCTGCTCCCAGAACACAGTGGCTGCTTTGCCTTGTTCAGTAATCACAAGCCACATCTACAGCTGTCACAATTACACGTTAGAAAAGTAGAGTGCAAGACAGCCCTCTCAGAAGGGAATTCTTCAATTTGCGTATTTCCTGGAGACTTTTTTTCTGTGACTCTATTAACTTATTAACACTTTTTAAAGTGATGCCGCTTCCCAAAGTGTTCTCTGTCCAAAAAATCATTGAGGTGGCTATAAATAAAACTTTACACCTTAAGTCCCTCGGTACCTAGCCCAAAAAAGTAAATGTTACTGATTTTCCAGAGAGATGTTATGAGAATGAGTGATGTTGAAAACGCACTTCTTTCCTATAATTAGGAAAGGCTGAAGCAAGAGGACTGATGGGATCTTTCCAGATGCTAGACAGAACATAAACAGAATGATAAAGGCAATGTGAAACTATCCTAGGATCACTGATGTAAGTTATTTTACTTTGGACTAAGGAAACTGAAGTAAAATAATGAAGTTTCCCTCAAGATCTCTCTCCTAAGTTTAGCATTTTTTCCTTAATAACTTTCACAAATGAACACCTATCTTCAATTTCCAAAGTTCTCACAGGGTGCTAACTAATACACTGAGCTTGTGATAACCAGTGATATTATTGCACAGTTTCATTTTTTTCTAAGCAGTGGACTTGAACTGGAGGACCAGAAATCAGAACTGGAGGAAGGGAATCTTTACCTTCCTAATGCTGGGCCTCCACAAAGATGCAGCATTGCCTAAGCAATAAAGTCCCATCATCACAACAACTTAGATGTCCTCAGAGATTAAATCAGCTCTGTGTCTGTGACATGCTTTCGTTGAAATGATCCCACACCCCTGATGTAGGACTTCTGGACTATGCAACAGTAGCAAGTTACTAAAGACCCTGAAATTTCTTTTAATGCATGTCTTCATTAGTATGAATAAATGTTTTGAACTTAAACAATAGTATCTATATACAATGTTTTGGTTAAATAGACCTAAGCAAAATTGTTATGCATATATACACCTAGATTGCAATGTCTGTTCCTAATCAAGATATACTGAAGGTTTTCCACTATATTACCAACTTGGAAAAAGATGTGAGAGTGAACATCAATCATAGTTACAATACACGCAACAATGTTAATAACTATAATTACTGATTTCTTAAATCCTATATTTTAGCCATGTTTCATGCAGCCTCCATGGCAACACCATGAAATAGGTTCTTCAGTTAGGACTATTCTGATCTTATCTGCCATCCATCTAATTATGTAGAACATTTGTAAAGTTTACTTTCTTAGTAGGCTGGATTTGAATCATTTTAAGATTTTTAATTAACACAAAGGATGATTAAAACTCCATCTGAAATTTCTGTCCTTTATATAAAAAAAAAATTGGACTTTGTACAAATCCCCAGCACTTATTACAGGGCTCTTGGGGTGTGTGTGTGTGTGTGTGTGTGTGTGTGTGTGTGTGCGCGCGCGTGCGTGTGTGTGCGAGCATACGCACGTGCTGTAACAACCTGGATTCTAAATTTAAGATGAGTTACAAAGAATTATTTCTAGGAAGGTCATTTTATACAGCTATTTTTGGAGTTTAAATAAAAAAGGTGAATGCAATTCTAAAATACAGTTGCATTTAGTAGGGAGGACATTTGCACTTCCTAATGAGAATGCGTTCAATTTTTAATGTACGTTCACATGGAAGTGTACAGAAATTATTACGTAGTGACAGAGCTCTGTAAATTAATGACTCTTTTCTCAACAAACACAAAAGAAGTTATGTTTTAAAAAATCCAATGATATTTTTCTTGTTCAAACCCTTATTTCTTTTTTCCAAATCTGAAGTCATTAAATAAGTGACCGCATCTAAATTTAACTCTAGTTAGTTTTTGCCCAGTTTGATGATCCGCCTTTTTAAACAATTTAAAATTTAACAACATAGTGTGGTATTCAGGATGTTCACGGTCTAACTAGTAAAGTTATTTCTGCACATTAAATCAGCCTAATAACTATATGCTCAAGACAGTGCTAAGTACCCTTAGTATTCTATTCCAATTTATAAGAGGACTGTCTTCAACTCAAGTGAAGACCAAGGCCTGAAAGCAACTAACTTCAGATGCAATGACTATCTGCTGAGATAGATGAGTGTCAACATAGAAAGGCCCTGCAATATCAGGAGAGCATGAAATACACAAACCCTACTGACAAATTTCTCAGCCAACCCCTCAGAATGAAATCATCTTGTAAAACACCCAGTGCCTGGGTTCTCCACCTGAAATCCGTGGTTCAGTCATCTTAGGGTTGAGTCCCAGACCATTTTGATATATTCCCAGGGCTAAGAAGCAACAGTCTATAATTTAGTGATGATAAAAACTTCCTAAAACCAAGAAATTTCATCAGCGGCTGACCAGCTTTCCACCAGAACAAAACAACTGTGGCAATTTTCCCCTCAGAACTAAACTGTTTTTTATTTCCCTGCTTTTGCTGGTCTCTAGAATGTTCTTTATTTCCTCCTGGATAATCCTCCTTCTCTTGGAAGCTTTCCTTGATTTCTTTCTCCTCTTTGGCTGGTCAGATGAGCCCTATGGTCTCCGGCTCTCCCTCCCCAGCTCTATGCTGACTGTGTTCTAGTTAACTTCCCCTTCCCCCCAGTTTGCTGGTTCTTTGACAGAAGAAACTACATTTTGTTGCTCTTAGTTTTGCCAGTCCCCAAGAGGTGTTTATGTTTGGAAATTTGGATGAATAAAATAAACTTCATGAAAAAATAATTATTACATCCTATGGCAAAGGTACACGAAATGTGACATTCTGAAGCCCAAACAGGGGAGCGTGAACGGCACAGACAGCAGTGCCCTTCCAACAGCTTCCAGAAAGTCAGCCAAAGCGAGAAAAGATGAGTACAAGAGGCAAGCAAGGGGAAAGGAAGCTTCCGGAAGGTCGTGCAGAATGATCAGGAGTTTGCCTCTAAGAGGTAGCAGAGTGAGAGCTGAACTTGAGCAGCAGTCAGGGTGGGGGTGCTCGGTTTTTGCAGGTGGTTGATCAGTTACATTTGTAACTAACTAAAGTTAATTATCATTAAGGTATATTTTGTTAAACTTGAGGTAGTAATTTTTTTATTTATTTCCATTCATATCATCCAATTGTCTAGTTGTTTTGTGTTTATAGTTTTGAACAAATGGGTCCAAATACTAATACAATTGTTTGAATAATCAAAAGTGTTCACAACATCTATTTTCTTTTGTTTTGTTAAATGAGCAAATAAAAAAAAAAATACATGCTGGCTGACATGATTTCAGCTATAAGATCACATAACAATCCTTCAAACAATTCTAAACTCATTCAAACATTCAAAATGTTTTTTTTCCAGAGATAATGCATTTATAAAAGCAGTTAACTTCCTCTTCCCTCTTAAAGGCTATCTGGAAGTATCCACTTTTAAAAATATGTTAGTTATTCAAATACGTTTTCAAATATGTAGCATATTGCTGACTGCCACGCATCATCACAGAATATTGAGAAAAATTGCGAACAGTTTTCTTTGCCAAATCTGAAGTTTGCAACTTCTAATATGGACAATAGTTTAACCTGTAACTATCTCACACAATTTTTTAACCTCAATAGCCATTACAAAGTATCATCACATTTCTGTGGTATTAACCCTGGCCGGTTTGGCTCAGCAGTTGGAGCGTCGGCCTTCGGTACAGAAAGACCCGGGTTCGGTTCCCGCTAAGGGCACGTACCTCGGTTGCAGTTTGTCCCCGGCCCTGGTTGGTCGTGCGGGTGGCAGCCACTCAATGTGTCCCTTCGCATCGATGTTTCTCTCTCTCTCTCTTCCTCTCTCTCCCTCCCGCTCTATCTGAACAAAAAATGGAAAAATGTCCTCGGGTGAGGATAAAAAAATAAAATAAAAATAAAAAATTTCTGTGGTATTAAAAGAATATGTTTCATAAAACCATTTAAACTGAATAAACTGAAAACAATAAACAGTCTCTAGGACACACAGAATTCCATAACTCCCCTCTGCTTTTCACTGTACTACAAATATAGACTATCTGATGTACGGAACAAGCAGAGGCCCCTGTTTCAGTCTATAATTAAAAATTTAGATCAATTTAAGGTTCCCAGCAAAAGTGATGGGAAGGTACAGAAATTTCCCATACATCCCCTGCCCTCCATATGTATAGCCTCCCCCATTATAATATCCTCCACCAGAGTAATACATTGCTTACAATAATCCGCATTGACACATTATAATCAAAATCCATAGATTACATTGTGGTTCGCTCTTGGTGCTGTACATTCTATGGACTTGAAGAAATGTATAATAATATGTTTCCAACATTATGGTATCATACAGAGTAGTTTCACTGCCCTAAAAATGCTCTGAGCTTTACCTATTTAACACCCTCCCCTGAAAGCCCCTGAAGACCACTGATCCTTTTACTGTCTCCATGGTTTTGTCTTCTCCACAATTCATATAGTTGGAATCATCCAGTAGTTGCTTTTCTAGATTGGCTTCTTTCACGTAGCAATATGTGCTTAAGTTTCCTTCATGCCTTTTCTCACTTGATTTCTTTTGAATGCTGTATAATATTCCATTGTCTGCATGTACCACAGTTTATCCATTCACCTACTGAGGACAGCTTGCTCACTTCCATTTTTTGACAATTATGAATAAAGCTGCTATAAATGTCTGCAGGTATTTGTATGGACATAAATTTTCAATCCCTTCTGGCAAACACCAGAGAGCACAGTTGATGGATCACATGGTAAGAGTATGTTTACTTTTGTAAGGAACTGCTAAAACATCTTCCAAAGTGGCTGCACCATTTTGCAATCCCATCAGTAACAAAAGATGGGTGCTTGGGCTCCACATCTTCACCAGCACATGGTGTTATTAGTATTTTGAAGTTTGGCCCTTCTGATGGGTATGTAGTGGTATCTCACTATTGCTTCAATTTGCGTGTCCCTTGACTTTTACTCATAGTTATGAAGACAATTTTTTTTCCCTCTCCAGATAGTTCAGGGATTAATATGGTCAAATTTCCCATTACTTTATTTTGTCATCCACTTTGTGTTTAATGTCCATGAGGACATTAAATATGTAAAGCTAATAAATATCTCTATACCTTTACCTAATATAGTATATTCTTAAAACATTTAGGTCTTTTATCAACCCAGTATTTTTTTATTTATAGTGTGTAGATGGAAATCTAATTTTACTTCATTTTTGCATACAGACAGCCAATGATACAATATTGAGACAATAACACTGATTGAAACAATCTCTTCTTTCTCTCCTTCCCATAAATGAAATTCTCATATATACAGGAGTCTATTTCTAGTCGTTATATAATTCTTTTAATGACTCAATAAGGTAATCCATATTAAAAAAAAAAAAGCACAGTGCTTGTGTATATTTTATCTTATTATCATTATGATTATTTTATTGATTGTTTTGCTCATTTATATATATATATATGTGTGTGATTTTCTGGAATACATTTTTTGCCACTTTTTAAAAATCTCCTTGGAATTGGTGAATGAAAGTGCATTAAATTTGTGTATTGGAAGGAATTTTCTCCTTAATTTGCAAAGCTTATAATGAGTCTTCCCATTCCTTACTTGGTACATGTCTTGTTCTTCTCTGGTCTTCTTTATGGGTTTTTATAAAATTTTATAATTTCTCCCCAAAGAGTTCTGCATATTTTTATTAAAATGTTACCTATGCATCTTATCATTTTGTTGTTCTTGTGACTGAGACTGTATTTCATTTTACATTTTGTAGTTATTCATGGCTGGTGTGTAGGAATGCAATTGATTTTGTGTACCTGGTTATCTTAATGGATTCACTTTATTAGGTATAATAATTTGTCAGTTATTCCCTTGTGTTTTCTGGGTATATGATGTAAAGTCTACACATAATGGCATGCTTCTTTCTCCCTACACGTTTATCCCGTGTTTAGCAATGCCTAGTATCTCAAGTCTAAAGTTGAATATTACAGGTGACATAAGACATAAGACTCCAGATTCTAATGGAAGCCCTTCAATAATGGCATTCCTATGATTAAATATGATATTTCTGATTGGTGACTCTTTACCAAGTTAAAGAACATCCTTCCCAAGTTATTCTGCTAAAATAATTATTTTTTAAATTATGATTAAAATGTAGGTACTTTTTAATTGATTAAAGGTATGGCACTTTAACAAACACATCTTTGGCATCTGTGAAAATAACCATGGGCTTATTTCTGATTAATATTAAAATACTAAATGGTAGTAATTCGTTTTCCAATGTTGAGCCATTCTTGCACATCTGAAATAAAACTGATTTTGCTATGATTATTTTACATATATGATTGAATTTTATTTAGGATTTTTGCTTGAATGTTTAAATGTAAGGTTGGCCTATAATTTCATTTCCTGCTTTCCATTTCTAGTTTGGGCACTGCGGTCCTGTATTGCTTACATAAAATCCAATTTCTCTAAAATAGTCTTCCTTTGTTCACCAACTCGAATTACGAGATGTCACTGGCCTGTCCGCATTTGCAGTCTTAATAGGAACTCTCTGTTTTGAGTGGCAAAGTCACACAGCTGGAGAGTGAGCACCAGGTTCAGCAGCTGGTGGCTCATTGTGACCCATTACCGTGTAAGTTGAGACCTACGTCCTCCTTCTCTGTAAAATTGATATGATACCCACACTGAAAACTGCTGTAAGGACTGAATACGCTAATGCTCACAGAGTATCTGGTACACAAGGTTTTCTATGATGGTGATGATTTTTCTTGATGAATATGGACATAAACATTTGTTTATTTGTATATGTTACCCTTGGTCTCTGCATGTCAAGTGATGCATAGGATTTACACAGGAAATGCATAATATCACTCATAAAAGAAAGGCCTGTTGGTAGTCTTGTGAGAACAGTCTAAAAGTGGGGGAAATAAAAACCAAATGGTAGAAATAGCAGCCCAGGTAGGTAGTTGTTTGGGGCTGAATTGCATCCCCTCAGAGGATATGTTGAGGGCCTCCACTCTCTCATCCCAAGTACTTGTGTTTGTGAAGGTACTTGGAAATAGGATCTTTACAGATATAATTAGTTAAATGAGGACACGCTGGAGTAAGGGGGCTCTTACTCCTGTATGACTGGTGTCCTTATACAAAGAGGGAAGACAGTGTGAAGACGCTGGCACACAGGAGGAATACCAGGTGATGAGAGAGGCAGAGACTGGAGTGATGGCAATGCACCTACAAGGGAAGGACACCTGGGGCTTCCAGAATCTGGAAGAGGCGAGGGAGCTTCAGAGGGAGCATGGCTCAGTCAACACCTTGATTCCAGACGTCTAGCTTCCAAGACTCTAGGTTAATACATTTCAGTTGTTTTACACCACCCAGGTGGAATCACTCTGTTATGGCAGCCCTAGGAGGGTATCATGGATCAGATCCAGGGAATGGCTTGGAGATTCAGGTTCTCAGTGAAGTACGCCAAAAGGAAGATGGTGCCACGCCAGTAACAAGGACATGGTGATATTCAGTCAAATGTAATCTGATCTAAGGTAAAAGTAGGAACATGTTCTAAACTGTGCACCAATCAGAACAAATAGAGGCAAAGGGACAGAGAAAATGGCCATTTACACCATTATGACTAATTGTGGTAAAGAGTTACTAACATTGTATAGGATGCTCTCTGCTGGGAAATGGGTGCAATTTTAACTGCTAGAATATATTTGATAATCTGCTTAGCAAACACTGCCATATTAACACAATTTCCTGGGGCAAAGTGACACTAGACAGGTTACATTCTCCAATGTTATTTTCTAACAAAAGATGAAATAGCATCTTGTGCACTGAGACTCTTTCTTGCCTTGTAACCCACATGTATCATCTCAATTCATTACTGCCAAACTGTCAAATCCATAACCTTTCTTGGACAGTGCCAACCTCAGTCTCTGAAATTCCATCTTCCTCATCACTCTCCATTTTCTAATTGATGACTAAAACTAAGTTGATCATTACTATTATCTGATCAGATATTCTAAGCAAGCAAAAGGCGGGCATTCTGGTTTCACCCTGGTCAAACAAGATCAAAGATGTAAATGTCATGCCAAGAAAGTGGATGACTGCACTTAACATTCTACAAATAGAATTAATTGACTTGCTCTCCAAGTTGTATGATGGAGCTATTCTGAATCTGGGAATGAAACCAGAATTTCTCACTATCAATTCTCTTTTTTCCCCAGACCAGGCGGTCTCAAAATTTATATTCTCTGATGATAATCAGCTTAAATGAGAGAATTCTTGCCAAACTCAATGCTCTAATCACACAGTAAGGAAGGACTGATAATAATTATTGTAATGTTCTACCCCCAAAATTATCAGGCAATGCTGACTGATTTAGATGCCAAGGTCCAATTTTTAAAAATATATATAGGCACATATATTTTTAATTATCTAAATATATTTGAAAAATCTGTCATTAATGATTCTTAACACAACCCTTTTATTATTAAGTTAGTTCTAAACCTTACGTTTTGCTTTCCATTTTCAAATAATTAAAAATATTGTTTAACTCAATGAATAAATGAATATTTTATTATCACATGGTATGTATATTACTGTAAGAAAAAAACATGCTGAGAGACTTCTTCCCTGTGTCTTTCTGTGCAAGTGTAAAAGCTTTCAGAAACTTAAATATGATGACAGCAGGGGTCTAAGAGGAAGCAGATCAAGGCCAATGAATAGAGTGTTCAAGATATTATTCATGCTTGACATGGCTTTTTATCAAATTCTCACTTCTGGTCGCCTAGAGTTTTGCTTATTCTTTCTTTTAATTATCAAATTCCATGGTTACTTCCACCAATAAAACAGCAATGTCCTCTTGAAAGAAAAAATATCCTCGCAGTGCACAATGCTTCTATTCTGCCTCCACTGCCTCGTCCCCTAAGGGAAGCTTCGTTGCCAGACCCCATTCACAGCCAAAAACCTCTTGCCAACAAAGACTTGAAATGACAAACTAACTCAGGAATAAAATGCATGAGCTATATTTTTTAGGGGGAAAAAACCATCCACATTTACAGAACTCTTTAATACATACTGTGATTAACTAAGATGCATTTTTTAAAAATTATGAATGCTTTGCGTAATTAAAAATTATCTTATGTAATGAATATCATAAGTTTTCACACAGACAATGAGTTATTGATGTAAATTTCTATGGAAAATCACATAAATATTTTCTTCTTTGTTTTATTGGTTTATGGGACCCCCGATATTAATTTTAAACCTACACTCTTCGCATGGGCCCATCGAAATCAGTGTTGCTGGGGATCCTCATCCAGATCTCCCCACCTGCCTGCTCTTCTCAGTCTTCCTTTTCTCAACGAATGGCAATTCCATTTTTCTGATTGCCCAGTCCAAAAATTTGGACTCATTCGTGACTCTTTTCTTATTTTCACACAAAGTATTGGTTATGGGTTAAATTGTGTACCCCGAATTCATATGTTGAGGTGCTAACCCATGTCTCAGGTGTGGCCTTATTTGGAAACAGCATCACTGTAGATGCCATTAGTTGAGGTCATGTTAGGGTAGGTTGAGCTCCCGATTCAGCATGACTGCAGTCCTCATGAAAGGGGAAATTGGACACAGGCATGCCATAGGGAGAATGCATGTGACATTGAATTTATGCTGCCACCAGCCAAGAGACTACCAGAGCTACAGGAGAGGCCTGGAACAGACACCCCACCCCCACCCCTTCACGCTTCAGAGGGAGCACAGCGCTGCTGACACAGGGGGTTCGGAATTGGCCTCCAGAACAGTGAGAAAATGAACGTCTATTGTCTGAAGCCCCTACTTTGTAGTACTTTGTCATAGAGGCCCTAACAATCTATAGTCAATCTGTCAGACAATCCTATTGCTTGTATAAATACCTATGAAATTACTTGCAAACATTTTAATTTTAACACTAGAAGTATTCCTAGATTTATTTCCTGTGAGAAACTTTTTGTAGTAATAGCATTGGTTTCACCTTGACTTCTATACTCATGGCATACCATTATTTTATTTTATTTTTTAAATATTTTTTCTTTATCGATTTTAGAGAGAGAAAGAGATAGAAACATCAATGAGAGAGAACATTGTTTGGCCACCTCCTGCCTGCCTACCACTGGGGACTGGGCCCAAAACCTGGGCATGTGCCCTGCCTGGGAATCGAACCAACGACCTCTGGGTGCATGGGTCAATGCTCAACCACTGAGCCACACAGGCCGGCATACTGTTATTATTAATTGACTACTAAGCAGTACTGTAAAAGGTGTAAAGCTTGTTTTGATGTTTCCTCCACACTCACCTGTCTACCTGCTGCTGGTCAACACTCCAAACATTCCACCTTGGACAGACTGTGCTTTCAACAGTCCAACATTAGGTTCTAGTCATTTATAGTTAAGCTTTCAATATTAATACTTGTTTGCATGAGCAAACAAGCCAAATGAAGTTACTAAGCACTATCATTTCTCAGTGTATTTTAATATATGCATTGGGTTTATATTTTTCTACTAGTCTGCTCAAAAAGTAGCTCAGCAAAACTATAATAAAAAAAAAAATTGCTTCGCTATTGCAAAAAATTCTCCAGTGAACATAAGGAGATGATGATGATAGATAGATAGATGAATGATAGATAGATAGATAGATAGATAGATAGATAGATAGATAGATAGAGAATAGACAGATAGACAGATAGATATCTAATTAGTGTTTGGGGTTTCTTTGGATATGTTCCCAGAAGTGGGATCACTGTATTATAAAGCAATCCCATTTTTAATTTTTTGAGGTAACTCCATATTGTTTTGCATTGTCCCTGCACCAATCTGCATTCCCAACAACAGTGCACAAGGGTTTCCTTTTCTCCACATCCTCACCAACACTTGTGGTTTGTTGATTTATTAATAATAAGCATCTGAGAGGTGTGAGGTGGTATTTCTTGTGGTTTTAATATGCATTTCTCTGATGATTAGTATTACTCGGCCATAAAAAAAAGAATGAAATTTTACCTTTTGTGACGCATAGATGACCTGGAGAGCATTACACTAAGTGAAATATGCCAGTCAGAGAAAGACAAATACCATATAGTTTTGCTTATATTTGGAATCTAATAAACTAACAAACAAAACAGAAATAGATTCACAGATACAGAGAACAGACTGACAGCTGTCCTAGGGGAGGAAAATTGGGGGCTTGGTGAAAAAGGCAAATATTTTTCTTAAATGAATTCTCTTGATGAAACAACTATGAAGAGATATTAAAGTCTCCTCCAGCCCAGCCAGTATGGCTCAGTGGATTGAACATCGTCCCATGGACTGAGAGGTCCCGGTTTGATTCCCGGTCAGGGCACATGCCCAGGTTGCGAGCTTGATCTCTGGTAAGGGGTGTACAGGAGGCAGGTGACTGATGTTTCTCTCTCACATTTATGTTTCTATCTCTCTCTCCTTTCATCTCTTTAAAAAAATAAATTAAAAAACATATATATATATATATATATATATATATATATATATCCTCTCCTCACCTCAACTGAAAAAAAGTGATCATTAATCATTGCAGTGTGAGTTGCCGGACTGCAGACCCAGGGCACTAGGGACACTGCCAGGGCACTAGGGACACTGCATTCCTGTCATCCTCACAGCCCAGCACCTGGCCACGTCTAAGCACAAACTGGAAAATGGTCCTGGACCCCAGCCATGGTGACCAAAATGGGTCAGGATAAGAGGGACTAATTTTTCCCTCATTTTGAATGTGGCCATGGCATGGTCATCATAGGAAAATTTTATGACCAAAGATAAAAATGCATAAATATTTTATTTAATAATCACTTGTAAACATCCATCTCTAAATTGAACATTCAGTATGAAACAGATTATTTTCAAGAAACTCATCTCTAGCCCTAGCTGGTTTTGCTCAGTGGTTAGAGTGCTGGACCGTGGACCAGAGAGACCCGAGTTCAGTTCTCGCTAAGGGCACATACCTCAGTTGCGGTTTGTCTCCTGTCCCGGTTGGGGTCGTGTGGGTGGCAGCCAGTCGATGTGTCTCTCTCACATCAATGTTTCTCTCTCTCTCTCCCTCCTTCTCTCCCTCCTACTGTATTTGAAGATAAATGCAAAAATGTCCTCAGGTGAGGAAGGAAGGAAGGAAGGAAGGAAGGAAGGAAGGAAGGAAGGAAGGAAGGAAGGAAGGGAGGAAGGGAGGGAGGGAGGGAGGGAGGGTGGGAGGGAGGGAAAGAAACACTGATTTGTTGTTCCACTTATTTATGCATTCATTGGTTGATTCTTTTATATGCCCTGAGCTGGAATCAAACCCATAACCTTGGTGTATTGGGATGATGCTCTAACCTACTGGGCAACCTGGCCAGGGCTCTATGTGGAATTTTTATACAAGAACAATTATAAAATAATAGACTGTTCTAAAATGTGCTTGGTAATAAATATTTGCTAGAACCATATAAATGTAATATTATGTGATTTTTAGATTTACACTTACTTTTTCTATGTCTATACTTTGTACTAGTTTAAATTTATAGTTTAGCTGCCAGACTTTACTTATAAAAAGAGTGTCATGAGTTGCCTTTCTGCCTCAGTAACCATGCAATAATGCAATATTTTTTTCTTGTATGTTTATCAGTAACTGTTATTAAAGACTTTGGATATACCACAGAGTAAAAGTGAAAAGAGAAAGTGTTTAATAATTTACTTTTCATTAAACCAAGATATTTAATTTACTTCTTTAATTATTTGAAATACTAGCTTTTTCACTGGAAACTATTTTCTTCTATATTAGAATCTTTCTGCTCTTACTGAGGTGTATGCATGCCTGTGTGTGCGTGTGAATGTGTGTGTGTAAAGTAGCACCAGATGCTTAAATTATGTTTTCTACAAATACAGTAGAAAAAGTATTCAGCAGCAAGTCAACATGAAAAAAAAAGTTTTGCATTAAAATATACTGGATACATTCGATTTGACATATAAAATGTATTATAAATCATGGTTATAAAATTTTCATGCCTCTCATGGTGTAAATAATCCTTATTTTCATCTGCAGAATTTAGGGAAGGTAACTGCCAATTTAATTCATAGATAAGAATGCTGTTTCAGAAATCTGAAATGCCTGAGATGAAATCTTGCATTTTCAATATTTTTCCTTTCTGAATGTTCTTTGAGTAAGTTAACCTCTATAAACCTCAATTCACTTCTTTGTAAAATTTTCAGTGTAGTACTAGCACTGATTTTAAAATTTGAATAAGAATGTAAAAGCACTCCAAGGGAGAAATTCTAGGTAATATGAAATATATTATCCAATGTATTCAATTAAACAGAAAATTATGTTTACAATTCAATATTTTCATGAAACAATACATCTTAAATATGTATACTAATTAGAATATCACTAACAAATATGGGC
Organism: Molossus molossus; assembly: GCF_014108415.1. Classification (NCBI taxonomy): domain Eukaryota; kingdom Metazoa; phylum Chordata; class Mammalia; order Chiroptera; family Molossidae; genus Molossus; species Molossus molossus. The sequence goes on along the minus strand of NW_023425366.1, from coordinate 30,002,711 downwards.
AACAGAATTTTGTATGCTGATCCCAATGACAAATTAGTGAGAATATAAATGATTTTTACCCAGAAGAATCTGGATAAGTAATTTATTTTAAAGTAGAGGATTTTAGAGAATAGCTCAGAGGCAGAGACCAAATTTTTGAAAAGACTTTGCTTCAGTAAAACCCATCAGAAGTAGTTTTAAATGTATGATAGTTATTTCTGATAAGCTGAACAATATATTTTCAAACTGGTTTATATTTTAGAAATCCATGGGCACAGAAAAATAATCTTATCCTCAAAAAAGATTTTTAAAAGCAATATATTGTTAAATGACTAAAAATAAACTTTCAGTCCATAACAGTAAGTTATTTTGACAACTAAATGAAATAAAGCATGTGAAAAAGCCAGATACAAAGAGATGCTGAATGACATTTAAATCTTCAAATAATGACTGATGTTACAGAATGTCAGTCTGGCTTTTCCTATGTAGCCACCTATGAGCACACACAGAACTCTAGAGAGAAGCTGAAGGCAAAGGTGATTCAATGTAGTACTGAACACTGATATCTGGGCTCCTAACACTGGGTACTGCCTGTGTGACTCAAAATGCTTAATCACATAAAACACATGGAGACATATACTTCAAAGTTCAACGTAGATGTGATACACTCAGTGTTGTCTTCATGGGACCACATAATGCATATTAAGAATGTTATTGAGCCCTGGCCAATTTGGCTCAGTGGTTACTGCGTCAGCCTGCAGTCCAGAGAGACCTGGGTTCGGTTCCCGCTAAGGGCGTGTACCTTGGTTGCAGTTTGTCCCTGGTCCTGGTTGGTCGTGCGGGTGGCAGCCACTTGATGTGTCTCTTTCACATCGATGATGTTTCTCTCTCTCTCTTTCTTACTCTCTCTCCCTCCCATCTATCTGAACAAAAAATGGAAAAAATGTCCTCGGGTGAGGATAAAAAAGAATGTTATTGAGCCTGATGGTCTATAAGGCTCAATAAGGAGAAAATGACCCGCATAAATTCCTTAATTTATTCAGCCATGTGTCAGACATTCATTGGGTTCTACTGTGTGCCAGACACTGTTGGTACCCAGGTGACAACAGAAAAAAAAGGCATAACTCTTAGTCCATCAAGGAAGCTTTTAACACAATATTTTCACCTGACTCCTCTGCATATGTGAAGTAATGATTGTTAAAAATGGAATCAATTGAGATAATCAGGCAGAAACAGTTGATTTTAGCAGAAAAATAGGCCTTTGTCATAGTATCTTCAGCTAATAAAAAATATAATCATTCTTATTTAAAGTATGATATTTAAAGCTCAAAGGTAAAGTAATAGACGCCTAACATTATTTATAAAACATAAAAATACATTTTGGAATTTCTGATACTTTCCCAGCTTTCAGAAAATGCTGTTGCTGGTCAGTAGTAACATACTAATTACCAAATGAGAAGGTGCACAGTGTTTTGTCACTATTTCTCATGAGGGTGTTGTTTATGTCTATCAGTGGAAGGAGGAGGAGGGGGGAGAGAGAGAGAGAGGGAGAGAGGGAGGGAGGGAGGGAGGAAGGAAGGAAGGAAGGAAGGGAGGGAAATTTAAGTAGCTAATTTCCTATAGGAATATAGGAATAAACACGGTTCAGACACTTTCCGGTGTATTCTTCCATAATGAACTTATAAAATTTTATCTTCCAAAATGAATGCATTCTTTTGTTGCTGCTGTTCCCTGAGTTAAATAAATAGCACACTGGCAAAATGCCTTGGTAGCTGAAAGGTACCAGTTAAGCATGGAGCTTTTGTATAAGTTTGCACAGTGGTTTTATTTTCTGAGCCAATATACAACAAATGTAGTAATGAGGAAACTTACCAACCAGGGTGAGTAACAGTGTTAGCTACGTTTTCTAAGTGCAGAACACCGAACTGATGATACAGTTTCTTTGGGATCTCTTTTAATGCTCACATCTGTTTTTGGCTCCATGTTTAATAACAAACCTGGGCTTATGTTCAGTTGTAAATGACCTAATTTGAGTAGGCATAGAGATGCTTAAAGTCAGCGCTGGCCTTTTCTTACATATGATAATTCAGTAATTATAGTTTCCAATTTTGCAATGCTTCTGGAGGGACATTGTACCTCACAGCACTTGAAATGAGAATGGCCGGTACACTCCAGGTAAATAATTGGGGAATCTCCGTAGGCAGCAGTTGTCTTTTGTTTCCTGTGGGGTTTTTGCCTAAGTGTAAAACCAGCACTTTTCTACTATGAAAGTTAAAAGTAAAACTACAATAGCAAATCATTAAATAATCATCAGTTCTTTTGAGCTGAACATATTGATCTAAATAACAAAAATATATTTTATAACAAATTTTGGGGAAAAAAAATTCACGGTTAAATATAGGATATTTGGAAAATACAGAAAAAGCACCAAAAAAGAAAAGAAAAGAATCCTGACACTCATGAGATGTTAACATTTTGATACACTTTTTTCTGAACTCATCTCTATGTCCGTATGTGTCTGATACTGAAATCATACTATCAATACAGCTTTATTTATTGTTTGCTAGAGTATAAATACTTTACCAAGTTGGATACAACCCAAACATGATTTTAATAGTATAGAGTAGTCCATCACGTGGTTCTATCCAATTTATTCAACAATTTCCTACTATTACCTACTTGGATAGTTTAAACTATTAAATGCATGATAATGAACACCATTTTATCAAACATGTATCTATTCAACTAATAACCTTTGAACCCTATCTATGAACAATTAGATAATAAATGCAATATTTGCTCTCAAAAACTTATAGTCTAGTGTTCTAGATTTGCTCTGAAACAGCAAACATCAGAGACCTTGACAAATTTCTAGATACCTAGAGCATAAAGAGAAGGAAAAGGAAATCCTGATGTGTATTTAAAATACTTAAAGAAGGAATGAGCCTATGCACAGCTTTTAACAAAATTAAATAGCTCAACATTCAAGGAAGAGGAGCTATTGAGATATTCAACTTTGTGTTTTTGACAGATTATTTTGGTTCTGATGGGAAAAATCAATCCAAAACATACAAGATAGAACAGAGAAGGCTGTTGTATCATTACTCAGTTATGACTGGGTGACATAAATTAGGAGTGAGAGAAAGATAAGAGCCACCAAATTTAAGGCTGGTGAAATATTAAGGAAATTAACCCTTTTCCTGCTACATGCCTTACTGAGGTTTTGTTGGTGGTCACTGGCTAGTGCAAGATGAGTTGATTTCTTATTCTACAGCCTGTTACTCTTCCTGTTCCCAAGGGAGGTACAATTTATCAACATTTTCCCAGATATCAAAATTTTATTGCCAGTGTTCCCTCATGACCCACATCTGTTCTTGCCATATTGTTATGTTTGTTTTTCTTTTTTTCTTTATTTATTTTTTTACTCACACTTCTGCTCTAATCTAACCAGAGGAAAAATGCTACTATAGTCTAACTCCTGTTGTTTATTCTGAGGATTCATATGAGTTCTCCTTTTTCTCAGTCTCCATACTTTCTGGAGTAAGATTTGCAAAGATTGATTCAGGGACTTCTCAGATGCTATTTCAAGTATAAATCATGATTTATTTTAAAGAGCACATCACAATTGAAACAATGAGATAACAACTATATATCTACTAGAATAGCTTAAAAAAAACTGACAATACCAGTTGCTGGTGAGCATAAAGAACAACAGTAAGTCTCATTCATTGTTGATGGGAGTGTAAAAGAGTACAGCCACTTCGGAAGACAATGTGTCCAAATTACATTGTATACACTAAAGCCACACACTGTTGCATGTCCATTTTATGTCAATAAAGCTGGAAAAAACCCTGCATATGAATGTTTGTAGTAACTTTATACAGTATTACCAAGAATGGAAGAAACCAAGATTTGCCTCAGAAGGTGAAGGAGTAAACTGTACATCCACATAATGGAATATTATTCAGTGCTAAAAACCAAAAAAAACAAAAAACAAAAAAACAAGAGCTATTATGACATGAATAGACATGGATGATTCTTAAAAGCCTATTGTTAAATGAAAGAAGCCAGTTTAAAAAGGCTACATACTGTCTGATCCCAAATATATGATATTCTGGGAAAGGCAAAACTATATAGGGACCATAAAAAGATTTTTGGAGAGAGAGAGAGAGAGAGAGAGAGAGAGAGAGAGAGAGAGGGAGAGAGAGAAGAGAGAGAGAGAATTTTAGGATGAAAAAACTATTCCATACACAACTGTAATGACGGATATTACATTATACATTTCTCAAAACCCACAGAACTTCACACCATAAACAGTGAAGTTTATATGCAAATTTCTAAAGTGATTTAGGAGAAAAGGAATCTTGGGATGGAATGTAGACTATGACCAAGCAATCTAACCTTGTTACAAATGTATGAAATACTCCCTCTGAAGTAGGTGGGGTAAAGAGATGGTGATCTAAGTAACCTTAGAAATGAGTGGAGTCTACAAGATTAAAGGGAAAATAAACTTCTCATTATCCTTTTCCACAGGGCACAGGTTAACAATTCTGCTCCTGCTGTACATATATGTAAGCTATAACTAAACAATTAAGTCAATGGTGGAGATGGTTTGAACCAGATTTCTCATATTTGAGTGGGAAATTATATAAGCAAGAGGAAGAAGCTAGAATGACCCTTGTGGTAAAGAACTAGAGGTGGAGACATCAAATGAACACATAATAGCTTCATATAGATACAGAGGGCTACATATAGAAACATTTGATAGGTGTATATACAGAGTCTATAATATGCATGATTAATTATACAAACATTTATAGAGAACTGTATTACTCAATCTAGGATACACACATACATTTCCTTGCTCTGTCAGCTGAGAGGTCCTAGCCCTGTAGCAATGAGCACACCTAGTACCATTGGTTTCTAACACCATTCTCCAAAAAAGGGAATCAAAGCACTTTAAAGAATGGCTGATGTTAGGACTGTGGCAGGGAAAATACAAATGAGTCTAGATTGCCTTGTAGTGCCAGAACGGCTAAAAAAATACTGGAGTATGCCAAAGAGATATGGGAACCCCTCTGACCAAAGCTGGAACAATTTGAGCAACAAAATAAACAAAGTAGTATTGGATTACAACACAAAGTATAAAATATCCAGGTGTTCATTATAAAATAAACAAAAGACTGAAAGAATAAGTTAAAGGAAGATAAAAGGCACATTTCCCATTTAGAAGAATTTCAAATAATACCTATAGATACTCCAGCCTCACAAAGAGTAAAGCATTCTCCCTTGTTGAGCGTGGGCTGAACATAGTGACTGGCAGAGAAGGGGAAAGAGTCACATACCAGTAGAGAAATCGGACAGATCCCACCTTAGCCAGGTGATAAGGTCAACATCACCAGTGAGAAGTCACATTAGCATGTACACAAAGCTAGCCTGCCCATGAGGAACACATCAGACAAACTCCAGTAGGAGGAGGACAACCAACAATGTACCTAACCAGTACTCCTCAGAACTTCCCCAGTCCACAAAACCAAAAGTCTGAAACACTTCCATAGCCCAGAGGAGCCTAAATGCAATGTGGTATCTTGGCTGGGATCCCAGAATAGAAAAGGGCATTAGGTAAAACCTAATTCCTAATCATGAGTAATAGAAGAAACCAGTTGTGGGAAATATGGAAACTCTTCTGTATCATCTTCTCAAGTTTTCTGTAGTTATAAATTGTTCCAAAATTTTTGTAATGTATTTGTTAAAGATACATTACACCTTGAAAAGAGATTTTGTGCCTGTTATAAATCCTTGAAAATAAGGGCTTACTCTAGAAACACTGGAAGACCCTTAATCACAGAGGTGCTTGCTAGTGCCACAGTAATTCACAACCAACTATTACTTTATAACTTATACTGAAGAGTTGATTCCTGCTAATTTTTTTTTCCTTTAAAAACTACTCTTTGGAAGCAATTATTTTTCCTGTAGACACTTAACTTAGTTACATCTCTTCCTGTAAAAATAAAAGTATAATCATGACTATCTCTATTTCTTTGCTAAATTCAACTACCAATATACATTTATTAATCTGATCACTTTACCAGCTAAAGCATGACCTTACAGTATCATACTGTCCAGGGTCAACTCTCAGCATACAAAAAGAGCAGCAAGTTTAAACTGCTATAAAATGCTTCAGCTTGGGAAGACAGACTTTTTTTCTAATTACAAAATCTAAGTATTTTGACACTTCAATTTGGAGGAGTGCAAAAAGGTGGAAGTAAGGAGTTTTATATTGAATATTTTTAGTGTTCAATAAACGCAATCACTATGTTGTATAAAATGATTCATAGGGAGATCACTCATAATAATTGACTCTAGGGCTTTTATTAAGAAAACAGCAGAAAGATTAAATCTTGAATTAAATCTGGGAGAAACTGGCCACTGTGCAGATTTATTGATTTTTTTTTTTTTACAGCAATAATGAAATTCTACCTAGAATGCATAATTGAGTATATGGATATAGTGTTTTGGGTTTTTAATGTGCAGAAGATCAAAGCTACTTGGAAGGAGTGCCTACAATTTGCCAGTAAGCCAAAAATCAAGATCTGGTCTTGTATATCAGCAAAGTAGCTCTAGATAAAGGAGAGGGTGGGAGAGCATTTTAAAGACTAAGTGGGCCAGGTCGGTGTGGCTCCCTGGTTGAGCATCGATCCATGCACCAAGAGGTCACAGGTTCGATTCCTGGTCAGGGCACATGCCCAGGTTGTGAGCCCAATCCCCAGTGGAGAGCATGCAGGAGGTGGCCAGTAGATGTTCTCTCTCATCGATGTTTCTCTCTCTCTCACACAGTTCCTTTCTCTCTAAAATCAATAAAGGGAAAAAATTTAAAAAATAAAATAAAGCCCTGGCCGGTTTGGCTCAGCGGTTAGAGCGTCCACCTGCGGTCTGGAGAGACCCGGGTTCGGTTCCCGCTAAGGGCACGTACTTCGGTTGCAGTTTGTCCCCGGCCCTGGTTGGTCGTGCGGGTGGCAGCCACTCGATGTGTCCCTTCACTTCGATGTTTCTCTCTCTCTCTCCCTTCCTCTCTCTCCCTCCCACTCTATCTGTACAAAAAAATGGAAAAATATCCTCGGGTGAGGATAAAAAAATAAATAAATAAATAAAATAAAATAAAGTAAAGATTAAATGGGACTTTGATAGATAACGTTATTACCTTCTTTTTCTTTAATAAAGACTTATCTTGCATCTTGCTGTCATTAAAAGCAGTTGTTCCTAAAATTCCAATCACTTAAGCACACCCACAAAATAAGATTATGGAGTTCTTCATTTCTCCTTGATTTCAATTTGCCCAGCACACCTTAATGTTGTAGCAGGACTGTGGTACCTGACAGATACAGTACTTTGATCTTATCATACCCTCTGTACTGACCTGAGGGAGACCTGAGAGCCCTTTCTGTATCAGATTTACTCACAGCCTTAATGTGGTCCTTCTTGTTTTATGTCCATGTTCTTTATGTAAAAGTGTTTAACTGCTCTTGGTTATTCTGGGTAGCACTGGGATAAGACCTTACCTGGGTATTCTTGAATTTTTTTTACAATAAACCAATTTTTATAATCTTTAAATTAAAAAATAAAAATACCTTATACTTCTAACAATTTAACGCAAAGAAAAGCAATAGGAACTGATAACCAGAGTCCACATTATACTCTGAATACAGAATGCATACCTGAAAGAATTTTAAGATAAAAGGTATCTTAACATCTAATTTACATTTCGTAAGGTAGAATATACACAATCAAAATTTTCTAGACAAGCTTTGTTACTCATGCTTACATTCAAGGTTCATTTCTGGAGTCTGCCACTTAATAGCAATGTGTCATGGTTAAGTTCTTAATATTCTGGGTTTTGGTTACATTGTCTTTAACATGGAGAGTGTAAAAGTACTTATCTCATGGGGCACTGGGAAATAAAAGGAATTAACATATATAAACCACATAAAGATACATACCATAACAAATATAAACATCAGTTATCATTATGATTGTTTGTTATCATGAAGGCATTATCCTTTAAAAAGATGATCAGTAATTGCCCTCCTAATTTCATTTGTACTAAATAAACTGTGTGTGGGGTTATGTGTATGGGATGAGGTATTTGCTAGGATAAACATTATATTGTTAGTGGCAATTACCTTTAAGCTTTTCTGTATTTCTCAAATTACTAAGAAATGTTATTAATTTGTAATAAAATATTTAAAATCCTGAATCAAGTTTCTATAATAAGCCAATGCTTGTATTACCTTTTTAAATTTTATATTATTAAGATAATACACATTAAATGTTAAATGTTCAGTAGGCTTTATATTGTAAAGCAACTCTTTTCTTCCTCATCTTCTTCCACATTCATTTCCTCATTCAGTGCTGCTGAGTTCAACATATTTTCTACTTGTGCTTCTGTTAGTGGTTATGACCATATCTCTAAACAATGTATTAAGAATGCTTGTTGTATCAAATTAGACATTGTCTTTTGACTTTCTACTTTAATAAATGAGGATTTAGCTCATTTAAGCCATCCCTACTATCATCTGCTTCCCAGTATTCGGTACTTGTTTCAACTTTCAGTCCCTGCATGTGTTAGGTTTTAAAATTTAATATTCATAAGCCTGTTGCTTTGCCATTAATGTTCCCCAGTATTATGTCAGCAAATACGGCACCAAAATCACGAAGTCCGGAGGAATTGGGGGTAAATAGTCCATATCTCATAGTTGCAATCTACATGGTGCAATTTACTATGGGCAGTCTTGGAAAATGTAGACTTAATTTCTAACATAACTTGAGAATCGTATGACTATTAAAGATGTGGCAAAGCCGCCCTGGCCGTTTGGTTCAGCGGTTAGAGCGTCGGCCTGCGGTCCTGAGAGACCCAGGTTCAGTTCCCGCTAAGGGCGCATACCGCTAAGGTTGCAGTTTGTCCCCGGCCCTGGTCGGTTGTGCGGGTGGCAGCCACTCGATGTGCTCCTTTCACGTCGATGTTTCTCTCTCTCTCTGTTCCTCTCTCTCCCTCCCACTCTACCTGAACAAAAAATGGAAAAATGTGAGGATAAAAAATAAAATAAAATAAAAAAGATGTGGCAAAGCCAATTGTAAAACACTAGACATTTCTCTTAGGAACTTTGTCCAATTTGCATGTACCAAGACCACTCATGCATGTTCCCAAAGGCTTACTTAACCCAAAGGAAATGCATGCCATGGTTTTCTATGAAATATATATTAAAATGACCATTATTATCCAAACTACTAAGCCCATAAATTAACCTGTATGATTCACAGTTGTATTTAAGTTATGTGCTATTAGCTAAGCTGGTTTCCACCCTTATGTTTCACTTTGGTACAAAGAAAACTAGGAAAATCCTCATCAGATGGAGGGTACCATGAACTATTATAATATGGTTGGAATGTCATGAGCCGTGTAGTTGAAAATAAGTCCCACTTCTCCATCCAAAGGGATTCTGGAAACACATGGCCCCTTTCTTTCTCTCCCCTACTCTACCACAAATTACACATCACAGATTTGAAACATAATGTGCAGACAGACGTACAGTAACTGAAGCATAACTACACACACTCCATTCACATATTGTCGAATATTTAATGAACACTAACCACCTGGCGGGCTATTTGTCTGGAGCTGAGAACCCCTCTTCAAAATACAGATGTACTCCTTGGTCTAGAGGGGTTACAAAGACATTAACAGGCAATATCAATGCAGCTCAATGAGTACTAAGATCCATTATCACTTAAACCAACCCCAACTTTCACTGGGAATTCTTTAATTTAGAATCAGATCTTTCCAGGGCTTTTCTGTAGCTCTGGGATTTCAAGCAGTTTCATGCTAACTGTTCTGTGGTGCTTCTCATAGGTACCAGAAGTTCATCTCTATTACAGCCAGACAGGTCCTGTTCCAAGAGGTTCCCCCTTCTAGTTGGTCTGTCCATTGGACTCGGACTCACCTGCACCTGGTTTCCATCATCTTTCTATTACAGGCACCAACACCAACACCAACAAAAGTATAAATCACAGACATTCCCTGCAGGTTGACACATGAACCAACAGTTTCCTAACCATAGCAACATTTCTCTATGCCTGATCATGGCCTCATCATTTCCTTAATGAAAACAATTAACCTTTGTTTCTTTCAGGCTCTTCAACTGGTTATCTGAATCTTTGGAATTGCACGTGTTTCTATTTTTAAATTATTTTGGATTTAGAAAGGGTCAACTACCAGCAGTGTCTGGGATGAGATTTGTAACCAAACATGTTGATATTTCTGAGGCAAAAATATGAATGTTCCCATTAAGTGGGATGAACCATGACTGTAAACACTGTGTCAGTCCAGGTCAGATTTTGCCACCAATGACTTTTTCATGAACACCTGAAAGGGCTATTGGTTTTCAGAGGCTTTTGCATATCCAAATCACAGGCTAGGCACTGAGGACTGGCACACATCCCAATACATGTCCTCGGAACCACCACCTAAACATGTTAACTCTCATACCGAGATTTTTTTCTTTAAAATAATTTTATCCTCTTTACTTATTCATTCCACTCCATCAGAACATAGATCCATGATTTAAAAACCTTTCAGCAGAACTAATTTGTACTGAAATGCATGGCACATTTTCATCACCATATTTATGTGACCAGAAGATCAGTGGTTATAAATTTCATTCTATATATTATTTCAAAAGATGTTAAAGTAGAAATGAGAGTACTGACAATTGCTGATAAATCATTCAAGAAGATACTAAGGAAATTAACTTGACCCACTAATGGTGCAAGTCCAATCAGCAGGGAACGTGGTCACAATTGTCATTACTAAGACTGCTTGAGGAGACTTTCACGTGTGGTTACCAGGGAAAGAAAATTCCCAGAGTGCAAATCTCTGAGAAGGATGTAAGCTGAGCACTGAGTTGAATTCCAAATGTTTATGGAAAACATGAAAGCACCAACTTTTCTGTGATAGGGTGGGATAACTAGATGTTTTTCATAACCAGGTCTTTAACTAGCACATCCTTATTTTAAGCCTCTTAGGGCAACTGAATGCTAAATACACTATTCTAGCATGCCATATAATCATGCCACTTCCAACATGATGTGAAGCCATACATATCATAATATAATATAAAATATAAATTCTGAGGACTCTCACAGAGTTTTCAAGCTCAAAAAAAAAAGTATATGTGTCACAATACATTGGCAGGATTTGGTTTTAGTCCTCTTCTCTTTGATCATATATTGGTAAGGTTGTTTCATAAATCAAGGATCATGCTCATCATTTCATTACCTAACTCTGAATTTACCCACCTCCGCCAGATACCCTTAAAGCATGAATCTAACACATGAGAAAGAGTGAGCCATAATAGAAGTCCATATGTTCTGCTAGGGAAAGGATTAACCGAGGCAGGATGAACTCACAGGTCTTCAACATCGAGAGATGGTTCCTCGTCATCACCAAATATTGATATATCACCTGTGTGCAGTGACGAGGTAATGCTCCATTCTATACCAAGACAGAGAAATAGGACATGGCTCACAGAAGGTTCACAGTTTAGTTGGATGGAACCAAAACAACAACAACAGCAAAAACAACGGTAAACAACAATTAATAGTATCTTTGTCAAATGCACAGTCCAATCAGTTAAAAGGGTGCCGGGTGTGAGGGAGGTCGCTGGAGCCCTCCTGTAAAGAGGGTGGATTTGCCCAAGTTCTCAGTGGAAGAGGAGAGCTTGAGAAACCCATCAGCTATAAATGTTTTCCTTAATGATCCAGTAAATGTATCAAAAAAAGTGTCAGTCTCTTAAGCAAAAACATAATATCTGATAATACCCTACTTTTTAAATATTAAGGAAACCACATGCTTAGAGAAACTTAGCATCCTAAATATAAAAACTAAATGGAAGACCAGATACATTCAAGTTGAACTTCACATTCTTGATTACATGGAATATTTGCATATAATATGCCATGTTTTATAAAGGAAATCTGTGTCTGGAATCAAGTGCTGTAGATTCAAATGGTGTAATGTACATTTCCTAAGCGTTTGCTAAAGATGCTATCTGAGCGATCATGTTAATTGGAGTTAAATGGCTAAAATTATGACATAAGCTTAAAAAGCAATTAGCAATAACTGTGACACTGATGATGAAAACAAAGAAAGGCCTTCATTAAGGATCGCTGTGGTGCTTGGGATGATGCTCGCAATTTTTTTTTTAAAGATTTACTATAACAAATTAATTTTTCAGCTTAATCTTAAAAAGCAATCTGATAAATTATAATGTCAAACAACTGCCTCAAGCAACGTTTTGAAAAGTAAATGTGCTTTGCATTAAATTTTAAAATGTAGATTACTTTTAACAAATGCTGATTTCTAAATTAAAAAATGAGCACATTTTCCACTTACTATAAAATATAATTTGCAATTACATCAATTGTGTTGTGTCAGAAAATTCATTAACGTAAAAAACAACTTTGTTTCTAATGCTTAGTATAAGGCATGATTATAATTTGGAGAGCAACCAAATAACTGGTGTGTGTGTATACAGGTATCCTATTTTTTAAAATGAATAGCAACAAACCTCTTAAATCGGCGGATTAAGTATTGTCATACCACTTTAAATGTGAGTTTCAAATCCTAGGTTCAATTAATCAATACCTGGAGTCAGTGCTTATGGATCTATTTTTAAAGAAAGATATATTTTGTGATATGCAATGGTGAAAATGGTTCCTATATCTATATCCACCATATTATATTTTATACAAATCATCTGAATTTTACTGTAGTTTATTATGACCTAGATATGCTCATTATACTTTAAGCCATAAGAAATCATCTTAAAAATGAAAAGTTTGCAGTGAAGAAACATTACTAGAAATATATGAGGATATTTTAGCCAACAGATATTTTTTGGACTTCCTAGGAAGCAGGTATTCTTGGGGTACACAAGAGATACTGAGGAAAGTGAACCTTATGGAACTGACCTGATTATCACTTGAACAAACCTCCTCTCACTATTTGTAGTGCAGCTAACATCTGACCTTGGCCTTCTAACCCCAAATACCATGCTCTGTCCACTGCCTCACATTGCTGCTTTACTGAGAACTGGGTAGGCAGTGTTCAATTCTGAGAACGTGGTTAAAAACTGCCTTGGGAACTTGAAACACCAACTCCAGTGCTCAGTTTAATGGGTCACTACTCTCACTGATAGGATCTGGCTACTGCATTGCCATTTTTAAAAATCTTTTATTGTTGAAAGTACTATAGATGTCCTCCCTTTTTTCCCCCATTGTCCACCTTTTTCCTGCTCCCTCCCTCCTCCTGCCTTCCCCACACTGTTGTCTATGTCCACTGGTTATGCGTATATGAATATACGTTCTTTGGTTTATCTATTCCTGCCCAACCCCTTCCCTCTGAGGTTTGTCAGTCTGTTCCCTATTTCCATGTCTTGATTTCCCTGATTGAGTGCACATGTTACACAACTGACCAATCCTAGATTCAATTTTTGTAAAAAACTGTCATGAAATAAGATGATGTATTAATTAACACACAGAAAAGTCTAATAGGCCATCAGAAGTTCCTTTTGTGTAAGTCAGGATGTAAGCGGACAGTTTCTATTTTGTGCATTAAAAAGCCAGTGCTCACTTCGGCAGCACGAATACTGAAATTGGAATGATACAGAGAAGATTAGCATGGACCCTGCGCAAGGATGACTCACAAATTTATGAAGCATCCCATATTTAAAATAAATAAATAAATAAATAAATAAATAAATAAATAAAAGCTAGATGCACCCGACTTCAATTTGCATGACACAGGGTCCAACCAATGGCCTCGTCTTACACTATTGCATCACTTAAGTGTTCAAAGGTGATTTTCAACTACCAAACTACCAATTTAGTTTCATGCTATTTATAGATATAGTGAACAACTATTCATAAATTCCCTGATTTCAATAATGAGAGTATGTATTCAGTAAAATCACATGATATTGAGTTCCACTGTAATTCTATAATTTAAGGCTTAATAGCCCAACCTCTTTCTAGGCACTGGACCTACAGGGAAGCTGTCTGTTATGGATTGAATATCGGTGTCCAGCTCCACCCCTGCACCAAAGTCGTATACTGAAGCCCGAACCCCTTTGTATTTGGAATAAGGAGTAATAAAACTTAAAAGAATCATAAGAATGGGACCTTGTGAGAACATGCAAGAAGCTGACCGTCTGCAAGTAAGGAAGCAAGCCCTCACCAGAAACGGAATTGGCCAGAACCTTGATCTTGGACTTCTAGACTCCAGCACTGTGATGAAATATATCTCTTGTGTAAGCTACCCTGTCAACAGTATTTTGTTATTGCTGAGCTGACTAATACACTGTCCTTGGCTGGAGAGAGGGCAGGTAAGTTAGGAACAGCATCAGACACGGCGACCTGAGAAAGATATGTGAGTGCTTTTCTAATCAATATGTTCTTTAAAAGTCATTATAATGCCATCCTCATAATCTGCAAGTGCTTCCAAAACATAATATAAGGATATATGTTAATGTATCCATCAACTATTTATTTTACACCTAAGAAATGGAATAGTGATTCCAATTCAAGGTTCAAAAGAGTTCAAAATTTCTGCCCTCATGGAGCTTCCTTCTAGAAAAGAGAAATAAATACTAATACAGAAATAAAATTAGTTCATGACAGATGTGCAGCCATGTAGGGAAATCAAAGAGAGGAGTGAACTAGAATTGCCAGGTGGAATAGTCCTCCTTTATACGGAGTGGATTAAGACGAGAACACTGGCATGAACAAAGGTGAGAAGGCACCAGAGGGGCAAGGAATCAAATTAATTATATTAATTATAATCACATACCATTATCATTATTCTATATTTGCAGTCCTTGATATTCTAGCCCTGTTTTTATTTTTACGTTACAGTAGAATATGTTTAATTCTGTGAAAAACACAGTCTTTAGTTAAGAGGTCTGTTTAAAAATAGGTCTAAATCCCTTCTGTCCTTGCATAACTGTAAACCTGGAAACTATCCCGAGGCTGACATGATATGACCCCTATTTATCTTTCCAGCTTCCTGTTTCACATTCTCCCCAATAGCAGACACTGTGGGGTTTGCCCCAGCATTTATTTCTTTTCTAGCTATTTTTCAGCAGCCCTGACTTTTTCACTGAACTGACTTGATCACCACATTGAAACAGAATTTGGGATAGGGATGAGTTTCATTTGGAGATGAAGAAAAAGATTCCCTTCTATGGATGATGCAATTGGAAATGTAAAACCCACAATTACTGCATCCTTTGTGTTATGGTAATGGAGACAGCCTGGGATTAAGCTTCCTCTTAGGAGAGGTCAAAGTGAAGGCAATCAAATAGACATGTTATGGAGCCCTGATCAAAACATGTCTGAAGCCCAGTAGATTTTTCAATATGTAAAATAAATGCCCACGATTATTTAACTTTGTTTTTGTTTTTTCCTGTATTATGGGATCAAAGCAGTCTGAACTACCACCTCTCCACGTATACACATACTCAGATACACATCATCATGAAGCCATATAATTGGGCTTTTTTAGAATCTTATTTGTACTACATTCTTCTAGAACAGAGTGAAACAGCATAGCTCTGCCTCAGCCGCCAAGTCTTGCATGTTTTCACAATCTTTAGTGTTCTCTGTTAATTTATCATTTTAAATAGCTTGAAGAACTCTCATCTCCCTGCTACTTGTTACAGGAGTGCATTCAACTAGTTCTGCTCTTAATTGGTTTTGAATGAATTCATATACATATCCAAAATTTTCCCTAGCAACTAATATTTTTAGTGATACATATATTTATTTTTTCGACAGCATCCAATTTCTAAAATAGTTCACATCTGTTCCAGAACAAACATTTTTTATGAGTATTTTAATTGAAATGTTAACAAGGCTATAATGTGAAGCTATAATTTTCATGCTTTACCACAAGTCATTGATGGGCACACTTACTGTTCCAGGTAAATTGTGTAAGAATTTGCATAATTATTTGAGAAGTACAATCTATTACAGCTACCCTAAAGTTCCCAATAGAATTAACTATTGTGTTAATTTTTGGATTTTTAAAATATGTATGCTTGCTTACTTATTTATATTTAACATATTTCCATCACCTACATATATTTTGTATATCTACTATTTTTCATCCTATGTCTTTTTAACAATGATCAAAGTCAGATAGTTAAAAATTCAAATAGGGGGTACATAGAACATTTTCAATTATATCAATGCAGATTTTAAAATGAGTATTTGATATGGGTGTATTTAGAAATAGAGTGCATTTTTGTGTACCTACACAGCTCAGTCAGGAGTCTCACATACAAGTAGTGACAATATCTTGACACTGCAGAATGCTGAGTTCCCAGTGGACACACATTTAATTAAAGAGGGAGGTAGGTGATGGGAGTTCACATGTGTGGGAATTCACTGATGGATGTATTAACACTGTAACAGATTGCTAACTTAAGTGTTCTCTGACAGTAAGGCAAGCCTGTCCAAAGTGTACCTTCAAGTTTGCAAGTAATGATGACAGCACATGGGTGGACAGGATGGAGAGCTGCACAAGGGAATGGCACCCGGCCCAGTGCAAAGGGAGAGCTACACAGTAAGGGACGAGCCATTGGTGGTTAAGACTAAGCTACTCTGAATCATAGCCAAGATCCAGTTTTCATGGGAAAATGTCAAAGATCTAGCTAGAAATGCCTATCTCAGTCTGTGAAGGACTCTGCAATGTTGCCCAAATAGAAGGCTTTCTCCACTTGATCGAAATAAAGTATAAAATAAAAGCACAGCAGAAATAACAATGCAATTCTAATTGTGACGTTATAATACAGACTTATATTGAAGATGTCTAAGCAAGATTAGAGAGTTGCCATTTTCATTATTACAATAAACTGGAGCTAAATTATAATTGACTGATTTAATAGATTTGTATTATAAAAGGTAAATACTATTTGAAGGACTTATTTGAAGCTCACCTATGATTTGTAGGGTTCTTATTAATGAGAATTTTGTGGATGCCAGGATCCAATTTGCTAACGTAGTTATATCTACAAATTATATCTAAAAATCAAAATTCCTACCAACTGCAGGCTCATTAAGAGAGGGTAGATTTTCCTAGGAAGGATATACAGCTGGGTACAGAAATGAAGATCACCATGAGTAAAATGAAAATAAAAATAAGTAAATTTAAATTTATTCAAAACTACAGAGAAATGTAAAGTTTCTGTACCAATAAATTAAAATCTAATGTTACTTAAAATCAGTATTAATGTAGAACCTTTCACCTTTATTATTTTATTTATTCTACATATTAAACTTGGAGAAAATACTGTCACCTGATTCCTACTTACATAATTATACTAATAATAGCAATGCTTAAATGGAAGGTGTCATTTGATGAATTCTGTTTTCAGTAATTGACAGCTACTACTGAATTTTATCTTATAAAATCCTTATGAGACACAAACTTCTGATTACAGATCAGTCGTTCTTTATGCTACCTAACAAGTATTAGCTGGATTACAATCCCAATTCTCTAAATTTAACTCTGTTAAATGGTAAATGCATACCTTCCCTGACCGCAGGGGTAAGGACACCCCCGGTGAAATGGAGTGTGCATTCGGGGACAGGCTCCTGCAGCAACGGTGAGCGAAGCAGAACAAGGGATGGAGCAAGTCCTACTGCCGGCCTTTCAGTAAAAGCCCAAATCAGGTATTCATCGAAAGAGTCCTCCTCCCAGACTTGCTAAATTTAGATGGGGGTTCTGGTCCTAACTTAGTGAGAGCAGAGGGAAAGACTCTGCTTCCATCTCCCATGCCAACAATGGCATCTCCAAGATACTGAGACACACGAGGTACATGCTTGCCCGCTGAGCTGCAGAACCCATGAGCCCACCCTGGTTTCCAGCACAGAAAACCAGCAGAGTACTCTTATGAGGACCTGGCAGGTGTCCTTGGGCCTGGGGGCCACATGTGCACCAGGGGCTGGCACTTGTCTCAGGTGTTTGGAGTAATCTGAAAACAGGTGCAGCATGGAGCAGCCATCACAGGCAAGGTGAGGAAAGAGGGTGAGATATGTTAAGTCTGCTTGTGCTATCTTTAGTGAGATAAGGGTGTGTAACATTCTCATAGGCTACCTGGACGACACAAATGTTAACTGAGCCTCAGCCTTTTTGGTGAGATTTTACCCCAAAGGGCTACTTGCTGGAGTGATCAGATCACAGATGTAAGATGCTTTTGTGCATAAAAGTATTTGGGAGAGGAAATCCCAAGAATGTATAAATATGCCACTTATGAGAACTGCATGGACCAGGGATCCATACAGAACCAGCATTTGGGATGCCAGTCATAATGGAGGCCTCTGGTACTAGAACGACTGCTTTTCCTCTAAGGCCTTCTCCCTGGGGCCAGCACTAGTGAAGCCAAGAGCATCAAAGAGAAGGAAAGGAGACATCCAGCAGGGCTGGTGATTCACCAACACAGTTCCATCCCTCCATCCCATAGGGCAGGCTGACGGAAGGGGAGGGGAGGGGCTTTGATGTATAGCTATGGTGGAAATTCTAAATCAAACTGGACTTAATACATGCAAATTGTATGTGGTTATTAAAATCAAACCACTTCTCTATTTGAAAGGTACCACAAATGCCAGGATTGTCTGTGGTG
The DNA here is from genome assembly GCF_014108415.1 of Molossus molossus. Taxonomy (NCBI): domain Eukaryota; kingdom Metazoa; phylum Chordata; class Mammalia; order Chiroptera; family Molossidae; genus Molossus; species Molossus molossus. The sequence goes on along the minus strand of NW_023425366.1, from coordinate 29,983,995 downwards.
TATGTTTCCATCAGAAAAAAGAGGTTCCACAGAGCCCGCTGCCAGATGGAGGCTCCCAGAGGCATGTCCCCCAGCTCTCCTTGGGGGTTTGCATCCATTCACTAGTTTGGATATGTTTCAAGCAGGGCTCGGACTTTATGCAGAACAACAATGGAAACACATTCTTTACACTTATAAAAATACTTGCAAATTAATGAAATTAATGCTTGGGAAGAAGTATATAATCTGAATATGGACACTGAGAATAAAGACTAAATTTGATTAAAGAAAGATATATATTATGGGACTCTTCCCTCCCCTATTTTTCCTCCATCCATATCAAAACCCTACATTATGTTTCCTTCCAGAGGACAGGAGAATCATTAATTCAATAGGTGAGTATGGTTTTTATATATACACTTACTAATTAAACAACATGGTAATCAATCAACAGTAATAAAAAGAAATAAGTAGGAGGGAGGGAAGAATGAACAGATAGGTGGACAAAAGGAAATGTATTGATTACAATGTGCCAGGCATTATTATAATATTAATATAATAATTCCCATTAATTCATTAACTGAATGTGTTAATTTACTTAACTGTGCTAGGAGCCCATGTCACAGTGTTTAGTTCACACAGCTATAAAGTGTGAGGATCTCATTTGAACCAGACCAACTGACTGTAGCACCTGAATTCCTACCCTTCAAGCCCTGCTGCAATGAAGTGGCAAATGTTGGGGAATGCGAGTTTAACAAAATAAGAATATTTACGGGGAAGGTAGGTTGACAGTTGTAATATAAATCAGTAATACAGTAATTTATAAATAATAATACAAGAGTAAAGTGTTTTGCGTATCCGCAAATGTAAACCTACTTTTGCCTCTGTGTGTGTGTGTGCATGTGTGTGTGCATGTATTAACTTACAAATGCCATGTGTTGGTTGTAGCAGTTTCTTCAGCAGGAAACTGTGGCTATGTTAGAGATGGGCAGAGGGAAGGAGATACAATATGTCACATAGACATACTTGTTTTTCTTTCTAGAACTGTTGAGAGGCTTATAAATGGGCTTAATTTTTTTTCTTCCCTCTTGGCCTATTGGTTTCTTGTGGGCATAGCTCTCTGAAGCCCTACTTCAAGTAATGTCTATATAGTTATATAATTAATATGGTCAAATTAGGCTTTATGAATATGAGAAAAGAAGGTATACAGAACTTAAAATAAAGAAAAACTGCCCTGGCCAATTTGGCTCAGCGGTTAGAGAGTCAGCCTGTGGACTGGAGAGTCCTGGGTTCAATTCTCGCTAGGGGCATGTGCCTTGGTTCCAGTTTATCCCTGGCCCCGGTTGGGGTTGTGTGGTTGGCAACCAAATGATGTGTCTCTCTGACACTGATGTTTCTCTCTCTCTCTCTTCCTCCTTCTCTCCCTCCTGCTCTGTCTGAAGATAAATGCAAAAAAAATAAAATAAAAATAAAGAAAAACTTCTCTTATTGTCTTAATGTCAATGAACGCTTAGACTATTTACTTATCTTAGTTATTGTGAAGAATGTTGCAATGAACATAAGAGCGGAGATATCTCTTCCAGATACTGATTTCATTCCCTTTGCCTATATACTCAGAAGTGTCATTGCTGTATCACATGGTTGTTCTATTATTGGTTTTTGAGGAACCTCCATAGTGTTGTTCATAGTAGCTGTACCAATTTACAATTCTACCAAGAGTGTACAGGGTTCCCTTTTCATCATGTCCTCACTAACACTTATTGTTATTTTCTTTTTTTTTTTTATAATAGCCAACTTAACATATATTAAGTGATACCTCATTGTGGTTTTGATTTGCATTCTCCTAATGATTAGTGATACTGAACATCTTTTCATATACCTGTTGGTAATGTGCATGTCTTCTTTGCAAAAATACCTATTCTGATTTTTGCCCATTTTTAATCAGCTTATTTGTTATCCTGTCATTGACTCGTATGAGTTCCTTATATATTTTGGCTATTAAACCCTATCAAATATATGGTTTGCAAATATTTTCTCCCATTCAGTAGGCCACCTTTCATTTTGTTTATTGTTCTTTGCTGTACACAAACTTTTTAGTTTGATGTATTTCCACTTGTTTATTTTTGCTTTCACTGTTTTTATGCTTATACAATACTGTTTTTATTACAGCAGCTTTATAATATAGTTTGAAGCCAGATATTGTGATGTCTTCATCTATGTTCTTTCTAAAGATTGTTTTGGCTATTTGTTTTTTTGTGTGTGTGATTTCATGTGAATTTCAGGATTTTTGTCTGTGTTTGTAAAACATACAACTAGAATTTTAATAGGGATAGCATTAAATCTGACTATCACTTTGGATAGTAAGGACATTTTAATAATATTAAATTTGGATATATGACCACAGTGAATGATCTATGGAAGCTTCTCAATAAAGCTTGGCTCCTTTGTAGTCCACAATTCAATAACTGATTATAAGTTGATAATTTCAATTCTATTTTCACTTAAATACTACTTTTAATAAACCATCTCACCTGTGAAAGTGTCAGGAAATAAGCAAACAACTTCAGTTTACTAAGGATAAGTTAATAGTTTTTATCAATAGAATATAATTGCTCAGTCTTTAAGTAATGATATGCATGACAGTGATATAAAACCCATTTATGTAACAATTAATGTGTACCAGTGTGATCAGTATTTTATTATTATTATTATGTTATGTAAACTGTAAAAACTATCAAATAGAATGACATTGTTATCTCCTTTTGATAAAGAAGAAATGAGTACTGGAGATATTAAGTATTTTGGAGGAAAATAATTTGAATAAAATCATATCTTGACCTCTCTGTTATACCTCCTTCCATTAATAACTATCTTAGTCTGTATTTCTAACACTATGTTTTTGAGGATTGTCATAAATTAGAGAACAACTGGAATTCAAAATAAATTTGCTGGAAAAGAAATTTTGGTTACATGTTTTAAAAAGTGGAATATGAGTTTCAAAATCCTCAAATAAACAATATTGATATAAAGAATTTCAGTTAGTCTAACAAAAGAGTCACGCAATACTTGGACTGTCTAACAAATGATTATTTCAATGTGGTAGGCAGTCTCTACGATGGACACTAGCCATCCTCCTCATCCTGTTATCCATTATCTTCTGAAATTTCTTCTCCAGGAACACTTCCCTCTAAATAACAGGTGACACCGATGGAACGCCACTCCCATAATCCAATTAAAATGTGTGAGTTTGTATTGCTAGTAGACTCTTCCTATTGTTTCTTGCCTGCACACGGTGATGAAGCAGGTTGCTGTAACAGAGAGGCCAACGTAGCAAGAAGCTGAGGAGAGCCTCTAGCCAAAAGTCAATGAGCACATGAGGACCTGTTTGACAACTTGGGAGGAACTCAATACTACCAACAGCAACTGAGTGAGCATGGAAATGGACCCTTCCCCACTCAAACCTTCAGATGAGACTGCAGAATGTGATTCAGACCTTGGGGCAGACTATAAAACATAGGACCCAATTTGCCATAGATGATAAATGAATATTATTTTAAACAGAAACTTATAGATACAGAGAACAAATTACTGGTTGCCAGGTAGGAGAGAAGTTGGAGGACTGGGTGAAAAAGTTTAAAGGGCCCTGGCCGGTTTGGCTCAGAGGTTAGAGTGTTGGCCTGTGGTCCAGAGACCTGGGTTTGGTTCTCCCTAAGGGCATGTACCTAGGTTGCAGTTTGTCCCCGGCCCTAGTTGGGTCGTGTGGGTGGCAACCACTTGATGTGTCCCTTTCATGTCGATGCTTCTCTCTCTCTCTCCCTCCTACTCTATCTGAACAAAATATTGAAAAATATCCTCAGGTGAGGATTAAAAAAAAAAAGTTAAAGGGATTACAGAATGCAAATTGCCAGTTTTAAAAATAGTCATGGGATTATAAAGTACAGCATAGGGAATACAGTCAATAATACTATAATAACTTGCATGGTGTCAGATGGGTACTAGACGTTTTTACTTCATCAGGCATATAAATGTCTAATCACTATGTTGAACACTTAAACTAACGTAATATTGTATGTCAACTGTGATTGAGAATAAATATTAAAAATATAAATAAATAACACAATGCAATTCCTAAACAAAAATTTTTAAAAATGTAAATATATATTGCTTTAAGCTGATAAATTTTATAGTTTTTTTAAACAAAACAATAATAATACAGTCAATATTGTTATGTTAAAAATAATTCAATTATTCTAACCATTGGTAATTTGCATTTCATTCTAATTTCCTTGAATCCATATTCTGATCATAATTTTAATACTTGTGGCAAAAATTCAAATATATATTGAACTAAATTAATGAGAATTATGTTCAGAAGTAAAACATTAATTAAAATGAGAAGGGTTAAAGAGCTGCATGTGGTAAATATTTCAAACACTGACACTGAATGCCTTCCAGAAGGAAGATGAATAGATCGGGTTAAGGAAAACCACTAAGGATGCAGTTTTTCCTGATTACTATGTTTTTGAGTTTGGGTTGGGTTACTCTGAAAGGATTATTACCGTCAATCAGGAATTTTATTAACTCAATTTTGTTCTCAAATATTTTCAAAGAAAACATTATTTAATTTTTAAGCTTGATTCTCAATGTGTTATAGCCACAGTTACAGAAATACACTAGCGACCTACCCTAATTATTAATCACTGGGGATGTTTTCATGTCTGGAGTCTAAGTATTAGTCATTACAAAATCACTGAATTTTTAACTGTTATACAGCTCATTTTCATTAACCAAACTGATGTTATATAACTTTATATAATAAAAAATGTTATAAATAAGAAGTATATTCTCATAGTAGTGATAAATTTTGAGGAAGGCATTTTATTCATGATAATATGTAGAAGCTTTGTAGGCTATTACATACCACATAGTGCCACGGTACTCAAAATTTAAAATGTTAGTAGAAATTATCAGACATCCAAGGAAATAATTACATGAAAATTATAATACACAATGCAAGCACTTCTAATCACTAAACTCCAAAGATTATACAGCTACTCTCTGTTGCCAGCATCCTTATCATAACCTTTTTTAAAAATATGATTTTATTGATTTCTTAAAGAGAGAAGAAAGGAGACAGAGATAGAAAAATCGATGTGAGAGAGAAACATCCATCAACTGCCTCCTGCATGCCCCCTGCTGGGGATCAACCTGAGCATGTGCCCTGACTGGGAATCGAACAGCAACCTCTCAGTCCATGGGATGATGCTCAGTCCACTGAGCCACAGTGGCCAGGCAACAATCTTTTTATTATTATGAATACATACATGAACATAAAGTTAAACAATTTAAGTAGAATAAACAAAGTTTTTTGCTGTCTTAGCATTTTCCACTATATCTATATCTATATATACTTGTAATGAGCAATTAAAAATTGATATAAAACAATTCTACTTATAGTATCATAGCATATGAAATAAGTAGGGATGTCATAAAATAACTTCAAGATTTATGCAGTGAAAATTATAAGGCAATGATGTGAGAAAATAAAGGAAAGGTATATTTTTGTTCATGGATTAGAAGACTCAATATTACTAAAAGTATCTAAATTAATCTTTAAAGTCAATGCAATCTTAATCAAAATTACAGCAGTCATTTCTGTAGTAATTGACAGGTTGACTAAATTTGGCATGGTAAAGAGAGGACCAAAAATAATAAAAAATTCTTTGAAAAAAAATACTAAAGTTGAAGAACTTATACCACCTCATTAAAGACTAATATGAAGCTAGAGTAATCAAGGCAGTGCCTTTTGACATAAGAATGTACATACAGAATGAGGGAATAGAAGAGTTTGTGCATGTACTCATTCATACATGGGAGTCAACTGCTTTTTTGACAAATGTCCGAACACAATTCACTGGACATAGGAAAGTCTTCCTAACAACTGATGCTAGAACTGGATGTATTTGTAAAAATATACACAAAAAGAACCTCACACCATATGCAAAAAAAAAAAAAAATCAATTTAAAGGAATCTCAGACCTAATGTTAAACAACGTGTAAAAATTTTAGAAAAAAAACACGAGGAACTCTTTATAACCCCAAGTTATGCAAAGACTTCATGCTCACAAAAGATGTGAGTCATCAAAGAGAAAAATTAAAAAACAGAATGCCACTAAAATATAAAAGTTCTGCTCTTTGAAATATACTGTCACGAAAATGAAGACAAACCACAGATTGGGAGAAGGTAATTCCAAAACACGTATCTGTGAAATGGTATGTGCATTATACACTAAATCCTCAAAGCATCCTGAAACAAACTTGAACTTTGAAAAATGTTACTCATATGACAGAATCAAAGGACTAATGTCATGACAAATTAAACATTCGTGGGAGAGGCAGGTGAGCCCAGGAGGACAGGTGGGAGGGAACTGTGGGTCTCAGAGCAGCCAAGGAGTAGGAGAAATGTAAGAAAAGGAGACATCTGAGGAATAAAATGAAAGTGCACACCAAAGACAAAGAACTAATCCTCTTATTACTTGCACCATCAAATGCTTGCAAAAGTAATGACAGTACCTTTAGTAAACCTATGCCTTTAAAAACAAAAAAAAATGCTTTCCAAAATGACATCATGGTCTTTCCCTCAGCTTCTCTCTCTCCCATTCCACCCATGTTTACTTTCCTCCACAGCACTCACAATTTTTCTTCCCTGGATGACATGAGAAGTCAAAACAAGTACTTGTACCATGTTGATTTCTGAATTTAAGATCAAAGATGACTGGAAAGCACTCAGTTAAATGGAATACATGAACACTTGTATCCTACAGGGCCTTGCATTGGATATAACTATGAATGATCTTTGATGACATCACAGAGTAATAAGTCTTGCCTCCCACACTGGGGGAACCAGAACTACAAATACAAGACCTTCCCAATCTCCTAGTTTTGCAGGTCTTTCAAGTTGCCTGTTTTCAAGGTGAGATCCTGCCCTGATAGGAGACATATGACTAAAGAATATGTTAGAGTAGGTGGATGAGGTAAGGAACAGAGCAAAACTGTGCTGAGCATCTTCTCTGGGATGGGCTCTCAGCTCATCCTACCCTGTGTACAGTGTCCGCCCATCCTCAGCACCCTCCCTGAGCTCCCTTGCTCTCGAGTGAAGCTCTGATACTCCCAGAAGCTACTCAATGCATACTATGCACTGAACATAACAAATGGTACTATAATAATGGTAACTGATAATAATAAAAAGATAACACCACCCCTGGAAGACAAATTAATTTGCCTGTTTAAAACAATTCATTTCCAACCAATTGTTCTGACAGGATATCTAATAGGGGCTTGTTTAAATTAAATTAACTTAATCTAATATGTAAGATAGAAATCAGCGAAGAAAGCCTGTTATTTATGTAGAAGTAAAATCAAAATCAGTGGCTAGAACTTGGGCAGCAGTTTCTTTGTATTGTTACGCTGGGTTAATGTAGAATTTTTATCTGATTATTTCTCACGTAATACAGGGCAGCTAATGCCACACACAGATCCATTCCCAGAGAACAACATACAAACCATGTGATCATCTCAGAAATGTTGATACATTTCTGTAGATGATACTGATTATAATTTTTTTTATTTTAGAAATAACACCATTTTCATCAAATGTAATTCAACTACAAGTATATATACATATATGCATATGTAGGTGTGCGTGCATAACTTATATCTATATAGCATATATAGACACACATATCCCTTTCTATCTATCTATCTATCTATCTATCTATCTATCTATCTATCTATCTATCATATACTATTTTTGTAAGTCCAGAGAAGAATTTTTGAAATCCATTGTTATGGTTTATCCCCTACCCAAGTACCCTTATTCTCTCTATAGAATATGTTTTTGTTTAGCTTTTACTATGAGCTCATCTTCTCCCTTACTTTTAAGTTTCAGATTTAAATGTTTTTATTTTCAAATTAACAGACAGTCAAATTAACTTTTTAATGTAGAGTTCTATGAATTTTAGCAAATGTATAAATTCATGTAACCATCCTCACCGGAACGATACAGAACACATCCAGCATCCGAAATACCCCCAGACCCCTCTGTAGTCTACTCTCCTCTCACCCCTCAGCTCTGGCAACCACTGACGAACTCTCTGTCACTTCTAGTTTTATCTGTACGTAAATACCACCTAAATGAAACCATACAATATGTAACCTTCTGAGACTGGCTTCTTGCTAAAATGCTTTATGAAGTGTAAATTGTATACAATAAGTGTAAACAAATATACATTATTGTCAGTGGTCAGAATCTGAGGAAGAGAATTGAAAAGCCTCATGACTTCAGTGCTTTTAGGCAATTTTTAGCAATGTTCATTTTTTCTGTTAGCCAGCATATGAGGAGGCAGGGACTACGAGACGAGGTCGGGAAGACTGGTTGCTGTGAGAGGTGGCAATGCAACCTCAATGCACAGCTACCAGGCTGTGCTACTGCCTTAGCTACTGGGTGTTAGTAACCGGATTTGCACATTTCACAGCTATGAGTATCTTTGAGGACCAATCAGCTATTTTGGATGAGAGTTTTGAAGTTTTGTTTCAGTGTTTCAGCTCAAAGACTTTTTGATCTTTCCTCCCATCTGTTCTTTCCCCTCCAAGATAAACACACGCAGAGTAAGAGAATAATGTACACAATTTCTGATCACAAATATCCACAAAGCAGTTGGTTACTGGACTTTTGGTATCCGATTTTGAGGGAAAATTAGCTCTGGAAACAGTCAAATAGATATATGTATGCTCTTGTTAGCATTTCTAGGCCCTTTACTCTTCTCCAGCAGAACAGCCAGGACCCTGCCACACCCTCATCCCCTTGAGCAGGAAGCATCACCAGGCGCTTTCCTGACTCTGGTCTCTCGCCGTGCTGGGACAGTCTCACACAGCTTCTGCTGTGAAAACACCACTCATCTTCCTGCTTCTCTCCTTTGTGTCCTAGCGTTCCCTTCTGAGAGAACCTGCCCTTCCCAAGTGCCAGGGGGAGCCTCAGAGCTCACAGTTTCCCTCCCACCTCTCCACAACTCAGCCCCTTTTCTCCGACTACATGTCACGCTTCCTGGGATCTGCTTATGCTTCTTGTAGTTCTTTTCCTTACAGCTCCACCGATTTAAATTCTGATATACATGGACATTGGAAGACACTGCTGTGGGACTGGGGCAACAGGACGCAGCAGTCCACGCAGAATGCCAGTCAGGCCCTAGAACAGATTCCCCCAACGCATGCACCATCCCGTGAAGCCCGTCTTAATGTTTGCTAATATTGTTAATATTCTTGCTGGAATACAAGTGTCCATATCAAATATTATATTGCATCCACTTTTTCACACATTAACATCTTGGATAGTAAAGAATGTCTTAAAATCTGCATCTTGAACCTATCTGTCAGCACCTTTTCTTTCACACTGACATCTCATATAATGGGGCACCCTACAATGAAAACTTAAAGGTAAGAAATCCTAATCTAACTCGAAGTTAAAAGAGAAGCTATGACCAAACATTTCAATAAATATGGCAAAAAGTGCTAGAATGACAATATGAAAATGATTAATCCAGTCTAGAATATTTACATATAAAAGTATGAAGCAGGAGTGGAAATTGTGGTGACCTGGTATCTAATTGCCTAGACAACGGAAGCCCTTCCTTCCAGGAGCCATGGAAGGGTGAGGCAGGGACCCTATCCCAGTTTTGCACTTCTTGACTTGTGTCACCAGAATCAGGTTCATCATGAGAACCTTTTTTTTAAATTAATTAATTTATTTCTGTTACAGATGATTCTCCTTTTTTCCCCTACTGATTCCCCGCTCGCCCTCCCTCCTGCCTGTCCCCAGCTTTGTTGTCCATGTCCATTGTTCATGCATACATGCATATAAGTTCTGTGGTTCATCTCTTCCCTTCCTCCCCCACCCCCTCTTCTGAGGGTTGTCAGTCTGTACCCTACTTCCACGTCTCTGGACCTACCCTGTTCCTCAGAGTGTTATGTTCATTATATTCCATAAATAAGTGAGATCATGTGATATTTGTCTTTCTCTGCTTGGATTGTTTCACTTAGGATAATACTCTCCAGGTCCCTCCATGTCATCTCAAAGGACAAGAGATCTTTCTTTTTTACAGATGCATAGTACTCCATTGTGTATATGTACCACTGCTTTTTTATCCATTTGTCTACTGATGGACATTTGGGCTGTTTCCAGATCTTAGCTACTGTAAATGCTATGAACATGGGGGTACATATATTCTTTCTGATTGGTGTTTCAGGCTTCTTAGGGCATATTCCTAGAAGTGGGATCACTGGGTCAAATGGATGTTCAATTTTTAATTTTTTGAGTTAACACCATGTTTTCCATAGTGGCTGCACCAGTCTGCATTCCCACCAGCAGTGTACTAGAGTCCCCTTTTCTCCACACCCTCGCCAACACTTGTTTGATGATTTGTTGATAGCGGCCATTCTGATATGTGTGAGGTGATACCTCATTGTTGTTTTAATTTGCATCTCCATCATGAGAACCTTTTAAAAGTATAGAGTGTTCCAGAGTTCTCTATTTCTGTGTAACAAACTACCCCACATTTAGTGATATAAAACCAGACACTTAAAAAAAATGATTGCTTTCTCTCATGACTCCCAAGGGTAGTCAGGCTCAGCAAAGTGAGATTCACTGGGGGTCTTACAGTGGTTGTAGTCAGATCCCGAGTGATGGGGGCCAGAGGCCTCTCCTATATCTAATGCCTGAAATAAGAAGAGACAGACATACTGGGGCATGTGGAATCGTTGGGCACATCTCTCCATCTCTGTGGGCTATTCACCAGGTCTCTCCAAGATGCTGTCTTCACGGTAATCAGATTTCTTATATGCAGGCTCCGGGCTCAGAGCTCAGGGAGAGACAGAGAGACAGACAGAGACAGACAGAGAGCCCGTGGAAGCGGTTCAGTTCTTCATGACCTAGCTGAGGCAGTAACAAGTCTGTTGCGTCATATTTGTTAGAACTGGGTCACTAAAGCTAGTCTATATTCAAGGGAAAGACATTAAATTCATGGATGTCTTTTAAATATAAGTGAGGCATTTTAAATATAAGTGATCATTATCTGAATACTAAAGAGGCATTTTAAATATAAGTGATCATTATCTGAATACTAAAGTCAGGTCTTCCATTTTAAATAATCTCTACTGGGAAAGTTAATCACTAAAAAAATATGATCTCTTAATTAAAATTTTTATTAAAATTACTGCAATATTTTTGATTAGTAGGAAAAATCATAATAACATATAAGTATTCTGCTGAGGCAAACAGAACTCTAAACAACTGAAACAACAACAACAACAACAAAAAACCCACAAATATAAAATGCATGTCTTTTCTAAAGAAACCTGGTCAATACAAAATCACTCAAAAAAGTTGCTTAAAATAGTTTAAATAATGTTTCTTCATGAAATATTCATTGTTTACTACAATGTGCTGAAGATCATTTAAAAAATGCATTGTAAAAGGATTTGTGTCCCTCAAAACTAATGATCTCAGGTTAGTGGATGATTTTATTTCTTATTTATGACTACATCCAGAGAAACGTGAAGCCTAATGAGCTGAATGGTCAAAAGAATACTCATGCGCTCTCTGGTATATGTTTTTCAATGGAGCCAAAGTTAAATGGGCAGATGCCTAGTCTCTGTAATTTGGACTCAACGTTCAAGACTTACTCATTTGGACTGAATGCTGCAAACTGAACCCATCAGTGTAATTCTGTGTCAATAACTCATATTATCTAGGTATCATGAGTGCCTTGTGCACAGGACTCCACGCTCTTGAGGGTAAAGAATCTTCAGAATTAGCATTCTGAGGTTAATTTTCAGTGGGAAATGGAGCAAGGGAAATTATAGATTTAATAGGCGATAATGCTGGTAAACAGTGCACCCAGCTTTAAAACAAGAAACACCCCAAATCTGTCTGTTTGCCCCTGCGTGATGAATTAAGGTAATTTAGAATAGAAACTCCAGTTTTATAAATGTCTATACCTAACAGGGAGACACCGACAAGCTTTAAAAACATGTTTCCAATGTAACAGAGAAACTGATTACACAAAATATGTATTTAAATTATATTTTCATGTGAATGGTACTAATTTGAGAAACTTTATTTGAAACACCACCGTGAGTGCTGACATATGTTGTTTCAGTTAATTCTCACCACAACCTTCTAAGCCAGGTGAGATCCTTTCCATTTCAGAGCTGAGAAACCTACTGTACAAATCACCCAATTTTCTACAAATGGTCAAGGAATCATTTCCTCACAACAAACAGCAATAAACGAAAAATTAACCTTCCACCATGCAATTTTCTCCCTCTCATTTCTCACTAGCCCATTTTAGAAACCCCTTCTTCTCATGCTGGTCCCCCTAGTATTACCACCAACCTTTCAGGACATCTATCTCGCAGATCAGCAATTAACTAATCCCAGACAAAATAACAACACCACCACGAAAACAAAACAAACAAGCAAACAAACAAATTCACTAGAGACATTGCAACTGCCCCCGCCCCAAAAATCACTGCAGTGAAAGAATTAATTAAATTTGAGATATAGATCACTGAATGTAAGCCTTAAACTGATGAAGTCAGTAAAAGTACTTACCGACCACACACTCTGCGCCAGGCACCTAGAGTAAAACCAGTTCTAATGAGAAATGGCTGTTCTCTTGGCGCTTCCATTTCTAGAGGTTGAGCTAGACAGGAAACAAATAGCAAAGAGGGAGTAGTAAGAAAGAAAAATGAAGCAGGGCAAGGTGTGCAGAATGACCCCGGCAGGGAATGGCTCTCTGGGGTGGTGACATTTTAACAGAGGTGACATTATACATTACAGCTTGTCTAGAAACTGCCCTGCTTTCCCTGGAAAAATCATGTAACCTCTTTATGTCCAATTTTCCTGCTCTGTAAAATTAAGAATTGGACTGGAACGGCATTTAATAGAACTTCATGCTCTGAAGTCCTATGACTCTGAGGCCTTTCATTCAAAAGAAAGTCTTAAAGTGAAGTGTTTGCTCTTTTACTTTATGTAGAGACCCTCTGATCCTGGAAACAAGAGTATCAATCTACCACTACCACTGCATTCCCTTATGAGCATTTACCCCTGGAGGCAAGGTTACTCTCTTCTTTGGAATCTAAGAAGGCTGTTTAGTAAAAGTTGCTGTGCAATAGACACATCTCTCTCTCTCTCTCTCTCTCTCTTTTACATCCCCACGACCTATTTATTTTGTAACATAACCTTGTACCTTTTGAGCCCCTCATCCACTTTGTCCACCCCCCATCCACCACCTTTGGCAACTAGCACCATGTTCTCTGTATCTATGAGCTTGTTTTTGTTTTGTTTTTTAATTTGTGGTAGTGGTTTGTTTGTTTTTAGATTCCACATATAGGGTGATTCATAAGGTATATGTCATTCTCTTTCTGACTTATTTTATGTCATAGTCACAAGGTCCATCCTTGTTGTTACAATTGGCAAGATTTCATTATTTTTTATGGCTGAATTATATTCCATTGTATATATGTACCACATTTTCTTTATCCATTCACCCACTGATTAACATTTAGGATGCTTCCGTATCTTGGGATGCATATAACTTTTTGAACTTGTGTTTTTGAATTATTCAGATAAATACCAAGAAGTGGTATTGCTAGATCATATAGTGATTCTATTTTTAGTTTTTGAGAAAACTCCATAGTGTTTTCCTTAATGGCTTCACCAATTCACACTCTTACCAACAGTGCACAATGGTTCCCTTTTCTCCACATTCTTATTAACACTTGTTATTTCTTGTCTTTTTTATAATAACCATTCCAACAGGTATAAGGTTATATCTCACAGTGGTTTCAATTTGCATTTCCTGAATGATTGTGATATTGAGCATCTATTCATGTACCTATTGACTATCTGTATATCCTCTTCAGAAAAATATTCAGATCTTCTATTCGTTTTTTATTTTATTTTACTTTCATTACAGTTTATATTCAATATTATTTTGTATTAGTTTCAGGTGTACAGCACAGTGGTTAGACAATCATATACTTTACAAAGTGTTTCCCCCGACATTTCTAGTACCCATCTGACACCACACATAGTTATTGCAATATTACTGACTATATTCCCTACGTGGTAATTAACATCCCCATGACTATTTTGTCATTATTAATTTATACTTCTGAATCATCTCATCTTTTTTACCCCTACCTAGTAACTCTTCTACCCATTTTTAAATCAAATTGGTTTTGTTTTGTTTATATTTTTTGCCATTGAGTTGAATTAGTTCTTTATACATTTTGGACATTAACCCCTCATCAGATATATGATTTGCAAATATATTTTCCCATTCCATAGGTCACCTTTTCATTATACTGATGATTTTCTTTGCTATGCAGAAACATTTTGTTTGATATAGTGTCATCTCACGCGTTTATTTTTGTTTTTGTTGCCTTTGCTTTTAGAGATTCAAAATTCATTACCAACCCCAAAGTCACAGTGCTACAGCCTCTGAGGTTTTTTGATTTTAGGTAATACATTCAAGTGTTTAATCTAGGTTGAGTTAATTCTTGTGTGCGGTGTAATATAGTAGTCCAGTTTCATTCTTTTGCATGTGTCTGTCTGGTTTTCCCAACACCATTTATTTTAAGAGACACAGTATTTCTGAACATCAGCAAAGAATTTTCCAGATTCCACATGGCTTATCTTGTTCACCAGATAGAGATCAGTAATCTGGTAAATTATTTACTGCTCAAATCTCATAAGCTAAAAAAAAAAAAACAATAAACAAAATAAATTTCAATGTAGAAACCCCCAATCTTTTTTTTTTTTAATTATTATTATGACATGAAGGATAATGCTGAGTAAGTGGTATCAGGAGTAGGGATTGCATAAAAAGAGGAGGTGATTCTGAATACATCACTGAAGAACTAGTATCCACAGTGACCTCTTATGCCCAGTTTGATGAGTTCACTCCAGTAAGATATACCAGAAAGTAATGAAAAATTTTATAGTAAGGATTAGAAAAGCGAATGAACAAGAATAGCAGGGAGAGGCTTGGTAGCAACATATGTGAAGAAAGTCTCATTAGGCATTTTGGCAGTGATATGTGTAATTTGGAATAACTGATAATAAGAGGTTCCCCCAAACAGCTGTCCTAGGCTTTTGCTATCTAAAGTGTGGTCTCTGGACCAGCTATATCAGTATTACCTTGGAGCTGGTTAGAAATGCAGAATCTTAACATTCACTCCACATGTACATAATCACATTCTGTGGATTAAAAAGATTCTCAGGTGATTTTTTATGCATATCAAAATTTGGGAAGCACCACCCAGGCTCTTAACCAGGTCAGAGCAGGTGAAGCTCCAGTCTTGTCTAGAGAGACCACACCTGCAACACAGAGTACCTGTAACCACACATTAATGAGGTAAGATCAGTTAGACCACAAGAGAAGACAAACTCAAACATCTGAGACTATTAAGATCATCCAAAGGCACTGGGGACGTTTAGTTCAGAACGTGCTATCCACCACAGGGTAGCCAGTGGCCAGTGAAAAGAGACTATTTAGCACTGATAATGAGGCTGCTCTGGCCGGGTAGCTCAGTTGATTTGGTTGGGGTATCATCTCATATACCAAAAGGTTTCGGGTTTGATTCCTACTAGGAACACATACAAGAGGCAGCTGATCGATATTTCTCTCTCACATGTCTGTCTGACTCTCTCTCTCTCTCTCTCTTTCTCCCCTCCTTTTCTCCCTCCCTCCCTTTCTTCCTCTCTAAAATCAATACACATATCCTTGAGTGAGGATAAAAAAAATGTGACTGGTCCAAATTAAGCTGTTCCATAAGTGTGAAATGCACCCTGACTGCAAAGACTTAATAATAAGAAAAAAAAATGAGTATTAGGTTGGGTTTCAATAATTTTTATTTTATATATGTTGGATGTATTGGTTTAACTCAAACATATCGCTAAAATTAATTTCACCTGATACTATTTGCACTGTTTTAGCAGAGTTACTGGAAACATTTTCATTACGGTGTAGTTCTCATTTTATTTCTACTGCACTGTGCTGTTTTAGAGACAACCAGAAGCAGGTATGGTGATTCTTCTCAAACATACAGAGTGCCACTGTATGGAAGAAACAATGTTAAATGACCAAAGGCAGGTCAAGAATCTTCAAAAAGGCCCAGCAGGGAACATCACCACTCACACAGATTCATTACTGAATCTAAGACTTATGAAAAGTTTATATTCCTTGTTTTGCAAACTAATCTAAAAATATGGCAATGAAAGAGAAACAAGAAAACCTAACCACCTATAAAAACATACGAAACGCATTGCCTCATGAGCAGTTGCAATGCATGTTCTCTTGTCCTCCAGAAAATAGTTACATTTTGTTTTCTCTTTAGAGAATGAGTGGTGGAAATCCAGGCAGTCACCTGATCAGAGAAATCCAGGCAGTCACCTGATCAGAGGAACTGCACCAAATATGCAGATGAATATTTTCTTGAAGGTGCCACTTACCCTTGCTAACCGTCCTCATGGATAAATTACACATCATCTATTAGAACAAATATTGCCGACACTGTCATGCTTTCCAGCCACGCTTCAGTGTTGCAGAAGAAAAAAAGAAGAAAACAAGTAAAGCCTCCCTGTTTCCATTAATCTGATCTCAACAAAGTATAATCAAGATTGACAACAGTTTAGCAAGCAAATCTATCTCACCATTATGATACTAAAGATAATACCAAAGGAAATAACTATCGTGTTATTTCCAAGATAAAACTAGAAAATGTTGGTTCATACTTCACTAGTTCTAAGTCATTCATCTTCTAAATGCCCATTAAAAATGCTAAATGAGTATTTATGGTCCTCAGAGGTTGAGTCTGACTCTATTTGGATCAATGAAATCTCAAAAAGTAAATGTTTTCAAGGGCTGTTTATTTGGTTTTAACAGAATCAGGCTTTTAAAGGGAATATAAAATATTACATTATTTGATCTGTCACAGAGAACCTTAAGAGTAGTGTATCTTCAAACTATGAAATCTTAATGGCCCCAGGCTGAGTCCTCGTTCTCATCATGGTCAAATTATTGAGACTTTCGTTTGCTGGATGCTTAATGAGGCCATTGGCTGTTGTAATGCCACGACTCCCGCCTCTAACTTTCCACATTCCATAGTGCCATGTAAATGGACGGGAAAACAGGAACTTTCCTATTTAAAAAAAGAAAATCCATATTTTTCCAAATAAACCCTAAGTGACACTTAAGAATGAACATCCTTACAGAAATATTTTAATCCATATGTCTAAGAAGGATATGTCAAAGTTCCCCAAATATTTTTTGAATTGATAAAGTTATCTTGACTGCATTATGAGTACTTCTAAGAAAGAGACAGACAGAACCCGTGAGCATGCATGTGCACAAATACACATGCACAGTGCACGCCTTTCCTTGCCAGAGTTTAAAGTCTAATAATGCAACTCCTATAGCAAGTTAGGATTTGCACTTGCAGATCCCCATTAAAAAGAAAGCAATAATTATTTCACTCATTCTGTAAATTGGGAAATCTGTTATGGCAGAAAGTGGTGTAGCTCAGAACGTCTATATCATTTTGTTTCTAATTGTGGAACTGATGGATTCATGGAGCACCTGTTGTTTACACGAATCTCAGCTCTTTTAGACATGCCATGTTTATCCTGTTGCCAGGTTTTTGATGCATTGATGGTTTTTTTTTTTTTTTAATCTCAAAAGGTAGCTCCTTTTTTTTGTTTTGTTTTGTTTTGTTAATCACTATATTCACCTGAAAAGCTGCTTTTATAAGAGTAAACTGTATATATGATAGGTCTTGTTTGTGTCCTTCGTCAAGATTCATGGGTAATGTCAGAGTCAAATTTGCATGTCACAAGGCTTCTGTAAGGAACAGCAGGAAAGTGAGGCTAGGGAGCTATCCCCTAACTGACAGGCACGAGGGAGCTAAGGCGTCAGGGAACAGGAGCTGGAATACACCTTGAACTGGGTCAGCTAATGTGACATGGCAAAGTGCCTGACTGTCCAGTGGCTGTGTGGCTGACAACAGCCACAGCTGTGTCAGGAGATCGGTTCTGAAGTAGAAAGCAGCTTTCTCTCATCAACGTTTAGCACATGGAACATCCAGGGATGTCAGCACTGGTCTTACCACCATCATGGGTTTGACCTGCCAGTCAGATTTATAAAATCAGGGCCTTATCATGTGGTTTTTAAAAATAACTTCTGTATCACTTATCCCAATAACTTGATCTCCTATCCCTAACATAGTACTACCATTTGGTAGGTATATAATAAATATTTGTTACGTGAATAAAATTTTCCTCCACTCCATGGTGGTTATCATGGGTGAAACTGCATCTCCCCTTAAATTCATGTGTTCAAGTCCTAACCCTCAGAACCTCAGAATGTGACTTTATTTGAAAATTGGGTCTTTACAGATGTAATTAGGTAAGAGCGGGTTCTACAGTGAGCCTCTAATCCAGTGTGACTGGCGCCTTCCCAAGGAGCACCACTTGCGGAGACAACAGGCACAAGGACACCACCATGTGAACAGAGTCTGGGTGACGCAGTAGAAGCCAAGGCCCACAAGGAATGCCAGCAAGCACAGACGCTGGCGACGGGCAAAGCAGATTCTCCCTCACAGCCTTTAGTAGGACGACTTGATCTTGGGCTTCTGGTCTCTAGAAGTGCGAGATGATAACTTTCTGTTATTTAAGGCCCTCGGTCTGCGGCAGTTTGTTACAACAAGCCTAGCAAAGTAAAAGAGTAACGGAGACAACTTATGCCTTGATATTTATAAACAAAAATGAAAAGTTTAAATCCAAATAAAATATCAAAACTAAGAAAATATTTTTTCATGGGGTGTTTAAGACTACATTTAATATTTAGATCCCTAAAAATTGTCCTTTGTCTGCATTTAGAAAAGCATAAACAGATCAACTAAATTAAATCAAGAACATCTAAAACATAAGCCCTTTGAAAAAATAAATTCATTTTTCCATTGACACATCCCCAGTACCTAAATTACAGCCTAGCTCATTAGGGTCATAAACCACCATGATTTTTAAAGGAAGGAAGGAAGAGAGGGAGGGAGGAAGGAATGAATGGGTAATACAGAGAAGTACAGTGTGGGGCAAAAGGAGGTTTACAGTTGTGAGTATGCAAATGAATGGTAAATAAACTATTTACCTAACTGCTTTCTTGTGTTCAAAGACTGCTAGGTTCTATGGGAGAAGAATAAAACCTGGTATTAAAAGGTATATCTTTCAAGAAAAGAGAGAGAAGAAAGAGAAAGAGAGAGAGAGAGAGAGACATCCAGTTTTAAATTATGTTTACTATAAAGTTACCTTAACATAGACAGATGTACGATTAGGCTAAAAATCTTTGTATTTACAACAACTTCACACTCATATACATTTTAAAGTTACCAAGTAAAAAGAAACTATTGTAAAATAAATAAAATTCAAAGTCATAGCATCAATATAGTGTATTTAATAATGCTGCTTAAGAAAATAAGTTACTACCCATACTATAAATTTAGGTCTGACAAGTAGGGTGTAAACCTTTTTGAATTTACTATGTCATACGATGACTCAATTTTCCTCTTACTTTATTCACACAATGAAAAACTGTACTTCCTACAGACAGATGACCTTCACTTTGTATAAATACTTATGAATGTATGGAAGTCCATCCTTGTTCTCGCCAATGACAAATGTTATCGTGTTAGTGTTTATAAGCACTGATATAAACACAAGGTGTGAATTCCTCTTCAGCCCACTCCTGTCTGGTTACCCCGGAACTCTGTCTCCCGATGACACTGCTCAGTACCATGCCACTAAACCTAATACACGCATTTTAATCCTTTCTACACCTCCCCCTGGCAACTTTAGCTGTCCCCAAAATGCTCTCCTTGAAATCCTTTCTCTTTGGCTTCAAAGTCACGCCCCATCCTACTGGTCTTCCTCATCCTCCCTCTCTGGTCTACATTCTCAGGTCATCTTTCTCTATCTGACCTTTGAGTACTGACCTACCTCAGTCCTACACCACACCCTGCTTTACACTCTTTGCTCAGGCCATGCCTTCTACACCCAAAGCTTCCATCACCAACTGCTTCCATATCTGTCTCCATGCGTAATAAATCCAGGTACTGCCATATGTTATATGATGTGTGCGTGTTGCGTGGGTAGAATCCTGACCCAAGTCTGCTCAGCCAGAATTGTTCATCCTTTTGGCCACAATGATTCCTATGAAACTTAAAGTGGACCATGCAGAGTCAATCTTTAGTCTTCTGAAACCATCAGGAAAAAAAAAAAAACTCACTCCTAGCATTGCTCAACTCCTGGAATATAAAGTTGAAACTCTGTTAGCATACTGGCATTACTAAAGGTCATAAAGAAGGAAGTAGAGTTAAGAGATGGAAAGAGAGCTGTGTCATGAGCAGAGTGCCTGGACCTGGACAAACCTTTAGCATTTTCACTTGACCAGTCAATAAATCCCATTAGTTTCCTATGAACCCACATTAAGTTGGTTTTCTGTGATTTGCAAAGAGTAGTCCAAACTACTCAGAAATCCATCCCCAGCAGTCATTGCCAGGCCTGGAAATGCAGACCTGGCTGATCTGGGTGTCGGGCTTATATATTCAAGATGTTTTATCTTTGACTGGTAAGGAAGGTATCAAGACAGCTTTCAAACTCCTCTCTGGGTTAGCAAAGCGGTTTCAGACCTGGGGCTGGAGGTTCAGACCACTTGATGGGGTGTACCACATGCTTCTCAAGGCCTTTAGCAAAGTTCCCCCAGGAAATCTTGTGTCCAGATTAGTACAGTAGGAAACAGAGAGAAGAAACTAAACTTATGACCCCAGGTCCATGTTCTGTCCATGGCCAGCAACCCAGAATGACTAAGTCAGAAAACCATGAGCCTTTCAGGATTGGAAAGCCAAGTCTAGGCCAGTGCCATATCTCTCATTCTCCAGAAGTCTGGTTGCAAGATATATGCTTTGAAATACACAGAGAAATGGGAAAAGGGAGATGAGGACAAAAATGAGCTAAGGTGCTAACACAGAATTCTCATTTAAACTCCTTCCAGAGACAAGAGAATATCAACATAAAGATGTTTCACTCCACTTTGCAAAAAACTCTAAGGAAATGGGCAACGTAAGTGGCTTAAATTTTGTGTCAAATTAAAAATGATGAACACACTTCACTTGTTTTGTGAAGACAAATATATTCCCCAGATAAGAAATTCTAAGGTAACAGATTGGCAATAAAATAGCTACTAACAAGCAAATGATTTCTACAGAAGCATGGACTCATTCACATGTTTTATACTAAATATACAGCTTTATGTACTTTATGAATATTAGTATTATCCCTACAGTACCTTTTTAATACATCATTAAATTGACAAAAGAAACAAGATTGGGGAATGTGAAAAAAAAAGACCTATATTATTAATGTAAAAACATATTTTTTTCTAAAAATAATGGTAATTATTTTGTTCATTTATTTTCAAATCCATTATACCATGGAGCACCAATAAAGAGAATAGTACCTAGGGTGCAAATCCAAGATCACAGTATTTCCCTGATGCACATTTGCATTTCATTAATGAAGAACAAAAGTTTCTATTTAAAAGCTATATAATAATTCTTCATATTATCTGATATAAACTTCCTTAAACATATTATTGTTTTAAAAAGAAAATAAATACCTTAAACTTCCCCATTTACTATGGTTAATTTCAAGTGTCAACTAGTCTAGACTACGGCACCCAGTTCTTTGGTCAAGCATTAGTATAGGTGTCACTGTGAAGGTCTTTGTGGATGTGATGGACATTTACAATCAGTTGACTTTAAGTAAAGCAAATTACCTCCATAATGTGGATAGGCCTCATCCACTCTGTTGAAGGCCTTAAGAGAGAAGACTGAGGTGTCCCAAAGAGGAAGAAGTTCTGCCTCAGGACTACAACACAGAAACCCATCCTGAGAACCCAGCCTACTAACTTGCCATGTGGATTTTGGACTTAAGACAGCAACAGCTATAGGTCTGAACATTTGAATGCCCCCAAATTTCACATGTTGAAATCCTAACCCCCAATATTATGGCATTGGCAGGTGGGCCTATGCAAGACAATTAGGTCACGAAGGCAAAATCCTTATGGAGGAGAGTAATGACCTTATAAAAGAGGCCTGAGAGAGCTCTCTTGCCCCATACACCATGTGAGGACATAGCGGTAAGTCTGCAAGTCAGCGATTAGGAAGATGGTCTTCACTGGACCATGCTGATGCCTAGTTCTTTGACGTCCAGCCTCCAGAACTGTGAGAAATAAAATCTTGTTGTTCACAAACTGTGCAGTCTATGATACTTTGTTATAGCAGCCCAAATGGACTAAAACAGAAACATCAACTCTTACCTAGATTTCCAGTTTGTTGGCTTGCCCTACAGTTTTCAGATTTGTTAGTCCTCATAATCTCGTGAGCAAATTCCTTAAAATATATCCTCTTGTATTTTCTCCTTTCCCTTCCCTTCCTTTCTCCTCCCTCCCTCTCTCTCTCTCTCTCTCTCTCTCTCTCTCTCTCTCTCCCCCTTACTGAATCTGTTACTCAAGAGGAATCTAATGTATTTACCAATGACAATCAATGTGCATCTTTAAGATTAAACTATAGCAGAATTTCTGTACAGATGGTTTACCATGGAATGGACTTCATTTATTTGAATATATAAATGCCACCAAAAGATCCTGGCTTAAAGTCTACCTTTCAGGAGAAAAGTCTTATTCTGCATGATTGAAAGAAATGGTGCTTCTTTCTTAGTTCTAGTTATATGTTTACAATATTTCCTGACTCCACTCTGGGGCCAGGTAGTAATTGGTTTCTCCCACCCAGCAGTCTACAGGAGCAGTTGGCTTTGTGCTGCCTCATTAATTAACACAGGGCCTGTTTGGCGATCCTATTTCAAGTCATTCAACAGAATGTATGCAGGACCATCTCATGAAAGCAGAAGTGCTGCTCTGCTTGTGGTACTGAGTCAACAAGAAATAGTGTTTATAATTCTTAGAGTTTGCTTGGCCTACATGTAACTGCCAAATCTCCACTTTGGCACTGCACAATTCCATTTGTGATTTTAGTAAACACATATGTTTCATAACATGCTGATAGTATAAGTAATCTCAAAAATCTAAGTCTTGAGATCCAAAAACTTAGCCAGAATAAGCTATTTATATTTTAATTAGCGAAAGACAAACTGGATGGGACAGAGGGCAGTTGAATGCATTCTAAGCTTCTCAGAGAGGACAAGTGAAAGGTTCCAAGTGAGCATGATTTCTGGTCAGTCATAGTGCACGTACTCCTTGTAGCTCAAGTCAGCCTCATATTTTCTTAACCTTTCCATCTCTGCCTGTTCTCCCTTAAAAACTAGGTTATACATCTTAATGTTGCTCCTTTCTTAACCTTACCCAATGCCATTTGTTGTTTGTTCCCTCTTTCCCCTTTCTGATTCATTACCTTTCAGTTATTAACTTCACGTTTATGTCACCCAGCAACTGACCTCAAAACTCTCACAGGACAGCTATTCATTACAATCCAAGGTGATTTTTTAAAGTTCAGAAGAGGTTAAAAAGGAAAGTACATTCTTCAAATTAGAAAAACATAATAATGGAATCTTTGTTCAATAACGATAGACAGGAGGGCAGGTGTGACTCACTGGAGCTTCATCCCATGGACTGAGAGGTCCTGGTTTGATTCCTGATCAGGACACATGGCTGGGTTGTGTGTTCGATCCCCAGTGTGGGGCATGCAGGAGGCAGCCAATTAATGTTTCTCTCTCACATCATTTTTTCTCTTTCCCTTCCTCTCTCTAAAAAGAAAAATTCAATAAAAATATTTTTAAAATTTAAAGAAAAATAATAATGATAGACAAAACATAATCCTGAACCATTATTTTCCTATCTTGACACTAAGTCATGGTCTTAAAGAACAACAGCAAGAATCAGTAGAGAACTGGGGAAGACATTGTGAGAACTTATTTGAGTTAACATGGCACTTCCGTGTGCACATCACCATGCAAAGGAACCCCCTGACAGCTCCCTTTCACAAAGGAGACTGACAGGATCCCTAGTCAGAGAAGCCATCCTTGGATGATACACATAGGATTGAGGACATCAACACCCACCTAGTGCAAAGATAGTGTACATTTAAACTTTAAAATATCAACATTTTAATTTAAATGGTGTTCAAAAACAGCCTTTTCTCCATCTTAAACTTACACTAACTCTTTGGAAATAGCCTGGGAAATACCTGAATTCTAAGGTAAGAAATGTAGTGGAGGGCTAAAAACATGTACTTGAGTCACTTGTTCACAGAAGACCCAATGAAGTATTCACTAGAAAGAAAAGAGGAAGCTGGAAATGAACGGATCTGATCATGTGTCTGCCCTTAACAGGTGCACTTGCGCAGCTGTGTCCCCGGTGATCTCTCTGAGTCAATCATTCTGTGTTTCCTTTCTCCTGTCTTTGTTTTAGATGTTTCTCTTTGTCTCTCTTTCGATGTATTTTTGTCTCTCTTTTAGAACCTCCCACAAAGAACTGAATCAGGGAAATCTAACCAAAGCAGCTCAGAACTGGTGTACTTACTACTTTGCGCAGCATCTTCTGCAAAGAATCCACACTCCCCAACTTCCACTCATGCCCCCCATTCTGTGGAAAACAATCCATTCAGGTTTTACTTCTGCCACCCTTTGACAACTGCTTTTCTCAGGGTCCCCGGTGGCCATACCTGTGCCAAACTCATGGCCAGTTCTCCGGGCTGGTTCCTTCAGCTACCACAGCACTGCAGTCTTCTTTTCAACTAAGATCTTGCCTAGTCCGGTTTGGCTTCCTGGACATCCCACTCAGCTAGTTTTCCTCCTACTCCACCAGCCACTCCTCTCACTCTTCCTCCCCCTGAGCTCCCCACAACATTTGCACCAGAGCTCAGCGGCCCTATGCCCTCTTCTCTCTTTACACTCACTTCCTTGGGGATCTCAACCACTCTGGTGGTTTTAAATACCATGTATGTGCTGACGCATATGAAGGCGCTAAACCCAGTGGGGACCCAGAGTCCCCTGCCCCCTCCCGACTCAACACTGACATCTGGATGCCCAAGAGGCTTTCTTCTTTTTGTTTTGTTATTAATTAAATTTAGTGGGGTGGCAGTGGTTCGTTCATAGGATCATATAGATTTCAAGTGCACATTTCTCTGATGCATGACCTGTATATTGCATTGTGTTTCCAACACACAGAGTCAAATATCTTCTGTCACCATATATTTGGCCCCCTTTAGCTTTACTACCCTCTACTCCTTCCTCTGGTAACCACCATATTAGTGTCTGTGTCTATGGCTTTCAGTTTTATATTCCACATATGAGTGAAATCACATGGTTCTTGGATTTTTCTGACTGAATTATTTCACATTGCATAATATTCTCAAAGTCTATCCAATGTTGTTGAAAATGGTAGTATTTTGTTTCTTCCTATGGCTGAGTAGTAGTCTATTGTATATATGTATATCTTCTTTATCCAGCCTTCAATGAATGACACTTCGGTTGTCTCCATGTCTTGGCCACAGTGAACAATAGTGCAACAAATATAGGGGTGCATGTCTTTGTGAATAAATATTTTCAAGTTTTTTTTATCCTCACCCGAGAACATTTTTGCATTTATTTTCAGATAGAGCAGGAGGGAGAGTGAGAGGAGGAGAGAAAGAAAGAAACATTGATGTGAAAGAGACACACCAAGTGGTTGCCACCCACATGACCCTAGAACCAGGGACAAACTGCAACCGAGATGCATGCCCTTAATAGGAACTGAATCTGGGCCTCTCTGGTCCGTGGGCCAACACTCTAACTGCTGAGCCAAACCAGCCAGGGCAATATTTTCAAGTTTTTTGGGTAGATACCCAGAGGAGGACTTGCTAGGTAATATGATAACTGTTCTAAATTTTTTGAGGAACTGCTACACTGTTTTCCACAGTAGTTGTACCAATTTACATTTCCATCAGCAGTGAATGGGAGTTCCTCTTTTTCCACAATCTCTCCCATACTTGTTATTACCTATCTTATTGATAACAGCTATTCTATCAAATGTAAGGTGGTATCTTAATTTAGGTTTGATTTGCATTTCCCAGTATCTAGTGAAGTTGAACATCTTTTCATCTATCTGTTGACCATTTGTAGGTCTTCTTGGGAGAACTGTCTGTTCAGGTCCCCAAAAGGCCTTCTAAACTCAAAATTGACCTCATAAGCTTCTTCACCTCTCAAACCTGCTCCATCTACATTCTTCTCATTTGATGCCAAATCCATCCTTCAGAGTTGCTCAGGTCAAAATCTTGGGAACTATTCTTGTTTTAGCTTGTTTTCTTGCTCTTTACACACAATCCATCAGGTCATTCAGTCGCCTCTATGGCACAGTGATACCCAGCATTGTCACCTCTCACCACCTCTATAGCTCTCTCTCCCTAGTTTGAATCCCATCTTCATTCACATGGCTTATGACAGTCTCCTAACTTCTCTTCCTGCTTCCACCTTGGCCTTCATACAGAGCCACCAGATGGATCTAAGCCTACACTGGATCATCACTCCTTAGCTCTGCACTTTCAATGGTATACAAGGCCCTAGAAAATCTGGCTGAGCCTCAGTTATCTAATGTATTATCCTTTAATCTCCCCATAGTTACATCATCCTTTTTGTTAATCTTTGTTTTCCTTTATTGATTTGAGAGAGAGGAAGTGAGAGGGAGGGGGAGAGAGAAACATCAAAGAGAAAGAACATTAATTGGCCACCTCCTGAATGCCTCCACTGGGGATTGGGCCCAAAACCTGGGCATGTGTCCTGACTGGGAATCAAACTGGTGACCTCTTGGTGCATGGGTCGATGCTCAGCCACTGAGCTACACTGGCTGGACCATCCTTCTTGCTATTCTTAACTCCCACTCCCATATGTGGCCCTTCATCCTGCTGCTCTCTGAGGCTGAACCTGTCTTCTCCCAGACAGGTTCACGGTCCACTCCCTCCCCTCCTTTACTTCTTGCTTAAGTGTTACTTCCACCAACTACCCAAAGTAAAATTTCAACAGCATTCGCTTGTCTGCTCTCCTTCTCTTTTGTGTTCTTTGAAACTTGTGGCTTCTAACATGTAATGTAGTTCACTCTTTATATTTACTATTTATTGTTGGTCTCCCACCATTACACTGTAAACGCCACAGTAGTAGGTGTCTCTGTGTTTTTTGTTCACTAACATATTCCAAGCACCTGGAAGATTGCCAGGTTCCAAAAAGGGGCTTGATGAACATTTGTTGAATAGATGAATACTCAAAAGTTGTCTAACTTAAAAGTTGTAGTCAGTGTTTACAAAATTTGCCCTAGATTTGACAAACAATATATATACTTTATTTTAATGTAAATTCCTAATATGCAAGGAAATCCGTACTGAACTGAGAATTAAAAACCTGGAGTTGAGCCTGGATTCTGCTTTTATGATTTAGCCCTAAATAATTTTCCAACCTCCCTGAGACTTAGCTTCTTTGTAAAATCAGAAAAATGTTTCACAAGTTTTTGTTGTTGCTTTTATGTTTAAAACCAAATATAATGATGCATGTAAAACCATAAATTCAAAAGTGCAAGATCATATGATCAGAGGAGCCCCTTTTTTCTTCTAAATTGGGCCATTTGCCATGTGCTGTCATTTTTTATAATGCAAGTGCTAAATATATACTGTAATGGTAATGTGCAGCTGTACTCACAGACTAACGTAAATCTGATTAAGACACAGTTTCTTCAAGAGTGATGGTTACTTGGGTTTTCGTATTCAAGTGTAAAAATCCTACAATGCTCAGAAGGCAGCCTTAAACCAAGGATTAACAGGAGATGCCAAAAGGATTTGTGGAGAAGGCATCAAGCCACAGGTAGAAACAAGGACAACAGCAGCTCTTTTTACCTAGAGGGAGAACGAAGGAGGTGGTGAGTTTGACCCCTGGTTCACCTGCTTTTACTGTGTATATGTCCTTAGACCAATGGCCTAACCCGCCCTCAGTGGAAAAATGGAGTCAACCCCTAGGAATATGGTGAGGATTAAATGAGCTACAACCTGGGAAGCACTTAGAAGATCTGTGCTCAACAGAAATTCTTTTAGGTGAACAAACGGGGGGAGGGGAGGGCAAACAAAAGCAACAGTCCATGGATGCATTCAGTACGTTCAAGTGTTTTCATTCAGTACGTTCAAGTGTTTTCCCTGCCAATTAGGTAAAGGCCACAGGAGCAGAGGTGGGGAAGCACCTTCTCATTAGGTACAGAAACAAAGAAAATCCAAAATCAAAGGGGCATATGAATTCTACATGGCCTGATGCTAAAGAGTTTAACTCAAATGTTAAGACGCCCCACAGAGTGAGTGCTCTCTGACTCAGTAACTTCAGGAGAGAGTACAAGCCATTCCTGGTCCCCCTGAACCGGAGGTTCTCTCTGGAGTTCTCGCACAGCGTCAACCACATCACCTGGCATCTGTTAAACTTACACTTCTTGAACCTCAGCCAGACTAATGAATCAGGAACTGTTGGTCTGGGACTCAGCAATCTGAGTTACAACAAGCCCCCCAAGTGGTGGGGACAGGAACCAAAGTCTGAGAACCACTGCCCCAGGCCATTAACTCTAAAGAGAAAAGACTCTGATGGAGAATCAAACTTGACTCTTGACTGCTTTGTCTGAGTGACTAGTTTATAGTGTTTGGTTACAAGAGGGTGTCTTTAGAAAACACCGAGTAAATATAGTATTCATTGGTAAATTGTATTGTGTTTGGCAGGGCAAAATCTTCAACTCACAAGTATCTACCCAGCAATAACTGTGTGTCAGCCACCATGCTATTAACTGGGAAAGACAGTAAGAATAAAACACAAGGCTTGATCCCTGGGAGTTTATAGTATCAAGAGGTATTCAAACCTTAGAAAGACTACCAAAACTATGAGGCTAAATGTAGCTCCTGCTGTCACCACGGAGAAGCAGCTAAGTGACATTCTGGAAGGTTAACTGTGCAAGGAAGAATCTCAACAGCAATTGGTCAGACATGGCCAGAGAAAAATAAGTAACAAGGGATGTTGTGAAAGAAGAAGCTGGACATGTAATTGGGACATGGATGTCACTGTGAGGAGTTTGGTCTTCACTACATTTTGTGTACAAAGCTGTTAAAGATTTTAGAGAGTGGCTGCATTTCTCCATACCCACAAAACTCGGCTCAGGATGATGGTTTAGCAAGAATCTGAGTCTCAGAGAGAAAAGAGGCTACATGGAGATTAGAAGAACAGACAAGTGTGCAGAAAAGAGAAATGAGGAGGATGAAATGGAAGTAAGAATAGTTATGACAGAATGTACAAGGTCACCAGTGATCAGATATGCAGGATGAATTAATGGGTCAGTGAAATATGGTCCCATATTTAATACTATACACACACACACACACACGCACACACACACACATATCTTCCTCCAATGTGTATGTGCTGTGGGGTATGATGCATGCAGTAATAATGTGGCTGAAATTGAGCTATATATAATATGATTAAAATGTATATTCAGACAGAATAGATTTGAGCTTTAAATGATGAGTTACTCTCACAAAAACAAAACCACAATCATGGCACTTTAGAGTGTCACACCAAAACGGACGCATGATTATGGAAATCCTTTTAATATTATATAAGACTATGTTTATTCTCCAATTTATCAAATTCTCAAATGATCCCCTAGTTAGAATTAGTCAGTGATAAAAACATATCAATGTCTAATGAGTTGATCTGAAAATGTGTATTTTAAAAATTTTACATCTTTCAGTAGGTATCTGTACTTGGAAACCATTCCTATAGTACTGACATCAGGCCTTGATTCCCAAATTCTGAAGTTCATATAAAATAATAATAAAAAAATGTATTTTCATATTTAAATGTTATTTACTTGATTAATCTTACATGATTAATTAAACCTTATGTAAGAAAACAGATATAGGAATAGGCCTCCCTGTGGAGAAAAACGTTGAATAAAGCCCAAGATGATAAGGATGAACCAGCTGTATCAAGGTATGAAGTTCTGTCAAGTATCTTTACAAAGGAACATGTGGAAGGTGCAAAGGCACAGAGGCAGGGACATGCCTGGTCTGTGTGAGAAGGGGTACGGTGGTCAAATGGGCATGTCCTTGCAGACCATGATAAAGATGTTCTTCCCAGTGCAGGGAACTTCTGGGAGAGTGGTAGCAGGAGAATGATATGCCCCAACCACCCTTTGCTAATGAAATTATACTTGTGTTCTAATGAGTAATGCAAATCTGATCATCTGGGTCCAGAATAATGTAAAAAGCTCTTGAATCATAAGGGTATCTTTGATTTTTGGGGTCAATAAGCATAGAGCTAATATACATTAAGTATGGGTTAACCTACTTAATGTCCTATTGAATAAATTGAAACTAAGCTACAAATGTATATATTTAATCATGGACTACCTATGCTATTAAAGAAAAAATAAAATTGTCCTTATATATGGGATATTATGCCTGCCTGCTCTCTTACGTGTTTTGAAATAGCACGTGACATATAGTAAAATAAAGAGTACAAATGTAATACATTGTGAATTTAACACAAATATTGCAACCAGGATCCACAAGTCTGACCAGGGCTGCTCACGGTCAGCGTGAGGCTAGACGGGAGAGAACTTTCCTGTTGGGAGGAATGTACACTGTTGGTTCCTCAGAAGCACTGGCTTGAAGCCCACACAAATCTGGATCTCCTTACGGCATACTCTTGGTGGTGAACTTACTCCCGCAAAACAGTTGTGATAGAATGCAATTACAGATAATGGGGCTCTATCCCAGTTCTGTACTCTTTTTAAAGTAACTTCACACTAGATTTGCTCCTGGTTATTTTCCACTCTTCCCTCCCGTTTTAATTCAATCCTCCTTGTTATCAATGCATCCCCATAAGCCGTCTCAATCAGCAAACAACCCTAAACAGTTTTACTGAGTACCTCTGGTAATGACATCAGGGTGCACACAAAGAAATCCCACACGTGACAGGTGGTCCAATCAGTTGAGAGGACTGGAGTGAGGAGGTGGAGGGTTGGGTGCCATTAAGGACCTGAAGTGTTTGTTAAGGGAACATACCCAGAATTGCTTCCACTTATTGTTTGCAAGTGTTAGTTTATAATATAAGAAATAAAACATCAATATTTGTCCTATTTTTCTAATCTTCTAGTTCTGGTCTACATGAATCCTGTATTCAGTTGATTGATTTATCATAGGTGCATATTCTTAGCTGCAGAACATTAATTACTCTATGTCTGTCCACCCTACTGGTCACTAATTTAATCAAATAATAGTTTTTAAAAAGTTATAGGAGCGGCAACAATAAAAGCTAATATTTCAGCCAACTTAGATATGCCATCCCCAGGTTAAATGCTTTACATGTATTATCTCATTTATTTGAAAAACCTCATGAAGTAGCTCAGTGGTGGTGGTCCCTGTTCCACAGCTAAGACTTAGAGGGTCTCCAAGTTTGCAAACCTCGTATGTTGGAATCCAGCCTGACAAAAACCTCATGAAGTAGCTCAGTGGTGGTTCCTGTTCCACAGCTAAGACTTAGAGGGTCTCCAGGTTTGCAAACCTCGTATGTTGGAATCCAGCCTGACCCTAGACCACAGTCTGAACCATTACAATAGCATCTCTTTTAGGACTGTCTGCTAAGATGCAGCCCAAGCTCCATCCTGTATGGAATTTTTGCTCTCCTTTAACACTGACATTTCTCTCCTATGAATGATAGAAGCAGTTCATTTCTGTGCCGAACATATTATACTTAACACATAATGCCTGGGACTGTAATTTGCTCAATCTCTACCCAAGTTAAGTTCCACACGCACACCTCTAGGGCAACAAGTCTGGAAAAACAAAACAAGGTATAATAAACAGCAACAGTAATGATAATAACAATGAAAACACCTTTCCATCAATCCTCAGACCCAGTGATCATGAAATGATTATGGGAAGGATAACTTCCCCATCCTCAGAAAAAAAGGGAGCTCTAAGCTCTTGCAAAATCTGGCCCTTGAATCCTTACATGACCTTGAGGGCCTCTACTGGTCACCATCCTGCTTCTCACTGGTCCTCCTTCAACTCAGTGAAGGATCCAAAGGTTTTCTTGTCCCAGAATCTGTACACACACCCTCTCCAGAACTCTCTAATTAGTGTTCATCTCTTAGACTTACGTTTGTTACTCATGTGCACCTCATACAACATTAGTCTCTGTCTCAATATTCTCTCTCCCAGCATCCTGCCTTTTTCCCACTCAGGTCTTTTCTCAGCAACACATCTGCCCCCACACCCCATCCCTGCACCCATAAGGCCAAGCCCCTCGGCAGCAGGTGGCTTATCTATTTTGTATTAAACATTCTGTCCTCAGTGCCTGCTTTTACCATAGCAAAGTGCAGTGCAGATAATACCAGAAACAGACAAATAGATCCCCCTGTCTTTAATTTGCCATATATGCACAGAACTGTCACAATAAGAAAAGAAAACAATCTATTTTGAATTGTTGCTCTTTTTTTTAATACACACGTCAGTCACATGTTGGTTCATCTCATGAATTACAATCAACCAGGTAAAATCTGTAAAATATTGATGGTTCGATCCAATCATGCCACAACACAAAATGTAAAAACTCAACAACTTTATTGGATAGTAAATCTGAAGTGCAAATTTATTCAGAGACTAAACTCCACTTTATACGTCCTGGGTTTCTAATCTGCCAGGAAATGCCAGCAGAACAGTGATTCTATCAGTATTTCAGCACCTCCACTTCAATTTCCCATGAAAATAGAAACCGCAGAAGTACTGAGAATGAAAAAATTGCTACTTCTTGCAACCAATTCTGGCTCTAAAGCTTATTTTTTTAAGCAGTGTTCTTACTCTATTATACTTGCTCACTCACACTGGAATTAACTAGCAAGTGATTTTATTACATATTACAGAGTAAATCCTTAGAGAATATAAGTATATTGATGGCATATTTGTATTATTTTTTAAAGTTCTTTTTTTTTAATAGGGATGTTTTATAACCAAGGCTCATTGGCTATAAAAATATTTCAATCTCATGTTCGATTCCTCTGCTGAGAAGTATTATATATTCAAAGCCAAACAGCACTCACTCTTCCCTCTGCAATGAATTTTCTACAAATTTACTGATGTTTCAACCACTAGCCAATTCTGTAATCACTTTTGTTGGACAAATCCCTTCTTAGTAAATCTTATAGCATAGTTGTGAATGGTATTGTTTTAATAATATATTGAGTAACATTTCAAAAGATACATAACCAATAATGTTTTAACACAGAGGTTAATAACCAATTCTCTATTAAAGCTAAGAAGTTAATTTTAAGCTCATCTGTAAATTTTACCTTTTTAACATCTTAATTGAGTTTCCGGTAATTCTATCTAAAATTCTATGTTATGTATATTCCAGTTAAAAAAAATAGAAAACATTAAAATCATGCAAAGAAATTTACCACTTGAAACAATTACATCCTGTGACAGCTAGAGCTGGGCTGGTTGTCCATTTTTTAAATAAGTGCCTATAATTTACCTTACAGCACATTTATACAGAAGCTAAACCAAGTGATTTAGATACAAATTAGAACTTCTCATTGACTAGCTAAGGCAGTGCCCTTGGCTACTGTAATGTGTTATGTAAATATCAGAGGTTTTGAAGAAGACTGGCAAGTCCCCATTACTCCAAGGTCTCACGCAAAACACAACATCAATGTGAGTACCATAAGTGCAGTGCATGGCTCCGAGTCTGCCTAAATCATCATCTACATCTTACTGCTGAAGTAAAGTTTTCCTCCCCACACAACATAAGGTTTCTTTCTGTTGTTAAAGGGTAAACATGTCTTCAAAAATCTCTCTATTGCAAATCACAATTAAATAGCAGTGTTAAAGGATAGTTTCCTAAAAGATACTGGAATGTTTTTCTGGTTACTCCCCTCTATGTTGTAAGCCATAGAAAATGACTTGAAAAGAAAACAGACAGTACACAATTCTCAACACATATGGTGTCCACTTTTATGTACATATATTATTATCAACTATATGCCTTCATTTTTTAGAGTCCCATCTAGTCTTCTCTCCTGAGTTTCAGACTCCTCCACTTCAATGTCTAATAAACTGCGGACACACAACACAGCATAACACAATGTAACTGCAACATAATAACAAAACAGAAGTGATCTACTGAACTCCGGCACCCTAAACTTCACTCTCTCCCCTCAATGGATGGCAACTCTATCCTTCCAGTTGCTATGTCAACAACTCAGAGTCATCTGTTGTCCCTCTGTTTCTAATACTACTGTTCAATTCATCAGAAAATTCTTTGACCTTCAGAACATATCCAAAACATGGTCACAATCTCTACACCACTGTCCAATCCAACATCTCTTGTATGGATCCCCACAAGAGCCTCCCATCTGAGCTCCAGTTTCCACGCTCACCTGCACACAGTTTGGCAGGGCAACCAGAGAATTCTTTTAAAATGTGAACTGAATCGTATCTCTGCTCAAAACTCTGCACAGTGAAACCCAAAGTGCCCCCTCAGTGGTCCACAAAACACTGGATTTGTCTCTCATTACCACTCTGATGTTACGACTACATTGCCTATGATTTATGCCCCTGTGCTCCGGCTGCAATCAGCCTCTTTGTTTTAACTTCAGTATATTATGCATTCTCATACCTAGGGGCCTCATTGGCTGTTTCCTTGCTCCTCTCTCAGGTATCCAAGGCTAACTACCCCACCTTCTTGAAACTTCAGCTCAACCGATACCTTCTCAATGTAGCCTACACTGATCACCTTACTCTGAATTTCAAATAGTTCACCTTGTCTTTTCATAATGATCTTTCTAACCTTGCTCTATGGCTCCCCTACCCCCTCCCCATAGCTTTTATCCTCTTTTACACTAGGGTGCAATAGAAAATAAAATCAAGACTTTTTCCATATGCTGATTTAACCAAATGTCTACATTTATATCATATAAATATGGATCAATTGTTAAACTTTTCTCAAAGACTGTTCTGCTTTAACCAATAGAAACTAGTGTGATGGCATTTGCTATAAGGATTCATGTTTGCTATAATATTTTCTGGACAGTTGCTCAAATTTTGAGGAAGTTTCCTTATAAATCATGTAATCCATCTACGTATTCACTAACATGACCTTTTTCATACTTTAAAAGCACTATGGTTTTTAAGTAAACTGATGTCCCTTCCATTCAAAGGGCCCACCCCCAAAGTGCATTTGTGTAGTGTGGAATTAGAAAACTGAAAAAACAATGCACTTCTAAGCATCACAGACGTTTCAGTGTGTTGCCTGATAATCCCAAACAGATGATATTTTGAAGAATTACTACTCTTCTTCCCTCAAAAAGGAGTCTTCATTTTTATCATAACTATTAAAACATAGTTCCTTGGTTTTACTTCAATATACTTCCTTTGGGACATGGCCATCTCTTCCACTTTGGGCCTTTTGACATTTCTCAAACTCCTTCATATTCACTGTCAGTCCATTTTTTAATACAAATAAAGTGATACAGATAAGGGCAAAATTAAGTTGAATATCAAAATTGAAATAAATAAAACAGAGTGACTATCATCTAAAGTCACAAGATAAAAACAGTCTTTTGTATCCCATACAACAGAAAAATTAGGGCTAAAATAAAATATAAAGACTAGTTAGGCTTCAAGATCCAGTTCTACAGCTCAGATAGGATCCAGAGGCTCTGGACTGCCTCACCCTCCCAGTTTTAGCAACATAACCTGATCCCATCTATTTTCTCATATTTCATTTATCTCTTAAACTTATATGAAAAACATTCAGGTGTTTAAATCATGTCTTCCTAATAAAGTTGAAAGCTTTATCTTAAACGGTTAAATCATACATTAATATTCATGCACATTATCCATGGTGCCCAACACATTGTTATGCAAACAGACATGCGATAATAAAATTGTTGATAGCCAAACAATTGCTGTCTCTTAGCATAAATGATATACTCTGAAAATTATTATTTTTCATAACTTGAGGGCTGTGGATGCAAAGGATTTTACTCAATGGGAATAAATCAAATTATGGGGCTAAACATATCACAACAGGATCCCAAACACAATAGCTGCCCTAGCTTCCAAACCAATTATTTTTGATTGATAAAAGCACTACATGGAAAGATGCTAACAGGACAATGAAATTATTAGTAACTTCCAGCAGTAAATTCAGTTATTAGGAGAATGGGTGCTTGCAGATGTGTTACATGGGCAAAGCAGGAGACAACGGAAGCTCTTTTTTTTTAGTGTTGATTTTTATGAAAATAATAAAATCTGAGCACTGAAAGTTCGCCTTAACAATATCTAGGTAAGTATCAATGTGCTAAAAGTTCATAAACAGTGTAATCACCACCTATACTTTGCTTCTTCTACCGAAACACCACTTCTGCCTAAATTTGATATTATAATCACATTTTTCAAGGCATATATTCTTTAGAAGTTAACACACAATGAAGAATATTCTGATTTATAGTTGTCTGAGACAACGGGATGCTTTCATATCTCCAAATTCTAGAATTCCCTCCACCATTTCTGTGAAATAGGTATGGTAGATACTTGAAATCATCGGCAGATACATACTCAGGGCTAACCTCTTATCCGAGGTCTAATTAGTGGTATATCTAAAACAGAACTCAGTTCCTCAATGATTTGAGCCTTCTCTATAGGTTCACTACAACTGGATCATAAACACTTGCAATTTTTTTATTTCATTGCTCAAGTTAGTAGCTTCATTTCCTAATTATTCTTTGATTTGATTTGTCTCCATCAAACACGGTAACATACACCTCTAAAATGAGATGTGGGGCTGTAACAGCTGACTCAGGGATGCCACCAGGAAGGGTCTTTGCTGACATTTAATTAAAGAAAAAATTTAGCCCTGGCCTGTTTGGCTCAGCAGTTGAGTGTTGGCCTGCGGACCAGAGAGTCCTGGGTTCGGTTCCTGCTAGGGGCACGTACCACACAAAAAAAGATAAAGAAAATAAAAATTTAGTTCACAGTGGTAAATCATCATCTAATTTTAAAGTGAGACAAATGATGTCTTTCTCCTTAGAAATGTTTTTGCAGTTATTTAGTAGGAGTCATTATTGTACCACCAAGAAGTATGGAAGCCAAACATAGGCAAGAGATTGCATTTGGATGCTTTCAAATTCGATGAATATGATTCATGTAAAACAAATATATAATCTTACAACTAAGAAAAGTGAAAAGTTTATCCAAAAGTCTTATCTTGCTTCTTTGGAATGAAAGTTCAATTTACTGGTCTCAGCCCCTGCCTGGCTCTCTGCAGACCTGGGATTAGCCCTCAGGCAGACTTTCCTGGTTCCACCACCTAGCCACATGGCCTTCAGCAGAGCTTCTCAGCCACAAGGCTGCTAACATTATGGAGCAGATAACTCTTTGCTGTAGGGTTCCCATGCACTGAAGGATGTTAGAAGTATCCCTTAACTCTACCAACTAGATTCCAGGAGCACCACTATCTATCCTCTCTGAGTTGTGAAGAGCAACTGTGTCCAATCAGCAAAAGTATCCCCTGGAGGCAAAGTTGTCCCCAGATGAAAATCACTGGTCTACAGTGAGTCACTAACCTGGGGAGACCCAGCTGTTTTGGGTGGTGGTAATCTATAAATGGGACTACTAGGAGATGGAGAAAGGCATATTCACAAAAGACAAAAACTTTATTGTTAAAGTTCCTTGTTTTGTTTTATTATAGCCCATCTGTTACTGGCAAAGAAAGATTTCCAGGGCCTTAGATGGGAAGAGAAAGGAGGGAAATTTACTGAAAACTCCAGACAAAAAGAGAAATAAGAGAAAGGTACAGAGAAGTAGTATAATCATCAACTTCTTTAGTCTTCAATGAATTGAATAAACTCCTGATATAATTGAAATAAATTGCTTATTAATAGAGACCAGCAAATGACTTTAAGGTTATTAACAGAGACCAGCAAAGGTTGAATCACTATCAAAGGCGGAAGATAGCCCTCGGGGATGTCTACATCCTAATCCTGGAAACCTGTGACATGTTACATGCAATAGGGAGTTAAGGTTGCAGACAGAATACATGTTTCTAATCAGCTAATGCTGAAATAAGGAGATCATCCAGGGTTAAATTGAGGAAATTGCAAGGGTCCTGAAAGGTGAGAAAAGAGGGCAGACAGACGAGGTGGTCGAAGGGATGTGATATGAGGAGTTTACCAGGTGTCACTGGTTTTGAAGATGGAGCAAGGGTCACGAGCCAAATAGTGTGGGCAGTCTCTAGAATCTGGAAGGAGCAAGAAATAAATCCCCTCCCAGAACCTCCAAAAAGGAACACAGCTCTGCTGACACCTTGATTTCAGCCAAGTGAGACCTACGTCGGACTTCTAACCTAAAGAACTGTAAGAGAATAGATTTGTGTTTTTTAAGCCACTGAATATATTTATTTGTTACATCAATGACAGAAAACTAATTCAATCCGTTATAATGGATACAGCATGTGAGGGCACAGGGCCTGGCTACAGGGAAGACTGAGAAAGTAACTTATCAGGGACTACACAGTGGAAGATGCCCAAAGATCAATGGTCATATAAACGGGAGTATGGGCCAAGGTTAACCATCTAAGAAAATCAGGAGGCCCTAGCTGACATCTATGATACAGGAAATTAAAAAATAAATCCATCTCAGAGACCCATTGGGAGAAGTTAAGGAGATTTTGTACATAAAGCACAGGGCTCAGTGCCTGGCACATCCTACGTGTTCAATAAATGTTTATCATGGATATTATACTGCATTTTCCTTGTGAACAAATAAAAGAGCTCTTGCCATAATGGAATAATCTTTCCTGTGCTGGCCTGATAACAAGCTACACTACTGCTCATGCAAAATGCACAGGGAGAGAGAAATCACGTGCCATTAGCTCTCGCTTGGAATCCTGAGAATGATCAATAACTGCGTGCTATTCTGTGTGGTCCCAATCAATACATGATTCCAGTCATCATGAACTCACTCCAAGTCACTGCCTCCCTGACACCTTATCAGGAGCAGCAGATAAGCTGTAACAATTTTTTCTGGGTATCTGCAAGCACATCTATCATTGTGACAAAAGCATGATACAGCATTAAATTTTCTCTACCCAGTCTCCTTTGAATACCACATGATGCTGATTCCAGCTTGCAGTTTAATGCCTTCCGGACTACCAAGGCATAAGGACCTTGCCTAGGATATCCAGGTGGCTGGCCAGTGCAGAATACACAGAGAAGTCAGAGATGGTGTCAACAAGTTGTTATTCCAGAAAAGCACAGGCTTGCTAGAAGCTGCAATGCTAATTTTATATCATGTTAATTCTAGCCAGGAAAATTGCCCTTTGCTCAGACTTTGGACTGATTTCAGAAAGAAACATCCAATAATTATTTGAGGCAAGAAATAATTGCTGTTTTTGTTTTTATTTGTGAAAAGAAAATACGAAATCGCCCAAAAAAATTACAGACAAGAAGAACATCTCAGATTATTATAATCAGCCAATCAGAACTTTAATGAGTTGTTTAAGATTTTCTCTCCTCCATGAAGATGGTGTTCTGTTCCATTAACAGGATGCTCTGTCACATTGGCAGAAAATTTCGGGGTTATTTAAGAGAGAAATAATACCCACTTTTAGAACTACTGTGTATTGGAACTGACAGTAACTTGGAAGACCAATCACTTTTTCCTTTAGTGACAGACATGGAGACTCTCCAATTATTCATTCATTTAACAATAATGTCTA
Organism: Molossus molossus; assembly: GCF_014108415.1. Classification (NCBI taxonomy): domain Eukaryota; kingdom Metazoa; phylum Chordata; class Mammalia; order Chiroptera; family Molossidae; genus Molossus; species Molossus molossus. Next base: position 29,944,055 of record NW_023425366.1, on the reverse strand, counting down.
TGCTCAATAAGGCCTGTGCAAATATCAAATAGTCACACATGGACTCCTGAATCACACAGCAAGTCAGCTGCAAAGCTGTGATCCTAAGCCAAGAACTTCCACAGATCAGAGCAATGCTGATTTATATTGTGACTTAAAAAAATAATCTATTTATAAATCATAAGAATATATGAAAAACAGAAGTAGAATGCAAGCAGTGCTGGACATCTAAAATTTCTCCTCATTTCCTGACTTAATTCACATCACAGTCTTTCCCCAACCAGCACAGAGCTGGTACCACATGCAGGGTCTCATCTTTAATAAACCAAGAAAAACCACTGTGCAGAATTGGAGCAGCATGAACAGAGTCCCAAGATGGAGACAGGCTCTGATATTTATGATCACACAGCAGCTCATTGACATTAGGATGAAAATCTCAGCATGCCTGCATTTAGAATGTTGGGGAGACCGTGCTGGGGCATGATAACCCCCTGGCAAATACTCACATGCAGAGAGACTGTGAGTGGAAACGTGGTTATGCTTGAGTCAGCCGCACCCATCAAAATGGTCTCTTGGAGGGGCCAGAAGGACGGCTTCTGGCAAGAGTTATCCAGTCCATAATGCTACCAGCTGAGGTGGGGAAACCTGGCTCCACGTGAAAGCTGGCACAGCTTTGTGGTCAGTCCAGCCAGTGAAATGAAAAGACAGTGACACTCATGCCCTAGCTAAAATCAGAGACCCAGATCTCCTAACCATGAACATGACCTAGAGCTCCTAACCATTAACATGTTTTTGCCAAGTTTCCTGAATTAAATAAACTTGATGATAAACCGATAAACTAAAAGTTCCCTTAGATCAATTTCCTATTAAAAAAAAAAAAAAAAGATGTGCTAAAATGCAGATACATGGAAGTAGGGAACAGACCAATGAACCTCAGAGGGAAGGGGGTGGGAGAGGGTTGGGAAAAGATTAACCAAAGGATTCGTGTGCATGTGTGTATAATCAGTGGACACAGACAATAGCACCCTGAAGGCAGGGGCAGGAAGGAAGGGTTCAATGGGGGGAAAAAAGGAGGGACACCTTTAATACTTTCAGCAATAAAGACGAATTTATAATTTAAAAAAACGCATCCAGTGCTAGGCTGACTTTGACGAGGCAGAGCAAGAAAACCTGTCATCTCCAATCTCTCTGAGGAGCAGAGAACCTTTCCCTCGCCTGTTGCTACGTACTGCTCTACACCATCCAGTCTGGGCAAGTGGCCCCAGGACCTGCTGGGGCAAGAACTGCCAGGACATGAAGGTCAGAGCCAGGAGGGAAATCCCAGTCTGATACAGAGGTCAGATTTACAACAAACTGATCAAGACCTAAGTTTGTCACATCGACTTACAGAAAATTAACCTTTGGTGGAGACTCAGGAATTAGGCTTCCATCTAAGCTACCAATAGACTGAATGTCTGTGTCCCCACAAAATGCATATGTTGAAATCATAGCCCCCAGTGTAATAATATTTAGAGGCTGGGCCTTTGGGAGGTGATTATGTGATGAGGGTGGAGCCCTCATGAAACGGGCTTACAGAAGAAACCCCAGAGAGCTCCCTCTGCCATGTGAGGACACAGCAAGGACGTGGCTGCCTATGAACTTAAGATTGGCTCTTACCAGACTGTAAACACTACTTAGTCTTAGAGGCTGGAAACCTCAGCACTTTAGCGAAGGAATCTGAGGTTCAGAAAAGTTCAATGTGATGCCCGAGTTCCTATAGATTATCTAAGGCCAATACTAAAATGAAAATGTCGAGTGGCTAGAATCTGTACACTCAATATCACAAAGTGTTCTTGCCAAAAATAAATAAATAAGTAAGTAAGTAAATAAATAAATAAATATCTATATATAGTCTTGGGGGAGAAAATATTTTAACATTAAAACTGTTATTCATTTTGTATTAAAAATAGTCATATTGCACATGTAATATATAAGCAGTGGTAAGCTCACTATAATTTGAAACAATTAACTAAGCTCAATTGATGTCAAAGTAATATTTCCAATGTTTATGACCAAATAACACTCTTTACTTTCAGGCCCATGAGTGAAGTGAATGTGACACTATAAAATAATAGGACTAGACTAAGTCAGTCACTTGATTGCGGTGTTGGTTTCATGACGGGTGATACACATTCAAAACACGGAAAGAGCTCATTCTCTGTATTCCTTTGAAGCAAATCTACAAAATGCATTCAAAGAAGGCTTATTTCATGAGTTCTCTCCTTTCTGTTTACCATTTAACTTCTTTCAGAATATTGTGTATTTTCTGACAAGAAAATGTGGTGAAATCTATAGAAACTGAACTGACAATTTACCAGCTTCTCACAAACTGCACCAAAGATACCTTCTGGCACCCTAGGCCCAACTTGTGTCTCTGAATGGTGTCTGTGGAATACTAGTTCTTCCTTGTGATGTTTTTAATGCTTTTATAATTTAAGATGAAACAAGTCTTCACAACTTATGAGACCTGAGGTAAAATAAGAGTAATATTCAGTTGCAGTAGTAAGAGTTTGCACTAGAAATTTCCCTGATTTATCACTTAGAAAGAGCAATGATTACACATTTTTTAGAGGGGGTCTGTAAAAAGTAGTATGATTTGACTTGATAATTTCTAGACATCTTCTGCAGAAAACCTATTCATTCAATAGTTATTCAATGGTCTCTTGTCTACCTGTATAAAACTCCTATGCAATAACACAAAAAGCAAAAGGTAGTTCCAAGATATTTATAATGTGTAAGGCACAGCACAACCATGCACAAGTATTTAGAAGTTATTGAATATCATGACGCTACTTGAAATGACCTGAATTGACATTTTAACATGGAAACAGTTACTCTGAACCATGACCATCTTTTCAAACCAGACAAGACAGGCAGCAAACAGTGAACTACCATGCACCTGCTCCCACAACCAGAGCACGGACAGAGACTTATCCTGGGAAAGCTAAGGTTTCTTCTCACTGACTGCTATATTTCTATCTTTCTTTCTTTTTTTTGTTTTGTTTTTTTGTTTTTGTTAATTGTTAATCCTTACCAGAGGATATTTTTTCCACTGATTTTTAGATAGAGTGGAAGGGAGGGAGGGAGGTGGGAGGACGAGAGGAAGAAAGAAAGAGGGAGAGAGAGAGATAAACATCAATGTGAGAGAGACACATTGACAGGTTGCCTCCTGCATGAGCCATGACAGGTGCTGGGGACTGAACCTACAATCCAGTTACATGCCCTTGACTGGGAGTCGAACCCTGGACCCTTCAGTGTGCAGGCTGATACTCTAATACTGAGCCACACTGGTTATGGCTATTTTAATCTTTCAAAATGATTTAGGTCACAAAGAGTTCATTGACTCTATGAGTTTACCATCTAATCATAAATTTAAAATCAAAATAAACATATTACATATAAGTCACCTCTCCACCTATTCTAAAACAATTAAGATTGAATGGACTTCCAGTCAAGATGGCAGCGTAGGTAAATGCAGTAGCGTCCTCCCACAACCACATCAAAGTTACAACTAAACTACAGAACAACCATCATTCAAAACCACCTGAAATCAAGCTGAATGGAAGTCCTACAACTATGGAATTAAAGCAGCAGCCACACTGAGACTGGTAGGAGGGGCGGAGGCGTGACGGGCTGGTCCCACACCCACCTGTGGTGGATAAAAAGCATGAGGATACCTCGGCAGGGAAGGTCCTCTCTGAGGACTGAGGGGTCCCCGTCCCACACCAGGTGCCCCGCTCAGGGTTCCAGTGCCAGGAAGAGAATTCTCCATAATTTCTGGCTGGAAAAACCAGTGGAAACTGAGGCTCAGGGAAGCTGACACAGCTGGAGCCCCAGGCAGCTCCTTAAAGGGCCGACACATGGACTTATCTGACGCGGAGGGGAGGCAGTTCGAGGGGCACCAGAGACATACAGGGAAGAACTGAGCTGTTTGACACTGGAGCCAGGGCTGGAGAGGGGGCTTTCTCCGGGACAAACGTGCTGTCAGAGGCCTTTGTTCCTTTGGTGAGCCCTTCCCTGGGGTGGCAGACAGCTGCCATATCTGGGACTCCAGCAACCTGGCTCACACTGGTAGCCCTGCCATGGGGCCCCACCCCACCCAACATTCAGGTCCACACAAGCTGCTGCCAGTTGCTTTACCATAGGATTAGCCTGTCTGAAATCCTGCTTCAGGTTTTCCTAAATTCTTTCAAACAAGCAGCATCTGGTCTCAGCTAGCACGATACCTCTCATTAAGTAATACACAGAAACAAACACAGGGAGGCAGCCAAAATGAGGAGACAAAGAAACAGGTCTCAAATGAAAGAACAGAACAAAACCCCTAGAAAAGAACTAAGTGAAATGGAGATAAGCAATCTAACAGATGCTGAGTTCAAAATACTGCTTATAAGGATGTTCAATGAACTTAGTGAGAACCTCAGTGAACTTAGGGAGGGCCTCAAGAGCATAAAAAAGGACCAGTCAGAAATGATGGATGTACAGTCAGAAATGAAGGAGGCACTAACTGAAATAAAGAATAATTAACACCGATTCAATAGTAGAGTACCTAAATCCAAGAAGCAAACCAATGATTTGGAATATAAGGAAGCAAAAAACGCCCAATCAGAACAGAAAAAAGAATCCCAAAAAATGAGGATAGTGTAAGGAGCCTCTGGGAAAACTTCAAGTGTGCCAATATTCGCATCTTGGGGGTGCCAGAAGAAGAGAAAGAACAGAAAATTGAAAACCTGTTTGAAACAATAATCGCAGAAAATTTCCCTAACTTGGTGAAGGAAACAGACATACAAATCCAGGAAGCACAGAGAGTCCCAAACAAGATGAACCCCAAGAGGCCCACACCAAGATACATCATCATTAAAATGCAAAAGTTAAAGACAAAGAGAGAATCTTAAAAGCAGCAAGAGAAAAGCAGTTAGTTACCTACAAGGGAGTTCCCATAAGGCTGTCAGCTGATTTCTCAAAAGAAACTTTGGAGGCCAGAAGGGAGTGGCAAGAAATATTCAGAGTGATGAAAAGCAAGAACCTACAACCAAGATTACTCCATCCTGCAAAGCTGTCATTTAGAATTGATGACCATATAAAGACTTTCCCAAACAAGAAAAAGTTAAAGGAGTTCATCACCACCAAACCGCTATTATATAAAATGTTGAAGGGTCTTTTTGAAGAAAAAGATAAAATATATGAACAAATAAAATGCAATGAATACATATCTATCGACAATGGAATCTACAAACAAAATGAACAGGAAGAACAGAAACATTCTCATAGATACAGAGAACATTTTTTTGGTTGCCAGATGGAAGGGGGTTGGGGGAATGGGTGAACAAGGTGAAGGGATTAAGAAGTACAAATTCATTGCTAGACTGACAAACCTCAAAGGGAAAGGGGTTGGGGGTGGGAAGAAATAAACCAAAGAACTTATATGCATAACCAATGGACACAGAAAACAGTGTGGGAAAAGGCGGGAGGGGGGCAGGAGTGGGGAAGAGGGGGTTAATGGGGGAAAAATGAGGAACATTTGTAATACATTCAACAACAAAAATTTTAAAATCAAAAAGGAAAAAAAAAGAAAGAGTGAATGGAACTAAAGATATAGCATCTTCTTAAGTACTGGCAGTGCTGGCTGAATGGTCAACTCTATTCCCTCGGGGGGGGGGGGGAGGAAGAACTATGTCATGTTTATGATTGTGTGCATATGTGTGTGTGTGTATATATAATTTATATTTATATTAGAGATTATATACATAATCTTTCAACAAGGTGGCTTGAGTCACAAATGTATTTCACAGAGAAGAATTCTATTTCTAAAAGTCTACAATTTTAAAACGATCATAGAACTAAAATTAATATAATCATATTCCTTCAACAAACTGACTCTCAACACACACATACATTGACTTTGAGAGCCTATAAATACTTAAACAAAATGATAAGATAACTCTACATAGAAAGTTAAACTGAGAGAAATTGTCCAAGAGTGTGATTTGGATAAAAGATTATCTTAAAAATATACTGCTTAGTTGTAAGCATTTTATAATGCTATGGATTGAAAGCTAGCATTCAAAGCTAGCATGGTTTTGCTTTGCACTTTACCATTTTAGTTGGCCTTGAACTATAAAAATTTTCTAAAGTTTATTATGATGACTCTAAGTTAATTTTTAAAAGTAAGTTGAACTGTCGCTATACATATACATCAAGCATGAAAGATATAAGCCACATTAAACATGCTGATATTTGATCCAGAAAACACGCAGAATTCTCTTTATAGTTTTGATAGTTAATCCTAAAATTCCTTTAGGATTTATATGTAAACATTTATGTTATTTACAAATATTTTTTAAACATTTTTCTTCTTTTCCAATTAGTTGTTTCTTCTGTCTTTTCTTATCTGATTGTGATGACTGAGAAAAAAGTAGTGAGAACACACATTCTTTTGGTTTCATGATTAAATTGACACTATAAACCTAGATATTCTATTACTTAGGTTAGGAATATCATCTTTAATTCCTAATTTTCTAATAATTATTAATTCTGACCTAGTGTTGACATTTATTGAAATTTTTAAAACACTGATTGAAATGACCATTTATTTCTCTCCTTCATCTGTTACTAGGGGGAAATTACAGTAATGTTCTCTGATCTACCTCTACCTTCCCAGCGCTGTCTTGTATCATGGGGCTGCCCTGCAGGCAGTTTTCTGTGCATCTGTAGCAGTAAGACCAGCTCAGTTTAGCAGCAAGCTTTCCAGCCTTGGCAGTAGGCTGCAGGCTGGATAGGAGACTGCAGAGTATTCCTCTCCCTTCCTCTCACCTCCCACAGCCTCGCTGACAGCTGCTGCACCCCCTCCATGGCTCTATATCCTGCTGGATGGGCCCCATCCCACTGGAAAATCTAGAGCTAGGATTCTTGAGGGCATCATTTCTTAATCTCAGCACTGTTGACATTTTGGGACCACATAATTCTTTACTATTCCTGAGTTACTTCTCTGCTCTCTGGTTTGAATGCCCTACATTAAATTCCCTCTGCTGTAAATGCTGAGGTCATCTGTGACTGAGCGAACAAATTCATGCTTAGATTCTTAGAAATGACTTTGGATGCATATTTATAATAGCTGACTTTTATCTACTTCCTTTCATCTTTGTTGCCTCTCTTTTTTTTTTCTAATTTATTGAGATGAACACATAGCCAATTAATTATCAGTTATTCTTCTTTTCCAATACATGCACTAAATGCTAACTAAGAGTCTCTATATATGACACTAGCTTCATGCTTTGAGTTTTGTCCCTTCTTGTTTGAATTGGCATTCAGTTATAATCATTTTCTAAAATGTATTATGATGACTCAAAGTTAACTATTCAAAGTAATTTTGAACTATCCATATAAATCAAGCATATAACAAGTCCTCCATATTTGATTTGCAAAAGAAGCATTTTTCAAAAGATAGGGAAGTGATTTTTAACTCAGCATTTCTAACAATTAAGTATGCTTAGAAACATGCCCCAATGTGTAAGGTCTCTCTTATTGAGAAGTTTGTATTTCATATTACTGCCCAATCCACAGCTGGAAAATAAATTAAAAAAATAATTCCTCACTTTCAATAAAAATAATTGTCATCATAGTCATATTCTGTTGGAAAGTATCATTATCTTTAATTCAAAGACCTAAAAGAATCAAAAGGTGAAGGACTCATGCTTATTTCACTTGGGAAGAAGTTCCATAGCACAAAGAAAAGAAAAATACAATTTCAAATTACAAGCATCAGATTCTATAAAACTATATATAAATCCACCAAACAACTACAAATATGTAAGCACTAAAGAGCAGCATGCAACATTTTGAGACTCTCTGTATGGCAGAATCAAACACATCTTGTATATAAGAAAAGAAATGCAGAAGCTTTCTATTCAAGCTTCCTTCTTTTAAAAGTGCTTTATAAAATAACTTTATTTTATACACACTAAGAAAGAGGGACACAAAAGGAACAGAAATTTTGAAAGCAATTAGAAACATACTCAGAGTTGCGATTATATCTTTACTGAATTGTTTTTCATTTTATACTTGAATAGCTACATTAGTGGGGGGAGATGGGGACCAAAAGAGACTTTTCTTGGGGCAGTGGACACATGAGGCCATATGCAGATGATGTTTCATTGAGTCATACATTAGAAACCTGTGTGTTTTTGCAAACAAATGTCACCCCAATAAATTCAATGAAAAAATAAATAAACAGCAATAAACAAATGCTAGTGTGTATTAATATGGTATAACAGAGTTATAAAACACCCTATTATAAATATTGCATGTTCTCCTCAGTTCTGTTTCCTAAAGAATGTCTTCCCTGTCTTCTTTACTTTCTCTCCTGACCAGTAAGTGTTATTTCTTGTCAAGAGAAGGTTAGATCCAAGAGAGGCAGGGTTCAGAGGAGCCCGAGAAACAAACAGCATTTGCACTTCTGTTTTATTCCCATCCCAGGATGGGTCAATGCTTCGAGAATACGAGGAAGCCAATGTTCTACCTCTCAGATCCAAACTGCATACAATTACATCAGAAAACTCCTCTAAAGCTTATGCACCTGCGAAAGGGACTGGACATTATTTCCAGAACCCTGGGCTGAAGTTTGTAGCTTCAGATTCACTAGCCACAAAATCCAGTGCCTATGTTTTTGTTCAGATATTATTTCCTAAGAGCCATGGCAGGTTCTCGCATGTAAGCAGCTGCCCAGCGCTGAGTCTGTCTCCTGCCCAGCCTCCAGGATGCCCTCCCCAAAGTTCCTCAGACCCCAGGAGAGAACAGGACCTGGGGAGCAGGCAGCACATGGATGTGGGAGGACCACATGTGCAAGGTGTGAGGAGAGATGCGGCCGCCGGGGAGTTTCACCACTAGCCTGGATGTCTCAAATTAATAACATTTTTTATTTCTGTCTCGGCAATTACACTGGAAGCTTTTTCCAGGGCTCTTCAAGGCCTCCTCACTCTTTGATTGCCTCTGGCAGCGCCTGGCGAGGCAGAGCAGCCTGCAGAGGCAGAGCAGCCTGCAGAGCAGCCTGCAGTTTCCATGGAGACAGTGCCCGCATGGAGGAGGATGGAGAGGCAAATGCCAAGTGGAACAGCCCAACCTGACCACAACACCCCAGCTCCTAAGGTCCTCTGGATGTCAGCAACCAGGGCAAGAAGAACAAGGAAATGACTGAGATTCAAAAGGGAGAGGTTTAAAAGTGGCACGTGTCTCTGGATATAATGTACTACGCTTACCAAAATGAAATGCAATCAGGTCTTCAAGTTTATTTAAAAAAACAATGTATGTACATGCATATGTACATGCGTGTGTGTGTATATATCTTCTCCTAACATCTGGGAACAGAATTTCTAGTAAAGTTAATTTTCACAGAAATAGCAAAGCCCAGCAAGATGGCTTTGGAGTGTGCAATCATTTTCTTTGAGCATGTTATCATAATATTTATTTTTGATTATGATTCACACTTTATTCTATGCCATTAATGAGACTTTGCTACTCACTTCTTCCTATGTTTATACAAAATCCTGTATTTATTTTATGTACAAGAATTCTGAAGCAAGTTTTATTTACTAATAACAACTGTAGGTTCACAAAGGCTAACTCCTAAAGTTAAGTATATATGTAAGCTGTCCAACTCTCATTCAAAGGTTCTACCAACATTTTTTTCTATCATGTGTTTAGGGCTGTTCACTAAGTACCCTGTTCTCCCCATCTCCTGGATATACATTAGGATTCAGCTCTCTCTCACTTTGAAGTTGGGCATGGTCACATAATTCACTCTGCCTGATGGGATAGGACTTCCATTTCTCTACTTCAGTGATCATGAAGGAATGCACTAAGATGTAGGAGACATTATCCTGGGTCCCAGAGTGACTAAGACCATAGAAGCCTCCATTTCCACTGCCTGCCAACCCATGATGAAGAGGTACCAACTATCCTTTTTTATATTAAAAATACTTTTATTAAAGCTAGGAACAGTGAATAAAGGGCTAAAAATGGAAAAGGCAAGACCATAGCCATAGGAATGCAACAACTGCTGAAAATTGGGGGCTGTTTGTTAAAGCAGCATAACCTAGCTTATCCTAATGAATATACAACCTCCTTGTTCAAACATAAAATATTGTAATTAAGACATTATATTCATTTGTAAGAGGTATCTAGAGAATTATGAAAGATTTTCTCTTCAAGGTCACAGTCTGGCAAATTTTCAGGCAATTAATAGCAAAGGCAATGTATGAAATCCTCCATAGTGAGCAGAAAATTAAATTTCTATAAGAGTGCCCTTTGGGCTGAGATTAAGACGATAAGACTTAGTGTAAGAAAGTGGCATTTCAGACTGTTGATGTTGAAGAATTAATAAATCAAGAAGAAGGTCTTCTAACACAAGTAAGGTGTGACAGTCTATGACATACAATAAAGGCTCAACAACTATTATCATTGTTATTATTATTAAAGTGAGAAAACTGCAGGGCCTTAGTGTCCACAAAACTCTACCTGGGTAGGTCCAATAGAATCTGAATTACACACACACACACACACACACACACACACACAAACAACAAACAAACAACAAACAAACAAAAAAAACAAAAAAACAAAAAACAACAGCTGATATATATATATTTTAGTATAAGTGTATCCCATGTACTATTTGGGACATACATTGAAAAAAAAAAAACACTATTGTTTATCTGCAATTCATGTTTAACTAGGTATCCTATATTTTCACTTGCTAAATCTAGCAAGCAAAGGAACAGCCTGGGGATAGCATGGCTTGTGTAAGCTGGCTAGTGGCCAGGCATTTAAAGTTATTAATATGATTCATAAAGTAAATCTAATTACATTTTTTTGGTTTTGTCAAGAGAAGAAGGTAAAGATTCCCACTTATTTGATAAAATATTTTCAGAACAGATGATAAAAATGTCCTTTACTTCTCTAAAAGCCACACACTAAACAAAATGTATTACGTGATAAATTCTGCAAATTTTGAATTATCCACATCTTATGATTGTAAGCCATCATCAGACAAAATAAAGTAGGTTTTCTTTTTTACTGCTTTTTTGTAATTTTGAGAAAGTATTCTGCCTTTCCTTACCTTAACCATAAATCCAGGAGATGGATGAGGGGAAGAAAAAGTCAATGCTGACTTGCTATTTATTAATTAAAAAATTAATGTAATAACAGTTTGGGCCTATTAAAATAAAACTTCCATGTCCTCTCCTTTACTGAGATATTTCAAAACTTTGAGCAAACATTTTAAAAACTTCTGGTGTTAAAAATTAAATCTGAAAAATAGCCTTTATCTTTTAGGATAGTTATAGGTTTACAGAAAAATTTCAAAAATGATACAGAGAATTCCCATATACCCCACACCCAGATTCCCCTATTACAAACATCTTATAGTAATATAAAATAAGTGTTACAATTAATGAACCACTATCAATATATTAATATTAACTAAAGGCCATAGTTGTTTCAGATTTACTTCATTTTTCCCTAAAGACCTTTTTCTGTTCCAGGATCCGACCCAGGGGACCACACCACATTTAGTCCTCATGTCTCCTAGGTTCCTCTGAGCTCTGACCATCTCAGACTTTACTTTTCATGACCATCGAAACTCTGAAGAGTGCCGATCAGATAGTTTGTAGGATGTCCCCTATATAGGATTTGCCTGATGTTTTTCTCATAACTGACTAGGCTACAGGTTTTTAGAAGGAAGTCACATAAATCAACTGCCTTTTTCAACACATAATATGTATAAACTAGATTTTTTAGTTGACTTTTTTTAATGAATTGCTTACTTATGTTCTTGGAAACTAAATTATATTTTAATGACCCCAATTTAGTAGTGCCAGCATATCCAGTCTACAGTATACATATGGACAAGACTCAGGAACTTCAATCATGTAAATGAATGGCATTCAAATATAGATTCTAATATGTAGAATGAACATATGACATTTTAAAGTGGAAAAAAATAAGTTTCATAAAAATATTAGAACATTACATTTATTTGTCCTTCAAATCAATTCTATGTAGCTTAAAGACCAAAGTTACAAGCCTATAGCTAGGCTAAGAAAACAGAAAAGAGAATCACTGATGTAGATAAGAAAAGTAGCTATCTTGGCACAGAATAACAGTCTGCATCCCACTGCCCAGGGCCAACATACCAGCTGACAGTTCTTTAAGTTTCTCAGGGACTTAAGTTAATTCTTTCCAGCCTTGCCAACCGTAATCCAATCAATGATTTCCCCCATGACCCAAGAGTTGGCAAATGTCCCATAGTACTTGAAACACAAGAGAATTTGAATCTCTTATTTGTTCTTAACCCACTAACTGGTGAATTTCAGGGGAAAAGTATAAATGTAATTTTGTAATTATTAATTAGCTCCTCAATTAATGAGACTAATGATTAGGTTTAAATTGCCATTTTTGTAGGTCAAAGACAGCTGCATGTTAGTAATTTCAAATGGTTCTAACCAACATTCTTAGCAACATATGTTTGCAAGCCTGGGAGTGTGTTTTTCAATGTCCCAGAACGACTTGTAAATAAAAGGTTTTTCAAAGCATGCGCTACCCTCAGTAAACATTCAGGTACGGTTCCCATGTATTTCTTTGCATAAGACTCAGAGCCAAAAGCTGAAGTTATTAGACATCATGCTGAATGTCAACAATGTACCAGGGTATTGTGAGAAGGGGGCAGAATGCCACCTTCCACTGAGCTTATGAGGTGACCAGCATCTGGGCATGCACACGGATGGCACACTTTCAGTTATAAACCCACAGCTGCTCTCCAACATGAAACTGTGTCAGTGATTTTAAGACATGATTTACAGATAGATTCAAAGTTAAAGATGCAGAAACATGTAGCCAGGGCAGTGCTACAAGAAAGAAACAATGTAATCCAAATTGTTGTTTGATAAAGTAGCAACAAATTAAGCATCAAAGGAACCAACTTAAAATATTCTTGTTGGGTAAGAGGAACCTCCCCAATCTAATGACACTAGTTCAATAACTGCAAGAATTTTCTGTGTGGAGGCTTTATATTTCAAAGACATAATTTGACTAAAGGCATAGCTAATTTAAATCAAAAAGGGATTTAAAAAGATAGTACAGGGATATGATAGTGTCCAAATGTGAGATATAAAAGTTCATAAAAGCAAATACTTCTTTTCCTGACACTATTAACTCTGATATTGCCAGTATGAGATGAAATAAAAGTAAATATGCAGTTACTAAAATACCACTCTTGAAATCACATAAATTGGCTTCTGATATTTTATTACATAGTTGTTAAAATGTTTTTATATCCCTGACACATTAATATTTACCCATTATAAAACAAATAACAAAATTTTCAACATATATCATTCAAGGTCTGATGCCAAGCATGACATTTGGATCATTCTGAGTAATTTCAAATAATTAACTTTTCTTTCAGTTGGCAATATTCCAAATCATAGATGGCATCATTTTAAACATAATGGGAAATGTAATATAAATTCACCTTGAGAAAATAAAATGGCTTCTGATTATTGCATATGATATTTTCACAATTTTACCTATACTTGCCAATACTTTCAAGATATGACTTGATTAAAAATCCAGAAAGATTTCATTTAAATTAACATTTCCCTTTGTTTTATAGTCCACTGTTTTTAAGATAATTATTTTTCCATGAAAACATAAACTTTGAAGAGCTGTATTTTTTAAAATATGTTTTTATTGATTTTTTTAGAGAAAGAAACACCGATGTGAGAGAAAAATATCAATTGGCTGTCTCCTGCACTACCCCTCCTGTGGATCGAGCCCACAACCCAGGCATGTGCCCTGACTGGGAATCACACTGGGACCCCTCAGTCCATGGGACGATGCTCAATCAATCCATTAAACCACACCGGCTGAGCATCTATTTTTTTTTTATTTTAAAAGTATGTTTCATAACCTGCTGCAACAAAATCCCTGGCATATCTGTATTTCATTTACTGTGAGACTATCTACTTCTCAAAACAACCAGCTATACTTGAGGATGCCAGGAAAACAATCAACAGCGGACTTGATACGCGGAAGTATAATATTCAACCTGCACGTGGAAATGCACTAGCATATTAACTAATCACATTGATGTCTGACATCAATCACTGATAGATCATGTCTTCCATCTTCCCACTGTAACATATCCTGCGATATAACTGAATGGTTATTGTATATTAAATATGTATCCTACATGGGCATCCATGTTTGTGAGTTACTATTTGTACATCAGTATAGAATGAATTTTAAATCCACTTAATGAATAACCTTCAAAGAGGAGATGGTGCCTGTGGAGGTAATTATGGTTAGATTTTGTCAGGAGATGAGGCTTTCATGAGGGGACTGATGGTCCTATAAAAGGGAGGGAAGGAAGAAAAGAGAGAGAGAGAGATGCACGAGCAGGGAAATGCCAGACGGGGACACAAAGACAGGGCAGCTATCTGCAGGCCAGGAAGAGGGCTCTCACAGGAAATGAATCAGCAGGCACCTTGCCCTTGGACTTGCCAGCCTCCAGAACTGTGAGAAATAAGTACCTATTGTCTAAGTCACTCAGTCTGTGGTATTTAGTTATGGCAACCTAAGCTAAGACAGTCTCTGTCAATGTTTTCATATCCTTCCAAAGTCAGGTGCATCATCACAACATACAAGCCACTGGACATGTTTTCCATAACTTCTGAGACTGGGGGGAAGATGGCATGTTCTTACATTTGGATTTAAGTAGTATTTATGCCACTCAGCATGGTACTCAGTTGCCTACTCGGCACTACAGAGCAGTCTACAGACCTGCTGTCAAAATGTTCTGTCATCTTCTCCTGGGGATCCACAAACAGCTTTGTAAATTCTTCTGACATAATGATATTTCATATAACATCACACATCTAAAATCTCACATTGCATCTGTATTTTAGCTTAATATGCACAGGCAGTTTAGCTTCTTGATGACAGCATACTTTTCCAGCTGCAGTGTTGAGCACCAGGTGCAGAGACAGGGATGACCCACCTGCCTCGACTGCCCTTTTCAATGCCTTGTAATGGTATAGAAGCAGCCCTACCATTTACCAAATGACCAAGGATACCTATCTCTGATATTAACAGGGGACATATAAGTTATACATTAGCAGGGAACATATAAGTAATAATGTTCTACTTATATGAAAACTTTTCAGCAAAAAAGTTGAATTTACTCCTATAATATATGGGCAGCTATTGAACATACAGCATCAGCATAATAATTGAAAAAATATTATCGTGTAAATAAGAAATAGAACTTTCCCTTATAGGTCACAAAGTGTTTCAGTCTAAAACATAAAAAGAAGAAGAAAAATGCACGGTCATCAAACATAGCTGTGTACAGATAAAGGACACTGACAGACTGACGGAAACTGTGAAAACATCTGCATTCATGGCATCTTCTTTGGGTCAGAACTGAAAAACTTATCTAGCCACCAAATCCTGGACCTGCCATATCTCAATGAGCTGGAACAACGAATGGCTGTGAGAAACAGCATGTGTTTTTAAACTCAGGTGAATATCGCCTAACGAGCTTCTCAGAATAACCGACCATGACAAATGCTACTATGGGTTCAAAAATCTGTTATGCTGCTTTCAAAATCATGATCCTCACTTTCAAAAGGTAAAATATGGAAACTACTTGCCATGACGAGCATGGATGCTATAAAACTCAAGGGGATGACTTAGCTTACCTTTCCTCCCACACCCTGTTCAACTCCAGATAGCGCCTTATCAGCTGTCACCCTGCTCTCCCACCTGCACCTGTGTGTCACCTGCCATTCTCTAGGTATAACTGCACCACTGTAAAACACATAATCCATCAGGCCACCAGGAAGCAGCCACATACACTCATATATTGCACTGTGTAAACATCAAGTATTTGCACATAATACAAAAAGAGCTTGAGTCCTTGTAGCAACTAATTAATTTTAATAGAACCGACACATAGGAGAAAAGGAAGGATTTGAGACCTGTGATGGAAAATGGCTACCTGAGTTTGAAAGCCTAGTTTACAAAGTACAGAAGTAGCTGGCTACCCTTCACCTAGGGAAAATGGCTCAATCACTCGTATGGGGGTAGCTCAGGAGTAGCATGTTGTTTGCTACTATTTATAACTTAGTGCTTCTTCAAAACTTATCTTCAGCCCAGTTTATTGAGTGAATGGATTAATCAATGAGCAATGGACCAGTCCATAAAAATAGTTTTGTTGTCAAAACTAACTCAAGCTGCCTGCTTCTTCTCACTTAAAATTTCCCACTTTCGCTAGATGTTACCAAATTCCCACCCCTTCTATCAGTCTTCTGTGCCCAGTCTGCATTTGCCCAGGAAGAAGGGGTGTCACTCATCACCCAAGCAAATGTCAGTGTCCCCCTGCCATCCTCATGCTCCTCTCCTCTCCCACTCTTGTTTCTTTCTCGGGTTCACATGTACAAAGTAAGGGTGCCCCATGAATCTGCTCAACGGCTGAAAAAAGAACTATAGACACGCTGTACAGTTTATCACTCAGCCTGCCCTCAGCCCCAGAAAGAAGATTATGAATTTAGAAGAAAAAGAACCATATTCAAAACGGCTCTAAGTGGAGAGCAAACCCATGATTTGCATCTCCTCTTGAGTGCCTAACACTTTGCTACTCATTAAGAAACATACTCAGTAAGGGATATTAACTTCCCTTCTGTATTTCCTTCAAAAGTTTCAAGAATACGAACCAAATTAAAGGTGCTTTTTTCATGACTTACACATGATTTCTTTTTATTTGCAGGCTATAGTGAGAGTGATCAGAATTCTCTGAAATTCTGTTCAAAGTATTTAAGGAAATATGCTAAAAAAAATGGAAGCCAGATACAGTTCACACTTCCAAAACTTCTGATAAAACCTTCCAGGTGCCAGACTTGGCAGCCCACCAGGAGAGAAAATAATATTCTGGGGACATTTGTACAGACTTCAATCTCTGAGGAACAACGGGGCTTCACTTTACTCCCCTTTTAAGCGGCAAATATCTGTGTAAAAAAAAAAAAAAAAAAAAAACGCAAAAAAAGCAGAGGGAACTTTTTAGAGCATATTTGCTATGATATAGTTTTTGAAGTGGTATAAAGAAATAACAAGAATTACTTCAACTGATGAATAAAGGGGAATTCTTCCTGTGGGCAATACCCAATGGCATATCTTTACAACCACGGGGTACCCTATAACCATTTAGTGACAGTAGGCAGAGATTTAGTTTTACAGACAAAAAAAAAAATCTTTGACTCCAACTCATACAAAAAAAAAAAAACTATTTTGGAGCATATCATAAATTCCAAGGAATATATTTTATATTTAAATACTCATTATGATTATGTCTCCCAAAAACACTTTCATATGAATTATCATATCACATTCACAAGAAAATAATGTGAATTTTTATCCAAATGAACAAAAGACAATAGAGGCCCAGGTGCAGGGTCAAAATAAAAAGCCAGATTTGGATCCCAAAACTCAGAATCCTAATCCCATGTCCCCTCCAGAGCACCAGAGAGACAAGAACCCAAAACAAACAAAAAGTAAACAAGCAAATCTTAGTTCGTGATCTGTTATTGACAAGGAAAGCACAGGGGCACATATAGCTTACAATGATTAGCTGAGTGTTTACCATGTGCTAATTATCTTCCTAGGATTTGAGGATCAATGGGACAGATTACCAATATGGGGTGGGGGTGAGGAGAAGCATGGTTGGTCCTCTGTGACAATATACATTCAATGTAAGATATATCTATATGTATATGTGCATCTATGTGTATGATACAGAAAAGCATACATTTGCTGAAGAGCAGCATCCTGACTTACCGTTCCCAGTGAATTTGAAACACACAGAGAAAATAAAGCACTACCTGAGGCCGCACGGCAAGGTGACTAGAATGCAGAGTTTCCACCTGTGAGCCCCAGACTTCCTTTCAGACAGAGATCCCTGAGCCTGTGCAGGTGTATAATTGTGCTTCATGTGGGGAAAGCAAAAGCCAGAATTAGAGAAAAGGGTATGTGATCTTGATTATTTAATAGTACAGCAGTTAAGGTGTTTGAGATTCATGAATACACTAGATTCTCGGCTATGTATTTTAGGTCCATAGCCTCTATTTTGTCTTTATTTTATTTTAATTTCTTCCATCACCATTTAACCCCCATACCCAGCTCTGCCTCCAACCCCTCCCTGCTGCAATCACCATACTGTCTCTTAATTTGCCTTCACAACAGCCTGCAGACACATGAATTATTACTTCCCCTCTATCAACAATACTCAGTAGTAATTTAACCACTTGCTAAAAATATATGGAAAAGTTGATATATGTAATCAATCAAGTTGTGACAACTAATAAGCTATTCCTTCCACCATTGGCTCCATATGTACTACTGAGCCACACAAAATCAGGGAGCTACAGCATGCTCCCTTAAAGAAGAACCCGCCTTGCAAAGGGATATACCAGAAGCTTTAGAATTATGCCTATAAGAATTAATAAAATGAGGAATAAACTGATAAAACATGGCAAAGGCTAATGTAATTACTGTACTCAAATAATACAAATCAATATTTAGGCAAATAAACCAGTTGAGAAACGTGCAGACAATTCAACAAGAGAATTGGGAATATGTTGTAAATTTAAGTAATATTTAATCTCAGTAATATGAGAAGAAAAGCAAGTTAAGTCACAGGAAAACACAATTTCCCTCTGTCTAATTAGAATTTGTTGTTTGGTTTTAAATTATAATATTCAGTGTTGTCAAAATCATGAGAAAATTGGTACACTCCTGTCTTGCTAAAATAAATATAAATTATATAATCTTTCTGAAGGACAATTAGCATATATCAACAGCCTTGAAAATACTAAGTTTTAGAATTAATCTAAAGAAATAACCTGATGAAAGCTCTTTATTTAGCTATTTATTTAGCTTTCATCATGGTATCCTATATACTGACAAAACAACAACAACAACAAACAAACAAAAAAAGAAAATGCCATCAATAGCCAAAAACATCGTTATTTAAGTAAATGTGTTAAAAGAGGTATGAAAACCAGACTCTAAAAATGAATACCAATAAAAAGTCCCTTATGTGATAAAAAAATTTCAATAATAATTTTTTTAAAGTAACAAAACAAAATATGAGAAATCTTTTAAATTAAAAAATGTGTAAGAGTTAGTATTTCCAGTAATTAAAAAAAAAAAAAAATGAGTAATTTTTGGGGCTTGAGTTCATGCATGAACTTTAACTTCTTTTTATCAGTTCTATATTTTCAAAATTGTAATGAGCATGCATTACTTCAGAAAACAGAAAAGAAAAATACATTTTTTAAAATGAGTATTTCACTCATGTACTGTAGGGTTCTCAAGAAGACATCAGCTTGTTAAGCCTACTCAATACATCTCAGATTTAAAAAGAAAATCTAGGTATGGCACTGAGTAGAGTATGCAAAAGATGCACTCTATGCCAGGCATCCAGCTAATTAATAACATTTATCCCAAAGCAAATATATAGTATTATTTTAAAAAATTCAAAGGCATGCTTTTTTCTGTGTAACAGATATCAAATTATGATGTAGTTGATGAAAATATAACATAAAAAGAACAAAACACTTGAAACTCTACCATAAATGTGATGCTCTTGTGTTTGTGTGGGTACATATATGGGTATGTATTCTAGGTATCATATTCAACACAGTTTTTTGCCTTGACTTTCTTCTTAACCTTCAGTACCATGAATACCGCCCATGTAATTATTCTTTAAAAAGATAATGCATAGCTGCATAACTCTTTTTTTTTTTTATCCTCACCCGAGGATATTTTTCCATTTTTTGTACAGATAGAGTGGGAGGGAGAGAGAGGAAGGGAGAGAGAGAGAGAAACATCGACGTGAAGGGACACATCGAGTGGCTGCCACCAGCACGACCAACCAGGGCCGGGGACAAACTGCAACCGAAGTATGTGCCCTTAGCGGGAACCGAACCCGGGTCTCTCCAGACCGCAGGCCGACGCTCTAACCGCTGAGCCAAACTGGCCAGGGCTGCATAACACTTCTTTGACAGAGGTACCATGATATACTTATATACCTACTATAGATTTCACATTATTTTTTCCAACTCAATTCTAGCCAGACAATCTCATCCACACAATACATGCCCCCAGCTTCCAGCACCGTCTTTCAAGTCCTGGGTAAATGTGACACCATTTCTTCTGTCTCTGAGACAGCCCATTATATCTGTGTGCCTTTCTGGAGAACTCCTCCACCTCCTCATCCAGGGACTCCAAAAAAAAAACCTGCTCAGCACCAGTGAGGGCTGTGTTAGAGAAGAGAGACTGAATTCTGGCTCTTTCATATTTGGGAGACTTGGTTTGCTGCCAAAGAAGTTGCTCTTCCTAGAAATTAAATTATTCTGTGTTACTGAAGGTAATAGCTGATAGGTTACTCTAATGTTTGAAAGCCCAAATAAAATATTTGAGAAGGAAGAATAAAATTTATTTTAAGAAGTGAGCTTTTTCAAGGTTGAGTAGTCATGCTTGAAGTCAAATAAAACATTGTGTCTATTTGGAAATTCACTTTTTTTTCTTCTTTATTGACGGTGTCCATGATTGCTCCTATTAAAAGTTAAAACGTTAAATGACAGCCAAACTCAAATTATGAACAGTGAGAGAGAAGGTGCTATGTATAAAAGTTATCACGGATCCTCA
This sequence comes from Molossus molossus, assembly GCF_014108415.1. Lineage (NCBI taxonomy): Eukaryota > Metazoa > Chordata > Mammalia > Chiroptera > Molossidae > Molossus > Molossus molossus. Next base: position 29,923,280 of record NW_023425366.1, on the reverse strand, counting down.
TTTATATATGATTTGGGAAGTCAGATTTTGACTTTGTCCTTTTTATGCCTAATTCTCACCACTTCCAAAGCCATTCAATTACTGGCAGTCAAAATTTAACATGGGGAGTAAGGAAGAAATACTGAAAGTGAATTATTTTAAAGCTGGCAATACATAAATCAGCTAAATTTCATGGACCATACTCTCTATAAATCAGCCAGGGCATTAGACACTCCCTTGATAACTCCTGACACAGTGTCAAAATACTATGAAATATTTAAAGAGCCCAAGTACTAAGCAAAATACTGTGAAAGCTATTATATCCTAAATTCTACAACTAGAATTCTTTATAAACCATGTCATTGAGGAACACTTCTTTCCTACTTGTGATGTTTCCTTCCAGGTGAAGGGACTTAATTAATGGGATACTTCTGGCCCTTCTCCAGCCTTTAACTTTCCCTGCTTCTGAAGAATAAGGGAAGCAGGTTGCCTTCTTTCTCTTACTTCTTCCTCTGGAGACCTCCCTGCCTAGAGAGAACAAGGCTTGAGCTCTGGGGCTCAGAGGCAGCTCTGTCCCTATGGGGAGGGAGGAAGGCCAAAGTCCTGAGATGTCATCTGGGATCATACCAAACTACATTTGATCAAAACTAACATTTCACCTCTGATGGCCAGGCCTTTATATATATTTTTTCCAATATTCCAATTTTTCTCAAAACCTGGAAAGGTTAGTGGGGGTGATATTTATTGAGATCCTCAAAGATACCAAAAAATCCACATTTTTGCATATTTTATAATTTAAGGTAAATATATATCTTTCTGTGGCTTATGTTGTTGCATATTTAAATGAGAAACGATTACAATAAGTATGATACAATTATGAAGAGGATCCTGAACCAAAATAATATATAAAACCTGTATACCAAATGCATTTTTCTTAATACATATCTATTTGATCACATTTCTAAGGACAGTTGTGATAACCACATTAGGCAAAATTCCAACCCCTACCTATGCATGACAAATGGATTTAGTAATTTTAATGACAGAATTAACTATTGCTCTAATCTAATGCTATAAACCAAACAACCCATTGACTAATCTGTTCCATATCACTCAAAACTTAGAGAAATGTTGACACATTTATTTAACGAAACATAATTGGCTCACCTGCCTATTTTATCCAAAATACACAAAGGTCTTTTATTATAACATTTATTTTACTCTGGTAACTTATAATTGGCAGTTCCCAGCACAACACATAAATTTGAATATAAATAACCAAATGTATTGTCAAAATGTTTTTCTGACTGAAGATAAATTAGTCTCTGTTACACAGGTTACATTCTATAACAAATTCTAAGATACATCCAAGCATCATTATCATAAAATCATGTTGCTGAAGATCAGAGCTCTGCCTTGCAGGAGGTGGGCATAATCAAACCCAGAGGAGTTAGGTATTTCACTGAAGCTAATAAAAGTGAAATGACGTAAAAATTACCATTTATTTTTCAAAAGGGTACAAATGTACACACTTTTATTTTTGTTCAAGAACCTGATTTTAATAGGAGGTGAGGTGGGGTGGTGTAGTGTGGGATATTGTGGACCCTCTATTTTTGTAATAAATTTAGCTGCTTAAGGCTTCTTTTCTTTGTCACAATGATATTATGATGGAACTCATGCTCTGTGTTTCTAAAAAGAGCAGATATTTAACATTTGACCTCATTAAGAGTGATGCATATTAAACTGTCCATAATATTCTTTGCACAATATTAATTTTTATAAAAATTTTAATCTTAATCAATACTAAAGTTCTGCCCTGGCTGGGTTGGTTAGAGTGCCATCCCTTACACCAAAAGGTGGCAGGTGTGATTTCTACTCAGGGCACATACCTGGGTCAGGGGTTTGATCCCCGGCTGGGGCGCATGTGAGAGGTGACCAATCGATGTTTCTCTCTCACATCAATGTCTCTCTCTCTACCCCTTCCTTTCTTTTTAAAATCAGTGGAAACAGCCCAGCTGGCGTGGCTCAGTAGTTGACCATTAACCCATGCACCTAGAGGTCACCAGTTTGATTCCTCATCAGGTCACATACCCAAGCTGTGAGTCATACCCAGTTGGGGGCATGCAGGAGGCAGCCAATCAGTGTTTTCTGTCATCAGTGTTTCTATCTCCTTCCCTCTCCCTTCCTCTCTCTCTAAAATTAATAAAGAAAAAAAAATTTTTAATGAATGGAAACATATCTTTGGGTGAAAATTTTTTTTTTAAAAGTATAAAAGTTCTGCCACTTCTGACTATTACATTAGAATCTTTTTTAATAATGATTCTGGGAGATATAATTTACTTCTCTTTTAGCTTAAATATTATATACAGAAATGACTGTTATTTTGCAGAGTAGAAAATCTGATATATGGAAATCTATATAATAAAGTACTATGGGTAGTGTGAGCATACATCCATTTAATAGCCTATGTTAGAGATTGGTAGACCTAAAGAGCATACTTTATAACATAAATGAGGCATTAAGTATCCATCTTAATATTTACATATATATCTTTTGTTTCAACAAATGTTTATAATTTAGAAGTCCCTTATATACTCACATATTTATCTCCAAACCTATCTTTTGAAATATTCTGTCTTTTTGGATCCATTTCATAGCTAAAAGTACTGAGCTAAAATCTGTGTATCACATAAATGGCCAAGGGCTGAGCTAAGAAGAGACAGAGCTAGGATCCATCAAAAACCAGTACTCTCTCTATATATCTTGGCACCTACCTGAAGCAGAAGCCAAAACACTTATATATATTCTAATGTTTTAATATATATTCTAATGTTATATATATTATATTATATATTCATATATATATGTTCATGGTACGGCAGAGCTCAACTTTTTCTCTAGAAATATATTTGTGAGTTCAAATGACAATGGAATAATAAGTTTCTATATATGTAACTCCACTTATAGATAGCTTATCAAGAATCTCACCTAGGGATATAGGTGAATATTTGTCTAAAATGGGAAACTTCTAGGAAGCATCGTTTCACTTATTTAGCCTTTTTTTCCCCCAATTTGTCACAAACTAATTGACACAGAGTATAACTTCAATATCCTAATATAGCCAAGACATTTCCTACAAATCAATTAACCATGATACGGAGCTTGAAATTACACTTAACTGCTATGTGATCAAAAGATAAACAACTGGAGGTGTCATGACTGCACATTTTTGTTATCGGTCTTAACATTTTAATGGACTAAAATCACAGTATGATAAAATACCTCTGCTAGTTTCCTGTGTTGAAGGTACTACCTGTGCATATAATTGGATTAATTAAACCCAACCAGGCAGTTTATTTAATCAGTAAGCTAGATTGGCAGACAATGTGATAGAAACTATTTATCTATGGCATGTTTAATATTTTACATTAATATAAAAAGCTGTTGCTTTGGCACATAATCAGATAAACTTGAAGCCAGCAACAAGTATCATGAACTATTCCCACTCAAATTAACTTTTCACCCACGTCCACATAACATTTATCATAAAGTCATCAAAGAACTGTGGCCCTGAGGACATCTTCATGATATGATGGATGATGAAAACCATCATGGAAACCAATGGAAGAATTTAGCTCAAAAGTCTATTTCTGACTTGGAAATCAGCCAGCAGAGACACTTTGTACCAAATCTTCCATGGAAGTACAGGATTTAAAGATGTCTGTCCATTTTTTCTTGGTATCTGTTTATCCTCTGAAGTATGGTGTTCAAGTGAAAGGATTCTTCTCAACCAACATTTATTTAAAAACCTGAAACTTTTAGGAAGAATAATACTAGCATCACCAATTCCCCACTAAAGAATTGAAAATAACATTCACAGAGAAACAACCATAAATGAATGATCCTTATTTTTTTTTATAATTAATCATCAGAAAAAGAAAAAAACAAAAGAATACTTTGCAACAGTTCCAATTTTAGTTTAACTGGCTGTTACAACCAGATATATCGTTTCATACAAAGTATACTTGACTATACGAATAAACAAATTATAATGCATTATTTTAAATGTAACTTTAATGTTTCTTACATAAGCATAACCTGATGAAATGCCTCTGGAGAACTCTTCACCAATTCCAAATAGAACTTTGATAAAGCACAACAGTAACTAGCAAGTTCTATAACATTTTCAAGAAGAGCACTGCATATTCAATTATATGTCAAAGGTAATGTTGTATTCGAGAATATTATAACTTCATTTTTAATTTTAAAGTTCATTATAAAACATATTATCCTTAGAAATTATTTAACAAAAATATAAATTGCATTTTCTAACTAATATCATTTGAATTTCATTTTTCTCTCTGATGAATCATTTCACTGGGAGAAGAAAATGGCCTATATTGTACTGTGAAAGATGTAAAGTGGATGGAAACACTGTAATTTGACAGTGCATGACTTTTATTATAATGAAAACATTGGTGACATCTACAATGATTAGGTTATACAACTACACAAATATACACCAAATTAAATAACTCTTCTCCACAAGATTATGACAACTTTATTAGAGCAACAACCTCATGCACTTACTAAAATTGCCATTTAATCAGATACTGTCATTTTCAATCCATAACCTAACTTAAAACTCACATATACATGTAGTTTTTTCCCATGCCTCTCAGCTGTTCTCTGTCTGCACACATAGTCACAGAACAGTATCTACTAGTCCTTTAACAATCATGTTTATAACTGTAACAGTGGACTCAAAAAGAGAAAAGAAAAATGAACATTTATATATTGCTTGTTTTTGAAAGAAATTTTATATTAAAACAATGCAATGAACAAAATAGCATGTTCAAAGCACTCTTATAAAGTTCTCTGAATGTGAAGAAGGTGAAACTAAGGTAATATTGGTCAAGCTAATCACAACTGTTCATTTAACTCAAGTTGTAGAGACCTTCTCAGTCTTCCTGCAATGCTTGTTAGTTGTATAATTACAGGCCTCCTAAATTTCAGCATCTGACTCCAAATGCAACCATCTTCATTCAAGCTCTGAGATCCTGTAAACCACAGACCAGTAAGGACGCCACTTAATATTCTCCCCCCAAAAGTGAAAATGGATTCTGCATGTAGCAAACAGATTTTACAGCAGTTTAAAGCAGCTAGTCCATATTTGAGTATGCCCACACTTATCCGTCATATGTCTCCTAGAGCAAGCCCCCAGCATCATGCAGTTTCATCCCTGTAACTCCATATCAGCCATATCGAACACTTCATGGGATTTTAGAAGTGGTGCAACTCCAGCGCCTTTTAATCCTGTAGGTGAATCAGTAACAGCAAAGAGATGAACTGAACTACCAGCAGTAGCCTAAGCTACTAATGCAGGGATGTACAATGAGGTAACTCTTAGGTAGTTTCAGCACCTCCCTATTTCCATGGAAGTCGTTGCAGAAAATACTCAGCGTTTTGAATATCAGTCACATAGTTCCTAAAAGTGAAAAATCTAAGCATATCAGGCCCGGTACTATGTGTATAACGTACCCCTCTTCTCGTAAACCAACATATTGACTTGATAACATGGGGCATGCATGTTAGCAACACTTCTCAGAGCCAAAGCAAATCAGATCAGTTCAATTGAAGCACACAAGGGAGACAAACACCTTCGAACCACAACCTGCACCTTTTTTTTTCTCTATCTTCCCACACCCTTCCTTACCTCCACATTTACAGCAAAACACAACTTTAGGCATTTTGGAAGTAACTGTTCCTTGTGGGAACCACACATACACACACGCCAACAACCCCCGAGACTGTTTTCCTACCGTACAGACCAGGGAGGCGGCACACATCTAATCACTTAATTCTGAACATAGTGGTTCCAAGCAGCTGAGTAGCAATCGATGGAAACACATTACACACCAGAATAAGAGGAAGGTCGGTAAGAACGAACAGCAGCTTTCCTTTCAGCCATTAATTACCGGTCACCCAAATATCGCATCGCAATCCCCATACACGTTCACCGCTTTCCAAACCTGGGCTTCAGGCGGCGCTTTCCAGAGCCTCGCTGTCTATTGTCAAGACGCAGAAGCCCCCGAAACCTGTGAATGGAGCCGAAGATGCTTGCTCTGAAACCGCTAAATATAGACCAAGGGGCTGTGGGTCTGGCAAGCAACGGGAGACCGAAGAAACGGCCATGGATGCATATGACTAAGTATTTCCATTTTGTTCTAGCCAAACATCGTAATGACATTGAACATAAGGGCAAAAGACTGGAGGGAAGTCCTCCCCACCCCCACCCCGTCTTCTCCTCTATATTAGGGACGTCATATATGCAACGGGTATGTTCCTGAGGGTAGCAGGGACCAGTATTGTTGATGTTGCCCTATATACGCCTCCTCCTGGGGAGATGGGTGGCAGGGAGGGGGAGCACGCAGAGAAGCCACTTGGTAAACGCTCCAAGAAAGGCACTAACCCTGGCCCCCATTCCAAGCAGAGCCGTCTTCCGAGAGGGGACCCGGAGCGATCACGGTCCTCCCCCGGCTGGCAGGACCACGAAGCAGCCGCCGCCACCAACCGGCAGGAGCCGAGGACCAACCCCCACCGGCAGCGAGGAGGAGGAGGGCGAGGAGGAGGACGACGCGGAGAAGGATGCGCCTGGCCCCAGGAGCCCAGCGCAGGCAACTCACCGAACGGCGCGGCACCCGATTGCTTCCTCGCGAACATGCACCCGACACCAGCGACAGCTCCTCAGTCCGGGGAAAGGCGTGCGCGCCGCCGCCCGACTTCAGGGCAAGGTCCTGACCTTGCCCAACTGCAGCATCTTCCGCTTTTGTTGTCTGAACGCTGCCGCGGGACAAGTGATGCTGGCGGGGAGCAGGGGCGAGCGCCGCGGAGGAGAGGCGGCTCCCGACGCGAGTGCGCGGCGCCCGGCCCGGCGGCCCTTCAGAGCGCGTCGAGCGCAGCGCCCCCTGCCCGGCTCCGCGGGCTCCGCGGGCTCCGCGGGCTCGAGGCTCCTCCGGGCTCCTCTGGGCTCAGGGCACCGCCGCCGCCGGCCCAGCTGGAAGAGCTGCCGCCACCGCCGTGCTCGTCGCTCCGCTCGGCTGGCTGCCGCCGCGGGCGCGAGCCTAAAGCCGCCGTGGTGCCCGCCGCCGAGCGCTCCGGTGCTGCGCCCAGCGCGCGGCCCGCGCCACCTGTGCCGTCGCCGAGGGCGAGGCTCTTTCCGCGGCGCGCGGCAGCCTCCACCTCCACCTATGCCTCGGCGGCCGGCTAGGGCGCCCGGCGAGTGAGAAAGCGTCCGCCCCGCCGCCCAAACCTGCCCTGGGCGCCGAGCATGCCCAGTGCCGCCGCGAGAGCGCGGCGCTTCGCCGTGCGCACTCCACTTCTGGTTTTCGAGGCAGCAGCAGCAGCAGCTTGAGAGAGGGGAGGAGGACGCGGGTTGGGAGAGGGCCGAGCATCCTTGGGAACACACACCCTGGCCCTGAGATGGGAGGATGCTCGGGAACCAGGAGAGAGTTGAAAGGGTCCAGGGGCAGGCCTGGGACCGCAGTTTGAACCTGTTCTCAAAGGGCCGGTTCATTCACGTGGCAGATGCTGACAGTTTATTGTGGTGGGGCAGCTGTCAGCCTGCAAACAAAGGGGCAAGGGCGGAGGGGGTTCTAGAATAGCTTGTGAAAGCATGCTGCTGGTTAGAGATGGATGCTCTCAAATCCTATGGTTCTAGAGCAAAGGAAGACGGACATCCACCCGTAGTCTTTCCCACAGAGCCTGTACAATTGTACAGTTACCTCCAGTACTTGGATTAAACAAGCTTTCCGTGATGAAAAGACTTTCTCCCAAAACCAAACCCCTCTGGTTTTGAATCTGGAATAGATGTAAACTTTCTGCAAGAAAAACCCTTGTCTGGTCTGGAACTGGATGGAATACATTGCAATGCTATGGCTCTCCCCCTCCCCCTGCGCCCGCTCTTGCTTCTCTCTACATCTGCACCTCTGCCACCTTCTCTTCCTCCTCCTCTTTCCCCTCTAGGGCTAAAATGGAAACACTCACCTGTTCTTTTCATAGCCTTTCTATACACCCTGTACTGTTTTCTTCATTTTCAGATTTGTTTTTTCTATTCTCTCATAGTTTGACAGCCCATTGACTCCATCGGGACTTCTCTATGCTCCTCTTGCTGTGAAATATAGCAAGTAGAATCACCATAGTGAACAGTGAAAGTCTCCTTAAGAAATAAGACTCATGCCATGTGTCAAGGAAGTACTCTGGGTCTTCACCGTTTCCTTTGGCCCAGGCAGAGTACAGCCTGCCCAGGGGCCGAGGCAGGTGACCCTCCTAATTAGGCCGCAGTTCACTGTCCCTGATCCTGTAGATCCCAGACTGTCTGGGGTCGTGATCTCCACTCCGTTCCTCCCCAGAGCTGGTTTCTGAGACCCAGATAAGAAGACAGAATACAGGAAATTGTTATCAGAGAAATATGGGGGCTAATGAGTCTCAGCAACAAAGTGCTTCTCTTGTGTCAGAAGACATTATCCAATAAAGTAAAATGACTTGAATATTTATTCAGGGCTATTCTTTATCATAATTTGAAGTTAAAATAGAATTTGAAGTAAGAGCAAAGGAGAAAAATTTTAGATAGGTTAAATAGGTAAAAGCAAGGAGCAGCAGATTATGCTAGGACTTTTGACAACAGTGCAAATGTTTATCTTTAATCCTCCTACCATGAGGCTAGACGAATATATACAGTCTTGACGCATCTTCCAAAGTAGTTCTCATCTTGACTCCAAGTTTGAAAGCTGATTGCATATTGAAATAGTCCCGATCCTGTGAGGGAAGACTCTGCAGGGCCATTTTTCAGCACGTGTTATTTGTTATTTTAGTTGTCAGGAGGGCAGTTCAATTACTGTGGAGTACTTGGTACAAGACAAATTAGCAATACTGTATCCATTAGGCCACATTACATTTTAAAGGATGCTCTGTTCCCACCTTAGCTTAAGTAATATATATTTTTTTCAATCTACACTCCTCTTTACATCTTTAAACTCAAGAAGTCATTTTTGGAGGAGGGGGCACGCTTCAGTTACATTTTGGATTAAATTTGAAGTAGGTGCAAAGATATTATACACAGAAAGTATGTCTTTTATGCCTATATAGATCAAAGAAAATTGTTTTCTAAAGTTTTTTAGAGTTATTTTTGAGATGAGCAATGACATACCCGATTTTCTAATCATAATCCTTGGAAATGACCCACAGATAGTCCCTATAGATTTCTTTACAGGGAAGGTGGGGTGGGTGTGTAAGGACATCAGTGATTCCCTAGACTACTTTGATTTATTTTGCTCTGTGCCTGATTTCATTGGGACATTTGTGATTCTTATTATTCTAAAATAATTTGTAACTTAAGATATTATTAAATGCACAATTGAATAATATTGAAAAATTAAAGTAAAAAGATCATGTGTAGTGTTAGATCTTGGAATGACTCACTGCTGCCATCTTTTGCCTACTGCTTCTGATAGTTCCTGTAAAAGAAATATTCTGAATTCCCTAATTCACTAGGAGACCAGGAAATCATTAGCTTATTATCTCCAAATTATAGGTTTCAATGATAATTGAAAAATCTTTATTATTTCTTCTGTTTATGTATCAATACAGTTATCTGATAAAAAAAATCACATCTAAATGCTGAGTCCTGTATCTCCTGATTTTTAAAATCTCTTTCCAAAATTTGAAGCAAATATATTTTTATATGAAAGTTTGACTTAAGTTTTGGAACAAATCCCAATAATTGGAATATTTTTATAAATTTCTCTATCATGGTTTATGTTTAAAATATACTAATTTTAGGAAAGTGGACCCTAATTCAATTCAAAGCAATTTAAATATAATACTGCATTTTACTGTTGAAGTTCAAATAGAAGGTAATATTTCTGTAATATTGTATGTTATTTACCCATTGATAAACAAATGGAAATTTCTCAAGTTGGGATATTGAACTATGTTAGTGATCATTGTTGCTGGCCCACATTTAAATAAGGAGAGTAACGACAGTCCTTTAGAATATACAATTTAAATTTTAAATCAAAGTCTCTAGAATAGTAACCAAGTAGTGTCATAATAACTATGTATGTATGTACATATATATTGGGGGTGGCTTATAAACACTGTTATTGGTCATAAAAGATATGCCATTTGTTACTAGAGAATTTTACATTGTTTTTAAAGACTTTCCAGGTAGTTAACAAATTTAATTTGAATTAATTATGTTACTTAAGATCGATGTGTGGATCATTTCATTATTTGATTAAAAACTTCACACTTTCAGCCCTGACTGGTTTGGCTCAGCGGTTAGAGCGTCGGCCTGCGGTCTGGAGAGACCCAGGTTCGGTTCCCGCTAAGGGCACATACCTCGGTTGCAGTTTGTCCCCGGCCCTGGTTGGGTCGTGTGGGTGGCAACCACTGGATGTGTCCCTTTCACGTCAATGTTTCTCTCTCTGTCTCTTCCTCTCTCTCCCTCCCACTCTATCTGAAAAAAAAAAAGAAAAAAAAAAAAAAAGTCCTCAGGTGAGGATAGAAAAACTGTAAAAGAAATATTCACACTTCACACTTTCACAAAAACTAGCTTTTAGTTCAGCTGCTACTTAAATGATGGCATCATTCATGTATTCATTCATTCGTTCACCAGCAAATGTTTATTGAGCTTCTACTGTGGTTCAGACACTGAGAAAAATTTGAAGAATCAATTGCAAACAATAGAAAAGGCAAAATCCCTAACCTTGTGGACTTAAACTATAAGTTGGGATTCTTGGGTGATGGAAGAAAAGGAAGCCCAGCGAGGAGGCAACCACACTCAGATCTATCTCCATTTCCTTCTAATTGTCTATGTGCTGTATGGTGTTGACAATTCTTTTATTCAATTTCTTTCCTTCCACGTTTTCTCAATGTTTTTTACTCCTCAAGGGCTTTTTTTTTTTTTGCCAGAACAGGGGTAGCACAGTGAGGAAATAGGACTTAATGTGCTGAAACAAAGCAAGGAGAGAGATACAGAGAATGTGTTCAGTAGTAGCTGAGGTTCTTGGAGACGCAATGGAACCAGGAGTGGGCCCGATGAAGGGATCAGAGAGCAATAGGGTATGTAAGTAAAGGCCTCTGTGTGTGAGTCAGAAGTCACAACCTGGTATAAAATGTCTAAATTCAGCCCTGGCCGGTTTGGCTCAGCGGTTAGAGCGCCCGCCTGCGGTCCGGAGAGACCCGGGTTCGGTTCCCACTGGGGGCATGTACCTCGGTTGCAGTTTGTCCCCGGCCCTGGTTGGTCGTGCGGGTGGCAGCCACTCGATGTGTCCCTTTCACGTCGATGTTTCTCTCTCTCTCTCTTCCTCTCTCTCCCTCCCACTCTGTCTGTACAAAAAATGGAAAAATGTCCTAGGGTGAGGATAAAAAAAAAAAAAACTAAAAAAAATAAAATAAAATGTCTAAATTCAATGTAGGCTGGTCAGGCATAGAGAAGGTTCAGCATTATTGATCAGAATTGGACAGAGGGTCAGAAGTCTAAGTTGACAGACACTGATGAATTACATGAACATATAAAAAAGGCATCAAATAATAGAGTGTGAAGCTTGGTGCAGAATCTTAATAACAGGCATTGAGAGAAGGAAAAATAAACTCTATGCTAGGATTTTTTAGCAATGCTTATGGACTCCCCAAATTGACTGGCTTATGGGCAAGAATAGGAAGGAGAAACTACATAAAACAAGATCCAAGGAATGGAACAGAGTTTCCATCAAGGTTCAACTAGACATTGTAGTTCAATTTTAAGGCACAGTTGATGTAATATAACGATTTCACCAACAGCCCTGGCTGGTTTGGCTCAGCAGTTAGAGCACTGGCCCTTGGACCAGAGTCGTGGGTTTGATTCAAGTCATGGGCACATCTCACATCAATGATTCTCTCTCTCTCTCCTCTCTCTCTGTCTGAAAATAAATGACAAAGATATCCTCAGGTGAGAATTTAAAAAAATGTTTCACCAATAAAATTTTGGTTTTTGCACCAAATATCCGGGTAAATAATTCTTAATGGAAGGGTTACTGCCTTCTCAGGAGGCATTTTAGAAATGTGTGAAAGGTTTTCTTTTGTTTGTTTGTTTGTTTTTTATCACTAGTATTTCATGGTCACAAGCCACATATTCTAAACATTTTGCAGTATATGGGACAGTCCTGTGGGAGGAAAAGTTGCCTGTATCCTTCACAGCTTTTGAAGGCTCCCACCCATCTTTCATGGCTGTTAAGAACCTGTTCAAACTATCTATGTTGCATTACTGCACTCTACATATGAGCAAGAAACGTTTCTGCATGGTTTTAATATACATTGAATTTTTCTAAAATGCCACTAAGATGAAAATGACAGAAAGATTTAACATTGGTTTGTTCAGAAATTGACTCAAGGTTGTTAATATTAACAGCAACATCACTAGTGTTGTACAAATCACCCAAAGAACACTCTTGTATCAATCTGTTTTTATACTCGTCATCCTTGGGGTGATACTATGTACAGGGACATGTAAATGAGTATTTGGTTAACTCTGCTAGCTTAGTTGTGACCAAACATTTACACAAAGAAAAACATGATATTTAAGGTGTCTCTCCTTTTACTTATTTATATTTGTGTTGGGGTACTGTGTAAGTCCTTAAAAGTCAGTTATTATCTGTGAATTACTTTTCAGGATAGCAAAGCAAGCATTTCAGAGTATTTGTAATAAAAATGAGACATTTGGTTTCAATATATTTGAGAATGAAATACCTAAATGATTCACTGAAGAAAATTAATATCATCTATTATGATCACATACATCATAACTCCAGGAAAGAAAGCTGGGATCATTAACAAGTCTTGACCTCACCACTGATCAGGTAATAATAATAATTGATTAATCACATAGCAGGCCTCAAAAATTGCCTGTGTACACAGGAAGAATATACAGATTAATGTTGATTTGTTTTTTTCAGTCTTACAGCCTCAGAGTCAGCTTTTCCCCTTAATCCTAAACATTTCTCCAAATTACCATCTTATTGTATTGTTTTGCTTTAGAATTTTGATCTGGCCGTTTTTAGATTTATTTATTCTCCACTTTTGAATTCACTTCTGATTAAGCCACAACACTGTGATTAAGTCCAATTCAGTCGCTGCTGGTTGCCCTCTCAGTACGTATCCTCCCCATCTGCCTTTGTTCAGGACCCCAATTTTGTTCTGACAGGCCTGTGACTAACTATAAGACAACAGTTCCCAGCCTGCCTTGCTGCTATGTGCGATCAGTCAGTGACACACCTGAGTGTCTGATGAGTGTTCAGAGAGCAGTTTGTTTGCATAAAAGGGGAGCCCCCACTGCAGCATGATCATTCCTTCTTCCTGCAGTTTGAAATGCAGACTGCAGGCTGGAGTTGGACCTGCCACATTGCAAGTGTAAATTGTCCTTGAAAATGATAGCCATACACTAGAAGTGGCTGAGCCTAAGAGAGGAGGAGCCCAAGATTCTGACATTTTCCTGGAGTCACTGTATCAGCTTAGGACTTCTGCTCCCTTAGCCTTATGTTATTGAGAAAATTAACCTTTGTTTGGTGAAGCCATGGTAGTCGGTTTGTTTCGTGTGGCCAGATGTAATCTCTGATATGTATACCTATAATCTCTTTTCTCTGCTTACTGAAGTTGTAACACCTTAGTTCTTTTGTGAATATATTGCCTATGAACATTTTTAAGAGATTTTTTCAATTAAATAAATACATGAATATGGTCCGAAATCATGTTTATTAGAAGATAATAAAGTGAATAGCAAGAGGTTTTTGACATGGACCAGTAAATGAAATCATGTTCGAAGTTTCTCATAATGAGTCCACCCTCCATCACTCATGATTTTTACACTCTGTCCCAAAATGAACAACTCATTTTTAGTCACTGGTCTCCTCAGTGTTTTCCAGTAAAATGCAGATTCAGAAATCAACTTACTCATTAAGCTTCCATTTTTATTACCAAGAAATAAGCAAAATTTGCATCTGAGATTGTATGAATTGAGTCACTGAATCATACGATGGAAAACAAATGGAGCTATGTCTTTTACATAGTGGGTAACTAATAAATTATGACTAATATTAGTGAAGACATTAAAATGCTCTCTTATTTCTGCTGGTTTAGCTATAGTGCCAAAGTACACCTGTTGTCTGATTCCACGTATCTTAGTAATCAAAACACAGAGGTGATCATGCCTCCTTGTCAATAAATATTTTTCATAGTCAATATTTCCTATAAGCATTCACTGAATTTCTTTCCCATGCAGATAATTATATCTTGCAGATGAATGATGAGAGTTTACACTGATCTTTGTTTTGAAGACTGGTTGTGTTTGTTGCTTTTACTGAAATTTTAAGAATTTAAAAATGCATAACATCCATACCAGAGTCAACTGGCTTCCTTATTTATTGTATTTCAGGATGGTATATATCTTAAATGTTTTAATTGGATGTTCCATACAATTGACCACTTTAGTTTATCTATTGATAAAGATGTTATCAATTAGTTCCCATATTCTCTAAGATTTTGTCTGTGTATATGCAATACATACATGGCCAGTTAGATTTTATACTTGCAGTCAAGTTTATTTTATTCTATATAAATGTTTCACCTTTGCACGACTGTCAGGGATAATGGAACATTAAGTTTGTGTAAGTATTTTGTTAAATGTTTATTTTTGCTTATGAAAGTAAGAAACGCTCATCACAAATAAATTTGAAAATTCAGTAAACTGTGGGGAGAAATGTATAACCTCATCACCCAGAACTAAAATAGTTTGGATGAATTATAGTCCACAAATGTGCAAACTTTCATTCAGTTAAAATGCTATTTCTGTCATTTTTCCCCTTCAATTTTTTATTACCACATTTTTCTATTCTAAGGTTAGATTATTCTCTACATAGCCATTTTTTAACTTATACATTTTTGCTGCAATCACATGATTTCTCCCATGATAATAAAGGTGCAATTAAGATTGTTTTCTCAAAGTGTTGGAAACAATAAACATCCCAATAGAAAAAATAGACCAAACTTCTATCTCTGGATAAGATGGAATCACTTGTGGCAGCCACGTATTTCTACTGAAACTGATAGAATTCTTAAATAAAAACCAAAGATAGTTTTCTAACGTATCAGAACCGGTTGGAGCAGAGAAGCAGCAGATGAGACAAGCAGAGGAGATTTGGAGGTTGAACTGGTGCTGTATATCTGGTTTCCCCTGGGAACTTCTACCAATTCTAGATGCAAGGAAAGAGATTGAGTTTTGAGAAATTCTTAGCCAGAGGGCCGCCGTTTAGATAGATGCCACTAGAGGTTTTGCTGGTCTCACAGGGCTTCAAATTAAAACTTGATCAAGATTCCAATAGGAAGAGAGAAACAACTGAGGCTGGAAAATCGCTGGCTTTTCCCTTAAAAAATTTGCTGCTTTCTGAAGCTACAAAGGGCTAAAAAGTTAAGCAAAAAGCCTTTGAAAATCAGAATATAATTTTAACAGTCTTGCTTTGCAGAAGAGGAAAAGAAAAGCCTTTTTATTCCAGACTTGCCTGAGATAGTGGTCTTGGGAAACACAGCAGACTCTCAGTTGAAATGCCTAGAAGGTTGCTCTCTGGGAGCTGGGAAAACAGATGTACATGGACATTTATCAATACTGTGGCCCCAGCTCAATTCAGACAAGTTAGTGATTGGATTAGAGGTGAACAGGTCATCTCTCTGCTTAATAGAGGAAAGAGTGAGGCCTTTCAGGGAAACTTCCACAATTATTTAATATAGAGTCTCCAGCATTCAGTAACATTCATTATGCAAAAAAAAAAGAGAGCAAATGATCCATAATCAATCAACAAATATATAATAGAATTACAACCATATGTGATCCAGTTATTGGAATTAGCAGACAAGATATTTAAAACAATGGTGATCAGTATGTTCAAAATAAAATAATAATGTAGGAAATCATAGACAAAAAAGAAAATATGAAAAGATGAGAAATTCACCATAGAATTGGAATCTATGAGAAAGGATCAACTGGAAATTTTAGAACTTAAAAATATAATATATAGAATTAATCTGATTAATAAATTTTATTTAACCCTTACATACAAATTATTATGAAGTACACATATAACATTTGACATAAGCAATCATAAGATGGATTATAAAACAAGTCACACGTTTAAAATGAATAGAATCATTGAAAAATATATTCTCAGACAACAGTAGAATTAAGTAAAAAATTAGTAACTAATAAGATATAGAAAATAAAATGTTTCTTCCTGTTATGAACTTCACCTATACTACTTCAATATAAATCTACTTAAGAAAGTTGCATTATTTTCACATAAAAGATAAACAATATATGTGTATCAAAACCTGTGAGATGCAACTAACACAGTATCTATAAAAACCTATTATGTCAAGTACAAAATATATAACTGCAATAAGTTGCAGGCATTGGACAGCCGCCAATGTGAGGCTGCTATCCTTGAGAGAGAGGCGCATGCAAAGGATGCCCTACTTTAATACAGGCTTTCTTCTGAGGGAAGACTACAGTGTAGTGTAGTTATGTAAAATGCAAGTAAGAAAGTGGTTTCACTGGGCATAGAAAAAAAATATATATATATATATATATATCAACAAAGAATTTGAAATACTTTGAAGATATCCTTCAGGCAAGTTGATGAAACAAAGACATCCTCAAATGAAAGAAGACAAGTAGAATCCATTGCTAGCAGTCTCCCTCTAAAAGAAAAGGTAAAGGAAGTCCTTTAGGTGATGGAAAATAATACCAGAGCACAACTTGGATTTTTAGGAAGTAAGGAAGAGCAACAGGAATGGTAAATATCTAAGTAAGTATAAAATATTATATTATTTTTTTTAAGTTTGGTTAGATACAGTATTGATGACTGTTACAAACAAAATGTTTCTCCTACACACAGATGAAACACATTTAGCGACTCGAACATATATTTCAGTTGGCAGTAAGGTAAAAGGACTTATATAGTTCAATTTTTCTATAACTTCATTGAAGTGGTGCATTATGTTCTGTAGCAAAATATCATAAAAATAATATGAGAAGTTATTGCTAGAAAAACAGTAGACTAATTAAATTAGAATACTGAACATATTCCAGTAATCCAAGCAAAGCAGGCAAGGCAAAAACAAGGAACTGAAAAGAAGAGACAAACAGAAAAATTAAATAAACTGGTAGATCCAAATCCAGACTTATTAATAGCTATGTTAAATGTTAATATTTTCAACATTTAAAAGGCAGATATTGACAGTGTAAATAACAAGGAAGATCCTAGTGTATGGTGTCTACTGGAGGCTAAATACAAAGACACAAATATATTGAAAGTAAAGAATGGGAAAAGATCTCCATGATAAAATAAGCAAAGAGGGACATTTCATCAGGATAGAAAAGATTAGGATTATATGAGTGACATGCCTTTTTTTAATACATTGGTAAAGGAGGAAATTTTGAAAAGGGAGTAAGGAAGGAGGTTCTGCAATCACAGCCATGTCATGGGGGATATAAATTTTAGGGGAAGAGCGTATTTAAAAGTTGATCATGTGGTAAGTGACTCTCTTAAACAGAATGGTACCAGCAGGAGTTAAAGTGTCCCAGGTGGGGACTCTTGGCTTACCCAGGGAGCTCCCATGGCCATTTTTAGGTTCCCATTCCTAAACTGAGTGTTGAATAATGGAGTTTTCTACTTTATTCTTTTTACCTTATAAATAAGCAACATATTGATTTTATATTAAAATTACTGATTGTGAATATGGTTATGGAATATTTATAATACCTAAATATAAATATGTAAAAGCATATAAAATGTGAAAAATGTAATCATAGAAATGAGTGTAGCAATAATAGACATAACAATTTAAACAGCTTTGCAATGTCAATATTCTATCAAGTTGCTGAGGTTTCTTTACATATAATATTCAGTTGGCTGGAATGGAGAAATGTTGATGAAATACACATCATCATAACAGTTTTAGTGGTTAGTTTGCAGTCTGTGTCAAGATTCTGAGAAACATTCGAACCTTTTTCTACTTTATGTAAAATGCTTGTGAAGGACTCATTTTCTATTTATTAAGCAGAGCATAGGAAATACATTTAAACCTTTCTTTATAACTCAGAGCAATAATATAAATATTAATGCACTTCAATACCATGATAGTCTCAGGTGTCATTACAGTGCCTCTTGCCCCATATTAATGATCCTGTTCTCTGAATACTTAGCCATTACCAAGCAAGAGTTTATCTTATCTATATGGGTTATTCGAATGCCTCTGCTTTCAAGCTACACACACACACACACACACACAAACACACACACACACACACACACACACACACACACAGTCAAAATCCCTTTCTCCTTTTGTAGCACTGTCCCTGCACTGGTAGAATTCAGGAGACTCCCTTAGGGCTTGTCTATCTTTACTTATATAGGATATATACTAAAATATTTCACAAAAAACTTCGAGACCAAAAGAAGAATGAAAAATACTGAGCAGAATACTTCTGTGAAATGGATTTCTAAGGTCATTTAAGGAAGAGACAGCATCCTGAAAAGAGGCCACCCAGTAGTTGGTAAGTGGCCTTGCTCTGTGTCACACTGTCAGCTGGTAAATGCAGGGAAGGCACAGAAAGCCTGTATCAGGTTGGACATGCAAGAAAAGAAAGTCAAATAAATGAAAGACAGCACGAGGCCTCAAATATTTCAGGAGATGAGCACATGTTCTAACATTAACAAAATGAAATTCAGTGGAGAGAAATATGAAATCCTTCCCTTTGGTGAAAACAATGGGTGAACAAATTCAGCTCCAGAGCCGGGTTTCTGCTCAGTGAGCCACTCACTCACTGGCTGCTCCCAGGTGTTGGGATATTTTGTGTTCATGGAACCAACTTCTTCCCATTTCACTGGATCTATTCAGGGAAATGTCCTTATAATGCCTTTAAGGGAAGATTGGATTTCCTAACTAGTGCTAGTTGCTGCTAATTGTACTCAGAGGCCAGCATTGGTGACACCAGCTAATCTAATCTCCCCACCCCGCCCCTGCCTGGACAGTTCTCTTCATCCCATATCAGTGGACAAGAAAATTAAGCACCGATTACATCCTGCTATGCCTATCAGACCTCTGACACCACCTAGAACTCTGTTCAGAGTCAGCCTAGTTGTGACTCAATACAACCACCCTCAGCTGCCACCTAAAATCCAAGCCCTCTGGTCGCTGTTTATCATTCATTGCCATCCTCTCCCAACTCTGTTTTTCCCTGGATTTTTGGACTTCAGTTACAGTTAAAATCTCCTGAATTATTTTGTAATTAGTTTTTTTATTTTCATTTTTATATTTAAATGATAGTTTTTTAAATTAAGTCTAATTTTATTATTAAAATTCATGAATTTGTACTACCAAGTTTTAAGAGATCTATTTTCAGATTGACATGTATCCTTAAATTCAAGTTTCATAGTTCTCACTCTTTGCATATGATTTACCATTGTTCTTCATTAAACATAAATTAATCTAATTTGCTTACACTGTTTAACTGTCAATATACTAAAGTCATGCAAAAATTGTATTTCAACTTTAATAAATAAATCTATAATAACTGTTGTTCTAAATCAAGAATATGCAACCAAACTGCTTAACTCAATCAACTTTATTTAAAGCTAAAATCTGTTCTAGTTCCCAGCAAAAATTAACAATAGATCATTCAAATGCCTTCTACTTAGAAACATATGTTACATCTATTTCCAGATAAAATGTAGTCATAATTTGATTTCCCTAAAATAATAAAATGTCTTTCAGGCTAGATTTTAAATTTTGAGTGAATTTATTTAATACACAAAACACTAGTTCCTTCATCTCTTTTTACTGTATTTGTCTCTGTATTTCTAAATGAGGTCCTCTACTGCTAATTCTTGGTTTATCCAATTTAGTTATGTACCTGTAATGAAAATTTAGGATTTAGTTCTTTTAGCCAGTCACCCTTTAATTTCACTCTTCTGGACTGCTAATTTATTCAATCATCCATTCACTCATCCACTCCTCAAACATTTACTAAAAGTCAATTCAGCTGCAGATTGTGTTCTAGGTACAGAAGAGACAGCAGTATTACTTTCCTCATAGAACTGATATTTTCAAGAAAAAGAAAGACAGTAAACACCAAATCTCATTTCTCCATATTGTACCATCAGTTTGTAAGTGGTAAGGTCTCTGAGGAAAAATGAAAAAGAAAATGGTGCTGGTATTTTAAAGAGTGCTACTTTTGAAAGAGTGTCCAGGTGACACGTTTCTAAGTAGGTGACATTTGAGTGCAGATTTAAATGGAGCGAGAACAAATGCTTTGTGAGTATCTGGAAGGTATATGTCTGCCTAGATACAGAGGGCATGGCAACAGTAAAAGTCTGAAGGAAGAGGCTCCTTATCGAATACGAAGGAGGGCAAGAAAGCCACTGTTGCAGCCAGGGGCAAGGTCATGAAGAGCATTTAGGTCATGGGAGGCCTTTGCATTTTAAGTGTGGTGGAAAGCTACTGGGGAGTTTGGACCAAAGGGAAGACATGATCTAATTTAAAAGTTAAATGGAAAATTCTGGTTGCATTGTGGAGAAGTGGTTTTGGGGAGAGAAGAGTGGCAGCAAGATGATCTCAGATCAGACCAAGCCGAAGATAATGGCAGTATGGATGAGAGTGGTACAGATGGAGGTAGAAGTCATGAGGAGTGTCATTTTCAGGAATCCCCAGTTGAAAAAAAAAAAAAAAAGTGTGCTAGGAATGAATGGAAGCACAGTGGCTGCAATGAACTAAATCTTTATGTCTCCCCCAAATGTGTATGTTGATCATAAACGTACACAATTTTATATGTCAAGTATAGAATTCTCGCTTTATCTGCACTTTCAGTTTCTGTGGGTTCAGTTACCTAACCTCAATTGTGGTAATATATATATATTTATAAGTATATATATACACACACACACACACACATATATATATATATATAATTTATAAGTATACACACACACACACACACACACACACACACATATACAATGAAAAAGTCCAGAGATAAGCAGTTTTTAATTGTGTGTTCTTCTGAGTAGTGTGGTGAAATCTTAAGCTGTCTGGCCTGGGACATGAGTCACCCTTTTGTCCAGCATGTCCAAATTATAGATGTTTCCTGTCCATCAGTCACTCAGTAGCCATCTTGGTTGTGAGGTCAACTGTCCCAGTATCATAGTGTTTGTGTTCAAGTAACCCTTATTTTACATAATGGTCCCAAAGTGATGAGTAGTAATGCTGGCAATGTGGATATGTCAAAGAAAAGCTGTAAAGTATATGTATAAGAAAAAACATAGTATGTATCTATATAGAGCATTTGATACTATCTGTGGTTGTAGGCATCTACTGGGGGTCTTGGAACATATCACCCCTGTAAATAGGGTAGGCTGTTATATGCCTCAATAAAGCTGGAAAAAATTCATGTTGAAACCCTAATCCCAATGGAATGGTATTAGGAAATGGGGCCTTTGGGAGGTCATGAGGGTGGAGCCCTCCTGAATGGATTAGAGCCTTATAAGAAGAGGCCAGAGAGCCTGCTCTCTTTCTTCATTGTGGGAGACCACCATCTCTAAACCAGGAAGAGGGTACTCACCAAGAACACAACCATGCTGGCACCCTGATCTTGGACTTCCAGCCTCCAGAACTGTGATCAATACGTGTTTGTTGTTTAAGCCACCCAGACTATGGTAATGTGTAATAGTAACTCAGGCTGTCGAAGTCGGCAGCTACGTTAGTTCTGCTTCTTGTGTTGTAGTGCTAAATTAGAGCCCAAAACTCTTCCTTCCATCAGACAATAACACAACTAAACTGACTCCATGTGGGCAAAAGTAGAAGTGGTGGCAAAGATGCTAGAATCATCCTTGGGTGCAGTAAGGTGATCCTACTTCAATACTTCACAATGTTTCCAGTCATGGTCAGCGACTGGTGCTAACATGGTGAAGCATTTCTGCTGGGCAAGAATTCTTCAAGAATCCTTCCATGTTTCAGCATCGTCAGTGCTTTCTGAGAAAAAGTCACTGGCAATCTGGGTTAAATAATTGGTTGACTAGAAAGCATTCCTGGGAAGGTAGAGATTTTGTATTGTCCTAGAGCTCATTGCTTACATTCCAGGTTGGAGACCTTCTGCTCCTCTTCCTGGAGCAATTTGTTTATAGCCCAGAGCCAAAGTCTCTCCCTCATTCTCAATCTCCACAGAGGAGCTGTGATAGGAGAGCCACCCTATATAGTTTGAATTTCATAACTTTGAGGTTGTTCTGCATGTGCAAGTGAGATCAGCCAATATTGCATGGCCCTGGGGGCACTGGGGCATGGGAAACCAGCACTGAGATTGCTCTGTTTATTACCCAGACCTGGTATCCCTCGTCAGGATAAATAAATATAGATATAAAAGTATAACAAATTCATATGGTGATTTATCTGAATTAAAATGTCCCCGAAGCATTAAACTTTGAAATTTGAAGCCAAATTCAATCTAGCAAATTAAATAGGAGTGCTGAAGTGTCATTGAGGACCATCCTCAATGCAAGATACTTATAATGTATTAGTTGTGCCTTGGGCATAGTAAGATCTGTAATTACTGCTGGTTCTTTTCCAAAGATTGTGAGTAAAACATACTGGGAAACATCCAGCAGACCAGAATTTGAAGTCTGCAGAATGTGTAGGAATCAATCAACATGAAGACAATCTATGACAAGTTCATGTATAATACAAGTCTTTCGGGAGATGCTTACTTGGTGTATGAAATTAATTGACTTGTGCCCCCCCCCCCCATTTGTATTTTGAAGTCCAAACCCCAGTGAGTGTATTTGGAGATAGGATATTTAAAAAGGTAATTAATATTAAAATGAGGTCATTAGGGTGAGCCCCAATCCAATAGAACTAGTGTCCTTATAAGAAGAGGAGATTAGAACACAGGCACATCCGGGGAAAGACCATGTGAAGACACAGGGGGAAGACAGGCATCTACAAGCCTAAGAGAGAGCCTCAGAAGAATATAACCCTGCTGGCATCTTGAGCTCAGACTTCCTCCTCCAGAATTGTGAGAAAATATGTTTGTGTTGTTTAAGCCCCTCAGCCTTTGGCACTTTGTTAGGCAGCCCTAGTAAACAAAGACAGTGTATATGAAAATATGTTGTACACAAATCTAATTATATGTTCTCTGTTGTTAGTCACCAAACCCAACAGAGAAAGACAAGAATTCTGAACTCCATGCACAGGGAGCAGTTCGGGACTCCTGAAATAAGATAGGACACCACTGGATGCTAGATGTTTTTATATAAGATTAATGATGATTCTTTTTTTTTTATTTATTTTTTATTTTTTTATCCTCACCCGAGGACATTTTTCCATTTTTTTGTTCAGATAGAGCGGGAGGGAGAGAGAGGAAGAGAGAGAGAGAGAAAAACATCGATGTGAAGGGACACATCGAATGGCTGCCACCCGCACGACCAACCAGGGCCGGGGACAAACTGCAACCGAGGTACGTGCCCTTAGCGGGAACCGAACCCGGGTCTCTCAGTACCGCAGGTCGACGCTCCAACCGCTGCGCCAAACCAGCCAGGGCTAATGATGATTCTTAAATATTGAAAGTCCAGCCTGTCATTCACCTGTCTGGAACTTCCTGATAAACCCTTGAGATTGGAACAGATCTTACTGGGAGTGAGCAGTACTGTCCACCGAGGAATAGACACCTATTTCAGTTGAATTTTAACTAAGGTATTTCCTTCCCCAACTACACTGGAATGCAGAGCTGTGGTCTCTAGGGGGGACCCTATTAAATGTATCTGGCATAAGACACAGGTGGAAACTGTTGGGAAAGTCAAGTAAATGATGCATGTATCTTTATAAGTTAGGGCATGATGATTTCACTTCTATGTAAGAGAAAAAGGAAGTCGTAACTCCTACAAATGGTTATCTGATATACAGAAAGTTAGACTAATGGTGACATCCAAATAAAAATCTATATGGGAAAATTAAGCTTTAGCTACTAGATAATGTGATGAGAAGAGAAAATAGTGAACTGAGGAAAGATTAGAATTGGGAGAGGGAATCTTACCCAGTACCATGAATCACACATTAACAGTATGAGACAGCAATCTGGCTAAATTCTCTCAGTACTTCTGATAGCTTGTGGATTTTCTAAGTAGACAACTGTATTGTCAACAAATAATCACTGCTTGGTGTTTTCCTTTTTGAAATCTTATAAACTTACACTTTTTTTATGTCATTGCATTGAATTTTAACCTGTTAACCGAGCGGGACGTATAAATACGTCAACACTGCATACAATGAAAAGGGAATTCCCCGGTTAACAGGTTAATATTCCCAAAATTTTACAATGATATATGGTGCTTCCCATGATTTTCCCATCAGAGTTTGCATTATTAGGTCACAATTCTGTGATTAAAAAAATCACTTCGCTTTATATAGAATTTACTTCTTCACCTTAGTGTCTCTTCTACCTGCTTTGGTTGCCTGGGCCAACACCTATGCTTCTTTCAGATCCATTTTTGTTGCTGTTTTTCCTTTGACAAAGTGTTTTTTGGTGTCTTCAGGAAAACCTTGCATTTTAACAAATTAAAAATTTCAACTAATTGTATGTTCATATGATATACAATATTATATACATATATAATATTTTTAGCTTTATGCTCCATGTATTTATGTTTGTGTTCCTGGAGTCTTAAGAAGTCCCTTTACTTGTGGAGTGAAGGAAATGAGGAGTCTGTGCACAGCACAGCACTCTGGGAATGAGGGCTCAGGATCATAGGTGGTGTGTCTTTTGGCTTCATGGTGAGAGGGACTTAGAAACTGACTTGTTGGGACACTGTGTGATGTGGGATGGCAGGCTGCCAGCGTGGGATTGGCTGAAGAAGCTCAGTAACAATTACAGCAAAATACAAGCTATGAAGCAGTTATATTAAATTTATTTACATGTATTAATATATTACATTTATTATTTTGTATCCATGTAAATTAAATAAAGCACTATGATTTTTACAAAATGTATGTTTTCATCCACATTTGACATTCTTTTTTGAAAGAGAAGAAGGGTTGAATTAAAAATAACACTGTTTTCAGGAATGCCATTAAACGGAAATATATTTTTTAAAAATCTGAGTCGAATTAAAATGTTTATGGCCTGAGGAAATTATTTTTAAGTTCATAGAATGTTCTATCTAAAAAGAAAATTATAAATGAAATTCCTTAATTTGTATCTGAAGCTTAAAGTAGATAAATTATTTGTCCAAGGTCACAAGAGTTAGGATAAAACCTCAGATACAGGGTTGTAATTTAATTATAATTTATTTTGAAGTAAAAAACTTTTGGTTAACTCAAGTATACTTTAAAAATCCAACACTGATACTGATATATACCCTAGTATTTTCTAGAACCACCCTGAATAATAGAGGGCACTTGTTGAATAACATTATCAGCCATAACTGAAAAAGAACATGCTTAATTTTCAATGTGGTGATAACAGCAGAAGATTGCTATGAAAATATTAATGATTTGCTGTTAATATTATAAATTTCAGCCTGAAATTTGATACATCAACATCATGTTTAAAAACCAGAATACCATTGAATTTCTGTTAATAGTAAGTGGTCTAAATTTGCTGGAAAAAAGGAAGCAGATGACTACGCAGATGTTTCTGAATATTGGTGGCAGTTTCATCAGAACCGGTTTGTCTTGCTTACCAAGCAGAAATTGAGTAGAGGTTTTCTCCGTTTCAGACATGATTTATCTTTGCAAACATAATGTTTTCCAAAAGACACTGAAACTTGCAATGGTTATTTTTATTGTCCATAGTTAAAAAAAATGGAAAAGAACACATTGAGTATAATTCTGAACAGTATGAAGTACACAAAATAATCAAGTATATATATGCTTCACACAAAGAAAATATATTGGGACACTGGGGATATCATCGACAACTTCATGACTTAACATTCTTGCAAGGCTGATACATTATTTGTTATTTTAAAAATTCAAAAGTAATACTAGTCATGGAAATACTCATTTTTACTCTCTTATTACCTCTTTATTGAGGTATAACTGACTAATAAAATTGTATACATTTAAGATACACAATTGATGATTTAACATATGTGTGTATTTTGAAATAATTACCACAATTTAGTTAATTTACAC
Organism: Molossus molossus; assembly: GCF_014108415.1. NCBI lineage: Eukaryota > Metazoa > Chordata > Mammalia > Chiroptera > Molossidae > Molossus > Molossus molossus. The sequence continues at coordinate 29,897,030 of NW_023425366.1, read as the reverse complement.
ATGGTTGTTTTTCTGTGGGTGCGATGAGAACACTTAAGATATACTCTCTTAGCAAATTGCAAGTATACAATACAGTAGCATTACCTCCACTTACTTGCTGTACATTAACATCCCCAGAATTTATTCATATTTAAACTGAAAATTTATACCCTTTAACCAAAACCTCCTTATTTTTCTTACCCCTCAGCTGACCACCATTCTATTCTCTGCTTCTACATGAGTTCAACTTTTATAGATTACACGTATAAGTAAAATCATTCAGTATTTGTGCTTCTGTGCCTTCCTTATTTCACTGAGCATAATGTCCTCTAGGTTTATCCATATTGTCACAAATGGCAAGATTATATGTGTGTGTGTGTGTGTGTGTGTGTGTGTGTGTGTGTATATATATATATATATATATATATATATATTCATTCCCTATGTATTCCATATACATATATTTCATATATATGTATATCACATTGTCTATATCCATTCATCTGTCAATGGACACTGGGTTTAGTTTCTGTACCTTGGCTATTGTGAATAATGTCACAATAAATATTGGAGAGTAGATATTTATTCAAGATTCTCATTTTATTTCCTGAGTATATATACACAGAAGTGGAATTGCTGGATCATATGGTAGTTCTATTTCTAATTTTTGGGTGAAAATCTATCTTGTTTCTCATAATTTCACCTAAAATGTAAAAGTTTATCCTTTCTCCCTACCCTGCCTAGATTTATCTTTTGGAAAATGTCCATCTTAACAGGTGTGAGGTGATTTTAATTTTCCTAATAATTAGTGATGTTGAGCACCTTTTTATATACCTGTTGACCACTTATTTGTCTTCTTTGGAAAAAATGTTTATTCAGTTTCTTTGCTCATTTTTCAATTGGATTATTTTTTTTCCCTATTGAGTTGTATGAATTTTTATATATTTTGGATAGTAAACTCTTATTAGATGTATGGTTTACAAATATTTTATCTCATTCTTTAGGCTGCCTTTTTAATTTGTTCATGGGTTCCTTTGTGGTTAGGAAGCTTTCTAGTTTGACGTAGTCCCAATATTCTCCCTCTTAAACCTACTCAAGCATATCTGATGTAGAACTCAAAATGTACAAAAGGTTTTCAATTCTATCTTATGATACAAAAGAAGTAAGTTTATTTTATTTTAATTAAACTATGAATAAAATCTTGGTTTTTAAAATTGGGATAGATTACCATGGAATTCAGAAACTGGTTAATGAATATTAATGTATCAGCATGCATGAAAGTCTCATCAATTAGATAACCAGCACATAGCTAGAATGTGTGGAGGCTACTGTGTATAACCCTGATATTGTGTGATTAATAGAGTTGAAAATGTATTATGCATAATCAACCCAATCTTAGGTTTTGTTAGGAATGAATTGTGTGTCTCCTAATTCACATGTTGAAACCCCAATCTCCATGTTATGTTATTTGGAGATGGGCCTTTAAGGAGTAATTAAAATGAAACGAAGTCATAAGAGTAGGGCCCTGAGATGATGGGGTTGGTGATCTTATATGATGATGATAAACCAGAGTCAACTCTTCTTCCTCTTCCTCTCTCTCTCTCCCTCCCCCCCCTCCCTTGCACACCTGTACATGAACAGAAGGCGGCTATAAAAATGTACTGTAAGAAGATATGGAAGAGAGTGGTAACAGAAAACAGACTCCTCTGGACCATGATTTGGGACTCCTAATCTCCAGACCTGTGAAAAAATAAAAGTTTGTTGCTTAAACCATTCAACCTGTTGTATTGTTAGAAAACACCACGGTGACTAGTACAGGTGTCTTTTCGAGCTATTCAGAATAACAGCAATTGGACCAATAATCTTTCATTTATGGAATAAATATGTTTTTCTTCCAAGATAAGTTTTCTCATACTTAGAATTTATGAATTTTATTCATATATAATGTTACAATAACTGGAAAAGTGTGAACTGAAGGTTGAAACAGAAAAATAGAGTTAAAGTGGATGGTGAAACAAACAGGGTTTTGCAGCAAGCCATGGGAGAGAGGAAGCAAAATTAAATACATCAGTGACTTGGATTTGCATTTTCAACTAGCAGGTAAAATGAAGAGATTTAAAAGAGAAGCTTATCTTTTGAAAGCTGGTTGATTGTTGCTGGAAATTCACATTGAATGGCATTGTTATATAATTTGTTTATTTATCTGAAATAGTGAATTTATTCACATATTAACTGGCCTTACTAACTCCTGAAAGGTCATGTAACCACTTTCCACTCTCCAGGTACTCCTCCTCCTCAGCTTGGCAAGCAATGATGGATAAACTGATGCTAAGGTGTGGTCTCTCCCTCAAACTCTGCTCCATCGTGCCCACTCTGAGCTAATGGAATCTGATGTTACTCCAGCTCATTCTGCAGTCAATTGGCAGGCTGGTCTTTCTCATCCAATGAAGCATGTGAGCAGAAATGAATTGCCAGCTGGATGAAGAAAACAATGGCATAATTGTTGTTTAATATCAAAAGCTCATATGATGTAAGAGAATGAGGAAGACTTCAATGTGACAAAGTTGTGATTTTCACTAGAATAAGTAATAAGTGGAATTTAGGGTTGGGATATTCTTTAGATAACAAAGTAAAGATAGGAATTGTGCTTTTGACAATATTTAAAAAAATATCACAAAATATAAATGCCATGTCTAGTATTTATATTTAATTTCCACTGAGTAATTTCTCTTCTTTTCCCTTCATATCGTAAAACAAACAACTCATCACATCCACACACACACAGAACATACACACACACTTCTTGATCTAGCAATTTACCCCATAGGCCTAGAACTCTGCATAAGAGGACCAACTCTTGAGTATCCAAACAAGTTTTATCCACACAAAAGCCTATAGGCAAGTATTTATAGTGGCATTACTCATAATAGCTATAAAGTGGGAACAACTCAAAGTCCATCAGCTGACAAACAAAATGCCAGATATTCATATAACAGAATATCTTTTAGCAAAAAAGGAAATAAAGTAGTGGTATGTGTTACACCATAGATGAATTATGAACACCTGCTAAGTGAAACAAGCCAGACACAAAAGACTACATATTGTACGATAACATTTATTTGAAATGAAAAGAACAGACAAATCTATCAAGACAGAGAGTCAATTAGTAATTGCCTAAGTCTGGGCACTTGGGTACAAGGAAGGGTGGTGGTGGGGTTATGCTAAAAGATTTCTCTTTGAGATGATGAAATTCTCTGAATATACAGAAAACTATTAAACCATATACTTTAAATTATTACATTTTCTGGTTTGTCAATATTATATCAATAAAGATTTTTGTTTCTTTTTAAAATTTTATTTTCAGTTACAGTTTACTTTCAACATTATTTTGTAATGGTTTCAGGTGTACAACATAGTGGCTGAAAAATCAGGTACTTTACAAAGTACTCCCCTTGATATTTCCAGGACTCACTTGGCACCATGCATAGTTATTACAATATTATTGACTATATTCCCTGTGCTGTACTTTACATCCCCATGACTATTTTGTAACTATCAATTTGTGCTTCTTAATTAATCCCTTCACCTTTTCACCCAGACCCCCCAAACCTTCTCCTTAATGGCAGCCATCAGTCTGTTCTCTGTGTCTCTAAGTCTGTTTCAATTTTGTTTATTTTGTTCTTTAGATTCCACATATAAGTAAAATCATATTGTATTTGTCTTTCTCTGACTGATTTAGCTCACTTAGTGTAATATCCTCTGGGTTCATTTATGCTGTCACGGATGATAAGATTTCATTCTCTTTAATGGCTGAGTAATATTCCATTGTATATATGTACCACAATTTTTTTATGGTCCAGCAATTTCACTTCTGGGTATATAGCTGAAGAAACCCAAGCCATTAATTTGAAAGAATATGCACACCCTTATATTTATTGCAACACTATTAACAATGGCCACGATATGGAAGCAACACAAGTACCCATCAAAAGCTGTATTTTAAAAAACAATTATAACACCAGGGCTGTATCAGTGCATATTAATGAGCATGTACCTCTTCCCTTCCATTCTTAAGTGAGAATCTTCTTCCCAGGAAATATTGACAAACAGGGTTCCAGATTCTGCCAAGTGCAGCCTAGACCTGTGTGGGAACTTCCATCTCCTGGGGAAGAGCCAGCTGGGAACATTTAATATGGGGCCCTGAGGAGGAGAATGAGAGGTGGTCCATAAACAAGCTGTGTAACAAACTTGGAAGTGATTGTGGCTTTACATCAATTATTATTTCAAAATTGTTTCCCTACGCATGATTAATGGTTCTCTTGGGCAATGTGAGGTCAAATGGGCAATTTATAATTAAAAGCAAAACTCCATTCCTGTGTCAGGGGATTTTATGTTGAAATTTCGAGTGTAGTAATATATGTATAAGAAGTTAGTATTATAATTAAATTATATTTTGTGCTTCATGTATAGCAGGTGCTGTGTAAAGAAGTAGATGCACTGATGCTCTATAGTTAAAAGAATAACATTTTTTCCTTATTGGGTGTAGCATAATCAGAATTTATCTTGGAGTTTTCTACTACTTATAAAACAAATTTATAGGTTAAAAAATTTCTTTTCTTTATTGATTTTAGAGAGCGAGGAAGGCAGGTAGAGAGACAGAAACATCCATGAGAGAGAACATCGACTGATCTCTTCCTGCATGCCCCCCACTGGGGATAGGGCCCACCACCCAGGCCCTGACTGGGAATTGAACCAGTGACCTCTTTGTGCATGGGTTGACGCTCAACCACTGAGCCACACTGGCTGGGCCAAATTTACAAATTTCAATACAAATAGAAAGCGTTTGTCACTGAGAAGTAACTTTAGAAATTATCTATTTCAGTGGTGGTGGTCGGTTGTTTTTTTTGTAACAATGAAGATATTGAGTGAATTACAGGATCATTAGAACTGAGTGGTAAAAAGTGTATCAATACCAATTTTCTTAATCTTATTCCATGAAGATATTTTATTTTAAACCTAGTCTACAAAGAGATGACAGATAGTCTAATTCTGCATGAGCACCTTAATACGTGTGCATGCCAAACTTATTGGAACGGAATCTAACCTAATGTCTATAATACCACATATAATTGGATTATCTCTATGTGTGTGTGAGCCTGAAACTGAATTATACAAATAAAAACTTCTTCAAAATAGATATAATATATATTACCCTTACTCTTAATTACCTCAGGCAACTTACTAAACAAAAAACTTGCTGGACCTCAGTTTTCTCTTTTTCCCCACTAAAGATCGAAATAGTATTGACCTGATCACATCATGCTATGAGGGTTCAGTGACAATGGAATGCTTTGAACAGTGCTTATATTAAGTGCCCTTTTAGTGGTTTTAAAAGTTACCAATACTATTTTTACCTACATTATCAAGGAATTACCCGATTCTAAAGTGTTTATTGGCTTCTATGGCCTTTCCATATACATTGCCTTGGGAGTAAGGATTTCAAAATATTCAGAACTTTGTGGGACTCTGAACAATCATACTTTAAATTCATGTATTTGAACTTGATCTGGATAAAAAATGAAAATTAAGTTAGATCACATGCAGTAATTAAAAAAATATTGTGAGGGAATACTTTTGAAAAAGACTAAAATATGCTTTTGGGTTAGTTTAAAATAAAATGTTGAGTGTTAGTATTGCTTTTATTAGTATAAATTACCATAAAAAGCAACTCAATCAAAAGGAACACTTGGAGAAAATTATAAATGAGTTAGTGTTATACTTTGCTCTCAATTCTATAGCAAATCTGATTACTGAAAGCAAAGGAAATATTTGACACAGACTTTTGTTATTAACATGAATACTAAACCAAGGTTTATATAACTCTGACAGTTATTAAATTGATTTTTTCACATGAAATTATTTTCAGCTTTTATTCAATTTTATGGTTCCAATATAAATTGGTAAAAGTAGTCATGATAATTGAAAACTACTACTAAGTGACACAGTTTCATAAAAGATTTTTGCAATCTTTAATACCAGTGAAGGATAAATAAATAAATGGGAAACAGCTACACATATATAATGCACACTGAATAATATCAAGCCTCAAGCTTATTTTAATAAATAAAATTTCAATGTTAACATGATAATGATGTTATAAAATCATATGTAAAGTTAATTTATTAGTAAAAACACAATCATTTTTAAATATTATTATGCTAGGCTTATAGGGTAGAAATCTGACTCTGGCTTCTCTTTCATGTCTAATTAGTAAATATTCACCTGAGAGTAACTCTTCCTTTTATGAGCTCCCCGTGCTAATTGAAGTTCTTTTGAAATCTTTGGTGTAGACCTTCATTTTTTCCTGTTTAATCCAAGAAGACTATGTAAATTGCAGAAGTCTAATGGATCAGTAGTGAGAATTGTGAGTTGCCAAGTGATAGAAAATTTATAAGAAAATGTGCTAGTACCTTAGGATGTGAGTGGTGGTGTTTGCCTTAGGTCCATGAGATGGAGTGGACCTAAGGTCTTAAACAGTCTTAAGACCTATTTACCATAAGATTTTAATTCCACAAATTGAAAAAAAAAATAAGGCCTAGGTAAAGAAGGAATTTGTCCAAAGACAAGAAGATAGTTAGTGAGAACACTTTGGGGTCCTATACTCTAGTGTCGAGTCTGTCTTATAAAAGGGTCCATCGATTAGAGTGAATTTGTCAAAGCACATAGAGATCACATCACTAGCTATTTTAATTTCCTAATAGGAGAAACATAATTGAAACAAAGGAAGTTGACATGAGATTAATTTTTATATTATATAAGTTATATAAAATTTGATATATATAAATTTAATTTAATAAAGTTAATGAAATATAAAAAGCATATTATTACATTATACACAAACATAATTTTTATATTTTTGTTTATCACATAATGTTAGGAATAAAGACTGCAGTAGCAAGCACAGCAATGCATAGAACCAGTGTACACTGATGATGCAATAAATATCTATTTTACTTTAATTAATTTATTTATTTTTGTTACAGATGTTTCTCCTTTTCCCCCCACTGATTCCCCCTTCTCCCTCCCTCCCCACCCTGTCCCCAGCTTTGTTGTCCATGTCCATTTTTCATTCACACATGCATATAAGTTCTGGGGTTTATTTCTCCCTCACCACCCCCTCTTCTGGGAATTGTCAGTCTGTAACCCACTTCCACGTCTCTGGGACTACCCCATTCCTCAAACATTTATGTTCATTATATTCCACAAATAAGTGAGGTCATATAATACTTGTCTTTCTCTGTTTGGCTTATTTTACTTAGGGTGTTACTTTCCAGGACCCTCCACGCTGTCTCAAAAGATAAGAGATCTTTCATTCAGCTGCATAGTACTCCATTGTGTATATGTAGCACTGCTTTTTTATCCATTCGTCTACTGATGGACACTTGGGCTGTTTCCAGATCTTAGTGATTGTAAATAGTGCTGCTACAAACATGGGGGTACATATATTCTTTCAGATTGGTGTTTCAGGCTTCTTAGGGTATATTCCTAGAAGTGGGATCACTGGGTCAAATGGAAGTTCAACTTTTAATTTTTTGAGATAACACCATATTGTTTTCCATAGTGGCTGCACCAGTCTGCATTCCCACCAGCAGTGTACTAGAGTCCCTTTTTCTCTACATCCTCGCCAACACTTGTTTGATGCTTTGTTGATGGCGGCCATTCTGACAGGTGTGAGGTGATACCTCATTGTTGTTTCAATTTGCATTTCTCTGATGATTAATGATGATGAGCATTTCTTCATATATCTCTCAGTCATTTGTATGTCCTGTTTGGAGAGGTGTCTATTTAGTTCCTCTGCCCATTTTTTAATTGGGTTCTTTGTCTTCGTTTTGTAGAGTTGTATGAGCACTCTATATGTATTGGAAATTAATCTCTTATCTGATATATCATTGGAAATTATGCTCTCCCATACAGTGGGTTGCCTTTTCATTTTGATGGTTATTTCTTTTGCTGTGCAGAACTTTTTAGTTTGATGTAGTCCCATGTGTTCATTTTTTCCTTTGTTTCTGTTGCCTTAGGTGATGTATCAGTGAAAATTCTGCTCCATATGATGTCTGAAATTTTGTTGCCTACATTTTCTTCTAGAATTTTTATGGATTCACGAGTTACATTTAAGTCTTTTATCCATTTTGAGTTTATTCTCGTGTATGGTGTAAGTTGGTGTTCTAGTCTCATTTTTTTTCATGTAGCTGTCCAGTTTTCCCAACACCATTTATTAAAGAGACTCCACTGTATGCTCTTGCTACCTTTGTCAAATATTAATTGACATATCGTCTTGGATCAATTTCTGGGTTCTCTGTTCTATTCCATTAATTTATCTGCCTGTTCTTGTGCCAGTACCAGGCTGTTTTGATTACAGTAGCTTTGTAGTATAACCTGAAATCTGGTAATGTGATTCCTCCTACTTTGTTCTTTTTCAAGATTGCTGTGGCTATTCAAGGTCTTTTTTGGTTCCACATGAACCTTTGAAGTATTTGTGCTAGTTCTGTGAAGTATGCCATTGGTATTTTGATGGGGATTACATTGAATCTATAGATTGCTTTGGGTAGTATGGACATTTTAATGATGTTAATTCTTCCAATCCATGAACAAGGTATGTGCTTCCACTTTTTTATATCTTCCTTTATTTCTTTTTTCAATGACCTGTAGTTTTCTGTGAATAGGCCCTTTATTTCTTTGGTTTTGTTTATTCCTAGGTATCTTAATTTTTTGCTGTGATGATAAATGGGATTGTTTTTTTATTTTCTCTTTCTGTGAGTTCATCATTGGTGTATAAGAATGCAATCGATTTCTTGGCGTTAATTTTGTATCCTGCTACTTTGCCAAATTTATTATAAATAAATACCTTCATTGGTATACAGATTAGTGTGGAATTAAACCAAACTGGATTGTTAAATACAATAATTTAGTTTAAAACTATAAATTACACAGTGCTAAAAAGTTTAAAATATTTTTTAAAAAAACAGTCATTTATTATCTATATCCTAAATTAGTTTTAAAGAAATTCAGCCAAATGAGAAATACCTGAAGTTAATTATACAGAAGCATACAGTATAAGGAAGAAGAATGCTACCATGCTGAGTTCTAAAGCAGACGGAGCATAAGTACCTATCTCATAAGTTTTCATAGGGATGAAATGCAGACACCCCCCACGCCCCACAAACACATATTTTATAGTGCTTATGGCAATCCTGAAAATGTACCTTGTATTAATTAGTTTGCTAGGGCTGCCATGACAAAACACCACAGACTGGGTGGCTTAAACAACAAAAATTTATTTCTCACAGTTTTGGAAACTAGGATTCTAACATTCTGGTGTTGCAACGTTTCATTTCTCCTGACGCCTCTCTCCTTGGCTTACAAATGGCTGCTTCCTTCCGCTGTCCTGACTCGGCCATTCCTCTGTATACATGCACCCTTAGTGTCCCCTGTCATTAGAATACCAGTTGCGTGGGGTTAGGGCCCCTTCCCCATGGCCTCATTTAATCACTTTTTTTTTTATCCTCACCTGAGGACATTTTTCTATTTTTTGTTCAGATAGAGTGGCAGGGAAAGAGAGGAAGACAGAGAGAGAGAGAAACATCGATGTGAAAGGGACACATCGAGTGGTTGCCACCCGCACAACCCAACCAGGGCTGAGGACAAACTGCAACTGAGGTACGTGCCCTTAGCGGGAACCGAACCCAAGTCTCTCTGGACCGCAGGCCGACACTCCAACCGCTGAGCCAAACCGGCCAGGGCTAATCACTTCTTTAAAGGCTCTATCTCCAAATAGAATAAGTTACATTATAAGGTGCTGGGGGTTGAGATTGCAAAACAAATTGTGGGGAGACACAATTAAGCACATAGCACACCTCTTGGATCATCTGCTATGGGGAACATAATTGGCTAAAGGCCCAAGTTGCCTATTTTGAAATCCACAGTGCATTCATTCTGAGGCCATGGATCCCACAGGTGGACTCCTTCTGGCCAATGGCTGAGTGTGACAGGAACACACAGGTAATTACTTAAAGATTTGAGGCCTTGCCTTGGTTTAACTGAAATTTTCTTAGAAGTCTACTCATTACTGTATTCCAAATCCTCTCTCCCTTCCTTCTCCCTTCTTTTTCTTTCTTCCTTCCTTTCTTCCTTCTTTCCTGAGGGTTGTCCCAGCCTTCTCCATTTATCTTCCCATTTCCCTGAACAGGTGTTTCTTCCAATAAATCCCTTTCATTTCTATTCTCATTTCAGCAACTGCTTCTCTAGGGCCTAGATGGACTCGGTGCATAAAATAATGGCTGGTCTATGCTGTATAATCCGCAGTTGGTAGAGACTTAAAGCCAGAGAGGGGAGTGGAAAAGCTATAGTGAAGAGCGGGAAGGCTTCCAGTGCGCTCTGATTGGAGAAGCTGGAGGTGAGCTAACTAGAAGTAATTGGCCCTGAGTTAGAAGAGGCAGCAAAATATAGGGAAGCTGGCAGTTATTGAACAAGTCCTGACTATTCTGGGCTGATTGCTTCAGAGTTTGTGGTTCTGCTTTCTGGGCTGGTAGCTGCAGAGGCTGTGGGTCAGAGTTTTATTGTTATACATGGTCCAGGCATTGCCTATTTGTTTATTTGTATATTTAAATACCCATTTGTATATTCAAATCTCAATCTCCCCCTTTTGGTTACTCTCTTGTTTGTGAGAAGTTGACCAATTTAGGGGAGGCTAAAGATTTAGATCTGCCCTGGCCGGTTTGGCTCAGTGGTTAGAGCGTCGGCCTGCGGTACAGAGAGACCTGGGTTCCGTTCCCGCTAAGGGCACGTACCTCGGTTGCAGTTTGTCCCCAGCCCTGGTTGGTCGTGCGGGTGGCAACCACTCGATGTGTCCCTTCACATCGATGTTTCTCTCTCTCTCTCTTCCTCTCTCTCCCTCCCGCTCTGTCTGAACAAAAAATGCAAAAATGTCCTCGGGTGAGGATTAAAAAAAAAAAAAAAAGACTTAGATCTTTAGGGCTTGGTGGTTGTCCATTTGTCTTCTTAGTCAACTTAATTTTGAAATCACTTTGATTATTTTGTTATTGTAGTATCTTGGTGATCATCTGATGAGAGAAGAATGTAAGTTTCTGGGATAAAATGTGCAGACAAGCATTAAAAACACTGTGACAAATACAAGAACAAATAACATTCCCTGTAAGAAGCTTGGGAACCAGTAGCCCCAACTTCCCAACCTAGACCAAAAGAACAAATCCCATAGGGCATGAAGGTCAGCCTTAGAGAGTCACTTAGCTTTTCCTTTAAGGCAATGTATAGCCTAATATAACTTGCCTGTTTCATTGATCCAAATACAACATGAGCATTAGCGGTGGCACTGACACCACTATGACTAGCCAATAAGAAATCTAGACCAATGTAATTGTGCATCATGACTTTTGCCAATAAGTTGAGACTGATTTATATCCCATCTAAGGCAAAAGTGTTCTCATTAATAACCTTTTCCAGAGTTGGTAATACGTTTCTTGCAGTTTTTTTTTCTATTTGTATCACGCCACCCCCCCATCAGAAACACTCTTTTGTTCAAATAACTAATGACTTAGTGTATTTCCTAGGTAGAGAAACTAAATAATCAAGAATAGCCTTGTTTTGGAGCTCATGTCTGAGTTGTAATCCCGTCTTGGTTTTTTTGTGGGATTAGTGCTTCTGTGAATAGGAAAATCTCAAAATATTACTCTAAAGGAGATTTAGTTAGAAACAAACAGATTCAGGTATTCTGGAAACAACAGAAGTAGTGTCTGGTAGAGGTACATGGAGATCCAAGAAAAAATATGTTTATTATACAAGGGCAGATCCAACACCTTAAATAGCTGGGTTTCAAATTTGGATCTCTCTTAGTGTCTTCTAAATGACAAGTAATTAGCTCATTTTCCTATAAAGGTGATTTTATTTAAATTTAGGATAGCCCAATATCTAATAAATAGATAGTAAATTAGTGTCTTTTCTGGTTATAGATGAATTTAACGTCTTTTTTTTTTTTTAATCTTTATTGTTGGATGTAAAATGTATTACAGATGTTTCACATTTTTCCCCCATTGACCCCCTCTTCCCCACTCTCGCCCCCTCCCACCTTTTCCCACACTATTGTCTGTGTCCATTGGTTATGCATATAAGTTCTTTGGTTTATTTCTTCCCACGCCCCCCCAACCCCTTTCCCTTTAAGGTTTGTCAGTCTAGCAATGAATTTGTGCTTCTTAATCCCTTCACCTTTTTCACCCATTCTCCCAACCCCCCTCCCGACTGGCAACCAACAAAATGTTCTCTGTATCTATGAGAATGTTTCTGTTCTACCTGTTCATTTTGTTTGTAGATTCCATTGTTGATAGATATATATTCATTGCCATTTTGTTTGTTCATACATTTTATCTTTTTCTTCAAAAAGACCCTTCATCATTTCATATAATAACAGTTTGGTAGTGATGAATTCCTTTAACTTTTTCTTGTCTGGGAAAGTTTTTATATGGCCATCGATTCTAAATGACAGCTTTGCAGGATGGAGTAATTTTGGTTGTAGGTTCTTGCTTTTCATCACTCTGAATATTTCTTGCCACTCCCTTTTGGCCTGCAAAGTTTCTTTTGAGAAATCAGCTGACAGCATAATGGGAACTCCCTTGTAGGTAACTAGCTACCTTTCTCTTGCTGCTTTTAAGATTCTTTCTTTGTCTTGAAACTTTTGCATTTTGATGATGATGTGTCTTGGTGTGGGCCTCTTGGGGTTCATCTTGTTTGGGACTCTCTGTGCTTCCTGGACTTGTATGTCTGTTTCCTTCACCAAGTTAGGAAATTTTGTGCCATTATTGTTTCAAACAGGTTTCAATTTCTTGTTCTCGCTCTTCTCCTTCTGGTACCCCCAAGATGCAAATGTTGGCACGCTTGAATTTGTCCCAGAGCCTCCTTACACTATCCTCATTTCTTTGGATTCTTTTTTCTTTTTGCTGTTCTGATTGGGCATTTTTTGCTTCGTTATATTCCAAATCGATGGTTTGCTCCTTGGATTTACGTACTCTATTATTGAAGCTGTGTAAATTATTCTTTATTTCATTTAATGCCTCCTTCAATTCTAACTGTGTATCCATGATTTCTAACTGGTCCTTTTTTATGCTCTTGAGGCCCTCCCTAAGTTCACTGAGGTTCTCACTAAGTTCATTGAGCATCCTTTTAAGCAGTATTTTGAACTCAGTATCTGTTAGGTTGCTTATCTCCATTTTGCTTAGTTCTTTTATTGGGGTTTTGTTCTGTTCTTTCATTTGGGACCTGTTTCTTTGTCTCCTCATTTTGGCTGCCTCCCTGTGTTTGTTTCAGTGTATTACTTAATGAGAGGTATGGGGCTCCCTGAGACCAGATGCGGCTCGTTTGAAAGAATTTAGGAAAAACCTGAAGCAGGATCCAAGACCTGCCAATCCTATGGTTAAGCAAGTGGCAACAGCTTGGGTGGGCTTGAAAGTTGGATGGGGTGGGCTTGAAAGTTGGATGGGGTGGGCGGGGCCTCAGGGAGTCAACAGGGCGGGGCTACCAGTGTGAGCCAGGTTGCTGGAGTCCCAGATATAGCGACTGTCTGCAGCCCCTGGGAAGGGATCACCAAAGGAACAAAGGCCTCTTACAGCACATTTGTCCCCAAGAAAGCCCCCTCTCCAGCCCTTGCTCCAGTGCCAAACAGCTCAGTTCTTCCCTGTATGTCTCTGGCACCCGTGGAGCTGCCTCCTCTCCAAGCTTAGAGGAAGAGAGTCTGATAAGTCCGTGCGCCGGCCCTTTAGGGAGCTGCCTGGGGCTCCAGCAGCTTCAGCCTCCCTGAGCCTCAGTTCCCGCTGGTTTTTCCAGCCGGAAGTTATGGGGACTCTCTTCCTGGCACTGGAACCCTGAGCGGGGCACCTGGTGTGGGACCTCAGGAAGGACCTTCCCAGCCACGGGAGCCTCCTGATTTTTATCCGCCACACTTGGGTGTGGGACCAGCCCGTTGCGCCTCCGCCCCTCCTACCAGTCTGGATGTGGCTGCTGCTTTAATTTCATAGTTGTAGGACTTCCATTCAGCTTGATTTCAGGCGGTTTTGAATGATGGTTTTTCTGTAGTTTAGTTGTAACTTTGATGTGGTTGTGGGAGGACGCGATACCGCGTTTACCTACGCCGCCATCTTGACCGGAAGTCTCCGAATTTAAGGTCTTTTTCCCTTCAGTGGAGGTGCAAGTGCTGTTGCCACCGGCTGTAATTCCCTCTGGTCTCATTTGATGAGACCAGAATGTCCCAGAGGTAATTTATCATGGGGGCTGGTCATCCAGCAGTGAGTAAGACCGAATCTTGTGTGAGGTCTCCTACTGGAATTGTCCTCAAGTTGTTTGGAATTCTGAATTGATTCTTTAATTGTGAAATGTGAACCTAAAGCTTGACTCTGACATTTCACTCTTTTATTTGCTGTTAACAAATTATATCTGATAAGATACAACTAAAATATATTCAAATCTCCAAAAGAATGAATGAGGATAAAATCCATCTGCAGGTATTCAAAGGTCCCTTCCAATGAAGTTCAAAAGCAACTTTTTCTCTGCTCTCCTTTTCAATAAATGAAATCTCCTCTTTGAGAGTTATAAAGACACTGTTTAGGAAAAAGTTATGGAAAGATCTCCTTCATCTGTTGGTGACAGAAATGATTAGAGTTCAGAATCCCTTGCAACATTCGCCACATTTTTATACAGCACGGAGTCTAGTAAGGAAGCAAAATCTTTAAAGACACAAGCATTCCAGTTAGCAATTCATAGGGAGATAACTGATAGGAGGGCCCCAAGGAGTGGACCCTATGGCCATAAAGACTAGAGAGAGTTCCTTGGGACAATGGATATTCTGAAATCTTTGCCAATTCTAATGTAAGAATGTCACTGGTTCTTTTAACCTTTCCAGAAGATTGTAGGTAAGAGCAGTGTGGTTTCTATTTTACAGATTTCTTTTTAAATGAGTCCTATAAACTGTGTCTCAATAAACAGATATAAAAGTTGGGGTGTTCTCTTGGTTGGAAACTAATTAAGTAGCTTTTTAGCATCTGTAATAGTTGTAGATCTTCAGAAATTAAATACTTCAGTCCATCCTGAAAATAAATATATAATTACTAAAATACATTCAAATCTCAAGAAGAATGGAACCAGAGCAAACATCTACCTGGTGTTCAAAATGACCATGATTCTTTGGTTCCTGGCTACATGTAAACTTTTGGTGACAGTTATGTTGTTGACGATTGACAAAAGACATTAAAATAACCTCAGTTGTCTTTTTAAAGTGTCTCTCTCCACTGATTTTGATTTAAGATAGTAATCAATTTGTCTGTACCATGATGAGAGACGTGGCAAATCTACAATAAATCATCTCACCAGCAAGAATCAATATTGGGAGTGCTAAAGATTTTCTGAGTTAAAATTATAACCAGAATGCTTCAATTCTTCCTTTTCAAAATTAGGGATAAGGGTAGCATTTTAGAATGGCTTCCTTGACTCCCTCCAAAGATTAATTCTTTAAAGGTTTAGATAGGATCAGAACTTTGGGTAGGACTACTTATTTGGCATAATCTGCTAGAGAATTTCTTTTGGTCTCCATATTATCTCTTTACATGGGCCTAAACCTTTATAATAGCCATCCATCTAGAAGTAGAAGTACATCTAAAAGTTCCTTAACTTGCAATCCATTAATATTTTTGATGGGGATTCTAGCTAATGAGAAACCTCTTTGTTTCCAAAGCTTCCCAAAGTCACATATCACTCCAAAAGCCTACAAGCTACCAGTATGTATACACATTCTCTGGACTTTGGCCAGTTGAAAACTCTAGTTAAGTGCAATAAATTTAGCCATTTGGGATGATTTTACCTCAGATCGAGGACTGTATTCTAAAGAGCTAAATTAGTGATAACATAACCTTCTCCATAACCTTCAGTTTCTGTTTTAAGGTCTGATTCATTGACAAATAATATTAAGTCAGAGTTCTAAACGTGTGTCTTTAATATATCTGAGTGAAGTACTAAAAGTTCCCTAACAGATGTAAAATAACCCTGAGGTTCCGCTCCTACAGACGGGGGCTTGAGGAGTGTTGTAGCAGTGAATAGCAATGCGAGAGGAAGGGAGTAGCAGAATCTCACAGAGGTAATTAGCTGTCTGAGAAGTGGTGTATGTTCTAACTGAGAACCAGGAGATCAAGTGTGAAGTCTAGAACTAGTTCACAAAGTTATTGGTTTGTTTTCCAGTAGAAGCTATTTCCCTAAGACAAGGGGGTAAGCCTTTGAAAATGGGTCAAACATGAGGGTATAGTAAGTGATGGGGTTTACATTTTTTTACTGAATTTATTGGGGTGACATTGGATGTATTATAGTACTGTACAAAAATTATGGGTTTTCATGAACCATCAAAGGGGCAAAAGGGCTTGTCCAATCCATTAATGCATAAATAGAAACAAAAGCATTTTGTAGTTAGGAAAACTTTTCAGGATACTTTTTGAGGTTCCAGAAGACCTGATCATGTTTGGGTTCCCAAAGTAGAGAGTCTCTTACTGAGGACTTTGTCAGTTTATAAAGGGGTATTGCAGTCTCTATCTGCAGCACCTGGTTAAAATTTGAAAAATTCTCGTAGTTGTTTTATAAGAGACCCAGGATAAGAGTGAGTAATCTTCAGTCTGTCAAGAGAGATTTTTTTTTTCTACATAGATAATTCATGGCCTAAATAATGGACTGTGTTGTGGTGAAATTGCAATTTTTCTTATGTAATTTTATGTCTCTTTTCTTCTAGAGCTGAGAGCAAGTAAGTGGAATCCTTTCTCTAGGCTTCTATTGCCATACATGGTCTGACCATTGTCCATTTGTATATACAGTCTCCCAATCATCACCATGAGTAATGTTATTGACAAGATATTATATTATGAAGAAAACAAGTTGTGTTAAAAAAAAGCAAGCAAATATTAGAGAAGAAACTTTTGGATCACATTATCCACTCCTTTTAATTTGTCCATACATGGAATCCTTGGTGCAGATTTTGAAATGATTAAATATCATATATGTGTTTTGAAAGTCTCCCTATGCCAATCTCAAAAGTCAGTACTATGTGTTTTTGCCATCTAGGAGTTCAAGGCAGGATAACTATTTAACTTCTGTAAATTCACTGATCGACTCTCCCTAAAAAAGAAGGGTATCTTTGCCTCATTTTGTCTTTTTGCTATACATTTCCCTAGAAGTTCTATTATATCATGATTTGGCATATCTCTAAATAGATTTTAAGATCCTGCTCATATTTTGCAATGGACATGTATGCATGTTTCCTAAAATTAAATGTATGACTTGCTAACCTTTATACTTGAGTAAATCATCTGAAATTGCAATCTTGTCCACACTAGGTGTGTGTGTGTGTGTGTGTGTGTGTGTGTGTGTGTCATTTCTTTTCACACAAACCCTTTAGTGATTCAGTTCCCAAAATTTGGGAATACCACTATTGATTTTATTCCTACCTCCAATACCACATCAACAGTCAGTACCAGGTATAGCTAAATCTACCTTTAAATATATATATATATCTCAAATATATATCTCAAATCTGTTTATTCCTCTTTACTTCCAGTGACCGTTTTGTAACTTAGGTTCTCATTAAATTCCATATAGGACAGTGCTCTCTCACATCCCAGTTGTTCTCAGTCTGAGTCAACATAACCATTGTTGTCAGGTTAATTTTCCTTAAGGCTATACCTGACCATTTAACTCTCCTGTTGAAAAACTTGATTGATTTATTTTATTTTAAAGCCCAAACTTTTCAGCTATGTGGTAACATGCACTCTTTGTCATCTTCTTCTGATGCTCCCTTTTTTCTATTTATGATATCCTATATCTCTTAACCTGGGGTTCTCATGTTACTTTACATGCTCAGTTCCACATCAAAGGTATCTATGTAACTGTCCTACCTTTCATGTTGAATAGAAAGATTTATGAGTAGTATATCTATGTCTGAGTCATCTTTTCTTTGAAGAATTGAGAATATTTGATGGCATTCATTAAACAACAGACATTGAATAATTGAGTCAATAAACAAATATTAATGTAGAAGTCATAAAAATTGTAATGATAGTGACAAAATGCAAATTCTGACAAGTATTACAGTTGTGGCAAAATTATATCCTCTGTTATCTTAGTGGTTAATGTCTACAATGAATATGTTAAGCAGGTTTTGGATTTGAGATGAATCTTGAATGAATTGCGGGATTTTCTACATAGGAATAAGAAAAAACAGCATGTTAATGAGAAGAAATAACTTCAGAAAAGTTGTTGACATTAGTTACAGTGAGCATATTTATCTAGTCAGATAACAGAGAATCTGAGTATTTATAGTTTAAATAATCTATAAAGTGGTGTAATGATTTGAACATGCGATTCAATTTTAAATATTTTGCACTAAATGTGAGAAACATTCAAAATTAAAATGGTAGAAAAATAACTATAATTTGGCAGTGACAAAGATATAATACAGCAGATGTAAGACATCAGTTTCTTCCTGACCTGAGTTCAAAATGAAGGGAAAACTTGTTTACTGTGGAAGGCTTAGTAGGAAGAGCTTTTAAGTTATAACTTCAGAAACTTTCTGCTGAGATCTCTGTGTGTGTGCCATAAACAAAATACATATGCAAGATTGGCCTCATCTTCCTTCTTCTTTAACTTAGTAAGAAGAAAATGTTCCTAAGGGTTGCATAACTAAACCTTGATTAACCAGAACACCAGTTCATAAGTGAATAGATAAGCTTGATATTACATTGAAAATAAGAAATGTTTAGCCTTCCTAACAACACTTGCTTTTCCTTTGTGCTAGAAACCATTGTTACGGTGTCCTGTAATGATTTTTAACCACACTGGCTCAAGGGAGAGATGAGAAGCCAGTGGATCAATATCTGGAGAGGAAGTTCTTGGCTAAAAACAAAATGCATAGCTATGATATCTCAGATTGTTTTTCCATCTTGGGAATTTTTAACCAGTAGAATCACATTCCAGGAAATGTGGAAATGGCTATGACTCACATGAACTCAGCCAGCACTTTCCCAGGTGGCTCCATTTCTTTTATAAGAATGGAGTCACTTTTCTTAGAGGTAAGGAGTGGTTCTAAGCCACTGAACTTCAGATTATTCTCACTTTGTCCCAAGGAAGGTCAAGCACTACAGCACATCAGGAAGACAGAATAATCTCTGTCTTTGTCAAAACCAAAGGATCCCCTGTTATTTACCTCATACAGGCTTGAGAACTGCAGTAATGCATGCTTCCTTAGATTAATATCTCTTTCACCTATCCTGAAACAGAGGGGTGAACAGGTCTTAGGGATGCCTTTCCACCTTGCCCTGGATCAGAACATGCATTGGCATAAATTTAACCTGCCCAGATAACTTTGAGATCCCCCCCAAAAGGATAAAATTCAGATGAAATGTTCCTTTTTTATATTAAATGTTCCCTGGCTACTCCAGCCAGGAGTGATTTAAGTGGCTATAACTGTCCAGCATGGTTTGCCCCACTTATAGGATGTTAATCACATCTCACCTTGAAATCATTACTTGTCGAACCTGTTCACTAAATCTCTCAGCAGGTAGAGTTCTGCTTTTAACTTTGAGAAGATGGCAGCACCAGCATTCAATAGTGCTTTGTACGTGATAGACAATCTCTAAGTTTCCTGTGTTTGAAATGCCAAATTGTAATTCTTGTGATTTTTATCACTACTCTCCAAATATTATTTATATTGATAACATAAATATATATTTGCTCATATATTTTATGATATTCATTTTAAAAATTGCTTTATTTGTTTTACATATTTACTTGAGCATTCTGAGGCAACCTGTCTTGAATGTCCTATCTTTATCATATGATTGGCCATTAAGGAGTAATCTTTACATTTGATGGCTATTCCCTCAAGGCTGAAGTGTTGGGAGCACATGTGTTTAAGAAGGTCCGAGTTTATATATAATCCTCAGAGGAAAAGTGGATAATGGGCCAGTAATTACAGCTGATTGTGAAATAGATTTTCACCCTTTCAGGAGCTAAAAGGGAGTGTTGTTTAATAGCTGTAAATGCATCCTAATCCCTTCAGGAATTGGAGTCAGAAGATATTGCAGCGTTACATCTGGGAATCTAATTATTGTTTGGAACTGATTGCCAATTATTATTTTAAGATCCTGGCATATGGGCTACCTTATGTACACTGACCATATCATGAAACAACCCCATGAATTCTATTAATGTTATGCTGGTATTCATGAAAAGGGTGTGTGTTTGGAGGACTTAAAATTTTAATGTAAAGAAAAGTTACGTAGTCTGGCTTGCTTAAAAATGAGTTATCAAATAAATTAATGAGACAGAAGCCGTGTTTATCTTAATGGTCTGTGTATAGATTATTGTACACAACCTTACTAAACAATGGCGCATTCCACTTAAAGCAAATCTGGTTAATGAGTTTCATGCACAGTGAAGATGTTAAACAGAAATTAATTTTATAGACAGTGACACTATCTGATTGGTAGCTCAGAATTAACTTTCTTTTGGAGATATCTAAGTTGTGATTCTTACCCGAATCTTTAGTTATTGTGACTCTTTCCTAAAATTTCTCCCTGTAGTATTTTTTCCATCTCTGACATTAGACCATCTACATTTTCATTTAGAGGTGTTTGCAAAGTACTTTACAGCAAAACAAAAACAAAAGGTAAATAGAATGAAATAAATTATTATGACTATTCTCAATAACATGTACTAACTGATACCAAAATAGCAAGCATTGTATTGGTAACAGCCATTCCTATTGAATAATAAAATGAACATTATACTAGAAATGTATTATATTTCAGTCTGTTAGTACCAATGCTGGTTATTTGGTATCCTTATGCTTCAGTTTTTCTAACAATAAAATAATAGTTTTAGGGCAGCATTTCTGCCCACAAATCTTCAAGTATGGTTTTTGAGTATGTATATGTTTTAATAAAAAAGCAAAACTGGTAGTAAATAATTTAACTAAATTACACCATTACCTAAAAGGACATTTCTAAGAAAACCTCAATCTGCTATTGAAATAAGTAAAAAATATTATTAAACAATTATGAGAGACATTTTTGTCTTTGGATGTAAACATTTTCTGTTTAATGACCTTACTTAAAACATCAGAAACATTTCAGTTGGTGTCATTTCTGAAAAGTTATTCACATATTTCCCATATGGCTTTGGATGCAGTTCCATTGTGTGATATCCTCTTAAAAGAAATCATGGAATTAAAGTTGTTTTTCCCACAATATTATTAAAGAAAAAATTCAATACTGATAATGTTCACATATTTCTATAATGGAAAATATCGGGACTTAGACATTTCACAGAAAATCAGACAATTCTAATCCATGATTTGTGTGACATACATACATTTGATGAAGAACGAGAGTCTGAATAACACAAAATGTACATGTGAGATATATTATTATTCTTTACATGGAAGTTTGAATTTGATTGGTCTTAGTGATTTCACCTTTGACGTCTAATTAGATGGCACAATGGCTTTCTATTTACCCCTCCCCCCTTTTTATTAAAGGAGCATGTAGAACTATATGCCAAATTTTATTGACAGGAAAAGGGGAAATTGCTTAAAAACAGCCCTGGGGCAGAAATGTCTAGACGCTTGCAAGCTTGATGCTATCTGGTACTCAGATTAAATTCTCTCATATGAAACCTTGCACAAGGAAGTTTTTGATAGCTTTTCCTCTATTGCCATGCTCAGAGGGATGCAACAAATATATAAATCTCACACCCAAACTCTCAGCAGAACTCTCTACCGTCTCCATTTCATTTCTTTCCACAAAAGAAACATGAAAAAAAAAAAAAACCACTAAAACTCTAAGTTGTATATTCTTGTAGTTTCCCCTCCCCACAAAAGTCTTTCTTAGAAGCTTCACTTCAAAAGTACATTGTGAGAAGAATCTTTCTAAAATTTTATTTAAATAAAAATATTGAGAAAATTAACTGCATATTTGAAATGATGGGAGCTTTTACACTTAAAAATTTTTTTCAAAAGATTGTCTTAAAATACGTACTTCCAAAGAGAGCAGTACATTTCAGATTATAACTTCCTTAGAGAAAGCCATGGATTTAGGCTGGTTTTTCACAGGGGAGAAATGATCAATTAACTTGTAACTGAAGCAGCATAAGTTTGGGGTGGATAAGTAGACACTCCTTTATGTGTTTCAAGAAATTGATTCCTGTTCCGGAGTTGTGAAAGGAACTGTAAATTTTCAGAGATGCCAGACTGTCACGGAGAGACAGCCCACCCAACAGAAACAGGCAGCACAGACTGGAAGTTGAAGAGTTGTCACAGGAATTTGAACACCAGAGTGTTCATTAGAATGGGGAGCAGGTCACTTTGTCCCAGATAGCTAGATACAGTAACATTTTAGTTATCATTTTGGCATGTTTTATAGGCCTTCTGCTTAATAATTTTTTCTAGGTGGAGTTTTTTAATGTATTTTATTATTTTTTTTATGTGTACCATATTTCACTTGCATAAACAATATATGAACATGCCTACTTCCCTAGAGCACTGTCCATAGACTTTGTTGTCAGATTTTTGGATTTTTTATGTAGTTTTGCTTTTACTAATTCCCATTTTGACCCTTTCCCCTATGTCAACCATAATTTTTTACTTTAGTATTGCAGAGATGTCAATTTATTAAAAGTATCTTTTTTCTGTAATATCATCAAACAATATATATTGTTCCAAATTTAAAAATATATCAATAAACCTGTCTCTGTGGAATTTAATTTCTCATTATAATCTCTCAATTTCCATCTCTGCTCATTCATCAGAATCATATATTTACTTCTATACTGGTCTCTATACTGTTGTTATGAAAAATGCTATCTTATTAAAATAATAATACCTGTCTTTAGGTTTATGATACCATCTTAAATTGCCCAAGTAACAGGCTATTATATTTAATGATTAACATTTTTGAGATCTTTATAAATAATGTAACAGCTTTAGCACTCGTTTAAAATTCTATGCTTACATTAATATGAGAAGCATAGATTTTATTAATGAGTGGTCCATGAAATAATATATGAGATGATTAAGACAAACAAAAATATTTTTTTTAAATAGCGTGAATCAAAGATTTTCTTCCTGTTTTTTATGTGAAGAGTCATTCAAGAATCTTCATAATATTCTTCAAGACTGAAGATTATAGCCCAGCAAGTGTAGAGCATTGACCCACGCACCAAGAGGTCACTGGTTTGATTCCCAGTTAGGGCACATGCCCACGATGTGGGCAAAATCCCCAGTGGGGGGCATGTAGGAAGGCGGCCAATCGATGCTATCTCTCATCGATGTTTCTATCTCTCACTCTCCCTCTCCCTTCCTCTCTCTTTAACATTAATAAATAAAAAATAAATAAAAAATAAAATAAATAAATGAAAAGGACTGAAGATAAAAGGATCTCCACGAGATTTATTTTCTTCAGAATAACCTATAGGTATAATTTTCAATCACCTTTTGATATATTTTTCATATGATTGTAATTTTTAAAATATATTTTATTATTTTTTTTTTTTTTTTTCTTTTCCAAACTCAGTGTGTTTTATTTATTTTTTTATTTATTTATTTATTTATTTTTTTTTTTATTTTTATGAATTTTTATTTATTTTTTTGTTACAGATATTTTACCTTTTTACCCCATTGGCACCCCCCACCCCACCCCCTCCACCCTGTCCCCGGCTTAGTTGTCCATGTCCATTGGTCATGCATACATGCATATAAGTTCTGTGGTTTATCTCTTCCCACCCCCCCACCCCCCATCCCCTCTTCTGAGGGATGTCAGTCTGTGCCCTACTTCCATGTGTCTGGGTCTACTGTATTCCTCAGACTGTTATGTTCATTATATTCCGTATATAAGTGAGATCATGTGGTATTTGTCTTTTTCTGCTTGGCTTCTTTCACTTAGGATAATACTTTCCAGGTCCCTCCATGTCGTCTCAAAGGATAAGAGATCTTTCTTTCTTACCGCTGCATAGTACTCCATTGTGTATATGTACCACAGCTTTTTGATCCATTCGTCTACTGGTGGACACTTGGGCTGTTTCCAGATCTTAGCTATTGTAAATAGTGCTGCTATGAACATGGGGGTACATATATTCTTCCTGATTGGTGTTTCAGGCTTCTTAGGGTATATTCCCAGCAGTGGGATCACTGGGTCAAATGGAAGTTCAATTTTTAATTTTTTGAGGTAGCACCATATTGTTTTCCATAGCGGCTGCACCAGTCTGCATTCCCACCAGCAGTGTATTAGAGTTCCCTTTTCTCCACACCCTCGCCAACACTTGTTGTTTGATGATTTGTTGATGGCGGCCATTCTGACAGGTGTGAGGTGATACCTCATTGTTGTTTTAATTTGCATCTCTCGGATTATTAGTGATGTTGAGCATTTCTTCATATGTCTCTTGGCCATTTGTATGTCCTGTTTGGAGAGGTGTCTATTCAGCTCCTCTGCCCATTTTTTAATTGGGTTCTTTGTCTTCCTTTTGTGGAGTTGTGTGAGCTCTCTGTATATATTGGAAATTAACCCCTTATCTGATACATCATTGGCAATGATGTTCTCCCATATTTTATTATTTTTTTAGAGATGGAGGAAGAGAGACATAGAAACATTGATCGGTCACCTCCTGCATGCCCCCTACTGGGGATCAAGCCCATAACCCGGGCATGTGCCCTGACTGGAAATCGAATCTGTACCTCTCAGTCCAGAGGAGAATGCTCAATCCATTGAGCCACACCAGCCAGGCTGATCGTAATTGTTTTTAATTACTGTTCTAGAAACCCATAAGCTTTCCTCTTAACGAGTTTCATACCATTTTGATGTTTCACACCAAAGCCGACTCCTTTATGTAGGTGGTGCTCTACTTGAAGATCACCATTTTGAGATTTCTGGGATATGAATATTTTGAATTTTAACATTTATAATTCATTAAAGTATAATTCTTTCTGCTATAATAAAAAAGTCACACAGAACAAATAGAATAGAATATATCATAGGTGTCATCTTACCTCAAAAGAGTCATCTTTACTTATTTCTTTTCTTGAAATACAACATTGTCTCTAACTTAAGAATCAGAGGACTATAAACCAATGAAGTAAATGTCAGTGACCAGAACTATTTGTAAAGTAAGCACCTTTGTACACTTAACTCTCATTATCTCTCCAGGTTATCTGTGAGGAGGGAAAAGAAAATTCTCTATGACGAATTTTATTTTTCATGACTTCAAAAATAACATTCACATGATTGAGGAAACCGAACATAAAAATTAGTAATGATATTATACTGTGTGTCAATTTTGAGCAACAGCGTTTGAGACTAGTGCACTCTGCTCACTGGTGCCAGTGACTGAGAGTGGACACCACTGGGGGAAGGAATCTTAACTTGGAATTTACATTAATAGAAACGCCAATCATTGAAACTCTTTCCTGAATATTCACCACTCTGAACAGTTTGTGAAAGAGAGTTTTAGAGTTTTCACTTCTTCACAGACCTATTTGTTCAGAAAAAATGAGCTGTGATGATAGTATAGAGTAAATTTGTTCTCTTCTAGAAACAAGAAAATTACTCTCACTATAAATGACTCTTCTTTCCCAAGGCATTCAAAATTGGTTTGAGATCATTTGAAAATATTCCGGTTTACCACACATTACATTTCCATGGTCCCTTAATATAAAATACTGTATTAGTGTTCAAGTGTGTAAATACATGTATGTACAAGTTTTCTTTTCTTATTTACATACTTTAGTCTGAAATCATTAATTTTGTTTTTGATAGAATTACAAGTATGTAAACCTGTAAAAACCCACTTCCAATAAATGAGTTCCTGGATTTTCATTAAAACTTTTAATGGACTATTAAAAACTTGAGGCATCACTAGTTTAAAAGGACATATATATTACAGTTTTTTTTCTTTATAGTTCATTTATTTCCTTTTTTATTGTTCCTTATTACTGTTAGCCAGTTAGCTAGAGTATCCATTTTTCTTTGGTTAATTTGGATAAGAAATTTTGCAAGGGATAGCAGAAAAAGGAGCCAAAGAACAGTTTTCTCAGGAGAGAACCCCTGCATAAATGGTTTGCAGACCTCAGCATGTCCTGTTGAAGAAGGAGCCTCATGGGATTTTATCTGTCCTTCAGCACCTCCAAAGCTTTCTGTTAGCTGAACTTAGCTCTAAATACCCCAGTCATCCAGAGGGGATGAATTGGATGGCAAAATGAATATGGATGGCAATCTTGGGATTGATTTTCTTTTAGATATCTTAATCCTCTAGTAAGTTCTTTTAGTCTAAGTTGACTTTGGACCTAAGAATTTCACAGTTCTGTATCCAGGTGTATCAGTTTTACTTGCAGTAAAATATAATTTTACAAATGAGAATGTCTTGATGTCAACAAAATGCAAATAAATAAATATTTACACAAACATTAAATTTAAAAATCACTGATGACTTTAAAATAATGTATTTTAAAAGATTAGAATGGACAGAAGTGGAGGCTTTCTTACTTCCTTTCAGCAGGAGGCACTCCAAAAATAGTTATTGACCTTGAGACACATTACCCATCCAGAGTATTGTCCCTTTAAAAAGGCCACGTTTGGCCCAGCCGGGGTGGCTCATTGGTTGAGCATTGACCCATGTGCCAAGAGGTCACCGGTTTGATTCCCGGTCAGGGCACATGTCCGGATTGTGGGCCAGATGCCCAGTGGGGGACATGCAGGAGGCAGCCAATTGATGTTCTTTCTCATTGATGTTTCTATTTCTTGTCTTCTCCCTTTCTCTCTCTCTAAAAATCAATAAAGAATAAATAAATAAATAAATAAATAAATAAATAAATAAATAAATAAATAAATAAATAAAAAGGCCACTTTTGCCCTGGCCTGTTTGACTCAGCATTTGGAGCATTGGCCTTGGGACTGAAGGGTCATGGGTTCTATTCTGGTCAGGGTCATGTGCCTGGGTTTTAGGTTCAATCACCAGCCCTGACAAGGGCTCTGCGGGAGACAACCAATTGATGTTTCTTTCTCTCTCTCTCTCCCTCTCTCCCTTTGACTCTCTCTAAAAAAATTTTTTATATCAATGGGAAAAAAACGTAAAAAGTAAATTAATTACAAAAATAAAAAGGCCACTTTTGAACTCTGTGTTTTTAATCCAATAGTTAAACCTCTCTTTTTATATTTTCCCTCCAAATGATCTCTGATGCCTAAGAATTTAGGACCTAGGAAGTTTTGCTCATTAAGTGTGAAATTAAATTTGGAGACAGTAGTTCAGAGACAAGGTCGTGAGCTGTAGCTAAACTGCCAAAGTTCATACCCTGGGGAAATCAACGGTTTGGGGGTTTTGTTAAAGAAAAAAAAAAAAGAAAGCAAAGACAAAATATAAAAAGGAAGGAGGACAACGGAAAGGTGGATGCTCCACTTGTACGGCGAAGATAAAGTTAAATCACAGGAGTCTTCAGTCCGATCGGGGAATATTCAGAAATGTGAGTCTGGAACTAAATTAGGGCTATTGGGGTTGCCTGTCAGGAAACATTTTGCAGTCTTTGGGCTGCATTTAAAGTTCTCTATCAATTCCACCTATAAATTGAATAGCATGTTTCATATACATCCACTTAGTAAAAATATATTAGACAATAAATTTTTTAATTTATTACCTTGGGAGCACTACTATTTTCAATCTTAAAATATTTGAATATTAGCCTCAGTAGATATTTAAAAACTAGTTCAAAGTGTGCAGTGTGGTTTTTAAATGCACATTTTATAATTCTACGAACACAACAGAAGAGTATAAATTCTGATGTCATGTCATCTTTATTTATATGTAGATTTTTATCATTTATTTTATGGAAATTTTATACATCATTTATTAAAATTTACACTTAGGTATCTTTTATTTCATTTTTCTATGAAAACAAGATTTTTATTTTATTGAATAAATGTTCTAATTGTTACAGTTGTTTCGTCAAAAGCTACCTATTTTTTATACTTACCTTGCAACCAGCAACATTGTTGAAATATCTATGAATTTTGTCTCTAAATACAGTTTGTATCTAATGCTCTCCTAAATAAACATATTTTCTCTTAACAATGACAGTTTTTTTCTTTGCAATCTCAAATAGTTTATCATTTTTGTCTTGTGCAGAATCATAATTTTCGTTATGTCTTTACATTGTTGCTATTGGCCAGAATGTCACTTATATTTGGTTCCTGACTCTAAAATGTTTCTACTATTTCTCCATTAAGTATGGCGTTGGTTGTATAATGAACACACTTATCATTGTAAGGAACTGTCCTAGTGTCTTCACTTGCAACTCATCATAAATGTGTTAAATATTTCCAAGTAATTTTTCCACCTCTTTTAAGCATTTTATTATTATTATTATCTTCATGAGTTTTTCTATATTTAATGTGTAAATATGATTAGTTGCATTCGTACATATGAATGTAGTCCAGAAAAAAAAAAAAAAGAGGTCTTTTTTGGCTCACTGTGCACTACATTAAGTCAGCCCCTCTCTCTCTCTCTCTGTCTCTGACAATGGAATCTTATTCCCCTTAATCAGCTAACCCAAATTATCTGCCACAGAAACCCAGCTCTCTCTCCACATGGCTACATCAACAGCCTTTTTTTTCTTTTCCTGTAAAAGTGCAGTATCTGTTTGTTTCTCATTCAACCCCTTCTCCAGCTCGTGCTGAGAGTCAGTAAGCTATGGCAGAGACCACCTGTCCACAGGCTTTGTTTCCACAGTTTTGAGTGACATAGAAATTGAGAGTTGAGGTCATTGTGTTCTGTGGCCTGCTCTTTTACCCTGTTCCCACTGGGCTCTGGGAGGACTTCTTCAATATTAAAAATTAATAGTGTTTCCTGGTTACATTGACTATAGGTTTTCTTCTTTCTCTTCTGTTCTGCAAGCTCTTTATTGCTTTCTTTTGTTTCAGAGAGAAGGGTGAAAACGTCTTTACTTACAAAATTAATTGGAAGTTCTTAACATTTTTTTGAAGAGGTCACAGTTGTATGCTGGAGATAAACAGGTCTAAAAAACTGACATCCTAAAAGTAATTTGCACAACAATTTTTTTTTACACATTGAAAACTTGATAACATGCTTAGCAAATGTTTAGTGATAAGGAAATATTCTGTTGGATATTAATTGCCCCAAGTTTTAAAGATAATTTAAAAACTTCGAATTAATAAACTGTTTTAAGATGGGATATGGTAAATGTTATGAATGAATTTGGAATAATACATAATTTATTGCAAAAAATAAAAGTAAACATTTATCATCAAAATTATTTACATATTTTCAATATATTTGAAATTGAAAATAAATGTGATAAAGTAGAATGTAATAGGAAACCCAGAAGAGCTATATTAACCTATACTGAAAGTTGATTCTCATTTCTCTGTTTACTACTTTGAAAAATAATGTCACATACTTATTTAAAAACAAAGTTAATAATTTACCAGTTTGCTTTCAAATATATTGCTGAATTACAACTAATTGGGAACATAGCTAATCATTTTATTGATTTTAGAGAAACATATTTTTATTTACCTTGTTTGGCTATAAAATGATGAATGCATGTTCAACTGAATATTACATAATTTAATATCTTTCAAATTTTTCTCTCATATGTTACTTTAATCTTCAAATGTAGATAGTGTATAAGCCATATTTATATAATTCATATATATCAATATATATTTAATACAATTATACCCAATTATATAATTTTGCCCTCAAAGTGGCACTTATTTATAATTATTTTGTTTCCAGAAAAGTATAAATTCTTATCTTCCAGTTGTCAAAATCATGGCTTATTTTACTTTCTTCTCAGGTAGCTGGAGTGGAGCTTGATTTTAGTAACGTTCAATGCTGGTTGCAGCTAAATAATTTTACTATTTTAATGCCTAAATATACAAGGGAAAAGAATAAGAGATTATTTTTTTATTAGTAAAATAATAGTCACAATGAAAAATATGGCAACTTCTAAAACATTTCTTTGTACCCAAAGATAAAGTGGCAACTTAGGTTTATCTATTTCAAATAACTTTAAATTCTTGCATATATTTAAAACATTTTGAAGGAAGGGGGAAAATACATTTAAATTTTATGTTGATTGTAACATATTTACTTATGTTGAGTTATAGTTTGAAATAACTGAGGCTCAACTTGAGAACTGAGCATTAAAGTGCAGCTGAAGCCTTTCTCTTTCCCGAAGAGGACCAGTTCCTATATTTGGTGTCAATTTTTCACATATACAATACATCTATTTTTTGCATATTTTAAAGCTTTCCCCTTTTTTTTTCTGTATTCTAGCTTTTATTCTTCTCAAATTACATTCAGGATTATGAATGCATGAGGCTGAGATGTAGTAATTTTCACTGAATATTATTATTATTATTATTATTATTTATCCTCACCCGAGGATATTTTTCCATTTTTTGTACAGATAGAGTGGGAGGGAGAGAGAGGAAGGGAGAGAGAGAGAGAAACATCGACGTGAAGGGACACATCAAGTGGCTGCCACCCACACGACCAACCAGGGCCGGGGACAAACTGCAACCGAAGTACGTGCCCTTAGCGGGAACCGAACCCGGGTCTCTCCGGACTGCAGGCCGACACTCTAACCGCTGAGCCAAACTGGCCAGGGCAGAATATTATTATTATTTTTATTTAATTAATTTATTTTTGTTACAGATGTTTTTCCTTTTTCTCCCATTGATACCCTCTCCCTCCCCAGCATTGTTGTCTATGTCCATCGATTATGCTTATATGCATAAGTTCTTTGGTTTATCTCTCCCCCCGCCACCCCATCCTCTGAAGTTGGTCAGTCTGAACCCTACTTCAATGTCTCTGGGAATATTATTATTTAGCAATAATGTATCACATTTCATTGCCTCTTTGCCTGCTGATGAACATTAATATTGTTTTTGATATTTTCCAAAGGCAACCAATGTTGCTGAGAACATTTGATCACTCATTCACATGATTAAAAGATTCTTTAGGATATAGCAATGTCTGGAATTTCTGAGGTGTTTATTTATTTATTTTAAGATATCTAAATATTGTCAAACTGGTTCTCAAAGATCACATACCAATTAATATTTCCAACAGAAGATGTAAAATCTAATTGCTTATATTCTTGCCATCACGTGCTATCTTCAGACTTGACGTTTGCCAATCTGTTTAATGTTAAATTATAATTAACATTAAATTAATTCTTCTCTTGTTTTAATTTGTTGGTCTTTGGTTACTAAGAGGTGGAATAACAACTTTTCAAGTGTTTATTAGTTATTTGGATACCCTCTTTTGTGAATTGCCTAATTATATATTTGTCTTTTAGCTTTTCTATTGGACTGGTTGGTTGTTTTATTTTTAGGTGTTCTTTATTATTTTGAAAAGTAAATTATTTGTTGAAGTAAATATTACAAATATCTTAGTTTGAAAGTTCCATTTCTCATCTTTAAAAACTGTATTTTGAGGCAAATAATGTTTTTAATTTTATTGTTATTATTCATATTTTACTTGTGTCTTCTTTAAAAATGTATTTCTTAACTAAGGCTATAAACATATTTTTCATATTCCTTTAATTTATTCAGAAGGTTGTCTATAATTAGGAATTAATTTGTGCTTGACTAACATTGCAACAAATGTTATATTCCAATCTCTGCATATGGCAATCTTGCAATTCATTTAGTTCTTTTAAGATGTAGCCAATTTTCGTAAAATTTATGCAAACCTTTGTTATGTTTGTTTCTAGTTTTTTTTTTTTTTTACTCTATTGATATTGTAAGGGGCATTGTAAATATTATGTTATTTTGATACTTTTCTTATTTTTCTTCCAGGTTATGAATCTGCTCTTACTTATAGCATGTTTCACAGTTGAACATCTGCAAATAATGGTAATTTGTTACTTCAGGTTTATTTTCTCACTTTAAATTCATTTTTTTCCCTCTAAAATCACTTCTTAGAATTTTAAGAACAGTGCTGAATAGAAGTAGTGAGAACGAGTACTTTCATATTTTAAAATGTATTTCTTCTAAACTTTTATTCCTCCTTTTATTTATATTGTTCTCGACAAAAAAAAAAAACAGGAACAGAGATGTAAATATATCAACAGACACACTGTCATTTTGAACGAAAGGAACAGAACGTGGGGGAAAGTGTAAAAGGAAGTTGGACATCTGGGATTCTCCGAGGTAGGACCCTAGACACGGGTGGCTGTGAACCGCACCATTCCTCCAGAAAACAGAAGGATGCCTTAGCAGGTTCACAGGTCCTCAGGCCATTCCCAGCACAGGCCAGAGGTGGGGCTGGTTCCTCCTCAGTTTCAAAGTGTGGGGCTGCCCCGCTGGTTTTAGGTTTGATGCAGAAGGTCCTCACTGAGATCCAGCGGTGGCACCTTGTTAAGCTGAAGGGACAGGACAGCCCTTCAGAGCTGTGGGGGAGATGCTGCCACCCAGTGGGCCTGGGAGGGCAGAGCACTGAACAAAGAGGTTTAGTCTTGAGCCTTCGAGCACTGAGTGGAATTTACTTTGCCAGGTTTTGGACTGCTTGGACCCATCACTCTTTTCTTCTTTCATGCTTATCCCTTTCCGGGAGGGAGTATCTGTCCTATACTTATCTCACCAGTGTACTTTCGGAAGCACAGAACTTGTCTGGTTTTACAGGTTCACAGCTAGAGAGGAATTTTGCTTAAGAATGAATCATCTTGAGTCTTACCCATACCTAATTTAGATGATATGTAGATGAAACTTTGGACTTTAGACTTGATGCTGGAATGACTCAAGTACCACAGAAAACATTTGCTCAGTTTTCATCACTCCACTAGATAGCATTCTCTTCGCATTCTTTATGATTTTTTAAAAACATTTTCTGTATTTACATTTGTCATCCAAAAATGTCATCATCTGCAGTGTGGGTGGGGATAATGCCTAATTCTGTTCTTTATTATTTCTATTTCTAAATAAACCTTAATGGTTTATTTTCTTTTGCTTTATGCATTTATTTGTTATTGTTATCTTATATTCAGTGGGGTTCAGCTACGGGATTCTGTTTGGACAGACTTGGCTGTGTCTCTCCAAGAAGGACTTGTTCGGCACTCGAAGCACTCAGGGGCACTGCTCACCTGCGTCAGGTGTGCAAGTTGATGTGGGAGGGTGTGGTATGGAAAGGAGATCTCAGAGAAGACTTTATTTTGCTTTTCGACCTAGAGTTAGGAAAAATGTCTTAGCTCCCTTCCTGAAAGGGTAACTTTCCCTCCCCTAAAGCCCATCCTTTCACAGAAACCACAGTTCCTTAAAAAACCAAGTATATGCGGCATTGCAGTTCCAGGTCTTCATTTTGATTGCTAATGAATAGGTCATCTACATTCTCAGGCAATTAGAAGTCCAGCCTTTTAATTATAAAGCCACAGAGTGGTGGCAGTAACAGCAGTCTCAGGTTTCCAGTTTCAAGTTTCCAATGAATTTTGGCTAGATGATAGTTATCCTGCTTCTTCAGCTCTGCAGTTCACATCACGTTTGAATATATTACCCAGAATTTCAGCAAAGGATTTTCTGGGTATGTCACCAGCCACATTGCTAGAAATAGGAGCCCCATGTTGCAGTTATGTGGAAAGCTCTAGCCTATTGAATTAAAAGTTAGTTTTAAATCAATATGGACACAGTGTGAGGAAAATAAAATGGCTTTACAGTTTCCATCTAGTCATACATTTTTCTTAAAGTTGCCTCTGTGTATTTGTTTTGTGATCACCTTATTATCCCTTATATATTAGGGCTAATCTTTGAAAAAGTTATCCATAGAACAAAGTAATAGATATTCATTGCATTAACTTTAGAAATTACAGAAAATAATTATAAATTAACTTTGAAAGTATCTGTCTATTGCTTAACTTTATGCTGTTTTATATTTTGACCCTTGTGCTAAATATTTTACCAAGGTATCTGCTTGCTTATGCTGTTAAGTTAATCACTCATTTTATTAATTAATTTCATCTGTGCCCCTTAGCTGCTAAGATATTCTGTAAATGAAAAAAGAATTAAATGTCATTAAAAATATGTACTTATTCTATACCCTTGTAGCTGGTTGAACACAGAGCTGATGTCTAGGCTGGGATTGTCCACAAGAAGGAAGAGTTTCAGACACTTATTTGTTTGTTTATTATTGCAGTGTTGCTGAAAATAGATTTTAAAAACTTACAACATCTGCTACTTCCTTCTGTAGAAATATCCACTAGGCACAATGCCAGATTTCAATGTTTAGTATTATAAAAAGTACTGTTTATTTTTATAAAACCCCTTTCAACCTGGAGAATATTATGCTAAGCAAAATGAGCCAGTCAGAGAAAGACACATATTACATAGTCTCACCATTTGTGGAATATAATTAACAAAATAAGCTGACAAACAAAATAGACCCAGAAACATGGAAGTAAGAAACAGACAGACAGATCTCAGAGAAGGGGAGTGGGGGGAGGGAAGAGATAAATCAAAGCACTTATATGTATATATGCATAACCAATGGACATAGACAACAATACTGGGGGTGGGGCGGGGATCAGGAGGAGGGTGTTAATGGGGGAAATAAGAGAAACATCTGTGACAAAAATAAATTAGGTAATAAAAGAAAAAGAAAGAAAAATATCAAAATATTAGACATAAAATATAAAATTATATAGAGCATGATGCTTACAATTACCTTAAAAAAGCAAAATCTATATTTTAGAATTAAAAATTAATAAATTGATAGCTAACAGTATTTTTACTAGCAATTCTCCAGTTTTTATTTATTTATTTTTTTATCCTCACTCGAGGACATTTTTCCATTTTTTGTTCAGGTAGAGTGGGAGGGAGAGAGAGGAACAGAGAGAGAGAGAGAGAAACATCGACGTGAAAGGAACACATCGAGTGGCTGCCTCCCGCATGACCGACCAGGGCTGGGGACAAACTGCAACCGAGGTACGTGCCCTTAGCGGGAACCGAACCCGGGTCTCTCTGGACCGCAGGCCGATGCTCTAACCGCTGAGCCAAACCGGCCAGGGCAATTCTCCAGTTTTTAAATTAATATATTGATTATTGCCGAAAAGTACAACTATCAACATTGACTAAATACGTTATATTTAACAACTGTTTTAACTGGACTGAGCATGAAAGAAGAAAAATAGCTTTAAAAGAACTTATTCCAGTGAGACTCCACAGATTTCAGTGGCACACGTCAAGTCTTATGTCACTGTTACTGTCAGATCTTTTTTAAATGTCCCTAATAAACTTCATTCTTGTACCTTCTCTAGATATGAAGATTTGATTCTATGAGGCATCTTATTGTCTCTTTTCTTTGGTAAACAGGAGTGAGTAATGGCCCTGGTGGGCACCCAGGCTGCAGGCTGAGGTGGGAAACTGGAGAAGGTCATTAGGGCGTGGGTTATGGGAGAAGTAAGTGCTTTCCTGGGGGTGACCCACTGACTGGGGAGGGGCGGTCTTCTGAGGGGGCGTTGGTCCTGGGCCATGTCAGAGGACACGAGGACCTCCAAAAAGACAAGAGAAAAGGAACTCAGCAGGGATGTGTGCCATGTTCAGAGGGTACAGCCAGGGTTTATGCCTAGGTCTGACCCTCAGCACTCCTTCCTCCCTCCTTGAATCCTCCCCACAGGGTCCTCAGAAGCACTTCAGGGAAGTAAAGAGGAGAGGAAAATGCCCACACTTTGGAGCTTTGGAGAGGGGAAGGATGGCCACACTTGCCCCTCTCTGTACCCCTCCCATCCACAGCACACTCCCGAGGTTGGAGAAAGAGGGGGTCACAAATGAGAAAACAGTGAGAAATCAGCTCAGTATAACTTCGCAGTGAGGATTTTAATTCAGAAACAATGTCACTTGTCTGAAAATGACCAGAGGCCTTTTGTGAGTGACTGGTGAAATTATAAAGATCTTTTCAAATTTTCATTCAAAAATTGGGAAAGAAATAACCCACTTTAAAGGTTAAAGGGACAATAAAACAAAAACAAAACATGCTTTTGATGGCACACTATTAATAAAGCCTTTTCAATAGTTAATAGATTGTTCTGCATTTAACTTGAAGATGCACAGATCTTTGTCCTTAAAAACCCAAACCGATGCATGATATTATATAAGATACCACAGATTATTTAGTAGGCATTTGTTTTGAGTTTTTGCTATACAAACATGATTACAGTTGATTGTTTGATTTGTTTATTGATTAATTGATTCTGTACAGTAATGAATACTGATTCTAGAACTTTGGCAGGGAATAAATAGACAATTCTTATTCTCATGGAGTTTCTGCTATCAGGAAATAAACATCCTTAAGGTCCTGTTGAGAGTAGAAAATATTATAAATTTCCAGCAAGGGAATTATTACAAGAAAGAGTATGTGCACGAAAATTCTGCTGGCTATTCCTAAATTGCCTTCCAAAAGGTTTCTCTTGTTGACAAACCCATGAGTCCTATAAGGGATTGCATTACCAGCACCTCCCCCACTCTACAATTTATACATCTTTTCAAATCTTGGCCAATTTGATTTCTAAAATTAGCCTGTCGATGTCATTTTACTTTGGATTTCTGTAACTGTGAGTGAATTTGAATGTCATTTCATAAATTTATTTGCCATGTTTATTCTTTTTTTTTTAATGTAAATTTTTAAAATTGAATTTGTGGGGTGGTATTGTTTAATAAAATTATATACGTTTCAAGGATACAATTCCATAATACATCATCTGCATATTATATTGTGTATTTACCACCCCAAGTCAAGTCTCCTTCCATCACCATTTATCTCCTCTTTACCTTCTCCTACCTCCCCCCATGCATATTCTGCTCCAGTAATCACCATGCTATTGTCTGCCTGTGAGGGTTTCTTTTTTGTCTTCAGCCACAGATTCATAGATACAGAAAACAGACTGACAGCTGTCAGAGGGAGGGGGGAGGGGCAGGGTGAAAACATGAAGAGATTAACTCATGTTTATTCTTTTGGATATACCTGTTCATATCATAGCCTTCAGCCTTGTATTTATCTTCCGTTGTCCTACTTTGTTGTTGTTTTTTTCTGAGTCTTTCAACAGACTTCTTATTTGCTTTCCATAGTCTCTGTTTTTGTTTCTAATTTTCTGTCCTGCTCAGAAAGGCCTTCTCCACCTCATATTTTAAATACTTCTTATAATTATAGTTAATTTCATACATTTAAATTGTGTGGTAACTAATCTTTTTTTTTCCTTTCTAAACAGCAAGTGCATTTTCTTTCCCTGTGAACTAATTTCTGCTACTGATTTGAATAGTCTATTGCATCATATATTTAATTTTCACTTGTGTTCACATTTGCTTTCGTTTCATTTTTTTTTCTGTTTATTCTTACCTAGTTCCAAATAAAATTATATTGTAGTATCTTTATTTGAAATTATTTCATACATATCAAAAGTTTAAAAAATAATATAGACTTCCCTTGTGATCTTCACCTAGTTTCCCCAAATGTTAAAATCTTACTTAACTATACTAAAATTACTAAAACTAGGGAATTAACATTGATGCAATGCTTCTAACTAATTTGTATACATTCGTTTGGACATCTAGAATTATTTGGGAATTATCTCCTTGTTTGACTTATATAAATGTACTAGGGGCTTATTTTTCACATTTGAGCATCTAACGCAGTCAAACTCCAAGGCAAACCCGTGTTATCTTTCTTCTACCTTAAAGTGGAATTTTAGATTTAAAAAAATAATTGAAAATCTCATGTTCTGAAAAACTTGCCAGTGTTCATAATATGTCACTTACTTTCCCTTGTAACTACAATAGACTATTCGATGAGAAAGTTAAATATTCTAGATTTGTCATCTGTAAAATTTTCTTGTGCTTTGTTGGCTTCAAAAAAGCTGCTAGGTAGCAACTGCCAGTCTGAAACTTACATGCACATTTCAAATCTAATTATTTGTCAAAGCAATTCTGTTAAAATGTTATTTTTGAACAACATTCAAAGTCTTCTGTATAAAATACATTTTTCTTAAAATTTAACTGATATAAAAGGTAAGTGTGAATATATAAAAGGGAAAGTGAGATATTTAGGTTGATGACGTAAAAGGATAAGCAATCAACAATTATATAGATCTCCACCTTAAATGAAAAAAAAAAAAACCTTAAGTTTTTTGTATGACTTCTTTCTGATTCTCTCCACAAAAAGTGATCTAGTTTTTATCATAACACGAGTGTAGTATATTTGTGTATTGCCTTAAAATGGTAAGTGTATTAGTGCCCCTTTTTTTTTCATGATTGACCTCATAAATTTCTAAACAAATTGTCTAATATTCTGAATAGTTTTTAATGTCTTCTTGGTCACCATGGACCAAATTCTCCCCCTCCCCAACCACAGCCTCCTTGTAGACATGAAATATGAATGAGACCTACACCTTTCCTGTGTTAATGCACTGACATTTGGGGTTTTTCTGTTACAAGAGGCTCAGCTTAGCTTCTCTGATTAATACAGCTACTAATCTCCGCCCCCAATCTCCTATCACAACTGGCTTTCTCTAGACTAGATACATAGTTTTGATCAAAAGTACCTTTTGCTAGCATTCTTTGAAGCAAAAGGTGTGGAACTTAATCACAAAATCAACAAATACCCCAGCATAAAATGTCAACTCATTCACTCGTCAACTCTGAGAGCACCTCTAAAAAGGGAAGGTTTAGATTAGGAGTTCTCAAATGTTCTGTCTAAGGTTTGCTTCACACTTTTAAAAGCTACTGAGAACCCCAAAAGCTTTTACTTAGAAGGGTTATACCTATCAATGTTTACCATACAAGCTATTGATATTGAGAAAATATAAAACAATTATGCATTATTTCATTTTATAATAATAATAAATTCTTTCTCTGTTAAGAGAAACAATATTTTTTATAGAAAATAATATTTCCCCAAATGAGAAACAATAACTAGAAGAGGGATATTATTTTCTTTTTGAAAATCTCTTTAATGTCTCCCTTCTTTAAAAGAAGATACCTGGATTGTTATAGCTGCTTCTATGTCTCCCCTGCAGTGATATCACACCTTCTGTAGTTTCTGGAAAATTCTACTATGTACTTGTGAGAGAATGAGAGTGAAGAAAGTAAGTCAAGTCCTAGTATAATTATGAAAATATGTTTGAGCTTGCTGTCCACCATCCACAAAACTAGAGAAGTACTGACTGAGATGATCAGCTACAAACTTGGGGGAGCGGCCAGGCCGCAATAAATGAGGAAACAATCCTCAGAGATTAATTTTAAAATTTAAATATATAGTTATTTATATAAGATGTTGAACATATTGTTGTATGTATATATATATGGATGCTTGTATGTATGTATAGATATACGTATATGCATGTCTGTACTAATAGCACATACTCTTAAATATAACATTAAAAATCCAAAAAGATAGAACTACTACATAAGTGCTTACTCTTGTATCAAATGGGCTTAACACCAAAGAATCTAGCGTTGGTTACCTGAGTATATTCTCTTTTGTTGCTGCAGAGTAAATTACCATAAAGGAAGTGGCTTAGAGCGGCACCAATTTCTCACCTTCCGTTCTGGAAGCCCGAGTCTGGCACCATGTGAGTTGGTTCTCCTCTGCAGGCATCTGAGGATTGGAATCAAAGTGTTGGCTGAGTTCAGTTTTCATCTGGAGGCTCTGGGGAAGTATTTTCTTCCAAGCTCATTCTTGTTGTTGAAAGAATTCATTTCCTTGTGGCTGTAAGAGAGAGATCCCTGCTGCCTTGCTGGCTCTGAGCCTTCGGTTCCTCCCAGGTCTTAGGAGCCACTCTTTGTCTCTTTCCATGTGACCCCTTTGATCTTCAAAGTCAACAATAAATAACCCCCTTTGCTTTGGTCCCCTCTCAAGCATCTACTCTCTCTGACTTTCTCTTCTGCCACCAAATGCAGAAAGCACTGCTATGAAAGGCTCATGTGATTCAAGTAAGTCCACACAGATAATCTCCCTTTTTTATAATCAACTGTTTCATGTAATGTGACATCATCACTAGATTGGTTATTTCATCACATTCACAGGTTCTACACATATTCAGAGGAGAGGAGATTACACAGGCAGTCATTGGGTCATTTCAATTTTTGCCTACCATGTGGCTTTGGGGAGTCAGTGGTTAAACATGATGTGGTAGGCAGCCCCTGAGATGGCTCCAAGATCTCCATCGTCTGATATCCATGCCCTCGAGTAATATTCATCCCTCAGGTGTGCACTGGATCTAGTGACTCACCTCTAACAATCAGGATTTGGAAAAAAGATAGAGTGTTTCTTCTGAAATTAGGTTATAAAGAGACATCTTGCACACTCTCTCTTGTTCATTTAATCACTCACTCTGATGAAAGGGAGTTGCTTTGTTGTGACTTCTGCTATGTAGTGTTCCCCAGACAAAGAGGAAGCCTTTCAGTCAACAGCCAGTGACAAACTAGGACACTTAGTCCAAAACCCAAAAGACAATGAATCTTGCCCATAACCATGTGCCTGACCTAAGAAGAGGATTCTCTCCGAGTTGAGCCTTCAGATGAGACTGCAGCCTTGGCTGACACCTTGACTGCAGCCTGTGAAAGAATCTGAGCCAGTGGCACTCAGATAATCTCAGCTCAGATTTATGACCCACAGAACCTATGATATAAGAAATATTTGTTGCTTTTGGCTGCCTAAGGTTTATGGTAATTTGTTATACATCAATAGATAAATTACACAGGTGATAAGAAAATAATATTGCTACAAAATGGAATAATATTCATGATGTATCATTAAGGACAAATGTGGCTTGTGATCTTTGACTTACAGTATTAGGGAGCACTGAATAATAATTTGTATAATGACTCAAAATTCACATGGACAATGAACATTAAAAATTATTCTGTAAAGGAGATTCTTTATTTTTCA
This sequence comes from Molossus molossus, assembly GCF_014108415.1. Lineage (NCBI taxonomy): Eukaryota > Metazoa > Chordata > Mammalia > Chiroptera > Molossidae > Molossus > Molossus molossus. The sequence goes on along the minus strand of NW_023425366.1, from coordinate 29,856,023 downwards.
TTTATTTTTATATTTATTTATTTTAGAGAGTGAGGAAGGGAGAGAGAGAGAGATAGAAATATCGATGAGAGAGAACTTTGATTGGCTGCATTCTGCATGCCTCCCACTGGGAATTGGGCCACAGCCTAGGCATGTGTCCTGACAAGGAATAGAACCAGTAACGTCTTGGTGTGTGGGTGGATGCTCAGCCACTGAGCCACATCGGCTGGGCTAAAGGAGATTCTTTTTATATGGTGACACATGGTATAGGAATACTGGTCCCTGTCCCATTATCTGAATTGGACTAAATATTTATCATGTACTTACTTACACAGTGTCTGGCCATTATCTTCAATGTGGAGCTTCAACAAGGAACTTGATGCTCCGAGCCTGAAATAAGAAATGCTACTGGGGTAAAAATGTAGTTGTCAGCATAGATGAAAAGGTAAGAAATGTGTTTAGGGTGGCTGTGCAGCTTGAAAATGAGGAAAGTGGTAGGGATGTAGGAATCATAGACCGGAGATAGGTATACCTACTGTACTTTAGAGAATGACAGTTGGCAATCTGAACATAAAGGATGGTTACTTTCTATTAAGAATGCCTACATAATTTATTTCCTGACAATATTAAACCCAAGTCATGAATTTCTCTTTAGGTTCATCAGCATTACATTAATAAGAATAGCTACACAGTGTCTTTACATACATTTCTTCAGACTTCCTGAAAATGCTGAGGCGTGGTATTATTTTCTCTTTAGAAATTTGTGTTGTGTGGTGAAATCTGGTATTATATCTAACTTGAGATTGGATTTAATAAAAATCCAGAATAGCAGAGTTTCAGACAGACTCAATTGTATGTTAGAAAATTTTATTTTACTCGCTTCTGTACATCTATGTCCTATGAAACCTGACTTTAAAAAAATTAAACTCAGGCTCCAAACTATGAGACTATACACAGCTTATTTTCTTTCCCTGCTTCTTTGCTTCTATTACTCCCCAAGGCCTTCTTTGTCTCTTCCTCAGTAAGCCAACTTCCACTGCTAGCCAAAATATGATGTATCAAAATTCACTATCTTTCTGTGTTATTGCTGAGCTTCATTGCTCTATTCATTTTTAAAACTCCCACCAACCCCCTTCCTTTTTATATTTTTATACTTCTCTTCTCCAGAGGCTACTTTTTCTTTTTCCTGTGTCTTGCATCATTCTGTCTTTTTCTTTTTTTCTAATCAGGAGTAAGATGGAACTTTAATATATATGCTAAAGTATTGCCAATGGCCTTCACGCGTCTCTGTAAACCACCCAATGTTTGTCCCTGATGTATCGTTGTCTCCTGGAGAGTGAGATCACAGACTGATAGGCTTTCTGAGAACAGTCAGTACTCGACCATTCAATTGGATTGTAGCATTCTTCTGAGAGCCCCTTCTTAGCCTCAGAAGTTTAGAGTTATAATATTCCTAGGACTTTAAACCATTAGAGTTGAAGATTATTTCACATTTCCTTATATAATGTCTGTGTGATGATTTCTTTCCCTGTATTCTTATTTTATCACAGGACTTGTACTCTCCCCATGGTTTCATGGAAGAGCTATAAAACATTAATACGAAGTAGGTATGATGATTTTAGATATGGAAATTATCCAAAATATTTGGTGCCACATGTCAGGGAAGACTTGATGCTTACAGTGAGTCATTAAATGCTAGGAGATCACAAGCAGAAGTTTGGGGAGAACTTTCCAAGACAACATGCAGACATTACAGAGGCAAGCTGATTCATTTTATTTTTCTTATAATGCTTTTCCAAATGACTTCCCATCTTCCACCCAAGCATGATAATATATAAGTGTTTATGGCTTTGAAAGGATGATAACTAAATGATGATTTTAAACTTATTTAATTACATGCATGAATTATATAGGCTTTGGGGACTCTGAAGAGCAAAATAACATTTTAAAATTACTGTCAAAACATAGGTCTAAATCTTTCATTTTGCAAATAACTCAGAACTCTACTTGATTGTAACTATGGAAAGAGAGATTCTGGAAAGAGTAAAAGATAATTATATCTGGCCAAGGGTGCTTTGGGATGCAAGTATAATTCTTATGATTGATATAAGCAATGGCTTAATACAAGATGTTTGATTTTCACATTTATTTTCCTCTTTCTTCTTATCTAGACCAAGCACTGGCCCCACGCCTGACACTGCTGATCTAAGCTGGGTGTGGAAGTGAAACTTTTATGTTGGAGACAATTGCCTGTATTGTGTAATAACTTAACAGTTAAGTGTCGATGCAGAAAATGGTGCTGCATTACACAAGGCAACTGAGAAGTGGCACATGCCAAGCTTGGCAGTGCAGCTGTTGTGGTGCAGCCCCTTCAGCCTTGGAGAGCAGCAAAAAGGTGACCGTCGGGAGAGAGGAGGTATGTGCCTCATGGTCCAGACCTTCTGTTATTAGTATGGGAAAGTAAAATCAAAGTGATGTATATGCAAGCTTTTAAGAACATAATGGTGTTGATGGAAAATAATATGGAAAGTAAAACAAACATAAAACTCTAAGGTAAAGATATAGATGAATGGTATTGTTTTCAAATAAACTGAGGGTGAATGTGGTTGCTAGTTTAATCAAATTAGGAACTGAAAAATGCTGTATAATTAAAATTCCATAATGGAACATAAGTAGAAGCAAAGCATAATTTCCACTAATTTATCTTTACTTAAATCTAATCATCGTAAATCCTTGACTCATAATATATGTCAAAATATAATAAAATAAAATCATCTTTCCAGATAAACTATTTCCCACTATTAATATGAAGAGGACAATGGCCAATGGGTAGTTGGAAGAAACATTATCATTGTCTGCATATGTCATGTGTTGCTGTAAGCAGTGGGACTTCTTTGGAAAGTAAGGGAAGGCCATTGGCAACTCAGAATACACAGGGGCAAAAACAACAACATATAAAATAAGGCGAACAAGTGAACAAAAATTTCTGGGACAAAAGAAATGAAAAAAACTTCTGGAATTTATCAAAGGACTATCTATTCTTGGTTCTGTAGGGGAAGCATGCTTTTTTTTTTTTTTTTTTAGTTGCTGAGCTGACTTGGAAAATGAGAAGTAGAATGGCTGCTAAAAAACAATTATGGTATTTCATGGGACCAATATTGCATATCCTCGAGCCACTGAGCAAACAATGCAATTGAAGGAGAGTTCAGATATGAAAAATGACTTACAGGTTGGAAGAAGTGATTTAATGAATATCTATGTGGAATTTTTAGCCAACAACAATGTTCTAAATCCAGAAGTATGAAAATCACACAATGGAGTTTAGTTTTAGGCTCCCGACACAATATGTAGTAATTAACAAGACCAAGGAACATCTCAGGAACTGTCACAGATTGGAGAAGACCAACAAGAAAGAACAACTTGATTTGTGCTTTGTGCACTGAACTGTTTCCTTGAACTTTTGTCATGGTCATACCAAGAACATGCTCCAGCTGGTCCCCTGGTCCTGAGACGATGAAAGACTCATGGGACATGGCCCTGGAGCTAGAGGCAAGCCCAAATCATTCATAACCTAGCCAGCTAGCACACATAAATGAAAACATTATTATGATATTAAGTTCTAGAGTTTTTTATGTTTGTAATTGCACCTTTATTATGGCAATAGATGACTGATACAGGAAGTTAGAAATGGTCACTTCTTGCTTTAGTTTTAGCTTGTGTTAAATAATAGAGATATTAGACCCCAAAGTGTATGAGATATAAATCACCATAGGGATATATTATTGTTAAAAATAAACAAATACGTCCCAGGACACTTGAATACCTGTATTTAGTATTTATATACATATATATTTAACATGGTGGAGGGTGGGGATTTTGTAAAGAGATCTTTAGAGGAAGCAGTGCCATGAGCCGCCTCCCTTGCTCCTTGCCATTCTCTCTCCTCAAATCCAGTGAGGTACCTATTTATGGGGTGAATGCATGGCATACAATGATGTCTAACCTTTAAAACAGAGTCTCCTAAAAACAAATAGGGTTCCAAGGACCCTGACAACACACTCAAGCTCAACACTGGATTGTAGAGGGTTGTGGAATGATAGACAGCCCCTGGAGTAGAGAAATAATAATCACTTGAAATAAAGATGAAACCACCCAGGTCAAGAGATCTTCTGGGGTCTGAATGGACCACAAACTGGGGGTGGGTGTTGGAAGGAGGAGAGGCAAAGGAGATTATTGTAAATATAGCCCATGCCTTCCCTTTCTCAAGACTTTTTAGCCTGAACTTGGGCTGATTTCAGGAGTGGGAGAGGATGTAAAGCTTCCCTACGTCACTGGGATTACTAAAATGATGGAATGAATCTCCTAGGTATTGAATAGAGATTATCCATGATGGAAAGTGACTATAGAATAGTCTCTTCCCCCACAATATATATAATTGTCATGGGGACCAGCTGAGTTTTCATGACCAGCAGAAGGAAACTATATTCAATGCATACATCTTAAATGGGCAGTGGAATACAAAAAGTAAACAAAACAACAAAAAACCTTGTGTTTTTATGATTATATCAGTTATTTTGCTTGTTCAACCTGCTCATTATTTATCACTTGTTGAATCTCACAAGCCCAAATATTATTGCCATGATGTTGGATTTCTTTGGGTTTGTATTAATCAGCTTGAGACTTTCTCTGCCTCTTTCCAAAATAAAATTTCAAAAATCTCCTCAATATTTTTTTGGATTAATTTTTCTATACATTAATTTTTGCTTGAGAGTAGATAAAACCCACTTCTTCAACATCAAATATTCTATTAATAGTGAAAATTATCTTAAGAACTAAGTAAAATTAATATAATCTATCTCTACATTCACTAAGAATACTCTAAGAATACTATTTTAAAGATATACAACATACTTTCCTATGTTACTACATAAATCCAACTAATTATATTTAGAAAATCATCTCCAAATAAAATAACCATGGAAAAAATGTATATTGATTTGTTTTTGTTTTTCTTGAGTTTGATATTTCAAGTAAAGTCAGAGTTTTTACTAATGTTAAATTAATACAATAAATTTCAATTATTTTGCCACATCAAAGGGACTAGTTCATTTTTTGCACTGAAAAATGCTCATAGTATACTTTCCTCAAAAACACCTGTTAGGTATATTTTTGTTCACCAGCTTATTTTGTTCATTATATTTCACAAATAAGTGAGATCATGTGATATTTGCCTTTCTCTGATTGGCTTATTTTGCTTAGCATAATACTCTTAAAGTCCCTCCATGTCATCTCAAAAATAAGAGATCGCTCTTTCTTACAGCTGCATAGTTTTCCATTGTGTAAATGTATCACAGCTTTTTTATCCACTCATTTATTGATGGACACTTGGGCTGTTTCCAGATCCTAGCAATTGTAAATAGTGCTGCTATGTACATAGGGGTACATATATTCTTTCTGACTGGCATATCAGTCTTCTTAGAATATATTCCTAGAAGTGGGACCACAGGGTTAAATGCCAGATCAATTTTTAGTTTTTTGAGGAAACAACATATTGTTTCCCGTAGTGGCTGCACCAGTCTACATTTCCACCATCAGTGTACTAGAGTCCCCTTTTCTCCACACCCTCACTAGCACTTGTTTGATGATTTGTTGATGGCAGCCATTCTGACAAGTGTGAGGTGAAGCCTCATTGTTGTTTTAATTTGTATATTTCTGATGATTAGTGATGTTGAACATTTTTTCATATGTATCTTAGTTATTTGTATGTTCTGTTTGAAGAGGTGTCTATTTAGGTCTTCTGCCCATTAAAAAAAAATGTTTTTTTCTTTATTGATTTTTAGAGAGAGAGGAAGTGAAAGGGAGAGAGAGATAGAAACATCGATGAGAGAGAACATCGATTGGCTGCCTCCTACACGCCCCCCACTGGGGGTCAGGCCCACAATCTGGGCATGTGCCCTGACCAGGAATCAAACTGGCGACCTCCTGATGCATGGCTCGATGCTCAACCACTTAGCCACAACGGCTAGACTCTTCTGCCCATTTTAAAATTGGGTTCTTTGTCTTTCTTTTGTTGAGTTGTATGAGCATGCTATATATTTTGGAAATTAACCCCTTATCTGATGTATCTTTGGCAATTATGCTCTCCCATATAGTAAGTTCCCTTTCCATTTTGAAGGTTGTTTCTTTTGCTGTGCACAAGCTTTTTAATTTGATGTAGAACCATGTATTAATTTCTTCCTTTGTTTTTCTTGCCCTAGGTGTTGTATCAGTAAAAATTCTGCTGGGTATGGTATCTGAAATTTTTTTGCCTACATTTAATTCTAGGATTTTTATGGATTCACAGGTCACGTATAAGTCTTTTGTCTATTTTGAGTATATTCTTGTGTATGGTGTAAATTGATGGTCTAGTTTCTTTTTTTTTTTTTTTTTTGCATGTAGCTGTTCAATTTTTCCAACACCAGTTTTTAAAATTTATTTATTTTTTATTAATTATTTTTTGTTACAGATGTTTTTCCTTTTCCCCTCATTGATTCGCCCCTCCCTCTCCCTCCCTGCCCTGTCCCCAGTTTGTTGTCCATGTCCACTGTTCATGCATATAAGTTCTGTGGTTTATCTCTCCCCCACCGCCCCCTCTTCTGGGGATTGTCAGTCTGTACCCCACTTCCACGTCTCCGAACACCATTTTTTTTTTTTTTTTTATCCTCACCCGAGGATATTTTTCCATTTTTTGTACAGATAGAGTGGGAGGGAGAGAGAGGAAGGAGAGAGGAAAGGAGAGAGAGAGAGAGAGAAACATCGACGTGAAGGGACACATCGAGTGGCTGCCACCCGCACGACCAACCAGGGCCGGGGACAAACTGCAACCGAAGTACGTGCCCTTAGCGGGAACCGAACCCGGGTCTCTCGGGACCGCAGGCCGACGCTCTAACCGCTGAGCCAAACTGGCCAGGGCTCCGGACACCATTTTTTAAAGAGGCAGTCTTTACTCCATTGTATGCTCTTGCCTCCTTTGTCAAATATTAATGGAGCATAATGTCTTGGATCCATTTCTGGGTTCTCTGTTCTGTTCCACTGGTCTATATGCCTGTTCTTGTGCCAGTACCAGGTTGTTTTGATTATAGTAGCTTTGTAGCATAACGTGATATCTGGTATTGTGATCCCACATACTTTGTCCTTCTTTTTCAAGATTCCTGTGGCTATTCGGGGTCATTTTGTTTCCATATGAACTTTTGAAGTATTTGTTCTAGTTCTGTGAAATATGTCATTGGTATTCTGATAGGGATTGCATCGAATCTATAGATTGCTTTGGGTAGTACGGACATTTTAATGATGTTAATTCTTCCAATCCATGAACAATGTATTTCCTTCCACTTTTTTATATCTTTCTCTATTTCTTTTTTTCAAATGTCCTATAGTTTTCTGCAAATAGGTCCTTTACTTTTTTGATTAAGATTATTCCTAGGTATCTTAATTTTTGTGCCACGATGGTAAATGGGATAGTTTTTTCAGTTTCTCTTTCTGTTAGTTCATGATTGGTGTATAAACATGCCATCAATTTCTTGAAGTTAATTCTGTATCCTGCTAATTTGCCAAATTAATTTATTAACTCTATTAGATTTTTGATGGAGTATTTAGGGTTTTCTATGTATAATATCATGTCATCTGCAAATAATGACAGTTTCACTTCCTCCTTTACAATTTGGATCTCTTTTATTTTATTTTTTTCATGTCTGATTGCTGTGGCTAAGACTTCCAGTACTATGTTGAATAAGAGTGGCAAAAGTGGGCCTCCCTGTCTTGTTCCTGTTCTTAAGGGAAATGCTTTTAGTTTTTGCCTATTGAGTATGATGTTGGCTGTAGGTCTTTCATATATAGCATTTATTATCTTGAGATATAATCACTCTATTCCCACATTCCTGAGCATTTTTATCAGAAATGAGTGTTGGATTTTGTTGAATGCTGTTTTTGCATCTATTGATATGATCATGTTTCTTTTATCCTTCATTTTGTTTATGTGGTGCATCACATTTGTTGATTTTTAAATATTGTACTATCTTTGCATCCCTGGGGATGAATCCCACTTGGTCATGGTGAATAATTTTATTGATGTATTGCTGGATTCGATTTCTAGTATTTTGTTAGGAATTTTGGCATCTATGTTCATCAGAGATATTGGCCTGTAGTTTTCTTTCTTTGTAGTGTCTATTTTTGGTTTGGAATTAGAATTATACTGGCCTTATAAAACAAGTTTGGAAGACTTGTTTCTTCTTAAATTTTTTGAAATACTTTGAGGAGAATAGGTGTTAGTTCTTCTTTGAATGTTTGGTAAAACTCCCCCGTGAAACCAACTGGGCCTGGGCTTTTGTTTGCTTGGGAGAGTCTTGATTACCTCTTCAATTTCCTTCGTTGTTATTAGCCTGTTCAAGTATTCTATCTCATCCTGGTCCAGTTTTGAGAGACTATGTGTTTCTAGAAATTTGTTCATTTTGCTTAGATTGTTGAATTTGTTGCCATATAATTGTTCATAGTATTTGTTAATGATCCTTTGTATTTCTGTGGTGTTAGTTGTTACTGCTCTTTTATTTCTGATTTGGTGTATTTGGGTTTTCTCTCTTTGTTTCTTGGTGAGTCCAGCTAAGGGTCCATCAATCTTGTTTATCTTTTCGAAAAACCAGCTCTTTGTTTTATTGATCCTTTGAATTTTTTTTTTTTTTTTGGTTTCTATGTCATTTATTTCTGCTCTGACCTTTACTATTTCCTTCCTTCTACTTGCTCTGGGGTTTTCCTTTTGTTTGCTTTCTAGTTCTTTAAGTTGTGAGATTAGATAGTTTATTAGAAAATTTTCTTGTTTCTTGAGGTAGGCCTGTAGTGCTATGAACTTCCCTCTCAGACTGCTTTCGCTACATCCCATAGATTTTGTACTGTTGTGTGTTCAGTTTCATTGGTTTCCAGGAGTTTTTAATTTCTTTCTTGATCTCCTTCGTAACCCATTCATTGTTTAATAACATGCTATATAGCCTCCATGTGTTCAAATGTCTGTGCATGTTCTTGTTGCAATTGGTTTCTAGTTTCATGCCATTGTGATCTGAGAAGATGTTTGATATGATTTTAATCTTCTTGAACTTGTAGAGACTTAGTTTGTGCCCTAACATATATATGGTCTATCTTTGAGAATGTCCCATGTACACTTGAGAAGAATGTGAATTCTTCAGTTTGGGGGTGTGATTCTCTGTAGATACCTATTAAATACATTTGGTCTAGTGCATCATTTAGAGTCCTTGTTTCCTTGCTAATTTTTTGTCTAGAGGATCTATCCAGTGATGTTACCGGGGTTTGAAAGTCCCCTTCTATGATTGTATTGCTGTCAATTTCTCATTTGAAGTTCTCCAGAAGATTTTTAATATATTTTGATGCTCCTATATTGGGTGCATATATGTTTACCAAGGTTATATCTTCCTATCGGATAGATCCTTTCAATATTATGTAGTGGTCTTCTTTGTCTCTAGTTATGTCCTTCATTTTGAAATCTATTTGATCAGATATACGTATTGCTATCACAGCTTTTTTTTTTCTTTCTGTTTGCTTGGGAGATTTTTTTCCATCCCTTCACTTTCAACCAATGTGAGTTTTTTGTTGCAAGGTGGATCTCTTATAAACAACATATATATGAGTCATGCTTTCTTATCCAATCAGCTACTCTGTCTTTTTATCGGAGCATTCAATCCATTTACATTTTAGGTGATTATTGATATGTACATATTTATAGCTATTTTTGTTTATTGTGGTTATATTTTTCTTCCTATTTCTTTTACTAATTACAGCAGTCCTTTTAACATTTCTTGCAGTGGTGGTTTGGTGCTAATATATTCCCTTAGCCTTTTTTTTTTGGTCTGGGAAGCTTTTTATTTGACCTTCTATTTTGAATGATAGCCTTGCTGGGTAGAGTAGTCTTGGATTCAGATCCTTGTTTTTCATGACCTTGATTACTTCATGCTATTCCCTTCTGGCCTGTAGTGTTTCTGTTGAGAAGTCAGCTGAGAGCCTTGTGGGGGGTTCCTTTGTAAGTAACCTGTTGCTTTTCTCTTGCTGTCTTTTGGATTCTCTCTTTGTCTTTAATTTTTGGCATTTAATTACTATGTATCTTGGTGTGGGCCTGTTTGGGTTCTTCTTACTTGGGGCTCTCTGTGGTTCTCGAACTTGAATGCCTTCTTTCTTCACCAAATTAGTGAAGTTTTCTGTCACTATTTTTACAAATATAGTTTGTAACCCTTGCTCATTTGCTTTTTCATTGGGGACTCGTATGACACAAATATTATTATGTTTTCAGTTGTCCCACAGTTCTCTTAAGCTGTCTTCCTGTTTTAATTTTTTTTTTTTTCCTTTTGGTTTTCTGATTGGTTGATTTTTTTCTACCCTGTCTTCTAATTCACTGATCTGGTCCTCAGCTTCCTCTACTCTGCTCTGTAGTCCTTCTAATGTATTCTTTGTTTCTGCTATGACATTCTGCATTTCTTCTTGGTGGTTTTTCATTTTCAACTGGTTAATTTCAATGTTTCTATATCTTTACTCATGGTGTTGATGTCCTTATTTATGCTGTTGAACTTCCTCAAGATCATGGCTCTGAATTCTAGTTCTGCTAACTTGCTTAACTGCATTTCATGTGTCTCATCTTCAGTAGAGGTCTCTTTTTCTTTCATTTGTGATTTGTTTCTTTGTTTCACCATTTTGGCTATCTCAGTGGGTTTTGGAGCCTGTCAGATTTTCCCTGTGGGTGTTGACGTTCTGTTATTTGTGGCTTCTTCTACTGTGTTTAGATGAGGGTAGGAGGACCCATGATAATCACCACTGTCAAGGTTTACTTTTTTGAGTAGATTTGCAAGTTCAGGAATGGGTGATTTATTTTTTATCTTTTTGCCTGGAGGCCATTAGTCTCAGTTACTTGAAGAGCCTTGGGTTCTCAGTTTAATGAAAAACTCCCTCATGATCTCAGGTGCTCAGCTTAAGAGGATTTCCCGAGGATGGGCACATGCTGGTTGTTAAGGAGCCTCAATCTGCATTTCAATGGCCCACCTGGGTGGGGTTGAATCTCTGAGGAATGGGCTGCCTCCTCTCCCAGAGCCCTGGGAAGGAGTAAGATGGCCACCTTTCTGCATGGCCCCAACTCAGCAAAAGCTCTGAGTGCCCTCCAAATGCTGAGTGTCCCCACATAGTTCCAGTGTAGTCTGCCCTCCCTCTGCCAAGGTGAGTGGCTGTGGCTATTTTAGCACTCTGTCCTGACTCTCTGCACTGTGGAGTGAGCTTGGGACTTTAACCCCCCCCCCCCCCCCCAGGGCACTGCTCACAGCTGAGACTGCTGCTGTCCGTGGACTCTCAGCTCCCCTCTCACACCTTGACAATCCTACCAGGATTGATTCAGTGTCCCTGGTTATATGGTCCTTGCAGGCTGCTTTTCTGTTGCTTTTTTCATGAGGATTGTGTTTATTTTAGTTGTAATTCCTGTTTGGTACTGAGAGATGGTCTGTGTAGCTTCCATTCACTCTGCCTCCATTTTGGAATATCCTCTTGCTGACCGTTAATGAGTCTCAGTTTGCAATATTGGCCTGGCCTGGTGGTGTTACATTCTTTAGGGAGGGGCTGTTGCTTGAGTAAAATGGCTACTGTCCTGTGAGAAATTTATTCAGCATGAGACTCCTAATGCCGCCCCAGCTCTCCAAGCTCCCAAGTCTCCACACAATTCCAGTCCAGTCTGCTCTTCCTCTGCCAGAGGCCATAGTGAGTGGCTGTAGCTAATTTAGTGCTCTGCTTGGACCTGTACACTGTGGAGCCAGCTTGGAAATGTTAACCCAGAGGGAGCTGCTCAAAGCTAAACCAGCACTGTCCCTGGACTCCCAGCCCACCCTCTTGAGCCTCTGCAGTTCCTGCCAGGCTCGATTTAGTGTCCTTTTTCTGTCCCTGGTCATATGGGTCCTTTCCAGCTGCTTTTCTGTTGCTTTCCCCCAATGATTTGTCTTTATTTTAGTTGTAATTCTAGTTTGGTCCAGGGAGATGGTCTGTGTTTCCATTTACTACACAGTCATTTTGGAATCCATTAAGTATACTTTTGAAAGTTAAGTGGCTTCAGTCACATATATAAATGAGAGAAAGAAATCTATTGACCCACCTGTTAGTCAGTATAAAAATCTAGAAGTTTTAATAAACATTGAATGAAAAATTAAATGGTATAATATAATGAATTTATATTACTTTATCATACATTCTGTTCAATATAAAAATAAAAAGAAACAAAACTATTTTTACAATATAAAAAAAAAAAAACATTTTATTCCATGTAACCAAGGTGCTTTTTGCTGAAGAGCTTACATATATATATATATATATATATATATATATATATACACACACACACACACATTTATCATGTAGCATACTGAATACAAGCTGTTTTATTTTACATATGATATTTATAGGTCAAAGAAGCAATAGATACTTAGAATATTCCAAAATAGATAAAAATGAATGCACCAGAATAATGACATTTTGGGAAGCAACCAAGAGACCTTAGAGCTCATTTAATTCATTAAAATTTTTTAAAATTGTGTTCATGCGAATATTTGATCCTGGAAGGAAAAAGAAAAAGGTAAAATGGGAGAGATAGTTTTAAGGTCCTGTCGAGATTATATATGAAATACTTGGCCTCTAGCCTTTGTCTTTTTCATTAAACTATTCTATAGTGTGTAACATACTAATTATTCCTAAGAATACAGTTTTATAAAAAACGGATGCCTATTCCAATGATAGTTTATAACATACTGGAACCGACTTTACACTGAATAAATGTTTGATTATTAGTAAATATAACTGGATATATATTAGTTTGAAATTACAAACCAAGTTATAAACATCAATGGTATTTAAATAAAGATAGGTACATAAACTGTACATCACTACATACATAAATGTATAAAATATTCTCCTGTTGCTTTCACATGGATTATTAAAATTCCAACAATTATTAAAATTATTTAATAAATATTATCCATGAATTCTCAAGAGATAAAAAGTACATTTTTGCTATTATCTCTTTAATTAGCAAGAAATAAACCTATATTGCTAAAAATAATATGTATAATTCTGGTGTCAGATGGTTTATAAAAGTTTCTGTGAATTTCTATATTTGAATTTTATAACAGGTTATAGAGCTGCTACAAACACAACCCAGTGTACTATAAGTTAACCTTGATAAAAAATGATCTCTTTTTTTCCCATTATTGTGATACCATTGCTTGCAAAATAACTGTAAATATATTTACCAGTTATAGTTCTTTTTATATTTCAGCAGTCCTTTTAGAGCAATGCACGAGAGACCTTGTTTGTGAAACCAGGATCAGAGGCAAATCTTTGGAGATTGTTGTTTTCCTTAGAACCCACCTGCACACTCCTTAATTGAATTAGGTACTTACAATGTATATAGTTAATTGGGGCATGAAGGAGACAGGCATGTCTTTGTCCACACGTGTGTAAATGCAGTTGGGTTGTGAAAAAAGTCTTGAACTGCTCCTTCACACCCAAATTCCCCAGCATCTCTGCCTAGTAGATAGGAAGAAAAAAAAAAACAAAGAAGAAAAAGAAGAAGAAGAAAAAAAAAACTAAAAGTATGAAAGAAAAGAAATGCTTGCAAGAGAAGAGTATTTTAGTTCAGAGGAGAAATAAGATTTGCCAGAAGTAAATTAGATTTCCCTTCACTTCTATGACTTGAAGTTGTAAATTGAAAAGCAAAGCAAAGCAGTAGTTTTGGGTTAGTTTGCTTTTTATGGTTTATTCAGGGTTACCCAGTATTGGGCTTTAAACAGACCTGTTAGTATGTTCATTAGTTTAAGAAGAATTCAGACACATTAGAAATATTATAAAGTTCTTAAAAAATCCAAAATTATTTCTGCAATTTTTATATGATTTATGTAAGGTATATAAATGGTATTTGGCACAACCCAAATTATGGCACCATGTACGTTGTTTTCTTGGGCTAGATTTCTGGTCATTCCTGATAACAATTCTGGAATGTCAGCAAGCATTGTAGCATCTGTGATCCATTAACATTTCCAAATAGGCAATAGAACATGTAAATAAGTGTATTTTAGCAAGAAAGAAGTAAGGATGATGAGATGGTTTAGAATCACTTAAGGAATAAGACAAGTGGATTCTCAAATGATCCTCAGAGATTTATTGGTGTGTTGCTTTGTTCTCCATTATAGTGCCTTTGGTTGTTTCCACAGAGACCTCTGAAGCATTGATTTTTCTAGAATTTAAACCAATTGTTCTTTAATGATATAATTGACTTGATGCTAAGAAGTTGACTGGATTAAAATGTTAACCCCTATCTATTTTTCTATCATTTTTTTCTTCATTCCTTTCAGTTGTCAAGGCAAAGTCATCTTCTAAAACCTCCTCATTAAAATATACTTATTGGCAGGTGCTTAGACATTAACTAAATTGGAAGCTAACTAGAATACCTCTGGAATATTAGACTGCTACAAAGAGAATAGAAGGAAGGAAAAACAAAAAGAAGGAGGAGAAGGAGGGGAAGAGGGGGGAAGGTGGAGGGGAAAGGGAAGGGGGAAGAAGCAAAGGGGAGGGGAAAAGGGGAGTGGGAGGAGAGGGAGGAGAGGGAGGAGGAAGAGGGGGAGGAGGAGAAAGACCATTCTTGCCTATTTGGTTTTCTAAAGCATCAGTGTCTCAGTGTGGTTCCCTAGAAGCAGGTTCTGAGAAAAGTGGGAGTTGGCAAAGTATCAAGGTGCTTATTGGGGAGTTCTCTTCTGTTCAGAATCACCTGGGGTGGAGTGGGGGTAGGGAGGATAGTTTTAAGCAATAGAGACTGACAAAATCTTGGCCATACCCACAGATGCTCTAGACTACAATAGCCTGAGGGGTTTTTCCATATTGGCTGTAATGGTAAAGCCTTTCTAGCCCAGCCACATAAGTCTTTGAATAGACCAGCACACAAAGGCTAAAATCTTGGGATAGAGGACTCTGGAGCTGAGGCAATCCTTGACAATGTCTTTGTCAAACACCATCTGTGGGGAAAAGTCCTTCCTTCATGGGAAGTCTGGATGGCTTATCAGCCTGTCCCACCACAAACACAAATGCTACTTGTCTTCTGTCCTAATTAAATTTCAAAATCTTGAAAACATCAAACATTGAACAGCTTATAGCAAAATGATTGACTATTAAAGGAAATAAGATATAAAACTGTGTACTTAGGAGATAGGAGCAGGAATCCAGAGAGAAGTTCAAGATGGCAGAAGACATTCGAAAGTTCCTAGGCTTGAAGCATAGATACCACTTTGAGATAGAAAAGAGGCCACTATTGTAGCCACTCTTTACAACTGGGTAACCATTGATTCTCAAAGATCGGTGATTTTTGTATCAATGTCCAGTTTCCAAGTGCCTCTTGTTCAATGCAAGCCCATTACCTATGACACTAAATCTTGAATTCTGTCCCCTGAAAAGAACTGTAATTAAATTCACTCATTGTTTATGTTTATTTATGCAGCTACTCTTCCGATAGTAAAGTTGGCAATGAATATTCAATTCTATTTGCAAATAAATATCTTTCATCCCTTTCACCTGTATGTTGTAGTGTTTTCTTATGAAGAAAAAGTTAATGTTAGTTTCTGTTATGATAAATTATGGTTCTCTTAGGAAAAATGTTATTTTTAAAATGTATACTCTTATACAGAAGGGAAGATGGTGGCGGGCAGGACCGGAGGGAAGGTGAGTGCGTGAGAGAGTGAGCTAGTGTGTAAAAGAGTGTGAGTGGACGTGAAGGTGGATGACCAAATTCAAGCAGTGCAGAGACGCAGAGCAGAAGTTTCCTTTGCTGTGGACAGGAGCAGTCAGCTACCGTGGTAAGTGGCTCTGCAGGGCACTTCTCCTTGCACTGAGGGGAGTCCCACCATTTTGGAAGATCCTGGCGAAGACCAGGGAGGAGGCAGTGGGAGCGGCTAGGGCCCAGCAACTTGAGCCCACCAGTGCACCTGGCACCACTGAACCAGTGGATACCCTGTGTCAACACCCTGCATAGTAGTGGAACTGTCAAGGTGCCTGTTGCAGAAACTGCAAATGACCTGGAACCCAGCACCATTCCCCACAGAAGCAGCCCAATCAGAATTGAAATATACCCCCAACAACGGAGGCTGGGGAGCAGACATCTATTCCTAGGCAACAGAAGCACAGACCAGCAGCAGAGAGCCATCCCTAAAAATTACAGCAAAGGCTGAGCAGAAACTGAGCCCCACTGGGCAGCAGCACTCCCCACCCACCAGTGGCAGGACCGGGGTGCCATCGGGGCCTGTGCAACACAGCTGCTCACAAGAGCAGTGCAGAGCAGGGGCTCCAGACGAACCTGTGAGACCCAGCCGCCCACAAGACTGGTGTGGAGCCAGGCCTACAGATGGACCTGTGCGACCCAGTGGCCCACAAGAGCAGTGTGGAGCCAGGGCTCGAGAGAGGCCAGTGCAATCCAGCTCCCCATGGGATCAGCAGGAAGCAGGGACTCCAACAGGGCCTGTAAAACCCAGCTGCCCACAAGATCAGTGGGGAACCAGGGCTCCAGTAGGGCCTATGCAACACAACTGCCCATGGGTCCAGCTGGGAGCTGGGGCTCAAGAGGGGCCTGTGTGACCCAGCCGCCCAAGGTGCAGGCAGGGAGTGCAGCTCCAGCAGTGTCTGAGCAATACAGCTACAGGTGGCACCAGTGACCATCTGGGAACACAGCTTCAAAGAGGCCCATGCAATCCAGCAGCAGCACCTATCAGGACACATCAGTACCACTCCCTAATAGTCAATCCTCCAGGATCCAGAGCAGGCAAGTGGCAACACACAACAGAACAGTCTGGGAGACACAGTAGCCTTATTTGATACACAGTGAGCTGCATACACATCCAAACATCTGTCACTGAGTCTAGAGCTACCAGATGGCTAAAATGGGGAGAAAAAGAAACAATACCCAAAGGAAAGAAAAAGAGGACTCACTAGAAAAGGAACTACAGAAAATGGAAGAAAGTAACTTGTGAGATAAAGAATTCAAAGCAATGATTTTAAGGGTGCTCAATTTGGTGAGAACTACAAGCAACTTAATAAGAATTATGAGGAACTCACTGGGAACTACTTCAACTTAACAAAAGAGGTAGAATCTATGCATAAAGAGATATAAGCTATGCATAAAAATCAAGAGAAAATAAAGAAAGACATAGCTGTTATGAAAAATACCTTAAAAGGGTTCAATAGTAGATTAGAAGAAGCTGAAGACCAAATCAATGACTTAGAAGAAAAGGTAGAGAAAAAAAACCCAAATAGAGCAGCAAATGGAAAAAATAAAGTTTAGAAAGCAGGAGGAGAGTTTAAGGAAGCTTTGGGACAATACAAAATGTAACAATATTCACATTATAGGGGTACTGGAAGGACAAAAATCAGAGAAAGAAATAGAGAAACTGTTTGAAGAAATAATAACAGAAAACTTCCATAAACTGGTGAAAGAAAAAGTCACACAAGTCCAGAAAAACACTGAGAGTCCCAAGCAAGATGAACCCCAGAAGACCCACAGCTAGACACATCTTAATAAAAATATTGAACATTAAAGACAAAGAATCTTAAAGGATGCAAGAGTGAGACAGAAAGTTACCTACAAGGGAGCTCCCATTAGACTGTCAGCTGATTTCGTAATAGAAATGCTGGAGGTCAGAAGAGAGGGCATGAAGTGTACAAAATAATTCAAAGCAAGGTTCTGAATCCAAGACTACTCTATCCACCAAGGCTATCATTCAAAATTGAAGGAGAAATAAAGAGCTTCACAGATAAAAAACAAAACAAAACAAAACAAAATCAAACAAACAAACAAACAAAACAAACTCAAGGAATTTATAACCACCAAATCAGCACTGCAAGAAATGCTGAAGGGACTGTTGTAAGAAGAAGAAACAGAGAGAGAGAGGAACACAGGCATACAATTAAAATGGCAACTAATAACTATCTATCAATAATAACCTTAAATGTAAATGGCTTAAATGATCTGATCAAAAGACATAGGGTAGCTGATTGGCTAAGAAAACATGACCCATATATATATGCTGATTACAAGAGACCCACCTCACAACAAAAGATTCACACAAAATGAAAGTGAAGCAATGGAAAAAGAAATTTTCAAGCAAAGGGAAATGAAAAAAAAAAAAAAAAGCTGGTGTAGCAACACTCATATCTGACAAGATAGACTTCAAAACGAGGGCCATAACAAGAGACAGAGAAGGTCAGTACATAATATTAAAAGGAACAATCCAACAAGAGGATATAACCATGGTAAACATATACGCACCAAATATGAGAGCACCAAAATATATTAAAAAACTTCTGCAGGACTTCAAGGGAGAGATCAATAGCAACACAATCATAGTAGATGACTTTAACATGCCACTGACACCACTGGATAGATCTTCTACACAAAAAAGTAACAAGGACATAGAGTCCTTACAAGAAAAACTAGATCAGTTGGACTCCATTGATATTTACAAAACATTTTACCCCAAAACTGCAGAATATACATTCTTCTCAAGTGCACATTGGACATTCTCAAAGATAGACCACATGTTAGGACACAAAGCAAGTCTCTACAAATTTAAGAAGATTGAAATCATATCAAGCATCTTCTCAGATCACAGTGGCTTGAAACTAGAACTCAATCACAATAAAAACACACAAAAACATTAAAACACTTGGAGGCTGAATAGCAAGTTATTAAACAAGGAGTGAGTTACTAACAAGATCAAGGAAGAAATGAAAAACTTCCCGGAAAGCAATGAAAATGAACACACAACAACACAAATTCTATGGGACACAGCGAAAGCAGTACTGCAAGGGAAGTTCCTAATTGACTTTCAAATCCAACAACTTAAAGAACTAGAAAGTGATCGAAAAGAAAACTCAAAGCTAGTAGGAGAAAGAAAATAGTAAAGGTCACAGCAGAAATAAACAACATAAAGACCACAAAAACAATTCAAAAGATCAATGAAACAAAAAGCTGGATCTTTGAGATAAACAAAATCGATGGACTTTTAGCCAGACTCACCAAGAAACAAAAAGAGAGAAACCAAACAAACAAAATCAGAAACGAAAGAGAAGTTAACAACAGACACCATAGAAATACAAAGGATCATCGAAACATACTATGAACAATTATACACCAACCAATTGGACAATCTAGGAGAAATGGACAAATTTCTATAAACGCACAGCCTCCTAAAACTGAGCCAGGAAGAGAGAGAAAACTTGAACAGACCAATAACAACAAAGGAAATTGAAGATGTAATTAAGAAACTCCCAGCAAGCAAAAGCCCAGGCCCAATGGATTCACAGGGGAGTTTTACCGAACATTCAAAGAAGATCTAATAACCATTCTCCTCACACTATTCAAAAAATCCAAGAAGATGGAACACTTCCAAACTCATTTCATGAGGCCAGCATAATCCTAATTCCAAACCTAGATAAAGATACTACACAGAAAGAAAACTACAGGCCAATATCCCTGATGAACACAGATGCCAAAATTGTTAACAAAATATTAGCAAATCAGATCCAGCAAACATCAAAACAATTATTCAGCATGACCAAGTAGGATTTATCTCAGGAATACAAGGATGGTACAATATTCACAAATCAATAAATGTGATACACCACATAGACAAAATGAAAGACAAAAACCATATGATCATATCAATACATGCTGAAAAAGCATTTGATAAAATCCCGCACCCATTTCTGATAAAAATGCTCAGCAATGTGGGAATAGAGGGATCATATCTCAACATAATAAAAGCCATATATGAAAAGCCAACAACCAACATTATACTCAATGGGCAAAAACTAAAAGCATTCTCCTTAAGAACAGGAACAAGATAGGGATGTTCACTTTTGCCACTTTTATTCAACATAGTACTGGAAGTCTTAGCCACAGTAATTGGACATAAAGAAAAAATAAAAGGGATTCAAATGGGAAAGGAGGAAGTGAAACTGTTATTACTTGCAGATGACATGATATTGTACATAGAAAACCCTAAATACTCCATCAAAAATCTACTAGAGTTAATAAATTAATTTAGCAAAGTAGCAGGACACAAAATTAACATCAAGAAATTGATGGCATTCTTATACACCAATGATGAACTCACAAAAAGAGAAACTAAAAAAATAATCCCATTTACCATTGTGGCACAAAAGTTAAGATACCTAGGAATAAACTTAACCAAAGAAGTAAAGGACCTATTTGCAGAAAACTATAGGACATTTGAAAAAAGAAATAGAGGAAGATATAAAAAAGCGAAAGCACATATCTTGTTCATGGATTGGAAGAATTAACATCATTAAAATGTCCATAGTACCCAAAGCAATCTATAGATTCAGTGCAATCCCCATCAAAATACCAACAACATATTTCAGGGAACTAGAACAAATACTTTAAAAGTTCATATGGAACCAAGAAAAGACCCCAATCAGCCACAGAAATCTTGAAAAAGAAGAACAAAGTTGGAGGGATCACATTATCAGATTTCAGGTTATACTACAAAGCTACTGTAATCAAAACAGCCTGGTACTGGCACAAGAACAGGCAGATAGATCAATGGAACAGAACAGAGAACCCAGAAATTGACCCAAGACGATATGTCAATTAATATTTGACAAAGGTAGCAAGAGCATACAGTGGAGTCTCTTTAATAAATGGTATTGGGAAAACTGGACAGCTACATGCAAAAAAATGAGACTAGAACACCAACTTACACCATACACGAGAATAAACTCAAAATGGATAAAAGACTTAAATATAACTCGTGAATCCATAAAAATTCTAGAAGAAAATGTAGGCAACAAAATTTCAGACATCATACCCAGCAGAATTCTCACTGATACAACACCTAAGGCAACAGAAACAAAGAAAAAAATGAACACATGGGACTACATCAAACTGAAAAGCTTCTGCACAGCAAAAGAAATAACCATCAAAACTGAAAGGGATCCCATTATATCAGAGACCATAATCGCCAATGATGCATCAGATAAGGGATTAATTTCCAAAATATGTGGAGTGCTCATACAACTCAACAAAAGGAAGACAAAGAACCCAATTAAAAAATGGGCAGAGGACCTAAATAGATACCTCTCCAAATAGGACGTACAAATGGCCAAGAGACAAATAAAGAAATGCTCAACCTGTGGGTTGCAACCCTTTGTGGGTCAAACGACCCTTTCACAGGGGTCACCTAAGACTATCAGAAAACACATATTTCCAATGATCTTAGGAACAGAGACACTGCTCCTCTATCTGTCTCCAAGCAGGTCTGCCCACATGCAGATATGCCCACATGCAACATGAGGAACTGTATCAAAGGGTCATGGGATTAGGAAGGCTGAGAACCACTGAAAATGTACACCTCTCCAAATATCATACAAATGGCTAAGAGACATGAAAAAATGCTCAAAGTCACTAATCATCGGAGAGATGCAAATTAAAACAACTATGAGGTATCACTTCACACCTGTCAGAATGGCTGCCATCAACACATCATCAAACAAGTGTTGGTGAGGGTGTGGAGAAAAGGGGACTCTAGTACGCTGCTGGTGTGAATGCAGCCTGGTGCAGCCACTATGGAAAAAACTATGGTGTTCGCTCAAAAAGTTAAAAATTGAACTTCCATTTGACCCAGTGATCCCACTTGTAGGAATATGACCTAAGAAGCCTGAAACACCAGTCCGAAATAATATATGTACGCCCATGTTTATAGCAGCATTATTTACATTAGCTAAGATCTGGAAACAACCCAAGTGTCCATCAGTAGATGAGTGAATAAAAGGGCTATGGTACATGTACACAATGAAATGCCATGCAGCTGTAAGAAAGAAAGATCTCTTATTATTTGAGATGACATGGAGGGCCCTGGAGATTATTATCCTAAGCAAAACAAGCCAAGCAGAGAAAGACAAATATCACATGATCTCACTTATTTGTGGAATATATTGAACTAAACAAACTGATGAACAAAACTGACCCAGAGACATAAAGGTAAGGTACAGACTGACAAACCTCTGAAGAGGTGATGTTGGTGGGGGGAGATAAACCACAGATCTTATATGCATGTATGCATAACCAATGGACATAGACAACAAAGCTGGGGATGGGGTGGGGGGAATGGGGAGAGGGTGTCAATGGGGGAAAAAGGAGAAACATCTGTAACAAAAACAAATTAATAAAAAATAATTTTTAAAAAATGAGCAAAAAAAAGTAACTAAAATAAAACATATTCTCTTTCCTATGATATGTTTGCAGTTAGAAAAAAATCCTCACTTAGGTTTACTGGTTAAACAGTGTGTGTGTATGTGTGTGTGTGTGCATATGTGTGCCTTATTTAAAAAATATAACTGGCTAAACATAGCCTTTTAACTTTAATCAATGGGATTAAAAAGTGAAAGTTGCTGCATTAGTGTTTGCTCACCCACTTATTTCTTTCTTTCTTTTTTTTTTTATCCTCACCTGAGGACATTTTTCCATTTTTGTTCAGGTAGAGTGGGAGGGAGAGAGAGGAACAGAGAGAGAGAGAGAAACATCGATGTGAAAGAAACACAATTGAGTGGCTGCCACCCGCACGACTGACTGACCAGAGCCGGGGACAAACTGCAACCGAGGTACATGCCCTTAGCGGGAACCGAACCTGGGTCTCTCCGGACCGCAGGTGGACGCTCTAACCGCTGAGCCAAACCGGCCAGGGCCCACTTATTTCTTAATAAGTTGCTCAGAATTTTGATATTGTAGTCAATAAGTGTTGCTGAAAAGGAATAATAAAAATGCACATTTAATTTTATTGCAGAAAGTGTTATTACATAAGCTGTTGCCTTATCTCATATTTTGAAGGTATTCTGTGCTTAATCATTTTATTTATATTCTTGGAAGGCAGTACTGCTAAAAAGGTTTTTGGCAGGAAATTACTGAGTCAAATTTTTCAAAGAAAAATATTGCATCATTTACTTGAAGAACTTGGAATTCTGAAAGTTCAGCATCATTTCAGAGTTCTTTAAAAAAATCAATGTAGGTATTATCACTATTTCTGGGTACCCTTTAAGTTAATGCACACTCTAAAATATCTGTTTAAATTTCAGAACTGGATGGTAAATAGAGGGTAGTAACATGCTAGAGTCAGTTTTCCCCAAATCAACTCTTCCCTCTCTCTTTTTTTTTTATTCCACGAGTCTTAAATAGAGATGCTATTGCTAATCAAATGCACTCATTGTTCCCTGGTGACTTATTTCTTCTTCCTTCTTCCTTGCCTCCAAGATAAACTCATATTTTCATAGATTTTCAAATTCCAAAATGGGACTAAAAAGCAGCAAGATGTATTGCTTAATTAATTAATTTATATTGGCAATTCCAGAGTCATACCTTTTGAAACTTCGAAAAATTATTTCCTCCATGGATTTAATATAATAATTATCTTAGATAAGTAGTGTCTGTTTCTAAGTAAAGCCAGAAAGGTAATTGTTTATTAGCAAAAGAATGAGAGTTTCTATTTCTTTCCTCTCTCCCTCCCTCCCTCTTTTCCTTCTCTTTCTTCCTCCCTCCCCTTTTCTTTCTTTTTTTCTTTGCCGGTGAATTGACTGAAAAGTGTATATGTACTAAAGGGGGTCCTACTATAGGAAATATTTTAATATTACAAAATAATACACTGAAAAATCACCAAAGGATGTTGTTAAAATGCAGATGTGTCTCAGTAGTTTTGAAGTGAGGCTGGAGGTTCTGCATTTCTAAGTTACTGGGTGATGTGGATGCTGCTGGTCACCCCTTGGAGTAGGAAGGCCATAGAGGATGGGGCATAGAACTAGATACTTTCTAAGGCGGGGGGTTTTAATCATTTAGAAAAGCATAAGTCTTATAGGCTATGTTGAGAAGTTTATGAAGTCTCAAAACTTTTCTCAAAATAATGTCATAAAATGCCTAAGACAGGAAAATGAGCATTATAAATGCAAGTATCAAAGTATTATGTAACAGTTTGCTATTTAGTACTATGTGTGCTTCATTATTAACATATTAAATATTGAGGCCTAACAATGATGCGTAATAACTTTTGTAACTTCAAAATAATGATTTTTTGAGGTTTCTGAAGTCCATAGTAGGAGATGAAAATATCTGTGATTTCTATTTGTGTTAGTCACAAGTACTACTGATATCACCTTGGTTTGTTGCCCATGTTCGCAATGGAAGAAATGAAATACTGAGTGATTAATAAAAGCAAAGATGTTAATTTCTTCTAGAACATACTCCAAGTTCCTTTGTGGCACTGTAATTTTAAGACTTAGAATAAACACAAACATCTGATTCTTTTTATATAATAATTTATGAATTACTAAATACAGAAGGCAAACTCAGATTATGTATATCATTTCATCAATGGCCCTTCACTCCTATCTTTTCCTAATTTATTTTGTACATTTTTTAAAAATATATGACTATTTTTTATTACATTTTCTTACAAATACTTTGCTGTGCATTAGAATAGTAAATATAATATAAATATATAATTATTGGGTTAAAAACCAATTAGGCTCCTTCCATCCTAGACTACATTATATTTCCACCCTTACTGTTCTCTCGGAATTGGCTGTGAAGCAGGGTATGGTGATATTGTTCTGCCTGTAGGGTTTTCTATGTCTAATTTTATGTCATCTGCAAATAATGACAGTTTCACTTCCTCCTTTCCAATTTGGATCCCTTTTATTTTTTCTTTATGTCTAATTGCTGTGGCTAAGACTTCCACTACTATGTTATATAAGAGTGGTGAGAATGGGCATCCCTGTCTTGTTCCTGTTCTTAAGGAAAATGCTTTTAATTTTTGCCCACTGAGTAGGATGCTGGCTATAGGTCTTTAATATATGGCCTTTATTATGTCAAGATATGATCCCTCTATTCCCATATTGCTGAGCATTTTCATCAGAAATGGGTGCAGGATTTTGTCGAATGCTCTTTCAGCGTCTATTGATATGATCACGTGGTTTTTATCTTTCATATTGTTTATGTGGAGAATCACATTTATTGACTTGCAAATATTATACCATCTTTGCATCCCTGGGAATGAATCCTACTTGGTCATGGTGAATAATTTTTTTTAATGTATTGCTGGATCCGATTTGCTAGTATTTTGTTAAGAATTTTGGCATCTATGTTCATCAAGGATATTGGCCTATAGTTTTCTTTCTTTGTAGTGTCTTTTTCTGGTTTTGGAATTAGAATTATACTGGCCTCATAAAACAAGTTTGGAAGACTTGTTTCTTCTTAAATTTTTTGAAATACTTTGAGGAGAATAGGTGTTAGTTCTTCTTTGAATGTTTGGTAGTACTCCCCTGTGAAGCCAGCTGGGCCTGGGCTTTTGTTTGCTGGGAGAGTCTTGATTACCTCTTCAATTTCCTTCATTGTCATTAGTCTGTTCAAGCTTCCTATCTCTTCCCTGTTCTGTTTTGGGAGACTATGTGTTTCTAAATTTGTCCATTTCGCTTAGATTGTCGAATATGTTGCCATATAATTGTTCATAGTATTTGTTAACGATCCTTTGTATTTCTGTGATGTCAGTTGTTACTTCTCCTCTTTCATTTCTGATTTTTTGTATTTGGCTTTTCTCTTTTTGTTTCTTGGTTAGTCTAGCTAAGGGTCCATCATTCTTGTTTATCTTTTTAAAAAACCAGCTCTTTGTTTCATCGATCCTTTGAATTGTTTTTTTGGTCTCTATGTCATTTATTTCTGCTCTGATCTTTACTATTTCCTTCCTTCTACTTGCTCTGGGGTTTTCTTTTTGTTTGCTTTCTAGTTCTTTAAGTTGTGATGTTAAATAGTCAATTAGAAATTTTTCTTGTTTCTTGAGGTAGGCCTGTAGTGCTATGAACTTCCTTCTCAGAATTGCTTTGGCTGCATCCCATAGATTTTGTGTTGTATGTT
This sequence comes from Molossus molossus, assembly GCF_014108415.1. Classification (NCBI taxonomy): domain Eukaryota; kingdom Metazoa; phylum Chordata; class Mammalia; order Chiroptera; family Molossidae; genus Molossus; species Molossus molossus. The sequence goes on along the minus strand of NW_023425366.1, from coordinate 29,830,030 downwards.
CATTATCATTGATTTCTAGGAAGTTGTTAATTTCTTTCTTGATCTCCTTTGTAATGCTTTCATTGTTTAATAACATGTTATTTAGCCTCCATATGTTCAAATGCCTTTGTATGTTCTTGTTGCAATTTATTTCTAGTTTCATGCCATTGAAATCTGAGAAAATGCTTGATATGATTTCAGTCCTCTTCAACTTGTAGAGACTTAGTTGTTGCCCTAACATGTGGTCTATCTTTGAGAATGTCCCATGTGCACTTGAAAAAAATGTGAATTCTTCAGTTTTGGGGTGTAACTCTCTGTAGATACCTATTAAATCCATTTGATCTAGTGCTTCCTTTAGAGTCTCTGTTTCATTGCCAATTTTTTGTCTAGAGGATCTATCGAGTTTTGTCAGCGGGGTATTGAAGTCTCCTGCTATGATTGTATTGCTATTGATTTCTCCTTTGAAGTCCTCCAGAAGATTTTTAATATATTTTGGTGTTCTTTATTGGGTGCATATATGTTTACCAAGGTTATATCTTCCTGTTGGATAGATCTTTTCAATATTATGTAGTGGCCTTCTTTGTTTCTAGTTATGGCCTTCATTTTGAAATCTATTTTATCAGATATGCATATTGCTACCCCAGCTTTTTTTTTCTTTCCGTTTGCTTGGGAGATTTTTTTCCATCCTTTCACTTTCAACCAATGTGAGTTTTTTGTTGCAAGGTGGGTCTCTTATAAACAACATATATATGAGTCATGCATTCTTATCCAATCAGCTACTCTGTGCCTTTTTATCAGAGCATTCAATCCATTTACATTTTAGGTGATTATTGATATGTACTTATTTATTGCCATTTTTGTTTATTGTGGTTATATTTTTCTTCCTATTTCTTTTACTAATTACAGCAGTCTTTTTACCATTTCTTGCAGTGCTGGTTTTGTGCTAATATATTCCTTAGCCTTTTTTTTTTTTTTTTGTCTAAAAACTCTTTATTTGACCTTCTATTTTGAATGATAGACTTGCTGGGTAGAGTAGTCTTGGATTCAGATCCTTGTTTTCCATGACCTTGATTACTTCATGCTATTCCCTTCTGGCCTGTAGTGTTTCTGTTGAGAAGTCAGCTGAGAGCCTTATGGGGGTTCCTTTGTAGGTCACCTGTTGCTTATCTCTTGCTGCCTTTAGGATTCTCTCTTTGTCTTTAATTTTTGGCATTTTAATTACTATGTATCTTGGTGTGGGCCTGTTTGGGTTCTTCTTACTTGGGACTCTCTGTGCTTCTTGCACTTGAATGCCTTTCTTCTTCACCAAATTAGTGAAGTTTTCTGTCAATATTTCTTCAAATATATTCTGTAACCCTTGCTCATTTTCTTTTCCTTCAGGGACTCCTATGATGCAAATATTATTATGTTTCCAGTTGTCCCACAGTTCTCTTAAGCTGTGTTCCTGTTTTTTAATTGTTTTTTCTTTTGTTTTTCTGATTGGTTGATTTTTTCTACCCTGTCTTCTAATTCACTGATCCGGTCCTCAGCTGTCCCTACTGTGCTGGTTAGTCCTTCCAATGTATTCTTTATTTTTGCTGTGTCATTCTTCATTTCTTCTTGGTGGTTTTTCATTCCCAATTAGTTGGTTTTCAATGTTTCTATACCTTTACTCATGGTGTTGATGTTCTTATTCATGCTGTTGAGCTTCCTCAAGATCATGACTCTGAATTCTAGGTCTGTTAACTTGCTTAACTGCATTTCATGTATCTCATCTTCAGTAGAGGTCTCTTGTTCTTTCATGTGGGATTTGTTTCTTTCTTTTACCATTTCAGCTATCTCAGTGGGTTTTGGAGCCTGCCAAATTTTCCCTGTGGTTTTTGATGTTCTGCTGTTTGTGGCTTCCTCTGGGTTTAGATGAGCATGGGAGGACTCACATTAAACACCTTTGTCAAGTCTTATTTTTCTGGCTAGATTTGCAAGCCCAGGAAAGGGTGAGTTATTTTTTGCCTTTTAGCCTGAAGGCCATTAGTCTCCATTGCTTGAAGAGCCTTGGGTTCTCAGTTTAATGAAAAACTCCCTCATGATCTCAGGTGCTCAGCGTAAGAGGATTTCCCAAGGGTGGGCATGTGCTGATTGTTATTGAGCCTCAATTTGCATTTTTTGGCCCAGCTGGGTGGAGCTGAGTCTCCAATGGGAGGGCTGCTGCTTCCACCCAGAGCTCTCAGAAGGAGCAAGATGCCACTGTCCTGTGTGCCTGCAGTTCAGCAAAAGCGCTGAGCACCCTCCAAATCCCAAGTGTCCCCACACAGTTCCAGTCCAGTCCACCCTTCTTCTGCCAGAGCCCAAGGTGAGTGGCTGTAGCTGGTTTAGTGCTCTGTCTCAGCCCTCTGTGCTGTGGAGCCAGATTAAGGTTTTAACCCCAAGAGTGTTGCTTACACCCAAGACCATTGTTGTCCGTGGGCTCCCAGCCCCCATCTCGTGCCTCTGTAGACCTACCAGACTTGATTCAATGTATCTGGTTATATAGTCCTCTCAAGCTGCCTTTCTGTTGCTTTTTTGCATGACAATTTGTCTTTATTTTAGTTTTAATTCCAGTTTGGTCCTGGGGATTATCTGGTTAGCTTCCATTCACACCGCTGCCATTTTTCTCATTAGATTCTTTAACCCACACTGCAGTGTAGGAACAGCAGGATCAGTGACCTTATCTCATAAATGAGCAAATTTAAATTTGCATTTTTGATAATTAACTCATATATGTAGCTGTTAAGACAGGGATCAAATCCAGGACATTTATTTTACATCTACTTACTTAGCACCTATTCTTTGCCAGGCAAATACAAAAGTGTCCTTACCCTCATGGAGCCTGTCCTGATGGAGCAGAGCTGAACATAGTCTCTATTGCATAATTTGACATGATTATAAAGTGCCCACATTGTAATCCAGCCTGCTGGAGGAGGTGGAAGTATTAAATGCAAAGGCTCCTTAAATCATCTAGAATCTGGTAGGACTTGTGTTTTGGCAATTCACTCCACTGTTAATTTTAAAAATCACTCTATGCAGGCTTGACTGAGACTGTACCTTCTTTTAAACTCCTGTGTCAATCTCCTTTACCCTGGAATAAACAGCTCCTCAGTACCAGCTGAGCAAAATGTCCTAGAAAAAGAATCATCCTGAGCACTTGGGATTCAAAACCACTCCTTGTTTTATGCAAAGAACAGAACAATTTTGAGAAATTAGCTTCATATTCATTTAGGCTTTCTTTAATGTCAATCAATAAAGTTGTTTAATGTTCTCCATAGAATTATCGCACATCTTTTATTAAATTTATTCTTAATCTTCTTGTTCTTTGCTATTGTTCAGTATAATATACACTGTAATAGTTTTCATCACTAAGAAAGTTTCTTTGTTTCTAGAAGATATTTTTGTTTTTAGTGTGTTTTGTTTTTCACCATAAAAGGATTTCCACTCAGTGATTTCAGGTGTGAAAAAATAATTGAGTAATGTTTAAAATTATGAGAGGAAAAAGGTATGACCACAACCACCCCCAGATGTTTTATCCAGCTAAGAAAAAATGAACATGAAAATATTAATTTTATCCACGCCAATATATAATCAAATATAATGTATGCACTAAGTAGATGCTTTAAAGCATAACTAAACTAAGACTATCAATGGACCCTCCATGGCACAACAAATAAACAGCAGCAAATAAATAAAATAATAGAAAGCAATATTACCCACAATAAAAAAATTCTGTTGATTGCAACATCCACCAATTAGAAGTTATTTTTTAAAACTCCAGAGTCAATAAAACATGGTGGGAACATCACTAAATTTATTTAACTATATACAAAAATTAAACAAGTATGAAAATTATAGTCTCAAAAGGGAATTTCAATATTGGAAACCTTGACAGTGATTTTATTTCATATATCTGCATATCCCATTATTTTTTCATACAATACACTCATGTTGAAAACATCCCAGTTATTTCTAAGCGTATTGATAAATCATCCTAAAGACAAGCCGAGTCTATTTAATGTGTTATTTGTTCAATTCCAGTGGTATAAATATCCTGTGTTGAATTGTATTTAAAACTTAAAAAGATGAAGTGGAAATCTATTTTAAACTTCTACCCTTTGCTAGCTTAAAAAAAATACAGTGATATCATCCTGTGTAAAACATTCTAATAAATCAAAGTGAGCAGAATCTGTCTGATTTTGATGAATAAAAACTAGAATTTGCATGATTATAAAGGATGACTATGTTATAATTAGCATTTTATAATCAGTATAGAATACTCTCTCTTTTTCCTTTCTGTTGAAACATATATTGTTATTACTTTTTCCTTGATTTGTTAACCTTGTCTAGAGTCTAAAAGTGGAATAACATGAGAGAAAAATAAAATAAAACAAAAAAAAGGATAATATAATTATTTTATAATTTAAAGTTTGGACATCATTTAAAAGTTCCAATTTCTTTCATTTGATTTTGATTCATTCACCTTCAAAAATAGACAACTTATCTCAATTCAATAAGTGCTAATTCTAAAATGGAGAATTCAATAAATGAAAAGATAAGAAAGTCCCACACTGGATCTAAAAATTCAGCAGCGATAATATGCTTTTCATTCTAGTTTCTAAGAAATTAACATAACATCAAATTGCTTTTGAAAAATTTATATAGCATTAAGCATTTTTTATTTACCCTTAAAAATATTTTAAATGGAATGTAACCCTGATGTACTGGCAGATTTTTTTTAAATTTTTTTAAATGATAGCTTTTTTGGGATAAACTACACATACCATAAACTCAGCCTTGTAAAATCATCACTACTCTCTGATTTCAGAACATTTCAATACCCCCAAATAAATTTGATACTTACTTGTAGTCACCTTTCATCTCCCACTACCTCCAGTCCCTGAGAACCACTAGTGTGTATTCCGTCCCTACAGGCTTGCCATCTGTGGCCATGTCATATAAAGGAATCATACAAGGTGCTCTTTTGTGACTGGCTTCTTTCACAGAGCATAGTGTTTTTAAGGTTCACCCATGTTGTAGTAAGTATCAGTACCTCATCTTTTTTTATCACCAAATAATACTCCAATGTGTAGTTATACCACATTTTGTTTGTTTATTTATCAGTTGATGGATATTCGGGTTTTCCCATTTTTTTGTGTGTTATACATAATGCCACTATGAACAATTGTATGCATGTTTTTGCATGAACATATATAATACATTCTCTTGGGTATATACCTGGGAATGGAATTGTTATGTCATATAACTCTGTATTTAGCATTTTGAGAAATGACCAAACTGTTTCCCAAAGCAACTTCATCATTGTACATTCCCAAAAGCAATGTAAGAGCATTCTGATGTCTCCTTATCCTGTCAACACATATTATTGTCTGTTTTTTTTTTTTTAAGTTATTTTCAAATTTTCACCTTTTTCAGGGCCGGTGTTTCTCTCAGGATGCTGGGCAGTGGCAGTGAGACGCTTTTGGCCAACTATAGGCTGCTGTAAGTGTCCTGAGCACGTGTGAGGCAGGCAATGCTAAGCCAAGACGTTTGGCTGGTGTAGGCATATTGAAAGCATTTTCAATTTATGATATTTTCAACTTACAAAGGGTTTATTGGGATGTTATCCCATTGTAAATCGAGGGGCAGCTCCATGAACATTCAACAATTATGTGGTTATTTTTTCAATTTCTTGATGATGTGCTTTGGAACACAAAGGGTTTTTAATTTTGATGAAGTCTAATTTACATTGTGGTTGCATATCTAAGAAACCTTGACCCAGCCGTGTCGCAAGAATTAAGTTGCAGTTTCATTCTTTTTTCACGTGAATACACAGTGCCCCAGCATCATTTGTTGAAAAACTATTCTTTCCCATCAAAAATCAATTGATCAGCCCGGGCCGGTTTGGCTCAGCAGTTAGAATGTTGGCCCGCAGACCAATGAGTCTCAGTTTCAGTTTCGGTCAAGGGTGTGTACCTCAGTTGCGGTTCGTCCCTGACCCTGGTAAAGGTCATGCAGAAAGCAACCATTTGATCTGTCCCTCTCACGTCGATGTTTCTCTCTCTCTCCCTCTCTTCTATTCTATCCTAAGACAAATGGAAAAATATCCTCGGGTGAGGATTAAAAAAAAAATCAATTGATCAAATATGTACAAATTTAATTCTGGATTTTTAATGCTATTCTACTTATCTGTATACCTATACTTTTGCTGGTATTGCACTCTTTTGACTTACTGTAACATTGTAGTAAATTTTCAGATTGAGAGTAGGCAGTCCTTTAAATTTGTTTTTTTCTAAAAAAATTGTGTTGGCTGTTCTGGGTCCCTCTCATTTCCAGTAACTTTTACGATGACCTTCTCAATTCATACAAAAAAGCCAGCTAGGATTTTGATAAAGATTGTTTTGAATTTGTAGGTCAGTTTGGTGAGTATTTCTATCTTTTTTACATATTTATTGGGAATATATATATATATATATATATATTCACGATATATATATATTTTGCTTCTGGGAGTAATGTATGCCTTTTACCATTTTTTTCTTATTTTTGTGTTTTTCTTAATGATTTGCAAGATTTTTATATATTCCAAATACTAATCTTAATAAATTATTGGTGTTGAATATGTCATTTCCTATAGGGAGTGTGGCTTGTCTTTTTACTTTTCTGTAGTGTTCCCACTTGAAAAAAAACACCTTTTAAAAACTAATAAAGTTTCTCAGTATCATTAAAAAATGTCTTAACCTAACCCAAGAACATAAAATACCTTCCTACAGTCTTTCCTATAATATCTACATTTCGCTTCTAACATTTAGGTCGAATTCAGCTGATCTTCATTTTTATGGGTGGAATGAAAAAGGGTTCCGAATAGATTTTTTTCTATGTGGAGGGCAAATCCTCTCAGCACTGCTGTAGTCTTTCATACCTTGTGCTTTTGCAAAGCTGGATCTCTCCTATAGTTCCTGTATTGTGTGCTTTCTTTACTCTATGTTATTATTTATCCTGGACCACAGATTTGTAGCACATTTTTGTGACTGACAGGCAAATCCACCTATCTTGCTTCTCTTAGAAGTATATAGGCCATTTGTCACCTTTTGAACATTCATACTCATTTTAGAACTCACTCTTCAAATTTCACTTCAGACTTGAGTCAAAATTGCATTTAATCCACAGATCAGAATGGTTAATGGTTAATGCATTTTGAGTTTTGTGCTAAAAATTTGATTCTAACCTCAGACTAAGCAACTTCTCTCTCTCTCTCTCTTTTTTTTTTTGGTCCTTTTAAGTTATTATATAGAATCCTTGGCCAACTTCTATTTGATTTCTTCCTAAGAACACTGTATTTTTGTTGCTATGACAAGAGGGCATTTTTAATTAGATTCTCTGCTTATTACTTTGTAGACAAATATCATTTTTTTTCTGTTGATATTCTATCCAGCCTCCATCTTCACAATACTTAGTAGATAGTTTCTCCCTGATTTTCTACAGAAGGGTCATTTTATCTTCAAATAAAACAGTTTTGTGTTTCCTTTTCCAATCGTTACCTTTTTAATTTTATTTACCCTTCAGTTTACTGGGTAGAAGAAATCAGATTGTTTGAACTATAAATTTTACCACAATCTGGGTTTGCCTGTGATTTTGTGTAGCGTGTTCTTCTGTACCCTGAATTTTCCACCCTGAGATTAGTAGTTTGATCTGTGAACTTGGCCAGAGACTAGTCTGTGGGTGTACCCCCATAGCAAAGATAGAGATACACCTAGAAGAGGACAGGTAAGGAATAATTGGTAATCTTGGTAGAGAAAGTATGGATCCCACTTTCAAGGTAAATAATCACACTATCTTAGATATATTTTTAAATAAATTATAATATAAAATCATTTAAAATTATATAAAAGAAAAAAATAAAATTACATAAAAGAAAGCTATTAGAGGGCAGATTCATTTAACTTACAATTGAATTCTTCACCATAGAACACAACCTGGGATTGTCTCTGTCTAGCATTATCATAGGATGATTTGGGAGAAGTTGTGATTACGGATGATCAGGGACAACCAAGCTGACTCTGGATCTCTTGAGATTTTCTCATTAATTAAGTCAGGTCACCTGAGCATTGCATTAGGCCCACAGTGTCTTAAACACTTGCAAAACTGCAGCTGCTTTGGAGCAGTTTTCCATGGGCTCTTGTGAGGGGCTGCTATAGGAAATAGCACTGTGAGAATGTACTGAGTGATCTGCAGTTTAGCACATCACATCCCTCTCACATGAGGCCCACTGTGAGAATGTCATGTCACAATAATTACAGGGAGAGTTTTGCCACTCGAGGATATTTTCTCTTCAATGACTATGATAATTAAACAAGCAACCATCACAGCTCTCTTTCATTGTGCAGTCAGAAAGCTCAGAACCAAAATCTGGACCTTTCTCTGATTTTCATCCCTTCAAACCCTCTTGGTTACCTTCAACTATTCCCTCCCCTCCCCCAATGTCATAGTTAAAACAAGTTATTGTTTTTTTTTTTTCTTTATTGATTTTAGACAGGGAGATGAAGAGAGAAATAGAAACATCGATGAGAGAGAACATTAATTAGCTGCCTCATGCATGCCCCCCACTGGGGATATGGTCCACGACCTGGGCATGTGCTGTGACCAGGAATTGAACTGGCAAACTCTTGGTGCATGAGTCAATGCTCAACCACTGAGCCAAACGGGCTGGGCATAAAGCAGATTATTTTAATCCATTCTTTCATTCTAGCATTGAAGTTAGAATAATACTTTAGCATTTAATTTGTAACACCCTTAGCTCAGATGGCTGCACACATACATAAGACTCCAGAGTCACCAAAGAGAACCCTCACAGTGTCCAGCCGCAGATGTTCCTCTATCAATAATATCAACTGCATATGTTCCTCTCCTGAAAACAGCCTTCATACCCCTCTTGGCTTATAGCAGAATACCAACATTTATTGCTCAGTATGGTCCACTATTGTACCTATAAATTATTTTTTTTAAATTAATCCTCACCAGAAGATATTTTTCCATCGATCTTTTTAGATAGTGGAAGGGGGCGGGGAGAGAGAAACATTGATGTGAGAGAGACACATCTACTGATTGCCTTCTGTACTACCCCTACTGGGGCTGGGGATCGAATTCGCAACCAGGTACATGCCCTGGACTAGAATCCAGCACGCAACCCTTCAGTCTGCAGGCTCATGCTCTAACCACTGCGGTAAACCAACCGGGACTGTGTCTATAAATTTTTATCTCCATATGGTCCCTAATGTGATTCCATTTCTAGAAGAATGGATGCTTTTATTTTTTTTAATTTTGCCTTATAATGTACATTTATTTAGAAAATCATATGCCAGTTTATGCTGTTTTATGCTTTCTTAAATTCATTTACCCTCCACCATGCTTCAAAATCCAAATAAAAACCCGAGATTTAACTCAGCTGGCCAAGTTAAAAAAATGATTGCTGACTTCTCTGACTTCCAGTGTTATTTATTACCTGAAATCGTGGGTTTCAGCATAAACTTATTATAGCGTAAACCTCCCTTTTGAGTGGCTGCCTAAACCAAAAGCGTTTTTAGTTTGTTGTTAATGTTTCCTTACATATATTTGCCTCTCTTTATCACCTGTGTGGGAAACAGTTAAAATAACAAGATTAAATTTTAAAGGTGCTGTTTGCTTGGCTGGTCTGTGGTTGGCCTCTGGGAACTTGTTTCTCAGAATGGCCTTTCTGATGTTTGTTTTTTGTGCCTAGCTTGTTTGTCCCAACAATGTAATTTATGGTGCGCACATGGGTAGAGGGTACCTACATGACCAGCTCCCAGTGAAAATCCCTGCACTCTGATTCTTGAACTGACTTCTCTGGGCAGGAACAGTGCATCGGCGTTGCATTTTGCTGCTGGAGAAAACACACTTGGTGGACCCTTTTCATGCTAAAGGTAGAGAACATAGGCACCTCATGTGTGCATCTCCCAGTCTCTGTCCAATGTTTCCGTTGGTTAGCAAACCTCGTGTACTTCCTGAGTGAAATCTGAAACAGTGAAGGTCAAGGAGAGACTGAAGAAACAGGCAGACCATTCCAGATCAATGGGGCAGGTTTAACAAGACTTCTTTAACAAGGACTTTTGGAGAGAAGGGGATGCCTGTCAGGCCTGGGGTGGGGCCCACACCTGTGCTGTCCACCTGCAGTGGCCTCCTAGGCCAAGGCCAGAGGACGGTGCTGCCCAGAGAAGACGCCAGCCCTCATCCCTGGTTCCCTCGGGAGCAGCAGCACAAGCCTTATTTATGAGGCTTGTCTTTGGCAGCCACGGGACGTGTAGATCTCTGCATCCAACAACCAGAATCTTAGAAGTTTATATAGAGGCGTTAACTGGTTCGGTCATGTGTGCTGTCCAGATGGTCTCCGCAAGATTGCTCCCTTGGGGCTGTGTCCTTGAAAAATGGCTTCCCCTGCAGAAACCGTGGGCAGAGCACACATTGGAAGGACAGGGTGGGAGAGAGAAGCCTATGTTTTCTGGAGTCCAGCTCGAGGGTCCACTGCCTTCTTTTTGACCTCCTCCAACAGTCAGTTTTTCCCTTTGTTGATGCTGTTGTGCACCCTTTGGGTGGTAATAAACTACAGGCTCGAGTACAAAGGGCAGCAGTCCCGTGAGTGTGCCTGGTGATTCTCCCAATGCAGGCTGGTGCCTGGCACCCCGAGCACCACCAGAAATGCTGTTAAAATGCCAGTCGGGGTGTAAACCAGGTATCATCTCATAATGACGAGGAAGGGACTGGGAGTGGCACATGAGCAGAAGAGCAGGAGTGTGTGCCAATGAGGGGTCCCTTACAGCATAGTGGAGAAAGCTGGGAGTGGAGCAAGGCAGGAGTGGACAGCCGTTCAATCCCCTCTGACACCGCAGACAGCTCAAGACTGGCCAGTGCCAGACATGAGAGGCAGCAATAACACGGGCCCCTGGAGGAGAACTTGGAGTAAAGAGGTCTAGCCCATGAGTCCTCCAGCCCAGTCCCTTCACCAGAAGTCAGGTGCCTACACTCAGGGAAAGAGAAAAAGCATGCCTCCAGTGGAGACCTGCCACTCTGTGACTATGTCCTTATTAGTGTGGCAGTTGACAAAGTCCCCCCACCTCAGTGACCATAAGTTTCTGAGCAGCCTTTGACCCCTTCATTTACTTCGTAATCCAGACATATGCATCTTCTGAGTCAAATTTATAATGTGAAATCTATGTAGAAACATAACTTTTAAAACCTGACCCTTCCAGTTTTTATTAAACTCTCCTTCTTTAACATAGCAGAGGCTACAGGCAGTGCCTTATGCCCAGAACGCAGCCCTGTGCAGAGCCCACTGGACCGAGCTCAGCTGAGCAAAGTGTCTTTCCCAGGCAGTTACTTGCTCTGCGCCTCCAAGTTTGGCAATGGAAACACATTTGTTCTCTGTTCCATATGGCAGAAAGAAAAAAAAGAAACAAGCCCTGATGAAGAAGATTAAATAAGCAAAGCTAAGAGGAGCCGAGTTGAGAGGAAGAACATCAGAAAGGGTTTCAGACCCTCTTTTCAGTCCCTTTCAGAGGCGGGGCTGCCCCTCCCATTGAGTCAGGGAGACACCTGGTCTCTTAAAATATTCCCCTGTTCTGGTCACGCTTTTCAGCAGGAGGGCTGAGCTCAACATACACCGCCTCGCTTTGATTCTTAAAGGGACTATAAGTAGATTCTGTCTCAAACATACACATTTAAAATGTAGGCTTTTATTTTTAAGTGATTAGAATCTAACACGTTACTATGTACACAGCGGTTTCTGTCTCTATCTCCATATGTGAATTACATTACAACACCAGCATACAGTAATATATATATTAATAATTAATATTTTCACTTTGGTTTGCTTCCATTTTTGTCTGTCCTCTGAGGGTCTCATAGATCATTACCTGTACCCTAAAGCCAAGAGCCAGGGCAACATAAAATAATTATTTTTGTACCCTCACATTATTTACAGCCTTTGCTCCACACCACTCTCTACCTGAGTCCCACACGTCCACTCTGACTCACTGTACACATAGCACCCTGACCTGTCTCGAGTCTCAGCAGCTAGACACACCTGACCTTTGTCGCTTCTTGTTGCCTATTGGACGTGACCCTGTGCATCAGCCTCCTCATTCTGCACAGGCTCTCTCTGTCTTCCCTGCTTCTTTCTAGTCAAACCCCCATTGCATCTGCTCTGGCTCAATCCCTCACCTGTAGCACTTAGCTCTGAATCTTTCTGAACTAAACCACGACACCTGCTCCTCCTCCTCCTTTCCCCAGAGAACCATCTCTTCCTTAAAACAGACTTAGAAAAACCAACACTGCTCAGCATGCAAGAACGTTGCGCAGATCAGTGTAAATGTATTTATTTTGGACAGCATAACACATAGCACTGGCATGCATTGTGACATAAGTTTTAAAAATGCATGCCACGGTGCATAAAGCAAATCTTTCAGGAAAATGTAGCCTGGAGTGTGATGATTTAACATAAGTAATAATCAGTTTAGGTGAGAAAATATTAAAATTTTGCTAAAGAAAGAAAGATATGAATATTCTGAAGTCAGCTAATATTTGAAAAGATAAAAGGTGTTCCCAGAACAAGATGTTAATTTTGGCTCCAATTAACAGCAAGATAAAATAAATCTGACATCTTTTTCTTTCTTTAGGTCATGTTGTTTGTTCCCCAGTACCCTGCTCTCATCCAGGTGTTTGGCACTTTTATTTATTTTTTTTTGTGCATAAGAATATAAGTAAGTTAAGCTTTCTAGTACATACTGCATTATCCCCCCTCCCTTTCAACTAGAATTACTGCATTGACTCCTGTATAATTCCTAGGCATCTTGCCCATCGTTCAAATTCTCAAAATTATAGCTAGAAGCCTTGCAGTGACTTTTGCCAACATCTTAAGTACCTTATTAGTTGGGTTTGAAAAAAATGTATCTAGACTGGACATTCAATTCACTCAATTAAAATTAATGAATATCCATGGGCTGCTAGTTCGGAGTTGAGTTCTTGCCAACCTATGTCTAACCAAAAGTAAAATATTCTTCTTTTTGAACAAAGCCGCTGTCACAATCAAGAAATGATTGTAGAGCTCTTCATCACTGTCAGTCATTACTCAACACCATGCCCCACGATTGTCCAATGGACTTAGTAAGAATAAGTAACCATTTCTTGGCCATAGCTTTGACACATAGAATGGGATATTTCTGGGTGTTATAGTAATGCTATTCCTCTTGCAAATAATGAAATAGTTGTGGGTTGCCCAGAAAGATTTATTTGAAATTGTGAAAAATATATGTTTGGGGTGGAAAAATAATGTTTAAAAAGATGGATCTGAGAATAAAATTTTGGAAGATTTTTTTTATTGCTCTTTTTTACATTCTTTAAATATAATCTTCTCCATTTAAAAAATTATTTCTGTGGTTCTGATTGAATACATTATTGTAGTGGAAGAAAATCTTGGAAACAAATAATTTAATTATGACCATTAATAATGTACTTGTGCTGTTACTGAATTCTTAGCTGTGTAATGATTTTCTACCCTTGGCATAGTGACAATATCTATGTGGGTTCCAAGGGCTTATAAATACATTTTTAAAATGGCATCCTCCCTTGCTGGACTATAAGACAATTTGGATATCAGAACTATCAGGACTACATATATACTTTTATTTTTCCCAAAGCTCCTATTTTAATACTTTGCACCTAGATGTTAACTATTCACTTGCTAGTCAAATAAATAAAATGAAAGAAATGAGTTAGAATTTACCACTATGCTTATGAATTAAAGAACAAAGAAGCAAATGTATTTCCATCCCTGAATTTCTGAATGTCACCAATTTAAAATGCATTCAGATAGACATGTTGGACTCCACCTAGGCTTGGAGCCTGACTGTATAGCCAAGATGGAATCAGTATGGGTGCAGCTGGGGGAGTGCCATTTATCACATTAGTCTAGAATTGCTTCTATTCTGAAACAAATACCCAGACATTATTCTTAGCTTATATGGTACATAACTTGCAAAGAGCTGTACTTGGATACCTACCAAATGAAAAATGTAAGCATAACTAGAGAAACACTTTCTGCTTTGGAAGAATAAAGGCATATCATACCATCAAAATTAAATAGAATTACATGATTTTAACTAATTATGATTTAATTAGTAGAAACAGTTTTTGTAGAACAAAGGCATTTTACTTTACATTTCATTAACATATGCTATATTATGAATTAGCATATATTATGCTAATATGCTATAATTATGCTATATTATAATAAGCCTTTGTAAAATTTGGTGAAAAAGAAAAAAGATGACCTTTGTTCTAGTCCCACTTCTGTCCTTAAAGCACGTGGTCACCTGAAAGAAAATATTGATTTCTCTGGCTCTGAGTTTCCTTACTGTACCAAGCAGGAATTTAACTAGCTGGTGTTTCATGGATTGTGTTCTAAATTTTTTTGGTTTTTTGCTCAATCTTATTCAGGTGTAGTCATGATATTATTTGCAATTGGTAAACGTACATTAAACAAGCACCTACTTAGCTGAATGAGAAAATGTCCATGATTTCACAGTAGCAAGGATCTTCTAGCAAACATTGCATTATCATCTTCTTTCATAATCACCCTCCGCTACCATCTTTGCTAATATGCATGGACCCATTAATACTCCAAAATCACCTCTCATTATTCAAGGAGCAACTTTCCATGTACTTTCTGTTCCCAATGCTGTTTTGAAAATTCGCCACAAAATGTACTTATTTGGCCACATTGTTAGTCCCCCTCGGTTGCTATATTCTTCTACCTCTTTGTGGCATTTGATGCTGCTGCATACAGCATCCAAGAGATGCTTTCAAGAGCCTTGTTATTTCTCAGCTTGTCTTCCTCTTTCCTGCATTCTAACCATAGAGCAACCCCATAATATCTCTTGCTTTTTAAAATGAGACAAAATAATCCAAAATTCTTGTAAAAAAAAAAAAGTGAATGCCTGCTTCTCTGATTAAATTGCTGACACCTCTTGACTTCATTTATCCAGTAATATTTACTGGGCATGTACTATGAATATGACACTGTGCATGGACCTCTAGGCACAACAATGAGAAAATAGACACCAGCCCTGCTTTTCATGTGGGAAAAGACATTTCTAGACTTTGATAGACATAACAGTCACATAATGCATGTTTACAGATAGGTACTCCTCAGGGAAGGGACTCAGTTTTATGACAACTCTTCTGAGAGGAAGCTGACCTGGTTGATCAAGCAAGATGTGAATAGGGCCTATGGTAGAAAGTAGCATGCTATGTTTTAGGAACTGACACAAGAGAATGTGTAGGTTTGAAAGAGGAAAAACTATAAAATTTGTGTGTATCAAATTATGATGCCCTTGTATGTATCAAATTAAGTTGCTGGACTTACTGTGGAAAATGACATTTGCTTATGTGTCTATTGACAAACCAATTCAAACATCAGGTCTCTAAAGTTACCATTGACCATGGCCTTTTCTTACCAGAGTAGACAATATACCTTCCCTGTACCTCATTTTTTCTTATGAATACAGACCGTTAGAGGGATTAGTCATTGCCAATTGTAAGAAAAAAATAAAGTCTATGGCTTGACAATTCCACAAGTTTCAAATTATATATCTATCTGACTATCTAACCATACATTTACTTATATCTAAATGTTAGTTTGACCCAGTTGGTGTGGCTCAGTGGCTGAGCATTGACCCATGTACCAAGATGGCACTGGTTCTGGTCACCTGCCCAGGTTGTGGGCCAAATCCCCAGTGGGAGGCATGCGGGAGGTGGCCAATCGATGTTCTCTCTCACTAATGTTTCTGTCTCTTCCTCTCCCTTCCTCTCTCTAAAATCAATAAAGAAAAAAAAAATGTTAGTTTGATCAGTGTATGTGTTTAGGAGGTTGGGGAATCATAGATAAACTGGTGGATAGATAAACTAGGTATTACCAATATTCTCGCAACTACTAGTAATGCTGATGTAAACATAGAAATGATGTTTTCCTGTCCTCGGAGGAAGACAGAGGGAACGGGCATTCAGAGGACACAAGGGAGCCATGGATGTCTGGGGGAAGAGGTGCTGAAAGCACCTTCAAGGCTCTTCAACACCTTCCTTCTCCCATGGTCCTCAGAAGGGCTTAGCTCTTGATGCTTGTCATGTAACGACCCTGCACAGGGGGAAAGAGTTTTCCCATTTGCGTGGCTTTCTTAGGAGACTACAGGTTTAAGGCCTCCACGTCCTTAGTTTATAAGAAACTCCCAGGTAACAGATACATACAGTAACTCGTATTATAAAGTCCATGTAATATTGACCAGTGTTTTCTTATCAGTAAAATATCAGTAACAAAACGTTTATTGAGTGAAAATATGGAGGTTTCCTATTTATAGAATAAATTTTGTTTTGCAAAGGAAATTTTAAATGTATCTTGGGATTCTCATACTTTCAGCACATTGTCAACACAGCCATTTCTGACCCACTAGATCAATCCATCAGTATTCACACAAATGTCTGAAACACGTAAACATGACTTCCGCAAAACAAACACAAGTTACAACTGCGCTGTAAATAATAATCAGCTCTCTACAAGCCCATGTAAACCTTTCATTTAAAATAATATTTCTAAACAATTTCCCCAGGTGATCGAGTATGCAAAGGAGCTTTTGTTATGCCAGTCCCATTCCTGTATATACTCCCAATCAATTATATATCCTAATATTTACACAGCACATTATCACTTGCAACACGCTTTCACACTTACTCATTTATTATCTCTTTTCAAATTAACAACACTCCTTAGTAAGATACGAGGGTATTATAATTCCAATTTGAGGGTTGCAGATAAAATTCAGTGAAGTCAATAATTTGCCCAACATCAAACGAAAAGTGATTTGCAGGGCTAATAAGAGTCATCAGCATTTACTAAGCAACAAACACAGCCTGGCCAGTAAGATAGGCTCTCTATAACTTTGCCTGCATTGCTAGCATCAATTTTCCAAGGTAAGTAATGCTGCCACCAATTAAATGATATATGAACTGAGGTTAATTCAGCTAAGTGGCAGAGCTTAGAACTAAACTAAGAGCATTTTGCTGTGTCATAAGATAGTTTTCCCTCATTCACATTTGCTTCTTTTCTCCTCATTTAATAATTAGGTCTATGAATTTTTTATAATAGCAGAATAATTTGGGTTTCTATTTTCCAGGTCAAATGATTAAACATAAAATAATTTATAGTTGAATAATAACTTTTTGTCAAATTACTGATTTCTTCTCCTGCTTGCCGAGCACCTTAATAGAAGAGTCAGCATATAGCGATGTTGATTTAGGTGCTGCAACATAAATCAGCTGGGAGTGTCTCCCTCATACTCATGTTTATTAAATCTCTTCAGACATTCATGTTAGTTAAGATTTAAATAATGGACTAGAGAAGAAATCCTGTGGAAAATTCATGCTCATCATTATCATCATCATCAAATATTTCTGAGCACTTTACAAGATAAAGAATATAAAATTTCTTATTCTTAAACTTACAGTCTAAAGTAGTAGTCAGTTTAAAGACTAAACATCCAGAATAAAGTTTACAAATAAAAAATAAATAAAAAAAAATTGAAGCCCTGGCAGGTTTGGCTCAACGGTTAGAGCATCAGCCTGTGGACCAGACAATTCCGGGTTCAGTTCCCATTAAGGGCACATACCTCAGTTGCAGTTTGTCCCTGGCCTCAGTTGGAGTCATGTGGGTGGCAGCCACTCGATGTGTCTCTCTCACATCGATGTTTCTCTCTCTCTCTTCCTTCCTCCTGCTCTATCTAAAGATAAATGCAAAAATAAATAAATAAATAAACTTTGAAAGAATAATTTCAGTAAAAAAAATACTATGGAAATGTTTAAAGGTAAACATTATACTCAGTATGTATTGAAGTTGAATAACGGCCAAATCAGTAGTAATTTTCAGGTTCTGGTTTGACATTTATATTGAGTAAAAATAAATGAAACTATATATAGTAGAAAAGACTAGATTTTATTTTCCCCTGAGAATCAGACAACTATATTGCAGCTCCTGGATTTTTAAAGTAAGGTGTGCAAAGGCTATAAAAATACCTTTTTGTTTTTATAGCCATATTCTTGAGAAGGAGATTTGTTAGGAAATATTACTTCAGTTTTTGATGTTAGGATGTTGTTGTCATCATAAGATATACATAGTGAATTAATACTGGAACATGAATTTGGGAATTCTTTTTTATTTGAAAGAATGAATCACTTATTGTGGACATCCAAACTTGGTAAAAGCTTCAATAGCTAGAATTAACATCATACCAAATTATGACGTCGTTCAGAACATTAGTCTTTGAAGACTTTGCCTGTTTTAATTCTAGTAAGCATGAGGAAAACAAAGATAATTTATACATTTCTAGTACTCATGAATATTAATTTAAAAAACTGTCTAATATATGACTCTCATCTTAATATTTATTTGACCCATTATTTGAAAACACCTCTATAACTCATATTAAACAATAAGATTAGTGTTATCAGTGCTGCCCAGCTTTGTAGTTATTGCTTAGCTATGTGAACATTTTAATTCTTCATATCACTATTGCCACTTAATTCCTCTGGATTTGTTTCTATGTTTTAAGAAGCAAAATTAAGTTATTCCAGGCATAAAAGTTAATGGGGTCATTCTTCCACAAACTCTGGAAGAACTTAGTTAATATATTGGTTTCCATATATAGTACTGCCCTCTACTGGGTAAAGAAAAATCTGATGTTATTAATGGATTTCTAATTACTTAAGAGTTGCTTGGTAGAGAATATATAAAAAATAATAATTCAAATTTGACTTTCCTGACATTTTTAAGCTATAAGGATTAAGAAATGTTAACATGAAATATGAGAATCTTTAAGGTTTTTGTATAGACATTTTTACTCCTTTATATTCTTGTTTTGAAAAATACATTCTTTGGCTTGAATGTGAGATCCTTTTGGGGCTTAAACACATGAAAGAAAATTGGTACCTTGTATTATAAACTACATACGTGGTGATTGTGTTAAAGCTAGTTTGGCATTAATTTCAATAACTTTTTATTTGAGCTGGTGCTCAAGAGGCAGGGAGAGAATAATACTATATTTTATTTATCACTTTATTTTGTTTATAACTTTAGTTCTATTTATGATCATCTTATATTTGGATGGTGATAGAACATTGGTTGCTTTTAGGTATACTTTCTGTGAGATAACAGTGAAGGCATGTGAAGTAAACTTCTCTTTTTCTTCTTACTCTGTTTCAATGTAGAGCAGAGGTTTTAGAAATTAATACCATAGCAGTTATGTTAATTCCCTTTTAATCCAAAGTACAAATGTTTAATACCAATATCAGTGTGCTCATAAACATAAACTCTAAGTAATATTGAAAAAAATATTGAAAATATGATTAGTGTCATTAATAAATTAAAAGTGATTTGAAACAAACTGGGAGAAGTTATGGTCAGCATTTTATGTGAGAACATTTTAAGGTGACATATAACACAAAATATTTGTCTACATTGTTTCATTGATGTAAAATCTAATAAAGTTTATGTCTTTATTAATCTTGTACAACATATTAATATATGTTTGTCTCAACTTTTAGAAGATACAGAATGGAAGTCACCTCTGTATCATATTCCCCTACAGGCACCTATAACAATATTCTGTGGTACTTGATAGGTACTTAACAGATTTCTCAAAATTAGCTGAACTAAGTTAGAATTGACACCCTCTTGTGAAAACTGAGAATACAACGCAGGTATCCTCCAACTAAGAGCAAAGCAGCACCTGGTGGTGTGGCCAAGATTCTTCTGTGAAAATCGTTTTCGTGGACTTTCTTGTTGATTAAATACATTCTCCAACCTGAGAGTAGAAGCTCATAGGTGGATTTCAATGAGGACTTTTTTTTTCCCTGCAAGAATATTTTACCAGGAATTTTTTGAAATATGTCAATCCAATCAAGTCCTATCATAGGTAGAGCTATATTTATTGAACTTCCAAAGAGACTGGACTATTGATTGTATCAGTTTATTTTAAAAGTCACATGCTTTAATTTTTTACTTGGAAAAAATACCATCTACTGGGCTTTCATGGGGCTTTTGAACGCTTATTCTACTACTAAAGAACTTTCTAAAAATGAAGAAACCATCATTACATTATTATACCCAGTAGCTTTTAATGGTTTTCTACAACCTTTTGCTTAAAACCTTGAATCCTTCCTGTTGGGGACAGACACTTCAGGATATTGCTTCCATTATGTCTTTAGCCTTGGTATCCATTGTGCATGGCATGTTATTTGCATACATGTGTGTGTGTACACACATGCACACACACAATCACATTCAATATTTGAACCATATCAAACTGTCTTCTATTTCTCTAAAACAATAATTCTTTATTTCAGGTCTACAGGGTTGCCATGGAGATAACTACATTAAACATTGGTAAAAAATGCATATGTCTGTTTCTGAAATTTAGCATTTCCTTTATTTATTATTATAAGTAGAAAACCTTCATAATCATTATCAGCTTTTTATTAACAATAGAAATCATCTTTCTTTTATATTATACATGTTGTAATACCCAAATTGTCATTAGGGCTCATAATTACTTTAAAATTATAGTAGTTATTAGAACCAATACTAAATACATTAATAATAAAGCACATAGTTTGCTGTATCATAATTTCTAATGATTTGACAATTGTGTTTATAATGAATTTTCTTTGATGCCATGAATTCAAAAGATTAATATTTAATTAATATATTTTTCTTCACAGAATGACCTTTGTTCCAGTTCAGAATAAGAATAGAGACAGAAAGTAGATTTACAGTTGTCTGGGTTTAGGGTTGGAGATGGACACAGATACTCATTTAGTTTATTTTTAAATAATGAAATATTCTTTAATTAGATTGTGATGATAGTTGTGTTATTCTGTAATTTATTAAAAATATTGAATTGGACATACAAAAAGAAGAAATTTATGGTATGTAAATTATCTTTCAATAAGGCTGTTTAAAAAAATACAGAACTAATGCGAGTAGCTTTTGAATAGACTGAGGCTTTAGCCATAAATACCTTTAGAGTAAAATGTTATAGAGACAAACAAAAAACAAAAAAACAGAAAACTTTGGAATTTGGTAAATTTATGTTGTTAATGACATGGAAGTAGAAATTCTGAAACAACATTACATCTACAGTAGAATTAAGTAAATATTTAACTATATAAATTTTGGGAACCAGAGTTATCACTGCCAAACATCAACACAATAAACAATATTCATAAGATAGAAAAATTTAAATAAAAATGTCATAACTCAATATGAAAATAAGAGACAAAAATGAACAAGTAATTTCAAGGAGAGAATACAAGATGGCCAATGAACATATGAAAGATTCTCAAATGCATAGGTAGTCAGGGAGATGCAGCCATAAGGAAATATTATTTCATATTTATCATATTGTCAAAAAATTAAAAATTAGGCACTATCAAGAATTAATAAGGATGTGGAACCAGGGGAATAATTGTTGAAATGTAAATTGCACTGTAGAAATTTTAAGGTAAATCTGACTACACTTTAGAAAATGATTTGGCAAAATCTAATAATTGTGAAAACACGCATAGCCCTTAACCCTGAAATTACACTGAATAGGCACTCTACCTGCAGTAATGCTATGACATACCCAGGGGAAAGTATACAACATGCTTATAATGTTACTATTGGAGAGAGGGTAAAAAAACAAGTAAAGAACCTTCCACTTTCCCATCTTATAACCCATTTCAGAGGGGTATTCTTTCAGAATACCCCAGAATTGGCATAACCCATTTTATGAACATTTACGACCTCATGCATTTTTTCTTTCCTAATAGTTACAACATGCTTTTTTTTTTGTTTTTTTTTTTTATCCTCACCCGAGGACATTTATCCATTTTTTGTTCAGATAGAGTGGAAGGGAGAGAGAGAGAGAAACATCGATGTGAAAGGACACATCGAGTGGCTGCCACCCGCACAACCAACCAGGGCCCAGGACAAACTGCACCCGAGGCATGTGCCCTTAGCGGGAACCGAACCTGGGTCTCTCTGTACCGCAGGCCGAAGCTCCAACCGCTGAGCCAAACCGGCCAGGGCCAACATGCGGTTTTTTATTCATTTGGGTGATTGTTCTCTTTTTTCTGACTCCTTACAAAATAAGTTTATGAGTGTAAAAAAAGTCTCATTCTGAGATTTGCCTTGTGTGTTAATACCATCAAATCACAGATATGCTGTATAGTTTTTTTCTTTTTTTTTTGCATCTAATTTCAGATAGAGCGGGATGGAGAGAGGAAGAGAGAGAGAGAGAGAGAAACATCGACATGAGAGAGACACATCGAGTGGCTGCCACCCACACAACCCCAACCAGGGCCAGGGACAAACTGCAACCAAAGTATGTTCCCTTAGCGGGAACTGAACCCGGGTCTCTCTGGTCTGTGGGATGACATTCTAACCGCTGAGCCAAACCGGCCAGGGCGATATGCTGTATTGTTTTATACAGGTTTTTTCAATGTTCCTTTTATCTTGATTTTTGTTTTTAAAAATATTTGTGAGAGCTCTAGGAACTGGTCTACTCCAGAGAAGAGATGAAAAAATGTTTATTTTCCTATGCTTAATTGAGAAGGAAAGAAAATTATTCAAGAGAAAGTGAATTGGAAGTCATTTTGTCCCAGTTCAAGAGCCTTGTTTTCTGTAGTTAGGTCACACAATGAGAAATCACAGACACAGAGCTTTTTTTTTTTTTTTTTTTTTTTAATCTTATTTACTTATATTTAAACAGTAGTTAGCTGCAGCGAATGCTCTGGGTGCATATTGGAATTTTTTTTTGGTCCACCATTTAGTTCAAACTCTTGGTACTAGCAAGAGTTGGTAGTAAGAAAAACAAACAACCAATCACCTAGCAAACAGGATCAAAGTGGCGTGAGGAAAGCCATAGAGTGCAGTTATTTTGTTAGAGATTGATATTTTTCAGTTAATATTTGATTTATAAATTCGTTTTGTATTTTTTGGAAGAATTTTTTAATTTTAAAAGGATTATTATAAATAACTAGAATGAGGAGCATCTTTTGAAACAATTACAGTTGTATTGTCTTGTCAGAAAGCATAGCAGTATCACCCATTGGAGGATAATGAGATGCCGCTTTAAACCCCTGCATTTTGAATTCTCATCACATGGCTTTCCATTGTCATTGAGAAATAAAAGTAGAATTTAGCTCAAATGTGTTTGTCTAATTTTTATGGCAAGCAGTATGTGAATTGCAATGCACTGATGTATTTATTTTCTCCCCTACATTCTCTGTAAATCCTCTATTCTCCATCTATAAATTTAAAGATTCATTATCCAATCTTACTGGATATTTCTAGAAATTATCTTAGTACATAAAAAATATTCAGTAATATTCTTGAATAAATAAATGTCTGCAAAGGCCATTATAATATGCTGAATTAGATGAGAAAGGGAATATTGATTCAGGACTAACAAGAAATCTCATGAATAAACTTGTAATCTGTGAGATTTAGCTCTCTAAATTTAAATTTTATTAATGTGAATAATTATCATCCAAAACTCTTAAAATTAATTATATCAACTATTCTGGGAAAGAAATGTCATTATTATTGAGAGATATCATCAGAATAATGTCTTTTAATATTATAATTTGTATTTTAATTTGTTATATGAATAAAGGATAGCAGAATTAATTAACTTTTTTGAGAAGAAAAATAAATAGTGTAGGCACAATGAGACATCATGAAGTAGCTTGGATTTGGAAGCCAGACAATTTGTAATCCAATCCTGGCAAACATAATAACTATGTGATTTCAGACAAGCAAATTAAATTTCCCAAACCTCAATTTCTCATCTGAAAGGAGGGGATACTAATATTGACTACTTCATGGTACGTATCATTGTGAAATTATATATCAAGTGCTTAGACTAGGAACTAGCAAATGATATATATTATCTATAATAATATCATCATCATTACTGGTACAGCACACTGTCTGACTAATAGTGAGAATTTAGCATTAATTGGCTTAGTAGGCACTTGTTTGTGGCAGATATGTTTATCTGGTATAAATAACGATTTATTGATTTATTAACTAGATATAAATTATGAACAATATATCCCAAGGTTTTAATGACATCATTTAAGCTTCTAATTAGTGAAAGTTGTATTGTAACTTTCAAGCATCTGAATTTTTATTGCTATTTCTCCTTTGTTAAGCTTCTGTTCAGTGCATCTCAGGATTTTGAAACTCTCACTAATGATGTTTCACTGACTCCCATTATGAATGAAATTACACACAGCCAAATAGAAAACCTGGAAGTACCAACTACTTGTTAGTCACTATTAATACTTAAGAAAAAACTTCCCTGTAAAATTATAAAGTACAATTAAACTGAAATAATGTTTAACATGGATTTGGAAACAGACATTACATTTTATTTATTCAAATAGAAATGATAATCAATTTAGGGTTTTTTTGTTTGTTTGTTTGTTTGTTTGTTTTTTAATCCTGACACAAGGATATGTTCATTGATTTTTGGAGAGAGAGAGAGAAAGATCGACGTGAGCATCTATTGGTTGCCTTCCTACCCTGCCCAGGGATCAAGCACACAACCAGGATATGTGCCTGATCGGGAACGGAACCACA
This sequence comes from Molossus molossus, assembly GCF_014108415.1. Lineage (NCBI taxonomy): Eukaryota > Metazoa > Chordata > Mammalia > Chiroptera > Molossidae > Molossus > Molossus molossus. The sequence goes on along the minus strand of NW_023425366.1, from coordinate 29,805,303 downwards.
ACTTTTTGGTATACAGGATGGCACTTCAACCAACTGAACCACCTGATCAGGCCTTGAGATCTTTCTAAAAAATATTTATATTATTTATATTAAATGCAAACTTCATGAATTCTAAAAAGAAAGTAAAAGTTTTCTAAGAACCAAGAACCTAACCTTTCACTGTATGTACTTAGAGAAGTCTAAAGGAGATGACTTTGTCCCATGCAAGCCCACAGGTATGTTTGTCCTGATGGGAGGCAGGTGTGAGCTGCTATGGTGCAAGGGAAAGTTTTACCCCTGAAGCTCATTGCACAGGGCCTGCCGAGTTCTGAACCTGGATAACAATACCTGGCTCCCCACCTTCTGCACTGAGTCCTCCCAAAGAACACCCAACAGTCATGTCTTCCCTTCACATTTCCAAACTTTCTTTTTCTTTTCTATTCCTTCTCTTTGCTTCTGACTGTGTTTCTTGGTAAACTGGGTTAACTTTCTGGTCTCAATATGTGGAAACTTTAGTAATGTCGTTGGTTGATTTCATAGGTCCAGAAGATGATCTCTCCTTAGCCAACAAAGGCCAGAGAACGGACTTATAGCTGAAAGGCCTGTGAGATGATGTTTACTCACAGGAATTCGCAAGTCACCTAGATGGCATTTTCAACCTCAGTGCAACTTTAAGCCAGAGAGGTGGTCTCCTGGAAAGAAGATTTCTTTGTTTCAGCAGAACGGAGGAGGAGGAAAAAGTGTAAGTTCTTTATTTTTTAGTTTTTTTTTTCGACACACGATTGAATTACAGACTTTTATGAGGCATAGATATTACAAGTGGGTTCATATCTTAGACCCAGTTTTTGGAGGAAAGTGGTTTGAACATATGAAGACTGACAAAAAGAGACCAAGGGGCTTATAGAAAGCTGGAGTAAATAAACAGTGGGTTCAGGCCAGCATAGTTTCCCAACACTCATCCGACATCAGTATCCACATCTATTTGAAAAATTCCAGCAGGTTCTATCTCTGGACAGTGGTATCTTTGCTATTTCTCACTCTCCCTCTTCACACTGTCTTAATTTACATGCTTCTTGATAGAAAATTACTCTTTTCTCTAGGGCCTAACATTATAGATTTCATAAACTATCAGCTCAATATTTTCTTGATACCAATTCATCTGTAAAACTTAAAATGAAATTCCCCTCCCCCCAAAGGATCATTTATTTTGAGGAGGAAAATAAATATGTGGTTTTGTGAAGTTGTTACAAAAATCAATATTAATAAATCAAATACAGCAATCGAAGACATGTTACCCCAAGAAATTAAATGATAATTCTCTAACTTTATTTTCCAGGCCTTTCTCTACTGCACAGAATTGGAGAGTCTATAAAATTTAGGTCAATTTACCTTCTGTTCAGCAGGAATGCAATTGCAAAGTTCAGTAGCTTGTAGAAAAAACACATTGTCATGTTTTCTTTAGGAATATCTCAATTATAAACTTTTACACTTTCCAACTTATGGTGAGAATCTCCTTTTCTTTAGTTATGATTTGAATATGTCCTTGCTTTACAATTTCTTTTCAAAGTTTTTTGGAAACAAAGGTTATATAAATTTTTATAGGTAACTACCAGTTTAAAGAATGTCTAAACAAGTTGTCACTACATAAAAAAAGTAGTAAGAAAATACAACTGTAACCTAGAAAAGTACTAATATTTACAGCTTCATTATTATAAAATAACTTTTATTAATTTAGACATCTCACATTTTCATTCAGCTACTTCTCCAAAGTTTTTTTCTCATCCAAAACATAGAAAATGGAATTATCATTCCAGTTTATCACATTTTCACACATAAAAAAGGGAATATATGTGAAACACATCTAATTTTGTGTCCATTTACAAGATTAAAATTTTCTTAAAAGTTAAAACTTTTATATGCTAAAATGAAACCTGATTTATTGTCTCTAGTAATAAATGCAGGCTTTCAATATTGTTTTTATCAATAATGTTAACTATTTTATACTAAACTGACTTTGTCACCTGAAAAATAAGAACTCAGGTTAAAAAAAATAATAAAGCCATTAGTGATACAGAGTGACAGCTTGGATATTCTAACTTCACAGCTTGTCTGACGATGTCAAAGGAAAAAGGTATAATATGCCTAAGATGTGACTTTTAATTTCAAGCAAGAAAGTGACAAATAATATGTCCAGCTATGTCTCAGTTGTTTGGAAGAACACTCATTATATAACATCAATAATTTTGGTACCTTTGAACATTTTTTTCCTCATGAAATTGGAAGTTATGTTTAAAGTTTTCTAAAGTATAAATTTCATGCAAATTATTATTTCACCAAGTAAAATTGATTAAAAGAATAATAGATGGAATAAAACCACAAGTTCACTTAATTTTTTAATAAACTGGGTAAGTATAAATGTGCTTTAATTGGCTTCTCTGCAACTTTTCTCTTCTTTCTTTCTTTCTTTCTCTCTCTCTTTCTTTCTTTCTTTCTTTCTTTCTTTCTTTCTTTCTTTCTTTCTTTCTTTCTTATCCTCACCGGAGGACATTTTTCCATTTTTTTGTTCAGGTAGAATAGGGGGGAGAGAGAGGAACAGAGAGAGAGAGAGAAACATCGACGTGAAAGGGACACATCGAGTGGCTGCCACCCGCACAACCGACCAGGGCCGGGGACAAACTGCAACCGAGGCACATGCCCTTAGCGGGAACCGAACCCGGGTCTCTCAGAACCGCAGGCCGACGCTCTAACCGCTGAGCCAAACCGGCCAGGGCAACTTTTCACTTATTTAAAGGACATACAATGATAAATCCCAGGGGTTACCACTAACTATCCAACTGTAGCATTTTTGTTTTCGAATAACACCCTTTTCTACTTAATGAATTAATTCACAAATTGAATAATCTCCATGAGTAAGTACTTGATTTAGTCTTAAGGAATACCTTACACAATAATAAGTACTTCTGAGTTATATAAAAATTTTAGAAATTATGCATGTTGCTGTATAATTTTTTCAGCATATATTGAATTACAAACATACTTAACTCAGATTTTAAAAAAAGTGATTAATCACTGTAGAATTCCACAATTTAAAAAAAATAGAGTAATTTTTAAACATTTCATTATATAAGAGATATAATTCTCTATGTATAATTGTTTGCCTGAAAACACATCAAGTTTAGCCATCTGCTCACAACATATTTTGAGCCTCTAAATATAGAGTTCATTGAAGGTTTTTCCAGTTTCAGTGCAACTACATGGACCCACCTTCTTGACTATGTTAGTCTTCATTCACACCACTTCATGTCACTGAAGACCTCTCTATACACAGAAGGGATCATGCCTTGTAACCCTTAAAAAAAAAAAAAAAGAACCAGTTCAAGAGGAAAAAGTGTTTATTTGGATCCAAGAATTTCAGTTTTGGGTATACACATTTAGTTAGAAATGCCAAAAGTGCCTCAATTACAGGAGAGGGAATATTGTTTTCTATGGGGAAAACAGGAGGAACATGAAGTAGGATGTTTCTAAGAAGAGTGCATTGATGATGACAAAGCTAGATTTGTTTTTCATTGATTAATCAGGAAAAGTGGTCACTAGGAAAAGTTCACTTTTTTCAGTCCCTTTGACAGAAGATTCTTGTTCTTGTTGAGTTCTTGAAATGTTGATGCTTTGGTCCAGCTCATAGATTCACGAAACATCTTTAAATGGCTCCACTTAGGCTATTTTTCACAACCTACAACACATCTCCCAGGTCCACCTGAAGTTATGTCGTGATGTCAAATGCAACATGGATGTCCAGTAGTATGAAGCCTGCATCACTGGTGATGATAACAGGAGGAGTGTCAAAGGGGAGGGTAAATCAAAGTTAGATAACAAGACATGGAAGATGCAGGGAAGACGGTTAATGAACATAAAACAGTTTTTCAAGAAGGTCAGTGGTGGTAGAGAAAGGGGGTAGGTATGAAAATCAAGGAAAAGTACTTTTGTGCTTATTTCCAAGGCCAGAGAATGACTATAAACAATTTCTGGAATGTTAAACACAGAGGATATAACTCAGTTTATTCATCACTATTTGAATTTTTTGTGATGACGTAGTGAATGTTTTGAAAAATAGCTATACCGACTTTCACATCAAAGTCTTCAAAAGCTAATAGCAATGATACTGCTTGTTTAGAGTTCCTCTTTATATTTTACATGGAAAGCAAGACAGTTTTCTATTATTTTTTGAATGAATATTCATTTTAAAGGACTGACCCCATGCTGCACAAATTATGCAAGAAACATATTTTCATTACTTATACCAAAATAAGATTTGTTCTATGTACCTTTAAACATTTAATTATAATGTCACTCTTTCCCCGTGATATAATTTGTGGACAGTTTACAGAAATAGAGAGGTTATCCTGTAAAAAGTGACTTTTCAAAATTTTGGAAAGTCAGGTTCAATTTAGGAATAATAATGATGTTTAGATTTATTAATTATACATTTAAAAAGTAATGTTAATAGATGTGTAAGTGAAATATTAGAATTAATTCCACAGAAGTAAGCCCTGGCCAGCGTGTCTCAGTTGGCTGTGTGTCGTTTTGTGCACCCAGAGGTTGTCAGGTCGATTCCTCTCAGGGCACATGCCCAGGTTGCCAGCTTGATCCCTGGTCGAGGGTGTGCAGGAAGCAGCCAATCGATGTCTCACTCTCACATTGATGTTCCTCTCTCTCTCTCTCCTGTCCTCTCTCTCTAAAAATAAAAAAAATATATTTTGAAAGAAATTCAACACAAGTAAACCAGCTTATTTACTGCACATACTAGCTTCATATGTATTGCTGCTGAACAATTGATTGCAAAAGTGGTTTAAAACAATACAAACTTGTCATCTTACATTTTTGGAGGTCAGAGGTCTAGGATGGGTCTCGCTGGGCTAAATTCAAGGTCAGCAGGGCTGTGTTCCTTCTGGAGGCTCCAGGGAAGAATTCACTCTGTTTCAAGCTTCCTTGCAACCCACCTACGTTTAAGGGCACCTGCCCCTTCCTGCATCTTTATGCAGGGAATTTTTTTCTGACTTTGAATTCCTCTTCTGCTTTCCTCTTCAAATTTAAAGGACCTTTATGATTACCTTCACCCCACTGGGTAATCCAGGATAATCTCTTTATTTTATGATCAGCTTTTAGTAAACCCAATTCTATCTGGAACTCCAATTTTCCCTTGCTTTCTAATATGACATATTCACAAACTGCAGAAATTATTACGTGGATACTTTATAAGGGTCTTTAAAATATTAGCTCTTTTAATATGCTTTAATAATCTTTATGCATTTATGTGGGACGATTATATTATGTAATGTTTATCAAGAGTATATAACAAGGAAAGCTGTTTCTTTTTTCCCCTCTCCTGTGTATACTGTTCTTTTTTTTTTTTTTTTTTTTAAATAATGTTGCTTTTTGAGACTCCCAGAAACACTGAGTTAAACCAATGTACCCCATGCTCAAGACTTTCTTCTGCTTTGTAGGAACCGCATCTGGGGGCTTCAAGTCTATTGCCTTAATTTACTCACAAGATGTTCACTGAATGCTATTCTAGTCCAGCTTCCCTGGAACCAGAGCTTGAGATGCTGATTCTATCCTAAGTGACCTATTGAGGGAATAATCTTAGGGGGAATAATCTCAGGGGGAATGAGTGCAATACAACAGTTTAGTAGAGAGGTTGCTAGGCGAGGATGTGGTCTCAGTTGGGGTCTGGCTTCACTGTAATCCCACAGAGCTCTGCAGCACTAGCTGGACTGAAGTGTTCTTTATCCTACCGTGGTTGGTGCAAGCTGAGCACAGATTTGTACTCCGTCTCAGTCATCATTGGCCAAGTTCTACATATGATGAGTGTGTAACCTCTCAGGTGAGAGAGAGAAAACTCCTTGAAGAAGGCAGCTGTTACCAGCCAATATTAACTTCATGGGAATAACCTGACCAGCTCCATTTGATAAGATGCTGAAGGCTAGGGGTGAACAGGTTTGGTGAACTGGGCTGGGGACCTAGTAGTGTTGCAATATACATAAGCTCATGTATAAAATATGCATATTTCATTGAGTACATTTAATTACTAATATGTCTATATGTGCAATTGCCGTAGGAACTACTGGGGTTATATTAAATTTCCTAAGACATGAAAAACTAAAGCAGATAACATTAAAAAACAAGTAATCGTTTAGACTTTGAATTATCTGTTTTAATTTCATCACGATCTCAATGTTAACTCTTGACATCAAGATACGCTATCCCGTGGGCAACAAATTTAAGGCCCTAAAAACACCAGCTACATTAAAAATGAAAAGTATCAGCATTCCAAGTTTTCACCACTCCTTCCTGCTCACACTTAAAGTTAATTAAATGTGGCAGCACAGACATGGCAATAGTGAATTAATTCTGCATTAAGGATTAGCTGTGTGTGTGTGTTTCTAGATTTTATTGAACAAGGAGCAATTTGGAAAAGTGAGAAAAACACTTCATTTGAAGTTCAAAGAACCAAATTTAAGCTCTGTTTCTGGAATTTATAAACTTAGCAAACAAGTAAGCCTTGGTTTCTTCATCACTAATTAGAAGAAAATCCGCATTATCTTGCTCAATGTCAAATACTATATAATAGCAGCTATGAAGAAAATGTTTTTTCTAGTCTATATATATATGTGTCATTCTAGGATGTATCCTACAGTTAATTAGCAGTAGGAGAGCTCAAGGAGACCTGGCCCTGTCTGACTTCTCCCTTTGCATGACTTTGCTTGACCTACACAACTGGACTTTTTTGCTGCTTACTGAGTGCTTCCCTTGGTGTGAGGCTCCTGGAGATGTCTGCTGATCCTTCAGTTGTCCCCTCCAACTTCTCTGATGACTTGCTGAACTAAACTTCCTTGGGATGCTTTCTCATTAACTGTCCCCAAAGTATCCTTAATGGATGTAATTTTATATTTATTTGTCTTCAGCCCTAGCCTCAGAAGGTCAAATATTACACGGCATTCACAGATTGATATATAAATAAATCTTCATCAAAATTCACAGTGAGTTTTTCTTAATGGTATACTATAAGCACTTTGTTCTAAATCCTAGCTCCATTTCTAACTATTGATCTTGGTAGAACTTTCTGTGATTCATTGTGCTCTTCTGTAAAATGTTAAGATCAAATGCAAAAAGCACAAATTGTATGCTTCTTCTTAAAATGTAGAAGAAAAAGCCCACACAAGCTGAAATATACATAGAATCCTTGCAGGGGTGCTAAATACAGGCCACAGGAGCCACCTATATCGAAAAGGTTGCATTTTAACACACACTTTTCATGACTTGCCAGAACATTGTATTTAAATCAAGTCCTTTCTAGTTACAGTACTAAAATATTGAGAAGTCACTCATTTCCTTAGATGGACTTTAGCAAGTAGTGCTTGTGAAGTTGGCCCTTGAATGACATGTGAGAATTTGTGTTTTCAGAGGATTCCTACTGTTCTCTAATAAGAATGGTTCACTGGCCTAAACTATTTATGCAAATAATTGATTTACGCAGAACATCTGCTTTCTTTCTCAGAGTCTAAACATTTCATACATGCTGGGCAGATTATATCTATGAAAACATCCCCAACATATACCAGGGGCACCGAGTCTCCCTGGCAGGCATCATTCCACATGTGTTCGCAGAACTTGCTACTGAAGGCCTGAATCTCATCCTGTAAGACTCCACTTATTGAGGACTCTTGACACCTTGTGCCTAGTTTCCGCTAGACATCGCTGTGTGTACCTTTCCCTTGCAGGTGTTGCCTTGTATCCGTTTTCTGTGATAAGTCACTGCTGTGATGTGACTAGATGCTGAGCCCTGGGAACCTCTAAGCCAATCACTAACCTACGGACAGCCGCAAATAATTTTTTATCTTAATAGGAGTGTAGTTTCTATGAGTGGTTAATTTGTCAAAACTGATTAAATGGCATACTTAAGATCTGTGTCTTACACTTGATAAAATTTTCATGTGGAGAAAATGATCAATAAATATATAAAATTATGTTGGGTGTTCCATTAAAGAAAGGGCTCTGATGACCTAATGCAGAGGACAGAGCAACCATTGAGAATTAAGACAGATCATTCCTTCTTCCGTAGAATAAAGTAAGAAGCTCTGGAAGGGACCTCTGTAGTTTTTCAACCCAACCAAACATAGAAATAAGAGCATTTTTATAGTCCTGAAAAAATTGCTATTCTATTTGGCCCTATGATTATTTAGGAAAACACTCAGCATTACATTTGAATAAAGGGCGCTTTTACGTTTTTTATTTTTATTTTTTAGTGGGGAGAAGAGAGGAGCTGGGGTTGAAAGACATGGCCTGGTTTGATTCAACCTTTCATACTAGTTTTCCACCCCCAGATGGTGGCACATTGCCCCAGGCATGCCATCCCTTCAAGCGGACAGGGCCTTCATATCCCAGGAGGGGCTATTAGCTTTCTGCCATGAGATTCTTCTTTGCAAATACCAAATTAAACTAAAATCAGTGGAGATTCTAAGACAGGCTGTACAAGAGTTGATGCTAATAGGTATTTCAGTGGGACACACAAATGTTCTATCATCAAAGAAAACAGGAACGAGTCTTTGTTGCAGCAATTCTCAGAGATAGTAATATGTTCCTATGAAAATATGTTTGTATAAAATGTGACCATTCAAGCAGGGAAAATAATTTATTTGTAGATAAAACATATTTTTTCTTCCAGGAAAATTTTCTCAAGTACAGACTTATGTGGGCCCTGTTTGAACTATTCTGCTTAAAGAAGAGATAACACATTCCTAAAGGGAAAAAATTTGGCCTTATTTCTGGTTTTACTAAAGCTCAAAGCCTAACATACATAGTGTACATTTGAATAAAAAGTTATATATTGAATTTAACAGTTACATAATAAAATTAGTATGCAAAATGTGGTGTAATTTGTGCATTAAAAATTTAGAAAATTGAACTAGCATTAACTTTTAAAAGTAAAGCAAGACAATTGAGAATCTACATTTAAATGCATATTTGATTTTTAATTTCATTGACTTGCCTTAGGTTCAGCAGTGTAGGGTGGAGGTAGATTTTGATAGTGCTAGAACCTTCTTCTCAGTGGTATGAGGAATATGCAGGTGTCAAATCGGTAGCAATAAAGAGGACTTTTCCTGCTGTGTTTGCTTAATTAGGGTTGGTAAATCCAGATGTTATCTACTGTTACATAAGAAGTTTCACACACTACTGAGGAAGAACATGAATTTTACAACATTCTTTAATTGATGTTTTTAACTTAAACAACCTGCCCCCAAACCCACCAAATTGTTATGCAGAACGTTGTTTCAATATTTTACTGAATGAAAATCTATGCCCTGGCTGGGTTGGCTCATCGGTTAGAGCGTCAGCCTGTGGACCAGAAAGACCCAGGTTTGGAGCCCGCTAAGGCAGTGGCTCTCAACCTACGGGTCGCGACCCCTTTGGGGGTTGAACAACTCTTTCACAGGAGTCGCCTAAGACATAACAGTAGCAATATTACACTGAAGTAGCAATGAAAATAATTTTACGGTTGGGGGTCACCACAACATGAGTAACTGTATTATAGGGTCGCAGCATTAGGAGGGTTGAGAACCACTGTGCTAAGGGCATGTACCTCAGTTGCAGGTTGTCCCTGGCCCCGGTTGGGGTCTAGTGGGTGGCAACCAGTTGGTGTGTCTCTCTCACATCTATGTTTCTATCTCTCTCTTTCTCCCTCTCTCCCTCCTGCTCTATCTGAAGATGAATGCAAAAATGTCCTTGGAGGATAAAAAAAAAAAAAAAAGGAAAACTCTAGAACCCAATCATTTTTTATAAACCCAGAGAAAAATACATTAGTCTAAAAACCAGCTAATCATCCACTGTACCAATGGATGTTTGAAAGAAGCCTAATAAAAATTCAGAGTTAGGTTTGTATATTAGACAGGCAAAATAAATCAAGAGAAAAAATATTTCTTTCCTCAGAAAACATCAAAAATTAGTAAGAAATGAAAGTCTTTATTAGAAATGCAAGAACTTAGAAATGTCCTGCAAAGTAATGGCTGTAAACTGTAATGTCCTAACATCATATTTTAAAGTCTTAGGATCTTCTGTGACCCCATAATGAAAGGCAGTGGACTACATAACTTTTAAGTAAATCATTTATTTTATAACACAGTGTACATTTTGAGCATAGTATTGTAACAAATCTATTTTAATAATCTTTCGTATAATTCCTAAAATTTCAAAGATGTATAGGTTTCTTATTTTATTACTACCTTTTAAATCTCTACAGATAAGTTTACATAAATTTTTATGTAGGCAAGAGCTGTGGATTTCCAGGGATCATCTGTAGAATGATTATGTCAATGGATTTTAATGATCATGAAAGGAGGAAGTGATGTGTAAAATTACCAAAATGTACCAATTTGGAGTGCACAGAAAACCATGCAATCTATGATACATGATCAATTTACTAATGCTTTCTAGAAACATGCAGCTGCCTGTGTGATTCAGCCATTGGCTTCATCCTTAAGGCATTGAATTTCCTGAACCTGATGATCCAGGCACAGCCTATGCAATGCTTAACTCCATTTAATAATTACGCATTGAGAAGTGATTATGCAATTTAGCAATTATGGAAATTAAGCTATCTTAATAACAAGACAGGTGATAGATGATTTTGGGTGTCAGACTCATTATATTACTGCCTAGTTTATAACCACCTGTAGACAGGCACAAATTCCGACACGATACTCATCAGCTTCCATTTCAAGCAAGAAACTTGCACGATACTTCTGCAGTTGGTTAGACATAAACTGAAACCCACATGAGAAGGTAGACACACACTCTCTTTGAATCGCAAGACTGAAATAAGCTTGTATTCTTTTTATTAATTGTGAGAGAGACTCTTTCATCCAACATTTCATTTATTTGATAACTTACAGTGATATCTTTGGGCCTAGAATAGCCTTTCTGCTGCTTGGTGAAAACATCTCTAGTACCCATTCAAAATGTAAATCCTGGAGGTAGTCACTGCATTGGCAAATGTACAAGATTACCCCTCCCCGATAACTAATTAGAATTCTCTTCTGCCTAATACCTTTGATGAGTATTAATTCAGTCAGAATTAAAGAAGGGAGCCTATATTTGGAATTACTTCATATTAATTAACTATACAATGTGACCATAGGCATATAAAATTATTTTTAAATAATGTATAGTTAGGCAAGTGTGTTGTGTCCAGACAAGAATTTATGATGTCAATCCTTAAACATCAGCAAAGTGGATTATTAACATCCTTTTTCAAAATCTGCATAGCTGTTCTCATTGGGGATAAATACATTGAAATGTCCACAAGAGCAGAATTGCGCACGCACACACCTGGATGGAAGTTTTAGGGTGTTCAAATGCCAACTCCTCTGCAAAGGTGCACTTTCCTTTGTGCTTATATATTATGTGATGTGTAATTTAGGACTTATTACTTCAAATTTTGATTATTAATTTGGCTGTTTTCCTCCACAATTGTGAATTATTCAAGAGAAATCCTCATTTTTAACATTGCTTATTTGTTTGTTTGGATTTCAGCAACTAACACGGTGCCTGGCACATTGGGGTGGCTATTTATGTAAATAGCAAAATGGAAAGATAGATGGGTAGTGAAAAAAGAGTGAATTGTCAGTTGCAATCATAAATGTGAAAGCAGCTAATAAAGTTTTCAAGAATGAATGGCCAAATCGAAAGGGTTAAAGGAGGAACGAGCCCTGGCCGGTTTGGCTCAGCGGTTAGAGCGTAGGCCTGCGGTCCAGAGAGACCTGGGTTCGGTTCCTGCTAAGGGCACATACCTCCGTTGCAGTTTGTCCCCGGCCCTGGTTGGTCGTGTGGGTGGCAACCACGCGATGTGTCCCTTTCGCGTCAGTGTTTCTCTCTCTCCCTCCTCCCCCACCCCTACTCTATCTGAACAGAAAATGAAAAAAACGTCCTTGGGTGAAGATAAAAAATAAATAATATTTTAAAAAAAGGAGGGACGAAGTGATAGATTGACAATTAGCATCATATTAGTGAGCCCAGCAAGATATATATATAAAAAAGTGAGTAACATCATGATCAAGTAAGTATTGTTTATCACAGGAATATCACTTTGATTTTGCATTTGAAAGGCAATGCAATTTACCTTGTTAAGAGAATAAAGGAGAGACACCATAAAAGCATTTCCATAAATGTGCAAAAGCATTTGAAGAAAAACTCACATCTATTCATAATAATAAAATATCAGTAAACTAAGGAAAGATGCAAACTTTCTCAATATAATAAAGGGCATCATAAAAAAAAAAAAAAAAAGTAACTCCCAATATCTAACATGATTAACAATAGTGGAGTATTTACCACTTGCTCTTAGGAATGGGAACAAGGTGAATGCTCCCTCTTAGCATATATGATCAATATTGTATTGGGGCCTGAGCAACTACAATAGGTAAAAGAAATAAATGTTAGAATGAGGGAAAAGGAAAAAAAATAAAACTGTTTATTTGCACATGACATAATTGTTTATGCAGAAATTTCTAAGGAACCTTAATAATAGATAGAACTAGTAAATTCATTTATTAAGTTGCAGTATACAAGGCTAATATACAAACAAACAAACAAAAACTATGTTTATAAAATAGCAGCAAAAAAAAAAGAGAAGAAAATGTGCTGTTGCAAATGCAATAGTATTAAAAACAAAAATTGCTTAAGGAATAAATGTAACAATGATGTACAAGACCTCTACAGTAAAAGTAATATAATACTGCTTATAGGAATTTTAAAAATACTTAACAATTTAAATGAACTGTGTTTAGGGATAGGAAGACTCAATGTCATTTTTCTGCAATTTGGTCGATTCAATGCACTCTCAGTCATAGGAGTGGTGGGGTTTTTTTTTAGATATAGGTAAGCTCATTCTAAGGTTACTATTTAAATGCAGAATACCTGAATATCCAAAGTAATCTTAAAAAAATAACAGACTGGAAGGCTTCATGCCATCTGACCTCACATTTATTTAGAAGCTGAAGTAGTCGAGACTGTTTTCCGGGTATAATACGTGCAAAGTAAGTGAAGTAGAAAATAGGACTCAGAAATAGATCCAGACTTATAATTTCATGTTTTTAATATGAAATGTCAAAACAATTCAATGTGAGGAAAGATTAAAATCTATTAAACACACTGACTGATTTGGCTCAACGGTTAGAGCCTTGGCCTGCAGACCAATGAGATCCGGGTTTGATTCCAGCCAAGGCATGTACCTCGGTTGTGGTTCGCCCAGGCCCTGGTCGGGTTGCACGGGAGGCAACCAGTTGATGTGTCTCTCTCTCTCCCTCTCTCCATCCCTCCTACTCTGTCTAAAGATAAATGAAAAAATATCCTCGGGTGAGGATTAAAAAAATCTATTAAATAAATTTTATTGGATATCTTTACAGACAAACATGAACATCAAATGCTACTACCCATAATACATAAAAATACATAATTAATAACCATTTAAGATGGTTCCCAAATCTCAACATACAAGCTGAAATCAGAAAGCTTTAAAAATAACAAATGGGACTTCAAAACTATTATTATTTGCTCAACAAAAGACACTGTTAGGAACAATATTAGGTAAATCATAGAGAAAATTGTTGTGAATCATATTTGTGACAAGGACTGGTATCCAGATTTATAAAAACCACTATAACCCAACAAACTGAATAAAAAAAAATAAAGTAAGTAAAAGATTTCACAGAAAATTTTGCTAAAGATTTTATAAAATTCCATCTATGCATGGAAAATAAACACATGAAAAAATGGTCAGAATCTTTAGTAGTCAGAGAACTTAAAATTAAAACCAAGATTAGATACCCACCAGAATTAGTTCAATGCAAAAGACTCACAACACCAAATGTTGTCTAGATTGTGGTGCAACTGGAAATCTCATACGTTGTTCATTAGAATAAAAACTGCTACACTCACTTTGAAAAATATCAGAAGTTTCTTCTAAGTAAAAAATTTCACCTACCTTCTCAAATTTTTACCTAAGAGACACTAAAACGTGTTCACAAAAACATTTTATACAAGGTTTGTTGCAACTCTATTTCTAATAAATACAACTAGAAACATTCCAGGAGAGTGGGCAAATAAGCTGTGGTATATTCATACAATGGAACACTACTCTGCCATAAAAAAGAATGCATTTTTAACATTCTGTAGTGTGGCTGGATCCACAAAATATTTTGCAGAAAATGAGAAATTTTACACAGAAGGATGAGTTGTATCAGGTTGTGTCTATGTTGCAGATTCTAGAACTGGCAAAACTAATATTTGATGTAAAAAGTAAATAAATTGAAATGCTGGTTGCCTGTGGGGATGAGTTGGGGCTGGGACTAATTTAGAAGATATGACTCTAATATTCTGTATCCTGACAGAAGTTCAGTTACATAGGTTTATCAAAACTCAATGAGTGAACAATTGAGATTTTTGCATATCATTGGATATAGGTTTTCCATCCACAGGAGGACTGGGGGGAGAAACACTCTTGTAAACAAACAAACAAAACTGCGAAGGTCAGTTATCAACTGCCTTACAGATAACTGTCTAACTCTCACTCCTGCACACTAGGAAAAATGTGTAACCCTAGAAAAGCTGAAAACCTTCTGTAGCCCGAAACCACTTTTTATAATTATCTTAATCTCTTAGTCAGAAAATGCCTCCCTCCCACCCCCAAAAGGACTGGGAGAGACCTAAGAAAAAAGGCAGAGCGTTCCACATTGGTAGGTGGCAGGATTAATAACAACTTACCTATGAGGCTTGTTGCAAGAGAGTAGTTTTCCACATCAACCTGCCAAATCTCAAAAGTTTATATGTATAGGGACCTTAACTAAGTTCAGTTATGCACATGGGGTAGGAGGCATGAACTATGTTTAGTCACATACCCAGTTCAGAGAGTGTGATCACCATGTGGCTCCCTCCAGGCTGTGTCCTGGGGCAGCTTGAGTTTCCCGCATGAGGAAGTCAAGCAGAGTGCACATTCAAAGCACAGAGGAGGGAGCTGGGAGCCTCTAAATGCCAGGGGTCAAACTGGCCATCACATCTTGGTGAACTTTCCTAACAGTGATACAAGAATGAGTAAAACATTGTCCCGTTCTCAGTACGTCCCAATGCACAGACTAGAATCACTCACCTATTTTTCATAGGCTAAACTTGATCTTTTACTGGCTTCCTCACCTTGGACCCAGAACTCCTGTTTTCTCTCTGAGTGTCCTTCTGCCTGGCATGGTGGTCTAATACGTCCTGTTGATTCTGGAGATGTGTTACCCTGTCTGACTACTCAGTTTGTTTCCCATCCCTCACCCCACATCACATGGTCCAGGGTGGCTGTTAGGCATCTAAGAGCATCTTGTAACCACTCTTTGAATAAAGACAAACTATCTAGAATAAAGGTCTCCTGCCTGAATGTATGGGCCTTTTGAACTAGTCAGCTCATATCCTGGGCTTGACCTACACTTGTTTTCCCCTCTAAATCCCCCTGGAAAAAGATAGTGCCACTAAGAAAGGGAAACACTCCTCTTTTGTGGTTTCTTTTGAGAGGACTTCAACATTTCTCTACTATTTAAATTTTAAATGGGTTTGCTTAAGGTGGTGTGTCATCCTAGATGAAATTCTCAGAGAGGAAGAGAGGGCTAAAGATGTTTTGTTACATTTAATTAAAAGCTAGTTGCCCTGAGAATAATGTTTCTGTGTGTCAATATTAGACTATCCTGTTAGATTAGAACAAATTAGCTTGGTATAAGCAACACTGCCAGTTTTAAGAAAACATAATTCTTAAAATATGGTTTGATTCTGAATTTTTATTACATTTAAAAATCTCTTCTTTTTCTTATTGCCTCCAACTCTTCTAAATGGTTTCATTTTAATGATGTATATAAAAAAAGAAAGAAAACAAAAATACCTCAAATTTTTTAGTTTTATAAAACATTATAATGGACCACAAAGTATTGTCTCTGGATGTAATAAAAATATAATTACACTTTTAATAATTCTAATAAAGAGTGTTTAACACTTATTAGTCATCATTATTCAAGGCTCATTCCATGTTAAGAAATTTAAACTCAATTGGTCACACAGAAGGACAGTACTCTTGATTCTCAAAGTCATTGCTAATGATATTAATCAAAATAAAGTTGAGAAAAACCATAATTAAGATTATTGAAATACAGCTAATATTCCAGGTGATTAAAATATAATCCTATATTAAACTAGATTTTAAAACAGAGTAAGAAGACAATTTCTTATTGAATTCTTCTGTCTCAAACAAACACGCATGGGCCACACACAAACTTGCATATCCACACACGCAAGTGCACACACCAAGAATTGTTTTTATTAAATTAAGGGGTGTTAAAATCATGAGTTTATACTACATTTTAGTTATAAATATTTTATTGATTTCTAGAGAAAGATGGAGAGAGAGAAACATCCATGTGAGAGCTACATATTAACATTGATCGCCTGCCTCCTTCGCACCCCCCTACCAGGAATTGAAGCTAAAACCCAGGCATATGTCTTGGGAATCCAACCAGCTACCTTTTGGTGCATGGGATGATGCCCAACCAACTGAGCTACAACGGCCAGCACTATACTAAATTTTGATGCAATTTATTACTTGCTCTAATTTGAGTCTATTTTTAAGGATAGCACTTGGTCATTGAAACAGTTTTGTTGGTGTTGTTGTTATTGCATAGGCGTGTGGTATTCCTTGACAGTTAAGACAGAGTCTCAGTTCCCATGGGGCACCTGTGTTTTATTAATCTGTGTGTCTAGAGAAAGACTTCTAGTTATGGTAAACATATTATATATGGCCCGGATTGGTGCAATTTTGAGAGTAAAGTAGGCAACTATTAATAATGTTAGAGTTGCTGATGTTCACTGGGATATAAAATCACATTACTTCTAGGCAATATTTCATGATAGGTAATGGGTCTTGGGTCAGCTTGCTTGGGTTAATATCTCTGTTCTGCTACTTACTATCTTTCTTCCCATGAAGAAGACTATCTGTCTTCCCAATTAATTCTCAATTTTCTCATATAAAATATGGATATGATAGTACCCGATCTTATGTTCTGTGAAGATTGAAGATGTTGTATGCAGTGTGGCACAGTATCTGGGACACATTGAATGTTCCATGGTAGCTAGTTATGATCACCTAAATGGAAATCATAGTTTTACTCACAGCCTATAGTTATTTTAGATTTTGTTCTAACAGATATCCTATATTCTTGCTGCACCCATCATTGATATAAGTTCATGTGTCCTTCTATGTTTTTATGTTTCCCTAATTCTACTCACAGAAATTGAATACAATCTATATAATTTGATAACTTCTACATTTTATCCCCTACTTAACATTTTACAAAAGGAAATATAAATATTTTTTTCTGGCTTTGAATATTTTTATATAGCTATAGCAAACATTAATTGTATAAATTCTGTGCATTATATTTTATTAGATATTTGATTACCACCACCACAAGTTCTCTTAATATTCATTAATATTTTAGGTATCTATAGTTTGTTTTGAACTACTCAAATTGTGGTCATGATGTAGATAACAGTAACCTTTTCCCTCATCTCTTTCAGAATTTTTACTTTTTACTCACTCACATGCCACATTCTGGGAGAGGTCTGCCTGTCTGTCTGTCTGTCTGTCTGTCTATCTGGTCTATCTACATGTTGTTTCTAGCAGAATGTCCAGTCCATGACTAAAGAGACTGTCTCTAATCCAGGGCTATATCCATACCTCCTAGAAGAGTGCTTGGTAACTAGGAGAAGCTAAATAAAATGTAAGTTGATATTGAATAAATGGTAGTTTACTTTTCTCTATCCTCAACTCAATGAACAATTTGTTATTGCCAATTCTTCATTTTGTGAAACATAGTTTTCAATATAATATGAAGAGTTAAATAGTATTGGTGTATTTAAAAATTAGGTTAACCCCTTATCTGAAGTATCATTGGCAAATATGGTCTCCCAGAGAGTGAGTTTCCTTTTCATTTTGATGCTGGTTTCTTTTGCCATGCTGAAGTTTTAAGTTTGATGTAGTCCCATTTATTAAATTTTTCCTTTGTTTCTCTTGCCCTAGCCAATATATCAGTGAAAACTTCATATCTGTAATACTTTCAACAATAAAAAATATATATGTAAAGAACAACATGCTTCCAGAAATTAGTAAATGTAGTGTATATATAATAAATTTCAAATTCTATTAGCATCTATCTCTTGCTCTATAATAACTTTACCAGCAACACAACCAGAATCTCTCCTTGATCACATAAACACAGCTAACTCAAATGACCCAGTATGATAAAATATGAAAGTAGGATTAATTGAAATTCACAAGTAACTTCCTAGTCATACTTCAGTCAGTATATCAAGTGTCTCTACCTCTTAACCTTTAACTAGAGCTGCTGGCAGCTAAAAAAGTGTCCCCACTGCCTCGAGCTCCTTCATCCTAAGGAGCTGAGAAACTATGAAGTGTCTAAATGGCAAACAGAAGGAAGAGGTGTAACAAGGGCATTTGCTATTCACAGAAAAATCCCTAAATAATTAATAAGCAATTGAGTGAAAAAATTCATGTCAGAAGACTTTGCTTTCAACAACATTGCATTTCTAACAGTTTGTTACAAACCTTAGCATTCTATCATTTAATATTTCCACACTTAACTTTTCTACCCAGTTATTATATGTACTTTGGAAAACACACACACACACACACACACACACACACACACTATGGATATTACAGTACATTTCAATTTGACAAATATGCATATTCCCTATTTCTTTTCTAATGTTATAGATTTGCTTACAGAATTTAATGACACATAATAGGATTACAATGAATACTAAATCATTAGATAATGTTACTAGTTTAAATACTAAAAAAAGCTACCATTCTCTCTTTCATAAATACATTACGGTTTGATGCAGAGCAATTGAGATTTACGTTATCAAGTGATAAGACTCTTTGCTCTCCCGTTCTGCTATTTTTCACATGAACGAACTGGTGTTGCAGATACCGAGAGGAAGATCACAGGAATGCTACTTGAAAGCGGAATGTGAGTTCCGAATGACAGGGACTTTGGCTCCTCACTGCTCCATCTGTGGCATCTGAATCGGTGTCAGGTACAGAACAGAATGGATGGACTTAATAGGGGAGAAATATTTAAACCGATTTGAAAATCCAGCATCATAAGTGAAACAATAGAATGATATGCACATTTAGAGAGGGAAATGTGACTGCTGCACTCTTTAAAGAGAGTTAGGGAAAGTCTTATGCAAGAGACGGTGCACAGCAATTTTATGTAGAAATAATAAAATAAAAGTCCAAAACTGTGAATTTAATATTCCAAAAATCACATCTCATGTCTGTGTAAAATGGCAAAAACATGAAATAACACGGCATGTTCTCTTTTTAATAACAAAAATTGCTAAGTCTGTCTAGAATACAGGTTCAAGGTGGAGAATGAATCATTAGTTGAGCTGCGCAAGCTCAGTGTAGGTTCCTTTTTGTTTGTTTTGTTTTTGTTCTTATAGGAGAAAGTCACCCAGGGACATTTTCACCAATATTTAGAGAGAGGGGAAGGTGGAGAGAGAGATAGAGGGAGAGAGAGAAAGAGAGACGTTGATGTGGGAGAGAACCATCCATTGGCTGCTCCCTCCTCGTACCCTTACTTGGTATGTGCCCTGACTGGGAATCAAACAGAGGACCTTTTGGTGTCGAAGACAACCCTCCCACCAACTGAGCCACACAGGTCAGGGCGAAAGTCACAATCTTGAATACTCACTTTCTTAACTTCTTTGCTACATTCCTTTCCTTCTAAAACTCTTTTAGTTATTACATTTAAATGGCTGTGGTTTATAGCATCTACTTTCTATCTTACATCTTACATTCATAATTCTCCCAGACATACCTCTCAGGGTTACATTAAGTAGATCTGATTTACTGTCCATTAATGAAAAACATATTTCTACTTATTCCTTGTTTGGGAAATAATGTCCTTAAATTGTTTTTGTTTTGTTTATTTTTCCACAAAATAACTCATGGTAGCCACAATTCCTGAGTTGATACATGCCTGGAAATATCTGTCTTTTGCCAAATATTTTGTTCTTTAGTTTTAATTTAGAAATATAGAAAGTACATGAAACATACATTTTTCACAATTAAGTCATTGAAGATAATATTCTACTGTTTTGTACTGTTGCATAATGGTGCCTAGAAGCTTGAATTCAGTCTAATTGTTATCCCTTTGTTGAATATTTAACTTTTTTGTTTTTATTTTATTGCTTTGAGATTCATACTATCATGAGACATGATTCAGGAGAGATAACTGTGCACCAGTTGTGTGTGAGAGATATTGGAGTATCTTTTGATTTGCAGAGTCAAGACTTTTTATTTTAAACAAAGTTTCTTTGAATTCTATCTTTTGGTCTCATTTATTTTGTATTCATTAAGGATATTAGTTAAACATATAATGGATCTATTTTATGTGCGTGTTTCTTTGTGTCCCACAGACTTCCTTACCCTCCTCTGCCATTCTCATCAGTCTTCCGATGTGGCCCGACGTTTCCTGATGGTTTTGTGTTTCAGTTAGATGTCTGTCCTGAGCTCTACCTTCTTATTTTTACAGTCCCTTAATATTGTTTTGTAATTTCCTACTTAAGCCTTTGTTTTGGGCTCTATTTACAGAGATAATTTTGGTTATTTTTTGGCTTTATGAGAATTTGGTTAAGCAGTCTGTTTGACAAAGTATGCTTTTTCCTTAAAATGTGCCTTGATTTTTATTTTTTTCTGTTCGCTATCATTTTTCCCCTTACAGAACATTTATAAGCTTCAAGTCTTATTTTATTTTAATTATTTGTATTTAAATGAGAGGAGCACTTATTGAACATATTTAAAGAATAATAATGTACAGGAATGCCTGCAGAAAGATCGCAAGTCTTTCTTTAATACCCAGTATAATGTGTGTCTTCATGAGTATACTGGGGACCAGGGGGGCAGAGAGATCACAGAAGCAGAGATATTGGTCTGCTGTGCTCATTCATGTAACCCAAATAACAAATGCTTGGTGCATAATGCATATTCAAATAAGTATGTATGGAGTGAACAAAGAAGTGAGTTAGCTTTGATAAATTTCAGCTGACCGAGATTAGTAGTGCAGTGCTGTGCACAACCACCTGGGGTCTTCCTTGCCTTGTGGTTTGCAAAGTTGGCTCTCCCAGAGATTTCTAGGCTAATACCCACCTCCCTAAATATGCCACACTATCCAACATGGTTCAGGGTAGATCACATAGCATTCTCTCTATTCTGTTTCTAACAACAGATCTTTGCTTGTATCCTTAAGATGAGGATGGGGCCACCTACTGGGGAGTTCTCTGCTGTGAGATTTTACTGGATTCTGTAAGCCAGGTGTCCTCTCTTTTGTCCTCAACCCCTTGTCCATATATTTAACACCTTTGGCAGTCCCTCCACATATATATTGTAGTTTGGGCTATAAGTTTCCTTCTTTTCCATTTCCTCATAGTTTTCAATGTTTGCAGACAGGAGGAAGATACATATATTTTATTTATTATCTTAAGGTTATAACAATACCTCTCTCTCTCCTATATTATTTTTTAGCATCTATTTTTATCACTTGAAAATTGGTTGGAGTTATATGGTTGTGCATTCCAGTATTATAAGGATTAAAAATATAAATTCTATTGTATATATTGGAATGACCTCAAAAAATATCTAAATATTTTCAGCAAGAGTATATTAAAGTGAACTAACCCCCCAAAAATAGCATTGTAAAAGTTGCTCCACATTTCTTACCTTATATCTAGTCAAAGTACATTTGTATAGTTGTCAAGTAAATCACACTGCTGACTTACTCTTCCAGCTACCCTGAGCCAAACCAGAACTTAAACCAAATTATTAATGAGATTGTTCCAGTACCAGATCCCTCGACAGGTTTCACCTGCTGGGAACTTTTCCAGGCTCAAATGCTCTAAGTAGTGGTGTCAGGTGTGAAACCTTTGGGATTTCAATCATTCGCTTAGTTTGTATGGACCCAGAAAGGTCATCGTCGATCTCACTGCTGAAGACATGTAGAGGATCATCTACTTACCTGAAAATGATGGGTAAGGTTGTTAATTGTTGTGGAAATAATTTCAACCTTATTGACTATACTTCATGGTGACATTAAACAGATGAAGAATTGTCCTTAATCAGCAAAACTGGTGGTCTTTACTTCATACCCCTGAATAGAAACAGGATTTTTAAGCTGTACTCTAACTCCCATTAAACTGTATTCTAAAGTGTTGAGGAAATGACTGGTTACATGTGAATGTTTGTGAAAGCATTTAGCAAAAGTGAGAAGTCGGATAATAAAGAGCCATGCATAATAGTTAGAGGTTAAATATTTTCTGAGGAAAATAGGAAGTTAATAATGGTTGAGGCTGGACTCTCAAATAACAGATTGGTATCTTAGAGATAGGTTAAACTTAAAGCAGTTTGTAAGATACAAGGGTATTGAATGAAGATAAAAATGAAGGTAAAAGGCTACTGTGTTCACATAGAAAACATACTGTGGTTCTGAGTTAAGCATTGGCAATAGTGATAATGAAGAAAAATAATAAAGGTGAGATTAAACAAGAATGGAAAATGCAGAAGCTTTGGTGGTAAAGTGAACAAAGGTGGTTAGAAGGGTGAAGACTTTGGAATGACTTCCAAGTTTTTGGGTTTGGTTACTAAAAATATAGTGGTACCACTAACAGCAGATACAATCTGGGAGAAGAATAGAAAACTCGGGCTTAGGCGAATTAGTTTCAGGGGAACATTAGGGTGAAATTCTGCAACAACCAAGCAAACATGGACCTGGGCTCTTGAGAAATGTCCAGTTGACTAGGAGATAGGGCACTTTGGAGTCGGGGAAGACCAAGGAGGGCTGCTGAGAGTGAGAAGAAAGGCTCTAGTGATATAAGGGAAAGGATCCTGAGTATTCTGGGGGAAATAAAGCTCTTAACTCATAATAATATTTTCTAAAACAAAAATTTAAAAATATATCTACTATTTTCTAAAATTTCACTTCAACTAGTTTGTAAGTAGCTCTGATGAAATTGGTTAATAAATATTCATAAATGCAATAAATTTTCAGAGGATGATATGACATTTGGGTAAAGCCTGTCTGGAAAACTTTGGGAAAAGAAAAGTATTTTTGGTGGAGGGAAGAATGGGAGCAAATAAACACAGGCATGGATTTATTGGGAATGGTCCAGGATGATTAATATTTCAATTGATTGTAGGTTTCCTAGAATTCATTAAAACAGAAAAGGAGATAAAGATGGCAAAACAGATTTGGACAACCTCGTGGAGTTTAAACTTTGTGATTTAGATATTAATTAAAGAATAAATTTTTTTGATAAATATAAATTTAAATAATTGTGTAATTCATCCTGAAAATTAATTTACATTGTTTTACATGTAGGAGCTGAAAACCCATTTTAGCATATGTTACTCATTTCCATTTTAATACCACTATTTAAAACTCTCAGAATAGAAATATAATCTAAATTCACTTGCACAGAAATCTTATTTTGGCCTATATTATCATATTTATATACAAAGAATACTTTTTAATAGAGTTTTATTCCCTGGAGATTGATTGGGTTAGCACCGTAGATTCACAATCACTGACGCATCTGAAAAGCCATTTAGCATGTTTAAGACACTGATGTTTTATAACACAAAATAAAATACATCTTGGCTAGTTATTCACTTTTTAACATTGAAATGTGCACCACTTTTATGAACTCCTTACACGCTGTGTTTTTAAAATGGAATTCTATGTATGCATATTTGAATAAATTGCTTATGTACTGTACTTACAGAAGGAATAATAAGAATTCAAAGGGTGTCACATTTCCATTCATGGAACATTGAAATGAGAGGCTTGATAGCATAAGTTTTTATGACCCCAAAGGTTCTTTTTGTCTGTAGGTTATCAATGTAGTTCTATAATTAAGCCATCTGAAAAAGCATGTCATTTTAGCACAGAATATTAGACAGGCAGTATATTTGTTTGCACATTAAATTTTACATGATCTGGAACAAAGCCTAAGGCATAACACTTATGGGAAAAGGTGCAATTGAACTCAATCAGTGAAATGTACTAAATGGATATAGACATGCATTTTCAAGTAGCACTAACATTTTATTTTAGATAATATCTATAAAATGAATAGAAAAAATGTAAAATACTTAGAATATTTGAATTAGTTTATTACTTAAGGTGTGTAGTACAAGCTTCTTATATATATATGTGTGTGTGTATATATATATATATATTCAAAATAAGGATAAGAAATATGAATAATTTTGATCATTTAAAAAATATTGTCACGATACCTTCCCATCCAAGTACTAACCGGACCTAAGGTTAGCTTCCAAGATCAGATGAGATCGAGCGTGTCCAGGGGTGTATGGCTGTAGACTGTCATAATATTCTCAAGATGTCTGTGTCCTATAGGATAAAATTGTTCATCATAAATTTGTTTTTCATACAACAGTTGTTGATAAATGTGCTGATAAATACAAACATTTTCATTAAGATCAGAAACAGAAAATGGTGCTTGATATCTAATAGTTAACAATATTTTAATTTTACAATATTAAATATTAAGCTCTTGTTTAACATTAGCAATATAATAAAGTTAGGAAAATAAGTGGCTAAATATTTAAATGGAATGATAAGTGATAGAAAATTCAAGAAAATCTATAAAATACTAACAATAAGTGACTTCAATAAATATATGGAAATAAATAAATATATGGAAAGAGACTAACAAACAAAAATTATTAATATTTTTATCCCAGAAAGAATCATTAGAAAATGCAATAATGTTTTTCTTTTCAAGCCTCTTCTCAAGATCAATAAAAACTGAGTGGTCTCTCTCTCAATGTGTGCAAAACATTTATGCATGTGCTTTACGCTGAAAATATGTAATATTATTGAAAGCTTTAAACAAGCTGGAAAGATGCACCATTTTAAGATGCAAATTCTTTATAAATGAGTCTATAAATTAAATGCAAGTTTTAACCAAATCACAAGAGGACTTTTTGTGGGACTTGAAAACTGATTCTAAAATGTATTGGAAATTGTCAAGAATATAGGTATGTAGTGGCCGTGGAGATTGTCATTTTAGATTTCAAGGCCTGAGTGGATAAAAAAGCAGTGGTACATTTATACAATGGAATACTACATAGCCTTAAAAATGAAGGAAATGTTACCTTTTGCAACAGCATGGATGGACCTGGAAATTGTTATGCTAAGTGAAATGAGCCAGTCAGAGAAAGACAAATCATATAATCTCACTTATGTGGAATCTAATAAACAAAACAAACTGATGAACAAGAAACAGAGGCATGAATACAGACTGAGAAAGGTCAGAGAGAAAAGGGATGAGGGAACTGGATGAAAGAGGGTGGAGGGATTACCCATAGAACACATATACATAACCCATAGACACAGACGATAGTGTGATTGCCAGATGGAAGGGGGGAAGGGGCTGGGTGGAGGCAAATGGGTGGGGAAATGACATCTATAATGGTGTCCACAATAAAAACAAAGTTAAAAAAATTTTTAAGTCATATTGTAAAGGTGTAATGGCTTAAATTGAGTACTTTCAAAACTCTATAGACAAATGTATCAACCAGATATAAACTAGATAAAAATCTGTGCATACATGTGAACTTTATATAGGACAGAGGTAGTTTCGCAATTCAGTGGGAAAATATCAGCTATTCAACAACTGGTATTTGAAAAATTTGCTGTGTACATGGGAAATATTAAACCAGATTTCTACCTTACCCATATACACACAGGAATTCAAACTGAAACAATTATCTAACATTTGAAATATCTTAAACAAAACATAAGAGAATATGTTATTTTATTCTCAAGGCTGAAAGAGATAACCTAAACACAGCAAGTAAAGCATAAACTTTATTGGACAATTTAGACATACTTGAATTAAACCAAATAGAACTTCTGTGTGTGGCATTAATTATTAAATTGTTTGTGATAACAAAATATAAAAATAAACTAAATGACCATTCTTACAGAAAAGGATACAGATATGTAAAAGGTGCTATATTAATTTGAGGGAAGATTACACAATAGCTCACATGAATGAATATATGATCCAGGGCATAGTGAGTGCGGAAATATAAAACAGGTAAGTTGCATAATGATGCAAATAGTAGGGTAGCATTAATATAATGTAGAAACAAAATCAATAATAATTTAAACAATAATTTATATTTCTCTGTGTGTAATCATATACACTTGGACTGGGAATTTTCCTATGTGAAGTGGGAAACCAAATAAAATTGGTGATTGGGGATAGAATGAGTTTGATTTTATCTGTTTTCTATAAAAAAACATTAAAATTTTTTTTTTGTTTAAAAATATAATATGACAAAATGTGTAAAAGTATACATTTGGGATTATTGGTAGTTAAGATTTTTCTTTTTGTGTATGTTTGGTAGTATGTTTTTAAATTTTCTCAAAAGAAAATCTCATGTGATTGATAAAATAACAGACGAACAAAAGAGCTGTTGGCAATTCCTAGAGCAGAAAAGCTCTGTGTCCTCTTCTTAAGAATAAGAACTATTCAGCAGGAACCTTCATAGATCAGAGGATAAGAACCATTGCCAATATTGAAGGATTACAAACAGAAAAGTGCACCACCACACACACAGCATGCTGCTTCTCAGTAAGGTCTTCCAGAGCTTTGCTAGGATGAGCAGAATATGAATTGACAAAAATGATGTCTCTCCACCCTATAAGATAGGAATCAGCCCTGGCCGGTATGGCTCACTTGGTTGGGTATTGTCCATGCACTGAGAAGTCACCAGTTTGATCCCCAGTCAGGGCACATGCCTGGTTGAAGGTTCGATTCCTGGTTAGGACATGTGAGGGAGGTGGCCAATAGATGTTTCATTCTCAAGTCGATGTTTTTTTGTTTGTTTGTTTTTTCTCTCCCTCTTAAAACCAATTTAGAAAAATGTAAAAAAAAAAAAAAAAAAAAGTAATAAAAAAAAAACAGAACTTAAGTTCCATTACAGAAAATCATGAAATAATATTTTTGTAGAAGTGATTTTGTGAACCAATACTTGTTTGGTGCAGTTTATGTCTTTCACCCCATTTTTATTACAAATTGGTTTAGCTATAACTTGGCTAATTTATCTCAGTCCTTAGACAGTTACTATTTTATAAAACAGTAATTGTCATGGCTGAAATATATGTGTATATATATTATATGTTTCTTATACATAGAGGATAATTTGTTCTTTCTCAAGATAAAAATGAAATGTGTTTAGTTAATGTATTTTATCTTTGTTCAATCTAAAATCTGATTCTTCATTGTATTTATTTATAGCTGCTAAGTATAGCCACATTTAATTGTGTGAGCTACAATTTTCATCTTTCAAGGTTATAATTATAATAGAAATACTAATTAATAGTTAGCACTTATGGACTTTTTATCTTCAAAGTACTTTACCAACAATTCATTTAATGCTCTCAAGAACCATGGGGACCTTAATTTCTATAGGATAAAAGGAAGGTTATACTAGACTCTTAGGAAGGAAGTTCCATCAGGGTATGTCTTCACATACATTTGCAATATTCATCAACATAAGTGCGGGAAACACAAGGGGAAAATATAAGTCAGCTCATATTTATTGTGAAGGTGTTCATTTCTAGAGAAAAATGCCCTATTTTGCTTTTCCTAACTTAAGGTACCATGAATTAAACTTTAAAAAGTGTGGAATTTAATTGTTTGTGGTGATTCACTGAAGGAAATCCATAAGTAGAGTATATATCTGCTTATAACACCATAGGAGTTCATAATTTTGTCTTATTTTTCCTTATCTAAGGATTTTTTCCCATATTTCATTTGTTAAGCTGAAAAAATATTTTGAAGAACAACTTATTGTGCCTTTAATATTTTTTGGTAATGATTGTTTTGAGCACTGAGACCACTGTAGTAGTTTTTCTATTATATAAATTTCACACTTTACTGTTATAATTTGGAACATTCTGGGTATTTGCGATTAATTAAAACTCGACATTTAAGAATATTGATGTAGAAATAAAAATGTCTCACCATTGTCTGTCTCTAAATTAATGTGATGCTACACATTTTGATAAAGTGATGTGCTTAGGGGAAATGTTAACTGGAAAAAAACTGTACTTATTACTCCTTAAGATATTTTTAGTTTTAAGAGGTCTGAAAGAGTTCTGTTTTTACCTTTGATTATACAGTTGAAAAATATGACTGTTGTATCAGTGTTGATAGAACAGCAGGTTTAATAGAGTAAATGCACAGAAATTATTCACCTCAACATTTTGGATGGATTCACCCCCAAAATAAAAATGGTATATTGATAATAAGTGAACCGTGCCTTTCTACTCAATCAGTAGAAAGAATCATCTACCATCCTCATACAAAAAGGCATTCTTCTCTGGGAATTTAGCTGCCTAAAGTCATTAAAGATGCTATTGTCTTTTTTTCTTTTTTAATTTTTTTTTCCTTTAGTGATTTTTGAGAGAAAGGAAGTGAGAGGGAGAGAGAGATAGAAGCATTGATGAGAAAGAACATCAATTGTCTGCCTCCTGCATGCCGCTCACTGAGGATCAGGTCCATAACCTGGGTATGTGTCCTGATCAAGAATCAAACCAGTGACCTCCTGATGCGTGGGTGGATGCTCAGCCACTGAGCCACACTGGTTGGACTGTTTTGTTTTGTCAATCCTCACCCAAGGATATTTTTCCATTGATTTTTAAATAGAGTGGAAGAAAAAGAGGGAAGAAGGAAGAGAGAAAGAGAGAGAGAAACAATGATGTAAGAGAGACATATTGATTGGCTCTTTGCCTTCTACATGAACCCCACTAGGGCTGGGAATCAAACCTGCAACCAAGAGATGTGCCCTTGACTGGGAACCGAACCCACTACCCTTCTGTCTGCAGGCTGATGCTCTAACCACTGAGCCAAATTGGCCAGGGCAAGATGCTACCATTTTCAAATGAGTCAGATAATTGTGTTTTTGGAGGATTCCAACTTAGTTAATTTCATAATCATGAGCCTTCCTTCCTTCTCTTCCCTCCCTCCTCTTTCTTACCCCTTCTTATTTTCTTCTATCTCCTCTTCCTCTTTCTTTAAACATCTATGGCTGTTTAGGTGATCAGCCCCAAATGCAGTTATTTTGCAGGTGCTATGACAGGTCCCTGCATAGAAAGCTTTAAAAAGTACTTCACACTGAGTTTAACATCTGTAAATGTGAACCTCTTATCTAATTGAGGAAAAGTTCAATGTCTCTTGCTAAAGCTGGGCCTACATAAGAAAGTGAAGAAGTGTAGCAAATTTAGGCCAAAACACAATAATTTTTCTCTTGAAATATTAATTTATATTTATCAAAAACTTAATTTTCTACATAATCCCCTAACTATTCAAATACTTGTTACACTTTATAGTATATAAGTATATGAAATAAATGTCTCTTATCTCTTATCCATCCACACAATCAAACATTATAATTAGGTGATGCTTTAATTTAAAAAAAATAAGTAATCAGGCATCTGCCATTGATCTATTTATCCAAAGCCTAGATTATCTCTCAATCTTTGTTATAATTTGGCTACATTTGTCCAGCATTTAGGGCTTATTATTTTAATTAGGGGATGGTTACATGCCAGTAATAAATTCACTAATGAAAAGCTTCAAAAATCAATGTAAGTATTTTCTTAATGTAGCTTAAAGGTCCCTCTCAAGGACATGTCTAGGAAAAGAGTCACAGATAATTAATCTATTTTCTGGACAAAACTTGTTTCTAATGATGGTATAATTTAATAAATTATTGATATAACCTAAGGTAAGATTTTCCAATGTTACCAATTCTATTGAAGACTGATGGTGACAGAGAGAGTTTAATATCCTACTAGTCTAGAGACTTTAAGAAGTTCTAACTGCATTTGCTAACCTGTTCATCAGGAATAATCCCAGCATCTCTGTTGTAGACTAAACAATAGCCCCAAAAGTATCCACATTCTAATCTCTGGAAGCTGCTACGCTATACCACAAAAGAATGTGAGAAAGTATCTTGAGATGGGAAGGTTATCCTGCATTATCCCAGTGGACTCTAAATGCAATCACAAGTGTTCTTAAAAGAGAGAGCCAGAGAGAGATTCGACTACAGCAGAGTAAAAGATAATATGACTGTGGAAACAGAGATTGTAGTGATGTAGCCAGGAGCCAAGGAATGTGGGCAGCTTCTAGAAAGGGAAGACATCAGATCAGATTATTCTCTAGAGCCTCAACAGAACAAGCCTGGTTAAGACCTTGACCTTAACCCAGTGAAACTGATTTCAGACTTCTGGTCTTGGGAACTGTAACACACTAAATGTGTGTGTTTTAAGCCACCAACGTTTTAGCAATCTGTTGAAGGATTTATAGGAAACTGGTATATCATCATTTTAAACTTCTTCCCCGTTAAAAGTTTACACAAGTTACTCTAAACCAGTCAATTGGATCACTCATATATGGAACATTTGTCTCTATTCATAGGTCTACACTTCATTTATTTTGATAGTTAATTTTTTTTCTTTATTGATTAGAGAGAGAGAGGAAGGGAGATGGAGAGAGAGATAGAAACATCGATGAGAGAGAACATTGATTGGCCACCTCCTGCATGCCCAATCCCACAAAGGATTGGGCCCACAAACTGGGTATGTACCCTGAGCGGAATCAAACCAGTGACCTCTGGGTGCATGGGTTGATGCTCGAACACTGAGCCACACCGGCAGGGCTGATAGTTAATTTTTTGTGTAAGTGCTTCTTTGTTCAATGCACTTAAATTTTTTAAACTGTGTTTATCTCCTTTGTAATTTTCACAAAGCAATCACCAACACTACTTTATCTATCTGCAAAGGAAAGCACCCCCCAGGTTTTAAGAACATTTTTTAAGTGAATCTGTACAGTTAAAATTATTTTAGTAATGTTTGTATAACTAAGACATTTAGCTTCATAACAATGAAATATCTTCTGCTTTGTAGAGATAATATTTAAAAATTCAGAGAGGAGATGTCTCTGTTTTATAATCTGATTGACTTTTCACTATCATATCCAATTGGGTAAACTGACAAAGTTGAAAAAAAGTACAAGTCATATATCATTGGTAGCACATTGCAGAGTAAATCTCTGATCACACTTATAGGAAGCTCAGTATACATATATCAAAAATATTCACAAAATAATTGAATAATTATACAGAGCACAGAAATGCATATGAGTAATTCTAAATGTGTACTTAATCTTGTTTTATAAACATCACTGCCTATTCATGGAAAAGAATGTCAGCCTAGATTTAATTCCAATTGAATTGAGTCACCTGTCTCTGAGCTACAAGTTTTCCAAATGAAGTGAGAAGATTGAGCTGTATTATTCCTCTTGGATATAAAGAGATTGTGAATTTTGTGGTCAAATTAATGAGAAAATATCTCTTTGTGATTATTGTCTCTGAATCCTAGTGCCAGCCTAAAAGGCTGATTTGAATCAGCAAGGACCTAATCATTTGGTTCCACAATCAAAAATTACGATCACCTATTATTCTCAGAAACATGGGTTAATAGTGTCTTTCTTTCTTTTAATTATACATCTAGTTGGTTATTCTCAAAGATGGTTAATAATTTTAAAAAGTTATACAAGAAAAAGAAGCAAATTTTTCTAGTAGAATTGTCTATATAAACGACTTGCAATTATGATTGTTGAGAAAAAACACACCTGTGTGTGTCTTCACGGTGTTATGGAAATCTTTGTCATTTACTCCTGCACAATCCAGAAATGGAAGATCATTGGTAAGTTACCTGGTATGTATTATGTGATTCTTATTGCTTTCACTTCCTAAGTAAAATCCAAGAAAATTTTCTGTGGGTACCTGTGTGAAAAGTTTAATTATGTGTGTGTGCACAGATGTGTGTGCATGCAAGGGATGGGAGTTAGAGGTGGTTTGGTTGTCTATAAAAGAATGGGAAACTGGCCCCATATATATGACAGAAACTCTGATCTACATTTTCTCTTAGGGCTAAGTACATAATTTTATTTCTGATTACACAAACATTTCAAGTGAAAGTAGAATTTTTTCTTAGGATTTAATACACATAACACAAATTAATATTTCCACAAAATTTTGAAAGATGGATTGGGCAGAGGGGCAGGGAATGTGGAAAGGAAGGGGGAAGCCTTTACAGGGAATTCAACTTCAGTAACTAAGGAAACCTGAAAAGATGAGCTGCTAACAATTTTGTCACAAAGTGGCACAGGAAAGCATTAGACAAAGAGCCGTCTAAGGTGGACCCTTCACTATGCCAGCTGTCAATGCTTTTCTAGCGTGTTCACTGTCCTGGGTGGAATCAAGTCTCCTGAAAAGTTAGGAGTGTTGCACCAACAATGTGTAAGAGTTTTCTTTTCTCCACATCCTCGACAGCACTTATTTTTTTCCTTCTTGATAATACCATCCTTTTTTATTTTCCTTTTTATTGGATTTATTGGGGTGACACTGGTTAACAAATTATACAGGTTTCAGGTACACATTTCTATAGCACATCATCTGTGCACTGTGTTGTGTTCATCACCCCAAGTCAAGTCTCTGTTCATCAACATTTATCCCCCCTATATTCTCCTCCACCTCCCCTTAGCGCCACCCCACTCCTCTCAATCAAAGATTAGTTGTCAAAGTTAGTTGATGGCATACGTGTGAGTTAATGTTTAAAGCAGGGGGATATAATAATAAAATCTATTTTTCAGGAAGTTAAGTGGCTACAATATTGAAGTATGAACACACAGAGACACAAACACACTCACAGACACACACACTCACAAACACACGCACGGACACACACACACTCACACACACACATACACAGACACACACATAGACACACACACTCACAGACCCATACACATAATTAGGCTATCAAGCTTTGAAAAGGGGAGAAACAATGTATAATTTGACTTTGTTTTACTAGAACTTTGTTTGGATATAAGCCTGAATCAGTATTGAAAATATTTGTTAAAATAATTGGATTGAGACAAAATGCCTTGAAACAAGTCAGTGAAAACCATTATAATAGTAAAGGAGAGATATAATAAAATCTGGAAATAGAGATTTTTAAAGTACACTCTTTATGAATTAGTAACTACATAATATACATAAAAAGAAAGACACAATGCCTCAAGGTGGATCAGATTTCTCTAACTTAAGATATTCATGAAATTCTTCTGAGAAAAGAAGAAAGATTCTACTTGCATTGGGAGGGGGGTAAGTTTTACAGTTTACACAACCATGAGATGAGTTTCTTTAATTAGTTTGATATCTTGCTAGAAGAAGAGTGGGGGCTGCAATGTCGGACAGCGGACAGACAAGATGGGATGACCGGGGAAAAGAAGACCCCGTTTAGAGTATCATTTAGGTCAGGGTGAAGGGTCTCAAAGATAAGTCTTCCTTGTGTAGTACTATCCTGACCAGGATCGCCACTGAAAACAGAAATGAAAGGTGAGTCTAGATGTGTTACAGGCTTTTGTCAGGAAAAATCAATCACCTTTGAAGTGAGAAGAAACCAAGCATTGGTATTTACAGTTGTTTTTGAGCACTAGATGGAGGGAGACTCGGCTAACAGAAAGGTAAAATGAATAGCATGAATACTGGGTGGCATAAATAAATACAAAGTGATTATGTTTGAACAATTGTAGAGCAGGCTTCATTCTCCCCCGGGGCTCTGATCATGAGGAAGGATGGGAGGATTGCCAATGTCATCGCCCAAAACAGCAGAGGGCAAATGACCATCTTCTACTTAGCAGATGAGAAGATATTCCTTTTGTAAATGGGACAAAATTAAGTAAAATTTAAAAATTGTGAAAACACGAAGAGTACTATATTTTTAGATCATTCCAACATTCATTCCAATACAGTAGAAAACACTGTGCACCAAAAGCTCAGATGAGATTCCCTGCCTGTCTTAGGACCACAACTATGGAGCACACACATTCTGAGGGCAGAATGCCTGGATTGCTTCCTAATCAACCTATGTGACCTAGTGGCTAATGACCCAATCTCTCTGCTCCTCATGTTTTTAATCTGTAAAATGGGGACTTAGTAGAGCCTACCTCAAAAAGTGATAACCAAGCTGATCCTAGATGTAAAGCACTTAAAACTACATATATAGTCCTTGTTAAATAAGCTTAAATAAAATGCATTGTGGGGAAATTTTAAAATTCCAGGTTCAAAGAACAAATTTCAATAATACTTGGAATTAATAAGGACTCATCTTCTGTCCTAGAAAGAACTTCAGTCCCAAGAGCTCCCAATATACTAGCTATTCACAGATCTTCCATCTTCTTGAGAGTTACTCATGCCCAGAGAAATCAGGTTTGAAATTTAGTAATAGGATGGGTTCTGTACATTAATTCTAATTTTTCCAAGATCCTTACAAGGGCATCTGGGCCCTATTCCTGTCTAAAACAGAAGAAATCTAGATAAGGGAATTAAAGAAGAAAAGCGAAATAAAAAATAAAATAATATTTGGATATGTTTCTCATGATTCCTTTATTTCAAATTTCTTTCCATATCTCTATTAGAAGTGATGATTTTATTTTAAATTGGATCCTAAGGGTTAAGTAAAATCAATAAAGAACTTCAGTATGCAGAGAGTTTAAATTACTAATATTCTCTGGGACATGGAATTCATCACTATGTCTACCTTGGAGCAGGATTTGTTTGCTTAGAAATTATCAAAAACATATAAATTATGAAGATCTATTCCAAAGAGACATATTGATCTCATTTTCAAAAATTCAAAGATTCTTGGGAACAGAGCACAAGTTAAAAAGTTCTTAATATAAAGATATGAAATGAGCTATGATGATTTTGGAAGGTGTATAATTTTACAAATATTACGGGTATATATTTCTACAAAGAAAACCTTAAGATCACATTTAGTCATTAAAAATATATATAATACATTTAATCATTTGGGTTTTCCCTAGTATTTGCTAGTCAGAGTAGTTATAGTTCAAGTGTCCTTGATCGGACATCAGTGCTCCCAGACCTGAGTATTTACGCATACATGCACTTTAACCTTTTTATTTGTGTAATCCAGAGCTGGTTTTGTGATTCCTGGCTTACTACACAACAAAATAATTTACAGTTAATTAGAATCTTTTATTTTCTAAGTATAATTCCTCCACCAGCAACATCTCCAAAGGAACATGTATTGAGGGAAGAAGAAGAGAGGGAAATGATGGAGTGGGTTATTAGACAAATTAGATGGAACTAAATATATAAGCACAACATGAGAACACTTCTTTTATTTTAAGGGCTCCTATGGGAGGCGAGCAAAAAAGACTCCAGTCTAACTACAGACTGTCTGCTTTGACTAGGATTTGGCTGATTTTCTCTGGTTATGATTAGATTACATTTGAGTTAATAGTTTGTTATTATTGATAAGCTTTAATTACTGTGTGCTTTTAAATTCTCATATTTGAAAATTCCTTTTATTTTCTTTACACAAAACTCACATATGCCAATGCATTCAACACACTAAACATTGTCTTGATAATAAGAATGGATGGCAGTGGGTCAGAAAACATGTTCGATGTGTTGGCTGGGCCACTTTCCAATTTGGGGATCTTAGCCTGGTAAACATATGTTCCCCAGAGTATCAGATGGTGGCAATAATATCTCCTCTCAGAGATGCTCAGGAACTAAGTGAGAAAAAAAAAAAAAAAAAAAAAAACTATGTGAAACATGTAGACAGTGCAGAGATGCAGACCGAACCTTAGGGGAGGAAACTGCACCTTGCCAAGAGGATCAGTTTTGCAGCCACACAGCGGCTAAGGTCAGAGCCATGCTAGGAAACCAAGTTTGTCTACCGCTGGCCACAGTTTTCTAAAACTTGGTTCATTATTCTGACTTTGGGAAACTCCCAACTTCTTGCCTTTGATTTTCTAAACTGTAATATAATGAAATATTACAGATATCTGTAATACAGATATTACAAATTTGGCACTCGAATTTGGTTAATGCTGAGATAACCACTCTTCATGGTCATTTCTGAAGAGCAAGCAGAATTGAATAGAAATAAGTGAGACTAAGTGAGACAATAACTCATCAGTGTGTAGCTTCTGAACACGTAGAGGAAAACACAAGAATTCAGGGCATTTTACATATTGGTGCATAAATATGTATATATATATATTTCTATGTATGTATATTTCATTTTGAAAACACCATATTCAAATAGTAATTTGATTATAGCAAGGGATAGCTATAGTTATGATCTAATAAGAATAATTTAAATTATTTCTAGTAAATACTTTTGTTAACTATTAAAATTATTTACCATTAAAATGCCAAAAATACCCAGGAAATAATAATAAAGGAAATAAAAATCAGTTATAATATTCCCCATGAGAAATCATTATTTTGAATTCTTTGGTATGTTTAGTATTACATATATAAAGTGCACCATGCTTTTCTTTTTTCCCTAGAGGTAATTACCACCATAAAGTGGTGCTAGTAATTTCTAGATATTATTTTGTAATTTGCATTGCTGTTAATAATGTACAGCATAGTTCTGGGCTTTTAAAGCTTACATAGCAGTATGATAATGTGCATATCCTTTTGCAAGTTTTGAATTTAACTTCACATTTTAGTTATTTATCTATGTTAGTACATATAGGTTCAATTTATTTATTTTTGCTACTATAGAATAATTCATTGTCAAAAAAATTATAGTAACTTTAATAGCTGAGAAAAAACTCTGCAGGTTCCCTGCCTTGCTATAAAAAACGGTTACAGTGAAGATTCGTGGATGTGTCTCCTCAGGCAAATATGCAAGTGTTTTTCTAGTCACACCACTGGATTGCTTAGTCTCAAGGGGCTTGCATTTTCATATTGCACCTTGAAGAGGTTTTATCAATTAATATTAATGTTATATTAATGTTACCACTTCTCACCCTCACCCACAAGTAGTTAGGGGTTGGATGTTAGTA
This sequence comes from Molossus molossus, assembly GCF_014108415.1. Classification (NCBI taxonomy): domain Eukaryota; kingdom Metazoa; phylum Chordata; class Mammalia; order Chiroptera; family Molossidae; genus Molossus; species Molossus molossus. Next base: position 29,768,160 of record NW_023425366.1, on the reverse strand, counting down.
GTGATGGGATAGCATTTTTTTCCTATTAATTTGTGTTTCTCTTATAACAAGTGAAGGATAAGAACTGTTTATGTAATAGTTGGTGATTCAAGTTTTCAGTGTTCATTTCAGTGAATGACATTAGCATCCATTTCCTAGAAGTCCTTCTTGGTCCTCCTACCTCCCTCATTGATCTTCAGTTTCTTTTAATTCTTTTTCTCAGACATGTTTCACTTCTGCTCACTTACTGGAATCTCCACCAACATCCTTTCCAAGCCAACAAACAACCATAGCAGATGCCTAATTGGTCTTTCAGCGCCCACTATTGCCTCCAAACTTTGTATCATTCATCCACATGTCACCTGGGATAATCACTTTTAGAGGAAATTATAAATCTTCATTAATTTTTAGTTGATCAGTTAAAATGAACAGGCAATATATAATTCTGTCTCTCACACACACATGCAGAAATGTTTGCCATCAGACTTAAAGAAATAATTTGGTTTCTTAAGCCTCAGTTTAATTAATCCTCTTGTTCAAAACTTAACAGCATTTCTACACATCAATGAATTAAAAACAGAAGATTTGGTGCTGCTTTTAAAATTAATTAATTAATTGTTTATCACAGATGCCCCTCCTTTTTCCCTAATTGATACCATCCTCACAACTCCCCCCCACTCTCAGCCCTCCACCTTCACCATATTGTTGTTTGTGTCTATTGGCTGTACATATGTGCATATAAGTTAATTGGTTTATCTCTTCCCACCCTCCCACCCCTTCCCTCTAAGGTTTGTCAGTCTGTTCCCTGCTTCCAAGTCTCTGGATCATTTTCGTTCATCAGCTTATTTTGTTCATTATATTCCACAAATAAGTGAGATCATGTGGTACTGGTCTTTCTCTGATTGGCTTATTTCACTTAGCATAATACTCTCCAGGTCAGAGTATTTGGACAGTTGTTGTTTTTTTTTACAAAGGGTTATATTGTAGACAATTTAATTTTTCATGTGTATAGAGTGTCTTTTTAAACCCTTCTGAAAAGGTTTAAAATTTTAAAAGGCTAGAATACTATTTTGCATGTCCAAGTTAATGTATGGCTAACCAATAATACTTCTGTATGGACAATAATAGAAGAATATATAAGTTTGATATATAGCACATATAAAAAATTATTGCTGAGCTATTTAAAGATATTGGTTCAAATGTTGAAAAGGTTTAAATGCTACATATATATATATATATATATATATATATATAATCATCAGTGCATTATTTAAGAGATGCTATGGATTGGGAATGCCATCGCCACTAGTAGGAGATCTAAATTTGAAATATTTTGGGTTAGGCTTAGGAACGATCTGTCTGTAGAAACTTTGAATGTTTCATTGGGATACTGCCCTTAGGAAAAAAAAAAATGTATTATATTTTTTGCCACATATTCTCAAGGGAGAAGATGTTCAAACCTCTGAGATTTTTAATTGTACTAATTGAACAAAGATAATTCTTCATTCTCATAAGTATGACCATTGTAGCAGCACAAATATACACAAAATTATTTGTTATTGAATTAGTACTTGAAAGTATACATAATAACAGTCTTAACTGTAGGGAGAGGAGATAAGCAGCATCAGTTTTCTGGTATCCCTGGATAGTCTTTTGTCCTTACATGTTCACAAAGATCTTAGAAAACTGCCTTAAACCCTTGAGAAGCCAGAGGGACTTGTATATGGTCAGCCAGTACTATCCTAAAAGGGGAAATGCACTGCGTGTCATCTTTGATCACTTACTATGAAGTCTTCATGAACTTGCTGCAAGTGGTTTGTGCATCACACTATAATTTGCTTGGTATAATTTATTCACAGTTAATAGCTAAGGATTATGATATCTGGGTTGAGTCCACACATAACAGAAAATTCCTTTAACAAGTTACAATCTGTTGATTCAGTCAAGAAATTACATTTTCCAACATTATTCTAGACATCTGATTTTAAAAAAAGAGTTATTCTTAATATTTGTTCAGTGATATATTACTTGGAATAGTATATTACTTTCCTAAAGCTGTCATAAAGTGCCACAAACTGGTTAACTTTAAAAAATAAAAATTTATTCTTTTATACTGGAGGCTGGAAATCCAAATTCAAGGTGTTGACTGAGCCACACTCCCTCCATAGCCTGTAGGGGAGGAACTTTTTCTACATCTTTCAGCTTCTAGTAGTCTCAGGTGTTCCTAGATTGGTGGTGGCATGACTCCAATCTCTCCTTCTGCCTTTACATGGTATTCTCCTCTGTGTGCATGCCTTCACCTACTGTTCTTGTGTGTGAGTGTGAGTGTGTATGTGTGTTTGTTTGTTTACATGTGTGTCCAGATTTTCCTCTCATATTGACATCATTCATGTTGGATTAAGGGCCCACTGTACTTCACTATGAATTTATATTAACTTAGTTAATTATATTTGCAAGAATCCTTTTTCCAAACAAGGTTATATACTGAAGTACTGTGGATCAGGATTTCAATATATCTTTTTAGTGACAGATTTCAATCTGTATGCTTTTTTCCTTCACCAAGATTGGGAAGCTCTTTGTCACTATTTCTTCAAATATATTCTCAAACCTTTGTTCATTTTCTTCTTCTTCTGTAACTCCTATGATGTGGTTATTATTATGTTTTATATTATCTTACAGTTCTCTTAAACTGTCTTCCTGTTTTTTTTTTTTTTTTAATGTTTTAATTGATTTTTTAGAGAGAGAAAGAGGGAGAAAGATATAAAGAAGCATCAATGTGAGAGAGAAACATCAACGGGCTGCCTCTTGTATACCCCCAACTGGGGATTGAGCCTGCAACCCTGACATGTGCCCTGACTGGGAATTGAAGCAGGACTTCTCAGTCCGTGGGACAATGCTCAATCCACTGAGCCACACCAACCAGACTGTCTTTCTGTTTTTTAACTGTTTTATGTTCTGGTTCTCTGATTAGGTGATTTTTTTTGTTTTTTTACCCTGTCTTCTAATTCACTGATCCTTTCCTAGGCTTCCTCTATTCTGCTGTTTATTCCTTCCAATGTGTTCTTTACTTCTGCTGTGTTATTCATTTCTGCTTGGTGTGCTCACAGCTGCTGTTCACAGCACACAGCTGCTGTTCGTGTGCTCCCCGTCCCCCGTTTTGTGCCTCTGCAGTTCCTACCAGGCTTGATTTAGTGTCTTCTTTCTGTCCCTGGTTATAAGGGTCTTCTCCAGCTGCTTTTCTGTTGGTTTTTCCTGACAATTTGTCTTTATTTTAGTTGTAATTTCAGTTTGGTCTTGGTAGATGGTCTGTGTAGCTTCCATTCACTCTGCCACCATTTTTCATTTCAAATTGGTTGATCGTCAATGTTTCTATATCTTTACTCATGCTGTTGAGCCTTTTATTCGTGCTGTTGAACTTCCTCATTATCATCACTCTGAACTTAGTCTACCTCTGATAACTTGCTTAACTGCATTCCATTTATCTCTTCTTTGGTAGAGTTCTCTTGTTTTTCACTTGGGATTTGTTTCTTTGTTTCACCATTTTGGCTGTCTCATTGGGTTTTCGAGCCTGCCAAATTTGCCCTGTGAATGTTTTTGTTCCTATGGTTGTGGCTCCCTCTACTGGGTTTGGATGAATGTGGGAGGGCCCATGTTAAACACCACTGTCAAATCTTACTTTTCTGGGTAGATTTGCAAGCCTAGAAAATTTTAGTTATTCTTAGACTTTTTGCCTGGAGGCTATTTGTCTCAGTTACTTGATGAGCCTTGCATTTTAGTTCTCAACTGAATAAAAATATCGCTTAGGTGTTCAGGGTAAAAGGATTTCCAGGGGATGGAGCAGGTGTTTTCTAGCTGTTAATGAGCCTCAATTTGCCTTTCTTTGGCCTAGCTGGGAGGTCTTAAATTCCTGAGGAAAAGGCTGTTGCTTCTCCTAGATCTCTTGGAATGGGCTCTCTGAGTAAGATGGCCACTGTCCTGTGAGGGAGTGATTCAACACAAAACTCCCATTGCCTTTCTAGCTCTCCAAGCTCCCTAGTCTCTCCAACACAGATCTAGTCCAGTCTGCCATCCCTCTGCCAGAGCCAAAGTTGAGTGGCTGTAGCTAATTTTGTGTTCTGTCCCAGCCCATTGTGGAACCAGCTTGGGATTTTAACCCCAAGGGAGCTGCTCACAGCCAAAACAGCTGCTCTTCATGTGCTCCCCGTCCCCCATTTTGTGCCTCTGCAGTTCCTACCAGGCTTGATTTAGTGTCCTCTTTCTGTCTCTGGTTATAAGGGTCTTCTCCAGCTGCTTTTCTGTTGTTTTTTTCTGACGATTTGTCTTTATTTTAGTTGTAATTTCAGTTTGGTCTTGGTAGATGGTCTGTGTAGCTTCCATTCACTCTGCCACCATTTTCGATTATATATATATATATATATATATATATATATATATATTTAGACAGCCCCTTTCTTTTGCCTCTCCAAAAAAAATTAAGAAATTATCTTCATTCACTTTACCTTGAAAAATCAATAATTTAGATAAAGGTTATAGATAAATTTCTTAAGAATCTGATAGTATTATTGTAGTAGAGGGTGTAGAGGGTAGATCTTTTCTGGAAAGGTGTGTAGGTTTTATTTAGATGCAACTGGAGAAGGGCATTGATTATCTCTGGTGACCTTCTTCCATACTTTTATGCTATCTTCCCTTGCTTCCTACGATTAGGAAGCTCTGAGCACATAAAAGCATATGGGGGGACTAGTACCCCCATAAATAAGCATAGCCTGCTCAACTCTTAAAAATATGAGGAGGCATTTGGTTTTCATACATTATCTAATCTAGATGACTAGACTGCCTGGCGATAAAACTCTCCTTTGCCAATAGTGGTGTTTTTTGTTTTTATAATTGATCCCTTCAGTATCTAAATATGACTAAGAATTTTTCATCATAGCCACCAATTCAAGGGAGTGGTACCAAGGCTTTGGTTGATTTCACATGAAATGCCAGTTACTTGACAAGTCACGGTAATTAGAAGTGAACTTTTAAACTATTAAATTATTCAAGTGTAGAAAATCATAAATTCTCAAATTATAACTAATCCAAATATTTTTTCTACTCAGAGAAAACTTTCTGCATTAAAGGGCTGTTACTCACTGTAGTTACACAGGTTAGGCTTTAGCATATATTTGTATATGTTCAGAAGAGCCATTTGAAAGAATGAGATTTCAGCAGATGTTTTATACTTGAAGCACATGCAAACCTACACTAAAAGAGACTACATAGTCACAGTGGGTGTCCCTTTGGAACAATTGGAATGGTGATATTTTTTAGAGCTGAATCATCTAAAGTATATCACTATGAGAACTCCTGTAACACCCATCAGATTGTTGTGTTGAGCATCATATAAATCAGCTACAGTCAGTTGAATTACTAACTGCAACTTCTAAAAATAGAAAATGATGTCATATTTATGCAAAATGTCTGTCATTTTGATCTTCAACTCTGTCTTAAATTCCAGACTTTAAGTCTATATGAACATTATATATTATGCATGTTATGCTTTGTTTTTTCTTTTTTTACTAGATTAATAATTTATTATAAAGGATACTAATCAACAGCCAGATGAAGAGATACAGAGAGCAAGGTCCTGAACTAAGAAACTTCTGTCCTCTTGGAGCTTGGGGTCTGGAACGCAGGCATGTGGAACCATTCCCAACATAAAAGGCCTCTGAAAAAGCATTTATTCTTTATAATCTAATAGACTTTCCAGAAGATTATGGCATCTTTGGGCTTATCCCCCCAAAAAATAATGCAAAGGTACAAAGTAAGTTTGAGATTGTTTTTAATTTATTTACAGATTAGATCTTGACCTAACATGCTTTCATTACCTATATATAAAATAGGTGTTGATATACTATCACATACGATTCTTAGGATAATGAAGAAATTTTATTTACTAATTAATAAAAAATTGTAATTTATTTTCAGTCATTAGGACTATGTAATGCTTATAACTGGAGTCTCCATCTCACTTAAGTGGACTATTTAGAAGGACATAAATAGTATATGCCCTCATTCAAATAGCATAATTTCCACACAGTGATGATGATGAAGGTAAATATGACAAGATATAATTCTCCTTGGCTACTATATAAGTCTCAGATGATAACTATTCAGTTTCTACCCTCCACAAAGGCACCTGGCAAGCCCATATGGTCAGTGGAAGCTGAAATCTATCCCACAATCTGCAGAGCAAGACAGGATTCAGCTCCACAATGCATCAGCCAGGAAGAAGGGATTCCCTTGCGAAATTGCAGGAGTTTCCCTGAGGGTGAGCATTAGCCTACCCATCAATGGGCAATTGGCCTTGAATCATAGCAGGAGAGGTGAATTTAGGACTGTAATTTATGGAGTCATGGGAAGCACAAAATCATTAGAGATTTTATTACACTCTCTGAAATGCTTCCTTTCATTTCTATATTAAAGAAATAACTTTCTGATATATGTGATATGCATCAAAGGACTTATTATTGAATACTGAATGGCAGCTGTTCTAAAACAAATTACAGTCCAGCTAAGATAACAGTGCATTTGTTCATAGTTTACGTGAATCTCACCTGAGGCATACAGATTCAGGGCTTAGGGAGTACATGACAAGGAGAAAGCACTCTGAGTGTTGCAGATATACCTGAATGTAGCATAGGAAATAAGAAGTGTTCAGGAAATGAGTTATAGCACTAAATGAAGAGGTCTTCTGGTACATGTAGAATAAGTAAAACCTGGGTATGGTGGTAAGCAAGGGCCACAGGACAAAGCTCTATTGGTGTTTCAGTTAGGTAATCATTGTTGGAGCAAGAACTGGTCAAGTCGGGAAGGACTGGATGAATTTTACAGTTATACATTCAATATACTAGAAAAATTTTCTTTTAAAAATAATGTAGGTTAAAAATAAACAATGTCAAATATCTTACTTTGATAAATCAACAAATAGACCTGGAGCTCATAGTAGGAATTTCGAAAACTTTTCTTGACTTTTATCTAAAATCAATGCTTCTCAAAAGTGTTGCCCACTGGGAGACAATTGTAAATGACTGGAGGCATTTTGTTTGTCACAACTGGACAAGGGGTACTACTGGCATCTACTAGGAAGAGGCTGAAGGTGACGCTATTTCCTTTATTCAACAAAATCCCACTTAGGGGTGTCGATGAATCCTGTGAAGTCTTTCTTCCTTTTAATGGAACTGTTCTTTAGATCCTAGAGTTTACAAGTAACCTTTCTGATTTTGTAATCATTATGCAGAAAAGCCCTTAACATTTAGATAAGATATTTAGTAATTGCTTAACAGTGACTACGCACACATTTAGATTTCTGACTCTAATTCATCATTTCCCGATCAATGTTTTTTTTGTTGTTGTTTGTTTGTTTTAACATGGTTGAAGTGCCACATTTCTCTGAGTTAAATGTTAACTAATCATATGGCTCTGATCTTTGAAAATTGTGCATGTTAGTGGTCTCCCCTGCCTTTCTATGAAATTGCTGGAAAGTCCTAGTGACAAAACTGAAGTTCAGCACATCATTTATGCTTCCGAACTGTTGCCCAAACATGAAAATATTATTTAGATTCATGCTGAATCAGGCACACAAAATCTATAAACTGAGCATAGATAGAAAAAAAATAGGTTATTTGAATACAATGAATAAATTGTACTCCAAAAGTTTACATTTCCTATTTTGAATTAAGAATGCCTCTTGCTACAAAGACAATTTTGGAAGTGAAGATTAGATTTTTATGCTCACCTGAAAGAAATATTTAAGGACTCCAGAAAGAGCCCTCCCTAAATTCTTACTCTGCTGAGCATTGTGCCCCTACATCTTGGTAGAACTTTGTCTTGACCCAATGATAACTTGATTGTCTGTGAAAAAGCTACAGTATGTGTGGGCAAACTAGGAAGAATAAATTGGAAAATCCATTTAAATTATATCTGTTTTAGAACATGACACTGGAGTGACAGAAATGATAAGAAAGATAGTCATTCAGAAAAGGAAAACTATAAGAAAATCAGTATGGACAGCTCTCAGCTGGAGATTGATGTGCCAAATATGATAATTCCAGTTACTGTAGTGATATATATGGTTTAGAAAATAATTAGTCTTTGGAAATTCTGGAAAGTGTCATAAAGCTGGCAATGGGAATCCTCAAAAGACTCAGAGAAGCGAAGAACTTAGAAGAAAAAAAAATTAGATGTAAGATACATAGGCATTAAGTATATAATGATATTATTATTATTATACATTAGTTTAATATTCACTTATTGGACCTATTATTCATTATGGGGGAAAATCTAACATTGAATACAGTCACAGGAAAGAGTGTATCTTTAAAATTTACGTTGGAGCCAGCCCTGTAGTCCTGTGCTCTGTAATTGTTTTCTTTATGTTTGACCAACATATATCAATTATATAAATGTGTTAATAAATTATCTTTAATAAATGTCTTCTCTTTGCATTTAAGTGAAACACGTGTTGAGGTGACTCTACTGGCAATTTAACCTGGCTCTCACATGTCCTTTATATCAGAGAAGCTACAGCTCATGGTGGAATTCTCAGGAAAACTTTAAAATCTGTAGAAGAAACTAACAAACAACCCCCTGCACAGAGTGCTCCCCGACACAACCCAAATGTGCTGGGGATGCCGAGGAATGCCACAGCACCAACACACTCGGAAGCCCATTCCTTTCCTGGCAAATGACTGGTGTCACACGGTAATTGTTTTTAGTCAGAGACTTCAGCTGTAATTACCCAGAAGGCACATGAGGATGGTTCATATTTAACTAAATAAAGTAATTATCAAAAATGACCAGAATTTTAAATACTACATAGAAAAGAAAAAACATCCATTTTCATTTATCTGGCTGATTTTATTCAAGGAAATGTTTAATACATTTCATTTGAAAGAAGCCTTCACAAGGGATAATAATTATTGACATAAATAATACAGGGATTCACTTAAACTTCTTTTATAAATAAGATAAAGGAGAGTAGAAAACATATGATCTGATGGCCAGAGACCAACAGTGAATTAAAATGTTATGAGGAATCAGCCTGGGAGGTCAAAAGTGTCTTTTAACTTTGTCAGTGTAGCATGACTTTGGGTTTCTCTCTCTAATTTATTGAAAACAGGATAGATTTTGCCAAGAATTAACTAAAAAACTATTTTTTTAACTCTCCTTAAAGTAACTATTAATTAGAAAGCATATACTCAAGATTTGTAAAACGTTTGCCTTTTAAGAAATTTATTTGCGAAGCAGAAAGAAAGACATAGTGCCCTCAAAGGAACAACAGAAAGATGGCAGCTGCCGTCCCTGCAGAAGCACAGGAAGCTGGAAGAAAACAAGGCGACATCTTCAAAGTGTGGAAAACAGGTATCTGCCAACTGACAGTTCCAGACCCATCAAAACATTCCACAAGTGACCTTTGGGAAAAATGACATTTTCAGGAAAATAAAACTGAAAAGGATTTGTCACTAGCAGGAGTATTTTAAAGAACTGTATTTTTAGGGGGAAGGACAGAAGTCCTGGATGAAAGGCTAGAGATGTGAGTTTGGAAGAACATCGGGAATGGCAAAATGTATCAGTAACTATGAATGAATGGTGTCTGTTAAGAACTATATTGATAATAACTTGTGGCGACAAAATAAAGAGAATTAAAATACATGACAAAAATAGAATATAAGTCACAAGGAGGACAAAGGAACTCAAAGTGGTTAAAGACCATTGCCTGCTGCAGGAAGTAGTACAAGCACTACCTTTTGATAAGTCAAAGATGCATGATATAATTTCTGGGTGGTCACTAAAAAACATAGTAAAAAACCTTATAACCATATACATTTGTAAATCTCCAAAGCTAATAGGAGAGTTCAGTAAAATAATGAAAAATATTAAACCAAGAGGAATCAAAGAAAGAACTAAGAAAAAGAGGAGAGAACAGCAACACTAAGAATGAGAGGGGAATTCACATTCACATAAGAAATGAGTTAAATACAAATGGACCAAGTGCTCTAATTAAAGGACAACCTTATCAGATTGAAGGCACACATCTAGAATTTAAAGAAACTTGCAAATATTGAACAGCACAGATTTAGACTTTAAGACATGATTGGATTGATACAAATCGATTCATAGCTCAATAGCTAAAAAATATGTACACAAATATTTCTAAAATGTGTTCAAAAAAGCATTTGTGAACTCTTTCTGCATACTTTCTTCAGAAATATAGAGTATGAGCAAATACAGGTTACATTCTAGATCTAAATCTACAGCAGTTTACCAGAAATGTCAACTGTAATCTTCTATTTGAATTTTAAAATTTCTGGCTGATTGACCCTCCCTTCCAATTTTTTATTTGGCTCATTTGTCTTTCTCTGTATCAATTAAGGGCATCATTCACCCAGTTAACAAAGCTAGAAACTTGAGTGAAAAAAAAGTTTCCTTTTTTTCTCCATTATCCCCACTCCAACAAAACCACTTATAATGAATTCCCAGCCCATTGATCTTGCTTGGAACTATTCCAATTAGGGACAAGTCACAACAGCTTTGAGTCTCTAAAGAAAAAGAATATGCGGGGGCCTCAATCTGTTCACTCCTTTGGCAAAATTGCTCCCCTTTGCTTGAAATGTTTGAATTCTACAAGCCATAATGTATAGAGAGTGAGAAGTCCTTTGCCAGGTTAAAAATTTATTTCCGAATATTTAGTTTGGGGAACTATGTTTCTTTTAATGAAGATTAAAAGTCTTTTCAGTTTGAAACATAAAACATATAACATATTTTCTTGAGTTTACAGTGACAAAATATAATGTACTATATGTATATATACATATATACATTCATTTTTATGTGTACAAATCTTATGACATAATTTGGAAGACATCAAAAATGAGAAAAAGATGAGTCTTAGAATCAAATAAATGTGTTGATATATTAAAATGAATTAGTCACCTCAACACTGGATTATTTCTATAGAAATTCTGTGGGAAGACCCAACTATGTGCACTCATCTACTTTTATCATTTCTAGAGCACTGCAAATAGGGCCGATTTCCAGTGGAGCATTTCACCTGATCCCATTCACATGCCTGCCCTTGTTTCTCTGATATTTCTACTTGGTCATTTGGCAAATGCAAGTAAACAAACCAAAAACCAACATCAAATTAATATGCTCCTCAATTCACCAACTCTATTCCACACTCAAGTTTACCTTTAGGCATTTTATCATTGCTATGTCCCCTCACTCCCATTGAAGAAATTATGTCATCTCCTACTCTTGTGGCCAATGTCAGGTTTTCTTGAAAGCAGTTTTTTTGTCCAGCTGCTGCTCTCACCAAATTATAAAATTTTGAGACTCTGATAGGAGAGACACTAGGGTATGCGATGTACATTATCGGTTACTAAAGTAGATCGAATAAAATGATAATACATAATATAAAACTTTTATACACAATAAATAAAAATGGTCATTTTTGTGGACCATAAAAATATTCTTGTACTCTTATCACTTTCAAATCTGCTCTCAAATCATGTGACATGAAGGATTTTCTCATAGTACTGGACCCATTTGAAAACAAGCATGCAATATCTAGGTCAAATCAATCTCTCTCTCTCTGTCTCTCTGTGTATGTCTCTCTCCTTCTCTCTCTTTGCCCCCCAACATAAGGAAACACAAATGCACATTCACAGACACATGCACACACAGATAAAAAGAGAGAACCAAAAGGAACTGTAATAAATCTAGTTTATATTAAGTGTACATTGTAAAAAAGAAAATAATACAAAACAATAAAAGAATCCAGAGTAAGGAAACAAAGGTTGCCATGGAAGAAATAGTAAGATAGTATTCTTTCTTTCTTTCTTCTACTCTCTTCCCTTGTCCTCTCCATTTTAAGTATATATGGAATTATCCATTATACTTATTCATTAAATTTAATGAGCTAGATAATTTTAGGAAAACAATTATACCATAAATATACCTTTTATGTAGCCATATTTCATGGTCATGAATACAAAATTAAGTTCTTTCATTGACATTAGCACTAAATATTCTTAGTGTACAAATTGCATGCTCATTTATTTCAATATCATCATTTTAGTTACTAATGTATTTCTTATGTAACCTGTAATTCTGGAGTGACTGAAATAAATTGTATTTTTAAAAAATAGTTCCCTTCCCTTCCCTTCCCTTCCATTCCCTTCCCTTCCCTTCCCTTCCCTTCTCTCTCCTTTCTTTCCCTTTAAACTTTGTTGATTAAAACATAGCTGTATTTCCTGACAGATTGGCAAGGTGTCAGAGTCCTGATGAATTGTTGAAGTCTTCAATCTGGTTGCAATGTAATTGGGAGGAAACATAGAAACCCTTGGGAAAACTGAATGTCTTCTTGGAATACAAAGTAAGTAATGCTGTAGCCATGTTATGAAAAGGGAATAGAAAGAGAAGATATGACACTTTGACTTTAATAAGGTCAATTACTTAAAAAACCAATCATAGTGGAAACTGGTAAAAATGAATACTTTACATGCAATACAGAGTCCTCCAGATCATGTGTGTAGTCAACCAAAGATTGCTAAAACAGTTCACAAATTGAAATATAGGCACTTCTGGAGTAGAATTGAGACAGGACCTGATGCTGGTATATGGAATAAAACTTTCAAGGTGAAAGGTAAATCTCTTCAACTTTGAAATTGCTGTCATTATTGCAGTGAGCACTGGGGCCGCCCATCTACTCCCATGTACATCTTTCTTTGTAAGAAAAAAATGAAATGATTTATATCTTTAAAATTGGTTCAAAGTTTGCAATTAATTTCCCCCATTAAATTTGAATACAGCAATATACTCAGCAGTTCTTTGTAATTGACAAGGTACAATGCTAACATTTGATGGCAGTTATTATAATCATTTCTCGGACTCTGGAATGTGAGAGATTTCTATTGCAGGTGAAAATTCTTATAAGTTTTCAAATGTAAGAGAATATCAAGTAATTATATTGTTATACATATCCTTTATATACTTTATTTCTTTAGGTGGCAAATAAATGTTATTCACTTTTTCAGGTTTAAGAATGCATGTATAACTGATGAAGCAATTTTAGAAACCTTATGTGGGAAACTGAATATCTACAAATAGTATACTTAGAAAGGTTTACTATCTACACTAAAATTTCTACCAAGATACACAGGGCAAATGTTTCATCTGAAACTGACAGATTTTTTTCCCTTATTTTAAAAATTCAGAGTATTTAGCACATCTAATTTTCCATAATTAATGTGAATATTTCAGCATATTATCTTGAAATATTAATCAAGTCGTCTCTTTTAATATTATTATATCCCAGTGTCTTTCCTCCTTCTAGTATTTGGAGTTTTCTACCTTCATCTCAGAAAAGAGATATCATAGTAGAATATAAAGCCATTTCTTATTGGCCTTTGCTTTTAAAATCCTGATGTCAAAGGAGAAGGGAGTTAGGAACACCTTTCTGGGCTTAGATAGTCTATTTTAGAGAACACTCGTTGAAGCTTTTCTGTTTCTGAGTCCTGGGTTGGCAGAACTGAGACTGGGTAGACAGTTGTGAATATTGAAAAGACACATGGTATTCCAAAGACATTGAACTCCTCCCCACCACCAGGAACACCCTGAGGGAGTCAAGTTCAGGTTTGGTGAAGGAGAACAGCCAAATAGCTTGACATATTTGGAGTCTGCTCAACAACATAGAAAGACTCTAAGAAAAATGGCTTATGGTGTATCTAAGCAGTTATGGCCCTAGGCACCCCAGGGCGTGAGGTGTGAAAAGGGTTTAGAAGCAGCTGAGATACACGAAGAGATGTTGTGATTTAAGAAGATATAATTTTACGAATTCAGGATCCAAAGCTCTATATATGCATGCATACACCCATAGATTTGTACATATGTGTATGTGTGAGTGTGCATGTATACAGCAGAAGTCAGAGAAGATGAATGCTCACCCACTCCTTCACTATTATCATTTACAACACGTACACAGTATTGCCAAAATCTTTGCCCACATGTGCCACCTGGAATTTGATGCAATTCCAGAGAAAAAATGGGGGGAAGATTAGAAACTGACCTAGTTTAAATTTCCACCATCCAATTAAATGAAAGCTAGAAATAGAAATAAACCTCAGTTATTGTAAACAATAATTAAGAGCACTTACTCGAATCTGTGTTCTAAACTTAACACTTGTTACTAAGAATAGAAGTAACAGAGACAGGAATCCCTCTCAGCAGCCTCACAGGAGAGCCTTCTGGAGCACAGCCCATCATTAAATGTCTGACAACAGTCTGACAATAACTCTGGTAACATGATGACAGCTCTAGAAGTCACTCCTCCAGCTGCAAGGCTCCCCTACTCCCTGTTAACAGTGTTTCAACCTCATGGATATGCAACTCTCCAATTTTTGCTTTGATAACTTTTGCCAGCCATTGAGTGACTCGTCTTCTCAACTGAGGGTACTTACTGCTTTGTCCATATGTGTCCTTTTGCTGCCTCTCTGCTTTTTTTCATTTTTTTTCTCCATTTGTTTGATATTCAACCTTTCTTAGATATTGGGTTGGCTAGGCATCATTGAGTATAGGTTTCCTCTATTGTGAGAACATTACCCTCAAGACATCCTTGAGCTATGTCTTCCTCTGATGAATTATGCAGTGGCCTAGGCCCTCATGTGCTACCAAGGCAGGTATATTATCCACAGGTAAACCTCAAGCTATCATGTGAGCAGGCACAGGCTTTGCAGAGATAATTTAATTATCACACAGCTATCATGGTCTTCAGATATGTTTGAACTCCTGTTTGCCAGGCAGCAAGATTAAGCAGCTCCAGAGAAGGCTCCCTAAAACAATCCACTAACAGGGACACATCCTCACCCAAAGGGTTAACTATCCTGAGGTAACTCATTCGGGATCCAGAAGTGAGGTAGAATAGTTATGATACAGGCTGCTTCCCCTGAGCCAGACGCCACAGTTTCTATTGTAATTAAATCATTCATCTATGTGTTCAACTTTTGTAGTTTTTCTGGGGGTGCCATTGACACAAGAAAACCATCCTGACCCAGTGCATTGCATTCTAGCATGGAAAGATAGAACATACACAATAAGGAAAATAAATAAGAGAAGTATATAGTGAATCAGAAGGGATATGTGCTAAGAGAAATAGAAAGCAAGGCAAGTAACATAGGAGGTATGATTTATAAATAATATGATCGAAGAAAGCCTCATTGAGAAGAAGGCATTTGAGTTCTCTAGTTCTGTTTTGACCCTGTCTGGTGACCTCTGTAGTAATTCCCTTATTTAAGAGAGGAGATAATAACAAACAATAACCCTTATTCTTGACTTTTTTTTTTTTTTTTAGCAAATTGGCTTCTGCTTCAGAGCATATATCACAAATTGGGGGAGTGGGGGCGGAATATCCAGGCAGGATGTGTAGCTACCCTGCAACTTTCCCCTGGTAGGTTCAGGGTCAGACTAGTCTGATATTTACTTCGTTTCTTGGGCATATAGTATAACTAGCACTCTAAAATACCACTGGAAGTGTTGGGAGAAATAGAAATGTGTTTGCCATCACACCCTTCATGAGAAGGCTGCATATTTTAATGTTGTCTGCCTTGATAACATGGAGAGGTCAGCAGTCTCAGCAGACCTCACCTGGGGAGCTCAGTATTCTCAGGTGACAATGAAGGACACTACGTTGCCCTTTAATGTGTTGGATACAGGCAACTGCAGGTTTTGTATTGCTGAGTGAGGTTTTCAAGTTCGTGGTCAGTCTCTGTACCTGGGGGAATGTGTGGTGTGCTGCTGCTGTTGCTGCTGCTGTAACAGATGTCCATGAACATGGTGGTTCAAACTGGCACAGATTTCTTGTGTTACTGTTCTGGAAGTCAGAAGTTATGTCCTTTCTGAAGGCTGTGAGTACTGTCAGGAAGACCATGTCTCCTTGTCTTCTCATTTCTGGTGGCCAGCAATGGCATTGTTTCCTTTGGCATCACATTTCTCTCCCTCTGCTTCATCATTATATCACTTTTTCTGACTCAGACACACCTGCTTCCCTCTTATCAAGACCCCGTGATTACATTGAGCCCACCTGAGTAATTCCAGATATCTTCAGATCCTTAACTCTGGTAGGTCTGCATAGTCCCTTTTGTCATGTAAAATAACATATTCACAGGGACCAGGGATTAGTACATGGATACATTTAAAAATTGTTATTCAATCTATCACAGAGGGTTGACAAAAAGAGTTTACTCTTTCTTTGTCTTTCCCAATTCACCACTCAGTTTCCTTCTAAACAACTGCAAACAATATTTTTTAAATATTGGTTTGAATGAAGTATCTAAAGGAGTCAAACTCATAGACACAGAAAGGAAGAATGGCAGTTGCTGGGGGAGGTGGGAGGGGGAGTAGGGAATTGCTATTCAATGGATATAGAGTTTCAGTCATGAACAAGTTCTAGAAATCTGATATGCATATTATGTTTATAGTAGACAATACTGTACTGTACACTTAATATTTTGCTATAAAAGTAGACCTCATGATATGTTTTTGTTTTTGTTTTTTTGTTTTGGCCACAATAATAAAAGCACCAAATGAATGGCCTGTTCAGGAAACTCACATGTCTGTCTGGAGCCCAAGCAATAAGCTCCATGAACATTGACTCAATACTCTAATTATTTAGCCTTGGACAATGACTTTCTTGGTCTCTGCAACCCATTGTCTCAGGTTCTGCAATCAGAAGGATCCTATGATCCCAGTTCTGTCAGTTCTTTTGACTGTTTGACTCTTGGGTCCTAGCTGAGTCTGAGCACCTGGCACCGGGGCTCCTTGTTCAGATCAGACAAAGGTTCTGGTGAGGCAGGCTTGGAGTTTTTGGGGCTCCTGAAAACCTTATAAACATTCAGTCTTACCCTGAAATACAATGTTCACTGTTTCTATTTTTTAATATCTGTTACCGGCACCTGTCACCTCAACATCTAACTCAGCAGCTCCATCAATACTGTGTATCGTCAATAATTGTGATTATCGTGATTGTTACTTCTCTTATGGCTTAGAAAAGACAAAAAAAGAAAGCTGCTTTTAAAAGTGTTTCCTGAGCCCTTTTTAGGTAGGATGATCACACATTTAGTTTGCCCCAAATTGTCCTGGTTAACAGTTTTTTTGTTTTGTTTGTTTATTGTTTATTTTTAAACTTGGAGTAACTAAGAAGTTCCCTTTTCACCCTCTGAAGAATCCTGATTGATGATCAGTTCTGTGGTCACCTTACTTATCAGTTTACTCATACCATTTTTAACTAAGAAGAAACATGATCACAGCATAAACAAATGCTACAGAAAACCCCAGTCCGAGAATATTTTCATCTACAGTCTTTGAAACTTCATATTGTGCTCAAGAGTAGTCTGATTCTTTAATTGACTTTAAGACACAGAACTGAGAACCGAAAAATGGCGGCGGAGTGAACGGAGCTACACAGACCGTCTCCCAGAACCAAACTGGAATTACAACTATAACACAGACAAATCGACGGGAAAAACCAACAGAAAAGCAGCTTGCGAGGACCATACAACGAGGGACACTGACTCGATCCCGGTAGGCTTGCGAAGGCGCGAGACGGGGCCGGGACAGAGGCTGAAACAGCCACAGCCACTCACCTTGGGCTCCGGCGGAGGGAGGGCAGACTGGACTGGAACTGTGTCAGGACACTCGGGGTTTGGAGGGCACTCAGAGCTTTGGCTGAGTGCAGCCACTCAGGACGGTGGCCACATTGCTCCTTCCAGGGCTCTGAGGAGAGGCAGCAGCCCCTCCCTCGGACATCCAACCCCACCCTGTGGGCCATTGAAGTGCTAATTGAGGCTCACTAACAACCAGCATCTGCCCCACCCTCGTGAAAGCCCCTTGGCTGAGCACCAGAGGGAGTTTTTCAATCAACTGACAACCCAAAACTCATCAATTAACCTAGACTGCTAGCCTCCAGGCAAAAAGCCAGAGGATAACAGTACGTTTCCTGGGCTGGCAACTTTAACCAGGAAAGTAAGACTTGACAGTGGTGTTCAACGTGGGTCCTCCCTCGCTCATCTAAACACAGGAGAGGGAGCCACAAACAGCAGAACACCAACACCCAAGGGAGAACTTGACAGGCTCCAAAGCCCACAGTGATAGCCAAAATGGCGAAACACAGAAACAGAAGCCAAATGAAAGAGCAAGACACCTCCACCGAAGATGAGATCAATGTGGAGCAATTAGGCATGTTAACAGAGCTAGAATTCAGAGCCATGATCTTGAGGAAGCTGAAAAGCATGAGTAAGGATATAGAGACACTGAAAATAAGCCAAATGGAAATTAAAAACCAACAAGAAGAGATAAAAAATGACATATCCGAAATGAAAAACACATTGGAAGGTTTAAAAAGCAGAGTAGGGGAAGCTGAGGACCAGATCAGTGAATTAGAAGACAGGGTAGAAAAAATCAACCAATCAGAAAAACAAAAGGAAAAAACTATTAAAAAACAGGAAGACAGCTTAAGAGAACTATGGGACAACTGGAAACGTAATAATATCCGCATCATAGGAGTCCCCGAAGAAGAAGAAAAGGAGCAAGGGATAGAGAATATATTCAAAAAAATAGTGAGAGAAAACTTCCCTAATTTAGTGAAGGAAGAAGGCATTCAAGTTCAAGAAGCACAGAGAGTCCCAAGTAAGAAGAACCCAAACAGGCCCACACCAAGACACATAGTAATTAAAATGCCACAAATTAAAGACAAAGAGAGAATCCTAAAAGCAGCAAGAGATAAGCAACAGGTTACCTACAAAGGGAACCCCATAAGGCTCTCAGCTGACTTCTCACAAGAAACACTACAGGCCAGAAGGGAATGGCATGAGGTAATCAAGGTCATGAAAAACAAGAATCTGAATCCAAGACTACTCTACCCAGCAAGGCTATCATTCAAAATAGAAGATCAAATAAAGAGCTTCCCAGACAAAAAAAGCTAAGGGAATACATTAGCACCAAACCAGCACTGCAAGAAATGTTAAAAGGACTGCTGTAATTAGCAGTAGAAATGGGAAGAAAAATAGAACCACACTAAACAAAAATGGCAATAAATAAGTACATATCAATAATCACCTTAAACGTAAATGGATTGAATGCTCCCATAAAGAGACACAGAGTAGCTGATTGGATAAGAAAGCATGACTCATCTATATGTTGTTTACAAGAGACCCACCTCTCAACAAAAGACTCACATCGGTTGAAAGTGAAGGGATGGAAAAAAATTTTCCAAGCAAATGGAAAGCAAAAAAAAAGCTGGGGTAGCAATTCTCATATCTGATAAAATAGATTTCAAAATGAAGACCATAACTAGAGAGAAAGACGGCCACTACATAATATTGAAAGGATCTATCCAACAGGAAGATATAACCTTGATAAACATATATGCACCCAATATAGGAGCACCAAAATATATTAAAAATCTTCTGGAGGACTTCCAAGGAGAAATCGACAACAATACAATCATAGCAGGGGACTTCAACACCCCATTGACACCACTGGATAGATCCTCTAGGCAAAAAATTAGCAAGGAAACAGAGACTCTAAATGAAGCACTAGACCAAATGGATTTAATAGACATCTACAGAGAATTACACCCCAAAACTACAGAATACACATTCTTCTCAAGTGCACATGGGACATTCTCAAAGATAGACCACATGATAGGACACAAACTAAATCTCTACAAGTTCAAGAAGATTGAAATCATATCAAGCATCTTCTCAGAACACAATGGCATTAAACTAGAAATCAATTGCAACAAGAACATGTAAAGACATTCCAACACATGGAGGCTAAATAGCATGTTATTAAACAATGAATGGGTCACCGAGGAGATCAAGGAAGAAATTAAAAACTTCCTGGAAACCAATGAAAATGAACACACAACAACACAAAATCTATGGGATGCAGCGAAAGCAGTTCTGAGAGGGAAGTTCATAGCACTACAGGCCTACCTCAAAAAACAAGAAAAATTTCTAATTGACTGTCTAACCTCACAACTTAAAGAATTAGAAAGCAAACAAAAGAAAACCCCAGAGCAAGTAGAAGGAAGGAAATAGTAAAGATCAGAGCAGAAATAAATGACATAGAGACCAAAAAAACAATTCAAAGGATCAATGAAACAAAGAGCTGGTTTTTCGAAAAGATAAACAAGATAGATGGACCCTTAGCTAGACTCACCAAGAAACAAAGAGAGAGAACCCAAATACACAAAATCAGAAATGAAAGAGGAGAAGTAACAACCAACACCACGGAAATACAAAAGATCGTTAACAACTACTATGAACAACTATATGGCAACAAATTCGACAATCTCAGCGAAATGGACAAATTTTTAGAAACACACAGTCTCCCAAAAGTATTCCCGGAAGAGATAGAAAACTTGAACAGACCAATAACAACTAAGGAAATTGAAGAGGTAATCAAGACTCTCCCAGCAAACAAAAGCCCAGGCCCAGATGGTTTCACAGGGGAGTTTTACCGAACATTCAAAAAGAACTAACACCCATTCTCCTCAAACTATTTCAAAAAATTCAAGAAGAAGGAAGACTTCCAAACACGTTCTATGAGGCCAGCATAATTCTAATTCCAAAACCAGAAAAAGACACTACGAAGAAACAAAACTACAGGCCAATATCCCTGATGAACATAGACGCCAAAATCCTGAACAAAATACTAGCAAATCGGATCCAGAAATACATCAAAAAAATTATTCACCATGACCAAGTGGGATTCATTCCAGGGATGCAAGGCTGGTACAATATTCGCAAATCAATAAACGTGATACACCACATAAACAAAATGAAGAATAAAAACCACATGATCATATCAATAGATGCTGAAAAAGCATTCGACAAAATCCAGCATCCATTTCTGATAAAAACGCTCAGCAATGTAGGAATAGAGGGATCATATCTCAACATAATAAAGGCCATATATGAAAGACCTACAGCCAACATCATACTCAATGGACAGAAACTAAAAACATTTCCATTAAGAACAGGAACAAGACAGGGATGTCCACTTTCACCACTCCTATTTAACATTGTACTGGAAGTCTTAGCCACAGCAATCAGACATGAAGAAAAAATAAAAGGGATCCAAATTGGAAAGGAGGAAGTGAAACTGTCATTATTTGCAGATGACATGATATTGTACATAGAAAACCCTAAAGACTCCATCAAAAATCTATTAGACTTAATAAATGAATTTGGCAAAGTAGCAGGATACAAAATTAACGTCAAGAAATCGACGGCATTCTTGTACATCAATGATGAACTCACAGAAAGAGAAACTGAAAAAACAATCCCATTTACCATCGCTCCAAAAAAATTATGATACCTAGGAATAAACTTAACCAAAGAAGTAAAAGACCTATTTGCAGAAAACTACAGGTCATTGAAAAAAGAAATAGAGGAAGATATAAAAAAGTGGAAGCACATACCCTGTTCATGGATTGGAAGAATTAACATCATTAAAATGTCCATACTACCCAAAGCAATCTATAGATTCAATGCAATCCCCATCAAAATACCAACGACATATTTCATAGAACTAGAACAAATACTTCAAAAGTTCATATGGAACTAAAAAAGACCCCGAATAGCCACAGCAATCTTGAAAAAGAAGAACAAAGTAGGTGGGATCACAATACCAGATATCAGGTTATACTACAAAGCGACTGTAACCAAAACAGCCTGGTACTGGCACAAGAACAGGCATATAGACCAGTGGAACAGAACTGAAAACCCAGAAATGGACCCAAGGCAATACGCTCAATTAATATTTGACAAAGGTGGCAAGAGCATACAGTGGAGTAAAGACAGCCTCTTCAATAAATGGTGTTGGGAAAATTGGACAGCTACATGCAAAAAAATGAAACTAGACCATCAACTTACACCATACACAAAAATAAACTCAAAATGGATAAAAGACTTAAATGTGACCCGTGAATCCATAAAAATTCTAGAAGAAAATGTAGGCAACAAAATTTCGGACATCATACGGAGCAGAATTTTCACTGATATATCACCTAAGGCAACAGAAATAAAGGAGAAAATGAACACATGGGACTACATCAAACTAAAAAGCTTCTGCACAGCAAAAGAAACAATCATCAAAATGGAAAGGCAACCCACTGTATGGGAGAACATCATTGCCAATGATGTATCCGATAAGGGGTTAATTTCCAATATATATAGAGTGCTCATACAACTCCACAAAAGGAAGACAAAGAACCCAATTAAAAAATGGGCAGAGGAGCTGAATAGACACCTCTCCAAACAGGACATACAAATGGCCAAGAGACATATGAAGAAATGCTCAACATCACTAATCATCAGAGAGATGCAAATTAAAACAACAATGAGATATCACCTCACACCTGTCAGAATGGCCGCCATCAACAAATCATCAAACAAGTGTTGGCGAGGGTGTCGAGAAAAGGGGACTCTAGTACACTGCTGGTGGGAATGCAGACTGGTGCAGCCGCTATGGAAAACAATATGGTGCTACCTCAAAAAATTAAAAATTGAACTTCCATTTGACCCAGTGATCCCAGTCCTGGGAATATACCCTAAGAAGCCTGAAACACCAATCAGGAAGAATATATGTACCCCCATGTTCATAGCAGCACTATTTACAATAGCTAAGATCTGGAAACAGCCCAAGTGTCCGCCAGTAGACGAATGGATAAAAAAGCTGTGGTACATATACACCATGGAGTACTATGCAGCGGTAAGAAAGATCTCTTATCCTTTGGGACGACATGGAGGGACCTGGAAAGTATTATCCTAAGTGAAAGAAGCCAAGCAGAAAAAGACAAATACCACATGATCTCACTTATATACGGAATATAATCAACATAACAGTCTGAGGAATACAGTAGACCCAGACACATGGAAGTAGGGCACAGACTGACATCCCTCAGAAGAGGGGATGGGGGGTGGGGGGTGGGAAGAGATAAACCACAGAACTTATATGCATGTATGCATGACCAATGGACATGGACAACTAAGCCGGGGACAGGGTGGAGGTGGGGTGGGGTGGGGGGTGCCAATGGGGTAAAAAGGTAAAATATCTGTAACAAAAAAATAAATAAAAATTCATTTAAAAAAAAAAAAAAGACTCAGAACTAATTGGTTCTAATTTTCTATCAACCAATATATCAAGCTAAACCCTCTATCAGTTGCCTTTATTTGATCTTTACACAAACTACCCCCACCCCCACCCAATCAGCACCAAAGGAATCAATTCAGCATAAATATTAGTTTGTCCTGAGTGGTACTTTCCAGGAAGTCTTGAGATGCATGATTAACTAACCTACCTACTGATAACTTTAAATTTGATTTTATTTGGTTTAATAATAGTTTATATTTTGAGTCTTATAATAGTTGTTTGTTATGTAAAAACAGAAAAACAGATCATTTGAATTATTCAGTGACAGAGAACACTCTAATAGTTCAGTTTGACAAAAAAAATATCTTTATGCCTGTTTACTTCTGTTTCCTCTTGATTAGCTTCCAGAAAAAGAAATCTACAGTAACGTCAATTTGGATAATTTCTTAAGGAAGACAGTTTAAAGACTTTATCTGAGGCTGCCCAGTTTGCTTGATGTAAGTAACAGAAGATTGATCAAACACCATATCCGAGAGGAGCTTACTTATAACTAAGCAGTGGTTTTCTTGTCTCATCTATTAAACTCAGGCTATGAGACACTTGTGTGCCACCTCGCTTCTGCTCAGGCTACCGTATACTGCACCCTTTGCTATGTCAACCAGCTTCCCAGAGTATCCCAACAACATCTTTCTTGTGTCAGTAGCTCTCTGCCCTGGGACTTATCTGATGTTCCAGCATGGCTTCTCCAGGACCCAGCTCAGCATTGACCCATGTGAGCACCTGGAGGTGTGAGGGAATTAACACCTATGAGCCATTCTGTGGCCAACAAGGGACTGAAGTGGGTACCAGTGAATAAATACCTTTCTGTCCCATCACAAGTGAATTCTAAAATTTATTTCTTCTTCATGGCTTTCTAGAAGGATGAGGTCCCAGTTGCCCTCAGTGGTGATAAGCTCGAAAGACAAACTATTAAATTAGTTATTCCACTTTCTGCATCTTAATCTTCCCAGTCTCCTACTTCAATTCCTTGATATCAATTCCCAAAATAAATAACTCATGTATATGTCTCTGTCCCACGCTCTGCTTTCTGCAGGAAAACCTAGCTAAGGTACTCATCTGTGTTTTTTCCCTGTTGTTTTCTTTTATATCTTACTAATTATTTTCAAATTTTCTTAAAATGATTTTCTTTGAATTTTAATTTTGACATCCCAGATTTTGAAGCCTGAAACACCAATCAGAAAGAATATATGTACCCCCATGTTTGTAGCAGCACTATTTACAATAGCTAAGATCTGGAAACAGCCCAAGTGTCCATCAGTAAATGAATGGATAAAAAAGCTGTGGTACATATACACAATGGAGTACTACGCTGCTGTAAGAAAGAAAGATCTCTTATCCTTTGAGACTACATGGAGGGACCTGGAAAGTATCATCCTAAGTGAAACAAGCCAAATAGAGAAAGACAAATTTCATATGATCTCACTTATTTGTGGAATATAATGAACATAACAGTCTGAGGAATGGGGTAGTCCAAGAGATGTGGAAGTGGTATACAAACTGACAATCCCCAGAAGAGGGGGTTGGTGGGGGAGAGATAAACCACAGAACTTATATGCATGTATGCATGAACAGTGGACATGGACAACAAACTGGGGAAAGGGCAGGGAGGGAGGGGGAGGAGGGAATCAGTAGGGAGAAAAGGAGAAACATCTGTAACAAAAATTAATTAATAAAATAAATAAAATACTGTGCCAGGCATCAAAATATTGCACATAAAATGATAAAAAAATGATTTAAAATTATAAAAAGGCAGTACTAAGGATCCTTATGGTGGAACAGCTTGGTATTTGTGGTAGTAGATACACAAATTTACAGGTTACAAAATTGAACAAAACAAAGTACATATGTACACATAAATATAAGTAAAATTAAAATAATACCTGTGGATTGCACCAAATCAATATAATGCTTGTGATTTTATGTTAGAGTTCTGTAAGATGTGGCAATGGAGGGAACTGGAAAAGGGTATGTAACATCTCTCTGTAATATTTCTTATAACTTCATGTGAATCTATAATTATGTCAAAATAAAAAGTTATATTAAAGAAAAAATTGCTTTTCTTTTACAGTAATACCTCAAATTACACACACATTCTTTTAATAGGTTAATAACCAGGTTAAATACTTATATACACATTTGTAAGAGCATCTCACCTATTTTATAAACTCACATTTAAAAGTCTATTTGGCTTTAAATAATTTGTGACTTAAACAACCTAGAATTTAGTAGAAATAGTTGTATATTCTATATAGGATTAAATTACATTGAAAGTGAATTCTCATTTAGTGCTTTTTATATTTATTAAGAAGGAAACCACTTCTTAACTATTTAATCTGTGCTAGCAGAATGTACCTGTTATAAAGGAAGCTATATAAAATATTTAGTTTGTAGCTTTTTATTTTCTTTTATATGTTTATCTTTCATAAGAACATCTGTGTTCAGTTAACCCATTAGAATGGTTTACAAATAAAAAATATCTTGAACATTTATATTAGGAGAAAAAATGGTATCACCTGGATGGGTAAGTTACATACTGGCTGCCTAAGATTTCAATCCAGAGATTGAATTTATGTTAAGTTTAAATTATGTCCTCCCACCCCCGTTAAAAAACTAATTAAGCATATGACTAAAACAAAAATTCTACATGCAATGAATTATGATTTTAAGGTCCTTCTTTTTCCAAAATTATTTGTAGCAACTAAGTACAGCTTTAGGAATGGAGAAAATGAAAATAACCTCCTTCCCCCCCCAAAAAAAAACCTGGGCCATTTCTTTCCCTTGTATGTTCAAAAACACATCTATTATATTTTTTATATTTTTCTGTAAATGCTTACCTCTCCCTATGCCAACACTTGTCTAATCCACAAAGTCTGCATTCATAAACATCCTTCACAAATGCTCTTTCGATGTTTTAGTTACCCTTGGCCTGTACCTTGGCCTTCTGCTTCCTGTCTCAATAAATTCAGAACCTAAGCATTTACCTGCAGAAAATGTGAATAGTTCCCCCAGAAAAAATGGCATCCAATAAAAACCAAAGCCAAAGGAAATAGAAAGGTCGGCTATAATGTTCTCATCACAGCCTCCCTTGCTTTTTCTTTTGGCCATAAACACTATTGACCTCTGTCTTTTTCTATGGCTAGATTCATTCTGCTATTTCAATGAGTTTGAATTTTAAGAATCATATGGTTGGGATAAATTTAAGAAATACTTACCTTAAGAAGATTGTGAAAAAGATGGAGGAAAAATGAGGATTGCAGACCAAGAAAACACCTTAGTGATAAAGATGATCTTTCTCATCCTTCTACTGTTGTAAAGAGGAAGGTGGAGGAAGAACAGTTGAAGGATGTTATTTTAGGCTTGTATCCATCCAGTGTTGGCTGTCAAATCCTCTAAGTCTTGCTTCAGCAGAACTGCAGGCCCAAAGCCAATTGTATCCTGAGTCAGCAGAAGAATAAGAAATCCTAGAGTAAGCACTGAAAAACTTAGATTAAAATCAGAGTGTGTAATGCTGAAACTTTGACTATCCATCTACCATCATCTGAGTGTTAGAATTTTAACCTTTTGCCAGTTACCCACTTTTGAAATAGTATATGAGTGACTTTTCTGCTTATAACCTAAATTGTTTCCTTGCGTCCCTGCATAATGCCCTTCAGAACTTTGGTCCTGACTTTCTCACTTTTGGTCCTTCTCACACATTTTGCATGGCTTGTAGATGGATCCATGGTTCTCATCCCCCGTAAATGAAACATACCACTTGCCCCTAATCTCTTAGGTGTGGCAACCTAACCATCTGATTTGAGAGTTCAACCTAACCATCTGATTTGAGAGTTCACTGCTCTAAGGAAGACTTACCACCTCTGTGGATCTGTATGGGGCCAGGATGACCCTCCCAGAAGTGGCTGTGGCTCTCCACTACCAGCCAAAGAGATTCTGTAGGTGACTTACAGTCTACGTACAGTTATCTTTGATAAATATATCTGTGAGTTCAGAAATTCTCCTGAAAGATGTTTTCTATGGTTGTCTAAATAAATATGTCCCTTTCTGCCTATATCATGTTCAAATTCAACCTCAAAGTCGTATTTGGGAGACTGTGAGGGAGAAGCAGGAGAGGTGAAAGTGACCCTTTCAAAATGGAGACAGAAAATGAAAGGGATTGTAAAAACAGGACTGCTGCATGTTCCACATTTGATTACTTGCTTCTCTTACTTCTCCACGTCCAGACCTGCCTTCTTCATGTTCAGCATCAAAACATTTTCTTAAGGACATCACTGTGATAGCAAGCACTTTTTTCTGGGTGCTGATGTTTGCTTTTTTAAAATATTATACAATAGTTAGTATTGTACAAAACATATAAAACAGCCACATAACTGCTCTTTCTAATTTATATGGAATATAAATTTTAAAAGAAACTTTATTATCTCAAGCATCATGCAAATATAAAATGCAAAATTTCCTTATACTGACACACATAGATGTAATGCAAACCAAAGTACAAATTTAAAATATAATTATGCTGGATATAGTAATTTTAATATTTACTGTAAAGATAGTGATCTATAATTTTTCCTTTGTTCTACAATTTTTTTTCTATATTTCTCTCTAGCTAACCAAAAGGCAAAGGGAAAACATTATAGGAAAACAGTGACACTATTTTAAAATAGTGCCGATATTTAAAAATATTAGAAATGCAATAATTATTTTTATTTTAAAAGTTATACATTGGTGGATACAATTACATTGTTGAATATAATATATTCATTATATATATAAACTATATTGATTTTTCAACTCTTTAAAGCCTGCATAATTAAAATACTAATTAACAATGAGTATTATAATTATACACCAAGGTAGATAAATATTTTAAACCTAATGTTGAATAAAAGATGCTAAGCACAAAAGTGAACCTACCAAATGACTCTATTTATGAGAGGGTCAAAAACATACGAAAGGTACCTAGCTTCTTAGAAGTTAAGATAGTGGTTGCCTTGTGGGTGGGGGTAATGCCCGGAAGCGGAGGTATGTGTCTGGAATTATGACAGTTTTCTGTTTCTTGATCTGGGTGCTGATTTCATGGGTCTATTTACTTTGAGAAAATTGGTGGAGCAATATTCATGTGACATACACACATATATCCCATTAGTTTGTTGGCTTGTTTTTTAAGTAGAACCTTGATTTAACGGGAAGTGTATTTAGTAAGGGTATACTACATAATCTGGCTATATGTGAGTTATCATGTTAAGCCCTATTAGAACTAAAACAGATTGGTTTTGTACTTTACTTATTGAAACAAGAAGATTATGTGAATTCATGAATTATTGTCTGAGCTGAGTAAATTGTCTTTAGTGAATACAAACAGTCTTGTAATTGTCATAATTATCTTCGTGTTTTTGAATGGGATAAAAAGAGTTGGGATCTTACTATAAGTGGTCATTTCCAGTAGTTAACAGGAACCACATTTCACTGTATTATATACATTTTTTGCCCATAACTTAATTGAAAGATAACAGTCATAATGTTATAATTAAAGTCTATAACTACAGTAGTTGCTTTGTATAAAAGACAACTGAAAGTTACTTACCTATGGCTGTAATGTCATTAAAGTCATGGCATAAATGCTGTTTATGGAATGCCTCATGCATTTCTTTGTATTATTGGGAAAAAGGAGAAGAATTATTTTATTTCTTTTTCTCCCTGTCTGTCAAAGCAATAACAAAAAGAAGAGAAAAAAAAAAGTTGTTTTTTTTTTTAATCCTCACCCAAAGATACTTTTATATTTATCATCAGATAGAGTGGGAGGGAGGGAGAGAGAGAAACATTGATGTGAGAGAGACACATCGATTGGTTGCCTCCCGCATGACCCGACCAGGGCTGGGGATCAAACTGCAACAGAGGTACATGCCCTTGACTGGAATCAAACCCACGACTCATTGGTCCATGGGCCGACGCTCTAACTGCTGAGCCAAACTGTCCAGGGCACAAGTTTTTTATTTTTATGATTTTATAGAGAAACAAAATTAGTAAGTATAGCATCCAACAGTCTTTGCATTCCTAGAAATGCCTTTCAGTCATATAACACGTGGCTTAGTGCTCATGAAAATGGAAGATTCAAAGCAATGACTAATGCAAACATTTTTCTCAGGCAGTGTTCTGTTACCATATAGAAATATTATCTAGTTATTGCAAGCTTATATATTGCAACTTTATGGTGAAGCCATTATAAAATTTTTATCTTTAAATGAACCATTATTTTAAACCCCAAGCCTAAAATAATTGTTGACTGTAACCCAGCTTTCAGAGTGCTGACAGGAAATATAATGTTGAGATTTCCCTCAGTGATGCCTTTTTCTCTAAAAGTTTAAGTAAATATAGATTTCTCAGAAAGACTTTAATTATTAATACAAAATTTTATCATTTAGACTTATATTTGCCAATCGCTACCATGCTAACATAATGATTTAGGCATTTAGAGAAGAATAAAATTTCACCAGGTTAATTCTATTAGTGAAACTTGAGAGAGTAGTAATTCGTCTTGAGGGAAAAAAATAAGGCAGTGGTAAAAATGAATGTATGTAGGAAGGAATCTCCTTAAATTTCATGTAAGTGAATAGAATAAATTACTTAGGCAGTATATTATTTATATGGTCTTTTGGGGGAAGATGATTGATACAGAATTTGATTGAATAATAAACTGCACGAGAAAAGCTACTCAGACACAGAACGATGGCAGTGTGCTTCCAGGGATGATGTAAATGCTCTTTCCAACTGCTTTCTGAGTGGCTTTTAGAGCTCGTGATTTTCTGGGCATCGGACTGCTCATCTGTGATATTAGGGATATGGACCAAATTGTCTGTTAGATTCTCTTCAGTTCAAAAAGTTTCAAATGTAATCACATTGTCTTTTTAAAAAAATAATTCTTAATACATTTCAGTAGAGTACATATTGACCATATGGAGTGGCTTATATATATTTTTTGGGGTAGCAAAGAAAAATTTAAGTTTTATTTTGGTGTTCATTTTATTTTAAAGGAGCAAAGAGCCCATCCAGGCAAAGAGCAGCTGTAATAATTCCACTCTCCAGTTAGGCCACTGCCATCTGACCATCTTTCCTTTGCCTTAGCAAAAGCTATGCTCTATGAATGAATGCACATAGTACATGAAATTCTTTATGGTTTAAGTGATCAATTTTTATTCTTTTCCCTTGACCAATTTATCCTTATTCTTAAAAAAAACGCTTCATTAAAGTGTAAATGACATTCACTGAACTACACTATTTTAAGTGCACAATTTGATAACTTTTGGGTATGTTCACTATCTTTATTGTAGTGATAGTCTCACAGCTATAAATATATTTCAAAGCTGGATTGCCTCTCTCCTGACTTGGTTCAGCATTATTTCTATGACAATCTGCCTCCTTGGTTCACTCCGTATGCTTAATGGAACTATGTTCTTAGTTATAAGTATGGTGATATTCAGTACAAGATAAACATATTTTTTCCAAACCTTTATTGATAGTAGTAATTAAATAGAAATATTATTAATTGTCATATAGTTTAATATGCCAGATAATGAAATAGCTTAATAAATCATGATATTGATAAAAATAAGTCATTCATCTGAGAGATTGAAAAGAATAAATGGAATGAAGTAGTAGAACAAAACTAATATTTTAGTTTCTTCGTGATGGCAAAGCCAGGCAATCAAGTAAGAAAGATATATTTTCAATCACTTTTGTGATTCTAAATATAACTTGCAAGAATATTGGATGCCAGACAGCAATATAAAAAATAGGAATTGATATAAATATGCATGTTTTTATGAATAAATTTTTTTATTATGACATAATTATTTTATGTGAATTAAAAACCCTGAGATAGTGATCACATTTTCACAAAATTATCTGACAAAAATATTCCCATGAAAAAGAATAAAGGTAGTAATATGATATTAAACCTAGTTTAGATACTGGTTTGTACTTATTCACTTATTTATTATTCTCTGTAAAATATTTAAATATTAAAAATTTTTATCTTAGCTGTATTTGCTCCCTATTCTAAGGTAGGGAGATATTTTTCCTCTTATTTATTTATTTATTTATTTATTTATTTATTTATTTATTATCCTCACCCGAGGACATTTTTTGTTCAGATAGAGTGGGAGGGAGAGAGAGAAAGAGAGAAACATCTACGTAAAAGGGACATGTCGAGTGGTTGCCACCCACACGACCCAACCAGGGCCGGGGACAAATTGCAACCAAGGAACATGCCCTTAGCAGGAACCAAACCCGAGTCTCTCAGGACCGCAGGCCAACGCTCTAACCGCTGAGCCAAACCAGCCAGGGCGATATTTTTCTTCTTTTAAAATTTTGTGTGATTTCATGTCAGTTAACTATTGTTGAATAATGAATTAACCCCCAAACTTAGTGGCTCCAAACAATAAAAATTATTATGTCATATATGTCTATATTGATGTGGTGGTCTTATGATTGAACTGAGTTGTCATGAATCCATGATTGGTTTTCTGGGAAAGAACTAGTCTGGGAGACCTAGGCTGGGTCTACTTGACTGTGCTCAGTTCCACCTGGTCCCTCAGGCTCCAAGAGGCCAGCTCCAGCTTGTTTCTCATGTGGGAGGGGCTTTAAGAGAAACAGCAGAATCAGCATCTAAGGGCTAAGGCAGGTCACAGGGTCAGTCCAGACTGAAAGAAAAGAGTTCCAAAGTCAGGAAGGGCCACTTTTTTCTATCAATCTAACACATACTATATGTTTTATTTTTGTAACTGGTTACAAATTGTTCAGGGATTGAAAAGGTATTTCTTTCTTTTTTTTATGCATATAAATTATTTGGTTTATTTCTTCCCACCCACCCCCAACCCCTTTCCCTTTGAGGTTTGTCAGTCTAGCAATGAATTTGTACTTCTTAATATCTTCACCTTTTTCACCCATTC
The DNA here is from genome assembly GCF_014108415.1 of Molossus molossus. Classification (NCBI taxonomy): domain Eukaryota; kingdom Metazoa; phylum Chordata; class Mammalia; order Chiroptera; family Molossidae; genus Molossus; species Molossus molossus. The sequence continues at coordinate 29,735,980 of NW_023425366.1, read as the reverse complement.
CCCCAACACCCCTCCCATCTGGCAACCAACAAAATGTTCTCTGTATCTATGAGAATGTTTCTGTTCTACCTGTTCATTTTGTTTGTAGATTCCATTGTTGACATATATATTCATTGCCATTTTGTTTGTTCATACATTTTATCTTTTTCTTCAAAAAGACCCTTCATCATTTCATATAATAACGGTTTGGTAGTGATGAACTCCTTTAACTTTGTCTTGTCTGGGAAAGTCTTTATATGGCCATCGATTCTAAATGACAGCTTTGCAGGATAGAGTAATCTTGGTTGTAGGTTCTTGCTTTTCATCACTCTGAATATTTCTTGCCACTCCCTTCTGGCCTGCAAAGTTTCTTTTGAGAAATCAGCTGACAGCCTTATGAGAACTCCCTTGTAGATAAATAACTGCCTTTCTCTTGCTGCTTTTAAGATTCTCTCTTTGTCTTGAACCTTTTGCATTTTGATGATGATGTGTCTTGGTGTGGGCCTCTTGGGGTTCATCTTGTTTGGGACTCTCTGTGCTTCCTGGACTTGTATGTCTGTTTCCTTCACCAAGTTAGGAAAGTTTTCTGCCATTATTGTTTCAAACAGGTTTTCGATTTCTTGTTCTCACTCTTCTCCTTCTGACACCCCCAAGATGCGAATGTTGGCATGCTTGAAGTTGTCCCAGAGGCTCCTTACACTATCCTCATTTTTTTGGATTCTTTTTTCTTTTTTCTGTTCTGATTGGGCATTTTTTGCTTCCTTGTATTCCAAATCGATGGTTTGCTCCTTGGATTTACGTACTCTACTATTGGAGCTGTGTAAATTATTCTTTATTTCATTTAATGCCTCCTTCAATTCTGACTATGCATTCATGATTTCTGACTGGTCCTTTTTTATGCTCTTGAGGCCCTCACTAAGTTCACTGAGCATCCTTATAAGCAGTATTTTGAACTCAGCATCTGCTAGGTTGCTTATCTCCATTTCGCTTAGTTCTTTTCTTGGGGTTTTGTTCTGTTCATTCATTTGGAACCTGTTTCTTTGTCTCCTCATTTTGGCTGCCTCCCTGTGTTTGTTTCAGTGTATTACTTAATGAGAGGTATGGGGCTCGCTGAGACCAGATGCTGCTCGTTTGAAAGAATTTTGGAAAAACCTGAAGCAGGATCCAAGACAGGCCAATCCTATGGTTAAGCAAGTGGCAACAGCTTGGGTGGGCCTGAAATTTGGGTGGGGTGGGGCGGGGCCTCAGGGAGTCACCAGGGTGGAGCTACCAGTGTGAGCCAGGTTGCTGGAGTCCCAGATATGGCTTCTGTCTGCCACCCCAGGGAAGGGCTCACCAAAGGAACAAAGGCCTCTGAAAGCACGTCTGTCCCCGAGAAAGCCCCTTCTCCAGCGCTCGATCCAGTGCCAAACAGCTCAGTTCTTCCCTGTATGTCTCTGGCGCCCCTTGAGCTGCCTCCCCTCCAAGCTTAGAGGAAGAGAGTCTGATAAGTTCGTGTACTGGCCCTTTAAGGAGCTGCCTGGGGCTCCAGCTGCTTCAGCTTCCCTGAGCCTCAGTACCTGCTGGTTTTTCCAGCCAGAAGTTATGGGGACTTCTTTTCCTGGCACTGGAACCCTGAGCGGGGCACCTGGTGTGGGACGGGGACCCCTCAGTCCTCAGGAAGGACCTTCCCAGTCGAGGTATCCTCCTGATTTTTATCTGCCACACGTGGGTGTGGGACCAGCCCTTCTCGCCTGCCCCTTGCGCCTCCGCCCCTCCTACCAGTCTGGATGTGGCTGCTGCTTTAATTTCGTAGTTGTAGGACTTCCATTCAGATTGATTTCAGGTGGTTTTGAATGATGGTTGTTCTGTAGTTTAATTGTAACTTTGATGTGGTTATGGGAGGATGCTATACCGTGTTTACCTACACCATCATCTTGACCGGAAGTCTTGAAAAGGTATTTCTTAAAAGACAGTTGCCATTGGTATTGAAGAGACTTAAATCATTATTTTACTATTTTATTTATTGTTGATTCTTATCAATTGCAAATTATAAAATGTCTTTTAAACATTTTATATTAACATTTGTTTTTATATAGTGATATTCTATTTATTTTTGAATCTGTAAAGTAATATACTCTATGGACACAAAGACGAAGTCCCATCTAGTTCACATTCAGTGTGCTCAGTTTATCAGGGAGACATAAAGACACAAGGGAAAAAATGCGTCATGGTTTTCTAAATGCTATGTAAAATCCACTGCAAAAATCATGGATGAAGGGTCATTGAGGTCTTTCAGTGGGAGTTAGGGAATGTTTCCTATAGATGGGAAAGCTGAAGAGATGATGGGAGTTCATCTAGAAGGGGAAGTGGAAGTTTGGTGTGCCAAGCTGGGAAAACAGGAGGATGTTTTGCATGGGGACCAGTAAATAAATCAGCATAGCCATTAGTCAGGAGGAGAGGGCTGAGGTTAGACTTGGAAAATTAGTGGGGACTAGATGATGAAGATCATTGTAGGCCCTAGTCAGGAATATGAACTTCTGTTATGAGAATGGATAAATTCTGTGACTCCATGCGTCAATCAGACTCCAATTGTGGATTCACAGATTCCTATTTACATCGAGAAATCTTGTCTTTTCATATCCCATCACTCCTCATGCTTTTCTCTCTCTCTCTCTCTCTCTCTCTCTCTCTCTCTCTCTCTCTCGTATTTGCTAATCTGACTTTGGATTCTAAGAAAATGATTGGGTCATTTTACCTTCTTTAGTTTATTTTTATTTTCTCTCTTTTTTTCTCCCTTCCTTCTTCCCTCCTCCCCTTCCTTGCTTCCTCCATTGCTTTCTTCTTTTCTTAAAGAAAGAGTACAAGTTTTGCAGATACTTGTGGCTTCTCTCTCCTACCTGGAACAACTAGCCAAACAGCAAGATAGGTCAATGAACTCATTTATGACCTGGGATCTTCACAACTTCCATTTCTTATGACATGCTGCTGGCCAGATAGCAGCAAGACCCAATTTGGATTTGGATTTTAGAAATTAAGCAAAAATAATTTTAGATCTACAAATGTATGTCACATTCTACAATTCAGCCTTTAGCAGAGTTTAACATAGGAATTGCAGCATTACTTCCATTAATAGAAAATGACAACTTGCTTTCATTAAGTTTTTTTTTTTTTTTTTTTTTTTTAGCGTGAATACCTTCAGAATCTTATAGTGAAAGAGTGCTTGTACTAAGGTAGATCTGAGCACCTCAGGTCTGAGATATTATTTCTAATATTTCCCTCAGTACCACCATTGCTCCCAAATACCTACATTAGCAGAATTTTAGAGGTAGAACAGATATTATCTCTAGACTGTAAGCTCACTCATACCAAGGGTGGAGTCTTGATTATTAATTTATTATTATTATTATTAATATTAATTTGGCTCTAGGTTGATTGTCTAGCCCAGTTAATGCTCAGCAATTGCACATTATATGAATGCTTCAAATTGCTTATGTTACAAAAACATGTTCTGAAGAAAAAAATTGCTTAATGTCAAAGTCAGAATTTAACCATGATGTCATTTTTTTTGAGATGTAATTACTATATTTTTTCTTGGATATTTTTCTCTCAAAAATTTTTTTTGTAACTTTATACCTCTTTCCTCTACTATCAAGAATAATCTGATGTTCTAATCCTCATTAGTTGAAATCATTTATGAATTACTATGTTCCAAAGCTTTTTCGTTATCCTTAAAAAAAAGTCAGTATGCACTGGCTAATGTGGCTCAGTTGGTTGGGTGTCGTCCCATGCACCCAGAAGTTGCTGATTTGATTCCCAGGCAGGGCACATGCCTGGGTTACAGACTGGATCCCAAGTAGGGGGCCTGCAGGAGTCTGAAGATAGTTGTTACACTTTCACATTGATGTTTCTCTCTTCTCTCTCTCTAAAAAAGTCAATAAATTAAACTTAAAAAAAGAGAAAGTCTTTATAGTATAGTTCATCGATACATATTTCCAGAATTAGAGATTTTACCTTGGAGATCATAATATATACCCTCATTTAGTTGTAAATAAATTTACTCAATTTGTTTACCATTAATGAACTATTCTACTGTGAATCTTTTTAACTAATTTTAGTAGAGAACCTAAAAATTGCTGCCCTACCTATACTCCCTATGCACCAACTGAAATTCCGACCATATTTTTTGCCTTTTTTTTCAGCATGTAACTCCTTTAATGCTATAAGAGGAGTAGTATTTTGACCCAAAGAATCTAATCTTTATGCTATGATAAATGAATCTTTCTGATTCTATAAGGATTAGAACTAGAAACAGATTATGCTAGGTGATGACCTTGAGTAGTCATTTGTATGTAAAGCCAGAGTGAATGATATGGCCTGCTAAAGCTACTGGGGATCAGAAAAGTCATGTCATCAGCAAATTTGTTTGAAGAGAAGTAGGAGAATGCATTAGATAATACAGTGAGAGAGAAATGAAAAAGAAGTGATGGCTTCAGTTTCTAACTTTCCAGTTCCAGATTAATGTACTTTGGGCGTGCATTTTTTCTAGTTCCACATAAGATCATGTATCTGTTTAAACAAAATAAACTCTTATATATGTCAGCAAGAATATCTTTCTGTTCTTATAATTAAATTATGGTAAACACATTACAGCTTTAGAAGCTTCTTAATTAAGTCTACTATTAGAAATATATTTTCTGAAATGTTCTCCAAAAACATATTTTTAAAATTATTTTCTACATTCTTTTGTAGCTAGGATTAGCACTACTGGAGATGACTTCCTTCAAGCCACTGTATAATTCAGTTTTGGGTTTTTTTTCTTTCTGTTTTTTTTTAAATTTTTTATCCTCACCTAAGGACATTTTTTTCCATTTTTTGTTCAGATAGGGTAGGAGGGAGAGAGAGGAAGAGAGAGAGAGAGAAACATCGACATGTCACATCGAGTGGCTGCCACCCACACAACTCAACCGAGGGCCTGGGACAAACTGCAACCCAGGTACGCGCCCTTAGTGGGAACCGAACCCGGGTCTCTCTGGACCACAGGCCGACGCTCTAACTGCTGAGCCAAACCAGCCAGGGCTATAATTCAGTTCTTAACATGACCTTTGGTTACAAAGGGCACCTGTTCTATCAGGTTCTGATATATTGATAAGGAGCACTGTCTAGCTGGTGAAACAAGTATAAGTAGGCAAAGTCTTGAACGCAAGTTTCTTGCTCAGTTTTCCATTCTGCAAATGTATGTTGGCTTTAAAGGTCGAAAATGGCACCACAGGGATTTTGATTGCGTTATCCTGATTTCTCAGCTATGAATCACTTTTTTTCCAAAGCTACAGAAGCAGAGACTCTAAAATAAATTTAGTCATTACTCTTTCTGATATTACCTTCACTTCTTTGCCTGTTTGGAAAAATGCCTGATATTGGCTGACATTGGGAAAAAACTTTTCAATTCTGCCTCAGAAGAAAGGGAAAGGTAAGAATAATATAAAATAAACAAAACGCAATGGGCTTCAAAATACTTTCTATTTTTTGCCAATGACTCATTTTCTAGAACACTGATAATACCTACTTAAAAAGGTAAAATCAGCCCGGGCCGGTTTGGCTCAGCAGTTAGAGCATCAGCATACAGTCCAGAGAGACCTGGGTTCGGTTCCCGCTAAGGGCATGTACCTCAGTTGCGGTTTGTCCCCGGCCCTGGTTGAGTTGTGCAGGTGGCAACTACTCGATGTCTCCCTTTCACATTGATGTTTCTCTCTCTCTCTCTCCCTCCCACTCTATCTGAACAAAATATGGAAAAATGTCCTCGGGTGAGATTAAAAAAAAAAGGTAGAATCCGAGCTCCTACACAATTTCATCTGTTCATCAATCAACCCATTTATTTATTTATTGAAAAATAAAGCATTGAACCACTTCTTTATTTCTTCAGGATAAATAGTTTATTTGCTTACAAGAAACATATTTTATTATAGAAAAATATACATCTAACCAGAAAATATCAAGACACCTGCCTGTATATATGCCTGTGTATAATATAAATTAGTTATTAAAACTATTAATATTATTCAGTGTGCATTTAAAGAAAAACACACAACCATGGCCAAAATATAATTAATTCTCCCATTTTTTTTTATCCACAAAAATGTATAATATCAGATTATTCTATTGTCTTTAGGGTTATTCTTGTATATAAGTAAATTATCCTATAGTGTAAATTAGAAAGGCTTGTTGTTTCAGCATCTTTCAATATTATTTTCTTTAAAATAAAGGGATACTGTGTGAATACTGGCCTTCCCAGAATTTTTTTTATATTTCAGCTATTAATAGGTTTATATGGGGATTCTCTAAATGTCAGCAAATATGTATCAAGACAGAAAGAAAGAGAGCAAGAGAGAGAGAGAGAGAGAGAGAGGAAGGGAGGGAGGAAGGAAGTTATTTCCCTCAAAAATTTAGACCTTAAATATATTTCTATTCCCTCAGAAAAATGTCTAATTTTTATTTAATAAACATGTGATAATATATTTAATAAAATAAGCTTACTAAAATCTCCATTTATATTTACTTGTTTTTGCATATAGGTGACATTAATTGATTAGATAATGAAAAAATTCTACTTTATAATTTAAGAGTCTAATCAAAGTAATTAGAGCTCCAAGTGATTCAATTATTTAAATTGATTGATTTAATGGATTATAATGTTTTTACTTGGAGAAATCAAAATGTTTGGATGAAATGCTAACAAATTTAAAGATATGAAAAGGTAAAGCACAGCTAATAAAAATATGGAATACTGAAATATCTAACATCTGGACATTACATTATATTTTCCCCATCTTTCTAGTATGTTCAATTATAAAATTGAACAAAGAATGAGGACTGTGTTTGTGGGTGATATTTTAATCAAATTCATTTCTTCTTTAAAAACTGAATTTTTCTTATAAGTCAGACAGTTTTCTTATTTGGCCTTATAAATAAAAAATTTTTGTGTAATCATGTTCAGTGTAAGATATTTCCTCTACATATATTAAAATACATACCTGGTTAATTTCAAAGTATTTAAAAGATAGCTTGTCATATGTTGTTTGCTTTAGATTAATTTTTATTCATTTTTAGCCCCTTATTTCTGGATTATATCTATCATATTGCTATGTCTCTGATAATCTAATAGACATAGTGACTTCCTTTTAAAATCTCTTGATTTCACAAATTATTGCAGATTCCAAAGAGCCTTTCTGAGTGAATGATTTATTTACTTATTTTTGGTATCTAGGCCCTATCTTCTTTGCTTTTCCATTGACTCTGTGCTTCAAAAATCCCCATATTTTGCTATTAAAATAAGTTACATTTTACTGTGAATATACAAAATATTATCATTTAATTAAAATATTTCTTACTTCTATAAAAAGTAATATAAGTAATTATTGAGTTTTAATTTATGACATCTACATTAAGATGATTACCAAAATGGCCCACATTCTCCAACTTTCTTTGTATCCATGAACTTAGTATTTCTTTTTGCTCTCCCCAAAAACTATTACAAAAAATTATTTAGTTGTAATTTTTTTACATCTGTGGTAGATTGATTGCAAAAGTCCTTCAGTTCTTCAATTATCCCTCATTTCTGAATTGAAGTATCAAGAAGTTCTACAATTTTCTGCTGTCTCTTGGATCCCTGCCAAACAATGAGAAGAATAATAGGGAATGAGACCATATACAGAAGAATCAGCTCAGGGGAGGTCACCTTTGCCCATCCATCCCCCACTGACGTGCAGCCTGCCTGAAAATGCATGAATAATCTCACCAGAGATTCACAGATTTAGCCCAATTGATACAAGTTTCCGTGAATTGATCTACATACTCTTGAGCAATGATAATGCTTATGGTTTTATGCCACTCAGGTTTCAGGTCATTTATCACACAGTAATAGCTAATTAATACATCTATTTTACAATTTAGATATTAATTTCATATATAATCAGAATAACAGTTACTGTGAAAATTAAGAATTTGGTTCATGTACAGAATAAATCACAGCATACAAATAAAGTACTATTTATTGGCCTTTGGAGAAGAAAAATAGATAGATAAATAACTAGCTGAGGATAAATTTTTCCTCAAACTTTAAAAATTAGCCCTACTCTGATTTATACCAGCTTTAAAACATGTTTTCTATTAACATAGAACAGGGTTCAGAAAGCTTTATCTGTAATGGGCCAGATGGTAAATATTTTAGGTTTTTAAGCCTACAGTCTCTACCACAACTACTCAAATCTGCCGTTGTCGCACTAAAGCACTCATAGGCAAGCATAAATGAGTATGTACAGATGAGTTCCAATGAAAATTATTTTACCAAAACAGGTGCAGACCGTGGTGTGCCAATTCCTGACATCACAGTTAATCTCTATTTTTACTGCTTATCTTTAAGAAATCTAAGTGTGGTAAAATTTTCGAGGCCATATGAGGACTCAGCATATAATGTAGTACCTAAAAAATTGCATTAGGAGAATCTCAGAATTAAATATTTTTAGTAGTTTAGTATGTGTATTTATTAGATTTATGCTGAGAAGTGCAGTTTTGTTTTATTTTTGTGTTTCTTTATTATTTTACCTTGTAAATCTAGTTTATTATTGTAATTGTGAAATAAATTTATTATCTAAAGACAGGATAGTTACTAATACTTCTCAGTGTTCCTACATGAACTAATTCAGTCATAAGCAAAATAAATCTTTTATAAACATTATTTTATCATTGTCTAATGACTCAAATGAATTATTTTTATGGGTAGTAACTTTTCAGCATTAAATAGTAAGCTAAATGTTAATCTTTTATGGTACTTAAAACATTTTTAAATAATACACTGATATAAAACTAGAAGACATAATATTTTTTTCACATTTCAATTTTATACTTTATTTGAATGCACTGTCATCATTAAGAAAATGATAGCCCAGCCAGTGTGGCTCAGTGTATTGAGCATTGTCCCATGGACTGAGAGGTCCCAGTTTTATTTCCAGTCAGGGCACATGCCCAGGTTGTGGGCTTGATCCCCAGTAGGGGGCGTGCAGGAGGCAGCTGATCCATGTTTCTCCCTCACAATGAAGTTTCAATCTCTTTCTCCCTTCTTCTTTCTCTAAAAAAATCAGTAACAATGTATTTTTAAAAAAGAAAATGATAAAGTGAAATTAATATGTTTTCCCTTGTCTTAGCCACTTGAACTATACTAGTGTATTATATATATCCAGAAAACAAATTTCTAACAGCCTTCCATTCTGATATGTCACAAATAACATGAGTTTTCGGAAGGTTTGAATAACAAGAGTATCTTAAAATCTGTGCATTTAAAAATAATGCCATGATAAATAGTAAAGACTGATTTTTAATGAAACTGACATTATCCAATTAAAATTTTATCATGCAATAATTTGAATCTTTTATATTCTGGATGCCAGTAGCTCTTTAAATTGGACTCCTTTCTATATGCGTTATAATTGCAAGTAGAAATTTCTCTTATTAAATTATATTTTTGTCTTATAAAATACTGGGAAGTTCCACCAATAATTCACCCACCTGATATGACTAAAATGGGATTTGGATGTGATAATACAGAGGCATGTGCTTTCCACTGACTCCCTGAAATTGGTTTAAAGAATCAAGTTCCAAAGACCTGCATTGATACCTGGCTTGATAAAGCAGTTTATTACAGTTGACCCTTGACCCTTGAATGAAACATAGAGGTTAGGGCCACCTAATGTTCAAAAATTCTCATACAGTATTTGACTCATTCAAAATTTAATTACAGTTGGTGTCTTAGCATTCAAAGATCTGTGCAAACATGCCCTAGCCTGTTTGGCTCAGGGGTTAGAGCGCAGGCCTGTAGACCAGAGAGTCCTGGGTTTGGTTCCCACTAAGAGCACGTACCTTGGTTGCAGTTTGTCCCCGGCCCCAAGTGGGGTCATGTGGCAGCCACTTGATGTGTCTCTCTCACATGGATGTTTCTCTCCCTCTCTCCTTCCCGCTCTATCTGAAGATAAATGCAAAAACATCCTCGGGTGAGGATTAAAAAACAAAAAACAAACAAGAAAAGATTTGTGAAAACAGTATTTTCAATCTGTGTTTAGGAGTCCATGCTTTAGAAACTGTGTCTGTGAAATCAAAAATACTGATTTTGTACCTCGATTTGTTGAATCTACGGATGCGAATTCTAGGAAAACAAAGGGCAACTCTGTTTACTGAAACTAATCCTCTATAAACAGACTTATGAAGTTCAAACCTGTGCTGTTCAAGGGTCAAAGGTAGTTGCCTTCCAGAAAATGACCTTGTGGGGGAGGGCAAGTAGACAGTGAAGGAAGAAGACCACTCCAGATTGGTAGCTGGCAGATTTAACAAGCAACAGAATTTACATAGGAAGCCTGAGTAGATCTCTGCACCCATCCACCAAATCTTAAAAGTTTATATATCTTGGCAGTTGTAAATAATTTTGCAATGAACATTGGGGTGTATATATCTTCAAATTAGTATTTGAGGTTCTTTGGCCATATATATATATATATATATATATATATATATATACCTTAACACAGTTTTGTTACATATACTCTCAATAACATTCTCAAGGTTGCATCTTTGAAAATGGCTCCCTCTGGGAACAGTGGGTAAATGTACATCCCAAGGTCATGGGAGGAAGTGAGGTGCCTCCTTTTCCTAGGATTCAGCTCCGGGGTCAACAGGAGTTCCTGTGCTCTGGTTGACTTTCTGGAGGGTGTTCTCGACTCCCCCTTCTGTTTCCTTCGCTTCTCAAATAAACTGCCTTCAGAGGATCAGTCACAATGCAAATATCCCTCTGGCAACTGTTTTATCAACAGTGACTGTGTTTTCAAACCAAAATGTAATTCCCAACATTTTGGATTTTTAAAAATTGATTAAACTTTGATTATTTGGAGCAAAGTAATTAGTCACAAAGCAACATTTTGCTTATTTTTCTTGTCTCTATAAAAACATAATAAATTATAAATAAGAGGCTAAATTCAATGTAATATATTAGTTATTTATGATAGGTTATAGTTAGTATATTTTAAAGCTAATGTTATATTACATGTTTATGTAACTTAAGAACATGCTATGTATATTGTTATTAATAAAATAAGTTATTAAGAAAATAATTAAAAAATAAAAATTAGTAACATAAATAATAAAGAGGAATAAAATACTCTGGAGAAAATTGTTCTTAGATAGGAACAGTGCATATAAGTGTATACTTCCCAGAAAACAAATATTTTAAACAGAATACTCTTTTTTCCTAAGAACCTCTTAACTTATTGTGATTTTGGTTTGATTTTTGTCATGGTATTATGTTGTTTTTAATAAGAGTTCCAACTTTTATCACAGATAAAATTTGATATAATGCTGATTTTTTTTTATATGAAGAATTCTAGCATTAACTATGTAAACAAGACTCCAACTCTCACATATCCTGAGATAGCTATGACCATACTCATCTGTTGATATAATAGCAACTCTCCTCTGATAACTCTCTTTGATATTGCCTTTAAAAAATCCCTGAATTAAAAGTGGCCACTGAAGCCCGGCTGGTGTGGCTCAGTGGATTGAGCATAGTCCCATGGACTGAGAGGTCCTGGTTTGATTCTGGGTCAGGGCACTGCCCTGGTTGTGGGCTCGATCCCTTCCTCTCTCTCTAAAAAACAAACAAATAAAAAACATATTTTTAAAAAAGTGGCTGCTGTGTAATGCCAATTCAAGGAGGCATGGCACTCATGAGTAAGGAGGGATGCTAAAATAAGTAGCTATGGAAAACATATCTTTCTGTACTTTGAATTAGTTCAATAAGGCTAGGGAAATAATATTTATGATGGCCATATTTTAATATAAATATTTCAGCTATATTATATTTTACAAGTGATATAAATATATTCTAATCATAATTGATGTGCAAACTCTAGCACAGTATTTGTTAGCAAATGTATTTTTAAGGAAATTTTGTTTCTACAAATAAAATATACTTGTCAGTGTTGAAAATCTTAACAAGAGCTTCATAAGACAGTTTGGAAAGTCTTGGAAATTTAGAAATGCTCTCACTGGTCTTAATATCTTCTTATCCTCAGGGTAAGCGTTAACTGACTCCATAAGGTTTTGTTGTGTTTCATGCCACAGGAAGGACTTCTGTTTTCCTCCATTCCTCCATTCTGATCTTGTCTTATCTCAATAGGCTGTCAGCATTGTTCTCTTGTTATTGCTTAAAAATTCCGGCTACAGGTTATAAAGCAGCAGTTAAATATCCTGGCAGAAACAACAAAAAGACCAGTTTCTCAGAATGTTAGCAAAAAAGATTGTGACAGGTTGATGGTTGATGTAGGAAATGGGACTATGGGCTCAGGCTCAGGACCAGATGACCTTGCCTCTGGAAGCAGAAGACCTCTCACATACCGGAACTGAGTCGTGGTTTCTAGATTTATTGCTGAAGCAGATGATTCCTGGAGATGAGCTGCTGACTCAGGAGATCAGGAGAACAAGAATTAGTTATGTAGGTCAAGATGAAACTAAAAAGGGAAAGTTTAACTGCCTTATTTGCCTTGAAATATTGCTGATATTAATTTAATGTTCTATTTTCTGGTAGGATTGTGAAAGAAACTTAAAAAAAAATATATTGCCACCAATTTCAAAGAACTTACTTGGGAAAATTGGAATGACAAAGTTTTTTAATTGTGACTTATCTAATCGATCACTCATGAAAACTTACCTTATGGGAAATTGCATATGTAGTATAAATAAACAAGGTATAGCAAAAAAAAAAAAAGGTAGTTATTTTGAAAATGTGCATATGTTCACAATTCTTTTATAAAAACAGAATTGATCCAAGTGATTTTTTTGAGTCCTTTAATTTTATGGTGAAATACTTATTTGCATACAGAAACATCAACCACATTTTCAACCACAGCTGTGTCAGACATGTAATATTCAAAATAGAATGCCATATGATTAAATATGACATCACGCAGTGAAGGAAATAAAGGCTATGTTTCAAACATGGAGATTATGTCTGCAAATTCCTCCTATCAAAAGGGTGTGTTATGGCTCTGGGTTTACAGAATCCAGATTCACAGGTAATAGAATGATATTTCTGTTCAGGTACATTGGAGAACTTGGAGATTTTGGTTTCCAGTTTTGGAATAATGACATGGAAAAGGACTATGAAGTTATGTTTTACAGATAAACATGCTGAGTAAAACAACTCTAGGTGCTTTAAAATCATCTAGATTATATTATAGTTCTAGTTTTGTTCACTGTCCCATGAGGATTATATTATATATAAATCACTACTGTAGGTGACCCCTATAAAAATAAAATAGGCAAAACAGAGCAGATCATCAAGTAAATATTTCTGAATTTTTTAAAAAAAATCACTGTTTAATGAAATGTATGCCATAGTGGATGGCCACTACAAGGTCCTGGGAAATCAATCTGCTATCAGGCTCTTCACCTCACCACACATTTTGCCTGTAGAAGCATAAAAGTAAAAAAAAGAGTTTATATTTCTCAATATCTGTAGACAAATAATCTACTATAGAAACTTCTTGAAGGCCATGAAAATTAGAGCCTTCACACAGCTCTAGATTTTGAGATTTACCTTCTAAGATAAAAACATCTTTTTAATTAAAATTGACTCAAGTTTAACCCTGGACAATGGCTTAGTTGGGTGGAGCATTGTCCCCTACACTATAAAAAGATTCAGGCTTGATCCCCAGTCCGGGCATGTATGGGAGGCAACCAATTGATGTTTCTCTCTCACATCCATCTCTCTCTCTCTCTCTCTCTTAAAAAAAAATCAATAAAAACATGTCTTTGGGTGAGGATTAAAAAAAAAAGTTACCTTAAAAAAGTGACTCAAGTTTACTCAAATGGATTTATTGTTGACAATGTAATAATTGGGACTACTAAAAATGCTACTTTCATTTCTATTTTGGGAGCCAGATGTTCTGAAAGTTAGACTTTCTTGTACATATTTTCTTATTACTATAAAGTTTTCAATCAGTGCTCAAAAGTTGTTTACAAGTTTTTTTCTTTGAAAACATGCACTGTGTTATCACATACCAGGTAGAAATTGGCAATTATCTGAGACAAATCATAGAATTTTCAATCCTACCAAAAATTTTAAACCTGCAAAAATCCTATGCCTTTGGAAGAATTTATGGCCTCAATTTATTATTCCTGATAGCGGTTTAATTTCATTTGATAGAGGTAAATTGGACACTGACTATATTTCATAATCTGTTATTCAATGAAGAGGGTAGAAAAAGAAACTCCTGTTTTATCAAGTAGGAAATTTAAAGAAAACACTACTTTTCCTCTTCATACAAGAAGGTCAATTGATACCTTCATATTTATGTCTGTCAGTGAATATCATTGACTTACTTTCAAGTGGGTATTTGCATTTAACAGTGTACTTGCATATACACATCATTGCATTTTGATCACTCAGCAACTTTTCCTAAGTGTTGGTTATATGCCCAGCACTTGTCCTGGTGATGGTGAAATACCAGTGAACCAAGCAAACATCTCTGCTCTAAAGGAGCTTGAGCAAGAGAGCAGTTTTGGAAGAGGAGATCAGAGACGTCCCCAGAAAGCAAGCAAAAACTCTGAGGGAAACTGAGGGTCACATTTCACTGATATCTTAAAGGGTTCAAGCTGTGGTACATATACACAATGGAGTACTATGCAGCTGTAAGAAAGAAAGATCTCTTACCCTTCGAGATGACATGGAAGGACCTGGAAAGTATTATCCTAAATGAAATAATCCAAGCAGAAAAAGACAAATACCACATGATCTCACTTATATACGGAACATAATGAACATAACAGTCTGAGGAATACGGTAGACCCAGAAACATGGAAGTAGGGCACAGACTGACTTCCCTCAGAAGAGGGGGTAGGGGGTGGGAAGAGATACACCACAGAACTTATATGCATGTATGCATAAGCAATGGACATGGACAACAAAGCCGGGGACGGGGCAGGGGGGGATGGGGAGGAGGGTGTCAATGGGGTAAAAAAGGAGAAACATCTGTAACAAAAAAAAAAAAAAATTAAAAATTAAAAAGAAAATACCAGTGGGTGGGAATAAGGGCAGAGCTGAGAGAACTTTTAGGAAACAATTACAGTAATCCAGGTGGTGAGTGATGTGGCATGAACCTAGAATTGCAAAAAGAAAAAAATACATATTTTATATATATGTATACATTATATATATGTGTATATCATGTATGATGATATATTATATGCTTTTATATACTACATATATTTACATTATATAATTTGAACCCTAGTAATATAGAAAACATTTTTGAAAATTGCACATGGGACATTTATAATCATTTACCACAAAAATCATACATATACATAACTTTAAAATATAAGTGTAATATACAAACAAACAAGTTTGTGTTAAAGAGAAAACAATATACAAAATTAAATGTTTTTGTTTTCATATAAATAGTGCAGTGACACCCTCCAAGTCTATGATTCATAAGTAAAACATTTTTTTCTGATTATATATTAATGATCTATACTATAAGAAAAGTTATAGCAATAGATGCCTATATTAACAAAAATTTTAAGCATAAAAATTACTGAATAACATGCTCAATTCAAAATGCTAGAAAATGAATAACAAAGTAAACCAAAAGAAAATAGAAAAAAGGAATTAATATAAACAAAAGATAATATTTTTCCAGTTTTAATGGATTATAATTAACACATAAAATTATAAAATGTTTACAATGTGCAATATGATGTTTGATATGAAATGAATCATGAGTTAACTAACTTATCCGTCACATCACATGTTTACCACCCCACTTTTTTTTTTTTTTGAGAGGGAAGAGAATTTAAGTTCTACTCTCTTAGCAAATTTCATTTAACAAATTGGAAAATATTTTTTAAAAGAAAGTGAAATTAATAAACCCATAAGCTAATTATTTGAAGAAAATGAATAGTCAAAATAACAGTTAAATAAAGAAAATTTAAAATTTAAATCCCAGAAGAAATGGACTACTTTACTAGAAGAAATAGAAAAAGAAGTTAATGCATAAAGAGAGGAGGTAGTTATTGAACTCCCCACCCCCCAAAAAAGTATTCAAGGCCCATAAAGATTAATAAATTAAATCTAGCAAGGATAATTGTCTTCCCAGATTATAGACTAAAAAAGAAATCTGAATTTGATTTATGAAAGGAAAGTAACCTGGATGCGGAAATATTATGTAAAATACAAACAAACACAGTTCAATTGTTCATTTAAAATAGATAACATGATAACTAAGTTGGATTTATTCCAGGGATACAAAGGTGGTTTCAATATTAGAAAACCCAAAAGTATAATTTACTGTACTGATAAATCTAAGGAGAAAAAAAATACAAAATCCTCTCCATTGAGGCAGAAAAGTATGAGTCAAAATTCAAGAGCCGTCGTGGCTAAATATGAAGTATATATACATATGCCAATGAGTGAGAATGAATTTGTGTTAAGAAAATATGTAGCTAGTATAGCTGGATCTTGGGGTGTGAATTTGAAGAAATGAATTTAGCTATACTAAGCAAGGGGTAAAAAAGGGCTTCCATGATATGTTGAAAATATTTTATTTAACTCAGCGTATTAGGCAGCCATAAAGTAGAGTCAGCAGGGAAGTTGAATTTTGGATTTTGTAAAGATCACTAGAGAGGAGCAAAATGAGAGCAGGAGACAGAGAGAGACATTAGTGCCATAATGTTGACCTGACAGTAGGCATTTGTGGGCATGAGGTGTGGACAAATTCCTGAGCACATAGTAGGACCTTGATAAATACAATATTTAATTTATAAACATAAAAAATAACTCAAATAAAATTTACTGGTCTCATTTTATTTAGATCTTTTTGAAGATCTTACAATAAATAATTTGTGGTCAATGCTATTGGTTATAAAAATTATTTCAAAATTACAGAGGTTAATAGAATATTCATAGGGGATTTATTTTATGGCTTCTATCTGTTTTTTGTTATTGGGGTCTATGATGTGTTTTTTTTATATTCTTTTTTTCTTTCTCAATTTTTAAAATGTTTTGTTTGATTTTTATTTGTATAATTGAAATAGGTGCAGAAGTAATAGAGAAAAGAAACTCTTTAACAAACATACAAACAAACTAAGCTTATCTCACTTCAATATGCAAAAAAAAAATGAAGTTTATATGTGAGGAAACACCTCTCAGGGCACTGTGTGACAGTATTTCTTTAGCATCTGTACAGTGTTATTTTCTACATCCTGTATTTAATGACATGAAGGAAGAAATCACATATGTAGCTTCATGTATTTACATTTTTAAAAACTATCCTTATAAAAGTTAGCAGGTTGACATTCTCCATTAGACGCATTCTCTTATTTCACTTTGATTATGAACAATGTACCTAATTTAAACTTCAAGTTTCTCATCATTTCAGTGATTACTATTATTAAAGTCTTTAAAGAATGCAATTAGAGACAAATACTAGAAAGTATACTATGAATTGTTAAATAAAAAGTATAGTAGAATTTTAAGTGGAAAACCATTCAATTTGTGGAAGTGAGGCAGTTATAGTGTGTCTAGAAATATCTGAAAATTTGGCTGGGCAGAGATTAAGGAATTCCAATCTTTTAGTTCAGATCCTGCTTATGGTATTCAAAAAGAAGGAAGATTTATTTATAATTAAAATGCTAGTAGGGATTCTATTTTCAAGTGAATACTACTGATAACCCATTTTTTATTATTGATGTAATATCAGATTTAAATATTAACTGCTAATTTTTATATTAATTTATCTTGAATGCTTGAGACTTGTTACTGTTGAATTATATTTTATATACAAAGGCTATCTCCATACTATCATTCCTTCTCCATTAATTAAAGAAATATAATTTCTGAGCTCTGTCAAAATATAAAGATTATCTAGTTCATCTAGCTCATGTTTATAGAAGAAAGGTACTTTCTGGAAGAGGGTGGGTGGCTCTGAGCCTGAAGTTTCCAGTTTATTGAGTCAGAACTAAAGATAGAGCCAAGCAGATAGCTATGTCCTCTGGATTCCTGGGTCCTCCTCTGTGTCTCTCAGCCGTCCACGTAAGCACAGCCTTGGTATTCCCTCAGAGATTATAAAATGTGAACGTAATTGTGAAAGAACTCTGAAATAATGTAAAAACTGCAATTAGAAAAATAATATCTGTGCATTAGCAGAGATTCATATTTGACACAAAGTTGGCATTCAGAAATGCACTTTGAAATCTAATTTTATTGTTTTAAAATATGGCTTTTGTGGTAGACCTTGTCTTAATGAATAAATATTTCATAATAAGCAAATTGACAGGTTTCAGTAGTGTTTCTTGGTCAATATTAATGTGCAATTGTGTGTGAAACTTTTGAGAAGCTTGAAAACTTAACATCTCAATTATAAATAATACCTTTCAGTACACAGTTAAAATGTAATTTTAAGTAGAATCTCATTGACACTTGAAATTTTCCTACAAAAATGGCAGCATTAAGCTCTATTTTCATAAAGCAATTAAAGCCAGAGTAATCATGTAAATTACACAAGATATATAGTCCAGCAGACTAAACTAGGTTCTAGTTCTATCGGTTGTAGCTTTTAGGTAAGCATTGTCCTCATTCACCCCCCCACCCCCACCCCCACACACACACTTCAAATTAAATTCACCTTTTGCTTTTCTGTAGGTTAATATTTAAGTACAATTTGCCTTTGCTTAAATAAAGTAAAAATATGAAATCAATGAAAACGCAATGGCTAAACTAGATCATTTTTTAAAGGTATGTGTTCTAAATTTTCAAACTATAGGAACTAGGAGGTACAGTACTTCTTCAGGGAAATGATGGAAACAATGCAAAAAAGAAATTGTAATTTTGTTTATTTGCAAGGCCATTGCCCAAAGATCTGAATCACAATAAACTATGACAAGGTAAAAACTTGCTCTCAAAATTTTCAATTCAGGTTTTCCTATGGAGTTTAAGATATTATTGTCATTTTTATTCTACCAATACTTTGCATCATTTTACTACAGCCAAAATTGAGATATTATCAACACTATAACAATGAAAATATTACTATTTCCAATACACTCTAACAATTGTCTGTATATATCATTATTATGGTTGACTAATTTTTAAATAGAAATTTATTTATTTATATTTTTTGGTTAATTCTCACCTGAGGATGTTTTTTCATTGATTTTTTAGAGAGAGTTGAAGGGAAGGAATGAAGGAGAGAGAGGGAGGGGGAGAGAGAGAAAGAGGGAGAGAGACATTAATGTGAGAGAGACACTTCAATTGGTAGCCTCCCACATGACCCCGAATGGAGCCGAGGATCAAACCTGCCACCTTTTGATAGGAGAGCCGATGCTCTAACCACTGGGAAAAACTGTCCAGGGCTTAAATAGAAATTTAAAAATTTATTTAGATGTCCTCAATAAAACATCTTCAATGATTCACTTAGTGAATGGAAAATCCTTTTCTAAGCCATATAACTATAAGTTTTAATCAATCAACAGTTACTAGTTGAGTTCTACTTATAAAAATAACCTCCATTTCTATTATTTTTGACAGTTAAGATGCTGTCCTATAGAGACTAACTTGTTAAATCATATCAATTCTTAGAATTAGTAAAATTAGTACATTTTATAGATAAAAGAAAGCATCCTGAGAATGAACAATGTTACATATCTCTGGTCTTTTCATTCCAAACCAATTAAGGGTTTTATCTATTATTACAACATTGTACAACACAGCACTAGCCTAGCCACTGTGATAAAAGTCACTAACTTCAATATTTTTTTTAGTCCAATAGCTGAGTTGACATTATCACACATGTAGCAATAAAATAAAAAGAAGCTATTTCCTTAGTGGTTGCAGTGACCAGGGAAGACTTAATATGAGATACAAAGCTTTAGGCTGTCTAGGCTCTACACATTGTCAAAGGAGCCTTTGGATATGCGTCTAACTCCCATTAATCTCACTCTCCACCATGCTGGGGCACCATATTATTTGAACTTTAACATTGCATTCATCACCTTCTCTCTGTTACACATGTGATCTAATCTGACTCAATTTTTTTAAGGTACCAGAAGGCCAGAGCTATTATCTATTTCATCTCTGTATCTTTTATAATACTTACTGGAGTGGTCCTCAACAAATGTTTGTTGAATTTTTAAGAAATATATAGGAGTTGGATAGGCAGGGTCTGTCCTGATTTCAAAGAAGGGAACAGAAATGATGTATTCAAGAACCTATTGTATGTCAGACACTTGGCAAAGCACTTTACAATCCTTTAAAATAAAAATCATTTAAGATAGATATTGTAATCATTGGTGTATTTAAATATGAGTAATCAGAAGCTCTGCAACGTTGAGATTTTCTATAGACTGCAAGTGTCAAAACCAGAAAGCAGTGCAGTTATATGTGTCTCTGAACAGCCTGCTGCTTTGCAGTTCCTAGTAGTGCCTTCCTTAGAGTTATCATTTAATAACAAATGGTAACTCGTATTTCTAGTCGGCACACCATATTTGTAATTCTGGTTAGGAGTGTAGGAATCTCATGTAAACTGTTTTCACACAATTCCGGGCTTGACTCAGGTTTCCACTTAGAATTTCACACCAAGTTCAGCAACAAATCATTCTGTCTTTATTGAAGCATTTTCTTCCATGCATTCACCACACACAGTTCTGGCTCTCAAAATTAAGGAATTAGATGAGGTGAGTACTCAGGGCACAATCTTTGAGACTGACTCTTATTAATCAAATAACTAGATAAAGAATGGCAAGTCAACAAACCCTTCCTTCCTTCCTTCCTTCCTTCCTTCCTTCCTTCCTTCCTTCCTTCCTTCCTTCCTTCCTTCCTTCCTTCCTTCCTTCCTTCCTTCCTTCCTTCCTGTGAAAGATACATTTGCCATGCAGTCACACACCTTGTGCTTCAAATATAGTACAATATCTTGAGAAGTCTATGATTCAGAAGGAAATTTGATTAAAACAAAAACTTAGAATTTTTCATATGTTCATTCATAAACATTTAGTATCTACAATATTCCAGGCAAGTTACTTAGATGTGGAGATATAAGTTGTGAGATAATGACTGCTTTGAGCAGCTAGCAATACTGTGAAGTTGAAATTGTGTAAAAATACAAGTATTTACAATAAAATTGTAGAAAAAAGGAACAGAATTATTAAAATGTTTAATGATGTCAGGCTTCGATGGCCTAAAATATTTTCTCCCTCTCACAACCACATTAAAAACAGTCCCCATCAGTGCTTTTGTGACTATGATGTCACTCTCCTATTTATGACCAACAGCTTTGCAATTCAGAGGTGTCTTCTGACATGTGGCACGTGTTCAATAAACATATGTTCACCAGATCTGCTATGAATGATAAATGGACTTGGAGGAGGTCCCAGGATTTGAAGAAGGTAACTTAATTTGAATAAGAAAGGATAATGAAAGAAGCAAATGTAAATGTAGAAATTCTTGCTTTACCCAGCTTTATCACAATGCCATCTACCAACACAACATAGTTCTCACAACCTTTGCACACTCAGCAAAGTTTCCTATAAGTTGTGAACCAAAAAGGCCATATATCTGAATTCCTACAAGTGGGTCTATTAAGTGCTTTCCCTAATGGACTTGTGTTATTATTGTAGCAGTAAAAACGGTTAATTGTCTACTTAAGTAATAAGTGGATGCCATTTGGGGGAAGACTTTGATTTTTTTTAGTAGGCAATCCAAAAGTAAGTGATAGTAAAAAGTGAAGAAATTTTCATGTTTCTCTCTAGTGATCATATGAAAAAGACAGGCGATAGATGATTTCATTCTGTAAAAACTGGTAGACAGATAAGTGAGAAAGTATAATCTCTGGGTTTAAGATTCTTAAGCCTATATATCTTTTCTATTTTCTTCTTTTTTTCAAAAAGTATTCTAGGCCACTTAATATATCTTCTTGCATATTGTACATAGTCAAGACCAAAGATAAAGTTTGTGAAAACAAATGAAAAGGTAGTAGTTGGCATTTTGAATTTTGAAATAACATGTTATTGATGCTATTTGACATGTGGCATTCTTCTTGGAATCTTCTAGAAACAAAGCAATATTTCTTTTGGTGTTTGAATGGTACAAAATTTGAGACATAGAACTATGCCTCTCGCTGCAGGATGTTTACCATCCCCAGGGCTTCTGCAAGGTCTACCCCCTGAAACACTAAATAACAGTGGCATATACTTCCCATAATTACATGCACAACCGAAAATACTGCTCCCCTCATTTAAACACCCTTAGAAGCACAGTCATTCTCCTGGTTGAAAGCCACTTGAATAGAGAAAAAGGTTGTGTGGAAAAAAAAAGAGACTAATTCCCATCTCAATTAAGGTTTTCTTGTTGGAGATGATAGATTGTCGTTTTTGTTTTGTTTTTTCATTCAAGCAACAAACCCAAATCAGGCTACCTGGGGGTGGGGGGTGGGGGGTGTGGATAATGATAAGATATTTATCAGAACTACTGGAACTCTCCTAAAAGACTGAAGCAGGGTTAGAAATCAATGCTTCCCTAGAAATTTTTTACCTTCTTACTATGTTTGTTGATGCTTTATAAGATGAGTTGTCCAAAAAGTGGTTATCTGAGTTTCTCTTTTCATATTTCAACTCCCCAGCAGAGAGTGTGGTTGGTCCAGATTCAGTCATGAGCATCTCACTTAAGGTCTCTGAGCTAGGGAACCAGAGGGTGAGTTCAGGATGGACCACTGGGGAAGTATTGCAGTGTACATTGCATTATAACTAGTTCAGATAATATGCAACCAGACATATTTTACTAAGCCTCTTCAATATTTTAAATTGTCTGACTTGGTTATTAACATTTAAAAAACATAAGGTTCCAAGTAAGCAGTTGAATCCCGCTTTGAAAACTCAATTATCAATCAATATTAAGACTTTATTCTCACATGTCTACAAATGACTTAAGGCAAGAGGCGTTGCTTTTTTGATGGGGAAACCCCTTCTAGTGTGCCAGAAAATAAACTCCAGTCTTTTAAGGTACTCACCTGGTCCCAGCCCACATGTGTTACTTGTACATGTTTTAGTGAAGAGGTTCTTAGAAGTGTGATTCTCCTGGAATGGACAAAGGAGTTCTGTGAGAGAAACTAGTTATACATTTCGTATAAAGAGCAATGCCAATTAAGAAAAGTAGGAAAGAAAATACATACATGATATGGAAAGTGTGTAGCTTTATGTTTTTCCTGTTGCTATTATATCTCTAGATTTAAAAAAAAAATGACAATTTATTCTACATGTAGAAGGAAAAGGAAACCACATTGATTTGGAAGCAACAGCCATGTGTTATTTATAATGCTTTTTAAAATGCAAGTGGATTTTTGGGATGTGCTGACTACCCTGTTTTTTGGCAACTTCTCTTCTGCTCATTAGCTCTTTCACATAAAGTAACATGTGAGTCCCGGCTGTACCTATTAATTCATTAGAAAATGGATTGCATTTTCATTTTCACAGTTTTGAGCTACCACACACATATTTATTCCTCATAAAAATGTCTTCACTAGCTTACTTCACTTTCAGCTTTCATTTTAAATAAAAATATGGATCTTTTTCCCTTTTAGATATATTTAAACTTGCTATTTACTAGAATCGCCAAAGTAGAATAATTTTTGCTGATCTTTTTTGTGTTTCACCAAGTTTGAAGAGTTGATAAAGGTGTTTTTCTTTTTTTGACAAAGGGATTTTTGGATATCTATTTCCAAATAAAATAGAAACTCTTGAAAATTTACCCTGCAATTCAAAAGAATTGGTGGTAAATTTCTATCAAATCCCTAGCAACTATATTCAATAAAGATTTTTCCTAAAAATGATAAAAACTGTTGCTTTGATTTTCATCATGAAGACATATTCCAATTCGGATTAGAAACAGGGAGGTACAACTGACATCTAAATTTGGTGCATTGCACTAAAAATCTGAGTAAGGTCACCATATAAAAGTTTACTCTTGCTCAGCCTGTGTGGCTCAGTGGTTGAGCGTCGACCCATGCACCAAGAGGTTGCTGGTTTGATTCTCAGTCAGGACACAGGCCCAGGTTCTGGGCCCAATCCCCAGCGAAGGGCACGCAGGAGGCAGCCAGTCGATGTTCTCTCTCATCAATGTTTCTACCTCTCTCTCCTTCTTCCTTCCTCTCTCTCACTAAAAAATCAATAAAGAAAAAAAAAATTTTTAAGTTTACTTTTACTGATGAATAGTAATAATACTCCTTTATGTATTTCAAAACACTTTTCAAATTGTAATATATACTAATCCTATGAAGTATTCCATTGTTTAAACCAGTTTATAGAAATATGGATAAAATAATAGCACAATCATAGTCACAGAGTTAATTCTGAGGGGTGGAATAATGAGCAGTATGATTAGAATCTTTGTATACTTATATATCATTTGTAGATACACAATTGATTATACCCATAGAATTATTTCACCTACTCTAATTAATATTAAGAATCCACCTCATATTATACCCTGAGTCCTTAAGATAACCTTATATACTATGGTGAGCAGGAAACTCACAAAACATGCTAGGATCTTGAAACAGTGCTGATTTTGATTTCTGATTTCCTTTTCCATGAAATCTTTCTTTTTTTTTTATCCTCACCTGAGGACATTTTCCCATGTTTTTGTTCAGATAGAGTGGGAGGGAGAGAGAGGAACAGAGAGAGAGAGAGAGAAACATCGACGTGAAAGGAACACATCGAGTGGCTGCCACCCGCACAACCGACCAGGGCCAGGGACAAACTGCAACCGAGGTACGTGCCCTTAGCGGGAACCGAACCCGGGTCTCTCAGGACCTCAGGCCGACGCTCTAACCGCTGAGCCAAACCAGCCAGGGCTTCCATGAAATCTTTCAATGAGTCTCTATTCATCCTTCAACCACTGAAGTGATGTAATCAGTATATTGTTGAACATAAAATGAGTTTTTGGTTTGTATTAGTTGTCTATTTTTGTATAATAAATCACTACAGACTTAGCTATTTAAAACTACAGCACATTTATGGTTCAAAGTCAGGCATGGCTTAACTTCATCTACAGTTTAGGTCTCTCACAGACTGCTTGCTATACAGGTGTTACCCAGGGTTGAGAGTATCATCTGAAGACTGAAGTGGAACAAGATCTATTTTCTAATTCATTTAGTGTTGGCAGATTTTATTTTCTTTGGGCTATTGGAATGAGAGTCAGAAATTCTAGCTGGTTGTTGGCTTGAGGATGCTCTCTGTTCCTTGCAAAATGTGCCCTCCCAACATGAAAACTTGCTACATCTAAGTCAGAGAGGAGGAGAGGAGAGTAGTAATAGAGAAGTTACAGTTCTATGTATCATAATCAAGGTAGTGGCATCCTGTACCTTTGTTGGTTAGGAGTAAGTCAAAGGTCCTGTCCATAGTAAAAGTGTAGGGAATATATAAGGCATGAATACAAGAAATAGGGACCACAGGGACTGCCACAATGTTTTGCATACCAACTGGTTCAGTCCCTTTAGATCTTCGGCATATTGCACCAATCAAGATGAAAATATAAAGCATGACAATTACAAACAAAATTCATGCTTTTCAATTCACTAAATAGAGTAGTGCACTGAATCAAATATGCTATTACACTTGACTTTATAATTTGAATGATGTTGCATTTAAACAGCATGATATATGGAAAACTGTGATACTGGTTATTATATCTCACACACTGTAAAATTTAACTGTAAACTTCTTTGTGTAACTACAAATTGTGTATCTACAAATGATATACCCATAGTGTTCCTGAGAAAAAAATTATAAGGGATTTTCCAATTTATGCACAGATTTATAGGCATTGGGATTAGTCAATTTTATCCAAGTTAAAATGACAGGTGCCCAACCTCAAATTCCGTGAGTGGTCCCAGATAAGTTGGGAATCTCATCACAATGTAAGGTAAATTAGGATGCTGTATATTATCCCTTTGGTCACATGTTCAGAAACATGAGCTTTAAAGAGGCACTTTTGATTCCTAAAGGGAAAAGCTGCTTTAAGGGGATCAAATTAAGTATCATTGTTTAAGGAACATACCAGCCAAAGTCAAATGGAGAAAATGTAGAACTCTTTCTACCCAATAGATAACTTTCTTTGGCTGACATGTTATTTCATGTTAATATAGTGAATATAAGCTCCAATAAAAAAAACAAAAAAACAAATCTTGATTAGAAAATTAATCTCTTCCAAAACATGCTGTAATCTTGTTTTAAATATTATTAAATTAGGTGCTATAAAAGTCACAAATTTTCTTATTTATGAAACTTCCACATTAAATCATGAACTCTGACCACCAAGTGATATTTGCTTCCAGAAGAAGCATTTCTTCCCATGAACTGTAATTTATACATTAGAGTCCATATATTTTCTTGATTACTTTATTGAAAGTAACCTAAATTAATATGAACTACTGTGTCCTCAAGTTTATATTCTTAAGACTCTTTTATTCACTTTTTAGGATCCACTTTAAAGGTAAATAGGTGATTTGCAAGTGAATTTTACCTAGTTTTCTGTCCAAGTTTAGTATTATGGTACCCAAAGTTAAATCTGTTATATGAAAAAAATTACTAAAAATTAAAAAGTGAACATCAGTGATACCTCGGTTCTCGAACGCCTCGGTTCTCGACCAAATCAGTATTCGACCAGGAGATTCGAGAAACTTTTGTCTCGGAATCCGAACAAATATTTGGAACACGAACTTCCGAGATGAGCCGAGTTGAGCCGAATGGCGTTCATTCGGCCCAGCGCGCCTTGCTTGCGTCCTCAGTGTGAGTGCAGAGAGAGAGTCACGCTTTGTGGAGAGAGTCACGCTTTACACTGAATTTAACCCTTAGACATACTGTACACTTTTATTTCTTGTTGAGACTTATGTTTTTCTACATATTATATACAAATTAGGCCAGTAAATAGGCATTTTCTGGGGCTTGGAATGAATTAATCCAGTTTCCATTATTTCCTATTGGGTTTCATTGCTTCGGTTCTCGAACAATTTGGTTCTCGACCGTCCTCCTGGAACGAATTATGTTCGAGAACCGAGGTATCACTGTAATTTAACATAAAACCAGTAATTCAATTATTAATTCTGAGGACATAGAGGCAAGTTAGGCAGTGAGGTGTGGGACCATGGGAAGAAACGACTGAGACGCATAGAGAATTTTTCAAGATTTTTGAGGATTTGGAGCTCAGCACATAGGCAGAATTCAGTACACAGTAGGTTTGGAGGTTTATTTGGACTCTACAAATCTCAAAATAAAACTTCAAATCAACACAGAAAATTGTGCCTGCAAGGCCTGAAACTCCCAGTACCCATATATAGAAATGCAAATTTAAAGCTCCTAGAAGGAGCACAGGTCAATTACATAACAAAGAAACAAAACAAAAATGGAAAGACCAGTTTTGGGCAAACTGGGAACAGCAATTGATTATATAGTTCCTTTCTCTGGTACACTGATGAGTTTGCAAACTAATTTTATTTATTGTTATGGAATATAGTGGTGGAGTCTGACATATTCCAATTAATATATCTATTGATTTCTGGGAGCAAATCAACAGGATTGCTAAATGAGTTTTACTGTGAAACTGTAGAGTATGTTTCTGTTGCAGAAAGCCAGATCACCTTAACAAAGTTTATAGGAAACCAAGGTCGGATTTTGAAGAGAAACCAAAAGCAAGCATAGGGTTGCTCCAAGGGCAGTTCCCCTCCTTCTCACTAATAGTCTGGGAGAAGTTGGAATTATCATAAAAAGGGAAACGCTGATGCCCCTATAGATACCTGGGACTACTTTGTTTGTTCTTAACCACACCTAAGTTTTCCTTGGGACTAAATCTTCTGTGAAAATGTCGGAAATATCTAATCAATGTCTGTTTTTAAATCAGAACCTGTTTGCTTCCAACTAGGAAATATCATGGGACAACATATATCTTTGCTAATCAAATCTGTCCCAATTCACCTGATAGGGCAAGTTTTTAAAAATCAGTGATGCCCACATATGATTTTTCCAGAAAAGTAATATGAATTTAGAGCTAGACGACCTAGGGCTAAACCCAGTCAGGCAGTGAACACAAGCTTTAAAATGTATGAATGTTGGTAAGGCAGGATTCCTTGAAAGGACCAATTGGAGGCTAGCAAGGCACATATCTACCCCTAGACACAAAAGCCTCACAAGCAACCCACTTGGGTCCCCTTCTTGCTGCAGGGAGTTTGTCTGTCTCTCAAATAAAGCTCTCCTGTCACTTACCCCTTGGTCCCTGAACTTATTCTTTGATTTTGTGAGACAATGAACCCAAACCCAAACACCACTGCTTGGTTTCAATTCTATTTTGGGCCATTCTACCAAGTCTTCGGGCTCTTTTGAAAGTACCATTTTATCAGTTACAATTTTTTTTACCCTTAATAAGAAGTATAATTTATTTGTTCATATCTTCTTTACATATTTTACAGTTATATGTGTTTACATAACACACATTCACACTTCTATATAAAAGACATGATGAGAAATTTCTAAAGAATGAGATTATTATAAACAGATGTCCTAATATTTCCTTTCCTCATCCTTCTACATTGTTTTTCATACCAACTTTTAGAAATTTATGTAAGAGAAGTCTAATAATAACTGTTGGTAAAGATCAATGATGTAGCCTGGCTTGTGTGGCTCAGTGAATTGAGAGGTCCCAGTTTGATTCCCAGTCAGGGCACATGCTCGAGTTTTGGGCTCAATCCCCAGTGTGAGGTGTGCAGGAGGCAGCAGATCGATGTATCTTTCTCACATTGATGTTTGTATTTCTCCCTTCCTCTCTCTCTCTAAAAAATCAATAAAAACGTATTTAAAAAAAGATCAATGGTGTGAAATATTTGCTGAAATATATATGAAAAATATAAATGGGAAATTAATAATTTTCATTCAAAGTAGTAAAACCTGTCTTTACTCAATAACTAATAATAATTAGAATATAACCTTGAGAAAAGTTCAATCTTTTATATGCAACTTCAGAATAATTTAAATAAGTGACTAAATTTATTGGCTTATGTGTTATTAAATATTGTTAATATTTAGTATTTACATAAATTCAATCACTTAAGAAATAGGTAGGAGTCAGTTGTAAGAAAGCTAAACTTTAGAAATTTTGCTTAATAGCATTTAAATATTTAAGAATATAAATCTAATATAAATAATAAAATAACTTCTGTTTAAATTGGTAATAAGTTTTAAAATACAACATTTTGTTCTTATGTTAAAGAAAGCAATTATTAAAAATGTTTAGCTGGTTTCTATAAAAATGCTTTCTAAATCAGATTAGTTCTTCTGATACTGAATAACAAGGTCATCAAACAGAATAGATATTTTAAATCATATTTGTACAACCAAACATAGTTGGTTGGCACATTGAGTTAAGTTGGCTGCCTTTCCCTGTGATCATTTACTTCAAGCAACGGCTCATGCCAACTGTCTTTGATGCCTATGCTTAGCTTCTCCATAAAAATGTGTTTGTATTAATCTAAAGTGACTTCATCTTAAAGTTCCAACTGAATTTATATGTTTCCTTTAGCTCTCATCCATGTTGTGTAAAACTACTATGAATTATTGTCAGTTGCTATGGCATTAAAATACATACTGTCTTGCTCTGAAATGTGTTGTCATAGGTACATGCAGCAATATTTGCCATCTTTGTTCAATTGATTCAGGTCCTGTAAGATCTTGTAATATGAACAGCATTATACACAACTATTATGACTATACTTCCAATATTTAGAATGCAGATTCTGACATGTGCCGTACCAGAGAAAGGGTATTACTCAGAGCATAAACATGGCTGTCTTGGAATTGATCCACGTTACCTACTGGCTCATATACCACCAGCCTCAAACAGAAACTTTTAACAGTTAAGACTGGCTTTTCCAAATGAAATATAAACATAATGTATTAAGTTTATTAATTATTTATTATTAGCTTAAATTAGTCTGAATTAGAGTGAGTTTTGAGAACAGGACAACTTGAGAGAGTAAATTGCACTGGGTGTATGTAATATAATACTAGATATTACTAACATTTAAGAACATGTCTAAAAAGGAGGAAATAAGCATGCCAAATACAATAAATTTAAATTCATAACCTTGAAAATAATCAATATTCCTACACTTAAAAAAGCACAATGAAAAATTGCACAAACATCTTTAATATATAGTATATATATTACATTTACTATATATATCAAAAGTGTCATTTGATAACATAGTGTCATAGATGAATATGTTATCACTTTGTGTGAAATTTATATTCTTCCTTTCTAAATAGAGTCCAATCCTTTAGATTTATTTGATACTGAAGAAATCTAAGGGTTGATAAATGAGTAAAATGCCCATGATTTTTTAAATATAAAAGATTTAGTCTATATATTAGTAGTTATAAAAGGAAATTTAGGTGTATAACGCCAGATGGAAGTCCACAGAATTGGTTTTCTTTTCTAGTGAATTTTAAATAGCACTTTAAGTTTGAGTATCTTTGTTCTTCTGGAAAAGGAAATAATTTGATTCAGTATTATAAATTCTAAGGCTTTTAATGGCAACCCAAATTGCCAGCTGATATTTAATTAGATCCAAGATTGAATCAGAGGTAGGAGAGTTATAGGTACTTGGGTGATGTTTCATATCAGTGGCTATTAATTTATTCTTCAAATTAGGAAAATAAGACCTTTTATGCATGCAAGAAAGGTAAACAAATTTTTATTGTATAGGTTATTTGCATTGTTGCAAAAATACAGATTTAAATATTATGCGAAAAGTTTTAAAATAAGTTTTGACTAATTAGGAAATTCGTAATATGTTTTCTATATAATTTGTTTTCTATATAGTCTGGCATGCATTTTTGTTATTTTTATAAAATCAAAATTTATTGCATTTTGGACATTAGGTTGTGGTCTAAACTAGAATGAAAAATTGCCCAAACATCTTTAATATATAGTATATATATTACATTTACTATATATTATATTATATTCATAGTTTATAAATATTTATATTATATTTAATAGATTATATATAATATCTCTCTCTAGGAGAAAGGATCTTTCACTTGTGAACATACCTAACAAATAACAAAAAAATTTATGACTAATTTCATACACGTATTTAACCTTGCAAGCAAGATGTTTGTCTGAAATTTGATAAATTCAAAGTAATACTTTGGTAGTATCAGCTTGGGCTGACTTCTCCATGTGGACTGAATAGCTTCCCTGTCCTCCGGCATACAGTAACTCAGGATCGTGACCTGAATATTGAAACAAAAAGTTTCCCCTTATAATTCAATTTATATGTATAAGATTTGAGTCTGACTACCTAGCTCTCACGTAAATGCTCTCTAAAATACACATGTTTACTATTTCAACACTGATTGATGCAGATTTTAAAATTTCAGATACTGTGATTCAGTGAAATATTCATATAGGCTGAACAATGCAGTTATAGAAATGGAGATAAAGTACTACCACTTAACACATTACTCCACTGGTTAAACTTTGAAATATTAATCAAAACACATTAAGCACTGAATTTGGAGTGTATGGAGGAACAAAAGGAATCTCTGCAATTGATTGAAAGAAAGAGAGTCTAGCATTAGAGACCTGTAATCACAGTGGCTCAGGCTGCAGGATGCTGATCATTGCCATAGCAACAGACTGTGTTTTGTTACCTCATGGAAATAAGGAGTGTGAGAGTTATGAGTGCAACATCCCATCGAGGGGAGCAAATACAAAGCTGTTATAGGAAAGGGTCATAAAAGATGTACAGGTAAAGATGAACATTTTGAAAAGGGTAATAACGAACGTGTGTGAAGATAAATGAGCAGTTCATGAAAATTCGATTCTATTTTTATAGTGAGGCTTTTATTTATAACCATTTTTAATCACTGTTGTCACTAGTCCTCTTTTCCTTTCTTTTCTCTCTTTCCTTCAATAAGACACAACAGGGCACAGTTTCAAAAGTTAAAATTTCTACTTGTTTTATTTCCTGAGACACTATAGTTTTTATACTATAGTCAATTTAAAGAAATACATTAAATTTTAATTCTTTGTATTATAAAAATTGCACTGTTATCCAAATATTAGACTGCATTATAATGTGAGAAATATGTCACCTATTCAATGTATGTGTTCCAAATATATGTACATGTATCCCGATAGTATGAAGCATACAATAAACTTCAATACGTTAGTACATTATTAAGTACAGAGTTCATTTTCACAGCAAACCTACATTTGTTCAAAGCCTTAGTACCTTCAGAATGGCACTGTCCATAGTGACTGAGTAAGGTCCAAATGGACAGATGTTGCCACAGAGAGCCATGATAAAACCTAAACATAATTAACCAACAGCTGTCTGAAGGCACTGGGCAATGAGCAGAAGCAGGCAGGTGTGGAACACTGGTTCTGAGGGAAGATGTACAGTGTAAGTTTGTTTCCCTCCCAGCAGCAGTGGGCACACCTGGACCTGGGGTGTGGGAATAGCAAGGCCAGAATCTTTCCGGCCTCCAGGTCCACATTTAGAGGTAAGGGTAATTCAGCCACATTGAAGACCAGGCAAGGTACTTATGGCAACAAATGGTAATTTCTCTGAAAAAGCCAGAGACGGGATCTACATTTCTGTCTGACCATACTTTGGCTGATCTTTGAACCACATCTGCGTGGAGCAGACTCAGAGACAACAGATCGGAACTGAGGCTAGAGCTGCTATCCAAGACACAATTTACATTTTCTGGTGAACAAAGTTAATTACCTGCTAAATGAAAGAAATATTACTTATAGAGAGTAATAATAGATTTCAGAGTTTTCACATCTTAACATTCATAATATCTAGGATATGTCAAAAATAGTTTTTAAAAAAGGAAAGGTAATATCATGAGCCTTATACAGATATAAAAATGAACAGGTAAAAATTTTATTTTATTCAT
This sequence comes from Molossus molossus, assembly GCF_014108415.1. Taxonomy (NCBI): domain Eukaryota; kingdom Metazoa; phylum Chordata; class Mammalia; order Chiroptera; family Molossidae; genus Molossus; species Molossus molossus. The sequence goes on along the minus strand of NW_023425366.1, from coordinate 29,702,974 downwards.
TCATCATGGAGGGGGAAAGATAGATTTTATAACCAGTTCAAAAGATATATATATATAAAGAATATTGAAATGAGTGTTCAAATGGAGGCAAAACTGGATTTTTCTGCAACAAAGAAGAAAGTCAAGTGAAACTTTACCAGATAGAACAAAACTTGTAGATCTATAAATTACCCAAAACTTGCAGTTATAAAATAGTTCAATGACAAAAAACGTGGAGAGTATCTTCTAGACAATGTATAGTTTTCCACTGATATATAATTTTTTTTCTAGACACAATCCAAAGTTTCCTAACATGGAAAGGATCAGAAAATTGAGTAGTATTTTCAATTGAAAATACAATGACATCAAAACAGCCTCTAGATAGTTGAGAGGTTATATTTAGGAAATCAGGATTTTTGAGAGCTATGATTAATTACTCAGAAAGGTAAGGGAAAAATTAGCTTTCAAAAAGACATTTAAAAATAGGAAATCTCTTATCAGACAATTAGAAACATTAAAAAAGAAACACTGAAAACTTAAAACTTAAATAACTGAATAAAATAAAAGTAATTAATTGGATTGATTTAGCAGCTGAAAGAAAACAAGAAAAAATATAGTGTGTGTGCTCTGCATACAGAGGAATTAAATTAGAGATCAAATAATAAGGAATCTCTATAAATACCAAAATGTCTGGAAAATAAAAACACATTTTTGAAAAATGAAAGTTTTAATTAAAAATATTCTCAAGTGCCCGCCTGGTGTGGCTCAGTGGTTGAGCATTGACCCATGCACCAGGAGGTTGTGGGTTCAATTCCTGGTCAGGACACATGCCCCCAGGTGGGAGAGTGCAGGAGGCAGCCAATAGATGTTCTCTCATTGATGTTCTGTCTGTCTGTCTCTCTCCCCCTTCCTCTCTAAAAAAAAGTCAATAAAGAAAAAAAAGTTAAAAATATATTTTCAAGTAATTGCAAGATTTGTAATATTCAGCTAATGCAGTGCTTCAGAGGTCACCAATGGGTGGGACAGTTTTTATTATAAAGTAGCCTGAGGGAATCTTTTGGGGAAATGTAAATACTCTATGTTTTTATTTGTGGTAGTGAATCCAGAACAGTATACATTTGCCAAAACTCAACAAACAGCGCACTTTAAGAGGGTATGTTTCATTGTATATTAATTATACTTCAATAAACTAGATTTTTAGAAATCTTTTCATTTTTATGATGTAGATACTAAAACATATACAATTACCTACAGATAAATATTAAACACAAAAATTGATGCCCTACATTAGGAAATTATTAAGAAAAGTTGAATTTGTATTAAATAATTATAAATGAGATTATCTAAAATTTGTTTTAAAATGGCTAATATATTAAATCAGTTTTAATATTAATGCCATCATTTTAATGATGTTTATCTGAAAATAAACATTCTGCATAAATTAGCAACTAAACTGAAAAGTAGTACCAGTATATTACTTAGATATCATTTTGATTCCACCACATTCAACCCAGAAATGCATATCAGTCATTAAAATATATTAAAATTTATTTATTTGCTGTTCTCTACACATTTTATTTAAAATGAATAAAGTAATGCAGAAAACCATTTCAGTACCAAACATATAGTCCAGTTTTTTTACAGTTGTCTTGTGGGAATGACTATCGTAATTCAGCAAGTCTAATAAAAATACCATAGGGTTTATTGTCAGGAAAATCTCATTTTGGATCCTGGCTCTATTTACATATTGATCTAAGAAGAATTATCTTAATGCATAAAAACTGAGTTTATAACAGTAAAATCCAAAGATTATTTATTGAGGCACTTGTTATTGCTACTATAAGAAATTTCTGAATTGTAGCTTACAACAACACAAATATATTATCTTAGAGTTCCGGGCATTAGAAATTTAAAATCAGTCTAGTTTACTACAATCAGAGCTCTCCAGCCCTGGATTCTCCAGGGAAGAATCCTTTTCCTGTCTTTTCCACCTGCGTTCCTTCCGGCCCCTTCCTCCATCTTCAAAGCAGCAGCGCAGATAGCCTCAGACCTCTAACTCTGACCTTCCTCTTCTAAAAACCCTGGTGGTTACACAGAACCCAGGGGGATAACCCAGGATTATCTTCCCAGCCCCAAATCCTTAACTTAATCAGATAAAGACATTTTCTTTTGCTGTACAAGATAACATGTTCACAGGTTCTGGAAAGCAGGACACATATTTTTGGAGGGGCTACCATTCCTCCTGCCACAATTGGCCACCCTGAATTGTGCTATCAGCTGGGCTTCCATTTGTAACTAAGAAAAGCTAGGCCCCTGACGTCCTGGACTTTATAGTCTAGTAAGAATGTTAATAAATGTTAGCAAAGTGAAGTAGGACAAAATATATTTTATATAAAGTGGCTGGTGAAAAACACTTACGTAGTTACTAATATTTCTACAAAGGAAAACTAATAAACATATAATAATTATATTTTTAGGTAGTACACATTAAGAAGTATTAATAATTAAAAATTTTAAAGTTATTTATAAAATATGCCAGTGAAAATTATATGAAAAGATGTGATCCACAGCAAAGAAGGAATACCATTCTAGCAGCAATTTTCGTAATTTTAAAAATTGATATTGAAGCAGGGGGGTTTTTAAGTGCAACAAAATTAAGTAAATGTAGTTGATAGATTTCTGACCACTTTTTCTGGCAGCATTGACTTTATTCTTAACTCAAAAACTGATATATTAACATAGATACACACTTTGGTGGATAATTGTACCTGGGAGAGAGGAGCCAATGTAGTTATTTAGTGTGCTGGACTTGCAACATGAGCTTGACCAGGATCAAGGCCTTCTAGTGCAGTGATCTTTTAAAAGCAAAAGTCATTTGTGATGTTCTCAGAGAAGAACATGGAATAAAATGTTAAAACTCAGTTGAGGTTGTCATGGTGATGGTCCTGGCAAGAAGGACAGTTGAGTCCCCAGGAGTGCTACTGCCACATTCCATCAACATTTAATTCAGCTATGATCTGAAGAGCTTTGCTGTCAGTATTGTACATGGTGGGTTTCTTTTCCAGATACACATATTTGTATGGGACCCTGTATTTTCAGTTAACATTTTAAGATAAGATAGGATAGCATGTAGTGATTTCTTAAGAGAAAACTCAGAAGTAAATTCACTACATTTATCCTCACCCGAGGACATTTTTTCCATTTTTTGTTCAGTTAGAGTGGGAGGGAGAGAGAGGAGGAGAGAGAGAGAGAGAAACATCGATGTGAAAGGGACACATTGAGTGGCTGCCACCTGCACGACCCAACCAGGGCCGGGGCCAAACTGCAACTGAGGTACTTACCCTTAACGGGAACTGAACCCGGGTCTCTCTGGACCGCAAGTGAACGCTCTAACCGCTGAGCCAAACATTAGAGCCAAACTGGCCAGGGCAATCCACTACAGTTAAGGATCATCATTTTAATGCGTTTCAAATTATTTTTTAAAATATTATATTTTTCTAACAATGAAGAATTTTACAATTATTACTTTGGAAAAGTTGATGATATATGACTTTTATTCTAGTTTCCAGTTGGTTTTAATATATTAAGCAGTCTGGTAACATTGTCCTATGATGTCTTATAGCCCAGATAAGAATTAAAGTATACTTTTTCTTTCAACTTAAGTTAAAAATTTCAAATATACAAAAAATTGAATGGATAGTTTAATGAGCATCCATAGAAACTTTAATGCCAAAATTATTAACATTTTTGTCATATTTCTTACTTTTTTAGATAATTATATATAATCATATTTTTCTCTGATGAGCCATTTGAGAATAAGTTGTAGACATACTACACTTCACCCCTAAGTACTTTAGCATGAATTTTCAAAGAATAATAATTTTCTCTGATATAACAATTGTATAATGAACACATCCAAGGAATTTAATACTAACAATATTTTCAAGTTGCTCTATTTCCTAATAATATATTTTATAGCATTGTTTTAATACAAAATCTATTTCAGATAATATACTCTATTGAGTTTTCATATTTCTTTAACTCTTTTTAATTTAGACTCATTCTCTAGGCCTCTTTTTTTTTTTTTTATATTATTGATAATTGGGAAAAACCTAGGTCAGTTGTTGGACAACTGAACTTAATCTGTTTCCTAATGATTAGATTCACACAATGTGAGTTTGTACCAGCTTTGGTGATTTAATTGCATAACTTGGTTTTCTTTATTTGTAAAGTATCATTTTTCTTTGTAATATATAATCTGTAAGTTGGTTTTTTGAGACTGTCTCATTTTCTTTGTTTCCCAAAAACATTTTACTCATGATTTATTATCAACTTCTAATCCTTGCTTCAACCAATTATTACTTGGATAATTTACATATATAATGTGGCATCCTTCTGAGAGAAAAAAAAAGACGTATCTTCTTTTTAAAAATGTTTACTATAATTATGAACTTTTTGGTTTTAAAATGTGTTTGAATCCATTGCTGTCATTATTCTTTTAGATCTTCAAATTTTCTCGTATTATTCAGTGGGGACCCCATAAAGCTGGTCCTTGTGCCTTTCTGAAATATCTGTATCAAGTTTGGGCACGTTCTTATTTTCCAGAATAGCAAGATATTTCAGGCACACCAAGCATGTTTTTCCCTATATCTGGAACAGGTGATTTTTCTAAGAACTGTTCTTGCTTTTAGCAGAGAATGGTGTAATAGCCCAATATCTGGGCACTATGTTTGCTCATTGCTATTAGGCTGTCTTTGTTTCTAAAAGATTTTTGAGTTCATACTGATACTTTTCACAACTGATTTAACAATACAAGGATATGTCTTTCCATTTCACATTATGTCATAGTTCTCCCACAAGAATTGACTTGATCATCCCAAATATAAATATACTTAATAATTTATTTCATATTTTAGTACATACAATATATACAAATTGATTTTGGAATTACTAAATAAAAGCACACTTTTATTTTTTTTTCAAGATTTCTTTGGAGTTTCTTTTGCAATTAAAATATATCCAACTGATGTTATGTAATCAGATCATTGTGTTAAAAAGTTAGATTAGCCCTGGCCAATTTGGCTCAGTGGTTAGAATGTCAGCCTGTAGACCTGAGGGTTGGGCATTCAATTCTCAGTCAAGGGCATGTACCTGGGTTGCAGGTGTGATCCTTGGCCTGGTCAGGATCCTGAGGGAGGTAACCAATCCACGTCTCTCTCTCTCCTTCTCTCCCTCCCTTCCACTCTTTCTGAGAATCATTGGGAAAATATCCTTGGGTAAAGATTGACAAAAAAATAAAATTAAAATAAAAAGGTTAACTATTTTTTAAATTTATCTTTATTGTTGAAAGTATTACAGATGTCCTTCTTTTTTCCCCATAACTATTTTCATTGTTTTTCTACATTCAATTTTACATACAGTTACATTTTTATTTATATTTAATCATGCCTCATTGTTCTTATTTTAATTTTGTTTTGTGATATGTAAAACAACAGTATTCAAAATCAAAACCATAGCAAAAGGTATATAAAAAAATTCAAAAGGGTTGTATTTCAATTATACACTTACATTGTTAATCTATTTTTGCTTACTTCATTATGATATAAAGTATGGATTCAAATGTACTTATCAATCTGTTAGCTCTGTTCTCCAAGTACCATTTAAGTGAAATGGTGCAAATAGAAAAACCTATCTTATAAAAATTAAATTAAGATACCAACTATTCATATACATATCCATATGAAATATTCTTGATTGATATACCTATTCACTGCTCATACCAACAACATGCTTATTTTCTTTTAGCAAGTGACTAAAGCCAGCTGAGATTTTTGACATAACTGATATTTTTATCTCAAACCAGTCATACCATTATGTATGTATAATATATGAAACATGTTCTGCAAATACTCTTTTATCTTCATATTGTCCTTTTTATTTGTTTTGTCCTTTTTCTATTTTTTTATTCAGAAATGTTTTATGTCTTTTATGCTAGTGGTTACCTTTATAATAAGATCTTATATAATGCCTTAATTTCCAGTCTTTCTTAGTTTTATACTCTTTGGATTTTTCAGTTTTGCCTCATAGTTTTCTATTCAAACCTGTTAGGGATAATGCATCGAGTAAACTATCCTACTTCCCTAAACCTTACACTCACATCTTTCATTTCTCCTTAGCTGGTATATGGGGTATTTAATTGCTATTCGCTCTCTTTGTTCCTAGCTTGTTTTAGTCCTATAGATGCATTGTTTTCTATCAGTTCTTTTCCTAGTTTCCCCTACTAAACTTTGAGGGACAAAGCTTGTCCTATAAGCAATTTTTAAAAGTGTGAACAAGTTTAGAAAGCAGGACAGGCAAGAGAAGGAAGCCAAGCAAGTTTGGCAAAGTTTCCTGGGTCCTCAGAATTGTCCTAATGGTTAGCAATGATGCTGGGCTTTCAAACTCCACACTTCACAGTCATTGGTTAAGGCCATCTCTATAGCGCTCCAAAAGCCTGACAGAGGTCTTCTGATATAGCAGTACGGATGTTGGCTATTGGATGGAGTAGAACAAAGATGACACCTAAGATGTCATCAAACGGATGTCAGAAAATCTTGGTTGCATTCTGCTGTTATCCACTGATGTTATTCATAATGATCTACTAGGTCTCAGAACTGATGTCTACACTCATGATGGTGTCTTCTACTTGTTGGGGTAAATTTCCCTGTATTTCTTCACTTCTAGTTCTTTCTCCCTTGCTCTGTTTTTCTTGCCCTTGAATGGACTCTGAAGTTGGCTTTGCTGGATTTAGGTGTTTATTTCCTATCTACACATTGCATTTGAAATATTCTCTATCTTCTACTTATGTTATTGGACATGATTAAAGCAAATTTTAATTTGTTTTATTGAGTAGTGAGTCATCTTTATTTTGTTCTGTATAGGTTTTGGAACTTGAGAAGAGAGATTTGGATTTAAACTATTTGATTTGGGTGAATTAAGTATGTTCTTAACATCTTATTTATAATTGCTATGATTATTTTTATACATATTTAGTGTTTCATGTAATAGAAAAACATTTTCAATTCATATTTTATTTAATACCCATAAATAAACTTTGATATTTTTATTAATATTTTTTAATGAGGAACTTGTGGATCATTAAACTTAAATGTCTTGTCCTAGGAGGCATGAGGGAAACTCAGTAATTCAGAGTTTATTGTCTAAGAGATCATAGTAATCTACCCCTGAGTTATAGATATAGCCAGGTGTAATTCATGTCATCCATCCAGAGGTTAAGCACTCGGTTAGTTGCTCCAATTTAAGCAAGTGTATATAAAAATCTCTAGTTAGCTTGAAACAGTAAATAAATTCATTTATTTCAGGTATGTACTGAGTGTATATTATGGGTTTAATTGCATTTTATGATATTTCTGAATTTTTCAATATGGAATTGTTAAAGAAAAAATCACAGAGCCCATATGGCTTCATTGTGTTAGTGCCATGATACTAAATCTAGATTTAATAACTGTCTAATTGCTGTTTCAGCCTTTCCTAGAAATATAATCTGAACCAATGTGAAATTTTCTGATCAACACCTATGAGGTAATCTGTCACTGGGGCCCTCTCCATCCCCCTAGAAAGAAGAGTCAATCTGCATGACAAAAACCCTTACTCATTCCCTTTCCCCCAAAAGATGTCCTGGTCTAGAAATAATTATTTTTTATTTTTTGTTAATAGCCCCCTTTCTTCACTCTCCTTTCTATAAATATAAGCTTCCATTTTGTGCAACTTCTCTGAATGACCTTCTAGTTGCTAGATAGGATACAGCTTGATTCATGAATTGTTTAATAAAGCCAGTTAGGTCCTCGTTACTCAGTTGAATTTTGTTCTTTGTCATCTAGCCCCACGTACTTTTTAAAAGTCTTATTAGAAAGACTTCTGTTAATTTTGGCTTAATTTTGTAACATTATTGTAATGCTTATTGAACTGTTTCTTCCTACAAATTCCTTAGCTGCACTCTGGTAAGAATATGTTAGTTCCATGAAGTAGTTATAAGATTATTTTGCCTAAATGGAATTTCTGTTTTTCATATATACAACTATTGAAATTGATGGTTTTATTAATTAAAGTCTCAAATTATGTTTTAATATAATATGTTCTTATGCTTGTTACAATAACAAAGAGATTTCAATCCTCACATAAAACCCATTAATTTCAGCCAACCTTATGCTTATTGTAGATAAAAATTGTACTCAGCTTTAAAAATAATCTTGGCTAAGTTGAAGTTGGCAAGTACTGTTGTTGGTCTTTACATTTTAAAGGCACACAAACACTTATTTGCATCAAATTTCTTGCTATGTTTTTCAACAGGTTGGGCTTTATACAAATATAGGACAAAGAAACATTTATCTTTACATATTTATTTTACCTTTAATTGGGCCTTTCAATGCCTACTACAATTTTTTAGTAATTTCCCATTTTACAGATTTGTGTTGAATGCTGTGCTACTAGGTACTAATCACAAATAAAGATTTAAGGTATGTCCTCATTCAGAAGTATACATCCAATTTTAACTTGTGTGTGGGCGGGGGAGAGTTTCCCTACGTTTCCAACAAACGATGTTTGAGATACCAGCTGGTTCTTCTACAATTCCACTCAATTTGACACTGTTTCTCTGGAGATAGAGTCAGATCCCACAGGTTAAAGGTCCAGCCCTACAAGACTGTGCACCCACTCCACCTCACAATTTCAGATGCCAATCATGAGTATAGGTTGTCACCTACACTTCTCACTGACTGGCTATAAGTCAGTTTCCTGTGACTCTCTCCTTGGGTTTGATGAATTTGCTAGAGCTGCTCACAGAATTCAGAGAAATATTTACTTAATAGATTGCCAATGTATTATTAAAGGATGTTACTCAGAAACAGCCAGATGGAAGAGATGAATAGGGCAAAGCATGAGGGAAGAACTTGGAGCACCTATACTTTTCTGAGCAAGCCACTCTCCCCAAATTTCCACATATTTACCAACCTACAATCTCTCCAAACCCCCTTTTTTCCCCACAAAGGCAACATCATTACATAAACATGATTGTTTAAATTATTGTCCATTGGCAACTGATTCAACCTCTGGCCCCTCTCACATGATTGGTTCTTCTGGCAACCAACTCCAGTCTGTAGATTTATTTCAAAAGTCACCTCATTCACACACAAAATTGCACACTAATGACTCACTTCACTTAGGAAATTCCAAGTGTTTCAGAAGCTCTGAGATAGAACTAGGAATAAGGAGCACATATCTATTTCTCATTACAAATCACACTATCACAGTGCAAAATAAGCAAATCTTAATGACTGAAAGTATTGAAAGCCCAAATGCATAAAACCTAATTATGGAGATTTTCCACTACTTTCCTTATGGATGGTTAGATGGAAAGGAGTGTTTTCCAGGGCCACTGCACTCTTACAGTGTGAATTCTGAAGTTCAGAAACACCAGCTTTGCATAAACCTAGGACCCATGCAACAGAATGAGTTGTTGAATGAAATTATTGAATAAATGAGTTGATTATTCTACCCTGCTTCTTTATTGAGTGAACTTGTCTTCTAATATTTCATAAAAAACATTTTTTTTTCTGTTTCAACAGTCTCAATAATACTAATGAGATTTGAAATCTGCCAATTTTTCATGTGGATGTAAATATAAATTAGTAGTAATGACTCTATTCCATTTTATCCATTTGTTAATTATCTTTTCAATCACAGTTCTGAAAGGATTTCTTTTTCTTTTCTAACAGATGGCTTAAACATCTGTATTTGGCCATTTTATTATATCAAATGTGCAGTGTAAAGCATGTATGCTACCCAAATTAAATGCAACCATTCCAGAAAAAAAAAAAGTATTCTATTATCAAATTTCCTTGAGTATTATGAAAAGAATCCTGTTCAGCTTCAATAACCTTAAGTTCACTTTGACTTTTCTTTATAAGATATTATATATTGATATTTTTATTATTTTAGAATATGGTTTAGTTTTTAATTCCAAATCTCCATATATCTGAAAGAATATTAATTTTAATTTTGGAGGTATACATATAATTGTTTCAACATATATAACTTCTTTTGGTTTAAGAAATTAAATTTAACAGAATTAATAATTTTAATAGTTTTATTTTTTATCTTTTGGATGATATTCCTGAGTCTTGGCCTACTGTTCCTCTGGGAATATCACTAAAATATTTAAATTATAATATAACAAACTAAGTTACAAGGAAATGCCGTGTGTTGGTTCAGAGCACAACCACTAGAATCAGTCTGTTCTGCCATGAACACAAGCCTCCAGAACACCACTGGGCTAAATCAAGTAGGAGAGAACTGTTGTTCTAAGAACTCATGCTTTAAGATACCTGTTCCTAAACAACTCTTTGTATACACCAATAACACCAGGACTACTTTTAAAACACAGATGACTGGGCCCCGCCCCAGAGCTTCTCGTTTAGTAGGTCTGGTTTGAAACTCAAGAACTTACATTTCTAAGATGTCTCCAGGTTTTGCTGCTAATGTTGTTAGTGGTGCAAGGGCCACATTTTGAGAGGGAACTCTAGATTTCAAAGCTCTAAATAAGCTATTTTCCTAGGTTTACATTACTGAGAGACTAAGAAAGCTAAAGAACTGTCCATGGTCCTGAAAAGTTCCTACTGCACACTCTTCTTCAACAATCATATCAGCTTATCATCTCATTTGGCTGGTTTGGCTCAGCGGTCAGAGAATCGGCCTGCGGTCCAGAGAGACCCGGGTTCAGTTGTCACTAAGGGCACGTATCTCGGTTCCCACTTGATGTGTTCCTTTCACGTCGATTTCTCTCTCTCTCTCTCTCTCTCCCTCCCACTCTGTCTGAACAAAAAAATAGAAAAATGTCCTCGGGTGAGGATTAAAAAAAAAGGGAGATATCTTGGAGATTAATCACACACATAGACATTGTGATAATAAGTGCAGGGCACCAGGTCAGGTCTCATTTTCCACATTGCAATTCTCCTATGCTTCTACACTTCTCTGTTTCACTTTCCTTAGCCTATCTTTCCATAGAGCTCCCGAGGCCTTTCCAAAGTGTCCTCTGGAACTCATCAACAAAATATTCTGTATTCAATTGCTTCTCTTTGACTTCACATTTAAGTAAAATTGGGTTCTTCTCCACAGCCATTGCTTCCTCTGCAGTCCCCTCAAGCATGGGATGTTTTGTCTTCCATACCCCCTCCTATTTGGCCTGGAGGTAGAGTAGATATCTTTGTTTCTCTTCAGTAACATTTCCAAATCTTTCTCCCTTCCTATTTTCTAAACTTTGTCCCCAGCTTTGAATCTCATGTCATCTGGCTGTATCCTCCAATTGCCTGCTCTGTTGCAGTCAGCTTCCAATCAGCTGTTTTTGAAGAAGATTTTATCACCTGGTTTGCTTGGTTTCCGACAAAACTTCTGACTCGGTTCATGGCAATTTTAGTCTATGAGCTTCTCAAAATAGTTCCTTGAGTGGTTATACCCTCTTCACTCTCTCAATCACCAATTCTTGAGACATATCCCACATTTTGTTATTTTCTAAAATAGCAAAACTTTCTTTGTCTCAATTTCAAGCATCCTGCTCTGATTTTTACTCATTTTTTTCAGCCTACCCACAAAAATTTTCACCACCAGCAGTCCTATGGGAAAAACTAGATCCCGAGGAAAAACTATCTCACACCACATATTTCAAATTATTAATTATTTAAATGTGAATGTATGTAATATAAAACGAATTACGTAGGAGCTCTGCCCAGTTGTTCAGTGGTTAGAGCATAGGCTCTTGGACCAAAGGGTCACAAGTTCAATTCCCAGTCAAGGGCATATACTCGGGTTGCATACCTTGGTCAGGATCTCATGGGAGGCAACCAATCAATGTGTCTCTCTCACCTAGATGTTTTTTTTTCTCTCTCTCTCTTTCTCTTCCTCCCTTCGACTTTATCTAAAAATCAATGGAATAATATCCTCAGGTGAGGATTAACAACAACAACAAAACTATGTGGGAGATAATCTTTATTACTTCAAATAGGGAAGAATTTCTCAGCCAGGTCACTCAAACACTAAATACAAAGATAATTATCCACTGGTTTGACTACATCAAAATTTTGACAGGTAACACCATAACAAAGCAAACTGAAAGCTGACATGAAGGGGGACATTATTGCATCTTCTGAAACCAACAAATATTAAATGTATTGTATCCAATATAAAATACAACATCTTATTGCCTGAAAATCCTTGCAGAATGAGGCCCACTTAATAATGTGACATGATATTCCCTTATCTCATTTGCAATTATTTTATTTATTACTACTATTATTATTTTACCTTTTGTATATATACTAAACTTTTCCTGTCCCAGGAAGTTCTTTTATTTGCTTAAATTTTACCTAAAGACCCATAGTCTGCTCTTTTCTACTTTCATACATTAGTTTAAAATTCACCACCTCAGGCACGCTTCTTCTGACCATTTAAAAATACCCCTTTAGGTTAATTTCCAATATATATAGAGTGCTCATACAACTCCATAAAAGGAAGACAAAGAACCCAATTAAAAAATGGGCAGAGGAGCTGAATAGACACCTCTCCAAACAGGACATACAAATGGCCAAGAGACATAGGAAGAAATCCTCAACATCACTAATCATCAGAGAGATGCAAATTAAAACAACAATGAGGTATCACCTCACACCTGTCAGAATGGCCGCCATCAACAAATCATCAAACAACAAGTGTTGGCGAGGGTGTGGAGAAAAGGGGACTCTAATATACTGTTGGTGGGAATGCAGACTGGTGCAGCCACTATGGAAAACAATATGGTGTTTCCTCAAAAAATTAAAAATTGAACTTCCATTTGACCCAGTGATCCCAGTTCTAGAAATATACCCTAAGAAGCCTGAAACAACAATCAGGAAGAATATATGTACCCCCATGTTCATAGCAGCACTATTTACAATAGCTAAGATCTGGAAATAACCCAAGTGTCCATCAGTAGACGAATGGATAAAAAAGCTGTGGTACATATACACCATGGAGTACTATGCAGCGGTAAGAAAGAAAGATCTCTTATCCTTTGAGACGACATGGAGGGACCTGGAAAGTATTATCCTAAGTGAAAGAAGCCAAGCAGAAAAAGACAAATACCACATGATCTCACTTATTTACGGAATATAATGAACATAACAGTCTGAGGATTACAGTAGACCCAGAAACATGGAAGTAGGGCACAGACTGACATCCCTCAGAAGAGGGGGTGGGGGGGTGGAAAGAGATAAACCACAGAACTTATATGCATGTATGCATGAACAATGGACATGGACAACTAAGCTGGGGACGGGGCGGGGGTGAGGTGGGGAGGGGGTGCCAATGGGGTAAAAAAGGGGAAATATCTGTAACAAAAAAATAAATAAATAAATTAAAAAAAAATAAAAATACCCCTTTAATTTCTATTCCAGCACCCCAGTGATTTACCATTTTTATTACCATGTGTAATTAAACATGTTGTTCAAATGTTGCAGTATTATAGAGAAAAATGTCTTCATTTGTTTTCTTCACAGGGTTTTTTGAACTAATTTTGCTGCAATTTGCTCCTGGGCTAAGAGTAAGTTTTTAATTATTTCTTCCTCCTGAAAAAAAAAAAAAATTACCAACTCTAGGAATTATGAGAACTTCACCTTTCAAGGAGGAATGACAACAGGGGCATTGGAGTCCTTTCTGCCTAGAGACACATAATTTATCTGGCCCTTGGAGAGTTTTATTTATATACTAAAGAACTGAAGGGAGGGCCAGCCTCTGTTACATTTCTACAGAGACTCCTTTAGGAGAAAAAAACAACAGCTGCTTTTCTTTTGTGAGCAGATAATTCATTGTCCCCCATTCCTTGCTTATGACACAGACATGAAGTTGTTATTCATAGGACATTTGATCTGGCTTTTATTGTGTTTGCCCACAATGAGAATTTAAGTGTGGGGAAACATGTGGTCACATTTTCAAGTAGATCATTATCTGTGTCTGTTTCAGATCACTTCAAATGCACAGCAGAACAAAATTAATAAAGATGAGTATTAAAAGCCCAACACATATATGGCTGATTAATGTTGGTAAATACCAAAGTGTATATGTGTCCACGCTTCTGTGGGTGTGAGTATGTGAATGCATGTGTGTATTCATGTGAACCTGGAAAAAATTAGTCATTATTTCTCTCTAGTGACACACGTCATTATCCACAGTATTTTTTGGCACTCAGTTTGTGCCCCTCATTGCCAAATCAATTATTTGATTCTCATTTTGTGTGTTTGTGTCTTTATTTATTTATCATAAAGTTGCAATGTCTGCATATCTGTGTGTTTCTTAGCCCCAGATCCCCAGTCATGAATATGGGATCACACATAGGAAGCCAGACACTTGTCTGTTTTCCATTACTTTTCCATTAGCATAATGTTCAACATAATTAGACTATGAACATATATTTAGTCAATAAATACACTTTCAAAATATTAAAATGCTAGACAATTAAGATAAAGGCAACGAAATTGTGCAGCTTTGCACATCTTTTAAATATGTATTTCCATAACATCTATATTATTGTTATATGCTGTGACTAGAGTCAACTATAGTCCACAAAGTCCTATCCTCACCAGCCTTGCTCAGCTCCTGCAGACTCCTGCCTATGTCTTGTTTGATGGAGTCAATCTATCTCATATTTGGACTTTCCCTTTTTCTGCTGCCTTCTATTTTTTCCCAGCATTATTGTCTTTTCCCAGGGACCCTAAATTCTCATGATGTGCCCAGAATTGGACAGCTTCAATTTGTCATTTTTGCACCAGCAAAGTTTCAGGCTAAAATACACTTATATACATACATGTGCTAATTGTGCCTATATACTTTCATTTAAAAATTAACTATACAAGCCCATAAAAAAAATTATTGAAGGGTATTTAGAAAGCTTGAGGTATAGCCTTATCATCTTTGAGTCTTATTGATCTTGATGCTATTTTAGAATGAGATAAATCAGGCAAATGAAAGATACATCTGATTCTATGTGTAATTTACAATATCTTAATGATTCCCAAGGCTAAAAGAATAAAACTGCTTAAACTCTATAGTTACTGGAAAATTTTTATATCTCATCATTTTTTGACAAAATTGTTTTCACCTCCTTTGAGACATAACTCATATAGCATATTACAACACCATCGCTCAATATTCACTTAAGTTTACAGTTTTTTTTTTACTAAGAATATATAATTATTTTCATATATTTTTCAATTAATGAGTAATAGATTTTCCCTATAATGATGCTTATCTCATGGCAATAGCTGTTGAATTTGTGTTATGTTTTTTTTTAATGTGTTTTATTGGCAAACACTTTAAAATTGCTTCATCAAATATAAATTACAATGATTAATTTAACACAGCATACAAAGTGAAAACAGAATAAGCGTTTGCATTAAAAAAGCCTACCATCTTAGTAATTCAACAAAAGGGCATACAAAGTAGTTTTCTTGACAAGAGATAGTAAAAATTTATTTGTGATTTAAAAAATATATGATCTCATAACTTGATGTATTGTCACATCGTTTTAATCTTACTGTAAGAAAATTCCTTTGTACAAAGCAAAAACAAGTAAAATAATTCTGCCATTATAAAAGAATAAATGATAAACTTACCCAGATCCAGAGAACACAAAAGAAACGAGGGTAAGTAAAATAGGTCATGTTCAATTTAAGTTAAACATAATCATAAAAATATTCACTTAGTATTTTTGAAAACACTAGTTTTAGTGTTTAGATGAATAAAAATGTAATGCAAGGAACCTAAGTGTAAGATTTTTAAAAATCTGTTAGTTTTCCAGACATATGCTAAGTGTGGGGGGTTTTCTTTTTTTCCTTAAAAGAAAAAAAAATCAGAAAATGGATTTTGTATAATTATTTTTTAATAAATGATCATTATCTTTAATTTGAAAATAATATTACTAACTATAAAATAGAGCTAACTGCATCAATGTATTAGTCAGATTTCTCCCAAGAAATAGAACCAGTAGTATGCATATATGTTAAGTGATTGAAGGAATTGTAGATAAGCAAAATCAAAATTCATAGGGCAAACTGTCAGATTGGAGATTTAGTTAAGAGCTCATGTTGCAGTACTGAGTCTGAAAGCTAGAAACTGCAGCAGAATTTCTAATTTGCATTGCATTGGCCAAATTCCTTTGTCAAGAAACCTCATTTTTTTCCCCTTAAATCCTCAGCTGATTGGATGAGGCCTAGAGACATTACGGAGGGTAATACACTTTACTTAAAGTCAGCTGGTTGCAAATGATAATCATGTCTAAAAGATTTTTTATAAAACATTTATACAAGTGTTTGATCAAGTGTTTTGTCACCACAATCTAGTTAACACAAAATAAATTATCTCAGGAACTAAGATTTCAAGTAACAGAACTCGCAAATCAAACTGACTTACATTGTAAGGGTATTTATTACATCATGGAAGGAAATCCAAAGTGACCCCAGGGTTAGTGGCGCCAGATTCTTTCTGTCCTTTAAATCTGGTATTTTCCATGCTAGCTTCATTTTCAAAGCTATAGTAAGAGAGTGACCGCATTTTGAAACCTTGCATCCCAGAGATAAAACCAAAGATGGTTTCTTCTTGTCTCTTACGAGTAAGAAATGCTTTTCAAAAATCCCAACATCAAACTTCCCCTCACCTCAATAGACAGAATAAGATCACATGTTCATTTCTGGTCTACCCTTTCAAAATGAATCCTGAAAATCAGCCTTGCTTAGACTGATCATCTGATGAGCAATAGTTGTTGTTTTGTTTTGTTTTTTAGTTTTTATTGACATTTTAGAGAGAGCGGAAGGGAGAGAGAGATAGAAACATTGATATGAAAGACAAACATCAATCAGCTGCCTCCCACACAGCCCCCACTGGGGGTTGAGCCCACAACCTGGGCATGTACCCTCACTGGGAATCAAACCCAGACATCTCAGTCCATGGGACAATGTTCAATTCACTGAGCCACACCAGCTGGGCAAAAATAAGTATTTTTGAATCAACTACAATATCTTCCATAACCAATTATATTTTATTTATATCTTCATATTTCCATGGGGTTGTACCTATTCTATTTGTAGATCTTGGTGTTGATCAAAAAAAGTTTCTTGTAACTGCGCAGATATGGGTCTCGAGTATCATACTTTTTTCTGCTTATTGAGCATTTTTACCAGGAAGTGGCATAGCTTCCTAAAATTCAACATTTGTAAAATAAGCTCTTAATCTTTCTCTCTAGCCTATTATAATTTTTATTTAAGTGACTAGAACAGTCATCTACTCACTCTATACAGAGAAAACTTGATCGTCAACATAGGTATCTTATTTTCTCATACATACATGCAATTGTTTACACAATTTAGGTTGTTGTACCCTGAATTCTTGGTTCAGAATCCTACTCTCCATTCCCATTGTTACTTAGCTGATACATACCTTTTTATTCAAAACTCTGAATAGGCATGTTTTTTCCAAGTTTTATTTAACCAAATGTCCCCCACCTTTGAGGCATAATGCTATCAAAGTTTCTTTTCTAAAATTCAAATCTGGTCATTATGATAACCTGATTAAAACTCCTCAACAGAATTCTTTAGCTGATGGAATAAAAATTATAAATACTTTATATATATAAAACATATACATATGTGCAATATATGTAAATGTATTTCATACAGTCTTTTATCCTAACATTACCAACTCTCTTACATAAAATAATGCCTGATACTCATAAAATACTACTTATTATTCCTTAACAAGCATGGTTTGTCCAACTCTTAACACAAATCTTCAATCCAGAAATACATTTATTTTCCCTTGAATTGTTAGAGCTCTCATTAGTCAATTTCATCTATTCAACCAAACTTGCTAATCTGTCCCATGGCTCCTCTGGCATGCTTTCCAAGACAAAGGAATTATCTGCTCCTTCTTTCTTGTTAGCTTCACGTATCTACTTTATCTAGTAGACTGACCAACTTGAGGAAACGAATGTTCAAGTTTGCATTCCAGAGATGAACATAGTTGCCGCCACACATGTGCTATCCAATGGATCATTGTAATGATGTTTGGGAAAACTGCTATTTACAATGATTTCAGGGACTCTACAAATATTTACAAATTGCCAGACAACTTAAATTAATTATGCCATCTATGAGCCACATGATATTATTACCATTCTTTTACAGAGGAGGAACCCATGGGTTAAAGCTAATTGTAGTAAAGGCAGGACTCAAATTTACTCAAGTGTCTATGGTCATGACCATAAGTATATTATCTCTTAGATTATTTAAACTGAGAATTTATTTCTGTGTGTGTGTGTGTGTGTGTGTGTGTATGTGTGTGTTAATGCCTATATTTGTATATCTCCAGGTGCTTACCTTCAAGTAATAAAAAGGTTTCTCCTATTTTAAAATAAAAGCTGAATGCATAATAAAACAACCATTTAACATTTGAATAAGTGTCACTTAATAGAATACCTTTTGTGAATCAAAATTGTTTTATGCAGCTATAATTTAATCTGAAAAAATGAGTATACTACTATCACCAGGGATCAACATTATCATGAGAAGTATGTCCTAATCATTTTTTCAAAGCTTAAGAAAATTTAATAACAATTATATAAAATAGCTTCTAGACTAGCTAGTCCTTTTATTGTTGTTTTGAAAAGTCACATAAAATAAAACCTTTACAAAGGGATCAATAGGATAAAATTATTTTAAAATGTTTACCCTCAAAGTATGCCTCTTATTGTATTATCCTCTAGTTATTACTATAATAAGATATCTTAAATAAAATTATTATCTGGGCTAAGAAACACACTCTGTTAGGTAAATGTGTACAAAGGGTCCATGTCTACACATGCAAGATTCAAAATGTTTGTGTTTTATGTCATATCGTGTGTTCTTGTTTGGTTGTTTTCATTTATATGTTAGACTTTATGCACAATATCTAAGCAAGTGACTTACTGACTTAAGGAAGTTTGTGATACTATGGCTTAACATAAGATGTTTTCATAGAGCCAAGAGGTTGTTTTTATACTGTCTGGATTATATACGCAGGCTCTCAAGAAAATGGTAGGCAGGGCATGTGGAACCTCAGTCAACACCCAGATGCTTGTTCTGGGTATTAATCAAATACTCAAGACTATCCAGGGCCTTTAGCTGACACTAGATTTGTGTTCTGTCTGCTGTGCTGTAAACAACATGTGTCAGCCTTAGTACACACAGAAATGAGCTGAAAGAGAGCTGCCTCAGAATTATTCAGTCAAGTGCTTTAATTAGTAAACACAGCTAAAGCAATCAATTACTGGAAAAATAAAATCCATGTGAAAGTACATAAAGTCGTTTTGCACACAAAAAAAAGGCCCAAAAGCAAAGGGAAAAAAAATTTTTTTCAAGAGCTATAGCAGAACCGTACCTTGTCAGACAGGAATTAAAATATCTCTGATTTATAAGCTGAAGATCTAGTAGTAAATGTACATAACAGGTACAAACAGATGGAGAATTTTAGCACAGTAACAGAAATGATAAAGTGACAAGGGGAAGAGCTAGAAACATATGAAGAATTCCTTTGACAGGCTCATCTAAAAATGTATACATAGTTGTGTAGTTAAGTAAAGACTTGTGAGCTTGGAGATATTAATAGAAATGTCAAATTAAAATACTCTTTGTATTTTACTCTTTGACAAGTAATTTAAACCTAATAAAATAGGATATCCAACAGCTGTGAGGCAATGTAAAATGGTGTACGTAACATACATACATTTTGAGTCTGAGAAGAATAAGGGAGCAAGAGTAGTATACAATAAATATTTAAAGATGTTTAAAATAAAGAAATTAAAATGTCAACATTTTAAGTGAGGTTACAATAATTAAAGTTTCTTAAGGTGTTAAAATCCAAAGAACTTCAAGACCTTCTTATTTAAAGCCTAAAAAAAAAAAAAAATGCATTAGAACACATGGGACGACATCAAACTAAAAAGCTTCTGCACAGCAAAAGATACAATTATGGAAAGGCAACCCACTGTATGGGAGAGCATAATTGCCAATGATATATCAAATAAGGGGTTAATTTCCAAAATATATAGAGTGCTCATACAACTCAACAAAAGGAAGACAAAGAACCCAATTAAAAAATGGGCAGAGGACATAGACACCTCTCCAAACAGGACATACAAATGACCAAGAGACATAGGAAGAAATGCTCAACATCACTAATTATCAGAGAGATGCAAATTAAAACAACAATGAGGTATCACCTCACACCTGTCAGAATGACCACCATCAACAAATCATCAAACAACATGTATTGGTGAGGGTGTGGAGAAAAGGGGACTCTAGTACACTGCTGGTGGGAATGCAGACTGGTGCAGCCACTATGAAAAAATACTATGGTGTTACCTCAAAAAATTAGAAATTGAATTGCCATTTGATCCAGTGATCCCACTTCTAGGAATATATCCTAAAAAGCCTGAAACACGAATCAGAAAAATATATGTACCCCCATGTTCATAGCAACACTATCTACAATAGCTAAGTTTTGAAAACAGCCCAAGTGTCCATCAGTATACAAATGCATAAAAAAGCAGTGGCATGTATACACAATGGAGTACTATGCAGCTGTACGAAAGAAAGATTTCTTATTCTTTGAGATGACATGGAGGGACCTGGAAAGTATTATCCTCAGCGAAACAAGCCAAGCAGAGAAAGACAAATATCACATGATCTCATTTATTTGTGGAATATAATGAACATAACAATCTGAGGAATTTAGTAGGAATGTGGAAGTAGGGTACAGACTGACAATCCTCAGAAGAGGGAGTGGTGGGGGGAGGAAAGAGATAAACCACAGAACTTATATGCATGTATATATAACCAATGGACACAGACAACAAAGCCAGGCATGGGGTGGGGGGGATGGGGAAGAGGGTGTCAATGGAGCAAAAAAGGAGAAACAAAAATAAATCAATAAAAATTTTTTTTAAAAAGAAGAAAAGATAAATAGAGAAAATGAATTATAAAAAAATGCATTCAAATCAATAGCAAAAATATATTCAGAGAAAAATCCCCAATTATTTGGAAATTAATAACAAATTTTTAAATAACTTAAAGGTTAAAGAGTTAGGTAATAAAAAAAAAAAACTTGTAAAATATATATATATATATATATTTTTTTTTATCCTCACCCGAGGATATTTTTCCATTTTTTGTACAGATAGAGTGGGAGGGAGAGAGAGAAAGGGAGAGAGAGAGAGAAACATCGACGTGAAGGGACACATCGAGTGGCTGCCACCCGCACGACCAACCAGGGCCGGGGACAAACTGCAACCGAAGTACGTGCCCTTAGCGGGAACCAAACCCGGGTCTCTACGGACCGCAGGCCGACGCTCTAACCACTGAGCCAAACTGGCCAGGGCTAAAATATTTTTAATTAAATGAAATTTAAAAACCTCAAAATTTATGGAATGCTACAAAAGTATTATTTGGAAGGATGTTTATTGCACTAATGCTCAGAGTATAAAACAAGAGCATTTTAAATCAATAAACTAAACTTCATTCTTAAGAAACTAGAGAAAGAAGAGCAAAATAAACCCAAAACATGAAGAAATTAAAAAACAGTAAAGAGTACGAAACCATAAAATTGAAAATAGGAAAAACAACAACAATAACAACAAAGAAAGAAAAATAATCCATTAGACCAAATGAGGCTGATTCTTGAAAAGGATCAGTAAAATTAATAAACATTTATCCAGCCCTAGCCAGTTTTTCTCAGTGGTTAGAGCATTGGCGTGTGGTCCAGAGAGACCCGGGTTCTATTCCTGCTAAGGG
Source organism: Molossus molossus (assembly GCF_014108415.1). Taxonomy (NCBI): domain Eukaryota; kingdom Metazoa; phylum Chordata; class Mammalia; order Chiroptera; family Molossidae; genus Molossus; species Molossus molossus. The sequence continues at coordinate 29,681,093 of NW_023425366.1, read as the reverse complement.
CATGTGCCACGGTTGTGGTTTGTCCCCGGCCCTGATTGGGTTGTGTGGGTGGCAGCCACTCCGTGTGTCTCTCTCACGTCAATGTTTCTCTCTCTCTCTCTCTCTCTCTCTCTCTCTCTCTCTCTCTCTCTCTCTCTCTCTCTTCCTCTCTCTCCCTACTACTCTATCTGAACAAAAAATGGAAAAATGTCCTCGTGTGAGGATAAAAAAAGAAAAAAAAATTATACAGACATATTGAGAACGGAAAGAGGTACACATTACCAATATTAGGATGACAGAAGGGACAGTTCTACAGATCCTGCGGACATAAAAACAAATAAAAGGAATATTATGAACAACTTTATGCCAACCATCAGCTTAATAAAAATTGAAATAGCTGAATTTCTCATAAAACTCAGATTACTCAAGTTGACTGAAGAAGAAATAGGTAATTTGAAAAGTTCTTTTCAAACGGAATTACTCTTCAGTAATACATCCCCTTAACTCTTCTGTAGTTCCTACAACATTAAGAACTGCATCTGGTATAATGATTTTCCTCAGGATACTTACTTTTCTAGTTGAGGTCTGACATGTGCTTTAAATGTGGCTATTATAGGGCTTGAATTGAGGGGAAAATAACTTTTTTTTTAAAGCTCGGGACATTTTAAAACATAAAGAATGTATGTCGCATTTGGCACTGATCCGATTAAACTTCTGAGATCATAAAGGATCCGTCCCAATCTAACCAGAGGCCCCAGGCTGCAGGAACAGGCCACCACCCAAGTGTTGAGAGAATTTCTGGATAAGCATCACTTCATGAGAAATCGGTGGACAAGGGCCGATTTGTCATCGTTTTTTGTACATAGTATGCTTTGTAAGATCAGTAGCAACAGTATAAAACACGTTGTAGTAATGTATACGTGAAGTAAAAAATGTGTACTTTAATAAGGTAATATTTAATTCAATAAGTATTAATTTATTTCAATATGTGAGAGATTCTTACAAATAGCACATTTCTCCAAGTACATGCAGAAGTACTACATAACCAGCAATGTTAAACTCTTCTGCCTTCTTGCACTGTTACCAGGGTCTTGCATATTCTATTTATCAGGTAGTTAACTGGTATAAGTAATTAATGCATTTATTTTTTAATAACTTCTACCAATATTTTTAAGTGCTGTTAGGTGCTGTGTACCAGAAACAAAAGGCTATGGAGGAGGGAAAAATCTTCCTCTGTTTTCATGGACCTTAGATGCCTCTTCATCTGCTCTGGAAAAGGGAGCAAAATACAACTATAGAAAAAAGTTAAAGAATTTTTGGCATTCTGAAAATTTGTGTTCAATATTCATTGTAAGCTTTTTCATTTATTTGGCATGTTTTTAGATACGATCATATATTTCTTGTAAAATCATTAAAAATAGAGAGGAAGCTACATCTGTAAAAAATACTCTCATTCATTTTATGTCCCATTTTCTACATTAGATTTAAATATTAACAATAATTTTGTGTCTCCTACTAAACATTTAAAATTTAAAACTATGTAATTTTGTAATCACATAACAATGAGAAACTGCCTACTTTCTTCCAACTTTTCTAGGTAAATATATATTTTAGAACTAGTTCCTTATCAATTTATATGCTTTAATTCCTTTCTTTTATATCTACTGCCCACTATACCACAGTATATTTATACAACAGTCCCTTTAATTCTTGTCAGAGTAGTCATTTAATGTTTCCCAGAGTTTTACTATTACAAATAATAACACAGAAAGTAGCTGTAAGATCTTTCCGTGCGCATTGCAAGTAGTGGTTTTGGATAAATGCCTAGAAAAAGACTTAATAGATCAAATCACATGTATACTTTTGTGGGGAAGTGAATTGTTGTTCAATGGCTATAAAATTTCAGTTATGCTACATGCGTAAGTTCTAGATACTTGCTCTACAACAAAGATTGTGGATCTCATGGTGTGTTGTTATGAAACAAATACACATACACATACAAGCAAAGGGACTGAAAGAAACTTTGGGAGTTATTGAATATGTTTATTACTTTGATTATGTGACAGTATCATTTGTGCTTGCATATATACAGACTCATGAAAATGTACACAGTCAATGCATGCAGTTCTTTGTATATCAATTATACCTCAATTAAGCTGTTAAAATTATTTTGCTAGTTATAGGAAGCTGCCAGTCAGAAAATTGGTATCACTTTAAACCCTTTGCTAGCAATTCATGAAATTATGCACTTCTCATAACCATTTTCCATATGGAATTTTATCACATTAAAAATATAAATAGCCAAATAATGAGGGGAAATTATGTACCATGTTTTGTTAAAATCTACAATTGCCTGATAATTACTGAGTTTGACTATCTTTTTATATATTTATTGGACATTAATTTTTCCTTTGTGTTTATTTTGTAAATTTGTCTGCATAGTCATTGTTGGTTTTCTTTCTTATTATATTACAAGTAATTATTTATCATTCTAAGCTATGTATGTACTTTAGAAAGAGGTAAAAATCAATCCAGGATTTACAATCAGGATAAAACAGCTATTAACATGATTGTAAGTGTCTTCTTTGTGTGTGCATACAAAATAAAAAGGGATTATATTATACACGTAGGTATCTCAAGAGCCTTTTATTTAAACATAACATATGGCCCTTTATTATCAATTACCATACAAAATCAAACTATTTTAAAATGACAATATATTAACCTTCTGTATGGATATATGTGATTTATTTAACTGATGTCCTATGAATGAACATTTAGAATGTTGACATTTATTATAAGCAAGATTGCATTGATAATCCTTATGTGTGGGTACACACACATATACATGCACACACACCTCTCATCCATTAACATCTTACATCATGTTCATTAACATGAAAGAGCTGGGGCAAATGATATGCATATTTTAAATATTGATATATATTATAGTATTGCCTCTTATCAAGGTTGCAGAACTTTACAGATTATTAGAGAACTGGTTTTCAATAGCAATAACAAATCCTGGAATTATAGAGTTTATTTTTTCTTACTTTTTGATCAGTTAGATGGCAAATATTTTATTATTGTTTATATTTGAATTGACTTATTAATATAATTAATGTATCTTAAATACTTATTGGCCAAGTGTATTTTTTTCCTTTGTGAATTACTTGTTCATGCTCTGTGGCTACATTTCTATTGGGAATTTTTCTTTTGTAAACTGAGTTGTAAGGACTCAAAGTTTTACCAATGATAAAACTGAACAAATATTCCTCAGCTTTTATTTAAAAATATTTGCATCACGCAGGATTTGTAATGTTTATGTACTTTGAAATGGAATAATAATATTAACTATGCCTTTTCTTGGTCTTTGTTAATTTGATAATTTTTCTAGCTCAAGAATGGCAATTTCATGCAGGTATATTTCTAATTATTTATTTATTTAATTACATCTTTTAGTCTTGACTAATATCCTATTGTTTAAGCTTATTATATTTTTGAAACTATTTGGGATTCTTTCTATATTCATTTTTACTTTAGGGATTTTCTATTTAGGAAATATTTTATTCTTCCAAGAATGAATGTTAAAATAATTTGTAAAATACAAAGTAAATCTAAAACTCATAAAATCATTTTTATGTATTAAGATATTACTAAAAAATTCAAACAAATTTCAACAGATTTTTTTTTTTTTTTTTAGCTAGAAGTTGAGAAACTAATTCAAAATTTTATGTGAAAATGCAGTTTCTGGAGGAACCAAAACAATTTTGAGAAGGAAGGAAATTGAAAACCTTACACTTCCTTACTAGTCTTGACATTGGTAAAATCTAATATAAATCAGAGTGGCCAATGTAGTAGTTGTACAATATAGGCAAATAGATCCATTTGTCTAGATCCATTTGTCTAGACTCTATCCAAAATAGAGTCTAGATTGATCCATGCATGTATGATTAATTAATTTTTAACAAAGGTGCTAAGGTAATTCAGTAGAGAAAGAAGTAAAGTCTTCAATAAATGTTGCTGGTACAAATGCAATCTTTTTGGAAAAAAACAAAACTTTATTCTTACTTCATACCATGAACAAAGTTAAATTATGATGGGTCATAGATATAAAATAACATTAAGAAGCATAAAATTTATAAAAACACATAGAACACTATATTTACAAATTTGGGGTAGGCAAAGGTTTCTTGGACAAGACAAAAAAATCCAAGCAGAAAAGAAAAAAATGATAAATTTTACTTAATCACAATGAACAACTTCTGTTCTTCAAGAGATAATATTAAGAAAATGAATAGCAGCCTGGCCAGTTTGTTCAGTGGTTAGTGCATCGGCTTGTGGACCAAAGAGTTATAGGTTCAATTCCTTGTCAGGGTCATATGGGAGGCAACCAATCGATGTGTCTCTCTCACACAGGTGTTTCTTTCTCTCTCTACCTCTCTTCCTCTCATTCCATCTAAAAATCAATGAAAAAATATCCTTGGGTGAGGATTAAAAAAGAAATAGCAAAATATCAAACTTGAATATAATATTTATTATGCAAATACAGGATGGGGCTAAAGTAGGCTTACAGTTGCAACTATGTAATATGCAGAGTTTATTCTTGTATTGTTATTTATTAATTATTGTATTATGTTCCTTACAAATATAAACCTTCTTTTGACCCATAATGTATTGACAAAGGGCTGTACCCAGAATATATAAAGAATTCTTACAAAACAAGTAAAGAAACACAATTTTTAAAATTGGGAAAAACTGCCCTGGCCAGTTTGCTCAGCGGTTAGAGCATCAGCCTGTGGTCCAGAGAGACCCAGGTTCAGTTCCCGCTAAGGGCGCGTACCTCGGTTGCAGTTTGTCCCCTTGTTTGCTGTGCAGGTGGCAGCCACTTGATGTGTCCCTTTCACGTCGATGTTTCTCTCTCTCTCTCTCTCTCTCTCTTCCTCTCTCTCTCTCTCTCTTCCTCTCTTTCTCTCCCATTCTGTCTGAACAAAAAATGGAAAAATATCCTCAGGTGAGGATAAAAAAAAAAAAATTGGGAAAAACATTAAATTTACAGGGAGATATAAAATTGGTGAATAAGCACTCATTATTCTTCACAGAAATGGTAGTTAAAATCACAAGATAATAATTTACACTGAATACAGTGGCTAATATCAAAATATATGATGAAAATGTGACAGGTAGCCTTTTAGGTAATCTCCAGAGATCCTCACCTTCTAATATCTATTCCCTGTGTAACTCTTTGGCCTTGCATACTTTTATCTAATCAACAGAATACAGTGATACCTCGGTTCTCGAACGCCTCGGATTTCGACCAAATCGGTATTCGACCAGGAGATTCGAGAAACTTTTGTCTTGGAATCCGAACAAATATTTGGAACTCGAACTTCCGAGATGAGCCGAGTTGAGCCGAATGGCGTTCATTCGGCCCAGCGCGCCTTGCTTGTGTCATCAGTGTGAGTGCAGAGAGAGAGTCACGCTTTGTGGAGAGAGTCACGCTTTACACTGAATTTAACCCTTAGACATACTGTACACTTTTATTTCTTGTTGAGACTTATGTTTTTCTACATATTATATACAAATTAGGCCAGTAAATAGGCATTTTCTGGGGCTTGGAACGAATTAATCCAGTTTCCATTATTTCCTATTGGGTTTCATTGCTTCGGTTCTCGAACAATTTGGTTCTCGACCGTCCTCCTGGAACGAATTATGTTCGAGAACCAAGGTATCACTGTATGATAACTTTGGAGTGAAGTAACTTCCATGTTTACATTACAAGAAATTACAACTTCTAGAGTTGCTAGCAAACTCTCTCTTGTTTGGAGATATCTATGTGGCAGTTAATTGAGAGCAGTCTGCAGGCAATAATCAGTAAGATACCGAGGCTCACCTACCTGGTGTGGCTTGGCCGTTGAGCATCGACCCATGCACCAAGTGGTTGCCCATTTGATTCCTGGTCAGGGCACATGCCCAGGTTGTGGGTCTGATCCCCAGTGGGGGGCATGCAGGAGGCAACCAATCAATGTTCTCTCTCACCAATGTTTCTATTTCTCACCCTCTCTTTTCCTCTCTCTCTGTAATATCAATAAAGAAAAAAAATTTTTTTTTTAAATAAAGAAACTGAGGCGCTCAATTTGGTGGTCCTCAAGGAACCAGATCCTACTAAAAATAGTAAAAGTCAATTTGCAACAGGACCATCCCCCATTGAATCTTCAGATGAGACTGCTGCCTTGGCCCTCACCATTCAATGTGAAGAAGCTATAACACTCATCTGTTTTTGGTGAAAATGCAATGTGACCCAGCCATTTTGGAAAAATGTTTGGTATGTGTTTGTGTAATTAATCCACATTTGCAAATAATGAACAATTCTACTGTTACATTTATTGAAGAGAAATGTGGTACAAGTCATTGCAAGTTGAAGGACTTAGAACAACAAAAATTTATTCTCTTACATTTCTGAAGGCTAGAAATCCGAAGTCTTGATTTGGGTGGGACCGTGGTCCCTCTGTAGACTCTAAGGAAGAATCCTTTCTTGCCTCTTCTTAGCTATGGTAGTTGCTGACGGTTCTTGGTACTCCTTGTGCTATAGCTGCACCACCTGCATCCGTCATCACATGGCCTTCCTCCTTTTGGGGTATGTGTATGTCCAGATGTCACTCTACTTATAAAGACACCAGTTGTTGATTTAGGGCCCATCCTAACCCAGTATGACCCCATCTTTATTACAAAGACCCTCTACAGACTCTATTTATGTATAGGGTCACATTCATACATCTCAAATATTTAGGAATTTTACCAGGACACTATTCAACCTAGTATAGTTTTCTTCTTAATAATCTATAACCCTAGTCAAATAATGAAAAAAATTGAGGGACATTCTATAAAATATGTCACCAGCACTCCTTAAAACTGTCAAGGTAATAAAAAACAAGAAAAGATTGAAAAACCTTCAGAGACCTGAAGAGATTAGGAGATGTAATGACTAAACAATGTACCCTGGATTGGATGCTGGTACAGAAAAAATGTATTAGTGCAGAAACTGAAATAATTCAAGTAAAATCTAGAGATTAGTTTATAATGATGTACCAAAGACTCTTTTTGGTCTGGCTACTTTTATTAGCATAATACTTTTGAGATTCATCCATGTTGCAAAACTACCAGTCGCTTATTTATTTTTTTCTTTTTCTTGCTTTGTATTCCATTGTATGGCTACACAACTATGTCTTTGTCTATTCACCAATTTGGGGCATTTGGATTGTATCTAGCTTAGAACTACTCTGGATAAAGCTGCTCAGACTATTTAAAAAAAAACACAAAACCACAACGTGCCTATGTTGTTTTATGAGTTTTCACAAATGTACCATGGTTATCTAAAATGTTAATAATAGCCAAACTGGTATGGTTCAGGGGTTGAGCGTCGGCCCGTGTACCAAATGGCTGCCAATTTGATTCCTGGTCAGGGCACATGCCCAGGTTGTGGCCCCAGTCCCCGGGGTGGGGGGGGGGGCATGCAGGAAGCAGCCAACTGATGTTCTCTCTTATCAGTGTCTCTCTCTCTCTCTCCCTCTCCCTTCCTCTCTCTGAAATCAATAAAGAAAAAATAAATAAATAAATAAAATGTTAATAATAGGGGAAATTGGGTGAGGGTTACATGAGAACTCTCTGAATTCCCTTTCCACTTTTAAATATCTAAAATTATTCCAAAATAAGCCATTCTTAAAAATTAAAGCTATGGATGTACTCAGGGGAAATTTGATTTAGATTGAATGGTATGAGACGGCTTTTTTGAGGTCTTTGTATTTAAGCTACAAATAAAAATATAAGTACAACCAATCTTGACAATAGTAAGAGATGGATCTTTCTGGGCAGAACATATGGAGCTAGTGAACAGATACTGGGAGACAAACGGGCTTGGGTGCTGGTGGAAATGAAAAACATCACAGTGACTGGAAAACAGAGTAGGTGAGAGACAGCATAATATAAAATTAAATTGAGGACTAGCTTGGGAATAACCCATGCAAGAAATTAGAATTTAAGAAAAGAGGGAAGAAAGGAGGGGAAGAGGGAGGGAGGAAAAGAGGGAGGGAGGGAGGGAGGGAAAGAAGAAGAAGAAGGAGGAGGAGGAGGAGGAGGAGGAGGAGGAGGAGGAGGAGGAGGAGGAGGAGGAGGAGAAGGAGAGTGAGAGAAAAGAAGGAGAAAAAAAAGGAGGAGGAGGAGGAGGAAGTTAAGTGAAGGGGAAACAATAGGAGGGGAATGGAGATATAGAGGTAGTGACCAAGGGAGGAATGAATAAAGAAAATGAAGTTCATTTTTATTTACTTTCCATGTACCAGGAACCATTCTAAACATTTTTCACATATGAGAACTATTAATTCTTACATCAACTATATATGGTGTGTACTCTTATCATCTCCCATTTCACTGGTAGAAAAACTGGCTCAAGAAATTGATAACTTGCCCAGTCACTCCATTAATAAGTGGCAGAGTTGTGGCAGTCTGGCTTCACCATCTGCATTTATCTACCACATCATCACCCTGAATACAATGCAGGCCAAGCCAAGTGCTTTCATATAAGGCTATTACATCAATTCAGATGAAAGATGATGGTGATTTGGGCTAAGACAGAGTGAACTGGATGGGTTTGAGATGACTTCTAGGTAAAATCAAATGAAACGGATGGAAGATTAGATACAGGTAATGAGAGAAGACAATAGCAAGAAATAGCTCTCCAACTTCAGGCTTGATTTGATTAGTTGCTGAAAGAGGGAACGGCAAAGATGTTTGGTGAGAGAAATCAAGATTACAGTATTTTTTTGTTTGGTTCATTAAGTTTGAGATGCTAAAGAAATACCCAAGGAGATGTATGAAAAGCTCAGTGTTTTAACATTTCCTTCTCTCTTTCCCAAGAAATGTGTATGATGAGAAAGAGCATCTGACTGCCTGGTGAAAGAGAAGGTGGCCACAGCCCCATTGCAGGTGCTCATGCTGCTCTCCATGTTACCACAGGTCACTGACTCAGGTAGACGTTAAGGTGTGTTTTCTGGAGCTCTGTTCACTGCCTTGCTGAGTAGGTACCCTCTGCCTCTTATTTGTGCTGCAGACTCTGAATAATATAGAACAAGCATGTTGACTATCTCATTAGCCACTTCTATAAAAGAAACAGCATCCCTTCCCTGACACCAGGAAGTGTAGAGGGGTTCAGGGATGCTTAATCCTGTCTTCTAGTGTCTAACCTCAACATAATGCCTTTTATGCTGAGAGGCACGTACCCTACGTGCAGACAGCCAGAACACAGGACAGTTTTGCACAGGACAATCTTTTTTGTCCCAAAGAGGAAAGTCAGAACACATAATGGGCTACTTCTCTTGCCTTCCTCTTCTCTTTCCCTTTCCTCTAGTGATCAGAGGGAATTTAATTATTTCTCATTCTTTTATGTCTGACACTCCCACATATCACATGTTCTTTCTGCCATGGTAACCGTGATACCTTTTCTATGGGGACCATATGGCTGGAATATCTCTATGGATCACTGGAAGAATGAACATACACATTAGTAAAAATTACTTAAATTCTTTAAAAGTAATTGCCCCATTGCATCTATTACAATGCCACTGTTTTTCATTTGCTTGTTTTGTTTTTTATATTATTATCATCTCTTTAGCACTCAACACAAATGTAGGTGTTAGATCAGGGGAGATATTTTATAGCCATTGTCACTGCTACCCATATTTAGAAACTGGACAGACCTCTTGTCTTCCCAGAGAAGTGAACATTTAAAGAAGTTCAGTGATTTTAAGTGGCAATTCTTCAGTGTTTAAAGAAGAAACGAATAGTTCACATTATGGGATATTAGAGAAGTTAAATTGGTTCAACAAAAAATTTCAACATTTTAAAATGACTACATTTAACTGTCTCTCTGTTTTGACTGAGTACCCTGTGAGAACTGCTGTTTTCAAGCAGGAAATAGAAATTTAAAATATATTTTTTATGCTTGTGAAACTTCAAAGCATGTGATAAATTCCAGGAATTTGATGTGTTCTTAGATTTTCCTTTCTGTGCCTTATTGTCAATATAGTATCACAGAATCTTTACAGATATTAATATTTAAGCTTGGCTTATGTTTTATTTTTATTAAATCATGTTATGTCCAAATATTAGAACTTAATATACCTTTCTAAACAATTTCCTCAATTGTACTTTCACAAATTTCTTTATGTGACACACTTAGAGAGATTCACATTCATTTTCAATTACCAACATTGTTATCTCTTTTGGCTTCTGCCTCTTCCCTTATTTTTAGTAAAAATAATTCCTTCTTGGCTTACAACAAAAATGACAGAAAGAGAGGATAGACACTTAATTTATATGAATTCTGTTGCTTTTAGTCTCAATTGATTTCCCTGGCTCCTTAAAGCTTCCCTCCTATTTGGCAACAGGCTCAAAAAGTCTTAGTTCCTGCAGCAACCTCAACTGAGATTTAATGGGATTATCCCCTCTGCACACGAAATCAAATGAGAGGAGAAAGAATTTAAGATCAACTCACTGTGCCTGGATGTAGATTCCCACTGTTATGGATTTGTTCCAATATTGCTTATGTTTTCTAGCTGTCAATCATTCAAAGTCCCCTTTTGATCTTTTACCTGGTTTGTTGATGTGGTCAAATAGATATAACTTTAGCTAAGTCTCTACTCTAAAAGATGACTAAGCTGCATGTATATGACGATGCATGTGCTAACATGCATTTTAAGTAATTCTATTTTTTTTAAGTTTTGTTATAAATTAAAATAATATACTATTTTTGTTTGAATGGTCATGATTGTGATTATAAATGAGGTTATATTTTATGAGGTTGTATTTTAAGCAGTTTGAATGTCCCTAGCAAATTATTTCTCTGACTCTCATTCATCCAACCCCAGCCATTTCTGGGCACTTTCCCAAGGGTTCCCTTGCACTCTACTCTTGGCCTTTACTGGATGCTTTGCTCCAGGTGATAACTGCTTGACTTCCTACAAGGTTGTGTCCCTCTGAAGTCAGATGTTGTGACAAACAAGTCTGAATGGCTAGCCATGACAATAGAGGTCTCAGCAGGGGCTGGAAAAATAAAAAATGGATAACATAAGCTAAAACTTCTCTTTTCCTTCAGGGTGTGGAAGATTTTTCTATCATTTTTAGTGCTTTACTCAATTTCAAACAGAAAGGCACGCTCTTCCTTAATTATGTAACACTGAAATATGAATAGATAAACAGAGAACAAATATTTGTAACACAATGAATACCCTAGATGGCTGAGAGAAAAATAGAATATATAATTTTAAATAAGTGATTTATGTGGTGATTTGAAATATGTATTCAAGAGACAGAGGAATGACAGCCTCTATTAATTTATCATTTATATAGCCAATTGTAAATTCACTTTTTATTTTCATTGATCTCCTTACTGAATATAGAATTCTTTGAGAAACAGAATTATGTAAAGAATGTGGTTACTTTCACAATTAATACATTTTTATAAAGATACTTTCAATATTGCCATATCACTTAAGAGGAAATTAGATTCTTTCATGAGAAAATTGGAAAAATGGTATAGCAGGACCATTTTTATCGTTAATTTATTACATGATCATTTGGGGGCTTTTGACAAGATATGATCTTTAAATTTTAATTCATAATCTTACAGTTTTGAAAACAGTATTGTGGTTGTGTTTTTGCTGAGTATATGTAATTTTTGCTTAACATAAAAGCTTAAAAATGCACTAGAAGATTTTCTATTGTGTATCCTCCAGAAATGACTGCTATCATTTGAAGTACAAGTCTCAGACTTTGGTAATTAGGAGTATAATACATATGATATTCTATATGTATTTAGCACTTAATTTTTTTTCTTTAAGAAAGGGCAGTTCTCAGGGTCATCACCCACATGGCTACCTTGTAATTTCAGTCACTACTGAATATTCCATTAGATGAAGCACTCAATTCCCAACCAGCCCCAGCTCTTGAATGCTTAAACTGTTTTGAATTGTTCACCTTTTAAATTAAGTTGCATCACAAATCCTTACAAGTACTTGCCATTAGGTAAATTTTCTGAAAATGATACTGTGAAGTCAAAGCATCTATACATTTCAAAATTTTATACATCCATCGATTGCTCTCTAGATAGATTTTGCCTTTTACACATTTCTCCAAGGAGACCAACTTGAAATTCAAACCTGCAAACACTGCAACTGGCAGAATACATGCAGACAAACTTTCTTTTTGAACAATTATTGTTTACTTTGAAATAATTGAATTTTAGTATGGTACAGATTGTCCCTAATTTGCATGGTATTTTTAAAAAGGTCACTGGAAGATTCTGTTTTGGGAGGAAAAGGTGAAATTTATAAATAATTTTTTCATATAATGCAGTTAACCTGATATTTTCTGCTTATGTTTTTGTATCATTCCACAAAACCAATTTTTAATGATAATATATCTAAACAAGTGTACTCAAAGTACTAGACTGAATTTCTTCTCAAAAGTGAGTAGTATGGAATGGATAAATCTCTCTTTTTCTGTTGCTAATCCTACTAACATATATTTTAAATGAACAACTTCCTAGATTTATTTCTGTAGTTCTTTCTGTTATTCTGTTTTACTCTTCTAAAACCCTAAATATTACAGCCAATTTTATGCTCAGAATATACTTTCCTGTTCGTTGACCCTAAAACAGTATCTAATTTGTTGATGTCAACTTGCTGATGGAGGGAAAGCAAGGCTCAAGCACACTAAGGAGTAAATGACTTATACCCGACTAGGTCTGTTCAGAGAGTTACTATTGACAATAAGTGACTTCATGTATCTAGGAATGCTAACAAAATGAAGTATGTAGAATTGAGTCCTGTAAGAAACTGTTTTAGGCAATTTGAATAACTTATTTTTAATATTTTTCAATTAAGGGATAATAAACCTTCAAAAGAGTATATTTGGTATGCTAATCTGAAGTATACAGTTCAATGATTTTATATATGTACACAGGTTTAACTACTAGCCAGATGAAGAGATAGAACATGTCTTGAGTCACATAAGAGTTTCTCGTGTACTCTCTTGTATATACAACACACAAATATATCCATATGTATTCACACACACCTTGACAGGAACTGCTATTTTGACATTCTTATTTCATGTTTTATTATATTTGTTTGTGCTTAAATTGTTCTTTTTATGTAAGTATTCTGTTTAACTCTTAATGGATGTTTGAGTTACTTAATGTGGCTGATAATGGTACTACTGTTACGACTGCATGTCCTTGTGTAGAGAGATACACCCATTGGGAAACACATCCTTTTATAGATAGATACATTCATTTCCCTAGGGGAGGAATTGCTAGGTCATGGAGTAAGAGTTATGTTTCAGTTATTGGAAACCCCCAAAAGATTTAAAACTTGGTGGTACTGCTTTTCACCCCTACTAGATCTATAAGGGAGTTTTTATTGCTCTGCATACTCACTACTACTTGACTTTGTTAGTCATTTTAGTCACTTTGTTAGATGTGGTGAAAATGTATTATTTTGCATCAGAAAGTATATTAAAACAGGAGTAATTTATGACAATCATGCAAAAGAAAAGATCTTTCAGAGGTCCTGAACTATTTCATTTTCTATATTCATATTTTGAGGTTGTCATTATAAATTCCTGTTTTTTAATTCTATTCTAAGATTATTATTTTTTCTACATTTTTACATTTGTGTTCTTGGGATTGTTATTTGTTTGTTTGTTTTATGATTGAGGATACTTACTTCTGTTATTAGATGGTGGCTGTTGCCCTGGCTGGTGTGTCTCATGTCTCAGTTGGTTAGACATCACTCTGTGCACCAAAAAGTTGCTGGTTCAATTGGATGCTGGTTTGATTCCCAGTCAGGGCACATGTCTGGGGTGTACTGCAGCTGATTGACATTTTGTTCTCACATTGATGTTTCTCCCTCTCCTTGCCTCCCTCTCTCTAATAATCAATAAAAAATCTTAAAATAAATAAATAGGTGGCTGTTATTTATAGCTGTCATAACTTCTGTGCAATGATAAACTTGGCCCTACTTGTTCATTTTGTCATCTCTTTAGGTGCAGTTAAATGAACCTCATGTCATAGTTTAAATGCCTTGTGAAATACATTCCAAAGATTACACTGTGACTTGGTACTAAAGAAAAGTTATTATGTATAGAAAAATGGCACAGAAATACAGCAATGGACAAATATTTCTCAATGAAACAAATAGTAATCGGAAGAGGAAAGTCTTCAATTGCCATTGCTTTTTTGGGCTGAAAAAAAATCTCTAATTTATTTGGTACTTTAATTTTTTTGTCTGTGAATGACATAAATAAGTGATAACAACCTGTGTGTAAATAATAAAACAATAATAATAACAATAAAAATAATAATTTTGTTCTTTTAATAAGAACAAAATTGAAACTAAATTATAGGAAACATTGTCTGATAGTTTGTCTTAGATTTTTTTCTTCTTCTTAATGCTACATAAAATAACGATGCTCTGTAAAATATAGAGCATCTTAAATTCAATGAATTATAGCATTGCTCTCTGTTCTTTTAAGTTGTTTATGCTGTTTAGCGTTTTGTACATTTCCCCACCGTCCTTCGTCAGGATCACTTTGGGTTGTTGTCTTGGTAAAAGAAGGTGGGCTCTTCATCTGGGAATGAAAGTCTCTCTATTTTCTAGATCGAGGCCATTTAGCAAGTTGAGGATTGTCTGTAAACAACATTTATGGAATGAAAAATTAGAGGAAATGAGAAACCTAATTGACAATCTTTCCCATTTGTTGTTTTTCTGGATTCGCCTTGCTCATTTTCAGTAATTGTTTCAGTTACTGTTGCAACCTATCTTCCCTGACTTCAACTGTGTCAGGCATTTTCTGCAGTCAACACTTAACAACTGCAAAGGCTCGAATTTCCTTTGGGGGTCTTGTATTTCCCAGATACATTTTAAAGTCACGTTGCTGTTTTTCTACTTTTACAATAGGTCTCATACTTTTTCTCCTTACGTTGGCCCACAGACAGTGCACTTCCCACATGGTCTGCATAGCAGGCAACCACTGTAGGAAATGTTTTCCTGATGTTCACCTACATCCAGACCCAGTGGGGTCATCAAGTAGCCTTTTATCAATACCTCCCCCATATTTTTAAGCATAAGTCATAAAAACAGTTTGACTTACTGAACTCTATACAAAGCTACTGAGAAAGCAAATCCAGCTTAGCACTTATTTTTCCTTGAATAAATTGACACTTCAGCCCAGAAACTATATTCCAAAATATTTCCTAAGAGGCCAAAAATATTTTCATGTTCAAAAAATTAAATTAGCATATGATGGACCTCATTATTGTTCTTTGATGGGTATTTTGTAATAAAACATATTTAGATCTTTAACAATTATAGTTGAGGGATACATGTTATCCCTAAACTTTTTAACTGATATACACATAATATGCAGGGTTGGGGTAGGCAAGGAGAGAAGATAACAAAATAAATGAGAAATTATCTCTGTCTATTTTTTCCCCCTGCACAGTCACATCTAGATGTGGAATTTTATGCTAAGATGTTAATTTCTAGAAACTTCATATAATCTTGATGCTACTATTAGTTTGAGTCATCATAAATTGCTATTTATGTAGGTCAAGGATGATCATAAATGACAATTTCACATGGTGCAACATAATACATAGGAATAAAAGTTAAACTGTACAAAATGTACCACAAAGAAATATTAAATACTGCCCTGCCAGTGAGGCTCAGTGGTTGAAAATCAAACCATGCACCCAGAGGTCGCTGGTTCGATTCCTGGTCAGGGCACATGCCCAGGTTGTAAGCCCAATCACCAGTGGAGAGCACGCAGGAGACAGGCAATCGATGTTCTCTCATCGATGTTTCTATCTCCCTTTCCCTCTCCCTTCCTCTCTCTCTGTAATATCAAAAAAAAAATTAAATATGAATTTTTCTATGACCTTAGATAAATTTGTGATTTTTTGAAGAATCAAAAAAAATTGAAACTGGAAGGAAGAAAACAACCCCCTCAACACTACTGGATGCTTCCACACCTTCCCCAGGCAGACTCAGGGGGCACAGGGCACTTCTCTAAGGAACGGCACAGGCTGTGAAGGGCCACTTTTAACCTGGTTTTGTGTACAGAAGAGAACTGCCAAGAAGAATGATGTATCTAAAAATGTGAGTTCTCTAGGGGGCAGATTTCAAAGAAGAGAGGGGCAGGCATGGTAAGGACAGAGATTATCCCCAACCTGTGCACTGTTGAGAAACACCACTTCTATCAGCTTTGTGGATATTGAAGTGAGGAGAAGGTCTATCACTTTGGCAGGAAACTTCAAATATACTGTATCAGGTTTGTGTTGGCAAAGCCTGCTCTGGATTCATAGAGCAAAATACCTAGACCACCCTGATACAACTGCGAGGGAGAGTTGGTCCTGATTAAATAACCAGAGGTTAGAATCTGACCTTCTAAAGAGATTGTAGGACAAAAGCAACCTCCAGTATGAGGTGAAACATATGCAACATGGGAGGTAGATGGTACTTGCTGTGGAGGCTTGGAGGAGGTATTGAGGCAAAGATGCTGGACCTGGGAACTTTTCCTCTTGAACCATTGTAATTATAATTAGTTACTTATGAATGGTATTGATCACTGTGTATATCCCAGATTTTACAAAAGTTGTATCAATGTTAAATGTCATGTAATCCTTACAACAACTTTATGATTATCATGATTTTGGTGTTTGAGTCCCAGTAAATTTCTTTTCTTTATTGATTTTAGAGAGAGAGGAAGGGAGTGGGAGAGATAGAAACATCGATGAGAGGAAACATTTATTGGCCACCTCCTGCATGCTCCCCACTGGAGATCGGGCCCACAGTCTGGATATGTGCCCTGACTGGGAATCGAACTGGCAACCTCTTGGTGCATGGGTTGATGCTCAACCGCTGAGACACACTGGCCGGGCACAGTAAGTAAATTTCTTAAGATCACACAGCACAGTAAGCACCAGAATGTGGTTCCAATCCTGGACAGTCTGACTCCAGAGACAGGACCCTTAACTCCTATGTCAGGCAGCTTCTCCTTCCTAACTTCCCATCCCAATTTTGTTCACATCTTATAACTTTAGCATACACTCTAATTTTTTTCTTTTCTCGGTGTTTCCTTTCTTTCCTATGACCACTAATGGCTCATGATTATTTATTTAGATGCAGTTTTCACCAAGGCAAGCAAGGGATGCTGGGAGAAATCTCCCACGACCACTCTACCAATGCATTTTCTGAGATTTGTGGTGAAAAGTAGCATTCATTTAGGGCACTGTGTTCCCTGTGATCTCCAATGCTGACACCAGCACAGTGGATCAAATGGTGGGAAAAGATACAACAGACAGAAAAGATTAGAGGGTAAGTGGACATCTTGGGAATGATCTTGAAACAAGCAGCCCCTCCCCCACCAATGCCTATAACAGGCAAATAAGTAACTTTATGTGGCTTGAATTTTTCCTAATTAAAAAAAAAAAAAGCAAGACAGACAAAATAGCAAACTACCAAAAATACAATTAGCTATGTATTATGCATTTTATTTATTCACTTTAAATTACTTGATAGCTCATAGGCTAAACTGACATATAATGTATATTTAGTGATTAAAATAATTTTACATTCAGTTCTTAATAGTCATCAGGGCAAAAAATACATAGCAGGATATCAAATCTGTTATTAAATTTCACACCTTGCAATGCCTACTCCTTTCCTCCAGCAGCTTATCAAGAGCTTTTCCATAGTTTTTCTTCTGCATGTGAAGCTTATTCAGTATAACAAAAGCTACTCTCTTAAACTTGACGATCCACGAAAGGGCATTACAAGACTGAGATCCTGCGTGTGAGAATGTTTCAACACGTCTGAAAAAAGAATGAATTTCTTGGCTGTGAGAGTTGTTCTCAGGAACTATCACTTTTCTTGGCTGTTAAATGTATCTAACCGATTTGTGTCACCAGTGTAAGTCATCCGAAGCCACAACAAAGATCACAGCACATGGTGTGCCCGGGAGATATTTTTAACCCAACCCCCCCGAATCCCATAACAGGTGCCTTGTTCCTATAACATTTTCAGCAGCCCCTGACACCAGTAATGTCACAGCTTTTCATTTTAGTTTTTGTGTAATTTTCAGTTGGAAGGATTTTGATTCCTAATCTGCCGGACCCTCAGGAATGTTACTTATGTTATCCTTTAGATATTTATTTCTCCAGTGACTCACACAGGTCCTTTGTACCCTGTGCTGTGCTTCTTCATGTATTGTGGATCTTTTAGATCATAGAAATACAATTTTATGTGCACAACTCCCTGCATCATTTCTTGTCTATGTTTACTCCTATTAATTTGTTGTAACTAACACTGTACTCTTAATTGGTGGTGGAGAGATTGTCTGTATTCAAGGGCTAGTTTTTAACTACAATGAGTATTACCTAGGTAAACTAGTTAAACTTCCCCTTGGTTTTTTTTTTCTTCCCAATGCTAAATCCAACTGTGTTGTTAAACTTCCTTTGGGTTATCATCTGAGGACATTATAAAGCTAACACAGTTATTAAGCCACCTCAGATATTGTATATTGATGTTGGCAAGATCCAGACTCTTCTTTTTTCTTTAAATATTTAATTTATTGATCCTTAGAGAGAGGGGAAGGGAGGGAGGAAGAAAGAGGGATAGACTGATTTTTGCTGTCCCTCTTATTCGTGCCTTCATTGGTTGCTCCTTGTATGCGACTCAACCAGGGATAGAACCCACAACATGGGTGTATTGGGAAAACACTCTAACCAACTGAGCTACAGCCAGGCCTTTTTTTCTTTTCAATAGATTAAAAAGCAATTTTGACTACAAATCTTGTGATTAGATTCAAATATTTATTTAACATAAAAAAACTATTCATTGAGCAAAGCCTATGTATCAGTCACCCATCTGGGAGAATCAGTATGCAACAGTAAACTCAAGAGATGAAAATGCTTGCCTGCACGGAGTTTAGTGACATAGAAATGGGCTTTTCTAGCAGTAAAAGGACTGTGTTAAATGTTTGTAATATGCCTTCTCTGACTGTAGACAAATATTGAGAAATAATATAATTAAAATCTGGAGGGAAACAAACATAATTTGATCAGACTCATAAAGTTTATAGAAGCTATCAAGAAATAACCTTCCTTATCTAAGAGTATCATAGTGTGGCAGATTTATAGCCATCCATTTTGAGAATAAGTTTATGTTAAAAATTAATTTTTATTAGATGGGATGCATGTTCATTTTTAAAGCTGCAGTTAAACCGGAATATAATGACTACTGGATAATATTTTGAAATAATATTCAGTAGTTTTGCATTTTCAGTAATTAATTTTAACCCATGAAATCTCTTCTAATGTAATTAGATAATAGAGTTGTAGGTTTCTAGGAAAATGCTGACTACCTAAATTCTTCACCAAATTTATGGCAAAGCATATATATGACTCTAGGTTTGCCTTTTGCAATACTGCCTGCTGAAGGTATTCAGGTAGGATGACTGAGTCATGTTAACTGGTTCATGTGGTCCCAAGGAAATTGTATCCTTATATAGAAATTACTAGTGAGACTTAATGGATAGTTTGGTAGCTGTATTACAAGGCTAACCCTCTTGTGACCAAGGGCGGTTTTGTGTATGTGTGTGTGTGTGTGTGTGTGTTGAGGGGTGCAGTCTGGAACTTATACCTGGTATTTTTTACAAGCTTCTGATGAAACTATTTGGGCACGTGTTCTTTTTCTGTCTTGTATCTTTTACAGTTAAATTAAATAATGTGTGGAGCATATTGTATTACATAAAACCTTTTCAATAGTTTCAAACCAAGGTCCAATGGCTAATGTTAGTGGGCAAGTAACTTGCAAGAACCCTCCCCACCGCATTTAACCAGAGCCATTTTATCTGATCTAGGAACATAAGATGTTACAAAGCAAAAAGAAAATAGCAGATAGTGTCTGCAATAAGAAGACAATATGAGAATTAAAACGTAGCTAATCACAAAAATTCTGCACAAACACCAAACACAAAAAAGAACATTTTAACACACTCTTACACTCTTTGAACCAGAATTAATTATCTTTAACTAAACAATTGCAGGCATGATAAAATTCCCTATTCAGAAATCTTAAAAAAATAAGAAAATAAATTAACAAAAAGGAAATAAATAACATATCAGGAAAACATTAAATAAAAATTAAACAAACCAAGAATATAATTGAAGAAAAAATTATTTTAATAATGAAATAAAAGAGTGGAGAAAATTTTTTTTAAATACTGTTTTGGACATAAATAATACAAAATTACTAAAGAGAAATTAGATTTCACCAGAAGTATAATAGTGACACTGAAAAAATAGTAAAAGCAACAAAAATTTTTAAAGATTTAAAATGGATCAGAAAAAAAAATGCTATCTCTAGAAGATAGGACAAAAATCCATTATATCTTTAATGAAACTTTGAAAAAAAAAATAATGCTACACAAAAATATTTACGCCCTGGTCGGTTTGGCTCAGAGGTTGGAGTGTTGGCCTGCAGACCAGAGAGTCCCGGGTTTGGTTCCCGCTGGGGGCACGTACCAAAAATATATAGATATATATTACTATAATCCAAATATTATTTCTGGAAATAAAAGAAGATGACTATTTTTTATAAAGGGTCTCTCTGTACCTGAAAAAATTGACCTAGAGCTTTCAAAACCAAGATATACTCTAATACAATGGTGATGTTAATAATAAATGAAAATACTCAAGGCCTTAGGCAAAATGACCAGGTCAGTTACAATAGAATGAAAATCTAGTTGGCATTGGGTTTAAATATAAAAATCAGAGAGACTTTAGCATTTTCAATAAAATAAAGAAAGTATGAAGAGATATTTTATATCCAGCCCAGCTGTAATTAAAAATTCAAGGCTACTTTTTCAATATGCAAAAAATCAGGTAATATGGATGTATGAAAAATACCAGATAATTCACTAGGATATTGGTTTATCCAATTAACAATTAAAGGGGATTGATGGAAGGAATTTAATATATGTAATTGTAGATTTCATATTTAAACAAACATGGGCCCTGGCCAGTTTGGCTCAGCGGTTGGAGCATCGGCCTGCAGTCCAGAGAGACCCGGGTTCAGTTCCCACTAAGGGCATGTACCTCGGTTGCAGTTTGTCCCCAGCCCTGGTTGGGTCATGTGGGTGGCAACCACTGGATGTGTCCCTTTCACGTCGATGTTTCTCTCTCTCTCTCTCTCTCCCACTCTATCTGAACAAAGTATCAAAAAATGCAAAAAAAAAAAAAAAAATGCCCTCGGGTGAGGACTAAAAAAAAACAAAAAACAAAAAAACAAACAAACATGGATTCATGTGTGGAAAGACAATATATATAACAACACAGAAATATCACAATGTAAAAACTGTGATGAGTAGGATAAGTAAAAGAAAAATGTATATAAATTTAGTCATTGTCACAGTCTTAGTAAGTGGGAGTCAAATAAATCACATGAAATGGAAACACAATATTAGATGCCTAAATATGGAAAAAGGTACTGAAAGCCTTGTAACTATGTTAGTACATATACAGAGACCCCTGGAGCAAAATACAAACATCCCTGAGGACTCAAAAGAAAACAGAATAACTAAGTAAATTCAAGTCTGCATGGATAAAAAATACCACGTGAACAAAAAATATCTTGTTAGAGTAAGAACAATTAAATTAGTTATAGAAATAAATGTCTATGAGCTTTATTCAAGTATTAAAAAACAAAAACAAATTTCAAATTAGCCTGCAAAACCCAACCTCCAAAATGCTATATGTAAGAGGCAGGGGAGGGTGGAGATGAAAGGGGAGGGGGGAAGGGGAGACTCCTGCAAAAATGTCAACATTAAAAAATTTTTAGTAAAAAAGAGACAACCCTAAAATGAAGACAGACAGAAAGTTTAAATAGAATAAGGGGATTAAGACAAAAGAAAAGAAAACTGAAAAAAATAAGAAAGCAGGGGTTTTAATTCTCATATCAGGAAAAATTCGGAATTCAGACTGACATGCATTACATGCTACAAGGTTCCTGGGCCATCTGTGTTTGCTAATTGGG
Organism: Molossus molossus; assembly: GCF_014108415.1. Lineage (NCBI taxonomy): Eukaryota > Metazoa > Chordata > Mammalia > Chiroptera > Molossidae > Molossus > Molossus molossus. The sequence continues at coordinate 29,658,966 of NW_023425366.1, read as the reverse complement.
CTTCCCAAAGGAGAAGTAAACTTCTCCCTTGCACCTTTTTGACAGGAGGCAGCTTTGCAACTTGGAAAGTTGGGCTCTGCCCCTCCCACAGAGACCTGGAGATAGGAGTCCTATCTCCTTGATGATTATATTTCAAAAGGTCCTTGAGAAAGGCATTCCTGAGATGTAGATGAGTTATAGCTCAAGGGGGAAGAGAAAGAATTTATAATTACAATTTTTCTAAAGTTAAGTACTAAGGAAAGGGAGGTCAAGCTGAGGGGAACATTAAGGCATGCTTAGTTACCACTTAGATATATATCAAATTAATTTGGATAAAGAAGGCAAAGTGTTATCCACGAGCCTTTTAAACAGTATTCTGACTGTTGACTCTGTGGGATATAGTCTAAGCATGAAAACAATTGAAAAGTAATATTGATTTTTTCTAAGTTGCTTTGCTATTGGTACTGTTATGGAAGTAGTGATTTTGATACAAATGTGTATTCATTGTCAGATTGTGAAGTGGTAACTTAACTGCAAAATTTGTGCAGTAGGTGGCAGTTGGATTCCGGGGTGAGATGAGGCAGTGATCAAGGACATTATTGGGAAAATTGGGGAAGTTTTGATAATGAATCAGTGTTAATTCCTTGCAATTGATGACTGTATTCTTATTATGCAAAAGGATGTCCTTGTTTTTGAACACATCTTGAAATATTTTTATTTGTGAAATGACATGGTCTGCAATAGATTCTTAAATTTTCAAAACTGTGAATGAGAGAGAGAGAAAAAATAAATTTAGCAATGCTAATAATTAGGTAAATGTAGGGAAAATGGGTCATCCCGTAAGATCTGCTCTGGCCCCTCACTTGCAGCTGGTTTTATTTTTTTATTTTTTGTTACAGATATTTTACATTTTTACCCCATTGGCACCCCCACCCCACCCCCCCTCCACCCTTTCCCCAGCTTAGTTGTCCATGTCCATTGGTCATGCATACATGCATATAAGTTCTGTGGTTTATCTCTTCCCACCCCCCCACCCCCCATCCCCTCTTCTGAGGGAAGTCAGTCTGTGCCCTACTTCCACGTGTCTGGGTCTACTGTATTCCTCAGACTGTTATGTTCATTATATTCCGTATATAAGTGAGATCATGTGGTATTTGTCTTTTACTGCTTGGCTTCTTTCACTTAGGATAATACTTTCCAGGTCCCTCCATGTTGTCTCAAAGGATAAGAGATCTTTCTTTCTTACCGCTGCATAGTACTCCATTGTGTATATGTACCACAGCTTTCTTATCCATTCGTCTACTGGTGGACACTTGGGCTGTTTCCAGATCTTAGCTATTGTACATAGTGCTGCTATGAACATGGGGGTACATATATTCTTCCTGATTGGTGTTTCAGGCTTCTTAGGGTATACTCCCAGCAGTGGGATCACTGGGTCAAATGGAAGTTCAATTTTTAATTTTTTGAGGTAGCACCATATTGTTTTCCATAGCGGCTGCACCAGTCTGCATTCCCACCAGCAGTGTATTAGAGTCCCCTTTTCTCCACACCCTCGCCAACACTTGTTGTTTGATGATTTGTTGATGGCGGCCATTCTGACAGGTGTGAGGTGATACCTCATTGTTGTTTTAATTTGCATCTCTCTGATGATTAGTGATGTTGAGCATTTCTTCATATGTCTCTTGGCCATTTGTATGTCCTGTTTGGAGAGGTGTCTATTCAGCTCCTCTGCCCATTTTTTAATTGGGTTCTTTGTCTTCCTTTTGTGGAGTTGTATGAGCACTCTGTATATATTGGAAATTAACCCCTTATCTGATACATCATTGGCAATGATGTTCTCCCATACAGTGGGTTGCCTTTCCATTTTGATGATTGTTTCTTTTGCTGTGCAGAAGCTTTTTAGTTTGATGTAGTCCCATGTGTTCATTTTCTCCTTTATTTCTGTTGCCTTAGGTGATGTATCAGTGAAAATTCTGCTCCGTATGATGTCCGAAATTTTGTTGCCTACATTTTCTTCTAGAATTTTTATGGATTCACGGGTCACATTTAAGTCTTTTATCCATTTTGAGTTTATTTTTGTGTATGGTGTAAGTTGATAGTCTAGTTTCATTTTTTTACATGTAGCTGTCCAATTTTCCCAACACCATTTATTAAAGAGGCTGTCTTCACTCCACTGTATGCTCTTGCCACCTTTGTCAAATATTAATTGAGCGTATTGCCTTGGGTCCATTTCTGGGTTTTCAGTTCTGTTCCACTGGTCTATATGCCTGTTCTTGTGCCAGTACCAGGCTGTTTTGGTTACAGTCGCTTTGTAGTATAACCTGATATCTGGTATTGTGATTCCACCTACTTTGTTCTTCTTTTTCAAGATTGCTGTGGCTATTCGGGGTCTTTTTTGGTTCCATATGAACTTTTGAAGTATTTGTTCAAGTTCTATGAAATATGTCGTTGGTATTTTGATGGGGATTGCATTGAATCTATAGATTGCTTTGGGTAGTATGGACATTTTAATTATGTTAATTCTTCCAATCCATGAACAGGGTATGTGCTTCCACTTTTTTATATCTTCCTCTATTTCTTTTTTCAATGATCTGTAGTTTTCTGCAAATAGGTCCTTTACTTCTTTGGTTAAGTTTATTCCTAGGTATCGTAATTTTTTTGGCGCGATGGTAAATGGGATTGTTTTTTCAGTTTCTCTTTCTGTGAGTTTATCATTGATGTACAAGAATGCCGTCGATTTCTTGACGTTAATTTTGTATCCTGCTACTTTGCCAAATTCATTTATTAAGTCTAATAGATTCTTGATGGAGTCTTTCGGGTTTTCTATGTACAATATCATGTCATCTGCAAATAATGACAGTTTCACTTCCTCCTTTCCAATTTGGATCCCTTTTATTTTTTCTTCATGTCTGATTGCTGTGGCTAAGACTTCCAGTACAATGTTAAATAAGAGTGGCGAAAGTGGACATCCCTGTCTTGTTCCTGTTCTTAATGGAAATGTTTTTAGTTTCTGTCCATTGAGTATGATGTTGGCTGTAGGTCTTTCATATATGGCCTTTATTATGTCGAGATATGATCCCTCTATTCCCACATTGCTGAGCGTTTTTATCAGAAATGGATGCTGGATTTTGTCGAATTCTTTTTCAGCATCTATTGATATGATCATATGGTTTTTATTCTTCATTTTGTTTATGTGCTAATATTTTGTTCAGGATTTTGGTGTCTATGTTCATCAGGGATACTGGCCTGTAGTTTTCTTTCTTCGTAGTGTCTTTTTCTGGTTTTGGAATTAGAATTATGCTGGCCTCATAGAACGTGTTTGGAAGTCTTCCTTCTTCTTGAATTTTTTGAAATAGTTTGAGGAGAATGGGTGTTAGTTCTTTTTTGAATGTTTGGTAAAACTCCCCCGTAAAACCATCTGGGCCTGGGCTTTTGTTTGCTGGGAGAGTCTTGATTACTTCTTCAATTTCCTTAGTTGTTATTGGTCTGTTCAAGTTTTCTATCTCTTCTGGGAATAGTTTTGGGAGACTGTGTGTTTCTAGAAATTTGTCCATTTCGCTTAGATTGTCATATTTGTTGCCATATAGTTGTTCATAGTAGTTGTTAACGATCTTTTGTATTTCCGTGGTGTTGGTTGTTACTTCTCCTCTTTCATTTCTGATTTTGTGTATTTGGGTTCTCTTTCTTTGTTTCTTGGTGAGTCTAGCTAAGGGTCCATCAATCTTGTTTATCTTTTCGAAAAACCAGCTCTTTGTTTCATTGATCCTTTGAATTGTTTTTTTTGTCTCTATGTCATTTATTTCTGCTCTGATCTTTACTATTTCCTTCCTTCTACTTGCTCTGGGGTTTTCTTTTTGTTTGCTTTCTAATTCTTTAAGTTGTGAGGTTAGATAGTCAATTAGAAATTTTTCTTGTTTTTTGAGGTAGGCCTGTAGTGCTATGAACTTCCCTCTCAGAACTGCTCTCGCTGCATCCCATAGATTTTGTGTTGTTGTGTGTTCATTTTCATTGGTTTCCAGGAAATTTTTAATTTCTTCCTTGATCTCCTCGGTGAGCCATTCATTGTTTAATAACATGCTATTTAGCCTCCATGTGTTGAAATGTCTTTGCATGTTCTTGTTGCAATTGACTTCTAGTTTCATGCCATTGTGATCTGAGAAGATGCTTGATATGATTTCAATCTTCTTGAACTTGTAGAGATTTAGTTTGTGTCCTATCATGTGGTCTATCTTTGAGAAGGTCCCATGTGCACTTGAGAAGAATGTGTATTCTGTAGTTTTGGGGTGTAATTCTCTGTAGATATCTATTAAATCCATTTGGTCTAGTGCTTCATTTAGAGTCTCTGTTTCCTTGCTAATTTTTTGCCTAGAGGATCTATCCAGTGCTGTCAACGGGGTGTTGAAGTCCCCTGCTATGATTGTATTGTTGTCGATTTCTCCTTGGAAGTCCTCCAGAAGATTTTTAATATATTTTGGTGCTCCTATATTGGGTGCATATATGTTAATCAAGGTTATATCTTCCTGTTGGATAGATCCTTTCAATATTATGTAGTGGCCGTCTTTGTCTCTAGTTATGGTCTTCATTTTGAAATCTATTTTATCAGATATGAGAATTGCTACCCCAGCTTTTTTTTGCTTTCCATTTGCTTGGAAAATTTTTTTGCATCCCTTCACTTTCAACCTATGTGAGTCTTTTGTTGAGAGGTGGGTCTCTTGTAAACAACATATAGATGAGTCATGCTTTCTTATCCAATCAGCTACTCTGTGTCTCTTTATGGGAGCATTCATTCCATTTACATTTAAGGTGATTATTGATATGTACTTATTGCCATTTTTGTTTAGTGTGGTTCTATTTTTCTTCCCATTTCTACTGCTAATTACAGCAGTCCTTTTAACATTTCTTGCAGTGCTGGTTTGGTGCTAATGTATTCCCTTAGCTTTTTTTTGTCTGGGAAGCTCTTTATTTGATCTTCTATTTTGAATGATAGCCTTGCTGGGTAGAGTAGTCTTGGATTCAGATTCTTGTTTTTCATGACTTTGATTACTTCATGCCATTCTCTTCTGGCCTATAGTGTTTTTTGTGAGAAGTCAGCTGAGAGCCTTATGGGGTTCCCTTTGTAGGTTACCTGTTGCTTATCTCTTGCTGCTTTTAGGATTCTCTCTTTGTCTTTAATTTGTGGCATTTTAATTACTATGTGTCTTGGTGTGGGCCTGTTTGGGTTCTTCTTACTTGGGACTCTCTGTGCTTCTTGAACTTGAATGCCTTCTTCCTTCACCAAATTAGGGAAGTTTTCTCTCACTATTTTTTTGAATATATTCTCTATCCCTTGCTCCTTTTCTTCTTCGGGGACTCCTATGATGCGAATATTATTACGTTTCCAGTTGTCCCATAGTTCTCTTAAGCTGTCTTCTTGTTTTTTAATAGTTTTTTCCTTTTGTTTTTCTGATTGGTTGATTTTTTCTACCCTGTCTTCTAATTCACTGATCCGGTCCTCAGCTTCCCCTACTCTGCTTTTTAAACCTTCCAATGTGTTTTTCATTTCTGATATGTCATTTTTTATCACTTCTTGTTGGTTTTTAATTTCCAGTTGGCTTATTTTCAGTGTCTCTATGTCCTTACTCATGCTGTTCAGCTTCCTCAAGATCATGGCTCTGAATTCTAGCTCTGTTAACATGCCTAATTGCTCCACATTGATCTCATCTTCGGTGGAGGTGTCTTGCTCTTTCATTTGGCTTCTGTTTCTGTGTTTCACCATTTTGGCTATCACTGTGGGCTTTGGAGCCTGTCAAGTTCTCCCTGTGGGTGTTGGTGTTCTGCTGTTTGTGGCTCCCTCTCCTGTGTTTAGATGATCGAGGGAGGATCCACGTTGAACACCACTGTCAAGTCTTACTTTCCTGGTTAAAGTTGCCAGCCCAGGAAACGTACTGTTATCCTCTAGCTTTTTGCCTGGAGGCTAGCAGTCTAGGTTAATTGATGAGTTTTGGGTTGTCAGTTGATTGAAAAACTCCCTCTGGTGCTCAGCCAAGGGGCTTTCAGGAGGGTGGGGCAGATGCTGGTTGTTAGTGAGCCTCAATTAGCACTTCAATGGCCCACAGGGTGGGGTTGGATCTCCGAGGGAGGGGCTGCTGCCTTTCCTCAGAGCTCTGGGAAGGAGCAATGTGGCCACAGTCCTGTGTGGCTGCACTCAGCCAAAGCTCTGAGCGCCCTCCAAACCCAGAGTGTCCCAACACAGTTCCAGTCCAGTCCGCCCTCCCTCTGCCGGAGCCCAAGGTGAGTGGCTGTGGCTGTTTCAGCCTCTGTCCCGGCTGCGCTGTGGAGCCGCCAGGGAGTGTGACCCGAGGGTGCTGCTCCCAGCTAAGGCCGCTGCCGAGCTGCTGACCTTGGGCTCCCAGCCCCGTCTCGCGCCTTCGCAAGCCTACCGGGATGGAGTCAGTGTCCCTCGTTGTATGGTCCTTGCAAGCTGCTTTTCTGTTGGTTTTTCCCGTCGATTTGTCTGTGTTATAGTTGTAATTCCAGTTTAGTTCTGGGAGATGGTCTGTGTAGCTCCGTTCACTCCGCCGCCATTTTTTCCTTGCAGCTGGTTTTAAAGGGTGGAGAAACAATGACTACTTGAGAAAAGGAAGTTAGGCAGAAGGGGAAAAAAGTGGATGAAATGGTTACAGGCAACAGGGGAGGAATTTGGACGGGGGAGGGGTATTTGGATGGGAGGGGCTGCAGGGCTGGTCGCCAATGAGTCACAGTCACAGTCCACTGTTCCAATAATCAGGTTGTTAATCTTTCTATGATGTCAGGTGGCCCCCTTGTCCTCAGATGAGGAGAATGGACAGCATTCTTGAAGTAAGCTCCTGAGGTGCATACCTCCCAGCCTGGTCAGAGTGGGCTTTTCCTCAATCAGAACAAAGCAATCACGACCAACATTATAAGAGATGATCAGTATTATTCTAACTATGGCTAAGTGCCCCATTATGATTAATATTCTTACTCTTCTGCTATTTCCTATTCATTCTACTATTCCTTCCTTCCCCCTTCAGTTGGATAGAAAGCTGTCTGAAGTTGCAGACACCAGCAATCTCCGTGTTTAATTACCAGGTGCTTCTCCTAAACTGTGGAAAAAATCATAAGGGAGCTGTCTACGGGGAAAGACAAAATAAGTTCCCTACCTTTTCTCTCTTCTCTCAGTTGTGAACTCTTTCACAAGCCCAGCTCACTGGCTTAAACAAAATCCTAACAGAGACATAAGTACAAAAAAAGATATTATAGTCTTTGAGTTGCAAAATAGTCTATTAAAATTCACAAGGGAGACAGTGGTCTTAAAGAAAAAGTCTTTCTCTTGCTGGAGAGAATGTTTTGATTTTGGAAACTCCTCTTTGAGTTTCCCCTACGGAATCTGATACATAAACCCTGTGTCCAAAAGCACAAGTGTCATATTTTTGGATTGCCCAACTTTATTAGTACTTTGAGCACCAGTGTTAATGCGGGTATGCATTTATTTATAAATTATATGCACATTTTGTAGTAATATCCTATTTACATGGAAATTTTCATACAAAAATACAATTAGAATGAAAATAAAAGATAAATAGGACAAATTCAGATGTGGTTCATTTCCAGAGTCCCCTGTTTTGGAGACTAAATGCTAGCTTTGGGAACATCATGCAACAGTGAAGGACTTTGGTTCACAGCTCCAAATGAGAAAAAGTTAAATGGCTGGTGAAGTGTAAAGAACTGGAAGATGTAGCAATAGGTTTAATTACAGATGGAAGTTTCTGAAAAGAGACTCACTCAAAACAGAACTTTGTTGGGGTTGATAGGAGAAAGAAACACTAGATTCTTTTTGCAGAATACAAGTGTGCTTAGTCTCATGCCTATCTTCCCTAGGTATCACCCACAGTCAACAATGGGTATTTCCCAGAAGCTGCAAGTCCCATCCTGTGCCATCCTGTGGAAAAATAGGGTTAATACGAGCAAGTGAGCAATATGGTGGCAGTGGCTCAGAAGATCCAGGTAGATAATGAAACTGTGATTTCATTAGAATCACGGTGTCCAGGGTCCAAGAATTGCAGCCAACAGGCTGATGAATGTGAACAGGGACTCACAGAGAAGTATAAGTTTTAATTTTCAATTGAAAGAATTTCAATATTGAAATGAATTGGGGAAAAATAAGTTGTCGAGTTTTCTTGGAGTACAAGAAGTCATTTTTCTGTTAACACAGAATGGAATTCAAATTTAAAATAGATACATTTTGGATGATTAAAATTGATGTGAAAAATCCCCATCTGCTACCTTAAAAAATTAAATTTTTCTTTACTCTTACAACCAGAAATAATCACCAGTGATTTTATGAGAACTTTCTTCCACTTATTGGAATAATAAATGCAAATATCATATATATATATATATATATATATATATATATATCAAAAGCATAGTATCTGGTAAATATTTATTAAGTGCACACTGTTCATGACCCTTTTCTAAGTGTTGGAGATACAGCAGTAACAAATCAAGAAAAAAAGATTCCTGTGCTCTATTCTAGCAGATTTGTTAAGAAAACTCAAGACTACTACTTCAGTTCAGGTCAATAGTTAAATATGTTTTGACAAATGACATACTTAAAAATCATGTAACTTCTTTGTCCCAGGCAATTTCTTATTAATAATGGGACTCTTGATTTTCCGAGCAGAATGGTACGGTACATCTCCCTCACTTTCTCCTTCCACCTAAAAAAAAAAAAAAAAATTGGGGGATGTTTATGAATTGCTCCAGTCAAAGGATACTGAAGACGGTGGGGGTGGGTAGGGTACCAGCATGGAGTTGGTAATCTGCCGATTAAATACCATGTTTAATTAAATGACATGTTTAAGGATATTATTACTCTGGTTACCATGGACTTGGAATGCCTTGGTTTGTTGAAGTTTTATTTTTAACTGTTTAATTTATTTTAAATGTACTATATTTGATTTACATTCTGATTTTTCCCAATGGTTGAGCCTATGTTAAAATCATGAATAAAAATTTAGATTTAAATAATTCTTAAAGTGCCTAGTTATCAAAAAAAAAAAAATTAAACAGGTAAAGGCTTCTAGATAATTCTATATTAAAGCTTCTGATATACACAAGATGAGTTTGAAGAATCAAATGAAAAGAACTTATATTTAAGTAAAGAGTACATTGAATAACCAAGGAAAATAACTAACACTATATAATGGGCATCTTGAATATCTCACATAAGGCTTCTTTAAGACAACAAGATAATATGAAAAGGAGAAAAGGGGTAAAAGCAAAGAGCTACTCTATATGTTCTCATGGAGGAATTATGTTCAACAATCAAATTCTAAAGATCTGTCAGTTTCAGGAAGAAATTACTCACTAGCTGTTAACAACCCTTTGGCGACCTGTCAAATAAATTCAAAGTAATTTTAATATTAGGTTGATTCAAGTTCCTTTCAAATTTGTATGTTCTGTTCTTTGCTGGTCCTAATTTATTTTATGGATTTTTAATGTGAATTATTAGCTATTTTTCTTGGCAAATAATTTCCTTTTGCTCACATTCAACTGTTTTATTATAATTTTAAGCTCTTGGTTTATTGATTTTTTCTTCATATTTTTATTAAGCTCTATTTAAAAACACTTAAGAGAGTTTTCTTCCACTTCTTGAGGTAACTTTCACTCCCAGTTACTTATTAGACATTTTCATTCTATGTTCCTTTTAAAAATAGGTACACATGTATTTATGCATTTCATATGTAGACACATATTTATCTTAAGGTTATATGGCTGATTAGCACCATTTCTTTATATTTTGATCATGCTTAATTTGGGCAGCTCATTGTCAACCTATTTCGTTCTGATACAGTTAGAGTGAATCCCATTTAATAACTTTTCCATCTTTATTTTTTTTTATTTTATTAGTTTATTCAACTGTTCATTAAAGAGAATGGATTTGAGTAAGTACTGTGCTCTGCCTGCCAGTCCCTGTGCTAACTGTGGAGAATTTGTGGTGACAAAGAATAAAAAGACAAGTTAAATAGATTGTATCTTAGATAGTGAAAAGACCAAAGAAAAAAATGAAGAAAATGATATTTAAGCATGGTGGATGTTGTTGAAATTTTAGACAATAATGATGACATTATTGAGGATGTGACTTGGGAACACAGACTTTATACTTCTTGGCTACAAAGGCAGGGCTTCCTACCTGTAGTAAGAGGGCTCCAGTCCATTGGGAATATCCTTTCTGGGGAAATGGGCTTGGTTCTCTCTTTGGGGATCCCAATAATTGAACTGCCTGAAGACCTGTCCACCAAGCTCATGTATGTAATATAATCTCACTTCCCTACCTTACCTGGCACGGGACTCTTGAAAATGGTCTTGCTTAGAAACTCTATTGCTAGTAGATTATAAATCAAGTATTGTCTTCTGTGATGCTTTTTATGTTCTTTAGTATTTTTTTTTTTTTTTGCATTTAAATGTTTTATCTACCTGGAACTCAAACTAGGTAATTTTCCCAACTGTAGTAAATGAAGAAAAAGAATGCCCAGAGGAAAGAAAATCTTCACAGTCTATAAACAAATGGCCAGATAAGGATAAATGTATTTGACATTTTGAAAGACAAATGGCTTTTTAAAACTATGATGATGATTTCTAAAAATTAATATAAAAAGGATATCAATTAACATATAGAAAAGTGAGTATCTATGAACAAAAAGTCCACAAGAGGGAAATATTTATTACATTCAAATATAGGAAAAGATGCTATAACTCATGCAATATAGAAGAAATAACAATTAAACCTACAATGAGGTAGCATTTGTTTTTAGCTATCAGATTGGCAGCAATAAAAACCCTGATAAAACACTTGTTGATAAAGATGCATTCTCATCTCTGATAGGATTTTAAGGTGATATGTCACTGGTGGCTGACAGACTCTGAGATGTACCTCGTGTTCCCTGCCTTGGGTTAATCAGACCCATGAGTGATCCTCTTGGGTGTGGGTGTCACCTATAACTTCTTTCTACAGCAAAAGAAACAGGATGAACAAAATTACATGTGTATGATTGCATTATAAGAGATGTGATGCCCATCTTGTTTAGAGATCCTCTGGCTTGCTGGTTTTGATAATATAAGTTGCTATCATGGGGGTCCCATAGTATGAAGAACTGAAGTTGACCTCTATGATCTGAGAGTGGCCTTCAGCTAACAGTCTGCAAGAAAGTGAGGTCCTCTATCCTAAGGTACAAAATAATGAATTCTGCCAACAACTTGAATTATCACAGAAAAGGATTCTTCCCCAGTTGAGCATTCAGGTGAGATCCTAGCCTAATTGATACCTTAATTGTAATCACAGGTCATTTGGCTAAGTCATGTCTAGACTTCAGTCCCATAAGAAACTGGGAGAAAATAAATGCACATTGCTTTAAGCTCATACATTTGCATTTGACATTTATGGTATGCAGCAATAAATAAATAATATAGCATCTATACACAAAAATTTGGTGATATGTATAAGCATAATTAATAATAAACAAGTTGATCCAGTAATTTCTATTTAAGTGGTTTATTTTCCTGTTTTATTATAAATATATGCAAAGATATACATACAAAAATAATCCATTGTAGCAATTTATTGCAATAGCAACAGAATGAACAAAATTCTACATGTTCATCAATAAATGTCTAAACAAACAGTAATAGACTATGGCATAATCTAAAGAACCATTATAAATAATGAAGATAGTGTATATAAGTTTCTAAGATAATTATTCAGTGGAAAAATAAGGTACAGAATATTCTATATAAACATACTAACATCTGTAAAAGGGTGAATGAATACACAGACCTAAAATTATTATGTGTAGATTATCTCTGGAAAAATACATGGAATTGGTAAAACTGGTTGCCTCTTTGGAATGGCATGAGGTACTGGAACAGAGAGTTGGAAACTATATTTGGCCCTCTGTATCTAAGGTTCCACATCTGCAGATTTAACCAACCATTTTTTTATATATATAAAAGAAATCTCAGTGTTCCAAAAAGCAAAACTTGAACTTGTCACATAAAAGCACTTGGCTGGATCCATGTGAATTAAGTGATGGGTAGGTGTGCCCTGCTGTGGTCTCTATGCAAATATAGATTCTATGCAGATACTAAGACATTTTATATAAGAAACTTGAGCATCTATGAATTTAATATCTGTGTGGGTCTTGGAATCAATTTCCCACAGGCACAGAGTAATGACTGAATTTTAGTGCTCACTTTATATTGTATCTTTTAGATATTTAAGTTATGTGTGTGTATTTCATGTTCAGATAAATTCTTGTTTTTAAGTGATATGACCTAGACACAGATTATAAAAATAATGAAGTTATCTTACTAAACTTCTTCCTGAATCTGTAGCTAACTAATATTTTTCAGAATGTATGATTACAGGAATACTAAACTCTTTCATGGTTAATGCATTTGTGAAACAGGCTTGATGTTGTTTCTTTCACTTTTTAGGTACTTGCTGCATTACTCATTTACTCAGTAAATAAATATTTGAGTGCTTGCAAGATGTTCTGCTACTTAACTGCAGTTTTAGGTTCTGTGTATAATTCTTATATGAATAAGGTAAGGTCCCTCGTCTCAGTACTTTATAATCTAGCAAAGGGAACCATAGAAACAAAAACAAAGAGGGCCTTATGTGTTCAGACATATAAATGTGCTCAAGAAAGTTCGCAGGCCCTTACAGGAAATTCTGCTCATTTCTGGTATGTTCAGGATAAAGGAGGGTGCATTTAAGCTAATGCTGAAGTGTAGATAAAATATCAGAATTTTAGGTGCACTCAGAAGGCATTTCAAACATGTGGCATGGTGAGTCAAGCCACTGATCTGTGGAAAACTGTTAGAGGTTCCAGGGAAGAAGGCACATGTGTTTTCTGGCTGGAAGACTCAGTGCTTGAAGGTGCAGTGTGCAAAAGTAGGGGTAAGAGCAAATGAGATTTTTAGGAGTGACTTGTAAAGTTCTTTGAAAGTAAGTTCATAAGAAATGAGCAATATCAGATTTCTGAAAAAGAATAATAGAGCAGTTATCACTGTGTATTAGAAATATTATTTGAACAGTGGTGTAGAGATGGCTTCGAGTGAGATTAATTTTGGTTGCCTGGAATGTGGGGTTTGGTTGGTATGGATAAGTTAAAATTGCACCAATCATATGGAAACATTATGGCGGAACTCAGTAGAGTGTTAGGTGACTAGATGAAGATTTTGGAATATATATGGTTACTGGAAAAAAGACAGACAGAAGGAAAGGGGCCAATGAATTACATTTGTGAACACACTCAGTTGAGTAAAAAGAGTCACAAAGCCATATTTCCCTGGGAAAAAATATAAGGAAAGACCTGATGTCTAACAGCATTGAAGGGAGATGCAAAATTTACAAAGAAATATTCACATATCATAATGAGTTAACATTTTATGATCTGTGGTTAAATTTTAATTCAAAATTAAATATATATGTGGACACATGAAATAATACTACTTATTTTAACAAAAGTTATAATTAATTATTAGATTAATTACTATAATTTTATTTGATTTATTAAATGATCTATTTCCTATGGAACATCAGATTAGGTCTTATATTGAAAATTATTATTTTGGCACAAGATTTGCAATGTAGAAATATATTTATCTTTAAAGAAAAAAAAAAGTTAATTCAAATGGAAGGGTACGTAATCCCACTGAAACTTCCTCACACTACTGATTTCTCTCATTTTAATTAGATATACAAATATAACATAAATTACTTGACTATTTTATCAGCTATGTTATGGGAAAAATGAAGTAAAGGATTATCAATTGTGCCCTGGCCGGTTTGGCTCAACGATTAGAGCGTCGGCCTACAGTCCCGAGAGACCCATTTTCAGTTCCCACTAAGGGCACGTACCTCAGTTACAGTTTGACCCCGACCCTGGTTGGGTTGCGCGGGTGGCAACTACTCGATATGTCCCTTTCACGTTGATGTTTCTCTCTCTCCCTCCCACTCTATCTGAACAAAATCTCAAAAAATGTCCTCGAGTGAGGATAAAAAAAATTAAAAAAAAGATTATCAATTGTTAGTCATTTTTGAGCTTATTTTGCTACTAATGGACAAAGAGGGAAGATTAAATAACTTAAATGCGTATATGCATAACCAGTGGACACAGACAATAGCCAGTGAAGGCAGAGGGAGATTTGAGCTAGGAGGAGGGCTTCAATGGGGGAAAAAATGAGGAATATCTGTAATACTTTCAACAAGAAAGATAAGTTAAAAAATATCCCTCAGCCATCTGGGTTAAAATTCAAAATAAGTGAACTTGAACTTTCAGTGAATATGGTGCATTCATTTGCATGTTGAGTTTTCACAGTATGAGGTGACTTCTTTTTTTAAACAAAAGATAAGCTCTTCTTAAATCTAGATTACTATTATCAATCTATCCTATCACAGAGCCAATGTGTTTCTTTCAAGGCAAAATGCTACTGTACTCAAATTTATCTTCAGAGATTATCTGGTCCAGTCATCTCTGCACACAGTATAAATTCCTACTATGTGAAAGGACTCTAGTATGCAATGATGTAGCAAAGGAACATGTAGATAGTATCTATCAGTACTAAGCACTCTGCTGGATGTTAGAAATACAATTTTGGGAATGCTGACTGACTTCCTGCCTCAAAGAACATACTGTGTACTTTGGTAGACAGACATTTTTCAAATAACTCCTAACAGATTAAGGGCTATGAGAATTAAAATGTGACCTCACTCAGTAGAGAATGCCAGGGAGGAATGAAGGCAAACTAAAATAAGACAAATCCCTGAACTCAATAATCACATCCATTGTTGAAAATACTTCTAAAGAAAATTTTTAATATGTAAATGTTGGTGCCATTTAGAGAGACAGAAAATACAAGAATTTGAGGGGGAAGTGCTGTATGGAAAATTACCTAGTGCTCCCTCAAGTATACTATTAAGCAAGCCATTCTAGAAAATGGAATGGAACAGACTAGAATAAGATGCTAACAATACATGCTTTATTTAATTCATTTCTAATACATAAATCAGAGCAGGGAGAAGAGGATGGGGGAGTTAACAACCTTACCATAGGGTGCAAGACAATGGAAAGGTTATTTTACCTGAGTCCTATGCTTTGCAATGTTCTTAGGTCCTATCTCTCTCAGATGTGCCAGTTATTCCTCACCGATAGTATGATTATAAGGAGCGGAATTAAGGTTAAAGAAAGGGTTTTGCAGTCAAATTGCACCTGGAGCCAACCTATTCTATATTGGCCATACATGTTTACCACAGTTGCTTCCCATGAGCCTAATGAATAGCTCTAAGAGTCATCTGAGTTTTTGGCAGAATGTGGCACCAAAACAGGACTAAAATGGGTGTCACCAAATGATGGCTGAGTTGGTAATGACATGGCTGCTTCTCTGGAAGGGGCATGATCCAGAATTTATAATTTGGTCATTCTATCCTTTCTGTCTATAAGCAATACTCATGTTGCCTTGTTTATTTATTTTTTTTAATTTAACTTATGTTTCAATCTAGGCCAATGGATTATTCTTCTTTTTCCTTTATTGAATTTAGAGAGAGAGGAAGGGAGAGAGAGAGAGACAGAAACATCGAGGAGAGAGAACTTCGATTGGCCACCTCCTGCATGCCCTCTCACTGGGGATATGGCCCACACCTGGGCATGTGCCCTGACCGGGAATCAAACTGGTGACCTCTTGGTGCCTGTGTCGGTGTTCAACCACTGTATCACACTGACTGGGCACCTCATGTGTTATTGTTTTTTTAAATATATTCCATTTATCCTATATAACTTTAGCATGTTTTAGAGGTTTCTGACTTACTATACATACCTAATTGTCTTAAAAATTCAGCCTATTTTATAATTACCATCTCTAATTAACATCTTATGAGTTTGCTTACATGTCTCAAAGGCTTCTCATTTACTTTTTCTCTATTGTTAGCCTTTCTGATAAGTTTTATCTATTCTGTTCATGTTTATTTCTGAATTTCCTCAAGTTAAAGAACAAAAATGCATTCTAGTGGGTAAAGAATATTAGGTTTATTTGGGATGTATTGAGTTTTGAGGCATCTGTGAAAATTGAGGGTAGGAAAGTACATATATAAGTAGCTTAAGTTGGAGCTATAAATATGGAGGCTATGTTTGGGTGGTAGAAATTGGATTCATAAAGATTAATATGAAGTCCTAGGAAGAGAATGTAGAGAAACAAAATACTCTGTGAAGAACTTCTGATGAATGGCAGGTTAAATTGTTAAAGAAAAAAATAGAAATAACGGCTACACATTTAGAACAAAAATAAAGAAACTAGTTTTATGAACACTAACAAGAAATAGAGAATCATATCAATTTCAACACGAAGAAAGTGGGCATTTGGGCAAAAGAGTAAACAATTATTGATACTGAGGCTTGAGTGGTATCTATTGGTTTAATTGCCGTGATGTTTATATTTCTGTTTGTTTAGAACTATTTTAGCAAAATGACAAGGAAGAGTAGGTATAATTAATACATTTGGAAAATAAATTGGTGACAAACTGGAGAGAGCAACTGTAGACAAAAAAGAAAAGTTAAAATAGAAGAACCTAAATAAGTACGTAGGGTTCATGAAGGGACCTTCTTTCCTTCCTTCCTTCCTTCCTTCCTTCCTTCCTTCCTTCCTTCCTTCCTTCCTTCCTTCCTCCCTCCCTCCCTCCCTCCCTCCCTGTCTTTGTTTTTTTTTTTGTAAACATGAGATATGAGAGAGACTAGGACAGATTAAAAATATTGTGAAGGCAGGATATAGGATAACAGTTTCCTGCGATGTGAGGATATGGGAAACCAGCATACAGAAGGCAGAACTGGCTTTTTGTAGTAGATGACAGAATCTTATTCCATCATCTTATGGCATGAGGAAGAAATGATGGGGTTGATGTATGTTAGTTTTTTATATTTGTTAATGAAAAGGTACATTTGTTAATGAAGAAATAACAGTCTGGTTATTTGTGTGTTTTTGCAGTAGAATGCCGAGAGTTTTGCTTATCTGCCTGTAAAATGTGTTTATTAGTGGTAAGGGTCCTGCTCAGGGTAGTGATTATGAATTTAGATAGTACCACTCATTCTGTGATCATGTGATCTTTTTCCTTATTGTATAAAACTGATTGAGTGGAAGAATAGATTTGATTACAGCTTTTCTGGAATGGAAATATTGCCAGAAAACATGAAAGACTAAAGATAAATGAAATTTACATTATTCCCAACAGAGTAATGAAATGACAACTTTGGAATTTGTGTTACTAAAAAAGATAGGGTTAAAACATTTGAAAAAAATTAATTGGTTAATTAGCTGGTGGTCTTAAAAATGGCAAATCCAAAATGGTTTCAGATGACAAAAAGTTTCAGAAAGTAATTAAAAATAAGTACTGAATTGAGTGAACTAGAAAGTCATTAGAGATTAGGATGATATAAAAGTGATAAGTCCAGGTGCTGGTGGGTCATGTCAGTAGAATTTTATGCAAGATATGGCATGTGACGGAGATTGACTTTTGAAAGTGAAAACAACCTTGAATTCTTTGGAATAACTTATTAAGTCATTACGTACTATAATTTTTAAAAGTCACTTCTTTTGATGTACCTAATATTTTGTTGTATTTTTCTATTTATTTCATAAAGGATATCAGTCTGTAGTTGACCAATAATTTAACTAATTTGCTTTCTTTTCTTTTTTGGAAAGTCTAGTTTCAGGTTTATATTGGCTTCATAAAATAGATTGAAAAGGCTTCTCTTCTCTTTCTATTAAGTATGTACAAATTGGTCTTGTTTCTTTCTTAAGTGGATATAGAATTCACAATTGAAATGATCTATACCTGCAGTTTTATTTGTAGGAAAATTTTTAAAGCAATCAAATTTGGTTAAACAAAAGAGTAAGTTTATTCTGATTTTCTGTACCATCTTCTGTCTGCATTGATAAACTGTGTTTTTAAACATGTTTGTCTATTTAATCCAACTTGTTCATCAAGTTTGGTATAATGAAGTTGTCTATTATTATCTTTTCCATGTCTATAGAGTCTATGGTGATAACCTCCCCTTTCATTTCTAATATTTACAATTTATTCTCTCTTTCTCTCTTGATTAGTCTACCTAAGATTTTTATAGATTTTGTTGATCTTTCCAAAGAAACTGTTTTTTTTTTTCTTTTTATTTAATTTCTTTATTTTTTTCCCTATCTTATTGATCTCTGCTGTAATTTTTTCTTCTTCTACTTAATTGGGTTTATTTTGCTCTCCTTTTCTATGTTCTTAATAGGGAAGCTTAGAACACTGATTTCAAACCTTCACTTATAATGTAAGTATTTAAAGTGATCAATTTCCTAAATATGGTGGTTTTAGCTGAATTCTACATCTTTCTATATGTTGCATTTGAATTGTCATTGAGTTTATAACATTTTCTAATCCCTTGTTTATGTCCTCAACAACAATGCATTATTTAAAGGTGCATTTTTGAATTTCCAATTATTTGAGATTTTCCTAAATATCTTCAATATTTTTGTTCAGAAGGCATACTATTTTAATCCTGATAATTTTTAAATTCTTCTTTTATGGCACATTGTGTGGTCTGTCTACTAAACATGCCCTATAAATCTGAAAAGTCAGTGTCTTCTACCACTGAGAGGTGCAGTGTTTCATAAACATTTCTCCCACATTGTGTTTTTAACATTCAGTAAGGATACCCCACTAACAGTGATTACTCTAGGTAATGATTTTCTTTGTTAAAGTAGATATCAAGATTTTGTTTAGAAGATGGAAGAAGTATTAGAGAACAGTTCTGCTTGGCACAAGTCTATTTACATTTTATTGCTGAAACCAAGTGATGATTTACCTAAATCTCTCTTTTAATAGTTGTAAATTATTATTTTTTATTAGAAAAACAGTATAAACAAGACTATAATTAAAGTGCTAAAAATATCAATAAAACATATGAGGGTCAAATGAAAAATGTCCTGTATAAATTAATCCTCTTGGTTGCTCCTGTCTTCCATTGGTCTTTCCTGAACCATAACACATTCACCGGGGGAACACACCAGAGCTGAAAGGAACAGCTAGTGAAACGAGTCCACTTTCCTCCATGAGATTAAGACTTTCATGACATGTCTGAGGTGTTTTCTTTATTTTACTGTCAAATTTCAGTTTTACAAAGTATATTTTTATTTTTCATCATCACGAAGTTGTACATATACTGAAGCTTTTTGGAAATATTATTTTTCCTGTTAAATAAAGGCAAAAAATAATTGGCCCATTTTAAATTTACACTTCGCGAAATGATATATAATTCTAAGCATACCCTGAATTTAGATGTTGAAAATAATTTAGTCATTCTAATCTCTATAAAATAAAAGTTTTCACTGAATTGGGTTCTGCATGTATATGAAGGAAAAGGTGATCAGATACCATAAATTAAAATCACATTCCAGTACAACATTCTATTTTTGAATTGCATCATATTTCTTTCTGAAATGGTTTTGAGAGTTGTCATTGAATATGTATGTCTACACAACCAGAATTGCCTCCTTATGATTTAGAGGAACAAAATCTCACTGAGAATCAATTTGTTGTTTATTTAATGTTCCATTTTAATCTTAGTTCATTATTACTCTCTATAAAATGTATTTCTTTTTAAACGATTGTAAATAATAAAAAGCAGTGTATTCTTGCATCTCATATACATAAAAGTTACCATTGTATGTCACTGAGAAACGTTCTGTACATATGATAAGTGGAAAACGATTAAAACTCCTTGGAAACTTCAGCTTTAACTGTTAACATAATCAGAATATTCTGAATAAGAATGCCCTGTGCACAAATTATTTACATTTATTTTAAGACATAGGTAACAAAAATACACTTAAAAAGCCAGTAACTATTTTAGCATGATTATTGTCTAATAAAAAAGAGACACATTCAAGTTTACCAATAAAATATTTTATTAAAATATGAATTGAAAAATATTATATCTAGATGACAAATTAAGTCTGTAAGGTTATGTATATATGTATATAAACTCATGGGTAAGAAGCAAGCTAGTAGTGAAACAAAACCTTACCTCAAAAAATTAAAAATTGAACTTCCATTTGACCCAGTGATCCCACTTCTGGGAATATACCCTAAGAAGCCTGAAACACCATTCCAAAAGAATATATGTACCCCCATGTTTGTAGCAACACTATTTACAATAGCTAAGATCTGGAAACAGCCCAAGTGTCCATCAGTAGACGAATGGATAAAAAAGCAGTGGTACATATACATAATGGAGTACTATGCAGCTTTAAGAAAGAAAGATCTCTTATCCTTTGGGATGACATGGCGGGACCTGGAAAGTATTATCCTAAGCAAAACAAGCCAAGTAGAGAAAGACAAGTATCATATGATCTCACTTATCTGTGGAATATAATGAACATAACAGTCTGAGGAATGGAGTAGTCCCAGAGACATGGAAGTGGGGTACAGACTGACAATCTGCAGGAGAGGGGGTGGAAAACCTAGAGTCTATCCCACTTATTATTTCCTAGATTTTTGTTTCTCCATACATGGTGCCGTTCATTGTGTTGGTTACCAGTGTTCATGCAAGCCGTGGTTACCCTCATGTTTGCAGTCATCAGCAGAATGCTTTGAGTGCAATTTCCGTAAGAAATTAGTTCTTTTCATTTAAGGTCTGCTCAAATTCATTTAAGCAGAATAAGCTTGCCTGGCAATTCTTTCTAAAATATCAACCCCACCAATTACTCCACCTTGTTTTTCATAGCAGCACTTGTAACCACCTTACACATTACAAATAAATTTGCTTAGTCATCACTGTCTTCCCAAACTGGAAAGTTTGCACTAGGAAAGTCAGGTTTTTTGTTTTTTGTTTTTGTTCTGTTGTATCCTATCATCCTCAGAACCGGTTAGGTACTCAATAACTATAAGGTTGGGCAAAAGTAGGTGTACAGTTGTTTGTATGAAAAACAATGGAATAATTAATACATCATAGTATAAGTATAAACTTTTGTGTACTCACAACTATAAATCTACTTGTGCCATACCCTATACTGGTGGAATTAATTAATTCAGTTGTAGTTCAATGAAGGACACAATTCTTTTCTCACAAATAGAAATAGTCATTCTACCAGAGGACTATGTATAATTCAGCTTTTCCAAACCAGCAACAGATGCTCCAGTTCCTGCCAGCATAGCCCTTCTGTTCCCAGCAGGATTCTCCTGTGTAGCCCTGCTAGGCTACCCCAGGATCTTCCTACCTGCTGCCTGAAAGGGACCCATCTTCTCTTCCTTGATAAGGTTCTCCTGTTTCATAGCCACTTATACTGCATGTCCATTGAGGTCTCATTGTGTTGCTCAGTAAAATCTTCCCAGCCAGCTCAGGCTGCCCTCTCTATCCCTGCCTGACAGTTCTACCAGTTGTTAAAACGGCCTCATGGTCTCATCCCATTTGGCCTTAGAATCCTCTGCTGCTGCCTCCTCTTAATTTATAGCTTATTCTGCCTCTGTGTCAGATTTTTAGAGTGCTTTGAGATTCTGTGTTTATGTTTGTTTCACTTAAATGAGTTAATATAATTTATGCCTTACTTTGGTATAGTGATCCAGAGTTTCAAAGTCCTTGTATATAACATTTTCTATTTAGTTGAAAAGTACATTTCATCAACTGGGAAATGACTTCTAATGACAATTCCCATTGTATCTATGTTTTGGGAAGAGGCACTCATTCTCTGACCCCAAGAGAAAACAATTTGTCTCCTTCCTATAACCTAAGGGAAAATCTCTTCTTAAAGGTATTAGGTCCACCTTAAATTCTTTCAAACATCCCAAAGATTATCTCACCAAATATTGCATGCAAGTACCCAAGTTATGGTACCTATATTTCCTGAGATAATCATATTCTTTCTTTAATTTAATTTAACTTACATTGCTTAGACCCTGTCTTTTATGGCACATCTTTAATAATTAGAAATAATAATAAATAATAATAACTAAACATATAATACGTTGTCAAACTGCATGTTATTCTATTTACTTTCACTAAGGTTGTGGGCAATAGTAACATAACTGATAAGTAGGAATTAAGTAATTTCAAAGGGCAAGCAGTTCTTAAGTGGTTAATTGAATCTAATTGCTCTCCTCCATTATGCTAATGAACTCCCCCCCCTCTGCTCTTGAAGTTCATTCAATCAACACAAATTTGAATGCCTCACCCTTGCTCAGCTCACATGCTAATGAGCTGCCCCAAGAACCAGAAGAGGTGATATATGTAAATTGGCAACCCAGTTGAAATGAGAATTAGCATTGGCTTTGGCTTTCAGTCCACTTCCCCACTGGAAAAATAAAAGATATTAGAACACCTGCCCAAGTGTACTTTGCTACTTTTGAAGAATTTGAAAGGTGCAAAGCATGTTTAACTGCAAGCATTGGTTCTACTCATCTGTACTGGTTACAAATAGATGCATTCTGTCATTCATCTTAAATGGAAAAGTTGTGAAATCTATGGGAAAATATAAAGAACATGAAAACTTCATCTTGAGCTAGAAGAAGAGGGAAAATATTTATTTTGAAAATAAGCTACCCACGAGCATATTTTTAGCAAAATCTTGCTTTTTTATTTTGTCTTGACAAAACAAGTTGCACCACTGCAAAAAAATTTAGCTAAACTGTTATTGGTGGGGAGTACTCTGCATCCCACCTTTTGCAGGTGGAAGTGGGCTTGTTTGGGTGCCACAAGAACAAGAATTTTCTGAAGCCCCTGTGTGATGATGAGATATCATGGAAAGCTTTATTTCTGTGGAATTAAATCTATGAGTTTCCATGGTCCCAGCTCCATTCATACCACCATGGAAGATGTCCCACTATGTCTTCACTAGAGCTAGGATTTAAAGCTAGTGCCCATAGTTTCTGCTCCATGTTTGCACAGTTCAGTCCAGTCCAGTATCTTCTAGGTTAGCTTGTGTTCCCAGCTGCAGTCGAATGTGTGTAGGGTCTGCATGGCTATGGGCCATGTGTCTTCTAAGGCCACACTGCTTTGGTGAGAGCATGGGCAAGTGAAACAAAGAAGGAGCAAAGCAAAAGTAACAAAATAGAGAGAATTCTGTTTGGGGATTATGTATTCCCAAATTTTTGTGGGTTTGTGCCGGGGTCCACCCTGCTAGCTAATGATCTTTGTTCCAGGTTAGACTGACAAGAAAGCACCTTCCCTACATCACCCTACTTCACTGCATGTGCAACCATCTTCCTTCCCCCAATGATCTTCAGGGAATGGACCTGTGGTTCCCTGAGGAGTGTGAAACTGCAGTTTCCTTGTGAAGCTGCCCAGATGACCATGTTTATAATGTCTGGCCTCCCCTTTGCTCTTTTCCTATGCTAATATTCACTAGCTAGTTATGATGGTAACAAAAAGAGTGCTTTGAGTGATATTTCCAGGAAGATGGTTCAATTAAAAAAATGCATTTACTTCCTTTTTCAGATACCATAAATTTGGGCAGTAGGCACAAAATTGTATCACTTACAAAAATAATTATCAAAAAGGCACTTAAAACATATTTTAAATACCCTAAAGTCCAAAATAAAAGGGTATTGCCTCATGAATATGTTAGAGCAGCAGTTTGATTAAAATGAAAAAAATAAATTTATATTTAGTTTCTTTATCAAGCCTACAATATATAAGTTACAAGAGCTTGAATAATTTACCTCTTTACAACCCAAATAATCATAAATGTATCTGATTAATAAAACTGACCTTTTTATTATTTATTCTATTTTTAGAATATTTTATGTACATAAATTTAAATGTGAGAATCACTTATCCTCATTTGATCAGTAATTTTAGTTTGTTAATAAATTCAACAATTGTTACTTATTGCTGTGTGTCTGGTTTTATGTTAGACCCTGAAAAAAAACACACAATAAAAATAAAAATAAAAATAAAAAACCAATACTACAAAAACTTACCTAAATTCAAAATGCTTGAATTATAGTGGAAAAAAGAGGTGAAAATCAACAGGCAAAATAAACTGTCCTGGGTGTATATTAGATAAGTTTTAAGTTTTATGTCGAATGTATTTGAGTTACAGTTATTTGGCACTCTATGAACAATCCATTATAAAAGAAATACTCTTGGGTCTTACACTATTGTGACTAGAAGAATTATGGTTAGTGATAATGTTGTAATGAACCCAGATATTAGTAAAAGGAAAGGGACAAAGGGAAGGCCAATTATCATAGGCATTTATTTGTGCAGCTTTGCCAGAAAGATGCAGTTTAACACTCCCAGGAAGTTACTGGAGTGAGCAGGGGAAGAACAGACTCATGCCCAGTAAAGTCTGGGTGACATAGGGAAGGCTTGTCAGTCACACCTAGAAACAGGTCATGGCCAGAATAGGTGTGGCCACTGCAAGTGCAGGAAGATATAAAATATTTAATCTCCTAAACAAAGGAATTTGCTCTCTTGACTCTCTTGCTTGCTCTGGCTTTTCTCCTGGTTTGTGGGGCTCTCAGGCTCCTGCATTTGCCTACAACTATGTGTACCACACACACAATGAACTAATAGACTGCAGCTAGCTTAATGCTAAATTGGACCCTGTTGCAATATGGAATGGTTACTTTGGACACTGTCTTTGCTTCTAACTCTCTGCATCCTCAGCTGCACACCTTCCAGAACTGAATTAAGGGAAATGAGACTTTGGAAACCCAAGGATGTAATTCTACACAAATAAAAGTCTCTCATTCTCCTGTGGGAGTCTCAGAAAATTATTTTTCTAGAGATATCGTAAGGACTTCACTCCCATTAGTGGTGGAGAAAGGCCATCCACTCATTTCTCCAATAACAGCAGGTCTGACATAGGGGCCCCTCTCCAATATCTAACTGTGGCAAGCACATACTCTTCTAACTTATATTAATATTCAGAGTCAATCTTGAAGAGAGCATGGTTGTAACAAATATAGAGCATGAGTGTTGTTTAGTAACCAACGTGCCATTAACTTGAACTTCACAGCCACTCACTTTAATATATAGAG
The DNA here is from genome assembly GCF_014108415.1 of Molossus molossus. NCBI lineage: Eukaryota > Metazoa > Chordata > Mammalia > Chiroptera > Molossidae > Molossus > Molossus molossus. The sequence goes on along the minus strand of NW_023425366.1, from coordinate 29,633,912 downwards.
AAAGAGGATTCAGAACCTCAGTTTCACTCAAACTTCATCCAGAGAGAGACCCTCACATCACTCTATCTGCACTGCTTGGTGTGTGTTGTGTGGGAAAGCTCATTGTAATAAAGTCTCTGCAGAGAATCATCGAAGTACCTCCTCTTCACAGTAAAATAATGAGATGAAGTGAAGATAGTCTATATAAAGGAAAAAGATAACATGAAGTTAGTTAACGAAAACAAAATGAGAGATCAATTCTAGGGAGAATTAAGAAGGTCCGGTGTCTGTAGACATCATGGTATGGGATTAAAATTGTATGAAATTTTACTTTGGTGGATTATAAATATTGTTTGGCTTCTGTGGCATTTACATAACAGTTGTACATGGTCATGGACAATACACTAAGCTCTACTTGTGTTGATATGGGTTCTTGATCCACATATTCAGAAAACAGGACTCAAAATTTTTTATATCTTTTCCACAGAGTATCAAATCAGCTTCAGTTCTATGACAGGGTAATAAAAATATTCAAGGACCATTATCATTAAAAAAATTAATTGTGGCACTTTCATTCAAAGAATTACTATCGCAATTATTGATAGTGGTGAGTCGGTTTGGCTCAGCGGTTAGGGCGTCAGCCTGTGGTCCAGAGAGACCCGGGTTCAGTTCCCACTAAGGGCGCGTACCTCGGTTGCAGTTTGTCCCCAGCCCTGGTTGTTCATGCCGGTGGCAGCCACTCAATGTGTCCCTTTCACATCAATGTCTCTCTCTCTCCCTCCTACTCTATCTGAACAAAAAATGGAAAAAAAATAATAATAATAACAGTACCTAATCCGGCTCAGTGGTTGAGCATCAACCCATGCACCAAGAGGTCACCGGTTTGATTCCCGGTCAGGACACATGTCCCGGTTGGGGGCCCAATCCCCAGAGGGGGGCATGCAGGAGGTGGCCGATCAATGTTCTCTCTCATTGATGTTTCTATCTCTCTCACTTCCTCTGTCTCTAAAATCAATAAAGGAAAAAAAATTTAAAAATATAATAACAATACCTAGAAGATGAGTATAAATTATTATGATGTCAAAAATGCAGATAATGCGAAGTTTTGCGTTATTTGCATACCATGTACGTGCATGTAACATGAAAGAACATGCCCCAAAAGGAGAGCAGTGCTGATCTCTGTATAGGAGGATCACATGTACTTTGTACTTTGTTTTATTTTCGTCCACATGTGATTTGTGTATTTTTACAATGAGCATGTATTAGATCAGGAGAAGGAGTAACATAAACAACAAAGGTGAAGAGAATCGCTGCTGCTGTGTCTGTCTGAGTTTTAACTTCCTGCTCTGAGTTTTCTGAGGGAGAGAAGCTAATCACTCTTCCTTTAATAGCAAAGTAGCCTCATGGTATTAGTGTCAGCAGCCAAGCTAACGTGTGAAAATAGTAGACTTCTCCCTACTTTTCCCTTTTAATTATGCTCCTTAAGACTGATGCTGCTCCCATCCTCTATACCCTCCCTGCCCTCGAATACAATCACATAAACCAGTCGATGATGCTGTGTCATTCAGTAGCTACCAAAGGAGAAAGAAATACTTTCTCGTTTTTGCCTCTGGAGCACTGGCATCCGAAAAAATGACCATAAGGGGTAGCGACCTACCTACATATTGCTCTGGGTGTGCTGCAGCTCCAGAATATTAAGGAGAAATGAAGCATTTTAAATGCTAATAAAGGTTTTGGGAAATTTTAAGAGCTTGCTTATCTATAGAAATATTTAATTTATCTTGTGAGAATGCAAATAAAATTAAGAAAACAATCTAGAGTAAAATAAAAAATTAGGATTCCCTGTGCAATAAACACTAATATACAGGAATAATTCATTTGGTTTCTTCTTTGTCTTAATTAAACTCATCTAGTCTTTATCCCCCATGGACCCAGCATTTTTAAAACGTGAGGATAAAATCCAAAGTTTAGAAATTAACACTTGTTTCTTTAGACACTAAATTAATCTTCTGCATTTTTACGTGACACTGTGTGATATTTTCTTTTGAACAATAGTAAATCATTTGTTAAGACATATGAATGCTTTTTCACTGATACATTAGGAATCTGTTTTGACAAGATGAACAATGCCATTTTTTCTAAATCATGCTTATACAAATCTTTGATTTAATTAATTTATGTTCATGGAGAAGTTTCTGGGAATAAAATTTCTCAACTAAGTACTGGTAGCATTTAAAGTATCTTGAGGACCCTAACTGAAATTTTAGTAATGGATATGAGGGAAGTTCCCACATTTGGGGAAGAAATGGAGAGACCATTGTTTATAGCAATGTTTTGGTTGTCTGGCTCTTCCAATCTATCCCAGCATAAATTTAAATATGAATTGATGGGTGACATCCTTTTACATTAAAGCATTACATGATTCCTTCTCTCTCACTCATGTGAGGTTTATGTATTCTTAATTCAGTTTTTCTTTTCCAATTTATTTCATTAACATATTAGTTAATTAAAACATAATATAGATAATATAGAATAGTAAATTATACCATCCCAACATAATTGTAGCTACCATTCATATTATCTCATTTTATCTTTATGTCCACTTAGAGATGAATAAAGTGAAATTAATTTACTTGTAATTTTGTATAGCTAATTAATGAAAGAACTAAAACTATAGTTCACATTAGTCTGATTTTGAGCCACCTCTACTCTCTATGAACTGCTGATATTTTAGAGCAAATTAAAATTATTGATCTATGTAATATTCTTGAAATACAAAATATTTTTTAAAATTTTTCTTTATTGATTTTAGAGAGAGGAAGGGAGAGGGAGAAAGAGAGATAGAAACATAGATGATAGAGAACATAGATTGTCCACCTCCTGTATGCCCCCCACCGGAGATTTGGCCCACAACCTGGACATGTGCCCTGACCGGGAATCAAACCTGTGACCTCCTGGTACATGGGTCGACACTCAACCACTGAGCCACGCTGGCCTGGCGTAATACAAAACATTTTGTAATTAGCAATGGATCCTGAGAAAAAAGCAAAAAGAAAGATTTGGCAATTTAAAATCATTCTGAAAATTTAAAAAAGCTTTTCCCACATTCTAATTATTTATCTGTTTCTCAATTTTTTAATGCCTTCCATGCACTGTTCTCTGTTCTCCATATGATAATAAACAGAAACTCTCATAACTGTCAACGAAAAATTCCATGCCTGTGTGTATGCATATCTATCTGTCTATCTATCTATCATCTATCTATCTATCTATCTATCTATCTATCTATCTATCTATCTATACACATACACTCTCACAAACATGCATGCCTACTGACACCCATATATTATGTCTATATAATTGGTGGCCCAGTATCTGTTGTTGCCTAGCAAACTAGCAATGGAAAAGATAGATGTTTGAATATAGTAGCTTGTTCTTAAATTAAATAAATTATTTGTTTTGCTTATGAATCTTCAATCTGACTAGGGCTCAGCATGGCTAGCTTCTCTCTGCTTTTGTGACATTGACTGGGGTGGCTCTACTGGGAATGGAAGGGCCATGTCTTAGATGCTGAACTTCGACACCCAGGTCAATCATGGCTGGAGGCTGGCCACGCAGCTCCTCTCCACAGTGGCCTCTGTGGGCGGACTGGTTTTCTTCATAGCCTGGCTACTTGGTTTCAAGTCTAGTCTGAGCATCCCAGGAAAGACAAGCAGAAGCTCTATTGGTCTTTTTTTTTTTTTTTTTTATCCTCATTCGAGGACATTTTTCCATTTTTTGTACAGACAGAGTGGGAGGGAGAGAGAGAAAGAGAGAGAAACATCGATGCGAAAGGGACACATCGAGTGGCTGCCACCCGCACGACCAACCAGGGCCGGGGACAAACTGCAACCGAGGTACATGCCCTTTAGCGGGAACCGAACCCGGGTCTCTCTGGACCACAGGCGGACGCTCTAACCGCTGAGCCAAACCGGCCAGGGCTCTATCGATCTTTAATAGATCTTTAGACAGTATATAATGTTGCTTCTGCACTGTAGTTATAAGAGCACCTAGATTTAAGGGGAGGGCTTATAGACCCCACTTCTCAGTGGATGAGTGATACCATCTGCATGGTAAGGAAATGTGTGCAAGTAAAATTAGAGCTTTTGCCACTTGTTGTGATTGAGCTTTAAATAGGCAATAAAAGCAGCTGTTTCCACAGACAACCTAAGATTGACTTTATGTTCAACCAGAGTAGTCTGTTATAAAATCAAGTTCTCCCTGGGTATACATCTAGCAGTGTGTGTATTTTAAAGGTATCTAGTTGAAAGTTGTATGTTTATGTTCCTAACAGTATATGTGTTACTTCTTTAAGGAATGTGCCTGGTGGACACTAAGAATTTTATTTCTGCAAATGTTACTTAAAATTATAATATTTCTTTTCAGGACAGCATTGAACTGATTTCAAACTGATTTCGAGATGTTCTGCTTGGCTCCTGACACACTGCCTTGCATACCTGGGTGCTTAATAATGTGCTTTGATTATGAATTCCTGTTATAAACCCTTCATGGGATTCAGGAATATTTCACTGTGTGATTTGGGTTGCAGCATTTGACTAGTCTTTTTTTCCCTTTTACTCACTTAATACATATTTATTGAGGATTCCCAAGGTTATTCCCAGGGTTTTTAATTATGGGCTTTGGGACCAGAACAGAAAGAATCTAATAAATACCTAATCTTTTTTTTCTAATTATATAAGGTCCAGGGAAGGTGATATAATTTGAAACTATTTATTCAACGTAAAAGTATACAATGCTGTGCATAAAGGTCACACCTTTGTCCTTTGAGAGAAGGGACAATATGTTTATGTCACTTTGGAATATAAGATGCCTATACAGTGGTCACTTCAGCAGGACTGCTGCACAGATGGCCAGATGTCTCTTAGGAATAACCTTCCTCCTCCATCTCAGAGAGTCAGCCTGTGGTGTTTCTCTGGTCACTGTTATGATTGATGCGTGCATTACAATATTCTGAAATACATGTTTAGAATATAAAATTATTGTGATCCCTGAGACAAATTTAATTTTTCTCTCGTTTATGTATTTAAAATGGATTTGAGCATCAAAGTGGAACTAAGAAGACTATGAGAGAAGCTTTGTATATTTAAATATCTACTTTCCTCATTCCTTTAAATATATGTTTTCCCGATATCACAGAGACCAGTTCTGCTGAGGTCCTTGACAGTGCCATGATTGTTGTAAATTACTCTCTGCCCAGTGGATACTTTTCTAAACCATGTAGAGTATGAACCTGAAAGCAATAAGGTTACAGTTCCTTTGCTATGGATTGACTATTTCCATTTTCACCATCTCACTCTGAGGCTCACACTCTCTCTCAGCTCCTTAGTGTTATATTGAATTCATAATAAAGTGTCAACCCCTCTTCTTGCTCTAAGGGCCGCTAAGTTGTGTGACTGTCAGAATCTGGGCACATAAACACTCTCCTCTTGGTGAAAAGTGTGCTGCTGCCCTGGCCTCAGAGCAGGGGCTATGGAAGGGCTCTTCTGCCTTAGTGATACCAGGTGCACTGGCCATTCATTTCACCTTAGCTGATACGCTAAGCAAGGTTTTCACTCCTCCTGCAAAGCTATCCTTTTTTCTTCAACTACAAAACTATACTTTTTGCTTGTTTTCTTCTTAACTTATTGTCTGAAAGAATATGCTTTTGCATATCTGAGTAGTATAGGTACTGCTTTGATAGGTACTGCTGTGTCCTTCTTTGAATGTACCTTACGTTTTTTTTATTGTTGAAAGTATTACAGATGTCTCCTTTTTTTCCCCATTGACCCCCTCCATTTTAAATTATTTGAGGAAGCATTATATTGTTTTCCAAAGTGGCTGCACCAGTGTGCATTCCCACCAGCAGTGTGCTAGAATACCCCTTTTTCCATATCCTTGCCAGCATTTGTTGTTTGAGGATTTGTTGATGGCTGCCATTCTGGCAGGTATGAGGTGATACTTCATAGTTGTTTTAATTTACATCTCTCTGATGATTAGAGATGTTGAGCATTTTTTCATATGTCTCCTGGCCATTAGTATGTCCTGTTTGGACATACTATTCAGGTCCTCTACCCATTTTTTAATTGTCTTATTTGTCTTCCTTTTGTTGAGTTGTATGAGTGCTCTATATATTTTGAATATTAATTCCTTATCCCATGTACCATTGACAAATATGTTCTCCCAGAGAGTGGGTTCCCTTTTCATTTTGATGCTGCTTTCTTTGTTTTATTTTTTAAACTTATTTTTATTGTTGAATGTATTAGAGATGTCCCCCTTTTTACCCCATTGACCCCCTCCTTCCAGATCCCACCACGCTCCTTCCTTTCCCAGAAGAATGTCCATGTTGATTCGTTGTGCATATATGCATATACATTCTTTGGTTTATCTCTTCCTGACCTCCCTTCCTTTGAGGTTCATCAGTCTAACCATTTGTACTTCTTAATTTTTTCATCCTCTTCCCCATCCTCCAGCCCCTTCCCATTTAGCAAGCAACAGAAAGTTCTCTGTATCTATGAGTCTGTTTCTGTTCTGCTTGCTCATTTTGTTTGTAGATTCAATTGTGGATAGATACGTATTTATTGCCATTTTTTTGTTCATATTTTTGTTTTTTTTCTCCTTCAAGAAGACCCGTCAACATTTCATAGAGTACTGGTTTGGTGGTGATGAACTCCTTTAGCTTTTTATTGTCTGGGAAACTCTTGATATGCCCATTAATTCTAAATGATAGCTTTACAGGATAGAGTAATCCGGGATGTAGGTTGTTGCTTTTTATCACTTTCAATATCTTTTGCCACTCCTTTCCAGCCTGCAAAGTTTCCTTTGAGAAATCGGCTGACAGTCTTATGGGAGTTCCTTTGTAGGTAAATAACTGCTTTTCTCTTTCTGCCTTTAAGATTCTCTCTTTGTCTTTAACCTTTTGCATTTTGATGATGAGATGTCCTGGTGTGGATCTCTTGGGGTTTATCTTGTTTGGGACTCTCTGTGCTTCCTGGACTTGTATGTCAGTTTCCTTTACCTAGTTAGGGAAGTTTTCTGTCATTATTATTTCAAATAGGTTTTCAATTTTTTTCTCTCTCTCTTCTCCTGGAACCCCCATAATATGAATGTTGGTACACTTGAAGTTGCCCCAGAGGCTCCTTACACTTTCCTCATTTTTTTAGATTCTTTTTTCTTTTTGCTGTTCTGACTGGGTGTTTTTGCTTTCTTACATTCCACATCAATAGTTTGCTTCTTGGATTTACCTACTCTACTATTGATTCCCTGTAAATTATTCTTTATTTTAGTTAGTGTATCTTTCATTTCAGAATGGTCCTTTATTATGTTGTTGATGTTCTCACTAAGTCCCTTGGAGTTCTCCTTAAGTTCCTTGAAGGTTTCACTAACTTCCGTAAAGGTCTCACTAAGTTCCTTGAGCATCCTTATAACCACTGTTTTGAACTGTGCATGTAATTGATTTTGTTTAGTTTTTTTCCTAGAATTTTGTTCTGTTCTTTCACTTGGGACATGTTTCTTCATTTTGGCTGCTTTCCTGTATTTGTTTCTATGTATTAGGTAGAATTGCTATGCCTCCTAGGCTTAGTAGGGTGGCCTATTGTTGTAGGTGTCCTGTAGGTTTTAGTGGCACAGCCTCCCTTGTCTCCCAGCTGGGCCCTCAAGGTGCACCCCTACTGTGGACTATACACCCTTCCGTTGTAATTGAGTCTTGATTGCTGATGGCATGTCAATGGGAGGGATTTACTCAGACTGATCAGCTGCACGGACTGGCTGTGCCCACTGACCACTGGCTTCTGACTCCTTGGAGGATCAGTGGTGTAGGGGCCCAACACACAGAGCAAGACTTACTTCAACAGGGCTCTAGTACTCACTGAGTCCACTCATTCAGTGTGTCACTTGTGGAAGTCATTGGGTGGTGGCGCTTCAATGAGGTCTGAAGCTGTCTACTGGGTGGGTGTGCTGGCTCTGGGGCAAGGTCAGCCTCTACCTGTGTTCTACCCAGGGCCGCCTGGTATAAACTACAAAGTGATCTACCAATGGCTGTTTCTTGTGCTGGGCTTGGAGATGCCCCCAAAAAGCCAGGTTGTGAACCAAGTTGTGAATCTAGTTCCAGGCTTGGGGAAGCTTAACAAGAGGTTTGGGGCTTGCTGAGAGCAGATGCTGCTTGTTTGAGAGATTTTAGGAAAATCTGAAGCAGGATCCAAGACAGGCCAATCCTATGGTAAAGCCACTGGAAACAGCTTTGGTGGGTCAGAAGTTTGGGTAGGGCAGGACCTCAGGGAATCACCAGGGTAGGGCAAACAGTGTGAGACAGGTTGCTGGAGTCCCAGATATGTTGGCTGTCTGCTGCCCCAGGGAAGGGCTCACCAAAGGAATAACAGCCTCCCACAGCAAGTCTGTCCAGGAGAAAGCTGCCCCTCCAGCTCTCATCCCAATGCCAAACAATTCAGTTCTTCCTTGTATGTCTCTGGTGCCTTTAAGCTGCCTTCCCAATGCTGAAGCCCAGAAGAAGCAAGTTCAAGTAAGTCCGTGTGGGGCTCCAGCAGCCTCAGCCTCCTTTAGCCTTAGTTCCCTCTGGTTTTACAGCCAGACATATGTGGACTTCTCTTTCTGGCACTGGTACTCTGAGCTGGGTGCCTGGTGTAAAACGGGGACTCCTCACTCCTCAGGGAGGACCTTCACAGATGAGGTATGCCTCCTGATATTTATCCACCACATGTGGGTGTGGGACTAGCTCATCCTCACCTCTGCCCCTCCTACCAGTCTTGATGTGGCTTCTTCTTTAATTTCGTAGTTGAAAGACTTCCATTCAGCTCAATGTCAGGTGGTTCTGAATGAAAGTTGTTCCGTAGTTTAGACAACCACATGTGGTTGTGGGAGGAGGCGAGACCACATTTATCTACGCCACCATCTTGACCGGAAGTTTGATGCTGGTTTCTTTTGCCGTGCAGAAGCTTTTTAGTTTGATGTAGTCCCATTTATTAATTTTTTCCCTTTGTTTCTCTTGCCCTAGGCTATGTGTTAGTGAAATTTCCTATGAATGATGTCTGAGATTTTTCTGCCTACATTTTCTCCTAAAAATTTTATGGTTTCATGGGTTACATTTAAGTCTTTTATCCATTTTGAGTTTATTCTTGTGTAGGGTATAAGTTGTTAGTCTAGTTTCTTTATTTGTTTTTATTTTTTATTTTTTTGCATATAGCTGTCCAATTTTCCTAACACCATTTATTGAAGAGATTATCTTTTCTCCATTGTATTCTCTTGCCTCCTTTGTTGAATAGTAACTGTGCATACTGTCTTGAGTTGATATGTGGGTTCTCTGCTCTGTTCCATTGATCTGTATGTCTATTCTTGTGCCAGTACCAGGCTGTTTTGATTATGATGGCTTTGTAATATAACTTGATTTCTGGTACTGTGATCCCTCCCACTTTGTTCTTCTTTTCAAGATTGCTGTGGCTATTTGGGGTCTTTTATGGTTCCATATACATTTTTAGAGTATTTGTTCTAGATCTGTGAAATATGCCATTGGTACTTTAATATGTATTTGTACCTTGCTTTTTAAATGACCTCTTCATCTTTTAGTGGTAGAACATTTATACAACGGGATTAATTGACATTATTAGTATTCCTTTCCCTAGGTTGAAAGGATTCCTCCCATTAATATATTTTCTTTTTATTGCTACTCACTTGAATTGCTCTTCATATACAAGCACAGTTCAAATCTGTTTGATTTTATAATGATCCACATCAGCCTGAAATTATAGGATTCTCACTTGGATTGTATAGTTTAATTAATTTGTAAAAATGTGTTAGTTCTTGAAACTTGAACTTTTGTTTCTGTGTGTTGAATTCTCTATTGATATAGTAAACAACCTGCATAAACTGACAAGGTCTTCTGCCTTTGTTGGAGACACACGTGGTCTTTGGAGAAATTAACCAGATTAAAGGGTTGGTATTAGAATAATGATAAAATTTAGGGGAAATGAGTGTAACTGACATTTAAAACATGAAAAATAGAAGTTACTATAATTTTTATCTCTTGCACTTAAGTTATCATAATAAAAAATTACTTATAGCACAGGGATTTGTTTATCCCTTTCATCTTTTTCTGGGTCCTCTTGTCCCTATATTGTTTCTAATTCTTACAAAGAAAAAGCTAATGGTGTCCAATTGTTTTCAGACTTTCAGACTCTTTAGCAGCAATCATATGGCACTGACATCCACACAATTCATTACACTTACCACAGAATATTTTGAAATACTTTGAAATAAATATAACATATCTAAATTACTTCTTAGTGGTATAGAACTGAAAAGGAAATTATTCACTCACTAACCTTGTATAACTCCAGGATATATTTCAAATGAGATATTTAAAAACTATTAATTCACTGTTAGGAAGTAATATCAGACAAAGCAAGTCATTGATCTCTAGAGGTAATACCATTGTAATTAGCTAATTATAATAATAAGAAAGGAGCAAAGGAAAGGCTAGATATTATAGGTATGTTCCCTGCAAAACATTGGGAGGAGGGGACAGGGCAAAGGGAAGATAGACATATGTCCAGTAAAGTTGGGGTGACAGAGGGAAGGTACTTGCTGTCAGTCATACCTGGGAACAGAGGTCATTGGCAAGAATGGGTGCAGCCCCTCCAAGCCCACAGAAATTTTGGATACTTAATTCCCTGAACAAAGAAATGTGCTTTCTTATACTCTTGGCTCACTCGATGTGTTATGTTTCACTCCTGGTATGAGGAGCTCTTTAGCTTCTGCTTCCCTGCATTTGCCCATATGACCCATACCCATATGACCCCACATACAATGGACTGATGGATGGCTACTAGTCTAATGCGGTACTGGACCTGGCTCTAGCACGGAAAGGAAACTCTTGCTTTGATTCTAGCTTTACTGAAACTGCAGTTACACTGCTTCTATGACTGAACTATGGGTATGGGACTTTAGAAACAGAGGGATTTAACTCCAAGCAAATAAACCTGACTCATTCTCCCATGCAAGGCTCAGGAAATTATTTTTCTCAGGATATCTTAGGAAGTCCACCCTCAGCACCATCCATTGGAGAAGAGGACCCCCCACTTTATCCCAAAACTGACTCTCTCTCTCTCTCTCTCTCTCTCTCTCTCTCTATATATATATATATATATATATACATATATATATACACACACACATACACAATTAGTGATAAATATATGTATATATATTTATGTATATATATACACATATATATACACACACACAAATACATATATATATATAATCCTACTCTTCTCCTCAGAGTAATTAATGTGTCAGAGTATAAATTGATATTTGTTTTCATCCAAGCTGTTTTCTTTAAACTGTTTAATGTTGTTTTATAAATAGTCATAACTCTTAAGAAATATGCTAAGTGGTTTTTTATGTGTATAAATTATGTGTAAATAATTTACTGAATTATTTTTTTCATTACCAACTTGTAGACAACAATAACAGTTTTTAAACTATTCTCGCTAGTATAGAACAATCCATAATCTGAAAAGTTTCCTGCTGCTTTTAGTTTACTCTTGACTTCCATGTATGAGAAAGTAACCTGTTTGTGCTCAAGGAAAATTGGAGAACAACAGTGGCCTCTTGTCTCTTAGTTAACTCAAAATCAACAGTTTCTGTAAAAGGTGCAAGCAAGTGAATTATAAAAATTATGGTTGTCATGAGGTGTAATGTTGGAGGAAATGTTTAAATTTGATCTTAAAGAGTGAGTAACAAGTCAAAGAACATTTTAGGGTGTTATGGTTTCATCATTTATCACTAATCCAAAATTAGAATAGAAACTATAAAACAAGGGCAGAAAATTTTGTTCAATAACTTTGTGTTAATATTATAAAAAATATTTTTTAACATTATAAGGGTTCCTAAGAAATACTATTTGGGTAAAATAAGGTTACCATGTAAGTGATACTATTGTAATAAACCAGATTTTAAATAACAAGAAAGGAGAAAAGAGAAAGCAAATATTATAGGCATTTCCAGTAACATCTGGGTGACAAAGGGAAAGTACTTGCCTGCCAGTCACACCTAGGAACATGTCATTGGCCAGAGTAGGCATGGCCAATGCAAATGCGGGAAGACTTGAGATACATAAACTTCTAAACAAAGGAGTTCCATCTCTTGCTTTCTTGGGACTCTTGTTGCAGGGTGTGTGGTCTTGTTCTCCTGCATTTGCCCACATGGCCCATAGCCACGTGGATCCCCCACACAATGGACTAATGGACTACAACCAGCCTCACACTAAGCTGGATTCAACTCCATCATGGAACAGAAACTTTGAACACTGGCTTTGCTTTTAGCTCTGTTGAATCCCTACCTGGGCATCTTCTAAGACTGATTTAAGGGAAATGGGACTTTGCAAACCCAGGAATGTAATTCCACACAAATAAAGCTTTCAGCCACATCTCATCCTCCCACAGGGGCCTCTAGAAATGCTATTCTAGCGGTACCCGCAGAATCCCACTCTCACTAGCAGCAAAGAAAGATCATTTATGAATTTCTATGATAAGGACTGAATGACTGATTTTATTCTTTCTATATATTTTTTTACATTAACATCTCAAACCAAACATGAAAGCACATAGCAAAATGAGGTTTAGAAAGAAATGATATGTGCTTTAGAGGGATATTGTATCATCGTTGAATTAATGCCTTTCTTCTTCCTGAATTGGGTGTTGTCTTTTCAATTGGTACTGATTATACCTAAACCAACAATAAATATTAGTGTTATACATAAGATCTGCATTTTAAGGAGGGTTACACACTTTAACTTTGTTGTATTCAGAGTTGTGAACACTGAACTTAATAATAAAAATATATTTTAACTTTACCCATAATAGTTTAGTGATTTTCTATTTGTTTTCTTTTAGATACCTTGTATTAGGTACAGTTCTGGGCACTTTACACATTAACTCTTCAACCCACTTAGCACTATGAGAGACAGCTTATAGCAATCACCCCATTAGAGATGAAACTGAGGCAGAGACAAACATTTACTTGCTTGCATGAGATCACATACATCAACGGCAAAACTGTGATTTGGACCCAGCTACCCTATCCCAGGGTCTCTGCTCTTCCATACTAAACAGTGCCACCTCCGTGGAATAGTTATAACTATGATGTTGCAGTTCCTATTAAATGTCAGAAAATACGAGTTCTCTGCAATATCTCATTTCATCCTCATAACAAACCTGCAAGATAAGGAAAGGAACTTACGCTCCTTAAAGATGAGAAAATAGTGTTTTGGAATGCTGAACAATCTTCCCACTTGACCACTGGTAACAAGTGTTGATGAGGTTGTGGAGAAATTAGATCCTTTGTACACTGTTGGTGGAAATTTATTGGCGTAGCTACTTATGGACAACACATGGAGGTGCCTCAAAAAATTAAAAATAGTACTTCCATATGACCCAACAATCCCACTCTTTTTTAAAATTTTTTTTTATATGTTTATATTGATTTTTAGAGAGAAAGGAAGGGAGAGGGAAAGAGAGAGAGAGAAACAAACAAGAGAGAAACATCTATCGGTTGCCTCCTGCATGCCCCCCACTGGGGATCACACCCAAATCCCGGGTATGTGCCCTGACCAGGAATTGAACCAGAGACCTTTTGGTGAATGGGTTGATGCTCAGCCCTGAGCAATACCAGCTGGGCAACAATCCCACTCTTGCATATGTATCTGAATATAATAAAATATCTATCTCGAAGAGATATCTGTATCCCATGTTCATTTATGCTGTGGGGGCTAAAAATATTAATATTTATATCCTACTTTCTAAATTTTTCTAGGCTGTGCTATTAATGAAATCAACAGAGACAGGTTATAGGGAGAAAATCAGAGTTTTAATATATGTACACGGTCAATTCACATAGGCATGAAAATTCCAAAGATAGTGAAGCAATATTTGGTATATAGTATACTTTTGGGCAAATGAGAAAAGGGGGGGGGGTGTGGTATTAGATTTCTGAAGTAAGATTTGGCTATTTAAATATAATTTAGTGAGAAGGAAACAAACATGGCAGAGAAATTGTTGCTAGGAGACTCAGAAACTATGGGACCCTCTATTTACCATAGTTAATTCAAATTAGGCTAAAGTGACATTCTAAAATATTTTTCCAAAAAACAGGTATCTCTGTCTGAATCTCTTGTGCAGGAAAGAGGGGAAGGGTCAAAAGTTCCCTCTGAGTCCTGTTTCTTAACAAACATCTTAAAATCAATATCTCAAAACGGCAGCTTCAGGGTGGCAAAACTTTGGTTCCCTTCACAGTATTAATTGAAATAGCCAAAGTATGGAAACAACCTTAATTTAATGTCCATTGACAGAAGAATTCAATGGAATATAATTCAGCCTTAAAGAAGAAGGAAAATCTACCTTTTGTGACAACATGAATGGAATAAGTTAGTCTAAAAGTTGCACTATGTGAAATAAGTTAGTCACAGAATGACAAGTACTGCATGACTCTAATTACATGAGAATCTAAATTAGTCAAACTTTTGGAAGCAGAAAACAGAATGATGTTTACTATGGAATACAAGCAGGGTGAAATGGGGCATTGTTCAATGAGTATAAAGTTACCATTAAACATGGTGAATACTTTCTAGAGTTTTGTACAGCATAGCGCTTATAGATAACAATATGGTAATATGCACTTAAAATTTTGTTAAAGCTAGATCTCATGTTAAATGTTCTTAACACACACACAGATAAAAAACAAAACAACAAAGGGACAAAAGTAAACTTTCAGAGCCAATGGATATATTTATTACCTTGATTGTGGTAATGGTATCGTGGTTATATACATATATCCAAACTCATAAGTTGTAAACATTAATTATGTACATTTTTCATATATCAATTACACCTCAATAAGGCTATAAGAAATGGTAAAGCTGTAAACTACTTTTAAAAGCATACTTTTTCAGTTCCAAAATATTAAAATATAAACATATGTTTAAGTTTTTACAAAACTAGTGGTGAGAGAAAGACATGCCAGACTGACTGTTATTTCCCTTTTAAAAAATCTGTCATCCATGTCTTTGGAGTCTGACAGATAAGCGATATATAAAAGGAGAAAGAGGTCAACATACTACAGTGCAAAACTTACCACCTAGTGGATTTTGTAATGAGCAACACAGATTGCTTAAATATCCCAAAGTAAACATTAGGGATGTAAACTGAAAGAAAGAGTTTTGGTAAGGGTGTTCAAGACAGCAAAGCAGAATTTTAATTGATGAAATGCTCAGTTTTATTTCCCAAGACCATCCCCTTTGTTTTTTGTTCTGATCAAAGTTGAATGTGTGTCAGAATAAAAAATCATAATGCTTATTCATAGATGCTCTGAAAAAAATCCAAAGCAATGAAAATGAAAAGTAAAAAAAAGAAAATGAAACGTGAAAAATGCAGTGCAAGCAAAAGGCCAGTGAAAACATGCCCAGGAGGGGCATTCTATTAAGACATGTATAAAGTCTTAAAGAGAAATGTTGCTCCATATTTTCAGTGAAATGACAAACAATGTATTTTGTCTTAAAACAAAAACAAGAGAGATCTGATTCAGATGTAAGAGTTCAAAAATCATCTAGGACACCAGAAAGAGAGAAAAATTGAGCACCGACTTAAAAGGGGAAAGAGTAGTAAATCCTTCACAAATTGAAAGCACTTTAGAAACAACATGAGGGCATAATCATGACAGATGACAGAGTCAGCCATGTGATAGCAAGGGAAATGAAATTCTATTTACATAGGAAGAACAAGAATATGAAGCAAATGTGGAGAGCCTGAGGGCTCTGGGCCAGAATAAAAGTGATCCCGTGGTGATACTAAACTCCAAGCATTAGAAAATGTCATCCAATAGATATTCAAACGTATAATGGAAGAAAACCTTTCTGAAATAGGACACACTTGAATCTGAAGATCAAAAGTTCTATCATATGGCAGGAGGTATGAGTGGTTGAGTGAGGGACAGGAAGATGAAGACTCTGAAACAGACTGTCCACAAGAAGTCATACCAACCTTAGATTGTTAAGGAATCCAAATTTTGAGGCAAATATTAGTTTGGCCTCAGATTTTTCTAATATAGTATTTTTTTTCTTTATTGATTTTAGAGAGAGAGGAAGGGAGAGGGAGAGAGAGAAATATCGATGAGAGAGAACACTTATCAGCTGCCTCCTGCGTGCCCCACACTGGGAACTTGGCCCACAACCTGGGCATGTGCCCTGACCGGGAATCAAACCGGAAACCTCTTGGTGCCTGGGTCGACGCCCAACCACTGAGCCACACCAGCCAGGCCCAACATAGTTTTTAATACTAAAAGAATAGAGTTGATGTACAAGTTGATGAAGAAAGTATATCCAAACAGTCTTATATTCTTAATTATAAAGTCAAAAGGTACATACTGAATTTTTCAAGATTTTAGAGGACACTTAATAAGAAATATTCAAGTTATAAATAAAAGTATAAAATGACTAATGAAAAACATTACATCTTTTTATATAGAACTTAAGTTAAATAAGTGTAAGAAGTAGTTTTATATACTAAAATGTTGATAGTATAAATAGTGATAATAAACTAATGATATAAAGTTTTGAAGTAGAGAAAAAGAAGTATAATTGCAAACACTTCTCCACTTATCACAACAGGGAGCTGGTCACTAAATAGTGCCTAAAATTAAAGTTGGAAGGATTCCAACCTGTTGATGTTTTTGTAATTGTTTTTTCCCTTAATTCTAAAGAATCATCTAGTAAGTAATATTACATTTTATTAAAATGAAGAAATTTTATTATGTGCTACATCATTATTTTGTGTAGTACTAATAAAAAAATACTGGGAATAAACTATGGCACACTGTTAAGATGTCCTTGATGGTAACAGCCATTCTGATTTCAAAGAGCTCAGAATGTGGAAACTCAAGTACCTTTAACTGATCCAACACCATATGTCTTTTCTAAAGAAGCATTTATTGAAGTTCAAAAGTTCCTTAATTCATAATTCATATTAATATCTATATATTATACTTATGTAAACTTTAAATTTAAGATCTTCATTTAAAAATAAAATAACCATATATATATATATATATATATATATATATATATATATATATATGATTCTCTTCTCTATTCACTCTTTCATCCATCTATTCCCACATACATCTATTTAATTGGCTCCATCACATAGTCACTAAGATTTGTTTGTGATTGTATTTAATTGGCTCCATCACATAGTCACTAAGATTTGTTTGTGATTGTATTTAATGCATGCGCGCACGCGTGTGTGTGTGTGTGTGTGTGTGTGTGTAGTTTCCTTTTCTGTTTTGACCTTTTCTTAAAATTTTTGTAGTAGACATCTATTAAATTTGAAAAACTATCATTATTCTTAGAAAAATTGCTTTCTATCTAGGCATAACAATACCAAAAATGTCTTGCTGTGTTTTTTTTGTTTTTGTTTTTTTTGTTGTTGTTTTTTTACAAAACATTGCTGCATTATCTATCAATTGCAGAGATTTGTTCTGATTTCAGTGGGTGTGATCCTGTATATCTAGTTTTGTTTCCAGGTAATCTCTATATCTCTTTTTGCCTCATTACAGTTTTAAGAAGTCAAATATATGGACAAATGTGTTATAATAAAACACATACTTACATATATATATATATATATATATATATATATATATATATACACACACACACACAAATATATGTAAACGTTTTTTTCTCTCACTCTTCTATATCTGGAAAATTACTGCAGAACAACTTTCAGAAAACTGTGAAGAAGTAGCTCAATATAAAGTGTAGTGTTTTCAGGCAGCTGAAATCCTGGTGGACATTTTTATTGGTTTATCCTCTTGCTGATTGAGTTGCTCTGTCACATAGTAGATCATAAAGGTCTCATATCCAGATTATTCCATCCATTTTACTGCCTTAGATTAATATTTGTCATGTAATTGTTCTCATTGATAGTTGTCTTATGATATATTAATTCTATAAGTAATAATAACATTTTAATCACAAATAAATAAACTATGATCACGTAATCCTTAGTCTACATCATGAAATTCAAATTTGAGACAAACCATCAGGGGTGTGGAGGAGCATAGAATTCTACTACCACCACTCATTAAAAAGTGTGTTACTGGAGAATTTATTTAACTTCTCAAAACATTATTCTTTTCATCCATGAAGAGTTGTTTTTGTGATGAATAAATGCTAGACTATATGAAAACTTAGCAACATTATATGTCTGATATATAAATGTTTAATATTCACTATATATTATATATCATATATTATACATATAACAAACTTTTGTCTAAATGAGTCAACAGCAAGATAACATTCTCTATTAAAGCTATGAACAGACAGAAAGGAAAGACAAAAATAACTATCCCAGGATTGAACCACCTTGAGATGCCAGAGACTGCAGTAGAGTCCTCACCTAGAAAAACAAGAATTTTCAGAAGGGGCAGAGACTGTGCCTGTTTTTTTTTTGCCCAACTTATTCCTTTTTATAAGGACAGCATTTGTATTGGATTAAGGCCCATGCTAATGGCCTCTATGTAATTTGATTACCTCTGTAAAGACCCTATTTCCAAATAAGTTTATATTCTGAGGTACCAGGGCTTTGGATTTCAACATGCATTTGTGGGGTGACACAATTCAACCCATAGCAGTGTATTTATTTAAAGAATTTATCTTTGAACAGCTATATCATGTTCTTTTTTTATGTAAATGAAATTAAGTAATCAAGATCAAGATGTTTCATCTTCTAAGCAAATTTAATGTTCAAAGAAATTTTCAGATGTGCCAAAATCTTGAAAACATAGCCTCATTCATATTAAAAAAAAAAAAAAAAAGGTTATAATTTTATTTTTGTTAAGTTTCTCTTTAAAATATGGACCTAAGACAAAATTTGTTTTCAGAGTAGATTCTTGATGATTGGTTCAGCAGAATAAATTCTGCATACTTTGTAGGGAAGGTACATAATTATGCTTATATTTTCACCACAAATGGAAGACAGTCAATTCCTGAAAATGTGTTAATGTGTCCAACCACAACATTTTCAGCAAGGGATGTTTAAAAGACATCTGTTTTCTAGAGGTCTTTCTCCCAGGGAGGAATACTGTCAGCAGGGGGTTGTATCCACTAAATGGCAGGTCTTTCCTCCAAAATGGTCCTTTTCACAAAAACCTATAACCTCAGTCTAATCATGAGAAAACCTTAGATAAATACATATTGAGGAACAGTCTACAAAATACCCCTACCAAAACTCTTCAAAATCGTTAAATGACTCCCCAAAGTCAGTAAAACAAGGGGTCTGAGAAGCTGTCACAGCCGAAAGGAAGCTGAGGAAACGTAATAACTAAATGCATGTTGTGTACCGCACGCGGTCCTGCAAAGAAAAAGGACCTGAGGGGAAAACTACGGACATTTGAGTCAAATGGTTAATAACAATATATCAATAGAGGTTTGTTAGCTGTGACAAATGTACCATGCTAATGTAAGTGGCTATCAATAGGGGAAACTGTGTGGTATACAGGAATTCTCTATACTGTCTATACAACTTTTTTCACAAATGTAAAGGCTTCTAAGCTAAAAAGTTTATTTTAATATAAATGGAATGTAACACTGCCACAGCAACATTCAACTTGTGCTGATGAGGGGGTACTGCATTGGACGCAGAAATAAATCCTATCTTATCAACCAAAACATATGGTGGATACTTCATAATGAGAGTAAGGAGGCATATGTCTGGTATGTAAGATTTCCTCTGGAGCACCCCGTAGTACACCCATGTTCTGGATGACAATCAATGGAAGACTGCAGACATATAAAAGAGCTAGGACTGGACTGTGAATGGATCTGAACTTTCAGACAAGAAGATAATAAGGTTCACCCCATCAGACAAAGAACCACAGCCCAATATGATGCTTGCAGATGGTGAAGAAAATAAGGCATGAGCAATGAAAAAAACAAAGTTGTAGAAGCTACATTCATGTGAACATTATGAAAATGAGGATTGTAATAGTTATGTTATAGTTCCTTAGTGTGAGATGAATATATTAGTATATAATTAACACATTTTCCTCCTTCTCCTATAAATTCGTCATCTCATATAGAAGCATGGGTCATCTTCTATCTTAGTACTTAGGCTTCAGCATATTAAGGGGTATAACTTAGCTTGAAGTGGAGTGAAACTCATACAGGTGGACAGCGTAACTGTGTGTCCCTTTGGGTAGCAGTTAGAATGTTTTCCTGGATGAGAAAAAGTGGAAACACTGCAGGTAAAACATGATTTTATTTACTTGAAAATTAGATTTGCTTAAAAGGATGTGCACAGATGCCATGGCAAGAGGTCGACTGTGGTAGCACTGAACTGTGTCAACTGGGCTTTATTTCCCAGAATTCTCTTTATTGTATGTACTGAACCTGAGAAAGCTGTGCCAGATTGAAAGGCAAAACTGGAGCAGCAGTCATTGTGGTGCAGACATTACTGTGAGGTGTAGAGATGCTGTTCCTCACACACACACTCTGATCTATGGCTCATTAGTCCAGCCAGGTGCTCTGCCTTCAGATTTGCCACAACCAGAGCCAGGCACCTGGGTGCAGGTCGCCATCTTTTTCTGTGGATCACCTGTACTGTCAAGGTTGGAGGCACTGCCAGGCTGACATAGGGGCCCTTCTCCAATATCTAACTGGAGTGGGCAGGGGAAGAACACATGCATGCCCAGTAAAGTCTGGGTGACATAAGGAAGGCCCTATGTCATGTCACAGATAGTTCTGCTTCTCTGATCAAATCCTAAGCAACATAAAAACACAAAGTCAAGCAGTAGAGGTGGCAGAGATTCTGGCTGGCTCTCAGTGTGAAGTTGATGGATGAACCAGAATTGAAGCCAGGAAACAAACATTAGAAACAGTAATCAGACAGAAAATTCAGAGAAGGGGGCTGGTTCATCCTTGCCCGCATCCCAACATTGCTAGAAGATACTGAGGTTAGCAGGTGTGTTTGCATAAGAAGTAAAGTAACCACCAGTGGTTGCAGGTTTCAGGAGGTGACCCAGGAAGACAGTACCACCTTTCAGAGACAGAGGGCCCCAAGGAACAGAGATGAAGATGCTAACTCACCCCAGTAGGTAGTACTACCTACCCCAAATTTTCAATTACAGGAAGCAAGATCCTGTATTCAGTCACATCTGTACTCAAAAACCAATGAACACATTATCAATTAAAAGAAGAGTAAAAGAAATCAAACCTTACTAATTACTTGGAGAAAAGCCATAACTCGAAACAGCCACAAATCTTCAGAAATGGAATCATTAATTAACCAGGACTGCCCAGTCCCAGAACATTCAGACACTGGAAATAAATGTGTTAGAGACATTGGTCATAATCTAATTTCCACAAAAATAGTGTTATAAAAATAGGAAAAGAATATGCCAAAACTTAAAACATTGTTGTCAACAAATTAAGCATGAAAACAATATAATGCACAGGATGAAAAGTAGAATGAAGAGGCCTAGCTTATTTACAAGGGAATATGAACATGGATTCATAAAGAAGGTTTCATTAGATACAGTGAATGTAAGATGACAATGCAACAACATAAATATTTTGAGGGAAAATTAATTTGAAACTAGATTGCTCTGTCCCACCATGTTATAATTTGTGGAAAAAGACAAATGAAAACATTTTTTTTTATATTCAAAGACCCATAAATTCTTACCATCTAGAGGATCTCTCTGAAGGACTTATTTAAGAATAAATAGTTTAAGAAAATTTTCATCAGAAGAAAATAGTAATACTATTGAAATAATACACATAGTAATACTATTAGATTTAATTGTATATATAAGTAATCATTGTCATATATATATATTTAAATCTAGCATAGAATTCCAAGTAATCTTAAAATGAGAGGTGGTAGGTACGTCAATATAATGATTAAGGTGAATTGGAGATAATCTCAGTGGCTCAACCAACCAAGCAAACAACCTGTGCAATAGTCTATTTTTAAGACATGACATTAAAAGCAGAAACACTAGAAAGTTTGAAAATACTGGAAGGGAAATACCCTGGGGATAAATAAGCATAGAGTAGCTTGGGACCCATATCATGGAGAGGACAAAATAGTGAAATTTTAATAGGAACTTCTGTTAAACAATAATATATATATGTAAAAAGGCAGGTAGGGAGACAGATTAATACATAGATATACATACTAGGTATAGATGACATATGTTATCTTGTGGGAAGTTTTTAAAAGAACACATTTATTTATACTTTTACCTCTCATCAGATAATAAAATGTATAGATTTGTTTTTGTATGTGCTCTCATATGCCAGTCTGAATAATAATAATAATAATAATAGTAATAATAATAAAGCTTTTAGATGAGATCAGGCATGTTCAGGGTGGTAAGGCCATAGACTAATAATGAAGCTTTCAAAGCAAATCTAAATCTCAACAACTTTACATGTATACTGAAAAAAAAATCAGCCTTTTATAAGTCTAGTTTTGAAAGTAATGCCTTAAATATTTTGCTTATAAAAGTGCTACTAAGTCAAATTTATTTTTATTACTAGAGGGAAATATAATATGGCTATTTTTCTATCAGAGATCTTTTTTCTACCAGATGCATTTCCTGGGATGACAAATACCAAATATGTCTCCCTCTCTCCCCCTCTCTGTCCTTCTGCCCTCCTTCCTCTTGCCTCTCTCTTTATATATATAGAACATTTTTTAAAGAATATTTCACTTTTTTTTCTAGTGAAGAAAGGGGTAAACAAATATCATCTGATAATCTGAAGTGGTTATTAAAGTGTTTTTTCTTGTATTTTTAAATTTTATTTAAAGTTTAACAAACACAGAAATGAGAAAAGTCCTAACTGAACAGCTCAGTGAATTACCACACACCAAACTCACTTATTACCAAGGGCAGGTTATCCCAGTGAAGGTCTTAGCACTCTGGGGGGCCTCTTGTGTCTCCCCAGTCTCTAACTCATCATCCCCTCAAAAGAAAGTAGCTATCATTAATTCTTCACATAACTATCATTAATTCTTACCTGTTTACACCTTGAAGTATATTGAATCATAAAAGTGAAATTGTTTTGTGTCTGGCTTCCTTCCCACACGATTTTGAGATTATTTAAATTTTTTCATATAGCTATTGTTTGCTTTTATAATGACTACTAGTAAGCAATCCATTACAGTTCTGATTATCATTTGAGTTGTTCCCAACATTTGGCTGTTAAGAATAATTTGGATCTGAACTTTCTTGTACATGTGTCTTGATGCACACATGCATACATTTCTGTTGAAAATATACTGAAGAGTGAAATTGCTGATTCACAACATGTGTTTATGTTTAACTTTAAGATATATGGACTGCCCCACAGTCATCCAAAGTGGCTGAAACAACATACACTGGCTCCAGACAGGTAGAATAGTGCCCTCCTTCTACAGCCTGGACAGCACTAGGTATAATAAACAGTTTTTACCTTTTAAAATTTCAGAGGGTGTGTAATGTTAACTTCTGTAGAATTTATTGATTGCTTTTGCATTCAATCATTAGAGGACATTGAGTTAATACTTTTTGATTCACTTCCCTGTTCAAGTTTCTTGTGTTTATGTCTATTGGGTTGTCTGTCTAAAAAATTATCCAACAGTGTTTTGATTATTATGGTTATGGGTCACTTTGCAGTGTGTATCCTGTAACTGTCTTGCGGCTTGCCTTTTCAATCTGTTATTTTTGGAAAAAGAGAGAAATTCCTCTTAAAGATAGACCAATTTATCAATATTTTTCCCTATGTTGTTAATGTTCCTTGTGTCTTAAACCTTTTCTTTACCAAATTCATAACCTATTCCCCTACAGTATATAAGTATTTCCATTTTCTTATTTCTTGAAGATTCACATGATTAATTTCTTAATATATGGTTGAATTCACTAACAAAATCATCTGGACCTTGAATTTGTTTGAGGGAAGGTATTTAATTATATAGTCTATAAATTATAAGCTTTTCAAATCTTAATAATTTAATGTCTATAGGTTCTTCTGTGAAGCCCCCATTCATTCCTGAAATGGATTATTTCTACTTTTTTACATTTCTCTCACTTGATCTTGCCAAATAGATATGAAGTTTATTGATCTTTTTCAAAGCCCAGTATTTTTTTTAATCTTCTTAATCTATTTTCTGCTGTTACTTTCATTATCTTTCTTTTTATTTCATGTGGATGTAATGCGTTATTTTCTTTCACAGAAGGATGTTTAGCTCATTTTTTAAAAGCTTGTTTGCTTATTCAATGTATATATTTAAGAGTATAAGGGGATGGGAAGAGGTAAACCAAATAACTTTTATGCATATATGCATAACCAATGAATACAGACAATAATGTGGGGAAGGCAGGAAGAGAGTGGGAGTGGGGAGGAGGGGGCCAATGGGGGAATAAAAGGAGGACATCAGTAATACTTTCAATAATAAAGATAAAATTTAAAAGACTATAAAATATTCTTTAAGTATAGCTTTGGTAAATCCTACAAATTATCATACTTATATTTCATTTATCATTCTGTGCAAAGTATGTTATCAGTTTTAATTGTGATTTCTTCCTAAAACAATGAATTATTTTGACCTCTATTTCTTAATTTTTAACCTATATTTTTCTTAGTATTGACTTATTGTTATCTATCACTAACTTAATTGGTGGTGGTATGCATGAGAACACAGTTAATATGATTTTGATCTTTTATATTTGGTGACATTTAATTGAGCATATGACCAAATTTTGAACTATTTCATTTATCTATTTCTTACTGCACTGAATAGAAATTTCAGTACATGAGGTGACGTTATTCCTTTTGTGAAGATTAGGTGACTGTATTTGTGTGGGTTTCTTTCTAAGCATTATATTTTGTTTCATTGACCTATTTGTTATTTTGCCATTATCTTGCAGTTTTAATTAATACAGATTCATAGTAAATCTTAAATATGAATAGTGTAAGTCCCCTGCATTTGTTTACTTCTTCAATATTATGTTGATTATTCTGTGTCTTTTGCCTTTTTATATAAATTTAGGATTGGTTTATTGACATCTACAAAACAACTTGCAGGGATGCAAGTGGTTCACTGAATTGGGGTTCACTGAATTAGGGTTCACTGAATCAATAGATCAAGTTGCATGAATCAGCATCTTAACATTTTTTTCCCTATCAATGAACATACAGTATCTTTCTATTTACTTAGATTTTCTTTGATTTTTATTATCAGAGTTTGGAATTTTTCCTCATATAGACCCTGTGTATATCTTATCACCTTTACACAAAAATATTTTTTTAGGGGGTGCTAATACAAATAATATTGTGTTTTAGTTTCAAATTTCAAATTTCAAAAGTTCATTGCTGATATTTAAAAAAGCAATTATTTTTTATATTAACCTTGCATACTACACCTGTTAAAATAGGCTTGCCTACCAGAAATAAATTCCACTGGGTAGTAGTATATAATTTTTTAAACATTCTTGGATTCAATTGTTAATATTTTATTGAGGATTTTTGCATCTATGTTCATGAGAGATGTCAGGCTGCAGTTTTTCTTTACCTTATGTTTTCTTTATTTATTTTTAAACATTATTTTCTTTATTGCATGACCCCCACTGGGGATTGGGCCTACAACCTGGGCATGTGCCCTGACTGAGAGTCAAACTGGAGACTTCTTGGTGCATGGGTCGATGCTCAACACATGAGCCACACTGGCTGGGCAAGTTTTTTTTTTTTTTTTTTTTTTTTTAATTTTTATGTGTTTATCTGGTATTAAGATATTGTTGGTGTCATAGAATAAGTTGAGAAGTATTCTCTCTACTTCTGTTATCTTGAATAGATTGTAAAAAATTAGTTTCATTTATGCCTTAAAAGTCCCCATCCCAGCTTGGTGCTTTCTATTTTGTGAGGTTATTAATTTCTTTACTTTAATTTTTAATAGATATAAGTTTATTCAGTGATCTAGTTCTACTTTTTCTTTGTGAGATTTGATAGTTTGTATCCTTCATAAAATTAACTCATTAGTATGTTATCAAATTTTGGGGTATAATCTTGATTATTGATTTTAAAAAGTTCTTCTTTTCTAAGATATACATGCAATGCTATACATTTTAAGCACTATATTTTTTTATCTCATTAATTTGTCATATTGATAAATTATATTATTTTCATTGATATTTAGCTTAAAATTTTATTTATTTTATCTTGGGTCTTCTTCCATGACTCATGGTTATTTCAAAGTTTGTTGTGTAATCTTCAAATATTTGGGAATTTTCTATTTATTTTTTATTACTAATTTCTATTTTAATTCCATGTCAATCTAGAAGTTTATTGTATGATTTTTTTAAATGTGTCACTGTGGGATTTATGTCACAGAATATGGTCTATCTTGGTGTGTGTTCCATGTAAACTTGAGAAGAATATGTATTCTGCTATTGTAGGATAAATATTCTATAAATCACAATTAGATCCAATTGATTGGTGGTGCTGTTACTGATAGAGAGGTGTTGGAGTCACCAAGTATAATAGTGAATTTGTCTATTTATTTTATAGTTCTGTCCATTTTTGTCTCATTTATTTTGACATTCTGTTGCTAGGCACGTATACATTAAGAATAACTATGTCTCCTTGGAGAATTCACTTCTTGATCATTATGTATTGCCCCTTATTCTCCCTTATTCTTTTTCTTATTCTGAAGTCAGCTCTGTCTGTAATTAATGTAGCTCCTACAGTTTTCTTTTGTCTAATGTTGGTATGGTATATCTTTCTCCACTACTTTACTTTTTTTTCATCTTCACCTGAAGACATTTTTGCATTTACCTTCAGTTAGAGCAGAAGGGAGAGAGGGAGAAAGAGAGAGAGAGAAACATCCATGTGAGAGAGACACATCAAATGGTCACCACCTACACGACCTCAACTGGGGCCAGGAACAAACTGCAACCAAGGTAGTTGCCCTTAGTGGGAACCGAACCCGGGTCTCCCTGGTCCATGGGCTGATGCTCTAACCGCTGAGCCAAATTGGCCAGGGCTCCACTACTTTACTTTTAATCTATCTTTTTCTTTGTATTTAAAATAGGTTTCTTGTACACAAGACAGAATTGAGTCTTGTTTTTATATCCACTTTTATTAGCTGCTTTTTGTTAAAAAACAAAATTCAACTGAGAAAATTTGGAGTTCCAATGGGCTTTATGAAGAGATTCATGAATTGAATTGGGCAGTATCCCATCAGGCAATAAAGGGGCTCTTCAAGGATTTTCACAAAATGGAAGGTTTTTATAGAAAGAAGAGTGGGGCAAGGGAGCTACTCTCAAAAGAAATGAAAGGATTACTTTGAGGCCAGGACATCTTCGTTTGGGAAAAGGGTTGTCAAGTGTTTTATCATGAAGATTGCCTCTTCTTCCTAAGGGGAATGGAAAGGGCTTATGTGAGAGGTTACCTCATTCCTGTTCACCAGACAATTCCAGACCAGTTTGTTCAGATTATATTTCTTGTGAAGGTCAAAACTGCAATTAGGTCATGGACTTTAACACATGATGTCATTATGAGCCTGTGGTTTTCTTTTTAATCTTTTAACGTGTATATTAACAACCATTCAATTAATGTGATTATCGATATTATTTGACTTACCAACTTCATGTTATAACTGCTTGTACACATTGAATTTATTCTTTAAAAATATTCTAATTTTTCCTACATTTCTTATAATTTTTCTGGTATTAATTGAGCATTTTTGTTGTTGTTGTTATTAATCCTTACCCAAGGATATATTTCCATTGATTTTTAGAGAGAGTGGAAGGAAGGGAGGGAGAGAGAAAGAAAGACATCATTGATGTGAGAGAGACACATCCATTGGTTGCTTCCTGCACAACCCCAATCAGTACTGGAGAATGAACCTGTGACCTTGACCAGAATTAAACATGATACCTTTCAGTCCATGAGCGGACACTCTGACCAATGAGCCAAAATTGCCAGAGCTGAGCACTATATGATTCAATATTCTTTTCTCTTTTAGCAGATTAAGTGTACTCTGTAAAAAAAAAAAAAAATCATTTTTAGTCATTGCCTAGTGTTTGCAAAATACATGTAAAACTAACCCAAGCCCTTTATTTATTTATTTATTTATTTATTTATTTATTTATTTAATCCTCACCCGAGGACATCTTTTCATTTTTTTGTTCAGATAGAGTGGGAGGGAGAGAGAGGAAGAGAGAGAGAAACATCGACGTGAAAGGGACACATCGAGTGGCTGCCACCCGCACAATCAACCAGGGCTGGAGACAAACTGCAACCCAGGTATGCGCCCTTAGCAGGAACTGAACCAGGGTCTCTCTGGACCGCAGGCTAATGCTCTAATCGCTGAGCCAAACCGGCCAGGGCCCAAGCCCATTTTTAAATAACACTTGATCACTTCTTGGTAGTACCAGTAACTTATAACTGTATTTCACTTTCTTTCTTCTGTACCTCATAAGATGACTGTCATTCATTTCACTTGCTTATCTTTGTTAATTAAGAAAATAAAATATTTTATTATACTTAATCTGTTCCTTTTCTGATGTTTCTATATAATTTATGTAGATTTAAGTTTCTAACTATATCATTTAACTTCTCTCTGAAGAACTTCTTTCAATACTTCTTGCGAGGGAGATATATTCATGACAAACTTCCTGAGTTTTTATTAAATTGATGGTTTGGGCAGGCTATAACTAGAAACGTGGAAACCACTTTATTTGAAACAATGTGAGTATAGAGTAAGTCATTTCAACAAAGGTGATGGAAGATCTAGAAACCAGTGATGGTTTGTGATTTCACCAGAGTAGAAAGAACAGGGAGCATCTAGGAGCCCTGGATTGAAGGGACAAAAGGAATTGATCAACTGAAGATTGAAGTTGGAACCTCAGCAGTCAGTCAAGCAGGAGCTGAATTCAGGGAACAGATGCTACCACTGACAGATGATGTTTGCAGTGGAGAACAAGGAGGAGCAACACTGGTTTCCCCTCTGTCTACTCTCCAGTCTTTCCCTGGGCCAAGCAGAGTGGAAGACCCTGATGAAAGACCAGGGAAATATGTCCTTCAGCAATCAAGCACCTGCTTTATACAGCAGACAGACAAAGAATGAGGAATTCATCTGAGGGCTAAAGACTCAGATACATTTAAATGTTGTTATATTTGTTAATCCCTAATACACACTCATTCAATTCAATGTGGTCTGTGGTCTAATGGCAGAATGGACTTTAGAGACCTAAGTGAAGAAAACTTTCATAAATGAATCCAAGAAATATTTCCCTTTGAAAAATAAACAAGATGTGGTGATGTTTGTTTATTCAGCCTTTCATTCACTCAACTTATTGGACAATATTTGTTGAATATTATTACGTGAATGAGACAAACTGAAATTTATAGTGTGGTGTAGATAGGTTACTACATCTTATTAAAAACCATATCATTAGAATTATTACTATGTGTTGCTATAGTTTGTGTTACTATAAATCCTATTTTTTTAGGGAGTGCTTTAGAGAATAGTAGGGAGTGGGAGAGGAAGACTGCTGTGTGGTAGTAATTAGAATCCAAAGTAAGTCTTGGTTTAGCCAGTGCCCAGATTTCTGGGGTAATTGCCTTAAATCTATCACAGAAAGCAACGAAATGGTAATAGCTTCAGGGGGAGAGGAAAGATTCCTCAGTGAGTAGAGAAGCAGCACTAAAGAGACAAAAATAATAGTGGTCAAAGGCTCCTCTTCTCCACAATGGCCTCATTTTGCTAGCAAATCAAGGCGAGTTTTCAGAGAAATAATTTAATTTCCTCGTCAGTGAAAGAGATTTAGATTTTCATGTGCCTTAATTATTTCCCCAATAAAAGAATGCTAGTAGCCCTGGCATGTATGTAGCTGTCCGATTTTCCCAACACCATTTATTAAAGAGGCTGTCTTTACTCCATTGTATGCTCTTGCCACATTTGTTGAATATTGATTGAACATAATGTTTTGGGTCAATTTCTGGGTCTTTGTTCTATTTAATTGATCTATGTGCCTGTTCTTGTGCCAGTACCAGGCTATTTTGATTACAGTAGCTTTGTGATATAACCTGATATCTAGTATCCTGATCCTCTTTTTCAAGATTACTGTGGCTATTCCTGGTCTTTTTTGGTTCCATATGAACTTTTTAAGTATTTGTCATAGTTCTGTGAAGTATATCATTGGTATTTTGATGGGGATTGCATTGAATCTATAGATTGTTTTGGGTAGTATGGAAATTTTTTTTTCCTTATTTTTTTATCCTCACCCGAGGATATTTTTCCATTTTTTGTACAGATAGAGTGGGAGGGAGAGAGAGGGAGAAACATCGACATGAAGGGACACATCGAGTGGCTGCCACCTGCACGACCAACCAGGGCCGGGGACAAACCGCAACCGAAATACATGCCCTTAGCGGAAACCGAACCTGGGTCTCTCAGGACCACAGGCCGACGCTCTAACCACTGAGCCAAACTGGCCAGGGCTGGGTATTATGGAAATTTTAATGATGTTAATTCTTCCAATTCATGAACAAGGTATGTGCTTCTACTTTTTTATATCTTCCTCTATTTCTTTTTTCAATGTCCTGTAGTTTTCTGTAAATAGGTCCTTTACTTCTTTGGTTAAGTTTATTCCTAGGTATCTTAATTTTTTTTCACAATAGTAAATGAGATTGGTTTCTTAGTTTCTCTTTCTGTGAGTTCATCATTGGTGTCTAGGAATGCCATCAATTTCTTGACATTAATTTTGTATCCTGCTACTTTGCCAAATTCATGTATTAAGTCTAGTCATTTTTTGATGGAGTCTTTGGGGTTTTCTACGTATACTATCATGTCGTCTGCAAATAATGACAGTTTCACTGCCTCCTTTCCAATTTGGATCCCTTTTATTTCTTCTTCCTGTCTGATTGCTGTGGCTAAGACTTCCAGTACTATGTTAAATAAGAGTAGTGAAAGTGGGCATCTTTGTCTTGTTCCTGTTCTTAAGGGAAACACTTTTAGTTTTTGTTCATTGAGTATGATGTTGGCTGTAGGTTTTTCATATATGGCCTTTATTATGTTAAGATATTATCCCTCTATTCCAAGATTGCTGAGCGTTTTTATCAGAAATGGGTGCTGGATTTTGTCAAACGCTTTTTCAGCATCTATTGATATGATCATATGGTTTTTATTTTTCATTTTGTTTATGTGGTGTATCACATTTATTGATTTGCAAATGTTGTACCAGCCTTGCATCCCTGGGATGAATTCCAATTGGTCATGGTGAATACTTTTTTTGATGTATTGCTGGATCTGATTTACTAGTATTTTGTTCAGAATTTTGGCATCTATGTTCATCAGGAATATTGGCCTGCAGTCTCGTTTTTTTGCAATGTCTCTTTCTGGTTTTGGAATTAGAATTATGCTGGCCTCAAAATGAGTTTAGAAGTCTTTCTTCTTCTTGAATTTTTTGAAATAGTTTGAGAAGAATGGGTGTTAGTTCTTCTTTGAATGCTTGGTAAAACTCCCCCATGAAGCTGTCCAGGCCTGTGCTTTTGTTTGCTGGGAGAGTCTTGATTACATATTCAATTTCTTTCATTGTTATTGGTCTGTTCAAATTTTCTATCTCTCCTGGGTTCAGTTTGGGGACACTATGTGTTTCTAGAATTGGTCCATTTCACTTAGATTGTCCAATTTGTTGCCGTATAATTGTTCATCATATTTGTTAACAATCCTTTGTATTTCTGTGGTGTCAGTTATTACTTCTCTTCTTTCATTTCTAATTTTGTGTATTTGGGTTCTCTCTCTTTGTTTCTTGGTGAGTTTAGCTAAGGGTCCATCAATCTTGTTTACCTTTTCAAAGAACCCAGATTCTTTGAATTGTTTTTCAGCCTCCATGTCGTTTATTTCTGCTCTGACCTTTACAATTCCCTTCCTTCTACTTGCTCTGGGGTTTTCCTTTTGTTTGCTTTCTAGTCCTTTAAGATGTGAAGTTAGGTAGTCAATTAGAAATTTTTCTTGTTTCCTGAGGTGGGCCTGTAGTGCTATGAACTTCCTTCTCAGAACTGCTTTCACTGCATCCCATAGATTTTTGTGTTGTTTTGTGTTCATTTTCATTGGTTTCCCGGAAGTTTTTAATTTCTTCCTTGATCTCCATGGTAACCCATTCATTGGTCAATAAGATGCTATTTAGCCTCCATGTTTTCAAATGTATTTGAGTGTTCTTGTTGCAATTGATTTCTAGTTTCATGCCATTGTGATCTGAGAAGATGCTTGATATGATTCAATATTCTTGAACTTGTAGAGACTTAGTTTGTTCCCTAACATGTTGTCTATCTTTGAGAATGTCTTATGTGCACTTCAGAAAAATGTAAATTCTGCGGTTTGGGGGTGTAATTCTCTGTAGATATCTATTAAATCCATTTGGTCTAGTGCTTCATTTAGAGTCTCTGTTTCCTTGTTAACTTTTTTTTCTAGATGATCTATCCAGTGATCTCAGTGGAATGTTGAAGTTCCCTGCTATGATTGTATTGCTGTCAATTTCTTCTTTGAAATCCTCCAGAAGATTTAAAATATATTTTGGTGCCTCTAGATTGGGTACATATATATTTACCAAGGTTATGTTTTCCTGTTGGATAGATCTTTTCAATATTATGTAGTGGCCTTCTTTGTCGCTAGTTATGGCCTTCTTTTTGAAATCTATTTTATCAGATATGACTATTGCTACCCAGCTTTTTTTTTTTTCTTTCCATTTGCTTGGAATATTTTTTCCATCTGTTTACTTTAGACTTATTTGAGTCTTTTGTTGTGAGGTGGGTCTCTTGTAAACAACATATATGTGAGTCATGTTTTCTCCTTTAATCATCTACTCTGTCTTTTTATCAGAGCATTCAAACTATTTACATTTAAAGTTGTTATTGATATGTACTTATTTATTGCCATTTTTGTTTATTGTAGTCAAATTTTTCTTCCTATTTCTTCTACTAATTACAGCAGTCCTTTTAACATTTCTTGCAGTGCTGGTTTGGTGCTAATATATTCCTTTAGTCTTTTTTTGTCTGGAAAGCTCTTTATTTGACCTATTTTGAATGATAGCCTTGCTGGATAGAGTAGTCTTGGATTCAGATCCTTGTTTTTTATGACCTTGATTACTTCATGCCTTTCCCTTCTGGACTGTGGTGTTTCTGTTGAGAAATCAGCTGAGAGACTTATGAGGGTTCTTGGTAGGTAACCTCTTGTTTATCTCTTGCTGCTTTTAGGATTCTCTCTTTGTTTTTAATTTTTGGCATTTTAATTATTATGTGTCTTGGTGTGGGCCTGTTTGGGTTCTTCTGACTTGGGATCTCCGTGCTTCTTGAACTTGAATGCTTTCTTCCTTCACCAAGTTAGGAAAGTTTTCTGTCACTATTTCCTCAAATATATTCTCTCATCCTTGCTCATTTTCTTCTTCTTCAGGGACTCCTATGATGTGCATGTTATTATGTTTCCAGTTGTCCCACAGTTCTCTTAAACTGTGTTCTTGGTTTTTAATTGTTTTTCCTTTTGGTTTTCTGATTGGTTATTTTTTTTTCTACCTTGTCTTCTAATTTACTGATCCGATCCTCAGCTTCCTCTACTCTGCTAGTTAGTCCTTCCAATGTTTTCTTAATTTCTGGTATGTCATTCTTCATTTCCACTCGGTTGGTTTCAATGTTTCTATATCTTTACTCATGGTGCTGATGTCCTTACTCATGCTGTTGAGCTTCCTTAAATCATGGGTCTGAACTCTACCTCAGATAATTTGCTTAACTGCATTTTATTGATCTCATCTTTGGTAGAGGTCTCTTGTTCTTTCATTTGGGATTTCAGTGGGTTTTGGAGCCTGCCAAATTATACCTGTGGGTGTTGGTGTTCTGCTGTTTGTGGCCTTCACTACTGGGTTTGAATAAGTGTGGAAGGGCCCATGTTAAACTCCACTGTCAAGTCTTACTTTCCTGGGTAGATTAGCAAGCCCAGGAAAGGTTCAGTTACCCTCTATCTTTTTGCCTGTAGGCTATTACTCAGGGCCTTGGAATGTAGCCCTTTGGTATTCTTTGTAGGAGGATTTTTAGAGGGTGGGGCAGATGCTTGTTAATGGGCCTCAATTTGCATTTCTTTCTCTCACCTGAAGGGGGCTGAATCTCAGAGGGAGGGGCTGCTCTTTCTCCCCAGAGCTCTGGGAAGGAGCAACCTGGCCACCATCTTTTGTGGCTGCGTCTCTGCAAAAACTCTGAGTGCCCTCCAAATCCTGGGTGTCCCCACAGAGTTCCAGTCCAGTCTGCCCTCCCTCTGCCAGAGCCCAAGGTGAGTGACTGTAGCCAATCTAGTGCTCTGTCCTGGCCCTCTATGCTGTGGAGCTGTTTTGGGATTTTAACCCCAAGGGCACTGCTCACAGATAAGGCTGCTGCTGTCCATGGGCTCCCAGCCTGCCACCCTCTCACGCCTCTGCAGATCCTACCAGTGTCCCTGGTTATATGGTCCTTTCCCACTGCTTTTCTGTTGCTTTTCCCCAATGATTTGTCTTTATTTTAGTTGTAATTTCCATTTGGTCCTGGGAGATCAGCTTCTATTCACTCCGCCACCATTTTTTCTCCCTCAATAATGATGGTTTTTAATGTGAAATAATGTGGCAATGGTAAAATGTGACTGACTAATATTTTATGATCTTAAAAAATTTCCATTGATATGTTTTGGTACATCATATTCAATATATTTATTGAAAAGTCACACAGTTGTGAGATTATTGATTAATGATCTTGATTTAGAATAGGTTTGTAGAAGAAAGACAAAATATGTCTGACTTATAAAGAGCTGTATTTGAGCAGCCTGCCACTAGCTTTACCTAGTGAGCTTATCTAGTGTACATGATATAAGAAAACAACCCATTCTTATATAAGCAATTAATGTCAATGAATATCTTATATAGTAAATAAGCAACTAGTAAAAAATTTTGCAAGGTCAAAAAAATAAAAAACATATCTCTAACACCTAAAATAAACCTTATAAAAATTACATGTAATAAGAAAATTAGTATCAGCTATTTAAAGCTTGATTTTTATATGGAATAGTAAGAATGATGCTAGCTGTAGACATATTTTCTATAAAAATGTTTTTAGATTTCCTAAAATATACTTAGTGATGTATCTAGATGCTGCAGTAAAAAATAAAATCCATAGTTTTTAAAATTTGTCAATGGAGACTTTTCATCCATAAATATTAAAAACAAAACATGACTTGAATTACACAAATATAAGCATTTTTCTTAGTTGCATACAAATCATGTAATAAATGAATAATCTAGGATTTATCATTCCCCATTCTGCTAAATAAAATGTAATCCATACATAGTGTAAACGCACTGCAGAAATAAATACCCCCTTTCATATCTTCCTGCAGGCCAATTCCAAATTCAGTCCCTCAATTACTGTTGGAAGAAATGACACATTTATATTATAAGTGTTACATATTATGGCAGAGCAATAAAAAATTTCTCATAAATATGAAACAGTGGTTGCTACAGACATAATTTTACGTCTTGGATAAAAATTTAATAATAGATAATTATGGTCATGCACATGATATTTTGTTGCTTTTTCTTCACTCTGATGAGTAAATTCCTCCTGTAGTTATGAGTTTACTCAATTTCCTGTTAGCCTCCATTGTCCTGGATGGGTTTGAATGATGCACTCTAGGTGGTTTTTTAGTTATTCTCAGTAGGGTTGAATTAGTCTGGTTCTGTGGAAGAAATGCTTATTCAACCTTTATGTAGCAGATATTTAAGAGTTTGGGAATAAAAATAACTTCTCTTCAAATAACTTCTCTTTAGCCTTCACTCACCAGTTTGTGTAAATGAAGACAGTATACTAATTCCAAGCCCCATTTTATTTGTATGCGGCATGATTACATACTAATTACCTCTCTGAAGATTAACTAAAATAGGATATGTGAATTGTCCTACAAAATTTAAGCTGGATTTTCTTCTCTCTCTCTCTCTATTTTTTTTTTTTGTTTGTTTAAAATGTGTTTTAATCTCTGTGTGAAGCTCTGAGAGTTTCTAAGAAACTGCTCTTCATGAAACTCGTGTGCTATGCACAAGAAGAATAGGTAAAACTCTTGTATTATTCCTACGTCATGGACTCTCACAGGAGTTCCTGCTGGTTCATCCTTCTGCTATCTCTCTCTCTGTTTCAGGTGTCCTAGTCTCTGGCTCTTCACTCTTGGCACCTTCAGAAGGCTTTGCGTTTTCAAGGCTTCGACCTGGAAATGTTAACAGACTCTAAATGTTTACTCATCCCCAGAATTTTCTTTGAAATTCTGGTATTATATATCCAATAACATATTTCACATCTGAGGTAAATCACCGACAGCTACATATTCAGAAACCTTCATATTTCCTCCCCAATTATGGTTTTCCTCATGTTTTCCCATTTCGGTGAATGGCAATAAAACCTACCAAGTGGCTTGATACAGACACATTCCTTTCCTTATTTCTTATGTTTCTCTTAGCACCACATTACAATAACCAATCATATCAGATCATCTTCTCCCAAAATTATATCCAGGACATTTTCATCTGTCACCACCTTTTGCTGGTATAATTTGGATACAAACCAGTGTCCTCCCTTGCCTTTGATGTTGAGGGAGTTCCCTGTTTTTATTCTTCTTCGTTGTTCTCAATTCTAAATCACTTTCTTCACATTTCATAATTATTAGTTTGTTTATTTGCTTTGCAAATATGTATCATGTCTACTAGAATGAGTACAGGGCAAAGGAGGGCAGGAGTTTTTGATTGCTTTGCTGATTATTGAATATTCAGTATCTATTTCACTCCTTAGTTCATAGTAAGCTTGCATTATATACTTGATAATGTATAGATGAATGATAAAGAAACATAATTTTAGTAATTGCTTTGAAACTATTCTTTACGTAATTCCTTCATGTTGAAATCCCAAGAATCACTGAAGGAGATTTAATTTTGATGTAATTGATTGGGCCAGGTGCAGCTGAGCATAGGAGCCAAAGTTGAAATGACTATCATGATAGTTTTCCAGAAAAACATAATCCTTCATAAAAAATGTGAGGCATTGCCTACTGAGATATTTTGAGATTTAGCATACAAGCATCTATCGGATATTGTGACCAGTTCACTGACCAATACATGGGCAGCAAGATCAAAGGAAGAAAAAAATTAATCTACAGAGAGATAATGTCATACTACTGAGTCCTTTTATAGATTGTAAAATCAGACAGAAAAATAAAGCCTGGAAAATGATGCAGAGAAAAAACACAGGCCACAGATCTTTACAACTTTATGTAATCTTAGATGTGGAATTCAGCTGGCCTTGACAAGAAAACATTCTTCCAATATTTCTGTTCTGATCACCTTAAAAACTGCCATACGTTGTACTCCTAACAGCATCGGTGCTTGGGTGGACAGCACATTAAGATACTTCTCAGTAACTACACCAAATAGCTTCTGAGTTTTACAACTTCATAAAGATAACAGTTTGAGACAAGAGATTCTGATCACACAATATAATGCAGTGTATGATTTCTTTTTCTAAGTAGTTAATAAATAAAACATAGACATAGGATAAATGTTAGACCAAATGGTTCTGTGAATATAGAGACTTGTCAGAACTTCTGGGCAGATTTGGCTCAGGAAATAGTTTCTCACCTGGGTCTCTCCAGATTTTCCTGTACTTTCAAATTCATGATTCAATAAAATGTTGTCAATATTTCTCTACTTCCAAAGCTAGTTCCCTGTCTACACTGATTTTCACAAATAATTGTATCAGCATTTTTAACTAATTATAACTGTACTAATGGTATGGGATATTTTTCTTGTACTGTATCTTTCTGTTTAATATCAGGACCCAAGAAGGGTAATCACCCTTAAATGTGTGTTCTACAAAATTCTCGCTATGACTGATTGGTTTTGCTCTCCTCTGCTTGGTATTATTTTTTTATTTTTATTTTTTTTCATCCTCACTCGAGGACATTTTTTCATTTTTTTGTTCAGATAGAATGGGAGGGAGCGAGAGGGAGAGAGAGAGAGAAACATCGACATGAAAGGGACACATCAAGTGGCTTCCTCCTGCATGACCCAACCAGGACCGGGGACAAACTGCAACCGAGGTATGTGCCCTTAGCGGAAACCAAACCTAGGTCTCTCTAGGCTGCAGGCCGATGATCTAACCACTGAGAAAAACTGGCCAGGGCTCTGATTGGTAATATTAATAGAGTAGTTGAGAAGACAGCTTTGTCATTTTGAGGAAAGAATTAACTCTTGCTTGTCAGCTAGCAGAAAAACATGTGATATACTTTATGGAACTCAATGATCATATATTCCTTTGTATGTTATACTATTATATCCTGGTAGTGATAACCAAAAGTTTAACACTGGCTCTCATTATTGCACTTTAATATAGGACTAAGACAATTAAATTATATGTTCGATTAGAGGTAAAGATTTTTTGAAATTCCACAATAGCTAAAGGTTTAGCAATATTGATAGAACTATATTAGCCAACAGTTATGGATATTAAAGTTTTACGTTAAAACCTTGTATACTTAAAACATAAGAAAACAAGTTATTTTTTGTTTCTTTCCTTGTAAAATGAACTAATACATTTTACATAGGAAAAAAAAAGAATGAATTAACTGCTAAAGAAGTTGGAACTAGGTATAGTCAATTCGATATAAAATGATCTTTATAACTACCTATAAATCAGGAGTAATAGGTGACCCAAGGCATACATTGTACCAAAGGAAAAATGGCACTGTCTCTAGGTGTGACCAACAGTTGATTCTCATGCATGTTTGTAGTGTACTAAATATGTTTAATATGAATATATATTATATTTTTTTTTTTTTTTGGTACGTACCCCTAGCGGGAACTGAACCTGAGACTCTCTGGTCCACAGGCTGACATTCCAACCACTGAGCCAAACCGGCCAGGACTGCATATATATTATAAATTTATAAAAATAAATATATATGCATATAATACATGTGCATATGCATATAATATATGTGTATACACACAAATTATCACTTTGTATAAAGAATTTGTTGAACCCAGCCGGTGTGGCTCAGCGGTTGAGCATCACTACTGAACTAAAATTTTGTCAGACTTTGAAATATTTAGTGCTTTGAGTTTGAGGGTGAAAAGTCAAAGGAAATGTATGGATTTATAGTTTCAAGATTACGTTTTATTCAGTATTGTCATGCAACCAAATGCACAAATGTAAACAAGTATTTAGACCTAGACCAGGTGCTTTGCTATCACTGGTTCGGGTTATAGAATAGATATACCTTCAACTTTTGGTAAAACTTTCATTTTTAATACTATGCAGACTAATTATCATGTACATTTTAAAGAAATCTCCATGGC
Organism: Molossus molossus; assembly: GCF_014108415.1. Taxonomy (NCBI): domain Eukaryota; kingdom Metazoa; phylum Chordata; class Mammalia; order Chiroptera; family Molossidae; genus Molossus; species Molossus molossus. The sequence goes on along the minus strand of NW_023425366.1, from coordinate 29,594,429 downwards.
TCTTTTTAAAGTATTTCTGGTTTTCAAATGTGAAGCATTTGCAAAGGTTCTCACCTCCCAATATGTTTAATTAGCTTTCCTTCTGCATTGAAACCTACAAGTATCTTTCAAGTATCAAAGCTACAGTTAGAAACTTAATTCCAAATGATATCAAAACCTGGTCTGTTAGCACTTTGATTTTCAATGTCAAATGAAATGCTTGAGAAACTGTAGCTAAATTATCATGTAAATTATAGGCATCTGTCAGTGTTTCAGCCTTTTAAAAACATACTTTTATTGCAAGTTTTTTGAAATTAGAGTAGATAACTCTGAATATACATTTTCATATAAGTATGAGAAAAACTAAATTAGAACCTTAAGTTAAATATTAAAGATAAATGTGGTCTTGCCTTTTTTTGAGAGATATATATATACATATATATAAAATAGTATATTCTGTACTAAATAACATACATGCATTTATTACTTACAGCATTTTTGCTTTGACATATATGAAAGAAATACATATATTTTAAAGTTGAAACTATATAGAGTGAGGTGACTCCAAAAAAATTCATCTCTGATTATGCTTTGACTCTAGAAGAATCATATTCCTGTACCTAGTAATATTTATTCATTGCCAGTAAAATATCCTTAACAAATTTGCAAGTACTTGTAATTTCAGAAAGAAAAGTATTGCTTAAGATACAATTATATAAAAAAAAAGGTTGGCTGAATTTCTAATTTAATCTGCACATCTGGTAGATTTATTTGCTTAATCTGACAACTTTATGACAGAGAAATTTTGAAAGCAATTTATTCCTCAATGGTATATTTTCATATAACAAATAATTATATAACACAATCAAGGTTTGGAACCATTTGTAGTACTTTCTAAATTTCTCTGATAAATTTCTTCTGCATCTAATCCATTTTTGCTATCTGCTTATTGGACGATCCAAAGGAATACATCATCCATTGGTTTAGTTGGTGTAGAAGTTTGCTCCTAACAGATGTGATGTTGGTGACCCTTCTTAAGCTATGAATTGATTATGGATCTATACACAAGCCTTGAAAATCTTGGACAATACAATCCTGTCTAGTATACTAGTGGTATTATTTTTAATTTTCCTACTTAATAATGCTTTTGACTCTAGGGAAATAAAAGGGAATTAGTAGAACATATTTGTACAAGATTTGGTTATTCTCCCAATGATCTGTATAATATATGTCATATGTTTTGAGGTTTCTTTTTTTCAAAATTAATTAATTTATTTTTTTACAGATATTTCTCCTTTTCCCCCCACTGATTCCCCTGTCCCCCTCTCTCCTCACCCTGTTGTCCTCAGCTTTGTTGTCCATGTCCATTGTTCATGCATAAATGCATATAAGTTCTGTGGTTTATCACTCCCCCCACAACACCTCATCTGGAGATTGTCAGTCTGTACCCCACTTCCACATCTCTGGGACTACCCCGTTCCTCAGACTGTTATGTTCATTATATTCCACAAATAAGTAAGATCATATGATACTTGTCTTTCTCTGTTTGGCTTGTTTCACTTAGGATAATACTTTCCAGGTCCCTCCATGTCGTCTCAAAGGATAAGAGATTTTTCTTTCTTACAGCTGCATAGTACTCCATTGTGTATATGTACCACTGCTTTTTTATCCATTCATTACTGACGGACACTTGGGCTGTTTCCAGATCTTAGCTATTGTAAATAGTGCTGCTACAAACATGGGGGTACATATATTCTTTCTGATTGGAGTTTCAGGCTTTTTAGAGTATAATCCTTGTAGTGGGATCACTGGGTCAAATGGCAGTTCAATTTTTAAGTTTTTGAGGTAACACCACATTGTTTCCCATAGTGGCTGGACTAGTCTGCATTCCAACCAGCAGTGTACTAGAGTCCCCTTTTCTCCACACCCTCGCCAACACTTGTTGTTTGATGATTTGTTGATGGCGGCCATTCTGACAGGTGTGAGATGATACCTCATTGTTGTTTTAATTTACACCTCTCTGATGATTAGAGATGTTGAGCATTTCCTTATATGTCTCTTAGCCATTAGTATGTCCTCTTTGGAGAGTGTCTATTTAGGTCCTCTGCCCATTTTTTAATTGGGTTCTTTGTCTTCCTTTTGTTGAGTTGTATGAGCACTCTCTATATATTGGAAATTAACCCCTTATCTGATATATCATTGGCAATTATGCTCTCTCATACAGTGGGTTGCCTTTCCATTTTCATGATTGTATCTTTTGCAATGCAGATGCTTTTGAGTTTGATGTAGTCCCACGTGTTCATTTTCTCCTTTGTTTCTGTTGCCTTACGTGATGCATCAGTGAAAATTCTGCTGTGTATGATGTCTGAAATTTTGTTGCCTACATTTTCTTTTAGGATGTTTATGAATTCATGAGTCACATTTAAGTCTTTTATCCATTTTGTGTTTATTCTTGTGTATGGTGTAAGTTAATGGTCTAGTTTCATTTGTTTGCATGTAGCTTTCCAATTTTCCCAATACCATTTATTAAAGAGGCTGTCTTTACTCCACTGTATGCTCTTGTTACCTTTGTCAAATATTAATTGAGCATATCGCCTTGGGTCCATTTCTGGGTTCTCTGATCTGTTCCACTGGTATATATGCCTGTTCTTGTGCCAGTATCAGGCTGTTTTGAATATAGTGTCTTTGTAGTATAACCTGAAATATGGTAATGTGATCCCTCCATCTTTGTTCTTTTTTGTCAAGATTGCTGTGGCTATTCGAGGCCTTTTTTGTTTCCATATGAACTTTTGAAGTATTTGTTCTAGTTCTGTGAAGTATGTCGTTGGTATTTTGATGGGGATTGCATTGAATCTATAGATTGTTTTGGGTAGTATGAACATTTTTAATGATGTTGATTCTTCCAATCTATGAACAAGGTATGTGCTTCCACTTTTCTATATTTTCCTCTATTTCTTTTTTCAATGTCCTGTAGTTTTCTGCAAATAGGCCCTTTATTTCTTCGGTTAAGTTTATTCCTAGGTATCTTAATTTTTTTTTTGCTGCAATAGTAAATGGGATTGTTTTTGTATCCTGCCACTTTGCCAAATTCATTTATTAAGTCAAGTAAATTTTTGATGGAGTCTTTGGGATTTTCTACATATAGTATCATGTCAACTGCGAATAATGACATTTTCACTTCCTCCTTTCCAATTTGGATCCCTTTTATTTTTTCTTACTGTTTGATTGCTGTGGCTAGGACTTCCAGTGCTATGTTAAATAAGAGTGACAAAAGTGGGCATCATTGTCTTGTTCCTATTCTTAAGGGAAATGCTTTTAATATTTTCCCATTGAGTATGATGTTGGCTGCAGGTCTTTCATGTATGGCCTTTATTATGTCGATATATGATCCCCCTATTCCCAGATTGCTGAGCGTTTTTATCAGAAATGGTTGCTGGATATTCTCGAATGCCTTTTCAGCATCTACCTATATGATCATATGATTTTTATCTTTCATTTTGTTTATGTGGTGTATCACATTTATTGACTTGCAAATATTGTACCAGCCTTGCATCCCTGAAACCAATCCTAGTTGGTCATGGTGAGTAATGCTTTTGATGTATTGCTAGATCTTATTTGCTAGTATTTTGTTCAGGATTTTGGCATCTATGTTCATCAGGGATATTGGTCTGTAGTTTTCTTTCTTTGTAGTGTCTTTTTCTGGTTTGGAAATTAGAATTATGCTGGCCTCATAAAACAAGTTTGGAAGTCTTCCTTCTTCTTTAATTTTTTGAAATAGTTTGAGGAGAATGGGTATTAGTTCTTCTTTGAATGTTGGGTAAAATTCCCCCATGAAGCCATCCGGACCTGGGCTTTTGTTTGCTGGGAGTCTTGATTACATCTTCGATTTCTTCTGTTGTTATTGGTCTGTTCAAATTTTTTATCTTTTCCCAGCTCAGTTTTGGGAGACTCTGTGGGTGTGTTATTCTGCTGTTTGTGGCTCCCTCTACTGGGTTTGGATGAGCCTGAGTGGGCCCACATTAAACACCACTGTCAAGTCTTAATTTCCTGCGTATATTTGCAAGCCCAGGAAAGGTTCAGTTATTCTCTAGCTTTTTCCTGGTGGCTAGTAGTCTCAGTTACTCAGTTCCTTGGAATGTAGCCCTGGTGTTCAGTGTCCCTGGTTATATAGTCTTGTCCTGCTGCTTTTCTGTTGCTTTTTTCCACAGAGTTATCTTTATTTTAGTTGTAATTCCCGTTTGGTCCTGGGAGATTGTCTATGTAGCTTCTATTCACTCTGCTTTCATTTTCACATCCTCTACACCTATCCTTTGTGCAGCTGGGTTGCACAGGGGTTCTGGTGCCCCCACACCATGCAGGTCCTGTGGGTAACTGGATTGCAATGTCCCTTTGGGGACCAGGCTCTATGTCTATGTTATGGGCTGCTGGGTTGCACAGGCCTCTCTGGTGCTTCAGCACCTAGCAGGTCCTGTGGGTAACTGGATGGCACAGTCCCTGCTGGGTCACATAGGCCTCTCTGGTGCCCCAGCACCTTGCAGTTCCAGGGAGCGGGCAGCTGGATCGCACCAGTCTCTCTGGGGCTCTGGCTTCTCACTGCTCTTGTGGGCTACTGGACAGCACAGGCCTCTGTGGAGCCCCAGGTCCCGCCACTGGTGGCTGGGAAGTGCTGCTGCCCAGTGGGTCTCAACTCCTACTCAGGTTTTGCTGTAGTTTTGGGGGATGGGTCTCAGCTGCTGGTCTGTGCTTCTGTTGCCTGGGGATGGATGTCTGCTCCCCAGCCTCTGTTGTTGGGGGTATATTTGGACTCTGATCAGGCTGCTACTATGGGGGATGGTGCTGGGCTCTGGGCTGTCTGTGGCTTCTGGGATCAGCACCTTGGGATCTCCACTAATGTGCACAGGTCTATGTTGACACAGTGTGTCCACTGGCCCGATGGTGCCAGGTGCACTGGTGGGCTCAGGTTGCTGGACCCTAGCCTCTCCCACTGCCTCCTCCCAGGGAAGACCTAGGATCTTCCAAAATGGTGTGACCTCCCTGTGGCACAGGGAGAAGCGCCCTGAAGGACTGCTTATTGAGGTAGAGGGTTGTTCGGGTCCACAGCACAGGAACCTTCTGCTCTGCATCTCTGCCCTGCTAGGGTTTGGTCACCCACCTTCACATCTACTCACACTCTCTCACACACTCACCCTCCCTCAGGTCCTGCCGCCATCTTCAACCTCACATCCTGTTTTGAGGTTTCTGTCATGAGATACTATGCATATCATCTCTACCCTTCACCTCAGATATGTATAAAGTAAAAAACAGGAAATCAGAGACAAATGCCACAGCTGTGTTTTGTTGACTCTGCTTGGGTATCCATAGATTCCAACACTAGTAAGGCAGTGTTATGCATTGCTACACAGACGTTTGAAATAATTCAAGTGAAGAGATTTAACTAGTGGATGGCCAAAAAACTATTTTGATCAGGTTTAGTTTAATTACTTTTTTATGTTATCTGATTTTGAAAACTTTTAAAAGTTTGAAAAAAATTAAAGTACTATTCTAAAAATTTCTATCACAATTACAACCTTTTATTTGTTAATTTAAAAAATAACATTAATTGTTTTGCAGCTTGGAAGGAGAAAATTTTCTTTTATGTTTTACCAATAATTAGCATAAGGTACATGTTTATTTTGAATAAATCATGTTTTCTTTAATTACAAATTTCAATTACATGACTTTCTAAAAAATCAGGATATTGAGGAGCTAGCTGAACTTTCGTGTTTATTGCAACATTATTCATAATGCCCAAGATATGAAAACAGTCTAAGTGTCAGTCAATGGATGAAGGGATAAAGAAGGTGTGGTACATGTATTTATTACAGAATATTAGTCATGAGAAGAAGGGAGATTTTGCTCTGTCCCCTTCATTCTTAAAAGACATTTTCTGTGGGCATAAGACAGCTGGGTTAACTTTTTTCTATCAGACCTTGAAAAATGTTCTACCCTTACTTCTGGTGTCCATTGTTTCTCATGAGAAATCGTCTGTCATTTCAATTGTTTTTTTTTTTTTTTTTTCCCTATTGGGAGGGTAGTTTTTCTTTTTTTTTTTATCCTCACCCGAGGACATTTTTCCATTTTTTGTACAGATAGAGTGGGAGGGAGAGAGAAGAAGAGAGAGAGAGAGAGAGAAACATCGATGTGAAAGGGACACATCGAGTGGCTGCCACCCGCACAACCAACCAGGGCTGGGGACAAACTGCAACCGAGGTATATGCCCTTAGTGGGAACCGAACCCGGGTCTCTCCAGACCGCAGGCCAACGCTCTAACCGCTGAGCCAAACTGGCCAGGGCGGGAGGGTAGTTTTTCTATCTTGCTGCTTCCTCCATCTATTCTTTGTCTGTAGTGTTCAAATGTTTGACTGATTTGTTGTGGTGTGAATTTGTTGAGTTTATTCTGATATGCATATGCTCAGCTTTTTGAGTCTGTTGCTTTCTGTGTTTTGCAAAACTTCAAAACTTGGGAAGTTTTCAGCCATCATTTACTGAGTACTTTTTCAGTCATGCCCAGATTGAGTAATTTCTATTGCTCTTTCTTTAAATTCACTGATTATTTTCTCTATCCCCACCATTCTGTTTTTGAACCCATCCTTTGAGTTAATATTTATGTTGGTTCTTTTATTTTTCATTTCTAAATTTTCCATTTGACCTTTTTAAAAAAATTCCCTTTATTTGCTAAGACTTTCAATCTTTTCGCTGACACTTTGGATTATATCATTTATTTTAAGTGTGTTTGTAGTTGCACATTGAATTTTTATGATGGCTGGTTTATAATCTTTCTCAGAAAATTCTAATCTCTCTCTCATTTCAGTGTTGGCACATACTGACTGTTTCTTCTCATTTGGTTTGCTCATTCCTTCCTGATTCATAGTATGACAAGTTGTTTTCCATGGATATCTGTATATTTTGAATATTATGTCATGAGATTTGGGATCTTATTAAACCTAATGTACTAGCTGGCTTTTTTTAAAAAAACACTGCTCTCATAGGGAAAAAGATGGGGATGCTGACTTATAACTGCAAGGCAGAGGTAGACATCTAGGGTCCCCACTTGACTTCCATTTACAACCGAGTGGGGTAGTTCCTCATTATTGCTGGGAAGGTGTAAGAGGTCTGAATCCTGACTAATCCTCCAGAAGATACCTCCCCAGCAGATGAGGGGAAGATATGCCTCATTATTGCTCCAAATATGGCTTCCTCGAACACTACAGGACTGGGTGCCATTTTTACTGCAAAGCTATAGTGAACATCAGCTTTCCACTAGGCACCATTGTACATAAACTCCGTGATGAAGGGAAAGGACATCTTGTTACTTACTGCCAAGTGGAAGTAGAAATCTAAATTCCTTATGTACTTCCCATTGAACCACTGGGGGTAAGGTTAAGGCCACTGGGGACCAACTACCTAGTGAAGAAGAAAGCCCTGGCTCCCTATATGGTCTCCTCTGATACAAATGGGCCTCTAGAAGGTGGACATGTAGACTACATTCTTGCCTTTGTTGGTGTAGTTGGGAATCCAACTTTTCCGTGGTGTTTGTCAGGATGAGCTCTGTTATTGTCTAAAAACTTTCTGTCTTGCTCATCTGTTTCTTTCCTGGTTCTTTGTCTAGACCCAGGCCTTTTTTGTTAGGCCTTTTGTTTTTCTGTGTCTATTGGCACCTCCATGTTGCCAACTTTTTCAGCTTCAAGCCTCAGGTCTATAAGACAAAAGTCAAACCCAGGGAACTCACTACCATGCTACTCCTTGCGTTCCGAGGTCCTTAGTCAACTTGCTTTCTTCTCTTAACTTTGAGAGTCTTCCTGTGTTTGTTTTATATACAATGCCTGGGTTTTTTAGTTTGTTTGTTTTTTAATGAATAGGAACATATATGTCTATTTAATCTTCCTGGAAGTGAAACTCTTCTACACTTTTATTTTATATAAAATGTCCAACATATAGTAAAAAATTATAAGGAATGTTGGGAAATAGGAACAACTTATTGAAAAAAAATTGTTTGAAGGCAATAAAAACAAACCCTCAAGAGTTCCAGATACTGTAGTTTTATATACAGATTTTAAATGTTACTGTGAACTACTAAAATTATTGTTAGTATATATTAAAACTTCTAATAGTTTACTATGTTTTACAAGTTAGCTATTCAATACATGTTAATTGTGACTCATATTGCATGTAGTAATATTAGCAACTTTGAGTGTCCCATTTTTGAAAATAGAGAAAAACTAGCTACCCACTAGTCAAGTAAAAATTCCCAAATTGTCTCAAAGACTGGCTTATATAAAGTCTAAATTTCCTTCTAATTCAATCTTTAATGTACTAAAAGATCAGGTCTAGACAATATTGTCATTGCTTTTTCTTATATGTCTTCTCAAATAACAAAATCTACCTTTCTATTACTTAGGTTCATATACATGGTAATTGCCTATTTAAGCTTCAGTGATAACACAGAATAATATTTGTTTTGTTTTGTTTTTCCAGTAAGGACACTCTTGGTTTGACAGCATTTCTCCATATAGTGAGCCAATTGTTTTCACTTTTCTAATGAGAAAACCCATAGGTGAAATTGTTCAGTTTGCTTGATTTGTAATATAGATGACTGTTTGCTGGAAGCAAGAATAGGCATGGGTCAGGGAAGCAATTATTTCACTTTTTCCTCTTCATGACTGTCAGACAATGGAAATTTCTGACCTCTAATAAGAAAATATACATTTAACTAGTGTTTGTTGGGGATAATTTAAAATAGGTTTTACCTTTGGATTATTATTTTCCAGAGGCTATATCTTCCCATTACATTCCTCTAATTTTATTATGAGTTATTATTGTTGCTTCAAGCTTCAATGTATTTGTTGTTTCTTACTGTTTTAAAAATGGATCCAGCTCTTGCCTTCTGTACCAGGAACAATAATGGAATACATAATCAGTGTAGTGCTTTATATTGCCCCAAAAGGACATTTTTCCTGATTGAAAATTAAAGGTAGCAATCTTTATTTTAATGTTTTCTTTGAATAAAAATATTTTTATACATTAGATCTCAGTCATAATTACTAAGTGTGGCTAGTATGTTTTATAAATGAACTACTTTATAATAATGAAATATCAAAGGTTTAGAGGGCTGTTTAGGTTACATGGTCTGAAGAGGGTGAAATTTTACATGCCACAACATTTTTTTATATGGACTTAAACTGTATGGATGTGTAATCTGTGATAATCAGAAATATTTATGGGGACTCCTTGTGTGCACATTACAGTGAAAGGCATGCATATGAAAGGCATCACTCAACATTCTTAATTTTTAAAATAAAAATATTTGTATTCAAATGAAAATGGGTTATGCAGGGTCAGAAAATGCATGTTATTTGGAATTTATGCATGAGAGAAATCAAAGTTGGGATGGTTAGGAAAGTTTTTGAAGAGAGCAGTACTTTAAAGAAAGAGTAAAATAGCCCTGGCCAGTTTTGCTCAGCGGTTAGAGCTTCGGCCTGCGGTCCGGAGAGACGAGGGTTCGGTTCCCGCTAAGGGCACGTACTTCGGTTGCAGTTTGTCCCCGGCCCTGGTTGGTTGTGCGGGTGGCAGCCACTCGATGTGTCCCTTCACGTCGATGTTTCTCTCTCTCTCTCTCCCTTCCTCTCTCTCCCTCCCACTCTATCTGTACAAAAAATGGAAAAATATCCTCGGGTGAGGATAAAAAAAAAAAGAAAAAGAAAAAGAAAAAAAAGAAAGAGTAAAATAATTAAGTTTTTTAGTCCAACTAAATTCTTGGAATCACTATCAACAAAGGCATGCCTAACATGCTGGCAACATAGAGTAGTTTGGGTGCTGCCTAGACCCATTCTACTCTTTAAATAAATCAAGATACGTCCAAATAAAAATATGAAAGTGAGAGTGTCAAATTTAGCCTAGTCAATTATCAATTTGACTTCAGTTTTTGTTTGGTAAAATTGCCCAGGATAATAAAGGCAACTATTATTTACTGTTTACTAGAAGCTTACAACAAATTCAAATGTATTCCTGACCAAGTCTTCAGGTTTTATGTTGTTACATCTATTATGTTCTTTGCTTCTTGTTATATATTTTTTGTGTGTACAAAGGTGGTCGATTTGGTTACATATATGAACATGGGCACTGAAATAATGTTTTAATCATTTGCAAATACTAAGTATTTTTTGACACAATCTTAAATCAGTGACAGAGCCAATCGAGGTGATGTCCTGGGGTTGAGGGAAATTATTAAAGAAAAGGCTGACAGGAACAACCTTGGACAAACCCAGAGAAGGTTTCCAAGTATTCCTGACACTGAGAATCTCAACTTCCCTGACAAATAATGGTTTGTAGAAAACAGGTTGTTAAAAACTCATTACTATTGAGCATTATACCTTAGGCCACCAGTTAGAAATTTTTTTTCATCTAAAATAATACCATATAATTTTTTCTTTGAGGAAAAAATATTAATAACTTAATATGTATTATTACATTTTGGTGAATAGTATTGGCAGAAATTTTTTTCACTTAAAGACAGCAAAAGAGTACTATTAAAAATCTTGTTCACAAATTACACAACAATGTCCAGATGAATATGCAATATCTACTTACATCCATAAATAATCAGTAAGACTCTAGATCTCTTATATTTTTGTATTAGATTTAAAAAATATGAGCATATAAGAATATTTATTTGTAATTCTCGCAAGAATAAAACCAGATAACAAAATTATGAGTTAATTACTAACAAAGTAGAGACACACTCATAGATACAGAGAACAGACTGACAGGTGTTAGAGGGGAGGGTGTTGGGGGGGCTTGACTTGGTAAAAAAGGTGAAGGTATTAAGCTAAAAACAAACAAACAAAAAACTCATAGAAACAGACAACAGTATGGTGATTCCCAAAGGTAACGGGATATGGAGGAGGTAGAAAAGAGTAAAGGGTGGTAATGGATAACCTGAGTTGGGGTGTGAACACAAAACAATATATAGATGATGTATTATAGAATTGTACACCTGAAACCTATAAAATGTTATTAACCAATGTCACTCCAATAAATTCAATAAATAAATAAAAAAGAAACTAAAAAATATGTGGAATTTATTGAGACATATGTATACTTGTATTTTTAAAAAGAGCAAGTACTACAACTAAAGAAGTGCTCTCATAAGTTTGGTCTTATAAGTCAAGTGCAATAAAGTGGCTGAATCTCCTGGACAGTGGTACTTGCTGGCACTTGCACTAAAAAGACCAGTTATCCTCTCTAAAGTTACAAATTGTATTTCAATTTTCTGACTCAACAATCATCTTATTTTGCATGACCTAGGTTATTTTCTGGATTTCTTCTAACTCTAAATGTCTATGATATAATGTCACATAGCTTATGTCTAAATGTTAAAACTAGATGTAATATTCAATATGCCTTTATGTGTTGTATCATATTCAGTTTAATTATTAAGGCATTCAAGGATGCAATTTTGCCTTGGTTCTATTCATGAGTTTCTCTGCATGGGATACACTGTTGTTAGAGGAAATGTAGCAGGTGTGGACATGATTTTGTGTCATCTGTTAAATATTAAACAGCTGCACTATTGATGCCAATATTTTGAATGGCTGCAAAGCATGTGTTTCTGTACAACTGAAGTCCTATGTTTCCAGTATGCAACTCTGTTAAAAAAGCCAGGAATCTAAAAATGAGCACTATACCTCCGTTGTGAGTTTGGGTGGTAAATACTCCAATACTCAGGCTAATGAAAGTGAAAAAGTTCATGGAAAAGACATAAACTTCTGCTTGTCTTTGGAAATCATTTTGTGGCCTTCTGGCAGCAGATTTGCCTACCACAGAGGTTTTTTGGTAATGTTTAACATATCTTACATTTCCTCTCTTTATTCACTTGATGAAGCCAAGAAAGTCTCTTAGTAAAGTTCTAAGATGCTAAAGAATCCAAACTTGGATGCAACTTTTACTACAGATATGGAAAGGGGGAAATGCACAAATGAGTAATTAGAGAAGTGAGAATTTACTCTATCTGCATATTAATATAATGCTTGATAGGCCAGAGATTCATCTAGTTTTGTAGAAGAGACAAGAATTATTTTCGAATTATCATCTACTCCCCAGCCTTGTGTCTTTTTTGATTTTTCTCTCCAAAAATAATTTAAAAATTTTAATAACATTTTATTTTGAAAATGACCTCATTAGAATTCCAGTCACTTGTGGGCAAGGTATTAGAATAAATCTTTCATTTCTCCAAAACACAGTGCATACAATTTGTGCTATTAGAAATTTAGTTGCTCTGAAAAGTATAATTTTGTATTGTGTTGATATTTTAGAAATATAACTTTGTGAAAGTAGTCTTTTTTTTTTTTTTATCATCACCCGAGGACATTTTTCCATTTTTTTGTTCAGATAGAGTGGGAGGGAGAGAGAGGAAGAGAGAGAGAGAGAAACATCGACGTGAAAGGGACACATCGAGTGACTGCCACCCGCACGAACAACCAGGGCTGGGGACAAACTGCAACCGAGGTACCGAACCCGGGTCCCTCTGGACCGCAGGCCGACTCCTAACTGTTGAGCCAAACCGCCCAGGGCTGAAAGTAGTCTTTTTTACTGATGGGTTACTATAGCTCTAAGAGCATTTATTTATCAGGGGCATGGCTGTTTTTCAATTAACAGAATTTTGTTTTTTGCTTATTTAGGAACCATAATAATATTACTTTTAATATTCATAGCTTATAACAAAGTGAGGGGGAAATAATAAAGAGCTTAATGACCCTGGTTCAACTCTAGTCTCCACTACTTATTAACTGTAAAACTGTTGGGAAGCCACTGAGTTTCTCAAAGAGAATGTTGACCTGCTTATAAAATGAGATTAAAATGACCTTTATCTTTCATGACTGTAAACTAGATCGTAATGTATGATAATGAATGCACAGCTCTGCTCAAACCTGTAAGCCATACTACAAATTTAAGATAATTGCAATTCCAGTGACCACATATGACGTTTATACAACAAATGATAAAATAATTACAATCTAAGCCATAGTTTTGCTCTAAAATAATGTCTTTTATAATTTATTAATCACAAAAAATAATCTTGATAATTTTCTAGATGCTTTAGGTGATTAAATGTGTAACAAACACACATTTGTGTGTACACATGCACGTGCATGCACACACACACACACACACACACACACTATATTATAACTGCCATGAAGCAATTTACAATCCAGATACTAGTGAAAGGTTAACAGTCACATAGGATCTGTACAGAATCCTATATAGTTAATATTAAACTGTTTGGCATATCCAGATTATATGTGCTATGAGATTTCAAGGTAGAGGACACTTCTGTGGGTGTAGAGTGTCTCAGGCAATGATATGGAAATCTTTGAACCACAGTCTAGAGAGGTCTAGGTTTGCAATTCAATTTAGACCTCTCTAGACTTACCCCTGATGCTATCTCATCTCCAAGCTCTCTACTTTCAAGGTTACTGTTGTCTGGAGCACCTTCCCATGGATAAAAACACTATTTCTCCAGAAGGCCGCAGGACTTACTTTCTTGCATGATTCAGGCCTTGGTTCATATGTTCCTTGTGTATATGGCCTTCTCTGACCACCCTGGATGAAACAGATGTGCTGTTCTGACCCAAGTCACTCTCTGGCTCTTGCTTCACCTCCATTGTTTCCATAGCACTGTTCTCTCACTTATTATGTGCTAGGTAGTTCTGCAAACATTTGAAATAGATGTTATGACTGCAGATCAAGGTACTGAGAAACAGAAATGTTAAGTGACACATTCAACCATGGAGTCAGGATTTGAGGCCTTTCAGACATGTTCCAGAGTTTTGTAATGTATATTCCTTTCCTAGGTGATGTCAATAGATACATAGATCGACTTGACCTAGTATCACACAGAAGCAACATTTCTAGTTGCACATTATCTTTAAAAGGAAAAATCACTCCTGAGCTAATAATTTTAATTTTTTAAAACTCTTGTTTGGAAAAAAAAACAGCTCAAATTTTAATCTCGCATTTCAACATTTTCTGTCCTCCTGTATGTTGAACTGCTCACCTGTCATTTAGAAGAGTAAGTGGAAAAGGTCAATGGTAGAAAGAATGAACTGTGGAGTCAGAAGCCAGGGTGTCAAGTCCTCATGTTCTTCTTGGGGAGAGACACTGGAAATTCACTTAATCTCTGGACCTTAATTTCATCTGTAAGAGAAGATTAATTCTATTGGATTGTGAAGATATAGTAAATTACTATATGTAAACACTTAGTCTTGTTTTGCACAACCACAATATACAGAGCAACAGTAAGAGTGTAGTGCTTTGTATCATATGTATTTGAGGTACTTTCAAATGTTTATTTTAGAAGAATTTTAGATTTACACAAAAGTGGCAAAAATAGTAAAGAGACTTTTTGTATATGCCTCACTGAACTTCCCTTAGTATTAACATCTCCTATAACCATAGTCCTTAGAAAGTGGATTTGTGATTGTTGTGAACTATAGAGGTCTGGGGCTCTAAGGCAGTGATAGCTAAAGGCAAACCAAGTTCATTCTGAGGTGATAAAAATGCTCTAATATTGACTGTGGTGATGTTTGCACACGCTTGTGAAGGTAGTAAACATTTAATTGTGACTTTAAATTGGTGAACTTTATCTCAATAATGCTTTTTAAAAAATAAGTAGTTTCTCCAGAAATAAATTTAAATATAGAAATATAAGATCAGATCTGGTTAATCATATCTTGGAAGCAGGTAGAGCAGCATGGCTGTTGCCTCACAGCCATGAGTAGAGGGGAGTGCTTAGAAATCTATTTATAGATTTAGGAAAGTGACTAATGTAGGGTTCCTCCATAGTATTACAATGTGAGCAAAAGGAAATAAGCGATGATGGATTTTCTGAATCCCAGCCACCAGGCAGGTGATGTCTGGAAGTAGGCTCATACGTAAGCCATAGGTCTGCCAAAGACTGGGGTTCAAAGAATAAACTTTGTCTTCAAGCAGAAGAAATGGGAAGAGGAGGTGCTTTTTATTTATTTTTTTCAAGGAAAGATTTAGTTTTAGCTGTGTATTCAAATGAGAAATGAAAATTTGGTTCTGAGGATAAAACTGAGTCATGTGTACAGGAATGTCAGGTGAGAAAAGACCTTAACATTTATTGAGTGCTTTGTTCAGGCATGTGCTCACAGAAGAGAAAGGTCAGGCTCTGCTATTTTGGGTCCCAGACATTTGCCATTGTAAGCTGGTATTGATAGAGGAAGGAGGACAAGGAATTAGTAGACAATATGAGATCCTCTTGCTGTAATTAGATGTAAACTTGTTAAGATTTACCAGAGGCTAGGGAAGGTGTGTTGGGGGGATAAAGGAATTAGTCAAAGTTGCTTTCTTATAAATCCTCTTGAAATATTAGTAATGCTTTTTTTTTAAAGAAATTGTTTTAAAATCATACAAAAATAATTTACTTCTAGTTACGATATCTTTTAGTTTCCTGGAGCCAATTCCAATATGTGTATGTGGGTGAGGGTCGGAGGCTACCCCCCATACCACCAGCAAATAATTCTCAGACACCATCTGGGTGTCTTATAGTTCATCTAAATTCTGACACTCTACTTGGAGATAACATTGTATTCTACAGGTTAAATGTTCAGTCCTCTTAGACTGTCCATTGCCCCAAGCTTTAGATGCCAGTCCCAAGCCCAGTTTGTTACCATGATTTTGACCAAAAGGCTACAAATTAGAGGTTCCCACAACCCCTGTCCTTGGACTTCAGATGCCCATCCCCAGTCCAGGTATTGACTGTACTACTGACAGAATGGCTATAAATCAGACGTTCCCATTATTCCCTCTTTGGATTCAATTAATTTGCTAGAAATGCTCACAGAATTCAGGAAAAAAAAATTTCCTTTTACTTACCGAATTGCCAATTGATTATAAAATGATTTGATAAAGGACACAGATGAACATCCAGATAGAAGAGATGCATAGGAGCAGGAGGGGAGTGGAGTTTCCCTGCTCCTCAGAGTGTGCCAATGTTGAAGCTTTCTGAACGCAGTCCTTTTGTGTCCTTATGGAGGCCCCATTACATAAGATAATTGATAAGTCTGTACCCATTGGCAATTGATTCAACCTCTAGCCCCTCTCCTCTCCTGGGAGATCTGGTCCCTACCCTTTATTCACATTGTTGGTTCTCCTGACAACCAGCCCTCATCCTTATGTGTGGTCTAAAAGTCGTCAAAATGGTTCGATCACTACAATAATTCATTTTTTTAGTCATGTCTTCATTGGAAGGAATGTACTTCATATGATTGATATATCATTATGTGGAAATAGAAATATTAGCTGCAAGAAAAAAACTGGCATAGAATTAAGAGTTCTTTCAACAAAATTTAATAATAATAAAATAATGCTCTGGCACCTGAAAATGGCCCATACTTGATGAGGTTTCTCATGCATGGGCATTTCCACCAAAAGTGAATAAATTGAATGGATCCTCAGGAATGAAATACTATCACTTCAATAATTATTTAGGAGGGTAATTTGAATCCCACAAGCAGCACTTTAAATACAAACAAAACTATGAATTTGTCCTCCTGATTTTTAACATTTTCCCCCTTATCTGAGGCAAGATAATTACTTCTGAGAAAAGTCAAGTACTTTTAGTGTTATAATTCTTTCCTAAGCTCAATTATGCAAAATATTACAAAGAAGGTTAGAAAGATGGAATATGTCAAAGTTTGCTTCATTTTTAATTGCTCAATATCCCAAAATGTCATATATATGAAACACATGATTACTTTCTGTTGGTCGGGTAAGATGATATATGTGATCTGATACAATAAAATAATTTTTGGACATTTTATCTTTTTACATCTAAATGAACTTGGCTGTTTCACTAATTAGCTGCATGACATAAGACAACTAATTTAATTTTAATTATGGGTTAAGGTTTTCTTATGCCTGTCAGTTTTGAATTTTATAATTATAAAATGTGCAGGTGTGGTGAGACAGAAAAATAGACACTCATCAGTATAATTTGAGAAAAGTAAATAATTCTGGATTACTTTAAGTTGGGGAGCAAAGGTGGAGAAAGGTACAGGCACAGCATACATAATGATACATATTTGTGAAATATTCGGAGGTAAATATATTATTTAATTGTGGTGCAAAATAGTGCATTGGAAAACTATGTTTGGTGAACATATCAAAAAACATTATGCTTGAATATGAAGCAGAGTGAGAGTGAAGAACCCAGAGTCAGTATTTTGGAAGTTCTGAGAGGGGAATCAAAGCCAACAATCCCTCATCTCAGTGCCATAGTAAAGTCGAAGTGTTTTCTTGCTCTTACAACTGTCTAATATGGGACTTTGTGGTTGGGTGATGTCTTCCAAATGTTACTTTACAAATCAAATATCTTCTATATTCATACTTCATATTGTTTGATTGAATCATATGAAATGTCTAGTTTGGTTCAGTCGAACAATTGGCTGTATCATTATGTAACCCAGGAAGTCATATCTATTCCTCAGGATGATAAACATGGAGAATTACCAATGGGAGTTTTTCATGTGATAAGCCTGCCAGAAATGTACATGATTTATACTTCTGCTTATTGGACTGGAAACACTCAATTACCCTGTTAAAACTGCAAATGAGGCTGAGAAATGTAGTTTAGCGCTATGTATAGGAAAACTAGACAGTTTTGTTTGATCAGACTTCAGCGATAGTCATAGTCTGGTAACAAATACCATTTCTTCTTTCTTTATACTCACAGAGGCAATACCTAATTCCTATATTCAAACACAAATCAAAGGTTTTGAAGGATTCAAGTCCTTTCCATCAGTCACAGATATGGAACTTCCAAGTCTAGTGTCCTATAAACTAAAGATTTAAACTATGCCCTCCCCAACCTTTATTGTTATAAACCTAACACAGAATATTAAAGCTGGGACAGTGTAATTGAACTAAAAGTTTTTATTTCTTGCATTCCCTGGCCCAATAGTTTTCCTCTCAACATAAAGGCACCTACCCATGAGGCTATCAGAAAAAATGGCATTGGGTGAGAAGGGCATGCTCATATATATGTCACAGAGTGAGTATTAATGACTTGATCACTCAAAGCTGCTTGTATCTTATTTCATACTTTTGAAATATAGAAGCAATCAGCTTTTCCAACACTTCAAAGCCCTAAATTACTCTCCCTATTTACTTTCATTTCTTCATACAAATAGACTCATTCTTTTCCAAGTTTATCTTTTCTTATAACCCTTGCTAAAAGCAGAGAGTCAAAGCCAGAAAGCATCATTACCCTAAATCTCTGCAGCATTTTCACCTCGATTTAAGCTCAGTGGTCTGCTTTTGGCAGGTGCTTATTTTACTGAATATTTTTCTGCTACTGTATAACATCATTTCTGTCCACCAATATCTTATAATTATTCCCCAGGTGTAATTTGAAAAAGCCTCTTAAGCAGGCACCTGGAGATTTGCTAGACAATTCATTGTGAACATTTCCCTGAAAAACAGGTTTTACCTAAATTTTCTGCTTACCTGATTTATTCCCTTGTCAATGTTTACTGGAAGCATACAGAGGAGGTCACAACTTAATAAGTGATGATTTGTTCTTCAATCCCTGAAGTTTGAGAATTGTTTAAAGACACAGTTTCATGGACGGCTGAGAGAGAAGTGAAACCACTCTGCTTGCAGGTCTGCATGTCAAAATGTGTTGGCATCCTCTTGGTCCACACCTGTCTCCTGCAAAGATCATTTGGACAGATACTTTCCAGAGATACTCTGCCACATGTGTTGGTATCTCATTCTAATTATTTTTATTATCCAGGTCACCATCATTGGCAAAATCTGTGGAAGAGTAGTGTTACTTTCATGCTTAGGTAATCTAGACCCTTTTCTGTCCTAGAGATAACTCTCTTCAACTTCTGGCACTATTCCTCTAAGCCTGTACTCTTAAACATGGTACTTTAAAATACATGCAATATTGTGTATTTATGAGAGAAATCCATACCTGAATGACATTTTGGCATTTTTAGTCCAATCTTGACTCACAAAAAGTTAGTCAATGCATATTATTAAGGCTCCATGAAGGTTATTTCATGTTTTTCACTTAGCTTTAATCTGATGTCCAACTTCCAAGCCTGCTTACTTTAGGCTTTCTCCCATTCCATAAAGTCTGTCTATCTATCATCTATCTATCTATCTATCTATCTATCTATCTATCTATCTATCTATCTATCTATCTATCTATCATCTATCTATCTATCTATCATCTATCTATCTATCTATCTATCATCTATCATCTATCTATCATCTATCTATCTATCTATCTATCATCTATCTATCTATCTATCTATCTATCTATCTATCTATCTATCTATCTATCTATCTATCTATCTCTATCATCTATGTATCTATGTATCTATGTATCTATCTATCTATCTATCTATTTATCATCTTTTTAGCTATCTATGGTTTTTATAGATTTATCACACAATCTATTATGAAGACCAAGAAGTCCTACAGTTTGCTGTCTACAAGGTAGAGACCAAAAAAAGCCAGTTGTGTAATTCATTCCAAGTCTAAAGGCATGAAAACTAGGGAAGCCAATGTTGTAAGTTCTGGTCTGAGTCCAAAGGCCAAAGAACCAGGAGTACTGATGTCCCAGGGCAGAAGTTGTATGTCCCAGCTCAACAGAGAGTGAATTCACCCTTTCTCTGCCTTTTTACTCTATTTAGTCCCTCAACAGATTGGATTGTACCACCCACATTTGTGAGAGCAATTTTCTTTATCTAATCTATTGATTCAAATGTTAATCTCATACAGAAACACTCTAGTCAACATACCCCAAAATAATGTTTTGCCAGCTATGTGGGCATCCTTAGCCCACAGAGGTCAGCACATTAAAATTAACCATCACAAATACTTAGGTACATAGGAACATCAAACCATGCACCACTGCCCATAAATTCTGTTGACTTTTGCACAAATTCCACTTCAGTTAACTCCTCTATCATAGTCATAATAATGTAATAATGATGATTACTTCACTTGTTCATATCTATATTGTGCCTACATTTCTAACTGTTGTTAGTTGAGACATGTTCTTCTTCTTGAATGGACAATGACTGTCTAATATTTTACCGATGAATTGCATTTTATTTTAGTCATCAAAATATAAAATGAAAATAAATATATAAAAGAACCTATTTAACAAGGCATGTTTTCAATATACAGAGAGAGATACAGGTATAGCTATATACATGTTTCAATATAGTCTTAAAATTTTAGAAAAAATAATTTTCCTTCTAAATATTATATTCAACATGAAAATAGAATGTATGCAGTATAAAAGTCCTCCTCAAAAGTTATGGTTCATATGTAAATAGGTCATATTTTTCTTCTCTGAAAACAAATTACCAATATATATAAAAAGAGTCTGCGATAATAATAACTTAATTCCATAATAAAGTAAGGAAATGAGGTAAAACTAAGACAGATAATTTTGTTCACATATATTTATAGCAGTTTCTTTTTATTATAGCAAAAACAAACCAGTCCTAATAAATAACACCGAAAAAAAAAAAAAATTTAAAAAACAAAATAAAATGATCTCACGTATCCAGAATTGGGAAATTATCAATTAAGTTATTCTATATAAAGATAAAAGGTCATAAAGCTTTTAAACAAATGCTTACAAGAAACTTTGACATGCAAACTAAAATAAATGATGATTCAAAATATCTATGTATGTCATATTTCAAAAATAAAAGATGCATATCAAATATTAGCATTTTTATTTCAGGAATGATAAAATTACATTACATTTTAATATTTTACTCTATATATTTTCATATATTTATAATAAACATGTTATTTATATTCAAAAACCAATAAACATTATTAAAATAATATATTGGTATTTATATTACATATTCATGAATTAAAGAAAAATTGGATTAAAAAGCAGTTTTATTTTTTTTTCTCTGATATAAGTTTTTTCACAAATTGCCTATACGAGAGAAAGCTGTGGCATATATATTATTTTCTTCTGTCATTGGACAGGCAAGAAAATTAGTGTGAAATAATCTAGCATTCTTGTCTTCTTAAATGGTCTGAGGCTCCATTGCAGGTCTCTACACTGAGGGGGTCTCACAGTGCAAAGGATAGAGAGACCCATTGTTTGCCCCATTGAGGACATGAGAGTTCTACCCTGGCTAGCAGTGCTTCCTCAGCAGACTCCCAGACCTTCGGTTTGGGGACACTGACTGACTGCCTTGACTTATATTATCTTCTATCTCATTTCTGCTAACATCTCTGAGAGTCCTGGCTCTTTGAGTCATCCCTGATATAAAATCTTAAACCCTGTAAGTAAAATATAAAGTGAAATATGTGAAGAATAAAACTCTCTAAAAACAATAAAGAAAAAAGAAATTAAAAAAGAGTATATAGAAAAAATCAAAATCACTGAAATTTAATATCCAAAAATTGTATTGATGCTCTTATTTGTTAAATTAATTGCATTTTAATTTGTTAAATTTAATGCATGATTATTTATTTATTTATTTATTTACTTTTAAATATTTTTTCTCTATTGATATTAGAGAGAGAGAGGAAGTGAGAGGAAGAAAGCTAGAAACATTGATGAGAGAGAACATTGACTGGCCATCTCCTGCATACCACCGACTGGGATTTGGCTCACAACCTGGGCATGTGCCCTGACTGGGAATCGAATCGGAGACCTCTTGGTGCATGGGTCGATGCTCAACCACTGAGCCACACTGGCCAGGCAAGATAACTTTATTTGTTAAATTTAGTGTCCCAATTATCGTGACAATTTTTAAAAGTAAGCCAATATATGTATTTAACTTCAGTGATAATATAACTTTTTTGTTCACACATTTAGATAATTTTGAGTAATAGGTCCTCTTTCCATGTAAAACTTCAGAATCTTTTTTTTTTCCCCTTAATGTACAATTTAGGAGAGAAAATTTGACAATCCAAGTAAGAATAAAAGACATTGTTTTAACATCTCAACTCAGAAACAGTTAATTAGCTTTTAAGTTAAAGAAAAAATAAGATATAAATTATCTCTTGAAATTGTAATTTATAATAATATTGATGTGAAGAAAAGTGCACATAAATGGAATGAGTTTTTTGTTTGTTTTTTGAGACTGGGAATCTGAATAATCATTGGAGGAAAATCTCATTGATGGAAAGAAATAGCTACTTTTCACAAAGCATGTTTCTCAGAAACAGCAAACTGAAGTGGTGCTGTGTATTTTTATTTCTAGTTTTGTCAGATGTTCAAAACATAATGTAGAAAGACATTCTAACGTATTATTTTATTGTTTCCCATGGAGGGTCAGGATCTTACTTATCATTTAAGGCTTCAAGTAGAACTAATTGAATTTACAATCTGAATTGAAAGCATGAAAAAGAGCTTGATACTTCTTAGCATTTGAAACAACTTTACTCTTATTTTCTCAAGAAAGTGTTAGGGAATTATAAAAATAAATGAATTGTTCTTCTTATTAGATCCCTGAGGACACTAGATTTATAAGTCAATTATTTCTTATGTACCAGAACATGTTACTTCTGCCATTGAAGATACTATTTTAATGTGGGGGCAAAAGTAAATTGGATTATTAAATTATACAGTAGAAATTAATCAAGATTTTATTTCTTTTTTTTTTTTTATCCTCACCCGAGGACACTTTTGCATTTATCTTCGGATAGAGCAAGAGGGAGAGAGCAGGGAAAAGAGAGAGAGAGAAACATCTACATGAGAGAGACACATCGACTGGTTGCCACCCACATGACCCTACCCAGGGCCAGGGACAAACTGCAACTGAGGTATGTGCCCTCAGTGGGAACTGACCCTGGGACACTCTGGTTTGCCAGCCGACACTCTAACTTCTGTGCCAAACCAGCCAGGGCAAATTAATTAAGATTTTCATTACCTATGCCATTATACTGATATTTGTATGTCTCATTTATCTCTCTGCCCCACCTTTAACTAAACTCTCTCTCTCTCTAACACACACACACACACACACACACACACACACACACACATTTTTCATTGAGTTGGAAAATCAACATTGGATGAATTAGATACTTTTGAGAATTATAAGGCATTGGTATTGTTTTGTTTTCAGTGTATTCAGGTTTATATTGTCTTCTGGGTTATAATAATCAAATTAAACACTGTAATGACTGAAAAGTTAAAGGGTTTAAAGGCACAGTGTACTATATTTACATCTTTAAATACAGGAATTATTTTAAATCTGCATGACATAAGCTGATTATGAAAACAGAACATTTTTTTTCACGGTTAATGAACAATAATTTAGATCCAGGAAGTATGTATTGAAAAAGGAGAGGGCAGATTAGCCTCCCTGACATTTTATCTGTTACGTGGTTAATATTTTCAATAAAATCGTTTAATTTAAAAATATTTTGAAAGAGCTTCAGATGTAAGTGCTGGCATAATGGGCTGGCAGAAGTGTAATTTTCATGAAGACAGGGCTGTGCAGCGCCATGATGACAGCTGTCAGCACTGTGTAAGCACCAGGATCTCTGGACATATATGACAGCCTCCTTGTCCAACGGCAGTTCAAAGTTGTGCGTGGAACAGAGAAACTTATATTCATCTTCATCAGCATGATGGGTTTTCTCTTGAAATACATTTGGGAAAGGACAAATAAGAGACACTGTTCTTTAAAATTGAACAGTGTCCCGGACAGCATTGTTTATGTTTAGCATTTGTTATTTTTATTACCCAATTTAATAGGATCCATTGTGTTAGGACATGTGAGTTTAGGTTTTGGCACTGTCTCACATGCACTTAGTAGATTTTTCAAAGTTTCCGATGAGATAGTTATTGCTGTTGCAAACATGGGTTCAGGCCAATCTTTTTTTCTAACTTTAGATTCATAAATGAAAATAATCTTTAGTTTGCAGTTTTCATTCATGTCTGGATCACTGACATGTGATTAAGTTGTGCATATTTTTATTGGCTTTAGATATTTTGCTGTGAAATTGATAAAAGAATAGCAGATGGAACCATCTATTACTGCCTTTTTGTCTTTCTAAATACTTGGTTATCAGCAATTCTTTACTGTTCAAACAAATACAGCTTAAAATAAGAGTTTTGTGGTGGTCAGTTTCAAGCTCCCATCCTACATGACTTCTCATCGTTTGCAGAGTTGATTCTTTCTTGTCATAGTTTCTTCACTGAGCTTTCAGAACACCCTATTCACATGACTTCCCACCAACCTCTCAGAGTATACCTTCTCAGTCTCAGTCTTTCTGGAATATTCTTTCCTCTTTATACACTGTGTTTGACCTGTTCTGCCTTACAAAGTCTTCTCTTTACATCTGTTTTCAATATTTTCAGATTTTATGGAGCACCAAGATTTTCAACTTTTAGTCATAGCTCTGTAAGAACTCCAGACTAATATAGACAAGTGCCTATAGCTTTCTCTTTTTATGTTTTTATGTTTCTAATTCACCTATCAAATTTACCATGCCCCAAACTGAAATTCTGACCAACTCCACTCCAAACCTGCTCCAACTGCAATGTTCTTCCTCTCAGCTGATGATAACTCCAGACTAAAGATCTATAGGCTGTTGATTTTTCTCTTTCTCATTTTTTGCGTACTATTAGGCAACAAACCCTGTTGTCTCCAATTTCAATACAATAAAAATTACAGCCAGTTCTCACCACCTCCATAGCTATCACTGGAAATGTATCACCACCCTCTGTGCACCCAGGCCTCATAATAGCCTCTGAGCATCCTCCCTGGTCCTCCCCTTGCTCACCACCCTGTGTTCTCAACATAGAAGCCAGCATGATTCTTTCTGAACACAAATTGGGTCATGTAGCTCTTCTCCTTGAAGCTCTCCCATGGTTTCTCATTACCTCAAAAATAAAAGCAATGAGCTTGCAATGGTATTCCTGTAGAACCCTACGTAATTCGCTCCCCCTCAACCCTTGTACACCATTTTCTCTCTCTTCTCATTTTCTACTAACCTTTCTTCATCCCAAGTGTGCTGAAGCCATACTAGTCTCCCTTCTGTCCCTTGAAAAAATAAAAGGCCCATCTCTGCTTTAAAAGTCGGCACTGGTCCTTTGCTCTGCCTGAAAAGAATGCCCCTCAGGTTATAATGTTTTCGCCTACTTCAAATATTTGTTCAAACGCCAAGTTCCTGATGAGGCCATGTGCAAATTCATCACAACCCCCTCCCACTCCCCATGTCTGTTTCCCATGCCTTTCTAATAAACTATTCTCTCACTAATATATGAGATAAATAATAAAACTTGATCTTTCAAAATCCGAATATGTTCATTAAACATATTCATTCAGATTGGGCAATCATTCACTCATCCTCATTCTGCACCCACAACAAAGAGTTTCTTTTTGCTTAACTTTCAACTTTCCCCCAGGAAGCTAGAATAAATAATTAACATTTTTAGTCATGGGGTTTTTTTGAACTTTTTCAGGGAAAAACCTGAGGAGTGGGGGAAAGGGGAAAGAAAAATTGGGGATTTCATTGATAATGGCATGTGAAAAGAGGTGAAGACTGATTACACTCTGGGAAGAAGTCTATTGGATTTGGTATTTTCTTTGTTGCCTGAAATGCCAGGAGCAAAGTCTGTGTTTCCCTGGTGGCTATCAAACTAGACACAGAGTTGCAGACTTTTTTGGACACAGAGACAGTGGCTGAAATCAGCAAGGTTTTTATGTTCCTTTTACTTTAAAATGGAGGTGCATGTTTGTGAATACACAGGATCTCTGATATTATAACCTTTCACTATATTTTTTAAGGGTCAGTGTCATTTCCACTGGGTTGAAGAAGTGACAAAAAAAAAAAAAAATACAAATGAGAAAAAAGAAAGCCCAAATAGGTAAACATTATGCACTGCAGTTATGGTGAGCAAAAGTTAGCTTTAGAGCATCTTGTGCTTCATTTCATTGGTAATGTCCAGAGCCTGTAAATAACTCTCACAACTGTGTGTTGTTTTTTTTTTTATTTGCTTTCTTTTTATCCCTTTGTTTTTAATTAAAATATTTTTATATCTTGTAGCTCATATTGTTGATTTGAAATTTCTTTAATGTCATATATTATCTTTTTCTTAATCTATAAAGTGAATTAAGAATCATGCATTGATTTCCATGAACCAATGCAAAGGTAAGAGTAACTTTCATGTAATTCCTTTAAGCTCAAGTGCAGGAGCCATATTGGATCTTCAGGGACATACAATATTTGATCAGATCAAAGGCATGTTTTCAAAATTCTCTAAATCTAAATTTAGTAAACTGACTTTTTTGAGGGAATTATTTACTATTTTAAAATGTTTGCTATATTAGCCCTTCTTATACTCCAATAATCTTTTTGAAAACATTAAAGAGTACAATTAACTTCTTATTTTACTTCATTAATCCTTTCTATTGGTGATCTGAATTTTGTTGGGAAAGACCTCCAACACCTTCAGTCTCATCTGTATATTCTGCATATATTTTCTATGTTTTTAAATTTTCTTTATGTGAAAGAAGAAACTAAGATTTCATATACTCTGGCTAGAATATGTTTTTCTTTAATTGCTAAGTAGGGCTCTCTCATCATAATTGGTATTATCATGTTTATTTCAGGAAAGAGCTGTAGCAATTTGGGCATGGATTGTCTTTAAATCTGTATCACACAGCACTGCTGCTATAGATAATCCTAACAAAAATTAACTGTAATTTGAATACAATTTTCTTTTAAAATAATATTGTATACCTGGAATTTCTTTAAACCATAAAAACAAAAATGATTTATATAATTATATTTGTCTAAATGGAGATGTTTATTGGGTGGAATAAGAGGAAACATTTCCCTATGTTTTCCAAAGTGCTTAGAATAAAATAAATAGTAGAAACTTCTCATACTAACCAAAAAATATAAGAGGATATTTATTATCCTCTGCTTTTATTATAATCGTTTGTTAGCAAGATGTAGGTAAATTGTAACTATGAATAATTTTAAAAAGATAAAATTTTCAAAATTGTATATTGGAAAATTTCTGAGCAGTGTCTTCTTATATAGCTCTCTGATGGTGTGAAGTATAAACTTTCTCATATCTTTTACAATGTCTCTCTACATATGTGAAACAATGACACGGATTTTGATAAATAGCCACATTCTGGATAGATATTTATTAAGAAATTAAATTGCATTAATGATAGAAACCTATTCTAGACAGTTGCATCTTTTTATAATGATGTTCTTTAAAATGGAAAAATTAATAATTTAGTGTAATTTAGAAATACAGAGGGTGTGAAATTTAAAGTTTATTTATTTTATCACTCATATTTCAGCTCTTCGGACAATTCAGTGCACTTTATTATGGGATTTTATATAAATATACATTAGGGGATAATTTATATGTGTTTTATCACATTGAGATCTTATTTATTATAGTATTGAGTCTAGGTTTTGGCTTGTTTCTCAAATCTTTGCTGATCCTGAGTTTAGAAGAACATTTTCCTATTTTCTCTATAGTTATAAAGATTACTGTCCTAGATTTAAACCTTTAATACATCTTAAGTTTTTTTCTATGATGTGTAATATGAATATTCTTCATTATATGCCAATTTATGTTCTTCAATATTATATTGCAAACATTGTCAGATTAAAAAATTTGAAGAATTAATGTACCATCTTGATTCTACGATTAACAATTTACTATATTATTTTGTCATACACTCTTAATTTATTGATTCCTCTATCTATCCATAAGATAGTTTATTTGGAATCAATTACAATTATATTGAAAACATCAATAAAATTTCCCCTGAAAACTTGGGATGCATAGTATTAATTGGAATCCAATGTATCAGTATAAATTACATGTAAAAATTAGAGACAATAAAATGCACAAATATTGAATGTATATATTAATCATGCTTATATTAAAGGTCCTGATTGATAGTTATATCTCTGGGTCTGGTTATACTGCTTGCTCTACCTTTTGAAAACAGGTTATTTTTTTTTTTCTGCTTTTTCACATGTTCCATGACTTTTGGTTGACACACGAAGATCACCAATAGTTCATACTTTACTTTTCAGTTTACTCTTGGTGCTCCTTTTGAATAAAGTTACATAAATTTTGCTTTTCTTTGTTTTATTTGCATTGTATGTTCAGAATGGTAATCTGAGACCAGAAGCAGCCTTCAGCCTGACAGTGTGGGTCTTTTCAAGCTGGTCAACAAGTAGTGAATACATGCTCAGATTCTCTGAGAATCTGGGGACTCCACTGAGAAGGGGTTTTTTTGTCCTACTTCAGGTAGCTGTCAGGTGCACAGTCATCTTTGAATATTGATAAGGCTCTCAGAATTCTTAGCTGCCAAATTCTTTCTGAAATATGTAAAAGGAGAGCTTGACTTAAAGTGATGTCAGGAAACTTAACTAAGAGCCAGTTTGCCAGGATGCTAGTTGTCTTAATCACATTCCAGCTCTTTTTATAGGACCAGCCACTCAGATTACTGCCACCTTCTTGTGCAAAGGTGTCGTGTCAGTAAGATTTTAGAAAATCCTCAGATGCTAGTAAATAGTTTTACTAATTCAATTAAGACTCCCATGCACCAAGAGATTGCCATTTCGATTCCTGGTCAGGACACATACCCAGGTTGTGGGCCTGGTACCCTTTACGGGGCATGCATGAGGTGGCCAGTTGATGTTCTCTGTCATTGATGTTTTATCTCTCTCTCTCTCCCTCTTACTTCCTCTCTCTCTAAAATCAATAAAGAAAAAAAGTTTTATAAAAATAAAAGACTCCTATAGAACTGAAAATAGACAATGTATTTCAGAGGTTCAAGGCCATCTTAAACATGTGGAATCACCAACATTTTATATTATTTAAAAGAAATTATTTCTCGATTTTAATGGCAATGAAGATTTCACATTTGAAGTCATCAAAGACTTCAGTGCTATCCAGCTTTCTCTTTTCTTTTGGGCACCTTGCTCACATTTTTGAGACCTTAGTTCCAATATTGTTAGTTATTCTAATGACCTTTATAAGTAATTAAAATAAACCCAGATAAACCTAATGACCTTTATAATTGATTAAAATAAACCCAAATAATGTAAGTCATGAATGCATTAAACAGAAGAAAGTGAACAACAATTTAAATCTTGTAAAATATCCACTATTTGTATAGCAACTACTACTGTTAGTAGTGACAGACAATAAAATTTGGGGGAAAAATTAATACAAGTGAGTTATCAAGTTCCTCAACTGCTTCCTATACAAAAACATTATATAGAAACTCTTGGAATAAATATACTGAGGTTGTTGAATATATTATTTTATTTTTGGATATTAATTATAATGTGGACATTATGCATTTATTTCCTATGAGATATAGCTAATGAGTAACTGTATTAGTTAATGAAAAGTTATGCCCCATATACTTATACACCTAGCTAGATTTTTACTAATTAACTCTCAGCTTAATTGTTAGATATGGTTACAACTATAAAAAGAATTAAAATCTATAAATACCATATGAAAAACAAGGCTTATGTTTTCTCTTCATAAATTTTTACCAAGCCTTTTTACTAAACAGATGTGATACATCTGCTTCTAGATGTGTCTAGATTAAGAACCTCTAAAATAAAAACCCTGCTTTGCCAGGTTTAAGGCAAGAGCCAGGCATTAACTTTATATGTAAACATTCACTGCTGAAAGTTACCTAAGTACAGTGACCAGTAAGTGTCACTGCCACTGATAAGATGATGTCACCTGGGAAAGTTAGTCTGTGATTCTCCACACCACAACATGATCAGTTGAAGCTATCCAGAATCTACATGGGTTGGACAAGTCATCTCTCTTTTCTTGGGAAGATGAAATTTCACAGTGGTTTTTATAATTGCATCACTGGCGATTGACTGACTGTATTCTAGAGTGAAAACACTTTGACTTTAGAGAAAACAAGCAGAAAAACTTCAGGTAATACTGTAGAATAACCCTGATTTCAAAGTCAAGTTTAGTTGTTTTGTATGGGATGAGCTGAAATTTGAAAAAATAATTGATTAGACTTTATTTTGTTGATATGTTTCTATCTGTAAAACGGGAATATTAATAGTTAACTGATATATAATAGTTGTGAGAATTTATTGCATTAATATAGTGCTACACAAATGTTATCATTACTGAAGTATTATTCTCCATATCTTTGCTCTCAGAAAGATTAAATGAGTTAGTATTTATCAAATGCCTAGATAGATCCACTTCTGATGTATAGCATCTTTGCACAAAGTAGAGGAAGTTGCCCATTTCAGGTGAACTAGAGACAGGTCCCTTTTTTGTTGTTGTTGTTGTTCCTACTCACATTGTACATTCTTTTTTTAAAACTCATCTTTATTGTTGAATGTACCACAGATGTTTCTCCCTACTTTCCCCATTGACCCACTCCTCCCCATTCTCGACCCCTCCTGCCTTCCCCACACTATTGTCGGTGTCCAT
The DNA here is from genome assembly GCF_014108415.1 of Molossus molossus. Classification (NCBI taxonomy): domain Eukaryota; kingdom Metazoa; phylum Chordata; class Mammalia; order Chiroptera; family Molossidae; genus Molossus; species Molossus molossus. The sequence continues at coordinate 29,563,903 of NW_023425366.1, read as the reverse complement.
TGGTTGTGCATATATGCATAGAAGTTTGTTGGTTTATTTCATCCCATCCTTTCTCCCCCTTTCCCTTTGAGGTTCATCAGTCTAACAACCAATTTGTACTTCTTAATTCCTTTATCTTTTTCACCCATCCTCCCAAGCCCCATCCATCTGGCAAGCAACAAAAAGTTCTCTGTATCTGAGTCTGTTTCTGTTCTGCTTGCTCATTTTGTTTGTGGATTCAATTGTTGATAGATAGGTATTAAGTGCCATTTTATTCATATATTTTTTCTTCTTTGCCTTCAAGAAGACCCTTCAACATTTCATATAATACTGGTTTGGTGGTGATGAATTCGTTTAGCTTTTTCTTGTCTGGGAAACTCTTAATATGGCCATCGATTCTAAATTATAGCTTTGCAGGATAGAGTAATCTTGGTTGTAGGTCACTGCTTTTCATCACCTTGAATATCTCTTGCCACTCCTTTCTGGCCCGCAAAGTTTCTTTTGAGAAATCAGCTGACAGTCTTATGGGAGCATGTTTGTAGGTAATGGACTGCTTTCCTCGCTGCGTTTAAGATTCTCTCTTTGTATTTAACCTTTGGCATTTTGATGATAATGTTTATTGGTGTGGACCTCTTTGGGTTCAACTTGTTTGGGACGCTCTGTGCTTCCTGGACTTGTATGTCTGTTTCCTCCACCAAGTCATTATTATTTCAAATAGTTTTCCAATTACTTGCTCTCTTCTCTTCTCCTTCAGGCACCCATATGATGCGAATGTTGGCATGCTTAAAGTTGTCCCAGAGGCTCCTTACACTATCCTCATTTTTTGGATTATTATTTTTTTTTTCTTTTTGCTGTCCTATTTGGGGTTTTCTGCTTCCTTATATTCCAAATCGATGGTTTGCTTCTTGGCTTTACCTACTCTACTATTGATTCCCTGTAAATTATTCTTTATTTCAGTTAGTGCATCCTTCATTTCTGACTGGCTCTTTTTGATGTTGTTGATGTTCTCACTAAGTTCCTCAGAGGTCTCCTTAAGATCCTTGAAGGTCTCACTAAGTCCCTTGGATGTCTCACCAAGTTCCCTGAGCAACCTTATGACCTGTGTTCTGAACTCTGCATCTGTTAGATTATCTCCATTTTGTTTAGTTCTTTTCTTTCATTTGGGACATGTTTCTTTGTCTCCTCATTTTGGCTGCTTCCCTGTGATTGTTTCTAAGTATTAGGCAGAGTTGCTATGCCTCCTAGGCTTCGTAGGGTGGCCTACTGCTGTAGGTGTCCTGTAGGATCCAGTGGCACAGTCCCCTTGATCATCCCAGCTGGGCCCTCGTGGTATACCCCTAGTGTGGACTATACACCCTTAGGTTGTAACTGAGTCTTGATTGCTGTTGGCACATCAGTGGGAGGGGTTTACTCAGGCTAGTCAGCTGCAAGGACTGGCTGTGCCCATTGACCACTGGCCTCTGACTACCTTGGAGGATCAGCTGTGTAGGGGCCCACCACACAGAGCAAGACTTACTTCAGCAGGGCTCTGGTACCCACTGAGTCCACTCATTGAGTGTGTCACTTGTGGAGGTGGTTGGGTGGTAGTGTTTCAATGTGGTCTGAAGCTGTTCACCAGGTGTGCTAGCTCTGGGGCAAGGTCAGCCACTGCCTGTGCTCTATCCAGGGCCACCCAGCATAAGCTACAAAGTGAACTGCAGGTGGCTGCTTCTTGTGCTGGGCTTGGAGGTGTCCAGGAAAAGCCACATTGTGAACCAAGGTTAGCTGCTTCTAGTGCCAGGCCTGGGGCCACTCAAGGAGAGGTATGAGGCTTGATGAGACTGGCCCCTCTCGAGCCTGTCTCTGCACTGCTTTTGTGGGCCACTGAGTTTCACAGGTCCATCCAGAACCCTGGCTCCACAGCACTCTTGTGGGCCACTGGGTCGCACAGAGCCCCATGGAGCCCCTGGTCCCGCCACTGGTGGCTGGGGAGTGCTGCTGCCCAGTGGGGCTCAGCACCTGCTCAACCTTTGCTGTAAATTTTTTTGGGGGGATAGTTCTCTGCTGCTGGTCTGTGCTTCTGTTTCCCGGGGATGGATATCTGCTCCCCAGACTCTGTTGCTGGGGCTATCTTTTGACTCTGTTCTGGCTGGTACTGCGGGGGAAGGTGCTGGGCTCCCAGCCATGTGGGGTTTCTGCAACCAGCACCTTGCCAGCTCCACTACTGTGCACTGGTCTGTGTTGACACAGGGTGCCCACTGGTCTGATGGTGCCAGGTGCACTGGTGGCCTCAGGTACCAGATGCTGCTTCTTTGAGAGATTTTAGGAAACTCTGAAGCAGGATCCAAGACAGGCCAATCCTATGGTAAAGTCTTTGGAAACAGATTGGGTGGGCCTGAAGTTGGGTGGGGAGGGGCCTCAGGGAATCATCAGGGCGGGGCCAACAGTGTGAGTCAGTTTTCTGGAGTCCCAGATATGGTGGCTGTCTCCCTGCCCTGTGGGGGTAGGGCTCACCAGAGGAACAAAGGCCTCCACCAGCATGTCTGTCCTGGAGAAAGCTGCCCCTCCAGCCCTCGTCCAGAGGCCAAACAGCTCAATTCTTCCTGTTCTCTGGTGCCTCTCAAGCTGCCTCCCCACAGAGCTCAGAGGGAGTGGGTCTGAGTAAGTCTGTGCGCAGGCCCTTTAAGAGAAACTGCTTGGGGCTTCTGCAGCTGCAGTCTCTCTCTGCCTCAGTTCCAGCTGGATTTTCCAGCCAGAAGTTATGGGGACTTTTATTCCTGGCACTAGGACCCTGAGTTGGGTGCCTGGTGTGGGACGGGGACCCCTCACTCCTCAGGTAGGGCCTTTCCAGCCAAGGTCTCTCCTGATTTTTATCTGCCACACATGAGTGTGGGACCAGCCTGCCCGCACCTCTGCCCATCCTACCAGTCTCAATGTGGTGGCGGCTTTAATTTCGTACTTGTAGGACTTCCATTCAGCTCGATTTCAGGTGGTTCTGAATAATGGTTGTAGGTAGTTTTGTTGTAATTTTGATGTGGTTGTGGGAGGAGGCGATACTGCATTTACCTATGCCACCATCTTGACCACACTTTGTATATATGACAGGTCCCTATCTTATATGGGATGCCAGGTGCATGGCTTGACTAGCAAACAGGCAAGGAGGACCAGTCACTCATTCCATTTCTCTTTCTTCTGGGTTCAATCTGCACAACCTTGCAGGCTGGACTTGGGCTTTGAAAAGTACCCATCATAGAGTAAGTGCCAATTATTGCCTGCTTAGGTAATAAGGCCATTCCCAGGTGAAAGAAGTTTTCAGCACTTTTGACTTTCCAACAAATAATGAGGCCCCCAACTTACCCAAGTAGCATAGGTTTTTCATCAGCTTTTGCCCTTTGTCCTGGATCACAGCTCTCTTCCCTTTTGGTGCCCTTGAGTGCCAAAACCTTTTATCCTCATCTATCCTTGCAACCAAATTTATGCTTTTATTTCTTCCCCTTCCATCCCCTGGTCTCTCTTTACCTTCCTTTTTTTCCATTCCCCTCACTTTCACTTTCACTTTTGATCCAACTCAGAAGCTTCAATGGCAGATGATGGATATATTTGGAGTTCAGGAGATCAACTGGATGCCCCTAAGCTAATGTTTGCAAATATCAATATACCTCCTGTTTACATGTAACTTCAAATTAAAATGGGAAAATTTTTTGTCATTTAATATTTTAGAAATACTTTTGAAAGAGAAGAAAATAAATGTTTTAATATTGGCTCACAAGTACTTTTCCTGCTTAAGTAAAAATGAGAACATTGGCTATATTGGCATATGCTCTACTAGCTATACAGTAGTTTACCAAGAGCGACTTTAAAATATGAGGGTCACAGGGAAAGAAAAATGGTGGCAGAGTGAATGGAAGCTACATAGACTGTCTCCCAGGATTAAACTGGAATTACAACTAAAATAAAGACAAATCATTGGAAATAATAAACTGAAAAGCAGCTGGAGAGAACCTATATAACCACAGAGGCACATGAGTGTGGGCTAGGAACCCATGGACAATAGCAGAGAGCTGTATTCTCTGTGTGTGCTTTCTAGTGAGAAAGCAGAGGTTTTAAAAAGCACCAAATCAGCCACAGCCACTCATTGTGGGTTGCAGCAAGAAAGGATGAACTGGATTGGAACTGTGTGGAGAAAGTCTGGGGCACCTAGCTCAGAAGAGAGCTTGAGCAGAGGACACCAAGAGTTTTGTGCTGAAGCACTCCTTCATAGGACAGTAGCCATATTACTCAAAGAGCCCCTTCCCAGAGCTCCAGGAGAAGAAATGGCCTCTTCCTCAGGAATTCAACATGAGCAGGCCAGGCTAGAGGAATGCAATTGAAGCTCATTAACATCTAGAGTCTGATAGCAGGCATGTGCCCCACTGCTGGAAATACCTCTTACACTAGAGAGATTTTTCATTCAGTTGAAGGCTACAAATCAGGGCTCAGCAAGTAACTGAGATTAATAGCCTCCAAGCAAAAAGCTAGAAGGTAATTGAACTTCTCATTGGCTTGCAAATCCACCCAGGAAAGTGAGACTTGACAGTGGTGTTCAACACAGGAACTTCCACACTCATCCAAACCCAGGAGAGGGAGCCACAACCAGCAGAACACCAACACCCACAGGGAAAATTTGGCACATTCCAAAACCCACTGAGACAGCCAAAATGGTGATACAAAGAAACAAATGCCAAATGAAAGAACAAGAGAATTCTCCAAGAGAAAAAAATAATAAATGAAACAGAATTAAGCAAGATATCAGTGGTAGAATTCAGAGTAATGAAAGAGTTCAGTGGTAGTGTTCAGAGTAATGATCTTGAGCTCAACAACATGAGTAATGAGCTCAAAACCATGAGTAAAGCTATAGAAACATTGAAAATCTACTGATTGAAAATGAAGAATGACATAGCAGAAATGAAATATATATTGGAAAGAATAACCAACAGAATAGAGGAAGCCGAGGACCAGATTAGTGAATTAGAATATAGGGTAGAAAAAATTACCCAATCAGAGAACCAAAAAGAAAATGCAATTAAAAAACAGAAAGACAGCCCTGGCCAGTTTGGCTCATCAGTTGGAGCATTGGCCTGCGGACCAGAGAGTCCCAAGTTTGGTTCCCGCTAGGGGCACATACCAAAAACAAACAAACAAACAAACAAAACACACACACACACACACAAAAAAAACAAAAACCCAGAAAGACAGCCTAGGGGAAACTTTGGGACAACATGAAACATAACAATATGCACATCATAAGTGTGCCCAACGAAGAAGAAAATGAGCAAGGGTTAGAGAATATATTTGAAAAAATAGTGACAGAAAACTTCCTTAACTTGGTGAAGGAAAAAGGCAAATAACTGCAAAAAGCACAGAGAGTCCCAAGTAAGAAGAACTGAAAGAGGCCCACATAAAGACTAATAATAACTAAAATGCCAAAAACTAAAGACAAATAGAGAGTCCTAAAGGCAGCAAGAGATAAACAACAGGTTATCTACAAAGGAATCCCTATAAGGCTATCAACTGATGTCTCAACAGAAACATTCCCCAGAAGGGAATGGAAAAAAGTAAACAAAGTAATGAAAAACAAGGATCTGAATCCAAGACTACTCTATCCAGCAAGGCTATCATTCAAAATAGAAGGTGAAAGAGCTTCGAGACCAAAAACAGGCTAAGAGAATATATTAGCACCAAACCAGTACTACAAAGTATGTTAAAAGGAGTGCTGTAATAAGCAGAAGAGTAGAAAGAGAAACATAACCACAATAAACAAAAATGGCCAAAAATAAACATACCTCATACATAAATGGATTAAATTACCTTATGCATAAATGGATTAAAGCTTTGATCAAAAGACAGAGTAGCTGAATGAATAAGAAAGCATGACTCATATATATGTTGTTTACAGGAGACCTACCTCACAACGAAAGACTCACATAGGTTGAAAGTGAAGGGATGGAAAAAAATTTGCATCCAAACAAAAAGGAAATCTGGGGTAGCAATACTCATATTCGATAAAATAGATTTTAAAATGAAGGCAATAATGAGAGACAAAGAAGGCCACTACATAATATTGAAAGCATCTATCCAACAGGAGGATATAACCTTGGTAAACATATATGTACCCAATATAGGATCACCAAAATATATTTTAAAACTTTCAGAGGACTTCAAAGGAGTAATCGACAGCAAAACAATTATAGAAGGGGACTTCAACATCCTGATGACATCACTGGATAGATCTTGTAGACAAAAAATGAGCAGGGAAAAAGACTCTAAATAATGCACTAGGTCAAATGGATTTAATAGATATCTACAGAGAAATACATTCCAAAAATGCAGAATTCACATTTTTCTCAAGTGCTCATGGAAATACTCAAAGATAGACTAAATGTCAGAACACTAACTAAGTTTCTACAGGTTCATAAAGATTGAAATCATATCAAGCATCTTCTCAGATCACAATAGAATGAAAGTATAAATCATTTACAACAAAAATACACAAAAAATTCAAACACAAGGAGGCTAAATAGCATGTTATTAAACAATGAATGGGTTACCATGGAGATCAAGGATGAAATTATAAACTTCCTGGAAACTAATGAAAATAAACACACAACACAAAATGTATGGGATGCAACGAAAGCAGTCCTGAGAGGGAAGGCATACCTTTAGAAATGACAAGAAATATCTAATTTATTATCTAACCTCACAACTTAAAGAACTAGAAAACAAACAAAAAGAAAAACTCAGAACAAGTAGAAGGAAAGAAATAGTAAAGGTTAGAGCAGAAATAAATATCTTAGAGACTAAAAACACAATTCAAAGTATCAATGAAACAAAGAGCTGGTTCTTTGCAAAGATAAACAATATTGATGGACCCTTAGTCAGACTCAACAAGAAACAAAGAGGGAGGACCCAAATAAACAAAATCAGAAATGAAAGAGGAGAAATAATAGCTGACACCACAGAAATACAAAGTATCATTAAAAAATGCTATGAACAATTGTACGCCAACAAATGGAACAATCTAGGTAAAATAGACTAATTTTTAGAATCTCACAGTCTTCCAAAACTGAACTGGGAAGAGATAGAAAACTTGAACAGACCAATAACAACTAAGGAAATTAGAGACGTAATAAAAATCTCCTAGCAAACAAAAGCCCAGGTCAGGATGGCTTCAAGGGGAAGTTTTACCAAACATTCAAAGAAGATCTAACACCCATTCTCCTCAAACTATTCCAAAAAATCCTAGAAAAAGGAAGACTTCAAACTTATTTTATGAGGCCAGCATAATTCTAATTTCAAAACCAGATAAAGACACTACAAAAAAAAAGAAAACTATAAACCAATATCCCTGATGAACATAGATGCCAAAATCGTAAATAAAATATTAGCAAATTGGATCCAGCAATACAAAAGATTATTCACCATGATGAAGTGGGATTCATTCTAGGGATGCAAGGATGGTGCAACATTCACAAATCAATAAATGTGATACACCACATAATCAAAATGCAAGATAAAAACCATATGATCTTATCAATAGACGATGAAAAAGCATTTGCCAAAATCCAGCACCCATTTCTGATAAAAACGTTCAGTAATGTGGGAATAGAGGGAGCATATCTTGACATAATAAAGGCCATATATCAAAAACCTATAGCCAACATTATACTCAATGGGCAAAAACTAAAAGCATTTCCCTTAAGAACAGGAACAAGACAGGGATGCCCACTTTTTCCGTTCTTATTTAACATAGTTCTGGAAGTCTTAGCCACAGCAATTGGATATGAAGAAAAAATAAAAGGGATCCAAACTGGAAAAGAGAATGTGAAACTGTCATTAGTTGCCGATGACATGATATTGTACAGAGGAAACCCTGAAGACTCCATTAAAAGTCTACTAGAGCTAATAAATGAATTTGGCAAAGTAGCAGTATACAAAATTAACATCAAGATGTCACAGGTATTTTTATACACCATTAATGAACTCATAGAAAGGGAAACTAAAAAAAAAAAAAAAAAAAAAAGAACAATCTCATCTACCATTGCAGCAAAAAAAAAAAAAACTCTAAGATACCTAGGAATAAATTTAACCAAAGAAGTAAAGGACCTGTTCTCAGAAAACCACAGGACATTGAAAAAAGAATAGAGGGAGATATAAAAAAATGGAAGCATATAATCATTAAAATATCCATACTACCCAAAGTAATCTATGATTCAATGTAATCCCTATTAAAATTCCAACTACATATTTCACAGTACTATAACAAATACTCCAAAAGTTTATATGGAACCAAAAAAAGACCCAAATAGCCACAGCAATCTTGAAAAAGATGAACAAAGTAGGAGGGATCACAATACCAGAGATCATGTTGTACTACAAAGCAATTGTAATCAAAACAGCCTGGTACTGGCACAAGAATAGGCACATAGATCAATGGAACAGAATAGAGAATCAGAAATTGACCCAATTCATTATACTCAATTAATATTTGACAAAGGTGGCTAGAGCATAAAAAGGAGTAAAGACAGCCTCTTTAATAAATGGTGTTGGAAATATTGGACAGCTACATGCAACAATATGAAGCTAGACCATCAACTTACACCATACACAAGAATAAACTCAAAATGGATAAAAGACTTAAATGTGACTCATGAATCCATAAAAATCCTAGAAGAAAATATAGGCAAAAAATTTTCAGACACCACATGTAGCAGAATTTTCACTGATACTTGCCTAAGGCAAGAGAAAAAAATTAATACATGGGCCTACATCAAACTGAAAAGCTTCTGCACAGCAAAAGAAACAATCATCAAATTGGAAAGGGAAGCCACTATATGGGAGAGCATAATTGCCAACAATACATCAGATAAGGGGTTAATCTCCAAAATATATAGAGTACTAATACAACTAAACAAAAAGAAGACAAAGAAGCCAATAAAAAATGGGCAGAGGATCTAAATAGACATTTCTCCAAACAGGACATAGAAATGGTCAAGAGACATATGAAAAAAGACTGAATGCCACTAGCCATTGGAGAGATGAAAATTAATATGACTATGAGTTATCACCACACACCTATCAGAATTTCTGACTTCAACAAAGCATCACACTAGTGCTGGCGAGGGTATGGAGAAAAGGGGACTGCTGGTGGGAATGCAGACTGATGCAGCCACTATGGAAAACAATATGGTGTTTCCTCAAAAAATTAAAAATTGATCTGCCATATGATCCTGTGATCCCACTTCTAGGAATATATCCTAAGAAGCCTAAAACACCAATCAGAAAGAATATATGTTCATAGCAGCACTATTTACAATTGCTACGATCTAGAAACAGCCCAAGTGTCCATCAATAGATGAGTGGATAAAAAAGCTAATCCTGGCTGGTTTGGCTCAGTGGTTGGAGCATCGGCCTGTGGACCAGGGAGTCCCGGGTTCTGTTCCTGCTAGGTACTAGTGGCTAGGGGCATGTATCAAAAAAAAAAAAAAATCTGTCGTACATATACACAATGGAATACTATGCAGCTGTAAGAAAGATTTCTTGTCCTTTGAGACGACATGGAGGGAACTGGAGAGGATTATACTAAATGAAATAAGCCAATCAGAGAAAGATAAATATCCCATGATCTCACTTATTTGTGGAATATAATGAACAAAATAAGCTGGTGAAGAAAATAGACACAGAGAAAATAGACCCAGAGACATAGAAGTAGGGTACAGACTGACAAACCTCAGAAGAGGCAGATGGCGAGGAGAGAAGAGATAAACCAAAGAACTTTATGCATGTATGGGTGACCAATGGACATAGACAACAATGCTGAGGAGGGTGGTGGGATGGTGTCAATGGGGAGAAAAGGAGAAACATCTGTAACAAAAATAAATAAATAAATAATAAATAAATAAATAAAAAGAAAAAAATATGAGGAACACATTGAAGTTCATAAGATTTTCTTCCTCAAATGTCAATACACTATTTATTTATTTACTTATTTTTATTGAATTTATTGGGGTGACATCGGTTTACAAGACTATATATGTTTCAAGTGTACAACTCAACTAAATTATAGACCATAATGCCTCAAACTCTATTTTGAATAAGTTAATATTCATTGGATTAAAAAAAATGTTTCCTGCCTTGGCCGGTTTGGCTCAGCGGTTACAGCATCAGCCTGCGGTCCAGAGGGACCCGGGTTCGGTTCCCGCTAAGGGCACGTACCTCGGTTGCAGTTTGTCTCCGGCCCTGGTTGGTTGTGCGGGTGGCGACCACTCGATGTGTCCCTTTCACATCGATGTTTCTCTCTCTCTCTCTTCCTTTCTCCCTCCCTCCCTCTCTATCTGAACAAAAAATGGAAAAATGTCCTCGGGTGAGGATGATAAAAAAAAAAAAAATGTTTCCTTTGTCAATGTTATTTTATTTCAGCATTAACAAAAATGTTGTCACATGAGGGAGATGATACTGCTTTTCCTTTCATATACTAAAGAATAGTTCCAACACATTTCTTAAAAATTTCTAGTGTTGCCAAGCACACGATTTATGTGATTCATTTATGTTCTGATTAAAATATATATAAAGGAGTAGGAAACAACATAAGACTTAGCACTATATGCTCAGTGAGAAATTTATATGGCAGTGAAATCTATTTTTAGCGAGATAGAAGGCCCTTGCTTGCAAAAGCAAACAAGTTAGAACTTGCTGCTCGCATGGTTCTTTTGTTATTACGGGCCAAGTACTGCATTTGATAAAATTATTTCAAGAACTACTTGGAGGCGTAGGATAGTATTACCTTCTAGAGATATTGCAGTTTCTGAAACTGGGGTTCAAGACAACACATACCTCAAACCCCAATTTTAGAAACTGAGATTTGAGTTTTGGAGGAGAGAGTTCATTGTTATTGCTAGGGTGCAGTTTTTAGGGCCCCCCAACTAAAGTGCAGGCTGTTTTGTAGAGCCAACTTGGTTGGCTCTGAATTTCAACTTCTATCTTCTTAATCCTACAAGACCCTCATTCATGCTGCACATACTCATAGGGTCTCAGCTACCCCATTCACAATTGAAAAACAAACCTTTGGATTTCTATCTGCTTCCAGATCTGGGCCTGGTAATGCTTTACAGCCTCGAAAGTTCCTAGTGATATTTGTACTTTGCCTCTGGTTTTTAGCAGGAGGGTTGTTCCGAATTTCCTAATTCACTCTACTAGGGACAAATGTTCCACATTTTCTGTAATTTTAAATAATTTCTGGTTCCTAGGAAGAATACATGCATTTTCTTAGAATTTTAAAGCTTTTGAATAAAGATTAGGCCAGCCAAGGTTACCCACATCAAATCAGCAAAGGAAACAATGACTAGTGAATTTTTTATTCATTATACTTGCACAGCAAGCATTTGGATAATAAGAGCAAAAATTAGAGCAATGTTAAACTATGAAAAGACAATAACCATCGTTTCAGATAGTTTCATAGGAAAAATATAACCGTCAGGTAGAAATATTGATTTATTCATTTACTTGTTCCTTTGTTCAGCAAATTGTTACTGGGAGACTTACCTGTGCTGCCTCAGCCATGGATCTGGGCACAGGAATGGGGTGGGGGTGGGGGTTAGGGGGTGGTCATCAGCAAATATGACTGATAGACTGATAGGGACTCTTCCTTCTTAGATGGCCTAGATCCAGCATGTGGTGAAATATATATTTCATTTCCATGAATTGCAAAGCGTTATGTAGCTTCAACTTTTAAATTTAAATAGGCCTTAGAGATAATGTAGTCAAAGTTCCTCTTGTTACTGAAAAGGATACAGTTGCAGAGTGAGTTCTATTCAATTTCCCAAGATCTCCTAGGTTGTTAGTGGATGAATACAGAACAAAACTCTGTCTTTGAACCCTCAAAGGCTTCTTTTTGTTATATCACAGTAGTCCCTTTAATCAAAAGGGTACTTTGGGCCATCCTTACAAACACATTTAGACACTGGAAATAATAATGCAGGTTCTGAATTACTGAAATGCCATTTCTGTACATACAACTTCAAAACTAAAAATTAAAAATAATATTTAGAATAAACTGGCCCTCTATAGTTAATCTTGTGTAATTACAAGCAATTAAACTTGAAAAGAGTTCTATCAAACATGAATGAGCACTTGAAACATACTCTATAGTAAATATCATTAATCTAGCCGTTTTTCCCAAAAATTATTTTCTGGACCACTCAGTTCTTCTAACACTTTCCTATTATTCTCATTATTTTAGTTGTAAAATTAAAATGGTAGTGTTATATTTATTTCTCTAATGAATTAGCAATTTATGTTATTTAAGGAAAATAAAATTATTACCATAAAAGAGCTTGCAACTGAAATATTATATATGTGTGTATAATATTAATTGTAAATCTGATATTTTTCTCAATTTTTGCTTGATAAGTCACTAAGTTCTATTAGTATTTTTCCAGCTAAATTCTTATTGTTTTTGCTTTTTTAGTAAAGTACAAAGATTTAAATTTTATTATACATAATTATGTTATAGTATTTAAATGAAATAAAATAGAAGTAACATGTATAATATCAAGAGCCATTTTTGTTCTGATAATAGTTGCAAAAGTTTGATATGTCAAACTATACTTTGAGACAGTTTGACAATCTGCTTACAATAATGAAAGTCCCAGTATTTTTATAGCAATTAACAATAACTTATATACTCAGAAAATGAAGGGGAAAAAAAGATTCCTTACAATGACTAGAGGAGAAGCATTAAATTTTGGAACAATAATAACTGTCACTACTCAACAGTAGAATTATTTCCTTGGTACATATTTAAGTAAAAAGTTGTAACGAAATGTGCATTTTATTTCATAAAAAGGTTCACAGTTTGCAAAAATACAGGAAAAATAATGGCCCTAAAAGTTGCAATGTTTCTCTTGTATTCATATTCTGAGCAGCATATTAAAAAAGGTAAGAGTCTGAAATTAACTGGAAGAATTGAAAAAAGCCTAAATTTAACAATCTTTTGTACCATGATGATAGCTGCTAAGGACATTTAAAATAATGAGAAACTTTTATTGCAACCCCTAGTGAAATCTGGAGAAGAACATGTAGATTCTATTATAATAAATAAAATGAAAGCAAGGTCTATTCTTCCCAGAATGCAATATTGGCAGAGTAAGAAAATAAATAGAAATAAGAATTTTTACTCAAAATATAGTAGCTATAACAAACTATTTATACTTATACTTTGTATACATCAATAAGCATTCCATTCTTTTCTCTTGTCCTCATGACCTTCACTTTTTTTGGGGAGAAAAATTTATGTCTTTTCTAAAGATTTTATTATTGAAATAATAAAGGAAACTATTATAATGTCACTGTGCTTGATGAAACAAAATTTGAACTATGCATTATTGAGAATGTTCATTTTTTAAATCTCTCACAAGCCACTTGAGAATTCTAGCATCTTCATCTGTTTCTGTTTGTTCTCTTTTGGCGTATCCAGAAACCTGCGAGCAATTCTTAGAGAAACTTTTTTCTGTATTCACATCAAAGTGGCAACTTTTTAATGATCCCTGAGCTAGGGAAAACCAGAGAGTTTCTTCTGCCTTTGTAAAACTGTAAAAAGAAAGCAGGAGATATTTTCTTCCTTTTCTTAATTGCCATCCCAGTTCCCAGGGCAAGCAAAATAAATTATATACCAAAAATTAGAATTGTGAAAGGTTATTCCTATGGAACAGAGATTTTTTTCACTTCCTAAAATACATTTATAAAAGTGTTCTACTACATATAGCTTCAGATAACAAGAAATAGTGCAATGACAATTTTTAAAAACACATTAATTTAAGTGGATGTTAGTGTGGTAGAGTACTACCATGGTAGAGTACTAGTATGGTAGAACACATGAGAATTTTACAGAAAGAGTGATTCTTAGCTTTGGAGTATTGGTTTTCTTCTTTTTCAATAGAGCATTATGAACACAAGTAAGCTAGTTTGTATATAGGATCTGCTGATTTACTTTGGCAACTTTCTGACAAAGCCACATCATTTTCTCTAATTTTCTTCATTATTAATTTCTTGTCACTGAAAAGAGTGTTTGGATGTGTGAGTTTAGGCAAAACTAAGCATAATCAGGGGAAGGGATAACATTTTCCATTACAAACATATCCTGGGTTCTAAATTATTTTTTTATCTATGAGGAGATAGAAGAGTGTACGTTGGAATTTTCAATCTGAATTTCAGACATGGCACTTAATATGTAGGTAATCTAGGACAACTTAGATTTTAAAAGTTCACCTTTCTCAGCTCTAGTAAGTTTGATAAATCATATGAAGCACCTACTGCAGTGCCTGATGCATTGATAGATGCTTCTCAATAGAAGGTAGCAACTATTATTAGTGACAAAATGTACTATTAGGTATATCAATTATCTCTTGCCCCAATAATGCTTCATAACAAACCACAAAGCAGATGGGATTAAAGTAGCAACCTGAGCGTGAGGTCCTGCCTATGTGAGTCAGCTTCACTAGTCTTGCTTATGACTATGGCTGGCTGGTAGGTCAGTTAGAGACAACCAATTAGAATAGCCTCCTCCAAGTTAACTTAATTTCTGCTCCACAGGGTTCCTTATCAGGAAGCTATCCCTGTCTGGTTCTTATGGTGGAAGGCTGAAGAAACTGAAATGATGTATAGAAGGCCTTATGTTGCCAGGCAACAGGTTGTCACAAAGTTATTTCCATCTCTTTGTCTTGGTTGAAGGAACACAGAAGCCAGCCAGAGTTTAAAGGTGGGGAAAATGGATACCACCTTTTGTTGTGAGATGCTGCAAAATCATAGTGAAAGAAAAAAGGGTACAATAAAACCATTAATTAGGGTCATTAATGCAATTAAACATCTACCATTTAAATACTAAATTAAGTTAAAACTACCAGTGTTTTATTTGAAAGTAGACACTTTTCAATCAGGATACTGAGAATGAACTGGATTCTATAAATAAAGATTCCATATCACAAAACACTACCCTAAATTGGATGAAATAGGATGGTAGAAAAAAATTAATGAAAATGAAGTTCTTTGTGGGATAAATTATTGTAGGGTTGAGAGTTTGGTGGATGAACAAAATGTAACCTTGAGGTATGCATTCCCGCAGCCTGGCCAGCCAAGGAGCAAAGTGTGCCTGAGAATAGACAAAGTATGTACAATGTGTTGGAAAGCTGCCCAAGGAAGTGAATGTGTTTGTTATGTATCTCAGCTGAAAACAGCAAGGGGCAGCTGGAGCAGGAAAAATGCTGGGCTTGGCTGAAAGGCCAGCAAAGACTCTATCTCAAGGACTTAATTACCTAAAACACCATTTAACCTAGGGAACTGGGTGGAGAATAAATTGGGTTGCAACCAGTGATTGAGAGCATTTGCTCCCTTGCAATGCTCTCCCTCACTCCAGGCTGTGTCTGCTTGTAGTTCATTGTGTTGCAATGACCCCTGGCAGGCTGAGAGTTGGCAAATTATATTTTTACAGAATTTTTTAGTGTTTAAATCTATTTGATAGCCTTATATGATACAGCAACATGGATAATAGGAAAGCAACTTTAAATTAGAATTACTTAGTTGTTTATTTTAATAATCTGTGTATTACTCAGGTTTAATTCCAAAAGACTAAAATATGCAGAGGCAGCTATGACTTAGCTCTCTTAAAATTATTTATCATCCAATTTTTCTTGTTCAACCACAGTTATTTAGTTCTAGCATTCTAATATACATTAGACTAATGTCCAAGAAACAGGGATGCTCATCAGAAATGTTATTCAACTATAAGGCCAGGACACTATTTTTTAACACATTAACAAATCATTACATATATTTTTAGAGACGGGCTAATTGGCTTATGGTATTAATCGAATCTTACACAATTATTGGAGAGTCTGGGAAAGAAAAGAATGAAGCATGACTTAGAAATTCACAGGGGTTATAAAAGAGTCAAATTGCAAAGTCATTGATATAGAGGCACAGGAGTGGAACTGAATACAGATTCCTGGCCGAGAAGTCAGTAAATAGCTGTCAGGCCAATCACATTGTGGGTCTACAGCTAAAGTTCTGGTGATCGGTCGGCTGTCTGTCAGTCAGCATGGGCAAGTGTGGGGAGACCGAGAACTCATGGGAACTTGCTGGCCCTTCTGCATCTGCCACCACGCAAATCTTCAGTGGCATTCACATAGTGACAGTCACCATTTTACCTCCCTATTCTAAATGTCACGCAAATCCTCTTTAAATAATTCCAACCTGGAGCCTTATAGAGGCTGGCACTGGCATACTTGTTCTGTGCCACATGGCAACAACTTGAATGTGTGAAGAACACAGTACCCCAGAAACACAATGAAATGAAGTACATTAAAATATGGTCCTGTATTATCAAGTCTGTTTAGTCAGGAATCCCTCCTTGAGCCTGACGTTTCTACCCTGCTCCTTGGCCACAAACCCCATTTGTCCATATACAGAATTGAGTCAGTTATATACTGAAGGGTTCTTCCCCTATTGCAAAATGTTTTCTTTAATTGTTTGTGAAACTATCTGGTATGGTATTGTAATGGTGGATGACAGCATATGTATCTCATACAAAAGAGTGAAACAATGTAAAAGTAGGACTTTAATTAAAAATTGTCTATTGATATTGACTCATCAATTGTAATAAATGTATCACATTATGCAAGATGTTAATATTAAGGAAATATGCGGAAAGGGTAAGGATAAATTCTCCATCTCAAGATTGTTCATTTTATTTGTAAAAACACTTTTCCCAAGTTTACAGGATTTTGGATGTTATGACTATGGGGCCATTATTGGCCTATACAGGATAACTTTAAAAAAGTTGGTTTCAATAATGAGTATATAATGGACCCCAAGGCACATAATAAAGGAAGAAAGAAGAGAGTTGAAACATGAAAAAGCAAACTGTTAATAGTATCATTGATATATTAAGGGAGCAGAAAACCAGGCTCATAATTATATAAATTATTTTATGTTAAAGTTATATAAATATTAATGTGTGGATGCATCTATAACACACCACACAATTATGCTAGCAGTGATTATTTTTCTTGGTGTTATTAGGGTAATTATTATTTTATATTTGTTTAGTTTATATTTTCTTTATATTAAACATAGACAAAATAAATTTTTTAAAAGCAGGCATTATTTTATCTCACATAAGGACCCTTTTTGACTCCCCATGGAGTCAAATCATGTTGACTTAAAATATTTAGAACCCTGGCCAGTTTTCTCAGTGGTTACAGCATTGGCTTGCAGACCAAAGGGTCGTGGGTTTGATTCCCCATGAAGGACATGTACCTGGGTTGCAGGTTCGATTCCTGACCCCGTGTGGGAGGCAGCCAATTCTCTGTCTCTTTCCTCCCTCCCTTCCATTCTATTTAAAAACCAATGGAAAAAATGTCCTCGGGTGAGGATTAAGAACAACAACAAAAACTTTTAAATAACATATGACATTGTAGATCAAGCAATATCATAGGGCCAGAAATATAGTTCCCATTTAAATGAGGTCTATATCTTAATTTGGAACAACACTAGCTTCTTAAACAAGAGTTTGTCATTCTAAGATAAAATGTCATGTAGTCCTGACTACCTGCAGATTTGAACATCAATAATCAGTAGAGGGAGTGGGTGTTAACTCTGTCAAGAGCTTGGCAATTTTTTCCTCACTTAAATCCTCCTGCAAGTGCTGGTAGGTATCATTGTTAAGCTCTCTCTTGATCTCAGTGGGAATCTCTGACTTGAGGCTTATGAGGTAGTTATAAAGCACCTAAAACTGCAGATGAAAAGGATATTAATGCAAAACACTAACAAGCATTGTAAGTATAAAAGATCCTAGCACTGAGATGTTTGCTGGTGTTAGAAGTTGGGAATGGGCACTTTGAATATATAATTCTCAAAAACTTTTACTTTGGAAAGCATTTTAGGCAAGTTGATAAGAAGGCATTGTCTTGAATTGTTGTTAGTCTAATTCTTTTTTTAAATCAAGAAAAAAAAATTATGCAATGACCCAAAGCAAGCAAGCAGACAAGGATGATAATTTGGAGCCATATTGATTAAAGGGAATGGAATTGAATGACAGAAGTCTATGTCTGGTGAGAGACAACATAATTACACTCATTTCCATAGAGACATGCAGCAAGATGGATTTTAGTGAGGATCATTATTGACATGCTATGTTTGGAAAAAAGACAATTGCATTAGTAGGTAACTCCTTTGTTATCATATATTGATGAAATTAATCTGTTTTTTAAAGATGGTACATATACGCATACTGTCTGCCATTAATTTTCTCATAACTACAAAAAATATTTGCACTACTAAGTTTTGTGAGCATTGTGTGCTCATGATGGAAACAGCTGCCAGGAGACAGAACTATCAGTGCTCACATTATTTTCCAGTGTATTGTTGTCCTTAAAGGTTCTTATCTGTTGTTTTACAAAATGTTAACAGAACTTCAAAGTGTCAATGTTACCTTTACCTTTAAATAAAATGAAGGGCGTGTCCTGATCATGCTCACAATATCTTGTCTCTGAATTTATCGATTTTTTTTTTTTATCCTCACCGAGGACATCTTTTTTTTGATATTTTGTTCAGATAGAGTAGGAGGGAGGGAGCGAGAGAGAGAGAGAGAGAGAAACATCGATGTGAAGGGGACACATCTAGTGGC
This sequence comes from Molossus molossus, assembly GCF_014108415.1. Taxonomy (NCBI): domain Eukaryota; kingdom Metazoa; phylum Chordata; class Mammalia; order Chiroptera; family Molossidae; genus Molossus; species Molossus molossus. Next base: position 29,545,230 of record NW_023425366.1, on the reverse strand, counting down.
TGCCACCCACACAACCAACCAGGGCGGGGGACAAACTGCAACCGAGGTACGTGCCCTTAGCGGGAACTGAACCTGGGTCTCTCCGGACCGCAGGCCAACGCTCTAACTGCTGAGCCAAACCGGCCAGGGCAATTTATCGATATTTTTAATTCAAATATCAAACTTAATATTGATACAAGAAAAGCTTTTTATAATGAATAGAACACAGGGTATTTTGAAAGCAGATTATGGTCAATGGGCTAATAAAATGCAAGAATTTAGGAATGACTTTGGGCAATAGAATTGTATATAAAATTATCAGAAAAATAGAATTTTTTAATAACATAGAGAAGTAACTTATTCTCAAGTACTCTCACCCAGATAATATTTTCTCTAAAGTGATACAGCTGCATGAGATCGCTATTACTTATTGCAAGGTGAGGCATAAAGAAAGTAACATATCAAGTATTTCCAGGAGAAAAATGATTTTTACCTACTTATGCCAAAGGTGGTACATCTCAAACTTTCATGTGTGAGAATAGCTGGGAGGTCATGTCTCTGATTCCATAAGTCTGAGTTGGACCTCAAGATTCTGCAGTTCGAGCAAGCTCCCAGTAAGACAGCTGCTGCTAATTCAGAGACCACAGTTTTGAGGAGCGAGGCCCCACAGTGACCCAACGCCAGCTATCTTTGCTGACCAGTTACCATCAGACATAAAAATCATGGCAGTGAAAGTTTATGACTACAGAAAGAAGTTAAAGAGTGGCGTGTAGTGAGTGTGTAGATCTTGCAGATGAAGTTCAAAAAAGTTATCCATTTAGTGGTCGGATGAGATATTTTTACTGCTTGTTAGCTCAATTTTTTGATAACTTAAAAAAATCATTTTAAAACATTTCCACTGGTATAAATAAACACAGTCCAAAAACTTTAGGGGAATGGATGCTCTGTGTTATTTTTGAAGTGCACATGTTTAGGTGTGAAAAAATATGAGGTTTCCTTTCTACACCTGTCAGGTGTAAGCTGAGTAATGCTAGACATAAATTTAACATTTTTTCCTTCTTGACATTTAAAAAAAATTTACTAGATTACAAGTAAGTTTTAAAAAAGATAGTCAACCCGGCCGGTATGGCTTAGTGGTTGAGCATCGACCCATGCATCAAGAGGTCACTGGTTCAATTCCTGGTCAGGGCACTTGCCCAGTTGGTGAGCCCAATCCCCAGTGAGGGGCATGCAGGAAACGGCCAATAGATGTTTCTCTCTTCTCAGTGTTTCTATCTTTCTCTCCCTCTCCCTTCCTCTCTCTCTAAAATCAATAAAGGAAAAACATAAAAATAAAAAAATAGTCAAATGCATCTTTTTAAATTGTACCAATGCAAATAAATATGTGCATCTTCGGCATTTTAAGATGTCATAGAAATCAATCACTAAAATTGAAGGTATACAATAAAAGGTAACATTTAGGATGGTGTTAGACTAATACTATAATATATGTGTGTGAGAATGTAGATTGTTTTAAAATAAAAAAGAAATCATTCAGAAAGGAACAGCATAGTACAATTGTCAAAAGTGTGAATTAGCTTTGTGTTCTTGAGCAAATCATTTAAACTCTGTGCCTCCACTTCCTCATTTATAAAACAGGGCTCATTATATCTACCTCAAAGGGTTGTTTTGAATATTAACACATAAAAAACTAAGAACAATGACTGTCAGTAAATGTTAGCTGAATTTTTGCTAAAGTTAAAATTACCTTTGTGAATGATCAATATTCTCAAATAACATAATGGAATATCTGCTGGAAATTCTTAAAAACCCTTCAATATCGATGTGTTCAAACCGGTATTTATCAGGTTCAGCATTAGTACTCTTCTCTATCTATTAATTGTTAACTCTTCCCACTTAATAAACAAACAACCAAGGAAGTCTTTGACCAAGCAAAGCTGTTTATTGAAATGAATATTGTGATGGAGAATGCTACTTTAGTAGAATACCGATACAATCTCAGAATGGAGAGTTTGAGAAAAGATATTGATATTGATTGAAAGATGAAAACCTGATTGGGATTGGATAAAGTTAATGACATGATCATTTGGAATAGATGGAAACAAGTGAAGGGAGTTTGGTAAGAGTGAACCATGATAAATAAACCACTGCTGATAAGATAACTCTTTGCCTATGTGAGTAATCTATTGTTCAAAAATAAGAGCTGCTGGGGAAAACTGTCTCTTTAAATTAATTTTCTGAAATTTATAAAGCAAACAATGAAAAAGTTTATGGGTTATAACTTCATATACCTGGCCAAGAGTGTTTGTTTCATGGAACAAGTGGCTAAGTCATTTTGACAGAGATATTTTAATTCTCATTCTAAATTAATGATGTGTCCACCTCATAGGTGAAAAATACAGAAGCAGATTATATTCCCATTTTTTCTCTTGTCATCAGCTATTTACCAGTTATTTTATGAACACTATATCCTAACACTATTGTTCCATAGGATGTCTGGACTACTACATTGCCTTCTTAACTTTTTCCTCAGTCTCAATATTAACTTTCCTTCAAACAATGTCTGGACCCCACTGGAATGTAATTATAGTATTATCACTCTACTGTGTAATATTTTCCTTGTCTACAGGATAAAACACATTCTCTTTAGCAAGGAACAAAGTTGTTTTTGTTTTTTTATTGGTTGTTTGAGGGACAGTTTCACAACCTTAACTCCTCCATACTTATATAGGTACCCAGCACTATAAATCCATTTTGTGCCTTTTTTTTAAAAAAAAAGAACTCTGTATTTAGTGAACTAAGCTATTCTTTGATGTGCCAGGCCAGTAACTTGTAAAATACCTATATTGTGACAAATAGCAACTGTAGAATGAACTGTGGTGTCCTTGCCGAATTAAAGCTGAGCTTTGGCTGCTACGAGTGAGAAAAATTAGATAGTACTTTAGCTTCATGTATGCATTTGTGCAGCTATTTTAAGAAAAATTGGTGGGGTGAGGGCAAACTATATTCACTACTGGTGCCATAACTGATGGACTTTTGTCCCTCCAGTGGAGGTTTGGCTATGGACTGCAATGGAGAACCAACAGATGACCTTAAGGAAATGCATAGTTTTGTTGGTCAATAATAACATATTTTGTTGAGATAAGTTTATGACATTTATTATCTTCATGTAGGTATAAACACACCGGGCCACTGTCACAATGGGATAGTCATAGTGTATGTAAGGCTAATTACAAAAGTGGTGGGCACATATGTGTCATAGTTTCAGATTCTGAGCTACCTTTATGTCAGTCCATACCCTATAGTGTTTTCATCTAACCGTCTGGCATTAGAAAAATTAAAATAGTTTTTCTTTTTATAGTTGACTGGAATGGGACTATAAGACACAGATATTTAGTGGACTGGTGGTCTATAGGTACCAATAATAAGCATGATGAAATCACCTGTTGTAGACTCTAGTTCCATGGGGGAAATCCACTTAGTGCCATGTCTTACTGTTTCGTACAGTTTGTAGGAGTAGGAGATGCTTGATAAATGTTCACTAAAGAATGGAAAAAAGAAAAAAAAAAAAGAGGGGAGAAGGAGGGACAGAGAGAGGAGGTAAAGCAAAAGGAAAGGATAAAAGAAAAAAAAAAGAAAGGAATGGGATATTTGAGGAGAAAATGAAATTGGCAGGAAGGGAGCTGGTATATTTAAAACCCAGCTGTATTCCTATATCTTATACATAAAAAATTCCTACTCATAAGAAAACATGGATATTTTAACCTTTTCATAATGCAAATGGGGTCAAAATTTGTGAAAGTTGCTATTTGTGAAAAAAGTCTCAGATATAATAGTATATTTTATAATTTGCTATTAACTAGTTCAAAATATAATTTAGAATTGCCAGGTCAGAATGTTTTAGAAAAGAATAGCTCAGTGAGGAAAACTATATGTAGACTTTAGTACAGATTAAAGTATAAGGGAACTTTTGAAAACTATTTATATTGTTAAAACTAGCCAAGAAATGCCACTGACTTTCTTTTTTGTAATTTCCTTTGTTCACTTTGATGATAATAATAGGAACATCTAGCCTAGCCGTTGCCCTTTCAGTCTGAGAAATGAAGTGTTTATTATTGCAAATCTCAGCATAAAGTAAAATAATTTCTAACCTTTTAATAACTTCTCTGAGCTGGATATATTTGGTCAGCAAAGTCACTCTAGATCTATAATTTTCTTGGTGCTTTTGGGATGATTGCTTGATCAAATAGGACCATTTTGGAAACTATAAAGCTTCCATCTATTTTTCTTCTCATATATATTAATGTAGTAACCATCTATCAAACATTTCTTACTAGAGTTCTTGTCTACAGTTCAAATTTTGTTGTATAGACACCAATGTCTCTGAATTGCATTACAGCAATGAGAGGGAAGATGGAGTTCTCTAGCTTTAAATTATCTGCAACTCAGCAATTTAGGTTTCTCAGAGTTTCTCTACATCTTAGCCTGAATAATTCTTATTATGGGGGGCTCATCTGTGCATTGTATGAGGTTTTGCAGCATCCCTGGTCTCTTTATTAGATTCCAGTTAGACCTCCTCTCAGTTGTGACAAAGGTTGTCCTAGGCACTGCCAAATGTTCATCTCCAAGGTGAGAATCACTAAATCAGCAATGTAATGGCTGCATACACATATGTTGGTATAACAGTGGAATGTATTTTTTTCGCCGTGTAGCAGTATGTGTGTTCATTGTTTAATGGCAAGACCAAATGCATATTATTGAAAATAACCTGTTCATTTTTTTTTGCAAAGTTGCATGTTACTTTGACCCTTTCCTTGAAGACAGCTGTATCAAAATATAATTGCCTGCATCATCTCCTATGGGACATGGAGTAGGATATTTAAGTCTCAAACCATATAGGAAATTTAATAAAATTTATTAAGATTCTTTCTATAACACCTCACTCCAGGAATTTCATATTCTTCAACCAGGTCCTTTCCTCCAATCCTCTCCTTCTGGTGCATACCAGTTCCCGGACAAGTAGACCATCAGACTTTGAAACACCTGTTTATTAACATTCATGTCATAAAGCCAGTCTTTACCTAAAGAAGTGCTGGATGTGAGCATTTCATAGCAGCTTCTGAACAAATCAGATTTATAGTTACACAACTGTGTAAAATCAACCACATCAAAATGATAGAAGAATCTTTAATACTATTCCAAAGTAGAGGTGGTGGTGGCCTGGGGCAGGAGATATACAGTTACAGTACAAGGAGAGGGAGAAAGATATTTAGGAGGTTGAACTAACATCTATAGAACAAGATTTTAGGCACAGGTTGAGCCTGAGTTTGTTGGAAAATGTTGTCCTTGCAAATTGACTTTTATATTACTCTCCTGATGGGCATTCAAGAATGGGTTTTTGTTAGTAGAAACCCATTTTCAAATAGCCATTCCTAGGATGTCAGGAAGTTTCCAAAAGATAAAGAATCTACCCAACTTCAATAATGAAAAGATAGTGATGACTGATGATCTGGGACTAGGAGACCAGTAGAATTTGCTCCCCCTGGAGAGAGGTTGTGCTCTTTTCTACCCTGTGCAGGTCTCTGCAGGAACTTTTGTCAATTACCATCATCACCTGCATCAAAGGAGTTAGTGTGTTTCCCTGTGTCTATCACTTGGTGACAAAATAAATACTCTGTGTGTGTGTGTGTGTGTGTGTGTGTGTGTGTGTGTGTAGTTGGTGAATAAGATACTATAGGGGGATGGAGTCAAGATTGGGTATGTACAGCTTGGGAAAATTGGGTGATTCACAGAATAGGATGAAAATAATCAAGGAGAGCTAGTCTAATCATATCAGTATTGGACTTATAAGTCTTGGAAAATTTATGATCAGGGACACTGATTATTATAACTAAGGTTATTCATATCCTTCTAAATTGGGATGTATGTGAAAATTTGTTTGAAATTTATCCACTATATTAATAAGTAAAAAACAAATCCTTAAATCACTATTAACTTCTATATGGAAATATGGAATTAATACCAGCTTTATCATTTTTTCTTTATATGATTTTTTCACAGGAAAAAGTAGGCCATTCATTTTGTTCCTGAAAACTGTCTTCAAGAAAAAAGAGTAGAATTTGGGTTTTGCAACAATGAGACCCTATTAATGATTTGTAGAAGTTTGAAAGGTGTGCTGTGACCAGTACTATTTGGCTATGTTCATATCACCCTTGTCTGATTAATTCTGAACATTTATTTTAATACAGGGAGGTTTAGAGCCTTATTAACAGAAACTGTTTTGCTATAAGGACAAAAGAAGAATTATTCTAGTTGGGTCACTGCTTCTTTAAAACCATGAAATGCTGTTTAACAATGCAAGTATCCTAAAGTTAGGATGTTGAAAATAGTGCTCCTGGTATAATTGCAAACTTGATGACACTGCACACATTGCAAGGTATATGATTTAGGAAGCTGACTGTGTATGAAATAACTATATGTGAAATTTGTTGCTTAGACATAAAATTCATAACCATGATATTTTTGTTAGTTTTTACAATTACATTCATTAAAGGCAAAAACATTTTTTTCTGCATCTAATGAAGTCTTTTAAGCTATGAGGTTCTGTTTTTAATATTAGGATAGAAAATAGGGTGGACTTTTACATTTAGAGATTTTAATGATGGGCTAAAATGCCAAAAGCCAATTGAAACAGCAAAAATATAAATACATTATTCATATTGACTTTCAATACAACCACTTTAGGTTTTTGAATTGTGGAGACAGGAAGTTTTCTATTGATTATTGATGCAACTATTCATGTAGGGAAAATATGAGTGTTGCAGTTGAATTTTCCGAGCTGGTATGAAAATAAAATAGTAATAAGTACCTTTAAAATTGACACACAAAGATTGCTATTGTATTTCAAGAAAGGCCTGGTGGAAGGCTCTGTATGTTCTAACACGTGCAGCTTTTACCATTTCTGCTACTAGGCCGTTGTTTTCAGAGTCAGCATGAATATTTCTGTACCATTTACATTATATTCAACATTTTAGATGATTAAAATAATAGATCCCAATTTTAAAAAATTAATAATATCAATAAAACATAAAGTAATATTAAAAACTACCTGTGAAATGTATTTTGATAGATGGAGATAATAGCTGTCAACATGTTCATATATTTCCCACAAATATATTTTGCTAGTTACTTTTATTAATATTACATATGAGGAATATATGTGTTTGTGTAAGTGTTATATGTATATTTGTGTGTGTATACATAATTAAATATGTTTACATATAGCATATTTGGATCATACTACATATATATCCTGCTCTAATTAATATTGTACACATAATTTAATATGACTATGTTATTTAATGTAAGACCATTAATAACTAGAATTATAGGTTGATTCTAGTATTTTTCAATAAAAATTGATGTGTGTGTTCATCGACATTCATATTTGTGCATAGTACTTATTTCATTAAGATATGTGCTATATGGAAAATTTAGAAGTCAATTAGCATGAACTTTTTGATGATCTTCTAAAACAATACCACATTACATTTTGAAATTTGCAGTAAATTATGCAGAGTGATAACCAAAGATCTGTTCTCAGCTATCTTACATTATTAAACAAGTACATAATGATTTAAAAATGTGACCACTATCAAATGGCCATACGGGGAAATCCAGGTGAATCACAGCTTGGCCAGTCCCTACAACATGATCAGCTGAAATAGCTCTAACACAACCCATTTTCAGACTCTCTGTATGAGAAAAATAATCCTGACCTCTTGTAGGCCACTTTTAGTGGGGTCCTCTTTTTCTTGCCTCCTGCCTCTTTATTTATCATGCAATTTGACTTATTTGTAATTCTTACAAAGGTGCTTAGTAGGGGCAGATGCTTTTCATTATTTGATATAAAATAATAAACCTTACTTGAAGACTAATGAATCATATCAGCTCTCCTGTTAGATACAACAACTTGGTTCAGAAAGTCAGCAAAATTTTTCAGTGGAAAAGTAAAGTAAATGTCCTCCAATATCTTCTAAACCATTTAAAAATATTTTTGAAATAAGAAAATATTTTTTGGTTAGGTGAAATAAACTCCTAAAGTTAACTGCTCTTTAGATAACCTTTCTCATTTGGAATTTTACATTTCAGGGATGCATTGAGTGAAATATGGGAAATAGTAAATATAAAAATAGCAATAAAAGGAGAAAGGGGGTACTGAAATTAAAGGACTATGTTTTCTGTGTTTCTGAATGTTATTGGAAAATAGTATCTAGTAGTTTTGCCATTTCATATCACATGATAATCTTTAACTACTCCTGTAAATAATTTTCAAAGTCACATTTCTCTTTTTATTTGAGGAAAATCCTCTCTTATCTTGGCCCATCAAGATGTGTAAGCAGAATAAAGCCTTGACTCCCATCAATTTACAAAGATTGAAATATGCTACATTATCAGGAATTTCTTCTCCTAAATGCCTGTTTTCATTAGATAATGGTACCATTCACCTGAAAAAATACAAAGAACCAGGAATTGAGAGACAAAGAAGGTGAGAGAGAAAGAAAGTGTTGCTGGAGTAACGAATGGGCCAGATCCCTCCAACACCTGTAGGCTGGAAGTTCTTGGGGTACCACTGAACTAAAATTTTTCAGAAACGCCCATAGGAGAATGAATGGATTTTATTGGTATGGAATTATATTTCTGGCATTGTAGCACCCCAGTTCCCTCAGTCCAGGCCTGGAAGAGGGGCATCTGTGGATTCAGGAAGGCTACAAATAAGGCCAAAGTCCAGTGTGCCCATTCCAGGTGCAGCTGGGTCCATATCAGAATCAGTCTAGATTTAGTCCATTAATTTATTGTGTGGCATCTGCATTGCTGTGGGCCATGTGGGAGGATGCAGGGCCTGGGAGCCCCCAAATCCTGGAGTCTGATATAGCAGAGAGAGAGAGGGAAAGAGAAAGAGAAATAAAGAGTGGCCATCTTCAGAGTGGCCATGCTTATTCTGGCCATCGACTTGCTCCCAGATGTGACAGGTAGGCACCTCCCATGTCACACAGACTTTACTGAGCAATGTGTCTAAATTGCCTTTGTCCAGTCCCTTCCCCCACCTATCAGTAGGCAACAGACCTAAAGTATGATAAACTAGCTTTCTGAAAAAAGCTGTATAAATGGCATGCCTATATTAATCTCCCCTTCATTTCTTCCCCATTAAATAATAACCAGATTATTGCAACAATATCAAAAGTAAAAAAATGAACTCATGAACAAAATAGATCCACATACATGGAAGCGTAGAACATGCTGACGAATCTCAGAGGGAAGGGGGTGGGGATGAGAAGAGATTAACCAAAGAATTTATATGCATATATGCATAATCCATGGACACAGACAACAGTGCAGTGAAGGCTGGGGCAGGGAGCAAGGCAGGAGCAGGGTGGAGGAAGTCAATGGGAGATAAAAGGGGGTATATCTGGAATACTTTCAACAATAAAGATAAAATACTTTCAACATTTAAAGAAAAAAGAAAGCAAACAATTTACAGTTTTGTGCATCAGCACTTTTCCATATTTGTGTGGAAAACATTGATAGTGTAAACTATTCTAGAATGTGTAAATTCTTTCTCTGAGCAACAGTGCCTTCCATATATTGTGGTTTTATTAATAGCACTAATTCACACGAATTTCCTTCATGTACATTTCTATATTTTTCTAATGGATTGTAGGCCCATTTCCATAAGGATATAAAGTATCACTATAGTCTCAAATCTCTTCTCTGGTGTTATATGTATACCTTTCACAAAATGCAACAACATGTAGCTGAGTTTTGATTTCCATTAGTCTAGATCCCTCTGAAATTCTAAATTCTGCTATCCTAACTACAGGGCTTCTTCAAAAGCCAATAGAAGCCCTGAAATTACTGCTTTCCCCTGCTGTGTCCTTCAGTTTTCTATTTCTGAGTTTACTTGTCTTTTCCCAAAAAACTTAGATTAATGAAAACAACAGTTATATATCAGATTCACACTGTGTTCCCTGTGTCACCTAAAAAATGTCATTCAATGAATATTTTCTGAATTTATTTATGTATCAATTAATTTAGAAATTGACAATAATTAGTGAGAATTGTGAGAGCCATATAAATGTTTTAATAGCAAGTGATAGTTTTCTCTTAAGTCATACTCTAATTTCGGTCCCTAGAGTTAAATGCCAGAAAAATTATTTATTACATTTTTGGAGCTATTTCATACAGATGCATTTATAGATGCATGAAGGTGACTTATCTTTACTTATTTTGCATAAGTAAAGAAACATTATACTTGTCTAACAATATATAAAGCATTTCAATTTTGAAGGGCTTTATAAATTATCTATCATATGAGTGAACTATAATTTATTTTAATTAAATAATTAATTTTTGTTACAGATGTTTCTCCTTTTTCCCCATTTGACACCCTCTTACTGATCCTGCGCCCCTCCCTCCCAGGCATGTTGTCTATGTCCATTGGTTATGCTTATCTGCATATAAGTTCTTTGGTTTATCTCTTCCCTCCCCCCCCCTCCTCCTCTGAGATTTGGCCGTCTCTGCCCTACTGCTATGTCTCTGGGTCTATTCTGTTCATCAGCTTATTTTGTTCATTATATTCCACAATAAGTGAGATCATATGATATTTGTCTTTCTCTAATTGGCTTATTTTGCTTAGCATAATACTCTCCAGGTCCTCCATGTCATCTCAAAGGATAAGAGATCTTTCTTTCTTACAGCTGTACAGTATTCCATTATGTATATATACCATAGTTTTTTTTTTTATCAACTCATCTACTAATTGATACTTAGACTGTTTCCATAGCTTAGCAATTGTAAATAGTGCTGCTGTGAACATAGGGGTACATATACCATTTCTGATTGGTGTTTAAGGCTCTTGGGATATATTCCTAGAAGTGGTATCACTGAGTCAAATGGAAGTTCAATTTTTAATTTTTTGAGGAAACACATATTGCTTTCCATAGTGGCTGCACAAGTCTGCATTCCCACCAGCAGTGTACTAGAGTCCCCTTTTCTCCACACCCTCGCCAACACTTGTTGTTTGATGATTGGTTGATGGCAGCCATTCTGGTAGGTGTGAGCTGATACCTCATAGTTATAATTTCTTTAAATAAGACTTTAATAATGTATCTGTAAGTAGTTTTCCACTCTTGCTACTATATGTGATTTTTAAGTGAACACAGTACATTTTTATTAACTTAAGAAAATAACTACGAAGGTAAAAAAGAAAGTGTATTTTAAATCTCGATAAATATTACTTAGCCTAGCTTCATTGTAGAACGATTGTTAACATTTTACTTTTTCATTACATTGTCTGTGAGTGTTGGTTTCTCATTAGCTTTTCTAACATAATCTTTATTTTACTTGGTAATGTTTCTGTTTTGGTATCTATGAACAAACTCTGGGTCTGTACTTCTGAAAATATACCCCTCACAATCATCCTGTCTCAGTAAATAGCAAGTTCAATTGGACCAGGGTTCTCCAGAGGTAGGGTTTCTATGTTACAGACTTGAGGCAGAATTCCTCCAGTCTTTGCTCTTAAGAATTTCAGCTGATTAAATAAAGCCCACCCACATTATGGAGGTTAATCTGCTTTACATTAAGTCTACTGATGTAAATATCATCATCTAAATAATATCTCACAGTAACATCTAGGCTGGTGTTTTATTAAACATCATAACCTAGCCAAGTTGAAACATAAAATTAATCATTAAAAAATCTACCCATTGCTCAGGCCAAAAATTATGTAGTCATTCTTGACTTGCCTCTTTCTTATGACATAACCACTGCATAAATGAGTCCCATTGGTTTTACCAGCAAAACATATCTTTATATCTCCATGTCCACCTGTGTCATTGTTGTCCAGTTAAGCTTAGATTACCTCAATGGCCTCCAAACTACTCTTTTACTTTTCACACTTGCCCCCTCCACTTCTTATCCTCTTGCACACATATATTCTCCATAAAACAATCAGAAAATGTCTTTATTATGGTTACTCCACTGCTCAAAACACCCCAATGGCATTTTATTTCAAGCCCAGTAAAATCAAAACTCCTTACTGCTCACACAGCTCCAGACTAACGATCTGGACCTCAGCTCCACCACCGCTCCATGTCCCATCACTGCAACCACATTAGCCACCTTGCTGTCTACCAAACAGAAAAAAACATGGTCCACCTCAGGGATAAAGTGTATGTATTGTGAACTTGCCAACTTATTATCTATTCATTTCCCCCACTCTCTACACAGTGGAATGTAAATGCCATGAATTTGGAGACAAGGCCAAAATTGTTCCCTGTGGTGTCTTCAAGCAGCTAGAACTGATTTTGTTACATAAAGACTGGGGGTCAATCCCTCCCATTGATGTGCCAACAAAAATCAGTGCTCAACTACAACAGAAGGGTGTGCATAACACACATAACTGGAGTGCCCAGTTTGGGTGACTAAGGAAGTTCTCCCACTGTAATTCACAGGAAACCTACTACATTAGGCCACTCTACCAAGCATCTTTGAAAAAAAATAATGACAGAAAACTTCCCTAACCTATTGAAAGAAATAATAGACATACAATTCCAGAAAGCACAAAGAGTCCTAAACAGGTTGAACCCAAAGAGATCCACACCAAGACACATCATAATTAAATGCAAAAGGTTAAAGACAAAAAGAGAATCTTACAAAGAATAAGAGAAAAAAAGTTAGTTACATACAAAGGAACTCACATAAGACTGTCAGTTGATTTCACAACAGAAATTTTACACACCAAAGGAACTGGCAAGAAATATTCAAAGTGATGAAAAGCAAGGATCTACAACCAAGATTACTCTACCTAGCAAAGCTATCATTTAGAATCTAAGGATATATAAAGAGCTTCCCAGACAATGAAAAATTGAAGGAGTCACTCACCATGAAACCAGTATTACATGAAATGTTACAGGGCCTTCTTTAAGAAGGAGAAGGAGAAGGAGAAGAAAAGGAAGAAGAGGAAGAAGGAGAAGAAGGAGGAGAAGAAAAAATGTAAACAATAAAATGGCAATAAATACATATCAATCAGAAAATTAATCTTAAAAACAAAAAAACGAAGAAGCAGAACAGAAACAGACTCATAGATACAGAGTACATTTTGACAATTGTTAGATGAGAGTAGGGTTAGGGGGTTGGATGAAAAAGGTGAAGGGATTAAGAAATACAAATTGGTTGTTGCAGAATAGCTATGGGGATGTAAAATACAGCCTAGGGAATATAGTCAATCATATTTTAAGATCTATGTATGGTATCAGATGGGTACTAAGTTTATCAGGATGACCACTTAATAAGTTATATAATGTTTAATCACTAGAGTATACACCTGAAGCAGCTATAATATTGTATACAACTTAATTAAAAAAATAAAAATGATTTAAATTTAAAATGTAATGAAATAAAGAGGATTAGATTTAAAAGATCTTGTGGATGCAATAGGGATAAAAGCACTCCACCTTTTGTTAGCCACTTTGAAAGATAACACAGGCGGTGGTCAGGTTTATTGATGAGATACAATAATCACTTTATCATCCCACAGGTTCCTGGTGAACTCTCCTGGAGGGTGTGCCTTAGTTTGGAAGACAAACCAAAACTCCAAAAGAGGTTATTCTTTCCTACACTCCCTGCATGTTCTAGATCTTAGGGCTTGTCAAGAACATACCATAACATTCCTATAGTTTGTTGAGTATGTATTTTTAGCCTGCTCACATCTTTTGGAACACAGTGGAGGTATGTGTGTGTGTGAATTTATGTGATATTTGAATATGTAAGAAATAAATAAACAAGGGTCAAGTCAAGAAGGTCTTTTTAGTTTGGTAATTTCAGCCCTGATGAAGCTGGCCCATTAGTGTCAGGTTCTCCCCAATTTTAATCAGGTAAGTAACAAAGGTTGAAGGAAGGAACAAGATGAGTTCAGTAGGTGTCTGTATTATCACTATAGCGGATTTTATTAACTAGGAAAAAAGAAAATCTATCCAATGGTTATGATTAGGAACATCTACCTGTTTTTAAAATACTGGCTTAAGTTATAATAATATATATATATATATTATATATATATAATTTTAACACCAAACATGGGACAAAAAAATGTCAAAATGTGGAATTTATATATTTTTATAAATGTAGGAAGCACAAAACAGTGAATATGTAGCTTCTGTAGTTTCATGTGAAAAATATAGTTAACAGAATAAATAATTTTTATGAGAAGGGTTGGTTGGTAAATATTTGGTTTAGTGTCAATATAAATTCTTGCTTCAAGTATGTCGAATAGTTATTTTTGTATCTTTTGTTACTTGTTTTTATTTTACCTACAAGCACATGGGTTTCTAAATTATTGGTAGTATTGGTAAAGTCAAACATTGGAAATGATTGTTGTTCTTTTTAAATAAGTATCATTGGGATATTAAAAAATACTGTTCTTGTCAAATTTGTCATCTACTACAAATTAGTAATAATGTTGCCTATCAGGAAAGATTTGTCATCCTATGGAAATGTCAGATGTCAGTAAACCTTCATTGCCAAGCAAAAGCTTCATTATAGTGGAGAAAATTTTTTATTACTTGAGAGTTAAAACACTTCTGAGCCCTGCATGTATGTTATCTTTTGTTTTGTTGATAAGAAAATATTCACAGGTTACACTGACATGACTTTCTTTAATAGGCATGAATTGGCCTCAGCTATACTTCCTAAAATATCTGACCTTAGAGAGAGGAAAATGTCATTAATTTAAAAATCAGCATGCTTCTAATTTCTCCAGAATTGGGGGCAGAGAAGAGAAGGTAACTACTTTAAGCACTTGACAGAATTTTAAATAATACCTTTGTGTTTAACTATTTCTTGTTTTGTTTCTAAGAGACAGACAGAAAGTGAAGAGAAGATACTAGTAGAGAAATTTGACATAAGAAATTTATTTATGAGTTTGCTTACTGGTTGGAAATTTTTAGTTACGTAAATGAGGAAGATATTTCAAGGCTCAGCAGGCCCCATTAAGTATTTAACTGGGGAGAAAAACAACCAACCAAACAAACAAAACCCTAAATGGTACTTCAGTCAAACTGTCACTCTTTAAAAGGTTAAAGTTAGAAAACAATATGAACTTTCCAACACTTGAGGATGAGCTGCCTTAGGCTGCAGTCAATAGTGATAAATCCCTGTAAATTTCTAGGCAGACTGAAGATTTCAGATATTGGGAATTACCACAAGGTGCATTCTTAAGGTCATTTTTTTTGTTTAATGTTATGTTTTATGTTTTAGTGCTTCATTTCATTCTACCTTTTGGTTATATGAACCATGTTTTTTTCACTTACCTTCTGTGTATATGTTTTAGTTCTAGTAAAAAAAAAAAAAGGAAAGGCCAACATCTGTTTTTAGTTATTATACTGTTTACCTTTATGCCTTGTGGAAATAAATGAAGGTCAACTAAATGGGAAAAGAGAAGGCTATTTATTCTGAGTTTGCTATAACAAGGGAGTCAGCCATGTCATTTGTGTTTTTACAGAGACTCAAGGCAGGTGGAGGAATGGGAAGGTTCTGTAGTGGAAACAGGGAAGGGACTGCTCAGACAGGAGGCTGTTGGCCTGGGGAAGCTGGAGGAGGGCTCACAAATGTGGGGCATCTCATGTTGTTGGTCAGGGGAGCACATTTGACTTCTCTGGTTGGTCCGAAATTGGAAGCAGGGACAAAAATTAAGGATGCTGTCAGTTGCTAATCACATTCTGGCCATTTTTGGATGATTGTTACAGAAGGTATTGTTTATCTTCCTGGATTGTTGCTAGAGTTAGCAATCTGTCTTCCTCCAAGTATGACTGATAGCAGGCTGGCATTCTGAGTTCTTTATTGTGAGTGAGGGGCCAGTTTCCTGGGCAGGTTAGTGCAGATGTGGGTCAACATTGTCTCTCTGTAGATGCTCTGGCTATTGTGCATTTGTATACGCAGTCTGTCAGTCTCACATTGTGTTTCCAAAGCTAGGAGATCCTTTGCTGTCTCAGCCTTAGTGGTGCTTACAGTCAGCTCTACCACTGCCTTCCTACTCACTCTTGCCTGAGGTGTGGTGGCCTTCCTCACCTCTGCCTTTGCATCTTCTGTTTTCCTTGTGAAACATTCTTTGGCAAAATACATACATGGTTTTCTCACACTCGTTATTCTGGTCTCTGCTCAAATGTTGCTTTTTGAGTAAAACTTTCTGTGATCAACCTACACAAACCATACCCACTCTGAATCAGTCTGCTCAATTTACTTGTGTTTCTTACTTAGAGATTATCATTAGCATGTTTCAACTGTTTATTTTATGGTTGATGTTTGTCATTAGATTTTTTTTTTTTTATCCTCACCCGAAGAGAATTTTGCGTTTATCTTCAGATAGGGAGGGAGTGAGGGAGGAAGAGAGAGAGAGAGAAACATCGATATAAGAGAGACACATCAAGTGGCTGCCAACTGGGGCCAGGAACAAATTGCAACGGAGGTATGTGCCCTTAGTGGGAACCAAACCCGGGACTCTCTGGTCCTCAGGCCTATGCTCTAACCCCTGAATCAAAGCGGCCAGGGCTCCTTCATTGGATTTTAAACTACATGACATTGTCGATAGTGCCTGTTTTGTTCACTACTATATTTATTCTTATAAGAGTAACATGTAGAAATAAATTGGTCATATATTAATGGTTGAATGAATAAAACCTGTATTCTTTGATTTAACAATTCTAGACAATAATTTTTCATCTATCATATGAACTATGAAAAACTTAGTTTATTGTTTTCTTACTTTCTCTTTTCTACTTCTCAAAATTTGTATTTTATGAGTTTTAGTTTTTCTAGATGCAAAGCATCTATGTCACAATTATAAGCATATATCGGAGATATTGGGGTTCAGGTCCAGACTACCGCAATAAAGTGAGTCTTACAGTTCAGCAAATCTTAATCTTTCTGCTAATGGAGGGTCTTGCTTTCGATTTTTAAAAAACACATCTGTGAATCTCAGTAAAACACAGCACAATAAAATGAGCTATGCTTGTATGCTACATTTAATTTTAAGAAAAGAAAAAATCAAAATACTGTCAATTAAAAGCATTTCAGGGATTTGTAAAACTATTGTTGACACCTTACTTAATTCACCCTTCTCACCAAATCACACTTTGCTTCCAGAGTGATTACCATTGCTGTCCTCTGTTGTATAGGTTTTCAATAATTATATATTCATTTGTAGTGATATTACATTGATCACAGTAAATGAATACTAGTTCTATAATGAGCAACCCAAAATATCAGGAACTTGATATAATAAAGTTTTAGTTTTTATTACGTCAAGGTCTGATTGAAATGAATTGGTTCTCCAGAAGCTACCTTTCAGACAATGTAGCAATACTTCAGTTTTCTTTTATTATAGACAATGACAAATTCAATATTATGTGACCCCCAGGGTATCTAAATGAGGAGAAAGAAGGAAGACTGTGGATGAGCACAAAGTATGCCTACATCCATAAGTGGTGTACATCAACATGCTTACATTTTATTTAAGAATCAATTAAGTGAACATGAAACCAACATCAAGGCAATCAGAAAATATAGTTCACTATGTGTGCAAACAAAACAAGTAGACGGGAGGATATCATAAAGAACCCCCCCCCCCAATCAACTAATAAGAATTAATTTTTGAGAAAAAATATTTAAAAAGCTTTTGCTGTGATTGGTCAATAAAAAGATAGAAACACAAATTCTTAATATCAAAAAGGAGAAAAATGGATAGCTTAGCAGGTATTATATATATATATTAGAAGGAAAATAAGGAGATATAATTCACAAATGAATATTAATACATTCAACAAGTTAGATAAAGTTAAAAAGATTTCAGAAACTGACACAAGAAGAACTAGAAAATCTGAATTACTGTATATATGAAATAGAAACTTAATTTTGTGTTACAATCATTTTAAATTAAAAAAATATTTTTTCTTTGTTGAGTTTAGAGAGAAAGGAAGGGAGAGGGAGAGAGAGAGAGAAACATCAGTGAGTGAGAACATAGGCTGCCTCCTGCACGCCGCCCACTGGGGATTTGGCTCACAACTTGGTCACGTGTCCTGACCGGGAATGGAACTCGTGACTTCTTGGTGAATGAGTCAATGCTCAAACACTGAGCCACACTGACTAAGCAAGTTTTAAAATGTTCAATGTTCAAGTCTCGCTCAAAGTATTTTACATTTGTGCATTATTGAAAAAGTATTTTTTTATTTCCTTATTGTGTTTCATTTTATAGAAGTGCTTATTAATCTGGTATTCTACAGCTTTCTTAAAAGCCTACATACCAGATTTTGCATGTAAAATTCTTAAGATATTATGTACAGATATTCATGTACTTTTTTAAAAAAAGATAGTTTATTTATTTTTCTACAGTACTGTGTGATTTTTATGCCAGATGACTTTGAATTCTTGTCATACTCTCTGAATGATGATGATGCTTTATTTTATATATGTTGATGGATTTTATTGGCTAATCTGTTATGAATATTTTGCATCAATGTTCATGTCAAATATTGGTCTATAGTTTTATTTTCTTTTACTATATTTGTCTCTTTTTAGTATCAGAATAATTGCATCCTCGGAAGAGTGAAGCGTGTGCCTTTTGAAATTTCTTAAGGAGTTACTTTACTACATTTCCTTTTCCTATGGATAATTCGCTTACATCATGCGGGTTACTCATGAAGCTCTAATTAGAAATTGCTTCCCTAACCAACCAATATAAAAAGAATTCCCCATACCAAAGTTTGTTTTCAATCTGACATATATTTATATTTATTTGTTACTTTACTAACTGTCTAAAATTCATGAGAGCATAGGTGTGTGAATGTGTGTGTGTGTTTATTGCTGCATTTACCTAGAAAAATCCATGGCACATTCTAATTGTTTAATAAATATATGTTTAACGAATCAATGGACAATTAATCACTTTCAAATTTGGCATTCTAGTCTAAAGAAATGATTAGAAACGTAGCCAATTTTATTTTGAAAAACACTATTCATTGCAATACTATTCTTCATAGCAAATTATTGTAATATGGCCTAATGTTCTGAAACATAGAATATTATTAGTAAACATTTAGCAGAGAGACATAAACAGGTATCATGCATGGTGATGTGTTTTAATAATATCATGAAATATGTGTCATATTGTGTTATTCATATTGTAAACCCAAGATATGATTCAAGTGGCAAAAGTACATAGAAAATACATTGGGATGAAATACATTAAAAATATTACTGAAATTATGGAAAAAAAATAGGTGAACTTTTTTCCTTTAAATTTTTCTAATATAAAAATATGTTTTTGAAATAATTACTAATTTAAAAAACACCATAAATTAAAATCATATGTGAGTAAATAAATGAGATTTTTTGTTGTTTTTGTTTTATTTTTTAGAAAACCAAATTGATACATATCTAATGCTCTCAAGGTTCTGTTTTCTATACCTTTTTGGAATTATTTTATGACCAAGGATTGTGTTTTCATGCTTAGTTACACACCTTACACATTTGTTTCTTTAGTTATGAAATTAAATTCCAAACCATAAATGGAGCAGCTTAAATTTATCACCAAAGTCATGTCAAAATTTGCTGTAGGAATTAAATAAAATATTAGGTTTTATTAACTCTCCAACTCTCCATGAGTTTTCAGTAAAAATCTGTTTCATAAGATGACTTACTGGAAATATATCTGAAACATTATATACCAAATGCTGTTCACAGAGAGTCACAAATTGCATTCTGATGATGTTGTATGTTGTATATATACATCTGAAGTTAGGAAATTAGTTTCAGCTTATTTAAAATATCACTTCACAAGTTTATTTCATCATTGTATCACATAAATTTGTGCTTGTTACTCAAACGATATGAAAAAAGGATAATATTTTCTTGATGATCCACACAGAAGAGGCAGTATAGTGCAATGAGCTCTGGAGTTTGGAATTGAACCCTATACTAATAGACCAATTATGCCAACTCCTAGTGCCTCACTGGCTTTATTTTTAAAGTACAGAATTAGAGTAGCAACTATCACATTTTATGACATTTAAAACTATAAATTATGTGTGTCAATATCTTAGAGCTATGTCTGTCATAGTATTGTATATACTTTGTTATTGTTATTACTCGTGTTTAACCCAGTCTATTTGCCTACCTGCTTAGTCTCTCAGATCTTCCTGTTCTACCCACTCCCTTCAAGAAGCCTAATGGGTTAAAGATGATATTACTTATCTGTTACTTGGGTGAGAGATGTTTCAGGGACCATGATGGCCCTTGGATATGCACTACTTTCTCTCCCCTGAACTATGATCAGCTGGTTAGCTGCCTAGGCATCCTATTCCATTAGGCTGATTTCTGCAATTGGTGACATGATGTCACTGTTTGTTTCTCTGAGCCAAAACCTTTATGTGACACTAACCTAAGCTCTCCCTGCAGCCTCTGTTATCTTGTCACCACCCAGTTCTCATATCTGTTGTGAACTGAATGTTTGTGTCCAACCTCCCCCAATTCGTATGCTAAGACGCTAAATCCCAATGTAGTGATATTAGATGAAGGGGCATTGCATTTGGGAGGTAATTAGGTTATGACATGGGAGGTAATTAGGTTATGACATAATAGGCTTCCTTATTAATAGGATTAGTGACCTTCTGAAAGGGACTCCAGAGATCCCTCAATCCTTGTGCCACATGAGGACACAGCAAGAAGATGGTCATTTATGAACTAGAGGTGGTCTCTCTAAACGCCAGATCTGCAGGGGCCTTGATCTAGAATTTACCAGCCTCCAGAACTGGGAGAAATAAGTGTTTGTTGTTCAGATCTCCCAGTCTATGGTTATTTGTTACAGTAGACTGAGCAGACTAAGACATTATTTATACTCCAATATAGGAGGAGAATACATTATTTTAGATTTGCTATTCCTTCCCTTTATACAATAACTCTACATCCACATTATTTGGCCCCAGAGCAGGGACATTGGGCCACTTACCTCCACTTGTCTCCTATAACATGGGGCAGAGGTAAGGTTCTCTCTTACCTTTCACTCTTTGATCCCTCTACTTTTCTTAAATGTTTAATGGCAGGTATGTGAGAGGATGGCAGGAGAGAGAAGCTGTCATAATAATGAAATGTATATATAAGATTGTACTGGAGATACAGTCTGTCTGTTATGCACATAGTCATATCCCACGGAAAACCTCTTCTCTGTCTTCCTCTAGCTCGCTGAAGTTAATGTGTCAAAATTTTCCACTCATGTGGCGTAAACTCATCTGGCCTCTATGGGCTGTCCCTCAGTTAATTACTCTATTTGACTGAAAAATCGATTGAAATGTTCATGTGTAAATTGGACTGTGAAAAATAGAATTTCAATTTAAATGTCAGTTATCAATGATCCAATCAAGTGTTTCCTATTCTCAATGAATATTCTCTGTTTATCACTACCGGATAAAGATGTTAAAATTTTGGGAAAACAGAAAAGCTGGCATTTATTGCTGTGTATTAGAGTGCTTCTCTTATTAGGGGGTAATTTTCTTGACAGTAAGAGTTTTCATCTTAAGTCATGTATTTACAGTTTCTCGTATAGGTGCTGACACATTGCACATATTCTAAAAATCTTGAATTTTTTTTAGTGAGTTGATAAAAACTAATTCTTATTCTTGAAATTAGTAAGAACCTTATTCCCTACCAAATAATTGCTGGATGAATCAATTTTGTTAATTCTTTCGATTGTCACTGTGTTAAAAAAAAAAAAATAGATACAACTTTGCAGGTTATGATGCTGTTTGAAGTAGAAATTTGGGATCAATAATATTCCAGTATGTGTCTAGATATAAGCATGTAAACATGCCCTTTCTGCTTTTCAAAGAGCCTCTGGAGATTTAGTTCCAGGAACATAAAATATCAAGCACTGTAGGCAATTTACCTATCGCAGAACAGTTCTCATCCCAAATGACACTGACGTACAAGTTCTGTTTGTTATGAGATTTATTCCTTCATGCTTGGCAATGTATTAAAATACATTTAAAATAACCTTTGAAGGTAAAAAACAACAACAACAAAAAACAACAACACTTAGAGCTGGGTAAGGCATGTGTACCATTTCAGAATATCATTGACAGAAACAGATTTAAAATTCGCTGACTAAAATAAATAAATAAATAAATAAAAGGAGTTTTCTCCTGTTTTGCATCACAGATTGTTTTTATAAGTTGTTATTGTTGTTGTTGTTGTTGTTTTAAGGTAAGAGGAGAATTTATGGCCTTGAAGTGCCTTTGCGTTTTAGATCCTTGAGAACTCACTGAGCCTCGAGCATCCTTTTCATTTCCTGCAGGAGTAGTTGTTCAAAATTTTTAAAATTGATCAAATCACTTTGAAAAAGAGCAAACCATTCTCCTGTTATGACTAGAACCAATCTTGATGATATTTTAGGTGCCTGGGGAATTGAAAAGTGCAATTCAAAAGAGAATACAATGCCAGAAAGACTGCTCCAAACTGTCTGGGTATTAGACTAAAGGACATTAAAGAGAAATATATTCCATTGTTATCTTTAAATACATTCATTATTTTCATAATTCAGACTAGGTCCATGTAAAAACATTTTTTAAAAGATCAACATAGAGTGGAAAAGAAACATTTAATAGATAAAGAATAAAAATCTGATATGTCAATATCACAAATATTTTTAGAAAATTGACAGAGTACCAAATAAAGACTTATAATAGAAATGCATCCATCAAATATAAAGTAGAGCACAAAATCCATTCCACGGACTCTCCAGTTTTGTTCTTTATCAGGCTTATTCTCAGGCTTGCTCTAGTACAAAAGAGTGTGTCTTTCTCAGGAGCTCCTGCATAGCATAGTTAAGAATACAAAGAGATAAATCAGAAGCTGTACAAACAGCTATACTGGCAAAAAGAGATCTTCATCATTTAAGCTCCAAATAGAGAGGATGTAAGGTGCTTAAATCCTGATGGAAGATAAGTATTTAGTGACTAAAATAATAAATTTCAAACCATTAAGCGTGAAGCCAGGTTACTAATAAACTTTGTGCTTGTTAGCGTGGTTAGAACTACACTTGTAAATACACTATGATTTAGGAAATGCAATGAGAGAAAAATGGTCTATGAACAAAAGAATATTGGCATATATACAAACAAATTTAAATAAAACCCTGCAGTTTGTATATTTGTCTAAACAACTGATTCTATATTTCTTAGTTGCTATTTTTTTTCCTTTAACTACCTAAAGTAGGTCATCCAATGCTGACAAAAAAAAATGCAAGTTCCACAAGTAACTTAGAAGATAGTAAAGACCATCTACTATAGGTTGATCTGAGCATGTTACCCTACCCTCAATCATAATAAAATATAATATTGAATATATTAGTTAAGAGTAAATTTGTAGTATATATTGGCAATATGAGCTTATGCATATCACCATAATATTTGCTGTGTGTGTGTGCATGTATGTGTGTAAAAGAGAGAGAGATCTGTATTAATATATCCATATCCTAATGTTTTGTAGTATAACATGTTATAATCAGGGACTTGCAACACACAAGTAAACCATTAAAAAATATTTGCTACTATTTACTATGATACTTTTAAATAATAATTTCTTTGTTCCATAAGTTAGTTTCATAAATCATATTGATCCTTATGTATTTATATATATATCATATACATAATTATCATAATCTTGAATATGAGAAATTTTAAGGTGTGTCAGACCAGACTTATTCATCACTTCTTTTGATGTATAGGTACTCACTAATGTCACACTAGTTTGATGATAAAGAGCATGACTTATGCAGCCAGACTCCTGAGTTCAAATATGAACTTTGTAATGTACCACCTGTTTGTGGTGAATTACCAAATCTCTCTGTGCTCCAGTTTCCTGATCTGTAAAATTGGGGCTGTGACAGTGTCTATCTCATTGGTTGTTGTAAGGATTAAATAAGTTGATATATGATAAGTAGTAAGAAGATTGGCTCAGAGTTACATGTTCTATTTTCTATAACAATGACAATGACAATAATTATAATTGTATTTATTTTAAATATTATCATTAATAATCTTGAGTTTAGGAATTACAATGATCATTTATATTCTCATATTAAATATTTATATGATCATTGTGGAAGAATTAACAGTGTCGAAAGTTTTCTAAATTAAATACATATGGAATTTCATGGGGAAAGATATCGCTTTACCAAAATGCCATGTGAATTCATATACTATTTGTCATTTACTTTCTCACACTAGAAATTTTATCATGAAGTTATTTCCAAGTTACTAAACTCTATAGTAAATATATAACATTTATTTAACCGGTTCCTTTTCGTTGAGTGAATAAGATTATTGACCAGCCTGACCCTAATTACCATCTTTATTCTGACCATTTCCAGATCCACATCTAGCTAAGAATGCAAATGAATTATCAATAGATAGATAGATAGATAGATAGATAGATAGATAGATGATAGATAGATAATATGAAAGCACCTTAAAGCTAATGTGTTCAAAATTGAACTCATCCTTTTTTCCACTCACAATTTGCTCCTTCAGTTAGGTTGTGCAGACCTGGAACTCAGCCAATATTTCTGTGTATTCTTCTCTCTCATGGTCCATGTCCTTATTAAGCCCTCCTGATCCTACCCCCTCACGAGCTCTCAATTCTCCCCTTCACTCCATCTCTACTGATGTTTCTGTGATTTAAGGGGTGATTGTTTCTTAGCTGGTCAGCTAAAGTGAACTGGTTATTTTTCCTGTTTCTTAACTTAACATCTATTTAGAAATTTCTGCTTTGTTCAATATAATAACAACATTAAAATATTGAACAGTTATGGATGTGCTATGAACATTTGAATTGCTTTTACATATCTTATTAATTTTCAGGAGAAAAATGAGAAAGATAATATTGGTATACCAGTTCATAATTGAGGAAACTGAGACACAGAAAGTTACCTAATAGTCCTAGACTATGCAGTTAAAAGATGTTAGGCAAAATCAAAATTGCCTAGTAATATTTAGAAGACCCTTATTTTTATCGCAGTTATTACGACTTTCTCCTATATGGTGCTCAGGTCTCAGGCTAATGACCTTGCCTCTGTCAAGCCCCCTTTGAACCCCTAAAACTGGCTATATCTTGAAATAATGAACTTCCAAAATGACAGCAACTCATCCAAGTGTTTTAGTATTTACAGCTTTTCTTTGTGGATCTGCTTCTCTCCCTAACATCATCTGCTCTGTGAGGGAGAAGGCTGGTCAGGTTGGTTGATCAGTGCTGATTATAGTGTCTGACACTTGGTGGGAAACCAGTAATTTCTGTTAAAATGGTGAATCACTTGAGGTGACTTATGACCTTTTTTGTGGTGATTCACCAATTTTATTTTTGCCCTTCTTTTCTAGAACCGTAGCACCTATATCATTGAAAAGTAAGCTGTTATCAATATAGTAATTGCATGTAGACTTGGTGGGTCTGGGTGGATGGCAGGCTTAAGTAGTGGTTTAACATTAAATGATTCCAAATGTCATTGTACAGAACTCAGGAGGGATCATCTCTTACTTCAGGTTTGAGATTAATTCATGGGCATAATCTGTTTCTATCTTTAGTTCTTCCTTTTGTTTTTATTTTTTTCAGGCCAGACCTCTGTATTTGAAACTAGATACCCTTCCTTTGCAAAATACTTTTCATTTTACCTAATATTTATTCCTTAAGTAAACTTTAAAGTACACTAATTGCCATATCTCTTCCGTATGCTATTCCCAGTGAAATTGAAATGCATGTTATTGCTACAAGTTTTTAGATATTTATTTCAACAGCTTGATACAAGACTTGAGCTATTTTTATTACATATATTTGATATATCTAAAAATTTTCTTATTACCGCATAAGCAATATAGCAACCAAAAAACTACAATTCAAAAATTACAGTGCTAATATTCAGAAGGCAATAAGCATTACTTGTTTCTTAACATTTGTACCAAGGAAACACAGTCTATTTTTTTCTTAATACTTCAGTGAAAAAGCAATAATTTTAGAGAATGTCTCCCAGGATACAATTTAATGGCTAACTTATTTTTATTTGATGGTTACCTTTAAATCAACAGGTATTGTAACTATCAAATGAAGAGAAATACATTTGTCTAAAAACAAGCCTCATTAAGATCACCAGCCACACTTGACAAACAGGCTCTATTTGCTACAAATTGTCTTTCCAAATCTGGATGGAAGTGTTTCTTTTTCGTGTTTTATTATTTAACCTCCAAAATACAAAAGAAAATGAGCAAAAGCAAACTGGTGAACAAAATTAACCCAGAGACATAGAGGTGGGGTACAGACTTGACAAGCCTCAGAGGAGGGGGAGTTTTGGGGGAAGAGGTAAACCATAGAACTTGCATGTGTGCATGACCAATGAACATAGACAACAAAGCTGGGGATGGGGTGGGGGGCAGGGGAGGAGGGTGCCAATGGGGGAAAAATGAGAAACATCTGTAACAGAAACAAATTAATAAAGAAAAAAGAAAAATAAATAAATATGTACTATTTTTTTAAAAAAAAGAAATTTTCTTGGGGAAAAAAATCCTCCAAAGTGTTTTTAAAGTAATATTATGTACTCTCCAAAGATGGAGCCCCATTTGGTAGTGCACATGTAGCAAGGACTCTGTGATTGCTGAACAAATATGTGAAATTGATGGCGAGTCCTCTTTATTCCTTTCTTCAAATACGTGCTTGAGCTTTTCCAAATGCTCTAAAAGTCATAGTAGGCAATACATAAGTTTATGATTGAAAATGATAATTTAAGAATGAAGAGAAACTTTGTTTTGAGAGAGGTTTAGATTTTATAATTTTAAAGGACACTGAAAAAATATTTTGATCACTCAGTTTCAATGAAAATCAAAAGTAATTTTTGTAAAATGATCAAATGAAGTAGTATTTTCAGCAATCAGCACATATTCTGATATCAATATTCTCTATACAATGAAACAATATAATAATAAAAATTAAAATATTCCAAGCAAATCTTGAGGATTGATGTACAATGTACAACATCCACTTCCCACTAAAAATGATTATATATCTTGTAGTGGTCCTTCTTTGTTTCTCCTAATGTACTACAGCGAATTCACAAAATAGCAAAATGTTTAGTTAAAATAATGGGACCGCAGGGAAGCAGTTCTCCAATTATGTTTCAAAGAAATGTTGAAATTTCTAGGATTTGTAAAATGTTTCCTTCATAAAATTGCAAAAATAAGATTTTGGGGAATGTAGCACTTTTAACAGATAGGGGGCATTTTAATAATCCATGAGGAAGAACATGAGGAATGAGATATTTGAATTAGCTTGGTATGTTCCTGGTGCCATAATGTATATATTACCTCTGATTTTCAAAATAATTGAGTTAAAAAGTATTAGTGAGTTCTGAAACAATTGAGAAAGGCCCACTGTTGACAGTGCACTTATTTATTTAAGTAAAGTTTGAGTGTTCACCATGGGTGAACAATTATAATTATCGCTGTGGGTATGTAAACAGTGTAGAGCAGACTGGATTCTGATATTGTGGAATTTGTCATCAGTGCCAAATAGTCACTGGTTTGGTTAGTATCAGGTGTTAAAGTATAATCTAGTCCAACAACTGAATAATTCCACCATTACTGAGTGTGTCTTCAACATTAATTTTGGTAAGTGAGCATATTTTACAATTGTACTATATAGTAAAGAAGGACTAAACCTCACGTGGCTTTAAAATTTACATGGAAGTGCTTCATATTCACCTGTGTTTAGAGCCAGTTGTCATGGACAGCACAGATATAGTATATTTTCATCACTGAAGAAAGTGCTATTGGGCAAATATATTGCAAAAAAGAGCTTAGAATCCCACCAGGTATAGCACAAGTAGCAATAATATCTACCTTTGGCCAGACCAGAGTATGTTAGTTAATATCCAATTAACATGGAAGAGGGTGTTGCTAATTCCTAAGACACACATGTAAATCTATCAGGGAAATACACAGAAAGTGAATTAGAGAATAGAATATTAAACATGCATCGGAGTGTATCTATACACACACACACACACACACACACACACCTAATTCTATGTATATTTGAGATAAAACCATGAAAAATGAAAACTATATTGGTTTTAGTAGCACAGTTTCATTTGCAATTGTCTTTTGCCTGTTGTTATATACACATATATTAACATATTAAAAAAGACAAATGAGTAAAAATAATTTGAAAAGTCTCTGTAAATTAAAATTGCAGTAGGGAACAAAATATTGATTAGTTAAAAAAAATGAAAAGAAAAAGAATCTGGGGTGTGATCAAATGGCACATACACTTGTAAGAAATAAAAGATTCCAATGAGAGCTGTTCTTGAATAAAGCAACGTTGTCATCTACATTACAGTTTACATGCTATGGAAATGCATCCAGAAAGAGAAAAAATTCAGAGGACGACCATGAGAGGTCATATGGCACCTCCATAACAGGTCATCATCCATCAGGACATCCAGTCAGCTCAACTTCCAAATATATTCAATTCCATCCACTCCTTTCTATGCCTCTGAGAGAGAAGCTGTTTTCTGTGGGGTTAAGAAAGATCAACCAGTTGTTCTACTTTGACTTGTTCAGGGTAAAGATGTCAAATAAATATGTATGTGAAAATGTTGTATAGACTCTGATACCTGGAATTGTGTTTGGATTTCAGAAAAAAATTCAGAACTGGAGACTGACAGTCTGGTCTTTAATGAATACATATTAAAGTACTGCAATACAGATGAGGTCACAAAGATCACACACAGATAAAGAGATGAGAAGTCAGACCCAAGCCCTAAGAAACGCTAACATTTTGCAGTGGTTCTCAACCTTCCTAATGCTGGGACCCTTTAATACAGTTCCTCATGTATATGGGCATTATCTGCATGTGGGTGGACCCACATGGAGACAGACAGAGGAGTGGTATCTTGGTTCCTGAGACCATAGGAAATATGTGTTTTCTGATGGTCTAAGGCAACACCTGTAAAAGGGTTGTTCGACCCCCACAGTTCTCTTAAGCTGTCTTCCAGTTTTTTAATTGTTTTTTCCTTTTGGTTTTCTGATTGGTTGGCTTTTTCTACCCTGTCTTCTAATTCACTGATCTGGTCCTCAGCTTCCTCTACTCTGCTGGTTAGTCCTTCCAATGTGTTCTTAAATTTCTGCTATGTCATTCTTCATTTTCAATGTTTCTATATCTTTACTCATAGTGCTGATGTCCTTACTCATGCTGTTGAGCTTCCTCAAGATCATGGCTCTGAACTCTACCTCTGATAATTTGCTTAGCTGCATTTCATTGATCTCATCTTCGATAGAGTTCTCTTGTTCTTTCATTTGGGATTTGTTTGTTTCACCATTTTCACCATTTTCAGTGAGTTTTGGAGCCTGCCAAATTTTCCCTGTGGGTGTTGGTGTTCTGCTGTTTGTGGCTCCCTGAACTGGGTTTAGATGAACCTGGGTGGGCCCACATTAAACACCACTGTCAAGTCTTACTTTCCTGGGTAGATTTGCAAGCCCAGGAAAGGTTCAATTATCCTCTAGCTTTTTGCTGGTGGCTAGTAGTCTCAGTTACTCGGTGCCTTGGAATGTAGCCCTGGTGTTCTGCATAAAAGGATTTCCAGAGGGTGGGATAAATGCTGGTTGTTCATGAGCCTCAATTTGCATTTCTTTGCCTCACCTGCGAAAGTCTGAATCTCCCAGGGAAGGGGGCTGCTGCTTTCCCCTACAGCTCTGGGAAGGAGCACACTGGCCACCTTCCTTTGTGGCCACAACTCAGCAAAAACTCTGAGTGCCCTCCAAATACTGGTGTCCCTACAGAGTTCCAGCCCAGTGTGCTCTCCCTCTGCTGTAGCCCCCAGGTGAGTGGCTATGGCTATTTTAGCCCTCTGTCCCAGCTCTCTGTGCTGTGGAACTAGCTTAGTCTTTATTCTCCAAGGGCTCTGCTCACAGTTAAGACTGCTGCTGTCCGTGGGCTCCCAGTCCACCACCCTCTCGCATCTCCACAGATCCTACCAGTGTTATATGGTCCTGTCCTGCTGGTTTCTGTTGCTGTTTTCCGAGGATTTGTCTTCATTTTAGTTGTAATTCCTATTTGGTCCTGGGAGATCGTCTGCGTAGCTTCTATTCACTCCACCTCCATTTTTCACATCCTCTATGCCTATCTTGTGTGCAGCTGAGTGACACAGGCCTTCCTGGTGCCCCAGCACCCTGAAGGTCCCACGGGTAACAGGATTGCACAGTCCCTTTGGGGACCCAGCTCTATGCCTATGTTATGGGTTGCTGGGTCACACAGGCCTATCTGGTGCTTCAGCACCCCATAGGTCCCGCGGGTAACTGGATGGCACAGTCCCTGCTGGGTCACGCAGGCCTCTTTGGTGCTTCAGCATCACACAGGCCCTGTGGGTAAATAGATCGCTCATTCCCTGCTGGGTCACACAAGCCTCTCTGGTGCCCCTGCACCCTGCAGGTCCTACAGGTGGGCACCTGGATCACACCAGTCTCTGGGGCTCAGGTTTCCCACTGCTCTTGTGAGCTATGGATTACACATGCCTCTGTGGAGCCCCAGGTCCTGCAGCTAGCGGCTGAGGAGTGCTGCTGCCAAGTGGGACTCAACTCCTGATCAGCTTTTGTTGTAGTTTTTTGGGATGAGTCTCAGCTGCTGGTCTGTGCTTCCGTTGCCTGGGGATGGATGTCTGCTCCCCAGCCTCTGTTCCTCTGATTGGGCTGCTACTATGGGGGATGGTACTGGGCTCCCAGCTGTCTGCAGTTTCCCTGACTGGCACTTTAACAGCTCCATTACTGTGCACTGGTCTGATGGTGCCAGGTGTGCTGGTGGGCTCAGGTTGCTGGACCCTAGTCGCTCCCACTGCCTCCCCCCAGGGAAGACCCGGGATCTTCCAAAATGGTGGGACCTCCCCAGAACGCAGGGAGAAGCGCCCTAAAGGGTGGCTTACTGAGGTAGCTGGCTGCTCCTGTCCACAGCACAGGAACCTTCTACTCTGTGTCTCTGCACTGCTCGAGTTTGGTTGTCCACCTTGGAGTCCACTCACACTCTCTCACACACCACTTCACTCTCTCACACACTCACCCTCCCTCTGGTCCTGCTTGCCACCATTTTCAGGAATTTCCACTTTAGGTACTTTTAATCATCTATGAAATATTTTACCATGTTTATTTATGTCTTAACTCAGTTAACTGACACTCATTTATGAGACACATATGTAGACTTCCGTAGCAAATGCTTTGAGCAATACCTTGATGAGAAAACAAAAGTATCCTTTAGGCAGCTAATTCTGGTAGATATAGAGGAGCTAAAACAGTATTAAGATTTAATATAAATAACATACGGGGAACAACAATGAAAGCCATTTGGAAATTAAAGGTGATCTAAGGAGGTAGTGTATATCTGATGCTAAAATCACTAACGACTAACATATACTTACAGTGAAATACCAAAATATTTTTAAGATATAGGACATTAGAGCCAAAAGAATGAAATAAGATGGCAGTAAGAATTAATGTGCTTGGGAGATCATTCCTATTCATTTTAGCAAGAACATAAGTACGTCATGGGAGACACCTGGAGAAACTGCTTGTGTGAGTAATGGGAGAACAGGATGTTAAACATCACTATTTTTCTATTTACCTCTTACTCCTTCTATGTTGAGAATAAACATATTAATTTCTGCAATAATTACTTAGGTGAAATTATATATATTTACCAATAACAGTTGTTCTCCTTTTATCACATTCTGATGATTTATTTTTGTTTTGTTGCAATATATATTCTCTGGAATAATACTACCAAAGAATTTATTATGAGGTAAACTCTCTCTGTCATAATATGTACTCCTATGTAAATATTCATTGGATTTCAAATTAAATGGAAAGTTATAAATAATTTTATCTCATAAAGTTGAAGGTATTTCTCTATTACTTTTCTAAAGATAAACTGTATTTTACAGAAGTTTTAGACTTTCCAAAGAATTGAAAATATTACAGTTTTATGTACCTTGCAGCCATTTTCTACTATTATTCACTCTTAAATGTAGTATATTTATTACAGTCAATAATCCAATACTTATACATTATTATTACTGAAACTTTGTATTTTATCAGATTTCCTCAGTTGTTCCCTAATGTCTAGTTTCTGTTTCCAGGCTCGCATCAAGACATCACACCCAGTTAGTCATTTTTCTTTAGGCTCCTCTTGGTTTTGATAATTTCTCAAATTTAAATTAAAGCATGCCTGATCATTTTTCTCAGAATAACATATTAGGCTTATGTGTTTTCACGAAGGAGGTCTAAAATAGGTAAAGGGTCATTTTCATAACATCATTTCAAGGATATATAGTATCAAAGTCCACTTTTATTTTTTTTAAATAAAATTTTTAAAATAAAATTGTTGAGGGTATCACAGATGTCCCCCATTTTTCTCCTATTTCCCTTCTCCACTGGCTTCTCTCTCCACCCCAGGCCTTTACCACGCTATTGTCTGTGTTAATGAATTATGTATATATACATATAAGTTCCTTAGTTAATCTCTGCCATTCCTCCTCCCCCTTTCCCTCTGAGATCTTTCAGTCTGTTCCATGCTTCCATGCCTCTGGGCCTATTTTGTTCCTTTGTTTATTTTGTTTATTAGATTCCACGTGTAAGTAAAATTGTGTGAAACCTGTCATTCTCTGACTGGCTTATTTAGCTTAGCATAATACTCTCCAGGTCCCTCCATCTTTTCTCAAAGGGAAAGAGATCCATATTTCTATAGCCACATAGTATTCCATTGTTTAAATTTACCACAGCTTTTTTATCAACTCATCTGATGGACTTTTGGGCTATGTCCAGATCTTAGCTATTATAAATAGCACTGCTGTATTCTTTCTGATTGGTGTTTCTGGATTCTTAGGATATATTCCTGGAAGTGGGATTGCTGGGTCAAAGGGCAGTTTGATTTTAATTTTTTGAGGAAATTCCATACTGTTTTCCACTTGTTGTTTGTTGATTTATTGATAGTAGCCATTCTGGCAGGTGTGAGGTGATACTCATTGTTGTTTTAATTTGTATCTCTCTGATGAGTAGTGACTTTGAGCACTTTTTTATGTCTCTTAAGCACTTGTTCACGTCTCTTTAGCTAAAACAGCAACAGGAACAACAATGGGGACACAGGAGAATACCACAGAGTGGTGAGAGAAAGCAAGTATATCAAAATTGGTTTCGAACCCAGCCAGTATGGCTCAGTGGATTGAGTGTCATCCCATGGACTGGGAGGTCCTCGTTGGATTCCCAGTCAGGGCACATACTCAGGTTGTGGGTTTGAGCCCCAGTAGAGGGTATGCAGGAGGCAGCCAATTGCTGTTTCTCTCCACATCAATGTCTATATCTCTATTTCCCTTAAAAGAAATCAATAAAAAATATGTAAAAAACATTGGTTTCAAGATTGTATTTTTGGATACAATCTCTGTAAATACAAGATTCTCATAACTAATATTTTTGAAAATTGATGTATAAACCAGGAAAAATGATAAGTATTCCGAAAAAAGTGGTACATAAAATATTTAAAGAACATTTCATTTTTGTTTGTGTTGTTGTTGTTAAGAACATTTCATTTTTGTTTGGGTTGTTGTTAATCCTCACCCTAGGATATTTTCCCATTGATTTTTAGAAATAGTGAAAGGGAGGGAGGGAGATTCAGAGAGAGAGACAGAGAGAGAAACATCTATGTGATAGAGACACATTAATTGGTTGCCTCCCACACGTGCCCTGACTGGGACTGGGAATCGAACCTGCAACTCAGGTACGTGCCCTAGACTGGGAATGGAACCTGTGAAGGATCTGTCTGCAGATGCATCTGTTATTAGAGCTCTTATAGTATTTTGTATATTGTGACAATATTTAGATAAATCAATATTTAGATATCATCTCTGCAAATAGTTTCCCATACTAAGCACACTTCTATTACCTTGTGTGAGGACACTTCTGTTTAATGCCATAACTGTGAACACAAAATAGTCTTGGTAGGTTTTTTTATTTTAGTTTGATTGCAAGAATTAAATGGCATATTGTAGATTTACCTTTGAAAAACATAATAATTTGGGCAGTTTTTGCAAATAATGTTTTGACTCTAAACAAGTACACATATTCCTCTAAACTTTAGAGCTTTAAAACTAGATGTTTTTCTTTGAACATCAATAATGGGGGTAAAATTATATGTTCTTAATAATGAGGCATTTCCAAACAATTTGGAGTTCTGTTCAAAGACGTGCCTCACTAAATCACAGAACTGTGCAATCCAGTGCTTTAAGCTGCGCAATACATGTATGTACAACCCAATCTTGAAAATGACTGCTTTTGCTTTAAATAACAGCTTAATGGGGATCTGGTTCATGTACTATACAATTCACCCAAAGTATAATTCAGTGATTTTTAGCATATTCACAGATATGTGCAATCATCACTATGTCAATATGAGAACATTTTTATCAGTTCTTAAGGGAACCTGTATTCTTAGTCAACACTTAGAACCCTTGGCCCTCCAGCCCTCAGCAAAACACATTTTTCCTATTCTGGATTTTTCATACACATGGAACATGTAATATGTGGTCTTTTATGACTAGCTACTTTCATTAGCATAACATTATCAAGGTTTATGTTGTAACATATATCAGTAACTCATTCCTTTTTATTGTCAAATGATATTATATATCACATTTCATTTATTCATCGGTTGATAGATATGGTTATTTCCACATTTTGACTCTTAACAAAAAATTCTGCTATAACCAAAATCATATAGATACTGAACAAGTTTTTACCTGAATTTAAATTTTACTTTTTTTTGGAAATATACCTAAGAGTAGAATTACTATGTCCCGTAATAACTATTATTAACAATCTGAGGAACTGCCATATGTTTTTCAACATGGCTGCACAATTTTACATTTCTACCAGCATTGTTTGAGGCTTCCAATTTTTTCAAATCCTAGCCAAACAATACTTGTTGTTATTTCAGTTTTTATAATGAATTATATAATATAATTTCATAATCATGGCCCTCATATAAACCATCCTTTATATAAACACAAAGTGGGCATGAAGTGGTATGTTATTGTGGCATTGTATCACCCTGATTAATAACAATGTGGAACAACTTGGTATTTCTAAATAATCAGATATGCTGCTCATGTTAAAAATTGGTATATTTGCATTTTTATCATTGATTTGTAAGCTTATGATTTGTAAATATTTTCTTTCATTCTGTGGGTAGCCATTTCAAATCCTTGATAGTTTTCTATATAGTTCCATATAAATTTTAGGGTCAGTTCTCAATTTCCACAAAGAAACAAATTTAGACTGTGATAGGAATTGTATTAAATTGATATATTAATTTGTGGTCTATTGCCATTTTTACATTTAGTCTTCTAATCCATGGATATATTTTTCTATTTATTTAGATTTTTCAACAAGGTTTTATAGTTTCCAGACTATAAGTTTTATACTTTTTATAAATTTATTTTCTAAATATTTTATTATTTTTATACTATTTTACATGGAATTTTAATTTTGCATTGATCATCGCAAGTGCATATACTTTGGATTACTTTATATTAATCTAGCATCTTGCAGTCTTGCTAAACTTATTTGTTAGTGTAAATAGGTTTTAGTGGATTCTTTAGGATCTTTTTTATATATAAGATCCTGTCATCTATGAATAGTTTTACTTCTTCCTTTCCAATACACATCTATTTCATTTTCTTACCTAATTACCCAAGATAGAGGTTCTAATACAGTGTTGAATAGAAGTGGTGAGAATAAATTCCTTTTTTTTTTTTTCCTGATATTAGAGGGAAAGCATTCAGGCTTTAACTATTAAATGTGCTGTTCCCTTGGGTTTTTCATAGATGTCTTTCATGGTAATGATCTTTTATTTATTTATTTTTATTAATTTATTGTTGTTACAGATGTTGGAAAGCATTCAGGCTTTAACTATTAAATGTGCTGTTCCCTTGGGTTTTTCATAGATGTCTTTCATGGTAATGATCTTTTATTTATTTATTTTTATTAATTTATTGTTGTTACAGATGTTTCTTCTATTTTCCCCATTGACACCCTTCTCACAACCCCGCCACAGTCCCCAGCACTGCTGTTTATATCTATTGGTTATGCACACATGCATATAAATTCTGTGGATTATCCTGTCCCTCCTCAGAAGAGGGTTTGTCAGGCTGGACCCTACTTCAATGTCTCTAAGTCTATTTTGTTCATCAGCTTATTTTGTTCATTATATTCCACAAATGGACGACATCATATGATATTTGTATTTCTCTGATTTGCTTATTTTGCTTAGCATAGTACTCTCCAGGTCCCTCCATGTCATCTCAAAGGATAAGAGATCTTTCTTACAGCTGCATAGTAGTCCATCATGTACATATGTACCACAGCCTTTTTATCTACTCATCTATTGATGGACACTGGTGCTATTTCCAGACCTTAGCAATTGTAAATAGTGCTGCTGTGAACATAAGGGTACATATAATCTTTCTGATTGGTGTTTCAGGCTTCCTAGGATATATTCCTAGAAGTGGGATCACTGGGTCAAATGGCAGATCAATTTTTAATTTTTTGAAGAAACACTATATTGTTTTCCATAGTGACTGCACAAGTCTGCATTCCCACCTGCAGTACTAGAGTCCCCTTTTCTCCACACTCTTGCCAGCACTTGTTTGTAGATTTGCTGATGGAAGCCATTCTGATAGGTATGGAGTGATACCTCATAGTCATTTTCATTTACATCTCTGTAACAGTTAGTGACACAGAGCATTTTCTTTTATGTCTCTTGACCATTGGTATGTCCTGTTTGGAGAGGTGTCTATTTAGATCCTCTGCCCATTTATAATTGGATTTTGTCCTCCTTTTGTTGAGCTGTATGAGTACTCTATATATTTTGGAGATTAATACCTTGTCTAATGTATCATTGAAAATTATGATCTTCTATACAGTAGGTTCCCTTTCCATTTTGATGCTTGTTTCTTTTGTTGTTCAGAAGCTTTTTAGTTTGATGTAGTCCCATTTATTAATGTTTTCTTTTGTTTCTCTTGCCTTAGGCATTGTATCATTGAAAATTCTGCTGCAGGTGAAATTTTGTTGCCTACATTTTCTTTTAGGATTTTCATGGATTCGTGAGTCATATTTAAGTCTTTTATGCATTTTGAGTTTATTCTTGTGTAGGGTGTAAGATGGTGGTCTAGCTTCATTTTTTTGCATGTAGCTGCCCAGTTCTCCCAACTTCATTTATTAAAGAGGCTATCTTACTCCGTTGAATGCTCTTGCCACCTTTGTCAAATATTAATTTAGCATAATGTCTTGGGTCAATTTCTGAGTTCTCTGTTCTGTTCTATTGATCTATATTCCTGTTCTTGTGCAAGTACTAGGCTGTTTTGATTACAGTGGCTTTGCAGTATAACCTGAAATCTGGTAATATGATCCCTACTTCTTTGTTCTTCTTTTTTCAAGGTTGCTGTGGCTATATGGGGTCTATCTTGGTTCCATATAAACTTTTGGAGTATTTGATCTAGCTCTGTGAAATATGTCATTGGTATTTTAATGGGGACTGCATTAAATCTATAGATTGCTTTGTTTAGTATGGACATTTTAATGATGTTGATTCTTCGAATCCATGAACAAGGTATATGCCTCCACTTTTTTATATCTTCCTCTATTTCTTCTTTCAATTTCCTGTAGTTTTCTGAGTACAGGTCCTTTACTTCTATGGTGAAGTTTATTCCTAGGTATCTTAGATTTTTTTTGGTGCGATGATAAAAAGGATTATTTTTTAGTTTTTCTGCAAGTTTATTATTGGTGTATAAGAATATCATTGATTTCTTGATGTTAATTTTGTATTCTGCTACTTTGCCAAATTCATTTATTAGCTGTAGTAGATTTCTGATGGAGTCTTTCAGGTTTTCTATGTAAAATATCATATCATCTGAAAATAATGACAGTTTAATTTTCTTCTTTCTAATTGCATCTCTTTTATTTTTTCTTCATGGCTAATTACTGTGGCTAAGACTATGTTAAATAAGAGTGGTAAAGTGGGCATCCCAGTTTGTTCCTGTCCTTAAGGGAAATGCTTTTAGTTTTTGTGCATTGAGTATGATATTGGCTGTAGGTTTTTCATATAAGGCCTTTATTATGTCAAGATATAGTCCCACACTACTGAATGTTTTTATCAGAAATGGGTGCTGGATTTTGTCGAATTATTTTTCAGCATTTATTGATATGATAATATGGTTTTTATCTTTCATTTTTGTTTACTTGATTTATAACATTTATTGATTTGTGCATATTATACCAGCCTAGCAACCCTGGGATGAATACCATTTAGTCGTGGTGAATAATTTTTCTAATGTATTGCTGGATCCAATTTGCTAATATTTTGTTAAAGATTTTGGCATCTATGTTCATCAGTGATATTGGTCTGTAGTTTTCTTTCTTTGTAGTGTATTTATCTGGTTTTGAAATTAGAATTATGCTGGCTTCTAAATGAGTTTAGAAGTCTTCTTTCTTCTTGGATTTCTTTCAATAGTTTGAGGAGAATGGGTGTTATCTTCTTTGAATGTTTGGTAAAATCTCCCCATGAGGTTGTCCAGGCCTGGGCTTTTGTTTGCTAGGAGTTTCTTGATTACACATTCAATTTTCTTAGTTGTTATTGGTATGTTCAAGTTTTCTATTTCTTTGTGGTTCAGATTTGGGAGACTGTGTGTTTCTAGGAATTTGTCCATTTTGCCTATATTGTCCAATTTCTTGGTGTGTAATTGTTCATAGTATTTTCTAACTATCCTTTGTATTTCTGTGCTGTCAGTTGTTACCGCTCCTCTTTCTTTTCTGATTGTGTTTATTTGGGTCCTCTCTTTTTGTTTCTTAGTGAGTCTGGCTAAGGGACCATCAATCTAGTTTATCTTTTCAAAGAACCAGCTCTTTGTTCCATTGATCTTTTGAATTGTTTTTTTTTAGTCTCTATGTCATTTATTTCTGTTCTGACCTTTACTATTTCTCTCCTTCCACTTACTCTGGGTTTTTCTTTTTGTTTACTTTCTAGATCTTTAAGTTGTAGGGTTAAAAAGTTCATTAGAAATTTTCTGTTTCTTGATATAAGTTTGTAGTGCAATGAACTTCCTGCACAGGACCGTTTTTGTGCATCCCATAGATTTTGTGTTGTTGTATGTTCATTTTCATTGGTTTCCAGGAAGTTTTTAATTTCTTCCTTGATCTCGGTGACCCATTCATTGTTTAATAATATGCTATTTATTCTCCATGTGTTTGAATGTGTTTGTTGTAATTGATTTCTAGTTTCATGCCATTGTGATCTGAGAAGATGGTTGGTATGATTTCAATCTTCTTGAACATAGAGAGACTTAGTTTGTGTTGGAACATGTGGGTCTATCATTGAGAATGTCCTGTGTGCACTTGAGAAAAATGTGAATATTGCATTTCTGGGATGTAATTCTCTGGAGATATCTATTAAATCATTTGCTCTAGTGCATCATTTGTAATCTGTGTTTTCTTGTTAATTTTTTATCTAGAGGATCTATCCACTGATGTCAGCAGGGTGTTCAGGTCCCCTGCTATGATTGTATTGCTATTTATTTCTCCTTTGAAGTCCTCCAGAAGTTTTTCATGTATTATGGTGGTCCTATTTTGGTTGCATATGTTTACCAAGGTTATATTTTCCTGTTGGATAGATTCTTTTAATGTTATGTAGTGGCCTGCCTTCTTTGTCTCTAGTTATGGCCCTCATTTTGAAGTCTATTTCATCGAATATGAGTATTGCTACCCCAGTTTGTTTTCCTTTCTATTTGCTTGGAATATTTTTTTCTATCCCTTCTCTTTCAACCTATGTGAGTCTTTTGCTGTGAGGTAGGTCTCTTCTAAACAACATATATATATATGTCACATTTTCTTATTCATTCAGCTACTCTGTCTTTTGATCAAAACATTCAATCCATTTATGTTTAACATTGTTATTGATATGTAGTTATTTATTGCCATTTTAAAATTATTATGGTTATATTTCTCTTCCCATTTCTTCTGCTTATTATAGCAGTCCTTTTAACATTTCTTAGAGTGCTGCAGTGCTTACATATTCCCTTAGCCTATTTTTTTTTCTTTTGGTCTGGGAAGCTTTTTATTTCACCTTCTATTTTGAATGATAACCTTGCTGGATAGAGTAGTCTTGGATTCAGATTCTTGTTTTTCATCACCTTGAATACTTCATGCCATTCCTTTCAACCTAATGTTTCTGTTGAGAAGTCAGCTCATAGCCTTATGGTGGTTCCTTTGTAGGTAACCTGTTGCTTATCTTTTGTTGCCTTTAGGGTTCTCTCTTTGTCTTTAAATTTTGGCATTTTAATTATTATGTGTCTTGATGCGGGCCTCTTTGGGTTCTACTTACATGGTGTCTCTGTTTTTCTTGAACCCATATGCCTTTTTCCTTCACCAAGTTAGGGAAGTTTTCTGTCACTATTTCTTCAAGTATATTCTCTAACCCTTGCACATTTTCTTCTTCTTCTGGCCCTCTTATTATGTGGATGTTGTTACATTTTTAGTTGTCCCACAGTCTTCTTAGGCTGTCTTCCTGTTTTTTAATTGTTCTTTCTTTTTGGTCTGATATTGGGCGATTTTTTTCACTCTGTCTTCTAATTCACTGATCTGATCATTGGCCTCCCCTACTCTGCTGGTTATTTCTTCCAATGTGTTCTTAATTTCTGATATGTCATTCTTCATTTCCAATTGGTTGGTTTTCAATGTTTCTATGTCTTTACTCATGCTGTTGAGGTCTGTACTCATGATGTTCAGCTTCCTTATAAGTGTTACTCTGAACTCCACCTCTGTTATCTTGCTTAATTTTATTTCACTTATCTATTCTCATGTAGAATGCTCTTGTTCTTTCATTTGGAATTTTTTTTCTTCATATCACCCTTTTGGCTGTCTCAGTGGGTTTTGGAGCTTGCCAAATTTTTTTCTGTGGGTGTTGGTGTTCCACTGGTTGTGGCTCCCTTTGCTGGATTTGGATGAGTGTGGGAGGACCCACATTAAACACCACTGTCAAGTCTTACTTTCCTCTGTAGATTTGCAAGCTAAGGAAAGATTTAGGTATCTTCCAGCTTTTGCCTGGAAGCTATTAATCTCAGTAACTTGCTGAGCCTTGATTTGTATTCCTCAGCTGAATGAAAAATCCCTCAGGTGTAAGAGGATTTACAGTATGTGGTGCATTTGCTTGCTCTCAGACTCTAGATGTTAATGAGACTCAATTTGCATTTCTCTGGCCTGGCCTGGTGGTATTGAATTCCTGAGGGTGGGCCATTGATTCTCCCTTGAGTTCTGGGAAGGAGCTCTTTGAGTAAGATGTCTAATGTCCTATTAGGGAGTGATTCAGCACAAAATTTCCAGTATCCACCCTCCAGCTCTATCCTGAGCCAGGAACCCCAGACTCGTTCCACACAGTTCCATCCAGTCTGCCCTCCCTCTGCTGGAGCCCAAGGTGAGTGGCTATAGCTCTTTTGGTGCTTTTTAAAACACCTGCTTTCTCAACAGAGACAACTCACATCTAAAATTGCCCTCTGCTGCTGTCCGTGGGCTCCCAACCCACCCTCTCTGACATAGTTCCTATCAGTTTCAGTTAACATCCTCTTTCTGTCCCTGGTTATATGGGTTCTCTCCAGCTGTTTTTCAGTAGTTTTTTTTTTTTTTCCCCCCAATGATTTGTCTTTATTTTCATTGTAATTCCAGTTATTTCTCGCAGATGGTCTGTATAGCTCCCATTCACTCTACCATCATTTTTTTCTCCTACAAATTATTTAACAGAAAATGTTGCCGAATGCCTTGCTATTTCTGGGACCAGCAGCTGACAGATGCCAGCTCTTCTCTCACAAGCACCTTCACAGTGCCCCCATCAGGCACCTGTGCTGCAGCTCCCAGGGTGAAGTGGTACACCTTCCTTCCCAGCCTGGTTCTCACCCTATAGTGGTGATCTTTTAACAAAACATTCTTCTGTAATTTTGTATGGTAACATCAGGGACATGAAATTGCCCAGTTTCAAGGGTCAGTTTTTCTCTTCTATTTTTCTAAGCCTGCTATTGAGTATATAAGTAAAATCAAGATTTGCTAAGCAAAATTGATTATTTTTGTCTGGAAGGAGACCAAGCAAAAAACAAATACCAAATATTCAGACCTGTGCTACTTGTTTCATTACAATATTTATTAAAACTCTGCATGGGAGTGGAGGAGAAGGGTTCATGTATTTATCTAGCCATGAATTAAAGGGCAAATTCATCACATCTGAATATTGTGTCTATTAGTTTTGTTTGTTTTTATTCAGGGACCACAGATGTAGAGAAGGGGAGTAATAGGATTTATCATAGTAGCAACAAAAAATGAAAAACCAAGAGCAACAAAATTAAAAATGTTCTAGCAACAATAAAATGGCAAATATTTCAAATATTTTTGTGTACTTAAACTATAGAATTTGATTAACTGTGCTTCACACTTTGCTTTCAGAGAAGGAGAGAGAGAGACTGAATTGAATATATAACAATTTCTTATTAGTTGGAGTATTAATCTAACTAGAATGCAGTTTACTTTTATGGTAAGCTTTTCCAGAAAGCAACATGTATATGAAAATTAAAACATTTTTAGGATGGTCAACTATTATATGGTTAATTGTCTGGAAAGTAAAAGTGCTGGAAAAGTTTTAATTATTTAGGGCAAAGGAAAGTGTATTTTTCATAACAATCCTTCAGAGACAATGAAAAGAAAATCAAGAACTAAAGAGATGCCCCCCAAAAAAAATCTTCTGGGCAATATATCACACATAGCAGACTATGACACAAAAATCAATAGATAAATGAATGGAAATTTCCTATGGGATGCAGAATATTAAGTCAAATTTTATATAT
Organism: Molossus molossus; assembly: GCF_014108415.1. NCBI lineage: Eukaryota > Metazoa > Chordata > Mammalia > Chiroptera > Molossidae > Molossus > Molossus molossus. The sequence continues at coordinate 29,502,194 of NW_023425366.1, read as the reverse complement.
AGATCATTACATAAAAAGAATCTTCAGCACCCTCTTATGTTCTTCAAAATATCACAACAAAAATTGCGATCAAACACTATCATTCAGATACTTAAAATATTTTAAAACATATAAATTTATCAAAGTAGACAATGATGAAGTGATATATTAAAATTAATATAATAGGTAGCAATTTTCTGAAGATTGGAATTTTCAAATGCACAAAAAACTATTCTTTTTTTTTTTTTTTTTTTTTAAATTTTTATTTATTTATTTTTTTGTTACAGATATTTTACCTTTTTACCCCATTGGCACCCCCCACCCCACCCTCCCTCTACCCTGTCCCCGGCTTAGTTGTCCATGTCCATTGGTCATGCATACATGCATATAAGTTCTGTGGTTTATCCCTTCCCACCCCCCCACCCCCCATCCCCTCTTCTGAGGGATGTCAGTCTGTGCCCCACTTCCATGTGTCTGGGTCTACTGTATTCCTCAGACTGTTATGTTCATTATATTCCGTATATAAGTGAGATCATGTGGTATTTGTCCTTCTCTGCTTGGCTTCTTTCACTTAGGATAATACTTTCCAGGTCCCTCCATGTCGTCTCAAAGGATAAGAGATCTTTCTTTCTTACCGCTGCATAGTATTCCATTGTGTATATGTACCACAGCTTTTTGATCCATTCGTCTACTGGTGGACACTTGGGCTGTTTCCAGATCTTAGCTATTGTAAATAGTGCTGCTATGAACATGGGGGTACATATATTCTTCCTGCTTGGTGTTTCAGGCTTCCTAGGGTATATTCCCAGCAGTGGGATCACTGGGTCAAATGGAAGTTCAATATTTAATTTTTTGAGGTAGCACCATATTGTTTTCCATAGCGGCTGCACCAGTCTGCATTCCCACCAGCAGTGTATTAGAGTCCCCTTTTCTCCACACCCTCGCCAACACTTGTTTGATGATTTGTTGATGGCGGCCATTCTGACAGGTGTGAGGTGATACCTCATTGTTGTTTTAATTTGCATCTCTCTGATGATTAGTGATGTTGAGCATTTCTTCATATGTCTCTTGGCCATTTGTATGTCCTGTTTGGAAAGGTGTCTATTCAGCTCCTCTGCCCATTTTTTAATTGGGTTCTTTGTCTTCCTTTTGTGGAGTTGTATGAGCACTCTGTATATATTGGAAATTAACCCCTTATCTGATACATCATTGGCAATGATGTTCTCCCATACAGTGGGTTGCCTTTCCATTTTGATGATTGTTTCTTTTGCTGTGCAGAAGCTTTTTAGTTTGATGTAGTCCCATGTGTTCATTTTCTCCTTTATTTCTGTTGCCTTAGGTGATGTATCAGTGAAAATTCTGCTCCGTATGATGTCCGAAATTTTGTTGCCTACATTTTCTTCTAGAATTTTTATGGATTCACGGGTCACACTTAAGTCTTTTATCCATTTTGAGTTTATTTTTGTGTATGGTGTAAGTTGATGGTCTAGTTTCATTTTTTGGCATGTAGCTGTCCAATTTTCCCAACACCATTTATTAAAGAGGCTGTCTTTACTCCACTGTATGCTCTTGCCACCTTTGTCAAATATTAATTGAGCGTATTGCCTTGGGTCCATTTCTGGGCTTTCAGTTCTGTTCCACTGGTCTATATGCCTGTTCTTGTGCCAGTACCAGGCTGTTTTGGTTACAGTCGCTTTGTAGTATAACCTGATATCTGGTATTGTGATCCCTCCAACTTTGTTCTTCTTTTTCAAGATTGCTGTGGCTATTCGGGGTCTTTTTTGGTTCCATATGAACTTTTGAAGTATTTGTTCTAGTTCTATGAAATATGTCGTTGGTATTTTGATGGGGATTGCATTGAATCTATAGATTGCTTTGGGTAGTATGGACATTTTAATTATGTTAATTCTTCCAATCCATGAACAGGGTATGTGCTTCCACTTTTTTATATCTTCCTCTATTTCTTTTTTCAATGACCTGTAGTTTTCTGCAAATAGGTCCTTTACTTCTTTGGTTAAGTTTATTCCTAGGTATCGTAATTTTTTTGGAGCGATGGTAAATGGGATTGTTTTTTCCGTTTCTCTTTCTGTGAGCTCATCATTGATGTACAAGAATGCCGTCGATTTCTTGACGTTAATTTTGTATCCTGCTACTTTGCCAAATTCATTTATTAAGTCTAATAGATTTTTGATGGATTCTTTAGGGTTTTCTATGTATAATATCATGTCATCTGCAAATAATGACAGTTTCACTTCCTCCTTTCCAATTTGGATCCCTTTTATTTTTTCTTCACGTCTGATTGCTGTGGCTAAGACTTCCAGTACAATGTTAAATAAGAGTGGCGAAAGTGGACATCCCTGTCTTGTTCCTGTTCTTAATGGAAATGTTTTTAGTTTCTGTCCATTGAGTATGATGTTGGCTGTAGGTCTTTCATATATGGCCTTTATTATGTTGAGATATGATCCCTCTATTCCTACATTGCTGAGTGTTTTTATCAGAAATGGATGCTGGATTTTGTCGAATGCTTTTTCAGCATCTATTGATATGATCATGTGGTTTTTATTCTTCATTTTGTTTATGTGGTGTATCACGTTTATTGATTTGCGAATATTGTACCAGCCTTGCATCCCTGGAATAAATCCCACTTGGTCGTGGTGAATAATTTTTTTGATGTATTTCTGGATTCGATTTGCTAGTATTTTGTTCAGGATTTTGGCGTCTATGTTCATCAGGGATATTGGCCTGTAGTTTTCTTTCTTCGTAGTGTCTTTTTCTGGTTTTGGAATTAGAATGATGCTGGCCTCATAGAATGTGGTTGGAAGTCTTCCTTCTTCTTGAATTTTTTGAAATAGTTTGAGGAGAATGGGTGTTAGTTCTTTTTTGAATGTTCGGTAAAACTCCCCTGTGAAACCATCTGGGCCTGGGCTTTTGTTTGCTGGGAGAGTCTTGATTACCTCTTCAATTTCCTTAGTTGTTATTGGTCTGTTCAAGTTTTCTATCTCTTCCGGGAATAGTTTTGGGAGACTGTGTGTTTCTAGAAATGTGTCCATTTCGCTGAGATTGTTGAATTTGTTGCCATATAGTTGTTCATAGTAGTTGTTAACGATCTTTTGTATTTCCGTGGTGTTGGTTGTTACTTCTCCTCTTTCATTTCTGATTTTGTGTATTTGGGTTCTCTCTCTTTGTTTCTTGGTGAGTCTAGCTAAGGGTCCATCTATCTTGTTTATCTTTTCGAAAAACCAGCTCTTTGTTTCATTGATCCTTTGAATTGTTTTTTTGGTCTCTATGTCATTTATTTCTGCTCTGATCTTTACTATTTCCTTCCTTCTACTTGCTCTGGGGTTTTCTTTTTGTTTGCTTTCTAATTCTTTAAGCTGTGAGGTTAGACAGTCAATTAGAAATTTTTCTTGTTTTTTGAGGTAGGCCTGTAGTGCTATGAACTTCCCTCTCAGAACTGCTTTCGCTGCATCCCATAGATTTTGTGTTGTTGTGTGTTCATTTTCATTGGTTTCTAGGAAGTTTTTAATTTCTTCCTTGATCTCCTCGGTGACCCATTCATTGTTTAATAACATGCTATTTAGCCTCCATGTGTTGAAATGTCTTTGCATGTTCTTGTTGCAATTGATTTCTAGTTTCATGCCATTGTGATCTGAGAAGATGCTTGATATGATTTCAATCTTCTTGAACTTGTAGAGATTTAGTTTGTGTCCTATCATGTGGTCTATCTTTGAGAATGTCCCATGTGCACTTGAGAAGAATGTGTATTCTGTAGTTTTGGGGTGTAATTCTCTGTAGATATCTATTAAATCCATTTGGTCTAGTGCTTCATTTAGAGTCTCTGTTTCCTTGCTAATTTTTTGCCTAGAGGATCTATCCAGTGCTGTCAACGGGGTGTTGAAGTCCCCTGCTATGATTGTATTGTTGTCGATTTCTCCTTGGAAGTCCTCCAGAAGATTTTTAATATATTTTGGTGCTCCTATATTGGGTGCATATATGTTTATCAAGGTTATATCTTCCTGTTGGATAGATCCTTTCAATATTATGTAGTGGCCGTCTTTGTCTCTAGTTATGGTCTTCATTTTGAAATTTATTTTATCAGATATGAGAATTGCTACCCCAGCTTTTTTTTGCTTTCCATTTGCTTGGAAAATTTTTTTCCATCCCTTCACTTTCAACCTATGTGAGTCTTTTGTTGAGAGGTGGGTCTCTTGTAAACAACATATAGATGAGTCATGCTTTCTTATCCAATCAGCTACTCTGTGTCTCTTTATGGGAGCATTCAATCCATTTACATTTAAGGTGATTATTGATATGTACTTATTTATTGCCATTTTTGTTTAGTGTGGTTCTATTTTTCTTCCCATTTCTACTGCTAATTACAGCAGTCCTTTTAACATTTCTTGCAGTGCTGGTTTGGTGCTAATGTATTCCCTTAGCTTTTTTTTGTCTGGGAAGCTCTTTATTTGATCTTCTATTTTGAATGATAGCCTTGCTGGGTAGAGTAGTCTTGGATTCAGATTCTTGGTTTTCATGACTTTGATTACTTCATGCCATTCTCTTCTGGCCTGTAGTGTTTCTTGTGAGAAGTCAGCTGAGAGCCTTATGGGGTTCCCTTTGTAGGTAACCTGTTGCTTATCTCTTGCTGCTTTTAGGATTCTCTCTTTGTCTTTAATTTGTGGCATTTTAATTACTATGTGTCTTGGTGTGGGCCTGTTTGGGTTCTTCTTACTTGGGACTCTCTGTGCTTCTTGAACTTGAATGCCTTCTTCCTTCACCAAATTAGGGAAGTTTTCTCTCACTATTTTTTTGAATATATTCTCTATCCCTTGCTCCTTTTCTTCTTCTTCGGGGACTCCTATGATGCGAATATTATTACGTTTCCAGGTGTCCCATAGTTCTCTTAAGCTGTCTTCCTGTTTTTTAATAGTTTTTTCCTTTTGTTTTTCTGATTGGTTGATTTTTTCTACCCTGTCTTCTAATTCACTGATCCGGTCCTCAGCTTCCCCTACTCTGCTTTTTAAACCTTCCAATGTGTTTTTCATTTCGGATATGTCATTTTTTATCTCTTCTTGTTGGTTTTTAATTTCCATTTGGCTTATTTTCAGTGTCTCTATGTCCTTACTCATGCTGTTCAGCTTCCTCAAGATCATGGCTCTGAATTCTAGCTCTGTTAACATGCCTAATTGCTCCACATTGATCTCATCTTTGGTGGAGGTGTCTTGCTCTTTCATTTGGCTTCTGTTTCTGTGTTTCACCATTTTAGCTATCACTGTGGGCTTTGGAGCCTGTCAAGTTCTCCCTGTGGGTGTTGGTGTTCTGCTGTTTGTGGCTCCCTCTCCTGTGTTTAGATGAGCGAGGGAGGACCCGCGTTGAACACCACTGTCAAGTCTTACTTTCCTGGTTAAAGTTGCCAGCCCAGGAAACGTACTGTTATCCTCTAGCTTTTTGCCTGGAGGCTAGCAGTCTAGGTTAATTGATCAGTTTTGGGTTGTCAGTTGATTGAAAAACTCCCTCTGGTGCTCAGCCAAGGGGCTTTCAGGAGGGTGGGGCAGATGCTGGTTGTTAGTGAGCCTCAATTAGCACTTCAATGGCCCACAGGGTGGGGTTGGATCTCCGAGGGAGGGGCTGCTGCCTCTCCTCAGAGCCCTGGGAAGGAGCAATGTGGAGAGGTCCCGAGTGGCTGCACTCAGCCAAAGCTCCGAGAGCCCTCCAAACCCCGATTGTCCCGACACAGTTCCAGTCCAGTCTGCCCTCCCTCTGCCGGAGCCCAAGGTGAGTGGCTGTGGCTGTTTCAGCCTCTGTCCCGGCTGCGCTGCGGGGCCGTCTGGGAGTGTAACCCGCGGGCGCCGCTTATAGCTAAGGCCGCTGCCGAGCTGCCGACCGTGCGCTCCCAGCCCCGTCTCGCGCCTTCGCAAGCCTACCGGGATCGAGTCAGTCAGTGTCCCTCGTTATATGGTTCTCGCAAGCTGCTTTTCTGTTGCTTTTTCCTGTCGATTTGTCTGTGTTATAGTTGTAATTCCAGTTTGGTTCTGGGAGACGGTCTGTGTAGCTCCGTTCACTCCGCCGCCATTTTTCGGTCATCCCAAAAAACTATTCTTTATTTAACAATTTCAATTGATAAAATGACACTAGAATATAATTTTCTAGGACTGAAGTAGAAAGTGAGGTGAAATCATATTGCCAATAAACCATACAGGTTATGACAGTACAATAATTTAATAACAGATTTTCTGTTAAAGTAAATTAGAGACTTGAAAGAGGAAAAATTCAAGAGACAATATTTATAATCTAATGTGTCCAGAAATTAGAAATTGAACACAATGCCTAGAATGAGGTATACTCACAATTTGAATTATATGTATTTTAAGTAATGTCCATGTATAATATAAACATATTGAAAAATATTGCAAAGAGGATAAAAGTCTAATGTATTATGAAATTGAGTTATAAAAGAGTGACAATTAAATAGGAGAATTTATCAACATCATAAGTATGAGTGAGAAGGCATATGATGTAAGATCCATAAATAAATTGCTTCCTCCAGGAAAACTAAGCCTTAATTACAGAACTGGAGGGTGTAGCTTCATTTGAATTTATTTTCACCCTCACAATCTCAGAATCTATTGGGAGAATGATTTGTGTGTGTTTTGTATGCGTGCATTTTTGTTGTGTCTTTACTCTCTGAAGTATAGACCAATGGTGTGTGTGTGTGTGTGTGTGTGTGTGTGTTGATCTACATTTCTTGAGAAGAAGAGTGGTATTAATTCAGAATAAATAGTGCTATATGGAGAGCCAAATTATCAATCAAAGATAGGACACAGAAGAAAGTCATAACTAAAAATTTCAAAGAGTTTTATTAAAAATATAAAGAGACTCAGAGTTATAAGATCATAGAACAATTATCAAAGTTCCATTACAGACATAAGAACATGTACTTATATAGTAAAATTCAACTTACTCTTTTAAAAAATAAGTTAATTGTGTAGGTTTCAGGTGTACAATTCTATAACACATCATCTGTATACTGCATTGTGAGCCCAAACACCCCAAATCAAATCTCCTTCTGTCACCATGTATTTGATCCCCTTTACGCTTTACTACTCCCCCAACTCTCTTTCCCTCTGGTAACCATCATACTGTTGTCTGAGTCTGTGAGTTTTTGTTTTTCTTGTTTGTTCATTTGCTGCTTTCAGTTTTATATCCCACATACGAGTAAAAGCATATGGTTTTTTACTTTTTCTGTCTGACCTGTTTCCCTTAGCATGATATTCCCAAGGTCCATCCATGTTGTCGCAAATGTCAACTTAACTCTTTAAATGAAACTAATGTTTAATAATAATAACTGCAGGCAGGCCATAATTACTTGAAAAATAAATGATATGACCTTAAATAATGAATTAAAAATTGTTATTTTTTGGTGCATTTTCTTTCTTTATTGATTTTAGAGAGAGGGAAAGAGAGATAGAAACATTGATGAGAGAGAATATCAACTGGCTGCCTCCTGCATGTCCCCCACTGGGGATTAGGCCCATAACCTGGGCATGTGTCCCTACCGGGAATCAATCCAGCAACCTCTTGGTGCATGGGTCAATGCTCAACCACTGAGCCACACTGGCCTGATGCAAACATTGTTATTTTTTTAATTCTATGAGATTTATAAATTATATGAAACTTAGCTAGTTGTATCAAATTGACAGAAGTAAATCTATTTATGTAAAATTCTTAAATAATTTTAGCTTTCAATGTTACATAATGTTTTATTCTGAAAAAGAAAAATATCTTCATTTGAATTTTATGGAGGACTTGAATTAAATGACAATTAATAATTGAGTTTTTTTCTAAGATGGTCTAAACTGTACTGGGAAAAATCAATGCAGTATTTTGTATTAGTTATCAACCTATGAAATAGCACTTCATGTTATGAAACTTTCAGTTTAGCATCTACAATTATAAAATTCAAATGATAAGCCTAAATATCTGATGATTGCAATATCTGATGATTGCATTGAGGACTCCCTTTTGTTATCCAAATAAAAACACTATAGGGTGAAGACACAGTGAGTTTGATTCTGTAAAGTCAGAGTATTTCCAACATATTGTTAAACACACAATAAGTGTTTGTATTTATACTTTATTTTTTTATTTTTTGGTACATGGCCTTAGCGGGATCCAGACCCGGGACTCTCTGGTCCGCAGGCTGATGCTCCAACGCTGAGCCAAACTGGCCAGGGCTATACTGTATTTTTTGTTATAATACTGAGATTTCAAAAAATGTTTAGGCATGGATTCCTTGAGTTACCTATAGTGTTCTCTAATTTAATACTTTTAGTATTTGGTAGGTGAATTGACTTCAAATTCCTCACTCCAAGCTTTTTAAAAATGTGTACAAGATTCATTTTAATCCATGTTCACTTTATTTTTTTTGTACATCTGAAAATCTGTTGATATAGAATACAATCTACATTCCATATTCCATAATTAGAGTAAATTCTTAACTACATAAATGCTAGTTATTATCTGCCATAATCTTCAAGATATTTGTAACAAATACTTAGCCAAGAACTCTATATTTGATAGTATTACAAAAGTAAAGAATCTAAGTTATCACCATTTGTAATCACTCTTTGTTTTAATCCTTATAAAGTGGTTGATACATATAATTTATTTTTAATATACAGTAAAGCCATTTATAATACTTTTATTTTGTAGTTTGTGGAGCCTCGGTTTACTTAAAGCCTAAACCAACTCATTTTCATGAATAATAAAAGAGTTGAAAGGAATGACCAAGCTATGTATAAGGAAAATTCTTTAAGTAAACCAAAGAATGTTTTAGATATAGTTCTTAAGCAAGTGCATGGTAAGTGATTCTGGGCACATATTATTGCACTTAGCTATCGGGTTTATAGTAAGTCACTTAGAAGTCTATTTTTGGACCATTAAAAATGATGTAATCAATTCAAGAATCCAATTGGCTAACAACTTTTTTTTTGTCTGTAAACACTTTAATTACCTTAGGGTTTTAGAATCAATTTAAGAATAATATTAAGGGAGCCATATCTCTTTATAAAACATATATCACCTTGATAGAAAATATACAGTTGACCCTTGAACAAAGCAGAGGTTAGTGGTGCAGATGCCCCACTAAATATAACTTCTGAATCCCAAAATACATTAACTACTGATAGACTACCGTTGACCAGAAGCCATAACAATAACATAAATAGTCAATTAACACATATTTTGTGTGTTCTATGTATTATATACTGAATAAGGAATAAAATATATATTTATTGTATTTATTGAAAAAATTCATGTATAAAGTGGACTCATGCAGTTCAAACCTCTGTTATTCAAGGTTCTACTGTAGTATATTGTATAATATGAATTGAATTGGGCTATATAACAGTTGATTTGTTATATCTTTAAATTTTAAACCAGCCTTTTATCTTTGTAATCCAATGTCATGTTAAATACAATGGAATTCTTTCTAAGAAGAAATAAGCAAATTAACAGTAGTATTTTGAAAATAATATTTAATTCAAAATCCAACACACTCTTACCAATACCTGTTTGCAATTCAAAATAGTTTAAAAAGCAACATACTGTTTTGTTGCCAGTATCAATAGTTAATCATTCAATTCTGCTGCTGCTCATTCTTGTTTCTAAATTGCCTAAATCTAATTAGGAAAATGCAAATGATTTTGCTTTGTGTTGTGTTTGTAAATGTGTGTGGTACCGTAAATATTAACTAGAACATGGGCAAGCTCTTACAATGCCCTTTCTATTTATCAGTTCATATTCAATTCTTCAGTGATTTTATTTTCAGTAATAGTTCTGCAAATATATGAAAGTCTAATATCAAGTTTTAAAGGAAGTAGTACAGTGACTATTACATTATGAAAAGAAAAGTTGTACTCTTTGCATTCTTCATTAAAAAACACCTGATTTCCAGGACATGATAGGTATTCAACTGTGATGTGGGAAAATAAGTAAAAGAATGAAACAATGACACATAGGATATTTTCTTTGAACCACCTAGTGCTGCATTTCTCACTCACTTACATTTCTGATTGTACTCAGTTTACGTGTACATCTTCAATATATATTTAACACCACCAATCTTTTTTAACTTTATGGTCATCACATGAGTTGTGTTGAGCTTAAAGGTATTATATTGACTGAAAATAAGATTATGCTGCATCGTGATTTTCCTCTTGAAGAGAATGGGCAAACCACACACGATAGTGTGCCAGCAAAACCACTTATCTTTAGAAAGGAAGTCCTCGTTCTCATAAAAATTGAAGACCTTCAGAAACAATGAAAAATGTAGATTTTTAACATTTGTTCATAAGGAACAAAAGTGTTTTTATGTTTTGTTTCATTGAAGAGATGTTTTGGTTTAACCAATAAAGTAATTAAAATTTAGTGAGCACCTCTGTGTGTGTTTCCATTTGCAACTACCCCCTGAGATAAAAAATGTAACTTCAGTGCAGTTTCATTAGCTATAAGAAGGAGTATTTTCTTACTTAGATTCCATGAGGTATCATTACAATTAATGGCTTGACAATGTTTCACAGGCTTTCGCCTTCCTGCCCTTTGACAATGCTGACCTAGGGAAATACCAGCTCTGGTTTAAGACCCTTCTTTTGGCCTTTGCCGTGTTTGAAAATTGCTCTCAGTCTGATAGGTTCATGGTCATGGTCCACTGTTGGAGTCTTCATATTTCCAAGTGATCTTGCCCTTTCTCTTCTGCCAGAGTTCTATCCACCCAGAATGTTCACTTTAAAACCTCACAATCTTTTCTCCAAAGTTCAAAAACAAAATCTCTTTCCACTTGATATATGGCTTTGCCACTCAGACCACGTATCATGAGCAATTTCCTAGTCTCTGCTGTGATATCCTGTGGCTTTGCTTGGCCATGAAACTCTATGTGGTGGGGGGCTTCTAACTTTGTGGTTAGAATACAGCTCAGAGGGATGTGTCATCTTCAGAACCCATGACTTTGGCTTCCAGTCCTTCTATGTATGTTTTATTTATTTTTTGGCATCAAATTCCTTTTTTTTTTTTTTTTAATAATAAGTCTCCTTCAAACTCCAATTTAGTTTATCTTGATTGATAGCACTCATATGGCCACTCTATTCAATTGTATGGATTTAGTTTGATTGAATCTTAGTCAGTGTATGCTAAAAAAACAAAAAACAAAAACAAAACACAAATATACAAAACAAAGAAGAAAGAGAACTTTACTAAATAGTGTTTATGACCAGATAAAATTCACTAATAGGCATTTCCTTTATACTGATACATGTTCAATGAATCCACTTGTGTCATGTTTAAATATCCACTTGTATCATCTAGAGCTATTTATTCTTTTTGTGTTATTTCTATGTTTACATTATACTCTCTCTCTCTCTCTCTCTCTCTCTCTATATATATATATATATATATATATATATTCTGTCCGCATTTTCAGTTCTTCTGTAACAATTTTCAAGGTGACTGAGTATGAACTTTAGATTTGAATTTGCAGTCTCCTTTTCACACAATTGGTCACCACAGAATGATATCTGTGTGCTTCTATTGACATAAAATATTTCTTGCTGGTAGTCTTTTTTCCCCCTTCGCCACATACCAGACTTTGCATAGATCATCTGTTAAGGTCTATCAAATAGAATGTAAAATGTAGCATCTCAAAAACTTTTCAGCCTTCATAAAGTGGCACCATCCATCACACATAATAGCATCCTTTCAAGCACTCAAACACAGCATATTTAAACAATAAACACATGACACAACAGGATAATGACTTGAAAATACTCTCTACTAAGAGCACAGTTAAATGTTTAGCACTATGACATAATTATATCTTTTACTGAAGTAAATGATCAGAAGTACCAATTTAAATTTGTTTTTTTCACTTATATTCATTTTTAGATGTTTCAATATTATACCTAACTTTGCTCATATATTTTGTCTTTAATGTTGAGTATGACACAGTCTTAAGCATCATAAACTGTCTTCATTTCCCAAACCCCATACCATCCTTCACCTCTCCCAACCCTTCCTTCCCCAGCAATCACCATGCTGTTGTCCATGTCCAAGAATTTTCTCTCTGCCTCTGTTCTTGTATAATCCTTCCACACCCCAAATGAGCCTCCCCACCACACTCCCCCATCAACTGTCAGCCTGCTCTCTATCTACGAGTCTGTCTCTGTTTTGCTTGTTAGTTCATTTTGTTCATTAGAGTCTACATATGAGTGAAATCCCATGGCATTTGTCTTTCTCTGACTGGGTTATTTCACTTAGTATAATGTTCTCCAGATCCACATCTATGCTTTCACAAAAGGTAAGATTTCCTTTCTCTCTTTCTCTCTCTCTTTTTTTTTTTTACACCCAAGTACTATTTAGTATTCTATTGTGTAAATGTATGACAAAACAAACAAAATATAGGTCAAAAACAAATTGTCTTCAGCTACCCAAAGTCCTTCTAGGGCAGCCGTTCACAACCCCTTTGGGGATCGAACGACCCTTTTCAAAGGGGCCGCCTAAGACATAACAGTAGCAAAACTAAAATTATTAAGTAGCAACAAAAATAATTTTATGGTTGGGGGTCACCACAACATGAGGAACTATATTGAAGGGTTGCGACATTAGGAAGATTGAGAACCACTGTTCTAGGGCATTTTAAAAGTATACCTATGTTTACTTACATTTTTATTTTTATTGATTGATTTTTTTTTTGACAGAGAGAGGAAGGGGGGGAGAGAGAGAAATATTGATTCGTAGTTCCACTTATTTTTTCATTCATTGGTTGATTCCAGTATGTGCCCCAACAGGGGATGGAACCCATTGCAACCTTGGTGTATCAGGATGATGCACTAAGCACTGACAAAGGCTGTTTACTTTCTAATTTATTCACTAGAGATTAGAGTGTGGCTGCCTGTTGACTTAGAGAAAAAAATTATTTAATGTAATTATACTATTAGGGACTTGAATGACTCACAAGTGCTGGAAGTCACATATAAAATTAGGGTGTAAACAAAATTTTCAATACATAAATAGTTAAGAAGCCTTGCCCAGTTTGGCTCAGTGATTGGAGTGTCAGCCTGCAGACTGAAGAGTCGTGGGTTCGATTCCAGTCAAGGGCACATATCTCGGTTGTGGTTCATCCCTGGCCCTGGTTGGGGTCGTGCAGGAGGCAATCAATTAATGTGTCTCTCTCACATTGATGTTTCTCTCTTTCTCCCTCTCCTCTGCCCTCCCGCTCTGCCTGAAGATAAATGAAAAAGTATCCTTGGGTGAGAATTAAAAAATGATAATAAAAATAAAAATAAATAGTTAAGAAAATCAAATAGTAAATTAGTGTATATATTTCAAATATGTTCAAAATAAAATGAAGAGATTTCATTACATAAACGAATAAGAGAATATAAAATCACATAGGTAAAAGTTTTAAAAAAGGAGGCAGACAGGAAAGGATAAAATAAAACATAGATGAAAACATATTTATTACAATTAAAGTATTAATAGATGGAACAATTCTAGTCTGGAAAGTATATAAGGCAATATTAAAATTGTTCTGAGAATTTTTTTGCCCTGGCCGGTTTGGCTCAGCAGTCAGAATGTTGGCCTGCAGACCAGAGAGGCCCAGGTTTGTTTCTCCGCTAAGGGCATGTACCCCTGCTGCAGTTTGTCCCTGGCCCTGGTTGGGGTCATGTGGGTGGCAACCATTTGATGTGTCTCCCTTACATTGATGTTTTTCTCTCTCTCTTCCTCACTCTCTCTCTCTCTTCCTCCCACTCAATCTCTGGATAAATGCAAAAATTTCATCAGGTGAGGATAAAAAAAAAAATTGTTCTAAGAATTTTTAAAAGAACACAGCTCAGATATAAAAGTATTTACAGTATGTAAAAATATTAAGGTAAATGAAAGATACATTTAACAGCTTGAGAAACATCTAATAAGATTCCTAGAATGAGACATGAAGAAAAATAATGAAGCAGTGAAATTTGAAGAGATAATTACAGAGATGTATTCGAGTTTGAAAAAAAAAAAAAAATCATGAATCTTAGGGGAAAAAAAAGAATTCTAAATACAAAGAAAAAATTAAAATCCATAGGTACATAAGTAAAACTACACAATACTTAGTATACATATATTATTAAAGATACCAAAAAAATTATTTAAAAAATACTATAGAAACTAAAGTTATAACTTCAAAGTACCACCTACTTACTTAGCTATCCAGGTAAGCAGCTATTAATATTCTCAGTCAAATACAGAAATGTTTTCAGTATCAGAAAAACTGAGAATTAAAAATCCCAGTACTCTAATTAAAATTTTATCCACGGCTTTACTTCATCAAGAATCACACACACGTAAGCACACACACACACTGAAAGACTACATGAATAAACAAGTGTGATCTAAGAAGTGGATATGGTTGTGTATACACATGTATATACATATTGATTTATTTAATTAAATACTCATTAATTTAATAGTTATACATGAATTTTGTTTTTGGTTTTTGAAGATAAAATTTGTTTTTAAGTAACTGTAAAATGTTTTACATTCAAGGATATTTATAGATTTCTAAATTGTTTATTGCCTTAAATGGTTACATAAATGTTTTAAAACTAATTATACTGAATATATAATATATCATTAAGATATGACCTTATACCCTGGCCAGTTTGGCTCAGCTGTTGAGCGTCAGCCTACAGACCAGAGAGTCCCGGGTTCGGTTCCTGCTAGGAGCATGTACCACAAAAAAAAAAGAAAAGAAAAGAAAAAAAAAGATATGACCTTATAAACCAATGAAATATTATTAAAACGATTATGAGATAATATTTATCAAAATGAAATAAAAAGTATTAAATCCAGCATTCATTATAAAATAGCAATAAAGAATAAGTTTCTAGAAAACTAGGAATACAGCTGAACCTATTTACACTGATAAAATAGATATATCAGTAACTGATAAACAGGTTTTTCCCATGGAAACATTTCCCGGGAAGGTCAAGGACAAAACAAGTCTGCTGTCCATAATTTCTTTAGGTCAGCAAATTACATTTGGATTCATTCAATGGCATAATGTAGAGAAATACAATAAAATTGTAGGGATTGGAGAAAAGATATAACATCATTTACTTCAGGATAAGATAATTGTATACTGAAAAAAATTAGAGACTATATAGACCAACTAGCAATATATACTAAGTATGGTTACTGCATTCTACATCAACATGAAAAATCTATAGATCATATACAGTTTTGAAATATAAAATCGAGTAGACAATCTGCTTTTAATAGCAAACTATTCCATAAACTCATGTAGTTTAAATAAAAAGTATAGATGAATCCATGTAAATATATATGCAATGTACTTAGTTGAGCAACAGTAAAACATTTTAATTACATAACTTTCTTGAATAAATGTAGATATACACAATATTCATGGATAGGGAGATGACAGATAAGAATGATATCAATCTTCCCCAAATTAGTCTGTACTATTTGGCTATACCAGCAGAATGTCACACAAAATGTGACGTACTATTTCTAAAATTCACATGGAAAAGTAAAGAGGGACTAAATGTAAATATAAATTTTGAAAATATTTTGAGATATTTTGTTAGATATTTGATCCAAAGAGACATCCAAATGTAATATATTGGTGTTAAATCACAGGATGCAGTACTAAGTGAAATTATAGAAAACCAGCTAAAGACTAGAGAACAAAGACATAGACTCAAGACTATCCAGAATTATGTTGTATTATTGTAACTTCATAAGCTACAAGGTCTAGGTGGGCATTCAAATAAATGTTGTGGAGGCAATTTCTTATACAGGGGAGACACATAAAACACCTTTTTAACCTGTACTAGAATCAAAGGATAAATTAAATATAAAGTTTAAAATCTTCATTACATTTTAATTTTTAAATGGACATAAATCTATCTATTCAAGAAAACAAAAGCCATGCCAGGTAGCTTAGTAGATGAGATTTAATATGACAACTGGTTAAAAAACTGATGAAATAGTTAAAAAGGCACACTGAGTAGAATGAGACAATCTGGATTTAATAACAGCAAAATAGGTCTGGAGAGTGGGGTAGTTGAAGATTGGAGCTGTACAGTGAAGCAGTTACAGTGGGGCTGCCCACTGGGACCTAGAACCGTAAAGGAGGACCTACCTGTAGGGGTTGGGCAAGCAGCTATCAGTAAGGTCATCACCCACTGTGACCTTATAGAGAAAATCAGCCTGGCTGGACCTGACCAGAAGCCAGGATGTTTGGACGAAAATGTCGATCTCCTGCCGAACAGAACTGAATATGACAGCGAGGTGCACAGAAATAAAATGTAAGAATATCATCATTAGAAGTAAAAATCCATAAAAATATTAAAAAGACTAAACTAAATATTTCATTAATGACTCTTTATATCTCTGAAATTTTTATGGAGGGCTAGTATTTATAAAGTTAAAAAATAATAATCTTAAATATACAATCCATTTGGAGATATAGAACATTTCTAGCTCCATAACAGTTTAATCCAGTAAAATTAGTAACTCAATAAAATTAAACTACACTAATTTTACTTCATTCAATAAATTATATAATATAAAGTACAGTTTAGAAAATGTTTTCTTTTTATAAATTATTTTTATTAATTTGGTTTTGTTATAGGTGTTTCTCCTTTTTCCCTTATTGACACCCTCCTCCCCATCCCTCCTGCCGCTTCCCTAGGTTTGTTGTCTATGTCCATTGGTTCTGCACACATGCATATATGTTCTATGGTTTATCTCTTTCCCCCAACCCCTCTCTTCTGGGGTTTCTCAGTCTGTACCCTACCTCTATGTCTCTGGGTCAATTTTGTTAATCAGTGTGCTTAGTTCATTATATTCCACATAAAAAGTGAGATCATGTGATATTTGTCTTTATCTGCTTGGTTTGTTTTGCTTAGCATAATACTCTCCAGGTCCCTCCATGTCATCTCAAATGATAAGACATCTTTCTTTCTTATAGCTGCATAGAATTCCATTGTGTACATGTACCACAGCTTTTTTATCCACTCATCTACTGATGGACACTTGGGTTGTTTCCAGATCTTAGCTATTAAAAAAAGTGCTGCTATGAACATAGGGGTACATATATTCTTGCTGACTGGTGTTTCAGGTTTCTTATGGTATATTCCTAGAAGTGGGATCACTGGGTCAAATGGCAGTTCAATTTCTAACTGTTTGAGGCAACACCGTAGTGTTTTCCACAGTGGCGCACCAGTCTGCATTCCCACCAGCAGTGTACTAGAGTCCCCTTTTCTCCACACCCTTGCCAACACTTGTTGTTTGATGATTTTTTGATGGCAGCCATTCTGACAGGTGTGAAGTGATACCTCACAGTTGTTTTAGTTTGCATCTCTCTGATAATTAGTGACATTGAACATTTTTTCATATGTCTCTTGGCTATTTGTATATCCTAATCAGAGAGGTGTCTATTTAGGTCCTCTGCCAATTTTTTAAATTGGGTTCTTTGTCTTCCTTTTGTTGAGTTATATAAGTACTCTATATATTTTGGAAATTAATCCATTATCTGATGCATCATTGGCAATTATGGTCTCCGATATGGTGTGTTCCCTTTCCATTTTGATGATTGTTTCTTTTGCTGTGCAGAAGGTTTTGAGTTTGATGTAGTCCCATGTGTTCATTTTATCCTTTGTTTCTGTTGCCTTACGTGATGTATCAGTGAAAATTCTGCTGTGTATGATGTCTGAAATTTTGTTGCCTACAGTTTCTTCTAGGATTTTTATGAATCCATGAGTCACATTTGAGTCTTTTATTCATTTTGAGTTTATTCTTATGTTTGGTGTAAGTTGATGGTCTAGTTTCATTTTTTTTTTGCATGTAGCTGTCCAATTTTCCCAATACCATTTATTAAAGAGGCTGTCTTTACTCCACTCTATGTTCTTGGCACCTTTGTCAAATATTAATTAAGCATATTGTCTTGGGTCCATTTCTGAGTTCTCTGTTCTGTTCCACTGGTCTATCTGTCTGTTCTTGTGCCAGTACCAGGCTGTTTTGATTAGAGTGGCTTTGTAGTATAACCTGAAATCTGGTAATGTGATCCCTACTTCTTTGTTGTTCTTTTTCAACATTGATGTGGTTATTGAGGGTCTTTTTTGGTTCCATATGAACTTTTGAAGTATCTGTTCTAGTTCTGTGAAGTATGTCATTGGTATTTTGATGGGGATTACATTGAATCTATAGATTGCTTTGGGTAGTATGGACATATTAATGATGTTAATTCTTCCAATCCATGAACAAGGTATGTGCTTCCACTTTTTGATATCTTCCTCTATTTCTTTTTTCAATGACCTGTAGTTTTCTGTGAATAGGTTCTTTATTTCTTTGGTTAAGTTTATTCCTAGGTATCTTAGTTTTTTTTTTTGGAACAATGGTAAATGGGATTGTTTTATTAGTTTCTCTTTCTATTAGTTCATCATTGGTGTCTAAGAATGCCGTCGAGTTCTTGACATTAATTTTGTATCCTGTGACTTTGCCCAATTCATTTTTTAAGTCTCATAAATTTTTAATGGAGTCTTTGGGGTTTTCTACATATAGTATTATGTCATCTGTGAATAATGGCAGTTTCACTTCCTCCTTTCCCATTTGGGTCCCTTTTATTTTTTCTTCAAGTTTGACTGCTGTGGCTAAGACTTCCAGTACTATGTTAAATAAGAGTGGTGAAAGTGGGCATCCTTGTCTTGTTCCTGTTCTTAAGGAAAATCCTTTTAGTGTTTGACAATTCAGTGTGATGTTGGCTGTAGGTCTTTCATATATGGCCTTTATTATGTTGATATATGATCCCTCTATTCCAAGATTGCTGAGCGTTTTTTTCAGAAATGGATGCTGGATTTTGTCGGAGGTTTTTTTTTTGGCATCTATTGATATGATCATGCGGTTTTTATTTTTTGTTTTATTTATGTGGTGTATCACATTTATTGATTTGCAAATATTGTACCAGCCTTGCATCCCTGGAATGAATCCCACTTGGTCATGGTGAATAATTTTTTTGATGTATTGCTGGATCAGATTTGCTAGTATTTTGTTCAGGATTTTGGCTTCTATGTTCATCAGGTATATTGGCCTGTAGTTTTCTTTCTTTGTAATTTTTTTTCTGGTTTTGGAATTAGAATTAAGCTGGACTCATAAAACGAGTTTGGAAGTCTTCCTTCTTCTTGAATTTTTTAAAATAGTTTGAGGAGAATGGGTGTTAGTTCTTTTCTAAATGTTTGGTAAAACTCCCCCGTGAAGCCATCCGGGCCTGGGCTTTTGTTTGCTGGAAGGGTCTTGATTACATCTTTAATCTCCTTAGTTGTTATTGGTCTGTTCAAGTTTCTATCTCTTCCTGGTCCAGTTTTGGGAGACTGTGTGTTTCTAGAAATTTGTCCATTTCATTTAGATTGTCGAATTTGTTGCCATATAATTGTTCATAGTAGTTGTTTACGATCTTTTGTATTTCTGTGATATCAGTTGGTACTTCTCCTCTTTCATTTCTGATTTTGTGTATTTGGGTTCTGTCTATTTATTTCTTGGTGAGTCGAGCTAAGGGTCCATCAATCTTGTTTATCTTTTCGAAAAATCTGTTCTTTGTTTCATTGATTCTTTTAATTGTTTTTTTTTTGGACTCTATGTCATTTATTTCTGCTCTGATCTTCACTATTTCCTTCCTTCTACTTGCTCTGGGGTTTTCTTTTGTTGTCTTTCTAGTTGTTTAAGTTGTAAGGTTAGATAGTCTATTAGAGATTTTTCTTGTTTTTTGAGGTAGGCCTGTAGTGCTATGAACTTCCCTCTCAGAACTGCTTTCGCTGCATCCCTTAGATTTTGTGTTTTTGTGCCTTCATTTTCATTGGTTTCCAGGAAGTTTTTAATTTCTTCATTGATCTCCTCGGTAACCCATTCATTGTTTAATAACCTGCTATTTAGTCTCCATGCGTTCAAATGTTTTTGCATGTTCTTGTTGCAATTGATTTCTAGTTTCATGCCATTGTGATTGGAGAAGTTGCTTGATATGATTTCAGTCTTCTTGAACTTGTACAGACTTAGTTTGTGTCCTAACGTGGTCTGTCTATGAGAATGTCCCATGTGCACTTGAGAAGAATGTGAATCCGGCAGTTTTGGGATGTAATTCTCTGTAGATATCTATTAAATCCATTTGGTCTAGTGCTTCATTTAGAGTCTCTGTTTCCTTGCTAACTTTTCTCTAGAGGATCTATCCAGTGATGTCAGTGGGGTGTTGAAGTCCCCTGCCATGATTGTATTGCTGTCGGTTTCTCCTTTGAAGTCCTCCAGAAGGTTTTTAATATATTTTGGTGCTCCTATATTGGGTGCATATATGTTTATCAAGGTTATATCTTCCTGTTGGATAGATCTTTTCAATATTATGTAGTGGCCTTCTTTGTCTCTAGTTAGGGCCTTCATTTTGAAATCTATTTGAATAAATATGAGTATTGCTACCCCAGCTTTTTTTTCCTTTCTGTTTGCTTGGAAGATTTTTTTTTTCATCCCTGAACGTTCAATGTATATGACTCTTTTGTTGTGAGATCAGTCTTTTGTAAACAACATATATATGAGTCATGCTTTCTTATCCATTTAGCTACTCTGTGTCTTTTTATGGGAGCAATCAATTCATTTACATTTAAGGTGATTATTGATATGTACTTATTTATTGCTATTTTTATTTAGTATGGTTATAGTTTTCTTCCTATTTCTCCTGTTAATTACAGCAGTCTTTTTAACATTTCTTGCCATGCTGGTTTGGTGGTAATGTATTCCCTTAGCCTTTTTTTTTTTTTTTTTTTTTTGTCTGTGATGCTCTTTATTTGACCTTCTATTTTGAATGATAGCCTTGCTGGATAGAGTAGTCTTGGATTCAGATCCTTGTTTTTCATGACCTTATTAGCTCATGCCATTCCCTTCTGGCCTGTAGTGTTTCTGTTGAGAAATCAGCTGAGAGCCTTATGGGGATTCCTTTGTAGGTAACCTGTGCCTTATCTCTTGCTGCTTTTACGATTCTCTCTTTGTCTTTAAATTTGGCATTTTGATTAGTATGTGTCTTGGTGTGGGCCTGTTTGGGTTCTTCTTACTTGGGCCCTCTGTGCTTCTTGAACTTGAATACCTTTTTTCTTCACTTAGGATAGTTTTCTGTCACTATTTCTTCAAATATATTCTCTATCCCTTGCCCATTTTCTTCCTCTTCAGGGACTGCTATGATGCAAATGTTATTACATATCCAGTTGTCCCACAGTTCTCTTAAGCTGTCTTTCTGTTTTTTAATTGTTTTTTTTTTTTTCTTTTGGTTTTCTGATTGGTTGATTTTTTTCTACCCTGTCTTCTAATTCACTGATCCGGTCCTCAGCTTCCTCTACTCTGATGTTTAGACCTTCCAATGTTTTCTTTATTTCTGATATGTCATTCTTCATTTTTTCTTGGTGGCTTTTAATTTCCAACTGGTTGATTTTCAACATTTCTATGTCTTTATGCATGGTGCTCATGTCCTTACACATGCTGTTGAGCTTCCTCAAGATCATGGCTCTGAATTTCAGTTCTGTTAACTTGCTTAACTGCACCTCCTTTATTTCATCTTTGGTAGAGGTCTCTTGTTCTTTCATTTGGCTTTTCTTTCTGTGTTTCACCATTTTGGCCATCACAGTGGGCTTTGGAGCCTGCCAAATTTTCCCTGTGGGTGTTGTGGCTCCCTCTCCTGGATTTGGATGAGCCAGGGTGGACCCATGTAAAACACCACTGTCAAGTCTTACTTTCCTGGTTATAGTAGCTAGCCCAGGAATGGTACAGTTATCCTCCAGCTTTTTGCCTGGAGGCTATCAGTAGCACTTGAAAAGCCTTGGCTTCTCAATTGTATGAAAAACTTCCCCAGGTGTTCAGCATAAGGGGATTTCCCAAGGGTGGGGCAGATGCTGGTTGTTAATGAGCCTCAATTTGCATTGCAATGGCCACCAGGTTGGGTTGAATCTCGGAGGGAGGGGCTGCCACCTCTCCCCAGAGCCCTAGGAAGGAGTAAGATGACCACTGTGCTGCATGGCTGCAACTCAGCAAAGGGTCTGATTGCTCTCCAAATCTTGAGTTTCCCCACACAGTTTCCAGTCTGCCCTCCCTCTGCCGGAGCCTAAGGTGAGTGGCTGTGGCTATTTTAGCTTCTTTCCTGGCTCTGTGCTGTGGAGCTGCTTGGGAGATTAACCCGAGGGCGCTACTCACAGCTAAGACCGCTGCTGTCTGTGGGCTCCCAGCCCCCCTCTCGTGCCTCCGCAATCCTACCAGGATTGAGTCAGTGTCCCTGGTTATATGGTTCTCCAAGCTGGTTTTCTGTTGCTTTTTCCTGATGGTTTGTCTTTATATTCATTGTAATTCCAGTTTGGTACTGGGAGATGGTCTGTGTAGCTTCCATTCACTCCACCACATTTTGGAATCCTTTTCTTTCCTTTGAATATTGTTTCTTTGTCTCTCCACTTTAGCCGTCTGGTAGCTCTAGACCCAGTGAGGGATGTTTGGAAATGTAGGCAGCTCACTGTATATCAAATAAGGCTACTTTGTTTCCCAGTCTGTTCTGTTTTGTGTGGCCTCTTGTTTGCTGTGGTTCCTGGAGGACTGACTACAGGGGGCTGGTATTGGTGTGTCCTGGTAGGTGGTGCTGCTGGATTGCATGGGCCCCTCTGAAGCTGTGTTCCCTGCCGGTCACTGGTGCCACCTGTAACTTCATGCCCTGCTGAAGTCACACTCCCTGCCCACACTTTGGACAGCTGGGTCATACAGGTTCCTCTGGATCCTCGGTTCTGCACTGCTCTTGTGAGCCTCTGGGTCACACAGATCCCTCTGGAACCCCAGCTTCTCACCGCTCTTGTGGGCAGCAGTGTTGCACAGGCCCTGATGGAGCCCCAGGTCCCACTGCTGGTGGCTGAGGAGTGTTGCTGCCCAGTGGGGCTCAGCTCCTGCTCAGCTTTAGCTGTAGTTTTTGGGGATGGTTCTCTGCTGATGATCTGTGTTTCTGTTACCTGGGGATGGATGTCTGCTCCCCAGCCTCTTTTGCTGGGGGTATATTTTGACTCTGATCACGCTGTTACTGTGGGGGATGGTGCTGGGCTCCTGGCCGTTTGTGGTTTTCACAACTGGCACCTTAGCAACTCCACTACTGTGCACTGGTCTGTGTTGACACAGGGTGTCCACTGGTCCGATGGTGCCAGTTGCACTGGTGGGCTCAGGTTGCTGGGCCCTAGCCACTTCCACTGCCTCTTCCCAGGGAAGACCAGGGATCTTCCAAAATGGTGGGACCTCCCCGCGTTACAGGGAAAAGAGCCCTGGAGAGCCCTTACTGCGGTGGCCAGCTACTTCCGTCCACAGCACAGGAAACTTCTGCTCTGCATCTCTGCTCCGCAGGAGTTTGGTCATCCACCTTCACGTCCACACACTCTCTCACACACTAGTTCACTCTCTCACGCACTCACCCTCCCTCTGGTCCTGCCCACCACCATCTTTCACATATATATCTAGATAAATGTTTTCACTAAAATGTGGGGAAATAATGTGGAAATTACTCTCTCTCTCAAAAAATATCTCATTTGCTGAAATGGAACAGTAGAACAGTACAGTTTAAAATACATAAATACAGGAAACTTTGGCAAAGACTGAAGAGTATACACCTGTGACTACCAAGTGGTGTGAAGGTTTTATTTTCTGATATAAAATTCTAAAGCACTTGCTTTTGTTCAGGCACAATTCAAACAGCAAAACCAGCCAAGTTTCATATAAATAACATTTAGTTCCCCAGAGCTTTATGTCAGGCAATCTAGCACACAACTTTTGGGGTTATCTAGTTAAGTAAAGTTTGTAGTAAGTGTTTTAAAAAATGTTTCTGGTATATTTTTCTGCACATTTTGAGTACTGTTACAGTCAACCCTGAAAATTATTACCATTAATAAAAACCCTTGATTTTTGGAAACACTTGTATATAAACATTACAAAGATTCTAAAATGTTTCCCCTCCCTATATTTATTTGAAATTCAAATGGGAGCTCTTTATAACTGTTTTTATTATTTTAAGTAGAGTCATTAATCAGGAATTGAATGCATGATTCAATATTAGTTATAATTAATATACTGAGTGGGGCAAAAGTAGGTTTGCAGTTGTTCATATGGAAAATAGTACAATAATTATAAATAATAATGCACGAATAAATTGTTTCGTGTATTTACTTTTGCCTTAAGCCTATGTTTGCCCTACTCTGTATATGGTTATTTGATGTGCTCATATAATACAGTACATCTGTGGTGCAATTTACAGCATCAAACCAGTAATCTCCCTATGGTTGGCAGGAGGGTCTATCTGATGATGTCTTAAGGCCAATTTAACTCTCTACCCTACCTGCTACCTATCCTATCTAACTAGCTCCTTTATAGAAACAATAAATCCATACTTTTAGAAATACTATGTTCTCTGGAAAGAACTTAAAAAAGGAGAAAAGAAGAAATTGATCCTTTTATTTTGAGGGCATAATTTTAAATGTTTTAGTATATGTAACTGGGAAATATAACAACATTTATAACATTTATTATGTAAAATCTTACTCCATAGTGTAAGTCTATTTAAATTATTCTATTTCTAATTAATGATTATTTTATCCTGTTACTAAAACAGTAGTAATCTAACATCAAATTGATGGTTCAGTCTATAACATTATTAATGTTTCTAAATCCTCAACTTTTTACATTCTGTTTTGCTCTGCAGCTAGTTCCTTTTCTTTTATCCTTTAGTAATAATCGAAGTAGTTTCATTTCTATTATTATGAGAAGAAATATAAATTCTATTATATAGGAAGGTAACAAAGAATTAGAATGATTGATGTTCCTGACATTTAGGTTATTAAAAGATGGCCAACACTGTTTCCACAGGTCTTTTTTATTTAAATATTTTCTGGTAAGTAATCTATGAACTAATTATACCAAGCTCATCACTCAAGACAGTCATGTCTTGTTTATTATGGTTAATCATTCCATACTCTAGCTGTTGCACCTGGCATTGAAGGATTCCTGGGGTGTTCGAATACATAGGCCTACAGTCCATATGTATAGTAATTTAATTTTAATTGTAATACAGGAGTATAATTGGCTCAGACAACTGAGTGTGCACTGTATCATTTTCACTGTCTCGATCAACTTTTTAATGAATATATTTGAAAAAAAAAACATGATAGAGTCAAGCCACGAAAGTTGAAGCACAAAGTGGCAAGGGACGACTGTCATCCATACAACACTGGAACCAAAACAATTCCATTGTCCACTTGCACACATAAAGGCTTCCACCATCACATTTCCTAGTCAGGTACACTTTATAATTATGATTGGATTTAAATGCAATGTAATTTCAATAAACTAAAATGACCCACTCTTTAGAACTTCAAAAATAATGCAATGAATTTAGCTGTAGTAATAAAAAAATTTCCCCTAGAAAACAGTGATATTTTGCAAAAATATCGATCACTAGAAAAGTTAAAAAGCTTTCTATTCCATCAGCTCATGTAATTTAAATATCCCAAGAATGAAAATGTCAGACATTTAATGAAATTTGTTATTGCATTTCTCTTACTCCTTTTACTTGATGAGGAAAAGGTAAATGCTCAGTTATGGTACACTAACATGCTCGAAAACTATGAAGCACGGAAAGACCATGAACTAACATTGCAGCCAACACAACCTAGATGAAGCTCACAAACCTAATATTAAGTAAATCAAGTCAAAGGGAAAAGAGTAAATACCATGTGAGTTTATTTATGTAAATTTCTAAAACAAGAAATCTAGCCTACTTAATAATAAGCTAGAATCATGTTTCCCCTGGGGTGGAGGATGGTAGTGACTGGTTTTGAATATAAGGGGAGCTTACATGAATCCAGTAATGTCCCATTGTTATCATTGTTGTTCATTCCAGTGATGACTACAGGGTTGTCATCACTTTGTAAAATTTCTTTTCTTTTTTTTTTAAATAATATATATATATATATATATATATATATATATATATATATATATTATTTTTAGAAAGAGAGAAAGGGAGAAGGTGAGGGAGAGAAACATTGATGTGAGAGCCAAACATTGACAAGCCCATAACTAGGGACAGGCAACCCCTTGGTGCCTGGACAATGTCCAACCAAGCCAAAACAGCCAGGGTTGTAAAAAAATTTCTACAGCAACATAGCTATGATTTGTGTTTTCTTTTTCATGTTCTTGTATATCAATAAAATATTTATATAAATTACTATCAAATTAAATACTTCACAAAATTAAAGAACTAAAAAAGATTAAGGAACCAAGATACTGTAGGATGAACATCATAGGGAGCTTAAATGTTATGATGCTTTTATTCTGCCTGGGGTTTTTCAAATTCTGACACCATATGAACTGGCAAAATCAAGGCAGTTGGTCAGTGCTGTGTAGAGATATGAGCCAAGTGTTTGGTTATAAATTCATTAATATTTCTTCTTTAAGAGGAATCATTGAATATTTAAGTTTCTTGTGTTTGTAATTTTGATATATCAGTCTTAACATTTCGTGGTATTTTCAGATAATCACTATTGCTGAATGTCAGGGAAAATAAGTTTTATTTTCCTTTAGATTCATCTTATTTTATTCCTGGAAATTTTGTTTTGGGGATTTATATTTCACTCCTTAAAATGCTTCCTCTTATGGAAGGCTTTTTTTTTTTTTTTTTTTTAGCTTTCTATTTATAAAAATATTTTTATTTTCTACACTTACAAATTTCTATGCTTACTTTATTTATGGGTTATTATACTATTTAATAAAATACAACATCACATATTGAACAGTAATATTTTATTATTTTCAACAACCTTGATACTCTCCATCAACAAACCATGCTTTTATGATTCATAATCTATCTAATAAATGGCATAATGGAAAGACAATCTCCTAAATCATTTTGGGTATTTCAACTTTATTTATTTATTTTATTTTTATTTTTATCCTCACCTGAGGACATTATTATTATTATTTTTTTTACATTTATCTTCAGATAGAGCAGGAAAAAGAGAGGGAAGAAGAGAGAGACAGAAATGTCAGTGTGAGAGAGACACATCAAGTGGCTGCCACCCACACGACCCCAACCAGGGCTGAAGACAAACTGCAAGGTATGTGCCCTTAGCAGGAACCAAACCTGGAACTCTCTGGTCCACAGGCCAATGCTCTAACTGGTGAGCCAAACCTGCAAGGGTATTTCAATTTTAAAAACAAGTCTTCTATATAAATTTCATGTCACTATTAAAAATATGATAGCTGCTTCCTTCAAAATTCTCAAATCTCTTTTTATATGTTATCTTTTTATCATTTTTGAAATAGATTCTACATGAGTTATTGATATTTTTACCATAAGAAAGATTATGGAAATTACCAAATATTTTATGTAGCAATAAATCATCAATTAATATTAAATTCTGTGTGTGCATCTGTCTGTCTGCTTAGGCACCATTTTTTTTTTTCTGTGCTTCATAATAGACAGTTCTTTTTTTTAATTAAGAGGTTGAAAGTTTTATTTTTCTGTATGCAATACACTATTTTTTTCTGTTATATGGTAATTTGCAGTATTATTATTTCTGCCTAAGGGAGAATGTAGAATAAACAGACTTTTCTTTGAGTTCTACACAATATATTACTAGTATATCTCATAAAACGATAAGCAGATGTATTTTGCTTCTGGATCTGGGTGTGTAAAAGAGTTCAGAATCACATTCCTCTCATAAACATTCTAAAATTGTACAAAACATTGAAAACTTTGATTCTGACATCAGACTAGAGGCAGTGTAGGACAATTCTTAAGACACGGGAAGCCAGTGCAGTGAACTCCATGTTACCACAGAGATTTGGCCATGGAAACATCTACACAGTACCTGAGAGGGAGAACCCAAATAAAAATAATAATAATAATAAATAAAATAAAATAAAAAAACAATCCTCTTGAGTGGAGCAGACAGAGGTCAATGATGAGGGAGAAGAAAGAGATACAGAGAAGAGTTCCAAAAACTTGTATAGCTTTTGTCTTGAGCTTTTGGCATCAGGTGAAATTCCACAAGGGAAGGCTAAGAAATTCCTGAAAAAGAGTTAGGAAGCAAAAGTCTTTGTTGATTTCTACTTTCCAGTTAAGTATCATGATCTTTTCCCAGTTCGGTGAGTTGTCATATACAAAGTACATTGGACAACTTCTGCAGGTAGTAGGGGTTCAAAACATATCAGTCTCTTGAGTAACTTTATTTCCTGACACATCATCTCATGTATTACTTACTCAGACCACAGTGATTGCCTGAAAATAAGTCCAAGGACATCCCTCTTCACCACTCCATGCCATTGCATCTGTGATTCTCTCTGCTTCGAAGGCATTGAGTCCCCTTTAACCCTTCTTATAGTTTCATAGGAAATATCCAGTGCCTGATTTGGAGTAGTTACTACCTCCACTGGACTCCTAAGTCCTTTACTTGAACAACAGTGATTTTATGGGTATTATTATTGTATACTTTCAACACCATAAATGCGTTGCATGTGTTTAGGACTGTGAGTAATTTTTGAAATCATGGAATGGCAATAACACAGAAATTTATTTATGGAACAATATAAATCCTTGTTAGCCTTTAAAAGTCTTTCCAGAGGGCTTATTTATTTGTTTTTATCCTCACCCGAGGACATTTTTTTTTTCATTTTTTGTTCAGATAGAGTGGGAGGGAGAGAGAAAGAGAGAGAAACATCGATGTGAAAGGGACACATTGAGTGGCTGCCACCCACACGACCCAACCAGGGCCAGGGACAAACTGCAACCGAGGTACGTGCCCTTAGCGGGAACCGAACCCGGGTCTCTCCGGACCACAGGCTGATGCTCCAGAGGGCTTATTTATAAAATATATTTTATCCTTTAAATATTGACATTCTTACATCTGGCATTGCAAAAAATTCAATTGGAAAGAGAAACATGATGCTAGAGAGGGAAAAAATGACTTTAAGATGTAATTGTTATTGTCTATGGTAAACTAAGGTGACAAATAGCTGGCATTTAAAAAGCTTGTGCACCGACATTTTACTAAAAATTTAAATATCTTATAAATGACTTTAGATACTGTTCTTCCAAAGACATTTCTCAGAGTGTGCCTCGGAAATAATGAGTGGATAATACTCAACCCAGGTGACACACAAGGACCTGGGCAACCTCAAGAGTGACAGGAGAGCAGGAGATGAAGAAGTGGCTCAGGTGCGTTTGAGCTGTAAACACTCCGGGAGTCTTTAGGAGCACTTTAATCCTCCCTTCTTACAGAACTGCTGACACACTTCAGGCTCACCCTGTGTGCTATTTTTAGCTTATTGAGAAATGTAACTTCCAGATGTGTTCTCGGTTTTGCCAAAATTTTGCAGGAAACATATTTAGAAGCACTACAAAGTGGAGAAACATAAATAACAATTTAAATGTCAAACCCACATTTCTACCGTAATATGCACCTTGCATTAAAAAAGAAATCATATACCACAAAAAGTATTACCTCAGAAACAGCAGTCCTGTGTAGTAACCCACATTTCCAGGGCCCAGTCTGTCCCAGAATTTATCACTTTCACTTTTTTCCTTTTGACCCCTATATTTTAAGCAATATGCTTATAATTGTTTTCTTACCTGATTAAATTCAGAGAGTATATACCTACTGGCTTCTAATAAATGGATTAAGTGATATTTCTTATATATGTAACCATTCTCACCTGTATTTTCCTCAACTACAAAATATGAGCTCTATCACAATATTTGATTTTACATTAGTATCTTTTTATTTTATTATCATTTTGAATATCATGCTCTATATTGGGCCAAGTGATCTCCTATGATTTCTTTTATTGTACAAGTTTTGTTTTCCTTTTACAAATGGTGCCTCTGCTTTTAAATATTTTCTTTCTTTAACATATAGCTGCTGCTAAAATACTCTGAGATAACTATCAGTCACAAAGAAAACATTGTCCAAATGTTTAAATATTTTAAATACGCTGTCAGTGCTGTTTTGTTTTGTTTTGTTTGTTTTGTTTTGTTTGTTGTTTTCAGCACCTCCCTCAGCATGGATGCCACCCTTTTAATATGACATCTTCTCTGGTCCTGGCATTTTCCAACAGAAGATGGATCTTCTGTGTTTTGGGGTCACATATCTTTCTTGTTTTTTATTGGCTTTCTCTTTTTAATGTGCATACTCTCCAGTAGCTTCCTGCTGACTGTAGTTATGCATAAGAGGAAAGACCCTATGCAAGTTATGATGGGCGACTTTACACAGCACTAGGATGTAACCTCTGAGACTTCCTTTTAGCTCTAGCTGTATTTCCAATATGGAGCAGGAGGGGGCGCTACTCATCATAGTCAACCAGGAACCCAGACTGCTGCCGGCTTCTTTCAATCAAACTTCCACTTAAAGCAGCGGCAATGGAAAGAATACATATTCTTCCGCACATTCGTTTTTAAAGGTCTGAAGAAAAAGTAACACACATCTTCACTCACATTTCCTTGGTCAAAGTAAGACACATGGACAACATAAAGACATAAGTAGGAAAGAAAAACCCAATTATGTGTTTGAAAGTGAAGAACTGGAAATATTACAAGGGAACAGAAGTCATGACAATAACATTAGTCAACCTATGTGAAGTTCCTTTGAGGCCAGCCAGCATCTGGACATTGATCAGATGGCCTGGGTTCTCCCCGCCAAACCAAAGAGATTTAACTTTCATTTTGACATCTCCATTTTCTCAGTTGCTTTCACATTTTGCCACTCCTTCTTCAATTTTATGTGCAGATAGTGACAATTTCTCCCTGGGACCACATTGCTGGTGACACTTAGTGTCTCTTATATACTGCATGTGAGAACACATCCACATACTCAGTCTGTTTCATTTCTTCATCTCTCTTTCCAGGCTACACAACTGTACAACCTAGTTCTTTTCCTTTTTTTTTTTTTTAATTTTTTTTTACTTTTGCACATACTACACTAACAATGTTCTGTTTGTCACTACTCCCAGTTCTTATGACTTTTACAATCAAACCCAATAATGACCACATTAAAAGGTCATTGCAAAGAGCTTTCAATAAGATGGCATGTGTTGACATGATCAGACCTTGCCTTTAATTCTGGATGTGTCTCCAAATTACCAGAATCCCTAAGTTACTGCGATCACTGGTTCCAATGCAGTGTCTCATCTGGGATCTGAACTGGAATGTGGATGGTCTTATGTTACTCCATGCAAAGTTCTTATAGGCTGGACTTTCCAAATTGGTCATATTTATTGAGGCTACTGAGCATGCCACCAGGAATTTACCCCAGAAACCTGAAATGTTATGGAATACTCCAAAACTAGTAATAGTTATTTTCTTATTGCAAACATTTTAAATCCAATTATCAGATATTGATGAAAATGCCAAAAGGCTATTATAATTGTTATTTCTATGTTAGATTGACATTGTGCTATGTAACTTCTCTTTAGCATAATCCTTCTGTCATTTGGAAATCCACAAAGGGGCATTGGGAGCCTAAGCACTTTTTAATCTGATTGATGAGTATACATTTTAGACAAAATCAAAAGCCTGGAATACAGTTAATTTCACTGTCAACTATTGATTCTTCCATGCTTGATGATCCATTTATTTAAAGCAGATTAAGATAAAATTCCCTCTGACTACATACACATTTTTCCTACTATGGAAGCAATTATTGTCAATCACTTGGCATTTAATAATACAACTATTTCATATATTCCCTGTATCTTATATACATATAAGTTTTCAGATATTGTGGTATCTCTTAGGTATATGTAATATCTGTTTTATTTTTCAAAATTATGTTGACTATTGTTGAGATTTCTATTTTCAAATTCCATGAATATCCACGAGATTTTTATTATCTATTAACATGTTGTATTACTCGATTTATTCAGCTCTCTTTTTTGTTCTTTCCATGTATCTCTTTTTTCTGAGATAGAATATAATATTGGTTCAGAATTTGGACTGGAAGAAAAAATATCCATAAATTCAGGTTTTAATTCTTCCCCTCATTGTTTATTCATTAGTATTTCAAAACTGCATTATGAAATAAAAACAAATACAGTATCTAAATCAAATTAATTTCTTAACATAATAGGTCATAATGCAGTTAGAATAATAAAAATGTGTAAATGTCACTTTTTTTTTTCTTTATTGATTTTAGAGAGAAAGAAGGAGGGAGAGGGAAAGAGAGATAGAAACATCAGTGAGAGAGAACACTGATTGAACGCCTTCTACATGCCCCTCACTGGGGATCTGGCCCACAACCTGGGCATGTGCCCTGACTGGGAATTGAACCTGTGACCTCTTGGTGCATGTGTCAATGCTCAACCACTGAGCCACACTGACTGGTCAATGTCACTATTTTTAATCACCATTTCTGAGAAGAATGTTTATGTGTCCTTTTACTCAAAATAAAATCAAGTAGAGAAACATCTGTATTAGATTATCACTTGAACTTTCATATTAAAATATAAAACTTTCTATTTTTTCTACTATACTTTCAAAATATTTCAGGATCTTTATAAATAAAAAAGTATTGTCTCGGATTAAAAGGACCTTAAACTATCCCAAAGTCTTTATTTCATTTACCCATTAAGATAATAAAGAGAGCCCTGGCCGGTTTGGCTCAGCAGTTAGAGCGTTGGCCTGTGGACTAGAGAGTCCTGGGTTCAGTTCCCGCTAGGGGCACGTACCGAAAAAAGATAATAAAGAGATAAAAGGAATCGACTATGCCACTCTTGAAAGGATATTCTACAGACAAAGCAAAATATATTAAAGAAACAAAATCAAATTATGAAACTAATACTGTATATGAATAACTTGTTAAATAATATAAACTGGAAAAAATAAATTTGTAAAAATAATTTTAAAACAGCAGATGCAGTATTCACAAGGCAATTAAAATAATTGCCTTGATAGGATTAGATGGTTGGCTATGTTTAAGAAAAACAAAAACAATCCAAGATCTTATAATATCCTTTGTCATTTGTATTAGATATTGAAAAATATTGCTACATGTGATCTATGGTCATCATTATGATTCATGTGATGCCATACTGAAATGGATATGTAAATTTCACTCTGATAAGAAAAATATTATATGATAAAACATTGACTTTTATTTGAGAGATACAGCTCCTCCGCATAAAAATGAAGTGGCATATCTCAATGTCTAGTATTTGATGAAGAGTGTAAAATACAGAAAGGCTAGGATTGTTCCATATTGCAGCTGCTTAAAAAACAACCTCTCCAGAATGGAAGTTATACCTTATAAACTAGCAAGCTCATAATCCCTGTAAATTCTCATGCAGAGCTCAATTTTCTATTTACTTATGATATTGTGGAAATAAGTCTTGAAAATTTCTAAACTCTCATTTAATGATATAATTTTGTGATTTTATGCCTGTTCCAATGACTTCTCACTAGAGAGTATAGGTTTAATTTGGATTAAAAATGTCACAAAGCATGGTTTTACAAATACTTAAATAGTTAATATAAGCAGGGATCAGTTAATATGATTTTGGAATTTAGTGACAAAAAGCAAAATCAAATATTTATAAAGAGCAAGGATAATTCTTGGCTTATATAAATTAAAGTTTTCTCTAAAATAGATGTCAGAAAGATTGAAGAGTGGCCCAGAAGCCTTTTAACTCCACTTTTCTATGCACAGTGTTGGTTTCTTATCATGGTTGGTTTCGTTGTGGCAGTGGGATTAATGCAGTAATTTTAAGGGCAACATGTTTCCTCATTAAAGTTCTGCCAGATTGTAATTATGCTCCCTTGAGTTCTCCCAGAAAAATAAATAAATAAATAAACTTCTTTCCCAGAAGATGCAAACTTGCCTGTCTTCATGTATCACTGGCCCAAGTGGACCACCTGTCTTTGTGATTAATATTGTAACAAAGGTTATGAAGCTATTCTGATGCATTTTATCACACCTCAGCCATGGAAATGGATATGGAATCATGTTATCATAAATACACGTGGTGCATGAGAAAAGAGTGTATGTCTGAATAAATCAGAGTTCTGTTTGGAGTGAAGAAGAGAAAGAGAAAGAATTGATTATTGGAAAGCAACAAAAAATTATATAATATACAACAAAAAATAACTTGTTTAAATAATACGGGTGACATAAATAAAACATGTACTTCACTTCTGAGTTATATTTTTATTGGTAAATGAATTGTGGCAATCTAATGTTTATATTTTTATTGGTAAATTAATGGTGGCAATTGAATCGTAAAGAACTCTAAATCTCTACAAAATCTTTCAACCATTGTATACATAACATTAAACTACACAAAGAGTCATGCCTTCAGCAAAGATAGAGGGGTTTGGATCATATAAACTTTAATATACTGGTAAGTTGAAAAATCAAAATCTATTTCTAGCAGAGACAACACTTGACATCATGCTGTTAAGTCTTTCTGGAGAGCCAGGGAATCAAATCAAAACAAAACAAAACAATAAAATGAACAAATAAAAAAGAACTATATAGAAAAAAAGATGCCTTTTTAACAAACTCTCCTTTTTAACATCGATGAACAGACACAAGGATATGAAGAAAGCAGGAGGCGTGCTCTGAAACTAGATGACGAAAGACAAAAAGAAACAGGAGAAGGAAGTTCAAGATCCTGAAGGCCAAGATTTGACCAAAAGGTGTAGTGTGAGCATTAAGCGTTTTTCATTTCTTTATTTTTTTTAAATCCTCACCCGAGGACATTTTTCTACTTTTTGTTCAGACAGAGGGGGGGGGGAGGGAGGGGAGAGAGAGAGAGAGAGAGAGAGAGAGAGAGAGAGAGAGAGAGAGAGAAACATTGACGTGAAAGAGAAAGGGACACAACGAACATCCAGTGGCTGCCTCCTGCACCACCCAACCAGGGCCAGGGACAAACTGCAACCAAGGTGCATGCCCTTAGTGGGAACCATACCCAGGCCTCTCTGGACCACAGGCCGATGCTCTAACTGCTGAGCCAAACCGACCAGGGCTCATTTCTAATCTAAGACTCAAATATAGAAGGAATGAAAGTGGAATATAATATCTAATATTCTACATACTGTTACAATAGAAATAATGCAACTAAAACAATGGGAGGGGAACATATTGGGGTATAGAAAAAAAAGAGTAAATATATTCTTGTACAGGCAGGAGGTAGGAGTCAAAATTTTTACCAGTGTTACAGTAGTAATAAAAGATTAAGTAAGAAAATGGGAGAAAAGGCACTGAATAGGTATCAACTCAAAGCTAACCACTAGAACAAAACTATGAACATCTTTAAATTCCAAAACAATTTGTAAAGAGCAAGGAAAATACATTATATAGTGAAAAAAAAACAACACAACACAATAAACATAATACATATAGAGTAAAAAGACAGAGCAGACATCAAACTGATATTTTATCAATAAATGCAAATTATATTAACCTTATCTCTATATACTAGCCAATGTCATACATGGAAGTAAATGGTTGGAGTGGGGCTCTGGGGAGTAGCTATGTAAAAAGGGTTTGTATTTAGTTTACATAGTGCCAAATAGTCTTACTCTTATCTTATTTGACTCTGTTCTAAAACAAAATTAATATATAGCTGTATAGCATATTGCTTGCCATAGGTTCATGAAGCAATAAAGAATTTTTCATGTAGGAAATATATGGTGCTTAATTTGTTAAGTGCCAATCAAAATGTTGCTTACTCTTTGGTTGATTCTGTTCTTTATAATTTAAAAATTACAGTGGTGGTGCTAATGCTGACCTTCGAATCGGTTTTGAGATTGATGTAACAATAGTCCACCTATAACTGATACAGTGAAGAATAATTTTTCACATATATTTTCATAAGTAATATTCAAATTGCCCAATTTGTAATTTAATTTTGTTTATATATTGGGTTTCATCCTTGTCCACTAAACATTGTGAAGAACATAGGAAGACAATATACTACTTTCCAATCTTCTATAGATTTCCTGCTGAGGCTGGCTCACTCCTTCCTCTGAGGCAATTTCTTGCATTCGAATTCAGTGTATTATGATTTTATGTTCCTTTGTTTTAACATTTTTTCCACTGCTTTTGAGGATCATCATATGCATGTGTACAGAGTCCGTCACTACTCTACTTACGATTTTTTTTATTCCCTTTTTGAATACATTTGTTACTTAAATACCACTTTGCCCTGATGGCTGCTATCTCACTTTAGTTTCTGGCAGCCGGAGTTGTGCCGTTCGGTTCTGTGCTCCGGACCTCGGCTTGGATTTCTCCTGGGCTATTCTGCCTCTGTGATTTCCCTTGCAGGCTACGTACTGCTTGGCTGCTGGGGAGTTCTGCCTTCTGCTTGTTTGTTTTCAGGCTCATTGGAATGTATTCATAAATGTGGCTTGTTTTTCTTTTCAGTGAGAATTCATACCTTTTTTTTTTTTTTTTTTTTATTTCTGCTGTCCCTGTATCTACAGATACACATTTCATAATTTATTGTGTTTTTCCATAATATTGTATGTTTATTTATTAAGAAGCTAGAAAACAATGGAAACTGTTTTACCTCTGTTTAGCAAGGAATTCTTCCTTCTCTTTTAAGAATCCCTGTCTACAACTATCCTCAGCCAGAAGGACTCACAAATAAGCTTTCTAGCTCAGATTAATGACTCTCCTCAAAGCTTTTGCTACTGAATCTGGCTATTTCTTCCATTATTAAGTATATAGTAAGCATATCTTCTATTGCTTATGGAATTCCTCTATCCTGGAAAACTCATTTAATAACTGAGAACCTGATCTCAGACCATTCTTTATTGTACCTTCTCTGATTTGATTTGGTAAGTGAAAGTTAGTGCAAAAATTCATATTTATATAAAATATCTCTTATACATGCTTTCCACATGTTCTAACTTTGAGTTTTATATTCTGATTTTAGCTTTCATATATATATATGGATACTTTTTTGCTTAGTATTGTGTTTTCTAATAGAAGATTTCAAGTACTGAAATCTTATACAACTGAATCTGAGCCTTCAGATCTTTCAAATTTTGGTTTTATATTATTGTCTATTTTGTATGTATCCTTTAGAACAAATTTTATTAAATAAACAATACTGTGTTTGTTATTCTGAAAATTATGTAGGAATAAATGATAAAAGCAAATATAAGGCAAACTACTTTCATACAAATTATAATTATGTAAAAGAACATTTTAATGTAAATTATTTTAACATTTTACTTATTCATACACTATTAAGACTAAGCTTTTTGAAAATTGTTTTACTTAGTATTATTTTTATCACAATCATTTTGTACATAGTTAAAAATGAAATAATACTACAGTTCATCATTAAAAAAGTTGTCCTATTCCTCATCTCCCCAGTTACCAGTGGGTGTCATTCTATATATATTATATGTGGATATATAGTATATGTATATATAATTATATTTTCTAAATAGGATGCTTATACCTATATTTATATATAATTTTTCAAATATACACAGTATTTGTTGACTAAAGAACATTAAAATTTAGAACTTATATACAAATCTCCATTGTATATGCTCCTTTTCCTTAAGATGATTATACACAATTTAATTATTTCTGTCTCTTTGTAGAGATACACAGCTAAGGTATTATTGTGGGCACGATTAGAATTATATATACAGTATTTTCAAATAAACTATGCACTGTAGCTCATTTATATTTCTTTTTCTGTATAAATTTTTGGTCATTTTTCTATAATAATTGCCTCATATTTGTTTTATTTATTTAGTTTCATATGTGGCTTTCAATATATAATTTGTCACTCAAAATATTGTCAAAAAATTAATTATTTTATTCATTTTAATGCATTTCTAAATCAAGTTAATTTTTATGTCTCCTTAACACATTGAAAAATAACTAACTAAAATGCAAGAACAAGGGGGAATTATACACATATCCAAATTTATTATTTGAATTATTATTCTTTACTTTTTATATTGGTTTGTATATGTCATAGTTTTTTATTTTTATTTTTTTGTTTTGTTTTTACCCTGGACAAAGAGCCAGATATTTATCCATAATTGTTCCACTGATAGTATCTACATCACATAATTGGATTAACTCTAGGAAATGTAAAAATGCTCTCAGATATGCAGGCACAGGGTATGTACACATTCACAGTTATACTATTAGTAAAAGGATTATTAAAGAAGACATTTTATCAAGAAGTGAAAAGAATATGAACAAGCAAATAAATTCATTGGTACATGAAAAGGTAATAAATTATTGGACTTGAAAATCTATTAACATTTTTTGGTAATTTAAAAAGGAAATAGAAATTGTAGATTCCATAAAAAAGATACCTATTGAGGGTTGTGGGCCTGTGGTTTTGTGGTATTAAAGTTAACTAAGATATATAAACAAGAAAAAAATGAGAGATTTCGAAACATTTTACACTTCTGGAAAGTATACTAAAATATAAATTTTATATAGACTCTAGAGGGATAAAATAGGTTTTATAGCTCCTAAAACAGCAGAGATGATGCTTCAGGGAAGAATAGTATAAGAAGAAAGAAGTACCTTTGGGAAACTAAGTAGTGAAAAGAAAAAGAGGAGCAGAGGGAATTTGAGTTCCTACAAGAAAATAGATTATTAAAAAGGAAGAATATACAATTATTGTTTTATGCCACCTTCACACAAACAAAAGTAAAAT
This sequence comes from Molossus molossus, assembly GCF_014108415.1. Lineage (NCBI taxonomy): Eukaryota > Metazoa > Chordata > Mammalia > Chiroptera > Molossidae > Molossus > Molossus molossus. The sequence goes on along the minus strand of NW_023425366.1, from coordinate 29,463,425 downwards.
TCCCCATACTTCACCACTCTCACACACCTTACTCTAAAGAATAATCCTGTAAATCAGCTGAAAGTACCTCCCCCAAAACATCTTACTAATTACAAAGGGAAAGAGAGTAATTTACAATGGACAATATTGTCAGACACTCATTAACCAAGTGATTAAAGTTAGTCACCACGAATGGGGAACATTAATACATTGTGTCCCCTGATCTGAGGCACTGAGAAGAATGCAGAACCTTTTATGTGATAGTCCTGCAAAAAGTGCATTACCTGATTTGAATGTTGAAGATAGATCCAAAACACCTAATTGAAAAAATAATCTATATAAGATAATGATATCCTCTCTGCAACTTGCTGACACATGATTCAAAACACTATATAAAGCAGAAGAGGAGGAAAGCGAGACAGGCAAGAATATTTAAAAGCTGTAGCACAGCCCAGCCATTGTGGCTCAGTGGTTGAGCATTGTCCCATGCATCAAGAGGTTGCTGGTTTGATTCCCAGGCAGGGTACAAGCCTGAGTTGTGAGCTCGATCCACAGTAGGAGGGGAGGCATGCAGGAGGCAGCCAATCAATGTTTCTCTCTCACATCAATGTTTCTCTCTCTCTCTCCCTTCCTCTCTCTCTAAAAAATCAATTAAAAAATGAATAAATATAATTTTTAAATGCTCATATACTAAAATACTTAGACTAGGAGTTTTAGGTGGACATTAAAATAAAATGACAAGAAACTTAATAACTAAGGAATTAGAATAATAAAAACAGAAAGAACAATAATTCCACCAAAATACAAAATAACCATAGACGTGTAAACATTAACATATACTCGAAAATTAAAGTAGCAATAGTCCAAGATTAACTTTATAAAACATGATGTTATTTGTAGAGTTTAACATATTTATATCTTCCTGTACTAGATAATAGAAAATAAATGTTTTGGGTTTGTTTTTTTTCAAAAAGAAGGGAACATTAAAAAATTGTTCATTAGTAAGTCACAAAAAATCATCAATATATTTTCAAATGTAAATATACCACTGATTACATTTCTGACAAAAATAGAATTAATTTATAAATTGACAATAAAAACTAGGCAAGTCTCAACATGTGCAAAGATTTAGACATAAAATCCTAAGTATATCATTTTATGAATTTGCTGTTAGCACTAATTTGTTTTTTATTGATACTTAGATAGAGAGGAAGGGAGAGGGAAAGAGAGATAGAAAGATTGATGAGAGAGAAAGAACATCAATTGGCTGCCTCCTGCATGCTCCGTACTAGGGCCTGGGCCCACAACCTGGGCATGTGCCCTGACTGGGAATCAAACCTGCAACCTCTTGGTGCATGTGTCAATGCTGAAACACTGAGCCACACAGACCTGGAAGTACTAAATTTTTTCAAAGGATTTACAAGAGATATTGTTGTAGCCCTCCCTCATTTATTACCATAAGTATAAACATTTTGAATTAATCATAAATGTGCTGACCTAGAAACAACAGATCTAATTAGTACTTAAATATTCATCAGTAACTCTGGTTTCTGGTCCAGCATAACTCCTGTCCTCCCAACAAGGAAAGAGTTGAAAGGCTGAATATCAACAACTCTGCTTAGCTCATCAGAGAATTGAGGTCACAGGGAAAACGCCCACTTTAAAAACTGAATATACACGTAGATATAGAGAATCATAGCTTACTGGGAACAGAAACCATCACTGGAGCCAATACTGGGGAAAGATACATAAAAGCTACTTGTCTAATTGCTTTAGACATGAACAAGCTTGAGAGATTAGGAATTTCTAGAGTAACAGCCTTATGGAGATTCCTACATTTTCATAACTTTAACCCCAAACTCCTACCAGTTGCTAACTCTGAAGATTTGAAAACTATCCCATCATATTTCCAGCAGGGGGAAAGAAAAGTAACCATTTAGAAATATGCTCAGTGTTCTGCTTTCCTGGACAAGGGCCTGACCTCAGTGGAAGATGTTATACCAATACTGACATGGGTTTTACAAAGCCTAACTGATGTGGAGGAAGTCAAACACCCAATTCCAACACTACTAGGCCTTCATGCCTGACCTGAGTTTAAGAAACAAACAAAAACAAATAAACAAACAACAAACCCAAGAAGTACTTTTTAAGGTCAAAGTGAAATGATAATGACTCACAAAAAAATTTAGAACTAGTCTTAATGCCATGGAACATTTATACTTCACTGTATTTTATCGGGACACCAGTCCAGATAGTGTATAGCATATGGTATTACAGTCTAAAGAACCGAACGGTCTGGCCCTGGGTAAGAAGAAGTCTCCAGGGAAACCTGACGACATCAGGAGACACAAACATGAGAACAACAGAAAGAACTGAAAACATCTGCAGTGGCAACAAACAGTAATTCTAGCTTGACAAACATAAAACCTCACACGAAAGGTCTACTTTCTTTAATTTCTATTACTCGATACAGCATGTACAACTTTTAACATAAAGTAACAAGGCATTTTAAAAGACATATATTGCAAAAACATTGAAGAACAGTGCAAGCAGAAGAACCAGACTGAGATATGTCAAAACATTTGGATGACAATGACAATCCAATGGGGAAGGTAGTTTTTTCAAACTATGGTGCTAGAGAAACTGATATAGTCATGCAAAGAAAATGAAATGAGTCTTTCTTTTAGAATACAACACTCAAATCATGATATATAAAATAAAATATTGATAATTTGACATCATTAAAATTATAAACTTCTACTCTTTGAAACATGCTGTCTAGAGAGGAAAATAATAAGCCACAGATTATGATAAAATATTTGAATATCTAGATGCTAAAATTCTGCTATCCAAAGTATACAAAGAACTTTTAAACTTAAATATGAAAAATAATCACATTACAAATGGACAAAAGATCTGGACACCTCACCCACGAAGATATACAGAGGGAAAATGAGCATGCTAAAAAATGCTCAACATGACATGCTGTTAGGGAATTGTGAATAAAAAGTAATGTGATGCCAATAATCACCTACTAGAATAGTTAAAATTCAAAATACTATAATACTTGATGCTGGTGAGAGTGTGGAGCAATATGAAATCTCATTTGTTGCTCGTGGAAATGCAAAATGGTTCCTACTCCCCAGTTTGACACTTTGGAAGACTGTCTGGCAGTGTCTTGCGAAGCTAAATATCAGCTAATCATACAATCCTGCAAAATTTCCTAGCTTGTTACCCAAATTAACTCAAACATACGTCCACACAAAAACCTGTACATGAATGCTTATAGCACCTTTACTCATAATAGCCAAGAAAATTAGAAGCAACTAAAATGTCTTTTAATAATAGGTGAACAGATTTAAAAAAAAATAGACATGAGCTGTCAAACTACATAAAGATAGTGCAGAATCGTATATGTATGCTGCAGTATTAGTTTGCCAGGGCTGCCATAACAAAATACTACAGACTGGATGGTTTAGACAACAGACTTTTTTTTTTTTTTTTACAATTCTGAAAGCTGTAATTTCATAGTCAAGTTGTGGGCAAATTTGATTTCTTCTGAGGCTTCTCTCCTTGGCTTGCAGATGGCTGTCTTCTCCCTGTGTCATCATCTAGACTTTGCTCTGTGTGTCTGTGTCCCAGGATATTCTTATAAGGACACCAGTCATATTAGGTTATGGCTCCATCATTATGACCTTATTTAACTTTAATTATCTCTTTAAAGGCCCTATCTCCAAAAACAGTCATGTTGAAAATTGAGTCTTCAACACACTAATATGAGGGGGAAACACTTCAGTCCAAACAATTGCTAAGTAAAATAAGTCAGTCTAAAAAATCTACATACTGTTTGATTCCAACTATATAATAGTCTAGAAAAGGCAAAACTAATAGTAAAGAGATAGTGGTTTGGTTCAGGCGGATGGCATGAGATGAATATGTGGATCAAAGGGGATTTTTGAAGCAGTTTGATGACTCCTTGTAAAACTGTATTGATGGTTACATGACAATATACATAGAACTGTGTAACACAGAGTGAACTGTAATGTGAACTATGTATGGACTTTAGTTAATAATAGTGTATTAATATTGATTTGTCAATTATAACAAATGTACCCATTTAATGGAAATGTTAACAATTGGGGATACTATATGGAGGGTAGAGGATATATAGAAACTGTGTACATTCTGTGCAATATTTCTGTGAACTTAAACCTGCTCTAAAAAAATGAGGTATACTAAAGAAAAAAGGTTATCACTGCAGACTAGATTTTTACTTGAAAAATGCAAGCATGTTTTCTTAAAATAGTTTAAGTGAAGAAAAGCACCACCATTATTATCTCACCTTACATGTAGGAAAATTGTAAAAAGTAAACATTAATTCATTATCAAGTTTGTATTGCAAACAGAAAATAAATTGAGATTTTTAACCCAGTCATCGTTTTCTATGAACACACCTTAGCAAATACCATCCATCTTGGTGAATGTTTTATATCATTCCTGTGAAATCCATGACCAAACAACATCTGTCCATGCTGACCTTCTCTGTTCACTATCATATTGAAAGCGACAACCAATGCAATAAGAGATTTTAGAGTTTTCAAATGAAAATAAAATTTAATAAGAAAATTAGGGTTAGAGAAAATGTCAAAATAGAGAAACCAAGTGAACATACAAACTATAAAAAATATAAGAATTGAATAAGTACATGGTCAACATTAACATTTTCAATGAAAAAAATCAATATTATTGTTAGATTTCAATAAGAAAAATACATAATAAAGTATTACAATGGATACTGGGAAAGAAAATACATAACTAATTTACCAAAAAAAAGAACAAAAAAGGGATCTTAAGTTCTCTCAGTGCACACACACACACACACACACACACACACACAGTAACTACATGAGGTGATGGATGCATTAATTAACTTGATTGTCACAATATGTACATATTTCAAAACATCACATTGTACACTTTAAATATGTGCACTTTTTTTTGTCAACTATACCTCAGTAAAGCTGTTTAAAGAATAACCAAAATAGGGGCATGCCTTTGAGAATCCCTTAACGGTATCTGCTGGCACCATTTGAAAAGAGACTTGGCTACCATCCCAGGAACCCAGATCACTGACTTGTAAAGGTAGAAGCAAGACGGTTCTAATAAATTCATACAGTGGGTAGATTTTGATGCCTCTATTTGTGTTTGTGTATGTATGTATGTATATGAGTGTGTGTGTGTGTGTGTGTGTACATTTTGGAATTATAAAGCAGAAAATATATCGGGATATAAATTTAATACAATTTAAAAGTAAGTAGATTGTGATATTTTTAGTTGAAATTTTTTCTCTATATACATAATCTGGTATAATATGTTGTGTATAGCACAAAAATAAGTAACTAAAAACTAATTATACATATTTATCCTCATTTAGTTTCTCTTTACATTAAGGTAAATTACATGGTAAGATAGAGACATAAAGACAATTTTTTTAATTCATTACTTTATTTTTGTTACAGATGTTTCTCCTTTTTCCCCCACTGATTCCCCCTTCCCCCTCCCTCCCCACCTTATCCCCAGCTTTGTTGTCCATGTCCACTGTACATGCATACATGCATATAAGTTCTGTGGTTTATCTCTCGCCCACCACCCCCTCTTCTGGGGATTGTCAGTCTGTACCCCACTTCCACATCTCTGGCACTACCCCATTCCTCAGACTGTTATGTTATTATATTCCACAAATAAGTGAGATCATATGATACCTGTCTTTCTCTGTTTGGCTTGTTTTGCTTAGAATAATACTTTTCAGGTCCCTCCATATTGTTTCAAAGGATAAGAGATCTTTCTTTCTTACAGCTGCATAGTACTCCATTGTGTATATGTACCACAGCTTCTTTACCCATTTGTCTACTGTTGGACATTTGGGCTGTTTCCAGATCTTAGCTATTGTGAATAGTGCTGCTACGAACATGGGGGTACATATATTCTTTCTGATTGGTGTTTCAGGCTCTTTAGGGTATATTCCTAGAAGTGGGATCACTGGGTCAAATGTAAGTTCAATTTTTAATTTTTTGAGGTAACAACATATTGTTTTCCATCGTGGCTGCACCAGTCTGCATTCCCACCAGCAGTTTACTAGAGTCCCCTTTTCTCCACACCCTCGCCAACACTTGTTCGATGACTTAAGACAATTAATTTAATGGCCTTCTAATTTTAATTTTAATTTAGGGTTAATTTATAAAATTATTTTACATTTCTCAAAGTTTGGTGTGTTCTGTAAGAGAGAACTAAAAGGTTTTAACATTTTAGATTTTTAAAAATAGAGTAACCTTATTATCTATCTCTAAGTTTATTCAACATAGACAAGCTTTTGCAGTGCTCACAGTTACTCCAATATTTTAGGCTTTTGGGTAAAAAAGCAAATATGTCAAAGTTTAATTGTTCCCCATCTTGTAATGACATTGTGCCTGGACTTTTTGATAAAAATGCAAAGGAGTGTTTTAAAATTATATCACTTTATATTTTCTAGGGAAAATAAGAATTATTTACTTTAGTCCATTGTTAATTAATTTCTCTACATCTATTTGCCAAATTCTGATATAAAATAAAGTAGAACTTACTTATTGCTCTATCTTTTCTTTTGTTACTCCGTTCCTCCCAAAGAAATAGCAGTAAGAAGCACACAGGCCTGGAGAACGTTAAACTGTGTCAAATTGTCAGCTTTTCATTGTCTTATTTCTAAGCTGAAATCCAAATGGAAAGAGAATGCATTATATTAGCAGGTAATTTATCATGACAAAGTAAGAAGATCGGAAACTGATAATGGGAACACTGATTGACCTTTAAATATAGTTCTCAGGCTATGTTTCTATCTGTAAGACTGGTACTGACAAAATACATCCTGAAACACTACAGCAACTAAAGATTCACCGTCAACATGGAATAAGTATCATTTTAAGAAAGGGTAAATATGTTATTCCACTTGGTGAAAGATGTGATTCATGAGCTACAGTTCAATTATCTACATCTTTGTTGTTCAGTCAATAGGCAGCTCACCTCTCATCCTGGAGGCAGAGATAAAACCATCACATCAAAATACTACTCCGACATCAGAGCATCTTATTAAGAATTATTTTGATAAAATACTTTATCTCTTATCTACATTAATTAAAATGCTGTCAGATGATAACACTTGTGATTGAGTAAAATATAACAAGAACTCTATGTTTGTAAATGCAGTATGGTATTTATTTTTGGAGGGGACTATTTAGGTACAGGTTGTCATCCTTTATTAACTTGGATAGCAATACATTGGGTCAGAAGGAAATTCCCATTTTTAAGGATATACCTCATAAAACTGTAAAAGGCATCTTAGTATGATGAATGATTAGGCTATTTTCTCATGAGAGTCATCAAAATGTACTTTCAGATTAAATTGAAGATAATCAAATTTGTGGATTGGTGTTAACGGTCAATCAGTAAAGCACTGAAGGATCTCAGTGTATTTTATAAAGAACTTTGAACCCAACAAGCTACAAGGTACCCTCATCAGTAATATTCCCTCTGAAGATTCCCAAGGCATATAATTCCTAGGGGTACAAATGCATAAAGCAAGGCCTGTTATATATTTGACTAAAAAAAAAATTGGTATAAGTCTTCCTGAATGTATTGTAACTCATCACATGGCAGCATCATTCACTTTTAATGTTTTAAAATTTACTTTATTTTATTTTTTAACTATTTTATTAAATTTATTGGGATGGCCCTGGCCAGTCTGGCTCAGCGGTTAGAGCGTCGGCCTGCAGTCCGTAGAGACCCGGATTCGGTTCCCGCTAAGGGCACGTACTTCGGCTGCAGTTTGTCCCCGGCCCTGGTTGGTCGTGCGGGTGGCAGCCACTCGATGTGTTCCTTCACGTCGATGTTTCTCATTCTCTCTCCCTTCCTCTCTCTCCCTCCCATTCTATCTGTACAAAAAATGGAAAAATATCCTCGGGTGAGGATAAAAAAATAAAATAAATAAATAAATAAATAAATAAATAAATAAATAAATAAATAAATAAATAAATAAATTTATTGGGATGACATTGGTAAATAAAATGATACTATTTTCAGATGTACAATTATATATCATATGTATATTATATTGTACATTCACCACCCCAAGTCAAGTCTCTTTCCATTATCATTTATCCCTCTTTACCCTCTTCTACCTCTCTCCACCCCCTTTCCCTCTGATAGTCACCTGTACTGTTGACTGTGTCTATGAGTTTTTGTTGTTATATTTTTGTGAATCTCTAACATTTCTTATTTCTGTCTTTTATACTCTTTATTTTATTAGCAGAACTTTGGTTGTGTCAAAAATTTTCATACAGACATTTGTACTGTGTCAAATGGTTCCTGATATTTGGTCCTGTTTAAAATGTCCATGGAGACATTTGGTCCATGCCAAAATGTTCTTGATCATGCTAGGCTGCCTAGGCAACAAGGGTTATTATTAGCAATAAACCACAACACAATTATCAGACCAATGACACATGATATACTATTTTTATGTAATAATCCTGTAAACCAAAAGTAAATAAACATTATGGGCTATTTGAACCCAGGAATGTTTGTAAACATGGACATTTTTTATAAGACCAAATAGCAATTATATTTGTTTTGATCAAGGACCATTTGTCATAGACCAAAAATGCTAATAAACATTTTTGATAAGACCAAATTTCAAGGACCTTTTAGTGTGGACCTAATGTCTCAATGATATTTGGACAGAACCAATTATCCTACAATAATGAATTTTGATGTAGACTTTTTGTCTTTTGGTAAGCATTTCCATTCTTCATCTAGATGGCTTCCTTTTGTTATCTTCTGTCAATAGGATGGAAAATGATATTTCAGTGCAAAGTACTGAGGGAATATATAATTCATTTGGAAAGTCTTGATATAAAAACAGTACTTTAGGGATTACATTAAATGATTTATTCAAGCAAATAAAATTTGAGTCAATACAGAATGCCCTTTAAGATAAAATAACCTACTGTGACTACTATCTATAGGACAAAAGAGGCACATTCATATAATTATAAACATTATAATTAGAGTAAAATTCATCACATTTTAAATATTGTTTCTTAGACTTCAATTTTGAGAATAAAATGATAGTAAAACATGTTATTCCTAAAAAGATATACCCAATTTAAGTAAAAAATATAATTATTTTCTCCTTCCTTTCTATATTCTGTTTCCTCCCTTTCTTTCTCCCTTCCTTCCTTCCTTCCTTGGTTTCTTCCTTCTTTCTTTCTCTTTTTTTTTCTTTTGTATCAAAATTAATTGAATGCTTACTGTATGCCAGATACTACTACTACTACTATTAATAAAAAGATCTCTTCTCTTGGGTTCTTACATTCTGTTTGAAATGGCAGAAAAATATATATTACATATTTAAATAACATGATGTATTAGAAGATGATATGTGCTAATGAAATAGAAAAACCAAAGCAGCTTAAGTATGATTGTTAGTATGGAGGCAGGCATGAGATCTATTTGTAGTATTCAGATAGGTGGTCAGGGTAAGCTTCCCTGAGAAAGTGAGATTTGTGAAAATACAGAAATGAGATCAGTGAGTCACCCAAATAAATATCTGGGGGATATACATCCCTGGAGTGTGTGCTGAAGAACCACAATCTATCATTTGGATATGAATGTTTGTCCCCTCTCATATTAATTATGACTTTAATGGATTGTCATATGATTATGACAATCATTATTGTCATAATGATTATGACAGTGATAAGGAGGTGAACTTTTGATTCAGAGAGTCTTGGGTTTGTACACCTTTGTATCTACTTACAAGTTGGTAAATGTAGACAATCATTCAATTCCTGTAAACCTCAGTTTCCTTATGTGGGTCACCACAACTCTCAATCCCTTGGGCTTTCATGACAACCAAATAATACAGAATAGCTATTTGAAACACGCAGCATGTATTGGCAGTGGCAATGCACTGCAGTGGCAAAATGTGACTTAGAATAGATGGTGATATCTCTTTACTATTTTTCTACATTATATTTACTCTTCAGAAATTTATGTATTTTGTAATTTCCTTAGACACCATTAATCTGTTCTTCTTGGTGTCCCCAGGATGTTATACATGATCACTACTATGATATAATCACTTAATAAATTTATTCAATGTGTTAAAAAAAATCATTCCCAGAATTCATAGTTTGAAGAAATAAGTTCTGGGTCACCTGTTTTTCTTCTCAAAACTTCGGAAAAACAGAAAATTATAAATATAATATTCATTTCAAAGATTTATTTGTGTTATATCTCTGCCTAGGGGTGTCTCAGACAGCCCTAGAGTCATAAGACTCTCTCAGCTGCTGCACATCCAGGCACCATAGACATACCTTCAGTTGTGTGGCTGCTGATTCAGCTTTAATTTGAATAGAGCTTGTTTGAGCACATGGATCTGACCATTACTATTACCCCTACTGGGCCCACCTACATTAGAGCTATATCATCTCCAGTTCTTATTTGACAAACAGGTGCACCAAGTTCAGAGTCAATAAAAAAACTCCTCTAAAGACCAACCTGCAATTAATTCTAGGATAAAGTTGTCAGGGCTAAATAAGCAACTCTTTTTTTTTTTTTTTCTTTTCTTTCAATTTATCTTTTTAATTCTGAACTAGTAAATATTTCACCTTTCCATTTTTGTCTCCTGGTCTATCTGAACTCTCAACTTTCTCAAGGGTATTTTTTAATGCAGTTCTTTGCACTTGTATTAAATTTTGTTTTAATTATTATTTGCTCATTCATTCTATCTCACCAGCTCCTTTGCTAAAAGTGCTAAGGTAATTCAATGGGAAAATGGCACTCATTCTCACAAGATGTAGAGAACTACTAATACTGATGTAGGAAAAAATCAGCTTCTCAAGTTACCTCATGCCATATATGAAGATTAAGTTGAATGGATTATGGACCTAAATATCCAAACTAAAATGTAAAACTCTTAGGAAAATATGCAGAAGAAAACTTCCATGACTTTTAGGCAAGCAAAATTTTATAGATAGAAGATAAAGAGCATGAGCCCTTAAAAAGTTAAGTTAATTAATATAATAAATTCTCTTTAGAGACACTATTAAGAAAATAAATATTAAAAATATACAAGCAGGGAAATTATTTTTAGAATACATAAACCTGACAAGGACTTGGACACATAATATATTAAAACCCATTAAAATCATTAAAACTAAGAAGCAAAAATTGACACAATATTTTGTCAGGCTCTTCATTAAAGAACATTTATGAATAGCCAATAAACATGTAAATGGGCATTATTAAAGAAGTGCAAATAAAAATTTCCATCGTATACCAATACATGCTATCACATACATAATAACTAAAGTTAAAGACTGTTAATACCAAGTATAAGTTAATATGTGGAGCAACCAATTATACATGGCTAGTAGAAATAGAAAATATTTCAATTTTGGAAAACAGTTTGGCAATGTCTTACCAACTTAAACAGTAGCTTTCTGATTGCTCTGCTTCTCACTCCTAGGAATTTGTCCAAGAGAAAAGAAAATTTAATTCTATACAAATTCTTTTGTATGAACATCAAAGCAACTTTATTCCTAAATGCCAGAATTTAGAGATGACTCAAATGCTCATCAACAAGTAAAGGGATAAATAAATTTTGATATATTTCTAAAATGGAACATCGCTGATTTACATAAAGAAATGAACAATGAATGCACACAATGATATGGTGAATCTCAAAAATATGTTGTTGAGCCTAAGAAACGAGACAAAACAGCACATGCTGTATGATTCCATTTGATTGCACCTTCCCCACAAAAGGAGACCTGTCCCACAGTGGGATTGTAACTTCATGCTGGATGTCAGTAGGGGAAGGTACATAGACAAGAGCCTAGCAAAACTAAGGGGACCCATAATCATACCAGCAAAAGTACAGCTGCTATTCTGTACTAATAATAAATAAATAATAAATAAATAAATTAATAATAATAAATAAATCTCTTGTATGAGTCTGAGATTTTTTTATTAATTAATTTATTTTTGTTACTGATATTTCAACTCCCCCCGGCAACTAGACACCCTCCTCCTGAGTCCCCCCCCACACCCTGTGTTGTTGTCTATGTCCATTGGTTACACATAAATGCATATAAGCTCTTTGGTTTATCTCATTCCTCACCCCACCCACCTCCTCTGAGGTCTGTCAGACTGAATCGTACACCTTTCCATGTCTCTGGATTTATTTTGTTCATCAGCTTATTTTGTTTGTTATATTCCACAAATAAGTGAGATCATGTGATACCTGTTTTTTGCTGATTGCTTATTTTGTTTAGCATAATATTCTCCAGGTCCCTCCATGTCATCTCAAAGAATTAGAGATCTTTCTTTCTTACAGCTGTGTAGTATTCCATTGTGTAAATGTACCACGGCTTTTTTATCCACTCATCTACGGATGTACACTTGGGCTGTTTCCAGATCTTAGCAATTGTAAATAGTGCTGCTATGAACATAGGGGTACATATATTCTTTCTGATTGGTGTTTCAGACTTCGTAGGATATACTCCAAGAAGTGGGATCATTGGGTCAAATGACAGTTCAATTTTTAATTATTTGAGGAAACACCATATTGTTTTTCATAATGGCTTCATCAGTCTGCATTCTCACCAGCAGTGGACTAGAGTCCCCTTTTCTCCACACCCTCGCCAGCACTTGTTGGTTGATGATTTGTCCGTGGCAGCCATTCTGGCAGGTGGGAGGTGATATCTCATAGTTGTTGTAATTTGCATCTCTCTGATGATTAGTGACATTGGGTGTTTTTTCATATGTCACTTGGATATTTGTATGCCCTTTTTGGAGAGGTGTGTATTTAGGCCCTCTGTCCATTTTTTTAATTGGGTTCTTTGTCTTCCTTTTGTTGAGTTGAATGAGAAATCTATATGTTTTGGAAATTAACTCCTCATCTGATATATCACTGGCAATTAAGCTCTCACATATAGTGGGTTCCTTTTCTATTTTGATGCTTGTTTCTTTTGATGTGTAGAAGGATTTTAGTTTGATGTAGCCCCATGTATTAATTTTTTCCTTTGTTTCACTTGTCTTAGGCATTGTATCAGTAAAAATTCTGCTGTATATGATGTCTAAAATTTTGTTGCTTACATTTTTTCTAGGATTTTTATGGATTCATGAGTCACATTTAAGTCTTTTATCCATTTTGAGTTTATTCTTGTGTAGGGGGTATGTTGGTGGTCTAGTTACATTTTTTTGCATGGAGCTGTCCAATTTTCCCAACACGAATTATTAAAGTCTGTCTTTACTCCATTGCATGCTCTTGCCACTTTTATTAAATATTAATTGAGTATAATGTCTTGGGTCAATTTGTGGGATCTCTGTTCCATTCCACTGGTTTATATGCCTGTTTTTGTGCCAGTATCAGGCTGTTTTGATTTTTTGACTTTGTAGTATAACCTGATATCTGGTATTGTGATTCCCTCCTACTTTGTTCTTGTTTTTCAAGATTTCCATGGCTATTCAGGGTCTTTTTTTTTTCCATATAAACTTTTGAAGTATTTGTTCTAGTTCTGTAAAATATCTCATTGCAATTTTAATGGGAATTGCATTGAATCTATAGATTACTTTGGGTAGAATGAACATTTTAATGATGCTAATTCTTCCAATCCATGAACAAGGTATATGCTTCCACTTTTTTATATCTTCCTCTGTTTCTTTTTCCAATTTCCTGTAGTTTTCTGTGAATAGGTTTTTTACTTCTTTGATTAAATTTATTCCTAGGTATCTTAATTCTTTTGCTGCAATGGTAAATGGGATTATTTTTTAGTTTCTGTTACATCATTATTGGTGTAATGCCATTATTGGTAAGAATGCCATTGATTGCTTGATGTTAATTTTGCATCCTGCTACCTTGCCAAATTCATTAATTAAATCTCGTAAACTTTTGTTGGAGTCTTTAGGGTTTTTTATATACCATATCATGTCATCTGCAAATAATGACAGTTTCACTGTCTCCTTTCCAGTTTGGACCCTTTTTCTTTTTTCTTAATGTCTAATTGCTGTGGCTAAGGCTTCCGGTATTATGTTAAATAAGAATGGCAAAAGTGGGCATCTTTGTCTTGTTCCTGTTCTTAAGGGAAATGCTTTAATTTTTGCCCATTGAGTATGATGTTGGCTGTAGGCCTTTCATATATGGCCTTTATTATGTCGAGATGCGATCTCTCTATTCCCAGATTGCTGAGCATTTTTATCAGAAATGGGTGCTGGATTTTGTGGAATGCTTTTTCAGCATCTATTGCTGTGATCATATGGTTTTTATCTTTCATTTTGTTTATGTGGTATATCACATTTCTTGAGTTGCGAATATTGTACCAGCCTTGCATCCCTGGGATGAATCTCAACTGGTCATTGTGAATAATTTTTTTAATGTATTGCTGGATCCGATTTGCTAATATTTTGTAAAAGATTTTTGTATCCATGTTCATCAGACACATTGGCCTGTAGTTTTCTTTCTTCAAAGTGTCTTTGTCTGGTTTTGAATTAGAATTATGGTGGCCTCATAATACCAGTTTGGAAGTTTTTCATCTTCTTGAATTTTTTGGAGTAGTTTGAGGAGAATGGGTGTTGTTCTTCTTTAAATGTTCAGTAAAACCACCCCCTGCAGTCTTCCAGACCTGGGCTTTTGTTTGTTGGGAGATTCCTAGTTACAGCTTCAATTTCCTTAGTTGTTATTGGTCTGTTCAAGTTTTCTATCAGTTCCCTGTTCAGTTTTGGGAAACTATGTGTTTCTAGAATCTTGCCAGTTTTGCCTAGATTGTCCAATTTGTTGGTGTATAATTATTCATAGTATTTGTTAATGATCCTTTGTATTTCTGTGGTGTCAGTTGTTTCTTCTCCTCTTTCATTTCTGATTTTGTTTATTTTGGGTTCTTTTTCTTTCTTGGTGAGTCTAGCTAAGGGTATATCAATCTTGTTTATCTTTTCAAAGAATCAGCCCTTTGTTTCATTGATCTTTTGAATTGCTTTTTTAGTCTCTATGTCATTTATTTCTGCTCTGATATTTATGATTTCTTTCCTTCTACTTGCTCTGTGGTTTTCTTTTTGTTTCCTTTCTAGTTCTTTAAGTTGTGAGGTTAGATAATCAATTAGAAATTTTTCCTGTTTCTTGAGGTAGGCCTGATGTAGTATGAACTTTCCTCTCAGAACTGCTATCACTGCATTCCATAGATTTTGTGTTGTTGCATGTTCATTTTCATTGGTTTCCAGGAAGTTTATAATTTATTTCTTGATCTCGTTAGTAACTCATTCATTGTTTAATAACATGCTATTTAACCTCCAAGCATTTGAATGTTTTTGTCTGTTTTTGTTCAAATTGAGTTCTAGTTTTATGCCTTTATGATCTGAGAAGGTGCTTACTATGATTTCCATCTTCTTAAACTTGTAGAGACTCAGTTTGTGTCTTAACATGTGGTCTACTTTGAGAATGTCCATGTGTACTTGAGAAATCTGCAGTTTTGGGGTGTATTTCTCTGTAGGTATCTATTAAATTCATTTGATCTAGTGCATCATTTAGAGTCTGTGTTTCTGTTCTTATTTTTTCTCTAGAAGATTTATGCAGTGATGTCAGCAGGTAGTTGAAGTCCCCTCCTATAATTGTATTGCTATTGATTTCTTCTTTGAAGTCCTCTGGATGTTTTTAAATATATTTTGGTGTTTCTATATTGGGTGTATATATGTTTTCCAAGTTTATATCCTCCTGTTGGATAGATCCTTTCAATATTATGTAGTGGTCTTCTTTGTCTCTAGTTATGGCTTTTTTTTTTAATCTCACCCGAGGACATTTTTATCCATTTTTTTGTTCAGATAGAGTGGGAGGGGGAGAGAGAGAGAGAGAGAGAGAGAGAGAGAGAGAGAGAGAGAGAAACATCGATGTGAAAGGGACACATCGAGTGGCTGCCACCTGCACAACCAACCAGGGCAGAGAAAAAAACTGCAACCGAGGTACGCACCCCTGGCAAGAACCGAACCCAGCTCTCTCTGGACCTCAGGCCGATGCTCTAACCGCTGAGACAAACTGACCAGGGCTCTAGTATGGCTTTTATTTTGAAATATATTTTACCAGATATGAATATTGCTCCCCAAGCTCTTTTTTCCTTCTGTTTGCTTGGAAGAATTTTTCCATCCCTTCACCTTCAACCTGTGTGAGTCTTTTCTTGTAAGGTGGGTCTCTTGTAAACAACATATATATGAGTCATGCTTTCTTATCCAATCAGCCACTCTGTGTCTTTTGATGTGAGTATTTAATCCATTTACAATTATGGTTATTATTTATATGTACTTATTTATTGCCATTTTTGTTCATTGTGGTTCTATTTTTTTTCTTTCTACTTCCACTAATTATAGCAGTCCTTTTAATATTTCTTGCAGTTTTGGTCTGGTGCTAATGTATTCCCTTAGCATTATTTATTTATTGTCTGTGAAGCTCTTTATTTCACCTTCTATTTTGAACGATAGCCTTCCTGGATAGAGTAGTCTTGGATTCAGACCCTTGTTTTTCATTACATTGATTATTTCCTGCCATTCCCTTTTGGCCTGTGGTGTTTCTGTTGAGAAATCAACTGATAGCCATATGGGGGTTCCTTTGTAGGTAACCTGTTGCTTATCTCTTGCTGCCTTTAGGATTCTTTCACTGTCTTTAATTTTTGGCATTGTAATTATGTGTCTTGGTGTGAGCCTGTTTGGATTCTTACTTGAGGCTCTCTGTGTTTCTTGAATTTGTTTGTTTTTTTCCTTTACCAAGTTAGGAAGGTTTTCTGTTCACTATTTCTTTATATATGTTCTCTAACCCTTGCACATTTTCTTCTTCTTCTGGAACTCCTGTGATGCAGATGTTGTTATGTCTTGTATTATCACACAGTTTTCTTAAGCTGTCTTCCCTTTTTGATTTTTTTTTTCTTTTTTGTTGTCTGATTGTGTGACTTTTTTCTACCTTGTCTTCCAATTCACTTATTCAATCATCAGCTTCCTCTATTCTGCTTCTTATTTTTTTCCAATGTGTTCTTTATTTCTGCTATGTCATTCTTCATTCTGCTTGGTGGTTTTACTTTTCCAATTGGATAATTTTCAAATTTTCTGTATCTTTACTCATGCTGTTGTACTTCCTCATTATCATCACTGTGGACTCTACCTCTGATGACTTGCTTAACTGCTTTGAATTTATCTTTTCTTCTGTATCATTTTCTTGTTCTTTCTTTTGAGATTTGTTTATTTGTTTCACCATTTTGGCTGTCTCAATGGGTTTTGGAGCCTGTCAAATCTTCCCTGTGGGTGTTGGTGTTCTGCTATTTGTGGTTCCCTCTACTGTGTTTGGATGAATGTGGGAGGACCCATGTTAAATACCACTATCAAGTCTTACTTTCCTGGGTACAAGTCTCTGAGATTTCAAGCATTTTTTTTTTTTTAAATCATAACAAATGTGAGTAGCACAAGAAAACAGAAAACCAGGAGAAAAGTAATAGAATTTTAGAAATTATTTCTTTGATTTTGAGAAAGGATATGATCTAATACTTGATACCAACCTCTGTGAAGTTTGGAATTTAATAAACAAATAAGCACATAAAAAATAGTAGATTTCATAATCTAATTATATTTATAGTTATTGACCCATAACAAGATGCAATGACACGTGCATTTATCCCAACTCTCCAAGAAAAGTGACTGGAAAGTTTACTTCAGATACAACATCTTCCCATTTAGAAATGGGAAGCACAGCAATATAGTGTAGCTATTTGACCCTCAATGTATTCTTTTCATTCTGATAATTGCCACTTTATTAATACATTCTTTGTCTATTAAAAATACTTGATGCCCTGGCCAATATTGCTCAGTAGTTACAGCATCAGCTTATGCACCAGAGGGTTGCAAGTTTGATTCCAGGTCATGGGAAAGTACCTATGTTTTAGGCCCATCCCCAGCCTCTGTCGGGCTGCATGCAAGAGACAACCAATAATTGTGTTGCTCAAATCAATCTCTCTCTCTCTCTCTCTCTCTCTCTCTCTCTCTCTCTCTCCCCTTCCATCCCTCCTTTCCACTCTCTCTAAAAAAAAATCAATGGAAAACATTTCCTTGGGTGAGGATTAACAAAAAAATAAAAATTAAAAAATACTTGATTAAATGTCACAATATTAAGTTTTACTTTTGCATATCTGTAATAGAAGTGTTATTTAAATTTGTATATTGAGTGGTAACTACATTTCTAAGTAATACATTTAAAAATAGTTTATTAGAATCTTGCTACAGCCTGATCAATGTGGCTCAGTGGTTGAACATCGATCCATGCACCAGAAGATCACCAGTTCCATTCCCGTGAAGGCACATGCCCATATTGTGAGCCAAATCCCCAGTGGGGGACATGCAGGAGGCAGCCAATTGATGTTCTCTCTCATTGAGGTTTCTATCTCTCTCTCCCTCTCTTTTCCTCTCTCTCTAAAAATCAATAAAGAAAAAAAATTTTTTTAAAGAATCTTGCTACATATGCATGACACTAATACTGTGGGTCCCTTACAGTACTTTGCTTCTTCGAGAGAAACCATAGATTCATCATTTCTGTATAGTGTAAAGGGCAAACATCACCTTAAACAACAACCTAAAGTATTGTAGTCTTGATCAAAACCATGTGAAAATATTGGTACATAGGTTGAGTTATTGTCCTCATCTGGAGTTTTGAATGGAATTTTGGAGCACTTGAGTTAACTATGGAACTAATGCCTTTGATCACAAACATACAGGGTTCTTGGAATCTTTTGAGTTGCAGGCTCAAACAGTCAAAATAGTCTTGTTCTTTCCTATCCAAAGAGGTCCATGAATATCAAAATATGCCCCAATTCAATTTTTATCCATCCAAAGTACTTTTTTCTTCTTTTATATTTGAGAAAGATGTGGAGACCATTCTAATTCACTTAAATATCTATCTATAATTGAACCCTATCATCTCACACTATGCAAACCTAATAGATCTCGAAGTTATGCTCATTTCCTAATAATTTTCAAAACTTTCTATTTTTCATCATTGCTCACTACCATAATTTTTTAGTTATTCTAAAGTATACATTTCTGTGGATTTTCCTTTCCTTGTGGATATCAGAAAGAAATTGATCATTATGGATTTTGCCTTGAATTAGCTGCCTAATTATTTATCATGTTAATATAATTACAAGCTCATGCTTCAGTAAAATACAAAGGAGGAAATACTAATTAGGAAGTACCATTATCTTCTCTAGAGAATGATAAAAAACAGTTTTAACATTTTTTTTTCATTGCCATGATCTTGGAGATATCAGCTTAAGTAGAAGAAAGAATCTGTTGAAATATAACTTAACTGAGTTTGAAAATCACTCACCTTTAATAAGCAAGAAAAGTCCTGCTGTGTCTTCTTTAATTCCTTTAATAATTTATCTACCCTGCCTGGAAGTTATATAGGGTAAGTTACAACATTATTTTACTTTCCTCACATGCCCTTTAACTTAAAACTACATCAAAGACAGATCTGAGCTGATCAGAATAAATGCCACGTTATTTTTAAAGATGTTATATTGCAATATGGCTTATTCAATGTATTTTAAGAGGTGAAAATAGCACATTCAAGATTGGCTTTGATTTATGTTTCCGCATTTAACATGGCTTTGATAGAATAAGCATATTAATTTTGGTCTGCTTTATAACTTCACAGTAATTGTTTTTTTCTATGCAAAGCTATGGATTAATAAGAAAACTAAATCTGCCAGAAGAATGGATAAAAATGTTGTTAACAGACAAACCGCATTCTCACATGCATTCATGATTACGGATGCTCTTTAATTCATAATAAATAAAACTAGAATCTCCACTTACTGTAGAAATGCTCTTTTTTGTTTTAGTCTACACTTAGCATTAACTAAAAATAAGCAAAATATATAATAAGCCAGAGACAACTCATAAATGAGAGTATAAATCAACTATTATTTTAAATTTATGTGGTCTAAAACCTCAACCATGAGAATATATTATTTTACAGGTTCTGAAGTTTATTCTTCTGGGCATTTGGGTTAGTACCATCTCTGTCCCAAGGATTTTAGGTTCTGATACATTATATTATAAGTGAAAAATAATGGTTGACCTCCCTCTATTTCTCCTTGTGAGTATAAGTTTGGATATAAATTTTATCCATTCTTCCAAGAGACAGCATCCATATTTAATTCCATTAAATATCCATTGCTATTTTGTGGTAAACTTGTTTAAGTTAATTTAGTAAAATAAGGAGCAATTATTAGTTGCTAATACATGTATCATCTAGGAACATAAAACAGAAAGAAAATAATTTCATAAGCAAAATATTCACTAGAGAAACTGCTAAGAGTAACCACAAGAATATAATATTAAACTAACATCAATGCAAGGCTGTTATATTTTCCTCTATGTAAGTGTGTTAATATGGACTCCTAATCAAATGCCTATATGAACTCTACTAAAATGTAACATTCTATTTAATTTTCAAAGATATCTATTTGATTTCATGT
The DNA here is from genome assembly GCF_014108415.1 of Molossus molossus. Classification (NCBI taxonomy): domain Eukaryota; kingdom Metazoa; phylum Chordata; class Mammalia; order Chiroptera; family Molossidae; genus Molossus; species Molossus molossus. The sequence goes on along the minus strand of NW_023425366.1, from coordinate 29,442,846 downwards.
ATAAGAACTTTGGTAAAAAAAAAAAAAAGGTAAACAACTCTAACAATATACTATTTTTAGGATATTTCTTTTACTTTAAATTATATATCACATTTTACAAGGTCTCCACTGGTCTAGTGGCTTTGTACCATGTCAATGCAGTTAGGATGCAAGACCATATTCTTAAGTCAAACATCAGTTAGTCAATATGCCAAAATATTAGGTATGTATATAAACAAATTAGGATGCACCATGGACCATCCACTAAAAAAAAAAACAAGATTGTTAAGAAACCATTTTCTTGTATGTGTATTTACTGAAATGATATCTTCCCAATTCATCAGGAGTTATCCAACTTTTTCAGAGTAACATGTCAAGCTACATGACACTCATTTTTATATAGAGATACACATATGTATAAACATATATTCATTTATAACTATGTTTATTTTCTCATAAAATTACTTAACATAAATTAGTACATGTATGGCTATCCTCAAAGTATTATTTTAACAGACATTCCAGATAATATTAGTTAAATATGTTCCTAGTACTTTAAAAATAACACTTAATTGAACCATCTCAAGAAATCTGTAAACTAGATATTATCATTTATGTTTTATAAATATTTGACAAATTAAAGAATGTATTCAAAGTAACAGTGCAATGGTTTGCCGAAATGTGTCTCTACTATGACTCCTTTGGTATTTCAATTATAGCTAAAATAAACAGATTTTTTGGTGCCTAAAATTTAGGCAAATCAAGCTATAAATTACATATTATATATGCAAATAAGTATAATATATAAAAAATTATAAGTAGATAATAGGTCTCATAACTATTATAAAATTATGCATATAAGTATTATGAATTTTATTAAAATACTAGTATATTATATACATAATATGTATAATGTGTCTATATGTGTATATAAAAATTGCAAAGAATTCTGTATTCTTCCTTGAAAATTAACCAACTTTTTATGATTTTATTGTAGGAATGCAACCTAACAAGCAATACAAAATTCAGATTTTTAGGATTAAAACACTACCTCTTCACTAGGTCAATAGTCCCTCAGTTGTAGGCAGATTAATCACCTGTCCTGCAGTGAGAAATGAGGCAGAACATGAAGTCCAATACTATGGCTCATGGTTAGCCAAGAGTGTAGAACACATTTCATAGGGCAAATTTGAGGATATTTATTAAGTGCTTAAAGCAGATCCAGAAGCATGTTATATGCTGCACACATATATCTAGTTCTGTTAATTTTATTATGTTTTCATAGAAAACACAAGGCATACACATGCATAGATAATGGGTATTACTAAGATTGTGTTTGTAAAAATGCACTATTTTAAAGGGTTACTGAAAACTTCATAAATCTGGATTCTAAAAATTTAATAATTTTAATAAGAAAACCTAAAGAATTAAGGTAGTGTTCATTGGACAAATTTCAAAATATGCAAACACAGGACAATATCCAATGCTTCTCTCAAAGATTTTTGCATATAATTTTATCACTGCCTTGTTTCCTGGCATGAAATCACCAATTATTCTCTGAGGGCATCATTGTGTTCCTAATAAAAGTAGCATTCTAGTTTTTAAAACATGTAAAATTTCTGTTGGCACCTTAGCAAGCAAATAGGCGTGTGTTCTATTTCACAAGTGCTCTTGCTATTTTTATATAGCTATTAATTAACATCACAGCATTTGGGTAGATTGGGAAAACAAGTGCAGTGAAAATTGGTAATGAATACAGCTGAACTTGGCTCAGGTTAAGAGAGTCTAAGTGCACAACTTAGAACCAATATTTAACTTGAAAATAGTACTGCTTCTTGATGGACATACTTGTTCCCACATTTCTGTGTCCATAAGAGAAACTTAGTCGAGTATAGTTTCTAATAGCTGCAAGCACGTGGTTGTAATGAGGGATGCAGCAATTACGAATAACTCCTTAATAGTTATCAGGCCATTGAAGGGGTGTTTGTAAGTTTCTGAGCCATGTATTTTTACATATCTTTGAGTGAGAGAGGTATGCTCTTTGTCCACTGTGGTATCCCAGTGTTACATGGAAGAATGATTTCAGATGTACTGCAGCTAAATTCTTTCTAAATTCTTGATGTATCATTTATTTATTTTACTGTGGTGAAAACAGTTCACAGATTTCTAAGAGCACAATACAGTGTTCTTAACTATAGCTCAGCTCTTTCTCTCTCTATCAAGAGGAATCTATTCAATGCAATGACTTAAAATTCAAATCTTGCCTCTAATTCTAGTAAGCTATGTGACAGTGAACAAATTAATCAACATTTCTGAGGTTTAGTTTACTCACCATTAAAATATTAATAATATTGCTTGTTTGTATTCACCTGCTACTGAAGATAATATCAAAAGAAGTATTTGTATAATTATATGGTAAACACTCTAGAATTCCACGAACATATAAAATTGCAATATTGATTCCTATATTATATATAAAGTGCATATCTATAGAAATGTCCTCTGAAACAGTGCAGAATAAAATACTTAAATTTATGTCAGTATTATTTTTTTAAAGTAGAATAAAAATATAGAAAAACACCAAGAATTACTGATTTTCTGCACTCAGTTGTTAAACTTTCTAAAACATTAAAAAATGTCTCTTGGCTGGACTCATAGACTCATGCACTCTGCTCTAATTGTTCCCTATTCAAGGGAAATAGAATTTCACTGAATTTATGTAGAGCCCTGCAACTACTGAATTGGAATATTTGGCACACATTCCTAAAACAGGAGAGAGATATAAACAGCACACATTCAACTTCTTGGAAACACAATCTCAGTAAAGACAAACATGTATTTACAGCTATTGGGACAAATGTCTTTCTTGATAAGATATAAGCTTCTTTTTTGCAGTTAATTATTTTGTTCTTACCATAATGCTTATTTTATTGTCAGTCAACCAGAATGTGCACTTGAGTTCCCCGGTTTAAAAATGAGGCAGCTCTGGTTGCCATTTCCACTTCACAGTGATTACCTTTTCCTGTTATTTGCACAAGCAGCTTGGATCACTCTAACATGCAACATGATAAGGAGGTTAATAGATTGTTTGACAAGAGTCATCCAAGTTCATTTGGACTTTCATCAAATTATTTGAATAAAGGAGAGGGTGATGTCACCAGCTGCCATCCTCCCACAGAGATCAGCAATTACACAGTATTCACAACAAAAACACCTCTGCGAGAGCTGTAGAGCCCACTTAAGAAACTTCAGCAGCACAGTGAAACAAAAAAACCTGGTAATAACCACATAAAAAGGGAAAGGAGAACAGTTACATTTTGCCTATATCATTGCATTCTCCAAACCAGTTTATCTCAGTGTCAAGAGGGAATTCTACAGCTAGAAATAGTTCACTTTTCCAGGAAAAAAAAAGCAGAGTTAGTGACCAGATTCTCCAGCCTTCTTGGGCACAAAAGCATGAAGGACCCATTTTGCAGGACTGAAAGTTGCTCTGCGTGAGTCAGTGAGTGAGTGATGAGTAAATGTGAAGGTCTAGGACACTACATTACACTATTACAGACTTTAAAAACAGTGTCCCAGAGCCCCTCCCCACCTCCTACCGACAGGCTCAGAAATAGAACATCAAAGCTGTCAGTGATGCTCCGTGCACAGCAATATGGATTGGATTGATCAAAATATCACAGAGAAACTAATGGGTCAAGCATAAATCACAGTGACTGATGGGGGAGTAAAAGGTGGCCTGAGAATCAGGAGGAATAAGAAATCAAGATGGAGAGAGAAAGAAGCAGAGGGATTGTTTTAGCAATTTGGTTTTGGATATTGCACCTTGGAGCAGCGGTTAGATTAAGAAACTGTGGTATTCATAAAAATAAAGAGGGAATTTAGCATGGAGAGGGTGTAGATCTGAGGACTCAATATTTTAATTCTGAAAATGTGTTTTTGGTTTTATTGATCCTACCTGGCACAAAGGGCTCTCCTGGATTTGAATTGATGGAGGAAATACAATGTATTAATGCTTTATATAATAAGAACCTGAAAATATTTTTCAAGTCTGGCTCCACACTAACACAGAAAGCTTTTACTGAAATGGCAGTGGTACCTGATACGTATTAAGGTAGCTCCTGTGAACCTGTGTCCTTCAACACAGGCTTCTCTGTGTTGAGACAGGTCTGCGACTCACTAATTGCGATGTCTTTGTGCACTCAAAACTGAGATGCTATGAGTAAGAGGATATCTATTGCCAAGATTCACACATATTGCTTCTGTGGAAGAAAAGAATTTTCTTCTGAACCTCATATCCTTCCATTTATTATAGGAAACTCAGCTCCATTATAATGTTATGGGACCACCATCATGTAAGTGGTCATTGACTGAAAACTCATTATGCAATACGTGACAATAATTTGAAAGATATTCCTATAAAATATAGCCAATAAAAGATAAACTTCAAATTAGCAGTTCATGGTTGATTCAGCTTTCAGCATAGACTCCTAAATTCTGTTATAGAATCATTCAATCTGAGAGCCTACAGTTACTTTGAAGGAGTAGTACATGAAGTCCCCCATTGAGAGAAGAGTTATGCATGAGATATTTTTATGTAAACTCCATATGTCATGGAAGTGTTTAAATTTTCATTTGGGTAATCAGCATTTGAACAAGTGAGCTTTGCATTGAGTGGCATCTGGGAACCAATATCAAGTCTACTTTAATACAAACCATAAAACTAACAACTAAGAAAAAAATGGGTTGTAAGCTTTACAGAAATCACTACAAGACAAAGGGACAATGAAACATTTTCAAAAGAATATTTAGTAAAGTACTGTCTCGCATTGTGATATGACTCAGAGTGATAACAATATTGTAATGACAATCAAACTAGCTCAGAGATGTATGATGCTAGAGAGCAGGAGACGCACAAAGACTACACCACATATAATAATTTTACTAGTGACCGTGCAGTTTGAGATTGCTTGAATTTTTTATGTGAAATGCAACTCTTATATGACTCTCATCCCCATGTATGAAGTTTTATGCCAAGTAGAAGTAAATATATGAACTGATAATAACCTTTATTATATTATAATATAAATTCCCAGCTGAAGTTTATTGACTCCCTTAAGCTCAACACAATATGTTTGTGTTATCCCATGCTTTTATTTGGAGAAAGAGAGAGAAAAACATAGAAATAGAGATATGTAGTTTCTGTGGTTTAAAATGACCTTATGTTTAAGAAAGAGAACAGTTAAAAATCAATACTTTAAATAGATGATTGACATTAACTCTTAAAAATTAAAAAAGGGGGAGAGAGGGACTGGATGAAAGAAGGTGAAGGAATTAGCCAAAGAACATATATGCATAGCCCATGGACACAGACAACAGTGTGGTGATGGCCAGAGGGAAGGGGTTTGGAGATAGGTGAACGGGGACAAAGGAAAAATGGGGACATCTGCAATAGTGTCAACAATAAAAATAAAGAAAAAATAATAAAAATTTCAACCCTTTTTATTACAAAAAAATTAAAATATCAAGTTTTAGATTGTTATATATAACTGAAACATCATTGTATTTTCCTGGTTACTATTAAATTGAGTAAAATGTACTCTGAGAAATAACAGGTTTTTTGAGCAGAAAGAGGCAGAGATTAATTTTCTATAGAGTAATTTTGGTTTACTTTTTTATTTTGATTTGGATTTTTTTTTCCTTTTCAGGGTCTTACTGATAATTTTAAAATAAAAGTTATCAAAGTAGAGCTGGTTTGTATAGTGAGATGGAAGAGAAAAACATTAACATCTTCAAAAGAAAATATACAGCCCTGCCAAACACAGGTTGAAATACTAAATTAGTCTAACCTGTCCATTTTCAGATGAGGAAAGAAGAGTCACAGTAAATTAGCTGAGGTTGCAGGGATGATTAAAGTCCCATCTTGTATTTTAGAAAACATTATGCAATGGCATAAAATATCATTGATTCACAACATTTATAAGGGTTTTTTTTTTGTTGTTGTTGTTGTTTTGCAGTAAGCATCAGTCATTTATATTTCCATAGAATATAATCCATTTAACTTTATGTATGCTTTAATTTATTGCACTTATGTTTTTTGACATGATAAAAAATGAGCACAGTAGTAATGGATCTTTTCCCATCCTCTCTAACAAGGACTCCTGGGAAGAAGGAGTCATGACCTAAGAAATGGTAACATTTCTGCCCAGGTCAAAATGCTGTTGTTTCTCAGTAGCAGAAAGATAATTGAAGTCGTCATGCAAGGTGCTCCTACACTTCTTATTGAAAACAAAACTGAAATGTATGGATTTTGGAGCATAACAATAACAGACTAGAGAGTAGACACTATTCTAGTAAATGATGTAATAATATTTCTTTTTGTATAGGTGATCAATATCTTCCACATATATTACTCAGAAGGGGATTCATGTGTTAAATCAAACTAAAAGTCATCTAATGTGGGAACAAACTGACAGTTTTGGAGATCTGCCTCTGATGGTCTTAAGATCGTATTTTTTCTTCAGCTTGGTGTTTGCATATATCTTTTGAATTTGGACAATTTGCAGTTAAGATTTCTGACTGACCTATGATATATGATCAATCTGGGTCTGATTTTACAATTAAACACTTTTATTTTTAAACATATCATCATAGTTTATCCTAGATTTTCTGTTTTATTAACTTTTTGAAATTTACTGTATTGTATGGATTACTATATATAAACCCATTCAATACATTCAAGTTTTGATTTCTGTTTCTAATTTTTTCTGTAGTTTACTTCTATAAATATCAGTTTATGCTATACTAATTTAAGACAGCATTTGTTGGCACATATTATGTGTGATGGTGAAATTAGTAGATTGGTTTGGATTTGTCTCTAGTTAAGTACAGTTTCCCTCAATGGTTGTTGGTAGGAACCCTCCTACATATCTCTCCAGTCACTTGCCTCCAACTGAACTATGAATAGTAAATAAAGCAAAAATAAAAAGGCATGGTGATCACAGTGAGATTCTCCCCATGATTATATCTTTCTTAAATTACAAAAGGAAAAACAGTTCTATTTTCTGATTTTGCCCAGTGATTTCTTAGTCAAGCTTCCATGCTGTGTATCATAGGCTAATTTCATACCCTGATAAATAACATTCTAGTGAACCCTTTGCACTCTCTCCATGTTTTACTCTTTTAAATATATTCTCTTTTTCTAATTTTATTTAAAAATGTATATTTCTATGATATATGATCTGTATATTGCATTGTGTGCTCACCACCCAAAATCAAATCATCTTCTGTCACCATATATTTGGTCCCCTTCACTCCTTTACTATCCATCAAACCTCTTCCCTCTGGTAACCACCATACTGTTGTCTGTGTCTATGACTTTCAGATTTATATTCCACATACGAGTGAAAGTATATGGTCTCGGCCACCGTGAATAATGCTGCAATGTACATAGGGTTCATACATCTTTGTGAATAAATGTTTTCAAGTTTGAGTGGATACCCAGAAGAAGAATTGTTAGGCCATATGCTAACTCTATTCTTAATTTCTTGAGGCACCACCACACTGTTTTCCACAGTGGTTGTACCAATTTACATTCCCTTGAGCAAAAATTAGTGTTCCTTTTTCTCCACAACCTCTCCAACACATGTTATTACCTGTCTTGTTGATAATAGCCATTCTAACAGGTGTGAGGTGGTATCTCGTTGTTTTGATTTACATTTCCCTGTAGCTAATGAAGTTGAACATCTTTTCATGCATCCGTTGGCCATTTGTATGTCTTTTGGGAGAGGTGTCTGTTTAGGTCCTCTGTCTATTTTTTAATTGGATTGTTCATTTCTCCATTGTCGATTTGTATGAATTCTTTATATATTTTGGATATTAACCTTTTGAAGGAGCTGTTGTTTTAATTAAAGTTATTTATTTACTTAATAACTTAATATCTATCATTAAGAATTAGGTTTGTCAGACAGTAACAAAGAGCCCCGTACAACAAATAACAATGGCTTAAAAATGTAGATGTTTATTATTCTTCCTCTTAAAAGTCTTGAGTTTGGCTGTTCTCCAAGAGGCCCTCAGCAACTCAGGCCCTTGCTACTTATTCACATCAGAGATGGCCTCCATTGCAAGGGTCAACTCACGGCCTCAACAGGTGCTTCATTGCCAGTTGCCATTCCAACCAGCATGGAGGAGAAACAAATGAAGAGAAAAGAGTACGTTCTTGTTTTTATCTGTGGAAAACTTCCAGAGTCTGACACATTATATCCTTGCCTATACTTCACCGACCAACACATGAGCATAAAGATATACCTTCCAGCAAGAGAGAAAACAGAAAATGAGAGAGGATGCAATAGTACATGCTCACAGAGATTGTAAGAGCAGACTGAGTTTACCTTGGCTTTACTTCTACTAGCTCTCTGAATTCAGGTAAATTGTCTTTTCCTCAATTTCCTCAGTGATTAAAAGGGGATATATTAATAGTATTGTCTCAGAGATTTTGTAAGCATTAACTTTATTAATGGATGTAGCAGCCTCAGAACAGTACTTATTTATAGGATATGCTCAATCAAATGTTTCACGTTGCTATTATTACTATTATTTATTCTGGAAAGTTAAGTGTAGCTATAAATTGGGCATCCCATTAATGTGGAAGAAAGGGAAATAGGGAAGTAATTAGCATAGCTTAATGGTAGTATAAACATTTTTAAATGTAATCTATAGCAGTAATAGCTAAGTCTGAATTTATTTCAAAAGAAGTTTTGAAGTCATGTGCCCATTTCTTCTCAATATACCATTGCAGTCATACAGAAATGAGGAATAAAATAATAATAATAATAATAAAAGCAATTAAATAGGCATAGTTTGGGTTACAAACACAATAGCATTTTACTCATAAGAAGAAGGATTTAAATCTTGGGCATACCAGGCTCAAGGACTAGAAACAGGCAGATACATTAAGTCTTTGACTGCTGTGAGGCATAGGTAGTGAGAATCAGAATAGTCCACATGCAAGAGGGATGGTGGGCCAGCTCCTTGTGTGAAGGCAGGAACTAGAGGCTGACCCTGGACAACAGGCCAAGAAAGGCTAAAAATAACAACCCTGACCGGTCATGACCTGAGCCAGTGATTATGAGAAGGTCAAGGAGACAAAGAAACTTGGTTGACATCACAAGCTATCTCAAAGACCGAATTTACAATATCCTCATGTTGTCACAGAATTAGCAGCCTAGTATTTCAATATAACATTGTTATGGGCTGAATCTGGGTTTCCAAAATTTATATATTGAACTCTTAACCCTCAGTACATCGGAATATAACTGGATTGAGAGATAGTTGCTTTGAAGAGGCTATTAAATTTAAATTATGTAATTTGTGTCCTAATCCAATCTGAGTAATGTCCTTGTAAGAAGAGGAAATTGGGAAACACAATGAGACACCAGAATATAAGTGCACAGAGCGAACATGTGAACACACAGGTAGAGGCGGCATCTACAAGCCCAGGGAAGAAGCCTCAGGGAAACCAAACTTGCTAGCACCTTGATCTTGGACATCTGGCCTCCAGACTGTGAGCTAATAAATTCTGTTTAAGCCATTCAGTCTATGGTATTTTGTTAAGGCAGCCCAAGCACAGTAGTACAAGTAACCTGATCTGAAACCAAGCAACCAAGAGGCCAGATGGAAATTATTATGAAAAGATAAAAATATGGACTTCATTTAGAGCACACACAGGTTAGGTGTAATTAGTCAGCAATTAGCAGAAGAGCTAGGAAGAGAAGAGTGAATGAGACACAGTCCCAGCTCTCAACCAACTTGTCTACTAAAGAATACAACCCATTACCCTGGCTGGCATGGCTCAGATGGTTGAGCTTAGTCCCATGAACCAAGAGGTTGCCAGTTCAATTCCCAGTCAAGGGCACATGCCCAGGTTGTGGGCTCAATTTCCCATAGGGGGTGTTGCGCTCTCACATAGATATCTCTCTCTCGCTTTAAAAATCAATAAACTATTCTTTAGGGAAAAATACATTGCATTATTTTTCATGTAAGTATATACATGTTGATGTGTGCTATGCCAAATATCTCTGCTTTTCACTTATCATAGATTTATTTTAATTTTGTAAATATATAGGCATATAATTATTTTAATAGGTTCATATGCTTTCATCTTATGGGTATATAATTGTTTTCAATTAAGAAAAAAATTGAAAAAACAAACATTGTATTTGTTAAAATATCATAACAGTCTGTACCCCGCTTCCGCGTCTCTGGGACTACCCCGTTCCTCAAACTGTTATGTTCATTATATTCCACAAATAAGTGAGATCATATGAAATTTGTCTTTCTCTGCTTGGCTTGTTTCACTTAGGATGATACTTTCAAGGTCCCTCCATGTAGTCTCAAAGGATAAGAGATCTTTCTTTCTTACCGCTGCGTAGTACTCCATTGTGTATATGTACCACAGCTTTTTGATCCATTTGTCTACTGATGGGCACTTGGGCTGTTTCCAGATCTTAGCGATTGTAAATAGTGCTGCTACAAAGATGGGGGTACATATATTCCTTCTGATTGGTGATTTATGCTTCTTAGGGTATATTCCTAGAAGTGGGATCACTGGGTCAAATGGAAGATCAATTTTTAATTTTTTGAGGTGACACCATATTGTTTTCCATAGTGGCTGCACCAGTCTGCATTCCTACCAACAGTGTACTAGAGTCCCCTTTTTCTCCACACCCTCGCCAACAGTGGACATGGACAACAATCTGGGGAAGGGGCAGGGAGGGCAGGGGGAGGGGGGAATCAGTGGGGGAAAAAAGGAGAATCATCTGTAACAAAAATTAATCAATAAAAAATAAATTTAAAAAAACACACTCATAGGCACAGAAAAAAAAATAAAATAAAATATCATAACATTGCCTATTTAATATTAAGATTGCGATTTCTTGTATTTTGTACAATGCTAGCACTGTTTAGTATACTGAAAACCAGTACCAATTGCAATATGTTTTTCCAATTTGGGGAAGAATTTATCTTAATATTAGCTAGTTCTCTGAAACTGTTTCATAAAAAGTTTATATTCTTACTAGGTAATCAAGACAAGGCAATTTTGGCCATGTTGTCGTAAAACAGAGTTCATGTATTATAAGTTGTTTCTGAATGAATTCAATTTCCTCTCTTTCCTTCCATTTTTTTTTTTTTTTTAAAATCAGGTTATATTTATTTTTTGTTAGCAGAATAATCCCACCAATAGTCAGTTTTATTTATTAGTTCATGAACTATTTCATTAAAAGTATTTCTATTACATTTTAACAGAGCTTCAATCCTTCTGTGATTTATATTTTGCCATTAGAATCTTTTGATACATTATATACCTCTCTGAAATGTATTTCTACACATCTGACTGAAGCTTCCTATAACAATGTAATTTCTTTTGAATGTGATTCATACCTCATGTGAACTTCTGATAGGGCATGCATTAGATAGAATTCAACAAAAAGTAAAGTTTATTGACATTTTCTTGGATATATTTGTGTTTTCCATCTCCTGTTATATTTATAGCTGTCATTTTAAAGATGACTTTCTTTAGTGCAGCTAAATATTTCACTGGAAAAATTATGTGATTTGCAGGATAATAGTGCTTGGTCTCCTTATTTTTTTCTAAGTCTTTTAGAAAGAGAGCAGATGTTGCAGAGCAAAATACACCAAGGATTGTGTTTGCTTTCTTCCTATATGGAGAAATTCAGAGTATTGTCAAGAGGCCCGATAGTTAGTATATAATTTGCAAGGAAAGCGAAAATCACACTACGAAATTCAAACATACAGTGTGTTTGAATAATGAGTTCTTTTGTATGCTCTTTCTGCTTTTGTTAGGTTCTTAGCATCAACAAAGTAGCAGATGAGAAAATCATGCCCAAAGGCATGTATTCTCCAGAGCAGTTCAAGGAACAGAAGAACATCGAAAACACTTTCCATAAAAACACTATCAACCTCGTTATAAAGTGGCTTGTTATCTGTGTGGTGGTGTGTTTGTCCTGCCAATGGACCTCAGACTTGTGGCTGAACCTCTATGTTTTGTCCAATTCTGAGACACTATGGACCATTAGAGAAAGTTCAAGGTACTCCCACTCCCCAGTTTTGAGTCAAGGTTTGGACTGAATTCTGTAGCATGCTGCATTGGGATCTTTTTAAATTTTAGGCTTCTACCCCATGCTTGCTGTCTTTATCTGTCTGTCTCTTTTAGAATTCTGATGAGAGAAGACTTCCAGCTCCACAAATTAACAAGGTCCACTCAGGTCCTTCCCTCTCCACACAGTGTGAAGTTCCACTTTAGGGTCCAAACATGAGCAGGTGAAAAGAAACCTGGACCTGAGGCACAGTGCCTTAGCAAAACAAACCTGTGTTCAAGAGCAGCACCTTCTACAAGAAAGATCTGTGGATTATAGTTTTCCCCTCTGTCTGCTGTTGTGAAGTCTTCACACCAGGAATATGCAAGTGTCTTTACACTGCCACGTGTCACAGCGCAGGCTGACCAGAGCATGGGTTTTCCACCAAGGATTATAGATCCACAGCATGGCACTTTCCTATGCAAATGTGTGCTTGCCTGTGTGTTCAGATATTGATGTACCTGAGAGTATATGTGAAGATGACCTAAACCACTAGTAGTCACAAGATTAAGAATTTAGCATATTGGGCTAGTGTTAAAATCTGCTTCACAAACATCATCTTAAGACAGCAAGCTTGATGTATAAAAAGAATAAGGGACTGTTGTGACAGAAAATCCCAATTTAATAAGATAAATCCTGCGCATTAGGAGAATTCTCTAATATCAGAGCTGAAAATACAAATGGAGCTGGATGGCTACTGAGCAGCATTCTGTTGGGAAACCAGCAGTCTGGAAAAAGTTCTCTAAACCCAAGAAGTGGTCACCTTAAAATATGTAGAGTTAATCTGGGAAGGTTTTTGATTCTGTGGGGTGAGCCTTCTGTGGGTCCATGTATTTAAACATTAAGTCCTTTTATAGAATACATGTGTTTGAAGATGGAGAATGCTGTTTCCTGAAGCAGTACTGAGTTGGCAAAAATACAAAGATCAAGAAAGAAGTGTCAAAGGAAAACAGTTGTCGCAATAAGATGGAGAGTAAACATAATAATGAAACTTCAAGAGAGAAGCGAGGACCGGTAGAGCTGCATTACAAATGTGTCCATGTTATAAAGAGGAATGCTGAAAGGCCACTTCTGAGAGAAGAGGCAGGAGCACATTATATGGCTGGTATGACCTGGTTCGGGATATGGTGTTACGATGTTCAAATTGGAGAGGCTGATGATGCCACCCAATTTTGGCTTGGATTTTGTAAATGATGATCACACAGACACATGCACACACATACATATACACAGAAAGTATGTAAAGGTTTATTACATGCATAATCGATGTCTCTGGGGAGAGAAGGACACACCTCTCTGGTAAGACATGTTTTGGGAGAGCAAGGAAAGAAGATTGTCCCGGGATATTATTGTGTTTAGGAGCTGAGGTCAAGGTGAGAGTTCCCATGAGTGGACTTGTGGGGTTTGAATCTCCAGCTGCCACCCAAGGAGGTAGCACCCAGGCCTTGCTCTAGTGCAGGACTCAAAGGCCAGAGGGAGAGGTGAGACATAAAACTGTCGGCAGTGAAACATCAGTAAAAGGCGTCAGTCTTCACTAGAGCTACCATCTGCTGAAATCTGTATACACTTTCCTGATGAAATTGTTTAGACAGAAGAGCTAAGCGTGTGTGAAAAGGGATAGAGAGCCAGCGTAACTCTTGAATTTAGAAGAATAATAGCTAAGTGGGCTGTAACAAAGCCTTAATTTATGTCTCAAACTTGTGTGAAAAATATGAAATGTAAAGTTGTCTCAGTCACATCCCTAATAGTTTTTGTGAGTTGACAAGTGGAGAAGAAAACCTGGTGACTAGCTCATGGACATGTACAGAAACAACATGACATGTCCATGACATTGAAGACCAGTTATGGAAAGTTTGCATTGTTTAATAAATGGGGCTGAGAGCATTCCAATGAAAAGAGAATACCTGTGTTCTCCACACCATATTTCAGATGCATTTTCACTTATATCAAAATTATGAAATTGCTATTGCAATGTAGTGCTATTTTTCTGAAGTAGAATTTGTAATGCTTTGGAATGTAGAAACTAGTTTGTAATTTTATTTAAAAAACCAGAGGTCAAAAAGTTAAAGACTTACCTACTTATAAACATGAAAGATACTTTGGTGACTTCTAGGAACTTTACTTTTAAAACAAAGGTGTCTATCCCTTTGCATCTCAAATTATCTCTTTTCTTGCTTTGGGCTGGAATACAAATGCTGAGGATAAGGGTCTGAAACCAGAAATATTAAAAGGGTTCCCGGAAGGCTTTGTGAAGGAGAGACATCATGACAACTACATATTTTAACTACAAGAGAAATAAGCTCCCATCACATTTAAGCTTTAATCTTATTTGCTTCTTAACTGATAAACTTTAACAAAAATTCTTGCCAAGTAATTGGGAAAAAAGCAAACATACTAGGTAAAAAAAAAAAAAGAAAGAAAAATATTCACCATAAATTCACACAATACAAAAGTAGTATAAATGAGTTTTATTTTCAAATTTTCTAACAAACATCTGAATATACATAATAGCAATAAGGCATTTTCTTTTTTTATATGAATTTTTATTTATTTTTTTGTTACAGATATTTTACCTTTTTACCCCATTGGCACCCCCCACCCCACCCCCCCTCCACCCTGTCCCCGGCTTAGTTGTCCATTTCCATTGGTCATGCATACATGCATATAAGTTCTGTGGTTTATCTCTACCCACCCATCCCCCACCCCCTCTTCTGAGGGATGTCAGTCTGTGCCCTACTTCCATGTGTCTGGGTCTACTGTATTCCTCGGACTGTTATGTTCATTATATTCCGTATATAAGTGAGATCATGTGGTATTTGTCTTTTTCTGCTTGGCTTCTTTCACTTAGGATAATACTTTCCAGGTCCCTCCATGTCGTCTCAAAGGATAAGAGATCTTTCTTTCTTACCGCTGCATAGTACTCCATTGTGTATATGTACCACTGCTTTTTTATCCATTCGTCTACTGGTGGACACTTGGGCTGTTTCCAGATCTTAGCTATTGTAAATAGTGCTGCTATGAACATGGGGGTACATATATTCTTCCTGATTGGTGTTTCAGGCTTCTTAGGGTATATTCCCAGCAGTGGGATCACTGGGTCAAATGGAAGTTCAATTTTTAATTTTTTGAGGTAGCACCATATTGTTTTCCATAGCGGCTGCACCAGTCTGCATTCCCACCAGCAGTGTATTAGAGTTCCCTTTTCTCCACACCCTCGCCAGCACTTGTTGTTTGATGATTTGTTGATGGCGGCTATTCTGACATGTGTGAGGTGCTACCTCATTGTTGTTTTAATTTGCATCTTTCTGATGATTAGTGATGTTGAGCATTTCTTCATATGTCCCTTGGCCATTTTTATGTCCTGTTTGGAGAGGTGTCTATTCAGCTCCTCTGCCCATTTTTTAATTGGGTTCTTTGTCTTCCTTTTGTGGAGTTGTATGAGCACTCTATATATATTGGAGATTAACCCCTTATCTGATACATCATTGGCAATGATGTTCTCCCATACAGTGGGTTGCCTTTCCATTTTGATGATTGTTTCTTTTGCTGTGCAGAAGCTTTTTAGTTTGATGTAGTTCCATGTGTTCATTTTCTCCTTTATTTCTGTTGCCTTAGGTGATGTATCAGTGAAAATTCTGCTCCGTATGATGTCCGAAATTTTGTTGCCTACATTTTCTTCAAGAATTTTTATGGATTCACGGGTCACATTTAAGTCTTTTATCCATTTCGAGTTTATTCGTGTGTATGGTGTAAGTTGATGGTCTAGTTTCATTTTTTTGCATGTAGCTGACCAATTTTCCCAACACCATTTATTAAAGAGGCTGTCTTTACTCCACTGTATGCTCTTGCCACCTTTGTCAAATATTAATTGAGCGTATTGCCTTGGGTCCATTTCTGGGTTTTCAGTTCTGTTCCACTGGTCTATATGCCTGTTCTTGTGCCAGTACCAGGCTGATTTGGTTACAGTCACTTTGTAGTATAACCTGATATCTGGTATTGTGATCCCACCTACTTTGTTCTTCTTTTTCAAGATTGCTGTGGCTATTCGGGGTCTTTTTTGGTTCCATATGAACTTTTGAAGTATTTGTTCTAGTTCTATGAAATATGTCATTGGTATTTTGATGGGGATTGCATTGAATCTATAGATTGCTTTGGGTAGTATGGACATTTTAATGATGTTAATTCTTCCAATCCATGAACAGGGTATGTGCTTCCACTTTTTTATATCTTCCTCTATTTCATTTTTCAATGAGCTGTAGTTTTCGGCAAATATGTCCTTTACTTCTTTGGTTAAGTTTATTCCTAGGTATCGTAATTTTTTTGGCTCGATGGTAAATGGGATTGTTTTTTCAGTTTCTCTTTCTGTGAGTTCATCATTGGTGTACAAGAATGCCATCGATTTCTTGACGTTAATTTTGTATCCTGCTACTTTGCCAAATTCATTTATTAAGTCTAATAGATTTTTGATGGAGTCTTTAGGGTTTTCTATGTATAATATCATGTCATTTGCAAATAATGACAGTTTCACTTCCTCCTTTCCAATTTGGATCCCTTTTATTTCTTCTTCATGTCTGATTGCTGTGGCTAAGACTTCCAGTACAATGTTAAATAAGAGTGGCGAAAGTGGACATCCCTGTCTTGTTCCTGTTCTTAATGGAAATGTTTTTAGTTTCTGTCCATTGAGTATGATGTTGGCTGTAGGTCTTTCATATATGGCCTTTATTATGTCGAGATATGATCCCTTTATTCCTACATTGCTGAGCGTTTTTATCAGAAATGGATGCTGGATTTTGTCGAATGCCTTTTCAGCATCTATTGATATGATCATGTGGTTTTTATTCTTCATTTTGTTTATGTGGTGTATCACGTTTATTGATTTGCGAATATTGTACCAGCCTTGCATCCCTGGAATGAATCCCACTTGGTCATGGTGAATAATTTTTTTGATGTATTTCTGGATCCGATTTGCTAATATTTTGTTCAGGATTTTGGCGTCTATGTTCATCAGGGATATTGGCCTGTAGTTTTCTTTCTTTGTAGTGTCTTTTTCTGGTTTTGGAATTAGAATTATGCTGGCTTCATAGAACGTGTTTGGAAGTCTTCCTTCTTCTTGAATTTTTTGAAAGAGTTTGAGGAGACTGGGTGTTAGTTCTTTTTTGAATGTTCGGTAAAACTCCCCCCTGAAGCCATCTGGGCCTGGGCTTTTGTTTGCTGGGAGAGTCTTGATTACCTCTTCAATTTCCTTAGTTGTTATTGGTCTGTTCAAGTTTTCTATCTCTTCTGGGAATAGTTTTGGGAGACTGTGTGTTTCTAGAAATTTGTCCATTTCGCTTAGATTGTCAAATTTGTTGCCATATAGTTGTTCGTAGTAGTTGTTAACGATCTTTTGTATTTCCGTGGTGTTTGTTGTTACTTCTCCTCTTTCATTTCTGATTTTGTGTATTTGGGTTCTCTCTCTTTGTTTCTTGGTTAGTCTAGCTAAGGGTCCATCAATCTTGTTTATCTTTGCGAAAAACCAGCTCTTTGTTTCATTGATCCTTTGAATTGTTTTTTTGGTCTCTATGTCATTTATTTCTGCTCTGATCTTTACTATTTCCTTCCTTCTACTTGCTCTGGGGTTTTCTTTTGTTGTCTTTCTAATTCTTTAAGTTGTAAGGTTAGATAGTCTATTAGAGATTTTTCTTCTTTTTTGAGGTAGGCCTGTAGTGCTATGAACTTCCCTCTCAGAACTGCTTTCGCTGCATCCCTTAGATTTTGTGTTGTTGTGCCTTCATTTTCATTGGTTTCCAGGAAGTTTTTAATTTCTTCCTTGATCTCCTCGGTGACCCATTCATTGTTTAATAACATGCTATTTAGCCTCCATGTGTTGGAATGTCTTTGCATGTTCTTGTTGCAATTGATTTCTAGTTTCATGCCATTGTGATCTGAGAAGATGCTTGATATGATTTCAATCTTCTTGAACTTGTAGAGGTTTAGTTTGTGTCCTATCATGTGGTCTATCTGTGAGAATGTTCCATGTGCACTTGAGAAGAATGTGAATTCTGTAGTTTTGGGGTGTGATTCTCTGTAGATATCTATTAAATCCATTTGGTCTAGTACTTCATTTAGAGTCTCTGTTTCCTTGCTAATTTTTTGTCTAGAGGATCTATCCAGTGCTGTCAATGGGGTGTTGAAGTCCCCTGCTATGATTGTATTGTTGTCGATTTCTCCTTGGAAGTCCTCCAGAAGATTTTTAATGTATTTTGGTGCTCCTATATTGGGTGCATATATGTTTATCAAGGTTATATCTTCCTGTTGGATAGATCCTTTCAATATTATGTAGTGGCTGTCTTTGTCTCTAGTTATGGTCTTCATTTTGAAATCTATTTTATCATATATGAGAATTGCTACCCCAGCTTTTTTTTGCTTTCCATTTGCTTGGGAAATTTTTTTCCATCCCTTCACTTTCAACCTATGTGAGTCTTTTGTTGAGAGGTGGGTCTCTTGTAAACAACATATAGATGAGTCATGCTTTCTTATCCAATCAGCTACTCTGTGTCTCTTTATGGGAGCATTCAATCCATTTACGTTTAAGGTGATTATTGATATGTACTTATTTATTGCCATTTTTGTTTAGTGTGGTTCTATTTTTCTTCCATTTCTACTGCTAATTACAGTAGTCCTTTTAACATTTCTTGCAGTGTTGGTTTGGTGCTAATGCATTCCCTTAGCCTTTTTTTGTCTGGGAAGCTCTTTATTTGATCTTCTATTTTGAATGATAGCCTTGCTGGGTAGAGTAGTCTTGGATTCAGATTCTTGTTTTTCATGACTTTGATTACTTCATGCCATTCTCTTCTGGCCTGTAGTGTTTCTTGGGAGAAGTCAGCTGAGAGCCTTATGGGGTTCCCTTTGTAGGTAACCTGTTGCTTATCTCTTGCTGCTTTTAGGATTCTCTCTTTGTCTTTAATTTGTGGCATTTTAATTACTATGTGTCTCGGTGTGGGCCTGTTTGGGTTCTTCTTACTTGGGACTCTCTGTGCTTCTTGAACTTGAATGCCTTCTTCCTTCACCAAATTAGGGAAGTTTTCTCTCACTATTTTTTTGAATATATTCTCTGTCCCTTGCTCATTTTCTTCTTCTTCGGGGACTCCTATGATGTGAATATTATTACGTTTCCAGTTGTCCCATAGTTCTCTTAAGCTGTCTTCCTGTTTTTTAATAGTTTTTTCCTTTTTTTTTCTGATTGGTTGATTTTTTCTACCCTGTCTTCTAATTCACTGATCCAGTCCTCAGCTTCCTCTACTCTGCTTTTTAAACCTTCCAATGTGTTTTTCATTTCTGATATATCATTTTGTATCTCTTCTTGTTGGTTTTTAATTTCCAATTGGCTTATTTTCAGTGTCTCTATGTCCTTACTCACGCTGTTCAGCTTCCTCAAGATCATGGCTCTGAATTCTAGCTCTGTTAACATGCCTAATTGCTCCACATTGATCTCATCTTCAGTGGAGGTCTCTTGCTCTTTCATTTGGCTTCTGTTTCTGTGTTTCACCATTTTGGCTATCACTGTGGGCTTTGGAGCCTGTCAAGTTCTCCCTGTGGGTGTTGGTGTTCTGCTGTTTGTGGCTCCCTCTCCTGTGTTTAGATGAGCGAGGGAGGACCCACGTTGAACACCACTGTCAAGTCTTACTTTCCTGGTTAAAGTTGCCAGACCAGGAAAGGTACTGTTATCCTCTAGCTTTTTGCCTGGAGGCTAGCAGTCTAGGTTACTTGATGAGTTTTGGGTTGTCAGTTGATTGAAAAACTCCCTCTGGTGCTCAGCCAAGGGGCTTTCAGGAGGGTGTGGCAGATACTGGTTATTAGTGAGCCTCAATTAGCACTTCAATGGCCCACAGGGTGGGGTTGGATCTCTGAGGGAGGGGCTGCTGCCTCTCCTCAGAGCCCTGGGAAGGAGCAATGTGGCCACTGTCCTGGGTGGCAGCAACTCAGCCAAAGCTCTGAGTGCCCTCCAAACCCCGAGTGTCCCGACACAGTTCCAGTCCAGTCCGCCCTCCGCCGGAGCCCAAGGTGAGTGGCTGTGGCTGTTTCAGCCTCTGTCCCGGCTGCGCTGTGGGGCCGCCTGGGAGTGTAACCCGAGGGTGCTGCTCACAGCTAAGGCCGCTGCCGAGCTGCTGACCCTGGGCTCCCAGCCCCCGTCTCGCACCTTCGCAAGCCTACCGGGATGGATTCAGTGTCCCTCGTTGTATGGTCCTCGCAAGCTGCTTTTCTGTTGTTTTTTCCTGTCGATTTGTCTGTGTTATAGTTGTAATTCCAGTTTGGTTCTGGGAGACGGTCTGTGTAGCTCCGTTCACTCCGCCGCCATTTTTCGGTTCATAAGACATTTTCTAAAATCACTATTAACATTTTTCTATGTTTCAGGATACAGAATAAACTAAATATTAATGGAAGATATTGATTTTAACAGTAAAAATGTATACTTTCCTTTTTTAGTAAGCATATTTCTAGGAAAATACCAAATATTTAAATAAATTTAAATATTTGTAAGTTCACACACATATATTCGATTTCTGGGTAAATGTGAATTGTCCTTAGAGACTGAGTTGTCCAGTTATCATATAGTAATGAGCCTCTGATTATAGGTAATATGGCATCTAGGCCTTACCACTCTTTAAACTTAAAAAAAAATTTCACTGTGTATGCAAATTTATTTTTTGGCTTTTTTTGTCTGTTAGAGACATTACATGCAACAATTTAATTATTTGGATAGTACTCCTTGCATTTTGTAAATGAAGCCCTGGCCCATATTATACAGTTTAATGACAGAGATTAATGGATTAATCAAATAAAATTGTTATAATTGTGTAGATTTTTTATGCTGAGGGAATTACGTTTGAGCCAACATTCCCATTCAATTCCTTCTTTTCAGGAATTTCAAGTCAATACATCAAACATGACTTAGTCTAGCCCTTGAGAACCCCTCAGGCAAGGAAAAATTTATTTAGTCTGACTATACAAACAAATTGAGAAGGTGGAACTGGAGATTTGAAGACTGGGATGTGAAATGAAAGAAAGTGGGGTGCTGAAGTAATGCTTACACTGGATGTTCATACAATTAAAAATACAGTCATGTGTACTTAACAGAATCATTGCACACCATGCACATGGTGTCCTAAGGCTATTCAAAATTGTAATATGACAAAAAGTAGTGACGTTTATGTTTAAAGGCCTAGAAAACTGCAGTACCTTCTTTTACCATACAAATAAATAATGTTGATTTAAAAAAATCTAAAACAAATAAAGAATGCTTAGAGTTTCTTTATTATCCATAAATGTATGTAATTCTTATCCTTAAAAATCCAGAGACCATTTAGATATGTGTATATAGAGTGAAATGTAAAATTAGGTAGAGTAAAAGTATTAAGTCTTTTGAAAACATTGAGGGGAAAAATGTAGCAAAGAAAGAGAATTGCACATTCTGTAGGATAAAAGAGCAATCTGAAGTCACTGTGGTGTGAATAAAAGCAGGCAGATTCACGAGGAAGTGGAAATTCACAAGAACAGAATGGCAGAAGGGGAATGCCCTGTCTTCAGCAGCTTTTAGCCTGAAGACACACTGGGGCTGACTCTACAGGAAGCAGCTACAATTCAGATAGAATATCCACAATTATCCTGGATAAAAGAAGGGGAAAGAGAGGTGGGGACAGCCACAGATGCTGCAAAGAGGGGTCTGTGCCCCAGAAAAGAGAGACTTGCAGACAGGAAGTCATGATCATGTGTATCTGTAAAAATCTGTGAAAATCTGTAAAAATCTAATATTCTCAGGCTAAGCCTTGAACTTCTGTATGGGATGTAACCAAATCAGTTCAACTGTGGATACAATAACTAAACTGTAATTGAAGTTGTTGACTAAGAGACAGCATTTCCAGATAAGCCCTATCAGTCTGTTTGCCTGTTGAAACAAGCAAACATATGAGGATAGTAACAGTGTTTAATGAACTATACAGTAGCCTTCTTGAAGAAATATTATGCTTGTTCTTAAATAAAAAAATAAATGGCACATATATACATATCTATGTGTATATATATATATAATTTATAAAATAATTTACTTGAAGGATGAATAAGGATCTGTTTAGATCACCAGATTATCAAAAGGCTTTGTTTTTCCGATGAGGATAGAAAGAATATTAAACCATGATCTATCTCATGGCAAATTATAATTTTCCTGAAAGGAGAAGATAATTCTGGGCCAAGCAATAAACAAAGTTGGAAATGCCCTATCCCTTAGGTGAACAGTATAACTGAATGAAATAAAACCACCTCACCAGGTAATTGATCACGTTTTTCCAATGCACTTACGTGAATTATTACTTATTCTTGACCTCGTTACCCTCATCCCTAAAATTAGTTGATGTATTCACTGACTGTGCAATATTATTATCATTGTTAGTCGCAGATCTCTCTACTATCCACCTATCTTCCCAAAATGTAGACAACAATAGAAATGTGTTTTGATTGCAGCCAGTATGAGCCACCCAGGAAGCTTGAAGGTTTTGCTTTCATCCCATTCCTGTATCTGCATACCCTGCCTCCTCCAGAAGGGAGGGGCCCGACTGTCATAGGAGGGGTGTACCTATTAACTCAATTGAGATAATCACTTCATAATGTATACACGTATTAGATTGTCATCTAATTTTTAAAAAAAATGTACACAGTTTTCATTTGTCAGTCATACTTTAGTAAAGCTGGAGGAAAATTAAAAAGAGAAAAAGAAAGCATGGCAGTTTGAAAACCACTGTTCTAGCAGCTATAACATGAATGGTTTAGCACTGAGTACTTATGCTATCCTTTCCAAAGTAAAACAATTTTCAAGATAATCTCTGGAGTTTGTTCTTGCATATTGATATGTGTTTGTGTGACCACCACAACAAAATATTAAATGTGTAAGTGCTGGTTTTGCTGCATGAACACAGTTTAGTCTTACACATTGGACTCCATTGTTCCATAGCTCAGGAAAGGCTTAGGTTTTGTTGCAGTGATAGTTTAAATGATGCTAGGTTTACACTCACATTTTAGGGGTTTATCTGCAATGACATTAAGTAATCAATTTTACATGTCTAATTGTATGTCATATAGGAGTCATTTAAATGCACTTTTCGAAGATATAACTGATTTTGGGTGAGAGAAAACCTAAAATGTATATTAAGTTTCATAATAATGAATGCATGGCATTGAAAAACTAAGTTGAGACAGCTGTGTGATTGCAAAGCAAGATGGTGATTAGTAGGAAAACAAATTAAAATGTACTGTACTATAAATACTTGCTATTTTATTTAGAAACCCTGTTATATCTATAATACTATTTGAAGTGACCTGGCTTTACCTGGACAATACCGGAAAAAAGGGCAAAGGGACAAACTAAGTTATGTTCTTGCTGGCTATACCTTTTGGTAATGACTTACCAATTTATTGCATCCTTGTATTCATAGACTTCATGATTCATAGTTAGTGCACTTATTATAATTTATTATTTCATTGAAGTAAATTAGATTCATCAAATAAGAGACAGTTTTTGTCTTTGAGGATCTAAGCGAAGAAAAATAAAAATAAATCAAAACTAACTTTCCTCTACAGAACAAAAATGTGTCTATAAACCATAACCCAAAATGCATGTGATGATGAAATGTTTTATAATTTTAAATTGCCTTTCAGTTTTAATGAATGTATATGGTAAATGTTAAACTATGCTAGGAAAAGAAACTAGACAGAGAGAGAGAGAATGGTGGAAAATTATCCTATTCCTCTAACTTCTCATTTATACTCCTCAGAACTGATGGAATATTTTTACCATATTTACTCTTATAAATTAAATCTGAAAACACATTGAATAGCTTATAATTCAGATAAAATAGTAATAGTGATATTTATACCAAGGTAGTAGTGTCAGAAGCAGCAGTGAAGTTGGATGGATCCTGAACTATATTAAGTGAAATTTATATGAAGAACAAACAATATTTAAAATTCACAAAATAACAAGTGGATGATACCAAGGACACTCTTCCAAACACCCAGGACTTAGAATCATTATTGTTTTTTATCACAATGCCTGATCAATTTTATTTTGGGTAAATGAAATAAAATATTCCTGTAATGGTACAATTTCTTTCTCTACCCCAGGCCAATTGTTGTGTCTTTTTCTTTTCTTGTCTTTTTTTTTTCTTTTTCTTTTTTTTTGAGAACCACTGCTGGAATTTACAGTATACCATCATGGGCTATTTTACACCTTTAAAAGTATAACCTAGATTTGGGGGAAAAAGAAAACTGTTTTCCTGGTCTCATCATAGGTTACATGATATTTTCTTAATCTGGCTACATATTATTGGATATTAAGAATGTTTTAAATTAATTTATTCTCATAAAGTAAATCACCAATGAACATTTTGTTTGATCTCCCCTTATAAGTGGGCTACATTTTCCTATGTTGTCCAACATAGCGACTTATGTGGCTAGTATAAATTTAGATGTGCTGTTGAGTATAAAATACTCTATAGATATTAGAAATTAACCCCTTATCTGATATATCATTGGTAATTATGCTCTCCCATACAGTGGGTAGCCTTTCCATTTTCATGATTGTATCTTTTACTGTGTAGAAGCTTTTGAGTTTGATGTAGTCCCTTGTGTTCATTTTCTTCTTTGTTTCTGTTGCCATAGGTGATGTATCAGTGAAAATTCTGCTTCATATGATGTCTGAAATATTTTTCCTTACATTATCTTCTAGGATTTTTATGGATTCATGAGTCACATTTAAGTCCTTTATCCACTTTGAGTTTATTCGTGTGTATGGTGTAAGTTGATGGTCTAGTTTCATTTTTATGCATGTAGCTGTCCATTTTTCCCAACGCCATTTATTAAAGAGGCTGTCTTTACTCCACTGTATGCTCTTGCCACCCTTATCAAATATTAATTGAGTATATTACCTTGCGTCAATTTCCAGGTTCTCTGTTCTGTTCCACTTGTCTATCTGCCTGTTCTTGTGCCAGTATCTGGCTGTTTTGATTACAGTGGCTTTGTAGTATAACCTGAAATCTGGTAATGTGATCCCTCCATTTACTTTTTCTTTTTCAAGATTGCTGTGGCTATTCGTGGTCTTTCTTGGTTCCATATGAACTTTTGAAGTATTTGTTCTAGTTCTGTGAAGTATGTCATTGGTATTTTGATGGGATTGCATTGAATCTATAGATTGCTTTGGGTAGTATAGACATTTTAATGATGTTAATTCTTCCAATCCATGAACAGGGTATGTGCTTCCACTTTTTTATATCTTCATCTATTTCTTTTTTCAATGACCTGTAGTTTTCTGCGAATAGGTCCTTTATTTGTTTGGTTCAGTTTATTCCTAGGTATCTTAATTTTTTTGCCACAATGGTAAATGGGATTGTTTTTTTAGTTTCTCTTTCTGTGATTTCATCATTGGTGTATAAGAATGCCATAGATTTCTTGATGTCAATGTTATAAACTGCTACTTTGCCAAATTCATTTATTAAGTCTAGTAAATTTTTGATGGAGTCTTTGGGATTTTCTACTTATAGTATCATGTCATCTGTGAATGACAGTTTCACTTCCTCCTTTCCAATTTAAATCCCTTTTATTTTTTCTTCCTGTCTGGTTGCTGTGGCTAAGACTTCCAGTACTATGTTAAATAAGAGTGGCAAAAGTGGGCATCCTTGTCTTGTCCTGTTCTTAAGGGAAATGCTTTAAATTTTTGCCCATTGAGTATGATGTTGGCTGTAGGTCTCTCATATATGGCCTTTATTATGTCGAGATATGATTCCTCTATTCCCAGATTGCTGAACGTTTTTATCAGAAATGGGTGCTGGATTTCGTCAAATGCTTTTTAAGCATCTATTGATATGATCATATGATTTTTATCTTTCATTTTGTTTATGTGGTGTATCACATTTATTGATTTGCAAATATTGTACCAGCCTTGCATCCCTGGGATGAATCCCACTTGGTCATGGTGAATAATTTTTTTGATGTATTGCTGGATTTGATTTGCTAGTATTTTGTTCAGAATTTTGGCATTTATGTTCATCAGGGATATTGGTCTGTAGTTTTCTTTCTTTGTAGTGTCTTTTTCTGGTTTTGGAATTAGAATTATGCTGGCCTCATAGAACGAGTTTGGAAGTCTTCCTTTTTTAATTTTTTGAAATAGTTTGAGGAGAATGGGTATTAGTTGTTCTTTGAATGTTCAGTAAAATTTCCCCATGAAGCCATTTGGGCCTGGGCTTTTGTTTGCTGGGAGAGTCTTGATTATATCTTCAATTTTTTCTGTTGTTATTGGTCTGTTCAAGTTTTCTATCTCTTTCTGGCCCAGTTTTGGGAGACTATGTGTTCATAGAAATGTGTCCATTTCACTTAGATTGTCGAATTTGTTGCTGTATAATTGTTCATAATATTTGTTAACAATCCTTTGTATTTCTGTGGTGTCAGTTATTATTTCTTCTCTTTCATTTCTGATTTTGTGTATTTGGGTTCTCTCTCTTTGTTTCTTGGTGAGTATAGCTAACAATCCATCAACCTTGTTTATCTTTTCAAAGTACCAGGTCTTTGTTTCATTGATCCTTTGAATTGTTTTTTTGGTCTCCATGTCATTTATTTCTTCTCTAATCTTGACTGTTTCCTTACTTCTACTTGCTCTGGGGTTTTTATTTTGTTTGCTTTCTAGTTCTTTAAGTTGTGAGGTTAGATAGTTTACTAGAAATTTTTCTTGCTTCTTGAGGTAGGCCTGTAGTGCTATGAACTTCCCTCTTAGAACTGCTTTCATTGAATCCCATAGATTTTGTGTTGTTGTGTGTTCATTTTCATTGGTTTCCAGGAATTTTTAAATTTTTTCCTTGATCTTCATGGTAACCCATTCATTGTTCAATAACATGCTATTTAGCCTTCATGTTTTCAAGTGTCTTTGCATGTTTTTGTTGTGATTGATTTCTAGTTGCATGCCATTGTATCTGAGAAGATGTTGATATGATTCCAATCTTCTTGAACTTTTATAGAGTTAGTTTGTGCCCTAACATGTGGTCTATCTTTGAGAATGTTCCATGTGCACTTGAGAATAATGTGACTTCTGTAGTTTTGGGGTATAATTCTCTGTATATATGTATATATTAAATCCACTTGATCTAGCATTTCATTTAGAATCTGTGTTTCCTTGTTAATTTTTTTTCTATAAGATCTATGTCAGCAGGATATTGAAATCCCCTGCTATGATTGTATTGTTGTTGATTTCTTCTCTGTAGTCCTCCGGAAGATTTTTAATATATGTTGAGGATCCTATATTGGGTGCATATATGTTTACCAAGGTTATATCTTCCTGTTGGATAGATCCTTTCAATATTATGTAGTGGCCTTCTTTGTCTCTATTATGGCCTTCATTTTGAAATCTACTTTTGATATATGAGTATTGCTACCCCAGCTTTTTTTTTTTTTTTTTACTTTTCATTTGCTTGGACGATTTTTTTCCATCCTTCACTTTCAACCTGTGGAGTCTTTTGTTGTGAGGTGGGTCTCTTGTAAACAACATATATGTGAGTGATGCTATCTTATCCAGTCAGCTACTCTGTGTCTTTTTATTGGAGCATTCAAACCATTCACATTTAAGGTAATAATTGATATGTACTTATTCATTGCTATTTTTTTTAGTGTGGTTCTATTTTTCTTCCTATTTCTTGTACTAATTATAGCAGTCCTTTTAGCACATCTTGCAGTGCTGGTTAGGTGTAATATATTCCCTTAGCCATTTTTTGTCTGGAAAGCTCTTTATTTGACCTTCTATTTTGAATGATAGCCTTGCTGGATAGAGTAGTCTTGGAGTCAGATTCTTATTTTTCATGACCTTGATTACTTCATGTCACTCCCTTCTGGCCTGTAATGTTTCTGTTGAGAAGTCAGCTGAGAGCCTATGGGGTTTTCTTTGTAGGTAACCTGTTGCTTACCTTTTGCTGCTTTTAGAATTCTCTCTTTGTCTTTAATTTTTGGCATTTTGATTACTATGTGTCTTGGTGTGGGCTTATTTGGGTTCTTCTTACTTGGGGCACTCTGTGCTTCTTGAACTTGAATGCCTTCTTCCTTCACTTAGGATAGCTTTCTGTCACTATTTCTTCAAATATATTCTCTAACCCTTGCCCATTTTCTTACTCTTCAGGGACTCCTATGATGCAAATATTATTATGTTTCCAGTTGTTCCACAGTTATCTTAAGCTGTCTTTTTGTTTTTTAATTGTTTTTTTTTACTTTTGGTTTTCTGATTGCTTGACTTTTTCTACCCTTTCTTCTAATTCACTGATCCAGTCCTTAGCTTCCTCTACTCTGCTGGTTAGTCCTTCCAGTGTGTTCTTAATTGCTGCTATGTCATTCTTTATTTCCACTTGGTTGGTTTTTAATGTTTCTATATCTTTACTCATGGTGTTGATGTCCTTACTCATGCTGTTGAGCTTCCTCAAGATCATGGCTCTGAACTCTTACTCTGATTATTTGTTTGGCTGCATTTCATTGATCTCATCTTCGATAGCGTTCTCTTGTTCTTTCATTTGGGATTTGTTTCTTTGTTTCATCATTTTAGCTATTTCAGTGTGTTTTGGAGCTGCCAAATTTTTCCTGGGGTGTTTGTGTTCTGCTGTTTGTAGCTCATTCTACTGGGTTTGGATGAGCCTGGGCAGTCCCACATTAAACACCACTGTCAAGTCTTACCTCCCTGGGTAGATTTGCAAGCCCAGGAAAGGTTCAGTTATCTTCTAGCTTATTCCTGGTGGCTAATAGTCTCAGTTACTCAGTGCCTTCTAATGTAGCCCTGGTGTTCATTGTCCTGCTGCTTTTCTGTTGATTTCATCCAAGGATTTGTCTTTATTTTAGTTGTAATTCCTGTTTTGTCCTGGAAGATTGTCTGCGTAGCTTCTACTCATTCAGCCTCCATTTTCACATTCTGGAAGCCTATCTTGTGTGCAGCTGGATTGCACAGGCCTTTCTGTTGCCCCCGTACCCTGCATGTCCCATGGGTAACTGGATCACACATTCCCTTTGGGGACCTGGCTTTATGCCTATGTTATGGGCTGCTGGGTTGCACAGGTCTCTCTGGTGCTTCAGCACCCCACAGGTCCCACAGGTAACTAGATCACACCGTCCGTGCTGGTTTGCACATGTCTCTCTGGTGTTTCAGCCCCCACAGGTCCTATGGGTAAGTAGATAGCACAGTCTCTGCTGGGTCGCATAGGTCTCTCCAGTGCTTAAGCACCCCACAGTTCCCGTGGGTAACTGGATGGCACAGTCCCTGCTTGCTAGCACAGGCCTCTCTGATTCCCCAGCACCCTGCAGTTCTAGCTAACAGGCAACTGGATAGCACCAGTTTCTCTGGGGCTCCAGCTTTCCACTGTGGGGTACTGGATTGCACAGGCCTTGGTGGAGTCCCAGGTCCTATCGCTGGTGCCTAGGGAGTACTGATGCCCCATGGGGCTCAACTCCTGCTCAGCTTTTGTTATAGTTTTGGGGGATGGGTCTCAGCTGCTGGTCTATGCTTCTGTTGCCTAGGGATGGATGTCTGCTCCCCAGCCTCTGTTGCTGGGGGTATATCTCTACTCTGATCGGGCTGCGATTATGGGGGATGGTGCTGGGCTCCGGGCTGTCTGTGGCTTCTGGGACCAGCACCTTTGGAGCTCCACTACTATGCACAGGTCTGTGTTGATACAGAGTATCCACTGGTTTGAAGGTGCCAGGTGTTCTGATGGGCTCAGATTGCTGGGCCCTAGCCGCTCCCACTGCCTCCTCCCAGGGAAGACCCAGGAGCTTCCAAAATGGTGGGACCTCCCCGCCAAGCAGGGAGAAGCACCCTGAAGGGCCGCTTACCTTGGTAACTGGTTGCTCCATCCACAGCACAGGAACCTTCTGCTCCGTGTCTCTGTACTGCTTGTGTTTGGTCGTCCACCTTCAAGTCCACTCACTCTCTCACACACTTGCTCACTCACACACTCACCCTCTCTCTGGTCCTGCCTGCCGCCATCTTCCCTGAAGTTCATTTGTCTGCCACCTATTTTTAAATATTGTAGCTTTAAAATAAAATTTGATATCTGGCAGATTAAAGTTCTAAATTTTCTCTCTTTTCCTGTTAATCTTGCCATTTTGTATTGATGAGGCTTCCTCTCTTCCAGACATTTTAGAATCAGCTTCTAATGTTCAGTAAAAATGTATTTTGTTAATATCAATGTGATTACATTGCTTCTATAGGTTATTTTGGTCAATATTGACTTTTTCCATCAGTGTTTATGTTGTATGTCTTCTTAATGTCCCCTAAAATATTTAGTTATTTTTCTATAAATAACTTACATGTCTTCAGTAAAAATATTATTGAATAACTTCAGTGCAGTTTGTTATGTTGTTACTCCTCTTAATATATAACATATGAATCCTTGAAATGTGAATGGTACACATAGAGCCTCAACAAATAGATTAGTCTAATAAAGTATTTTTTCTCAGAGAAGATATTTCTTTGCTCAATGACCTGCCTCCTGATTATGGAAATGACAGAGCATCTTTCCAAACTAAAATATTAAAGTGTTAACTTGTCTAGATCTGTGTTAAGAAAATAGGAAATTAAGTCTGTGCATGAACCTGCCTTCACACTTTGCTCAATTCTCCTTCTACAAAAACAGTACTTGATAGTCCACTTTGACCCTTTGTTCATGATTAGTACTCCACATTACAGCCGTGGCATCTAGAAAATTATAATGCCTGCCTTCTATGTTTTGAAAATAAAGGCAGAACAATATAGTTAGAAGTGTGTAGGGAAATCCATCAAAGTTCTATCTTATTTCATGATGATCTCTTTAATACAATCATATTTTTAAATAATATGAAATTATTTCTACAAATTAAGATTTGATTTGTTTGACCAGTGTGGCTCAGTGGACTGAGTGTTATCCCATGCACCAAGAGGTCGCTGGTTTGATTCCTGGTCAGGGCACATGCCCTGATTTAAGATTATTGATATTATGTTACATTCAAAAGAGTATAATAAGAGTAATTGAATGTAGTTTTAGAAGTTTAGTGTAGTTGTATAGTTGAATATTTTCTCGTGAATTTATGTTTCTGATCATATTGCTTGTCAGGTTTGAAAGAAAACAAATGTGACTTGGGAATTTTTCTGATAGGTTATTTGATTATATTAAATATACTAAATTAAATATAAAAATAAAGATTGCAAACAATCTTTCATATTACATATTTATATTCACACATTTATTAAATATACTTTATTGCATAATATATATATATATTTTAAAGTTGTACAGCTGAAATTTATATAGTTATTAACATTACCTCAATACATTTAATTTTCTTAATGGTTAAAAATGGAAAATCAAGTGTATTCACCTGCTAATAAGGAAGCCTTGGGACCCAGATGTTGGGTAGTAACAGTCTCGGCCACACCCCTCTGCCTTCTAGATGAATCATTGTTTCAGGAGTAAGCAAAAACCAGTGTAGAGTCTGAAGAGTAGCCCATCTTGCTTATCTTAGATAAACAAACTTCAACCTATGAATCAGAAACTCTGCAGATGGAACCCTGGGACCTGTATTTTAAAATTTTTATTAGAGAAATTTTTTAAAACCTTTATTGTTGAAAGTATTACAGATGTTCCCTCTTTTTCTCCCCCACTGTGCCTCTCCTCCCCCCTCCCCGCCGCCTTCCCCACATATTGTCTGTGTCCACTGGTTATGCGTATTGCATGATATATTTTTATGGCACACACAAATGTGAATTTATCGCTGATATTTGTCAACTTCAAAAGAATTGCTATTGAAAACTCTCTGAAAATAAAGGATTTTTTTACCTGCATATTCTCTCAGTTACTGATAAGGTAGGTAAAAGCTGCCTGTGGCAAGATTTGCTGTGGCTGATTGAGCCAAGGCTTGGGGACTTCTTGTCCTGGCATTTTAAAATCTACAATGCCACGACAAGAAGTCTCAAAGATGAAGTCTGCCAAATTAGAGTTTGAGTATTCCCAGGTAAGTATGCCAAGCAAAAATATATACATATCACCTTTATTATAACCATTGATTTTTAACAATTATTTTAGTTATAATCCAAAAATGGATATGATGCAGGCAAAATGCCGTTGGGATTAATTTAAACTCTACACGTCAAAGTAAAATCACGCACAAGTCACCCATACAGCTACACTCTGCAACATTCCCTTCAGCATGAGCAAGGACATGTACACAATTTCTTCACAGAGAAGCGGTAAAAATTCTTCTGTGGAAACATCTGATAAAAGTTTTCCAAGATCTCAAAGTACTGTAAAAGTGTTGTTTTTATTTTCGAGGTATTGGTTACAAAGGGTAAAATGTATAAATCTTGAGGGCATGTTTCAATTTTTAAACACATGTTGCAATAACCAAGAAAAAGTTGTAGAATAGAAATAGTTTCTGTTTTTTTCTCAACACAAATTCACCTATGTTCTTGCATAATTCCTTTTACGCTTCTGTGATGTAATCAGATCAATGCTGTTTTATTGTTGTGTAATGTTCCCTTGTATGAAGATACAACATTTGTTGTCCATTCTCCTTTTCATAAATATCTAAGTTACTTCCAACTTTTACTGTTATGAATAAAGCTGTTGTGAACATTTGTGTGGACATGTTCACTCACTTCTATTAAGTACATACTTAAAAGTGAGATTTCTGGGTGATAGAATAGGATTAAGTGTAGTGCTTAATTATAAAAAGGAAAACTTTTTTCCTAAATCATTATGGCAATTTTATACTCACTCAAGCAATGTGTAAGATTTACATTTACCCCGCATTCTATTCTTTTTATTTATTTATTTTGTATCCTCCTCAGATAGAGCAGGAAGGAGAGAGGGTAGAAGAGAGGGAGAAACATCGATGTGAGAGAGAGACATCAACTGGCTGCCACCCACACTACCCCATGGGGTTGGGGACAAACTGAAACCGAGTACGTGCCCCTAGCGGGAACTGAACCCAGGACTCTCTGGTCTGCAGGCCAATGCTCTAACCACTGAGCAAAACCAGCCAGGGCCCACATTTTTTTAAACCACATCTTTGCACTTTATATAAAAGATGCTTATTTTAATAGACAATGTTATTAAATTATGAGAAACATATGCAACTCTGCATCTACAAACACAATCAAGAGAATAAATTTTTTAAATATGTTTTTATTGATTTTTTTGAGAGGAAGAGAGAGAAAAAACATCAATGTGAGAGAGAAAAACCATTGGTTGCCTCCTGCACACCCCCTACTGGGAAATTGAGCCTGCAACCTGGGCACGTGCCCTAGCCAGGAACCGAACTGGGACCACTCAGTCCACGGGATGACACTCAGTCCACTGACCTACACTGGCTGGGCAAGAATGAATATTTTTATCATCACAGAAAGATACCTTGTCCCAATATGATTCAGCAATTTTACTTCTGGGTACACACCCAAAACAATTTACAGCAGAGTCTTGAAGAGATATGTAATAAGAGCATTATTTACAATAGTTTAAAGGTAGAAGCCAACCAAGTGTCCATTGATGAATAAATTGATTAAAGAAACATTGTATCTACACACAATGAAATATTATTCAGCCTCATGGTAAGTGATAAGAGCTAGGCACAATAGGGCAAATACTGTATGGAATATTTAGGAATATCTAGAGTATTCAAATTTGTAGAAACAGAAAATAGATTGCTTGTTGTCAGAAGCTGGGGGAAGAAGGGCGATCTGTAGTTTAATGGGTACACAGGTTTAGTTTGTGATAAAATGTGTTGTAGAGATGGATGGCAGTGTATGTTACACAATGAGAATGTACTTAATGTCACTGAACTGTGCACCTAAAAATGGTTAAAATGGTAAATTAAATGTTATGTTTATTTGCCCATAGTTTTAAAAGATGAGAAAAAGATACCTCAGCCCCTTTGCAGGTAATCAAATCTGTATTTGTTGCCTAGGGTTACTGGTCTCTTAAGATAAATTATTCTCTTATTGTTATGGAGGGTGTAACCTCATTAAGCAATGTGTTATTAATCTCATGTTTTCTTCAAATCCAAACTCTAGGGGAGGATCCTTCCTGCTCTTCCAGGTTCTGGTAGCCCCGAGCATATTTTTTTAAATGTTTTTTTTTTATTATTGATTTTTTAGAAAGAGAGAGGAAGTGAGAGGGAGAGAGAGATAGAAACATCGATGAGAGAGAGAAGCATCAACATCAGTTGGCTGCCTCCTGCATGCCCCTCCACTGGGGATCAGGCCTGCAACCCCGGCATGTGCCTTGACTGGGAATCAAACCAGCGACCACTTGGTGCATAGGTCATTGCTCAACCACTGAGCCACACCAGCTGGGCCCCAAGCATATTTTTGACTTGTGTCAACATAACTCCAATTTATGCCTTTGTCTTTTCAAGGACATCTTCCTTCTGTGTCTGTATTTCTCTGTGTCTTCACATGGCATTTTCACCCTGTGTCTCTTTTTTCTCTTCTTATAAATACACCAGTCCTACTGGACTAAGGATCCCCCTAATCAAGTATGACCTTATCCCAACTTGATTATATTGACAAAGATCCCATTTCCAAGTAAGATCATATTCATAGCTACTGGGGGTTAGGGGACACAATTCAATCCCAGTATACCCAGGACTCCAACCTCAGAAAATCATTTATCTGGCTCTGTCATTATGGACTAATTATGATTTTCCTAAACTTTCATATAAATGGGATACTAGAGTATGCATTATTTGAATCTGGATTTTTTTGACTCAGCATAATATTGAAAGTATTATCTATATTTTTCAATATGTCTGTATTATGTTACTCACCTATTAGCAATGTGTGGAAAAAACAAATTGTTCAACTGTTGCTAACATTTACTGTCATCAGTCTTTTTAATATTAGCCATTCTAATGAGTTTCAAGAGATGATAAAATTTTAAGGTCTTAACTGACATTAATTTTATAGTGATGAGATTGAATACATTTTCATGGGCTCATTGGCCTCCTGTATATCTTCCTTGTGAAATGTCCAAATGTTCTGTCTGTTGTTTACTGGGTGGTTTTTCCCATACCACTATAAAATCGAGTCAGCACTGTTTGTTGAAAGTGTTATACTTTCTCCTTGGAATTGATTGGCACCTTTGTCAATATCAGTGGGTCAAATATGTATGGGCCTAATGATAACATTTATTTGATTCCATTGAGATAATACATGTGTTAGACTGTTTGATACTGATTCACAGTTCTTAGACGTGAGGTCTAGAGAACATTCCATCTGGTCACTTTCTGGTGACCCTTTCCTCAGCTCCCAACAGTTTCTTCACAGCATGCATAGATTAGTATTCAACTGCACACTCTTAGTAAACCCTCTGAAGACACTGAGGGTAACTGAAGATCTTTCTTTCTACAGTTCTCTCTGTGCAGCATTCTCCTTAGTTCTCAGTGCAGGAATTCTGGCTGCCTTTTCCTCTGCAAATATTTAACTATTTTTCTAAACTCAAAAGCTTAGTAGCCTTAGTTTAGTTTTTGTTGTTATTGTTTTAATTTCTGACATTGTGGCTTGATAGCTACCTCTAGTCTGTAATGTAAGGTAGATGTAGGCCTCATCTTTTTGTTTCCTTTGCCTCAGGGATAATTGTCTGAGCTGCCAGTTCTCCAGATCTGAAAATTCTTTGTTTTATATATTTGGTCATTTTTTTAATTGCTGAAGGATATGGGTAAATTTAATCCCTGTTACTTCATGTTAACTGGAAGCAAACAACAGTTTTTAGGGATTACATATATAAATTCAATATAAATTCTGTTCACAGGTTCAAATATAAACCTATTTCAGTCAAAATATTGATTTATTCATTGCATAATCTTATATTCATTAGATCTTCCCTTGATATGAAGTAATTGTTTAATAAATGTTGAATGATTGGATAAAAGCAAGAAATAATTAATAAATAGATATGCTGATACTAAAATGTCATTGTTTTTAATGACAGAGAAAAATTATAAGAAAAGATGTAAGAAAAGACCATTGTTTTGAAATGAAATGGAGCGAAGGATAGATTTAGGTAGAACAGTTAACAGAGTGCTTCAAGAAGATGCCCAATAGACATCTGCTCCCATCACAGTCACAGATGCCATCATTTGAAAATTATGTTTTTAAAATCCAGATGAAATTATTGAAAATATAACCTAAATTTACCTGAAAGTATTTTCTAGTAGGGATTTTCTTCCTAAGAAGTAAAAGGAGACCATATATATATAATCTCAGACTATATATATATCAGACTATATATATATATATATATATATACTTGACAACCTTTCCATATATTAAAAGAGCTTTATATTTGAATAATAAAAAAAGTTTTAAAAATTACAGGGGAGACAAAAGAAAAAATAAACAAATGGGACTATATCAAACTAAAAACTTTTGCACAGCAAAGGAAATCATCAAGAAAACGAAAAGACAACCCACTGAATGGGAGAACATATTCAACAATGATACATCTGATAAGGGGTTAATATCCAAAATTTATAAAGATCTTATCCAACTCAACATAAAAACAAACAAACAAACAAACAAAAACCCCACAAAATTTAACAATCCAATTAAAAAGTTGCAGAGGATCTGAATAGACACTTCTCCAAAGAGGACACACAGATGGCCAATAGACATGAAAATATGTTCAGTGTCACTAATCATCAAAGAAATGCAAATTAAAACCACAATGAGATATCACCTCACCTGTCAGATGACTATCATCAGTAAATAAACAAACAAGTTTTGTTGAGGATGAAGAGAAAATGAAACCCTCATGCACTGTTGGTGAGAATGCAGATTGGTGCAGCCACTGTGGGAAACAGTGTGGAGTTCCTCAAAAAATTTTAAATAGAACTCTTATGACTCAGCAATTCCTCTTCTGAAAATATATCAATAAACAAACAAAAACCCCCACTAATTCAAAAGAATACATGACTCCTATGTTCATGGCAGCGTTATTTACAATAGCCAAGATTTAAAGAAAACAAAGATTTGGGAGCAGCCCAAGTGTTCATGCTATTCAGTCATAAAAAAGAAAGAATATTTACCTTTTGTGACAGTATGAATGGACCTGGAGAGTATTATGCTAAGTGAAATAAGCCAGTCAGAGAAAGACATCTACCATGTAATTTCACTTGTAGGTGGAATCTAATGAACAATATAAACAAACAATATAGAAACAGATTCATAGATATAGAAAACAGACTGACAGCTGTTAGAGGGAGGCAGTGTTGGGGGAGTTCAGTATAAAAGATAAGGGGTTCAGCAAAAAAAGAAAAAGAACCTCATAGACACAGACAGCAGTATGGTGATTGCTAGAGGGAAGAAGAAGGTAGGGGAGGTAGAAGAAGGTAAGGGGGAGATAAATGGTGACAGAGGGAGACTTGACTTTGGGTGGTGAACACACAATACTATATACAGATGATGTATTATAGATTTGTACACCTGAAACCTATATAATTTTATTAACCAATGTCACCTCGATAAATTCCATTAAAACTCAAATAAAAAGTATTTCCAAAATACTATTTAGTCATACTAAATTGTATAGACTGTTGCTGTAATTAAGAAATATGTCTAATGTGCAAACCTTCATGATGCCCCAAACTGTGGTGCAATCCTGAGTGGAGTGCTGAATTCCACTTTGCCAATAGAGAAACAAGGGCTTAGTCATCTGTCATAAATCCCCTTAGATGTGGCTATTAGTAGAAACCTCTGACTCAACCCAGCTCTAAGTCAAGATGTAATTAGCTACATGATGTGCTGTGATGGGATGTGAGAGAATCAATTTTCATTTTGGAGAAAATGGAATAAATCTGCACCTGCAGGTGACACAGAGGTCACAACCTCATGCTGGGAATGCAGAGCAAGCCGCAGATGTTCCTAGCTTTATAATTTCTAGATTTGATTACTATAATTCACTGAGTCTGCACACCTGAAACTTCTCACCCAGAGACTTCAGCTGGTGTAGAATGAAGAGGTTTGAAAACATAAAACTGGCTACTAATGATAATCCTTCAATATAATTTAAATAGACATTATATCTACTTAAATGATGCTCCACCATCATTTGAAATGACCAAGAGTGGAACTTGTCATAAAACACTTGAAATAGTCTATGGACCTACAAATGACATAGAATTGAGGCACAGGAAGTTCCCTTTATTGCATACTTACTGTACATCAGGTAGTGATTCTATAGGTATATAGAAGCAAGCACAGTGTCTATTTTATGACTACAATAATCCTGCTTTTTGGCCTTTATTATTTCTATGTTTATATCATGATTTTTAAATTTAAAGGAAATTATAATAAGCAATACTAGTTAGAAATGGTGTGGCTGGATTGAGACTGGTTGACTTTATAAATCAAACTCAAGAATTTCTCAAAAGCATAGGCACATGCAATGTTTTCATTATTCTGGCAAAAACTTCAGTTGTCCTGGGCAGGTTTTAAATAAATATTTATTTTTCTATTAAACATTATAACTTTTATTTATCCATATTATCTGTTTTTAAGTTATAATAAGCATTTGTCATATAATAAAGCATTTACCACATTAAATGTTTTAAGTAAACAAATAATGACATTTAAATATGAATAAGAACTGGAAAATAGCTTCATGAAAGACAAATAAGAACTCTGTTCAAATAATAATTTTATTGGAAACCATGAATCAGACATCATTGTTATAATAATGAAAACACTTTTAGTGAGAGAAAAACTTTTAAGATACTAAGGAATGGATAAGGAAGGAAGAAAATGGTCAGAGAACTCCTCATCTTCTATATATCTCTCCCTTCATTCTTATTACTCTATAGATCTATTCTGAAGTGACAGGGAGATTATTTGGTGATTGCTTTAGTGAGCCTGTAGTGAGAGTGTTTCAAGGATAGAGAATAAGTCAGGATGAGCAAAATATGGGTCAGAGGAAGTGGGCTGGGATGGACATGTTTCCAGCAGTTGAATATATATATTTTTCCAAATGTAGTAGAGAATTTGGCCCTCAGTATTCATGTCAAGTTAGACCTATGAGTAAGTTCAAAGAAGTGGATTTGTAGATATATTGACTTTCAGGTTGAGTAGCTTTTCTTCTTTCTTTTTTTTTTTTTTTACCCTCTCAAATTTTAGATTTTATTGGTAGATTTTTTCACCCTCTCAAATTTTAGATTTTATTGGTAGATTTTATTTATACGCCACGGTCAGGTTTATGGGGGCAAAGTCAACTCCAGAGTAACAAAGAGGCAAGTGCTAAGCAGGTTGATCAGTGGTATAGTGCAGGAGGCTAGAGCAAAAGCAGAAACAAAGTTGTTTTAACTGAACCAATATTGTGGTCTTTAATAGAGTTTCTAGCTTGATGGAGAAGAAATGACACACCATGGCCACTAATCCCCAACTTCTTCTGACTTGTAGGTATGAGGCTGAGAATCCTCTGCCTACCTTAATTAAAACTGGCTATTATTTGGGGAAACTTGTCCTACAGGTTAAGTTACTTTGCAGACTGTTGATGAGTGGAGTTGGAGAA
Organism: Molossus molossus; assembly: GCF_014108415.1. Classification (NCBI taxonomy): domain Eukaryota; kingdom Metazoa; phylum Chordata; class Mammalia; order Chiroptera; family Molossidae; genus Molossus; species Molossus molossus. The sequence goes on along the minus strand of NW_023425366.1, from coordinate 29,403,131 downwards.
GACTGGTCTAAAAATTTAGTAGGAATTGTTAAAAGAGAATTCTAATAAAATTATAGAGTATTATAGTATATGTCTGAATTTGCCTTTGAAATCTATCTAGAAATGAAGAGTGAAAATAGAGGGAAGGATTAAACCATGTTATTTGTAGTATACTCTGCATGCTAGAGATTAAGCTCAGGTAGTTTAAAGAATGCATCTTTTCTCATGACAACAAATACACAAGGTGAGGTCAACAATTCCCATCTTGGTCTAATAAAGCTGATGCTCAGTAAGGTTAGTTAAAGACTATGTCACATTTATAGAAAGTGTTACATTCACTGTGTGAACCAAAGTAGGTCTGACAAACTCTGAGGAGAAAATTCATGAGCTTTCAGACAGATGAACACTTCTGATGTGCCATTTCTCCATGTCTGCTTATCTTTCCAACACTATGAACCCATCTGGATTGACTTTTAAGAATGCGCGTGAAGTGCACTTAATGCATGAAAATGCATCCACTTTTCGAAAAACATGAGCACTAGAATTAGGTGTCGATAAAAAAGCATTTTGAGAGCCAAAGGAACTAAGGTATGCTAATAAATATATGCTGGGTTTGTTGTTGTTGTTGCTGCTGTTGTTTATTGCTGGAGAAACAACTTTCAGGTGCATCATTGAATTATTCCCTCCAAACTACAGGAAGTGATCATTTACATTGCATATTAACTAATTTTCAAATGCCTCAATAATAAATCTTTAGTCTTTGCCACTATTATAAATAGATATACAGTGATACCTCGGTTCTCGAACATAATTCGTTCCAGGAGGACGGTCGAGAACCGAATTGTTTGAGAACCGAAGCAATGAAACCCAATAGGAAAGCGTGACTCCACAAAGCGTGACTCTCTCTCTGCACTCACACTGATGACGCAAGCAAGGCGCGCTGGGCCGAATGAACGCCATTCGGCTCAACTTGGCTCATCTCGGAAGTTCGAGTTCCAAATATTTGTTCGGATTCCGAGACAAAAGTTTCTCGAATCTCCATTTGGTCGAAAACCGAGGCGTTCGAGAACCGAGGTATCACTGTATGTTCCAAGTATTATTATTTATTTTTAATATTATTTACTAATATTTTATTATAAAGATAGTATATGATTATAATAGTCAATTTGGACCTTTAGAAATGTGTAACAAATCAATAATAAAAATAACACAATTTCACTACCTAAAGAACAGGTGAACAGGTTATGGTCTGGTAGCCAACACTTAAAATACTGTTTTTCCTTTGTAGAAAGAGTTTGCAATATCATTATCAATACTGGAAAACCAATGCCAAGGGAAAATTTTATAATATGAGTAAAATTACCATTCAGGATTATTTATATTAATGTGAAAAGAAAGGGAAAGATAAATGCTAAATACTAAAAAGAAATATACACACATATTGATACATTAATGTCTGTATACATACATAAACAAAACACAAATACACATGTATATGTATATCTATAACCATATCAAGATTATTAAAATGATAAAATATAGAATTCTTATCAAACATCTTAGTTGCTTCAAAAATTACTGAGAACATGTAGGTAATAGGATATTTCCTTGTTCAACCCGAAGTTCCATTTATCCAGTACATATTGTGTGCATACTGTGTAACAAGCAAGATCTGTGCTTGGTTGGGACTATTGTACCTTCATTTTGGAAGATTTTAATTTAAGACATTTATTAGACATCCAAGTGGAGTTATATAGCAGGCAACTAGATAAGTGAGTTTTGAGTTTAAATAGGTGGTCTATGGAGAATATTTTGATCACCTTCTATTCACCCCACTGGTGAGGGAGGGATTACATCCTATTGTATGTGGACAAACCCCACCACCCAGCATGGAGCAGATGAGATCCAAAAGAGTATGTTAGTCATGTATATTCACAGCCTAGGGGAGGAGGCCCATATGGGGCCTGATGGAGGTAATGGTAGGAAGTAGACCTACTTTGGACCAAATAGTGGGAAACCCAGAAATTATACTCATCAACCTGATGGTGACTTTGTCTTCTTCATCTCTCTGGATGTGAACAAGAAAGATGTAATCATTCTAGCTGTTGACAGTCTGAGGAAAGAGCCAACACTAATGGAGTATGACAGACTAAAAACACACAAGGGAAACACATTTAAAGTGATTATATTGAAACTCTGTCTTCCAGAAATCTTACTTGAGGCAAACATTTATTTTAGTATCGGGGATGGACAGAGCTCCTTTGTTATTTAAGCCAATTTAATTTGGTTTCCTGTTATTCATATATTTAAAAATGCGGCGGTTGGAGCATTGGCCTGTGGACCAGGGAGTCCCAGGATCGGTTCCTGCTAGGGGCACGTACCAAAAAAAAAAAAAAAAATGTTTGCGAAGCTGTACTCTTCTACTTGCGAGCTTCAAATTCTTCACAGAAGGCAGTTTTAAGAAAAGAGAAAACAGTTGTTAAATATTATGAGAAAAAAGGTATACCAAGGAGCAGATGGTTGAAAACAGGTCCCATGAACCTTCCTCAACAGGAGCTGGCTGGTCACAACTTCACAGATAATGTTGAAAAATGACACAATGTGACCATCTTACCCTCTTGGTCAGGAAACTAGTTCTCCACTTTGGTCCTTTTTAATAAACACTCCTGCTCCTCAGTGCCCTGAATGCAACAATATTTAATAAAGTCCTTGTCTTTACCTGGGACTCACTCTTTCAAATATTCATGTGGATTGCACATACTTCTCAGTTTTCTAATTTCCAATAATTTATTTATCCTATATGAATTTATAATTTTATGCTACTTATTAAGATATTTTTATTATAAGTTCCACATTTTTGTGACAAAAAAAGCTATTTCTTACAGAAATAATGAAATACTTATATTTGCTAGAGGCGATTTTTTTTAGATAATTCTGTTTTTAAAAACTGTGGAATTTGGTTTTAAAAATAATGTGAAGTAGAGATAAAAACTATTTTTCTTTTAAATTCATGCCTTAGAGTCCAAGTTTCTTTTCTGACTGATTTTAAAATACAACATTTAATGCATTTAAAAGGTTTGTATACATCTGTCTCTGTACTTTCTATTGTTGTATTTACCTATTCAGTGTTTCTTATGAGAAAACTTGTCACATGGAACTACTATAGTTTTATAGCACAATCAGATAGGATACAGTGTAATTTAGCATTTTCAAAAAAATTTAGATATACTCACATATTTATTCTTCCCTATGAAATTTTAGATTGATTTGTAAATGTTCAACACAAAGATAAATGTTGATATGCATCTGTAAAAAAGAAGGATCTCTTACCCTTTGAGACAGCATAGAGGGACCTAGAGAGTATTATGCTAAGCAAAATAAGGCAATCAGAGAAAGACAACTATCACATGATCTCATTTATATGTGGGATATAATAAACAAAATAAACAATATAGATCCAGAGACATGTAAGCATGGAACAAACAAGAATCTCAGGGGGCAGGGGTGGAGGATGGGAAGAGATTAACCAAAGAACTTATTATATACATGCATGTAACCCACGGACGGGGACAATAGTGCAGTGAAGGCCTGAGACCACTGAACATTTTTTAGTATAATAAATGAGGACATATACTTATTTTTATAAGGGGCTAAAAATCTATCTATCTAACTAGCTATCATCTATCTATGTAGATAAGTAGTGAATTAAGGTAAAGCATAACAATACACATTTATAAAAATGTATGCAAAACATACATATAAAATGTGTGTATATATATTAAAATATATATTATAGGATTTATCATTCACTACATATTTACCTTAATTAAGAGCAATAAATTATGCTTAAGGTTTATCCAATATTAATAAAAATTCTGTGTCACACACTAACATAAGTCCATGGCCCATTTAGTATGTGCAGTTCCCTTAGAATTGTATCAGTGGTTCTCCACCTTCCTAATGCCGTGACCCTTTAATACAGTTCCTCATGTTGTGGTGACACCCAACCATAAAGTTGTTTTTGTTGCTACTTCATAACTGTAATTTTGCTACTATTATGAATCACCATCGGCAATATGTGTTTTCCCATGGTCTTAGGCGACCCCTGTGAAAGGGTCGTTTGACCCCTAAAGGGGTCTCGACCCACAGGTTGAGAACCGCTGAATTACATCAATTTCATGGAAACAAAGATTAAATGTTTTGAAGTTGTGTATTTGTAAATACTCCCACCCTAATTAAGCTACAATATTGTCTTTAACATCTCGCAGAGAAATCAACTTTTTTCTTTGTGTTACATAAATTCAAAATCATAATCTGCATTAGACTATTTTTCTGTTGTTTTATACTAATTGGGAGGGATTAGAGTAAAAAATGGCCCTCACCCTGAGTGTTCCCCATTACCTGAGCACTGGTTTTAGAGCCTTCTTCTCCAATTCAGAAGTTCTATGACAATGTGTGTTTCTGGATGGATTTTTGGGTACGACAGTCATCCATAGGAGAGTAGTTATTTCCACAGGTTAGTTATATGATTGTTAGTTATATGAAAAAAAAGGTTAAACAAATTTGAGGACTTCAATAACAAAGGGGAAAAAATTTATAGTTGAAAAGATCTATTTTCCAAGGAAGATGATCACATGTTCTAAACCTATTCCTAACCTTTAATATCTCTCTTCCTTTGATGTAGACCATTTTACGATGGCCCAGGGGTCCCTGGTCACTACATTCTTCCAAACCTCATTTCATACAAGCATCATACCTTGTTAGTTCCAACCTGATGACTCTTTTTTTTTTTTTTTTTTTTTTGTCTCTACCAAATATCTACCAATGCTTCTCATTTCAGGACTTGTCATTCCATTCTAAACCTCTTTTCCTGGCCTTACACAAAGCTGGCTTTTTCTCATGAGCCAAGGAGTACATCTAAGGCCACCTTAGAAAGACCTCTCACAAACACCGCTGTTGAATGCTTTCATACATTTTTGACAGCGGAACTTATCTTACACTCATTTATTTTGTTTTGAAAAATTATATTTATTTAAGTGTTTCTTATTTTTTATTTTTAGCTCCAATAGAAGATAAGCTTGAGGTAAGCAGTGAGTACTTTTCTTGTTCCTGGCTTTTGACAAATACCTGGATGATACGTAGATATGAAATAAATATATGTTGAATGCATGGATTAATGAGATAAGTGATAGCAAGCCAAATGTTTGTGAGGAAGAGGTGATAGCCAAAATATCTCTCAGAAAAATGAGATTCCTACCTATTAAATAAGCTTATTTTTATTAAAATACAGCATACATGTGGAATAGAACACAAAATAAAGTATATATCTGGCTAAAATTTTACAAACTGAACACATCCACATAACTAGCACACAGATTAAAAAAGCAAATATCAGCATCCAAAAACCCAATTTATTATATTAGACATGATCCATAAAACCATGGATGTCAGGTTTGTTAACTACAGTAATTTACTATTTAAACAGACTGGATATTTCCTGCTAAATATATTTTTGTAAAGATTAGAATTTTCTACATATTATTCCTTTGGCAAATATTATTTACATATTTACAAAAAAGGTCCATTTATTTCATTCAATCATTTCCTTCAGAGTCCCCTAAGAGGAAGAAAGGGAAATAATATCTTTTATTAAATCTTTCTTCCCCAGGATACAAATATTTATTTATGTAAGAAAATGGTTAAATCCCTAATCAACATGTTGAAAAAAATCTTACTCATTATTAAGTCATTGCAACTTATAAAAATGGCATCCTAATATCAACTATTAAATTAATATTTTTGTTTGTTTTAAATATTATCACTTATAGGAACATACTCTAATGCTGAAAAGCAATTTGTATAAATATTTTTCAAAATGCTCATAACATTTAATCCAATAAGTTAGTTCCTAGAATATTACCAAAGGGAATTATCTGTATGAATAATGATAAAATAATTCAACATAATCTTAATATTCAACATCATGTGTCAAAAACTGCAGAATGATTAAGTATGTCTTGGTTTTGTCTGAAAATATATTTTATTACCATTTAAAATGTTATGGAGACTGTTAGTGATGGAAGAATTTGCTCATGAAATAAATTATATTAAGACACTTAAAAAGTCTCATAGCTTTAAGCTAGCAATTAAGCTTCTGGAAAGTTATCTAACAAAATGTAAAAACATTGAAATATATTATAATACCCCAAATTATGTGACTAATAAAAATAATCAGTATTAAACGATTGGACAATAGAAATGTAAAAATGTTCATTCTGTACACAAAATACACAGCAGTTGTTATGAAAAATTATGAATTGGTCCTAATAAGTTTAAATTTTTAAAAGTATGTTAAAAATACATGTAACAAAATTTTTAAAAATAATTTTAAAGAAAAATAACATGAACTCTGTGTACAATTTGAAAACTGGAGAAACTGATGATTTTCTAGTTAAATGTAAACTACCAAAGATATCCACCATGTAACAACTATATTATTATTATTATTGTCACATTGTAGATTATCAACATTGTTTTGAAATTTCTTTAAAAATTAATGACTTATGTTATTGTTGTCAAATGACCTTGTATCACTACTGTTGGAATGTGAAGAAAAATGAAAAAATATGTAGTTTAGGTGTTCCTTGACATTAAAATAAAGGATGGTTTATTTACTTTGCAGAAGCTCATAAAAAAATGGAAGTAATTATACTAAGTGAATATGCAAATTCTAATAGTAAAAGTAAATTCGTTCTCCTAATGAATTCCAGTAAATTTCTAAATTCTTGTGAGACAAGATATTCATTTCTTTGTGTATAAGGTTTATTACTAAATTGTTCTTATGAAATATTAATTTATATTACATTAGAAAAAAATTTTATTCTTCTGTTTGCTTCATAAATAAGCAGGTTGGAAAATATGAATCCAAAAATTAACATAGATTTAGTACACAAAAGGTAAATAAAAAACACAATTTAAAGTACCAACTTTTCTATTAAATGTTATACAGTCCCTTTTAAATGCAAAAAAAAAAAAAAAAAATTAAATGTGTAATATTTTAAATAAATCACTGTATATTTAAACAAGAACCTAAACATTAATTTATGTCTGCCAACTACTGTTAAATCGTATTTATGTATATGGCTCAAAAAATAAGACAGCAATAAACAAGATCCAGAGCCTTAAAGCAAATACAAATTGCCCACATTATATCAGAAATTGTTCATCACCAAGATCTAGAAAGATCTCACTTAAAATGACAATAAATATTGTCAAAATAAAGATGACAGAGATGTTAGAATTATCTAACAAAGACTATGAAGGGAACATTATGAATATATTTGAAGTCTATGTTAGTTGTTGTTATGCATACATCTTAATATTTGTTATATATTCATTATAGCCTTTTAGCATTATGAAGTATTCATTTTTGTCTCTTCATTCTTTAAAAAATTTAAATTTATGAAGTGATATTTGTTAGTAACATTATATAGGTTTCAAGTATACAATTCTATAATACGTAATCTGTATATTGTATTGTGTGCCCAACGGCCAAAGTCAAATCTTCTATCACTATATATTTGTCCCCCTTTTACCCTTAACTACCCCATACCTCTTCTAGTAACCACCATACTCTTATCTGTGTCTATGAGTTTTTGTTTATTTTACTTATTTGTTGCTTTCAGTTTTATATCTCTCATATGAGTGAAATCATATAGTTCTCAGCTTTTACTGTCTAACTTATTTTGCTTAGCATGATAGCAAGATCCATAAATGTTGTGGTAAGTGGCAGTATTTCACCTTTTCTTATGGTTGAGTAGTATTCCATTGTATATATGTACCACTTCTTTATCCAATCATCTAGGGAAGAACACTAGTTTTTTCTTGTTTTGGCCACCATGTGTCTCTTCATTCCTTTGGTCAATATTTTACCTTTTAATGTATATGAACTGTGTCCTCTGCCTTCTTGTGATTTGTGTTTTTCAAGTATTTCTTTATCGATAATTTATTTTTAATCACTCCAACTTAATTTATTTTATTTATGTATTTTTGAAGTCCTTTTTATGTTTACTGATTTTTAACAATTTTCTATTTTTATGGCATAATACAAGACTATTTTGCTCTTGTGTTCTTCCTAATTTAAATTTCATGTGTAAAATTATTTAATTTTCAATTTTATCTGTTTGAAAGATCTTTTTTCGAAGTCATTCTTTTTGCCAAATTTTTAAATGTTCAATATATTTTGTAATTCTTTCTAATTTCATACTTTAAGTCATTTTTAAATATATTTAACTGTTCTTGAAAATTACTTTAATTTTTTTTCTTTTCTTTTTTTTTTTTTTTTATCCTCACCCGAGGACATTTTTCCATTTTTTGTCCAGATAGAGCGGGAGGGAGAGAAAGGAAGAGAGAGAGAGAGAAACATCGATGTGAAGGGACACATCGAGTGGCTGCCACCCGCACGACCAACCAGGGCCGGGGACAAACTGCAACCGAGGTACGTGCCCTTAGCAGGAACCGAACCCGGGTCTCTCAGTACCGCAGGCCGCCGCTCCAACCGCTGCGCCAAACCGGCCAGGGCTAATTTTTTTCTTTATTTTGTGGCTGTTACTTTCTAGTATTCTCTTTTTGTACAAAAATTACTTTGTACCCATGGAACTACTGGAGGCTTAGCTCCTAAATCCAACTCACTGCTTGCTTGTTGGTTTAATAAAAAACTAAAATGTAAACAACTGAAGCCACATAATAGTTGTCATTTATGCCATTCTTTGCAACTGGATCAAGCTGGGACTATATAGTCTTCTTTAATTCATTATTTTAGTTGGGTCACACATACACACAAATAATTGTACTAATAACTACTTAAAAATATTTTTTAGAGCTAAATGATTAGTTCCCATGGAATACACACACACACACACACACACACACACACACAAAACATCTGTAATATTTAACCATGAATAGACTATTATTGAACTATTTTAAAATACCCAAACTAAATACATACTTAAGAATGATCACTTAAAAACATGGTGTCTTAGGTCAGAAGACAAGTTTTTTTTATTTTGTTTTGTTTCCCCTCATAACTTTCCAGTATGGAAGAGGAACAAAGAGAAAGAAATCCACAAAAAAACTAATTAAATAGTTTTTAAAAAACCCACAATTTTTGGTCTACCAGAGGTATGTAAACTGCATTGACTTATGTATTGTTATTGTTAATCTGATGTTTCTTTTGTCTTTATTGTTTGAAAATATTTTCTGAAGGACTGTTTTATAAGTGCTAAAAAACTCTTATATTTTAGCTTGTGGATGACTGAAAACATTTTATATTATTACATTTAAATTTGAATTCCTTCCAGGTTTTACTGACCCTATAAACCCACTTTTATTAACAGTACTTCTTTTCATATAATTGTTTAGATTATATGGAGTATAATCTACAAATGTAGATAAGTAAAATATAATATATATTTACAAAAAAATCTCAGTAAAAAAATCTGTTTTAATTTTCATCTTATTTAAAAATCCCGAAGAACAGTGAATGAAATGACATTTTAACAATTGCTGAAAATAAATTTTTAAATTATACATTTAAAAGAAAAAATTAATAAGTATTACTAAAATATGTCCTTTATGAATCAGAAAGGGAAATACAGATGTTCTCTTTCCCAATACCTTTAATAGCATATTCTCTAAAATTTTCAAATGTATTCAGTGATAAAATTTAACTCTGTAAAATTGAAAAAGTAACATTACGTGATACAAATCAGGTGTTACATTGCTACTTGAAAAAAAATTAAGCATGTCTTCTATTTTATGTTTTCTAATGCCATTCATTACTATCATTAACTCATAAAACTTCACCTTTGCCACAAGATGCTTTGCCATCACTGCAGTCCCTGGAATTAATCAGCATCATTAATGGTCTAGAAAAGTCACCTTTTAAAAAATGTCTGCAATGACTACTTATGTTTCTCAGCTGGCTTAATATAGTTCGCAACACTTACTTGATCCAGTTATTAGAAGGTCATAGGGGGCAGTGTTTGATACCTACCAAAAATCATCTAAGAGGAGGTACACATTTTAATTATTTGTAAATAATTTTAAAACTAAGACCTTTCTCTCTGAAAATTTCTCAATGGTTGAATCTATCCTTCATGTTCTTATAACAAAGGGTTAGTCAGAGAATACATATGCGTAACCTATAGACACAGACAACAGTGTGGTGATGGCCAGAGGGAAGGGGGTTTGGGGTCTGGGTGGAGATGGGCAAAGGGGAAGTAAATGAAGACCTATTTAACAGTATCAACAATAAAAATAAAGTTAAAAAGAAGGAACAGACTACACTGTTTTCCCACTGCTAAGAGGAACAACAGAGGAAATACACTCTTAAACAATAATCATTTTAGTAACATAGGTAATAACATATCTGTAATGTACCTCACCCCACACCTCTAAGTTTTAGTAATTATAATGCAACAGGTAAGGGTTATTTGAGAGTAGAGATGTGTGTGTAGTGGGGTGTGTGTGTGTGTGTGTGTATGTGTACATGTAAAATTCTGTGAATCAGAAATGTTTGGTATAATCAAAATAGATCAGTTCACTGAAAACCAACTTGACAAAATTTATTGATTCACCAAATCTTTACATGTGTTAATTACTTATAGAAGATATAAATTATTTTTTAAATTTAGTTTATATAATTTTCAAAATTGTTTTAATTTCTTAGTAGCTCTTAATCTGAGCAACTGTGTCATAGTTGCTGAGTCAAAATTTTCTCTGTCTTGTTGAAAGAACAGATAATTATGTGTTGATACCAGCTTCTAAATGCAAAACCAGGCTAAATAGTGTTTCTATCAAGCAAGATAACAAATTGGTAAATAGATGAAAAATAAAACTAAATAGATTAAAATAGCTGTAGAAGAAAGTAAACTTGCCCTGTGTATTAAACTCAAATTTTAAAATATAGAAAATATTCTTATTTTGCAATGTCTTATACCCTAATGTTTACTTAATTTTGGTCTGGTGACAAAATGATTTTAGCCACGGTAATATTAGTATTATTAAACTTCATGATAACTGTAAAGAATATTGCCACTACTTAAAAATATTCCATGTCACAGTGAATGCTTAAGTTAGTATTGTGAATGTAATTTTGGTAAATAAATATTCAGCAGTGGTCATTTTTCAAGTGAAAAATAACTCATATTTTATTCTCACATATAATCTTATGAGGAGTCACTACTAAGCCATCTGTAGAAATAAGTAAAGTGAGGCAGATGAAGTTTAAGTGATTTATCCTGATGCATTCTTCTAATAATTTGAATGTAGACAATTATACCTGTAACATATGGCTGGCAAATTTTTTTCTGGATTGACTTTATGAGACTTTTTTCCCACAGTTGGTCAGTTCACAAACTAATTTTTTTCAAAGATTTCAATAAACATATTTCCCACCATCAGGTCATTGTTCACATATTTGGATCTTTAGGGACAATAATGCATTATAACATGTGTAGTAAAAGTAGAAAACAGCATATTGTTTTCAGTCTTTTAAATATTTTGCATATCTGTCTTCATCATCATCATCAATGTAGAATGCATTAAAATAAAATAAAGCTGAGATAGACATTTCTAACATCTCAATGGTTGGATATGGGTAGATGGGTAGATGGCTCTTTAGAGTCACTGTAATTCAAGGTTGATTAAGTTCTTGGCATATATAACTAAGCAGGCCAACATTTGCTCTATATGCCAAGTTTTAACTTATTGTCAATGAATAAATATTTTCCAAAAGACCTGCAAATGTATCTACAAATGAGGGAACTATTTTCTTAATTTGTAAAACAGACCATTCCTTCAATTAAGGCAAGGAGAACAGAATGTTTTTCATTAAGCATTCACCTCTCAACATCAGAGCCTATTACATAATCTGGCCCAAATATAATGTGTAATAGAGTTTGCAATTAATAATGAATAGATCCTCAGGCAGCCTATTAGCCAAGTCCTTTCCCAGTCTTATCTTTCAGTTGTCTACCCTGACACACTGAAATACTCTCTATAATTTCCAGACAGTGATGAATACATATGTTAAAAGTTCTACACTTTGTAACATTACCTACATCAAAAGTAGAGACCATCTCTCGTTTATGTGTAATCACACCTGCATGAGGTCATTCTCTGGCCCCTTAGTCTGATGTCTAATGATTTTTTCTACCTTCCTTTTCTCTGCATTGCCTGTACCTTTTTATTTTCTCTACTTTTAACTTATGTTGTTTTTCTTGTACATGTGTTGTTAATTTTAACAGCATAAATGAGTATTTGGCTGGTTATAACAGTATCACATTTTAATGGTAATCTATCATAATGAAAGTGTTAAGAACATTAAAATGTAGTGTTAACTTTCATACTCTGGTTTCTGCAAGCTTATTTATAACATTTATTTATTTTATGTCAATGTTTTTTTGTTTTTCTCTCTTTCTGATTGGATCATGTTGCTCTTCATTTCAAATTTCCCCATATTAATTTGTAAATTGATTTTCATTCCATTTATAGTTATCTTTTCTTTTTCTTTCCTGCAACAATATTTGGATTATTTGTTGAATTTTGATAACTTACTTCAAATAAGGAAATAGTTTTTTTTTATGATCTTTTCTCCATCTATTTTATTTTTTACCATGTGTCTTTTACATCTCAAAGCCTTTTTTACTTTCATGAATTCCAATCATTCAAATTTTTGATTGATTCTTAGATAGTGGCCTGGAAAGTGAAGGGCAAGCAATGTCTCAGCTGTTTAATTGATGGGTGGCAGTCACATCCTAGGATGATCCAATGAGTAACACCTACAATAACTTCCTGCCCCTTTAGTGCAGACAGAAATCCATACTTGCTTTTAGTGAACAGAATACAACAATACAACATAGCACGTGGCAGAGTCACTTCCAGGATTATGTACATTATGTAAGATTCCATATTAGGGGGATGAATTTTCTTCTTGAACATTAGAAAGTGAGCTTCTATGTTGTGTGACGGCTTCCGAGAGGGCCATGTGGGATGGAGTTGCAGACAGCCTCATGGGGCTGAAAAATCCCAAGCTGACAGCCAGTAAGACACTGGGGATCTCAGTCCTATACCATAAGAAACTGAATTATGACAATAAGAGATTGAATTACGACAATAACGACTCAATTTTGGAAAAGGACCCTATGCTCCTGAAAGAAACACAGCTCAGCAGACACCTTGATTGCAGCCTCTGAGCAGAGGAGCCAGTTAAGCCCTGTCTAGACTCTTGATCCACAGAAACTTAATAATATATGTTATTTTAAGCCAATAACATTGTGGTCCCTTGTTAAGCAGCAATGAATAAATAATACATGAGGACTATTTCTTGTTGTTGTTTTTATAAATTATTTTCCTTCAATCATTGTGCTCTAAATTATATGTATTTATTTATTTTATTCCCTGCTCCAGCTTTATGGAGGTGTGACAGACAAATTAAAATGGTATATATTTAGGTTATAAGGTGTGATGTTTCTGTTTTTAAAATTGTACAACATGAATTAATATGTGTATACACTGTGAAATTATTGTAACAATCAAGTTAATTGGCATATCCATCACCTCACATAGTTACCATTTTTCCTGTATGTGGTGAGAACACTGAAGATCTACTCACTAAGCAAATTTCAAGGGCATGATACAGTATTATTAATGATAGTCACCATGCTGTGTGTTACATTTCCAGAACTTACTCACTGTATAAAAGAAAGTTTGAATCATTTGTCTAACATCTCCCCATTTCTCCCTAAACTCCAGCCCCTGGGAACCACCAAACTATTCTCTGCTTCTATGAGTTGGACTCTTTCTGTAGATTCTACATATAAATATGATTATACAATATTAGCCTGTTTGTGTCTTGTCTATTTCACTTAGCATTCTATTATGTCTTTCCAGTTCATCCATTTATTTGGTGGGAATGTAATTTAATGTTTGCACTATGGAAAACAGTATGAAATTTCCTCAAAAAAACTAAAAAATAGAGTTACTATATGATCCAGTAATCCCACTTCTGTGTATATATCTGGAGGAAATGAAATCAGGATCTTGAGGAGATACCTGCACTCCCTTGTTCATTGCAGTATTGTTCACAAAAGCCAAGATGTGCTCTAACTTTTTAATTAAAGTTTTTATAAATTTCCTCTGGTAGTTCTATTTCTCTGGGTCGGAATTTTAACTGCTCTGCCTGATAATCTTCTCGCTGCACCCTGGGTTCCTTTAGATGAATTTTCAATTTCTCGTTCACCTCATTTTTTTTTTTACTAAAGTCTGGTTATAGGAGAACTAGATTTCCACCAGTGATTAGAGATATGTGGTCTTCATTTATACAGATATGAGATATAACGTGTGGTAGGCTGGGAAATCTGAGCAAGGACCTCTTCTCTCTGGTCTAACGATTGTGTTCCATCTCCAAAGGCAAAAATACTCAGACTGACTATCTCATTCTTAGCCTTTCCTGGGTTAGAAATCCCTAAGCCACAGAGTAATTAAAAACTTTTATGGAAATGAGATTGTTATCCATATAACCTAGATCATCAATCTCCCCAGAATCTACCCCTTTCTAACCCTGTGATCCAGGAGTTCCTCAGGCCCTGAGGTAAAAATTGCAGATATGTCCCTCTTACTGGGATACAGAGAAAAGCTGTGGCTTTCCTACTCCTTTTTATATCCATTTAAGACAAATGTCTGGGTTTCAGGAACCACTTGGCTCAGAGGATTCTGACATCATGGAGTTGGCAGGAAAGGAACATAAACCAGGCCTGTGCTCTATATTCCCAGAATTCCTCCATTCCCTTGTCATTCCCCATCACCCTCACCATTACGTACCTTTTTACTTTAATTTGGGATATGTCCAGTATTGATTACAACCCAACCTATGCTTTTATGGTCAATTACTATTTGACAAAGGAGGCAAAAGCATAAAATGGAGTAAAAATAGTCTCTTCAATAAATGATGTTGGGAAAATTGTACAGGTACATGCAAAAAAAAAAAGAAACTAGACCACCAACTTATACCGTATACAAGAATAAACTCAAAATGGACAAAAGACTTAAAGGTAAGTCTCAAAACCATCCATGTCTTATAAGAAAACATAATCAGTAAAATCTTAGACATCTCTTGTAGCAATAATTTTGCCAATATATCTCTTAGGGCAAGGGAAACAAAAGGGAAAAATAAACAAATAAGACTATATCAAACTAAAAAACTTCTTCACAGGAAAAGAAACCATCAACAAAATCAAAAGAAAAGGGAACCCAGGGTATGGGAGAACATATTCGCCAATAATGCATCTGGTAAGGAGTTAATTTCCAAAATACATTAAAGACTTATACAACTCAACACCAGAAAGACAAACAGTCCAATTAAAAAATAGGCAAAGGACCTGAACAAATACTTCCAAAGAGGACATACTGATGGCTAATAGACATATGAAAAATGCTCAACATCACTAATCATGGAAGAGATAAAAATTAAAACTCCAGTGAAGTTTCACTTCACCCCTACCAGAATGGCTGCCATCAGTCAACAAACAAGTACTGGCCAGAATGTGGAGAAAAGGGAATCCTGGTGTACTGTCGGTGGGAATGCAGACTGGTGCAGCCACTATAGAAAGCATTATGGACTTTTCTCAAAAAATTAAAATGGAACTGCCTTTTAACCCAGTGATCCCACTTCTAGGAATATGTCCTAAAAATCCTAAAACATCAATCAGAAAGACCAGTGTTCATATCAGTGTTATATGCAATAGCCAAGATCTGGAAACAGCTCAAGTGTCCATCAGTTGTTGAGTGGATAAAAAACTGTGGTGCATTTTCACAATTGATTACTACATGGGAAAAACAAGGAACTCTTACCCTTTGTGACAGCATGGATAGACCTGGAGATTATGCTAAGCAAAATAAGCAAGTCAGAGAAAGATAAATATTATATGATCTTACTAATATGTGGAATCTAATGAACAAAATAAAATGATGAACAAAATAAAACCAGAGGCATAAATATATGAAACAAACTAAAGAATGTTAGAGAGGAGGGGATTAGGGGAGACTGGATAGAAGAAGGTGAAGAGATTAGCTAAAGAACATGTATGCATAGCCTATGGACACAGACAACAGTGTTGTAAAGGCCAGGGGTGTGGGTGGGGGCTGAGTGGAGGTTGGCGAAGGGAAGGAGAAATAAGGGACATCTTTGATAGTGTCAACAATAAAATATTAAATTAAGAAAAGAATAAACTTGCCCTGGTCGGTTTGTCTCAGCGGTTAGAGCATTGGCCTGCGGACCAGAGAGTCCAGGGTTTGGTTCCCGCTAAGGGCACATACCTCGGTTGCTATTTGTCCCCTGCCCCTTTCGGGGTCGTGTGGGTGGCGACCATTTGACCATTTGATGTGTCTCTCTCACATAGATGTTTCTCTCTCTCTCTTCCCTCCTCTCTTCTTCCAGTTGAAAAAAAAAAAGAATAAACTTCAGTAGTTTAATGCTAAGAATTTCAGCTTACCCTAAGTGCATGTAAAAACAAAACAAAAAACAGGTCTAATAAATATGGACAATACTGTTGTCAAATTAATATTTCCTTTTAAAATTTATATTAACCCCTTTAATTTTTTAGATTCAAAACTTCTAGATATAAGTCAAATACAAGTGAAAAGGTTATAATATGAACAGCTCACTATTATGTTTATATGAATGAGGAAGAGAGAATTCAAAAATAGTTTTTTAAAAGTTCATTTATTATCATTTTCTTTCAACCTTTAAAAGAAAAGGATGAATTATCTAAGGGATAATGACACAATCTAAATCTTTCTGTGCTTTCCCTTAATATATAATATTTTAATGTACCAATCTCTTTTCAAGTGGACTCAGGAAATATAATCTCTAAATTGTGATTCTAATCTCATCTCATTGTTAATACACACACAAAAAATAGGAAGAATATTTTAGAAAGCGTACTTTTAATCATTTTACATTAGACAATCTTCATTTTACTAATTTACTCATATTTGAAAGATAGCATCAAGATCAATAACCAATTTATTTTTCATCATATTCTCAAATACAAATGATATTTAAAATGTTGGTTAAATTTCTTTTTAAATTATTGACTTTAATAATTAATTTAAACGTCTCCTCCTCCACCCCTAGAGTTTTAGCACCTATGCACACTCTCATCTCTCTACTAGTCTAAAAAAGAATTGATATGTTAAAAGAGAAAATCCTATTGTTTATAAATCTGAGTCTCCTTTTTATATAAAAATGAATACAAATTATATTTATAAATAATATGCTACAGTAAACATTAAATAATAATATGGATATGATTATTTAGAGAAGGTAAACATATCTTTGTCTATTTTGTAAAATTTTATTCTGTTTTGTTCTTGTTCTTTTAAGACTTTGGAAAAAATATATGTTATCTTGCTAATAAAATTTAAATAAAAATTAATATTGTTTGATCCTAGAGATTAAGAAAACATGAAGACAGGTTTTTATTATAATATAGGAGAGCAAAAATAATAAGAATTCACTATTCCTTTTGGATTAAAAAATAACTAAATTTTTTAGAACCTAATTTAAATTTATACTTGTAGAAAATATCCAAATGACAGATCAAACAGTGATCACCCAATCTATGTTCCTACTAATATGACATTAACAGCGACCTGATTTAAAAACACAGGTGAATCGGGTGAATGCTTCTTTGATGTGATTAAGGAAATGGTAACGTGTCAGTAAATAATACATGTATAAGCATATAAGACTTCTAATCAAAGACTATACTGTGTGGGATTATAATAATTTTCTATACTGAGACTTGTTTATGACAGTTAAATATGTTTTATAATCAGAATTATGATATATTGTTCTTTAAAATCGGGTTTTATATATTTTGAATTTTTAAAAATTTAATAGTATTGTTCAAAGTAATGGATTATTTTTAAATATTGGGGAATTTACACTTCTTCATTTATGTAATATCATCTACCTGTTCACAATGAAATGCCAGATGCAATTTAGGACATGAAATTTTAAAAATGCAATCGATAGGCAGAAAACGATAGTACCATGAAAGGCCCCAGTGGTAACATAACAGCTGAAACTATCAGCAATTTTGGCTCTAGTTAAGCTGGATGTATCATCCCATAAGAAAGATTATTTCGTGAAAGTCTATACTCTAAGAGCCCAAAGGTAAGCCTCGGTAACAATATTTTTTCAATGTATAGCTGTTACTATTAAGATGACCTTTCTGAAAATAAATTTGACTAGTCTACTCTGTGGAAGTCCTAATGCGCTATTACTTTATAATGTACAACAATCTTCAATCACCCTATTCTAAAACTTTTAATGGAAAGTGCCATAGTGTATCCAATAAATATTAATTTTCCAAATTATCTGAGACTATGTGCTGCCTGGCTCTTCATAACTTTGCCAGATTTCATCTTAAAATATAATCTCTTTTTAACCTCCATAGAATAACATGTCATTTTGAGCTACAGTTGCTAGACTTCAGAAATGAGACTAAAGCAATATTGGGAAATGTTTCCTAATAAAAAAGACTTCTATGAGGACGATTTTCAGTGTGCAACATGAGACTCCTGCTCAGGAGTCCATACATCAAATTATTAATGGTCATGCTTTTAGCCCGTTTCACAGAGTATTCCTCATGAAGGGAAACAAAGAACAACAGGGAGGCCTTTCCATGACTACCAGGACAGCCTCAATAGACTTTTCTGCTCAAACTTGCACTGAGCTGATATAAGGTAAACTTAGAGGAGAAATTTTTCCAACTACAGCATATTATCCATTTTGCCAAACAACTTTTTTCTTGCTTTTTTGTTGACATCCCTCCTTTGTAAATGAAGACACATCTCCATTAAAAGAAAGTCTGAAGACAGACAGAATTCTATTTTCCCACAAATATTAGATGCAAGAAAGTGACTATGTCCTTAAACAGAAGTTTGAACTGAATTACGATGATTTGAAGTATGATGCTAGTTTATTTTCTAATACACACACAAGAAGATTTTGTTGCATGCTACAAAATAAACTTAAACAACAGTGTGTTTTTATATGGATTTCTCACTCTGGGCCAAGAATACTTGCCCGACCTTTGATGTTTTGCTTGCCCTTCTTTTGGCCAATGGAATGACATTGCATGAGATGTGCCTTCTTTTGGCCAATGGAATGACATTGCATGAGATGGGAACAAAAACTTTAAATGAATTTGTCTAGTTTGACTTGCTTCTTGCCCTCTGATGAATCTTCTAAACAACTGAATTTCCAGGTGGCCTGGTCATCTGCTCTAGAAAGACATAATAATGGTCCCTCAAAGGTTTCTATAGCCTAAAGCCAAGAACATGTGGCTATGTTACCTTAAATGACAAAAGAGAATTTGTAGGAGTAGCCTCTTATGCATGGATTTGTTTACCAATGGTCAACCATAGTCAAAATATATTAAATGAAAAATTGCAGAAGTAAACATCTTATAAATTTTAAATTGCATGCTGTTCTAAAGTGTGATAAAATCTTGAGCCATTCCACACTGTCCTACCCAAGACATGAATCATCCCTCTGTCCAGCATATCCACATAGGATTCTATGTTGCCTCGTAAGATATTAAGTTAAAAAGATTTGACAAATTTTAGAATTTGAATTATTGTTTCAAATCAATATAGACTATATATCACCTATAGGTAAAGAAAAGATAAGCACTTTAATATAAAAGACAAATAATTATTAATTGATGATCACAACTAATTTTTTAAATCATCAGTTATGTTTTTTTTTAATCAAAATCATGAAAAAATATAAGCAAGAATTTAAATTCAGAGTTGCACCACGTACCAAAATGATTTTTTTTCTGCTACTTTCTGACAAAACTTGATGAGTTGTTATACCCACTGCTCTAATTATTGGTGATTTTTAATAAATGCTTCTTTTCCTAGAGTAGAGAAAGGGCTTAAACTACAAACATACCCAGAAAGCATGAGGACAATATGGGTTTGCCGTTTTTCTAATGAAGTAAAATACAAACAAGAAATATCAGTTGATCATTAATTTGAAGTGTGAATGACATGGATATTTTCTAGCAACTTCCTGGGTTACTATCATTTGATATTTATAAAATAAAGTTTGGTGGATAGAGATTAGCATTTACCAGTTCAGTATTGACTAGGAAGCCCAACCATCAAGCAGAAATTCTGAAGTCACATAGCAAATGGGCATAATCAGAAAGTTGGAATTTCCCTTTAAATAAAAGACATTAGTGATTTCTTACCTTGATTTGTGTATTAATCACTGGGCTTTTGTTTTCTTTCCTTATAGATTATTTATACCCTTATTATTACAGAGACGTTTACATAATACCCAATGTATTATTCTATATTGGTGACACTTGAAGATATAAACTCTTATGAATGAATGAAGCTGAAATAACATATGATTGCTATAAATGAAGCTATAGTAAAATATTTTGTTTATATTTAGGCATTGTTTTACATATGTTATCTTTACATTATTTAATATTTAATTTGTCATCAAATATTTAATTTATTATTATTATGCTCTTAAATTATTTTAATGAAATTACTAAACAGGAATTTATATAATTTTCTAACAGGACCTCTATTGAAACTTGTTTATTCTGTTTTATCCAGTTTTTTTTATTATGCTTTTGCTCTGGAAAGTGAAAATTCTTTTCCATAGAGATATTTGCTCTCCAAAAATGTCAAAAAAGTTTGACAGCTCTCCAACAAAGCTCAAATTAGACTAATATAACCCTAGAAATGAAAATCCAGCTATATCTGCATACAGTTGTTCATTGGAACCTAGACCTTGAGAGGCACTGCCCTGTCTCCTAGGCAATTATGTCATTGCTGGATGCATCAGATGTTGCTGTTTGGCATCATCAAAGGGCAAACAATGCTCTGAGGATCTGAACTCACTGAAATGGTAATATCAATCAATGCATGCCCCCAGCAGTTACTGTTGTGTCTAAGGGAATAGTCGAGAACAGCTCAAATTAGCTGCATAATACTGGAAGTTCAGCAAAAAAGGGATCTCCGTGAACTAGCTAGTTTTATATTTTTGCTTATATATTTTAACCTACTGAGTACATTGTTGCTAATGGAGTTTTATTGGAGGTACCAGCAAATGACAAAATGAATCAATAAACTAGTTTAGCACTGGTTCCTCTGGAGAATACATGATTATCTGTGATTATTTGTAATAATAACAATAACTGCAATAAAGAAAAATAAAATCAACTTGATTTTTTTAGGAATTTGTATTTGTATATTACTAGGTTTCTATGTTCCTGCTGCATTTTGATTACCAGGGTAAATATAAGAAATATTTCAATTACACAAGGTTGAGTAAACCCCTAAACCATTATTACAGTAACTTTTTCTTCTTTAGTACAGTGTAGTAATTCATATTTAATATGAAAAGAAAGCAATAACATATAAAAGAAAATAATATTTACATGAATTATTTTTCAGAATTTACAAGTGCTGGGAAGCATATTTCATAAAATGTAGTTCAAGCATACATGGACATTTTATTACACCACAGTTATTGAATACCTCACAGGAAATTAGTCAAATAATAATAATAAACCATCTAATGCTCTACTTTATAAATTCAGAATGATTTCTAATGGATTTTGCTAGTCAATAGTCAATATTTTAGTTCTTTTCTTTAGCTGGTAGAAAACTAATATGACTTTAAGGAAGCTCAAGTTCATTACCCTCTTAGGAAATTACATGCTTTATAGGAATGAGTACATTAATTCTCTTAATTTCAGGATAACAAAAATTTATGGAATTTCAGTGATTGAGACTAGGGATTATGACCTATAACTCCTAAAAGTTTGTACTTAAAATTTGCATTTTATTTAATAAGTTATGCCACTATTAATAATGATTACATTTATAAATCTTTCATAGTTTTTAATACAAATATAGTTTATTTGTTAAGACAAATAGGGCTTTCTAATACTCTTTTTTCCTAGGGTATTCTGAAGATATTAATAAATCCAAAAATACTTTTAGATTTCTGATTCATACATAGTCTCAGTGGAGACCTTTGGTCTGAAATATATTAATAATAAGCTTTTTGGGTATTCCTTTGATAAATTCATTGGTTTCTCAATACCACTAATATTTTTCCTCGTATAATAATATATTAAATTTGCCCAGCTGATCTGGCTCAGTGGTGAGTGTCGACCCATGCACCAAGAGGTAATTAGTTATATTGCTAGTCACTACACATGCCCAAGTTGTTAGGCACAATACCCAGTGTAGGACAGGCAGGAGGTGGCCGATTGATGTTCTCTCTCATCGATATTTGTATCTCTCCCTCTCCCTTCTCTCTCTCTAAAAATCAATGAAGAAAAAATATATTAAATTTATTTATACTTAATCCATTATAACATATACATACTAATATACAATACTACATATAGTATAATATATATACAAATATATATTTAATCTCAGAATATTATAATTTTTATAATACACATTTGTCACTATCAGGATCAATTGTTGATATAAATCCTTTCCATTGTTGGTTAATATAAAACAGTGTCTCCATGCACATAGATCAATAGAACAGAACAGACAACCCAGAAATTAACCCAAGACAGTGTGCACAATTAATGTTTGACAAAGAAGGTAAGAAAGTGCAATGGAAAAAAGACAGTCTCGTCAATGAGTGGTGTTGGTAAAATTGGACAACTACATGGAAAAAAATGAAACTAGACCACCGACTTATACCATAGAGACATTCTGCTTCTGGCATCCAGTGAGTACAGGCCAGGGATGCTGTGAAACTTCACGCAATGCACAGCACAGCTCCCACAACCAAGAATTATATTACTCCAAATTTCAACAACACTAAGGTTGAAAAACTGATACAAATGAAGATAAATGATAAACAATAATTATTTGAAGTTATAAGAAAATAAGGACTTACTATGTAATTTATTGAACCAAAGTTTAACAAACTACAGCAAGTAAAGTCACAATTATAATAATGCATGTAGTCCTAAGTCCTAACTGCTATGTTACCAATAAATAACACTAATTTTTGGAAAAGCAAGGCATTAAGATCTTGGAATTTGGAAAATTTGGAATCAGGTCATTTGGGTTCATATAAAAGCTTCACTTACTATTTGTAGGACCTTGAACAAATTAGTAAACTTCCCATACTGTATTAGTCTTTTCAGACTACTATGAGGAAAAAACATAGACAGGGTGACAAAAATAACAGACATTTATCAAAGTCTTAGAGGCTGAAGATTATGATGCCTTCTTCTTAATACAGTAAGAGCCCTCTTCTTGGTTTGCAATAGACACCTTCTTATTGTGCTTTCAAATGGCAGAGAGAGAAATCATCTCTCTTGTGTCTTTTCTTATAAGGGTACTAATCCCATTCATCAGGGCTCCATCCAGGACCTACTTACTTCCCAAAGGCCCCACCTCCAAATACCAGTACATAGGCAATTAGGGCTCTAACATATTGGTTT
This sequence comes from Molossus molossus, assembly GCF_014108415.1. Taxonomy (NCBI): domain Eukaryota; kingdom Metazoa; phylum Chordata; class Mammalia; order Chiroptera; family Molossidae; genus Molossus; species Molossus molossus. Next base: position 29,379,567 of record NW_023425366.1, on the reverse strand, counting down.
GGGGGGAACACAAATATTCAGTCCATATAACATACTTTATCTGTAAAATTACAGACCCACACACATTTAAGGATTACTGTGGTATTAAATTATTTAAACCTTTTAAAGTCTTTACAATAGTGGCTGTCACACATAAAATGTAATAAACTACTACTATTATATATCCTAAATAGTGATTATAAATATCTGCTAAGAATGTTCTGAGAATTTTACATGGAGACCCTTTTCAGGGCAAGAAAGCACTTTTCTAATTCAAGCAAGAATTTGTTTTAATTTGATAGCATTTGCATTGGTAATATTTTATTAAACACGCTTCTTAAGTGCAATAATTTAAATCCATTATCTCTCAACCAAGTAAAGCTACAAAAACCATTGTATCAAAATGAGCAGTTTTAGTTTATCAAAGAAGAGTCAAAAATTGTATGTTCATATTAGTGTTTTTCAATAAGTAATTATATTCTGATGAGCTGTGTTAGCTTTTGGTTTCAATTTTAACTTTTCTTTGAAAAAATTATTTAAAAATATAAAATATTTTGTATGGAAAGTGTTTAAAAAACTTACCAATGCAAAATATGAATATTTAAACTCTGCAAGAAGTATTTCTATATTTATGATTTTTAACTGTATTGGTCATTAAACACAAAGTTAGTATTACTTCCTATTTATAAATGTACTCATTGAATTTGAATATTCATATAATATGTGTTAGAAACATGACAACTAAGGCTCATATTAGAATTTCTTATCCTCAGAAATAATATTTCCCCACCTTGCACCTCATAATAGAAGCTTATGATAGTCATTTTCCAAAGGAGGAGATTTTAAATGAATGTGATGAAGTATTTCTTCCCATTTCCAATAAAAATTTAAATGTGTAAACTCAAGTCTAAAAAGACTAAATTATCTTGTAATTTTCTGTTTATTTTTAGATCTTTTAAATTTAAAAGTTTTTTAAAATCCTGAATGAAGTTATTATTTTAATTAATTTCATCAAAGTATTTTCAGATAACCTCTATTTGTAGATGTGTTAAATTGAAAAGAACAAATGCTATAGATCAGACTTTCTACTTAGCATAATACTCAATCTAATTTAAAAACAGCATTCATTTGATGACAAGGAGCTTCACTTCCTCCACCAAAACATTAACCCCATTCTAACCATGAGACAAACATCAGACAAATCCAAGTTGAGGAATATTCTATAAAATGCCAGACTGGTCAAAATTCTCAAGATTGTCAAGAATAAGAAAGGTTGAGAAATAAAATCACAGACCAGAGGAGGCTAAGGAGACATGATTTCTAAATGTAGAGTGTTATCCTGGGTGGGATCCTGAAACAGAAGAAGTACAGAAGGTGGAATGACATCTGAATAAAATGTGAAACCGAGTTAATAAGAATGCACTAGTTGTCTCCTTAATGCTGACAAATGTACCACAGTGATATAAGAAGTTAACAACAGAGGAAACTAGGTGTGGTATATATGGAAACTCTCTGTGTGTGCAACTTTTCTGTTCATCTAAACTTAGTTTTAAAAATGTTTATTTGCTTACAATATGTCATACAGAAAAATGTCAACAGATTATACAAATAAAGTCATAAACAAAATAGCCATTTTAAGTAATTGTTTTTTAAAAAAATCCTTAATCACTTGGTAGGATATAAAGACCAAGAAAAAATGACATATTTTCTAGCTAAAATTAAGAGAGATCCATTGGAATATACATAATTCACAATTAAAATTTAGAACTTGGAAAAGTACAGCTGAATTTATAGTAGTAAAAGAGTCCCCCCATCTCTCCTTTTAGAGACGTTAGAAATTAAATGAAACTAATAACAAGAAGACAAAATAAATATCCGAAATTTCATTTCCAAGGAATTTACTTTGTCGAAATTCCTAAAAAAAAAAAAAAAGTTACATAACTCTAATAAGTACATTTTATTTAAATGCTCTGAAATCAAATCAGTACAATAGTACAACAGCAGTTTGTTTCTAAAGGGTGAATTCATCTTTAACTCTTTTCTGAGTGGCACCAGGTCTCTGTCTGCTTTCCTGGTGAGAAATGTCCACATGAGATCAATCAGGCTTTCGACAATCAGGGAAACAGATAACTTTGTATACAACTAAAGCAAACTAGTTCAAGCTTTTACAAGATGGGGCAAGACAGATACATGTATATATTCTAACTTCATCTGAAAAATAGGATCTTACTTGGAACATTCTGATAAAATAGTATAGTTGCATTAGCAGCGGAAGAAAAGGTATTTCCTGTGCAGGATACATTATTATATAACCTATAAAAAGATGGTGGAAGAATAAAGGCACTTTCTTATACTTTGAAAAAAAAAGCAACAAATATATGACAATAACAGGATTTTTACTCAGTTTGTCATAACTGGGCAGCCATGGCAACCACACCTGATGACAAAACATAGGGAGGAAGGAAGGAGGACAAAGGTCTTTGACTAGTTGTCCAAATTTATTTTTATCCAACCCTTTAGTTCCAGAGAAGGTAGAAATACACTGACATGTTTTTTCCTCCCATCAATCTGTAAAATTGAACTGCAATTTTATATAAATACTTAACTCACTCTCTAGTCTCACAGGAAAGAGTTTCAGCCTAAATTAGTTCAAAATGACCCCGTCCCTGTGTAATAGGAAGACAATACAGCAAGTAAAAGGTTTCTCAGTTGGAAGTCCCTCGTGAAAGGTTATGGATTAAACCTGATGGGAAGACAGAAACACAGCTGTGATAAATGGTGTTTCTGGAAGGGCTACATTAATTAACTCAGGCACAGCTGGCAGGAACCCAGAGAGGAGCCTCCTTTGACCTAGCAATGGATTACCTGATGATGACGCTCAAGTCTGAAATGTGGGAGAATATACCAAGGAGCTGATGGATCCAGGAATGTCATTTGAATAAGAGAAATGACTCCTCATCCAGAATCACACAGAGTGGCGACATATGGAAAGTGGTTACAGCATTTCAGAAATAATGAATGATAGCATAGGATTTATAATGCTACACACAGCTCCAGTTTCTTGAAAAGTCACCCACGGAAGTGATCATTTTTTAGATGGGTCTTTTCTTCTTGAAATGTGCTAAGGTCAGTGCTCTGCCCTCTTTGAAAGACACGGAATATCATTAACACACTCCTCCACGCAGACCTCAAAGCTCAAGTAGTCAGGTGAGGAAAATGGCATGAAATCATACTCTCCATTCCATATGAAGTTGGCATACACGTGACAAAGTAGCAAATTTACCTGCTTGGGACTGAATGGAAGAATTTCCATTTCAAGATTTTCACACCATGCTTGGATTTCAGTCTTAAAAATCATTCTGAAACAGATGTCTATTAAAAGCAGAAAAAAATAAAATAAAGGCACTTGGAAATTTAAATTCAATAAAATGAGAAACACAGACTTACAAAGCTATAACCCTCCAAAGTAGTGAAACATTTAACATGCTATGAAAAATAAGTGGGACTTAAAAACATATTTGATGTAGCAAGTAAATATAACATTATTCAACATTTCTAAAAAGGGGGAGAAAAGAATAGAGAAAAATGAATGCAAACAAGCAGAACACTTCTGGCTTCCCTTTTCAAACCATCACAGTTTAAGAGTCCCAAATCCTGCCATGATGAGCTTATCAATTTAACAATAATAAAATTAATTATTATTTATAATGTTAAATAATTAATAAATAATAAGTACATAATAATTTATAAAAAATTTCGGTATTATACATATGCACATATGAGAATGTTGTTCAGTTTTATCCAGTAGCTTTGTTTTATGTTTGAGTACTATTGATTCTGAATTAGGGGATCTTTCTTTTTTATTCCATTTATAAACAATTAAAATAACACAAAATAGCATTCTGAAAGCAAAGCAACTGAGCAGTATGTGAAAACTGTATATTGCTTATGTATTAAAAATGTCATTAAAATCTACTTCCCAGTGTATAAAAGACTGGATCAGGCTGAGATACATAAAATGTTTTGTTCTAAATAAATCTGATGTATGTATAAAGTTGGTAGTTATTTCCAAGTTAATGTATGAAGTCAATATAATGACAATTATAATGCTCACAGAGATGCAGATATCAGAGGGTTAGTAGTACCTGCAAGCAGATACAGTATCAAACAGTTTCAATAGAAGTACCAAAGAGTATGTTTCATGCACATTCCTCTAGGCAGTCATTTGAAAAGGGAGCATCCAGCATAAATTTAGAGAAGAAGCAAGTCTACTTCATTATGTCATTTCACAGAACATTCTTTAAAAAAAAAAAAAGTGTATCATTTAGTACCCCCAAAAATTCTTTAAACTCAAAAGATGAAAAATACACAATTTTTTTTTATAAACATTAGGCAATGTTATATAATAAGTAAATCATTTACAAAACTTTCACAAATATGATTCTTGGTAAGTCACTAAAGTACTTTCACTGAAGGCTACCAAATCGTGGGAGCAAATGACAGTTGCTAAACCTAATTTTAGCCATGTTCTGGATCATTTTTGTAGGCCTTTCAAGATCATTTCACAATTAACTCTCACCTTCACTTGATAGGTTGTATCAATGCATATGAACTGAAGGGACATCCCGTATTCGCTTTGCATGAACAAAAACTGAATTTCTAAACTATCTGTACCTGACTTTCATTTTTGGCTCCAATTTCTACTACCTCAATATTTGTATTATATTACTTTTCAATCAACTCTATTATTTTACCTTTACATATTTATGAATTGCATTGCACAGCAGTGATTTGTTGGTTAGAGTGAGGAAAACTCACAACTCTCCCTTCACAGATTCTTCATATTGTGCTGGGGCCTCCATAATAAAAACAAATCTCTGATTATCCATCAACATTTAGATAATTGAAAATATAGATCAACCCAGTTCTTAGTATCATGACTTCCATTGTGACAGGTTTGATAAGTTCTTACATTCAGCAACAAATCCCTTGAATGACCCCTTCTAGTGGCTGTTTGTACAACCCTGGAAATTTGAGGAAGAAATAATAGTTTTTTGCCAAAAAAGAAGAAAAATATATATTGTTCTATAGTCATTTGCTACCTACACTTTCAAATCCCTTTTCTTTTTCCAGACTAGCAAAAGAAAAAAAAGAAAGCCTTGATAATGTATATACATAAGTTATTGTCAAATTTCAGACCATTGTTACACTAAGAAAAAAACTTTTGGTAATATAAATCATTAAATTTCAGACCCATTATATCTGCCCATACATTAGCACATAGATGTGGAAGTATAGAAAGTTTTTTCCTAGGAAAAATTAGTGCTGAACATTGAAACTTACTATTAAGTGTAAAATTATTTTTCTATCATAATGTAGCCACAGTAGAGACTGGATTTAAATTAATTAAAATGATTAAATAAACCCATGCTTATGAGAAATGTTAAACTGCCAATTGTCCAGAGGCAAAAGAGGAAATTATTCTTAATTTATTGTCACATAATTAAGCTCATAAATATATTTAGTGCTGCTGCTATTTCTCTGGATTCGTAATAATATGATTTTCTCTGTTGTCATGAGGAATTTTAATATTGCATATCTTGAGTTTGGGGTGGGAAAGGACTTAGAAATGAGAAGAGTATGCCTCAGAGCTAAGTGGCAGATTCCATGCCTCTGTCCTGATAAAAATTTTGTTCTATGGCTCATATTTACTGAACTTTCTCTGAAGGGTCCGTACTTGGATTATAATACAATTATTATGTTTTGTTGGGTGGTTCAGTCATTAAACAAAAGATCAAAACAAAAGAAGCTTGAATTGTTAGACAGCAAAGTACCCAAAATAGGTTTTGAAGAGAGCAGAAAACAGACTAATTTTCATGTTAGAATTTCCCAGACTCAAATTTTATGGACCCAGGAAGGAGGTGTGAAGGGAGTGGCTAAAAATAGAGGGTTTTTTAAAAAATTTACTTTTTAATTAAAATTTTTGCAGTCACACTGATTTATATATATATATATATCATATATATATATATACATATATGTGTGTGTGTATAGATATGTTTTGTGTGTACAGTTCTATGATACACCATCTGTATACCACCCAGAGTCAAAAATCAGTAAAATCCCCAGATTCCATCACCACCTGTACAGGCTCATTTCCCCAGGAGAACAAAAGACAGAAGGTTTAATTTATGTAAGAGGAAATGAAATGCTCTCTGGACCAAGGGATACAAAACAAAATGGAGAATGAGGGCGCTAAACATGAAGTAAAAAAATGAGGTCAACACTTATGTACAAGTATTGAAAATAATGTATTTCTCCAACAAAATTCTGAGAATGTTGGTACCCAGACCTACGAAATTGCCATGAGGAGTTTTATAATCACATGACACTGCTGATCACTAAACCATTAAACAAATATCACTAATCAGTTGAGATACTCAAATGAAAAATTAAAAGCCTAAATTTTAAATGAGAACAGCACATTGTCCATAGGCATCTGAGGAACTAATAATATGAAAGATAGACTAAAACAGAAAGAAAGTTATATTTATTCTGAAGAAAAAAGCCGATTCACATATTCAGAAATAGAAGACAGAAAAATGACCTAATAATAGTTTTTGAAAAACAAAAGCATGTGAAATATGCATATATTATGCTATATAACCATATTTTTCAAAGTAAAATATAATGAGAAGAACTTTTTTTTATAGTTTTGCAAATATCCTTAACCTGTTAACCCAGTGGGACGTATAAATACGTCAAACGTTGCATACAGTGAGATACAAGACTTGCTGCGTAATTAAAAAGGGAATTCCCCAGTTAACAGGTTAATGTCTAGTTCAATAAAAGATACCTGGCATCTTATGTGTACTTCTGCATTCAATTTGTTGCAGTACAATGCTTTTTGAAGTATATGAATGAAATCTGACCTCACACAGTTATTTAGTTGGAAAGAGAAGAGTATTTCAATTAACTTTTAGATAATAATGAATATTTTTCTGCAAAGATAGTAATTTCATAAGAGTTAGTTGTACTGTGGAACTGGAAGCCATATCAATAAACATTTTGCATTCTGTTACCTTAAAATCCATTGATCTATCTTACATTTTAAATGGATCCTCTGCTCATGAATAATTTTGTAACAGTATTCATTGCTAATTTGGAAACACTGGCTCACTAAGTAATTTGCTATTTCATCTGTTGATACAATTCATGATAAATTATTTTTTATAAAGCACATGCATTAATATCACCACTTCATCATTGAGAAAGTGTCAAGTTCATGGTGGCTAATCCAAGTTTTCCAAAATTGAATTTTTGCTTCAAAGGTCAAGTTTGTTTTTGGTAACATTAAATATTAAATTTTTCTTTTTAAATTTCAGTAAGGACATATTCATATTATTGATTTCAGAGGCAATATTGATCAAATACTCAAGTCTGAAGAGCCAGAGTTATTGCAATTCTGTAAACCTTCCAAATATGCAATAGGCCTGATCCTTAGCTTTTCCTGAACTCTTACAATAGGAGAAAAGGGTTTCCTTCAAAGAAAAGTGAGCATACTGTTCCTATGTTAATAAATATTTTAGGACTTTCAGGTCATATGGCTTTTGCCATAATTATTCTGTTATAACACAGAAGCAACCATGGACACCACTTAAATAAATAAGCTTATTCCTGTTTCTATAAAATGTTATTAATGACCCTGGACATTAAAATTTGATATAATTTTTATATTTCTTCTTTTGATTTTTTAACCAATTAAAATATATGAAAATTTTTATCTTAGCTTGCAAGGCATACATCAATAGGGGCAGCCCTATTTGGCTTTGGCTCAAAGGTTTACCTTTCATTATGAGAGAGAGAGAGAGAGAAAGAGAATAACTATTTTCCTGTTCTTTGAACTGAGAATTATGCTTAAATTTACATTTTACATGTTGTGCTCTCCTAGGAGGAGTCAAGTGAAGCCAACACTTACATGATCTTTGAAATCACTAATCACTGCCATTGTGCTATGTGTTATTGCCCCTTGATTTCAATGTTCTCCCTTTATTCTGTTCCACACTGTAGTAGAGGATCAGGTGCCTATTGTGATGTTGTGGCTTATCACTGTCAAGTGTCTCTTATTTATTTGATAAAGAGGGTATCTAAGTCTTGCTCATCAAATATATAACCAACTAAATAAAAAATCCATTTTGAGATTCCATTCTTATCTATGTTAATTACTGTGTTAGTCAAAGCCTCAGAAGGAAACCTATGGCAAAATTATAGGAAGTTGTAGTAAATAATTTTATGATTTAATGAAAGGACTATTTAGAGAAGCATAAACATACCTGTGTTAACCAAGTACAAATAGTGAATAGCCATGGGATTTAGAATCTCTGTGGAGCTGGAGGGGGGAAGCAGTTCACTCTAACCTGGTAAGAACTGTAACCCTTGGAGAAGAGAAGAAGGCCACAAGAAAAGAAGTCTGGTTGTAGACAGAGGAATTCAACTCTATTAGAAGAAACATCCTAACCTGTCACTGCTTCTTGCCTATTGTAAATAGCACTGCTATGAACATAGATGTGCATATATTCTTTATTGTTCAAACTCAGTTAATGCCAAAAGGCAATGAATGGAGCCTAGGTGATAGAATTCAAGAGAACAAACTCCTGCAACCCAGAGTAAAGAGAAGAAATCAGAGAAAAATATATTGAAGGTCAATAAGAAAATAAAACAGCTCAAACTATGACTGTTTACATATTACAAGTTATGGGTTTGTTTGTTGATAACCAGATGAGACACTACTGTTAGTGAGTCCCTTGGATTTTCTGCCAGAGTTCTCATTGAGAATGAAGTAGGAATGTACACAGGATGTCTCATATGTCCTATTTAGAAAACTAATTATTTGTGAAATTGGACTATGTATATTTGAGAGATGGTGAAATACTGGAGAGAAGAAAAACAAAGAGATGAGAGAACAGAGGAAGGAAAAGAAAAGATAAAAAGGGAATACAGAGGGGAAAGGGAGGAGGATGAAGAGAGAGGAAGAGTATATGTAGGAAGAGTAAGGGGCATGAAAAAGAAAAGGAAGGAGAGAGAGGAAAGGATGGTGCAATATGAGAAAAAAAATCTAACACATCAATTAGTAAAAAAAAAATTTAAATCTTAGCATAATCTCTTCTTTTGGTGAGTCCTAGACTGTTTAATATTTATAAAGTATATTTGGTTCTTTTTTGGACAAACTTATTTTTATTGACTTACTTTAATACAAAGCTCTATTCAATGCCAGATGGGTGGGGGCTAGGGAGATGGGTGACAAAGATGAAGGAGTTAGAAGTACAAACTGGTTGTTAGACTGATGGACCTCAAAGAAAAGGGGGGAGGGAGGGCGGGATGAGATAAACCAAAGAACTTCTATGCATATATGCACAACCAATGGATACCAAAACAGTGTGGGGAAGGCAGGAGGGGGGCAGGATTAGAGAGGAGGGGGTCAATGGGGGAAAAAGGGGAGATCATCTATAATATATTCAACAATAAAGATGAGTTAAAAAAATAGTTTGGCTGGACAACCCTAATACATGGCATTAGATAACTGGTAAAGAAGTGAAATTCTACATTAAAAAACATTTTTTTTAAGCCTGTGTGAAGATAGTCCCTCCACTCTGTAAACACCAGCATTCTTTTATTAGAAAAAAAAAATTTTAATCTTAATCAACTTTTAATAATCATGTTAAAAATCATTTTAGTAAAAATTCAACAAATTGACACCATTTGTAATTTCCTCACCTTTCTTGTTGGAGGATCTGTCATTCTCTTCCTTCATGGTTATAGGTTGTTACATTTGCATCAGATTTATTTTCTTGGCTCATCTCTTCCCCGCTACATGTTCCCAGGTGGGAGGGCCTGACTTAGATTAGTCTACTGATGGAATGAGAAAGGCATAACATAGCACTTTCTGAGTCCTCTCCGCAGGATGTGCAATTCCGGTAGAAAGAGAATATTTTTTTCATTCATATGGTAAAAGAGTTATGGCCACTCAGGGAGAGGTTGCCTCAATAGCACATTTTTTAAATTAAATTTATTGAGGTGATATTGGTTAATAAAATTATATAGGTTTCAAGCATACCTTTCAATGATACATCATCTGTATATTACACTGTGTTTACAACCCAAAGTCAGATCTTCTGTCTCCATACATTTGACTCTTTACTACTCCCCCAACCCCCTTCCCTCTGATGACCACAATACTATTTTCTGTCAATGCCACATATTTTAAAGCTCTTTGACTAGAGATTTTTCACACTCAGCCATCACTACATCCTCCTATTGACTGACATATTGATATATATATGTGTCTATTTCCTGTGACCTAATTTTTAATAAATTACAACAAGGTATTTTGTTTTTCACTTGCTTGTTTAATTTTGTATCCAAGATGGAGAGTCTAGAATGTTAATTATTACAGCTAATGTTTCCACACCAAAGTTCAGTAGTGGTGAATATATAGCGTTTTATTGATGTCTTCACCATATTCACTTAAGGGTAAAAATTTATTTTTTAAACTAAATATTCACTCTCAAACAATTCATCACAGTAATTTGTAGTTTATAGTCACTAAAAATGACTATATTAAAAATTGTATACTTATACTTTTAAGTAATATGTTTTAATTAACATATTTATGTTGGTTTAAGTTTAATGAATGAAACTGCAAGACACATAGGAGATTTTGTGTGACACCAAGATCACTTTACAAAATACTATTACATTAATCCCAATGAGTAAGACAAATAATATATTGAGTTAATGATCATGATTTCAATTGTTTAGAAGAGGAAAATCATTTAAATAATATTTTGCTTTAAACAATGGCTAATGGTAAATTACTTTCTCTTCTTTTGAGTTATATATTTTGAATGATAAATTCTCTTTATGTTGGTAGTTTTATATTTGTCACAGGCAATTAGCATGTAATGATTTCTGGACAGCTAATAAGAAACTCAACTGTCTTTCTGAATCGTTAAAAGAAAAATTATTTTTCTGGCATTCAATCAATAAAGAAAATACATTTTTTCTTTTATTTTATGATTTTTTATTGGTTTAGTTTTTCTATGACCTAAATTTTAAGTCCCTAATTTTTAATTTCTCAGTTACCAAATTTTAAGTAGCTAAAATATTTTGCTCCTCTCTGACTTCTAAGAGTAAAGTGTCTAATCGGTAGCCAGTAGCTTAATATAGCTATATATGCTTAACTTTAAATTTAATTATAATAATATACATATTAAAAGTTAACTTCTTAGTTTCCCTAGTCATGCTTCAATTATTTAATACCCACAGGTGTTACTCTATTGGAAGGCACTGATTTATAAAATTTATAAACATTTCCATAATTGTAAAGTCTTATAGGACAACATTATTCCAGAAAATGTCTTTATTCTACATATGGACAATTTTTTTTTTTTTTTTTTTTGTGATTGAAAGTATAGAGTGTTAAACATGGCAAAATATTATAGCATATCTAATGATTTTTTTTGCATTATTTTAACCTATATAATAAAATAGTTTAAACAATACGCTTAAAAAGTGATAGATATATCATTAAAAGCAACAGACAAGTTAAGATATTTTGATATAAATGTTCATGAAAAATCTGATTCAGATAAAAAATTATTCGAAATTTAATTTATTTAAAAAATGAAAATGTTTGTGTACATAGATTTGCCCTAATTAAAAGCAGATTCTTATATCAAGTTATCTTTAATTCAATTAATTGTTTTTGCCAAGATACATTTAGTAATGTCCAAGTGCCAGGTACAGGGAACACAAAGATGAATAAAGCAAGGAACTTTTTATTTTTTTTTATTTTTTTATTGATTAATTTTTGTTACAGATGATTCTCCTTTTTAGCAAGGAACTTTTTAGTAGGGAGAGTCTCTGTGGCATAATGCTGAGACGATATAAATTTGTGGTGGCCTGGGGTGGGTGATTAGGAGAGAGAAGGGCCATATTTGAATTGATTCTATAGTCTAGACATGGAGATCTAGCTGCATAAGGTGAGGCAGAAAGCTCTATGAACAGCTTTCATAAATTTATTTCAAAATGTATTCAAATATGTGTCTGAGTGACAAGTCTAAGGGCCAGAAACATGTCCCTGAATAACAGACTCAAGCCAGTGATAACCTCACATGATCTTGAAACATGTGGCCCAAGATAAATATTATGACTTCTGTTCACCATGGTGGATAGAAAGTGGGTACTTTACATAGTTCTCATTGCAACAGATCTTAATGTCAGAGTCTGCACTGCCAGAAACTCTCAGCTCTTATGTGCCATTTTAAGGTTGGATGAACAGTGCTATCCTTATGCATCCAGCTTTATGGACCGTGAATAACACTTGAGATTGACTCGTGATGACTCTTTAGAGAAAAGGTGCAGTTAACAGTAAAGCAGTTGACAGAGTATGAAGTATAGTGGTAAATATACTAAGAAGAACAGAGGATAGTGTCAGTTGGGCGGTTTAGGATAAAACAGCAGAAATGTTTGCATTTTGGTGTATTATTTTGAATCTAAAGGCAGTGCTTATGAAGGTTCTGTGCTACTTCTATTTTACATCTCTTATATAGATCCATAGGAATGTTTATTTCTACCAGTTATATAGAAATTATTCTCTCAGTTTGAATATGGCGGCAGGCAGGACCTGAGGGAGGGTGAGTGTGTGAGAGAGTGAGTGAGTGTGTGAGACAGTGTGAGTGGACATGAAGGTGGATGACCAAACCCGTGCAGTGTAGAGGCACAGAGCAGATGGTTCCTGTGCTGTGGATGGGAGCAGCTGGCTACCGTGGTAGCTGCCCTTCAGGGCACTTCTCCCTGAGCCAAGGGGAGGTCCCACCACTTTGAAAGATCCCCTGTCTGACCTTGGAGGAAGCACTGGGATCTTCTAGGGCCCAGCAACCTGAGCCCACCAGCACACCTGGCTCCAGTAGACCAGTGGTCACTGTGTTAACGCAGACCAGTGCACAGTAGTGGAGTTCCCAAAGTGTCGGTAGCTGAAGCCACAGACAGCAGGGAGCCCAGCACCATCCCCCACAGTAGCAGCCTCATCAGAGTCCATATATACCCCCAGCAACAAAGGTTGGGGAGCAGACATCCAACCCCAGGCAACAGAACCACAGACCAGCAGCTAAGACCCTTTCCCAAAATCTATAGCAAAAGATGAGCAGGAGTGGAGCCCCAAGGGGCAGCATCACTCCCCAGCCACCAGCTGTGGGACCTGGGGCTCCACCAAGTCCTGAGTGGTCCAGTAGCTCACAAGTGCAGTGGGAAGCCAGAGCCCAAGAGAATGGTGCAATCCAGCTGCCCGCCTGCGGGAACTGCAGAGTGAAGGGGCACCAGAGAGGCCCCATGGAACCCAGCAGGGACTCTGTGATCCACTTACCCCTGGGACCTGCTGGGTACTGAAGCACCAGACAGGTTGGTGCGGTCCAACAGCCCATAACATAGACATAGAGCCTGGTCCCCAAAAGGACTGTGCCATCCAGTTACCCGCGGGACCTGCAGAGTGTGAGGGCACCAGAAAGGCCTGTGCCACCCAGCTGGAAGGACATTTGAAAACATGGAGGCTAAATAGCATGTTATTGAACAATTAATTGGTTACCATGGAGATCAAGGAAGAAATTAAAAACTTCCTGGAAACCAATGAAAATGAACACACAGCAACACAAAATCTATGGGATGCAGCGAAGGCAGTTCTGAGAGGGAAGTTCAGAGCACTACAGGCCTACTTCGAGAAGCAAGAAAAATTTCTAATAGATTATCTAACCTCACAACTTAAAGAACTAGAAAGCAAACAAAAAGAAAACACCAGAGCAAGTAAAAGGAAGGAAATAGTCAAGATCAGAGCAGAAATAAATGACACGGAGACCAAAAAAAAAAAAAAAACCAATTCAAAGGATCAATGAAACAAAGAGCTGGTTCTTTGAAAAGATAAACAAGATTGATGGACCCTTAGCTAGACTCACCAAGAAACAAAGAGAGAGAACCCAAATACACAAAATCAGAAATGAAAGAGAAGAAATAATAACTGACACCACAGAAATACAACAGATTATCAATAGATATTATGAACAATTATACAGAAACAAATTTGACAATCTAAGCAAAATGGACAAATTTCTAGAAACACGTAGTATCCCAAAACTGGACCAGGAAGATATAGAAAACTTGAACAGACCAATAACAACTAAGGAAATTGAAGAGGTAATCAAGACTGTTCCGGCAAACAAAGGCCCAGGTCTGGACAGCTTCAAGAGGAATTTTACTGAACATTCAAAGAAGAACTAATACCCATTCTCCTCAAACTATTTCAAAAAATTCAAGAAGAAGGAAGACTTACAAACTTGTTTTATGAGGCCAGCATAATTCTGATTCCAAAACCAGAAAAAGACACTACAAAGAAAGAAAACTACAGGCAAATATCCCTGATGAACATAGATGCCAAAATCCTGAACAAAATACTAGTAAATCAAATCCAGCTATACATCAAGAAAATTATTCACCATGACCAAGTGGGATTCATCCCAGGGATGCAAGGCTGGTACAATACTCGCAAATCAATAAATCTGATGCACCACATAAACAAAGTGAAAGATAAAAACCATATGATCATATCAATAGATGCTGAAAAAGCATTCAACAAAATCCAGCACCCATTTCTGATAAAAATGCTCAGCAATCTGTGAATAGAGGTATCACATATTGACATAAAAAATGCCATATATGAAAGACCTACAGCCAATATCATACTCAATGGGCAAAAATTAAAAGCATTTCCCTTAAGAATAGGAACAAGGCAAGGATGCCCACTTTTGCCACTCTTATTTAACATAGTATTGGAAGTCTTAGCCACAGCAATCAGACAGAAAGAAAAAATAAAGGGGATCCAAATGGGAAAGGAGAAAGTAAAACTGTCATTATTCACAGATGACATAATACTATACGTAGAAAACCCCAAAGATTCCATCAAAAATTGACTAGACTTAATAAATGAAGTTGGCAAAGTAGCAGGATACCAAATTAATGTCAAGAAATTGATGGCATTCTTATACACCAATGATGAACTCACAGAAAGAGAAACTAAGAAAACAATCCCATTTACCATCGCAGCAAAAAAATTAAGGTACCTAGGAATAAACTTAACCAAAGAAATAAGGGACCTATTCACAGAAAACTACAGGTCATTGAAAAAAATAAATAAAGAAAGATATAAAAAAGTGGAAGCACATAACATGTTCATGGATTGGAAGAATTAACATCATTAAAATGTTCATACTACCCAAAGCAATCTATAGATTCAATGCAATCCCAATCAAAATACCAACGACATACTTCACAGAACTAGAAAAAATACTTCAGAGGTTCATATGGAACCAAAAAAGACCTTGAATAGCCACAGCAATCTTGAAAAAGAAGAACAAAGTAGGTGGGATCACAATACCAGATATCAGGTTATACTACAAAGCGACTGTAACCAAATCAGCCTGGTACTGGCACAAGAACAGGCATATAGACCAGTGGAACAGAACTGAGAACCCAGAAATGGACCCAAGGCAATACGCTCAATTAATATTTGACAAAGGTGGCAAGAGCATACAGTGGAGTAAAGACAGCCTCTTTAATAAATGGTGTTGGGAAAATTGGTCAGCTACATGCAAAAAAATGAAACTAGACCATCAACTTGCACCATACACAAGAGTAAACTCAAAATGGATAGAAGACTTAAATGTGACTCATGAATCCATAAAAATCCTAGGAAAAACTGTAGGCAACCAAATTTCAGACATCATACGCAGCAGAATTTTTACTGATACATCATCTAAGGCAACAGAAACAAAGGAGAAAATAAACACATGGGACTACATCAAACTAAAAAGCTTTTGCACAGCAAAAGATACAATCATCAAAATGGAATGGCAACCCACTGTATGGGAGAGCATAATTGCCAATGATATATCAGATAAGGGGTTAATTTTCAAAATATATAGAGTACTCATACAACTCAACAAAAGGAACACAGAGAACCCAATTAAAAAATGGGTAGAGGAACTATACACCTCTCCAAACAGGACATACAAATGGCTAAGAGACATATGAAGAAATGCTCAACATCACTAATCATCAGACAGATGCAAATTAAAACAACAATGAGGTATCTCCTCACACCTGTCAGAATGACAGCCATCAACAAATCAGCAAACAAGTGTTGGCGAGGGTGTGGAGAAAAGGGGACTCTAGTACACTGCTGGTGGGAATGCAGACTGGTGCAGCCACTATGGAAAACAAAATGGTGTTACCTCAAAAAATTAAAGATTGAACTTCCATTTGACCCAGTGATCCCACTTCTTGGAATATACCTTAAGAAGCCTGAAACACCAATCAGAAAGAATATATGTACCCCCATGTTTGTAGCAGCACTATTTACAATAACTAAGATTTGGAAACAGCCCAAATGTCCATCAGTAGACAAATGATAAAAAAGCAGTTGTACATATACACAATGGAGTACAGTGCAGCTGTAGGAAAGAAAGATCTCATCCTTTGAGATGACATGGAGGAACCTGGAAAGTATTATCCTAAGCAAAACAAGCCAACCAGAGAAAGACAAGTATCATATGATCTCATTTTTTTTTTGTGTGGAATATAATGAACATAACAGTCTGAGGAATGGGGTAGTCCCAGAGACGTGGAAGTGGGGTACAGACTGACAATCCCCAGAAGAGGGGGTAGTGGGGGAGCGATAAACCACAGAACTTATATGCATGTATGCATGAACAATGGACATGGACAACAAAGCTGGGGACAGGGCAGGGAGGGATGAGGAGGGGGGATCAGTGGGAGGAAAAGAAACATCTGTAACAAAAATAAATTTATTATTATTTTTTAAATATATAAAATAAATAAATAATTAAATAGAAATTATTCTTTCTGGGTCATCTGTTGATATCTATCACAGTGATAGAAATAAGTATGTCATCCAGAAAACCTTGTATGATGAATTGGCTGTGTTTGATAGCCTTTAATTCAGATGTCTTCTAGTGCAATTACAGGAGAAGATGAGACTAATAATTTATTTCCTTATTTAAAATATAAAAATTAAATAGGAGCTCAGCTGGTGTGGCTTCCTGGTTGAGTGTCGACGCATGTGCCAAAAGGTTGCCAGCACATTTCTGGTCAGGGTACATGCCCAGGTTGTGAGCCCAATCAATCCCCAGTGAGTAGCATGCAGGAGGTGGCTAATCAATGTTCTCTCTCATCGATGTTTCTATCTCTCTCTCCCTCGCCCTTCCTCTCTGTAAAATCAATAAAGAAAATATATTTTTAAAAAATTAAATAGGAAATTGTTATCAAAATATTGGGTCATAGCATAGCATCATAATTGCATAGCAGCATGAACTATTTATACAATAAATAGCAATAGGTTGGCCCTGGCTGGTTTGACTCAGCGATTAGAGCGTAAGCCCATAGACCAATGAGTTGGGGTTCGATTCCTGTCAAGGGCACGTACCTCAGTTGCGGTTAGTGCCTGGCCCTGGTTGGGGTTGTGTGGGAGGCAGCCACTTGATTTGTCCCTTTCACGTTGATGTTTCTCTCTCTTTCTTCCTCTTTTTCCTCCCACTCTGTCTGAACAAAAAGTGGAAAAGTATCCTCGGGTGAGGATGAAAAAAAGCAATTGCTTGGCTATAAAAATACCCCGTATTTTAAAACCCAAATAACACTTATGAATATAAACAATGGATCCTTTTGATGCATTAACAAAGTTTCTTATTGAAATAAATTTAGACCACTATATATTTACTAAATCGTATTTTATACTTAAACATGGTATTTCTTACATAATTACTAATGATAAATATTTTATTTTTTTAGACTATTTGGGTTAACTATTTCTAGTTCTATGTGATAAAGGTTTGTAAATATTTGTTAAAATGAGGAATTTAATATATTACTAAATACATATTTACATACAATTTATGCTTTTACTAGTCTTTAGTATATGAAACAATTTAGCTAGCAACTGTATATTTATTTTTTTTAAAAGAAAAAGAAATGCACTTTTGGCAGTTTACCTGCCATTTAAAAAATGCATTTATAAAGTACTTTTCGTATTTGTGAAAGTATAGACTGGTCAATCTTTCAAAACCCCTTCTTGGTGTGACTCTCAACAGGGTACTGAGTCCAAAATTCCCTGTATTTGTTTAGCAATGCTTTACCCTGCAATAGCCTTAAATTTTATCACTTCATACTTCAATATTTCCCAATGGATTGAAATAAGATTCTTTCTAAAATAAGGTTGTGGCTCATGATTCCAAAATCTAACTTCATAGACCCTGAAAAAGCCATGAATATAGATGAGAAAAAAATGCTGACTTAAGCAAGCCATCTACAAACAGCCTTTTAGTTTTGAAGAAGCTGTTTAACACAAAATTGTGGCTAAAAATAATGCACAATTTTTGCATAATGACAATATTTAATTGATTACGTTTAGTTATTTCATAGATATTTCTTATTGTTAGGTGCTCTGAAAATATTAATTAATATATTATACTGCTAAGTGACATATTGGCATAATAAAGCTTAAGTTATATTGTTTAAAAGAATTAGACTTAATACATAAGAAGTTAGGAATGCATATGTAAATATATTTATAACAAATCCAATAGCTCACATGTGAAAAATACATTTCTTACAGGTTGCTTACATATTTTAGTAAATTAATTGTTACATGAATTTAATTAAACAAAGATAAAATGAGAACACAACTGAAATAAATAAAAACAAGATTTTGAATCAGAGGAAACAAATTGTTCAAAAGGGGGAAAATATTTTACTTGATAATGGTACAACTGAAGCTTTTAAACTCACCTTACATTTTATGAATGATAACTAAAATTCACTCTGAACCTCCAGGTGTTCCCACAAAAGCTGTTGTTTGCTTGAAACAGTTTGAGGTTTATTTTGTTATTTGCTACCCGAAGAATCGTAAACAATGCAATCGTTTGACCCAGTGGTCCTACTTTTAGGAATATATCCTAAGAAGCCAGAAACACCATCAGAAAGAATATATGTTCATAGCAGCACTATTTACAATTACTAAGATCTGGAAACAGCCCAAGTGTCCATCAACAGATGAGTGGATAAAAAAGCTGTGGTACATGTATACATCGAAGTACTATGCAGCTCTAAGAAAAAAAGACCTCTTGTCCTTTGAGATGACATGGAGGAACCTGGAGAGAATTATGCTAAGCAAAATAAGCCAATCAGAGAAAGACAAATATCACATGAACTTACTTATTTGTGGAATATAATGAACAAAATAAGCTGATGAACAAAATAGATCCAGAGATAATAGTAGTAGGGTACAGACTGACAAACCTTAGAAGAGGGGGACGGGAGGAGGGAAGAGATAAACCAAAGAACTTATATGCATGAATGTGTAATTGATGGATATAGATAACAATGCTGAAGGAGACATGATCAGAAGGAAGGTGTCATTGGGGGAAAAAGGTGAAACATTTGTAGCAAAAATAAATTAATAAAAAAATACATAAAAAAATAAATAAAACAAAATCTTTAATAAAAAAAAAAAAAAAAAAAAAAGGTGGCAAAATGAGCCAAAGTAAGCACACGGCCCTCCTGGAGGCCACTTGTGAAGAGGATTCTGTGGACTGGATATCCTTCCTGGGGCAACCTTGGGGGTGTGGGCTGATGACAGGGAGGGCACACTAGTGAAGGAGCCTAGGTCACAGGGTCACCTAAGAGCAGAGTCATCCCCTTCAAGTAAACTTGAACAGGGAATGTTGGCTCCACAGACTCCATGATTGTAAGACTCTCCCAGTTCTAACTGGTTTCTCCTGAAATGTTAGGATTGGAATTCAGGCCCTTTAGTGAACATCCCCTTGAGTCCTGGGCTCCAGCCTGCCCACAGTGACCACACACAAGGAGAGAGGACACCTCAGAAGAGGGACAGCCCTGGGACCTTTGTGGGCTGCAGCAGGTGTCTGTCCCTGCAGCAGAAGGAAACTTTAAATCAGAAGAATGTGTCTCATCTGGGGTGCAGCCCATATCTACCCTGACCAACTCTTGTTGTGCACAGAAAGGGACATGGCCTGGCCCTGCTCTGAACCCCTAGGTTTGCTGTGGGCCCAGGTGGGTCTAGAGTGACAGGTCTCCAGGCTGTGATCAGCATTCTCCTGCCCCAGGGCCTGTGGAAGTGAGGTCACCTCCTATTTCAGAGCCAAGTTAGGGACTGTTTTCTAGACCTACTGGATTCCCCTCTCCCAGCCCAAATGAACAGCTCTGGTTGCTAGGTACCTGGTTACCTTAGAGACAGAACACTCTGCAGGGTTCTGAGTGGTTATTTGTGCCCACCGAACACTGGCAGTCAGTGGCAGAGCTGTGAGCCCGACCAGTCATCGAGGGCCTGCAGTCTGCCATCGCAGCCACCTTCCAGCTGATCCTGGAGCATCTGGGTGGGGTGCTACTGGTGATTTGTGAGAACTTGAGACATGTCTCAGGACTCCTTGTGTTCTCCTGGGAGATCCTGGTGGGTGCTCTGGTTGTGGTGTCTTTGATGGTAAAAAGGCAACATACTTCAGGGAGTGTGAAAGCACCAGGTAAAAGGTATTCTATCTGCAATGAAGTCAGTGAAAATTGTGGTGAGAATATTGGACCAATGACAGAAGCTGATGCCCTCAAGTCATCTGGAGTGGAGGCTAGTCCTCTCTTGTTACAAACCTTATGCTTGAAGGCATTGAATAAACACCTGAGCAGGTTGTCACTTCAGGACATGGTTGACTTACTGAAAATGGCATGCAAGAGCCAACCTCCTAAACTTTCCCAAGTAACTGATGAAAATCCCATCTCAAAAGCATCAGGAATTGATAGAGAACAACTTCAGAAGAACATAATGGATAATTTGAACAAAAACAATCATCCAGAAAGTCCAGAACTTCTCCAAGAAGAAATGATGAGATGGAAGCAGAAAACCCAAGAGAATGAGGAAGAGAAACAAAGGCAGGAGGAGTTAAACCCACAAATGGAGCACGTCCTGCAAGATATAGTCAGCCAATCACTGTCAGTGGCTAGAAGCCCACTGCAGACCATCCCCAAACCTGATGACCTTGGCAATCACATGGATGATGGAAACTTGGAATTCCTACAAAAAAGAGAAACAGAAAACGGTGATCGATTTATCCAAAGGTTAGAAGTTGATCTCAAAGGTGTCCCTCATCACGCTGACATCATGTGTCCCAAGATATAGCTAGACAATTGTGGGAGCACAAGCAAAAGAATGAAGAGCTTGCAGCAGAAAGAACGAGTCTGCAAACCAAGAGAGCATCTTTGCAGTGTGAAAATGCCAGCCTTAAGGATGAGATACAACAGCTGAAGCTGAAGCTTTGAACTCAGCCTGAGATACACGAAGATCTTGTAACACAACTACAGAAACAGCTGTGTGAGGAGGAAATGTGCTGCTCAGAGATGGAGAAGAAATTTCCCAACCTGTGGAGGATCATGAACTCCAGCTACCACTTTCTGAAGACATATAAGAAGATGGCCCAAGACATGAACCAGGAACTACAAAGAAGCTCTTCCTACTGTCAAAATGAGATTTGATGCCTTCAGAAAAGAGCTGAAGAAGCCTGGATGGCAACCAAGTGCACTAAGAGAAAGTTCCAGGGCCTATGGAGAGAAACGATTATGACAGGCAAATGCTGACCAAGGTTAAATCCAAGTTCCAGCCTTTCCCAGGGGGCCCATTTTTTTCTACTGCTCCACCTGCAGCCTACAGAGGGCCAGGCTGTCCCCTGGGTCATCATGTCTCCAGGAGTGTCACACAGTAACAGCTCAAGAATCTGGGGTCACCTGCAGGTATGACTCAGCTTTCAAAGCAGCTGGTTCCTGAACACCCACAACCAGGACCCAACATCTGCCTGAGTTTCTGTTCCAGCAATCGTGTTTGCTCTCTCTCCAGCATAAACGCTCTTACTAAAATTGATGCCACCATTACCCTTAGTAGTACACAGCATTATAATTTACAGTAGTAGTATTTAAATATAGATTAATTAAAATAATTCTCATGAGTACAAAATTCCCCATGAGACCCTTTAGAATTAGATACTAGAAGTATTGTATTTTGATTTAAATAACCACAGTTACTTAAACCATCATCTAAGTTTGACATGGACATTTAAACAAAGACCATGATTGTATGATATGGCAATTATTACAAATCTGTAGAAGTAACTTAATATGTACCTGGGGCGGGGGACTTGAACAGGACAATACCTCATTCAAACTACCTAATATTTCCATTACTTTAGTCCTGAATTCATACTTTAGACCTAAAATCATAGGATAATTTAGCCCTATATTCATAGATTGGAAATCTTTAGATTTCTTTCTTGCTTTATAGTTTTTTCTTACTGTCTTTTTGTCCAAGATAATGTTTATTGTTTAGCATTTCTAAATTTTATGCAGTCAAAATGAAAGAGGTTTCTCTTGATGGCAAACACACACACATACACTCATTCACATTCTCTCTCACACACGCGCGCACACACACACGCACCCACGTTGAAGATTCAATGTCCTCTTAGTAGTTTCAAATCTGAAGAAAATGTAAAATATTGTTGTAAATTTTAACTTGTTTTAAATAAGTTAATAGAAATAAAAAAAACTAACACATACAAATACTTTTTATATTAATATTTTCCAATAATTTTCTTAGCTACATACCTAGCTGGTATGTAGCCCCAGTTAATTAGATTAGAAATAACGGGGGGGGGGAACCTTAATAAATAATTAGACATTATTAGCTTTGATACCAGAGTGGAGAACAGTTTATATAGAAACCTTGTTGATGGAGCTGGTTTTGTCAATAGTGTTTACATTTGCACACTGGCCTTTAAAATAATTATGAACAGGTATGTACAGTACGCACAGCTACTCTTCATAATCTGTGGTGGTTTTCTCAAATTATTGGTGTTTGTACAGATGTACTCATAATAAAAATGTAATGTGTTTTTATTTAATATAATTCCCTTATGTTTTCCTACTCTTGTCTGGGTCAGACTATATCTTTGTCTCTACCTCTACATATTTAATTTACTTAGCATTCCTCCCCACCAAAATCCAATCCAGTTCACTGTAATTCTTGGAGGTTTTCTAAAAATATTGCAATCTATTGACTTATGTACAAGCAGGTTTCCCAGATGTTACTATTCTGAAATTTTAGTTATTCCCTTAATGCCTTAATAAGTTCTTTGTAATATCCTTTTTGGAGGGACACATACTGTAATAAATTTTTTTCCAGCACTTCTTATAAATAAAGTCCATTGGATGGATCCACATAAAGATGTTATCATATTGCCAAATTTCATTCTATGACAAAGTATGATGAAGAAAGCTTTGTTTTTTTCGTCTTAAAAAAAAAAGACTTCCGGTCAAGATGGCAGCATAGGTAAACATGGTATCGCGTCCTCCCACAACCACATCAAAGTTACAACTAAACTACAGAACAACCATCATTCAAAACAGCCTGAAATCAAGCTGAATGGAAGTCCTATAACTACGGAATTAAAGCAGCAGCCACATCGAGACTGGTAGGAGAGGCGGAGGCCAATGGGCTGGTCCCACATCCACGTGTGGCAGATAAAATCAGGAGGACACCTCGGCTGGGAAGGTCCTCCCTGAGGACTGAGGGGTCCCCATCCCACACCACATGCCCCGCTCAGGGTTCCAGTGCCAGGAAGAGAAGTCCCCATAACTTCTGGCTGGAAAAACCAGCAGGAACTGAGGCTTAGGGAAGCTGACGCAGCTGGAGCCCCAGGCAGCTCCTTAAAGGGCCCACACATGGACTTATCTGACTCACTCCCTCTAAGCTTGGAGGGGAGGCAGCTCGAGGGGCACCTGAGACATACAAGGAAACACTGAGCTGTTTGGCATTGGAGCGAGGGCTGGAGAGGGGGCTTTCTCCGGTACAAACATGCTGTCAGAGGCCTTTGTTCCTTTGATGAGCCCTTCCCTGGGGCAGCAGACCTTCACCATATCTGGGACTCCAGCAACCTGACTCACACTGGTAGCCCCACCCTGGTGATTCCCTGAGGCCCTGTTCCACCCAATTTTCAGGCCCACCTAAGCTGTTGCCAGTTGCTTAACCATAGGATTGGCCTGTCTTGGATCCTGCTTCAGGTTTTCCCAAATTCATTCAAACAAGCAAAATCTGGTCTCAGACAGCCCCATACTTCTTGTTAAGTAATACCCAGAAACAAACACAGAGAGGCAGCCAAAATGAGGAGACAAAGTAACAGGTCCCAAATGAAAGAACAGAACAAAACCCCAAGAAAAGAACTAAGCGAAATGGAGATAAGCAACCTAACAAATGCTGAGTTCAAAATACTGCTTATAAGGATGCTCAATGAACTTAGTGAGGGCCTCAAGAGCATAAAAAAAGATCAGTCAGAAATGATGGATGCACAGTCAGAAATGAAGGAGGCATTAACAGAAATAAAGAATAATTTACACAGATTCAATAGTAGAGTACGTAAATCCAAGAAGCAAACCATCGATTTGGAATATAAGGAAGCAAAAAATGCCCAATCAGAACAGCGAAAAGAAAAAAGACTCCAAAAAAATGAGGATAGTGTAAGGAGCCTCTGGGACAACTTCAAGCATGCCAACATTCGCATCTTGGGGGTGCCAGGAGGAGAAGAGAGAAAACAAGAAATTGAAAACCTGTTTGAAACAATTATGGCAGAAAACTTTCCTAACTTGGTGAAGGAAACAGACATACAAGTCCAGGAAGCACAGAGAGTCCCAAACAAGATGAACCCCAAGAGGCCCACACCAAGACACATCATCATCAAAATGCAAAAGGTTCAAGACAAAGAGAGACTCTTAAAAGCAGCAAGAGAAAAACAGTTAGTTACCTACAAGGGAGTTCCCATAAGGCTGTCAGCTGATTTCTCAAAAGAAACTTTGCAGGCCAGAAGGGAGTGGCAAGAAATATTCAGAGTGATGAAAAGCAAGAACCTACAACCAAAATTACTCTATTCTGCAAAGCTGTCATTTAGAATCGATGGCCATATAAAGAGTTTCCCAGACAAGGAAAAGCTAAAGGAGTTCATCACCACCAAACCATTATTATATGAAATGATGAAGGGTCTTTTTGAAGAAAAAGATGAAATATATGAACAAACAAAATGGCAATGAATACACATCTATTGACAATGGAATCTACAAACAAAATGAACAGGCAGAACAGAAACATTCTCATAGATACAGAGATAATTTTGTTGGTTGCCAGATGAGAGGGAGGTTGGTGGAATGAGTAAAAAAGGTGAAGGGATTAAGAAGTACAAATTCAATGCTAGACTGACAAACCTGAAAGGGAAAGGGGGTGGAGGGTGGGAAGAAAAAAACCAAAGAACTTATATGCATAACCAATGGACACAGACAATAGTGTGGGAAAAGGCAGGAGGGGGGTGGGAATGGGGAGGAGGAGTTCAATGGGGGAAAAATGTAATACATTCAACAATAAAGATTTAAAAAATAAAACATAAAATAAAGAGCTACTAATACAACAAATAAACAAATATAAATTGATTTTCAAGTCTAAAAGCTTTCTAGTTCCAGAGGAGCTCCATGCTTTGGAGTGCTTGTCTCTAAATTTTCTAAAGCAGCCTCTCGTCCTTGGTACTAGCTATGACTGGTGGTGCCATCTCGACAGTGTTCACTGAGCTCAAATCATGACTCACAAGAGCTTCGATGCTCATATTCCACTTTGAGGTACAGTCTGACTCTCTTTCTAGGGTTTGAAGTCAACCAAATTCCCCCAAAGAGCTCTGGGATTCATGCTGATGGAGGTGTCCTATACCCCACAGTTGGTCCCTATTCCAGGAGGCCAGCCTGATGAGTGGATGACTCCCAATGTCAGCCCAGCATTTCTTTTTTGCAGAATCACATGATATTGAGTTGCCATAATGGCACTTATAGGCAGCAGATGTTGATTGACATTATTATCAGCTATAAGACAAGTTTAGGTCTGGGTTACCAAGGATCCATTGCAAAACCTTGGGCTGAACTATGTGTATAG
The DNA here is from genome assembly GCF_014108415.1 of Molossus molossus. Lineage (NCBI taxonomy): Eukaryota > Metazoa > Chordata > Mammalia > Chiroptera > Molossidae > Molossus > Molossus molossus. Next base: position 29,353,451 of record NW_023425366.1, on the reverse strand, counting down.
GTTTGTGAGTGAGCTCTCCCTCAACTCTGTTCTGACCACAGTGCCACATCTAGGCTAGTATCCAAGGGTGTGCTTTATCCTGTGTACCCCTGGCTTCTGGCCCCTAGTGAAGTCACCCATCTTTTCTATAGACTCTATGCCACATGTCTGCAGCCCTCTGGATGTGGATGTATTTTTTATCCAAAGGCTTTGGACTGATAACTGCTTTTGCCTCTAATCAATGTGGTAATGCCATGCTCTCCTGAGATGATTTCCTTGCACAAATTAAACTGTTTTTTGTTTGTTTGTTTGTTTGTTTGTTTGCTTTTGCTCTTCCCTTTCCCCAAGCCCCTCACCTATTCTTTCTGCTGATGGCGGTGTGAGGAAGGAAGTCAGGCAGTCAACGCTAAATGAGATCACATTCTAGGAATGCTACAATTGTAGCATAAAGTGTTCAAGAGAAGACATGTTTAGAAAACATGTTGTTCAATGTTTATGCTATAAAATTATAAGTGGAAAATTTAACATGAGTGAAAAGTGAGACTATTTTACAAATTTGACCCCAAAGGCAAGGAAAGTAAAGGCAAAAATAAATCAATGGGACTATATCAAACTAAATAGCTCTGCACAGCAAAAGAAACCAACAACAAAACAAAAAGGCAACAAACTGAATGAGAGATAATATTTGCAAACAACAGCTTTAACAAGGGGTTAATATCCAAAATATATAAAGAACTCATACAACTCAATACCAAACAAACAATCCAATTAAAAAAATGGGCAGAGAACCTGAACAGATATTTCTCCCAAGAAGACATACAAATGGCCAACAGATATATGAAAAAATGTTCAAGTTCATTACCTATTAGGGAAATGCAAACCATAACTACAATAGAATATCACCTACACCTGTGATAATGGCTATTATCAACAAGACAGGTAATAACGAGTATTGGAGAGGTTGTGGAGAAAAGGGAAGCCTCATTTACTGCTGTAGGGAATGTAAACTGGTACAGCTACTATGGAAAACATTATGGTGGTTCCTCAAAATACTGAGAATATAGTTACCATTTGACCCAGCAATTCCTCTTCTGAGTATCTACCCCAAAAACGTGAAAACATTTATTTACAAAGATATGTGCATCCCTATGTTCATTGCAGCATTATTCACAGTAGCCAAGACATGGAGACAACCAAAGTGTCCTATAATAGAAGACTGGATAAAGAAGATGTGGTATGTATATACAATGGAATACTAAGCCAGAAAAGATGATAGAGTGCTACTTGCAACAACATAGATAGACCTTGGGAATATTATGGTAAGCAAAATAAATCAGTCAGAAAAAGCTAAGAACCATATGATTTCACTCATATGTGGGATATAAAACCAAAAATCATAGACACAGACAACAGTATGGTGGCTACCAAAGGAAAGAGGGTGGGGGATTAGAAAAGAGTAAAGGGGGCCAAGCATATGGTGACAAAAGAAGATTTGACTTTGGGTAGTGGGCACACAATGCAACATACAGATCATGTATCATAGAAATGTACACTCAAAACCTATATGATCTTATTGACCAATGTCAGTCCAATAAATTTAATTTAAAAAGAAAAAAAAAGATGCTAGATTCAATCTCACAATGGTCTGCTTACTTATGCCTAAGTATGGCAATGTACCCTAGAGAAGGAGAGAACAATTTTGCATGTTTAAGAATAGAGAAACTTTTAACATAAGTGTGAGTCTGAAAGATTTTCTTCAGCACAGATGGATGACCCAAGCTTGGATGGAGCATAGAAGATATGGCTATTTATAATAAATTATTCCTGGGAATCTCAGATTTTATAGATTTCTAGGAGTCTTCTACTTCTACTTCAGACTTCTTAATAACATTCTTTTCTAATTTGTGAGTCTCATAAATACAGAATTGGAATCTCATTGTGAGTGAAAGAAGACTGATAGGCTGTGTAAAATAGAAAGGCACCCTTCCCTCTCAGTGAAAGTTAAATCTTGATGTTAGTGATTTTGAGCCAAAAACATTTATGCATACCCCCAGTTATCCAAGATCTTTAGACGATTTACTCTGAACTCTACCTGACCTACTGTCCTTGGATAGTAGAGAAAACTCAGCAGTGGTCGAAGAGAAATGGTGTAGAGTACCAGGTTTCTTCATGGGAGCGTAAAAAACTTTATGTATCCAGGTGATAAGACGCAGTCCATAAGCAATATTTACAAGTGGGACTTCTGGAGTACTGCTCTCAGCTCCCTCCAAAAGGAATGAAGGTGTGGTTGACCATTGAGTTGAAGGAAGAAGAAAGTACAGCCACCAACATGAAATGTGGCATTTAACATTCCTTAATTTAACTGTGGTTCTTTTCAGCCAGAGCAGAATATGAAGAACTGGAGACCAAACTTCTAGAAAGAACTAGGATTAGTGATAAGAAAGGTGCCATCTCTGAGACTAAGCAATTCATTAAATACTGGATTTATGTATATTGCATTTAAGATGCAAAATTAGAAAGCTTCCAACATCATGGGGTCCTTACCCTCAGAGGACAGCCAGGAGAAAGTTCTTAATATTTAAAATACATATTTAACATTGTGTCTTCCTTCATAAGGCACATAGAGAGAGAATTTGGAGGACAGATGCTGTTCTCAGAAATTGTAACTACTTCCCTCAAGAGAAAGTGAACTGGGTGGGAAAATAATTTTAACAACATCTGGCCCATAAGACTTGTTAAGGAATAGAGAGCCTCTGTTTAGTAAAGTGTTCTGTAACTCCCTTAGTGAGAGGTTGACACACTATTTTCTGTAAAGGGCTCAGAGTATATATTTTAGTCTTGCCATCCATACAGTTTCTGTTGCAACTACTTAACTCTAGATTTTAAAAACAAACGTAGCCATGGACTATACATAAATAGTTGTAACTATTTTCCAGTCAACTTTATTTAAAAATAAACAAATAAATAAACAGATGCTCAGACCTATGTGGTCCATGGGCTGTGGTGTACCTCCACTGGTTTCCAAATGAGGTCATAACAGCAAGAGTTATAAGAGCATTATGAAACAAAAATAAAGGGTACACCTCCTGAACATTCATTAAGATTTGCTTTATAGACTAGCACATTATAAAATGAAAATGTGTTTAACCTATGTTTACTTGCTTATATTGAGACAAATAAAGAATAGTCTTAATATGTGTGCTTGGTATGTACCAATGAAATAAGAACTGTAACTAGCACATGGTAAAAATGATATTCTTAGTCTTGTGGACACTGTAACTGAGAGACAGTGACCTTGAGATATTAAGCAGAAATTCTAGGGAAGATAGCAGATTGTTGGTTTGAGCTGAAATCTGGGTACAAGAGACTTTCAAGCATCATTAGGCCATTGTAATAACTATGCATATATAAAAGTGCTTTAGAAAAACAGTCACATGCATGCCCATTATGCCTCAAGAATATTTGTATTTTATTGCATGCTTTGTTTGGAATTATTATACTATTGTGCATGACAATCTGAAATCAAATTTTGCTTAATACAGTGCCAAAATTGTTTGGAACAGTTTACTGAAGGTGTGTGTGTGTGTGTGTGTGTGTGTGTGTGTGTGTGTGTGTGTGTTTATTACATTACTAGGCACCTCTATTGATATTTTCAAAAATATGTTTTTATTGATTTTTTTTAGAGAGAGGAAGGGAGAGGAAGAGAGAGTATCCTTGATGAGAAACATCAATGGCTGCCTCCTGTACATCCCCTACTGGGGATCAAGTCTGCAACCTGGGCATGTGCCTTGACCAGGAAATGAAACCAGGGCCTCTTGGTGCATGGGACAAAGCTCAACCAACTAAGCCACACTGGTCAGGCTCTACTATGAAATTTTGATTCAGTAGGTCTAAGTGGGTCTTTGAAGAGTTATTTATATAAGTTATCTCAGAACTTTCTCATATATCAGCAATTTTGGAAGTCACAAAATGAGTTTGAACATAATTTGAATAAAAAAAAAATAATAACTTACTGCCAAGAGAAATATTTTTGATCTTTAAGGGTCTTATTCACAGAAAATGAACAAATCTGTTCTCTGGTGAAATCCAAGTAGGAAGTGACCTATTTCATGTCACAGGGATTTTGAACATCATTAGTTTTACCATATTACACAACACTGAATGGGATAGAGAGAATGCAGCTCTGGAGGAGAATACCAAACCATATTAGGAAGACAGAGAACTGTAGGATCACTAATTAGAAGGTCAAAATTTTCTATCATACCTGAATATTTTTAGAATAATTGAATTGAGTAATTTTTATACTCTTTTAGACCTGGGTATACAGATCATAGCAAAAGACCATTGGGAGACTTGAATGAACTACTACAGTCCTAAACAGACCAATTAAAGCAAAGCTAACTAAAGGGCACACTCTACTTTTATTATTGGATAAATTACTTATGGAAGGGCCCAACTGTCCACCATACCTGATCATTGTAAAGCTTTGTAGAGTTAAAAAGAACTGAGTAAAACCTATTTGATTCTGTGGATGCAATTTTTTAGAATTGAAGGGAGGAGATGTTTTACCAAAATCTTCTTTATAATATGCATTCACCTATCATCTTAATTAGTGTAACAGTTCCATCAGTATTGGAACATCATAATACATTCAACAAGTATCTATTGAACACTCAATATGTTTGAAAACTTACCTACAGCATTGAGAATGTTGCAGGGACCAAAATGGACTAAGTCCCTTATCACTCTGAGTTTATATTTTAGAAAGGAGGACTGACAATATATATAGTACAATATATTGTAGGAGAAAGATAGAGATGTTCTCCATGATGAGATGGTTGAGCAGAAATCTGAATGCAATGAGGGGAGATTCCATGTGGATAACCAAAGGCCAGTGAAACAGTGTGTTCAAGGTCCCAGGACAAGGATGTGCTTGGTGAGTCTGAGGAGCAGTAAAGAAGCTAGGAAGCTAGAGCTTCATGAATTATTCCTAAATAAGTGAATAAATGAATGAGAAGTGAAGATGGTTTTTATAAATAGATAGGCTGCAAAAAATTTCAAAGAATAGGAAATGTATGAACAGAGGTTTATTGGTATGAAGTATGTCCAGGTCTTTTTGAACTAATAGAACAAATGAGTGACAAAATGGGACATTTAGGAGGATGCAGTTTAAGGGCAGGGTGGCTAAGAGCCTGGAGACTAGGCCAGCAACTCCCACAGAAGAAACCCGAGAAGGACATGTGGCCCAAAAGTTTGGGTAAGGCAGAGTATGTGGCCCCTGTATCAGTAAGAAAAGAGACTGTTTTACCTGCTACCGTCAGATTTACTCTGGGCTCCAATAGTCTGAGTGGTGTGGGAGCTACCACACCTGGCCTCCATCAGTCCTCAGTGGCCACACCCAGAAGGTTGGAAAAGTCACTCATTTTTAATTCTCCCAAAATGTCCAACTCCAATTCTAGGCTGAGATACCCTATCAAAATTCCGGACTTCTCTGACATTAAAGTCCAAAAATACCTCTCTGACCCCTCCCTTCTCCTCCTACCTGGCCCAGATACAGACAAACTTCCTCTCCTCACGACTTTAGTGAATCCAAAAGTATGGGATACGTCCACCCCTTCAGTTTCTAAGCACAATCATCTCATTCCTGTGAAGCTAAGAGACCCCTCCTCATACCCTTGCCAACCACAATACCCTCTATCTTTAGAGAGCAGAAGCGGTCTCCTGCCCATTATTAACCATCTCCTTTCCCAAAATCTCTTAATCCCCACTAATTTCCCTTACAATACACCCATCTTATTGGTTAAAAAGACAGACAGCTCTTATTGTCCGGTCCAGGATCTCTGAATCATTAACCAGCTGTTCTCCCCATACATCCAGTAGTCCAACCCCTACACTATCTTCTCACAAATACCACCTAATACCTCATACTTCATGGTCCTGGATCTAAAAGATGCCTCTTTTTTTTAACCATCCCCTTACACTTGGACTCCGAAAACCCCTTCACCTTCACATGGTCCGACCCCAGCACTCTCTAATCCAGGCAGTTAATGTACACAGTCCTTCCCCCAGGGATTGCAGGACAACTCCCACTTCTTCCAGCAGGCATTGGCAACATATGTATCTGACCTCAATCTCCATCCCAGCATCCTACTTCAATGCATTGATCCTTGAAGTACCATAGCCAGGAAATCAGACCTACCAGACTCTCCCTCCTGGAAGGGGAGGGAGAATGAGCGAACTCCCTTGCTCTTGTCCTCTTTGTGAAGTACCCCCACTTTCTAGTACTCCCCCTCAGAAAATAGTCCAGGTTTTGGCTATAGCTCCCCCTCCCTTATACAACCTTATTCTGATATTTGGGTCCTTATCCTATTTATCTTCTTCTTTATCTTCCTCATCAGACTCCACAAGTGTCACTGTCACCCTTCCCGCATGCCAGATAGATCTCTTTTTTGCCCGTGTTTGGTACTCTAATATCTCCACTGAATGCTCCACCCCTTGCGATAGAACTCCTATTTGCAGGGAGATTCTGATCATCCGTGAGAGAAAGTCATCCATAATTAACCACAATGCCACCTGCCCCCTCCTAAACCTACATGAGTCCTCCCTTTCTCTTTTTATTTATTTCCTTCCTATTAGCTTCTAGCATGCCCTTAAGGGATTTTTTAAACTTCTACTTATATCTTCTGAACTCTTAACCTCATTCATTGCCTCTTAAATGCTACAAATCCCAGATTAGCAGAGAATTACTGGCTCTGTCTCCCCACATCCTCCTCCAGATATATAGCAGCCCCAGCCTCTCTGCATGCATGGTCTTCTTCTAATATATCTCTACATTATAAGGTAAAAGGGGAGACCCATTCCAACTCATGAGACTCGATGGACTCTAACACTTCAAAATCACTAAAGTCACAAAAGAGACTCTAACAACTAGGGGTGTACAACTCCTCCAATAGTATCTTTCCAATATAACAAAATATTCCTCTCTGCAGACCCCTATTTTAGGACCATAACTACTGACAATACCTTAACTTTTCAAGCTCCCTTATGCATCAGCAGGAGCCAGGCCTCTGGCAAGGCATTGGGACACTTTAATCCTAGTTTCTGCAACTTCACTCTTAACATTCACCCTTCCAAAGATCATGCTAATCATCGTATTACCCAATATACATCCTTCAAAAAGCCTGTTTAATTTTCGTTGAACCCATCAATTACCACTACCAGACTCATTGACAGGGATCTGGCTTCTGTCAAAGTAGACCCTTCAACTGTCTCCCCCTTTTCCCATGGGAAGATTGCACTAACCCCACCACTAAAGAATGCCTTCAAATTTCTACTACTTCTCACTCCTCTGATTGGTTCTGGGTAGATGCCAAAAGGAATTTTTTCACTATAAAACCTGAACCAAAGGGGCACCACAGATCTAACCCACACGCCCTATCCAGCCTCTCACCAGAACCACCCTAGCAGGAACCCTTTCCATATGGGAAAATAAAATTAAAACTTCTAGCAAAAATACAATAATTACTCACTTATTTGCAATAGAAACAAACTTTTGTTTAGGGAATGAAGGAATCTTTTTCCTCTGTTGCCCTAATACCTATCTCTATTTAGACCAACTGGACAGCAACCTGTACATTAGTATTCCTAGCCCCTGAAATCAATATTGCCCCCAATAACCAATCTCTAAAAGTCCCTCTAAGTGCATCATCAATATCATCAATATCGAAGCTGGATATGGCTATTCTCCTCCTCCTTGCTGCTCTGGGTATCACAACAGGCTTGTGAGCAGGAACTGAGGGTTACCTACCTCCCTCAGCTATTATCAAACCTCTAAAGACCTCTCTGACAGCCTAGAAAATATCACAAAAGGCACTGTCACTGTTCAGGATCAAATAATTTGTCTCACAGCCGTCACTCTCCAAAACCGGAGAGGATTAGATCTCCTGACAGCTGAGAAGGGAGGCTTCTGTCTCTTCCTGCTTTTATGTGAATTAATCTGGTGCAGTTAGAGATACAGCAAAAAAAAAAAAACAACAACAAAAAACGCTGATTGGGCCTCAAAGATTCAACAACAGCTCTCAGAACCTCAGAGCTCATGGTTGCAAATATTAAATTGGAACTCTTACCTCCTTCCTTTGGCAGGACCCTACTAATGTTTCTTGCTCTTCTTTTTGGTCCCTGTATTCTATGCCAATTTTCTTAGTTTCTCTAGTACCATGTTCAGCCCTTCACCAACCAGTCCATTATCAAGAAGATGCTCCTTCAATTGTTTGTCTAATACCAACCCCTATCTCAAGTTCCAGAAGGCCAGTACCACATTCCAGCTGCCTACTATCAAAGTCCCTCCCCCTGTGACCCAGCAGGAAGTAGCTACAGAAGAAACCACCTCTGCCTCTAGTCCTTAATAACAAAAGGCTGGAATGTTAGGCCAAAGAGCACCCTGCCATAGGAGTACCTCTGTAGATGTGGTCTTTCATTGTTCACTGCCCACCCCCCACTGCTATGGGACCCTGACCCTGGGCAGTTTTGGTTGAGCAACCACCATCTTGTTTGCCTTGTCTTTGCTCCTGCACATACCCCGAAGTGCCCACCAAAAGCAAGCCCACCCAAAGCTCTTTATAAGTAGCAAGACCCGCCAGTTTGGAGCTGAAGCCATGTTGGACACAGCCCATCTGCTTTACAGATGTCCTAAATAAAATTCTGTTCCTGCATCACTTTGGCCCCATGCATTCCTCCCTTGGTGATCTAACAGAAAAGAGGTCAGTGCCCCTGACTAAATAGCCAGGTGTTGCATGTTTTAAAAATTCTTCTGGCACACTGTTTGACAATCGCTATTTCAGATTATTGCCTTACTGTTGTGCCCTGTGTCTTCAGAAAGTACTTGAATTTTCCTTGGTCTACAGTCTTCTCTTCATAGTTTCCATAGCTGTTATTTTATTACTTACTCCCCTAACTTCAGATTGGGTAATTTCTAGTAGATTAGAGAGAAGTTCATTCACCCTCTCTTCTCTTTGGACTATATCTACATCATATTCTCATATCTGTATCTGAAAGGCAGATTGAGCTATGCAAATCTGAGGAATGTCCCCATTGTTCGTCTGATTTCCATGTACTGCAAGTATGTGGGTCAGAGAACAATTCACCCCATTGACAGAGGAGGTTAGATGTAGGTTAAGCAATGTGGGATGGGTCCATAGGAAAAGAAGTTTGAGACACATGGGAAGTTTGAGATGACTTGGGGCTCGGCACACAGGCAGACAACCCAGCACACAGTATATCTGGCAGTTTACTTGGATTCGACATTATCTCACATCAATGTTTCTTCTCTCTCTCCCTCCACCCCTTCCACTCTAAAAATCAAAAAGCCCTGGCTGGTTTGTCTCAGAAGTTAGAGCATGGGCCTGCAGACCAAAGTGTCTCAGGTTTGATTCCCAGTCAAGGGCACATGCCTGGATTGCAGCTTTGATCCCCAACTCCAGACCAGTTGGGGTCATTCGGGAGGTAACCAATCGATGTGTCTGTCTCACATTGATGTTTCTTTCTTTCTCTCTCCTCCCTCCCGTCCACTCTATCTAAAATAAACCAGAAAGGTCACTTTCAGGCAAAGGGGAAATAGCAATTGATTGCATAATTTCTTTTTGTGGGATTGCTAAGGAGTTTTATTTTTAAAGAATATAGTGCTGGTGATTCTGCTGGAAGCAAGACAACAGAATTACTGAATGGATTTGGGGGAGAAACCAAAGGCAAGCATAAGGTTTCTCCAAGGGTGTGTTCCCTCCTCCTAACTAAAAGCCTGGGAAAAGTTGAAATTATCATAAAAAGGGAAACCACTAAGGCCCTATCGTGACCTAGGGCTAAACCCAATCAGATGGAAAACACAATCTTTAAAATGTATGAATGCTGCTAAGGCAGAATTCCTTGAAAGGACCAGTCAGAGGCTAGCAATGTATTTATCTACCCCTGGACAACAGAATCCCACTTGCGTCCCCTCCCTGCTGCAGTGAGTCTATTTTTCAAATAAACTTTCCTATCGCTTATTCTTGGTCAGAGAACTCATTCTTTGATTTCACAAGACAATGAACGTGATTACCACTGCTTGGTTTCATCATAACTAACACATCTACCTTCCTGACATTTCAATAATTCATTAATACTTGATGATACTGCATTCTCCAGGGTGAATTTCTAGTAAGATCATCATTCTTTGTTCCTGCAAATAAAACTTTAGTTTATGGGCATCACGTTTTTATAATTAACTGAAAATGTGTCAATAATTTGTCACTATGGTAGGTAGAATAATGCCCCCTGCCAGGGGATTAACATACTCTAATCCCCAGAGCTGGTGAATATATTCCCTTGCATGGTATTGGAAACTTTGCAGATGTGATCAAGAATATGGACTTTGAGAAGGTGAAATCATTCTGGATTATCCAGGTGGACTCAAGGTAATCATATTATCCCTTAAAAGCACTGACATTTCTTGGCTAGTTTGAAGAAATATGACATAAGAACAAAAATTGCTTTAGCTGGCTTTGAAGATGGAGAAGAGGCCCATTAGGCAAGAAATGAAGCAAAGTATCAAAGCTGGATAGAATCCTTAGCTGTCAGCCAGAAATGACACAGGGATCCAGTGCTACAACCCCAAGGAACTACATTCTACCAACAATCCAAATAAGTAGACTATTAGTCCTGTTATGGAGCCTCCAGAAGAGGAACACAAACTGTTGAAGTCTTGATTTTATTTAAGTGCAATTTTTACTAGACATCAAACTTGAAGAATTCTAGGAATAAATTTTTGTTATATGAAGTCACTGAATTTGTGGTGAGATGTGACAGAAGAAATAAAAAGAAACTATTAATACAGTACCCTCAACCTTCATGTTTCTCCCTTCCACCTTGTCAAATTACTTTTGGGGAGCTAAATACTATAAAGAGAGAAAGAGAGAGAGAGCGAGAGAGAATATTACACCTTGTATCACCTCAAAGAAAGACACACACAATGTAGGGAAGATAAATAAAGTGAGGTTATCTGATAGCTATAAACATTGCACAATCATGGACCAAGGGACACTAACAAGGTAAGCAGTCTGCATAGAATGGAGGTACTTTATCAACCTGTGTTTGGGGAGGAGGGTGGAAGTTTTCATATTTTACATATTGCCTACAGAAATAAGGGTATAAAAGAGAGTGTTGAGACTTAATTTCTAGTCAAAATTCTTGGTTTAAAATAAACAATTATACTCTTTTCTAAAAAATATGTTTTTATTCATTTTTTTTTTTTAGGGAGAGAGATAGAAACATTGAAGTGAGAGAGAAACATCGATCGGCTGCCTCCTGCATGCCCCCTACTGGGGATTGAGCCCTCATCCCAGGGCATGTGTCCTGACCAGGAATCAAACCAGGACCTCTCAGTCCATGGGCCAATGCTCAATCCACTAAGCCATACCAGCTGGCCACAAACCATTACATTCTATTGCCTTCCTCTTTGTATTTAAGAAAGATATATTTGATCTTTCAAGTATACAATATGAGCTAATTTAGTATGGAGTTGGTAAGATTAAAAATTAAATACTTAGCTTAAATTCAAAGCCAATCAGATAGCATCAACCAATTTATCTCTTTTAACATTTACTAACCAATACAAAAGTTTTGCTTTTAAGCACTGCTTGAACAGTTTCAACATTTGGTTTTACCCAATACCTAAAGTTTTTCTAATTTCATTAATAATAATTTTAATTTACATATAGTGAGATGCCATTACTGGGAATGTTGAGTACAAAACTTTAAATTTCTGCTCTTCTATTAATGCCATGAGAATATGGCAAAAATTGTCAAAATCCATACTGTCACATTTCATCTAGGAATTGAACTCACTACCTTTTAGTGTACGACAACACTCCAACCAACTAAACCACCAGTCAGGGAATTGTTCATATTTTAATGTATATCTCATATTTATAGATGCCACCTTAAATTAGAAAACAACATTTTTTAAATTGCATGATGCATTCTGTATCACAAGGAGGTGTCCATAGATTATTAAGAACAAAATGGCTTTCATCCCCAAATCATCACAGATGCTAAAAGAGAATACATGTGGCATGTTTTAGACACATTATACTAGTATGTAAAATTCTAATATTAAGAGCTGTATATATTTTGGTGTCTACTATGCACTAGAATGCTGAAGATCACAGAGGTTTAGATGATTACATTTATAATCAATGTGCTGTTACTCTCTAGATTTTTGTATTTAGGAAAGGTTTAAGGAAGGCTTAATAGAGGAACTAACAGAGTCTTGAAAGATAAATAGATGCTCATCACTTTCAGATGTTTAGGGTAGATTGTGGACAGCAGTCTTTTTGCAAGAAGTCATCCCTGGGATGAAAGACTAGGGCATGAGAAGCAGTATGGTCCAGTGGTTGGCATGGAGGTACGGTAACCCTGGAGAGAGGAAAGGTGGGAAAGATAAGCAAGGAGCACATCATAGTGAGCCTAAAGAAATAGAGGATACATAGAGATCTGAGCAGTTCGCTCAAACACTTACCAAATAATGCAAAATATATTGTTTGTTTTTCTTTAAATTCAGTATCAGTGAGCTAACAGGCTTAATTACATATCAGCTATGGCACAAATACACTGCTTTTGGTGGTAGGTTCTACACCCTAATTTATATTTCATTATCTTTTCTGCAACAAAATAATACCCGCGTGTACAGAACTCCATTAGGGTGAGTCTGTAGAAAATTCAGATATTTTAAGAATATTTTTTGCCTTTGCTGTATCTAGTTTAAGGTGTGGGCACTAAAACTAAAAGACAATTATTTTTAACTTTAACGTAATTTACTTTTGGATCAATAAATATAATAAAATGCCTCATTTCTGATTCTCCCTCTAAAAGGGTATTTTATCTTTAAAGTACTGGTCTAATCACTTTATTCTTGAGTAATTCTTCCATATTTAAATTAGAAAAATTGAAATATGGTATTTTATGTTTAAAAAACATTGAAATTTGCAAACATTCTAACCTTCAGTTTATTTTTGTTGTAAATATTAATAGGTAATGTTGAAAGTTTTAGTTAGGAATTAAAATGAAAGTGTTTTCATTATTTTTTGTGGTATAATTAAAGTCAATTGCTGAATGTATGCTATAAAATTGTCAAAATAATTTATATTCTCTTTTCCCCTATAGGTGTCCCTCTCTTTTTTTTATATTGTTACTAGAATGATTACTTAGAATTAATCAATTACCAACTACCATATTGTGGTCATGACATTCAGAGCTTATTTTTCTGTCTATTTTAACTTATTTTAACATATTATCAGACCCAAAAACACTGGGAAAAAACCTATAAATCAAAATAATAATCTAAAACTGAAATTGGCTTGAAATTGTCACAAAATAACTGCAACCACCTCTTTCCTGATTATTTCTAAGTCTAGCTTTCGCTAATATTAAACACACAACAGAGAACCTCTGTAAAACAAGCCTCCTCCAAAAAATAATCATTGTACTACTCTATGTAAAACTCTTACATGAACCTTAGTTGCTCTGATGGTAATAAGCCAAGCCCCTCACGATGACACATCCCACCTGACAGAATTTGGGCCATACTTTCCTTATAAATTAGTCTCTTATCACTAAACTATTTTATATCTGTGCCCACCCTCCAGTGCTACCCATATATTTTCCTATCTGATTATCGCAGAAACTTTGTGTTAACTACCATAATTCTCTCCATGACAAAAACAAAGCATTTTTAATTCAAAGTTTGAGTGACATGCCCAATAGGTCACACTACTAAGAAATTACGACCACTGGATTCTAACACTTTCTTCCTGCCTCCTTGCTCACTAGAGAAGCTGATTTTTTACTTTCTAGTTATCAAGGGAATTCAGCTCCGACAAGGTAGCATAACAAGTATCTCTAGCCCCTTAGGTTTCATATATCATTTTGATATTTTCTTCCTAGTGTATAAAACTCAACGGTGTCTTCATTCCAGAGCAAACTGTGGCCTTAAACCCTTGCCTGGCCTCTACCCATAGGCAGCAGGCACTGGAGCAGGTTGCACTGTGGAAGAAAAACAAGAAGTAACTAAATAATTAACACTCATGGTTTCTTGAACTTAGCCACTGCATATACATCAGTACATCTAGGTTCTCAGAGAACTCTGTCCCCGACTACTCCTGGGTTCTCTGTCACTGAGCTCAGGTGGGAGACATGACCATGGGAAACGAATTCTCACTGGATGTGTGCAGATGCAGAAGATATTTTATAGTATTACTTTTTCTTTTAAAAAAGGAATTTACATTTACTTCTTCTATAACTCATATGCTCATTAGTTATCTCTCATTTTTTCTTCTCTTTTGCTCTTCCTTCTTTTGTTCCTTTTTTCTCTTTTTACAACTTTTTCATATATTTTTATATTATATATACAAATTTTGACTTCTATGTGTATTTTTGTTTTGGTTTTAAAGATTAAATATCCAGCAATGTCATTATCTAAAATATATTTAACAGGGATCACACGCAAATGCTCTATAAGTTTAGCTGTAAAATTTTGAGTAATTCAGTTCAATTCTCTTTTTTTGATATTTCAAATGAAGAGGATAAATAAAATACATTGGTTTGTGGTCAGCACTAGTTGTGAAGTTATGCAATTAAAGTTGATTTTTAAAAATAGACTTTTATGGGTGATATTTTGTCTCTGGCAATGTCCCCACATATCGTCATTAAAAAAAAAAAAATGTGTTTATTCCTATAAGTGATTGTATTATTTTGTATTGTTAAAAAAAAGAAAAAAAAAACCTTTTAAATTAAAATAATTATTTATATCCTTGGAGCATGTATTTGAATGCAGAGAAATAATGCTCTTATTTATTCTCAGAGTTTATTTTCTTGTTCTTGTCCTAATTTTGGACTTAATGAAAATTGTGTAAAAACAAATAACAACCATAATATTTTCTTTCCAATGACTGCTTGCTGCTTTATGCCTACAGTTTTTGACATTTTATTTGGTTTGGGTTTTCTGATTTTCCTTGCTTTGATTGAATAGATTTTTTTCAGAAGAAATTCTCTCTTCCCATCCTACTCTATTGTCATGAGTTATATTCTTTCTGTTTTGCTGGAGGAAATGGTTATCCTTTGCCAGAGACTAGGTCACAGTTGCTTTTTCCTTGATCTAGCTTCTCTCTGCCTGCCCAGCCTCTCTTCTCATTCTTGAGCTAAGACCACTAAGGCATGATGGAAATGTATGGAAAATTCATTTTAAGACCTTGTGCAAACAATATTGTCTAGTCAGCTATACTGGTAATAAAGGTACTATTCTGTCCAATTTCTTATTATGTATTCTACCTCTCAATTGGTTCAAAATCTAGATAGAAAAAGGTATGATGCCATCTCTTCATCAAGTCACAACAAATCTCAAGACAAAACCTAATCTTTTTGTGTCCTAAGAGCTTTTTCAAAGACTTATTGGTTAAGATCTTAAATGACTTAAGAAGACAAGGTCCCTGAATAAACCAACAGTTACTAAAATGTCCTTCTAAGTCCAGAGAGATTATTTCACTTCCTCGTTCATAGTAAATGTTCCAAGCATATTGAAGTGATTAAATTAAGAGATATAGCTAAAGGCTTCTTGATGTAAATACGATGTATTCTGTACTTTACCTGGCTAAACAAAGCTAACAGATGGTGTTTCTGTTTCTGAAATGACCTATGATATTACTAAGATTTTTATATACTCAGGGGTGGACAAAGGTAGGTTTACAGTTGTTTGTATGGAAAAATATGTAACACGAGAATAAATGATAAGGCAACAATAAATTGTGTTTGGTGTGCTCACAGCATCACATTATGGTTTTAGTTTAGAACACATGTTGTGTTGTAATCACCTTTGCAATACTCTACCACATAGCACAGTACATTAAACACAAAAGGAATTTAACAAGTGATTGCTGAAAAACAAAAACCTTTATTTAAAAGGGGACTGTGTAAACTCTGTAATGGATATGCATTAATTAATTTCGGTAGCTAAGGGTAAGGTACAGCCCTCATTTAACTTTAAAGGATAATGGCTAGAAGCAAAGCTTACTTCAAGTCAACAAAACTCCACAAAGAGAACAAGGTTATTCGATATTTAGATACTTTATTGTGTTTGGGTTACACAGACAGTAGACCAACAACTGTTATTAAATTTCTTCAGTGTTGCACTCTGGCTTAAGAAAATAAATTTTCTAACATAAAGAATGTACTTGCCTTGCCCTGGCCAGTGTGGCTCAGCGGTTGGAGCGTAGGCTTGTGATCCAGGGAGACCCGGGTTCGGTTCCCGCTAAGGGCATGTACCTCGGTTGCAGTTTGTCCCCGGCCCTGGTTGGGTTGTGCGGTTGGCAGCCACTCGATGTGTTCCTTTCACTTTGATATCTCTCTCTCTCTCTCTCTCTCTCTCTCTCTTTCTCCCACCCCCCTCCCACTCTATCTGAACAAAAAATAGAAAAATGTCCTCGGGTAAGGATAAAAAAAAAAAAAAAAAGAATGTACTCGCCTTTAGGAGATTACTTAATCCAATAGAAATTTGACAACAGCCACTGGTTTCAAGACTGAGGTCTCAATATGTGTTCATTGATCCTGGAAAATGTTATGAGCACATGGGTTAGAATACATGTATTGAACAGGAATATATCAGGTGAGCAATCATAACAATATTTATTAGAATTGGTTGTGGCTTCCTTTCTGTCATATAAAATAGGAGGAACACATACTTTGGAAATTGTTATGTACTAGGTTTCTATTTTTATATTTTTTCTTGAA
Source organism: Molossus molossus (assembly GCF_014108415.1). Classification (NCBI taxonomy): domain Eukaryota; kingdom Metazoa; phylum Chordata; class Mammalia; order Chiroptera; family Molossidae; genus Molossus; species Molossus molossus. The sequence continues at coordinate 29,336,663 of NW_023425366.1, read as the reverse complement.
ATATTAGTATATGTCATTTATTTCTATCTGAAAGAATAATCAGGGCTGATTATCATCAAGAGCTACACATAACACTTATATAAACTCTCCAAACCCATATCTGTGCAACTCATCATTTATAATTACCGAGGCTCTTTATAACACTTATATTTACTGTTTGGGTATTCACTTGCTCAATGAGAGTTCCATGATTTAGTAGGCAGTAATTACTTGACCCAGATCACAGGTGTCAATCATATGACGTCTACCAGATTAAAAGCAAAATTGTATATACATATAGAAATTGATTTCTGAATAGTTTCTCAGCCCTGTACTCCTGCATTTAGTATTTATTTTTGTTTTATGGAATACCTCAAGAAGGGGGGAAACGAAGTAACATGCCCCCAAATAGCTCTATTTTTATTCTGCTTTCAGTAATTTTTCTTTTAATCCTCACCCGAGGATATTTTTCCATTTATTTTTAGACAGAGTGGGAGGGAGAGAAAGAGAGAGAAACACTGATGTGAGAGAAACATATAGATTGGTTGCCTCCCACACAACCCTGACTAGGGCTGGGGACTGAACTGCAACCAAACCTGAGAATCGAACCTGAAACTCTTCAGTCAGCGGGCTGACGCTCTAACCACTGAGCAACCAGCTAGGGCTGTTTTCAGTGATTTTAATAACTCAGTAAATTTATTGCATCCACATTTACTATTTTAAGAAAATACTTACTATAAGCCTATGCCAGAAAGTAATATAAAAAGAAGTCTGTGTTTATGATAAATTGAAGACTCTTATTTACTTTTTTTTCTCTTATGTGGAGAAAAGGAAAAAAGTGTTAAGACACAAAATAAATAATGTAACATGTTTCTATTACTACAAGAACAGACATATCAAGTAGGCCTGTTGTTTAGACATTTGACAAATTACTAAGCAAAGAATGAAAATTCACATCTCAGGTATAAAAAAGTTTGTGTAAACTATATAAACAGCATAGTGCACATTCTGAATACTTATGATTCCATTTTGGAATACTGTAAGTACTGGTAGTAACTACATACATATAAATAAGTTTTTGTTTGATTTTATTTTTATACAATGTATACAAAAGATGTTTAGACAGAATGTGACAGAAAATATCTTTCTTCTGGAACTTATGTTGCATGATTATGATTACTATGAATATTGTTGTTGATATATTTTCTTAGGAGGAAAAGAAATGAAAGACATTTTTCCTTTGTCATGATTAATGTAAGAAACTAAAATAATTTATGAAATTTGAAGTAATTTCTTCTTGAGATAATCAAAGTGTGAGAACAGGATTTTGAAGTGAGGAAAAAAGCAATGTGTTTAGAATGGAAAGATCTGGGTTTGAGTTATGGATATTATCTTTCATCTGGATGCATTTACTTACTGGGAAATGAATGAGTTGGTCTAAAAGGAAAATTTCAAACATTGAGTGAATATGTTCCAGACACTAATCTAAGTATCTGTCTTTGAAGATGCTCAGACTCCATGGAAATGATTCAACAAGCCGATGTCTTGTTTCTCTAACTCCCAGTAAGGACTAAATAAGTCTACACTATTCAGCCCTGATTTTATCACCCCCTGGATACAGTATTAGAACAGAACAGAAGGTAGTTAGTCACTGTGTTCAGAGAACCTTTTTAGTCCTGGGAATATGACAGATCACAGAACATGTTTAATGTACTAAGCCACCCTTTGCATGATTACCTCTAACAGAGAGCCCATCATTACTGTTTCACAATGATGCATTTACTATTCTATCTTTCCTTATTAGAATGAAAACATCATGAACATTTCATAAAAAAGACAAAGGTATCTTTTCTCCATTAAATCCCTAGTGTCCTGTACAAGGAGTGGTGCTTAAAGTCTCTGTAATGAAGCCGTGAGTGGAACAGGGCTCAAAGTGCAAGGAAATAATAAAGATTTAATCAGTGTAATGAATAATGAGTCAATTTGATGTGGGTTCTTCACTTTAAGTTTTATTTTTTTTAGTATTGCCTCTACTGAAATGTTTATAAAATTATACAAATCATAAATTTCCTTAAAATCAAATGTTTTACCATTAAGGTAATCACTCTACAATGTCTGAGACTCTCAATACTAGGAGAGTTGCTTCTCAGCCAAGAGTAAAGAATCAAATAACCTCTCTTCCATTAAAATGTCAACATGGCCAGACCACAAGTATCCTATTTCATGCCTTCTTTAGAAAAAAAGTCATTATTATTATTAGCTTATTTTAAATATAATTTCAGAACACAATTTTGCTGCACAGTTGCGTATTTCAAGTAGAACATAAAACATTTTTTGAATAGAAGCACTTCAAACTTAACATATTGCACATTGTTACATACAAATAAGAAAAATATATTTATATTTTATCAAACAGTAGTTATTCACTGAGTTGGCTTCACAATATTTTTCCATTGGCAAATAAAGATATATTGCATACAATGTTATTTAAGAAATTTAATAAAGTGTCATTTAATTAGAAAATAACTGTTATTAAGTTGACATACTTATCCTTGTTGTGATTTGATAACCTGGCTAAGTTATACATCTCTTACTTTTCTTATTGATTACTCAATAAATTACATAGGGTTTCGATGCTTTTATTCTTAAATTATATAATCTCTGAGCACCTGGGCCAAACAAATCCTAGTGCCTCTAGGGTAATCAGACAGAATTAGCAAAGCACCTGTACCTGTAACACCTGGTGGCAGTAAAACTTAAGTGCAGATTGGTCTCTTAAAAACGAGTCTTTAGGATCCTGAGGATTTTGGCAACAATAAAAATAACTACAAAGAAACACAAAAAAATCAAATTGTACAAACAGCTAATTTTGCTTCAATAGAACCACTGAAAATATACATAGAAAAATAAATATAATACCACTTTCTGGTCTCTCTGTCACCTTTCTCAATTTTGCTAAAGTGAGCTAAAGCAGGGTGAGCAAATTGCCATAATCAAATGTAGGAAATAAATCTCTCTATTTTAATTGTAAGATAAGCAAAGTATCTTGATATATCAGCTTCTGGAGGTAGAGTGGATATGTAGAGAACATCATCAAAATTCCCATAGCTTAATTCCAGAAGAATCTCAAAGCAAAAAGAAACCAATTTAGTTCTAACTTAATTGGATGAAATCTAAGAGTAATCTATTGCAGACTATATCAAAATCACCCTGGTGTTTGGTGTTTACAACATATGCACTTGAGTTTCTCAGAAAGCTGATTGTTTCAAGTATTTTGCATGCAAATTCGCCCTAAATAGGGAAGTGTGTGCAGTATCAAATGCAGATTGTTGAACCTGATTCTCAGTGCATCCCTGCTGAATGAAGAATGTGTCTTTGAACAATTCCTGAACCAGACATTTATTCTTATAAAAAATAGAGCACCTAATATTTTCAAGAATCATTCTAATTTTTTTGAGATTATCTCTGTCCTATTTTCTGCTTTTATTAAAAGTCATAGTCCAGGTTCTCCTAACTCTTTCTCCTTTCTTCCTTCCAAATTTTGACTTCTGCCTTTTACTTTCTCAGAAATTGTTCTAACAATTTCAGCAAGAATAACCATATTGCCACATTTCAGAACTACTTTCTCCATTTCGGAGTTGCTTACTCACCGGGCTTCTGTGATGCTCATTCCTTAACTCACCCTTCTCTGTGTCCTCATTTTCCTTCTATTGCAACTTTTTAAACATCTTTCTTCTCCCTACTTCTTTTGGTCATTATTAATTACCATCTTTACTGATCACTCCCCAATGTATTGTTCTCTCCATAAAGTCCTTTAACTTTATGTTTTTATATCCAACTGCCTGAAAGATAAAGATTATATGTATAGAAGTCATCATCTCTCTGAAATTTGTTCCTTGGTCTCTATTGCATTTATTCTAGGACATGGCCCAATCGTCCACACATAAAAATAAGGAGATTTGCAGTTATCTTGAATTTCCTTCTCATCCATGTTTCTAACCAACCAAACTTTGTTTTTCTCACATCTACTTTTCAACCCCTCCTGTCACCACTGTATCTATTGACACTGCTCAAGCCCTTTTCCAATCTCTCTTGAACAACTGTGATTGAGTCTGCCACACCTCTTCCTTATCTGCTTCAAATCCATATTTTACAGAACTGCCAGATTAAGCCAAGTAAAATAAGAAATTTGAACAAAATGTTTCTCAAAGTAAAGTCTACAGATCAGAATTAACTGGGAACTCTTTTAAGATGAGAAATTTAAGATGATCCCAGAACAGCCAAGTCAGAAACTCTAGGAGTGGGGCCCAGAATCTGTTTCACAAGCTCTCCATGTGATTTGGATGTATTTTCAAGTTTCAGAACCATTATTCTACAGCATAAAATCTAGAACACGCACACATACCATATAGTCACTTGTTTTCTGCAGCTAGCCTGTTTGTTTTCTCTACCTAAAATGCAACCATGCTATATTTAGTCATCTAAATGCTGTCATTAAGACTGATCAGAGGACCTCAAATCCACAACTTCCTTTCTGGTTTCCAGACTTTCTCTTTCCAACTCCTTGAGTTTTGAGTGTATGGCCTTATAATTTCTTGGTCCACAGATTTCATCATTACTGCTTCTCTAATCTAAGCTATATGGTCTCTTGGCTGAATAATGATGTGGTGTTTATTTTTGTATACCTAAAGTTCAAGCACAGTGTTTACAAATGCTATATAGCCAATGATAACATCTCTAATATACTAAAAAAAAAAATGAATAAGATTGATGCTACAACCGGAGACCCCGTATTCTTACCCAGAAAGAAATCGTGTATGAATGTTTTGTTAATATAGGTGTACCACTGTCTCTATTATCTCATGGAATTCAGTATCTTTAGGGTCTTGTAGAAAGATGAGACTTTTAGATTTTATTTATTCATGTTCATGTTTAGACCTACAACAAAAATTACAAAAACATATCTGAGTATTCGAGAATGAAGAAATACCATATAGGTACTTTATCCAAAATCTGACTTCTAAAGAAATTGTTTCAAATGCGACATGGTCACGTATTCTATTTTGTTCAACAGACAGCAGAAAAGTTCATAATGATTCAGCATGTTTGAAAACTAACGAAATGATTTAGGAAAAAAGGAAGAGAATGATAGTGCATGAGAAAATGACTAACGTAAGGAGAAACTTTTACTAAGTAGATAAAAATAGTGAAGATCCAGAGATGGAGTGGAGGTCCTGAGAAAAGGAAGATTGCTCACTTACTGAGATCAGAGGTAAGATGATAGAAAGACGGGCCTCATAATTTAAGAAAGTGGTACATACATTGCTGACAAGGCAACTAGAAACAAAATATATAGATTTTTTTTACAGATTTTAAAATATATATAGATTGTTACAGTTCAATATGAGAAAGGCAGCTAAAAAAAGGATCAAGAGATTTGAATAGGCACTTTACATAAAGGAAAATCCAAGTTTCCTAAGAACTAATGAAAAAGTGCCCATCTCATTATAAATATGGAAATGTAAATTAAAACATCAAGGAAATAGTACTACACACAGCAGGTGAGCAAAGACTAAGAAGTCTGTCACTTTGAAGAGCTGGTGAGGACACAGGCCAGCATGCTCATGCATTGTTGAGGCAGTGGGGCATAGTGGAAATGACTGTACGCAGTTTGGAAACTAATTTGACACTTTCTAGTATGACTGAAAATATCAATATTAAAAATAATATCTCAGCAATTACACCTTTGTATTTATATCTAGAAAACGTATACTTATGTCCATCATAAATATTCACAGCAGTTTTATTTATAGTAGCTCAAAGTGGGGAAAACAATTGTCTATCATAATTAAATTGTAACATATTAGTCTTTCCGAAATGGGGGAAAAATTGTGAGCACCTCTCTGCATAATTTTTGTTAAACTGATTAATTAAACCCTGGCCGGTTTGGCTCAAAGTTACAGCGTCAGCCCGTGGACCAGAGAGACCCATGTTCTGTTTCCACTAAGGGCACATACCTTGGTTGCAGTTTGTCTCTGGCCCCAGTTGGGGTCATGTGGGTGGCAACCACTCAATGTGTCTCTCTCACATTGATGTTTCTCTCTCTCTCTTCCTCCCTCTCTCCTTCCTGCTCTATCTGAAGATAAATGCAAAAATTGTCATGGGTGAGGATAAAAAAAATTGATCAATTAATTCATTAAAATAAAAAAAAAGATGAAGGGAAGGGATAGGTCTATGATCAGTACAATGCTTTGACCACTCTAGTTGGCAGTATGGTTAATTAAACCATAGAATGAGGTCCCTACAATTCAGAGGAAGGTGAATGACAGAGAGGGTTGTGACACAGGATAAAGAGGAAAATAGTATCTGCTCAGGATTATAAAGAGGATTTGATGTTTTTTTCCTCCCTCTAATATATATACCCAAGAGAAAACTGATAGTGTTTAGTTCCACAACCCACTTCATTCTACCAAATAAGTGGAACACAAAAGAAAAATATGTTACTAAAATTTGATTTTCCTGTTTATAATAAATCCATAAGATATTTAGTTGTCATAACTTTAAAAAGTCACAAAGCAAACATGAAAACTACATTCTATGGGAGAAGATAAGAATAATATTTATCAAAATTTAGGTAGAACTAGTTCCCTATCTGATTCTGGGTGCTGATTTGCGTTTGAGATAGTATATTGCATAGTTCTTATATTAGCAAGGAGGTCATCTATTTTGACAAAAATGCAACTATTTCTAATATATAATATATTCTAGAATCACACTTCCTTCTTGTATGGGCTTCTTATTCAGGACTGATATAAGCAAGAAAACATGGAAGAAAGAGAAAAGAAATTCTCCTCTGTTTTTCTTAACAAGAAGAAATTAACAATTTTTAAAATCAATACACATAATGCCCACAAAGTAAAAACACTTTACCTATGCAAAGATGGGGCAGTAATTATTGTGGACAAAAGAGGAGAATAAAAAAGCATTCCTCTTTAGGAAGAAAAAACATTCTAGTTCCATTTAACTTTTAAAGTTCAATTATCTGAAAATGAGTTCAGTTCTTGAATATACTATATCCGCAGTGTGGAATGGAAAAGCTGTGTTTTCAAAAACTGCTTTTGGTAGGTTTTAAAAGATAAAAAAAAAAAAAGATCTATCAGAGAAACTTAACAGCTTGAAATGCTAATAGAAAAAGATAATACAATTGAAGAAAATAAAATTTATTTTTACATCACAAATTTTGTGGGAATAGGTGCTTCAAAAACAATTATGATCGCAGCTATCAATTAACAATAATGTAAGTTGGCTGGCTGAACACCTGTTAAAGCTGTAAAGTAAAGATAAACTTTAACACCATAAAAACAAGGGCCTGAAAAGATTAACAATGCAATAAAGGTGGCAGAAACTCTAGCAGATCATTTACATATTGAGTTTCTGTGAGTCTGCTTGTGTACATAAATGGAAGGACATTTTCCTCTCAAATATTTATGGACACACAAATGACCATCTCAGTCATCTTAAATTATGTAGTTCTGCATTTCTACTTTACATAAGCAGACATCACTATCATTCCTTTCCTTGGGAATAAAAACATTTCATATCCAAAATTAGTTATGGAACACCAGACTATATATTTGCTATGTCTCCCTCAGACAAGCAGGAGTTTTCTTACAGGAGAAATAGCACCAACCTGCATATATGGAAGTCTTTGGTGCATTAAACACAATTGGTCCAGAGATTTGCCCAGTGAGTACAAGGTTGGAATTTACTCTGCTGTTTCTCCGTTTCCCTCCATCTGGCTCAGAAGGAATGATTTGACTGGGCAAAGCTCCCCCATATGGAATTTGAGACCCAGTGATCTCCTCTATCATTCTGTCCCTATTTTCAAATATTTTAAATTCAAAGAATTTTAAGACAAAATATACACAGTAAGACATTTTATTAATTAATTAATTTATTTTTAGAAAGAGAGAAAGGGAGAGAGAGATAGAAACATCGATGAGAGAGAACATCAATTGGCTGTCTCCTAAATGCCCCCTTGGGGGACAGGCCCACAACATGGACATGTTTCCTGACCAGGAATTGAACTGGTGACCTCTTGGTGCATGGGTTGATTCTCAACCACTGAGCCACATTGGCTGGGCCTAAATTCCATTTTTATTACTGGTGTTCTAAGAATTCATGTATAATTTCTGACTATAGTTTCTTGAATATATTTTTGAAATTTCTACAAAAAATAAAGATAGTGCAAGTAGTATAGTGGGCAAAAGCTGTTATAATCACCTCAAAACAAAGCATTTCAAAATAATAAAAACATAGGAATATTCAAATATAAGCAAATGGACACATATATATATACAAATATACATATGTGTATACACATAATTTTTGCTAAATGTATTTGGATTTGTTTATTATGACATTTATATGGTACTATACCATATAAAGATATAGAAAGATATGCACATTTTTATCAATAAAAAAAGCTATGCTCACTTGATCTATATGAATTTTATAATGAATTTTAATGCTTGTAATTATTCTCATTATTTGTTCAAATTCACATCTTTTGAATAAAAATATTTTAATTCATGAGAGCTTCATATCTAATAAACATATAGACATGTGATTAAAATGTCTTACTTTGGCCCATTCGGTGTGGCTTACTGGTTGACCCATGCACCAAGAGGTCACTGATTTGATTCCTGGTCTGGACACATGCCCCGGTTGTGGGTCCAATCCCCAGGGAGGGGCATGCAGGAGGCGGCCAGTTGATGTTCTCTCTCATCCATGTTTCTCTCTCTCTCTCTCCCTCTCCCTTAAAATCATTATCTACATGAACCACAGAATGAATAATCACTTCAAAACAAAGACTGATTATCAATCATTCCATTTTTGAAATAGATAATTGCTGAAAGTTGAATAAGGTTTTTCTTAATAACCAAATCCCCTTTTGGGATAGCAAAAATAAAAACAAGGTTGTGTTGACCACAGAAGTTGTGGAAGCAGCCTACTGGAACAAGTATAGAGGAAGATGAAAAAATGATGTCAGAATGGAGAAAGCCACTGTCCTTTTGGAACAGCAAATCTACGAAACATCCATACCTGACAGAGACCTGACATTGTGTGGAGAGCTGTGCAAGAGACACCTGCAGAGTTAAAGGAACTACAGGGTATAATTCCCTGAATTTAGGAACTCAGTGTCTTCTCTGACATAAACTTGCAGAAGGTATTTTCAAGAGTTTCTGTGGCAAACATATAAACAAATACATAGACAAAATACACAACTTGCATTTTTCTCTTAAACTTTATAACATATATCCCTGAATCAATCCGAATCTTATAGCAATACTCCAAGTTGTCCCTTTTCCCACAGTGTTGTAAACTCTGGTGAATGACCTGTGTTCTACCTTTCTCAGTAGAAGAAATGTCCAACAGAAGGGAACTGTTCTCACTACTGCTGTACCACAAATCATCCCCAATTCAGTGCTGTTTACGAATGGCTATAACTACAAAGATTTAGCAGCCTGAAACACCTAGTTTACCTTTCTCATAATTTTGTGAGCCAGTGTATTTAACTTTTATTACTGTGCAGTTATCAGAAACTAAGGAATATAAAACACCACCATTTATTATCACAAAGTTTTCCTGGGTCAGGAGTCTGGGTATAAAATAGCTGGGCTTGCTGCTCAGGGTCACAGAAGGCAGCTTGCACCTTCCAAACCAACAAAAGAATTCTCTCTCTCTCTTAATTATGCTATCAGAAAATATATAAAATATAACATAGTCACAAGAATGACTATCTTATTATCTTTGCCTGATAGAACATGACATAATCAGGGAGTGAATATCCTATCATGTTCACAACTCTTGCCCATACTCAAGAGGAAGTGGATTATGGAGCTATCTTGGAATTCTCCCTGTAAGAGTCAGGAATTAAGAAAGAGCTTGTCGCCCTGGCCGGTTTGGCTCAGCGGTTAGAGCGTCGGCCTGCGGTCTGGAGAGACCCGGGTTCGGTTCCCGCTAAGGGCACGTACCTCAGTTGCAGTTTGTCCCCGGCCCTGGTTGGTCGTGCGGGTGGCAGCCACTCGATGTGTTCCTTTCGCATCGATGTTTCTCTCTCTCTCTCTGTTCCTCTCTCTCCCTCCCACTCTACCTGAACAAAAAATGGAAAAATGTCCTCGGGTGAGGATAAAAAAAAAAAAAAAAAAGAAAGAGCTTGTCTAGCAGTTCTCACTTGCCTGGGTCTCCCAGGCAGTGCAATCAGATGTTAGCTGTCTGCAGTCATCTGCATGTTAGGATGAGCAGCATACCTAAAGTGACTTAGTCACATGATGGTATTGATGCTGACTGTCATCTGGGCGATGTAATCAGAAAGGATACATGTGGGCTCTCCAACATGGAGTGTCAGGCTTCTCACATGGCCATTGACTTTTTCTGTGTCAAATATCCAAATAAAACAGGTTAAAACAGCTAAGTCTCTTCTGACCTGGCCTGGAAATCTTATGGTGTTATTTTTTCTATACTCTATTGGTTATACCAGTTTCAAATCTATCCCAATTTTAGGGTCAGGGATTCTCAATGGGAGGAGTGTCAAATAATTTGCAGGAATATTTTAAAACTCCATAGAACACTAGAATACCAGGATAATCAGTAAAGTTACCAGTCTCTATGGGACTCTATAAAAATGATAGTAATACCTACTTAGTAAAACTCTTACAATAAAAAACATGGCAAACACAGGTGTAGCTAAGACGTAATTGCACCGATTTTGTTGTGTGCTGATTTTTCCAACAGTTTTTCTTTTACATGTCACCTGTTATTTCACTAAGGGTCTTATCCTGATTTTGTATTAAGAGGGTATACCTGATGCTTTCTCTGAGATATTGTTTGTGTAATGTGATGGTGAGTACTCATTGATTAAGGTCTGGGTTTTGGAATAATTCACATCTTTTTAGGTTCACAGGCATTTTAGCTTCATCAAAATAGATTAGTATACACGTAAAAAACACTCCTGAATCCTCAGCAATCTTCTGGGATAAATTTTCCCCATTGTTACCTTGAGTTGAAGCAGAAGGAGACTCCATCTCCGTACCCATCATCACAATATTAAACTGTCCCCTTTCAATATGACCTCATATGAAACAACAGTTCTCAACATTTATTCAATCTTCATAATAAAGTCATAAATTATAACATCTTTCAGTCTGTTTTTGGTGCAACTCATATTTTATTGGATACCCATAGGAGTTTCAAGTTTCAATATTACCTCTGTTTTTATGTCATTTTTAACTTAAATGTCTACTTGCTGATTTCTTTCCTATTTTTTATTCAAATGCTTTGACCACTATTTATGTAATTGAAGTGTCTTACTAAATGTAAATGACTATTTGCCAATTAGTCAATGACTCTGAAACTTCTTTGATTTAAAGTAATCTCTTCATTCTAACAAATGGGGAACTTTCTCAGTTAGTTTGATGCTGGCACCAATATTTACAGAAGGGTAGTAGCAAGTGAAGTTCAGAATTAATGTATGTACAACCAAATGTTCATGTAAAATAGTTCGAAAGTTATAGTTCTGGAAATTTATGGCTAAAATACATAAAAATTATTATATATATGTGTGTGTGTAATGAAAATGGGATTTATTATCTATTGGTATGCAAGAAGTTAATAAATTAGAAATCTTAACCTGTAAACATTTTTTCTGTTTTTACTTGGCAAGTAAAACATACGAAATGAATACTTTATACACATCATGGCACTGTTAAAAAATGTATAACTTGATGCTTCTTGCACAAGTGATTTTGATACTGTGAGTAGCTTGGACTTCATGTTGGCATTAAAGGCGCTGTTTTCTTTGTTTCTTCACAGCTCTGTGATTTCCTCTTGATGCCTTGCAGGTTCTACAACGCTGTGACTGATATACTCCTGGGGATGGGTCACCAGAAGAGATTCATTTAACCTTCCCACAGTTCTCAGGATGTTTATTTTAAATGTTTTTCCCATAAGCATTTTATGTGTTAGAACAGATCCCTGGGCTCTAATAACTCAGAAAAGCTTACATTTGACTTTCAGCCAAACCCCTTTACAAGCATATGTTTCCCAGAATGACAAGTTTAGAATTGTCACTACACAAATTCATTGTGAAACTTGAATTTATTATTCAGAATGGAAAATAGAAGTAGACCTATTAATCTATCAAAATGGCAAAGAAAGGTTTACTTATAATGTTTCCTGGTACAAGTCCAGCTTATTACTTATTGTAAATCTCTCCCTACTCCCCAACATTATTTAAACTCTTTATTCTGAGTACTGATAACAAGAACAAAACGAAATGCACCACTTCCATTCATTTTCAGATAACTGCTGGGAAGATGAGAAACACTTAGAAATAATATTCAAAAGCCATTTTTAAAAATGCCTTCGTGTAAACATGCTATAGCAAATTGAAAATATTAAACTATCATACTTTTCACATAAATACCCATGCATATTTATCCTAACATTCAAGAGCCACATATATGAAAAGACCTCTGACTTGGTTTATAAAGTCACTTACAACTGCACCCATTACATGTTAGAAATTGACAAAATAGAACCATTATTTCCTGGGCCAATCGCACTAACCTCTAAATGCAATGATGAAATGCTGCAATTGAATTTCAGGAAAAAATATGCCTATGCACATTTTAAAAAGCACAAAACTTTATTATTAGTAGTCACAGATAAAAATCCTAATTCCTTCATCTTGCACCAACTTTCTAATCTTGCTTTGTATCTCTCCAAAGTAAACTACATAACTTGTTTCCTTGTCTCATTGAACATCTTATCCCATTATACAAAAACATGGCAAAACCTCTTAAAATGTTTGCCCTTGCATATGGTCTAAGTTTGATCTGATCATGGCATATGCCTACTCAACTTGCAAACAGCCAGATCACTGAGGTGATGGCTTCTCTAGATCTATTTGCTTTGTTTTCAATATTTCTAGTATAATTTACATTTCTTCAGACTGAAAACTAGCCCTTTTTAAAATCTGTACTTTTTTAGTGTGGCAAAATAACAGGCTCAGGAGAATTAGCTATGTATTTTTTCAGCTGGATAGTTAGGGATTCAAGTTTAGGGTCCACAGTTGACTACGTACTGGTATATTACTAGTGGACTAGAAAATACTCTGCAAGCTGTTTTGGTACTTCTGTTCCTATATAATTAACAAATTTGAAATAAAAGATTAATTAAGGTTTTCATATAGCAATCTCATAATAATCATGATAAACATTACCTTGTTCAATTTTGCAAAAGCGCTAGAAGTACTGTGTTTTTCAATTAATCTCATAGATTTACTTAATGAGACTTTGCTTGTTAGGTATTTCAAATTACACTTGACCCTTAAACAACACAGGGGTAAGGGGTACAGACCCTCATACCACAGAAAATCCAAATATAATTATAGGCTCCTCCAAAACTTAACTTCTAATAGCTTACAGTTGACTGAAAACCTTACTGAATATATAAGCAGTTGATTAATACATATTGTGTATGTTATAACAGTATACATTGCATTCCTACTCTAAAGTAAGTTAGAGAAAAACATTTTATTAGGAAAATCATGAGTAAGAGAAAATACATTTATACTACTGCACTATATTTACTGATATTGTAAGTTTACATTGTCTGTTTACAAGATGAATCCTCTGTCAGTGCCTACATCAATATTGTCTTATCTAATACAAAACACTGTAGATTTTATATGTATTACTAACACTAAACATCAAAAATGAAAACAAAATGTACAAAAGAAATACATACTTATATTTATTTATCAATTCAGTCATTGATAATGAAGAAGCAATGATATGATTGTTTTCTGGTAGCCTAGTGTAATTGTTATGATTGCGTCATGGTAACCTAGCCTATCACTAATGAATGAATCATTATAAAATGTGTATGGAATATAGTATTATAGTTATACTTATAATATAGTATTGGAAACATTACTATATTAGAGAAAGTGATATACTGCTGTAATGTAATTCTCTGAAAGCAAAGTTAAAAAACAATAAGAAAGCCCTGGCCAGTTTGGCTCAGCGGTTAGAGCGTCGGCCTGCAGTCCAGAGAGACCCGGGTTCGGTTCCCGCTAAGGGCACCTACTTCGGTTGCAGTTTGTCCCCGGCCCTGGTTGGTTGTGTGGGTGGCAGGCGCTCGATGTGTCCCTTCACATGGATGTTTCTCTCTCTCTCTCCCTTCCTCTCTCTCCCTCCCACTCTATCTGTACAAAAAATGGAAAAATATCCTCAGGTGAGGATAAAAAAATAAAAAATAAATGAGAAAACTAGCACATTGTTAATTTTATATTAAATATTACTCAACTTATGCCCATGCAAGAACAGGCAACATACACTTCCATTCAAGGCTTGAACACCAAACTCTATTTCGGTGATGATGATGATGATGATGATGATGATGATGATAACACAAAAACCTCCCATAGAGTCCTTGCTATATAGTTATTAGATTTTCACATGAAGACACAACACATACACTATATAGATAAGTTTGTTCACTGTTACGGCATGATGACTTACTACTCATTAAGTGGAAGTGGGTCATTATAAAAGTTAAGTCTTCACTTTTATTATTTTCAAGTTGAGTAGGCTGGTGGGGGGAGAAGTGGGTTGGCTTTGCTGTATCAGGGGTGGCAGAGTCGGAAGAAGTAGAGGAGCTGAAAGGGAAGGCAGAAGCATCTGGCACACTTAGTGTAACTTTAGGGAAATACATTGTAATTTCTGTCTAACTTTTTTGCTGTTTTATTTCTCTAAAAATATTTCTACATGGTACCAATCTCCTTTTCCCACAGTTTGTTTTAGTTTCAATACCCTTATAGAAGTTTCCATGTCATAAAAAAAAGTAAAAAAGCTCTGAATAATTGAAACTCTTTTTATAGATTGTCTAATGTCAATTTGTTTTCTGGCCCTGCATCTTCTGTGTCCTCTTCCATACTGTCTGGGGCTGGTTCAGAAGCACTCATCTCCATCAAGTTGTTTTCTGTTAAATCTTCTGGTGTGGTGTCTACTAGCTATTGAATTCTTCAAGATCCCTAACTTGAAAACCTTCATCCCTCACCCTTTTTGCCATATCTACAATCTCTTTCTCGATTTCCTTGGATTGTCTCTGTCATAAGTCTTGTGAAGTCACGCACAACATCTGGGCACAGTTTCCTCAGGGGGATTTTATTGGTTCTGGCTTGATGACATCCATGGCTTTTTCTATAACAATGATGGCATCTTCAATGGTGCAAATATTTTAGATTTTCATGATGTTCTCTCTATTAGGGTTCTTTTTCATAATGTTGACAATATTTTCCATATAGTACCCTATGTAATGAGTATTAAAGGTGCTCATGATCCCCACTCTAGAGACTTGTGTTTGGAGGCAAGTAGACCACTTCAATGTTTTTGATGTTGAACTCATGGGCTTCTGGGTGGCCAGGGCCATTGTCCAACATCAAAAGAACTTTAGAAGGCAGTCCCTTAAAAGCAATGTACTTCCTGACCTCAGGGACAAAATATTGATGAAATCATATCAAGCCAGAAAAAGGTTTCCCATTGCCTAGGTCTTTTGTTGTACAACCAAAAGATGGTAGCTGCTATCATCTCTTCCCTTCAGAGCTTGGAGATTAACAACTTTATAGATAAGGGTAGTCCTCATTATAAATCCATATTTTATGTTAACTTTTCTTACATAAGTTTAATTGGAAGCATTTGTATTTTTTTCAGGTACTGATGAATTTTACATTATATAAGCATCTTATCATGAATTAAAAATGCATTGTTTATAACTAACTTTTACTTAAATAATAATGTGCTATTAAATAAACAGGATTACAAAATGACAAAATGCATATTCACAATTGGACAACTGAACCTGATAACAAAAAAGATATTAAAGAAGCAGGACTCCTGGCCAGTGTGGCTCAGTGGTTGACCGTTGACCCATGCACCAAAAGGTCGCTGGTTCGATTGCTGGTCAGGGTACATGCCCGGGTTGTGTGCCCAATCCCCAGTGGGGGGCATGCAGGATGTGGTCAGTCTATGTTCTCTCTCATTGATGTTTCTATCTCTCTCTCCCTCTCTCTTCCTCTCTCTAAAATCAATACAGAAAAAAAATTTTTTTTAAAGAAGCAGGAAAAATATGTAAGTACTATGAATGTGTAAAAAATGAATTTTATTGTAAAAGTGACCCCAGGCATTGAGATGAGTCTGAAATAAAAGTAGATCTTATAAAAGCAACCTAAGGTTTTTATGTTACATTAAAACAAAGCTTTTCTCTCATTAGTTTATTGAATTTTCCTAAGACAAGTGTTAAATTATGATTTTCATATAAGCATTCAGTTTAATAACTAAAGAAGAATAAAAGAAAATTATGGAGCTATCATTCAAAGTTGTTCCTTCCTTTGTAAAAACTGAAAAAGTCACAGCTATCCTGAGGCTCATAAAATGTAATGAAAGTTATGACAATATTCTCAGACAAAAAACAAAATCAAGAGTTTTGAAAAATTATTTTGCCTAATGACATGATTCTTCTATGATATTAATGTCATACGAAATGGAAGAAAAAAATATCCTGTGTTTATCAAACTCTTAGAACCTCATGAAACAGTCATCATGTAATGCTTGGCACAGTCATGGTAAATACTTGAGTCATTTTTGTCTCCTTTTCTTTTATGAGCTGTGATATAGAGAATACTTATTTTTGTACTGATATACCAGAAGTAAGTATAACAGTAAAAATCTGTTAGAAGAATACATGTATTTAGGCCTACATGTTGAATTGCACCTTCTTTTATATCAATTTAATAGTCAACTATCAGCACATAGCTATCTGACCTTGATTTATTTTTAAAAATATAAACCATGAGGCTTGATTGCATATGATTTCAATATGCTGTAAAAATTAAAGAAATAAAGACAAATTTGGGGGTCAATCAATACACAACTTTGTTTTTCTCACTCTGAAGTCCACTAGCCATCAAAAAAGAATGCTCATGCATGAGTTTTGAAATAGAGGTTGTAATAAAAATTACATTTTAATGATTTTTGTTGTGTCAGTAACTACCGTTTATATGTTTTGTTTTGTTTTGTTTAATTTCTAGACAGAGTGGAGAGAGAGAGAGAAAAACATCGATGTGAGAGAGACACATCAACTGGTTTTCTCCCGCAGGACTCTGACTGGGGCCAGGGATCAAACCTGCAACTTAGTACATGCCCTTGACAAGACATAAGACCCACGACCCTTTGGTCTGTAGGTCGATGCTCTAACTGCTGAGCCAAACCAGCCAGGGCCCATTTATATGTTTTAATTATATTTCAAGGTTTTCAAATTTGGCATACATCAGAGTTATAAGCATCTTGAGAGGTCTAAATATATTATTTTGAGTGTAAATACATACCAATTTAAATTTTTCAGAGAATATTTCAATATTGCTTAAGTACAAAATTGTGATCCACATGGTTTGGTTTCTAGGATTTTGACTTTTTTGAAAAATTTGATTCCTTATACATGTCAGACTTTTAAAAATAATTATATAATATTGGTATAATTAAAATGTCCTAATTCATTCTTCATTGAATATTAATAATTACTTTATAGAATCAAATGCAACCAAATTGTGCATTAGAAATCTAATCCCTGTTTGCCTGTTTTCTCCCAATTTAAAACTGTTCCACATTTTGAAAGTTATTTAATTATCCCCAGGGTATCTAATTAAACATTTCAAGTGCACTTTAGTAAGAAAAATCTCTGTGGTTTTAACTTCATGTTACATTCATCTTTTTATTCAAGGGCTTTGTGGTTTTCAGGCTTCCATACTTTTTTTAAGTGATGAAATTCTCCTTGGCAACTACACTGTTCTCAAGTTTCAAAGCTATGACAATCTTATTTTATTTTCACAAAAGCAATTAGTAACTCTGAAAAGGGATAGAGAATGAAAAAATTTTTTCAACATTTTAGAAAGTGGGATAGTGAGTTGATTAGAAACATTTGAATTAAGGCTAAACAGACAGTGTATGCTGCTTGAGTGAGGTGCAAAGACACTGATATTTTAAGAGTCAGGTTATACAGGACACTTTGTCAAAGGATGGGGTGTGGATGTTTGAAGGGAGTGATCATGTGTTTGGGGGAATGAAAGGGAGTCATTGTCTAGAGAGCAATGGCTCTCAAAATATCATCTATGGACTGGTGGCATTGCATTAACGAAGACTTTTAGAAAAACAATTCTGAGGTCCTCCCTACAACTACTGAATCAAGATCTCTGGAAGCAAGGTCCAGGAATCTCCGTTGTATCAGACCCTCGGAATAATCTTGATGCATGCTGAAGTTTGTCTGGATGAATTTATTTGTAAAGATAGGAGACAATGTTAAGAAAATGGAACTTTGAAATCAAGATTGTTGGAGGCAGTATATTAGGCCCATGGAAGTGAGAGTTTGAACTGGAATAAAGAAAAAAGATACCAGAAAATGAAGAGGTCAAAGAATAGAGACAAGTTTTTGGACAGATTGTATATGTGACTCACCAATTCATCGAATATTGTGAGGGTTCTAATGGAGAGAAATTCAGCCAGTCAGTAGCAAATATTTTAAATAAATGTGGAATAATTGAAACTAAAAGAATATTCCAAAGGAGCTAGTGTTATTAAAAATAAAGAAATAATATTCTTAAATAATGAAAATAAACAATGGACACACCAATTACACTATGCATTGTGGCACATTGGATGGGACAAAAACTAAAACACGCAAACAAACAAACACAGTCATGAATGGGAAAGTCAGCAGGAGATATGTGACTCAGCATTGTAGACATTCCATCTCTTCACGAAATAAATAGATCTTTTTTCCTATAGGAAAAATTTTATTTTAGAAAATAAAATATTTGCCATCTTGAGGAAAACATCAGATTATACCATGTCCAGGGGTCAAAATAGGATATGTTTCTTTTCATAATGATGCTACACATAGAAAGAAAAAACCCAAAAGTATGAATAAAAATATTACATATTTCTATTTTGACATAGATCAGCCTATTATTTTGTATAGATCTTTATTATATTTTCATATAATCGCAGATTCCTTTTTGGACTGACTTCTCAAAAAAAATTTCCATCACTTTCAATCTCTTTTATTTTCTCAATTACTTATTACCCAGGATTTTTTAATTTATTTATACCACTTGCCAGTATCCTGCCTTGTGATATGCTTTTATTTCTTTATTTGTATCATCTACTCCACCATAGAATGTTTTATGATGTTATGGATTTCTCCTTGTCTCTCTCACTATTATTAATTCTAAGAATAGTTACTAATACATATTCAACTCTGTTATTTTTTTGCTGAGTAAATAAATAAACATATTAATGACCCTGGTGTTACTGCTGTAGTCATATAATTCTTTCATTAGGTAGCATGGCATATTTATCTTTAAATCAGAAATCATTGGTGCTGGCAGTTACAGCAATTTTTTAGCGACTGCAGTATTTTAAAAGTCTCTGGGGAAAAAGCGGTGCCATTTTCATTAGCTCTTCAAAGAGATTTGTAAAGAAAAAAAATTAAGAACCATTGTTAGGGAAAATAAATTTAAAAACAGAATGAAGACCTTAAAATCATATATATATATATAATACACGCACACACACACACATATATATATAAATAAAGTGTAGAGGTAAAACTAAAAACCAAATGATATCTCATTATTTGAGGTAACCACCTTTAACAATATTCTGTGCATTTACATACATTATAAAATATGTAAATTACATATTTACACATTTTCTTATCATATTGCTTATTAAGAAGACTTGCATTTTTACTTAAGAATATGACATAGACATAAATTCAATTACAATAAATAGACTAACTTTATTGTATTCAATATATGATATTATAATTCACATCGTGATACAGGTAACTAATTAAGTGCTAGACTTTTAACTTGTTTTCAAAACCATAGAGCAAACAATATAAACATTTATTGAGTTGAATGATTTCCTGTTTATGATTTCTATAACAACCAAAAAGCCTCCCAAATAATGTACAAAATCCCATTTTCTGTTCTTTTTACATTATTACTATTCCTGAATTTATTATATAGTGACTTTTACTATGGAAAATATTTAAAGTTAAAACAGAGCTGAAATGATAAGATGGAGATGTTCAGATTTGTTTGCAGTTTAATGGGAATTCAATAACAGCTACCAATTTGAGAACAACCCTGGAATATGAGACCTATTATAACACAGAATCCACCAGCAATAGAGTGAGTTCTTTACCACAGTCACTGGCAAATATAGTAGATCATGGTCAGTCATTGAGAGGGAAGCTATTTGATGTAAACAAGATAAAAATGTAAATAAACTCTACGTGTATATTAATGCTACTGACTTGATAAATGTCTTGGAAATTTTTTTCCCCTTATCGATAAA
Source organism: Molossus molossus (assembly GCF_014108415.1). NCBI lineage: Eukaryota > Metazoa > Chordata > Mammalia > Chiroptera > Molossidae > Molossus > Molossus molossus. The sequence goes on along the minus strand of NW_023425366.1, from coordinate 29,316,201 downwards.
TCAAAGTTAATGACTTGAATAAGTATTGTTGTCAGGAAATATAAGGACCCTGTAAAGTGAAAATATTCAATAATTTATACTCTTTTTTCCACTGTACCTCCATTTTCTAAGATAAAGAAAAATATAGGTTTTTATGTAAAACAATCTGTTTTTGTAGTAGTACAAGGTAATAATTGGAGCATCATACAAAGATCCGTATGTAAAGGCATTGGGAATATATTTATCAGTCTCAGAAAAATCAGAGCTAAGTTAAGCAAGTCACCTCCTAGGTGAGTGATTTTTAAACTCATTTTGAGAATTGGCTTTCATAGCTTGACCATTGCTCATAGCTCTAGAGTGTCATAATTTACTCAGGATATATCACTATCTCTATTCATGCTGTACTTTGTTGGAACATTGCCAGGTTCATTGTAAGACAAATTCACTTGGTGTTTGTAGGATGGTTGCCCGTGGTATCAAGGCATACAACTTCAGCCATTTCATCAAGCAAGATGTGAATGTATAACTTCCCAAATATCTTTCCTAGAAATAATTAAGACTTTTCTGAAAAAATCATACAAACAATGCCTATCTATGGCCTGATTTACAGTATATGCCAATTCATGACCAAATTCATAGCAAAGAAAATGGTTTTGTCATTAGAACAATCATAACACTTCCTAAGAAATAAAAGGTTTCCTCATTGTCTTTAACTCTTTAAAAGTCCTCCAAATACATACCAATAAATAGTTGGCTCCATGTTTTAGTTCCATACACTGTCAGAATTTAATGTCTGAAAGAGAAAATCTCAGATACTATTTTTTTAAATGTAGTTTAAGCAAAACAACACTCTAACCAAATGCAGAGCACAGATCTGAAAAGGAAACTGTTGTTCTGCATGCATTTAAATGGCTGAGTCACAGGAAATATGAATAAAGCTGTTAATGTCTCCACTCAACATTTAAAATGTTCATACAGCCAGGAAATATGCTTTTATTAAACTCTTCTCTCTGCATAACTTTAGGAAATGAAATTAATACTATATTAAAATATAAAGGAAAATCACAGTAGGGTAAAAATTAAACAGAAGATATCACTGGAGTGCAACAGACACTTCTGTTATTCTTAAGAAAATCCTGAAGAGCATCGGGACAGGTTGGAAAAGAGTGGTGATCACCCCCACATCAACCATCACGTTTTCAAGGACTTTGCACCATGCCAAGTATTTCAACAGGTAAAGAGTGCTGATCCAGCTCTAATTTCCAGGATTTACTATTATAACCCCAACCAATGAACTTCACTGCAGCAGGAACTTCAAGAGGATTGCGTGTTTCTAGATGCAATGCAAACCTGTTGGAAAATTTAAATGAATGAATAGCGGTTATCGTTTTAGTGAACTGTGAAGTGTTTCAGTTTGCCAACCCCTCATCTGGCAGTAACACGCTTACGCATAATCCGATCACTTGCCATAATTAAAACTAAGTATCAGTTAGAAATTCTGAAAATGTGATACGTGGAGGCAGTGAAATGTGATCCAGCTACTATGCCGAATAGAGTTTTAGTCAGAAATTCAGAGCCCAGCCCCAACAGAATCATTCTTAAATGTTAGAAACTGTACAGTATAGCTCAGACACAGGGAAATAGAGAATTATTCATCAGTCTTCCTTTCTTTTGAATACTTTCTTCATACTCTCTAGCACTTTTGCCACCCTCACATCAATAATGCTTGAAGATGTTTGCTGCACTTCATTGCTATACTAACTTGTACTAACTGCTGCTTGTATGTTCATTGTTTGTAATCACACATGTCTCCAAAACTGACCCCTGTAGATAGGTCTGTGGGATGCAGAAGACAAAGAAATGAGTGTCCTAAACCAGATATTTGTGAGGAAAAACTTAAGTGATTGTACAAAACTTCTTAAATTAATATTTTTGACAAACATATGAAAGAAGGCTTAAACATTTGAGATGCATTAGTCTAATACATAGTATAGACATTTGAATTCAAATATTGAGCAATAATAGTCAAGTGACAACATAATGTCTCAAAGTGGTAACAATGAAAATGTGCTTCTTTCAACCACCACCTTTCACATTAGCTGGAACATAGTCTCTGTAAATCATAGGAAAGGAAAAAGTAGATAAGAAATGGGTAAACTTCTCTCTTGGAATTCTGTACAAAAATGTCTGGATTGCACATTTATTAGATATTAGGGTAGAAACATTGCTAACTTTTATCCCTAAATTCAATAAGGTTTATTAAAGTTCATAAGAATATATATAAAATATTCACATGAATATCACATTAAGTCTTAAGTCCATTGTTCCAAATGAGATCAGTTGATTTACAGACTTAAAACATAGTTTTTACAGGCATATTGGAGCCTGGGCAATGAACCAAATCAAAAGGCTAAGGAATTCAATAATCTTAAAAGGGATTAATTAGGTTGATAATTGTTCATTATGAATTAAGAAATTTAAAAAGTGATAAATTATTTTGCTAGCAGGTAGTGGCAGTTGACAATTTATTATAAAATTGTCATAGTATTCATTATAATGACATTGATCATGCACAGCTGTCTGCTCTTAAGGCAGTAATGAGAATAATTTCATAATTTTTTTTCAAAAACAGTTTCTGTTCATAGGTGGGGAGCTAAGAATATAAGGATATATTAAGCCCAGCCCATGTGGCTCAATGGTTGAGCATCGACCCATGCACCAAGAAGTAGCTGGTTCAATTCCTGCTCAGGGCACATGCCCAGGTTGTGGGCCCGATCCCCAGTGAGTGGCATGCAGGAGGCGGCCAGTCATGTCCTCTCTCATCGATGTCTCTCTCTCTCTCTCTCTCCCATTTTCCTTCCTCTCTCTCTAAAATCAATTGAGGAGAAAAATATTTTTTTTAAAAAAAAAAGATATATTATATAATAAGAAGACAGACTAAATCAAGGCAAAAGCTGTAATTGAGTAAGGAGAAAAAAAAACTAGTTGTCCCTCACATTTACCAGGATATAAGTATGGCAGACAAGGTGCTGTTTGTGTGCAGACGTGATCACAAAGTGGTCTTACTTTTGTCATAATGAGACATCGATTTCACATGAGCGTTCTCAAGAGGAGAGCACCAAGACCTAGCCATGGATAGCAGACCTTGTAGTGACACTGAGACCCAGCTAATTGTACCTGGTCGGCCCTGAAGTTCACGGGGTGCTTTAAACTTTCAGCCTGAAGAAATTCACTTGGTATTTTCGTGATGTTGGACTATTAATAACAAATTCCCTCTCATTTTTTGTTTCCCTGAAAATGTCTTCCTTTTGTTTTCACGTTGAAAGAATGAAAAAAAGAATGTTTTCTTGGTTTCCAAATATTTAGTGGCATTAATGGCATTGCAGGATTTTCGAAGACACTGTTACTGTTTTTAACTTCGATTGTTTATATCCACAATTCAATTGTTAGACTTATTTTTGGTCTCTGGCAATCAAATGGTTTTCTGTGAAAAAAATCTCACAAATTTTTATTTTGCTTTGATATTTAGCAGTTTTTCTGTGATATTCCTGGGTTATGTTTTCTTTCTGTGTATTCTGCTTAGCACCTATAGTTTTTCATAAATAAACTATCTATTTTCCAAAACACTTGGAAAATCTTTGGCATTCTATTTCAAGGGTTGGCTCTGTTCTATTTCCTCTATTCTACTTCATGAACATTAAATAAAAGCAACAAAAACAATAATATGGAAAAGTTCACAGTATAGATATACCTTGATTTATGACAGAGTGATATCCCAATAAACCAATTATATCATAAGTCAAAAATGCATTTAATACACCTTACCTACTGAACATCAGAGCTAAGCCTAGCCTACCATAAACATGCTCAGAACATAATATCCAAAAAAAACGTGGCAACACGGTACACTGTGAAATATCAGTTGTTGACCCTCATGATTGTGTAGCTGATGAGCTGCGGCTCATTGTCGTTGCCCTTCATCATGAGACAGTATCTACCACATACCCTAATCAGGGAAAATATCAAAACTCAAAATTTGAAGTATGGTTTCTATTGAATGTATATGATTTTTTCACCATCGTAATGTCAAAAAATCAAAAGTCAAACTATCATAAATTGATGATTGCATCATATTTCAAAATTAAATTCTATTAACCAGACTTGTTTTATTTCCTAACTTTAATCAGATGTTTTGCATTTTAGCACTCTTATTGACATATAATTCTACAAACCCATTTAAGGTATAGAATTCATTCAGTGTTTTAAAGTATATTTAGAGTTTTGCAACCATCTCCATAATCTAATTTTAGAAAACATTCATCAGCCCAAAGGAAACTTCACACATATTAATACTCATTATCCATTCCCCTCCAACCAGCACAGACACAAGCAATCACTAATCTGCTTTTTTAAGGCTATATTTATTTTTAAATAGTTTTAGATTTGCAGTTAACTTGAATAGAAGATGCAGAAATTTCTCATATACCTCGTGTCCCCATACATGCATAATCTCCCCCATGATCAATTCCTGCATTAGCCCCTCCAGAGTTGTATATTTGTTACAATAAATGAGCCTACACTGACACACGATAATTACCCAATGTCCATAGTTTGCATTAGGGTTTATGCTTAGTGTTGTACGTTCCAAGGGTTTAGAAAAATGTATAAGGATATGCATCCACCATTATGATGCCATAGAAGATAGTTGCACTGCCCTAAAAGTCTTCTGTATTGCACCTTTTTATCTCTTTCTCTTGTCATCTCTGGCACCCACCGATACTTTTACTATCTCCATAGTTTTTCTTTTTTCAGAATGTCAAACTTGTGGAACTCTACTACATAATATTATCAGTTTGGCTTGTTGTACTTAGTAATAATTAGTTAAGTTTACTCTGTCTTTTCATGGCTTGACAGCTTTCTATTTCTTAAGCACTGAATAATACTTCACTGTCTGAATGTACCACAGCTTATTTATCCATTTACCTACTGAAGGATATCTTGATTCCTTCCAAGTTTTTGTAATTATAAATAAAGCCTCTATAAACATTTGTGTGCAGGTTTGTGTGCAAACGTAAGTTTTCAGCTCCGTTGAATAAATACCAAGGCATGTGATTGATGGATCAGATGGGAATAGTATGTTCAGTATAAGGAACTGCCAAGCTGTCTTCCAAAGTGGCTGCACCATTTTGCATTCCCACCAGCAGTGAATGAGAGATCCTGTTGTTCCACATCCTCACCAGCCATCTGGTGTTGTCAGCATTCTGGATTTAACCATTCTAATAGGTGTGTTGTGGCATCCTGTTGTTTATTTTGTATTTTCTTGATGAAATATGATGAGGAACATGTTTTCTTATTTGCCATCTGTATACCTTTTTTATTTGGTGAGATGTCTGTTAAGGTCTTAGAATTATTTTTTTAATCAGGTTGTTAGTTTATTTATTGTTCAGTTTTACGATTTCTTCGTACATTTGGAATAATAGTCCTTATCACATGTCGTTTTGCAAATATTTTATCTCATTATGCAGTTTGTCTTATTATTGGCCTGGCTAAGGGTCATTCCTAGATCAATATATGTCATTTGAAGAAAATGTGACTTAAGCCCCTTTACTCTATTAGATCTCTATCATTTATCTTTGAATGTGTGTGTGTGCCTGTGAGGCCACCTTCAAAATCCAAATTGTTTACAGATTTCTACACCATTGTATTGGTTTTTGAGGAATACCATAGCAAAATGACCCAGGCTGGGTAGTCCAGAAAACAGAAATTTATTATTTTACAATTCTGGAAGCTGGAAGCCCCAACTCAAAATACTGTCAGGGTAAGTTGCTTCTGAGAACTATAAGGGAAGATTCTTTTATAGTTCTTTCCCCTTGGCTTGTAGATGGTTGTTTTTTCACTATGTCTCTGTACATCATTTTCCATTTACTCATGTCTAGGTCCAAATTGCCAGCTGGTTTTTTATGTGGTTTTCAACAACAACAACAAAACCACATTTTTTATATGGTCTAATGAAAAACCAATAAATAACTTATCCATCCAAAGACTAACTTAATGATATCAAACGCATTATCATTTATTTAATAATAAATATATTTGGATATTTTCTTGAAAACCCCATATACCATCTTATTCATGGACACATTTGGCTGTGGAAAAGGGTGTGAAAAGATAAACTTTACTAATTGGTAAAACAGAACAGAAGGGAAAGGGTGCAAGTTGCATTACAAAGAGTGAAAGGGCAAAAATCAAGTATTAAAAGGGGACTGTCAAGCCTTCAGAAAACAAATATGGTGTTATTTCTACAACTGGACTTCACATATTCATCCCCCCAAATAGCACTCAGTTAATTACAATCTTATATAATTATGCATGAACTTTAAAACACTGCATTTTAATTTTTGTGTACTTAAAATCCTAAATGGTCAAAATTCAGGTTGGAATATAATACACAAAGCAAATTCTCCAGTTTTTGCATTTCAAAGCAAAACTTTCATGAGAAATCTTGAAAATGTTATTATCCATACAGAAGCAACTCTTTTACATATATACATGCATTTTCTTTAAGTATATATAGGTAAAAATTTATGTATAAGTATTTATCATAATTTATTATGCTTCAACGAAATTCACTGTTATATCCAGATTGAGATTATAAGTAATGTTATAACAGAGTTTACATTAGTTTGATGAAATGGTATCATTAATCACTTATTTTAAAGTATCCACAAGTTCTAAAAATATAAAGATATATGCTGAAATTTTAATTTCAAAATCTTGAGTGTAAATAAATGGATGAAACAATTAGAAAAAAACAACCTTAAAAGTGTCCACCTGACATCACTGTATATTAATGCACAAAATGTGAAGTATCATAATTTCAGTTATCATGGACCAGCAATATAATTTAAAATGGACATATAAATCAAATATTATAACTCTGCCTTTTATCAGTAAAAAACAAATTAAACTTGTTATTAGAGTTTACTTAGATTTTTGAGATCAGATTATATACGTAGAAAGTATTTTAATATTGCATTCTCTAATTTTTTAGTTGCTTTATCTCTGAATGTACCTCATTTTCTTCATCAGTTAGAAAAATCAGGTAGCATCAGGTAAAGAGAAAGATGTTTAGCATTATTATTCTAAAACTACTTCAGTAACCTATTATCTGCAGAGCTATGTTTGGTCATAGTTTTTTACCTGATTGCATTTTGTGATAGAGAAAAAATAAGTGTTAAATGTATACTAATGGATATACGGACAATAAACTAAAGTAATTTTACTGGCTTATTCAACAAATGTGAAACAATTTAAGCTTAAAATAGAAAAGAATAACAAACTACAAATGCATCTCAGTGGCTTCTTATATGTTTTTCTTAGTCTATATAACATCCAAATTTTAAATATAAAATTCAACGGATTTTCTCAAAATTAATTCATCTGTGTAACAGATCAAGAGATACACATCCTCAGCACCTGAAGAATCCCCATTGACTAACCTCGATCTTCCCTAAAGATAACCACTATCCTGCATTCTAGTGGCATAATTTTATTTTAGAATACAATTTTGTTGCTTACTCTCAACATTATGTTAAAGAGACTTACACGTGTTGGTTTGTGGAGTAATAGTTGTTCATTTTAATCTGCTCAATATGCTTTTGACATATTTTAAAGTACCCAATCTTAATTGTGTCTCGTCTTCACAGCCTTTTTTCTCTGCAACAATATTAATAGAAGCTTAAACTACAATTAGCATTAAGATAATGTGATTTAAAATACAACTCAAATCACTCTTCCTGGTTATCTCTAGAGATTTCCACATAAACAAGTTTAGCATAGTGTATTGTTTTTAATTTCATTTTTACTTCTTATAATAAAGGACAATGTTGACAATATTGAAGTGGTCTTAACTACATTTGCACATTTCAAATTGGACCAGTTTCAGTTCCAGGTCTAAGAAGTCTACAAAGCTGACATCACTAAAATAGTTATTGGGCCCTGGCCGGTGTGGCTCAGCGGTTAGAGCGTCGGCCTGCGGTCCTGAGAGACCCGGGTTCGGTTCCCGCTAGGGGCGCGAACCTCAGTTGCAGTTTGTCCCTGGCCCTGGTCGGTCCTGCGGGTGGCAGCCACTCGATGTGTTCCTTTCGCATCGATGTTTCTCTCTCTCTCTGTTCCTCTCTCTCCCTCCCACTCTATCTGAACAAAAAAAAATGGAAAAATGTCCTCGGGTGAGGATAAAAATAAATAAATAAATAGTTATTGGGCTAGAACTCTCTCAGAGATTCAATAGGAATAAATTATTAACTACGTATGATTTATAATAATGTAGAAGGCTGGATTAATCAATTTCGTTTTGTTAAAGATAATATTCTGGTTATATGTAATCTTGAATTTTTTATAAATTTGATATTATTTCTGAGGAATTCCCCACCTTATATAACTGGACTAGTAGAGCAGTGGCTAAAACATTTTCTGAGGGCTAAAACTGGGGCTGTGGCCAGGGTCCAATTCTGTTAGGCTGTGTGGGGTGAGCAGGCTCATCTCCTCTCTGAGTGATTCCGGTGCATAGTTAGGTCTGTGGACTTGGCTTTTCCACCTCTTGGTTTTTGTTTTTTTTTTTCTTTTTAACACTTATGTATTTATTTTTTTCCTCACCTGAGGACATGCTTTTATTGATTTGAGAGAGAGAGAGGAAGGAAGCAGGAGAGAGAGAGAGAGAGAGAGAGAGAGAGAGAGAGAGAGAGAGAGAGAGAGAAACATGGACAGGAGAGTGAAACATGGGCACGTGCCCTGACAGGGATATGTGCCCTGATCAGGAATCGAACCCATACATTTCAATATATGGGACCATGCTCCCACTGAGCCACACAGGCCAGCGCTCAGACCCTCTTGAGAAATGACAGCAAACTTCTCTATCACTGTAGTCACACTGCCTCTGCCTCTTCACGGGTTTGGTCTGCCCTCTTTTGTCTGTCTGTCTCTGTCTCTCTCACTCTCTCCTTCTTTTCTTTTAAAATTAATTAATTTATTTTTGTTACAGATGTTTCTCCTTTTTCCCCCACTGATTCCCCCTCCTCCTCCCTCTCCACCCTGTCCCCAGCTTTGTTGTCCATGTCCACTGTTCATGCATATAAATTCTGTGTTTTATCTCTCCCCCAACACCCCCTATTCTGGGGATTATCAGCCTGTACCTGACTTCTATGTCTCTGGGACTACCCCATTCCTCAGACTGTTATGTTCATTATATTCCACAAATAAGTGAGATCATATGATACTTGTCTTTCTCTGTTTGGCTTGTTTTGCTTAGGATAATACTTTCCAGATCCTGTCATATTGTTTCAAAGGATAGGAAATTTTTCTTTCTTACAGCTGCATAGTACTTCAATGGTTATATGTACCACAATTTTTTTTATCCATTTGTCTACTGATGGACATTTGGACTGTTTCCAGGTCTTAGCTATTGTAAATAGTGCTGCTATGAACATGGGGGTACATATATTCTTTCTGATTGGTATTTCAGGCTTCTTAGGGTATATTCCTAGAAGTAGGATCACTGGGTCAAATGGCAATTCAATTTTTAATTATTTGAGGTAACACCATATTGTTTCCCATAGTGGCTGTACCAGTCTGCATTCGCACCAGTAGTGTACTAGAGTCCCCTTTTCTCCACAACGTAGCCAACACTTGTTTGATGGTTTGTTGATGGCAGCCATTCTGACAGGTGTGAGGTGATACCTCATTGTTGTTTTAATTTGTATCTGTCTGATGAATAATGATGTTGAGCATTTCTTTATATGTCTCTTGGCCATTTGTATGTCCTGTTTGGAGTAGTGTCTATTTAGTTCCTCTGCCCATTTCTTAATTGGGTTCTTTGTTGTCCTTTTGTTGAGTTGTATAAGCACTCTATAGATCATGGAAATTAACCCCTTATCTGATATATCATTGGCAATTATGCTCTCCCATACAGTGGGATGCCTTTCCGATTTGATGATTGTATCTTTGCTATGCAGAAGCTTTTGAGTTTGATGTAGTCCCATGTGTGCATTTTCTCCTTTGTTTCTGTTGCCTTAGGTGATGTATCAGTGAAAATTCTGCTGCGTATGGTGTCTGAAATTTTGTTGCCTACAGTTTCTTTTAGGAATTTTATGGATTCATGAGTAAGTCTTTTATCCATTTTGAGTTTATTTTTTTGTATGGTGTAAGTTGATGGTCTAGTTTCATTTTTTTTTTTTTTGCATGTAGCTGTCCAATTTTCCCAACACCATTTACTAAAGAGGCTGTCTTTACTCCACTGTATGCTCTTGCCACCTTTGTCAAATATTAATTGAGCATATTGCCTTGAGTCCATTTCTGGGGTCTCTGCTCTGTTACATTGATCTATCTGCCTGTTCTTGTGCCAGTACCAGGCTGTTTTGATTACAGTGGCTTTGTAGTATAACCTGAAATCTGGTAATGAGATCCCTCCAACTTTGTTCTTCTTTTTCAAGATTGTCGTGGCGCCCTGGCCGGTTTGGCTCAGCGGTTAGAGCGTCGCCCTGCGGTCCTGAGAGACCCGGGTTCGTTTCCTGCTAAGGGCGTGTACCTCGGTTGCAGTTTGTCCCCGGCCCTGGTCGGTTGTGCGGGTGGCAGCCACTCGATGTGTTTCTTTCACATTGATGTTTCTCTCTCTCTCTGTTCCTCTCTCTCCCTCCCACTCTACCTGAACAAAAAATGGAAAAAAAAATGTCCTCGGGTGAGGATAAAAAAAAAAAAAAAAAGATTGTCGTGGCTATTCGAGGTCTTTTTTGGTTCCATATGAACTTTTGAAGTAAATGTTCTAGTTCTGTGAAATATGTCATTGGCATTTTGATGGGGATTGCATTGAATCTATAGATTGCTTTGGGTAGTATGGACATTTTAATGATGTTAGTTCTTCTAATCCATGAACAAGGTATGTGCTTTCACTTTGTTATATCTTCCTCCATTTCTTTTTTCAATAGCCTGTAGTTTTCTATGAATAGGTCCTTTATTTCTTTGGTTCAGTTTATTCCTAGGTATCTTAATTTTTTTCTCGTGATGGTAAATGGGATTGTATTTTTAGTTTCTCTTTCTGTAGGTTCATCATTGGTGTATAAGAATGCCATCGATTTCTTGACGTTAATTTTGTATCTTGCTACTTTGCCAAATTCATTTATTAAGTCTAGTTAATTTATGATGGAGTCTTTGGGGTGTTCTATGTATAGTATCATGTCATCTGCAAATAATGACAGTTTCACTTCCTCCTTTCCAATTGGGATCCCTTTTATTTTTTTTCTTCCTGTGTGATTGCTGTGGCTAAGACTTCCAGTACTATGTTAAATAAGAGTGGCAAAAGTGGGCATCCTTGTCCTGTTCCTGTTCTTAAAAGAAATGTTTTTAATTTTTGCCCATTGAGTATGATGTTGGCTGTCGGCCTTTCATATATGGCCTTTATTATGTCAGGATATGATCCCTCTATTCCCAGATTGCTGAGTGTTTTTATCAGAAATGGGTGTTAAATTTTGTCAAATACTTTTTCAGAGTCTATTGATATGATCATATGATTTTTATACTTTATTTTCTTTATGTGGTGTATCACATTTATTGATTTGCAAATATTGTACCAGCCTTGCATCCCTGGGATGAATCCCACTTGGTCATGGTGAATAATTTTCTTGATGTATTGCTGGATTCGATTTGCTAGTATTTTGTTCAGGATTTTGGCATCTATGTGCATCAGGAATATTGGTCTGTAGTTTTCTTTCTTTGTAATGTCTTTTTCTGGTTTGGGAATTAGAATTATGTTGGCCTCATAGAACCATTTTGAAAATCTTCCTTCTTCTTGAATTTTTTGAAATAGTTTGAGGAGAATGGGTATTAGTTCTTCTTTGAATATTCGGTAAAATTCCCCCATGAAGCTGTCCAGGCCTGGGCTTTTGTTTGCTGGAAGAGTTTTGATTACATCTTTAATTTCTTTTGTTGTTATTGGTCTGTTCAAGTTTTCTATTTCTTCCTGGTCCAGTTTTTGGGAGACTATGTGTTTCTGGAGATTTGTCCATTTCACTTAGATTGTTGAACTTCTTGCCGTATAATTGTTCATAATATTTGTTCACAATTCTTTGTATTTCTGTGGTGTCAGTTATTATTTCTTCTCTTTCATTTCTGATTTTGTGTATTTGGGTTCTCTCTCTCTGTTTCTCAGAGAGTCTAGCTAAGGGTCCAGCAATCTTGTTTATCTTTTCAAAGAACCAGCTCTTTGTTGTTGTTGTTGTTGTTTTTTTGTTTTGTTTTGTTTTTTTTTTTTGGTCTTTATGTCATTTACTTCTGCTCTGATCTTTACTATTTCCTTCCTTCCACTCACTCTGGGGTTTCCTTTTGTTTGCTTCCTAGTTATTTAAGTTTTGAGGTTAGATAGTTTACTAGAAATTTTTCTTGCTTCTTGAGGTAGGCCTGTAGTGCTATGAACTTCCCTCTCAGAACTGCTTTTGCTGCATCCCATAGATTTTGTGTTTTTGTGTATTCATTTTCACTGGTGTCCAGGAAGTTTTTAATTTCTTCCTTGATCTCCATGGTAACTCATTTATTGTTCAATAACATGCTATTTAGCCTCCATGTTTTCAAATGTCTTTGCATGTTCTTATTGCAATTGATTTCTAGTTGCATGCCGTTGTGATATGAGAAGATGCTGGATAAGATTTCAATCTTCGTGAACTTGTAGAGAATTAGTTTGGGCCCTAACATGTGGTCTATCTTTGAGAATGTCCCATGTGCACTTGAGAAGAATGTGAATTCTGCAGCTTTGGGGTGTAATTCTCTGTAGATATCTATTAAAACCTAGTGCTTCATTTAGACTCTCTGTTTCCTTGTTAATTTTTTGTCTAGAAAATCTATTCAGTGATGTCAGCGGGGTTTTGAAGTCTCCTGCTATGATTGTATTGCTGTTGATTTCTCCTTTGTAGTCCTCCGGAAGATTTTAATATATGTTGATGATCCTATATTGGGTGCATATATGTTTACCACGGTTATATCCTCCTCTTGGATAGATCTTTTCAATATTATGTAGTGGCCTTCTTTGTCTCTAGTTATGGCCTTCATTTTGAAATCTGATTTATCAGATATAAGTATTGCTACCCCAGCTTTTTTTTTCCTTTCCATTTGCCTGAAATATTTTTTTCCATCCCTTCACTTTCATCCTATATGAGTCTTTTGTTGTGAGGTGGGTCTCTTGTAAACAACATATATGTGAGTCATGCTTTCTTATCCAGTCAGCTACTCTGTGTCTTTTTATCAGAGCATTCAAACTATTCCATTTAAGGTAGTAAATGATATGTACTTATTTATTGCCATTTTTGTTTAGTGTTGTTCTATTTTTCTTCCTATTTGTTCTACTAATTACAGCAGTCCTTTAAGCATGTCTTGCAGTGCTGGTTAGGTGTAATATATTCCCTTAGCAATTTTCTGTCTGGAAAGCTCTTTATTTGACCTTCTATTTTGAATTTTAGCCTTGCTGAATAGAGTAGTCTTGGATTCTGATCCTTTTTTTTTTTTTTTTTTATGACCTTGATTATTTCATGCCACTCCCTTCTGGCCTGTAATGTTTCTTTTGAGAAGTCAGCTGAGAGCCTTATGGGGTTTCCTTTGTAGCTAACCTGTTGCTTATCTCTTGCTGCCTTTAGGATTCTCTCTTTGTCTTTAATTTTTGGCATTTTAATTACTATGCTTCTTGGTGTGGGCCTGCTTGGGTTCTTCTTACTTGGGACTCTCTGTGCTTCTTGAACTTGAATGCCTTCTTCCTTCACCAAGTTAGGAAAGTTTTCTGTCACTTTTTCTTCAAATATATTCTGTAACCATTGCCCATTTTCTTCCTCTTCAGGGACTCCTATGATGAGAATGTTATTACATTCCAGTTGTCCCACAGTTCTCTTAAGCTGTCTTCCTGTTTTTAAATTTTTTTTTCCTTTTGGTTTTCTGATTGGTTGATTTTTTTCTACCCTGTCTTCTAATTCACTGATTCAGTCCTCAGCTTCCTGCACTCTGCTGGTTAGTCCTTCCAATGTGTTCTTAATTTCTGGTATGTCATTCTTTATTTCCACTTGGTTGGTTTTCAATGTTTCTATATCTTTACTCATGGTGCTGATGTCCTTACTCATGCTGTTGAGCTTCCTCAAGATCATGGCTCTGAACTCTACCTCTGATAATTTGCTTAGCTGCATTTCATTTATCTCATCTTCATTAGAGTACTCTTGTTCTTTCATTTGCGATTTGTTTCTTTGTTTCACCATTTTGGCTATTTCAGTGTGTTTTGGAGCCTGCCAAACTTTCCCTGTTGGTGTTGGTGTTCTACTGTTTGTGGCTCCCTCTACTGGGTTTTGATGAGCCTGGGTGGGCCCACATTAAACACCACTGTCAAGTATTACTTTCCTGGGGAGATTTGAAAGCCCAGGAAAAGTTCAGTTATCCTCTAGCTTTTTCCTTGTGGCTAGTAGTCTCAGTTACTCAGTGCCTTGGAATGTAGCCCTGGTGTTCTGCATAGGAAGATTTCCAGAGGGTGGGGTAGAGGCTGGTTGTTAATGAGCCTCAATTTGTATTTCTTTGCCTCACCTGGGAAAGGCTAAATCTCCCAGTGGTGGGGCTGCTGCTTTTTTTCACAGCTGGTGGAAGGAGCACACTGGCCACCATCCTTTGTGGCCGCAACTCAGCAAAAACTTTGAGTGCCCTCCAAATCCCAAGTGTCCCCACAGAGTTCCAGCCCATTCTGCCCTCCCTCTGCAGTAGCCCCCAGGTGAGTGGCTGTGGCTATTTTAGTGCTCTGTCCTGGCTCTCTGCACTGTGGAGCAAACTTGGTCTTTATTCCCCAAGGGCGCTGCTCACAGCTAAGACTCCTGCTCTCCATAGGCTCCCCGCCCGCCACCCACTCACGCCTCCACAGATCCTACCATTGTCCCTGGTTATATGTTCCTGTCCTGCTGTTTTCTGTTGCTTTTTTCCAAGGATTTGTCTTTATTTTAGTTGTAATTCTCGTTTGGTCCTGGGAGATCCTCTGAGTAGCTTCTATTCACTCCACCTTCATTTTTCACATTCTCTATGCCTATCTTGTGTGCAGCTGGGTGGCACAGGCCTTTCTGGTGCCCCCACACCCTGCAGGTCCTGCGGGTAACTGGATTGCACAGTCCCTTTGGGGACCAGGCTCTATGCCTATGTTATGAGCTGCTGGGTCGCACAGGCCTCTCTGGTTCTTCAGCACCCTGCAGGTCCAGTGGGTAACTCGGTGGCACAGTCCCTGCTGGGTTGCTCCGGCCTCTCTGGTGCTTCAGCACCCCACAGGTCCAGTGGGTAACTCAGTGGCACAGTTCCTGCTGGGTTCCACAGGCCTCTCTGGTGCTTCAGCACCCAGCAGGTCCTGTGGGTATTGGATGGCACTGTCCCTGCTGGGTTGCAAAGACTCTCTGGTGTTTCAGCACCCTGTAGGTCCCGAGGGTAACTAGACTGCACAGTCCCTGCTGGGTTGCACAGGCCTCTCTGGTGCCCCTACACCCTGGAGTTCCTGCAGGCAGGCAGCTGGATAGCACCAGTCTCCCTTGGGCTCTGTACTTGTGGGCTGCTGGGTCGCACAGGCCTCTGTGGAGCCCCAGGTCCCACCACTGGCGGCTGGGGAGTGCTGCTGCCCAGTGGGGCTCAACTCCTGCTCGGCTTTTGCTGGTCTGTGCTTCTGTTGCCTGGGAATGGATGTCTGCTCCCCAGCCTCTGTTGCTGAGGGTATATCTCAACTCTGATCAGGCTGCTACTGCGGGGGATGGTACTGGGCTCCAGGCTGTCTGTGGCTTCCACGACTGGCACCTTGGGAGCTTCATTACTGTGCACTGGTCTGTGTTGACACAGAGTGTCAGATGGTGCCAGGTATGCTGGTGGGCTCAGGTTGCTGGGCCCTAGCCACTCCCACTGCCTCCTCCCTGGGAAGACCTGGGTTCTTCCAAAATGGTGGGACCTCCCCATGGCACAGGGAGAAGTGCCCTGAAGGGCCGCTTACCGTGACAGCTGGCTGCTTCTGCCCACAGCACAGGAACCTTCTGCTCTGCGGCTCTACACTGCCTGGGCTTGGTCATCCACCTTCAGGTCCACTCACAGTTTCTCAGGCACTCGCTCACTCTTTCACACACTCACCCTCTCTCAGGTCCTGCCTGCTGCCACCTGCCACTTGCTCTCTTCTTTTTAAAGAATCTTTTCACTCATTTGTGGGATATAAAACTGAATGCAACCAATGAATAAAAAAGAAAATCAAATAAACAAAAACTCATAGACAAAGACAACAGTATGGTGATTACCAGAAGGAAGGGCAGCAGACAATAAAGAGTGAAGGGGGTCAAACATATGGTGCCGGAACATGATTTGACATTGGGTGGTGGGCACAAAATACAGTATTCAGATCATGTATCATGAAAATGTACAGTTGTGACCTATATGATCTTATTAACTGATGTCACCCCAATAAACTCAATGAAATAATAAAAAGAAAAAAAACTTGTAATTGTGGTAAAAACATGTACTCTCTTAACCACTTTTAAATTTTAAGTATATTCATATTGCTGTGTAGCTGACTTCATTTACATTCTTTTACCATAGCCCCAAATTAACCTTTTAACATGTTTTATTATGTACATACCATTTTTACCTAATAAATAATCCAATTTGTGTCATATTACTTATATGACATTTAATATCGAATAAAATATGTTATAGTTCCAGAAATGTGTCTTCACACATTTGCAAAATTCACTAACCATTGTTTGTGGACAATGTTTATTAATGTTGCATTCACCTGTGGAAGCAGGTTTATTTTATATACAAATTAAATCTGAACATTGTACTTCATTAGTAGCCCTTTACCTGAGATTTTGCAATGATTGAAAATGCACAAGTATAATCATAATGTGAATTTTGGTTTTTATATCTGAGATATCAAATTTAAAATAATTGAATATAATTTTAATATTTCTCCTTTGTATATAGACAAATGTAGATAATAATATCTATGTATCTATGTATATTTATCTATATATCTATCATCTATCTCTATATATTAAACACCTCTTTTCAAAACAGCTGCCTTCCTCTGCCTATCATCCATCAACCAACTTTAGCAGTACCTTGTAGAAGTGAGAGGGTTCATGCCGCACTGTGGTCTTACAAAGACAAGAACCATCTTGCACTAGAAATGTGCTCCTCTGCTGTCACCTGCATGACAGGTGAGACAAGTGCAAGTATTTCCTTTGAATTATGACCTTATAAAAATAAGACTTAATAATTGAAAAGCTGGTCACTGTGACATACAATTCTAGAAGACTGTTTAACATTTTTTGAGACAGCATAATTTGTAAATAAGACGTTTATTGTTGCAGACAGCTTCAGGGTACACATTCATTTTCCCTTGACAAGTGGTGTATAGGTGAAAAGTCTTAATTCATTATCGTTGTTCCCAAAATATTATGTTCCATTTAAAAGTTGGATGAATGTAAACACATCATAAAGATAGAATGGTTTAGTTACTTCAATTACTTTCTTACTTAGAAAGTGATTTCAGATAGAAAAAGTCTGCATATTTGTAATTTGCTTTCTACAATCAAAAAATTTAAATAGTTTGTATTACTTTAAAAGGAGGGTATGTTGATCAGTACTTATTTGGTTTTAAGTGTATGTATGCATTTGTAGTTTGATGAATAACTGTTCAGGCTTTGTTGCAATGAATCCCTCTTCTAACATAGAAAACAAATCTAAATGTTGTAGTAAGTTGAATTTTTTTAGAGAGTTTGTGCTATTTCTACATTGATTTACATTACAAAAACTCCAGAATGACTTGTGTAGTATAAAGACTCATTAACATATTTAATTTTCAATATAGTTTCCAAACATTCAATATTTATTTTCTAACTGATTTAGGAAAACAAAATTTGAGAAAGAACTTTAAATTATTCATAAATATTAAAACACGCTAGATAGTTAAAATTGTATCTTTCCATATAAGTTTATTTGACAAATTAATCAAGCATATTTTATAACTAAACTATTCATTCCTTTAAGTGTTGTAGCAACTGTGTTGAATTAATACAGCATTCCCTGCCATCATGTAGCTTACATTCTAGAGAGGAGAGACAAATGATAAACTCAAAATTATAAAATATATACTTTCTTAGAAGTCAGTCGGCTGTATTATGAAGTGGAAAAGGGTAATAAGACAGTCTCTAGGTGAGGAGTGTGATTTCAAATTTAAATATTCTGAACTGTATTGGTCTAATTGAGAAGGCACATTTGGCCCTGGCCGGTTTGGCTCAGCGGTTGGAGCGTCGGCCTGCGGTACAGAGACCCGGGTTCGGTTTCCGCTAAGGGCACGTACCTCGGTTGCAGTTTGTCCCCGGCCCTGGTTGGTCGTGCGGGTGGCAGCCACTCGATGTGTCCCTTCACATCGATGTTTCTCTCTCTCTCTCTTCCTCTCTCTCCCTCCCGCTCTATCTGAACAAAAAATGGAAAAATGTCCTCAGGTGAGGATAAGAAAAAAAAAAAAAAAGAGAGAGAGAAGGCACATTTGAGTAAAGATTCAAAAGAGATATAGATATTAATTTTGTATGGACATCTGGGGAAGGGTGCTGCAGGTAAAGGGACCTGCAGTGCAAAGGCCCTGAAGAAAAAGCAATGCTGAGAACATCAGGGGAAAGGAATGAAGAGACTATGGTTGGTCTGAACTTGCTGAAGGAGTTGTAGGAGAAAAGAGTAGAACAAGGGCAAGGATTATTACAAGGATGGAGATTTTACTCAGTCAACAGAAAAACCATAATAGCATTTTGAGCTGATAGACCTATGTGTCATTTCTTTTAGAGGATTATTCTGGCTTCCTTGTAGGCAGTGGGCTGGGATGGGGGTAGAAGAGTTGAAATAGGAAGACCAGTGACCAAGTTGGTTCAACTTGCCAAGTCAGGCATTATGGCAACATAGAGTTGATTAATAATGCTTGAGTGGTTGGTTAAAAGGGGCTGACTTCTGAATATATTTTAAAAGTGATTTATGGCTAAGAAATTTTACTGATAGACTATGAGGTGTGAAGGGGACAAATTGAGTCAAAATGACTCTAGTACATTTGGTCAAAGCAACTGACTGGCTATTATCATTTATTGATCATAAGGAGCTTGAAGGATTGCCCTGGCTAGTTTGGCTCAGAAGTTAGTGTCAGTAGACCAAAGAATCTTGGGTTTGATTCCACTTGTTGCAGTTCAATCCCCAGCCCCAGTGGTGGTCCTACAGGAGGCAACCAATTGATATGTCTCTCTCACATTGATGTTTCTCTCTCTCTCTCTCTTCCCCTTCTTCCCACTCTATCTAAAAAAAGCAATGGAAAAATAACCTGGAATGAGGATAAAAAATTTCCAATAAATAAATAAATAAATAGCTTATAGGATAAAAATAGAAGACCTTTTAATGAGAAGGAACTTCTACTACCGAAGTACCTTTGAGCTGGTTTTCTGCCTTTGGACTAGAACTTTGGCTTTTCTTTGATCTGGATCCTGAAGGTCTTTGGACTGGAGCCAGACTATCAGCTCCCCTGGTTCTCGCTGACTCGCACTGAACCACACCATCAGCTCTCCTGGGTCTCCTGCTAACTGAGTGCAGATCCTGAGTCTTTTCAGTGACCCTGTCATGTGGTCAATTCCGTATAACAGGCCTCTTTCTATTGTAAGAGATACTGGTTCTGCTTGTCTGGAGAACCCTGACTAATGCAGAGATATCCATAACTAAACTTTAGCATTTACTATAGTATTTAATATATGGTAGACTCTAGTTACTGTTATATATTTGTTAATAGTTTAAGGCATATTTTTTATATTCACATTCTCTCAAACTAGTTGTATTATATGTAGATTTTAAAATTTATTTAGTAATACGTGTGTTATTTCTCATAAACTTATTTTTAATGCACCTATTAAATAATTTTTCTAGCTCTGGCTGGGTGGATCAGTTGTTTGAAGCATTGTCCCATGATTGCTGATTCAATTCCTGGCCACATCTATGTTTCTCTCTCTCTCTCTCTCTCTCTCTCTCTCTCTCTCTCTCTTTCTCTCCCCTTTTTTTTCTAAAATTGATAAACATATCCACAAGTGAGGATTTAAAAAAAGAAGAAATATTATTCTAAAAGCATTCAACATTTCAAAGGCAATAACTTTTCTGAAGCCTCCACTTCGTAGCAATGAGTGATTTGTTTTTTAAAAAGAATATCTGTTATATTTAAATTGTAATAGTCAGCTATTTTTCCTTTTTGATGGTTATAGTATGGATTATAAAAAAAATTTAATGACTGCTTTAGATAAATTTGAATACCTCAAATTTATTATGCATAATTAACCAATGTCAAGCTAGCATTTGATTAATATTCTTTTCTAAAATATTTCCAGCTATTTATTATCCTCTTCTGATTTTTAATAACTTCTCAATAGTAGCAAAGTAACATCACTATCATTACAAAACCAACACTAATGATGAACTTTTGGTTCAGCATATATAGATAAATGCTATCTATATGTATGTGTGTACATGATGTGTCTATATATCTACACAAACACACATGTATTATTTGTATACATATGTATATACATGTATGCATGTGGGCACATTTTTTATATATATAAATACATGGATATATATGTTTTATATTTATAAATATAGCATTTATTTATATTGAATCACCTTGTTTTCCCCTTAAGAGGCATTTGACGAAATCCAGAGACACTTCTTGTTATCAGGACTGAGAAGGTACATCTAACATCTAGTGGGTAGAGGACAGAAACATTGTTAAACATTCTGTAATGTGTAGAAAGTCCTCCCATCACAAGGAAGCACGAGGGACTTGTAGGATAGATGAGAGTAGAATGAGAGATGTCAATAGTGCCAAGGTTGAAAACTCTGCTCTGGGGTGATGTTGAGAAACCCCAAATCCTTATGAAGTAATATTGTAAATAGGTTCTCATACATAGAAAAGAAGATAATAAAAGGGAGATGGACAAAACTGCTGTTCATGTGTTTGTTTGAAATCACGAGTTTCCTCAATATAAACATGGTTTCTTGAATCTATCCTCCCCTACCCAATACACATTATATATTTTATGAGACTGTCACCCTTTGTTTTTCTTACAATACTTTTTATAATTAAAATCCAATTTGTACCACACTCTCAGGCATATACATATTATTCTGTGTGACAGTAACCCAGTACTCCAGTAAAAATTTTAAAATTTCAAATTAATGCTTAGAATTACGGTGCCATATTAAGTTACTTGTTGTCATTCTCTATGCCTCCCATGCATTGGAATTAAATATGCACACCCTTTTCCTGTGAATTTCAGTTCTTGACACTACAGGTGGATTGTGTAGTTCTGTTTCATTGATAAAGAAGTTGTCAGTGTGGCTTATATGGTCAACAGATTGTGGGAAGAAGTGTTCCCCAACCAAGTTCTCAAGAGGCATCATGGGTTGTCACTTGCCTAGCTGTGCTCATGCCATTCTCTGTTGGAAGAACATGATGCTATAATTAATGTTGGCCCAATGAGGGTAAAAGATATGTGGGGTAGACATGTGGAATAAAACTGAACTCAGAGCCCAGAATCAGTAGCCTAGAACCTTAAAGCTAGCCTAGCCAAGCCAAAGATCCACAGCTCATGACCGAAGATTAAATACATACCTATGTTTAGATACTGAGCATTGAAGTAGCTGGTTTCGCAGTCGGCGTGGTTGAATAATAGATAGTTATTAGAAGTGTATTATTTCTTCCTTATGAAAACTGTAAACATTTAATATTAGCTTTGGAAATAGGTGGCATATTTTTAAGAAAACTCATATAGGAGACTGTAAAATGGTAGCTTATGTTAATTAGCAGCAAATTGATTAGGACAATGTCATTTTCAGAAACTTGGAAGACCAATAAAAGTCCCTAAAAATTGTTTCACCAAGCTAATCACATCCTTGTAAGAACCAGAAATACCTCATCCTCTTGCTACTACAAAGCTGACTTCCGTAAACCCTTCTTGTTCTCTCTGTTTCTGAGGGGAACAGTATGTGGACCTGGCCTGTGAGTATATGTGACTATCCACTGCTATCATTCTCATCTGTCTACTGTGCAATGCTGTGTGTCAGGAAATCTTGTACAATTTAGGGTGAAGAACCCCACCCTCACCATCGGAATGAATAGGAGGTAATCAGATCAATGAGACATATGGCTGAAACTGCGAAAGATGATCAGGTGGATACTGTGCCAATCATTTACATCTCCCTACTGCTCCTGAAATCATGCTTTCTGTGTATTAAAGCTGAGAATTTTCTTTTTAATACATGCAACTTCTACTAAGTTAACTGCTATCTTCCTCTTCTCACTAAGGAGAAAAACATGCTGAGCTTTATCTGCTAGAGTTCGTAAGCACTTCTGTCTTTCAGCTTTTACTCCCATGCTCCCCAAGTTCTTGGCTAAATCCTGCAGAATAATTATTGAATTCCAATATTATATTTTGAATATTCTTTGGATCTTCTTTTTCTCCTTTTGACATGTCTCCAGCTTTACTTTTAGAGATATTTGCTTCAACATTTCCTCGGGGCCCAGAAATCAAATCTCAATTCTTGAGGTTAGCCCTATAATAAAGCAAACATATACTGACCTGATAACAATTTCAACTAGACTGTTCATTTTTAATGTGAATTTCATTGTGATGGTATTTCCCCTTGAGTATTGTTTCTGACCTGCTTCCTTTTAAACTGAATATGTGTGTGTTGAACAATGTCTCTGTTGTATCTGTAAAACTAGCTTAAACAGTCTGCATTTAACATCTCTTATAGTTCTTTTCAGTGGATTCCCATTTCCATAGTATTGTAAGGACACTGAAAGTCAGCTGGACCATAATTCAATCCTAGCCTGCTAAATTTCTTGCAAATTTTAAACAAGACATAAAAATTAGAGCCAGTGACTTGTCTCAGCACATGCTTTCTGTAGCAATACTGACCAATTAGTAGGATATGTATTTACAACTGCATATTTTATTAACTACATTGACCCAGGTCAGCTAGAGAAACAACAGATTAAAGTCCTGTAATTTTCTTGACTTGGATGAACATATTTATACAAAGTCAAGAATTCCTCCTTTATTATTGACATATTGGGCTAAATTCAACTGGTCTTCTCTCTTCTTGCATGATTCTTCAGGTTTCCCTTTGTATATACTTGTCAAAATTATACTTCTACTTTCAACAATTCTGGGTTATAGAAGGCTAGTTGTGTACTAATATCCATTCCCTCCTTATTCCATTGTAAGGACATCCTTATGCTTAAGTAGCCACATGGCTAGCTGGAATAATGTAAATCTAAGTCCTTTTGATGACACACATCACACACACACACACAAACACACACACACACAATTTGGAAGCTTAATATTAGGTTCCATCTTGCAGAGGAGCAACTTGTCTATGACTGATAATATCTCCATCTATTCTAAAGGTTTGTCACTAACTTTAACAGATGCTAAATGTTAGCGGGATATTGATGGAGCATAAGACAAGAAAGAAACATATGACAGCCAAGCAGATGAACTAAATTAACTGTGATGAATATTATTGTAAGAGAGTCACAGCCAAAATAAAATCATGTGAAAACAAAGGAAATAGGTCTTAATTGTTTAGCATTCAAAATAATTAATGCCAATATTTAAGTTTAAATACCTTTATAAAAAAACAACAGGTACTAGGAAGTTGAATTAATTTTACCATGGTAGTCAAGTCAAGAAAGTTAAGAAAGATGTATGTGGTAGTCAAAAATGGCCACAGATTTTCTGACATTATCCCCATTGAGAAGTTGGATCAGTTCCTCTGTCTTTAACCTTGTGACAGCTTTGACAAATAATCAGAATCAACAGCTCTGCCTTGGGCTCTTGCAGCTGAGCCCTTGTTTGTGAAACTCAGCTGCTCTGCTGCAGGGCAATGTAGAGAAAACTAAGACTACACGGACATTAACAGTGATACAGAGGACCCAAATTTCCAGCTATACTTCCAAAAATGCCAGGCATGTGAGTATAATCATCTTTGATTTTTCAGCTTAATTCAACTGCAGGCTAAATACTGTTGCATGACCCCACCAACACTACATATAGCTGAAGAATCAACCAGCCCAGCCCTCATGGGACAGTGAGATATAATAAAATGATCATATGTCAAGTTAGTAAGTGTCAACTTTGTTTAAAAGCTACATATAACAAATAGACAAAGCAAAGCATGAAGAAACCAGGATTAAATAAAATTTTGAAATCAAAATTCCACAATGAATGATGCATATATATTAAAAATGAGTGTATACTTATGTAATTTTTAAAAATCAGATCTATAATTTAAATATTTTCTACTTAAAACCCTAAAATACCCCTACTATAGTAAAATGAATCCTATGATGTTACAGAAATTAGTATTATTTTTTTACATTGATTTAATCATTCTGCGGATCAATCAATTTGACAATTAATGATATGCCTTCTCTGCTCCAGAATGGAATAAGAAAAAAACAATAAAATATGGACTCGCTAAAGGAGTTTATAATCTTATTCTTCTAGTTTAGTGTTTTTTGTTTATGTGGATGATTGAAGTGTATCTGCACTTCACCAAGTTATGGGACTGTCCCCAGGCCACACAGTAATGAATAGAGCTAAATCCACCTCACAGTTTTTGACTCCAAGGCCACTGCTGTGGATAATCTTATTGCCTCAGTGAGAATTGCCTCAGGAACTGGTGCATTACTAAGTGCAAAATTGGTTGTGTAAATGGCAGAGGCCTTTGCAGAGAACTGGAAAAATTGAAGAAAAGATGCTTCCAACATACATAAAAATGAAACGTCTTGTCAAGTCCCAGAATGGTGTCAATGGTGAAGGGTCAGAAAGAATCTGAATTAGACTATCAGCTTATGAGAAAAAGAACTGAGCATGGTGATTGACAGTAAAAAAATAAGGCAGTCTACAGGTGGTGAAGGCCTGAGGCAAGGTGGGAACCAGGAGGAGGGAGGCAATGGGGGTGCAAAGGGTGGAGAATCTGTAATGCTCTCAACAATCCCCATAACTTCTAGCTCTAAAGACCAGCTGAAACTGAGGCTAAGGGAGGCTAAGGCTTCTGGAGCCTCAGGCAGTTCCTTTTAAAAGGCTCCAGTGTGGATTTACTAGGACTTGCTTCATCTGAGCTTGAAAGGCACCAGAGACAATGGGAAAGAACTGAGTTGTTTGACCTCAGTACAAAGGCTGGAGAGGCAGCTTTCTCTCCCACAGAAATGCTGGTGGAGGCCTTTGTTCCTTTGGTGATCCCTTCACCTGGGAGGCAGTTACACTGTTTAACCTGCCTGGTAATTCCCTAAGGCCCAACCCCACCCAACTTTCAGATCTACCCAAGCTGTTTCCAATGGCTTTACCATAGGATTGGCCTGTCTTGGATCCTGCTTCAGATTTTCCTAAAATCTCTCAAAAAAGCAGCATCTGGTCTCAATGAGCCCCATACTTCTTGTTAAGTGGCCCCAGGTCTGGCCCTAGAAGCAGCCAGCCTAGGTTCACAACTTGACTTTTCCTGGGCACCTCTAAGCCCAGCACAAGAAGCAGCCATCAGCAAATTATGTTGTAACTTATTCCCAGTGGCTCCAGATAGAACACAGGCAGTGGCTGACCTTGCCCCAGAGCTAGCACACCCAGTGGACAGCTTCAGACCACATCAAAGCACCACCATCCAACTACCTCCACGAGTGACACACTCAGTTGGTGGACTCAGTGGGTACCAGAACCCTGCTGAAGTAAGTCTTGCTCTGTGTCGTTGGCCTCTACACAGCTGATCCTCCAAGGGAGTCAGAAGCCAGTGGTCAATGGGCATAGCCAGTCATTGCAGCTGATTATCCTGAGTAAATCCCTCCCATTGATGTGCCAGCAGAATCAAGACTCAATTACAACAGAAGTGTGTATAGTCCATACTAGGGGTGCACCTTGAGGGCCCAGCTGGGGCCATCAGGGAGGCAGTGCCACTGGATCCTACAGGACACCTACAATAATAGGCCACCCTAACAAGCCCAGTAGACATAGGAACTCTACCTAATACATAAAAACAAACACAGTGAAGCAGCCAAAATAAGAAACAAAGAAATGTCCCAAATGAAAGAAAAGAACAAAACTCCAAGAAAAGAACTAAACAAAATGGAGATAAGCAATCAATCAGATGCAGAGTTCAAAACACTGGTTACAAGGATGCTCAAGGAACTTACTGAGAACTTCAAGAAACTAAAGAACTCCAAGGAACTTAGTGAGAACATCGACAACATAAAAAAGGGCCAGTCAGAAATGAAGGATGCACTAACTGAAATAAAGAATAATTTGCAGAGAATCAATAATACAGTAGGTAAAGCCAAGAAGCAAACCATTGATTTGGAATATAAGGAAGCAAAAACAAACAAACAAACAAAACAACCAATCAGAACAGCAAAAAAAAAAAAAAATCCAAAAAAAATGACAATAGTGTAAGGAGCCTCTGGAACAATTTCAAGCATGCCAACATTTGTATCATGGGGGTGCCAGAAGAAGAAGAGAGAGAATAAGAAACTGAAAATCTATTTGAAGAAAATAATGACAGAAAACTTCCCTAACTTGGTGAAGGAAACAGACATACAAGTCCAGGAAGCATAGAGTCCCAAAAAAGATGAACCCAAAGAGATCCACACCAAGACACATCATCATCAAAATACAAAAGTTTAAAGACAAGGAGAGAATCGTAAAAGCAGCAAGAGAAAAGCAGTTTGTTACCTACAAAGGAGCTCCCATAAGACTGTCAGCTGATTTCTCAAAAGAAACTTTGCAATCCAGAAAGGAGTGGCAAGAGATATTCAAAGTGATGAAAAGCAGGGACCTACAACCAAGATTCCTCTATCCTGCAAAGCTATCATTTAGAATCAATGGACATATCAAGAGTTTTCCAGACAAGAAAAAGTTAAAGAAGTTTATCACCACCAAACCAAAGTTATATGAAATGTTGACAGGTCTTCTTGAAGGAGAAGAACAAAAATATGAACGATAAAATGGCAATTAATACATATCTATCAACAATTGAATCTACAAACAAAATCAGCAAGCAGATCAGAAACAAACTCATAGATACAGAGAACTTTTTGTTGCTTGCCAGATGGGAGGGGGCTGGAAGGATGGGTGAAAAAGATGAAAGAATTAAGAAGTACAAATTGGTTGTTAGAATGATGAACCTCAAAGGGAAAGGGGGAGGGAGGGCAGGATGAGATAAACCAAAGAACTTCTATGCATATATGCATAACCAATGGACATAGACAATAGTGTGGGAAAGGCAAGAGGGGGTGGAAGTGGGGAGGAGGGGGGAAAAAGGGTGCGGGAACATACAAAATACATTTAATAATAAAGGTAAGTTAAAAAATAAAATATTTTTAAAAAAAGATAAGGGAGATTTTTGT
Source organism: Molossus molossus (assembly GCF_014108415.1). Classification (NCBI taxonomy): domain Eukaryota; kingdom Metazoa; phylum Chordata; class Mammalia; order Chiroptera; family Molossidae; genus Molossus; species Molossus molossus. Next base: position 29,288,717 of record NW_023425366.1, on the reverse strand, counting down.
TCTCTTGATTTCTGCTGGTGGCAGTGGGAAATTTCTGTCTTGAGATATGTTAATATTATCCAAGATAGCAAACTTTCCAGAAATTGTGTCCTTGCCTTATATCTCTTCAAAATTAAATGAATTTATTGCTAGGCTCTTGAGTGGTTGCTCTAATCATACAACTCAGAGGTTAAGATGATCATAGGACATAAAATCTAAAAAAGAAAATACTAAAACATTGGTATTAGTATTTGAAAATCCAAATTATTCCAAAAGTATTTATCATAACAGAGGTTCTACATTTATTTTGCTACATAGTTTGTTTTCAGTGATATTCACAATAAAATAATGATCTTAAGTAACAAATATAATAATCAGAAATACTCTACTATAGTTTTATACACATATATAGTCAACCATGTGAGACTATACAGTAATATTCATGTTGATACTTCCTATTTTAAACATTTTAGAACTATTATTGCTGTACCTCTCAGAAGATTGCACTGAATAAGTAAAATATACTTCCTGAGAAGTAGGCATATTTATATGGCCTAAAGTACAGATTAATTGACCCAATATACCATCTCTTTACTTACATTCATAACATATATTAAACTAGTATATTTTGTTTGTTTGTTTGTTTGTTTTGGTCTTCCTCAATAAGTAACAAACATGTTCACTTACTGAACATGGCAATATTAATGGAATTTAAAAATCCATTTTAGGAGTATGAAATCATACATTCATTAATGCTACTTTTGGGGTAGCTATTTACAACCAAATGATATTATAAAAATCTTATTATCTCAAACTATGCCACACATTTTTTTACATGACTTTGCAGTTCTTGGGTTTTAGTCTCTCAATCCCCTCAGTAACAATGAAGATTGCTTAATTATTGTTGGCAATTCTCTTTCAAAGATATATCTGTTCATCAAATAGCATTCTTATCAAGTAGATACAGCCTTCTTTATTTTAAATTATTATTTTGGTTTGTTGTTATTCATCAAGCATTTATTTTGCACCTCTTCTCTATAGGTACAAGGGGTACAAAAACGAATCAAATAGAGTCTACACATTACTGAGCTTGTAGTAGATGAAGTCAGACATTACATAATGCAATGCAATATTGTAGCTGATAAAATATTTGAAGGGTTAAACAGGAGCTCAAGGAGGGGAATGGTCAATTGTCAAGATTTGGAAAGTATCAAAAGAGTAAGAGAAATAATGGTTCAAGAAATAAGTTTAAATGATGAGGAATATGTATCTTTTTAAAAGGGATGGAGTCATTAGAAAAGAGCATAAATACCCTTCTGATAGTTAGTTGTAATTAGCTAGTTATTAATAATAGAAAGGAAGCAAAGGGAAGGCCAGACATTATAGACATGTCATTTGGGCAGCTTCACCAGGAAGCTGCAAATTTGCACTCACTGAGGGGGAAAGGGATCCACCAAAGTGAAGATAGACACATGCCCAGTAAAGTTGAGGTGACAGAGGGAAGGTACCTGTCTGTCAATCACACCAGGGAACAAAGATGGTTGGCCAGAAAGGCTGTGGCCAGAGCAAGCATGTAAACATTTGGGAATACATAATTTTCTAAATAAAAAAGTTTGCTTTCTTGGCTCTTGTTTTTCTTGTTGCACTCGACTCTTGGCCTGTGAGACTCTTTTGCTCCTATGACTCATAGCCATGGGGACCCCACATATGCAATGGACTTTATGGACTGCAATGGGGAATGCAAGCTAAGCTAGCCTGGTGGTGTGCTGGACCTGGTTCCCACATGGAAAGGAAACTGGACACTGGCTCAGATTTTACCTCTACTGAAACCCCAGCTTTAATTCTATGACTGGGCAAATGGCAATGGGACTCTGGAAACCCAAAAGTGTAATTTCACAGAAATAAAACTTTCTACTATATCTCATCCTACTGTGGGGGCCTCTGGAAATTCTTATTGCAGTGGTACCCCAGAGCCCCACTCCCATGAGTACCAGGAGAGACAAGTCCCTCTCCCCTGTGATAGCACTTCCACATAGAGGCAGCAAGAAAACCAAGTTATAAAGATGATGAAGATCTGATAAACTGAGGACATTACACAGGCTTCCACTATAATTGGGGCACAAAGCTCAAATGTTCAAACTTGTTAGACAATGGAAAAAACACAAATGGCACCCAACACATTTGGACTTGAAAGTGGAAATGACAGGACACACTAAGGAGGGAGTAAAGGTGTTAGGGTTCGTTAGGATAACATATACTAAAGAATAGATTTTTTCCTTCTGTGAGTTAAGATATTACTTTTAGTGGCCTTCTAATGAATATAAACATATTGAAACCTCACCACAGCTTTAATCAACAAACATAGTTACTAAAAATTTCTATCAGGGATTTTCAAACTGAATTAAAGAGGTTACAAATAATGCAATTTTGAAAAGAATTTCTACCATCAGAATCTTTTTTCCCACCACACATTCTAGGTTAAAATCTCTAGCTTTATTCATTAATCCCAGGAGTGTAATTCCAACTTCTTCCAACTCTTGACAACAATTGACCACTCCCTCCCTTGAGCTTCTGTTTTACCCTTTTCAGATATTTAATCAGCTACAAAATTGCATTGCATTATGTAATGTCTGACCTCATCTGCTACAAGCTCAGTAAGGTGTAGACTCTATTTGATTCGTTTCTGTACCCCCTTGTAACTATAGAGAAGAGGTGCAAAATAAATGCTCGATGAATAACAGTATAATTTGTGCAATTAATTCAATTAAATTCAATAATATTGGATGAGCAGCATAGCTCTCCTGTTGTCCATGAGAAATCATAACTACCACCAAGGAATCTAAATCGTGGCAGTTTAATTATATTGACTAGAATCCTGAGGGAAGACACACGCTGCGTAAGCTTTGCTATTATACTTTCATAAAATGTAAGATTTATTATATCAGCACTAATATTTATTAATTCTAACCTTGGTAAATGACCACATACAAGTTTTACACTATAATATTTAATAATTATTTGTATTAAATGATCATGTTATTGGGCTATTGAATGCAATGCATACTTCTGGGCTATGAGACATCATTTGTATTGTTATTAAGTGATGTGATCTTTTTGAAAATGTATATATTTTGCGGAAGTTTTGTTTGCTGCTGAGAACTGTACATATTGTAAAGGAAATTTAGAACTTCAAAGAGAAGATGAGTACAAATTTGAATTGAAATCTGCCTGACATTTATATGTGGAAAAATAATATCTTCTTTGACATAATCATTGCAGCAATCTAAGATTAAACAGTTATAACATGAACCATAAAATGTCATGTTTATTAATCATTCATATTTCTATGCTTTATAAAGTTTTAAATTTTTTATGAACTAGAATTTGTAATTTTTACATAATTCTGTAATTTTAAAGATTCTCATGTTCTTTTTTAGAAAGCACTGAAAGCTATCTTCTTAAGAATATATTTCCCTTTCGCTTATTATTTAATTTTAAAATATCATCAATATATATACACTCTAAAGATTTAAATAATTTTATAAATAGTCTTCTGTCCTTCCCTTCTCCTTTGTCATAATTTCTCTCTCCCCAAAGGAAATGAATTTCACCTCTTTTAGCTTACTATATTAGTGTTTTCTCCCATTAGCCTCAATTACATTTCTGTAGGTGTATGTGTGTATGTATAGTGTGTGTGTGTGTGTGTGTGTGTGTGTGTATAGTATTAGGTTTATTGACTTCATACTCAGGAGATGTCAACTCAGGTGTACTTCTCTCTCTATGTCGCAGTAAAGTCAGGTACACTTCCCACCACCCATCAAATATATTTATATCATATATGTGTTTTAAAAAACTGTTAAAAGTACTACTAAACCTGTTATAGCTCCAACATTCTCATTCACAATTATACAACTATTGTTGCTTTTTCCAATTTAAAATAGCAAAACTCTGAATTGCAAATAGTTAAAAGTGTCACTGTATTATAGAAAAATGTTTTTCAATCATGACTGAAATATAAAACATTACTGTGAACTTGTTGTATCCAACTTTTTAAATGTTATTGTTTATTTTCTTGTTGTTTAATAATATATCAATAAAAATTTATCTATAAATAATTTCAAGTGCTATCTTATTTGTTTAAAAAAGTATGAAAATGAAACAGGCACAGTACTTTTAATCTACATATATTTTTATCAAATGTATATACATATAAAGTCTTCCCCCTTTTTAGTTTAAATTATTCAATATATACATAAATAAATGGCATTTAAATACCCAGAAATAAACACATTTCTATATTTTTATTATTTAAAATCATATTTCTTTGTCATCATAGTGGCATGGGACACAAATACAGAATTTTTTTTTTTTATCCTCACCCGAGGACATTTTCACATTTTTTGTTCAGACAGAGCGGGAGGGAGAGAGAGGAAGAGAGAGAGAGAGAAACATCGATGTGAAGGAACACATCGAGTGGTTGCCACCCGCACGACCAACCAGGGCCGGGGACAAACTGCAACCGAGGTACATGCCCTTAGCGGGAACCGAACCCGGGTCTCTCTGTACTGCAGGCCGACGCTCTAACCGCTGAGCCAAACCGGCCAGGGCACAAATACAGAATTTTAAAGTCTGGCACTTGAACTTACAGCTTGGTTCTGTGCTATGTTTAGTGTCTTTCTTTCATAATACCTGGTGAACAGTATACATTCTGTGTTGATTTAATTTACTAGACACATAACATACATGCTCCTGCCTCATCTACACATCTCAGAGTCTTTATAACTGAGATATAAGTGATGTTGAAGCAAGTACCCCATAGAATATACATACCAGAGTAATAAAATGTGTATTAATACAATTTGGGGTAATTTTCTTTGTTTAGGATTTGATATTTCAGTTGCTGAATTGGTGAAAGGGAATTTACAGGAAATCCATATGGCCTAATTTTCAAGTGAATGAAGGTTCTCTATGAGGCAAAACCTTATTTCTAAATCACCCCAAATGAGCAATGCTGCTGGTATCAGGGCTGTTCAGTTGGGCAGTTTGGAAGTAGAAGCCACCACATGGTGGTCCACTCAGTGTTACAAGGGTGACAAAAATATTTGAATTCTTATTGAATATAAACAGTTTTTATCTCTGATCAAATTTTCTGCATTACTCTTTGGGAGCAATCATAATGTGTATATTTGGGGAGTGCTTCTCTAGTAGACATTCCACCTACAAATAAAAGACATACTAGAAAATATGTTATAGTATTCAAGTATATGTTGCATTAAGTTTTGACCCTCATTTATCCCAATATTTAAAAGGTAGATGAAGAAAATATAAAATATATGTAATATGCTATCTATATGCTATCTGGACTGCTCTTTTTCTCTCTCATGAGGGAATGCACACACACGTACACATGTTTTTAAATAAACTAATTAATGGTTAGAACTTTTATTTGCTTTAATAATTCAACTGCTTATTTGACAATTATTTCTGGATCTCACTAGTTATAATTTAATTCAACAAGTATATAATGATACCCAATTCACTCAAATGATCAGCAGATCATTTTCTGAGAGAAAATTAAAAATCTGGATGTTTATTTGAAACAATTTAATACAGTAGACATTTTGAGCATTTTCAATATTTCTGATTGAGATGATGTGTGATTATTATAAATTTAATATTAATGTTAATGTGTAGGCTGACAATAGCAATTACCCAGCATTGCTTTTTGAAACATTATTTTGAAGTGTGCTTATTTTTCTCATTTATACTGTATAGTGCTAAATATTATTTTGGAAGGCAAATATAAATATTCAAAGCCCTTCTGAACACCATCATTGTAAGTGACATATGTCAGCACCTTTCAGATTTGTCATTTCATAATTTGAAGAAAGGATAAGACAGTCGCAATGGGCCAAGAGACAAGCAACCCTCTATAGTAACTTCTGATACAAAAATGCCACACTCATATGTCATCATTAGTATAGTAAGCAAAAAGTAATCATAAAAATTAAATGAGAAAAACAAATAGTTGTTTCAGGGGAAGTCCTTGAGAATAAGGATAATTCAAATGAAGTGAAATATAGAGAATATTAGTCAAGGGCAACTTGGGCAAAAGCCAAAATGACGTTAAGTTCATGAAGTTGAAAGTTTGCAGTGATTAGAAGTCAATACTACCTGCAAGTCATATTGGTAAAAAATAAAACCTCTGTCTGGGATTTATATGGTGGTGATTGATGGTGTTAACACAATGAGGGCACTGGGAGATCAGGTAAAATTAGTGCCCCTGGAACATAACCCTTAATTACACTCAAAGAATCGATGTTGCTAACTCAGTGCCTTCAAGGTACCTAACTTCCATGAATGTATTTTAGTAACCGTGAGAAAAATGACTAGGTAAAATCAATAGATTTGGGAATTGATAGACCAGATGCTAAGCCTGGCATCATCTTTTAACCTAAAGAGAGGCTAATTGGATCGTTTATGCCAATAGTTTATCTTTGACAAATAGCTAGGCTGCTCTGAATTACTACATCATACCTCTAATACATTTTCGGGGGTTGACACACATTGTTTAATCCCATTTCTTTCTATCAATAGATTTGTTGTTTTAACTTAATCTTTTGTGAATTTTGTATGTGCCATAGACTGAGTCCCAGTCCAGTGTGTTCAAGGCTAACTCTGACTGATCATCTTCTCTGACTGGTGACCATTAAGGAGTTTTATGTTCTCTACTAATCCTCTGCACATATTTCTCACCTTCTAATTCTTTGGTACTTGTTTCACTTCCCCAAATAACATGAGTAGATTTTTTAAATTTCCCCAAATAATGCAAGTGGTGTTTTCTTTTAGTGTGCTGTTGCAGAGTGGTCCAAATCATTATGATCATCCTGTATAGGTATGCTCATAACATAACTAATACCACAGAAGACTTTTCTGAGCCAAGCAATTGCATATCCTTGGAATACAGTGATGAAAGGAAAGCATTGCCATTCACAATTTATTAAAAGAGACAGAAAACTCTAAAATTAAAATATAGTGCTGAGAGTGCTAGAAAAGAGGTGTGCAAGGATACATATACCTGATCCTCCCTTCAAATTACTAGAAGAAGTCATTCACAGATTGTTTTGAATTTCCACAGATTGTTTTGAATTTCCTATGAAAACTAAAGACATGCCCTGGCCAGCTTGGCTCAGCGGTTAGAGCATTGGCCTGCGGTCTGGAGAGACCTGAGTTTGGTTCCCGCTAAGGGCACGTACCTCGGTTGCAGTTTGTCCCTGGGTCTGATTTGGTCATGTGGGTGGCAACCACTCAATGTGTCCCTTTCATGTTGATGTTTCTCTCTTTCTCCCTCCCACTCTATCTGAACAAAATATCAAAAAATGTCCTGGAGTGAGGATAAAAAAAAAAAACAAAAAAACTAAAGACATTAAATGCCCCATTTTTAAAAATACAAAATAACTATCCATACCCTGAATCTGTTATTTCAGGTCTTCTCTTCAGCCTTCTAAAAAATCACCTTTCCAATATAATTTCTGCACATTTCCCCGTATATATTTTTTCATACATCCAGCGATGGACCACTGTTCTGCACATCCTTTCAGTGGGATACCCACCCTTACGTTAATATGTTTCTAAACGAAGTTTGTCCCATTGGGTCTGGTACAAGTGGTAACTTTCCTTGGAGTCTTCTAATACCATCAATTGCTGCCAAAATTTTTCTGGTAAATTTAGCTATGCTTCTCTCTTGACACTTATAATATGCCTATTTAATTACAGTTTTCTGTCTATATTTTAATCTGTCTAACATGTCATAAATTACTTAAAAATAATAATAATTAATAATAATAATAATATAGTATCAGCATTAAAAGTAATACCATCTAGTCTTTTCTTTAATTAAAATTTATTGACATATAACAATGTGTAAATTTGTGTGCGGCATTTTAATTTGATACATTTATATTGTAATATTATTGTCATTGTAGCAATAATAAGCTCCTCTATCACCTTTGTAATTATCCTTTTTTTAATGAGTAGGAGTCATTACATTTGAGTCTCTTAGCAACTTTGATGATTATAATACAATATTGTTTATATTTATGATATTGTGTGTTAGATCTTTCGGGTTCTGGTGGAAATGTAAATTGGTTCAACTACTATTAAAAAATAAAATGGGGATTCCTCAAAAACTTAAAAATACATCTAGCATACAATCAGCAATTCAGTTTCTGAGTATATACCCAAAGGAAATGAAAACGAGATATCAAAGAAGTATCTGTGCTCTCATGTTTACTGCAGCATTATTTACATTATTTATAATAGCCAGGACATGGAAATAAACTAAGCCCTCATCATCAAATGAATGGGTAAAAAAGATGTGAGAATATTATTGAGCCATGAGGAACATGAACATCTTGCCATTTGTAACAACATGGATGGACCCGGAGCATATGATGCAAAGTAAAATAAGCAGGCAGAAAGACAGGCTCTGAATAATATCACTTATATGGGGAATTTTGAAAAATTCCAACTCATAAAAATAGAGAATAAAGTAGTGGTTACCAGCTCATAGGAGGTAGCAGGATAAGATAAATGTTGTTTTAGTGTATGAACCAGGTAATCTGTATTGAATACATTGTCCTGTGCTCCTTGGGAAGTCTAGAAACGTTACTTAGAAAGTTCCTACATTAGTGTTTATTTAATTATTCCCATAACCATTCACTATCAACAAATGAAGAAACTGAGGTAAGAAGAGGTTAAATCACTTATGGAAATAAAAATCTCTCTTTTTTTTTTTTTTTTTTGGCCATTTTCTTTTAGAAACAATTCACAAGTTCTGCTTCCCCTTAAAGGGAGAGCGAGTCCTGACTAGGTTTGCCAGTACCAAGAGGTAGGGAGCTAGGCCATGGTGGAGGCTTTGTGTCACAGTCCATCTCCTGGCTCCCAGTGATCCATTACGTCCTTCCCACTGGAAAAGTGCATTTACCTCCTCCCAAGGTCCCCAAGTGTCCCATCCCATTGAACTGCTGGTTCTAAGTTCAGATCTCATCATGTAATCAGAACCAGGCAAGGATGAAGCTCCTGGGTGAAGTTCTCAGCCTGTCAATCTATAAGATTAGACACAAGTTGTCTGTTTCCACACACATCCACCTGCGGTGGTGGAACAGTCAGGATAACAGGTGTGGACATTACTGTTCAAAAAGGGCAACAAGAAAGGTACACAGGATTCACTGGGCCACAGGGATTCTAAAATGAAGCCAGGGAAATGTCAGATGCCTTTGATTACATTTCAAAGCCTGGGAATCACTCTCCACGGCTGGCTCTCCTCTCGTTGCTGCGTGCTGTGTCCCGGCTCCCAGGCAGCTCCCTCTTCAGGGAGGCAGCATGCTCTGTGGCTAAGGCGTTTGGTCAGCCTGCTCCCTGCCTGTGGCGGTTCAGAGGTCTGAAAGCCTCTCTCCATGCTCTGCTCTCCCTGTTCCTTTCCATCTAAGCTGGTAGTGTTTTTGCTAAAATAATGTTCTCACAAACTGTGTAGCTCTTTGTGGATTTCGTAAGAGTTCACTCCATTGCAAAAGCTATATCCACAAACCCTTCTAGATCCCTCTCTCTAGGACTAGATCCTGAGAGGAACAGAGGTAAAGTCAGTGCACGTCCTAGTGTCCCTAACGCCAGACTGAGAGGATCTGAGACAAGCCTGGTCTCTTTAAAGGGCCAGTTTTGTGCCTAAATTCTTTTTTGTTGTTGTTAATCCTCACCTGAGAATATTTTCCCATTGATTTTAGATAGAGTAGAAGGAGGAAGGGAGAGAGAAACGTGGATGTGAGAAAGGCACATGGACTGGCTGCCTCCCGCACGACCCCAACCAGGGCCAGGGATTGAACTCACAGCCCAGGTCCATGCCCTGGACTGGGAGTCGATCCCGCAACCCCTCAGTCCACGGGCCGAAGCTCTAACCACTGAACTAAACTGGCTAAGGCTGTGACTTAATTCTTTCTTTCTTTTTATTAACTAATTTATTTTTGTTACGATGTTTCTCCTTTCCCTCCTAGACACCCTCCTCCCGATCCTGCACTAAATTCTTAAAGGAAGTTTGGAGGTTTTAGAGAATGGTTGTATAGTCACAGCCTCAGTGTTTGTCTAAAGATTATCCTTTCCTGACAGATCTTAGAAACAATCTCTTTATTTTAGCACCTTTTTCATCTGGGAAAGCTCAGCATTTTCAAAAATATAAAATTATTTTTAATAATTCTATCCTCAAATTGTTTTTCTCCTCTCACATTTTACTGTAAGCAGAAAGAATACACCAGGAGGCATCGCCAAAATTTGGCTTGGAGATTTCCCTAGCCAAAATCCAAGTTCATACTAAGACGTGTTCTACTTTCCACATAATTGCTGAAGAGAATTCGCTAAGCTCTCTGCTGGAACGTGGCAAAGATCCCCGAATCCACTTCCTAATACAATATTCTTTGCTTTCATGTGAGCCCTCACTGGCAATACCCTCAAAGTTCTGATTTAGAACTGTCTCCTCGAGGAAATTTAGTCTTTCCCATGCTTTTCAAAAATGCCCGAGCCTCTGTCCAGTGCCCCATTCTAATGCCACAAAGTGTAGTCATCTGTTAGAGCAGCACCTCACTTCCAGGTACCCAAATCTGTATCTTTTGCTGCATAACTAATTGCCACAAGCTTAGCAGTATAAAATAGCACATTTATTATCTAAGAGTGTGTGAGGGTCAGAAACCCGATGATAAATGAGCTGAATTCTTTGTTTCAGGATCTCTTACAAAAATCCAGAAAAGAGTTTGGCCAGAGCTGGGAACTCGTTTGAAGCTTGACTGTGGAAAAATTTCCCATCAATCTCATGTGGTTGTAACATGCAGAAGAATAAAATTGGACCCCTATCTTACATCACTCACAAAATAAACTCAAAATGGGTTAAACACTTAAACATAACACCTGGACGTGTAAAAATCCCAGAGGAAAACAAAGGGAATAAACTTTAGTCTAGCAGCAATATCTTGGATGTGATGTCTAAAGCCCAACAACAAAAATAAAAATAAATAATTGCGTAAACATCAAACTAAAAAGCTTATGCACAGTATAAGAAACAATCAACAAAATGAAAAAGCAACCTACTGAATGGGAGAATATATTTACAAACCATATATTTCATAAGGGGTTAATATCCTAAATATATAAAGAACTCATATAACTAAATAGCAAAGATGCAAAGAAGCTGATTAAAAAATGAGCAGAGGTACTGAGTAAATTTTTCTTTCTCAAAGAAGACACAGAAATGGTCAGCAGGTACATGAAAAAGTGCTCACTATCACTGATTACTAGGGAAATAAAAATCAAAACCACAATGGATATCACACATACTTGTTAGAATGGCTGTCATAAAAAAAGACAAGAGACAACAGATGTTAGCAAGGATGAGAAGGAGAGGGAACCTCTGTGCACTGTTGAAGACAATGTAAGTTTTTCCAGCCAGTATGGAAAACATTATGAAATTTTCCTTAACAATCTGAAATAGACCTACCGTCCCCTTTACTTCTCTAAAAGCAGAAAGTGGACCAAAATCTTTCACCTATTCAGTTTGTTGTGTTTTGACCCTGCATCTTAATTAATAACATAGTCGATGATCTGAATTACCTGATAGTTAATATCATGTATAGCTTTGAAAATAAAAAGGAGATAAAGTGATAAAAATATAAAATAATGCTCTTCCTGTGATTTGCTGATCTTACAGTGAAAAAGAAATGGAGGAGGGAGTAGGGAGAAATAAGGGAGCGAGGAAGGGAAGAAGAGAGAGAGAGAAGCAGACAGAAATATTCAAAATAATATTTCATCATGAGGCTCCCCAAAACTCAGAAGTAAAACTGAACTGTTTCTAATGATAAAATAAAATGCAATTATCTTTAAAATTAAAGTACTCTTGGACCAACAAATTTAAGTGTTTTAAATAGGCAACTGGGATATATGAATCAGACATAGTTCCCTGTATTCCTGAGAGTTCTTATCTTTCATGCGTTCATATTGTCTGTCACTTTTCTTTCTACTTCTGGACCAGCTTCACAGCTCATTTGTTTTCAGTACAGCATAATTGGTTTTCTCCTTGATATGTTCTGAACACATGTTTTTTATGGTATAGTTGGAACAATGGGGCACATATCTCTGTCAGCCCAACAAGCCAAATTTATGGTGGAAAAGGTTAATTTTTAAAGTCTCATAGGCAAGGAGGAAAATTTATCTTTTGCTTCCATTGAATTCATTTCACATACAGGGGAAATCTGTCTGGGGTGAAATAAAGCCTTTGCCACCCACTTACTCTGGATCTGGCTTCATCAATTCTCCCCCGTTTTTCCTTCGGAAGCCCAGGAACTCCCCTTGAAAGAGTTTTGGCCCCTCTGAGTCAGTTACACAATTTTAAAAACTCTCTTCAAGAGTCATCCTTCATTTTATTTCCCTTTCATTGCCAATTTCCTGCTTAAAGTAATAGACCATAAGCACCTCTACTTCTTTGTACCTATTCTGCAAACTCTATGATGAAGTAAAGTAATGAATTAATACCACCCTCTCCTGGCCAACCTTAACTCCTTGTAGCATCTGTTATTCGTAACCATAACCTCTGACCTTGAAATATCCTCTCAAGTCTGACCTTTTTTCTATCTTGTGTATCATGGCTCATTCATGTCAAATTGAATCCTAATGATCAGTCTATCTCTGGTTCATATCTTATATATATTGGTCTTTCTTTACTTGCTGTATACACTAACATCTAAATATCACCTCTTTCTTGTTCATTGATTAAATGAGTAACTCCTAACTCTATGGATACATTCACTTTCTAAGCTTTAGTAAAAAAATTTGTATCTACCCACTGTGAATTTCACATAGGGTCACATTATCTCTAAACCATTATAAGAAAAAAAGAACATGTTCTCAAATTTATTTTCTTGAGTTTTCTACCAGCGTAAATAACACAAAGTTTATCACTCTTCCACTGAGGACCACACATACCAGATACAAGCACTAGCTACATAATGTTACCACTTATCTTTGCTGATTCAGCTACCCACTCATTAAGTCATTCTAGTAGATAGTTATTATCAAATGAGCAGGCATTGCCTAAGATTCTGGGACATGAAGATGAATAAGATAGGGATAAGGTATGGTTTAAATTTTCAACTAGTTCAACTATATGGCATTCAAAATATATAATAATATTATATGCATTATATAATATTAACTTTTAACATAATATTTGTGGAGATTTTTGTATTATTTTAGTAAAAAGACACAATAAAAATAACAATATACAATATATCTTGTCATTATTTTTCATGGTTGTTATCATTGAGTACATTCTGTCTTGTTATATTTTAGCTAACATAATTTAACCAACATATATAACCAGCACATAAGCTTTTCTCAAATTTGCATGTTCATAGTCAATATTCATATGCTATTTAATGCAATGATGAATACTAAAATATTAGTTATCAATCACTATGTGTTTTTATAATTATGTAACAATAAGTGAATTTATATATCACTTGATATATTTATACATAATGTATAACAACATGTTATAGCATCTGTGTGTGTGTATATATATATATGCATACAAACTATACATACATAAACATATTTATCCTTATGCATAGAAACATTTGTGTGTATCGATGTGTAAAATACACAGATATTACCCAAAGTGGAGTTAGTAGGACAAAATGAATTATTGAGTTTATGATTCTATGCTTTGTGAGGTTCCTTTCTAGATCATAGTAATTTATAGTATCTACAGAAACATATCACAAAAGTTTCTTCTTTTACCAGTATTGGACTGTATGTTGTGTAAGCACACTTATTATAGTAATGACTGGTTGCTTTCTCATTTCATGATTGTGTTGTTATTTTTAATGTATGTGACTTTATACTGCCTTTAACTTTGCAATAACCTTATCACCCAACCTAACTTTGAGTATACTTCAACAATGACCATTTCATTTCCCAAAAAATCTTTATTAAAAAAAAATGCCAGCCCTGGCCGGTTTGGCTCAGCGGTTGGAGCATCGGCCTGCGGTACAGAGAGACCCGGGTTCGGTTCCTGCTAAGGGCACGTACCTCGGTTGCAGTTTGTCCCCGGCCCTGGTTGGTCGTGCGGGTGGCAGCCACTCGATGTGTCCCTTCATGTCGATGTTTCTCTCTCTCTCTCTCTCTTCCTCTCTCTCCCTCCCACTCTATCTGAACAAAAAATGGAAAAATGTCCTCGGGTGAGGATAAAAAAAAAAAAAAAAATGCCAAAAGAACATAGTTAAAATTCTAAAGATGTCTTCAAGGCTCTTCATTATGTACTTCAAATCTGCTTGTTTAATTTCATATTTTACTGTTCACATACAAAAGACAAAGAAGACTACCTATTCCTTTAGTGTAACAATTTTCAACCTTTTTCATTTCATGGCACACATAAACTAATCACTAAAATTCTGTGGCACATCAAAAAATATATTTTTTGCCTACCTGACAAAAAAAAATGGTATAATTTTACTCATTCACACTGGAAGGCTATTGTTATGTTGGCTGTTGTCATTTTTCTATTTGACAATCTAAGGGAAAGGAGGTCAGTGCCCCTGACTAAACAGTCAGATATTGCATGTTTTAAAAATTCTTGCAGCACCAGTTGAAAATCTCTGCTCTGGTACCATAAGCATTGACATACCTGTGCCTTTGATTTCCGTTTCCTCTGCCTCTGGGCCATCCATTCCCCTCAGCAGATTGTAAATACATTTGTTGTTCTTAATTCACCTTGAGAGAAAACTAATTTATAAAATACTTTTTCTTTCTTAATTAGGTTACATTGTCCTTGTTTTCAATGTCTAGACTTAGCTCATTTTTCAAAAGTGCAACTTAATGGCTAACACCTGGCCCAAGAAAGATAATTAATAAATGTTTCTTCTACCATTTTAGTTACTAAAATCTTCCCTCATTAAAAGTTTTTTTTTCTTACTGTAACATTTATGTGACAAATAAACTTTAAGCTAATAAAGAGAGGATAAATTAAGATGGTCCACTGCTATCAGTATTGAAAACATATTTAAATGCTGAATTCATGTGAAATTGCTTTAAATCTTGTTAAACTTTGTTAAGTTCCCTGTTCTAATGAAATTACTTATTGTAATTCATTTACTCTTCAAAATAAATGTGCCATCTAGTTGCCTTAACCCCATTATAGAGGTGCAGGCACTGGCCCAGAGCGATCAGATAACTTGCTCCAGGTCATACAGGTGGTAAGAGGAGAAGCAAGTTTCAGACACTAGCAGTGTAATTCTGAAACTCCTCTTAATCATCTGTCCAAGTTTCTTGATTGATCTCAATCTTCTTTTTAACCCTCACCTGAGGATTTTTTTTTTTTTTCATTTATTTTCAGATAGAGTAAGAGGGAGGGGGGAAGGGAGAGAGAGAGACATAACTGTGAGAGAGACACATCAATTGGTTGTCTCCCGCATGACCCCCACCAGAGCTGGGGACCAAACCACAACCTAGGCGTGTGCCCTTGGCTGGAATAGAACCTGAGACTCTTTGGTCTGCAGGCCAACGCTCTAACCACTGAGCAAAACCAGCCAGAGCTATCTCAATCTTTTTTGTTGTTTATTTTCAAGTTATTAGGTAAAATTCAATGCCAGAAAACTATATTCATACTTTAGTCACATTTACAGAATAACCAAAATAGCTACATCATCAACAGCATGAGAAGCTTAAAATTAGAGAGTAGCGGAAGTGTGTAATTATGATTCTATAAACATAGTATTCATCAATGTGAAAACATAAGAATCTATGTATGCATCAACCGTTATTTTTTAGAATTGGGACATGGACACTTAGAAAAATAAACATAATAAAACATTGTTGTAATGATAGTTCAGTTTCTTAGAACATTATAAACACAGAATAGTTCAGTGATTAAATCTTCATGTCAACATAGTCTATCAGATCAATTAACAGATCATTTATTTTTAAATTACACATAAAGTATTTGCTTGAAACTATTTTATTCTCCATAAGTAATACAAGGATTAAGGCTAGAAGAAGTTGTCCCTAGTATACAACTCAGAACATTTAAAATATACATATAGACAATTTGTAGATCTATATTCAAAAATAGGTCTTATTTTAATCAAAACTATAAATTGAATGTGAAATCATCATTATTTGTAATGATAATGTCTCAAAGATATAGAGGATATAGAGATATTCTACCCATAGATTTTTTTTGAATATCCATCCAACAATGCTAAATCCATACAAATTACTTCAGGCTACAAAAACCTGAAGCAAAAGCATGTATGAATAAAGTATATAAAGGGAAAAAACACACATGACTTATTTGAAACTTTACTTATATTTAAAGATTATTTGTGTCCAAACTGGAGTTGGCCCTATTTTATTTTTCAGCAGGAATTACCTGAATACAAAAAAATATATACCTACAATTTTTTATATGAGATTTGTGTTAAACTTGTTTAGGAGACTCAGATTAAAATTTGAATTTAATAAATCATATGGTCTCTGTAAGCAATGCATTCATTCATAAGTTAGATTTATAGGAAGCCACAAAATCAAATATGTACCCTTCATTTGTGCAAAGAATGGTTGGGAAAGGCTACAACACACAAAATATTTAGCACAAAATTTAATAAACTCTTCATATACTTTCAAACAGTGATTAACAGCCCCTTGCTCTATGTTTTAAATAATTTTTAGAATAAAGGACAGCAGTCAGTTATTCATGCATTTCTTTATTCACTAAAGAACTACTTTGGCAACTCTATGTATGATGCACCTTAGAACAATGTGAAACATTTCTAAATGGGAATATATATTATTAAAATTTTATTCTCAGAGATGTACTCTGTACCTATTCTGTCCATTCTAAACATCAGTAATTTTCTTGTTTGTTTTTTTTTTAATTTTTATTTTTTAGAGAGAGAGGAAGGGAGAGGGAGAGAGAGATAGAAACACTGATGAGCAAGAACATCAATAGGCTGCCTTCTGCTTGCCCCCCACTGGGGATTGGGCCCACAACCTGGGCATGTGCCCTGACTAGGAATCGAACTGGTGACCTCTTGGTGCATGGGTCAATACTCAACCACTGATCCACACTGGCTGGGCAACATCAGTAATTTTCTTAGAGTAAACAACATTACATGAGGGTTGTATGAATGTGCATATGTGTGTGTGTTTGTATGTGCATGATTGACTGGTGCATATTCAATGTCAAAAAAAAATGAGGGCAATGCAAAGAGAACCACTTTGACTATCATGGAATATTTTTCTACATATAGATAAGCCAAACTTGATGTAAAATTGGCCATTTTTATGAATTTGATTATATTAATAAACAAAAAAATTGCATGGTCAATTTTCCATGGGGAATTTCTGAGGTTTTTAGCAGGCAAAGATGTATTGTGATAGATGATTGTATAACAGTGAGAACAAAAAAACAATTCTAGACACACAGAGTCAGGATTTACTAACTGACTTGTTTTAGACCATTTCCCAACTCACTCAACTTGGTGAGAATTGGTAGACTGCACAAACTCCCTGTATTTTATGATGAGAATTTGAACGTCAAGAGCATGACTTCTTTGGCTAATATCTGTCGGTTGCATGATGACTGCATGGACTTCAGATCATCTCAAGGGTGCTTGATAAGACATGACTCTTCTCTCTGCTCCCTTCTCCACACAAACAGCTACCAGTGTCCAACAATGAAATAGATGTATATACAACCGATTTAAGAAAATTTCAATTCATATAAATATTGACCAACATTACCAAAAGATGTGCGGAATAGAATGTAGATTTATGCTGTTTTACCTCTAAACTAAGGGTCTGGATTTACACCAGAAGGTTAAGGAAGAGATTAAAAACCCACATATAAGAACACTATAATTCCATTGTAATCAGTCATAACTGGGTTCAGTACTTAGAACCACATACTTTCAAAGATAGTTAATGGCAACTGATAGGCAACATGACAACAAATGATGAAACTGCCATCATGCACACATCTATTTTTCATTAAATTGTATAATGGATCAACAGAAGGATCATTTTATAGTATAAATACTTTTAAACACATTGAGAGATTTCCATTTGAGCAAAAGATAAATATAGTGTAAGTGGTTGTGGGAGAAGAAGAGTGTACACTAAACTAACACAATTCATCCATTTCTGCACATATTCATGGTAGATATATATGTAGCGCCTGCTATGTATGAAAAACTAGTGAATTTTGTGAACACATAAATGAATAAAACAGACCCCGTTGCTCAAGAAATCCACTGCCTACAAATACCCACCAAGCATTCATCTCATGAGCACAGGGTTCTACAAGCTCCTTACAAAGAAAATGACTCTGACAACAGAACTGCAATTTATCAAAAATACTGAGTTTTAGTTGGATAATAAACATATCACTCTTAGCAAGAATGGTTTTCCTGAAAAATTCTTAGACGGCATCTATTAATTAAGAAATTCTGCAGAAGTCAGTCTTATAAATAGATGCTAGCTGATTGAGGAACACCAGCTTTAGTAATTTGCCCAGAAGTGCTCTCTCTGGGAAGAGGACTGCGGCCTCCGTGTCCATGTCATTGATCGGCGCTGGACTCCAGCAAGCCCTTCTTTATTTCAGAACATGAAAGAGTGCCAGAGAAACAATTTGTTGGGGGTTTTCCCTCTTCTCAAAAGCACACGTCCCAAATAAATTTGCAAACTTACTTTTTAAAATTTTTAATCTCCTTATTTTATATATTATAGGTATACCACATAAAATAATGTTTCCCTCCAAATTCAAGTCCACCCAGAGCCTCAGAATGTGACCTCATTTGGAAAAAGGGTCCTTTGGGTGTAATTAGTTAAGGTGAGGTCATATGGGATTAGGGTGGGTCCTAAATCCAATGACAGGCATCCTTGTATGAAGTGGAAAGGACAAAGTCACAGAAACATAGAAAGAAAAAGGTCACAGTGACAATGGAGGCAGAGATGGCAATGATGCAGCTTCAAGCCAAGGAAGGGCAAGGATTGCCAGCCATCATTCAAGGAAAAAGGAAGATGGTCATGCCAACACCTTGATTTTTAACTTCTAGCCTCCAGAACTGTAGGAGAATAGATGCTTGTTTTAAGCAATTCAAGGTGGGCTACTTGAAACTAATTAGTTTCCCAGGAAACTAATACTGTAAAAATAGTAATTTTGGTTAAAACTGAAATTAAAGTTGTGAATATTTTAACTAACAATCTGAAATGAAAAACGTTTACCACAAAAAATAATAAAATGGATTCCAGAAAAGAGTAGCTTTTATCATATTGCGGCTTGATACAGAAACCTAAACACTGATGGTATGCATTTTAAATATATTTCAAACATTCCTGACAAAAATCCTCCACTCCTTCAACTACTTTCTTGAGGGTTAAAAGGTTCAGCTATAGTTTGAAATACTTCATAAAGATAAGCTTATGGACTCGGCATTTAATAAGACTATTTCAGAAAGCTATATATATAATTCAAGTCCACCCAGAGCCTCAGAATGTGACCTCATTTGGAGGTCATATAAATCAAGACGTAAACCCAGCTAAAAAAATTTCTACTAAAATAACAAACAATTTATGCAATATTCACTATAGTCTAACACATTGTAGGGTAAAAAAGAAAAGGGAAACCTACAGAAAGTGTTTGGGATCAAATTGTAATAAAAAGAAGAAAGATTTCTCATTCTATAAGACTGTTTTTGTGCATTCCTTTTTGGTATTGTTATTGTTTATTTTAACATATCAAGATTGGGAATTTCCAATACTCAAAGGCAATAAGAGATTTATGAGGTAAGTTTCTAAATAAGGCCTCTCTTTCTGACAAGAGTGCTATATATTTCTCTGTGCTACAAATATAGATTGGGCTCCACTCAGATAAATCAGCTGCCACACCTGAAGGGCAAAGGAGAGGATCATGGACCACTTATCTTCTCTGCCAAAGGATATTGCTGAGGTGCATTTCAGTCTAGCCTGGAAAACTGGCTAAGGTTTTTACATTTGCCTGCCTTCTGTATGCCCCTCTCCTCTTCCCGGCTGACACCTGTAGCTTTTCTTAACATTTAAAACATTTGGGTAAGTGGTGAAAAAGATGAAAGGGTTAAGAGCTACAAACTTTCATTTACAAAATAAATAAGCCAAAGGGACATAGTGTACAACACAAGGAATATTGTTAATGATATCTTAATAACTTGGCATGGTGACAGATGTTTAACACACTTATCATGGTGATCACATCATAAAGTATGTACATGTCAAATCACTATGTTGTGCACCTGAAACTAATATAATGTTGTATGCCAAGTATGCTTCAATAAAAACATTTTAAACTTTTGTAATTAATTTACTATTTTAAACTATACTTGTTCTACTTTAATAATTAGTTTTAAAATATTTAATATGGTAATATATTTATATGGTTCATCAATCATGAAGTCATAACCTGAGAAGACATATTGCCTATTCTGTGCCTTTTCTCCAATTTAACCTTTCTTATTTTCTATTTTTCTCCATACACACCCTTTTTATAGAAACAAATATACTATTTTCTGAATCATCACAATACATTATGTGAGCAGTCTTTGTTTTATTAAAATATTTATAGTGTCTCCTTTCTTACTCTTCAAGCTCAGCCAGGTCCCATCCTGCCTGACAACTCTGTTCTGTCTGTTCCTGGTGTCTCACATTCCCCAGGCCCAGGTGTCTGCTTGGTTAACCCTCACCTCCTTCATATTTACAGTGAGGTCTTGCCTCTTCAGTTAATGCTTTTGCTTCTACTCCCTCTGTGCCTCTCCTTTTCTTGTTTTCTTCCATAGAACTTAATCATTTTCTCACATACTATGTAATGTATAATTCATTATACTTGTTTCTTCTCTGCTTCCCTTGCTAGAACACAAACTCCCAAGGTATCAGGGACCCCTTTCTACGTGGCTCATAGATATATCCTAAGTGTTGGACGGCGTTTGGATCATATTAAGTTGCCTTGTATATATTTTTGAATAAATGAATGAATTTAGAATTTTTAAAGTTTAACCCATATGTCATTTTAGCACTATTTAATTTGTATAAGCTTCAATTTCATTTCATATAATCTGTGAGATTCTACAAACCTTCCATGATTTCCTCAAATAAAACACTTCTTAAGAAATTTAATAGCAGTTTAATCTCAAAAATGTGTAAGGAATGATAATTTCCATTCGATTTCTTATGATTTTCTAATTTTTATATTCATAACAATTAACATATGCTACTTTTATTTTATTTTTATTATAAAAGCAATATTTGTTGTTAACACAAAAAGGGCAACTAGTTTGTTATAAGTATATGAAAACTATCCAATTAGACTATTGAAGAACTTAGATGGTTACAGCTTTACCTTTTCCCTTGTTTATGTCACTTTTTTAAAGTTTTTATGGTATTGGATTGATAAAGTTCTAACTTATTTAATGGAGCTGTGAAGCAAATTAACTTATTCTTTATTTTCTCACAGCTGCAACATCACTTTCACATATTACAACCACATCCAAATTATCAAGAAACAGCGGCGTTTACTTATAGGACAAATGCCTAAAATAAAAGGAATATCAGTTTCAATATTAAACCAGAAAATTTCAATATGCAAATTTATATTCTACATTATAGGATAAATAAATATTAAATGGTATAGTGATTATACAAATCTTTAAAAACAACCATTTGCTTATTTAAGCGTAGGAATGCTGTTTCTATTGGAAAATAGATTACAGAATCTCTAATATGTTAATGTTAGTGAACATTATATTTCAATTTAATGCCAGAAAAATTATGCAAAAAATTTTTGAAAGCAACAGTCCATGAAAAAAAATAAGCCGTGACTAGTAAATTAGTGACGTGTTTTTGCTGCTGTCAACATTAATATATAACCATCAAAGGAGGAGTATTTCAAAGATAATGTGGTAATTGTGAGTACTTGTTTTTAATGTCTTTCTATTCTTACATTACTCTAGTAAAGTAATAAGTCGCGTTAGGTCATTTTGCTAATGCTACATGGCATTCGTGTCAGAAGGGAAATTGTTCATCACGCCACCTCACGGGAGATCCACAGCAGTGACATGTTACTGCCGGTAATTTCATGGTTATTTTTCTTGCTGGTAATTGCATAAATACCAAGAAAAAAATGCCTCTGAGTAAAACACAATACATAGCAACTCAAGGAATCACATCGAACATGCTAACTTGCGGCTTTCCCTACATGGATGAAAGCTTTGCCGAGGGTCCTGAAAGCAGAAATGGAATTACATGTTGTGGGGAGGACAGAGGTTGTTGAAACATGCTGCCTCATATAAGAGAAACAGAGTGGTTGACTTATAAAAAATACTTGTAGAGAAAGGGGAAGTAGAAATATGTAAATTAAAACATCTCATGTTTTTATTTTGCAACCGCGTTTTTAGGTGCTGTAAGAAAATTATTATTATAGATTCACACCATGTAGGAAATAGTTTCATTTTAGATTTAGATTACACAAGTTTTACATGTTAATTTTTTTTTATTGCCATGAACAGTGGTGGTTAATCAATGTTCTACTTTTGGGGGCAAAAAAGGAAACAGAAATCCTCCATACTGTGGACCTAAGACCATTGAGAGAGATCAGGCAGAACTCTCATTGAAAGAACTAATTAAAAAGTAGATATTGGTCATGAGCGGATAGTGGAGATCTAGGAATGCTCACAGGTGTCCTGCGTGGGAGACTAGGTAAGTGATAAAAATCTCCTAGAATGCAGTCACCTTTTGCAGAAAATAGTACTAATAGTACTAAATATAGTCCATACGCTTCAAATCTAGTTTATATTACCACAAACTTATATTTGCATAAATGCCCAAATAATACTTTTATTACCAAGTATTATAACTTGTATTTATTAATGAATTACAAAGATATATATATACACAATTATATCATTTTTCTCTTAGTATTGTGCCTTTCACTCTCATTCAAATATTTTTCAAGAAATTTCTTTGTTTTCGTATCATAATTGTAAAAAACTAACAGCTTAAAAACCAATATTAAATATATTACTCATATCTTATACATTGTTATTAAGTATCCCAGCTATTTTGTTTTCTAGTATTATTTATTTATTTATTTAATAATGTGCTTTGAACACTTGCTCTATGATAGCCCTTTTCTAGACACTGTGGATTCTGTGATGCATCTATGGACTTCAATTTCTCGTTGGGAAAACCTTAGAGTGAATGAACAAACAGATATATCACATACTTATTTATTTCAGAAAGTATACCCTGAAAAGTCTTCCATCTATATTGTTTTGGGATTAAATTGAAATATAAATTTTATACAGAAAAGTACAAAAAAATACTGCCATTCTCTGAGAGAAACAAAAATGACATAATAAGATAAGAAGTGTGGGTGAAAATGGGTTAATATATTTGTAGAGCAGGCAGGAATGGATGACCGTTGGGACACCTAATTGCACAGATGTGAAGTCATGAAGAAATTATCTTAGCCACTAATTAAAGAAACAGACAGAGAAGAGAGTAAGAATTGGGTCAAAGAAAAAAATATTTCAAAAGTGTACTAATACTACTTCTCTACAGTGCAGGGGAAGACCCAGAGAAAGTGGCTATTTAGCAGAACACCAGAATAGATGTACAAAGAAAACAAGATGCTGGGGGCACTAGAAAAGTAAACCTACATAGGATAGTGGGAAGTTTTGAAAAAAAGTGAGAACTTCTCCCTCCAACTGAGCAGGGAAGAGGTAACTTTGGGTCCACTTCTGCTTCTCAGAATGTAGACTGCAAAGTGTTTTTTCTAGAAGAATTCAAGAGGTCAAGTTCTGGGGGCCTCTGTGCTATGTGCCAAGGGTGTATAGAAGAACAATGTAGCAAAGTAGTAAACCCTTCAGTGAATGATTCAACATAATATCCTAGTCTTCATACAATAGCAGGATTCCAACAGAATTGGGTGTTTTTCCAAATCTCTGCTTGAATTATGTTTGCTTCTACCTAGAATTGGTTCAAGTCCAGAATCAGTGTGAAGGGCACAACCCAAGCTATGCATGCATTAAACATAGCATCAAATAATAGAGTACATAGGAATAAGCTTAACAAAGTGTATGCAGTATCTACAGTGGAAACTTCAAAATGTTGTTTAGGGAAACTAAAGAAAACTTAAATCAAAGGAGATATATGCTATGTTCATGTTTTGGAAAGATTCCATTTTGTAAAATGTAATTTCTCTCCAAAATAATCTACAGAATTAACACAATCCCAATCATAAACATAGCAGATTTTTTCCCAGAAATAGGCAAATGGTTCCTAAAATGTATATAGAAAACCAAAAGACTTAAAATTTCCAAAGCAATCTTGAAAAATAAAAATTTGACACAGTTTGTCAATATATACTATATGACTTCAAGAATTAAGATAAATCTGCACTAAAAAAATCTGTACTAATCAAAATAATACTATGTCAACAAAAAGACTGAAAAATTGATTTAAAAAAAACACATGTACAGAGAGAACACAGAAATAGAGCCATATCTATCACTTGATATTTGAGTTTCCAAAGAATCCCAAAAGTAAAAGGAAAGTATCTTCAATAAATATTTTATAAAAAGATGGCATCAATGGGAGAAAAGGAGAAACATCTGTAACAAAAAAAGTTAATTAAAAAAAAAAATATGGCATCCATTTGAAACTCTACCTCACACCATACATAAAAATGGCCCATAACCTAAATTCACAACCCAGCCATTACTTATTTAGAAGAAAAATCATTTATCCAAAGCCACACTTAAGCAAATGAGTATGAAACCACATTCTGGGAAAAAAACATAGGCCCAGCAAGTGTCTTAAAAAGCTATCATTTAGGGCTAAGAGACATATGAAGAAATGTTCAACATCACTCATCATCAGAGAGATGCAAATTAAAACAACAATGAGGTATCACCTCACACCTGTCAGAATGGCTGCCATCAACAAATCATCAAACAACAAGTGTTAGCGAGGCTGTGGAGAAAAGGGGACTCTAGTACACTGCTGGTGGGAATGCAAACTGGTGCAGCCACTATGAAAAACAATATGGTGTTACCTCAAAAAATTAAAAATTGAAATTCCATTTGACCCAGTGATCCCGCTTCTAGGAATATACCCTAAGAAGCCTGAAACACCAATCCGAAAGAATATATGTACCCCCATGTTTGTAGCAGCATTATTTACAATAGCTAAGATCTGGAAACAGCCCAAATGCCCATTAGTAGATGAATGGATAAAAAAGTAGTGGTACATATACACAATGAAGTACTATTCAGCTGTAAGAAAGAAAGATCTCTTATCCTTTGAGAAGACATGGTGGGACCTGGAAAGTTTCATCCTAAGCCAAACAAGCCAAACAAGTATCATATGATCTCACTTATTTGTGGAATATAATGAACATAACAGTCTGATGAATGGGGTAGTCCCAGAGACATGGAAGTGGGGTACAGCCTGACTATCTCCAGAAGAAGGGGTGAAGGGAGAGATAAACCACAGAATTTATATGCATATATGCATGAACTATGGACAGGGACAACAAAGCTGGGGAGAGAGTGGAAAGGGAGGGGGAGGGGGGAATCAGTGGGGGGAAAAGGAGAAACATCTGTAACAAAAATTAATTAATTAATTAAGAAAAAAAGCTATCATTTAGGATGTGTAAATAAACTAGTGATACTAACCCAAACTCCCTAAATTATTAAAATATTCAAATGATCAATAAGCACATGAAAAGATGTTCAACAAATTGGTCATCAAAAAAATAAAATTTAAAACCATATATTAGCTTTCAAATCCATCAGAAACTAAAATTAAAAATACTAAAAGTATCAATTATTGCAAAGTATGTATAACAACAATAACTCTCATATAGTGTTAGTAGAATTCCCTAAAGAGTCTAGAAATTAATTTTATATACAAATAAAAAATCTTCCACATAATTTATTTAAAATTAAGAGTTTTCTAACTTTATAATTAGCATAACATTAAAAAAATATTTTTCTTAATTGATTTTAGAGAGAGAGAAACATCAATGAAATAGAATATCCACCAGCTGCCTCCTGCATGCCTCTTACTGGGGATTAAGCCCACAACTCAGGCATGTGCCCTGACCAGGAATCAAATCAGCAACCTCCTGATGCATTGGTCAGTGCTCAACCACTGAGCCCTACTGGCCAGGCTAGAATGACATTTCCAATTTCTTTTCATATCTTAACTTTTCATCCTTGATTTACCATAGGAAGCTTCAGTTTCAATATAATACCACTGTTTGTTTTAGGTATAAGAACACATAAGAGAACCCCCTACTAAACTACTAAAAACTTCCACTGAAAACAGGAGAATCTTTAATTTTGTTTGAATCTTTGTAAATCTTTTGTGCATTGAATTTGCTATCGGAAGAAATTATTTTTTATGTCACCAACTGCCATGCCATCCAGGTAAATTACTGGTATACTCGTCTCTCCAAAGACATCTCAGCACTTTATCTGTATTTTCATATCATTTTGTATTCCTATTTTATGATTTAAGTACTTATCAGTCTTTCTCAATAGATTAAAAGTTCAAGAAGTGTAGCATTCATATTTCCTTTATATTTACAATTATTTCAATTGCTTCACAATAATTTTACTTACAAAGAGTGTTTCTTAAAGACATGGAACAAATCTTATGCATCTACCTTTATATCTTTAAATGGTATGCACACATATATCTGACATGCATGGATGGAAAATGTTCAGCAAGCACTCATTGAATTAATAAATTGATAAAAGTAATACCTAACTATTTGAACTGTGTGGTCTATTGTAATTGTTTATTGTAATTTTTAGATCATGAAAATGTAATTCCATATATTTTTATTTACCATCAATTAATCCTTCTTTCTCCAACTGAAAAGCAATTTAAATCTTTAATTACTTCAGTCTCTTGAAAAATATCAAAATGTATTAAATTTCCCTAGAATGCCTTGCGTGATAAAAGTTGTATCTCTCTCTCCTTCTCTTTCTCTCCCTGTGACTTCCCAAAACTTTAGGAGAGTAGGAGAGATAGGGGAAGAAAGAGGCTGGGGAAGGGGCAGGGAAAAGAAGAGGGAGAGGGAGAGGGGGAGGGGTGGGGGGAGGGAGAGGTGAGCCTAGCTCACAATGGCCTTTCTCCTTTCATTTGGTTCCTCCAATTTCAAAATCTACACTTTTTCTTTTGCACACAGATCCCTGCTCTTTATCTTAGAGATCAGCATATTTCCTTAGTTAGAGAAATCTTTTTTTCTTTTGGCTTAAACAACACAAATTTATTTATTTTATTTTTTAAATTAGTGTTTACATTTAATATTTTGTATTAGTTTCAGGTGTGTAGCTTAGTGGATAGACAACCATACACTCTACATTTGATCTCTCTGATATTTTCAGTTCTCACCTTGTGCCATACATAATTATTACAATATTATTGACCATGTTTTCTATGCCTATCAGTAAGACCTGCAGCATGACAACGTTATCAAGAAAAATGAGTATAGTGCAATCAGGAGTAATGCACTTCTGTACTGTGACCAGGATGCCGAGGACTTAATAGCAGGTGAGACCTCTAAGGTTTGTTCAGAATATTTTATGAATAGTCTCAACAGAATGCCAATAAACTTTTATATCTCAGCAATAAAAATTCACAGAAGGCTTTAATTATTGAATTGTTTTGTTGAGTGGAATGGTTCTGTTTGAGAAACCACCAACAAAAAGCAAAGATTCAAAAAAAAAAAAATGTTGCCATTTTAAACCAGTTAATATGATTTAGATATTATACGCCATACGCAGAACTATACAGACACCATGAATATTTTGGGGATTTTTTTGAACTGTGTATTTATTTAATTTAGTTTTTCTGGACTCTGATGTCTTTGTGTACAATTAGTATGTGGCCTTATTAAAATTAAAGTATGCATGCATATACTTTATAATTGTTGTTATTATTGTTACCAGATGTTCGCACAACAAAGTTCAGTGGCATAAATAAGAAGCATGCATTAATGTTCGTGGGTCTATGAATCAGCTGGAGAAATTTTGCACTCTCAGCCAGGCTCACGCATGCATCTGTGTGCAGTTGCTGATGAGCATCTAAGCTGACAATAGCTGAGCTGTCACATATGTGGCTGTAGGCTGTTAGATAACCACAGCTAGGACGATGAATGGTGCTTCAAGTTGTCTCTTACTCTCCTACAAGCTCTGCCTGTCTCATTATGAAGGCTAGCCTCATAGATGCCAGAACATCCCTACCGCCATGTTCTACTGGAAGGAATATGTCTCAAGTTTAGCCCATATTAAAGACCATGAGAAATAGATTCCAGTACTTAGTAATATATGAGCAAGTCATATTGTAAAAATTATAGACACAGGAAGGCATAATACTAGGATCACAATCAATGTTATAAAATATTTTTATTTTTTTCAAGTAAATGTTTACCCAGTGGTTGTACAGTCATAAATTCTAATGTTTTCTTTTCCCTGTCAGTGTGGCTCAGTGGTTGAGTGTCGACCAGTGCACCAAGAGGTCACAGGTTCAATTCCTGGTCAGGGCACATGCCCAGGTTGTGGGCCTGGTCCCCAGCGGGGGGGATCCAGGAGGCAGCCAATCAATGTTCTCTCTCATCTATGTTTCTATCCCTCTCTCCCTTTCCTTTCCTCTCTTGCTAAAAATCAATAAAGAAAACAAATTTTTTTTAAATTCAAATGCTTTCAGGATAAGGCAGATAATGTAAGGTGTGAAAAGGCCTAAATAATAGTGATTATTATTGTAGTATCTATGGCAAACTTGTAAGAGGATGGTCTATGCAAAGATATTTTCAAACACAATTTTAAAAACAATGTTTTACCCAAACATTTTAAAGACCATATTCAGCCATTGTTTATAATATCCTTATTAAAGAAAAGCCAGCTATATCATGGAATATTAATTTGAACCATATAATTTTCTGATCTCAATATTTAATAGTTTATTATGTAATATTTCACTCTACAATACTATAAATAATGCAGTGTAAGAATTAACTTTATTTTTCTGCCAGTGCCACCTTATCTCTAATCCCAAACCAACTCACCATTGTTCACAGTTTCATGATGTACTGTGCAACAAATTACTCAAGTACACAAATTTTAGTTTGTATCTTTTGAAAAATAATTTTGACCAGAGGTAAATATATTGATCTATTTCAAGCTATTTAACCATAATAGTCCTTTTTCAATTTTATCTTGTTTCTTTTTTAATTTATCTTTATTGTTGAAAATATTGCAGATGTCCCTCCTTTTGTTCCCCCATTGATATCCTTCTTCCTGCTCCCACCCCTTTCATTGTTATTTATGTCCATTGGTTATACATATATGCATATAAATTCTTCCCATCTCCCCACCCCCTTTACCTCTGAGGTTTGTCAGTCTGTTCCCTGCTTCCATGTCTCTGGATCTATTTTGCTCATCCACTTATTTGTTTATTATATTCCACAAATAAGTGAGATCATATATGTGTCTTTCTCTGACTAGCTTATTTCATTTCTTAATGTAGTCTTGTTGCTGGTCTACTGCTGGCCAGATCTAGAATGAATTGCAAACAGGATACTTAACAGTAATATTAATGTTGGCATAATTTACCTGAAAACAGCCCCATAATAGTTGATAAACCCAATAAAGTGTTTTGATGTCAATAATAGAGTTTTTTTAAAAAATAAAAATTTAAATTATATGGGTGAATTTGGTGTACCACTTGATTTTTGTTTTTGTTGTTTATGCTTTTAGTGTCACATCCCCCCAAAAACATTGTCAACACATATCAAGGAGATTTTCTCCTGTTTTCTTCTAGCATGTTCATGGTTTCATGTCTTATTTTAAGTCTTTGGTCTATTGAAAGTTACTTTTTGTGAGCAGTGGGGTCCAATAATAGTGCTCTGATTTTATTTTTCTGCACGTGTTGATTCAATTTTTCAAATGCCATTTGTAGAAGAGACCGCCCTTTGTTGAAGAGATCGTTACCCCATTGGGTGTTTTTGGCTCCCTTTTTGAATATTAGTTGGCCATATTTAGGCAGGTTTAATTCTCAGATCTCTATTCTGTTCCATTGCTCTAGGTGTTTATTTTTATGGCAGTACCATACTGTTTTTATTACTATAACTTTGTAGTGTAGCTTAAATCAGGAAGTATGATGCTCCCTGTTTTGTTTAGGATACTCTGTCATTCTGTAAAAATTTAGGAATATAAACAACTGTACTGTATTATAATCCTCAGACTTGCTAAGAAACTAGATCTTAATTATTTCCACCACTAACAAAAAGAAATGGTAATGATGTGATATGATAGAGATGGTAACTCTACAATGGCAATCATATTACAATATGTGAGTGTATCAAATCACAATATCGTACCCGTTAAATTTACATAATGTTATATGTAAAATATATTTCAATAAAAAATAAAATGTACCTAAGAGAAACAAACATTAGTATGTCTTTTTACTATATTGAAAGTTGTATAATCTAACATTAACAGATGGCCTATGAGGGGCTATAGCCAATGAAGAATATAGCAACTTCACATAAGGCAATATGTACCATAAAACACAGGAAATAATATTAATTCTATATTAATATGTTCCAAAGCTATTTGATTTGACCTTTAATACTCTAAGAGATCTACCTCTGTGAGAGTTTCTTTGAAATTAAAACTGAATATTGCAATTAACAATTAGAAAATTATAGTGAGACGTGGAGTAAAACATTCCCCTTACTGGTTTGTACATTTCATTAATCAATTCTTCCTCATCATTGTATATAATACTCTATTTATTGATTAATGTTAAAAATAGCATCTTTTTAATTCAGCATGTTCTTATTGCACATCTCAGACTTGCCTATTGCAAAGATGTAGAGATGACTCCATTTAAGACTGAAGGACTTTAAAAATGCCTATGTAATCAAATCTAAAGGTTCTTGACTTGGCATTGTAATTGTTTCAAATATTGCCAAGAAAACATTAAAATAATTTTCTGTAATTCTATCTTGACTACAGAGTACATGAAATATAGTTACCTAAACTCCTTAAAATGGTAGTTTCCTATTCCCAAGGCTTCAGTTTTTTTGAGGAGAAAGAGCAAAAATCCAGTTTTCTACAGTTTCACCTACAGTTGTTCCAATATGTAAATGAAGTATGTTGGCACATTGATATAAAAGAAAAATTTTCTAATTTCCTCTCTTAAATCATGCTGAGGATTACTTCTCACTTATATAATTCAAACTTATTTGGGATGAAAAGCAAATGTTCCATCATAATAAATTTATTTTTGTCACTAAACCACTCATTTAATATGCTGCTTAAATTTATCTTCTCTACAGAATATGTTTTGATTTATCTGGACCTGTTGTTAATATAGTCAGGTTGCTAATATATTCTCACCATATTTGCTATTTCAGTGTTTTTCCTTCCACTTGCAAACTTCAAAATCTTAACTATTAATACACTAACAGTGTAAAGCACAGTTTTGACATCTTTAGTACTCAATGGGGCCTTGTGTCTCTTCCATCCCTCTAAACTCAGTACCTTCCATTAGGTGGACATAGTTCTATAATGTCCAAACACTAAGAACTATAATTTTAACATAAGAAGCTCTTGTTGGGATGTGAGAATGTAAGACAAACACCATACCCTTTAGCACAGCTGTTAATTACTACTCTTGGTTATATTAATTATATATAGCATTGCTATAATATCAAATAATCTTAGAATATTAGAGAGGAAGAGTTCTGTGAAATTATCTATGTCAATCAGTAATGTTATAGAAACTGAGGACCAGAGATGAAAAGAAAATAGTCAAGGGGGATAAATATTAGAACATAAGCATCATCTAAGTCTAAGCCTCTATTTATTTTGGAAAGTTATACATGAGTCTAATTATTCTAAGTATTTTTCCCTACCTTTCTTCTGCTATCCTAGAGACAAAAAACATGTCATAAGACCTTTGGTAATTTCAAGAGTAATTGTATAATTCTCTATGTGAAATATAAGCTCAGTGATATTGCTGATTATAATGTATAGTATTTTAAACAAGGAGGTTTATATTGGTATTTATTTTTAAAGGTATTGATGTTTAATTGGTGCTGGTTATGAAATATACAGATCTAAACATTTTGATGACTCCTATGATATTCAACCTGCTACTAACACATGAATTCTGTTCCCAGCAGACGTGATTGACTGATCCTCATCCTCAATCATTTGGCAGATGCAGTGTGGAACCACAAATTCTATTCACATGTATATGTATGAAATCATAGAATTTGAACATTTTTCTTGCTATTATTACATGCCATGTGCACAAAAATTGTTTGATTTTCTATTTGGCACAAAAAAAATCATTATATTTTTCAATATTATATTCTGCCTTGGTGTTCACTTCATAAGAGTTTATCTTTAATATATTGGAGACAATGATTTTTTTTTTTGCAAAAGCATACTCTATGATAAATGATGTGTTGTAGTCATGCCAACAAGTATTTCTTATTTTTTTATTATATAAAACCAAACATTTTTAATGTATTTTTAAAGTGTCTTTTTGATTAGCAAAGTTGAGTCTACAAGAACTATTTTGACCTTTATTGAGAATGCTGTCAAGTAAAAATATTTAAGTAATTCACAGAGCAGTTTCTGTTTGAATTTAGTTTCTTCTTTTTCTTGCAGCTGACTGCCTGATGAAAGCAAATATTTCACCAGCTTTATATAATAAAACCCAAGACATAAATAACACTGCCTGTAGGACATAAACAGAAAAAGGATATTGGGTACATGGTTCTTAGTTTTAAGGTCATAATATGTACAATTAACTTGTGGGAGTAACTACATCACTAGTTTTATACATAATCATTGATGTTTATTAAGAAAAGCCCCAATATTTTATACTAAACCATCAGAAATCTATGTAATTTATTGTCACTAAGCATCATAACTCTTTTTTCTACATTACACAGTAATTTTTTTTTTTTTTCTTTTTTTTTTTAAATTTTTATTTATTTATTTTTTTGTTACAGATATTTTACCTTTTTACCCCATTGGCACCCCCCACCCCACCCCCCCTCCACCCTGTCCCCGACTTAGTTGTCCATGTCCATTGGTCATGCATACATGCATATAAGTTCTGTGGTTTATCCCTTCCCACCCCCCCACCCCCCATCCCCTCTTCTGAGGGATGTCAGTCTGTGCCCCACTTCCATGTGTCTGGGTCTACTGTATTCCTCAGACTGTTATGTTCATTATATTCCGTATATAAGTGAGATCATGTGGTATTTGTCCTTCTCTGCTTGGCTTCTTTCACTTAGGATAATACTTTCCAGGTCCCTCCATGTCGTCTCAAAGGATAAGAGATCTTTCTTTCTTACCGCTGCATAGTATTCCATTGTGTATATGTACCACAGCTTTTTGATCCATTCGTCTACTGGTGGACACTTGGGCTGTTTCCAGATCTTAGCTATTGTAAATAGTGCTGCTATGAACATGGGGGTACATATATTCTTCCTGATTGGTGTTTCAGGCTTCCTAGGGTATATTCCCAGCAGTGGGATCACTGGGTCAAATGGAAGTTCAATATTTAATTTTTTTTTTTTTTTTTTTTTTTTTTTTTTATCCTCACTCGAGGATATTTTTCCATTTTTTGTACAGATAGAATGGGAGGGAGAGAGAGGAAGGGAGAGAGAGAGAGAAACATCGACGTGAAGGGACACATCGAGTGGCTGCCACCCGCACGACCAACCAGGGCCGGGGACAAACTGCAACCGAAGTACGTGCCCTTAACGGGAACCGAACCCGGGTCTCTCCAGACCACAGGCCGACGCTCTAACCGCTGAGCCAAACTGGCCAGGGCAATATTTAATTTTTTGAGGTAGCACCATATTGTTTTCCATAGCGGCTGCACCAGTCTGCATTCCCACCAGCAGTGTATTAGAGTCCCCTTTTCTCCACACCCTCGCCAACACTTGTTGTTTGATGATTTGTTGATAGCAGCCATTCTGACAGGTGTGAGGTGATACCTCATTGTTGTTTTAATTTGCATCTCTCTGATGATTAGTGATGTTGAGCATTTCTTCATATGTCTCTTGGCCATTTGTATGTCCTGTTTGGAGAGGTGTCTATTCAGCTCCTCTGCCCATTTTTAATTGGGTTCTTTGTCTTCCTTTTGTGGAGTTGTATGAGCACTCTGTATATATTGGAAATTAACCCCTTATCTGATACATCATTGGCAATGATGTTCTCCCATACAGTGGGTTGCCTTTCCATTTTGATGATTGTTTCTTTTGCTGTGCAGAAGCTTTTTAGTTTGATGTAGTCCCATGTGTTCATTTTCTCCTTTATTTCTGTTGCCTTAGGTGATGTATCAGTGAAAATTCTGCTCCGTATGATGTCCGAAATTTTGTTGCCTACATTTTCTTCTAGAATTTTTATGGATTCACGGGTCACATTTAAGTCTTTTATCCATTTTGAGTTTATTTTTGTGTATGGTGTAAGTTGATGGTCTAGTTTCATTTTTTTGCATGTAGCTGTCCAGTTTTCCCAACACCATCTATTAAAGAGGCTGTCTTTACTCCACTGTATGCTCTTGCCACCTTTGTCAAATATTAATTGAGCGTATTGCCTTGGGTCCATTTCTGGGCTTTCAGTTCTGTTCCACTGGTCTATATGCCTGTTCTTGTGCCAGTACCAGGCTGTTTTGGTTACAGTCGCTTTGTAGTATAACCTGATATCTGGTATTGTGATCCCTCCAACTTTGTTCTTCTTTTTCAAGATTGCTGTGGCTATTCGGGGTCTTTTTTGGTTCCATATGAACTTTTGAAGTATTTGTTCTAGTTCTATGAAATATGTCGTTGGTATTTTGATGGGTATTGCATTGAATCTATAGATTGCTTTGGGTAGTATGGACATTTTAATTATGTTAATTCTTCCAATCCATGAACAGGGTATGTGCTTCCACTTTTTTATATCTTCCTCTATTTCTTTTTTCAATGACCTGTAGTTTTCTGCAAATAGGTCCTTTACTTCTTTGGTTAAGTTTATTCCTAGGTATCGTAATTTTTTTGGAGCGATGGTAAATGGGATTGTTTTTTCAGTTTCTCTTTCTGTGAGCTCATCATTGATGTACAAGAATGCCGTCGATTTCTTGACGTTAATTTTGTATCCTGCTACTTTGCCAAATTCATTTATTAAGTCTAATAGATTTTTGATGGATTCTTCAGGGTTTTCTATGTATAATATCATGTCATCTGCAAATAATGACAGTTTCACTTCCTCCTTTCCAATTTGGATCCCTTTTATTTTTTCTTCACATCTGATTGCTGTGGCTAAGACTTCCAGTACAATGTTAAATAAGAGTGGCGAAAGTGGACATCCCTGTCTTGTTCCTGTTCTTAATGGAAATGTTTTTAGTTTCTGTCCATTGAGTATGATGTTGGCTGTAGGTCTTTCATATATAGCCTTTATTATGTTGAGATATGATCCCTCTATTCCTACATTGCTGAGCGTTTTTATCAGAAATGGATGCTGGATTTTGTCGAATGCTTTTTCAGCATCTATTGATATGATCATGTGGTTTTTATTCTTCATTTTGTTTATGTGATGTATCACGTTTATTGATTTGCGAATATTGTACCAGCCTTGCATCCCTGGAATGAATCCCACTTGGTCGTGGTGAATAAATTTTTTGATGTATTTCTGGATCCGATTTGCTAGTATTTTGTTCAGGATTTTGGCATCTATGTTCATCAGGGATATTGGCCTGTAGTTTTCTTTCTTCGTAGTGTCTTTTTCTGGTTTTGGAATTAGAATTATGCCGGCCTCATAGAATGTGGTTGGAAGTCTTCCTTCTCCTTGAATTTTTTGAAATAGTTTGAGGAGAATGGGTGTTAGTTCTTTTTTGAATGTTCGGTAAAACTCCCCTGTGAAACCATCTGGGCCTGGGCTTTTGTTTGCTGGGAGAGTCTTGATTACTTCTTCAATTTCCTTAGTTGTTATTGGTCTGTTCAAGTTTTCTATCTCTTCCGGGAATAGTTTTGGGAGACTGTGTGTTTCTAGAAATTTGTCCATTTCGCTGATATTGTTGAATTTGTTGCCATATAGTTGTTCATAGTAGTTGTTAACGATCTTTTGTATTTCCGTGGTGTTGGTTGTTAC
Source organism: Molossus molossus (assembly GCF_014108415.1). Classification (NCBI taxonomy): domain Eukaryota; kingdom Metazoa; phylum Chordata; class Mammalia; order Chiroptera; family Molossidae; genus Molossus; species Molossus molossus. Next base: position 29,252,439 of record NW_023425366.1, on the reverse strand, counting down.
TTCTCCTCTTTCACTTCTGATTTTGTGTATTTGGGTTCTCTCTCTTTGTTTCTTGGTGAGTCTAGCTAAGGGTCCATCTATCTTGTTTATCTTTTCGAAAAACCAGCTCTTTCTTTCATTGATCCTTTGAATTGTTTTTTTGGTCTCTATGTCATTTATTTCTGCTCTGATCTTTACTATTTCCTTCCTTCTACTTGCTCTGGGGTTTTCTTTTTGTTTGCTTTCTAATTCTTTAAGTTGTGAGGTTAGACAGTCAATTAGAAATTTTTCTTGTTTTTTGAGGTAGGCCTGTAGTGCTATGAACTTCCCTCTCAGAACTGCTTTCACTGCATCCCATAGATTTTGTGTTGTTGTGTGTTCATTTTCATTGGTTTCCAGGAAGTTTTTAATTTCTTCCTTGATCTCCTCGGTGACCCATTCATTGTTTAATAACATGCTATTTAGCCTCCATGTGTTGAAATGTCTTTGCATGTTCTTGTTGCAATTGATTTCTAGTTTCATGCCATTGTGATCTGAGAAGATGCTTGATATGATTTCAATCTTCTTGAACTTGTAGAGATTTAGTTTGTGTCCTATCATGTGGTCTATCTTTGAGAATGTTCCATGTGCACTTGAGAAGAATGTGTATTCTGTAGTTTTGGGGTGTAATTCTCTGTAGATATCTATTAAATCCATTTGGTCTAGTGCTTCATTTAGAGTCTCTGTTTCCTTGCTAATTTTTTGCCTAGAGGATCTATCCAGTGCTGTCAACGGGGTGTTGAAGTCCCCTGCTATGATTGTATTGTTGTCGATTTCTCCATGGAAGTCCTCCAGAAGATTTTTAATATATTTCGGTGCTCCTATATTGGGTGCATATATGTTTATCAAGGTTATATCTTCCTGTTGGATAGATCCTTTCAATATTATGTAGTGGCCGTCTTTGTCTCTAGTTATGGTCTTCATTTTGAAATCTATTTTATCAGATATGAGAATTGCTACCCCAGCTTTTTTTTGCTTTCCATTTGCTTGGAAAATTTTTTCCATCCCTTCACTTTCAACCTATGTGAGTCTTTTGTTGAGAGGTGGGTCTCTTGTAAACAACATATAGATGAGTCATGCTTTCTTATCCAATCAGCTACTCTGTGTCTTTTTATGGGAGCATTCAATCCATTTACGTTTAAGGTGATTATTGATATGTACTTATTTATTGCCATTTTTGTTTAGTGTGGTTCTATTTTTCTTCCCATTTCTACTGCTAATTACAGCAGTCCTTTTAACATTTCTTGCAGTGCTGGTTTGGTGCTAATGTATTCCCTTAGCTTTCTTTTGTCTGGGAAGCTCTTTATTTGATCTTCTATTTTGAATGATAGCCTTGCTGGGTAGAGTAGTCTTGGATTCAGATTCTTGTTTTTCATGACTTTGATTACTTCATGCCATTCTCTTCTGGCCTGTAGTGTTTCTTGTGAGAAGTCAGCTGAGAGCCTTATGGGGTTCCCTTTGTAGGTAACCTGTTGCTTATCTCTTGCTGCTTTTAGGATTCTCTCTTTGTCTTTAATTTGTGGCATTTTAATTACTATGTGTCTTGGTGTGGGCCTGTTTGGGTTCTTCTTACTTGGGACTCTCTGTGCTTCTTGAACTTGAATGCCTTCTTCCTTCACCAAATTAGGGAAGTTTTCTCTCACTATTTTTTTGAATATATTCTCTATCCCTTGCTCCTTTTCTTCTTCTTCGGGGACTCCTATGATGCGAATATTATTACGTTTCCAGGTGTCCCATAGTTCTCTTAAGCTGTCTTCCTGTTTTTTAATAGTTTTTTCCTTTTGTTTTTCTGATTGGTTGATTTTTTCTACCCTGTCTTCTAATTCACTGATCCGGTCCTCAGCTTCCCCTACTCTGCTTTTTAAACCTTCCAATGTGTTTTTCATTTCGGATATGTCATTTTTTATCTCTTCTTGTTGGTTTTTAATTTCCATTTGGCTTATTTTCAGTGTCTCTATGTCCTTACTCATGCTGTTCAGCTTCCTCAAGATCATGGCTCTGAATTCTAGCTCTGTTAACATGCCTAATTGCTCCACATTGATCTCATCTTCGGTGGAGGTGTCTTGCTCTTTCATTTGGCTTCTGTTTCTGTGTTTCACCATTTTAGCTATCACTGTGGGCTTTGGAGCCTGTCAAGTTCTCCCTGTGGGTGTTGGTGTTCTGCTGTTTGTGGCTCCCTCTCCTGTGTTTAGATGAGCGAGGGAGGACCCGCGTTGAACACCACTGTCAAGTCTTACTTTCCTGGTTAAAGTTGCCAGCCCAGGAAACGTACTGTTATCCTCTAGCTTTTTGCCTGGTGGCTAGCAGTCTAAGTTAATTGATCAGTTTTGTCAGTTGATTGAAAAACTCCCTCTGGTGCTCAGCCAAGGGGCTTTCAGGAGGGTGGGGCAGATGCTGGTTGTTAGTGAGCCTCAATTAGCACTTCAATGGCCCACAGGGTGGGGTTGGATCTCCGAGGGAGGGGCTGCTGCCTCTCTCAGAGCCCTGGGAAGGAGCAATGTGGCCACAGTCCTGAGTGGCTGCACTCAGCCAAAGCTCTGGGCGCCCTCCAAACCCCGAGTGTCCCGACACAGTTCCAGTCCAGTCCGCCCTCCCTCCGCCGGAGCCCAAGGTGAGTGGCTGTGGCTGTTTCAGCCTCTGTCCCGGCTGCGCTGTGGGGCCGCCTGGGAGTGTAACCTGCGGGCGCCGCTTATAGCTGAGGCCGCTGCCGAGCTGCTGACTGTGCGCTCCCAGCCCCTTCTCGCGCCTTCGCAAGCCTACCGGGATGGAGTCAGTGTCCCTCGTTGTATGGTCCTCGCAAGCTGCTTTTCTGTTGGTTTTTCCCGTCGATTTGTCTGTGTTATAGTTGTAATTCCAGTTTGGTTCTGGGAGACGGTCTGTGTAGCTCCATTCACTCCGCCGCCATTTTTCGGTCCTCTCTCTACACAGTAATTTAAGAGCTATTAGCTAAGTACTGGGACCTGGAAGACAATTGTAGCAGAAATGTGAGAAAAATCTAGAACCTCTCATGAGACCAGAAGAAAAATGAAATAAATGAATTTATCTCAGAGTAATTAAAATCCAAGGATATGTCCTGGGATCTGATAATTGAAGGAGAACGGAGAATATAATTGTTAAAAGGATAAAGAACATGGGGTGCAATGTATGAATCACTTAAAACCCTGGCACAATTAAATTGTAGGAGAAAAAACAATAAAATATATAACATCTTTATCCTGAAAGAAATACAGTGACTTGAGGTTAAAATAAAAAGAAGAAATGAATTTGGACCATCTGATTTAGCAAAAGTTTAGTCAACTAAAAGAGAGTACTTGATATCTGGATTTTGGAGAAAAGTGCTGACAATATGGGATTAAAGGAAATTTCAGAGAAATCTGTACGTATGGCAGTTTTTGCAAAATTATTCAGAAAAATAAATATTAAGGAAATAAAAAATAAGATTAAATTGTGCGTTTTTCAACTAGGTTATTTAATTTCTCAAAGTAACACTCAAAATACCACAGTGACTTTAGAAAAAAGAAAAATATACAGTTGATTCAACAAGAGAAACCAATTTCAGATACTGTGTTGCTGGGGTAGACACATGAACCTGAATCCAAAATAAAGGAGAGTAAGGGAGATTGGAGAAAGCAAGATGGGATTGGGTTAGAAGACAGTTAACAAGATTACAGTGCTCTCTCCAGAGCTAATACCCTTTGGAGGGGTATGTTTTTGGTATTTCAAAGGTGTGTTCACATAGGTGCACAAGAACAATCGGCAGGCTAGTTTAAAACTTTTCACTAGAGAAGTCATATGCCTGGGGCACGACCTGCCCCTGCCCAGTTTGGAATTTATGATCAGATCACCCTGTGAGGTTTCCACAGAACTCTTTTTTCATCCACAATACAAAGATCCATGAAAGTAGCAATATGGCAGTTCAACTCTTGGAAGGGTCAGAGTGAGAAAACATTTATCCAGAGGATATCAGATCTGATTTTCTTTTTTTTAAATGAATAGTTTGAAGGGTGGAGAAAAAAAGAACTAAGATTCCAGGAAGAAGTAGTTGCAGAGCTGTGAGCTGTGTAAAAGCATATGATGTTTGCAAAGTGGTAGTAGCCAGATGTCTATTAGTGTGGCCGAAAGAGCAAAAAACCTGGGTGAGAAACGAGTTTGTAAAAGCAATTTGAAACAAATATGCAAATGCCTCTAGTACCATTACTAAGGGACTATGAGAAAACCGTGGAGGTGGTCAAAATCTATAAAACTAGGGGGGTGTGTGTGTGTGTTTACAATCATTATAGCATTTTTGTGCTGTATAAACTGGATAAATTAGAGCCTAAAGCTAAGAGATTGAAGATGTTTTTAAAAGTTAAACATTTTAAATAAAACGCTTCAGATAAAGTTTACAGGTTAAGGTGGTTAAATTCCTTTTTACTTGCAAATGACGTCAACAAAGTACAGATTAAAATGAAATCTGACTCTTGGGAGAGCGAGTTTAATATGGAATCATTGGCTCTTTTTCCCCATAGTGCTGTGTTCTTTTCCCTTGTGCATAGTGCCTATGCATATTTGCTGCTTTCATAGTACAGTCCTTGTAATATTTTATTTAATTATTTATTTATTTAATCATTTATGCATTTATTTATTCATTCATCCATTCATTTATTTATCTTTGTTGCCAGCGCCAAATTCTGGAAGATAATCCAGTTATGCATAAGCATTTCTCTTCTTATACTGCAATATCAAAAATGTATTCAAATACTGAATGGCATTGATTTCAAATCATTGCTACTGAAGCAAGAAGAAGATTAGTATCAAGTACATTATGGTTTCTAATTCATGGTCATGGAAAGGAAAAGTGTAATGTAGTTCAGGGAAACGGATGTAAGAAGCATATTAGAAATGTGTTGTTTCGCAACTGATACAGTTCTCCAAGGAAATTATTTTATATGGATTCATGACAATGACCACCTGCTCTAAATCTATGTGCTGAGAACTTGCGTGATTGTGAAACTGGTCACTGCTAACATCAGACACCTTTCACAGAAGTGCACCAATGAGCACAGAGTCACAGCTCAGTGGCCCTGAAATACACGCTCTCATTAAACTGCATACAGCAGCAAGAGAATGCATAGTGTACTGTATAAAATATTGAATACAATTTTCTACATTTATCTGACTTAAATTTATTTTGTGTTATTACTTCATAATTTAAATGAATAACTACTGACCTGGCCCCCGAGGCTGAGGCGAATAGATTCCATTCTTATGTAGGCCTCTTGGCCAAGGCGACTAAATGACTCCATTTTTATCATCAATGGACCTTCCTCAATATTTTTCCAATAACAGGTTAATTACTCCTAGAAGTAAAAAAATTTTGCCTAAGATTATAGTTGCCCCACGTGTAGGGAGGCATTTGCAGTTTCCAGTATTTGCAGACATTTGCAGGTACTTGTGAGCCCTTTTTGACTTCTGTAATCACTGTCACACCCACTATTGTACCAGTCCCCTGAGTGGGGGGCAAAAGAAGGATGGGGCTTCTGTCTTTAAAATCAGATGAGCAGGAAGAATCTGTGCTGAGGATCTGGGGAAGCTGCACCTCCCAGCTCACTGGTGCAATGATGTGCTCCTTTACAATTCGGCTGTGTGCCTCTGGTTATCTCTCTGACACGTTACAACACCACAACCTTTGGCCTATTCTAATTTCTTATGTGATACACAAACTATTTTATGATTTTTTAAATCTTTCTGATTTTATTGCAAAGTGATAAGAACAATTTCAAAAAACTAGATAAAAAGCACAATAGCATCTTGGTATTATAATAAACATTTACTAACATTTTATTATTAAATGAACAAAATATAAACAAAAGTGATCAAAAAGCTTGTTAAATGTGTCAATAGTACTGTTCATTCACTCAACAAGCAGTTACTGAGTGGTACTTTCCTGGGAACTGTGTATTAAACATTATTTAAAACAGTGTAAATACATATTAGGTGGATCAGTGTAAGCAATACACAAAATTAATAAAAAGTTTATTATATTAGATAGTCATAAATGCTACAGAGATAATGCAAGAAAATGTATGAGAATGGGTTATGTGTGTGTTTGTGTGTGTGTGTGTGTGTATGTGTGTATGGTGGGTGGGGCACAAAGGCATTAAACTTACAAAAATAGGGAAGGTTTGACTAAAGTAGTGACCTGTGGGTAAGACCAAAAGGTATAAAGATGAGCCTTGTTAAATTCCAGGAAAGAGTAGACCAGGAAGAAGAAAGTAAATGTAAAAGTTCTAATATGAGACATTGCCTATATAACAGCAAGAAACACTAAAACTCCAAACTTGGTTCAAAGAAAGAAAGGCAATGGTATTCTATTAAGCAGATGGTCAAAAAAAAAAAAAGCCATGATTTTTAGTTTCTGTCACTTTCAGTTGTGTAAATACAACATGATTGATTTCAAGCCACCTACCACCATGATGTTATAGAATGAGAAGTTGGAATGAGATGCACACAAATCTTCATTAACTTGTTCCAGTGCCCCCAGCACACCACTAGAAGAGAGTGTTTGGATTCGAGTTCGAGGTTGTAAGGGCCAGATGGGGATGAGATAAAGTAGTGGCTTCTTACCATTAAATTCTCTAATTTTTTTTCTCTATGTAGGATTGGAAAATAATCGGATGATTTAAAATCGTTTAATTCACAAAGAATACAATATAAAAGTGTAATAATCATAAATACCCAATTAGAGCTTATGAAATACCCCTTTCTTATTGAATGTAAACAGACTTGTGAAAAGTAAACAAATTTCAAAGTTCAAAAATCACATGTAAAACAAGATTAGGGTGAGTCACTCAGGGGACAATTTATAGGAGGCACATAAGGTGCCAGTTAGCTTGGTTTTTACTTGATTAACTCCAAGAGAAGTACTTATTTGCACCTCCTTTTGTCACCACTGATATTTAAGTGATGTAAGTAGGAGAGCCAGCTTTCTATCTTACTTGCCTTGTGCAGGAAATGTGTTATGCTGAAAATCATATGCATATTGCTGTATCTCCCTCTCCATTTCCAAGACCGTCTATCTGAAAATTTGGCATTCATTCGAAACCACTTTTGCACTCCAGATAGGCCTCATCTTTTGGCAGTGGTGGTGAAGACAATCATCCAAGATGAATAACTTCATCTCCCTTCTCTCCTCTAAGAAAAAGGTATCCATACTGGTTAATCAGCCTCTTGAAACTTTGTGATCTCATGGGAAACTGGCCACCTTTACCCAAGGACAAATCCTGTAGTAGTGTCCCCTTTTTCTTTTACTGTTTGTCTAGGGTACATTTTCTATCTCCTTGTTTAACACTTCATCCTTTAGCATAGTCGAATATAAATACAATCAGATCACTGCAATATTCATGAATATTTTTTCCATGTTTCATAGAGCTAAAGTTATTTCCTTCTCTTCACGACAAAGTGTCTAAATATAAAATAGAGGGTTTGAGCTCATCCATTACTCATCACTCATGTTTCCACTGCCATGTGTCTTCCAGTTCACTGTCTCACTGGTTTCTCTTGAATAAGTCATCAAGCATCTCCGAAATCTCAAAATCCGTGGGGAAATTACAGTTCCTACCTTTTCTGACCACTGTGTGGTCTTTCATCACCTTGACCTTATCTCCTAATCTTTTCCTTAATAATCACGTGCACCTATTTTTAATTCTTCTTTTCCAATGGATTCCTTCTCTGATTACTTTTCCAGTCTCTTCTCTCTTTCCCATCCCCAACACAAATGGATTGCTTTCTCTGTTCTATTTTTTCCATATTGTACGCGTTCACTCAATACATTTAAAATCTACTTATCCTTGAGCTTATCTAAATGTGTAAGTGGCATATTTTATCCCTGGAGTCTTCTACCAGTTCCAGAACCTTATTTCTAATAGAGTATGATATATGTTTATTTAAAACGACCAACGGGTACCTGAAAATGTGCTCTCAACATCTCTAATCATCAGGGGAATAAAAATTGAAACCACAGTGTCACCTCACATCTCTTATCATAACTATTATCAAAAAGACTGGAAATAAGTGTTGGTGAGAATGGGAGGAAAGAAAACCCTTGCACACTACTGGTGAGAATGTAAATTGGTGCTACACATCAGGTAAACAATATGGTGGTGCCTCAGAAACTAAAAACAGAACTATAATAGGATCCAGCAATCCCTCTTGTGAGTACATACCCAAAGGAAAGGAAATCAGTACTTTGAAAAAATATGTTCATTCCCACATTCATTGCAGCATTATTCATAATAGCCAAGACATTCATTCATTAACAAATGAATGAATAAAGAAATCATGGTATGTATATAGAGCAACACAATGTACAGTAAAGTGAACATAGACAACATCATTGCATTATAATAATCAAACTTGTTAAGAAATTAGAACTTAATTATTCCTGTCCACTAAAAAGAAATGATAATTATGTAAAGTGATGAAGGTGCCAATTTTCACTACAATAACAATCTTATTACAATATATAAATGTTTCAAATTAACATCTTGTACACATTAAATTTATACTATGGTATATGGTAAATATATTTTAATAAAAATAAATACATGATATAAAAAACTTATTTTGATTAACATACACCATCCTTTGTGATATGGTTTCATCTCTTTTATTATAGCTGTTGTTTTTCTTCTACTTCATGCATTATTTTTATTTTTTTTGCTATTCTCTTTATCTAGAGGATAATTGTTCCCATACTTACAAGGCTAGAGATTATTCACATGTGAAAACAACAGAGTTCTTTCAAGAAAAAATACAGATACTTAGGTATCTATTTACATAATATAAAGAAAGAAATATTAGCATTTAAAATAAGAGAAATTTTGAGTAAATACTTCATATAAGGGAAATACTGCATTTTAAAGGGCATACTAAGACCCAGGTACTATTAATGTAAATGGCTAAGTCCCATAACTATTGTGATGAAAATATTGAACTTTAAAAACATAAAATTTATGAGCATCCAAAAAGATAAAAATTAACTTATTCATAGACAAAAACCAAACATAGGCTAGATTAAGACTTGTTTTTAGTACATTAAAAAAATAATGTGTATATATATATGTGTGTGTGTGTGTGTGTATACATATGAGTTTAATATGGTACCATAAAAATGACATTAATCATTAAAATATGCTGAGAAAATATTTAAATATGTGGACACAATAAACAAAACTTTTTACTCATATCAAGCACCAAAAAAACTACATTTGATTTTTAAATTTTATATGATTTATGAAAGATGTAAAATCTTACAAAAAGGAAAAACGTGAATGTGAGCATAAACTTAGTGGAAAAAAATTATTTCAATATTCACATGTAAAATGCAAAACAGAAAATGGTGATGGGTTTGATCAAATTAAAATTAACGACAATTACATTATAAAAATAAAATTAAGAGGCAAATGACAAATTAAAGAAAAAAATTATAATATGCAAATCTAGGAGTGGATATATTTAATCTCTAGAATCCATTTACAAATAATTGAAAAAATAATATCTTTCAATATAAAATTGAGCAGAGTTTACATAAAAATATATTGTACAAAGAAATAAGATTGAAATTCAGCAAGAATAAGGATATTATATCAGGTTCATTTCCCACCACAGTATAGTATTGTTAACTGGCTTGCAGAAATTAGGGTGAAGTCAATAAAGAATTTTTAGTGGCTCCCTATGTCAGTGGTTTTAATAACACTCTACATTAATTTAATGTTCACCTAAGTGAAATAAGTCAACCAGAGAAAGACAAATACCATATAATTTCACTTATTAGTGGAACCTAAAAAACCAAACCAAAACAAAACAGAAACATCACAGATACAGATAATAAATTAATGGTTGCCAGAGTAGAGGAGGGTGGGGCAATGGATGAAAAAGGTGAAGGGGAATAGAGGTACACACTTTCAGCTATAAAATAAATAAGTCACAGGGATGTAATGTACAGCACTGAAAATGTAGTCAATAATATCATAATTTTATAAGTTGACAGATGGTTACTTGACTTACAGTAGTGATCACATTGTAAGGTATATAAATATCAAAATACTATATTGTACACCTGAAACCAACATATATTGTATGACAACTATTAATAAATATATTCACCTAAATTTGTTTCTACTTAATAAAGCTAATGTGTTGTTGTGTTTTTTTTTTTCTTTATTGATTTTAGAGAGAGAGGAAGGGAGAGGAAGAGAGAGATAGAAACATCAATGAGAAAGAACATCAATTGGCCACCTCCTGGATGCCCCCCACTGGGGATCTGGCCCACAACCTGGGCATGTGCCCTGACCAGGAATGAAACTGGCCGGCAAGCTAATGGTTTTTTAACTCAAATATATACTGTAAATTTTTTAAATGGCATGTATAAAATAGTATGCCCAAATTTCATTTGGAATTTTTTTAACAATCACTTTATCTTTCATAACTGTTTATTTTTGTCATAACTGTTTAATTTGACATGTATGTCTTTGTGTATGAGTGTGTGTGTATAAATATAGAGGCAAGTGCTACATAATTTTCAAAATTCAAACAAAAACAAGTAAGTCAGATAAAGTTGCTACAAATTTAAAAGTGGTAATAGTAACAAGAAGAAACACATATCTTATTTGAAAAGGTACTCATAGTTGTTATTGTAGGCTGAATGGCCCCCAGAAGATGCTCATGTCCTCATCCCAGAACCACTATGTTACCACACAGGACAAAGCAGGCTCTGAAGATGTGACTGAGGGTCTAGAGTTTAGGAGATCATCTTGGTCTATCCAAATGGCTTCAGTGAAATCACAGAGGGACATCATAAGAGAGATAAATGATGGTCACAGTCCAGGAAAGATCTGAGGATGTTGACAGATGTCATAAGAAGAGAAGATGTTACATGATTGGGTTTGAGGGTGGGAAAAAAAAAAGCTATGAACCAAGGAACAACATGGTGACCTGTAAAAACTAGAAAAAGCAAGGACAAGAGTCTTGCCTCAGAGTTGTCAGAGGAACTAACCTTGCCAACACCTTAACTTTAGCCTAGTGACAATGATTTTGGACTTCGGAAGTCAGAACAATAGATGTGAATCCACGAAGTGCTCATTTGTTTAAGTAGCATTTGAAACTAATACAATTTAATGTTTTAATGTTGAAATAAGAAAGCCTAATTTCAAAATTAGAGGGAGACAATTTTAAGAATAAGTTGTTAGCTTGGATGTGGGCAGATAGAGAGATGTTCGTGGTCTTCTGGTTTTTCAGCTCTGACATGAAAAAAAGTATAGAAGTCATCACTTTCATCCTCACAAAAAGAAAAAAAATGAATAAACTAAAAATCAATATAATTTTTAACAATCTATCAGAAAACTGCAGTAACAGGGCAAGCTGCCACATGTAATTTGGAGAGAGAGGTAGATACTGAGAATCGCAGCGAAAAGCAGCTTACTGGAAACAGAAAATGCCAAAGTAATGGGAAGAACATTTAAAAAGCACTTGTGATGAATTGCTGGAGGCTGAGAGTGAATTAATTTGAGAGTTAAAACTCCTGAGGTCTCTTTCCTAGAAGGCCCTCATATGATCATGGGTTTTACCTACAGGAACTACACTGAGTTCTGACAGATTACAGAAAAAAATCCCCTTGGGTATCTGGCAAGAAGGGGGAGATTAACCAGCTTGAAATATGCCCAGAGTGTTCTTTATAACAAAGATCTGCCCTGGAGGGTAAACTACCAGAGCCTCAGAAAACCGAAGGGAGAGACAATGAAACAACTCCAGCCACTTCAGACTTTGGTCCCATCTGTGGGGAAAAAAGGCAAAGAAACATTTCCGTGGGTGTGTCACCAGGACTCGGGGCAACTAAAAATGAAGTAAAATGAGTAATACATGCTTCCACCTTAAGAAACTACAAAATGAAAAAACGAGCCATATAAAAGTAATACAAATAGAGAAAATAAAATATTGAAAATAAGAGGATAGCCTTGGCCAGTTTCGTCCAGTGGTTAGAGCATCAGCCTGCAGATGGAAGGGTCACGGGTTCAATCCCTGGTCAAAGGCATGTACCTGGGTTACAGGTTTGATCCCCAGCCCCAGTCGGGGTCATGCAGTAGGCAACCAATCAATGTGTCTCTCACATCAATTTTTTTTTTCTCTCTCTCTCTCTCTGTTCCCCACTTCCTCTACTCTGTCTAAAAATCAATGGAAAAATATCCTTAGGTGAGGATTAACCAAAACTAAATAAATAAATAAATAAATAAATAAATAAATAAATAAATAAAATTGAAAACAAACAATTGTAAAAAAATAATAATAATAAAACCAAAATCTAGTTCTTTGAAAGATCAACATTTATAAATCTTTGCTAGGATAACCAAGAAATCAAAGAAGACCCAAATTACCAATTCCAGAAGTGAAAGAGGTGATCCCATAGACATTACCATGATAATAAGGGAATATCATGAAAAATTCTGAGGTTGCAAATTTGATAACAGATGAAATGGACCAATTCCTTAAAAGACACAAGTTACAGAAACTCACATAGGGAGAAAAACACAAACAATTCTGATACTGTAACAATGGATACATAATGCTATGAAAATCCATAGCTGCATAAAACAGAAAATGAACTTTACTACAATCTATAACTTAAGTAAGTGATAATATATCAACTTTGTTTCATTAATAGTGACATTCTACAGTAAGGCAAGGTGTAAATAATTTCTGAACTGTGAGCAGTGAGTAATATATGGGAACTCTCTGTAATGTCCGCTCACATATTCTGTAAATTAAAAAATATTAAGATTTTGTTAAGAACTGTCTCTTAATTTTAAAAAAGCCTATTTTGGGATCCTCTTAAATTTGTCTTTCATTGTAAACCAAATTTCTACTAATCAATTATTTGGTGGTCTCACTGCCAGAATTTCGGTTGCAGAAAACTTTCTTCTGATTTAATATACATATGAAACCAACACCAGTTTTATTTTTTAAATATCTATTCATTACTAAAATGTTGGCATACTTTTTACTTCCTCTATTGCCTATTTTTTTAGTTTTTTATTCTAGATACGTAAAAGTTTAGCCTTTTTGTAACAGGAACACTTCTGCCCAGTGTATTCACACTAAGGTAACTCTGGCACCACTTTCTAGGAAAAATCAAAGGAAATGAGTCCAAGTACTAATTCCTGCAACATATTTGGTGAATGTTATTGGTGTGATTTGTGACAAGAGGACCTTGTTGAAGCGCACAGAACTTAATTCGGACCATGTCTACAGACAGCAGGTTTTCAATCACTGGTGCTGAGCCAAAGCCCCTGACCAGATTTCTAAACAAGGCATTGTCTTTCAGAGAGGCATGCAGGCTCCCTGCTCCTCTGGGGAATTATCTTTTGAAGTGGATGTGGCAGCAGCATTGAGGTAAAACATTTAATGGAGGAAATGAGACTACATTGGGAAAAGTGGAAACAGAAAAATGCTCTCCAGAGCCATACTACAATTTGAATTAAACAGAGAACAGAAGTGCTGGATATCTTTGGGCCATTTTTTTTCTCCTTTAAATATAAGTGGTAATAGGGAAGTCAATCTTAATTAAAGGACTATTGCAATAGTCAAAAATGTGGAAATCTGAGTACTGTCTAAAAGTGCAAAAGCAAGAATCACTGGCAGATGAACCATAGCTGAGTGCAGCTGTGCAGCACAATACAATGTCTGCTAGCAGCTCTCCTAAAGCATGCTGGATGCTAGCATGTCCAAGGTTAATGAGCTATAAATATGTAGACAGTATTTATTTTCAATGTAAATACTATCTTAAATCTTTTAACACCTATTTATGCCACTGATTTTTGTTTGAAAATAAATTCCATTAAAAAGTCCTTCAAACCCTGATACAATGGTCGTTTTCATCATTTTATACAAGGAGAGCAAAGCAAGAGCTTCTTTATTAACCGCTGGTCTAGGCATGGCAACTACGTAACTGTAGTCTTTGCATTTATGGAGTGATTTAACTCATGATTTCTAATTAGACATTCTCCAGAGACCAAAGGTGAGCATTGCAATAGACTGTGGAGAAATTAAAATGTACATGTCAGAGTTACAGTATGTGACTCTAAAAGAAATTGACAGCAACAAAAATCCCATAGTCTAAATAATCATTATTTTCTTTAAACCATCAAAGAACCAAATTGAAATTGCCCAAAATCTAAGAAAAGAAATGGCCTTGCAGGAGAGACCAGCCGAGCCTCCCTCTCCACCCAGGGAGCCTGCAGTAGCAACCACTGCCCGGAGCCATGCTAATAGGTGAGAAGTTCACAGAACTTAAACTGCTGAAAACTGAGTGTGAGCAAAGGTGCCATTACCTATCATGGAACGATCCTCCATAAGGATCATTCTGACAGTGTGTGCATAAAAAGCTCCTTCCCTTCCCCCACTCTCTAGCCCCCATGTGTTCTAGGAAATGGCTAACCACAGAAAAGTTGGGGCTCCTGACATTGAACAATTGTCTGAACATTTTAAATTCTTCATTTATAATGTCCCAAAACTGCTCAATGGATCCATTACAGGGAACCCTGGAATAATTATAAAGTCTTGTTGGCTTATAAAACCCTACGTTAATAAAATGTTTGCCAACCAGAGGCTGTCTAGTTAAGAGCCTTTTGTTCATCTATGATATTGACCCCCTTTTTAAAAAATATCTTTGAATCTTTGTTGAAATGAAAGGACCAGAAAATATGTTCTTTCGATGCTAGTTTGTCAATAGCAGTCTTTCTAAATTTTGCCTCAGGCTTTGTTTTTTCTTTGAGAATGTAGAACTCGTTAGAAGCTGCAGATATCAGAAGAATCAATACCTATGTGTGGGCTCTTTTCCATACACCTGCACAGGATGCAGAAGAGAAAGATTAGGGTGGAGAGTGAAAAGAGAAAGCTTCTCTCATGGTGCAGTCGTAGAGAGAAGGGAGGACGACCAACACAGGAATGCAGGAAGCCCAACTGGACTCTTCTTTACTACAGAATAGAAAAACAAACTATGGAGGAGAACTAGCAAAGCCTGTTGCCCCAGGGCACAGATGAAAAAGAATCCTGCCTGGGAAAGTAGAAAACAAAAACACCTTTATGCATGGGGGAGAGACTAGGAATAGTCTTCAAGGTACCTTGATAGCACTCTATGTCTCACATGCCTAGGAGAGGAACGGAAAACGTTTTTGAACAAGACTCATCGCTGTGAAGTAAAGTGTGGCTGCCATGAAAAGTGTACAACTTACCAAAGAAACCCTATGGGCTAGACCCATGAATATAAGATTCACTTTGAACTTAGCCCTAACCCTATCCCTCATGTGGCCCCAAAGGATAGAAAATACTGAGTAACAAATAACAACAGTCTTCCACACAAAAAATGTGTAAATAGAAACACCTTTTGATCTACAGGTGTGCAGTGAAGGCCAATAGCTGGAGGTAGAGAATTATTAAGTAACATCCTCTGATACATCCAACTGCCACACAAGGGAAGGCAGGAGAATTGTGAAGCTGGTGGTACATTCAAGTGACAAACAGCAACTTCAAAGCCAGACCCAGCTTAGCTCCTGACTAGGTTAAGTCAGCTCCCCACTCTGATGGCCTAGCACCTGGTATAAGAGGAGCTAAGTTCAATTCAGGGCATAAATACTATTTACCTCAATTTTTACTTTTTATATATGATGTCTAGCCCTCAAAAAAAAAAAAAAGGTGACACACAAAAAAGCCTGGAAAAACAACAATTAACCCATTATAAAGAGACAAAATAATCAACAAAAGAGTAGACAAAGAGATGGCCCAGGTGTCAAGTTATCACAGAAAATTAAAAATAACTATGATTGATGTGTTAAATACTCTGGCAATGAGGGAAAAATATGTATGGACATGTGTAGGAATTCACCAGAGAGAATAAAAATTATGGCAAATAATTGGACGTGCTATTAAAAACATAACCCCCCAAACTGTAATAGATATGCACAATGATTGGTAGACTTGACATATCTGAGGGAAGAATCAGTGGATCTGAAGATAGGTCAATGGGAATTACCTAAATTAAGTGCTTAATAATTAAAGAATAAAAAATTAAATAAAAATTTTAAAAGAATAGCTATTAAAATATATGTAGGGTGATGCCAAACATTTTAGCATATATGTAACTGTAATCCCAGAAGAAAAAGAAAGAGTTCAAAGTAATAAGGTGAAGAGATAATTGCTGAACATTCTCAAATACATTGAAAAATTATAAGCCAAGAAAAACAGAAAACACAAGCAGGATAAATTTAAATAACAAATAAATTTATTATTATTATTATCACTATTATGATGATTATTATTATTAGTGTATTGGTGGGAGGATTAAGAGCACTTAATAAGAGATTTACTCTCTTAAATTCTGTAGTGTATAATACTATATTGTTAACAATAGGCACTATATTCTAAAGTAGATCTCTAAGACCTATTTATCTGGGGTAACTGAAATTTTATGTCCATTAAACATTTTACCCACACCTCAGCCACTTATAATTGCTGTTGTCTTCTCTGCTTCTGTGTCTACTTTAGATACTTCCTATAAAGGGAATCATGTAGTATTTGTTCTTTTGCACTGGCTACTTTTACTTAGAAAATATCCTCTAGGATCAACTATGTTTTCACAAATGTTAGTATTTACTTCTTTTTTTTAAGGCTGAATAATGTTCCATTATATGTCTATCACATTTTCTTTATCCATTTATCTGTCTAGGATCACAGAAATTGACAAAGATTCTTGCCAAAATTATTAGAACCAACAAACAAATTCAGTAAAGTTGTAAAATACAAAATCAACATACAAAAATCTGTTGCATTTTTATAAACCAAAAATGAACTGTCCAAAAAGGAAATTGAGAAAATAATCTCATTCACAATAGCATTAAAAAGAATAAAATACCTAGGAATAAACTTAGCCAAGGGGTTTGTCTGAGTTAGCTCACACTGCCATAACAATGTACCATAAATGGGTTGGCTTACATAACAGAAATTTATTTCCCACAGTACTAGGTGCTGGAAAGTTCAAGATCAAGATACCTGTTGATGTCTGGTGAGAGCTGCCCTCATAGAAGGCTCTCTTTTCACTGAAACCTCACATGGCAGAACAGATGATTGCTCTCCCTGGGGACTCTTTCATAAGGACAGTAGTATCACTCATAAGGTCTCCACCCTCATGATCTAATCACCTCCAAAAGGCCCTGCATACTAATACCATCACCTTGGGAGCTAAGAATTCAACACACAAATTTTGGGAGGAGACAAACAGTAAATATGTAGGAAAGGTAAAAGACATACACTGAAAACTCTAATACACCAATGAAAGAAATATATTTATCTATTTAAATCCTCACTCGAGGATATTTTTTCATTTATTTTCAGACAGAGTGGGGGAGGTTGGGGAGGGGGGGTGGAGAGAGAGAGAGAGAGAGAGAGAAACATCAACGTGAAAGAGACACATTGACTGGCTGCCTCCCGCACAACCCCAACCAAGGCCAGGGACTGAACTGCAACCGAGGTACATACCCTTGACTAGAATTGAACCTGCGACTCTTTGGTCCATGGGCCAATGCTCTAACCACTGAGTCAAACCGGCCAGGGCAAAAAAGAAATTTAAAAAGATAGAAATAAATGAAAATAGAGAAGTGGAAAAGGGAGAGAGAAAGAATGTGTCTAATATCTACTCTCATTCTTTATTTATTTATTATTTTGAAAAAGACATTTTAGAGTTGTTTCAGGTTCACAGCAAAATTGAGCAGAAAGTCCAGAGTTCTGCTGCATCTCCTTCCCTCACACATGCATAGTCTTTCCCATTCCCAACATTCCCAACAAAGTATTTGCTATAACTGATGAACCTAAACTGAAAATTGTTATCACCCAAAGTTCACGGTTTGCCTGAGGGTTTTCTATTTGAGTGGTACATTCCATGGGTTTGATAAATGTATATTGACCAGTCTTCACCATTATATCATCCAGAATCGTTTCATTGCCCTAAAAATCCTCTGTGCTATGCCTATTCCTTCTTCTCTCAAAACCTCTGGCAACCACTGATCTTTCTTTTGCCTCCATACTTTTCCCTTCCTCAGATTGTCATATAATTGCAATCATACAGTAAGCAACCTTTTCGGACTGAGATTTTTTTTCACTTAGTAACATGCATTTAAGTTTCTTCTATGTCTTGATGGGGCTTTTTGGGGGGAGAGGGGCCTGAATAAAATTCTATGGTCTGGATGTACCATAGTTTATGTACCTATTCACCTACTAAAGGACCTCTTTTGGTTATTTCCAAGTTTGGGTAATTATGAATAAAACTGCTATAAACACCTATGTGCAGATGTTGTGTGGACATAAGTTTTCTACTCATTTTGGTAGACATCAAGTAGTGCAATTGATGGATCTTATAGTAGTTATAGATTTGGTTTTGTAAGAAACTGCCAAACTGTTTTCCAATTAGGCTGTATCACTTTTCGCATTCTCACCATCAACGAACGAGAATCCCATTGCTCCAAATACACATCAGCACTTGATGCTGTCATTGTCATGAATTTTGGCCATACTAGGAGGTATGTAGTGGTTTCTCATTGTTTTAACTGGCAATTATCTAATGACATATATGTGAAGCATATGTTCATATGCTTATTTGCTGTCAGTATAACTTTCTTGGTAAGTTGTCTATTCAAATATTTTGTCAGTTTTTGAATGCGATTATTTACTTTTTTATTATTGACCTTTAAGAGTATTTTGTATACAATAGTGGGCAAAAGTAGGTTCACAGTTGTCCGTAAGTGAAATAGTTTATTCTGGATTTACTGATTGATTGATTGATTGATTGATGTCTTTTTCTATATGAAAACCTGTAAACCTACTTTTGCTCACCCCTGTATTTTGGATAACATTGCTGTATTGGATAAATAGTTTGCAAACATTTTCTTCTATATTCTCTTAACATGTCTTCACATAGCAGAAGTTTTTAATTTAATGAAACTTGCTTATCAATTAATTCCTTCATGGATTATATTTTCAGTGTTGTTTCTAAAAAGTAATTGTCAAAGTCAAAGTAATCTAAATTGTCTGCTATGTTATCTTCTAGGAGCTTTATAGTTTTGTGTTTTACATGTAGGTCTTTCATCCATTTTGAGTTCATTTTTGTGGAGGCTCTCAGTGTTTTTGAATACTATAGGTAACATACATTTGTCTTTGTGTCAAGCACATTTATCAGCAAGTTTTGTGTAATACAATTAATATCCTATTGAATAAATTAAAATGTGTCATTATCATGACCCTCTGTTTGCACTCTGCTGTTTTTCAGGTTTTCCATTATTAATTCTCATCTCCACTAGGAGAGGCGCTGTGAGTGGATGGTCGGATAACTCTCACAGGGCACCACTCTGCCATTTCTGTGAGGTGCATCCTAGAGATATCCAGGACAGGCTGCAAAATTTAAACGTGAAATTTACTATGAGAGTGTGAATAAATATAATTGAACAGAATTGACTTTTTTTCCTTTCCATCATCTTTTCTATAGCAAGCTAAAGAGGACATCAGTGCTTCCAGAATACAGCCATGTATGACCATTTAAAAGAAAAGCAGCGTTGAACTAGGTGTAGTCAATATTTTACTTGCTAAACTAGATTGAAGTGACACAAATCCATTGAGAAGAAAGATAATTTGAGATTTAGAAATAATGTTGATTTATCATGAGTGGTTCTCCTCTTTCATGTGTGCACACATGCACAAATATATGTTTAAATCATTAGTGTCTTCAAGCCTATAGTCAAATTAGACTATATTCCTCCACCCTTTTTAATGTTCACTGTTTTTTTCATATATTGCATTCAATCTTAAATAATTTTTAAATTTTCTTAAAATCATATTCTTATTCTTCTTGTAGTTTTTTAGTAATTCCTATCAAAGTAAGGTAAGATTTAATATTTAGTCTACCATACAAAATTATAATTAATGGCAACATATTAATATTTTATTATTTCAGAAATATATGTGCAAAATGTTTATAATATTAAATATATAATAACATGAATCATTATTGGAATCAATTTTACTATATAATATTTGAATAATTTACATTTAAATCAAAAGTTTATTCTCAACATATAATCAAACTACAATAGCATAAAATATACCATTAGTAGATTCCTGGTTTATAGTTCCCCGTCTCAAAAATAAGAATCAAAATCTGAGTGGAAAAACATACTGAATGTGGTCACAGCTTAATATTCTAGACTTGGTTTGGCATGATGGAAAAGAAGAGAGCAAGGTTGGAACAAGGTATACCCGTTTACCTGTAATCACATTCATAACTCAGCACACCCCAAAGAAATAAACATAAGTCACCTATAAGAAGAGAATATTTTCACAGAAGAAAAAATCATAAGGCTTTGCTAATTTATATTAACAAAATGAAGGTAGGTAATATGCTTAGTTTTAGAGCAGTTTGAGCATCAGCCCTCAGATGGAAGTGTCTCAGGTTTGATACCTGCTCAAGGGCACATACCTGGGTTGCAGGTTTCATCACCGGCCCTGGATGTGGTCATGCGGGAGGCAACCAATTGCTATGTCTCTCTCACATCGAGGTTTCTTTCTCTCTCTCCTCCTCCCTTCCTCCCTTCCACTCTCTCTTAAAAAAAATCAACGGAAAAATATCCTGGGGTGAGAATTAACAACAATGAAACAAGTAGGTAATATAGTACAATAAATGGACTCAGTGGATAGAACAGGAAGAAATGAAATTTGGATTCTGCTGAATTTATCAACTTTAGTCCACCCACTAGAGATTCAGAATTAAATGTGCTTGCTTGATAAGCTCCAAATAGTTATATTCCTTATGTTGGTCATCTAAAACCTGGAATCAAGGGTTAACTCACTAAATCAAGTTGAAATGATGAAAAAAAATTCTTGAAATAAAGTGAGAAAGGTATTAGAACAATGTAATGGAATATTACCCAATATTAAGGTATTAAGGAAGTGAGAATTTCACAAAAAACTTATTATGTATCTACTTGCCCACTACCATATAATTTCATATTTGGGGTCTCAAAGTCACTTCTCCCAGTGTGGATCTGAAGAATACACTGGTGAAGACAGAATCAGGACATTGAAAAGTTTTGTGTTGGTCATTCTGCTTTCAGCTAGGAATGCTAGCTTTGAAATGGGCTCATTTATTTTAATGAAGATAATTGCATTCTAGGGTGTAAGAGGTCAAATTTTAACAGGATCTGGTACAGGCATAGACAGAGTGGTCACTATAATAGACAGAGGGTCCAGACTGCTAATTGGAACAGTCTGACCCACAGTGATCTCTGTCAATAACAAATATATTGTCAGGTCCTTGGAAGAAAAGAAATGATCTGCCATCAACAGTCCTGCTTAATGAATATTACACAACAATAAAAATCTAGGTCTGGCAAGTGAAAATCTAAATTGAGACTTGACTCATAACAAACAGAGATTCTCTGGCCTTAAACAAACTTTACACTTGAATCATTTGAAATGTCTAAAGTCCACTGAATAAAAGTGAGGACAAATACATTGAGGGTGAATCCATTAATATCTCGCAAGAATATAAGGCCACCCTAAACTTCCCTAAAATCACCAACAGCTATGTATTAAGGCGACTACTGAAAACAAAAAGAAATGCAGTTTGCATGAGACTTATTGGAAATTATACCAGAAGTAATGCTTTTTTCTGAAAATCAGAATACTTCATCATCACAGTAGTGGCTTTTGAACATCAAGTGATAAATGAAGTTCTGAACATCTTCACACTAATTGTGCCCCAGTTAGTTCCCAGTTGACTGCTCATACATTTCTGGCTCAACCTCTTTGTTAAGTTATCTTTTTTTTTTCTTTTTTCTTCTTTTTAAGTAAACCAACCATTTAAGTACGAATTCATATTGATAAGATAACATATGTATTTTTTATTGATTTATTTTTGTTACAGATGTTTCTCCTTTTTCCCCCCCAGATACCCTCTGCTCAGCACCCCCCCCCCCCCAAGCATAGTTGTCTATGTCCGTTGGTTACGCATACATGCATATAAGTTCTTTGGTTTATATCATCTCTCCCCCACAACCCTCTTCCTCTGATATTTTTCAGTCTGAATCATACTCCTTTCTATGTCTCTGGGTCTGTTTTGTTCTTCAGCTTTTTTTGTTCATTATATTTCACAAATAAGTGAGATCATGTGGTATTTGTCTCTCTTTGATTGGCTTATCTCACTTAGCATAATACCCTCCAGGTCCCTCCATGTTGTCTCAAAAGATAAAAAGTCTTTCTTTCTTACAGCTGCAGAGTGTTCCATTGTGCATATGTACCATAACTTTAGTATCCACTCATCTGTTGATAGATACTTGGGCAATTTCCAGATATTAGCAATTGTAAATAGTGCTACTATGAACAAAGAGGTACATATATTCTTTCTGATTGGTGTTTCAGGCTTTTTAGGGTATATTCCTAGAAGTGGGGTCACTGAAGCAAATGGCACCTCAGTTTTTAATTTTTGAGGAAACACCATATTGTTTTCTATAGTGGCTGCACCAGTCTACATTCCCACCAAGAGTGTACTAGAGTCCCCTTTTCTCCACACCCTCACCATCACTTACTGTTTAATGATTTGTTGATGGCAGCCATTCTGGCAGGTGTGAAGTGAAACCTCATAGTTGTTTTAATTTACATCTTTCTGATTATTAGTGATGTTGAGCATTTCTTCATATGTCGCTTGGTCACTTGTATGTCCTTTTTGGAGAGGTGTCTATTTAGGTCCTCTGCCTATTTTTTAGTTAGATTTTTTGTCTTCCTTTCGTTGAGTTGTATGCATACTCTATATATTTTGGAAATTAACCCCTTATCTGATACATCTTTGGAAATTGTGATCTCCCATGTAGTGAATTCCCTTTCCATTTTGATGCTTGTTTCTTTTGCTGTGCAGAAGCTTTTGAGTTTGATGTAGTTGCATGTATTATTTTTTTCTTTGTTTGTTAATTTCTTATTGTCTTTTATTTAGTAAAGGGAATCATGACCCACATAGGAGAGACACAAAGTTTCGACTAACCAAATCATCACACAGTAAACTGATTACAAAAAAAATCATCCGATATTTAACTTGTAGCTTTAAATTCCTCTGGTACTCTCAATAAAAGGAAATATCAATTAATATAAGATACAGCTACTATATAATTACTTTTATCATCTCTGTATTATTGACACTAGTCATGGCAGGGCTTTGGGAAGAGACTCTTATTTCTCTACTGGTTCAATTTTCAATGCCTTGTAAAGAAAGTAATCACCCTTTACAAATTTCCTCCTGGGAGGTTTGGTGAGTGTGCTGAGCGGCTGCACCTAATATATCCATCTCTACTTTGCTAGGCTTTCTGACTCCGGTTGTAGTAGACTAGAAAATTTCCAGCCTCTCAACCTCCATCTCAACCTGTTTAAAGACCACCGTGGATCCAAGACATTAATAAGCAATCAAGAAATGTATTATAGATACTCCCAAGTACTTGACCTAATGCATTAAATTCCATATCCTGGGGAATGTACACATATCGGTAAATTCATTAGATTTAACTTTATATTTGGCCCTCCTAGGTGTAACACTGTTAATCTAATATTAAATATACTTGGGATTCTGCAGATAAGATTTTTCAATATTCTAAAATTCCATTGGTGTTTATCTTATTTCTCACAACATGACTAGAACTTGAAATTGATGTTCTGGGCCATGCTGGAGTTTAAGCTCATTTTGGGCTTACATATAAAATGATGGTAACTGTTGTTAAGAATATGCATTACTATGGAGGTACATGTCTCAAAGGAATCATCTGAAGACATGTATGCAAGGAAAGACTAGTTGAAAATATCTGCCTTCACCTTCAAGGAAATTGCATTGATATTTTGGGTTTTAAAATAGCACAGAAAGCTAGAAAGATTTGTTCAAATATGCATCTTTCATAAATCACATCCTTCTCCTTTGAATCACAGCCTACATTTTAATCTAAAAAAAAAAAAATCCTAGAAAAGTTGTGTTTTCAACTAGAATTTAACTCTGGAAATCCAAACTTTAATCCTGCTTTTTAGCCATGTCTGTTCAGCAGATACATAAGCTAAGGAATTATTTGAAGATTGTCCATTGAACCTCTCTGATTCTCCACCCTGTTTTGACTTGGGAAGTCAAAAACCCGAGGTTTATCTCATGCTTAACTTCTTCTTTATATCCAGAGCAGCTAGCCCAACTAGACATTGTGCTGTTATCTACATTGCTCATAACTGACACCTGCCACAGGAACATGCTTTCTCCATGCTGAGCCTCAGAAAGTTATCTGCACTCTGACCAAATATATGAGCAAGCCAACTCCAGAATGCCATCTTAAACATTCATTTTCTGGTTCAACTAATGTAATCAATTAGGTCCAGGCACAATACCAAAGGCATACTAAGCTGAGATTTTTACATATATTTTGATAAATGAATTACTTATTGAGATGTCATGAGCCTTTAAAAGCCAAAAGGGCTGTTCAGGCACACAAAGACAGATAATAGTAAGGGGACATGTCCAACTGTAACAAACCCAAAGCTCAAAGAAAAGAACTCAGTGAGAGCTGGATCAATGAACAAGGGCCTGCTGACCAAGACCTATAGCTGTTGATGACTGATTCTCAAACTTGAAACTATTACTATTTGGGGTTAAGTAATTCTTTGTTTTGTGGGGTTATTCTATGAATTGTAGGGTGTTTAGCAGTATCCTTGGCCTTTATTAGACCAGTAGCATCTCAGTTGTAACAATAAATAGTCTTCTAGACATTTTCAAATGTCCTAGAAAACCACTGGTCATACAGAAATTGTGTACACACACACACACATACACACACACACACATAAAAGTATGTGTACATTATTTTCTGTATGTTATAATGTTTTGACATCTAAAAAAATAACAATACAAATACTTTTCTGGCTGAAGAGAGACTGACCCTCCTGGGGCAGGCCAGAACCATTTCTTTGATATGCAAACTAACACATTTAAACTAACACATTTGGGCTGTATCTCCTCTATCTGGCACATACACCCCAGAAGGCAATATTTCTCTACCTTAATTATTCTGAGATGAGGTACCAGGCAACAAGAGAACACCTCTGTAGCTTACAGCCTGCCAAAGTTATTCAAACTAGCTAATGTTAAACTGTCTGCCCTGCCTGGACTTTCACACAGAAACCCCGAAAACACTGTGGCCCACATCTGCCCCTTGCTTCTATCATCTGCCTTCTGACCATTTTGGTGATTTTTCATGTAACCCTGAGTGGTGTGCTGCGCCTTCTGTTTCTAGGACTTGTGAGTAACTTTTTTTTTATGATCCTTTCTTGTTGTGGTCACACATGACTGACAATCTCATAAAAGGACACAAAAGAGCAATATCTTAACAACCAGAACATAGTAGAGAAATAAGGAGAGAGGGGGAAATTGCTCTAATCACTTATTTCTTCCAATTTTGGCAGAAGACATGATTATCTTTAAGTATGACATATAATCTACTGAATCCCATTTTAAAGACTAAATTTTGGTTTCGTATTGTGTAATTTTTAATATTTTTTGTAACCATACATCTACATTCTTGACATTCACATGTCTTGGTTAACTCAACTTTGTCTTCAATTATTTAAATTAGAATTTTAGGAAGGAAGGATTTTGGTCAAAATGGAGTCCTAAATCTGTGAGTATTTAATGATGAAATATTTTTCATGCTTACAAAACTTGTCTACTACTGTCTATCAAGGGACTCTGCCTATCACAGTCACTCAAGAATTCAGGCTGATGGAGCTGACATTTCATTAGGTGCTTCCATCATTACTGTGGTAAGCCATGCAGTGACTGTTAAGGCTTCTGCCGATAAGGAACACACACTCTTCCTCCCTTGCTACAATACAGGTAGAAGTGTGCAATCACGTCATGTGCCTAAGAAACAAATAAAAATACTTTCAAACAATTCTAATAATTTACCATAGAGAATGTATTTTATTTTATTTTGACCATCCCTAAAAATAATTTTGCCATTTCTTTCCATGCTTCTCTCTAAATATTTCTTGTAGATATTAGGCAAAACCAATATTCCTGGTTTTAACTTTGGAAGTGTTACATTATTACGAAGAGCTCCTAACCTGATCCTTGCCTGACATAAATATTTGGGCTTGATATATAAGGTCGAATTAAAAGCCACTGTATGACCTTACATGTTGGTGGTGGTTCAACATGTACCGTGTGATTTCACCCATATGTGAAATCTAAAAAACAAAACAAACAAAATTGAAACAGACTCATAAATACAGAGAAAAGACTGATGGTTGCCAGAGGGTGAGGGGTGAGTTGAAGACAGGCTGTAAAAGGTGATGGTATTAAAAAGTATAGAAATTAGTTGTTATAAAATAGTAATGGGATGTAAAGTACAGCATAGGGAATATAGTCAATAATATTGTAATAACTATGTGTGGTGCCAGGTGGGTCCTGGAAATATTGGAGGGAACATTGTGTAAAGTATATGATTGTCTAAGCACTATGCTATACACCTGAAATTAATACAAAATCATACTACATGTAAACTGTAATTGAAAAATAAAGGCACTGAATGACGTGGATGTCTGTGGATGCCTACCCCAAGAGCAGCTACTAATATTACTAGAGGAGGTAAAAGTGCCCTCCAACTGCTCTAGCAGCTAGTCTTCCCCTCTAAGCTATCAAAGGCAATGTGACTGAGTTACAGTTTCTATCTATCTACATTTTATTTAGATGTATCCAGGTCATTTTGAGCTTTCAGAGTAAAAAAAAAAAAAAGAACTGAGTGACTTCTTTCTCATTAATGTTTCTTACTGTACTATATTTGGCTAAAATATTGAAATTCCTGGTATGTCAAATCATCTTTTAGTAATTTCATTGGGAATCGAGAGGAAGAAAAAGAAAAGAATGGATATAAAAGCGTGTATCCTGCCGTAATTCCTGAGTTTGGCTGATGGCATTCAGGACACCAGAGAGAGGGCAGAAGTGACTGACCAAAGAGTACAGGCAAAGATGAGCAGCTGAACTCTGCAACCAACAAAGACAGAAGAGACCTTACATTTGAGGTGTGTTGATTCTTATTTCACATTGTTCCAACTTTTTTTACTGTGTTGGGATGTGAATGAAAAATATGAATGCACCCACTGAAGGTGATTACACTATAAAGTTATAAAATAGATGAAGATACATTTTATGTACATGAAAAGTAAATAGACTGTACATTTCAATATTACAAAGGCCATAACAAAAAAATGGGATTTCCACTGAAAAGTCAAAATAACCACAAATACATATATTAAATGAACTAAAGCTCACCATTCTTTAACTGAACTGAAAGATGATAAATGATATTTGACCTATCATAGTAAAAACATGTAAAATGAGTTTAACATTGCCCAATATTGGCAAGGTTTTGTGAAAATTAAAATCTTACAGAATAGTCAATAATATTGTAATTATGTGAGTGCACATATAAATAAAATATTTTTTCTCCCAAGGTAATTTGGAGATTTGTATTAAAAATTAAATTTGTTAATATTTTCAAGAACAAATTTTAGTTCTATAAATTAATATTCCAAAATACTTATATATGTATGAAGTTACATGTTCAAGGACTGGCACAGTTACTAGAAATCACTTAATATCTATTCCCAGGTAAGGGGTAATTGTAATAGAAACATATTATTTAAGAATAATAAGCTTTTATAAAAAGATAAGAAATGAGTGGAAAATACGTTGAGGCTAATCAACCTCTAAAATTCTAGAAGCCTACGAGAGAGGTTGTGAGAACCTGTGAGAAAGGCTATGAGAAGCCTATGAGAGAAGGTTTTCTTTATGTATGTGTTTCTTGGCACAGAAGCAACACTTGCTGCACACAACTTACAATCATGCTGTATTTCATTCCTCTCTTGTAAAAGAAAAATATGATAGGTTCATATTTGTGAGCAAGCATAGGTGCCTATAAGGGTGAATGAAGTTCAATGCCATTTCAAGATGAGATGCAACTAATCCATCTTTACATCATAAATTTCAGTCACCTGGTACTAGAGCTGAACTTACTGTTTTTGAATTAAAGATGAATGATTTAGGGTCTTTGTGTAACATAAAAAATAGGAAATTCAATGTTTTAAAGAGCTGAAAAAAGAGATCATTGGTAAGGCTTTTTGGAAAGTAATTCTGTATGGGTCTAAAATTAAGATTTAATGAAATGAGAATATTTGGTATTTTAGCTAGTGATAATGAAATTAAAGACCAAATCAAGCAGAATTGTGACTTGCATATTTCAGCAAATTTGCCTGATTGGACTACATCTATCCTAATAATTTTTCAATTGTGTGTCTGTGTGTGTGTGTGTGTGTGTGTGTGTGTGTGTAAAATGGTAAAATTACTTATTTCACGGCTTTTATTCTTTTTAATTCTGTTACTAATTTAGATATAAATTTCAGTCTCTAAACACTAGTCTAGATAATAAATTGATAACTGAGTTTTGATTTAAAATATAGTTTATATTATGAGACCAAATATTTTAGTGCAGAATTAGCTCTAATTCTCTAGACAGAGTCAATATCATAAGCTGATATCCCCATAGTTTGTGATATAAAGTAATTTACTCTAAATCTCTACTGCTTGATAATGTAGAGAACATCTACATTTTACTGTTAATAATTGTTACTGTTTTGGTGACTAATTCATGTTAAGTATTTCATTTTTAAATTATCACCATGAAATATAATTTGTGGGAGGAAGAGAAACATTCTGAATGAATAAATATCAAGGCTAGTGCTTAAACTCCCATATCTCTATTCTCTCCAATGTTATCTATGGTAAATTAATGAAATTCATTTCATCATTACTAACTCTTTACTTAATAAAATAATATTTACACTAAGAACAGGTTAGACTTGATCATTTCATAACCTTAATAATGTTATGTGTCATATAATGGACCAAGGGAAGCCCTATGCCTATACACAACATAAATAAATTCTTTCAGTCTTACATTCAATACATCAGAATTGAGAATCTATCATTTGCCAAGCTTTACAGCATTTAGTGGTAATAATATTGAACATGATAGAGATAGTCTCTGCTCATGGGCTTATAGTCAAAGGAGGAGACAAAATAAATAACTATTATAAAAAACAAAAAAACAAAAAACAAAAAAACAATTTTGTGCCCAGCCAGTGTGTCTTACGACCCATGCTGGTTTGATTTCTAGTCAGGGCACATGCCCAGGTTGTGGGCCCAATCCCCAGAGAGGGACATGCAGGAGGTGGCCCATAGATGTCCTCTCTCATTAATGTTTCTCTCTCTCTTTCTCTCCTTTCCTCTTTCTCTAAAAATCAATAAAGAAAAAATATTTTTTGAAAAAAACAATTTTGTTGCACTCTGTCATGTGTCCTGTCATGCCAGCTCAGTTGGACAATTTTGTTTACTTTGATAGTTTTCCACATTGAGCATGGACAGTCTTATTTCACTGTCCTTGGGCCATCTCCAAAGCCATGATAGCTGGACAGCCGTGCACATGCACAAATCAGAAGTACAAGGTATCATATGCTCCAAATGGCAACTCTGAATCAGAGCAGCAGGTCAGTAGATAAGCGTCCAGTGAAAAGATCCAAGCAAGTAAAATTATCGAAAGGCTTATTTAATGCTCGCCAAAGATGACAGTTTTAGGCAACACACTACAATGTTCAGAGCTCTAACTTTTGGAGTGCTCTGACCAAAGAACTAATATGTGGAACTGTGTTGCCAATAGTTAGAAGACGCAGCTCCAATACCCAAAGTAGAAATGAGATTTGACCTGCTCACCATCACTCAGTCACCCATTTGCATAATAAACACTTTCAGTCTTCTAAAGCTGAAGGTCTGGCTATTGTCCTGGTTTCTAGGGGTTGTGTGGAGCATGTCTACATGGGGGATACAGTAAGTGATCTTCATAAATTAAGGCTAAGATCAATCACCACCTTGTCACTTGAGACTTCTCATGCCTATCATCTACAGGGGCAAGCCCAGGTCCTTTACACAATGGAAGCATGGGAGAGTAAGTCTGAGCCTCAGTGGATTGACTTGGGATACTTCCATGTTTTGTGCTAATATGGCCTCATTAGGATAAAACAAATAAGAGCTTAGACCCTTCAGAAATAAAATAATAATAACTTTATATTAAACGTGAATAGCTACTTGTATTTCTTCACTAGCATATTGAATAACATGACTTTAGAGGGTCTCGTATGATTAGTCCTGGTTGTACATAGCAGTAACCATTTTGTTCATGAAGACCTGTGATAATTAATTTTATGTGTACATGTAGCTGGATCCTGGGATTCCCAGATATCTGGTTAAACACTATTTCTTTGTGTGACTGTGAAGGTATTTCTGGAAGAGATTAGCAGGTGTATTGAGAGACTGAGTAAAACATTGTCTTCTCCTATGTGGGCAAGCATCACCCAATCTCTTGAGGGCCTGCATAGAATAAAGAGGCAGAAGGAGTCTGAATTATACTCTGTCTGACTGTTTCCCAGGTGGGATATACATTTTTCTCTTGCCCGTGGTGTCCCTGATTTTCAGGCCTTCAGACTTAGACTAAAATATACATCATCAGCTCTCTTGTCTTCAAGCCTTCTACCTGTACCACCTGCTATCCTGAGTCTCCAGAAAGTTTTGTATGGTATTTAGGGTTTGACCTTCATTTATGACTGCAACATCACACCACAGACAGACAGACAGAAACACACACACACATTCACACACATATGCAGGAAGTAGGGTCCCTGGCCTTAAGATTTAATTTTTATTTTATATACCTCCCAATTATGCTACATTCTCACTTGTCAGCATTGTTAGATATATTCTATGAGGGCAAAGGATTACTTAGTCAACAAATTAAAAGAGTTTTCATGAAAGATAACAAATGTAAGCTCAGACTTAGATTCTGGGATCCGAATATATATTCATAATTATATAAGAAAGGTTATTTCAGTGTTTTAAGGAATGAAAAAGCCCAGAAATATTTTTCCTTATGTATAAACAATAGGCATGAAATTATATTTTTACATGAATATGGAAAAGAACAGCGTTTATTTTCATAAAAGATAAAAACTAACTCTTGAATTTTTCCCCTTTGGTTCTCTTTGTTTTTTACACAAATAGTCACTTCCTCTTTTTGACTAAATAATTAGGCCATTATGTTCTTCCAGAGACTGGTTAAAAGAAAATATAGTCCAAGAACATTAAGAGACACATCAAGGAGCTCTTTCCTTTTGTCTTATTTTAAACGAACTCAAACCTAACCTTTTTCTGTTGGTAAAAATAGTAGTGTCCTGTAAGTTCCTTGAGCTGATTTAAAACGTAGGTTTGTTAATGCAAAGAATTAGACATTAAAGTCCTCATCCACACATTTTATTTTATATTAGTGTTTAAAATTATTTTAATATGTCTCATTTTCACCAAATTTTTATCACATCCTCAAGAAGTACATGATTGTCTAGAACTTGTCATTTATTCCCTAGAAAATTATGAGCCGTCATTTTCTTGAAAAACATTTGAAGTATGATGACAAATATACACGATATACTCATACATACTGTGTCACTTTTAACGTTCAATTACTTGTAAGTACTCCATTCCTCACCCCCCATCTGCTGGATGTGGAGCAGACAAATATCTAGTTTATTAAAATCACTCCATTTCACTGATTTATCCAGTCCCTTTCTGATGGCTTGGTTTTTCAGATTTCCCTTTGTCATCTGTCTCTTGGAAAGTGAGCAGTTACCATTACTGGACTTGGAGTATGTTCCTAATTTCTGATCTTGGTGCTCTAGCTACAAGATCACTCAAATGCAGCCACAGTGACTTTCCTGGTATGTTTGCCAGTCAGCATCATCAGAAAGCTTTAGGTCCCTTTACTGGGGTTGGGGAAAGGCAGCTCCTGGATGTCCTCGTATTCACATGGCACCCAAGGAAATTTTCTGCAGGTCCAAATCAGTCTCACCTCTGTCTAATTAGGCCAGGCTCCCAGCCAATTGATTTCTAAAGCTGTTTGGAGCAGAAAATAGACATTGTGCACATGTGAGTGGGGGATTGGGTCTATGAACTAGTGTACCCTCAGGCCTTCACCATCCTAATATTTTTGATTCTCTTTCAAACTAACTCACCTGCACCATTGTGGACCACGGCTTGAAAAGTTTTGTTTGCATGTCTGCTTTTTTTTTTTTTTTTTGCCACTGCTATTATCTTCCTGTTACAATGTTCTGTTTGGCATGCCATATCTTTTACAGCTATGGCTGTCTGGGTGCCTAGCTTACAGTGAATAAAAATAAATATATATCTGTTTAACATTTTCAAAATATTGCCTTCCAAACACAGTTTTGGATTAAATTTTATGTACAACATGGAGTGAGACTGAAAGTTTCTCCTCCTATTACCTACCATAATTTGTGATACTAAGACAGTTGTTCAGGGTCAAATTCTGTAATTCTGATATTATTTTTCAAAATTCTGGAACAAGGGGTATTATTAGAAACAACTTATTTGGAATCCTAAAAACTATATTTGACGATAGCAGTGAATTTCAGCCTCTCTGGGAGGTATTCTCTTTCCATCAGGAGGAAAAATAAGTTTCTTTACACTAGGGCACAGTTGATTTTAGCACTTTTTCCATCCAAAGTCCTTTCCATTGTAGGTGCAGAACATTGATGAATAATGTAACCTGGGAATTGAGAAATGTCTGCACTAAATGAATCAGATAGGCATCTGGTTAATGTAGCAAAAAACAAAGATGGATCATAAAAGGCTTTATTTAGATCACTAGTATTTTATAACATATCAAAATCAGAAAGGATTAATTGACTCAGCCTTTGAAGTTATACTTTTACTGCATACTTTATTTATGTAACTCTGCCTTTTTGCCTTATTTCTACTGTAACTGTTCCTTGTCTTGCTGCATTAAGATCAAAAGCATCATTTGCTCTTTTTTTCTTCAATGAGCACATA
Source organism: Molossus molossus (assembly GCF_014108415.1). Lineage (NCBI taxonomy): Eukaryota > Metazoa > Chordata > Mammalia > Chiroptera > Molossidae > Molossus > Molossus molossus. The sequence goes on along the minus strand of NW_023425366.1, from coordinate 29,219,327 downwards.
TAAATGAACACTAATTTAAAATAAATAGTGTCTAAAAGATTATGTAATGTAAATAAATGAAATTCTTAAATGTTATCCCTCTAGAAAATTAAAAATCATCAAGCTAAATAAATCAAATTTTAACCATTCCATATTATTGGAAGTGGATGTTTTTCCTTCCTAATGAAATCCTGTAACTTAGAATTATCGGCTGAGAAAGAGACAAGTTATTAATAAAGGTTTACTTTTTTCCAGATTAAAAACACCTTCAGGGTTCTAAAATCAATACAACAAGCAAGCTGCTATTATATTCCTTTAAATTTATGAGAAACCAGCCAGCAGGATGGAATAACAATAGCATTTATTTACATAGTCACAGAGGTAGAAATTGATTCAATTTGCCATTGGTGATACCCGATATCTAGATGACAAGAATATTAATTTTTTCGGCAGCCAAAACTTTCCTTACAAGAAAATTATATTCATAACTTTGTTATATTGCACTGGATGAATTACAGCCTAGTCGCTGAGAATCCTGTCACTTGCTCTCAATCTCATCCTGCAGCCAGATGAGTTGACCAGATCCCCAGGACTCATGGATCAGTTTGATATTACTGGTAGGAAAATGCATGGAAATCATTGCTAGAAAAACCAGTGCACAACATTCTCATCCGCTGTATGAATGGCTCAAGTCTTGAGTTATTCATTACTTTCCTTACAACACTGAGTTAGCTTTTAATTAGAAAAATACCGTGGCATAATTTTGAAAATTGAAACAACTTTTTCAATTTAAAATGTAAAATAATTGTTGAAAATATAAGAAATACCGAAAACCATAGGGATTAAAATAAAGCTACTCTTAATTGTCACAGTATAATGTTTTTATCTTTGGCATTTTGCTATATTCCTTAGTGTCATTTTCCCCCTATGTATGTGTTCTTTCCTTCACCCTCTCTTCCTTCCTTCCATCATTTCTTCCACTGTTTACTTCCAAAATTAAGATCATAGTCAAAATGTTTTGATCTTTTTGTCATATGGTTTAACATTAAAATTTTTTAAAAGCTTCTTATTTTATTCATTCATTCAACAAATATGTACAGATCCAATGGAAATTACTGTTGCGAACTATCACATTAAAAAAAATTTGACCCATTGATCCCACTTCTAGGAATATACCCTAAGAAGCCTGAAACACCAATCATAAAGGATATATGTACCCCTATGTTCATAGCAGCACTACATACAATTGCTAAGATCTGGAAACCGCCCAAGTGTCAATCAATAGATGAGTGGATTAAAAAGCTGTGGTACATATACACAATGGAGTACTAGGCAGCTGTAAGAAAGAGAGATCTCTTATCCTTTGAGACGACATGGAGGGACCTGGAAAGTATTATCCTAAGCGAAACAAGCCAAGCAGAGAAAGACAAATATCACATGATCTCACTTATTTCTGGAATATAATGAACTAAGCAAACTAATGAAAAAAATAGACCCAGAGTCATAGAAGTAGGGTACAGACTGACAATCCTCAGAAGAGGGAGGTGAACGGAAAGGATAAACCACAGAGCTTATACGCATGTATACATAACCGATGAACATAGACAACAAAGCTGGGGATGGGGCAGGAGGGGATGGGGAGGAGGGTGTCAATGGGGGGAAAGGGGAGAAAAATCTGTAACAAAATAATTTAATAATAAAAAATTTAATCCCATACTTTTGTTTCTATTTTTTTTTTAATATGCATTCTGTGTGGCATACAATTTTTCTGATTTTTGAAGGTATATATTATAACTTTATTTTCATTAAAGTTTGATGTTAGGGGTCAAGATTACTCACTATTCATTTGAATTTGCATGAGTTTTATCTGCCATATCCTCATTTAGTTTTTATTGGAAGTGGAACTGTATTATGGGTAACTAGGAAGGATGCAACATGTTATTTAACCTAACGTGGGTTATATACTACAGCAGAAACTTGCAAAAAGTTATTTTATTCCAATTAGAGGTATATGACTAGGTGGTGCCTTGAACTTCATGGATATTCTTTGGAAGCTGAAGAAATCAGTGAGCTGTATTCATTTCTTCTAAATGCAAAGAAATGGCTTCTACCCTGAAGGTTAACATTAGGTTTGATATTTTTCTAAATTTTCTTCAGACCAGCAAAAAAGCAGATCAGGATTGTGGTAGACTTAGTCAGAATAATACCAGTGAAGTGGCACAGAAAATATGAGTTTAAATTTCATCTCTGCTACATGCTATGTTTATGATTTTTAAGCTTTGTGAATTTGAATTTTATTTTTTTAAATTTTGGGATAATAACACTGCTCTCACTCACAGGATTATTGTGATAACACAGTTAACAACTTACTCTAAAGAGCTTTAAACATGAATATAAATGCAATAAAGCACGTAATCTCATATTAGTCTGGATTAAGCTCACCAAGCCTACATTTTACCCACTTGAATAATTAGTTCATTGGGTTAACCAATGACTAAAATGTCTATGATTATCATAATCTAGGTCAGGTGCCATTGCTCCCTAAACCATATTCAGAATGTCGATGAACCAGAAAGCCACGCTTACTCAAAAATTATTGTCTGAACAGGTCCCTATTAAAAAAATTACTCTAACATTAGAAATATTATCTAATAATTCTCCTCAATTTGTAGTGTATAAATAGATATTCATAACAAAAAAGTCAAATTAGCTTTATCTTCTTTAAGAAAAACGACAGGTAAAATATAATTTTTGAAACAATTGGAAATTGTAGTGTTAAAATAAATTAACAAGTTGGGTGTGGATTGATGAGATGTTGTATAAAAGATTGAAGAATAAAGGATGTAGTCATAACTAGCCAAATAGATAATTGCATAAAACCTCTAAGAACTGAAAAAGATTAGTTAATTTAATTGAAACCCAATTATACGTATTTTCATCTAATTTCAAGGATAACATAATTCTTAATGTGACCCAAATGATGGACTTTTTTATATTCAGTCTGGCTATTGGGGTTGCTTTAATAGAGATGTACTTAATTATGGTGTTCGATGCCAATAAGCTTGTTGCAAATATTTAAATTTACCATATGCAACTGTTTGGTGACTCAACGTAGACAAAATTTGAACATGTTCTTTAGTAATATGCTCCAGGAAAGTCCAATAACAGATCAGGAGTTGACAAAATTCAGCACAAAGTAGGCTAACCCTTACTTGCCACCTGTTTTTCATCAATAACGTTTTATTGGAAAATAGCCACGCTCACTTTTTTGTATGTATCATCTGTGGCTCTTTCACACTATGAAAGCACAGTTGTGTGATCAAAAAAATCCTAAAATGCTTACTATCTGGCATTTTTCAGAAAATGTTTGCCAATTCCTACTGCAGATCATTCCTCATGCCAGGAAAAATTGTGAAAAACTTTGAAATGGGCAAAAGGTAATTAGGTATCTTTTCAACAGACTATTATTATTTTCTTTGTTTTGTTTTGTTTTTAAACAGATCTTTCTGAGTTATTGTAAAAAGAAACATATACCCTTTTTTTCTTTTAAAATTTTCTGATTTATCTTTTTTTTTTTTGTTACAGATATTTCACCTTTTTTACCCCATTGGCACACCCCTCCCCACCCCACCCCCGCCCCGTCCCCGGCTTAGTTGTCCATGCCCATTGGTCATGCATACATGCATATAAGTTCTGTGGTTTATCTCTTCCCACTCCCCACCCCCTCTTCTGAGGGATGTCAGTCTGTGCCCTACTTCCATGTTTCTGGGTCTACCATATTCCTCAGACTGTTATGTTCATTATATTCTGTATATAAGTGAGATCATGTGGTATTTGTCTTTTTCGGCTTGGCTTATTTCACTTAGGATAATACTTTCCAGGTCCCTCCATGTCGTCTCAAAGGATAAGAGATCTTTCTTTCTTACCGCTGCATAGTACTCCATTGTGTATATGTACCACAGCTTTGTTATCCATTCGTCTACTGATGGACACTTGGGCTGTTTCCAGATCTTAAATATTGTAAATAGTTCTGCTATGAACATGGGGGTACATATATTCTTCTTGATTGGTGTTTCAGGCTTCTTAGGGTATATTCCAAGAAGTGGGATCACTGGGTCAAATGGAAGTTCAATTTTTAATTTTTTGAGGTAACTCCATATTGTTTTCCATAGTGGCTGCACCAGTCTGCATTCCCCAGCAGTGTATTAGAGTCCCCTTTTCTCCACACCCTCGCCAACACTTGTTGTTTGATGATTTGTTGATGGTGGCCATTCTGACAGGTGTGAGGTGATACCTCAATGTTTTAATTTGCATCTCTCTGATGATTAGTGATGTTGAGCATTTCTTCATATGTCTCTTGGCCATTTGTATGTCCTGTTTGGAGAGGTGTCTATTCAGCTCCTCTGCCCATTTTTTAATTGGGTTCTTTGTCTTCCTTTTGTGGAGTTGTATGAGCACTCTATATATATTGGAAATTAACCCCTTATCTGATACATCATTGGCAATGATGTTCTCCCATACAGTGGGTTGCCTTTCCATTTTGATGATTGTTTCTTTTGCTGTGCAGAAGCTTTTTAGTTTGGTGTAGTCCCATGTGTTTATTTTTTCCTTTGTTTCTGTCGCCTTAGGTGATGTATCAGTGAAAATTCTGCTCCGTATGATGTCCGAAATTTTGTTGCCTACATTTTCTTCTAGAATTTTAATGCATTCACGGGTCACATTTAAGTCTTTTATCTATTTTGAGTTTATTTTTGTGTATGGTGTAAGTTGATGGTCTAGTTTCATTTTCTTGCATGTAGCTGTCCAATTTTCCCAACACCATTTATTAAAGAGGCTGTCTTTACTCCACTGTATGCTCTTGACACCTTTGTCAAATATTAGTTGAGCGTATTGCCTTGGGTCCATTTCTGGATTTTCAGTTCTGTTCCACTGGTCTATATGCCTGTTTTTGTGCCAGTACCAGGCTGTTTTGGTTACCATCGCTTTGTAGTATAACCTGATATCTGGTATTGTGATCCCACCTACGTTGTCCTTGTTTTTCAAGATTGCTGTGGCTATTTGGGGTCTTTTTTGGTTCCATATGAACTTTTGAAGTGTTTGTTCTAGTTCTATGAAATATGTCGTTGGTATTTTGATTGGGATTGCATTGAATCTATAGATTGCTTTGGGTAGTGTGGACATTTTAATGATGTTAATTCTTCCAACCCATGAACAGGGTATGTGCTTCCACTTTTTGATATCTTCCTCTATTTCATTTTTCAATGACCTGTAGTTTTCTGCAAATCGGTCCTTTACTTCTTTGCTTAAGTTTATTCCTAGGTTTTTTGTTTGTTTTTTTTTTTTTTTTTTGGCGCGATGGTAAATGGGATTGTTTTTTCAGATTCTCTTTCTGTGAGTTCATCATTGGTGTACAAGAATGCCGTCAATTTCTTGACGTTAATTTTGTATCCTGCTACTTTGCCAAATTCATTTATTAAGTCTAGTAGATTTTTGATGGAGTCTTTCGGGTTTTCTATGTATAATATCATGTCATCTGCAAATAATGACAGTTTCACTTCCTCCTTTGCAATTTGGATCCCTTTTATTTTTTCTTCATGTCTGATTGTTGTGGATAAGACTGCCAGTACAATGTTAAATAAGAGTGGCGAAAGTGGACATCCCTGTCTTGTTCCTGTTCTTAATGGAAATGTTTTTAGTTTCTGTCCATTGAGTATGATGTTGGCTGTAGGTCTTTCATAATATGGCCTTTAGGATGTCAAGATATGATTCCTCTATTCCCACATTGCTGAGCGTTTTTATCAGAAATGGATGCTGGATTTTGTAGAATGCTTTTTCAGCATCTATTGATATGATCATATGGTTTTTATTCTTCATCTTATTTATGTGGTGTATCACATTTATGGATTTGCGAATATTGTACCAGCCTTGCATCCCTGGAATGAATCCCACTTGGTCATGGTGAATAATTTTTTTGATGTATTTCTGGATCTGATTTGGTAATATTTTATTCAGTATTTTGTCGTCTTTGTTCATCAGGGATATTCGCCTGTAGTTTTCTTTCTTCGTAGTGTCTTTTTCAGGTTTTGGAATTAGAATTATGCTGGCCTCATAGAACGTGTTTGGAAGTCTTCCTTCTTCTTGAATTTTTTGAAATAGTTTGAGGAGAATGGGTGTTAGTTCTTTTTTGAATGTTCAGTAAAACTCCCCTGTGAAGCCATCTGGGCCTGGGCTTTTGTTTGCTGGGAGAGTCTTGATTACCTCTTCAATTTCCTTAGTTGTTATTGGTCTGTTCAAGTTTTCTATCTCTTCCCGGTCCAGTTTTGGGAGACTGTGTGTTTCTAGAAATTTGTCCATTTTGCTTAGATTATTGAATTTGTTGCCATATAGTTGTTCATAGCAGTTGTTAACAATCTTTTGTATTTCCGTAGTGTTGGTTGTTACTTCTCCTCTTTCATTTCTGATTTTGTGTATTTGGGTTCTCTCTCTTTGTTTCTTGGTGAGTCTGCTAAGGGTCCATCAATCTTGTTTATCTTTTCGAACAACCAGCTCTTTGTTTCATTGATCCTTTGAATTGTTTTTTTGGTCTCTATGTCATTTATTTCTGCTCTGATCCTTACTATTTCCTTCCTTCTACTTGCTCTGGGGTTTTCTTTTTGTTTGCTTTCTAATTCTTTAAGTTGTGAGGTTAGACAGTAAATTAGAAATTTTTCTTGTTTTTTGAGGTAGGCCTGTAGTGCTATGAACTTCCCTCTCAGAACTCCTTTCGCTGCATCCCATAGATTTTGTGTTGTTGTGATCATTTTCATTGGTTTCCAGGAAGTTTTTGATTTCTTCCTTGATCTCCTCGGTGACCCATTGATTGTTTAATAACATGCTATTTAGCCTCCATGTGTTGAAATGTCTTTGCATGTTCTTGTTGCAATTGATTTCTAGTTTCATGCCATTGTGATCTGAGAAGATGCTTGATATGATTTCAATCTTCTTGAACTTGTAGAGATTTAGTTTGTGTCCTATCATGTGGTCTATCTTTGAGAATGTCCCATGTGCACTTGAGAAGAACGTGTATTCTATAGTTTTGGGGTGTAATTCTCTGTAGATGTCTATTAAATCCATTTGGTCTAGTGCTTCATTTAGAGTCTCTGTTTCCTTGCTAATTTTTTGCCTAGAGGATCTATCCAGTGCTGTCAACGAGGTGTTGAAGTCCCCTGCTATGATTGTATTGCCGATTTCTCCTTGGAAGTCCTCCAGAAGATTTTTAATATATTTTGTTGCTCCTGTATTGGGTGCATATATGTTTATCAAGGTTATATCTTCCTGTTGGAAAGATCCTTTCAATATTATGTAGTGGCCATCTTTGTCTCTAGTTATGGTCTTCATTTTGAAATCTATTTTATCAGATATGAGAATTACTACCCCAGCTTTTTTTTTTTTTTCCTTTCCATTTGCTTGGAAAATTTTTTTCCATCCCTTCACTTTCAACCTATGTGAGTCTTTTATTGTGAGGTGGGTCTCTGGTAAACAACATATAGATGAGTCATGCTTTCTTATCCAATCAGCTACTCTGTGTCTTTCTATGGGAGCATTCAATCCATTTACATTTAAGGTGATTATTGATATGTACTTATTTATTGCCATTTTTGTTTAGTGTGGTTCTATTTTTCTTCCCATTTCTACTGCTAATTACAGCAGTCCTTTTAACATTTCTTGCAGTGCTGGTTTGGTGCTAATGTATTCCCTTAGCCTTTTTTTTTGTCTGGGAAGCTCTTTATTTGACCTTCTATTTTGAATGATATCCTTGCTGGGTAGAGTAGTCTTGGATTCAGATTCTTGTTTTTCATGACTTTGATTACTTCATGCCATTCCCTTCTGGCCTGTAGTGTTTCTTGTGAGAAGTCAGCTGAGAGCCTTATGGGGTTTTCTTTGTAGGTAACCTGTTGCTTATCTTTTGCTGCTTTTAGGATTCTCTCTTTGTCTTTAATTTGTGGCATTTTAATTACTATGTGTCTTGGTGTGGGCCTGTTTGGGTTCTTCTTACTTGGGACTCTCTGTGCTTCTTAAACTTGAATGCCTTTTTCCTTCACCAAATTAGAGAAGTTTTCTCTCACTACTTTTTTGAATATATTCTCTATCCCTTGCTCATTTTCTTCTTCTTCGGGGATCCTATGATGTGAATATTATTACGTTTCCAGTTGTCCCACAGTTCTCTAAAGCTGTCTTCCTGGTTTTTAATAGTTTTTTCCTTTTGTTTTTCTGATTGGTTGATTTTTTTCTACTCTGTCTTCTAATTCACTGATCCGGTCCTCAGCTTCCTCTACTCTGCTCTTTAAACCTTCCAATGTGTTTTTCATTTCTGATATGTCATTTTTTATCTCTTCTTGATGGTTTTTGATTTCCAATTGGCTTATTTTCAGTGTCTCTATGTCCTTACTCATGCTGTTCAGCTTCCTGAAGATCATGGCTCTGAATTCTAGCTCTGTTAACATGCCTAATTGCTCCACATTGATCTCTTCTTCGGTGGAGGTCTCTTGCTCTTTCATTTGGCTTCTGTTTTTGTGTTTCACCATTTTGGATATCACTGTGGGCTTTGGAGCCTGTCAAGTTTTCCTTGGGTGTTGGTGTTCTGCTGTTTGTGGCTCCCTCTCCTGGGTTTAGATGAGCGAGGGAGGACCCATGTTAAACACCACTTTCAAGTCTTACTTTCCTGGTTAAAGTTGCTAGCCCAGGAAAGGTACTGTTATCCTCCCGCTTTTTGCCTGGAAGCTAGCAGTCAGGTTACTTGATGAGTTTTGGGTTGTCAGTTGATTGAAAAACTCCCTCAGGTGCTCAGAACACAGGGGCTTTCACGAGGGTGGGGCAGATGCTGGTTGTTAGTGAGCCTCAATTAGCACTTCAGTGGCCCACAGGGTGGGGTTGGATCTCCGAGGGAGGGGCTGCTGCCTCTCCTCAGAGCCCTGGGAAGGAGCAATGTGGCCACCGTCCTGAGTGGCTGCACTCAGCCAAAGCTCTGAGCGCCCTCCAAATCCCGAGTGTCCCAACACAGTTCCAGTCCAGTCCGCCCTCCCTCCGCCGGAGCCCAAGGTGAGTGGCTGTGGCTGTTTTAGCCTCTGTCCCGTCTGCGCTGTGGAGCCGCCTGGGAGTGTAACCCGAGGGCGCCGCTTACAGCTGAGGCCGCTGCCGAGCTGCCAACCGTGGGCTCCCAGCCCCGTCTCGCGCCTTCGCAAGCCTACCGGGATGGAGTCACTGTCCCTCATTGTATGGTCCTCGCAAGCTGCTTTTCTGTTGCTTTTTCCTGTCAAATTGTCTGTGTTATAGTTGTAATTCCAGTTTGGTTCTGGGAGACGCTCTGTGTAGCTTCCGTTCACTCCGCTGCCATTTTTCTGGTCCTCCTGATTTATCTTTTTATAAGTTATGTTCAAAATAATTTTTAGGCCCTGGCCTATTAGGCTCAGCGGTTAGAGCGTCCGCCTGCGGTCTGGAGAGGCCCGGGTTCGGTTCCCGCTAAGGGCATGTACCTCGGTTGCAGTTTGTCCCCGGCCCTGGTTGGTCGTGCGGGTGGCAGCCACTCGATGTGTCCCTTTCACATCGATGTTTCCCTTTCTCTTCCTCTCTCTCCCTCCCACTCTGTCTGTACAAAAAATGGAAAAATGTCCTCGGATGAGGATTAAAAAATATAATAATAATAATAATTTTTAGTATTTTGAGCTTATATTTCTTTTTCTGTGAATTCCCTCTTAATATCTTTCGCTCACTTTTTCTATTGCTTTTTTATATTCTCTCTTCAATTTATAAATTCCTTTTATTAGAAAAATTTATTATTTGTGATATAAAATGCAAATATTTCCCTGTTGACAAACATACTAAATGTTTGAGAAAAAATTAAGAAGTTCATAATTTTATATAATATAAGATAGAAATTTAGTTTTACTTTTCTTTATAAGCTGTTTTCCCAACATGAAGTTTGTTTATATAGTTATTTTTAATTTACATCAATTGTTTTATGCTACAGATCACGGTCTATCTTTTCTATTCAACAATACACTTTAAAGATTTAGCCATATTGCTATAAGTGCACCTATATTATTCTTTCTTTCACCCAGGTTTGCATGTTCTGCACATTTTTCTTATCCAGTTTGCTAGGCACTTCTGTCTTCTCAAATCTATGGCTATTACAAGCAACATTGTCTTCCTTTATAGATTTGTGCAAGAACGTGCAGTAATGGGTCCTAAAGTATGTGTACTTCCCACCCAGTCAGGAAATGTGAATCTGACACAGCCCCAACTAGGAGTCAACAAGCAAACAAGAACCTCAACTTCAAGGAAATGAATTCCACCAAAAAACAGAGGCAGAATCTTGGGAGTAGATTCTGCCTGAGAGCCTGCAAATGAAAACTCAATCTGACCGACTTCATGATTTCTGCCTTGTGATGCTCTGACTAGAGTAACCGAGCAGCATGTGACTAAACTTCTGATAGGTAACTACAAGCTAGAAACAGATGTTTAAAACGCTTAATATTGTGGTAATTTCTTACACACCAAGAAAACTTAATGCGAGTCTTATAAATGAATTCATGCCTAATAGTAAAGCTTCAAGTTAAGCCCTGGCCAGTTTGGCACAGCAGTTAGAGCGTCGGCCCGCGGACCAGAGAGACCCGGTTTGGTTCCCGCTGAGGGCACGTGCCTTGGTTGCAGTTTGTCCCCGCCCCGGTTGGGATTGTGTGGGTGGCAGCTAGTCGATGTGTCTCTCTCACATCGATGTTTCTCTCTCTTTTCCTCCCTCTCTATCTGAAGATAAATGCAAAACTGTCCTCAGGTGAGGATAAAAAAAAAGCTTCAAGTAAATATGTCATATTATATATTACTTATATTTCTATAGAAATCAATATAGATATAGGTTAGATGATAATTAGACCTAAATATCTACATGTAAACTAAAAATTAAGGAGTAATATTAGATAAAAGTGGACAAGTTTATAATTATTGTGGTAGCTTTTAATGTGACTCTTAAGAAGAGAGAGAAAAACAAGAAAAAAATTCTAAAGATATAGAAGAGCTCAACATAACAATCAACCTTTGATGGTTTAGGGTTTAACTTCCAGTGACAGCATTATACTAAGAGAATGGAACTGAAGATCAGTACAAGACAAAGTGCAGTGTGTTTCATGAATATGTGGATGTTCAATATCAGTAAATCTATTAACAAAATAACTAAGAACAATACTATTAATTCCCTAATATGATTTCAAATGGTTCATTTCATTACATATTTATTAACATTTATGTGCAGCCAGTGCTAAAGGTGGGTGGATCTTTAGGAACAAATCCATCACCATTAGCTTTTTTACAAATTATATCTGGTGACTAGTAATAAACCAATTCACTAATACTGATTCTTTCTAGACTCAACGCAATTAACAACTCTATTTCTCTTCCTCCTATCTATACAACATGTTGGTGATTCTCAATAACAGACCCTAACCTGGGACACCATGCAGAGGCAGTTAGAGAGTACAGCTGGTGATTTCTCCCATGTCATAAAAAGGACCTCACAGATCTAAAATTGAGTTCTAAGATATGACCCCAAAGATATCAAAATAAAATAAAATTTTTGCTCATGTTCATCCATTAAATATTCGCCCAATAAATCTTCTCAATGAAAGTATAATTTTCTCAATTAAAGTATTAAAATTATTTATTTTACTTATGTCTTAACGTCTCACAAATTAGAATGCACTCTAATTGATTGTCATGTATTTATTTGCCTGAAGATTTTTTTCTGCCTTCTTCTGAAAAGTGGGTTGACAGAACAATAATCTATTTCATAATAGTTTTGATATTAAATGTGATTAAATACATTAGTTGTAGCCTACATAGCAATCGATGTCTATAATATTTCTAACCAGTAACACTGGCTCTCTGTCCTAAGAAGAGTAGGTGGCTAGTATGTTTTTTGGGAGAAAGAGAAAAGCAAGATATTTGGAGGTAATACAGCTTGCAGCTTTCTCATCTATGAAGTTATTGAACATTGTCTAACAACATCCTTCCCTTCACTCTCACCTCCTTTCAGTGGAAGTGAACTTTTACAGGAGAGCAACACGTCCATGTTTCAGGACTTTGTGGATTTGTGCAGAAGCAAATAGGAATCCAAACAAAACTAGAGTGGCAGGTCCTAAAAAGTGACATTTCAAAGTAGTGCTAAATGGAATGCTGATAGCATTCTGGTGGGGAAAAAAAGAAAAGGTAAGAAAAAATCAGAGACAATATGATCAAACTCGGTTAAAGGAAAATTAAGAACCACAAGTAGGCCCTGGCCGGTTTGGCTCAGCGGTTAGAGCGTCGGCCTGCGGTCCAGAGAGAACCGGGTTCGGTTCCCGCTAAGGGCATGTACCTCGGTTGCAGTTGGTCCCCGGCCCTGGTTGGTCGTGCGGGTGGCAGCCACTCAATGTGTCCCTTTCACATCAATGTTTCTCTCTCTCTCTCTTCCTCTCTCTCTCTCCCGCTCTATCTGAACAAAAAAATGGAAAAATGTCCTCGGGTGAGGATAAAAACAAAAAAACAAAAACCACAAGTAGCATTCAATTTTAATATTATACCAGAGAATAAGAATAACAACCGTGCATTTTTCATGCCATTGAGAAGGAATTGCAGTATAAATCACCATGTTCACCGTGGACATGATTAGACAAAATTCTGGAGATAGAGAGATATTTTTTAAAGTTATCTTACTGTGGATTTCATATAAAAGTAGCTTTCAGTGTTATATGGTTGATTTCTTTTTGACTTGGGACCAATATTTCTCTTTCCTAGATTTTGTGGCTCATGTACATAGCCATTTGTTTCTGAAAACTTATAAAGCAAAATTTTCTTTAATATGCATTAAGATGGCAAGTAGGGTGAGTTGAATTTCCTTCTTTCTTAAGCAAAAGCAGTATATCATTACACAGTCCAAATGATCATCCCTTCAGAATTTCCAGCAGTCTCTTAGCCACTCTGAATATAAATTCAATAAAATACATCTCCCTTTATGTGTTAGTTTATAGGTTAAAAACAAACAAACAATAAAATTCCAATGGCTGAAGCAAGTAGAATCAAAAGGAATAAAGATAAAATACTGTTCATTGTGGCTGGTTGTAAAAAAGAAATGGCTGAAGAGATGAAAATCAAAAGCAATTTCAATTGTATGGAAGAGAAGGCATTGTTAACATTTTCTTTATAATTCAGTTTCTGAGGGAAATAATAGGACAACTAGTAAATAGATCAATACTTTTTCCTGACATAGACAGAGTTGAAATAAAATATTTTACACTATGATCATATACACATTTTACCATAGGCATTTACAAAATTAAACATTTGACATGTTTCCTAAACTCCGTAAAAATATTCATTCCATTGGTTTTAATATTTCTCCCAGATTTATTGAGATATAATTGACATATAACATTGTACAAGTTTAAGGTGCTCAATATGTTTATTTTATATACTTACACATTACAAAACAATTGCTACCATAGCATTAGCTAACATCTGCATCATGTCACATAATTTCTATTTCTTTTTTGGTGATGAGACTATTAAGATATGCTCTCTTAGCAATTTCAACTATATAATACAGTATTAGTAATTATGATCACCATGCTGTACATTAGATTCCCAGAATGTATTTATCTTATAACTGGAAGTTTGTACTCTTTAGTCAACATCTTCCATTTCCTTCCCCCCTCCCCCAATCCTGGGTAATTATCACTCTACTCTCATTTCTATGAGTTCAACTTTTTAGATTCCACATATAAATGATATCACAGTATTTTTTGTCTTTTTTAGTTTTTAAAAATGTGTTTTATTTCAATACATTACTTATTTTAAAAGTTGTTTGAATTGTTTATTACAGCATGTGTTCTCATTTCCTGAAAAATAAACATGTACTTTGATATCTCTGAGATGTTATTTGTTGTTTTAGAGTATTCTGAGAAGTTCAGTGTTTTCAATTTTAGCATAGAGAGCACACACATTTAGAATGATCCTGAACATTCTAGTACAAATGATGAAGGACTGATGTAGAGCCTTGAAAACATTAAAATGTATAAAATATGCTTACAGACTGGAATCATGTATTTTTTTTTTTTATTTCTTTTTTATCTTCACCCGAGGACATGTTTGCATTTATCTTCAGATAGAGTGGGAGGGAGGAAGAGAGAGAGAAACATCTATGTGAGAGAGACATTGAGTGGTTGCCACCCACATGACTCCTTAGTGGGAACCGAACCTGGGAATCTCCAGTCCACAGGCCAACACGCCCTAACCGCTGAGCCAAACTGGCCAGGGCTGGATTCATGTCTTAATATTATAGAATATTCAGGAAAGCTTTAGATTACTATCACTATTTTTAAAAAATGAATGTCAAAGCAATATAAATAAAATTAATCAATATGAGGTGAAGATAATTTTCCCTGCATGTATATATAAGGTATTTTTTTTAATAAAAATCTTTAAATAATAGTTGAAGCAATTTGTACAGTAAAGTAGAAATTCTATTTCCAGGCTATTTCTCTTTGGCCTGGCTCCACGTTAGACTAAAATACCTAATTACTTTCTTTCTCATTCTTTTTAGCAGATAGAGTGGTTATATGACAGGATTACAAACAATGATTCATAGTATACATTTTACTGAAAGTTTCTGTGAAAACACTGAATTTCTAAATAGAAGAGATAAATGTGGTTTGTGTCAATATTCCCTCTTCTGCCCTGATGGCTACATCCATGGCACTAAAAGTTTGACGGTAAACACTAAAACTGGTAGAATAAAAATCAGAAGTATTTTTACCTTGATTTTTTTAGTGTTCAGTAGCTGCTATCCTTTCAAACATTTTTTTAAGTGAGCCCAACAAATTGAAGCCACTACCATTTAGATACACGCAGCCAAAATGCATTTCAAACCTTTACTTCACAATTTTTCCTCTCAGGATTATTAGTTTCCTAAGGCTGCTATTAAAAAGTACCCCAGAATTAGGTGGCTTAGATAACAGAAATTTATAGTCTCACACTTCTGGAGGCTGGAAGTCTGAAATCGAGCTGTCCACAGAGTTGATTTCTTCTAAGGGCCGTGATAGACAATCTGTCCGATGGTTCTTTCTTAACTTCTAGTAGCTTTGGGCATTCCTTAGTTTGTAGATGGAGTTTTTCTTCTTTCTTCCAGATTTTCAAATATTTCTGTTTATGAGGACACATCATATGGATTAGGGTTCATCTTAATGACTTCATCTTGAGTTTCCCATCTGCAAATATCTTGTTTTCCAACAAGATCACATTTGCAGGTTCCTTCCAAATCTTTTGGTGGGACAGAGTGCAGCCCATACCATCAGGATTCAACATTGTAAATTCAGTTTAGATTATTTAGCAAATCAAATGTATGTGTATGCATTTTATGTCTTTCCTTCTCTGCATTAACCTAGGGCTCAGGGTTCAGCTACTCTGGAGGTTGATGTCCTATGTCAATGATGCACAAAGATCTTGCTTTTTGGACATTATTCTTATTTCCCCTTAGAACTTTCTCTCTCACTTAATAGGTTCTTAAGTGGCTATCTTTTCTCAGATTGACATTTAGATTCTCTCAAAATTCTCTTATATGATAGGTCTCACTAATATAGTTAAAAAAAAATTTTTTATTATTGATTTTAGAGAAAGAGTAAGGAAGAGTGAGAGAGATAGAAACATCAATGAGAGAAAACATCGACTGGCCGCCTCCTGCATGCCCCCCACTGGGGATGGGCCTACAACCTGGGCATGTGCCCTGATCAGGAATTGAACTGATGACCTCCTGGTACATGGGTCCACTCTAAACCACTGAGCCACACCAGCCAGGCAGGTCTCACTAATATTGAAGCAATAGGTTTTCCAGGTTGACAATTTTGGGGGTATAATTTCCTATGTGTTTATCTACAAAAATAAAATTAAATGATATGAAAAAAATAATGAGTATTCAGACCTGGATCTTTATTTTCATCAGTAAGTTGAGGGACATATTGAAATGATTTAAATTGATACCAATTAATATTTAAATCAGTATATCATATTATTCTGTATGAAAGAATATTTTAATGGCACAAGAAGATTTCCATGTACACCAATGATATTATAAGTCATATCATTAAAATATTTTTTATGTTCAGTGAATATGTGGCCTATAATTTCTGTGTAATGTGAAGAAATAAATAAAACAAAGCTTTTTAAAAAAGTGCTTAAGTCTTTTTATATGTGTTTAACACATATTTTTTATATGTGTCTAACAGAATATCTCACATATTATATACTGGTGCATGTGGCTTTTTGAATGCTATTAACACTGTTAAATTTTCTCTTCTGATATATCTTCCACTATTTACGATTATGGGGTATTGCTCGATAGGACTAAAATACCTATCATTTTCACATTTTTCTAATTTTGAGACTTATAATCTTTGACCAAATCATTGAGGAGCTTTCCATTTGGTTGGTTTTTGAATGAATGAGACCAAAGATCAACCTAGGTTTATGTCATTAATTACCTGCTTTAACACTAGAATTAATGAATTAATTAGTATTTGGAAGAATAAACAGTCTTGTATTTCTTCTATGTACCAACAACCTCACTTGTATACTTTATCACATTTGTTAATTCAAACATAAAAAATACATATGTTGGAGTTAAAGATGATGGCAGGCTGGACCAGAGTAAGGGTGAGTGCGTGAGAGTGAGCAAGTGTGAGAGAGAGTGTGAGTGCACATGAGTGTGAACAAGCAACCTCAAGCAGCGCAGAAACATGGGGCAGGGGGTTCCTGAGTTGTGGACAGGGAGCAGCCAGCTACCTTGGTAAGCAGCTGGAAGTCCCCACCATTTTGTAAAATCCCTGGTGTTCTCTAGGAGGAGGCAGTGGGAAGCAGCTAGGGCCAAGCGACCTGAGTCCACCAGTGCACCTTGCACCATCGGACCAGTAGAGCCTGCTGTGTCAATGTGGACCAGTTCACAGTAGTGGCATTGTCAAGGTGCCTAAAGCAGTATCCACAACTGGCTGGGAGACAAGCACAAGCTCCCACAGCAGTAGCCCGATCTGAGCCGAGTACCACCCCCAGCAGCAGTAATGCCAGCTTGGGAGCCCAGCACCTTCCCCCAGAGCAGCAGTGACTGGGAAGGAGTGAGCCCAACCTCCAAAAGCAGCTGAGGCTCGGGAGCTGAGACACACCCCTAGCAGCAGAGGCTTGGAAGGAGACATCCATCCCCAGGCAGCAGCAGCACAGATCAGCAGCTGAGACCCATCCCCAGCAGCATCAGCAGAGGCTGATCAAGAGCAATGCCCCAGCCCAAGCAGCAACAAGGCTTGGGCAGCCGAAACCTGCCCCCGACAACTGCTGAAGCAGATTTGGAGTGGATGCCCTCCCCAAGCAGCAGCAAAGTCTCAGGACCTGAGCATCCTCAGCCTCCAAAAGCAACAGAGGATTGGGAGCTGAGAGTACCCTCTGGCAGCAGCAGCAACAGTAGCAGGGCAAACTGGGAGCTGACACTCGCCACCAGCAGCATCAGCAGTGAATGTTCAGGAGTTCAGCCCCACCAGGCAGCAGAGCAACTGAACATTGCACTGGCGGTACACTCACACTCCAGCAACACACCATCTGGACCCATGCACCCTGACAATGCCTACC
Source organism: Molossus molossus (assembly GCF_014108415.1). Taxonomy (NCBI): domain Eukaryota; kingdom Metazoa; phylum Chordata; class Mammalia; order Chiroptera; family Molossidae; genus Molossus; species Molossus molossus. The sequence continues at coordinate 29,201,675 of NW_023425366.1, read as the reverse complement.
AAGTCAGACCAATACCAGCCACCTGTTGAAAATCCTCCAGGACCCACAGCAGACATGAGGTGACACATTCCAAAACAGTCTGAGAGGCACAACAGCCTCATTTGATACACACTAGAAAGTAAACAAAAAGGAAAACTCAGAGCAAGTAGAAGGAAAGAAATAGTAAAGGACAGAGCAGAAATAAATAACATAGAGACTTAAAAAACAATTCCAAAGAGCAATGAAACAAAGAGCTGGTTCTGTGAAAAGATAAACTAGATTGATCGTCCCTTAGCCAGACTCACCAAGAAACAAAAAGAGAGGACCCAAATAAACAAAATCAGAAATGAAAAAGGAGAAGTAACAACTGACACCACAGAAATACAAAAGGATCATTGAAACATACTACGAACAATTATATACCAACAAATTGGACAATATAGGTGAAATGGACAAATTTCTAGAAACACAGTCTCCCAAAACTGAACCAGCAAGAGATAGAAAACTTAAACAGACCAATAAGAATTAAGAAAATTGAAGATGTAATATAAAAACTCCCAGCAAACAGAAGCCCAGACTTTGACTGCTTCACAGGGAAGTTTTACTGAACATTTAAAGAAGAACTAACATCTGTTCTTCTTTAACTATTCCAAAAATCCAAAAAGAAGGAAGACTTCCAAACTCATTTTATGAGGCCAGCATAATTCTAATTTCAAAACCAGAAAAAGACACTACAAAGAAAGAAAACTACAGACCAATATTCCAGATGAGCACAGATGCCAAAATCCTGGACAAAATATTAGCAAATCGGATCCAGCAATACATCAAAAAATTATTCATCATAACCAAGTTGGATTGATCCCAGGGATGCAAGGCTAGTACAATATTTGCAAATCAATAAATGTAATATACTACATAAACAAAATAAAAGATAAAAACCATGTGATTATATCAATAGATGCTGAAAAATCATTTGACAAAATCCTGCACCCATTTCTGATAAAAACATTCAGCAATGTGGGAACAGAGGGATGATGTTTTGACATAAGAAAGGTCATCTATGAAAACCTACAGCCAAAATCATATCCAATGGCAAAAACTGAAAGCATTTCCCTTAAGAACAGAAATGCCCACTTTTGCCACTCTTATTTGACATAGAACTGAGAGTCTTAGCCACAGCAATTAGACATGAAGAAAGGATAAATGGGATTCAAATTGGAAAGGTGGAAGTGAAATTGTCATTATTTGCAGATGACATGATACTGTACATAGAAAAACCTAAAGACTCCATCAAAAATCTACTAGATTTAATAAATGAATTTGGCAAAGAAGCAGGATACAAAATTAATGTAAAAAAATTAAAAGCATTCTTATACAACAATAATGAACCACAGAAAGAGAAACTAAAAAAAGATCCCATTTACCATTGCGGCAAAATAATTAAGATACCTGGTAATAAACTTAACCAAAGAAGTAAAGGACCTATTTGCAAAAAACTACAGGAAACTGAAAAAAGAAATAGAGAAAGATATAAAAAAGTGGAAGAATATACCTTGTTCATGGATTGGAAGAATCAATTTCATTAAATTGTCCATACTACCCAAAGCAATCTATAGATTCAATGCAATCCCATCAAAATACCAATGACATATTTTACAGAATTAGACCAAATACTCCAAAAGTTCATATGGAACTAAAAAAGACCCTGAATAGCCACAGCAATCTTGAAACAGAAGAACCAAGTAGGAGGGATCACATTACCATATATCAGGTTATACTACAAAGCCACTGTAATCAAAACAGCCTGGTACTGGCACAAGAACAGGCATAAAGATCAATGGAACAGAACAGAAAACCCAGAAATTGATCTAAGTCACTATGCTCAATTAATATTTGATGAAGGTAGCAAAAGCATACAGTGAAGTAAAGACAGCCTTTTTAATAAATGGTGTTGGGAATATTGGACAACTACATGCAAAAAAATGAAGCTAGACCACCAATTTACACCATTTATAAGAATAAACCCCAAATGGATAAAAGACTTAAATATGACTGATGAAACCATAAAAATTCTGGAGGATAATGTAGGCAACAAAATTTCAGACATCATATGCAGCAGAATTTTCACTAATACAAAACCTAAGGCAAGATAAACGAAGGAAAAAATGAACACATTGGACTGCATTAAACTAAATAGCTTCTGCACAGCAAAAGAAACAACCATCAAAATGGAAAAGGAATCCACTATATGGGAGAGCATAATTGCCAATGATACATCAGATAAGGGGTTAATTTCCAAAATATATAGAGTACTCATTCAACTCAACAAAAGGAAGACAAACAATCCAATTAAAAATGGGCAGAGGACCTAAACAGACACCTCTCCAAACAGGACATACAAATGGTCAAGAGAAATATGAAAAACTGTTCAATATCACTAATCATCAGAGAGAAGAAAATTAAAATGACTAAGATTTATCACCTCACACCTGCCAGAATGGCTGCCATCAACAAATCAAACAAGTGCTAGCGAGGATGTGGAGAAAAGGGGACTCTAGTACACTGCTGGTGGGAATGAAGACTGGTTTAGCCACCATGGAAAACGATATGGTGTTTCCTCAAAAAATTAAAAACTGAACTGCCATTTGACCCAGTGATCCCACTTCTAGGAATATACCCTAAGAAGCCTGAAACACCAATCAGAAAGAATGTATGTACCCCTATGTTCATAGCAGCACTATTAACAATTGCTAAGATCTGGAATCAGCCCAGTGTCCATCAATAGATGAGTGGATAAAAAAGCTGTGGTACATATACACATTGGAATGCTATGCAGCTGTAAAAAAAAAGATAGATCACTTACCCTTTGAGATGACATGGAGTGACCTGGACAGTATTATGCTAAGCGAAATAAGCCAGTTAGAGAAAGGTAAGTATCACATGATCTTACTTATTTGTCAAATATAATGAACAAAATAAGGTGATAGACTTCAAAGGAGGGGATGGGGGTGGGGAGGAAGAGATAAGCCAAATAACTTATGCATATAAGCATAACCAATGGAAATAGACAACAATGCTTGGGGGCAGGGTGGAAGGGGAGGAGGGTGTCAATTGGGGAAAAAGGAGAAACATCTGTAACAAAAATAAATTAATCAAATTTTTAAAAAATTATAAAAAAAATAAGTAAGAATTCCACAGACTGTGCTCTCTTTCTTCTTTCATATCTGTTCACCACCCTTCCCTTTCCTGACCCACTCCTCAGAAGGCTGTTCTGCATGAACTGAATTCACCTAATTCAGTTGCCCCATGGCTTCTTGTTTGGTCCAGATAAGGAGAGAAAAAAGAGTTATATACTATTCAAATCAGACTGCAAAAATATTTATCAAGAATAATTTTTAAAAGAAAAATATGTAAGCATCTTAGGACAAATCCAAAGCCAAACTAAAAATATCAAAAAAACAAAACAACTATTTCCCTAGGAAACTTTTAATTCATCCTGGAAAGTAAAAGGCCAACATTGTATTTTAGTCTGTTTCCTTTTCAGTATGGTGAAGACACAATATAATATATTTAAACCACCGAAGCAAATTTAGTATTATACAGATCTATGAAGCAATGAAGATAAGATAAACTGAAACCCTAGGAGGAGACATTTTCTAATTCTATGGTCAGGTTGGGGATCAATACCATCTAAGCAAAGGGAATCTACTGCAGGAAAATGGAACTAAACATGCTTTTAAAAGTCACAGAGGGTGATATGAATTTATACATCTGGTATACAGACAAAAGTTATCAATCATGAAAAGAGACAAGAGAAAAGGACTAGTAATAAAAATAAATAACCAAAAAATGAACTAGACCCACAGATAATCCAGAAATTAAGGTCTAAAGACAAAACTTCAGCATAATCATGATAAATTTAAGTGCATCTATTTATGTAAAATAGAGGGAAAAATGGAAAAATAGATTAAAATATGAAGAATATCATCAGAATATATGAAATATTTTAAATCATCATTGTATAACATTCACTACTATATTCTATAACTAAACCATTTGATTACATGAAATTAGATTTAAAACACATTGTAAAATTAAATTTTCAAATTGTAGTGAACAAAAGAGATTAAATAATATAAGCATTCCTCATCAGCTTTTTAAAAGTGGGAAAGGATAAAAGTGAGCCTCCTAGATGCTTGATCTCAGTGATGATTATACAAATGTATATATTTTTATAATTTATTAAGGTATACACTTAGGATTACCAAATGTTGTTATGCCTCAATATAAAGAAAAACATGTTATGCACTTAATTAACCAGAGTCATGTTTTTGTACATTTCACTTTATTTATTTTTCTCCTTAAAGTCATATTTCATTCATTTCCACAATAGAATTTTATCCTAATTTATTGTATTTTATACTTGTAATGATCACCCTATATTCATATTTCTCTCTCTTTTCTTTCTCTCTTTCTCTCTCTTTCTGTATAATTTAATTTTTTGGTGCAATTTTAAGCTCACAACTAAATTGGTTAGAAGATGCAGAGGTGCCCTATATCATGAGTGGCATTGTCCATTGTCAACACCCCCCACTAGAGTGGTTCATTTGTTGCCAATGAACCAACACTGACTCATTATAATCAACAAAAGTCCATAGTTGACATTAGGTTCATGCCTAGTATTCTACATATTATGGGTTTGCATACATGTAAAACGATGTATTCACTATTACAGCATCATATGAGTAATTCTGTTATCCTAAAAACCCTTTGTGTTCCACCTGCTCAGTCCATCTTTCCCTTGACCCCAGCAACCACTGATCTTTTTACTGTCTCCATAGTTTTACCCTTTCCAGAATATCATATAGTTAAAATCATACGGTATATAGCATTTACAAATTTGCTTCTTTCACTTAGTATTATTTAAGGTTTCTCCATGGTTTTTCATGCCTTGATATTGCATGTCTTTTTAGCACTGAATAATATATTTTCTGGATGTACCACAGTTTATTATCATTCACCGACTGAGGGACATCTTGGTTGCTTCCAGGTTTTGACATATGAATAAATTTGTTATAAGCATTGGTGTGCACATTTGGTGTGAACATAAGTTTTCGACTCTAGATGAATTCCAAGTTGCTGGATCATATACAGTATGTTTAGTTTTATAAGAAACTGCCAAACTCTCTTCCAAAGTGTCTGTACCAATTTGCATTCTCACCAGCAATGAATGAGACTTTCTGTTGCATCACATCCTTGCTAGCACTTGGTGTGGTCAGTGTTCCGGATTTTGGCCACTCTAATAAGTGTGTAGTGAAATCCCAGTGCTGTTTATTTTACATTTCCCTGATGACATATGATGTGTAGCATCTTTACATGTGCTTATTTGCTGTCTATCTTCTTTTTTCTTTTAAAGAGGTTATTAATTGTATTTATTTATTTTAATTACAGTTTATATTCAATATTTTTGTCTTACTTTTAAGACAAAACCCAAGTGGTGTACAGTTTAGTGGTTAGACATCATATACTTTATGTGTTCCCTCTGTTATTTCATGTACCCACTTGGCACCATATATAGTTATTGCAATACCATTGGCTATATACTGTGGGCTGTATTTTACATCCCGTGACTCTTGTAACCACCAATTTATACTTCTTAATCCCTTTGCCTTCTTCACCCAGTCCCCCAAGCCTCCTCCCCTTTGTCTACCATCAGTCTGTTTTGTGTCTTTGATTCTGTTTCAGTAATTTTTTATTCTCTTTATAGATTCCGCATATGAATGAAATCATATGGTATTTGTCTTTTTCTGACTGACTTATTTTGCCTAGCATACTACTCTGTAGGTCCATCTATGCTGTTACAAATGGTAATATTTCATTCTCTGTTTATAGCCAAGTAATATTCCATTGTATATATTACCACAGCTTTTTGTATCTTCATTAGTGAGGTATCTTGTTAAGGCCTTTGGTCCATTTTTTCAATCAAATTGTTTCTTTTTTTACGTTAAGTTTTAAGTGTTCTTTGTATATTTTTAATAATAGTCCTTTATCAGATGTGGCTTTTGCAAATATTTTCTTCTCAGTCTGTAACTTGTCTTCTCATTCATTTGACAGCTTTTAATATAAGTAATGAAAGAAATTGGAAACACTTCCTCGGGCCATTGCTTCACTTTGTAACATGTTGCAGTACCAGACAATGCAATACCAGAAAAAACAAGCAGAATATCTGTTTTAAAAGAATAACAAAATTATGTGTTGAATCAATAAATGCATATTTTTATAGCAGGGGAAAATCAAATAAACCTCCGCAGGAACTGCTTTGCATTTCAGTGTCCTCTTTATTTGACAAAGTTTATTCTTTATCATCAGAGTATTGGTAAACATGAACTTTAAGTAAGAATGACATGAATTATTTTACAGTTGAGAAAAATCACTTGGGTTTCAATGCTAAATGGAAAAGGAAAAGAGGGAGGCAGGTAGGAAAGTTAGAAAACCATTCCCATAAGTTCATTTTAGTGATAAGGCAGAAACTGTGTGTGGATGATTAAAAATATAGACATTTAAGAACTAGTAGGACATTTGCATCAAGTGATTTTTATTATTGGCAATGAAAAATAAAGAAGAAAAAATTTAAAAAAGAAAAGACAGAAACACCATTTTTTTCCTCAGGCATTTAGTAAGATGGTATTTTCACTTGTAGAGATCCAGATGAGCTAAAAGGAAACAATTCAAAGGATGCTGTGAGGAGTTGCATGTGGATATGCTGAGCTTGGTCTGTCTATATTACATCACAGAATGACTGTAGTCATAGATAATGGTCTGGAGTACAAGGGAAACATCTAAGCTAAGTGTGGAGATGTGGGAGTTATCAAAATAGACACAGGACTAATACCAAGAAACTAAGTGTCTTATATGTATTAATATAATTTAATCTCCACAGCAGCTGTATGAGGTGGAATAATATTTTTGAATGCTCATATGTTAGGCTGTAAAACGGAAATAAAAAGGGTTAAGTGACTTGCTCAAGCTCACAGTCTTGTAATTAATGGTGCAGAGATTTGAACTCAGGCAGTCCACAGTGGGCTTTAGTCTCTGAAACACATTATATACTCCTCCTTAAGAGATCATAATTGAGATCATGGGAATAAGTGATATCAACCAGGGAGAACTTCCAAACTGATAATAAAATGGCCTGAGAATCAAACCTATGGAAAATCAACATTACAAAAAGTTGAACTCATAGAAAAAGACAGCAGAATGAGGGTGTGGGGGTATCAGGAAAGTGAAGAGATGTTGATCAAAGGATACAAACTTCAAGAAGATGAATAAATTCTAGGAATCTAAGTAGAGTATAGTTAACAATAACGTATTATATAGTTGAAAGTTGCAAAGATAGACCTTATATGTTCTTACTACCAAAAAAATGGTAGCTATGTAAGGTGGTAAATGCATTAACTAATCATATTGTGGTAATCATTTTGTAATAGGTACGTGTATCAAGTCACCACATTGTATACCTTAAACTTTTACAATGTTAAATGTAAATCATATCTCAAAGCACTGGACAAATGTATTGGCAGAGAAATGGAAGCCTGGGAGGAGAATAGAAATGGACCCACCAGAAAGGCAGAAGAATGACCAAGGAGTTGAGAGCCATAGTATCCAAGAGTGCTGAGCTTCTCCATAACAAGAGACTGGTGAGCAGATTGTGTAAAAGCCACGCAACATGACATAAAATATAAAAATAAAAAATATTTACTATACTTAGCAATTAAGATGTTCACTGATGATTTTGTTCTTAGAACTGTAAGAAGGTACACTGTTGAATGGTTTGTGAGTCATAGAGCAGAAACCCTAGAAAATAACTTCAGAAAAGTGTTGACTTCTCTTTGTGTGAATTAGAGGTGTAATCTTAAAGAAACCAATTAACCTTTTCAAGTTCTTGTAATAATCATTCTATTGTAGAAATGAGTGTGATCTCCTATGATCTGACAATCTATATGCCTAATACTATTTTTAAAAAGAACCCACTTTATTATTGCTATAGTGAGTCAAAATATATTTTCACAGAAACATACTAGGGGGAGTGGGACCAGGGATGTGGGAAGATGTTTTCTATCTCTGTGGATTAGGAAATACAAACCAGTTGGTGTTTTCAGAATAAACAAAACAAAACAAAAAAAAACGTATTTTGTTCTCTCCAAATTTCATGGTGATGGCCCTGTACAGAATCAGTGTATGCTCCGGTTAACTTGATTTCTACTTTGAAAGACAAAAAGTAAGAAATTATAACATGTACTTTTAGAAGAGAAATCAAATAGCACATTCTCATCAATGAATACTGTGAGCTGTCAGAAATACATATTGGAATTTAATGTTTAATAAAATATTTTTGCAGTCTTGCATTTCAAATGTAAATGAACCTAAATATATTTAAAACATTTTGATGTTAAAATATCATAACAGATTTTGAATGTTTGTGGCTTTTATTGCTACTTCCTCAAAATATGTTTACAGGCTGACATTTTGTACTCATGTAGCCATAACTTTGGGATTAGGGAGAATGGACTTCACACAGCATTTTAATAAGTTTCATGAACATAAATCCTGGAGGCAGAAAGGATCCAAGGCAGCCCTTAATCTATAAATCAGTTTTGATGTTCCAATAAGTATCTGTTTCTCATGGAAATGATAGTGGCCTAAAAAGTATCTATTTTAAAAGAACTGTGTACCAAGAGCCTTTGAAATTGAACACAATAAAAAACTCAGAATTATATTAAAAATAAATTTGATCACATTTAGTAGACATCTGTTTCACAGTCCCATTTATCAGATCTGTTCCAGGTTCTTGTCTTTGGTTCAGAACCAAGGAGAATCAGATACAAAACAATTAATATAAAACAATGTGACAAAAAATTATAATAGAGGTGTATATAATGTTATGGAATATAAATCAATTTACTGATGGAAAGTTGCTGAGAGATTTCTCTAAAAATTGTGTGATTTTTACAGTATATAAAATTTTTTCTGTATTATCTGCTTTTAAAGACAACCATCTTTGCTTAGCAGTTAATAATGGAAATGTGTTGCACTGATTGAGAGTTTGGGGCCCAGAGTGATTTGAGAACAGGTGGAGATTGTTTGCCCACTTCCAGAAGACCCTTTATGGATAGCTGCTGCTGCTGCAGCCAGAACTTCTAAGGGTGTACAAGTGAGGATGTCTGAATTAGAGAAAGATTTGTTCAAGGGCATCAAGTGTGCAATATATTCTCTACAACTGACTATTAGCATCACTCCTGAGTGACTTAACTTTCAACAAAATCCTGTAGGACTGTTTGTTTGTTTTTCTAGCTTTGTCATTACAAAATCTTTATTTCTAGACTCAGACCAATCCTAATTATGGGTACTAGAGCATATCGTATCATAAATCATGTCATATCACATCATATCAAAAGATCCTTCAGTATATACACTCTAGAGAAACTGGTATGCATTTGATTTCAAGTAGTGGTTAAAGAAAAACAAGTAATAAATTTACACTCTCCTGCATACTCAACAGACATAATTTACTGAGTGGAGTAGAAGGAAAGGAACACTGAATGCAGCTTTAAAATTCTTACTTATTCTGCCCGGCCAGTGCGCCTCAGTGGACTGAGTGTTGGCCCATGTACTGAAAGATCCCAGTTCCATTCCTGGTCAGGGCACATGCCTGGGTTTCTAGTTCCATTTCCAGTAGGGGGCATGCAGGAGGCAGCCCATGGATGTTTCTCTCTTACATGGAAGTTCTGTCTCTCTATCCCTTCCCATCTCTCTTAAAAATCAATAAAAACATATTAAAAATAAAACAAAATTCTTACTTATCCTGATGCAATTATTGAAAGCCTAAAAATAACTTGATAATTTTTAGGGTATTGGGGGTGGGGAGGTAGATACCAGACTGAAAAACTAACCATGGTGGAATAATATACTCAGGGCCTAGTTAATTGTTTAATTTTTTTTTTTCCTTATTGATTTTAGAGAGAGAGGAGGGGAGAGGGAGAGAGAGAGAGAAACACCGATGAGAGAGGACATCAAAAGGCTGCCTACTGTATGCCCCACACTGGGGATCAGGATTACAACCTGGGTATGTGCCCTTATCAGAAATCAAACCGGCAATCTCTTGGTGCATGGGTTATCACTTAACCACTGAACAACATCAGCCAGCAATTGTTTAAACAGGACCCTTGCTAATTTTCATTGTTTTACTACAAAATATATACAGAGACTTGGTTTCCTAGATTACAAGTAACCCTTCTTCAAACCAATGCGAAGTTAAAGAGAAGAAATATTAATATAATACTTGTGACAGCAGCTAAGCAAATGGTCATGTTTTAGAAGCAAGTCTTGACTGGAATGCATGCAAATTACAATGCAGCTTGTCATCTCTGGATCTTGTAGGCTGTGGGCAAAAGTTCTGTAACGATGGCTCTGACAGGTTGAAAGAAACAAAACCAAAGAATTGTGTACCAGGTGACATTGGGAAAAAGAAAAAGATATCAGAGGCTGAAAGAATAAAGACATTTAGAGCTTGACAAACATGACTTGCTAAAAATGACTACCATTTTCCAAGAAACTAGGAAAACAGAGATGTGGAGTGATAGATGTTAAACAGGTAAAATTCAATAATTAAAAATAAAGAGGAAACTATGTTTACACATAGAGAATATGACCAGAAAGGACTATACAGTGTGTGAAAAGTAGAGAAGGCAATGATATTTATGTATTTGAAATTAAAATGAATGAGAATGTTTAATTTTGAATAGTCTAAATAAATTAAACCATTATCTGCTCACTAAGTAAATAAGTCATGAACTTAATTATTTATAAAGATAGTTGTTATTAATTTATATTTCATTCTAATCTTTGGAGTATATCTGTTTTTTCTGAGTTTTTGTTCTGGAAAATTGGAAAATGAATCATAGAAAGGACCATTTCCTGGGTAATGAAATACTAAGTCCCAGGGAAATGTAAAATGGAACTTCTGTGATATCTGAGTGGAGATTTGAGTGGTGAGTTTTCTGAGATAGCAAACTTTTTGTTTTCTTTTTCTTCTTATTCCCAGTGGAGCTATGGACTTCTAGAATCAAGTCGATGATGAGGCTGTCTTGTCCTGCTAAGTCCTGGCATGAAGGAACTATGTAAATGTGTGCTTTGAGAATAAATCTCCTGACCAGAACTTCAAATGATGTCAGTGCTTAACAGGACAAGACAGCCTCATCATAGTCCCAGCCATTTGTAGTGTGTCATGGTGGATAGATTTTCTAGTACCTCTTGGTTTTTTATGTAGTTACTGGAATATTAAATGATCATTTATTCATCCCTTTACTCATTAAGTATTCCTGGAGTAACTATTATTAGAGTTTTTTGGGATATGGTGATAAAACAAACACAGTCTCTGTCTTCAAGAGTAGATAGGCCATGATACCTTTTCCCATGAAAAGAGCATCCCTTGGGCAGCCACCTTATGACGACGTCACAGCAAAGGTAGCAACTAGGTTCTCAATCTGTGCGTCACGACCCCTTTGGGGGTTCAAATCACCCTTTCACAGGGGTCGCCTAAGACCATCGGAAAACACATATTTCCGATGGTCTTAGGAACTGAGACACCGCTCCTCTATCCGTCTCCAGGTGGGTTTGCCCACGTGCAGATACGCCCACATACAACATGAGGAACTGTATTCAAGGGTGGCGGCTTTAGGAAGGTTGAGAACCACTGTGCTAAGAGCAGCCAAGCGAAGAGTTTGCAGTTCATGGGTTGGCCAATAATCTGTGTCTGATCTGCTAAGGAGGGGTGATTTGGACTTTCAGGGGACTGGTGCATTGGGGTTGTGTCCTTCCTTCATATGTGTTTCTTGGTTTAGCTCTGCTCCCTATTTCCCTTCTCGGTATTGTACCTGTTAAATGTTTTTTATTGTTGGTGGGATTTATTTGTTTATTTGCTTGTTTTTTTCCTTAGGTGAGGCAAGAATAATAAATGGAGCTGAAGTGAGGAGGAATGGCCTTTCTATAAGCGGGATGAATCTCTGTCAAATCTTTCCTCTAGTACTATAGACTTTCATTATGATGAAGCTCCTCCCCCTTTCAGATACACGAGGGGATCTTTCTTAGATATTCACCATGAGAAATTTAAGACGTTTCTGCAAGTAAAATGCACACTAGTGTGGGGGCCCACCTTAAGGATGCAGTTCTCAGGATTTCTCACCTTCGCATTTTTCTACTCTCTGCTCAAGCAGTTCATCTAAATTACCACTTCAGGGTTCCTTCCAGGTGTGTATTCAGCAACTTCTCTTCCAGATATGCAGCTATCAATAGTCTCTCTAGATGGGCCTGTCTCTCTAGACTAGCAGATGGTAGTTTCCCCAACCTAAGTTTTCTGATGGATCCAAGACAAATCATCGATTTTCCTTTTGGCCCATCTTTTGCTTATTGTAATGATGAGAGTGAGGACTTGCAAATTCTTTACATTGGAGCTGAAACTGGAAATCCAGGTGTTAATATTATTAACCGAGCTATGTCTGTGCTACATCATGGCACTCGGGACTTCACGGAACAATAGGCATGATGCAGGGGACAAGTTATTTTAACCGCAGACACATTGTGCAGAATCACAGATATAAAACCTACATTAAGAGGTATCTGGGACTTGCTTCTGATAGAAGTAATCTAAATGAAGAACAAAAATCAACAGTGGAGGCAAAGAAAACTGAAGAGTTGGCAATTAGAATGTGAGACAGAATGTAAGAGTTAAAGAATCACCAATTTGAAGTCTAGAGATTCACACACTATTTTTTTCCCTGAGGGTTTTCATAGGTATAGACTGTGCATGGAAAGTGTCATAACAGAAGAGACAAAAGTTCACTTGGGGTAGCCACTGTTATACAAGATTTTGAAGCTTGCTCTCACTTTTGAGAACATCTGCAAGGAGTGGAGTGCATTCAGTGTGAACCAGAAGAGACCTGACTGACATACCACCTTATCACTAGAGTTTAAATTCCCATCTGGTCAAAAGTGGCCAGGGTCTAAGATATAAGAGGAAAGAAAGTTTTTCTTCTTCTGGTATAAGGAAGTTAGAGTTCTCAGAAGTTGCCATATGTAAATCATGTGCCATTTTATAAAGCAAAATTTAATGTGCTGTCAGATTTAGATTTGGGGTGGGGAGCTTTTGTCTGGGGCTTTTAACTTAGACAGCTTTAGAGAAACTATTGTCACCTCGAAGCATTTTATTGACAGTTTAATGATTGACTTTTCTTCTGCTAAGGGCAGAAATTTAAGGTGAAAGCAATGTCACTAATACTAAAAACAACTTGATCACTCTGAAAGGCAAGTTATTTCTAGTCTGAGTCTCTGGAAACCTTTGATGAAATAGTTTTTATTCTGGGTTTTTGCCAGGTTTTGCCAGTGTTCACCAGCTTTGTTAATATAAACATTGCCTTGAACAAGTAGGGCTTTATAAGAATTCATAATCCTACATATCCTTTTTATTGTGGTATCATGAAGTGCTCACTGTGTTTTTATTTTTTTGGAAATTTTATTGGCAGAAATATTTAATTTTAATCATAAAATATTATCCAGCATCTAATTAGAATTCAAAGGGAGATATGGCTTCAAAAGTGAAAATGAATTGTAAAATTGAATTTTAAAAAAGGCTAAGTATCCAAGAGGTAAAACATCATGTCTTGGGTCCTGTTTCAGTAGACTGCCCATAGCTTGGATGTTAGCGTCCAGGAAGATGGGGGCATTTTTGTAGAGGGGAGGGTAAGAAATGCAGTGTTTACCCTCCTTATTGTTCCATCTCTGCCTTCAATTCCTTTCCTTTCCTTTGTCTCTTCCTTTTCTGATTCCTCTTATCCCTTTCTGACCTATATTCTTTTCTTTTCACAAATTGGTTTCATATTTTATCTCTGTTTATTTGTATCCATGTAAGATTCTATGTTTAATATTTTCATTAGTGTCCATTAATTTCTTCTTTCCCTTTATTGCTCCTATCCTAAGATCTGCCTTTATTATTTTTATTTTCTCCCCACCAGTTTAATTATATACTTTTGAAACATAATGTTATTAAAACTATTAGTATACCATTATTTCTTGCATTTCTATGATATTCACAATTATAAATATTTTAATGTTACCATCATCATGTCATATATGAGGATAATGATATCTGGAGGAGTTCATTTTTATAATTTTCCAGAAGTAGCATTAGTGGAGTTATAATTTAAATCCAGGTGCTTCAATCCTCATTTACTGCACCTCATTGTTGATAAATCCAGCCATGTTTCTCTACACTGATGATCAAGTTATAATACCATGCCTCACTAATTTAAAATCCTGGCAATAGTACCTCTTTGGATTAGCCAGTGTGATTCTGATACTTCTTGTGGTTGATATTGAAGTAAAAAAGTACTTTTTTTCATAGATAATGAAGAGTATAGCTTGCATTATCAGATATCAGAAATACTCTTGTAGAGAAATAATATATAAATTATTACATGGTAGTTTTAAACACTTAAGAAAAGATGTTATATGTAGAATACCACTGTTCCCAGATTAGTACCTTAAAATAGGCTTTACTATTTTCTAGAAGACCTGTTGAGCAGAAGCATAGCAATGCATGCCATAAAAAATTTATAAATAGCATTGGAAATATGCCTTTAATATGCAATATAAGGCCATTTGAGTATGATTTTTCATTTAGAAAATAAGAAGATGAATAAATATTTTTAAGATTTTTACATGATAATACACTAAAATAAAGTGAAATAATGACAATTAACAAAATATTTGGGAGTTTAAAACAATTATAGCCTCAAAGTATTATAGTAATAATTTTTTAAAAGTGTCCTCAAATTTTTTATATTTTATTGGTTTGTGCACGCTCAATAATTTGATTCTTAGTCTTTAATTGTATAAATAGTCTCTAACTATTAATATTTAACTTAGTAAAACATATAAATAAATAGGTATACTTGGTCATCCAGTTTTAATTTAACTTAATATCCATGTCGCCAAAGAATATTTGTTATAAATTTTATAAAAATATAAATAATAAATGAAGCTGGTATTAACTTTGGTTCTAGGCCCTGCCAGGATAAGCAGGGCATAAAAAAATGTATCTCATAGAAATGAGACACTAAAGATGAATGCTAATTGCAATAATAGTTACAGTCTTTAGCAATTATCAAGTTAATGTTGGAGATTTGGCACATGATTATAAGGTACCAACAACAATCATGATTTGCAACTTTATTAAATTAGTGCAAGGGCAACATTATAAAGTTTTCTTTTAAATATGTACATGCTGCTGCCTTGACCAAAGTCAATCATTGATTTTTATATAAAATGTTTATTCATTCACCTAATTTATAGTCCTTTTAAAGAAATGATTATAGGATATTACGTTATTCAGCTTAATTTTTGTGCATGTATTATCTGTTCATTAAATTAGCTTTTCATGAAGTGATTTTTTTTTCTTTTCTGTGAGATGCGTGTCTCTTTAAACCCTTCTGTATTTGTGGTCAACATGAACTCAATAGTATCTATGTCACTCTGTGAAGGAATGAAACAGTAAAATAATTAAGTTTGTGTCACCTTTTTAAATATTCTGCATTAAAATGCAATAATTCTCAGTCTAAACATTTACTGAATGCTATATTTAATTATGATATACAGGACATAACACAGAACTTATTGAACTCAATACCATTGGCATGCTAAGGAGGTGCATCCTAAAGGAAATACGTAAGATTGAGGTCCAGACTGTAACTCAATGGGCAGAGCTTTTGCTAAAGCTACAATTTCCTACTGGAACTTTTTTTAAATCCTGGAACTTTCTCTTTAGAAAGTAGGAGCACATTAACATAGACTGCCGTCAATTGACCAATTCCTAAATCCAACCTCTAGGAAGGCAAGAAGATAGAAAGCCCCAGACAACATATTCGGTAGCCATTTATTATCATGGCAATAACATGAGAGTATGCCAAATGGAGTAGAGGTCAATTAAAACCCATCATTAGATGCACTACTGTAACACTGGAAGGATCTACATGAGTGGTGATTGTTTCTATCCAGAGGCAAAAGCTGACAATGATTGACAATTATCTTGAAGCTCAAACGATAGTTTGATACAATGTAAATGTTTGAGGATTAACCAGATATAACTTTCTACATAGAAAAGTAGTTTCTATCTTCACACTGATACACTATGGAAAGATTTCACCCAAATGAGTATAGTTTACAGCTCAACCACAACCTTTGCTTTTGAGGTGAAGACATGGGAACCAGATGGAAATTAGGAGTTGAATTTCTAGACTCCATTTTAACATGACCTGTTTTTCCACAAATTTTTGTTTCTTTCCTTTTTTATTTTGAAAAAAGAAATGATAAATTATTTAATTTTTTAAATTATCTTTATAAAATATAAGTATTATTATTATTTTTTTTATCCTCACCCAAGGACATTTTTATTTTATCTTTAGATATAGAGTGGGAGGGAAAGAAGGAGGAAGAGAGAGAGAGAAACATCAATGTGAGAGAGACATCAAGGGGTTGCCATCCACACGACCCCAACCGGTTCAGGGACAAACTGCAACCGAGGTACGTGCCTTTAGCGGGAACAAAACCCAGGACTCTCTGGTCTGCGAGCTGACACTCTAACGGCTGAGTCAAACCAGCCAGGGCATAAAATATGTCTTATTTTTAAATATTACCAAACATTATTTTATTGCTTTTTGTGATTTCTTCTCTTCACTTGATTATATGTCAGGCTATACCACCTGGAAATTTATGTTGCCTCAGTAGTGGTTCCAAAAATAGGCTCATTGTATGTACAGTGGTGGAAAAACCCAAGCAGGCTAAAAATGGGCCAACTACTTTAAGAAAATTAATTGTGATTACTATTACCCATTTTCTTAAAATAAGGCAGATCAGCTCTGGCTTCGTGGCTCAGTTGGTTGGAGCATTCTCCTATATACCAAAGGTTGCAGGTTCCATTTCCAGTTAGGGCACACGCCTAGGTTTCAGGTTCAGTCCTCAGTTGAGGTGCATATGGGAGGCAAACTATCCATTGATGCTTCTCTCTCTCTCTCTCTCCCCCTTCCTCTCTATAAAAAAAATCAATAAAAAGATATCCTTGAATGAGAATTAAAAAAAAAAAAAATGGCAGATCATTTAATAAGATTGAAAAAGTAATATTGCTTTCAACTGAAAACATAAGGGAAATTGAGCATCAATATGCCTCTCCCATCCCCAGAATCTACGCTCAGCTGTTGTGTCCCCATGTTATTCTGACGATAGAGGAAGCCTCAGAAAAACACTGTAAATTATGTGGGGAAGTGCCACTAACTACTTCCAGCTTACATTTCACCTGTTTCTCTGGTGTTTATTACACTTGTTCTCAAATCCTACATTCTAAATTTGATTTTGATGCCTACCGTTTTCGTCTTCAGCTTTGGCAATTGATCACATTCCTTTTTGTATATCAGTACCTCTTTCTCTCATAATCAACTCTCTCTTCTAGCATAATGTCCTCCTTCTCTTGGGAAGTGATCTGCTAATAGCACATGCATCATATGTGGGTCATGGCTGTTTAACTATGGGTCACTTTATCCCTGAATATTTCCATTTTGATTTTTTTATGTAATTATGAAATAATTCTTGTATGTAATTATGAAATAAGGTTTATCCTCTGTTATAATGAATTGAATCATACAAATTACTTAAGTAGGTGACTTTATAAGATATGGAGTCTTTATTGATGTGTAAACAGTGATTGAACTTTTATGCTAATGAAGCGATAGAGGCAGGTCAGACAGTGAGGGTCAGGACCCTGGGAAGGGGAGGCTGAGGCACACAGGGAAGTTTTAGATGACTTGGAGCTCAGCACACAGGCAGGCAACCCAGTACACAGTATATGTGGAAGTTCATTCCGATTCTACAGATCTCAAAATAAAACTAAAATTAACATAGGAAATTGTGCCACCAAGGCCAGAAACTCCCAGCCCCCATTGATTAGAAGCTCCTGGAAGAAGCACAGGTCAATACATAATAACAACAACAAAAAACCCTGAAAGGTTGGTTTCAAGCAAGGCAACAGGATTGTTGAATGAGTTCTGCTGTGAAACTACAGCATGCGGTTCTATTGCAGAAAGCCAGGTTCCCTTGGAAAGGATTATAGGAAACCAAGGTTGGATTTGGGGCAGAAATAGCATGCACAAGGCTGCTCCAAGGGCATTTTCTCTCTCTTCTGGGAGAAGTTGAAATTATCTTAAAATGAGAAGCACTAAGATGGCCCCAGTAGATACCTGGGGCTATTTTGTTTGTTCTTAACCACACCCAAGTAAGTTATCTCTTCCCTGGAAGTAAAGCTTCTGTGAAATGTCAGGAATATCTAATTAAAGTCTGTTTTTAAATCAGAACCTGTCCATTTCAAACTAGGGAATGTTATAGGACAAAATATATCTTTGCTAATCAAATCTACTCCAATTCACCTGATAGGGCAAGCTTTTAAAATCAGTGATGCCCACATATGCTTTTTCCAGAAGGGTAATGTGAACTAAAAGATAGATGACCTAGAGCTGAATCCAGTCAGGCAAGAAACACAAGGTTTAAAATGTATGGATGTTGATAAGGCAGAATTCCTTGAAAGGGCCAATCAGAGGCTAGCAAGACATATATCTACCCTTAGAAAATGGAGCCTCACCAGCAAACCACTTGGGTCTCCTCCCCACTTTGGGGAGTCTGTCTATCTTTCAAACAAAACTTTGCTTTTGCTTACCCCTTTGTGAATTTATTCTTGGGTTTTGTGAGACAATGAACTCAAACCTGAATACCACCTCTTGGTTTCACTGAGAAAACTCATAATGAATGCCGTTATCAGAATTACTTTAAAGAATTTTAAGAGTCTAACAATTTTTTAAATCACACATTTTGGCTCAAAAATAAATTCAAATTAATTTAAAGTATCAACACTCTTTAAAAATTGCACCAGGAGTGCCAAGATTTATTTACTAAATTATGTTGAGTTAGATAGAAAACATTTGCTTCTATTCACATCATATTATTAAAGATTTATAAACAGATTTAATCAGGTTGATTGAAATGATTCAGTAAGTCAACAGATGTTCGTATACTGTTCTATGTGACAGTAAAAACACAGAGATAGCTTTTTGCTGGAGTTTGAGATGGTTAATACAACACATACAAAAAAACTTTTGACCTTATCTACAGAAATCAGAAGTCCCTAATGTTTATACTGCAGTTTGTGATGTGTCAACATCATTTCAAAATGTGATGCAATGAAAATCATCATGTCCAAAGTAAATTTGGGCTTGTCATCATCTATCTTACAATGCATCTTAAAATGGAGAAATGCTCACTTTTTGTTGTGTATTATCTCTTTAATAATTTATCCCCAAAGAAACCAAATTGTCAAACCTCATTGAGCCAGAACTGGCAACTTGTCAGTTCTCACTACTCAGTGCAAAAAAGAGCAAACAGACACAATCCATCAGAGAGCACACAGTTCTAGTTATCAATTATCATAATACTTTATTTCAAAAGATTTTTTTAAGAATCATCTAAACATACAGCTATATACTAGCCATTAAGAAAAACTCTTCAATATATATTAATTTATTCTATGAACTTATCATTTTGATGTTTGCAAGGAAGAGGATAGAATAAATTTAAAACCATAATTACTTTTCCTAAGCCTGTCAATAGACAAGATACATGTAATCATTGAAGAAATGCTTTTTTTCTATAACTTTTAAATAAAGTTTGCCTTCATATTATGTTTTAATATTTATCTGCCTTATATACTCTAATAATTTCAGACAGACTCCACATAGTTCTGGCAAGATTTAAATTGACCGGATGACAAATAATTATTCATCAATAACAGTAAGCTTTTTAATTTGTAAACACCAATAGCCAAATTCTAATAACTTATTTCAATTGAAAGAGGAATATATCTCTTCTCCACCATTACAGTTCTCCCACTAGTTATTACTTTTACACAGGAATTCATAGCTGTTCCTTTCAGATACAGCACTGACACCAGTGGTTTTGATAATTTGGATAAAAGCATATACACATATATAGAGTAGATTGAATGAAATAGCTACATTCATTCCAATAATCATTACTCCTAAATAACCTATTAGAAAACAGTCCATTATTAATTAATTTTTCACTGTATTTACCATAAATATGCTTTAATTAGCCAGCATTTTTAATACAACTCATAACAATATTTTTCCAGTCAACTCATAATGACCCAGCCTGAGATTTAGTCCATTTAGTGCCTTATAGTCCATATTCATGCTGAAAGACTAGTATAAAACAAAATGAATAAGTAACAGATCAATTATCCCAAATATATGCATGTTTTTATACAGAATTGAGATGGTATTTTAGAAAAACCATTAGTATCCTAACATAAAAGTTCAATAAAATCAATAAAGCAAATATTTAAGGAAAAGCATGATATAGATGATTGCTTTTTATTTTTTTGGTCAAAGAAATTTATTCAAGTATAGATATAAATAAATGTAAATATACATACTTTTCATGAGCAGATCAATTTTGAAATCTTTTGACTATTACTGGAACCATTTTATTTGATGGATATATATAAGATCATAATTGTTAATATGTTTTCATGAATCAAATAATTTAGTTCACTTTATTATATATTACCCCATGGTACCACTATCATTTTATTATATGAGGATTTGATTTGATTGAGAGTACATGAATTATAATTTTTCAAAAATCCAACTTGCCAAAATCCAGAACACCAACACCATTCATTGTTAGCAAGGATATAGAGCAACAGGAACATTCACTCACTGCTGGTGGGAATGCAAAATGGTACAGCCACCTTGGAAAACAGTTGACAGTTCCTTACAAAACTAAGCATACACTTACCATACAATCTGACAATTTGGTATTTACCTAAAAGAGTTGAAAGCCTACATCCATACAAAAGCCTGTACATAAATGTTTATAGCAGTAGCAGCTTTATTCATAATTACCAAAACTTGGAAGCAACCAAGATTAGGTTAATAGATAAATAAACAGACATCTAGGCAGTAGAATATCACTCAGCATTAAAAAGACAGAGCTATCAAGACATGAAGGAACCTTAAATGCATGTTGCTAAGTAAAAGAAGCCACTGAGGAGGCTGCATATTACAATTATAGGACATTCTGGAAAAGGCAAAACTGGAGACAGTGAAAAGATCAAAGACCAAAGGTCGGGCAGGGGAGAGGAATAAGTAGGTGGAGCACAGGACTTTTAGGTCAGTCACTACTCTGCATAATACTATAATGGTGGATATATGTCATTCATTATACATTTGTCTAAACCCATGGTATGTACAACACCAAGAGTGAACCCTAATGCAGATTATGGAGTCTGTGTGATAATGAGGTGTCAGTGTAGGTTTGTCAGTTTTAACACATGTACCACTTCGTGGGAAATGTTGATAATGGAGGAGGTTATGCATGTACATAGGCAAGAGGTAAATAGGAAATTTCTGTATTTTCTGCTCAATTTTGCTTTAAATCTAAACTTCTCTTTAAAAAATAAAGTCCATTTTTTTAAAGTTCCATGTTGCTTCTAGCTCATACAATTTCTATCAGGGCTCATACTACTCAATATATTAAACACCTGGATTACTTCATGGTTTTTAGAGTACTGGGGAAATACAGAATTATTGAAGGTGAAATTTGAGAAGAATTAGATGGAAAGAGGAAAACAACAATGTAAATTAAGGGAAATGTGCTTTTCCCATTCTGTTAGAGATGACATAGATGGCTACAAAAATCCTTTCAGAAACTAAAGCTCAGGAGAAAAAATAGCAATAACACTTTCAACTGTAGTGCTATGCTTCACCAGTGACATTGCACTATCATTCTTGATCTTAATGCATTTTTGCAACATTGTTTGTCAAGAATGAATGATCTGCTGCTAGCATTAGCCAACTCTATGCAGGAAAATAGACAAAATGTCAACAGTATCTGCAGTAGCTAACAAAATCAGCACACACCTTTATATGCCATGGAATCGGTTGAAATTGGAAAAAATACGAGTGTTGAATTTAATGAGGTACTGAAGAGTGAGAAGCCACATTTACTTCTAAAACAAGTAGGCTGTAGCTCAAGGCTTTCCAAGGTTCTAATATTAGTGAATATGCTTTGTAGTTTCAAAATGTTTCCAAAACTCTCAGAAAGCAGTAAGGTTAAAAGCACTATTCTATAAATAAATCTTTGTTGGTGATAACAGAATGTTGTTTTCAAAATAAGCTTTCTTCAGTAAATGAGATACATGACTTTTACTCACCATTGAAATGGTAACAATGCATCCCTTCTTGAAAACAGACTCCATAAATAAGAATTGAGGTTTCTGTTAGCAATGACTAGGAAAACTGTAGTATTTCTTTTAATTAAGTTTACATGTGACTGTGTTATATCATTAAAATACCTTACTACACTTGAAATGTTTCATAAAACATTGGAATTTTCACCCTTGTAATCAGAAAGTTTACCTAGTGAAAACGCATTAAAAATAGCATGTCAGAAAAAATTAGAATAAGCCTTGTATCAAGGAAGTACCTGTCTTGGTACAAGAATATCATGGTTTGGGTTCTTCTCCTCCATCAATCGCTTTTTTCCTTGAGCAATTAAATCCATCTATATAATTATAAAAAATAAAACCTCACCACTAGGCTATTCTGTTGGAGAATTAAGAGAAGTTATGTGTGGAAAAATGACAAATAAATGATATTATGCTTATGCAAAATTTAGTTGCATAGGTCTGCTTGTAGCACTAATTATTGTGTTGCTATATGACAGTACATATCATTAGATATTTTTCAATGTGAAATATAACATACAAGAAAGTGTCCCTCGATAGATGATTAGATAAAGAAGATGTGGTATATATATGCAATGGAATACTACTCAACCATAAGATAAGATGAAATACTGTCATTTGTGACAATATGGATAGATATTGAGAATATAATGCTTGACAAAAAAGTCAAGAACCTTATAATTTCATTCACATATGGGATATAAAACTGAAAGCAACAAATGAGGAAACAAGACAAACAAACAAAAACTTAGAGACACAAAGACACAGAAAATAGTATGGTAGTTACTATAGGGAAAGGAGAATGTGGGTGTAGTAAAAAGTAAAATGAGTCAAGTATATCATGGCAGAAGGAGATTTGATTTTGGGTAGTAAACATACAATGCAAAATACAGATGATGTATCATAGAATTGTATGTTTGAAACCTATGTAATTTTACTAAGCCATATCACTCCAATAAATTTAATTTAAAAAATAAAATTTAAATAAAAAAATTTTAAAGAACACATAAGATAAAAGGTTACTTGTACTTTTGACATCTCCTTTTATGCTTCCTGATAACATCGCCTCACATACTACCAAATCCCCATACATTTCTACACTTAGTGAAAATCATCCTCTTGTTTGTCTTTATAGATTTACTATTCTTATATGTTCTCATAACAATTTATAACTCAAAATGACTTATTTAGAGAGTCCAGGGATCCTTTAAGTGGTTATTTTGGACTTCCTCACAATGTAGCAATGGGATTTTTTTTTTTTTTAAAGAATTAAAAAAGGAAAAATTCCAATATGTAAGTATTTAACAAGCACTGTTTGCATCACACTTGCAAATGTCTTCTTGCCTGAGTCAGTGGGGGAGGGTACTTCACAAAGACATGAATTCTAAGAAGTGTAATTGTTTGGGAACCAACAAGGCGATAGCCCACCACAGGAATCTAAGCAAGTAGATTGACAGTATTACTAAAATGTTTATTCAGATAGTGACTGCCCACATGTCAACGTAGAATTTACTAGCAAATCTTTATTGCTTAGAACAGGGACTCTGAAAGGAGATAATTTCTCTAGTTCCAGATGGATATAACAAAATCTGAGAAATGGAACATAAAATATGAGCCGTACTAGCAAAATTAAAATATTCCTTTATAATCAGATTGTTGAACCAGAGTTTTTTAAATTTCTCCAAAACTCTCTATGGTGAAGGCAAGCCAAACATATATTTGAAAGAGATTTAATCATTGTACTGACCTAATGGAGAAAAAGGAATGCAGAGGCTAAGATTTAGGAAGTTCCATGTTTTACCTCTTAGTTATGACCCACGTTAAAAATGTAACTCAGTCCGGGCCTGGCTGGTGTACCTCAATTGGTTGGAGCCTCATCTCATGCACCAAAGTGTTGCAAGTTTGATTCCTGGTCAGGACACATACGGAGTGGAGTGGGGAGGGTGCAACAGATCGATGTTTCTCTCTCACATTGATGTTTCACTCTCTCTTCCTTCCTTTGTCTCTAAAACAATCAATAAGCATATCCTTGGGTGAGGATTGGGGTAAAAAAATATATAACTCATATTCATGATTAATAAAAATGAGAATTTCTTGGTGACTACTCTGAAAAAAAAAAAGAAATTCTAGACTTTGTTTTCTATTTTTGCTTTCTTTAGAAAGACAGATAATGATAGACTCATCCCCACTCTCAGAGCCACTTTCAAATAATACATTTTAATTGACAAAAACTCAAATGCACAGTGAGATTGAGAACAGAAGTGCTTTCCCTGGAGAAAAGAGACTGCATGATTACCCACAGCAACATCATTTCAAGGCCGCGGAATAGCCATGAAATCAGGGGTAGGGAACAGCTGTTGGATCTAGCACATTTAGCACAACTAATCAAACCTAGGTCAGTAACTGGTATAAACTGTGAAGTGAAGAGATAAACTTCACTTCAGGCTCTGAAAATGTGGTCCACAGACACAGGGACACGGCTGGATTTATGTTTAGGTGCTGCAGAAAGGGCAATGTTCAGGTCAGCCGCTTTTGCAACCATAGACAGCTAAACTGTCTTAATGAGCATCTCCGAAAATGAAATATGATAGAAAAGTTGTCTTGTCTGATGTATGGCTTAAATCCAAATATCTCACTCACTATAAACTGATATTCTCTTATTTATTCCTTTGATGAGTTTACGGGACCATGTTTTGTCCCGTTTTATTCTTAGGACTACATAAGTTATCTTAGATCACGTTCTGATAGACACTGTGTTTTCTAAACTCTGGTTTAACATATGTATATATAGAGAGAAAGTCTGATTTCAGGCAATTCACTTTACTTACCCTGGGTTATGGTTTTCTTATTTTTTAAATGGATGACTATTCTCCCCCAATATCCAGAATGTAATTTATTGCTTTAATATTTTTTCAAGTCCTATCATTGGTCAGTTCCTGGATAAGTTCCAGATATAGACAGTGACATAAAGCATAACCTTTAAGAGATTTTTTTTAGCTATTTGGAGATCTAATATAAATTATAACATATGGTGGTATAGTCAAACCATAATATTAAAAGGGCATTTATAGTAAGTCCCTCAAGAATTGAGAGGAGGTGAAAATCACCTTGGGCAAAACATGTTTGAAATACTTGTTGAGATGGAATAAAGGAGAAATACTTGAGCACACAGCAGGAAAGGGGACTGATATCAGCACAGATGTGGAGACAGATATTAAACTGTTGGCTTAAAATAATCTGATGGACACAATCTAAAAGTCTCCATACATAATCTCCACAATGTTTAAATATTCAGTCCAGATGTGTTTTAATTTTGCCATTTGACTTTTTTTTTTTTATTTTTTTATCCTCACCCGAGGACATTTTTCCATTTTTTTTTTTTTTTTTTCAGGTAGAGTGGTAGGAGGGAGAGAGAGGAAGAGAGAGAGAGAAACATCGACGTGAAAGGGACACATTGAGTGGCTGCCACCCGTACGACCAACCAGGGCCGGGGACAAACTGCAACCGAGGTACATGCCCTTAGCGGGAACCGATCCCGGGTCTCTCTGGACCGCAGGCCGATGCTCTAACCGCTGAGCAAAACCTGCCAGGGCCCATTTGACTTTTTTATGTTGTCTCTTCTTACCCTGGTTTCCCTACTGGGGAGAAGCCTAGACTGGCACTTTATATAGAGTCAGGAGGGAACTGTTTCTCTTTATACAGTGTATTTCTTTTCTATTTGAGTTTTTTTTTTTTTAATTTACTTAGTATACTCCTCATTTTTTTTCTCAAAAGTATTCCTTGTTAAAAACAAAGTAAGCTAACCCAGCCAGTGTGGCTCATGGATTGAGCATTGTCCCATGAACCAAGAGTTTACTGGTTCCATTCCTGGTCAGGGCACCTGCCTGAATTTTGGGATCAATCCCCAGGGGGTGTGCAAAAGGCAGCTGATGGATGGTTCTTTTTTTTTTTTTTTTTTTTTGAAAATTTTTTTATTTATTTATTTTTTTGTTACAGATATTTTACCTTTTTACCCCATTGGCACCCCCCACCCACCCCCCCCTCCACCCTGTCCCCGGCTTAGTTGTCCATGTCCATTGGTCATGCATACATGCATATAAGTTCTGTGGTTTATCTCTTCCCACCCCCCCACCCCCCATCCCCTCTTCTGAGGGATGTCAGTCTGTGCCCCACTTCCATGTGTCTGGGTCTACTGTATTCCTCAGACTGTTATGTTCATTATATTCCGTATATAAGTGAGATCATGTGGTATTTGTCCTTCTCTGCTTGGCTTCTTTCACTTAGGATAATACTTTCCAGGTCCCTCCATGTCGTCTCAAAGGATAAGAGATCTTTCTTTCTTACCGCTGCATAGTATTCCATTGTGTATATGTACCACAACTTTTTGATCCATTCGTCTACTGGTGGACACTTGGGCTGTTTCCAGATCTTAGCTATTGTAAATAGTGCTGCTATGAACATGGGGGTACATATATTCTTCCTGATTGGTGTTTCAGGCTTCCTAGGGTATATTCCCAGCAGTGGGATCACTGGGTCAAATGGAAGTTCAATTTTTAATTTTTTGAGGTAGCACCATATTGTTTTCCATAGCGGCTGCACCAGTCTGCATTCCCACCAGCAGTGTATTAGAGTCCCCTTATCTCCACACCCTCGCCAACATTTGTTGTTTGATGATTTGTTGATGGCGGCCATTCTGACAGGTGTGAGGTGATACCTCATTGTTGTTTTAATATGCATCTCTCTGATGATTAGTGATGTTGAGCATTTCTTCATATGTCTCTTGGCCATTTGTATGTCCTGTTTGGAGAGGTGTCTATTCAGCTCCTCTGCCCATTTTTTAATTGGGTTCTTTGTCTTCCTTTTGTGGAGTTGTATGAGCACTCTGTATATATTGGAAATTAACCCCTTATCTGATACATCATTGGCAATGATGTTCTCCCATACAGTGGGTTGCCTTTCCATTTTGATGATTGTTTCTTTCGCTGTGCAGAAGCTTTTTAGTTTGATGTAGTCCCATGTGTTCATTTTCTCCTTTATTTCTGTTGCCTTAGGTGATGTATCAGTGAAAATTCTGCTCCGTATGATGTCCGAAATTTTGTTGCCTACATTTTCTTCTAGAATTTTTATGGATTCACTGGTCACATTTAAGTCTTTTATCCATTTTGAGTTTATTTTTGTGTATGGTGTAAGTTGATGGTCTAGTTTCATTTTTTTGCATGTAGCTGTCCAATTTTCCCAACACCATTGATTAAAGAGGCTGTCTTTACTCCACTGTATGCTCTTGCCACCTTTGTCAAATATTAATTGAGCGTATTGCCTTGGGTCCATTTCTGGGTTTTCAGTTCTGTTCCACTGGTCTATATGCCTGTTCTTGTGCCAGTACCAGGCTGTTTTGGTTACAGTCGCTTTGTAGTATAACCTGATATCTGGTATTGTGATCCCTCCAACTTTGTTCTTCTTTTTCAAGATTGCTGTGGCTATTTGGGGTCTTTTTTGGTTCCATATGAACTTTTGAAGTATTTGTTCTAGTTCTATGAAATATGTCGTTGGTATTTTGATGGGGATTGCATTGAATCTATAGATTGCTTTGGGTAGTATGGACATTTTAATTATGTTAATTCTTCCAATCCATGAACAGGGTATGTGCTTCCACTTTTTTATATCTTCCTCTATTTCTTTTTTCAATGACCTGTAGTTTTCTGCAAATAGGTCCTTTACTTCTTTGGTTAAGTTTATTCCTAGGTATCGTAATTTTTTTGGAACGATGGTAAATGGGATTGTTTTTTCAGTTTCTCTTTCTGTGAGTTCATCATTGATGTACAAGAATGCCGTCGATTTCTTGATGTTAATTTTGTATCCTGCTACTTTGCCAAATTCATTTATTAAATCTAATAGATTTTTGATGGAGTCTTTAGGGTTTTCTATGTACAATATCATGTCATCTGCAAATAATGACAGTTTCACTTCCTCCTTTCCAATTTTGATCCCTTTTATTTTTTTCTTCATGTCTGATTGCTGTGGCTAAGACTTCCAGTACAATGTTAAATAAGAGTGGCGAAAGTGGACATCCCTGTCTTGTTCCTGTTCTTAATGGAAATGTTTTTAGTTTCTGTCCATTGAGTATGATGTTGGCTGTAGGTCTTTCATATATGGCCTTTATTATGTCGAGATATGATCCCTCTATTCCTACATTGCTGAGCGTTTTTATCAGAAATGGATGCTGGATTTTGTCGAATGCTTTTTCAGCATCTATTCATATGATCATGTGGTTTTTATTCTTCATTTTGTTTATGTGGTGTATCACGTTTATTGATTTGCGAATATTGTACCATCCTTGCATCCCTGGAATGAATCCCACTTGGTCGTGGTGAATAATTTTTTTGATGTATTTCTGGATCCGATTTGCTAGTATTTTGTTCAGGATTTTGGCATCTATGTTCATCAGGGATATTGGCCTGTAGCTTTCTTTCTTCGTAGTGTCTTTTTCTGGTTTTGGAATTAGAATTATGCTGGCCTCATAGAACGTGTATGGAAGTCTTCCTTCTTCTTGAATTTTTTGAAATAGTTTGAGGAGAATGGGTGTTAGTTCTTTTTTGAATGTTCGGTAAAACTCCCCCTGTGAAACCATCTGGGCCTGGGCTTTTGTTTGCTGGGAGAGTCTTGATTACCTCTTCAATTTCCTTAGTTGTTATTGGTCTGTTCAAGTTTTCTATCTCTTCCGGGAATAGTTTTGGGAGACTGTGTTTCTAGAAATTTGTCCATTTCGCTGAGATTGTCGAATTTGTTGCCATATAGTTGTTCATAGTAGTTGTTAACGATCTTTTGTATTTCCGTGGTGTTTGTTGTTACTTCTCCTCTTTCATTTCTGATTTTGTGTATTTGGGTTCTCTCTCTTTGTTTCTTGGTGAGTCTAGCTAAGGGTCCATCTATCTTGTTTATCTTTTCGAAAAACCAGCTCTTTGTTTCATTGATCCTTTGCATTGTTTTTTTGGTCTCTATGTCATTTATTTCTGCTCTGATCTTTACTATTTCCTTCCTTCTACTTGCTCTGGGGTTTTCTTTTTGTTTGCTTTCTAATTCTTTAAGCTGTGAGGTTAGATAGTCAATTAGAAATTTTTCTTGTTTTTTGAGGTAGGCCTGTAGTGCTATGAACTTCCCTCTCAGAACTGCTTTCGCTGCATCCCATAGATTTTGTGTTGTTGTGTGTTCATTTTCATTGGTTTCCAGGAAGTTTTTAATTTCTTCCTTGATCTCCTCGGTGACCCATTCATTGTTTAATAACATGCTATTTAGCCTCCATGTGTTGAAATTTCTTTGCATGTTCTTGTTGCAATTGATTTCTAGTTTCATGCCATTGTGATCTGAGAAGATGCTTGATATGATTTCAATCTTCTTGTACTTGTAGAGATTTAGTTTGTGTCCTATCATGTGGTCTATCTTTGAGAATGTTCCATGTGCACTTGAGAAGAATGTGTATTCTGTAGTTTTGGGGTGTAATTCTCTGTAGATATCTATTAAATCCATTTGGTCTAGTGCTTCATTTAGAGTCTCTGTTTCCTTGCTAATTTTTTGCCTTGAGGATCTATCCAGTGCTGTCAACGGGGTGTTGAAGTCCCCTGCTATGATTGTATTGTTGTCTATTTCTCCTTGGAAGTCCTCCAGAAGATTTTTAATATATTTTGGTGCTCCTGTATTGGGTGCATATATATTTATCAAGGTTATATCTTCCTGTTGGATAGATCCTTTCAATATTATGTAGTGGCCATCTTTGTCTCTCGTTATGGTCTTCATTTTGAAATCTATTTTATCAGATATGAGAATTGCTACCCCAGCTTTTTTTTGCTTTCCATTTGCTTGGAAAATTTTTTTCCACCCTTCACTTTCAACCGATTTGAGTCTTTTGTTGAGAGGTGGGTCTCTTGTAAACAACATATAGATGAGTCATGCTTTCTTATCCAATCAGCTACTCTGTGTCTCTTTATGGGAGCATTCAATCCATTTACGTTTAAGGTGATTATTGATATGTACTTATTTATTGCCATTTTTGTTTAGTGTGGTTCTATTTTTCTTCCCATTTCTACTGCTAATTACAGCAGTCCTTTTAACATTTCTTGCAGTGCTGGTTTGGTGCTAATGTATTCCCTTAGCTTTTTTTTGTCTGGGAAGCTCTTTATTTGATCTTCTATTTTGAATGATAGCCTTGCTGGGTAGAGTAGTCTTGGATTCAGATTCTTGTTTTTCATGACTTTGATTACTTCATGCCATTCTCTTCTGGCCTGTAGTGTTTCTTGTGAGAAGTCAGCTGAGAGCCTTATGGGGTTCCCTTTGTAGGTAACCTGTTGCTTATCTCTTGCTGCTTTTAGGATTCTCTCTTTGTCTTTAATTTGTGGCATTTTAATTACTATGTGTCTTGGTGTGGGCCTGTTTGGGTTCTTCTTACTTGGGACTCTCTGTGCTTCTTGAACTTGAATGCCTTCTTCCTTCACCAAATTAGGGAAGTTTTCTCTCACTATTTTTTTGAATATATTCTCTATCCCTTGCTCCTTTTCTTCTTCTTCGGGGACTCCTATGATGCGAATATTATTACGTTTCCAGTTGTCCCATAGTTCTCTTAAGCTGTCTTCCTGTTTTTTAATAGTTTTTTCCTTTTGTTTTTCTGATTGGTTGATTTTTTCTACCCTGTCTTCTAATTCACTGATCTGGTCCTCAGCTTCCCCTACTCTGCTTTTTAAACCTTCCAATGTGTTTTTCATTTCAGATATGTCATTTTTTATCTCTTCTTGTTGGTTTTTAATTTCCATTTGGCTTATTTTCAGTGTCTCTATGTCCTTACTCATGCTGTTCAGCTTCCTCAAGATCATGGCTCTGAATTCTAGCTCTGTTAACATGCCTAATTGCTCCACATTGATCTTATCTTCGGTTGGAGGTGTCTTGCTCTTTCATTTGGCTTCTGTTTCTATGTTTCACCATTTCGGATATGTCATTTTTTATCTCTTCTTGTTGGTTTTTAATTTCCATTTGGCTTATTTTCAGTGCCTCTATGTCCTTACTCATGCTGTTCAGCTTCCTCAAGATCATGGCTCTGAATTCTAGCTCTGTTAACATGCCTAATTGCTCCACATTGATCTCATCTTCGGTGGAGGTGTCTTGCTCTTTCATTTGGCTTCTGTTTCTGTGTTTCACCATTTTAGCTATCACTGTGGGCTTTGGAGCCTGTCAAGTTCTCCCTGTGGGTGTTGGTGTTCTGCTGTTTGTGGCTCCCTCTCCTGTGTTTAGATGAGCGAGGGAGGACCCGCGTTGAACACCACTGTCAAGTCTTACTTTCCTGGTTAAAGTTGCCAGCCCAGGAAACGTACTGTTATCCTCTAGCTTTTTGCCTGGAGGCTAGCAGTCGAGGTTACTTGATGCGTTTTGGGTTGTCAGTTGATTGAAAAACTCCCTCTGGTGCTCAGCCAAGGGGCTTTCAGGAGGGTGGGGCAGATGCTGGTTGTTAGTGAGCCTCAATTAGCACTTCAATGGCCCACAGGGTGGGGTTGGATCTCCGAGGGAGGGGCTGCTGCCTCTCCCCAGAGCCCTGGGAAAGAGCAATGTGGCCACCGTCCTGAGTGGCTGCACTCAGCCAAAGCTCTGAGCGCCCTCCAAACCCCGAGTGTTCCGACACAGTTCCAGTCCAGTCCGCCCTCCCTCCGCCGGAGCCCAAGGTGAGTGGCTGTGGCTGTTTCAGCCTCTGTCCCGGCTGCGCTGTGGAGCCGCCTGGGAGTGTGACCCGAGGGCGCTGCTCCCAGCTGAGGCCGCTGCCGAGCTGCTGACCGTGCGCTCCCAGCCCCGTCTCGCGCCTTCGCAAGCCTACCGGGATGGAGTCAGTCAGTGTCCCTCGTTGTATGGTCCTCGCAAGCTGCTTTTCTGTTGGTTTTTCCCGTCGATTTGTCTGTGTTATAGTTGTAATTCCAGTTTGGTTCTGGGAGAAGGTCTGTGTAGCTCCGTTCACTCCGCCGCCATTTTTCGGTCCTCTGATGGATGGTTCTTTCTCTCACATCAATGATTCTCTTTCTCCCTCTCCCTTTAAAAAAAATCAGTGAAAACATATTAAAAAAAAGAAAGTAAGCTAATCACATCTACAAACATGCAAATGGGTCTGAAGTTATTACTCTGTGTACCTAATCCCTGCATGTCAAAACTCACTGGCTACATAAGAATCACCTCAAATTGGAAAATTTGGGCAAAGAATGTGTGTGTGTGTGTGTGTGTGTATCTCCAAAGTACAGATATACAGGATAATTAAGGTGAGGCAAAGTATACATGTTGTCATCTAAGTCTCAGTAGAAGGGAGACACACCCATGGAGCCATGCCTCTCCTCATTTTAGTTCACCTTTGCAATGGTGGACAATTCTGCATGAGGTCAGACTCCCACTGCAAGGGTCCAATTCCAAGCACAACATGAGACCTCACACCCTTCTGCATCTAGGACCTCCCAAAGGCTTTGCAAGTCTTTGTTACAATCCACAACCCCAGTCATACTGGACAGTAAAAATTTATGTATGCAAGCTTTTGACATCATCAAAAAACTCAAATTGATCACATTCATTTATTATTTATTTGAAATACTTTATCTTAATTATTTCTTATAATATGAAACACATTTACTTTATGAATGTAATATTTTTTATGAATTTCATAATGCTTAGCAATGTATCAGTTTGACACAGTAGCAAAACTCAAAATGTATTACTGTCTGTACTTTCTCTTTTTCTTAGATTAGTATTAAGCATTTATTTGGTTTGACAAGTAGAAATTGTATATATTTAAGGAGTACAAGTTGATGATTTTATATACATACACATACATTGGGAAATAAACAACATAATCAAATTATCTCCTCAGATAGTTAACATTATCTCTTTTTTCTTTTGTAGTGATAACACTTAAGACCTCCCATAATTGTGAAATATAAGAATACAGTAAAGTAGTATTAACTATATTTACTTTTTGTACATTAGATTTTCAGAACTTATGCATCTTGCGTAATTGAAATACTGTAACCTTGATCAACCCCTCCCCCTTTTCCTCCTCTCAAGTGTAGCAAAACCATGTTATTCTCGCTTCTAGGAGTGAGACTATTTTATTCTATTTTTAAATTAGTTTCATTGGGATGACTTTGGTTAATAAGATTATGTGGGTTTCAAACATACAATTCTGTAATACATCATCTGCATATATTGCACTATGTGCCCACCACCCAAAGTCAAATAATCCTTTGTCACCATACATTTGACCCCCTTTACCCACTACTTCCCTGCCTCCCTTCCCTCTGGTAACTACCACATTGTCGTCTGTGTCAGTTTGTTTTTCTTGATTGTTTATTTCTTGCTTTCAGTTTTATATCCCACATATGGCTGAAATCACATGGCTCTTGATTTTTTATCTGACTTATTTCACTTAGCATGATATCCTCAAAATCCATCATGTTGTCTCAAAAGGCAGTACTTCATCTTTTTGTATGACTGAGTAGTATTCCACTGCACATACATTATTTTCCATACAAACAATTGTAAACCTGTGGCCTTACCCTGTATGTGCCACATCTTTTTTATCCAATTATCTGTTGAAGGACT
Source organism: Molossus molossus (assembly GCF_014108415.1). Classification (NCBI taxonomy): domain Eukaryota; kingdom Metazoa; phylum Chordata; class Mammalia; order Chiroptera; family Molossidae; genus Molossus; species Molossus molossus. The sequence goes on along the minus strand of NW_023425366.1, from coordinate 29,167,666 downwards.
GCTGGTGGAAATGTAACCTTATACAGCCACTGTGGAAAACAGTATGGAAGTTCTTTGAAAAATTAAGACTGAGGTTACCATATGACCCAGAAATCCCTCTTCTGGGTATCTCCCCCCAAAATTTGAAAACATTTATTTACAAAGACATATGCACCTCTGTGTTCATTGTACCATTATTCATTATTGCACTGTGTTCATTGCAGTGTCCTTTGATAGATAATTAGATAAAGAAAGAAACAGATTTTGACTATTTTATTTTTAAATTTTTATTTGTTGATTTTTAGAGAGAGGAAGGGGGAGAGAGAGAAACATCTATTTGTTGTCACAGTTATCTATGCATTCACTGGTTGATTCTTGTATGTGCCATGACCATGGATTAAATCCACAACCTTGGCGTATCAGGACAATGTTCTAACCAACTGAGTACCCAGCCAGGGCCAGAGTTTTACTATTTTAAATTCCACAAATACCTTATTTTTTTATTTATATTTTTCTGGTAAGAACAATAAAGATAGTATTGTCCTGAAGGACTTGCCCTCTGTGAAAGACCCTTCAGGACATACGGTGCTATGAACAGTGCCCACAAAGTTGCTGAGACAGATGTTCATCACTAAAGAGTCTCACTATGGGGGACAAACATCGGGAGGCAGACATATGAGTGTTAAAGACCAGAATGAACAGTGATAATAAGAATAATACTAAAGTACTGAAGTCAGAATAGTAGAATGAAGAAAGACTTCAAACTGGCCAGCCCAGTGTGTTTCAGTGGATTTAACGTCATCTCATGGACTAAGGTCCCAGTTTGATTCCTGATCAGGGCACATGCCTGGTTTGTGGGCTCGATCCCCAGTAGGGGGCATGCAGGCGGCAGCAGATCGATGTTTCTATCCCACATAGGCATTTCTACCTCTCTCTCTCTTCCTCTTTCTCTCTCAAAAAAATATAAATAAGTAAAAAACATTAAATAAGATGAAAAACTGCAAACCACTTAACATCACTGTATTATAAACTTTAAAGTTGCTAAGAAACTAAAACTTGAATGTTCTCACCACAAAAAATGAATTATAATTACTTGACATGATAGAGGTGTTAGCTAATGCTACCATGGCAATCATATAGCAATATAAAAATGTATCAGATCACCCTGAACTTACACAATTGTTACATGGAAATTATATCTTAATTCTAAAAAAAAAACCCGCATCCAACTCATCTCAGTTTTGCCAAAGCAGCTTTGAAATAGGAAGAAGTATAGACACATACACTGTTGACTTGAGGCCCTATGACTTTAATGGTATAAAATATTGTACTTTAATAAAGAAGACAGTTCAAATCCTGAGACATAAAATATTGCCACTTTGGGGCTGTGGTAACTTAAGACTAGCCCACAGATGGATTTGGGTAAAATAGTTTTTGCACTTATGAACCATTTAGACTTCAGATTGAGTCTTGCCCATTCAGGTTCTTTGAAAGGAGCTTGTGAGTCCTACTGCTAATGCCTCACTTGCTCTGAACAAGAGCAGGTAACATTCATTCCAAGCTGCAGTTTCTTCTATAAAATGTATACCTGTTTTGAACTGTGATTTTCCTCTGTATTTCTACTTCTGCATATTATGTATCCACTATTTATTCTGTTTTTGAAATGTAAAGATAAAAGTAGTTTGGGAAACACACACACACAATAATTTTCAAAGATTGCTCTAAGGGAAATAGGGTAGTGACAGGAAAGGGCTCTTTGAAAACAACGTAGGATTTTTTTTTACTTAATTTCAGTATGCATTTGCCCTCTAAGTAAGTAAATCCCAGAGAAATTTTCACATAAATCCACCAAGCATCATACACAAAACATTTGGCACGACGTTATCAAGGGTAACAGGGAGCTGGAGGCAGCCTAGATTTCCTGACTTAGGAAATATATCACTGAATTATAGTGAATGCACACTATGGATTTCATGAAGCAGCTAGAAGAAATGAACTGAACTGGAACACAGCTACATTGAAAACCAAGAGAAAAAATGTTTTGGAAAACATATATGTTTAAAAAACAGAATGAAATACAAAAAAAAAAAAAAACCACCACATTGATATAAGCTTTAAAAATACAGAAAATAAACTTGCATACACACACACACAAACACATATCCACATGCAGGACAGAAATCAAATGTGTTAGACTGGATTTTGCAATGAGGTAAAGTAGTGGGTACTGTAATGAAGAAAACAAATAATATAGCTAGAGAAGGGTTTGCATAGAGTCACAAAAGAACTATATCAGAAAGCGACAGGAGCCTAAGGAATTAATACATTTAACTCAGATTTTTTATTTCAGGTGTCATATGTTTCCACAAGATTTCTGAATGTCAGCATAAATGCAGTCAGAGAAGGTCATATGAGGGAGACATAGGTTGTTGAAAAAATGTTGGTATTTATTGGGTTGGTCTCGAGCTGTTATTAAAATAAAGGTTATAGCCCTGGCCAGTTTGGCTCAGCGGTTAGAGCGTCGGCCTGCGGTCCGGAGAGACCCGGGTTCGGTTCCCGCTAAGGGCACGTACTTCGGTTGCAGTTTGTCCCCGGCCCTGGTTGGTCGTGCGGGTGGCAGCCACTCGATGTGTCCCTTCACGTCGATGTTTCTCTCTCTCTCTCTCCCTTCCTCTCTCTCCCTCCCACTCTATCTGTACAAAAACTGGAAAAATATCCTCGGGTGAGGATAAAAAATAAATAAATAAATAAAGGTTATAAAGTTGAATAATAGCACTGTAATACTTTATTTAATTATTTATAAAAACACAGGATGCAGAGTATATGAATAAAAGTTTCAACTATTAATAATTATAGAAAAATAATAAAGGAAATGATACCCAGCTGGTGTGGCTCACTGGTTGGTTGTCAGCGCATGCACCAAGAGGTTGTCGGTTCGATTCCTGGTAGGAGCACATGCCCAGGTTGTGGGCCCGATCCCCAGTAGGGGGCATGGAGGAGGCAGCCAATTGATGTTCTCTTTCATTGATGTTTCTATCTCTCTCTCCCTCTCCCTCTAAAATCAATAAAGAAAAAATTTTTCTAAGAAAAAAAAAGAATAAAGGAAATAAAAGCATAAAGAAGCTTACAATTGTGGTTGGGGATTTTTAAATACTTTTTTTTAATTTGTGAAAATTGCATATTTACAGGTTTTTTTATTTCATACTACAATTTTGTTATTTTAAAAAAATCCAATACTTCATTGTATTAATAATATAATGTATAGTTCCAGTTTTACAACTTCTATTTTTATAAACTATGACAATTTGTAAAATACTAAGCACTTAATGATGTTTTGGTCAATGGCAGGCCACATATATGACAATTATATACCAGGTGTGTAGCTAGGCTATGCCATCTCGGTTTGTGTAAGTGTACTTGATGTTCACACATTGATGAAATCACTTAATGATACATGTCTCAGAACATATCCCCGTCATGTAGCAGCAACCCTAACTCCATACAAACCCCATGCAAAAGAGGTCATGGACTCTGATGACCCGAATCTCCCAAGGAAGTAAGTACAAGAAGTCTAGGTCTTTGAAGGGAAGTGGAAGCGAGAACAATGGTGGCACCCCTCTAGCAACGGGGGCTTCCATCTGAAGCCCTGTTATGAAGGAGAAGAGTCTACAGTGTAAAAACCACTCCCTCAGTTGCTCCATAAGTCACTTCCAGATCGGGTGTGGGGAAAATGGGGGATCCTTCCTTGAATATCAGCTCGGAAGAGTTAGTTTGACAATCCATGCATTCAGCTCCTGACTTACTTCAAATTCCTCAGCTAAGATTACAAGAATGCAACAAATCCTCAGTCATTGTCCAGAAAATATTGCATTAGTGGTATTAGTAGCAGTAAACAGCTACTGTTAAACTTATCATTAGTTCTATTAATAATCATATTATCTCATATAATAGAATTATTATTGTATTATGGCATTATCTTTGTATAATGGTTTTAGTTATTGATACTGTTATTTACTTATAAAATAGTCATAATATATAACTTTCTTATCATAATTAAGAGACCAGAAAGAAATAAAGAAAAATAATCCCTGTGTTTCTTTTTTTCAGAAATATCAATTTTATGTCTTGATAAAAATGCAGTGTCACATCTTGAAAAGCAGACATTTGATTTAAATAGAAAATGTGTGACATACTCATTCTCCTTTCAATCTCTTCATCTCTTTATCTGCATCTGATATGTCAAATTATCAAGAAACTCTTCAGACAAAGATAGGACACGTGAGTTAAATAAGTGCTCATAGCTTTCATCTTTCATACGTTGTCATAAAGCATGAAGATAAAATCCAGAAGAAAGACTGATATTTTAAAGTTTCTGGCTATAAAAAGACTTCTCTGATCTTGCCATTGTTCTTTTAGGTTTTCTCTCTTAAAATTCTGGCAGGTATGTGATATCCCATACAGCAATTTTTGGGAACAGAACTTGAATAATAAAACTTTGTCAATTGAAACTTACAAAAACTGAAAAGGGTTTAGAACTTGAATAATAAAACTTTGTCAATTGAAACTTACAAAAACTGAAAAGGGTTTATTTTTAACCCAGAAACCATCCAAGATAAAAATGGTCGCTCAGTGCGTCTCAGTGGTTGAGTATTGACGCATTCAACAGGAGGTCGCTGGTTCAGTTCCGGGTCGGGGCACAAGCCCAGTGGGTGGACCAAATCCTCAGTGGGCGACATGCAGGAGGTGGCCAATCAATATTCTCTTTCATTGATGCTTCTATCTCTCTCTCCCTTTTCCTTCCTCTCTCTCTCTAATCAATAAAAAAAAAAAAAAAAAAAAAAAGTTTTTTTAAATGGTAAACGCCAGGGGTATGAGTCACAATTAATCTATGTACATTGAATATATTGCAATTTTATTAATATTTATGAAAAATATTAAAATATATTAACCTGCAACTTAATTGATGTATTGAAACAAATGAAGGCAACACATAATCTCTTTGACAAAAATATTTAAAAATTTTCTGTTTCTCTGTAATTTAAAAATTATTGATGCTTTAAAAGGTTTTCTTTTTCCTTCATTAAAGTAATTTTAAATACATAGTCACAAGAAATGATTACCTAAAATCGTCTAATTATAAGAAAGATGAATATTAATTTAATGCTAGATTTATTTATTTTTATTAATTTGTTTTTGTTACAGATGTTTGTCCTTTTTCTCCTACTGACACTCTCCTCCCCATCCCTCCCACTTTATCCCCAGCTTTGTTGTCTATGTCCATTGGTCATGCATACATGCATATAAATTCTGTGGTTTCTCTCTCCACCCACCAACCCACCCTCCTCTGAGGTTTGTCAGTCTGTACCCCACCTCTATGTCTCTAGGTCAATTTTGTTCATCTGTTTAATTCATTATATTCCACAAATAAGTGAGATCAAATGATATTTGTTTTTCTCTGCTTGGCTTATTTTTCTTAGCATAATATTCTCCAGATCCCTCCATGTCATCTCAAAGGATAAGAGATCTTTCTTTCTTACAGCTGCATATTATTTCATTGTGTACAAGTACCACAGCTTTTTTATCCACTCATCCACTGATGGACACTTGGATTGTTTCCAGATCTTAGCTATTGTAAATAGTGCTGCTGTGAACATAGTGGTACATATATTCTTTCTGATTGATGTTTCAGGTTTCTTAGGGTATATTTCTAGAAGTAAGATGACTGAGTCAAATGGCAATTTAATTTTTAATTTTTTGAGTCAGCATCATATTGTTTTCCATAGTGGCTGCACCAGTCTGCATTCCCACCAGCAGTGTACTAGAGTCCCCTTTTCTCCACACCCTCACCAACACTTTTTGATGATTTGTTGATGGCAGCCATTCTGACAAGTGTGAGGTGATACCTCATTGTTGTTTTAATTTGCATCTTGCTGATGATTAGTGATGTTGAACATTTCTTCATATTTCTCTTAGCCATTTGCATGTCCTGTTTGGAGAAGTGTCCATTTAGTTCCTCTGCCCATTTTTAAATTGGGTTCTTTGTCTTCCTTTTGTTGAGTTGTATGAGCTCTCTCTCTCTCTCTCTCTCTCTCTCTCTCTCTATATATATATATATATATATATATATATATATATATATACAGGAAATTAACCCCTTATCTGATATATCTTTGGCAATTATGCTCTCCCATACAGTGGGTTGCCTTTTCATTTTGATGATTGTATCTTTTTCTGTGCAGAAGCTTTTGAGTTTGATGTAGTCCCATGTATTCATTTTTTCCTTTGTTTCTCTTGCCTTAGGTGAATCAGTAAAAATGCTGATGCATATGCTGTCTGAAATGTTGTTGCCTGACTCTTCTTCCAGATTTTTTATGGATTCACAAGTTACATTTAAGTCTTTTATCCATTTTGAGTTTCTTCTTCTATACGGTGTAAGTTTGGTGGTCTAGCTTTATTTTTTTGCAAATAGCTGTCCAATTTTCCCAACACCATTTATTGAAGAGACTGTCTTGACTCCACTGTATGCTCTTGCCACCTTTGTCAAATATTAATTGAGCATATTGACTTGGGTCAATTTCTGGCTTCTGTGTCCTGTTCCATTGATCTGTATGCCTATTTTTGTGCCAGTACCAGGCTGTTTTGATTACAGTGCCTTTGTAGTATAACCTGAAATCTGGTAATATGATCCCTCCAACTTTGTTCTTCTTTTTCAAGATTGCTGTGGCTATTCAAGGTCTTTTTTGGTTCCATATAAATTTTTGGAGTGTTTGTTCTAGTTCTGTGAAATATGTCATTGGTATTTTGATAGGGATTGCATTGAATCCATAGATTGCTTAGGGTAGTATGGGCATTTTAATTATGTTAATTCTTCCAATCCATGAACAAGGTTTCTACTTTTCCATATCTTCCTCTATTTCTTTTTACAATAACCTGTAGTTTTCTGTAAAGAGGTCCTTTACTTCTTTGGTTAAGTTTATTCCTAAGTATCTTAATTTTTTTTTGCTGCAATGGTAAATAGGCTTGATTTTTAGTTTCTCTTTCTGTGAGTTCATCATTGGTATATAAGAATGTCATCAATTTCTTGACATTAATTTTGTATTCTGCTATTTTGCCAAATTCATTTATTAAGTCTAGTAGATTTTTGATGGAGTCTTTGGGGTTTTCTATGTACAATAAAAATCATGTTATCTGCAAATAATGACAGTTTCACTTCTTTTTCAATTTGGATCTTCTTTATTTTTTCTTCATGTCTAATTGTTGTGGCTAAGACTTCCACTACTATGTTAAATATGAGTGGTGAAAGTGGGCATCCCTGTCTTGTTCCCATTAAAAGGAATGCTTTTAATTTTTGCCCAGTGAGTATGATGTTGGCTGTAGGTTTTTTATATATGGCCTTCATTATGTTGAGATATGATCCCTCCCTTCCCACATTGCTGAGCGTTTTTGTCAGAAATGGGTGCTGGATTTTGTCAAAATCGTTTTTAACATCTATTAATATGATCATATAATTTTTATCTTTCATTTTGTTTATGTGGTGTATCACATTTATTGATTTGCAAATATTGTACCATCCGTGCATACCTGGGATTAATCCCACTGGACCATGATGAATAATTTTTTTGATGTATTGCTGGATCTGATTTGTTAATATTTGTTAAGGATTTTAGCATCTGTGTTCATCAGTGATATTGGCCTGTAGTTTTCTTTCTTTGTAGTGTCTTTATCTGGTTTTGGAATTAAGATTATGCTGGTTTCATAAAATGAGTTTGGAAGTGTTCCATCTTCTTGAATTTTTAGGAATAGTTTGAGGAGAATAGGTATTAGGTCTTCTTTGAATGTTCAGTAAAACTCCTCTGTAAAGGCATCTGGGCCTGGGCTTCTGTTTGCTGGGAGTTTTTAAATTACATCTTCAATTATCGTTGTTGTTATTGGTCTGTTCAAGTTTTCTATCTCTTCCTGGTTCAGTTTTGGGAGGCTGTGTGTTTCTAGAAATTTGTCCATTTCTCCTAGGTTGTCCAATTTGTTGGCTTATAATTGTTCATAGTATGTTTTGATGATCCCTTGTATTTCTGTGGTGTCAGTTTTTACTTCTCTTCTTTCATTTCTGATTATGTTTATTTGGTTTCTCTCTTTTTTTTTTTTTTTTTTTTTTTTTTGTGAGTCTGGCTAAAGGTCCATTGATCTTGTTTATCTTTTCATTGAACCAGCTCTTTGTTCCATTGATCTTTTGAATTGTGCTTTTAGTCCCTATGTCATTTATTTCTGCTCTTCTTTACTATTTCCTTCCTCTTACTAGCTCTGGAGTTTTCTTTTTGTTTATTTTCAAGTTCTTTAAGTTGTATGAATAGAAAGTCAGTTAGGAATGTTTCTTGTTTCTTGAGGTAGGCCTGTAGTGCTATGAACTTTCCTCTCAGGACTACTTTTGCTGTGTCCCGTAGATTTTGTGTCCTTGTGTGTTCATTTTCATTGGTTTCCAGGAAGTTTTTAATTTTTTCTTTGATCTCGTTAGTAACTCATTTGTTGTTTAATAACATGCTAGTTAGCCTACAAGTGTTTGAATGTTTTTGTGTGTTTTTATTGTAATTGAGTTCTAGTTTCATGCCACTGTGATCTGAAAAGATGCTTGATATGATTTCAATCTTCTTGAATTTGTAGAGACTTGATTTGTTTCCTAACATGTGGTCAATCTTTGAGAATAACCCATGTGCACTTGAGAAGAATATATATTCTGCAGTTTTGGTGTGAAAGTTCTGTAAATATCAATGAAGTCCAAATGATCTAGTTTGTCTTGTAAGGGCTCTATGTTCGTATTAATATTTTGTCTAGGAGATCTATCCAGTGGTGTCAGTGGCATGTTAAAGTCACCCACTATGATCGTGTTGCTATTGATCTCTCCCTTAAAATCCTCCAGAAGTTTTTTTAATATATTTTGGTACTCTCATATATGGTCCATATATGTTTACCAGAGTTATACCCTCTTGTTGGATTGATCCTTTTAATATTATGTAGTGACCCTCTCTGTCTGTTATTATGGCTCTTGTTTTGAAGTCTATCTTGTCAGATATGAGTATTGGTACATCAGCTTTTTATTCATTTCCATTTTCTTGGAAATTTTTTTTTCATCTCTTCACTTTCATCCTGTGTGTCTTTTGTTGTGATGTGGGTCTCTTGTAGCCAGTATATATATACGGGTTGTATATTTTTATCCAATCAGCTACCTTATGTCTTATGATTAGAGCATTTAAGCCATTTACATTTAAGGTAATTATTGATAGATACTTATTAGCTGCCATTTTAATTTTATGCCTGTGATGCACGCGCTCTCTCTCTCTCTCTCTCTCTCTTTCTCTCTCTCTCTTTCTCTGTTTCTTCTTCTTCTTACAACAGTTCCTTCAGCATTTCTTGTTTGGTGGTGGCAAATTCCTTTAGCTTTTTTTTTTTATCTGTGAAGCTCTTTATTTCTCCTTCAATTTTGAATGATAGCCTTGCTGGATACAGAAGCCTTGAATTCAGACCCTTGTCTTGCATTACTTTGTACACTTCATGCCACTCCCTTCTGGCTTGCAGCATTTCTATTGAGAAATCAGCTGACAGTCTAATGGGAACTCCCTTGTAGGTAACTTTCTGTCTCTCTCTTCCTTCAAGATTCTTTTTTTGTCTTTAATGTTAGCCATTTTTATTATGTGTCTAGCTGTGGGATTTCTGGGGTTCATCTTGCTTGGGACTCTCTGTGTTTCCTGGACTTGTGTGACTTTTTCCTTCACCAGTTTAGGGAAGTTTTCTGTCATTATTTCTTCAAATAGGTTCTCTATTCCTTTCTCTGATTCTTCTCCTTCCGGTACCCCTATAATGCAAATGTTGTTATGTTTTGTATTGTCCCACAGCTCCCTTAAACTCTCCTGCTTTTTAAACTTTTTTTCCATTTGCCGCTCTATTTGGGTATTTTTCTCTACCTCGTCTTCTATGTCATTGATTCAGTCTTCAGCTCCTTTTAATCTATCTTGAACCCTTCTAAGATATTTTTCATACCAGCTATGTCATTCTTTATTCCCTCTTGATTTTTATGCATAGCTTCTACCTTTTATACATAGCTTTTGCCTCTTTTTTTAAGCTGGAGTAGTTCCAATGAGCTCTTCATAATTCTTATTAAGTTGCTTGTAGTTTTCACAAAATTGTTTGAGCACCCTTAAAATTATTGCTTTGAATTCTTCATCTGACATGTTGCTGTCTTCTATTTCCTGTAGTTCCTTTCCGGGTTATTCCTCTTTTTCTTTCCTTTGGGTGTTGTTTCTTTGTCTCCCCATTTTAGCTGTCTGGTAGCTCTAGACCCGATGAGGGATGTTTGGATGTGTATGCAGATCACTCTATATCAAATAAGGCTACTGTGCCTCCTAGACTGTTTTGTTGTGTGTCACCTCTTGCCTGTTGTGGATCCTGGAGGACTGACTACTGGGAGCTGGTATTGGTGTATCCTGGTAGGTGCTGCTGCTGTATCACGTGGGCACCTCTGGAGCTGTGTTCCTAGCTGATCGCTGGTGCTACCTATAGCTGAGCTACCTATAGCTCAGGCCCTGTTGGAGCCATGCTCTCTGCCTACACCGTGGGCAGCTGTGTCAAACAGGCCTCAGTGGAGCCCTGGCTCCACACCTATTTTGTGGGCAGCCAGGTTGCACAGGCCTCTCTGGTGCCCCAGTTCCCCACAGGTCCCAAGGGCAGCTGGATCGCACTGGTCCCTCTTGAGCCCTAGCTCCCCACCACTCTTGTGGGCTGCTGGGTCAGACAGGTCCATCTGGAGCCCCAGCTCCCCACCACTCTAGTGGGCAGCTGTGTTGCCCAGACCCCTGTGGAGCCCCAGGTCTTGCCACTGGTGGCTGGGGAGTACTGCTGCCCAGTGGGGCTCAGCTCCTGCTCAGCCTTTGCTGTAGTTTTGGGGGATGGGTCTCAACTGCTGATCTGTGCTTCTGTTGCTTGGGGATGGAAGTCTTCTCCTTAGCCTCTGTTGCTGGGGGTATATCTGGACTCTAATTGGGCTGTTACTGTGGGCGATGGTGCTGGGTTCCCCGCCATTTGTGGTTTCATAACGGGTACCTTGGGAGCTTCACTACTGTGTACTGGTCTGTGTTGACACAGGGTGTCCACTGGTCCTGTGGTGCCATGTGCACTGGTGGGCTCAGGTTGCTGGGCCCTAGCTACTCCCATTGCTTCCTCCCAGGGAAGACCCAGGATCTTCCAAAATGTGGGGTCTCCCCATGGCACAGGGAGAAGTGCCCTGAAGAGCTGCTTACCGCAGTAGCCAGCTGTTCCTCATCCACAGCATAGGAACCTTCTGCTCCGCGTCTCTGCACTGCATGAGTTTGGTCATCCACCTTCATGGCCACTCACACACCCACTCTCTCATGCACTTACCCTCCCTCCGGCTCTGTCCACCACCATCTTCCTTGAATCTTAATACTAGATTTAAAATACTTAAAATGTTATAAGATTTAATTGTATATATTATAAATGTTTTATTTGTTCTCAATAAATAAAAATTTAAAATAAAAACAGGAAAAAAAGCAGGAATACATATTTTGATCCAAGGAAAATAAGAAATTTTAATAGAAAATATGTGATAAATTATTTTTATTTATAGTTAACAAGATTTTTTTTTATCTTAACCCTGCCCCCTCGCCCCCAAAAAAGCTACTACAAGTAATAAGTGAGTATAGGGATGTTTCAGCTTAATGGTTATTTTCAAAATTCAATAGCTTTTCTGTATACCACAAATAAACAATTAGAATCTGAAATTTTAAAAATAACAGTTTATAAAACCACTCAAGAAAATTAAATATTTAAGTTTAAATTTGACAGAAATCTAAAGTGTTTATTTGCAGATAATTATAAAACTCTGAGAGAAACAAAAACATTTAAATAAATGGAGAGATACTTAGATTCTATAGATTATAAGACTCAATATTATGATGTGAATTGTTCACAACTTGATCTGTAGAGCTTACACAACCCCATCAAAATCCTAAAAATCTAGTGTGTAGACATGGACACACTAATTCTAACCTGTATATGAAAAGGCAAAAGACCTAGATGAGCCAGCACAAGGCTACAGAAAAAAAAACAATTTCGCTTGGCCGGTGTGGCTCAGTGGTTGAGCATTGACACATGAACCAAGAGGTCACTAGTTCAATTCCCGCTCAGGGCACATGCCCAGGTTGTGGACCAAATCCCCAGTGGGGGCGTGCAGGAGGAGACCAATCGATGTTCTTCTCATGTTTCTATCTCTCTCTTTCTCCCTAAAAAAAAACCAAAACAATAAAAACATATTTTAAAAAAATTAGTCTATAATTTGCAGTAATCAACACTGTGATATTGTTGAAAAGATAGACATTCAGATCAATGGAACAGTGTAGAAAACCCAGAAAGAGATGACACTAATATAGTCAACTGATCTTTGAGAAAGAAGCAAGAGTAATTACAAACAAACTTTAGAACAACTGGTCCTTGAGAAATTTGATTTCCATATACATAGATACACAGAGACCTAGGTCTTGTATCTTTTACACAAAAACAAACAAACAAACACAAAAACTCAAGTTGAATTATAGACAACGTTAAATGCAGAATTATATAACTTGTAGAAAAAACAGAAGAAAATTTATGTCTTCTTGGGTTTACTGATGGGTTTTAAATACAACACCAAAAGGTCAGTAAATAAAAGGAAAAATTGATATGTCGGACTGTATAAAAATTAAAACCTTCTCTGAGGAAATCACTGTCAGGAGAATGAGAGACAAACCGCAGATTGGGAGAAACATTTACAAACACAAATCTAGGAGAGAAATTGTATTCAAAATATACAGAAACTCCTAAAATTTAACAATAAAAACCACTCCAAGTAAAACATGGGTAAATGATCTAAGCAGATAAATCTCACTAAGAAGATATACAAATGTCAAGAAGCATATGGAAAGATGTTCAAATTAGATTGAAATAAAAATGAGACACACCTACACACTTATTAGAAAGTCTAAAATTCAAAACTAAAAATACCAATTGCTGGTAGAGTAACAGGAAATCTTAATCATTGCTGGTGAGAATGCATAATGACACAGATACTTTTATTTGCACATTTTAATGACATGTATTAGGTGACAATAGTAGGATTGTCACCCAGTTTTACACAGTGTAACTTCCGGTATATTTGCAATTTATTACAGAACTTTCTAATATTTCTGATTTCTTTTTTAAAGCCATCTTTTCTTTCCAGTATTGCTGTAGAAGTTAAGTTCCACAAAAGTGAGCCAAGCAATGTCACCAGAACAGATTGTCATATCACTTCAGAGACTACTTTGGAAGAAAACATAAAAATATATCAAAGATCCAGTTCCTTACCTGACTTCTGCCTTTCTAAAAAAAAATCCCCAGAAGAATTAAATATTCCAATGAACACCAACAGACTTTTTGAAACTTTATCTCAACATTTTTATTAAATAAGATTATTCTCCATATACATTTTTAGATTTTAACAAACAAAATTGAATTGCCTTGGAAATATTAAAAGAGAAAAATAATAAAATGTCACAGTTTTCTCATTCATAAGAATCATAAGTGAAAACCATTTTAGGACAGCTGAAACCTTCATCTATGACAGAGAGAGTTGCCAAAAGCTAATTTTACCAGATAGTGCCTTGGACTATGAAATAATTGTAACTGAGAAATTTTCAGTGGTATCTCATTCCAGAGAACATGTAAGTGATCTAGTTACTCTAAAGTCACAGGTCACATTAGTAAATCCAGACATTTAACAGGTCACTTTAAATAATAATATTAATAATAATACGGGTAATGCAATAAATACTAGCTAAAGTTTCAATGATATTAAATTCTATCACTTTTCTGAACATTTATTCATTTAAACCATAAAGCTTAGTATTTTACAGAAAAATACACACAGGCAGAGAGAATTTAAGGTTCCCACTTTCACCTACTTAACAAGCACTGGAGCAGAGATTCAAACCAGAAGTAGGGTGTTCCATAGGGTGTTCTTTGCCTTTTACATGATAGATTTCTTGAAAGTTGTGTCTATTAGTCAAGGAAAGCAGTAGGGAAAGCCAAACCTATAGATCTGAAGAGAGGGGAAATTGTGAAAACATGTAGAAAAATGTGTGACAGCGTTGGAAGTTGCAAGTTTCCTGCTACCCACAAGGTAGAAATCCAGTGTTATTTATATATGGATTTCATCAACAATAGCAAATGTTTTAGGACAACAGACAACATAGAGCAGTGCATAAGATTTATAATAAAACAACATTTTTTTTTGATGAATAAAATATAAATAAATTATTAATTTTAGTGCACTCCATCTGAGAAGGGAGGAGTGTGTCCTTCGCTTGCCCTTGGGGCTGTGGAGCAGCAACCTGGCCTGGCCCGAGACAGCCTGGGGAGAGAAGAGGCTTGGGGGCGGCCCTGTCCAAGACTGAGCTTGCTGGTTCTGTTTCTTTTGTTGTTGTTTATTTCTTCTGTTGCTTGCTGAAAAGAAAAATGTGAGCAAAGCAGAAGGAGGTGAAAAGTCATCCAAATCTCAGTGTACCCAGCCCCAATCCATCCTTCACTTACGGGTGTGAAACTTGTAATTTGCCTAGTGAATGTGGCCACTTCTCCAGCATTTAGTGTACTTCACATAAAACAAAATCTCCCAATAAAACTATATTGTAACTTGAAAGAAGAAACAAACTGTTTTTAACCATATTTTTAAAGAGCAGTTGTAGCTGTGTTAAGTTTGTCATCTAGAAATTGTGTTAAACCATATAAACTGTAGTAAAAAATTAAGATGATATTTATGTGTTCAGAAATTTTATTTTAAGGAGATAAAATAAATGCGAACCCCATTTAAAGTTTGACTTGAAGAACTAAAATTATACAGATCTTTATATAATTGCACTGAGTGGAAAACATTGTAGTAGCTTGTAATAATCTAGATTGAAAATACAGTAACAGATTTTACTTCCTTTCCACAGACACAGGAGACCTTTATACTATCATTAAATGAAGATCCCTGAATTGTAGTAAAATTATAAAATAAAATAAAAAAACAACAGCAATGAATTATTACATCTATAATTTCTTTTATTCTTTATGCATACTGTACATTTTATAGCCTATGTGCTGTGTGTCAGTGACCACACAAAATATTGTGGATTTTTTAAATCCTATTATGGAACTAAAGGGGTTTGTTTACCTATGTGCATCAAAGCCAAATAAAGCACCAACTGCCAACAAGAGTTTTGTTTTGTTTTGTTTTGTTTGCTTAATCCCTTCTTCTTCTTCATCCAGCCCCCAATCCCTCTCCCTCTGATAGCTGTCAGTCTGTTCTCTGAGTTTGTTTCTATTCTGTTTGTTAGTTTATTTTGTTCATTAGAGTAAAACAAAAACAAAAACAAAAACCTCATAGACACAGATAATAGTTGGTCATTACCAGAGGAAAGAGGGATAAGGGAGGTTGATGATGGCAAAGGGGGGATAAATAATGATGGAAGGATTGTAATCTGAATTATTAATCATAGTGATTAAGGGAGTTGTGGTCATGGGCTTTATTAATTGGTTAGGGCCAGGGTAGGGAGTAGCATCATTGTAATAGGTCCTGATGTCAGCCATGGCACAGTTCTGTCAAGTTTTGTGAGGGTGTGGTCAGTAAGTCATTCTGTTTTCATGGGCCTAGGGCTAAACACAACTGAGGTCAAGGTGGTATCTTTACTCCCAGTGAAACTCTATTCCCTTCATGAACAGAACTGAGGCTTTATTCTTAAAACTCTGACCAGAATCTAATGTCCTAGGTTCTTAATGGTTAAGGGAGCAGACATTAGTATGTCATGGCGCAATTAAACTGGGCAAAGCTAGCTTGAAGTAAGAAAAAAGTCATATTAAAGAACTGAAGTTTCATCTAGCTGGTGTGGCTCACTGGTTGAGTGTTGACCCATGCACCAAGAGGTCACTGGTTTGTTTTCCAGTCAGGGCACATGCCCAGGTTGTGGGCCCAAACCCCAGAGTGGGGCATGCAGACGGCAGCCAATATATAGTCTTTCTCAAGAAAAAAAATATACATATTAAAAAAGAAAAACTGAAGTTTCTATGTATTTACAATAACAAAATACAAAAAATAGAAAAAAATCTCTTAAAAAATTTTTTTCTTTATTGATTTTTAGAGAAAGAGGAAGGGAGAGAGAGATAGAAACATCAGTGAGAGAGAACATAGATTGGCCACCTCCTGCATGCTCCCCACTGAGGACCGGACCCACAACCTGGACATGTGTCCTGACCAGGAATCGAATCGGTGACCTCTTGGTGCATGGGTTGATGTTCAACCACTGAGCCACACCGGCTGGGCTGGAAAAAAAATCTCTTAATTTTAACATTTTGTCCATGAAATTTTGCAAATACTTTTCATTTAACAGTGATTGATTCTCACTGGCAATGTGTTCATGCCACCACTTGTCATACTGATGAGTTACTGGATGAAATTATCATTTATTCCAATTGTGCAGTCAATCAGCAATGCTCATTCCTTACCCAAGTCATGACTGGTACATTACCATTTCCTTAGCAAATATTAACCAGCAGGCGTTCCACTATGGTCCCTAAATTCCATGAGCTAAATTGTGCTGAATTATGGTACACATTAATTAAACGGCGCTCTCCAGAGATTGTTGATACATGGCAGTTGTGATTCTGCTTTTGCTGATCACACATTAACTTGTATTAAGGTGAAAAATACCCCTTTAATAAATACATGAAAGCTTCCTCTGCTTGAATAATTTCAATTTAGAAATTAATGTGTTAACATGGCCTGTAAGTCACTGCCTGTCTTCTCCAAATAAGCTCTTGTGATGGAAAGAGGATGAGCTCACTTTATATCTCACTGGCCTCTGGGTGATAAAGCTTGCTGCCAGAACAGGAGACCAGTTAACATTCAACATATGTTAATTAATGTACTTTATTAAAATGTGTTATTGTTGCCTTTACTCATTCTTAGGATTTAATTCACTGCTGTAGGGAATATAATAAAATCATTAGGGCTTTTCAAACAGTCATGAAAACCTCATGCAGCTGAGCTTGATTTTAAATTGTAAGATTCATTCACTCACCTCTGGTTGTTTTAAGTATTTTTATATTTTTATATGCAAAAAAAAATCATAATTAAAAATTGTATTATATCAAGTGAAAAAAAGAAATTTATTTACAAAATATATGGAAGAATTATCCTAGTAGATCAATTAATATATTTTAAATATTCTGTGTTAAAAAGATTAAATCTTGTAAATTTACAATGTTTGGAAAGCCATTTTAGTTAGTGATATATACACATAATAGAACTTCCTTAATCAATGTGGTTTATTCCTTCTACAAAACATGCTAACTAATGCTCAGAGTATGCTGAGCACTTTCTCTTAATAGGCCACTCTGAAATACTTTCATGTATATCTGTTCCCACCAGGTGAATTATTATAGTTACCAAGAGTCAACTGTGTCAGATCCTAATTTTATTGTTGTTGTTTGTTTGTTTTAACTACTCCTCCCCCAATGATATTTTTCCATTGATTCTTTAGACAGAGTGAAAGGAAAGAAAGAGCAGAGAGAGAGAGAGAAAGAGAGAGAGAGAGAGAGAAACATCAGTGTGAGAGAGACACATCAACTGGTTGCCTTCCATACAACCCAACCAACTGGGATCAGGGATTGAACCTGTAACCCAGGTACATGCCCTTGACTAGGAGTAGAACCCATGACCCAGGCCAATGCTTTAATCACTGAGCCAAACTAACCAGAGCCCTAATTCTTTTAAATAAGTTCAGGTAAACTGGGAAGTGTTGTGGAAACAAGTTAACCCAAAAATCTCAGTGGTTTAACACAAAATTTTATTGCTTATTTATACAACATCAGTCATCTATCTAGACTGCTTCCATCAAAACATCAAAGTTGCCATCATGTCATTTGTGTTGTCTTTTCAAAATAAATCTTTAGTGTTTTGGGGGTCAGGGTAACAGAGAATATGGAGAACACGCAGCTCTTTTATGATTACAAGAGGAGTTTCCTGGCTATCTCCTAAAACTCATTGTCCAGAGCTGGTCACACAGTCCTGAGCAGACTACATGGTGGATTTTGATGTGCAGAAGAGCACATGGATATATGGTGAGCATTAAATGTTTTGTTTGTCATTATGTAATTTAATAAAACTTTAAGAAATATAACGGTGAAAAAATTAAGATATAGCTTGACCACTTTCAAATACCTTGGTAAAGTCTAATTGATTTTTTAAAAATACAAATCAATTGTCAATAAGATTGATGTAAAAATAAATAAATAAAAGTAAGGAAAAGACACTTATATCTAAAAGGATTCTTTATGAGTGATTTTAATTTCTCACTAAACTTTTTAAAAAGTAGATCATCATAATGGATGCATTATAGTTGTATCTACAAGTTTATGAAAAATAAAATTTCTCATAATCAGATTTAGACTCATACCTAAAGAAATGGCCTTAATCTTCTTACATTATATTTTTAATGAATACAATGTAAGTTAAGATCTTTAATTTCCATATATATCACTATTCAAGAATAGTGATATTTCTGTAGGGTTGAATCTACTTATTGCTTTGTGACTTTGAATAGGTTATTTAACGTCCCCATGACACAGTTTCTCATCTGTAAAATAGGTTAAAAATGGTACACATCTCTTGGAGTTGTAAAGAATAAAGGGAAAACTGTATGGAAATTGCTATAGCACATAAAAATCACTGAATGCATGTTAGCTATCATTAATATTGTGGATGTTCAGAATGAGCCAGTCTGAGATGTGCCTCAGTGGTTTGCAGGCTACTTTGAGCTCAAGAGAAGTTTTGCTTCAGGCTCAGGAGAAACTTCTGCATCTCCCTAAAACTATTAAGCCCCTCTTTTAAAGTACTTAAAAGAACTTGAATCAAGGACCTTGCCCATAATAAAAGATTATAAGAGAAAACTTCTTTTGATCTATCAATAGGATGGAGCAAACTGCTATTTACTAAATGTCTGCTCTGGGGTCCCTGGGCACCTTAGCTCAGTTCTAGCTCAGGATTTGTTATATACCTCATTTCTCCCTTTTATCTCTGAATTTGTTGAGCATGTGTAGTCTCTGGCTCTCTAATGTATGTGGCGGTCCATACATATCTCAGTATTAAATTTGGTTATTTTCTTTTGCTAATCTGTCTTATGTCTATTTGATTATTAGACCAGCCAAAAGAAACTTTGAAACTTTAGGGGAGGAAAGTTGGTTTCACCTCAAGAGTATGATAGCACTTTTAACTGATATTTAATTAACAAACAAAATTCTAGTATGACTTCCACTGGAAAATAAAATATATTTAGCTTTACTTTATTTTAGTGTCTCTCCATTTAAAAGGTAGCAGTCTTATAGACTTATAATAAATTAAATAAATTTAATTTATGTAAAATATAGTTTTCAAATATCTTTAACCTTAAAAGTTTGGTTGATTTATTATCTTTCTTAGTATACATCTTTTTTATAAATCAAATGAGTGAGTTCCAAGTAAATGAAGTCATATTCAGTAAGACATTGTTTTAACTCTAAAAACTTAATAACATACATAAAGTTGTTACCAGTGATGTCTGTCTCAGTTCTTGAATTTGACAAAGAAAAAATTCAGAGCCAAGAACTTCAGCCTAAGAGGAAGTTTATTTAGCATAGAAAGAGCTGCCTTGGCCTTTCAGAAAGAAAGTCACAGAGGCAGAAGAAGTGAGCCAACTGGGCTGTGTGAACTCAAGAAACAAGTTACAGAGGGGGTTAGCCCAGGATGAGTTGCCACTGCCCACTGTTCTCTTGGTCACAAGTTTCATGGGGACCCTTAGAGCTTAGAAGAAAACACATGGATACACACCTGAGGAAAGAAGGCATGAGAGTGCCATAGAAAGAGAGAGCACATACTGGGTTCTTCGTCTTAAGTATTTTTATCTGTTTTCTAAAGCAGGAATTTTAGGGGTGGTCTTGGGGGGAATAGCTTAATAGAATATTCATCAGCTTTCCAGGTGTGTCCTTTAGTATGCTGATTAATCAAAATGAGTGCATAAGGTCAGGGTTGTTGTTTCTACTGATTGGTTGGCACTAGTGTAGGTGTCACTGATCATTGCATATGATTCTGAGTTTAGGCATGGTATTGCTTCCTCTGGTTTTGCTGCTTTTCTGGGCCTGGAGCTGAAACACAACTAAGACCTAGATGGTATCTCTAGTTTGACCAAATTCTGCCTATTTGGTCAACAGACCCCTAAGGATTTGTTCTTAAAATAATTTGATGCTGTTCAGAACCTCATCCTCTTCAGATGGTATTGCTTGAGGGAATGGTTGTGCAAGGAGAAAAGGCAGGTGAGTCAGGATGCTGAATGAGGCCAGTTTGAAACAGCTGTCTGTCTCAGTTTCCTCATTCCACTTGCCAAGGAATTTTCCTAGCTTCTCTCTATCCTGCTTCATTGGCATATCATCAAATACTATTTTTATTTGTTCTGTTAGTATTTGTAAAGCATTTGACTGTCAATAGTGAATAAATCTAAAGGGATATAAATAAGTAAGACATTAGAAATAACAATTTAAAAGTTCAAATAAGTAACTGTATTTTCTTAATAGTGTCATATTTTTAGTTATTTTTTCAGTGAGCTAGTTGTTTTTATATTAACTCCAGAATATTAAAAACATACAATATGATGAAATACTCTTTTACATGTTTAAAATGAATGTACATGTTATAAGAACAATGAATAGATCTTATTAACATATATTAGCACCAAGAGATATGTTAGTATACAATTTATTTAATAAAATTGTACTGTGTACCCAAAATTCTCTTTGGATCAATACCAAAAGGATGTACATTCTAAACAAAACACACAAAATTAATTTTCTTTTAATTTTCTATTCTTTTTAATTTTGTGGATTATGGGTACAAAAATATGTAAAATTCAGTTATGAAAATATTGAGAATAAAAAATAAAAAGACATAAAGAAACATTCAGATTTAAATTTGTTTTTTTTCTCCTTTGTAGCTGAATTATATAAAATGATAATTGTAAAAGAAACTTGTTAATTACCTTTTGGGTCTTCCAACACTTCTCCCCTTTTTCAGGGGAAATAATCTACTAATTTTGCTGTTTCTCCACTTTCTATTCAAATGCTAATGTTAATTAATTATGTCAATTTGAACATATTCAAATTTTACCTAGAAAGAAAAGCATTTGAATTTCAAATGATATTTAAAATACACATTCGCGTGCGCGCGCACACACTCACACACACACACACACACAAATTGAATTTATTTTTATCTCAGTTGATACTTGGGTCAGGATTAAACATCCTGCCAGGAAGAGATAGGACTTTCAGTTCCTATCTTTGATAAAAGCTTCTTTAGTTTTTAGTATAAGAGAAAATATTCATTTCTGTGAAAGGTTGAATATACCAACCAAGATCACAGCCTCTCTTAATGCTTGCAGCTTATGGTTGAAGTTCATAGCTTCTATAAATTTGATGGAATTTTGAATTGGAAATATCTCACAGAAATTTTATAATCCAACCAAAGAAACTTATTTGAAAATAAATTATGTAGCACAACTTTCAAGAGAACTTCTTGTATATGGCTTGTAGTGCCAAATAGATTTAAGCAGAGCAGCTGCTTCCTGAGTGGGATTCCCTGTGGTCCTGAGGCTAGATCTGTTCCCAGTGGTTAGGAGAGTTTCTTTTTATTGTTTCTGACAAGCATAGCAGGCTGGTCACAGGTGTGGAAGACAGTTTTATAAAAAGAAATATCCAAATCTTGGATGATAATTTGATGCTTTAATAGACATTAGAGTAAATAAAATTAGAATTGCAATTAAGGAAATGAGACATCTGATCATATTTTTTATATTGTCATCAGTGATGCATTAAGGGGATTAATAAATTATTAACACATTTCATATATTTATTTGTTTGTTTAGTGAGTTCATTGTGAACATATCATATATGACACAATGCACAGTAGGCACAAAAATGGTACCTAAAGGTACAAGACATTATCAAACTGTATGCTATATTAATTTGGTAGTTTGGGGATTCTAATATACTCTTTAAAGCTGATTTCAGAATAAATCAAGAAATAAAACATAAAGCTGTTAGTTGACATTGAATGTTTTAATTCATCAAATAGTTTCCCTTTGGTCACTACTGGCTTCTTTTGCAGTTCTTATAGAAGAATCTCTCTCTCCTTATATAATTTTCAATTAAAGATTAATTTATTATTCAGATCCAGTATTTCTTTTTAATAAGTTCTAGTTCACGATTCTTTTCAATTCTAGCCGCTCTCTTCAGTATTCATTATTCTCTTGCTGTCTCTATCCATAGAGTGTTACAAAATTTTGTTTGTGTATCAAAATAATTTGATCCTCCTCTAATTTTAATTCCCATTTTTTCGTAAGATTTCAGAGTCCACACAGTCTAGCCATTTTTAAATATCCCCAAAAGAGCTGAAACATGAAAAAGAATAATAAATAATTTTGCTACCCTATTAAAAGCAGTTGTCACGTTTGTAAATTTGCATACTATGTTGATTCTAAGCATAAATATAAAAAGATCAAAAACATAAACTCCCATAAATGCATAAAATATTTATAGTCACTAAAAGTCATTCACAATCCATGTTGCAATTTAAAAGATAGAGGCAGAATTTCCACATAATTATAGATGCCAGAACACTTACTGGTTGAAGCTGCCTCATGGAAATCATATTCTGCTGAACATTGTGATAAACCTACATATATTACATGCACAGATTTCTTCTAATTTCTCACCTTGGTGTGAGAAATTTTGGAACCCTACAAATAGGAGATAGGGGACAAGTCAACTCTGCTCTCATATCACCAAATCTATCTATAGGTTATACTTCCCCTACCCAAGATTTGCTTTGTCATCACAATGTTAAACAATAAAAG
Organism: Molossus molossus; assembly: GCF_014108415.1. Taxonomy (NCBI): domain Eukaryota; kingdom Metazoa; phylum Chordata; class Mammalia; order Chiroptera; family Molossidae; genus Molossus; species Molossus molossus. The sequence continues at coordinate 29,144,690 of NW_023425366.1, read as the reverse complement.
CAAAATTCATTTTCTTTCTTTCTGGATGCTGAGTACATTAAAGAGTGGGAAGCATGAGTTTAGGTTCAAGGAATTGTCAATTGTCAACATGATAGGAAGACCAAAAATGAAAAGAAATATTACTTCTTTAATTTCTGATTTCCAAGGTGATTCTATTTCCATAACAGCCAGACCAACATTTATTTTTAAAAAGACCTTTGATTTCAAACATATACTGTGTTCAATGTTTTAATATTTGTAAATGTGGGAAATAATACATTAACTGTCAATATCAATACTCTATTATATGTGGATATAAATCAATGATGATAAGAAAACATATCCATTTTTAGAAAGTAAAAAATAAAATTGTAACAGATTATTAAATCTTCAGAGATTAAAATGTTGGAAAGAAGAAATAATAAAGATTTTAAAAGTTTCCAATGATAAAAATAAAATGTGCATGAAATCAGTCTCACATGTTACTCTTAGTGAATCCAATTATTTGGAAAGATTGGAGGCTGTGACTTCGCTTTATACCAAGACCAGATCATTTTCTCTTGTACTGTGTTTTGTTGTGGGTTTTTTGTTTTGTTTTGGGGGTTGGTTTTGCTGTTGATTTAAGGGAGAGGTGGCAAAAGGATCACCATTGCACACTGTCATTGGAAGAGGAAAAAAGACCTCTTTACCTATGACTATCATATTTTAGATTTAGAAAAAAAGATCATGATCACTTAGAAAAGGTAAATAACTATCCTTATTTCTAACTAAAATTATTAAAATAATTCAGTTATTTGGTAAAATTAATCAAATGTTAGATAAACCTAAATTCTTAAGTAAATCTCTGAAGGAAATTATCAACTGAGAAACAATTTTATTTCAGAAACTTACAAATCTCCTTTTTGTTTAATCTTTTAAGATATTAGTAAATCACTCATAAAGACTCATACAATTATCCTAAGAGAAAAATTGAAATACTCTGGGTCCAAATTTTAAGAGTTCCTCTTGACTCTTTGATAATCCATTACACTTCCCAACATTTTTTCTTGACACATGCTGACTTGCATTGTCTCACAAAAACTAAAATATCATAATTACAGATAAGGGTAGAAGAAGGAAGTTGTTGATGCATTTACGTTTTTATTTTAATCTTAAACTGGGAAGACAAGAAGTCTTTCCTGACAATTGACACAATATAACTGACAAGGATCTCTTCGGGCTCAGAATTATGGAGGCTTAAAGTGAACTTGTAAACAAGCACCCTAGAGACTCACTTATCGAACCAACGGTGCTTTCAATGTTAAAGCAATACATGGGCCCACATTTTTGTTAAATTTGACTTACTTTATGATGTAAGATGATAAAAGAATATGACTATTTTTTTTTCTTTATTGATTTTAGAGAGTTAGGAAGGGAGAGGGAGAGAGAGATAGAAACATTGATGAGAGAGAACATCGATTAGCTTGCCTCCTGCATGCCCCAACTGGGGATTTGGCCCACAACCTGGGCATGTGTCCTGACTGGGAATTGAACTGGTGACCTCTTGGTGCATGGGTGGATGCTCAACCAGTGAGCCATATCAGCCAGGCAAAATATGACTGTTTTCAAAGAACTGTTTCCTATGTATGAAACTTAGGTTTCTTTAAAAGAGAAATGTGCACCAAAACAAATGTTAAACTTCTACCAGAGTCTACCTAGTCCGCAGCCACATTACAGTAACACCAAACTACCAGTCAATGTTTACCTACTCATACCCTCTTCTTAAAGGATTCTTGTCTATAAAGTAAAAGAAAATTGTTAGGAGGGGCATTCTTCTGGGGACTGTATTTTGACAATTTTAGTCTAGGAACTCTTAGTTATGTTTTGTTTTTCTATAAACACCAGTAAATGTTTAAACCTGTGAAGAATTTTTTAAATTTATTTGAGCCAAACTGTCCACAAATGCAGGGAAGCAAAACCTCAATGGATTGAGATAATGCTCCAGAGAATAGCAGTTTTGCACCCTAATTTATACATTACAATCAAAAGAGGAGGTGTAAGTGGGTTACATGGAATCCATTGGTAATGGGTTAGGGAGATGGGAGAAAGCAAAGCAGCAAAACCTCTGGGATTGGATAAAAAGTAAATGATAGACACATCCTTCTTTTACATATATGAATACAGGATAGTTAACAGTCAACAATTAACATGATAATAATAACAATGAGGGGATTTGTGATTTCCACCTTGGTGCATACATTGTGAGGTGAGTGGTCTGGCAAAAAGGAAGTTACCCCACATTCCAAAATTATATTATCTTAGATGCAAAAAGATAATAGGCTCCATTGAGGTGAAAATTGACCTTTGTCAGGGAAGATGCCAGTTTAAGATATGACTATCTGCCAGAAAATGCTTTCAGATCATCCTTTGTGGTCACTTTGCGTCTTGGAGTGCACGTGACCATCACACAGGCTTTCCCTGAGTTTGTTAGGTTAGCATGTAGTCCAATTTTGTCCACACCTTCATTAACAATATATTTTTTCTTTCTTAAACTAAAATATCAAACATTATAATTACATTTTTTGAGAGTGGATGATCTGCTTTTAGTTCATCTAACCATAATAGAAGTATGCATGAAAATAGACATTGCAGGAAGCATGTCAGCTGTGCCAATATGGAGAATTGGAGTGCTGGTGAATCCTTGGATGCTAAGAATGGATGATCCTAGTTTATTATCACGCAAATTCATTTTGTTTCAGTAATTTCACATTTTGCTTTCTAGTTCCACCTTTGGATTCCTTGAATAAAATAAAATCCTGCTCATCCTGCAGACAGTTTTACTTCTGCAGGCATTTTTAATTGGGCTTATAGGATAAATTCAGCAGTTTGCAACTGTCAACAGTTATTCAACTGTCTTGTCATTGTTGTTTACACTCTTACAAAAATTGACCAGAGTGTTGGAAATCCATTTGGAAGAAACAAATTGTCAAATCTAGTGTTTTTATCAGGGAAATAGCACAAAATGTAAGGGTGAATACTTAAACCACTGATGTGAATTTATGCATGTTGGCTCTGTCAGCTGGATATTCCTGTTTCCCCAGAAAGTTTTTATGTGCTTCAGGCAAATGTAATTTCTGGACAATACCTAGATTTTGGAGAGCTGGCAATATTTCACCAGAAGAGTTAATACTTGATGCACTTAACAAAAAATTTGAGAGAGAAAATGTGTTGCCAAAATCCAAAAGTAATTGAAATAAAAAATATATAACATGTAATGAGTGCTATATTACGAGTAGACATACCTACTCTTGAACATGTGGTCTTCAGTTGTTATTTCCCGTTCACTCCTCTCTCCCCATTGCTGCAGAATGTCTAGCCCAAGCTTCAAAGGAATGTCTCTGACCAATATTCATAAGGGTGTAAACAACACTGAAGAGACACTCAAGCACTGTTGATCTTTACATGCTAAGTTGCAGGATTGATCATTTGAGTCCTATTAGAAAATGCATGTAGAAGTAAAACTGTCGTAGGATAAATAGGATTTTATGAAGCAGTCAAAAATGGCCGTAGAACACAAAAGTTACTCAAAGACCTACATAAATCCAAAAATATTTTTTGGAAGTTTTAACCTATCAAAAATTATATGCAAGCACTATAGTATCTCTGTGAGTGTCATATTTCACATAAGTTTGTGACTTTCAAAAAGTCTTGGTGAGCCCTGGCTGGTTTGGCTCTGCAGTTAGAGCATTGACTTGCAGTCCAGAGAGACCCAGGTTCGGTTCCCGCTAAGGGCACGTCAGTTGCAGTTTGTCCCCAGCCCTGATTGGGTCATGTGGGTGGCAGCCACTCTATGTGTCCCTTTCATGTCGATGCTTCTCTCTCTCTCTCTCTCTCTCTCTCCCACTCTATCTGAACAAAATATCAAAAAATGTCCTCGGGTAAGGATAAAAAAAAAAAGTGTTGGTGATAATAATCAGAACATATATTTTTATAGTGCTACATAATTTACACCACTTTGGCAACCATTTTTTTCACTATACCCTCATAAGTATTAGATAATAAAGGAATTAAATTGCCTGAACATTCTCAGCAAATGAAATTTGGCAGTTCAAAAACTAAGCCTCAGAATACTTAAGTCACTAATGAAAGTTTGAGTATTTAACATTTGCAAGAGCTAAAAGTCAAACAATCTTAGCTTGTTCCACAATGATTAGTATTTACAAAAAAAAATATTAAAAAATGAAATTCCATTATTTGTTAGCACATAAGTGATTATAATATTTAAAAGCCACAATTTAAAATCTAATGTTACAAAAACTTCCTTATCTTGGTGAAGAAAAAAGGCATACAGGATCAAGAAGCACAGAGAGCCCCAAGTAAGAAGAACCCAAACAGGCCAACACCAAGACACATAGTAATTAAAATGGCAAAAATCAAAGACAAAGAGAGAATCCTAAAGGCAGCATGAGATAAGCAACAGGTTACCTACAAAGGAATCCCATAAGGCTATCAGCTGACTTAACAGAAACACTACAGGCCAGAAGGGAATGGCATGAAGTAATCAAGGTAATGAAAAACAAGGATCTGAATCTAAGACTACTCTATCCAGCGAGGCTATCATTCAAAATAGAAGGTGAAACAAAGAGCTTCCCAGACAAAATAATGGCTAAGAGAATATATTAGTACCAAACCAGCACTGCAAGAAATGTTAAACGGACTGCTGTAATGAACAGAATAAATAGGAACAGAGACATAACCAGAATAAACAAAAATGGCAATAAATAAGTACATATCAATAATAACCTTAAACCTAAACAGAGTAAACACTTTGATCAAAAGACACAGAGTAGCTTACCGCATAAGAAAGTATGACTCACATATATGTTGTTGACAAGAGACCCACCTCACAACAAAAGAATAATAGGTTAAAAGTGAAGGGATGGAAATTTTCCTAGCAAACAGAAAGGAAAAAAAAAAAAAGGGATAGCAATATTCATAACCGATAAAATAGATTTCAAAATGAAAGCCATAACTAGAGACAAAGAAGGCCACTACATAATATTGAAAGGATCTATCCACAGAAGGATATAACCTTGGTAAACATATACGAACCCAATATAGGAGCACCAGAATACATTAAAAAACTTTGGAGAACTTCGAAGAAGAAATGAACAGCAATACAATCATAACAGGACTTCAACACTCCTCTGACATCACTGGATAGATACTTTTCTCAAAAAATTAACAAGAAAACAGAGACTCTAAATGAAGCAGTAGATTAAATGGATTTAACAGATATCTACAGAGAATTACACCCCAAAACTTCAGAATTCACATTCTTCTCAAGTGCACATGGGGCATTCTCAAAGATAGACCATATTTTACAACACCAAGTAAGTCTCTACAAGTTCAAGAATACTGAAATTATACCAAGCACCTTCTCAGATCACAATGACATAAAACTAGAAATCAATTAAAACAAATACATGCAGAAACATTCCAATATATAGAGGCTACATAGCAAGTAATTAAACAATGAATGGGTTACCAAGGAGACAAAAGTAGAATTTAAAAACTTCTGAAAACCAATGAAAATGAATACACAGCAACACAAAATCTATGGGACACAGTGACAGCAGTACTGAGAGGGAAGTTCATAGCACTACAGGCCTACCTAAGAAAACAAGAAAAACTTCTAATTGACTATCTAACCTCGCAACTAAAAGAACTAGAAAGTAAACAAAAAGAAAACCCCAGAGCAAGTACAAGAAAAGAAATACTGAAGGTCAAAGCAGAAATAAATGACATAGAGACTAAAAAAACAATTCAAAAGGTCAACGAAACAAAGAGCTGGTTCTTTACAAAGATAAACTAGATTGATGGACCCTTAGCCAGATTCACCAAGAAACAAACAGAGAAGACCTAAATAAAAAAAGAAAAGAAAAAGAAAGAAATGAAAGAGGAGAAGTTACAACTGACACCACAGAAATACAAATGATAATTTAAAAAATATTATTAATAATTATACACCAACAAATTGGACAATGTAGGCAAAATGAACAAATTTCTAAAAACACACAATCTCCCAAAACTGAACCAGGAAGAGATAAAAAATTTAATATACCAATAACAACTAAGGAAATTGAAGATATAATCAAGAAACTCCCAGCAAACAGAAGCCCAGGCCCAGACGGCTTCGAGGGGGAGTTTTACTGAACATTCAAAGAAGAAATAATACCCATTCCCCTCAAACTATTCTAAAGAAATTCAAGAAGAAGGAAGACTTCCAAACTCATTTTATAAGGCCAACATAATTCTAATTACAAAACCAGATAAAACCACTACAATGATGAAAACTATAGGCTAATATCCCTGATGAACACAGATGCCAAAATCTTTAACAAAATATTAGCAAATTGGATGCAGCAATACATCAAAAAATTATTCGTCGTGACCAAGTAAGATTCATCCCAGGGATGCAAGGCTGGTACAATATCCACAAATCAATAAATGTGACACACCACATAAACAAAATGAAAGATAAAAACCATATGACCATATCAATAGAGGCTGAAAAAGCATTAGACAAAATCCAGCTTCTATTTCTGACAAAAACACTCTGCAATGTGGGAATAGAGGGATCATATCTTGAAATAATAAAGGCCATATATGAAAAACCTACAGCCAACATCATACTCAATGAACAAACACTAAAAACATGTCCCTTAAGAGCAGGAACAAGACAGGAATGCCCACTCTGGCCATTCTTATTTAACATAGTACTGGAAGTCTTAGCCACAGTAATTAGACAAGAAGAAAAAATAGACGGGATCTAAATTGGAAAAGAGTAAGTTTTTATTTGCAGATGGCATGTTATTGTACATAGAAAACCCTAAAGACACCATCAGAAATCTACCAGAGCTAATAAATGAATTTGGCAAAGTATCAGGATAGAAAATTAACTCCAAGAAATCAAGGGCATTCTTATACATTAATAACGAACTTCAGAAAGAGAAACCAAAAAAACTATCATTTACCATTGCAGCAAAAAAAAAAAAAAAAAGAAGATACCTAAGAATAAATTTAACCAAAGAAGTAAAGGACCTATTCTCAGAAAACAATAGGACATTGAAAAAAGAAATAGAGGAAGATATAAAAAAGTAGAAGCAAATACCTTATCCATGGATTATTATTCAATATTAAAATGTCCATTATTAATATTATTCATTATTAAAATGTCCATCCTACCCAAAGCAATCTATAGATTCAATGCAATCCCCATTAAAATACCAATGACATATTTTACAGAACATGAACAAATACTCCAAAAGTTCATAGGGAGCCCAAAAATACCCCAAATAGCAGACCAGTCTTGAAAAGGAAGAAAGGAGGGATCACAATACTGGATATCAGGTTTTACTACCAAGCCATTGTAATCAAAACAGCCTGGTAGTGGCACAAGAACAGGCATATAGATCAATAGAACAGAACAGAGAACCCAGAAATTGATCCAAGACATTAAGCTCAGTTAATATTTGACCAAGGTGGCAAGAGCATACAGTGGAGTCAAGATGGTCTCTTCAATACATAGTGTTGGGAAAATTGGACAGCTACATGCAAAAAAATGAAGCTAGACCACCAACTTATACCATACACAAAAATAAACTGAAAATGGATAGAAGACTTAAAGGTGATTCATGAATCCATAAATATCCTAGAAGAAAATGTAGGCAACAAAATTTCAGACATCACATGCAGCAGAATTATCACTGATAAAATGCCGAAGGCAAGAGAAACAAAGAAAAAAATGAATAAATGGAACTACATCAAGCTAAAAAGCTTCTACACATCAAAAGAAACAAGCATCAAAATGGAGAGGGAAGACACTGTATGGGAGAGCAAATTGCCAATGATATATCAGATAAGAAATTAATTTCCAAAATATACTGAGTACTCATATAACTCAATGAAAGGAAGATCAAGAAACCAATTAAAAAATGGGCAGGGGACCTAAACAAATACCTTTCTACACAGGACATACAAATGGCCAAGAAACATGAAAAAATGCTCAACGTCACTAATCATTAGAGAGATGCAAATTAAAACAACTATGAGGCATCACCTCACACCTGCCAGAATGGTTGCCATCAACAAATCAAACAAGTGCTGGCGAGGATGTGGAGAAAAGGGGACTCTAGTACACTGCTGGTAGAAATGCAGACTGGTGTAGCCACTCTGGAAAACGATATGGTATTTCCTCAAAAAATTAAAAATTGAACTGCCATTTGACCCAGTGATCTTACTTCTAGGAATATACCCTAAGAAGCTTGAAACAGCAATCAGAAAAAATATATGTACCCCTTTGTTCACAGCAGCACTATTTACAATCACTAAGATCTGAAAATAGCCCAAGTGTCCATCAGTAGATAAGTAGATAAAAAAGCTCTGGTACATGTACAAAATGGGATACCATGCAGCTGTAACAAAGAAAGATCTCTTATCCTTTGAGGCACTATGGAGGGACCTGGAGAGTCTTATGCTAAGTGAAATAAGACAATCAGAGAAAGACAAATATCACCTGATCTCACTTATTTGTGGAATATAATGAACAAAACAAAATGATGAACACAATGGACCCAGGTACATGGATGTGGAGTACAGACTGACAAACCTCAGAAGAGGGGGAAGTGGGGAAGGAATAGATAGACTACAGAACTTGTATGCATGTATGCATAATCAATGGACATAGGCAACAATGCAGTGGGGGTGGGGGAATCGGGAGGAGGGTATCAATGTGAGGAAAAAAGAAACATTTATAACAAAAATAAATTAAAGAAAAAAACACTGGAAAGATTAAAAAATAAAATTTAATGTTAAAATTTTATATGAACAAAATGGTTTTAAATTATTTTATTGGTCATAAACAAAACAAATGTTACAATTTTCTGAAAAATATAATAAAGTAAATGCATTAGAAAATTTATTCATCCAATTCAGTTATGATAAATTATATTACCAGTTTTTATCCTTTATATGATGTGATGAAATATCACCATGCCTCTGTGGTCTTCCTTCCAAAAACATATAACCCTAATCTAATCATGAAAAAAAAAAAAACATCAGACCTAGCCCACTTGAGAGACAGTCTACATAATATCTGTCTATTACTCCTCAAAACTGTCAAGATCATTAGAAGCAAGGCAAGTCTGAGACTGTCACAGCTAAGAGGAGATTAAAAGCCATGAAAATAAATGTAGTGTGGTATCTTGAATAAGCCCCTGTAATGGAAAAAAGACATTAAGTAAAAACTAAGAAATCTGAATAAAGTATGTACTTTAATAGGATACCAAAATTGGTTCATTAATTGTGACAAATTTACCATACTAAAGTATGATGTTGATACTCAGGGAAATCGAGTTTGAGGTCTGCGGGAGCTTTACTATCTTTGCAATTTTTTGTAAGTCTAAAACAGAACTGAAATAAAAATTTTACTGAAAAACAAAAAGGTATAAGCATACACTTACCAGCTTCCAACTAGAATAATGGTCTATGTTTGTACAAAATCTATATGAGGATGTTTAAAGTGGCTTTGTGATTGTCACAAACTTGAAAGAACCTGAATGGACTTCAGCCTTGAAATTACCAAACTGATAACTCATACAGTGAAAAAGTACTCATCAATCATGAGAAATGAGCTACTGATAAACCAACATGATTGAAGCCCAAGTGCATTATGCTTATAAAAAGGAGACAGATTTGAAAGGTTTCCTAGTGTATTTCCACTCATTTTGATATTCTTGCAAGACAAAATTGTCAGGACTGAAAATAAATCAGTGGTTTCCTGGAGATGAGGAGGAAGGTTTTATAAATAAGGGGCTCAAGTAATTTTTTTACTATTAAAACTGTTCTATACTATTATTGTAGTAGTAGTTATACAACTGATATTTATTTTTTTACTCACAGAATTGTTCACTGAGCAGGATGGATTTTACTGTATATAAACTATGCCTTAATAAGAAAAATTGAACGAAAATTATGATCCATAACATAATTTGTCACAATATGTTTTATGACACAGAAATAATATCTTGAATTATAACATAAAAAGGTCAAAGTACTATTAATCAAATCTTTAGAGAGCCTTAACAATAGGGAATGACAACTATGAGACAATTTATATATAAGGGCAAATTCTGGAAAAGATTTCCAATTAGAGTCACCAGTGCATGGAAAGAATAAAATGTTGGAGCCAATGTCACTGCTATAAATGTAATGTAACTAAACAAATACATACACAAATAGATAAATGAATTGGCATGTCTTGGGCAAACTCCCTCAGTGAATGGTGTAACTTATTTACCAACTTAAAGATCAGCGTGTGCTTATGAGAACATTAGAAGGAATCTTTCAGACCACACGATCCCATTAATTCTGAGTACTAGAGAAGAAGGTTTTAAGAAGAGTCACAAAAAGCCAAGTGGCAGTAACAGAGTGGTGAGTTATACTATTTTTCAGAGTTAGCCACAAAATAATATTTTTTTTGTGTAAAGGATGCAGTGACCTAGTTTAACTCTCAGTATAAAGTCACTCTTTGTCAGAAAATGAAGTGTTTCTTAATATTTTCTATTAAAATCTACAAGAATATGCCCCAACTCAAAAGTATAATACAATTTGTTTGTATGAATTTGTGAAGCACTTGCCTGTCATGTGAAAAAAAAAATCATATATGTTGATTTTAAAAACACATCAGAGGTGTACAAGCCCTTTAAGACAAAATGCAAAATCAAGGTATAAAATAGCTTATAAAACCACGCTAATTTATGTATTTCAAAATTGCATGAGAAACAAAATTATAATCCTATCAGTCAAAAGACTGGGCTCAAATATTATTTTAAAAGTACTTTGAAGTAGCAGTAGTTTTGTAGAGCTCACTAGATCAAAGAATTTACTTTAAAGCTATGTAAAAGGTATGATTATTACTAAAAAATGAAGAAAGTTAAATTACTGCCCTAAGAAGTTAATAATTTATCAGCTCAACCTCTTAAAAAGTAAATTCATTTATGAGATAAAATAAAAAATAATTGTAATAATTTTTATTACAATTGGAATTGAAGAAAATTTCAAATTAAAATTGGATAATTAAAAAGAAACAATGAAAACTAATTAGAATTGGAATGCCAAAGTACTAACAGCTATTGCTCACCCAATACTTCATATGTGACAAACACTTTATTGTCAGTTGAAATGGCATCTTATCATCAAATAGTATATTGACATGACAAACGTTTATTAGGAATTCTGTATGGTTTGTCCCATTTCATCCAGAAAGGAAGTTATTATTATCAACTTTACAAATGGGAATACCAGCCTCTGTACCTGCCCTGGATCCTGATACTGACCATACTACTGCACAGTCCTTCAGGATATAGACCACCCTGTCATACAAGAAACTCTGGTCAAATTTGTGATTTCCTTAGAATAGTAAGTGTAGAGTTTGATTCAATTTACATCTTGCTTTCTATTTCATTAAAGTTTCATTTATATCTTTATTGCCAGAGAGAAAGTACAGAATATTTACATTTATTCTATTATTATTCCTGTATAACACCTATAGTTGCTTTGCTTATCATTTTCAGCCCTTCATCTTCTCTAGTTTAAGCATTTAAGGCTGTAAATTTTCATTTAAGCATCACTTTACTTACTTCCCATAAGTTTTGACGGGGAGTTATGTCACTGATCCCTAAACATTTTCTAATTATCACTATAATTTCATATTGGCCCACGAGTTGTTGATCATTGGTTTATTTTTTCTAAATTGTAATACTTGTTATTGTCCTATCTTTTTTTTTTAACTTAAATTCATTGTAATCACAGAATACTTTCATTTCTTTGAAATTATTTCAAATTTGCTTTATGTCCTAGGATATAGTCAATTCTCACATGTGTGTTTTCTCCATTTAGATTTACTATTATACTTGCTACTTTATTTGCTTGTCATTTTGCTTTGTCTTCTCAGACATTCCATGTAGGACCACTTCATTTCTGCCTTAAGCAAATTTCTTAATAATTGCCTTAGAAAGAGTCTATGGAGGTACACACTCAAATTTCTGTTGGTCTAATAATGTTTTTATATTGTTCTAATTTGTGATAGATATTTACAATTAACATGGAGCTCTGATTTCTGTCTTTTGTTTTCCTGCTCTACGCACATTAGGATATTTTTTGTTGTTGAGACGTCAGCCCTCAAGATAATTCTCATGTCTTTGAAGATAACCTATCTTTTGGTTCTAGAAGGTTTTAAAAGTCTAGTTGGCTTATATATATAATGAACATAATAGTCTGAGGAACAGGGTAGACCCAGAGACGTGGAAGCAGGGTACAGACTGACAATCCTCAGAAGAGGGGGAGGGGGAGGGAAGAGATAAACCACAGAATTTATATGCATGTATGCATACCCGATGGACATGGACAACAAAGCTGGGGACGGGGTGTGGGGGGATGGGGAGGAAGGTGTCAATGGGGAAAAAAGGAGAAACATCTGTAACAAAAATAAATGAGTGAATAAATAAATAAAAATAAAATAAAAGTCTAGTTGCCTTATTGATATTCTGGATTTTCACTGTGATATACTTAAGTGAGTATTCCTGCTTATTATTCTTGAGCTTCTAAAAATGTGTATACTACTTTATATAATCTGTCCCTCATCTAATATTGCCTCTTTCTCACTTTTTCTCCATTTCCTGGGAGACATTGATTAGATATGTTATATTTCTTCTCACAGTAACTCAATTTTTTTGAAATCTGTTTTTATCTCTTTACTCTTCTGTGTTGTATTTTGCATAATTTCCTTAAATTTATCTTTACTCATTAATGTCTGCAAATGACTCTAATCTGCTATTAAAACTGTCTGATTACTATTGATTTCTCTTATTTTTCTCTTTAGGTTTCATTAAAATCTATTTGTTTTTATATAGACTTTATTATAAACATACTTTTAATAGGTTTTATTTTTTAAGTATTTTAATATGGTTATTTGATATTTCACTTGGTAACTGTAATAACTGATATTGTTATGGATATGATTCTGTTTTCTACTTTATTTGCTGGTCCTGAACAATGTCTTTTCTCTTGTGTGTTTTGTGATTATTAGTTTAAATTCATGGAACTTTTCCATGGGAATTATTTGAGTTCAGGTTTGAAACTGAGTATCTACAAGAGATTGTTTTTGCCCCTGCCAAGAATTTACAATCATTATTTGGAACACAGTAAATTAAATGTTGGCTTTCCGGTGTTTCATAGTAACCAAGTTGTGTGAATATTTTATGCAAACCTACAAAATCATTTGTGATTATATGCTTTAAGTTTTTCCTTTAAGTTTTTCTATTCACTCAGGGCAATATTTTTTTTAATAGATTATCAAATTAAGTAGGGAAAGATGAGTGGGTCTATTTTACTGTTTTCTCTTAATATAATTGTGTTCTTTAAGACACCTCTTATATGAAAAGCTAAGAACTCTACTTTTCTTCTTGGATCTTTTGCAGAATAAGAAGACAATTGCCTTTCATGTTCATATTGTGGTAATCAGAATTTGCATCTAACTACTGAGTTGCAACTACACAGCTGCCAACAATGGGTCTTTTACGCACTGAAGAAAAATATGGGAGTATTTTAAATTGTAATTTACAAGAAAAAAATGTCTTCCAACTCTAATTTAAAAAAAAAAATGGCATCAAAGAGCTGTAAAAACTTGGAGATAATTTAAAGACGGAGGTGACCTCATGAATACTCCATACACATCATACCATCAGGGTCTATTGGTACCAACTTATTTGTAGTTTTTTCTGTTGTTATTGCTCTTTTTTAGCAGTTGAATTATGTGTGAGTATTGCTATGTTAAGACTTTCATTCTTTGTTAGAAATAATTAAGAGAAAAATGACTTATTTTTAAAGTTAAATAAAAGTCATTTTACCTTGAAAATACAATATGAATCCATTAGACTTATTTGTTTATATATATGTGTGTGTGTGTGAAATATATATGTATATTACATACATTATAGAGTATCAGTTACATTGTTTTTCTATATTTTGAAAAATTATTTTATTATAATTCATCATTATGCATAATTATGTCTAGTTATGATACAAAAGAATAAGAGAATAAGTAACTTTAAAAGGGCAGGATAGCCTAGAGGGATGGTGAAATGTCAAAAATAAATACTTCCCAGTTTCCTTATTGCGTTACCCAAAATATTGTATCATGCTTCAAGAAGGTATTAAACAAACTGAGAGCACCATTGCTTTAGTCTATTTGAAAATGTTATTAAACATAATGGAGAATTCAGAAATTTTCATATTCTATATATAATGCAAAGAAAATAAATTGACAAGAGAAAACATATACTACTACTAGATACATCTGCAATGGCTACAAAGAGTCAAAGGACAGCCCTTTGGACTCTAAGAATGAAGGTCAAATTAATCATATTAGTGAATGCTCAGATCAGATATTCAGATGATGATCTACTAAATGAATATCCTCAAATTTAGTAGCTGATGAATGAATACTTCTTTTCTAAGAACATAATGAAAATATAGCTTTTTTTCAGTTAGAAAGAACTTCATCTTATTTCAGTTAGATTTAAGATAACCACTCTCATGGGAGAACATTCCAAATATCCAAGTGTTTCTTCTAGAAAAATAAACTGTAGTTGGAGCAACATTAACTATGTTGTCATTTTCAAAAATATAATTCTGAGTTTATGTCATAATTTTGAAAATGCAGGAATTTCAGATTAATCTACAGGATTCACATTGAGAGGATAGAAAAGCACCATTTGTCAGTTTTGAAACTGATATTTTTCTTATATATTTATATGTTTTCTTTATTAATGTATCCAGTCTCATAGTGCCATAAAATAGAAAGTGCAATCACACTCCTAGTTACTAATGTGTGAAATATAAAAATAAATTCATTGAACCTTCAGGGAAGAATAGAGACTGCAATGAACCTCTATTATTTGAAGTGCACAAAATAAATACTGGAGAAACAAAACTTTTTCTAACTCTATGACCCACAGCTGACCCAATCTTTAAACAATTTTATTATATGTAATTCATGGACAGAATAAAATGGAAGCACAGAACATTTGTTTTGTATTTGGAAAATTAGTGATAAATTTAGAACATGGTTTAATAACAGCTATTGATGCCTATTCTGCCCATTGTCTAAGTACAAAGATTCCTAATTATCCTACAGTATATCTGATATCAGCTTACTAGGAGATATTGCTGATTATCTAGGACTAAATGGAGTGATATTGGAAGAGGTTCTTGCCACATCCACATATCTTAGATAAATTCAGAAGCAGAACTTAAAGTTCAGAAATGCTGCATGATCATCCCCTGGTGACCTTGGTTATCCACTTTCCAGACATGAATAATATAGTCCCTCTCTGCCATAGCCTTTGGTCATCTTTTCTATTCTTTCACTATCTGTGGTAGCATTTAGCCATATTTTTTAAAATTTGTGGATGTCAGATTCATTATTAATTCTAATTCAATCTTAGATCATGAAATGTACTCATGTGCTGATGATTTCTCCTCTATGTTCTTGGAAATGTGGAAAAGTTATATCAGATGCGACCAATATCCTCATATTAGAGCTGTAAATAGATTATCTTTGATGGAGCTGAGATAGACTCCTAAAGACAACAGTTAAATAAGGATATCTCCTACCTCATCTATTATGATGCCATATCCTTGAATATATTATGGTGACCTGCTTAATTTCCATATTCAACAAGCATTTGCTGCAAGTTTTTTATTAAAAGACCAGTATTAGACACAATCTCTGCCCTCAACAACTTCAGTGTGTACTGCATTGGATATAAGTCTTGACAAAACATAATAAATGCTTTAAAAAATACGGATTCCTATAGGGTTTTCTAAACCCTAAAGACTCCACCAGAAAACTAATACATTTAATAAATGAATTTGGCAAAGTGGCAGGATACAAAATTAACATCCAGAAATTGATGGCATTTTTTTATTCGCACCCAAGGACATTTCTCCATATTTTTTGTTAAGATAGAGTGGGAGGGAGAGAGAGAGAGAGAAACATTGATGTGAAAAGGACACATTGCGTGGTTGCCACCTGCATGACTCAACCAGGGCTGGGGAAAAACTGCAACCGAGGAATGTGCCCTTAGTGGGAACAGAACCTAGGTCTCTCTAGATTGTGGGCCAATGCTCTACCCACTGAGCCAAACTGGCCAGGGCTGATGGCATTTTTATAAACCAATAATGAACATGCTAAAAGAGAAACTACAACTATCCCATTTACCAATGCAACAAAAAGATTAAGGTAACTAGGAATAAACTTAACCAAGACAATAAAAAATCTGTTCTCAGAAAATAACAGGACATTGAAAAAAGAAATAGTTGAAGATATCAAAAAGTGAAGCACATACCATGTTCATGTATTGGAATAATCAACATCATTAAAATGTCCATACTGCCCAAAGAAATCTATAGATTCAATGAAATTCATATTAAAATACCAATGGCATATTTTACAGATATGGAATAAATACTTCAAAAGTGTATATGGAACCAAAAAATACCACAAATAGCCACAGCACCCATGAAAAAGAAGAATAAAGTAGGACGAATCACAATACTAGATATCAGGTTATATTTCAAACCACTGTAATCAAAACAGCTTGGTACTAACACAAAAACAGGCATATAGATCAATGGAACAGAACAGAGAACCCAGAAATCCACTGGAATCATTATGCTCAATTAATATTCAACAACGGAGACAAGAGTATAAAATGTAATAAAGACAGTCTCTTCAATAAATAGTGTTAGAAAAATTGTCAGGTACATGCCAAAGAATGGAACTAGACCACCAACATACACCACACACAAGAATAAACTCAGAATTGATTAAATGCTTAAATGTAAGTCATGAAACATAAAAATTGTAGAAGATTTAGGCAGCAAAATCAGATATCACTCATAGCAGAATTTTCACTGATATATCGCCAAGGGCAAGAGAAACTAAGGAAAACAATTAATAATTGGGACTACATCAGACTAAAAAGCTTATGCATGGGGAAAAAAACCAGCATCAAAATGAAAAGAGAATCAACTGTATGGGAGAATACATTTGCCAATGATCTATAGTATAAGAGTTTAAAAGCCAAAATATATAGAGAACTCATACAACTCAACAAAAAGAAGACAAAAATCCAATTAAAAATGGGCAGAGGACCTAAATACACATCTCTCCAAATGGCCAGGAGACATATGCAAAAATGCTTAACATCAGTAATCATCAGAGAGATGCAAATTAAAACAACTATGAGATATCACCTCACACCTCCCATAATGGCTGCCATCAGCAAATCATCAAACAACAACTGCTGGTGGGAATGCAGACAGGTGCAGACACTATGGAAAACAATATGGTGTTTCCTCAAAAAATTAAAAATGGAATTGGAATTTGACCCAGTGATTCTACTTCTAGAAATACATCCTAAGAAGCATGAAACACCAATCAGAAAGAACATATGTACCTTTACATTCATAGCAGCACTATTTACAGTGGCTAAGATCTGGAAACAGCTTAAGTACCTATCAGTAAATGAGTGGATAAAAAGCTGTGGTACATTTACACAATGGAATACTATACAGCTGTAAGAAAGAAAAATCTCTTTCCCTTTGAGACAACATGAAAGGACCTGGAGAGTATTATGCTAAGTGAAATAAGCCAGTCAGAGAAAGATAAGTATTACATGACCTCACTTATATGTGAAATCTAATGAACAAAATAAGCTGATGTTCAAAATAGATCCAGAGACATGGAAGTAGGGAACAGACTGACAAACCTCTGAGGGAAGGGGGTGAGGGGTGGGAAGAGATAAACCAAAGAACTTATATGCATAACCAATGGCCATAGACAATGTGGTGAAGGCTGGCGGGGAGATGGCGGGGGGGTGGGGCAGAAGGAGGGAGGAGGGTGTCAATGGTGAGAAAAAGAGGGACATCTGTAATATTTTGAACAATAAAGATAAATTTTTAAAAATTACAGATTCCTTGACTTTACCCCAGATATTTTAATCTTATAAAGCCAAGGAGTCCCATAAGCCAAGAGAAATATATTGGAAACCATCTAGGAAAAATTACTCTAAGTGAATTTAATACCTATCTATATTTAGGAATAAACAGGCAAACCAATAAAATAAAACCAGTTATATATATTAAGACTGTTTATGCACAATAATAGAGGCACTAGAGGTTGGAGGCTAACCCCAAATTAGTCTTAAACACTTATTTTCCTGTTGCTGAGCATGAGCTGAATTTTTCCAGCTTTATCTGTGTCTCTAAACAACTTACCAGTACACAGAGAGAGAACACATTGGAGAAATTAAAAGCATCATTTCTAGGGTGAGCCAGTAACTTGCCAGCTAGGTGAACTTGAGCAAACCTCTTATCTATGAGCTTCAGTTTCTCATTATTACATAGTTAATAAGTATCCTTAGGGATGTTGTGATGTTTAAAATTCATGTCTATGTTTATAATATTGTCCACTGAGTAATCAACAAATAATAAATGCAAACTACTATTTTTTTCTAAGAAAATATTTATCAGATAAATTTCTGAAAAACAGAAAGTTATTTAAAAGCATCAAAACATTTGTACTGTAATGTAGACATGTTTGCATAACTTCCTACCTTATTGATCAGGATAAGTGACTGCAGTTTAGCCTCTTCTGAAGCTTAAATTAGGGTTCTTTTAATGGTCATCAATTGTAAAACCTTGATGAATAACATGCCCATAACACATTGATATATTGAGTTGTTTGCCCCTACAGGAAAGTCATTCAGATTGCATTGATTTTCTGGAAGTTAATCTTGTTGCTTCCTATACAGTGGATATATTTTTACTCATCTAAGGAAAATGAATTCAACAACCTTTGTCTGCTAAAGAACCCCAGATAAAGCATGTAAAAGAAGCTAGTGAAAACAACCATCTCAACTTTAAAATATTGCAAACTCTTTGGTCAGAGGACTGATGCTCTAACCACTGAGCAAAACAACTATGGAAAACAATATGGTGTTTCCTCAAAAAATTAAAAATTGGACTGGTATTTGACCCAGTGACCCACTTCTAGGAATATATCCTAAGAAGCCTGAAACACCAATCAGAAAAAAATATATGTACCCCTATGTTCACAGCAGCACTATTTATAATTGCTAAGATCTGGAAACAGTCCAAGTATCCATCGATAGATGAGTGGATAAAATAGCTGTGGTACATGTACACAATGGAATACTATGCATCTCTAAGAAAGAAAGTTCTCTTATCCTTTGAGACAAAATGGAGGTACCTGGAGAGTATTATGCTAAGCATAATAAGCCAATCAGCAAGTATCACATGGTCTCACTTTTTGTGAATCATAATGAACAGTACAAGCTGATGAACAAAATAGACCCAGAGACATGGAAGTGGGGTACAGACGGACAAACCTCAGAGGAGGGGGCATGGAGGAGGGAAGAAGAGTAAACCACAGAACTTATATGCATGTATGCGTAACCAATGGACATAGATAACAATGTCAGTGGAGGGGGACGGGGTCGGGGAGGATGTCAATGGGGGGAAAAGGACAAACATCTGTAACAGAAATAAATTAATAAAAATTGCAAAAACAATATATTGCAAACTCAAGTGGACTTAGATTCTTGCAGAACAAAGTAAAGAAGCTAATTTCCAGCTATCCTTAAAAGCTAAGGCACTTTTATGTTTATTTTAACTTGACCATTTTGTATTGTGAGGTCAAGTTGTAGAATTTTTGTCAATCATTGGAAAGGTGTATTTTTTGTCTGAAATAGAAGTATTTCAAAATTATTGTGGTTTTAGGTTTGTATCATGCCAAATATAAACGTCCTACACAGTATTAATTTTGGGATATTAGTAAGTCGGTGTATTGGTCAGAAAAACAGAGCCCAGGTAAGCCATTTCATCAGAGTGAAACAGTTACAAAGGAGTTAAAATGTTTAAAGGGTAAAGACCAGGTGGTGAGAAATCCAGTAATAAGAAATAGCATGAAGCTGCTAACAGCTTTGGGAAGAGGTAGAGTTGTCTAAGCCTTGGATCCAGGACTTTGGTAGAATTAATAACCACATAAGAGATCCATTTACTTCTAGAAATACCCCCTGACACAGAAAAAGAGATGAACAATTCTCCCATCCTCTGACTTTGCACATTTTTCTTTCCAGTGCCTGTCCTTATACTTGGTAAGAAAATAGTTGGTTAAGAGAGAGGACTGGATCTGAAAGCAAACTGGCAAGGATCAATACAGTGAGAGTATAAGGAAATAAATTAAAACTTAATAATGACTTCCTGTAGCTCTGAGACAGCTGGGAGTCTTCCTTCAGATATGCCCAGAGGCATGTTCTTTGTAATAGCCCCAAATTAATATCACATAATTACCATGCCATGGTTCCTTTGTTTTCTTTAAGTGCTATTGCCATAAATAAACAACATAATTAAATTAGGAAAAAATGATTACATTTATTAAAAATCAACTCTGTATTTAGCTTGAAAGCAAAATTAAATGTTACTCCAAATTCCAGGTAAAGCTAAATATAAAAAAAAAAAAAAGAAAAAGAAAATTATTTGTATTCATACAGAAGTCTATGTAGATCATTCGAGACAGTCTTTATATTCGAATATGTTAGAACCTCATTGATAATTATATACACTTGTGCTTCCTAATAAAAGTAGACAACCATCATCAATAGATATTTTTTAATGTGTTTTCCTCTTACACTCAGCATATAGGCTAAGAAATAGAGAAGAATCTTAAAATAATAATGGATGTTAATAGGGAATAAAATCTATTTCTAATATAGTTCTATTTATTCAGATTGGTCATTTTCTCAAAGTTGTGTTACAGTTCATGTGTTCTATACTAATTAATGTGTCCTGTCAGCTAAGGGGACCATCAAAGTAAAATCTGAAGTGCTGGGTGAAATTACCTCTTATTTGTTGGTGAGACAAAGCTTGAGAATTCATTACATCTTTCTACATGTAGCTCCACCACCTGAATATGGGAAACAGAGTCACTGAAATCATTTACTAGGAATCACAGTTACCTTGTTAGGAATGTATTTTAAAGATGTCACTACACTCTCAGTATACCACGGGGAAGTAATGACACCATTTCACAGGGAAGGAAGAAACCAAGGCCCAGAGTGGTGAAAGTGTCATTTGCCTATAGTAACAGATGAGCAAAATCACAATTTTGGCAAGACCTCTATAATAATAGTTAATATAATTAGAAGATTCCAGACATGCTCTTTTTAAAAATTACATTGTTGGGGTAACCATAGTTAATCACTTTAAAGATGTTTAATATATAACATTCTATATGTACAAGATAAATAGTATTTATTTACAATTATAAACAAACATACAATTAATTTTATTTTAATATTTGTAAAAAAGTCCCTTAAGAATATTATAACACATTTTTTTAAAGCAAACAATTACCAATATATTTACCCTGTTTCTTGTTTTTTTCTTTCCCACAAAATTATTTTGGTTTGAATTTTCAGTACTTATTTTAAGTCCATTTCACCTATGAAAGTCATACAGTTTGCTTTTGCTTTACAGGTTCATTTTTATTCACATGAAATATCTTTCTCTCAAGACTTATTTTCTATTATTTGCCTTTGTCATTGTTGATGTAGGAAATAAGCCATTTAACTGGAAAAAGGGTGTTTAAATTGAATGAGATGACATTGACAATGAGGTGAATTTTCCACGAATATATGATTAAAATAAACTGACTTTTCCTGAAATTTACAATACGATATTTTTCATTAAGACAACATAGGTCAATAAGATTGAGATCAAAGTTAGATTGCAAGATTCATGGTAAATTTTATACTGCCTATTTTAGTAGTAAACTCAGACCCTGATGTATCATTTCTGTCTAGTATTTCAACCATTGCTGGCACATATATATTTTTATCTTAATTCATTGTAATAAAAAATGGGTTCTTCCAAATCAACCTGTACAATCTATCTTTTCTGTATATACCTATATTTTTCTTTTCAAGGGTAGTGGACAAGAATGACTAAAGATAAAAGGGCTATAACTTTTGTACTGAAGTTTTGCAATAAAGAGTAGTCACAATTTTAAGAATCAAAATCAGCCTTTATAATGACTGCTTGAATAGAAACAGGTATCTCTGAAAGAAATTAGTTGGACTAGAGCTGCAACATGTGTAAATTAAAGGACATAAATATATGCGATATTTTTAAATAATAGAATTCCATGCGCAAATAAAGTTTATAAATATATAATTTTGTATCTTACCTTGGATAATCAGTCTAGTATACTAAAAGTTTTGAGGAAACTCAACTGTAGTGGTATCTAAATATCTTATGCATAATTTGTTTAACTCAGTTTTTACAAACTCATTTTATTGAGATGTCCTTCACTCAACAACTTATAACTTTCTGGAGAATATACTTGACAAATAATTTATTTGATTTTTCTAAAGTAATTAGATTATTTATATTAAACTTTTGTATTAAGGTTATTGTATTTCCATATTTACTAGACTATAATCTTCGGAGCATTCTAGAGACACACATAGTCATGCATATGTGTGTATTTACTAGAATTGCTGTGTGACCATCCTAGGTAAGATTTTATCAAATACTATCTAAATATTACACCCCCTACAGACACACATACACACAACCCAAAACAAACCTGTGCTTTAAAGTGTACATATGACTTACACGGAATAATAAACAACTGCTAAATGAATAACATTTCTGTTTAAAAATGCAAATAGCCAGTTTAGAACAGTAAGAATGATCAATGTAGACTGCAAATGTGAAAATAGTCTTATAAAAGATTCTTATCCTACTGATGATAGGACTTTCCTTGAGTTATATAAATAACCATTAATTTTCACTTGATTTATTAGGGCAAATAAAAATCCAGTAAGCTAAAAATTATATTTTATGTGTTTTGCATAATAATCCTTATAGTTGTTTCTTAAATCAAAAGTGAAAGAGAAAATATTCACTTGAAACAAATAAGACTATTAATCAACTAATTGTAAGATAGAATATTATTTAAAACTAATAAAGCATTAACTCCAACAAATAAAACATTAATTTCACTAATTGTGGGATTTTCCTTGAGTTATATGAATAAAGGTAAGTTCTCTATTTGCTTATTAAAGTAAGTATAAACTATGTAACTCAAAACTCATGATTTACAAGTATTATAAATTCCAATGATAACCATTTCAAAATTTTGTGAAAGTAAACTAAGAAAATGTCACTGGTAGAATATTATATAAAACAAATAACACCATTAGCCATGTCTCCTTCCAATATATAAATCAAAATTTGTGTGATCACAAAGTGGTAAACATCTCACTTTAACATTCATTCATTTAATAATAATTTCTGTTTCTGGAGTTCCTAAACTTAGTTATTGATAATGTACAATTATATTCTATTTTACTTTAATAGAATTCAATAAGTGTATCTAATTTTAGCTCCTAATAATTCCTACTTGAAAGAAATTCTTGAAAATTGTTTGTCTTTCATTAAAAAGTTATGAATGTTGAAGAAGTAATTTTCTACAAATATTTTATGCCTTATTTTCTCCCATATAAAAACAGTTGGTTATATCAATGTTAATGATCCATCAAAGCAAATTGGACAAAATTAATGGATCATAGTATTTCTTCATCATGGAAGGGGATTCAGTGCCAATAATTGCATATAAAAGTATTTAAATCTTAATTTTATGTTTTCCTTTGAAGTATTTTTTTAAATTTATCATTAACATTCTTAATTTCCTATCATATTGCTAGGAGTACTTATTATAATGTCTGTGTCTTACTTTGGTTTTTTGTTTTTATTCTTATGCAGAATAAACTTATTATTTTAATTTAATTTGCAAAGTCATGACATCAATGGTGAACAAAAGATATAGCATTAAAAAGCCCAATTCCTAAATCTGGATATTTAAGAGAAGTACTTTCAAGCATTATTAATTTCTTGACTTAAAACCTTCTTATTATAAAGGGGTAATAAAGGAAACCTATACTTTAAAATATTTTTTTCTTTATTGAGTTTAGAGAGAGAGGAAAAGAGAGGGAGAGAGAGATAGAAACATTGATGAGAGAGAGCATAGATTGGCTGCCTCCTGCATGCCCCGCATTGGGGATTGGGCCCACAACCTGGGCATTTGCCCTGACTGGGAATCAAACCAGCAACCTCTTGGTGCATGGGTCAACATTCAATCACTGAGTCTCACCGGCCAAGCAGGAAACCTACACTTTAATAAAAGTACTTTTCCCATCACCATCCAACACACACTAATTTCTCACTGTATCAGGAAAGAGCCCTGAAAAAAGGTAAAAGATTTATGTAGAACTGAAGAAGACTTTGTTGGAGAAGAAGAGACTTCCATGGTCTAAAATGAAGATTTGATAAAGCAGCAAATGTTAACATTAAGAAGGATAATTCTATCTCTCTTATAAAGTATCTTTATAATAGAGCTGAGTAAGTGCTGAATATGGCTTTGAATCATAATTTACATGTACTTACTTTAATATTTTAAAAATCCAATTGTTTAGCCCTGAGCAGTTTGGCTCAGCAGTTGAGCGTCAGCCTGCTGACCAGAGAGTCCAGTCCTGGGTTTGGTTCCCGCTAGGGACATGTACCACCAAAAAAAAAAAAAAAAAATCCAATTGTTCCTACTTATTATTTTTGCCAAACTAAGTCCTGCAAGATAAATAATTAAATAAAGAGTGAATTTAGTCCTGGCTGGTTTTGCTTAGTCGTTAGAGCATTGGCCCTCGGCCAAGGGCCATGGGTTCTCTCTCGGTCAGGGGCAATAGATGTGTCTCGTTCACATCGATGTTTCTCGCTCTCTTTCTCTCTCCCTCCTTCATTTCTACTCTTTCTAAAGAATCAATGGAAAAATATTCTCGGGTGAGGATTAAAAAATAAAAAATAGAAAGAATGAATTATGTCTACCAGATAATATCTACCAGTGGACATCTTTGTCACTCCAATCACAAATGAAGGTTGATCTTATTTCACCTTCATTCTTGTTTTCTGCTTGATGTTTTTTTTTCAACTGAACTTACTCTACTTTCCTGTACACTTGGGTTAGGGATGCATCTCTGATCATGTAGTAAGAGACACCTTCATTTACCAGTTTACAAGATTTATAAAACAATAAATAAAATTAGAGTTCTCCTAAATGTGACCTAGAATGCTTTGGTATTTCTTATCTGTTCAATAACAAACCTTGAAAGCATATTTTAAACAGAATGAAAGTGTTTGAATGCAGACACATATACAACTGTGGTAAAAAAAAAAAAAAAAAAGACTGGGAGCATTTTTGCAACAAAGTTGAAAACAAGGTTTGGAGGAGTATTGAGAAGAAGGATATTGATTTATTCTGACTTAAGACATGGGAAAACTTCACAAAAAAGCATAAAACTACATTTTCTATAGCTTTAGAAGATGAGTAAGATTTTGACAGATGAAAATGTGTGGAAGAGACTACTAGATATTCTGATATTTTAAAAAATTGACAGTGCAACATTTTTGTCAGCTCCTTTTTATTATTTTCCCCCCGAAACTCAAGGCAGACAGTTAGCAATTAATCTTCCGTTGCTACAATAAAATAGGCAAGTGTGATTAGAATCCTGAATAGCTTAGTGTGGAGATAAAAGAACTGACAAGTCTAAGATCATAAAAGCAGTTACTCATCAGAGATTAGAATTCCTGAATCCTAGTCTTTAATCCACTGCTAGACATTGCCAGCATTTTTCCATTTACTTGCCAGGATGCTGTCTCTGGGAGAAAGAAAACTACAGCTACATTCTTTACCAACAATACTATAGTCTAGACACAAATTGGTTTTCTAAGGGAGGTAAAATAATTATTTCAATGTTCACTTGAGAAAAAGATGACTTCCTAAAATGTACTTAAATATTCACCAGATTTCTGAAGAACGAATTTATCTTGGCTCAAATTTGCATCAAGTTACTGTTATATTTCATCATCATTTTAATTTTATTTTCTATGTCATGAGTCCTATCCATGCAGTTACTTTTATGGCAATATTTCTGTTTTAGCTGTGCCATATTTTCTGTTGTACGATTGTACATTCTTAACTGTTTAGATCTATTTTCAGAAAAATCCATGCCTTCAACATTTTTGTGTCATTCCAGAAAAGTTAACATGAAGTCTTATTGTGAAGTATAACAAAAACAAGAAAGTGGTTTCTATACTAGTCTAGTACATTGGTCCTGCTGATTTCTCAGTGGTTGAACATTGACCCATGCCCCAAGAGGTCATCGGTTTGATTCCCAATCAGGGCACATGCCCAGGTTGTGGGCCAGGTCCCTTTGGGGGGTGTGCAGGAGCAGGCCAGTCAATGTTCTCTCTCATTGATGTTTCTGTCTCTCTCTCCCTGTTCCTTCCTTTCTCTCTAAAATCAATAAAGGAGTCCTGGCCGATTTGGCCCAGTGGTTAAAGCGTCAGCCCATGGATCAGAGAGTCCCGGGTTCGGTTCCCACTATGGGCATGTACCTGGGTTGCAGTTTGTCCCCAGCCTGGTTGGGGTCATGTGGGTGGTGACCGCTCCATGTGTCTCTCTTGCATCAATGTTTCTCTCTATATCTTCCTTTCTTTCTCCCTCCTGCTATATCTGAAGATAAATGCAAAAATGTCCTTGGTTGAGAACAAAAATAAATAAATAAAAATAAAATCAATAAAGGAAAAAAAAAAAAGACATAAAAATCAATAAAGAAAAACAAATTAAAAAAAAAAAAAAGTCTAGTATATTGAAAAATAACCCAAAAACTTAACTCATGATCACAGAAGGGAAAATTCAAACTTTGACGAATGCATAAATAACATAAATTCAATAAAAATTAAAATAATAAATTACAGTGATTCATTAGGAAGTTTTTTGTTGTTGTTCCAGAAATTTTTAAGGGAAGTTAATGCTCAAAGATGGTTTCTGAAATCTGCTGCATGGACGTCAAATACATTGTGATTTTTTTTTTTTTTATCCTCACCTGAGGACATTTTTCCCAGAGCAGGAGGGAGAGAGAGGAAGAGAGAGAGGGAGAAACATCAATGTGAAGGGACACATCGAGTGGCTGCCACCCGCACGACCAACCAGGGCCGGGGACAAACTGCAACCGAGGCACGTGCCCTTAGCGGGAACCGAACCCGGGTCTCTCTGTACCGCAGGCCGACGCTCCAACCGCTGAGCCAAACCGGCCAGGGCTACATTGTGATTTTTAAACATCATTTGGGACCTGGATTCACATGCAATGCCTGCAGTGGACAGATTGCGACCATCTCCTCATTTAAATGATTCTCAATCATATACAGTTTCATGAAAATCTTCGCTCCTCTTAGTTTTCTCTCTCCAGGAGCAAATGACTGCATCCTTTTCTTTATTAATTAGTCAAAGGAAGACAGACACACACAGAGAGACACACAGAGAGAGACAGTTAGCTAATGTTTTATTTTTAGAATATATAATTTTGTGCCAATTGCTTTTTGAAACTTGTGCTACAAACATGTCAAATTGAATTAGAAAATTTATTTTTTAGATCATAGATTTCCCCCTTTAGATTTCCCTCTTTAATCATTTCATATACTATATAATCTAAATAATCTAAAATTTATTTTCATCATGTAAAGACATTTCTGTTACCATTTAGGGGTATGAAATTGGAGACACCAAGGGCATAACTGGCTGAACAAATGGTCCCATTTAGAGGACAGATAGTCAGTGTGTAGGAAGTAACGTGTCATGTTACTAGATACTGAATTTGCTTACAGTTAGTTGGTGATTAGAGCACATGCAGCCATGACTCATTACAGCATGATAATTTTAGGAAAATCATTCACGTTCATATCTCTCAAGGACTTGAATGTAATTGTTAGAGAGGAAAATAACAACATAGAAACATTGAGTAATTAAAAAGATCTTAATAATTCACATAACAGGAGGAGCCTGTTTTTTGCTCTAGTCTCCTTGATATCTGATTAATGAATGTCTCAAGTCCCCGTAGTCTTGGAAAATGTGATCATAATTGAAGCCATAGAGCTATGGGGAAAAAATTAAAAACCACAACCTGTCATCATTAAACTCAAGTAAATATTCATGTAATGTAGTCTAAACCTGGTTATTCACCTGCCCTCACAAGCTCGGTAATCACCTACCTAGATAAAAGCTCATTCCTACATGGCTCAGTGAAAGATTTAGCAGAGCCAACTTGAAGTAAATGGGCATTTACAGTCTCTCTGGCTAGAAAGAAGCAGGCAAAAGAGAGTGACTACAAAGGATTTGAGTCTGACTTATACAAAGTAGCCATAGAAACAAAATACTGAGATGATTCATTTTCAGGGCCAGAGACTATTGAAAATGTTTAAAGGAATTAAACTTCTAAACTGACAATGAGAAAACTTGTTCTAAGTAGATACAAAAAACTACCCCATAATATTGTTTTGGGAGATTATATGTCAGATTAAATGGAATATCTTGGACTACTCTGAGTATTTGATTTATGAGACTATTGTATACCAGAATAATTGAGAGAATTTCAAAGAATAGATAGACACTTTGGGTAAAACAAATATAGGAATTCTTTCCTCCTTAGTTTCAGAACATTAGAGGGAGCACTCATCATTGTGGGCCCCTGCAGATCAATCTCTGAATCACAGACCTTCTGATGCCTTAATAGACCTGTTGCCAGGTTGGATCTTGAAATTCTGTTGCCATTAAAGTAAAATTCCAAGATTTCCATGAATTTTTTCTATTAATATGAGAAATAAAGATATGTGAAGATAGATCTGTTAACTTCATCTCTTACATTTGAAGAAAACAGAATTGGTACTAAAAGCAAAGAAAGTACCAACTGAGGGTCAGCAGAATTCTCTGGGTATATGACAGAATGACATTCACAGCCCATTTCAGAAAAGATTTTAATAAAGTTAAATATTAGCTTCTAGAATTGCAAAACAATGCAAATTTTTATATTTTAATCTTCAGTTTTTTAAGCTTCAAATGGCGCAATTGGAAAACAGACATAAAGATGAAATATTCATTGTGACTTGTGTTACATTTTTGTAAAGGCATTATGGCTATACTTTGACTATAAATTGATATGTAAGATCAAACTGAATGAACTACTTGAACATTTACATTTGTAACTTCTTAAAATGAATTCGTAAATGATAGGAACTGTACTTCTTCAGTTTTAATGACTTTATTTAATGAATCTGTGGTAAATCAGTCTACCGACTCCCTTCTGTTATATTCAATCTGACATTTGCATTTAAATTCAATATTTTGCATTCATTGTCCTCTCTTTATTTTGAGAAATAAATTAAAAAATAAAACCATATTGAGATAATGGAAAATATAAGTGTAAAAACTAAACAGTAAATGCCATTTTTGGCATAGAATATCAAAAAATGTTAGACAAAGCTAAATCCATTTTTTCAAACAGAATATAAATTTGTGTTGATTAGTTTTATTTATCACTTAAGGTTAATTCCAAAGATAGGTTATATTTTATTTTCAATTCAAAGGAATATGGATACTACTAAATTTGTGCCAATATTTTTTGACCTGTGCCATTAGGCTTTGTGAGAATTATACCACATATATAAAGTGCCGTCTCTTGGCCTGCTGAGATCGGTGCAACGCAATGAAACTACAAGCATCCGCTGCTTGGAGTGAGGGGGAACTTGGAGTGAGGGGGTAGCAAAATGCTCCAGTTCTCTGGACACAATCCCATTTATTTACAGATTGGTATCCTCAGGTCACAAGTGGATTTAAGTAAATTATTTCCTTGAGATGGCATTACTTTCAACATATACCCTAGCTTTGTCTCTTGCTTTTTATGGGAAGAGACCTTGAAGCCAAAAATAACAAACTCTTATTCACATGCAAATGAAGCACCCAATACACATGGGCAGGCCAGGTTTCCCCCCAGAGCTAGGATTCCGAGAATGCATTAACACAAGGTTGAGAGTGCATAACACAAGGTTAAAAAATGTCCCTCTTCCAACCCCCCAACTCCACAATAAGGATTTTTTCATTTTGGTAAATGCAATATTCGTTGCTAATATGTAACATTTTGCTTTAACTTTACCAGAAAGAGGAAATAAAATTACATAAAGGTAGAATTATACTAAAAATTCAATCAAACACATAAAAGTACTACATTAATTTTGGAGTTAATGATATCATTCATATTTTGTTTTTATTTAAATGTCTTAATAGCTATATTTCCAGAATTCAACTTGTATATGAAATTTATTTTTTCCTTTTATTTAAGTAGAATAAGACAATTTATAGAAAACCAGTGATCAAGACTCCTTTCCATAAATAATTCTCCAATCTGTCTTGGTAAAGTACCTATGTGGCCTGATCATACTAATTACTACTACTATATCTTGTACACTGAAAAAGATTAGAAAACCCAACTCAACTGAGAATTCAGCAATTTCTTTTACCAAAACAATCTACTATAACATTAAAAGCAACTGGTTCTTTTCGTAAAGACTTCCAATTGGTATTTTTTAGAGAAATTTTTCTGTTTTCTTTTGTGTTCACCAAAGCCTATAAGACAAGTCTAGGCTATTGCATGGTCCAACACATGGTGACCTATATGATAAGCATGATAAGAGAAGCCCCATGCTGTCCCCAGCAACATTCTTATTCATTATATGTCAGCACTGGCACCAGAGTAGCACCTACTTTTTGGTCAGGAATTCCCATCCCAAGTTTTGTTTGGGAAGTTTAATAAAGGTTGGGGAACAGGGACTACAATGTCATAGTTAAATAAGATGGGAGAGAAAGGGTTTCAATTATCAACTTTCGTCATCCTTTTCCAATGGACAAAGTCATTAGGTTACTCTATTTTCACTTTCAAACAGCAACATAGTGAGACTCTAGTAGGATGAGAGCTTAAAAATCATATTTCTTGGGAGAAACATCTATTCAGCTTCTGTACATTTTAAAAATTGGATTGTTGAGTTACAAATGTTTTATATATTTTGCATATTTACCACTTATCTGAGGTGTTGTTTGCAAATATCTTCTCCCATTCAATTGATTGCCTTTTTGTTTTGATGTTTTTGTTTTCGTTTTTGATTTTCTGTGTAGACGCTTGATCTAGAGAATATCATACTAAGCAAAATAAGTCAAATGGAAAAAATCAACAACATTGATTTCACTGAAAGCAACAACAAAAAAAAACAAGACAAACAAACATACAAAAGTTCATAGATACAAACAACAATTCTGGTGGTTACCAAAGGAAAAGGGAGATGGGGGGAGTTTGTAGAAAAGGGTAAAGAGAGTCAAATATAAAGTGACAGGAGACTTGACTTTGGGTAATGAACACACAATGCAATATACAAATGATGTATTACAGAATTATACACTTGAAACCTATGTAATTTTATTAACCAATGTCACCCCAATACATTTAATAAAATCTTTAAAAAATTGTATTTCTCAACAAAGGTGGTAAATAAAAGTCGTACCATTCATATCACATGCTTTGACTAATATTTTAAATAAAAAAATAATCTAACTTCTTCAGCTTTATTGAAGTATAATTGACAAATAAGACTGTAATATCGTTAATGTAAACAATGGGATGATTTCATATACACATATAATCAAAGGATTCCCACTTTTGAGTTACTTAACACATCTCTCTGCTCACACATTGACGTTTTCTCACCTTTTTTCTTTCTTTTTTAATTTTTTCTTTATTTTATTTTAATTTTTAATTTTTATTTTTTAAGAACACAAGTTTTACTCTTAGAAAATTTTAATTATACGATATGGTATTATCAGCTATAATCACCATGTTATACATTAGGCCCTCAAATATCATTTTCCTTATAACTAAAAGTTGGTACCATTTTACCAGCCTCTCCCTATTTCCTCCATCCCCCAGCACCTGGAAAATGCCATTGTACTCTGTTTCTATGAGTTTGGCTTTTTCAGAATAGACTTACAGGTTAATATCATACAAAATTTGTTGTTTTCTGACTTACTTCACTTAGCATGATATCTTCAAGGTTCATTCATATTGTCACAAACAAGGAGGATTTCCTTCTTATTTAATTGATTTTTTTAGGGAGAGAGAAAAGGGGGGAGAGAGAAAAGGGGAGGTGCAGGGGATAATGCCCAACAAACTGAGCCGCACTGGCAAGGGCTAGGATTTCCTTCTTTTGTAAGGCTGAATAATATTTCATTGTTTCATTTATCCATTCAGAGATAGGTTGGCTGTTTTCATACCTTGACTACTGTGAACAATGCTGCAAAGAACGTGAAAGTACAAATATCTCTTCAAGATAATAATATTTACATATACATATGTGTGTGTGTGTGTGTGTGTGTGTGTGTGTGGTAAGAAATTGAATTGCTGGATCTGGATCATATAGTAGTACTATTTCTAATTTCTTGAGGAATCTCCATACTGTATTTCATAGTGACTATACCAATTTACATTTTCTTCAACAGTATTCAAGACTTCTCTTTTCTCCACATCCTTACAAGTATTCATTTCCTCTTTTGTATATTTGGCATTCTAGTTTTAGAGACTTATATTTAGCTCTCTTCTAGGCATTTTGAGGTATGAGCAAATATTGTGATATGGGTTCTCCTCTCAATTTCTTTGGGAAAGTATAGATCATGGAATGATTTTATATACAACAACAACAAGGAAATAGCATATTAACATTATTTTAAAGTATAACCTTCAGACCACCTCTATGGAATCACCTGTGATACTTACTAAAGATGTACTCTTCTAGGCTATATTCCAGGCTCAACAAATCAGAGGATTGAGATATTGATTCTGCATTTTTAAATAAATTCTTCAGCTGATCCTGATGTATAGTAAGATTGACAATCAGCATAAAATGGATTCAACAGAGATATACGAGATACAGTGCATAGAATAAGCAGCCATCATGGGAAAATACTAAAGAGTATTACACAGGCAAGATGTCAAGGAGGACAGAGTATATGATTCCCTCCTTATAAGAACAGCATTTGCAGAAAGAACGTTTTCCCCTCCTCATTTGTAATGACTAATATGCAGAAATATGAATTATCTGATTATGAGGGCCAACACATTTGGATATAAAGACTGGAGATCAATGTTGGTGGAGCCATTGTTCTGAGCACATAGGCAATGCTCAATAAATATTAGTTGGCTGCATACGTTAACAAAGACCTTAAATAGAGGACTAAGGAGCTCAAAGGTATTCTCTGAAGTAAATAATATCAATCAATATTATTTAATTCAAATACTTTCTATAAATACAGTCATGTATATTTCTTTCCCTTGATGCTCAAAACACCTCTCAGTATAAAGAGATACTCTTTCATAAATTGCAAAGTAAAAAATTCAGGCTTGGAATGATTAAAGTAACTTCTCTGACTTCATGAAGCTACTTAGTGAATCCAAATGTTGCTCATTCTCCCTCCATTGAATGTTGCCTCTCAGCATCTTGAGGAACTCTAGGAATGGAAAAACACCCTATGCTAAATGCTTCCATAGTCCATGGTTTGTATCTGGTTTATTGTGCATCTTCTTTTCAAAATGAAATTGTTTGTCTTTCCTTAGAACACATATTGTAAAACATGAATTATTTTTTTACTATTTCTGGGTAGTCTAGGCTTTATGTATTTACTTTAAATATACCCACAAATACTATTTTATGTTTTGTAAGTCTATACTGGAAATTTTAAGTCTCTACGTATATAATTATGACACTGTTTTTAAAAGTGAAAGCCTTTTTCCCCTAAAATCAACCAATTGATCTTAATCTTATACTCAACTACAAAGTATAATTATTTTGATGGTTGGTTTGCTGAGAAGCCTAGAAATAATTCTGAGGTGAGAATAAACCTATATTTAATGTTTGTTTTAAGAAATAAGATTGTGATTTTGAATCACCAGGTCTGCACATAACTTAGTTGTCATCGACATATTCTACACTGATAACCTGAATGACATTAGAATAAGAGTCACTCTAAACTGAGACCAACAGTCAGAAATAAGCACAATCTAAAATTCTGATATCTCAAAATTGTAGTGCAATTTTAAGAGATGAGGAAGGCTTAAAATCATTAACAAGCTGTACTTTGTAACTTAATTAGTCTACATTGGTGGTTCTCAAAGTTTGTCTCATTGTCTTTTAATGATTCTTAAGATTTCCAGCCATTCTTATCACAAAGTAGAAAGAAGAAAAGAATGAGAGAGAGAGAGAGAGAGAGATAAAAGGTGAATAGTTTTGTGTCCTATTATGGGCTAAATGTTTGTCCCCCGCAGCCCCAAATTCGTATGTTGAAACCTTTTAACTCTCAGTGTGATGATATTTAAATGTGGGGCCTT
Source organism: Molossus molossus (assembly GCF_014108415.1). NCBI lineage: Eukaryota > Metazoa > Chordata > Mammalia > Chiroptera > Molossidae > Molossus > Molossus molossus. Next base: position 29,110,209 of record NW_023425366.1, on the reverse strand, counting down.
TGAGAAATAATTACCTTTAAATTGAGAAGTACTTTATGACAATAGCACCTTTACAAGAACAAAAAGGAGGAGCAGGAAAACCAGGAGGACCAGGGAGAGAAAGAGAAAAAAACCAAAGGAAGTCCACACTTAATGAGAAGATAAGCATCTGTAAGCCAGAAAGAAAGTCTTTATCAAGAACCCATTCTTCTGGCATCTGATCTTGGCCTTTTCAGCCTTCAGAACTGTGAATGTTTAAGCCAATTAGTCTATTATATATATTTTATAGCAGCCCAAACTAAGCCCAGCCCTGTTGATATTCCTGCTACTATTGTTAGCTTGAAAAAATTTTGTAGTTGCCTCCTATGTTGTTTGGTGCTGTATTAATCAGGTTTCTCTAGAGAAACATAACCAATAGAATATATAAGCAAATCTTTCCATTCCTCTGACTTCCACAATTTATATCTTTCCGTTTTCACTATCATTAAAATATTTTATAGACTATTAAGTGTTTTGATATACCCTATCCATATAATCTGAGAAAATCATTTGTAGTAATACTTCTTTCAGTGTTTGACTATGGAAAGACTTACCTCAATTTCTATCCTATTTCCTAGTTATAGATACACATTTTGCATACCTGTGCCAGCATACATATTTCACATAGCCAATTATACTCAGAAGAAATTCAATTTCTCAGGAAAGATTCTGGGAGCCTAGATTAAGATAAATCAGAACACTGTGTTCAAAGGTAAATAAAGGAGGGTGGTGTGTGTGTGTACTTCAGTATCTTTTGAGAGAGGTCTCAGGTATTTGAATATTTTCATCTAAATAGCCCAATATAATCATTTGAGAATAATCTTCGTTGGATTCTGCTGAAGCTGAAGTTTTAAGCAGCAACAGGGCAGATAAAAATGAACTATATCCAGTTCATCTCACCGGAGCTTTTATAATGTGGGTGTGTCTGTTATAAAGTTTGTTCATAAAGATACAGCTGTGAATGCCAGAGAAAGGGTTGCCCACGCAAGGGTCAGAAGCAGCTCCCAGGGGTATAAAAGGTCAGAGGGGACAGACCTCTTTTCTACTTTAGGTCATCCTACATTGAGCCACAGGGAAACCTCTCTTTATTCACAGAGCCTGGAATTTACTTCGAAATAATGAGGGTGGGTGCCAACCTGGCCTGCAGCAGCCCTATAATAATGCCGGCCTGAGCCTCAGAGGACTCTTCAGTTCAATGTCAAGTTGGAATAACAAGTCGTCATTCCCATAAAATTAGATTATTTTATGTGTTTTAGTCTACACAAAGTATGGGATCAGAATTTTAAAACCTCAATAAACTATGTTTTTTACTAGAGTGAAGTGGAAATGAGGCAAACATATAAGCCTGGATCTTTTTTGCCTCAATTATCAATGTATTTTAAAGAAAGGTTTGAGAAGCTGAATCATCTGAATAATAAACTCAGTAGCTTCTTATTACCAATTTCTCCTCTTTACAACTTAAATGGGTCATTAAAAATTCACATTTATAAGTGAATAAAATGTAATTTGTTTAATCTAATGTTTCAATAAACAATAAGGAACATTGTTTCTAATTACTGAAATACCTTAGAGATTGTCTTCTACTTTTACTCTGTGTGTGAATACACACACACACACACACACATATAAATGTATGTATACATATAATTAAATTTAGAACCATAGCCAAATTACCTGATAGGTGTTACTTAGTGTATTAGGGTATTTAGGGCAAGGAAAAATGTTCATATTCTATTTCATTTCTTGTTTTATATTATAACCCAAAAAATTCAGCATGTAAATTGATTTTGGATATATTATATATAAAAATATATTTCAAGAGTGTAGTGAGTTTCCAGTTATAAAAATAAATAAAATACACACAAATATACTTTTTTACTTTAAAATCAAATACTTGTACTTTTTTTTTTTTTTTTTTTTTTTTTTTTTATCCTCACCCGAGGACATTTTTCGATATTTTGTTCAGATAGAGTGAGAGGGAGAGAGAGAGAGAAACATCGACGTGAAAGCGACACATCGAGTGGTTGCCACCCACACGACCCAACCAGGGCCGGGGACAAACTGCAACCAAGGTACGTGCCCTTAGCGGGAACCGAACCCGGGTCTCTCCGGACCGCAGGCCAACGCTCTAACCGCTGAGCCAAACCGGCCAGGGCTAATACTTGTACTTTTTTAGTGAAACTATGGTGAATACTGATTTATATAGAAAGTGACTTCAATTTTCCATTTCAGTTTCTATGTGTAGATACATATAAATTGAATTTCTTCTGAGTCATAATTGTCTATGTGAAATATGTATGCAGGCATAGGTATGCAAAATCTGTATCTATAACCAGGAAATAGGGTGGAAATTGAGGTAAGTCTTTCAGTAATCAAATACTGAAAGAGGTATTACATACAAATGAATTTCTCAGATTATATGGATAGGGTATATCAAAACACTTAATAGACTATAAAATATTTTAATAATAGCAAAAATGGAAAGATATAAATTGTGGAAGTCAAAAGGAATGGAAAGATTGCTTATAGACTAAACATTTAATTTATAGTGACATAGATCTGTTTTAATACTTTATATTCTTTGCCTATTAAGTTAAATAATGTATGGACATTACAAACTAAGACAATATTTCAAATGTTAAATTATAGGATTCTATTTGTTTTATATATTTTAATAATCTATATTACTGTAAGATCCCTAAGCGAGAATGGGGTGCACTGTGTATTGCCAGTGCCTAGAGAGAAAAAAATCATCAATAAATATTTGCTGACGTGGGTGTTTCAAATAGAACTTCAAGATCAACTAAACTGACCCTGGTCTAAATTACACAAGACACAGTTTGTGTTCAATGCCCTTCCTACCTCCGTTTTCACTTTATCGTCGTAAGATACATGTAGCATAAAATTTACCATTTTATACATTTTTAAGTGTAAAATTTAGTGGGATTAATTACATTAAAGCTGTTATGCAACCACCATCTCTATCTATTTCCAAAATTTTTATCACCCAAACAGAAACTCTGCACCCACTAAGCAATAACTCCTCATTCCCCCTCCTGTTAGATCCTGGTAACCTCTAACCTCATTTCAACCTCTATGAATTTGCTCAGTCTAGAGATTTTATATGCATAGAATTATACATATTTTTAAAATTTTACATTTCCTTTCCACTTTCTCCAGTCACGTTGATCAACATCCTATCAGAGTTGAGACGACCTCCTCATATGGAGAGCCCATCCCATGCCCCTGTACAAAGCTCCGGACTGAGGAATCATTTACCAGCGTATTTGCCACAAAAGAGAATCTGCCTTCACCCAAGTTCTGCGGAAGATTGTCCATTCTTTTAGACTAGTGTTCACTGAACTGGAAAAAGTTAAATATGTTGCTTGTTCCAAAGCTTTTTTTTAACTTTCCAGAAAAAATTTGTAAAGATTGTTTTTAGACATGTTTATGCCTTGATTTAAGAAATAAATTACAGTGAAAATTTTTACACAATATTCAACTCTGAAGAATATGATCATTGCCAGAGATCTTGTCTTGCCAAAAAGCACTTTGCCCTGACCTACCTGCTGTTCTATGTATAAGTCTGTTTTTTTTTTGTATTTTTGGTAGAGTTGATCAGCATGAACAAGACTGATCTAATCAGCTATGTAACGGTTCCATTCCCATAGAGTCTCAGCCCTCCTTAGGTATAAGCGTTGCCCTTACTGTGTGTATTAGCATGAACCAAAGTTTGTCTTATTAGCTACATCATGGTGCACTTTAGTGGATACTGTCCTGTTGTTTCTGAAGCTTCATACTTAATGCCCCATCAACCAGAAGCTAAATTTAATGGTCTATATCTCACGCATTTTATGCAGTGACCAGTGATGCATAAACTGCTGTTGACTATTAGAATTCAAGCTGTAGAACAGGATCCTCGTTTCAACACAGGGGAAGTTTCAGCTCATTTATCTTCTCTGACAGCTTTCCAGCAATATCTTTCCCTGACAATCATCATTACTCATGGACTTTGTTTGCACACAGTTCTCAAATTTCTACCTGACACTTCTGTGAGTGGTTTCTTTACACACTATAAGAATTCAGAATGCAGGTGTGGGTTAATTTAGTTAATTAATAATGCCTATGATTTAGAGAAAACAAAATATTTTAAAACCCAAACCTAGAAGATAAATATGTACTGATAAACAGCAAAACAAATATTTCACTCTTGTATATGCTACAAAGCAATAAATTCCCATGAAATTGTTTGAATCTGCTGAAGTTTCAAGAGCCTAGACATTGGTATTTATTACATTACCTTAAGATTTAGAATAAAGCCTTGCCTTATGATTCCTAAATCTTCAAGTATTACCAATGAATCTGTCATTTGATATTATTTAAAACAGTTTTGATTCATCCATAATGCAACATTAAGCAAAGAAAATGTCTTCTTAATCATTTTCAGCTTTTTCTTTCTTTATACATATGTCCCTGATTTTTATTCAATTATCTACAAATTATTAAATTATTTTTTTGTGGGATAAAAAGTATTTTCTCAAGATATATTACTTCATGGGTATAATAAAAATATCCAGTTACCATAACTATAATATAAATTATATGTAATACATTATTTTTTTTATTATTTTATTTTTGTTACAGATATTTCTCCTTTTTTTTCCCCATTGGCACCCTCCTACCCATCCCCCCAACCCCATCCCCAGCTTTGTTGTCTGTGTCTGTTGGTTATGCATACATGCATATAAATTCTGTGGTTAATCTCTTCCCTCCCCCCACCACCCCCTCTCCTGAAGGTTGTCAGTCTGTACCCTACTTCCACCTCTCTGGGTCTACCTTGTTCATCAGACAGTTATGTTCATTATATTCCACAAGTAAATGAGATCATGTGGTATTTGTCTTTTTCTGCTTGGCTTGTTTCACGTAGTATAATACTTTCCAGGTCCCTCCATGTCATCTCAAAGGATATGTTATTATTACACTATTATTGTTATACTGTCATTAAAATGTAGGCTTAAGTTAGTTCCTCAGCTCCTCAAAGAAATGTTTACTGATATTTGTTCTGAAAGATGAAACATCAGATCTGAACTCAAATATGTCAATTAGTTTTATTTCTGTCAGATATGTTGCTTAATTTATTTGTCTATGTGTAAAATACTATTATAGTCTAGTGGAGATACAATATCAACTGTCTGATTTTACAGTTACTAGATATATGAAAATGTGTGATGCTTTTGCAAAACTGAGTGGAAACGGTTCTTTGAAGTACCTGTTGATTGGCTCCAAGCTTCTCAGAAGAGTGTCTTTCATTTCTGAAATCAATCTTTATTGCCATTTAAACTTGTACATTAAGCAAGAAGTAAGTTGTTCATAATAGTATTCCCTTACAAAGTTTAAATAATTCTGCAGAAATACATAAAGAATAAAACTGAAGGAGAAAAGAGGTTTGCAAGAGAAAATTCTGAGTTGGATTGGTAGAGAAATTTGGAAAAAGAGTTGTGAAGGCTCTCAAGACAACTAGATGAAAAAATGTATAAAATTTAGGTCATTAATAAAAGTATCTGTCTTTCTTTGACTACAAGGAAAGTATTATTTTTTAATATAATTGTTTTGTTCACTATGATTATTAATGTAATGTATTAAATGACAACCATCATTACCCAGTGCTTTTTTGTTGTTGTTGTTTGCAATTTTAAAATCCCCAAGAATTTATACTAAGAAGCCTGAGATACCAGTCAGAAAGACTATATGCACCTCTATGTTCGTAGCAGCACTGTTTACAATAGCCAAGATCTGGAAACAGCCCAAGTGTCCATCACTGGATGAGTGGATGAAAGAGCTGTGGCACATTTATACAGTGGAATACTATGCAGCTATAAGAAAGAAAGATCTCTTATCCTTTGAGGTGTCATGGACAGACCTGGAGAGTATTATGCTAAGTGAAATAAGCCAATCAGAGAAAGACCAGTATCACATGATCTCACTTATTTGTGGAATATAATGAACAAAATAAGTTGATGATCAAAATAGATCCAGAGACATGGAAGTAGGGAACAAACTGACAAACCTCAAAGGGAAGGGGATGGGGGAAGGTGGGAAGAGATAAACCAAAGAGTTTATATACATATATGCATAACCAATGGACACAGACAATAGTATGGGGAAGGCAGGAAGGAGGCGGGATGGGGGAGAAGGGAGTAAATAGGGGAAAAGAAGGGGGGCATCTATAATACTTTTAACAATAAAGATTTTAAAAAGTCAATTAATTCAAATGATGGTTTAACTATTTATTCATTTAAAAGTTTTAGAATAGAGATAGTATCGCCCTGGCCGGTTTGGCTCAGCGGTTAGAGTGCCCACCTGCGGTCCGGAGAGACCCGGGTTCGGTTCCCGCTAAGGGCATGTACCTCAGTTGCAGTTTGTCCCCGGCCCTGGTTGGTCGTGTGAGTGGCAACCACTCAATGTGTCCCTTTCACATCGATGTTTCCCTCTCTCTCTCTCCCTCCCACTCTGTCTGTACAAAAAATGAAAAAATGTCCTCGAATGAGGAGATAGTATCGACTAGAGCTGTTCTCAGACTTCACAATGCAGGATGATAACCTGGCATGCCTGTTGAAACAGAGCCCTGGGGCCCATGGCCAGTTTCTGATACATAGATCTGAGCTGGAGACTGAGAATGTACAATTATTTCTACTGAATTGTGGGTGATGCTGGTCCTGCTAATGTTGGTTTCAAATTCTGAGAATGCTGGATTAGTACTATTGTTTATCTTTACACTTTATTTAAAGCAAGACTTTTTTTTTATTTCTTTTTCCTTTATTGATTTTTTTTTTTTTTTTTTTTTTTTTTTTTTTTAGAGAGAGAGGAAGGAAGAGGGAGAGAGAGATAGAAACAATGATGAGCTAGAACATCAATTGGGCTCCTCCTGCATGCCCCCCCACTGGGGATTTGGTCTACAACCTGGACATGTGCTCTGAACAGGAATTGAAACCATGACCTCCTGGTGTATGGGTCCATGCTCAATCACTGAGCCACAATGACCAGGCTAAAGCAAGACTTTTTTATTAAATATGTTTTATTGATTTTTTGAGAGAGAGGAAGGGGAAGAGGGATAGAAACATCGGTGTGAGAGAGAAACATTCATCAGCCGCCTCTTGCACGCCACATATAGGGGGTTGAGCTCACAACCTGGGCATGTGACCTTACCAGGAATCACACTGGGACCTCTCAGTACATGGGACGACACTCAATTTACTGAGCCACACTGGCCAGGAAAAATTTTTTTTTTCTGAAAAGCAAGTCATTTTTTAAATTAAAAATTAATCTAGAATTATAGTATAAATTCCTAAAATCTCTATGCCAGATGTAATTTATGTTAGGTAAAAAAAATTCTGACATATTTAGTATTTGAAAACATTGTAGGAATTTAGGTTTCTTTTTAGACGCCCGGCTCTTTAATTAGATAAGTGGATTTAATATTTGTACATGGAATTAGTTGATGTTTATGAAGAAGTTCAGGTCTATGAAAACTCAATCTATCCAAACCATTGGATTTAATCCTAATAATCTTTCAAAATACCACACACTAAGGTTTGTTTTTAAAATTAGCTCTTACGACTTTTACTGCTATATGACCACATTGACTCATTTGCTTCATCTTAACTGAGAGCCTATTCCCATAGACAACTATCAACACTTGGGAGGGATAATTATCTGCAAGAATAGAAGGAAAAAAGGAAGGAAGGGAGGGAGGGAGAAAGTAAGAAAGGGAGAGAGGGAGGAAAGAAGGGAAAAAAAGAAAGAAAAGAAGATTGATTTTTATAAAACACAGAATACGCAAAAAGCACACCACCAATGAAACCTCAAACCTAAAAGTGAAACATCCCAAAGCACTTTTCCTTTCTTGACTTCCACCCAGGCTTCTCGGGTGTGTGTCTGTGCAGTCACCTCGGGCCTCATGCTTTTAAGGCCCCTGTATTTGCTTGAACATTCTGCTGTCATAAACTTGGAATTCTTAATAATTTTTGAAAAAGAGCTTCATAATTTTATTTTGTACTGTAGTCTATTCTATACTCAGGAAATAAAATTAATTCAAATACTGTCCTTTCTGCTCTCCCACTGTCTCAAATTTTTAAAAATGAATCCTGGTATAATTATTTCAAGCCACAAATACTTCTAAGCATATCTACACATAGGATGTGTGTTAAGTTTGACAAAATAATTGTATAGAAGAGAACTAAACTTGACAAAAAGGAAAATGAGCATATGTGCGGTAGGAACAGATTTACAAGAAATGCAATCAAACAAGAGAAAAAGAATTTGAGCCGGTGGATTTCCAGACTCCGGGGGAGCACTCCTATGTCTGCCAAGGGAAGGAAATCAGATTCTTGTACATGTGAAGACCACATTGTTAAACAAAGTATATGATCATTTAATCTAGTATGAAATACTCACAGGCCAATCTAACACTTCATCAATTGTGTCTGAAGAGATTTCTGGCCTATAAGGACATAGATGAAGTCACCCAGTAGCAAGTCTAATCTGCTGATCCATGTGGGCATGGCTTCTATCAGGTTTTATTCATTATTGAATCAGTGTGTATTTTTATATTTTCCACAATAACAATACTTATTTATTTTTTATCAGACTGTACAAGTACCCAACATCAAAGGACAATTCAAAAAGTATTTTGTGCTACTCTCAAAGGGCGATGGTAAGAAAGGGAAAGTCTCCATTTGAGAGCAGAGAGGTGTAGTGGACAGAAGATGAATGAAGTAAATAGACAGTTTGTTTCCATTATAATAAACTTCCAAGTCTCAAGGAAACAGAATGTCTACTACTTTAAATAACTTTCAAATAACAGAGCATGCAAAATGCATTAACCAAAGAAGAAAACATTCTAAACAGAATTTTGTACTGGGTCTCCTGTCCATGAAAGATTTATTTTCATTAAAAATATGGAAATGGTGGACACTGAATTAAAATTAAATTGTTCTAGAATTGGAGTTGTAAAACTATAATTGATAAACTTTACAAAGAGTTATTTTATATCACATCCTACATTTCCATGTACTTAAACTTTTACAAATAGAATTCTAGAACCTCTAATTCTTATGCAATACACATGCTAAAAACAATTACTCTAATCCATATATTATTTCCTCCTTGAATTATTAGACTGGAAAGCAGTGAATATATATTTTTTTCAAAATTCAGAGTAACATGTACTTTGAGGTTTAAATTCTGGTCCTGATGCTCAGTAGATGTGTAAATTTGGACAAGGGCTTAAATTATTTAAGTCTCAGAGTTTTCAGATTTTCTAATGATAATGATAGCAACATTTCATAGGGCTTTTCTGAAAATTCAATGAATTAGTAAATATGAAGTGCTTAGAATAATTTCTAGTATTCAGTAAATAATAGTTATTATTGTAGTTTTATTGTTCATATAGCAGGGCCATAGACTAATGTGATAATCACAAAAGGCTACACAAAGAAAGTGATTTTTGAAACTCAATTTTATTCCCCTAACAAATTTTATATGCACAAGTACTGAAACATATATTGCTTAATTGGCCTCACATATTACATCCAGAAAGCAGACCCTGTGTTTTACTCATTTGTGTGGTTTATGCAAAATTCTATGCTCAAAACATATCTGCTGGATTGAAATTCCCATGTGACTTCAACTATTTGCACAGTTGTTTCCAAATATTATAGAAAGACTATATTCTTTAAGAAAAAATAAAAGAACAATAAGTCATTAAAATTTCAGATGAGATCTTGGACAATATGAAGCCCAGACTCTTCATTAGAGAGATAAACTAACTTGACCTAAATTCAAATTGCATGTCAAATATATAGCTAGTGAATGACTATTCTGAGTTATACGCTGATTTCCAAATTCCCTCATCAGTGCTGCTCACGTTAACACCAGGAATCATGAAACCTTTTAGATCCTAGGTGTACAAGGGAATTAATTGCTTAATTGCCTTATAATACTTATAACCAAAAAAAAAGTATGTTAAAGTAATAAAGTATATTTCAAATCATGCTATAAAACATGGAATTCTGCCAGGCCGGTGTGGCTCAGCAGTTGAGCATCGGTCCATGCACCAAGAGGTCGCCAGTTCGACTCCCATTCAGGGCATATGCCCAGGTTGTGGGCCCAATCCCCAGTGTGGGATATGCAGGAAGCAGCCAATCGATGTTCTGTCTCATCGATGTTTCTATTCTCTCTCCAAAAATCAATTTAAAAAAATTAAAAACAAAAAAAACAGGGAATTCTACAACTGAAAGAAACTTAGTGTAATAAAACATTTATGAATAGGAGGAAGTCTTGAAATTTTTACTAAATTATGATATGGCCATTCGAGGATATCGAGGAACAGAAGTCCATGTCTACAATCCCTAGTTTCTCTTGCAGAGGGATGATGGATTAGGACAATCCGGTATCCTCCTTCTGATTTCACCAATAGCATTAAATATGGTGCTAGTTCTGTCCTACTTAATTGCCAAAATTTTAACCTGTGTGCATGATGACACTGCTCTGTCTCCCAAATCCTCCTGATTATATGAATACTGTCCTATGGTAGAAGCTGCCTACACACCTTTCCACCTAACCTCTACCAGGTGCTGTTCGTACAGCAGGTGTGACAGGGCCAGCCTGCTGAAGGCAGTGTGGCTGAGCCTCAGTGAGAGCCATTTTCCAAGTTGTGAGACATGCTCTCAACTGGATAACCCTGAGAGAAAGAGCAGACTTTTTCCTGGGTTTACAAGGAAGGAAATAAATTTTAAAATAAACCCACAAAAGTATAAATGGATACACACTTTAAAACAGCAATCACGTGTCAAGGACTCTATGCCAGAAGTTCACCTGCACATAAGTGAACTATTGTAACATCATGCTGAAGAGTAAAATATGAGAACCAATCCGGGTGTCCATAAATAGGGAACAGACATGAACCATAACCGGGGTACTGTGCAGAGTGAAAAGGAGTGAGAAAGCATTTCGGTTACTAACAGGGAATGGTCCAGGGAATGGTCTCCAAGATATTTTTGAGAGTAAAAATAAATCAAGTTGAGTAGGAATATACAACAATATTTTACCCTTGTAAGGGAGGAAAAAGGAGCACATAGTTATGCTTGATATATTTTTCTTAAAAATCCATATTGAGTTCTAATAATTTGACAAATTTTAATTTAAGAAATAATGTACAGTAACAATTTTACAAAAGACAATAAAATGTTAGCTGCATGTGCTGAATGAAGGAGAAGATGGCTGTCTATAGAAACACATGGTGACAGGGAGCTATCATTCCACATGACATTTAAATTACCCAAATTTGAACTCTGTGAAATGAATAAATTTTTAAAAATGAAATCCTCAGGTAAATACCTTGAATTTGATTAGAGTACGTGTCTGAGAGGAACACTTGTAAAGATAAATGTAAGCTACCCCATTTATATGGTGACTTTCTTGTACTAGGTTCACAAGCAAGGCTTTCTCTCACTGCTCCAGGACACAATCAGCACCTTTTAGTGCTGATAAAACGACGATTCCCTCTGGTAAAGTTGACCTGCTAATTGCTTTCTGTGGATACCCACAAGTAGGTAGCCAGCAGTCATTATATCTGCCTGTTAGCTACAGTCCATCCTGAGAATCACTGATTTTACTTCTAACACTAGAACCTGAGATTTGAATAAGGGAGTTTTGTATTACAGAACACACAGTGGACCAGAAGATCCAATGGGCATGCCTGAAAATTTTATATTTTAGGTAACAGAATTTGACATTTTAAAAAAATTTTATTGAAGTGCTGTTTGATAAATTACCTCTTTGTGACTCTAAACAGTTCTTTAAAAAAAAAAAAAAATGTAATCCTCACCCGAGGATATTTTCTTATTGATTTTGAGATAGAGTGGGAGGGAGGGACAGAGATAGAGCACGTGTGAGAGAGAAAGAGAGAGAGAGAAAAAAAACATCTATGTGTGAGAGACACATCGACTGGTTGCCTCTCGCACAACCCCAACCAGGGCCAGGGATAGACTCGTTACCGCAAACGAGGTACTTGCCCTCGACCAGAACAATACCACTACTCTTTGGTCTGTGGGCCCACACTCTAACCACCGAGTGAAACCAGCCAGGGCTAAATAGTACTTTTAATTGAGGGTAAATTTGCTGTTTGATTTACTGTCAAGTTAGAAAATAGGATGATTTAATGCTGTCAATCACATTCACTCTTAAAGGATCTCATTTATGCAACTACATAGACATTGTACAGCAATTAGCAAGCTTGGGCCTGGGAAAAGAGATTTAGAAGTACACTCTTATATGAAGCATGATTTCTTTCTTCCATTTCAGAGAAATTTTGTGTGAGAGAGAATATATATTGCTCACAATTGAATGCTCTTTCAGACAAGTGAATTATTTTATATTAATACAACCAAATTTATTCATTCTTTTCTGGGACCCCTCACAAAAAAAGTTGGAATTACAAATAGATATTTAAGAAAAAACTTTTATATTCTCTTTAATATAACATTTTAAAGTAATCTAACAATATAAAAATGCCACTTACCTAAATCATCTATTCTAAAACTTTATAACTTTAAAACATATTGCTATTAAATACCCAAAAGGGCTTTTGTTTATGTGGGTTATGTATATGATATCTGTTGTAGTCAAAATTGAAATTGAGAAATTGAATATTTATTTATTCATTTAATATTTACTTATTCATTTTAAATAACAATAGTATATTTCATGTTAATATAAATATATCTTTATTAAAAATTACTATGTTCTACTATATCACCTCCCACAAAAAACAAAAACAGAAATGAAAGACGAGAGGAACCATTTTACAGTTTTGCACATTTTTTCATGTCTGGCTTAACAGACTGCAACATAGTTTTCATGTTTGTTGCCTCAGACATACATGAAGCTGGAAAAGAAAGGAGTATTTAAGAATAATTTTTAGATAACTGTGGTTATTCTTTGTTTCCACAACAATGTTTCACAAATGGTTTCTTAAAGTCTCACTGCAATATAGAATCTGAATTATATCAATGTATTTTTTACTCTGTTACATTAACATTCACCTTCTTGAAATCTGAATGGATCATTTATTCATGTATGATCTTGTAACATCTCCTGGTCATTTGGAATGTACTGGTTCACTGAATCATGCAGATAATCAAATGTTGATCATATTTTTCATTATATGATATCAAGTCATCACACTTGTTAATCACCAATGATTCCCATGAGAAAAGTCTTTAAGAATCAGGAATCTCTCAAGCTCATGGTGATGAATACATGTTTTGAAAAAGTCTAATTTTCACTTGAAAATTTCAGTATAATCATCGGTGACAATAATATCAGGCATTGTCCTTGAAGTGGCAATCACACTTTGTTGATAATTTCAAGAAAATGTATTTCAAATACCCAAGTCTAAATAATTGATGTGTCTCTAAGTCCTTTATTAATTTTTAAAAATATTTTTTCTTTATTCATTTTACAGAGAGAGAGGAAGGGGACGGAGAGAGAGGTAGAAACATCCATGAGAGAGAACATCAACTGGCTGCCTCTTGCATGCCCCTCACTGGGGATTGGGTCCAAAACCTGGCACAGGGATTTGAACCAGCAACTTCTTGGTGCATAGGGGGAAGTTCAACCACTGAGCCACACTGGCCAGGCTTTAAGGCCTTTAAAATAAAAATGAGATTCCATGTCAGTCACTGTTTAAAACAAAAATGTGTTTCATTAAAAAAGCCGCTAGTGTAGCTCAAAACACAAACAATTGTACAAGTACATCTACTTAAGACAAACATCATATTTCATATTGTTGCAAATGTGCTTAGCTTGTATTTCACATTTTATCACAGAATTTTGAAAAGATGTGGATTCAAGGGTCACCCATTGTTACTCTCCAGAATAGTAAAGAGAATAAATGAAAACTTCTAATTAAAACAGTCATAAAATGATAATATTTTATTTCAAAAAGTAAAGTTTTCTTTATATCTCACCTCATTGCTTTGTATAATACCTTTACTTTTTCCGTACAGAATGATTTAAAGTTTAAATTTTCATGAAAATTTCTCAATCTTCTATCATGTTAATAATATGAATACTTGATCTCTTCAGGTGATTCGACTATTTTTTACTGGAACCATAGGATGCAGATTTGATTTTCATTATTATTTTAAAAATTATCGTGTGGGTATCTTCACAGTTTTTTCATTCTATTTCTATTTCTCCTTTCAATAAAACCATTAGATTTGTTGTCTCCTTTGAACTCTTTTTTATAAAGTGTATAGAAGTGTTTGGACTTATGGATTTATAGAAAAGAACACAAGGTCATAGTTTACCAGACTATGTGGAAGACAGGGCATTAGAAGTATTTGTTGTAACTGTTAATTGGCTCACAATAACTAGGTTTATTTTATGCAATGGTCACTGTTTTAGCTCTGGAAGAACTTGTGAGAAATCACTAAATTATGTCTTAATAAAAAGGAAAGAGTTGAGGTTGGATAATGAGTTGGAAAAAAGTTAACAGTAAAATTTTCCCAGGTGGAAAGTGTAGGTGGAAGGGAGGTAAGATTTGTACAATTCCAACTGTGCATTATAAGAAAAAAAAAGAAAAAGGCAGGTGGGGGCAGAGACATTACTACTATATTAGGATTAATTGCAACAAAACAGGAGGAAAATATAAGAAAACTATAATTAAAAAACAAAATGCTATTTCTGCTTAAATAACTGAAATCATGCCTTGTTAAATATAAAATGCATTTCTTCGAAGGCATTAACAGCAAATGCAAACAGCTATAGAGGATATTTTTAAGCTAATAGACTTAAATCATTTATTATTTTGTTAAAGAGTTGGCTGAGGAGTTCATTTAGGAAAGTATTTGTCTGCATGTGTATTGTTGGCAAGAATCCCTGTGATGAATTTAATAGAAGAGAGTCTCACCAGGAGGCAAATGACTCTTCACTCTCCGGCCAATCAGAACACTTCCAACTGTCTGAGTAAGGTGCTTGGCTTACCAAGGAGCAAAGTAACAGTGGCACAGAATGCTGAGCCTTCCTTTTGAGGAGATAATTAGTCATGAAGTTCACCCTTGAGTCTAAGCAATTAATAATCAGGAAGTGTTACTTACAGGCTGCACCATTTAGAAAAGAGTAGATAACCAGTCCAAGATGCTGCATTTAGGATCTGCTTGCCAAGTGACAGTCAATCAATATTCGACCTACATTTCCCTTGGAGGACTTCTGATTTAAGTACCGTTAGCATTCTCTAGTCCTCATGAGCCGCTGCAGTGCCATACTAACTGCATTTGTTTCTCCTTTGTCCCCAAGGTAGGCTCCTGAGAAATTTGATTTCCAGAATATTACCTGGAAGGCAATCCTCTCACAGTCTATTTAAGAAAACTATAAATAGCCTACGGACTAGGGTGCAGATTCTTGGCTTGCTGGGGATCATCGCAATGCAAAGAACTACAAACAGACGTGGCTTGGAGTGAGGGGGAGTATCACAAGGGAGCAAATGCTCCCACTTTTTGAATGAGGCCCAATTTATTTTCTTAGCAGTTTCCTTGCTTACACTGTGTTTTAGGTAAACATTTCCTTGAGATAGCATCTTTGCTGACCTTTCAGCCCAGCCCAGCATTATTACTGTTCCAGCTGCACCTGGCTGTTTTCAGCCAAGATTCTTAAACACATTCACTCCCTTGGGTGGTTTTCCAACCCTGTTCCTCTTCACTCACACTTTGTCCTCAACTAGCCTGGCCAGGAGAATGCATACCTTAAAGTTACATTTTGTTCATCCACCAAACCCCCAACCCTACACTAGAGGGAAAAAAAGATTTCTAATTTGTAGAAAGAAACCATAATAAAACTAAGTACTTTACATATATTTTCCATTTAATCATCACAACAGTGTACTTACATCATAAAAGTATTATCATTTTCCATAATTCACTTACTTGATGAGGAAATTGAGGCAGAGAGAAGTATGGTAAATTATAATGTGACATACTAGGAAGTAATAGAGCAAGTTTTATTTAGACCCAGGGTGACTGGCATGAGAGTTCATGGGTTTAGTCTTCCAGTGATGATAAGATAATCAGAGATTTAGAAAGAAAGCAGTAGAGACATTTTGAAGAGGCTGTCTCCAATCATGTCAAGAACTGCAGAGAGTTTAAATAATTAAAAAGGTAAAATGAATCTACTGGATTTGGCAATTAGAAGATCATTGTTGATCCTAGAATAGAATGTAGGCAGGGAGAACTCCTGTCCACAAAAAGCCCTGGGGAGGACTGTGATTAAAACTTTACTCTATGCAGGACTCACACCTATGGAAAGTGGTATACTTACATTGCTATATGTGTCAAGGGCTACAGGAGATGTTGTAGGCTTGGGTATAAACTGTAGCTTTCCATAGGATTTCCAGTAATACTCCATGCTGTTTGTTATATAATGCATGAGATTTGAGCTTTATCTGGTTTCCTACTGCATAAAAGATGCTGATTTTCATAACAGTAGGAGTTCAGTTTTGAAATGTAAATCACTATGAATGCATCATATGTATGCATGAAAGTACATGTCTTGGACATGTCTGCACATTTGTGAGGTGTGTGTATATAGATGTGTATATGTTTGTACTGTGTGCACATGGTGTGTGTGTGCATATGTATGTTTTGGAGAAGGAAAGGTAGGTCATCTAGCTGGAAACCTATCGATGAAATATTTAATGAAGAGATTTCACTAGATTTCTAGGTGGGGAGTGAGACCTGTCTCAAAGATAAGCCATCTTCTCTACCGATCATGTTTCTTATTAAAATTTGCTGCATGGTTTGTCATTTTTCAGTAACTAACAGCTCTCTTCAGTCTGTGTAAAGAAGGCAAGGGCATTTTACTTTAATTTTGCATGTGAAACTCTGTACTTTAGTCTGGCCAGATTGGTTCTCAGGAGAAACCATTCAACAACCCAGTTCAAGGAAGGCTTTCTCAAAACTCAAAGCTAGAGTTCAAATACATCAGTGAGCTTATTATGCTTTTGTACAATTTATCTGTATATTAACTATGTTTGACAGCTAATTCTGGGATTTGCATTTCTTCAGCTCTAAACGTTACACTTCCTCAGTGATATTCTTCTCTTGTTACAGGCATGTGTACAATCTTTCCCAGAAAATATTTTAGCCCCACAAGCAGAAGGATAAAAACAAGTGTTGGGCTTGGCCAGTGTGGCTCAGGGTTGAGCATTGACCCATGCACCAATAGGCCACTGGTTTGATGCCCAGTCAGGTCACATGTCCAGGTTGTGGGCCCGATCCCCAGTGGCAGCATGCAGAAGGCAGCTGATTGATGTTCTCTCTCATCAATGTTTCTCTCTCTCTCCCTGCTTCTCTCTCTTTTCATTTCTCTCTAAAAATCAATAAAGAAATAATATTTTAAACAAAAAAAAAAAAGTGTTTTTTTTTTCCTTCTTAGGGATGCTACAAAAATGCCTCTTCTGCATATTTGTCAGGGGAAGAGAACAGTAATGCTTCCAGGTCAGAGAAAAAGAAAAAGTAGTTGATAAAGAATCCTTCATCTCAAATCATCTGTTCTAAAACATTATGTACTATAATTACAACAGAAAATTTCTAGTCTTGAAGTTTGGTCTTGAGGTAATGTAAAGATCCCCAACATGACAATTATAAAACATAATCCAGAGATTCCTAAATGGTGGCAGAGTGAATGGAAGCTACACAGACCATCTCCCAGGACAAAATTGGAATAACAACAAAAATAAAGACAAATCATTGGGAAAAATAAAAAGAAAGCAGCTGGAGAGGACCCATATAACCTGGACAGGATAAAAGAACACTGAATCGAGCATGGTAGACCTGTGGAGGCATGAAAGTGCAATATGGGAGCCCAGGAACAGCAGCTGTTTAGCTGTGAGCAGCTCCCTTGGGGTTAAAATCCAAAGCTGGTTCCACAGTGCAGAGGGCCAGGACAGAGCACTAAATTAGCTACAGCCACTCACCTTTGGCTCTAGCAGAAGAAGAGCAGACTGGACTGGAACTGTGTGGACACTCACAAGTTTGGAGAGCTGGAAGGGCATTGAGAGTTTTGTGCTGAATCTCCCTCACAAGACAGTGGCCATCTTACTTGAAGTGCCCCTTCCCAGAACCCCAGGGAGAAGCAACAGCCCCTCCCTCAGAAGTTTAACTCACCCAGCTGGGCCAGAGAAATGCAAATTGACACTCATTAACAGCCAGCATCATCCCCACCCTCTGGAAATCCTCTTACCCTGAACACCTGAGACAGTTTTTTATTCAGCAGAGGGCTACAACCCAAGACGCATCGAATAACTGAGAATAATAGCCACCAGAAAAAAAGCTAGAGGATAACTAAACCTTTCCTGGACTTGCAAATCTACCCAAGGAAAGTAAGACTTGACAGTGATGTTTACCATGGGTCCTCACACACTCATCTAAACCCAGTAGAGGGAGCCACAAACAGCAGAACACCAGCACTCACAGGAATAATTTGGCAGGCTCCAAAACCCAATGAGATAGCCAAAATGGTGAAACAAAGAAACAAATCGCAAATGAAAGAACAAGAGAACTCTATTGAAGATGAGATAAATGAAATTCAGTTAAGCAAGTTATCAGAGGTAGAGTTCAGAGCTATGATCTTGAGGACGCTCAACACCATGAGTAAAGATATAGAAATGTTGAAAACCGGCCAATTGGAAATGAAGAATAAATAGAAGAAATAAAAAAACACATTGGAAGAAATAACCAGCAGAGTAGAGAAAGCTGAGGACTGGATCAGTGAACTAGAAGACAGGGTAAAAAAAAAAAAAATCTACCAATCAGAAACCTCCCCCCCAAGATAAAACAATTAAAAAACAGGAAGACGGCTTAAGAGAACGGTAGAACAACTGGAAATATATCAACATTCACATCAAAGGAGTTGCCAAAGAAAAGAAAATGAGCAAGAGTTAGAGAATATACTTGAAGAAATAGTGACAGAAAACTTCCCTAACTTGGTGAAGGAAGAAGGCATTCAAGTTCAAGAAGCACAGAGAGCCCCAAGTAAGAAGAACCCAAACAGACCCACACCAAGACACATACTAATTAAAGTGCCAAAAATTAAAGACAAAGAGAGAATCCTAAAATCAGCAAGAGATAAGCAACAGGTTACCTACAAAGGAACCCCCATAAGGCTTTCAGCTGACTTATCAACAGAAACACTGCAGGCCATGAGGGAATGGCATGAAGTATTAAAGGTAGTGAAAAACAAGAATCTGAATCCAAGACAACTCTACCCAGCAAGGCTATCATTCAAAATAGAAGGTCAAATAAAGAGCTTCCCAGACACAAAAAGGCTGAGGGAATATATTAGCAACAAACCATCACTGCAAGAAATGTTAAAATGACTGCTGTAATTAGTAGAAGAAATAGAAAGAAAAATATAACACCCTAAACAAAAATGGCAATAAATAAGTACATATCAATAATAACTTTAAATGTAAATGGATTGAATGCTTTGTTCAAAAGACACAGAGTAACTGATTAGATAAGAAAGCATGACTCATATATATGTTGTTTGCAAGAGATCCACCTCACAACAAAAGACTCACATAGGTTGAAAGTGAAGGGATAGAAAAAATCTTTCAAGCAAACAAAAAAAACACCTGGGGTAACAATACTCATATCCAATAAAATAGATTTCAAAATGAAGGCAATAACTAGAGACAAAGAAGGTCACTACATAATATTGAAAGGAACTATCCAACAGGAAGATATAACCTTGGTAAAAATATATGCACCCAATATAGGAGCACCAAAATATATTAAAAATCTTCTGGAGGACTTCAAAGGAGAAATTGACAGCAATACAATCATAGCAGGGGACTTCAACACTCTGCTGACATCACTGGATAGATCACCTAGACAAAAAAT
The DNA here is from genome assembly GCF_014108415.1 of Molossus molossus. Lineage (NCBI taxonomy): Eukaryota > Metazoa > Chordata > Mammalia > Chiroptera > Molossidae > Molossus > Molossus molossus. The sequence goes on along the minus strand of NW_023425366.1, from coordinate 29,090,230 downwards.
TAACAAGGAAAGAGAGACTCTAAATGATGCACTAGATCAAATGGATTTCATAGATATCTACAGGGAATTGCACCTCAAGACTTCAGAATTCACTTTCTTCTCAAGTACACATGGGACAGTCTCAAAGATAGACCACGTGTTAGGACACAAAGTAAGTTTCTACAAGTTCAAGAAGACTGAAATCCTATCAAGCTTCTTCTCAGATCACAGTGCCACGAAACTAGAAATCAATTGCAATAAGAACATGCAAAGACATTAGAACACATGGAGGCTGAATAGCACATTATTAAACAATGAATGGGTTATCAAGGAGATCAAGGAAGAAATGAAACTTCCTGGAAACCAATGAAAATGAACACACAACAACACAAAATCCATTGGACACAGCAAAAGCAGTCCTGAGAGGGAAGTTCATAGCACTAAAAGCCTACCTCAAGAAACAAGAAAATTTTCTAATTGACTATCTAACCTCACAACCTAAAGAACTAGAAAGCAAACAGAAAGAAAACCCCAGAGCAAGTAGAAGGAAGGAAATAGTAAAGATCAGAGCAAACATAAACAATATAGAGACCAAAAAATCAATGAAACAAAAAGCTGGTTCTTTGAAAAGATAAACAAGATTGTTGGACCCTTAGCTAGCCTCACCAAGAAACAAAAACGAGAACCCAAATACACAAAATCAGAAATGAAAGAGAAGTAACAACTGACATCACAGTAATACAAAAGATCATTAACAAATACTATGAACAATTATATGGCAACAAATTGGACGATCTAAGCAAAATGGACAAATTTCTAGAAACACATAGTCTCTCAAAACTGAACCAGGAAGATATAGAAAACTTGAAGAGATCAATAACAACTAAGGAAGTTGAAGATGTAATCAAGAAACTCCCAGCAAACAAAAGGCCAGGCCTGGATGGATTCACAAGGGTGTTTTACCGAACATTCAAAAAAGAACTAACACCCATTCTCCTCAAACTGTTCCAAAAAATTCAAGAAGATAAAAGATTTCCAAACTTGTTTTATGAGGGCAGCATAATTCTAATTTCAAAACCAGATAAAAACACTGCAAAGAAAGAAAACTATAGGCCAATACCCCTGATAAAGATAGATGCCAAAATCCTTAGCAAAATCATAGCAAATCGATGCAGCAATACATCAAAAAAATTATTCACCATGACCAAGAGAGATTCATTGCAGGGATGCAATGCTGGTACAATATTTGCAAATCAATAAATGTAATACACCACATAAACGATATGAAAGATAAAAACCTGTGATCATATCAATAGATGCTAAAAAAGCATTCGACAATATTCAGCACCCATTTCTGATAAAAACACTCAGCAATGTGGGAATAGAGGAATAGTATCTCAATATAACAAAGGCCATATATGAAAAACCTACAGCCAACAAAATACTTAATAGAAAAAGAGTACAACCATTTTCTTTAAGAACAGGAACAAAACGGGAATGCCCATTTTCACCACTCTTATTTAACATAGTACTGGAAGTCTTATCCACAGCAATCAGACATGAAGAAAAAATAAAAAGGGATCCAAATTAAAAAGGAAGAAGTGAAGCTCTCATTATTCACAGATATGATATTGTACATAGAAAACCATAAAGACTCCATCAAAAATCTACTAGACTTTATAAAGGAATTTGGCAAAGTTGTAAGATATAAAATTAACATCAAGAAATTGACAGCATTCTTATATACCAATAATGAACACATAGAAAGAGAAACTAATAAAAACAATCCCATTTATCATTGCAGCAAAATAATTAAGATACCTAGTAATAAATTTAACCAAAGAAGTAAAGGACCTGTTCTCAGAAAACTACAGGACTATGAAAAAGGAAATAGAGGAAGATATAAAAAAGTGGAAGCACATACCTTGTTCATGGATTGAAAGAATCAACATCATTAAAATGCTCATACTACCCAAAGTAATCTATAGATTCAATGCAATCCCCATCAAAATACCAACGACATATTTCATAGAACTAGAACAAATACTTCAAAAAGTTCATATGGAACCAAAAAATACCCTGAATAGCCACAGCAATCTTGGAAAAAAAGGATAAAGTAGGTGGGATCATAATACCAGACATCAGGTTATACTACAAAGCCACTGTAATCAAAACTGCCTGGTACTGGCACAAGAATAGGCTTAGAGATAAATGGAACAGAACAGAGTACCCAGAAATTGACCCAAGACATTATGCTCAATTAATATTTGACAAAGTTGGCAAGAGCATAGAATGGAGTAAAGAGAGCCTCTTTAATAAATGGTGTTGGGAAAATTGGACAGCTACATGGCAAAAAAAATGAAACTAGACCATCAACTTACACCATACACAAGAATAAACTTCAAATGGATAGAAGACTTAAATGTGACTCATGAATCCATAAAAATCCTAGAAGAAAATTTCTGACAACATATTCGGCAGAATTTTCACTGATACATCACTTAAGGCAACAGTAACAAAGGAAAAATTTAACATATGGGGCTACATCAAACTTAAAAGCGTATGCACAGCAAAAGAAACAACCATCAAAATGGAAAGGGAACCCACTGTATGGGAGAGCATAATTGCCAATGATACATTAGAAAAGGGGTTAATTTTCAAAGTATATAGAGTACTCATACAACTCAAAAGGAAGACAAAGAATCCAATTAAAAAAATGGGCAGAGGGCCCTGGCCAGTTTGGCTCAGCGGTTAGAGCGTCGGCCTGCAGTCTGGAGAGACCCGGGTTCGGTTCCCACTAAGGGCACGTACTTCGGTTGCAGTTTGTCCCCGGCCCTGATTGGTCGTGCGGGTGGCAGCCACTCGATGTGTCCCTTCACGTCGATATTTCTCTCTCTCTCTCCCTCCCACTCTATCTGTACAAAAAATGGAAAAATATCCTCGGGTGAAGATAAAAAAAAAAAAAAAAAAATGGGCAGAGGACCTAAACAAACACCTTTCCAAACAGGACACACAAATGACCCAGAAACATATGAAAAAATGCTCAAAGTCACTAATCATCAGAGGAATGCAAATTGAAACAACTATGAGGTACCACCTCACACCTGCCAGAATGGCTGCCATCAACAAATCGTCAAACAACAAGTGTTGGCCTGGGTGTGGAGAAAAGTGAACTCTAGTTCACGGCTGATGGGAATGCAAACTGGTGCAGCCACTACCCAAAACAGTATGACATTTCCTCAAAAAATTAAAAATTGATTTGCCATTGGACCCAGTGATTCCATTTCTAGGAATATATCCTTAGAAGCCTGAAACACCAATGAAAAAGAATATATGTACCCCTATGTTCATAGTAGCACTATTTACAATCACTAAGATCTGGAAACAGCCCAAGTGTCCATCAATAGATGAGTGGATAAAAAAGCTGTGGTACAAATATACAATGGAATACTATGCAGCTATAAGAAAGAAAGATCTCTTATCCTTTGAGAAGACATGGAGGAAGCTGGAGAGTATTATACTAAGCAAAATAAGCCAATCAGAGAAAGACAAATACCACATGATCTCACTTATTTATGGAATATAATGAACAAGGTGAGCTGATGAACGAAATAGACCCAGAGACATAGAAAGCAGTATGGTTCAGAGTGAGAAACCTCAGAGGTGGGTGGCGCGGGGGATGGATGAGATGAACCAAAAAACTTATATGCATAATCAATGGACATAGACAACAATGCTAGGGGTACTGGTGGGATGAGGAGGAGGGTGCCCAGGGGGGAAAAAGGAGAAACATCTGCAACAAAAATAAATTAATAGAAATTGCAAAAAAAAAAAAAAATAGTGTATGAATGTTAACACACACACACACACACACACACACACATAATCCAAAAAAGAATATAATGCATGATTTGTAGACCATGGTGACTACTGAGTGATAAGAGAAGAGAGGGTGAGGTGGGGGGAGGGTAACTTCACACAGCCACATTAGAACCACTGTTCACTTTTCTTCTAGCTCCTACAACAGAAAGAATAAAACTAAAACATTTTCCTCTGGTAGTTTTTGGCATAAATAAAGCATGATCTTATGGTAACATCATCTCTCTTCTAAATGATCATATTAATGATCAGAAAACTTATTTCAACATAAGGAGCTTTTTTCTGCATTGAGAATTTGACACTTTTCTAAACAAAGTTTTATAAAGACTAAGTTCTTGTAAACTTCTTTTACAATGAGTCATCACATATACGTTGTTTTGAAATAAGAATTATGGATTCCTAATGCCCCCATTTTCTTCTTTATTTATATCCTTAATATAGCACATTGACTTCCAAGGTCTCCAAATACCACTGGCCTTAGTAGATCTTACTCTAGTACTGTTTAATACCCACATGTTCACTTAACTATTGCAACGGGAAGAGTGTTGACTTCTTCTTTTATAAGTGGTAACTCAGTACTGACCAATGACAATATTCTCTGTCATCTGCCTTTTGTAAATCACCTGCATCTATCAGTAAATCTGATGTGAATCTAATTTAAATATGATAAATCTCTTTGGGATAAATCTTTACTGAATAAGAATATCACAAATTCTGCAGTCTTATGTATGCTCTGTTTCTCGTCCATTTCCCATCCTTGTGTTTATAGTTCACATTTACTCATGATTAATTATAAATGTATTAATATATTTCTATTAGAACTAGTAGAAAAATATACCACTTCTTAATGAATTGCTAAAGAAGATTATAAATCATAGAACCTAAAATGATAGTTATATTCAAATTTTGTCCCAATACAAATCCCTGATGGTTCACATGTCTGATGATAGTTTCCCTTGGTGAGACCCTAACCTACAGAGATTTTGTCATTTCTCCAAGTGCCTCTTGCATTTATGGTTTCCAGCATAAATTTAATTACATATATTTAAATTCTATGGTTGTTTTCAGTGTCAATTATGTCCTTAGCAGCTATTAATCTTCTTGTCAGTAGGATCTGTATTATTCTTCCTCTGTATGCCTTGAAGTGCCTAGAATACTACTCAGTAGGTACTCAAACATGTTGATAGATTTGATTTAGTAGTGTCATAAAAGGGAAATTATAAAGGACATTTAATCTCTTTAACTATTAGCTTTCTAGACTTGAGTTTTTACTTTTATATGTTACTAAACTGTAAACTCCTAGAAACCAGAGTGTATTCTGCTGACACATGCACCCACTGAGCACCCATCTCTGTGGTCTCTAAGTTAGAATATAAGCTCCGTGGAGCCAGGGACTTTGCCTCCTTTGCTTATCTCTACAACCTGACACACTGGAAGAAACTGAGTTAAATGCTTTTCAAATGAAGAAAGTGAATTCTATCAGATCATTTCTGGGATATCTCCCCAGCCATACATGCATTTTTAAAGAAACCCTTCTTCCTAACCAAAGCTGAGCCCTGTTGGCAGTGATGCTCCTTCAATTTTTGCCATAAATGATTGACCGATAATACACAGAAGACCTGAATGAGCCAGTTACAAACCCCCTTTTTTTGCTGAAGTATTAGATGGGGGCAATGGAGCATATTGCAGAGGCTACAGCTGTTGGACAACATAAATTGTAGGGCTGGGACAGCCACGCACTGCCAAGGCTACAGATGTCTTAACTTTCAAGACTAGCATAATGGCAATGAGGAGCAGAGAAAGCTGGTCTGTGGAGAGACAAATGGAGTGAATGCCAAGAGGAGAAGTCAAAAGAAAAGAATGGAGAAGTTTTGCCCCGTGGCCCTTTTCTGGCCCCGTCTGTAATCCCTGGAGAAGTTAGCTCACCCCTACCCTTAGATTCCATGAGTCTGTCCTGGAAGTAATAGACTAGCCCTCAGGGTTTTCTATTATTATGTCACCAAAAATATTTTACTAATTCAAAACATTTAATAAAAACTGCAATAGAGATTGAACTGAGAAAATAATGAGGGTGTTTTAACTAATAGTCAGAGAACTTGAACCCCATTGCCACTCTACCATAGGTTGTGACTAAGTAACTTAGTCACATTGCTGAACTAAGGATGCTGGACCAGATGATATCAACCAATGTTTCTATTTCCCTTCTGTTTTGATCCTGCAATGACAACAGTCACTATGATGAAAACTATAATGTTCAATTAGCCAATTTGTAAATACCCAGATATTTTATAAGATGTGAGGACATATTCAGATATTTATAACATTCTTTAGTTTTCACCTAGATGGTTTAAGTTATATTGAAACAGTCTCTTTCAAATTCATTTTTTCAGCTCTTCATATTCATGAAACATCAGATTTTATATCTTTTATTCTGGGATCTTTCCATATAACATGCATGAAATCAAAATTAGATTTGAATAGACTTTTCTAATCTATGTGCATGGAACACCTGTCTTCTTTACAGCTAGAGAAGTTTCCCCGTCATTAAAAATTTAGTGTCACAATTTTATGTTTTTTGTTCTGAATACATTAAAGATCTTTCCCAACAAGATTTGCAGAATTTCCTGGGCATATGTAAATGTAGAAAACTTGGTACAAAGCCTTGATAATCAATACAGACCCAAGGGACAGAAACTGGGAAGATAGCACATTGCAAAGAACTCAATAAACATTTATTTTCACATCTAAGTCTAATCTTTAAAATAAACCTTCTCAAACTTACTTCCAGATAGTTGTAACACAGTGTTTTAGATTTAATTACAGCTGTTAAAGATTGGGGGGAAAACACATTTTGTGCTTTTAACTCATGTTATGTGTTTTCTTTCTCCTATTAATCAGTTACAGAATATGTCCCCTGACCTAAATCCAACAGTATGAACTGTATTATATTTGTATGACAAAACAACATCATCTGCCTAAAAATATTTTAAACATTTTTGGTAACTTAGTTCAAAATACTAAATATATTTGTATAGTTATCTATTTAATATTCCTCCAGGAAAACTCACATTAAAATGAGGGCAGAATTACATTCCTAACCCTGAGCTTATACCTAGAGCCACAACATGAGCAGAGTGACCTAATTCATAGCACGCTATCATCTGACGTTTATACAGGTGACCAACCATCTCTGTGCTTAGATAACAGAGACAGTTATGAAGCCTATAGACAGACATGAGCCAATTTCCACATAGTGGGAGTCAACAAATCTGAGCACCCTGACCCCTTTCAGTGGAGCAGAATAGTTACATGGCTGATGAAAAGAGTGTGGAAAAATCTGGCTTACAACCATAGATGGAGAGATAAAACAAGAGTTATGTTAAAATTAGGCCTTAAAGTAATCAACAAACACATGCTAAGAACAACAAATAGTTTAGTTTGGCTCAGTTAGTATTGTAGGAAATAAGTCTAGAAATTCAGATTGAAATCAGATTATAGATGGTATTGATTACCAGACTGAGACCAACTGCTTAAGACAACATTGATGATTTCCAAGCAGAAAACTAACTTAGAGCAATGGAAAAAATAGTAACAATCTTAACCTTAGGTAACATGTCATGATCATCTCCACATGGCATGGTACTGCTTGGAAAAAAAGACTAAGAAAGCATAGTACATGACTTCAAGAGGGAAAAATACACATGGATACAAAGTGAAATGATGAATAAAACCTATATGATAAAGTAAAAAGGGTTAGCTTCTTTAAGAAAGGAACAAAATGCTTTGGGAATATATCAGCCTCATATATTCCTTACCTCTGTTTCCTTTTTCTTCTAAACACCAACTCTGTATGGTCCATTCAGAAACAAATATTATTTTAAATAAAAATTATCAAATAAACTTTAATACTACTCTGAGATTCGGTAGAAATCACCTTTCCTGCCCATGCCTAATAATAGTTAACATTCATTGAACATTCTCTAATATACCAGGTATATTACTGATCATTTTACAAGCCTTATCCCATTCAATATGTCCAAAAACACTACATGGTAAGTTTTATTATTAGCACTTTCTGAGGTTGAGAAATATTAAAGTATTTCCTAAGGCTCCATAATTTATGCTTTTAGCTCTTAGCCAAAATATATACTGTATACCATATAATTTAAAAATATAACTTCTGACCTGGCATGAAGGGCCTTCACATTGTTCAAAGTTTCTGCCTTTTCTCTGAGATCTCATCTCCTTCTGGTGCTCAAATTCTCTCACACAGGGTCTGTCTTGTCCTTCCTGCTTTAGTCCCTGTAGCAGACTAAATTACTGTTCACCCATCTCTAGTAACCCCACCCCATGATATCACTTCTCAAGGGACCACCATTATGTTGAACTCAGACATGTTCATATGACAAGTTTGAGACAATGATACTTTAGAGTGAGTAACAGCTATTCTTCCTAGGGAGGATCTAGAAGAGCCAGAAACAGTTTCCCAGCATTTCATCTTTACGGGATGGTCAGTGTCTCTGATAAAGATCGTTTCATCAGCCTGGAACCCAGAATAAGGATGCATAGAGCAAAAGCAAAGTAGATCTGCAATAGAATCCTTTCAAAAGCCAGGCTGTGCTACCCCTATCTCCTTTCCTAAATGTCATCCTTCCTTTGTTCTCAGCCCCTGAGGCATACACTTCCGTCACAGCACTGGTTTCCACCATTAGTGTAGCTGTAAGTCATGTTCCACAGGAAAAATATCCCAAAAAACTGAGATTTGTGTGTGGGAATTTTATTGGGAATAGTCTATGGAAGAACATCTGTGACAGGTAAAGGAAACAAGATTGAGCAGATGGAGAAGTTGAGTTATAACAAATGTGTTGTGAAGTCTTTAGGTAATCTATGTTGAGATCTGAATCTGAAAAGTCTTTCAGAATTTTCTCAGTTGAAACAAAAGAGATGAACTTTTGTGTACCCCCTTCTTTGACCTGCTATTGGACATAGGCTTCCTTCTGAGTAAGAGAGTTCCTTTGGCCAAGGTCAGTTTCTAGGCAGGAGTGTAACCATGAAGAGCCAGAGGAAAAACTCCCTGCACTTGGGATATGGTGGCACCATTCCAAAGAGGGCTCTGGACAACATACCACAGTGTTCACTCTTGCTGTCTATAATGAGTTCCACATATCTGAAAATTGCTTCCCAGGGATTCTAGCTGGTTTCTTTTCCTAGAAATACATACACGAGAAAGATTAGAGAGCCAGCTATAGCTACTACCACCATAGCTGGTCTTAAAGCCATAATAGGTAATCATCATCTATCCTCTGCCACACATGTCATATTTTCCACATCCTTCTCTAGGGCTTTGGGACTTATATGATGAACCAGACCATTATCTCCAAGGGCTCTGTCTACTTTGTCCTTCTTCTGATATAGCCGATGTCTTAACCATTTACAGTAAATATTGAACAGAGTACTAAAAGACATCCTGTGGATCACCCAGGTGCTAAATATTTCCTTTCCTGCTCCCATTGTATCAGAAGTTTTACTCAACTACCCTTACCAGGAAGGAACCTATTTTCCTGTGTATAAATCCCTTGGGACAAAGAGCCAAAGTATCCAGGAGCAGCCATAGCTTTAAGTTTAGTAGGACTGCCATTGCACCCCCACATGGAGCATTTCCCCTCTTAAAATGAGATCTGCAGAGGTTAACAGTTTCATAAATAAAAAGCACAAATTTCCATGTGTGTCATTGGGAATATTCATCCTTGGAACATATGTTTGTCTGATGGACAGCCATAACAAAATACCATAGACTATGTTGTTTAAACAACAGAAATTTATGTTTTCACAGTTCTGGAGGCAAAATTAGATTTCTGCTGAAAATTATTTTGCTGACTTGCAGATGGCTGCCTTCTTGCTGTGTCCTCATGAGGTAAAGAAAGTGAGCTCTCTTGTGTTTCTTTTTATTAGGACATTATTCCCATTGAATTAGGGACCCACACTTAACTACTTTGTTTAGCCTTACTTACTTCCATAAAAGCCCTTTCTCCAAATACATTCACATTGGGCATTAGGGCTCAAACATAGGAATTTGGGGAATACAAAAACATTCAGTCCATAGCATTCTGCTCCTGATCCCTCAAAATTCACATTCTTGTCATATCCAAAACGCATCTATTCCATTCCAAGAGCCCCAACGGTCTTAACTCATTCCATAATCAACTCTAAAATTTAAAGTCCAAAGTCTCATCTAAAAATCATCTAAATCCAATAGACATATGTGGTCTTACGAAGCGGAAACCTCTGTGGTGTCTTGAAGGCAAGAGTACTAGCTATTCATAGGGAGGAGGGGGCTATTTCTGCAGAACTTAAAGGTTCAGAGGAATCCAGGGACTTATGAATTTGAAGGTATCTATTCAGAGAATCCTATTGTTCCACGTATAAGGGCCCCACCCCTTCATAATTAAAGATTTGACCTTGGCATACCAGATCTTCAAATGAAATTTCAACATCTCTAGAGCTCTGTCACTCGCATAAATAAGACCTGATCATGATCCTTATCTTTTTCTGCCTTCTGACTATGGGAGTTAAGAGTCTATACACTGCAATAGTGGCTCTCTGTCTTTTATACTTTGTCTTACATAAGAGTTATTCACCTTAAGCCTTTGAGTATCTTTGCTTAATGCATTAATAATCTCCAGCAAAATCTATCTTATTGATTAATTAATTAATTATTTTCTTTATTGATTTTTAGAGAGGAAGGGGGGAGAGAGAGAGAGAGAGAGAGACATTGATGAGTGAGAGCATTGTTTGGCTGTCTCCAGCATGCCCCCCACAGGGGATTTGGCCCACAGCCTGGGCATGTGCCCTGACCAGGAATTGAACAAGGAACCTCTTATTGCATGGATTGACGCTCAACCACTGAGCATCACCAGCCAGGCTAGCCATCCCATGTAATACAATCACCACTTCCTCTAATCCCATCAAACACCTGATATAGAGTGCATACCAGCACATTCCCTTCCACTAGTCTTCCATCCTAGTTCACACCAGTGAAGGCTGAGTGTTTGTGCTATAAACGCATGCCATGACCACTGCTCAATCTTCCTCAAATAATGAGATTTTTACTGCCAGCCAGTCACTGGGTAATCTAGATCAAAACCCCCATTTCAGTCAGCATCCTATGTCAATAGCTGGCAAAAACTGTCTTCAATAAGATTCCCAGAAAACAGATGCTCAGTCTCTGAAGTTTGCATGCAAGTGGTTTCTAAAAGAGGAAGGAATTGAAAAAGCAAGATTGGGCAAATAGAAGAATTGAACTGTGATGAACTTAAAACAGAGGACTCAGCTGGATATGATGGGAAGCTCTTGAGCTGGGAAGGTCCTGGCATTGATTTAACTGAGGTGAAGAAGCCTTCCCTCTTTACTTGTACATCAAGTCACTGGATATACTGGATATATGTTGCTTTCAGAAAGCAGGCATAAACTTGGGCAAGGCAGCTTTCTTTAGCTGAGGGCAATTCCTAGAGAGGTACTGAGCTGCAGTCAGCAGACAAGAATACCAGCCACTGTGAGAATGAATGCCTAGTTCCTGGAGAAGCTACACACCAAGATAGTCCTCAGCTAACTTACAGGAACTTTCCTCTAAATTTGATATTGATCAGTCATTTGGCTAATTTAGTTCATTCATTCTAATTAATGGTTCTTATCTATAATCCATATTACTGCTTTGCCCCAAATTTATTCTGACAAAATAAAATTCAAACTTGTTTTTGATCCCTTCCTTTCATCTCTTGACAAAATTGGACAAATTGGATATAAAGGAAATGCCTAATTTAGACCCTATTTAGTTCCACTAAGGGATATTAGCTGATTGCCTACTTAAGGAGCTTCTTTCTGTTCCTTGCAGTTTTGTGTTTGAAAGATAATCTGTGAGCCTTCAATTTCAAGATTCATAGCAAAAAAGGAAAAAAAAATATTTTGACGAAAAGACCTCACTTCCCCAAATCACACAGATGTCAGTGACTGCTCATTTAGAAGGCCAGATCACAGTAAACTTTTCCAATTTGATTAAAAAAAAAAAAAATTTACTTATTGACTGCAATGCACAGGACAGACACCACATGACAGGACTATAAATATTTTCTTTAACAAACCTCATTACACAGAAGCAAACCTCATTATATAGAAAGAAAACATTAATTCATTCAATCAAATTGTATTGACTCATGCCCAGTTGCCGGTCACTGTCTAGACAATGTAGATGATGGAGAAATAAACAACACCAGACCCTTGAGTCTAAGTTGGCAGTTAATTGAGACAGCCAAAAAATGTATAACTAAATATATTAAAGGAGGTAGGAAAGTAGGTAGCAGAAAATGTTGAAGTAAAATATGGCGCAGAGGCAGGGCAAATTTGTTTTAACTTTGAAATGTTTTGTGATATACTTCACAGCTGTTAGCAGTACCCATCAGAGAAATTCTTAGATAACAGGTAGAGATACAGAAGCTCACTGAGAACTAAGAATGCAAATAGCTAATGAAGCTCATCACATAAACATAGGAGTCAGCAGCTCATGAAGGCTGTAATCAATACCAGATATTGAAGTAAATATGCCTAGAAAAGGACACAACAGGTGGTAATGAGAAAAGAATGCTTCTTCCTAAGTGAAAGGAAGAAATATTGTCTTCAATATTTCTGCATGTATTTGTTTTGTCTCTACTGATCAATGTGTAGCGTTTTCAGATGGGTAAAGATACCAACCATTTGAAATACAGGTAACTGACAATAAGTAAACTAGAAAATCAATACCCCACATCCAAGAAAGTATTGATCTGTTTAACAAAAAGGGAAAAATACAACATAGCCAAAAGTTGAATAGAAAAATGAACTTTTTACCCCAAAGATGATAATATACGAGCTCTAAAACCACAAAGAAAAATGATTACCAGAGAAATCTTAGGCAAGTCAAAGTCTAGCAAATTCATCATATCCAGGGACTGATAATGAGTGGATTATATTGGACTTCTTTTGCTTATTGGCTATTTGTTATATTCTATCTCACAAATATTTATTAGTGCAGCAGAGTAAAGAGTATAAAAATAATGAAGTGTGAATTATTAAGGATCAAATAGATATACCTGTGGAAAAATATGCATTTTCAAGGTATCCCTAAAATGCTGTTTCATGGTTAGGCAGCCCTTAAAATGGCAAATATAGGCATATGTTCTTATTATCAGTTGATCCTATTAGTATTAAACTTGCTTGAAAAGTCAGTCAGTTATTCTTTTTCTTTTTCTTTTTCTGAACATTTATCGAGTTTCCTATTATTTAATAGATTTAGTCTTGTCTTGCCTTCTTCAAGACCTCCTTCAAACACTGGACTTAGTTTAGTTCTTGGAATAAATTGAAGGTTCATGACCATCCACCATATGTTAATAATTTAAAGAACTTATATGCATGTATGCATAACCCATGGACATGAACAACAGTGTGGTGAAGGTCTGAGGGGCTGGAGCAGGGATGGGGGATCAATAGGAGAAAATGGGGGATATCTGTAACACTTTCAATAATAAAGATACATTTAAAAACAAAACCAATGTATATGTTATATTATTTCTTTTTCTGAATCAAAAATATTGGAAAATATAATAAAAAAAATAATAAATTTAAAAGCAACAAAAAAAATGAACCAAGTCCACTTATATTACTTTTGGTCTTCCAACAAAATTTACCAGTTTCCAGTTTCCTAGCCACATTTTTCTCTTCTAACTTATTGAAACATCTAGAGATTCTATTATAGCCTCGAGCTTGAGAGGAAATGTCTGAGAGGCCAGCCAGCTGTAAAATACAAGAGTTCAAATTGTACTTCTCAGTGCAGACCTCAAATCCTGAGAAAAAAATTCTAAAAGTATGTATCAGAGTGTTTCTTCAAGACTAAATGCCAGGAAGAAAAGTAGTTAGCTCTGATATAATTACTCAGCTAATTGTTAACATTTGTGTAGTAAAGGATATTTGTCCCTGACATTATATTATGTATCTTGATTATAACTTTCATAATGTGACTGTTGGAAAAACTCTCCAGATTAGCAAATCTTCTCAAACTAATCCCAAACTTGAAAACTGTATTGCCTTAATTTCAATGTTCTGATTACACTAAGAAATCTCAAATCAAGACCTTAGTTCTACTTTAAAGGTAATGTAAGTTTTATAATTATGATGAAATTTTAACTATAATACAAGAGTTTAATTAAAAAGGCAAACAAAACTAGGTCTAATTAAATTTTAATTAAACTTTTTATTTATTCCTTTTATTTTTTAATATCCACTCACTCTTGCTGAGTTCTGAGGAGTATATTCACTCCAGTATAATGTTAAGGGAGATCTAATTTCATGCCTACAGTTTTGCTATAAATTTACCTTTTAGAAAGCTAAGTGTTACGGAAGTTGATCTTCACTGTTCAAAAAGAAATATCTTTATACTTAAGGGATCTAAACTTCCTAGGAGAAAGATCTACTCTCTCAAGTCACCCCTTCATCCCATTTTTCAGGGAGGGTCCCCCAGCAGCACCCAACATATATTTGCTAAATAAACAAAGGCATACACTTGGTTGTTTCTATTGGAGAGTGATCAAAAGTCCTTGTTTCCTGAGATGGAAGAACAAAATGCACGCGTGTTAACATTAACAGCAAAATTACAAAGCTTAATGCTCCTAAGCCATAGCTATTTTGATAAGAGAAACTCGGCAATGTTCTATGACAATCCCTGGTTGAAGAGTGGGAGTGTGGATGGTGGGGAACAGACTGTTTTCCCTGAAAGCAGTGAAATCAATATTCTCCTCACAATAACCTAACTCCCAGAAGTTTCCAACAACAGAGAGATTAGTTGCTCTCCTTTGAATTCTCAGTTCTAGCCACAGTTTCTACCAATCCAACAACTTGTCCCCTCTTTCTTAGAATTATTGTCTATATAAAATTTCTGTCCATTGTTAATCAAGTATCAGCCAAAAATTAATTGACACCTCTGTAAAATCTTTAACTTACTAAACTTAGATCCTGATTACTCACTCCCTTAATATTTAATGGAAATTTGAAAGAACTCTTCGTTGATCAATTTCTTCATATCCCAAACCCATGTTATCTGAAAATCTAGCTCTATGTATAAAAGACAAAAACAAAAATTGTAAGTAAAGAATTTTGATATATCCCTGGCCGGTTTGTTTCAGTGGTTAGAGCATTGGCCCGTGAACCAAGGAGCTACAGGTTCGATGCTGGTCAAGGGCTTGTACCTTGGTTGTGGTTCAGTAACAGGCCCTGGTTGGGATTGTGTGGGAGGCAACCAATCGATGTGTCTCTCTCACATTGATGCCTCTCTTTCTCTCTCTCCCCTTCTCATTCTATCTGAAGATAAATGGAGAAATATCCTTGGGTGAGGATTTTAAAAAAAGAAGAAGAAGAAAGAATTTCTATGTAGTAGAAATTTTAAAAGGGGGGGGGGGCAGGGACAAAAACTGAGTTAAGGTGGAACATGATCTATCGTTATCATACCTATGGTTATCCAAAACAGTTGGATATATATAAATCAGCCAAGTCCCGATGTTGCTGCAAGCTTGTCTGGGGCCCACCAGTAGGTGTCCGTGTTCTCCTCTTAAACATAAACGATTTCACAGATTATTAATATCAGTCAAGACCACTTTGTGTCAATGATGAAAGGAAAACATAACCCTTCTATAATGATGCCTAAACACAGACAAAATATGGACATTGTAACAACCACAAAAATAACTAAGCATCTCCCCATGCTGGCTGCTGTTCGTTTATTAATTACAGTTTGAGTCTCAATTTAGTCTCCCCTTTTTCTAGATAAAGTTTATTAAGATACTCAATCATAGTGGCAACTCTCTACTTCTTTAAACCCTCTCCAAATCATCTGACTCAAGCCCAAATCCTGCTAATACCTTCTTACTGAGACACAGCACATTTTCCCATAGTGTGTGTTTTCTCTGACTTCAACTAGTAATAAACCAACTTGTCCCCCTGCAGGGGTGTGTATTTCTGGTGGTTTATATCTTTTTAATCTTTATTGTTGAGAGGGTTACAGACGTGGTCTTTTAGTTGGAGGACATTGACACAACCATCACTATCCAACTTACCTGCTTTTTCTTTGCAGGCTAAGGAACATGCTGCTACTTTTAACATGCTAAGAATAGAGAAGGTATAATCTTTTCACATTGGAAGCTAGATACAAAGCTTCTCCTTGAACACACAAATTGGTGTATACTGCACAGCAAAAGATAAAATGAAAATGTAAAACTAAACAATATTAGAAAGAAAAATGTTCTCCTTTATCTTTTATATCAAATACAGATCTAATGGGTGGCACATCTGTGGCCATCCATCATGATTGTCTATTTCTACATTTTTGCCTGGTGGATTTTTAAAAAATCAATTATAGATTTAGTTTCTGAAAATTAAAACTTTTTAAGAAAGCTCTATTGTCATACTTATGATATATATTTTTGTTATTTTTCCTTGAGAGCAGAAGAAAATTACTATATATTCTTTAATTTTAATATAGAATAATTTATTTCACCATTTCACTAACCAACATATTTTGGATTCAAAGAATTAATCTGCATATTGCTATATCAGTCTCTAATAATTGATGTGATCTTTATGTTGAATTGATTGATAAATTTACATATTTATCTTTTCATAATTTTTGTTTGTGTCTGAAGTTACTGATGTAACATCCAATTTGATTTATTACACATATTTTAAAAATTGTTGCTCTTTTGTGTGAATCTCAAATAAGATTCAGAGAAAAAAACACTATTTTTCATGCCTAACAGACTTTGTTTATGTTTCTGTACTTCCATACAGTTCTAACTAAACAGTGCTGGCCTGTAACCAGATTCTCATTACATTTTCAACATATGTAGAAATATTACCCTAAGCTAACAATCATGTGTTTAAGATACCGTTCATCTTACAAATAACATCATATCAACAAATAAGTCACTGGCTAGTCAGTGAAGTTTGACCTTGAAATTTTGCAATAGATAAATTTATAACAGAACCATAGAACTTGATATTATCCAGAATATGAGATATAGCTAAATATGATTAACTTAAACTATGGCTATCTATAAAAGAGAAAATAAAAATAGTAATTATAACTTTAGATTACATTAGTTTTTAAGAAATTTTTCTAATGTAATTAGATGTTTCTAGTTTCAGTGAATTTACATAGTTAATGGGAACAGAGGAGCTATTAGTTTTTCCAACAAATTCTTGTACATAATGTGTTGGAAAGCAGCATATTTTTAACTATTTGATATCAGGGATCCTACAGAATAATTTTTAAAACTATTGAAGACCACGAAGAACTTTTGAAGATATATGTATCAATATTTGTGGCATTAAAACTGAGAATTTTAAGTATTTATTAATTAATTTTAAAACAACAATTAGTATCATAAGTTAATCAAAATAACATCAAAACTATATATCTCAAAATAAAAATGTAATGGGAAGAAGAGCATACTTTGGCATTTTTGCAAATCTCTTCAATTCCTGACAACTTACCTATTGCAACATGTCGCTTTGTTTGAAGTAAATGAAGAAATAGATATTAGTTGATAGACGGAGAATTATGGATGTGATTCACAGAATAACGAGTATTACTTTTGTTACCACAGTAAAACTCACAATTACTAGTTACAATATGAAATTTGAAATCATACCAATTAATCTTTTATACTCTACTACATTATAAGATTTTGCTAAGATCATGCATTGGTCATTTAGAAAATATTGGTTCCCACAGTTATGTATATCATCCAAATGTTAACACAATTCATTATGCAATATCAAAAATTGGATCTGTCAACAGCAGTAGTAATCTCATCAGGAAAGTTCTTAAATTGGGAGAAATCAAGGATTATAAATACACATTTTGCAAAATTCTAATTACCCCTTGAAAGTCTGTTATATCATTGGCTCAAATACTACCACTTGTTTTCCTTGAAGTGACAGTCTCATCTTGTTCATTTATGAGAAAATGTCTGTCAAATACTTATGTCAAAATAACCACAGTTTATTGATTTTTCAAATGACAAAGTGGTTCCATGAGAAGACAGTGACTTCAGCTCACAACTCAAATAATCACACAAATGCTTTATCTGGAGACAACAAAAACACTTGGGTAGGCAGCAGAAATGTTTCATGTGTCTCTTCTATGTCACCCAGAACATTGAAAAGACAAGTAGTTGATAAAGAAAATACAATAAAATTTTAAATTCTGCCATGTTAGATCTTCCTCCATTGCCATGAGTGGCAATTCCCACTACCTCCTTTATTTTTTCTATTGCATAGTGTGCAGGCCTCTATTATATAATTTACCAAGTATATATACTATGGTAATCTCATAAATGTGTCCCTTCCTCCTAAAATACTGTTTCTCAAAGTTACAGATAATCCCACTCATCTTCTTGTAATTGACACTGGACCAAATCCTTCAGCAGACAGAAGGGTCTTAAAAATGAACAACAAAAAATTTAAAATAATAATTATGTTTTCTATAACAGCTTTATTAAATACCATGCAATAAACAATGAAGATTTTTGTTAGAGCTTATGGAAAACAGTATAAGAGTTTATAAACAAAAATTTAAAAATAAAACTACTATATAATCCAGCAATTTCATGTCTAGATATGTTTCCAAAAGAGTTGAAGTTAGGATCTTGAAGAAGTATCTGCGCTCTCATGTTCTTTTCAGCATTGGTATACAATAGCTAAGATAGGGAAACAACCCATATTCCTCTCAACAGATGAATGGAGAAAGACAATGTGGTATATATATAACATGTGATATTATTGAACCTTGTAAAAGAAGGAAACCCTACCATTTTTGACAACATGTGTGAAGCTGGAGGACATTAAGATAAGTGACACTGGCCAGTGACCAAAGGACAAATACTATATGATCTTATTTATAGGAGGACTCTAAAACAGCTAAACTCACAGAAGCAGAGGGCAGAATGGTGGGTGCCAGGGGGAGAGGGAGAAATGGCGAGTTGTTGTTCAATGGGAATAAAGTTTTAGTTGTGCAAAGTGACCAAGTTCTAGAGATTTGCTGTACAACATGGTGACTATGACTAACTAACTATAAGGTGTCTTACATGTAAATTTTAAGAGGATTCGTATTAAACTTTCTTATCACATAAAAAAAATTTTTAAGAGGATTCGTATTAAACTTTCTTATCACATAAAAAAAGACAAAAAACATGTTATTAATCTTACCACCACATTGAACCATACAATGTATGTATTTTTTTTATTTTTATTTTTTTGGTACGTGCCCCTAGTGGGAGCTGAACACAGGAATCTCTGGTCCTCAGGCCGATGCTCCAACCACTGAGCCAAACCAGCCAGGGCTGTATTTTTGAAAAGAGAAAAAAAATCATAAAACCCACCAAAGGAAAAAAGACATTTCCTGTTGACTTTTGGCAGACTTTTCATTAAGTAACAAAATTTTCAGAAAAGCATATAACACTGAGAGGTATATCCTATACCTCTTCAAAATATTCTGAGAGCTATACCCTATTAACTTAAAACTGCATGCACGGACAAATTATGATTTAATGGGAAGATCATAAAAATATTTTCAAATATATAGTAACAAAAAATATTAGTATATATCAGCAAATGCTCTTCTAACCTTATATAATTCTTATATAGTTCCATCTTACTGATGAATACATTGAGGCACAAATAGATTAAGTAACTTAGGTAGTATAGCTATTAAGTGGCAAAGCAAGAATTTGAAGCCACACGTTTTTATTGAATTTTAGAGAGAGGAAGGGAGAGGGAGAGAGATAGACACATGGACGAAAAAGAAACATGGATCGGCTGCCTCCAACATATCTCCTACTAAGAATCGAGCCTGAAACCCCAGCATGTGCACTTACCAGGAACTGAACGCAGGACCTCTTGGTAAATGAGTCTATGCTCAACCACAGAGCCACACTTGCTCAGCTAACTTATCATCTTGATAACTTTTTGTAATTGGACAATGTTTTATGTCTCATTTCAATGAAACATACTGTATATTTCTCACTGAGCTTTTAAAGTTCTTGCTTATATTCTACATGAAAAGGGAGCTCTGCAAAATCGTAGGTACAAGCTAGTCTTTTGAAGACATAAATAATATACCTGGGTCCCCATCTGGCCAGTCTTTGCTTAGAGACACATTCAAAGGAAACACACAGATCTTATACCAGAAACCTTGAAGTATATTGTTCATCTATAATGTGGGTTTTTCTTTAAAAGGTCAGACCAAATGTTTTACATATTTTAACAGACAAAAGTATTTTCAGAAATGTTCTCATTTATGCTATATAAATCCAGAAGGAAGATTTAAACATATGAAAGGAAAGAAACAGACATAAAAAAAAAAAACACACATAAAAGAAGATATCGAAAGAAAAAAATCCTAGTCTCTGATGGTTTTCTAGTTCTCAGAACCAGCCCTTCATGTCACCTGGCTTCACTCACTGCCCTTGGGTTCCATGAGTTGTTCATGTAGCCTCTTGCATGGGGAAATCAAGATCAGATGACATGATAATGCATTTGATTAAAGAGTAATTTTAAATGTAGCCAAGCAATGGGACAGTAGCTGAAGGAATAAATGAAGACAAATGAATTTTTGTAAAAGTCATGTACATGTTTATATTTGATATGATAGATGCAATGAAAAAGAGTGGATAATGGTGTAGAAAAATGATAATAACCAAACATGAAAACTCACGAAAAAAGCCAGAAGGCAAGGGATGTAAGTCTTTTAGGGAGGGACATTCCTCTGGTAAGAGAAAGCATTCAAGATGAAAAGAGAATATGGGTACACAGGTAGGACGCACAGCTATATTTTGATCCGACCAGGGAAAAAGGAATGAGCTATATCCTGGTAGCATCTATATTCTTAATGGAATATGGTATAATTAATTTTCTGTAAGATGAGAACAGTAGGAGACTTGGATGAATTGGTAGGAGAGGGAAAAATGGATATCATAGTCATGATATAAAGTGAATTAGCACATCTATAAAAACATAGATGGTTTCTGCCCTATTTGATGTTAGATATTACATAGTGATAAAAATAAGTAAAATAAGCTTACTATAATTACTCTCTGGAAATTTTTAACTACAAGTTTAGGTATGAAGTTGACAAAAACTGGACTTATTCAGTTTTATACAGTGGTGGGAACAAAAAATGGCCAAGAAATTGAAGAACATGCAAAGAAGTATGATTATAATGAGGGATGAGGGAATCTAAGCTGAATAGAGAGAGAAATGAAGATAGAGAGTCAGACATCTGTGAATCAATAGATTGAAAACATCAATGAAATAGAGCTTTGTTTGCATGGAGTTGTTAGAGCAAGTGAGAAGGAATTACATTGTTCATGTAGTTAGAAAGTGGATCTGTGAGTATGAATTCAGGAACTGCATCTAGTCCTCCTGACTGTGAACTCACTTTGAACTTGCTCATGGCACTTTGCTCATGGCACTTTGAACTTTGGTCCAATAATGTATTTCCAGCTCCTAATTAGTTCTTTTTTGTTTCAGAGTGCTTAGCTTGACCTTTATATGCACACACAAAATTCACTCTAATTAGTTCTAAGGAAGAGAGATAAAAATAATAATAATAACAATAACAATATACAGAGAACTCACAGAACTGATAAAGGGATGAGAGATTTTCTAGGCTGAATATCCAGTAACAACTCTGGGAATCACACCACAGCATGCTGGCAGAGACAGACACCATCCTGCTCTCCACTAGGGAACACCAACTGGTAACATTGTAAAGCAGCTGCCTCCCCCTCCCCCAACACCTGGTTCAGCAAACTGGATGTGCCACACATTGCTACCTGTTTCCTTAGGTAGATCATTTTTCATTCAAAGCCTACCATGTGTGCATTTGATTGGTGGAAAATAAGCTCCATGATTGCCCCTTGCAGAGCTGGAAAGTATGGTACTTCATGATTCCACTAGAGGATTGACAATGTGCAAAGGACAAAAATGTGAGGATTTGCAAAAGTCTTTATAAGGGTTCAATGGGAAGAACTGTTGCTTCTAATATTAAAATTTCTTACTTTCCACATTGTTTAAAGACTTTGATCTTTAAATGATTCGTACAGTGCTAAATGCAAAGTGTTCAGTAATGAGAAAATGTTGGTGATGAAGTTACAAAAAGGAAAGGAGAGACGACTATGTGTTATGACATTCTAGCCACTCAGACTAGGTGCACAGATAATATTTTTAGGTCATAACTTTGCCATAAAACTTTTTACAACTATCATATCAAATGCCTAGTTATTTAATAATTTCAGCAGTTTAAAATATTTCCGTTTGAAATTTGTAGATGTGTTAGGCTCTAAAAAGTATGACACCAAGTCATGTCACTAACCAGAAAACAATATAGAGTTTCAAGTTCTGAAGCCAGACATTAAGTGAAAAAGAGGCTTGAAGTCTTTACATTTTACAAATGTTTCTTTTTGCTTCACTTACCAAATTCCTCAAGGAGATGCATATTTTTAGCCTAAATGTGCACCATAATTACCTCAACTTCAAATTACATTGTCACTGCAACTCTTTTTTGAAAATATGTTTTTATTGATTTTTTTAGAGAGGAAGGAATAGAGAGATGGAAACATCAATGTGAGAGAAAAACCCTCATTGGGGTTCCAGCCTGTAAACCAGGCATGTGCCCTGATTGGGAATTGAACTGGGATCTCTCAGTCCGTGGGACGCTGCTCAATCCACTGAGCCACACTGGTAGGGCAGCCACTGAAACTCTTAACACACTACCAAGGAGAAGTTTGGGAAACACTTCTGGTAAAACATTTCTTTACACAAGATAGAGAAACCTTATAATTTTCAGAGAGATGATTACATAAAGTTCTACCTATAAATGTATTTAATTGCACCTTTTTTTACTTCATTTTCTCAACCTAGGTCTCTTTCTTATTTTTTCCACCCTTATCTCAAAAGGAAGACATTGAAACTTTGGTTAAAGCAAAATGTTCAAAGATATTTACCTAGTTAGTTCATCTTAATTTCTCTCTTAGATTACAATATTTCAAACAATTAACAAAGAAGCTAAAACTCACTCTAGTAACTACTTTCTGTACATACAGGTTCAGAAATCATAAAACATTGACCATGAAAGTATGAGTTATAGGTACATATAAGTAAAATTAATAAGAAGACTCTACATAATAATCAGAGATAATATGGTACATAACAAGAAATGCACATAAAACTTTACAGATTACCATTAATACATATAATTGACAATAATAATGGACTTAAACATTGAAATTTCATTAGGAAACTATTTTTTCAAATTTTATTCATTTATTTTTGTTACTGATGTTTCTCCCCCCCCCCCTTGACACTCTCCTCCCCATCCTGCCCCCCACCCCCAGCATTGTTGTCTTTGTTTATTGTTTACAAATACATGCACATAAGTTCTCTGGTTTATCTCATCTATCCCCCCACCCCCACCCCAGGCTCCCCTCCTCTGAGGTCTTAACCATACTCCTTTCTATGTCTCTGGGTCTATTTTGTTCACCAGCTTATTTTGTTTATTATATTCCACAAATAAGTGAGATCATGTGTTATTTGTCTTTCTCTGATTGGCTTATTTTGCTTAGCATAATGCTCTCCAGGTCCCTCCATGTCATCTCAAAGCATAAGAGATCTTTCTTTCTTACAGCTGCATAGTATTTCATTGTGTATATGTACCACAGCTTTTTTATCCACTCATCTACTGATGGACACTTTTACTGTTTCCAGATCTTAGCAATTGGAAATAGTGCTGCTATGAATATAGTAGTACATGTATTTTTTCTGTTGGTGTGTAAGTCTTATTAGGATATATTCCTAGAAGTAGAAATCCTCCAAAAGATTTTTAATATATTTTGGTGCTCCTATATTGGGTGCATACATGTTTACCAAGGTTATATCTTCCTGTTGAATAGATGCTTTCAATATTATGTAGTGGCCTTCTTTGTCTCTAGTTATGGCCTTCTTTTAAAATCTATTTTATCAGATATGAATATTGCTACCTCAGCTTTTTTTAAATTTCTGTTTGCTTGGAAGATTTTTTTACATCCCTTCACTTTCAACCTATGTAAGTCTTCTTGTGAGGTGGGTCTCTTATAAACAACATATATATACGTCATGCTTTCTTATCCATTCAGCTATTCTGTGTCATTTCATCAGAGCATTTAATCCATTTACATTTAAGGTTATTATTGATATGTACTTATTTATTGCCATTTTTGTTTACTGTGGTTCAATTTTTCTTCCTGTTTCTTCTACTAATTATAACAGTACTTTTAACATTTCTTGGAGTGCTGGTTTGGTGCTAATGTATTCCCTTAGCCTTTTTTGTCTGGGAAGCTCTTTATTTGACCTTCTATTTTGAATGATAGTCTTGCTGGATAAAGTAGTCTTGGATTCAGATCCTCGTTTTTTATTATCTTGATTACTTCATGCCATTCCCTTCTGGCCTGTAGTGTTTCCGTTGAGAAGTCAGCTGAGAGCCTTATGGGAGTTCCTTTGTAGGTAACCTGTTGCTTATCTCTTGCTGCCTTTAGGATTCTCTCTTTGTCTTTAATTTTTGACATTTTAATTATTATGTGTCTCGGTGTGGGCCTGTTTGGGTTCTTCTTACTTGGGGTTCTCTGTGCTTCTTGAACTTGAATGCCTTCTTCCTTCACCAAGTTAGGAAAGTTTTCTGTCACTATCTCTTCAAATATATTCTCTAACCATTGCTCATTTTATTCTTCTTATGGAACCCCTATGATGTGAATATTGTTATGTTTCCCACAGTTCTGTTGTCCCACAGTTCTCTTAAGCTGTCATCCTGTTTTCCTTTTTTGGTACACGCCCCTAGTGGGAACCAAACCCGAGACTCTCTGGTCTGCAGGCCAATGCTCCAACCGCTGAGCCAAACCAGTCAGGGCGAGTCATCCTGTTTTTTTAATTTTTTTTTTCTTTTTGGTTTTCTGATTGGGTGATTTTTTTTTTTTTTTATCCTCACTGGAGGACATTTTTCCATTTTTTGTACAGATAGAGTGGGAGGGAGAGAGAGGAAGGGAGAGACAGACAGAAACATCAACATGAAGGGACACATCGAGTGGCTGCCACCCGCACGACCAACCAGGGCCGGGGACAAACTGCAACCGAGGTACATGCCCTTAGCGGGAACCGAACCCAGGTCTCTCCAGACCGCAGGCCGACGCTCTAACCGCTGAGCCAAACTGGCCAGGGCTGATTGGGTGATTTTTTAAATTCTGTCTTCTAATTCACTGATCCAGTCCTCAGCTTCCTCTACTCTGCTGGTTATTCCTTCCAATGTGTTTTTTATTTCTGCTTTGTCATTCTTCGTTTCCAATTGGTTGGTTTTCAATATTTCTATATATTTACTCATGGTATTGAGTTCTTTACTAGTGCTGTTGATCTTCCTCATTACCATCACTCTGAACTCTACCACTGATAACTTGCTTAACTGAATTTCATTTATCTCATCTTTAGTAGAGTTCTCTAGTTCTTTCATTTGGGATTTACTTCTTTGTTTCACCATTTTGGCTATCTCAGTGGGTTCTGGAGCCTGCCAAATTATCTCTATGGGTGTTGGTGTTCTGCTGTTTGAGGTTCTCTCTACTGGATTTGGACGAGTGTGGGAGGACCCACGTTAAACCCCACTGTCAAGTCTTACTTCCCTGGGTAGATTTGCAAGCCCAGGAAAGGTTTAGTTATCCTCTAGCTTTTTGTCTGGAGGTTATTAATCTCAGTTACTTGATGAGCCTTGGGTTGTAGCTCTCAACTGAGTAAAAAAACTCTCTCAGGTGTTCAGGGTAAGAGGATTTCCAGTGCGTGGGGCAGATGCTGGCTGTTAATGAGCCTCAGTCTGCATTTCTCTGGCACAGCTGAGTGGTGTTAAATTTCTGAGGGAGGGGCTGTTGCTTCTCCCAGGGGCTCTAGGAAGGGGCTCTTTGAGTAAGATGTCTACTGTCCTGTGAGGGAATAATTCAGCAAAAAGCTCTCAGTGCCCCCTCAATCCTAAGTCTCTCCACACATTTCCAGACCAGTCCACCCTCCCTCTGCCAGAGCCCAAGGTGAGTGGCTGCAGCTAATTTAGTGCTCTGTCCCAGCCCTCTGTGATGTGGAGCCAGCTTGGGATTTTAACCCTGAGGGAGCTGCTCACAGCTAAAACAGCTGTTGTCTGTGGGCTCCCATCCCACCCTTGCACACCTCCACATATCCTACCAGACTTGATTCAATGTCCCTTTTTCCTGTTCCTTGTTATATGGGTCCTCTCCAGCTGCTTTTCATTGTCCCAATGATTTATCTTTATTTTAGTTATAATTCCAGTTTGGTCCTGGGAGATGGTCTGTGTAGCTTCCATTAACTCCACCACCATTTTAGAATTTTCAGGAAAATTTTTATTGTTGTTGCTAAACAGAAGGAGTGTGATGGTTAAGAATGTGAATTTTAGAGTAAGATTTCCTGAGTTCAGATTCAGCTCTGTCCATGCTAGGTATGTAAACATCAAGTTCTTTAACATTTCTGTCCTCTCTCTGTAAAGTTAGGGATAATGTTAATACCTACCTGATAAAATTGTTATGAAACTTATGTAAGAGATTATAGATAAGGATATAAAGCAGTGGTTGGCATGTTGTGAGTTTCCAGTACAGGTTAGCTTTTTAAATTAAATTTTTATATTGTAGAAATATTATCAACTGTCTAGATAAAATTAATCAACAACTTATAGATTTTTTTCATATCTATCTTCTAGCCCAGATAAAGATTTTTAAAAAATATCTTCTGTGTATATTTAGTTAAAAATCTGAATATTTTATTCATACTACTCACAAATTCTAGAACTTTTGCTGAAGTTTGGGTAATCTTCAAGATCAGGGTTGGCATACATTTTTTTTTTCTGCAGAGGCCCTGTTAGTTTATATTTTAGTCTTTGCATTTTATACAGTTTCTGTCACAATTACTCAGTACTGTCATGGTAGTGGGAATGCATCCAAAGACAACACTCAAACAAATAGGCATGGCTGTAATCCCATGAAACTTTACTAACAAAACAAGCAGCAAGCTGCATTTGTCCCATGGGTGGAGTTTGCTGGCTCCTGTTCTAGATATTTGTGAAATACAAACAAAATCCTCAAATATTTTAACCCTATTTAAATTACCTGAGGAGAATAAACTGAATTAAACAACTTGAATCTCCTGATATCACTGTTTGTGAGTGTATGAATCTAAATCCTGAATTCCCTTTTGAATAAAACAAATATAAACAGTAGTCAGAAAAGTCAATGTTTCTTGTTAACAGACACAAAGAGGAGATCTGACAGTTTACAAGACCGAAGAACTCTGCCTGACTCACCAGTTAAATAACATGAGGGTAATCAGAGGAGCTACACTTGTGTGTTCATCGTTCTGCTTACCACGTGAAGACAAAACACCACTGACACATGATAAAAGTACTATTAACGAATTATTAATTTGAGAATGCTATAATTACTAAGATAACACTATGATAGAACTTACTGAGAGTTAAGCACAATGTTTTTACAAATGAAAAGCAGGTGAATCTATCTGATCAAAGTGAGTTAGAATGCATAGTCAGAGGAGTGGTGAGCTTACCCATGAGGTCACTGCAGTGCTTGACTTTCATGTAGTATGACTTTGCACTATCTTCAAAAATAAAAATTGAAAAGGAAAATTGATGACACTCTGTAGAAATCTGAATATTGGCAACATAAGTAAAATGTATATCATCTGGGTTTTGTTGTCAAATGTTTTTTCTATTTTTTTTTTTGTTTGAGCTTAAATTATCCAGGTAGTTGCCCAAATGTTCCACTTAATTTTACAGAGTGGGTTACCGTTTAAGTGTGTGAGGGAAATAAATAACTGGAAGGATGGCTGCTGTGTATGTTTTGGTTTTCACTTTCCCTGATTATCCACCACCTTTGTGTGGCAGGAGGGGGAGAAATAGAATAGATGGTACCTCCTGAAGCATCACCTCTCGTTCCACTGCAGGCTGGGTATACACATTACAGCGAAAGCACAAAAGTCATCTAAGAGGGATCCTCAAAGGACTCAGCACCCTCCTGTGTTCATCAGCAGATACTCAGGCCTGTCAATATTTGAAGAAGAGAGTCAATTCCTAAGGCTTTTTGTCTACACCAGAGAGGCTGGTTATTATGCAAAGTGAGGGTACAGAGCTATGGGTCTGGATATTTCATCCACTGGCTTCACACAGGAGAACTGACAATGATGTCTGTTGGGGATCCACTATCCCAAGGTGAACACATTCTCTCTCATCTTTCTCTGTGCTTGTCCTGAATTCCAACCATCAGCAGGTGTCTGTGCATGTGGGATTGGTGCCTGCCTCCCTATAGTCTCCACATTCCAATGACTGGCCATTAAACTGCTGCCCAAGTCTCCCACTTTGAGATATAACCTAAGGCCTGTTACACCTCCTCCCTCACAGCACCTCCCTTCCCTTCCAACTCATTCATGACCTCTAGTGACTCCTCTCTCCTCTTCCAGATTCTCCTCAGTTAAGCCAGGTCTAGAACCAGAGGCCCCTGGTATTTCTGCCTCCTGTCTAAGTACCGTAAAAACCAGTCCAAGATACTATATAGAGAATCATATATGTAGCACTATAGTGAAGTTGCTTCAGTTCAATTCTCTAATGTACTTTGCATTTATGAAACACAATACAGAACCAAAGAAAAAAAGGAGGGATGACATTAATTACTTTATTGCAGACACTATTAATGGAAATTTTTTAAAAGTGTGTCTACAATTCCACATAAAATTGAATAAAAAGTGTTTTTCCCCACTCATTTTTTAGGTACTGTCCATGTACACATTCAATGAGTACAGATTTTACTGCTATCTAGATATATTTGGGAGCCTGCTTTTTGTGTATTTTCCCAATTTACTATTGCCCATTCTCATCTTACTGCGAGTGAGACCCAACCTGGCTCTCACCTGCCTCTCACCTCCACTGTTCAGCGTTCAGCCATTTGTGGGTTCCCCACACTGCTCTCTGTGCACCCACGATAAAGACACAGGTAAAATAATGCTTTGTCATTTGTATTTAAAAAGCGGGACCTCATGGTTTACATTGATCTGGTCCTTAAATTCTCACTTGTAAATATAGCAAGAAACTGCTTTGTGGTCACTTACAATGTTTTAATTCCATATGCCAGTTTGTGTATATCAGTCCAAAAAAAGGGGGAGAAAGAAAATATTTTCACTTCAGAAATCAAAATATAACCCAAGTTCCCACCACCACTGCACACATATTTTAAGCAATCTTTTCCCTAATATTACATATTTATAGTTAAGTAAATACACATAGAAAGCCAATGAAATTATGATCAACTGTATTGATAACAAATAAAAGCTAGTCATGTGAGATCTAACTTAGTGGTGCCCCAGATGTGGTCCATGGACCATAACCACTTCATGAATTGTTACCTGTTTGCAATTAAATAACTACAGATATTGAGAGTGTTTGGAAACATTTATGGTAATTTGAATATTAGTTTTATGCCTGCTCAGCTTAATGAGAAAAATATGGGCTTATATTTTACATAATGTTAAAAATTTTATTTATGATCCACAATGGATTGGGACAAAACCAAAACGTATCTTGCACACATGAACTTTGCGTAGCACTACTCCACAACAATAGTCATTGGAACTTGTACCTTCGTATCACATACTACTTTTTACTCTTTAAAAACTTGTTCTACTATAAAGCAACCCATTATAGAGCACTTGCTATGTGTGTACTGTATGTGGGCACCATGAAAAAGCATGAAAGCTGGTAAAGCATGTCAAAGATGGAAGAAACAGGAAGATCAGATGATTTACAAGGAAGACCCAGTGGTGAGCTGCAGGTGCGCCATCATCTTCAGAGGCATCTGGACGTTATCTCAGCATTGTACTCGCTCCATCAAGCCAACACAAGGCACAGAGAATTAATTGCTTTAATTTATTTATTAAGTGCTTTAATTTATTTCCCTTTTAATCTAAGAAACTGCTCAAGGAGACATCAATATTATGGACACGAACAAAATCCTTAATTTTAGTGAAGCCTAAACACACACACACACACACACACACACATATATACATATATACATATACATACACACACAAAATTTATATATATTTTCTCTCTCTATCAAAAGGTCTATTCCAGTAGCAGTCATAGAAAAGCAGAGCTGAAGAGTCCCAAATTATTTACAAGTTTCAGGTAAATAAAATGTGCTTTTGGAACCTTAGTGCACCTCTTAATTGACTTCATCAAATAAAGAAAGGGAAATGAAACCTTCTTCTTGACAACAATTTGGACTCAGTGAGGATGTACTAACACCACTGCCCCAGGACAAAAACGTGTTTGTCATCCCATGTTAAATGGGAACTGACAGATCCTTGAGGGTACGTGGAATCCTCTCAGTGTTTATGCTTCTATCTCCCAGCTTCGTCCTGAGCCCACAGCCACCTGGTGTTCTGTGCTGCACACACACAAACTGCCCTTTGTTTTATCTATGCAAAAGCATAAACACCAGAGTAGCAATTAAGTCCCAGTGGTTCTTTAGCTATGTTTAGGCTTTACTGTCATTACCAGATAGTAGCAGAAATAGAGAGATGTTCGAAATCAATTTCACGTTTTAAAAAATGCCTACTCAACAGTCAGCATTCTTCTTGTTAAAGGGATCATCATAGAATCACATGTAAGCAATATGAGATTGGACACTCTTCTTTCTTTAAAAAATGTGTGAAATTCTTTTAATTTAATCAGTTATTCTCATTTTTTTACTGAAATGCATTCCCAGTACATTTTTATGTGTATTTTTAGCAACAGACAAAAGGCTTCATTGTACACTTGTGTGCACCATTTATAATGTTGGTCTATGCAACTTAGGAGAGGATTTTGTTTTCCTGACCCCTTGTGATTCACTCAATTATTTACTTTCAACTACAGAGTTGCAAGATGACCTAAGTATTAACTCATAAGTCTGTAAAGACTTTGACATTCATCCAAATGCTACAGCCCTGAATGCAGTAAAATAAATGCAAGGAATAATAATATGGTACCTATTTCTGACTTAGATCACGCTGAAGGCAATAACACAGGAGGCATGTATTTTAATGAATTTTTTAAGGAATACTAAGGCACTTATTATGCCTGAACAATTGCAAAGTTAGCTTATTCCCATCGCAATAATTTTAGAATTTCATTGTTGCAGCTCCTCAATCATTCCATTAGAGAATAGTATATTGTGGCATAAGATCCATAACTGATTTAACTTGGCCATAAATATTTACAGAGTTGTATACCAAGATTTCTGTTTGACCTTTAGGTATCTTTTGGGAGTAAGAATCAAATACATCAAAGGAATTGGCTAAAAAAGTAATTGGATTATTTACATAAATAATACCCTAACCAGAGACACTGCTGAAGCTGTGCTTGCACTCCTGCTCTTTAGCGTTCCAATTACGACCCTGGACGTCATCACCAAGGTCTGTGAAATTCCTTATTTATCTGTGTGTCCCTAGTACTGTGCACAAAGTCTCATTTGTATACACTATGCATTACATAAGTGTTTGTATGAATGAATGAATCAATGTATGTTTTCTGTTTAGACTTCAATAGAAAAATCACAAGTTTTTCATTTTTATTTATTTTAATTAATTTATTTTTGTTACAGCTGTTTCTCCTTTTTCCCCCATTGACACCCTCTTCCCCATTCCCACCCCCTTTCACAGTATTGTTATCTATGTCCATTGGTTACACATATATGCATATAAGTTCTTTGGTTTATCTCTTCCCTTCCTCCCCTCCTCCTCTAAAGTTTGTCAGTCTGATTCCTACTTCTGTGTCTCTGGGTCTATTTTGTTCATCAGCTTATTTTGTTCATTATATTCCACAACTAAGTGAGATCATGTGGTACTTGTCTTTCTCTGACTGCCTTATTTCATTTAGCATAAAACTCTCCAGGTCCTTCCATGTTGTCTCAACTTTTTAATTGGCAAAATAACAAAAAAGAAAAGACAACTCCATTTAATTTGGGGGGGCGTTGAGCTGAGGCCGGTATACTATGGAGTTGTCAGTAAAAACAGACACATGAAGAAGGGTGAAAATACTAGAGGGAACAGATAGAAATAAAACTAGAGACAATTTATTAAAGATAATTAATGTAGACATATGACTGCCTCTAAACTTGTGAGCAATAAATCCACATGAGCTATTTTCTGGTAAAACGGCTAACACAGAGCCAAAGTGTTAAAAGCACTGTACGATGACATATTTTTAGGCAGAATTTTTTTAGTTATTTAATTATAGTTTCCAGTTTTATTCTTAAATTCTCGATCTTGGCTTAACTCCTTGAACATAGTAAGCATACTTATTCTAAATTTGTGTCTCATGACTACACTACTGCAGCCCCTGTGGACTTCTCCCTATTATCTGTTGTTTCTGCTGGATTTTGTTCATGAAGATTTATCACTTTGTGTGCCTGATTTTTTCTTTGGTGCTAACACTATATGTGCAGAACTAGTCATAGAACTAATATGTAGCCAAGGATGGTGTTTTATTTCTCCAAAAAGGTTTTATGTATGTTTTTATCAAGTAGCTGGAGGAATGAACAGTTTGAGGTCATTTCAATTTAATCTCAGGAACAGAGATGATTTGAATCTAAGCCAAACTCTTGAAGAGTTTCTGGCTACTTTGTCCTTGTATTTTGAGAAGTAATCTTCAAGATACAACCTCATTGTGGCAGCTTCATCAGGGTCCCAAAGCTCTGGGCAAGTCCTGGACCCCAATCCCTACTTCAATCCCTATTAAAAGCTCTGCTCAGGCTCTAATTTAAAATATATGTGTGTATGTGAATATATATATATATATATATATATATATATATATAGTTGTTTTTGATATCGATATCAGATGATGGATCCTTTTTATGTTCACCTTATACCACTCTCAACTCCAGTCTTCTTTTTAGATAGAGTAGAAGGGAGAGAGGGAGAGAGAGAGCGAAACATCAATGTGAGAGAGACACATCGATTGATTGCCTCCCACATGACACACACTGGGGCCGGAAATCAAACCTGTAACCCAGGCACGTACCCTTGACTGGGAATTGAACCCGCAACCCTCCAGTCTGCAGGCCAATGCTTTAACTGCTGAGCCAAACTAGCCAGGGCTTTCTCTTTTTTTTTTTTTTTTGTATGTGCCCCTAGCGGGAACCGAACCCGGGACTCTCTGGTTTGCAGGCCGATGCTCCAACCGCTTAGCCAAACTGGCCAGGGCTCTCATTTATTTTTAAATGCTGTGATCCAATCCTTTTGGGGGCAAGCTATGAAGTTTATTATGTAAGACAACTGTGACCTGTAGTCTGTTCTTGTTTATTTTTTATTCCCATCCTTCCCTTCCCTATGGTATCCATCAGTCTGTTCTCTATATCTGTATGGGTCTGTTTCTGCTTTGTTTTGATTGTTTGTTTATTTTATTCCACATATAAGTGAGATCATATAATATTTGTCTTTTTCTGTCTGACTTATTTCATTTAGTATACTACCCTCTGGGTTCATCCTATAAACTATCATTTAAAAGGCAAAATATTTGGTCCAGGCCCATTTGGCTCAGCGGTTGAAGCATCAGCCTGTGATCCAGAGAGACCCGGATCCGGTTCCCACTAGGGGCATGTACCTCGGTTGCAATTTGTCCCCGGCCCTGGTTGGGTCGTGTGGGTGGCAGCCACTCGATGTGTCCCTTTCACGTCGATGTTTCTCTCTCTCTCTTGCTCTCGCTCTCTCTCTCTCCACCTCCCACTCTATCTGAACAAAAAACAAAAAAATGTCCTCAGGTGAGGATAAAAAATATAAAGAAATAAATAAAAGGCAAAATATTTGTATTTTTCTAATAACCAGTGAGGTTGGCATCTTTTCATCCACCTCTTGGACATTTGTATGTCTTCTTAGGAGAAATATCCATTCAAGTCTTCTGCCCATTTTATACTTGGATTGTTTGGTGTCGAGTTGCTTGAGTTCTTTATATATTTTGGAGATTGACCCCTCGTCAGAGCTGTTGTTTGAAACTATCTCCTCCCATTTGGTTTGTTGCCCTTTTTGTTTTGTTGGCAGTTTCTTCTGCTGCGAAGATTTTATTTTGGTATAGTCCATTCATTTACTTTTGCCTTTACTTTCCTTATCTTTGGGTTCCAGAGGGAAGAGGGATGAGACAGAAAAGGGGTTCAAATATATGACATTGGAAGATTTGACCTTGGGTGGTAGGTACACAATGCAATATACAGATGATGTATCTGTATCATTTGAAACCTACATAATTTTATTAACCAATGTTACCACAGTAAATTTAGTTAAAAAATAACATAGGGCAAAAGATTGCTAGGATTTTATCCCTCACAAGCTCAACCTGTCACCTGGTGGCAACTTCCCTGAGTTGCAGATGCTCGGTCACTGGGGTGCTCTGGACTATTTGTGAGGAATGGTATCCCAAATCCCAATACAAAGAATGGAGGTAATATAAGTTCTTGTGGTTCATACAAAAAAAAAAATTTGCACCACCACCATCACCACTGCAAACCTGGGAAAAGGAAAAAAAAAAAAATTAACCTGCTTTCATTTTCTATCTCAAAAACAAAGACTGGTCTAAAATAAAATTTTGAACCAAATGAAGACTGTATTTAGCATTTTGCCCATTCTCTTCCTGTGCCCCTCCCCTGTAAAATGAATGCCCTTATTCTGCCCGATAGCCCTTCTGACAACACTGCATCTGAACACATTTACTGTTGGCTGTGTTTTCAGCTTGAAATCTTTCCTTTCACTCTAGCTTAATTACCATTACTTTGAGAACTCACATATGTAGTATTCCAGGTACATTCTTTATTAAAATGCCATGACCTACAATAAGGAAGGCCTGGCACAATATAAATGGTTATCGTAAGTAAATGATTTACTGCAGACTATTTTTGTTTCTTTGTGTAGGATATTCAGAATGTATAATAAAGGAGTCTCATTTTTGAAAATGTATTTCAACATATTAAGTGATGATACAGTGATAAGTGATATTGCTAAATGTTACATAATATAAACAGGAGCCCTGGCCGGTTTGGCTCAGCGTTTGGAGCGTCCGACTGCGGTCCGGAGAGACCCGGGTTCGGTTCCCGCTAAGGGCATGTACCCCGGTTGCAGTTTGTCCCCGGTCCTGGTTGGTCGTGCGGGTGGCAGCCACTCGATGTGTCCTTTTCACATCGATGTTTCCATCTCTCTCTCTTCCTCTCTCTCCCTCCCACTCTATCTGTACAAAAAAAAAGGAAAAAAAAAAAAAAAAGACAAAAATATAAGATCCCTTCTCCATAGTTAAGGGCCTACAACCCAGGAAATAAGGCAGTTGTTCAATAGTAGACATGATAAAGATTGTTCAGGAGGAACAAAATGAGTCATTTTTATCAATTAAAAGGTCTGTTTCAGAAAATAAGCCTAATTTACCAAGAAGGCAAGTGTCCATTGTATTTGGTTCCTATAAACAGTGCCCAAACATCTAGCCTGAACTGGTTAAGATCAACTTAATCACCCTACTGGTTCTCAGTGTGAAGGCTGGGGCAGCATTATAAGGTCAAATTTCAGGCCTTTATTCAGTTGCCAAAATGAAGAATTCTTGAGAAATCTAGAGGTTACTTCCAAGTGGACTGAGATATTGAACAAGTCTTTTAATGGTCCGTGTCCTCACTTTCTTTAGCATATATAATTAAAAGTTTAGAGCCATCATATTTGATGTGAAGGTCAGTAAGATGTATCATGCTTAAATGACATGGGTAAGGGAACTAAAAATAGAAAAAAAGTAAGTGTACTAGAGAATAGAAAAATGGAGAGGGGCATGGAGCAGAGAGATTCACTAATTGCAGATTAAACCAATAAATTGTTTAGGAATTTCAGCTATATAAAATTAATGTGAGTAGATTTTTAAAAAATTCTTTGACACTAGAAATAAGCAAAAACACTGATTTTAATTCAACGTCACCTTTCTATTTTCTAGCTTGTAATACTCTACTGACACATCACAAGAAATGAAAACTCCACATAGAAACACTGATGGAACAAAGAAGTAGCCTTTTCCGAATCAAAAGATGTATTTTTCTGCATAAAATTGGGGAAATTAAGTTAATATGCTATGATAGTCATCATGACTGTTCACACAAATATTCCTACTTCCTCTATTTTTAGGTACATGGAAAGATTAGCATTCCCAAATAACATGAAGCTAGGTGTGTCCACGTGGCTTATGCAAGCCAATCAAATGTGACAAGTGACACACCTATGACACACATACTTTCTGGATGATGGAAATTTAAGTTGGTGTGTGAGTTTTAATATGTTCTTTTTTATCCTTCTGTAGCAGTAAATTTCAGCTAGACCTCAGTCCTAGATTGAGGGAACAATGGAGGAGATTTCCCCAGCCAACACAGACTGATAGGTAGCATGAATTGTAAATAAATATTACTATTTCAGCCACTGAGAATCTGGGCTTGTTTGTTACAAAAACTCACCTAGTTATCCTGCCTTATTCATACAAACAGAGAGTCAATATCCAAGGCTGACAACAGCATAAACTGTAGTGGCCATAGTAAAGAGTTGATTCTAGGTAACTGAAGGCTTACTGAAGGTTATGTTGCAAAAGATCCAGGTTTTGCTATTCCAGTTCCTACCTGGAAGATTTTGATCATTTTTTTCTTTGCGGCTTAGTTTTTCTAGAAATTAAATAATCTATTATAGTAAATACTAGGTACAAAATAGATGGACATCAGATTTTAATGCTTTTTGCTTTCATTTTGCACAATAATACAAGTCATCAAGGACTTTGACTTAAAAATTAAAAATTAGTCATTATAGTAATAATAATTAAACATCACAATATGTACAGCATGAATCAAGGTATAATCTATAGTAGGGAGAAAAATGAGACTAAATGAGATTTATAAGCTATATTCAAAGTATAGCTTTCCTAATATAGGTGTTCCCCACCTAACCAGAGCAATAAAACAGCATTATTCACAGTGAATGGAGGACCCGATACATTAGATAACAGCCGAGATGCCAGAAATAATTTCCTGAAAATAGGAACTCTTTATGCTTGTGGATAATTTAAGTTTTTATTTTTTTAATTTTGTTTTTGTTTTAATTAACTGCTAGCCTATAAATACTTATTAGACCATTGTTAAGAACTCACACTACTGACTTGGGCGCTTAAAATATTTTCATTTAGCCCTAGCCAGTTTGGCTCAATGGTTAGTCAGGCCATGGACCAATGAGTCAAGGGTTCAATTCCAGTCAAGGGCATGTACCTCGCTTGTCGTTCATCCCCAGCGCTGGTCAGGGTCATGCAGGAGCCAACCAGTCAATGTGTCTCTCTCACATCAATGTTTCTCACTCTCTCTCTCCCTCCCACCTTCTCCCCCACTCTATCTGAAGATAAATGGAAAAATATCCTCAAGTGAGAATTAAAAATATATATATGTATTTTCATCTACACTCTGTAGCCACTCTGAGCGTACCTGTCATGTTAGGTTAGGTTAGGCCTTGGTTTAACAAAAATAAACTTCTAGCCCAGACAGTGTGGCTCAGTGGTTGAGCGTTGACCCATCACCAAGAGGTTACCAGTTTGGTTCCCGTTCAGGGCACATGCCCAGGTTGTGGGCCCAATCCCCAGTGGGGGACATGCAGGAGGAGGCCAGTCGATATTCTCTTTCATCGATGTTTCTATCTCTCTCCCTTTCCCTTCTTTTCTCTCTAATCTCAATAAAATAAATAAATAAACCTCTAAATCTTAATGGCTTAAAACAATGATTCTTTTGATACAACTACCATGAATACAATATGTTTCCATAGGAAAAATTCAATGAGTCAACTTCTTAGTGCTGATGGCAATGTTAAATATCATATAGATGTTATAGCATAGGTTTATGATGTTTAATACCATATGGAAAGTAAAACTTCAAAACAGTATTGTGTGAAAGACTATAGAAATGCAGGTCTGTCTAATCTCGTTGCTTACCTTCAATTTCTGCCAGTTTTACTAACATGTATGAACTCATGTGTATAAACACATCCTAGAATGCCAGGTGAAATTATGTCATGATTAATTTCTTTACATAAAATCTTCAGCAAATATGTTCTAGGCTACAACACACTGAGTTTGGAAGGTAAATCAAGAATTAGTCTCGGTAAATTCATCAGAGGAGCTTTTCTGACAAAATTTATCAGTCATTCGGTCAAATACTGAGGTTGGCAGATAATTAGGTTGATAAACTCTTTCACTGACTAGTGATTGAATGGACCAAGTTTACCAGCTGCTTTGACACCATACATGCCTTCCTTGATTAATACTGAGGAAAATATTGCAAACTCACCATTCATGTGAACTATTTCTGGAACAAATTTCAAATGTAGCACATTATGGCTTTCTTCAACTTACTACGCTTTAAGGCACGCTTATCTTCTAGAAAGATTTGACAAATTCATTATTAAATGTGGTCTCACCTATTAAAAATAAACACCACTTAAATCAGAGTAAGCAAGATTGATTTAAAATATGATTTAAGTGCAGTGTATAGTTTATGCTCTCAGTTGTTTCCAGGTTTCTGAACTGATGTTCACATAAAATGCTTAGGAATAAATTTCCATGTAAATGACATCACACTGTTAAAAGGTAGCCAAGATCTTAACATATCATGACATCTTCCTTCCCTGTTCTCACCCAACTTGTACAGCACGCGGCATGGGCCAATAATACGATGACATGAAGGTTGCCATGTTTGAGACATACATATGCCAAAAAAGCATTTTTTTTTAATTTATCTGAAATTTAAATTACACTGGCTGTTCTGTATTTTCTCTGGAAACCCTGATGACAATGTAGTTCCCTTATATACAAAAGCGGTCAAGTTAAATAACTGTTAATATATTTTCTGTTGTCTCTGCATTGAGTTGAATTATTCATTTGTGCTGAGCAGTGTGCAAACAATAATAAAACCCAATCCACATTTCTGTGACACTCCTGACAAACTGCTGCTATATTAAAGAAATAAATTACAAGTCCTCTATTGCTCAGCTGCATGGCTCTCATCCCTATTTTTGAGGCATTTCAATCAACCTTGTAATCTTCACCAAGTTGTAAGATATTACACATATATTTTATCTTCCCTGAAGTAGCATTGATTTTGAAACTGTGAGATCTAATTTTTTTCCAGATAACAGTCAAAGTGGCCATCTTAGGGTTGTAAATTAGGTTTTTCATGGCTAATATACTTCACATTGGCACTTATTATATAAGCAACAATTATGTCATCACAAGGCTCTGGTACAACATGAAGGAAACGTAAATGTCAGGATTGATGATGAAGGCTCATAGCCAGCTCATTAAAGGCAATGGTGTGAATAATACAACTGTGTTGATTTTGAAAGACCCGAATGTATTATCCACCTATCAGTTCTCCAAAACAGCATAATAAACACAGATCTCTGACTGCAGCCCATATAAATGAGGAAAGGGTGTGTATTAATCTATGAAATAGATTTTACCCAGGGGGGGAAATTGTTCTCTCTATTTATGAAAGTTAAAACATTCAGTTCACAGAGAAACACTTATCAGATGAGCATCCATGCTATGCAGATGAATTTTACTAATGCTTCCTGCTAAGATAAATAGGCTGTTGTCATAAAGGAGGCTGCTATAATTTCATAGAAATAAGGGGACTAAAAAGAGCAACATGTATACAGACTTTTATAAAGCACAGAGAGTAAATTTTCTAAATTATTTGGCCTCTATGTTTGCTATATTTAATTCAAAATTCATGAATAAAACATGACAGTTATTTTATATACACACTCACACACTTCAAATTTTTTATATGCAATATTTCCTAAGGGTAAATTAACACATCTTTTGTCAATAATTGTATGTTTCTAATCTACCTTTATTTTCAGGATCAGGTCTCCAATAAAATGTTTCAGGTTGAGGAGATTATTTAAATATTTGACTGGTTCCTTAATTTTTGGATTTGCAACAAGTTCTGAAAATTTTTGTTTGTAGGCAAAGCTTCAAACCTTACTAAGACAACTTAGCAAATTATTTTCCCTGATACACACCATTTAGATATCTTTAATGCAAGTCATCCCATTTATTAAAGAACATTCCCTAAGCAGCAGTAAGAGGGGACCCCCCAGATGTTTCTAACAGATGTGTGGCCCATCTCCTACTGCTGATACCCAATTTACAGATTTGAGGGGTGAAATAAAATTTCAAATATTCTGAAAAATCAAAGTAAGAAATAATCACTTATATTTCTAGGGGGTGAGGAGAAGTTAGCTTTAAATAGTCTCATTGAGTCTCTGAATTCCCACATAACCTTACAAGATCAGTGTACTGATCTGTGTTTGTCAGATTGAGACACTGAAAGTGTAAAAGATTAAGGTCCCAAACTGACAAATGAAAAAGAGAATATTTGCACATAGGACTTCTCAATTTAGGTAGATGCCCTTTTGCATGACCCTTGCCGAACCATGGAGTGGAACAAGTCCATGTGGAGCAGGGTACTGACTTCTGGCTAAGCCTGATGTCTTCTCACGCCATCTTCTCCCTAACAGTGCATCTGCAATATCTCCTGGTTTCTGGGTTGTGTTGGGTAAAATCACCCACATAGACACTGGTATAAAACCCAGATGCCAACTTTAATTCCAACTCCTTTCCTCCAAATAATTAACAAATTCTGTCAATTTACCTTCTTGACTCTCAGATGCAATTGCTTTGTCTTCATTGCCACTGCCTTTGTTCTATTCCTCACCTGGACTCTGACTCTAACACCTCAAGGAGTATCCCTGATAACGGCTTTTCCTTTGTGTGCTTCCAATCCATGCTCCATGGATAATTCTTTCCAAGATTCAGACTGTCATGTAAATCCCCTGCTTTACGTATTTTAATATCACCCATATTGTCTATAAGTAAAATTCAGATGTCCTGTGTGTGACATAAATGTCTTTTGATGACCCGACTTACCTACTTGTCTTTTAGCTATATATCCTACCACTGGCCTCTTGAAGACTTTGTGGGGGTGATTGGGCCATGAGGGTGGAGCCCTCATGAATGGGATTAGTGCCCTGATGAAAGAAACCCCATAGGGCTCCATTGCCCCTTCCATCATATGAGGACACAATGAGAAGTCTACAGTCTGTGAACGAGGATAGGCTTTTACCAAAACTCAACCATGCTGGCATCCTGATCTTGGATTTCCAGCATCCAGAAATCTAGAATTGTGAGATATGAATTTTTTGTTGTTGTTTCTAAGCTACCAAGTCTGTGGTATTTTGTTATAGGAACCCAAACAAAGACACTCATATTTCAAGATAGCTTCAAATATAATTTCCTCAATGAACCACAATATTCAGTCATAGTCATTATCTTATCCTCTCTCTCATTTCATCCTATCTCTTTGTGTATTTGTGTGTGTGTCCAAAGAATTTTTAGTGACACCATAAAATATTTTCAAAACCACAAAATATTTTCACTTTGTTTAAAACCTTTATTTAATTTGCTATTTGCTTGAGAATAAACATGCTAACTTTTTATAATGGCAAATAAAGCATGGCTCTTTTTCTCTGTTTAAGGTAATTTCTCATTAAATATTTTCTTTCACTTAGATTTCACCATAATCTATCTTTTTCTCCAAACATACCCTTCTTATCAGTATTTCCTTGGAGTTCTCATGTTGTTTTAAATGATAACAACCATTTCTATCAGTGGCTAAGTAGAAATTTTTCAAAATCCAGATTACTGAGAACGTTTTCAATAAATAATTGTCAGCATTTATTAGGTAGAGGTGAATAACATGGTATTAGTCAGTCTTACAATGTTAACAACAACAACAACAACAAAGATCTCAATGGCTTACAACAACTTAATTTCTCAACTCTTTTGTGTAAGCAGGCTGAGGAATGGCTGCTAAACTCCTTTCCATGTATTTTCTCCTTCACTCTAGAACTCTGACTGAAGGGAAAGCCCCTATTTCAACTCACCTTTTGTTTTTTGTTTTTTGTTTTTTCTGGTAAGATAAAAAGAACTAAAACACTAGTAGAAGTATAGAGTAACTTTTAAAGTTGCCTCTTGGATTCAGTGCCCATCACTTCTAGTCACATGCCATTGGACCAACCCAGCATTAATAGAAGGTCATACATGTGTTATGACAATAGTCAAGAATGATTAATCCTTTCATTGAAAAGATGAGTGACTCCTAGAGAACAATAATGCAATCTACTTTCTTTTATCCATTTGAAGATCTTAGCTCTAAAATGTTTTCTCTTTAAATAATAAAGTGTAATTTATTAAGCTTTGCATTCACTGACATGCTTGAAATACAACAGTGTTCATTAATTGTTTGCTAAATTAATTATTAAATGGACTAATAAATGGAATTTTAAAAACTAAGGAACAAATGGACATAATTTTACATTGTGATTAACTTTTGACAGATATATCACCTTCAATTTGAGGGCCGGTGATTTATTCAAATTTCTCTTCTCCTCCTTCAAATGTCTTGAAAGGAGCATGGCATGATATTTAAGTATAAATTCAGGAAATCTTACTGAGTAATGAGCAAATGAATGAATTGGTGAATTGACAACTAGAGACCCCCCTTCATGTAAAATCATCCTCAGATCCGTCCTCACTGATTGTGCCTGTCATATAAGAAAGATTTGACCCTCTACTGGCTGCACTTTAAGACAACTCTAGAAAACTACTCATATTTTTGCTTTCTTCAGTCTAGCTCTGGAAAGCACACTGTGGACACAAGTTTGCAAAATTTATATAATTAAAATTTAAGGAGAAAGAACTGTCTACCTACATAGACAAAGACCGTCTCCTTAAAAGCAAAGACAATATATACCCCTGTCTTGTAAAAAAGTTCAAAATAATTATTTTCTTTTTGAATTTCCTTAGAACAGCATGGAATAAAGTAGAAACAGAAGCTAAACTGTAGTTCAGTTATGACGAGAGTGAGCAGAAACACTCTTCCCATGCTGGGACATTAAAGCTCTGGTGGTTCATTTTGCTGTTTGAGAGAAACCTGGGCTGGGTAATCTTCTGTTCCCTCACACAGATATTTAGTGTTCTGGAAAACAATGATAAAAATATAATTGGTATAGACCTTGGCAGTTTGCATTAAAATTGCCTGGCTTTGTTATTAATTTTATCCTTAGTTTGCCTGTCCAACGTATGTTCCTTTCAGACTGTCAAAATTAACATCTTACTAAATCTTTTATCACAACTACAGTAATTTTTCCTACTGCTGGTACTC
Source organism: Molossus molossus (assembly GCF_014108415.1). NCBI lineage: Eukaryota > Metazoa > Chordata > Mammalia > Chiroptera > Molossidae > Molossus > Molossus molossus. The sequence goes on along the minus strand of NW_023425366.1, from coordinate 29,046,905 downwards.
TATTTTGAGTATGATTTTTGTCCAACAAAGTAAATTGAGTATCTTCTTTTTTTTTTTTTATCCTCACCTGAGGATACTTTTCCATTTTTCTGTTCAGATAGAGTAGGAGGGAGAGAGAGGAAGAGAGAGAGAGAGAGAGAGAGAGAGAGAGAGAGAGAAATGCATCGATGTGAAAGGGACACATCGAGTGGCTGCCACCCAAACAACCCAACCAGGGCCAGGGACAAACTGCAACCGAGGTACGCGCCCTTAGAGGGAACCAAACCCGGGTCTCTCTGGACCGCAGGCTGATGCTCTAACCGCTGAGCCAAACAGGCCAAGGCTGAGTATCTTTTTAAACCAGAGAAGGTTTTGAAATATTTTATTAAATATTTTTAATTAATGAAAAACTCATTTGTTTATCACCAAATAAGAGATTCTGAATGAGGTTTCAGAATACTTGAGATTTACCCACTTTTGGTATCATTCTAAAAAAAAATAATTTTTTAAAGAAAATATTTCCAAATACATTCAACAGTTCATATTTTCTTTAAGTAGGATATAAATATGCATTTGTCCTGATGACGTAGGACTATTATGATTAGTTTCTTATATACTAAATGCTGGCTTGCTTATTCGTTTTAAGTTGTACATTGTAATATTTTCAGTTTGCTTACCTCTTATAAAATACACATCTGATAAATGATTTTTAATTTGCTACTTGTTACCAGCTATAACTGATAAAAAGTACAATGTTGAATATAAAATTTCTGTGCAAATTGAGTTAATAGGCTGGGACTAGAAGCCATTTGTGAAGTGAAATGCAAGTACTACAGAGTAGTACTTATCATTGTTTTCTGCTGCATCAGTGATTTTCTTCTTTTACTTCCTTATTTTATTTTCTTTGGGCAATTAAATTTGCCAAAAAAATTAAGACACTTTCTATGCTGAAGTAGACAAACAGGTAAACTAAATATGATGTACATTTCAGAAAATGAAGAATAGAATAGTAAGGTACACCATTATTTTATCAAACTCTAAAAAAGAAAAATACTCCTAATTAAGCTTAATTATCACTTAGAATTATTTATTTATATATTCAAGAAATGATCACTCAAAGACTTATTTACACATGCATTTTTCCGGCACATGTGTTTTATCTTGAACAAGTGGATTATGATATTCCTCAATCCTCTTGAACAACTTCATTTTTGTGTGCGTCTGTTTCCATAGTTCTGGCCTGCATTCACCATGGGATATAATTTCCTTCAACCTGATTACATAGTTCCAACAATTTTCCTCCAGTAATTTTCATCAGTTGCTTTATCATTTTTACTCATTAACCAACTGAAACTCAGCTATAAAATCTGAAAAGACATGGTATCATGCTGATTTTTTTCTGGCTTAATTGGGAGAAAAACAACACCTCTGTGTGACCCAACTTGGCACTGCGGCTTCATTCTAAAAACTTTAAAACTTTCTTTCTAATATGTAAGTTCAGTTATAGGATCATAAAATACCAACTCACATACTTTAAAAGAGAAACTTTTTTATCTGGGATCTGAGGTAAGTGATATAATATATCAATGTACTTTATGGCATATAATTGAGGCTATTTAAAATTTTTTATTGTTAGTGATGTTGAGTGCAGACACATATGCCTGGGCCTTTGTCATCTGCTAGAGACATTTTTCCTTGGTTGATTTCTTAGGTTTACTATTGTCCCCACGAACAAAAATACTTGTCCAATTTTTCCAGCATAAGGGAATATCTAGTAGCTGCCTTTCCTGTAAAACTCTCTATACCAAGATGGCAAACAGGACATCAGCCTTCTGAGTTCTCCGGAATCCCTGCCAATTCACTTTAATTTTAATATGATCTCAAATGGCCTCCACAATAGCCACTGTCTTTAGCATGGCACCTCCATTTCAATTATAAAAATGCTTAAAAGAGCTATCTTGGCAAGATATTTTAAGTGACCCACCTTGAACACATGTCTTTCCTGTCATCATACTTTTAATGTCACCTAATGTGTAACACATGTGTCTAAAACACAATTTTATGTTTCTGATATTTTCATTAGTTGAAAGAGGTTTAATTAATTTCAGAATATGGTGTGCTGCAAACACTGTGATCAGAACGTCACCTGCCTGCCTCATTAGCAAGGATAAACTCAGCATCCAAAACAAACAAAAACAGCGTAGGTGCTCTGGTCCATGAGCATCCCCAAGACTCACCTGGCTGATGTGGTGAGTACAATTCCAGCTGTGCGTCTGGTCACTTTAAGCCAAGGCAAGGCAGTCAAGACACTTTTTCGGTACAGTGGGCATAAAGTTGGAAAACAACTTTAGTCGCAATCCTCCTTGTCAACAGTCTGCCCTCTCTTAGAAAATAACTAGTGCATGAGCATGAACTAAAGAAGAAGGATAATTTTATAGTGTCTGTGGGGAAAAGAAGCTCTCAGTTTAATAGAGTATTATAAATATTATAATAGAGTTATCAGTGAGAGCAGACTGAAAAGCAGCTGGATTTTAGCAGTCAAAAATGCTATAGCCTCAGGCTTGAATATGCGAGTGCACAGCTGAAGAAACTTTACATCAAATATGCTGTTCTATAGAACCCATGGAGCTGGAGAAAAAGAACAGTGTATTCTGTTAATGACTCCAGGGAGAAAAGGATGTCTCATTATTCAGTCGGGCTTATCCACTATTTCCTTCCGAGGAACGGTAGAGATGATATCTGAGCAACTCTCTTTTGACAAATGCGTCACTGGTTGAAATATTGGGAACTGCGGGGCACATCTCTTGAGGAGAGAAGGGAGCTTGAGAAATCTTAACAGTACTTTCTGGAATATAAAAATCCCCCAGGTCCCTCAGCACATAGCTGTGAGAGGAAAAGTGCGCGAGAATGTTGCATGATTGTTTTGAACTTCTACTGGGCTCACCAGCTTATACACATGCACACGTGTATAGACACTGAGGAATCTCTGTGCAGTTATGGAGGGGTCAGCTAGGTCTCAAATACCCTAGGAAAATTCTGCACTAAAACAGTATAAACAAAGTGCTCTTCAAAACCATACTTACACTGTAGGTTACTAAGCAACTTCAGACAAATGTTCAACCTTAATTCCTCTTAAGCCACATTTACTCCAGACCTTGAAAATGTGCGGGGACAGGTAAGTAGTCTGGGTCTTTGGTAGTGAGAGAAAGCCATTAAAAAGGATAGACAGATCCATAAAAAATATTTTTTGCTAATTAATAGTCCTTTATCTGTGGCAGTACTCCATGGCAGTATGAAGAAGTTACTCAGGTTGCCATAACACAAGCAGAGTAGGGAAGGATTTAAAGGCTGTTTAATATTACACACATTTTTTCTTCTGAAATTGTAGTGTTTGAATTAAAGTGGAAGCATTGGCCTATTAAATATAAGCACGTTGCTAGAATTCTAAGGCTAAGAAAAGTAGAGATAATTTTGAAAGCAAAAGTTTAGCAATGGCCACAGGAAAAGAACCATGCTGTTCCTTTGCATGCTGTTTTGTGGGTTTTTTTTAGAGACAATTTACCCTACAGGCATTTTTTTATTGATTGATTTTTAGAGAGAGAGGAAGAGAGACAGAGAGAAAGATAGAAACATCGATGAGAGAGAACATCTATTGGCCGCCTCATGCATGCCCCCCACTGGGGATCAGGCCCACAACCTGAGCATGTGCCCTGACTGGGAATCGAACTGGTGACCTCCTGGTGCATGGGTCAACACTCAACCACTGAGCCACACCAGCCGGGCTAAAGGCATTTCCTTATACTCAAAATGATGACCTCAGGTACAACAACCTTCCGAGGAAGCTAAACTGAGAAAATTTGAGGTATGGCGAACTTAAGAATTGAGTGACAGATGTGGTTTCTGGCCGGTGTAGCTAAAGTGGCTAGAAAGGCCTTGGCGGGTTTGGCTCAGCGGTTAGAGCGTCGGCCTACAGTCCAGAGAGACCCGGGTTTGGTTCCCGCTAAGGGCGCGTACCTCGGTTGCAGTTTGTTCCTGGCCCTGGTTGGGTTGTGCAGGTGGCAACGACTCGATGTGTCCCTTTTACGTTGATGTTTCTCTCTCTCTCTCTCCCTTCTACTCTATCTGAACAGAAAATGGAAAAATGTCCTTGGGTGAGGATTAATAGAAAAAAGACTTGAGTTTAAAACTACAGCATTAACAATATTTAAAGTGTCTAGAAAGACCAGAAATACTTGAGCAGCTGTTATGTGATTATGATGGAGTTCCTTGGAACAGCCTTCCAGTAACACATGAGTTCCTCAGCCTTGCCCACCCAGTGGCAACTGGATCCATGAGAAAGTGCAACCATAAAATATAAATTTAAAGAGAAGCTCAGGAAGCTACCACAAGTTAGTTTTGCAAATTGGTTAATATTATATGGAAAAGTTAGGATGGAATGTTAAGATATATATATATACACACACATACACATATACATATATACACATACATGCATATACATACACACACACACACACACATATATATATATACATATGTATATATTTAAATTGAGGATCACATAGAGAAAGAAATTATTAGAGTTTTACAAAGAATACATACAAGAAAATATTATTATGGCTTTACAATGAACAATGGGTGAGGAACACAGAGCTACATTCACCCAATGTAAGAAGTCATGAATATTGAATGACTGCACCTTCTCCTCAGAGAGGTCACAGAGTGGATCTGAGCCCCATACTTTTTTCTTGTCTTTCACAAAGCAGAGACAGATAAAGGAGTAAAAGAGAAGCATTGAAAGGTTGATTTTGACTCATTTATCCCTGAGGGTTACCTATAATCTCTCCATCCATGAGTTGCTATGCATACAGTCTCAGAGGACATGAATTGTGAATACAAGTCTCTCAATAAATGGAAGGAAGTTCACAACAGGGAGGCTTTACAGGAAGGGAATTGCAGCCTGGCATACATCTCAGATTCCCTGGTCTGCCCACTCATGGGAACGAATGAATGATGAACCTGGAAATGGGTGTTGCCCAAAAGGTGGCCATGTGAGATATAGTGGAAGACCGCCAATTGGTTCTGGAGACAGACTTCTAGGCAGTGTCTGAAGAACAGAGGTAGTTCCCCTGGAAATGAAATTTGATCTTTTTTTTTTTCAGTTATCAAACAAGTATAAAATAAGGAGACATACTTGTTTTCCACTATATCTCAATAAGCTATATTTCTTCTTAGTGGCTACAAAATTCTTAATCAAATTGAACTCAAAATATACAAATGACTAACAATCCAGATTCTCTGTTATCTCGCACCCATTTAAAAATAGATCTCTATAATCTATTAATTAATTTATAGATATCACCAAATGTTCAGACTATAAAATCAAATTTTTGATCATTGCTGCCACTATTAGGAATAACTTTTCATCTCTAAACAAACTAATAATACAAACAAAAACTAAAATTAACAGAAAGGGGAGAAATCTAGAGAAATAGAATTTGAGCAAAATTAGAGCTCTGTTGCCACTCTTGGACACTCCAGCAAAAATGAAAAGACATGTCTGGGCTCATGCTGCCCATGAGCTACACTTTGCTGGCCACAGACTTAACTTGGCTCTGTCCGATGAATCCATTTTAAAGTCTTTACAATATTGTATGACACTCCAATATGCCCCAACAGGCATTGCAAGAGGATGCGTGACCCCTACTCATGCTATTCTCCATTATGTGTGGAGAATCTCCAAGTCTCACACTTTTTTAAGTGTAATAGCTTTCTGAGCTTTCCCGGCACAAAATAGTGTGTCTACTGTACTATTCTAAAGACCATCTCTCCTCACTTCTACATAAGTATCTAAATTACATACCCCTTTAAATATATACTCTGCTATATTCCCTATTAAAGCTTTTGGATTTTTTCTTATTTTTTCAGAACTTGTTTATAAAAGTTCTTCCAATTACATCTATACTTCAATTATACTGTACAGCGGCCATATCCAACTTATACCATTCTTTTGCCCATTGAACATTTACTAGTGAAAAGCAAACTCAGCATTAACGTAATGGGCTAGAATACTGAGCATGCACTGGCATAAAGTTAACAACTCTGAGAAATACTTTCCAAGTTTGATTTGTTTAAACACATAATGCCATCTTTTATGTGTAACTTGTTTTTTTCATTTTATTAAAATACATTGAATCTATTGATCAACAACTTTAAAAAATGTTATCTATTGACAAAAACAAATAAAACAGCATTAGTATCCATTTGTAATACCTTCTTCTTTGATGCTATACATCATGATATCACTGGTCCCCATGCTGGAAGAGTAGTTAGTAACACCAGTGTAAAAGAATTAGATCCTGCAAGGGATGAAACGCATTTCAATAATAGTCATGACAGTTGTCGTAATTATCCACTTCGACTCAGAATTTCTTGTTCACAAGTAATGTACCTTTTGAGAACAGCCTTAACACTTACAGTGATAAAAGTGTGTCATTTCTCTCTATAATGCATTCAACAAGTTCCCTGAAGCAGTGGAGTACTTCAATAACACTGTTTGCACTTCTTTCAATTTGCATAATCCCTTTGCTAATGAGATATTGGACACTATGAACAAGAAATAAGTAGGCCTCAGTTAATACATTATTTAAAAAGTCAATAAGAATTTTTGAGATCTTTCCTTCTAAATTAAAGTATGAGTTCAGTGCTTCAAATTAACTGAGAATTCTCTTAACTCCATTTGTTAAAGAGACCAATGGTTTTTCTATGTTAAAGAATTGAAAAATACTGCATTTCAACTGTTTTACAGATGTTTAACCAAATTTTAAAGAAAAAGCCAATCTGAAGCAAGTTGTCTCTTAAAACTTACTACCCAGTTAATTTTATAGGCTAATATATCATTAATTTCAAAACTAAAGCCCATACAAAATGTCACATATAAACATAGATGCAAGTATGTGAATAAAATATTAGCTAAGAAAATCCAGCAGTATGTATATATGTATATATAATTTTATATATAATTATCAAAGTATATACCAATAATGCAAGAATGGTTTAACAAGCAAATGTAGAATATACTTTATCACAATAATAGAGTATATAAGAAACTATATAATTTTATTAGCAGATACAGGAAAATATATATTAGAGCATAAATGTCAACTTATGATTTTTTATCATACCCCTGTGGCAGACCATGGACCACAGTTAAAAATCACTGTGTCTAGAACCAGATAATATATTATCCCAGGGTATCAATAGAACCTATAATAATACATAGAAGAAAAAGAACCGCAAGAGTAAGAAACATTTGAGCATACTACATATGTTTATTAATCTTCACAATGAGTTCCATGAGACAAGTGTAGGTATTACTTTCATTTCACAGTTGAAGTACGTGAAATTTAGGTAGAGCAACTCAGCTTAAATCACACCTAAAATTAGTGGAAGTCAGAGTTAAAACTGTACCATGACATTTAGTATCAATGTCAATACCAATATTTTGCCTAATAATGAAACACATACACATAAACAAATGAGAGGTGTGTGTGTGTGTGTGTGCGCATATTTGGATGAATCTTTCTATATAACCTCATACTTAGCATATATTGGATAATTAAATAAACTGTAGGAAAAGCTAGCTGGATAACTTAGAGCGAGCAATAAATATTATATGAAGAGGTAGGGAGAAGAAATAAGCAACTGAGAAAGGAAGGGAAAACTGAATCTTGAGTGAGAATTACTATTGTGGGTCTTTTTCTTCTATGTATTATTATAGGTTCTATTAATAGCCTGGGATAATATATTATTTGGTTCTAGAATTACAGAAAGGGGTTAATTAGATAACGGCAGCAACTACCACTTGATCCAAAAATTAGATGTGAGGTAGTCAATGCTCAAACAGCAAGACTAAGAAATTAATATCTTTAGTACTTATTGTGAGTCGCTTCTCTTCTACATGAAGAATCATTCTACAGTTTCAATCATGAGAATAAAAGACTGCACTGTCCTCACACCATGATGCAAGACTACTGAGTTGTCTTGACAATTACAAATCAAACTGCAAGTTTTGGTGTAAAACTTTCATTGTTGTTGTTCATTTTCACAAAATGTTTATCAAAATGAGATAAATATGTAAGGACATTTATAGATTTTTCCTACCTGTTAATAACAAACATGCTGACCCTGGCCGGTTTGGCTCAGCGGTTAGAGTGTCGGCCTGCGGTCCTGAGAGACCCGGGTTCGGTTCCCACTAAGGGCGCGTACCTCGGTTGCAGTTTGTCCCCGGCCCTGGTCGGTCGTGCGGGTGGCAGCCACTTGATGTGTTGTTCCTTTCACATCGATGTTTCTCTCTCTCTCTGTTCCTCTCTCTCCCTCCCACTCTATCTGAACAAAAAATGGAAAAATGTCCTCGGGTGAGGATAAAAAAAAAATCTAATAACAAACATGCTGAATAGTTAAGGACTTGCTATATACATTTAACATTTATCATTTCACCACCTGCAAAAGATGTTTAATACATTACTCCTAACTTTGATGGAGTCACCTGGCAGTTTTCCTAATTTAGAAGTAATCTAAAAAATAATTTGATCATGACCATCACTTAAGCTATATGTATAAGGCAATATTATTTATTAAGAAAAACAATAATTATTAAGTGATAATTATGGTGAAACAAGATAGTACACCAATCTTAGCACACAAATGGCATGCATGCCTCTCTAGTTAAAACACCTGAACGTAGTTATACCTCTCTCTTAGTGCATCTTCAAAGACCAAACAAAAAAAGTGATGTTTTTCAATTAGCCTCATTACAACCCACTTTAAATAAGAATATGTTACAGAAGGATATGCAGTATATATGCATATGCAGTAAGTCAATTTTATATTCAGAGATCCATAGCTTTTCTAGGAAAAAAGAACAGAACCAAAACAATATAATACTTATAAAAACTGAAAAATAATTATTTTCTTCTTTTTGTAGTTAATCTATCATCCACATATAAAAAACATATATTAAAATATGAAGGCAAAACATAGAGTATATATTTTATACATTACTTCTTATCATTTTCTTGTATAAGCATATTTAACAAAGTTGAGGCATAATAAACAGGAAATTTTAGGCATCCATTTTTCAGAGCTAATTTATACATCTAAAAAAATGTGCAAATAAAAATATAATGCTTTAAACATTTTAAATAGGAGACTGCACAATGAAATTAACTAGCATGGTTACACCACCCCCCCCCACCACCACCAAAGAGTAGGTCATAAAATGCTGTTAAATACATTGTTTGGTGACATGGAGGACATAAGAAAAATTGAATTAAAAAACACAATTTTAAAGTTTAAATGATTTAGTCTTATAGTGGTTAGTAGGTATTTGTTAAATGTAATAATTCATAAAATAAAAGTTTATAAATATTGTCTTAAAAATTAACCTCTAGAATGATCTGAAATAGTATTTCTAAAGTAGGGAAGAAGAGGAGGGCAAAATTAGTGGCCTACTGATTGCATAATAATTAATTCCTTTATTTTGTTTTTCTTTATTGATTTTAGAGAGAGAGGAAGGGAGAAGGAGAGAGGAATAGAAATATTGATAAGCGAGAACATCGATTGGCTGCCTCCGTCATTCCCTCCACTGGGGATTGGGCCCACAATCTGGGCATGTGCCCTGACAAGGAATCGAACTGGTGACCTCTTGGTGCCTGGGTCGATGCTCAGCCAGTGAGCCACACCAGCTGGGCTAATTAATTCTTTTTGTAGCAGAAAATCATTGTGTTTATAAAAGTTTCCTATTGCTCCCCAAACAAATTATTATACACCAGCATGTGTGTGTGTGTGTGTGTGTGTGTGTGTGTGTGTGTGTGTGTGTAATGGGAAACAATATAGACCATATAATTCATTTATAAAAATAATATTAAGTATATATTTCTATATGTCATAAATAAATTTTGAAAAGATATACAATAAATTAGTCCATTGTAGGAGAAGGAAAAGTGGGGAAATTTATATTTTTATTTTTTCTTTTGTAATTTTATAATTTTAAATGAAGGCTTTATAATAAAATAAATAAATGTAAAATTCTCATTATTATGCAGCACACTTTAAAAATATGTCTCAAATCTCCTCCATTAAATACAAATAAATGTCCACATTCTATTTGAAATTATGAAGTTTTTATTTAGTTGCAAATGTATTTTTAAAATAATCCCCTTAGTGAAAATCAGAGGCTTCTATTCTTGGGTCCTTCAAATTTTTCTGATTCCATTTTATCCAAAGTTGTTTTAACTCAGGATAATATAAATCCTCTCAATTAAATAATAAAGAATATCATATGTTATACATCAAAATTTTATTCTTGAACTCTCTCAGTAGACTGAATATCTCAAACCTGTCAGAACTAGAGATTAAGGGAGCTACAATTAGTGTCTTAATTTTTTCCTTTTCTCTCTAATTTCACTCAAAAATTGCCCTTTTGACCACCACTGTCACCCTCAGCCATGAGCAATAATAATAAATAATATTTTTGAAAAGAGTATACTTTCTTCTGGCTATACTACTATACCAAGACCAAGTATATTCTAGTCTGATGGAACAGAGAACTATTTTGATTACTCAAATCATGTGGGTCCCAAAGTATAATACTTTCCAATAAAATATTTAGATGACTACGTCAAAAGTGATATTGTTCTTTAAAGTACATGAAAGTGGCATGTATTATTGCTTCTCTTGCTAATAGAAAGCTGACCTATCTTAGCCTATATTTCATTTCTTCATGTATATGTGAATTAACTTAATCCATAATGCTCATTTCACTCTACATAAAACTTCTACTTTGTGATATCAGGTATCTATTATAACTATTATTACTGGTTATCTGGTTTATGTTTTCTAACCAGAAGGAACTAGAAATAAACAGGCAAGTAGATGAATTTGTAGTCTTTATGGTAAAAATATCCTGAGGGAAGAATCATTCAATAGCCCTTTTGTGGCACTGTCAGAATTATTTTTCAAAGAACTAAGCCACAGAGAATTCTGTCACTAGCTCAGTCAAAATATATTTTATGAAGAAAAACAGATTTAAGCAAAGGAAGGCTAAGAAAATTTATTGCACTGGAGGGAAAAAAAAAAGTTTACTTTAAGAAATGAATGTTATACCATAGCTGTTTTATCAAAATTCCATCAAACTCACATTTTCTTTTTCTGCTTTGCATTCTGTATGTTTGCAGCATGTGCATTATAAGTGACTATGTGTAAAACGTGCTTCATCCGTCAGAGTCCTTTGTAGTTCTAATATTCGAGAAATTTGAATTCATCACCATCCATCCATTGCATCATTTTTTTCTGGGGACTATATTATAATTTGACAAGGGTGTAGAAAGAGTGACCTGAAAGTTCATTCCCTTCTCTTGTTTTCATGGGGAAACACTGGGCCTTGGTTGTGTTTGCTTTCTCAGGATTGTTAGTTTAATAAGTAGACATGCAGACATTTTGGTATAAAAAAGGTAATAACTAGCAACTCAATATATGGAATTCAATATGAAAGTTGTGTGAGATTCTGATAAGGTATGTCATTCATTTGAAGAATATTGGAGCATGACAGGAGTTCCCTGACTTGAGCAACCATGTTAAACTGTGTACTGTTGTACAGGTTAGGAAGACTGAGTACGAGGAAGACAAATTAACCAGCTAGAAAGGTTGAATTGCTTTCCTAATTCCTGCCATTTCCCAAAAAACCATGGAGCAGTCCCCACAAATTTCTAGCATGAGTGCTCTGAAGAGAACTATAAATAGAGATCCTGACAAGGAAGAAGAATCAGACATGGAATCACAGAGCAATTGCAGGCGTTAACTTACTTAAAATAGAGAAATTGAGTCCAGCTGCTCTGCACTGACCGCATGGGATAGATCTGGGTTTCTGTTGTCTGCAGCCATTCTTGGCAAGTCTCATCAACCTCTAATACATGTTTCTATGCCAGATTATTAAAAACCAACACGTTCCAAGCAGTTGCACGGAGACTGAGGTGAAAAGACCGTGTTAGGACATCTGAACTAGCTCAGCTGCATTTCCTGAGCACAATTGCTTTTCATAATTAAGCTTTAAACAGTGTAATAGAAAGAGGAACCACCCCCATCTTCGAAGGCCCATTTTGCTATAATCAAAATGTCTTTAATAGGATTTTCTTGGAACTGAGACAGATTATTAGCAATAGACCTGGAAGCCATATTGGAAAGGAAGTTACATCAGAAAAATCGATTACTGCTTTCCTTTGTGTATATTCATTCTGCTGTATTCTACTATTTATTGCCAATCTCATAAGTAAAATTTATGACAAGCACACCTTACCACCCTTATTATCTGGTGTAATAAAAATTATCTGGTGTATTAATTCAATCAACAGCTACACTTACTTTGTATCTGCCATGTGTCACACAGAGTAATACATGCTGTAAAGGGCATGGTCCTCACAGATAGGAATAGAGAGCTCACTTTGGGAAAGACAGAGAAATCAGTATCATACTACCATTCATATAAGCACATGTCATGGTGCATACAGGGATGAGGGCACAAAAATTTTGAAGCTCAGAAAAGGTTGCCTGGAAAAAGTACATTCAACTCTGAGACCAGAAACATTTGGATGAAATTCTCTGGGTGAAGCAAGGGTAGATATTTGCTCAGGCATTTGGAACAACAAGTGCAAAATGTTGAAGGTGAGCAAGAATGTCATTTCCCATGTAGACACTTTACCTCCACGCTTGCCAAAACTCATGACTTTCCTCAGCTTCTATTTTTGGTATTCTCTGAATTTTTTTCTGTCTAGCCTTCTCAAGGACCTCTGTCTTGCAATGAGCTCTTCTCAGTCTATTTCATTTATTTACCCCTTTCTTTGACATAATTTAAAAATTTAATCCATTACACATACCTTATATTACCTATTTAAAAAATGAGACTAAAACTTCTCTTAATCCTCATGCTAATTTTTTTATGTTTTATCTGGAGGCTGGTGTACAACTAATAAAGGTTATTAAGCAACTGAATATCATGAAATTGACCCCTTGAAATTTCTTTCTGATTGTCGTGTGCAGAATTGATTGGAGGGGTAAGACAGAAAGCAAGAAGACCTATGAGGAGGCTGGCTAGTGATGTTATCTAGACAATGGCAGTGGAGATAGAGATTAGATGGATGTAGAGAAAAGAGCAAGAAGCACAGAGAAGGTAGGCTGGATCAGCTGACTGGTTCAGCCATTAAATATGCTAGTGTTGGGTGTCTGATTAACTTGAAAATACAGTTATTAAACATGGGTATCCAGAGAATAAATTGGCAGACATTTTGAAGTATTTGGCCTATGAAGTCCAGTCTTGAAATATTGAGAACTTACACACACACACACACACACACACACACACACACAAGGTACTGGAAAAAAATGGGAGAAAGCTATATGAATAGTATACATGAAGAGTAGTAACTATATACATGAACTTATATATATTTCAAGTTAATTTTGCCCTGTTGTTTACTACTTCCTACCCCTTGCTTCCCTGGAACACAATTTCCTCATGTATAAAATAAAGGGATAGGCACACAGAATTATAAGGTCTATATCACCTTTCAACTCTAAAATTCAAAATATCTGACTCTTAGATCAATTTTTTATACCCAGGGAGTATTCAACAGGAGTCACCTGCCAATCCCATAATTCCAGGCCAAAATGGGCCTCTCAGGTAGGAAAGATTTGGGACCCTAATCATGGCTCTGGATTCATCCAGAAGCAGGTTTTGAGCATGTTAGTTATTTGGAAGATAAAGAAAACACCAGTGTGAGGATGACAAATCAGACAAGTAAGGAAAACGAGCCAATAAGGTATATTTTAAAGCCAGCTCCCACTGTGGGTTCCTGGAGCTTAATCCCTCTGGAGAAACTTGGGAGGCCAGAGCTTTTTCATCTGTAGAGTGAGAAAGTGGGAGAGTTACATGCTACTTCCTGTTCATCGTTGCTTGAGAGCTGTACCTATGACACGTCCAGCCTGTTGCACATGAGCCAAAGGGTTCTTCTACAACCAGAGTCTTCAGACAGAGAAAAACCAGGTGCTAGAAGGCAAGCAGCAGCCCACTCATAAGGGTGAGGGGATACAAGTAAGGCCTGTTGTTATCTACTCTGCTAAGAAGAGGAAACATCTAAAACAAAGTCTTCACTAGCCCTGAGAAAACCACAGGGTGTTTCCTATGAGTTGAAGGTACTAGGACTGGCTACAATGTTCCCCAGTCTTTCACAAGTCAGTACATAGTTTTGTGGACTTGCATGTATTTCTTAGCATTTATCTGTACCTTTTTATAAATAGAAATGTAGAGATCAGGGAAGCAATGAAGATAAAAAAGAATTATTGGAGGATAGAAGATGCTATCCTGCCAGCTTTGAAGATGGAAGAGGGGGCTACAAGCCAAGAAATGCAGGTGGCTTCTGGAAGCTGAAAAAGGCAATAAAATCCCCTGTTCCCCTAAAGCACCTAAAAGAAACACAGGTCTGCCAACACTGGTTTTAGTCCAGTGAAAGTGATTTTGGAAGTTTGTATCATTTTAAACCTCTAAGTTTGTGGTAATTTGGGAGATCAGCAATGGGAAACTAATATAGCTTCCATTTGTTTTATTTATGTTCTTTTTCATCTTAAAACATCTATAATTCTGCCTACCCCTACCTTCTTGGCAGTTTGGTATTTCACCTTGCTCTGTATGCTGAAAATGTTTTTAGAACTCTCATTTTAAAAGCCCTCAATAGACAACCTATAATGTATCAGGGAAACATTAGTTTTAGGGTGATCTAAATTTTACATAGGTAATGATATTAAGATAAACTGGATTTATTCTAATCTCAGGAAATGCTTTGGCACCCTGTCCCACATGGACTGAGTTCCTGTGACTTTCCCCTTCAAAGCATAAGAAAGTAGTTGATAGATAAACACCAGCCTAAACTTCCAAGGGAAGATAACGATATTTTAATATAGTGGAAAACATTCAACAGAAAATCTATTTTTTTAATTTTTTTTTTTAAATCCTTACCCAAGGATATGTTTATTGATTTTTAGAGAGTAAGGGGGAAAGAGTAAAAGAAAAAACAACATTGATGTGAGGGAGAAGCATCCTGGATCAAACCTGCAACCTAGGTGTGTACCCTGACTGGGAATTGAACCTACAGCCTTTCTGTGTACCAGATGACACTGACCAACTGAGCCACCTGGCCTGGGCAAAAGACAATCATTTCTTATTGTTAACAATTTTTCCTATCTTTATAAGAAAGGCATAAACTAAAAACAAAGGGATCTTTTTGTGGATTTTAATGTTTGATTATTATTTTTAAGGAACGCTCTTTTGGAAAATGGCCTCTGACAGAGACAGAATTCATTTTCTAGAAAGAGTGATGCATATGACCACTTTAGAAAACATGTTTGAATGCAATGCTTTTTATTATAGACTGGGAAGTTCCAGCCACTGCCAGGCCACCTTGGCTAACAGAGGCACTGATGGTGGCCCTGCAGGAGGCAACGCAGAGTCACTGTGGGGTGCAATGCTGGTGACACTCCCAGAAGCCAGATCAAGTGTCCTTCTGCTCCTTGTGCCTTTCTCTTGCTCTCACTCCCGTTGGCAGACACTACCAAGCAGCCACTGGCAAGACCATCACTGTCACAGAGATGTTCCCCAGGTTTGAGAGGATGGAACAAGTAACCAGTATCCTGCTGATGCACGGAACACAGTCAATGTCTCAACAGCCAATAGATGACAGTTTTATAGACAACTGAAATCTCTGTCTGACTTAATTTTATGTTTTCTCACTCCTCGTGTGTACATCGCTTCTGAATCATCTGTAGACAGAAACTGGGCCAAAGCATTGCTCCATTGCTTTCACAAATTTTAAAGACATATTTTTTAAAATTCATAAAGATCCTATTGATCCTTTATAGTTTTATATATACGTGTGTGTGTGTGTGTGTGTGTGTGTGCATGAACTGTTTTTAAAAGTTGGTGATAATTTTAAAATTTCAGATATTGAGAAAAATTTAGAGATTATTCAGTCATATAAATGCACCTTAAAAGTACCACTTCGATCATCTGACAGTTATATTGACCAAAAACCTGATCTCTGCTAAAACAATGAGAAGTTCATTAATCACCTTGACATGTCTATTAGTTAGTCACCACCAACCAGACCCACCAAGATGCTGTCAATATCTGAGCCCCTGGTGGTTATTTTGTGGCAGCTGATATTATAAAATGTTGGGATGAATGCCACCTCATTGTTTCAGTCTCCCAAAATTCAGACATTTTGATTTAAGAAAGCATGTAGAATATTAATGTACCTTTTTCATTTTGAAGTGAATTTCAATACTTTCTAAAGCCTTTTTTACAGCATGGACTCTGAAGATAATCAGAGAATAGTTTTTAAAACTATTTAGTAATGATTTTCTCATTAAAGACCATGGCATTACACTGAAAGATAAAAGTAAATATATATCTTTTATTTCTTAATTAATCACATTTATGTCTTAGAAATATTGTCGTTATGATTAACAACAGATATTATTGCTCAGACAGTACAAATGATGATTTGTACTTAATTTTTAACTTTTTATATTGACCTCCTAAAATCAAATTTTAGTGAATTTTGAAAATCATCTTAATAATTAGAGAAGTGTTAACAAACCATGGTTCACCTGATTTTGTGAAATGGAAAAAAAGTGTTAGTTTAAGAACAGTAATTATAAACCCAAGAATGTTCTACAAGAATCATTTAAATGGGAGTTTGTGGTTAGTTCCTAGCAGTTTACTATTATTCCTACTGTTCTGTTTATTTTTAGGACTATACACTCTACCAAATTTATAAATATACTATGTAACAAATAGTTTTCTCAGAAATTAGTTATTTGTAATATTTCCTAATTAATGAATATAACAGAGTTTAGAGCCCTTTCTAATCCAGTTAACTATATTAAAAATATAATGTAACTGAAGTTAATATGTTACTGCATTTGAAAAAGGAATAAAGTGTTTGCATTGTCAGTATGAAATTACTGAGACACAAAACAATCTGATTTGTTTAAACCTAAGCATAGAAATCACAAATGAAAGCTCGAACCCCCTTAACAACTGCTGAATTGTTTATTCTCTTCTCTTCCCTTATTTTCCAATGCAAATAATAATGGCAAGTAAACATTTAGTCGCTGTCCAACCATAATAAAAATTGCCTCTATTTCTTATTACCATCTTTGCTCACTCTTTAACAAAGATCATATTCTGTACCTTAAATTTTAAACAATGTTCCTAATATACCTCGCCTGACACCAAGCATGAAATAAGTAGGTAGCAATAGCTGGACTACTTTTCTCTGGGGAATATTCAATGATACTAAGGAAAAGGAGACACAGCACTTTGTACTAGAGACTCAACCAAATGTGTACTCTAGCAAAAATGAGCTCTACTCCTAAAGCCATTTTAAAATGCCGCCTCAGTTCCTGCAGTCCGTGGAGAACACCCTTGCAGTGGAAAGAACACAGCTCTGAAAAAGAACGAAACCATAGCTTTATCAATATTACTAATATAAGAAGTGACTGTCACCAACAGTTGTTGTGCAGGTCATAACCAGAAACAAGAACACCATGTGATTAGTAACAAGAGTACTGTAGCAAGAACCAGGCGCCATATTATAGAAATCTTGAGAAAAGACCATGTGGGTCTGGCTGGTGCCTCAGTGGTTGAGCAACAACCCATGCACCAAGAGGTTGTTGGTTCAATTCCCGGTCAGGACACATGCCCAGGTTGTGGGCCCGATCCCCAGTGAGGGGCATGCAGGAGGTGGCCAATCGATGTTCTCTCTCATTGATGTTCCCATCTCTCTCTCCTTCTCACTTCCTCTCTCTCTAAAATTAATAAAGGGAAAAATTTTTTTAAAAAAAGACCATGTGGGACACCCAAGAGTATCTTAGGAGCTGGAAAACCACCTTTATTTCCGAACAAGAACTCTTTGCCTAGGCAAGATGATTAAGCGTAGGCAAAAGCCATTTAGAGAAAGGGACACAAGAGTGATTTTTTAAGACCTGCACATTATATATAACATTGTTTCTCAACATTGTTATCTACCTTTCTGGTGATAAATTAAACATCTGAGCCAATCTTTAACAATGCCTGGGTGTTCTGATAACTATAATGAAGTCTCCAGTTACAAATTATTACTTTATATCCCCTATTCAGAAAATAGTTTCTGTTAAACTTTATTTCTATTGTTTGTAGTATGAAAACTATTTCTTTTTAAGTTTCTCAAATACAAAATTATAATATTTGATATGCTTTCAGGGATTTCAAAGGTGTCTCGTCACCACTGCCTCACTGTCTATTGACATTAAGCTCCCTAGGCAGACAATTTCTTATTCAAACTTTTATCCTATGCATGTAGTACAATACCTGATCCTCAAAAAATGTTTGATCAGAGAAAATAAGCATAAAAATAGAAAAAACAAGTCAGAATATATGTGTTTTATTCCCAGCTTTGCTATTACCTGCATGAAATTGGCCTGTGTACCCTTTGAAAAAGAAGTGGATTATACCAGAAATCTGTTAAGATTTTTTTTTTACCACTAACCTTTCCTGAGCTTGATAATAATAATAATTGTAATGCATGGTTATGATCCTGAGTTCATGATCATGTGCAATGGACACTTTTTTAGAAATAGGAAAGCACATACCTTGATAATGTATGGAGATTAGAAGATAATCAATAAAAATAAAATGAAAAGATTTAGTTAAACACAGCAGCTAGACCATACACACTTATCTTCATACTCTCCAGGTTATTTTAAATGAATGTTAAAAATATATATATTTATATATAATACATAAATCCTCAAAAACAAAAGAAATAGGACCAAATCATTGGTGAACAAAAGAATTTAGCAAATATTTGGAAGTCAGCAAGTGATAGAATAGAAAAGTTTTCAGAGACAAGAAACTTTAAGTTTTTTCAGAGACCAGTACTGAAGGGAGCCACCTGATTTGGCTTCGGAAGGCATTCGGTTCCAAGGAAAGTGTAGACAAGCTATGAGTCTGAAAATGGGGGGATTAATAGAAAATTCTCATAGAGATATAGTATTATATTCCTCAGCCCCTTCTAAAAAGTGCTGACTTTGTGTATAATAATAAAGTTGTTTATAATAATAAAGAAAGATTAATTTATTCAAAAATACAAAATACTGCCCTGGCCAGTTTGGCTCAGCAGTTAGAGTGTCAGCCTGAGGATCAAAGAGTTGAGGGTTTGATTCCTGGTCAAGGGCACTACCTGGGTTGTGGGTTTGATCCTTGCCCCAGTCAGGATTGTGTGGGAGGCAACCAATCCATGTGTCTCTCTCACATCAAAGTTTCTCCCTCCCTCACTCCCTCCCTCCCACTGTATCTAATAAAAAATTCAGTAAAAAAATATACACAGGTGAGAATTTTTTTTAAAAAGCAAAATATTTACTTTCCATGCATATCCTGTTATATGTCAATTGAAGAGCCGCAAATCAAGGAAATGGAAGACGAATAATCTAGCAAACCATAGATTTAACCAAGGAAAGTGGCAAAGAGAAGGTTCATGATGACAACTTTAAGGCATTTCGTAGAGAAACCAGTCTAGATGTAATTAGGAATGTTTCAAGGCAAGGTCTCCAAAGGAAAACATGGCTTGATAGATTACCTACTGCGTTTGAATATATGGCGAGAAAGCATAAATAGGAGCGTGATAGATTTTATATACTATAAATAAAAATAGCTACATAGAAATTATGTAGGTTAAAGAAATTTTATGTTAAATAAAGAAAATGTTGAAGTAAGTAAATAAAATTTTAGCATATACTTCTCTCTGCATTACATATTGACATGATTATGATATAAATACTAATTCTTTAATTAAATAAACTTATTTTAAAATACTTAGAAAGATATACAAGATATTATAAACAAAATTTGTTTCTAGATAGAACAATAGGGTAGATTTTGGAAAGAGTCTTTTAAGATGTTTGCATATTTTCTATATGGTTATGTGAGGGTACCAAACAGGATGGCTTAGGTTTCTGTGCAGCAAACATTGAGGCAACAGCTAATAGGTAGGTCATAACCTGATATTATTAAAGATTTTTGGCATGATGTGTAGTCTAATTTATATTTGAAAGAAAAATACATATGCTTCTCATCTTCCAATTTTTAATGAACAAAATACTTGAATAGTCATAAATAATTTGGTTTGGAAACACTAAAAACAGTTTCCTTGAATGTTAGCTTACAAGAGTGCTACTCATCAAGTTTGGTCCTCGGGGCAAGAAGAAGGATGCTAATTCTTGCCAAACAGACATTTATTTCTTATAGTGTAAAAATGGTCATAAAAGGAATGAAGAGGGGGAGGGGGGAGGGAGGGGAGGGAGGGAGGGAGGTGGGGAGGGAGGGAGGGAGGGAGGGAGGAAACATCGTTGGCAGAGGCCACTTGGCAAAACTCACCTTTGAGAGGTAAAGTGATTTAATTACTTCGGGGGTGGGGGGGGGGTTGGGGGGGGGTTGGGGGGGGGTTGCCGAGCCTGAGTGGTTATCATTATGTCCAGACCCCAGACCACTGGAATTTGCAGTGACAGTTAATAGGTTATGATATTCTGAGGGACATGACAGATAAACAGCAAAATATAATCTATCTTGCTTTTTAGAATTTAAAAATAATCCAGAATTTACACAATTTTTTTATGAAAATAAGTCACAGGGATATAATGTATAGTAACAATTATTTAATAATAATTATTGTAACTATGCATGGTAATAGATATTAACTAGACTTATTGTAGAGATTATTGCACAATATATGAAATATAAAATCATTATGTTACACACCTAAAACTCAGATGCTCGATGTCAAATCAAATATACCTCAATTTAAAAAATTGAGAGTTCACAGAAGGTTGATGTCATCCATTCAAATGGACTATTATGGTCCTATATGGATCATACACCCAAATTCCAATAATTTAAGTGGAATCCAGTTTTCCTTGAGGAAATATCCCACAATATCACCACAAGTACATATGAAAAGTTTTCTCTGATTTTTCCTTTAAGCGGTGAAGGTTATTTCTAGGGTACCTGTGTACTAAAACTCTATGAGGAGATTCTTTATTGCTTTCTTGGAAGAGAGAGAGAGCCATGTGACAAGAAATGTGGGTGATCTCTAAGAGATGAGAATCAGCCAGGAAGCAGGAAACCGGAGCATGAGAGGGTGGATCTTACACCTCCACAGAACTGGATTCAGTCAATGGCATGAATGACCTTGGAAATGGGATCCATTCCCAGAGCTCCCAAACAATCACACAGCCTAGCTAATACCTTAAGTGTAAGAGCAGAGAACCCAGCAGAACAGATCCTGGACTTCAGACCTACAGGCCCACAGAACTGTGAGATAATAACTGCAGACTATTCTTTTATCCTACAAAGTGTATGGTAATTTGTTACAGAGCAAGAAGAAATGAATACAAGATAAAGTCTAAATCATTTAACATTGTGGGAGTAGCAGTATACATTTACTATTTTCCCCTAGGATCATGTTAACTTTTCTGCTATCTGTCATGTAATATACAGTAACCTCGATTGCCTTGATGCTCCTTAGTCACATTGATCTATAATCTTGATAGCATTATGCTAAGTGTACCTGTTAAGCAGAAAGTGGAAAATAACTCAGATGCCATTTTAAATTTTACAGATACCATAGGCAATACAAACCCCAGGAAGATTTAGGAACCTGTCATATCTATGATGATTATAGGGGTCCAGAATATTCCAATTAAGATAAAGAACAAGTTATTTACCTCTTTACTCTAATCATGAAGAAAATGATACAAAACATGGTGGGTCACTTTAGATTCAGAAGGGAGAATGTACTGTATTTATGAATACTGCTCCAACCCTTTTATTGAGGGATGGAAATGAATAAAACGTTCAAAGGGGACACAGAGCAGAAACAAGCTAAGATACAAGAGTCCCACAACCTATGCTATATGGCTGCATAGATCTGCTGCTGCTGCTGCTGGGTGCATTTGTCATGGCAAGATGCTGGCTACAGTCTCTGGCAAGCCCCAGCAAGAGAGCTGCAGTATAGATCCTCATAGCTCTGATGGAGGCTATACAGCTTCTGCATCAGAAAAATATTCCCTGAAAAACACAGCACAACACAGCCCCGAAGCTCCTCCTCAAAAGGAGAGTATTACCTGCAAAGGACAGTATAGCTTTGCTCTAAACTCCTAGAGGTTCCAGAGGCTCCATAGGACATCCCTATCTGGCACAGATATTTCCAAGCTCCATTTGATCTGGGTCATGTGGCCCAAATGGTAGAGCAGCCTGCATGAGAGGTTGGGCCCATTACAGATCCTTCTCTTGCTCTAGAACTAAAAACAAACAAACAAACAAACTTCTCAACTTCTTGTACTTGGTAAGTGGGCCAAAGCAACATATCAGAAGGAGGAAT
Source organism: Molossus molossus (assembly GCF_014108415.1). Classification (NCBI taxonomy): domain Eukaryota; kingdom Metazoa; phylum Chordata; class Mammalia; order Chiroptera; family Molossidae; genus Molossus; species Molossus molossus. The sequence goes on along the minus strand of NW_023425366.1, from coordinate 29,024,400 downwards.
ATGCTGCATGAAACTTCTAGATCCCCATGATCTGTTTCACCTCTTTCTTGCTTTGGAGACAGATCAGATGCGATGAGTTGTATTTCATCATGGAAGAGATATTATAAAACAGGATTGAACAAGTGGAACTCTAAGAATTTAACTGAGGAAGCAGGATTCTGAATTTTGAAGGATGTTTTCTGCCATCTGGTGCATGTGTTTCTTATTAAAGTGTTAAAATATGTATATGTGGAATAGCTGTACAGTATTTAGCAGTTAGAAGAACAGCTTCCCAATCACCAAGTCAATTGCATATTATCAATATAGTGGAATAGCATGAACTTTTATAGAATGGAGAAATAATAGTGGTCTTTGCAGACTCGATAGTGAAGGAAGTCTGGAGAGTTGGGAAAGCTCTGAGGTAAGTTAGTGAATGGCCAGAAAAATTGAAGCTCACTCTTGTTGGGGTCTTTTACTAAAAGATATAGAAAAAAATTTTAAAAAAGATTTATTCAGATCAATAATGGCGTATGAGGTACCAAAAACTGGTACAGAAAACACATCTACAGCACCATTTGCAACTGGAGTCTCCACATGGTAAAGATAATCTTAATCCATTGTCATTCTCCAAGGTTCATATTTTTTTTTCATAGACCAGATAGATTATTAGAATGAGAATTTTGTAGAAATCACTATCCTTTATCCTTCAATTTCTTGAAAATGACACTACTCTCTGCAGACCCTCTGGGGATGGTTGACCTGTTTTCTAGGTAGAGGTAGATCTAGTGGCTTCCAGTCAACTGGTTCTACTATAACAGCTCTCATTCCCTTTGTCAGACAACCAATAGAAAAATTTGGCTTCATGCTGAGTGTGTTTATACTAAGCTCTACATTCAAGAACTGGAAAAAATAACCAGTGAATGTATTCAGGGACCAAACAGGTGAATTCCAGAAACTGTCCATTATTTACTTGTCCTTCTGTACTTTTAACCCAGCTGGCTGACCATTCCGGACTTTTCAGGAACTAGAATCAGTGTAGAGTTCATGTCAAGTAATCCTTAAAAATTTGGGAAGTATGCCTTCTTCCTCACTTCATAGTCACCCTGCCAAGTAACTAAATGTTGAAGTCAGAAATCTAAAATTTCCCAAGTGGATCCTTGGGAGTATTGGGAATTAGTGCCTCTCTTATATTTAGACCTAGGTGTTCACCTATGAGTTCTATTTTTAAAGGAAGATACATAGTAGCTTTGATGCAGAATTCTTACTGCACCTTGGAAGATGGCAACCTATCCTTATAAGGTATCTCCTCTAATCTTCTATCTTAGCAATGCCTTCCAAAATGTAGTGTGTTTTCAGTAGTTTTTATATGGTGTAGTAAGACTAGTAGATGCCATGGACCTGGGCTTGTTGCCACGCCCCCTTTGAAGGTTAGTGAGCCTATTGTTTTAAGGCAATATTACCCAATATACTGTTTCAGGGAATCAACCCCTTTATAACCCCTTGTGCAGTGGTGCAGGTGGAGTCCTGTAGGCAGAAAAGGCAAACTGGTAGCTGGAAATGTGTTGCTTTTGGAAAAGATTTAGAGCTGCTGCTGTCAGGATAGAAGCAGCACAGCAACACAATGTAATCAATTTCCAACCCGATGACTGGTCATGCGATGTCAGCATTGGTGTCTATTGCTGGCAGGTTACATAGATTACAGAATGGTAGTTGTACCTGCCGTTCTTAGGTAAATAAGACATGTTTTGATGACAAAAAGCATAATGTAAGTTTTTCTATGCATAATGTTAATAACCTGACATCCAGACAGTGATGATTCAGAACCTAGTGAACCTAGTACCCAGGGCTCCCAGGAACCCTGCTTTGCTATTTAGAAAGAGTCTTGTTGGTGAAACACATGAAGCATATGTGCTTCGATGTGCACTGGCCCCTCCAGGTTAACCTCCATCCTTCCCCACCATGGCTTCTGAAGCCTCCCTGTATTGATGCCATCAATGGACCCTGGTGTCCACATACTGGCTTTATCTAATAGAGGTACCAGGAAGCAGATTGGAGAAGGGAAGTGAGTTTGGAATTTTTCATCTCACAGCTCTATACGTTTAGGCTCTGCAAAGGGTTCCCTCCCTTCAGGTTGTAAGAGTGAGCTACCTGCGTTTTCAGTCGAGAGTAGTAACAGTCCCAATATTTCTGGTATTAAGTCCTGTATGTTACCTGTGGGTTAGTTGACCAAAACCTATGTAGATGGTCCATTTATTAAACCTCCTTCAAAGTGTCCTCATTTCTGTGTGCCATCTTCTTGCACACAGAAGGGTGCGGGAACTCTGATTAATATAATATATGGGAAAAAATGGGGGTAGGAGATTTTAATGGAAGTGGGAAAAAAAGTTATTTTCAAGTGATTAAGAAAATGGATAAAAAGTTTCTAGTGGAAATGTTTTATTGCTACTGAAATGAGAACCTAGGGAAGTGATATATCCCAACAGATATAATTAACTGATAATATGTAATTTCTCTTAAGAAAAGCTTTAAGATTTGATGCTCCAGGGACACTGAATTGAAGTTAGATGTAATCTACTTTCACTGATGTTAAACAAGCTAATTGTGTGTATTTATACCAGAGGATAAATTGATTTTCAAGTATAAATCTACACCTCCTTCTATCCCACCCCAAACAGGCAAATATTTTTACTATCTTCAATGTAATTTCCACCTATTTTATACTGATTAGTTATCTATTACCACAATAATGAGATAGATAACCAACAATATAAAACATCACTAGCTTAAACAGTAACTGTTAACTGCTAATATGTATGGACTCAGCTGCCACTAGACCAGTGAGTGGCTCTGCTCATCTTGGCTGGGTTCGCACACAGGACGGCTGGCTGGCTGCTGGGCAACTACTTCCCCTCATGATCTGTCACCCTCCAGTAAGCTAGTCATGGCAAGTTCTCAGGACAATGGACGATGTGTAAGAGGATCGATGGAGACTTACAATTCCTTTACTCATGGCTACTTTCTCAGCCAAACAATGTACAGGGCCAGCCCAGACTCAAGAGATGGGAGAATAGTCTTCACCTCTCTAGGGAGAGGAAAAACAAAGGCATATAGCAAAGGATGTGACTGTGGAGAGGGAAAGGATCAGAGCCCTAAATTCACTTAGTCTACCCTGAATGCCCCTTTTCACACCTTACTCCCCCCTTAAGAATTGGCTATTTCTTTCCATTATCCAAGACCTGTATGTTCAAAATAATCATTTCCATTTCAGACAATTAAATCTGTAGTTCCCACTGGTTTCAAGAAACCGATGGAAACCAGGAACATGAAAAAAGTGAGAATTTACATTAAAAAGGGCCAAGACCCTGGGTGCAACGTGCCCCCCTTTCCACTATACCAATAGCCTTGATGGAGCGAAGGACAGTCTGAGAAGCTTTCCTGAGCAGGTATGTTAGAGTAGGGCGTTGCAAGTTAGACAGCAATCAGGTGCAGCTGGAGTCCTGAAACCATCTCCAGTTATAATACGGAGGCTTTCTCCATTATTACCATTATCATCGTGAAGACTCTGTTCCCCTTTTATGACTCAAAAACTGCTGCATGAAATGAGCCAAACAAAAAAGAAATGGAAATTCCTGCTACATCTATATGCAATGAGGAGATGTCCTCTCCCTACTAAATTGTTTCTACCCACCAAGGATATTCATTTCTTATGCAGGCCTTAGTAAGTATATCAAATCATGGGAGGAAAATTGACCTCTGTTCCCTTGTTTTCAAACATGCTAAATTTTGTTTTAAAAATAAAACAAAATAACTTAGTAAAATATAAACCATTATATCTGCATTTAACTATAAATATGAATACAAATTTTCTTTGGTTGTTATTTACATTTGAGAGCGAAATCTATAAACTGTTCCATTTAGTGGAATGCCTACTTCACAAAGTTTTTCAGAAAGGAAAGAAACTGAACAAGCATTATCTAGTCTATGGGAAGTACTTTGAGAAACATCATCTCATTCCCCAAAAGCTGCCTGAATATAGTGGTCCAGGGGTTGGACTCTGGGGTCATTTTGCTGGGTACATATTCTGCCTCTCAGTTTCTAGATGTCTGACTTAAGCAGTAACTTTAGGCAAGTTACTTAATTTTCTGCTTCAATATTCTCATCTATAAAGGAGAGTAATATTTTGACTAACTTTAAAGGATACTTAAATGGATAAAGGGAACTCGGATAAGCAAAACCTATAAAGGTAACATAGTTAAGGCAAAGTTCATATAAGCTATTATTATTTTAAAATTATAAACTCTGTTCATCTTTAGTCAAAGGGTTCTTTTAATGTTTCTTAAAATCAAACTGACCTATTATTAAGTTCAATTAAGGGTGACAAAAATATATACAGTATTAATATATGGTGAATTGGTTTAAGACTACATATATATATTTATTTATTTATTTATTTATTTTTTTAATCCTCACTCAAGGATATTTTTTCCATTGATTTTTAGGTAGAGTGGGGAGAGGCAGAGAGACGAACATCAGTGTGAGGGACACATCGATTGGTTGCCTCCCACATGACACTGACTGGGGCCGGGGATTGAACCCACAACCCAGGTACATGCCCTTGACCAGGAATCGAATCAGAGACTCTTTGATACTTGGGCCCATGCTCTAACTGCTGAGCCAAACTGGCCTGGGCTAAGATTATATTTTTAATTGCTAGGATTTATTATTATTGCCATTGTACCTCACCCATTTTTTACCTGAGTGGAAGGTGTGATGTTACCATCAAGCTGCCATGGCTAGATCCCACTTCATGCTATGGACTCCTCAAAGATCAAGTCATAAATCCTGAAAATACAGTATGCAATTAAAAATTCTATAATTAGATTCTGCTACACCCTACTAAAAAAAGGAAAATCCAGGATTCTCTCTTACCTTCTGTTGAAAGATTCTTAAGCTTAATTTCATGGCCTGCTTTTAATCTTTTCACCATGAAATGCCTCTGAGGTAAGAGATCTCTTGCATTTTAATTGGAGGCCCCCCCTTAACCTTCTGTCTGGCATCTGAAGGACTCCGACTGAGATGCTAATCAAGGGCAAGCAGGAGGGAGGGAAAGAGCAGTCTCTCTTTTGTCTCCTATTTGTTGCAGTCTTTTAGGAGGAGAATTGGAAAGGGCTCTGATTAATTTTGTGCCTCCAAGTTTCTGCAGTCCCATGACATATTGGAGTGCTCTCCTTTTATGATTTCAGCTTTGCTCTGGAGCTTCCTTTACATACTCCTCCAGTGGAAAGCTAACCTTTATGCTTTTATAGACTGATACTGCTCAGAGTGAAAACAAAGCCGGCAATCAAAGGCTAGGATGGCATTTGAAAGGAAGATCATACCAATGGGGCTCACAGGATGAGTTCTCTGAAGACTTTCCGTGTATCTTTTGAAACCAGCCTTCTCTGCATATCATTTGTTACTAAAATGTTAATGCTGTTAGTGTTCAAATCACATCCTTATTCCCTGTGGGCTTTATGTACACTGTCATGCACACTTTTCACAGACCTGATTTTCAGACTGTTGGACAAAGCACTGGGCCTTTGTTCTGATTGTATAGTGACTCAGTCTTACCTAGGGCCACCTTACTGATTGATATGCGTTATGCAGCCAGAAAGTGATTATCCAGTATGCCTTTTCCTACTTAAACATATTGGCAGTAAGGTTAGATACTATAATATGTTCTGCTTCTCTGTGGAGATGATACTGATAACTCATAACCTGTGAGCTTTTAAATATATGGGATGTATTAGTTAGTAGAAAGCCATAGCATTCGACACTACTTTTATTAGCTCCATGTGCTACAAGTCCCAACCACTTGTGAATCTGTTATTTAGGGTGAAGGTGGAGTAGAAATTGGATGTAAGACAAAACTTGGAAGTGGTTGTAGCAGGGAAGGTTTTTCTTTCTCTTTTATTTCTTATAAGGAAAGTAACTTTGATGAAACAGTAATAAGGACACTCTCCTTCTTAGCTTAATAGCACATGAGCTTTGTGCAACTGGAATGGACGTTGCTGCCATTTTCTACATTCCGCCAGGGTAAAAAATATGAATAACTGAAAGTTTTAAGGAGATGAAGTGCCCCACATGCCTGTTTTCCCAAAGGAATTAGAAAGATCACAGGCTTCCATGCTTTCTCACCGGATTAAACCTAAACCAGGAGCTGAGGGCAAGGCAAAGAGGAAGACAAATATCTGGAAAATACAATATGGGAAGAGAAAACACTCGCTGAAAAAAGATATCAAGATTGAAAATGAGTCTGATTAGAATAAGTATAAAAATACTTTGTACCATTGTCTAAATTATTGGTTTAGATAAGATTAATTAATAATAACACTTTTTATTGTAATGGGTTGTATCCACATGCCCGCCAAATACTATGAACCTGATAAAGGGCCAATATTTTGAAGCTAATGAGCCCAGTGTAGTGGGGCAGGCACAGCTCTCTAGGTTAGAAGACCAAGGCTTTTTTCTTGCTTTCTACTTACAAATCTTGTGAGTTTGAGTAACACATATACAATAGGATGATGCTCTCCTTTCTGGGTTCTGGGAAAGAAAAAATAATTTATGCTAAATATTTCTAAAAATCTGACAGACCTCCACAAATGTTAAGTAACATCATTAGCAAATGATTCCTCGCCTTCATTAGACTGACTCTTGCCACACACTGTTCGCCATTTAATGGCCATCAATAACTTATCTCAAATTAACCTATCTCGGTGATGTTCAAACTAGAAATCATGACATTTGAAGGTTAAAGACTCGGGAATTAATGTTGCCTCTGCCAGCTCTTTGCCAAGGGTGTGCCCGGGAACAGCCCTCCTGTTGCAGGACTCAGCATACCAGGACCGAGAAGGGGCCTCTCATTGATTCCCGAGAACAGCCGCTCTATCTAACCTGGGTTTAGGCGAAACAATCACCGAAGCACATTCTTTCAAAAACCAGAAATCCACTTTGTTCTGTAAACCCTGACAGACAAAGCGTTTATCTTCACCTTGGAGTATGCAATCAGGCTCAATTTGAGGGAATAGAGGTATTTACAATTATTTAATTTTTGCCGGTATGGCGTCTGAGAATTTAGAGACTGCAATTTAAACAAAAATTTAAAAAATGATAATTATATGACATGATGGAGGTGTTAGCTAATGGTCATGGTGGTAATCCTTTCATAATACATAATTGTATCAAGTCAATACGTTGTACAACCTAAGCTTTTGTGGTGTTAGATGTCAATTATATCTCCGTAAAGCTAGGAGGAAAGGATTAAATAAAAAACAAATCTAATTTTTGTTGTTTACTGACCTCTGCAGCTATTCAGATGGATTATGAGTCTTGAGAAATATAAAACAATGTAAAGAAATTAGGTCTACAAGTTTATCCTCATAATTAAAAGTGTAGCTTTTTAGAAGCTTATAGTATTTACTGTAAAAACACTCAGCAATAAAATTTTGATTCTATGCTCTCCATTGTTTTAAAGACTTGATTTGAAATGATAGCCATAGCTATTTCTTTCAAATATGTACTTTAAATAAATAAATCCCTTTATTTTCAATGATGAATTATTAGTTGTTTATGTTTAACATTGTGAAACTTTTTGGATTTTGGCAAAGTTTTAAGACCATGTGACCATCCCCTGTTAACAGTTATGTTGTTTTCAATTCTGGATATAAATACTAAATGCACTTGTATTTTTATTTTTATTTAAAATCGGGAGGAGGATGTCAATGGGGGAAAAAGGAGAAACATCTGTAACAAAAATAAATTAATAAAAAATATTTTTTAGATTACTTCTTCAACAGAAGAAGTTACTGGGTGTATATGTTTAGACATTTATATGAAACTTGAAAGGTATATCTGCAATTTATAGTCTTAAAAAAAATAAAATATGTCTTTCTGGCCAAAAGCAAAATATTTTAATTTCCTTATAAAGTTGAAGTGGGGAAGTTCTCTGACATTCATAGAGCACTACAATGCAAATCACCTTGTCTGTGTAAGAAAGCACCATCATTGGTTCAAACCCTAGGGAGCATCCTGGGGAAATCTACAACTGGCCCCACACAAGGAGAGCAAGGCAAGACTGAAGAAAGGAGACCTCTCCGAATCAGCAGGTGGCAGGTTTAATAAGCAAGGAACTTACTTATGAGGCTTGTCTTGGGCAGCCACAAGATAAGTAGATCTCTGTCCCTGGCCCAGTATCTTAAATGTTCATATAGAGTCCTTAAATGGGGTTCAGTCCCATGTATACTCAAGGTGGTCTCAACAACACACTGCTCTCTCAAGGCTGCATCCTTGAAAACAGATTCCACTGTGAGAATGCTGGTCAGACTGTACGTTCCAAGGACAGAGGAAGGATGTGGAGCCTTCAGTTCCCTGGGTCCAGCTCAGGGGTCATCCAGCAGACACGTCCTCTCAATGACCTCCACAATCAGATAGCATTTTTAAATAGTGCATCCCTGTAAGCCATCTCAAATCATCTTTGTGGAAAAAGTGGGATAGAAATAAACAATTTTCAAAACAACACATCAAAAGATTTAGTTCATCTGCTATGTCACTAGAGAAAGTACATTGGAAAGATACTATTTGGAAATGCATAGGAGATATTATCAGTCATAATGGGCTAGGTATGTTGCAGTAATAAAAAATCCCCAAATTCCAGTGCCTTAAATATAGCCATGGTTCCTTTCTTTCTCATGCATCTTGGCCATTGTAATTAGAGACTCTGCTTCTCTTAGCTCTCAGGATTCAGGCTGAGGAGAAGAGCCCGATCTTGAACTCAGGGCAGGAGGCGTCATTAGATGAAAATTAAAATGCAGAACCCAGACATTATACTCAGCATTCTAAGCTCAACTTGTTGATCAGAAATGGATTTGTGGCTCTATCATTCTCAGGAAGTCAGAGAATGAACCCACCTTGTGCCATAAACTGGGGGAGAAAAAGACATGTATTGTATGTAACCCTAAAGACCAGCACAGTGTACCCTTCTGATGAACAGATATTTGTTTCATTCTTCATTTCACCAGCAAAATACACTTACAGCCTCTCTGAATAAGAAAACCTAGAAGGTGTCCTTCCAGTCCTGCCATGAAGCTCAAAGGCTTAGATGTCTGAGCGATGTATGATATCTATATTGGGGGGTGGCGGGTACTCATCAGTGAGCTACTGTCTCACAGCTTGAATCCCACCTCTCCACATTACACTTCATGATACTGAGATTCTACAAGCTATATTTTCTTTTTTAGCAGCTGACTCAGTTAGGCTTTGCAGCAGGGTGTTCTAGAAGGAGCCTGGAAAACTTGTAGAAGAAAAAACACACGATGCTTGCTATTTGATCCAGTAAAATAACTCCAGTCCACCAGTGGCATCTATTCCAGTAACAGCAGCTGATTATGGCTTGTAATTTTTCAACGTTCCCCAAAGAGCACCATTTTGCTGCCTCAGAGACAGCAGCACCAGCTAACTAGAGATACGTGCTACTCCATCCAAGTTTGCATTCCATTTCTGGAGGGCTCATCTTTCAAATTTACCAGTCAGAGGGCTAAATCCCAGCCAGGAATTCAGTCTTGCTTTAATTCTAACTTTTCCCTTCAATTCCAGCCCCTGCGATAGTAGCTGCTTCCTTTAGATACTCTCTGTATGGCACTTCATCATTCCCTTCTGCCTTTACATATAACAGTGTCATATGTTTCAATTTCTGTTAAAATAACTGGTGTTTTGTTTTGTTTTTCCTCCTGACTGGACTCTTGACTGGTGTAGAGTATATTTCAGGTTGGAACCAGCTCCTCTTGATGCAGGAGACTGTGTATTCAAAAGACAAGTTATTTGCTGTAACTCACCCTATAAAAAAAATTGTGGGTCAGAAACAGGGTAGCTGCAATAAACATTCCAATTTAGAAAGTGAGAAGACAGCAAGGGGATGGAGGGGAGATGTAAGAGAGGGAGAACAGGGATCCACTCAGACCCCATGGATACCAAGGGTGCAAGACAAGGTCCAAAGAAAACCACACTTGCACATATAAACATCCTATAGTAGGAAGGGAAGTTAGGAGGAGGCAGGAAGGAAAGGTTATTTCTCAGGGATTGCATTCTCCCACACTTATCTAGTTCTTATTTCTTAAATTGGTAGATTGGGTTGCTAGAGGCATGGGATGGGGGTAGGTGTCAAAGTAGGGGGAGGAAGTCCAAAGGTAGAAACTTTCAGTTATAAAATATAGAAGTACTGGGATGTAATGTCCGACATGGAGACTATAGTTAATAATACTGTATTGCATATTTGAAAGTTACTGAAAGAGTAGATCTTAAAGTTCTCATTACAAAGAAAAAATATTGTGTAACTACGTATGGTGAGATGTCAACTAGATTTATTGTTGTGATCACTTTGCAACACGTACAAATATCGAATCATTCTGATGTACATCTGAAACTAACATAATGTTATATGTCAATTAGACCTCAATAAAGAATTTTTAAAATTTTTAAAGAAAAAAAAGGAAGAAGACTCTGAGGCACTAAGCATTTGAGTTTCAGGGGCTGAGCAGAAATTTCTAAGGGAAGGAGCTGTTTAAGGTCATGCCCTGTTTTGCTCCCTGTGGTGGTAGGTCCCTGGTTCACTCTTTCCCCTGGCCCTTTCTTTCTAATCTCTGGAAGGTCTTTCATTTCCCATCATCCTCTGAGGCTGCCTCTAAAGCAGGTCCTGGAAAACATGCCCTTGTGGCAGTCTGAGTCCTCTGAGAAACAGGTGTCAAGAAAGTATGAAACATGCAAGACATCTGTTAAGAGAAATGTCTTTGAGAGAAAATAGGCAAGGTACTGGGGGAGACAGGGAAACTTTAGCTCGCGATGCATGTCTGACTCCAAGAAGAGGAGAGAGGGAAGAAAGTGAGAAAAGTGAGAAGGAAGGGGAGGCTGAAGCCATGCCACCCCAATAAATTCAGTTTAAAAAATAAATAAAATGCAGGGCAATTCTAAGGAAATTTTGGCAAGGAAGGGCTAATGCAGTTGGAATCTGACTTATTTTACATAATTGATCTAAGGAGAGCTATCTTATATTGCAGTTCCATTTTAACACCTTAAAACATATATTTGAGTGCCTATTGTCCAAAATACTGAAAATATAGCAAAAATTTAAATGTATAATGTCCCTTCCCTTAAAGATCTTGCATTCTAGTGGAATAAGCAGGTAAGAAAGTAATATAGTATAATATTATGCACTAATATGATAAATATATAGTAATATATTAGAGACGTAAGTATTATAAAGAAATATAAATCAATGTGAAGCAAGGAAATGGGCAAGGATTCTGTTTTAGAAAGAGTAATAATTGCAAAGGCTTGGGAATGACAAACTGTCTTAGTCTTTTCACCTCTGAAATGCCTCTGATGTGTTCTTCCTTTAAATGCTAGTTTCACTGATATAAATGTCCAATATCCTTTGAATACTTTGGAGATGTTATCTACTGTCTTCAAAAGTCTTTTTTATTGATGAAAAATTTGTTGTCAGTTTAATTAGAAAGTGATGTCATTTTTCCTATGATGGGTATTTACTTGAAGGTTTTGAAGTTCTAGTACAATATATTCAGGTGGGGATTTTTTTCAACTATACCATATTTGAAATGCACTTCCTAGCTAAACTCTCGTTTTTAAAATTTTTGAGCAGTTCTTCAGCTTGCAAGCTTGTTGGAAAGATGATAATAAAAACTCCCAGCTTATCGAGTCTCATTGCTTGGAACCGATGGTTGGAGTAGGCTTCTCAGTCCTAAGGTTACAGTTTAGAGTCTGTGACATGAGGGAGGAAGGAAATAATAATCCTTTGCCATTTCTTCTCTTCTTTGGGAATTCCAATTATAAGTATTGAAACTTTTCCATTTCTGTTTTCTCTGTTGCTTAAGATTAGCTTTCTTAATATGTGTGTACACTTGCGTGTGTGTGTGCGTGTGTGTGTTTATTGGATTCTTAGCTAATTCCTAAATATAATTGTATACCTGTATTCTGTCATTAGCTTCATCTAGCTTGACGTTATTTTGTTATTTCCTTTCTTTCTCATGTCATATAAACTGTCACCTTAGAACTGAGAGAAGCCTACTCCAACCACTGGTTCAAAGCAATGAGTCTTGGTCAACTGGGAGCTTTTATTCTCGCTTTTCCAAGAAGACTCAACTTGCCAATGCTCACTTATAGTTCTAATCTCAGTAACCTCTTAGCATCAGCTTTGCATGTTTTCCACTTTTTCATTCCTATCACACAAAGATGTTTATATTAATTGCATAGTATACATATGTTGTCTTTAATATTCTCCTTAAATTTCAGCCATCATCATTGTGCGTTTGGAGCAGGAGGTCATCCAGCACATGCGGTCCCAGGGCCATCTTGACAGCAGCACATTCTCAGCGGTCTATCTATGTCCCAGAGCATTTCAGTGTGGTTGTTTTCGCCTCTTTGCTTTTATGTATTTCCAGACTTTCCTTCAATATTTATATACTTCTTTTGACAAGAGAAAATAAAGGATTGATTTAAGACCTGAAGAGGAAAGGTAGTTTGTAAACAATTTATACACATTCTGGTGAGTTTTTTAAGCACTCACTGGGCTATTTTGGTCTAGAAACAAGAGAAAATTTCTCATGTAGATTAGGACATCAAATCAAGAGGGAACGAAAGGGATATTAAAATAAGAAAGCCAACTAAATTTTCTTAATTATGTTGAAATATTTTCATGTAATTAGCAATACTCACTTCTGAGTATAATATAACAGTCATTTTCTAAGTGGCACAGGTAATTTTTATATACTGCTTAATGATTTGTTTGCAAAACAAAAGAAGTTACCATTTGTGCTTGAATATCTAATTTAAATATTTTAACAGCTTATGCTATTATTATAGTATCTTCAATTACCTAAAATCAAGAAGAAGTGACTATTTGTAGCATAAAAATTAATCCCAAACTAAAGAGATACTGGCATTGAATCCAGTGAATTAATTTATTCATATCAACCATGTGTTGAAATCCTGAAAACATTTTATTCACTGCATTATTTAACCTAAAGCCATATCCACCAATGATTTCCAGGCTGGTCAGTCCAATGATCAGTTCTCAATCTTAATCTTATTGTCTAAGCTCCAGGAAAAGTTAAACAAGCATGGAAGACTTCATTGAAGAACATTGCAAAAGAGGAGAGAGGCCAATACTAAAGTCTCAACTCAACTTTACTGAAACCAAAGGAAGGAGACTTTTTCATCATTAAGGTGAGTTAGTGGGAAAAGTCCTGGACGAAGTCAGTCTTGAGGTTGATCAGTGGGATGTGCTAAGCACTTTAAGGTTTCAGTATTTTTCCCTGTGATTAGACTGTGTTTGCTGTCACCCAAAACCCTGGAAGCTATGGGGTGCTATTTTCCTTGATGATTACATTTCAAAGGGATGGTTCTCAGGTCCTTGAGGAAAACATTCCTGGGTTGTAAAACTGGCCAGAATCTTTTAAAAGATGCAGACCTCAAAGGGACAAATAGTTTGCTATGACAAGGCTTTTAAAGTAAATGCTTCAAGAAAATGAACATCAAGGGCCAAGAGTCAGGAAAAGCCTGAGCACTAGTCATGCTGAGCAATGTGCACTGCAGCCCGGTCAGTTCTGGACTGCACCCCTGGCCAGTCCTCCCTCCACCTCATCGGAGGTGGTCTCTGTCTCACTCCTGTTGGACAAGGGCTCTTTTCACATGTCGGTTTCCCAGAGCTGCCATAATAAAATACTACAGACTAGGTGGCTTCAAACAAAGGAAACAAAAAAAGTTTATTTGCCACATTTATGGAGGCCAGAGACTGAAATTAAGGCGTTTCAGAGTTGGTTCCTTCTGAGGTCTATGAGGGAAGTTTCTGCCCAGACCTCTGTCTTTGAGACCTGCAAAATCAAGGTGTAGGCAAGTTTGTTTTCTCCTGAGCCCTCCTTCCTTGGCTTGTCGATGGCTGTCTTCTCACTGTGTCCTCATCTGACCTTGTCCCTGGGGATGCATCCCTGGTCTTTCTTTCTTTTCTTATTAGGACACCAGTCCTGTTAAATTAGGGCCCCACCCTATGACCACATTTAACCTTCATTACTTCCCCAAAGGCCTTATCACTAAATAGGAGTGAAGAATTTAACATATAAATGAAGGGGTGGGGGGTGGACACAATTCAGTTTTTAAAACTTCATACCCTCAAAAAGGCAGTGTCATAGCTCAGTTTTCTGGTCCTTCTCTATTACCACTTACTCCTTCTATCACTGTAGGAAGCCCCCTGGATAGAAGTGAATTTGTTAAATTAATGTCACCCAAATTTATAATCTCAGCCTTGAACTTATCCTCAAATTCAGAAGTCCTGTAACTAAATTCCTATGTTAAATTTTATTTAATATTTAATAAAAACCTGAAGTGTGATATGAATCCTCATTTCCTTTTCAGGGGCACCTTCCCAATTTTCTCTCTCTCAGTGTTTGGTGACTGCAGTGTTCAACTACTCAAACCAAAGAATCTTCTTGTCATTTCTCACCTTTCTCTTTCTTTCATTATGTCAGTCCTTTCTACGATGCTTCCGAAATATATCTTAAATCTTATTGAATCCAAAGGGGAAGGGCTTGTCTCTGGTTTTGTGTTCATCAGTTGTGTGACTCTTCATGCCTCAATTCCTTCTTGCCTAAAATGGGATATTAAAAATATCTACCTCATAAGGTTGTGGTAGTGCATACAATGGCTGACATGTAGTAACTGCTAAATAAATGTCAAACATAACCACACTGTGTTACTTTAAGAAGTTCTCTCACTTAGGACATGGTATCAAGTTCATCAACAATGCAACAACTTCATCTTTTTGTTTTTCCTCCTTCCTTCCCACAGAAAACTTGGTCAGCAGATAGGCATATTCCAATCTACCTGAACATAACTTGGGTTTATTGTAGAACACACTAATAATTCCTACTCTCACTACTGTCTTCCTAATGTTGATGCAGAACTTTTTAAAACTGGGACAAGGCAACAGCCAAATTTAAATATAAATGCAGCAGTAGACTTGAATCATGACCACAACTATAGAGTATGTTTCTTGCCAAACCAAACAGTGAGAAAATATTATCATCACTGCATCTAACATTTGCTTTGCTGTCTACTCTGGAACCTCCTTTGCAGAGACCACAGAGGCTGTATACACAAATGCAGTTTGTAAAGAAAGGCAGACCATCCAGGCCAGACACATCTTAAGGGGTGTCACCCTCAAAAGCACCCTTCTCTCCTTTTTCCAATAACCCTAGGAGGTAGATAAAATAATGATTACTATTTCTCCAATGAAGAATCTGAGTCTTCAAAAATAATTTGTCTAAGGCTCCAAGTCAAAGAAATAGCGGAGGTCTGCATGAAACTGAGATTTCTCTGGCACTTCATCATCCTCATGAAGCAAACGAGGTGGTGTAGCTTAGGGACTGAGAGTTCATGCTTGAACATCAAATGGACCAGAGTTTATTTATCACATCTATCAGTTACTGGCTCTGTGATTTTGGACACCACACTGTACAAAGGAACCACTAAAATATTTATTTAAGAAAGGAATAGGTTTGTGTATTATGATTTGTTATGCTAATACATGCTTAAAAATTGAATTATAGCTTCTGAAGTATTAAATAAGAGTGACTATAAAAGTTAGATGCCTGTCTCTAAAGATGATAAGTAAATTGGAATCTTAATCAGGATAGCTAGAAATTTTCAAATCTCTCAGATTATCCTTTCAGAATGGATATGGTACTTATAATTTATTTATGATTTTTATTTCAAAATATCTTCTCCAATGATATATTTTTGCAAGGTAAATATGCTCTTTTTTTCACTGAGCAAAAGTAAAGGAAGATATTTGCTTACAAATTATATAGAGGGCAACTCTGACATGCTGATATTTGGCCTGGAAACAGATAGTTTGGGGAAAATAAGTTGGAACTACTGCCATAATTTTGCTTCTCTTTACATGGGTTAGAAATGCCCATAAAAAAATAGGCCCTTGTTTAAGGGATAACACACATCTTTATTTCCTGCACAAACCTAACAGACACACTATCAAATTGCAGCCTTCCACCCTATACTGCCAAAATGTAATCTTGATGAAATGTAGACATAGTCTTGTAGTGACTTTACCTCGGTGTCCAAACCACTGAGGAGCACGGGATTATTACTTTAAATCCATTCTAGGCCAAATCACTGACAAGACAAACATACATGTGCATGTGTATATCATCCTCTTTCTCTATTTAACTGCTTTTCTTAAAGAACCAGAAAACCAGTAAAAGCTGAAATATTTACCAAACTACTGGTATTACTTAATGTTTTCTTTTGTTTCTATTGACAAAGTAGCAATATAACTGATATTTCTTTTGAATGGACAACTTTTTGGCACAATTTAAAGAATGGCTATTATCTTTTTAACAATCATTAATATATACATAGGCACAATTTTATGTACCATAAAAGGAATTTCAGATGAGACAGTCACATATAATATGTTTATCTTAAGAGTTATTCTTAAACTCGATGAAACCAGCATCATTTGCTTGGTCTCTTTGTTTTACCATTTCAAAACAGGAATATTTTTACTTTTTTTCTGTCTTTTAGAGATAATTATAATGCTTTCACTTTGCTGGAAATACATAAATACCAATGTATTTGTGACATGATACATTAAGCAAGAAGTAATGGATTGTCTTACAAGAGGGATGATTTCTTCTAAAATATCTTCTAGACAAGCACTGTCCAACGAAACTTACTGTGATGATGAAATGGTCTATAACTGCTTTCCCATAGGGGAGCCATTACCCACATATGACTGTTGAGAACTTGAAATTGTCTAGTGTCAGTGAGAAGTAGAATTTTAAATTAAAGTAAGTTTAATTTAATTTAAATTTAAAAGTTCTTGTGTAGCTAGTAGCTATAGTATTTAATACAATTTTAGATAGACTCCTGTACTTCACTATATCCTACCTATTCAAAACATGTCTTGAATATTGTATGAATTGTCCTTAATCCATTTTGCATGTAATCATTAGAATATACTTTCTTTATTTAGAATTCAACAAATGGTCATTGAGAGCCTGTTATGTAACAGGACCCTTGATCTATAATAGGTATTTCTGAAGAGGAATCATGCTCAGGCAGTCTTCTCTCCTTATTCCACCTCGGCCAAACTTTTCAGGGTTCTGAACTCATGAACAAGTTCTCATCTAGGGGTTTTTAGTTGGTAATCAAGGCTTACTTGTAAAAGAGAAGGTGTGTGAAATGATTAACAATAAACCCAAAGGCATCTATTTGGGGTTGCATAGATAGAGATATTAACAAATGGAAATTCTTACTTCCTTTCCAAAGAAAAACTTGGATTCACTGTACCCGAGGCATGTGTGCTACTCTTGCATTGACTACTGTTTCCAGAAATACGAGATCTTGCAACTAATAAGGACTCATGATATATAACAGGTATAGATCTATAAACAAAAGCAAAAAAACCTCTCACTTATTCAGCTAAAAAAAAAAAAATTGCTGGTTAAGGAATACACAAAGCACTGTGCATAGTTTTAATCAAGCTACTCCCCTCTTCAAAGTACTCTGTGGCTCACTATTGCCAAGCCCATTAAAACAAACCCTTGCACAGAATTCAACTTGAATATAGTTCTTTTTAATTTTTATGTCAATCTCTCTGCCAGATTGGATAATAATTAATTCCCTAAATTTCCCTGCCTCTATCACTGTCATGAAATACTCTAATAATTGACCTTGAAATTTTATTCATATTCTACATTTCAAGGCTCTTAACAAATGCCACCTTTTTTTAGGAAGAAATATCTTGTCTATTTAATAATAACTTGGAATCATCCTCTGGATGCCTTATATGTCACATAAATATAGATTTTCATTCTCAACTTGGACTCAGGATAGGTCAGTACTAGTCATGTGCTAATTTGAAATTGCTACAGAAAATTTAGAATATAATTCTAGAGCAACACATTTTTTAAATCAAACTGACAAGACACATAATAAGTGAGAGTTCTTTCAGTAGTCTAATTGCACAAAGGAGAGCTGTGATTTTTTTAAAAAGTCTAATGGACTAAGTTAGTGTATACATTATATACATTAAAGAAGGGAAGTGAAAACAAATGGGTAATTAACTTGATTCTCCGGTATGGTCTTTTTATTTCCCATTCAGAAAATATAATTCCTTAAAATTAAGAATGGGAAGAAATGTCAATGTGCCTATTCTATCTGTGGTCAGCAAAAAGTCATTTTATTAGTTGGGTATAATTTCTGATATATTAAACTTTTATTTGACAATTTCATTATATGTCAAAGGCAAATACAGCTAATTGATCGTATCCAACCACCCATTTTGATCTTTTTAATTAATTCCTAGAGTATTATACAGTAACAACAAGCTCATTTCTGGGTATTTCAGTATTATTAACACCTCATATACTGTATCTCACATATACTGCAACTCCCCATATTGCAGAGGAGAAAACATGAAAAATGAGTTGTGCAAAGTCAAAAAGCATACTAGTGAGGAATTATAAATTATTATACTCACTACATTAACATTCAAGTCTATTAATTCATCTGTCCTTCTCACCCTCTCCCCCTTTCCAATTTTCTCTCTCTCCTTCTTTCTTTCTGTATAAATAGATAAGTGATAGAAAGAGAGATCGATATGAAGATATAGATATATGTATGTGTTCTGTATGGGTGTGATTTTTCAATTAAAATGGACACTTATTGATGCTTTAAGGCAAACAATATGCAATAATTTTTAGTACCAGTTAGGTGAATTCCAAAAAAGAAAATTTAGAGAGTCCCACTTTTATACTTTTGAATTTGGACACATAAGAATAATATATTTTTTAAATATATTTTTATTGACTTTTAGAGATAGAGGAAGGGAGAAGAAGAAAGACAGAAACACCAAAGTGAGAGAGAACCATCGATTGGCTGCCTGCTGCACAACCCCTACTGGGGAACAAGCCAGCAACCTAGGCATGTTCCCTGACCTGGAATTGAACATGTGACCCAACCAACTGAGCCACAGCAGCCATGGAAAGACTATTTGATGTATACACTACATAGTGATTATTTGTGGAAGTTAAAGAACCTTAAAACAAAACTTCTAAATTCCTTGTTTTAGAATTTTTAAAATTAATAACATTTTGGCAATTTGGGTTGGCCATGTAGCCTTGGCCTCTCATGAGAAAGGATAATGGGTTTTCAATATCTAAAACATTTTTTTTCCCATATTCCTGGGACATCATCTACCATGGGTACATATTCATATAATTTATTCTCTACAAAGTTCTTCAATATTTTAATTTTGTTCCAATGTTTCTCAAGTTCAACCATTTTCTTTCATGTATTTGTTACCTCATGTTGCAAAATATTTCATCTGTCCCCTTCTAGGCATATGGGAGCAATTCAATTCCTGGTTCTCTTCTTGTTGGGTAGAGTGACATGGCCAATATTAGTCAATGAATTGTGAGGAAAAAGCTTATATGAGTGAATCCAAGATTTGTGTATGTGTGTGCCAATGCATAGCCCCTAAGCCTCACTTTCCCTGTCAGAAGTCTGGATGGGAAGGTCCCATCACCCTGGCCCCAAAGTGAGAATGTGGATGATGCAGAGCAGAGCCACCTGCCAACCATAATGGACATGAAGAACAAATGAGGGATAAAATGTGGTTCTTTTAGGCCACTGGGATTTAGGAGCTGTATTTTATCATAGTACAACTTAGCCCAGCCATACAAATACAGATGTTGTGACTGATAAAAAAAAAAAAAATGCTGGTTTTGTTGACTACACGGGCATCTCTTTTAGAGTGGAAATATGTAACTCATAAATATGTAAATCAATAAAAAAAAGTGCACTTACATAATGGGTTAGAAAGAATTTAATACCTGTTCTCACTTTCTGCTTCCTTTACATTAATACCCAGGATACATTCCTACTTACTCCTAATTTTTTCTCCACATTTGCAACCCAGAAACCTTATCTCCTTATAAACTTATTTCATACATCACAGCTTATATTTAGCAGAGATACAGTATCTGTTCAATACAAACTAAATGAGCTTTGAAAAATCTGTCAAACTCAATAAACTTTGTAAAGCAGTTTATGAGACAACTATGCTTGATCTTTGCATAATTTTGCTTAGCAATACTAAGTCATTCAGAAAGAAAACAAAACAAATAAAAAAAAAACTACTAGATCATTTTTTTTTTTTTTGAAAGCCAGTCAAATTTAGCAGTTGGGAGGTTAGTGACACTAACTTTAGTAAGTTCTGATAACCCACTACTATCAGACCAGTCTACTGGATCATTTTAAAACTATAATTTATTTAAATATTTGAAAATATTTTTTTATATCTAATTTACAATAAAGAGGACTGTGGTAAGAAAACAATATTTAATCTTGGTGTAAATCTTAATCAGAAAAAAAAATGGAAAAGCCTAAGTTTTTCAGTTAATGGTTTTGGGCAATAATTGTACAATATTTCTAGTTGCATGAGTTCCGAAGCACATCTTCTACATTAATATGTGTTATATAAATATATGTAATAGATAAAATTATATATAAATATCTGCTATTTATACAAGACATGATTCTTTTAGCAAATCATTTAGGTCCATGTGACTAGCTGATAGTAAAATAAAAGCCTATTTTTTAAAATTTTATTTATTTATTCATTTAATCCTCACTCAAAGACATATTTTCATTTTTTTTTAGACAGAATGGGAAGGGGAGAGAGAGAGAGGGAGAGAGAGAGAGAGAGAGAGAGAGAGAACGAGAGAGAGAGAGAGAGAGAGAGAGAGAGAGAAACATCGACATGAAAGGGACACATTGAGTGTCTGCTTTCTGCACTACCCAACCAGGGCCAGGGACAAACTGCAGCCGAGGTACATGCCCTTAGCAGGAACCAAACCCAGGACTCTCTGGACTGCTGGCCAATGCTCTAACCACTGGGCAAAACCGGCCAGGGCATAAAAGCCTATTTTTATGTTCTATATTTAAATTCTTCTTTCTCTGTATAAAGGAAGCCATCAATTCCTTATTACATTTTTTTGCAAGAAAAATATCCTCGAGCATGTACATGTGTTTTCTTAGAAGCAGGAGGAGAATTTCTGACGTTAGACAGATGTGAGTTAGTCTTTTGTAGACAGCAGGGTCTAAACCAGGCAAAATAAACCCAGAACTTGGCTTTGATGTGCGCCCACTGCCTGCTTTTGCTCCTGCCGGTGTGAAGCCTTCCCTTCCCCTTCACTTGACTTTCAGGCAGCGCACTGTCCAACCACATCAGAGGCTCGCCTGTCTTGTATATTTGTTGTGTTCTCCAAATTGGCTGGCTACTGACTACACTGTAGGAGTAGACATTTCTTTTTTCTAAATATAGAATCACAGAGTTCTGGGCTTTCAAATGTTCCACAAACAAATCTCATGTAAGAGCAAACAATTTGTAATAAAACCTTCAAAACTAACCATGACAATGGTGATGACGACGATGATAAAAAAAAAATAATAATGATTCTGTAGTGTGGGGATTTACTACTTTGCTGGCCAGAGAACAAGATATTCTGGCATTTCGAAATATATTTTAATATAATTTTAAGATAGTTTGTGATATTTTAAATAACACGCAGTAGGTGCTCACCTCGCCCTCTATGAGGCTATAGCAGCTACATATGAGTGTTATGTATTACTTACTGGCATGTGTGCTAGTTCAGTGATATTTATTCTGGACAGAAGTGGGTGTCTGCCTCACCCACCCAAACACACTCTCACACCCCATAGAAAAGCGGTTCTTAAACTTGTGCTTGCATGTATTACCTGGGAATCTTGTTAAACAAGCAGAGTCAAGGTCCTAACTTCCAGGGACTGATCCAGAGGCCCAGTGTGCAGCCAAGGGATTTGTATCTTTAATTACTCCCCAGAATATTCTGATACAAGATGTAAGATTTCCAACATCAGGACCACACACCTGTTCTTGAGGGAACTACCTGTGATAGTTGTTATCCCATTGCTATGAGGAAGAAATGGAGCTGGATGAAGAGTTATGGGAAATCATATATCTCTCTGTTATGACTTCGGCATCCTGGAGGTCTTATAATATATGAAATAGAATAAATAGCCTCGATGGATTAGAAGAATAAAAATCATAGAATTTGGTGTCAAGGAGATCTGAATTTAAAACAGCTCAACCACATCCTCTTTGTAGGACATTAGACAAGCTATTTTGGCTTCTGAAACAGTTTTCTCATTTATAAAATAAATGTTTTTAAAAAGTCAAAACAAAAGTATCTCATAAATTTATTCTAACAATTAAATAAAATAGAGAGACCATAACAATACCTAGTGAACAGTAGTAATTTTAAAAGTCATTTAAATACCTGCCTATCTTTCTTATCACATTAAAGTTTTCCATTTATACTGCAGAGTGGTTTAATTCTAATAAAAACTGCTCTCCACTTAATTCTATTCTGAAGCAATTCTGGAAAGATTAAAGTGGACATTTTTCCTGGCTGCATGCAATTTTGACTGGCCAGTCAATTAGTAGCCCAATTGTGTATTGATGTTACTTGCAGGTATATGTTGGATTCTCTAACCTCAGAGAGTGAGAACAACTCTTCTTTCAAAATGCAACAAGCTTTCTTTATGTGACAAGTTGCCGATGCTCTGTTTCTTTTCCAGTGAGTGAAACTGTGATTGCCCTTCATGGATGTTGTAGAGTTATATTCTGCTTTCAGGGTGTTGTTGGAAAACAAACTATTTAACCTTCCTTTGGAGGCAGGCCCCTGGCGGGTGAAAGAAGACTGGTAATCATGAGTATATAGGATAGTAGATGGCTCAGGGGGATAATTGGTGAGAGAAAAACCAAGCCTTTCAGCTCCAGGTCACTGATTCTAATATATACCAGGTCAGTAGCGATCAAAGGTGTGAGAGACTTTATACATCTTTTCTGGTTCCTACTAGATGAAGGGTTTATGTCAAAAACAAAAACAAAAAACAAACAAACAAACAAACAAACAAATCTCCAGAAATGACAGCCTCAGCACAGAATCCACAATTTAATTGACGTGGAAGAACGGTCATTGTTTCATCATTATAGGCTGCCAGCCACAATCAGGACAAAGACAGTTTCATGTGAATCCCTCTGTCTTCCCAGGGACACATGGCACAGAATGACTCGAGTGGCACTTGATAAAGGGGCTCAAGTGTGGGTCGTCCAGCAAATGGTCAGTGAAGTCTCTCTACTAAGTGGAGAAATGGCTACCAACAGTTTGTACGGTATACCTTACATAGTAGATAATTAATAACAAAAGTTAAATTCCACAACATGTGTCAGCAGTTGTCCAAGAATTGAAGATTTAGGGAGAATTACTTCTCACCTCCATGTTGTCCAGCATTAGGTGCTGTTCTAGTCTTCCACCCCTCATTTTCTAAGGAACAGTGGTGACTGTTCCTCTTGTAATATTTTCCTCATACATTTGGAGGATTTGGGAAATTGTGGCATTCTTGTGTCATTGATCTTAGCTAACAATGTCCTTGGTGACAATATATCAAATAGAGCTCTTCTCCAATTGGAAATACTTTCGTGTTAAGAAGTGGTCATTATTTCATGAGAACACTGAAGACCGACAGGCCTGGATTTGAATCTCTGCTCAATGTTTACTATCTAGTATGTGGAGAAACTTAAGCAAATTACTTAACTTTCAAAATCTGAATTTTCACTTGTAAAATGGTCATAATACTACCAACTCCATGCAGCATAGGAAATAACTGTGTGTGGCGACAGATACTTACTAGATTTATCAAGTGATCATTTAGGAATGTATATAAATATTGACTAACCTTATGTTGTACACCTGAAACTTATATAATACTGTATGTCAAATATATATAAAACAATACCAGTTCTACAGGGACATTGTAAGAATTTAATAAAATAGTATCTATAAAATGTTCCTTAAAAGACATATTTCATAAAAGATACCCAATAAATGTCAGATTTCTTTTAATTGGTAAATGTAGAAATTACTAAAATATTTTATTAGCTTTATTTTGTATGGAGCTATTCAAATAATAAGTCATCATATCAGTGAGTCTGAGGTTTTCCTCTTTGTGGGGAATGAAGACCTGTCCAAAAAGGGCAGTATCTATCAGGTAAAGAAGAATGTCTCCTCATCTGGGAACCACAGAGTAGAGAGGATGAATGAAGCATAGTTAGAAACCATGCTAGGTTTACTGATTTCTTATGAATGAAATTATAAGAACAAAATTATAATGAGCTCTGATAGTTCACATTCTATACATGTGCCAAATTGGTCATTTTGTCAATAATCAAATGCTGACTGGAACAAATTCAAATAATGATTGGTTAATTCTCTAGACACAGTCAGGGACAACTATCGCAGAGTAGTGAGTATCTTGTAGGTTCTATGTAGGTACAGTGATACCACGTGTAGTGGTAGTCTGTTGTGTGGCCTCAATGAGTCATTTAAATGATCTGAGACTAACATGTTAGGTTAAATAAATAATAATAATAATCTTTTCTAGCTATCAATCTATAAGAATGTTTGCTATTATTAATGAGAAAGAAAATTAATTATAATATTGGCTATTGCTTTATTACATTTCTTTGGTTGTAATTAATTTATTTTTTATTTTCTAAGTAGCAATTTACTCATGCAGAGATGTTATGGTTGAGTTTTCTTGTGTTGCATCATTTATTTCATTACTAACATTGCCCAATAATTTTAAATTTCAAAAATGTACACTATTAACAGTGACACAGCACTGGAAAAACACAGCCTGGTGTTTCAATGCCAGGTTGATTTTACAACACAGACAATAAGATTAGTGCGCACCTGACAAGTGAGCCTAATAAATTTTGACAAGAAAGTCACTAAGAATAAATACATGCCCCCATATTTATTCTGTCCTGACTATAAATATATTTTAAAAGAATATAGAACATTTTCCTTGACAGCATCCTTGATGTTTTAGCCTCGAGTTTATACATCATCTAGGAATTTGACAGAGTTATAATATCCAAGTGCCCATGTAGCATGTAGAAATGGAACATCAAAACCAACCTTGAAACTAAAGAAAGATAATAGATATTTGAAAATGGCATTATTTTAATTTATTAGAGCTATGTTCAAGTATATAGAAAACTTCCGAATCAATCAGGCAGAAAACAAAAGGTGTTCTCACTCAGTGATTTGGATATTTTCCCTTCCTTTCTATTACATAGTTCAGGCATTTCAATTAATGATCATGATTTATTATTTTTAGAAGTAGGATGCTATTGGCTAACATTAATTAAATCAATCTATAGTAAGCATCTATATGTAAAAGAATTTACACTGAGCTCTTAAGTATATTCTGATATAAATGAGACACAATTCCTTGACCTGAGGGAATTTAGTGTCTAGAATTGACACTAAACTCATACACTGTGAATAGACATTTAGATCCACAATATTCGGCATCTATACCATCTATTGCCCATGCATTGGTTACCATACCCCCATACACATACACAAATGCTTTTTAAAAAATATATTTCCAGAGTGGATAGAGTTACCTTGTACAGAAGAAAGAGTGCCACCCCAATACCAAGTGATTGGAGAATTGTACAATCCCATTCTTGGTTGCAATTGATTTGTCTAAGATTAGGCTAGTGTTTGTCTTCTAATAAAATAGAAGGGAAAACTTTCTGAGGAAACTTGTTCTTGTTAAATCTGAAACTACACAGAGAGTCTGCCATGTTGCCTACTTTCAAGCTGACAAGTTCTCCTGACACATTTTTATGTGTGTTTTCTGACAGGAAAACACAGGACCTCTGGGTCAGGGAAATAGGTCATTTAATACTCATGTCAAAAAGAAGCAGCCAGAGAGCCACCTTGCACCTTTTCTCCACCTCCTACTCCCCACAGGACGACGTAGTGGGGACCAGAGCCTCACATGCTTGTGCAGGTGGCTGCATAAGAAAGGAACTGCTAGGTGCTGGGAATTAGAGCTTACACAGGACGCTCAGTCTGCCTGCGCTCCAATCAGGAGATACAGATCTGATCTTTGCTCTGGAATGCGATTGGATCCTGCCTGGGAAAGTGGGGGAAGGTCTATAAATTAAAACTTTGGAATATCAGCTACTGTGTCCAGATGAGAGAAAAAGAAGAAGAATCTCTAGCTCTTTGTTATTCAAACATACCCTTTGTTCAAAAGGCTCAGATTCTGCAAGCTTGAACTGTTCATGGAGAATTATTTCTCAACAGTTTTTCATCCTGCATAAAAAGACAAACTCTTCCAAGATAAAGGCCTTCTGTTCTCTTTCTCTTCTTTTTGTCTGGCAGTTGCACATAATCCCCAGAGATGCAAATACCATTTGCAGACAACGGGCACATTGGCAAAATCAACACACTAGGGATGACAGAAGAGAAAGATGAAAAGAGTGTTACTCCTCACTGTGTTGCCAAACATTTGAATTAATGTGAGAAACAGCCTGACCCTGAGTTTAATGTTAAATGGGTAACACAAACTCATTTGTTTTAGGTTAAACTTAATTTCAGTTTCCTGTTACATTAATTAAAAGCACTCCTAAATCATGGACATCACGTGAGTAAGTTCATGAATGAACATGCAACTCATGTGCCCTGAGCAAATCTGTGGTAAAGTATATAGTAGTTTTGACTAAAATACATTTATGGGACACAGAGCATTATTAATTTGCATGCTATCATTTAATCTTCACAAACCTTGAAGGTATACAATTTCTGTAATTTCACAACTGAGGCCACTGAGGCTTAGCAAGATAAGGTAACAGGATGGAGGACAAGAAAACATGTAAATAGGTAAAGCCCATGTTTTTAGCCCCTCTACTATGTACAGCCACCTCCTGCTGAGTTCATCCTCTTCAAGCATCATCCCCTACTCCAGTCTTGTCCTAACAAACCCTTTAAACAATACCTTTGTCTGGCATTGTTTATAAGTGTTTTCTGACAGAAAAACACAGGAGCTCTGGGTCAGGGAAATATGTCATTTAATACTCATGTCAAAAAGAAGCAGCCTCCTGCATGCCCCCCACAGGGGATTGGGCGCACAACCTGGCCATGTGCCCTGACCAGGAATCGAACTGGTGACCTCCTGGTGCGTGGGTCAACACTCAACTACTGAGCCACACCTGTTCTTAAAGCTTTTGTTTATCTTTTCAGCTCACCACTTCCAGCCCCATGTCTACACTAGAAGCACTGATCTAGAGAGAGTGCAGTGTTGTGACCAGTACCCACACTTCACGAAAGTACAGAGTAGGCAGGCTATTCCTTAAAGCACCATGGCCTTCATTTGCTGCAACCACCATCTCAATTTCCATGAAAAGCATCTCTCCTTTCTTCTTCCTTCAACTTTGCCTTATCTCTATCTTAGGTCATTAATACTGCTTATTTTATTTACACTACTATCTTAAAATGTAAGCACTGAATGACAGACCACACATTTAAGGAGACTCAAACTGACATTTATAGACGACTAGGTGACACCAGGCAGGGTGGGCATGATTTGGAGCAGGCGTTTTCTGTATTTGGGCCAAGCCATCTTGTCTTTGACCGCTGCTGCCAGGGGAGAGTTCCTATACAGTCATCTTAGAGAAGATGTAGTTTTCTTGATGCAAAATAAGAAAACTGCTTTTTCATTGTTGTTTCTTTTTCTTGGTCTATGTTTCTCTCTTCAATTAATTGTATCCATCTAAATGCACTAGGTAGGATTTTAGACTGAATATGCAGAATTTGAAACCTTTATATCCTGTCACATTTAATGCTAGATGATGGGTAATGGAATTTTAGGGGGGCTCCACCAAACTGTGCAAAAGGAGTCGGTTCTTCTTTTATTTCTTTGTCTTGCAAGAAATAGAATAGTACTGCCCATATAGCCACAGGGTTTTGACACCCTATGGCTTGGCTTGCTTTGTAACTAATAGTAACTCTGAGCTACTTAAGTAGCTTGACTCAAGACAGGAAAATGTGCAACTCTTGGGTTCTGGTTTAATTTTTATTTCATCATGTATTTAGCTATTTGAAATGAGTGTTCAGCCATTGCAGTGAGAAAGTGCAAATATTGAAAGTCCTAGCAAATGGAAAGCACCTGGTTGCTATGCATGATGGTCAAACACAAAGCCAAATACCCTGGCAAAGATTTGGTGTCTGCAATGACTTCACTCTGACTAATGTAATCATCCTTTTGGAATCTTCTCTCACTATTGCTTGTTTTACTTGGAGTGGTTTGGGCTGTTCAGAAGATGCTATCATTGATCCTAATTAGCTTTGGCTTCAGCAATTAAGCTTATTGAAAAGGAAGGTAGGCAAGGTGTACACTCATAATAATTTCTTCAGGATTCCTCATATTCTGCAGAAGCTCTAAAAGTCCAACCTTTTCCTCTTTATTTCTGTGTTGCAAAAGTGTTATCATAGCATTTTAAAGTAAATCTCTTCATTTGACAGAATGTACATTGCTTAAGCTAGCAAATTCCAAGGCTCATGATGAACCAAACTGTTTTATTTCTTTTATTTCAAGGTTAAAAATGTACTGTGAAGTAGATATTTACATTTATTTCCATGAACACAATGCTGGAATAAATTACTGCCTATCTATGAAGTGCAGATGGGACCCTGGCTTCAAAAAATTCTTAGAGTGTTTCTCTGGAAGTAAGTCAATTATACTTATTTCACATATTATTATTTCACATGGGGCATTGAATAAAAATGTTAGCTATGAAAGTATTATAATTTAATGTTTCTATATTAATTGGGCATATAATTTTACTCTTCATAAGAATAGTTAATAATTATATCAAGTAAATACTGATTTTTGCATATTGTTTAGACTATTTTGTTTCAATCACAACAATTTCACAAAAAGTTGTTAATGTTAGACACCTGAGAGGGCAAGTGTGTAGCTGCTTAATTATAAAAGTGCATGATATTTGTTGATAAAGCATTCAAAGAACAGGGATTTCTCTTTTGTGTATCAGCAAATCTACTAAATCGATGTCTCTACTGAGTTCTCTATTTATCCAGAGTTGTCCATCTCTAAAATATTGAGCAACACAGAATATTAAGACATTTCCCTAAAACAAGGAAATACATGATAAAATGAAAGATCGGTTCTCATCAGAGTAAGTCAGAAAAAGCAAAACGGAAATTCATTGATGTTCAATATTAAATCAATGTTATCATCACTTGTAATTTGGGAATCCAATTAAAATTGTTCCTTCTATGATTCTCTAACTTTCACCATTTTACTCTACTCTTATTAACCATTATTCCTAGGGATTTCTAATCAATGTTAATAAGAGAAAATTTCTGCATTACAGAAATTTTTATCCTTTTCCCCTCAAAACTACAAAAGGTCTTGTGGCCAAAGTGAGTAAGTAAGTTCCAGGTGCAGAAACGTTAACAAAACATGATGCAGTGGAATAGCACGGGGAAGTGGAATAGTATGGGATAAAGAGAAATTCCGTAGGAAAGGATACCAATAAACTAAGGATACCAGACAGTAACCCTTCCAAGCAATAAAACAAGTAGAATTAACAAACAGAAACAAAAAATTCCATCCACTAAATCATTATTTTACAAGTATTATTTTGAATTCTACCAAGTAGTCCATTATTAAGCCACTTGGTAACTGAGTGATTCAGTACTTAATTAGAAGGGAAAAACACAAGTCAAAATAGAAGGCAAGGTTTTTATTTTGCAAGTGACCTAGTGAGAGAGAGAGAGAAAAGATATTCAGAATGATTGATAACTTTGTAAATATTAATTCAATCACTACCATTTAGAATGTATTCTGGCTCAATTTGTAAACAATAGCAGGGGTAGGGAAAAATCACCAATCTAGACTCTTCTAATCCTTTTACTTTGTATTTTACCTTCTCTTTAAATCTTTGTTATTTAAGAACATCAAAACAATGTATAACTCATGGCCATTGCTCTTAATGATCATTGCTGCCTCTCAACGATAATTTAGATACAAGAAAGTGAAGGAGCCCTGGCCAGTTTGGCTCAGCGGTTAGAGCGTCGGCCTGCGGTCCGGAGAGACCCGGGTTCGGTTCCCGCTAAGGGCACGTACTTCGGTTGCAGTTTGTCCCCGGCCCTGGTTGGTCATGCGGGTGGCAGCCACTCGATGTGTCCCTTCACGTCGATGTTTCTCACTCTCTCTCCCTTCCTCTCTCCCTCCCATTCTATCTGTACAAAAAATGGAAAAATATCCTCGGGTGAAGATAAAAAAAAAAAAAAGAAAAAGAAAGTGAAGGAGAAAGGAAATGGTCATTAAACGTTTACTGCATGCAGATATTATTGTACTAGCAACTTTTTCACATACATTACATCATAAAGTAATTTATCTCCCCTGTCAGTTATGTGTACTCCAATTTTGTTTATTGGTAGAGAAAATAAGACCTTAAAATTAAAGCACATTGCCCAAGAGTATAAGGACAGTCAATATTGCCCCTTGGCCCAGCTGGTGTGGCTCAGTGGTTGAGCGTCGACCCATGCACCACAAGGTCACCAGTTCGATTCCCGGTCAGGGCGTATGCCCAGGTTATATAGTCCTGATCCCCAGTGGGGGGGCATGCAGGAGAGGGCCAATCATTGTTCTCTCTCTTTGGTGTCTCTTTATTTTTCCTCTCCCTTTCTCTCTCTCTAAAATCAATAAAGAAAAATTATTTTAAGAAGGTATTGCACCTGGGATTCAATGTAAGGTCTGATTGACTTCAAAATGAATCAGCTTTCCATGATATAAAGGGAGTTTATACTTGGATTAGGCTTTGTGCATTGATCTGGAATCTGAAAAATGACCTTGTAGTACCAAAGACAAATGTCCTCAGTGAGAAGATGGCACTAGCATGCCATGCAACCTGACTTCATCCTAACGTTCCAGACCGTGGACCAAACACGTCTAGGTGTATGTGTCTCAGGGAAAAGGTAGAAATGATTTCTTCAACATTTCTAACTCAAGATATATTAAAAATCATGTGGCTAAATTTCTTTCCTGTGTCTAAATGGAGTCTATAATGACTACACATCAGTAGGAGACCCTGGTATTTTGCCACATGCACACCATCAATACATACCCTTACTAGGTTAAATCATTATCATAGAAAGTGATTGTCATCATGTGTTCAAAAGAGTGAAAAACATAATGGCAGTTGGGCAATTGGAAAGTCATCTGTGTTTCCTTTCATTGTCCTGACTGGGGCTACAGCAGACCTCAGAGGAACTACGCTGGGATCACCATGTCTACTCAACCACAGTTTGATTCTCTTTTAAAGTAATTTTTGAGTCTTGAAGGTCATTTAGTGATTCTAAGATGTCAATAGGTACCAATGTGAAAATTATATTTCTAGAGCATAGCGATATCCTCCAGGTGAGTTGAATGCTTGACATTGTGTGTAATTTAGGTCCTCTTATTTTTAAAGTGCATGGCAGAGAAAAATAAATTGACTACAATTGTTATGAGAAAGTGTTTATAATAATTCCCAGCTGTCCCAGGAGATTAAAAGTGCCAAGGTTTTTAGTGTTGTCTTTATATTTTGTAACAAGATATTTCATCCAGCATATTTGAAGACCAAGAAGGATACAACTAAAGACTAAAAACTGTGTGGAAATGAAAAGGGTGGAAAATAAGAAAGCAGCCCTTGTGGTTAACAAATACAGTGGGAGACCAAGAGAAAAAGAAGTGCTGCTTTATAAATCGCTGACATTTTATTTATTGTCAAACAGCGG
Organism: Molossus molossus; assembly: GCF_014108415.1. NCBI lineage: Eukaryota > Metazoa > Chordata > Mammalia > Chiroptera > Molossidae > Molossus > Molossus molossus. The sequence goes on along the minus strand of NW_023425366.1, from coordinate 28,992,586 downwards.
TATATGTTGAAAGTATAGACAGATTCAAGAAAGAGTGAAATAAATATGTGTTTTATAGAGAAATATTATTGTGAATAGGAAAAAATGAGTTTCAGGGTTTTAGTTTTAAATTTTGATACCAAAAAAAAAAAAAATACATACTTACCAAATTGTAATATTGATATTTCCACTGAAAGCAAAATTGGGGGTAAATAAAAAATGAATCTGGTGTTGAATAGTATTATTAATGCATCTATTAAAATGCATTATTCATTAGAATGACAAAGATAAGCCATGCTTAAAGCAAACTTCAAAATATAATTAAATTATCTGCATGTGTTAAAATTGCCCCAAAACTGTTATTTTAGTTTTTGTTCTCATAGAAAGTTTTCTGTTTTAAGAGTATCTGCAGTAACATACATGGGCTCTAAAGATGATCTCTTAGCTTGCAAATCTTTTTTTTTGTTACTTATTTTACTGTTGTTACTACAATCAGTTCACAAAGTTGGTGAAGATATGCAATTTGTGTCACAAGTGATTCATAAATATTAGGAATATCTGTTGCAGGAGAATGCCATTAAAATAGTCAGGAGAATAAACTATTTTATGGAAAATTCTTTAATATTTTTTATATTACCACTAAAAGTTGTAACAACAATATAATTTTTATAAGCGTATTGTAGAACTACTAAATTGAAGTCAAAATGTATTGCTTTGCAGTTTTAAAGAGCATCTAAAATTAAGCTGGAAAGAGACATGTTCGTTAGATGAGCAATTTTTTGCAAACACAGGCAAAATCTATTACTTGCCCTTTCATGGAGTAGTCATGACACAAAAACCAAAGCCAAGTCATCGTTAGGAGCCAAAGTCCGTATTTATGGTTGTGAGTCATATTTTTTTCCCATTATTTTGTGGTTTAGTTAGTTTGCATTTGGGCTGGGGTAAGGTGGAAGTTCTTTGTTTCAGTGGAGAAATAGTAGAAACAGGAGCAGAAAAAAATGTTAAAGGCTGTGCTTCAAAATTATTGGAAATTAAACCAAAATAAACATAAGACCCTCTAAATTTTCTCTTACTTCAGTTGATTTCAATTAATTTAAATCAACAAACTAGGGGGATATAGAACTAGATCCGTTAGTTTAGAACAATGAAATAACTTTAAGCCATATTCAGTCAAGGGAAATAATTCTCCCAAGAAACAAAAACAAACACAACAACTCTTTCTCAGAAAATCCACACCATGCAAATTTTATGCTTTATTTATTGTGGTAGAAACAGATATAACAAATTTGCCATCTTAATAATTTTAAGTGTATAGCAAAGTAGTGTTAACTGTTGTTGTGAAACAGATCTCTAGAACATTTTCATCTCGCAAAACTTCTCTTTTTTTTTTTTTTTTTTTGCTATTGATTTCTAGTTTGATTCCATTGTGATTAGAAAAAGACTTGGTATCATTTTTAATCTTCACGAATTTGTTAAGACTTGGTTTGTTGCTTAACGTGTGATCTGTCTTGTGCACTTGAGAAAAACATGTATTATGTTCCCATTAAATGGCGTGTTCTATAAATATATTTTAGGCTTAGTTGGATATGGTGTTGTTCAAGTTCTCTGTTTCCTTATTGATCATAATTTAAATGTTTGTGCCTCCTCCCAAATTCGTATGTTAAAACCTAATGCCCAATGTTATATATAGTATTTGGAATTGTGGTTTTGGGGAGAGGATTAGCTCATAAGGGTGGAGGGCTCCCTAACCATTTACACCATCTGAGGACACTATGAGAAGTCAGCAATCTGTAATGGAAAAAAAAAATGCCTCCCCCGAAACTCCACCATGCTGGTACCTTGATCTTGGACTTCCAGTCTCAAGAACCATGAGAAATAAATGTCTTTCTACAAGCAATTCAGTCTGTATCACTTTGTTACAGAAGCTGGAATGAACTAAGACAGAAATTTGGTACAAAGGAGTAGAAATGCTTCTGTAACAAATATCAGAAAGTGTATTCTTGTATTATTATATGATCATATTAATGGATGCAGAAAAAGCATTTGACTAAATGCACTCTTTCACAATAAAAATTCTCAATATATTAAGTATAGAAATATACCTCGAGATAATAAAGAACATAAATGACAAAAACACAGCTTGCACCAACTCAACAGTGAAAGGTGAAAAGCTCTTTTCCCAAGATCAGGATCAAGAAAAGCATGCCCAGCCCTGGCCGGTTTGGCTCAGCGGTTAGAGCGTCGGCCTGCGGTCCTGAGAGACCCGAGTTCGGTTCCCGCTAAGGGCGCGTACCTCGGTTGCAGTTTGTCCCCAGCCCTGGTTAGTTGTGCGGGTGCAGCCACTCGATGTGTTCCTTTCACGTCGATGTTTCTCTCTCTCTCTCTGTTCCTCTCTCTCCCTCCCACTCTACCTGAACAAAATAAAATGGAAAAATGTCCTCAGGTGAGGATAAAAAAAAAAAAAAGAAAGAAAAGCATGCCCACTTTCACCATTCCTATTTCACACAGTACTAGAAATCCTAGCTAAGCAATTAGGACACAGAAAAATAAATAAATAAATAACAAGCAAATTTGAAAGAAAGTAGTAAAATTATCTCCCTTTGCTGATGACATGATTATATAGATTAAAAATTCTAAAATTTGAACCCGAAACTATTAGAACTAATAAATACAGTCGTTCCTTGCCACTTGGTTCTGCGACTTTTGCAGCTTTACTCTATCACAGTTTTTTTTCCAAATATATTCATTAAAATGTTGATCGAGACAGTGAAAATGATACAGTGCATGCTTGGTTGTCTGAGTCAATTATACACCCCTGTATTAGAATTAAAATTAAAGTTACTGTACGTATGGACTATAGGCCTATGTATTTGAGCACCCCCGCAAATCCTTCAATGCCAGGTGCAACCTCTCGACCACTCCTTGTATGTGGGCAATACCTTTTTTCCAAAAAATTGGGTGTGGTGAAACCAAGCCAATGAGAGCATGCTTTTTACTGATTGGCTATCCTATTCTCTTCCTATCCTGGCCACTGATTGGCTCAGCTTCATGCAAGTTTGTTTCTCTCATACACCCTTCTACATCGCTACACATCAGAAGCATCTTTGCTCTTGTGTTTGCAATTTCTGAGAAGTTTTATCTAAGCCCCACAATGGCACCTAAACGTGCTGCTTCTTCTAAGCTTTCTGACAGTGAAACTAAGTGCCTGAGGAAGATGCTTACTATCCAGGAGAAGGTAAACTCCTGTATATGGTCAAAAATAGCAAGAAAATCATGGAGGTTTCCTGCCATTATGTTTTGAATGAATCTATTATTCGCTCCATCCATAAAGATGAAAATAACATCTGTGCAACAGCTACTGTTTCTTTTAATATGGAAGCAAAGTGCATCATGACAAGTTATAATAAGTTCATAGTGAAAACAGAGTCTGCCCTAGCTGTTTGGATCAGCAACAGCTGCAAGAAAAACATTCCATTGGATTTGCTGGTCATCTGAGAGAAGGTGAGGCAGCTCTATAAGCACTTTATGCTATATGAACTTCAACAAGGACCCTCTTCTGCAACATTCATGGATCTCACAGTGAGCAAGGGTTGATTCAAAAAATTCCAGAAGTATCATCTGAAGAATGTCATTCTCCACAGAGAAACTGCCTCTGCTGACCAGCCTGCAGCAGAGAACTACATGAACAAAACGTTCCAGAAGATTCTTGAGGAGGGTGAGTATCATCCAGAACAGGTGTCCTTAACTGACGAGGATTTGGTGGAGATGACTAAGTCTGCGAGTGAAGAGGAGGAAGAGCATCCAGAGGTCTTTTAGTGTCAGGAGGAGGAAGATGGCCTTACACTTGAGCGTCTCTCACAAGTTGTGACAACTATTAAGGTAGTACAGGACAACTGGAGAATGGAGCCCACAAATGATACGTGCATTGTGGTTCCAGAATGCACTTGGTGGAGTGAAGAACCTATAGAAGCCTCCTCATGCATATGAAGACAGCGCCAGCAACTGCTTATCACAGTGTTCTTCAACTACGCACCCAGACACCCACTGCCTACTCCTAGTGCTCCTTCAGTGGAAGAAGACAACGATGCACCTGCTGACGATACTGCACCACCTGAAGACTCTCCTACTGAGGTTGTGCCTTCAGAGGAGCAGTAACCTTGCTCTTCTTTGCTGTGCAGTACATCTCTTCACCTTTTCATTTTATCATCGAACAAGTTGCACTATTTTCACAGGTTGTGTGTAAGAACTGTGTGTGTGCACGCAGTTAAAAGTACAATAATAATAATATGATATTTGTAATGTCTAATATGTCTTATTTTATCTTATTTTGTCTAATATATTGGGTAATATGAGTGTAATGGTGACTAAAGGGTGTTATTTTATGTCTGGAGGGCTCCAATAATGTTAAAAAAACATATTTAGAAGGTTGTAAACAGGTTTTTATGCTCTAACTGCAAAAATACTCGATTTATAAATAAGGAATCCTACTTTGCAGAAATTCATTTATCGTGGTAGAGTCTGGAACTGATTAACCATGATAAATGAGGGCCCACTGTACAATAACGTAGTGAATGAGTAAACTGATGAACAAAATAGCTCTACAGACATGGAAGCAAGGAACAGATGGACGAATCTGAGAGAGAAGGGGAAGGGGATTCGGGGGAAAGAGATTAACCAAAGAATTTATATGAATATATGCACAACTCATGGACACAGACAATAGTTCAGTGAAGCCTGGGTGAGGGGATGGAAACAGGGTGGTTGAGGTCAATGGGGAGGAAAAAGGGGGACATCTGTAATATTCTCAACAATATAGATAACTTTTAAAAACCAACATACAGATATCAGTTGTACTTCTATACAATAATAATGAAATATCTGACAAGAAATAAAGTTTACAATAGCATCAAAAATAATTTACTTAAGAAGAAATTTAACCTTACATTGAAAACTGTTAGAGTCATTAGCTTCATAAGTCATTAGCTCTTCATAGGCAGAAAACACAATATAGAATTAACACTCAAAGTCTAGAAAGCTCATGAATTATTATTTATTGTCATTTTCCATGGATTACCATTTTATAAATTATTCTAATTTCTTCCAATTTAATGTTGAATAGTCATTTAAATTTTAAATAATCCAATTCAGTAATCCTTTCTGCCTTTTAATTATTAAATCAGCTTTATTAAAAGTATTAATTGACTTAGATAATATAAATTTCACTAATCTTTCTGCACAATTTGTTGAGTTAACAAATGTTTATCATTGTATAACCACATTATAGTTATATAATAATTATATAACTCTCTCAAAAATTTCCTCAGGCCCTTTGCAATCAATCTTCTCTGACCATTCCCTGCCCTAGGCAACCTCTGACCTATTTTTTACTCCTATAGTTGTTGTTGTTGTTGTTTATGATTTTAATTGTCTTTTATTGAATTTATTGGAAGTTACTCTGGTTAAAAAACCCTCGCAGGTTTCAGGTGCACAACCCTACAATACATCATCTGTACACTGTATTGTGTGTTCATCACCCCAGGTCAAGTCTCCTTCTATCACCCTTTATCCCCCTATACTCTCCTCCACCCCCCCACCACACACCTGTCTTCTTAGCAGTCACCACACTGTTGTCTATGTCCATGAGTTTTTTTCTCTTTTTTGCTCAATCCCTCCACGCCCCACTCAGTCCTCCACTTCTCACCCACCAACAGCTGTCAGCCTGCTCTCTATCTGAGCCTGTCTCTATTTTGCTTGTTAGTTCATTTTGTTCATTAGTTTCCACATGTGAGTGAAATCTTACAGTACTTGTCTTTCTATGACTGGCTTATTTCACTTAACATAATGCTGTCCATGTCCATCCCTATAGTTTTTCTTTTAGAGCATTTTATTAAATTAAATCTTGCAGTATATAGAATAAAGTATCCTGTGTCTGGCTTTTCACTTTGCATAGTTGTGTATCACTAGTGTGTTCTCTTTTATTATTGTGTAGTATGCCACTCAACATGCTACAATTTGTTTATCCTCTCACCTGTGAAGGAAATTTGTCTTGTTTTCATTTTCTGGCAGTTGCTAATAAAGCTGTAATACACATTCAAATACAAGTCTTCATGTGAACACATTTTGTCATTTTTCTTGGTTATATATCAAGAAGTAGCACTGCTAAATCATATGTTGTTCTAATTTTATAAGAAAATGTAAAACAATTTTTCAAAGTGATCATACCATTTTGCTTTCTTACCCATAATTTATGAGAATTCTGATTGGACTACATCTTTACCAACTCTCATTTTTCTTAGTTGTAGTTTTAGCCATTATAGTAGTTGTGTAGTAGTATATCACTTGGGTTTTAATTTGCATTTTCCTAATGATGAATGATGTCAGATATTTTTATGCATGTTTATTTTCCATTTGTATATCTCCTTTGGTAAATTGTCAGCTCAAATTTTTTTGCACATTTCTTTACAAGGGTGTGTTGCTATAATAAAAGTAATTAGAGACTTTATTCAAATTTTATCAGTATTTATATTAACTCATTTATGTATTCATATAGGTATATGTGTGTGTGGTCCTATGTCATTTTATTACATGTATAGTTTTGTGGAACCACGACCACAATCAAGATACAGAATTGTTTTCTTGCCAAAATGAACGTCTTAATGCTACTCTTCCATGGTATTACTTCCACAATCTTGGCAATAGACAATGACTTTTGAAGAGTAAAGTGTTTTAACTTATCAATGATTTTATATTCATATTTCTTATATTTAAAAAACATTGACCTAATCCAGGGTTACTACAACATTTTTTGGGGTTTTCTTCTAGAAGTCTATTTTCTTATCATACTTATTCTTGATCCATTTCAAGTTCATTTTTTTTTCTAGAGGTCTTGCACATATTTTTTAAGTTTATCTTGAAGTATTGTATAACCTTTATGCTATTGAAAATTGTATTTATTTAAAATTTCAAGTTCACATAGGGTCAAGGAATTCTGCTGCAACACTTTGTTGCTCTGCACATTCTGAAATACTTTCTTGTCATCTGTGATGGATTGAATAGTGTCCCTCAAAATTCATGTCCACCCAGAAATTCAGAATGTGACTTTATTTGGAATAAGAGTCTTTGCAGATGTAATTAAGGTAAAGATCTTGAGATAAACTCATCCTAGATTATCTTTGTGGGCCCTAAACCCAATGATGAGTGTCCTTATTAGAAACATAGTGGAGACGTAGAGATGCACATAGAGAGAAATCCATAGGACAACAGAAGCAGAGATTGGAGTTTTGCAACTACAAGCCAGGTAACACCAAGAGCTGCCAACAACCACCAGAAAAAAATCAACCCTGCCAACTTCTTAGCTTTAGATTTTATGATGGTAAGTTTCTAATGAAGACCAGAATTATAGATTTCTGAGAGATGAGATAAGAGACAAGGCTTCTTTTTAAGTCACAATAACATAAATATTATGATCACACAATGGAAAACTCACACTCATATAATAATAAAAATCATTCAAATCACCTATATCAAACTTATGCAGAGAACTTTTTTAAATTTGTAGTATCTCTCCATTGTGAAGTCATTTAATGATCTGAAATATCCTCCAGGACTCACTCTTTTCTACCACAAATCCAGAATAACTTTCACATTTCAGTGAAATTGATTTCCTTGTGTCCCAACTCTAATTCCAAGTTTTTTCATGTTTGAAACAAATGAGACTTTATATAAAAAAAAAGAGTCATATTGCATTTATGATAGCAGAATGACCTTGTCATGTTATAATATCTTTTTAAGTGTACATTAAGTTAAAAGAACACCTGCGTATTGAAAACAATTAAAATTCATTTTTACCAGGATTGTTTTTGAGACCATAAAATAATTATGAAGCTTAGTTTGTTAATGTCATTACTAAGATGTAAAACATATTAATAGATTATTATTAAAAGTTAATATAGAATCTTAGCTTTCTAAGATTATATTACCGCTGGCTTTCCTTTACGCGTTGTGTGAACCCTGAGGAGACAGGATGGCGGGGCAGGCTAACCAACATAATCACCCATAAACCACACACATCCAAATGTGGGCAACAATTTAAACATTATTTCCAGGCCATCAATCTATATTTGCGTGGTAATAATAGAAGAGCTATTCTGCATCTCAGATCCTCCAAACTCGGTCCTCTGTACCAGAAAAAAAAAAAAAAAAAGGAATAGGGAAAGAAAACCAAAGCTCATAATACCAAAGTCCAGAATGCTGACAACACCAAATGTTTTCGAGGCTGTGGAACAGCAGAACCTTTCATTGAGTGCTCAGGAGAGTGCAAAAGGGGGCGCCACTTTGGAAGACAGTTTGTTGTTTTCTTAGAAATCTGAACATACTCTTTCCATACAATCCAGCAATTATGCTCCTTGGTATTTACTCAAAGGAGTTGAAAACTTATGTATACACAAAAACCTGCACTCCGATGTTTGTAGCAGCTTTATTCATAATTTCCAAAATTTGGAGGCAACCGAGATATGGTACATACAAACAATGGAATATTATTCACTGGTATTTTTTATTTATTTTATTTTGTTTTTTAAAAATATATTTCAATTTAATTTAGGGGTTGCATTTGGCTAATTAAACAAGTTCAAAGTGTACAATTCTATAAATGACATTTTTAAAGTGCTACCAAGCCGTGAAGAGACATGGAAGAAAGTTAAATGCATATTACTAAACGAAAGAAGTCAATATGAAAAGGCAATATATTGTACAGTTCAAACTATAATATTCTAGAAGAGGCAAAAACCATGGAGACACTAAATCGATAAGTGCTGCCAGGGGTAAGTGGAAGGGATGAATAAGTGGAACACAGAAGATCAGGGCAGTGAAAATACTCTGTACGATACTATAATGATATATACCTTTTCCAAACCCATAGATGTAGAACACCAAGAGTAAATCATAATGTAAACTATGGACTCTAGGTGATAGTTATGTGTCAACATAGGCCCATCAATTGTAATAAAAGTACCACTTTGGCGGGAAATGTTGATAATGGGGAAGGCATATGTTGATAACATATGCAACCGCAGGAGATACATGGGAAATTTCTGTATCTTCTGGTCAATATTGCTGTAAACCTAAAACTGTTCTAAAAATAGTCTATTAAAAGTAAAAAGTAAAATAACATAAAGCCTATGTGTATTGGGTGAGGAGGAACGGGGTTAATGTTTTTTTTCCAAGAGGAGGTTTCCCAGGTTTTCTAAACACTACATTTTTTCTCCAATTCCTGATAGGCATCACACTTCCAGGTTGCTATGGTAAGTCTCCTTGGCTGACTGCCCAGAGCCTGTGCAGAATCCTTATGCCACTCAGAAAATTTCATTTCTCCTACTTCTGCTAAGATTGCCAAGAACAACACTACACAGCACATTCACTCATCTTAGTCGGTCACAGAAACAGAACCTAGAGAAGTTCTAAAAACTTGGTGTCCTAGCCCAGCCAGTGTGGCTCAGTGGTTCAGCATCGACCCATGCACCGAGAGGTCGCCAGTTCCATTCCCACTCAGAGCACATGCCCAAATTCTGTGCCAAATCCCCAGTGAGGGGCATGCAGGAGGCAGCTAGTCGATGTTTCTCTCTCATCAGTGTTTCTATCTCTCTCTCCCTCTCCCTTTCTCTCTCTCTAAAATGAATAAAGAAAAAAAATACTAAAAAAAAAAACTTGGTGCCCTTGGCTAAATAAGAGCCCTATGGCCGTATATTGTTTCAGCAAATATTTTCTAAACAATGTTAGACATTGCTCTAAGTGCCCAGAATATAACTGATCAAAAGAAGCAAAGTCCCTGATCTCAAGAAGCTACATTAAGGCTGGAATAAAAGAAAGATGAAAAAAAGAAAAAAAAAACTTGAGCAAAATAATGTGATGATGCACAGCGATACATGATAGAAATCGAATGAACAGTGTTTCTATATAGGTTTTCTACGCAGTTACTATAGTGATCTAGATGGTGGGTAAAGAGAGGAAAACGTCTTTGAGCTGAGATCTAAATAATCAGGAACTAGACATGCAAAGATATAAAAGAAGAACAGTGCAGGAAAAGTAAAAACAGTGGCAAAGACTGGAAGGACCAAGAGAGAAGTTTAATGATACTAGTCTCATGTGCCAAGTGGTTTGAACTTCTTTCTAAGTACCATTAGAAACTTCTAAAGAGCTCTAAAGAAGGACTTGCATGATCTGATTTGAGGTTGTAAATGATCACTATGATCACTCTGCTCCGTGGAGAAAGACTGTAAAGTTATAGGAAAGAAACAAATACAAAATAGGAGAAGTGCCCTGGCCGGTTTGGTTCAGCTGTTAGAGCGTCGGCCTGCGGTACAGAGAGACCCGGGTTCGGTTTCCGCTAAGGGCGCGTACCTCAGTTGCAGTTTGTTCCCGGCCCTGGTTGGTTGTGTGGGTGGCAGCCACATCGATGTTTCTCTCTCTCTGTTCCTCTCTCTCCCTCCCACTCTACCTGAACAAAAAATGGAAAAATGTCCTTGGGTGAGGATAAAAAAAATAGGAGAAGTTACATATTACAGGAATGCAGAGGAGAGATAAAGACATCTTGAATCAGGCAGTCATGGAAAGAAATGCGTAAGCTTGAGAGGTATTTTGAAGGCAAAGTCAGTCAAACTTTTGATAGATTGACAGATCTCATTGGGGTAGGTGGCCGGTGAAGGAAAGGTATGAATCCCAGATGGTCCAAGTCTGGTTTGAGTCTTTGCATCAGCCCTTTTGCATAAATGGCCTTGGGGCTGAGGTTCGTACTTGTTTCTTCCAATCTCAACAACATATTTTTGGAAGACAATTCTCCATGGGTCTCTGACATTTCTGTACATTTTATGAGCACTGACCAAATTTATTCTGAACTACATTTTTTAGAAGTGTTTCTTTCTACAGCGAAAACCTTGGAAAATAGATATAATGTGACCCCCAGGAACAAAGGAGAAGTTTGTTTACTATTCCATGTAATACAGATAATATCTCCTGCAGAAACCAGTTTATTTCCCACTATAAAAATAAATAAATAAATAAGCTTTTCTAAGTACATGGCTCCTCTTCTGTAATGCAGAATGTGTAGCCCAATCATGTCAACTGGGACTTGGGGAACCAGTGCAAATGCTATACCCTGGATACATCTATTACTTTGAGTAATAAACTGTCCTTGTTTCTGTGTCTCTGACTCAGTGGTTTCATATCCTCTGATATCACTGATTGCATCCATCAAATGTGAAAGGCTCTCTTGATAACTTGAAAATAGAGGGAAATATCTGATACTTCCTAATTCTTGGCATGTATCACCAGGGAAGTTTAAAAGAGGTATTTTTTACTCAATGTCAGGTCTTTGCAGTTTCCAGTGGGTAATGTCCTTATTCCTGCCAGCTTTTCAGAAGCTTCAGTGACCAAGGAGTGGCAATATCTTGCTTACCAAACAGAAAGCTCTCAAAGTCCCAATAAATGTCACCTTTCCTTTTTAAGTCCCATTATTGAGATTAACAAGTATGTGTGATAACAACAGCTTTCAGTATTAAAAGTTTGATTTAGGAAAACAATTTTAATATATTATTGTTAAGCCAAAAGACGTATCTGTAGCATTGCCTATGTAATGAATTGCTTATTTTATTGTCCTTTCCATAAGTATACAGAAGGGAATGTTTCCTAATTAGATGCACCACATGTTCCTCTAAATATGACAAGGAATCTTGATGATCTAAAGAAACAGAGTGTGACATAACTTGATAAATGAATTACCAGCAACTGAATGAAGGTACGCATTAAAGGAGTGGGAAACAGCAATTATGGGGAGAAGAGGGAAGAGGAGCTTGAAGAACGTAAAGGAAGGAAGAATCAGAGAGAATGAGAAAGTTATTCATACAGAGTAAAACCAAGGTGAGTTTCAGTAGAGAAGAGTGCAATATGAATTCAAGGCAATTATTCAGCGGAACCACCTTGTTGGAGTAATTGAGAGAATGTCCCAAGAGCTCGTGAGAGGAATCATTAGGTACCAAAGTGTGCTTAAAATGAATGCCTTGCTACTTACAATGATGACCATATTTGTGGTCACAGCTCCCTTACAAGAGCTATGTTCTACAGTTCACCAGTTAGGAACAAGGATGAGTTTCTAGATCAAAAAAAGGCATGGGAGATGAGGACTTCTTGAATTGATTTAGATATGGAATCCCACTTTTTAGTGAAATGTTTTGTGAACTCTCTTTTCTATAGACTGACCAATGTCATTGGCTGTTTTGCTGTCAAGATGGTTGCGGCTAACATGGAAACATACAGAAACATGAAGGAAATGTACATGCATGAAGGAAGGGGGCTATTACATTGTCACCCACAGCTGGCATTGTTTTTAGTGAAACATCATCTACAACCCCTTCTGCTAGATTCTAACTTCCTGGCTCTTAAATTTCCCTCTGAGTTTCAACCGTCTTCACAACTGAATTTGAAATATATTGACTTTCTATTTTAACCACCTTCCAGCCATGGCTGTCCACTAGTCTTATCTGTGTGTGCTATTTAAAGAAACATACATTTCTATTTCAAGTTCAAACACATCAAGAATATGAGGAAAGGCTCCAGGAGAAACAAACCAGGGCAAAATATGAAACAAATATTTTATAGATGTATATTCCATGAAATTTTAACACAGTTCACTGAGAGTTTTTTAATACTCCTGAAATAAAAACAACTTATTTTTTTGTACCTGACCAAATTACAAAAAGTAGGTCATACATTTTGATAAGCCTCTTTGGGGAGAGTTGATAAATTTTCACTTAACAGTCACACTAAGTCCAATCGTTTTCATTGCTACCTTTCATTTAGTAAGTTGCAGTAAATACATGTCTTAATTTGTCCCAGCCTACTTAGCTTGAGTCCTTCCATCTGGTCATAGATTATAAAACCTGTGGTAAGTGGAATTTTAAGACGGCTCTCGTGACCTGGTGTTGCTCTCGTGATTATTTTATCTTCTATGAAAAATAGAAGGTTATCTGAGTGGGCTTAATCTAAAAGCAGAGATTTCTCTGGCTGGGGACACAAGAGAAATGCAGAGAAATTGAAAATACAAGGGCTGTTGCCAGCCAGATTGGATCAAGGGGGAGCGTGTGAAGGAAGCAGTCAGTGTTCTCTGGAAGCTGACAGCAAACCCCTGCCAGGCCAGACAACCAGCAGGAAAAGGGAGACCTCAGCCTTATAAGAAACTCAATTCTGCCAACAACCTGTTTGACCTTGGAAGCAAATAAAGTTCAGCCCTTCTAACTTTTTAACTCCAGTCTTGCGAGACTCTAAAGGACCATCTGAACCAGCCTGGAATTCTGACGTACAGAAATAATGCTGATAATAATCAAAGTGTGTGCGTGTGTGTGTGTGTGTGTATTAAGATGCTACATTCATGAAAAGTTCTTACACAGAAATAAAAAATACAGAACTAGAGCATATTTTATAAAATGATGATAATTTCTACCAATAACATAGATAATATTGACAAACTAATCTTCTGGAATTTATTTTAAAAGAAAATTTTTAAAGAGGAAACTTTTGAAGAGGTTATTTTTCTGTTAACTGTCAGCATTTTTTTTTTCCAGCGAAATACTATTTGCGAGTGAGCATCTTAGAAAATGTAAACATCTCAGAGAATGATGAGGATAACATTTCTGGTGACACCATTGCATTTGACATAAAACATTCACCTCCATTTTATCCTTAGTATTCTTTGGCTCTAAGATTTGCTGGAGAAGTTTGTTAAAATCAAGCCTGTTTGGTCTCCATGACAACAGATCAGGTAGAAATTCCAGTTACACCTAGTGTATGTCAGACAGTTTGCATAATGGTAAAGCTCACGGGTTCCTGAGTAGGTCTGCCTGGTTTCCAATCCCGGCTCTGCCAGTTATTTACTATGCAACCTTGAGCAAGCATAGTAATCCTGATGGTGTGTTTTCTTACCCGTAAAATTGAGAGACAGTTTCTATCTCACAGAGAGAGCACTGCAAAGGTATAATATTTTAGGTACTTCTGGATTACAGTGAATGCTCAGTGAATTTCACACATGAGAACTGCCTGAGGCTATGGCAACTCAAATGCAATGTACTTGATCCTAGACAACGTTTACCAATCTCTAAACCATAGCCTTTCTCTTGTTTCCCCTCTTTTTGTGAGTAACATCCACCATTTCCCAAGTTACCCAGACTCAAAGCCTCAGAATGATCTGAGGCAAAAGTTTTGAAATTGATTATCTTAGGATTGACCTCTGATTGAGCTTACACAGGGCTGGGCAAAAGTAACTTTACAGTTGCCTTGTGACATTCTTTTCAGTTAACAAAGTTATTGGAATAATAATAACCTGCATGCCTTTTCCCATATGAACAACTGTAAACCTACTTTTGTCCACCCCGTATGTTCCTGTTAAAGTGGTCTATAAGAGATATGTTTGTCCAAAATTTGAAGAGTGGAAATTTGGGAGTGGCCATTTTTAGCTCATATCTGTTCTTGCTGAACTGCCAACTCACAACATTGCCATGAGGCACAACAGGGCTGCAGCTGCTTCATCCGCCCTTGGATTCTACTTTGGCTTCTCTGTTTTCTGGCTCAAGGGTGTGTATTTAGCTTTATGACAAAGAACCCAGCTTCCATAGGGTACCCATTCCACATGTGTCAGAAGCATAAAGAACTGATGGATTGTAGTCTCCTCTCTTGGACTTCAGCTTGTGCTTGTGAATATCATTAGTTTGTGCTTACTCTGTCCACCTCACCTCCATCTTCCCCTCCTGCCTGCCTGCCTTGTGGACTTCAAGCTCCAGCATCAATGCAAAGACAATAACCCTGGAGAAACTACTTAGCTAGCTCCTAGGATTGTTCGTCCTGCTAAAGAAAGGAGAATTGAACTCTCCAATGTGAAAGGAACATAAAATGAGCACCAAAAAAGTAAAAGGATGTATCTGCCTAGCATCTGGGAAAGCAGTCAAACTCTCTGCAGGGGCTTCAGAAGCAGGTGAGCGGAGGAAAGAAGGGAAAAGGATAGCTCCCTGTTCTGGATATGGGTAGGGCAAGAAGTTGAGTTGGTTGGGAGAATTGACATCTCCTTTATTCATATCTCAGAGCTTGACACAATAGTTGCTTTAATGAGAGTGAAAAATATGAACCAGTAGGAAAATTTATGGTCAGCAATAGCAACAGGATTGGCATTCATATGTACATAGAGACACTGTGTGCTATCAAAGCAAGAGGTCAGGTGGGACAAGGCTGATGGGGCAAATTTTGAGATGCATAAGGGATGATTCTTACCTCCCATTAGGAAGAAGTAAAAGTGGGGTTCAAGTGTCAGCAAAACTTCAGTTAACCAATTAGCCAGGTTAATCTTCCACCTTCCAGACATGTCTTCTCTCTTTTATTCCAAGGATTGCTTACATCCTCTACTTAGAAAATTCAAAGGTGAAGTTGAGCCATCAAGGGCAGGAAGAATGAGCTGACAGCTAAATAATTCAGAGATACCTTCTTATGTAGCAGAAATCTAACAGGCCAGGTGTTTGACGGTAGGAGAGAAGGGACGAGTTCAAAATTATAAGGAGAATTCTCAGTATCTTGGAAATGACCCATGGCTGTAGAAGAAAGAAGAGAAAAATATTAGGTTATGCTCAGGGTGATGAAGTTTCTGCCTAAAAGTGACATAGGTCACTTCTGTGCAATCATCTTTAGACAAAGCAAGTTCACGTGGTCACTTTTGAGTTCAAGAGAACAATGGTGTAGTCTTCCCATGAGGAGGGGGAATTACAGTGAAAAAATAATAATAGCAGAAATAATAATAATAATTGGTAAACTGTGTTGAATTCCTCAAAATCTTATCAAACTTAGAATAAAACAAAGCTACCCTTCTGAGAATTTAAATTAGCCCTGGCAATCAACCAGTCCAGTTATTTTAACTAAGAAGAGTGTGCAGGCAAATTCCAACATCAGCTGTCATTGTCATTAACAGGCCTCAGAGATAATTCACCTGTAAAATGACCAAAGCAGGGGAAGCCTGGTGGAATGCAGGAATTAAAAATGTATTGTAATTGGCAGATAACAGACAATGAGTGCTAAGTAGCCTGAATTAAGAACGTAACATAATGCTTGTCTGTACTTATAGTCTTGTAGAACACAAATAAAAACAAATATACATATGGCCTATGGACCACCACTTTGTCAATTTTAGTCTATCAACAACTACGTGGAAATATTTTGGTAATTGACTGGATTCTTTTTAATAAAATGGGCAGGCAACAAGTCACCAATGCACATGAAAAAGATGGTACTAAGATACACTACTAAGTTGAAGGTGGACTTAAATAAATAACGGAAGTCTTCTTTATTCTGTTTTCAACTTAATGGCAAATAGCGTCACCACATTCATGGGGACATTATGGTGTAAACATATATCATTTTGGACAGCTCTTTAGTTGAGTACTTATTATTCTACCATGAAATCAAAACTAGTAAATCATAGTACCACTCTCCTATTAGGATGATATAGAATACCTATTAGCTATTTATAACCCTAAGAGTAGAGAAGAAAGTGAGCAGCCGGCATTAATGCTGTTTGATAAGAGTCATCATTCAGGGCTGTCCTGGTAATTCCCATATGCTCACAGCTTTTGAGAAAGCCTGAGACATACCCCATGCCACCAAAACATTCCCTTAAGAAGCTATCAGCAGGATACCAGAGTTTGTATGAATAATATTTTTTTAGTATACATAACATCTTTTTTGAGATATAATTCACATATCAAAAAATTCACCCTTGCTCTGGCCGGTTTGGCTCAGTGGTTGGAGAGTTGACCGGCAGACCAGAGAGTCCCAGGTTTGGTTTCCAGTAGGGGCACATACCAAAAAAAATTTTTTAAAAATCACCCTTTAGAACATAAAATTCAGTAGTTTTCCAGAGAATACAACCATAACCATTATTCAATTACAGAACATTTCATCACCAGAAATATATGACAGTGGTCAAGAAACTAGTATGGACATTAACAAAATTTATTTTTAAAATTATCTAAAATCTAAATAAATCCAGTGAATAATTGAAAACAATAGGCAGTGGGATCTACAGTCTTTATCAGAAAATGATTCAAAATCTCCTGATTACCTACACAATCTAGGAAATTGTAGCCTCTTGATATTTAATACTATATGCTGTAAGTCTAATGACTAGATCTAACATGGAGATTTTAAATAACAGAAACCACATTTATAGCCCTTTGGTTCTATAGTTAGCAGTTATGGTGATAATTTCTATAGGTTCTGCTTTGTTCTTTGTTGAACACAAGATTCAATGACAAGGTGTCAGCACCACCTGGTTGAAAAGTCAAATTCCAGCTCAGAAATTCCATACCCAGAGTGACCAAATTTTTTTTAATTGAATTGGAGCATATTTTGCATTGCAGTACGGTAAGTATCTCTCTGATGTTTCACTACATAATTCAGGTATTTAAAATGTCCATCAAGCCTTTCTTAAAAACTACAAATTTAATTAACAGCTCACCTGAAAGTTGCCTGGTCACCAGAAATCTCTGCTTCTCATTTATGAGTTGGTGAATTGAAAGGAAGGAATCAGTTGTATTGTATGATGTGAAAACTTATTTAAGGCCAGGAGTGGATGAAATGACAGTTGCTGGAAGTGGGCAAAGCAGTTCAGCATTGGGAATAGTCAAAGAACCTGGGAAGTTCTGCCCTCTCTGAACCTGATGGGCCTTCCCCTTTTCATCGTTCTCTCTCTTTGCTTAAAAAATCAAATCTGAAATGTTTTTCATTGTGCACATTTTACAAACTTCCTCCTCATTGCTTGGTCACACTGATTTCTTTCCCTAAAACTCATCCTTATGACATAACAAACATCACTTTTATCTAGTAATGTGTTTGACCACAGTACCCTTACCAATTATGTGTGATGCCCAACCCTGTATCCATTTGTGTAGGCCACAGACCTTGTGGTCTTGTTCTCACTCTAAACCCAATCTGAGGACATTCTGTTAGTTCGCCTTTCACCTTTAGGAGAGAATCTGACCACCTCTTGCCACTTCCACTACTACTACACAGGTCTAACCTTGTGATATTGTTACTAGTCCTGGCCTCCCAGGTGTTCCATATAATACATACATGCAACATTTGTCCATTCTGGAAAAAGCAACAGAATAATTCTGTTACATTTAAAGATCAAATATGCTCCTTCCATATAACCAACCTTAAGATCGCTGAAAATTTGTCTAGGATCTTTGCTTCTTACTCATAGAAAAAGCTCAAGTATCCTAATGATGGCTCATTAGGTTTTACCTGATCTGTCCCTTCCACAACTACTTCTCTACTTGCATCTGCTCCTACTCTCCTCTTTGGTCTCTCAGCTCTTGCTTCATTGGCCTTCTTGCTGTTTCTTGCATTCACACATACCCTTGCCTCCAGGAATTTGCACAGTCTAGTCTCTCTTCTCGCAACAGACTCTAAGATATCCATGTGACTCACAGCCTTACTTCCTTTGGGTTTTCATTAACATGGTTTCTTTTCAGTGGTATTTTCTGTAACCGTTCTCCCAATAACAATGCTCCTTGTCCCCTGGTGTGCTCATACTTCACTGCTTCGGATCCGACACAAAATCTGGAATGATGCTAAGACTGATCATGCCACTCACATAATGAGGCCTCCTGGGGAAGAGCAAGGCCAGGGTGCTAGGCAGGTCAAAAATGGCATGAGATGCCCAGGCTTCAGGCTCAATCTCTAGTAGGGGGCATGTAGGAGGCAGCTGATTTATGTTTTTCTCTCACATCAATGTTTCTATCTCTCTCTACCTAAAAAAAAATAAATAAAAATATTTTTTTAAAAAATTAAAAATCAATTAAAACATATTTTTAAAATGGCATAAAAGAGCAGGGAAAGGAGGCTGGTTGGGGGTTTCATTGGGATAGTTATGGGGAGGCTTCCGTGAGCATTCTTGCATACGGGCATGGACATGGGCTCCCACGGTTTTAATTTCCAGCTACAGCCAAAGGAAGGAACATCCAGGTTTCAAATCCACTTGCTTAGATGTGTGGCATAAGAGGAAAGAAAGCTATCAGCAGTCAAATATCAAAGGTGGAGTCAGAAGAGTTCTTATATACTTTTAGCCTCGGTATTTGGTCCGTCCATCATCATCTAACATTCTTTACACATCTATCTCATTCTATTGTTAATCTCCTCATTCTAGATAGAACATGAGTTTGATGTGTAGGCAAAGATATTTTTCTCTTTGGTCCATTGTGTTATACCTAGATCCTAGGAGAGGGCTTGGCACACAGTAACATCTTGATAAATGTTGATTGCATGAATAAATCCACTTTTATTTCTTCTGTATAAAAAGTATCATGTACTTAACAGCAATTGAATATTTGTTGAATGAATTAATAAAATGCAATGAAACTTCTGACAATAAAGTACACACTATTGCCCAGCCATTGTAGATCAGTGGTTGAGCATCAACCTATGTACCAAGAAGTTGCCAGTTCAATTCTGTGTCAGGGCACATGCCCAGGTTGTGGGCCTGATCCCCAGTGGAAGGGCATGCAGGAGGCAGCCAATTGATATTCTCTCTTATCAATGCTTCTATCTCTATCTCTCTAAAGTCAATAAAGAAAAAATATTAAAAGCAAAAAATAAAATTAAATAATTAAATTATACACTAGTGCAACAGTTGTGTTCATCTTAACCCCTTTGTGTAGGCTGACAAACAATAAATACTTTGAAAGAAAACATTATAGAAATTCCAAAATGGTGGCAGAGTGAATGGAAGCTACACAGACCATCTCCCAGGACCAAACTGGAATTACAATGAAAATAAAGACAAATCGTCAGGAAAAAGCAAGAGAAAAGCAGCTTGGAGGACCACATAACCAGAGACACTGACTCAATCCAAGTAGGCTTGCAGAGACACAAGAGGGGGGTCTGGGAGCCAACGGTCAGCAGCGGCCTTAACTGTGGGCAGCGCCCTTGGGTTAAACTTCCAAGCGGCTCCACAGCATAGAGCCAGGACAGAGACTAAAATAGCTACAGCCACTTAACTTGGGCTCTGGAAGAGGGAGAGCAGACTGGACTGGAACTGTGTGGGGACACTCTGGATTTGGAGGGCGCTCAGAGCTTTTGCTGAGTTGCAGCCAAGCTGAACAGTGATCATCTTACACCTTCCCAGGGCTTTGGGGAGAGGCAGCAGCCACTCCCTTGGAGATTTAACCCAAAATTGAGGCCCATTAACAACCAGCATCTTCCCCACCCTCGGGAAATACCCTTACCCTGAGCACCTGAGGGAGTTTTTCATTCAACTGAGAAGCCAAGGCTCTTCAGGTAACCATTAATGATAGCCTCCAGGCAAAAAGCTAGAGGATAACTGTACCATCCCTGTGCTAGCAACTCTAACCAGAA
The DNA here is from genome assembly GCF_014108415.1 of Molossus molossus. NCBI lineage: Eukaryota > Metazoa > Chordata > Mammalia > Chiroptera > Molossidae > Molossus > Molossus molossus. The sequence continues at coordinate 28,972,165 of NW_023425366.1, read as the reverse complement.
AAGTAAGACTTGACAGCAGTGTTTAAAGTGGGTCCTCCCTGCCTCATCCAAACCCAGCAGAGGGAGCCACAAACAGCAGAACACCAACACCCACAGGGAAAATTGGCAGGCTCCAAAGCCCACTGTGATAGCCAAAATGGTGAAACACAGAAACAAAAGCCAAATGAAAGAACAAGACACCTCTACTGAAGATGACATAAATGAGGTGCAGTTAAGCAAGTTAGCAGAACTAGAATTCAGAGCCACAATCTTGAGGAAGCTCAACAGCATGTGTAAGGACATGAGCACCATGAGTAAAGACATAGAAATGTTGAAAATCAACCAATTGGAAATTAAAACCCACCAAGAAGAATGACATATCAGAAATAAAGAACACATTGGAAGGTCTAAATAGCAGAGTAGAGGAAGCTGAGGACAGGATCAGTGAATTAGAAGATAGGGTAGAAATAATCAACCAATCAGAAAACCAAAAGTAAAAGAAAAAAAAATACAGGAAGACAGCTTAAGCGAACGGTGGGACAACTGGAAATGTAATAACATTCACATCATAGGAGTCCCCGAAGAAGAAGAATATGAGCAAGGGTAAGAGAATATAGTTGAAGAAACAGTGACAGAAAACTTCCCTAACTTGGTGAAGGAAGAAGGCATTCAAGTTCAAGAAGCACAGGGAGCCTCAAGTAGAATAACCCAAAGAAGCCCACACCAAGACACATAGTAATCAAAGTGCCAAAAATTAAAGACAAAGAGAGAATCCTAAAAGCAGCAAGAGATAAGCAACAGGTTACCTACAAAGGAAACCCCATAAGGCTCTCAGCTGACTTCTGAACAGAAACACTACAGGCCAGAAGGGAATGGCATGAGGTAATCAAGGTCATGAAAAACAAGGATCTGAATCCAACACTACTGTATCCAGCAAGGCTACCATTCAAAGTAGAAGGTGAAATAAAGTGCTTCCCAAAAAAAAAAAAAAAAAAAAAAGGCTAAGGAAATACATTATCACCAAACCAGCACTGCAAGAAATATTAAAAGGACTGCTGTAATTAGTAGGAGAAACAGGAAGAAAAATAGAACTACACTAAACAAAAATGGCAATAAATAAGTACATATCAATAATCACCTTAAATGTGCATGGATTGAATGATCCCATAAAGAGACACAGAGTAGCTGATTGGATAAGAAAGCATGACTCATCTATATGTTGTTTACAAGAGACCCACCTCACAACAAAAGACTCACATAGTTTAAAAGTGAAGGGATGGAAAAAAAAAACCTTTCAAGAAAATGGAAAGTAAAAAAAAGCAGGGGTAACAATAGTTATATCTGATAAAAATAGATTTCAAAATGAAGACCATAACTAGAGACAAAGAAGGCCACTACATAATATTGAAAGCATCTATCCAACAGAAATATATAACGTTGATAAACATATATTCACCTAATATAGGAGCAAAAACATATATTAAAAATCTTCTGGAAGACTTCAAAGGAGAAATCAATAGCAATACAATCATAGCAGGGGACTTGAACACCCCGCTGACATCACTGGATAGATCCTCTAGACAAAAAATTAACAAGGAAAAAGAGACTCTAAATGAAGCACTAGACCAAATGGATTTAATAGATATGTAAAGAGAATTACACCCCAAAACTACAGGATTCACATTCTTCTCAAATGCACATGGGACATTCTCAAAGACAGACCACATGTTAGGACACAAACTAAGTCTCTACAAGTTGAAGATGATTGAAATCGTATCAAGCGTCTTCTCCAATCACAATGGCATGAAACTAGAAATCAATTGCAACAAGACCATGCAAAGACATTTGAACACACAGTGGCTAAATAGCATGTTATTAAACAACAAATGGGCCACCAAAGAGATCAATGAAGAAATTAAAAACTTCCTGGAATCCAATGAAAATGAATACACAACACAAAATCTATGGGATGCAGCGAAAGCAGTTCTGAGAGGGAAGTTCATAGCACTACAGGCCTACCTCAAAAACCAAAAAAAAATTTCTAATTGACTAACCTCACAACTTAAAGAACTAGAAAGCAAACAAAAATAAAACCCCAGAGCAAGTAGAAGGAAGGAAATAGTAAAGATAAGCGAAGAAATAAATGACATAGAGACCAAAAAAAAAAAAAAAATTCAAAGGATCAATGAAACAAAGAGCTGGTTTTTTTTAAAAAGATAAACAAGATTGATGGACCCTTAGCTAGACTCACCAAGAACCAAAGAGAGAGAACTCAAATAAAGAAAATCAGAAATGAAAGAGGAGAAGTAACAACTGATACCTTAGAAATGCAGAAAATCGTTAACAACTACTATGAACAATTATATGGCAACAAATTCGACAATCTAAGCAGAATGGACAAATTTTTAGAAACACGTAGTCTCTCAAAACTGGACCGAGAAGAGATAGAAAACTTGAACAGACCAATAATAGCAGAAGAAATTGAAGATGTAATCAAGACTCTCCCAGAAAACAAAAGCCCAGGCCAGCAGGCTTCCTGGGGAAGTTTTACCAAACATTCAAAAAAGAACTAACGCCCACTCTCCTCAAACTATTTTAAAAAATTCAAGAAGAAGGAAGACTTCCAAACTCGTTTTATGAGGCCAGCATAATTCTAATTCCAAAACCAGAAAAAGACACTACAAAGAAAGAAAACTACAGGCCAATATCCCTAATGTACATAGACACCAAAATCCTGAACAAAATACTGGCAAATCAGATCCAGCAACACATCAAAAAAATTATTCACCAAACCAAGTGGGATTCATACCAGGGATGCAAGGCTGGTACAATATTCACAAATCAATAAACGTGATACACCACATAAATAAAATGAAAAATAAAAACCACATGAACATATCAATAGATGCCGAAAAAGCTTATGACAAAATCCAGCATCCATTTCTGATAAAAATGCTCAGCAATGTGGGAATAGAGGGATCATATCTAGACATAATAAAGGCCATATATATGAAAGACCCACAGCCAACATCATACTCAATGGGCAAAAACTGAAAGCATTTCCCTTAAGAACATCCAGCAGACAGGAAGAAAAAACAAAAGGGATCCAAATTGGAAAGGAGGAAGTGAAACTGTCATTATTCGGAGATGACATGATAGTATACGTAGAAAACCTCAAAGACTCCATCAAAAATTTACTAGAATTTGGCAAAGTAGCAGGATACAAAATTAACATCAAGAAATCAATGGCATTCTTTTTTTGTTTTTGTTTTTTTAATCCTCACCCGAGGATATTTTTCCATTTTTTGTACAGATAGAGAGGGAGGGAGAGAGAGGAAGGGAGAGAGAGAGAGAAACATCGACGTGAAGGGACACATCGAGTGGCTGCCACCCGCACGACCAACCAGGGCCGGGGATAAACTGCAACCGAAGCACATGCCCTTAGCGGGAACCGAACCCGGGTCTCTCCGGACCGCAGGCCGACGCTCTAACCGCTGAGCCAAACTGGCCAGGGCATCAATGGCATTCTTATACACCAAAGATGAACTCACAGAAAGAGAAACTAAGAAAACAATCCCATTTACTGTTGTGGCAAAAAAATTAAGATACCTAGGAATAAACTTAACCAAAGAAATAAAGTACCTATTCGCAGAAAACTACAGGTCATTGAAAAAAGAAATAGAGGAAGATATAAAAAAGTGGAAGCACATACCTTGTTCATGGATTGGAAGAATTAGCATCATTAACATGTCCATACTACCCAAAGCAATCTATAGATTCAGTGCAATCCCCATCAAAATACCAAAGACATACTTCACAGAACTAGAACAAATACTTCAAAAGTTCACATGGAACCAAAAAAGACCTCGAATAGCCATAGCAATCTTGAAGAAGAAGAACAAAGTAGGAGGGATCATATTACCAGGTTTCAGGTTATACTACAAAGTGACTATAATCAAAACAGCCTGATACTGGCACGAGAACAGGTGTATAGACCAGTGGAACAGAGCAGAGAACCCAGATATGGACCCAAGGCAATATGCTCAATTAATATTTGACAAAGGGGGCAAGAGCATACAGTGGAGTCAAGACAGCCTCTTTAATAAATAGTGTTGGGAGAATTGGACAGCTACATGTAAAAAATGAAACTAGACCATCAACTTACACCATACACAAGAATAAACTTCAAATGGATAGAAGACTTAAATGTGACTCATGAATCCATAAAAATCCTAGACGAAAATGTAGGCAACAAAATTTCAGACATCACACGCAGCAGAATTTTCACTGATACATCACCTAAGGCAACAAAGCAAATGAGAAAATGAGCACATGGGACTTCAGCAAACTCAAAAGCTTCTGCATAGCAAAAGATACAGTCATCAAAATGGAAAGGCAACCCACTGTATGGGAGAACATCATTGCCAATGATATATCAGATAAGGGGTTAATTTGCAATATATATAGAGTGCTCATACAACTCAACAAAAGGAAGACAAAGAACCCAATTAAAAAATGGGCAGAGGAACTAAATAGATGTCTCTCCAAACAGGACATACACATGGCTAAGAGACATATGAAGATATGCTCAACATCACTCATCATCAGAGAGATGCAAATTAAAACAACAATGAGGTATCACCTCACACCTGTCAGAATGACCACCATCAACAAATCATCAAACATAAAGTGTTGGTGAGAGTGTGGAAAAAAGGGGACTCTAGTACACTGCTGGTGGGAATGCAGACTGGTGCAGCCACTATGGAAAACAATATGGTGTTACTTCAAAAAATTAAAAATTGAACTTCCATTTGACCCAGTGATCCCATTTCTAGGAATATATCCTAAGAAGCCTGAAAAATCAATCAGAAAGAATACATGTTCCCCCATGTTTGTAGCAGCATTATTTACAATAGCTAAGATCTGGAAACAGCCCAAGTGTCCATCAGTAAACAAATGAATAAGAAAGCTGTTGTACATATACATAATTGAGTACTATGCAGCTCTAAGAAAGAAAGATCTCTAATCCTTTGAGACGACATGTAGGGACCTGGAAAGTATTATGCTAAGTGAGACAAGCCAAACAGAGAAAGACAAGTATTACTTATTTGTGGAATATAATGAACATAACAGTCTGAGGAATGGGATAGTCCCAGAGACATGGAAGTGGGGTACAGACTGACCCCCAGAAGGGGGGGGTGTGGGAGCGATAAACCACAGAACTTATATGCATGTATGCATGAACAATGTACATGGACAAGAAAGCTGGGGACAGGGCAGGGAGGGAGAGGGAGGGGGGAATCAGTGGGGGGGAAAGGAGAAACCATAATAAATTAAATAAATAAATAAATAAATAAATAAATAAATAAATAGAAAACATTACATATTAGTCTTAAAGATAAATTTGCATGTGAGTTATTTTTTGACAATTCCATACATTCTATGATTTATAGAATTTCAAGTTAATAATATTATGTACAATCTCCAAATAAATGGGCTGGTCAATTTGAAAATGTCCTCTGTGTCTTGAATACTGCCCACCCAGGAACCTTAAGAAGAGATGGGAGAGAGGACCGAAAAATGGCGGCGGAGTGAACGGAGCTACACAGAGCGTCTCCCAGAACCAAACTGGAATTACAACTATAACACAGACAAATCGACGGGAAAAACCAACAGAAAAGCAGCTTGCGAGGACCATACAACGAGGGACACTGACTCCATCCTGGTAGGATTGCGAGGGCGCGAGACGGGGCTGGGAGCCCACGGTCGGCAGCTCGGCAGTGGCCTTAGCTATAAGCAGCGCCCGCGGGTTACACTCCCAGGCGGCCCCACAGCGCAGAGCCGGGACAGAGGCTAAAACAGCCACAGCCACTCACCTTGGGCTCCGGCGGAGGGAGGGCAGACTGGACTGGAACTGTGTCTGGACACTCGGAGTTTGGAGGGCGCTCGGAGCTTTGGCTTAGTGCAGCCACTCAGGACGGTGGCCACATTGCTCCTTCCCAGAGCTCTGAGGAGAGGCAGCAGCCCCTCCCTCGGAGATCCAACCCCACCCTGTGGGCCACTGAAGTGCTAATTGAGGCTCACTAACAACCAGCATCTGCCCCACCCTCATGAAAGCCCCTTGGCTGAGCACCAGAGGGAGTTTTTCAATCAACTGACAACCAAAAACTCATCAATTAACCTAGACTGCTAGCCTCCAGGCAAAAAGCTAGAGGATAACAGTACCTTTCCAGCAACTTTAACCAGGAAAGTAAGACTTGACAGTGGTGTTCAATGTGGGTCCTCCCTCGCTCATCTAAACACAGGAGAAGCAGCCACAAACAGCAGAACACCAACACCCAAGGGAGAACTTGACAGGCTCCAAAGCCCACAGTGATAGCCAAAATGGTGAAACACAGAAACAGAAGCCAAATGAAAGAGCAAGACACCTCCACCGAAGATGAGATCAACGTGGAGCAATTAGGCATGTTAACAGAGCTAGAATTCAGAGCCATGATCTTGAGGAAGCTGAACAGCATGAGTAAGGACATAGAGACACTGAAAATAAGCCAAATGGAAATTAAAAACCAATAAGAAGAGATAAAAAATGACATATCAGAAATGAAAAACACATTGGAAGGTTTAAAAAGCAGAGTAGGGGAAGCTGAGGACCGGATCAGTGAACTAGAAGACAGGGTAGAAAAAATCAACCAATCAGAAAAACAAAAGGAAAAAACTATTAAAAAACAGGAAGACAGCTTAAGAGAACTATGGGACAACTGGAAACGTAATAATATTCACATCATAGGAGTCCCTGAAGAAGTAGAAAATGAGCAAGGGATAGAGAATATATTCAAAAAAATAGTGAGAGAAAACTTCCCTAATTTGGTGAAGGAAGAAGGCATTCAAGTTCAAGAAGCACAAAGAGTCCCAAGTAAGAAGAACGCAAACAGGCCCACACCAAGACACATAGTAATTAAAATGCCACAAATTAAAGACAAAGAGAGAATCCTAAAAGCAGCAAGAGATAAGCAACAGGTTACCTACAAAGGGAACCCCATAAGGCTCTCAGCTGACTTCTCACAAGAAACACTACAGGCCAGAAGAGAATGGCATGAAGTAATCAAAGTCATGAAAAACAAGAATCTGAATCCAAGACTACTCTACCCAGCAAGGCTATCGTTCAAAATAGAAGATCAAATAAAGAGCTTCCCAGACAAAAAAAAAAGCTAAGGGAATACATTAGCACCAAACCAGCACTGCAAGAAATGTTAAAAGGACTGCTGTAATTAGCAGTAGAAATGGGAAGAAAAATAGAACCACACTAAACAAAAATGGCAATAAATAAGTACATATCAATAATCACCTTAAATGTGCATGGATTGAATGATCCCATAAAGAGACACAGAGTAGCTGATTGGATAAGAAAGCATGACTCATCTATATGTTGTTTACAAGAGACCCACCTCTCAACAAAAGACTCACATAGGTTGAAAGTGAAGGGATGGAAAAAAATTTCCCAAGCAAATGGAAAGCAAAAAAAAGCTGGGGTAGCAATTCTCATATCTGATAAAATAGATTTCAAAATGAAGACCATAACTAGAGACAAAGACGGCCACTACATAATATTGAAAGGATCTATCCAACAGGAAGATATAACCTTGATAAACATATATGCACCCAATATAGGAGCACCAAAATATATTAAAAATCTTCTGGAGGACTTCCAAGGAGAAATCGACAACAATACAATCATAGCAGGGGACTTCAACACCCCGTTGACGGCACTGGATAGATCCTCTAGGCAAAAAATTAGCAAGGAAACAAAGACTCTAAATGAAGCACTAGACCAAATGGATTTAATAGATATCTACAGAGAATTACACCCCAAAACTACAGAATACACATTCTTCTCAAGTGCACATGGGACATTCTCAAAGATAGACCACATGATAGGACACAAACTAAATCTCTACTAGTTCAAGAAGATTGAAATCATATCAAGCATCTTCTCAGATCACAATGGCATGAAACTAGAAATCAATTGCAACAAGACCATGCAAAGACATTTCAACACATGGAGGCTAAATAGCATGTTATTAAACAATGAATGGGTCACCGAGGAGATCAAGGAAGAAATTAAAAACTTCCTGGAAACCAATGAAAATGAACACACAACAACACAAAATCTATGGGATGCAGCGAAAGCAGTTCTGAGAGGGAAGTTCATAGCACTACAGGCCTACCTCAAAAAACAAGAAAAATTTCTAATTGACTGTATAACCTCACAACTTAAAGAATTAGAAAGCAAACAAAAAGAAAACCCCAGAGCAAGTAGAAGGAAGGAAATAGTAAAGATCAGAGCAGAAATAAATGACATAGAGACCAAAAAAACAATTCAAAGGATCAATGAAACAAAGAGCTGGTTTTTCGAAAAGATAAACAAGATTGATGGACCCTTAGCTAGACTCACCAAGAAACAAAGAGAGAGAACCCAAATACACAAAATCAGAAATGAAAGAGGAGAAGTAACAACCAACACCACAGAAATACAAAAGATCGTTAACAACTACTATGAACAACTATATGGCAACAAATTCAACAATCTAAGCGAAATGGACAAATTTCTAGAGACACACAGTCTCCCAAAACTATTCCCAGAAGAGATAGAAAACTTGAACAGACCAATAACAACTAAGGACATTGAAGAGGTAATCAAGACTCTCCCAGCAAACAAAAGCCCAGGCCCAGATGGTTTCACGGGGGAGTTTTACCGAACATTCAAAAAAGAACTAACACCCATTCTCCTCAAACTATTTCAAAAAATTCAAGAAGAAGGAAGACTTCCAAACACGTTCTATGAGGCCAGCATAATTCTAATTCCAAAACCAGAAAAAGACACTATGAAGAAAGAAAACTACAGGCCAATATCCCTGATGAACATAGACGCCAAAATCCTGAACAAAACACTAGCAAATCGGATCCAGAAATACATCAAAAAAATTATTCACCATGACCAAGTGGGATTCATCCCAGGGATGCAAGGCTGGTACAATATTCGCAAATCAATAAACGTGATACACCACATAAACAAAATGAAGAATAAAAACCACATGATCATATCAATAGATGCTGAAAAAGCATTCGACAAAATCCAGCATCCATTTCTGATAAAAACGCTCAGCAATGTAGGAATAGAGGGATCATATCTCGACATAATAAAGGCCATATATGAAAGACCTACAGCCAACATCATACTCAATGGACAGAAACTAAAGACATTTCCACTAAGAACAGGAACAAGACAGGGATGTCCACTTTCGCCACTCTTATTTAACATTGTACTGGAAGTCTTAGCCACAGCAATCAGACATGAAGAAAAAATAAAAGGGATCCAAATTGGAACGGAGGAAGTGAAACTGTCATTATTTGCAGATGACATGATATTGTACATAGAAAACCCTAAAGACTCCATCAAAAATCTATTAGACTTAATAAATGAATTTGGCAAAGTAGCAGGATACAAAATTAACGTCAAGGAATCGACGGCATTCTTGTACATCAATGATGAACTCACAGAAAGAGAAACTGAAAAAACAATCCCATTTACCATCGCTCCAAAAAAATTACGCTACCTAGGAATAAACTTAACCAAAGAAGTAAAGGACCTATTTGCAGAAAACTATAGGTTATTGAAAAAAGAAATAGAGGAAGATATAAAAAAGTGGAAGCACATACCCTGTTCATGGATTGGAAGAATTAACATAATTAAAATGTCCATACCACCCAAAGCAATCTATAGATTCAATGCAATCCCCATCAAAATACCAACGACATATTTCATAGAACTAGAACAAATACTTCAAAAGTTCATATGGAACCAAAAAAGACCCCGAATAGCCACAGCAATCTTGAAAAAGAAGAACAAAGTTGGAGGGATCACAATACCAGATATCAGGTTATACTACAAAGCGACTGTAACCAAAATAGCCTGATATTGGCACAAGAACAGGCATATAGACCAGTGGAACAGAACTGAAAACCCAGAAATGGACCCAAGGCAATACGCTCAATTAATATTTGACAAAGGTGGCAAGAGCATACAGTGGAGTAAAGACAGCCTCTTTAATAAATGGTGTTGGGAAAATTGGACAGCTACATGCAAAAAAATGAAACTAGACCATCAACTTACACCATACACAAAAATAAACTCGAAATGGATAAAAGACTTAAATGTGACCCGTGAATCCATAAAAATTCTAGAAGAAAATGTAGGCAACAAAATTTCGGACATCATACGGAGCAGAATTTTCACTGATACATCACCTAAGGCAACAGAAATAAAGGAGAAAATGAACACATGGGACTACATCAAACTAAAAAGCTTCTGCACAGCAAAAGAAACAATCATCAAAATGGAAAGGCAACCCACTGTATGGGAGAACATCATTGCCAATGATGTATCAGATAAGGGGTTAATTTCCAATATATACAGAGTGCTCATACAACTCCACAAAAGGAAGACAAAGAACCCAATTAAAAAATGGGCAGAGGAGCTGAATAGACACCTCTCCAAACAGGACATACAAATGGCCAAGAGACATATGAAGAAATGCTCAACATCACTAATCATCAGAGAGATGCAAATTAAAACAACAATGAGGTATCACCTCACACCTGTCAGAATGGCCGCCATCAACAAATCATCAAACGACAAGTGTTGGCGAGGGTGTGGAGAAAAGGGGACTCTAATACACTGCTGGTGGGAATGCAGACTGGTGCAGCCGCTATGGAAAACAATATGGTGCTACCTCAAAAAATTAAAAATTGAACTTCCATTTGACCGAGTGATCCCACTGCTGGGAATATACCCTAGGAAGCCTGAAACACCAATCAGGAAGAATATATGTACCCCCATGTTCATAGCAGCACTATTTACAATAGCTAAGATCTGGAAACAGCCCAAGTGTCCACCAGTAGACGAATGGATCAAAAAGCTGTGGTACATATACACAATGGAGTACTATGCAGCGGTAAGAAAGAAAGATCTCTTATCCTTTGTGACGACATGGAGGGACCTGGAAAGTATTATCCTAAGTGAAAGAAGCCAAGCAGAAAAAGACAAATACCACATGATCTCACTTATATACGGAATATAATGAACATAACAGTCTGAGGAATACAGTAGACCCAGACACATGGAAGTAGGGCACAGACTGACATCCCTCAGAAGAGGGGATGGGGGGTGGGGGGGTGGGAAGAGATAAACCACAGAACTTATATGCATGTATGCATGACCAATGGACATGGACAACTAAGCTGGGGACAGGGTGGAGGGGGGGGTGGGGTGGGGGGTGCCAATGGGGTAAAAAGGTAAAATGTCTGTAACAAAAAAAATAAATAAATAAAAAATTCATAAAAGAAGAGATGAGACTCTGTGGACCATAGTAATGAGCTCACACTTCACACCCTAACATATCCTGGGCCAGCAGATACAATAGCATTATGGTTGATTCTTTTCTAAATTTATTTCCATTTTCTCTTACAGCAAACATATTGTTTAAAAGTAACCACAATTTAAGTAAAGAAAAGGAAAGGCACCACAGTCATGAATTCACAAAAGAATCATTTAATTTCTAAGGAAATGTTACTTTGTGTGACTTGCAATCTATTACTGATTAAAGTCCTAGATGTATCAAGTTAGTTATTAAATTGTAGATTTTTTGTCAGTAAAGATGCAAATGTTATCTCTGAATGGAAGGAAAACCCCCCAGGTTATAATGTTATTAGTCTAAGACCTATTAACCTATAAAGTAATAGGCATTAGAATGTTTCCTAGAATAACAATTTTATTCGAATACCCTTTTTTATTTTCAATGCCTGTGCAATCCCAGTTCCTTAAATATACTTTGAGCCAGCTCTACAGTTCTGCTAGCTTTATTTATGAATAAAATAATTTTGGACACATGTTCATTCTCTACTTCTGTGACAGTCATGTTTATATTTTAACTTTTGAAAATTAGACTTTGAGTCATCATTTGAATTCCTGAACAGCAACAGCAAACAAAACAAAAACTTTAGAGGGGAAAAAAAACTAATACCTTAGCCATCAGCTATAATAGGTAATTTGAAACTTGCTTTTTTCAAAGAGAGGGTGTTTAAGATTACAGGGCAGCCATAAAATCTCAGAATGCCATCCACAGTTCTGGAATTTAAATGCAATAGCCCCTGGCTGAATGGCATCTAATGTAAGGGGCTGAGTAGCTCCATCATTTCTATAACCGTAAAATGTTTTTTTGTTTTTTTTTATGAATACTCAGTATTTGACAAATAATATCATTGAGCTGCTTCTGCTAGAAAGATTTGACTTTCAAATCATAATGCCAGTATTTTATAACAATAGAAACCTCTTGTGCTTCTTTTCCTTTAGCAAATTTTCTGAAAGAATTTTACCCTCACAAATGTACCCCATGTATCAGTCCAGGCCATGGTAGAGTCAGATAGGTAATAAACTGAAGAAAATAATAATCTGAGGTACGTAATACTGTGGAGCTGGTAGAAATTGTGTCACACATAAGTCACCTCTGCTATGTATGCTATTAGATCTTCCCATTGATGGGACCAGCTCCACAAATATTCAGAATCTTGGTCAATTTTTATCAAAACCAATTTTTAAAAAACAAACAGGACCTCAAATGAGTCCCATACTAATTTAGCTCAATATCTTGTCAGATCCCCTGAGCATTATTAAGCCTTGTTTAACATGTTAAGATATTGCCCCCTTACTGGGGATCGAACCTGAAACCCAGGCATATGCCCTGACCAGAAACTGACCTGGGACCTCTCAGTCCATGGGATGAAGCCCAATCCACTGAATCACACCGGCCACATGTAACTTGCCTCTTTAATTTTAGGAATCAAGAACCCAAAGGTATGAGTGCAGAAGATTCTTAAATTAATCTAGAATTTTCAAAAAGCCACTCCCGGGAAATTATTTCCAAAGGCATTACAGTCAGAGTAGCATGACTACTGTGTAGAATGGCTAGTGTATTGTAGCTTCTTAAGTTACTTCAGTAAAAGTACATGAAATAGCTGCAGTTTTATTTAATAGTTTTACAAACTCCAAACTTCATAGATGAATGTTTGACTTATTTATGAAAAAATAATGTACAATAATCCAGATGAGCAGGGAAATGATAACATTATTATTGAATTAAAAATCATTTATTATGTTTTATTTAAATAGTTTCCCTTGTGTAGTATTTGAAATATTCTTATTTTTGCAGTGACATAACTCAAAGGAGAGATTTAGATGTCATCCTATCACTTCTAGGGTTGTCTCTTGACAAGAATTTCTTTAGCAATATCTTTTCTACAGCTTCTTTTGCCTATTAAAATATTCTACTATTGTACTAGGTTCATTTTCCTAATGGGGAACAAATTGCTCTGTATTCTTAATTAGAAAGGATCTCTTATTTTTGCAGAGAGAGCTCAAGAAGGAAAAAAAAAAAAGTATTTTTCATTGTCTTTTCTCATAGAATGACATCCCAAATATCCCAGAGAGAAATGCTGGCTCTTTCGGCAATCCTGTCATATTTGAAAAATGAGCCTTTGCCTCAGTTACTTGAAGGAAGGCAAAGATTTGCCACCTACCAGTACGCCTCCATCCCAGTGCTTCTGGATCATTCATCCTGTTGCTCGTCAACTGCATTTTTAAAGAGAGTCCTGGCAATTACCAAATGACACTTATGGTTTTAATTGAGTGCGGGAATTGTTAAACGTCTGTTGTTATAAATGAGTTGAACTTTTCCTGAAAGATAGTTTGTACAGGCAAAAAGTGCACATCTGAATTGTACACATTAAATGTAGTCGGAAGCAAGTTATCTCAATAGGGGATAGTAATTTTTCTACTTCACTGTTCCAAATCAAGCATGTATTGAGAACTATGCTAATGAAGAGAATAATGATCGACAAGGAACCAAAGTATTAAACTGACTTTTAGTTAATGAACAATACCTGTCAGTGAATGACTGTTGCAGGCTCAGATGAGAGCCGCAGTCTTAGCGGCCTGAACGCCAGTATCCAAGGCTTAGTTAGCTCCACCAGCTGTTGGCTCTATGGACTTGGACATGTTACATATTTAAGCAATAATTTTCTGTTCCTTGAGCCAAATCCCAAGTGGAATTCTCCGGCCAGTTATCCCCACATAATAATTATGTGAATATATGTGACATATGACAGGTCTCCAAGAAGAGCTCATAATTATCTAGTCTGGGAACATGTAAAATTAGATAGCTCAAAGTCCCTTACAAATGAAGTAAGTCCCCTATGACTGATTCTTTTACCTAAATTTTATAAAGTCATACATACATGCAAACATACATAAACTTTTAAAAATTTTGTGATAATCTCTAAAGCAACTATCCTGTCTCCTTCCAGACTAGTTATCCTTGAACTTCTAGTTAAAAGATTATAACCTAAAGGGAGACCTCACACACACACCTAGATACTCCATGCCCACAGCACCCTAATCATTTATTCCTAGTACTGATTAAAGTTTCAAATGTTTATGTGTGTGGTTATTTGATAATATTGGTTCTTCTCCATAAAATTATAAGCCATTTAAAGACCTAAATTTCATGTTTCCTTGTGTCTATTGTTGTATCTTAAATATCTACCAGAGGGCTGGGCACATTATAAATAATTCAATAAATCGTTTTTAAGTGAGAGAAAAATTGAATATGTTAATGAATGAAAGCCAATCACCTTTACTCAGACTTTGAGATATGACAATATTTAATGCTCAACAATAATTAATACTTAACATTCATAAGTGACAATGCTAATCTGTTTCTTATCTTGCATCTGAACACTAATTTGCTCTCTCTTCCCTGGCTTCTTACTCTTTTATCTCAAAAATGTAGATATCTGCAAAAGATCTGCCCTCATTCTCTTTTTACTCTCTATCTACACAATTATTCTCTGTAATTTTATTCATTTCCAGAGCTTTAACTGTCACTACCTGCAGATATCTTATAACTATTTATCTTCAATTGGATGGCCAAACCTAAACTGAGTTTCAGTTTATTCATGTGTACTAGGAAGAATTGGGACTGAATTATCTCTGTCATTTCTCTCTACTTTAAAACAATACCTCTAATTTAATATGTCTAACATGGACTTCTTCCTGAAACTATTGTTACACAATTCCCCTTTGCTCTCAAGAGCAATGCAACAAACAGGTTTGAGGTTCTCATTTGATCTTATTTCTATTACTGCAGCAGCCTCCTAATTTTTTCCCTTATCGCCAGTCTGCACATTCTCTAAACCAACTTCCAATGATTGCCATTTTAATTTTTGTTTTAATAAAATAGAAGAAATTGTTTGTAAACATATTACTTCCTTTATCAAAATATTTCACCTGCTCCCAGTTTCTTGCCGACTTTACAAAGGCCTCAATACAGTATTTCAAAACAGCCAATCTATCTTTCTGGTCTTATCTTCTTTCTCTTATACGTATATATCATATATTTTAGATAATTTGCTTTATCTCATTTTTTAAACACAATCTCCCTTCCCTGCCAGAATGGTTTTGTCATAATGTTCCCTCTTTCTAGAAAGCAACCCCCCTCTACTTGTTAATATTGCCCCATGGTTCAAAGACATGCTTGAATGACACTTCCTCCTTGAAAAGTTTCCTGGTTAACCTTTTAAATCCATCTAAATTAGTCTTTATACCTTCTCTAGATAATTAGATAATTTAACTCTCATCTACCTATCTGATGCAGGTATAACATGAATACTTGGTCTAGTTTCTGACATTACATTTTGTACATCTAGCCCTGGCCAGTGTGGCTCAGGTTGTTGGGCTTCACTCGTGCACTGAAAGATTGACAGTTTGATTCCTGGTCAGGGCACACGCCCAGGTTGTGGGCTCAATTACTGGCAGGGGACATGCATGAGGCAACAAATTAGTGTTTCATTCTCACATGATGTTTCTATCTCTCTCTCCCTTTCTCTCTCTCTAAAAGTCAATAAACTATTCTTTAAAATTTTTGTGCTTCTATAAGGAGTAACTGTATATCTGAATAATTTTTAAATCTCTGGTTTAGTGCCAATCACATAGTATATATTCAATAAATGGTGATTGATTAAATAGATAATAAATAAAAGTTATTATGAAAGAAGAGGAGGTTCTGATCCTAATAAAAGAAGAATTGGACTGAGCAACCCAAGATTTTCTTCCTAATTAGCAGAGTGAACTTGAAGAAGTCAAAGTAAATTAAGTCAACTAAACAAGCTTCAAAATACTGTCCATAGTAAAAATATCTTTGAACACCTATCAACTACCTTCAGTGAATACTAAACCAATAAACATTAATAGAATCAAAGTAATCAGTAAATTCTATTAAAAAAAAAAACTGAACTCAGCATGCTTTAGTTATTAAAGTCAAATAAGTAAAAAATTATTCTGAATAATTTCTTTTTTGTTGAATAATCTTGATATGCTCCCAAACTAGCAGACTTTCTAAGGGTAGGTAATATTCACCTCACACATCGGGGAACACAGAGAAATTCATACCAAAACCTATAGAAATGATTTGTCTAACATGGAGGGAGATTGCCTAGGTGTCCCCAAGGAAGATGCTTGACCCCATGGGAAACCATGATCTTAGAGCTGTTGGCCAGACTTGTTCAACCTTTGTTTGTCTCTTACACAGTCCCTGATGAATCAGAGCTACACAGCTGCCCTGATATGCAGATGAAGATGCTCATTCCTTCTGATTGACCAGTCTGCCAAAGTATGGGTAAGTGTGAAACCCAATTCATTATGATTTTACATTTTCAAACAATAGCCATCATAAATTCATTGTAAAAACTGCCTAGCAAAATATAGCCCATAATTAAAGGTACATATTTTGTAAATTATATTTATTTTTATTAAATTTTATTGGGATCAAATTGGTTAATAAAATTATATAGGTTTCAGATGTACAATTCTATAAGATATCATCTGTATATTGTATTGTGTGTAGACGAGTGAAAAAAAAAAGTGCTACATTTACATAAAAGTACATACTTTTAAAACTCTGAAAGTTCCTGAATGGAATTCTAACACATGCCCTATGCACTTACCCAGGTGTGTGTACCTTCCCTCGAGCTACAGAGATCTATGGTGGAAGTAGAACTCTAGCTTTTTTTTGTCTGTATTTCTTTCAATCCAGGCATTCTGTATTTCTGGAGTGACTCCCAGAATATAATTCATTTTCAGACAGACAGAGCTCTCTTGGAACATTACCATCTCTAATTTTGTAATTCAGGCCCCAACATCCTAAAACTATTCAAATTGTAAAATACAAAGTTAAACTAAATTTTAAGCCATTGTCTATAAGTCTACCTGTTGCTAAAATAAAATATGTCAGTCCAAAATTCAGGAATGTGCCAATATTTTGTAAGGGTCATTTTTTTTAAAGGGAAAAAAAAAAGAGTTCACTGTACACAGAAAACCATAATTTTAATGAGATATATTCTAACAATTGGAAACAGGGCTAAAATTGATGTGTTTTCAATACTACAATGCTACAATGTCTAACATGCCCAATCAAGCATTGCCTAATCATCTAGTGTACCACTGGTTGACTTATTGATTACTGTTAATCAGGCCAAGACAACATATTAGATTTGTAGAAGATTAGTAAATCATAAATAATTGTGGCTGCTGGCAATCCAAATAATTTTTACCTGATAGAAAAATAACAATAACTATTATCATTGTATTGCTCTTCAGGACAGCAACCAGTTTTGCATTTTACCTAGCAGTCTTAGCACATCATTATCTATTCCAGGGCTGATCCATAATCTATGCAACAAATTTTCTTCTCAATCAGCTTTACCTCCCTGCCAATTTCTCCATTAATAAATCAATTGCAATCTGACACATGTTTTCTGTATATTTGAATACCAATCAGATTGTTAGCCTTTGTAATTTATACTTTAACATAATTGCTACAAAACTTTGTCAAGAATTTAGGCAATTCCAATGAAGCAAACAAGTCACACTGGACCATTGAATCTAGCTGGTCAACCACTCTCTCTCTCTGCACACACTCCTGCCCATTATCCTACTATGGAAAACAATTATCAGAACTCTAAAAAGATTCCTCTCAGCTATGCACACTTTTATGAGAACAGATTGAATTATCTTTGAAGATAAATTATTTCCCCTCTTCTAATCAAAGCTGTATAAGAATCAGTGAATTCTATACGACGTGAGTAGAAAACACACATATTCCGTCCAAAGGACAGACTTTTATTAGGTAATAGCAAGAAGAACCATGAATGAAATGTCAGTGAATGAGACGAGCCAGACAGTGCCTGGATCCTCTAAGACAGGTATTTAAGCTCTGGGGAGACAGATGTAAGATTCAGCACTGGTTTTAAAGTCAATCTGTTAGAGTGACATTTTAATTTCATGAAGATATACATGGTCTTTGTTAACTAGTTAAGATAATTAGAACTACATTAGTGCTGCCATTAGTGACTAATTACAACCCACCCTTACTGAATAAAAGAAAATGTAATTAAAGAAGTTTATAAATTTGAGGGAACATAATTTTTTACAATAAACCTTTTTTTGTTTTTTTTTATCCACTTTATTTTTTAGCTTTATTGATGTATAATTGACAAATAAAATATTAAGATATTTAAAGTATACATCATGGTGATTTGATATACATGTACATTGGAAAAGGATTCCTAACACCTAGTTAATTAATACATCTATCACTTTATTTATTTATTTACTTACGTATTTGTTATGTTTGATGAGAACATTCAAATTCTACTCTATCAGTACATTTTAGTTATGTAATACAGAGTTATCAACTATAATTATTACATTTCATTTTAGGTCCTCATTTATATCATCCACCTTATAGCTAAAAGTTTGGATCTTTTTAACAAACTCTCCCACACTCAGCCCCTAGCAACCACTTTTCTACTCTGTTTCCATGAGTTAGGATTTTCTTTTAGATCCACATATAAGTGATGCTACGCAATATTTGTCTTTATCTGTCTGGCTATTTCTTTTAGTATAATACCTTCAAATTACATTTGTGTGTCACAAATGGAAGGATTTTCTTCTTTCCATTATATATATAATCTCACATCTTTTTTATCCACTGATCCATTGATGGAAATATAGGTTGTTTCTATATCTCAGATATTGTAAATTATGCTACAATAAACTTCGAGTGCAAATATTTCCTTCAGATTCTCACTTCCTTTCCTTTGGACATATACCCCAAGGTTGAATTGCTGGATCATATGATAGTTCTATTTTCAATTTTGAGGAATTTCCGTACTGCTTTCCACAGTGGATGTACCAACTTACATTCTCACCAACACTTGTTTCTTGTTCTTTTGATGACAACCATTCTAACAAGTGTGAGGTAATATCTCATTGCGGTTTTGATTTGCACTTCCCTGATAGTTGGTGATATTAAGTTACTTTGCATGTATCTGTTGGTCATTTGTGCACCTTGTTTAGAAATATGTCTACTCAGTTCCTCTGCACATTTTTAAATCAGATTGTTTGTTTTTTGCTATTGAATTATAAGAGTTCTTTATATACTTTAGATATTAACTCTTCATCAGATATATGATTTGCAAATATACATTTGTGTTTGGTAGGTTGCTTTTTTATTTTATTCTTTTTTTTTTTTTAGCTTAATATAGTCCTACTTGTTTATTTTTGTTTATCTTGCCTTCGCTTTGTTGTCAAATCCAAAAAATTATTGTCAGTTCTGATGTCAAGGAAATTGCTCATTACATTTCATTCTAGAATTTTGTGTTTCAGGTCTTATATTCAAGTCTTTAATCTATTTTGAGTTAATTTTTATGTATGGTGCAAGATAGAGGTCCAGTTTAATTCTTTTACATGTGGCTGTTCGTTTTCCCAGTGCTATCTATTGAAAAAAACTATTCTTTCCTCAATGTACATTCTTGATTCCAATAAGCCTTTCAAAAATGTAGGACTTTTTATAAATAGCAAATGTATTTTAGCCTCAAGATTACAAATCAACAATCTTTATTAAGATTGAAGTAGATCTTTTACTATTACAAAGAAATATTCTTGTCTTGCTTGGTAAACAGTCTTAGAAAGAAATTCAACTTTATGACGTGATATGAAACAAGAAGATATATACATTTAATTTAAATTTTATGACAAGATATAAAATTTTGGGTATCTATTTTATATAACAAAATAACTAACTCAAAGCTTGACTTCTCGAAGCACCTGTGTCAACACTCTTCTATTTCTTCAAGGTTATTTATTAACAACCATTAGGCTAGCTGGAAATGACAGGCTCTGCTTCCACTAATTTTCTATACACAACAAAGTTAGAGAATGTAGGCATGTAATTTTCCAGTTCTCAGCTCATTGTTGAAAATTCTCTGTTTTCCAGAAAATAGCACATTTGTGCGTGTGTGTAAAAATGTTACCATCAGTAATGTAGCAAAAGAGATACAGTCATAGAAATCCACATTAATTTATGAAATAACATATCTTACATGTAACATATAGCAGAGCTATGAAGCTTCTGAAAGGAAAGTCATATTCTTCTATTTCTCCATAAGTGGCTATTTAGCAAGCAGAGCAGAAAATAATATATTTTCTGTAAATTCTTAAATTTTTCATTTTCATAATATTAACTATATATCAAAAACAAACAGAATGTCAAGCTTATAAATGGGTTTATTTTTTTTAACATGTCTAGATAAAAGAATATCATTTAGAGACAACTCATGTGAAGACATCCACACACCCACCCTTCTGCACCAAAACTGTTGGCATAACAATCTGTGCTCTGATTCTCTGTCCCTTTCCTGACCCTGCCTATTTCTTTAATGTATCAGGCCTCTACCCACTTCAAATCATTTAGATGAATCATTTAGGGAATAGAGGTGACTAAGAATCAAGTCCAAGGGCACTGAGGAATTCATTGGAATAGAAAGTTGAACAAGGAAGAGAAAATTAAAATTTATCATTTCTGCCCTGGCTTGTTTGGCTCAGCGGTTGGAGCGTCGGCCTGCGCACCAGAGAGTCCCGGGCTTGGCTCCTGCTAAGGGCATGCACCTCAGTTGCAGTTTGTCCCCGGCCCTGGTTGGGGTCATGTGGGTGGCAACCACTGGATGTGTCTCTCTCGCATTGATGCCCTCCCACCCCCACCCTCCTGCTCTATCTGAAGATAAATGCAAAAAAAAAAAAAATGTCCTCGGGTGTGGATTTAAAAAAAACAAAACACTTATTTCTTAGCAAAGATTTATGAAAATGAGGAAATGGGTGCTAATTCTCAGGCACTGTCAACTCTCACTTATAAAGACTTAATTTGCTTATTAGAGTGAAGTCAAGAATAAAGGAAAATTTGCCTTTGCATTTTGCATGGAGAAATGGACGCAACTAACAAAAGGATAGAATGAACAAGACTGGAAGACATTCAAGAGGCAAATCTCGTACATTCATAGCATACACTTTTTCATACAACAAACATTCTATACCGTTATGTGGAGCACACCAGTGACCAGCCTTACTTATCTGCTGTTTTGATGTGTAAGTCATAAATCAATCACGATTATTCATTCATTAAAGCAAGACCTCAATAAGGTAATGGTCTGTCACTGTGTAATCTTCACCTCTTATCTAAATAATATGCAGTTAAATTTAAAAATGGTGAAATCTAAATCCAAAATATTTTAATAGAGATCCTAATGAGGATGTCAATTTTTTATGACATAGAATATTTTAAGATCATCTAAATAATATATTTGATTGTGAAAACATTCAAAAATAATTAAAACTATAACAAGAAGGGTGAAAACTCATCTGAATCTACATAATTCTGTGGTTGTAGTGACATCTGATTACGTGCTGACATAAACTTGGACATACTTATCATTCATTCCATGAATAATATTTATATATTTCATAGCAGAAAAATTAATGTGTTTGGTTATGGTATGTTAACCCAAGCACTTATTGAAGTATTAAGTAACATGGTTATTACCTTTCTAAAATCTAAAACCTACAGAATTATGAACACATCTGGTCCCAGTGATTTCAGATAAGGGATCAAAGAGTGATATAAAATCAGATATATAATTTTATACTTGGGACATTATCATGCCTAATTCTTATTACATTTTTAATATCCTGGGGTATATACAATTATCTTAGCTATTGTGGATGGTAATTATCTAGTCCAGATAAATAAAAAACTTTAAATATTATTAAAATTTTTCTCTTTCTTCAGAATATATTTAAATCTGGTCATTGGAAGTATTTTTGTCATAAATGTTTATTAGTAACAAAAAGGATAAGTAATTTTATCTATTTAAAAAGTATTTTAAATGTATGTATGGGAAATTTTAATGCTGAATAAATTGTGAAAATCTTCAATCAACCTAGTATTTCTTCATATTAAAATCCTAGATTTCATAATATGCTTAATTATCATTTCTTTAAAATATGTGGCTCAGAAATGTTTTAAAAGCAGAATTTGCAATAGTAATGTCATAAAGCAGTCTGGTAGTTTAACAGTCAGAAAATAATGATAAAGCAAACAATATTTAAAACAGAAATTTGAAATCAATAGAAAATGACCATAGTGAGGAGAAACTTGCAAAGAACTTATACCTGAGAGACACCCATTTTATTAAATAAGAATTATGGGTTTGTGGGTTTTCAGCCTGGGAGAACTCCCCAGTTCACAAGTCACAACA
Source organism: Molossus molossus (assembly GCF_014108415.1). Classification (NCBI taxonomy): domain Eukaryota; kingdom Metazoa; phylum Chordata; class Mammalia; order Chiroptera; family Molossidae; genus Molossus; species Molossus molossus. The sequence continues at coordinate 28,949,425 of NW_023425366.1, read as the reverse complement.
GAAAATTACTGTCTTATAGGTTACAGTGGTAGATGATAAAGCTCAGGTCATCAGAACAGATGAACAGAATATAAATTAAATATATATAAATATATATATATATCCAGGAAGCCAAACACCATCAGAAGATCTGAAGCAAGAATCTGAACACAATGCCTTCTGGCCATGCCACCCTGCCATCTCCTGCATGAATATTAAGCTACACATCAGCACAGGAAACCCGGGAGCCCAGGCAGCAGTGAAACCGACAGAAAGAAGAGGGTTCTTGAATGCCAGACCTGCTCCTGATCATACTGACAGCCTATCTCCACCACCAAGCTCAGTGCCTGACAACATAGTCTTCAATAAAGGGCTAATAAATTAGGTCATTACCAATATATCGAGAGAACATGAATTTTCCGATAAGCACATGAGGGAATAAAAAGCTATAAATAACAACAGAGCTATAAATAATAAGGCAAAGAGTAAGTACAAGCAATAATAATTACTCGAGAAGCAAATAACATGTACTTGAAAAAATAACAACACATAATAACAATATTTTAAATGTGTTTGGGTCCACTATATTAATGCAAAGCAGTTCCCCCTCTCTGCCTTCTGTGTGCACATTACTGACTTATTGACGGGACTGAGTCAGTTATTCTCCAGAATATTTTATATTGTGGATTTGTCTGTTTTGTTTTCTTATGGTATATTTTCACTTGTCCCACAGTTCTAGTATCTTCTATAAATAGGTTCTAAAAGCTTGATTTATGCTGGTACCACCAAATTTTAGTATGGGAGTTGCTATATAATTCATATTACATCATATGAAGAGGACTATAATGTCTAGTTATCATACTAATATTACGATAAATTGGTAGCTTCAGCTGAGAAAAGCCTGACCCCTCATTGCAAAATTTCATAACATGCTTAATTATCATGGCAAAACTTCCCATTAACATTTCACCAAGTAGTTTATCCTTTCTTAATCAAGGCTAAAGCCAAAATGATGATTTTGTATTTGAGCATCACTTTTGTATTTGAACTCTTACTAAAGAAATTGTTCTGTAAAAAGTAACTTTCCCTAGTCAACTAGATTATTTAGCCAGAATTACATATAATTTTTATAGAAAAGTCAGGGCAACTACTTAAGTTTTTCTATATACTTGCCAAATTTCTAAGTAAAAAGATGATTTCCTTGCCTCTTACCCTACCAATTTTGTTATTTACATATTTTTCTATACCTATAATTCCTATACTAACTTGTCATCCTTATCTCCTCTTTTAGTTCTACAGTTACATATATTCAATGGTTATCTCCAAAAACTTGATGCTAAAATGGCTCCAGTTGTTTTGTAATTAGCTGAAACTCATTTCTGGTAGAGCCCTTGGAATAGCGTGACATAAAATTCCTTCAGTTCTAATTGCTTATTTTTCTACGATCTTTTACACAAAGTTTAAATTTTGTCTAGTATAAGATTTTTGGGTTACATTTTCTTTCTTTGCATAATTTATAAAAACATTGCTCCCTTAGGTTCTAGCATAACATTTTGGATATTTTTTATCTTACAATTTACTTTATTTTTTTTATCTTACAAGGTTTGACAATTGTTTTTTAACCTAGAATGTTCAATATTCCCTAATACTGACCAATTTTGTACAATATTATAAATTCTAGATGGGTCTGTCAATGTGTAGTTGTTCAATGACACTAATTTTGGTCTGGTTGGTTCATAGAAATAGATTGTTGAAACATGATTCTGTACCTTGAAGAAGATACGCTTAGTAAAAGAAATAAACTAAAAAACAAGTATTTTACTTTTGAATTAGATTTTGGAGGAAATGTAAAAGCTCTCAGACACTGTTTCATTCCAGCAAAATGTTCTCAAATAAATTACCTTGGATACTGTTTCTCAACCTCAGTATCACTGACACTTTGGGATGGATAATTATTTGCTGGTGGGGATAGGGCATCTTATGCATTGTGGGGTGTTTAGCAAAAGCTTGATTTCTCTCTGCCTATTAGATGTCATTAGCACCTCCTCATTTGTGAAAACCAAAAATTAATTCATACATTGCTAAATATCCTCTTCTTTGGCCTCAGAGAATCAGGGATGTGCCTTCAATATACCTTGTTAAGATCTCAGAAAGATGTAAAGTAATGCCTCAATATCACCTCCATAAAACAGAAAACAAACCTAAGAATAGTAAGTATATGTCTCTTAGTCCTTTTGAGATAGACAATGCTGCTTCTAAGACTCTCAAGGGCCTTGTTCTACAGCAGCTTTACAGAGAGCTGAAGATAGATTAGGACTCATCTCAATGTTCACAGGTATGGCTCCTGTCCAATAAAGTATATTATAAATAGAAATATTTCAAAATATATAGTGGTTAAAGTGTACTAATTTGTATTACAAGTGATAAAAATATAATAAAATGAAAGTAAATAAAATGAAAACAGCCTTTGGATCTGCAACTTTCTTCATGTAGCAAGCAGACCAAGAAAACTACTTAGTTTCAAACTTGGAAATGGAAAGAACATGTAAACAATAGCCATTACAGGGAAGAACCAAGATTCCAGAGGATAGTTAAGAACCACAGAAAATACTTACCAGGGAGTAAGTTTGAGGCCCAATAAAATAACTAGCAACATGTGTACAACTGCCTTTCAGAACAGTTACGTAACGGTGACTTCTGTGTATCTGGTTTCTCCCTCTTTTCACAAGAGTTTCAATTGGCATTAACTTTATCTGTTCCATCATTGTATATTGGGCATGTATGTGTGCCCAAAGGTAAATACAGTCAGATATCATCTCTTTAGTTCACTGATCTTCAGAGTTAGAAGGACTGAATCAGAGTAACCTCATCAGCACCTGGACTTAATCTATGTGATGAGATGCTTGACCTCAAATCTGAGCTGATGTTATAAATGAGATAAGATTTGGAGTAGAAGGGGCTGAAATCTTAGAAAAAATGTTTTATACAAGTATGGCCACAAATAGATTGTACTGGTTTGAAAATAGCTTCAAATGGCTTCTATTCAGAAGTAGGCTCTATGCCCCCTCCCCATTAATATGTGAGAGTTTCAGCAAACAGCAAGGCAGGGTAATGCTATGTAACATCTAAAACTGGGCTCACCCAAGATTCCAAAATGGCGGCAGAGTGAATGAAAACTACACAGACTATCTCCCAGGACCAAACTGGAATTACAACGAAAATAAAACAAATCATCAGGAAAAAACAACAGAAAAGCAGTTTGGAGGACCATATAACCAGGGACTCTGATTCAATCCTGGTAGGCTTGCGGAGACACGAGATGGGGGCTGGGAGCCCACAGTTGGCAGCAGCCTTAGCTGGGAGCAGCCCTCTCGGGTTAAACTCCCAAGCAGCTGCACAGTGCAGAGCCAGGAAAGAGGCTAAAATAGCCATAGCCACTTACCTTGGGCTCCGGCAGAGGGAGGGCAGACTAGACTGGAACTGTGTGGGGACACTTGGGATTTGGAGGGCGCTCAGAGCTTTTGCTGAGTTGTGGCCACACAGGACGGTGGTCATGTTACTCCTTCCCAGGACTCTGGGGAGAGGCAGCGGCCACTCTCTCAAAGATTTAACCAACCCAGTGGCCATTGAAATGCAAATTGAGGCCCATTAACAACCATCACCTTCCCCACCCTCAGGAAATCCCCTTACCCTGAGCACCAGAGGGAGTTTTTTATTCAACTGAAAAGCTAAGGCTCTTCAGGTAACCACTAATGATAGCCTCCAGGCAAAAAGCTAGAGGATAACTGTACTATTCTTGGGCTAGCAACACTAACCAGAAAAGTAAGACTTGAAAGTGGTGTTTAACATGGATCATCCCTGGTTCATGCAAATCCAGGAGAGGGAGTCACAAAAAGCAGAACACCAACACCCACAGGGAAAATTTGGCAGGCCCCAAAGCCCACTGTGATAGCCAAAATGGTGAAACACAGAAAAAAAAACCAAATGAAAGAACAAGAGACCTCTACTGAAGATGACATAAATGGGTGCAGTTAAGCAAGTTAGCAGAACTAGAATTGAGAGCCACAATCTTGAGGAAGCTCAACAGCATGTGTACGGACATGAGCACCATGAGTAAAGACATAGAAATGTTGAAAATCAACCAATTGGAAATTAAAACCCACCAAGAAAAAATGAAGAATGACATATCAGGAATAAAGAACACATTGGAAGGTCTAAACAGCAGAGTAGAGGAAGCTGAGGACAGGATCAGTGAATTAGAAGATAGGGTAGAAAAACATCAACCTATCATAAAACCAAAAGGAAAAAACATTTAAAAAACAGGAAGACAGCTTCAGAGAACTGAGGAACAACTGGAAATGTAACAACATTCGCATCATAGGATTCCCCGAAGAAGAAGAAAATGAGCAAGGGTGAGAGAATATATTTGAAGAAATACTGACAGAAAACTTCCCTAATTTGGTGAAGGAAGAAGGAATTCAAGTTCAAGAAGCACAAGAGCCCCAAGTAAAAAGAACCCGAACAGGCCTACACCAAGACACATAGTAATCAAAATGCCAAAAATTAAAGACAAAGAGAATCCTAAAAGCAGCAAGAGATAAGCAACAGATTACATACAAAGGGAAACCCCATGAGGATCTCAGCTGACTTCTAAACAGAAACACTACAGGGCAGAAGGGAATGGCATGAGGTAATCAAGGTCATGAAAAACAAGGATCTGAATCCAAGACTATTCTATACAGCAAGGCTAACATTCAAAATAGAAGGTCAAATAAAGAGCTTCCCAGACCAAAAAAAAAAAAAAAAAAAAAAAAAAAAAGGTGCAGGGAATACATTATCACCAAACCAGCACTGCAAGAAATGTTAAAAGGACTGCAGTAATTAGCAGGAGAAACAGGAAGAAAAATAAAAACACACTAAACAAAAATGGCAATAAATAAACACATATCAATAATCACCTTAAATGTAAATGGATTGAATGCTCCCATAAAAAAGACAGAGTAGCTGATTGGATAAGAAAGCATGACTCATCTATATGTTGTTTGCAAGAGACCCGCCTCACAACAAAACACTCACATAGGTTGAAAGTGAAGGGATGGGAAAAAATGTTCCAAGCAAACAAAAAGGAATAAAAAGCTGGGGTAGCAATACTTATATCTGATAAAATAGATTTCAAAATGAAGACCATAACTAGAGACAAAGAAGGCCACTACATAATATTGAAAGCATCTATCCAACAGGAAGATATAAACTTGATAGACATATATGCACCCAATATAGGAGCAACAACATATATTAAAAATCTTCTGGAAGACTTCAAAGGAGAAATCAATAGCAATACAATCATAGCAGGGGACTTGAACACCCCGCTGACATTACTGGATAGATCCTCTAGACAAAAAATTAACAAGGAAACAGAGACTGTAAATGAAGCACTAGACCAATCGGATTTAATAGATATCTACAGAAAATTACACCTCAAAACTACAGAATTCATATTCTTCTCAAGTGCACATGGGACATTCTCAAAGATAGACTACATGTTAAGCAACAAACTAAGTCTCTATAAGTTCAAGAAGATTGAAATCATATCAAGCATCATCTCAGATCACAATGGCATGAAACTAAAAATCAATTGCAACAAGACCATGCAAAGACATTTGAACACATGGAAGCTAAATAGCATGTTGTTAAACAACAAATGGGTTACCAAGGCGATCAATGAAGAAATTAAAAACTTCCTGGAATCCAATGAAAATGAACACACAACAACACAAAATCTATGGGATGCAGCAAAAACAGTTCTGGGAGGGAAGTTCATAGCACTACAGGCCTACCTCAAGAAACAAGAAAAATCTCTAATAGACTATCTAACCTCACAACTTAAAGAACTAATAAGCAAACAAAAAGAAAACCCCAGAGCAAGTAGAAGGAAGGAAATAGTAAAGATCAGAGCAGAAATAAATGACATAGAGTCCAAAAAAACAATTCAAACGATCAATGAAACAAAGAGTTGGTTTTTCAAAGATAAACAACATTGATGGGCCCTTAGCTTGACTCACCAAGAAACAAAAAGAGAGAACCCAAATACAGAAAATCAGAAATGAAAGAGGAGAAGTAACAACTGACACCACAGAAATACAAAAGATTGTTAACAACTACTATGAACAATTACATGGCAACAAATTCGAAAATCTAAGCAAAATGGACAAATTTCTAGAAACACATAGTCTCCCAAAACTGGATCAGGAAGAGATAGAAAACTTGAACAGACCAATAACAACTAAGGAAATTTAAGATGTAATGAAGATGTAATCAAGACTCTCCCAGCAACAAAAGCCCAGGCCCGGATGGCTTCTTGGGGGATTTTTACCAAACATTCAAAAAAGAACTAACACCCATTCTCCTCAAACTATTTCAAAAAAAAATCAAGAATAAGGAAGACTTCCAAACTCGTTTTATGAGGCCAGCATAATTCTAATTTCAAAACCAGCAAAAGACATTACAAAGAAAGAAAACTACAGGCCAATATCCCTGATGAACATAGATGCCAAAATCCTGAACAAAATACTAGCAAATCGAATCCAGCAACACATCAATAAAATTATTCACCATGACCAAGTGGGATTCATACCAGGGATGCAAGGCTGGTACAATATTCACAAATCAATAAATGTGATACACTGCATAAATAAAATGAAGAATAAAATCCACATGATCATATCAATAGATGCCAAAAAAAGCCTTCAACAAAATCCAGCATCTATTTCTCATAAAAATGCTCAGCAATGTGGGAATAGAGGGATCATATCTAGACATAATTAAGGCCATATATGAAAGACCTATGGCCAACATAGTACTCAATGGGCAAAAATTAAAAGCATTTCTATTAAGAACAGGAACAAGGCAAGGATGCCCCCTTTCGCCACTCTTATTTAAAATAGTACTGGAAGTCTTAGCCACAGCAATCAGACAGGAAGAAAAAATAAAAGGGATCCAAATTGGAAAGGAGGAAGTGAAACTGTCATTATTCACAGATGACATGATACTATACGTACAAAACCCCAAAGACTCCATCAAAAATTTACTAGATTTAATAAATGAATTTGGCAAAGTAGCAGGATACAAAATTAACGTCAAGAAATCACTGGCATTCTTATACACCAATGATGAACTCACAGAAAGAGAAACTAAGAAAACAATCCCATTTACCATTGAAGGAAAATAATTAAGATACCTAGGAATAAACTTAACCAAAGAAATAAAGGATCTAGTCACAGAAAACTACAGGTCATTGAAAAAAAAAAAAGAAAGATATAAGAAAGTAGAAGCACATACCTTCTTCATGGATTGGAAGAATTAACACCATTAAAATGTCCATACTACTCAAAGCAATCAATAGATTCAATGCAATTCCCATCAAAATACCAATGACATACTTCTCAGAACTAGAACAAATACCTCAAAATTTCATTTGGAACCAAAATAGACCTTGAATAGCCATAGCAATATTGAAAAAGAAGAACAAAGTAGGAGGGATCACATTACCAGATTTCAGGTTATACTACAAAGTCACTGTAATCAAAACAGCCTGGTACTGGCACAAGAACAGGGATATGGGTCAGTGGAATAGAACAAAGAACCCAGAAATGGACCCAAAGCAATATGTTCAATTAATATTTGACAAAGGTGGCAAGAGCATACAGTGGAGTAAAGACAGCCTCTTTAATATATGGTGTTGGGAAAATTGGACAGCTACATGCAAAAAAAATGAAACTAGACCATCAACTTATACCATACACAAGAATAAACTCCAAATGGATAGAAGACTTAAATGTGACTCATGAATCCATAAAAATCCTAAAAGAAACTGTAGGCAACAAAATTTCAGACATCATATGCAGCAGAATTTTCAGTGATACATCATCTAAGGCAACAGAAACAAAAGAGAAAAATGAACACATGAGACTCCATCAAACTCAAAACCTTCTGCACAGCAAAAGATACAATCATCAAAATGGAAAGACAGCCCACTGTATGGGAGAGCATAATTGCCAATGATATATCAGATAAGGGGTTAATTTCCAATATATAGAGAGTGCTCATATAACTCAACAAAAGGAAGACAAAGAACCCAATTAAAAAATGGGCAGAGGAACTAAGTAGACACCTCTCCAAAAAGGACATACACATGGCTAAGAGACATATGAAGAAATGCTCAACATCACTCATCATCAGAGAGATGCAAATTAAAACAACAATGAGGTATCACCTCACACCTGTCAGAATGACCACCATCAACAAATCATCAAACAAGTGTTGGTGAGGATGTGGAGAAAAGGGGACTCTAGTACACTGCTGGTGGGAATGCAGACTGGTGCAGCCACTATGGAAAACAATATGGTGTTACCTCAAAAAATTAAAAATTGAACTTCCATTTGACCCAGTGATTTAGCTTCTAGGACTATACCCTAAGAAGCCTGAAACACCAATCAGAAAGAATATATGTACCCCCATGTTTGTAGCAGCATTATTTACAATAGCTAACATCTGGAAACAGCCCATATGTCCATAAGTAGATGAATGAATAAAAAAAACTGTGGTACATATACACAATGGAGTACTATGCAGCTATAAGAAAGAATGATCTCTTATCCTTTGAGATGACATGGAGGGACCTGGAAAGTGTCATACTAAGCGAAACAAGCCATACAGAAAAAGACAAGTATCATATGATCTCACTTTTGCGGAATATAATGAACATAACAGTCTGAGGAATGGGGTAGGCCCAGAGACATGGAAGTGGGATACAGACTGACAATCCCCAGAAGAGGGGGTGGTTGGGAAGAGATATACCACAGAACTTATATGCATGTATGCATGAACAATGTACATGGACAACAAAGCTGGGGACTGGGCGTGGAGGAGGGGAGGAGGGAATCAGTTGGGGGAAAAGGAGAAACATCTGTAACAAAAATGAATAAATTAATTCAATAAAAATGAATAAATAAATAAAATAAAACTGGGTTCAGATGTTAAAATACCATGAAGTTTTTGCCTTATTTGCTGGAACATTCTCTCTTGGAGTTCTGAGCCATCACACTGAAGAGGCTACGCATAGGGCTTCCATTAAAGGTGTCCACTAAACCAAACTTTTAGCCATCCCTGCAATAATGAAGCCATCATGGACCCTCCAGACCAGCCTACACTAACTACCTCTGAGTGGACTTTGCTGATGCTTCATGATATGGAAATCTCAGCACTACTGAAATGTGTGACTCACATATAATGAAGTGGTTGTCATCTTGCCTCACTAAGCATGGAGGTGGTTTGTATAGCAGCTATAAATAATCAGAACATCATAAAGTCCTCTCACCTATTTGTGTTGAAGATGTTCTCTGTAGAACTTTAAATTTTGATATATATTCACTACTTGTTTGGTTTGGTTTTCAAAAGGAGTTTTGACAAAATCTAAAAATTATGCTGCTAGCATTTTCCTGCCATAACCTAAACACTTCATTTTCTTAAAAATTAGTAATGCCTTTGATGGGAATAAAGTTGGCATACCATTCAGATTTGCTGAGAATACAAATCTGAATCGCAAGTGTTAATGTACCATAGAACCTGTACACAGACAGGTATTGTTGACTTTGAGAATATCGTTTTAAGCCCTGGCCAGTTTGGCTCAGCGGTTGGAGCGTGGGCCTGCGGACTGGAGAGACCTGGGTTCGGTTCCCGCTAAGGACGCGTGCCTCGGTTGCAGTTTGTCCCCGGCCCTGGTTGGTCGTGCGGGTGGCAGCCACTCGATGTGTCCCTTTCGCATCGATGTTTCTCTCTCTCTCTGTTCCTCTCTCTCCCTCCCACTCTACCTGAACAAAGAGTGGAAAAGTGTCCTCGGGTGAGGATAAAAAAAAAAAAAAGAGAGAGAATATCGTTTTAAGAGGTGTTAGAATGGTGTTAAAGAAGCCACCTCTCAATAGGAATTAAATCTAAGTTCCCTGCAAAGTTTGATTCTTTCATTTTACTAATGAATGGTTATTCTTTTATTTGGTAAATATGTTGAATGTTTTAGAATAACAAAATATATGCCAGGTACCATATTAAATGGTATTCCTATATAATTCCATCTATAGTATGCCTATATAAATAAACCCCTCAAGAAGTAGACATTAATAGCTCCATTTAAAATAAAGCTAGTGCTCAGGAAAGTAAAGGCACTTGATTATAGTTGTACATCTGGGAAATATTTGAGCAATAAAGGTGTATTGGACTCCAAAGTACATATTCTGGCTCTTGCTCTATTCTGGTGACTAAGACACAGTCCATGCTCTCTAGAAGGTTATACTGTTCTCTAGAGACAGATAATAAAACCAATAATTACATTGCTGTGAGATGAGTGCTAGGGTACACTATGAAGTTTCAGTGTGGGAGCATGCATGATCACCCCAAACCCTGACTGTATCTGTCAGGAAATATTCTCAGAAGATGATACTTGACCAAGTCCAGAAAGACAAAAACAAAACAAAAAAAAAACTTGGCTACAGGGCAGGTGGGGAGAGACAAGTAGGGCAGGGGATTTCTAGGCAATGAACTCCAATGGGCAAAGCCATCAAGCCTGAAAATATTTAATTTAGAAGAGTTTAGTATAAAAAAATCTCAAAAAAGATTATCTGTGTGTGTGTGCGTGTGTGTGCATGTGAGTGTGTATGTGTGTGTGTGTGATACAGAGTGGGAGAGAGGGGAGGCAATAGATGAGTCTAGAGAAATAAATAAGACATGACTATGCTGAGGGAAAGAGTTTGGACATTTTTCAAAAAGCTATAGAAAGCCAAGAAGGAATTCAAACAATGACCAGAAATAATGAGATGTCGGTATTCCCGGAAAAAGAAAAAATTGCCTCTCAAGACAACTTCTGAACTAATCACTGTAGCCAAGGAGATGGGCTTTGGAAGGGTCTTTTCCTGGAGCTGGAGCTTCAGGCAGATCCTGCAGACCTTCACCGCTCACAAGGGGCGTGAATGGTTATTCTTTTATTTGGTAAATATGTTTGTATGTTTTAGAATAACAAAATATATGCCAGGTACCAAAGCTAAGGATACTGAGCAAAATGTACTAAATAACTAATGTGTGTTTTTATTAGCCTACAATTTCATTAAGGGATGAACCAATTAAATTAGAAATGCCATTTATTACTCTCAGTTGGCTCACGTGATTGGAGGAACTGACACGAATAAATGTGTAGAGTAGGCCAGCAGGCTGGAGGCTCAAGTAAGAGCTGATGTTTTCGTTTTAGTCCAAACCCCTCATGAAGAAAGCTGGGAAGTCCAGCAGGGTCTCTATGTGGTAGTCTTGAGAAGATTTTTCTTTTTCAGGGAAACCTCCGTCTTTTTTGGAATAAAAGTTTACTTAACAACAGAACATAAACATTAAGAACTTGCCAGAGAAAATAAACAAAATACCCAATACTTTTCAAAGGGTTTATTGTTGGCTGCAGGACAGAGCAATTATATACACACACTGCAAGTTTTCCTCAGCTGGAAACTGGAGTGAGCGTGATGAGTTCTTCTTATACAACAACAGAGGAGGGCCTGAGGAGCAGTGTTAATCAAAGTAATCTAGCAGGAGCCTAAGCGATGGAGGACAGGAAGATGAACCTTTAACAAAATAAGGTGCAAAAAGATCCTTAGCAGAAGAACTGGATGAGATTGGGACAGTCTGTGGGAATTCTCCCCTGCAGAGCTCTCCTTATAAGATTGAAGGATTGCTCGGAGCAGACACAGATAAACAAATACTATCAACGTTTGAGAGTCAGACTGTGACTCCCCCATCTCCTCAGAAGAAAAAGTAATTTACCATTTCAGTTTAATAGTAGCTAAATCCATTTGTTTCTTCATATTAAAAAAAGAAGAATTAGTCAAACCTAAGAATAAAATGTATAGGTAAATATAATAATTGATTTCCAATGACATAATGCAGACTTGACTCAAATAGTATTTATAAGGAATCTGTTAATCTCGTAAGTCTATATTAAAGTAGATTTTAGGAAGTGCAATATGCAATACAGGATGGAAAAAGGAAAGAATGAATTTCAAATCCAAATGCTTTTGACTAAAATTCCCAAATCTGCCTCACAGTAGCTTGTGTGATCTTGGTTGTATTAATAATTTTTCTAACTCAGGGACCTTGTCTGAGCAATAGAGAGAGGAGAGAGGAGCATTGACATTATAGAGTTGTGAGTATAAAATAGCTAATATTTTACAGGACTTCCTATCTCATTAATACAAGTTTAGTGGAGAGTCTTATTAATTGTGGATAAATATGTATTGATTTTATATTTCCTCCCAGCTATGCTCTATTATCCTCTACTTCCTTGCCTTTGGGGGAAAGGGGAGCTCCAGTAATAAAATTTCAAGCTATTTTTTTAAAGCTTTCTCAATAACTTTTGCTATTAAGGCAACAGTCACTTCAGGGTCTTCAGTGATGCTACATTCCTCTCTCCTCATCACATCTCCACCCTCCCACCCTTCTATCTCCAACATGAGTGACAGATTAATAGTTCAGAGAATTGGCCTATTTCTCTCATTTGCACCCCATCTCTCATACATGCTGACCCAGCTAGATATCAAGGGAATGCAGTGTAAAATGTTGGTTCTAACTGTGAGAGCTCTAGTAGACTCTAATGAAAGAATCATCCAAACTGAACATTTAAGCACTGCTATGCCCCTGTTGAAACTGGACAATGAATGGGTCCAGGCTGCCTGTCACTACTTGAGCCAATTAGGCAGAGAAAAAGTTGAAGCATATATGAGTGTTTATTCCAATATTGCTGGAAGTATGGAGGAGTAGCGGGTCATCCTGTAAAATCTGTTCTGAACTCCCTCATTTGCCAGCTGCTTTTAAAGTGTAGAGAAACAGCCTGGCTGGTGCTGCTCAGTGATTGAGCATTGACCATGCACCAAGAAGTTGCTGATTCGATTCCTGGTCAGGACACATGCCCAGGTTGTGGGCTCAATCCCCACTGAGGGGCATGCAGGAGGTGGCCACTTGATGTTCTCTCTCATCAATGTTTCTATTTCTCTCCCTCTCCCTTTCTCTCTCTCTAAAATCAATAAAGAAAAAAATTTTTAATAAATAAATAAATAAAGAGAAACAATGACTATGTGAAAAAAAAAAAGACTAAAATGGTTAGAGGCAAGGGGGAGGAAGGTGGGCTGGAGGCTACAAGGTCTGGTGGCCAGTAAGTCACAGTCATAGGTCCAGTGTTCCGATAAACAGGTTGTTAATCTTTCCGTGATGCCCGGTAGTCCTCCGTCCTCAGATTAGGAGAATCAACAGCATTCCAAGGTAAATTTCCGAGGTACAAACCTCCCGGCCCGGTCAAAGTGGGATTTTTCTCTAATCAGAACTAAGCAACCACGATTGACATTGCAAAGGCTGGTTAGCATTTCCTATAACTATGACTAGAATGTCACTATGATTAGTTTTCTATTCTATTATTCTCTCTCACCCCTTTCAATGTAAGATGTGCTTGTGCTCTCTAGCCAGTACCCTGAGCTGGATGCATCACTGTATACCTCTGTGATGCTCTGTCCACTTTGCCCCAGTCTGTGTTGTCACCATTGAACTATAATTCCCAATCCCGTCTGTGATGGTCAATTTTATATGTCAACTTGGCAAGGTCACAGTGCCCCATTGTTTTGTCAAACATTAGCTGTGATAGTATTTTTTAGATGTCATTACATTTAAATCAGTTGACTCTGAGCTAAACACACTACTCTTCATAATATGGGTAGGCCTCATTTAATTAGTAAATGATTTTAAGAGTAAAACACTGTGTTTCTCCAAAAACAGAAGAAATTCTCTTCAAGACTGCAACACAGAAACCCTGCCAAAGTTTCTAGGTTTCGTTCATGAGGAATTTGTACTAAAAACTAAAACATCAACTCTAACTTGAATGTCCAGTCTGCTGGTCTGCTCTACAGATTTTATACTTGTCAGCCCTATAATCATGTGAATCAATTTCTTCAACTCTCTCTCTTTCTGTTTATTACTATGTGTGTGAGTTGCGTATATGTGTGTGCATATACATATATATACAGATACATTGATATGTATATATATTTATATATGTATATGCACATTTTATACATGTATACATATACACTTAAGGTGTGTGTGTGTGTGTGTGTGTGTGTGTGTGTATTTTCTTTGTTTTTTTGTTTTGTTTTTCCCTCTAAGGAGCTCGAAAGTCAAGACTGGAAAAGTAGTACTGCCCATCTCTGCTTGGTAGTGCTCCATCATGATCCACCATGACATTTTTTTCTGAGATCTCCCCAGCACACACCCTCTTGTAAAAGAGGCCAAGTCAATTACTCACTAATGTCAGACACCACACCAGGAAACAACATACTTCTTTCCTCATTATTGCTAGAAGATACACTGTCATTCCCTTAGTACCTTTCTTCCTTTGGAGAGTGGAAGGCAGAAGAGAGTTCTCAAGCAGTCATAGCAGTGCCTGGAACATAGTAGGTACTCAATAAATATAAGCTACTTCACCACTCCAAAAAAGTGAGAAGGAAGACAAGGGAGGGGAAGAAAAGGTTATGAAGATGGGATGATGGTGGTATGACTGGCTCTCCACACTGACACATTTGTAAACTTCTTGGGGAAGAAGCTGGTAATAATTACTTGAGGTTCTCAGAACTTAGTATGTGGGGGTTTTAGCATCTTTTCTCATCAGTCAGGGTATAAATAGTCAGCTCCCAATAAAATGGGTCCTACTACCCTGGCCGGTTTGACTCAGCACTTAGAGCAGCTGCCAGAGAACCACAGAGTCCTGGGTTCGGTTCCAGCTAGGGGCACATACCTCAGTTTGTCCCCGGCCCTAGTTGGGGTCATGTGGGGGAAAACCACTCGATGTGTCTCTCTCACATCGATGTTTCTCTCTCTCTCTTCCCCCCCCTCTCTTCTTCCCACTCTATCTGAAGGTAAATGCAAAAATGTCCTCGGGTGAGGATGAAAAAAAAATTTTTTTTAATGGGTCCTACTTGGCCATCAAATTACACTACTCTCTTAGGTGCAAACCAGATTACAAAATCAGATTTAAACACTTGACCATCAAACACTGAGATGATATCCTTTAATAAAAAGTTTATTTGGTTTTAATTCAGAAGGTCTGGCTTCCAGTTGTGCACAATTGTCTTGGATAAATTGCAGGTTGCAAGTCGCAGTTTTATCCTATAAATGAAGAAGTAGTAGCTTGCAATGACGCTGTGAAGATCAAATAGATGCCATTGTGACCAAGGGTTTGCATAGTGTCATACAAGTGCTTAGAGAAGCTCTACTCACCTACATCTCACCAAAGAAAAGATTAAATGTTCTGTATTTATCAAAAACTGTGTCTATGACAAGTTATATGATTTTAGTATAGATTCAGAGCTATTGATATTCCCTCAAGCCTCATACAGTGACATCGTTTATTTTTAGCCAGACTCAGGATGAGTTAGATCAATGTTTTGACAAATAGAATCCCCATTACAAATGCTGTAAAGCAGGGCTATGTAGCCTGCCTCCCCTTCTCCCACATATGTGTTTAAATAACAATGGGTGCACTCAATGAGCTGGGTGGGTGATTAATTGCCATCACTTATAAGTAGACAAGCACTGTCTATACTGAGGGTACTGTTTAAGTAGCACCAAAAAAATATGTACTGCCTTAAAGAAGCAATTAAACCTTTTAGCTAAATGTTGTCAGAAGGAACAACTTAGCATCAGTTACTTAAGCTATATTTTCAGTCTTCAAATTTTAAAAGGGCAGTGTTAAATGGTTCTGTGATGAGTCCATTTATTGTGATTAACTCAGTAATGTCAGGAGAATTGCACTAAGTTCCATTCAAAATTGGCAATTCTTTGAGAGACATTCTAAGGTGCATTATCATGGAGGCTCTTGACTGCTGGCATATTCTTTTGAATTTATAATGCCAAAATTAATGTTTCAAGGGCAATATAACACCAAAACATGGACTTACCCCATGTTTTCAAACAGATTAAAATTACTTTTTTGATGAAAAGAAATGTAGGTCCTATTTTCTGGCAATCTTTAGACCAACCTTACTCTAAAAGTAAAATGCTGTTACTTTCAGGCAAGAATATTAATTAGGTTCCTTAATATTCAAAATCAGTTATCAATTCTGTCACTGAAACATCTGAATACTAAAGTATATGATGATTTATCTCATTAATGGTTATCACAGTTATTAATAATTCTCATTTTATGAGAATAAAATATCAAATATGTCTTTAATCCAGAACTTAACACATGATATTGAGAAATATAGTAAGGGACACAGTAACTGTCCATGTCTCTGTGCTCTCTAAGCTATATCACTATACTGCAATATGAGAATTACATTATCTTATAGTTCTTCTATGGGTCTAATATTGCTTCTTTGTGACAAACTCATTAATAAACCTCTAATCACTGTCATGTCAAAATATCACATACCCCCATTATGGTGTCCACCCCAAACTTCTTCTACCCCAAAGGAAGAAGAGCAACACTAACTTTTCCTGAGCGTGAGAATCCACATCTATGTTAGACAGACCTTTCTACAATGCAAAGCAAGAAGATGTAGGGGTTAGCCCACCCACAGCACATTTAGAAAGTCAACCTCAGAGAAATAAACACAAACTTTGATACCATGTGAAAATCAAAGAAATTCGAGTTGAATTGGGTCAGCATGCAAACTATACCGGAATCAAATGAGGAGATGCAGGTGAGCAAAGAAGTCAAGAGGCTCCAATTCCCAGCTCCTGTCACAGTTACTGGTACTTGATAGGAGCTCAGTCGGTCTTGAATGAGTGATTGAAAGAATGAATGCATAAATGAATGAGTGGAAGTCCAACTAGCTAAAAGAATGATGGTCACTTCCAGCCAGTATTTTATTCACCTGGTCATGTCTTACAAACACAGAATTGGAAAAAAATAAAATAAAAGCAACAGTGTCACTAAGTTATTACTTAGTGCCTTTGGAAGTATTCTTTATGAATCTATTTGTGTCAAAACACCCTGTTTTTCAACCTCAGCCTATTTGGCACTTGCTTGCGGTAGGTTCTCTTTCAGGCTTTGTCAGTCAGGGTCCTGGCCTTAGCTGCGAAATTCTTGAACCCAGAATATTTAGCCTTGGTATGTGTCCTTGATAATCAATGACTCATATCATTTGGATAGTACCAAAATATGGCAACCTCTTCTCTAAGATAGCCTGACTCTGCTCTTTTATCTGAGCATCCTTTATTTTTAATGCCTCATCCTACTCAATTTCCATTCAGTTTCCAGAATTTTCTTTCTATCGTGGGCCCTGATTTATAATGAAGTGCTGGCAGGTCGTTTCAAGAACACAAAAGGGCTAGACTGTCCTTCAGGTCATCTTACCACTGAAATCTTGCATCTCCTGCTATGGAAAAGGCAATAGTATTTAAGCTGCTATTCTGAAATCTGCTTACTGTACTTTCCATTAATACCTGTTGACTATTCTGCGATTTTGCTGTTCCCAGGTTCTTCACATGCTGTCAGCTGCTTCATCTTCCTCTCACACACACTTGCCAACATTATGGCCTTGGTCTGAGGATAGTTTGTCCCAACTCACGTGTCTTTAGAGATCATAGGGGAAATTTGTATAGAAGACAATACTTTTCAAAGATAGCGGCAACAATATCTATCATTCTATATGCTCACATTACAATGTGACTTTGACACCATTTCCACCAAAAGGCAGAGTCTGCGTGTTTTCTCTTTGAAAATGGACTGGATTTTTGACTGAAGTTTTAAGTCGAGTATGGCCGAATGTCATTAGTGACTTCTGAAGCAGAGGCATAAAAGACAGTACAGTTTCTACTGTGCTTAATACCAACCTAGAGCAAGAACCACCCAGGTGAACTATGCCCAAATTTCTGATCTACAGATATCATGAGAGATTAGAAAATATTGTTGTTATTTTAAGCCTATAAATTTTGGGCCAATCTCAGTTGCACCATGTCGTGAATAAAATTGAACTGATCCG
Organism: Molossus molossus; assembly: GCF_014108415.1. Taxonomy (NCBI): domain Eukaryota; kingdom Metazoa; phylum Chordata; class Mammalia; order Chiroptera; family Molossidae; genus Molossus; species Molossus molossus. The sequence continues at coordinate 28,931,387 of NW_023425366.1, read as the reverse complement.
CAATAGATTCTACACACCTCCTTACAGCAAATTTACCTGCTGAGAATTTGATTGGTACTTGGCATAATTTCTGTGGGAGTGATTGGCCTCTTGTAGTCATTTCTTTCCTGTTGTTTTGTAGATGATACATAGCCCAAGTGAATTAATGGGGGGAGAAACCATAAACGATATTAACATTTCTCTCCTATGTACATGTTTAGTGTGCTTTCTGTTTACTTAAAATTATTTCACCATTTAAAATCACATCAATACCATAATAAATGAATTTCTTTGTGCAAAGTATTCCTATGTCCAGAAAAAAAAATTGACAGTAATTAGTGGAAATTGTCATGTCTTATAGCTCAGCCAGATGTAATCATTTGGATTTATTTTTTCTACATATTCGCTTCCCTCCTTTATTCAACATAAACAGAGTATACTTCATCATGTTGTTTACATTCAGTCTGGCCCTGTGACTATTTTGGCTGATGCAGTGTTACTAGATATGACATGAGCAGAGGCCTTGCAGAGCTTTGGTTGCATCTTTCAGTCCAGTGAAACACCATAAGTAGAGCTTATACCAAGTAATGGCCACCCTGTCAACCTGGTCCTCAGAATAAACACCCGGGTAGCAGGCCTGACTCAACCTGTTGTCTGGATTCACGTTCAGCTGAGCCATACCGTGAAACAGAGCCATCCATCCTAGATTATCCCAGCTGAAACCTTCTGCAGAGCTGTCAGCATCATAATAAATGTTTGCTTGGAGAAGCACCTGACTGTTTGCATAATTTGTTTTTTAATGTTGTTTTGGCAGCATTTGACCAAAACGCCAGGTGAAGTCAAACCATAGTTAATTAAGTATAGCCCAAAGGTCAGCAAATTCCAGCCCACAGTCTAACTCCCGCCTGTGGCCAGATTTTGTAACTAAAGTTTCATATATATTGGCCATCACTGCTTTCATGCCTCAATGTTAAACAGTTGTGGAAGACACAGTATAATCCACAAAACCTAAAATATTTACTCTCTGGCTTTTGACAGAAAACGTTGGTCAACCAAACAGAAGAATCATTCATGCAAGAAGCGATGAGAGCAGAGCTCACCCCTTTAGACAGCAAAGGTGCTGGAAGAGAAACACAGTGGGGATGAGGGGAAGGTTACTGTGGCGATGTATAAAGCTGATAGATTTATCTTAGTCCCAATTCTTCACTCCTCCCTGTACCTAACTTCTTTGCCTTCCAATTTTGCAGTTCTTCCCACTAAAGAGAATATTTCTCTACTTCTTGATTTTGACCATGTGACTCACTTTTGCCAATAAAATGAAGAGTAAGTGGCCAGTATTAGAAGTGCCAGTTCTCTCTAGACCATGACAGCTTTGTATCTTTCTGCTCAGCTCTTACATGGTCATCATTTTGCCCAGGTAGCTTGCTTGTCTAGAGCAGAGGACAGGAGACACAAATAGGTGGCTAGAAGCTGAGAGTGGTCCCCTGTCAGCCAGCAAGGAAACAGGACTTCAGTGTTAGAACCGCAAGGAACTGAATTCTACCAACAACCTTAATGAGCTTAGAAGCACATTTTTTGCCAGAGCCTTTGGATGAGACAACACTTTGATTTCACACTTATGATATCCTGAGCAGAAAATCCAGCCATACCATGATGGACTTCAGACCCACAGAACTAATGAAGGAGTGTTGTTTTAAACTACTAAGTTTGTGATCATTTGTTCTGCAATATAAAATTAATACTCTGATATGATCTCTTTGTACACCATTTTCCTTGTCTGTGTGGCTTAAGACTCTCTCAGCCTCATAGGATTTTTGTGAGGATTAATAAAATAATGTAAGTAATTTTATTATAGTGCCAAGTCAATAGTAGCTTGCAATCCAACCCAACCGTCAGTGTTGAAGCTAAGAAACAGCCAACACAATAATAATAACTACAAACTGTAGAATGTACAAACATTACAATAAATATTTAATGAACAAATTAATTTATTCATCTGGCAACTGGAAAGTATCTGAGCCTGAAAAAGGGAATAAGATCTATCTCTGGGGAGAAAAAGAAGTGAACCACCTAGAATCTAGCCTATGATTATGTGAATAAGAATAGTATTTGATGATATGGTTAGACTCCATACTCTGAGCAATTTAATTGCAAACTTTAACATAACCATATCTATTATATAATACATCTCAGTTAATATTTATTCACTATTAAGGGTACTGGATTGTCATAAGAAAAAATCTATTTTCCAAATTATAAGACAGTGTTATGGGTTAAATTGTAGCCCTTTTCCCAAAAACTATATGTTGAAGTCCTAACCCCCAGGACCTCAAAATGTAACTGTATTTAAAGAGTCTTAAAATAAAAAATATCATAAAGTTAAAATGAGGTCATTAGTATGAGTCCTTATTCAATATTATTGATTTAATAAAAGAGATTAGGACACAGGCTCACACAGAAGGAAGACCATGTGACCACAGGGAGAAGATGGCCATCTACAAGCCAAGTTGAGAATCTCAGAAGAAATTAACCCAGCTGACATCTCGATCTCACACTTCTAGCCTCCAGAACGGTGCAGAAATAAATTCCTGTTTTTTAAACTGCCTGTTTAAACCACCTGGTTCATGTTATTTTGTTACAGCAGCCCTAGCAAACTACCAGACAGGAATACAGATTCAATTTATGAGTGTATTTGTCTTATTTGAGGGATTTTTAAAAAGCTAATAGAAAAAACAGCTTTCTATTCTATTATTAGTTTCTTATTGATCCTTCCATAGTCTGCTTTAGAATGTTGAAGTCTCTTGTTTTTCAACTTGAATATGCCTAAATGGTAAAACTCTCAGTACAGAAATGTTTAATTGCTATGTTTAGAGCCATACAAGTCTCTGCTGAATATGGCCCCGCTTAAGAGTTCTCAGATTACATCAAATACACTGAATAATACCTTATTTATTTATATATACGCATGCATATATTATAGTTGACATATAAATGGAGCTTACTAGAGATGCATTAAACTAATGGTTTTCATCATTTTTATATTATAGCCACACAAAAAATCTGTTTTCCAATCTGTGTGTCATATGATTAGCACATAACATTTGTGATCAATTTATTTTGCATTCCTCTACTGAACTACATTTGCCATCTGCTGGCTCACTATAAACGATCAATCCGTTCAACCATTTGCATTGTACTTTAGTCTTGCTATCTCTTTCAAAATCTGACAATACAGATATTCTATTTTGAATGCCACTGAATAAATCATCATGTGAAAGTCCAAGCATTTGCCAGGCTGGTGTTTCACCAAATTTCTTTACAACTGGAAATATACAACTTTGTGTCCAATTTGATCAGATTCTTTGGTGCCTGAATCAGTGTGTTTACTGATACGACAAGGGGTGAGAAGGTGCATGATAGATTTGAGCAAAATGTCTCCTATTAAGCCTCTCAGCAACAGTCAGGTCCATAGGGCAGGGGAGGCAGCTGAAGCAAAGGAAACAATGGAACTGAGTAAAAGGTTGAGACAAGAATACAAGGCATGTTCAATGGCAACATATACATGTCTTTGCTTTTCTGTGCCTCAAGCTCCATGACTGCAAAATTGGAGATGTAGAGATGTTGGATTGAACTGTCATCCAGTCCACCGTAGGATTTTAGTATTTAGAGAATGGAGTAATCTCAAAATATGAAAATACTGGTAAAGCTTTTGACCCAATCCCTAGATCTTCTATCCTACCATACTAGTTAAACCCATACTCTTTGGGATCAGGCAAGCCTGTGTCCAAATATTGATGATGTCACTCTGCTATTAAGTGATTTTGGACAAGTTACCAGTATCTCTTAGTTTCAATTTCCTTATCTATAAAATTGAGATGATAGTAGCCCATGCTTCATAGTATGTTTTTAAAAATTTATCTTTATTGTTGAAGTATTAAATTGTATTGTTGAGTGTTAAATTAGATGATGCACTGAAGTCCTTATAAATAAATACAATGTGTGTGATAATATTAAAAACTATTGTTATGCTCTGGCTGGTTTGGCTCAGTGGTTAGAGCATTGGCCTGTGGTCTGGAGAGACCCAGGTTCAGTTCCCGCTAAGGGCACGTGCCTCAGCTTTAGTTTGTCCCCGGCCCTCGCTGGGTCATGTGGGTGGCAACCACTCGATGTGTCCCTTTCGTGTCGATGTTTCTCGCTCTCTCTCTCTCCCTCCCCCTCTATCTGAACAAAATACCAAAAAAAAAAAAATGTCCTCGGGTGACGATTATAAAAAAACTATTGTTATCACATTATTACTTTTGTGATGCCTCCTGTTAACAATATTTATGGGAAGGATGCCACTCAAATCAGATTAGATGTTGTTTAGGCATCATTTATAAGAAAACTTTTTACCCTTAGTTTCAGTTTACTGTTTTAACAACCAAAGCCTTCATCCATTCAGATCTTCTCATAAACAATACACAGGGCAGTTATTCTACTGTAGGGCTTATAAAGACAGAAAAGTATTACTAAAAATTGAACTCATTCTATGGAATTCAATATGTGTAATGATCTAACCATCTAATGCAATTAATTTAAGCAGAGAGAGGCACGTAGACATATGTACAGGCAATGCACACAGTCACAGGAGCTACAACTAATGGGCACATGACAGTGCGGACTGTCTTTGCAGTTAATCAGCAATTCTTGCATATTATATTATTAGAAATTCCTTGCTTATGAGCATAGGTGAGAAAGTCTCTGTCTTTCTAATATTGGTTTCTGCACCATCCTCTGATTCATCACTGCAGCCAACACTAAAACATCCCTGTGAGTCAACCTAGAATTTGTCACTTCACAAATTAGAAATTGCATGCTAATTGCAGAGAAATTTGGGGTACCCTGGGCTTTTACTGCACACACTTCATCAGATTATTTCTCTGGATATAGATAGTTCTCTACTTTCTCTTCTATGTGTCAGGGAAGCCCTGGACTTGGGGGAGAGGGTGTCACTCTCCACCAATATACATTCATGCAGTGAACTTGTTAACAAAACCTAGTTTAAAAACACCTAGAAACAATACCTACCATGAACTTCTTATTGGCTATAGTCAGGAAAAAGGATAACTTTGAATCCAATAAGTATTAGTACATTAGTCATATAACCTTCGTTTTATGGTGTTTCATCTTTTTCAGAGTCAACCCTTCTGACTGGTTGTAGGAACTCAGTTTAAGATTATTCATTGGCTGCATGTGCAGAGATGCCACTCTATGTTTTCTGTGGCCCGTTACACATCGACGATTCTGTATCTCTTTGTATTGATCTCATGTTTATGCTTGGTTTTCTCCCAATAAACATTTTGTTCTGAACTTTAATGATAAGATCCAACGTGGCATTTTCTATTTATTTAGTGCTTTCAAAGAACTGAGCAAGTGATGGATGAGCAGTCTTATTCTGCTATGACCAAACTAAAACACGGATCTTTTATAACTGTTGTTTTAGTCTGATCCAATCTGGAAACCATTACCAGAAAGAGCCTGAAATCTTGTTTGAATTATAGTAAATGACACCTATTTCTTCAATATACTCACCTGGACCACTGCACATACCCACTCATTTATTCAGAGCTGTATTGGACACATCAATGTCTCCAGATTGGGGTACATTAGAAAAAGGTATAAACTTTAGCGTAAGATACCTACGGGCCAGGTATCCTGTAGTTCTTTTATTCTCTGCTCAAAACAGTATGTGCCAATTCATATATAATCACACCGTTTTTATTCTGTGTGGTATTTTCCCATTGCTACTGTAACAAATTGCCACAAATTGTGTGGTTTAAAGCAACATAAATTTATTTTCTTATTTCTGAAGATCAGAAATCTGAAATGGGATTCACTGAGCTAAAATCAAGGTCTTGAAAGGGTGCATCTTGTTTGGAAGTTCTAGAGGGAATCTATTTCCTTGCCTTTTTTGTCCCCTAAGGGCCACTCACATGCCTTGGTTCATGATCCTTTCCTCCATTTGCAAAGCCAGTAACATTTGGCTGAGTCCCTCTCAAACCTCTATGTCTCTATGTCTGTTATACATCTCTCTTTCCCTTTTAAAGACCTCTGTGGTTACATTTTGACCTACCCACATAATCCAGGATAATCTCCCTATTTTAAGGTCAGCTAATCATCAACCTTAATTCTCCTTTGCATTGTAACCTAATATATCTATGGGTTCTGGGGATTAGGGTGTTAAACTCTTAGAGGGCATTGTACTGCCTATCATATCCCTTTATGTGAGTGATTATTTTAAACATTTAAGTAGTTTTGACACCCATATTCTAGGGAGACACAAAGAGTTTTATCTATAACGAACAAATTATTTTGAAAACAGTGCAGGGATATCCAGCTACTTTTACAGCTGTCTTTAGATAGAAATAATATATACTGACAAAGTAAAGTTGTAATTTTATTTCATTAATGATGGTGGTATCAAGTTATACTTTTTAAAATGTTTCCTCAAAGGATTTTACAAAGTTTTAGTAATTGCAAAGTTCTATTAATTTTGCTAATGTAAAATTTATTTTTTAAAGAAAGTAACAGTAAATTTTGGTGAGACCTGCTTGAGAATAGTAACTTGTCAATACATATTTCTAACTTTTATAGAAAAAATTTTAAAATTCTTTGATGAATGTTTAATTTTCATGGAGACGGTCTATAAGATTAAGTGAGGCTCTCCCAACACATTTTTTAAAAATTTATATACATTAAAATTACTATAGTTTATTTGAACAATAGCATATATTATGGCATAAAACCTGTTGGCAAAGACTGGGGTTTCCAGAAAGAAGCATAAGGTACATGATATTTTTAAATTTATGCTTACTGGAAAACTTAAATTTTGAAAATAAAAAAGAAATTGAAAATTATATTAAGATACTAAGGATTAAAAATCTAATTCAAACCAGAAGCACATGAAATCAATCATACAAGACACTACTACTCATCTTTGTTCGTGTGCATAGAGTGTTTCCCAGGAGCTCTGTGGTTTGAGGAGAAATTCAGACAATTCAAAATTAAATCCTTGCTTATTTCCCAATTCCCACCCCAAAGGAGTACAGTCTGGCTAATGAATTTGTGCTCAGTAGTTTTATACATCAGACTTCCAAAAATAAAATTAGTAGTCTTGCTCTCATTATCTTGTTCTACAATTTGAAACAAACCCAGAAAATACAGCCCTGATATCTATTGAAATAATTTCTCCATTAAGGTAAAACCTATAGAGGATAAGTAGTATATCTAGAAGAAAAAATGTTTGTACCGTTTCCTTACCCATAATGTTTAAAGTGATAGGACCCTTCCCACTTCCTCCTAAACACCTATTTCACCCATGCCTGATATTTTCCCAAAAGAAAAATATGTGTTTGAGCTAAATATTTTTCCCAAGGGCATATCCTTTTTTAAATAAAATACTCCTGAGATTGTATGGTATAATCATAAAATAAATTATTATAATTATTATTATTATGAGTAAAACATAACTGACATTATGTTAACATAGAAACCATGTCATTGGATCATCCTCATTGTCCTATTGAGCCAAGTTTCATTAAGTCTTTTGTTTGCAGACAACAGACTGGTTGTTTGACTGGTTTAAGTAAGGAAGTAATGTTCATAGAAACCACTCTAAGGAGAGTAAAACTGAAAATATTTGGTAAAACTTAAAATATATATTTAAACTATTAATGAGCAGGTTGGAAGCAACAATAAAAAAAAAAGTCCATAGGTAATTGATCATGAAGAGTCAATGCTGCTGACAGAATGTATGGTGAACCCTAGTAACATAAAGATTGTTTATGAAGGGAAATGGGGACAGAAAATAATGAAAAAAAAAGGCACAAGGGTTGGAAAAAAAAAATAACACTTATTGGATGCTTATACAAGTATCTTCATAGAAACCTCTAATTAATCTGCAGATTAATTTCTGTATAGATAAATTATTAGAATTAATAATATCTTAAGAATCTATTAAATAACATTCGATTTTTACAACAAATGGTACTAGAAAAACTAGATAGCCACATGCAACAAAATGAAGGTGGAACTTTACTTTTACACCATATACAAAAATGAACTCAAAATAGATCAATAAACTTTAGAGATAAAACTCTTAAAAGAAAACTTTGGAGAAAATGTTCATGAATTTAGATGTGCAACAATTCCATGAATATGACATCAAAAGCACAGATAATAAAATAAAAAATAGGTAAATTTGACTACATCAAAATTAAAACCTTTTGTGCATCAAAGGAAACAATCAATGGAGTGAAGAAGCAACTAAAGGAATGGGACCAACTATGTGCAAATGGCATATCTGATAAGGAGTTAACATCCAGAATATATAAACAACTCCTACAATTCAACAATAAGAAACAAACAACCTGATTTAAAAAGACATTTCTTCAAAAATATACAAATGGTCAATAAACATATAAAAATGTTCATCATCATTAGTCATTAGAGAAATGCAAATCAAAACCATAATGAGATACAAATAAAAAGGTCCATCCATGTTGTTGCAAACAGCACTATCTCATCTTTTTTTTTTTACCTTGAGAATTTATGCTAAGTGAAATAAGTCAGTCAGAAAAAGCTAAGAACCATATAATTTCACTCATGTGTGGGATATAAAACTGAAACTCATAGACACAGACAACAGTGTGCTTGTTACCAGAGAGAAAAGGGGGCTAGTAAAAGATAAAGGGGGGACTTCCGGTCAAGACGGCGGCATAGGTAAATGTAGTATTGCATCCTCCCACAACCACATCAAAGTTACAACTAAACTACAGAACAAACATCATTCAAAACCACCTGAAATCAAGCTGAATGGAAGTCCTACAACTATTAAATTAAAGAAGAAGCCACATGGAGACTGGTAAGTAGGAGGGGCAGAGGTGCAATGGACTGGTCCCTCACCCACATGTGGTGGATAAAAATCAGGAGAATACCTCGGCGGGGAAGGTCCTCCCTGAGGACTGAGGGGTCCCTACCCACACCAGGCACCAAGCTCAGGGTTCCAGTGCCAGTAAGAGAAGTCCCCATAACTTCTGGCTGTAAAAACCAGTGGAAAATGAGGCCGAGGGAGGCCGCTGAAGCCCCAGGCAGATGTACTAGGACTCCCTCCCTCCAGGCTCCAGCGTGGGGGAGGCAGCTTGAAAGGCACCAGAGACATGTGGGGAAAAACTGAGTTGTTTGGCATTGGGGCAAGGGCCACTTTCTTCTGGACAGACATGCTGTCAGAGGCTTTTGCTCCTTTGGTGAGCCCTTCCTTGGGGCTGCAAACAGACACCATATCTGGGACTCCAGCAACCTGGCTCACACTGTTTGCCTTGCCTTGGTTTAATCCCTGAGGCCCTGCCTCACCCAACTTTTAGGCCCACCCAAGCTGTTGCCAGCTGCTTTACCATAGAATTGGCCTGTCTTGGATCCTGCTTCAGGTTTTCTTAAATTCTTTCTAACAAGCAGTATCTGGTCTCAGTTAGCCACATACCTCTTGTTAAGTAATACATAAGAACAAACACAGGGAGGCAGCCAAAATGAGGAGATAAAGAAGTAGGTCCCAAATGAAATAAGAGAACAAAACTCCAGGAAAAGAACTACACAAAATGGAGATAAGCAACCTAACAGATGCAGAGTTCAAAACACTGGTTATAAGTATGCTCAATGAACTTAGTAAGAACTTCAATGAACTTAGTGAGGACCTCAAGAGCATAAAAAAATGACCAGTCAGAAATGAAGGACGCACAGTCAGAAATAAAGGAGGCACTAACTAAAAAAATAATAATTTACACAGATTCAATAGTAGAGTAGGTCAAGTCAAGAAGCAAACCATCGATTTGGAATATAAGTAAGCAAAAAACACCCAATCAGAACAGCAAAAAAGAAAAAAGAATCCAAAGAAATGAGGATAGTGTAAGGAGCCTCTGGGACAACTTTAAGCGTACCAACATTCACATCTAGGGGGTGCCAGAAGGAGAAGAGAGACAACAAGAAATTGAAAACCTATTTGAAACAATAATGACAGAAAACTTTCCTAACTTGGTGAAGGAAACAAACATACAAGTCCAGGAAGCACAGAGTGTCCTAAACAAGATGAACCCCAAGAAGCCCACACCAAAACACATCATCATCAAAATGCAAAAGTTTCAAGACAAAGAGAGAATCTTAAAAGCAGCAAGAGAAAAGCAGTTAGTAAACTACAAGGGAGTTCCCAAAAGACTGTCAGCTGATTTCTCAAGAGAAACTTTGCAGGCCAGAAGAGAGTGGTGAGAAATATTTAGAGTGATGAAAAGCAAGAACCTAAAACTAAGATTACTCTATCCTGCAAAGCTGTCATTTAGAATTGATGGCCATATAAAGTTTCCCAGACAAGAAAAAGCTAAAGGAGTTCATCACCACCAAAACAGTATTATACAAAATGTTGAAGGGTCTTCTTGAAGAAAAAGATAAAAAAATATGAACAAACAAAATGGCAATAAATACATATCTATCAACAATTGAATTTACAAACAAAATGAACAAGCAGAACAGAAACATTCTCATATATACAGAGAACATTTTGTTGGTTGCCAGATGGAAGGGGGGTTGGGGGAATGGGGTTGAAGGGATTAAGAACTACAAATTGGTTGTTAGACTGACAAACGTCAAGGGGAAGGGGGTTGGAGGGTGGGAAGAAATAAACCAAAGAACTTATATGCATATATGCATAACCAATGGACACAGACAACAGTGTGGGGAAAGGCAGGAAGGGGGCAGGAGTGGAGAGAAGGAGGTCAATAGGGGAAAAAAGAGGAACATCTGTAATACATTCAACAATAAAAATAAGCTAAAAAAAAAAAAAAGATAAAGGGGGCCAAATATATGGTGACAAAAATGGTTTGTCTTGCAATATACATATCATGTATCAGAAATGTACACTTGAAACCTATATAATCTTATTAAAATGTCATCTCAGTAAATGTAATTTAAAAAAATAAAATATTTTATGTTGTGTGTTATGCATTGTGTCATCTCTCTATATATGTGTGTACATATACATATATGTGTATGTTATTGGCACTTATGTTGGCACAAGGTGATTAACAGTAGCTTCTAGGTGAGTGTCATCTTGGTGATGATAGTGGTCTTTCCTTACAAGCATTGTGAGATATACAAATTGTGTTTTTCTCATCATAAACATGTATGTGGGAGGGCTGGACTCAGCATAGAAGATGCAGGAGAAACACACCCTTGATTTAGGGACTGGCGACAAGCCACAGCTTCAGCAAGGTTTTACTGAGCATGATGGAGATAAGCCAATTCCTAAAGTTCATGAAACTCAAACTGTACTTGGGGCAAACTCATGAGCAATGATTAACACTCTGTACAAAGGGACCCAAACCATGACACTGGCAGCTTAGTGCAGACCACGTATCGTGACACTGGCGGCTTAGTGCAGACCACTTTGAAAACTTTCTCATCCAACATCATGTCCAGAAAAGAGAACCTAGACAATGTCATTAAGACTGACTTCAAAGCTTTTTTGTTCCATTGTACATAAGCATGGGTGATAAAGGGTATTTCATTCAATTATGGAATGAAGACAGTATTACATATCACATGAGCAAAGCTTCTTAAAATGGATTTATTATATTTAATTAGACACACAAAAAAAAAAACCAAATTGGCCTTTCTGATTAATATCAATTTACCAACATCTTTCCACTTAGATTCTGTAATAACTAACCTTTTTCTATCATAAACTGACACCAGCTAAAATGAAAGCATAGTTCACGATAGTAGCCCAGCTTTGCTGAAGTGGAATCAGGTAAAGATTTTGGCCAAGGTCTTACTCTTCTGTTTCCAGAAAAGTTTGTCAGGTAAGTGTCAGTAGATGAGTCAGTCTAGGTAAGGAAGGATGGACAACAGATCTCAGCTATCTCATCACTTCCTAGCAGAGAAGAGCTGTGTTATATAATTTTGAAAGGGCACCATTACCAAGCGTGAGTATCTTTTCTGTCATGCCAAAAGAAGAAGCAGTTCTAAGGTGTAAGGTCAGAAGATGAAGGGCTTAGTTAGAACAGCAAGTATTGGAGGCAATTGAGTGGTAGACCAGAATTCTGGTCATGGAACCCTAGGCTGAGATGCCACCTGCTATCAGTGTGTTCTGATCTGCAATGAGATATGTCATAAGCATGTGCTAACAACCTGAGTAAACAATTCTGAATGACTGACATGTTTATATTCAGAGCAGACTCCCTATAATTTCTTTAATAGAAAGTGCATTTGGTTACATTGTCTTACTGTCTTAAAAAAAAAGACAAAGAAAAATATGAGTCTACTGAGATTTGCCAGTAGGGGACTCTACCTGGGAAGTGCATCTCTCATTGGCACTCTATGTGCTATTTTGGAGGACAGATGTCCTGGTTTAGGCCCCCAGGGACTACTTACATTTTCTGTCATATAGCCCCATATAATTGAAGTCATTTAGAACTCTACACACTTTAACTTACCATTTCAGCCTCTGCACAAACATTGTCACGTCTAGGTTATCATATATGCCTGTCCCAATAATCCACCACAATGTACTTTTTATGTCAGTTCTGTGCATCAAGTAGGAAGAGGATGTGAAAAGAAACTCAAGGTATCTAAGAAGACAGACGTGTGGAGTAAAGACAATAAAATGAGGAGAAGCTTAAGGTGAGCCATATTTAATCTGACAACAATCTGAAAAGAAAACAAAAACATCATATGAACCTACTAGGGTAAGGTTGTATTTGGGCTTTGTGATACTCTGAAAAGCCATAGGCAAGTCAAGCTAAAGAAAAACTGAAGATTTCTCTCTACTGAACTGGCAGAGGTAGGACAGATGCAGATGATGAAAAAAGAAAGGATGGAAAGTCTACCCCATCCAGGAATTTCATATCCTTGAGAAAGCAAAACTCCATTATGGTTACATAATGAATGTAAATCTTTAGAAAAATCTTTGGGAAAACAGGAGAGGAGATTATTGGTAAGTCAAAGGAGAATGACAGGACTGGGAAAAAAGTAGGGTGCAATTCAAAAGGTGAGGGTTGCTAAGCATGAATGTAAACCATGCAAATAGGACCTGGCTTATTGTCTCACATGGTTGTTAATGACTTGGTAGGTTATCTGTGCTTGACATATTCATTGTAAAGGTGACAACTGAAGAGAGTAGTAATTAATCAAAATAAATTATACCAGAGTGATATAATTTATGATATAGTGGCACCTGGAACATATTTAAGTTAGAGAATCCTTCCAGTTCCAGAGTCTCCAGCAGACAAGTACCAGCCCCGATTATACTTTTTTTCACCATCTTCTCTTTCAACTCTTTCCGTGTTCTTGCTCTCATCACAGATTCATTTTGTCCAATTCCTCTTTCCTTACCTTTTATATCACTCAAGCTCTCTACTGAGATTTCAAGTTTGAGCAGGTACTTTTTAGATCAAGTTGCTGCATCCAATTTTGGAAGGGATGGCAGCAGAGAACCCAAATAATACCAGACGGAGTTACTGCCTGGTCCTGAGATGTTTTATTTGGAGATTTGCCATTTTTGTCATTGTCCAAGATCACAGAGAAGTATGCTTTTAATTATTCTGGGAGGAATAGCATTCTCTACCCAGACTAGGAGTTGGGCAAAAGAAGGAGGTCATCTTTCTGGAGCAGAAACAATTTTTAGATGTAAATAATAGAATCCCCTCTCATTAGTTTAAGCAGAGAGAAATTTACTGAACAAAATGGGTAGCATACAGACTTTCCAGGAGAGTCAAGAACCACATTTGGAGGTTACACAGCCAGCTTAGATGGCCAGGTCACACTGAGAGACTGTGACCTGCATCACTAGTGATGGTCCCTCTGCCAGAACCTCTCTAATTACTGTCTTGAAAAGATATAGGTCTCCACCACATGCATTCCTCCTTCCTCAGCTCTCTCGCTTTTAAAATGAAATGTTGGTAAGATGCATCCAAATATTGGAGCTGAGGTCATGTGTTAAGCCCCAGCTGCAAATTTTCTAGCTGCTACCTTAAGGACATAGAACTCATAAGACGAAAAAGTCCCTCATAGGAGAGACATTCAAGTGGTAGTAGGTATCTAAAAATGTATACTAAGTGTCTACTACATAAGGGAGCTTTAAATAAATACCTCAAGGTAAGAATGCCAATAAACACTAAGAAAAATATCCAAATGTGTATCAAATATCAGTACTTATTACTTTCTAGTTGGTCTCTCCATTGGTGTCCTATGCATATATTTGATACAGTGTGCATGGATTTTAGCATCCAGTAACAATTAAAGTGGTCATCTCAGAACTCCAGCTGGTCTTTTAAAGCTGTAACTAGGCTTAGAGAACTTCTGAGTCAGTTACTTCATTTGATATGTGCATAGAGATTGAATAAATTGGCAAAGATGACCCAAATAATCATTTGTAGAGCTCAAACACAAATGATGTAATTATGCATGCTCAACATGACCTTCACATTGGTTTTTCACTGGCATCATGTGCTGGATGAATCAGTCTGACTACTGGATTCAATTTCCATTAACATCAGCTCTATAATCCCCAAATTCTCTGTTATATAGATGAATATCCTGCTTAAACCTATGTCATTTGCCTCTTGCACAACCAGTTCTTTCTCAAACAAAGTCTGATCTGCACTGGGTCTCAGATTGTCCATACACTTCTATGCTTCTGAATCTTGGTTTATGCTTTTTCATTTGCCTAGAATATCCCCCCAGATATTTTTATTAAAAATGACATGCTAGTTCTTAGAAGGTAAATCAAGTATAACTAAAATCTATTTCAACACACCAGACCCAGGCCATATGAATGGTTTACTAAATGCATGTGTGTATGTGTTATTACATTACAGCCCTATTATTCATCTATAAACACATCTCCTTCAACAATGTGTCTTACTCATTCTTGAATCCCTAATAATCAAAATATTGCTTTATCCATAGGGTACCATTACATTTTTGTTGAGTGACTGACTCTCCGTCAGTCCATTTTACATGTGAAACACCCTCAAAACAAAGTGCTGGGTACATAAGTACATAAATATTAAATATTAAGTGAATTTTATTTTGCAAACATTTTTACCAATTCTTCTATGTCAAAGGGCGTTAGAACAGGCTTTCAGTATGCTTAGTTTTCAGAGATATATTAATTTGAGGCTCACTTTTAAACATTGCCAATAGCATTGCTTAAGAAATTAAAACATAGTTTATTATGTAAATTTGAGTTCTTTTAATGCTGTCTTTTAGTTCATTGTTGTAAATAAAACTAGCATATCTCCAAAAATCATATAATGACAATCATTTTATCTATACCACGTATAAATTAAATGAGTAAGATAATGATTCAAGGCTTGGATAAAATATTAACTGTAGAATTTACTGAGTCACCGTTTCATTCCAGTTTGATTCAATAGTCATATTGCAAAATAAGAGCGATTGAATCTCCTGGGAGCAAATTAAGATTAAAAGAAAATGACTTAGTGTTTCTAGTGTAGGGATCTCAAAGTACGGTTAAATAATAAATATAATTTCATAAGGTAATATTTTATCAACTGTTTAGCATTAACATTTGATGTATATAAGTTTATAAACATCAGTGACCTGAAGCCCTGTATTCCCTCAAAGTATTCCTAACATCACCGCTGCATTCTGTAGAATTTAGAGAACAGCAAGTAAAAATCCCCAGTGTGCAGCTTATTCCTAGTAGATAGGAAATTTGTGAAGGTTTGGCAGGCTTTTACCTAGATGCCTTTAACTCAAAAGCTGATTGTAAGAGATTTGGATGGAACTAGATGACGACATTCATCACACCAAAAGGTTTTTTTCAATTAAACAGAATTCAGGACTGTCTAGAATTTTTCTAAATGTAACCTTTTTATTCTATCTGTCAAGTTAGGGCTTGTATTTGCAAAAACATGTCAACCTTTACAACCTTTCTAATGTCAGAAGGGAAACAATAGGTAGATGATAAAATATGAATTTGAACAAAGGTCAATTGGCTGGAACAATAGACTTGGTCTATATGCTGAGAAGCAGAAAGTTACTCTTGGCTTCTGCAATAATTTAGACAATAATGGAAGCATATATAGAAGGAAGAAGAGGTCAAAAATCTTTCAAGACCAAAGAGACTAACATTTTTAAATACTTGAAGGTTATATTGTTTCCTAGGGCTGCAATGACAAAATAACACAGACTAGGTGACTTAAGCAACAGAAATTCATTGTCTCATGTTTCTGGAGGCCACAAAGCTGAAATCAAGGAGTCCCAGGATTGGATCCTTCTGAGGGCTGTGAGGGACCCTGTCCATGCATCTCTCTTTGATTTGCAGATCTTCCCTCAATGGCCTTTCACATCATTTTCCTTCTAGGCATATCTGTCTGCATGACAAATATTCTTTCTTTTATAAGGACACAAGTTATATTGGATTAGGATACACCCTAAAGACATCACTTTAACTTGATTTCCTGTTTGGAGACATTATTTCCAAAAACAGTCACATTCAAAAGGACTGGGTAGTTAGAACACAAGCATATCTATTTTAGGGGGATACAATTCAACTGATAACAATAGTGCCATGTAATAATTACTTTTGTCTAAAAATCCTTTCAACTTAACCTCCATATTGTTTCTGCAAGATCTGTAACTCTCTCTTCCCACTGTTGCTACTTTATTAAAAGTGCTCTCACTTTGGCAACTATAGTAATATCCTATTTAATAATCTGGATTATTGTACTTCCTCCAAATTACTCTACAGAACACTGCAAAACAAATCTTCCTAATATGTTATTACCTCCTCTACAGAACATTTTCTCACTGGAATGCTTCCAATCTCTTCTCCAGAACCCTTAGCCCTCACTTGGTACCTGTCTCATGACACTTAGCACATTATCTCATGTTGCAGTTAATTTGGGTAATTTTTATTTTTCTTATAAAACTATTGGCACTGGGAGCAGGAATAAGGTTTCATTTATTGGAAAATCCATGAAACATAAAGCAAGTGTCCTTTGAAAAATATGTGTTGAATGTCTTTTATTATTAGCTGGTAGAGGTTACATTTATCATCACATGGTAGCATCAAAAGTTTTACTTTTATTTCAATTTTTGTGCTTTGTTGCATTTCCAACCTTTGTAGAAATAGATTATTTTGTTATAAAAATAGTACAATTCAAAAATTGTTGTTTTTCAACTTATTTTAATATGGATAAAGAACACAACATATAAATAAGCAGAAGCAAAGAAGAAATGCCCTTATGAATAAAGCTTATTTTTCATAAGGAACTGAGAAATCTGAGAAGATGTAGCACAGAAAATCTTGTTGGCCATCTTCTGAATGCAATCCGCACCTGAACCTACTTTATTTGATACTCACACTCCTCAGTTACAATGTAGTATTTAAATAGTTCTTTAAAATATACTCAGCCCTGGCCAGTGTGGCTCAGTTGGTTGGAGTGTTGTCTCCCACACTGAAGAGTTAGTTACAGGTTTGATTCCTGATAGGGGCACATATACAGGTTGCAGTTTCCATTCTCCTACTGAGGTGTGTGAGAGAGAAAACAGATCAAATCTTCTCTCTCTCTCTCTCTGTATTCTTCTCTCTCTAAAATAAATTTCAAAAATGTCCTTGGGTGAGAATTTAAATATATATATTTACATACAGAGTTGATTACACATATATTAGGTACACACAATAGATATTTTAGGGTCCCATTAACTTTATTTGATTATTTTCATCAATTCTAAAATATGTTTTTAAATATACTAACTTCTGTGATAGCTGGATGTGTTTACAGTTTCTTTCTGTTGTTGCTGACCATGCAACAGTTGATGATGTCTCTGAATGCTTGAACTTGGTCAGAGTGGTTTATCAATTTAATTGAACAATGTTCATTTTTAGAAACATCCACATGAGTTTTATATCCACTTAAAATGTATTCTAAAGTATCATTTTGTGATTCAACATCTCAGTTTTATTGAGATGCAATTGACAAATAACATTGTATAAGGTTAAGGTGTACAATATAGTGATTCGATATATGTATATATTGTGAAATAATTACCTCAATAAGTTTAGTTAAAATCCATCAGCTTGCATAATTACCTATTTTTTCTTTGTGCTGATAACTTTAAGATGTACTCTTTTAGCTTCTTTCCAATATCCAGGACAGAGTTGTGAACTATAGTCCATCATGTCGTGCATTAGATGCCCAGAATTTCTTTATCTTTGGAGTTTTTTACCTTTTGACTACCTTTACCCATTTTTACTTCCCCCCACCTCTGTCAACCACAAATTCAATTTATTTTCAATGAAGGTTTTTGTTTCTATTTATAACTTTATATACAAGTGAGATCATACAATATTTGTCTTTTTCTTTCTGACTTATTTCACATAGCATAATGTTCTCAGCATCCATCCATGTATTTACAAATGGTAGGATTTCTTTTTTTTTAATGGATGAATAGTTTATATATATAACTTTATATATATAATATATAATATTTTCTTTATTCATTTACTTGCCATTGGACATTAAAATTGTTTTCATGTTTTGGTTATTATAAATAATTCCTCAGTGAACATAGATGTGCAAATATCTCTTCAAGATAGTGATTTTGTTTCATTCAGATATATACCCAGACATATTTCTTGCACAGAAAACAAGAGTTTTATGGAATCTAAGGGAGGATAGACTCCACAGGAATATAAAGCTTTGTTAAAATTTTATTGCTGAGATATGTACAAAAGAACTGCCCAATACACATCAAGCATGCAACTGAGAGAGGATAAATGGCTGCATCTCTAGAAAGGATAAAAATATATTTCAAAGTAATAGGAGGCTGGTGTGTTTAATTAATCAAGCATAAAAAACTCTTACAAAAATCATAAAATAAAATGCCACAATGAGAAGGCATGATTATGTTATATTTCAATCAGAAGTTGGTTTTTTTTTCCTTTTTTTTTTTTATCAAAAGTAATATAAGCTCTCCCTCATAATTGATGTCAGCTTAGATTGAATGAAACACAGTAACTGCCAACAGAAGAATCCAAGGAAATATTTTAAGGTGAACAGCCCTTTTTCTATGACTCTTGAAGCTGAGGAGTACCCTACAACAGTATTCAGCAGAGTGGATCTGCCACAATGCTTCAGAAGTCGGCACTTTGAATGCTTCACCAATGTTTCTCTCAGAGCTACCTCTCCATCTCAGCTCATTCTCGTTTTTGCTGGCTTTTGGTACAACATGTACTGGAAGTCTCTGTTGTGTGCAGTCAATATCTACTCATCTTCATTTTCTGACATGCTTCCCAGGTCTCAGGCTGTACCTATATGTGCTCAAGGCTACCAATGAATTGACCTGCAAATGTACACCCGCCTTCTCTGTTCAAGGCCCATGATTCTTCAGGTGCCTCAAATAAAAATGAAACACATATTTTTCAGGGACTGCGTGATACTTTTCATTTAAAAAAAACAACAAAACTCATTTTTAACTGATTGTCTCAATTTTAAAAGTTTACCAGATATTATATATATATATATCCTCTTTTATTTCCCCTATGTCTAGAATCCATGATTAATCAGTGATAGTTACTTGGGGCATGGGGATTTCCATCCTTTCGGTAGCTTCATATCAACAAAATAGTTGCCATTTTGGGGGCACAGATTGTCAAGAATTATGCCTATTTCCTGGAAAAAAAAAAACACTGTTTCTGTTTCTAATGTTTTCTTATCTTGCTTCCAGGTTTGTCTTCTAAAGTGCATACAGATGTTAAAGTGACTGGGCTGTGAGCAGTGAGAGGTGGAAAATCCTACATGCTGTACGTGCGCCGTGCCTGGAGATCAAGTGTGAGAACTTGCTTAGCAATCAAATGCTTGATGGTGGGACCAGCTTTGGGACTCTTGCAGTATTCCACTGGAGGTCAAACCATTCACCTTAATAACTAGACCTACTGCCTCAACCCGAGTATTTTCCACACCACAACCTAATCCCCAATCATTCAATGTAATCGTCTCATAGACATTTACATCTGACACAAGATGCTGAAAAGTCTAAGTACAACAGCCTTTCCAATACATATTCGCAAACAGAAAAATAACAGAGGGATGAGGGATCTAAAACCTCTCCTCCTCGTGGTGATCTCAGCGTCAAAACACTGAAGGGATGAGGGTTGTGCTCAATGAAAGCCAAATAAATGCAGTCACCTAAATAGTGAAACAGATTACTGATGCTGGTTTTCACACTGAGGAAATTACTCAGATCAAGTAAATACACTTTTACTTTACCCGTCTCTCTATTTGAATAGCCTCTGTTTCCTGCCAGCAACTTTAATCACTCAATTTGAAGTCTCTTCAGAAAGGAGCACTTAAAGAAGTTCTAAAAATAAATCAAACTCTGAAAAGCCTTAAAGAGAAAGATGATTTTGTAGGAAAAGGGGGAAAAGATCAAAATTTTACAGAATCCTTTTAAATATTTCTATTTTTTTCCCCCACTTTTCTGCCAAAACGGCACCATTTCTCTGTTCTCAGTCACAAGCCATGGTTTTTCTCCCTGGAGTCAACCTATGACTCTGCATATTTTTACAAGTTGCTAAGACTACTAACTGTAGTACTATATAGACATGGGCAATGATCCTAATTCCTTTTGTAGCTACAATATTTGCTTATTGCAATTTTTATTTAAGAAAGTCACACTTCAGGTCAGAAAAGCTGTTGTCCTTAGAGTGTTTATGTGATAAGGAATAAAATGGTCAAGAAATCATTACCACCCAACCAGTACAGTGTTGCATAAAGATTATATTAGAGTTAGATCACCCATGTACATATGGAAACATTATTTAAGTCATTGTCTCAAGAATGTCTACATCCCCATGACATCTACTGGCAGTGTTGGCCTTGGGTGGGACTGTCCATTAATTAAGGCTTGTCTGCAGCAGCACTGCTTAAAGTGTGGTCCATAGACCAGCACCAGTCTGTTACCTGTCACTTGATAAGATAAGAACAGAAATTGAAAGAGAACATTTAGACACTTGTGTAGCAATTTTACATTGCCTGATAACAGGCCATAAGCTACCAATGCAAGCAATGAGTCACATCTGATATGAACTGATACCAACGTTGGTCTGCAACAAGTTGGGGAAAAATAACTGGTTCTTCGCCACAAGTAGTTTGAAGCACTCATCCAAAGAATTCTTCCACCTTCTTTTTAGGGATCTTTCATGTTATATGTTGTCCTAAGCTTCCTATCCCCACAAAATCTCTGTATTCTTCTGATACTATGCTAAGGAACTAATACTTATGAATCCAAATCTATGCTATGAGTAGATATTATGAAGATGTAGACATTCTCAATACAGTGCCTTAAATGATGCTCATTTAGGTACAAGGATTTTCTCTAATTTAGTTCTTAAATAACACTGTAGGAATGTGGATACACCTACAAATGTAATTCTATAGATCCCACACCAAATTTCAACCCAGTCCTCCAAAATATAGCATGTTTGTTGTAACAAATCTTTGATAGATGTTTTATATCAAGGTAGAAACTTCTCCACCCCCAGGCATGCCCAAAATATAAGCATACCACAGTTATAGTATCACAGCTTTAAATGAAAGGGATTCATTTGAGAGAAAAAACAAGACTAATCTCAAGAAGACACTTGGAAGTCTGTTGCTCACATAAGACTCTGAGCAAAGACCATACTGTAACCCAAAGAAGAGACAGACACCCGCACCATGCACATTATATCCAGTGCACATGTGCACACATGCAGAAACACTCACAAACATGTACATGTACAGGGAAACACATGCAAGCTGCCACATTCATACTGAAGAAATTGCCTTTGGTTTGAAAATCAACCCATGACAGCAAGCAGCAGACTCAGCTTAGGTCTGGGAGCTTAATAAAGATGGTAAAGTTCAATTCCATTTAGACGTTGTCATCCTAGGTTAGAATGAGTATTAATTGTTTTGCCTAACAATACAAATAAAAATAACATATTATTATGTTAATATTTATAGTAGTATTTATGGTAATGTATACAGTTAACATATTAACATAAACAATAACATAATATAATAAATAATATGACAATAATAAATAAAATAAATAACAGAGTAAATAATCACATAAACAAAAATAAAAACCATAAACATTGAAAAATAAACATAACAAAAACCTTTGATTCATTCCAGTCCTATTACTTGCTAATCATAATCTCAAGAAATCTGCTCACTTTCTCTGAGGATATTTTTTCATTTTTCAAGTCAGGATAATAATACATGCTTCATAGAGTCACGAGGAGACTTAAATTATTATAATGTACTTAACAAACCTAGCACATAATATGTGTTCTATAAAAAACATTTTCATTCTTTATTCTATTTTCCTAGTACAATGTTTATTCAGCCAACAGTTTTTAAAAGGCCATCCTAAACCCACCTCTCTAGATGTGTCTAGTAGATGCATAATTGCTAAATTCTTAATTTACAAAAATCCACTATCTCCCCTGATAGTCAAACCACAGACAGGCAAATTGGACAATCTAGGCAAAATGAAATGGATAAATTTCTAGAAACACACAGCCTCCCAACATGAAACTGGGAAGAGATAGAAAACTTGAACAGACAAATAACAACAAAGGAAATTGAAAATATAATTAAGAAACTCCCAGCAAACAAAAGCCCAGACCCAGATGGCTTCACTGGGGAGTTTTACCAAACATTTAAAGGAGATCTAATACCCATTCTTCTCAAATTATTCCAGAAAATCCAAGAAGACGGGAGACTTCTAATCTCATTTTATGAGGCCAGCATAATCCTAATTCCAAAACTGGATAAAGATACTACAAAAAAAGAAAACTACAGGCCAATATCCCTGATGAATACAGATGCCAACATCCTTAACAAAATATTAGCAAATCGAATCCAGAAATACATCAAAAAAAATTATCCACCATGACCAAGTGGGATTCATTCCAAGAGTGCAAGGGTGGTACAATATTTGCAAATCAATAAATGTGATACACCATAAAAAAACAAAATGAAAGATAAAAACCACATGATCATATAAATAGATGCTGAAAAAGCATTATACAAAATTCAGCACCTATTTCTGATAAAAACGCTCTGCAATGTGGGAATAGAGGGATCGTATCTCAACATAATAAAGGCCATATATGAAAAACCTAAAGCTAACATCATACTCAATGGGCAAAAACTAAAAACATTTCCCTTAAGAATGAAAACAAGACCTGGATACCCACTTTGACACCTCTTATTTAACATAGTATTGGAAGTCTTAGCCACAGCAATTAGACAAGAAGAAAAAATAAAAGGGATTCAAATTAGAAAGGAGGAGGTGAAACTGTCATTATTTGCAGATGACATGATATTATACATAGAAAACCCTAAAGATTCCATAAAAAATCTACTAGACTTAAAAAATGAATTTGGAAAAGCAGCAGGATACAAAATTAACATCAAGAAATCGATGGCATTCTTATACACCAACAATGAACACACAGAAAGAGAACATAAAACAATTCCAGCCCTGGCTGGTTTGGCTCAGCAGTTAGAGCATTGGCCTACGGTCCAGAGAGACCTGGGTTTGATTCCCGCTAGGGGCATGTACCTCAGTTGTGGTTTGTCCCCGGCCCTGGTTGAGTTGTGTGGGTGGCAACCACTTGATGTGTCCCTTTCATGTCGATGTTTCTCTCTCTCTCTCTCTCCCTCCCACTCTATCTGAACAAAAAATGGGAAAATGTCCTCAGGTGAGGATGAAAAAATAAATAAATAAAATAATAAAACAATCCTACTTACCATTGCGGCAAAAAAAAATTAAGATACCTAGGAATAAACTTAACCAAAGAAGTAAAGGACCTCTTCACACAAAACTACAGTTCATTGAAAAAATAATAATAATAATAGAGGAAGATATTAAAAAGTGGAAGTATATACCTTGTTCATGGATTGGAAGAATTAACATCATTAAAATGTCCATACTACCCAAAGCAACCTATATATTCAATTCAATTCCCACCAAAATACCAACAATATACTTCACAGAACTAGAACAAATACTTCAAAAGTTTATATGGAACCAAAAAGGCCCCAAATAGCCACAGCAATCTTGAAAAGAAGAACAAAGTAGGAGGAATCACATTACCAGACATCAGGTTATACTACAAAGCCGTTGTAATCAAAACAGCCTGGTATTGGCACAAGAACAGGCACATAGATCAATGGAACTGAATAGAGAACCTAAAAATTGACCCAAGACAATATGCTCAATTAATATTTGACAAAGGTGGCAAGAGCATACAGTGGAGTCAAGACTCTTTAATAAATAATGTTGGGAAAATTGGACAGCTATGTACAAAAAAATGAAGCTAGACCACCAACTTACACCATATACAAGAATAAATTAAAAATGAATAAAAGAATTAATTGTGACTTGTGATTCCATAAAAATTCTAGAAGAAAATTTGGGCAACAAAATTTTAGACATCATACACAGCAGAATTTTCACTGATACATCACCTAAGGCAACAGAAACAAAGGAAAAAATGAACACATGGGACTACATCAAACTAACAAGCTTCTGCACAGCAAAAGAAACAACCATCAAAATGGAAAGGGAACCCACTGTATGGGAGAGCATAATTGCCAATGATACACCAGATAAAGGGTTAATTTCCAAAATATATAGAGTGCTCAAACAGCCATACAAATTGTCAAGAGACATATGAAGAAATGTTCAACATCACAAATCATCAGAGAGATGCAAAATAAAACAACAATGAGATATCACTGCACACCTGTCAGAATGGCCGCCATCAACAAATCATCAAACAAGTGCTGGTGAGGGTGTGGAGAAAAGGGAACACTAGTACACTGCTGGTGGGAATGCAGACTGGTGCAGCCACTATGGAAAACAATATGGTATTACCTCAAAAAATTAAAGATTGAACTGCCATTTGACCCAGTGATCCCACTTCTAGGAATATACCTTAGAAAGCCTGAAACACCAATCAGAAAGGATATATGTACCCCTATGTTTATAGCAGCACTATTTACAATAGCTAAGATCTGGAAACAGCCCAAGTGTCCATCAATAGATGAGTGGATAAAAAAGCTGTGGTACATATACACAATGGAGCACTATGGAATTGTAAGAAAGCAAGATCTCTTGTCTTTTGAGATGACATGGAGGGACCTATAAAGTATTATTGTCAGTGAAACAAGCCAAGCAGAAAAAGACAAATATCACATGATCTCACTTATTTCTGGAATATAATGAACTAAACAAATTAATGAACAAAATAGACCCAGAGTCATAGAAGTAGGGTACAGACTGTCAATTCTCAGAAGGGGGGTGGGAAGGGGAGGGAAGTGATAAACCATAGAACTTATATGCATGTATGCATAAACATAGACAACCAAGCAGGGGACGAGGTGGGAGGTGGTGGGGAGGAAGGTGCCAATGGGGGGAAAAAGGAGAAACATTTGTTAAAAAAAATAAAAAATTTAAAAAAAGAAAAGATTTGTACAATAAAGTGTATAAAATGTTAAAAACAAACAAACAAATCATAGACAGGCAAAGGAGAGGGGAAGAGAGAAGAAAGGATAGGATGATCCATTTTAACATCATGATGGAGAATGGCTTCCTGCTCCTTCTCAGATTCTGATAGAATATCTCAGTGTCCAACATGTAAAAAATGGAAGGAGTCTGTTCAGTGTGAGACACAACTTAGCTCCTCCTGTGTCAGGATCTCAGAGAGGAGCCAATACTTGAAAAGCAATTCAGGTGATACTGATGTATTGTCACCCATGATAAGTACTGACCTGAGTGAATAGATGGACATATGCAGAATTATTATAGCTGATGGTGAGAGTTCTATAATAGGGTATAAGCAGAACACAGAAAATAGATTGTATCTGCTAAGAGTATCCACAAAAGCTACACAAAGGAGTGGACCTTTGTGCTGAATTTCTGGGTGTGACCAGCCAATAAGATACACCCTGGAAAAAACTCAAATTTAATTAATTTACCTTTAAAAAAGACTATGTGGAAGTGAGACCTTGATTTTTAGAATAACATTATCAGTTTGTATTTGCAATGATATAAGTTTCAAAGATATTAAGAAGACATTATAAAAGTATTGGCCTCAGGCAAAATGTAAACTTCTTTCCCAGACACCTGGTGAAAAGAAAGATCATTTCCACTTATAGCTCTTTGCAGAATACTTTTGTTTGACTTTTAATGGTTTCTTTGTTGACTATTGCAAAAAAATGAACATTCTTAAAAGCAATTAAATCTAGGTATTATGATCTTCCAGAAAAACTATAAATTAACTTAAAAACTAAATTTAGAAATCCTTCATTAAAATGCAAATAGGTATACATAAGGAACTTGCAACTCATGTAAACAGTTTGTTCCCTAACAAGTTCCATTCTGAAAGAGGGATGACTTCACTTACCAAAATGCATTTCTTCTGGGGCAGTACCTTCATGTTGATTGTAACGTTTTTTTCAGTTAGCAAAGAAATATTAGTGAATGGACAAAGTGGTAAGTGCTTTATTAACTTTATATATATGAATAGTTGTGGGTCATTTTCAAATTTAGGCTAAATAATATGTAAGTAAACTCTAATGACTCATTTAAATTATCTAATTTTTTGGTAACAATGTGTTTTATGGTGTCTATGCAATGTTTTTTATTGATAATAAACTTCAAATTTCATCAGGCAATATAGAACACACCCACCTATTTTAAATACTAATGTTGCTGGTCTTATGATAAAATATTTAAGCCCTTAGAGTATGTCAAGAATATACATCAACCAGCTGTTAGCATAGAGAGTTGGCATATGATCCAACAATTTCTAAGTATATGTTATGAGTTCAATTGTGTCTCCACAAAATCAATATGTTGCATTTCTAACTCCCAGTACCTCAGAATGTAATTATATTTGGAGACATAGTCTTTAAAGAGGTAATTAAGTTAAATGGTGTTTTTAGGGCAGGCTGTAGTCTACAATGACTGATCTCCTTATGAGAATAGAAGATTAGGGTGCAGATTGAGGGAAGACCATGTGAGGACACAGCAAGAAGATAGACATCTGTAAGCCAAGGAGAGAGGCCTCAGAAGAAACTGACCTACCAACACCTAGATCTCAAACTTCTAGTCTCCAGAACTGTGAGAAAATAAATCCCTGGTGTTTAAGCCAACCAGTCTGTGGTAGTGTGTTATAACAGTCCTAGCAAACTAATACAGTATATATGAAAGATAAATTGAAACATATGTTCACAAAAATAATAATAATAATAATAATAATAATAATAATAATAATATGTGTTCATGAACGTTCAAAGCAGCATTATTCATTATAGCCAAAGGATGGAACACCCAAATGCCTGTGAATTGACGCATGGATAAACAAATTGTGGGGTATGCATCCAATAACATATTACTCAACTATAGAAATTAAGGAAGTACTGATACATGCTAAAACATGGATGAACGGTGTTAAATTAAAGAAACCATACACAAAACAAAAGGTCACATAGTACATGATCCCGTTTATAAGAAGTCTTGGAAAAGGCAAGTTCAGGAAAGCACAAGGTAAGTTAGTGGTTGCTAGCAGCTGGGGAAGAGAGGGATGGAGAGCGATTGTTAATGAGTATGAAGCTCATTTTGGGAGTGATTAAAATGTTATGGAATTAGATAGTGGAGATAGTTGCACAACATTTTGATATACTAAAAACCACTAAACTAACACATAAACTTTAAAAGGATAAACTATATATCTCAATAAAGGTTTAAAATATAAAAGAGAAGGGAAGGAAACCAGTCCTGGCTTAGTCATGTATTATCCAGAGAGAAGCTAATTGCTTCCAAAGAGTTAAAGGGCCCTGGCCAGTTTGGCTCAGCGGTTAGAGCGTTGGCCTGCGGTCCTGAGAGACCCAGTTCGGTTCCCGCTAAGGGCACGTACCTCGGTTGCAGTTTGTACCCGGCTCTGGTTGGGTCGTGCGGGTGGCAGCCACTCGATGTGTTCCTTTCGCATCGATGTTTCTCTCTCTCTCTCTGTTCCTCTCTCTCCCTCGCACTCTACCTGAACAAAAAATGGAAAAATGTCCTCGGGTGAGGATAAAAAAAAAAAAAAAAAGAGTTAAAGGAAACAGAAAGAATAGTCCACTCAAACATTTGAAAGTAGAATACAAAATTACAGTAGACTAATGAAGTTATGGCTTATTATTTTGTGGATTTAAAATAATGTTCAAAAGTTTTCTTCGGTTTTAACAAAATCACAAAAGTAAATATGAATTACAGGAACAAATGCTAAACTACTAAAAGAAAACAATGAGTAAACAAACAAAAACAACTTTACCTCCTACGAATGTGAGATTCTCATATTAAGTAATAAAAGGAATTGAAGAAAGTGAGGGAATGGATGTTTGGGATGAAAGAAAAGTCTGTGGAACCTAAAACAGTAAAAGAGGGTATCAGTCAAGTATTATTGCAAGAGATGATGAGAAGCTAGACTAACTTTTCTCTTAACGTTAAAACACAAACCAGGAGTCTGCCTTCTTTGAACTGGGGACTTCTGAATGACAGTATCTTTGGGGTTATTTTTGAAGATTGGCATGTCTACTACACATCATCATCTTGTCTTTAAGGTATATAGACAAAACAAAGACTGTGGACTTCTTGAGGGAAAATTAGCAGAAAATCATCAGTCTCTATGGTGTTTCCTCTGCCATGAATCAATCCTGGGGACCCCAACTCCCTCCACACCCTCTCTTCTGCCCCAGCTGCCCTGGGTAAGAAGGCCATATTAGGTCTCCTAGTGTTTCTTTCCCAAATTCGACTGCTCTGAATTGCATCCTTCGAAGTCAAGCATGTTACTTTTCTTGCCATTCAGACACCTGTTTTCTAAATGATAGCTACCCCTTTGGGTCACTCTTGACATTTTGGGATGACTGCCATCATTTTTGCCTCAGCCACTATCTGGGCTACACTGAACAAGTATGTGGTGGCACCACCTTACTGAGCTGGGGCCGATTTACCCTCTTCTCAACGTAAAGTTATTTCTTTGGTCCAGAGTATCAAGTATATTGATACTCCCAGTTCCTGGTCCCTTTGCCCCACCCCACACCTTCTCTTTCTAGGACAAAGTTTGCCCTGCCTGTCCATAGACCTTTCTACCTGGACCACACCTCAGATAAACAATCATTTTCTGTTTCTTTCTGTCTTCTGTTTACTGATAAATGGACCCCCCTCCTCACTTCTCAAAAGCATTTCCTCATACATCAATGAAGAATTGTGCATTTAAAAACAATAAGAGATCTGAAAATGTTTCATGAATCTAAAAATGATTATTTTTTCCTAATATTTATATTAAAACAAATCTTTTCCTCTCCTTTGCCAAAGATGAATGTATATATCAAGTACCATTGCAAAGTGGATATAGAATACACTAAGTTTTTAAGCTCACAGAATATCTTTCATTTCCTTTCTGGTGCAGCATATGGTTAAATTGCATCTGTCTTCTCTTTTGCTGTGTTATTGATTTCTATTATAAGATGCCAAGGGGTGTTTATGTGATAAGTTGCCCTATAAATGGCTTTGTACTCAGACAATAAAATGAGAAATGTTCATCTATAACCATAGTCCAGATGCTTCCTGGAAGATGTTGCATTTAATGCTGTCAAAAACCTTTGTTACAAAAAAAACAACAACAAACTAGCTTCTCTTTAATTGACATACCTGGTCTTATGAAACCAGTGTCACACAAATTCTAAAACTCCATGAAATGCATTTGCCAGAAGGGATGGGTGTAAAGCTAAATGATGATACAATAATAATAATACCAATATTTAAATTCTGCTCAGTTCTTTTTTTTTATTAATTAATTTTTGTTACAGATATTTCTCCTTTTCCCACCACTGATGCCCCCCTCCACCGCCATCCCTGCACTTTCCCCAGATTGTTGTCCATGTCCACTGTTCATGCATACATGCATATAAGTTCTGTGGTTTATCTCTCCCCCACCACCCCCCTCTTTAGGGGATTGTCAGTCTGTACCCTGCTTCTGCGTCTTGGGACTACCCTATTCCTCAGACTGTTATGTTCATTATATTCCATAAACAAGTGAGATCATATGAAACTTGTCTTTCTCTATTTGGCTTGTTTCACTTAGGATGATACTTTCCAGGTCCCTCCATGTAGTCTCAAAGGATAAGAGATCTTTCTTTCTTACAGCTGCGTAGTACTCCATTGTGTATATGTACCTGAACATTCAAAGAAGAACTAATACCCATTCTCCTCAAACTATTTCAGTTCTTTTTTTATTAATTTATTTTTGTTACAGATATTTCTCCTTTTTTTCCCACTGACACCCTCCTCCTCAAATTCTGCTTAGTTCTTTTGTAACCATTTGTGGAGATTAAACTCAGTGTTAGTACTGTGTAATTTCTAATGTCCAGACATTATGACTGCCAGATTTAAGTTATTTGTCACTTCATTATTTGGCAGACACATTCTTAGACTACTTCAGAATGAGATAGATTGCTTAAAGTGAAAGTGAGGAGACTGAGAAGATTCCATATCTAGAGCATCCCAAAACCTAAAAAAAAAAACCTTCCTCCCTAGAAGCAATGATTGCAACCCAAAAGGTAGAATAGAGACTAGAGAAACTGGTTTGTCATAAAAAGCCTGCTTTCATCTGCAAAAATAACCAAAAGCAATAAACCATATAGACATTGGGCTATTATTTCTTTTAAAAATACTTAAAAATCTATTCTTGTTTCTGCTTTCCGTGGTCCAGAACAGTGAAAGAAGCCAATCGTGTGTTTTTGAGGCACAGAAATCAAACATGTTCTCCAAATAAATGTCAGAAACATACCAAATCCTATTTAGTTTCTAGAATGGACAGCCTTACTCCGGTATATATAGCCAGGTTTGGAATTTGCAGAGAAAGTGAAACATGTAACTCTCTTCTTTTTTTTTTTTTTTTTTTTGTTCAGGTAGAGTGGGAGGGAGAGAGAAGAACAGAGAGAGAGAGAGAGAAACATCGATGTGAAAGGAACACATCGAGTGGCTGCCACCCGCACAACCGACCAGGGCTGGGGACAAACTGCAACCGAGGTACGCGCCCTTAGCGGGAACCGAACCCGGGTCTCTCAGGACCGCAGGCCGACGCTCTAACCGCTGAATAACCGGCCAGGGCTGTAACTCTCTTCTTAATGGAACAAGGAAAGGAGGAAGGTAGGTGTGACTTATTAAGGAGTGGAGTCATCTTATGAAAGTGACCCCAATTATAGTATGGAATAGTAATAAAAGCTAACACATACAATGCTTAATATGCATTAACTAGTGCATTATTAACTTAATATAAAATATATAGAGAAGAGAAAAACTTGAATACTACATGAGTCAATGGCCAATATGTGAGAGCATATTAAACCTCACACAGGGACACATCCACACACAAACCTAATGAACGGTGACAATGAAATTCACTATAAATTTGTAAGTCCAGATCAAGGTCCCTCAAGAGAATGACTGATAACGGAGACAGATGAGTGGTGCATGACGGTCGGTAGGGGATGTTTGATACAGCTGAAAGGCCTGGGCTGCAAAGGAGCAGCATGCAAATAAGCTTTGAACTACACAGATATTTGTTTTAAAAGACCTAAAAATATAATAAATATATTTGTAGATAAAATATAGCTATTCCAAATAACAATATATTCTTTATTGTAAGCATGCTGTTTATTGCCAAAAATATTAATTGGGAATATTATTTTGTGGTGGTTAATTTTATTTGTCAACTTAACTGGACAAAGGGATTCCCAGTTAGCTGATGAAACATTATTTTGACTGTGTCTGGGAGCATTTTTTCTGAAGAGATTAGTGAGCTGAGTAAAGCATATGGCCCATTTTAATGTGGGTGGGCACCATGCAATCCCTTAAGGACCCAAATAGAACAAAAAGCAGAGGAAACATGAGTGAATTTGCTCTCTCTGCTTGAGCTGAAACATCTATTCTCTGCTATTGGACATTGGTATTCCTGGTTCTTGGACTTTTGAACTCAGATAGGACTTAATACCAACAGCCTGCGTGTTCTCAAGCCTTCAGATTTGGACTAAATTATACCACTGCTTTCCTGGTTCTCCATATGACAGAGAGCAGCTTGTGGGATTTGTCAGCCTCTATAACCATGGGAGCCAAGTCTTATAATACATCTATGTATAGATATAGCTATGGATTTGAGCCCCTGGCTCAGAGTCTCCCATAGGGCTGCAATCAAGTTATCAATAGAAACTGGAGTCATCCCCAGGCTCAACTGGGGGAGGATCCTCTTCCAAGCTCACTCACATGGCCCTGGCTATTGTCAAAGACATTTGTTTCTTGCTGCATAGGGCTTCCCATAGGACTACCTGCAATACGGCAGCTTGCTTCTCCCGAGGAAAGGCTCATAGACAGAGGGAGAAGGAGCACCCAAGACAGAAGCCACATTTTTGTAACCTAATCTTGGAAACGACTTTCCATCTCTTATGCTGTAGTCTCTTCATTTAAATGTATGTCTCTAAATTCAGACTTCCCCCAGGGGAGGAGGTTATATAAGGTTGTAATTACCAGAAGTCTGGGATCACTGGGCCAATCTTAGAGCCAACCCACCACACTCTCCTGCTTCTCCCTCCTTTGCTGTCTTCTCTCCACTTCCTTTTTTCCTTCCCCAACAGGAATTCAGAAACCAGCTCATTGACCCACATGTAAAGCTAAATGAGAGTGTGTAGAAATTGAGCTAAGTTTCATTAACTTAGGGTCACTCTTTACAGCACCTGGGTTTTTTAATATATTCTAACATCTCCACTTTCCCCTGCATCCTTGGCTACAGGAGAGCATACAGCAGATCTTTATGGAGACTCTTTATTAACTACTCTTTAACATAGTATTTCCTCAGCAATGTCTACTCTGAAACTGCAACCCTAATAAAAGAGAAAACAGAGAGAGGCATAAATAGAGCTAGAAAGAGTCAGTGAGTTAAACAACTCCTTTCAGCTGCTCAACCAAAGATTTTTTCACTTTTTTACAGACCATTAAAAATAATTACCTGCCTTAGTACGTGTCTCAGAAAGAGAAGGGACATTTTTGTACTGTTTAATTTGTGTGCTTTAGTTTCCAATTTCTTATTCAAGTCATCACTCCACAGTGGAATTCAGAATCTTCCAAGTCACTAAAATTTATATTAAATTAGTACATTTCCATTTTTTTTTTACCAGCTGCCTCTTCTCAGGTCCTCAGGGTGTCATTAGTACCTCACTGAGCCAAACACTCATACACTGGAATAGAGATATCAACATGGCCAATAGCAATTTATATTATTGGCACCATAACAGCTAATTTGTCTTCATATTCTAGGAACTACCACACTGGCCATCCTTATCCT
The DNA here is from genome assembly GCF_014108415.1 of Molossus molossus. Taxonomy (NCBI): domain Eukaryota; kingdom Metazoa; phylum Chordata; class Mammalia; order Chiroptera; family Molossidae; genus Molossus; species Molossus molossus. The sequence continues at coordinate 28,897,909 of NW_023425366.1, read as the reverse complement.
GTCTGGTTGTAGCTGGAATTGGCATGTGGTAAGCATTCATATTTTTCAAATAATTTGCAATGAAACGCTGACTGTTGGAGCTAAAATCTAGAACATTTTTTAAGGTAAAATTTGATGATTAGCCTTTAGGAAGCCAATGAAGCAGAGTGACACACGTTAATACATATTCAAAGATGTTTTGAAAACATGTTGGTGATATATTTCTAAAGTTGCTAGTAAATAACTGCTGTTTATAATGCAAAAACTTTTCTTGGTACATTTATGCACTGATGAATAAGTGATGTGTTCATTCTAAATATTATATTTATTGAATTTGTGAAAGAGGGAGATTCCTTAACTACTGAAGCATTTTAGATGATGAATGGCATGAAAGTTTTTCATCTAAACTTAGGAGAAAGCAAAAATTGTAATTAGAATTATTCTTTCCTATTAAACCCGACCAGATATTTTCTAGTGCTGACCTGGCCAGTCCAATATGTTTGGTCCTTTCCTAGTGTGTGGAAATGGAGGGAAATGAGGAAAGGTAAGAAAAATAATGTGGAGCAAAAAAAAAAGATGCAAGGGGAGCAAATGGGTAGCATGTAACAGAACTGAAGGAAAAGGTTATGGAGTAATCAGAACCTCTCTAAGGAAAATAAAAAGGGACAATGGTTAAAACTGACAGGTTTTCATTTCATTTCATTTCTTCCTCAATTTCCAATACTGAATCAGTACACTCAGATGTTGTTAGGAATTTCCAAAGTATAGTTATAGCGGGTTAACTTCTATCTTGTGAATATTGTGTATTATACAATGGTGGCCCAGTTCTCTTCTGTTGGTTGCTGTAAAGCTCAGAACTAAAAACTCAGCCCACCTCTAACAAATGCACCTGTTTTGGATGTTATATCTCTTATTCTAATATTTTTTTAAGTTTTACCTTGTTTTTTCTACCTCCATTTTCATTTGGGATGGGGTTGTATTTGAGAAATTTGTTGCACTTTTTAGCAGTTTTAGATTCCCAGCAAAATTGAGGGAAAAGCACAATGATTTCCCATACACCCCCTGCCCCTATGCAAGCATAGCCTCCCCATTTGTCAACGTTCCCCTCCAGAGTGCTACATACTTCTGTTACAATTAACAAACCTACACTGACCTGTCATAATCATCTAAAGTCCATAGTTTCCATCAGGGTTGACTCTTGGTGATGTTCATCTGTGGGTTTAGATGAATGTATTATGACATGTATGCATCATTATGGTATCATACAGAGTCTTTTCACTACCCTAAAATTCCTCCATGTTCCACTTGTTTATCCATTCTTCCCCCATCCCCTGGTGACCACTGATGCTTTTATTGTCTGCACAGTTTTGCCTTTTCCAGAAAGTTATATAGTTGAAATCAGTATGTGGTCTTTTCGGATTGGCTTCTTACACTTAGTAATATGCACTTAAGTTTCTGCCATGTCTCTTTATGGCTTAGTACCCCTTTTTTTAAAAATTAATGAATAATATTTCATTGTCTGTATCTACTACAATTTATTTATCCACTCACCTATTGAAGGATATTTTTATTGCTTACAAGTTCTGACAATTATGGATAAAGCTGCTATAAACATCTGTGTGTAGGTTTTTGTGTGGACATAAGTTTTCAACTCCTTTGAGTAAATGCCAAGGAGCATGATTACTGGGTTATATGGTAAAAATATGTTTTGTTGAATAAGAAATTGCCAAACTGTCTTCCAAAAGTGTCTGTACCATTTTCCGTTCCCACCAGCAATGAATGAGAGATCCTGTTCCTCCACATTCCTTGTTGGCTTTTGGTGTTTTCAATGTTCTGGATTTTGGCCATTCTAATAGGCAGGTAGTGTTATCTCAATGTTTTCATTTGCATTTTTCTGATGACGTGATGTAGAGCATATCTTCTTTGGTGAAGTGTCTGTTAGGGCATTTGGCCCATTTTTTCATCTTTTCTTTTTTTAATAGTTGAGTTTTAAGGGCTTCTTGTATATATTCAAATAAGATGTTTTATTTTTTCAGATGTGTTATTAGCAAATATTTTCTCTCAACTTGTGGCTTGTCTTCTTGTTCTTTTGATATTGTCTTTTGCAGAGAAGTTTTTCACTTCAGTGAAGTTCAGCTTATCAATTATTCTTTTCATGGACAGCACCACTGGTTTATATTGAAAAGGTCATTGCCATACCCAGGGTCATCTAGGTTTTCTCCTATGTTATCTTCTAGAGCTTCTAGGCGTTTTAGCTTTAGGTCTATGATCCATTTTAAGTTCATTTTTGTGAAGAGTATAAGGTCTGTGTCTAGATTCACCTTTTTGCATATGGAAATTTTGTTATTCTGGCACTGTTTGTTAAAACACTATCTTTGCCCCATTGCATTGCTTTGTTCCTTTATCAAAGAAAGATCAGTTGGGTGTATTTATATGGGTCTATTTCAGGGCTCTTTATTCTGTTTAATTACTCTATTTATCTAATATTTTATGAATACTACATTGTTTTGACTACTATAGCTTCAAAGGTCTTCGTGGTGGGTAACACCAGTCCTCCAATTTTATTCTTCTCCATCAATATTGACTGGACTATTCTACATCCTTTGCCTCTCCCTACAAACCTTAGAATCAGTTTGTTAATCACCACAAAATAACTTGTTGGGATTTTTATTGAGATTGCATTAAATCTCTATTTTTATTTTTAAAGGTGATTTTATCATATGCATTAGTTGGCTGTTGCTGCATAACAAACCACCAAAACTCAGTGGCTTAAAACAGTGAGCATTGAATATTTCTCAATGGTCTATAGATTATTTGCTGATTATTCTGATCTAGGCCAGAATTGATTAATCTCAATTAATTTACTCATGTATCTGAAGTCAGATGAATATCTGGTGGGACCTGATCTAGGATACCTTACACACATGCCTGATACCTGACTGCCAGGCCAGGATTACTCATATGATGAGTACCAGGACAGAATGCAGAATTATGCAATGTATTTTGAGGTCCAGAGTTGGAACTGCTACATCACTTCTTACAACAATCTATTGTCAGAACAAGTCACAAGTCCAGCCAAAATTCAAAGGGGAAACAGATTTCACCCATTTAAAAGGTATAGATATCAAAAGGAATAAAGAATTATGAAAATATATAAAAATGTGTGTGTGAGTATATATATATATATAAATATACACACACACACATATATACAATAAAATATTTTTAAAGGTATCTCAAATAATTTTTTAGTAAGTTGGGGAAAAATTAAATTAACATAAGTGAATTATGACCCATCTTCCATGAATGGCTCTTCTTGCCATGCAGGTCTTAGAAAATTCCTTCCAGTCTTCTGTCACTAAACTAGAACCTATTTAATTATGTTCTTTTATATTACCACAAAGTACTTTTATCATAATATGAAATAATCTTGTTTTCTTATTTTCATTAGGTTTTGTTTTTCAACTAGAATATAAGTTTCAAAAAGACTTTCTCAGCTCATTAACTGCTAAATCACACTAACTAAAACAGTGACTGTCATATAACTGGTGTGAAGGGAAACAAATCCATATACAGTTTTACTATTTGTGGGCTTCTTTCCTTCCCCTTACCTGATGTCCAGTAACAAGCCGGCTCACCTAGATCAAGATATTTAACAGAGAGACAGCAGAGTTTCTGGGTGATGTTAACACTGTTCCCAAGGTTCTCAGTATGCAAAACTTAGTCCTCAGTGTGCATAATCCCCAATACTTTTCTGGGGTGTTTTGTTACTTAGAGAAACTAGTTGTCCCCCCCTACTCCTTTGTTATAAGCTAAATTGTGTTCCTTCCAAAATTTCTAACCCCTAGTACCTCAGAATATAACTGTATTTGGAGACAGGGTCTTTAAAGGGGTCAATAAGTTAAAATGAGATCATTAAGGTTGATCTTAATCCAATAAGATTGGTGTCATTCTAAGAGGGGGATATTAAAACACAGACAAGCATAGAAAATTATATGCTATAAGTAATTCTATACTTTCTACTTATAAGTTAGCATAACTAGTAAATTCTATTGTTACTATCATTGTGTGTTTAGAGGACATAGAAAATAATGTATCTTGCACAATAGGAGAGTTGCTTGATAGACCTTAATTAGATAGATAGATAGATAGATAGATAGATAGATAGATAGATAGATAGATAGATAGATAGATGATAGATGATAGATAGATATAGATAGATAGATAGATAGATAGATAGATAGATAGATAGATGATAGATGATAGATAGATAGATAGATAGATAGATAGATAGATAGATAGAAAGAAAGAAAGAAACATAAAAGGAGCAGTGCATAAAATTGAGAATTGGATGAGGCCATTCTGATAATGTGCAAATAGATCAAGACAATTGATAGAAAATTTGTCAGCCCTACCAAAAGTCCTATTTTAGTTACTTACTTGAATCCTGATTTGTACTATGCTGCAAAACATTTATGCATTTAGTGAAACCTGCACCAAAGCAGAAGAATAATATTTCTGCATGAATTTTAAAAATCTGTTTTATAGGGTAAAATTGAAGGATCTCAAACTCCACATTTATTAGAAAATGATAGATAATTCTAATAGATAATATAATGGTACTATAATAAATTAGGGCTCTTCAGAAAAGCACAAATCAGATAAAATGTTTCTCATAGGATTAGTCAGTGAACTGAGGGGAAGTATTGAATCAAAAATATACAATGGAGTAAAATATATAAATTAAGAAGAACATATATTCTCCATACTTAATCTGAAACAAGGATATATATTGTAAAGTAGAATAATGAGCTATTATTAGCTATAAAACTAAATAGATATAATGATGACTTGTTATAGAAAAGCGTTAAAAATACCAGAGAGAACAAAGTGTGATCATTGTTCCCCAGGAACAGACTCTGAAATGGCGATTAGCATGAAGGAACTAAATTTATCAAAAGGTATTTTGGGGGCACAGTCTGTGAGGAAGTGAAGGAAAGCAGGGTAGGCAGTGAGAGAAACTGGACTGAGATTAAGCCACAATACTTCAACAGATCCCATGGAGAACTATAAAACTAAAGTGACTCTTGAGAATTGTTTCTCACTGACAAAAGGAGCCAGAATGTTGATCCTCTCACAGACCAACTGCACATAAGCTTCTCCATGGGAGGAGAAATATCCTCAGAAGAAACAACTGCTTTGGCTGAGGGCAAGTCCTCAGAAGGACTCAGATTTGAACCTTCCGCAAACACCACTCTCAGCGCCTGGAGGAATGCATGCCTTAGCCGTAAGGGGGCAACATCACATCACCTACTACAGTCCACCTCTTGCACTATTAATTGCTACTTAATAAATGTGATGACTCATCAGAGAATATATTTTCAAAGATTCAAATTTTTCTCTTTTCCTGGGGAAAATTACAAGAGAAGGGCTTGTGGGATGAGCTACAGACTCTGCTGCTAATAGTCACCAGGCTGCAACTAGTATTCATCAACTTCCTCTTCTATTGTCCTTTCTAGATTTCTCATTCTTCATGAGCAATATTTCTGGTGGCCTACCTAACATACCTGGTGAAGTGACCCACACCCTCATCCCTGAGAGGTTTAGAGGTTTGATTACCATGCCCTTATCAGGTCAGAGAGCTTCTCCATTAAGGAGAGGATTTCAAAGAAAAAGGGCTGTAAGTCATTTGGTACCAAATACATTCTTTCTGCCCTTATTGTGTAATAGCAACCCTACTTACTTTTGATTTTCAGAGTCACTAATTCCTAAAGGATTATCATTCTTTTCCTTGCATATGGGTCATTTGACACAAGACACTCAAAGGGAGCAGTGGGAGTTACTGCTTAATATTCAATGGCATTCTGTTTGGTCAGCTAGTAGGAGATGTCCCCACGGGATGAAGAATTTTATATGCTACAAAGCCTAGAGGTATGTGACAGAAACATACAAAATCCCCAAGAGGGTTATTGGGAGCAATGGTAAGCAAGGTGAACCCTATTTCCACCTTTGGTTCTCAGACCATATATGCTGCTTACTGGGGACACAATATCATAGAACTGTCACCAATTTAGAGCATTTCCTATATTTTGGAGAGAAGATGGTGCTTCCTTATCACAGGGAATCTGTATATACAAAAACTGGCTACAGCCTCTGCATAGTGTAAGGCGTGATAGAACCAGTGGGTGTGCCCTCTGCCACACTTCCTCTGCTGCAAATTTCATTCTGTAGGGAAGCTCGAAGATGCCATGTCTCCAACAGTAAGGAAGGCTGGGAAATGTTGGACTCTCTCTTTAACCTTCTGGGACTGTTTAACTCTCCATGGCCTCAGGTTTGGCTTATTACCCAGAAAGCCTGAATGCTGCCCAAGGATAAATATCATGGCCCCAGGAAGGAGGTAAATGAATGTACAGAGTGCCTGATGTTACATGTTCACTTAGAAATGCATGTTTCTTTCTGGTGGTCTATGTGGTTACCAACCATGTGCTTTTACAATTAACCACCTATAAAAAAAGAGAGAGAGACCCTGTCCTGGAAAGGTGTGGATTTATTCCCAGCTGGCCACCACTGGGAGCCAGCAGCTGCTTTGCCCATGTATGTAAGGTTCTCCTGTTAAAGCTCTTATGAATTTGAATAAGGCTACTTGTCAGTTCTTCAGAATCGATCCTGAATTTAAACTTTTGGGACTTTCCCCCAACAATCCCTTGTTCCAGTGTAATATTAAACAGGATCCTGCATCCATGGATTAAATCCTTTGTAAGACTTCAGAGAGTGGTGTTTGATCAAGTTCTATGGGTAGGAAAAATAAACACATATTTGACATATATTGTTACTGGACTGAAGGGGTCCATTTGCTTGCACACATCAAAGACCAATAAGATGCAGACAGGAATTTGCAGCCAAGAAAGTAAGGATTTATTAAGGAGATGGTTCCATGCGTGGAATCAAAGGTAGCTCATGCTCCAAGACCAACCTCCTCGATGGCTTTCAGGGGATGAACTATATATAGAAAAAATTATTAATTATGATAACTAAAGGAGTTAGGGTTGTGGTCTCTGCTGATTGGTTGGTGCTAGGGTAGGGAGTAACTGACCATTGCATCTGGTCCTGATGTTAGTCATGGAGTTGTTCTGTCAAACTTTGCAGGGATTCGTTCTGTGGGATCATTCTGCTTTCCTATCTAGTTAGATGGTCATAAAAGACCCCTCTCCCCCCTGTAGCCATAGGTATGATCTAAGAATGAGATACCTGTGCAACAGTGGCAGACAATAGTGGAGACTGGGGCCTTTGTTCAATAACCATATTTGTGGCTTCTGGCATAGCTCATGCAAGATCCAAGTAATATTGTTTCCACCTTACCATGATTTGGTGCTTAAATCTGCATGCTCTTATGACTTACTGTGTCTGCTAGAACCCAAGTCTTTAGGGCACCTCTGGATGCATGTTCACTTGTGTTAGTTACTCCATTTCTGCCAGGATCTAGGAGCAAACCAGAAACTTTGAAAAGTGTTAACTTTCTATTAAAAATGGCAAGATCTTGCCTTTAGAAACCTATGGTCTACATAAAACAAATTCAAAATGATATTTTTTTCTGTCACAGATACAATTAATACTACAGGGTCTGCCTGATGGTATGGCTCAAGTGGAAGATCTGTTGGTACTGGGAGCCCTTTTTTCATTCTAGACCCCACTTAGAGATGGGAGCCTCACATGCCGCTGGGCAAATGGGTCAGAGCAAAATTTCTAAGTTGTAGAATATGTGTTCTCCAGTTCTTGAATCCCTAGCAGTCACTGCATTTTTTCTTAGAATTGGAGGCAATAGATGCGACAATTTGTCTTTTACTTCATGGTGAATGTTTCAGCATCCCCCAGACACTCGAACCCCTTAAAATCTCCAGTGATGCAGTGACTCCCTTGTCATATGGTTCATTTTCCTGCCTCTGAGTGAATTTGTCTTACCAAGACTTCCAACACACTTGTCATTTCTATTTCTCTTAGAGTTGCTTAGTTATAATAATCTTTATTGTTCCTTATTGGTCAGGGACCCCTTACAGCCACACCAATCTTGACCTTTTGATTATAATTGTATCAACCTTGTTTTTGGTCGTTAAGTTCTACCATTTGTCTTATTTCCTATCATCTTATTATTCCATTGCTACTAGGGAGCCCAATTCTGTAAGAACATCTCCACCATCGCCTCCGGTGGTCATAGTATACTCACTATTGGGCTTCTCCTCAATGCTTGTGCCCTCTCACCAGCACACACCTCATAACTTAGAAAAACTAGAGTTTCTTTCTGCCATCTCAGAGTATAGATACCTAATGAATTTTCAGTTGTTCATAGTATATCCACAAAGAAGGCCCACCCATCTGAGACTTTCATTCCTTTCTTCCAACATTTGCACAGAATTCTGGCATTCCTACTTAGTATGAACCATAGCTTTCCCCAACCTTTCAATAGCCAACCTCAAAAGCATGTCAGTGACATCTCCTGATATCCTTGCCATGTTGTTAAATCCTGTATCATGGGAACATTATCTCTTCTCAATAAACCACCCCTTATCCACATTTATGTTCTGTTCCTTTTTCCCCCTTGATCGCGCCTTTCAGCATCCCTCCCTGTTTATATGTTCCTGGATGTTATATGTTGGCTAGGTCCTACAGATTTGTTCAGAGTAGAATCTTTTTTCTCCTTCAGCAGGTCCAGCATGTGCCTTGCTGGGTTATACAGTGACTTAACCTTAGTTAATTGTCTGGAGGCGAGGAGGGAGGTGGGAGTAGATCCTGACAGAGGGTGGGAAAGACATGTGTTCTCTTGCAAGGTTGGACCCTTGTATCATCTTATGTTAACAAGGAATGCTCCTTTAACAAGGAGGCTAGTAATGTTAATACTAGCCTTTAAAATAGATCACTGATGATCTGGAATAGTTAAAAAAAAAATCAACTCAGGATTTAAGATTGGCAAGTGCATCAACACAGACATCTCCCATCACAAGCCTCAGGGTCCCATACTTACCCAATATGCTATCATTGGCATAGCAGACTTTCTGAGTTTGAGAATTTCAACTTCTCTAGAACCTTGGTACCCTTATAAGTAAGTTCTGGGACTGATCCTCAGCTTTTTCTGCCCTTGGATTCCAGAAGATGAGGCTTTTTATGTTTCCAGGAAGTCAATGTGAATTTCACACTCAAGCTTGAATGGGTAGTCACTCTGTGTGTTTAATTTCTTTTCTCTAGTACATCAATAATGCTCAACATGAGCAACCCTATCCTACAGTCCAATAATTACTGGTTATCCTAAATGTCTCAAATCTCCCCTTCAAAAATTACTGCATTCCCTTTGATTTCATATTATCCCAATTCCATACTGTTGAAAGTTTTACCATCACACTACCACTCTATGACAGTTACAATAGAGGACTCAGCCTATCTCATATAAAGCTCTGGAACTGAGATGGCCCTTAAGAGATTATCTCTTTCAAAAAAAAGAAGTGCATGCCTTTGAACCCCTTATATCATGGGGCCATTGGATGTGAGCCTCCTTGGGGCATGCATATCATCTCCATGAGGCCACTCCCTTACACTGCCAACAGTCCTGAATAGAAACTCAGCTGTGAACCATTGGCAAGCAACACTCATAGCAACTAGGAGAATAAGTTCCATGGACTCTGGGTGCCACACCATTGCACCCACTATACAAGGTTATTAGTGAGTATGTATGGGACTGAAATCCATAATGAAACTAAATAAATTTAGCACTGAAACAAAATAAGTAAATCTGTTTCAATAGAAAACAATGTTATATAAGGAGTTTGGAACAATGGCAATGTTGATATTAACCTGAAAAAATATAGAATAGGTTTCTAATAGTCTTACAAGATGTTGAAGCAGACTTTATTAGATGTTGGTTGGGAGAAAATTTAAGTGGTGATAAAAAGAAATTCAATAATCCCACAGGGAAAAAAATGATGTGATAAAGAAGTCTTTTAAAAAATATTTTATAATTAAACTCTATTCATTTATCTCAGTTTTTTTCCTGGAATGAACTTTTCAAAAAGGCTAAATTAATCCCTTTTTTCTCTATCTACCCAAAGGGTCATTAATTTTTCTATGGTGGCAATCAAAGGAAAATATTACAAAAGAAATTGCATCAGAATGTGAAGGCATTGAAAACTTGTGCTATATGTGAAGTATATAACAAACAATAACAATCTTGTGTACAACAGATACCCATTAGACTCTGACTCCTTTCAGAGAGTGGATTATGTCTTATTCATCTTTATGTACAAAATACCTGCCGCAATACTTGCAAGGAAAAATGCTTGATAAATATTTTATGAGTGAGGACATCAATTAAAGAATTGATGGATCAAATCTTGTGATTATACTCAAAATTCATTTCAAGTGTCTAATAAATTATTTGTCTAAGTTATCTGAGACATGTTTTAAATAAAGTTTTGAACATAAAAAGCATCTTCACAGACTTTTATCATGGGAATTTCATAGTTTACTATAAGGCAACTTTAAGTTCTTTTTCTAAAAATCAGTATACAGTAGCCTGTGTAATTTAAAAATAGTATTAAATCCAGCATATATTGACTGGGAATGAATTATAATATGACAGGGTGTTTCTAGGTGCTGGGAAGTAGAATAAATACATAATTCCTTCCTGTAAGTAACTTAGTTTTCTAGTGATGGCAGCATTCTGTGAAAGCAATTATGATTAGGCAAGATAACATAAAAATTAGATAGAAGCATGTGGTTGATATGGATAATTCCCTACTCAGCTAACACTTTTTCCACCTTGAGTAACAGAACACAATTTCTAGCTCTGTGCATGATCCCCCAGAATAATTGTTTGCCAGTCTGCTTTGTGGTTTCAGTAGTTATGTATTGTAAACTGAATATTTGAGTCCCCAAAAACTCATGGGTTGAAAGCCTTCTAATGGGATAGTTTTAGGAGACAGACTATTTGGGAGGTGATTAGGTCATTAGGTGGAACCCTGATATAGGAGACCCCAGAGAGCTCCCTCATCACTTCTACTGTGTGAAGACACAGTAAGAGAATATGAACCAGGAAGAGTCCTCACCAGACATGGAATTTGCCAGGGCCTTGATATTGGTCTTTCCAGCCTCCAGAACTATGAGAAATACATGCATATTATTTAACCAACTCAGTCCATGGCATTTTTGTTATAGCATCCCTAGTTGACTAACACACCATGTGGTCAATCTCTGGTGAATGGAGGTTAAAGAAGTGTTCTGTGAGAACTGCAAGAAAGTGTCTATAAAAGGAGCTGACTCCTTGTCTCCTGCTGAATCATTAGAATAAGAACATGATGGCCAGAGTTCCTGAAGCCATATTGGACCATGAGGTACTTTCGAGGAAGAAAGCCACGTGCTGAGGTCCTGGTGATTATGGAACAACCACACTATCTGTGGAAAGAAAGAAACTTCTATCATGCTTAAGGCATGTTATCTTGTGTATATTTGTCTGTATACTTTATAAAATAAAGGCAAACCTAAATCTAGGGAATACTGGAGGAGTAAAAGGTAATCATTTATTCTCTTAGGAGAATTTGGAGTTTTAGGGAGAAGGTATCTTTTGAGTTTGACCCAATAAAGATGAGAAAAACTTGTTCTATCAATTCTGAGCTCAATTTTATCATTAGCCTTAAAAAAAAAATAGAGATATATGTTAAAATATTTGTGTAAAATCAATTCCAAAAGAATAATTGGTAATAAGAGCTACATTTATTGAGCTTCAGTTGCTCCAAGCTTTCTATTTAGCTATAGCTGTACATATATAAACCTTTTCTATAAATCTCTGAAATGAAAGCCGTATTATTCGCCTGTGAAAGACAAATTATCATAAAACAGATTATAATTTGAAAAACACACATTAAAATATATATAAGAGTCTATTATGCTTCCAAAACAATTACTTATGAAAGCAAAGATATAAAAATATATTTATATATATGAAATTTTTTTTTGCATATATGAAAATGACCTACTTAATACGATTAAATATAGAGGAAATTATTTTAGTATCATACTAAATATATAAGATATGAGATAGGGCCTTCTGCGGATAACCAATAAAAACATGTACAAAAGCCTTTCCACTCTACTAGCACTTATTTTTAGATTGTAGCAACTTTTGCAAAGTAGGTTATTGTCTTCCTTCGCATCTAGTCCTAAACATATGAATGTATAGGTTGACGTGCATTCTTAGAAAGAGTCATGTGAGGTTTGAAACAAGGAGGAAGAAGAATATAGGGAAACTATTGTAAATCATATAATATTGTAATAAGTGTGTGCTTAAAAAGAACCCTGAAGCGAATATTTTGGTAAGGCAAATAACGTTTCTGTCACTTTTTTAAATTCTTGGTCAAAACCTTTCAAGAGCTCTGGCCAGTGTGGCTCAGTTGGTTGAACATTGTTCTACGCACCGAGAGGTTACTGGTTTGATTCCTGGTCAGGACACATGCCCGAGTTGCGAGCTTGATCCCCCATAGGGACACGCAGGAGGCAGCAGATTGATGTTTTTCTCTCTCTCATAGTTGTTTCTACCCCTATCCTTTTCTCTCTCTCCAAAATCAATAAAAACATATCTTTAAAAAACTATCAAGAACTGTAAAGAGTCTGAGAGTCATCCTACTTATAAGTAAGCAAACAGTGCAAGGTAACCACAGTTTGTTTCATTGATGCTGTTGGATGACGCAAGACTCCTGGGACAGAGACAAAAGATTTTATTGCTCATGGCATTGCAAGCACACAAGTTTCAGGCTCATATACTTTCTTCCTACCCCTCAAATCCCATGGAAGCAATATAGAAAGGCAAAGGCGGGCCCTGTACACACAGTAGGTAAGTGTCACAGAACCCAAGTCTTTTATGGTACCCTGCAAGCCAACTTTCCTGACCTTGGCCAAAGAGGAATATATTATTTTTGTTGTAATGAACAGTAAACTAATCTGCTCTTTTCTGTAGAGGGACGTAGCACCTCTACCTTCCAAGGTTGTACAAATAGCCTTGAGAGGATAGATAGGCAGTACTTCTCATTACAAGATGTGCAGAAATGTGATAGACGCAGGAGAACTGCCTCTCAGAGATGTACATTCCTTATTAGAACAACACAACATAGCCATGTCTCTGGGACGGGAATCAGGTTCACAAGTATAAGGATCTGAAAGAAGGCCAGGAAATCTATATCTGGAGTAAGTTAAGGAGGAAAAGAGCATGGCATAAGAGAGATGCAAGTGATATAGATCCTGTTGGGATGTTCATTGCATAGAGGGAAAGGGGGTTTATTCTGAAGACAAAGGAGAATCACTGAATGTTTTTGGTTTTTGTTTTTTTATACTCACCCAAAGATATGTCTTACTGATTTTAGAGAGAGGGGAAGTCGGAGAGGGAGAGAGGGGAAGAAAAGAGAGGGGAAGGAGAGAGAGAGAAACATTGATATATGAGAAACAAACACAAACCCACACACACCCCAACTGGGGATTAAACATGCAACCTAGGTGCACTGACCAGGAATCCAACCAGCAAACTTTTGGTGCAGAAGACGATGCTCCAACCAACTGAGCAACACCAGTCAGGATGAATCACTGACTGTGTTTAAACAAAGGAAGATCACAGTGTAATTTATATTTTTAAAATATGTTTTCAAATATTGCAAGTATTGGTCAAAAGGTACAATGTTTCATTTATGCAGCATGAATAAGCCCTAGAGATTTGCTCTACAGCATAGTTCCTATAGTTACCAACTTTGTATAATATACTTAAAAATATGCTAAGAGGGAAGATCTTATGGTAATTGTCCTTATGACAAAATAATAATAAATAAAGTAGTGGGAGGAAATGTTTCAAGGTGATGGAAAAAATATTACATCGGCTATTCTGTTGGGGATTCATTGTACAGAAGGAGCAAGAACAAGAGGAGCAGGCACACCAGTTATGAAGAAAAAAGACGATTCAGACAAGGGCTAGCAAGGCTGTGGGAGAGCTGGGAACAAGTCTGTATCTGTTCTGAAGATGAAAACGATAGAACGTAGTGATGACGTGTGTGTGAAGCATTGACAAAGAGGAGTAAACAAAAAAGAATGCCTCGTTTCTTGCTTTGAGAAAACATTGTAGATAATGATGACTTTGACTTGAGAAAGCAAAAGAATAGGGATCTTGATGGTAGGAATTAAGAGTTCCATTTAAGAAATATTAAGTTGGGAATTTTTGTTATGCTCTTCAAAGAAGATTATTATATGTACACTTGTATATGCAAAATAGATCAGGGGATAAATTGGGCAGAAGATATGGATTTGGGATCATAGGTAATATCATATGTAAAAACCTAGAAATACTTGAGAACACTATGTACAGAAAAGATTATGAAACAGAACCCTGTGGTGAGAAGACTGACATGATCAAAAAGGACAAAATAGGATGAAGTCAATACAAGGAGCAAGAGAAAGAGTTACTAATGAAGTGGATTGATATTCAAGATAGCTTGGTGTCATGGAAGCAGAATAAAAAATATATCGAAGAGCTGTGTCAAAAGTTTACGGGAAGATAGGTAACACAAAGACAGAGAGGTGTTTCTCTAGATTTTGCAACATGGACTGTGTTAGTAACCTGGGCAAGGTAGTCTCTACTGAAAGCCAACGCAAAATTAAGAGTGGATTTAACTGTTCTCACCACTAGAAGAAATGATAACTATGTGGCACAACAGAGGTATTAGTTAATACTACAGTGGCAACCACATTGCAATATAAATGTAGCAAATCAATATATTGTACAACTTAAACTAACACAATGTCAACAACTATAGCTCAGCAAAATCAGAAATATGTAAAGTTTGAAAGTGAGCATTTCAAGGACAATTCCAATCAATACACTATAGAATATTGTTTATGATAGCATAGTCCCATCTAATGTATTACCAAACTAAGAGACCTTAGAAGACAGAGGCTTTGACTTTCACCTTGGTATCCAAAGCCTGATGTGTAATAGGCATTTAATAAAGGTTTAAACAAACAAACAAAAAAGACAGGAAGAGTTGATTGAGGAGGAAATAATACATGAGTAGGTGAGGACTGAAGAATGTTAAGCATAGGTAACTCCTTTCTGGAGGTCTGTTCTCACACAGCAGAGAAATAAGGCTAGAGGAGGGTATGAGGTCAAATAATTGGTTTTTAATGGGAGGTGGTAGAGCATATTTTAATATTATTGAAAAAGATCCAAAAAATACTGTGATGCTGGGACCTAATGTGTAGGTCAGTCTTTGAAAAGGAAAAGTGGAGAAATTTATATTCTGAAAGCTCAGAGGCAATTGATCCACAACATAGAAGAATAACTGGAAAGGCTGCAAAGGAGAAATTATATATTTTAGTTCTGGCAAAAAGAGGAAAGGCCTTACTTTAATGAAACTTCTATTCTCAATGAAGTGTGTTCCTCATATTTTTTAATGAAGGGTCTTATTTCTCAGTGAAAAATTGAGGTCAGGAGTTAAATGTATGGGTGAGGGAGGAATAAAAACAGTTGGGATGATTAAGAAAAAAGATAGGGAAAATCAATATACTAACAAGAAATACTCTTTTAGGAGGTTACACTTTTGTTTGTTCCTCAAGAACCCAATCAAGAACATCCATAATGGTATTTATATGAGCAAGAAATAAACTTTTAGTCAGACTGATGTGGCTCAGTGGATTGAGCGTTGCCCCATGGACTCAGAGGTCCCAGTTTGATTCCCAGTCACGGCACATGCCTGGGTTGTGGGCTTGATCCGCAATAGAAGACATGCAGAAGGCCGCTGATTGATGTTTCTCTCTCACATCAATGTTTCTATCTCTCTTTTTTAAAAAAAGAAAAAAAAATCAATGAAAACATATTTTCAAAAAGAGAAAAATAAACTTTTACTGTGCTAAGCTACTGAGAAAAAAATGAGCATAAACAAAACTAAGAAGGTTGTGACCAAGAGTATACAGGAAGTACAGTTCAGAGTGGAGAAGAGCTTGGTCCTATAGATTGTGATTACTAAACCTTCCTGTACTATATTAAGTGCCTGTGTATATTATTTTAATTCCCACAAATTATGAGCAAAGCACAATTTTTCCATTTTACAGTTGAGAAGATCAAGGCTTAAAGATGTGATGTGGTTTTTTTTAACATTAACAACAACCAGTCAATAGGAAAATTTGAATTCACGATCAAGTTTGACTCAAAAGCTAATGTTATCACGGCTGTAGGAAACCATCAGAGACTTCAGGGAAAGTCTGTGAAGAGATCTCTGTTCGAGGAAGATAATTTTTATCAAAGTGTGGGTGAATGGGAAGAACAGAGACAAGAGGGAGCAGCCAACTTTGAAAGTGTTGCTGTTGGCCAAGTACTTGATGAAGGCATAAAGCAAAACAATGGTGGAGGGACAAACACTAGAGGCCTACAGGGATGTTAATTAGATATAAAGGAGGTAGACCCAACATCTACCTAATCATTCCCTCTCTACCATATTAATTTACATTTGTTCTGCTATGAATGGTTCTAAAAGAGAGAAGTTAGTGCCATTCCTCTCTCCATTTCTTTTTCACCTTCTCCCCTAAATTCATTGTGAAGAACTAGGGGAGGGAGATGAAGAGAGGAGGGAATGGGAAAAGATATACTAAGAACCTAGGCAAGCTCGGTCGCATTGTCTCAGAAGTTTCAGGAATGTGTTAGCATGAGGAACCTGAGATAACTCTAAGTATTAGAAGCACTGTGCTGGTGCCCTGGGACACTGACTTCAAACCTGTTCTCCTTTTGGGCTTGTGTTGCTTAAGAACACATGTTTTGTTTTGTTTTTTCATTTATTTAGCATTTGTATGTGAGGACTATGAGAAACTGAAGAGAACAGTATTTGCAGACAAATGATCAATATTAATTTTAAAACAATTGCCTTATGTGGACATGACCTCCACATACCCAAATGTTTGCAATAAGCAAAAACGTTCTTCTAACAGGTGCAGATGTTGCAATGAACATCACAGCAAGCTCACAAGGCATTTTACCTACAGTGGGTTATTGGAACAAAGTGCAGAATAATGAAAATATATTACTGCTCAGAAGTATTTGGAGAAAGTCATTTGCCCAATGGTGATTGATGCTTACTGAGAACAGGGGAACACAAGGAAAGTATTGTGGTTCGCCCCCATATTTCTGTTGCCAGATGTATAATGATAGTCAGAACATAAATAAAATGTGAATTTGTCTTTGGGGCACTATATAATTTCACATATTATTTTCTGTCTTGGGTTTCCTTTTATTCCTTTTTTACACAACAGCTTTCTTTATTTTTTTTTTAAATGTTCCATATAGCATACATTTATTTCTCTTCTTTTTCCCCCTCATGGTGTGGGGGAAAATATCCCTGAGCAGATGTTGTGTTAAGATTGCCAAACTCATTCTGCTTTTGATGTGCCATGTTCAAAGCTACTTTTTGGAAAGCACAGTGGAGGAATGTACTGCTCATTGTATACAGTACATTTAATAGCAGGAAGACAGTTGGAAAAGGCTTGTATCACAGTTCCTGAAAATACCAGAGTCGTTATGCAATCAAAAGGAAAATCTGGCAAAGGGTTCACATGATGAGCCACAAAGGTTGCAGTTACAATCTGTTAACTATTAAGAACAGTGTTAAATTTTTAAAAAACACATCCATAGTGATGAAATGCTCAGGGCACAGAGGAATTGAACAAGAACTCAAAGTTGCATTTGATAAGCATTAAAAATTAGAATAAAACACATTAAAATTTTTCAAAAATAAACAATAATTAATAACAAAAGATCCCTAAAACCAGTTGGTATTTAAAATTCATAGGTTATGTTCTTGTCTTCCTGGACATGGACACACACACACCTCTTACATTTTCTTCCTAGCCAAACTGATATTTGACACTCAACGCTACAATAAGAATTCAACTGAAGAAAGCCATTGTATAAAAAAATATATATTTGTCTATATTCTCTGTAGTAAAATGAGAAATTAAAATGAACCCATAATGAAACAGTCTATCCTTCAAAGAAGTATCACCAGCCTGGCCATTTTTGAATGGGAAGATGCTGACTTGATAGAGGTGAGGTGAGAGCCAGATTTAGGGGCCTGCAAGTTTATAAGGAAATGTATCGTGCAGGGAACAGAAAACACTGGAATAAAAGAAATGGTTATGGAATGCAGATCCATGGAATGCAGATCCTTGGAATGCTTTTGAGAGACAACTGATGGGAGAAGTGTAGAATTGGTCCAAATGTGCATTGTTAGTGTGCTCAAACTACCATACAAAGTACTATAGACTGCTTAACCAGTAGAAATCTATTTCCTCACAATTCTGGAGGCTAGAACTCCAAGATCAATGTGTCAGTAAAATTAGTTTTATCCTGAGGTCTCTGGCCTTGACTTATAGGTGGTCATCTATCTTCTCCCTTTGTCTTCACACAGTCTTCATCCTGTGCTGTATCTTTGTCTAATTTTTTCTTCTTATAAAAATATCAAGCATATTGGATTAGGACCCACCTAAGGCCTTTCTTTCAAGAGCTAATTCTTATCTCTAAATATAGTTACATTCTGAGGTCTTGGGATTAGGACTTCAACCTATGAATGTTGGAGGGACATAATGAAAGTAAATCACACATGACATAAATATTAAGAGAGTACAATTGTTTGAATAATCACACACAGAACACATGACATTTGAGCTGTGACTTTAAAAATGAGCAGGTACTCACTAAACAGGGAAGGATTATGAAGACGATCATAGAGGGACTGTGCCAGCCTGCCAAATACACAGGCGCTTCAGAAAGACTTAGTCAAGGCTTCTGATGTCCACAAGGAACCATGGGAGCACAAGTAAATGTATTAGCACAAAAGTATTTAAATTCCTCCCTGTAAAAGCTATACTATATCCTAGACAACCAAAGGAAAGCTTAAATTATGTATAAAATTTAATTTTTAAGTTGGGTCTGCATAGATTTTTTATTTTATTTTATTTTTCCTTTATTGATTTTTTACAGAGAGGAAGTGAGAGGGAGAGAGAGATAGAAACATCAATGAGAGAGAACATCAATTGGCTGCCTCCTGCATGCTCCCCACTGGGGATTTGGCCCACAACTCAGGCATGTGTCCTGATCAGGAATCGAACAAGCGACCTCTTGGTGCATGGGTCAATGCTCAACCACTGAGCAACACTGGCCAGACATGCATAGATTTTTGTACCAAACTGCTTCTCCAAGTTTAGAATCCAAAAACAATAGTCAAAATATGTCATAAAAAATTCCCAATATTTAAGGAATTTGGAACAAAGATGCATTTAAGTTAGAATTGGGACCCAACTAACAAAATCACACATTTGTGAGGTGGCTTTAGGTACACAATGTACTTATTTACTAAGGAGTGGCAACACTTTTAGAAATGGCTAAGAAATTTTGTAACATTTTTCTCTCATTCACCTTAGAAGGGTAAACTCAAGATTTGACTGTCTCTTTAATCAGAAAGATAATTCTTTTAGTAAATGTGGTGAATACATCCATTTTATATGAGTGTATAAATTTTGTGAAATCCTCAACTAAAGACATACTCATCTTTTTAGGTCAATCCATTTCAACTCCATTTATTTCTTTGGCCAAGGTCAATCACACAGTCCTTGGGAGGCTACTGGTGTAGCATAAATGGAATTCAGAGACATTGAAAAGAGTAATGCTTCACCTTGATATGCAATTTACATCTGATTTCTTCCTTAAATATATGTATTAATTCTCAAAAATCTCTCAAAAAATCACAGTATTTACTTGTAGCACAACTTGTGTCAAAACACCAAGAAAAGAAAAAAAAAAACCTGGTTACTCATTTCAGACAAGCAGATAACTAATTATTTATCTATTCCAAGACATGCAGTTTCTTAATCATGTACCTATTCCAGTGTCTATTTAATCTGTAGATATTAATAATTACAAAGGTTCTCTGACCAGGACTCTATGAGGTAACAAATAATAGATTGAGAATAACTGCAACCACTATGTCCACAAAGATCCAAGAACAACAAATCATTAAGATATATAGTAAATTTTGATATTAGTCTCTAAGCTCTTTTTAAGAAAGTACTGTGGCTGAAGGAAAAGTTTTGATGCTGTATCTCTGGTCCCATGCTATCTATGTGAGATGCAAATTCTTGCTTTATGCCCTGGCTGGGTTGCTCAGTGGGCTGGAGCATCACTTCATACACCGAAAGGTTGTGGGTTTGATATCCAGTCCGGGCACATATCTAGGTTGCAGGGTTGATCCCTGTTTCAGTGCAAGGCAACTTATCAGTGTTTCTCTCTCTCTCTCTCTCTCTCTCTCCCCTTTATCTCTCTCTCAAATCAATAATAATAAAAAGAAAGATTCTTGCTTTATGGCTACTTACTGAAGTCTTTAATTTTGAACATGCACTTGTTCAAAGTGTAGACTTTTGACTATTGGAAGTTTATAAGCTAATTTCTCTAGGATAAGTCACTTTCGTTGAGTAAATTCAGCACACTAATGCACATGATGGTGATGATGCTGTGGTGCTCTTTCTCTCACCCAGCCCAGTGGTCTGGGCCTCCTGGACCTGGCGACAAAGTTAGACAGGCAAAGGATGAGAGAGAGCAGTAGCAATGAGGGGCAAAGGAGGGCCTTGGCTGGAAGCCTTCTGAAGATCTCCGTCATTTTCTATGTGTCGCATAAAACATGTCACTGAAAGGATTATACCAGGACTTTAATGTTGAATTGCCTTGCCCCAACTGAAGGATCAATCTAAACACTAAGCTTAGTATATTATATTCAGTAAGCATTGGCTGATTTTTGTTAACTTTCTATATGTCTTTTTTGTCTTCCCCAAACAGAGGCATTCCAATCATTTTTTTATGTTAGGAGACCATTCACCATCACCTAGCCTAGTCTCTAATTGTTTTGTCCAGACACAGGACATTTTAAAATGCTGTCAATGTTCACAATATCGCAAATGCAATATAAATATTATATGCATATCTACATGCACAAAGATAATTATTATGTATTTTCAATCATGACTATAGTTGTGTTATTGATCAGGAAAATTATGCTATGTGGTTAATTAACCAAACTTAAAAAACATGTGGGTTTTATATTTTTTCATTCACAAAGTTACTAAAAATAAACACAAGTGCTATCTAACCAGTAAGTATTCAAATCAACTATTTCAGAACATGGAATAGAGACTATAATAGCATCCCAATTACCTATGTACAGTGGTCTTCTGATTTGCGCTAGTACCCATTTTTGGCAGCCATTATTCTAAAATGGTGTTCCCACTTAAAAAATGAAAGAAGAAAAATATGCAGACCTGTAAGCTGAATTGAAGGAATGCTGTGAAGGGAGAGTTTCTGGTTGCTAGGGAAACCAGATCCTTTGCAAGTCTATTTAAAGGCTTTCTCTTTGGTAAACTGAGACTGGCCTTGTGACTTTCCATGAAAAATATAAGTTAAAATTATAATATATAAACATATACTTACTAAGTAAACAGTACAAAGTTGTATTTACAAACTATGAGCATTTATGTTTTGTCAGCATACTGATTGAAATTTGTCACTGCTGTTCGTAAATTAAGATAATACTAGTAAGCATACCTAAAAATATCAAAGTATTATTAGATATTATTTTATACTACAATTGGATAACATTTATTTTTTTTTTAATCAGCAAACATTTTTGAGTACCTACTGTATGTAGGCAAAGAATCAAGTGTAATATTTATGGTTAATACTGCATTTTTCAGGAGACTTTTTATACCAGCCCCTCACTATCAAATAAACAACAACAAAGAAAAATTCTGGGCCATCTAAAGTCATTGTGAGCATCACCCCCTGAACCCCAGGCAGGTCAACAACCCTATTTTACGCTTAAGAAAGCCAAGTGGTCAGAGGAAATGAATACTTTAACTGAGGGTTCCTCTAATTATTTTGTGTATATTAGCTATTTTTTCAACCAAACTGTAAGACTTCTGGGAGTTTGAAGAATAACTTACACTTAAAAAGAAAAACGGCAATAAAAGACATCACAAAAGCATTCAATATATTTGTTGACTGAATTATGACATGTGAGTTATGCTTTTTGACAAAGTGTCTCATCTGATGGTTGGATCAAAGATTAGCCTTCTCCACTCAAAACTGAATCTGGTCTTTGTCTGACTCTTCTCCTCCCCATATTTTTCCATATTTCCCATCCACTTTGTCTAGCCCATCCTATTCAATGTGAACACATAGCTAATGCTTATTATTGTATACTATGTTTTTATGCCTCAGAATTCTACATATTAAAAGAAATTGCAGAAAGAAAAAATGGCACCGGAGTGAATGGAAGCTACACAGACGATCTCCCAGGACTAAACAAGAATTACAACTAAAATAAAGACAAATGATCGGAAAAAAGCAACAGAAAAGCAAAAGCAGAGGACCATATGACCAGGGACACTGGTAGGATCTGTGAGGGTGTGAGAGAGTGTTAGCAGCACCCTCAGGGTTAAAATCCCAAGGCAGGTCCACAGTACAAAGGGCTGGGACAAAACACTACAGCTACGCACCTTGGGCTCCAGTAGAGGGAGGGCAGTCTGAACTGGAACTCCATGGGGACACCTGGGATTTACAAGGTGCTCAGAGATTTTGCTGAATCAAGGACACAAAGGACTGTGGCCACCTTGCTCCTTCCTGGAGCTGTGGAGAAGATGAGAAGCTCTCCCTCTGAAACACAACCCCACCCAGATGAGCCAAAAAATTGCAAATTGAGGCTAATTAACAATCAGCATCTGCCCCAACCTCTGAAAATCCTCTTATGTTGAACACCTGAGGGTTTTTTCCCCAAGGCCCTGAGTAACTGAGACTAATAGTCTCCAGGCAAAAAGCTAGAAGAGAACTGTACCTTACCTAGGCTTGCAAATCTACCTACGAAAGTAAGACTTGACAGTGGTGTTTAATGTGGGTCCTCCCACGCTCATCCAAACCCAGTAGAGGGAGTCACGAACAGCAGAACACCAACACTCACAGGAAAAATTTGGCAGGCTCCAATACCCACTGAGATAGCCAAAATGGTGAAACAAAGAAACAAATCCCAAATGAAAGAAAAAGAGACCTCTACCAAAGATGAGATAAATGAAATGCAGTTAAGCAAATTATCAAAGGTAGAGTTCTGACCCATGATCCTGAGGAAGCTCAACAGTATGAGTAAGGACATTAGCACCATGAGTAAAGATATAGAAACATTGAAAACCAACCAAGTGGAAATGAAGAATGACATAGCAGAAATTAAGAACACATTGGAAGGACTAACCAGCAGAGGAAAGAAAGCTGAGGACCAGATCAGTGAATTAGAAGACACAGTAGAAAAAATCAACCAATCAGAAAACCAAAAGGAAAAAACAATGAAAAAACAGGGAGACAACTTAAGAAAACTGAGGGGCAACTGGAAACATAATAACATTTGCATCATAGAGTCCCTGAACAAGAAGAAAATGACCACGGGTTAGAGAATATATTTGAAGAAATAGTGACAGAAAACTTTCCTAACTTGGTGAAGGGAGAAGGCATTAAAGTTCAAGCAGCACAGAGAGCCCCAAGTAAGAAGAACCCAAACAGGGACACACCAGGACACATAATAATTAAAATGCAAAAAATTAAAGACAAAGAGAGAACTCTAAAGGCAGCAAGAGATAAGCAGCAGGTTACATAAAAAGGAACCCCAGTCAGGCTATCAGCTGACTTCTCAACAGAAACACTACAGGCTAGAGGGGAATGGTATGAAGTAATCAAGGTCATGAAAAACAAGGATCTGAATCCAAGACTACTCTATTCAGCAACGCTAACATTCAAAATTGAAGGTCAAATAAAGAACTTCCCAGACAAAAAAAAAGACTAAGGGAATATATTAGCACCAAACCAGCACTAAAAGAAGTGTTAAAAGGACTGTTATAATTAATAGAAGAATCAGGAAGAAAAATAGAACCACACTAAACAAAAATGGCAATAAATAAGTACATATCAATAATCACCTTTAATGTAAATGGGTTGAATGCTCTGATAAAAAGACACAGAGTAGATGATTGGATAAGAAAGCATGACTCACATATATGTTGTTTACAAGACAACCACCTCACAACAAAAGACTCACATAGGTTGAAAGTAAAGGAATAGAAAAAAAAATCTTCCAAGCAAATGATAAGGAAAAAAAAAAGTTGGGGTAGATATACTCATAGCTCATAAGTTAAATTTCAAAATGAAGGCCATAACTAGAGACAAAGAAGGCAACTCCATAATTTTGAAAGAATCTATTCAACAGGAAAATATAACATTGGTAAACATATATGCACCCAATATAGGAACAACAACATATATTAAAAATCTTCTGGAGGACTTCAAAGAAGAAATCGACAGCAATACAGTCATAGCAGGGGTCTTCAACACCCTGCTGACATCACTGGACAGATCATCCAGACAAAAAATTAACAAGTAAACAGAGACTCTAAATGAAGCACAAGATCAAATGGATTTAATAGATATCTACTATCTATTTGGTATAGAGAATTACATCCCAAAACTTCAGAATTCACATTCTTCTCAAGTGCACATGGGACATTCTCAAAGATAGACCATGTGTTAGGGCACAAACTAAGTCTCTACAAGTTAAAGAAGATTGAAATCATATCAAGCATCTTCTCAGATCACAATAGCATGAAACTAGAAATCAACTGCAACAAGAACAGGCAAAGACATTTGACAACATGGAGGCTAATAGCATGTTATTGAACAATGAATTGGTTACCATGGAGATCAAGGAAGAAATTAAAAACTTCCTGGAAACCAATGAAAATGAACATACAAAAACACAAAATCTATGGGATACAGCAAAAGCAGTTCTGAGAGGGAAGTTTATAACACTACAGGCCCACCTCAAGAAACAAGAAACATTTTCGATTCTAACCTCACAACTTAACAAAGTAGAAAGCAAACAAACAAACAAAAAAAAACCCAGAGCAAGTAGAAGGAAGGAAATAGTAAAGATCAAAGCAGAAATAAACAACATGGAGACCAAAAAAACAATTCAAAGAATCAACAAAACAAAGAACTGGTTTTTTTTAAAGATAAACAGATAGATGGACCCTTAGCTACACTCACCAAGAAACAAAGAGAGAGAACCCAAACACACAAAATCAGAAATGAAAAAGGAGAAGTAATAACTGACACCACAGAAATACAAAGGATTGTTAACAAATGCTATGAATTATCATACGGCAACAAATTGGACAATCTAAGCGAAATGGACAAATTTCTAGAAACACATAGTCTCCCAAAACTGAACTGGGAAGAGTTAAAAAAGTTGAACAGACCAATCACAACTAAGGAAATTAAAGATGCAATCAAGACTCTCCAAGCAAACAAAAGCCTGGGCCTGGACAGCTTCACAGGGGAGTTTTACTGAACATTCAAAGAAGAACTAACATCCATTCTCCTCCTCAAACTATTTCAAAAAATTCAAGAAGAAGGAAGACTTCCCAACTTGTTTCATGAGACAAGCATAATTCTAACTCCGAAACCAGAAAAAAGACACTACAAAGAAAGAAAACTACAGGCCAATATCCCTGATGAACATAGATGCCAAAATCCTTAAAATACTAGCAAATTGAATCCAGCAATACATCAAATAAATTATTCGCCGTGATCAAGTGGGTTTCATCCGAGGGATGCAAGGCTGGTACAATATTCACAAATCAATAAATATGATACAACACATAAACAAAATGAGAGATAAAAACCACATGATCATATCAATAGATGTTGAAAAAGCATTCAACAAAATCCAGCACCTATTTCTGATACAAATGCTCAGCAATTTGGGAATAGAGGCATCATATCTCAACATAATAAAGGCCATATATGAAAGACCTAGAGACAACATCATACTCAATGAACGAACACTAGAAGCATTTTTCTTAAAAACAGAAACAAGACAAGGATGCCCACTTTGACCACTCTTATTTAACATAGTACTGGAAGTCTTAGCCACAGCAATCAGACAGGAACAAAAAATTTAATCCAAATTGGAAAGGAGGGAGTGAAACTGTCACTATTAACAGATGACATGATATTATACATAGAAAACCCTAAAGAATCCATCAAAAATCTACTAGACTTAATAAATGAATTTGGCAAAATAGCAGGATACAAAATTAATGTCAAGAAATCAATGGCATTCTTATACACCAATGATGAAATAACAGAAAGAGAAACTAAAAAAAAAACAATCCCATTTACCATCGCAGCAAAATAATTAAGATACCTAGGAATAAACTTAACCAAAGAAATAAAGGACCTTTTCGCAGAAAACTACAGGTCATTAAAAAAAGAAATAGAGGAAGATATAAAAAAGTTGAAGCACATACCTTGTTCATGGATTATAAGAATTAACATCATTAAAATGCCCATACTACTCAAAGCAATCTATAGATTCAGTGCAATCTTCATCAAAATACCAATGACATATTTCACAGAACTAGAATAAATACTTCAAAAATTCATATGGAACCAAAAAAGACCCCGAATAGCCATCTTGAAAAAGGACAAAGTAATCTTGAAAAAGGACAGTAATCTTGAAAAAGGACAAAGCTACTGTAATCAAAGCAGCCTGGTACTGGCACAAGAACAGGCACATAGATAAATGGAATAGAACAGAGAACCCAGAAATTGACCCAAAACATTATGCTCAATTAATATTCGACAAAGGGGGCAAGAGCATACAATGGAGTAAATACAGCCTTTTTAATAAATGATGTTGGGAAAATTGAACAGCTACATGCAAAAACATGAAAATGGACCATCAACTTACACCATACACAAGAATAAACTCCAAATGGATAGAAGACTTAAATGTGGCTCATGAATCCATAAAAATCCTAGAAGAAAATGTAGGCAACAAAATTTCAGACATCATACGCAGCAGAATTTTCACTGATACATCACCTAAGGCAATAGAAACAAAGGAGAAAATAAACACATGGGACTACATCAAACTCAAAAGCTTCTGCACAGCGAAAAATACAATCATCAAAATGGAAAGGCAACCCACTGTATGGGAGAGCATAATTGCCAATGATACACCAAATAAGGGGTTAATTTCCAAAATATATGCAGTGATCATACAACTCAACAAAAGGAAGGCAAAGAACCCAATTAAAAAATGGGCAGAGGAGCTAAATAGACACCTCTCCAAACAGGACATACAAATGGCTAGGATACATATGAAGAAATGCTCAACATCACTAATCATCAGAGAGATGCAAATTAAAACAACAATGTGGTATCACCTCACACCTGTCAGAGTGGCCGCCATCAACAAATCATCAAACAACAAGTGTTGGCAAGGGTATGGAGAAAAGGGGATTCTAGTACACTGCTGGTGGGAATGCAGACTGGTGCAGCCACTATGGAAAACACTATGATGTTACCTCAAAAACTTAAAAATTAAATTACCATTTGACCCAGTGATCCTGCTTCTAGGAATATACCCCAAGAAGCCTGAAACACCAATCAGAAAGAATATATGTACCCTCATGTTCATAGCAGCACTATTTACAATCGCTAAGATCTGGAAACAGCCCAAGTGTCCATCAGTAGACGAGTGGATAAAAGGCTGTGGTACATATACACAATGGAGTACTATGCAGCTGTAAGAAAGAAAGATCTCTTATCCTTTGAGGAAACATGGAGTGACCTGGTAAATTTTATCATAAACAAAACAAGCCAAGCCGAGAATGACAAATATCATATGATCTCACTTATTTGTGGAATATAATGAACATAACAGTCTGAAGAACAGGGTATTCCCAGAGACATGGAAGTAGAGTACAGATGACAATCCCCATAAGAGGTGGGGGGCGGGGAGATAAACCACAGAACTTATATGCATGTATGCATAATCAATGCACATGGACAACAAAGCTGGGGACGGGGTAGGGAGGGAGGAGGAGGAGGGTGTCAATGGGGGGAAAAGGAGAAACATCTGTAACAAAAGGAAATTGCAAGCAGAATTTCACATTCCCTGGGTCAGCTCTGACAGGTTGCAAGCACTAATTAATTTCCTTCTATGCCTTCTCCTGATTTGTCTTAAGATTATTCATTGTCAGGGTAGGGCATTTCTCCCAAATCCATCAAATGTTGTCCTCAAACTCTAAGATGGGCTCCATTTGAATTCTTCACCTGAGATAAATGTTGCTAACATTGATAATTTAGGCTTTCTTGTAAAGAAAATAAAATCTATATGAAGATTATTATTTTTATTATACCGTTTAGATGAAATTTTATAATTGATTATTTGGTGGAAAAAAAGAAGTGAATCAAAAAAGAAACAATATAAATGAGGAAAAGAGTAGAAAAGAAAACCAGTTATGGCTCATTTATATAGGGGGAAAACTGGCCTTATGTGGTGGAATTCTTTTTCTCTTTCTGCTGTGTGACTTGGCAAGAATAGAAGAAATTGTGTACAAGGAACTTGAAGGAAAAAAAAAAAAAGGAAAGAAAACCCTTTCTAAGAATGACTTGTAATCAGGAAATTTTTAATTTTTTCTCCATGGATAGAAGGATCTGGTACACTGAAATGTTCTTCAAGCAGACAGAAGGAAATGGCAAGAAACATAAAGAGTTAAGGAGAGGAGATGCTTTAAAACCTGGGAAGACAATGGAGAAAATTAAAATACGGAGCAGCAACTTGTTAAAGCAATAATAGTGTATTTTAAGCATGTTTGCCTTTCTGTACAATTTTCTTTAACTGTTTGCTTTATTTTTATTATAAATGCAGTATTTCAATACTATGCTCACTTCTTAAAGAATTATGTTTTTCCAAACAATAATTAAGCAGTTAATTATTATATTTCAGTTTGAGTTATTATGGGAGTAGTTGCTACACCAGGATGTGATAGTAAAAAACATGCTGTCCAATGCCTGACAGCAAATCCTAATTATGTCCAATCCCTGACAGCAAATCCTCAGAGTGGCATAAACTGCCTTAGGGGTACAAGTTATTCCAATATAAGACAGGAAGAAAAAACAAACATTATACAGATCAAGTCCTGCTCGAAAGCTGAAAATCTGTGTAGTGTAGAAAAATCGTATGTGAGATCTAAAGGCAGTGCGGTGTACAGGGCATTCCTGGCCTCAGATGACCTCATGTTGCTGCACCTGGAGCACTTCACCTGGCAGAATTAGAGTCTCAAGGTCAAGTTATAAGATATATATTTCTATAGCTATTACCACCTAGTAAATGTCCAATAAAGTTTGAATTACTTGTAGGAAATGTTTTCTCCTAATAAGACCGACTATTTATTGTGAACCATGAAGTCTTTATATATAAATTACGAGTAACAACAGTATGAGTATTATTATGCTTAGTTTACAGATGTGTGAAATTCCCTGGCCTTTCATGTAACTAGGAAAGTAGCCATGTTCCTGGAGACAGAGATCAATTCTTCATCATTCCCCCAGAAGCCACATAAGGTGAAGTCTGGTCAACAACTTCACGTCTCCCTTATAGGCAAGCAACTCCTTGCCTATGATTTTGTAGTATATACACTGTTAAGTATATTTTAAAGTAATCTGTATTTTCAAGACCCTCCCCTTCATCCACTCAACACTCTAGAGTCTAGTGATCTCTTGAGCAATGTCTTTACTGGGAGGTCTGCACCTGTGTAGAGCCATGAAATTTTTCAGAATCTGGAAGCTCATTCAACTTCTCTAGGAAAGAAATTATGGTACTTAGTGGAGGGCATAACTCTGGGTCTATGGAGGTGCCCTGAACTGTCTTTGACTGTTCCTACAACTCTCCATTCTGAAGCATATAAATATTCTAGAGCTCAACTCAGACATACTAATTTCTGCAGTAGTTACCTAAAAACTGAAGAGATGTTGACCCTAAACACTCATAATAATATATTAATTTTTCCATTATTTTGAAAAGTAAGTTACCTTAAAGAGAAACAATTTATCATTTGTGGGATTCTTGAGTTGTCAGTTACATTTTTAGGGATTTATTTGTATCGCTACTGAAAAAGAAATACTGTTTTGCTCCTAAATTTTTTCCTATAATTATATTACTAAGGAAAGACAATGAATCTAGTCGTACAGATTGGTGTGCTATCCCTGCTTCTCCATTTACTACCTGACTGACACTAGGAAAGTTACCTAAATCTCTAAAGATTAGTTTCAGCATCTGTAAAGAGATTCCTTTCTTACAGGATTGTGGAATGTTAGATAATGGGTGCCATATGAAAGAATCTAGTATAAGGGCTCTCATACCCTTTTTATACATACACACATAGTTCCACAATTAATATTTTATTATAACTTTTGGCTAACCTCCCTGTTTTCATATGAAAGTTTATATCAGCCTATGTCTTAAAATTCATTAATATCTTATGGGAAGACTAGGATGCTGCTGGATATAATGTGGGCACTGATATACTCTTAGAAATGGCAAGTCCAAATAGGACAGCACAACAAGTCAATCTCCCCAAATCACTCCTGCATGCCACCTTCCTGCTTCTGCATCTTTTCCATGCACTCCTGGGAAGTGACTCAGAGGTTACAGGGGCATTTGTGTGGGGAAACTCAGAAAGGGGGAATTTGGATAGTTGCTATGTTCAACAGGCCAGGCTAACATTGCCAGCTTCTAAAGGAAAAATAATAATAAAAATGTAATGTTGCCCAGCTGGTGTGGCTCACTGGTTGAGCATCAACCCATGTACCAGGAGGTCGCTGGTTCAATTCCTGGCAGGGAAGATGCTCAGGTTGTGGGTCCATCCCCAGTGGGGGTCATGCATGAGGCGGCCAATTGATGTTCTCTCTCCCTCTCCCTTCCTCTCTCTCTAAAATCAGTAAACAAAAATATTTTTGAAAGAAAGATAATGTAATGTTTAAAAGTCTCCAAGTACTGGAGAAGGGTGGTGGAAGGGCACCCCAAGTCAGTTTTCACGTATCATATAGATGTGCTCCGTGCAACCTCTGCCCAATACAACAGGCTTCTTGGAGAACAAAATGACAATCTCTTCCTCAGAAAACTCTTTGTCTTATTATAATCAAAATTCCCCAATTAGCCTCAGAAAAGCTGGCAATATTTATTACATTCTGAAAAATAGTCAGTATTAATGGCATGCCATTTTAAAATAAATAAAGAATCTGAGATACACTGATGTTGTTTTCCTTCTTCAAGGTCACTGATAAGTTGAGACTAGAGCCCAGATGATTTCAGCTTTCTAAGTCAGATTTCTCTTCATCAATTTAAGTATAAGCTATTCATCAGAATGGCATCAGTACTAGAAATATAATTGCATAATTAAAAAAATATATGCTTAAAGATACAAATATATATGTAAACATACACCTATATATGCACATATATACACATAATACACATATATGTGTGTGTGTATATATATGTGTGTGTGTGTGTGTGTATATATATATATATATATATATATATATGTAGTGAATCCATTATGCATTCATAGTAAATACAGTAATCAGAAAGCAGTCAGATACAGGAAAATAATAATGAAAATCTAAACCTATGTGGTACCAGTGTTCATTAGTGTTTAAGTAAATACTCCAATTCCAATGAGTTATTTCATAGCAAATATATTTTTTTAATGTTTGCATATTTGTTTCAAAAATTTTTTTTAAGAAGAAAAAAAATTATCAAGTAAATTACAAAACATGTTTCATATTAAAGCACAACAATAAAACTGTTTTAAGTTTGTTAGCTGTTTTTCAGAAAGTTTTCATTTTATTTCAGAATCAATCTAATTTATAGCAAACCACCCTTAGCAAAGTTATGAATACAATAAATTTCATTTCATATATGAGTGTTTGTTATATGATACATTTAAAATTATCTTTCAACCATGCTTCTTGCTTCTTTAAATAGAAAAAAGTCATAAAGTATATGAATCAAAAATCAACTATAAATTGTCATTTCCCTTGGTATGTCACAATCCCATCTTTCCCACTTTTTCTTCCCGAGTTGTTTACACAAATAAGGAGAAATGTCACCCCCTACAGGTTGAAAAGGTGGAGAGAATCAAGGAATTACACCTCACACTTTCTGACAAGTTGTCTACCCTCTCTCTGCAACTCAATGACCACCATCGGCCCACACCAACATCATATCTGTAAGAGCCTCAAGTTTACATATGTACATAATCACCAAGCCTCCTGGTTTATTACATTTCTGAAATATGTGTAAGCTACAATTGACTGTGGCCATGACAAGCTAATTAACTTCTCTGGATCACAATGAATAAAAGTTCCAGAAGAGTTATGGGAAGGGGAGTCAGGTGCAGACTGGGTTACCTAATTCCCAAACCTTCCTCAAACTTCAAAATCCACTGTTGTTAATTGAGGACAGAGCGAATGGCTGCGTATAACCATTTGCTTCTGATTCAGGGAAACATCAAGAGAAACTTTCTGTTAGCAGATGCTCTCCTGTTAGGAATTCATTGCAAAGCTAGCTGAAACCCTGAAAAAGAAATTGCAGGAAGCCTGCTAGCTTCAATGAAGATACATGAAGCCAAAGAAAACTCTATTTTTCTGGAAAACATTTCAAACACCAGAAGACATTCATTTTAATGAGTTGTCATGAGGTGTTAAGAGGTATGGAGATCTGTGCATTGCCAAAATTTGCCCTTCCTCCACACCTCCTTCTTTCAGAGCTTGTGCTAATGGATAGAGGAGTTCTGTCTCTTAAGGCAATTCATCTTCAACTTGTTTTGGTCAGTTGAAAAAGCAAAAACAAAAATAAAAAATCTACTGCCCCAGAATTTTTCTTTAATTGCAACGCACAAAATTATAACTTGGTTACAAAAACTTCAAATACCTGCTTTTTACTACTTTTGCATAACTTGTACTCTGCTCTCTCCTTTTATGCCTTGAAATATAAAATTTATGACCACTCTTTTCCCACTGTCTATGTGAAAAATCAGACTCTGGATTAAAATCCCAATGGACTGAACTATAATTTTGTGATTAGTTCCTGGAATTGCATTGAATTTTACCCATTGGGTTGTCACTGTTGGCACTTTTAACTCAATCAACAATATTTGTTAAGCACTTAGGGTGTGTAAAGTGCTGTGAGTTGGGAGAGTGTCATAGGAAGGCCAGTTCTGCAGACACCATTGAACTGAATCCAAGGGCCCAAAGGGCATGTTTATATGGGACTCCAATGGGAAGCCAGAACTCCTGTTGCTTGTCAAGTTGCCTCTACATCCCTCTGTCTCCACAACCCTCAAGTGTCTTCACCACTATGTGTCTTGGACCAACTGGTTTAATCTATGTACTTTATCCTTCTTCATCCCAGTCACTACAAAAAACTGATGACTCCAACGTCATTCTTCATTCTCTAAAGGTAAATCCTCACTTGGCTCCATAAACTGTCTTTTCTGACCTCATCTTCCACCCTCTATATCTTGAAAACTTTTGTTCACTGTGTCCTTGAAACTCTAGGTCAGTCACTAAACCTCTCCCTTAACCTCAGCATATTCTCTGAAAGTCCCCATCAAACACTTAATTTGAGTGAAACCTGGCTCCCACTGAGGACAACCATTCCCTTCCAGCCTTCTTGAACAGTGGCTGTTTATCTCCTAACTTCCCATGGGCACATGAGGTCTGGCTAGAGTACCCCTCTTGTTTCTTATCGTTTGCATAACATTCTCCCTCCCTTCTCTATCAAAACTCCCAGCATTGAGTCATTTTATCAGATACTATGCTGTCCTGTTGCAATCAGCTCCCATGTTCACAGGATTCCACTTCTTGCTCTCTTGGTAGAAGAGTTTAGCCTCCACTACCGTCATTCTTTCCAATACTTTCTCATTGTTAGGAAACTCACACTGTTCTCTCTTCCAACATCCTGGCCTCTTGATTCCTAAATTCCTTTCCTCTAAAGATCTTCTCATTTAGCCTCACTTTGACCACTTATTTCCATAGTCATACCTTATTGTTACCTGAATTTCAAATGCCAATCTCTACCTCTGAACTTTTAGTCCACAATCTCTAGTAACCCAAATCTAATATTATGACCTAAATGTTTGTGTTCCCCACCCTCAAATCCATTTGGTAAGTTCCTAACCCCTAATGCAATGGTATTTAGAAATGGGGTCTGTGGAAGGTAATTAGGTTTAGATGGGGTCATGAGAGAGAGCCCCTCATGATGGGATTAGTGTCCTTAGAGGAAAAGGAAGAGAGACCAAAGCATTCTCGCATTCTCGCATTCTCTCTCTCTCTCTCTCTCTCTCTCTCTCTCTCTCTCTCTCTCACACACACACACACACACACACACACACAACAAGAAGGCAAGCCAGAAAGAGATTCCTCACCAGGAACAGAATCTGTACCTACTTTGATCGTAGACTTCTTAGATTCCAGAACTTTGTGAAACAAATGTCTATTGTTTAAGCCACTTAGTCTGTGGTTTTTTCTTATAGAAGCTCAAGCTAAGATATCCAACAATTCTTCAAATGCACTACAATCTATGGATTCAGTCACCCATTTACTTTTACTCACCCATGGTATTCTCTACTTTCCTTATCATAGCCACTGGCCTGCACATACCGTCATCTCTCTTACTCATTCCCTGCTTACCAGTTTCTATCCTCCTGTTCTTTCTCGAACCTACTCGCATCATATTTTTGTCTTCACTACTTCATAGAAACTGTTTTTCTTGGAATCACTATCATTGCCTGTTTGCTAAATCTAATGGGCATTGCTGGGTTCTTATCTGCTATGACCCATCAACAAATTTTGAACAGAATTAATCATCAATAATTTCCTTAAAACCGATTCTTCTCTTGGCTTTTAGAACACATCATTTATTTATTATTCTTTGGTGTTCTGATATCTCCCTCAGTCTATTTTGCTGTCTTTTCCAATCCCCAGTTTCAAATATAGGAGCTCTCCAAGGTTGATCTATTATAACTTTTTAATACCCACTCTTCAGTTGATTTTATTCACCCTCAGAGCTTCAAGTACAATTCATATACTGATGGTTTCCAACTTTATATGTCCAGCTTCGAATTTTCCAGTGAATCCCCAGCTCACATCTTCAATTATCTACTTGATATTTTTCATAGGATATTTAGTAGACATCTCAAACTTAACATACTAGCTTCTAATGTTTTGTCAAACCCAGCTCTTGCTGTGGCTTTCTCATACTGTCCCTCCAGTACACACGCCTCAAACAGGTAATTGTATTTGACAGAGATATTTTTACATCTCATATTCAGTCTGTTGAAATTTTCTGCTTTTCTCCCTTCAATGAATTTGATCATTTCTTATACATCATTATCCACATAGCCCAAGACACCATAATTTCTAGCCGTGTTGCAGTAGCCTTCTATCTAATCTCACTTCTCCTACACTTTGCTATCTGTGGTCTATTTTATTTTATTTATTTATTTTTTTTTTATTCTCACTCGAGGACATTTTTCCATTCTTTGCTCAGATAGAGTGGGGAGAGAGAGAGAAATATCAACGTGAAATGAACACATCGAGTGGCTGCCTCCCACATGACCCAACCAGGGCCAGGGACAAACTGCAACCAAGTTACATGCCCTTAGTGGGAACCAAACCCGGGTCTCTCTGGACCCCAGGCTGATGCTCTAACTGCTGTGTCAAACCGGCCAGGGCTCTGTTGTCTATTTTAAAGAGTATCAGAAGCAGTATTATCAATACTGTAACAAGCCAGGTCTTCCATTTGTTCTATATCCTTGAATGTTTCACATCTCACTTCAAGTAAACAATAAAAACCTTGTCACCTACAAATCCATACACCATCTGGTTGCGTATTACCCCTCTCACCAATTCTCTTTCTCTGCTCCCCCTCACTCCTCACTTTACCTATGAAGTACTCCTTGATGTTCTTCAGACATACTTGACAGTCTTATATATCAAGGACTTTGTGCTTACTTTTCCACCTGGCTTAATGCTGCTTATCCTAGATATCTGCCTAAATGTCTACCACACTCTTGTTATTCAAAGTCACCTCTCAGGATGTCTTTCCTGACCATCCTATATACATTTTAGTGCCATCCCATATTTTTTTTATGTGCCACCTGAGATTGGAACACATGCCTTGCTTTCTGTTGGACTAACCCTACACCGGTGAGGCTATTCCCATGGTCATGGATCCAGTCTGCTGCAATTGCTGTGTTTCAAGAAATTCACTGCTGTGATAACTCCCAGGCCTCCCTGTTGCTTACAGCTACTGCCCATCAACATCTTGCCTTTTTTCCTCTCCATGCATATCTCACCTCCTGCCTTGCAACTTCCATGCAGACACTAAAGCCAGAGAACCACCGAAACGGGTCAGTACCCTGCAGGCACCACCTGAAGCCCTCACTAACCTCCTCTGCCTTTCTCCCCTCCTGATGCTCTGCTCAGAGACACAGTTCTCTCACAAATCCTCTCTGAAGAGGCACCGGGAGAACACACGGCTGCTCTTCCACAAGCAGGGGCAAGCTCAGTAATACACTCCCTTATCTTTGCTCTCTCGGAGCAGTCAAGGTTGTATTCCAAAACCATCCTTCTCAATACGTTATTTCTTGTTTTAAAACACTTCCACCATCTAAAATACTTCCACAGTTAGCCTTTGCCTATAAAATAAACCACCGGGTCCTTTACAGTGGCATTACAGTTTGGCAACAATTTCCAGTTTCTTCTCTTGCTCACCCTGTTTTAGCCAAAATACGTCAATCAACATCCTTGACTGCATCCAGCAGTTTCTTAGCTGTGTGTCTTGGCATAGAATTTCATGTCTTCCAGGAATTCTAAGACCCTCATTTCTTCCTATCAAAATCATTTCTAGCCCTGGCCAGTTTGGCTCAGCGGTTAGAGCATCAGCCTGCGGTCCGGAGAGACCGGGTTCAGTTCCCGCTAAGGGCGCGTGCTTCGGTTGCAGTTTGTCCCCGGCCCTGGTTAGTCGTGCGGGTGGCAGCCACTCGATGTGTCCCTTCACATCGATGTTTCTCTCTCTCTCTCCCTTCTTCTTTCTCCCTCCCACTCTATCTGTACAAAAAAATGGAAAAATGTCCTTGGGTGAGGATAAAAAAAAAAATCATTTCTATGTTTTTATGATCCAGATCAAATGTCACTTCTTTCATGAAGACTTTCTTGTTCCTTCCCTCAAAAAAAAAAATAATAATAATTCTCATTTCCCTGTGTGGCAACTTAGAATGAGCTGCCTGGTATGTCTGTTTTTATGCATTCATTTATGACTTCTCTTTTGAATCCTAAACTCCTTGAGGGCAAAAATAGTATTGTCTATTTATATCTCCTTTGCAGTACCTAGATCAGCAATTTTCAATCTTTTTCATCTCATGGCACACATAAACTAATTACTAAAATTCTATGGCACATAAAAAATATATATTTTTTGCTGATCTGACAAAATGAGTATATATAATTTGATTGATTCATCTAAAAAATAATAATAGTTTTTACCTATGCTTTTTGCTCTAAAGTGACTTTTTAAATAATCAGGTGCCTATATTTGTATATAAGGATTTCTAGTACTAAGAATTAACTAATCAAACACAACCTTGTTATGCAACATGACCAATAAGAGGCAACTCTGTTATATGACTTTTTATTTATGGTTTAACACATAGCATTCACATAAGACAGCTATTATTGTGTTGGCTGTAGCCATTTTTTTATTTGACAGTCTAAGGGAAAAGAGGTCAGGTATTTCATGTTTTAAAATTTTTTGTGGCACACTGGTTGAAAATCACTGACCTAGATAAATGACATGAGTATATTACATTTCCTTTAAAAATGTTAACTCTGCCCAGCCAGTGTGTCTCAATGGTTGAATGTCAACCCATGCACCAAGAGGTCGCTGGTTCGATTCCCAGTCAGGGCACATGCCCAGGCTGTGGGCCCGATCCCCAGTGGGGGCAGGCAGGAGGCAGCCAATTGATGTTCTCTCTCATCGATGTTTCTGTCTCTCTCTTCCTCTCCCTTCCTCTCTCTCTAAAATCAATAGAGAAAAAATGTTCACTCTAATCAAATAGCAAGGCAGACTATCTGGCAATATCCAAAGAGATCAGGGTGTTGCAGAGTATGTGAGTCCCAGGAATGCTGCAGAGAGTTGGTTAGAAAGGATCATGAGGCCTGGAGTCAGTTTTATTGAATACTACCATTTAACACCTGTGCAGTTAAGGGCAATATACATTTTTAATTTGTTATTAACCTGTAGTCCCTTCTACTACATATAGTACATATAGACATCCATCCTACATAGATATAATAGTATTTACCATATATGATTGTGTGGAGGATTATGCCTGACTCAGGACCCAAAACCTCATGTCCTGATCCTGCACTCTAAACACCAACGTCGCAGGCCTCTGGGTTACTTCTGAGGCAGCAACCTTAGGGCACAGGGTTACAGTGGCTGTGTCACAAGGAGGCTCTTCCCCTGTTGGACATGCAGTGTGCCCCAGTGGCTGGTGTATCTTCTCTGCACCTACACTAGCTTTAAGGGGTCTTGCCATTGACAACAGAGAGTGGGTTGAGCAGAGGGTGGCTTACCTCTCCCTGCTGAGTTCTACATAGAAACTCAACTACATAAAAGCAGCATATGTCCAGAGAGAATTAGAGCCAGAAAAGGAGGATGTGCCTTTTCAAGCAATCAACTTAGCAGACAGTGTGGAAAATAAAACCTCAAAGGGAGGAGGGGAACTTTGCCGTGTTGTTCACATTTATTTCTCTGAAAATGGCTAAGCAATCTCATATAATTGTGCAGCATTTCTGGGAGAGAAAACGAAGCTGAATAATGTTAGCTCAGAGAATAAAGTAGAATGCAAAGGGGAAGGAGTTATTTCCTGTCTACAAGAGAGACAACATTAGAACTGCTTTTGCTTTCAATAATAATGTTAACATGCCGATATAAATTTATCTTGTCTACAAGCTTGAGACTTCATGTCATAGTAATAGAACTTGAGGTGATGTTTATAATTATATAAAATTGCATGATTCAGAGTAAAGATGAACCCAGACTACACTGACAACACAGACAAGCAGGAAACTCAGACACAACAAATTAGGAATCACTAAAGTTCCTTGTGAAATATAGGATTTCACACACAGGGACTTATGAACCGAGCCCACAAATGCCAGTAGCTACTAATGCCATGATAAAGAAATTATGCCATTTTGTTTTGAATAAAAAACTTTTTTTTTATCTTCACCTGAGGACATTTTTTAATTTATCTTCAGATAAAGCGGGAGGGAAAGAGGGACGAAGGAAGAGAGAGGAACATCCATGTTCTCACATATCGAGTGGCTGCCACCCACACAACTTCACCAGGGCCGAGGACAAACTGCAACCGAGGTACGTGCCCTTAGCGGGAACCAAACCCAGGACTCTCTGGTCCGCGGGTGGATGCTCCAACTGCTGAGCCAAACCGGCCAGGGCATAAAAAACCATTTCTATGACTAACCTCAAATATGTCATTTTTAAGTGAAGAGAACATAATTAAAGTAATTCAGCCAGCCCTACAATTCCCCAAACAAGAATTTGATTTGAAGTAACTAACAGCACATTTCTGAAATTACTTGTCTTTTTTAGGAAACTGTCTGACCTATGTGATTACGCTTTGTAAATTCAAAGGTGAAAAAAAAACACAAAGTTGTTGCCCAAGACTAATATCTGAGCAGAGACAGAAACTTAAGCACAGTATTTTTATTTTGTTACATTTACACACACATATTTATATGCATAGATGTGCTTACACATACAGGTATATGTGGATATATTTATAACTAAGACTTGCTCAACCATTGATTGATAATAATTTAAGTACTATTTATCTTGGAACCCCAGAATTCAGTACAATGCCTGGAATGTAGCAGGTGACCCATAAATTTGTTTTGTTGACCTATAATCTATAGGCTGAGTTCTATTGAGGATTTAATAGATTCAAATATAGCAAATTTCTTAATAGAACAGTTTAAAAATTTAGAAACCTTCAGGTAGCAAAAATTTTTCCAAGAAGAAAAAAAATCCAGTATTTTTCAAAAACACTAAGTCTTTTGAGAAAGGTGGGTTAAAACCAACCCCTAAATGTGCCATAAGCATCTTTCTGATATATCAATTTTTTATTTCCATGAAAATTAGCATCCAAAAATATAGTTTTGCCTCCCCCCCCCCCCAAAATAAAATTTAGACTAGTTCCCGAGGAAGCTAAAAGATAGAAGCCATACACTGAGATCCTTGGTCAGTGAGCTGTGCTCCCCAGACCAGGCACTGCAGGAGCACATCAACACTAGACTATAGTGGAAGGAGACAGGCCATGAAATATTAACACAATACACTGGTTAATTATATAGTTAGTTAGAAGGTGATGGTTATTTTGGAAAATAGAGCTGGATAAGTAGAGCCAGAAGAGTGGAGGTGGTTGCAAATGTCAATAGTATCAAGTTACCCTCTAAAAGAAAGAAGCCAGGTGAACAAGTACATAGAACAGACCTAGGGATGAACTATGCATTAAAGGGAAGTGATTAACCAAATGCATGAACATTTGGATCCAGACCTACAGATAAACTGCAGGAGTTAAAAAATGAACAGACGAGATATTTGAAGAAGAAACTGGAGAGTGTTTAATAGTGAAGCCTGGAGTTGGAACATTCTAAACGAAGGATGTCCCAACTTGGACGTCATAAAGGGTGTGGTGAGATGTTTTCTCATTTCCCATAGTTGGGTTCTCAGGACAGAGGACAAGGCACTGTAGGAGATGACTTAGAACATTCATGTTGACTTATACTCTTTATAATATTAACTGAATAGTTTCAATTAAATGAAATATAAAACAAAAAGACTATACAAAAAAAATTAATGCAACAAAGACCTGGTTCTTTGAAAAGATTAATACAACTGGCAAACCTCTGGCTAGATTCACTAAGGAAAAAAGAGATAAGACTCAAATAAACAAAATCAGAAAGAGGGGAAGTTACCACAGATAGCACAAAAACACAAAGGATCATACAAGACTACTATGAAAAACTATATGCCACCAAATTTGATAACCTAGAAGAAATGGATAAGTTCCTAGAAATATTAAACCTTCCTAGACTGAATCACAAAGAACTAGAAAATCTAAATAGAACAATCAACAGTGAGAAAATTGAAACAACCATCAAAAACCTTCCAAAAAATAAAAGTCCAGGACCACCTGGCTTCACTAGTGAAAATTCTTACCGGACTACTTTACAGGTATTCCAGGAAGGCCAGGTATGTCTGCACAGCATAGAAATTTTTTTTAAAAAGAGTAAAGCACTATATTCTAGGAAAATTAATATTGTTGAATACTGACCCTTCTTAAATAAGCACCAGCTTTAGGGTGTAAACTCGGGTATCAGGGCCCTGGGCTTCATTGAAATTTTGATGTCTCTCCATCTGTGTCTTTGATAGCAAGCAGGAGTGAGCTCTGTCTGTTACCTGCCGGGGCTGGTGTTCTCCAGCACTTTTCTTGTAGTGTTTAAATGCTCATTTGTGTCAAGCTTCAAATGACACTGCAGTCAGTGTTTTCCATTGTAAATGTGGTAATCATGGGGAATGGCAGAGGATGGTGCCTACGGGAACCTGGAATCTATATCCTGTTAATGGGGCTCCCTGGAGACTAACTGAAAACCACAACAGACAACAGATCAAATGAAGAAGAGTTATATGCTGATGTGCTCTTTATTTTTGAGTATCCACTTTCAAGGTCTAAGAGACAGAGATGCAGATAACAACTGGCCCATCAGACAGCTGACTTACATATTATGCACTTAAGGAGGTGCTAAATGTGGAAAGTTAGACATAGATGTATCTTTGATGCATCACAGTCTAATAAGAGAGTTACAAGTGAGCATGTGCTGATGAATTCAGAACACCACAAGAGGAAGTAGGCACATAACATCTTGAGTCATAAATAGAGAAAGCTATAATCTGATGGAGGACAGGGGAGGGAAAAATAATACAGAAAATGGTCTTGACAAGGCTTGAAGAATAACTGGTTCACCAAGCAAATAGAGAAAAACATTCTAGTTGGGTGTGTGTGTGTGTGTGTGTGTGTGTGTGTGTGTGTGTTGATGGAGATGGATATGGGGTGGGAAGATTGTAAGTACAGAGGCCCGGAAATGCAAAATACATGACTAGAGAAAATTAAAATGTTTAGTACAACTATTTCCCATATTCAGCCTTATTTCAAACATGTCATATTAATGGCTTTGCATAGATAGATATTTGAAATTTATTTTTATGATAGCTTATAAAAATTATTAAAATTTACTATTTTATTATTAAAATAGCTTATTATTAAATTATTAAAATAGTTTGATGCCTGTTAAAGCACATTCCAAACAAGCACTAGTCACATGTTTCTCCAAAGGGAGTAAACTTGCAGAATCTGGAACAATGTTAAGCACTGAAGTTTTATATCTCACAGAGCTGTGTCTAGTTAGAGAATGAACTCTGCTCCAATCCATCTTGTCGCCCACTTAGTCTGGTTGATAAAAGGCTAGACATCAATCAGGAAAGAGCATAACTATCGAGTGCTCTTGGGAGAAATATGGACACCTTAGCAAGAACACGAAACCATTATGGAATAATTTGAGTTTGGATGAACATAGGTCAAAAACATAACTTCTTGAAAAATGTCATTGGCCTAGAAATCAGACTACATACTAGAAGGATATGGTTCCCTAAAAAGTTTCTAACTTTATTCGTTTTAAGACTATAATGTTACATATACTCATAAAAGCTATGCTATTTAGATACACAAAGTAAAAATGTTTGATTAAAAAAATCATTTCAGCCCTGGCCGGTGTGGTTCAGCGGTTAGTGAGTCAGCCTGCGGTCCGAAGAGACCCGGGTTCGGTTCCCACTTAGGGCACATACCTCGGTTGCAGTTTGTCCCCGGCCATGGTTGGGTCGTGTGGTTGGCAACCACTCGATGTGTCCCTTCACATCAATGTTTCTCTCTCTCTCTCTCCCTCCCACTCTATCTAAACAAAATACCAAAAAATGTCCTCGGGTAAGGATAAAAATAAATAAATAAATAAATACATAAATAAATAAATAAATAAATATCATTTCAGTTACATAAATGCAGATACCCAACAAATCCAGTCATGTCCATGTCCCCTTCATGTCCCTTCTCTATAAATGGTAATGGCAATAACCCAATTAATCAGCAAGGGTGACCTTCAGCACTGGTGAATCATCCCTCTTCTA
The DNA here is from genome assembly GCF_014108415.1 of Molossus molossus. Lineage (NCBI taxonomy): Eukaryota > Metazoa > Chordata > Mammalia > Chiroptera > Molossidae > Molossus > Molossus molossus. The sequence continues at coordinate 28,854,602 of NW_023425366.1, read as the reverse complement.
CCTCCAGCCCTTCTATCACCAATAGAAGTCTCTCCTTCTTTTGATTTCTTTTCAGAGGCTCACGTCCAGGTAAACAAAGTGTATAACTGATATGGAAGGCAGATCAGTGAGATGGTTATAAGTTGGTGTTTCTGAATTAAAAAAATTTTTTTTTTCTTTATTGATTTTTTTTAGAAAGAGGAAGGGAGAGGGAGAGAGAAATAGAAACATCGATGAGAGAGAACATCGATTGGCCGCCTCCTGCATGCCCCCCACTGAGGATCAGGCCCACAACCTGGGCGTGTGCCCTGACCGGGAATCAAACCAGCAACCTCTTGGTGCCTGGGTCAATGCTCAACCACTGAGCCACACCTGCTGGGCTGGTGTTTCTGAATTCTGTTAACATGGATTTGAATCTTGGTCTGCTACTCCCTCACCATGTGAGCTTGAAAGTGATGTCATCCTTCTGAGTTTCAATGTCCTCATCTGAAACAAAGATAAAAACAAAACCTACCTTATAATGTTGTCATAATAATTAACTAAAATAACGTATCTAAGAAATTTGGCACATGTTAAATATTTGATGAAATTTAAATGCTATTATTGAACTTATTATTACTCCTAGACAATGAACTAGAAGGGAGTCAAAAACAGCACATGTGAATTCATAGAAAAAAATATTAGATGTGCTGCTCTGTAATTCATTATAATATTTAAAACCTATAGCTGACATGCGTATTTATATATTTTTTACTTTTTGTAACAGTAAAATAGTTTGACATCTAAAAGCCAGAACTGACTTCTTCTGGTTTGGACAAACAATTGACACTAAGTGACTGTGCATCTAATCCATGCCGTTGACTCCGTGCTTCACAGCACTGTCACTACCTTTGTTTTAACAGGGACCACAGATGGAAGAAGGAATAGAAGAGACCCACTGGAGGAGGCTGGGTATGAAATTACTTGCAAATAGTTTTCTCTATAATTACACCATTTTGTTTGCTGATCAGCACCCATCCTAGTGAGGCCCCTACCTCCCACAGAGACAGGAGGTAAAGGCAGAGAGGTGCTATCTTATTTAATGTTTAAGTTTCAAAAATATGGTACCTCAGGTCCCTGAGAAAAAGACATTTCCCGCGTTGTAAAATGGGCAAGAGGCTAGAAGTTTAACTAGGTTTCAAGGTGCAGAATAAGAATTTACATCTGAAAGTTTCTAAAGAAAAGGGAGGTTAGGGGCCTAGAGCTGGGAAGAAATACTCCTGGAGTTTGTCCAAGCTGAAGAAAACATGAAGTCGGTCCTGGTCAGCATCAGCGTGAGAAGAGCTGCGGGTGCACACATTCCAGTTCCAGCAGCTGCTGACTGGAAGACCCGTTACTGAAGTCTTGTCCTCATTTCCATAAAATCCTCCATGTATTTGTGTGTCTGCATGTGTCTGTGTTTATAAAGTCCCATTGAAACCCTAACCTCCTGATGGTATTTAAAGGGAGGCAAGCTTTGGGAGGTAATTAGGTCATGAGGGTGGAGCCCACATGATGAGATTCTTGCCCTTTTAAGAAGAGGTCAGAGGGCCAGCCAGCTCTTCTGTGGCCATGCGAGGCTACGTAGCCTTCAACTTGGAAGTGGGCCCTCCCTAGAACCTGACCATGCTGGCAACCTGATTTGGGACTTCCAGCCTCGAGAACTGTGAGAAATATATGTATGTTGTTTAAACCACCCAGTCTATAGTACTTTTTTATAGTAGCTCGAGCTAAGAAAGACACCACTACAAGCCCCAATGTTGCCCTATTTACAATTTTCTTGTCTTTAATATTATCATCAATATTACTTCCAATATTATTAATATTGAGTTTCAGTAGTGGATCATCAGACTTCATTTAGTGATGATCCAAAGTAGCAATTTCAAGGACAGCAGCTAACCTCCCCTCCCCTCACTGAATTCCCTCTTCCCTGCTGCACCGGGCCTATTCTGAGCATGTTGGCTGCAAAATCTTGATGGAGTTTAGAAAGATCCCCCTGGAGCATTGCAGGTCTTACATCTTATAAGATTACATTCAATTAGCTCTCTCAAATTGAAAAGTCACTGCCAATTCTGTAAATTAAGTAATTGAGTGCCTGATGAAAGAAGGAACACTGTAACAGAAAGGGGGTGCAGACCCCCAAGCTGTTCTCTCATTCTAGAGCTGCAAGAATGGTGATGTATGACCTCATGCTTCTCTGGAGAAGTGGGCAAAATGTGACCCCTCAGATTAAGAAGGTAGCCTCTTGGGTTCATAGGGCACAGAATTAAGCCAGCCAAGATCTCGATTGCTGACCCAATTTTCTACCTACTCCACAGAAAAAGTAATATACTCTGTTCTTCCAAATTAATCTTCTAAGTCGTTAAAAAAACATAAATTTCATACAAGCAGATTATCAATGTAATGGAAAAATTAATTGGATAAGAATGAAGGAGAGGGGTCCTCAAGATCATAACAACAAAATAAAAGGCAATATAACAGATATATAGATATATATATATAGATATATATGTGTATATATATATATCTATATATGTGTGTGTGTGTGTGTGTGTGTGTATATATAAATTAATTATTGCTACTACTTTCTCAGAGACAACCATACCCCCCAACCCCTGCACCTGCCCATGTGGAGATAAAGCTGAGTGTTCAAAACATACCCTTAAAATGATAAGAACTGTGAATTAAATTAGATACATCTGTTTCTGCCTGCTCACTGAAAATTTAGGATTCAGTTTTAGGATGTTTTCTGAAATTGGACTTTTCCGAAGCTTACTTTTACAAAATGATAAAAACTGACACTTACTGATAAAATCTAAAGCAACCGGTAACTACACTGTTTAACAATGATGTGAAGAATTTCACTGAATATTGAGTTCCAATTGGCTTAATATCTATACTTCTCCTTTTTATGAAAATAATAATCAATTAGTTGCTTGTCAATGCAATCCAATACATAAACCCTCTATTTTCTTATTATTTTTCTTCCCCAATAAGAAAAGCATAGCATTTAAAATCAATTATAACATCACCTTAAATGAACCAATAACTATGAGCAACAAAATCAAAGGCTTTGAGGGTCAAGATTTTACCTCACCTAAAAGTCATTACTTTCAGATAATATTTACTAACTGTTATAAGGTACTATCTATTATGCTAAGTATATAAAATTATGTCAATCTTATAAAGGTATCAAACTTAGCCCTGGCCAGTTTGGCTCAGCGGTTAGAGCGTCGGCCTGCGGTCCGGAGAGACCTGGGTTTGGTTCCTGCTAAGGGCACGTACTTCGGTTGCAGTTTGTCCCCGGCCCTGGTTGGTCGTGCGGGTGGCAGCCACTCAATGTGTCCCTTCACGTCGATGTTTCTCTCTCTCTCCCCTTCCTCTCTCTCCCTCCCACTCTATCTGTACAAAAAATGGAAAAGTGTCCTCGGGTGAGGATAAAAAAATAAATAAATAAATAAAATAAAGGTATCAAACTTACCTGAGCTACCATATTTAGTTTCCAACAAAGTAATACATTTTATATTGAATTATATATAATTTGTAAAAGAGGAATACAGTCACATGATTTAAAAATAGAAAATCTAAATATATATATATATATATATATATATAGTGTACCTCAACCCTCGTCCCAAATCCACCCTAGTCCCTCCACAACAGATAACTGATATTACTAGTCTCTTTGGATCACACCAAAGTTTCTTTTTGCCATCCACTATTGATTTTAATTTAATAAATGCTTTCTACTTAAAAAAGCTAGTGTGCTCTTCCAGAGCTGTGGGGAAAAGCAGCAGCCCCCCCTCCCCCATCGGAGATTCAGCCTTTCTCAGGTGAGGCAAAGAAATGCAAATTGAGGTTCATTAACAACCAGCATCTATCCCACACCCTCTGGAAATCCTCTTATGCAGAACACCAGGGCTACATTCCAAGGCACTGAATAACTGAGACTAATAGCCTCCAGGAAAAAGCTAGAGGATAACTGAACCTTTCCTGGGCTTGCAAATCTACCTAGGAAAGTAAGACTTGACAGTGGTGTTTAAAGTGGGCCCACCCAGGCACATCCAACCCCAGTAGAGGGAGCCAAAAAGAGCAGAACACCAACACCCACAGGGAAAATTTGGCAGATTCCAAAACCCAAAATGGTGAAACAAAGAAACAAATCCCAAATGAAAGAACAAGAGATCTCTACCGAAAATGAGTTAAATGAAATGCAGTTAAGCAAATTATCATAGGTAGAGTTTAGACCCATGATCCTGAGGAAGCTCAACAGCATGAGTAAGGATGTCAGCACCATGAATAAAGACATAGAAACACTGAAAATCAACCAAGTGGAAATGAAGAATGACATAGCAGAAATAAAGAACACATTGGAAGGACTAACTAGCAGAGTAGAAAAAGCTAAGGACCAGATCAGTGAATTAGAAGACAGGGTAGAAAAATAATCAACCAATCAGAAAACCAAAAGGAAAAAACAAGTAAAAAACAGGAATATAGCTTAAGAGAACTGTGGGACAACAGGAAATGTAATAACATTTGCATCACAGGAGCCCCCGAAGAGGAAGAAAATGGACAAGGGTTAGAGAATATATTTGAAGAAATAGTGACAGAAAACTTTTCTAATTTGGTGAATGAAGAAGGCATTCAAGTTCAAGAAGCACAGAGAGCCCCAAGTAAGAAGAACCAAAACAGGGCCACACCAAGACACATAGTAATTAAAATGCCAAAAATTAAAGACAAGGAGAGAATCCTAAAGGCAGGAAGAGATAAGCAACAGGTTACATACAAAGAAAACCCCATGAGGCTCTCAGCTGACTTCTAAACAGAAACACTACAGGCCAGAAGGGAGTGGCAGGAAGTAATCAAGGTCATGAAAAACAAGGATCTGAATCCAAGACTACTCTCCCCAGCAAGGCTATCATTCAAAATAGAAGGTCAAATAAACAGCTTCCCAGACAAAAAAAAAAGGCTAAGGAAATATATTAATACCAAACCAGCACTGCAAGAGATCCTAAAAGGACTGCTGTAATTAATAGAAGAAATAGGAAAAAAAAATAGAACCACACTAAACAAAAATGGCAATAAATAAATAAATATCAATTATCACCTTAAATGTGAATGGTTTGAATGCTCCAATAAAAAGAAACAGAGTAGCTGACTGGATAATAAAGCATGACTCACATATATGTTGTTTACAAGACACGCACCTCACAACAAAAGACTCACATAGGTTGAAAGTGAAGGGGTAGAAAAAAATCTTTCAAGCAAATGGAAAGGAAAAAAGCCAGTGTAAAACAGACTGAAGCAATATTTCAAGAGAAGCAAGAAACTAACTTGATGACAAAGCATTCTTTCTTTAAAAATAGGTAAACATTTTCCACACCATTTTTTCCTTAATACAGCTGAAGCTTTGTCATCCTTATTTCCCAGGATTCTATTTTTAGCTAACAGTTCAATAAAGAAACATGCTCACTTGTCCTCAACAAGCGAAATGAAATTTGGCAAATAACTGTGAGTCAGACCTGAGGGGTGATCTATTTTCTGGCTAACAAGCATAAAAGATGGAAAAGAAATGTGCAGTGTTATTCTCTGTTCTAGCATTGGCCTTCCACAAGATGCTAATTAATTACAGGGTGAGACCTTATCAGACCTTTGAGATTTCATCTCAAAACAGAGTAATAACTTTCTCAGTTACACTAGTTACTGAGACTGCAACTACAGAGGAGGTAAAGAAATTACTAGTAATTATCAGCTAAACTGGTATATGAAGCAGAATTGTCATAAAAAGAAAGGACAATTTCATACTTCACTGTCAGTAAGTTTTCACTGGGCATTAATTTAATGTCCTCTGTTTGCTTCAACCACATTCTTCAAACAGATATTTTCCCTGACTTCCAAAGAGTTATAATCTAGATAAATGCTTGGAAAACTAAAATCAGTATAAAAGTCTGATAACAACTTGCCAAAAATTAATATATGTGTGTCACAGAACATTGTTGTTTTCTCATTTCATGATCATATCAGTCAGCTATTCCTGAAACAACATCATATAATGAAGCACCCTCAAATTCAGTGGCTTATAACAGCATTTACATTTTCCCCCTATATTTCTGCAGGTTGGCTAGAAGGCCCAATTTAGTCTGTCAGTGAGCTGAGCTTGGCTCTAGCCTGCAGGTTGAATTCAGGTCTGTGCCATTAATCTCTTCCTTGTCCTTGGGCCAGTGTCAACCCAGGGCTTGTCCTTCTCCTGGTGAATGGCAAAAGTACAAGAAAGCAAGGCAAGATAACTTCTACATAGTTAAGTCTTCAGCTGATGTTACATCTCATTGGATAATACAAGTCATATGGCCAAGGCCAATATCATTGAGGCAGAAAATATTGTTCTGCCCACAGTGAGAGGGTACTGCAAATTTTAATGGCAAAGGATCTGGGTACATCATTGATAATGACATAGTGAGGAATTAGAAGCAATATTCCAATCTACCATAGTGGTAAAGAAAAGTAAGGATTTTATCTTCAAAGGATAAAGAGTCTTTGACAAAAGTTTTAGAATACCTTAACTGTCTAGCTATAGAAAAATACCAAGAATTGCATATAGAAAGCAGGGTTTAGGTTAAACACTGCCTTTAATCTGAATACATGTCTATACCCTATTCAGGCATTTGCTCTTCTAAACACTTCCAAGAACAGCTCTTTGTTGTTATATTTCTGCTGCTATCACTTTGCTTAATGACTTTCCTGAACCAAATATTTATAGTCTAAAGTTCTGGCTGGTGTCTCAGTTGGTTGGAGCATTGTCCCATACACCAAAGGGTTGTGAGTTCAGTTCCTGGTCAAGGCACATACCTAGGTTGCAGGTTCAATTCTTGGTCATACAGAAGACAACCAATTGATGGTTCTCTCTCACATTGAGGTTTCTCTCTCTCTCTCCCTTCTTGTCTCTAAAATCAATGAAAACCTATCCTTGGGTGGGGATTTTAAAAAATAAAGTCTGTTTCTTAGCCACTAAAGTCTCTCTTTGGTTAGTTTAGTGATTAACTAATGATGATTTAGAGATTTACTCAAATTTCTGGAACCAACAAATTTCCCGGCTTTTGCTGAAGGTTCTGTGTGTTGGGGCATTCCTTGGGCAGGCGGATTATAACTCTACCTTAGCCATTACTTACTGCTTGAAAGGAGCTTCAAGGTCATCCAGAGGTGAGAACTTAAGGCCTTTTCAAGTGTATTCTGAGCATGCACAAAACCCTGTACATGAGCATGGCCTTTTAGATTTCTTGAAATATGTTGGAGCTTTTCAAAGCCTTCTTTGGATGTGTAATTCCTAAACATTTTCTTTAATTTTTTTTTTGTCCTCTTATTGCTTGCCCCACTGTCCCTATAGGCTGAGATAGTAAACAATCAATTTAGACCCAGAACCCATTGCCTAAAAGGACAGGAAAACCCCCAGGAAGAAGGTCCCCACACTCTCACAGCATATTTAAACTGTGATGAATCCACTACCCTTTCCAAATAGAACCTCACACCATTTACCCCAGTGACTGCACTTAGAAGAGTGCCCAGACATTTGGAGGGTTGTTGGACACAGAAACAGAGTTAACAAGCATTATGCTTGTCGGTAGAACCTAGCCTCATGAACATTGTGATTATCCCTAATTCAAATAAAGTAACTGAGCTGAAAATAATCAGATCCTATTCCTCTGACTGGGTCTTTGGAATAAATGTCAATGAGGCATAGTCATTGCCTCTGACTTAACAGCCTTGGGAGAAGGCCAGGCAGGATCAAGCCTGATTCTATGGACATATGTGGGAAGTCGGAGAGGAGGGTACAGTGAGGAATGAATTAGGGAGGTAAAGTCTCCAGCTAGACACTCAGTTAGCTGATTCTGATGGTATTCTGGATCCCAATTTTAATCTAATGGTTTTCCTATATAAAGAATTCAAACAACAGAAACAGAAAAAACATTGTAGCTATGCATGGAGCCACTATTAACATCACAAACGTTCCATTTATATTCATTCTAAGAAAGGACTTCTAAACCATGCAAACAGCTTACCTTGACCCAGGAGTAGGAGATACAGGAATAGGCAAGTCATGTCTTTTCTTTCTCTGTCCAGAATGTCCCCAAATATTCCTCTTTACTTAAAAAAAAAAAAAAACAACAACAACAACATTAAGTAATTGATCAAAAAATTTCAGACATACACTAAGAAAATTTTAGATAAGCCTGGCTGGAACTTCAGAAGCTAGCCTTAAGCAATTCCATTCCACTAATTGGATGAAATAAACTCTATTGGATTCATTTGGTCTTATAGTATATGAGAAGAGAAATTACAGCTTAGATGCTAGACAGATTTACTTCTGCATGCATCACAAGGTCATGTCTGTGCCTATCCGCTCCTCACCTTTAGAATTCATCCAAAAGTGTCCATGTAGTAATTGGCATTTGATTTGGGTTTGGGAACTATGTAAGGTTTGAATGGCTGGAGAAAAGAAGGAAGATATGAATAGATTTGGAATTAGGGGAGTAATTAATCATTAGACTAAGATATGAATGAGGTATAATTAATAAACCATAAGATTCAGGAAGGGATTTTTTTTTTCAATTTGTTAAATGTGTTGTCCTATTTAGTTTTATTTAATCCTTACAACTAAAGTAGGCAATGTCACCTCTCTTTTAAAGATAAGGAAATTGGGATTCCAAGAGGCTAAATAACAAGTTCAAGATCACACAGCTGGAAGTTTGACAGGCTTGAGATAAAAACCCAGATCAATCAGCTAAATCTGCCCCACACTGCTGCCATGAAATTAAACGTGGGGGATAAGACCATAAAACAAATTCAGGGCCACATAATAGAACCCTTCCTTTATGAGATAAAGATAGTAAATCTTATTCTGTAGGCAAAGGACCACCAAAGTTTTCTGTTTCAGGAGTGTTCATTCCAGTGATATGTGGCTCTTACAGAAAACAGGAGGGTTAGTAGTTGGAAATGAAATTGTGGTCCTTGGTTGGGAAGACTTTGTCAGAACCACGGTGCCCTCATTATCTCCATGCCTCACCCTGTTGTCTGTTTCCTTGCAAAGACAACAGAAGTGTCCCAAAACATGCAATTCATAAATGCATTTCATTTCTCCCCAACTGTCTCTTCTTTAGTTAACCAGGCAAAAGAGTCCTCCCCTTCACTTGTGAAGCCTTTCTAGCACAGGTTATTTTGCATAAAATTTTCAATATATTATAGGCTAGCAACTTCTGTGTCTTAAGAGACATCTGAAAGAGTCTCTAGCTATAGGTGGTCCCTGAACATTGGAAACACATCTGTGCAAAAAGAAAACCTCAAAGGACACACTTGTGTTCATTGCAGCAGTATTTGCAATAGACAAGAAACAGAAGTATTCCAAATCTCTACTAATAGATAGATGAATAAGGAAAATATGGGATATATATACAATGAAATATAAAAGAGGAAATTCTATTACATGTTACCACATGGATGAATATTGAGGACATCATGCTAAGCAAAATAATTCAGTGAAAATACTTAATGTGGAATACTTAATACTATTGACTCTACACTTAAAAAAAGTAAGAAGGTAAGTTTTATGTTGTGGGGTTTTATTTACCACTATTTAGAATTTTTTTAAAGATTAAAATGGGAAAATGTAATTACAGCAGCATACCCTTGAATAACTATTTGATGATTAAATATCATGCTAAACTGGGATGAAAAAAGTTCTTAAGCAAAAAAAATTGAAAATGATAATAATAAAAATAAACCAAAGAGCTATTGATAGAGCAGAACTTTGCACCTACCTTGGGCCCAGGTAAGAACCTGATGACAACCGTAGGCGTGAAGCGTGCAGAGAGGACAGAGTCCAAGCCAGAGGTTAACAACCACTGAGCTCACTGATATGTCAATCAAGCCCTCTGCACTTGTATTTGCTTTATTGTTTTTTCCTCTCCCTAGACCCTGGGCCTAAAAGCAGATGTGATGGATGCTCTTGTCATATTGTGAGCTGATAACTGTCACACTACCCCTGCTGTTCCTGCTGCAATTTCCTTTAGGAGCTCTGGCTTACTGCTGGCTGAGTTCAGAGAGAGCCATTCTTGTCAAACTTAGGAGAAAAGAGAGAGAAGAAATATGGATTTGTGATTCCAATTTAAATGAAGAGGTGGCACTTTCCCTGAAAATATTAAATTAGAGGTTGTGATTCAGGCTTCCGGGTTCTATTCTAGTTACTCCTCTTAAAAAGCAGGACTTGGAAGAAAAATATGGTCTCAATATTTACCAAAAACATTCAGAAAAAACCATTTCAGTGTTCCTGTAAGAATTAAAAGCAAAGGCATAACAATACATTATAATTCACAGAATGCCCAGTGTCTCCATTGCCCAGGGCCTTTGGAATCATTCATTGTGAGCATGGCCTTGCTGGGAGGATATGTGAGCTTAGGAAAGAAGCATCCACAGGGCATGTGTGGCCAATCACAAAATGCCTGGGAATGTCATGGAGGGCTTCATTGATGGGAACACATCTGACACAAGTCTTGGAGTCGGATCAATCAATCTCATTGAAAAATTCAGGGCAGCTCTGACAGCCAGCAAAAACTGACAAAGTAAGAAAGACAAAGTGAGTCTGACTCTGATCTTAAGCTATTCTGAAAGGAACTAGTCAAATGATGTTCAACAAGTGCTTACAAATTAATGTTTAGATGCTGCTGTGGATATATTCATGCAAAGTTAACAACTACGGAAGCTGTGGAGGGTCACTCCAATTCAATAATATCAGACTCTGGGAAATGTCAGCTCCCAGGTAACAGAAAGAAGGTGCTGATCCTTTAGGAAGGGTAACTTCGAATTGAAGGGGCCATTTCAAAAAGTTCGAAGAGTTTGTTCAGATAAGTTCCAGGGACATCATCTCAATCCCTTTGGAGAAACAAGATTAGACTGTAAATCTCATCCAGAGAAAAAAATTCCCAAAAGGTTACTTAGCTTTCTTTTGTTTCAAATCGTGGCCTTTTCCCTAGAATTTTACACATTTTAATTCAATGTTTTATTAATGATAAAACGTTAAGCTCAAAGTGGAGTTCTCAGAGGGGAAAGAGAACTTTGCTTCGGCTTCCATTTGGCCCTGGTGTATGGTTACACAATTCCAGGGTCCAGACGCCATCTAAAACCCAGGCAGCACTTGGACTGCAACTGCCTTTTGAAAGTTCTGCAATCATAAATATTTTCATTAGAACAGCATGAAAGTTTACACACCACACAGAATAAGACAAGGGTCGACTGCTGTTTAGCAAACTTTTTTAATTTCCCAGTGTACCTAGCTGCCTCTCAGGTCCTAGAACGAGAACAACTCACAGGCAAACCAAGCTGAATAGACAGAAAAGAAAGCTCTAATGGGCAGAAAGCACAGCGTCTCAGCAGCAGAAATCCGACAGAAGTTAAACATTCTTTCAATTTAAATAACAGCGACAACAAAAGCACTTGCCCAATCTCAGCATTCGCCCTGGGACCACACATCTAAGTCTGTAATATGTTCTAAACCAAAAATAGAGGAACAGGAGGCGCTGTCTTTCTGGAGCACCTAAGGTCATTTAACACCACAGAAAGGACCAAGTCAGGAAGGGAGAGGAAGTGTGCATGGGGGGTGGGGAGGAATGTGAATGTGTGCACACTCCTGTGTGTGTTGTGCATTTACAAGGGTTCCTGACAAATTTTAACAACTCTAAAATGTGACACAAATTTGATTTCTTATTTATTATTTTCAAAACTAGAGAGATTCTACCAGGATTCCAGGGCAAAATAAAACTTCCTGTGGCCAAAGCAAAGTAAGTGAACAATGCTAGGGGGCATCAAACAATGCTGAGAAGTTGGACTTTGTAAGTAATTTATATCATTTCATTCTTTTTATATGGTCCTTTCAATGAGAAAGTTTAAACAAATGAATGGCTTAAAGTATAAATCTAAAGATGTTAAGGAACATAATCGAATTAGAGTAACCTACAAAAAAAAAGTGCAAAATTATTACCAAAGCATAGGAAGGGGTAAGACCCTTGCAAACAATAGCCAGTGTGTACTTAGATGCTCTGTCCCAAGGTCTTTACATAGGCTGTTCCTCTCTCTGATTATGTGTCTCTAGTACCTGCACGCTCCTTCTTTTAACTTCATGTGGATCTCAGCTCACATGCCACTTCCTCACGTGACTCTCTAACAAGAGGGCACATACCTCTCCTGTGATAGTTAATTTTATGTGTCAGCATGGCTAGGCTATGGTGGCCAGATGTTTGGTCAAACACTGGTCTAGGTATTGTGTTTAAGGTCTTTTGTAGATGTAAATAACAGATACAATCAGTTGACTTTAAGGAAAGATTACCTTTGATCATGTGGGTGGGCCTCATGCAACCAGGTGAAGGTCATAAGAGCAAATCCTGACATTTCCCAGAGAAGAAGGAATTCTGACTGAAAACTGTTGACATAGTAACCCTGCTTGAGTGTCTAGCCTGCCAACTTGCCCTATGAATTTTTGAGTTAATGTTGTAACCACCTCCTGCATGAGTTCCCAGCCTGCCACACAGAGTGCAGACTTGCCCGATCCACAATAACACAGTTGTGTGAGGCAATTTCTTAAGATAAATCTCGTTATACATATGTGTGTGCACATCTCCTTTCCTACTCCCTTTCTCTACCTCATCATTCTTCATCAGCATTGTCAGCACCAACTAAGATATATGTGTACTTGTTTGTTTAATTTGTTCTAGTACCTACAACAGTGTCAGGGACACAGCAGGCACTCTGCACACATTTACGTGACGCATAAACAGTACCCTGGATTTTTGTCAATTTTAGTGCTTTGCACGGAATGACTCATCCACTACTCCCAGCTAGCTATGTTGATGGTTGAGGTTGATGCTATGCTTTGCTCCATATTGCAGATGCTGAAATGGGCGGACAGAAAGGTAAAGGGACTTCCCAAAAGTCATGCAGCTGCACAAAGTGAAGTTGGTCACGGAAACCATGCAGCTGGGACCCTGAGTCCAGACTCTCAAACCACTTTCTAATACCCCTCAAGGGACTTCCAGCTTCACAGGGATATTATTTAGAGAAGGGGAAATCCACTTTTAGAAATGATGACAGCTAACAATATATATTAATAAGGTTCAAGTACTCTCTCTATATATCTGATATTGTGACCCCAAGTAATATGGGGAAATGTCACAAATCACTAAAAGAAGCCATGGGCATGGGTCTGCAGCAGCTGAGCCGAGGACTTTGTGCGCATCACTCATTAACAGGGTCTCCAGGAGTCAGAGCCAACTCAACACCATGTAACAACAACAAATACAAATCTCTCTGTTAGACTTGAAACAAGGGGATTTTAATTTAAAGAGGAAGAGGAAAAGAAATACAAAGAAAGGGCATACTGAGGATTGTCAGATGTTCCATAGACTTTAGTAAAAATAGATTTCAAAAAATTGAAGTCGAGCCCATTGGTCCACTGCAAAGACTCTAAAAGGAAACACAGATGAAAGACCACAGGAGACTTTTGAAAATGAGACCATGTTGCTATCATGACAAATGTCTTAGTGCAGAAGAAACGGGAAAGGTAGTGAGGAAACCAGAGGGGAGGCAGACGCACAGAGAAAGGCTCCAGTGAGCCGCAGGAAAGGACACGTTTGTGAAATATAGTGAGCACAATAAGCTGGTGAACAAAATAAATTCAGAGACTTGAGAGTAGGGAACAGATTGACAAAGCTCAGAGGGAAGGTAGGTGAGGGGCCAAGGAGAGATAAACCGAAGAACTTATATATGCATATATGCTTAACCAAAGGACACAAACAAAAGTATGATGAAGATGGGGACAGGAGTGGGGAGGAGGGTGTCAAAGGGGCAAAAAGGAGAGATATCTGTAAATTTTTAAAAATTAATAAATGAAGTATTAAAAAAATAAAACATTATGAAAATAAAGGCGGCGTTTAGAGCACTTTCCTTCAGGCCACACCGCCACCAGGTCCTATAGCCTGGATCCTGTTCTGAGTCTCCAAGCCTGGCTGAAAATCTACTGTGAGTGTCTGAGACTTTGTCCCCACCTAGAGGCCTGACAGTGAATAAAATTAGATAATTGTGAAGTGTCAAGAATACTATAGTAAAACTCAGTAATCGTAGCCACTGTATATCACTGTATAAGTCCCTGATGAGATAGCCTTTAAGTGTTTTGTAAGCACTTAACAAAGGAAGGGGCAATGCCTAAAAGCCAGTGGGATTAATAATATGCAGCCAGATAGGTTTCTCTTGCAATACGGCGTCTCGATGTCAGCAAGATTTTTTACCAAAAAAACACAGATAGCTTTGTGGGCAATATAAAGAAATATGTGCTTGATTATCAGTTGTTTAGTTAGCCTGAAAGCTGACTAAGCAATTCTGCACAGACATTGTGGATTGTGTATGGTAACAAGCTAACGAAATCTCAGTGGTACTAGATTGGTCAGCCATAGGTACAGAAGTGGGGTTGCCTATACCTAATCAGAAAGCAACCATCACTCTGAATGCCACCCCCCTCCCGTTCCTCCTGGGCTTCTGTCTAGTTTATTTTGTTATGGGTTAAAAAGGAGGGGAGTCAGCCTCTGGGGGAGAGGCAAACTGGCATGTCTGGAACATATCCAGTGCTCGGATGACATCCAGCTGCAGAGATCCAGGGTGTCAGGGTCAGCTCTCCCAGCTTGTGCAGTATTTTATGGTGGCAACTTGGCCCAAATCCTCAACTAGGACCACTTATGAAATCTTCTGACCTTGACCAACTAAATGAATAAGGTGGTGTGGCCAGCTCCTCACTCCAGGCAGGGGGTCCACTTTAAAGCCTTTGTATGAAATCCTTTTATCTTTTGGGAGAGTCAGTGGGGGCTTCCTAGAGATGCAGACCTGCCCTAGCTAATCTGTCTGCGCAGGAAACCTAGGATCTTCTGTTTTGACAATGCAGTCCCCTCAGAAAGTAGGTAAGAGGTGGGGTTCTGGAGATGGCTGTGGCCCTCAACCAGGCAGCTCTGCCACTTTACTGTCTTCTGCAGGACTTCTCTGATGCCACTGAGCTTGGCTGCAGGTACTGCCACTGAACACCTCCAGGTGAAATTAGACCTCAGGCCCTAAGTTCAGAAATACTGCAGTCCTGGGGATATCTAGTGGCTTCTCCCTTGGTGAAGAGAGAAAAAGGCTAACTCCTCACACTTGAATGCTCTCAGAACATCCTCTACATTTTCTTCCTGAAGACTCTCATTTTCTTTCCAAATCACTTTAATAATTTTTATTGTAATTTTCGTGTGTTAAAAACAGTTAACGTGAGATCTACCCTCCTTGATTTTTAAGTGTACAGTACTATATTGTTAACTCTAGGCACAACATTGTACAGCAGGTTTCTGGAACTTGTTCATCTTGCATCACTTAAACTTTATATGCATTGATTAGTACCTCCTCATTTTTCTCCCCCTGCTCTTAGCCCTTGGCCACCAGCCTTCTGCTCTCCTTGGATTCAGGGAAGACAGTGAGGCTGCTAGCCTGTTTAGCCCTGTTGGCTCCGGTTGGCAAGGTCTCCTTGGAGCCCAGATATCACAGTCAGCACAAGAGTGGTCAGGAGCAGTGTTTAATGTGTCAAGTTATTGCTACAAAAAACCCTTTATAGCACCATCTTACACAGCTTAATGCAAGTCAACAGCATATGGCTGTCTATTAGTTACATGCTGTAACAATACTGAGCTGCTAATGATCACCAAGGCTCTTCCTGCTCAGCAAGCAGCAGAAACCAAAATGTCTTTCCCTTTAAGAGGAGTTCAAGAGAGCAGAGCCTATTTTTGGACTAGGTGTCACCAGGAAGACCAAGGGAAGCATTTGGTGATTGGATCTTGGTCCTTCTCATCTAGGCATGAGAAGGGTTAAAGCGGGTTCCAGCCCACCACTCTCAGATCACCGGGCACAAATCCAACTCCTGTAATAAGCCTCTCCAGGCTCCTTCTTCCCTCTATGCCCTATGGTTCCTCTGATGTGCACTTTCTCACGTGGTAACAAGCTAAATAAACCTAACCTTGTTTGACTCAGGTGTGTTCCTGTTGATCTTTGGCTGAAGGATGGACAAGGAGACACTCCTGATTATAATATATTGACTGGAGAGTATTTTGTCTTCTCAAATGTCAATGTGCCTATGAATCAACTGAGGATTTATCTTAGCCACAGATTTGGACTCAGTAGAATGAGGATAGAGCCTGAGACTCTGCAACCCTAACAAGCTCCAGTGACGCCCATCCTGCTGGTCGGAGATGCACACGTCGGGTAGCTAATACACAGGCTGCCCATTTAAATCCTGTGGAGAGCTGCAAAAACACTGGAGCTGAAGTCTTGCCCCTTAGGGACGATTGCATTATGAAGCAATGTCTAAGAAAAAGTGTCTACAATTCTATGACAGAGAGTAGAAGGCATTGAAGAGTTCATGAGCAGTTTCAAGGGGAACTGCACAGGTTTATGTCAAGAGAGAGAGACAAAGCAAGGAGAGAAAACATGCAGATTTGAGAAGTAGTTTGCACTCTTACGATCACAAAAACAAGTCTGTGAGCTGAGAATAAGAGAACATTAAGTAAGGTTATAGGTCTAGAGCTAGTTTAGAGTGTGTTTACTCCATTCTGTGTTACCCTGATAACACAGGGCTCTTAACTTCTGATCATAATGATATAATAAGAAATCTACATATGAATTAAATAAACAATAATTAGAGACGACGTTCTAACAGTCTAGTCAGCTCTTCATGGAGATAGGTCAGGGAGAACAATGGAGGTTTAGAGCCATAGAAAAGAATGAATACATAAGGGGAAGGGGATAAATTATATATGAAGGAGCTCCGGAGTCTGTCTTCTTTGAGAGCTCCTGGGTTCTGCTGACCTATAGTTTCTCCCACTTCCTCAGGTCAAATCAATATCTGTAATAAATTATGTAGCTTCATGTCTCATTTTTCTACTCTTCAGTTATCACGCCTGGAAAGCAAAAGGTCTGTGCCTATCCTCTGGTGCCCTGTGTAAGTCTGCTTCTTGGCTTACTGCTTCAGTCTTTACCCTCTCCCAAGGTGTCGCGTTTGACCAGAGTAGGGACTTGAATCAGAAGTCAAGAAACTATTATGAAATATAGTGATGAATCCCCCTTGCCACACACCCTGGCTGTGCCTACCCCCACAAGAGCCCAGCAACTGGAGACAGTTTCACCACCAGCAGTCCCACTGAAAGATAACTGTGTTTCCTTGGACATGCCTCCCAGGAAACCCCATAGTGCATTTATCATTCTTCAGGAGTCGGTATTTTGAATCAGACCATCTCACATACACTTCAATTTTAGTAAAGATCTACCCTCTGCTAAGCCAGATAACTGATACACATACATGGAGAACATTCTTAGGTTTAATATCAGATTCTGAGATATAGACAGTAGCATTCACCCTACCCTCTTCCCTGTCCCTTTCCTGGGGCCCTAGCCAGTCTTAAGCTTGTGCCTTATATTTATGCAAAGAAGACAGTCTCCTTCCAACGTCACTCACTTGCTCTCCCAATGCAGCAGAATTCAGCTAAATAATTTGCCAGGACTTCAGCCATTTAAAGGAAATTAAAGGTGACATATTTACTCCTTTACATTGTTCTGTTGTCCAGTTCTTACTTTCTTTACTGACTATGTGTATAGTCCCAAGAATAACTCCCATTGCACAAAGATCACAGCAGTCAAGCTCAAGGCTTATCGGTCTTGATGGTGTTTGCTGGCATTGATCAGTATGACAAGACCTGCCTCATGGGGAGGCACAGATCCTGGCTGCCTCAGGGCTCAAATTCTAGGGCAGCAGGACTCTCGGCTCCTTCTGGTTGATCACTTCAATTTCATTCTTGAGTGACTGTCCCTCACTCACATGAAAGCTCGCATGAATGCTGAATCCTTTATTGTGAATTAAACATCTGAGCCTGTGTTTTGATTCTCCACTCAGAACGGGAGACAGATGGACAGGTGGAAATAGTGGCAGACACAGAAGAATGACTTCCCTCTCCCAAAGCACACAGCTCAAGATGTTACCCTGTGTTCCATGCCCCTCTTGCCTTCTCTCTCCCCAGGAGGCCCCTCCCATTCCTAGCCTGATAATAAGCAAGCAGAGGGGCCAGCAAGAACCCCAGGCTCCCTGCAAGGCTCCCTAAGAGGCTTGCCAGACAGAAGGCACAGTTGTGACCGATGCCACAATCCTTCCAGTCCTCCCAAAGGACAGTGGTTCAGAGCACACTGATTCCTTCTTCCTTCCTCTCATCAGTCTTCCCTGCTTGCAGTTAACAGACAGAGGAAAAGCCTCAGGAGCGTAATCAGAAGTAAAAGTCTCATCAGCATCTCCTCCTCAGCTCTCACTGTGCCCTTGCTCCTCTCTCCTGTCACCTTGCCACTTCCCACACGTGCTCTTCCAGCGAGAACCACGAAAAATGGCAATAGTTGTGAAACAATGTTTTATGTGTTGTTCCAGATCAAAATCTGTCTCCGAGAGGGGAAAGCATTTCCAAGCATAGAAATAAAGAGAATGTAAAGTAAAAGACTGATGGGCTTGATCACATAAAAATTTTAAATGTTTATGCAACAAAAGCTGTCAAAAGCAAAATCTGAAAAGCATAAACCAAAAGGAAATGGGTACACCGTAAATACCAGACAACAGGTCATTATTTCTAATACAGACATAAAATGTGCTTTCATGGGAGAAAGAGATGCATATGCCAGTCGGGAAATTGGCAAAATGTGAAAAACTGATGAACAAAAAATAAAATGTACATGGACAACAAAATAAGTTCAACTTATATGCTAATCAAAGAAAGGGACTTTCAACACCAGTGCCATTTTTAGCCCATCACACAGGCAATTATTTTTATGATAACATTTAGTATTAATGAAGTTATAAGAAAGTGGATATTTATATGCCATTGGTGGAAATGTTAACTGCTGCATTCTTTTTAATAGGAAATACACCAATATGTATCAAAATCCTTAAAAATCTATGTGTTTGTTTTCTAAATTCTACTTATAGGCATTTATTGTGAGGAAATAATCAGAGATATAGACAATTTTTATTAACAAAGATATTAGTGACAGAATTATTTATAAAAAGAGAAACAACTTAGAGTTATGACAGCCTAAGTCTCAAACATAAATATGATAAAATAGCTACAGCAAGGAACATTTGTTATCCATTAAAATTTATGTTTTAAAAGAATATTTTATGACAGATAAATATTCATATCACAAAGATGAGTTGAAAAGTTATACACAGTATGGACCATAAACCACTTTTTATATGTTTATTTGAATGTGTGTGTATGTACCTGGAAAACTCAACACATACCCAGTAGTGGTGATCCAGAAGTGGTCTGACTTTTCTCCTCTATTTTCCAATCAATAATAAATATGCATTTCTTGTTTTAGAAACATAAGTGGTATTTTTAATAAATATATATCTTTGATTATAATGCCATCTTTTGTTGTATTCTGCAACAGATTATTCAATCTACTTTTTATTGCATTTATATCAAAATGCCCATCATAGATGCTGTGACCCTAGAGGAAGAGAATAATTCTGCTTGATAAACACTACATCCACCACACAGGGCCACACAATCAGATAACCCTTAGAATAATGTTTGGAGCAGTTCTCAGCCTCCAGAAAATGAATGTGACCTGCCCTTAATTCCAAATTAATATCGATAAATGACTATTATAAAGATCTCAAATATACTTAAAACATCACCTATTTAAAATCAAGCTACAGCTATAAAGCTATTAATATATGGCAAAAGTAAAAAAAAAAAATGCAAGACTTAAATCACATTGAATTCTACAGAAAAAACATACCCAATGTAACTGAATTGCATTGTGATATATTTGTGTTCCTTCCTCTTTATCTAGAATAATTTGCCTAGAACAATCAGATGTAAATGGATTTAGAGACTCGCCCTCCACGTGGTGAGGAAGTAGACTGTAGAGACAGGTAAAGTGGACATGTGGATACTCTAAGCTGCATGTGGCCAGGCTCTTATCCTGCTCGGACAGAAAAATAAAACTTATAAAATAATTTTATATCTGGTAATAGTTCATTTTCCAGATGTCAGTTAAGATATAGTCTCCCATTTGGTCTAATGTAGTCTCGATATCCTCTTCTCCTTTGTTCCTCTGAGAAACGGCGTACCTTTGCAGGTTGTCTTTTATGGTAAGCCGCTGCTTTTCCAAAGGTCCCCCCAAATGGGTTCACACTGATGAGGTCTACCTTTCTCCCCCAGAGCCTTCCCTAAATCACCTCCCTGCTTCTGGTGTTAATCATCATTTTAATGAGGAGCCTTGAAGGGCATCTAGTCAAACCAAACTTTCAATTAACACTTTTTTAAAAAGTTAATAACAATTCACTGGTCCTTCAATATTTAAAGGTACTTCACAAGAAAAGATTTCCTGAAACAGGTGTAGGAGCTCGGATTTTTGTCTCACATTGACAACAGAGTTTATTTAATCTAGTCACAACCTCTGTGGGACTCAATTTCTTTCTCTGAAAAATAAGAGGGGTGTGAGTGTGTGCACATGCATGTGTGTGTGTCGTTCATTCACTATATCAAATACATAGCCTAGGACAATATATATCAAAATGTTAGCAGTGATCCATCTGGGCGATGAGATGATGGGTGATTTTTTAAAATATGCTTCTCAAAAATACATGAAATATTTAAGAAACTAAATAACAAAAATACCTTCAGTTTTGCATAATTTACACTGGACAATAGGCCCTTTAAATTATTTATATTCAATGTATCCATTAAGAAAAAATAATAAAAATATTGCTTAGTCTAGAAGGTTTTAAAGATCTATGATTTTGGTAATAGTTGGTATACAGTTTTTATTTTCTAGAAACAATACAATATTATAATTGAAGCTAAGAATTAGTTCCTACATATGCAAGTGAGAGTCCTGAATATTGAATAAAAAAATTAAAACTATGTAGATTGTTTTAAAACTATGTATAATTGTTAAAAATTAATTATACACATTGTCCAGAAAGAAAAAAAAATCTTTTATCTTTCCTTTTTTTTTTTCTTGTTACTTTCCTGGTATAAATTTACAAAAATAAAATCATCTCAAAATAAATTCCAGAAAAATAAAAAAATGTGAGTTTTGTTGTTGTTGTTGTTGTTGTAATATTGGATTTTAAGGGGGTTTGATAAATCTCACCCCTTTTCGTGGCAATTTATGAACTAATTTAAAATTTACCAAAAGTATTAAGGCAAATAGATATGCAAAATCTACCAATATTGCTGATAAAGATGGTATTGGATGATGTGGCCCATGTCTAGTATAAGCAAGCTTCTAATACTGAATACCTAGACTAGGCTCACTCACATCCAAGTCATTGCACGACCCCTGGCCCTCAGGCCTGAACCACAAGAATGGAGCCTCCCTACTAAGCTAACTCATCACAGCAATGACGGAGAACATTCCATCTCGGTGGACAGGCCAATGCCCAAGAGGAAAGGGAGATGAAGCAGCCAGTGCATAAGTAATCTCCTCCTTGTACTAAACTCTCTACTCAAGTGCATTTAACAGGAGGAGTGAGACAGTCGGGAAGAGAAGCCAAGAATATTACACAAGAAATAACATAGCAAGAACTGATGTGTCTCCTGCCAATCAAAGCAAGTAGCATCTTTACTTAATTCTCTCATGCCATTGGTGATTAAAACAGCCCATATCCAGGAATTTTTCGTCTAGCTGAATCTTTCTCATTTAATCACTCACATACATGGTTGGGAGATTGTTCTAAAAGGTGTCTCACTCTTTCCTGCTTCTTAAATGGAGTTTAGCAAGCATGGTGGTGACTCCTTCTCTTCTGCAACCAACTTCATCATCTGCCACCACACTCAGGTTCCTGTGCACTTTAACCAAGTAGCTCTCCTAACAATGCAGGGAAGCTTACCTGTCCTGGTGGGTTGGATTGGCTACTGGAGACACTTCAGTCATCTTTACCTAGCACACAGAGAAGTATGCAGAACCAGGTCTCCTAAAACCAATGCCGTGGGGCCCAATCTAGCCTGGCCTTAGTTTTCTCGTTTCTGCTTCCTTTGCAGAAGACAAATCCAGTCTAAAAGTGGGCACCTGTCTAATACAACCAGTGAAAATAAGAGACAAGATTAGAGAAGACACTTTTCTTCCCTGCAAAATTACATCTTCAATAAAGTTGCCTCCTCCAGGGGGCATGTATTATTTCACTCCTCCAGCCAGGAATCCCATATCCATGGACCTAGAAAGCAAAAGGGGAAACTCTTCTGTTCTCTGATGGGACTTTCTTTTTTCCTTTCTTTTTGTTTTCTTATTTTATTTCTATGGTGCCTCCAGTGTTGTCCTTGCTATCATCCAGGATCTCTCCCACTGTGGGAATGAGAGAAATAGGAAAAGGTGCAGAATGTTGCCTTGGTGTTATTTCAAGACCATTGTTAAAAGTATACATTATGCGAATGAGTTATTTATGCTAAGTGACCTATACAGTGAGGCCTCATGTTGCTATTAAGGCAAATTTTTAAATCCAGATAGACCTGGAATCAAATTCCTGCTCCACAGATTACTTAATGATGTGATCAAAGTAACTCACTTCTTCAAGTGTTACTTTCCTCTTTCATAAAACATCAAATAGTACCTCCATTCTGGCACAGTTTTGATGATGAAATGACTTGGCTTGGAGCATCCAATAGAGCATTTAGTGGAGCGCCTTCTCCCCTCCTTGTACTTTCAATGGTTATTGAAATAAACAGGCTGCCTGCCTCTGCACATAACATCCTCAGTAATACTAAGTTTTTTCATACCTGCCTTCTCTCTGCTGTCAGGTGTCACTTCTTGCTGCTGCTGTGTGTCCCCTCAGCTTCTAACCAGCAGATCCACTTCCCACAGCATTTTTAACTGTTGGCCAAGGGTGCTCTACGTTCTTGGAGCAGAGTTCACAGACTTTGTGACAGCTCGTCGCTTTGTAGTGGATGTTTGTCATATCTGTGCTGCCTTTTGAACACCTCTCCTGTGTCCCATTAAGCCTACCACTGGGCCAGCTACTAAGGCAGTCTGTCAATTACCAACCAACCCTTCTATATTCTGTTTTGTGATGCAGAACTGGGACTCTCTGAACCAGATGCCTGCTTTGCCCTGTTGGGTTCTGCCAGTGGAAGCTCCCGAGGGAGGCTGCAAGGTTTGAGGAGTGATGAGGGATACGTCCTTCCAGTGTGACGCCTGCTCTGATTAGCCCCACTCAAGCAACACTTCTTCACCCCCCAGGAGCACTTCATTCTGGTAGTGACTGTTAGTTTCAGTTTGTGGTCTTTGCAACACTGGCACAAACGGCCTCATTGCTTCCACCGCCCCCCAGGGACACAGTAAGCACCAACCAGCCAGCACTCTCCTTCAGGAATCTGAGTCCCCACCCAATAGGTCCCCTCCTGTAAGTATCTAAGATTCAATAACTCCAGCCTCTTCCTCTGTTCTCAAACCCTAGGGTCACCTGCTTCTTCTAGCTGCTACTCGATGATACATTTGTGGGATTTTATTTTGCCGTTTCAGTTTCCTAGTCAACATTTCTTGTTCGTAATTAGCAGTTCTTTATACTAAAATATCTCTTTTAAAATGAATAGTGTAATTGCTCAATCCTAGCAGAACCCTGACTAATTAATCCCATTGTGAGTCCCACCTCTTCAAGGTAGAGGCCTGACTCATTGCCCAGGAGTCATAGGCCTGTGCCAGAGTGCCCAATGCATCCCAGTTCCTCTGGGATAACTGTGATTTTAGCACCTGAACTCCCATATCACATAAACTCACAGTCTGAGGCAAACCAGACCGTTGGCCAACCTACGTATGGTCCATGTGTCACTAATCCGATGTGCCTTGCAGTAGTCAGGGAGAGCAACCCAGGAATTTTGCTTTTAATTCTTTAGAGTAAAAATAAGATATACATAGAGAGAGAAATAAAAAGTCCGGTGCTCTTTATTTTTTAACGACTTTATCGAAATATAATTGACATTTAAAAATCTGCCCATAGTCAAATGTATAAATTAATGGCACACATTAATGCCCAACAAATATAGATATTACTCTTGAAATATGGTAAGTATATTAAATCTATGATATAGGGTCCTTCAGAGTAAGACCCATATTCTGTATGTGTTCTCTACCCCCTGCATGACTATAGTAGTCTGCTTGGGCTGCCACAGAAAGTCCTGCAGACTGGAGGGGCTTAAAAAACAGACATTTTTTTATTACAGTTCTGGGGACTGGAAATCCAAGATCAAGGTTGGCTTCCAGTGAAACTCTCTTCCTGGCTTTCAGATGGTCACCTTCTTACTGTGCCCTCATATGATCTTTTCTCTGTGCACAGAGAGGAAGAGAGAGAGAGATCTATGGTGTCTCCTCCTTTTCTTATAAGAACATCAGTCCTATGGATGAGGGCCCCACCCTATGACCTTGTTTAACATTTATTAACTCCTTAACGGCGCCCACTTCTAAATACAGTCACATTGTGGGTGAAGACTTTAATATATGAATTTTGAGGTGACACAATTCAGTTCATAATATTGATCACGGATGAAGTCGGGGAGGGTGATAGTATTATCTAAAATCTGTGGGAGTCTATTTCTAAATAAATAGTTATGAAATGATTAGGGGGAAATCCTATTTTCAGAGCATAGGGGTTTTAGAAATTAATTTTAGCATATTAGAACTTATACTTTCCCCCCAATTGCACATCAAATAATTATCTTCCTTCAGAGATTACTTTGGGACCAATATCACTAGCAGATGAATTGATAGCACTTGTCTGAAAGAGTGATGCAGTTTTCCAAAGACTAATATGAAACATTTTCAATATTCTTTTAGCAGGACAGAAGTACATTTTATTTTTTTTTTTTTTTTTTTTTTTTTTTTTATCCTCACCCGAGGATATTTTTCCATTTTTTGTACAGATAGAGTGGGAGGGAGAGAGAGGAAGGGAGAGAGAGTGAGAAACATCGACGTGAAGGGACACATCGAGTGGCTGCCACCCGCACGACCAACCAGGGCCGGGGACAAACTGCAACCGAAGTACGTGCCCTTAGCGGGAACCGAACCCGGGTCTCTCCGGACCGCAGGCCGACGCTCTAACCGCTGAGCCAAACCGGCCAGGGCCAGAAGTACATTTTAATGGCTTGATGCAATTTATAATCTGCATTATTATGTGTTCAAAATGAATAGCATGGTCTTGCCTAGTCTGGCTGTGAACTCCTGTCTTGAACAGTTTCTGAAATTACTGCAGAGTAACACTGTCTGTTGTGGGAAATGCACTATTATGATTACAGCCCTACTTCAGGTGCCATTATGTGGTATTTTTTAATGTGAGGTGTCTCATTAATTAATTCTTTGTGAGCTCTCAAGGGATACTATCAGCAGGAGGAAAGAAAATAACTTACCCCATGTAAAATGGGAATAATTCCCACCCCTGCTGGTTTCATGAAGCTGAAAATGAAAATGTAGACACATTAAAAGTGTTGAAACATTTAAACTGAAGGCAAACCTTAGGGTGTGTATTTTGCAGCTGAAGAGTGTGATGAAATTGCCTTTCTGACAAAGCAGGAAAAAGAATGATGGACTAACCTTACTAATCTTGACTTTCTAAAGTTTAGTGGGTATGCTTTTATGTCCATCATTGTAAGGTTGCCATGGCAATCCAAGACAACTGAATCTCCCCAGGACTGAATGATTCATTAAGAAGAGGGCAAGGAGCACAGGTAGTGGGCACTCGGGGATAACAGCCCCAGGGCACTGCAATTGTATTTGCCCCTTAAGGATGTGCTGCCTAGTGTGTTACCGACAGAAAGTTCTGACCTCTGTAAATGTCACCAATTTCATAGCTGTTGTCTTAGCAGGAGCAATTGGAGCTCAATGATCAGACTTATAAAATCATGAGTCAGTTAACCCATTTATTCATCTTAAAACTAGGACAAATGAAGGTACTAAATATTAATTCAGATAAGAGGGAGGCAATGCAAAATACCATATCAGTCTTTTAGCTGGCTCAGCTTCCCTGGCCTCTTTTAGCCCCAGAAAACCCAGAGGTCCCTCTCTTGCATGAGGTGGTTAACTACTATACGTCACTAAGGTCCCAATTAAGATATCACTTTCTCTGGAAGGATTGTTCTGGCTGCCACAGTCTAAAGGAGGAATAAGCTCTGTAGTCCACTGTGCCATTCTCACTGGGGTCTCCCCATGCTGTTTGAGTATTTAGCCTCTGAATCTCCCCCACTGGGCTGTTAGCTTTATGGGGAAAAGGAATATTTCTGTTTTCCCTCATATTAATTCATTTACACAGACAGACCATGGGTATTTTTGAGCATGTGCTATGTTCCACATTTCGGTTTACGAACAAGGACACCACAGTGAACAAAAGGGCAAACTCCCTGCACAGCTTGCACTCTGCTAGGGGAAGCAACTGATAAGTAAATATATGTGCAATCCAAACTCAAGCATTCTACAGCAGAGCATGTTGAGAGAGAATAATAGGAATCATTTCATTCAAGGTGAGTGGGCAGAGACCTCACTGAAGAAGCAGGATAGAGATGCACGTGATGACCTGGAGGAAGAGCTATCCAGGCAGACAGAAAACTAGTTGTGCTAAGGTGGGTGCAGGCCCCATGGGCTGAAGGAACAGCAAGAAGCCAGTGTAATGAGAGAGCAAGGAGCAAGGACAATAGTAGAAACGAGGTAGAGAAGAAGTCAGGGAACAGGCCATATCAGGCTTTAAGAACCATGGTAATATTGGGTTTTATTCCAGGGGTGATGGGCTTTTTACTGGCTGGCGATTGGGTTAACAATGGAGAAAGGAGGCCCCTCAACAAGCTGCTGCAGGAGTCTAAGCAAAGGGGCATCACAGCCTGGAACATAGTAGCAGGAGCAGAGCCCGTGAAAAGCAATCAGATTTTGGGATATATGTTAAAGGTAGGGCCAATGACATTAATGAAGGGATATGAGAACAGTAGGAATCGAAGCTGACTCCATGGTTTGGGTCTTGAGTAACTGGATGGACAGAGGTGCCATGTACAGATCAGGTTTGCCCAGGGAGGCAAGAACCAGGATTTCTGTCTTAAATATGTTAGGTTTGATAATCCTATTAATAAGAGATATTCACTGGGCAATTGAATATACATGACTGGAGCTGAGGAAATGCATCTATAAATCAGCAGAATATAGAGGGCATTAAACAGCCCAGGTGTGAGACTGCCTAGACCGAGTTTCACAAAATATGGCTTGTGGTTGAATAAGGACACCTCCCTGTTTTGATAACTACACAACCACATTTACTCGCTCAGGTATTGTCTGTAGACACTTTTGTATTACAATAGCAGAGCTGGGTCATTGTCACAGTGACTATGTAGCCTGCAAAAACCCAATTTACTGTCTGGACATTTACAGAAAAAAAATTGCCAACTCCTGATGAATAGATGAGTGAAGATACAGAGAAGAAGGCTGGGGACTGGGCTGTGAGAGCTTCCAACATCTAAGAAGTCAGGGAGAGTAGGAAGATACAGAAAAAGAGGATCAGAAGAAGCAGTGGGGACAGAGCAGGTAGATATGTGTGTGTTTTTTCTCACATGTGTGCCCTTCACACCTAGAAGATGCTCAGTGCATATCAACGGATTTCAAACTAACGAATAAATAAAAAATAATGGTATTAATAAAAGTAAAAACAATTGAAAGCACTTTGTATTTTATTCTGCCAATTTTCCATATGATTTTAAGACAAAAGATTCTAAGGCTACTATTTTTAAGGTTTTTAGATTTAAAAAAATATTTTTTTAACTCTTACAGGGGTAAGAGGGAAAAATCAGGCTCAAAGGTCAACTTTTGATCTTCCAGATGTCCCCCTTGGTCCTAAATACATTCTGCATATTTTTGTTGCAGGATTCAGAACAGAGAAGAAATTGACCAAATCAAAAGGGCTCAGGGTAACACTGATCAGAGCTAATTTGTAGTGTAATGTATTCCAGGTATCTAGCAGAAATAAGTGCAACTCTTGGGACCTCTCACGCTGAAAGATGTTTTTAAAGCTGGACAAGCATTTCTCACATCTTTAAGCTGCTTTCAGTACCTAGAACAATTTGCCAACCAGGGAGGTACGCACTCTGCAGGATCAGGTGGTCACACACAGTCTGTGTAGCCGGTGCCCTCTCTCTCTGCTTTCAGCTGACAACCTTCCTGAAAAGTGAATATTTATAAGGGGAAGGGTAAAATGAGAATGGGGAGTGAAAATTGATAGAAGAAATATAACTTAAGATATGCAGATGACACCATCTTACCGGCAGAAAGTAGCAATTCTCTGAAATGACTTCTGATGAAACAGAAAGAGGAAAGTGCCCAAGCAGGGCTGTATCTGAACATCAAGAAAACAAAAGTCTTGACCACAGAAGAAATACACAACTTTAAGGTAGACAGTGAAAAACATTGAAATTGTTAAAGATGTTGCTTAGCTTGGCTCAGTGATTAATTTAAAGGGAGATTGTAGCCAAGGAATCAAGAGAAGACGAGACTTGAAAGGGCAGCAATGGAAGAATCAGGAAAGATCATCAAGAGCAAAGTTCTGTCATTAGAGAGCAAGGCTAAGATCATCCACATCTTAATATTCCCAATCAGTACATACAGACACGAAAGCTTCACAGTGATGAAGGCTAATGGGGGGGGGGGGGATGAAATAATTTGAAATGTGGTGTTGGAGATCTCTATAGATAGCTCACACAGCCAGAGAAATGAACAAGTGGGTCCTCAAGGAAATTAAGCCTGAAACATCACTGGAGGCAAAAAACGACAGAGCTGCAGCTGTCCTGCTTCAGGCACATAATGAGAAGTCAGGATTCTCTGAAAAAGACAATCATGCTAAGAAAAATAGAAGGCAGCAGGAACAGAGGAAGACCAAATGTGAGATGGATTGACTCCATCAGAGAAGCCACAGGCACGAGTCTGCAGGAGCTGAGCAGGGCTGCTGGGGACAGGACGTTGCAGGCATCACTCATTTGCAGGGTCACCAGGAGTTGGAATCAATTCAACAGCACATAACAGTCACAAATATTACCAGCCAAGAAACTTCAGGGTGATTTCCTTAATCTTTGCTAGTTATTCTGTTTACTAAGCACACACCAAAATTCTTACCCAGAACGAGCACTTTCTAAAAACACATCCCGTGCTCTGCAGTGTCTTTCACGTACATAGCTCGTCTCACCTGACTGTCTTCCGTAAATTTTTGTCTTTACTCTGCAGGGTTAAATCCTGCCATGCCATTTTTTAATCATCACTTAACTTCTGTTCTTACTGTTTATTTATTCTGCAGTTCACAGTGGAGCTGTAAGATCTTGCAAATTATATTCCCTAGTGTGTATTCATTTACAAAGAATAAAGATAGAAGAAGAAACCTCCTCACATTCCTCAAATTTATAAACTATTCCAAGATACCTAACTACTCCCCATCCTCAAGAAACATCATTTCATACATCTGTCTTTTAAGGTGATAGATTTTCTTCACTCTCCCTCACGTATTCATTAGTTCCCAGTCAACAGTGATGAATAGAAATGGAGTGTGGACTCTCTTCTCTTCTATATTCTGTTAGACTTTTGTTAAATTTATTATAACCCTATAAGACTTTTTTCCATTAAACATTTTGTATAGAAATAGACAATTTGGTGGACAAGAAATATGTGCGTCTTACATATATACATATATTTCTATCTGCGATTATAATAGAGATGCTCACCTATTTTCATACCTCGGTAAAAAAAAAAAAAAAATACTTTTTTTAGAAAGTCATCCCCTTTGAAGTACTTAGCTGAAGTTGGAAGAGGCCACCTACCAGTTTATCCATATCTACTATGATAGACCTACCCTAATTCCTGGAATCAGTAAATGCAGATACAATTAAATTTAGGATCTTAAAATGGGAAGATTATCTTGAATTTTCTGGGTGGGCCCAGTGTTGTCACAAGGAGACAGGAGGGTCAGGGTTGAGGAGATGTGAGGATGAGAGCAGAGAGGCAAAGGGCACCATGGCAACCAAAGCAGAAAGAGAGAGGTTGGAAGATGCTGTGCTATTGGCTTTGAAGATGGAGGATGACCATGGGCCAGGGAACACTCTATGAAAGGCAAGGACTGGATCCTCTCCTGGAGTTTCTAAAAGGAAACCAGCCCTTTCAGAAGGAACACATACCCTCTAGAAAAGGCAAAGTTTGGATTCTCTCCTGGAGCTTCTAGATGGAACACAGCCCTTTTTAGAGTTCTGACCTCCAGAGCTATAAGACAATAATTTTTCACTATTTTGAGCCTCTAAGTTTGTGGCAACTTGCTATGATACAGTAGGAAACTAATGCATTTACCAAGGCAATTCTGAGCATTAACAAAGTGGCAGACTAGGTGGCTTGAACAACAGAATTTTATTTTCTCACCGTTCTGCAAGGTAGAAGTCCAAGATCAAGGTTTTAGTATGGTCTGAGGTGTCTCTCTGTGGTTTCCAGGTGCCCATCTCTTCTTCCTGTGACTTCATGTGGCCTTTCCTTTACAGCTGTTCATGTACTAATCTCCTTTCCTTATAAGGACACTGGTCTTACTGGATAGGGCCCTCTGTAAGGGCCTTATTTTAACTTAATGATCTCTTGAAAGATCCCACCTCTAAATACAGCCACATTCTGAGGTACTGGAGGTTAAGACTTCAACATGTGAATTTGAGGGGCATCACTCAGCCCATAACAGTAAGATAGATTGGGGAGAGGGAGGGGGAAGATAATAAGTTCAGTTTTGAACATGTTGAATTAAGGGGATGTCAAGACAGCCTCCTACAATTTCCTGCTGTGAAGATTTCTAAGTAGCAAATTTCTTTTCAATCCCCAAGTGATAAATCATTTGTTTTAGGAACTGTCAGTGCAACTAAATGTTGGGAACCCTAGAAGTCAATTCCTATGAATCCTTCAGCCCAGAGACACTCCTAATTCCTTGGAGAGCTTTACACTTTATTTTATCCCAGAATATCTCACGGTACATGATCTGTGTTACAGATCATGAGCCCCACAAAATGCTCTGCAATAACCAGTTTTCTGGAGCCAAATAATTTAGGAGACCCTGCATGCTACGGTAGTCTTCTAAAGAATCACAATGCATGTTAATATAGCTATTTAAATCTTTCAGCAAAGAAACAGCAGTATTCATGCCTGGTCAGTGTGGTTCATTGCACTGAGCGACGCCCCATGGACTAAGAGGTCCTGGTTTGATTCCCTGTCGGCACATGTCCAGATTTCGGGCTCAATCCTCAGTGTGGGGCATGCGGGGGGCAGCCAATTGATGTGTCTCTCGCACATTGATGTTTCTATCTCTCTCTCCCTTCCTTTCTCTCTAAACAATCAATAAAGACATATTTCTAAAATAAAGAAAAACAGCAGTATTTATTTTCCTTAATCTACATTCCTAATGGGATTTAATCATGAAACACTTTTTGTATACTGTTTATTAACATCCTGCAGAATAGATTGTTGTGAAAATCTGTTTTCAGATCTATTTTGAAAGCCATATTCTTGCTTTAGTCTCATAAATCAACTCCAAGATTGGGATTTTGAGTGTGACATTAGCTGGCCATGAGAAAGCCCTCTAACACCTGACAATAATGTTGTGTGCCGAGATCACTAACATTACAGAACGTGTGGTAGGCACTTGAACTTGTAGTGGCCTCCTCAAAGATGGCCACATCCTATTCTCTAGAACCTATGCATATGTTATATGGAAAGGGAAAATTAAGTTTGCAAATGTGATTAAGGTTGCTAATTATCTAACTTTAACATAGGATCGTCTGAACTATCCAGTTGGGCCCAATATAATTAAAATTCCCCTTAGATGGGTAGGAGACCAGTAAAAATGTCACAGCCAGAGATGCAGCATAAGAAGGGCTTGACCGGCCATTGCTGGCTTTGAAGATGGTAGCCAGCCATCAGCCACAAAGTGCAGATGGCCTTTAA
Organism: Molossus molossus; assembly: GCF_014108415.1. Lineage (NCBI taxonomy): Eukaryota > Metazoa > Chordata > Mammalia > Chiroptera > Molossidae > Molossus > Molossus molossus. The sequence continues at coordinate 28,822,544 of NW_023425366.1, read as the reverse complement.
CAGCTGGGTAAGGTTAAGAAGATAGGGTTTACCCTAAGGTCTCCAGGAAAAACACAGCCTTCCCAACACCTTGATTTTAGCCCAAAGATACAATTTCAGACCTCTGATCTCCAGAATTATCAGAGAGGAAAATCATGTTCTTTGAGGCTACTGAGTTTTGGGTAATTTGTCATGGGGGCAATAGAAAACTAATACAGACCCTCACCAGGAGGATTTTTGATGGATACAAATTGTGGATTTCCAAGGGTAAGTTAAACGCCAGCTAGAGAAGTTACATAGTGGCTAAGTATAAGTGTTTGGAATTTATTTTGCATGCCAGTTATGTTTTAAGTGTTTATAAGCTCCTTTTGATCATATGAGAGCAACAGCAAGGCCATCCTAATTATCAGAAATACTTTGCAGAGCAGAGCATAGTGTAGCTACTATTTTGGGGGTGGTTTATTTGTTGATTGGAGGTAATTTTCCAGAGCAAATCTGTGCTTGATATTAACATGAAAAATATCACACGTCAACTGTGCACTTTGATTCTGTTGAACCAGTGTTCAGTCACTCCCACATGTGTTACTCCCCATGCTGGGCCGAGCAATAACAATTCATTCAGCAAATATTGACTGTCTTGTACCTACGATTTCCCAGCTACCTTATAGGTGTTGTGATGGAGACAAACAATGCCCCTGTTCCCGTGTAGCTTACAGTCCAGTGGTATTAGACAGTCAATGAAGGAAGCAGACAAATAACTACATACTATTTGCCTCTGAGGCAAAGGGTGGTGTTATTAATTTTCTGGGGCTGCCATGACAAAGTAACTCAACTGGGTGGCTTTCACAACAGAAATTTATCATCTCACAGTCCTGGAAACTAGGAGTCAGAAATCAAGGTGTTGGCAGGGTTGGTTCCTTCTGAGGGCTGTAAAAGGTCATCTATGCATGCCTCTCCCCTAGCTTCCAGTAACCTCCAGTGTCCTTAGACTTGTAGATGGAGTTCTCCCCCTGTCCTCACATCATATTCCCTCTGAGTGAATCTGTCTCTATATCCAAAGGTCCCCTTTTAATAAGGACACAGTGATATTAGATTGGGGTCAATTCTAATGACTCTGTTTTTCCTTAATCATCTGCAAAGATCCTTTTTCTGAATAAAGCTGCTTGAAATACAGGGAATTAGGACCTCAACATATTCTTTTTGGAGGAGGGGGAGACATAATTCAACCTATAATAGGTAGGCAGGAAGGACCTGAAACTAACTAACTGGAAGCATGGAGATGCCACTCGAATTCCTGGGGCTTTCTCCAGCCAGCCTCCCTGGTGTTGCCCTGGGAGAGTTACAGTTAACAGCACCTGCTCCAGCTGTGTTACCACAATGCTTCTTTCACTTACTCAATCACACACTCCCTGGCATTGGGTTCTCTCAAGTCCTCAGAATCTCTTCTTTAAATTCCTGAGTGGTGCTCGCCCTCCCAGATGTTACCATTACCCTGCATGTGCATAAGAACATTTACTGTGACCATCTTCCCCTGGAGCTAAGTCTTCCCCACCCAGGTCATTCAGATCACAAGAGACTTAGGTTGGGCTTCCATTATGCTTGGCTTCACTTATATTTTCTTTGAGCATTTGCAAATGTTGTTTGGTCATATCTAAAAGCAAGAGGACAATATAACAACAATGCTCAGATGTCTATAGTGCTTTTTAAGGAGCTTCCCCACAGAGAGTTCACACCTTGTCTTCTCAAAGACTCTATGAGATGTAAGTAAATATCCTCATTTAATGGCAAAAAGTAGCCTCACAGACACAAACACCCATGCCTGAGGTCACAAGCAACCACAAGCAGTGGTAGGTGTGGGTCAAACACAAGTTTGGACCATTTCGCTGCTTAAAACATAACGTAAGACCATCTGCCACTTGAAATGATTTGAACTTGAAAAAGATGGTCATGTGAAGAGTGACAAAATACAAGAATATGACTCTACTACTCGCTAATTAAAATTTTCACCACAATTATTCCTACCTAGTGCATCACACTTCCTTTAGGCGAGTTGAGAAATTGCCTCTTTAGGGCCTCAGCTCCCTCCTGACTGTACAACTGATAAATCTTTCTTCCCTACAAGAGACATGTCACGATCAATATTTTCCTGCGTTGAACAACCCTGTGTTTTATCACAAAAGAGCTAGCTTCTAACTTAATTCCTTTTAGTTTACTTTCATTCTCCTCTTATTCAGATTTAAAAAAAAAAATACATATCAAATGCAGTTTTCAAAAGGCAGATTAAAATTCCCACATTGGGGCTGCTCTAAATTTGCTCCAGCGAGAGCTTGATGCTGCCAGAGACACTCAAAAGGCTAACTAGTCAGCAGGTGATTATCAGTTGAGAGAGAATATTGTCTGTGTGCTCCAAGGGACTAGACAAGGATCACTTTTCATTATAGCTCTACCCTCTGTTTTCTCCATTACCTTTGTTGGAACATGCTGGGTGGCCAGGCAGCACATGGGCTTCAGGCAAAAGGAAGAGAATATTTAGTATGAAAAGGTCAAAGACTGCACTCATAAGGAAATCTCAGAGAGGAGCACTTAATTCCAGTGCCTGAAACTCTGAAAAGGTTAATAACAGGGAAAATCCATGGCCAGAAGACAGACAGGTTCACACCTGGAGAGCACACATTTATGTTAACTGAGAAGAAAAGTCTGTATGGCAAACTATGGTGTGAAAGCCAGAAATCAAATCTCTGGTGTGAATCATGCCTCCTCATTCTCTTGATTTTTGTCCAAGATGAATACGTTCTTTGACTTAGTTGGCTTCTCAGTGCTCATTCCGATAAAATGACATGACCCCACAGTAAGAATTGCATTGGTTTCTCCATCATTTTTGTTACATTCTGCCATGTCATGCTAATAAAACAGACAAAAACCTCTAGCAAAGGGCTTATCAGAAAGTTTTACAAACAGAATACCTATGTGTCATAAAAAATAGAACTGCACTAAAAATTTTTCAAAATGGCTTCAAGGTTTCCCTTGAATTGGTACTAATACATAGTAGGAAATGCAATTTCGTCAACCAATCAGGAAAGAAAATTGATCATGAGCCTAGAGTCATGACTTGCAAAGACCTACCCAAATAGTGTGAAAATTATCATGATACTATAGTTAGCACTTGGTTCTCCAACACAAACAATGGCCTGAGCCTTTAGAGAGCTAAACTCTTACAGATAACAGTTTTGAGGTGAATTTGTTCAGTAGCATATACCAGTGACTATCTTATATCACTGCAGTTCTTTACAAATTATAAAGGATTTGTATGACATCCACTAATTGCCCCCTCCATCCAACCCAAAGGATAGAGAAGACCAGAGGTATTGCATTTTCTGGATTAGGAAACTGAGGATCAGAAAGCCAACATAATTTGCTTCAGTTTCAGTTAGTAATTGGCACAGCTGGGACTCTATATCTTTGTCTAGATTCCATTATAACTCATGGATTTAAATTATTCTCTTAGCAAAAGAACTGTCACATGCTTCCTATAACATCTGCTGCTCTGGCTACCTTTTACAGATTAACGATGCCCAAATCCATACTTATGGGCAGACCCATAGCTGGATTTCCTACTGGATATCTAAACTTGGATATCCCACAAGCACCTCACATTTAACATGTTCAAAGCTAAGTGCATCACCAAACAAGCTGCTTCTCGTAGCACCACCCTTCGCCTAACTGGTAAAGACGATGGTGCAGAGAAATTGGAGGAACTTCCTAACACCTGCCAAGTGCGATCCATCCCATGCGCCACTCTCTATGGTCTCAGCATTTACAACCTGTAGCATGTGTGCCATTCTGGATCCCCCACATCCCAGTGTGTGCTGACACATGTGCCCCCTTCAATATTTTCAAATCGTCAAGGCAGGGACTAGGTACTTGTCACTTGATACTCATGCCATATGTGTTTGCTAAAACTGATCTGAAGTTAACATAACTTTTATTTTTATTTTAGTTTTTTATTATGTCTTGGTTTCTGGTGTAACAGCTTAGTGGTTAAGCCATCATTATCAAGTGTCCCCCTTGATATTACCCCAACTAGCACCACACACAGTTATCACAATATTATTGACTATATTTCCTATGCTTTACTTACTTCCCCCGACTGTGTGTAACCACCACTTTGTGCTTTTACTCCTACACCTCTTCTACCCAGCACCCCAACTCCCTGCCCCTCTGGCAATCACAAGTTCTCCCTCTACATCTATGAGTCTGCTTCAATTTTGTTTATTTTTATGAAATGAACATAACTTTTAGATTAGCAAGTCTTTTATAAAAAAGTGTATATTGCAGACTAGCTTTAGATTTAGAGGAAAGCTCTCATAATGCCTCACAAAGTTTCCCCTATTACCAACATTTAACATTAGTCCGATACATTTGTCACAATTAAGGAACCAATACTAATTACAATGAAAAATTCCACACTTTATTTAGATTTCCTTAGTTTTCACCTAACGTCTCTTTTCAGTTCCAGTACCCCATCCAAGACTCCACATGACATTTACTGGTCATATTTTCTCATGTTCCTTTCCTGTGACAGTGTTTCAGACGTTCCTTGTTTTTGATGACCCTGACAGTTTAGGGACTATTATTGGTCAGGTATTTTATAGAATGTGCCTCGGTGCAGGGGTGTGTGTAATGTTTTTCTCATGGCTAGACTCTGTTTATGGGTTTTGAGAGGAAGACCAGGAGATAAAGTGTCATTCTCATTGTATATTACAAGACTGCATAATATCAAGACTACCTACTATCAACAAGACTTATCACTGTTGCTGATGACCTTGATCACAGGGCTGAAGTAGTGATTGTTATTGTATTGCTATTATTTTCCCTTTCTTTCCATATTATACTCTTTGGTAGGATCTCTCTAAGAGGAGCCAACACATAAGAGGGGGTAGTTACATTCAACATCCTTGAGGACAAGTATCTACATGAATTATTTGGAATTCTGAGCAGATTTGTCTTTTCTCTCCCTTCTATTTATTAATACATTTACTTATTTATATCAGTACAAACTCATGGATATTTATTTTATACTTTGAATTATATTCCAATACTTCTTTATTTTCCTGTTCAAATTGTTCCAGCTATGGCCACGGGGAGTTCTTTCATTTGGGAGAAGACTTTTCTTCATAAAAATAAAAATGTCATTTATGGATGCAAGGTGGTTTTCACAATTTGAGACAATAACAGAGGCCATGAAATTCAGATGATTAGGACCTGATTTTAACAAAAAATAATTTGGCTTTCTGTTCTTTTGTCACGCTTCCCCCCTCCTTTTCTTATTTCAACAGCTGTAAAAATACATAACCCGTACGCATCTTCATATTGTACCTAACTACTTCCTACATCCAGCTTGGCAAGATAATGAAGGATTTTTATCTCTGCTTTCCAGATGAGAATCTAAGACACAGAGCAGCTGAATGGCGTGCCCTAAGGCTTTGGAGCCTCACCAGGGAAATCAAATCTGCAATGCCTCACGCCAACCCTCCTGCAGAGAGCTGGGTCACTGCTGCCTCCCTCCCTTCTCCAATTATGGTGGGCTTTGCAATCAGCACGGCGGTTAGCATGCCCTTTGCAAAGGCTGGAGGTCTCCGGCAAAGGTTACCCGGTATTTTGCGGTTCCTCCCCACGTTTTGTTTTCTGTATGTAGAGCCAAGCAGAGCAGGAAACTTTCCGCTGCTCTCAGGGCCACTTGGACTGCTCATTTCCCAGCTCCCCCAAGAAGCTTCGCAAACAAGCACCTTGTTTTTGCCCTCACCCCACAAGACCTTTATTTAACATCCAGTTACCTGTTAGGTTTAGCTTTCCTTTCAAAACAAACAGGACTCATTTCTGTTCTGAACATTAAGCCCTATACAGTCACTGCCCAACACTGACAGGAGCTAAGATGCTGAGCTTCTGGGGCTGTATTACACAGAGATCAAAAAAGAGGACAAAGAAGGAAGGATGCACCTATGTGGTGAAACAAAACGTGCCTGTGGTGCTATTTGGGGCCTTGCTGATAATTAGTCCTGTGACCTCGGGCCACTCCTTCATTCCCTCTGGACCTCAGTCTCCCCACCTGTAAAATGAAAAGCCTGTGGAGATCAGAGCTTTTGTGGTCTTGCAAATTAAAACCTTCACGAGAACGATTTCGTTTTAGATATACATAATTGAAATTAAAGTTTCACTAACCAGTACTTACCCTTCTTACATGTGATGACTCTGGAATTTTATATTCTGTTCCATATCGTAGTTTTGTGACGTTGATGGCTTGGGAGCCAGTAGAATTGGTGTCTTGACCCATGAAATGGTCGTGGCCTCCAGTTCTAAAATTCCTGGGCTAGTTGGTACCTAGATGTTGCCCAGCTCTCACTTGCCACACTTCTAAATCGGGGCTGGAACACATGCTCATCATTAGAGCCACGGGCGTGTCCTGCCCACTGGCCGTGGGTTTTGTTCTCACTCTGCATTAGCGGTGTGACCTGGAGCAGCGATTCAGCTTTCTGAGCCTCAGTGTTTTTATCTCTGAAACAAGGCCTATAGTCAGGAATACACTAGATAATGCAACTAGCAATACTTCCACATTTCATGTAAAATATATGATATTATTATTACCATCATTATTATTACTATGAAAGACTGGAAGAAAATTCTCTCATGCAGGATAAGGCATGTTCCATGAGGAGGAATGGTGAGAAGTGTGAATATCCCGGGGGGATCGAGGGGACCGAGTAGAACCTTGGTGCACTTTTGGGTGTAGTTCTCTCAGTGACGCCAAGTGGCTGGATTTTGGAGAAGCCGTAGGTTATGAGTGCTGAGAGCTAGTCAGCATCTTAGCTACCCCTCAACTATGTACATGAAGTAACCATCAGAATGCAGTCACTCTATTTAATTTATCATACAATTGTCCATCATATCTTACATAATAGGAAAATATAAATTAAAATAAACAACAGAAGCTCTTTCAAATTCCTACCTCCTTTACCTAGAAATCTCTCTCAAGATTTTCTCTTTTGTTTTTTGTTTTTTTTAATTTATTATTATTTTTTATTAATTAATTTTTGTTACACATGTTTCTCCTTTTTCCCCCACTGATTCCCCCCTCCCCCTCCATTCCTACCCTGACCCCAGTTTGTTGTCCATGTCCACTGTTCATGCATACATGCATATAAGTTCTGTGGTTTATCTCTCTCCCACCACCCCCTCTTCGGGGATTGTCAGTCTGTACCTCACTTCCACATCTCTGGGACAACCCCATTCCTCAGACTGTTATGATCATTATATTATACAAATAAGTGAGATCATATGATACTTGTCTTTCACTGTTTGGCTTGTTTCACTTAGGAAGATACTTTCCAGGTCTCTACATGTAGTCTCAAAGGACAAGAGATCTTTCTTTCTTACAGCTGCATAGTACTCCATTGTGTATATGTACCACTGCTTTTTCATCCATTTGTCTACTGATGGACACTTGGGCTGTTTCCATATCTTAAATATTGTAAATAGTGCTGCTCGAACATGGGGGTACATATATTCTTTCTGATTTGTGTTTCGGGCTTCTTAGGGTATAGTCCTAGAAGCTGGATCACTGGGTCAAATGGAAGTTCAATTTTTAAGTTTTTGAGGTAACACCATATTGTTTTCCATAGTGGCTGCACCAGTCTGCATTCCCACCAGCAGTGTATTAGAGTCCCCTTTTCTCCACACCTTTGCCAACACTTCTTGTTTGATGATTTCTTGATGGCAGCCATTCTGATAGGTGTGAGGTGGTACCTCATTGTTGTTTTAATTTGCATCTCTCTGATGATTAGTGACGTTGAGCATTTCTTAATATGTCTCTTTGCCATTTGTATGTCCTGTTTGGAGTGGTGTCTATTTAGTTCCTCTGCCCATTTTTTAATTGGGTTCTTTGTTTTCCTTTTGTGGAGTTGTATGAGCACTCTATATATATTGGAAATTAACCCCTTATCTGATATATCATTGGCAATTATGCTCTCCCATACAGTGGGTAGCCTTTCCGTTTTGATGATTGTATCTTTCGCTGTGCAGAAGCTTTTTAGTTTCATGTAGTCCCATGTGTTCATTTTCTCCTTTGTTTCTGTTGCCTTAGGTGATATATCAGTGAAAATTCTGCTGCGTATGATGTCTGAAATTTTGTTGCCTACAGTTTCTTCTAGGATTTTTATGGATTCATGAGTCACATTTAAGTCTTTTATCCATTTTGAGTTTATTCTTGTGTAGGGTGTAAGTTGATGGTCTAGTTTCATTTTTCTGCATGTAGCTGTCCAATTTTCCCAGCACCATTTATTAAAGAGGCTGTCCTTACTCCACTGTATGCTCTTGCCACCTTTGTCAAATATTAATAGAGCATATTGCCTTGGGTCCATTTCTGGGTTCTCTGTTCTGTTCCACTGGTCTATATGCCTGTTCTTGTGCCAGTACCAGGCTGTTTTGATTACAGTGGCTTTGTAGTATAACCTGAAATCTGGTATTGTGATCCCTCCAACTTTGTTCTTCCTTTTCGAGATTGCTGTGGCTATTTGAAGTCTTTTTTGGTTCCATATTAAAGTATTTGTTCTAATTCTGTGAAGTATGCCATTGGTATTTTGATGGGGATTGCATTGAAACTATACATTGCTTTGGGTAATATGGACATTTTAATTATGTTAATTCTTCCATTCTATGAACAGGGTATGTGCTTCAACTTTTTTATATCATCCTCTATTTCTTTTTTCAATGACCTGTAGAGTTCTGCGAATAGGTCCTTTATTTCTTTGGTTAAGTCTATTCCTAGGTATCTTAAATTTTTTGCCGCAATGGTAAATGGGATTGTTTTCTTAGTTTATCTTTCTGTGAGTTCCTCATTGGTGTATAAGAATGTCATCGATTTCTTGACGTTAATTTTGTATCCTGCTATTTTGCCAAATTCATTTATTAAGTCTAGTAAATTTTTAACGGAGTCTTTGGGGTTTTCTACATATAGTATCATGTCATCTGCAAATAATGACAGTTTGACTTCCTCCTTTCCAATTTGGATCCCTTTTATTTTTTCTTCCTGTCTGATTGCTGTGGCTAAGACTTCCAGTACTATGTTAAATAAGAGTGGCGAAACTGGGCATCCTTGCTTTGTTCCTGTTCTTAAGGGAAATGCTTTTAGTTTTTGCCCATTGAGTATGATGTTGGCTGTAGGTCTTTCATATATGCCCTTTATTATGTCTAGACATGATCCCTCTATTCCCACATTGTTGAGCGTTTTTATCAGAAGGATGCTGGATTTTGTCGAAAGTTTTTTCGGCATCTATTGATATGATCATGTGGTTTTTATTCTTCATTTTATTTATGTGGTTATCACGTTTATTGATTTGTGGATATTGTACCAGCCTTGCATCCCTGGGATGAATCCTACTTGGTCATGGTGGATAATTTTTTTTAGTGTGTCGCTGGATCCGATTTGCTAGTATTTTGTTCAGGATTTTGGCATCTATGTTCATTAGGGACATTGGCCTGTAGTTTTCTTTCTTTGTAGTGTCTTTTTCTGGTTTTGGAATTAGAATTATGCTGGCTTCATAAAACGAGTTTGGAAGTCTCCCTTCTTCTTGAATTTTTTGAAATAGTTTGAAGAGAATGGGTATTAGTTCTTTGAATGTTCAATAAACTCCCCCGTGAAGCCATCCGGGCCTGGGCTTTTGTTGCTGGGAGAGTCTTGATTACATCTTCAATTTCTTCTATCTTTATTGGTCTGTTCAAGTTTTCTCTCTCTTCCTGGTCCAGTTTTGGGAGACGATGTGTTTCTAGAAATTTGTCCATTTCGTTTAGATTGTCGAATTTGTTGCCATGTAATTGTTCATAGTAGTTGTTAATGATCTTTTGTATTTCTGTGGTGTCAGTTGTTACTTCTCTTTCATTTCTGTTTTTGTGTATTTGGGTTTCTCTCTTTGATTCTTGGTGAGTCTAGCTAAGGGTCCATCAATCTTGTTTATCTTTTTGAAAAACCAGCTCTTTGTTTCATTGATCCTTTGAATTGTTTTTTTGGACTCTATGTCGTTTATTTCTGTTCTGATCTTTACTATTTCCTTCCTTCTACTTGCTCTGGGGTTTTCTTTTTATTTGCTCTCTATTTCTTTAAGTTGTGTGGTTAGATAGTCTATTAGAGATTTTTCTTTTTTTTTTTTTTTTTTGAGGTAGGTCTGTAGTGCTGTGAACTTCCCTCTCAGAACTGCTTTCGGTGCATCCCTTATGTGTGTTGTTGTGTGTTCATTTTCATTGTTTCCAGGAAGTTTTTGATTTCTTCCTTGATCTCCTCGGTGACCCATTCATTGTTTTATTTCATGCTATTTAGCCTCCATGTGTTCAAATGTCTTTGTATGTTCTTCTTGCAATTGACTTCTAGTTTCATGCCATTGTGATCTGAGAAGATGCTTGATATGATTTGTCTTCTTGAACTTGTAGAGACTTAGTTTGTGCCCTAACATGTGGTCTCTCTTTGAGAATGTCCCATGTGCACTTGAGAAGAATGTGAATTCTGTAGTTTTGGGATGTAATTCTCTGTAGATATCTATTAAATCCATTTGGTCTAGTGCTTCATTTAGAGTCTCTGTTTCCTTGCTAATTTTTTGTCTAGAGGATCTATCCAGTGATGTCAGCATGGTGTTGAAGTCCCCTGCTATGATTGTATTGCTATCGATTTCTTCTTTGAAGTCCTCCAGAAGATTTTTAATATATTTTGGTGCTCCTATATTGGGTACATATATGTTTATCAAGGTTATATCTTCCTGTTGGATAGATCCTTTCAATATTATGTAGTGGCTTTCTTTGTCTCTAGTTAGGGCCTTCATTTTGAAATCTATTTTATCAGATATGAGTATTGCTACTCCAGCTTTTTTTTCCTTTCCATTTGCTTGGAAGATTTTTTTCCATCCCTTCACTTTCAACCTATGTGAGTCTTTTGTTATGAGGTGGGTCTCTGGTAAACAACATATAGATGAGTCATGCTTTCTTAACCAATCAGCTACTCTGTGTCTTTTTTATGGAAGCATTCAATTCATTTACATTTAAGGTGATTAATGATATGTACTAATTTATTGCCATTTTTGTTTAGTGTGGTTCTATTTTTCTTCTCATTTCTCCTGCTAATTTCAGCAGTCCTTTTAACATTTCTTGCAGTGCTGGTTTGGTGATAATGTATTCCCTTAGCCTTTTTTTTGTCTGGGAAGCTCTTTATTTGACCTTCTATTTTGAATGATAGCCTTCCTGGGTAGAGTAGTCTTGGATTCAGATCCTTGTTTTCCATGACCTTGATTACTTCATGCCATTCCCTTCTGGCCTGTAGTGTTTCTTGTGAGAAGTCAGCTGAGAGCCTTTTGGGGTTTCCTTTGTAGGTAACCTGTTGCTTATCTCTTATTGCTTTTAGGATTCTCTCTTTGTTTTTAATTTTTGGCAGTTTGATTACTATGTGTCTTGGTGTGGGCCTGTTCGGGTTCTTCTTACTTGGGGCTCTCTGTGCTTCTTGAACTTGAATGCCTTCTTCTTTCACCAAATTAGGAAAGTTTTCTGTCACTATTTCTTTGAATATATTCTCTAACCCTTGCTCATTTTCTTCTTCTTCGGGTACTCCTATGATGTGAATATTATTACGTTTCCAGTTGTCCCACAGTTCTCTTAAGCTGTCTTCCTGTTTTTTAATTGTTTTTTCCTTTTGGTTTTCTGATTGGTTGATTTTTTCTACCCTGTTTTCTAATTCACTGATCCGGTCCTCAGCTTCCTCTACTCTGCTTTTTAGACCTTCCAATGTATTCTTTATTTCTGATGTGTCATTTTTGATCTCTTTTTGGTGGTTTTTAATTTCCAATTGGCTTATTTTCAGCATTTCTATGTCCTTACACATTCTGTTGAGCTTCCTCAAGATCATGGCTCTAAATTCTAGTTCTGTTGACTTACTTAACTGCATCTCATCTTCGGTGGAGGTCTCTTGTTCTTTCATTTGGCTTTTGTTTCTGTTTTCACCATTTTGGCTATCACAGTGGGCTTTGGAGTCAGCCAAATTTTCCCTGTGGTTCTTGGTGTTCTGCTGTTTGTGGCTCCCTCTCCCGGGTTTGGATGAGGCAGGGAGGACCCACTTTAAACACCACTGTCAAGTCTTTACTTTCATGGTTAGAGTTGCTAGCCCAGGAAATGGTAGTTATCCTCTAGCTTTTTTTGCCTGGAGACTATTAGTAGAGGTCACCTGAAGAACCTTGGTTTCTGAGTTGACTGAAAAACTCCCTTAGGTGCTCAGTGTAAGAGGATTTCCCAAGGGTGGGGCAGATGCTGGTTGTTAATGCACCTCAATTAGCATTTCAATGGCCACCTGGGGTTGAATCTTCGAGGAAGGGGCTGCCGCCTCTCCCCAGGGCCCTGGGAAGGAGTAAGATGACCCCAGTCCTGCGTGGCTGCATTCAGCAAAAGCTCTTAGCACCCTCCAAATCCCAAGTGTCCCCACACAGTTCCAGTCCAGTCTGCCTTCCCTCTGCCGGAGCACAAGGTGAGTGGCTGCTGCCAATTTAGCCTCTGTCCAGACTCTGCATCATGGAGCTGCCTGGGACTTTTAACCTGAGGGCGCTGCTCCCAGCCAAGGGCGGCCAAGGCTGCGGCACCAGCCAAGGTCGTAGCACCCAGCCGAGGCCACAGGACCCAGCTGTGGTCGCCCGACACAGCCAAGGCGGCAGCAGCTTCTAGCTGAGGCAGCTGGACCCAGCAGAGGGCATAGCACCCAGCTGAGGTCACAGGACCCAGCCAAGGGCGCAGCTTCCAGCCGAGTCCCCTGGTCCCAGTCGAGTCCACTGGTCCCAGCCCAGGCCACTGCAGACTGTGGGCTCCTGGCCCCCTCTTGCGTCCTCGCAAGCCTACCAGGATTGAGTCAGTGTCCCTGGTCATGTGGTCCTCCAAACTGCCTTTCGGTTGCCCCTTCCTGATGATTTGTCTTTATTTTCATTATAAATCCAGTTTGGTCCTGGGAGATGGTCTGTGTAGCTTCCATTCACTCCGCCGCCATTTTCTCTCTCTCTCAGTTTTCTTTACTCTGTCCAAAGCCCTTTTGACATGTCCCGACCCCCATATCTGCCAATTCCAGGTCCGTCCACCTCCAGGTTCTTCAGCTGTCCAAAAGTGTTGTCTCGTGAGGGAACAGGAGTTGTGAGCACTCTGGCAATAAGTATCATGTTCCCTATAAGTCACTCAATGTCCTGACCCCCAGATAGTATCAGGGGTGCCTGACTGAGGCCGGGACCCTAGGTGGTCACTTGGCCATCAAGGTTCCTGATACCAAGTAACAACCGTGAGCCAACACAGGTGATTATGCTGTCAACTTAGCTTGTATTACTTGCAGGTTCAATCCAAATTACAAACACATCAGAACACACACACAAGTATGGGGGGTTAACAAGCCAAAAATCCAAGATTCCTCCCCGATCTGGGCTACTCTCAGAGCAGAGGTCACGCTGGTCACTCAGAGTCATGGAAGTCTCTGAGTCCAGAGTGTCCACATCTTGCAAGGAGGGCTGCTGAGTCAGCAAGGCTCTGGAATAATCAACAGTCCCCATACCAGACGCACAGCTGTCAGCCCGGCTAATTCACAAGAAGACGAATAGCAATTGTCACTGTTCTTAGTTTCACTTTTGTTCTTGTGGAGGTGTCTCCCTTCATCTGCACTTGTTAGATATGCTTGTGGTCTCTGAGATCAGTCAAAATATCTGGCAATGTCCGAGGAGGGGCCTACTCATCCTTATCACTTGCACCTGTGGGTTTCTCCCTTGGCTGGCAGCCCAGAACTTGGCTGTGGGTCCAAACTTACATGTGTTCAGACAATAAGGTTCACATTCAAGATGGAGTTAGTTATGCTAACTCTGCTCTCAATAACAGGCTGGCCCAAACAAGGCTACCAGGCTGGCTTGTCATCTTCAAATCAAGTCTTCTATCAGGAGGGAGGGTCGACTTTCCTGTAACCTAACAGATATAAGGGCAAATAGAATAAAATAAAGGGAGAAACTCCTCTCTTCTCCCTTTCCTTCAAGCAATTCCTTTGGAAATTTTGTCTGTATCATTTTGAAATGTCTGTAAATCTTTTTAAAAGCTAAATAGTTATTTTCAGCTTGACGTCCCAACACTGTCTTTCTCAAGGACCTGGGGCCATCTCTTTGAAATGCAATTATCAAAGGAGCTGGACCTCTGTCTCCAAGTTTAGGGCACATGTCCAGCCTCTCTTCTCCACCTGACATTGATGCCCAGGACAATGGCCAAGTAAAAGTAAACAAGGGTCATGCCTTCACGGTCTGTGTGCGGAGGTGACCTGAGTTTTTACTAAAAGGCGACCCCTTTGAGAACTTTAAATCTAATCAGTCACTTAGAAGCATGTAAAAAGGACCTTTTCTTCTACCTTGCCCCTTTTCCAGCTTTCTTCGTCTGAGAGGTGGTGGCTTAGAGTGGAGAATTTGATGGCTAGGAAGAACTCATTTCAATTTCAAAAGTGTAAGCAGACAGAGTGATTGTGATATGAATCCAGAGATAATGCTGGGGATCAAATAGAGATTCAAAGTCTGGAAAAAGAACAGCAATGGGCAGCCAGCCCAGCCCATGGCAGTGCCAGGGCCACAGAGGGACAATGGCCACCTCTGAAATAGACTGTGTTATTGGATTTTCACATAGCCATGAGACAGAACTGTCATTAGTGCATTTTACAAAGGAGGAACTAAACTTAGATCCCTTAAGCAACTGCTGTGAGTGAAAATCCTAATCCCATGGCTGGTGATTTCAAAGTACAGGCAACGACCTCAGTAGGATGGTCCTAGGATTCAGAGACATGGGTTCTTCCCTGCTCAGTGTGAACTCAAAAAGCACTAAACACCACTGGTCCTCACTGAACCGAGGTATATAGCACGAGTCCTGCTGCCTCAGAGGGTCAAACAACATGGCAAAGGTGAAAGAGCTTGGACAGGTCTCAAGTGCAATGCTGGTACAGAGTGCTGTTAATAATCCTGCCAGTTCGGGGGACAGGACATCAGGCCTGCAAAATGGAAAGTGTATTAACGCACTCAGAAAACAACAGAGTAAAGGATTTCCTGAAAATCCCAGCTTCCCAGGCACCGTGGAACTGCAGACCATATTCCCACATTCCAATCATGGGGCCACGGCACCTCCATAGACACCATTAGAAGCAACTTCAAAGGATGCATCAGTGCACAGTTCACAGGAAAGACCAGCCTCTCTGGGAAGATTAGGGCCGTCACCTTGTGACAGAGTCTCTGAAGGGGATAGATTATATCTGAGAGCTTGCAAGTGGCTCCTTTTCAAAATATAGGAGGAAGAAAGCAAAGACACCGGTGCAGCATCTGTCACAGAAGTGAGGGGATCAGATTAGAGCATGGAGGGAATGAGATGGAACTCAGGCAGGTGACCCTCAGCTCAGAATTCTGTGCCTTCCTGCAATAACAGACCCACCAGTAGGTGGCTGAAGTGAGATCAAAATGTTTTCTCAAGTGCAGGTGAGGAGGAGGCTCTGTTCCATGGGGAGCCTGGCTGGAAGGGCTTCTCCTCAACATAGCACTCTCGTGGACTCATGGACTAGAAAGAGCAGCCTCTGATTATCAACTTGACCATAAATTTGTGTTCTATTGATGCAACCAATAACTCACAGGGAAATGGGTCTTTATCTTTTCACCTCCCAAGCAACATATCACAGTGTTACATACAGTATAACCAACTTGATCCACGGTATAACCAACCTGATCCAGCCATGAGTTACATAAAGGAAAGCTTAATTGGAGAAAATACCTTTAAATAAAAGTCACTTTTAAGAATATACATTGCTTATTTCATCATGAAAACCATATTTTTTAGGTAAAAGAAACATAAAAGACAGTGAATTCAAAGAAATTTCAATTTATTAAACATCCACATACCTATACCTACCATGTTTCTGGTGGGGAAAAAAAAACTGTAAACTGCAACTAAATTCTTTTGAAACTAGAGGACTCACTTGCTCCCACAGCATGGCGGCACCATGGCTAAAGTACAGGTTTAGATTCTCCAAAGGACAGACTTCATTTACTGCCTTCCCAAACTCTCTTCACAATTAATGACACAAGAAAATATTATCATGTCATTTTCCATTCTCATTACACGCCAAGATTGTTCTCACAATATACTTTGTTAGCAGTAAAATGGCACCAGGTGTTACTGGCAGAGTTAGACCTGACCTCAGTTTTGCAACTTGAGTTCTGGCTAAGAAAAAATTCAGAGCCAAGACTCAAATACACAAGCAAAGGTTTACAGTGATACCTCAGTTCTCGAACGCCTCGGATTTCGACCAAATCGGTATTCGACCAGGAGATTCGAGAAACTTTTGTCTTGGAATCCGAACAAATATTTGGAACTCGAACTTCCGAGATGAGCCGAGTTGAGCCGAATGGCGTTCATTCAGCCCAGCGCGCCTTGCTGGCGTCATCAGTGTGAGTGCAGAGAGAGAGTCACGCTTTGTGGAGAGAGTCACGCTTTGTGGAGAGAGTCACGCTTTACACTGAATTTAACCCTTAGACATACTGTACACTTTTATTTCTTGTTGAGACTTATGTTTTTCTACATATTATATACAAATTAGGCCAGTAAATAGGCATTTTCTGGGGCTTGGAACGAATTAATCCAGTTTCCATTATTTCCTATTGGGTTTCATTGCTTCGGTTCTCGAACAATTTGGTTCTCGACCGTCCTCCTGGAACGAATTATGTTCGAGAACCGAGGTATCACTGTATTTAGAAAGCCACAGAAGTATAAGAAATAAGCCATGGAAGAAGTGAGCCAGCTGGGCTACATGGGCTCAGGAAACAAGTTACAGAGGCTAAAGGAAGACCCTTGGAGCTTAAAGAAAGAAAGGCAAAGAAAATGCAGCTGGGGGAAGGAGAACAGGGAAGGCACAGGTGTGCTCCACACAGAAAAAGAGCATGCCGGGTCCTCCGTCTTAAGAGTTTTTACCCCTCTCTACATTGGGGATCTTAGGGGAAGTCCAGGGGAGGAGCTCAACAGAAAATTCATCAGCTTCCCAGGTGTGTCTTTCAGGGACCTGGTTTCCATTGATAGGTCTGGGCCAGGGCAGGGGGTCATTATTCATGCAGCTAGTCTTGTTGTTAGCCATGGTGCCACCCCTCATGGAGCTGAAACACAACTGAAGTCTAGATGTTATCTCTAATTTGACCAAAACTCTGTCTCTGTGATCAAGGCTTTGTAACTAATATTATTTGATGCTTCATTGTCTTGAGGACTTAATGCTTAAGGGAGTGGTCATGCAAGGGGGCAGGGGAATGTAGAAGAAGGTAAAAGGGGGATAAATAGTGATAGAAGGAGACTTAACTTGGGGTGGTGAACACACAATACAGTGTACAGATGATCTGTTGTAGAATTGTGCATTTGAAACCTGCATAATTTTGTTAATCAGTGTCACCCCCATAAATTCAATGAGAAGGAAAAAAAGGTGTAAAATAAAAATGCATTTGCTCCTTTTCACTAGTGGGGAGATACAGTTCTAAAGAAAGAAGTAACTTAAAAATCATAGAATTATAGAACTTTTGTGTTAAAGAACATGAAATACACAGCAATATTCCCATGGTTATTTAAAACCCAGGAATATCCTAAAACAAAATCTTGGTTTGCCATTATAGAGGATTGATATTTTTGGAGTTCATTGAGAAAAGTGCTATTAAGACAGTGAGCTGTAATATCATGCTAACTCTTCAATCTATATTCAAGGACTGGCCACAATGACAGCAGGTGAATAGGTGAAGGGATGGGAGCAGAGGAGAGAAGTTAATGTAGGTTAAAAAAAAAAAAAAAAAAAAAAACACAGCAGGGGAAGGGGGTGGTGGTGATATCAATGAGGTCATGGATACAATCTATTTCTCCTAAAATGAAGTAACAAATATTGATGAAAATTAACTTAATATTACATAACATGCCCCCACAAAGCCACAATTCAATTTTTAGAGATGCCCCTCCCCTATTGCACTTGATATAAACTAGTTCTGTAACTTAATATCAGAATGTAAGAAAATATTAACTGATTTACAGTACCATGAAAAGAATCATCTTCCATTTAAATAGCTATCTGACAAGGAAGGGTTAACTTTCAGAAACTACAGCTGGGAAACACGGTTTTTCTTTTGACACTTTAGGTCACCAGCACTGCCGCTGAGTAACTCCACATTCCAGATCTGCAAAATTTATTGCAACATATACGTCACTCAGTTTACTTTGACTGACATTTGCTTGGACTGTTATCTACCTCATTTCTGCTCTCCCCTTCCTACCTTTTTTGTTTGTTTGTTTTATTTGATGCTTGCTGAAGGAGTTGGATCGACAGCTTAAAAGACCAAAATCCTCTGTTTATCCAGAGGAAAAGTAGAGAAAAGCAATGAGTAGTGAGCTTCACTGAATGCAGCAAGCCCTCAGTCTTACTGCTGAGCACCACCACCCCACTGCCGCCAACTATCAGAAAGCTCATCCACTGGGCATTCTTGTTCTCCTTCAAGGTTCTGGTGACCTGTGGGGCAGGGCACTGCACTAACTTCTAGGGAACTACCTGATGTCTTGGCATTTAATGTGGCTGGTAGATGAAATCGTCAGAGAGATACGGAACACATGAGTCTCTTAGCAGTCCTAGTTCTTACACCCAGACTGCAGCGATTTGGCATACCTTGGGTAGCAAGCTTTCAGAACTATTTGCACATGTGTTCATGGAGGTGTGTGTGCACCTGTAGTGAATTCTCAACCTTTCCATGTATTCTATTACTTGGGGTCTTGCTAAATTGCAGACTCTACTGTAAATTATATAACATGAGGCCTGAAATTCTGCATTTCTAGTGAGTTCTCAGGTGATGCTGATGCTGCTGGTCCAGAGACCACATTTTGGGAGATAAGGGGTATATGTGTTTGGGAAAGACTAGAGGTACTGGCCATCAATCAAGTCCCTTCCCCAATTATTTCTAGAATTGGTTTCACAATAGAAATAAGGAAGTTACCTTGATACCTCAGCCACTAAATCCCTCCAGAGTGAACACCACCACCCTCTGCATCAGTTCTTTTCATTGTGGTAAAAAAAACATTGAAGGGATAAGGAATTCATGATTCAGGACGCATCTATGCTTGCTTGATAAATACTCTATTATGTACAAAGCACTGGACTAAGAGTACTACATCCACAGAGCTTATAAAGTATAGGTGCTTATACCCCACCTTCATCCTTCATCCATTAACTCAGGCCATACGTTAACTGGTGCAAGCCCTTTGGCTGGTTGGGAGCTTGCCCCAGGAATCTCCAACTGACATAAATAATTTATTATTCCACCTGCAGCTGAAGACTAGACCACATTTTATTCTCCAAACAACTGTGCCTTTTAGTCTGCTTTTATCATGGTGGTTGACATTAATATGTTACCATTTTAAACAACAATGAGAAATATGCATACATTTTTAAAAATAAGTAAAAATGATTCTTGTCTAATAACTAAATGCTCATTTTTAACTTTGGGAGAATTCAATACCTAGTCTACTAGTCTATCCTCAAGGCAAAACCCTAGGGTACTTTCTTATATAAAGATATGACAAGGTCTATATTAGCATTTCCTAGTCAAAATTTTAATTTTGTTTTTTCAAAATTATGGGCCATAACAAAGTTTGACCCATAACAGAACTATCCACTGGATATTCAAGGAACTTCTTTTCCAAAGTGGTATAAAAATCTATAGCTAGAAATGCACATTGAGGAGAGAATGTTTATATGGAGAATTTGGTTTTTTGTTTATGGTTGAAAGTTGGGTGTTTCCAAATGAAAAAATCATTGAAGAAATCACAATTGGCAGACACCTTTTGGAAAATAGTAAGAGACATTTCCTCTCTCCATTTCTATAGACATTGAAAACTCTCACACATACTTATACAATGAGAAAACAAAATTTAAAAGTGAGAAAAATTTTATGTGATTTTTCTTTTATTATATTATTAACTTTTTAATTATTCATATCTTTTTTCAATCCACCTTCATCTTCAGAGCTGATCAAGACACCACAGCATCGTTCTCATGTCCTTTCTTGTCTTAATCCCTTTGGTTTTATTCTCCATTTTTTTATGGTCTCTAAGCATGATATTATTATACTTTAATGTCAAAAGAACTAACCTGACCTTCTCTCTGCTTTAGAAAAACAAACATTACATTATTTTGCTCCAGGATATCTCCTCAAAGAAGCAGACCAGATTTTTGTTCTTTAAATTCTTTCTAACGTTTTAAGACTTGTCTTAAAAATTAAGAGAAAAGCCTTCTGACCTGTGCAATAAACTATGTTAAGACTAAAGCAATGATCACTTCTCACATTCAATAGGCATCATCTCTATTTTCAGAAACATACAGGTTTGAAATCACTGGCTGGGTGAGGTTGTAATACTCTATAATAAAATCATATTATATCTTAGAAAGAGGTGGATTCTAAGTATAAATTATGCTATCTTAGAAATGTTTATTCATTTAGGCCTATGATCTCTTTATCAGCCTAGTTCTCTAAGAAAAAGGTAATACATCTTCAAAAGTTGCTAAGGGAGATGCTTAGAACTAATTTCCCAAACTGGGTTCCTCATAACCTCAGGTATGAAAATTAACAATAGTACTATTCTAAAAATAAAAATTCATAACAAAGTAAATTTGGAAAGCATGAAGTGAATGAAACACAGTTAGGAGGGATTTTATTGCGAGATTTCTCTGAGCGTTAGAGGTCCACAGCGGAGACTGGCCAGGTGACGACCACTTCCGTCTTCTGTTCCTAGACAGACAGGATTACTACATTTTCCAGCTGCCTTGTTGAAAGTTGAAGCCTTGTGGCTGATTCTGTACAATAGAATGTGGACTGAGTAATATGTGCCGTTTTCAGATCTGACTATCAACTGTTACACCTCATCCTTTGTTCTCCCTTCAGTCCTCCAAAAACTGAATGCAGAGTCCATTATGAACCCCAAGGAAGCTGTAGATGTGGCACCAGAAAAAGTGAAGAACCACACCTTTTTGTTATTGTTGTTAATCATCACCTGAGGGTATTTTTTCCATTGATTTTAGAGAGCATGAAAAGAAAGAGGGAGGGGGAGAGAAAGAAAGAGAGAGAGAAATATCCATGTGAGATATATTTGCATCAATTGTATCAATTGGCTACCTCTTGCATGCACCCTGACTGGGGCTGGGGATCAAATCTGCAACCCAGATATTTGCCCTTGACTGAGAATCAAACCCGTGACCCTCGGGTACACAGGCCAGGTACTCTAATCACTGAACCACACTGGCCAGGGCAAGAACCGCACCTTTAAATCACCACATGGAAGTCCACTTAAGCCATTAGATGTTAGGGATGCTATTACAGTTGATAAGTAATAGCTTTCCAATTGCCTTTCTTCCTCCAGATTGCCATCAAATTAATCTTTCATAAAACCACTCTCATCATTGACTTCACACTCCAAACACTCTATGAGCTTTACATAAACTTTGGGGGAAAAACTGAACGTCTTTATTCAGATTTAAGCACCTACCTCCATCTTGGTGTAGCTTTCAATCCTTCTCCTTAGTGTGGAACCTCTGCTCCAGTGGATCCACCTAAAGGAGAAGGTCATGCCCATGACCAAGTCACTCTACACCATCTTCATCCATAAAGTTTCTAACTGAAAACCTAATCCAAAGACACGGTTTAAGAGCATTCTAGTTCACAGAGCTTTTTCTCCATTTTAAATTGTATTCCCTTCCTTTCATTTTACAAATTCACATTTTAAAAGACCACTCAGTCAGCCAATCAAAACAAATGTTTACTGAGCATTTATTAAGTGTCAAGTGCCAAGCTAAGTCCTTAAGATAGAATAGAAAACAAAGGAACCACATCTTGCCCCCATGAAGCAAACATTCTACAAATAACCTAAAATTTCCCTGAGGGGACAGTGTCTTATTGAATTTTTTCCACGTCCAAAATGTAACATAATTCACTGAAGGTAAACAAAATATTGAAATGCCACTGCAGTTA
The DNA here is from genome assembly GCF_014108415.1 of Molossus molossus. Taxonomy (NCBI): domain Eukaryota; kingdom Metazoa; phylum Chordata; class Mammalia; order Chiroptera; family Molossidae; genus Molossus; species Molossus molossus. The sequence continues at coordinate 28,800,471 of NW_023425366.1, read as the reverse complement.
TTGTCTTGGTGTGCTAATAACTTTCCCTTAATTATATATTATCTTGTACCTTTTCTTTGCATTCATGTACTTTCACCCAAAGACACTGTGGTAGACACAGTTCAAAAGATGTCCCCAGAAGACCCCCAACCCTTGGTTATTCAATTAAACACTAATCTAGGTACTGCTCTAAAGGGGATCTACAGATATCATTAAGATCCTGAATCAGCTGATCTGACGTAGAGAAATTGTCCTGGGCTCTCTGGGTTTGCTCAGTGTAATCACACAAGCAGTAGAGGAAGGCAGAAAAGTCAAACTGAGAGATGCAGCAGAAGGGGCAGTTAAAGAGATCTGAAGATGAGCCCAGCTCAGTGATTGAGCATCTACCCCTGCACCAAGAGGTCACTGGTTTGATTCCCAATCAGAGCACATGCCCAGGTTGTGGGCCCAGTCCCCGTTGGGGGACATGCAGGAGGCAGCCAATTGATATTCTCTCTCACCGATGTTTCTATCTCTCTCTCCTTTCCCTTCCTCTCTCTCTAAAAAAAAAAAAAAAAACTAAATAAAGAAAAAAAAAAAGAAGAGAGAGAGATCTGAATATGAGAAGACATGACCTGCCATTGGTCGAAGCTGGCCATGTAGAATGCATGACAGAGATTGGGAGCAACTTCCAGGAGCAAAGGCTGGTCCCTGCTATCAGCCGGCAAACAAACACGACCCTGAATCTTACAACTGCAAGAGACTGAATTTAGCCACCAATCTGAATGTGCTTGAAAGCAGATCCTTCCCCAGAGCCTCCAGAAAGGATGGAAGCCTTGATTTTGCCCTCAGGAGACTCGAATGAGGACCAAGCTGAGCCATGCTGCACCCAGGCCTCTGGCCTACAGACCTGGGAGATGATACATCTGTGCTGTTTTTAAATCTCTAAGTTTGCAGCAACTTCTAAATGACAGAGATTGAAAATCCACGTGGAGATTTACATGTTAATTTGTTTATTACTTCAACCCACACCAGTGGAGCGACTAGTCTGAGAAGACTTTAAGTGGAAATACAAAGTTAAAAAGACACAATCTAGGGACTTTCACCCTTATAGCCATGTCATAGGTCACCTGGCCATCCACCCTCCCATGGTAGTCACAAGGCGCCCGTCTCTGTCCCTGTCGGGGTGGAGTCAAAGGAGCCTGGTGAGGAGTCAGGACTTTTACCACAGCCCGGCACTAATGAAGCCACCTCTCCTGTGGTTTCAGTAGTGACCACTTTGGGGTCCCAAACTTCCAACCCCAACTGGCATAATGAGGAACTCTACTCCATCAGGAGTCACTAAGGGCCAATAAAGGACTTAAGCCAAGAGGAAGGAGAGCTTCAAAGGACAAAACCAATGTCCAACCTGGCAAAAAAAAAAAAAAAAATCAAGCGAAATGATGCCTTTAGAAAGCGTGTTATTGTATGTTATTTGGAGACATTTGATGACTTTAGACATTAATTGATTTGTAGTGGACAGTATAATGAATGTCATGTAAAAAGTAGATACAGAGCACTATGTCTCCTTTTTTTCTTTTTTATCCTGATTCTTTTTTTTTTTTTTTGGAAATTTGATTATGAAGGAAAGGCCTAGGGAGTTAGCTAAAGGTAAACAAAGGGATGCTTGTTACACAAGAAGGCAGGAATTTAAATATGTTTCCACTATGAAGAGAAAAATTCTTCAGAAAGAAAGGTGTGAACAACTTTAGAATAGAAATGATTGATTGTCAAACTTCTCCAAGAGGCCATGGGACTCCAATTACCAGAGGATTAACCTTGGATAGAGAAAAGTTTCCATTTATTTCAGGATGTCTGAGCAGGGACCAGAGCTCAGCAGAGAGACACATGCTTTTCGTGGCGGGGTTCCAATCAACAGAGTGTTCCCTGGATGGTTGGAGGGTTTTCTCAGTAGTGAGAGGCACAGTAATGTACAAGTAGTAAAGAAGAGGAGATATAAGTGTTTTTAATAGCCTAGGACAGTGACACTGAACCAATACAATTAAGGAGTAAGTAAGCCTTTGATTAGTAATTATAATAAATGAAAACAATGCTTAGTTTTTTCTTTTGAACATTCACATTATTTTTGAAAATCATTTTTCCTCTTCCTTTGTAATAAAAAAGAACATTAATAAAATTGCAATACTTTGCCAGTGATTTTAAAAAGTGAATTACAGCTCTGCTGTCTCCCAAGTATTTTCAGCCAATTTCTAACATTTATTTGGGAAGAAAACAAACAAAACAAGACATATTTTCAATTACACAATCAGGAAAGAAAAATCACTGAATAATAACATTTCTCTATCTCAATCAGTGCTAGACTGCATCATTACTTATTAGCAATCAATGTTGTGTTTCCCTCCTCCCCACCCCTCCATTTTCTTCCTTGCTTGTTTGTAAACTAAATGCAGATGCGTTTTTCTTTCCTAGAGGACAGGGGTCCAGTCCTATTATGAGGGACTAGAGACAGACAGACTATTCTGCAAGTGTCTGAGAGACAGAACAAACACATCACAAGTGATATGAAATTCTCTGTCCAAAAGGCTCCGAGTACCCTTCCTGGCTGGGCCTGCATGAGTCTCTTTAACTTCAGGTTCATAGTCAGACTGCACCTCATGTGTGTATGTACCTGTGCCTCGGCAGGGGTAGCCAAAGATTGTGGTTTTGGGGGTGTGCATTACTCTGGACATGCAAACTGTGGCTCCATATGAATAGGTATAGGTGCCCCACACTGAAGGATGGAGCTGGGGTGGGAAGAGAATGATTTTCCATGTTCCATTAAGAAAATCTAAGGAGACCGGCCAGTGTGGATCAGTCGTTGAGCATTGAGCCATGCAACAAGAGGTCGCTGGTTCGATTCCTGGTCAGGGCACATGCCCAGATTGTGGGCCTGATCCCCAGTGGGGGATATGCAGGAGGCAGTCAATCGATGTTCATTCTCATTGATGTTTCTATCTCTCTCTCGCTCTTCCTTTCTCTCAAAAATCAATAAAGAAAAAAAAATTTTTAAAGAAAAGAAAATTTAAGGAGTCCTAGAATTCTAAATTTGAACTTGGCCTTTTTGATTGTTATGGGAATATATTTGTCCAGGTGAGAGGAGAGAGCAGAGTTTACTTAACATATTTTAGCATGAGATGTAACTAAATATATAGACATATGGGATGTGGATTTCTGCTCTGGCCCTGCAAGTGATAATGGGCCTGTTTAGGGAAAGATTCCGATAGTCTTCAACTTCCATTTTCGGTAGGGAAATTTAACTGGGAGATTCATTCAGCAGCACATATAGACACATGTACTCTTGCACAGATATTTAATAGCAATCATAAACTGGCCAGCATTAGTCCAAGGGAAGTAAGATTCCACTCTTTTATACAAGCCCAGGAATCAAGTTGTCTGCCTCACAAAAAAAAATGTTTGTGTTTTGTGTTTATAGAAATTGAGACCTGGCAAAGCTGGACCATTTTTCACCCCACAGAGTGGGTTTGTGACTCTATAAATGTTCTGCAATTCAACTGATAAGAATAGGCCCAGGAAAAAGATGGTTTTAACTAATCTTCTAGTTAATTTCTTGTGTTGTTAAAACACAAAAGGTGGCCCTTTTGGCAGCCCATCAGAACTCACTAGAAGTCTCTCAACTCTTGGGACCCTTAGCAATAATATATGAGTCAAGTCTGAAAATAATGCATTTAAAATATATTTTTTCATTCACTCTGTTTCCCAATTAGCCAGCAGGTGAAATTAGATAAGACTCATTGTGATCATTATACATATATAATGTAAAGAGACCTTATCAGTGGATCCCTCTTACAAGTTACTATGGTGAAATATTCCTGATATTTGCTATGACAAGAGTCACTGTAGAATTTTCGGCCATAGATGTTCACAACGTTGACTCAACAGATTTTCAACAATGATAACCAAACTGCGTACATAAATAGAATTGCTAATTATGTTCCAGTGGGGACATATCAGCAAACAATATAAATGTACTTCATGCTGTCGTGGAGTGTATGTATGGTCCAGTGGGTGAGGCAGAAATGAAACAAATATTAGTATAAAAATGCCCACTTGAATTTTTCTCACATGCTAGAATGGACACGAAGGATCTGAAAAGCAATGAGAAGAGGTGATCCATCTTAGCTGGAAAGAGGGCGTAGGTCACAGGAGGCTTCTTTGAATAAATGACATTTAAACTGAGCCCAGTAGGATGCATAAATGTTAGCAGAGAAAAGACACAGTGTTTGCCATGGTCCTGAAGCAGAAAGACCTTTGATCAACTGCAGAAAGAGCAGTGTGCGGATGGAGTGAGCGAGGTGAGAATAGGTAGAAGAGGGTGTGAGCCAGACCAAAGACTGTCCCCTATGAGGAGTTGGGCTAGATGGTAAATATTTTAGACTTTGTGAACCAAGCAGCAAAATCAAAGATATTATACAGGTACTTAATATCAAGAAAAAAGAACAAGTCCCCATGTTTTTATGGGCAAAAATTGACATATCCTAATAATAACCGAGTACAATTTGTAGCTGTAACATAGATCTGCCAATGAGAAGAATGGAATTTTTTGGTGGAGTGGAGAATAACATTCTGCTTATTCTTTCAAGATTAGTGTTTCCCATGATCAAAATTTATTAGATTTGAGAATTCAAAAGGGCGACAGAGTGAATGGAAGCTATACAGACAATCTCTCTGGACCAAACTGGAATTATAAATAAAATAAAGACAAATGGTTGGGGAAAAAAAAAAACAACACAGAAAAGCAACTTGAGAGGACCATATAACCAGGGACACTGAATCGAACCTAGTAGGTCTGCAGAGGCATGAGAGGGGGGCTGGGAGCCCATTGACAGCAGCAGTCTTAGTTGTGACCAGCGCTCTTGGGGTTAAAATCCCAAGCCAGCTCCATGGCACAGAGGGCCAGGACACAGCACTAAATTAGCTACAGCCACTTACTTTGGGCTCCAGAAGAGGGAGGGTGGACTTGCCTGGAACTCTGAAGGGACACTCGGGATTTGGAGGGTGCTCAGAGTTTTGGCTGAGTTGTGGTCATGCAGAATCGTGGCCATCTCACTCCTTCCCTAAGCTCTGAGGAGAAGCAACAGCCCCTCCCTTAAAGATTTAACCTAACCCAACTGGGCCAAAGAAATGCAAATTGAGGATCAATAACAACCATCATCTGCCCCAGCCTCAGGAAATCCTCTTACACTGAATACCTAACGTAGTTTTTCACTCAACTGAGAACCCAAGGCTCTTCAAGTAACTGAGACTAATAACCTCCAAGCAAAAAGCTACAGGATAACTGAACCTTACCTAGGCTTGCAAAGCTACCCAGGAAAGTAACACTTGACAGTGAGGTTTAACGTGGGTCCTCCCATGCTCATCCAAACTCAGTAGAGGGAGCCACAAACAACAGAACACCAACAACCACAGGGAAAATTTGGCAGGCTCCAAAACTCATTGAGATAGCCAAAATGGTGAAACAAAAAAATAAATCCCAAGTGAAAGAACAAAAGACCTCTACTAAAGATAAGTTAAATGAAATGCAGTTATCAGAGATAGAGTTCAGAGCCATGATCTCAAGGAAGCTCAACAGCATGAGTAAGGACATCAACACCATGAGTAAAGACATAGAAACATTGAAAATCAACCAATTAAAATGAAAAACCACTAAGAAGAGATAAGGAATGACATAGCAGAAATCAAGGAAATATTGGAAGGACTAAACAGCAGAGTAAAGGAAGTTGAGGACCAGATCACTGAATTAGAAGACAGGGTAGAAAAAACTTAACCAATCAGAAAACCAAAAGGAAAAAACAATTAAAAAAAACAAGAAGACAGCTTAAGAGAAGAGTGAGACAACTGGAAATGTAATAACATTCACATCATAAGAGTACCCAAAGAAGAAGAAAATGAGCACAGGTTAGAGAATATATTTGAAGAAATAGTGACAGAAAACTTTCCTAATTTGGTGAAGGAAGAAGCCATTCAAGTTCAAGAAGCACAGAGAGCCCCAAGTAAGAAGAACCCAACAGGCCCACACCAAGACACATAGTAATTAAAATGCCAAAAATTAAAGACAAAGAGAGAATCCTAAAGGCAGCAAGAGATAAGCAACAAGTTACCTACAAAACAAAAACAAAAACAAAAAAAACCATAAGGCTCTCAGCTGACTTCTCAATAGAAACACTACAGGCTAGAAGGGAATGACATAAAGTAATCAGGTCATGAAAAAAGGATCTAAATCCAAGACTACTCTATCCAGCAAGGCTATCATTCAAAATAGAAGGTCAGCCCTGGCCGGTTTGGCTCAGCGGTTAGAGCGTCGGCCTGCGGTCCCGAGAGATCCGGGTTCGGTTCCCGCTAAGGGCGCGTACCTCGGTTGCAGTTTGTCCCCAGCCCTGGTCGGTTGTGCGGGTGGCAGCCACTCGATGTGTTCCTTTCACATCGATGTTTCTCTCTCTCTCTTTGTTCCTCTCTCTCCCTCCCACTCTACCTGAACAAAAAATGGAAAAATGTCTTCGGGTGAGGATAAAAAAAAAATAGAAGGTCAAATAAAGAGCTTCCCAGACCAAAAAAAAAAAAGGCTAAGGGAATATATTAGCACCAAACCAGCACTGCAAGATACGCTAAAAAGACTGCTGTAATTAGTAGAAGAAATAGAAAGAAAAGTATAACCACACTAAACTAAAATGGCAATAAATAAGTACATATCAGTAATCACCTAACATGTAAATGGATTGAATGCTCCAATAAAAAGACACAGAGTAGATGATTGAATAAGCAAGCACGACTCACATATATATCGTTTACAAGAGACCACCTCACTACAAAAGACTCACATAGGTTGAAAGTAAAGGAATGGAAAAAAATGTTCTAAGCAAACGGTAAGAAAGAAAAAGCTGGGGTAGCAATACTCATAACTGATAAAATAGATTTCAAAATGAAGGCCATAACTAGAGACAAAGAAGGCCACTACAGAATATTGAAAGGATCTATCCAACAAGAAGACATAACCTTGGTACACATATGTGTGCCCAATATAGGAGCACCAAAATATATTAAACATCTTCTGAGCATTTAAAGGAGAAATTGACAGCAATACAAACATATCAGGGGACTTCAACATCATGCTGACATCACTGGATAGATCCTCTAGACAAAAAACTTAAGGAAACAGAGACTCTAAATGAAGCACCAGATCAAATGGATTTAATAGATATCTACAGAAAATTACACCCCAAAACTACAGAATTCACATTCATTTCAAGTGCACATGGGACATTCTCAAAGATAGACCACATGTTAGGATACAAACTAAGTCTCTACAAGTACAATAAGATTGAAATCATATCAAGCATCTTCTCAGATCACAATGCCATGAAACTAGAAATCAATTGCAACAAGAACATGCAAAGACATTTGAACACATGGAGGCTAAATAGCATGTTATTAAATAATGAATCGGTTACTATGGATATCAAGGAAGAAATTAAAAACTTCCTGGAAACAAATGAAAATGAACACACACACACACACACGCACACACCCACAAAATCTATGGGATGCAGCGAAAGCAGTTCTGAGAGGGAAGTTCATAGCACTAAAGGCCTACCTCAAGAAACAAGAAAAATTTCTAATTTACTATCTAACCTCACAACTTAAAGACTAGAAAGCAAACAAAAAGAAAACCCCAGAGCAAGTAGAAGAAAGGAAATAGTAAAGATCAGAGCAGAAATAAACAGCATAGAGACAAAAAAAAAAAAAAAATTCAAAAGATCAATGAAACAAAGATCTGGTTTTTTGGAAAGATAAACAATATTGATGGACTCTTAGCTAGACTCACCAAGAAAGAAAGGGAGAGAACAGAAATACACAAAATCAGAAATGAAAGACGAGAAGTAACAACTGACACCACAGAAATACAAAGGATCCTTAAGAAATACTATGAACAATTATACAGCAAACAAATTAGATAATCTAAGCAAAATGAACAAATTTCTAGAAACACATAGTCTCCCAAAACTGAACTGGGAGGAGATAGAAAACTTGAAAAGACCAATCACAACTAAGGAAATTGAGGATGTAATCAAGACTCTCCCAGCAAACCAAAGTCCAGGCCTGGACAGCTTCACGGGGGAGTGTTATCGAACATTCAAAGAAGAACTAACACCAATTCTCCTCAAGCTATTCCAAAAAATTCAAGAAGGAAGACTTCCAAACTCATTTTATGAGGCTAGCATAATTCTAATTCCAAGACCAGGAAAAGACACTACAAAGAAAGAAAACTACAGGCCAATATTCCTGATGAACATATATGCCAAAATCCTGAACAAAATACTAGCAAATTAAATCCAGCAATACATCAAATAAATTATTCACCATGACCAAGTGGGATTCATCCCAAGGATACAAGACTGGTACAATATTCACAAATCAAAAAATGTGATACACCACATAAACAAAATGAAAGATAAAAATCATTTGATCATATCGATAGATGCTAAAAAAGCATTTGAAAAAATCCAGCACCCATTTCTGATAAAAACGTTCAGCAATCTGGGAATAGAAAGATCATATCTCAACATAATAAAGACCATACATGAAAGACCTACAGCCAACATCATACTCAATGGGCAAACACTAAAAGCATTTCCTTTAAGAACAGGAACAAGACAGAAATTCCCACTTTTGCCACTCTTACTTAACATAATACTGGAAGTCTTAGCCACAGCAATCAGACAGGAAGAAAAAATAAAAGACATCCAAATTGGAAAGAAGGAAGTGAAACTGTCATTATTCACAGATGACATAATATTATACAAAGAAAACCCTAAAGACTCCATAAAAAGTCTACTAGACTTAATAATTAATTTGGCGAAGTAGCAGGATACAAAATTAATGTCAAGAAATTGATGGCATTCTTACACACCAATGATGAACTCACAGAAGAGAAACTAAACAAACAATCCCATTTACCCTCATGGCAAAAAATTAAGATACCTAGGAATAAACTTAACCAAAGAAGTAAAGTACCTATTTACAAAAAAATACAGGACATTAAAAAAAGAAATAGAGGAGGATATAAAATAGTGGAAGCACATACCTTGTTCATGGATTGGAAGAATTAACATCATTAAAATGCTCATACTACCCAAAGTAATCTATAGATTCAATGCAATCCCCATCAAAATACCAATGACAAATTTCCAAGAACAAGAATAAATACTTCAAAGGTAATATGGAACCAAAAAAGATCCCAAATAGCCATAGCAGTCTTAAAGAAGAAGAGCAAAGTAGGTGGGATCACCGGATATCAGGTTTTACTACAAACCTACTGTAATCAAAACAGCCTGGTACTGGCACAAGAACAAGCATATACATCAGTGGAACAGAACAGAGAATCCGGAAATTGACCAAAGACATTATGTTTAATTAATATTTATAAAAGGTGGCAACAGCATACAATGGAGTAAAGACAGCCTCTTTAATAAATGGTGTTGGGAAAATTGGACAGTTACATGCAAAAAATGAAACTAGACTATCAACTTACATACACAAGAATAAACTCAAAATGGATAGATTTAAATGTGACTCATGAATCCATAAAAATCCTACAAGAAACTGTAGGCAACAAAATTTCAGACATCATACGCAGCAAAATTTTCACTGATACATCACCTAAGGCAACAGAAACAAAGGGGAAAATGAAAACATGGGACTACATCAAACTCAAAAGCTTCTGCATAGCAAAAGAAAGAATCATCAAAATGGAAAGGGAACCCACTCTACGGGAGAGTATCATTGCCAATGATAAATCAGATAAAGGGGTTAACTTCCAAAATATATAGAGTGCTCATACAACTCAACAAAAGGAAGACAAAGAACCCAATTAAAAAATGGGCAGAGAAGCTCAATAGATACCTCTCACAACAGGACATACAAATGGCCAAGAGACATGAAAAAATGCTCAACATCACTAATCATCAGAGACATGCAAATTAAAACAACAATGAGGTATCACCTCACATCTGTCAGAATGGCCACCATCAACAAATCATCAAACAACAAGTGTTGGCATGGGTGTGGAGAAAAGGGGACTCTAGTACACTGCTGGTGGGAATGCAGACTGGTGCAGCCACTATGGAAAACACTGGTGTTACCTCAAAAACTTAAAAGTTGAACTGCCATTTGACCCAGTTATCCCACTTCTAGGACTATACCCTAAGAAGCCTGAAACACCAATCAGAAAGAATATATGTACCCCCATGTTCATAGCAGCACTATTTATAATAGCTAAGATCTGGAAACAGCCCAAGTATCTGTCAGTAGACAAATGAATAAAAAACTGTGGTACACATACACAATGGAGTATTATGCAGCTGTAAGAAAGAAAGATCTCTTATCCTTTGAGATGATATGGAGGGATCTGGAGAGTATCATCCTAAACAAAACAAGCCAAGCAGATAAAGACAAAGATCACAGGATCTCACTTAATTGTGGAATATAATGAACATAACAGTCTGAGGAACAGGGTAGACCCAGAGACATGGAAGTAGGGTACAGACACAATCCTCAGAAGAGGGGGTGGAGGGGAGGAAAGAGATAAACCACAGAACTTATATGCATGTACGCATAACCAATGAACATGGACAACAAAGCTGGAGACGGGGGGGTGAGGGGATGGGGAGGAGGGTGTCAATGGGGAAAAAAAGGGAAACATCTGTAACAAAAATAAATTAATAAAAAATACCAGAAAATTTATTAGATTTGATGTATTTCGTCTCTGGAAACGCATTTTTACACATGTAGGTACTACCCAATACTGATATAAATCCATCAGCATATGATTTCATCTGAGCGTGATCATCACTTGGAATCAGGCATTTATAGAATTTTGTTATATTTTTCTCTTGATATTTGCCTTTTATCATTATGTTGCAGATTAATGATTTCCACTGGAGTTTAGGTGGAACCTCCCAGATGCACAGTTAAGTGGATTTGAAATGGGCATTTCCTTAGCACTTCCACTGAGGTCTGAAAAGTGCTGCTGGAATTGTAGCTAGACTGCTGAAAGGCCATTTGTTTAATCATATTAAATGATCCTGGATAATCTAATTAGATCCTGAGGCGGAGGGGATATAAGATTCTAGGCCTCAATTAGATGGTAGTTTTTTTATCTTATATAATAGGCAGTTTTGTCTATTTTTAAAATGTTTGTCTGATTCTCTGAGTTAACCCAAGTTTTAGTTTTCACAATCCAATGTATGCCTATTATTTCTGTTTCAGTCAAGATTTTTTAAAATATATGTACTAATCCCACAGATAAAATAATCAGGAAACACGGGGCCAGCCATTCAATTGTTGAAGAATTTGAACCGAAAACATGTCACCTCCAAGATCCACTTCTTTCTTAGCTGTTCTCACAGAATAGTTCTTAGCCCAGATTTTCTTTTATGCAAACTTCTGCTTCAAGACTCTCAGAGGAACTTTCTGCCAAATTATCCTAAACACTTTGATGGCAATAAAGACTGCAAGGAGGTGTTCATTATAACAGTTTTACAGAACTCAAGCCTACAGACTTAATGAAGAAGAGAATTTAATGAATTTTTTTCAGTCTTTGCAGAGAAAAACATCCCACACCCTGACATGACTAGGTGGAGAAATTTACTGTGATTCTGCTTCTTACCGTGCCATAACCCAATCCCCTTCAAAGACAAGCAGAGGAAACAAGAGTGAACAACATTAGTGGCTGGACATAAGAGCTGAACCCGGAATAGAAAGGAATCCCTGATAAATACATTTCTGTTTTTATTTGCTAGCACTGCAGAACAAGTTACCCAAAATTTAGAGGTAGAACAGCACCCACATATTAGCTCACAGTTATGTAGATCCAGCTTAGTGTGACTGGGGTCTCTGGCTTAGGGCTGAAACTGGGCAGGCTGAGTTCTCACCTGGGGGCTCTGGAGGACACCTACTTTCAAGTTCAAACTTGTTAGCAGAATTCAGAGACCGCTGGTTGAAGGGCTAAGTCCCCATTTCCTTGCTGGCTGTTGGCTGTGGCCATTCTCAGTTTGTAGAGGTTGCCACATTTCTTGACATGTGACATTCAGATAAGTGATCTCAACAATCCTCAGTTATGCTATCCAACAACCCAGCGAAAGTATCCAAAACCATCCATCAATGTGGGTGTATACACAGTGGGAGGGAGAACTGGGGGAGTGGGCTTGGGATTCTGTCTCTACCACAACATCCAATGGGACTCCGTGAGAAACACAGATGTTCAGCACCCATACGTGTACCTACACCAGGAAGCAATTATTTTTCCCTTTTGACTTCTTAGATTTTATTTCTGAATCTCAAAAACTAATCTGCATACAAGAAATGGTTTCACATTACAAGATTTGTAGCTGAGTACTACGATGATTCCATATATAAAAATTATTAAATATCAGAAGGCAGGAGAGCTTCGTAGACATGAGGTGTCAAACAATAATTTCATTTCTAAGGCTTACATTACTCTTCTTTCAACCAAAAGTTTCCTTCTTACCTAAACAGTTGCCTTACAAGGATAATAGTAGTTGAGAACATTCAGCTGCAAATATGCAAGAATATATATTGGGCAGTGTAATATACAGTCGTCCCTCGACCACTTCACGCTTGCACTTGTGCAGCTTCACAAAAAAAAAACGCGATAGAGTGAAGCCGGAAAAGTCCAAGCATGAGGTGGGAAGGGACCACTGTATATAAAGAAAGAATCCTACTTTGCGGATATTCATTTATCACAGTAGAGTCTGGAACTGATTAACTGCGATAAATGAGGGCCGACTATATTACTCAAAATATTTAAATATTCAGAAACTGTAATCTAATAGTGTGGGTTTGCTGTTGTTTTTCAGGAGAAAAAATACTTTGGGATTTGTCAAAGGTGTTCTATTGAAAAAAGCAACAAAAAAGCAGCTTGCAAGGACCATATAACCAGGGACACTGACTCGATCCTGGTAGGATTGCAAGGGTACAAGACGGCGGCTGGGAGCCCACAGTCAGCAGCAGCCTTAGCTGGGAGCAGTGCCCTCGGGTTAAACTCCCAAGCGGCTCCACAGCGCAGAAACAGACAGAGGCTAAAAAAGCCACAATCACTCACCTTGGGCTCTAGAAGCGGGAGGGCAGACTGGACTGGAGCTGTGTCAGGACACTCGGGATCTGGAGGGAACTCAGAGCTTTTGCTGAGTTGCTGCCACGCAGGACAGTGGCCATTTTGCTCCTTCCCAGGGCTCTGGGGAGAGGCAGCAGCCCCTCCCTCGGAGATTCAACCACACCCTGTGGGTCATTGAAATGCTAATTGAGGCTCATTAACAACCAGCATCTGCCCCACCCTCAGGAAGTCCCCTTAGGCTGAGCACTTGAGGGAATTTTTCAATCAACTGGAACCCAAAACTCTTCAAGTAACCTGGACTGCTAGCCTCCAAGCAAAAAGCTAGAGGATAACAGTACCTTTCCTTGGCCAGCAACTCTAACCAGGAAAGTAAGATTTCACAGTGGTGTTTAACATGGGTCCTCCCTTGCTCATCTAAACCCAGGAGAGGGAGCCACAAACAGCAGAACACCAACACCCACAGGGAAAACTTGACAGGCTTCAAAGCCCACAGTGATAGCCAAAATGATGAAACACAGAAACAGAAGCCAAATGAAAGAACAAGAGACCTCACCAAACATGAGATTAATGTGGAGCAGTTAGGCAAGTTAACAGAGCTAGAATTCAGAGCCATGATCTTGAAGAAGCTCAACAGCATGATTAAGGACATAGAGATGCTGAAAATAAACCAATTGGAAATTAAAAACCACCAAGAAGAGATCAAAAATGAAATATCAGAAATGAAAAACACATTGGAAAATCTAAAATGCAGAGTAGAGGAAGCTGAGGACCGAATCAGTGAATTAGAAGACAGGGTAGAAAGAAATCAACCAATCAGAAAACCAAAAGGAAAAAAAAAAAAAAAACAATTAAAAAATAGGAAGACACCTTAAGAGAACTGTGGGACAACTGAAAAGATAATAATATTTGCATCATAGGAATCCCCAAAGAAGAAGAAGAAAATGAGCAAGGGTTAGAGAATATATTCAAAGTAAACATTCCTAATTTGGGGAAGGAAGAAGGCATTCAAGTTCAAGAAGCACAGAGAGCCCCAGTAAGAAGAACCCAAAAAGGCCCACACCAAGACACATAGTAATCAAAGTGCCAAAAATTAAAGACAAAGAGAGAATCCTAAAAGCAGCAAGAGATAAGCAACAGGTTACCTACAAAGGAAACCCCATAAGGCTCTCAGCTGACTTCTCACAAGAAACACTACAGGCTAGAAGGGAATGGAATAAAGTATTCAAGATCATGAAAAACAAGGATCTGAATCCAAGACTACTCTACCCAGGAAGGCTATCATTCAAAATAGAAGGTCAAATAAAGAGCTTCCCAGACCAAAAAAAGGCTAAGAGAATACATTAGCACCAAACCAGCACTGCAAGAAATGTTAAAAGGACTGCTGTAATTAGTAGAAGAAATAGGAAGAAAAATAGAACCACACTAAATAAAAATGGCAATAAACAAGTACTTATCAATAATCCCCTTAAATGTAAATGGATTGAATGCTCCCATAAAAAAAGACACAGAGTAGCTGATTGATTAAGAAAGCATGACTCATGTATATGTTGTTTACAAGAGACCCATCTCACAACAGAAGACACACATAGGTTGAAAATGAAGGAATGGAAAAAAATTTTCCAAGAAAATGGAAAGCAAAAAAAAAGCTGGGGTAGCAATACTCATATATGATGAAATAGATTTCAAAATGAAGGCCATAACTAGAGAAAAGAAGGCAACTACATAATATTGAAAGGATCTATCCAACAGAAAGATATAACCTTGATAAACATATATGCACCCAATATAGGAGCACCAACATGTATTAAAAATCCTCTGGAGGACTTCCAAGGAGAAATCAATAGCAATACAATCATAGCAGGGAACTTCAACACCCCGTTACACCACTGGATAGATCCTCTAGACAAAAAATTAGCAAGGAAACAGAGACTCTAAATGAAGCACTAGACCAAATGGATTTAATAAATATCTACAGAGAATTATACCCCAAAACTGCAGAATTCAAATTCTTCTCAAGTGCACATGGGACATTCTCAAACATAGACCACATGTTAGGACACAAACTAAATCTCTACAAGTTCAAGAAGATTGAAATCATATCAAGCATCTTCTCAGATCACAATGGCATGAAACTAGAAATCAATTGCAACAAGACCATGCAAAGACATTTGAACACATGGAGGCTAAATAGCATGATATTAAACAATGAATGGGTTACCAAGGAAATCAAGGGAGAAATTCAAAACTTCCTGGAAACCAATGAAAATGAACACACAACACAAAATCTATGGGATGCAGCAAAAGCACTTCTGAGAGGGAAATTCATAGCACTACAAGCCTACCTCAGGAAACAAGAAAAATTTCTAATTGACTGTCTAACCTCACAACTTAAAGAATTAGAATGCAAACGAAAAGAAAACCCCAGAGCAAGTAGAAGGAAGGAAATAGTAAATATCAGAACAGAAATAAAGGACATAGAGACCAAAAAAAACAATTCAAAGGATCAATGAAACAAAGAGCTGTACTTTCGAAAAGATAAATAAGATTGATGGACCCTTAGCTAGACTCACCAAGAAACAGAAAGAACCCAAATACACAAAATCAGAAATGAAAGAGGAGAAGTAACAACTGACACCACAGAAATACAAAAGATCGTTAACAGCTACTATGAACAACTATATGGCAACAAATTCGACAATCTAAGCGAAATGGACAAATTTCTAGAAATACAGTTTCCCAAAACTGGACCGGAAAGAGATAGAAAACTTTAACAGACAATAACAACTAAGGAAATTAAAGAGGTAATCAAGACTCTCCCAGCAAACAAAAGCCCAGGACTGGATGGCTTCACCGAACATTCAAAAAAGAACTAACACCCATTCTCCTCAAACTATTTCAAAAAATTCAAGAAGAAGGAAGACTTCCAAACTCGTTTTATGAAGCCAGCATAATTCTAATTCCAAAACCAGAAAAAGACACTACAAAGAAAGAAAACTATAGGCCCATATCCCTGATGAACATAGATGCCAAAATCTTGAACAAAATACTAGCAAATCAAATCCAGCAATACACCAAAAAAATTATTCACCATGACCAAGTGGGATTTATTCCAGGGATGCAAGGCTGGTACAATATTCACAAATAAATAAATGTGATACACCACATAAACAAAATGAAGAATAAAAACCACATGATCATATCACTAGACACTGAAAAAGCATTCGACAAAATCCAGCATCCATTTCTGATAAAAATGCTCAGCAATGTGGGAATAGAAGGATCATATCTAGACATAATAAAGGCCATATATGAAAGACCTACAGCCAACATCATACTCAATGGGCAGAAACTAAAAACATTTCCCTTAAGAATGGGAACAAGAGAGGGATTTCCACTTTCACCACTCTTATTTAACATAGTACTGGAAGTGTTAGCCTCAGCAATCAGACATGAAGAAAAAATAAAAAGGATCAAAATTGGAAAGGAGGAAGTGAAACTGTCATTATTTGCAGATGACATGATACTATACATAGAAAACCCTAAAGATTCCATCAAAAATCTACTAGACTTAATAAATGCATTTAGCAAAGTAGCAGGATACAAAATTAACATCAAGAAATCGATGGCATTCTTATACACCAATGATGAACTCACAGAAAGAGAAACTAAACAAACAATCCCATTTACCATAGTGGCGAAAAAATTAAGATACCTAGGAATAAACTTAACCAAAGAAGTTAAGTACTTATTTACAAAAAACTATAGGACATTGAAAAAAGAAATAGAGGAAGATATTAAAAAGTGGAAGCACATACCTTGTTCATGGATTGGAAGAATTAACATCATTAAAATGTCCATACTACCCAAAGCAATCTATAGGTTCAATGCAATCCCCATCAAAATACCAACGACATATTTCACAGAACTAGAACAAATACTTCAAAAGTTCATATGGAACCATAAAAGACCCCGAATAGCCACAGCAATTTTGAAAAAGAAGGAAAAAGTAGGTGGGATCACAATACCACTTCTAGGACTATACCCTAAGAAGCCTGAAACACCAATCAGAAAGAATATATGTACCCCCGTGTTCATAGCAGCACTATTTACAATAGCTAAGATCTGGAAACAGCCCAAGTGTCTGTCAGTAGATGAATGGATAAAAAAGCAGTGGTACATATACACAATGGAGTACTATGCAGCTGTAAGAAAGAAAGATCTCTTATCCTTTGAGACGACATGGAGGGACTTGGAAAGTATTATCCTAAGTGAAATAAGCCAAGCAGAAAAAGACAAATACTACATGATCTCACTTATATACGGAATATAATGAACATAACAGTCTGAGGAATACAGTAGACCCAGAAACATGGAAGTAGGGCACATACTGACATCTCTCAGAAGAGGGGGTGGGGGAGTGTGAAGAGATAAACCACAAAACTTATATGCATGTATGCATAACCAATGGTCATGGACAACAAAGCTGGGGATGGGGGGGGGGCGGTTAGGGAAGGGGGTGCCAATGGGGTAAAAAAGGAGAAACATCTGTAACAAAAAATAATTAAAAATTAAAAAAAAAAAATGTCTTCTATTAAGGGGAACATTTGTGTATTATGTAAAGAGAATCCACTACTTTCCACAAAATACAATGTTTTAGCAGAGAGAACACTAAACATAAGCCCTTCATAAATTATAAGCATCATTAACCAATTGAGATAAGCAATATCCATATATACGTAATTTTATTTTTAAGTCTAAATTCAAGGATCAAGCAATGTACTAAGGATATTCTTATCCATGAGCTACTAAAATACTGTTTTGAAGATTTTTTTTAGGTTTTGCTTTTTTGGGAATCTAGTATAGGGCCATTGAGAATATACTAACACATTATAAATAGAAGATATATCCATATACATTTGTTTATCAATAAAATCAATCAAAATGCTCCTGCATATAAAATACTTTACAGATTTTTTGCTATCATTATTCAGATTCTCTGGGGAAATATCCAGGAATAAGTGTTCATAAACATTACATTCAGAAAAATGTACTTATACAATTAGAGAAAGATTGATTAAAAGCAAAAAAAAAAAAAAAACTGTATAAATTGATCAAGATTATGAGGATTGGCTACAAGGTTGTCTTGTTTTCAGTGTGAACTTTAATAATAAGACGTTCAATTGCTGTGGAAAGTCTGTTTTTCTGTGCTGACATTTGTTTGCAATCTATTTGTTTTTTTGATTAACAACTCTCTGCTAGTATAAAAAAAGTCTAATAAATTAACTTTTTTGGAGTGAGAAAGAATAAACTACTGTTAGATGACTCTCAGTTGATTAGGATGAAGTATTTTTTTTTCTTCTCCAAGATTAAAACCTTTCCTAGTCAACTGGCTGCCAGCTTCTTAGTTTCCAGTCTGTTTCTGTTCTTAATTGCTTTATACAAGTCATCCTAAAACTTAGCTGTGTAAGAAATTAGCTCATGCATTCTATGGGTCCCAAATTTGGGCTGCGTATGGTGGCAATGACCTGTCTCTGCTTCATGATGTCTGGGGAGTTAGCTGGGAAGATTCAAGTGACAAGGAGGTAACTCGGCCAACTAAGAGATAAATTATTTGAAAGCTTCTACACTCACATAACTGGCACCTGTGCTAGAATAACATGGAGGTTGGGGTCAGCTGGAATTGTGTACATGTGGCCTTTGCCAGTGACTTAGGCTTCTTTCACAGTGTGGCAGCCTCAGAGTAGTGGTTTTTTATATGGTAGCACAGGGCTCAAGAGAGAGCTTTCTAGTAGACAAAGCAAAGGCTACACGTAACCTTTTATCACCTAACCTCAGAAGTAACATAGCATCTTTTCCTCTATACCAACTTGGTCAATGTAGTCATAAGGCCAATTAAGTTCAAGGGGAGGGACATACATCTATCTATCAATGGGATGAGTGTCAAGGAATTTTTGCCATGTTTTTGAATCAACACACTATTCATCATTATCAGTCCCCTATTAATTTTTATGTTTGTGCTTATGAAAATATGTGCCAAAGAATGACTGTACAGCAAACAGATACTGTTTGGCGTTTCACAGAAACCTGGCTGGGTGTTGAACCTACACAATCCACTTGATTGCTTTAACTCATTAAGTAATTCTTGTAGCTGAAAATAATAGACAGTTAAACTGGTTTTTAAACAACTAACGTCAAAGTCAGTCAGTTGGTATGTGACAACAAATGAGAGAGTGATTACCATGTAGTGTGGAAATTAAAAACAAGTAGTACTGGAAAGGAAAAATATAATAGTAGACATTCAAAAAGTATGTATTAAAATAAGATCTGAATGTCAATCTTACGTCAGCTGTATTTGAACTTCTTTTCAGAATGACCCTGGATCAAATGACAACTAACCCATTTGCGACCTTCATCTTCCCAGTTCTGCATTTTCAGAACACGTGGATGGCCATGAAACCAATAGAAAGTAAAGCAGATTTATGCTAAGCTACAGATTCCAGTCTCCTTCCACTTATTGTGACCATAGTCATGTCATTCACCTCTCTGGACCTTAGTTTTTCTTATCTGTGAAATGAAGCAGTTGAACTTTAAATACTTATGAATTCCCTTCTAATAGCTAAAGTTTCTACCAAAACTATTTTTCCTCTCTTTTATTGACTAAATTTACTGTTTTACATAACTTTAGATATAGAAAGCTGGTAAATCAAGTTCATGTTTTTAAATGGGTTCACCAATAAAAATGATGATAGATGAAGATGATGTCCAACCCACCCACTTAACCCAGCAGTATGGTATAATATCTCAGGCAAGTTATGAGTAAAATGGTTTGTTTTAATTCTTCCCTTTGGGATAGAGAGTGGAAGGGTGTTGATTGATTAAATTGGGGAACCTAGTCACAATTAATAAAATGCATCTTTGAATAAATGTGCTCCAAGACAAACCTTAGAACACACAAAATATACAACCTAACTCCCACAGCCTTATTGGCATTAAAGTCAGAAATCAAGTAAAATTACACTTTTCCTCTAGAAACAAGCAGCAAATGCTTGCTAACCAGCCAAAAGAAAAATTCCTATAGAAACTTATGAAAGAAGAGAAAGTTTTTTTTTCTCCAATAACTATCCCCCACCTCATTGTGTGGCTGCTCCTCACTGGCTGCTGGAAAACACTTGTACGTTTGGGATGTGAGCACTGCCCTGTCTCTTATCTTCACTACAGTTTGCCACTGACCAACTGCACGGATATCTCTGCACATAATTCAGGCAATTCAACTGTTACTATCCTCGCTAGAGTATGAGACAGCAGTTAGAAATCAAAACTGCCTTGAAATTTGAGTCTGTGGAAAAGAGGTTGGTGATATTAGATGAAATAATGGTAGATTCAGATTGAACAAATCTACTGACATATTTCCATAACATTTCTAATGTCTGTCAGATAAGGAAGCTAAATGGTATCAGCATGGGAAATATATATATATATATATATACACACACACACACACACACACACACACACACACACACAATAGAAAATGTGGTAACTCTATGGTAAGGATCCAAACAAGAGGCAGCCACAATTCTATTCATTATTTGAAATGTGAGCCTTGGCTGTCAGAGTTGAGTGTTAATTTCTTTGGACGTGGTGTGGAGTGCTGTCTATCTCAGCCTCCACCACATCCCTAGAACTTAGCACAGAGTCTGGTACCTAGAGGGTACTCAATACACTTGTGTCAAATCAGGTGAATTTAAAAAGAAGTGAATTGATGAAATGCATGATGACCTGGGACACAGGAGACCTGAATTCTCATTGTAGTCTGGTTGCTAACTGGAGCTATAGCAAAGGTTTTGAAGCTTTGTTAATTTATTTATAAACACCATAGGTAAAGTGGAGCTTTCTAACATCTCTTTTAGCACCAGCTCAATTGACTGTGATTGCTATGCACTTTGGTTTTAGATAAAATTTGAGTGAAACCAGAGTACTGAAAATGAGCCCAAAACCAAACACTCAGATTTCACAAAATTTAAAACAACCTAAGATCAAAGTCATAGATGAGGAATTGCTACCATGGGTTCTGTGTAAATGAGGTAAACCCAAAGACCCCTCTTCTATAGCAGGAGACATCAATGCCTACCTTGCTGTCTTAAAAAAAAAAAAATTAGTTATATTTCTGATAGTCCTTAAACTCCCTTCTTACAGAGGCAAATTTTTGTGAACACTGAGAAATTCTAGAAGAAATAATCTAACTAGTTAAAAATTATAGTCAATTATTCCAGGCAAACATACCCCCTAATTGTACCTACTTCTCCCTGTGAAACAGTTCATGGCTCTCCATTTGTCTTTTGTTTATACCTTCACCTCAACACTAATATTAAAGTATAAAATAATTCATTGAAGCCATTCTATTATCATGATGTAGAACCACTACATCAATATCTGACCCTTTTCTCTGATAGGACTTTCATGTAAGATTTTGAAATAAAATTCTAGTATAGTCACATGAAAACCACAAATACATACTTAGTGTGTGGGTAATGTCATGTTAATGAACAGGTAAGGCAAAGAGAATTTTCTGTCCACCAAAATGTATGCTTCCCCTCACATATTGTGATGTTGCCAGTGCATTGTGCCTACCCAAAGGGAACTGTTTCCCAGACCCCACCTCTTGCACCAGGTGTCCATGTTGCATATTTCATAGAGAAGTCCCAGCTACAGACTATGAGCTCAAGTGCTATGCATCACTCTTGGGAAAGAGTATTTAAGAAGAGCCCTGGCAGGTATGGCTCAGTTAGTTGAGCATCGCATGCACCAAGAAGTCACCAGTTCAAGTCCTGGTCAGGGTAGATGTCAGGGTTGCAGGCTTGAATCCCCAGTAGAGGGCATACAGGAGGCAGCAGATTGATGCTTCTCTCTCATTCGTGTGTGTGTGTGTGTGTGTGTGTGTGTGTGTGTGTGTGTGTGTGTCTCGTTACCTTTCTCTCTTTCTAAAAATCAATAAAAACATATTCTTTTGAAAAAAATACTTAAGAAGCATTTTTGTCTTCTCTACCCTTGTCTCCCCAGGTGAATACACAAGATTCAAAGGCTGTAGGTGACAAACGGGCCACAAGATGAAATAAATTTAGGTCCCTTTATCACAACAAGGAGATAAACTGACCAGGAACACCTACATGGACTTGTTACACAATGAGAAATCAACTTCGAGTATGTCTAGTCCCTTAAATCTTGAGGTTTATTGGTTACAGCAGCCAGTGTTACACCACCTAATAGATTTAAAAAGTGAACACATTGCCTAGCCTCAATTTTCTTACCAGTGATACAGGGACAATAAAATCCAACTTGGAGTCTTGTTGTGTGCAGAAATGATTTAACATGTACATGCAGGCAGTCAGTTCCTGGAATATGTACAGCATCACCTGTCAACTTTCCACCACTTTGTCTCTCATCTGGTTTAGTACTAACCCTTCAAAAATGATAACATTAATTTTGTAAAATAAAAATAGTGTTAAATTGCTATTATACCTTTCTTTTAGGACATTAGGGGTAAATGTTAATTTAACATAGCAGTCTACCACCCACTCGTGACACACACACACACACATACATACACACACACACTCTCCACCACCACCACCAACAAAAGCATAAATGCTGCCTTTTCACATTTTCACATAACAGTGTTTAAAATGAAAACACGATTGGAAAAAGAAATATGAGGATGCTCACACCTAATAACTCTCTTACTATGAGTTTCTGTCTCATTATTGTCTCTCCAAGATATTTTTGCCTAGGGTTTAATACTAACACACACATAGGCAAAAAAACACACACAATAAAATTGCACACCATCACCAACAACTAAAGACTGTTTCCTTCTCCTTGGTCTTGATTGCTATAATTACATCCATCTGGCTCAGCAGCTTTTACCAAGATAACTACTTTTGTGAGAAAAGTTGTTACAATATAAATTCTTAAGCTATTTTGAGGAATTGTATGCCTAAAAAGAGTACTTCCGAATTTTAAATAGATGCTCTTCATAAATTTCTTTTGCAACACATGACCATTATACTATAGAGAATTCAGGTTTAATACTTTTTAGCAAGTTCACTTTGAGCCCCCACAGCAAAGTCCATAGATGACCCATAAAACCAGGCCTTTCCTTCAGCCCTCCCCTGTTTCCATCAGGCCAGGCAGTCAATCATCCCCTGCAAAGCTGGCTCATCCTCACAGGCGTAATGGGTTTGGTAATTGTGAAGGATCAAGTCTTAAGCACGCCTGGCCAATCAAGCTAAAAAAGGGAAAACAGTACAAAATTGCACACCGTGCTGATCCTTATAGGATAGTTTAGTTTTTAATTATGTACTACTTCCAACTTGACTCATGTAGGTATTCGACAATTCTGAAAATAGAAAAAAAAAAAAAATGTCTCACTCCAGTGTCACTACTGTTAACATGCTGGAATATTTCCTCACTATGCATATTTTGTCTATATTCGAAATGTATGGTATGTGCACCTTTTTGCACTGTGACATATACTTTAAACCACAATTAGGTGTTCTGCAAAGATCACCTTAGCAGATGTTTTACAATTATCCTCAGCGTAAGAAATTTACTTTCCAGAGCCCCTCCGTGTGCCACCAGCAGAACTCATACTATAGAGAACATGCTGTGCAGTTGGGCTTCTCCTTTAAAAAAACAAAACAAACAAACAAACAAAAAACCTGCAATAAAAATGTCATAACTTCAGATCTGGCATCGTGGTGGGTGAGGGCAATTTCTCAGGTCGTTCTCCCCATGGAAAACTACCAGCTACCATCCCCTATGGACTCACCTAAAAAGTACATGTTTATAGCCTCTCTCCAGACATCTTCAAAATGATTGTGTACGAAAGAAAACTTTCCAGCACAATTCTGCTTGTTTTAGGGTTCTGCACTGTTAAACAGCAGAACATGATGCTCCTAACAATAATGAATGTCCAGAGAAGGAAAAAATCTTCTCCATACAAAAATCTCAAACTATGGGAGGTGATATCTTAAAAGCAAGAGAAAATGAACTTAGAAACGTCTCTGGATCACATAGAAATTTATTTAAATTAAGAGGGATTGGTTAAAAATCACTTAAAATGTTTTTTTAAAATAATACAGTATTGATATCAAGTACCAAGTGTTTAATTACATTGTGCATGATTAATGAAATAATTGTGGGAAGTCACTGCGGTACAGAGAATAAAAAAATTAAAGAATCCACATGTATTGGTTTCCTGCAGCTGCCATAACCAAGTACCACAAATTGAATGGTTTTAACAACAGAAATGCATTGTCTCACAGTTCTGGAGGCAATCAGAAGGAAGTCTGGAATCAACACGTTCCCAGGGCTACTTCCTTGTGAGGAAAAATGTGCTTCAAGCCTCACCTCCCTCCCCTCCCTAAATTCTGGTAGCCTCAGGCATGTCTTGGCCTGCAGATGGCCTTCTCCCTGTGTCTTACCCTAAAACCAAATAAGGTCTCTTTCAAAGGTACAGAGATATAACCATTCTTACCCATCTGACAAGCAGGAAAGAAACAGGTGGATTAATTACACACTCAAGACATGTTAATACCTACTCTAAAGTGTTCTAGCATATTACCTGTGTCAAATTATTTAATAATCAAAACCAACCGCAAGCTCCCAAAAGGAGCTTTTGAGAACATAACCTAAGACACTTTCTGCTACATTTACTTAGTTTTATCATCAACAGGACATGTTTGTTGATGAGTTATTAATTCAGAAATGCACATGTACTACCTAGCATTAAAGTTTTCTTCTTTTAGATAACAAGCTGGAATTTTTATTTTATTTTTCTTCATGGACAAATTGGCAGCTGTTCCCATATATAGCTTTTGAAAATTCAAAGTCTATCTGGCTGTCTTCATTGCAGCAATTTCTTTGCTAACCAAAAGGAGTGAATTGCCGAGTGGGTTTAATTATCCTCATAGATGAGAATGGCCAGCATTATTCTGAAAAAGGAGTTTGACCTTGATTTAGGAAACACAACATAGAAATGGGTCCATTGGTTTCACTGGTGCTCCAGAGGCCTTCAGTAGCATCTATTATTACTCCATTATTTTGTAGACCAGATGAATCCCCTGCTAGAGCTTGAGCCAGCACTGGAAAAGTCCTGAGATCCTTCCTCTTCATGACACCAAGGACACATTTCAGCCAGGAGCAATGAATTGCAGTTTGCTTATGTTGCATGCTCTGCCTACAATCTAGAACTTAATACCTCGTTCCTAGTTTGCATCCATATAGATGGTCAGATCCAAGGCAAAGTGATTCCTTATGATTTGCTATTACAAAGGTTATTTTTTTGTAAAGACCTGTCAGAATGAAATTGCAGCCTTCAATGCTATAATTATTGCAACTTTTTTATAAGCTGTAAATTGCAAGATAAAAATCATGAATCCTTTCTTTCTGATGTGGTTGGCAATTCTGTTATTTCTTTTTTGTGGGTTTTGTTATCACTGCTATTACAGAGGTACAGGCATATACTTACACATATACACTCATGTGCACATATATCCCAAACAAAAATTGGAAAGAATAGGATGGGAAGGAAGAGGAACAGGGGTAGACAAATTTCTGAGATGGCAGACAAAATTCCCAAGACTGCTGGACACATCCTATATATTACTGTCTCTTGCAGGACCCATCAATAAATGGAATGTCACTTCTATAATTAGGTCATCTTATAGAGCAAAGGTGAAGAGATTTTTACAGATGTAATCAAGGTCCCTAATTAGTTGACTTTGAATTCATCCAAAGGGAGAATACCCTGGATGGCTTGACCTAATGAGATAAGCCCCTAAGAGACTGGGCCCTTCCTAGAGTCAGCAATTGGAAGCATAAGAGAGATTTTTCTACAGGCCTTGAAGGAGAGAGGGCCTGTGGGTCATATGGCAGTGAATTGTGAGAGGCCTCCAGGAGCTGAGAATGAACCTCAGCTCACAGCCAGCAAGAAGCATGAAGCCTCAGTCCTACAACTGCAAAGGAATGAATTCTGCCAACAACTTGGGAGCTTAGAGAAGGACCCTGGGACTCACATCAGACTGACTCCCACTGACACCTTGGTTTCAGCCTGGGAAGACCCAGTTAATCTGTTTATGGCCTCCTTAACCCTGGAAACTGTGAGATAATAAATGTCTGTTGTTTGCAGCTTCACAGTTTATGGTATGTGTTATGCAGCAATGAATAAAGGAAGTAATAGAAGGGGAAGTTCCTGAAGGAGTAGGGAGGGAAACTTAATCAACAGATGAGGTTCACTTTCCTCTTCCATTCTGCTTTAAAATGTCTCACTGTATGGCAGATTTAATGCAGCTGGGTCAGAAGAACATGCACCTGGGGATCTGGAAACATGTTGGTGTCTCACTCCTTTTGTTCCAATGGCATTTTGTACAATGATGAATGTTGCTGTAGCAACATCACAGGATTCCAAACGATTTCTTCTAATTCATAAAAATAATCAAATAAGCCATGCAGTGCGCAATGCTTTGGCTCAGTCAGAGCTCCAGTCACTGGCTGTGATAAATCTGTTCCCATTACTCCACCTGCCACCGGAAAACATCCCAATAAAAACTTCCAAATAGACTGAATAGTTGTAACATGTACAAAATAACTGTATCTCCTCCAGGAGAAGTACAACTGAGCATATCACAGATAGGTAATTCTAATCATGGAAATTCTTCTTCATTAAGCTGTTTTAAAACCAAACTCCAGTGTAACTGTTCCAATTCTCTTCAGTCAACTATCAATGCAGCAAAAGTAAAAGTCATCCAAGTGTTTAACCTTTAGCTAATTGTTTCCATCACAAAATGAGCACTTTCACTAGAAGACTTATTTTAAGCAAAACTAATAAAGTTTGACCATATCTGAAGGTTTAAAAAGTCAAATGGAGCTCCCAAACAAGGGAGGTGTCATTTTGACAGGCATTTGACCACAATTTAATAATGGTTCAATTCTCAAAATGCTTCTAACCATCAGATTGAGCAGGAATAATGAAGCCGGAAAACTTCCAAGAGCCTTCTTGAAAGCAGGTACTGCTGTGTTGCACACAAAACAGAAAGTTAAATATTGAGGCCTCTGATGCAGGCTGCTTACCCATCAGTCCCTGCCCACTCTTTTGTGCAAAAGAAATCCCAGTCTTGGGCAATGTTTTGCAACTGTTCATTTCTGGGAATGCTGTACTTGGCAGGCCTGAAGAGCGAATTACAGTCTAAGCTAGAGGTTGTCCATCTTTCTCTCTCATCAGCGTCATCTGGAGAGTGAGCCCACAGTTTGCTGGGCATACCTCCAGAAGTTCTGACCCAGTAGGTCTAGGATGGGGCCCAAGAATGTGCATTGTTACCAAGTTCCCATGTGATACAATGCTTCTGCTTCAGGGACTCCAATGTGAGAACCAAGCCAACTATTTGTCTCCCTAGTGAGTGGCTTGTTTAGATGGGGGCCTAGTATACCATTCTTAGCACTCAAGTGAGAGGGAAAATCAGCAGAGGGCTTTGGAAAGATTGTTCATGATTAATAACAACAATAATAACAGAGACAAACTAGCAGATTTCCTCCCTTTCCTGCTTCTGATCTTGGTTGATTTTGCTTGATACCTAGAACTTGAGCACTTATCTTAGAGAGAGACAGCCGAAAAGAACAAGCTTATGTAACAGGTTGGAAAGTTAGGAAGAACCTGTATCATGATGCTGTTGAGCTATTGAGCTCACCAGCCCTGGAATGCTCTATCTCTGAACTTGTTATTGCATGTGGTTTATAGCTTTAAGCCAATGTTGGTTCAGTTTCCTGTTACTCAGAATCTAAATGCCCTTAAGAGAACCACAAAAAAATGGAGCACATCATTTGTTATTATGGGTTTTAGATTAAATAAATTTTTGAAATGTTTTAATAAAGAATTGTTTATTATATGGCTCACATATTTGTGTTTTGAGCTCTATTGCCTTAGATGTTGAAATAGTCAGTCTCCTGTTATGAAAACTGATCAGATTCAAAACATTATTTTTAATGGATATGAGTGTTGGAGGAGAGATTGGGACAAAAAAATATTAAAATTTATAAAACTAAACTTAGAAATATGTTTCAAAATACTAGTGTCCCAGACATTTCTAAGCAAACGAATTATTGTTCAAATGAGTTAGCTGATTAAAATTAAGGAGTTGAATCATTAGCTTGTCTAATTCAGATTTGGGTGAGGCAGGGGCTTTGGGAAGTCTACTTTGCAGAGCACTTAGCACCTGTCTCCCTGGCTACCCTTCCCAAGAAACTGATCCTGCCTATGAGACATGAGAATTCATCGTTTAGGTCAAAATGGAGCTCTTCCCAGGACTTCAAGTCCAGGATGGAGCTGCTGTCCTAATTCAGAATTCTTCAGGCTATAACCAACAATGGATATTTATACACCTTAGTGAAGATGACATCCTGAGGACTCCAACTCCTGGACAGAGAAACCCGTAGTGCTGTGGGTGAGTTATGTGGGAATGAAGGGCATCTTGACCACCCCTCTGACAGTCTTTCCTGGTCAATGATCTTCTTTCCAGAAGTAACAGCAGAAGTATTTTACACTAAGGTGAAAACAGGTTTGTCTTTCTCTTCCCTGCAATGAGTGGGGTAGAGCTACTGCCCAGCCTGGACTCCTGTCGTTTTGTTGTTTCATTTTGAGCCTATCACCAAACCTACATTGGCTATCTCAAGGCCCAGGTATTGGTAAATGAAAGTCCATTGAGAGATAAGTTTATGACTTTAATTCTTCCAGAATGTATCAAACCCTACCTATGAGAAAGACCCTACAATGTTCATCATGCATCTTCTATTGTAGGAAAGGCAATGGAAACTTGAGTTCTGTCCCAGGTAGTTTATTATAGCAATGCTATTAGAACTTCATTACCGAGCAGCTCAAGTGTTTCCCAGGAGGCCTCGACATAATAATCACTGTCCAGAAGAAATGAGCTTAGTCATCTTGTCTAATGTTGTTTAAATGACAGCAAATACACAGGTCTAGAGACGTGGGGATGGAGGAGCTGATCTCCTGTGATGCATTTAAATCATTACATTCTTTTAAGGAAACAATTTATTCTAAAGTTTTCTCTAAGAGAAGCTCTCCTTTGATCTGTGTATATCATTGCTTCTTTACTCTCTATTGCAGTTTATGTTCATAGAGTTCTCTTTACTTTGCACAGAAGTACTGTATATTGTATAAAGTACAATGGAATTAGGAAAAACGAATAGCCATTTGAAACATGAGATCAGTGGTTTTCAAATTGATGCTTACAGAAGAGCTTAGGCACTCCCCAAAGAATAAATTATTTCTCACCGAACAGTGATTATTTGAACTGCCTAAAAACCCACTCAGTGAGCCTATCATATTTATATATTAGGATTATGAATAATTTTTTATTGATTTTTTTTTTTTTTTTGGTATGCTGTTTAAAAGAGAGAAAGCACAGGCACAGCACCAAAGCAATAGACTGAGTATTAGTCTGTGAAACTAAACTTCTTAAAGGGAGAAACTTTCCTTTTAACTGCTTACTTCTCTGGACTCTAGAGACTGGAAGATTTTCAGAATGAGTCCTGTTCCCAGGTTTTATATTCATGGCCCCTTCTCCCAGGGACTTTGGAAATTCTTGATCAGTTATTCTTCTTTAGGAAAGAAAAAGTCCTGACAAATATATTTTTAAATTTTATTTGTTTTTAAAGAAAATTTATTTTTCTTATTTCAGAAGCAATGCTCATAGAAAATCAGAAAAAAAAGTGGGAAATAGAGAAGAAAAGCCTGTATATTACCAATGTCCAAAATCAAAGACAGAGCACCACTCATATTTTGATAAATTTCTTTAAGGTCTCTTCTTGTTTTAATTTCTACATTCTTCAAAACTTGCAAACAATCATTTATTCTCTAGCCTTATGCCATCTACAAGCTCATAAGTTCCAAATAAACATCTTTTTTTTTTAATCCTCACCCACCCAAGGATATTTTTCTATTTATCTTCAGATAGAGTGGGAGGGAGAGAAAAGGAGAGAAGAAAGGGAGAGAAAGAGAAATATCAACATGAGAGGGACACATTAACTGTTTTGCCTCCTGCACGACCCAACTAGGGCTGGGGACAAATTGCAACCAAGGTACTTGCCCTCGGCCGGAATCCAACCCTTGACTCATTGGTCCACAGGTCAGTGCTCTAACCACTGTGCAAAATCAGCCAGGGCCCAAATAAACATCTTTTCCCACAACTTTCTGATCCTAAAATCCATGTTTCCATTTTCTTACAGTGTAACTCCACCTGAAAGTCTTTAAATGTAAAGATCCAAGCCTGCCCTTTCTTCTTACTCTCTGAAGATTATTTTGGTTGCAAGAAAGAATAAGCCAAAGTCAAAGTTGAGGACATAAAAATAACATAAAAACAACTTATTGGTTCCAGGATAGGACCAGCTGGACACAGACACCACCGCACTGATGACACGTCTAACTGATCATGTTCCATTCCTATTCTGCTAGTTCCTTTTCTTTTAATATTTTGAAATTTCATCTTCAGATTGATAGTCAGTTGTGACTGCAAAATAGCTACCATCATCTTCCCAAACTGCATGTTCCCAGGTTCTAATCAGGCCGAAAAGAATGAGCAAAATGATGCAGCTTCTGTGTTCCTTATTTTCCAGGTATCCTCACTCAAGTTCTGGAGGACACTCAGATTAGACTGGCTCGATCACATGCCCAACACTGAACCAATCACACTGATGCTCTGTTTAGCCCTGTGTCTCATTCTCCATGGAGATCATGGGGAACGCCCATGGACTCAGAGTGGGGAAAGAGGGACAGAGCCTCAGATAAAAACCAGACCTGCTGCCAGAATAAAGCAAGCAGATGCCAGACATTAACAAATATTATTTGACACTCCTTTATTTATAAACAGCACTCAGTCACCCAATTTCCAAGTTTGACATCATATGCGACATCTATATCTCCCTTATAATGAGGCCAAATAGTCCAAAACCTTGTCACTTCTATAGCTGCAGTTTTATTCAAAGCCATTCTCTCTCTGCCTTCCCACTGATGCTCTCTCACCCCTAGCTTTCACAGATCCTCACAACTGATTCTTCCTGCCACTGGTCCTTTGCCCACAACATTCATTGAGCCATCACTGATTTATGTAAAATAGATGTTTGATTCTGCTTTGTCACCACGTCATGGTTCCCACCACAAGTGGAAAGCCTGTGCTTTTCTCAGGTTATGGCTTCATTGATCCAGTCTTGCAGCAACTCTTTCGGATATGTTACTATATTCACACTTTCTTATAGACACGTTGGCCAATTTTAAGTTCCCCAAACAATACATACTCTCAAATGCCTCTGTCCATTCCAGTTTCTGTTTTCTCCCCTAAAATATCTTTCCTATAAAGATATCCCTTCTCCCTTACCACCATCCCCCCCCACCCCCACCAATTGAGACCATGGAATTCCCACTGAATTAGTTTCCTATTGTTCCTGTAAGCAATCACCACAAATTTAGTGGCTTAAAACAACACAGATGTATTACCTTACAGTTCTGGAGGGAAGAAGTTCAAAATAGGTCTTATGGAGATAAAATCAAGATGTCAGGAGAGCTGCAGTCTTTCTGGATGTTCTAGGAGAGAATCTATTTCTTAACTTTTCTGGCTTCTGGAGACTGTCCACCTTCCTTGGCCGGCGGCCTCCTTTCTGCTTCAAATCCAGCCAACAGTATCACTGTGACCTCTGCTTCCATCATCACATCACCTTGTATGAAGCTCCTGCTTCCCTCTTTCACTTACAAGGACCCTTGAGATTGAAATGGAAGCACTTAGATAATCTAAAATAATCTCCCTATCTCAGTATTCTTAACATAATCATTTATACAAAGTCCATTTTGTCATATAAGTTAACAAGGCAATAGGTGGTAAAGAGTGGGACACAGACATTTTAAGGGACCATTATTTTGCTCACCACACCCGCTTATTCCTTAAGAACCCGCTTTAGCAGGACCTGATTTTAGATATATATTCTGGCCTTATATTTATTCTGGGTTGCTCCTCTTTACTTGGTTAACAGTCTGTATCCTTTGCTCTAGCACTCAACACCCACTCTGTCTCTTAGACAATTTTATGAGTTCCTCGTGAAGAAAAATGTGGACTTACTCCTTTTTGAGTGATAATGCACAACTCTGTGTCTGACACAGCCAAAGAAATTAATAAGTGTATTTTAGTCCTATAGTCCTCCACCATCAATATAAAAGCTTGATCCCTGAATCCCAAGATAATCTCAAGTTGTCAAAGCCACTCACAATGAAATGATTTTACATTTGAATGGAATTAGGCCAAAGTTCACTTTACTTTCTAAATTTCAAACAAACCTGAATTTTAGTGTTGTATATAATGGTGTATCATTGTTCTTGATTAACTAAGGAACAGAAACACTAAAATCCTTTAAATAATAAAATATTTAATAAAGCTAAAGTTATTTCTTGGTTTCATCTGCTACAACAAAGTTCTAAGTGCTTCCTAGGAAAGAAATTCTAAGAAAAACAACTAAAACAACAATGGAAAGTACAAAGCCACTTATCAAGACATGCATTGACAAGAGTGTGTCTTAATTTCCATACTCCATAACACATTGACCCAAATGTTCACTCTTCAGCCATTCTTAAAGCTCTGTTGTGCCATATGATAGTTACTTATCAACTCTTAAAGCGCACATCCATCTGGAGGTGCATTGGGAGCCCTGCCAGTACTGGTGTGAGCTCTATGGCTGAATGACCTATCAGTAGAAGTCCAATCACCACCCTTCTGCCCTTCCTTTCATTGGAAGCTCTGAAGCAATCACTAAGGAATACAGCTGCCATGAAGGACTTCTCATAGTTAACTGGACCCAAATTCATAACCAGAGTCTAGCACCTATTGCTGACAAAAGCCTCACACATTGCATTTCAGGATAAGCCACAAACTAAGCTTTCAACCTCCTGTGCTATACTCCTGCCACCTGAGTCAACCCTTGTAAGGGAGTTAGTTCCCCAGTATCAGCTTTCAACCAATGGACTGAGACTTGCCCTGTCCAATCAGAATTGCACAACTATGTCCTCATTTGCATCTACACTGACCAATCACAACTGTTTCATAACAACCAATCAGAACATACAATATCTACAATCAGGACTCTGTGATTTGGATTCCTCATTTTCATAAAAATAGATGAAAATAGAAATCAGAGCAATAACTCTCTCTATAAAAGGCAGCTACACCTTTGTTCTGTGCACTTTCGGTTTCCCCAGTTTGTAAACAGTTCACCTGAATAAAGTTTCTCCTCTTTCCACATCTCAGATTGGGAATGTTTGTTGGTATAAGATAGAGTATGTTCATAATACACAGGAGGACACTTAAAACTCAGTGAGCTGATTGTTGAATAATAGGAGGATTCATCCAGATGGTTTTGAGTAAGGAAAGGTTAGTGCCCCAGGAGTTCACTAAGGAGGGATGTGCCAAAATATGGAAGAAAGCTGTACTGATGGTCATCATGAGATGTATTTGGAAACAATACATTTCATCATGGGTTTAAAGACTCAGTGTGTCTAACAATGTGATGCTGTTGGACAGATTTATCCAGTGTCATGCTATGATCAGCCAGGACATGGAGTCCCCAGAAGAGAAAATGGTACAGTGTGGGGTAGGTATGCATTTTTCTGATTCATCAGCTTGGAATTATTCATTGTCACAGCATGAAACACCTGGAATTCTTGGGTCTTGATTATACTTGTAGATCCTTGATATATGATTATCAGCTATTTAGGTTGCCTAATATCTCCTTCCATAGAAAACAAAAGATGAAGCAGTCCAGTTCCCATTTGCTCTACTCATCAAGTTAGCCAAATTTATATTTGTCTGATGATGTACAATGTGTGTGTGTGTAATGCTCTGAATTCAGCTTCTTGGCAATAAAACAATGCTTTTATTGACTGGGATATTGACCTATATGTGTTGCCTCTTTAAACCTTTCACTTTGTTTTAACAGAATAGTGCTAATAAAATAGCACAAAAAGCACCCAGGATTTTGCCTGAATGAGTTATTGGTGTATAAGTTATCTAACACATACAGATAGTAGTTAAGCAGTCAATTAGAACTGAACCACACAATTTCAGTTAAAACTAGCCCTTATAAATCTGTCACCATAAGTTTTTTGGCTATTAACTGCTTACCAACAATATGACCCTTTCTCTCTTTAAAAACACATTTACGATTATTAGAGAAGTTAATGGAGCTCCTGTCTATCCCAGTCACCTGCAAAAGACACTTATTGGATTATAATTTTTATCCAAGGCTACCATTGTAAGAGACCATAAATGGGGAAGAATTTTGTTTTGTTTTGTTCTATTTCTCAGGGGTGAAGGGTCATTTGGTGCTAGTTTTTTTTACTAAGCTAAACATAGTTTTATTATTACCATTGCAATCAGCTAATTATTAATAATAGGAAGGAGAAAAGGAAAAGTCAGACATTATAGACATGATCATCTGGGCAGCTTCACCAGGAAGCTACAACTTTACACTCCACAGGGAACGACCCATCCAGTCCCTGCAGATCACTGGAGGAAGGGGTCCCACAAAGGGGAGATGGATGAAAGTGAAGTAAAGTGGGGGTGAAGTAAGGAAGGTACCTGTCAGTCTAACGTAGAACAGAGATTATTGATCAGAGGAGGTGGGGCCACTGCAAGTGCAGAGATCTGAAAGGCTTGATTGCTTATGCTCCTAGTTAAAATCCCCAGACAAAGAACTTTTCTCTCTCTGGTTCCTCTCTTGTTTCTCCATTTTTGCTCATGCTTCCCTGCATTTACCCATGTTCCTAGAAGCCACTTGGCCCTCGGCCATTTGGATTCCACACACAATGGACTGAGGGACTGCAGCTGGGAACACAAGCTAAGCTAGCCCGATGTTGGATTGGACTGTGCAAATATGGAACAAAAACTTTGGGCAACAGCTTTAATCCTACCTCTGCTAAGGATACAACTAAAATTCTTCTATGGGAGGTTGGAGGGAGAGGGGGCCTTGGAAACTCAGGGGTTTAATTCCATGCAAATAAATGCCACTGATTCTCCCATGCATGTCTCAGAAAATGTGTTTTCTTGTGAGAAGACTACTTCCACTGGCAACTAGTGTGGATATGGGGGGCTGCCAACTGATAACATTACCATATAATACAGAAATTATACTCTTAGGTATTTATTTAAATGACTTGAAAACTTATGTCCACCCAAAAACAGGAACACAAATGTTTATAGTAGCTTTAAGCATAATCACCAAAAACTGGAATAAAACAAGATGTAACTTTTAATAGGTGAATAAACAATGGAGTATAATTTAGTACAATGGAATATTATTCAGTAATAAAAAGAAATTATGAAGTCATGAAAAGACATGGTGAATCTTAAATGCATATTGCTAAATGAACTAATTCAGTCTGAAAGGTCTATATATTACTACATGACATTATGCAAAAGGCAAAATTATAGAGATGGAAAATGATCAGTTGTTTCCAGAGATTTGAGGGGATGGTAGCAGAGTTGAATGGGTCAATCATGGGAGATTTTTTAAGGTGGTAAAATGAGTCTGTATAGTCCTCTAATGATGTAGCCATGGTTCTGTGTATTTGTCCAAACTCACAGACCTTAACAGCACAGAGTGAACCTTGATTACATGCAAATTTTTAAAACATCCTTTAGGAGGTTGGGCATCCCAGAAAAGAATACAGAATGCAACAGAACAATCTAACTGTATTGCAAATGCATAAAACAACCTTACTGACTAGATAAGATTCTGACCTAAGAAACATAGAAAAGAGTGAGATCTATGAAAATAAAGACAAAGGAAACTACACATAAACACTACTCTAGCTGATAAAGTTTGTTTATCATGGGCGGGATACAAATTCACAATTATGATACTGCTATACATGTATACTGGAATTGAAAAATTAAATAAATGGATGGTGTACAGTGGGAGCCAGGTTTCTCACTGTTGGAGTGGCATGTAATAGATAAATGAGATAGCCAAGAGGCTAGAATAATCCAGATGGAAATACACTGAAATCAGAGACATTAGTGTAACTCCCATTTAGCTTAATACAGATTGCTACACAAAGAAGTATTTCTAGATATGTATATATATATATATATATATATATATATATATATACACAGTCTAGTATGCTCACACATATTTTTTTGTTCTGTTCAGCTGAAAGGGTCTAGAAGAAATAACACACTAAAAATAATTAGCACACCTAATGCCCACATCTTGGTTTCTAATTCCATTTTCTAATATAGGAACCAGAGCACATTAGAAAAAGAATGGCTGATTCCTGCATGGTGTGGAAATATACATGATGAACCTGAAGCACCTCATAGTACTAGAAAGTAGGGCAGTGATAAAAAAAAAAAAAAAGAACAAAAACAGAAAACCCACACATACATAGGAGCGAAGGACCAAAATAAAAGCTCCCAATGGGCAAAGCTTGAACCATTTGAGCAAAACAATAAGTAAAAGTAGTATTAATTTATAACCCCCAAAGTACAAATTTGAGTCCACAGTGACTTAAATAAATGATTAAATAAATAAATGAAATGAAGAGAATAGACAAATCTCCCATGTGGAACATATTTAAATAATTCATGGAGACATTCTTCCCTCAAGTAAGTGGAACATAACTCTCCACTCCTTCAATGTGCCCTTCATATGATGATTTCCTTCCAAAGAGTATATTATAGAAATGGGAGGAAAAGTAACCTTACAGAGAAAGCATAAAAACACTACCTCGGATGACTAAAGTAAACATTACCTGTGATAAGTGATGTTGAGAGCACACATGATATTATGTTATGAAAATAACAGTTCACCTCTGCCATCTCCTCCAAAAAGAATACATAACCTTAGTCTAATCATAAGTAAAATATCAGACAAACCCCAACAATAAAAAAACTCTACAAAATGCCTGGCCAGTACTTTTCAAAACTGTCAAGGTCAGCAAGATCAAGTGAAGTTTGAGAAACTATCACAACCAAGAGAACCCTGGAGTCAGGACAGTAAAACATAAGATGTCTTGAATGGAATCCTGGGATAAAAAATGAGTACTAGGGTAAAAACTAAGGAATTAAAATAGAATAAGGACTTTAAGTTAATAAACATGTATCAATTTTGGTTCATTAATTGTAACAAATACACTATTCTAATATAAGATGTTAATAACGGGAGAAACTGGGTGTGTGTATGAACTCTCCATACTCTCTTTTTTCTGTGAAAACAAAACTGTACTAAAATAGAAAGTTTATTTTTTAAAATATCAGCATTAAAATTGATAAAAATATTTTCACTCTCCATCTTATCCTAGACTTTTTCAATTTTTCAAACTCGGGAGTTGTGTTCACACATCCCTGCACCCAGTGCCATCAAGTACCAACACTCATTTCTACAGTTTAATCAACTTTCATCTTTGATTCCCATGACTGAGATGAAGGTGAAGTTTCTAAGGGCTACTTTCTGAGGTACGACAGTGATGCTTCGTAGAACTTAAAAAAGTTAACATGACTTTGTGGCCAAAAATCAGTCAGAAACATCATGACACAATAATTTCTCCACAATATTTATGACACTATTTACATTCTAAACTAGTTGGACCATTAGTTCAACCAGTTGAACCATTTGGTCAGTAGTTTCTGGTCATCAAGCACTACGGATTAAAATGGAATGCACAGAATAATAATTTAGGTCAATATAGGACATAGAAATTTGGTTTCCTGAAATATGTTAGCTGAAATTTTAATCAGTAGTCAGTTTTGATACAACACAAATATTTATGGCATGATATCTTTTTTACTAGTCACCCAAGGTTTAAAAAAAAAAAAAATGTTCCTAATGGATTTCTATTAACTAGTTCATGTTAATATCTAATATTTCTTGTATTTCATTACAGTCGATGTGCCTGTGGTACTACTTTGTGTTTAGGAGTAATAATACATGTACAGTTGCAAAAACTGTGGAAGTCACTGGATGCTGAATTTGTGGTTGATGGTTTAAAGCTCTTAGATAATTATACATTATACAAAAGATATTTCTCAGCCTCACTGGAGAGAAAAGTCTGTAACATTCTCCTGGGTATTTTTTAAATATGATTAGATTTAGCCTTTCTTTACTAGAGCTCTGTTGTTATTTCTGCCATGCACCTTCCTTGATTTGCTTGGCCTATTTTTTGAAAGACAGAAAATGTGTTAAAAAAAAAAAAAAAAGCCACATTTAAGTTATATATCTTAAAGTACAAAAACTACATCATCTCTTGGCTCTAGAGAAAAAACAGTTTATTTCTTGCTTCAAGTCTCTCCGATTACTGTGGACAGCCATGTGTCAGTTAAAGTATTTGTCAAGAATCGCTGATAAGGAATCATCTAAGCCACTGACTAAATGCAGATTCATCCGTTACTCAGTCATGTACAGAGGAATTACAGCCCACTGGTGACTATTCAGCCATTTAATTTAGGAAACACCTAAGATGTGCATCTGTACTGCACATCTATATGAGCGAAGGAATCAGTAAACTTCTGTAAAGGGCCAGAGAGCAACGATTTCAGATTTTGTGAACCTTAAAGAATCTATCACATTTATTCTATTGCTGTGTGAAAGTAACTTTAGAAAATACATAAATAAATGGCTGTGCCTGTGTTCCAATAAAACTGTATTTTCATACAGGTATCAAGTGCATCGAGTCAGATTTGGACGATGGGCTGCAGTTTGTCAACCACTGTCATAAACAGGGAGATTGGGAGAGAGGATGAGATGGCAGACAGTGGTCACTCAGTGAGGTCTAGAATGTTCTTTGCTTCCTTGTCTGGCTGGAAAATTCCCTCTCACAACAGCTCACAGAGTCTTTCTTCCACGAAGTCTTTCTGGGTTTGACCATAGAGGGTTAGTTTTCTCTTTTTTGTAGTGTGCTATTATGACTGTTAATGTTCAAATATACAATTTTTGCTAAACAATGATCTCCTTGGGAAAGAGATCTCTGTCATCCCACTAATGCTTGCTGTACACAATGTGGCCTGTAACGTTGGAGCTGAGCACCATACAGCCCTCATTAGGGACAGGAAACTACCTCAATCATCTCTGTATCCTCCTACAGAGCAGAGGGTCATTATTTAATAAACACATGAAAAATAAAAAAAAGAAAGTGATAAGAAAAACATGTGGGACAACAGCATGCTACATGAACTCAGGAGTTAGAAAGTACTTTCAAGTGAAGGGATGAGAGAAAGGTCTATGAGGGGCTGAGTACTGACACAGGAAGTGTGGGGGCAGGGATGTGAAGGAGGAAACAGCACTTAATCCAGACCCTGTGTGTGATTGGCAGCCTCTAGCATGGCCCACAATAACCCCTATCTTCTGATACACATGTCCTGTACAATCCCCCCTCTTGTTTGTTGGTGGGACATAATGACTCACTCCTAATGAATAAAATACTACAAATGTGATAACACATCTCTTCCAAGTTTAGGTTACAAGAATAATGTGGCTTCCATCTCATTCCCTGTCTCCTTTGATGGCTCTGAGACAAGCTGGCTGACACACTGTGAGCTTCTCTGTGGAAGGTCATCATGACAAAGAACTGAAGGCTCCAGCCAACATCCAGCAAGGAGCTGAGCCACAGGAGGGAGCTTGGAAGTGGATCCTCGCCAGCTCAATCTTGTATCATCATAAAAGCAACTTTTTTCCTTTCTTAGAGGAGTCTCTCACTGACTCTAAATCTGCTCAGCAGGGCTGCCTTCTGCTCTAGAATGAAAACTCTGCTGAGTGTCATAACATTTTTGGTCGCTCTTAGGTAATAGAAATGACTACTTTGTCAAGACACAACCTTAATTTAGTGATTAAAAGTATCTGATTGAATATATTGACCAACCCTTCAACTTTCATCTACACACAGTGCCCTGCCCTCCTCTCCAGCTGCGGATGGTCTGCGTGGAGCCAGGGATCAGCATGCACTTGACCTTTCTATCCCATGGACTTCTGCTAGAAATACCAGCTGATATTTGTGATCCTGTCAGGGTTGTAAAAAGTGGAGTGGGAAGAAAGGCTTGGTGGCTGAAAGAATCCATCCTTATCTGGTACCGCTGTGACACAGCTCAGAGTTTCTAGACCTAACAGCTATTTACAGTTGACTTCTTCTCACAATACTGTCTTCAGTCTCCCACAGGCCCCTCTGCTTGCAGCATCTTTGATGGAAGCTGAAGGTCAGCTTCTGCTGGCCTCCCTCCTCCACAATCAAACTCTATATATACCTCACACATTTTACTTGAAACTCCGATGCCCTCAACATTGGCTCCCTGGGACAGATCCCCCTTTCAAATTATGCCAAACTACCACTCCCACTCAGAGGGCTATGAGTGACATTCGGATGAAGCCCTCATTTCTGCTGGAACAGGCTGCTCTAGATTCATGGAACAGAAGTCAGGCACTGTCCTGCTATGTTCTCCAACTGCAGGGGACATGGAGTGAGAGCCCCCAGTAGGCCCTTACTGAAATATTGCTCTTTAGTCTTAAAGATCTCGGGTTCCTACCCATTTCAGGAACGTGGGACTCACAGCACAACTCTCTCCAATAATAACATCCTGAAAAAATCACTTCTCAACTTCAGTCTTTCAATTCATCAAAATTTCCCTTATGGATGGAGCATTTCAGGATTGTGAAGAAGATTCTCTGATATTTCCTTTGAAAATCTGCCTGCTGTCTAGCGCCTTGCTGAAACTTCAATTTTAACGTCAAGTTACAGCACAAACAGAGTTTTGCTTTCGGGGGATTCATCTAGTGTTATGAAGGCAGAATTGAAGGTTGAAGGCACTGAAGGAGAGAGTCTTGTGAAGCAGCTATTGAATAATCTAAGTAATAGACGAGTGAGGTCTAAACTAGGGCTATTGTAATGGGAATTAAAATATAAATATTGTCTCAAGAGTCACAGTAGAGGTAGAGCAATAGGAACTGAATAAACATAAATTGAAAAAGGGACATGAGAAGGAATTCTGTTCAATAAAGAAATCATTGTTTAGAAGGAGTACCTTTCAAGGGGAAATAGAATGACCAACCATGTGACCCTGTAGGTATTGTTGACATATCAGGTACAGATGAGCTAAGGGAATTAGAAAATGGGTCTCAGGATTCAGAGTTGAAGCTCAGCATCATTGCACAGGACAGTCATACAACCAACATTAGAAGCATACAACTATAGAAAACGAGAAAGGGAGGAAAATCTCCCTATAGAGATGGCAAGAACGCTCAGAAAAGCAGAAATTCAGAAAAAGGCAGTGCTCTAATGATGCTATAAGAAAGAAACTTCTGAATATAGCCTCAGGAAGACATCCATCACCAGTGAGGTCTCAGTGGAATTGTTTAAATCAATTCCAAGGGTTGGGACTTTTAGGAAGTGAAGGCAACAAGTATAGAATAATCTTGAGAAATTTGTCAGTGAACAAGAAGGAATCTCTTCAGAAGACAGAGAGTCTAGGGGACATTTTAAAATAGGTGTACTTGGACATGTTTGCAAGAGAAGTGGGGAGAGCCAGGAACCAGAAAGTGATTCAGAGAATCAAGTAAGAAGGGAAATAGGACAAAAGGATAGACAAAGGGAAGTGGCCTTAAAATGACAGACAGGCACTTCTGAATTGAAGGAAAGGAAGGAAAATATGGGGAGAAAACCTGAGACAGAGAAGTTGTAAGACCAAATTACGGGGTTTTAAGCTTTCAATAAAGTAGAAAGTGAGGTCATTTTAGGGAGTGGGAAGGATAAGGGCTTGTTTATTGCAAAAAGCAAAACGTTTTGAAGCCATCACTATGTGGGATTGAATTTTTTAAACTGAGAATCAGATACTAATAAAGGATTGCTGATCCAAACCAAGGGTTCAATTAAAACCAACCTCTTCTTGCTCACCACTCACTTCATTATTAATGTCATTTTTTTCAAGGTTAACTAGTTGACATCAGGGTGTGACTTTTTCCAGAAGTGCTTGCCAATTCACAGGAAGAACAGAGAAAGCAGATAGAGCCTTACCCAGGGCAGTCACTTAGCAAAATAGCTGTAGATGTAGGTCAGGGTGGGGATAGAGTCCATGGTGAAGAGACAGCAATCTCTAAATGTTGACCACTGGCCATGCAAGAATTTTCATGAATCGCTCAGTGTACTATTCAAAGTCTTTTTATTCTTTGTCCTTGAGTGAGAACACACAAGAATGAGGGAAGAGGATATTATTAAACACCAAAGAGGATATATTTTTTAAATGCAAAATAAAAGCAGCTAAATGGTGTTATTTTTCTAGTTGCTGAACTGGGGAGAAAAAACTAAGAGTGCTTATATATAGGCTTCTACCTGCTTCCTCTAGAGTGCCAGGAAAGATTAAGTCCACAGAGATGCTAGGTGGAGAGGAAAAAGGTAACAGGTAAGAACCAGAAATAGAGTCTTGAAGAAAGATATCGAAGTCCCTCATGTTGGTGGAATAGAGAGATGCAAAACAAGCAGTTATCAAACAGTCACAAAGACCAAGAAGGCTAAATGTGTGATTGCTGTGAAGGGAGCCACTTCTGCCCAACTCCTAATACAGTATTCCTTTCAGGTGGTTTTCACTCTGTCCCACTGGTGGTGACGTGACTTTTCTGATTGCTGAACAGAGGAGAAAAAACTGAGTGTTCTTATAGGCTTCTACCTATCCCTCTAGGGTGCTAAACACCACCTTGGCAGCTGTTGCATGGATGGGGCATGGCTGGCATCAAGCACTTTCTGCTACTAGGCAAGTAACTGTAACCTGGGGTTCTGGTCCATTGACTCTCACCCTTAGCTACACCCTCCAACTTGGCTGTTATCATTTATTTTATCCTCTATCTACCACTCCAGAGGGAGAAAAAAGGGGATTTTTTACTGAAGCTTCTAAGAGATGATAACAGCTTACTGAAACTTCCTGATGTCTGGAATGCTTCTGGTTTGTTTCAGTTATAATCCGAATCTATAAAAAAAGTCTCACTTAAAAATCCTCCTTGTTTCCCTCCATGCCTCCTTCATGTGTGTTACGAGCTTACTCTGGGAGTCACGACTGTTGAATTCTCTAATGAATGGCCAGCCATTTGAAGCTGTGAAGAATGTCTGCTCCAGGAGAAGTTGGATCCAATTCTACTAGCTGATGAAAGTTTGCCAG
Source organism: Molossus molossus (assembly GCF_014108415.1). Taxonomy (NCBI): domain Eukaryota; kingdom Metazoa; phylum Chordata; class Mammalia; order Chiroptera; family Molossidae; genus Molossus; species Molossus molossus. The sequence goes on along the minus strand of NW_023425366.1, from coordinate 28,757,082 downwards.
TGACAGAAAATTATAATTCCAAAATAGTTCTCGAGAAAAAAAATATGGTTAAAGAAGGATTAAAATGAGTCACATTCTTTGGATCAGAAAAGAATACCAAAGTCTGGACTCAAGCAATTTAAATTTGGTGTCATAAATAAAGAGGAAATTTTCACAAGTTAAAGCCAAATTACTTGTGTAGGTCCAAATTAGGCCCTTACTCTGGACACATGAATTTATAAACATGTTCATTACATTTATAAATATGTGATCTTTGCATATCACATGGGTCATGCCCCAATTCCATATAAGGGAGTGACTTCTATGTGGTTGTCTTTATTCTAACTAGAAAGGTATAAATTCCAATCCAATGCTTAAATTAAATTTATACGTGTGAGTCTTTGGAACTCTCTGCCAGTGAAATTGTTGCCATAGTAACCAATGCATTTCCAAAGAGGGAAAAATGTGCACCAATATTTTTTCCTTCAAAAGGTAAAATTAAACTAAATAACAACAAATCATGGTCATTTCATTAAACAGTTGTTCTCTTCCAAATGGTATTACAAATCTCACATACTTCTTTGAAATAGAGAAATAATATCCTCTTCCCTCTCTTTTGTGTTCTCATTCAAGAACAAAGAATAAAGAGACCTTGAATAGTACACAGAGAGACTCGTGAAGAACTCACTAAGCAAACTTAGGTGATAGAGTGTATTGTATGCTATATCTTAAATGATCTTTTGTTTTATGAGATATCAAATTCAAGAATAATAGTAATTGTAATAGTAGTAGTAATCGTAATCCTTGTCACCTCATGTATTAGAGAAACACCTACACAGAATATTTAAGCATTAAGATTACATTATATTCTATTTAAGCTCTAAATTTCAGGGACCTAAATGAAATCATGGGCCACAGAAACCATTCTATTCAGCATTTACCAGTGAACAGCCATAAATTAATTCATTTGCCTTTAATTTGTTTTGCTGCTTTTTTTGGTGTTAGAAAAAGGTTTAAGTATATATTTCTTAACTGAGCTTATTAAATCTTTTTTTTTCTCTTTAGTTATATTGAATCCATGTGATAAAAAAAGGTTACAGTAAATTTATAAATATCCATTTTATAACGTATACTCTTAAAGGTTACTGAATTGTATGTGATCAAGTGAGGGAGCCAGGACAAATATTAGACTTCGGACTGTGGTTAATTAAATATGTCCTTCTCCAAGAGCCTAAAATAAACAAAGTTATGTCTAACCCTGAGAATTAATAAAAACATGAAGTCTTTCTACAGCTCAATAGTAATTCTTTCATTTAATCTCCTCACTGTTAATCTATTTTCTGTCATCTTTATCTGCCACTTAGAAATATCTTCAATAAATATTGGAAGCATTATGCTTTACATTTCTGTAAGCCACCAACTTTGAAATCTGTAGAATAAAGCTACATACACTTCTTAGTAATCATTTTTTTTGGCATCAGTAACAGGAAAATAAACAATGTGAAATAAAAAGAAATAAGGGGGGAAATAAAATTGCATATCAAAGGGTGTGGAAATATCATCTTTCTTTTAGTAACAAATCCAGAGTAAGAGATGAAGTTCTTTGAACCAAATATTATAGGTATAACTTCAGACACTAAAGCAGAGATAAAATAACATAACACAAAGAAAAGTTAGATTTAGATACCAAACAGATGGATGATACGCAGATGTTCCTAGAACAGCTGCTATAACAATAATACTTGAACAGTCTTTAGGAAAATTCAGGCGATTACTTTCCATTTATTAAATGAACTGTATTTAAGACTTAGATCTAATTAATATTGATATTGCATTCCTGCATGTGCCTATTAGTCAATCCAAAATGCAATGAATTGGACATTCATTTCAAAATGTCCGTGGCTCATAACAATAAAGATGTTCAACCTCATGGACACTGCTGTCATTATCAGCTCATGTCCTTAACTGATCACAGCTGTCCATAGCTTTCCTGGGAATGATTCTACTCCAAATGCTGTTGATTACTAAATCCAGCATTCATTTGGCATGATTGATGGTTTCCGGTGCCATGTGAAAACCATGTACCTTAGCTCCACTTTAGGACAACCCAATCCATCAGAAATCCAGCCAAGCCCAGAAGACATTTTGAGTTTTGCCACATAGCCTGGAGCACTGACAGCTGATTGAGGACCAAGGCTCCATTTTAATGAGTCTCCCTGGTCTTGAATCCATCACTGCCAGACTGACAAACATCAAAACTTGGCACCCTCCATTAGAAACTGTTTAACCTATAAGTCTGCATGGAGTAAAGCCAGCCTGGAAGTTGCAATAATTGAAAGTTCCTTAGCTAATCTGCAAGATCAGGCGATATGTCTGCCTGGTCAATAAGAACCTTGAGGAATAAGGTATTAAACACTGGCCTTTCCATACTTTTTAAGTAATTATTAAAATTTGTGCTTGTAGAGTTACCAGGATCTAAATACCAGGTATCAAATCCAGAAACAAAACATAAAAATCCATACATGTAAATTATTTGTGTGGAAATAGGTATCTATAGAAACTATTTCAAATACACCCAGAGCACAGCACAGGCCTAACCCGAATGATCTGGGCCCTAAACTGAAATCAACCCTTTACAGTAAAAACAGCAATTGTGGATAGTCTAATGATAGAATGAGACCACCCACCCATATGGCGCCTGGTCTTTCATGGAGATAGACAAGCAGTGGTCAACAATATCCATGTGCTTCTCAACATGCTGCAGTCCCCTTGCAGGTAGCAGGAGCTGTGTGACTATTCTGGAATATACACTCTGTGTAGGAATGAAGCGAACCTCTTATATGAGCATGTAAGCATGGGTGTTGGTTTTGCATGCTCTTGTCCCCTGCTGTAGTGATCCACATTTTGAAATGCTTGTGTCACAAAATGGTGATGCTTTTGTGAAACTAGGTCTCGACTACTACCAACAACCTGTATCAGATGTTGCACAGGCAAGAAAAAATGTATTGCCAGCTAAGATATTGAAATTAATGTGTTTCTCCAGAATAACCTAACCTTCCCCTGACAACAGAGATGTTAAGAGTAAAAAGTGACCCTCAGGCAAGCAATTGACATCAGGAACATTCTAGAAAATGGAGGTAGGTGATGTCTGATTACTAACGCTTCATGATGGGCAACCCAGGCACTGGTTGTATTAAGAGCAGGATGCTGATAAGTAGATGTAGAGACTCAGTCATAAAACTTTTTGAAGAACTTCATGAATGAGTTTATAAGATGTTATGATTGGAACAGGGAATTATAATAAGAGGATATGGTCACACAAAAAAGAGAGGTGATTGTTTATTGGAATAGGAACACAACATAAGAGTAGGACCCTGTAAGCTGCTGAAATCATGCTCTGTAAACTCCTCATGACTAAGGATAAGCCTTTGACTGAAGCCTAGATAGGGATAAAAAGACCTGTAGAGATCTAGAAATCCCAGCTCTGAACAAAGGAGCCTATTCTGAGGCAGAGTCCTGGAAATTCATTGAGAAATTTAAAGAAGTTGAAGACAAGGTTCATGTGATGATCAATTCAATGTGTATCATTCAAATGATCAAATAACAACATGATGGTGAGTTAGTCCTCTCTCGTGCTGCATTGATTCTAGTAGACCATGGAAAAGAGTTTCAGGTAGCAGGAGTTGGTTCAAAGCCAGATGTGTGCCAAGCCTACTTCATCTGTCCAGTAGCATAAAAGGAGTCTCTCAGCCTCCCTCCATTTAAAAAGGTATTTTTGTAGAAATTTAATGTCTTCAGTATCAATAATCAACTATACCATTTGATGTTATTAGTTAGAATAGTGTTACTTGATGAAAATCAATTCATAAAATTTCATTCTGTTGCCACATATTTTTTAAAATGTATTTTCAAAAATATGTCTGATTGCCTTTTGAAATGTGGCAATGTGTTAAAAAAAATCTTTACCTATTGGCTGGGGCAAAGGCAAATAGAAGCTTGCATCTGTGTGCAAAAATGCAATAATTTTGTTTGAGCCAATAATTCTGAATATGCCAACAACAAAAAATCAGAAATAACAAAGTGAATTTAGATTTAGACTTTGCCCAGATACAAATTGGTTTTGATAAATTTGGAATCGTGAATAGAATTCAGCAAAATACCCATTTTTGTCTTTAAAATATTAAATCTGCAATCTGACAGATGTGTTTTCTTTATAATCAGCTCTATTCTATTATACATAGAAGCATATCTAGTTTTACAAAAGAAGAAAAGAGTTGCCAGTGAGAAATCACCCAGAGATTTATGAAGAAGAGGTACACAGGAAAAGAAACTGGAATTTCATATGGAATTAAGTCTTATGCTCAAAAAATCAAATATTTTCTGGATAGCTACCTTGGCCATTATCTTGGCCAAATAACCACCAAATTGTTGACCCAAATTGATGATTGAAACAAATGTAAGAGGCTGTTAATCAGTTAGTTAAAACAAAAATCAACTTGCAAAAAATCAAGTGTTTGATATATTACTACATACGGACAAACTAGCTCTCTGTAAAAACAATTATCTGATTTGATTAACTTAGCCAGTCAATTAAATATTCAAAATCATTTAGAGTTCTATCTTGTAGCATGTGTTCCTTTACTGACTTAGTAAAAATAATAATTAAATTCCTTTACTCTTTATGAATAGGTGTAACATTTTATACCCTGTCTTTCAAGCATAATCATTAAACCGTCGCTTAGATTGTTCAATAACCTGAGAGCAAATATTATATGGTCATACACATCATAGACACATAAAGCTATAAAATACCACCCCACTTAAATCATGAGTGTAAAATTTATTGATTTAATTCCATCTTGAAGAGAAGGAAAAATGAGCAGTAATGCTTTTTTATAATTTGTCATTTTTATACAGTTTCAAATTTGTTTATGATTATAATGAAATCCATCTACTTCATGTCAATCTGATAAATAAGTAGGGCAGAAAGTTATTAAGAGAACCAGATCATTTTCAAAAAGCCTGTAGATAAAAACAGCAGAAAACATTTTGTGTTTAAAAAATTCAAGAATATTGAACTCTTTTAAAGCCATATAGATTATTTATTTTTTTCTAATTATCACAGTATCAAAATACTTGGGATTTTATTTAAAGTATGTGCAAAAGTGTGTGCATGAGTATATATGTTGTATGTATAGACACATGCATTAAATTCTACACATTCCCCTAACACACTCTATTGCCACAAGTTTCCTAAGCAAAGTGAAATTAATTTAGCAAATGTGTTCTAGAGTATCATTGAACTATTATAAAATAATAATAACAATACAAAAATACAATGAACTATCAAGTAAAATACTGAGGTACCTTTTCACAAAGATCTATCTTCTCCCTGCAACTGGGTGGCTTATTAACCATTTTTTGGTAGAACATCATTCCATTTATCTTTCAAGTGAAGCCTAGCTTTTCCACCATCCACATGGCCTCAAAATTCAAGACTACAGATAGGTAGATGGACCAGCTTGAGCCAACTTCCTCGGCCAATAAACCAGATCTTCGTATCTCCAGTCAGGAGAAACATGAGGATGGGACCCAAGCACCAAATAGAGAGAAAGTAGTCACCAGATGGGAAATGTGATATGATGTACAATATATCATAAGAAAAAAGACAAAGCAAGCTGGTTGAGTGAAATATCCAGAAGAGGAAGCAAAATACCAAATTGGTTATGGGCAGAGTCTATAAGGCATCACAGACTTCTGCACTAGGAATAAAACACAGCATTCCAGGTAGGGTCAGTCTGAATCCCTGAACCAAAGCTGAGAACCACATTTCCCTTGGGGATCCCTCACAAATCAGAGTTATGTCTTCATACTGAGCATGGTGGGAGTTCTCCCTATTATACTATCTTAAGTAAAATGACCCCCACCCACCTTTTCCTTCCTTCTAGCTGAGACAAAGCTGGAGTGTCAGAGGCTCTACTGGGGTCTGAGGAGAAAAGAAATTAATATGGAGTACCATAAATGGGGAATTGACTTGACAGGTAAAAAAAGAACAAGGAAATTGAATCCCTTAGGCATTTCTAAGAATAAATTGGTGGCTGGTGGTGTAAGGAATACCTTCATATTTCAGAGACCCTGATCTTAACCCACAGGACGTTCACATGACCATCACAGACCTCAACAAGAGTCCCACAACCTGTTTTAGTTCTCCTTCCATTTACACAATAGATCAACCCTTATTTTTTTTTTAGTTTTTTTTTCTTTTTTATTAATTAATTTTTGTTACAGATGCTTCTCCTTTTTTCCCCACTGATTCCCCTTCCCCCTCCCTCCCCGCCCTGTCCCCAGTTTGTTGTCCATGTCCACTGTTCATGCATACATGCATATATGTTCTGTGGTTTATCTCTCCCCCACCATCCCCTCTTCTGGGGATTGTCAGTCTGTACCCCACCTCCACGTCTCTGGGACTACCCCATTCCTCATACTGTTATGTTCATTATATTCCACAAATAAGTCAGATCGTATGATACTTGTCCTGCTCTGTTTGGCTTGCCTCACTCAGGATGATACTCTCCAGGTCCCTCCATGTAGTCTCAAAGGATAAGAGATCTTTCTTACCGCTGCGTAGTACTCCATTGTGTATATGTACCACAGCTTTTTTATCCATTCGTCTACTGACAGACATTTGGGCTGTTTCCAGATCTTAGCTATTGTAAATAGTGCTGCTACAAACATGGGGGTACATATATTCTTTCTGATTGGTGTTTCGGGCTTCTTAGGGTATATTCCTAGAAGTGGGATCACTGGGTCAAATCATCAAACAACAAGTATTGGTGAGGGTGTGGAGAAAAGGGGACTCTAGTACACTGCTGGTGGGAATGCAGACTGGTTCAGCCACTATGGAAAACAATATAGTGTTACCTCAAAAAATTAAAAATTGAACTTCCATTCAACCCTTACTTTTTAAATGAATACTACTGTAACAACACTAATCTACATTGATTCTTCTGTCTCCTAACTTCTTAATCCACTTACTCTTTATATACTTAATTTGTCTTTTAATTCTAGATTTTCCTAAATTTATTGTAATGGTTTAATTAAATTTTTCCACAAGAATTTATTTTAATAAATTATCTTCTAAATTTCCTGCAGAGATCTCAGCTTATGCTAGGCATTTAGTATGCAATAAATTGAATTATATGAAATAAAATTATTTACAAAAATGTTCCTTAAAATGATCACTAGCTATATTGCTTTATTGAGCAAAGCTTGGCAAGAGGATATTCTTTCCATATGTATTAAAATTATTTTATACAAAAGCATAACCTTACAAAATCTTCCTATATTCTTATAGAATGTCAAAGGTAAGGATTTTTACCATGTTCTCAAAAGGGTATTTAACTAAGAACAATGACTATACTGAGTTTTGTATTCACTCCCAGAAAATGACTTTATGACATTTTTTGGCACATGTCCATAAAAACTACATTTGAATAGTATAAAAGAAATGTAAGCCCAGCCAGTGTGGCTCACTGGTTGAGTGTTGACCAATGCACCAAGAGGTCGCCAGTTCAATTCCCAGTCAGAGCACATGCCCAGGTTGTGGGCCCAATCCCCAGTGAGGGCCATACAGGAGGTGACCAATCGATGTTCTCTCTCATCGATGTTTTTTTATTATTATTATTATTATATTTATTTATTTATTCATTTTTTTGTTACAGACGTTTCTCCTTTTTTACCCCATTGATGCCCTCTTCCCCATCCCCCTCCCCATCCCCATCCCCAGCTTTGTTGTCCATATCCATTGTTTATGCATACATGCATATAAGTTCTGTAGTGTATCTCTTCCCAACCCCACCACCCCCTCTTCTGAGGGTTGTCAGTCTGTACCCTACTTCCATGTCTCTGGGTCTACCCTATTCCTCAGACTGTTATATTCATTATATTCCATATATAAGTGAGATCATGTGGTATTTGTCTTTTTCTGCTTGGCCTGTTTCACTTAGAAAAATACTTTCCAGGTCCCTCCATGTTGTCTCAAAGGATAAGAGATCTTTCTTTCTTACAGCTGCATAGTACTCCATTGTGTATATGTACCACAGCTTTTTTATCTATTTGTCTACTGACAGACACTTGGGCTGTTTCCAGATCATAGCTATTGTAAATAGTGCTGCTATGAACATGGGGTTACATATATTCTTTCTGATTGGTGTTTCAGGCTTTTTAGGGTATATTCCTAGAAGTGGGATCACTGGGTCAAATGGAAGTTCAACTTTCTCTCCCTTTCCCTTCCTCTTGCTCAGAAATCAATAAAGAAAAAAATCTTAAAAAACTGTGGGGGCATTCTGGTGAGATTAGGCATGGGAAGCAATAACTTCACTTCTTTACCTCTTACCCAATTGTCTGTGTCTACCTCTAGGTGCTCCTGAATCCCTGGTAATACAAATCTGAGTCAATCTTCTTTCATTTAGTCATTGATTCTTTGATTCACTCATGCAACCAATATTTATTGCATGTTATTTTGTGCCAGGCACTCACCTAAGATAGATCAATTCAGGAGTCTGCCAAGAGTCTTGCCCTCATTTTATAGTATTCTAGTGGTAGAGACATACATAAACACATGGACTGATAAATAAAAATGTAACTACACATTGTGGTAAGTTCTAGGAAGAAATTACCTGACATGGACAGTATGATGGGGGCCTAGCTAACCAAGGTAATCAGAAGTAGCTGCTCTGAGACCTGAATATTTAACATAAACAAGCTATGCAATGAGGCTAGCAGAGAACCTTAACCCCCAAGAATGGACCTTAGCCATTCTTACCTGTTTGTATTAGAAGATAAATCAGAAATAATTCAGCACACCTTCTCCAATGATAGATTTTCAGGGAGTTGGGCTGTTCTCTGAAAAGATATTTAGGTATTTTTCTAGCATCACTCAAATGACATCACAAGCCAATTTTGCAGACATTTTTAGTCATATGCATACAAATGCATACAGAAAAGTAGATGCCTTGATCTACTGAACTTTAAACAGAATAAAAACACAAATCTCAATGATCTCTGCATGATAGCCCAAGACTGTACCCCAACTTGATGTACCAAAATTTTGTCTAAAATTTTTTCTACCTATTCTAATCTAGACAAAAATCTCTCTTACACTGTTTATTTAACAATTGCGATGACTAGCATGACCCAGGCCCTTCCCAAGGTTGCCCTTCTGAGCTGTGACCTTAAGCAATCCTATTCTATGTCCCAGAAGGAGCCCTTGTTTCCATGCCTCAGGGCAGAAACATGATTTGCCACAGGTAAAAACACAGAAAGGCAGTGAGTGGCTCAGGGGACTCATGATGGAGCCTACTCTACATAGCCCTTCCTCAGCAGAGTAAAGCTGGACTTAGCTGAGCCAACCAGGTTTTCTCTCTTGGAAATCAACTAGGAAGTAAAGAATCATATAGCAGCAAGAGCTCAAGTTGAAATGAGCATGAGCTGGGCAAGCCAAAGAAATAAAGAGGCTGCAAAGCCCTATAATATTAGAGGAAAAAATAGAGATAATGCCAACACCAAATAGAATCAGTAGGAAGATGAATATGCACAAAGAAGGGGAGACCAATAGAGCACATGAGTGGTTGAACAATGTTAGGTTGGAGATCAGTAAAGTCTAGCTGCTTATATCTCCAACGGTGCCTCAGAGTCAGATCCAACCTCTATTAGGCAAAGACACAAAGTCCTTGTACTTAGATACCTGAAGCACCCCAGCTTCCCTTATGTATCCTCACAGTGAGCACAGCTTGGTCTTCCCTAGTTACCTGAGCAGGATTGACTAAGACTATTTTTTGATACAAAGAGCACCTAATAGAAATATGTCTCATTGCATCAACCTTTCCCCCTCAAGAACAATGAGGCAATGAAAATGGCACATACTTAGTATCATTGCTGAATTTCCAGAGTGTAATGTAATGGTGATGCATAGTAAGCACCCAATAAAAGTTTAATACATAAATTAATGGCTGAGTAAAATAAATACCAGCAGACATATCATTATTAAAAAACCATGGTCCTCTCTTCTCAAATCAATGTCTCCACACACAAAAAAAGTTCAAAAAAAACATAGAGCCTTGACTGTTTTGGCTCAGCAGTTAGAGCATCGGCCTGCAGTCCAGAGAGTCCCGGGTTCGGTTCCCGCTAAGGGCACGTACCTCGGTTGCAGTTTGTCCCCGGCCCTGGTTGGGTTGTGCGGGTTGCAACCACTTGAGGTGTCCCCTTCACGTCAATATTTCTCTCTCTCTCTCTCTCTCCCACTCTATCTGAACAAAATATGGAAAAGTGTCCTCGGGTGAGGAAAGAAAGAGAGAGAGAGAGAAAGAAAGAGAAATATCATTTTATATCACAATTTCTATTTATAATGTACCTTCAGAGACAGAGAAATATTCAATATGTTTAGGTATCAGCAGAAATACAAATAGTATAACTGTCCCAGAGCAAAGTCTAATCTACTCCCTTCTATCATTGAACATCCAAGTGATGCCCCCTGCTTTCCCCTAGAGTAAAAGGTGGGCTACTTCTAGGCAAGGTGGAAGGAAGGAAGCCAGAGAAGGAGGGTGCAAGGGAGAGAGAGAGGGAAGGAGGGAAGGAGTATGAAGGATCTAAGCCCCCTTCCGCTCAGCACAGCTCACATTTTCCTCATGCCTTTTTTCCTTCAGCATTTGCCACTCTTTTTCTCCTCTCTCCCCTGTCAGCTTTGATTGCACAGAGCAGGGAAACTGCACCATTCCCTTTTAATGGCAGCCTCCCAACCCTGAAGCAGAGGTGCGGCCCCAGCCCCCTCAGAGACCTGCGCCTCTTAGAAGGCCTCAATCAGTTCCCCACTGTCTGAAAATTAAGTCAGGCTGTTCACCAACATAAATGAGAACTAAATTGAATATTTAGAGTTTTTGGATTGGAACAGATACTGGTCTTTCTCCCTTTCTTACTTAGGTTCTTAAATATTTTTTTGCACGAATGGGGGAAAATGAAAAGGAAAGCTCAAAGTTCTCATACTGAAACAACCCTGTCTTCAAAGGCCACCCCTACACGGAGTTGATCACAGTAAGGAAAGTGAGTATTTATAGCTTCAATTTTTATGCTTATGAATTCTATTCTTTAAAGAGTTCTTTGGATTAATTCAGCTTAAGGATAGTATTTGATAAATAGAATTAAATAAAGCCTACCAGGTATTAAGTAGTCTCTAAATGATCCTTATATCTAACTTGAAAAAAGAATGAAGAGCTGCCTTGAGTTTATTTCATCTAAGCGCTTTCTGCTAGAAGTTAAAAGATATAGAAATAGGTTGGTAAATTAACATAAACAAAAGTGTATTAGAATATGAATTGTCATTTTCTTAGCCGAATTCAGTCCTAGAGATCAAAGGTTTTCCTTGTAATGTTTAACAGGGTAATTCATAGCAAGTAATAAATAACTATTACTTATCCCTTGAACTCTCTGTGACTTGCTCTAACTATTTAATCTTATGATAAAATCAGTGCTGTCTAGCTGAATCCAAATAAAATAATTTAACTATCAACTATGGATAAATTTCTTGCATAGCCTTTTCTTTCAGAAAAGACAAAGCTGTTTGTTAAAAGAAGTTCGTGTTTTTGTTCTCTACATAGATGTATAAATCATACCATAAACAAAGCCATTCTTCACAGTTACAGAAGAGTAGCAGTGAAAAAAAGTCCTCCATATTTATTTTTCCCTCTTGCAGCTTAAAAAAAAAAAAAATGGTCACACTAATTTTATTTTTCCAAAATAATTGCTCCTGGGCTTAATAGCTTGTACAATAAATTATATTTCAACCTTGGAGGAAAACTTGACAAGTAGAGTTATATCCTTAGAAAATCAATGCTCTAATGGAGAATTTGGTAAATTGTGTTAAAAAAAAAAAAAATCCAACAGAATAAATTTGAAGATCTAATTGGCTTCATTAAGCAACTCATGAATTAGGCAGCATCTCATCTAGCAACTAGAAGGGCAATCAGAGGGTTTGTACAAATGGAAGGTTTTTATAGGAAGAGGGTGTAGTAGGGGATTTATTAGCAAAAGAAAAGAAAGGATTATTTTTAAACCAGGACAACTTCTTTTGGGGTACAGAGAAGAGAGGGCAAGGGTTTTATCATGTATATTGACTCCTTCCTACAGGCTGAGTGGAAGGGGCTTACATCCTTCATCCTCCCTCACTCCTTCCCTCTGTCTCTCCCTCTCAACCTCCCTCTGTAGTTTGCTTGCTTTCTTCCTTCCTCTTTTCCCAGAAGTCACCCACGTTTTACCATAGGAGAACCTGCAAGTATGAGATAGCAAGTATTTATGTGAAATGTATTTCCAGAAGTAGATTTGTAATACCAACAAGCAGCATAATGTCCCATTTTGCCAGATGCATACAACGCTATATGATTTGTTATTTTTAAAAAAATTTTTTAATCTTTATTGTTGAATATATTACAGATGTTCCTCATTTTTCCCCCATTGACCCCTCCTCCCCACTCCCACCCCCTCCCGCCTTTTCCCACACTATTGTCTGTGTCCATTGGTTATGCATATAAGTTCTTTGGTTTATTTCTTCCCACCCCCACAACCTCTTTCCCTTTGAGGTTTGTCAGTCTAGCAATGAATTTGTACTTCTTAATCCCTTCACCTTTTTACTTATTTCCCCAACCCCCCTCCCATCTGGCAACCAACAAAATGTTCTCTGTATCTATGAGAATGTTTCTGCTCTGCCTGTTCATTTTCTCTGTAGATTCCATTGTTGATAAATATGTATTCATTGCCATTTTGTTTGTTCATATATTATCTTTTTCTTCAAAAAGACCCTTCATCATTTCATACAATAACGGTTTGGTGGTGATGAACTCCTTTAACTTTTTCTTGTCTGGGAAACTCTTTATATGGCCATCGATTCTGAATGACAGCTTTGTAGGATAGAGTAATCTTGGTTGTAGGTTCTTGCTTTTCATCATTCTGAATATTTCTTGCCACTCTCTTCTGGCCTGCAAAGTTTCTTTTGAGAAATCAGCTGACAACCTTATGGGAACTCCCTTGTAGGTAACTAGCTGCCGTTCTCTTGCTGCTTTTAAGATTCTCTCTTTGTCTTGAACCTTTTGCATTTTGATGATGATGTGTCTTGGTGTGAGCCTCTTGGGTTTCATCTTGTTTGGGACTCTCTGTGCTTCCTGGACTTGTATGTCTGTTTCCTTCACCAAGTTAGGGAAGTTTTCTGCCATTATTGTTTCAAACAGGTTTTCAATTTCTTGTTCTCTCTCTTCTCCTTCTGGCACCCCCAAGATGCGATTGTTGGCATGCTTGAAGTTGTCCCAGAGGCTCCTTACACTATCCTCATTTTTTTGGATTCTTTTTTCTTTTCGCTGTTCTGATTGGGCATTTTTTGCTTCCTTATATTCCAAATCGATGGTTTGCTTCTTGGATTTACGTACTCTACTATTGAATCTGTGTAAATTATTCTTTATTTCGGTTAATGCCTACTTCATTTCTGACTGTGCATCTATCATTTCTGACTGGTCCTTTTTTATGCTCTTGAGGCCCTCACTAAGTTCACTGAGGTTCTCACTAAGTTTATTGAGCATCCTTATAAGCAGTATTTTGAACTCAGCATCTGTTAGGTTGCTTATCTCCATTTCATTTAGTTCTCCTCCTGGGGTTTTGTTCTGTTCTTTCATTTGGGACCTGTTTCTTTGTCTCCTCATTTTGGCTGCCTCCCTGTGTTTGTTTCTGTGTATTACTTAATGAGCAGTATGGGGCTAGCTGAGACCAGATGCTGCTTGTTTGAAAGAATTTATGAAAACCTGAAGCCGGATCCAAGACAGGCCAATCCTATGGTTAAGCAAGTAGCAACAGCTTGGGTGGGCCTGAAAGTTGGGTGGGGCGGGGCCTCAGGGAATCACCAGGGTGGGGCTACCAGTGTGAGCCAGGTTGCTGGATTCCCAGATATGGCAGCTGTCTGCCGCCCCAGGAAAGGGCTCACCAAAGGAACAAAGGCCTCTGACAGCACATTTGTCCCGGAGAAAGCCCCCTCTCCAGCCCTCGCTCCAGTGCCAAACAGCTCAGTTCTTCCCTGTATGTCTCTGGTGCCCCTGGAGCTGCCTCCCCTCCAAGCTTAGAAGGAGTGAGTCTGATAAGTCCGTGCGCGAGCCCTTTAAGGAGCTGCCTGGGGCTCCAGCCGCTTCAGCTTCCCTGAGCCTCAGTTCCCGCTGGTTTTTCCAGCCAGAAGTGATGGGGACTCTCTTCCTGGCACTGGAACCCTGAGCGGGGCGCCTGGTGTGGGACGGGGACCCCCTCAATCCTCAGGAAGGACCTTCCAGCCGAGATATCCTCCTGATTTCTATCCGCCACATGTGGGTGTGGGACCAGCCTGTCCGCCTCCGCCCCTTGCGCCTCCGCCCCTCCTACCAGGCTGGATGTGGCTGCTGCTTTAATTCCTTACTTGTAGGACTTTCATTCAGTTTGATTTCAGGTGGTTTTGAATGATGGTTGTTCTGTAGTTTAGTTGTAACTTTGATGCGGTTGTAGGAGGACTCCATACCATGTTTACCTACGCCGCCATCTTGACCAGAATTCGTGATTTGTTTATTTTTAATCTTTGCATCATGATAAGCCAAAAGGGAAAAATAAAGATAGAATTAAATTGCATTGATTTGTAATTCTTTGATTAACAATGAGGTTGATATCCTTTTCCTTTATTTTCTGGCAATCTGTGACTCTTTTACTATGTATTATTTGCATTCTGTTCTGATTTTTTTATATGTAGGAAAACTTTATTATAAATATGAGTCTTTATTGGTATTATATGTTGCATATATTTGATCCCATTCTAATTTTAATCTTCTATCTTTTTCTGTATTTTAATTTTTATATAATTGAATTATTCAGCCCTTTTATTTATTTATTTATTTATTAGTCTTTAGTCATGTTTAAGAATATATTTACATCCTAAGATTATAAATTTATCTTTATATATTTTCTTTTTGAATGTTTATAGTTTCAGTTTTTACATTTATATATTTAATATATTTGAAAGCAACATTTAAATACACTGTGGATATAGTATGTATTTTGCCTAATGAATTTCTAATTATCTTAATACCACTTATTAAATAATCAGAATTTTCTCTAACTTGAAATATCAATTTTATCATATACAAAATTACATTATTCCAAACAAACACACATACACTCGCACCACTTATACATACCACACGTACACACAAACCACACACCCATGCATACACACACACATCTTTATGTACTTTTTTAAATAACCAAATATGTCTACTGCTTTTAAAAAATAAATATACTTTATAATATAATTATAATTGGCATCTTCCCCCCCCCCCAGGATTTTTCCCCAGATTTTCATATTTTCTTGACTTGTTTGCAATCAACTTTAGCATTAGTTTTCAAACTCCATGCTAGTTTCTTTAGTCTTTCTTTCTATATCATTTCTTTTCATAGGTTAATTTTGGAAAAAATAATATCATTAATTTAAGTCTTTTCATCCAAGATATAGAATCATTCTGCATTTTTTATTTTTTAGGTTTTCTGCAATTAATTTATATTTCTTAGATTCCAATAAGTGCATATTTATACACCTCCCTGTTTCTGAATGCAGAACACGTATAACAATAGATGTTTATGGTAGTATTTCTTTTTGTTTTGTTCAAAGTGTTATAATTAAATTGTACATAAAATTTTAGAGTCAGGAAAGTGTTGTGGCTCTATAATAGAACAAAATACCATTTCTTTACATAGTTTCAAAATATTACTGTATATTTTATTTATGTTTTTACTTTGTTTTTGGTCTATCTATGGATGTCTTCATTAGAGTATAAGGTTAATTTATTGTCGAAAACGCTATAATTTTAACCCTGGCCAGTTTGGCTCAGTGGTTAGAGCGTCGGCCTGCGGTCCAGAGACCTGGATTCGGTTCCCGCTAAGGGCATATATCTCGGTTGCAGTTTGTCCCCTGCCCTGGTTGGGTCATGCAGTGGCAACCACTCAATGTGTCCCTTTCACCTCTCTCTCTCTCTCTCCCCCCCCTTCTCTCTCTCTCCCCCTCCCTCTCCCTCCCTCCCACTCTATCTGAACAAAATATCAAAAAATGTCCTCGGGTGAGAATGAAAAGAAAAGAATAGAAAAGAAAAAAAGGAAAAGAAAAGAAAATGCTATAATTTAAAAAATTCTTTCTAATATATTTGGTAATCGATATTTAAATTATCATGGAAAATCATATTATTATTATTTGGCAAGCTCCTGTTTTATGAACTTGCTATACATAGATCAGATTTTCTTAAATAAAAATATGTCCTGTACTCTTCTGTTGATGTTTTCTATCAATAGTTTACACACAAATCAATTTGTGTGAATCAACTGACCCATTCCAATGTTGTTAACTCTCAATATGCAATTAGTGGCATTTGTGTTAGAGAACAAGTGTTTAAAGAAAGCAGATGCTATTACAAGAACATCAGGGATTTAATGATAAGAACCTTCCTCATTAACAAGGCTACTTGTCCCAAGGTCAATGAAGTCAACTAAGTCAGAAGCCAGGATTCTATAATTAGGAGCAGATAAATCGGTCATTATCAATAATGTGTTAACAACATAACAATATTAATCTCTTTATAAGGCAGGTTTAACCTGCTGTTTAAAAGAAATACCTTATATGCCATTTGAAAGTTTCTCTTAACTGATACCATAGGGGAGGTCTAGCACCTAGGAAATAGTTATGAAGTATCAAGAAGTTTCCCTCAATCTCACAATCCATGAGTACAAAGGAATTAGGTTAATAGCCACAACCCAGATATCTCAGTCTCTTTAGAAGTATACTCTCTTCTAAGAATTTTGGGAGCAGTTTTCTCACATAGAGGCATGAACAAATCCACTCAGTTACATGTGACTTGCAATGTCTCTGTTGTTTACTTAAAGTAGTGACTTTGTCTACTATCTCTCTCCAGGACTGCCCCAGGTGTCTGGGAGTCCCTGCAAACAACACTTACATGATGAGGCTAAGCAGAGAGCCTATGGTACTCTTGGGGTATAAGATGTGGATAAGGAAAAAATTTTGCTCTACTCTCTAGGGTCTTCTGGCTTGTCTAATAATTAAATTTAAATGAGACAGATAAATAAGAGAAAATAACTAACTTTAATTATATACATACATATGGGAACATCACATAAATGAGAGTCAGAGATCCCATATATCAGAAACAGAAAGGTATAATGAAATATACAGGGCATTTTCAGCTAAGAATGAGGCAAGAAACCTTGGGGCTTCAGAGCTGAAGAAGGTCATTTTCAGGACAAGAAAAACAGCTGTTCAGTAATTAGAAGTTTGCCCTGACCTATAGATAATTCATAAAAAATTATCTCTGATAATAATTTGTACTATGGGCCAGGTACCCATTTTAGATTCTTGTCTGTAGTTAAGAGAGGAGCAGAAGTTTCTCTTGAGCCCATGGGATCTCAACTGACTTCTGCTCAAAATAATCCACATGCCAGCATAGCACATTTTGGCAATACCTGTTCTGAACCCCTTCAAGGGGGTGAAAGCATCTGTTCAGGGGACTGAGGTCTTATGTATGAACAAGAACATATTTTGTGTCACTCAGGTCCATCTCCAGGCTTCTTTTCCTCTAGGACCAGGCATGAGTTCTATTTAATGACTGTATGAAGTATACCCATGTGCCAGGGATGGTGCTAAAAACTACAGATGCAAAGAGGATTAAGACATAAGCTTTGATTTTCAAAAGCTCATGGTCTAGTAAAGTTGATGCTTATTAAAGAAAATAAATATAATATAGAAATAGACCAAAATGTCTTGATTGTTTCTTGAATGGTTGCAGAAGTCACCTCAAGTTTAGTGACCACTGTCTTATATTGTCTTAAATGTGACATTGTTAATTCATCAGTATCTGTACTTTGGCCCCTTAAGAAGCATTACCAGTGCTGATACAATTCAACCATCAGATTCAAATCCAGACTTAGGTTCTGATAATGCAGAAAGGGGAAAGCAAGTTCATCCCATTTATAGGCTTACCCTGAAATTAGGAGATTCCCAGAGAAAAAATAATAATAATTTGACATTTCCAATATTCCTATATTCTGATGTATGTTTTCATTCTAAAATAACCCCTTGATTTTCACACACATTATTTGCCTGGGATATAAGTAAATGTTATTAAATAGAAAAAAGTAACATCACTACATCACACCAAGCACAATTTTAACAGAAACATCACCTAGGGCAAGAGAAACAAAGAAAAAAAAGTAATAAATGGAACTATATCAAACTAAAAACCTTCTGTACAGCAAAAGAAACCAGCATCAAAATGAAAAGAGAACCCACTCTTTGGGAGAACATATTTGCCAAAGATACATTGGATAAGGGGTTACTATCCAAAATATATAAAGTACTCATACAGCTCAACAAAAAGAAGACAGACAACCCAATTAAAAGATGGGCCCTGGCTGGTTTGGCTCAGCAGTTAGAGCATCAGCCTGTGGACCAAAGAGACCTGGGTTTGATTCTGGTCAAGGGCATGTATGATTGTGGTTCATCCCTAGCCCCAATTGGGGTCATGCGGGTGGCAACCAATCGATGTGTTTCTCTCACATCAATGTTTCTCTCTCTCTCTGTGTCCCTCCCACTCTGTCTGAGGATAAATAGAGAAATCCTCGGGTGAGAATTACAAAAAAAAAAGAAAAACATGGGCAGAGAACCTGAATAGACACTTCTCCAAACAAGACATGCAAATGGCCCAGAGACATGAAAAAAATGCTCAATGTCACTAATCATCAGAGAGTTGCAAATTAAAACAACTATGAGGTATCACCTCACACCTTCCAGTATGGCTGCCATCTACAAATCATCAAACAAGTGCTGGCGAGGATGTGGAGGAAAGGATACTCTACTACATGGCTGGTGGGAATGCAGACTGGTGCAGCCACTATGAAAAACAATATGGTGTTTCCTCAAAAAACTAAAAATGGAACTGCCATTTGACCCATTGATACCACTTCTAGGAATATATCCTAAGAAGCATGAAACAGGACAAATATATGCACCCCTATGTTCATAGCAGTGGTATTTACAATAGCCAAGATCTGGAAATAGCCCAAGTGCCTATCAGTAGAAGAGTGGATAAAAAAGCTGTGGTACATTTACACAATGGAATACTATGCAGCTGTAAGAAAGATCTCACCTGGCCAGTATAGCTCAATGGATCGAGCATTGTCCCATGAACTGAGAGGACCCGGTTCAATTCCTGGTCAGGGCACATGCCCGGGTTGCAGGTTTGATCCCCAGTGGGGAGCATGCAGGAGTCAGTCTGTTGATATTTCTCTCTCATCAATGTTTCTATCTCTCTCTCCCTTCTCTCTCTCTCTAAAAAATAAATAAAAACAGTTTTTAAAAATTTAAAAGAAAAGAAGAAAGAAAGATCTCTTACCCTTTGAGATGACAAAGGGCAAACTAGAGAATACTATGCTGAGTGAAATAAGACAGTCAGAGAAAGACAAGTACCACATGATCTCACTTATTTATGGAACATTATGAACAAAATAAGCTGATGATCAAAATAGATCCAGAGACATGGAAGTAGGGAACAGACTGACAAACCTCAGAGGAAAAGGTAAAGGAATGTGGAATGGGGAGAGATAAATCAAAGAACTTATTTGCATATACACATAACCAATGGACACAGACAATAATATGGGGAAGGCAAGAGGGGGGTGGGAGTGGAGAGGAGGGGGTCATTTGAGGGGGAAATGGGGAACATTAGTAATACTCTCAAAAATAAAGTTTACAAAAAGGAAAAGTAATAATATTATGCAAAAAAATAAAGAAGGTAGTTTTTTGTAATCTCTTATTTTCTCTCTTTTATGAATACTGTTGCTAATGTAGTAGGGGATAAAAAATCCCATTGATACTCTAGTATCCAGTTCTACAGGTAAGGAGACAAGTAGGAAGCAGGGTGGCCTAGGGCTCAATTTTTACCGCTTTTCAAATTATACGTAAGTGCCGACTCCAAATCTACTGTAACATAATTGGAAAACTGGTCTTTGGGTTTCGATTCTTGGCACGTGGCCTCATCTACATTCCCTAGACTCTAATTCCTAATCTACAATTCAGTCTCTGAAGAACAATTTTCAAAGCTTCATGCACATTGGAAGAGAGATTTTCTATCCACTGCCAAATGAAAAGTTAAATACCTTATTGAAATGCATAGCAAAATCCTTTATCACCAGAGGGCAAGAATTGCTTTCAATACTTTATTTAAACTTACACATGTTATTACTCTCTGGCACATAAAGTAGCTAAAATGCTCTCTATATGTTTTCTTCTCTTTATAGGACAAAAAATGATCCATTAATTTTTTCTTTCTTCCACAACAGCACCAAGCTAAAATGACACCAAATCTCCTTATGTTATAACTAGGCAAAAGATCGGGGGTGTTTACATGTTTAAATAAAATTCTTAATTCCCTCAAATTCTGCCACGGTTTTTTGAAAATCTGTTTCTTTATCTCATATTTCAAAGTCCCCCATGACATATGCTACCTATGAATAATATTTCTCAACCCACATACGCCAAATATGCTGTTACTGTTCCCACACTATTAGTCAAGTAAAGTTCTTCACTCATTTTACATAACAAAATGTTCCCATCACGTGAAGACACTTATAAAATTTCACAATTTAAAAATTATTTTTTTACCATGAAGTTCACAAAATTAATTTTTCTGAAGAAACCAGAAAGCTAAAATCTGATTTAAGTAGCAAAGTTTAATAATACTCATTAGGCCTTTTAAGCATAGCCGGAATTGACTATTTTCACTCCATCTTCTTGTTTACCACTACATTCAACTTCTATTCCAAGAAATATTGGCCTTCTCATTGGGCCTTTTTGCCT
Source organism: Molossus molossus (assembly GCF_014108415.1). NCBI lineage: Eukaryota > Metazoa > Chordata > Mammalia > Chiroptera > Molossidae > Molossus > Molossus molossus. The sequence goes on along the minus strand of NW_023425366.1, from coordinate 28,736,141 downwards.
ACTGGTCCCATAAGGCTAACATTCAACAGCTTTTATTCTAACCCATTTAGCCTTTAATGTTCAATTCAAACTCAAAAGGAATCATGGCCAGGCTACACAAGATAGAGAAAACGGAAATCTCTTTGAATTACTGCCTTTTTCCTCCATCTAATCTTCCAAAATGCCACTTCAACCACCCCGCTTCACCATATTTGAATACCTCCCTGACAATCTCTCATCCTTTGGCACCAGTTTTCATTTCCTTGTCTGTCCATTTTCATCTTCCCAACCCACTGTCGTATTTCAACTTTCACCTCTTCACTCAATTCTTCTCTTCTTTGTTCTTGAAATGGAGACACACACACACACACACACACACACACACACACACAAAGCAAGACTAAAGAGGAGAAAGCAAAATGCCTGTCAGTGGGCTGTTACCTGAAGTTTCATTGACTTTTCTTATTTCACATTTGTTCTTTTTTCCTCCCGTTTTGTGTTGCCTCCACCTCCCCTTACTCTCTCTACTCACCATCCACATAGCTAAGACTGATCACATCTTTTTCTGTCTCCTGAAGGTCACTCTTTATTTTTTTAGTAGCACATTCACCTATCCTGGTAAACCAGGTATATTTCAGAAGATGATTAGCCATCTGCCATTTTGCATATCTTTTAATAATTTCATCTCCCCTTTGTTATAAATCAAAAGAGTTATTTTAATATTGGGAAGTTGATATGTGAAATTACTTTACCTTGTTGCATGTTGTTGCATGCTTCCCCTAAAATGCCTAGGTATTTATGTACATTACATATACCTAGAGCACAGGGAAGGATTCAGAGTCCCTTCTCTCCTCCAAAAATAGTTATTGTGTGCAAAGAAGATTAAACCTTAATAACTAAGAACATTCATTCATTGTTCAACAATAACAGTTATATATGGAGATTTCCTTAGGCCACTTGTGGATCTAGACATGGGGAATATAGAGATAAATAAAATGCAGTCCTTGTCTTCAAGTACAGCCCAATGAGAGGTGCACACAACACCATGGGATTCATGCTGTGATTGTGTCCATCAAATTATGTCATAGAAATTGGGAGAATGGTACCTACCCCAGATTGGGTGGAGGATGGGGAGGGGGGTCTTGCAAGATTTCTAGGTGGAAGGGATCCTGAGACTGAGCTGAGTTTTGAAAAACAAAAATGAAATAACCATATGTAAAAAATAATTGAAAAGAGGATGTACCAGAAATATTTATAAACATTCCAAACGTGAAACTGAGTGGGTGGGGAGTAAAGAAATATGAGGGGGTTCAGCTATTGGGAGCTTGGGGCTGTGTTTAGGGATGAGGGAAAAGATAAGTTTGGGAAGGAAGAATGGAGCCATAATGAAGGCCTTTCATGCCAAGCTGGAAACTCTGATTTTTTTCTCAAAGGCAATGGGAAATGACTGAATAATTTATAACAGAAAAATAGCATGATACTGTGTTAAAATGTACAAAAGTCAGTGTTAGGTAGAGTATAAAAACACCGTCTTTGAGGACATGTAGACGTAAGTGTACATTTCAGCACCACTCTTGCTCACCTGTGCGACTTCGGACACATTTAAGGGCTCTGATCTCTACTTCCTCCATTTACAAATGGCAACAGAACCTGCCAGGTTATTGTGGGGATAAATGACAGAGGGAACCTATTTGAAACATCTAATACATTATCCTGTGTGTTGCTTATTTGCCTCTTGCCCTCCACTCCATTCTCTACACTTTGCTGCCAGCCCTATGCCCTAGAAGTCTCATCCTGAAAGACTGAATTGTCTTGACTCCCTTGCTCTCTGCTTCTTAGCCAATAGAAGGCACCAGCAAGAGATGAGAGATGGAAAGAGAGAGATGCAGTTGTCTTTCTTCCCTACTCTCTCCCTGCCCCGATGCTGTGGTCCTGATGGTGGCTGCAGCCTTTCTATATCAAGACTTCTCCAAGGTCTGATTCTCACAGAGCTCCAGGAACTTCCTTTCCTCCCTTTTCCCTGCATATTTCCCACTCTGCTAACCCCTGGGTGCCTCAACATCCTCTCTTAATTTCCTTAACCTTGCCACAACTCTGCAGTTCCTTATTAAATCTCTTTAGTTGGTCCATCTGAGTAGAATCTGATTTCCTGACAGAGTTCCATCTGGTGTGTCTAGCTCACAAAAGGGCCAGTGATGATAAGTGATAGAGAAGACTCAAGACTCAAGCAGCAAAAGGCGAGGTGGGAATGGCATCCTTCCCTTGCGAGCATGCTCTAAACCGTGCATTCCAAATCGAAAGTCACATGATTGTTTATTAGCAGGAGCATTACATGGAGTGTTCATTATTTTTCATTAGTATTATAAGGAATGGTGAGTTGCTGCTAAGCAGGTGGCATGAGGCTTATTCTTCAAAACCCATTACTTCCTTAAACCCGAATTCTAGAACTCTTTTTCGTGAGACATGTAGAATGACTCTACACGTGGGAGAAGAGAGAGTACATCTGCCATCATAGTTCTTTTGGGTGCCAAAGTCACTGCAGTGGGAAGACAGCAACCTGGTGTAGCTATTAATATTGCAGAAGAAAAACCGACAGAAGAAATTCGCAAACTCCCTAAAGTCAGAACATAAAACAGTTAAGAAATCTTCAGCCACAGTGGTGTACTCATACTTTGCTAGGGTCTAGGTTAAACATTAGTCTAGATTTTGATGATTTTTACCAGATTTTTACAGAAAACATAATATTTTTTGTTGGGAGGGAGGCAAAAATAAAACCCTCTAAACCATGTAAGAACTTAACAATACATTAAAGAGAAATTTTCTTCATTACCAAAATATTTTAGCCAAATATTAGACTAATAAAGCATTTCACAAACTCTAGTATTGCCACTAAAACTGTAGAAGAATGAAGAACAAGGCTTTCTTCTTCCATACAAAAGGGAAGAAGTAGACAATATAAACTTGCAACAATATTTTTGAGGAAGCATGGTGATAAGAATTCTTAACGATGTTGGAGGGTGAAAAAAAGTGGGCCAACTGGTTAATAATCAAACAAACCGGTACTAGTCGAAAAGAGTAGATACAGGCCAAGAAAGAGATACTTTTATCTGTGATGTCTAGTTTGTATTTTATAAGTAGGAAACATCATCTTAGAATCAAACAAATGGACCTTGTTTAAAAAAACAGGCAAATAAACAAAAAGGAAAGAAAACAAAGATAATTCCAGTTGATTGAAAGATTTACAAAACCATTAAATCAAGGGCTTGTTCTTCACAATGCAAAAGGGTGTACCACTTTCTAGAATGTGTCCCACTAGCGCACAGAAGTGTTTTCCAGGTCACTAGTTATTTCAAAGTTGAGTTTGGGGATCTAGATGAATGTTGACAAGACAGAAACTAAAAACTAAACTTTTAGGATTTGCAACCAATAAGAAGAAAGTAGAAATTAAATGTAAGCCTTTCTGGAATTTAATAAAAAGTTTGGCAAAGGTGGGTGTCCAAACAACACATAAGGAGAAAGTCTGCACAATGTTTGGCACCACCAGAAACTGAAGGGAGTATTTGATTCAGGGTGCATACTTCTGAATTCTAGTTATCCTGACTTAAGACACAGTGGTAAGTTTTGAAGGAAGGAGAATGGAGGTATGCCCACGGCAAAGGGGGAAGTCACCTAATTAAAGATCTGTCAAGAAGCTGTTAGCCGAAAGAATACGGAACAGCGCTGAGTGGGTGGACCCTGGAAGATGGGGACGAAGAGAAGAGGGGGAAATCCTGCTTGCTTCCCTCTCCTGTGCACTGTGATCCCACATGGGAGCCATGCTACACAAAATGACGTACAGCCCAGGAAGGTGTGGAGCCAGAGAGGGTGCCGCCTTTGCAAACGCTGTCGGGAGCAGCAGCCAGTGAGGTACAGCCTGGGCCACGCCAGGGAATGTGCTTGTCATTGCAGTTCCAAGCATGGACATCTTGCTTCTGTTGCATTCCAAAGCTTTCTCCCCAGACTCATAATTCCGCCTCCCAGAGAAACTGACTCTGGCCTTCAACTCCCTAACAAACTGTTGCAAAGGATTGGCACCTCTGGGAGCACAGTTACTGCTCAGAGAGTAGATTTGTTTTGCTTGCCATTCAAATCTGTACTTCCTATAAGTCTGAATCTCCTTTGCTCTCTCCTGTCCTCGCCATGTCTCCCTAGAGAAATGAACCAGCTGGAGGACATGTCCCTAAAGCAGATCCATGATAACACATCTGGTGGTTCTCAACTTCTCTGTCTCTTATCTTTGCTTTTTTATGTTGGGAAGGCCAAGGGACAAGGAAAATGGAAAACTTGAATAAAACCCGAGTATGGTGCAATATAAACCTAGTGTAAGGGGTCTTTGAGTTGGACAGTTTTCTTCCAGAGTTTGAGTAGGAGAATTGCTTAATACAGAAAACAATAAATGATTACCCTGAAGGTTATTTAATTTAAAGTATAATAATAAATAATTTAAATGTGATCATCCCAAGAAATCTTTCCTAGATTTTTTCATGGGGGTTCCTTCCAAAATCCTTGCTTATAGTTTATTAACCTAGGTGTGTCCATCTTTAAGAAAATGAGAGAGGCAGGGAGAGAAAGTGAAATGTGTTTCAATAATGTAAGTGATCAAACTTTCTTTTTGCACCAGAAAATTATTCCTGAATGAAATAAATCAAGATGGTGATACCTTTGAAATGAAAATAGACACTCCATTTTAATTTATATAGGCCTGTTTTTCATCTATCAGCTTGTTTTGTTTGTTCAGATCATAAACACTTGTACTGATTCCACAAGCCAGTCAGAGTTGATATATTTATTCCACTTTCTTGGTTTCACCCCCTAACCCCCACCCCACCCCAGCCACAATATCATTCTTCATTAAAAGTATTATCCTGTGGCTCTGGTACTCAAAACCTCTCCGTGGCTTCCCACTGCTCACGGAACTGCTTACGGAACAGTCACCTCCGTAATCTTGTTTCCCCTCTTAACTCTTGCTTCACCAGGTCCCTCCTTTTCCCACCTCATTCCCCAGACACCTGGAAAACCCCAGATCACCTGTCCAGCCTCCCCTCAAACATATCCCTTCCATATCTTTGCTAACCACGCCATCATTTACACCCAGGGCTGCTATTATTCCAACTTCAAACACCGCAAAGACTTGCTCATATACTCCAGCCCCTTCCAGACCTTAAGCTCCTTGAAAGGTGAGTTTCTAAAATTGAATCCTTAGCACTTAATCACAGTATCTGGTATTAGCTAGATGTACAATCATCATTTGTGAAGTTAATGAATTTCACATTAAATTGCAAGATGACTCTGCTTCAGGGCATCAGCAACAATACTGGATTAAATTCTACTTAAGAGCAAAATTCAGAAAGGCCAATTTTCGGCCACATAACCTTTTCATGTTAAAGTCGGAGGACTCACATTTCTAGCACAACAGAAAAAAAGAAAAAATTTGACATTCTGAAATGATATGTTGTTTGATGTTCAGTATCTTGCTGGGGTGGGGTGGGGAGCGGGGTGGGGAGAAGGCGAGATATCAAAACTTATACCAAAGCTTCTTAATTTCTGACAAATCACTGTGTTTTCATTACTTTGTCTTCATGGCAGTGTGTATCTAGTGTAAATTGTATACTATTGCTTTAACAATCAATTCTCAAGTATTTCAACCTAAAAGGAAACTCAGAGAGCGTTCACTTTTAATACCAGGCCAGCAGAGTTTGATTTCGGTGTTGCTATTCTGTTTTCAGATCTATCACTCTTTGTTGTAGGAATTTGAGGCCCAAGGAAAAAAATGCTGAACAATATGTTAAATCTATTTTCAAGAACAACAATTAATTTAATGTATTCCATGAAATTCTAGCTAATTCAGAGTTGTGAACACTGCTTTTGAAGAGACCTTGGAGTCACATGTCAGAACGCTGCTTTGGAAGATTCATGGAGCTGAGAGGCTCTGATTCTGGCTTGGAGACCTCAGACAGAAAGATGTGAGTATGTTCCTCCATAACATCATATCAGGGCTTTGGTGAGCATGTGGAAATATAAAAACACATTTTGCGCCAATACAATCAGTGGTCATGGCTCTATGGAGACAAGTGCTCCATGAATAACGTAAGAATGGTAGCAGCTGAGATTTAATCACCACTTACCATAGGCCAGCCGATGTACCCAGAGCTTTGCACTCTTAGTTCCACTATCCCCCCCCCCCCAAAATTCCATACGGTACTTACTTTTAAACACATACTGTACCAATGAGGAAACTACAGCTTAGAGGGGCTGTATCATATACCCAAGGTTGTGTGGGATTTTTTTTGACGAGGGCGTTTATTTGAACAAATATTACCAAATAGTAGACCAACTCACTAAACTATAAATGAGGAAATCTTACATTTTGAAAAGCAATGTATTTGAGGAAAGAAGAATGAATAGAAGGTAAAGGAGGAGATCACATGCAGAATTGGGGGTTTCTGATCTTTCCCTCTGACTGACACCCTGAAAACTGCCAACCTTCATCACACTGAACTCGAGGTGCAGGCAATCTGATGATGTACTTGCTAGCGAAGGAGCATCCAGGTTTCTGGGAGACACTCAATGCTGCCTGCATGAAATGCCTGGAAGCCTTGTGCATTGCAGTACTGAGAGTCTGCTGTGAGCTTGTGTCCTACCTCAGCACTAGCAATGCTTAGTAAATGAGGCAAGCCAAGTCCCCACTCCCAAGTTACCTGCTGGAAGGGTTAGGCCAGCAATTGGTCCAACTTTTATGGTCTTCTAGCTTATCCAACTTGGGGGGACCTCTTTAAAGTGAGAACACCAAAAGTTATTAATATGTAACTAGTTACAAAGGTGAACATTAATTTAGAATGAAAAAAATTTGAGACAACTTCAAATCTGGCAAATACCACAATATCAAACACACACACACATGACCCATCGAGTAGAGAAATGAAGAGAAATTTAGAGAGAAAAGAGACTATAATCTTAACCAATTATGGTTAAAGTATCGTACTTTTGAAAATTTCACGTGCACACACACACACATACACTATGTGGACACAGTATAGGATTCTTCTCAGGGCTTTACTGGAAATCTCATTTGTCCATGCATTAGACCAAGGTTCTCAAAAGGAGGGGAGGGTAGAATTTTGCTCACAGAGTGCCTCTGGCAGGTGACTGAAACATTCCTTTTTGGTTGTAAAACTGCAGTGAGAGTGAAAAGACTGTTGGTGGCATCCAGTGAGCAGGTTCCAGGGACATCACTAACCATCTTCCGATATGCAGAACACCTCTCCCCAAAATAGAATCATCTGTTCCACAATGTTAATAGTGTTGAGACTGAGAAACTCTGCACTGTACAAACAAAACACAAATAAGGAAATCCGTGAACAAGATCATTCAAATAGAAATGAAGGTTATAGAGGCATCCGGTCACAAAGTGTACATGGAGAGGGAGGGCTCCTCGGGATGAGAGGGGAGGAAGGTGTCACCAAGGAGGCAGAAAGAGCTTTGAGGCTGAGATCTGAACAACACAGAGAAACTGGGATAAAAAGATCTGAGAGGAAGCACTCCAATCATAATGCAAGGTGAGTGCAAGGGCCCAAGGTGGTGAGGAGCTTGATGTGTTGAGAAACAGATCAGACCAGTGCAACTGGGTCCTTGTGTGCAAATGATGGAATCCCAAGGCGCGGGGCCTTGTAGACCAGGGTGAAGAGTGCGATGGGGATGTGAAGTCATCTGACTTAAGTCATAAAAGGCTGTGTTGATGCTGTGTGGAAAACAAAGGGTAGCGGGCTGTTGCAGTACTCCAAGTGGTGATGGTAGCCAGGACCAAGTGACACCAATGGAGATGAAAGTAGCAGACAGCAGAGGAATTTATTTGGGAAAGGAGGTTTGCTGAGGAATTATTATTCACTGTGAGAACGAATAAAGAGAAATCTAAAGAACAAAGCGAGGCCATGGGTTTTGTGGTTGAACAACTGGGTAGATGGTTTTGCAACTTTCTGAGATTGGGAAAGAGATTTTGGAGAGTAGCAAAATCTAAAATTTCTGTTCAGTCATTGTACACTTAAAATGCCTTTTAGATGTTCCAATGGAAATGCTAAGGAGGCAGACAACTGAATGGAGGAATCCAAATTCAATAATTAGGATTATACGTATAAATGAATGAGTCATCAGCATACAGATGGCATTTAAAGCAATGAAAATTCTAAGTCAGATACAAAGGCCTAAAACTTACACTACAATGAACATTAACCACTATTTAGTACATGTGCTGTTTAACCTAAAAAATTTCAGCTGTGCTTAGTCAAAACCTGCCAAATGATTCTGAAATTCCAAAGGACTCACTCTTCAGGGACAAAATATCTACCAAATGAAATACTATGCAAGTTGCCAAAGACCTTACTGCCCTCTCAGGAACCAGGAAGCTGAAAACTCTGAAAACACAAAGCCTGTACCTATAGCCCAAAGCAATTCCTTCCATTCCAAACCCTTCCATCAGACCCAGCAGTTAGCACAGTTCCTATCACAAAAGGGGCATTGACACACAGGTCTAAAGGTTAGATCACAGTGATTACCTAAGTCCTGAATGATTATCCCATAAGTACTGCATTTGACTCTCTTTCAAGGGTTCTGTGGTTATGATTAAGACTAGACAAAAAAAAAAAAGTACTGCCTACCTGCATCCTGAAATATCTACCACAGTGGATTCCAGACTCCTCCACTGTGAGCATTGACTCTAGCAAAAAACTTAAGGCTAATTAAATGACATGAATATTTATGATATTAAACTAAGAATAAAGGGGTAACCAATAAAGAACTCGATAAAATGGAGTAGATCACAAACTATAAACAAGAGCGCTCTCCCATGTGTGGTGCCTTTGTGAAGCATGGCATTGCTCTCCCAAAGGTAAAGCATCACATTACCCCTGCCATTCTGCTCCTCCATGTAGCCCCTCTGTGCATAATAGCCTTGGCTGGAAGAAATGTCTGGTGGCCCATACTGAATTTTTTTCCATATTGATTTTGACATTGAAAAGACTAAAGCTGAATAACACAAGACTGAATTGGTAGCATATACCACCAACACATCTGCTTTTCTACAATAAGTAGTCAAGCAGTCTTTCCACAGGTCCATAAAGTCACTGAAGAACCATTTTTGGTAAGAGTATATTATTTTTGAGAGACTACTTAGTACAGAACTACTCAATTCCATTCCAAAGCACAAATTCATCTTAGTGATTTGCTTAATGTGACTTTCCAAGCATAGCATGATCAAATAACAGATTTCATTAAGTTTGAGAATCTGTGGGCATAAAGCTTACAGCAAACAGAAGACAGGAGAAGAGAGTGGAAAGTCCTCTCAAGCAAATCATTGAGCTATACATTTATACAAACATTAAAAAGTAACTTGGAACTGATCATTGAGTGAGACTTGTTAACAAAAATGTAGGTAGGCTTGCACATGGAGAAGACTAAAAAGCTTGTTTTGGTTGAGCCTGGAAGAAATCAACATGGCATAGAACTTGTCTTGGAAAATTAAGGCGCAGCTAATGCAAGCATGATGCCCAACTGACATGACTGAATACTCAACAGATACAATGCTGACAGTATCATGCCATAGATAGCCATGCAAGGATGACACATAGTGAGAGTGGGTCCATCCATCCATAAGGGATTATATCACTCCTCCACTCAAAGCCCTCCAATAGCTCACAAGTCTATTCAAGTGAAAACTAAAGTCTTAGAAAAGGCTTCAAATTTTCTTCAAGGACAAAGTAAAGGAGTCCTCCATTTGGCTCTCAGAAATGGCAGCCAGTTGAAGGCTGTCCACTGAAAAGTTCTAGAGATATGGATAAATAGCCAGAAAGCCACCCATCAGCATGGCTCACCCATGCCCATAAGGCTTCAAATTGGGTGTTTAGTGCCTCAGTCTCACTTATAAATAGACAACTGAGGCCACCAAACAAGTAAGAAAATTCTGTAACATGGGAGACCAAAACAGATCAGCATGAAAATAAATTTGAATAAAAAAGACTGTGAAATACAAAAGAAATATATTTTAAATCTATAATGAACATCTTTAGAAAGAAAATATTTCATTCACAAAACATGAAAAATATCATCTATAAAAGAAACTCCAAAATACTCTTAGAAATTAATGATCTTGTAAATAAAAGATACATTAGAAAGAATAGGAAAAAAAAGTCAAGAAAATATAGAAGGAAAAAAGCCAGAAGTGGAAAATAATAGAGAAACTATGAGTAAATTGGAGCTTTTAAGCACAGAATTAACATCCAAGTTATAATGTCTGAATAAGAGAACAGAAGAAATTGAGGGGAAGCAATTATCAAATAAATTATAAAATTAAATTCACAATCAAAAGGGCATGAACAGTATAAGTCCAATGAAAGAGAAATGACCCACTCCAAGACTCATTACTATGAAGGTCTAGAAAACCAAGGATAAGAATACTATAAGTTTCTAAGGATTGGAGCAATCAAAAAATCAGAAATCAAATGGAAACTGGAGGAAAATGGAGTAATAGGCCCAAAATGAAAATGATTTCCAACCCAGAAATATATATATCCTAATAACACATAAACTAAGAGTGAAATTATTATTTTTTTAATTTTATAATATATATGGTCTCAGAAAAATGTACCTCCCAATATTTATCTTCTATGATAGGAGCAAAAGATAATATCTAAAATGGATAAATAAAAGAACAGTAAGCATGTGTATTTTTTTTAGAAACAGAAATAAATTCCAGGGGGAATAAAGCACTATTAATTTAAAAATTATTTCCTCTTTGGAGTAAAACTCAGTTTGCTCTTTGGGGTAAAACTCAGGTGAGGAAGGTGAAACAGGGGACAGCTGTTTGTCATTAAATCTTCCTGAATACTACTTAAATTGTAATCTTTATAGTATATTACATGAGTAATATGAGTCTTTCTCATATCATACACATGAATAATATGAGTATAAAGAGAAAGACTGACGTGAATTTGTTATGTTTGTCACCAGGCAATATGTGCCTTTCAATAATTTCATAGAATTTCTGACAAAATGTTTTTAGTATTGAACCAAAACCATCCAGAAACAGTTGACACATACAGACTTGACTTCTCTGCCCATTTGTACTACAGAAATTAGTCCCTACTGAGAACTGAAGTAGGGGCTTTTTCTGCCACTCTAAATGTTGCTCCCAGGCCTGTCATTCCAGGTTCTGACAGAGATGGGCCTCATGTCATCTTTATTGTGACCTATGGTGACCCATGTTCTGCCTTGCACAGCATGGCAACAGTAGAAATATCAGCTCTGTTTCCTAAATCATTCTGTATTGAATTTCCATTCATAACCACTGAGGACTCACAGAGGTTTCCTTTATCCAGTAAAATGGACCACTGTTCTGCAACCCCTGAAAATTCTGAGGTGAAGACTATTCATGTTTCTGCACCCACCAAAGATGCAATCTCAAAAGAGAACCACACACATACTCCTTTCTCATAGAAAGAGCACATCCGTTAACAAACAGTAAGAAGCCAACAGGAACTATGCTTCAAATGAACAGTTTGCTTTGGGTCTCTGTAGTCCTGTATCACGTGAGGAGATTGGGGGAGAAGATATGGATACATGAGTCTCTGGCATCTAATTAAAGCTTTATTAAAGGTATGTTCTTGTGTCACCCAATACTGCTACCCCATAAATAGCCAGCAGAGGAGGAGGTGACAGTTTCTAAGATCCTGCCAGAGCAGAATTTCTCTTTCCCTTGCTCTTAAGAATCCTCTGAGAAAACTTACAGTTCCATAGATATTAAAAACAGGCACTGTTTTCTCAGGTACTAACATAGGAGATGAGCTTTGTGCCAGGAGCCCACCTCTTCACAGAAGAGATGGATATCCGGTGGCTGCGATCGCTGGCTGTCAGAACAAACGGGGAATGTACACACAACTTGCCTGCCATAGTTGAAGGCTGAAAAGAAGCTGTGAAGATGAGGAAAGAAACTTTTCTATCAGAATAAAATTGAGCGATTTCAACATGCTTTTTACTCTAAATGTCTTCCTCTTTCTAGAAGTCATAATCAAATCAAAACTATTATTTTATGAAATAAATTAAAACTAAGTAAGAGGGTTTGGAAAAAGATACCATTGATCAAACTCCTACCAAGACTAAAACAATTTACCATCATTATCGCTCTAATTCTGCACAAAGACTGATCATCACTAATATAGATAAAGAAACAAAGAATCATGAGGTTAACTAAATTGCCTAGATTGGACCATCCATGGGTAACTGCGGCATGGAACACTGTCACTTGTGATGCATTCAGAATGCAACTTTAGTTTTGTTTCCCTCTGTCCCTTTAAAATGTGATTAGCTGGATGAAAAGTCAGGCAGTCTCAAGACTTTGTCACTCTGAAGAAAATAGTCTCATAGTCAGTTCACAGTCACAATTTCTCAAGTAAGAGCTATTCCCAGGCCATTGTGCCCCACCTCAGAAAAAGAACTTCATGCTACTCAAATGGCCTTGTAAAACCCCAGATGATTTCACAATGCCTTGTGGAGGGGAGGGGAGCCTCACAGAACTTTAAGAACTTTCTCAAAGGCATCCTTCTTGCCAATCTTCTCTCTCCATTCTTTTTAATTATTTTTATATCCTCTGTACAGCTGGTGAGTTTGGGAATTTGTGAAAATGGTTTCCATATATTTCCTTTAAAATCTTCCTTTTCATCTGGAAATTCCCTTCTGTTTTTTTGTTTGTTTGTTTGTTTGTTTGTTTTGTTGAGTATCACCAACTGCCTCCCAAAATGGTTACAATGAACCTTCTGTGATGTGAGCAAAAGACTAAAACCAGGATTCAAACCTAAGTCTGCTGACTTCAAACTTGTCCCCTTTCTATAGGGCCATGCTGATCCCAGGCACGCTGCTGCTGTTCAGAGGACCACAAGGACTCCTTTTAACTAACATAAAATTTGGCAGCACAGCCTTTATAGACATGGACAAATATTCAAGATGTTTGAGATACAAAGGCCCAAATAAGGTTAATATTTTAAGAAATATGGGTTGTTGGTAGATAAATGAGATTGATAATCTAAAAGGAAGCTTCTCATGACCATAAGACATCAAGATAATCAACATTTTGGGTAGCAAATATACCAAACACAGCCTCATCCAATGAAAGTATCAATGGGCTCTCTTACAAGAGTTTGAAAATTCTGGTTGAGTTATTTTATGAATTATCAGAATTGGAATGTTTATTGGAGACCATCTATCCAGCACCTTCATCTTATGATAGGGAAACAAAGGTCCAGTAGAGTGAATGACAAGTCAACTAGAGAATGGTAGGACCAGAACTAGAATTCAGGACTCAGAATACTTATTCTATGTCCTCATATCTTTCATTTGACATTTAGCATGCTATCCCAGAAATTTTAAAAAAGAAAAAATCAACTGATAGTAGACACATATTTGAGAAAGTATATTCACAGTAATGAGGCTCAATGAAATTCTAAAATACCATCTATATTTCCATTGTGTTTTGCATTAGTAATACTATGCAGCTTTCCTAAGGCCAGGGTATAAAAGAAGACCCATGGTCATAATTGTTACATTTCATTCATATGTCATTTCTCCATTTTTATGCAAACACTTCCCAAACTATGCATTTTTCTGTAAAGATGATTTCCCTAGGTTACTGAAAAATGAAGCTGAGTGATCCAAAGTATCATTTATGCTCAGCATGGCACATCAATATTGCACCATGCTTAGTTACAAAACAGCACTTTATTGCAGATTTTATATTTCAGTCCTTGTTTACACATTTGTTTCCAATCTTTGAAATATTTGCCTAGTTAACACTGTCATATCCTGACAAGAGAATTTATTTTGAGAGCTGGTGTAAAACATACAGGTGGGTCAACGTGTATTTTAAACAGTGGGAAGCTAGGAGGACAGTAATCCCTATATCAGGTCCTGAGGTACCTCAGTTGTTCTAAGAAAACACAGCCTTCCCTTTAGGGGAATATCCTTGGAGAAGAGCCAGTTTTCAGTCAAGAAGGGAAAGAAGAAAACATTCAAAGAAGACGTGGTGCAAGAGATCGCATTGGAAAGTAAGGAGAGGCATGAGGTAGGGCCAGATGAAAGGGTGTGCAGAGAAGTTAGGGAAAAGGATCCTTGCAGCGGAAGATGGTGTGGAAGTTATGAACTTATAATGGTGACTGAATGCTTAGAGATATGAGGCATGATGGGTAAAATATTAGAACATTTCATCCTTAACAATTTTTATACATTCTATATAATTTTTGGCAAATTAACAGAGGCAGGCTAGTCTCCCCCACTTTCTCTTATGCTCATCCACTTACTGGGACACTTAACTTCCTTCTTCTGGAACACTGGCCCATAGTAACCTCTAACAATTAAAAGTCACTTTTGATGAGAGAAAGAAATAAAATAGATATTCTTTAGCACAATCACCCCTTAGTTTTGTGCTAAGAGGTAGTAAATATTTCTAAAGGAATAGTTACTTTTGTATATAACCTACCTAAGGCTGGATGAGGTAGGGCAACTTTTCATCTCCTCTCCCTACACACAGGAACTCAAGAAACCACACTCTCCTCACCCAACATCTAAATCCAGATAGAAATATATAGCCAGAGCCAGAGGATAAGGAAGAAAAAATAGAAACCAGGAAGGAAAGGAGTTTACTTTTAAATGTCAAGAAGACCGTGGGAGCCAAAAGGACAGGAGAAATGAGACAAGGAGAGAAAAATGAACAAGTAATAGAGGAGGGTAACCCCGACACTTATCCCAAGTCAACTAGTCACAAACCAACGGGCACTCAGGGAGAAGAGTGAAGGATTGTTTTGGACCAGCAAATAGACTTTGTGTGATGCTACATTACATAATAGTAAGTTTAGCTTCTACTAGAAGATTGTTTACTCATTCAATAAACATTTATAGGTGTTGATTCAATAATTGTCATTATTATTAACAATCTGTTAAAGGAAAGAGCTGCCCTGGCCGGTCTGGCTCAGCGGTTAGAGCGTCGGCCTGCGGTCTGGAAAGACCTGGGTTCGGTTCCCGCTAAGGGCACGTACCTCAGTTGCAGTTTGTCCCCAACCCTGGTTGGTCGTGCGGGTGGCAGCCACTTGATGTGTCCCTTCACGTCGATGTTTCTCTCTCTCTCTGTTCCTCTCTCTCCCTCCCACTCTACCTGAACAAAAAATGGAAAAAATATCCTCGGGTGAGGATTAAAAAAAAAAAAAAAGAAAAGAAATGAGAAAAAATAAAATAAAATAAAGGAAAGAGCTATCAGCTAGCCTGGGTGGCATCGGAGCCAAGTAACCTCAGATGTTGGTGTTTGATCAGTTTCATGGTCAGTTTTACAAAAGGAAAAATGAGGGCACATATTTTCTAGACAGAGGCACCTGCCAGAGGTAAGAAGACCTGGGAAGAAATCATAGCAGGTCCAAAAGGCAGAAGTCTGGAGATGTGGTGGGCACAGGCAGGGGTGTGAGTGGAAGTAAGTAATGTTAGAATACTTATAAAGATATGTAGGGACCAGACAATGAAGAAGGTAAAGCCTTGATTTTGTCCTGAAGTTTCTTGGAATTCCTGAAAGATGTCTGAGGAATCAAGCCGATGGAATCATGAGATTTCCACTTAGAAAAAAACAACCTGGGAAGAAAATGAGATGAACTGGAGAGGACAGATAGAAGTGGGGGAAAGGGAATAATCAGGAGGCCTTGTCAATAGTTAATTAAAAGAGATAAGATAAAAATCCAACTGTGATAGAAATAATCTAAACACACACAAAAAAGACCTAAATTGATTCAAGCCAGGGTTTATGGACATTTCCTAACACTTACGTATCAGGCTTTCCATTGGGGCCACTACCCTTTATCTCCCCATTGCTTCTGCGGACGCATTTGATTC
The DNA here is from genome assembly GCF_014108415.1 of Molossus molossus. Taxonomy (NCBI): domain Eukaryota; kingdom Metazoa; phylum Chordata; class Mammalia; order Chiroptera; family Molossidae; genus Molossus; species Molossus molossus. The sequence continues at coordinate 28,720,214 of NW_023425366.1, read as the reverse complement.
AACTTACATCATTTTTACCTACAGAGTTAGTATCAAGAATTCACTGCTTGGAGCATGAGAACAGCCTAAAACAGTTATCTGTCTCGTGAAAACTAGGAAGCCTGGCACTCACCTAGAGCTCCTCCGGCAATAAGAGTACAAGAGCTTACCACCCCAGGTCCTTCTTGAATAATTACACACTCAAGGATTTACTTCAAGGACAAGAGAAGTGAAGCTAGAAGGTTCACAGTAACTGTTAAATATTTAGCTATATTTACTAACAATTGGTTGTTTTAATAAAAATTCAGTTTGCATTTTTAAAAAGTGGAACAATTCAAAATTGACAAACAGAAAAGTTTAGAATATATATATATACATATATATATATATGGTAAATGTGAATTTTTAAATTTATTCATTAAATCAGAGTCTCTTAGGAAACACTACAGGGTATTTCAAATAACAGAACTAGGTCTCTATGTATTAACATGGATAGCTATCAAAAATATAATGTAGTATGAATAACACAAGTTTTAGACAATATAATAACATTTATGTAAGAGTTAAAAGCACACAAGATAATTGTATACATTGTCCATGAAAAAAATATGTAAACAGTAAAAATAATAAAACCTAGCTTGAAAAGAGACACACAACTTTAAAGGGAGTGATTTTTTCTGTGGATAGAGTATTGTGAAAGAGTGCAGAGCCATCTTTAACCGTATTGCAAGGCTTTATTTCCTTAAAACAAATCTGATACAAGAAAATAAGTACTACACAACAAATTCAATTGTTTTAAAGTTATTTCAGAATTAAAGAAAACAAATCAGAGCAAACCTGACCTGTATTAATTAACCTATATTAACTTCATCATTCCAGCATTTATCTCATTATGATGTGAACTATGAAACTATGACATTATTAACTTATATGGCACAAAAGTCCATCAACCATTAACACATGATTAAATACAATTAAAGCCATATATAGACATTTTAACATAAAGTTTAATTAACTCATGACCTGGCCAAATAAGACAAAAGGTTGCAATGAGTCTCTTGGGGAATTGTCTCTGTTACAGGGATGAAATTGAGAATAGAGTTAAATGCTTAAGAATTCCATAAACATATAACTGAATCTTTTCACTAATTCTCCAGGAACAGGAAAAGCCTATTATTTGTCCCTGTGTCTCTTTTCCAGCTCTATTAAAAAAATAAAATAAGAAATTTGGTTTAAGTCCAGCTCTATTAAAAAATAAAATAAAAAATATGGGGGAGAGAGAAAAGGAGAAGGGAAGACAGAAAAAGGGAGGGGAAAGGAAAGAGAAGAGAAGAGAAGAGAAGGGAAGGGAAGGGAAGGGAAGGGAAGGGAAGGGAAGGGAAGGGAAGGGAAGGGAAGGGAAGGGAAGGGAAGGGAAGGGAAGGGAAGGGAAGGGAAGGGAAGGGAAGGGAAGGGAAGGGAAGGGAAGGGAAGGAAACAGAAGAGAGAGGAGAGGAAAGGGGAGGGGAAGGGAGGGGAGGGGAGGGGAGGGGAGGGGAGGGGAGAGGAGGGGAGGGGAGGGGAGGAGTAAGGGGAGGGGAGGGGAGGGGAGGGGAGGGGAAGGGAAGAAAAAAAAGGTCAGGACAGGGGACAGGAGGAGAAGGCAGGGGATGCAAAGGAAAGGAAAGAGAATGGAAGGCAGTAGGGAGTGGAACCTAGACTGGAGACTTCCTTACCAGAGAAAGGGTAACACAGTACACCAGATCCTTAATTAAAGGATATGCACAGGGGTTAATAAAGCTAGGGTTTCCCTTTAATATAATTAATGATTGATTACTAGAGAAAACAAAAATTGGAACTAGCTTCACTGGTAGCACTGAATTTAGTAAAAAAGAATTGGACAAAATTAAATAGGTCAAGAGAACGGTTTAAAGTGGTAGCTGTATAGGAAATGCAAATTCCCTAACAACTTGTTTCTCATACACTGATAAATTTTTTGAGCATCAAAGGGTAGTTCTGCAATGCTTCGTGTCATTTTCAGGACATTATCTCTTACTCTGATTTTTTATTATTTCTCTGTGAGATTTCTATCAGAAATACCTTCCATTTTAAAAATTATAATAAAACACATGAAACGATAGACAAATGGTATAAACAAACATTTTAGACAAAGAAACACAAACTAGTGATGGATAACATTAACTCTCCTCCAATTTACACAACCAAATGAATTTATAAACTTTGCAAAATATAGCAGGCATAATTTACAAAAATATTTTTAATTAAACTTTCCAACTACTTTTCTTTATTTTTTTATTTAAACTAATAAATTAAAATTGCCACTTGACATGACATAATGAAGACTATTCACATAATTAGAATGCTCATTTCAGAAAAGGCAATTTGTGCATTTTCACATTAAAAATAAAGAAGACTAGCTGAATACACTAGCTGAAAAACCAACCAACCACCTTTCCTTTTTTTTTTTTTTAGGTCTTTTTTATTTTTTATGGATTTTTTCAAGTTTAATATGTGTAGGTCTCTTTTCTTTTTTCAATTTTTATTAATTTATTTTTTAATTTATAGTGTTACTTTATCTTATAAAACCAATGAACTCTCATTACAGAATATACAGACTAACAAAGAGAAAATAAAGAACACCCATAACTCTTGCCTCTCAGAAGCACAACTCACTATTTACACTTAGAGTGTCTCAACATCCCAATAATTGTTTCTAAAAAAGAAAAAAATTGGCCCAGCCGGTGTGGCTCAGGGGTTGAGCATCAACCTACAAACCAGGAGGTCTCAAGTTTGATTCCAGGCACGTGCCGAGGTTTTGGGCTCAGTCCTCAGTGGGAGGTATACAGGAGGCAGCCAACTGATGATTCCCTCATCATCCATGTTTCTATCTCTCTCTTCCTCTCTCTGAAATCAATAAAAACATATTTTTTAAAAAATTGACCAGATCACCTGGAGCCCTAGCCACTTATATTCAATGAATATCAGCAAGAGTTTGTCCCATTATAAATTTACAGATAGTTCTGATTCCTAACAAGGGAGCCTGGTTTCCTAGTATGTAGGCCTGGCAGTGGATTTAACCAGGCCCCTGCTGGGCAATGCAAACTCATGAACCAGCTTAGGTTGCTGCTACTGTGCTTTATCTCTAGGAAATGTCCAGCTCTATTAGGCACAAAAAGGGAGCAAAAGGAGGGGAGAGGAAAAGAGAGGAGAGGAGGGGAGGAAAGAGGAGAGAAGGGGAGGGGAGGGGAGGGGAGGGGAGGGGAGGGGAGGGGAGGGGAGGGGAGGGGAGGGGAGGGGAGGGGAAGACAGGATAATAATTTATTTTTGCCCTTTATGTATTTCGATGGAGTTTCTAGTAGCAAAGATTCTTTGAGGAGGAGAAGGAACCTCAAGATTTGCTTTTCTACTAGAGATAAACAGAAGCCTTTCTATCATGGATCCAAGAACCCCAAAAAAGTGAAAAATTCAGATGTATGGAACTGACAATAGAGCCAAGAATGGAAGCAAAGTGAAAAATAATAAGAATAAACTGGAAATTATTCAATGAAAGCCAAACTGTGCTTTCAATACTGCGTGCTGACAGAAGACCCTAAGTAATCCCCCCATAGACTCTAAATTTCACCTAGGAAGAAAAAGCTGGTAAAACTGAATGAATAGCAAAACCCACACTAAAATTTGCCTGTGAAAACAAGTGTGCATTTTGCAGGACTAGAAAAAACTGACCCAAAGAGGGGCTTCCAACATTTAAGAATCTAGACAAGCTTTAGAACTCATGATGTCAATAGAAAAATATGAATTTTTTTATTCACTTATTAAAATTTCTATTTTTTCAAGTGCATGGCTACCTTCAGATATAGTTCTGAGAGTACTATCATCCCATCAATACCCTTACTGTATGAGTTTAGTCAAGTGAGTGATGATCACTACAGAATCTTTCTAGATCTGAATTAGGGCAATGCGTGATCCAGCAATCCTACTTCTGCATATGCATCCAAAGGAAACAAAAACAGGATCTCAAGGGGATTTCTGCATCCCATATTCTTTGCAGCATAATTCACAATATACAGGCCATGGTAACAATCTAAGTGTCTGTCATTGGATGAATGCATAAAGATGATGTGGTACATATAGACAAAGGAATATTATTCAGCCGCGAGAAAGAATGAAGTCCTCACATTTGAGACAAAATAAAATTAAAGGGCATTATGCTAAGTGAAATAAGTCAGACAGAAAAAGACAAATACTGTATGATATCACATGTGGAATCTTTAGAAGCAAACTCACAGAAACAAAGAGTAGAATGGTGGTTACCAGGGGCTGGGTGGTAGGGCAAATAGGGAGATGTTGGTCAAAGGGTACAAACTTCCAGTTATAATATGAATAAGTTCTGGGGGGTTATATATAGATACTGATTATAATTACTAATCTATCAGATATTTGAAAGTTATTTAGTGAGTAGATGTTCAATATTCTCACCACAGAAAATAAATGGTAATTATGTGATGTGATGAAGGTATTAGCTAAGGCTATATTTCATGATATGTATATAAGTGTATCAAATCAACTTGTTATACACTGTAAACTTATGTAATTTATATGTCAATTATATCTCAATAAATCTGGGTAAAAATAAATTAGGGCAATGCAATGCCCATCCATATATGCTAGATTGCTATAGAGTATAAGCCTGATCAAATAATGCCATGAATCTTTATTTAACTCATACTTTTTCTCATTTCCCCCACAATACTTAGTAAAGCACATGCCAAAAAGTAGACTAACATTAGAAGAATCTCCAATTAAACCAAACTACTTACTCTGTTACACAGACTGTGAAAATGGCACAATTTTCAGCTATTCACTGTAGAGGTAACTGAAATCTCCATGATAAAACCGAGAACTAAAATAGATGGAAACATCCTAATAAATTTTAAATCACTGAAGCCATTCTACTTTTTTTTCCCAAACAGAACTTGCAAAGCACTTGCAGAATTGAATAGACTTTTATTTATTTGCCTTTTCACATTGCTAGGTGATATGTGAATTTCTAGTGGGAGAGTTTATTGATTTCTGTCAAGCTGGACAACAATTTGTAGAGTAGTCTACCCTTTCAGGAAGAAAGGTAAAAAGGCTACTATATCAAGCCTTCTTCTTTGTCAGGAAGATATAGGAAAAATATTACTTTCCATTGACTTTTAAAACTGATAAGATGTACAACTCAGAATTCAAGCCATATGGTTTAGGCCACTAGTGATACAGTTGGTACAAGCCAAGGAAATAAAAAGAACTCTTGTTTATTGGCTATTTCTAGGTAACCTGAGAGCCAGAGGATGCCATCAACCAACTTCAGGCAACAGCTTTGGTTCACGAATGATCATCTGGAATTCCTAAATGGCACATTTCTAAAGGTAATTGCTGAAAGGCAGTAACGGTGCAGGAACTGACAAGAAGCAGCCAACTGGGGGACAGAAGGGACCCAGGAGAGTGGAGGACTCCCAGACTCGTTTCAGACTCAGGTCTAGATACCAGTTCTCTCGATCAAAGAATAGACGAAGTACAATTCAGAGAGGCAAATTCAAAGACAATAACTATTAGAATATACTTATTACAATGTTTTAGGATTGAATTAATCAAGTTGTGAGGGATAGTATTCCTGGACATTGTGGAATGATTCTCAAAAACAGATTTAGGTAGTCCAATATTAACCTCAGGAGAAGGGCCTTATCAGGAGGGCCAACCCTTTGGCTCAGGCTGAGTCAGGCCTGAGCTCAGTGTCCAAAGCCCATGCAGGAAGAACAGAGCTGGAAAAGTGGTTCAAGCCAAAGCTTTGACTACTTATTTCTGTAGCTGACTATTGTATGGTCATGTAGAGAGATATATAGAGATATACACAGTGTGGCTGTTCCTAATATGTCCAGTAGAAACAAAACATCCTGCCCAGCCAATGTGACTCAGTGGTTGAACGTCGACCCATGCACCAAGAGGTCGCCAGTTCGATTTCTGGTCAGGGCATATGCCCAGGTTGTGGGCCAAATCCCCAGTGTGTGGCATGCAGGAGGTGCCCAATTAATGTTCTCTCATTGATGTTTCACTCTCTCTCCCTCTCCCTTCCTTTCTCTCTAAAATCAATAAAGGAAAAAAAAAAACACATTTAAAAGTAAAATTCTCTTTCTTATCCAAGGAAAAATAGGAAATCCAAAAGGCAGTTGGGTCCAGGACATACACTTGGCTGAAAATAATGCTTCAAGCTCAGCAAAGTAGCAGTCAGAAGTGCTTAGAATAATTCTCCTCTTTATATGACTCATCACTGGAAAACTGCAGATTGCTCATTTTTCTAGTTTTCTATATTGATTACAACAGAAGCCAATGCCAAAGTACCTAGAGTCTCTTAAAACACTTTGTAAAGGGAAAGCAGACAGAAAGGTTCAGCAGAAGAGTCACAGAGGGTATTTCATAGAGGTATCCCCCACCAAAGGATAGCCCAAACTTCTCCTAGTGTAATCAAGAGTTAAAAAAAAAAAAAAAAAAAGAAGAGGAGGATGGTGGGGACATTTTAGCTTTCAATGTTTTATTTTTCCAGGTCAAAATAAATGTTGACTATTGTTAATAATACTGTACTATACATTTGAAAGTTGCTAAGAGAGTAGATCTTAACACTTCTCACCACAAGAAAAAAACCGTAACTATATTTGGTATCAGATGTTAACTAAGTTTATCGTGATGGTCATTTTATAATACACACATGTATCGAATTATTATGTTGTGCACCTGAAACTAATATAATGTTTATATCAGTTATACCTCAATAAAAATATATCTGTGATGACTTATTCATGGCAACTAGTCTATAATTGGTTCAGCTTCTGTGCAGAAGCATCCTGTTCCCCTTCCCTCTCTGTAAACTTGGAAGGGGAGAGTTTTGAGTCAGTACCTCCATTAGACACTAATTTCTTCAAGTTATATGTGCATTCTCTGTCTCCTGTGCCCTCCTTGGGGCCAAGTAATCCTTTGCTCTTAGTTACCACCAAAAGCCTGACCCATCAATCTTGGTTGAAGTGTGTGGCTCCTGCCTCTGCTTCTGGAATTCAAACAACATGGCTTAGGTTAGGTCATTGGTGATGTATAACTTGTACAAAATGAGGAAATGATTAGAATACCACCCCACAGAATCTGAATCCTTAATGACCCCAGGCAGAGCTGAATGATGTAACCTACATCTACAGAGGAGTTAGCTCTCTATGAAATAAACTTTGAGCAACAGTGAACAGGAAACAGGGACCCAAACAGGAAACACTCCACCATGGATGGCCATTTCCATATAGGCTCCTTTGTCCTCCCTGTGTTGAGGGGACAGACGCACCTATGGGCCTCGGTGTGTCTTTTCACACTCCGTGATGCAGCAGCTGGTTTGGTGAGGCAGCCCTTCACACCTGGGCTTACCTTTCACCTCACTCTCACCACCTTAGGTTTGCATCTTCCCAGTAATACATTAGTACTTTACTGTAGAGTCTGTTTCTAAGAAACCAAGGCTAAGAATGAATTTAAGACATTTCACCTAAACATGATTTCTGAGTTATTTCATTCATCCAAATTCTTGACTTAAAATATAACTAAGAGTAAATTCAAATTAAATGTGCCAGGCAGGTCTTTGGGTAAATGCCCACATATAGGCAGGCTCACCAATTTTAAATTCAGAAACTATCCTTAGAAATTTTTATAATTAAATATCCTCCTTCAAGCACACCAAATAGTGTTAATAAAAATGTTACTCTAAATAAAGCAGATATGACTAAAATCAAAGATCTATGAAACTCTGTGGCAAACAACCAAAAAAACTGTCAACAATTATTACTTATCCTCTTCGTCCACCTTATGAAAATAAATATAGTATAGGTGACAAGTACATTCCCACCACAATGAACTTCATGGTCTAGACAAATTGATTTCCTGTGGCTTAGAACTTGCACATGTCCCAAGTGGCTGGAATTCATATCCTCAGGCAGCTGGAAATGAAATAGCCATGTCCAAACTCTCTAAAATGAATTAGCAATTATAAACAACTACTCTAAAGACATTAAGAACATGAAAGATCACACGAATTCTCCAAAGAAGTAACTCTTTGTGCAAATTGCATAATTTTGTTTTGGAGGTGATCAGGATCTTTGAGAAGGAAGGGGATGATGAACTTCAGGTATGCAGTGAGATGACTCAGATACAGTCCCTGCTACTGATGAACTCACAATCTGGCGAAAGAAGAGACACATAGCAATTCGCTGCCAAAAATCTCAGGAGAGTCACAAATTTCATGTGAAGCACAGATGATCGCTGCTAATCTGGCAGGAGGAGGTCAGAAAAAGTAAACTAGTAGACATTCTAGTTAACACGCTCCTGTTACCTGAGAGAGGAATTGGTTTGAAGAGGGGAGATCAAAGGTTTCACTTGGGACATGCTGAATTTGAGGAAAAACATCCAGGGGTAGATGATCTGTAGACAAATGTAAAATCAGGCCTGACATCAGGAGCCATTCCAGTCGAAAGAAGGAGCTACGAGCGTGGGGTCATAGTTAAATGGGTAGCATGAGAGGGTCCAGGGAGCTCGCTCTGGGACAAGAGGGAGATGGATTGAGAGAAGACAAGAAGCCTCATTTTAGAATCTTTGGGAACACAGATATTTAGGGTAAAAAGGGGATTAGAGAAAGAAAACAAGAATAGTAAAAAATTAGGAGGAATCCCCCAAAAATGTGTATCTTGAATAAAAGTTGAAAAGCTTCCAAGAGGAAGAATGTGCTCAGCCGTTTTCAATGCTACTAAACAGCCAACAGAAATAACCAAGAAAGGTTAGCATTGTGTTGGGCAGTTAGCAGGTCTTGCTGAGAGGACCTTCTCAGAGGGTTGACTGGAACCAAACCAAAGCGGATAAATAGGAAGTCAGACAAGGAAGCAGGAATGGTGGGGAGACATTGGCATGCAGCACTGACACCACATCATTGCACTGGCTCCAATACATCAATTTCATAAAGCGCCACCACTGTGTTCAGGGACAGCTTGTCACAGCTCATTCCGGGGTCAGCATCATCTGCACGTATCTGGTCCCACCTGCCGTGTGATGCTTGTTGGTGCCATTTGTTGGTTCTAACATGAACATCTTGAGGGGGCCATTCTGATTCTGGGGTTAATGAGTGTTTACACACATAGTTAGCTGTTATTTCATAGGCTTGAAGCAGGAAGACGGGGCTGGAGAGTAAGGCCTTGGACTCACTTTCTGCCTCCAGTTCCCCAGGAGAGCTGTCTGCTATTTTTGGCTTGGCCTCAAATTTCCTCCAGGTAACCCATCCAGAAGTTAAACACCTTAGCTAGACTACACTCTCCCTTCCCGCAGCCCCCCACCTGGTCATCTTCCTTCAGAATGATGAGAGGGTCACTGACCAGAAACATGGCAGCTAGAAGGCAGAGAGGAGAAACACAGGTCTTTTTTTTAGGCAGAACAAAGGAGGAATAATAACTTAAACACAAGTCTTTATTCTTTGGTTTCATCTGAGTTACTTTTTAGTTTTATTATTCTTCTGCCTCTCATTATATCCACATAATGGCATATAATCAGGTACCTTGATATAGAGAGTAACTATTGCTTCAAGAGAAAAGAGAGACTTCATACATTACATGAGATTCTTCTTGTATAGAAAGTGTGCCAGTCATGTGTCTTTCTTTCAAATCCATTTTCCCCTCTTCCTCTAAGGCAGTGATTTTCAACCTTTTTCATCTCATGGCACATATAAACTAATTACTAAAATTTTGTAGCAAAACAAAAAATATATTATACTTTTTACCATCTGTCAAAAAAAAAAAAAAAAAAGGTATCATTTTGATTCGTTCACACTGGATGGCTATTGCTGTGTTGGCTGTTGTTGGCAATCTAAGGAAAAGAGGTCAGTGCCCCTGACTCAATAGTATTGCAGATACTGCATGCTTTAAAACTTCTTGCAGCACACCCCTGGAAAATTGCTGCTCTGAGGAATGACATTTCCAAGGCTCCCTTGTCACCAAGATCCCACGTAGGTTTAACCAGTGAGAGGCACTGACCAAGGAGCAGGAGGGAGGAGTTGCGGGAGGAGCCTCCCTCTCCTGCTCAGTTTCCTGCAGCACACCCAGCAGTGGTTTGCCTTCCCTGCAACGCCAGATCCCACTTGTCCCTGCCACAGTCTCACTCCCTGAAGGTGACCCTGGGCTCTGGGTTCTGGTAACACCTCCCCCTCCCGGGTGTCTCTCCGGCCTTCTGGGTAAGCACAGTTTCCTTTAGTTGCATCAGATCTTCCATTACCCAAGGACAAACTCCCTGAATTCAACTCCATCTGCTGAAAGAGCTAGAGTGCTTTCTGTCTTCCGACTGACTGGACTATAACAGAGAAACCATAATAACCAGATCTTAGAAGCACAGTTTTAGGAAGATTGTTAGTAAAGAGAGGAAAGATTTATCTATGTCAGTCTTCATGATCACACGCTTACCCGACCTTGCATCCAACAGTGATAGTTATCAATGGTCTTCAAACCAGAAAATTATAATATATGTAAAAGCAGGAAAACATGGGCACAAGGAAAAGTGATGCCCCAAAGAATAGAAATGGTGTGGTCAGAGCTCTCGGACAGTGAGGGCTGACGGTCCATGAAGGCACATTAGTTGAAGGAAAGGGGGACATATTAGAGGTAAGAGCTATTAGAAAAGGCAGAGATGTCAAAATGAGATACTTAGAAACGTTTGCTAAACAAATTCAGGACCAGGGTGATCAGTCTGCTTACTAACATCAAAACTTCTGAGATCTGTTAGGTGAGGGAAGGCTGTCTCCAGAGTCAGGGAAGAAAAAAGAAAACTGCTCTAGAGAATTAAGGGAAAGGGAAAATTTTAATTCAAGAGAAACAACAAGTATCCTAAATAGTTTAAGTCTCTGCTGACAAAATTGGACAAACAAAACCAACATAGATACAGCTTTTCTCATGGGCTAATGAGTATGATGCTGTGTTTTCCATAGAAGGCTCACCTGGGGTGAACCATCTGAAATACCAATGGAGCCTTAAAGATTAAATTAAATAAAAACAAATTACTGGACCTGGAATGATTGAAACAGACTCTCTAGAGGTGATGCTGTCAGATCTGATTTTTAAAGAGCTTGCACGCCCACTGTGAGTACCTCAGCTGAAGGAGGCACCTGCCAGACCTCACAGGTAGGACAAATGCTGGCAGAGTTGAATGACCTGGTGCCCAAGACTAGAGGAGTACTTCTTTAAGAAAAGCAGGGAAATTTGCCTTATGTTAGAGAGCCCAAGATTTAGAAGAAATATTTCCCTCTAAATGTTTTTGGATATTTTGAACAGTGACAATGGAAAGTGGTTTGCAACAACCTGGGGAAGCTTTCTGTGTGCATTTCCCTTGGGAAGATCTCATCTTAGACCAGAAGGAGACTTTTACATCTACGCCCACTTCATCATTTAGGATGTAAATGTCCAGCTGGACCTCCCCCGCCCCCTTTTCTTTTTCCTGCATTTATGGTTTGATCCTGAAGTAATTTTAACCAACTTTACTCACTATAGCAGTTTCTTTTTAATTCACATTGGGAAGGTTCTGGGACATTAAACAAAACAAAACAAAAACGGCTCTTTTAAAAATATTGTTTTATAGAGCTATTTGCTGCACTTATTTTACTCACAGCATGATGATTACTTCTCCAGGCTTTTTTTTTCCTCTTTTTGTTTAGCGACAACTAGATAAGCAATTTTTAGGAGGCAGTCACAGACACCCATTACTAAGTGCCTAGCCCATCTGGGTAAGCTTCAAGACCATTTGTAACACCACTGAAGAGATTTTCAATAACTGGCACATTTTGAAATGGAAATTGGTCTTCGTGTTAAATTTTAAAAGCAATTTTGTTTGGAAATATTAGTGCAGTCTACAAAGAAACATCAAATCATAGAGCTAAGGGGACTAACAGCCTTTGAAACTTTAGCAATAGCCTGGAAAATTCTCATTCTTTTCCTTCCTTCCTTCCTTCCTTCCTTCCTTCCTTCCCTCCTTCTTTCCTTCCTTCCTTCCTCCCTCCCCCCCTCTTCCTTCTAATATATGTGTCTGACACAAGAGTGAGCAAAACAGTCATTTTCTCTGCCCTCATGGAGCTATAATCCAATGAGACAATCAAATATTAAGCAAATAGAATAAAATTTAAAGTAGATAAAAATATGAGAGCAAATGTAAAGAAATCTGACATAGTCAGGGTGTCAGAGAAGGGTCCTCAGTGTCTTTGAGGCATCCAAGAATAGAATTAGATCGGTAGTGGGTTACATGGTTAAAATAAAAAATTTGATTGTTGTTAAGAAATTGATTATAGGCTAAATCTATGCTTATTAACAGTGGTTTCCTTTATACTATTTTTTGAGATAGCCTGAATTAAATTTTCTCTTTCATTAATAATTACCATATATGTGGCAAAATCATAGTTTGTATGTAGTTTTCACTGACCTGGGCTTCCGTCTAATTGAAGGGACATGGTAGAAATGCTTAGAACAGTTAAGTAAAACGCCCCATATAATTCAAAGTCAAAATGAGCACTGATGCAGGATGGATGTGGGAGTCCAGAAGAGAAGACCAGGGCCTCCATGCATAGGGTTGGGAAAGAAAAAGGAGAAATGGGAGAGAAAAAGTACTCTGTTAGGGTAACAACGACACCAAAGCAAGCATCGGCATAGAAGGAAGAAAGATCGTGGCATGTATAGGAACGCAATGAACAGAGCAATAGCGAAGTCACTCAGGTTAGAGTTGATAAAGATATTTATTAGAGCCCATATGATAAGGTGGGGTCTGTATAGGCACACAGACAATGGTCCCTGCCTGACATTTTTGTTTTTATTTTACAATGGTACAAAAGTGATACGCATTCGGTAGAAACTATACTTCAAATTTTGAATTTTGATCTTGACCCAGGCTAGCCATATGCAGTACAATACTCTCTCATAATGCTGGAAAGGGGGCAATAAGATTCTTTTCCCCAACTATAGGCTAATATAAGTGTGAGGAGGATATTTTCACATGGTGAACGGGGCAAGGTCTTTTTATAAGGGCACTAATCCCATTTGTGAGGGCTCTATTCTTATGACCTAATTGTTATCCAAGTCCCCAACCTCCTAATGGAGGTTAGGATTTCAACATATACATTTTGGAGGGATACAAACATTCAGTTCATAACACTTAGTGTATACCTGAATTGAAAAGACACACACAAAAAAAACGTGTGTGGGTAGTTTATATGATCAACATCAATAGCAGCCATCACAAAAGAATAAAATTAAATTACCTTTACTTAATACGTATTAAACACCCTTGTTATTGCAGAAAAAAGCCATCATTCAGCAAAATCTTTGATATCATAGAAAATGAAAATGTGCTTTCTTTTTTGCTAGTGTTTTGAAATATTAGTTCTTTTGTAATTGTACGCCCCCTGGGGCTATAACAATCCAAATTATTCCAGAAGTAAACAAGGGAGAAAGCTTTCTTAAACCAATGATTCTTGAAAATGACAAACTTTAGCACAATTCTTTAATTTTTTGTTGTTCTTTGTTGTATTAATCAGCCTCTTTCTCTTTGTTTCACAATGAAGAGCTAACTTTCCAAAATGGAGAAAAAACAACAACAAGCTCTTTGAGCATGGGCTCCGCACATGCAAAACAAGGACAGCAGCTGATGCTGGCTGCACCGTGCCTGCTATGGTTAGGGGGACTCCAACCAACTCATGCATTTCAACTCACTCCACTGTCCATTACAGGCGTGGACACTGAGGTTGGGCTACTTGCCCACAGTAACATAAGACAAAGCAAAGGTGGAAGATCAGGACTTTGACCCCAGCATTTGTACCGTTGGCCACCATGCTGCACTGGACCATATAAACATGCCAAGACTGCCTCCTGAGATGCTTCAGCAGACCAACCAGACAAGTTTAAGAGGTTCTCAACCAGTGGTTTGCGGCCCCTTTGGGAGTCGAACAACCCTTTCACAGGGGTCACCTAAGACATAACAGTACCAAAATTACAGCTATAAAGTAGCAACAAAAATAATTTTATGGTTGGGGGTCACCACAACATGAGGGACTGTATTAAAGGGTCATGGCATTAGGAAGGTTGAGAACCACTGATAGATGAAGCACCTAATATTGTGTTAGAGGTTATATGAACATAAGCTAACATTTTATTTAAATGAGTGGTGTCAGGACGAAACAAAATATCCTAGGCCATTACCCCAAGAACCACACTCCAAAGGCACCTGAGCTGAGATGTCAAATAAATGGGAGGGGGAAAAGACTTTGTATGTTTCATAGTGCTATAAAATAGTATTACTGACATGTCTTGCCATGAGTAAAATAAAGTCTTGATAGTATTCAATACCTTATAGCTTTTGTGCTCTGATTAAATCACACCTGAAAACTGTAACTTACTTTGTGTGGTCAAATTGGCTTAGGTATATATGTTTATTAAAACTCACCTTTTATTCAGGTTGGATACAAGTTATATTTAGTATATTATTTGTTGATTCCTGAGAAAGTTTGAAATCATTTTTCTCTAATTTTTTTGAAAAACTACAATAATCAAAGCTAAATTGTCAAACTTGCATCTGGGTTTATTGTATCAGTAAAGAGACATAGAAACTCAAATTTTCACTTTTATTACTATTCCTTTCAACTTCAGTACTTTAAAAGGCATTTCCCATTGTTTTTCATCATTTATTTATAAATGTGGCTGGAATGAGCTGCACCCACAGAAAATACCATTGGCTAAAGTTCATAAAAAGAGAAATGCATGATATATATTTAAATAGTTATGAGGAATGAATGATGAAAGAGAATATATAAAATGGAGTTGCTTTAACCAAGCTGTTAAAATTATTAACATTATGAAGGTTGAGGCATGGGAAAGACTCCACTCTCATTCTAACTAGCCTGGGAACTTAAACTTCTTTGAACTCTCCACTCCTGCATCAATGTCTGGATATACATCTTTACCTCCAGATAACTTCTGATTACCCTCTGAAGAACACATATACATCCATCTGACATCCATTATCCAGACCACCAGATTCCCTGACACTCATGTTTTGGACCAACTGGCATCCATCATCCAAGCTGCCTGACATCTGCCTGATAACCATCCTGAACCAATGTTAGGGCTAAGAATTCAGAACTAATAATTCTCAGGATGTGCTTTTTACTTTAAGAACTCTTAACTTTTCTTTGGACTACTTCTAGGTATATGCCTAGCTGTGTTTCCAGTTTGAAAACTCTAAGACCCCTGAAGAAATCTTTGTTGTTCATCTCTTGCAAAGCCTCTAGACTCCTTTTGAGTTCATTGGACAGTTACAAAGATATTATGAGAATCACAAAACAAAATAAATGTTAGAAATCATTCTATATTCATGCAAAGCACCATAATTGTCTTTATTATTATTTTCAAACTTGTAAATGTTTGATATCCATGAAATAGTCATTCATGATTCCGAGATCTTTTTATTTCCTTTGGCTGGTATCATATTTTAGAGTAATATTTTACTTTCTTCTCTAGCTACAACCTACTTAAAATCATCAAAATAACTTGCAGTTTGCTGATGGTAGTTTAGCAGAACTTTCTGTGGCAAGTTACAGAATGGCTAACGTCATACAATCAGAAGGGCAACCAGTGCACTGTGGCAACAAAGATAAGTCTCTTAAAGGTGCATAATCCTAAATCTTCTCCAAGGAGAAGTTCTTGCCTAGGTGCTTTCATTCTTCCCATGGGTATCCCTCAGGTAGCTAGAAACATCTAAGAGACTGAATAGCCTGAACTCTAACACATGATTATTTGAAGAGAGGTGGTAGATCATAACCGTTTCAAGAGCTAAATGATATTCTAATATTTATTGTATTTAAGAATGAAGTAATAACTATTAAAAAATTGACCAAGTGCTCATTATGCTTCAGATACTGCACTAAGGACTTTATGTACATTCCAGTTAAAAAGAAAGAGAACAGTCCGGCCGGTGTGGCTCAGTGGTTGAGCTGTGACCCATGCACCAGTGGATCACCAGTTCAATTCCTGGTCAGGACACATGCCCAGGTTGTGGGCCCAGTGGGGGGCATGCAGGAGGTGGCCAATTGATGTTCTCTCTCATCGATGTTTCTATCTCTTTCTCCCTCTCACTTCTGAGAGAGAGAGAGAGAGAGAGAGGAAGGAAGGAAGGAAGGAAGGAAGGAAGGAAGGAAGGAAGGAAGGAAGGAAGGAAGGAAGGAAGGAAGGAAGGAAGGAAGAGAACACATTTAGCTACACATACAAGGGACGTCTATAGAGTCAGGAAATGAGATAGGTTATTAGGAACCTGGGTTCAATTTGGTGGTATTTGATGTTTTATTCCAGGAAGCTAAGAATGCTCCCATTAGGTTTTTCAGGTGAGGCTGATGATCACTAATAGAAAAAGTGGAAATGAAAGGCACTTTATTAAGAGTGGGCAACTGTCCAATACACCCCCAAAGCAAAATTACTGGTGAAACTAGATGGGAGCCCACAGCTCAGTCTGGAAGTCTAACGCAGTCTCAATTTTCTCCTATCCCTGTCTGGATTGCTGCGGATGTCACAATTATGGATATAATGAAGCACAGGTTTAAGAGGAGAAAGAAGAAATATGTGTAACAGGTCACAGAGAACCATAGCTTACTTGCTAATATTACAGAATAGCAGCTAAAGAAGCAGAGGTGAGCCATACCCACCTAAAACACCACAGGGTAACATTCATAAAAAATAGATCTGCTACATAGATTTTAAAAAGCACACTTTTCATAATTAATCTTAATATCTCTCTCAAAAATGAAGATAAAGTAGCCAGAAAGCATTTCACAAGAGGTTCTATCTTAGTAGAGGGAGTGTGATGGCTAAGTCATGGTGCCCAGCTGTTGGTCAAAAACTAGTCTAGATGTTGCTGTGAAGGTATTTTGTAGCTGTGACTTACTTTTACAATCAGTTGACTTTAATTAAAGTGGGGAGCCTCATCCAATCGACTGATGGCCTTAAGTGCAAGAATTAAAGAAGAAGAAATCCCAAGAAGTAGGAATTCTGACTCAAAAACAGTAACACAGCCCTGGCCGGTTTGGCTCAGTGGCTAGAGCATCGTCCTGTGGCTTAGAGAGACCCGGGTTCAGTTCCCACTAAGGGCATGTACCTCAGTTGCAGTTTGTCCCCGGTCCTGGTTGGGTCATGCGGGTGGCAATCACTCGATGTGTCCCTTTCACATCGATGTTTCTCTCTCTCTCTTCCTCTCTCTCCCTCCCACTCTATCTGAACACAAAATCAAAAAGGGTCCTCAGGTGAGGATAAAAAACAAACAAACAAAAAAAACAGTAACACAGAAATTCTGCTTGAGTTTCCCACCTCTTAGCCTGCCCTACAGACTTTTTACTAAACAATGCAACATAACGCCTACCTGGATTTCCAGCCTGTCTGTCTTCCTTATAGACTTCAGACTTGCCACCTCTGCAATCATGTAAGCCAATTCCTTATATAAATATATAAGTAAATAAATAAATAAAATATCTTTCACTCTCAAGAGAAGAAAAAAAAAGATTTATGAACTCTAAGTTATATAGAATAATTATTTTAGCAAGGTAGAGATAGGGACATTTGAGAAATATTATTTAAATGCTTCAAATATATAACAATATATTTTATAACCTACTGGTGACTTATTTGTTTTCATCTGGCCCAAAAATATTTCCTAAAAGTATTGTATTTATGACTGTAAAGAAATCCACAGTACATTCCTGCCAGTAGAAGTTTTTCTAACCCACAAAGTATTAATATCAGTAATTTAAAAACAAATATACATGAAAACTCAAATGACAAAAACAATGAAGAATATAATACAACCAAAAATCTCCTAAACTACTCATATTTCAAAGAGGAAATTTAAGTTTCTACTTATAGAGATCTTTGAGAATGAGATACATACCAAATGGATATAGTTGGTTTCTTCGCTGAATGTCTCCCCCGGATTCACGTGTTAAAGCCCTAATACCCAATAAGGTAGTGATTGCAGGTTGGACCTTGGGGCGGTCATTGGGTTTGGATGAGGTCATGAGGGTGAGGCCCTCATGATGAGAGTGGTGACCATCTAAGGACATGAAGAGACCAGAGCTCCCTCTCAGCCTTGTGAGGTTAGTGAGAAAAGACAGCTATCTACAAGCCAGGAAGAAGGCCCTCACCAGAACCTAACTTTGCTGGCAGCCTGATCTAATACTCTCAACCTCCAAAAATGTGAGAAATACATATTTCTTGTTTAAGCCCCTCAGTTTATGGTAGCTTGTTATGGCAATCTACACTAAGACATTTACTAATTTTCTACTGAAATAAGCCAACCAAAAGAAAGTGGTTGGAAAATTGTATTCCGCTGTGGGAAACTCAAGAGGCACTTTAATCACACATTCCAAATGTCAAGGAGCTGTAACTTTTGAATAATGTAGTTAAAAATGAAATTATGAGAAAGGGCACGTGTCTGCTTCTGCTACCACCTGCCATACCAGGAAGAGACACACAGAAGACAAACATGTTTGTTGGATTGGAAATGCAGAGAAAAATAACCTGGTCAAAAGATAATTTTTTTAAAAAAAGATAATAATAAAATTGTAACTCCCATAGAGATATGAAAATGAATGTGTTAGAGATTTCATGTAATTCATTAATGAGGAAACCATTGAGGTGTAACAACCAGTTCAAGGAGTTAATACTAGAAAAGTAAAGAATCATTGGCATGTGTATAGACAAGAATTATTTTGCATGGCTCCTAGTTACCTACAACTTATACAGTTGTAACATAGCTCCCATAGAATCAGAATTATATAATGTCTTTCAGACAGAAAACTAGACCAATGGCTCAGCAAATTATTTGTAGACGCAGAATTTAACAACTCTGGTCATAGTGATTTGTACGTGATATGAATAATCTAGTATAGTAGTTTCCCTCATCTCCATTCATTTAAAAGGTCATGGCATTTATTTATTGAAGTTGAATGGTTAATATTTATATTGGAGGCTGAAGAGAAGACCAGAGCCTGCTTCAGCCAGGCTCTTTATCGTTTCTCTGTTTAAACATGAAGTTAGCTTTCAACCATCCTAAAAAATCTGCCCTAAACCATCCAACTATACACCAGAACACAGCAATATTCAGATGTGAAAAAGGACAAAAGAGTGATAAAGAAAATGTAGGTGTGTGATGTACATCCTTCTCTTGCTCCTTCTGTATTCAACATTCCTTAGGAAGTCTTCTTCCGATATGGTTTTTTCTTCATGTTCGAATTCTTAATGGGTATGATCCATCTCTCTAGTTACCCTGGCCTGGATTTCCAGGCATTTTAATATTTGCAGCAAATTCCTCTAAATTGGAAGAGAAAGATAAATATACATTGAAAAGGGCTAAGAAGGGTCAAGATGTCCTTGGTTATTTGTAGCTACTTATGATTACATGCGGATAATGGAATTAGGTTTTTTTTATTTTTATACTTTTGCTTTGTTTCCTACTTTTTCTACAATGAAACTGTGGTGATTTGAATAGAGAATCAATATGTTTTATCTGGATTATTTTAAAGCCATCAACAATTTAGATGTCTCTTGGAAGTTTACATTTGGTCTCTGAATGTACTATGTGGAAATCCTTAAGCCAGACATTTAATTGATATACTACTCATGAAAGAATTGGCAGTTTATAATTATAACCATTTACTGTATCCTGCTTGTGTTCGGGAGACCCAAGTCCCACTCATTCCACCTCAAGAAAATGATGAGTTTATTCCTTATTTAGTTTCATTGATTTCTTGGAGTTACTGAATTAATCATCCTCATCACTATCATCATCATCATTATCACATCGCTCATTAAGTGTGTTTTATATGCTAGACTCCATTCTAGGTGAGGTACTACATATATCTGATCCATCCTCCTAACATCCTTATGTGGTGTGCACTGGCAGACAGAACATTGACCTGAAGATAGGTGAAGAACCTGGCTCTTCTAGATCCCATGACTAGATAGTCCTAGACCAGGATTTGATTTCCTATGACAGACTCCAGAGCCCAAATTCCCAACTCCTGATCTCTATGTTCTGTTATTGTCTGAACCACATGAACAAAAAGGAGAATAAATCTTGGCTGGTGTGGTTCAGTAGTTGAGCATCGACCCATGTACCAAGAGGTCGCTGGTTTGATTCCTGGTCAGGGCACATGCCCAGGTTGTGAACCCAATCCCCAGTGCGGGGCATGCAGGAGGTGACCAATCAATGTTCTCTTTCATTGATGTTTCTATCTCTCTCTCCCTCTCCTTTCCTCTCTCTCTAAAATCAATAAAGAAAAAATTAAAAATCAAAAAGGAAAATAACAAGAACTAATGTGAAGGTTATACACTTAGAACCAGGCAGAAATGGGTAACATATCTCTCCAGCCATGCACTAGAATTCACACTGATGAGCTGTCCGAGTTTCTCAGCATAAGTACCTGAGAGTGTGTGCCATACACCTTGCACTAGAGAAGTTTTCTGCTGGGTCATATTTATACATCAGACCAAATAGCTCATGGGTTAAAGAATGCTTTGAGTCATTGAACATAATCTTAACATATGATAAAGGTGGGAGAGGAATGAAAAGTCTAACTGTACTTTCTGTTGAGTATGAAGGTGAAGTTCAGAGTCAGGGAACACACAGGCTTTTAGGGCATATCCTGCCTACACAACCCACATACTATTCTTCTCACTCTAGCTCCACTGGCCTTCCCCATCTTGGATGCCATTTCAGTTATGTCTATAACCTACTAAACCATGACCACCTCGTCTTTCTGCCATGCCCACCTTACCATTTACTAGCCCTGGGAATAGCTGACCATCTATTCTTGATCACTTCCCACTCCCATTCCTGAGTTGCTAGTAATTATCAGAAAAGAAATAAAGCCATGACAGTTGGCCTGACTATAAATTCTCATTATGTACCTTAATTCAGTCTTTTGGTAACATTCAGGAGCAATTTTCATTTAGTTCTTCATTATTTTCCTTTCCTGCAGTGGCTGATCTTCCCAAACTTTTCCCCCTCGTTCCTTTTTTCTATCCCTACTCCTTCCCTCACACTTATCAGATTGCCTACCTTCCATTGAAGACTTTTTTGTTCCCATTTCCAAGGTTACTTTATAAAACTCTTCTGGATTCTGTAAGTTGGTTTGTCAGCAACAAGACTGTGCACACTCCCAGTACAGGGGAAGTTTTGTCTCTGTCTTCAGGAAGCTGCAACCCAGAGTCATTCTCTGTGGGCGCTAAATGAACATTAATTAATGATGAATGGAGGATACTTTACCATCTGTTCACCACTGATTCAGTGTATACTGTTGTCACTTAATTGGATTATTTTTAGGCTTGTAGTTTCGGCTGGTTGAACACTAATGGCTGGAACTATGAGATGCGGTAGCAAATCATAACTCACATTTTGAAATCCTTGTCTGGAGGGGTGGCTCATTATTGAATGATAAGAACATCCAAACAGCAATGAAAGAAGGTCTTTTTGAACATTTGGTTTTCTTAAAGTGATAAAACATTCCCTCTTCAGTAAAATAATTCAAGTCATGTATGATGAGTGACAGACTAGAGAACTGGGAGCTAATGCAAGAAAGACAAGGAATGTATTTTTTTTTTAAGGGAAAAAATTATATTTACATATATGGTAAATAGTCCAACATTGTCTTTTTTGTCATAGTCCCCTGCACTTTCTAGCACATATTAGAGTTAGTTGCCATGCTGTGCTGCCCTCCAGAGGTTCATGCTATGATATGCAATGGAACCAGCAAATACATTTCAGTTCAATTTAAATTACTAATATGATAGCCATTTCTTCATGAAGGAAAAATTGTGCTGTTTTTAAAATTACTTAAAGCAATAGGATTCTGAGAGGTTATATTATAATTTTTCATTTTTTAAAATTTTTTCTTTATTGATATTAGGAGAGAGGAAAGGAGAGGGAGAGAGAGGTAGAAACATCAATGAGAAAGAACATTGATTGGCCGCCTCCTGCATGCCCCCTACTAGGGATCTGGCCCACAGCCTTGGCATGTGCCCTGAAAGGGAATCAAACCAGCAACCTCTTGGTGGGTCAACACTCAACCACTGAGTCACACCAGCTGGGTTATATTTTTTTCAAACTTTAAAATTAGAATTAAGAATCACAAGTAAAGATGTTTACCTAGGTATGCAAGGGATTGCATTACTTAGGTATGCCACGGTATGTATATAGTTTAATTTTAGTATACTCTTCTTGAGTTCATGGATTGCATGCTAGGCATACTAAAAAAAAAATCTTCTTGGCAAGAAGACCGAGAGATACCAAGAGAATCCAATGGCGGCTGGAGCAGAAGCTAAATGGCACACATGAGGAAGACTGTAAGTAAAAGACCCGTGGCACCAGAATGCACAAATGAGCAGAAGCAGGAGGCAAAGAGAAAGCCCGACGGCAAAACTGGTAGGAGAGCCCCAGGCAGGTGAGAATGTGAGTCCATATAGGGGGTATGTACAGACAGAGCAACACAAAAAGATGCTTATTGCCACACAACGCCCAGGTCTCCACAGGGGACTGCCTGGCCATTGTCTCCATCTGGGCCCATCCTGCCTGGGCACAGCCAAGGGCAGAGAGTGTATTTCTGACAGTAGGTGGCCCAAATTGCTCAGAAACCGGGTCGCCTTACACAGGCACCAGGCCGTGAGCATCCGCTCCTTCTCAGCCCTCAGTCCCCAGGGTTTCCACGTGAAGCAGCAGTGCCAAAGAGCAAACACAATGTAGGTGTGCAGTTGTGCCAAAGAGCAGACACAATGTAGGTGTGCAGTTGTGCCAAAGAGCAGACACAATGTAGGTGTGCAGTTGCCTGACCTACCGCCCACGTGGACTTTGCCAAAGTCAGCAGGAAAAGCTACTTTCTTAGTCACCAGAAACTCTCTGGTAAATGCAGGCTCAAGTTAACCCTTTATTAGTAATGTCTTTGTCCACGCCTTTCCCTGATTCTGACTCCCCTCCTCTTCTAGACCTTCACTTGCTCAGCTCATCCTGTATTTGTGTGTGGTCTCATTACTATAGCCAGAGCTCATTCCCATAATATGTTCAGTGATTGTTTTCCTGACTGATACTGCGAGCTAAAGGAACTTCTTTGAATATTTATCTTATACAAGACACTGGTCTACCCTACATGAATTATATCATTTTATTCCCTGCAACAATTCAATCAGTTAATATTTTACAGATTAAAAAAAACTGAAATAAATCAATTTAAAGTAATTAGTTCAACATCAATTCCCCTGAAATCCGAAGGTATGTTTGTTCCTATATTATTTGCTTCTCCCTATATCATTACAATAAAATCCAGCTTACTGTACATGTGTCCTAGTTTCTTAAAGCCTTAAAAAAACCCTAATATTCTTTAATATATTTTCATATGCATGTATCCTCAGATATTTTTTCTTTGGAAGCTGAAATCAATACAAAGAGATTACTTACAGATGCAGATTTATAAAAAACCACAAATGACTTTCTTAAAGGTAAGAAACAGAGGGCCAGTGTGGCACTACAAATAGAAACAGAAGGAGAATAGAATGTGAGCTTAGAGCGGTAACTGGAGGCAAGATGGTATAAAGCCTTGCAAGCTATGGTGAGGAACTCGGTACGGCCAATGGGATGGCGATCATTTGCAGGACTTGGAACCGAGGAAGGGTAGCTCTGTGGTTTAGACTATATAGCACAGTGCTCTGAATGAGGCTGCCTGGGTTTCAACAGGGAAAAGGCATATCATGACTCAGGTTTTGAAAGGATAGCTCTAGCTGCTGTTTGGAGGGGAAAAAAGTTGGGATCTGAGGGTAGAAGTAGAAAGACCAACCAGCAATCTGTCACAATTATCCAAGCAATAAATATTGGAAGCTTTGATTAGAGAGGAAAAAGTGAGAGTGTAAAAAAAGTGATGAGATTCTGGATATGGTTAGGAGGTCACTGTCAGGATTTGCTGATGGATTGACCATAACGTGTGCATTCGTTTCCTACTGCCACACAACAAATTGCTGCAAAATTCGCCATTTGTCACTCACAGTGTCTTTGCATCAGGAGTCCAGGCACGGCTCTCCTGAGTCCTCTCTTTGGAGTCTCACAAAGTTGAAACCCAGGTGCCAGCTGGGCTGCATCCCATTTGAAGTCTTAAGAAAGGAAAAGTCAACTTTAAAGCCTCCTCAGTTGTTGGCAGAATTCCTTTTCTTGTAGCAGCATATTCATGAAAACTTATTTCTCCAAAACCAGTAATGGAGATAAAGAGAAAGCATGTTACTTGAATTCTCTAATACAGGCAATGCTGAGGTCCTCTAATAACAGGCTCACCTCACTAGGTCAGGGCCACCCAGGATAATCTTCCCTTTGATTAACTCAAAGTCAACTTATTAGGGACATTATCCCTTTACTATTACCACATAATATAATATAACCACAGGATTTATATCCCATCACCTATACCATATTCTATAGCATAAAGCATGCCATAGTTCCCACTCACATTCAAAGGGAGGGGACTGCACTAGGCATGGGTACTAGGGAAAAAATCATGGAAGCCACCCTAGGGCACATCACTTTGAAAGTGTAATGGAAAAGAGGGGGTTGCTTTCAGACACATTATATTTGATATGTCTACTTGACATCCCAGTGGAGATGTCAAAGAAAGCATTTGACATGGGTAGATGACATGATTGTTCAGGCAGAAACCAACATGTGGGACCTGCCTGGGTGAATTATCCCCACTGCAGGTTCTTTGACTTTCATTTTGATAAATGTGAAATGTGATTGGGTCAATGTTCCACTGCTGATCAGACTGGCTCTGCTCACTCATAAGAGACTAAATTACTGACAAGTTCACATTAATTCACTTCAGCAAATGTCACTGTAAAGCAGTCTAGATATTTATATAAATATGGTAAGTACTTTCCCTGTACAGTCTAGAGTGAGCACTACTAATCTTGGATCCAATGACTGATTTTTCTATGAATCGATGACTGACAACCTCCATCACCAGTGGACACTATGGAACCAAAAAAGACCCTGAATAGTCACAGCAATCTTGAAAAATAAGAACAAAGTAGAAGGGATCACAATTCCAGATTTCAGGTTATACTACAAAGCAATTATAATCAAAACAGCCTGGCACAAGAACAGGCATATAGATCAATGGAACTAAACAGAGAACCCAGAAATTAACCTAAGAATTATGCTCAATTAATATTTGACAAAGATGGCAATAGCATACAATGTAATAAAGATAGTCTTCAGTAAATGATGTTGGCAAAATTGGACAGGTACATGCAAAAAAAAATGAAACCAGACCACCAACTTACACCATACACAAGAATAAACTGAAAATAGATAGAAGACCTAAATGTCACTCATGAAACTATAAAAATCCTAAAAGAAAATGTAGGCAGCAAAATTTCAGACATCACACGCAGCAGAATTTTTACCAATACATCACCTAGAGCAAGAGAAACAAAGGAAAAAATTAATACATGGGACTACATCAAACTAAAAAGCTTCTGCACAGCAAAAGAAACCAGCATCAAAATGAAAAGGGAACCCACTGTATGGATGGGAGAACATAATTGCCAATGGCACATAGGATAAGAGGTTAATTTCCAAAATAAATAGAGTACTCATACACCTCAACAAAAAGAAGACAAAGAATCCAATTAAAAATGGTCAGAGGACCTGAATAGACACGTCTTCAAACGGACATAAAAATGGCCAAGAGACATATGCAGAAATGCTCAACGTCACTAATCATCAGAGAGATGTAAATTAAAACTATGAGGTATCACCTCATACCTCCCAGAATGTCTGCCATGAACAAATCATCAAACAACAACAAATGCTGTAGAAGCTGTGGGAAAAAATGCAACTCTAGTATACTGCTGGTGGGAATGCAGACTGGTGCAGCCACTATGGAAAACAATATGAAGATGCCTCAAAAAATTAAAAATTGAACTACCATTTCACCCAGTGATTCCATTTCTAGGAATATATCCTGAGAAGCCTGAAACACCAATCAGAAAGAATGTATAAACCGCTGTGTTCATAGCAGCATTATTTACAATTGCTAAGATCTGGGAACAGCCCAAATAGCTGCTGTACATATACACAATGGAATACTATGCAGCTGTAAGAAAGAAAGATCTCTTACCCTTTGAGACGACATGGAGAGACCTGGAGAGTATTATGCTAAGCAAAATAAGCCAATCAGAGAAAGACAAATATCATACGATCTCATTTATGTGTGGAATATAATGAACAAAATAGGCTGATGAACAAAACAGACCCAGAGACATAGAAATAGGAAACAGACTGTCAAACCTCAGAGGGACTGGGAGAAGAGGTGGAAAGACAGGAAGAGATAAACCAAAGAATGTATATGCATACATGCATGACCAATGGACATGGACAACAATATGGTGAAGGGGTGGTGGAGATATCAATGGTGGGGGAAAGGAGGAACATAACAAAAATAATTAATTAAAAGAAATAAAAAATAAAATCGGCTCTGTGGAGGCTGGGGGATGGGAAGAGGAATAAGCTTTAAAAACTAGAGAATTCTTTCTTTCTGTATAGAGCAATTAGAAGTTAGTTGAATGGTCCTAGATAACAAATGTCTATCATTCTCCCAATACAGTTTCAATACATGGAGTAAACACATTAATACATCTCTAAATACCAATTTCTTCCTGCATTCGCCATTGAGCCTCCAATATCTAAATTCAAGTGACTCTTTAGTAAACCTGTCAGACAAAACTAAGAACACTGTCATAGTGTTCAAAACACACACACATTTTAGTACTTACCATATGTATTACAATTATATTCCTTTTTGGATGTCTTCCCTACCAGTCTAGGAGCGTCTGGAAGGAGGATATTGTGTCTCAATCAACTTTATATCTTCAGAAGCTAGGACATTTCGCTTGAGCTCAAAGAATGTTCAGGAACTGTTGCATGAATGAATAAAAGAATAAACAAATGAGCCCTGGTCAGTTTGGCTCAGCAGTTAGAGCATCAGCCTGTGAACCAAAGGGTCATTTGTTCAATTCTGGTCAAGGGCACAGGCCTTGGTTGCAGTTCAGCCCTGATTGGTGTCATGCAGGGGGGCAACCAATCAATGTGTCTCTCTCACATCGATGTTTCTCTCTCCCTCTCTCCCTGCCACCAACTCTATCTGAAAATCAATGAAAAAATATACTCTGGTGAGGATTAAAAAAAAAAAAAAAATAGCCCAGTCAGTGTGGTTCAGTGGTTGAGCATCGACTCATGCACTAAGAGGTTTGATTCCTGGTCAGGGCACATGCCCAGGTTGTGGGCCCAATCCCCAGTGAGGGGCATGCAGGTGGCAGCCAAATGATGTTCTCTTTCATCAATGTTTCTGTCTCTCTGCTCTCTCCCTTCCTCTCTAAGATCAATAAAGAAAAAAAAATCTTTCTTTTTAAAAACACAATAAACAAATGAATGAGTATAGGAACAAACAAGTGTTTTATTACCTATGACTGTCACTATTTTGCAACAATATGATACCAAGGACAGAATTCTCCATGGTGGAATTCTCTTCTATTTGCTAAAACCAAACAGTAAACAAGTTAAAATGTACATCATAATTTAATATCCTAGAATACGTATGACTTTAAATAATAAAGATAACAGCTCTTCTTTATGAAGTATATGCATACTCTTTGTCAAACACTGTGTTTTGCCCTTTATCTACAGCATCAGCTTTAATCCTGACAAAAGTATGAAACAATGTGTGTTCCTCCCCCCATTTCCATATGTAGTAACTGATACTTAGACTGTCCTGCAAAAATCACAGCTTTAGCAGTTACATAGCCAGGATTTAAACCCAGCCTGTTTGCTTCTAAAGTTCATGCTCCTTACATTGCTTTATAATATTAAAAACATTGCTAAATAAATCAAAGTCTGTGGTAATTCAACGTGAAGGAAAAATAAAACAGATTCAATAGTGTATTGTTTTGCTTCAGTTTCTGTGGCCTTTTTTTTTTTTCATTGCTTCAGGGTGTCTATACCTTTAGTAGCTATTTTATTGGGGGACATTTAAAGTGGTTCTTTGATCACGGCAGTAACTCAGTTTGGCACGGATTCCAGTTCGTCTGATAAAGCTGCTTCAGCTGAGATTTCTTTGCATTTAATGTGCATGTGTGTTTTACACTGTGTCCAACTATTCTGGTGGTAGCATATGGTTAGTTTTGTTAATTGGGCTTTTTGTTATGCTGTGTCTGCAAAGCTTCTTTTAATTTATATTCAAATGTTTGTTATCCTCTGGCAGTCTGTTTTGTGATGTCTATGTTTGTTTTGTGACCCATGACTATACCATGTTTCCAAGCTGTGTTCTAGAACAGTATTTGAAGATGCCCACCATGTGCTGGCTAACACAATTCCTGCTCTGTCTCCTTAACGAGCCAGCAGAGTTGGCCTTGGGAGAGGGCAGCCAAGGGGAAGGTCACTTTTTCAGCCCATTCTAGTCAACTACATTGTTAGGAATGATATAGATAGGATGAAAGTTAGCTTGTTTATCAAAGACAGAATGCCAAATGATTCATGTAGCATCAAACATTCATAAAAGCCTATTCTTTGCCAGATACTGTGCATGAGCCAAGTTTGGGCAATTTGTAAAAGAGGATAAAGTAGGGAAGCCACCAAGAATGGTATTGTTTCCAGACACTTGAACCTAACTGCCTCGTTTCAAATTCCAGTTCCACTCATCGGCTGTGGAACTTGGACAGAATACTTAACCTCTCTGTCCCTTAGTTTAGGTTTTTGACGTTGTTGTTGTTTTTTGCCTACATATATGGATGACAAAATATCTATTTCAGAGGATTGGTGGAAAGATTAATAAATTAATATCTATAAAGCACTTAGAATAATGCCTGGGACATAGTGCACTCAGTAACTGTTAGCTCTTACCATTATCATTTTACAAACTGTCTAGTAAATGCAGGGATCTGGCTAGTACAACGGGTGCTATAAAGTAGAAATACAAAGTCCAAAGGAATCTAATCAATATTTCCCAAACTGCATTCTTCAGCAAATGAGTAAATTTAGAGGAAAAACCTTTCGTGGTTTAATACGTACAGGAATGCCAAGTTAAGCAGATGACTGCCTTTCACAGAGCCTGCAGTAGGCTGATGACTTTCCAAGAGGAAAGAGACGATGCAGTGTCCAAGCGTATTAAATTCAGGACCTTCTCCTATATGCAGGGTGTGGATAAAGAGACTTATCTAGTCTAGCAATCTAATCTTAAGAGACTAGTTTCCATGGAAAAATCTTTGGGCAGTTCTGATCTGGGGAAAAGTTGTGGACAATCACAGCTAGCCACTAGTGGGAAGTTAAAGTTTAGGTTATTAACCTTGTTCTTAACTGCTTATAAATGAATTCTTGGGGGTTTAAGTGAAATTGCAATTATGTATTATGTGATGAGAGAGAAAGAGAGAGAGAACTTATCCACAAAGCAATGCATTGGTGTCTCCATCCGAGACCAGATTCTGTGACAGTTTTGGTATCTCATCCTCTCTGGATGACATCTCACAGGAGAAGCTCAAGGTCCTCCAAATCCTGAAAAAGTAAGAAACATAAAACATAGCGGGGAATTCATTGCTACTTGTATGAAATCATGCAGATAGAATACTGTCTCCGATTGTTCTTCTGGCAGAAAACGTAAAATACATTGATTTGGTTGTTTGTGCTATCATTTGTGTCCTATCATACTGCTGACCTCATGCTTCTCCAACTATGGCAGAGACTGGGAGGAAGGCAGGGAGGAAGGAGGGGACCTAAAGGAATGTAATGACAGTAACCAGAAAGTCAGAATGGCTGGCAGATACTCCAGCCATTAGTTATAGAAACATTTCCTCTCAGCTAAGGAACTCTTACATTTGGCTTTTTTTAAGTTGGCGTGAAAATATTCAACCAGTTTTAATGTAAATATGATTCTTAATCATTCTTCCTACACTGTGCTAGATGCTGTGGGGAATGATGAGCCTGACACAGCAGTCTCATACCATCCTCACCGATAATCACACCATTTCAACTCTTAGCTCTGAGCAAGGTAGTTTAGAAGCTGTGAAAACACAAGGCTGAGTCACTGAGCTCAAGCTGGCTGGGGAAAAGGAAAGGGATAGAGTGAGTGCTACACTGAGAACCGGGGAGTGAACAAGAGATGGCAAGGTGATGGAGTGTGCGAGGAAGAGCCGAGTGATACAAAAAAGGAAACCCTGCAGAAAAGAGAAAGAAAAGCAGAGCTGAGAAGCAGAAATACAACTGTAGCTCAGCATGCAAAGGAGCAGAAGGATGAGAGTTGAGAGGCGGGGGTAAGTCTGCAGTAGGTAACATGTGATTTGACAAATAGATAATAAATGACTTTACAAGTCAGGTTAAAGGGCTTGCAATTTCTCCTGAGGATTATGGGAAGCTATTTAAGTGTTCAAAACAGAGCAAAGATATGATAACTTTGCCCTTTAGCAAGATAACTCCAACTGCTGGGATAAAAATGAGTTTGGTTGGGGACAATACAGGTGGCAAGAAGACCAGTTAAGACACTGTGTCTGTAAAGAAGGCAAGAAAGAATGGTAGATGAAGAGATGTGAGAAATTCAGGAGGTAAAATTTGTGATTGGTTTAATGTGGGAGACGAAGAAGGAGAATTCAAGGATGACTCATAATTTCTTATATATGGTGTCACTCATTAATTTTTGGAGACAGGGAATAAGAACAAAGGGTGAAGATGGTTCACTCACCTTGGGATATGTGGAATCACGCATGTATCTACATGGAAATGACCCATGGGCAATTGGATGTGGATCTGTGAGTCATTTATGCTAGAGATTCACTTGGGTGGTGTCATCTTGGAATGAGATGTTGCCTAGAGAGAGTGTACAGAGAGACAATAATTTCTAAGGCAGTACACTGAAAGATGAACAGAAGACAACCCACGGGGAGACTGAGAAGTTATAGAAAGAACTAGAGAAGGAAAATCAGCAAGAAGAAGAAAAGCATGTCCAACCATGTTGTGAGATGCTAAGAAATGAGAAAGATTAAGCCTGAGGAGCATCCTTTAAATGCAACACCACTACCACTGTTTCAATGAACCAGTAGCAACAGCAGATGGAGTGCACTGAAGACAGTAGAGACATCGAAACGGGAGGAGTGATGTAGTGGGGATCCATAGGAGATTGCCAGGCCAAGGGAGGAGGTTTTCTCTCAGTATCATTTTCATTTAAAGAGTGGTTAAGACGTGCATGTTTAAATATGAATGAGAAGAAGGCAGTAGATAGAAAAAAAACTGTAACTAGATTAAGGCCTCTGAAGAGACCAGAGGGATAGGCTCCTGGGCTCTAGTCCTTTTAGTATTCATGCTATAAAAAATCACATCTATTCTATCACTTCTCAATGGGCCTTTGAACCTCCTTCGTAATAACTGTCTATAGTGAGCTCCATGCAAACAGGAACTACAACTATATCTATCTTACTCTTCATTGTATCCATTATGCCCACAGCAGGTGCTCGGCAAACGTAGTTAGATACAGCAGGTGATTTTTTATCATTCCTATAATGCAAGTTTTCAGAAAGAGGACTTGACATAAGGACTACAGGCCATAGCTTAAATGTTATTGCAAGACTTAAATGTATCCCAAACCTAACAGTAGCTCAACAATATCCTTTTCTAACTCCAACATTAAAACTCTACGAAGAGACAACATAGTTTGGTGCATGTGCAATCTGTGGCCTTTGGACCCAGCAGGCTGGGGTTGAGTTCCATATGCTACCACTTATTAGGAGGGTTGGACCTCAGATAAATTGTTCAGTATCTCTTCACATCAGTTTCTTTATCAGCAGAAGCTAGAAGAAAGACAGGTCTGAAGGAGAGGGATAGGAGCTAGAAAAACCTCATAAGGCAATGGAACTCTTCAAGGGTTGTCGGGGTAGAAATATTCAGAACCAAGGGCCATATATATTATTATTAAAAGGTTTGTAGAATTCAGTAAACAAAAATCTAACAGAGCCCTGTCCAATCGATATTTTTAGGAACTTGCCTTATTCATAACTAAATATGATTTTTATTAGCACTGAAATTGTACATAAGACTGTTTGAAACATTTGTTCTCTTAAGGTCCTCTCCAGTAGACTGATATCCTAGCCTATAATTACACAGCTAGCAAGTAACAAAACTAGGATTCAAAGCCATATCTAAAATAGAAACTAGATCTCTAATCCTTCTTACAAATCAACTGGAAAAAGATAGACAACCCATAGAGAGATGGACATGAGACTAAAGAGGCACCTCACACACACAAAAGATACCCAGTAGGTAATAAATATATGCAGTGGGCTCAACCTCATTGATTATCAAGGAAATGCAAAGAAATCCACAAAGGGACACCACCACACCCTGACAAAATGTTGAAACCTCGGAAGTTGCTGGACTAGTCAGGCCTCTCATCTTCAGAACACAGGAGTCCCTTTGGAGTTTATGTTGGATCAGTTTACCTGTGGCCTTTTCTTGGAACATATAGATTTGAAAGAGCTGGAATTAAAGGAGCTTAAATGTAGTCTATTATGGGCCTCGTGATTTGGCTTGGTATGGTTTGGTTCAATTTTTCTATTTTTGCAAGTTATAATGAAAGTTTATTTTTGTTTCAGTTCTCAATTCCCCATTCACAGTCTAACTGCCAGAAGGGCTAATTTTATCTTTATGGCTATGTATGTATATACTACATATTACTATTTTTATATCTATCCATTCAGTTCATATTAATATATATGATGTTATATATTATATATAAGTAATATATATCATATATAATTTATTGAATTCTACACTTATGTACACTTTTTTGACCTACATTATATTTCAATAATAATTCACTAAAAACAAAGAGAGCCCTGGCCGGTTTGGCTCAGCGGTTGGAGCGTTGGCCTGCGGTACAGAGAGACCCGGGTTCGGTTCCCGCTAAGGGCGCGTACCTCGGTTGCAGTTTGTCCCCGGCCCTGGTTGGTCGTGTGGGTGGCAGCCACTCGATGTGTCCCTTCGCATCGATGTTTCTCTCTCTCTCTCTTCCTCTCTCCCTCCCGCTCTATCTGAACAAAAAATGGAAAAATGTCCTCGGGTGAGAATAAAAAATAAAAATAAAAAATAAAATAAAAACAAAGAGAAATGAATTTCCCAGCTCCTATTCTGCTTTCCTTATCTTCATTTTCCCTGGCTCATGGCCCTTCTCCCCCACTGCACTGTCATTGCTTTCTAGCCCTGTGCATCAATAGGCACCCTGGCTTCTACCCAAGTCCTCCTCCAGAATGTGGCTGCCCTGAGTCTACATATCTCCCCTTTCCTTTCCACAGCCTGTTCGCCCCCTCCCCACACAAAACCCCTCTGGTTATGCTGGACCTTCCCTAACCTTCCGATGGTTTCCTTCAGGGAAGGGAAGAAGGAACACACATTTCACCTTAGGTTAGCTTTCTACATATTGGCTCTATTTTCCTCTGCGATTCTACATATTTCAAAACAATATTAATATGGGGCTGTGCTATTTCAGAAGGTTTCTAGCTAAAATTTTACCATCTGGGCTTCTGTGACTATGAAAAATAGATATACACAAGCCACATCTACCTTAAAATTGTTTGATGACATCATGATGTCTTCTTTTAGTGCTATCAAGGTGTGAAAGATTCTTTTTATTGTGGCGTCTGAAACTACAAGGCTGTATTGATTTTCTATGTGATATTTCAGAATGGACTTTTTATTACATGAGAGGAAAAGAAAAGAAAGCAAATTTTCATTTTTTTAATCAGGAAGTTTCTTCTTTCTTTCTTTTAAAATTGTAGATACACTGAAATAACATCTTGCTCTAAGGAAAGAAAAGTTCTCATAATGCACCTACAAGTAATATGGCTAATATAAGAAGCCCCATGATTATTTTTAAGATTACTTTGCTGACACCTACTGGGCAGGATATTTTTACACAAATTAGACAATACAAGGCTATAAATATTCTCTATTCTAATTATGACGCATGAAATATTTTTAAGGAATAAAATGGATGACATTAACTAATTAGAATAATTTTCAATTTCCTTGTATATTCCAAATTAATTTAGTTCTATTTATTTTATATATTTCTTTTGTGGGTACGGAATGTATAAAGGTCAAATATTTCAAAATTGTCAGTTAAAGATAAAAGGTATCATTTTTCTCAAATGTGGCAATGAAATGATAAAATATATTTATACTTAACAAGCTGAATCTAAGTTGTTATATTTTTGCTGGTAGATCTCTCAGCTTAACAAAATAGATGAGATAAAAAAAATTATATTATGTAAATTAATCAGCTGCTTCCCAGTGATAAGTTAATGTACTCTCTCTAGTCATTAAATAGGGCCCTTTTAATCCCAACCAAGTATTTATGAGCATCAGAAACTCCAAAGTAAACAAGAGGTTTATTTAATAGTTAATTAGAGGCATTAAAGCTATAACTATTAGAGTTATCATTCTAAAGCCTTTATAAATTCATAGCTATAATGGAACTTAAAGATTATTTAGTTTAAACATTCAATTTTTAATTTTTAAAATTTTAAAGGGGGAAGGGTCCAAGAATTGGAATATCAAGAAATGTTAGAGTTGCCCCTGGAACCCAGAGCCTGAATCACATAGGCCAGTGCTCCATACAGTTCAACTGTATCATTGGCCCTCAAATGTGGACTTACTTATTATTTATTATTTATCTCTTGATAGCAAAAATTTGTATTGTATGGATTAATATAATTCTTTATTTCAACCCATTGGTTTATAACAATGGAGTATATGATCTGGTGACAAACTTGGGGAAAAATGTATTAGTTATCTATTGATGCATCATCAGTATACATAGCAGCTCAAAAGAGCACCTATTTATTACTACAGTTGCTGTAGATAGCTTCTGTGGTTAAGAGTCCAAGCTTGGCTTAGCTGGGTTTTTACCTCAGGGCCTCACGGAGCTAAAATCAAGATGTTGTCTGGGGCTGTGGTCTCATGAGAAACTCAACTATGGAAGGATTGGCTTCCAAGCTCTTCAGGTTATTGGTAGGATTCATGTCTGGGTGGCTGCAGGAACAAGCACCTCATTTTCCTGCTATTTGTAGGGCAGAGACTGCCCTCAGCTCCTAGGGACCACCTGGAGTTCCCTGCCATTAGGGCTTCCCCCACAGAGCTGCCCACTTCTTCAAAGCCAGAGAAAGAGGCTCCCACAAGACAGTGCTACAATTTCATGTAACATCACCACAGAACCATATAATTGTAACCACAAAGACCCTGTCACCTTTGCTACATTCTATTGGTTAGAATCAAGTCACATGTCCTGCCCACACTCAGGAGAACACCAAGAGGTGAGGTACTTAGGAGCCAGGATTGAGTTCGTTCCCCACAATTAGATCTAAAAATATCAAGCTCACATTCACATCCAAGTGGTATTTCAAGCTACAAGAGTTCCACACGCACAATTTTTCCTTGAAAATGCTAAAGTGTGTATGCCTGATTTAATATAAACAGCAAAGTGCTGCTGGGCCTTTCCACCAATGAAAGAACTACAGTGAAGGGCCCTAGAGTGAGGCCACCTTTGACCAGTCACCATCAAAACTACAGGAAAATTCCTGTCACTCAAATGGGGTTCTGAACACTCTTCAGGGAGAGATGACAGATGTGGCAGAGAAAAGCTTGTCTCCAAACGACAAAATAGGTAAAATGGAAATAAATCCATTTGCATGAACCCTACTGACACATAACTATTTTAAGTAATTCTCCATTGGGTGTGCAGCCCACTAATTTATTGCTGACCATAAACCAGATTTTCTAACACCTGCTTCAATTGTCTTGATTACATTTTAAAATAACATACATCTTAATAGTTTCTACTATGAGCTAAGCGGTAACTGTTTTGTCAACGGGTTTGTCCCCCAGTAAATCTTGGAATTCATGAACTTGGATTTGAGGAGCACCATAGGTAGTGCTAAGAACAGATGTAGGGAATATTTTATTAAGATGAATAAGCAATACTAAGTTATTTCCTATATTGAGGTAGTTTGGCTATGGCGATACGTGAGGGTAATTCTGTAGCTTTAAAGATGAGTTACAACTCATTAAGCATAGACTCAGCAATGTTAGCATACTGCCAGCTTGATAATGGATATTTAATAAGTTTCATTTAATCTTCAAAATAACCTTGCAAGTCACACTATTACTCTTACTTTATATATGAGGAAACCAATGCTTGGAAGTTAGGCAACTAGCCCAAGGTCAAGCAGACAATGAGTAGGAATGTTCAGACTTCATATCTAGTGCTATTTCCCTCATAGAATAGCTACCTAGTATTCCTATGTTAAATTAATTTAATTTTTTATGTCTTAAAATATCTAAGCTAATATGCTCCCAACCAATATTTGCTGGAGTTGGCCCAAAATCATATATATATATATATATATATTTTTTTTTTTTTTCCCAAGTTGAATTGAAGATTATATGTGCTTCACAATTATTTTTTTAATACCCCATGGATATGGAAATCAATGTATATACAGAAATGCTGCCATGACAGTGATCTGCAGAAAGAAAAGATCTTTTTTTTTTTTCTTTATTGATTTGAGAGAGAGAGGAAAGGAGAGGTAGGGAGAGATGGAAACATCAATGAGAGAGATCATAGATTGGCTGCCTCCTACATTCCCCCTACTGGGGATTTGGCCCACACCTGGGCATGTGCCCTGACTAGGAATCGAACGAGCAACCTCTTGGTGCATGGGTAGATGCTCAACCACTGGACCACACCAGCTGGGCAGAAAGGAAACATCTTAAGTTGAGCTCTTGGCTACGAGGATGCACAGATTCCTTGGGGACTGTGAGAGCAATCTGAGAGACCACCTAGGGAAGCTGTGAAGCTCTCATGACATGAAGTGCATTGTAGCAAATTGTAGAGTAGTAAGTCCTCTAATTGCCCTGCATGTATATATGGAAGTTCAGATTTCAAAAAAACAAGTCTGTTAAATTCACTTGAGAAAGGATGAATTATTCAATAAACAGTTGAATAATCCGTCCATTTTTAAAAATGGATTCAAAAGGTATCTACACTTTATACCAAAACCAAATTCTTATCACATTAAGTATAATTGTAAAAAGATTAAAAAGATTATACACTTGTATTGGGAATAGGCTTTCTTAGTTTATCATCTAGGTAAACACATACACACACAACTGTAGAGGTACTTTATTGTTCCTTCTTGCTGGCATCCATGTGCTCCTTTTTCCAGAAAGCTACTCCTTCTGATGCTTCCAGGATCTATTCTTTCCTGTTGCTCAGTCCTTATGACTCACCATCCCCACTCTTCAGTTTTACATCAAAATCAAGCCCTGGCCCATCACACCACATCAGTCAGGCCACTTCACATACATGGGGATGTGACTGGAGCCATGCCAGGCACAAGGGATCTGCTAGAATCCTCAGGAAAAAGACTCTCTGTCTTCAGGGTCTTGGGAACTAAGGATCAGTAAGGGGGAATCCATTGAATGAGTGAAGAAGGAGGGGGAGAGGAGCTGAGTTTGAGGGACAGCAGAAAAGATAAGGAAGGAAATAAAAGATGAGAAAAACAAAATGAAGACAATGATCAAGAATCCTCCCTGTGTAACATATCTTTGAAAGAAATTGCTTTAGTCTTAGGATGGCTGGTCCCAAAAATTACTTTGAATTATGGAATGAAAGAGAGTTACCCTTTTTCAAAGATTGTATTTCTTTAAATGACTATGTTCAATCTTGGTATTTGGGGAAGTGCCTCAGAATTAAGGCAGAAAAGTGGTCTACTGATGGGAGTGAGAAAATACTTTCATTAAAAAAGGAAGCCATCCTTTGAGACAACATGGAGGGACCTGGAAAGTATTATCCTAAGCGAAACAAACCAAGCAGAAAGACAAATATCACATGATCTCACTTATTTGTGGAATATAATGAACATAACATTCTGAGGAATTGGGTAGACCCAGAGACGTAGAAGTAGGGTACAGACTGACAACCCTCAGAAGAGGGGGTGGTGGAGGGAGGGAAGAGATAAACCACAGAACTTATATGCATGTATGCATAACCAATAGACATGGACAGCAAAGCCGGGTATGGGGCGGGGTGGGAGGGTGGGAAGGAGTGTGTCAATGGGAAAAAAATAGAAACATCTGTAACAAAAACAAATTAATAAAAATTTATTTTTAGCCCTGGCCGGTTTGGCTCAGCGGTTGGAGCGTCGGCCTGCGGTCTGGAGAGACCCGGGTTTGGTTCCCGCTAGGGGCACGTACCTCGGTTGCAGTTTGTCCCCGGCCCTGGTTGGTCGTGCGGGTGGCAGCCACTCGATGTGTCCCTTTCACATCGATGTTTCTCTCTCTCTCTGTTCCTCTCTCTCCCTCCCACTCTACCTGAACAACAACAACAACAAAAAATGGAAAAATGTCCTCGGGTGAGGATAAAAAAAAAAAAAAAAAAATTATTTTTAAAAAGGAAGCTGTGTGTGCTTTCTATTCTGTTGTATCTTATACTGAAGTCTAACTAGAGACACTTTTATTTCTCTTTATTATTCTCTATTGAAATTTCTGGAGTTTAAAGGAACCTGAAGGATAATGAGGATGTGATCTATTAATATTCAGAAAATTTTAATGATCAGAGAAGCCAAAATCTTATGTTAGCATAAAATGCTTAATGTCACATTCTGTATTTACCAAAATGGATGCACAATTATGTCAACTAATTTATATTTAATCCATTGTTGGAATAATTTATTTATGAAAATTAACTTGAATAACATGCAATCAGTGGGAGAACTGAGATGGGGGAAAGCATAAATAGCATCAATAAATAATGATGGGAAATAAATAAATGAAGAGGAACTGTAGTTCACACTTAGAAGCAAGTCAGGGCTGTGTGTTCTTACCTCCCATGGAAGATGAGGACATGATTTGGTGTGCAAATGTTGCTGAAATGAGGAACGGGCTGATCAGGACTTCAGGAAATGGCTTTGTTTTACACCAACCAACCACTGTCTTCCAGCATGCTCTGTCCACACTCTTGTCTCTGCCTTTGGCTACTGTTTGTGAAAAATTCCATCATATTCTGGTCCTTTTTAGAATTAAGGACAGTTTTATTCAGGTAACTATTATGGGTACTTATTCTCCACTCCTCATATATGCAAGTGGAAGAATGTCCATTGGAAAAAGCTCTCGCCCAGTCTCCTCCGGACTTCTTGAATAGCAGTTGTCCAACACTGCCTGGGACTGGGTGGGCAGGTGAATTCTGGGATAAGGTTTTTAGCTAAAATAAATCACCAAGGGAATGTATATTACTTAACTAAGGCTTCCATAACAAGGTACCACAAACTGGGCAACAACAGAAGTTTATTGTCTCACAGTTGTAGAGGCTAGAATTCTGAGGTCCAGGTGTTGACAGGGTTTGTTCCTTCTGAGGGTCATGAGAGGAAAATATGCTCCATGCTTTGCTCCTAGATCTTGTTGGTTTGCTAGCAATATTTGGTGTTCCTTAACTTCTCCATCTCTTCTGCCTTTATCTTCACCTGACATTCTCCCTGAGTGTGCATGTTCGAATGTCCCCTTTTTATAAAGACAGCAATTATACTGGATTAAAGCCCCACCCGAATCCAGCAGGACCTCATCTTAATTAATTACATCTGCAATAGCCCTCTTTCCAAATAAGGTCACAATCTATGGTGCTGGAGATTTAGCTCTTTACACAATTCAACCCGTAACAGAGTCCAAAAGTAGATTTGAGTTGACAGCAAAAAGAATCAGCAAGCTTAAAAACAGATCAATAGAGATCATAAAAATCTGAAAAACAGAACAAATAATTAGGAAAACTGAACAAAACCTCAGAGTAATGTGGGTACCACCAAACACATCAATAAATGCATAATAAAGCACCAGAAAGAGAGGAGAAAATATATTCAAAGAAATAATGCCTGAAATTGATTGAGGTTGTAGGATTGAGTGTGGGGAGTAAGAAAATGGATGAGAGGTAGAAAAATAGGTGGGGTAGAAAATGGCTAAAAATGTTTTATAGCAGAAATATCCATTCAGTTTTAACTTCTATTATGTGCTGTGCTTTGTTATCCTATCGCATTAACCAACTCTACAGCACAATTCTGCTACAAACCATGAATATATGTGATTAGTTTTAGGAAAATTAAGGAAAAGGACCACTGCTATGGAGAAGAAACCATTGGATACAAGTAGGCAAATGGAAGAAAGATGGAGAAATCAAAGCCAGTGACTGAGTCATAAGCAGCTAAAAAACTGCAAGTAATGTTGGGTTTGAACCAGTTTTAACTCAATCTTCATAGGCAAAGAAAAACCAGCCAGATTGCAACTTTTATTATAAGTGTAATTATAAGTTCAAAAATAAAGAACACAATTACTGTCCAAATGATACTAAAAGTTTGACGGAAAAAGAACTCAGGCTTAGTCGCTTTATCGTAAGCTACCACATGGCTTCAAACGACGTCCAAACAATGAGTTGCAGAGCTTATGGATTCATATTGCTTCTTTCCTGCCTCTCATAAATGTGTGTTTTCTTTTTCTTTTAAGGGTGATTTAATTCCCATCACATTTTTGCATACCTGGGGGAATAGAAGTCAGTCTAAATCACAACTGTTATTTCTGCTGTAAGACCATTTCCCATCTTTCAATGTGAACCTTCTCCCCAGTGGGAAAGGATTCCAAACTGCTTGGCTGCAGGCTCACATCAAGATCCATCAACATCTCAGCTATACCCCAACAGTGAGCCATTCCATAAGGGGCCTGCCATTCTCACTATTACAAGTCTTTTAAAAAATTGTGTCCTCATTTTTTTCAAGGTGAACCCTTTCATGGAAAAGATAAATACTCTTCAATACAATTCTGTAAATCTTAGATCTGGGGGGATCTGTGAACTGTAAACAAATATATGTGAATTGATAGAAAAAAAGGACTTGGGGAGAATTCACCATCTTTTTTATTGTGGCATAACTCATAATATCATATCAGGTTTTTTATATTTTTAATGACATGTACCATTGCAGCTGCCCTGTTTTCCTCTCTAACACAATAACAGCAGTCTTTTTCTTGAATAAAAAATACTAACTATACTATCATTCTTTCCTTGGAATCGAATTGTTTTTTTCACTAGTTAACCAGCATCCTCTGGCTGTAACTTAGCAAAGCAAAAGCATTACTGAGAGATGAGCAGCATAGGTCCCCGACCTTGAATCAACCTGAAGGTCAAGGACCAACTGATAAAGTGTTTTTCTCCCAGCTGAAGTGCAGGGTGAGCGGATACCAACTAGCTAAGATTGCTGCAGAAGACAGTGGACGGAACCCTGGGGACCTAGAGGAATGAACACAACATTGCAACCACGTGTGCTGCACCATTCGCTGGGTCAAGTTTGACCCTGGCCAATGCACTTCTTTAATCCTAAGATTTTCTTATATGTAAAAAGAAGACAGTAGTTTTTACCTCACAAGTTGTTCTGGGGCATAAATGAGACATTGTGGGTAAAACACCTAGCCAATTTGGCAAATATTGTTTTTCCCCCCTACTGTCATCCCCATATTATAGATCTAAAATCAAATCATTATAAATAAGCCTTGAGAATTTATGAATACTTGTTTTAAGAAGAGTATTTTTGTTGTGGATAAACAACATGTGGAGAATTCATGATCATAATTAGAATAGAAGGAGGTTTGAGCTGAAAACCATTTTTTGATGCTCAGATAAAGGAGAGTGAATGGAACCCTCGTGTCACCTAGAAGCAGCACACCTAATATCACTTCTTGAGAAATTATTAATTTAAATCAGTAAACATAAAGTTATCAAGAGACAGAACGTGCCACGGAGCACTGTGACTGCTTTCCCAGACCATAAACAGGTCTCCACTCTCTTGCAATGCAGAATCTGCTTGTCAGTTTCTTCATCTATGCAATGAACAGGAGGCAGATGGCAAGGGTTATAATCATATTCTGGTGCTAATTGGCACTTTTCAATTTTCTGCAAAATAAAAGTGATTTCATTAACACAAGCAAATGACTAACTGCTCTTTGTAGCAAGTCTACAGAATTTATCTAGGATGCTATGTATAGAAATGCTGTTTTTAGGGAGTCCCATAGCGCTGATATAGAGTAACTGGCTAGCTTGGAGAACACTAGAAACTGATGGGACTTACACTGACTGCTGGAAGTTATGGTTCCCTGTGTTCCTACGAAGTCAACATCCATTGTTTGCTGTACAAAGAATCAGGATAGCCCAGCTGGTGTGGCTCAGTGGTTGAGCATCAGTCCATGCATCAAGAGGTCACCAATTCAATTCCTGGTCAGAGCACATGCCCAGGTTGTGGCCAAATCCCCAGTGGGGGGCATGCAGGAGGCGGCCAATTGATGTTCTCTCTCATCAATGTTTCTATCTCTTCTCTCCCTCTCACTTCCTCTCTGTCTAAAAGCAAAATAAATAAAAATTAAAAAATAAAGAGGCAGGACATCATAGATGCCCAATGGCACCTTCTGGGAAAAAGATGATGGATTACAAGATCCTGCTAATTAAGTGGATTTGAGCAAGTGACCCAAACTTTCTAAACCTTGTGTTCGTCATCTGGTAAATACTGGGGGCTAACAATAACAACTACATTATAGGATGTTTACGAGGGTTAATTAAGTTAATACAGGAAAGAACTTTCTCAAACTTTAATGTTCAGTCAAAGCAGTAGGAATCTTGGTAAAATGTAGATTCTGATCGAGGAGGTATGATGTAGAACCAAGATTACACATTTCTCACAGGCCCCAAATACTTCAGTGCTGCTGGTCCTCAGACGTCTCCAGTAGCAAGCCTATGAAGAAGTTACCTGGGGCCTGTCGCATTGTAAACATTCAATAAGCACCAGCTCTATTGTTACGATTATTATTAATCAAAGGACCAAATCAAAGAGATCTACATGCCACCATTCCTTTCAGCTCTGAAATGCCTCTATAACTCTGCACAGAAACAGTGTCTTTCTAAAGAAAATAAAAAGTTTGCGTGCAGTAAAGTTAAAATAACATTGAGGCAGTAGGCTGAAGACTGGCCACCCAAAGGTATCGGGCACTAAATCCAAGACCAGATACACAGAGACCTGGAACCTATAAATGTTATTTTATATAAATGAAGGGTAATTAAATCTAGAAATGTGAGATGAGAAGATTGTCCTGGATTATGTGGGTGGGCCCTAATGCTATCACAATTGTCCTTAACAATGCTGTGACGGAGGGGCAGGATTGGGAGGAAGGTATCTGGGGCGGGGGGCATCTGCAACAAAAATTAATTAATTAATAAAAAACAACTGTTAGCATAATTTAAAGAGAGAGAGGGAACACAGGGGGGGATTAGAAAGAAGGGAGAGTGATGTAAAGAAAGAGGCAGAGATTGGCATTAGGTGATCAGACCCTAAGGAATGCCAGCAGCTGCCAGGAGCTGGAAGACAAAGAAGGGTCAGTCAGCTCCTAGAACTTCCAGAGGGAATACAGCCCTGCTGGTACCTTAATTTTGGACTTCTGGCCTGCAGAACTGTAAGAGAATATATTT
Organism: Molossus molossus; assembly: GCF_014108415.1. Taxonomy (NCBI): domain Eukaryota; kingdom Metazoa; phylum Chordata; class Mammalia; order Chiroptera; family Molossidae; genus Molossus; species Molossus molossus. Next base: position 28,676,506 of record NW_023425366.1, on the reverse strand, counting down.
CTAATATTTTAAGTCAATATGTTTGTGATAATTTGTTACAGTACCCGTAGGAAATGAATACAATAAGTTTAAGTAAAATATTGATATATATACAAGCTAAGTTGCTAATATTGCAAAAGCTAAGCATTTTATAGAGTAAATAATTTTCTTTTGCTTAAAGGTTCTGAACTTCAAGAAAACATAAAGAGACTGGTTGCCTATTAACAAGATTTTATCTTAATAAATTAGAAAATTCTTATATCCTACATCCACATAAAATGTAGGACGTTTCAAAAAAAGCTGTCCCCATTTTAACAGTGAGAAAAATCCAGATAAACCATGAAATTATAACTTTAATTAGAGACCTAAAATTGAAGAGACCTTTGGTATGCGTCACTGGCATAGGTTATTCTTTCACCTTCAGGAAACACTCCCAGAATTTTCACTGAAGCACTTTCATAATGTGGGGGTGGTTGACCCAGAGGGTGTCCAAGGCCTCTGTGCCCTGCAGACCCTGGAAGAGGCCAGGAGTCCTCGTTTAATCAGAAAGCACCCTGCCTACTGGAAAAGATAAATGAGTTATTTTGTTATCACAGTTTATTTTTCATAATTAACCACATGTTAAAGGACTTTTAAAGAAAAATTGACAACCCAGAATTCTATACCCAACAAAAAAATTTAGACAAACTCGAGATTTTTCTGGAAAACAGCTGAAAAATACCAGCAGAAATGTTCAAAAAAGTTCATAAAGCAAAAGCAGTGTACCCATAATAGCAGATGCAAACTCAGCTTTGCATAAAGAAATGAAGAGTGAAGGAAATGGGAAAAGTGAGGTAAAAGTAAAAGTTATTTCTCTTATTTTAATCACTCTAAAAATACACTGACGGAGACAAAGACAGTTACAATGTATTATGGAGCTTATAACTCATGTAAAAGTAAAATGTATAACATTAGTGGCAGAAAGAATGAGAGGGCAGGACTGTTAGGTTCTTATACATGAAGTGATTTAAAACAGCATGGGAGATTTTATTCAAGACTGCTGCAATAGGAGGAAAGGTTGAGTTCAACTCCACCGAAACAAAAGGCAGGAGAATTTTTAAATGCTGGAGTGAGCTAATGGAAAAGCACTGGAGGACATTAAGGGGGAGATCTGTCAATGTGAATAGGCCATCTCTGTTTGCTAATTGTAGCTTATCAAAGCTAGGCTCCTACCCTCCCACAGAGACTGGGAGGTAGGGGCCCTATCTCTCTCAATGATTTCATTTCAAAGCAATGGCTCCCAGGGCCTGAGAAAGAATGACATCTCAAAGGGGCAGAGGAAAGATTTACAATTACAAGTTTTCTGAAGTGTATGCTGTAAGAAAGGGAAGTCATGGTCCTATAGTCACAGAGAAGCCTGTCTAAAGTTGACTCAAGCTGAGGGGGCAGTAAGGCCTCTTGATCACCCTAAGACATCCATCCAAAAAAGGGGGAAATGAATGAATTGTAACTAATAAGCCAATACTGGAGATAAAAAGGGGATTATAAGCAATACTCAACCCAAAGCAGGCAGAAGAAGAGAAAAAAAGGAACAAAGAAGAGATGGAACAAATAGAAAACTAGTAAGATGATAGATTTAAATCAAACTGTACCAATAATTACATGAAATATAAATGGTCAGTACATCCCAATTAAAAGACGCAGGTTATCTGATTATATTCAAAAGTAACAGTAGCCCTGCTCGGTGTGGCTCAGTGGTTGGAGGATTGGCCTGCCTACAGAAGGGTTGCGGGTTCAATTTCCGGTCAAGGGCACGTACCTGGGTTGCAGGTTCGCTCCCCAGCCCCAGTCAGGGCGCAATCGGGAGGTAACTGATCAATTTGTCTCTCTCACATTGATGTTTCCGTCTCTTTCTTTCCTTCCCTCTCCCCTTCCCTCCCTCCCTTCCATTCTCTCTAAAAATCAATGGAAAAAAATATTATCAGGTGAGAATTAACAAAAAAGAAAGCAAGAGTAAATTATATAAAAAACTCACTCAAAATATAAAGGCATAGAGAGGTTAAAAAAGTAAATTTAAAGTAAGAAAAATATAATCAAAAGAAATCTGGAGTGGCTCAATTAATATCAAACAAAAAAATATCAGAAGAAAGAATATTACCAAGGATGAGCAGAAATACTACATATAATAAAGAAGTCAATTCACCATGAAAGCATGAAGTTCCCAAATGTATATGTATCTAAAAACAGAGCTTCAAAATCCATGAAGAGACACTCAATAGCTTCTTAGCAGTATTATTGTTGCCATCTGGGCGCTTGCTATACATGCAGGGCCTTGGGCCCTATTGACTATAACCTACCTGCATTTGTAACATGATCCCCACACGATTCCAGTGCATTAAAATCTAGGAACCTGACACACTGCATTAGGCCACATTTCTAATAATGAATAAGCACTCAGGTGATATGTTTTCAAAGCAGCTCTTCCAACCAAAAAAAGTAAAGCAGGTGATGGATATGTTGATTAACTTGATTGTGGTGGATAGTATATCAAATCGAGTTTTACACATATAATATATATAATGTTTAATTGTAAATTATACTGCAATCAGGAAAAAAATTAATTAAAATGTATATACTACTACAGACTCTCCAATGTAAACTTAAAGGAAATAAAATGATTCACTAAACCTAAAACCAACTCAGTCGTCCAAAAATTACAATTGTTTTAATTTATTTTAAAGCAACCTTTCAGTTTTGTGGATTTATAGAGCAATAGAATTCAGCAGCAATATTTCATAATCCAGATTTAAAAGCTAGAGAATACATAAAAGACACTGGTATTATGGCAAACATCCCAATGTCTTTTTTTTTAAAGTAGTTTTTACCACTTCCGCTCTCTTCAGTTATGTAATTGCTCTAAGCTGTTTGAAACACCAATGTGTTGCCCAATGTTTTGAATAGTTCCACTCGTTTATACTTTAAAGAGGAGGATCTCAACCCTTACTGCCCCCAGATATTTTCATTTTATTAAACTGTGGTGAGACCTGGACATCAATATTTTTTAAAAGTTCCCCAAATGATTCTAATGCACAGCCAAGGTTAAGAACCATTATTTTTAAAAATTAAGAATTTTTTTTCAAATAAACAAAAGTCATTTTGATTACAAACCCACATCAGTTGTTTATTTCTCCTCTCCCTTTTGTCACCTCAGGCAGATGGTCACTGGTTTGTAAATGAAATCACCTGCCTCCCATCTGAACTAGTGCAAATGTGAACGCATCAGACATCAGCATTAAAGGACACATCAGAATACACACTTAGGGTATTTACGACTCACCATCCAGAGAGATACTGTAGAGGTCGGAACGCTCTGCTTCGGAATTGACTTATAAATGCACTCACATCAAAACAATAAAGACCAAAGGAACCCCAAGAAATCAGTTCTCTTAAATTGACAACGAGAAAACAGCATTGATGCAGATAAAGCTGGCTTACCACCTCATGGGAAGGCCTAGAAGGACAGCACCTGCCACCCATCAAGGTTACCTCCTACAAAGGTGTCCTCACTTCCGGTGGTGGCAGCCCACCTCTCTCCCCCTTACCCAAATTGACCTGCCACAGTGAGGGGGAAGAACTGGGCTTGCTGGGCACTCCTTCGTCCTGGGCCCTTTCTGATTGTCTCTATTGTTTCTCGCAACAGCCTCTCAAGGCAGATATTGTATATCCACTTTTCAGATGAAGAAAGGCCAAGTTTCTCAAATTTACCCAGCTAGTCAATGGTAGGTTTGAACCAGTCTGTTGGCTCCCAATGCTCTGCTTTCTCTGGTCACCCTCCTACCTCCCAGGCATCACAGTGGTCATAAAAAGGTGTGCCCAGGCAGCCAGCTGGGGATAAGGTGTGCCTCAAGAGGAGGGAGGTATCCAGGTAGGACCTTCGGAGCCTGGAGGTAGTTACATTCGTATTCCTATGCTACCCCATATGATAACCACCACCACCAGGTGACTTGAGTTGTGCAAGTAGATGGTAAAGGTGGCAAAACTAGAACCTTCAGCAGAGCAGGGCTGGAAACAAGGGTTTGAGATGAGGTGTGGATGGGGGTGAAAGTTAGCATCCTAACTTAGAACTTTTTCCCATGGACATTTTGTTATAGAGCAGACGCTGCATCTATGATAAATGTCACACTTACATAAAAGGAAACTCATGGTTGATGGAGCCTTTAGGGGGCTGCGTGAAGACTAAACAACAAAAATGAGCAAATACAGCCCTGACCACTGGTTTGACTCAGCAGTTAGAGCATCAGCCTATGAACTGAAGGGTCCTGGGTTCAAATCTCGGTCAAGGGCACATGCCTGGGTTACGGGTTTGATCCCTGGCCCCAGTCAAGGTCATTCGCGATGTGTCTCTCTCACATTGATGTTTCTTTCTCTCTCTCTCTCCCTTCCACTCTATCTAAAAATCAATGGAAAAATATCATTGGGTGAGGATTTTAAAAAAAGAGCAAATACAGTTATTGACCAGGCCAGAAAACTCAGGTTTACAACTAGTGTCCTGAGGTGCCGTTTGGTTTTGGCATTTCTAGTCTTTTCATTTTGTAACAAAATAGTATTAATTTCTGTAGAAATAGGCTAGGATGTTTTGAACCTGCACCTTCTGTCCTGGTCTCATGTGTGAGATACAGACTTCTCCTTTTAGCACAGGGTTAAATTTGAAAGAAAACCTGTGATATGAGGAGTCAACCACACCCCACATTGTAAAGGCGCTTCAGTGAAAATGCTGGCTGTATTTCCTAAGGGCAAAAGAATAATCTAGGCCAGTGAAGCACAGCAAACGAAGGTCACTTTAAGTCCAGGTCTCTATCTAAATGCAAGTATTGCTCCAAGGGGGTCTTCAGCCATTAGCAGTTCAGCCAGATGAGAATCAATGAAGGTAGTGACAAGATAGAGGAAAGGGTCTTTATGCAAAGACACATCCGAGGGTTTCACAATTTGGCAAAGGTTTGTCCCAGTCTATAATACCCTATAAATCACCTTGGGGTCTATATTAGTGCCCACCGATCCGGTAATACCGTGCTCCCCACAAAGTGCTCCCCTGTAGCAGGAACTGTGTGCTGCGGACTCCATCCCAGCAGAACCACAAGGACATCATTGCAACAGGATACAGACCCACACCACAGACAGCTGTGTGGTCTGTGACAAGTCTGTGTCTGCTGTCATACTTCTATGAGATGTACTATTATAAATGATAAGGAACTGGCATGAAATTATATTGCTAAGGTCTGTTTAATTCTCAGATGATTTCTCATTCTCTTTCACTGTCACCTAAAGTCTCACTCCTATTATATAAAAAAGAGGATTTAAATTTATCTGAAATAAGCTCATTTATATTCACATATAAGACATAAAATTTAGAGCATTACATGTGTGTTCTATGTATTGTACATAATACTTATTTGTATTACTTTACTTACATCTAAATGCAAACATGCTATTGTTAGCAGGGATCAAAATAATGAATGGTGCAATGATTCTACATCTCTAACATCAACTTAGAAAAATCGTCTGTTCCACACTTAGCCTGAATATATCAGTAAATTCCCCCATCCTTCTGTGGTATCAGTATGGGTCACATAAGGTATTCTACTTTTCTCCACTGAAAACTATTAGTAGACTTTTAGCATGGGGAAACTGATTAAAAAAACAAACAACAGACAAAAATAAACCAAAATAGGCTAAACCAACCTAAACATATTCTTTAGCTATATTCTCCAGATAATGTTTGATTTTCTGATTTCTAATATAATCAAAATATCTAGAAAAGAATTTTTGTTTTCCAAGAATTTTATGCTTACAATGATCATCTTTTTTAAAGTCCCTCATCTGGCTCTGGCCAGTTTGGCTCAGCGGTTAGAGTGTCAGTCTGCAGATCAGAGTCGTGGGTTTGATTCCAGTCAAGGACACATACCTCAGTTCGTCAAGGACACATACCTCAGTTGTGGCTCATCCCCGGCCCTGGTAGGGGTCGTGCAGTAGGCAACCAGTCGATGTGTCCCTCTCACGTCGATATTTCTCTCTCTCTTTCTCCCCCCCCCCCAACTCTATTTGAAGATACATGGAAAAATATCCTCAGGTGAGGATTAAAAAGTAAATCAATAAAGTCCCTCATTTGCACCATTTATAAGTCTTTGTAGTCAGTAGTATAATTATCAGGAGATTGAAAATGTGAACAATAGCAATGTGCTACATTCCTGAGACACTAAAGTAACTTCCATTATTTGCTATAATAGCAAAACATTTCATTGGTGCCTACAAATGATCACTTCTCAAATAATAAAACACTGAAATGTTTTATAAACTTCTTTTCTACAGGTCGCCTGGGATGTGCTTGAAGAATTTGCATAAATAAATTATAAATGGATAGATCACAGCAGACTGTGCTGAGCGAGGTGAAGCTCCACGGCGTGAATTTTAAACTGCGCCCAGCGGTAAAGAGGCGTGTTCAGTATCAGCTGGAGCACAGGTTTTGCTTCCTAATCCTTCACAAATCTCCCCACTCCGTGACTTTCCAGGCAGTCTCTTCATTGTCCTTCATCACATTTAATCTTTCTCCCCTCTCAAGTACTCGCGAACACTCTATGTGGCCTTATTAAAATCGACTCCTACACAAAGAATGGGGGAAACATAAATGGCTTTCCAGGCAAGTCTGTTTGTGATTGCATTTGATACGAATGCTGTGCATATTAGCCTAAGTGGAGAAATAAATGAAGAAAGGTATTAGCAGTACTCGTATCATACAGCATTGTGGGAGCAGGAGCAAAGCAGCACACCACACCGCACGCTTGGCTCTACCCACATGACGCATAGCAAGCTAGCAACACCGTAGAGCTCCATGAAAAATGGCATTTGGAATGCAAATTAAAGGGACGGCTAGATTCCCACTCTTGGCTCTGCACCCACCCAACGTCAACTCAAACCTGGAAACAATTAAGCTTGCCTATAAAGCCACAGCCTCGGGAAACTAATGGAGTCCTAAATCACAAAGGCACAAAGAAGGCATAGGAAGAATACCTATTAGCCAATCCACATGGCAGTTTTATGGATGTTCCTAAAAGGCGGGAGTGGATAGGACATGTTACATGAGCAGCAGCCTCATACATCTCGTATTTACCTCATCTCTTGATGGCATATTTTCTCGAGCACTTGATTTAATCTTGTGTTGTTCTGTACGGTAACATGCTGTACAGGCTTGCAGCCTAGAAGAAATAGACTCGACCACAGAGCCTAGGTGTGTAACAGGCTGTACCATCTGAGTTCATGTACGTACACTCATGTTCGCACAATGACGAAATCACCTGACGACGAATTTCACAGCAGGCATCTCCATCGTTAAGCAGCACATGACTGGAATCAAGTTCTAGCAGTGTCTGAGGGAAAGAAACTGATCCCCTTCTAATTTACCATCCCACCCGACTCAAGATACTTCCTTCTTCAGTTTCCTGCCTTCCTACCTAGTCTCTTTATTCTCATTAGTCTTCATGCAAATGAAAGGAGAGAGCAGGATTCAAGGTATAATCACTGTCTACTCAGCTTTATGGTTGTCCAGGCTGAAACCAGAAACAGAAAAGCCCCTCAGGGTGCAGGTGGGGCAAGAGGTATGTGCTGCTCTCAAATGATAAGGTCCTTTGTCTAAAGTGCCACACAGCATGAGGCTCACCAATAGACAGCAAAGAACATGTTTGTGGACTTGCAGCTTCTTAGCCAAATCTCATATCTGAACCTCAAGCTGACCTTGAGTTCTCTCCTCTCCTTCGCTGGAGGTGTTCGTGCACGTGACACGCACGTGCTGGACACACCAGGTGCCAGTCAACTGACCAGAATGCACAACTTCAAAATTCCTAAGACTACACACCAGAGAGATGACTGGCCAACACCACTAGATTTCCTCATGTTTTCATAACCTACTGATTGGTTTACTGGTTTCCCAAAGCATGCACTCAATCTGAAGACCATATTGTGAGTCTAAGTGGACCTTAACAGGCCTTGTTTTGATGTGCTGACGGGGCTACACTACTCAACAGGAGTCAGTGGCACAATGTAATTTTTAAAATCAATCCTAATACTTTCAATAAAAATAGCATTTAAAATGTAAAAGCAATTATGTACTAATCAGAGCCTCTCATTGGGGCGAAAAAGTGGTGTCACAGATTTGGGTTGAGGGGAGAATATTATGTCTTTAAGAGAAAAACGCTTGTACATATACAGCAGGCCCTCGTTTATCTCAGTTAATCGGTTCCAGAAAACTGCTATAGAGTGAAGCGGCCAAAGTAAAGTGTGGCGAGGGACGACTGTGTATAAATAAAAATCCTACTTCGCAGAAATTCATTTATCACGGTAGAGTCTAGAACTGATTAACTGCAATAAACGAGGGCCCCCTGTATTTTTATCATTACTAAAGACTTTTGTGTTGCAAATATTGTAAACTACATGATCAGTGCATTAGCAGATCTATTTTTTTTTATAATGCTGCACATTTGAACAAAACTTTGTCACTGATAATGATATTGTTGATGCCTTTATCTATACTGGAGAATTCTGCAAGCTACTTAAGTATAAAATTTGAGTTTTGCTCATCATGTCTCTTAATGTTGAATTCTTTACAAGATTTTTTCATTGCAAATAACATTGAAAACAAAAAATACTTCTCGCTCCAGTGACTTACAGACACATGATTTCCATCAGCCACTATTCTATAATTGGCAGCAGTCACGACAAGGTCTGAAAGTGCATCTAGAAAGCAGCCCTTCTCAGCCTCTTGCTAAGGACCTCTTTCATCTCTCTCCAGGAGAGAAGAGGAAACACAAGAAGAAGCGCCTGGTGTAGAGCCCACTTCCTACTTTATGGATGTGAAATGTCCAGGATGCTATAAAATCACCAAGGTCGTTAGCCATGCACAAATGGTAGTTTTGTGTGTGGGCTGCTCCACGGTCCTCCGTTAGCCTGCAGGAGGAAAAGCAAGGCTTCTAGAGGGTGCTCCGTCAGCACTAAAAGCACCTGAGTCAAGGGGAGTGAGGAACCATTCCAATAAACACATTTTGGATGCATCCTAAGCACTGTCTTGTTTTACTGCTAGAGCCATTTGGGGCAATCTATGAAATAAAATGAAAGCAGTTTCCAAGTCAAAATCCATGGTGTTGAACAAAAGAAGTCCTTACCTAGGAAGATGAAAGCTGTTGATGCCAACACTGCAAAGAGGGTAAAGAGGAGGATCTGATAGGAACCTACGAACTTCTGGAGGAAGTTCACCTTCACACTGACCTATGCATTGGTCAGAACAAAGGAAGATAAGTTATTTGATAACACAGCCAGGGCAGATGCTGCATTTTAAACAATGTGTGGTCATAAAAGTATCTAGCAGCAGCACTCAAAACCCAGCCCTCTAGAAAATAGTTTTACTTCTTAGCAGCTTAAAGAGGTAAACTATACTTGGCTCCATCTTTTTGGCTTTTTCCTATCTCCAAAGTAATAAACTTCTCCAATTCTTGAGCCTCTTATTTCTTCCTCTCAGCTTACCAAGGGATATTTACATCCTCTGCCACTTGAAAGTGCCTGCCTGTTAACTTTATATGCACTTGAACTCCAGGTGACATGCTTCCCTTCCCCAAATTTGTGGCAATCTGCGTGATTGGCTTTCTAAATCTAATCTCCCCAACGTAAAATGTTTCTTTGGATCTCCAGTGACCTCTTAAATCCAGAGGCCCCTTATCCCTTTTTACTCACGACATCGTTTCTAGGGAACATTCTGATTTGTATATAAACTTCTCCTTAATAAAACTTTACACTCCTGCCCTGGCCAGTTTGGCTCACTGGTTAGAGCAATGGCCCATGGACCAAGGAGTCATGGGTTTGACTCCCATCAAGGGCATGTACCTCGGCTGCTGTTTGGTCCCCAGCCCTGGTCGGGATCGTGCGGGAGACAACCAATCAATGTGTCTCTCTCACATTGATGTTTCTCTTTCTCTCTATCTTTCTCTCCCCCTCCCTCCCACTCTATCTAGAGAAGGATAGAAAAATATCCTCAGGTGAGGATTAAAAAAAAAGTGTATACTCCTCTCTTTGAAGCATAAGATAGAGAGATGATAGACAGATAGATAGATAGATAGATAGATAGATAGATAGATAGATGATAGATAGATAGATAGATAGATAGATAGATAGATAGATAGAGCCACTATAGTGTGGCTTCTGCCTGCTAACCTGTGTCACACCCAAAATGCTACAGTCTCCCCTGTTGACACTCATAACAGCCTTTATTTTCCTTCATAGCACTTAGCCCACAATTTTTGTATCTTTTTCTATGTATCTCACATGTGTCATTATTATAAAATCATAAATTAAGGTTATACAAAATTACATACCTGAATAGTTACTTATTTTCTGTGTCTATTCTTCTGATGCACATTCCATGGAATCAGGGACTAGACGAATTTTTCTCCCCCATCATTCCACCAGTACACCAGAGTGCCTGACACACAGGAGGTGCAAACTAAATAATTTTTTTGATAAATCAATATTGAGATGAAAAAGACTGCTCTATCACTCTGCAATGGCACCAAGTCCCTCAATGTTATTTTTTCCACATCCAGGGCCGTCAACGACACTCTCCATCACCTGGCAGACCTGGTCAGGGGGTCCTCCCTTGCCCCTGATTCAGTAGCATGCAGAATGCCCCTCAGTGAGTGCGGAGTCGGGATGGGAATGACGGTGAAGCAGCAGGGGCCTCATCCGCTCTTCACTGCTTCAGAGACGTTTGTTGCTGAACAGTTCCCAAAATTTCTAGTTATTTTCATGGTGTCCTCCTCTACTTTGGGTCTCCAAAACTTTATTTTTATATATATATAAAGGGATGTATCACAAAATTATATGAATTATGCATTTTCAAGTTATTTGACATAAATCAAGTTTTGAAAGCTTAATTCTGGATACTCAGTGGCACTTAGCCCCTTTCTAATAAGTACCAATCTCAATTCATACATTCATTAAAACTTTTTACTATTCTCATTATTTTCACATTTTCATTATATGTTCTTCAAAATAAAATGGTGGCTTTGCCACAATCCACACAAATCAGCTGATATATTAACTAAGACCAAAAGAAACTAGTCAAATGAAAACAGTATCATCCACCGTGGCTGGTTTGGCTCAGTGTTTAGAGCATCAGCCTGCAGACCAAAGAGTCCTGGATTCAATTCCCAGTCAAGGGCACATAGCTCAGTTGCTGGTTCAATCCCTGGCCCCGGTTGGGGTTGTGCGGGAGGCAACCAATCGATATGTCTCTCTAACATCAATGTTTCTCTCTCTCTCTCTTTCCCTCCCTCCCACTCTACAAATAAAATCAGTGAAAAAGTATCCTCAGGGGAGGAAAAAAATGAACAAACAAAACAAAAAATCAGCATCATCCAAGATGGGTAGGAATCCATATAAAAGGATCAATCAGAAATGAAGACTATGATAGCTGAAATGAAAAATAAACTGGAAGAAATAAACAGTAGGTTGGATGAAGCACAGGATTGAATCAGTGATTTGAAAGACCAGATAGAAGATGGATAGAGCCACATGAACCACTCAGGTCTAACTCATCATAATTAGCATAAATTCATACTTGTCACAGAGCAAAGCCTAGTGAGAAGGACCCACACCTGTCTCCCTGTCACCCTCCATAACCTATAAAACCTTTATCACCATAAACAAGTTATGCAGATGTAAAGTTAACCAAACATTTGTAAACCACAATTCTAATTTGATACTGACCAAGTTTTCTAGTCAACAGGTTATAAAGTGGTTTGTAATTTATAACTATCATTTAGAATAAAAACCTATAAAAAGTTCCTCAAATAGTATTTTCTTTAATAATGAAAGCCCATGTGAAGTCCCAATACACCATCTAAGACTTTGATCCTTTTCCTATTTTTTAATTCCAATCATTTTATTTTTTCAAGTCAACAGAAACCTTGACCATGCTCTCACACTTGTTTTTATTTTTCCTATATTATTGTCGAATCTTTGTGCACATGCAAATACATTTTACAGTTATAATTTGACAGTTATAATTTAAGTTATAAGTTGACATTTTGTTAACTTTATCTTTCAATCAGTACATGCTTAACATTTCCATATTATAAAACCTTGACTATAGTTGTTCATGGATGCCTAATATCTCCTAATTTCCTTAAGCATAGCCTTATTATTGAACTTAAGGCATTTTTCACTTATTTGTTATTGAATACATTTTTATATATAAAATGTTAAAGTCTTTTAAATGGTTTCCTTGGTATGGATTTCCAGGAGAGAAAATGAGGACCAAAGCCCGTGAACATTTTTGCGCTTCTTTCTGTGCTTAGTTATTTAACTATACTTTACAAAAAGGATGGGTTGGGTTACATTGCTCTGAGAGTCTGTGAGTTAAACCCTTTCACAAAGACCTCACCATAATTTACTTTTAGCTTTAATTTTTTCTTCTAAAGTTATCAATTAGTATATTATTATTAATTATCAGTGAGGTTGAACATTACATGCTTATTCTATAGGATTAGATGAATTGTCTATTCATCCATTCACATTCTTATCCCAGTCTTCTATTTCTTTCTATTTTTAAAAAGGTCTTTTTAATTGGCTGCTTGAGCCATGAACATAAATCTTTTAACCTGACCTAAATGCAAAATGGCAATAAAAGCAAAATCAGCACAAATTTGCCACATTACCTCATAGAACTGGGCTGTCACCAGGAGCACATTAACAGAAGAATAATCCTTTTAAGGGAAATACTGTCTACTTAGCCTAGTCAGTCCTGAGACTTGAAGGAAGAAGAAAATGTGTTACTGTAAATTTGAGGGCCATGCTTTACTAGGACGTTGTAAATTTACCTTTAAATCACCAAGTAACTTTTCAACAAACACAGTGATTGGTCATTAATGATGAAACAGGTTAAATGTAATTAAGCATCCGACTAAGGAGAGGGAAAGCATATGCAGCCCATTAATCATGATCAGCCTGATTCACACGTCGTTCCTCGCTCATAGAAGATAAAGGTTATTATAGTTTGTATGCTGCATTTCCCAAAGTACTGGTTGGGGGACACGCCCCACTTCACTTGACATCACAGAGGAGAGCGACCCCACGGAGCACCCAGTGTTCAGGGGCCTGGACCGTCCTGAGTTCCACAGCAGCGATGTAATTCAAGTCCGTTCGGACTGGCTTCTTGTAGATGGGGCAGGAGTAAAACCGGGGATCTCTTAGAGCTATAAAAGAAATTCATACAGGAAAAACACTTGGTGAATTTCCAATTTAAGGAATCCAAACAGTGCAGAGCCAAAGCGTGCATTTTGAAGGTCGTTCCAAAGATAAATGGGTTTGGTAAAATGAGGGAAATGCTTCCTGAAATCAGTCAGTGCCTAGATGTGAAACAGACACTACCACAGCTTTCCAGTGGGCAAGACAAGATACCCAGGCTACTCAGGTTTTCCCCACCGGCCCCTTGTTTCATGTCGATGACAGTAACCCCTGCCCATACAATGTGACCATGAACCTCCCACTTCCTCCCTCTCTACCTGGCAATTCAACAGTCCCCGCTACCTTTCTCCTTTACTTCCCACCAAATCCTGTGCTCTCCCACCCTCTCTGGGTTTCCCTCATAGCTTGCCTTTGGCATGAGGCACCTGCCCCTTTTAATCAGAGAGCCAGAACTAGTGCTCACTATTATTATTATTATTGTTATTATTATTATTATTATTTCAAAATCCTGTCTTCAACCCTCTGTGCCACAAACAAAACCATACTTGGAATGATAAGACAGAGATGCTCCTCACTTCTGCAAGGTGCAGTGAGTTCTTCATTTGTGTTGAGAAATAAAAGTGGCCGGGAAGCAGGGTCATGGCAGAGTCCAGCTTCCTGAGATTCAATCTACCCTTTTGAAGTTGAGGACTTCTTAGAGTATCCAAAGCCACACATGCCATGAAAGACAGCCTGTGGATGGCCACCCTACAAAGATCCTCTCTAATGTATGCATCCCTAACCAAAGGCTCACTTTCTCTCCAGTCTTAGAAACTCCATGATCAGGGACAGATCCAGGTCTTGTCAGGCCATGAACATACAGTTTTGGGGAAAGTGCTCTTTAAGTAAAAGAGTACAGATTTACAAATACATAAGTAGGCTTTGGAAGGCGCCTCAGCATTGAGTGGCCTTGGGTTTTAAGCTTCATTAGGTTCTTGTTAAATCTACTCAGCCCAGAATAGGTTATCTGCACACCTCACAACATCCATCTTGGGAGGCACTATATTATTTCCCCCTCTCTTCCAGATTATAAATTTCTTCAGGACAAAAGTTGTGTCTGCACCCATCCCTGTAGTGCTCTGGAAGGCCAATATTATAAATGACCCTCATATAACTATTGAGATGAAAGCACATTTAACAGAGAGGACAGCTTTATTTTGGTGAATTAGTGTTACAAACATGGGCACTGATACATGAAAACAGTAACTTTCTAAATGCAATGTTAGTATATCAAAGTGACTGAATTTATTTCCCCAACATGCTCAATAATTTAGCTTTTTCTAACACATTATAAAAGCAAGACACCATCAGAAGTTAAAGTCTCATTTGTTGGCCCAATAAAACCTTCAGCCTATTGTGCCATGTTTTCATACCTCCACCATAATTAATGTTATTGGAAGAAGTTAAACAATTGAATATGATAGTATTACAGATAAGTTGCAATATAAAAGTAATACTCTAAAGTAGTGATTCTTAACTGGGGGAGATTTTGCCCCCAGAGGGTGGGGCATTTGCCAATATCTGAAGACATTTTTGGTGATCACAACTGGGAGGTGCTACTAGCAAACAGTGGGTAAAGGCCAGGGATTCTGCTACATCTTATAATGCATCGGGAAGCCCCACACAACAGAGTATTCGAGACCAAAAATGTCAATAGTACCACAGTTGAGAACCCCTGTTCTAAAACAGATATTTTACAGTACTTTAAAACTATGAGTTTGTTTAACCACATAGAATTAATCATGAGAAACCATCTAAATTAACATAACAACTAATTTTTAAGTGTAGGTATTATCTTTTAAATTATCATGGGAATATCATTAGTAATAATAATTAAGCAAATATATGAATATATGTTAATGATATTAAATTCATGAAGTGTAGTCAATACTAACAAATATAATTAAACCCTGTAATTTTAGGATCTATAAATAGAATAAATACATAACTGCTAGTTCTTCTGGATGAAATTTGAGTAACAATCATTTCATAAATCTTGAAGTAAGCCATTGGAGTCTTACATTTGAACCAGATGATAATTACAATAATTACACCTTGGCAAGTATTTGACTACTTACCTTTTAATCCCCAAAAAAAAATAGAATTGGAAAAATAGTACCCTTTTCTATAAGTAGGTAAAAATTCTCTGAAACACTCGTCCAATTTTATTTATTTTTAATTGCTACGGAACTGAAGGTGGCCCTGCCAGGTCACAGCAGGCAGCAAGCTTCTGCAGCAGGCTTAGAAGCCACTGAAAATATGGTTTCGTAGTGAAAGTGCTGACAGATGCTGAACAACCACAGAAACAGATGATTCCAAACCATGACTCCTGGTTAGACAAATAACTTTGAAGAAAAAAAAATAAACATGCTATGTAGGGAGAACAAATCAGCTAAATGTGTTTAAAGCCTTGAGGCTCCAGAGGAGAAGCAGAGAGAAGTGGTTGTCTAAACTGGGGAGCCTGAAGGCTTTAAGAAAACACCTTGAGGGAACTTCATTTTCCAACTAGGTAATTTCCCTCTCTAGCCTACATATTCCATCCAAATGTTATTACATCATAGATTCCTTCCAATATTTAAAATAACCAAGTTTCATAGAGATCCCCTACGTATTCCTTAAATCATTCTTTTATTTAATCCCTTTTTGGCTAACAACATTGAAGATGTCAAATAGAGCACTCTTACATATGATATTTCTTTTAATCTTTCAACAAACATGTGCAATAACATCAATAATAGCAATAATAATATCACTTATCATGTGCTATGTGCTGGACATCATCAGTGTTATTCTCTCAACAACCCTATGATATGGGTACCACTGTTAAATCCATTTTACAGATGAGAAAACTAGACCATAAGGAGGTATGCTACTTGTCAAGGTTACAAAGCTGTAGGCAACATGATAAGAATCAAGCCTCTCTAGAATGGCTCCAGAGCCTGTACTCTTCATCTCATCAATAGCTGGGATGGACTATGTGTACGTGTGCCTCTGGGTCTTTGCAGAAAGATGTGAACATGAACAGGAGATGACTACATACCTGACTTCAATTCCTGGCATATTCAAGTCCCCTCCAAAGCCATGTGACTAATCACTACGGTGATAAAACCAGGGGAGCAACACAAATATCCAAGTGCCTGGCTCACTGTCTTCTACCTAAGAACATGTGGCCCTACCAGTAGGCAAGGGAGGTGACCATCTTTAGCCTGAAGCATGCGGGCAGTTGGGGGGGGGGGCGGTTAGGCCATCAGGAGTAAGAACTCCCTTTAGCATAGAGCAAAGACTTTTACTGTGTCTGCCTCACCATGTACGTGGGGGGAGGGTGTCCCATGATTTCAAAATGCAAGGGAGTTGTCCTCATTTTCAATTAGCCTTGATTTTCCAGCTCTATTCCAGACACTGCAGAGACTGCCTAAATGCATAGCCTTAAGTAGAACACTTACCACAGGAATTTCCAGAGGTTTGCATTTATCCCACAGGAGTCAAATGGGTCCTCATACCAGCTTTGGTAGACGGGAATCACAGGCAAATTACATAATGTCTCTAAACCTTAATTTCCTCATTTGCAAAATCAGCATGATATATCTTATAGAGTTGTTGTAAAGATTAAATAAGTTAATATATGTAAATACCTAGTATCATATAATGTCTGGAATGCAGTACATGCCCAAGGTGTGTTAGATTTCTAACCCCCCATTCCTTGCTACACACACACACACACACACACACACACACACATACACTCACACACATTTCTCAGACTCATGTTCTCATGACTTTGAACAGAGTTCCAGATTTATAAACTGAAAGTGGATTAAATGCTCAAGGTTCAGGAGTCAGGAGCTCTCCCCCTCCCGGTCACCCATGGTGCTATTCCCATGCACAGCCCCACATCAGCATTGTTCGAAGAGGGGAGGGGTTATAGGGTATTCTTAGAAAAAATTTCCCAAGCAGGAAATATCATCATTAGCAGCAGTGACCCTGAGATCCTTCTCAGCCTACTTCATGACCAAAGGTACTTTTAAGTCTTGCTTTGTTCCCCCAAAATGTTTTATTCATGGTTTTCCCATCACATCGGCTACAGCACTGTAGTTCAGTCCTAAGCACCACTATCCACCCAGTAAATCTGCAAGGAGACACATCTTTCTGTATCTGTCTTTTCAACTTCCTTTGAAAACAAAGGACCTAAGTTGTGTGGGGGTTTTCACCCTCTTGGTGAAGTTAGTATTATTTGGGCTACTTTACCATGATGTCCTAACAAGACACACGAATAAAATAAACATTTGGGACACTCAATTTTTAGAGTTCAAATAAATCTCTAGACCTCTTTTGGAAAACAAATAAACCAGTCTGGTATATAAAATTCAATGATGAATTATTTAAACTGAAAATTCTCCTTCATATTAACATAAAAACAATTCATTATAAGAATTTTAATTTTAGCCTAGCTGATGTGACTCAGTGGTTGAGCATCAACTATGCACTAAGACGTCGCTGGTTCGATTCCCAGTCAGGGCACATGCCCAGGTTGTGAGCCAAATCCCCAGTGGGGAGTATGCAGGAGGCAGCCAATCAATGTTCCCTCTCATCGATGTTTCTATATCTCTCTCCCTCTCCCTTCCTCTCTCTCTAAAAATCAATAAAGAAAAAAAAATTGTTTTTAAAGAATTTTAATTTTAAAATGCTATACTTTTGTTGGAGTGTCCTTTGGCCATTAACAGTGAGTGCTACATCTCTTTGTCTCAATTAGTCACTTTTCCTTTGTTCTCAAAAATTAGATTTATAATATAAAAAGAGCAAGAGAAGGTTATCTTTTTATCACTAAACAAACACCTCTCCAACAACAAAGTTCATTGGCAAAACAAGTTTTCACCAATTTCTATTGAAACCAAAAAAGAAAAAAGAATAGTGAACCAAAGTTTTTATTTTTTATTTTATTTTATTTAGTCGCTTTTCCTTTGTTTATTTTATTTCCTCCCTTACCTGCTGCTAATGAGCCTCACCACTGACAAATGCCCAGCAGGGTGAACACAGTTCTTCTAGAGAAATCTGTTCTTAAATAAAGAATTGCCTGCATTATAAAATTATTACTTTGTTACTATCACGCTGAGATGTTCAATGTCATTACTGCAATGGATTTTTACAGGTTGGTCACAAGAAATAAAAAAGCAACCCTTAACTCCAGGTGAGAACAATCTTTCTTTCATTTTGTAAGGAAGACATTTTTACAACATGTTGACTAGCTGCAATGATAGGATAAAGCAAATTTCTGAAATATGATTTCTGGCTAAAAGAATGTTGACTATCATGTCTATAAAATAATCCCTGCCCCAGGACCTCGCACCGCCCTGCGAACCAGTAGACACAAAGTTGCAGGCAGCACGCTTGCCTACTTCCAGGCAGACCCTGTGTCCTCTCAGGTACAGCCAGGACTTTCTGAGGGACGCCGCGGGCTGCTCTCCCTTCACACGCCGTCTCTGTTCCTCAGGCACAGGGCACCGGCTGCTGCCTCACGCCATCGCATTCTGGCCCTGCTCCTGGACATCAGCACGGCCACTCTCTGCCCTTGGATCCCAGCTCCGTGTTTTCTCCTCAGCAAGGCCTTGCCTGAACTCCTAAATGATTTCACTCCCTAGCATACCATGCATGTGTTTTCTTTATAGGAACAAGAACGATCTGACAACAGTATGCTCACTTACAGTCAGTTCTCATTATTCATGAAACTTTGTGTATGCATTTCCGTGAACACTGAATCAGGGACCATGAAACCTGTGCTCCTGGGGGAAATGCAGAGTCAGGTTCCTGAGAGGCTCTGGTCACATTTTCATCAACCTACCAATACATAATCATGTTTCATGTGTGTTTGTACTTAAAGATACCTTTTCAGTACACATTGTTGATTCCTTAACATTGACTCCAAGGCCGACAGCCATCACTCGTGCCTGCATGAAGCATATCTAGCACATGTTTTCTCCGAAAGGCACATGACAGCCTTCCTGCACGAGGACACCACACAGCACTACACTAGGCATTCTAAATAGCAAACAATATACAAATGCGAAGACATAGCACTAAACAGACCACAAAAAGGATGCTCATTTACAGCTGAGACAGTGTCACTTAGTCAATCTCAGCTGGGAACATGCATGTTATGAGCCTCAAATCTTTCATTGCTTTGTGCATGTCTGGAAACGACCATGAAATGGGGGTTACACATATATTTAGCCAGTAGGTAAATTCATAAATACAGAATACATAAGTAACAAGGACTGACTATATTTGCTTCTTTTGCAGCTACCCTTTTCTTTTGAGTTCCATGACAACGGGATTCTGTCAGGTCTTTTTTCACCGTTGCATCCCCAACACCAAAATGGTGCAAGGCAGATGGTCAATAGCAGATAAATGAATATTCATGGAATGACCAAGTGAGCTAATGCTATTTCCCTCTGCCAAGAAGAATCTACCTCTCACTCCCTAGCACATCATCCTTGTCCTCCTCCAGAGCACATCTCAGAAGAATCTGCACCAACCTCCCAGGCACAGTTTTGATCTCCTTTTAGGCTTCCTGAGTGTATCTCTATTATAACATGTATTAAATTCTATTTTAGCCCTGGCCGGTTTGGCTCAGCGGTTAGAGCGTCGGCCTGCGGTCCAGAAAGACCTGGGTTCCATCCCCGCTAAGAGAATGTACCTTGGTTGCAGTGTGTCCCCGGCCCTGGTTGGTCGTGTGGGTGGCAGCCACTCGATGTGTCCCTTTCACGTCAATGTTTCTCTCTCTCTCTCTCTCTTCCTTTTTCTCCCGCCCACTCTATCTGAACAAAAAATGGAAAAATGTCCTCGGGTGAGGAAATAAATGAATAATAAATAAATACACACATACATACATACATACTCATAGTTTATAAATGCTCTTCCCTTGACCTTTCCAAACAGGATATTCATCTAAGGGATGCAGATACTATAAGCTGTCTTTTTAAAAGACATTATATTTTATTTTGGTTTTTTGTTTTTTTTTTCAGTGTCCTTGCCTGGGAATTAACTGTGACCCTTTGGTCCATGAGCCAACTTTCTTAACTGCTGAGCCAAACTGGCCAGGGCTGGAAAAAAACAAAAAAATAAAAATACATTTTGTTCTATCCCTTGTTTAAAGAAAAATCTTTGCCCAGCCAGTGTGGCTCAGTGGTTGAGCATTGACCCATGCACCAGGAGGTCACCGGTTCAATTCCCAGTCAGGGCACATGCCCAGGTTGTGGGCCCAATCCCCAGTGGGGGGCATGCAGTAGGTAGCCAATCGATATTCTCTCTCATCGATGTTTCTATCTCTCTCTCCTTTCCTCTCTCTCTAAATTCAATAAAGGAAAAAAAATTTTTAAATAAAGAAATAAAAATCTTTTGTGCTTTTGTCACAAAAGCGGTATTTCCTTGGGATTTACTATCATGGCTATCTCTAGAGTTGTGACTTATAGTAATCATTTCACTGTGTGTGTGTGTGTGTGTGTGTGTGTGTGTGTGTCCGTTTGTACACCTTAAGTACAATTTTTGTTTTAAAATAATATACATTTTAATAAAATAAAATGAAAAGGAAAGCTCCACATGCGCTGAAAGGTAGCTGTTGCTGAGATGTTCACTAAGTAAAACATAACAACAAAAGCCTCCAGAAAACATTAATCCAACAATGGAAAGCAGTTTAGGAATTTTAGACTTATCAAAGAGAGCTTCAGCGACTTTGTCAAAGTAGAATAACATGTGTGCCTCAAAGAAGTGTGATTATATTCATAGGCTGAAATATAAATCTAGCAATTTACCATTAGCTACTGGGTTAAGCTAAATGGCCCTGAATTAACTCTGGATTTCACAGCCTGGCTTCAGTCTGCAAGCTGGTTGGAGCCACGACATCCAGTGAGCCCTGGACAGTCCTGCCTAGAAAGCCTTCTTTCCACCACTTGCCAGTTCGCACCATCTCCATCCTTCCGAGCCCAGTCCAGGCCCTACTGCCCTGGCCATTTCATACCACTGTTATCTCACTCTCTTTTTCCACCAATTGACTTACTTCTTGTCCCATCAGCTAACATTTTATGAGTATCCATATATATCTTATCTGCTTTATTAGATAGGTGAGAGTTATCTAGAATGATCACCTCCCCAGTACCACTCAAGAAAGTGCCTAGTGGTCAATAAATACTCATTAAACACGGGTCTGAATGTGAAGCTAGTTGATAAAACAGTCAAATCCTTATTACATGATAACAAAATAATAAGAACTTGTGTTTATAATGTCATTCAATCCAATAACACCAACCATCCCTAAATGCACAAGAGAACTTACTGTTGTTTTCTGCATAAATCCTTATGACAGGCATCAACTCAAAGAGCACTTTTGGTTTGGACTCGATGAGTTTCATGTTCCTCTTGTCCCAGCCAGCACCTTCAAGATATAAGCCGTAGACGTAGACGCCTTCTGTGGGAGGGGCAGAAATGTCATCCTTCATCCACTTGGTGACTTCATTGCAAAGCACCATATTGTCCAGAGCCCAGCCTTTGTTGGCCCGAGTTATCTCCTACTCCCGGCAAGAACAAAAGCAAAGGATGAAATTAGCAATTAGAGGTTTGTATATACAGAGTATAAATGACAGTATAGTCCCCAATTACCCTAATTCAAAGTAAGTAGAACAGTATTTAAAGTTAAAAAGATTCTCTCAGAACCAATACCCATGTCCCAAGTTAACCACGTGTGTGTGTGTGTGTGTAATTAACAAATAAAGATTCTGAAATTCAAGCTAGCAGCTTGAGAATAAGTTGCTGGATTTATGTTCAGGACAATGTAAGAGCTTGCACCCAGAAGAGAGAGTCATTCTCTGTCTGTTATATTCTTTAAAACTATCATGAAAGAAGAGTACTTTATAGAGGAAAATTATAAGAACACAACAGAAGCATGGCAGAGCTATGTATTACCTGTTTCATTGCAGTCAAAAATCCTTGGGGGTTAAAGAAGCCTGTCATCCAGAAGCAGTGGGGTCGGCCATTGAAAACCCAAGCAGTAAACTGGCCGTTTCTTTCTATCAGTTCAGTAAACCAGAAACCCAATGTACTTGAAACCCATGACGCCTGAAATGCACACATTAAGACAATTAATATAGGTTTAATTTTGCTGTCTAACTGGCTATCATCACAGAAAAAAATTATGAAATACCAATTTCACATTTAGAATTTAAAAGTCACTAAGAGCCCTGGCCGGTTTGGCTCAGCGGTTAGAGCGTCGGACTGCGGTCCTGAGAGACCCGGGTTCGGTTCCCACTAAGGGCACGTGCTTCGGTTGCAGTTTGTCCCCGGCCCTGGTTGGGTCGTGTGGGTGGCGACCACTCGACGTGTCCCTTTCACGTCGATGTTTCTCTCTCTCTCTCCCTCCCACACTCTATCTGAACAAAAAATAGAAAAGATGTCCTTGGGTGAGGATAAAAAAAAAAAAAAGTCACTAAGACACGAATCCCCCTGGGGTACTGAAATTAAAGTTTTGGAATTATTTTTCTTCTGTAAGCTATTGTGATAGGACCAGCTCATTGTCATGGGAATACCAGGTGGACTGAGAGCGCAGATGTTCTCCAAGGTGTCCGCTGCCAACAGACTCACCTTCCATTTGCAAACATATTCGTCACCAGTTCTGCTATAAAGCATTAAAACAGTTATATTACACTTAACAGGTTTCAACTATTTTCCTTAGGTTACATTTTCAACAGATACATAACAAAACAGGATCTCTATTTACATAAATGTGCTCATGGTCTAATCAATGCTATCAAACATATTCTGTGGGTAATAACACATAAAAGCCTTTATCCATCTATCATTTTTACAGAGGCAAACAACAATTATTCTCTGACCCCTAAGAATGTACTTTGATTTCCTCTGATGAAGGAGGAGAAATAGAAACAAAGGCTCCTTTACCACTAACAAATTAATTGCATTTATTGCCTGTAACATTCAGCCTAAATTTACATGTAGAGCATCTTATACTTGGCATGGATATGTCATTAATGCTATCAGCAGCCATACTGGTGGGTGTCTCCAAATCAAATCACATTTTCATAAAAGTTTACTGTAATTGCAATATTTTATGTATGAATAAATGTAATGATCAACCTGGATAGATATACCACTTGAATTTCAAATATCTTAAGAAACAATTTTCCTATTTTCAAAAGAAACTGAGATTCCAAAGATTGATAGTATACTGAGTAGAATAGAAACCTGTATAAAAACATCATAATTTAAAAATTAGGTAACTCATTCTATTCAATAGTTATAGATGTATTAACTAAAAGAGATGTGTTTCTACTACATCTGATCTGAGGACACAGGGCACCATTAGGAGAGGGTGCCTCCTGGCAAGGATCCCGTTCCAGAGCCTCCCGGGCACTGCTCAAGCTGGGTTTGCTGGATTAGTGGGTAACAAAACAGTAACCAGTGACTAAGTAGGTTCTCCTTCTGTCATTGACAGTGAAGAGAGGCAATTCAGATGAAAGAAAAAAATTTTAAAAAACTCTCTGAATTTACTGAAGGTGAAAAGGAGAGGAAGGGGTCTGGTAAAAGCTAATTCTGAGTTTCTGAATTGTGTGACTAGAGTGATGAATAATACTGTCATCAAATATGATGGAGAAGTCAGTAGGAAGGGCACTCCATAGGTACTGTTTGCTGCCTATGGGACCCACTGCCTTGGAATCTGCCAAAGCCCTGGGTGAGATATTGGAGTCTCAGCACTAACTAAGTCTCCTCTGAAAGACTATCAGTTCTAATCCTGTCAAGTATCACCTTCCCATTTACCTGAATAACCTCCCAAAGTTCAAGTCCTCAGTTACCCCATGACCCAATCTCATCTCTGGATGCTGCCCTTTCTGTACATCCCCCAATTTAACCCAAAGCCCAGTCCTCTTCCCCTCCCAATTCTTTCCACTGCACTTTCAGCACCCTCAGGGCCATGATCAGCAAATTCCTCCAGATCTTTCACCTCTTCCCAGAACATTCCCCTACCTCCTCTGTAATCTTCTCCCCCCATCCTCACCCACAAAAGATTGCTTCCTTTGTAGCCTTCTCAGAATGTAAGATACTGTTTTCTTCACAGCCATCAGGACCAGAGGAAGTAGATATACTTGTTTCTGACAGATTCTCATTTCGCATTATTCTCTTCCTTTGAATCTCATGCCATCTGGACATATCGGTCTCACCCCTTCTTGTTTCTGTTGCCTACTAGTCACTCCCTTTTATTTATCAAGGAATTTGGCTCCTGGTTTACTCTTCCACTCCATCCCCAAAATAATCATGAGAATGAGGATGGGATGATGGTGATAATATAAATAGTGGAGGTGGTAGAGGTGGTTGTGATGGAAGTGGTAATGCAGGAGGCAGTGACAATGATGACAGTTATGGAGGTGGTGGTGACAGTGGTAGAGGTAGTGGAGGGATGATGATGATGAAGGTGGTAATGATGGAAGCAGTGGTTGTGGTGAAGGTAGAGGTGGTGGTGGTGGTGGTGGAGATGGGGATGCTGGTGATGGAGGTGGTAGTAATAGAAATGGTGGTAGAGGTGATGGAGGTGAAGGTGGTAGAGGTGGTGGTGGTGGAGATGGTGATGGTGGTGTTGATGGTGATACTAATACAAATGGTGATGGAGGTGGGAGTGGTGGTAATGGGCGTGGTGGTAGTAGGGGTGATGGTGATAGAGATGGTAGTGATGGAAGGAGTGGTCGTGAAGAAGGTGGAAGTGATGGAAATGGTGGTGGTGATAATAATGGTGGTGGTAACAGAGGTAGTACGTGGTTTTAAGAAGAATAATAGCAAGTATATACATAACGCTGGCCATATGCCAGATATTCTTCTAAGCACTTTACATTCATCAACTTATTTAAGTCTCACAAGACCTGTAATAGAAGTAAGAATAATAATAATTCCCTTTTCAGATGAGGACTTAGGCACAGCAAGACAAGTAGCTCATCTGAGGTTGCACAGCTTTGATGTGCCAAAAACATGATTTGAACTCAGGTACTCTGGCTCCAGAGTTCAGCTCATAACCCATTTACTGCATTTATTTACATTCATTAATCATTTTTGGTGACACCAGGATCCATGTGAATGACCCATTTAATACCCTACCCTCTTTTTTTTTTTAATCCTCACCCGAGGACATTTTTGCATTTATCTCCAGAGAGAGCAGGAGGGAGAGAGGGAGAAAGAGAGAGAGAGAAACATCAATGTGAGAGAGACACATCGACTGGTTGCCACCCTGGGGCCAGGGATGAACTGCAACCGTACCTACCCTTACGGGAACTGAACCTGGGACTCTCTGGTCTGTGGGCTGATGCTCTAACAGCTGAGCCAAACCGGCCAGGGCAATACCCTACCTTCTTAATCTCATGATTTCTGATTTCTAACAATCCATTTAAATCACTCAATCCCACAGTCTCATTTTAAATCCTGTCCTCATCAAACACTGCCCTCTTGGGTTAGGCACATCATCTCCACAACTTTGTTTCCTTTCAAGGAGAGAGAGCTCCATTTACATAACACTCCAGGCTCCTTCGTCCCCTCACTCCCCTACTCCAAGGAGGTATAGAATGAATGTGACTTGGGGGAAGGTGGGGTGTTATAGAGATAGTCTGTGCTCATCAAACATCCTGTGTGGCCCCCTACACTTCCCAGTCTCCCATGCAGTTACGTTGGGTCTATGAATCTACTCTGATCCATGAAAATTAGTCCCAGTGTACCCTGTCCACTCTTCCCTCCTTCCGACTGTGATGACTTCAGAGGCCGTATGGTGGTGCAGCCACTACCAGATGGTGAGGCCTCCATCAGATGGACCCATTGTAACTATGTGGAGCTTAGGACCCACCGACTTGTGGAGGAGAAATAGAAGCAACAGAAGCTCTTAAGATGTGTATCAATAAATCAGCCCAGAGACAGCAGGTAGTTAGGAAAGTCCTATCAGCAGCAGGAGCACATAGATATACATGTTGAGAAACATAGCCCCTTTCTCTTTTCTTTGGGGGCTGAGATGCCTGCAGGGAGCTCACACTCTGGTCTGCTCTGCATGCCCTAGTTTCATAAGAAGTCATTGCCAGGGAGCCCTGTGGACACTTCACTTTTGGACTTCCCAATTCTAGAACTGTGCGACAATAAATTGCCATTGTTTAAACCACCCAGTCTGTGGTAGTTCTTTATGCAGCCCCAGAAAACTAACGCGTTTTTCCATTGTACTTGCCTAATGAAGCCTGGCATGGCATGACCTCAATAATCTGCCTTCCCAGGCCTGTTCCCAGCCAACTGAGTGCAGCTGGGGGAAACTGTACAACTGCATAGACCTGGTGCACTTGGTGTTCATGACTTCAGACTGCAAGTGGGTAAAGCCTTTCACATTTCGCCACCTGCCCTCTATCCCAGTTTCCTCTTTCTAATGAGCCTTCAGGGAGGGTAGAGCATATGTATTTCTAAAGGGAGGTAGAAATGAACATCTTGGGAACAGAGACTTTCAGGGAGAGCTATGAGTCAAGTATTGATGAGTTCCTATTGTGGGTTTAGAGTCACCCCAGGTGATGGCATGGTCAGGGGGAACAGAAGCAAATGGCAGATCCAATTTCTCAGGAAATATGGGTAGAAATACAGCAACATTTGTACCCTTTCCCAGGTCTTTCCCTCACCATAATTAATCTTAGCAATTTCACTTACATCTCCCAATAAAATGTACTTACATAACACACACACACACACACACACACACACACACACAGTCTTCAATACAGAACAAAGAAACTATGTCATTTAGGCTCCCTCAAATACATGTTTTCTTGATTAAAAAGACACTCGGGTCTTCATTTTATTTTTCTAAGTAGAAAATGATTTCTTTTTTTTTTATTTCTCTTCCTTACCCAAGGATGTTTTTCCATTGATTTTAGATAGAGTGGAAAGGAGGGAGGGAGAGAGGGAGGGAGGGAGGGGGAGAGAGAGAGAGAGAGAGAGAAAAACATCAATATGACAGAGACACATTAATTGGTTGCCTCCTGCATGACCCCGACCAGGGTTGGGGATCAAGCCACAACCAAAGTATGTGCCCTTGCAGGAATCGAACCCATGACTCTTTGGTCTGAGGGCCAATGCTCTAACCCCTGGGCCAAATTGGTCAGGGTGAAAATTATTCCTTAAAACCACATCTGTCATTTAACACAATTACCAACAGATAATCAGTAAGCACACTTGTCTTGAGATATATATACTCACATATCTACAAACAAAGGAAAAATGTTTCTCTTTGGTGTGACTTTTGATATGTGTGTGCATCTCAGAACATTCTCTTCTACAAAACTAGTTTCAAGGGCTTTGAAGCCCAAGAGCTTGGGTTTAAATTCTGATTCTTGGACAACTTAGGTGTGTGATTTGAGAAAAGATTTAACTTCCCCCAACCTCAACTCCCTCATTTGTAAATTGAGGGCAATATAGTGTAAGACTTAAATGAAATAATGCATGTAAATTGCCCAGTAGAGCACCTGATATACAGAAGATGCTAAATAATTTCCTTCCCTACCTACAATCTAAAAATACAGGACTATAGGGGGTTAGTCCCTAACTAAATTATTCTTAGATGTTTTCCACTTGTCAATTATAATTATTGACAACAATAAAGGGATTAGGCATAAGAGCAGACTTAAACATACTTTTTTCCACTGAGCAGGAATTCTTGCATCAAACATGCAATTCAACGCATCTTGGAGATTTTCACTCATGATGATGGTGCCATCGATGGCAAGCTTTAGCTCAGTCAGGGTGCTGCGGACCAGCGTGAGTACCCTTTGCATTCTGTCTATCTCCTGCCTCAGGAAAATGTTCATCGGCTGGAATGGCCCCATCTTTTGCAGCCTCTCTCTTACCTGCCATGAAAACATTCAGCACACGTTAAAAATGGGAAAGCTATCAATGTTTATGCAACAGGGGCTTCTAAAATGGCCCGAAAATTTACAATTCTATAAATAGCAAGCATTTTTTTTTCATTGCCAGAAAACAGAAAAAAATAAGAAATAAAACATCTGTTAGATGACCAGCTGATTTTTCATCCCATGTGGGAAAGAACAGACAGCCTTTAATTCACAGAAAAATATAAAATGCATGACCACAACCACGCAGCCTTCTAAAGAACAGCCGCCCTTGTTGGGAAATATTCACTTACTACCAATCTAAGACTTTCTTTTTTTAAATAAATTTTATTAATTTATTTATTTAATTTTTTTACAGATGATAAAACATACACATGGGTACACACAAACAGACAAGCACACGTACATGACCATTTTGCTGGTTCCCTCAAAAAATTATAAGTGCATTTCCAAAGCTTTCTGTTTTCCATCAAATCATCTATCCATCCATCCACCCATCTACCTGCTCATTTCCATCTTACAAGTATTTATTGAGAATCTTCTATGGATTGGTTGTGCAAGGCTGAGTTGCTTTATCCCAGAGTAGCACTGACAAATTCAGCAAAAGGAGGGAGACTCTCCTAAATTCCATTACTTACCATACTTATTTATTATATTTTTAGATATTTTTAGTGCTTCAAAAATATTTCAACTACTGCTAGACATGAATGATCTGTTTCCTGATACTATAATGAAAGGTATTTATGAAAGCTGAGTGCAGTATTGATTTTCTCCAAGCAAGCTATCAGACTTTCTTCCCAGGGAAATTATTCCCTTGGTGATAGACCCTTGCGTTCAGTCTATACATAGTACTAGCAGCCAAAATGGCCTGCTTCGTGGAAAATAATAAGATGCTAAAGAAACAAAATCTTGCAGGTTTTCTTTTGAAAATAGGTGGAAAGGGTACAATATATAAAGACATATGATAGCCCCGTGACAAAACTATCACACGTTTAGTCCAGGTCATCTCTCAAGACAATATGGAAGGTAACCCAGTTACTTTTGCTTTTATCAAAAGTTTAAAAATGTTACCAGGGTCAATCTTTGCACAATTTGTTAAAATGTCTAAAAAATTAACTTTAATAATCATAAAATTGCTTAGAAATTAGTTATATATTAAAAAGATATATCAATATTTTTAACCAGTGAGATGAAGCTACAAAGATTTAATGATAAAAATACAGACTCCCTGAAATTAAGAATGCTTGAATTTGTTTTTCTTTAGAGACAGAGGAAGGGAGAGAGAGAAACATCAATGAAAGAAAAGCATCGATCAGCTGCCTGCTGCACACCCACTACGGGGATCAAGCCCACAACCTGGGCATGTGCCCTGACTGGGAATTGAACCATAGACCTCTAAGTTCATTGCTCAAGGCTCGACCACTGGGCCACACCAGCCAGGCAAGAATGCTTGGATTTTAAGGTGTA
Organism: Molossus molossus; assembly: GCF_014108415.1. Taxonomy (NCBI): domain Eukaryota; kingdom Metazoa; phylum Chordata; class Mammalia; order Chiroptera; family Molossidae; genus Molossus; species Molossus molossus. Next base: position 28,646,846 of record NW_023425366.1, on the reverse strand, counting down.
TATTAAATTACACACATTTTTTAAAAATAATCAGGTGCTAATCTCTAAGAATACATTACTTTCCTTCAAACAAATAACAATGTGAAGTACCTCAAGAGGAAGTTCTAGAAGAGAAACCCTAACACATCAGTAAACACTTGTAATTTAATTATGAATGTAAAAATTCACATCAGTTTTTTATTATTTCTATTTTGAAAAAAATCACATTTATAAATTTAAAATTTTTTCTGGTATTTCAGAAAGTGAGTTTTTTAAATACACTTTTTTGTAATTTTAGAAAAATTGTGTGCCCTCTTTCCTCATTCCCCCCAAAACAGACACATCCACAGCTGACATTTTGACAGGATTCCAACTCACTTCAAAAGGGCCATAGTCAGGAGGCAGCTTTTCCAGCATGTCATCGGCGAGCCGAGCCACCACGGCTTCCCTGGTCTCTTCCCCTCCACCAGAGCTGTCCTTGGGCTGGATGCCCAGGATGGTGTCCAGCACGTCCTTGGCAAGCTTGCTCTGGTAGGTGATGTCGGCATTGGGGTGCAGCCCGAAGACCTCGGGGCTATCATAGGTGGGCAAACTCTGAACAACAAGGACCTCGGTAAGCACAGACCGCTGACATAAATTCCAGTTAAATTATACTCTCTTGGGAAAGAAACATGTTTGTATTAAGCTAAGCAATTATAAGAAATGTCTTAGTTGTGGCAGGCCACCATCTCAGTAATTTCTCCCAAAATAAATCAAAAGTTGCCTTGGAAAAAATTAACATTGAGAAACAATCGGCTCATGGTACTTTAATGTTGCACCTCTAGCAAATTTAATTGAAGTGATGCTGTCTTGTTTTATAACATGTAAGACAGAAAGGGAGCTATGGATTGGTGTTTTGTTTTCTGAAGGTCTCATCTAATTCAAGCCAGTTGTTTAAATGAATGCTGGATAACTAGTGGTGACTAGGATTTTAAGATACCAGAACATGACAGTTTTAGCTATTAGGGCCTAAGTAAGGGAACTGTATTCTCCTGGGGAGAAAAAGACTAGGAAAAGGGAGAAACATTGAGAGAGCAAGAGTTAACGAGGACATGAGACAGCACGAGATGGAGAGCAAGAAACTGAAGTAGAACAAGCACGCAAAATTCTCCCCCAGCCATTTGAAAAACAAACATTTACCTGAAATTTGACATATATTTCTATGTGCCAATTGTATCCTAATCTTTATTGTTGTCTTATTCACATTTTCCCCTCCTTTCTACTCCCTTATTTTATTCCCTTTTACATAATGTCTTCTTATCAGCGACCTCAAGTTCATTGTGAAATGAGATGTATATAAATAAATATATGTACAGGCATATCTAAATTTATACCTTCATAGGCACCTTCTTATTCAGTACCAATGATTTAAAGACACACATAGTACAATTAAGACATATATTTGTTGATATGAATTACTAAAAGTATAAAGGTGATAATATATGATAAACTCATCACACTTATTTATCACAGAACCTCTAAATAAACTAATATATTTAGTCCTTTGAGGATGTTGTGCTTTAGTTTGTTCACTCTGAGATAAATCTTAGAGGCAAAAGAGATTGCTAAATAATGATCTAATAAATCCAAGGTATAGAGACAGAAAATGTAGTTACCTTGAAACACAAATCAATTTTCTTCCCCAAATATCCTGTCAAAATTTATCTTATTCTTTCTTAGAGCAGTGTTTCTCAATCAAGGGTGATTTTGGCCCCCAGGGGACATTTGGCCATGTGTGGAGACATTTTTGGTCGTCAAAACTGGGTAGGGAAAGCTACTGACATCTAGTGGGAAGAGGCCAGCATTGCTGCTAACCACTCTCCCCAGGACAACCCCCATCATCTCTTCCACTACAAAGAAGTATCTGGCCCTGAATGAGGAAGCTCTTATACAAGTGGATTCCTGCACATACTTACACACTGTCCATTAGGCCAGGATTAAGGAACAGATGTCACAAAATAAGGCAAGTGGATTGAAAAATAGAACACATTGAGTCTAGAGGCTGCCTCAGCCCTACTATCCCAGGTAACAAGTCTCACAGGTAGAGAGCTCCAGGGAATTGATGTAGGTCCCCCAGTTCTAATCTGTTCATTCTATCATCTCCCCCAAAGAACATTCTTTACTGGCGCATTGAAAGAGAATAGGGGGAGAAAATTCATACAAAACATACACACAAAACAAATATAAACATTTTAATCATATGGTAAAATATAAACATATAAAGAAAGCATCTACAGTGGAAGGTTCAATATGTATCACCATTAAAATGTATACTAAAGGGAGCATATATAGTGTAAATCAATAACCAAAAGATCAAGTGCTGAGGATATTTACTCTATGCATAAAATTCTGACATTGACAAACCTGGATATAGTGAAGATAGTTATCCACCGTGCTGCATTTTGGAATATTGTATCCTTGGTAAAAGCAGAAATCTGATCCAAACATATTTTCACTGAACCAAACCTTGGCAATTGTGTTCAACAATCTCTTATCATAGTCATCAGTGACTCTGCCTCCATATTGAATCTCGCCTATCATGTAGCGGACAGTGGACCAGGATACGCCCTAAGAAAAATTGTAGAATAATTGTGTAGAACTGACTACTGTCTCATCCTCATTTTCTCTGCCAAGTAACATCTGTGTGTTCATTTTCATCAACATCCTTCACTCATTCATTCATTCATTACTAATGTGAAAAGTACAGAAAGAAAATTAATTAGTCAAACGTAAGTGATTACTCAAATGTTACTCGTGCTCATCTTTATGACTTGAAATAGACTCTTCATTCATATTTTCATAATTTCATATTTTAATTTCAACAGAACAAAATGTTTATTTGTTGTTGTTGTTTTAGAATATTGAGGCAGTTCTCTAAGAAGCACATACCTCAAAAGGAAAAGAATCTAGAATTCATTTTCATTTTTTAAAAACCAAGTTTCCTTATCATTCGCCCCTTCTTGCTTAAAAAACGATTGTTTTATATCAACTTCACTTTGAGAAATTAAAAGATAATTAAAATTTGTTAATCTTTTTAGCTGAAATCAAAAGACAAGTGTGACTCCAGTTGCAATGACTTAAAGATAATGACTTTGCAAGCACAGAAAATCATCATTCTTGCAAGATTTACCCTAAAGCTGGGGGGGGGGGGCATGTTAGCTTGGGGACCCACAATCACTAGTGACATAAAGCAGCTCTCACACAGTACCTTTTTGATATCCATGTCATCCAAGTGGTTCTGGATGAATTGCACAGTGGCATTAAAGTCCGCTTGATTAAACTCATAAGGGATGTTCCACCCCAGGGGACCAAACTTCCGCCTCTCCTGGACCGCGGAGTGCAGGAAAGCCACTGCATACAGCATGGGCTTCCACTGGGCCACCGTGCTCACATCCAGCAGGTCTTGGCTCACACCTGTTATGGTCAGCCAGGTGAAAACCAGTATCATCTCTCAAACATCTTTATTTTCTATTACTTTTATAAGTTATTAGTTATCTTTGTAAATTTCTAATATTAAACTTCACTTATCTTGAATTATTCTTATCACATTCATATGGCAACTATAATTTAACTCTTGGGTAGCCAGAGGGCATTTCTCTCTGAAAAATCTGCGAAGAGATTTGAGGGGAGGAGGGGCTCGCTAATATGGATCAAGTTCCTGCCAATTCATCTGGAGGAAGAATAACGGCAGTAAAATAAATGCTGCTGCTACTACTACAACCACCACTACTACTTAATAATAATAAAATAATAATAAAATATACATTGTTATTATTATTTGGAACAAGTACATACACTATTTTAATTAATATTAAATTGTTACTACTGTATATAGAAGCCCATTGCAACCTGAATATATTGTCATTATAATACTTATTATACATGTATCTATATTATATATAAAATTATATTTTTTTCACTTGGTAATCTTTCCCAACTGCCATCACCCTTCCATATCCCTTTTATTCCCACATTATCTTATAAATTGGCAGGAATTTAGTCGTTAGCAATTCCAAAAAAAAACTCTTTTGTAGAATTTTCAGATTGATATCAAATCATTATTATATTCATTATTATTAAGTACACTACGTTCTAATCATCACAGATAGATTGTATTGTCTTTATTTTACATGTGAGAAAATTGAAACTCTGGTTGTTTGAATGACTAACACCCAAAAGAACAAAGCATTTTGTTCAGGGAGGACCAGAAACAGAGTGTCTGACTCGAGGGCTCAGGCTCTTTCCATGACCATGAGTCCCAGACAGGAAGGTATGAGGTAGAGGAAGCAAAGGCAAAGAGAATACTCTCAGTTCGGGTTTTGAATGGAGGGCATTTTGGCCGGGTTTTGTTGCTTTTGTTTGGTTTCTAACTTAGCTACCATACTGACATGGGCTTCATAAGTGAAGTCAGGCCAAACTTTAATTCAGCCTCTCCTCTTGGAAGAGGCTATTGTCCTACTTCTGGTATGGAGCATAAAGTCCAAACATGACAAAAATATCAAGTTTAGATAGTAGCATAAAAAGGCAGGTGTCTAGTGGAGAACAATATAGGCCAAAGTAGAACAATTCTGGGCAAAGGGAAACATACGAGGTGGGAGATTCTGAGGTGTGCCACCTGACGCTGTCAGGTCACGTTCCACAAGGGTCATCCTCTCCTCATCATATTAAATAATAGTACTATTTGCTATAACTGCACCTGAGCTAATTCCATTTTTGCAGTTTCTTTAATGAAACAATCTAAGTATAAGCACCCCAATAGATTTGGAAGTATTCCTCCACTCACCGCCGTATGTTCTTTTCAGTCCTGCCCGGAGGCCCTGCGGAGGCTCATTGGCAAATTTAATGGACATCTGAAGGAGTGTAATGGGAAACTGCTTATGAACCTCAGTGGTCATCCACAGGCGGAAGGCATCATGGACCACCTCAGTTTCTGTAACCATGTCCATCAGCTCATCCATGAAGTCGAGTCCCAGGTGGCAGTTCTGCAGAAGGGCCCATCCTCCCTGAGTCAGCAGTAGTGAATGAAAATTAGGCTATTTTTATGTTTTGCCCAAAGATTTAAATCATTACATTCTTTAAAAATTAAGTAATTAAAATTTAACAGAAAAGCACACTAGCCACTTTAAATTCATCTAGGTCAGATCTACGGATGCAATAATGTTTCATTGAGATAGTTCTATCTGTTCTTGTTCCATGCAGTGGTCCCACAAAGAGCATGTCAATTGTAATAATATATGGTAGGAGTCATGAAAATAACCAAAAGCATAAAAAGATCTAACAGCACTTGCAAGTAAAGATGGTTGATTGAAAATATCCGTTTAGCTCAGCTTCCTCCCCAAATTCCATGAAAACTTCAGTGAAGGGACTTTTCAAAGGCATGAACTCTTAAGGACAAAAACAGCAAGGATGAAGACAGTCTCAATAATATTCAAAATGAACTCAAGGAAGCTGAATCCTCCATCAACAGTCAGGGAAAGCTGAGATGTAACCTAATTTGTACCCCACAAGCTCCCCAAACAATCAAGAATAGGTGGCAAGAGGTCCTTCTGGAAGTGGAGGAAGAAGCTGGGCTAACACAGGAAGGTTGGAAGTCCAGACCCCTGACATGTTCCAACCCCACCTAAAGAAAGATGGAAAGCCCTGGCCAGCTTGGCTCAGCAGTTAGAGCATCGGCCCACGGACCGGAGAGTCCCGGGTTCGGTTCCTGCTAAGGGCACGTACCTCGGTTGCAGCTTGTCCCCGGCCCCAGTTGGGGTCGTGTGGGTGGCAACCACTCAATGTGTTTCTCTCACATCGATGTTTCTCTCTCTTCCCTCCTCTCTCCCTCCCACTCCATCTGAAGATAAATGCAAAAATGTCCTTGGGTGAGGATAAAAAAAAAAAAGATGAAAAGCCAATTTTCTTTAAGAGGCCAAACAGACAGCATTTGAACTGAAGGACATCAATGCATTAAGGGTATAGGAAACTCCCTGAAAACAGGTGAAAGAAAATCTACCCACTGGTTTTAAAACCTACCCCTCCTGTCTCCCACTGACCTCCCAGAAGAATACTGGTAGCTGGGCAGAATATAGCCTGCAGAATGTGGAAGAACCTTCTCTGGGGAATTGGACCATTCTAAGAAAAAGAGCCTGAGAAAATAAGCTATATCTCTTTCATAAATGATCCTAAAAACATACAAATATTCAGTGTATAAAGCAAGGCAGGCAAAATCGGATCCAGAAATACATCAAAAAAATTATTCACCATGACCAAGTGGGATTCATTCCAGGGATGCAAGGCTGGTACAATATTCGCAAATCAATAAACGTGATACACCACATCAACAAAATGAAGAATAAAAACCACATGATCATATCAATAGATGCTGAAAAAGTATTCGACAAAATCCAGCATCCATTTCTGATAAAAACGCTCAGCAATGTAGGAATAGAGGGATCATATCTCGACATAATAAAGGCCATATATGAAAGACCTACAGCCAACATCATACTCAATGGACAGAAACTAAAAACATTTCCATTAAGAACAGGAACAAGACAGGGATGTCCACTTTCGCCACTCTTATTTAACATTGTACTGGAAGTCTTAGCCACAGCAATCAGACAGGAAGAAAAAATTAAAGGGATCCAAATTGGAAAGGAGGAAGTGAAACTGTCATTATTTGCAGATGACATGATATTGTACATAGAAAACCCTAAAGACTCCATCAAAAATCTATTAGACTTAATAAATGAATTTGGCAAAGTAGCAGGATACAAAATTAACGTCAAGAAATCGACGGCATTCTTGTACACCAATGATGAACTCACAGAGAGAGAAACTGAAAAAACAATCCCATTTACCATCGTTCCAAAAAAATTACAATACCTAGGAATAAACTTAACCAAAGAAGTAAAGGACCTATTTGCAGAAAACTACAGGTCATTGAAAAAAGAAATAGAGGAAGATATAAAAAAATGGAAGCACATACCCTGTTCATGGATTGGAAGAATTAACATAATTAAAATGTCCATACTACCCAAAGCAATCTATAGATTCAATGCAATCCCCATCAAAATACCAACGACATATTTCATAGAACTAGAACAAATACTTCAAAAGTTCATATGGAACCAAAAAAGACCTCGAATAGCCACAGCAATCTTGAAAAAGAAGAACAAAGTAGGTGGGATCACAATACCAGATATCAGGTTATACTACAAAGCGACTGTAACCAAAACAGCCTGGTACTGGCACAAGAACAGGCATATAGACCAGTGGAACAGAACTGAAAACCCAGAAATGGACCCAAGGCAATACGCTCAATTAATATTTGACAAAGGTGGCAAGAGCATACAGTGGAGTAAAGACAGCCTCTTTAATAAATGGTGTTGGGAAAATTGGACAGCTACATGCAAAAAAATGAAACTAGACCATCAAGTTACACCATACACCAAAATAAACTCAAAATGGATAAAAGACTTAAATGTGACCCGTGAATCCATAAAAATTCTAGAAGAAAATGTAGGCAACAAAATTTCGGACATCATACGGAGCAGAATTTTCACTGATACATCACCTAAGGCAACAGAAATAAAGGAGAAAATGAACACATGGGACTACATCAAACTAAAAAGCTTCTGCACAGCAAAAGAAACAATCATCAAAATGGAAAGGCAACCCACTGTATGGGAGAACATCATTGCCAATGATGTATCAGATAAGGGGTTAATTTCCAATATATATATAGAGTGCTCATACAACTCCACAAAAGGAAGACAAAGAACCCAATTAAAAAATGGGCAGAGGAGCTGAATAGACACCTCTCCAAACAGGACATACAAATGGCCAAGAGACATATGAAGAAATGCTCAACATCACTAATCATCAGAGAGATGCAAATTAAAACAACCATGAGGTATCACCTCACACCTGTCAGAATGGCCGCCATCAACAAATCATCAAACAACAAGTGTTGGCGAGGGTGTGGAGGAAAGGGGACTCTAATACACTGCTGGTGGGAATGCAGACTGGTGCAGCCGCTATGGAAAACAATATGGTGCTACCTCAAAAAATTAAAAATTGAACTTCCATTTGACCCAGTGATCCCACTGTTGGGAATATACCCTAAGAAGCCTGAAACACCAATCAGGAAGAATATATGTACCCCCATGTTCATAGCAGCACTATTTACAATAGCTAAGATCTGGAAACTGCCCAAGTGTCCACCAGTAGACGAATGGATAAAAAAGCGGTGGTACATATACACAATGGAGTACTATGCAGCGGTAAGAAAGAAAGATCTCTTATCCTTTGAGACGACATGGAGGGACCTGGAAAGTATTATCCTAAGTGAAAGAAGCCAAGCAGAAAAAGACAAATACCACATGATCTCACTTATATACGGAATATAATGAACATAACAGTCTGAGGAATACAGTAGACCCAGACACATGGAAGTAGGGCACAGACTGACATCCCTCAGAAGAGGGGATGGGGGGTGGGGGGGTGGGAAGAGATAAACCACAGAACTTATATGCATGTTTGCATGACCAATGGACATGGACAACTAAGCCGGGAACAGGGTGGAGGGGGGGTGGGGTGGGGGGTGCCAATGGGGTAAAAAGGTAAAATATCTGTAACAAAAAAATAAATAAAAATTCATAAAATGCAAAAAATAAAAAAATAAAGCAAGGCAGGCAAAAATTTAGGTCATGCTATAATAATTGACTCTGTATGATATTTTTATTAATATTACCTATAATATCTAGATCATAATCCTGAGTTATTTTCTTGATTTCATAATTTTGGATTTAGTTTTGACTACGCAGCCTGGATTATTTCTCTTTACAAGACACAAACCAAGCCCTAAATCTAAAATCTTAGTAGCTATATATTAAATTGATCATTTTGAAATCTGACCTATTCCCTTATATTTTCCTCTGAAGTATATAGCATGTATTGAATAAACTTTTTCGTCGTTTGAAAATTTAATTGACACTGTCTACTGACTCAAAACAAAAAAAAGTAAATATAAAGTTTCTTCAGTGAGGAGTTTGATGCTTCAATGTTCACCCACAGAACCCCATAGCCAAGGTTGTACCTTGTGCTGCTGCATTCTGCATTCAATGTTCTGAGTTCTTCCTACGGATCACTCGTTTTCCTACTGTGGTTCATTCTGACATATTGCCCCAAACCTTTCTCACAAGACTTTTACAAAGCTATTGTCTCTGATAAGTTATAAGCATGCTAAGATAAAAGACTTTTTTTTTTTTTTACTTTAAACTGCTAAATAAAACATAGATACACTAAAGGCTAAAAATATTTCATTTAAATTCTAATTTAGTTGCCTGAAACCATATTATTATTACACAATTAAATATTTTAAATTCAAGAAGTGCCCTGTTAATGTTAGTGTTTTGTTCTAGGTACAGTAATATGCAGAGGGAGGAATAGAGAATGTAGAAAGGTGGGAGGGAAGAGCAGAAAGAGGCCAGGATGGAGGCTCACCAAGCCCGATGCAGACAAGACATGGGATTCTTAAATTCAGATGAATGTTTTCATCTCCAGAAACACTTCTGTCAGACCTCTTTGGCCTTCCCCCTCACAACTGCAAACTAAAGTCATCTCACTAAGCACAAATCATGTGAAGCCCCTCCCCCACCCCATTTCACCGAAGCTGGGAGCCTGGCACAGGTTGGGGATGGTAAAACCTCCAGGTAATTATAAAGGTTCCAAAGCCCAGTGAGCTCAGTTCCAGACGAGGGAAAGGGACTCGATGCAGCACAGTGGAAGATTCTAGATGAAGCAGCCGGGAAACAGAGCCCAGTGATTCCCAGAGGTTGGGATTAGAAGGTAAGAATGCCAGTCCTGCCTCAGCAGGGGGAGTCTCTGGAGGGCACAGAAGGAGTTGAGATATGGGGGAAAGTCAGACTCAGGGAAAGGGGAGTAGGGTCTGGTCCAAAAAAAGGCCAGAAAGGAATCTAAACTAAGACTGCATATTCTCCAGGAGGAACTAGAAATCAAGTGATTCTGTGCCCCAACCTTGCTTAGCCAGCGTGTGGAGGAAGAGGAGACCCTCCCGGCTGAGCTGGACACCCCAGGAAGGGCTAGACCAGGGTAAACACAGGAGCACTTTGTCCCAGAGCCGAGTTCTAGAAATGAAATAGAGGACCTTCAGCATCCTATTAACTTAAGTCCTTGAAAGTGCCCCAACTCTAGACTTAACTGTCCCATTAGCAGGGTCACATGTGGTTTCCAGCACTTGTTGGCTGCCAGGCCAGGCCTGTGCACAGCATAGAACTGGCAATCCACAAAGGGCTTGAGGAGCCCCGCCCGGAAAGCCACAGGCCAGGTTTCCCAGAACCTCTGGCACCACCGCAGGGTAACAGCGGATTCTGGCCTCTTTGGGATTTGGGCCAGGCCTGGGAGACTCCGGGGCTCAGACTGCGTTCTGGAACTCAAGAAAGGCACCAATGTTGTAGATTCTGGAGGATTCCAAGAGTGGAGCTGAAGGGGATGGAGCAGAGGGGTGGCCGGGCTGTGGACCCCACTGAGGGTTAGGGATCTGGAGTGGAGATTAGCATGACGTAAGCTGGTTAGGAAATAAGTCAAGGCTCAGCAGAAAATGTTTAAAATTGTATCTGTTTTTCTATGAAATTTTCTAATAGATACACTTTTCCTATTTAGTAAACAGCATGCAGTATGTAGTATGTAAAGGTAAATTCCTAACAGTTATATGTTCTTTTCTATTATTGTTACTCTATAACCTGTAATATCAACAATAGAACACAAAAGTAGACATTTGGCCTCACATGTGCCATGGTCTGCTGCAGGAGCTTGCGAGCATGGACCTCCTGGCCCTGGCCCATGGATACGTAACGGGTTTCTATTTTTAATCTCTTGCCCAAGGCGATGATGGAATCCGTGGGATCTGAGCCCATAGACAGGAGACAGATGAGTGGTGTCCGTGCATCTGACTCCTCCCAAGTCTTTTCCAAGTCCAGGATGACCCCTTCAGCATAGTTTTCTCCCATGGAGTCCATGATATACTTGCGGGCCTGCCAAAAACAGTACAGAAGTCACCAGAACAAGCTCTAATTCCTCAATGTGTACAATGCAGGGTGGTTTCTAAAATTCATTTGTGTAGATTATCACAATGGTGTCCACAGTAAATTAGGCCAGAGACTTTTATAATTATATGTGTTATATTTTTTCATTTGGTTATTTTTTTATTACTGCTGTCATCCTTTCCCATCTATTTTATCCCTACAACCTTGTAAAGTAGCAGGAATTTGAGTGTTAGCAACTCAAAAAATAAAAATAAAAAACCTTATTGTATGTTTTCAGGTTGATATGTAATAATTATTAATTCACTATTATTATTATTAAATACACTATGCTGATTAAAATGTATTGCAATTGTCCTGGATAGATTTTATTGTCCCTAATTTACATATGAGAAAATTGAATCTCTGACACAGTATCATTTTTGCAGTTAGGCAATTCAATGTTCCCTGATGTGAGCATCATGCTCACCCGAAATGCTGAGAACAAGCCTGATGCTGCTTGTGGGGAATGGGGATTGAATATGTCTGCAGTATAGATCTTCTATTATGCTTCCCAAGAAGGTATCTGATTGAATATCATAAAAGGAATTTAATACAGAATAAAAACTTTAGAGGAGAGAACATTTTCCAGAGGGGCCTTCTAGACCTGGCTTAAGACTTGTGTGTTATCATAAGGGCCATGGGAAGGCATTAAGAAAAGGGCATCATCATATTTCTATTTCTTCTATAATATACAGGATGGACTAGAGTGGACAACAATGACTATCAGAGACCAGCTAGGAGGTCATGGTTGTCGTCTGCCTATGGATGTCAGAAGCCAGGATGAAGGTACAAAGGAGTATAGAAGGCTTAAATGTCAGTATTGGACCAAATAAAGTGTTACATAAAAAAAAATAATAATCATAAAAAGGAAAGAAGGAAGGAAGGAAAGACAGAGAGCGAGAGAGAGAGAAAAAGGAACTACTTGAACCTTCTACAATGCCCTTAAATAAGGCAACTGTTTGACAATTCATTGGGGCAGAATAAAAGTAATAAAGTAGAGAAGAAAAACTGAAGGAAGGAGATCTTAGTGTCCCGAGTTGCACAACTCCTTTTTCTTTCCTCAGTAAATCATCGAATTGAGTTGTTTCATTATGGTACAATACCTAAGTGGATGTGGAGATGGTTACTCCATGTGTTTTTAACACTCCCTCTGGAGAGTGAAGGGGAGCATAGCCTACATCCTATTATAAATGCTGCCTGTTGTTACGCCTTTAGGTTGACTGGGAGGAGCCCTTGAAGAATCAACCTATGCCAAATATTAGAGTAAAATTTTAACTGTGAAGACATAATACAAGTCTTTTTACTGAATAAATTTTTATGATAGGTCTTTAAAGAGATGGACTTTTTGGGAGTGAGATTCACATTCAAACCACATGTAAAATGCATACAATTTAAAGAATTTTAGGCCAACCTACTTCCTTGCCTCAAGGGTTGTGACATTTTCTGGGGATGACGACAGGTTTGGGAATGCTGTGCTTCTCTGGACTTTCTCCTCCCTAGAAACTTCACATTCTTCTACTTAAGTGAACATTGTTTTACTAATGACAAAATGGAGGAGCCATATCATTTTTGAATTAATGTAAAAATATGGTATAGAAGAATAAGACACTCGTTTTATGTTATACCTATAAGCCAACCTTAAAAACATCCCCTCTTGTTGAACCATCTGGGCCAAAGGAGATTATTAAATCACTCAGCCTGGATGAATACCTCAGTACAGTTGTTTGTTGTCTACTTTTCTGTTTTTCACATTCTATTGCTAGAAAAATGCATTGAAGACTACAAGAAATTCTCATTGGAATTAACATTTTAAATATGTCTCTAAATTTAAAAGAACAATCCGGCCGGTGTGGCTCAGTTGCTGAGCATCGACCCATGCACCAGGAGGTTTCTGGTTCAATTCCCAGTCAAGGCACATGCCCAAGTTGTAGGCCCAACCCCCAGTGGGAGGCATGCAGAAGGCAGCGGATCGATGTTCTCTCTCATTGATATTTCTCTCCCTCTCTCTCTCTTTCTCTCTCTCTCTCTCTCACTTCCTCTCTCTCTAAAATCAATAAAGGAAAAAAAAACTAAATAAAAAAATTTTAAATTTAAAAGGACAGTCTCCTTAAAACTATTTTTTTTTAATAGGGACTTTTTACCTGGGCAATTGTTCTATCAGGACACCAGGATCTAATAAGAAGAAGATGTCTAAAGCAGTCAAGAGATTTATCATAGGCATTTGGAAGAGGTTCCTCCTCAGGGTTTTCCTTATCAAACCAAGTTTTCCACATTTTCTCATTTCTTGATATCTGAAAATACAAGGAGATAAGAAATGTGTCACACCATGAAAACTTCTTTCAATAATAGGTCACAAATATGTTTCATTGAACTTTCTGACCACTCCAGACATATGCGAATGATATCCCTTGATTATTTTCTTATTTTATATTCTAGTGACCAAAAGTTTGAAAATTAACAATCAAATGTGGTTTGCTTGCCCTGGTCGGTTTGGGTCAGTGGTTAGAGTGTTGGCCCACAATCCAAAGAGTCCCGGATTTGATTCCGGTCAAGGGCACGTACCTGTTGCAGTCGGTCCCCAGCCCTGGTTGGGATCGTGTGGGTGGCAACCAATCGATGTGTCTCACATCAATGTTTCTCTCTCTCTCTCCCTCCCTCATGCTCTGAAAACAAATAGAAAAATATTCTCAGGTGAGAGTTAAAAAATAAGTAAATTTTAAATGTAGTTTGCTCTTATGTCATTCTGTAGTAACACCAGTCTACAGCTAGCTTCCGAAGTAGAGAGTCCTGGGATGTTAATTCCTTTTGTCTTTGTGGTAACAAATGTGTAATGAATTAAAAAATCAATGAAAACTCATTTTCATTATTTTAAGGAAATCTGATTCGTTCCATGAAATCATCTCATGAAGAAGAACCAAGTCCCATTCATTTATGTTTCTTCATTTCTCAGGACAACTCTAGGCACACACACACAGCAGGTATTTAATACATGTTTTTATAATTGAATGAAGGTTTTTTAGGCCAGTCTGCTGTTAATTAGAGTAATTAGAAATATACCACTTAATATCAAATAAATAATCCAACCCTAGCTTCCTTTAGGCAACTGACAAGGAGGAAAAGAACACAGTCCACTACCTTCTGGAGCTTAAAAAAATCGAAGCAGGAAGAGCATTACATAAACAAGCATCTGAAACACAGAGCAAACAACATCTACAGGTAAGTATAATCTTATGTTCTCTGGTATATTCCCTTTGATTAAATACCCAAGTGTATTTCTTAGTGGCCTAATAAAAAATAAACCATTCCAGGTTTGTATTTAGAAAGTATCATGTAAGAATAAAAAATAATAACCTCTTTCAATCATGAAAGACTACATAATGTGGAGAAATTCCAGGTATAAGATATATTCTCCAGAATATAACAACTTCAATAACAGAGGATGGTCCAGTAAGGTCACTAGGAGTCATCCTGTAGGGGAATATGCTAAAGTGCATTAAAATCTCCCAAATGAAAGTTATTTAACCCAAAAGTATGGTTTGTACCTCAATTCTATGGTAATCATCAGTTGTAAGCCAAGACCTAAAAATATAGCAGAACTTAAGCTGCTCAGTTAAACTGGGAAAATCAAAAAATAAGCTTAGAAAAATTTTTAAGAATTATTTTTTAAGCCTTCAAAATGCAGTTGAATAAAGCCACCTCACTCTCAATGTACTTTCTCTCTGGTCATTTGATTTTTAAAAACCTGTCTCCGGCCTGTCCCAACTCAGTTCTCTATACTCAACTTCCATGATCGCAACAGATACACAATTCATCAGCAACTGGCTGATTATGAAAGGACAATCACTCCCAAAGATAAGAGGCCAAGTATCTGCATTAGATTCATACCTGGATGCCTCGCTAAGGCAGGATAATAAAGAGGCAGAAGAAGAGTGAGAACAAGAGGCAAGAAAGGATATTTCACATCATTGAGAAGCAGGCTGTTCATATTTCTTTTCATATTTAATCTCAAAAACGAAGGCTAAACCTCTTAAGTAGACCTAATTATTGCACCTAATTGAATCTATCAGTTTCTCTGCCTGTGAATCTCCAGTTGATGGTACTGACATATAGCACAGGGCAGCATTAGTTAAACTTCCTGGGCAAATAATTTCCTACCTCAAGACCAGTCTGCAGTGGGTGGAGTACGCTTTATCAGAGTGTAAGTGAGCTGTAAGTAAGGTCAAACACAGGTCATACACCTTAAGAGTGTCAATATTAAGAAATCTCTCTCTTCCATGAATATGGTAGCTGGTGATAAATTAGGAAGCTGCTCACTGAGACATTATCATAAGTTTATTCAAAGCACAGGTTACCTGATCAAGGACATCTGAAAACTGTCTAAGTTTGCTGAGTTCCACCAAATTCAGCCAGGTCATGTCCAGGATCCACTTAGATGGTTTAGGAGGACAAGCTTTAAGGTCCAATGAGGCGCCACCTTTAAAATTAAACATATAAAGTTTTTAGACTTTTCTTTCTTCATTATAAAACAATCTATAAAAACTTTTGCTTCGCTCTGGCTAGAGTGGCCCAGTAGTTAGAGCATCAGCCCATGCATCGAAGGGTCAAAGGTTCAATTCCTGGTCAAGGGTACCTGGGTTGCAGGTTCAATGCCTGGCCCTAACCAAGCCAATTGATGTGTCAATGTGTCTCAGAAACTTTTGCTGAACTATTTTAATTTCAATTATTTTACTACCTTGACATGTTTAAGCTCAGAAATATAAATCATGGTGATGAACAAGATTTAAATTTTAATGATAGATTATTTCACAAAAACTAATGTAAGAATCAGTAACAAACTTTGGAGACAGGCAGATGCTGGATTCCATCATAGCACCACCTGGCCAGGGTCTGGAACAATCCAGATCATCTGTCTGTATATTCTTTCCTTTTTTTATTTAATATATTTTTATTGATTTTTAGCGAGAAAGGAAGGGAAAGGAAAAAAAAGTTAGAAACATCAATGTGATAAAAAAAACCATCAATCAGCTGCCTCCTGAACACCCCCTACTAAGGACTGAGCCCACAACCCGGACATGTGCCCTGACCAGGAATCGAACCAGTGACCTCTTGGTGCATAGCTTGATTGATGCTCAACCACTAAGCCACACAGGTCAGGCTTATTTTCAAATATGTAAAATGGGAATAATGAACCCTGCGTGTCATGATAGTGACAGAAAGCATGTGTAAAACACACAATACAGGATCAAGGACAAAGGTGAATATCACGAAATGAGCAGCTATTGTCAATATCAAGAACTACCCAATGAGCACAAGCTCATTTGAAAGAAAGAATTTACCTAGAAATGTCAGTAGCACTACGTGTGTTTGAAGAGTTGTCTTCTATAAATCAATATATTATTTACATCCATTTCTAGCACACCCCTAGAGCCCTGTGCTGTATCAGCTCTGTTTGGTCGATCTAACCACAGCAAACATTTCTGTTCGTACTGGCTCCTATCTTCTTGCTAATGATTTACCTAAGCTCACGTGACCCCTGTAGCTCACAGCACCATAAAACAAATGACACCTTAGAAATGCTATTGTGGCCCACCTCAGAAAAAGCATGTGTGAACAATCATATTTTAAGTCAAAGAAGGAGTTAGTGAGTCTTTATAGTGTAAAATATACTGTTTAATAAATAACACCTATTAAAGTGTTTCAGGGGAAATATACTCTAAGCATAACTCTTAAGAGGATATAATCAATGCATTTGGCTACCTTTAAAATAATGTTTTAACAGAGTAGATCATAAACAAATAATTACATTTAAGATATTTATTGAATCAATCTCTACATCATCCAAGCACCATGTACCCAACTAAATTGCTCACTTTTGCCAAATCCATCTTAGTATATTTCCAACAAGGTAAGTGTAGCCTTGAAGCCATTTCAATAAAAATATAAGCTCAGGAAATCGAAACAGATTGTTTTAATACCAGTGATCAGTTAAAGACCTAAGGACAATGTTGTTATGTTGAAAAACATCACACCAGTTTCCATGAAAACTGTCCATCTTCCAACAAACTGAAAAGAATAAGGAATTCACCAGAGGCTTAGAGAGAAGTAATTCATAGAAAGGGTATTCCTTGCAGCCAAAGCATTATTCATTGTTTAGTGCAAGGTAACTGGGTCATGAATATCTTCTGTGGCTCAAAAGTGTACAATAGGCCACAAAGAATGACTGTAATGGGTGAGGGAGGGAGAGTACTTGTTCCTGGATAATATGATACCAGATTAAACAGACTGATGAGTGAACAACTGAGACAGGAATAATTCAAATTATATTCTGAAGATGATAAAGAATGATTCCATTACCTTCATTCTTCAAACCCTTGCTTTGGGAAAAGTAAGTTTAAATTTTTAGCATAATACTTTATAAGAATGATACATGCTTATAATGAAATACTTATGCAAGTTACACCACACAATTGTAAGAGGCAGAGCTCAGGCCAACTTAGCAAGTCATCTAGGCTCATCCTTGCCCATCTTAGAGACGAGTAAATTAAAAGACCGGTATGAAAACAGTGTTGCTATCCAAAAAACAGGTTCAAACAAGTGATTTTGAAGTCTCTATAGAGGGAAGTCATGTCGTCGGGTAGCTCTCACTAGCATCATGTCCAAAGGCAGTCTTCTGAAACTGTGTCACAAGCAGTATCACAGATAGTTGTTCAATGGCAAAGGCCCAGAAAAAGCTGTCCAACCTCTGCAAGCCTCTGGCTAATTAAAATAAACTAAAATACTGAAGATAACATAGAAATGCCTATCATTTGCTGAGCATGTTCGATGTGCCAGGGTTTAAATAAGTTTGATTCTCAATAATCTTACAGATGTGGTATACTTGCAAGGCTAAATTACCAGCTCAAGACTACTCATCAAGGCAGTGGCAAAACCACTATTGTCCCTTAGAGTCTTCCTAACTCTAATCCTATGTCAGTTATCATCATCCACCCTGTAACACACTTTACAGTATTCCCACCAGACAAGGATTCTATGCTCAATGTCATTTCCATGGGAAAATGCCTTTCACGCCTGAATTGAGGACATCAGGAACAACTTTCCATTAGGAAAGCTCGGTCAGCTAGAGGACCAGACTAGTGAAGCCAGAAACCAGTAATAAATGATACATATCTATCTAAGGTGGTATCTCTCCAGAGCACTCATCTTCTACATGTTCAGCTTTAGAAAACTTAAAAAATAAAGAAACCACCCTGACCGGTTTGGCTCAGTGGTCAGAGCATCAGCCCTCAGACCAAAGACTAGCGGGTTCAATTCTGGTCAAGGGCACATACCTCAGTTGCAATTCAGTCACTGGCCCTGGTCAGGGTCGTGCAGGAGGCATCTCTCACGTTGATGTTTCTGTCTCTGTCTCTCCCTCTCTCTCTCTCTCCCTCCCTCCCTCTCTCCCACTCTGTCTGAAGATAAATGGGAAAAAATATCCTCAGTGAGGATTAAAAATAAATACATTAAAAAATAAAGAAACCTAAGGAGCAAGGATACAAGAGACAACAAATTAGAGTGAGAGAGAGAGAGATTATCTATAAACCATAAATTTCTAAGCTCAAGTCTAACTGAATGAGTCTTTGTTGATACTATAAGATGGGCATGCATATGTATATGAACAAGTATGACTATGGACCTACACACCCTCCAGGGTACAGCATGTGCATATCCATACCCCTCCCTACTACCCTCATTGGGGTTCTCTTTGAGTTCCTCTGCGAATCTACTATTCAGATGAAGTCACAAAAATCCCCCCACCCTCAAGATAAAATTATGTCTTATCTTTAAAAGCTTTGCTTAGAAAGGTATAGTAGAGAACCCTTTTAGCCCCACCATCATTCCCACAGTCACTTTAAATATCTGTTGTCCAGACATTCAAGACTATGATAGTGAATTTATGTTTCCCAGCCTTCCCCTGGGCTGTCTTGTTCCAGTTTCACTGGGGCCTGTCTGTGAGCAATGCTTCAGTAGATTCAGAATAAGTATCCACAGGCTGAGCTGCACAGTCATGTCACCCACTCACTCCAGTCACCCTACTTGCTTGCTTTTCCTCCACCATACTCCTTGCTTCCACCAGAGCCGACTACTCTTCCTTCCACACTCTTCCTCTAAATGTCCCCAGGGCCAGTGCTCCATGCTCTTCCAGGCCTTTACTCACCTGCCCATCTCTCACGGAGACCTACCCCATTAGAGGTCCCATTAAATATCCCATTTAAAATTTTAAACCTCCCTGACTCCACACAACCTTATCCAGCTCTGTTTTTTCATTGTCCTTACCAGCTTTTCACATACTATATAATTTACTTATTGTTTTACTATATTTTCTCTGCATCACCCATCCAAAAAATATATAAACTCTACAAAAGCAAGATTCTTCTTTTTGTTCACTGATGTGTTCCAAGTGCCTATTCTGTGCTCCAGCACACAGTAGGTTCTAAACAAATATTCATACAATAAAGGAACACATAAAATATCTCACATAAGTGCAATCTGCAATGAAATGCAAGGAAACTATTACAACCAGAAGAAAATATTGCACATGACCTTCACAATCAGTCCTACACCTACACCTGTGCACAATGCTTCCCATGTTAGCTTGACCTTTAATAAAGGTGAGAAACTCCTCATGCTTGACCCGGTTCCTCTGGATGTCAATCTTCAGGGTAAGCAGCAAGGTGAACAGAAATTTGTGCTCCTCATACAAGCCCCGAACTGCATACTTATAGACCTCATAGGTCATGTGTTCAATGATATTAGCAATTCTTTTGCTTGTAATTGGGCTCTTGACAGACCTGAAGCAGAGAACATTGAAATCAGACTTATCCCCCTGCCCTTTTCAGTTGTCCATAAAAACAACGTCTTGAATAGTGAATAAGTAACTTTGGAGGGCCAATTCTTATTTTGTACACATCAAGGGTAAGACTTCTAAATCTAAAATAACAAGCATTCTCTCAACATGAAATAACATAACAGAGTCCACGACGTGGTCTAAATCAATTTTACCCGCCAGGCATTATCACTCACAACAGTGTCTTGGGAATTTTCTTGTTTAACAGAAACACATGAAACCACAAGAATCAATCAATGGATGAATAGTTGGTGGAGCTTTCTCTGAACATAAAATGACACATGAGAATGATTTGTTAACACACTAGTAATTGCACTAATCTTAGATTAAAAAAAAACAAAACGACTCAGCAAAGGTAAAGAAAGTTATAAATGTAAAGTCATCATTCTAGCCCACAGATATAGAATTCAGCTTGGCTTTCCAAACTCCAACACACCTGACTAAGGAAAGGTCAAACAAGCCCAGAAACTGGCGGAGTGAAGTCTGATACATCTCATTAACCAAGCGCATCTCGGTGATGAGGAAGTAGAGGATGCTGCCCCGTGTAGCCACTGAAAGACAAAGAGTAAGGTTGCATGCACTATCAGAGTGGAAAATTAATGACCTGGCCACCAATCAGCCTCAACTCTAAATGAAAACAACAAGTTTTAATTGTATGTCTTATTAATAACTGTATCAGCAATGGGAATCTAGAGCGATGCTCATCCTATTTAATTCTTACTTTTAGGCTTTGTTTAAGTAGTCCTCTATTTGTGTTTATCAAATGGTACTTTCCATTTTAGAATTCCGAGATCCCTTAAGGATACATTTACTGTATTTTACTGTATTTTTATAGGTAGAAAAGACAAATGAGTGGATATCAAAGCTTTTAACACCTAGCAAGTTGTGTACGCATTGGAAGGACCTCATTCTTAAGCGCCATGAAGAAGCTGTGCTTAACCTTGACCTCAAGCTGGCAAAACAAGGCACCGCAGAGGATGCTCCTGACTCTCCACCAATAGAAGATATTGTTTTGCTTATTTTTCCAAGAGTAATGATAACTTACTAAAGGAGACTGAATTCTTTTAGGAGGTTCCTCTAGTAACCAATGAATACCACCAATTTTCAAATTGGTGGATACATCTGAAGAGTTCCTGTGGTACCAGAGAACAACCTTCCTATTACAAAGACTGTAAACAAAACACTAGCTTCTTGTTGCCAAGTGATAAATTAGTAAACAGCCCCAAATTGGTGCATTCTTTCCTCAAATTTCACTAATTTGTAGTCATATAGTCTTTTAAAATTCTCCCTTTCCTTTCTAGTTTCAAAATAAGTTCCTAAGAACTTTATTTATTTATTTATTGATTGATTGATTGATTGATTGATTGGTATGTGCCCTTAGCGGGAACCGAACCTGAGACTCTCTGAACCACAGGCCAACGCTCCAACTGCTGAGCCAAACCAGGCAGGGCAGTTCCTAAGAACTTTAAAAGATTTGCCAACTAACACACATTATAGACACCTAGAAAATTAATGCCACTATAAAATACTTTCATCTAAATTTTACTGAATAGAAATGCCACAAAACATAAATGGCCGCCCCACTCTGCACAGTCATCGGCATAATGTCCTTACTTCTGTCAATTTTTCTAATTCTCATTTATTTCACGCTTCATTTTCCTGTGACATTAGTCTTTCATTACCAAACTCACCAGGTCTGTATTCCTCCCGAGCTGAGTTAATTTGAATTTCTGTCTCAGCTGAAATTTCCAGCTTCTGTGTAACCTCCTCGGCCGTCATTTTTGTGTTACTCAATACAACAATGAGACTCTCATCTTCCACCAGGGACCCCTGGGTACTCGTCAGCCGGTAAAGCAAATTATCTTCTAGCTCCTTCATTTTTCTTTTGTTTGCAGTTACATCTTCCATAAGATGAGTTCTTTCTTTCTCCAATTCCTGTAAATTTACATAAATATATTTTCTTCCTTAATTAACAACTATTGTTTGGCCATTCCTTAAAAAGTTAACCTACAGGGCTGCCCTAAGCTCCTGTACTAGAGTTACAATATTTGACTACAAAAAAATACAGACATCGAAATAAGAGCAGAATTAGCAGAGGAAAGAAGAATTGGTGGCAAACAATGTGAAATTTGCTAAAAGCATTACGAATGTCCCTTTACCAACCATTTCTTTCCTCAAGTCAAATCAATTATAAGTGACTTTTGTGATTACATTTAAGCTTGTTTTGAAGGTGACATATATTTGAAAATATATTGAAATACACTTGAAGACAAATATATATGTCTCAGATGAAATACATTTACTTCTGCAGGTACATTTTAATTGAAAAATCTTCTTTGCCGGCAAAGGTGCTGTTCTCTCTAAGAGGAGTAAAGATCGGTGTCATCCCTGAAGAACAGAATGACTTCAGAAGATTATCATCCCTACTGGCTATCTCTTCCTCCTGATACTTTGGCAAGAGAGAGGCAATGGAAAAGAAGAAAAGAGAAGATGCAGCTGGTGAGGGTTGGGGAAGGAGGAAACGGCCATGATGCTGAACAAGCCAGAGGAAGCGGGAAGCCTGTGGGCAGGGGAACAACAGAGAAGATACCCTCTGGCACCAAGTCAAGTTGTATGTGAAAGTCAAATTGTTATATGAGAGACTCTAACTTCGAGACTAATAAAAGAATCAAAAATGGGAAGGACAGCCCTGCCGGTTTGGCTCAGCAGTTAGAGCGTCGGCCTGCGGTCCGGAGAGACCCGGGTTCAGTTCCCGCTAAGGGCACGTACCTCGGTTGCAGTTTGTCCCCGGCCCTGGTCGGTCGTGCGGGTGGCAGCCACTCGATGTGTTCCTTTCACATCGATGTTTCTCTCTCTCTCTCTGTTCCTCTCTCTCCCTCCCACTCTACCTGAACAAAAAAATGGGAAAATGTCCTCGGGTGAGGATAAAAAAAAAAAAAAATGGGAAGGACAATGAGTAAAAAGTAGGTAAAAATCTAGTCCTGTCTTGGTATCAAAAGCACACACATGAAAATTCTCTATAACTGGAAAACCATTTAGTTAAAATAAAGGTGGTAATAACACAATTGCATTAAGGCAAAGAGCAGAGACCACCGGCCTGTGCTTTCTATTCTAGCCAGGTAATCACCATTGGTTGATCAAGTATGGTGGGTAGGACCCTACCAGGTTTCCAGTTCATGGTTTGAGCACAAGGAGTCAGGACTTGGAACATTCTAGAAAAGGAAAATGCCTACTTTAAGAAAAGCAAAATCTCTGAACTGACATCAATTCTTAATTCTTTGAGATGTAGCAACTCCAGCAAAACCTGTGCTTATTATCTTTGTTTCCATCTGTTACTTGGTTATATTTGGAAGCTCCCTGAGTAGTTATTTTAATCCATTTATTCTACAGATGAGAATCTCAAATTTGAGGTAATGCAGAAAACAGTACAAACAAGTGACATTTAAAGACCATCATAAAATTTCTTTCTAAAAGCAGTTATAATAAAAACACTCATACTATGGTTACACTAAGAAACACAGTGATGATAAAATTAAAGGAAAAAACTTCAATTATTTCTTATTGCCATAATCATAAATGCACACTAACATTATCATTTCTGAGTTCCTAAAGGTGAGCTTTATAAAAGTCCTCACCTGAAGACAGATAAGAAAAGGAATAGAATAGTGGGCAGAATAATGGTTTTGACATCAGAAAAACATGTTTGAATCCAAATTCACAGGACTTATTAACTATATGACCTTGACCATGTTACATAACTCTACAAGCATCAGTTTCTTCATCTGCAAGATGGACATAAAAACAGCTCAGAGCATGATTGTGAGGATATCACTCTGAAAGCAGCTAAAACACTGACTGGATCATGATAGCTGCTCAGAACGTGTCTCGTCCCTTCCATCTCCTCCCTTGATTCATTTCCAACATGGATTTCCAGAAAGATTATAATGTTTATTTAGAAATGAGTAATTTGAAAAATAAAATCTTAAGTTGACACCAAAGAAGTCATACTTTAGAGTTCACATATCATCATAAAAGCATAATGATACAGCTGAAAGGGTTTTTTAAAAGGAGAACTTTCTAATTTTGCACTTATGCTAAGTATATGTGCTTTAGTGTCTGCTGAAGTCAGAGCCAGGGCTGTCAACACCCAAACTGCACCAACTCTTTCTGAGTCTTTTCCTGAATAACATTTTTTCTTCTGTCCATTTTTTTCTTCAATTACATGGCCCCTGCCCTAATTGGGGCATTAATTATTCCTTGCTGGACCATTCTGACTACACTTAGTCTCCCTGCTGACCCATTTTGTTTTGTTTTTTATCCTCACCTGAGGACATTTTTCCATTTTTCATTCAGACAGAGCAGGAGGGAGAGAGAGGAAGAGAGAGAGAAAAAAAAACATCAATGTGAAAGGGACACATTGAGTGGCTGCCATCCACACGACCCAACCAGAGCTGGGGACAAACTGCAACTGAAGTACATGCCCTTAGCAACAACCGAACCCAGGTCTCTCTGGACCACAGGCTGACGCTCTAACTGCTGAGCCAAACTGGCCAGGGCTGACCCTTTTTTTTTGGTCATCTACCTTAGCTGTTTGGAAAGGGCCAAAATTTTCAACATACTTCACGAAACCTGTCATGACCTACATTTCCAGTCTTGTCTCCACTTCCAACTTATGAGGTTGAGACTAAATTGTGCCTCTATGTTGCTTGAAAACCAATTATTAATAAAATATATACAGTTATTAATAATACATACAATACAGGGAAAATTACTCATTACTTATTTTAAAAGTAGTAAGTAAAAGTGTGAATATTATTGAGAGGGCGCAGTCAATTTAATATCATTGTTAACACTATTTACATAAATTTGTCAATAAAAGTAATAAATTTATATTGTCAAAGGCTTAAAATAAGACCAGGCTATATATTTCCCCCAAAGTTTGAAACCAATGAAATAATAACTCTAAAGGAAGTATAATTTAAAGTAATGTTTGGGATTACAAAAGCAAAATATGTATTACATGGTGCAAAAGTGGCCAAACACTAGAAGAGACAATAGTCGTGGGGAAAAATTTATCTTTGAAAGAAAATAGAATAATTGTTGTTTGCTTTTCACTCAAGATTTATCTTTATTGGGATATGGTTTTGAGCATATTTTAATTTGTATGACTGATTTAAACTTATTTCTGTTGAGTACAACTTTAGTTCCACCAATATATAAAAAGATAGTTATTTTTCAAATTAATATAAAGGAGCAAAATTAATCAAAATAATTTTGTCTGTAAGCATTTTCCCCAGAACAGGTATTACCCCTTACACACACATGCATGCACACACACAGCAGTAAACATCAGTGCTCTGAATTCTGTATCCTAAGGCTACAATGTAATATTGTTATCTAAGCTGTAAAAAGTATCCCCAAAGTAAGAAAGCACAGCAGTGATTCAGTACAATTTCAGGAAATATACTATTTATTAATTCACTGATCAAAAATTAAATGACTCAAAAAAGATGTAAATGAAAACTGAAATGCATTGTGTACATAAATGACACATGTAACTGAAGTTTTCAAATCCATAAAAGAAAATAGATGACAGCCTTTCAGGGTTCTCATTTCTAAGGTGTCACCCAGGCTTTCATTCCCAAAGAGTCTTTCTCTTCTGTACCTTACTGGTAATTAAAATAGAAAGATTAAATAACAGAACTTGAAAACAGATTGATTTTTTTTTTCTACCACTAGTGAGCTAGTGATAACAATGTCTGTTTAAGTGTCTTTATTAAATTACTTCTCATATCAGCTCCACCAGGTTCAAGTTCCTCCACCTCCAAAGGAAATAAATCATCCACCTGTGTGCTCATCCAGAATTCTAAACAGTAATTACCTCGAGGCTTTGTATTGTCTGACCAGTAGAAGTTGTTCATTGATATTTGTATTTTTCTCCTAATACTACAGAGCTCCCTTTGAGTTTCTGTCTGTTCTCCAGGATCAAGGTCAGAGTGAGCCTAAGAGATTGGGTTTTCTTTAAAGGAGAGTTGCTGGAGGGCTACTGGTTTACTGCCTGCTTAAAATGGTCTCGATACATCACCTTCCGGTGACAACAGAGGCTGTCTAAATCTACTCACAGGTACATCAATCAGGTCAACAACTGAATATGGCCTTGATGTGAACTTGAAAAGCTCACACATTTAAAACGACTGCCTTGAAGCGCACAGAAAAGTGTCAAGTCGGTTGAAAAGCCTGCCTTCTTGCATTCATATGCTCTGAGGTTTCCATTTGTTTCTGAAGCAAATAAACCTGTGTGTCCAGCAGGCTTCATGGCCAAGCATTCCTGAGACCAGGTTCCGTGTGAGAAGGCTCCCCACTGCCCGTGTTCCCAGAACACTGGGAAGCTGATGAAACTATGGAATCAAAGGATAATGGTCTTTCCCTTGCAGGAGAAGCTGCAGTTCCAAGCCACAAGAAGAATCAGCAGACCAGCGAAGGCACAACTCATCCTGACTGAAGACATTCACCATCTGTGTCAGCCTAACATTTAAGGGATTTTCTTAGATGCTTTCCAGTATCAACTTCCTAGCGGTGGGATCTTCCTAGCCTCCAATACCCACCTTGGTTCTATAACATTTTATATTGGTATTTTATATTCATCTTTATAGTCACCCAAAAGTGATCATAGACTATATCATCAATGAAGTCAAAGGAGCAATTTAAACGTAAAAGTACTTTTTTATATCTGTGTCCAAACAGCACAGATATAGGCTCTTCTCAACTGACTCACTAGATCATAGGAACTGGCCTGAAAGCACCAGAGGCCACCCCAGAGCCACGAGCCACCATCCAGGCTGGAGAGATGTAGCAATGGGAGTAGATTCGGGAATATGGTGGGAAGAACAGGAGCTGCAAAATAAAAAGCTGCTTGCAGAACAGATGCTGCTTAAAATTCATCAAAATTAAGTCCTGCGGGAAGGAGGCTTTGCTTTAGAGAAAAGAAAATACAGATTACATGTTGTAGGACAATGTGGCTCCGGGTGAGAGACCCTCTGTTATTATAAGAAATGAGTGTCACGTTACTCTGACTATATTTTTTGCAAAAGGCATTTACTGTGAGACTGGAATGGATTCTGATAGCCAGATGACAGTAAAGGAGTAATTTCTCAAGACATTCAGCTTTCCCAGGAAGTAAGAAAACGCCAGGCCCCGGATCCATATTGGCTTTTCAAAGCTGTTTGAAGTCTCTTTTTCAAAGGAGCTTGGCGGGCTCCTCGCTTCATCTCAAACCTCTGCTGCCACAATTACAGCTCAGTGCTGGTGCCGTTTTGTTTTGTTGTAACCACAATCTGTCAGGCTAAATTATTTTTTCCAAGGAGACCCTATTCATCTCAGCTGAATAGAAAGAAAACCAGGGACAAGGATATTATTCAAACTGCCATCAGAGCCCCTTATCTCCCTGCGGCCGGCGCCCCAGGTGAGAAGGGGCCCCAGATGCGGGAGGGAAACTGCCCGCACACACTGCATGCTGTGGGTCACCACCACGTTCTTCCTGCCGACATGACATGGCAGCGCTACACTTCCTCAACCACCTCCACTAAGACTCCAAAAATAATGCCCAAACGGTGTTGCCACTTTGATAGCTAGTCTGTGGCAGGCATTCTAGCATCCGTTCCTGCCATTTTTTATTTCCTGATATTTTATTTAGGGACAGGCTCAAGCATAATACAACATACAAAAAAGGTAAAAGTAATAGAAAGAACAGACTCTAAAAATTTTGCCAACTCAACCTGAATAAATCTTTAGATCAGTATAGAAGGTGCCGTTAAGTAAACTAAACTCCTCATTGCTATTGAATCCAAAAGAAAATCAATAGCAACTTTCAGAGTCCATCCAGTTTCACCAAAGAAGTCCTATTAAAATCCTCTAGATTTCTCTGCCTGAGACTCACATGTTCCCTGGAGACAATGCTGACTCAGAACAAGGAACAGATCTAGAGGTATGTTTATAGAGCAAAAGTAAGCCAGTATCTTCCAGAAAGTTCTCAGTAAACTCTATCTTCTCACAACATACACAGAACTTTCTTAGATAACAAGTAAGAACAAGTATTATCTGTTACAGCATTTTAATTTTATATTCCAAAAGCATAACAATGAATCAAATGAAAGAAAAACCTAGATATGTATTAGAAAACTAAAAGTCCAGAGGCGAACAGAACTCACAATAGGACAAACTCTTCAGAAAAACAAAGTAATATAAAACCAGAATAATGATGCTGAAAATAATACTGATACGCTCACAGTTACATCATTTGTCTATATAAAATCAACTGATGCTATGTATGTGATCTATGAGAGGCAGATGAAATATATTTAGATATTGGTTAACAGTGACCTAAGACACTTGGGAATTAGTAATGAAAAAAAAGTTCAGAATAAATGGGGGGGGAACTCAATTCTATTACAACTTTTATCATGTTGTTTTCATCATTGAAGAATCACAACATAATGCAAAAGGAGGGTGGCCATACTTCACTCACCTGCTTCTCTGTAAGAATGACTCTACCCAGTAACTGGTCTTCTAGACCTTTCATGGTAACCGTGAAGTCAATGATGGAGGTTCGAGCACTTATTTCAGGGGTGTAGGCAGGGTTGGGCAGTTTGGTGGTAATGTAGAGTCTGAAGCCATCCATCACATCTACTTCCTTGTCACTGACTTTCACCTTTTTTATAAAAAGAAAGGTAAAAGTAATAAAACAGAGATGCACCTTACTGTGTC
This sequence comes from Molossus molossus, assembly GCF_014108415.1. Classification (NCBI taxonomy): domain Eukaryota; kingdom Metazoa; phylum Chordata; class Mammalia; order Chiroptera; family Molossidae; genus Molossus; species Molossus molossus. The sequence continues at coordinate 28,618,088 of NW_023425366.1, read as the reverse complement.
TTTTTGTACAAGATTCCTTTAAGCAATTACGTACCTAGAGGTAATTTATATTAAAAATGAAATGATCCTCGGGCATTCACAGGGCTTAAACCTACTAGGAAAGAAGGAAAGAAGGAAGGGAGGGAGGGAGGGAGGGAGGGAGGGAGGGAGGGAGGGAGGGAGGAAGGAAGGAAGGAAGGAAGGAAGGAAGGAAGGAAGGAAGGAAGGAAGGAAGGAAGGGAGTTAGTTCAATATATACCATGCAATAAATACAGAATTTATCACCAAAACTGTTGTGATCATACTGAAGAAGTGAATGGATTCCCCGCCCAGAATCTGGCTCACACATGCATTAACAGGATAGGAAAAGATTTACTACTCGCATGATGAGATTTTCTGGGGAGATTAGGATAGGCTTCCAAGCAGGTCCAAAAGATCTCTTGAGAGGGTCAAGAGGGGCAGCTGTTTCAGGGTTTTGTGTAGCTAGGGTATGGGGCTGGAATGAGGGTTCCAAAACATAGGTATGGACAGGGAGTTGCATGATTTCAATTTCCCACCAGAGCCAAAGGAGAGACAGAGTATCCAGATTTTCTTAACAGCTTGCCCAGATTTGGGATAGAAGGGGAGAGGGGCATGATGGGGCTTGAAAACTGTCCATAGTCAAATACCATAAAATAGAGTCAGGCTTTATTAAACATGCAAAATAGATATTCCTACAGGGACTACTCCTGAATACTTTAATCCCAACTCAGGAAGTATAGAAAAGGAAATGCCTCTTGCACCCAACTCAAATCTGAGTAACTGCCTATTGAGAATGTCACATTCAGATGGTCTCATGGTCATTGCTCTGCACAAAAAGGTTTATCCTACCTTAAAGGTAGACCCAGTCTTAATGAAGTTTTTCTCCAAAACATTTTCCAGAGCTGGATCTAGTTCCTCGCCAACATCTTCGATCAGCAAGGGCCTTCCAAGAGAAAGACTGTCCTCCAGATGGTTTCTGAAGTACTTGTGATTTAGAGATGTGATCTAGAAAACAAATCAAAATGTCGCTCTTGAGAGATGGTATTGTGATGCAATGCATAGAGACAGCTCATAGGCAGTTGTGCCTAAGCATTCTCTCTCAGGAGACAGACCCAGAGAATTTAGACATCCTTACTTGGAACCACACATTTGGTGAAGTGGTAAAGAAAGCTTAAACGCTTTCTGATTTTTCTCAGCAAACCACCATTGCCCTTTACCGGGAAGCATGGAATGTCTCTGTGTGGCAACACTGCCTTGCCCTCACCACCACACTTGTGACAAATAATTACGAAATAATTATGAAGTGTCCATATGAAGTGCTGTCACTTAGTGTGATACAACTCCACCCGCTCTATTTATCAAAGACAGCCTTGGCCCTAACAGAAGAAGCAAGTCTGAAATCTTTGAAAGATGACATTAGTAGAGATCAACACAAAGACAAATAATGCAATTTTTAGAAATTATTTCTAAATATTAGTATCTAATATTACTTTTATATCACTTTGTAAGGTACATAAATGGTGGATCATTATGTTGAACACCTGAAACTAATATAATACTGTAAGTCAATTATAAATTCATAAAATAAACCAAAAAGTAAACTAGAAATAAACAGAAAACAGCTCTGCAAGATAAAAAAAATGGATAGATAAAATCATTTCTAAATATTAATATTTCATTATTCTTTTATACTTGTTGACCTGAGGCAATAAAACTTGACTAGTAAAATAAATATATCCAAACACAAATTACCTGCAGTTCATTTTGGCTTTCTTTATTTTTAATCCAGCTCTTGCCTTGAGTCTGTGGATCAATTAACAAAGGATAGCGAGATGCCTTTGTGACAATGATTCCGTTTTGAATGGACAGGTCATCGTTTGGCAGGCCTTGGAGGTTCCATTCACTAATCGTAGGAGCATCAATCAACATCTCATTGAGATTCAGACTGTAGGCAAATGGAATTTTCCGGGCTTTCATTTCCTTCTGCCAGTCATTTAATAGCAGATTGCGAAATTCTTGGTTAAATGGGCCAGAATAAGACAGAAAAGCCGTCGCCAACAATACATCCCCTAAAATGCAAAAAAAAAAAAAAACACTGAGAAACTGTATGATCAGCCTTGTAATTGTATAGAATACTAAAAGTGAAAAAAAAAAAAATTCACATTCTTTTAAACTAAATTCCAGATACCAAAGTGTAACCACATGGTATTATGTCTTGATGAATAAGCAGTAGTTTGGTTCATGGTTAAACAGGGTCCAGATGGTCCACCAAAGGTTGGCTGCTATGATCAAGCACTGGATTAAATGATTTGTTGGTGTGAGACGATGACTTCTGAGTTTGATACAAAACTTAGAAGACAGAGCCTCCATTCAAAGTGATCTTGGTCAATATCACCATTCACTCATAGGAGACTTCAAAAGTGCCCTGATAATGAGAGGTTTAAAGGTCATTAACACATCTAATAAAGACTGCATAGAGGCCAGACTAATATTCATTCTTCTGAAATACTAGAGACACACACACACACAGGACTTTAAAGTAATTGAGTGTTGGTTTGTATTCCAATTAAAGCTTAAATTTGTTAACTCCCTAACACAGCCAACACATAATCCCATCAATCAAAACATTTACATACCTACAAGTCTTTTAGTTTGTGCGGCAAACTCTTTACTTTGCTCTGTCCATCTTTCTTTTTCTCCTGCCAAGCCCCCGATCAGCGTGGAGGCAGTCTGCATCTTACGTCTGCACCGCTCGGCATCTTCAAGCAAGGTCTAAAAAAGGTCAAAGCCAAGAGAAAACTTTTGTTCAGATAAATACAGCCTCTGGCTCAAAAATGCAATTTAAAACATTATATATTATCTGCCTTTCTGAGACATGTGAGCCATTCATTTCTTAGAAGCATAAGATTCAATTCCCGTGTGCCTGTGTCTGCCCAAGCCTGTCTTTAAGGAATTTGGATGGATTTTTCATGTGGGGCCCTGGGCCAATTGGTCAGACCCTCCCCAGATGTTAACAACTGAGAGATTATGGAAATTTGCATCATTTATAATTTTTCTATAAAGAAAAGTAGAAATAAAACATAAACATACATGCTAATATCAGAAAGCACAAAAGAAATCATAAGAAATACATATGCTTATTACAAATTGGACCAATTTTTCATTTTAAAGTTCCAGCATCATTATTGCTTTATATAACACTACATCTCCTTTCACTTCAGGTAAAACTTGAGATTCTCTTCAGATTGTGGTGTTCCGAAGCTCCTCCACAAATTCCAGCCATGCTTGACTCAGCAGGTCGCTCCCTGCTGCTCCCTATGTCTGCAAAGACCTTTAACCCAACTTCCACATACTGTTGCCACTGGGTGCTCAGTCATTAAAAACAAATGGTTCTGACTCTCTTTAATGTGTAAGAGACAACTGTTAATTCTACTTGTAAGAAAGTATACTTATGAAATAATAAGGAATATGGATAAAGATTGAGCTGTGTAACCAGTACCTGGGAATTCATGCATAATACATATATCTACATTTTATATATATATTTAGCATGTAAAGTTGACTCTTGAACAATGTGAGGGTTAGGGGCATCAACTTCCTGAAAAGTTGAACATTCCTGATAACTTTGATTCCCTAAAAACTTAACTACTAATAGCCTATTATTGACCAAAAACCTTACTAATAACTTAAGCAGTCAACACATATTTTGTATGTTTATGTTTTATATACTTTATAAAACTTTATATACTTTACAATATAGTATGCTATAGAAAAGAAAATGTTAAAATCCTGAGAAAGACAGAATACATATACAGTACTGTATATATCTATTGAAAAAAAATCCACGTATAAAGGACCCACATAGTTCAAACCCATGTTGTTCAAGGGTCTACTATATATGCTAAATGTCTAACAGTAGAGGGTTAAATAGATCATCGTATATTGTGAATAAGAGCACTCTGAAGCCATTAAAAATTATCTCATAAAAATTTGTAACCATGATATATTGTTAAGTTAAAAATTCAATTTATAAAGCAGTATGCACTGAATTATCTATTACAGTTTTAAATTTTTTTTTGGTACGTGCCCCTAGTGGGAACCGAACCCAGGACTCTCTGGGCCGCAGGCCAACGCTCCAACCGCTGAGCCAAACTGGCCAGGACTCTATTACAGTATTAAATGGATGTAAAAATACATGTAATTTGAGGCATATGTTCAAATATGAAGTGATAAGAAGCAAAATATTTCTAGTGGTCCTCTCCAGGGTTGCCTATGCATATCTTCTATAAGGAACATGTTTTTGTAGTAATAACACACAATACAGTCAGTGCTTTACAAACGCATGATATTTATTCAGCCTACCTAAAAGATTGTTTCAAAGATTAAATAAGATAAAGTGAGAAGACATGATTTAAAAACCATAAGAAAAAATACTACACAAGACACTGTTATCATCCCCATTATAAGGAAATTCAAAATGTTCACACTCCAGAGCTGACTCCTGTTATAGCTGAACACCCTGACGTCTCACCAATGGTCCTTAGTGTCTATTAGAAACAAGCTCCGGGGCTTAATGAGGGATGATGTGCTGTGTTTGTTTGTTTGTATAAATGCAATGAATCCATGCTGTAAACCAAACCTCTGCAGAGAGAAAGTACAAAAGGAACACAGGGATTTCCACAGTCAGGGAAGGGTGCAACCTTCCTTCCCATGCCAGAGAGCAGTTACCTGCTTTTCAGTCATGGCCTGCTCGTACTCAGCCTGCACCACATCAAGCTCTGCCTGCTTGTTGTCCAGCTCCGCCTGGGCCTTCTGCAGGTCCTGCATGGCCAAGATGTAGCGATTCTCCTGCACCACCAGGTTGGCCTGCACAGGACACGCAGGAGTTGGAGTGGGCCGCAAACAAAACATCCAACATTTCAGAGTCTGAGAACACTCAGCTATGACTCATGATTCTATCCTTAGGGTCTTTTCAAATTGTGTTAAGTCAAGACCAGATCTTCATGTGAACTTGACATCAACATTATTTTTTTTTATCCTCACCCGAGGACATTTTTTCATTTTTTGTTCAGATAGAGTGGGAGGGAGGGAGAGGAAGAGAGAGAGAGAGAGAGAGAGAGAGAGAGAGAGAGAGAGAGAGAGAGAGAGAGAGGAGACATTGACATGAAAGGTACACATTGAGTGGCTGCCACCTGCACGACCCAACCAGGGCTGGGGACAAACTGCAACTGAGGTACATGCCCTTAGCGGGAACCGAACCTGGGTCTCTCTGGACCACAGGCCGACACTCTAACCACTGAGCCAAACCGGCCAGGGCTTGACATCAACATTTGCAAGCAGAAAATTAGAATTCTTTAGAATAGAAGTCAGTAATTTTTTTTCCATATTTAGGATCTGGGGCCAAAAGATAAAATCAAGGCTATTGTTGAGTTACTTATTTAAAATTGTAAAAAGTGTTTCTTACTTCATGAGCCATACCGATACAGGCAGAGGGTTAGATTTGGCCTGTGGGCCTAAGCTTGCCACTCCCTAGATCAGAACATTGCAATATTCAATGTATATAAGTAAATTAAAGAATATTATGATATCAAGAGTTATAGAGAAAAAAATTTTTGTATTTGAAACCATCTGCCTAGCAGGACTGACCACTGTTGACAAGGATGTTGAAACAAGACAAAGGACAGAGCACACTGTTGAACATAGTGTTCTAGGTTTTGTGGGTAGTAGTCGTCTTAATGCTGTTCCTGTAATTTTCATATATCGCTTGCTTTCCAGGAAAGAATTGATACCTTGAGCTGTGTCCAATTAAAAATACTTGTTTTTCCCTGGCCAGTTTGGCTCAGCATTTAGAGCATCAGTCCATGGACCAAAGAGTCATGGGTGCAATTCCAGTCAAGAACACATACCTCAGTTACGATTCAGTCCCCTGCCCTGGCTGGGGTCATGAGGGAGACAACCAGTCAATGTGTCTCTCTCATATCAATGTTTCTCTCTCTCTCTCTCTCTCTCTCTCTCTCTCTCTCTCTCTCTCTCTCTCTGAAAATAAATGGAGAAATATCCTTGGGTAAGGAATGAAAATAAATAAATATATATATATATAAATGTTTTTTAAAAGCTACCAAATTAGACTCAAGAGGCATAATCAAAAGCAATATTAGCAAAAGATGAGGTAGAGAAAATAGTCCATGCTTACAGGAATTTAGATTCTTTTGTAAAAAAAAATTTTTATCAAATTTCTCCTTTTTAAATCTTTAAAATGTTAAAATTGACATTAGTGGGGAGATCCACTATGAATGCCATATTCTTTCTGAAGTGTTTGAAAAGAAAGATTACCTTAAATATATTCTTTTGCAATAAATTATTTTCCTATCTGAAAACCTCAGGCTCCTAAATTCTGACAGAATAATGCTTTAAGGGAAAGTCAGAGTTTTATAACTGACTGGCACCAATCACAAGCAAAAAGCATGGCTTAAAAGTTATAGTTTAAAAAAATAAAAAATAAAAACTGACTCTTGGAGCCTATTTTTTCTCAGCTCTGTTCTACGCTATACCTGTTGCCATGGCTTAAACTTAGAAGAAAAGCAAGGTCACTATGTCAACTTGGTAAGGTTACCCTTTAATGTCAAACTATCACAGCCCCAAAGATTTTGAATATTTTCTAAGACTTTACTAAAAAAAAAAAAAACTTTTTAATGAAACTCTCAGAAGTTGCTAACTAAAATCTATAGAATCTTTCACATCTAACTGTTTACCTTAGGAGTCACAGGACTCTATTTAGGTTACTTGAACTCTGGGAGCTTAGTTTCTCCACAGAGACATTAGAAAACTACCTCCTAGGACGCGCGCGTGCGTGAGTACGTGTGTGCGTGTGTGTGTTAAATAAGATAACATATGTAAAAACGCATACAACTAAAGTTCAGTAAATAATAGAGGTTGTTATTGTTACTGTTTGTGTTCAATATTTAAGGCTTTACTGCTGCAATGTTCTATTTCTACAAACTGATATTTACAGGTTTTCACAGAGTTTTCAAGGAGAAATCTCATTATAATGAACTTGAGTAAAATCTAAATTGCTCTTGTTATAATTAATATTTAAGTTTATTCACTGCTAGAAGTCAGTTGGCTCATTTATAGAAGTTGTAAGATAAAAGAGAATGGTCTCTATATGTCTTCAGTACTAATTAGCACTAAAAAGGTTTCAGCTGCAGTTTAATGAGTGTCCTTAATCTGTCCCCACTTAGGAAGCAGAAATCTGTGAGTGGAGCCCCTTCAGGAATAAGAGAAGTTAGAGGCCTCGGTCTGCATTGAGCAACATTGCCCAGTGGTAACTTGTACTCCCTTGTCTTCTGCTTCTCCCCACACTGTGATTGTGTAGGATCTAAGTGGCTGCACTTGAGGGACCTGACAAAATGAATGTTCCCAGATGCCAGGTGCTCCTGAGAGCATAGGAGGGCACCCCAGAATAGAATTCTCAGGATCAGAAGTGCAGGTTCCGGGAACAAGTAAAAGGTCCACACTTCAGATGGTGTTGCCTTCACTTCCTACTGTAGGGTCTAGATTGTCCGGGGACTGGGTGGAGGCTGAAATGTACTGGTCATAGGGGAGGAGACTTGCTGTTCTTATGTAAGCCTTGTTCAGAATGCCACTATTTCGTACTGAGTTCACCTCATTTTATTTAAAATAACTACCAAAAAATGAAAGCTATCTATCATGAATTTAACTACAATTTCCTTAAAGACAATAAGTATACTGCAAAAATTAGCAAAGGATGCCCTGTACTTTTTGAGATGGTGGTTATAATTCAGTCAATATCAGAATGTTGTTTTTGAGGCCATGCTGGAGTCTTCAGTGGTCCCCACTTTCACAATGTCAGATGGCACATCAATTATTTGCTCTAAAAGTCTCTGAATCAATGAGTCTTTTCTTTTAGGTTGCCCGAAGACCTCAGGGGTACCCACAACTGAATAAATGGTCCTGGTATAAGAATAATTAGAGAATAGAATGGAACTTGTAACTCTCCTTTCTACTCTCGATTATTTCTATCATGATTATTAAGCTTTTTGAGTAGTTGATAAGTGTAAGTGGATTTTAGCTGGTGATTGAAGGAGATCAGACTCATACAAAAGCAAAACAATCAACCAAGCCATGAGGCATGATTTTTGAGACATCGGTATCACATTTTCTTTTTTTCTTTTTTTATCTTCACCCAAGGACCTTTTTGCATTTATCTTCAGATAGAGTGGGAGGGAGAGAGGGAGAAACATCAATGTGAGACACATCGACTGGTTGCCACCCACACGACCCCAACCGGGGCCAGGGACAAACTGCTACCGAGGTACATGCCCTTAGTGAGAACCGAACCCGGGACTCTCTGGTCCGCATGCCGATGCTCTAACCACTAAGCCAAGCTGGCCAGGGCGGGTGTCCAATTTTCAAAACATGCACTCGCCTCTGTATCTGCTGAAGGCAGAGTGTCACTGAATGGTGGGGACTGTATACAAATGACATACGGAAATGCAGTCACTCAAAGGGAAACATAGACATATTCTCAAATCACATAAATCATAAACAGATAATATTCTGGTTCTTTCCTGAGGCACAAAGGACAGGGGAGGGAATTCTATGCCATGTCCTGCAACCAAGATCAGCCACCAATGTCTATGCCAACCTGCCTCTGCCTTTTTCACAGGATTTCCCGGCACCAGATCTTGCATATTATCAGGGAGTTCTGTGCTATAGTTTTCTGTTTCTTTTTTTTTTTTTTTTTAAGTTGACAATATGTTGGAAACTACCATCAGCCCACATGGGCTTAGTTTCCTTGCAGAGAGTCTGTGCTCAAAGGTTCACACCATTCTGATTGGAATAGGCTTACAGAGAGGAAAGACGCATCTTATGCCCAGCCTTTCAGTCACTTGCTGTCCCTGAGGATGTGAGTACAATGATACCAAAAGCCGAAAACTCCTGTGCTGTGTGAAAAGACAAGACCAGTTGACCTAGAAAGCCCTTGCGGGCGCGCATCACACAGTTTTTCCTAGGAGGCTTACCTTCAGAGGCAACACCTCTCTGTTTATAGAAAAAAAGGAAGCCATGGCTTGGGTCCAGGAACAAAGACCAGCTACATTCCCACATACACGTTTAGCAGTTTCGATGTTGTAGTCTGCCATTTCAAAGTAAGGGTGCAAGAATTCTATCACTTCTTCATTAATTGTGTCTTTTGGGAATTGCTATGTGGAAAAAAGGGAGTAAAATTAGGTGAAAATACTTCTTCTCAGGAGTCATGTTCACATTTGTCCACATGCTATTGAACACTGAAATGGATGAATGACATCATACATTGTCAACATTTCAGGATATCTGGCAAAAGCCCTGAAGGTGAAAGCAAAATAGGCAATAACAGCGAAGAAGCCAGAATACACTTTATCTTCTGTGGACAGATACACCAACCAACCCTAAATAAATTTTCTGTGATCCAAGGAAAAAGGAAATTATTTCAGGGATGAACACTAACATGGTTAATAGAATCTCAGAAGCAATAAAATGTTCATGTCATTAATCCTGAATAAGTGAATTACAAACCCATAAAATCAACAATGGAAAACAAATACACAGAGGGATATTTAGCCCAAGGACATATATACTTAGCATTTAGCAGCAACTAAATCCTTAATGCATTCAGACAGAGGTTCTATTAAACTCGCCTAAGATGTGAAGATAATAACTGAGACATTAGGCCTTGAGGGCGATGAATTAATTTTTAATCATAGAACTATCGAGAATATGAGAGGACTGTTACATTCTGGAGGAATAAAATTTTTAAAATGGTAGCAGAAATGGATAAAGAATGCCTTCTTGCATCAAGAGAAAACACTGACCAAACAATGAAATTGGATCTTTAGAAGTGGTGTTTGATCATCTGAAAGACGATGATTAAATGTTTTCCAAGTAGAAAAAAATTAGCACTTACACAGCTCAGTGAAACAAGCCCTCACGGAAGATATGTAATGTAGGGCAGAACAATTTCACTCAGACCTGTCTTAAGACACGTTTCTTGAGTGAACTTGAAAGAGTGAAGCCAGAAGCATATTCAGAAGCAACAGAAGGATGTTGGTGACTAAGGATAAACACAACGGAGCTTCTAAGATATGCATCTGCTCTGCCACCAGATACATAATGCAGGAGCCCAGAGTCACTTGCCTGGATTTACCCCACTGTTACGTTTATCTGGGAAAACACCCGTGTCACCATTACCATTCCAAAGCACCCAATCAGAGTTTATCACCACCTCCTTTCCACTCAGCATGTTATTCCTTCCCAGTAGCACTTACATAATAGAGTCTCCTATTTTAATTGTCTGGGACAAGTCTATGTGGCCCACTAGTTTCATAAGCTACTTACTGCTACAGCTGCTCTAAGATGATGTAGCCACAGTAACCAGTGGGCAATGTGGAATTAAAAACTGAATGAAAGACAGTGCTCAAGTTATCATTTGGGAAGTGGATATGGTTTGGGTATTCCCAATTAGTTGTCTCAAGATCTAAATATGAAAGATAAAACTTCTAGAAGAAAACACAGAAGCATTTATTCTGCTGTGGAGGTGGACAAAGTTTTCCTGAACAGAGCGCAGTGAGTATTGAAGGAAAATATTGAAAAATTGGACTACATTAAACTTAAGAATGTCTGCTTATCAAACTATTAATGGAATGAACAGCTAAGCTCAAAAGTGGGAGAAGATATTTGCAAACATATCAATGATAAATTACTCGTATTTTATATATGAAGAAATTCTATAAAGTAATAAAAATTTGAACTACCAACCTGTAAGTTCTGTAAAAAGTTCCCTGCAGTCATCAGTTTTAAAGATTCCTGCCAGGAAGGAATTGTACAGCTTTTTTCCAGGTCAATTTTCACTGCATTGACTTTCCTTTGAAACAGCAGCAGCACACAATCCATGATCCTCATGATGAGGTGAGGGGGCCGGCCCAGCGTGCGGACGGTGGCAATGTCAGAAGGCTTGATGGTCTGGGGGAGAAAAGGGGATTATCACCCAATCTCAGGTGAGAAAGTACAGACAAATCTTTCATCTCTAAATGCTATAATTTTTACAGAGGAAAACAAGCATTCTTAAATTAGATGCAGTCATGGGGGCCAGATGCCTATTTAATCCCAAAGAAACCCATGTCCCCAAAAGTTCAAATGTTTACAATTTAAACTGACAATGAGAAGAGAAATGAGCTGTGACTTCCCTAAAACTGTACAGACCACTTAGTGTCAGAAAACAGAAAAGTGTAATCCGGAAAAAAAAAAAGAATAGTCAGCACTTCTGTAGATACCAGGGATTCTCAACCAGGAAAACTCCAGTATTTGCAGTGCTTTTTGACTCATTAGTTATGTAGGTCAAGAATCTGCCTCTCTCTCCTAAGCAACTCTGACTTGTCACAGTGGACTGACACTAGTGGGTGGCCCCAGGGCTGACAGATTGAATAATTAGAGGTTTCTTAGCTAGAAACTGACCTTTAAATGACAGAACTTGAGCAATAAGAATTTCACTAAGCTGTTAGAAAAGTTCTGTTCCATTTCCAGTATAGAGATTCTTATGGTGTAAATTATTTAATAGTCAAATAGAACCGCTGTGGTTGATAATAACTGTTCTCTCTCTTGAACTCTTTATGGAATAAGTATTGGTAAATATTAAATGTATGAATCTGATACAGTCCCCTTTCTAGACAAATAGCATATGTCCATTCCTTCCAGGTCTTGAAAACCCTCCATCTTATTTGCATCTGCATCCCTTCTGCCAAAAAAGGTACCAATGGCCTTCTCATCACAGCCAATGATCGTTCCTCCAGGGACTGAGAAAGAAAAGAAAACCACTGAGCTTGATGATTAGGAATGTAACTATATACTGTGAAAAGGTTTGTCAACAGACCAGTATTTGTAAAGACAGGCAGCTGAAAGTGAAGAAGAATTTGTGGTAAAAAATAAAATGATAATAATAATAATTTAAAAACTAGAGATGGCAGACAGGCCTTTATTTGAGATGTGTGGCTATAAAAGAAAGGAGAGAAATATAATAGCAGCTGATTGGGAAAAGTGGGGTCAAATTAAAGTTACACAAGGTTTACACGCTGAACATGCTTATGTTACTTTAGAAACAGAAATTTTCAAACAGGATTGGGCTCATTTTGTTAAGATACCCAGGTAAAAGGAGTTGGGGAGAAGAGTATATATGAAGTTCAACCTATTTCATCTAATTACTGAAATCCTCTTTTCTCAGCAGGCAAAGCAATGTGACCACTATATAGTAAAATATAATAGTTATTTAACATCTGGAGGCATTTTGTATGTTTACATTGAGTCAGATTAGCATTGAGATGGAAGTTACACATTCTTTGCTGTTACTTTATTTGTTGTATTGCTTTATGTAGCCTGATCCCAAAATGTTAGAGTTTGGATGTACCTGAAACTTTCTTTGTATACACAGATTTGTATATTTCAAGATTTCAAAAGCTCCCAAAGAGGCAATAAAATGGAGACAGAACCAATGAAAGAAATTACTAAAACTATCTTGCACATATCCCATCATCTTACCTGTTCCCATGCATTTCTGCACTGATTATTACATAATCAGAACATTTCTGTGGTAGAGAACACTAAATTAGGAGGATACTGGAAAGTACTATAAAATATTAAAAGAGATGCTAACCCTTTAAGTCTTAGAAGAATGAAAGTACTGAAGCAAGACCTGAGATGAGATATTCTCTATTCCTATGATGCCACTAGGAATCATGAGTTCAATAAAGGTTAGAAGTCTTTTTACACTACCATTGTCTTCTCTCTGTTGATCAGACACTTTCAGAGAAGACAACGTGTCTAAAAGAGGTGGGAGGAGGATAAGGATCTCAGAGAGACATCGCATCTCCATGTTCTCTGCAGCACTATTTGCAATAGCCAAGATATGGAAGCAACTTGAATGTCCATCGATGGATTCATGGATAAAGAAAATGTTTTCCTCTCTCTCTCTCTCTCTCTCTCTCTCTCTCTCTCTCTCTGTGTGTGTGTGTGAGTGTGTGTGTGTGTGTGTGTGTGTGTGTGTGTGTGTAGTTCAGCCTTAAAAAAGGAAAAAGAAGTGCTTCTCTTTATGACATGAATGGACCTAGAGGACATCATGGTAAGTTAAATAAGCTAAACACAGGAAGACAAATACTATATGCTCTCACTTATATGTAGAATCTAAAATATCAGACTCATAGAAGTAGAGAGCAAAAAGTAGTTGCCAGTGGCTTGGGGGGAGAAGAAATGAGGAGGTGATGGTCAAGGGTACAAAGTTGCAGTCATGCAAGATAGATAAATTCTAGAGATCTATACAGCATAATGCCCACAGTTAACAATACTGTATTATATACCTAAAATTTGTTAAGAGGGTAGATCTTATGTAGTGTTCTTATCACAAATGATAATAATGACATTAAAGGGAGCAAGAGGAAACTTTGGAAGGTGGTAGATACTTCTATGGCCTTGTGGTGTTGATAGTTTCATAAGTATACACATGTCCCTGAACTCATCAAGTTGTACACATTAAATATGCACAGCTTTTTGCATGTAAATCATACCTCAATAAGTTGCTTTTATGAGGAGAAGAGATGAGGTGCCCACCAATCAGACAGACTGAAGACCCTGGAGGACTTCAAGGTCTAAGAAGGATAGTTTAGCCAGTGCAAGATGAAATGGTGAAGCGACAAGGAAAGACATGCCACATGTAAGTGCAGTGTGAAAAGTCAGAGAGATGAAAGAGAAGGCAAGATCTAATTCATCTATGGTATACTGACTCAAAAAGCTTAAAGACTGGACTTGGATAAAAAAAGATTCAGAAATGTTTCAGGAAGTGTGCTAAGGAAATAGTAAAAAAAATAATAATTACACTGCCAAATAATGATGGATGCTCAACTGAGGTTATATAACTTGATTTAGCGGTGAACAGATCAGCAGTGTTCTCTTTCTCCGTCAGCTTTTTAGGCCAGGAGTCAATAACACAAGGCAGTAGATGAGTAAGACTGAAGTAAAAGCAATCTTAAATTGAGCCCCCCAAAATACAAAATGACTTCAAAACTGGACTAGCCTTTTTAGGTGTGGTCTAGTTCACTAAACTCATCATATTCCCTCAGAATCTAACCTGCTTTCTAATTTCACTATTTGTTATGGCCACACAATTGCAGTAAATACTTGTGTTGGAAGCTTGCTCAGACTCGGACATTAACGAGCTGCTTTAAATCAGTCTTTCTTCATATGGATAATTCATAGATAAACTCTGAGAATGTTATGGCTTACAGACCCACTCCAATGTCCTCAAGGAATGAGTGAAGAAATGACATTTTAGCAATTTTATGTGGCTTTCCCAATGTCACATAGCTTATTGGTGACAGAGTGGAAATGAGAACTGAGAACTCCTGACTGCCATGATATGACACTGCCCATCAATCAATCACGAGTGAAGAACTGAGATGTGAAGTAGCACATGCAAAATCTATAAAGAGCTAATAACATCTCCAAGCAGAAAATATTACTTGAAGCTGTTCCCGTGGAGAGAGCTTTGGTCTGAAGCATTTCCTGTTGGTATTCATCTTCTCTTAGTCTTCCTCCTTGGCACTACGCTTGACATCTGCTATTTCACACAGATTTACCTGCAGGGCTGCTTCTGCTTCTTCTAAGGCTGGTTTGGCTGCTTCCAGTTTCTCCTCTGCAATGGCTTTATCTTTAGAGATGCTGTCTACAATGGCCTGTGCTTTGTCCTTCACTTTCTGTACCTCAGCCTTGACCTTTTCAGCAGCCTGTGCCTTCATCGTCACTTCTTTCAAGACCTAATCCAACATAAAACAAAAAAATACTTCCTCAGAAATTACCAAAGACCCAGCTGAAAAGGCATATTGTTGCCTTGATTTCTTGATGTTATACAATTTTTCCTACATAAAACTGAGTGTTGTATGGTAATGGAAATAAGTAATTTATACTTTCGTGGCTATAACTTCGCGACTATGCAAACATCATTAACATTTGTGAACGGGGACTTCGAAATGAATGTGAAGGTCCACTCACTGTGTCGGCTTTTTCATTTGCCACTTGCAGTTCCTTTTCTTTCACTTCCAGTTCTTTGCTCAGAGCTGCAACAGATTCCGAAGCTTCTTTTAGCTTTTTCAATCCAGTATTCATTCTGGGATTGAAAATCCAAGGCAGCAATGTTAACTTTGTGGTACTTGGCCACATAGTAATGACCATATGTGAAGAATGAGCATATATGTACAAAGTAACAAATCCATCAGGACTTGACAGGAAGGGTATGGGTCCAGGCTTGATTAAAGCCTGAAGACATTTGTGTGTTTTCCACAGGCTGTGTGTGTGGGGAGAGAACCTGCTAAAAATATTCTGCATGACATGAGGAACAACAGTGGGTCTAGCATCTGAATCCTGCAGGTAACATGCTTAATGAAGTTTAGCTAAGTGACAATAGACTTCAAGTGCTTGAAGCTCTGTCATGAGAAAGGAAAATCAATGACTTCCGCTTTTCAAAAGAGACCACTAAGGTTCAAAGAAGAAACATTTGGGATCAAGAGGAAATTAATTCAAGCCATCAGAACACTGTGGTGAAGGGGCTAGTTGCCTGCCTGAGCCTCAAGTCATGTGTCTGAAAGACTGGAGGGCTCGAAGTCATTTAGTCCATCACCCACCCAGGTGTCCCTCATGTGACAACCCTGACTAATTCTGGTCATATTCAGATAGAAGATGTAAGTGGTCAGAAAAGAGAAAGAGCAGGGCAGAGAGTAAAATTTGGAATAATCTTCTGCGAAGTAGGACATTCACTGTGCAGTAAATATAAGCAGTAGACAGACTATCCTAGACACTCGAAAGGGTGGCTAGAGAGTAGCAAGAGGAGGGAGGAGGTGAAGTCTGGGTTCTCAGTTTCCTTCCAGGTCTACTATTTCTTTTTTTTTTTTTCTTTTTTTTTTATCCTCACCCGAGGACATTTTTCCATTTTTTGTTCAGGTAGAGTGGGAGGGAGAGAGAGGAACAGATAGAGAGAGAGAAACATCGATGTGAAAGGAACACATCGAGTGGCTGCCACCCACACAACCGACCAGGGCCGGGGACAAACTGCAACCGAGGTACGCGCCCTTAGCGGGAACCGAACCTGGGTCTCTCAGGACCGCAGGTTGACGCTCTAACCGCTGAGCCAAACCGGCCAGGGCGGTCTACTATTTCTTAATGATGTCGGTCAATATTAGACAAAGTGGTAGGCCACATAAACACTTGGCAACATTTTATCCTGTTGGGCAAGAATAAAGCCCCTAGCGACCACAATCCCTTGAATAGTCTTGAGAGAAGGGTTTCTCAGCTTCAGTACTCTTGGCACTTGGGGCTGAAGATGCTCTGATGTGGAGGTTGTCCTGTGCACTGTGAGATGTTTAGCAGCAGCCCCAGCCTCTACTTATTGGACACCAGTAGCAACGCTCCACGCCCCCACCACCCAAGTTTTAACAAACAAAAATGCTCACTAGGAGTAAATGTTTCCCTGTTGAATGCCACCACTTAAACATACCTCTGCATTTGAACTTCACACCTACCTGTTGGCCAGAGTTTGCACTTCCACATGCTTCTCTCCATATATGAACTTATAGCCCTGAATAAAGGAGAGATATGACTTGGGAGTCACGTGGGTAGAACGCCGGAATCTCTGGAAATAATCAACACACTTTTCAGCTACCCCATCCTGGAAGGATCCCATGCACTGGACCACTTCCTTCTTGGTTTCCAAACTGCAGTCAATATCATAGGAAGAGAGGAAGTGTTCAGACACTAGAAAGAATAAAGACGACAGCATGTGAAATACGAACATGAATTACCATTGTAAAGTTAACTGGCTATTTTTTAAAGACTTAGACATTTCTTAGGACTCCATACCATTCTTATAGACCCAGCTAGGTAGATATAAGTCAGCATTTTTGGTCCCAGGCCTATGACATCAATAATTTTATTTTCCCTTTCATGTGCAAAACTATCACAGACTTTAAGCCTATCATCATTCTTTGTATTCTGGTACTTATGCAAAGAAGTCTCTTCCACGCAGCTGCAGGTTCTGGTGAGCAGCCAGCCTGTTTTATGCTTTATATAAGGGCAAAAGTGGTACAAATAACTCAGAAATCAGTGCCCACCTGGTACTCATATTTAACAATCTCATTTATTTTTTTCACTCAGAACCTGTCAAACCCTCAATTCCCCCATGCTCTAAATGCATTTGGCATGTGGAATGTTCACTACTAAATTTTTT
The DNA here is from genome assembly GCF_014108415.1 of Molossus molossus. Classification (NCBI taxonomy): domain Eukaryota; kingdom Metazoa; phylum Chordata; class Mammalia; order Chiroptera; family Molossidae; genus Molossus; species Molossus molossus. The sequence goes on along the minus strand of NW_023425366.1, from coordinate 28,600,771 downwards.
TATTCCTAGGCCAACTTGTTCTTAAATGTAGCAGCTAGTCAACTGCGGTCCATTCTAATTTACAGCATCATTTAAAAATGTTCAGGTGAAAATCTCCTGTGGTCAACCTTTATCTTCCCAACAGTGCCAAACACAGGACCAATTCTAAGACAGCATTTTCTCTTATAAGAATAGGCCACAAAGTCAGAGCTAATCAATCACCACATACATACTAAGTGTCTGCTGCATACCCACCACTGTGATGGTGCCATGGAATGAGAGGAGGATGGCACTCAGTCTCAACCCCAAAGAAAGTAAAAGGTTTTACATAATACAGTTAAAACTTATCACAACCGTCTTTTGTTGTTGTTGTTGTTGTTGTTGTTGTTTTTGTTGTTACAGATGTTTCTCCTTTTTTTCTCCATTGACACCCTCCTCCCCGTCCCCCCACCCCACCCCCGTCCCCGGCTTTGTTGTCAATGTCCATTGGTTATGCATACATGCATATAAGTTCTGTGGTTTATCTCTTTCCTCCCCTCACCACTCCCTCTTCTGAGGGTTATCAGTTTGTACCCTACTTCCACGTCTCTGGGTCTACCCTATTCCTCAGACTGTTATTTGTTCATTATTCCACAAATAAGTGAGATCATGTGGTATTTGTCTTTTTCTGCTTGGCTCATTTCACTTAGGATAATACTTTCCAGGTCCCTGCATATTGTCTAAAAGGATAAGAGATCTTTCTTTCTTACAGCTGCATAGTACTCCATTGTGTATATGTACCACAGCTTTGTTATCCATTCGTCTACTGATGGACATTTGGGCTGTTTCCAGATCTTAGCTATTGTAAATAGTGCTGCTATGAACATGGGGGTACATATATTATTTCTGATTGGTGTTTCAGACTTCTTAGGGTATATTCCTGGAAGTGGGATCACTGGGTCAAATGGAAGTTCAATTTTTAATTTTTTGAGGTAACACCATATTGTTTTCCATAGTGGCTGCACCAGTCTGCATTCCCACCAGCAGTGTACTAGAGTCCCCTTTTCTCCACAACCTCGCCAACACTTGTTTAATGATTTGTTAATGGCAGCCATTCTGACAGGTGTGAGGTGATAACTCACTGTTGTTTTAATTTGCATCTCTCTGATGATTAGTGATGATGAGCATTTCTTCATATGTCTCTTGGCCATTTGTATGTCCTATTTGGAGAATTGTCTATTTAGCTCCTCTGCCCATCTTTTAATTGGGTTCTTTATCTTCCTTTTGTTGAGTTGTATGAGTATGCTATATATTTTGGAAATTAACCGCTTATATCACAACCATCTTTATGAATCTTACCACAAAAAAATGGCCTATAGATTTGCTTTAAAAATACTTAAAATTGCCCTGGCCAGTTTGGCTCAGCGGTTAGAGCGTCCGCCTGCGGTCTGGAGAGACTCAGGTTCGGTTCCCACTAAGGGCACGTACCTCGGTTGCAGTTTGTCCCCGGCCCTGGTTGGTCGTGCGGGTGGCAGCCACTCGATGTGTCCCTTTCACATCGATGTTCCCCTCTCTCTCTCTTCCTCTCTCTCCCTCCCACTCTGTCTGTACAAAAAATGGAAAAAATGTCCTCGGGTGAGGATTAAAAAATAAATAAAAAATAAAAATACTTAAAATATTGCATAAGAGCCACAAATAGAAATATGGCCAATTAAAAGGAAAATAAAGAGAAGGAATCAAGTGAACATACCTATCAGGTGGGCAAAGAAATAAAAGATATCTTTTCACCAGTAGTAACTCATCACTAAATTAATGTTGGTAATTGTGTGGCAGTATTTACATCTATGTAAGTAATAGAAACTATTTATCAACTTGTTTATAAATACAGCTTACCATATACACTGAAAGGCAATAAATTAAGACACTCAGCAGTCTTAAAGAGAATAGTTTAAATTCCAAGAAGTTTAAGTCTGAAAACTGGAAACACAGGAACAATTCTTACCTATGACAAAATTTTTGTAGGTATTAACTACAACAGCTCCAATAATCACTGTGTGCCACACATGTGCTTTACTTGGAACTATGAGATATCTTCAAGAAAGTCCCTACTTTCTGAATACTTCCCTGGGTTCCCCGTGTAATAATTATTTCCTTCTTATGTAAATAGAGAATATCAATAATGGTATTTTTTTTATGTAGGCAAGTTGTCTTTTTGCCTTTCCAAAAAGTCAAAGAGAATAAAAATGAGACTGATTCAAAGTATGTTTTTTTATAGACCCACAATCTCGGATGCAGGAAAGGTTTTACAAAAAATTAGATAACTTCCTCTTAGGGTGATCCAAGCCTGCTGAGACTCAGACAAGACGCATGGAAAACCTTTCCATCACCTTCAATATCCAAACACCAAGGTAGCAATGCTAGTACTGAGGCCCAGCTTCAGGTGGTGTCTGAGGTTGTAAGTTATATCCTGGTAGTGTGTTCATGTCGCTTGATGGGGAATCAGGTGAGGCATGTACAGGATAGAGGAAGGGGGACACTGAGCTCAGTCTCTAAATTTTGGTGTCCCCTTAATTTCCCCTTCATTTGAGAAAGAACTAAGGTAACAAAGTGAGGAAGGCACTTTAGTTGTCTATCCAGTAGCCATTCCTGCTTCACTACTAAAAGACCCCAATTTTGCTCAGGGTAGCAATCTGTCCAACTAAAACTCATTGATTCCCCAGATCCTCTTGTAACTAGGGGTGACCCAATTCTGGACAATGACATATAAACAAAGTTTCTGGGGAATAATCCTGCCCTGAAGTAAAAGGCAAAGCTTCAGACAGGTTTCCTTGAAATGCAACAGCCATTTGAGACTATTGGAGGAAGAACCACATCCTAAGGATGACAGGACATTGTCCTGCACTGTGCACTTTGCATTTTCTTGGTAGCAGAAAAAAGAAGAAAAGAAACAAGACTTGTTTAAGCCACTACTTCCCTGGTTTTCTCTTAAGACAAATTCTCTTAAGACAAATTCTCTTAAGAGACATTCAACCCTGGCCAGTTTTGCTCAGTGGTTAGAGCGTCAGCCTGCAATCCGGAGAGACCCGGGTTTGGTTCCCGCTAAGGGCACGTACCTCAGTTGCAGTTTGTCCCCGGCCCTGGTTGGGTTGTGCAGGTGGCAGCCACTCGATGTGTCCCTTTCACGTCGATGTTTCTCTCTGTCTCTCTCTTCCTCTCTCTCCCTCCCACTCTATTTGAGCAAAAAATGGTAAGGTGTCCTCAGGTGAGAATAAAAAAAAAAAAGATACATTCAGAGGGCAAGCATATCTAATCTTGGAAGATCCTAAATAACAAAACCTTATCAGTTAACCCTAATAAAACCCATACATGACAGATATTATTGTGTCTATATTGCAGATGAGAAAAAATGAGGCTCAGAAGAGTTTGCTTATGGGTGTCAGATTTGGAATTCTAACCCTAGGATTATGGACTCCAAAGTCCAGGTCACTTTGATTTAAAAATTCAAATTGAACCAAACTATGTAAAGTCTTTAGAGTACTAGAAAACATTTTTAACAGATGCCCAAAGTTCAAAAATATTTATTGACTGATGAGCATCATAAAAATATGACCATTTTTCTGAAAAACCATGATCACCCATGTGATTTGTATGACTTTCTGAGGGGTTATTAGGTGCAATTGCCTCATTTCTCTTTATACTACACCATTAGTTGTGAACAGTTGCAGAAGCAGAACTTATAAGACCAAAATATTATATAGTATAAATAAAGTAATAATTTTCAAGGAAGGCCATGTGATTTACATAAAATGGCCTTCTTTGAAAAAAATACATATGCCAAATATGTATTACTGATTTTGCTTAACACTTCATTTTCAAGTGAGGATGGACTATTTTCAAAACTAAGTGCTAGTTTAAAATGGAATCTAGCAGAACATTACTAATTATCTTTACCTTGGAGAAATCTAAATGAAGTTAATTGATTTAGTAATGAGTTTGGAATCAAGGTTTCATTAAGGAATAGACCACCAGAATGAAGATATTTAGAGACAATTAATTCAAAACAACTCCATATAAAACAAAACAAAGATTTGCCAAAATGGAGACTGTTAAATGGTGGGGAAGACAGATTTTTACAACATAAAATGAAGTGTATATTTTTTAAATGCTTCCTCAAGAGACTCAGTCAATTTAAATTCAAATATATAAAAAACTATTGTTATTAAGATATTACAAATATAATATTAAATTTCTAAGCATGTTTAAATTAGAAAAAAATAAATCTCCATAATAATAACAAATTACCCAAAGGAGAAATTAAGAAAACAATCCCATTTATAAGAGCATCAGAAAAAAAAAAATAAATACTGAGGAATAAACTTAACCAAGGAGGTGAAGACTTGTACATTGAGAACTATAAAACACTAATGGAGAAAACTAAAGTAGACATAAATATACATCAAATATTTATGAGAGGGAAGAATTATTAGTTTTGTTTTTTTTTTTTTTGTTTTTTTTTATCCTCACCCGAGGATATTTTTCCATTTTTTGTACAGAGAGGGAGGGAGAGAGAGAAAGGGAGAGAGAGAGAGAAACATCGACGTGAAGGGACACATCGAGTGGCTGCCACCTGCACGACCAACCAGGGCCGGGGACAAACTGCAACCGAAGTACGCGCCCTTAGCGGGAACCGAACCCGGGTCTCTCCGGACCGCAGGCCGACGCTCTAACCGCTGAGCCAAACCGGCCAGGGCAAGAATTATTAGTTTTTAAATGTCCATACTACCCAAAGCAATCTACAGATTCAATACAATCTTCATCAAAATGCCAATGACATTTTTTATAGAAATAGAAAAGAGTTCTAAACTTCATATGGAACCACAAAAAATAACCCAAGCAGCTAAAGCAAATTTGAGCAGAAACAAAGCTGAAGGCATCGCATTCCCTGATTTCGAACTATGTTACAAAGCTACTGTACCCAAAACAGTTTAGTACTGACATTAAAAACAGACATATAGCCCTGGCCAGTTTTGCTTAGTTAGAGCATTGGCTGGCTGACTGAAGGGTCACGGGTTTGACTCCCAGTCAACAGCACGTACTTCAGTTGGAGGTTCATCCTCAGCCCGGTTGGGGTGATGTGGGAGGCAACCAATGTGTCTCTATCCTCTAGTGGGAAAGAAAGAAAGAAAGAAAGAAAGAAAGAAAGAAAGAAAGAAAGAAGGAAGGAAGGAAGGAAGGAAGGAAGGAAGGAAGGAAGGAAGGAAGGAAGGAAGGAAGGAAGGAAAGAAAGAAGGAAAGAAGGAAAGAAGGAAAGAAGGAAAGAAGGAAAGAAGGAAAGAAGGAAAGAAGGAAAGAAGGAAAGAAGGAAAGAAAGACAATATATAGACCAATGGAAAAGAATAGAAGGTCCAGAAATAAACACATGCACATATACTGACTAGATCTTCAACAGGGTGCCGAGAACATACAATGAGGAAAGAATAGTCTTTAAAAATGGTGCTGGAAAAACTGAATATCCATATGCAAAAGAATGAAATTGGACCCTTGCACCATACACAAAAAAATCAACTCAAAACAGATTAAAGACTTAAATATAATAGTGGAAATCATAAAACTCCTAGAAGAAAATACAGTGGGTAAACTCCTTGACAGTGGTCTTGGCAATGATTTTGTTATGATATGACACCAAAAGCACAGGCAACAAAAGCTAAAATAGACAAGTGGGACGACATTAAACTAAAAATGTTCTGCAGAGGATAGGAAACAACAAATGAACAGGCAACTTATGAAATGAGATACAGTTTTTGCAAACCATGAATCTGATAAAGGGTTACTATCTGAAATAAATAACTCCTACATCTCAATAGCTAAAATACAAGTAACCTAATTAAAATGTGCAAAGGAACTGAAAAGAAATTTCTCCAAAGAAAACACACAAATGGCCAGTAGATACATGAGAAGGTGCTCAAAATCACTAATCGTCAGGGAAATGCAAGTCAGAATCAGAATGAGATATCACTTCAAACTTGTTAAGACAGCTATTACCAAAAAACAATAATAATAAAAAAAACAGCAAATGTTGGTGAGGATGTAGAGAGGAGGAAACCCATGTATCCTATTAGTGGGAATGTATATTGGTACAGCTGCTATGGAAAACAGTATGGAGTTTCCTCAAATAATTACAACTAGAACTACCATCTGATCCAACAATCCCACTTCTCGGTACATAGCCAAAGGAAATAAAATCATTATCTCAAAGAGAGATCTGCACTCCCATGTTCACTGCAGCATTGTTTACATTAGCCAAGACATGGCAACAATTTAATGTCTGTTGGTAAATGAATGTATTAAAAAAACATGATACACACACGCACATGCATGCACACACACACACACACACACACACACACACAATGGAATATTATTCGGCCTTTAAAAAAGAAAAGAAGGGCCCAGCCCGGGTGGCTCAGTGGTTGAGCATCAATCCATGCACTAAGAAGTCACCAGTTCAATTCCCGGTCAGGTCACATGCCCAGGTTGTGGGCCCAATCCCCAGGGGGGGCATGCAGGAGGCGGCCAATCTATGTTCTCTCTCATTGATGTTTCTATCTCTCTCTTCCTCTCCCTTTCTCTCTAAAATCAATAAAGAAAAAACAATTTTTTAAAAAAAGAAGGAAATCCTGCCATTTACAACAACATGGATGAACCATGCTGTAAATGTATGCTAAGTGAAATAAGCCAGACACAGAAGGACACATGCTACATTATACCCCTTACATGAGGAATTTAAAATAGATTTGCAAAGCAAAGAGTAAAATTGTGGTTTCCAGGGGCTGAGAGAAGGGGAAATTGGGTGATATTAGTCAAAAAGTACAGTTTCAGTTATACAAAATGAATAAATCCTAGAGATCTACTGTACAGTATGATGCCTATAGTTAGCTATACTGTTTATATACTTAAAATGTGCTAAGAGAATACATCTTGCTAAAAGAACACTTAGTTAAGTGTTCTTACCATAAAATAATAACATTATTATATTAATATAATTAAAGAAAGTGGGAGGAAATCTAGGAGGTGATGAATATGAATATGGCATAGATCTCCAAATACATCAAGTTGTAGACATTAAATATGTACAGATTTTGGCATATCATTCACAACTCAATAAAGTGGGTTGAAAAATAAAATGCAACTTAAAAAATAAAAATATAAATTAATTAATTAGAAAAATACACAATAATTTACTACTTTTATAGGCAATATTTATTTAATCTAACTGAAATATACTAACATAAAATAATGATATATCTCCTTATTAATGTGGCTAGAGATAATTTAATTCTAAATTAGAATCCTGAAGTCAACTTAAATAATAGTTTTTCCAGAAACATTGTTGTTAATTTTCTAAAAATAATTTTAAAAATGCTTAAACCCATCCTTGGCTGGGAAGTTCGTTAGAAGTAGTATCATCCGAATATACCAAGGTTGGGGGCTCATACAAGCAACAACCAATGAATACATTAATAAGTGGACCAGCAATGGATGTTTCTCTCTCTCTCTCTCTCTCTCTCTCTCTCTCTCTCTCTCTTTCTCTCTCTCTCCCCCCCCACGCAAATCAATAAATAAAAATAAAAACACTTAAATCCCTAAGTGTCTTAAGTATACTTCCAATACCCACAGTATAGGTGTGTAGTTGGTTTTTCCAACAAGATTTTATATTTATTAGAGAAAGGAGCTATGTCTCATTTCTTATGATTATTTTACCCACTACTATGACTAGCACAGTAAATACTTACTAGGCTAGATTAGAGACATAACCACAAAAACTTACTGGTTATCAAAGGTTTAAAGATCTAAATTCTCACATGCATTATATAAAGTATAAGTGCTATAAACATAGGAGGTCCCAGAAATGAGAAAACATCCATTTTTTTAAGTGCACAAAGGAGGATTAAAGAATGTGATGAGTCTTGATTAAGCTTTGAAACTTAGATAAACAAAAAAGATGAGACAGGATATTCTTGATAAAATGGACAATGTGTGGAACAATAAAGATGGTTAAAGCATTCTGAGAGAACAATTAAAAGAGGTACATCTGAAAAAAAATGGAGAAGGTTTGTGTTGGGTTAGTGAAGACTGCAAGTAAGTTAAGGCTGTATTATGGAAGAAGGATGAATTCTGACAGACTGAGTCATTCATTCAACAGTGTAAGTATCAAACACTGGTAGCTTCCCAAGTTGTGGACAAAAGATGTACAGTTCTTGACTTCACGGAGTTTTTAGTGCAGTAGGACACATAAGCATTAATCAAATAAACCACACAACTAAGTGTATAAATAACACACTGTGGTTAGTCCCAGGGAGGAAAAGCATAGACTGCTGTGAAATGGCTTAGCAGGGGGAAGGAGAAACAAGGGAAAGTTTCCCAAAGGAAGTTACACTCAGCAGAGCCAGCATTACCCAGACAAAGGGCAGAGGGAGTGGGGAGGAAGGGGAGGTGGAAGGCATCACAAGGGTAGAAAAAGGGCATGTTTGAGAATTAAGAACAGAACAGTAAGAAAAAGTGACCTCAGGTGAGGCTGGGGAGGTAAGAAGAGTCAGCTCTTTCCTGCCTTGAAAGTCAGAAGAGATCACGGCCTTTTACTAAGAGCAAAGGGAGGACATGGAAGGCTTTAAATAGGAAGCAATGTGTTGGGTTTGTGTGTTTATCATTATTCTGTCAGCAATGGGAGATAGATGGGAGACAGGTGAAAGAGGAGGAGAGACCATTAGAAAGCTACTCGGGTTTTCCAGGTGAGTGAGTGATTGGTTGGCCGAGGATGTCAGTGAAGGAGACAGAGTTGGACAAGATTCCACCAACATTTAGAAAATAAAGTTGCCATGGCTTGATGATGGAGTAGACTTGAAAGTTGAAGGATGAGAGGTGCTAAAGACAAGAGCTCTCTGGTCCAACTGATGTGGCTCAGTGGTTGAGTGTCGACCCGTGCTTCAAGAGGCCACTGGTTTGATTCCCAGTCCAGACACATGCGCAGGATGGGGGCCTGATCCCCAGTGGGTGGCATGCAGGAGGCGGCTAATCGATGTTCTCTCTCTCTCCCTCTTACTTCCTCTCTCTCTAAAAATCAATAACAGAAAAAAAAAAAATGTTAAGACAAGAGCTCTCTGACTGCAGTTTGATAGACAATGGTGGGACTTCCTGGGAGAGAGAGGGCAGAGGAGAACCAGTTCCGCTTCAGACATACTGAGGTTTAAGGTCCTGTGAAACATCCATGGGAATGTGTCAAGCAGGCAGTGAAGTGCGCAGAGTTTAACCCAGAGGATAGACTAGACGAGATCAAAGTGATGAGGCACATCACGTATAAAAGGCGATGAACGAGCCTGGCTGGGGAGAGGACCTGGAGTGAAGAAACTAGTCTGCCTTGCCTTCCAACATGCCTGGCTCAATAAATGGCATGAAGTTCAATACATGTGTTCTGAAGAAAGGAACAGAGAGATGCGTGCGCGAAGGTCAGGACACTTGTAAGGAACTAAGGACACAGAAACGAAAGCTCCCCTGTTCTCCCTGTGACCTTGGCTTGGGTTGAAGCCATGAGATTTAAAAGAATGGGGCAGATTTGTGAGAAATTAACAAAGGAAGAATCAAAAAGACCTTGGTCTTGTGAAAGAAGGGGTGAGTGAAATAGGGACTTGGAAGAAAGGGCTCCGTATTTAAGTGAAATCATCTTAATTGTGGTATTTTATAGTGATTGTCACCTGAAATTACTTTTGTTAATAACAGGCCTTACGATTGTTTACAAAGTACTTGCATATTAATGCTTATATTTTATAGTAAACTTCAATACAGTATAGCTCTTAAATACTGCTGTTTTGTGCCCTGCATTCATATCCTACTTCAAGGAATTTTAAAGTTTACCCTTAGTTGTATTTACATTTTAATAGGACTTAAAATTTAAACCATTGGCCTTTTCTCAAACTGTATAAGACAAAAGAAGAAACTGTAAATTTGTACTTCATATATGTTAAAATCATCTGCATTTAAAAACCAAAGAACTTATATGCAAATATGCATAACCCATAGATTCAGACAATAGTGTGGAAGGCAGGAGGGGGTGGGAGTAGAGAGGAGGGGGGTCAAGGCAGGGAAAATAGAGGGACATCTGTAACACATTCAACAATAAAGATAAGTTTAAAAAGAGGAGGGGGAAAAAAGCCACAGATTGAAAAAACATAATTATCAATAGTAGCGTGCTAAGAACAAAACTTCCCCAGCGGATAAGCCTTTGTTTAAAAACAAAACAAAACAATATATATATTGCTTCTAGCCAAAATACTGATGCTACTATCTTCTTTCGCCTCTGACAATTCCCTCAGCTTCACCGTCCCTAGTTTCTCCGTCTATAAATGGCAGGAGGCAAGTTAATGAGTCCTACTCTCCCTGGGTGCCACAGAGCTAGAGAGCAGGGGTGGGGGGCGGTGGGGGGAGAGGCTCCAGAATCCTTTCTCCCCTCTACTTTCAGTTTTATCTACTATGGCTACCTGTGTGGTTTTACAGGGATATAAGGAAGATATTTTTTAATTATTAAAATACAGTAATCAGACAAAAGTTTGAAAGCCACTGCCAACTGAATCATGATTCCCTTGAGGTTCTGACAAAATAAGTCATAGGTGAGACCTAAGTACCTCCACCATCTAAACCATCCACAGATAACTAACTTCTCACTAACAGCTGAAAAAAACTTAAACTAAATGAGTGCTCTCTAACATCTCCTTGACTACTTTTATGTTCAATTCCATTTACAGAGTAAGAAAGGCATTCGTGTTCCGTAGGACGGAAGATTAGGCAGAAGCAGAAGCAGCAGGGACCCCAGCTATAGAACACTCTGGCTAACATCCTTCGGTAAGGACCAACACCGTCAGAGGATGGCTGGCTACGATTTCCGATTTGATTTCCAGCACTGCAGCCACGAGAAGAAAATGTTCAAAAGGCATGTGGCTTAAACTAGTCTTAGCTTAGCCAACCCACCCATAAAAGAACACAAATGCTATCAAATTAAAAATCTCAGTGTCTTCCTGTGACATTCCAGAACCTGCCTGGGGATCCACCTGAGACATCGTTTCAGAACTCAAGTTATTGTAAAATTAATCCAAGGGGGTATAGACTGAAGATCTCATTCTCTGATAACAACACCCTGGGGAAAATTAGTTACCAAATAAGAAAAAAGAACATCTTGCAAAAATCCTCTGACCTTCAACAAAGTGATTTTTGGCTTAATCCACTACAGAGACAGCAAACAGCACAGAATGTAAAGAAACAAGTCAACACTGAAAACCAGAAACTGATATAAAACTTTCCACCACACTAACCAGCAATTAAGGCATCCTTAGGCCATCGGCTGAACCAGTCAACGGTGCATCCTGAAATCAGGGCGGGGAACTTCAAAGCTCGATTTCGAAATTTCTCCCCCACCGGCGAAAAGCAGAGCACAACGTGAAGGTTCCGTCGGACCCGACTCATGAAGTAGTCATACAGGTTCTCGTTGGTCGGAGGACGTCGAGGGTGTTCTTTTTTCATGAATGATATAAGATCACTATTAATTTCATCAATTTCATCACGAGCAAATAGGTTGGAGACCTGAAAAATGTGCAGACATTCAAGTTCAGTACAGACATATGACAACAGATGGAAATAGGTAGCTCAATATATATAATGTCTTTCCTCCATATGTGTTCTTAAACTCACCTCTAGAAAATTAACCAACAGTCTTCAAGAGGAAATACACCACTTGGTAAAACACTCCAACAATTCTATTATTAACTGCAGTCATAGCCTGCCCTTGTAACCTCCTTCTTGTTTTTTATTCTATGCTTTTTGTTGTTGTTTTTTTTTACTTTTCATTTGGAGTACTCATCAAGGTTTTAAATGTATAGCTCCACATTTTGGAAGTTTTATTCTCCAAAACCCAATAGAAAAAGCCATTCTTTATACTGATCGCCTAATTCCCAATAACAGCACTTATTCAAAACTCGCATGGAAGGAAATAAAGATAGCTCTAAAGTTGGAGGGAATCTGAAAAGACAAAATACAGGAAGAATAAATGAGTCCCTCCTACCTCACCCGATGATAAAACATTGTTCATATATTCCAAAAATGACTCATCCTTAATCTCATTGTCCGTGAATATAAAAGTGATTCCTTTGCCTTGCTGACCGGCCGTTTTATACAAAATTTTCAGGTCTTCCATCAGATTTGATGTGTTGTAGGATCTAGAAAAATATTGTCATTGTGTTATTAGCTAATCTATTTTGATGGGAAAGAAAGATCCTTAAAACAATGTTTTATGCCAGTTAGTTAACCAGAAAAGCAAACTGATCTTGTTCCACACATAGGTGCTTTTCTGTATGTAAATGTTACCAGTTCAATATATTCACTTACAAAGATGAAATTGACTTTTTTCTTTCCTTTTCTAATAGCTATTCTTTTGAGAGTAATAAGTACACCATCTTGGTTTTGAATACTTACTGTTTACTAAAGTCAAGATCTATTTTTTTATTGAGGTATAATTGACATATAACATTATACTAATTTCAGGTGTACAACATAATGACTTGATGTTTGTATACATATATTGCAAAATGATCACCACAATAAGTCTAATTAACATCAAATCAAGTAACATAGTTACTTGCAAAGATAAACTTGATTTTTAAAACTCCACATTTTGTGAAACACTATAATTAATGCTTTATACACACACAAAAATCTAGAGTAAAAAGTTAACCTGAAACAAAAATATGTTTACCACAACTAAATGTTATCTGAATGTGTTTATGCTTCATTTTGAAAATATTTTTTGTAACGATAATAAAAAAGTCAAATTGGAATATATGCTAAACACCATTTGCAATGATATTTTAGAAGATACCTCACAAATTAGATTAAACTAAACTAAATCATTTTCAAGCCTTCTTTATATGGGGTGAGGCAGATGCCCTATTATAAATGGTGCCCACCTCATCCCCCAACACAATTACATTCACTACATCTTTGGAATCCACATGGAAAGGTTTGCTGAGCAAGCAGTACACTGTAGTAGAATAGCTAGAAACATTATAAAATAACCCAATATAAATCTTTCACTGTCAAAAGCAGTACTTTGGTGGGAATTAGCTTGCAATCATGAAATGTTAGACAGGTCCCAATATAGAACAGCCCATTCATTACCACCAAAAGGGAAAATAAAGATATTCCAGCCCTGGAACTCAGACTTACTAAATTATTATTTGAATTTTGTGCCATTAAATAAACTCTGAGTTCAGGGCACAAGAGCAAATGGCCTCCTGATTTTTTAAAAAGCTATTAAATATTTAACTTATATACTGTGTGCTTTTTTAACCTCTATAACCTAAACCCTAGAACCAGAAGTACCACTACCATGCACCAATGTTTTAAGAAGACTTCTAGAAAAGTGAGATCTGAGAGATTAGAATTTCAAAAACACAGTCCCCCCCTAAAAAAAAGAAAGAAAGAAAATATCTCACCCCAGCTTCTCATGATATATGAAAATTTTCAGCCCAGTCCCCTGGATCAAGGGGGTCAAATAATATGACCTGAGTCATACACAAACAAATGACCATGCTTCCCAAACCTGAGGCTCTGCTCCTTGACCCTTGCCCACATGGCTGTGTGAAGGCTTAGCAGTAGGATGGTTTCTTGAAGGCTATAAGAAGGAAAAGAGGCCTTGACCTCCTTTTCATCAGTAATGGAGCATCCCCAGTCTGACATGCAGAGGAAATAATCTGTCACAGAGGAGTTGGGAGATATTTATTGAGGCAGTGTGGTGCTCTGCAAGTCAAGACAGTCCAGAAACTATAATATTGGGGTCCATTCCCAGGTAGATCTGAGAGTTCAGATAAGACACTACCTCTCAGAGTCTCATCTATAAGAGGCTATCCTACGAAGTTTTTTTAAAGGTTAAATTAGCTTAAGATGAGTCTCCATCATTGACTCAGGTCAGCTAAATGCTTTTACCTGCCGGGCCAAGCCACAGCTGTAGATCAATGCTCAACAGGCAAGACTTTCTGCTCCTACACCTCGAAATTAACCTCTAATAATTTTCAACCCAACTAAACTTCCCAAACCGGCCTTCTGCTTCTTATCTTGGTTAACCCTGAAATTCTGGTTAGCATCTCTGAATTACCCCTGCTTATCTCTTCATGTTGACTTTTCCTAATTCTTCCTGCACTGCACACATATCTGAGGACAGCCCTTCTGCGGTTCCCTTTCTTGATGAGGAGCTGTACCATTTGCCTACTTTCCAAGCCGGAATCAGGATGGACCAAGTCCAAAGCTCAACTTCCTAATGATCTCATGAATCTGTCAGACCTCTTTCCTCTGTTCTCACAGCTGCCACTCATGACACCGTATCTCTTGCCTAGATCCCTGAGACAGACTTGTAACTGTTCTGGTGTAGATCCTTCCATCCATTTTCTGTACAAAGATGGATAAAATTAGTTTTATAGTATTCTTGTATTATTATTTATTGTTATATATTTGTGTTACACTGTAAACCTACTTTTACCTGCTCCTGTAGATACAAATCTGACATGCCTTCCCCAGCAGTAGCTCGTTAGTGGTTTCCTATTGCTCTAGGATGAAGTCCAAATCCCTATGACACCTTCGAAGGTCTCCATTTCTCTTCCTTTCCTGATTTCCACCTTACACTGTACACTGAGCCATATTTAACTTCTTCCAGGGCCTCAAATGTGACTTCACATGTGCTGATTCTTTTCCCTGGAACATTCTTTACTGCTCCTCTTCTCTGAGATCATTTTGACTCATAATCAGGTCTCAGCTGAAACATGTCTTTCTCCAAGAAGCCTTTTCTAACCACCCCCTAGACTAGGGTAGGAGTCCTCCCCCTGTTTCAGCAGCACTTGGTCAGTAGTCATTTCCTTATAGATATCATCAGTGGCATCACACCTTATTGAATGGGTTGCTCAGTTGTCTGTGCACCTTGAATTACTATAACCTCCATGATGACTCAGGCCGGGTTTACCTTGCTTACCATGTACTCCCTAGAACTACACCTGTGCCTGACACGTAGATGATGTTCAGTAAATATTTTTAAATGTGTGAATGAGTAAACTTGTACCATTTTTTCATCTACTTTTCTAATTTATTAACATTCTTGAAATCTGAATTAACATTTAATAGGGATAAATTTCTTCTGAGATACACCAAAAGGAATACACATAATCCCCACCTCGTGCATAGCATAAAGACAGGAAGGCAGCTACTCGCTGCAATGAGAGGCTGGAGGGTTTCCAGAGCAAATTATTACTGTGACATTTTCATGGTTCATAACAGAGATTGGAAGGGGAAGATGATAAGTCAACACTGAAGAAGAAAAACTATTGTGACTTTTTTAAGGTATAAGAAAAATGCATTCTTAACTTCTGAGAACTTTGATCAAAATCCATTTCGGGTTAATTAAAGTGAAATCTTGTTACCTTGTCAAAGTGATCTGGAAGAAGGTATAGCCAGCAATGAACGAAGCCAACCTTGTGAGGCTCTGCTTTCCTGACCCACCAACCCCCACCAGGAGCGCATTTCCCCGGGGAGTGCGAATGACGCGGGAAATCTAGAACATGGAACAGAAAAAGCATGTATCATTCAACATGTAAATATTCCTTTACTTCTATTTGTTCTACATAGCAGTTCGGAAGATGTAGATTTCTCAGGATCAGGATGGAGAGATATACTGGTTGGAGGAATGGGGACACAGCTGAAAGAGAACAGTGTTTAGTAATATTGAACAGAGTGAGAAATGCGGGGTGAGCCTTTAGGAAGCGAGGAGGAGACTCAACAGATAAGCAGTCAGCCCAGACTGTGGCTTGCTCTGGGTCTTCAGAAAGCCTTAAAAGAGCCTTGAAGGTTTCCTTTAGTTTGCCCAACCTACTGCAGTAGGACAGGAAAGAGAACAGCAGTTTCCAAACGTGCATCTTTGGAATACAGAACCCACTGGTGATTAGAATATCCTACACATTTGAAAAATGACAGATTAAACTGAAAATTCCTCAAATATGGCGTAGATACAGAATTTCTTTTTTAAAGAAAAAAATTAGCATAAATACACTCCTGTTATTTGGCCAAGACAGTGATACCTAAAATATCTATCAAGAAGTGACGAACTTCCGGTCAAGATGGCAGCGTAGGTAAAGGCAGTATCGGCCTCCTCCCACAACCACATAAAAATTACAACTAGCCCTGGCCGGTTTGGCTCAGCGGTTAGAGCGTCGACCTGTGGTCCAGAGAGACCCGGGTTCGGTTCCTGCTAAGGGCACGTACCTCAGTTGCAGTTTGTCCTCAACTCTGGTTGGGTCGAGCAGGTGGCAGCCACTTGATGTGTCCCTTTCATGTCAATGTTTCTCTCTCTCTCTCTTCCTCCCACTCTATCTGAACAAAAAAATGGAAAAATGTCCTCGGCTGAGGATACAAATAAAAGAAAAAAACATTACAACTAAACTACAACACAACCATCATTCAGAACTGCCATCGAGTTGAATGGGAGTCCTACAACTACAAATTTAAATAAGCAGAAGCGGCCACATCGAGACTGGGAGGAGGGGCGGAGGCATGGAGAGGCTGGTCCCACACCCACGTGTGGCAGATAAAAATCAGGAGAATACCTCCACTGGGAAGGGCCTCCTTGAGGAGAGAGGGGTCCTCGTCCCACACCAGGTGCCCATCTCAGGTTTTCAGTGCTAGGAAGAGAAGTCCCCATCACTTCGGGCTGGAAAACCCAGAGGGAACTGAGGCAGAGGAAGGATGAGGCAGCTGTAGCCCCAGGCAGCTCCTCTTAAAGGGCCCGCTCATGGATTTTCTTGGACTTACTCCCTGTAAGCTTGGAGGGGAGATAGCTTGAGGGGAGCCAGAGACACACAGGAAAGAACTGAGCTGTTTAGCCTCAGGACGAGGGCTGGAGAGGTGGCTTTTTCTTGGACGAACGTGATGACGGAGGCTGATGTTCCTTTGGTGAGCCCTTCCCTGGAGCAGCAGACAGCCACCATATCTGGGACTTCAGCAACCTGGTTCACCCTGTTTGCCCCACCCTGGTGATTCGCTGAGGCCCTGCCTCACCCAACTTTCAGACCCACCCAAGCTATTTCCAAGGGCTTTACCATAGGATTGACCTGTCTTGGATCCTGCTTCAGAGTTTCCTAAAATCTCTCAAACAAGCAGCATCTGGTATCAGTGAGCCCCATACCTCTTGTTAAGTGGCCCCAGGCCTGGCACTAGAAGCAGCCAGCCTTGATTCACAACGTGGCTTTTCCTGGGCACCTCCAAGCCCACTACAAGAAGCCACCATAGGCAGATCACTTTGTAGCTTACGCCTGGTGGCCTCGAAAAGAACACAGGCAGTAGCTGACTTTGCCCAGAGCCAGCACACCTGGTGGACAGTTTCAGACCACATCAAAACACCACCACCCAACCACCTCCACAAATGACACACTCAGTGAGTGGACTCAGTGGGTACCAGAACCCTGATGAAGTAAGTCTTACTCTGTGTGGTTAACCCCTACACAGCTGATCCTCCAATGTAGTCAGAGGCCAGAGGTCAGTGGGTACAACCAGTCCTTGCAGCCAATCAGCCTGAGAAAATCCCTTCTATTGACGTGACAACAGCAATCATAACTCAATTACAACAGAAGGGTATACAGTTGACACTAGGTGTGCACCTCAAAGGCCCAGCGGGGGCAATCAGGAAGGCTGTGCCACTGGATCCTACAGGACATCTACAACAATAGGCCACCCTATGAAGCCTAGGAGACATAGCAACTCAAGCTAATACATAGAAACAATCACAGGGAAGCAGCCAAAATGAGGGGGCAATGAAACCTGTCCCAAATGAACGAAAAGAACAAAACTCCAGAAAAAGAATTAAACAAAATGGAAATAAGCAAACAATCAGATGCAGAGTTCAGAAAACAGGTTATAATGTTGCTCAAAAAACTTGGTGAGACATTCAAGGAACTTAAGGAGAACTCCAAGGAACTTAGTGAAAACATCAACAACATAAATAAGGACCAGTCAGAAATGAAGGATGCACTAACTAAAATAAAGAATAATTTACAGGGAATCAATAGTATAGTAGGTAAAGCCAAGAAGCAAACCATCGATTTGGAATATAAGTAAGTAAAAAACACCCAATCAGAACAGCAAAAAGAAAAAAGAATTTTAAAAAATGAGGATAGTATAAGGAGCCTCTGGGACAACTTCAGGCATGCCAACATTCTCATCATAGGGGTGCCAGAAGGAGAAGAGAGAGAGCAAGAAATTGAAAATCTATTTGAAATAATAATGACAGAAAGCTTCCCTAACTTGGTATAGGAAACAGACATACAAGTCCAGGAAGCACAGAGATTCCCAAACAAATTGAACCCAAAGAGGACCACACCAAGACACATCATCATCAAAATGCCAAAGGTTAAATACAAAGAGAGAATCTTAAAAGCAGCAAGAGAAAAGCAGTCCATTACCTACAAAGGAGCTCCCATAAGAATGTCAGCTGATCTCTCAAAAGAAACTTTGCGGACCAGAAAGGAGTGGCAAGAGATGTTCAAGGTAATGAAAAGCAAAGACCTACAACCAAGACTACTCTATCCTGCAAAGCTATCATTTAGAATTGATGAACATATCAAGAGTTTTCCAGACAAGAAAAAGCTAAAGGAGTTCATCACCACCAAACCAGTATTATATAAAATGTTGAAGGGTCTTCTTGAAGGAGAAAAACAAAAATATGAACAATAAAATAGCAATTAATACATATCTATCAACAATTGAATCTACAAATAAAATGAGCAAGCAGAACAAAAACAGACTCATAGATACTGAGAACTTTTTATTGTTTGCCAGATGAATGGGGGCTGCGGGATTGGTGAAAA
The DNA here is from genome assembly GCF_014108415.1 of Molossus molossus. NCBI lineage: Eukaryota > Metazoa > Chordata > Mammalia > Chiroptera > Molossidae > Molossus > Molossus molossus. The sequence continues at coordinate 28,581,872 of NW_023425366.1, read as the reverse complement.
AAATGAAGGAATTAAGAAGTACAAACTGATTTTTAGACTAATGAACCTCAAAGGGAAGGGGGTAGGGAGGGTGGGATGAGATAAACCAAAGAACTTCTATGCATATATGCATAATCAATGGATACTGACAATAGTGTGGGGAAGGCTGGAAGAGGTGGGATTAGGGAAGGAAGGGTTTAATGGGGAAAATGGGGGTGACATTTGTAATACATTCAACAATAAAGATGAGTTTAAAAAAAGAAGTGACTATTGGTGGACTGACCAGATGTCCACTCTATTATAGTCAGTAGCACCAGACCATTACAAGTCCTCATCATGGTAAAAGTCTACATTCCTTTACTTTTATTGGTAAATGAACTACTTATATACACCATCATGCCTCCAATTCCACCTTGAGGGAATTCAGTGCAGAATTCTACTTGATGCATTCTTCACTTACTGTGATAACTATCTTTCCCTCCTACCTGCAGTTTAAGCCTGGGGTACTGTTGTAATACCCACTTTTCTGTAGAGAATGGATTAGGGGCTAAAAAAGGGTCACTTCCCTATGGTTAGGGAAACTTCCTGGGGTAACTCGGGCTCTGTACTCTGCCAAGGTTTTGTTAAACACCCTTCCTGAGGACCAGGAATATGTTATGATCTATTCATATTGACTACTCTTGGCTTTTGAATTATTTCCCCCAATTTAGTTGTGAGCCCCAGGAAATGAAAACCATTTTCCTGTCTCTGCTGTGGACCTGAGAATATGAGAGATAGAGAGGTAACACACCCTTTCTTCCAGCCTCCTACTCACCCTTTCCATGTGATTCTCTCCACAACTGTTGTAGGCAAGAGAGGAGTGGTACTGGCAAGAATTTTGGGGATTTTGCAAATGTCTATTCATATTCTTTCCCTGGAATTACTCCGACAGGCACAGGTAATGCAGGTAAGGAGCAACTACAAGCTACACTAGAACTTGCTGTGTCTTTCCCTGGTTAACATTTTTCAAAATACATGGCTTTTGTCATAACCATTTCCTATGGTTGACACTGGTGAATATATTAAGTGTTTAAATAATTGTTGTTAGGTATTGGGATCCTTCATCCCAATGTATTTTCCTGTACCTGGGCCTAGATCTTTTATTAAATTGTTTTATTCCCAGTTTCCAACACATGGTAAACCCTTTAAATGTATTTGACAAATGAACATACAGATGAACAAACAAAAAGAAGGCTTCAAAAAACTCATAATCTAGTTAAAAACAGAAGTTATAGGAGAAAACACAATCAAGTGAGGCCTTCAAATGGGGCTATTTTATCCTATGTATACAGACTGTGAGATAGAGACATTCATTTTTTTAATTCCTTTGGCAAATATTTAATAATGTCCATTCTGCCCTGCAGGTGCTCACCCTCCAGCAGAGGAGAGAGACCTATGAATGGAAACATGGTAATCCACAGGGCACAGGCTGGAGCAGACAGGATTGATGGACAGGAGGACAGAATGCAAAGGAAACAACACTGCTTGAGAGAGGCTAGTATTAGGTGTGGAGCTGGAATTTGGTCTGCATACTGAAAGATAACTAGAAGTTCTTCATACAGAGAAGGTGACATACCAGGCAGGAGTTGAGCTAAATTTTAAGAAGGAGGAATGGGATGCACAAAGTCTCAGAGTCAGAAAATGCCCAAAAAAATTCTCATAGGAGTGAGAACTTCAGTACTGGATACAGAGACACTGGGACATGGGGTAGCAAAGGGTTGTTTAGGGTTATGTTGGGGACTTGGTTCTATTCCGAAGCTAAGGATCGAGCATCTCAAGTGTGCCTGTTTCAGCATTACTCCAGTCAGTAAATGCTGAGATGAACAAATTTGATACTGCACTCATGGAACTTATCATCCTGTGGGAAAGACAAACACACAAAAGGATCAATCTACACAATGCAGCATCTGCTGGGAAGGTGGTAGTGGTGAGTGGTCCTGAAATTGGGATGTGTTTAATCATAGGTTGTTTTTTTCTGGTTTACATGCTAAGCAAACATGACCCATGCAGCTAGAGTGTTAGGCAGGGGCTAGATCATAAATGAAGCATGTACCAAGGCTTGAATGTTAACCAAAAAGGCAAAAGAGATATTGTAGAAATAATCTCTGTTTTAAAAGAAAAATCCTGCCCTGGTCGGTTTGGCTCAGCGGTTAGAGCATCAGCCTGCAGTCCCAAGAGACCTAGGTTCAGTTCCTGCTAAGGGCATGTTCCTCGGTTGCAGTTTGTCCCCAGCCCTGGTTGGGTCGGCAGGTGGCGGCCACTCGATATGTCCCTCTCACATCAATGTTTCTCCCTCTTCCTCCCACTCATCTGAACAAAAAAAAAAAAAAAAAAATGAAAAATGTCCTCAGGTAAGGATAAAAAAGAAAAGAAAAATCCTTATTTTAATTAAGGAAGAAATTAAGAAATATGCTTGGTCTCATATCTCATCCTACTTTGCTGCAATTTTATCTTCATTTCTGTCTCTTGATTTCTAGCATGTCTTATAAATAGGTCACATATTTCAAGACTCACACCCACATGACACAGACTTTGGATATATTTTTCACAGAAAACAAGAATGAAGAGGAGAGGGTCAGCCTAGAAGACAGGGAGAATTGTAGCATTTTAGCTCAAAATCCAGTCATGAATTCTTTGGCCAGTTCCAGAGCAGACACAATAGAGGCTGTGAGAGTGAGGGAAAACATGGTCAAAGACCCTGTGCTGAGACACCCAGGCCTTGAACGCCATGCCCAAAGTGAAGAAACGCTCCTCAGTCATCATCTGTGCTGTGAAACAAGGCAAGAAAAAAAACAGGTCTAGGGAACTTCTCAAGCATGAGACTAACATAAATAACCTCATCTACAATTTCAGCTATGAAGTACCAGGTCATTCAGATTTTGTCTCTAGTGGACACCCAGTCATGAAGTTGCCTTTGGTATTATTTATTCAGAAAATGTTTCTCTTTTCTTCTTCTTCCTTTTAATCATTAAATATGACACATGTCTATTCTTCCTGAAACATATAACTCTTACACCACTATCAATTAGGAGCTAATTTCCAAATGTTATTTATATTTGGCTTTGAAAGAACATTATAATTCTGTACAAATATCTCATGTTCTGGAGAGTTTAGTGTTTTCAAGCTAAATGCCTCATGCTCGGGAAATTTAACCCCAGAACAAACTCTCTGTCCCCCCCTTCTCCCAGACTTACCCCGGCCTTCAAGACAGAAATGCTTTCCTCTCACTCTTCCATTTCAGGGGCAAGTGACTAGATAACCTCTACAATACTCTCCATTTCTAAGATTCAATAATTATTAGAAGTGGCAATTTGTAATTATGAGATCGTACCGCCTGTTTAAACCTAAATAATGGAAGATAACTTCAAATTGTCTTCTAACGAAAAGGATATAGTCTGAAGAAGTAATTCACATAAACAGTGTGAGAATATCAGCAACCAATTTTAAATGGCATTATCTTCCAACACAGATAAATTAGGTCATCTAAGTTATCAAGTAAATAATATTTTTTACTTCCAGCTTTAGAAGATCCACTGCCCTATGCATGGATACGTCAATGACTAATATGACAAAGTAGAAAGGAAATATTTTCCAGGTAGATATAATTCAAACAGAGTTTTCATCCAACTCAAAGTGAATTTTTATGTCCTATTTTTTAATTATTATTTCTAATTGTGGTGAAATACATCTAACATAAGACTCATCATCTTAACCATTTCTAAGGGTGTAGTTTAATGGCATGAAGTACATTCACACTGTTCATACAACCACCACCACCATCCATCTCCTAAATAGAACTTGTAAAAATGGAACTATACCATTAAACACTCCCCATTGTCCCTCCCCCTCAGCCCCTGGCAACCTCTACTCTACTTTTTTGTCCCTGTGAAGTTGACTACTGTAGATACCTCATATAAGTGGAATCATTCAGTAGTTGTCTTTTTGTGACTGGTTTATTTCACTTATCATAATGTCTTCAAAGGTTCTGCACTATTTGTGTGTGTGTGTGTGGTACATGCCCCTAGCAGGAACCAAACCTGGGACTCTCCAATCCGCAGGCCAATGCTCAACTGCTGAGCCAAACTGGCCAGGGCTTGCACTATTTTTTATAGCTATCCTTTGCATGGTGCAAAAAATAAGCAGAATTTTTGCCTGTGCTTTGAACTCAGATGTCAACCACATTGTTTCTATGTAGTGAAAATATTGAGCTGGAAGCTGTACAGCAGCAACACTGAATAAAATTATCATATCACACATTCGAAGTACACATGCTCTGAGTTTAAGCCTATATGTGTGACATGTTGCATTCAGTTTAGAAGTTAAATTGGAATATAGCACTGAGTTTATTTTTAAACTGCATATTCTCCTAGGAGATGAAAATGAAAGAGGAGGGGGAAATTCCGGTGTGAAGCCAAGAGTCTATCACTTTGGAGAGACACTAATGGGTGTGGCCACTGACCTTGACTAAGTGGACCATGGCATCCGCGAAGAACACCAAATCCATGCCAGCACCACGCACGCTTTCATTGTAGAGCTGCAGGAACATATTCAAACGTTCCCTTAGGTGATCAAAAGACTCAACTGACTCATAAACTTTGGGCCTCTCAGCCTCAGCCTCCTCAGATGTTTCTCCTGCGGTTGGGGAAAAAGAATCGATTAAGTGTCTTCAACTACTTCCTTCAGCGAAAATTAATACACTCATAGCTCTGCAATTTAGCACTAAATAATACCAATTTTCAGCCAAATGTCATATTACGTATTTTTAGAAACAGGAGCAAACAATACTAAAAGCATTCGAATTTTCGTTAGAGTGTGCAGTCCTAGTTCTTTCCTGTCCAGAAAGGGCCAGTTTCAAATACTATTATAAATACTGAATTTAACTTGTATCCATAATTCAACAATTTCATTTCAAGGATCCTCCCAGAGGCAGTCACCTAATCATCAAAATGAAGATGAAAAATAAAAAAAGGTGGAATTCAATGTCAAAATTAGCAACAGAGGTCAAGAATTAAATGATTTTTTAATAAGAATAAAAAGGTCATTGCATCTGCTCAGGTAACTTTTGTAATTCATAAATTTCAGATTAATGGTGAGGACAGAAGTGAATTTGGGGGAATGGAGGTAGAGGGTTGAGAGAAACATAATAATTATTTCCCAAATAAACAAACATTAAATTATTTCACTGGGAAAGTATCAAAATCAATATTTTTTAAATTAGAAACATATAACAGCTTAATACTTTCCCAACTTTGACTATAAAGCACAATACCAAAAAAAAGGCTAATCTGAAAACAAATAAATTCACTATCAGTTAACAGTAACAAGAAAAAAGGGACACATTTGTTATTCATACTAATAACAGTTTAGAAATTCACTGGGTACTAAAAAAAGTGAGTGGATCCTCCAAATCTAATTCAACTGACCCTGTCCTAATATAATTGTATATTCACATTTTTATGACAAAGCAAGGAAACCGACTTAACATACTCATTAAGATTGGCCTATTTGCAAAGCTCTCACTAACTGAATTGCAAGTCCTGTCACTGCGTCGTCAACGTGTAACTCGAGCTTTGAGGAAGGAAGTGCTCTGAAGCCAGAAGAGATGGAATGTTTGCCTCCAGATGCCACTCCCCCTGAAATGCATTTCTGCTTTGCTCCTTGAAAATCATAATCTGAATAGTTATCTTTCTGAATTAGAGGAAATAAAATACATAAATTCTAATTATCTGGCAAATGCTCTTACCTTTACAGCATTTTTGTATTTGTGTGACCGAATTTAAAATAAAATGTGTCAGCTTCTTTCTGTGGAAGGATCCTTCCAACTGCACAGCCAGCAATAAACCTCCTTTTACAATTTTCAATCAGAAACTGGATAGATCACATATATCCTTATTAAATCTAGTAAGGAGCTGCCTGGTCATTTTCAATCATTTAAAAGATATAAATAGCATGTGTTTAAACATGCCTTTTTAAATTTGGAAAATAACTGAAAATTCATATTTAGTATAGAAGAGGTCATTCAATAAAAGAAAAAATATTCTATTTAAGCTCAGTTACTTCTAAGGGAAAAAATAATTGGAGCACTGCTCCTTTTCATAAGAAAAGTAATGTATATCTCAATTTTTCATAGAACCTTAACCACAAAAGCTTGCCTCCACATCACCCATCTCTTTCCAATTATATTCAATGGCCCTCTCCGATAGTTTGAGGTTTCCTTCTTATTCTGAACACTCGGGATGACCTAAATAATAATTATCGTCATTTTTGCTGCCTTTCATTCGGCAGTGACTGTGAGCCACAGATGGCCCAAGCCTTTCTGGAGATAACATTCCATTTACTCCCACAGTGCCCCATGATGCGTATAGTAATATTTCCATTTTCATAAATGAGGGGAATGAGGTTCAAGAAAGTTCAGAAACTGGCCCACCTCTCCGTGACAGCTGTAAGTCCCGTGCACTTTCTTCTGCCCTATCCTGCCTCCCAACTCTACCTTAATATCCAAGACTCAGATGCATAAAAAGTAGTTAAATTCTGCACTCCGGGAGTATGCATTTATTTATTCATTCCATATTTTTTGAGCACCGAGCACGTCCCAGGCTTGTTTCGGTAAAGCTTACTAGACAAACATTCAGCACCCCTAGACTGGACCTCCCATCTTCAGATAGCCCTTCAGGGAATTTCAAGTTCTGCTTTAATAGTTTACCTGTGGCTTCAGGTGCATCCCTCAAGAAATCCACAAAGTAAGCATCTATTCCACAATCCACCAAGAGTTTTTTCTCTTCACCAAACTCCTCCTCCACCAAACTTACTAAAGCCTTATCAAACCAGACCACATCATCGGATGCCGTGAAGCGATCAGCTACCACGCGTTTACACTCGTGCTTCCACAGCCTCAGCAGTTCCTGTAGAGAGCACAGAAAGTATGTTCCTAATTGTCTTTATGCCCACGGGGGGAATTCAAGGTCACAATGTTGTAGATTACCATCCTTCCTGATTGAAGATGCTGTATTTTTAAAACAGGATTAAGATGTACTTAACTTCATTTCAAATTTGTCTCATTCATGAATATTACACAGAAAGTAGGTTCTATTCATTTTCAGTTTTTAAATTAAAATGAAAACATTTTAGACAAAATGCTAGAATCACTTTAATCAACCAAAAAAACTAATATTCTATGTAAAAGTCTATGATTATGATAAATTAGTCTGTTTTGATAAGACACCTACATTCATGTGTCCAGAGCATAATATAAAATACAGTGTATAGCCCAGCCAGTGTGGCTCAGTGGTTGAGCATCAACCCATGCACCGGGAGGACACCGGTTCAATTCCTGATCAGGGCACATGCCCAGGTTGTGGGCCACATCCCCAGTGTGGGGGCATGCAGGAGGCAGCCAATTGATATTTCTCTCTCATTGATGTTTCTTTCTCTCTCTCTCTCCCTTCCTCTATCTAAAAACATCAATAAAGAAAAAAATAAAATTAAATAAATAAAATACAGTATATAAACAACTCTCACTTATACAATTGAGATATTACAAAGGTAATTTACTTAACACAATGTGAAGGTAATTTGAAGAAGGCAATCACCTAGTCTAGATAATCCAAAGTCAAAATTAACCGGAAATTGAAGAAATTAATTGTTCAATATACCTTTTCTTAAAACAAGCATAACAAATGTTCGATATGATATGTTCACTGATATGAAAGACGGCTGCAAGTTTCTTAACTTGGTGACATTTACAAATTAGAAGGGTTTTTAAACCATTATATTTCTAATCATAAAATACTATTTAGTCACCAGAATATAAAAGGAATGTGGCAAAATATATTCAATGATGTGATTAAAATAAAAGTTCATGATGAAACAATTTGCTAAGACTATTTATGCTGCTGGGGACAGGGCAGCAATGGAGGAGGGGGGGATCAGTAGGGGGAAAAGGAGAAACATCTGTAACAAAAATAAATTAATTAATAAAAAAATAAAAATAAAGAATAAACAGCAAAAAAAAAGGGGGCTATTCAAAGTAATACTGAAGAACTGTATTCCACCATGCCATTAATTTGTCAATAAATGTAAGGAAAAGTCAAGTTAAAACATTCATTGCGGTTAAAATGACTCTTACTTCCCTGTAACAAGGAGAGTGTCTTTTTAAAGAAATATCTTGTCTTGAAGTCAACCAGTGCAGAGACCTACTTTGTGAGTATCTGGTGATGTTGCTTCTTTAAATAATCAACACAATGTGCCTAGTGTCAATTTAGTCGATGTCTCAACTGTCTCTGTATATTAATGGGGAGAAGTACCTAAAACCCATTTGCTAAACTTCCTCTTTGGTTGCATAAAATGCTGAAAGAGAGGCCAAGATCACCTTAGCCTCAGCAAACAGCCCATGCTTTGGTTCCTTGTTTGAAGGGAATTCTATAATGATAGGAACTGTTATATTCAAGTACATGTACAAATGCTCATTTTTCTGTCAAATAAACTTTCTTCCCTTCTGCCTCTTTCCAATTTTATGAATACATAATTTGTTCAGTGCATTTAGTTATAAGGAAAGGAAAAATCATGAATGAATAACAACAAAAAGGAAATCGAGCCTGGTAGGAATTGCAGAGGCCCACGGGGGCGGGCTGGGAGCCCATGGACATCAGGGGAGAAATGTATTGGCGGTGTGCATTTCCCATTGAGAAAGCAGGGGTTTTAAAGACAAATCATCAGGAAAAGCCAACTGAAGAGCAGCTGGACAGAACCAGTACAACCAGGGATGCCAAATCGAGCCTGGTAGGAATTGCAGAGGCATTCAGGGGTGGGCTGGGAGCCCGCAGACAGCAGCGGAGAGCTGTATTAGCAGTGGGAGCTTCCCACTGAGAAAACTACAGGACATTGGAAAAAGAAATAGAGGAAGATATAAAAAAGTGGAAGCATATACCCTGTTCATGGATTGGAAGAATTAACATCATTAAAATGTCCATAATACCCAAAGCAATCTATAGAGTCAATGCAATCCCCATCAAAATACCAATGACATATTTCACAGAACTAGAACAAATGCTCCAAAAGTGTATATGGAACCAACAAAGACCCCAAATAGCCACAGCAATCTTGAAAAAGAAGAACAAAGTAGGAGGGATCACAATACTGGATATCAGATTATACTACAAAGCCATAGTAATCAAAACAGCCTGGTACTGGCACAAGAACAGGCATATAGATCAATGGAACAGAACAGAGAACCCAGAAATTGACCCAAAACATTATGCTCAATTAATATTTGACAAAGGTGGCAAGAGCACACAGTAAAGTCAGCTTCTTTAATAAATGGTGTTGGGAAAATTAGAAAGCTACATGCAAAAATAAAGTTAGACCACCAACTTATACCATATACAAGAATAAACTCAAAATGGATAAAAGACTTAAATGTAACTCATGAATCCATACAAATCCTAGAAGAAAATGTAGGCAACAAAATTTCAGACATCACATGCAGCAGAACTTTCACTCATTAATAAAAAAATGAACACATGGGACTACATCAAACTAAAAAGCTTCTGCACAGCAAAAGAAACAACCATCAAAATGGAAAGGGATCCCACTATATGGGAGAGCATAACTGCCAATGATACATCAGATAAAGGGTAAATTTCCAAAATATATACAGTACTCATACAACTCAACAATAGGAAGACAAAGAATCCAATTAAAAAAATGGGCAGAGGACCTAAAGAGACACCTCTTCAAACAGGACATTCAAATGGCAAAGAGACATATGAAAAAATGCTCAATGTCACTAATCATCAGAGAGATGCAAATTAAAATGACTATGAGGTATCACCTGACTCCTGCCAGAATGGCTGCCATCAACAAGTCATCAAACAAGTTCTGGCGAGGGTGTGGAGAAAAGGGCACTTTAGTGCACTGCTGGTGGGAATGGAGATTGGTGCAGCCACTGTGGAAAACACTAGGGTGTTACCTCAAAAATTAAAAATTGAACTGCCATTTGAACAAGGGATCCCACTTCTAGGAATATATCCTAAGAAGCCTGAAACACCAATCAGAAAGAATATATGTACCCCTATGATCATAGCAGCACTATTTACAATTGCTAAGATCTGGAAATAGCCCAAATGTCCATCAGTAGATGAGTGAATAAAAAAGCTGTGATACATATACACAATGGAATATTATGCAGCTGTAAGAAAGAAAGTTATCTTATTATCATTTGTGACTACATGGAGGAGCCTGGAGAGTATTATCTTAAGCGAAACAAGCCAATCACAGAAAGACAGATGTTACATGATCTCACTTATTTGTGGAATATAATGAACAAAAAAAAACAATGAACAGAATGGACCCGGAGATATGGATGTGGGGTGCAGACTGACAAACTTCAGAAGAGGATTTCAGGGGAGGGAAGAGACAGACCACAGAACTTATATGCATGTATGCGTAACCAATGAACATAGACAAGTATGCTGGGGGGAGGGATTTGGGAGGAGGGTGTCAATGGGGGAATAAGGAGAACCATCTATAACAAAAACAAATTAATTAATAAAAAAAAGAATAACAACAGAGTGGTTTCCTTTTTCAATTTTGAGTATTTACAAAGATAATTACTTTTTAAGTTAAAATGTAACATTTAAAATACGAAGACTATTATATAATGAAATCAATAGTGATCTGTTCCATTATTTAGTATAAAACACATATCTCATGATGGAATAATAAAATCAATTGCCTCTCTTGCTCTATTAATATAAAGTAACTATGTATACCATTTCCCTAAATTTAAACATAATTTAATTAGAATTTTTAAATTAAATTTTCTGACATACTGTTTCTTTATGTATGTGAGTTGAAACGCAGCAAAGAAAAAATATCTGTGCTGAAACATCTAAAAATATTTTCAGAATTCCACTGAAGATTACATTACTAAGAATATTTAGGGTGAGTACAGACAGTATAGCTCAGTGGATTGAGCATTGTCCCATGGACTGAGAGGTTAGATTCCCAGTCAGGACACATGCCTGGGTTTCATGCTCAATCCCCAGTAGGGGGCATGCAGGAGATAGTCAATTGATGTTTCTCCCTCACATCGATGTTTCTATCTCTCTCACCCTCCTCTCTCTCTCTAAAAAAAAAAAAAAGAATATTTAGGTATATGGTAAAGAACACATTATTTGTTTTTCTTTCTTACTTACATCTGGTTCCTTGATAACCTCTGAGGTTGTATTCAGCATCCCCTGCCAAATCCTGGAAAGGTCTCGAAGATTAAATATGTAATGGAATTTTGCAGGAGTAGGGAGCATTTTCATCTTAGTCATCTGCCATAGGCGACGTGTCATGGGAACCAATTTTGTCACTGACTCTCTCACTTCTTCAGAGAAACCCCTTTGGATACAGTAGTAGCCTACCCCAATGACACCTGCAAGGGGCAAAGAGGAACAAACACTGTGACTGGCAGTTCAAATCAACTAAATTAAAACAAAATACATTATAATGTAGAGTGGGCACAAATAGAATTGCACATTTTAATGTACAACCACATATTAAGGAAATCTATAGTATGTTCTCTTGTTTTTTAAAACATAAAAAGCAGATATAAGTTCAAATAAGTTAGCACTCAAATACTGAAAAGTTGATTAAGAAATCCTGCTGCAACTCTAGCTGAACTAATTCAATATTTAAAAAAGGGTAAATATAAATATATAAAGATGCTTCAAAAAAGAGATTAGAAAAAGAAATATTTCATGAATGCGCTAAGATTTCTCCATTCTTTTGTTGCATTTCCATTATAAAATATTTTAATTTACCTTATATGTAAAACTTTTCCAGGCCAAAAAAAAAGATAATTAAAAGTGCTAACAGTCATACTTTCTGGTTCATTTTACCTTTTTTCAAGTTTAGATAATTCACATGTCATTTGGTTTCCAAACCTCTGCCCACTGCTGTGGGCAGGCAGCACTCTGGGTGCCAAGATGACATTTTGGTCTTCCAGAAATTAATTAGGGAAATCCTAATGAGTTTTTTCTCAATATCAAGGTCAGAAATGCTAAATTAATACTTAACACAAATGACATAACTTACACCTTTTTTCTGCAAAGAGCAATTCCAAATGCATTTATAAATCATATTTATTACTCAGTTAAATAATTATGATTACCTATGGGGCTAGTGTTTCTTCAACAAGATTATTCCTGAAATACTACATATTTAAGCAATCAATGATTTATTACTCTATAAATTACTCTGAAGATCAGACTATGACTATTCTCAGTGCAAAACTATTTCTGTGCAAAATTATTATTTTGGTCAGCACCATTATATGGGCTGGTTGACGATTCAGCTATATTAACTTTTGGCATGATATTCTTCTATCAATCCAGACTTCAAATATGTGTGTCCATGAGGGAATGACCTCATTATGTGAGTCATTATATTAAGAAAAATATACTACTTGAGAGGGATAAGGGCAACAGGTGAAGGGGCCACACAGTGCTCCCTCTGTGCTGACCTCTGGATGTACATGTTCTCACTGGGACACAAGGGATTGCTCTTCCCTCCCTAAGCTCCATCGACATTCATCTTACCAAAGATCTTGTCCATGGAAGCGTCGGAGGGTAGTGTGCAGTTAAATATAGAGAACTGCCTCTTGAGTCTTTGGGGTATATCATTGCGTCCACCCCCGGGATGGATCATGGCTGCCAAAAGCTGAATGTCCACAATACTGGTAAACTCTCCAGGCTTCTCTAGGTTATAAAACCCACTCTGTTCCATCAGCTGTCGTACTATCTCATTGGTAACCTAAGAAAGACAACTTTCAGGATTAAAACATCACTTCTTTACATCCTGGAGCCTGGCTTTTTGAGTGCTTCAAATTAATGGACTTGATGGGAATTCAGGAATTATATGTTGGAAAATTAGAAAAATATTTACTCATTAACGAATAAATCAATGTTAAATTTTTAAAAGTGCACAGTAAGACTCGATATACCTGGTCTCCCCACTCATTGATTATTGGCATGTTCACATCATCAATAAACACAGTCATCTTCTTTCCTGCAGGAGGGCCATATGTCGTACCCATGCGTTTATCCACATAACTCTCTATTGCCCTCTGTCAAACAAGAAAGCCAACAGAAACATCTGTGAAACTATCCCCTAAAACGTGCTCAATTATTTTAAAATTTTAGAAACACTTGAATTGACAGGAATTACTCAGAATATATCCAAACTCCCCCTAATTCTGGAAGGCAGGATACACAGTCCCTAAATTATCTTGATAACGTTTACAACCTTTGAAAATCTGATTTAATTTAGGAGTAAATAAAACTCTACTCAATATAAATGTTGAATAAGATGGGACTCTTCAGGCCATTTCTACAGATTTACTTGCACCTATGTTGATGATACTCTAACCCTGAACCCCCATTATTCAGAGTCCAGCTCTTACAAATAGGGAGGGACAAAGTTAAACAGGGCTACTATCCAAGAAGCTTCTTAGGTCTGTGCTCTGAGCTGCACCGCCTGCTGAGTCTGAAGACGGCTCTCGCTCCACTGAGGAGGCTGCCAACTGGCTTCTGTGGCCTGATGAGATCCAGACTCACTGCTTTGGGGCAGATGCAGTCACTGCATCATTTCTCTTCCCCTGAGACCAAATGAGAACAACACCCACCCGTGTCCCCTCTCTCATTTCTACACTCAGCACAGGTTGCACAGGAGACTACACTGTGTTCTATGAAAACACGTTCCTAGCAATATGAAAAAGAACATTGAAACTGATGGCAGTAATATAATGTTATATGTCAATTACACTTCAATTTTAAAAAGCTGATGGAAAGAGTGTTGGAAAGGTAAGAGGGACATGGGAGAAGGACCTCAGGTTAGTGACAATGATATTATCATTTCTGTGGTAGTACAATGTAGTGTATAAGTTAATCGGTCATTTAAAATGTGTGCAGCACTGAGTTACCAGTTGCAAAGCAAACAGAAGGGGCTTCATGGTTCTCATGCTCTAGAAGCTCAGTCGTAAGACCTCATTTCATTCCTACCACTGAATGGTCCTTGATTTTAAGTCATATTAAAGATAATGTACAAATACAGGAGAAAATGGGGGTATACTGACATCAAATGTATTCTCCGCCTATCAAAAAAGGTGTTCTCTTATTTCACGATGAGCAAACTGGTAAAAAATGACTTTATTATCCAAGATAGAACCACAAAATAAGGCCAAGATATAAACAAAAATCTATGCATCTGTCCCTGGAAGTCTTCACAGTTGGGTAATTTCAAATTGTAAGCTTCCATCCTCATTTTAATGAAGAATAGCAAGAGATATAAAAATTTTTCACCATTTTTAAATAGAAAGATATGTAAATATGTCACAACTCATTCGATTGCAAAACAAATCTCCCATGACAACAGTGCAATGGCAAAAAGAATTTTATATTCCCTGACATAAAAGAAAACTGTTTGAAGTAATGAACTGGGCTAAATTTAGCTCTGCTTTCCCATGAATTTAAATGTATAAGGCAATTAATAATCTTCCGACACCTCCCTGTGGCACTAGAGCCTTCCAGGCATTCCTGTGTCTTGTGGTGAGAACTCACAGGCACAGAAGATTTTACGTCTTGGGGGCCTTCTAAGAGCTAAAAGCCATAGGTGGACTAGGTGTGTTAATATGAAGCAATAGCCACATGTCTATACTCTCTTCTCCTTTGTTATGACCCTCATTTCTTTGAAATAGCAGGGAATTACTAGTAAGCTATATATGTCATAAAAGAGCTCATTTGACAAAAACAAAGTAGGGAGAAAAATTAAACAGCTTGTGAACTTGGAGTTGAGACTTATTCTGTTTTTACAATTGCTGCCCATTAAATAGTTACCTAACGAATTCTGAAGTTTGGTGGGACCTCCTGAAGGCCTCAGACACAGTAATTGTGTGCTCCACTCAATCACACACCTATTTGGGAATGTATGGGGAAACCACATGCATGGACTGCTATCTCCAACTGGACTTCCACACTTGGATGATCCATAGCATCACAAAATCAACATATCTAAGCATAAACGCCTCTTATTCACCCCAAAGTCTGTACCTACTCCTGAGTGCTCATTTCAGGGATAGGCCCCAACTACCTACCTAATTACCCCATCCAAACATTTCCACACCCAGCACTGATAAACTCTTTCTATTAAAATAGCAATATTGCCTTTTAATGAATCTCCTCTTCTCTGAACAATGACATGCCTGAGGTCAGTTATTTGTCTTTCTCGTGGAGATTAATGTCGCAAACACTTAAACTGCCTTCCCAGCCTCCTCTAGTCAGTACTGGATGGAAATTTCTTTATAAGTCATATACAGTTTATAGTGTGTGATTTATAATTTTATCTAGAATTCTCTGTCTCCCTAAAGAATCGATCTAAAGAAGTACTGATCATGGTTGCAATATTTTGCACCCACATTCTTCCTGATTTCCTTGATCCCTGTTTCTACCTCATCCATTGTTTTGGTGGTATCAACCATAGTCCAGTTAGTAAAACTAGGTATATTAGTTTATTTAATTACTGTCTGTCTCCTCCACTAAAATGTCAGGAGCTCAAAGACTTTGTATCTTACTCATCACTGCATACTCAGTGTCTAAAAGGTATCTGGTACAATGTATTTATCAGTAAATATCTGACACATAAATAAATAAAAATAAGAAACCTGAGTCATCTTTAATTTTTTTCTCTCTCTTCCATCCCTCTCCATCAACAATAGCCACTCAACCTGTCAGTTCTGCTTTCCAACCACAACCTAAAGGCCTCTCTGTGCTGTTTCCATTCCCACTTTTATTCTCTTGGTCCAGCCCAACCTCCCTCCTGAGGAATCACTGCCACCATCTCCTCTCTGGTCTCTCCGAGTGCAGCCAAGTGGCCTCCATCCTGTTCTCCCCTCTGCAGCCGGAATGAACTTCCTAGGAAACAATGTAGCCCTGCTCAATACCCCAGTGGTTCCCCACCAGGGACTTACAGGGAGCTCCGTAACGCTCCCTGCCTGCCTCTCCAGTCTCATCTCTAAACAGTCCTCAGTCTCTGTTCTGGCTCCTCAAGGTCGTAATTCATTCATATCCACTTGACAATAAAACACATAGAATCACACTCAGCTCACAGGCTGATTTACAGTGTTCATTTTGAGGTCCTTATTTACATATTTCTAGCGTAGCCATCTCTGGGTCAAAAAATCTCTCAGGATTAGCATTAACCAAACACATTTTCTGACATACTGATGTAGATGAATGATCATCCATAAATGTCACTTCTCTCAACCCAACTATTGATTTTTTAAAAATTGAAATCTCTAGCAAGGGCCTGAAGGAAAGTGTATGCTGTTCTCTGAGAATAAACAAAAAATTTTACTTTGAAATCAGAGAATGGTAGTTGGTATGACATCATCTTAAGCATTTTATAGAAGCAAAAAACGGACTCTGGTCTTGTTGTCTATCTCACTCACAGACAGAAGCCCAGGGTCACCCCCAATAATGACAGTGGTGTTTTAAGAACTAAAAACTAGATGGTTAGGGATCCAGATAGACCTAGGAATGGAGGAGAGAAAAACTGCCCTTCTCCATTTGAACCCAGGAGCCCTAAACTAGGCTCGACCACACTTAGATTACACCATAAGTAGCATTCATCACATCAGCAATACTTGAGTGTGCACATGTCTATTCCCCATTCAGACAGGAAGAAACCCTGCATTGGAAGGGATATTGGCAGGGCCACATACACTTGAGGTCATGCACTGCCCAATTCTTGGGTTTGCCATTCACACAACTGTCTCTGGAATGGGGCACAGCACAAATCTGTGTAACCTGCATGGCCTTACTGGGTTTAAGTCAGAATAAAATGGTTCAACTGCTACTTCTCCCACTTACTAGCACTGTCATTTGATGTAAGTCACTTAGTATTTCTAAACCACAGCTCAGAAGTAGGAATGTATATAAAGATACATAAATCATATACATATGTGTATATTTACATGAGCGTATTACCCATAAATAATATATATGAAAACAGTAATCTTAATGCATTATAAAAATAAAGATAATTATTATTCTATGTATCTCCATATATTAGCATTTGAACTATTTTTATATATATTACATCTAATTAAATTGAAATATAAAATGTACTTAATTTTAGGTTTCCATGTACCTAATATTTAGCTTAAATACAAAAATAGAGAGTATATGCTCTTTATTAAGAAATCTATTGCTGCCCTGGCCAGTTCGGCTCAGCAGTGAGAGCGTTGGTCTGCGGTCCAGAGAGACTCGGGTTCAGTTCCCACTAAGGGCATGTACCTTGGTTGTAGTTTGCCCCGGCCCTGGTTGGGTCATGTGGGTGGCAGCCACTTGATGTGTCCCTTTCACATCGATGTCTCTCTCTCTCTCTCTTCCTCTCTCTCCCTCCCGCTCTATCTAAACAAAAAATGAAAAAATGTCCTCGGGTGAGGAGAAAAGAAAACAGAGGGGAGGGGAGGGGAGGGGAGGGGAGGGGAGGGGAGGGGAGGGGAGGGGAGGGGAGGGGAGGGGAGGGGAGGGGAGGGGACATCTATTGCCTGGCTCTCCAGCAGTGACAACCTCCCCAGGACAACATGCCTCTGCTAAGGACCTCCTTCATCCCTCTCCAGGAGAAGAGGAAACACAAGAAGAAGCACCTGGTGCAGAACCCTCTTCCTACTTCCTGGATGTGAAATGTCCAGGACACTATAAAATCACCACTGTCTAGCCATGCACAAATGGTAGTTTTATGTGTTGGCTGTTCCACAGCCCTTTGTCAGCCAACAGGAGGGAAAGCAAGGCTTCCAGAGGATGCTCCTTCAGAAAGAAGCAGCACTAAAAGCACCTGAATCAAGGTGAGTGGGGAACCATCCCAATAAACACATTTTGGATACAAAATAAAAGATCTATTGCCTAAATAAGATCTTCCCATTTTATTAGAATTCATGTAAACTGAATGAAAACAGTCTTACATTAGTAAAGTTTAAAATGGAATAGTACATTTTAAAAAGTATTATTATGAAAATCATACAATATGAATAAGAAAATGATATCTAAAACAATATGAAACTACAACCATGCATAATTACAAGGTAAAAATAAAGCAAACGCACTACTGAGCAATAAATCCATTTGAATAAACATGTATAAAGAAAAGCCATTGGACTTCCGGTCAAGATGGCGGCATAGGTAAACGCGATATCACGTCCTCCCACAACCACATCAAAGTTACAACTAAACTACAGAACAACCATCATTCAAAACCGCCTGAAATCAAGCTGAATGGAAGTCGTACAACTACGGAATTAAAAAAAAAAAAAAAGCAGCTACATCCAGACCTGTAGGACGGGCGGCAGGGTGGCGTGGCAGCGCGGCGCAGCAGCGGTGCGGGGCGGCAAGACGGGCTGGTCCCACACCCACATGTGGCGGATAAAAATCAGGAGGCTCCCGCGGCTGGGAAGGTCCTTCCTGAGGACTGAGGGGTCCCCATCCCACACCAGGCGCCCCGTTCAGGGTTCCAGTGCCAAGAAGAGAGTCCCCATAACTTCTGGCTGGAAAACCAGCGGAAACTGAGGCTCAGGGAAGCTGAAGCGGCTGGAGCCCCAGGCAGCTCCCTAAAGGGCCCGCGCACGGACTTATCGGACTCTCTCCCTCTAAGCTCGGAGGGGAGGCAGCTCGAGGGGCACCAGAGACATACAGGGAAGAACTGAGCTGTTTGGCACTGGAGCAAGGGCTGGAGAGGGGGCTTCCTCGGGGACAAACGTGCTGTCAGAGGCCTTTGTTCCTTTGGTGAGCCCTTCCCGGGGGCGGCAGACAGAAGCCATATCTGGGACTCCAGCAACCTGGCTCACACTGGTAGCCCCGCCCTGCTGACTCCCTGAGGCCCCGCCCCGCCCCACACAACTTTCAAGCCCACCCAAGCTGTTGCCACTTGCTTAACCATAGGATTGGCCGGTCTTGGATCCTACTTCAGGTTTTTCCTAAATTCTTTCAAACGAGCAGCATCGGGTCTCAGCAAGCCCCATATCTCTCATTAAGTAACACACAGAAACAAACACAGGGAGGCAGCCAAAATGAGGAGACAAAGAAACAGGTCCCAAATGAAAGAGCAGAACAAAACCCCAATAAAAGAACTAAGCGAAACGGAGATAAGCAACCTAACAGATACTGAGTTCAAAATATTGCTTATAAGGATGCTCAATGAACTTAGTGAGAACCTCAGTGAACTTAGGAAGGGCCTCAAGAGCATAAAAAAGGACCAGTTAGAAATCATGGATACACAGTTAGAATTAAAGGAGGCATTAACTGAAATAAAGAATAATCTACACAGCTTCAATAATAGAGTATGTAAATCCAAGGACCAAACCATCGATTTGGAATATAAGGAAGCAAAAAATCCCCAATCAGAACAGCAAAAAGAAAAAAGAATCCAAAAAAATGAGGATAGTGTAAGGAGACTCTGGGACAACTTCAAGCGTGCCAACATTCGCATCTTGGGGGTGCCCGAAGGAGAAGAGAGAGAACAAGAAATCGAAAACCTGTTTGAAACAATAATGGCAGAAAACTTTCCTAACTTGGTGAAGGAAACAGACATACAAGTCCAGGAAGCACAGAGAGTCCCAAACAAGATGAACCCCAAGAGGCACACACCAAGACACATCATCATCAAAATGCAAAAGGTTCAAGGCAAAGAGAGAATCTTAAAAGCAGCAAGAGAAAGGCAGCTAGTTACCTACAAGGGAGTACCCATTAGGCTGTCAGCTGATTTCTCAAAAGAAACTTTGCAGGCCAGAAGGGAGTGGCAAGAAATATTCAGAGTGATGAAAACCAAGAACCTACAACCAAAATTACTCTATCCTGCAAAGCTGTCATTTAGAATTGACGGACATATAAAAACTTTCCCAGACAAGAAAAAGTTAAAGGAGTTCATCACTACCAAACCGTTATTATATGAAATGATGAAGGGTCTTTTTGAAGAAAAAGATAAAATGTATGAACAAACAAAATGGCAATGGATACATATCTATCAACAATGGAATCTACAAACAAAATGAACAGGAAGAACAGAAACATTCTCATAGATACATAGAACATTTTGTTGGTTGCCAGTTGGGAAGGGGGTTGGGGGAATGGGTGAAAAAGGTGAAGGAATTAAGAAGCACAAATTCATTGCTAGACTGACAAACCTCAAAGGGAAAGGGGGGGGGGAAGAAATATACCAAAGAACTTATATGCATAACCAATGGACACAGACAATAGTGTGGGAAAAGGTGGGAGAGGGGCGGGAGTGGGGAGGAGGGGGTCAATGGGGGAAAAATGAGGAACATCTGTAATACATTTTACATCCAAAAATAAAGATTTGGAAAAAAAAGAAAAAGAAAAGCCATTGGAAGAAAGCATATGGGTGAACTAGGAAAGCATCATGGAAGACGTGGGAACCTGGTTTCTCACTCAGTTTCTGCCACCAACTAACAGTGTGAACTCAAGTACTTTAATCTCCCTCCACCTGAGTGCCTTAATATTCACAGTAAAACCTGACATTTTTAGAAAACTTTACCATGAAAAAATACTTTCACAGAATCTCTTGTGATTCTCTTCTGTAAACGAGTCTCCCAACTGTGCTCCAAAGAGTCAAAATAATGTTCTGCAATTGCACGGACCCCTGCAGGAAGCAAGGACGAGACAGGAAGGTTTCAGGAGCCCAGCTCTGATGCACCAGAGCAAATCCTTGGCTCCTTGCTTTGCAGCTTAGTTTTCTGCATAAAATTTTATTTGAAACCACAGTTCTGTTTCTAAGGAAAAAATGTGGAGTTTCCTTCCCAGTTATATGATTCTCATTTTAATAAAAACTATTGCTATGCAAGTACTTATAATACTGTATCATTCAAAACTCTTTACAATTATTTTTAGAAGAGAGAAAGCCAGAATTCAGAAATTCTCTTCGGAAACTTTTTCTTTCCTCCTATCTACCCATATTGTTTAAATTTTGAAAAGATAAGTATGGATTACTTTCAAAATAGAAAAAATACATTAAAACAATATTTGTTTTGGAAATAAATGAGACATCTCTTTTAAAAGACCAGCTGATTCACTTCACCAAAGAATAGGGTGATCATAAAAGTTTTTGCCCAAAGCACACACTTTTGATAGTGACAGGGGATGCCATTAATTATTAATTTCAGACAATGGAAGTAAACTAGACTGTCCCAGGCAAAGAAGGGCATAAAGCCAGTCCTTTTACTGATAAAAGACATGAAAACGATACCACAGTGAACATGAAGGAAACCCTGATGAAAACCTGTCAAGTAACAGATGTGTGTCCCTGAATGTGCTGTGTGCTATCATGGTAACACAGGATGACTGGACGAAATCTATTTTCTCACCTAGAATTGGTTTGGATCCAGATAAGTGGGAGATACAGAGACAAATGCTCAGTTCCATCAGCCCTTGTTTAGCATAAAAGGCTGAAAATTACAGTGAGAAACTTAATTACAGCAGTTTGGCTAATTGAAAGCTTTCTAAAACTAATGACTAACTTAATTGAAAGCTCAGATGCTCAGCAGTCAAAACAGGCACTAAACAGAGTAGATGATCCCGTGATGCTTCTGAACAGAAATAGAAATAATAAATTCTGGAAGCCACCTTCACACTGAAGGGCAGGAGGGAACTGGTTTAAAGTAGTTGTGAATCAGGTAACGAGACTTGAAAGAATATAAATTTTATGTTTTAAAATCCTGCTTTGTAATTCTTCTAATTATCATACTTCAACATGGTACCATTGCTAGACACTTATTATATAGTTTATGAATTTGTATATCAACGAAGGGGTTGCTTTCTAGATAATGTATGCCTTTTTTCCAGGAAATAAATATCTCATGTTAAAGAGATGTACACCAAGGTTGTAGGTTCCACCCCAATGTGGATACATATAAGAGACATAGACCACAGATCTTTACCACCTTAAAGGGGTAAATATCACCAAGAGTTACTAACAAAAATTCAGTGACAAGGTCCTATTCTATACCAAAAATGTGGCTGGCCTTCTCCCTGGCTCCTAGAAGAGAGCCTTGAAACCCATGGAATTTCGTAAGTAATAGGAATGTCTTTATTATTCACAGTGGTAGGAAAACCATGTGAGGGTTACGGCCTTGAAGTACTAGTTATCAGCTTATCTCCTTGGACAGGAGAAGTCTTGGAGACTGAGTTCCATCACGTAGCCCACGAATCCTGCCTATGTAATGAAACCCCAATAAAAACTCTGGACACTGTACTTCAGGTGAGCTTTCTGGTTGGTAATAAACACCATGTGGCTGGAGGGTAACAAATTCTGAGGACAGAGGAGGTTAGCATTTGAGAGCCTCCCGAACTTTGCCTCAATCATCTCTTGGGCTGGCTTATCTCGATTCATATCTTTTATATTACTACCACAGCCATAAGCACAGCACTTTCCTAAATTCTGTGAGTCACTCTAGTGAACAATCAAAATTGAGAGGGTCACAGGAAACCTCTGAATTTGTAGCCAGTTGTCCACAAGTGTTGGTGGGCTGGAACCCAAGCTTAAGGTTATCTGAAGTGAGGGAAGTCCTGTGGGAGACTTAGCCCTTTATTTGTAAAGTCTTTGGCGACTCCATGTAGTTACTGTCAGAATTGCACTGCAGCCCTGAAGATTTAATCCAGTCTCAAGAAATGTGAATAGCTAGATAATTACCCAACATAATGGAAAAAAAAAAATCACACTTTGATTTAATGTTTTAAAATCTGCATCCTCAAGTAGAATCACAATTATAACTTTTAAAGAGAATATCCTCCTAAAGTAAAAAATATAAATTCTTTAAATGTAAAACAATATCAAGGAATGTGTATAATGTTAGCATCTTGCCAGCCTAGAATAATTTAACATGCTGTTCCCCAAACACAAAATACCGCTGCTGGGTCACTGCAGTTTGGGGATGACTCTCCACGCAGACCTTCCCATCACAACACTACGTAAATGGTAGTCATTTGATTGAAGGCAAGCCGATATTGAAAATGCCAAAAGACGAGCATTATATAGTTGACAGTCTTATTTAGAAACGTAATCGATGGTCTTAGTTTATTGGCATTCTGCAGTCACTAGTTACATTAAGAGAGAAAATGCCATGATTTAGCTCTGCTCTTAATAGTTTTCATTGCTCTTTGATATTTTCATTCTGACAACTAAAGAACAACAAAGTTCATCAAAAGCAAACTTCTTAAGATTTGGATTTTCCTAAAAACTTTCCCTCCATTCTCAATTTATTGAATGTGTCTTTTTATTGATTCATTATTTGTTCTAATACAGATGTGAGAGATGATTTAATAACAATTCAAGCATAAACTGACATTTATGATTTACTCTCCCATTTCAATAAGGTGTTAAATAACGTAGGAACAGGAGAAAACAACCAACCAGCCACTACAAACCCAGGTCATTCTTGGCAGTTTCATTGACAAAAGCAATGCAAATATGAGGGTTTTTTCTGTTACTCTTCAATGATATGATAGAGTAACATCTTTAGTATGTTAAGAGTCTAAGATTTCATTCCCTGTTGCAATTGATAAAGGGTGCTATTGTGAGATGTTTAGTCAGGGAATAATAGATTAAAGTGACAATACAAGAACTAGAGATTAGAAGGAGAATAAAAGGTAGACTGTAAAAAAAACAAATAGACTTGAACAAAGATCAGCTGGGGATTCCTTCATGCTACTACCCTGGTGTGGAATCATGAAGAAGTAGATTACATAGAGGGAGACAGGGAGAATGAAGAAAAAGAAAAGAATGTGAAAAGTATTTCTTTAGATACAGTAACAGCCCTTGATTCAAAAGTGATCTATCAAAGATGACTCCAATGTATCTAGCCTAAAGGCTAGAATAATAGTGACACCCAGAGAAAAGCAGGTAGTGAAACAGGGACCTAATTATTTTATTTGATTTGTGACTATAGTTTTAGAAATACTTTTTTTCTCTCTCTCCCTTTTACAGACCTAGCCTTTCCCCCGATAATACTTAACCTCTGTGGCAGCAGAAGACAATAGCCAAAACCTGACTAATGGTAGCAAGTCCGTACTCCTGGTCGACTTAAAACAACACATTGACCTAAATTATGTGTCAGTTTCTGAGCCCTAAGGTGGAATGACCCCCCTGGCTACTTCTCCACGAGACCAGACAGAGGGGAGTCCAGAGCAGACCTCAGAGCTGTCCTTCAGACCTGAAGAGATGGTGTATTACTCTCCAACCAGTCAGCCTCTAACACAATCCCAAACCCCTAAAGCACCCACAGCGTCTTGTGATTTTACCCTGCATATTCTGTAACCTACACACCATGAAGGAATCGGGTCTTTAAGAGCACAAGCTCGCCTGCACTCTAGGTTGGCCAACCCTGTAATAATAAAGGACTTCCTTTCTCCATGGCAAACTCCTGCTGGTGACTTTTTTGAGCCAGTTCATGCAGGCAGATGGACTGGGGTTTGGTGTAACAGTAAGGAGAGGAGGAAGTATGTTGAGGTGGAGGAATAATGACATTTCTTTCAGTCAGTTTTGGATTTTGCATGTTAACTGGCTTTTCTACATCGTTATTTTTAACAGGATTAAGGCCTTTTACAACTTACATAAGCTTTTTGTTTCTCCACGATTTAAGGTGTTCTATTATTTTAATCTGATTAGGGAGAAACTCTCTTGCCCTCGAATAACAGAGGTGATGGAAGACACGGAGGGGATCTACCCCCTGGGAGAGGGGAGCAGCAGCTCCGTGGGCACCGCGGAACAGTGGTGAGATTAGCCTCCAGCTTATCACAGACCTGGGCTGCAGGAGCAAACCCAAAGGACCAGTACCTGAAATATTAGTGGGCTGGTTGCAGAAGAAAAGTTCAGACTCTTGATCATGTGAGTTTCAGGATCGTATTTTGACATAAATCCTTTGATTATGACCGTTTTGGCTGTTCCTTGCTCACCAATTAACAGCACAGCCTACAATAGGAATTGAGAAAGAAATCAAAGAAATGCAATGAGATGATCGTCACGGGCTGAAGAGTGTCCTCCCCGCCAAGTCATGTTGAAGCCTTGACCCTGAGTACCATAGAAGGTGACTATATTTGGAGAAAGTGTCTTTAAAGAGATAGTTAAGTTAAAATGAGGCTATTAAGGTAGGTCCTTGTTCAATCTAATTCTCATCCTTATAAAAGGAGGAAATTTGTATACACAAAGAAACAGCAGGGATGCTTGCACACAGGTAAAGATCAGGGGAGGACACAGTCAGAGGACAGCCAGCCATCTGTGAGCCAAGGAGAGAGACTTAAAAAAAAAAAAAAAAAAAAAAAAAAAAACCTGAACCTGCTGACACCTTAATCTTGAACTTCAAGCCTCAAGAACTGTCAAAAAATAAAATTAAAAAATGTCTCTTGTTGAAACCATGCAGTTTGTGGTATTTTGTTATGTCAGCCCAGCAAAGCAATACAATAATCCAAAGAGAAGTATTTCTCTTCAGAATAACAAGTTAAAACTCACTTTCACTCATGAGAATTAACTAATTATGAAATAGAGCTATTCAACACTGATATTTTTCTCAGAGAATAATAAAAGGAGTATACTGGCCCTAGCCAGATAGCTCAGATGGTTATCGTGTTATCCCATCCCAAGATGCCAAGGTTGTGGGTTCGTTCCCCAATCAGGGCACATACAAGAATGAACCAATGAATGCATAAGTAAGTAGAACAACAAATCAATGTTTCTTTCCCTCTCCCTCTCTCTCCCCCCTCCTCTTTCTCTAAAAATCAATCAATAAATAAAAGTAATTTTAAAAATTATTTAAAAAGAAGTATATTAATTTGGGTAAATTTACATTAATTCTAAACAGCAAAATAAAACATTCTAAAATAAAGGCTAGCTGCTTCGTGTTCTCAAGTGACATTTTAAAATATGTGATTTTTAATAAAAGTTAAAGAGCCATACCTTGCCCTGCTTAGCAATGGTTTTAATTAGGAAGTCAGTCCTCACATTGTCAACATTTGGCACCAGGATGGAGCCATATTCTGGGGTCTCATTAGATGGATACTCATACTCCTCAGTACGTGAGTTCCAGTGCATCCATTTCCCTGAGGTAGACAAAGAATATTCTCCTCTTCATATTCATTCCTATTAATAATTTAACTAGCCGTAATGAGCAGGCGTCCTTGACACCTCATGAAGACATCTTCCAAAAACTCCTCATAAAATAAAGACCATTAAAATCAGAGATCTAAGTACTATTTAAATATGTGTTAGCTGAGTCAAAATTTCCCTGGGAACTATTCCAAATTGGTACTATTAAGAAATATTTCAAAGTATCCTGAAATTTTCTGTTTAAATATGTAGGTTTTCAATGACATAAAGTGAATATAAAACTATAGAACACTATGACAGTGGTATGTACCTAAAATCATTTTTTAATGTTTAATCTCACAACCTTTTCATTACTTACTTCCTTAACTGTAAGACCCAAAATTAAAGACCACAGGATACCATATATAAATATTGTGTATGTATTTTATATTTGTGTATATATGTGCTTTATATATGTTTGCACATATAAATACTTAAAGTACATAGATATAGATGTATACACACAAAATTAGTAAAAAAATATACTTTACGCTTTGTAATTTTTATATAAATTGCTGACTGCATCAAATGAACAGCTGAAAAATATTTGATCTCGGGGGATTTTTAAATTTTGTTTTTAATTCATTAAAAGTTCAGTACATGCCCGGCCCATGTGGCTCAGTGGATTGAGCATCAGCTCAATGGACTGAGAGGTCCCAGTTCCATCCTCCGGGCACATGCCAGGGTTTCAGGCTTGATCCCCAATGCGGGGTGTGCAGGAGGCAGTTGGTTGATGTTTCTCTCTCACATCAATGTTTTCATCTCTCTCCCCCTTCCTCTCTCTCTAAAAATAAATAAATAAATAAAACCATATTTTTTAAAGAGTTCAGTACACAAAATGTTTAACAAGAGGAAAGTGTGCATTTGGAACAGAACTGAACTAAATATTTGAAAAAGAAACAATTAGTTTTCTTCTCACATGAAAATTTTCATTTTAATTTTACAGCCAAGAGTTTTAATTACCCTTTAGAAATATATATATGAATGGAAGCTAGCATCCTCACCATCAGATGTGACATAATAGTCAAACATGGTGTCCTCAGTCCCCGCCAGAGGCGGCAGATCCAAGGTGAGCGTCTCCCGGGACCGCAGCCAGTGCTCTAGCCGGCGCCGACCGTCCAGCTCCAGCAGGGCGCCCACGCTCCACATCAGGGAGAAGACGTACAGCCTCCCCAGGTGCTCTGGCGTGACCTCTACACCTTGCTCCTGAACCGAACGAAAGAATTTTAATTACTTAATTCACAAACCGAAGCTTTGCTTTGAGGTTATAATGAAAATAGCAAAGATATAAAAAGGTCAACAGTTTTCCCCAAAAAAATGAGAACAGAGAAAAGATAAATAAGTCTGGGGAACAAATGCAGCACTGGTCTCAGGGAACATCAACCAAGCTGGTTTGCAAAATAAATCCAGAATGCTTACTGGATGACTGAACCTGCAGCTAAATGACAGAACCACGGTTTGCTTTGTGAAAAGAAAAAAATGACAAAATATGCAGGTCCATGTTTGAAACATCACCCCTCCCCACAGCTCTAACAAAATCAATTTCAAGTATTGCGCTCTCTGCACAGCGTGACTCCGCTAATAAGAGAGAAACTCCCCAGAAAACTGAGCCACTTGCCTTCGGGGGGATCAGACCCTGAAGCATGTGAATGCTTTGCACGATCACGAAGGCCTCCAGCGTCTCCATCTTGTGTTCTAAATTCTGAATACTGAAGTGATACAGGTCGGGGAAAGAGCTGGTGTAGAGCTGTCGAAGAATTTCAGCTTCTTGAGGTGAGCGTTTTTTCAGAAAACCCTGTCGGTTTACAGATTAATTCAACGTGTTAGTACATCAGGAAAATGGCCATTTTGGGGACAAAAGCTTTTAAATGATTGGTTAATAACAATATCTAATGATCATACTGCACTTACAATGGGCCAGGCGTTGCTATAAATTCTTTCATGTATGAACTTATTTAATGCTCAGAACAACCCTATGAGGGAAGAGTTACTGTTATCCTCCGTTTAGGTGTGAAGAAACTGAAGCCTACGGAATTTAAGTAACAGGCCCAGGATCCCACAGCTGGTAGGTGGCAAGGCCAGAACTCACACCCAGGCATGGACACTTTCATCTACTTCACTACACATGTTCTCAAGGCCTAAGCGAAGACGGAGAAAAGGCTTACTCTTGATTATACTATGCCAGAAGGAAATGAGGGGGCAAATTTATGGAAATAATTTTTAACAAGAAAACAAGTATCAGTGGGGAGAAAAGGAGAAACATCTGTAACAAAAATGAATAAATTAATTAAAAAGAAAACAGAATAAAACATGAAGGAAGGAAATCGACACCCGGGTTTTACAAAATGAGAAACAAAGATCTTCATAAAAAGCTGTTTCCTTTTTTTTCCTAATTTAATTAATAGCCAATGTAGAAAAATATCTAAGTCTTCTCAAAAAAATAGAGAATTTAGTCATTTGTGGACCCCAATATTAGGAAAGTACATGATATTCATAACAAAATACCACTTAACACAAAACAGTATTTTGTTATGGTGAAGAAAGTTCCCTTGGCATTAAGACATCAGCTCATTCTTAGAGACTCCAAACAGAAGCAATAAAATATTGTTTACAAATTATTCATCGATTCATGAATGTACCATGGTTTCATATCAACAAAAGCAAAAACATAGCACTTTTGATTTGATAGAACCAAAAACATCACACACAGGGCCAGTAGTCAGCTCGGCTCCCTGGAGCTGACAGTCCCATGGATACCCTCCCCTCTGCTCTGCCCCCTCATAACTCTCTGTGCGGCTTTGCACTGCTCTAAACACGTCCAGCCTGAGTGTTGTGAGTCTTGCTTCTTCCTACTCATTTGTAAGAAGAAACTGCATTATTTGTAGCAGCACTATTTACAATAGCTAAGATCTGGAAGCAGCCCAAGTGTCCATCAGTAGACGAATAGATAAAAAAGCAGTGGTACATATACACAATGGAGTACTATGCAGCTGTAAGAAAGAAAGATCTCTTATCCTTTGATACGACATGGATGGACCTGGAAAGTATTATCCTAAGAAAACAAGCCAAACAGAGAAAGACAAGTATCATATGATCTCACTTATTTGTGTAATATAATGAACATAACAGTCTGAGGAATGGGGTAGTCGCAGAGACATGGAAGTGGGGTACAGACTGATAATCCCCAGAAGAGGGGGTGGTAGGGGAGAGATAAACCATAGAACTTATATGCATGTTTGCATGAACAATGGACATGGACAACAAAGCTGAGGACAGGGCAGGGGGGGGGGGAATCAGTGGGGGAAAAAGTAGAAACATCTGTAACAAAAATAAATAAATTAATTAATTAATAAAAAAAATTTAAAAATAAAAGCATATAAAAATATTAGGTTTGTCTGCCGTTAATGTAAATACCCCATTCAGTCTCAATATGGACAAGGTATAATAGAAGCTTATTTAATAAATAGCAAACTTTAACTATTCATTAACTAGTAGCATAAGCATAGTTTTATTAAAGCCTTTGTGAATTGGCAGTATTTGGGGGAAACTGCATAAATAAATATATTTTGGGAGTTTTTGGTATCTGTAGTTACCAAGCCTAAATCTAGTATGGTGCTTTAAAATAAAAAAAATTAGAAAAAAACTTCTGCAACCCACCCTCCTCAGAGATTCTAATTTGGGTAGGCTTGGGGTGTGACCCAATCATCTGTGTTATGAGAACTGTCATTGGTGATTATTTTACAAAACCAGGGTTGAGAACATTTGCTCTGTATTCTCCTTAATGAATGAATTGTGAAATCTGAAATCTTTAGAAGCATTTTTAGTTACATATCTAACTATATGCTGTATCATTTTGCCATATAATCTCCTCCTTCACATCTTCATAGTTTACCAAATCTAAACCCTTTCAAAATTCAGAATTGTGTAAATTCTGAAAATGCATTATTATAAGTTAAGTTATACCCATACACAAACAGAAGCATAAAAATGTAATGGCAATATAAAATAAATATCTACTTCATCCAAATTACAAATTCACAAGTTTTTTATCAAAATCATCTCTTAAAAAAACCTATGTAAATGAAAATAATCTATGTCAAAAAAGGTTTCACGGATGGCTTATCTAATAAGCATTCTGCCTTACACAATCTAGAGTATATTGGTGGTAATAAAATAATTGAATCATCATGAATTGAAGAGATATATCTGAAACATTATTTCCAAGTAAAACTTAAAACTAATATAACTACCAAATCTAATAAAAATCCCTTATAGGCAATTTTAATAAATTGTCTTCTTCGGGTTAATATTCTAAGATGGTTGCTCCCAAACTTTATGCAAATGACTGCCTTTTTAAAATGTCATGAATCCCCAAAGCAATAAAATTAAATTTTATTTATTCAGTCACATTCTGGTGGGGTTACTGATTCACTCTGGCCTTGCAATTACACCACAATCTAAAGGTTGGAAATCACAGATCTAATGTGATTAGAAGAGCACAGAAGAAACCTGTGAGGGCCAATCAGGGTTTGAATGTCCCAGAGCAGTCAAGGATCTTCCATACACATTAGCATTAAAATGCAATTACACCCTGCAGGTGTGCAGAAGAATCAGTAGGCACTCTAAAGGAATACTAAAGAATCTGTTTTCCTCTTTAAGTACACAAAAGAAAATTTCCAATCATACCTCCAGAATCGGACTCCAGTCCAGGATAGAAGAGCTCATGAAAACCATTCCATTCCTTGAGACGGTAGCAGGAGAAGCATTGTCAATGTTATGAGGCTCAAAAATAATCTTGCAGTTTGGAGCCATGGGAATTCGATCGCCATTGGCAAGGGTTAGAGTTTTGTTATCATCCAAAACAGAGTTCAGATTTTCAATCCAGATGGCATCTACTGGACCATCAAGGACTATCCAGATATGCTCCCCTAGAATATACAAGCAAAAGCAGAGGGAGAAAGTATATATACACAAATGTAGCCCTTAATGAGTTTCTTTAAACAACCACCAAACACCAGTGTATATCTAAACTGAATAACTTATTATTAGTTCAATATAGACTTCATTTTTTATATATACAATTTTTTTTTTTCTGAAGAAGTCCACTTCTGGTAATTTTATAGGAAAATAATTTTATTTTGTTAATAGGCTATACTTAACTAAGAACAACATTTCTAAAATATTCATTGAAAATAGTTATGATAAAATCACTTCAGTAAATACTATCAATTTTCCTTAACAGCTTTTTCTATCTATTCTAAGATATCAGAAGAATACAGAAACATTTTTCAAAAAAAAATAATTCCCTTGTTAACCAAAAAATAAAAGGGGGATGGTGAAAAAGGTTTTAAATACACTAATCAATAATTTTAGTAATTCAATATTCACAAATATACTGATTTACAACTTCTTAGTCTTATATGAAAAATACAGTTTTTCTACTAATTTTAAAGAGCCACCAAGGATTTTACTTAGAAGTACATGTCAAAAATAGCACTTATGATTCATCTTCTACCTTTCTTTGCCCTCAATGTTTTCCTCCAAAGAGTAGAAAATATCCCATCTGTCCAGTCATTTGTGGCCACGTCCAGCCGACCAAACATCTGTGGGGCTGTAATCGCTTTGGGATTCATCCTCATTTCCCGGTGTGGTTTTCCACAATCTGTACCAAGTAAACCCAAATTTTAAACAACTCAGGTATAGAGTGAACCATCATTATGCAACATTGCACTAATTTTCGGTGGAGAGTCAGCAGGTGTTCAAAATATGAAAATGCAAAGTCTCATTGAAAATATACATCTTACTGCATTTCCAAGTTGTCCTAATTAGCCTCATATCTTCATGACTAAAGCACGTTTGTTTTTATCTTCTGTAAAAGAAAACTGCATATTACGTAATGGGAGAAAAAAGGTACCGTGTTGAAATTGACAAAGGAATTCATGCAATCTGAAAATTCTTCAAATTTCATAGCTCAAAAACCTTTTGTTTATGGTGTACTAGATTAAAATTTATATCTGAAATATCACCTAGCAGATGCCTCAATCTCTCCATTACCCATTTTGATTTGCTGGGATGTGTTCCTGCTCATTTGGAAAAAATAAGCCAAACTAATAGATTGTGGGAACCAAGAACTTTCTTTTGTAGCCAACCTCAAAAAAGGTATTTGAATCTTTCAAACCCTAAAACTATTCTTAAATGTGCTGGATTCTATACATAAGGGACTGTGGTTAATAAGCAGAAAAGTTACAAAAAAGGTTTAAAGTAGAAAACACAAAAACAAATACTAAAATGTTACATCCTGTGTGGAGATTGACACAGGCACATATGTACATTAGAAAAGGAGTTACCTTCACACCAACTTAGAAGATTAGACCAGAGTTCTCTTTTTCAAAATCACACAAGGAATCAAGGTAATTATTTGCAGTAGTTTATGGTGCTGAAATTCAACTTAGTCACTTTTCAGCTTTTTCAATAAATGATATCCATAAACTGGCAACACTTTTTTTTATTTTTCAATCAAATTACCCTTTACAAAAGGCCAGCAAACTCTTCAAGTGTATGAGGGAATCACAGGTGAGACCTGGACTTGGTCTGTTATTCAGAGGAACTATCAAAAATTATTTCATTATGGTAATAGGTAGACTTGTATCGTTTTCATGTAGAATGCCACAACATTTTTATGAAAGCACTGTAAGGAAAAAAATACTTGATTTTCAAAATGTTGGTTAAAGTAATTCCTCTAAATTCTCCTGTTAGGCATTTCTTGAGTGTCCCGATCACTCCATGGACTCTGCCTTGGAGTAGGCACCCTTTTGTTGCTGTCACCTTCTTACTGATGCCAGACCACCGCCTGCCTGTCAGTCTGTTCTCTACATGGCCATCAGATGGTCTTGTACCACAGGGTTGACCATACCATCCTCCCACTCCCCAGCTCAATAGCTTCGCATCACCTATAGAATAAGACCTAGATATTTAGCATGACTTACAAAACTCTTCATGCCACACCTACTGTACTAATTTGAATTTCCCCAAAAGCAAAGCCAGGGACAAGAATGTGGGTGCTAGGGTTGGTTGAAAGTCGGGGAAAAGAGAGAGTAAGATGGGCAAGGAGAGGAGTCAATGAAGGGCACATTGTTGAGCTGGTCACAGAAGCAGGGAAAATGGAAAGAAATGTTTTCCCCTATAGTCTATTAATGTGATATGATCTCTCTAAAATGTACCCAATTATCCGTAAAGCAGCATTCCCTCCTATAAAAATATATTCATGTATCTACTTCTGTTTCCTTTTGGGGCATTCAAATGTGTCACAACTATTAAAATGTGTCACCCAGAGCAATGAAAGCTTGGCTGCCCCTTACCTGTCATGGCTTTCATCAAGGTGTGGATACAGGTGGTTTTCCCTGCTCCACTGGGCCCCAGGGTCATCATTCCATGCCGAACTCTCTGTGTTTCAAACAGCTGGATGACTTTCAGTTTCCAAGGAGGATGGTTGATTAAACCAGCTTCTTCCACCTGAAAACATAACAAACCCCTTACATTGGGCCACATAAGCAGCGAGCTGGACTTATCCCTGTGCTCAAAATAAGCACAGACATGGAGCAGGGGGTAGAGGGATGGGGAGTTATTTTTAACAGGTTATGGAGTTTCAGTCTAGGAAAATGAAAAAAAGTTTTGGAGTTGGATGGTGGTGATGTTTCCACAATAATGAGACTGTACTTACTGACATTAAACTGTCCATTTAAAATGATGAAAATTGTAAGTTTTATATTATATATTTTACCACAATAAAAATATATATTGCGACTTCCGGTCAAGATGGCGACGTAGGGAAACGCAGTATCGCGTTCTCCCACAACCACATCCAAGTTACAACAAAACTACAGAACAACCATCATCCAAAACCGCCTGAAATCAAGCTGAATGGAAGTCCTACAACTACGGAATTTAAAAAAAAGGCAGCTACATCCAGACTGGTAGGAGGGGTGGCGGCGCGAGGGGTGGCGGCAGCGGCACGGCGGCGGCGCGACGGTCTGGTCCCACACCCAAGTGTGGCGGATAAAAATCAGGAGGCTCCCGAGGCTGGGAAGGTCCTTCCTGAGGACTGAGGGGTCCCCGTCCCACACCAGGTGCCCCGCTCAGGTTTCCAGTACCAGGAAGAGAAGTCCCCATAACTTCTGGCTGGAAAAACCAGCAGAAACTGAGGCTCAGGGAAGCTGACCTGGCTGGAGCCACAGGCAGCTCCCTAAAGGGCCCGCGCACAGACTGGTCGGACTCTCTCCCTCTAAGCTCGGAGGGGAGGCAGCTCCAGGGGCACCAGAGAAATACAGGGAGGAACTGAGCTGTTTGGCACTGGAGCGAGGGCTGGAGAGGGGGCTTTCTCGGGGACAAACGTGCTGTCAGAGGCCTTTGTTCCTTTGGTGAGCCCTTCCCTGGAGCGGCAGACAGTCGCCATATCTGGGACTCCAGCAACCTGGCTCACACTGGTAGCCCCGCCCTGCTGACTCCCTGAGGCCCCGCCCCACCCAACTTTCAGGCCCACCCAAGCTGTTGCTACTTGCTTAACCATAGGATTGGCCTGTCTTGGATCCTGCTTCAGGTTTTTCCTAAATTCTTTCAAACGAGCAGCATCGGGTCTCAGCGAGCCCCATACCTCTCATTAAGTAATACACAGAAACAAACACAGGGAGGCAGCAAAATGAGGAGACAATGAAACAGGTCCCAAATGAAAGAACAGAACAAAACCCCAAGAAAAGAACTAAGCGAAATGGAGATAAGCAACCTAACAGATGCTGAGTTCAAAATACTGCTTATAAGGATGCTCAATGAACTCAGTGAGGGCCTCAAGAGCATAAAAAAGTACCAGTCAGAAACGATCGCTGCACAGTTAGAAACGAAGGAGGCTTTAACTGAAATAAAGAATAATTTACATAGCTTCAATAATAGAGTACGTAAATCCAAGGAGCAAACCATCGATTTGGAATATAAGGAAGCAAAAAACGCCCAACCAGAACAGCAAAAAGAAAAAAGAATCCAAAAAAATGAGGATAGTGTAAGGAGCCTCTGGGACAACTTCAAGCGTGCCAACATTCGCATCTTGGGGGTGCCGGAAGGAGAAGAGAGAGAACAAGAAATCGAAAACCTGTTTGAAACAATAATGGCAGAAAACTTTCCTAACTTGGTGAAGGAAACAGACATACAAGTCCAGGAAGCACAGAGAGTCCCAAACAAGATGAACCCCAAGAGGCCCACACCAAGACACATCATCATCAAAATGCAAAAGGTTCAAGACAAAGAGAGAATCCTAAAAGCAGCAAGAGAAAGGCAGCTAGTTACCTACAAGGGAGTTCCCATTAGGCTGTCAGCTGATTTCTCAAAAGAAACTTTGCAGGCCAGAAGGGAGTGGCAAGAAATATTCAGAGTGATGAAAACCAAGAACCTACAACCAAAATTACTCTATCCTGCAAAGCTGTCATTTAGAATCGATGGACATATAAAAACTTTCCCAGACAAGAAAAAATTAAAGGAGTTCATCACTACCAAACCGTTATTATATGAAATGATGAAGGGTCTTTTTAAAGAAAAAGATAAAATGTAGGAACAAACAAAATGGCAAGAATACATATCTATCAACAATGGAATCTACAAACAAAATGAACAGGAAGAACAGGAACATTCTCATAGATACAGAGAATATTTTGTTGGTTGCCAGTTGGGAAAGGGGTTGGGGGAATGGATGAAAAAGGTGAAGGGATTAAGAAGCACAAATTCATTGCTAGACTGACAAACCTCAAAGGGAAAGGGGTTGGGGGGGTGGGAAGAAATAAACCAAAGAACTTATATGCATAACCAATGGACACGGACAATAGTATGGGAAAAGGTGGGAGGGGGGCGGGAGTGGGGAGGAGGGGGTCAATGGGGTAA
This sequence comes from Molossus molossus, assembly GCF_014108415.1. Taxonomy (NCBI): domain Eukaryota; kingdom Metazoa; phylum Chordata; class Mammalia; order Chiroptera; family Molossidae; genus Molossus; species Molossus molossus. The sequence goes on along the minus strand of NW_023425366.1, from coordinate 28,545,743 downwards.
AAATGTGGAACATCTGTAATACATTTTACATCCAACAATAAAGATGTGGGAAAAAAAAAAAAATATATATATATTGCATAAAACATATATATAGGCAAAAAGGAGGCTAAACATAATCAAATGTATGTCAAGCTAATAAGAAACATCTGCATTTGTCTTTGGGAATTGAATGCATTTATATTAACATTTTATTGAATGTACATTGTAAGAGCAACTAAAGGATAAAGATTCAAGTATCATCTGTATTTTAAATGTTTAATTTAAAAGATGACATTTAGCCTGGCTGGTGTGGCTCAGTGGATTGAGCATTGTCCCACGGACTGAGAGGTCCTGGATATGATTCCTGGTTAGGGTACTTGCCTGGGTTGTGGGCTCATTTCCCAGTAGGGGGCATGCAGGAGGCAGCTGATCAATGCTTCTCTCTCTCTCTCTCTCTCTCTCTCTCTCTCTCTCTCTCTCTCTCCCCTTTCTCTCTTCCTTAAAAAAAAAATCAATAAAACATATTTTTTAAAAATAAAAGATGACATTTAATAACAAAAAATTTCTAGCATACCAGGTTATCTGAAATTCCATGTAGACTTCAAGCTCTTTATAAATACACTAGGGTTTTTTTGTTTTGTTTTCTGTTTTTTATCCTTACTCGAGGACATTTTTCCATTTTTTGTTCAGATAGAGCAGGAGGGGGAGAGAGAGAGAGAAACATCGACATGAAAGGGACATATCGAGTGGTTGCCACCCGCACGACCCAACCAGGGCCAGGGACAAACTGCAACCGAGGTACGTGCCCTTAGCGGGAACCAAACAAACCCAGGTCTCTCGGGACCACAGGCCAATGCTCTAACCGCTGAACCAAACAAGCCAGGGCGATACACTAGATTTTTATCTATCAGATACATATGGCTGTTACTCTGTGCCAAACTATCCCAAGTTTATAACAACACTATAAGATTGGTTCTATTGATATCTTCGTTTAACAGATAAGGAAACTAAGGCACAGTGAGACTAAGTAATTTGGCCAAGATTAAACCTTGTAAAGACATGAGGTAGGGATTTTGTATTTCTTTATTGATTTTAGAGAGAAAGGAAAGGAGAGGGAGAGAGAGAGATAGAAGCATCAGTGAGAGAGAATGTTGATTGGCGGCTTCCTGCATGCCCTCCACCGGGGATTTGGCCCACAACCTGGGCAGATGGCCTGACTAGGAATTGAACCAGCGACCTCTTGGTGCATGGGTTGATGCTCAACCACTGAGCCACACCAGCTGGGCTGAGGTGGGGATTTGAGCCCAAGAAATTAAGCTCCATGGTCCATACTCTTAACTAGTATACTATGTTTAAACGCATTATAAATGGTGCTTTTATTTTTACTTAAATAATTTTGGATAATAATCATGTATCACTTTACACTATGTATATACTCTTCAGATTTTTCACATGCTACAAATTTCTAATGTAACTCACCTTATAAATTACTTTATATTTAGCTTTTTAGGTAATGTTACAGTTAAGTGGGCCATTTGATAAAGAAACCATTTACAAAATGAATTATCATTCTTACTTGATAAAAAAAAAGATTAAGACTTTTAGACACTATATTTTTAAAACCAAATTATCTATTTAATACTACCATATTTGATTTGTATTATAAATATCTTCAAGGAACTGAAATGTATTTTACAAATATGAGCTAATCACCATTTCTATGAAACATTTCCCCCCAGCTCTTCTGCATCGGAAAGGAAATTGAGGCACAAGGTGTGCATAATTCATTTCCATTCCTAGGAGACTATAAAAAGTTAAAGCTGCACCAAGTATCACAGGAAATCCAGACACCTCATGGTGTGGACACGTGCAGATTCCCCCAGAGCCTGACAAAGGAATCATTAAGAGATCATGAGGGAGCCCTGGCCAGTTTGGCTCAGCGGTTAGAGCGTCGGCCTGCGGTCCAGAGACCCCGGTTTGGTTCCTGCAAAGGACATGTACTTCGGTTGCAGTTTGTCCCCTGCCCTGGTTGGGTCGTGTGGGTGGCAACCACTCGATGTGTCCCTTTCACATCGATGTTTCTCTCTCTCTCTCTCTCTCTCTCTCTTCCTCTCCCTCCCTCCCACTCTATCTGAACAAAAAATAAAAAATGTCCTCATGTGAGGATAAAAAAAAGAGATCATGAGGGAAAGAAATGACAGCTGAGGAGTCCCACAAGGTCACCGCCAATGGCACTCTGACAGAGCCACACCGGACCTGGGGCAGGCGGCCCACAGAGCCCGCCAGCCCACTGGCCCTTCGCGTTTCTCTTTGGAATCTGGTTTCCATAAGCAACAGGGCCACCAGCACGTGGCCAATCGGCAGGAAGAGCTCTATCACTAGAGTGCAGCAGCCTCTCCTGAAACAAGAGCCACAGCCAACTAGGTCCTAGGCCAGCACATAATAGAATTTAAACATTCTGAGGTTTGTTTTACTACATTCCCTGGAAAACTAATAAAGTAATCCTTGGATATAAATAGCAGAAATCACTATTGTGCAAATTATACAGCAATTTTTATTGAAATATAATGTATTTATTCCACAAGTTATTGTATTCATTAGCAATAATATATTAAAATATACTCTGATCATAAATAAAAACAGCAGTCCCAGCCTCGGGTGTCATCCTGGAATACACAGATGCGCACTGCGCTAGCTCCTTCCTTCCCATGAAATGCAGGTGAAGCAGGCACAGTGTTCCTGCCCTGTGAAATGTATTACCTGTGTACTAATTGCCACCTCCAGTTCAGGGTAGCCTGCCTTGTCCAGAATAATATTTGGGAAGAGATCTTCAATCAAACTCAAAAATAAGGGTTCATCCTCATCAATCTCAAAAACAAAAGAAAGAGAAATGAGACCGACTGTTTTGGCATAATCATAGTGATGTCCAGGTAAACTGATGATGCTTAACACAGCCCAGATCATTTTATCACAACGACTAATAATTAAATAACACCTTCTTTGAAATTAAGAAATGTTTCCCATAAATTAAAAATTATTTTTAATAAAGGAAGAGGGGAAAGGGAGCAAAAAGAGAAAATGGAAGGATATTAAATATTGTCTACATGACAACCTTTCTATGAAATAACCAGCTTGTGGTATCGCTACATAGTCTAAAATTTCTAATTTAAATTTTTAAACAAATCTTAATGAGAGATAGTAGAAAATTCATTAATTGAAATTTGGTTCATACTTTTATTTTTTTTAATTAATTAATTTATTTTTGTTACAGATGTTTCTCTTTTTCCCCCCACTGACTCCCCCCTTCTTCTTCCTCCCCGTCCTCTCCCCAGCTTTGTTGTCCATGTCCATTATTCATGCATACATGCATATAAGTTCTGTGGTTTATCTACCCCACCACCCCCTCTCCTGGGGATTGTCAGTCTGTACCCCACATCCACGTCTCTGGGACTACCCCATTCCTCAGACTGTTATGTTCATTATATTCCATAAATAAGCGAGATCATATGATACTTGTCTTTCTCTGTTTGGCTTATTTTGCTTAGGATAATACTTTCCAGGTCCCTCCATGTCATCTTTCTTTCTTATAGCTGCATAGTATTCCATTGTGCATATGTACCACTGCTTTTTTATCCATTTGTCTACTGATGGACATTTGGGCTGTTTCCAGATCTTAGCTATTGTAAATAGTGCTGCTACAAACATGGAGGTACATATATTTTTTCTGATTGGTGTTTCAGGCTTCTTAGGGTATATTCCTATAAGTGGGATCACTGGGTCAAATGGAAGTTCAATTTTTAATTTTTTGAGGTAACACCATAGTGTTTTCCATAGTGGCTGCACCAGTCTGCATTCCCACCAGCAGTGTACTAGAGTCCCCTTTTCTCCACACCCTCGCCAACACTTGTTTGATGATTTGTTGATGGCGGCCATTCTGACAGGTGTGAGGTGATACCTCATTGTTGTTTCAATTTGCATCTCTCTGATGATGAGTGATGTTGAGCATTTCTTCATATATCTCTTGGTCATTTGTATGTCCTGTTTGGAGAGGTGTCTATTTAGTTCCTCTGCCCATTTTTTAATTGGGTTCTTTTTCTTCCTTTTGTTGAGCTGTATGAGCACTCTATAGATATTGGAAATTAACCCCTTATCTGACACATCATTGGCAATTATGCTCCCACAAACGGTGGGTTGCCTTTCCATTTTGATGATTGTATCTTTTGCTCTGCAGAAACTTTTTAGTTTGATGTAGTCCCATGTGTTCATTTTTTCCTTTATTTCAGTTGCATTATGTGATGTATCAGTGAAAATTCTGCTACATATGATGTCTGAAATTTTGTTGCCTACATTTTCTTCTAGAATTTTTATGAATTCATGAGTCACATTTAAGTCTTTTATCCATTTTGAGTTTATTCTTGTGTATGGTGTAAGCTGATGGTCTAGTTTCATTTTTTTGCATATAGCTGTCCAATTTTCCCAACACCATTTATTAAAGAGACTGTCTTTACTCCACTGTATGCTCTTGCCACCTTTGTCAAATATTAATTGAGCATATTGCCTTGGGTCCATTTCTGGGTAATCTGTTCTGTTCCACTGGTCTATATGCCTGTTCTTGTGCCAGTACCAGGCTGTTTTGATTTCAGTGGCTTTGTAGTATAACCTGAAATCTGGTAATGTGATCCCTCCAACTTTGTTCTTCTTTTTCAAGATTGCTGTGGCTATTCGGGATCTTTTTTGGTTCCATATGAACTTTTGAAGTATTTGTTCTAGTTCTGTGAAGTATGTCTGGTATTTTGATGGGGATTGCATTGAATCTATAGATTGCTTTGGGTAGTATAGACATTTTAATGATGTTAGTTCTTCCAATTCATGAAAGAGGTATGTGCTTCCACTTTTTTATATCCTCCTCTATTTCTTTTTTCAATGACCTGTAGTTTTCTGCAAATAGGTCCTTTGTTTCTTTGGTTAAGTTTATTCCTAGGTATCTTAATTTTTTTTGCCACAATGGTAAATGGGATTGTTTTCTTAGTGTCTCTTTCTGTGAGTTCATCATTGGTGTATAAGAATGCCATTGATTTCTTGATCTTAATTTTGTATCCTGCCACTTTGCCAAATTCATTTATTAAGTCTAGTAAATTTTTTTTTTTTTATCCTCACCCGAGGACATTTTTCCTTTTGTTGTTCAGGTAGAGTGGGAGGGAGAGAGAGGAACAAAGAGAGAGAGAGAGAGAGAGAGAGAGAGAAACATCGACGTGAAAGGAACACATCGAGTGGCTGCCACCCGCACAACCGACCAGGGCCGGGGACAAACTGCAACCGAGGTACGCGCCCTTAGCGGGAACCGAACCCGGGTCTCTCAGGACCGCAGGCCGACGCTCTAACCGCTGAGCCAAACCGGCCAGGGCAAGTCTAGTAAATTTTTGATGGAGTCTTTGGGGTTTTCTATGTATAGTATCATGTCATCTGCAAATAATGACAGTTTCACTTTCTCCTTTCCAATTTGGATCCCTTTTATTCTTTTTTTCCCTGTCTAATTGCTGTGGCTAAGATTTCCAGTATTATGTTAAATAAGAGTGGCAAAAGTGGGCATCCTTGTCTTGTTCCTATTCTTAAGGGAAATGCTTTTAATTTTTACATATATGGCCTTTATTATGTCGAGATATGATCCCTCTATTCCCAGATTGCTAAGCGTTTTTATCAGAAATGGGTGCTAGATTTTGCCCAATGCTTTTTCAGCGTCTACTGATATGATCATATGATTTTTATCTTTCATTTTGTTTATGTGGTGTATCACATTGATTTGCAAATATTGTACCAGGCTTGCATCCCTGGGATGAATCCCACTTGGTCATGGTTAGTAATTTTTTTGATGTATTGCTGGATCTGATTTGCTGGTATTTTGTCCACGATTTTGGGATCTATGTTCATCAGGAATATTGGTCTGTAGTTTTCTTTCTTTGTAGTGTCTTTTTCTGATTCTGGAATTAGAATTATGCTAGCCTCATAAAACAAGTTTGGAAGTCTTCCTTCTTCTTGAATTTTTTGAAATAATCTGAGGAGAATGAATATTAGTTCTTTGAATGTTTGGTAAAATTCCCCCATGAAGCCATCAGGGCCTGGGCTTTTGTTTGCTAGGAGAGTTTTGATTTACATCTTCAATTTCTTTTGTATATACTTTTATTTTTAAATAAAAGTACATCATTCTGTATACAGGTCCACTGAGACTGGACTATTGATTATCAGTCTCTACCATGAAATGAAAGAATACAAAATTATTATACATTGGAAAATTTACATATTTCAGGCCAGGCTCTACAGACTTTAAAGAAATTGAGATTTTAACTCTAAAACAAAAAAGTGATTCGAAGTATTTGAAAACTTAATGTGTGGATTTTTTCAAATCCATTTGAATTCTATTAGAACAGCACATGTTAGCCTAGACATGAGTCACTACAAAAAGCACTGAAAAAGTGTAATTGCAAGTTATGTTCTCCATCATTTTCTTTGATAATTAGGCATTTTAAATTGAGCATATTAAATAAATATTTCTACATCTCATTTGAGCTTAGTTAGCTGGACTGATATTAAGCAAGTGGAACATCTCCGTCTGTGAATCTCACCAGTTTAGAAAGATTCATGTCTCGCAGGACACGCATGACGATCGTGGATTCGGTGTCTGTGGGGCTGGCTCTTTTGGCTGCTCCCAATGTTCGCAGAACTGACAGAATGTTACGCAGACCAAAGTCATAATGTACCTGAAAAATTTGAGTACACCAGGCTTATTTTCAATATGAACTTACACATGGAAACTATACCAGTTTGACCACAGTAATGAAGAAGTGCTGATTATCCTTTAGAAAATGTGTACAATCAGTTAGTAGAGCAATAAAATTTTTATCAAGATATTTTTGACCAACTAGAGAATACCCACAAGAGTCCTTTCCCATACCATCATTAATTTAACCCCTTAGATCAGTATTAATAGATATATCTTGACAGAGAGAAAGAAGAAATAAATTTCCTCTTGGAGTACACATGTCCCCTTGAGCTTCTTCTTAATCAATCATCCATAAGAACGTGGCCTCATATCTCTAAAGCTAAAATTCTGAGCCAGAATTAAACTGAGACCTCAGTCATGACCATCATATATATAAGCAAACAGGCAGAGGTAATGAGATTACCTGGAGGGGGGAAGAATAAGAACAAATCAGAAGCTAAGGCCCCACCTTTGTTATTACCTTAATATACATTAACAAAAACTCAATCATGCCAAATTTTAGCATATATAAAGTGAATAATTAAAAACCAATTTTCTAATCACTATGGATACCATGGCAGTTCCTCAAAAACCTAAAAATAGAACTACCGTATTATCCAGTAATCCCACTTCTAGGTATATATCCAGAAGAATTGAAAGCAGGGTCTCAAATTGCTATGTGTACACCCATGTTCATAGCAACACTATTCACAAGAGCCAAGAGGTGGGAGCAACCCAAGTACCAATCGAGTGATGAATGGATAAAGAAAATGTGGTATACACATACACTGGAATGTTATTCAGCCATAAAAAGAAAGTAAATCCTGTCACATGCCACACCATGGATGAGCCCTAAGGACATTATGCTGAGTAAAATAAACTAGGCACAAAAGACAGGCACTGTGTGGATTCCCTTAGATGAGGTACGATAGTAGTCAAATGCATACACACAGAAAGTAGAATGGTGGTTACTAGGGCTGGGACAGGGAAAGAGAGGAGCTGTTTAATGAGCATAGAGTTTCAGTTTTACTAGATGAAAAGGCTCTGGAGATCAGCTTCAAAGCTTTATGAATATACCCAATACTACCGAACGGTACACTTAAAATGGTTAAGATGGTAAGTTTAATGTTACATGTTTTTACCACAAAAAAGTAATATCTATAGAAAAACAAACAATTGTCTGCTAGGTACCTGGGAGAGGGGTGTATCACTCAGTACTAATCATTTGGAAGATGAGTAAATAATGGAGTAAAGGCTGTAGGAGTGAAGAAAGACTGAAATACTGAGAAGACAGCAGGAGTCAGTGATGGGGGATTTTTCTATGTAGTAAAAAATATTTCTTTGGCAGAGAAAAGACAAGAATGAGTGAGTCAAGCCTGATATAAGCAGAAAAAAACAAGAATGGTGGTGGCAAAAATAGCGTGAGATTAACCAGGAAAACTCAATTGTCAGGGTCAGAAGGCTCTGTCTGTGAATGAACACTCACAGGAGAGAATGTGTGAGTGAGAATGTAAGTTAGCTGAACCTGTGGGTAATAACAAATAGAATCAAAACAGTTTGGAACAGAGGCCAGAGTGAGGAGAGGGATCAAAGTGATATATATGTAAGAAGTGTTATTCACATTTTACTTTATGTTCATTATAATATATAGTTATTTAGCATATGCTTGTTTTAATTTTTATTTGTATATTCTACAGATGTGTGACATGATCCCTGCCTCCTGGTCTTTGAAACGTTATATATGATCTTACCCCCTGAGCACGGCAGGACCTAACCAGTAGAATACAGCAAAGATGATAGATTTTATATGGTTACATGTACATAATTATGTGGTCACATTACATAAGATTTGTGATGGTTAATTTTATGTGTCAACTTGACTGGGCCATGAAATGCTCCGAGAGCTGATTAAACATTATTTCTGGTGGCGGTGTTTCTGAAAGCGATTAGCATTTGAACTGATAGACTAGGTAAAGCAGGTGGCTCTCCGCAGTGTAGGTGGGCACCATCAACCCATTGAGGACAAGGAAGGTTGGATTTGCCCTCTCTGCCTGACTGCTGAACTGGAATATTGATCTCCTGCCCTCAGTACTCCTAGCTTTCTGGCCTTCAGCCTGGGGCTGGAATCTCCACCATCAACACTTCAAACTACACCTCCAGCCTTCCTGGGTTTCCAGCTTGTAGACAGCATATCATGGGGCTCATCAGCTTCCATAACTTCATGAAGCAATACCTTATAATAAATCTCTTTACATATATACATATAAACCCTCTTTGTTCTGCTTCTATGAAGAATCCTGATTGATACAAGATTGTAGCAATCATCTTGCTGGAACCTCTTTCCCTTGGTGACTTTGAGAAAGCAAATGGCCATGTTAGAGAAACCCAGGTAGCAAAGAATGGCACACAGCCTGTGGGAACTGAAGGGGGCTTCCTCCAGCTGACAGCCAGAAAGAAACTGAATCCCTCAGTCTTAGGACCTCAAGGAAAATAATTCTGCCAACAGCATGAGTGAGCCTGGGAGTAGATCTTTCCCCAGTCATGCATCAGATGAAACCACAGCCCCAGCCAACACTTGATTCAACCTTGTTAGACTCTAAGCAGAAGACCCAAGGACTCCTCACCCACAGAAACTGTGGGATAGTAAATATGTACTGTTTTCAGTTAGAAATTTTGTGGTGGCATTATTACCCAGCAATAGATAACTAATACAGAAGTAATAAATGATTAATTTTGTGCCTCTTAACTCTGAAATCCCATGAAGTCAGAACCTGCTACTCCAAACAGTGCAGAAAATTGGCAAAGAAGTTACAACAGACAAGAGAGACAAATAGCAAAGGTTGGCCAAATACTTGAACATGCTTGGAAGTGAGAAGAATAAAGGATGAGAGAGGTTCCTGACAAACATAAGAACACATAACACATATGATAAATGTACAGGTGGGATAGAGACAATATTAACATCCATAACACTTTGGCTCTTAAATCAGTCCAGATAGTTTTCACTTCATTTCTATGCCATAAACAATAATTTCTTTAAAAGTCCTTCTTCATAAGATTTTTCATATAAAGTTATTTTTGTAATGATACAACTTTCTACTTTGCATCAATAAGGTATCTGTCAACAACCCCAGTCTATAATTTTTCAAAATGAAAACATTTCATTGAACAGAAAAATGAAACATGCACACACAGAAACCTTCAGAACGTCCCACCTGCTTAGAAAGCTGCTCTTCACAGAGCTTGTAGAGCGTGAAAAACTTCCTGGCCAAAACAATGTTGTCAATGAAGCCACAGCTGGCCAACTTCACTCTTATGATAATCTGACGGTCAGGGACCATCATGGCCACAGAGCGGAAGTTAATCTTCAAGTTTTCAGGGAGTTCCTGCCGCCCAGCATAGCCAGGATTCTACACAAAATAAAGCCCAAGGATAATGCTATGATCATTGATATCAACAAGCACACATCAGCATGAGGTTAAAAGATCCACTGTGTACACACCACAAATCTGGAATGACAACCAGAGAATTCGTTTACCTATCTCCCTCTCCTTTTCATTGAAGAGATGAACTGGTAAGTTATTAATATGAGCTTTAACACCAAAGGCTTTCAAAATTACAATCTCAATTTCCTATTCATAGAAAGCAGGTGACCTATGACCAAGGAGATACACGAAAACTGTGATGATAGGCAGAAATTCAGTAGATCTTCCTTACCATGGTTAAAAAAAGTCCAAATTCAGGGTTCATAGTCACTTTATCTCCATCAGTAAAAATAAAAGATTTTTTACGCTCCTTTTTACATGTCAAAATAATGGAAATTTGCTGGGCTGCAACTGAGAGGACTGGTAGATCAATACGGTTAAATTCATCAAAACAACCCCAGGATCCAGACTGTGCCAGTCCTTAGCAAGGAAATAAAATAGAAAATTCAATTAGTATGTAATTTTGGAAAGCCAAGGAAAAGGACATTACGCAGCTACCAAGACAGTCAGAGATAAGCTGGTTCAAAATAAAGTGGAACAAATAGATCATGGATAGAGTGCCCCCAAAATAGCTCACAACGTGGCACTTATTCTGCAAACACCCAACCTGCAGAGATAAAGAAACATCACAAAAGGCCAGTAACACTGACGTTTGATCCACCCAACACTGCGAAGAGTCAGATTGTCCAAAAAGTTTTACAAAGTTGAACAATGACCCTAAAATGTAGCCAATTATTGAAAAATAAATCTTAAAAAGATACTATTCCACCTTAACTGAAATACCTCATCAAATAAGAAAACATAACTCTCACCTTTAAAAATCCGTCCAAGCCCTCGGAAATCCATCTGGTCTGAACAATTGAAAACCACAACATACTTCCCAAGACATCGTCCCATATCTTTGGTAGTCTCTGTTTTGCCTGTTCCTGCAGGGCCAGCGGGGGCTCCTCCCAGGCTCATCCCCAGAGCCTGAGCCAATGTGATATAACACCTTGAGGGATAGAGACATCACTGGAACCAAAGCACCAGGATCTAGAACATGCTTCAGAAACATCGCAGTGAAATGAAACCCGCGCAAGATTAAAAACTCGAAGATGCATGCCATTGTCCCTACATAACATTTCCAAGACTGTCTTCTAAAATACACTTATCCTTATAGATATCAACATGTGTTAAGGAAAAAGAAGAGGGTGATCTATGGTCAGATACATTTGAAAACTCTAAACAGCCTTTCTTATGATAATGTATCTTGAGAGAATATCTCCAAGTATAAAAAAAAGTACCTAGCAATTCCAAAACTAATTTTGCAACATCTTCACAGAAATCTACCACATCTAAAAATAGGATTCCAGGAAACATTAGAAACCATTAAAGTAGATCAACCCCTTTTTGAATCTGAGAGTTCATAACTTGATGTATTAGAAGCCAATGGTCACATGAAATTTAATCACACATTGCTAAATGATCACACCTTCAATCCATTTCTGGGAGCTTATACAAGGACTAAATCTCTACGGTGTGCCCTCTAGAGACAAGCACAGATCTGTCGGAGCGTCTTCATGTATATGTTCACATACGTATACATACTCTCCCCAGAACATCGCACATGTATGTGGACCTTGCTCCATCCTTTCTCTGCCTTTCTTTCCAGTCTCTTTGCTGCTTTCAAAATGTGATCACTCATTAATGGGATTTGAACATTTATGGGATGTAGTGGCCCTTTCACAGGTCTACTAGAGCTTTCTGCCTCCCCACCAGACAGCTGTAAACTCTCTGCTATCAGGCACTGGGTCTGGTGCACACTTGCATCCCAGCTACTTGCCTGACCCTGGTACCTAGTACTCTGTAAAACACATTTGTTGAATAAATGGCGTGTGCCAGTCCCACCATTCATGCACTCTATCTGGCTCCTGCCATCCCAATAGTTACTGGAATAGAGATGAAGAAAGTGACCACAGCACCAAATAAACAATGACCCACCCTCTGGCCCAGAGCTCACTAACACGCAATGTAGCAAAATCCATCAGCAACATTAGTATTAAGTATTCATCTCACTCTAAATGCGTTTCATCACGTCAACAGAAGTGCTTTTGGTTCCTATTCTTCAAGAACATTGATTCTAAAATGCTATAAATCTTCCTAAGGCAATGATGGCACACGCATCAGGAGTTTGATGGGAGCCCAGAAATGAGAAGGAAACTGGAGGGTTCACAGTAGAATTTTCTTTCTGGAAGCAATGGCAGCATGTTTATCGGTTGATGAGAATGATCCAGTAGGAAGTGAAAGCTGGTGATGCTCCCAGAGAAGAAATCGCCATCGATCTGAGGTGTCGCCTCTGGATGGCAGTGCAAACTGTACGCAGGAACCAGGAGAGGAAGCCGACAGCTGAGGTCAGGTGCCTTCGTCAGCAGATGTGATAGTGGGAAATGAGGGCATGTTCTCTCCTACACCAGCATCTATCTTTTCAATAAAATAGGAACTGAGGTCTTCAGTAGAGAAAGAGGAAGAGGGTGGGAATGCTGGAGGTTTGAAAAGAGAGGAGATGAGAAGAGTATAAGCCTCAGGTATGTCAAGGAATTCTTCACATTTGGGGGTCATCCATCTCTCTACTTCAAATCAAAGAGCTAAAACTCCAAAAGCATGTCTAGCCGCATCCTGTACAAATCATCTTCAATCCAGATGTAAGAAGGAATACAACGGGTTAGGAAGATAAGAAAATTCTAGAGGAAAATGACTCACAAGACTAAAAACTTATTAAAAACAATAAAATCTCTTGCTAATCCTCCATTCTCAGTTGAAAGTGAGCATTTCATTTACCATCATGAATTAATTGAAGGAATAGTCTAGCAGGTGACTGATGCTATGTCACACTTTTATGTTTTGTCTGATAATATTTGCGATCTTATAGCCTAAAGGCTCATTCTTTGAAAATGGCTGATACTCAACGTCAGCTTCTACTTAGGCCAAATATTCATTTTAATGCACAGCCAGTGTCCAAAATTAGTATTCAGTGTATCTCTGAACAAAGCATATGCAAGTGGCTGACGCCACCAAGTTCAAATTAGACTAAGTGAATTACAGAGTATTAGCCATGGAAGGGCCCTTAGAGATGGCCTAGTTCATCGTACAGATGAGGAAACTGAGGCCAGGGAACTTGCACAGCAGCTGTAGCTAACCCTGCTGGTCAATAACAGGCAGAAGGTAGAACTAAGAACTCCAGGTGTGTAGAGCAACGTTCTCCCCATCACACTTCACCTGCACTGACATTCAATTTCCTTCCTGCTAAAAAACCATCTTAATTGTCTCTGTATCGACAACAGGTGTCACAATTCCCAAAGCAGCCCTCAGGCCCATGTGATTTGCACCTATTCACACATGGCAATTAATTCCCTTTCTTGCCCATTTTGAGGTCCACAGAGGTCATTTAAACTTGGCCTCTGTAAGAGTGAAGGCAAGGGAAGCAAAGCCTGTTTCAAACCCCATGTGAACACACACATGTAAAGCTAAGAAGAATACTGCATTTCAAAGACTTTGGTATAAAAGCTTATGAATCCCCTGAGCAACTCCAGAGAATAAAACTGTCAGGGCGGGGTGGGGGGAAAGGGGGAATGAGGTTGTGGAATCACAGAATCCTTCCATTACCTGTCTGTGAGTGGAGTTATGACAAGCCTGTCAGTGCAGCCTAAAAATTCATTCTGGTATATGAAAGCTACATCTGTGATGTGAATCATCATTTTGTCAGAATCTTCGTTGAAATAAAATCTGCACTGTTTCAGCCACTCAAAGTCTGTAGGGCTCTTGATATGCATGTGACACTGAAATGCAAAAGGTGTAGGTTACTGCTGGGATGAGAGTCATTTATTAAATACGCACATTAGCATTATGTATAACGGGAAGCAAAGAGAACTCGAAGACTACCCAGCTGGTTCGGAGATGCCAGCTATATTGCTATCCAAACCAGTCATCCAAAAGAAGATACTTTGAAAGATATGGGTACGGGAAAATTCAAGAGAAATCTCTCATTGTGCTCCCCAATTGAAACAGCATGATATATTTTAATAGTAAGATATTCATTTCTTAAAGTTTGCCCTTTAATGCCCAATACCACAGTCCTAACCATGAAATACAGACCATGCAAAACATGTTTTGGCATTCAAAGATAGAACTAAACAGTCTCATGAGGGGAAAAAGGGCATCTCTTGTGATTATGACAAAGTACATTGTTGCTTTGATTTAAATCCATTAATTATTCTTCCGAGGATTTGCAGAGGGCCAAAATTTCTAAACCTAATGGCAGGTTATTGCTCAGCAACACTAGTCTGAATTTTTTAACCAAAATTTTAAGCCACTTTAATCATTTTCTTTGACAAATAAGAAACCTAAAATTACCCTGAGCCCTTTATCTCTCAGAGAGGCAAAGAGGGTGCTTAAATATTAAGAGAAGATTAGCACACAGCAGCTGGAATGTGCTGCCTGTATTTCCAATATATCAAAACCAATCTTTCATAATCATTTTTACACAATGGGGTGAGGCATGATCCAGAAAATTATTATGAAAATAAGAGCTTCTTACCTCTTATCTAATGTCCTATTTTATAGTAAAGGACAAATTTCTTTTTTTTTTTTTTTCACATTTTCTGTTTTCAATAGCTACTAAACTCTTTTCCACCCTGTTCTCTTTTAAGGGCAAAAATCTGCATGACACCGGAATGTCACAAACTGTATTAGCAAAGACCATTTGCAGTCAATGACATACAATGGAGAAAAACTCATGAAACATGTGATTGAAAAGCCTTCGAAGAAGCACCAAGTGGCTGTACCAGCAACGGGACTCATCGATTCTGCGGCAAGAAGCTGGCCATCTTCAACCACAAGACAAAATGATGCTCTTTAGAATGCTACATGACATGTTAGTATTTAAAATAATCATATAATGAATTTTAAAATAAAGTGTATTTGCCTCAATAACATCTTAGCAAAGACTATCGGAATATGACTGAAATTTCAGCTAAAGACTGAAAAGAAAACCTGACAAACAAGCTCTCATTGTGAAGGTGAGTCTTGGTCTGAACTGAATTTTTTCATTGAATTCATTCAAACTAACTTCAGCGGGTAAACACAGATAGTGGCTAGTATTTGTTTTTCTGTATATGCCACAGAAATGATAAAGTACTTACCAAGTCATCAAAGATATCCCTTTGGTGCACGTGAATAGTGATCAAAGTCTCATATTTGACTCGTTCCAAGGAGCTCAGATCCTTGGTTGTGATGTCTATCAATGTATTCAGCAGCTCCAAGAAAGACTGATTGGTTTTCTGCATGATTTTTTTATCATACTTGGCATTTTTAAGGGCTTCTTCTGAATCCCGTGTCCATATCATTTGAATTCCTAATAATCCAACCTTAAGGAAATAAAAAGGGCTTCATGCGTGTATATGGCATATGAATATATTTAAATAGAAATTACAATGTAGTGAATAGTTGTGATTATTTGCCACTATGTCATCCCTGATTACATCAACTTCATATGTTTTATCAGAACTTCGGAAAACACTACTCAGATTGTTTACTTGGCAATTAAATATGTATAGCCTCGAGATGCATCTACAATTTTTTTCTTAAGTTTTTAAGGCATGTATTGTTTTAAGTCATATTTCTCCCCAGGTAGATTTTAAGTTACTGGTGGGGAAAGTGTATGTCATAAGCCTACTTTTCCCAAACTGACACAGGGCTTACCCACAATAGATACTTGCAAAATCCTTATTGACCACAATGACTAAGAAAATATTGTTCTCTGTATTTAACGCTGAAATATATTTCTCATTTTCCTGGTAAAGCACACAGTACATTTTTATGATCTGTGTACTAAAGAGATTCAGTAAGAAAAAGCTTTTAAATTAAACAAAATATATCAAATATCGCTACAACACATATGTATGTATATGTGTATACATATATAACCAAATAATCTATAGTTGAAATCTTTAAGCTTATCTATATTTAGCAAATTCTTATAAAAATTGTAATATTGGTCCAGAGTTAAACAGAAGCCAGTTGTGTAGTTTACAATAGAAAATGTATGAGCTCTAAAGTGACTATTCTGAAAAATATATATATATATATATATACACACACACACATATACACACACACACACACTTTCCGATTTCAATACACTGACCTGAGCAGGAAAGGAAGAAAGAAATTCAATCAGTTGGAAACCTGTTTCTTGAATATTTTCAGCGGCCTGGCAAATCACATGATGTAATGAAGACTGAGATTCCTCCAAGAGGGAATTAAGCCAAACTTCCACATTGCCCTCTGCCATCACAGGCTTATCCAAGTCAATTGTCTCGCCCTCTCGAGAGGAAATTGACAGAATGCGATCATAGATCTATGTTAGAAGCCAAATTAAAAAAAAAATAGCTATATTCGCATAAAGAAAAAAAGTCCTCTACTGTCTCATGTCAATGTTATCCTTCCAACAGATGCTAAGCTACAGATTATAACATAAAAGTCAAAATACAACATAAAGTCATTTCAAAACAGCAAAAAAGAAGCTATCCATGAAAGCTAAAAGAAGATACTAAATCAATTCTAAAGAGTCTATACTTGAGAGGGGAAAACTTGTTTTCTAAAGGAAATATTCAAGGCCAATGGGCTGATCAAATAATTTCTAGTTCTTTTTTCCACAAATTAAATGAAACTCCCTAAGAGCCTGTCATCGACACCACAAGCTTATCAAGTTGACATTAGCAATGACCTGGCCAATGGGATCAATGCAAACACCTTACAAGGTAACTCCAATCCCGTACTAAACAGTGTGCTCCTTACAGGAGCTCTTGGTTGCTCATAGTGTTTTCTAATTCAAACCCAGCTCCTACTCTCGTCATTTCACTTCACTTTCATGCACCTTGGCACAATGAGAAAAGCATGGTATTTGGGGTTCTGAAACACAGGTTCAAATAATGCTTTGCCATTCACTGATCATGCAATATTGGAGGACATGTCTCTGGGACTAAATCTCTTACCTAAAATTAGTCATTAAAAATAGTGTCTTCCCTACATCTCTACCCACCTTCCTGGCTATTCATGCCAGTTTAAAAATAATAATAATAATGCAAACAATAAAGTAAATGTGAATTTGTATTGTTTTTCTTCTTTAGTAAGTGGAATATTGTCCCCCTTGACCTCAGATTTAGAATTTAATCCTAAATCTCAGATTCAGAACTGTATTAATGAAGCAAATGAGTATTAAATTTCAGGGCCTCTCATTTACATGGACCCATTCCAAGGTTCTGAATACAAATTGGTATTTATAATTTTACAAGATTCAAGACCCACAAAACCAGGATGTGTCGCTGGTTGTAGATATCTTTTAGCAGAAATACGCAAAAATCAGTGCTATTTTAAGAAGTAATTGCTATGAACAGAGGCTAAAAATGAGGAAATTTAAATGATCTTCATTGTACAATGAGAGAGTGAGAAGCTTCACCAAGCACCATGACATCCTAGTGCTTGTAGCAGAATGATTTGAACAAACATCAGGAAGAACTTCCTGGGTAATTCAATCCCCTTTCAACCTTTACATCCCGTAGACATTGATTTAAACCATTTCCATGTTTTTCCTTTCCTCTCCACCCACCCCCTTGGTCAAGGCTTTGTTGTAGCAACTCAGCCTTTTCCATCCTGACTTTGCAGTCACTTCCGGAAACGTGTTTCCATGCTCCCTTCTCCTCCACCATCCACACTGACACAGAGACACTTTCTGAAACACAAATCATAAAATCCTCATAAAAACCTCCCATATCTTGTGTCACATTCACAATGAAGTAGAGTTCCATAGCGTGATGCACTTGGCCTTTTGGAATCTGGCCCATGCCCCCTTCTCCCTTTGCTCGTCACTTTCTGTTGTGGGTTAAATTGTGTCCCCTCCCAAACTATATGTTGAAGTCCTAATCCCAGTACCTGAGACCTTATTTGGAAATAGAGTCTTTGTAGATACAATCGAGTTAAGATGAGGTCCTGGATAATGGTGGACCCTAATCCAATGACTGGTATCCTTAGAAAGAGAAGAAAATTTAGACACAGAGACACAGACACATGGGGAGATCGTCTTGTGAGGACAAAGGCAGAAATTGAAGTGATGTATCTACAAGCCAAAGAGCACCAAGGGTTTCTGACCGCCACCAGAAACTAGCTGAGAGGCATGGAACATTCTTTCTCAGAGCCTCCAGTAGGGACCAACCCTGCCGACACCTCAGTTCAGAATTCTAGCCTCCAGAACTGGGAGAGAATAAACTTCTGTGGTTTCAACCCAGGAAAGCCTTGGGAAACTAAGACACGCCCTCACACACCCACAGTCCTGTCCACACCTCCACTTGCCCTTCCTTCTGACCGGACCACGTGTCCCTTCGCCACCTGCCTGGTTATGTTTCATTCACCTTCAAAGAAGCAGTTCAAACACCATCTTCTCCTGCAGGAAGCCTTCTCACACACCCTTCCCACCCAGGGTAGGGCTCCCCAACAAGCATGTCATGCTCCTTGTGCAACAATACTAGCACAGCAAGTCAAAAAGTTACCAATAGTTTGTCAAATTCCTCATGAATGCTGTGCTGCATAAAAACGACTTCGGTACTGTTTTATGATGTACTTTTCCCTGGAACCCCAGGACTGGCATCATGCTCGGCACATCACAGGGACTTGAACTTAAATGACCGGCTTTTAACTGCTTACAGTGGCATTGCTCTACCACCGCACTAACTGTAGGCGGTGGACTCCACCAGAGCAAGGATGCTGTGTGCTCCCATTGCCAAGCACGACACTGGACTGCTCAACAAGGGCAGGCTGCAGGCCAGGGTGAGCCACCGGTTTCTTTGATTTATTGAATTTCTAAACAGCATGTAAAGCCATGAGAGCTACACACAATGAATCCTTAATGATAGTTAAACTATTTGTTATTCAAATCTACATTCTGGATATTAAAAAGTCATAGTTCTAAAGGTATATTGGACCCAAAAGCTTGTTTTGAGTCCCTGGCTGAGTCAGTGGCCAGGGAAGTAAGCCTCTGTAAATGCTGTACCAGAGAGCTATATAATAAAGAGAGCAGAGATCCCGAGATATGGTAAATGCTGGCCAGTAATTACAACTAGTCAAACCTTTTCGTGGAACTTGACACTTTTTATGTTGTCAAACACATTCAGCAAATGGGCTTGAATAGTGTGCACATCCGAGGCCTGCCCCAGAATCTCCAGAAGAGTCGGGTCCGAGACAAAGAAGAAGCGAGGAAAGCAAAGTCGTTTCTTCTCCAAGTATCTAAGTGGGGAGGGAAAATATACACGTCATGAACACACAAAGCAAGACTCTGTAGGAACAAATTAACCTGGATGGGAAAGGGGGAAGATCTTGAGACAATCTGATTTTCCCACATACTATTCAATGTTTTTGTTCTGTTCCGTTGTTGATTTTGCCAATAGCATTCCATATTCTGATGGGGAAACAATTTCTTTTTCCAGAATTGCTGGAAGAATTTCTTCAGTTTTCACAAGTATAATGTATGCATTTGACTTAATCTGAAAAATCTTGTGCTTTCTTCACAGAAAATAGGAAAAATACACACAGAATCATTTTTATTTTATTTGCAATCACAGTTCTGTCAGATAAAGGGTATGTCTCATTTGTGGAGGTGTATCTTCAAAAATCCAGTGGGCCCTGGACAGTGTGGTTGAGCACTGTCCCATGCACGGAAAGGTCATGGGTTCAATTCCCAGCCAGGGCACATACCCGGGTTATAGGTTTCATCCCCAGTTGGGGCACATGTAGGAGGCAACTGATGGATGTTTCACTCTCATATCAATGTTTTTCTCTCTCTCCCTCTCTCTCTCTCTCTAAAAAGGTCAATAAAAAGCATATCCTCGGGTGAGGAGTAAAAAAAAAAAAAAATCCAATGAATCCATCACGGAAGGAAAATCTAGCTACAGATGAGCTCCATGAAAAGGCCTTCACTCTGTTCTCCGCCTCCAAAGTTAGCAAAACCCAACCAAGGTGTCCATCACTGCCCTGCCTTCAACTGCACTTTGATTTCTATGTCCGTGTTATTATATGGTGATTCCTTATGTTATGGATCCTTTTTTCTGTTATTCATATACCTACATCTCTGTATCTTCATTTTCTAGCACATTTTGATATAATTAACGCAGGTTTAATTGCAGTTTCTTTTTGAAATCTTACCAGAAATACTTTTGAAACTTTGTCCTTATTTATTTCTATTCTTTACTTTGTGTTATTTGTCTTATATTTTATTTGTATTATTATTTGTTTATATTATTTTCTTGTTTTCTGTGTAAAGCTATGGGGAATTATTTTTATTACATAGAAGCAAAATTCTCTTAGAGTTTTTACTGAAAGACTACTTGGATCAGAAGCCAGAGCCAGGGGGCAACCACCAAGGGCCTGCACAGGGCACTCCCGACAGTCCATTCAGTCACCTGCTGGACTTCTGTTTTGTCCAGTGGGATGTCCAGGGTAAGGGTCAGAGCTAAATTCCTGGGAAGCCAAGCAAGGATAGTAAATTGACCAGAAAACAGTTGTAGAAATTTGACCTGAAGTTAGTGAAATAAAACTTTTGAGAACAAGAAAGAAAGAAAGAAAGAAAGAAAGAAAGAAAGAAAGAAAGAAAGAAAGAAAGAAAGGAGGGAGGGAGGGAGGGAGGGAGGGAGGGAGGGAGGGAGGGAGGGAGGGAGGGAGGGAGGGAGGGAGGGAGGGAGATAAGGAGAGGCTGGTGGTAAGTGAGGAACTTGGGAAGGGAAGGAGGGCAGGGCAGGAAAGTGATGAGAGGGGGTGAGCCTCGCTGTGTGTGCTGGAATCTCCCTCTCCCACTCCCACAGGACATTTATGAAATGTACGTGGCACGCCACTGTGTGGGCAATTTGGATTTATTCACTCTGAGCATGTGAAAAAGCACCAAGTCTGGCCTCAAACAAAGGGAAGGACAAAAGCCTGGGCTGCCCAATGGGTCTCTCCTCCTAGCCTCCCTCACTTTCTTCAAGTCTTACTTGAATGCTCTAATGCTCGCAATGTTTTATTTTGTTTGCATTAGTTTTTCACATTTCTCACTTTAAATATGCTGTTTATAACTTTAAATACCTATTTATATAACTTTGGTTTTTATTCTTAATAACTTACTTGCCAATTCCTAACCCTTACTTGCCCTCCTCACAGTAGACTAGTCAGATCCTGTTCAGGAACAGGTGATATTTTCTATCTGTTTAGATCCAGATGGAAGGAGGCATGTGACAACTGAACCACTGTGTCAAAGCAGAGAAGACAACTATTCCTGGTCTGTGAAGACCCCTCCATCCTGCAGATCCTCCTCAGCATCAGTGGGAGGGTGTCGTTTCTGTAAACATTAGTGCTCAAGTGTTTAGACTGGGCTCACAGATTTAGGCTCATAACCTTTTCTTGGTAACAGATCCAAAGCCAAGGGAGCTCAGTAAAAACTGAGTAATGTCAGAGTAGACTTTTTCTCTGAGGAGTCATAAAATTATGACAAACTATCACGAGTGTGTCCACAATGAAAAGAAAGAATGAAATAGGAAAAAAATAATTTGAGAATATGTGCATATCCTCTTGATTCTGTTTCTCTAGAGAACCCTGACCAATACAATAGTCAATAGTTTATCCAGAATTTCTCCATACGTACTGACTATGCTAAGGAGATTAACAGGTTAAAGGGGAGACATTTAAAAGCAAGTATATTTCAGCTATAAAATAAGTCCTGGAAATGAAATGTACAGCATGGTAATTACAGTTAATATTTATTGTGTATTTAGAAGCTGCTAAAAGTAGATCTTGAAAGTTCTCTCACAAGAAAAAATTGTAACTATATATGGACGCTAACCAGACTTATTGTGATCATTTTGCAATATATAAAGATATCTAATCATCAGTTGTACACTTAAAACTAATATATGTCAATTATGTCTCTACAAATAAATACATGTGTAGATAACTCTTTTTACAATAGTATTATTTAACATTTTTCTACTTGCATCATTTTATCTTGACTCACCAAAGGGGGGGATATTTATTACTCTTAGAGTTCACTCAGCCTCCATATACATAAGAGTGTATGTGTTTGTGAATACTGATCTTATTTCTATATAATCTTGACTATTTGTGTACAGTACAAACTATCCAAATTGTTCTTGGTTGAATATAATGAAATGTTTTGGTTCTTCAGATATATATCTTTTTTATTAAGGGACATATTATCCAATTGAAATGTGTGGACCTTAGTCAAAGCCTGATTAGAACAAACACTTTTTGAGCCAGTTGGAAAAATTTGAGTACTGACTAGATATTTGATATTAAGGAATTCTTACTTTTTTTTGTATCCCCACCCAAGGATATTTTTTCTGTTTATCATCAGATAGAATGGGGGGGGGGGGAGAGAGAGAGACAGAGAGAGAGAGAGAGACAGAGAGAGAGAGAGAGAGAGAGAGAGAAACATAGATGCAAGAGAGACACATCGACTGGTTGCCTCCCGCACAATCCAACCAGGACTGAGGACGAATCGCAACCGAGGTATGTGCCCTTGACCAGAATCGAACCCGCTACTCATGGGTCTGCAGGCTGATGCTCTAACCACCGACCCAAAACTTCCAGGGCTCTTCAGATATTTATATAAGAAGAATATCAGAAAAATAGGTGTATTAATTTTATAAAGTAAGGACTATATAGGAGTGTTTGCAAGATCTGGTCTCAGTAATAGAAGTTCCCTTTAGTCCTGTAATTCCAGCATCAGGACAAATCTAGTAAATGCTTAGAGAGACAGTAAGGATCCAAACTATCAGTTGTATCCATGCAACATTAGACATGAATTAGGTCTCAGTAACAGAAAACTGACCTGGCTAATTCTGTCTAATCTTTCTGGCCCCTTCCATCTCTAGGGTGCTAAAAGTCTTTACACAGCAGTGAACTTACCCTGTAAGGGATTTCTGGCATATTTCTAATTGGTCCAGCAAATGTGGTAACAGCTGCCCCATGGTTTCATCTCCAACACAACACTGAACCACGTTTGGCATTTCATGTGCCCGATTCATGATCTTCACCCACGACTTATCTATATTGGAAAAGCGCTTGGCTTCCTGTGAGAATGAGATGACAAAGCATACATGGATGCATCTGTGACCTCAAGGACAAAGGGTCTCACATACCTTCCACTGAAGCCAGATTTCCAACCAGCCTGGATACCCCAGTATACATCACTGAAACGTCATGTGATCCAGGTCACTTCTCCTCAGGCCTTTTGCACCTACCACCCCTTTCTTAAGTAACAATCTTTAGCTCACCCCTGGTCCCCCATTATGGTAACTAAAAACAGGAAACAGATACAAAAGTACAATATGAGACAATCTGGAAGGAAAGGACAGCCCCAATTGTTTCCACTAGTTATCTCTGAATGAAGTGAATTTTACATTGTCCAAGTTTCCTACCCTGAGCATTCAGTTTCTTGTATATTCAGAAAATAATCATTTAAAAATAAGATACAATATTAATTTTAGTATAATGCTAATATTGTAGAATTTTTTAAATAGATTTTTTTCAGGAAAAAATGCAAAATGTGCAGATTATTTTGAGAGAGTAGGAATAATTTTTATTTTCATCACTAAAACTTTCTGTATTTTTCCAATGAGCATGTACCATCAGATATGAGAGCAAGAAGCCCCACGTAGGTCCTTCAATGTTGTTTGTGCAAATTCCCATTATTAAGTAAAATTTGAGATTCTTCTCCACCCATCAAACAGAACAACTCAACCAAATATGAAAGCAAAAATAAATAAATAAATAAATACTTAGTTTTAGTGTATGGATATGTTCATTGGTAGCCAAAAAATGAATTAAACGGAAAACAAACCAAAGAGACAGCTAGAATACCTAAGAGAACACTAAATAATTGTGCCTCTATGACTCAAATATATTGTTTAAATGTTATAATTTTGCAAACGACTTAGGGTAATTGGATGAGAATCCTTGAGATTTGGTAAAAATGTGGATTTTTTTAAATGTTTCAAAATACACTCTATATCGACCTAGTGAGATGATTACAATTTGATGAGAAAAGCATACTCAACGCTTGAGAAGGGGGCCTTTTTGTTTGGAAGCTTTTTTCCTACAGATTTCTACCCCTCAATTTTACAGTTCAGATATAATTGGGTAGATTGTATAGTGGGAGTTATTTTAAACTGTCAGTGGGAGAAGAACAAATTATCCTACCATTGTCAAGATAACTACTCCATAATTCTACGCTGTTCCAAATTCTACCTTCAAATTATCTGAAGAAGTATGTCAATTATGCAGGCATTCATTCTTTGTTTTTTTAACCCTCCATTTCCTATGAAACCTTGCAGCTTTGTAGTGTTCTTACTCTGATTTTCACGCCCCTCCTTTTCCATAATTACTCTCTCTTTGAAAAACAGTTCAATAGCAACCACAGAAAAATGGGGGAGGGGTGGCTCAACAGGAGTTGAACTGCATTTTTACTTAATTTTTTTTTTTTTTTAAGAACGATTTATTGAACATGTAATGAAATCATAAAGAAAACTGTGAAACCTTGGGAAGCTGCTTGGCAATATCTCCTCCCACGAAGACAGCTTCTAAGTAAATCCACAGGTTTTGCACCATCATCCAGTTCTCGATGATGTCTGTTGAGTTGGAAAGTAACTGCACCCATTTCTGAATCTGGGCTTTGAATGGCATATTGTATCTAAAATGGGAAATATATTCAGCATTCGGTTTTTCTGATGCTTTCATTTTATTGTTGTGCTTTCAAGTTTAAGGGGGTTTATAAAATCCTAATTCTTACCTATCTCTTTACAACTTTGATTATATTGCTGCTTTTAAAATGATGCTACTGAGTGATTAATTCACCACCATTTATTGGACATCGTTAAACTAACGTTTTTCCCTTTTTATTCAGACCATAGAGGGGTGGAAGATGTGTCCCCTAAGGAGCAGATCAGGCATGAGACCTGACTCCACCCAACTACCACATTTGTATAATCCTGGTCATTGTTGCTACCACCAAGAGAGTCATCTTCTTGCTACTGAGCTTCTGTGTCTTTTCCATGGTGTCCCTGGTTTTTCATATAATATGGGGTAATTACAGAGCAAATAATTCCATTTACAAATATGATAAAATTTGGAATCTCTCCTTAGCCTCCCCTCTTCTGTGTCTCTTTCCAATTTCCTATCCACTCATGTCCAACCCACATGCGTACATGTGTGAGGGCTTCTATACATATACATGTGTACCCCAACAGCTACATTTCTGCCTCTCCTATAGTTAACTGTCTTCCCTTCTTTACTCTTGAGGCAGAAACTGACAGTGGTCTCCCAATGTCTTGTTCTCCTTCTTCTTTAGATATAGAACCCAATTTCTGGACACACCGCTGTCTGATTAAAATACGGAATTTCCCAGTCTCCTTTGCAGCAATGTGCAGTTCCAGGACTAAGTTCCACATCAGTAGTTTTCAACCTTAGGTGCACATTGGAATCACCCTACAAACATTAAAAATGACTAGTGCCTGCCTCCGTCGCATCCCCCAGAGACTCTGATTCAATGGTCTGGGGTGTGGCCCAGTGGGTGGGATTTTTTTTAATTCCCTTGTTGTGCCTAGTGTGCAGCCAAGGCTGAGAACCATGCTTCTAGATGAAAAGTGTCAGCACTGGATGTACAGGATAGTATGGGAGAGAGGGACCACACCTGGAGAAGATAGAAGAGGGAGTCAAACAAAACTTGGGTCCCTAATGACATGGTAGGGCCCCACTCCAACCTGAACTGTCAACCTGGGAGCTTCTTTTGCATAAGAGAAACATAAACTTCAGTTTTGCTTAAGTGATATTGTATGTGGTGCTCCTGTTATTTGCAGACAAAGGTAATCCTAAATGATTATACTGCCTATACTGCCTCATTGTTTTCCCTTTCTCCTTCTTCTCCCTTTATTGTTCTTTCCAGTACAACAGTATATGGACTTGAAGTCTTCTCAAATATTAATTATTTTAATTTCCATATTCTTACTAGTAAACACATTGTTTTAATATTCAACACAACTTTATGAGTTTTTTATCATGCTTTTCACTAGAATGTAAATCCATATCAACAGAGATCTTTGTTTTATTAACTCTTTTTCATAGCACCTAAAAGCACATTGCACATAGTTGTTCAATAAATGTATGTTGAATACGTGTTCCTCACTCAAGTCTGTCTGTGCATTTGATGCCATTGGTAAGCAAAGTTTCCCCATCCCTAACATAGATCATTTTTACTTAATTTATATGTGTGCTTTTTCTACCTCCCTAGGGTATATCATCTTCTATCTATCCCTCATTCTGGTTGGGTATGAGTAATAACCAAATTCGTTAAATCTCACCAATCCTAAGTAGATCAGACCCGATGTTACCAATGGTCTAAATATCTAAGACCTAATTTTATATTCTATATTATTTATTTCAAACACTTAGATGTACCAAGTTGAAAGAATAAGAATTTTTATGTATTTTTTACTTCCTACATTAAAATTGTTGATACACATATACACAGAGAAAAGAGTGGTGTAACAATGACGGATCTCATTGGCATCCACATTCTACACAATTACCATATATTTGAGAAGATGCTAGTAAACAAAAATTATTTCAGAAAGAGCAGAGGGAAGCAGTAAACCATGGAAATGCAAGTCCACAAGCCCATGGCTTGCAAGGCCAGAGCATGACGGCCTCACTGTTACTGTCAGAAGTGTTAGACTGGTATCCATCTGCACTGTTTACTTTTCTTTATGAATTAAATCCACTCTCTAACTTCACCATTAAAGTGTGTATACTTCTAAACCATAAATTTGTTGACAGAAAGGCTTTCCAGGTAGAGTGACTGTTTTGACATGCAGAACAATCTCCCCCCTGGACTCTAGAGCCCGTTGAATGGTCAGCTGTGTGGTGAAGCTTGTCAGCAGCCAGTTGAAATGCTCCATGAGATCCAAGGGGCTGACTGTGTGTTGCATCTAGGTCCAACTGCCGGTCTCGGACACACTCCACAGAGGACAATGAAATAAGAACAGTATTACACATGCTGTCTCAGAAGCTAAAATTAAAACCAGTATTGTTCATATTGAGCAAACTGTATGAGGGTACTGTTGCATTTTTTAAACATTAGTTTCCCTTGAAATGCATGGTCTTATGGTTCTCAAATCTCAGGAAAAGGATAGGGGGAGGGGTTCCTACCTGTTACTCAGTAGGGAGCCCAGCAACATCAAGCTGTCCTCCATGTTGGCGATGATTTCCGAGGTACTGTCTCCTCGCAAGAGGAGTTCTCCACGGGTTTTAAAGCTGCCAAATGTGAATGTTTTGCTGTTCCATTCATTAATCACTTGCTTCAGCTTTTGCTCAATGTCTCTCTCTTTCACGGCACTGATACAGATGTCCTATTAAAATTGCAAGCTCTCATTTTATCACAGAGAAGTCACACATCCCTCTCAAACAGTCTAGGTTCACAGAGGCCCTAGCTTCACTCTTTGCTTCACATGTATCTAGAAATACTCATATTCCCAAATCTAAACCACAATATAATAAATGGTATTTTTGTGCGTAGATATAGACTAAGGAATAGAGATGGAGATAGACCGTACTAAATAACAGAACCATGATTTGTACAAATTTCCCACCAAATTATTCCAGAAAGACAACAGAAGAGATGCAACAATGTAATACTATTCAACTATGAGAGAAAAAGAAATCCTGCCATTTGTGACACAACGTATGGGCCTTGAGGGCATTAGACTAAGATAAGACAGACAAAGACAAATACAATATGATATCCTTTATATATGAAATTTGAAAAAATAAACTCAAAAAAAAAAAGAAAAAAAGGTGAATTCGTGGTTACCAGGAACTAGGAGATGGGAGAATGGGAGATGTTTAAGTGTACAAACTTGCAGCTAGTAAATGAATAATTTCTGGAAATGTCATGCACAGCATAGTGATTTTAGACAAGTGTGTATTATAACCCTTAAACTTGCTGAGAGACTAGATCTAACCTGTCCTTACCACTAGAAAAAATTATAAATATGTGACAAAAGAGGTGTTCTAATGCTTATCAATATGTTATACACCTTACACTTACACAAAGTGATATGTTAATTATATCAAAATTTTAAATTGGGATCAACAATATACAATAACTTTTTAAACTTTGAAACTTTAATCAAAGACTCAAATTTTAATGTCTCTGATTTAACTCAAATCAGTGCAGTGTGAGAGGAGGGCATTAACAGAACCTGATTTCTTCCGCTCTGATCACTTTCCCAGTCTCCTCTGCAGCCTCATCCTCTCCTGGACCCCTCGTTGTGGCCTGCCTTCCCCCATCCTCGTCTCACGCCCCAGTCCCTGTCCAAGTGAGCTCACCCATGCCCATGCAGTCAGTGACTTTCTGTCTCTCCAGGCAAGGCTCACATCCAATTTGCCTACTGCTTAAATATATAAGTAAACCCAATTTGTAACACAATTTGTGAAATATCAAACTCGTGCCCAAAATCAAGTTCATAGTCTTTGTGCCTTGTCACTCAACTGACTCCCTTCTAACATACCCCCTCTCAGTGATGAGGCCCACCATCCATCTAGATCTCTCAGCAGATCTAGGATTCATCCTCAGCCTCTCCACCTTATTCCTCCTACCACATTCCCTCCATCGCCAAATTCCACCCAGTTTTACCACCCAAAGATCTCGTCAATCTTTTCTCCCCTC
This sequence comes from Molossus molossus, assembly GCF_014108415.1. Lineage (NCBI taxonomy): Eukaryota > Metazoa > Chordata > Mammalia > Chiroptera > Molossidae > Molossus > Molossus molossus. The sequence continues at coordinate 28,516,723 of NW_023425366.1, read as the reverse complement.
TCTGGCTTCACTAATTGCCCACTTGTCCAACACATCATTATTTCTTGCCTTAGATATTCTTATAACCTCTAACTGGTTTTCCCAACATCTCCCTTGCCATCTTCCAATCCTTTCTCCACACAGCCACCAGAGTGAACTTTACAAAATGAAAATCTACCCATGGCATCCTCTGGTCAAAATGCATCTTCCAGATGGCTCCTCATTACTCCAAAGCCTAAAATCAATAACGCATTCTAGCCCCATTGCACCTGCCCTTTCTCAGCTACCTCCTCTCTCCCTCACCCCCATACCCCAGCCACTCTGGCTTGTTATGGTCCCCCAAACACACTGCAAATCATTTACACATGCAGTGTAATCTTACACATGCTTTTTTCTCTGTCTGGCATTATCTTTTTGGTACTTTCTAACCCCCTTTGCACTTCCCAGGTCCCTCGCGCCCCCCAACACACAAGCAGGCTCCCTTCACACAACCAGTCATGTGCATGCACCCCGCCCGTCTCTACCTTTATCACCCTCCCCCACCTCCCAGACAGGTCAGGCCCCTTTATTGAAGGAACTCCATAGAGTATCACACTTTTCCTTCAATGGCATGTGCCACAGCTTGTAACTACATCCTTATTTGTATAAATAGAACTAGGAACTAGGGATGCAGGGATGCATCCTCACATCCCCAGCACTTAGCACAGAACCTGCCACATAAACATTTGCTGAAGGTATTACTTGTATGCCAGGAAAAGAGTTTTAATTGTCCTGGCATGGTGTACTGATGCAAATTCCACAATGTAGGAATACTATCAAAAAATTCCCATGAAACCTTCCAATCTCCCACCATAGCATGCTATCAGCTGTACCTCTATTTCTTCTTTGTATTTCAGAAGAGGTGCCTCCATAATGTTTCTTAACTTAAAAGTTTCATTCCCCACATCCAGGCTATGCCCAGTGAGAGCAGTTATCCTTTGCCAGTGCCTGTCCATCATGGCCTTGCTAGCCATGTGTTCCAGCAGCGGGCAACACTCGCTGAAATCATCAATGGTCTTCTTCAGATCCAGGAAAGCCTGCCAGTCCTTTGTGGCCCGGGGTAGCTTCCGGCATCTGCAAAGGAAAGGCAACAGGAAAGTTAATTCAATTCTGAGCCCAGACGTCTCCAGTCCAAGATTGTCTGCCATTATTTCTATCAAAACTAGTCACTTTGAATATCTATCACATTTTTAAATATCATCAGTCAGAGGATATCTGCTAATGCACTCTTATATTATAAAAATTATTCCTCCCAATCCAGAAAAAAACTATTTTTCATTTCCTCATAACAACTAACAAGATAAAGGCATTATTTTAAAGGATAGAGGGGCATCCTGATTCAATTTAATTCTACAAATATGTCCTGATACCCCCACCAAGTACAAAAAACAGCTGAGAGTATCAGGCTGTCAACCAAAAAAATACAAAAATTGACCCTCAATTTTCATTGGGTTCAATACTTAAGAGGGCATAGAAAAAATCATGGGGCTCTTGCTTTTATTCCAGGAAATCATCTAACATAAACTTTGAATGTTTGATAAGTATAATATAAATAGAGATCAGCTCCTCCAAGCTGCAGAAAAGCCCCTGACAAGATTCATCCAGGTTTAAAGGATTTGCTTGTGTCCTTGTATACATACACCAGGCAATTAATAAACAGCAGTTGACAAGGGTAATGTCTAACAAACAACGGCAATGCAGTATGATGTGTTTTCAAAACTTATGGGGGGAAAAGACAACTTAAGAATCAATCAAATAAGAGACATCTATAATAATGTCAACAATAAAAAATAAACTTTAAAAAAAGGAAGTATTTGAGGTTCAATAGCTGTGGGCATGTTAAACATTCAACTTCTCACCTGTTCTGGAACTCTAAAAGTTCATTGCTGATATTTTCAATATTCACTTCTGACCACAGGATATCCTGGTAGCTATTTATAGTTTCTATAACACTGTTGTACAGAGTGTATATTTTCTGGAGAAGATTTAGCTGTTTCTTTATTTCAAGAAGCTGAGGATACTGAGTAACTGGCAGACCAAAAAGTTCCTCTCCTCCAGTATAGGTGATGTATTTCCGATAGATATTATCAAATTGATTCTAATAAAGACACAAGTAAAAACTTATCAAAATAATTTACATATAAACAACCATGCAAATGAAAAAAAAAAGACTGGCAAATCATCAATGTATGATCTCTGAGCACATATAAAGAGAAATACCAAATGCATATAATTGATTATATAAAAACCAATTCTAATTGTAACCATAATTTTTAAATGTAAGGCCACACCATATTCCACAATAGGCTTTTCTATGACACTGGGATGGGGTCGAGGGGGGTATCTGTTTAAAACACATTAAGGTTTTGGTTTTTTAGATAGTCAGAGAAACTAAAAAGATTACCTGAAACATGATAAGCCTATCACTGGCTTCCTGGGGTTTCAAATTGCTAGCCATTGGACCATTCTGAAACAAAAAGTAAAAACAAATATAAAATAAAGTATTTGCATACAAATTCATAAGCTGAAAGAATTTGAAGATCAAAGTTGGTGTTCATGCATGTCATCTACATGATAGAACCAGTTTTTTATTTTTAAAAGACTCAAGAAAGTAACTCATTCGAAGACATTTTCAAGTCTAACTCCAAGTTAATACCACATCTTACATTTGTCAAGAAACTCTAAAATTTAAAAATATGCACTACTCATTTCTTAGGTGTCAAGGCAAATATTAATAACTACTCTATAAGAAGCACATATAATGTCTGGTTTTGAACTAAAGCACTGATGCCAAAAAACTCACAGATTTAACCATTCTAACATCTATATGTAAAGTAACCTATAATCTTAACATCCTAATCATGTTTTTTCCTACATTACAGTACCTTAAATATGTGGATTTCTGTGCTTCTTCACCCGTGAAGCTAGTGCATGGGTCCAATTCCCTAACTTTATTAACTTTGTAGTTTGGCTTGCTACTAGGTAATAGGAACAAATATTACCCTATCTCCACATATTTCCCTTCCATAGCATATTATAATTAAATAGAAATGGGTCTCATTCACTAAAACTGTTCCCAGCGGAAGGTTCTGCACTAACACTCATATATGTGTGATAAAATATGGACTCCCACTGCCTTGTCCACGTCTGTGTCGTCAGCACCAAGGACAGTGCCTGGTGCCCTCTGGGTGCTCTCCAGTACTTGTGGAAACTAATGAATGCTGTGGGAAGGAGGACCATTATAACTATACGTAAATACGTAAAATTGTCTACGCAAATTTAGAAAGCAATTAAATTTGGTAACAATCCAATGATATAACATAAATAGCACTTTTAAATTCCCCATTTCCTATTGAAATAATTCAGGATGAACTGCAAAAGGAAAGGATTGTGAAAGGGAAATGCCTTTGCTCTCACAAAAATATAATTTACATTCCTAGGAAACTAAATTTGACACAATCTTTAAACAACTACATTTTGTATCTACACCCTTATATTCCCAATTACTATGTATGGATGCAAAAGTGGAACAGTGAAGAAGGCTGATAGGAAAACAATGGATTCTTTTGAAAAGCAGTGCTGAAAGAGAGCTCCGTGGATACCTTGCATCGCCAGAAAGATGAACAAGTGGGTTCTAGAAAAAAGTAAGAGAAATACCACTAGAGGCAAAAATGACAAACTGAAGCTGTCCTACTTTGGACACATCACAAGAATGCAAAGTTCTTTGAGATGATCATGCTGGGTTAACTAGGAAGCAGAGGGAAAAGAGGAAGACTGGATATGAGATAGATTAACAACTAAAAGAAGCCACAGGCATGAGTCTACAGAACCCAAGCAAGGCAGTTGAGGACAGAATGTTGCAGACATCACTCACCCATCAGGTCACCAGGAATTAGAGCCAACTCACAGCATGTAACACACACACACACACACACACTTTTCATCCTCTATTCACTCTTCCCTGAAAATACACAGAGTCATACCAAATTGTACTCCAAATAGAACTGCTGACAGTCCTGGAGGAAGACTGCCACAGTACTAATAAGCTCTTTCCTGAAACCGGGCTGCAGTGAGACTAATTCATTCTGAACTTCGCTTGCACGTGCTTGAAGCTTCTCCCAAGCATAACGCAGAGAATCAACTTTATCCAATTCTTCCTTTGCTATCAGAAGCCCATATTTGTTAAGAAGGGCATAAGATTCCTACACAAAAGAAGAAAAATGTTATTTCTGTCAGTCCAATGCATAAATCTACATTCAGTCACTTATTAAAGCATTAGAATGTAAAAGATCAGCATGATGGAGACCCCCCCCCCAGAGTTCTAGTTACCCTATTTGCACACTGTAAAAGTTTAAGTGAGCAACTGAGCCCCTGAACTTCATTTCCTCGCCTGTGAAATGGGAAAATTTCCTGGATACTTTACAAGTTTTTGTGAATATCAAAAATATATATATAATTTTTAAAGTAATTTGGAAACTATAAATCATTATACAAATAAAAGGTATCTGTGTCATATTTTACTTGCTGATAAGAGGTTCCTAATGTAAGACACAGAGGGTGTTCTTGAATCAGAGCCTGGGTCAAGTCATTACCCTCAGAATTCAAAATCCTGGATGACTTCTCTTGACCAGATTAAAATGAGGCAAAGGTAGGTTTCCATGAGAAAAAAATGTCCCTAAATATCCTTGGCCCCTTCCTACCATTACTCCTCCCCATAGAGGTAGGATAGATATCTCACTGCTGATTTGGGAAAAGACTCTTGCTTTGGGCAAGCATAGTCCAGTGCCTCTCTCCCTCTTCCCCCTTGAAGGCATACCTCTGATCAGCACCCCCAGCCAATAAATTAGAGCAGGTTACAGAGGCCTGCAGCTGTCCGATGCTGCCTCTGATTGATGCGTGAATCCAATTCTGAGACTTAATATTCACAAGCCCATGTGTGTGTGTAGGGTGGGGGTGGAGGCTACAATGGCAATATGAGAGTTATACACTAAATCACATCTTCCCAATAAGTTCTATCCATAATAAAGACTGTACTTCGATCTTGGCTACTTGACTATAGTTTTGTCTTAACTCACAGATGGAGAAAACAGGGTTGTCAATTACTGGGCCTCCTCTTCACACACCATGAATTCCCCTGGTCCTACACAAAGCAGGGACCCTTTGCCCTGATGTTTCCATTCCCAAGAAGAGCACAATGCATCATGTGATCTCTCTGACCCACCACAGCAGAGGTGCAAATGTGCAGTCATCTGCACCATGTTCACGGCAATTTGAAATTTCTAAAAATTCAAAGAGGGGTCTAGATAATGTGAGACTAGAGTATAACCCTGAGCATCAGAGTGTAAGTCCAGACATTTGAGCAGTGTGGGAAGAAATAATGTTTTTTATGTCTGGAATTGTTTTAATGCTACAATTATACTAGTCTCATTTAAATGAATAAATAAAGTGACCCATTCCTGATAAAATGTTTCTATCTAGAAAAGACAGTATGATAAAAGCAAAAGTAATGTGCAACACTAATCAAATTGCATAACTTCTTTGACCCTCAGTTTCCTTGTGTGTCAAGTGGGGGTTGCAGGAAGGATTAAACTTGTCAATACAGAGATGATAAATGAATGGGCACTGTTAGCATCCCATCCAGGTCCTGTTTACCAGCGGGTATTCACATCCCCAACTGCTGGGAGTGTTGGCTGTGGGGATCATGCTGCCCTTTTCCTAGAAAACTGTCATCATCTGAATAGAATCTTCTCATGGAGAGATTATGGTCGATGAGCAATAGACTTGGGGGTACAAAGGAAAGGGAGGTCCCCTTGTCTCAATGTGGGAAAATTGTGTGGTGCAATTCATGCTCCACTGCTCGTTGTGGGATCAGGGTAAAGTCAGTCTACAGTTAAGAACACATTTTCACTTAGTTTCCCACAACCTGACCTCATCCTTTCCTGTCTTCCTCACTCCCCCTTTCCAGTGAACACTCATCAATAAATCACTTGTACAGAAATCCTCATCTCAGGTTCTTCCCCTAAGGGTCTAATACCAAGCCCAGAAGGCACCCTAGAAGGGTTAGACATCATCATTACTGAAAATGTTGTTCTTAGGTGACTCCAGTCCAGCCCTGGTCAATATTTCAGTTAATCTCATCCAACATGTGGAGATAATTCTACAATGAGCAAATGATTACCAGTTACCTCGATAGGTCCTATTTGAAAGTCAATGGCAATGTGCTGCTCCCTGATTTCCTTCACTGCCACCATAGCAATCCGAATATCATCTAGGTCTTTAATTGGACGATTCAGTTTCTTACTGAACTCTTCAACAAGTGCAAGAATGTTTTCCATCTCCTTCCTGTATTTTTTGTTACAGTGACGGCTGATCACAAACATCCAGGCCTTTGTCTCAGCGGTCAAGGTGAACTTCAAGTCGGCTGTAAAACCCAAGTGTCCACAGTTCAGTATGAAAAACTTGAACCAGGACAAGAAGACCCAGTGTAAGTGTTTGCCAAGAGTACATATTTTGCATCTGAAAATCCTCTAACATGTGGAAAATCAAACTCAAAAAATACTGGTTTTTCCTAATCATTATATATTCATTTATTTCATAAAGCTTGTTTTCCAGCAATTGAAAACACATTTCAAAATGCTAAAAAAGAAACAAAGGACATATCAAAACCATTGGAGGTAAGTAAGCCTGAAGTTTGTCACCGTTATTTATTTAAGAAAGGGTAAGTTTGTTTAATTAATTATTTTTGTTACAGATGTTTCTCCTTTTCCCCCACTGATTCCCCCTCCGCCCTCCCCGCCCTGTCCCCAGCTTTGTTGTCCATGTCCATTGTTCATGCACACATGCATATAAGTTCTGTGGTTTATCTCTCCCCCACCCTCCTCTTCTGGAGATTGTCAGTCTGTACCCCACTTCCATGTCTCTGGGACTACCCCATTCCTCAGACTGTTATGTTCATTATATTCCACAGATAAGTGAGATCATATGATACTTGACTTTCCTGTTTGGCTTGTTTCGCTTAGGATAATACTTTCCAGGTCCCTCCATGTCATCTCAAAGGATAAAAGATCAAGAAAGGGTAAATTTAACTGCAAATATAAAAGACCCCATTTTTCTGAACTAGCATTTATTTTCAAGGTTTAGCAGAAAAATGTTCAAAATTGTCCAGAATGAATAATTATGCAGAAGGGAATTAAAAACAAGTCAACAAATTGGTCTTAAAGCTTGAGGCCTATAAAGAAAGTCAATCTTTAAGATAGCTAAAACCCTCTGGAATACTAATCTCAGTAAAGAGACAGAACAATACTGTTGAATTTTTATGGCTGTCTGAAAGAAAATGAACCAACCTGTGTACAGAGCAATGGCACCCACACAGATATATTCAGGCTCAGCATTAATCTCCTGCTCTAGGTTTTGGAAATAGAGAATCTGGGATTCAAATTCAGGAAGCAAGGGGTTCTTCATAATAAACGTCATAATGCTTTCTTCTTTCTCCTTTTGCCAAATGTGATTGTAGCGTTTGAAGCAATCCATGGATGTAATAACTTCCTATGGTACAAATAAGATTATCTGTGTGGAGGAGAGTTGGAAACAGCATCATGCTAACAGTGAATATTTGCTAATTGCTAAAAGTTCCCATGGAATCATTAAAATATTTCATTAGTAAACTGTGTGATCAGTTGGAAACATCACAGAACTAGGAGTATATATGATAGTGTAAACAGTAACCCAGGACTAGTAACAATAAAACTGTGACCATCCTTAGCCAAAGAAGTGGGGACAGTTTCTAGAAAGTGCAAAAAATGGACCTCTTGATTGCAGCTGGACCTTAGATTAAAAAACAAACACACACACACAGCTCAAAATCCACAGAGAGCACTATAGGAAAAAATACTCTAAGGTCACTCTCTTTCCCCCCACCCCAATTTCTCTTCAAAATGCTCATTAGTAGAATCTACTGAAAACCTCAGTGGAAGCCTATTGATTTGTTTCTTAAAATCAGAGAGTAGAGAGTGGTTCTGGAGGGGCAGACAGAACATACCCAGCATCAAACCCACTGCATTGAATCACGTAAAATGTATAAAGTCATTGTATAAAGATTGACATCTGTATGATATTGAATCTTCCCATCCAGGACCACAGCATGTGTTTCTAAATCTTCCAAACTTTTTTTTTTAATTCCTCATTATGTTGTAGAGTAATCTTCATACAGGCCCCACACACTTCTTAGCGTGTACTACCTAGGTATTTTTCAATGATGCTGTTCTCAACTATTTTTATAAATGGCTATAGATGGCACATAATTTTTAAAAACTGATTTTTTTAATAAACAGTCTTGTTTGCTAAAAAGCTGGCTTCTGTAAGACAAATCGGCTCAGTCACAATTGGTAACAAGGAAGGAGGTCAATGCAGTGGGCAGGTCACTTGATCAAATGCCATTTTCCCCAGCACGTTGTTTTGTTCCAACTACAGGAACCAGACTCGGAGGGGCACAATCCTTTGTGCCACGTCCCCTTGTGCCACGCCCCCTTCACCTCTTCTTCCTTTTGGGCCAATTTGGTCACCACTTTGTTTTAAGAATATTCCTTGCACACTTCAACCTGGACTTTGTGTATTTTACCCTTATTTCCATAACTCAGCAGTTTCAACAGTTTCTTATACCACCTTCTAACAAGTTTCTTCCACCTTTTTATAGTCAAGTTCTATACTTTTTTAGAGTGTTATTAAATAGGCTAATACTTTGCTATGATTGTTATTTTTATTGTTGCTACTCTGGTTACAAAACTTCCTAAATTTTGTGTGTGTGCCTCAATCTTGCTTTTCTCATAATTCCTATTTTATTAAATGTGCAAATTTGCAAAACCATATTTTCAGGAACATGTTTATTGCATTATAGCAGAAATGCCTATAATTATCTTTCAACTAACTACTAAACTCTTATTGGGCCTTTTTTTTTTTTTTCAGATTAGCCTCACTACAAAATTTGTCTCCTCATTTATACTATTTATACCCCTTGGGAATCAATTTTTTCTATTGGCTTACATTATAATTTCAGAATTGCATTTGCATAAGGAAATTTTTTAACAGAATTAAAAATGCAATTATTTGAAAAAATAGAGTAAATGGTCCAGTTACATTAAATAAAGTGTACCACCTGCACCAAACCAAGGAGTAGTTTCACTCCAACTCCCAACATGTCGCTAAAATGTCCCGTAGAGATTCAGGTATAATGGGTGTTAAGACTTCTTGCCCATGAAAATGCAGAAAGGTAAGCCTGCCATGCTTTGTCCCAGCCACAACTGTTCCCCCCACCCCGAGCATGGGCTGAAGTATTGACATGAATGCCCAGAATACATTGCAACAGCAGACAGACATTCACAAATGTGTGATGGTTTAGAGAAATAATTACAGATTATCAAAAATCCCTGGATGTAAGTAGACATTCTGGAATCCTGAGCTCTTTCAACATTCAAGAGTTTATAACATTAAGGTATACCCTAAGTAAATGTTCTAGACTTTCATTTATTTTATCTGGAAGTGTTAGTCTTTATTATATTTGAATTTTTTAGAGTAGAAGTGACCAAAGCTTACAGGGAAAATTACATGAGCAGCACATGTACAGCTGTTCTGCTATTTTTTCATTTTTTCATTATTATTGTTGTTGTTGTTGTTATTATTATTATTATTATTATTATTATTATTATTTTGCCAAGGTTATTTTGATTGCCTGGTCTAGCTAGTTCATCTATTTAAGCCTGGCAATGTTATAAGTTGATGACCAGCCAATGAAAGTGCTGAACGTAGGTCAGGTTTACACTCTGATCCTTCAGCTCTTGATGGCAAGAGAAAAGGGGCTGGTACCTAGGATTCTCTGTGGCTGAGGGAGAACCATTCAGAAGGGTCCATGGCTGTGGCATGCTGGCCATGTCTAGCACTATGACCACACACTCAGATATGCCTCCAGAAACAATTTGGCCATCCTATCAAACCGGAAAATGTCCTTCAAATCATTCTAAGTACCGACCTTTTCTATTACTTTAAGGAAGACTAATATCTGTATACTTCCTTCACATAATAAAAAAGCAAATGCAATAAAAGTGGCAGAAAGATATTTGCTACCGGCAGTATGTTAGTTTGAAATGCTATGTCTTACCCTAGGTTTTCATAATAGAAGCTACTTATGTTCAGAGAAAGTAATGGACTTTATTATTGATTTATTTTATTGTATTTTCCATGATTATGAGATGTTGTAAAATATATCTGAATGTTCATTATCATCATAGAATACTCTACTTAGCTTTATCATTTAGGATAGAGCTTGATAAACTAAGCACCAGATGAATATTTGTTAAATTGAATTATGTGAACACTATCTCTAGGGCAAAATTAAATACAGGACCTTCAATATCTTAAGGAAGAAAAATTGAAAATGCATAAATGCAAAAGCTTCCAGTTTCTTCAGGAACACATTAAAATTAAACTTAATATTCCCTCACATGGTTACAGAGGTGGTAGCCTTTCAAAATGCTTTCAAAACAAATGAGATTCATCCCATCAAAACTAAGTAATAGAAAAGATATATTTACATAGTGGCAACACTAAAAATCACTTTAAAGAGTGAACAGATCTTAGTGACAATATGAATATAGATTTTTTAAGTAGAAATTCACTTCAGGGTTTTGAGTCATTTTGACCATAAGAACAGATTTGCCCAAACCAAAAAAAAAAAAGAAAATTGAGAGAAAAGCAGGTTGAAAATAGAAATTAACCCAAATTGCCCAGCCGGTGTGGCTCAGTGGATTGAGAATCATCCCATGGACTGAGAGGTCCTGGTTCAATTCCCAGTCAGGGCACACGCCCAGGTTTCGGGCTCGATCCCCAGTGTGAGGCATACAGGAGGCAGCCGACTGATGTTTCTCTCTCACACCCATGTTTCTATCTGTCTCTCTTCATCTCTCTCTCTGAAAAAATCAATAAGAACTTATTTTTTAAAAAGAAATTAACCCAAATGTACACCCATATCTAATTCAAGTTTGCATTGATCACACTAATATTTTCTTTATGTTTCAGTATTATCTGATTTCTACATGGCCATACACAGAAATTTTCATCTGATATTTTTTAAGATTTTCCGAACTACCCAAATATAAAAAATTCTATTTCAAATTTACTAGTATCACTGACTTTATGAAGGTAAACTGTAACACCAGTCTGACCTGTGGTTTGGGGCATACAAAAAATATATATTTAATTAGATTTATTTGAACTAAATAAATAGGTTAAAGACACTAAAGAAAACACAATACAAGACATAGGAATAATAGTTCTCTTTCACCTTGCAACCTAGACTGAAAAATAGTTAACCAAATATTTTTCTGAAACTTACAAGGTACCATAAGCAGTTCACTAAAAGTTACAGGAGGTAGGTCTCTGGCTACACGTAGGACAAGTTGGGATGTCCGGCTTCACAGGGGCACATGTTATGAGGCACAGATCCCTGTGACCTACCTTCTTGGTGGAGTTGATGATTGTGCTAAGCACAGAGACTAATTTTACAATATCTTTGTTGTCAGAAACATTTTTATAGTAGTTCCTGGTTTGCACAGGAATGGGTAAACTTACAGATGCTATCTCAAAGGTATCTAAAAGCAGAAAAAGAGAAAAGAGTTTATATCAACAGCATAAGGAACATACTTTAAAAAGAGGTAATGGTAAAGGAAAGACCTTTGAAAATCTTCACAAAAGCAAATACAAACATTGGCAAAATTATTAATATCAATTTATAATCAATTTATAGCAACAATCCAAAAAACATTTGTTTAGTCAAAAAAAAAAGCTAAGTCTTGTAACAACAGTGAGTTTGTGGTATTTTAACTAGTTCTATTGTCCCCTCCCTGGCTATGTGGTAGCCTCAAAAGAGCTGGGTCATAATTTCAGATGCTTGCTTTTAATTAATGTACTTTTATGTTGCTTTTGGGAAAATCCCTTTGTCTGTATAATCTGAGTTTATTTACAACATTCTGAATATATACTGCTTAAATCTATGAACTCAAAATACTGCAGTGAATATCCATTTTTTTTTAAATATCATAAGTCACGATAATTGGTTGTACGTGCTTAAAATTTTAACAAAAAAATAAATCATAACCTTACAAGTAAATAAATATTTTTTAAAACATTCTTACAGACACTGGCTGTCCAAACCACAGCCCAGCAGTCACCAGAGGCAAAGGGGCCAGACTGGGTTTGGAGCTCTTCAGGAATCCCCATAAAAATGTCACTATTTTAACTGTCTGGATGCTCCCTTGAAAAGCTCCATTCAAAGAGTTTATCTTTATTTGACCTGATTCAAACCACAGTGAATAAAAAATAAAAAAAAATCCCTATCTCCAAGGTGTTTGTCAGAAATAATCAGCAACAACTGTTTAACTTTATCACTGACTGAAGCAATGCTATTAGTTGAGGCAAAAAAGAGGTTGGCCAAAAAAGTTAAAGATCTGGGGAATGAGATGTCCATAGAGGGCACTGTAAAGCCCTGACATATTCTGCAAGCTCCAAAGAGCACACATGTGTACAGAGCTAGCACATACCCAGGAAAGACTAACAATACCCTAATCTTTTAGCTCTGGCTAAACGTGAGGCTTTGCACAATCAGTAAATGAAGACTAAGGCAGTGTTAAAACTTATTGAGTTTCCAAGGTGTTCTACACGTAGTGCTCCAACACATACAGTGTCGCCAGGCAAAGGTGGAAGACTTACTGGTTCGAAGCATTAAAGGAAATCTCTACAATCATTAGTTGACCACTAAGCTAATCAGGCAGCGATTATAATAGTACACACCACAGAAAAGACAAATTTTATAGAATTAGTCCAGGAAAGTCAATAAAGAAACAAACAATGATAACAACAGACCCTGGGGGAAAGAGAATCAGATTCTCAGAGTTGCCACATTATATTCTTTAAAATATAAAGTTTTCAATAAAAATTTAAATTGTAAGACATGCAAAGAAATAGGAGAGCAGTGCTTATATATAGGAACAAAAGCATCCAATAGAAACTATACATGAGAAAGCCCAACCAGTGGACATATAACTTAGCAATTCCACTTATAGGTATATACCCATGAAAAATGAAAACAAATGTCCACACAAAAAATTTGTATATGAACATTCATAGCAAGATTATTCATAATAGCTAAAAAGTAGAAGTAATCCAAATATTCATCAGCTGATGGATAAATGAATGAATAAAATGTGATATATCTAAAAAATGTAATAGTATTTGTCAATAAATAGGAATAAAGAATTGATTCATGCTACAGTATGGATCAATCTTAAAAACAGTATGCTAAGTGAAAGAAGCCAGCTTCAAAAGACCATATATTGTACGATTCTATTTAAATGAAATGTCCAAAATAGGCAAATCCACAAAGACAGAAAGTAGATGCCTAGTGCGACAAACTCAAGGGAAGGGGAATAGGGAGTGACTGCTAATGGAAACAGCATTTCTTTTTGGAGTGATGAATATATGCTAAAATTAGATAGTGATGATGGCTGTGGACATTCTAACTAAAAACTACTGAATTTATGCTTTAAAGAATAACTTTTGTTATGTAAACTATATCTCAAAGTTATTATTTTTAAAAGGTGTGGCTTATTTCTTTATTCTGTCTTTTGTCGTGACAAAAATATATATGCAATTTTTCATTGAACATTTCTTTCTTCTCAATTCAAGATGTAATTCACAACAACATATTTTCAGTTTAGAAAATTCTGAATTTTAAACTATTCTAGGGAAGCAACATTTCTACATAATATAAAATAAAATTAACATAATAATATTTTTTAGCCAGAATAGATAATATTGTAAGTTGTACGCAAAGTTGTTTTGAGCTCTTTATCCTCTTCAGTAACAGATTGTTTTAAAGAGAAACTTGCTTCAGTTTCTTTCTCATGGTTAGTTGATTCATCATCTCAGGGGACACGAGCACATTACATGGGGTCTGATGTTTGCATAGTTGATTTAAAAGGATTTTGCAGAGCCAAACCTATGTAGCTCAGTGGATTGAATGTTGTCTGAGAGGTCCCGGTTTGATTCCCAGTCAGGGCACATGCCCAGGTTGCAGGTTCGATCCCCATGAGGGGGCGTGCGGGAGGCAGCCAGTCAATGTTCCTCTCTCACATTGATGTTTCTATTTCTCTCTCTCTCTCTCTCTCTCTCTGAAAAATCAATAAAAGACATATTTTTAAAAATAAAAGGATTTTGCAGAACGAAAGACAACATTTAATATAATTAGGAACTTGCATGTCATATGTTTTCTAATTTTAGAGAATTCAAATGAAAATCATGGGGTGTCCAGCATGTACACACATCACATGTTGGCAAAACAAGACACATAATGGGTCAAAAATGTCTCTTTAGCATCAGGAAATAGTCATTGTGATGATGACAAGTATCTCTTTAAACTGAGAAGTTAAACCCTTCTTGTCCCCTAGTTCTCATCATCACAGAAATCAATGATGCACCCAAAACTGTGGGATACCCATTGGAGGTATTTATAGCAGTGATATTAAAACACATGAATCTTTATATTTCATGTGCTTTAAATTGGTTCATAGGTTAACATTCCAATCCGATTTGAGAATTGCATGGAGGGAACATGCATTTTAGTTCAATAAACACTGGTTTACAATCACTAGTTAAAAATAACTAAAAGAACGTTTACCTTGAGGTTTGTTTTCTCCCATTTCAACATCAGAATCACTATCTTCATTATTCTGCAAGGCAACTATTTTTCTTTCATGTATCTTTTTCTACAACATAAAAGGATACTTTCCAGCTCAGTCCCATGTGTAACAGATTTTACTTTATTTTATTCCATCTGAAATCATTTCTTCATCCCACACCCACCTTGGACAGCAGCTCACTGTTCCACTGTCTAACCCCCTTGGTGACACTGACGATGCACTCCACAGCTTTGTTGAGTATTTGCTGTATGTCTTCCAAGGCAGGGACCATGGCAATGTTGGGAATGGCCAGAGTGATGCCTGCCCGAAAAATAGGTTGACTGTTCGGCTTCATCTGAGATGCACTGTTACTGTCTAAGTTAATACAAAACAAGGAAAATTTTAGTAATTAAAAATAAAGAATAAAGTAGAACTCATCACTTATATCCAAGGTGCTTTTTAAAGTTGAATATAGGTAAAGGTATATAAATATGGACGACTCGTGTGTATGTGTATAACTTTATATATATAGTTGGAAATACCTGTAATTTATAAAGTTGGAAAGAAATGTGATTTAATATTCAGCATATCAACCAATATTTGATAAGTTCTAATAATATTCTTGAATTAAAAAAAAAAAAGAAGAAGAACTATCACCATGGCCAGTTAGGCTCAGCAGTTAGAGCGATGTCCTGTGGGCCAAAGAGTCTCGGGTTTGATTCCTGTCAAGGGCACTACTTCAGTTGTGGCTTGATCCCCAGCCCTGGCTGGGGTTGTGCAAGAGGTAACCAATCGGTGTGTCTCTCTTGAATCGATGTTTCTCTGTCTCTCTCCCTCTCTCCCTCTCCCTCCCTCCCACACTATTGAAAATTGATGGAAAAATATCCTCAGGTGAGGATTTAAAAAAAATAAAAAGAACTATCCTCCACTCTGAGTGAAATAAAACATAATGAACCATGCTACCAATCGAACAATTCTCTTAGTGTTTACACTTTTTAGTTATCCACTTTTAATTAAATATTAAAGATGCTTTCTCTGAAAGGCCAATTTTCAAAATAAACAAAAATATTTTATTATCTTATTATTTTCCCATTTTAAGTAATTACTGTTACTTTTTTTTTTTTTTTTACTCTTTTAAATTTTAATTTTAATTTCAGAATGTCTCTAGATGTAATGGATTTTTGTGACCCATCTGGGAAATACAGCACCTGTTTCTGAATCATGCTGAGGAAGAGATGACTGTATTGAGAATGAGGAAACCAGCAGGAAAGTACTAAAATGACATAAAATTAATAAAAAGTTTCTGCTTTGAAGAACATGGCATTAATAAGTCTCTCTCACTTTATAAGACTGGCTAGTCACCTAATAATTTAACAATGAAATTATCTTTCCATATATCTCCTTTTTAAAGTGTGTGGTAATTTTTTCTTTCACTAATTCATTTTACATGTTTTCACCTCATTACAAAAAGATTAAAAGTAATGCCAATTATTATGTTATTATCAAAAGCCAAGTGGCCTTAAGCAAATTACTTAACCTCCCTGTAATCTGGCTTTCTCAGTTTTAAACTAGAGTAATGATAGTATCTACTTCATAGAATTGTTGGGGAAATCAAAGTTCACAATGTATAAACTTACAAGGAGGTACTCAATAAATGGTGGGATTTTTAATTATTTAAATTTAACAGGAACACATACACATTCAACCAGCCACTATGCCTGACCAACCAGTAGGCAAATTCTATGGGATCATTACCCCGGAAGTTAATCGTGTTAGATGCATGAATTCGCTTGCGAATGGCCTCTAGTGTATTCCTCGTAACTTTCAGAAGAGCATCCATGTTTTGCTGATTGAAATAAGAGAGCAACTCGCAGGCTTCTTCCTCTAACATCTCAATCTCCTTCTTCTTTCCCGTGAATGTCATCGAAGGCAGGAGGCCTGACTCAGCATTAAGGGAAGACGTCAAGGTGTCAGGATTTCCTTCTCCTCTTTTTGCTGTTACAATATGAGAAGGAGAGAGAGAGAGCCATCTGTTGCAATTAAAGAGAAAAAAATTGCCCTGGCTGGTTTGGCTCAGTGGTTAGAATGTCAGCCCGTGGACCAAAGAGTCTCTGATTCGATTCCCAGTCAAGGGCATGTATCTGGGTTGCAGGTTCAATCCTGGGGCCCCTGGGGTCATGCAGGAGGCAACCAATCAATGTCTCTCTCTCACACTGATGTTTCTCACTCTCCCTCCCTTTCTTCCACTCTCTCTAAAAACCAATTAAAAAAAAAAATCCTTGGGTGAGGAGCAACAAAATAAATAAATCAAAAGAAGAAAAGTAAGATAAATTACATGCAAATTTGATAACACTCAAATGCCATAGGTCTTAGAAAGTGAGATCATTCAAAGATAGGAAATGGAAACTGGGCCACCAGGTGGACTAATGGAGGCCTCTCCTCAACAGTGTGAGGAAGCAGGAGGAGAGGCAGGAACTATACTGAAAAGCAAGACGAGGCCTCGGCAGCCTGGTGCTTTCTCTTCCACCAACATCCAGAAACCCTTGGAGAAAGAGCTTTCCAGCTCCGTCTTTCCGCGTCCTCATCTCCCCCACAGAAGGTCTGCTCTCTGCAGATGCGCTCCCATGGAGCCCCTGATCCATCACCCAGCCTACTCTCCTGATAAGGTGAAAATACAAACTCACAGCAAAATGCAAAGAGAGCTATAAGGAGCCAATGCAAAGTACATGTTTAAAGAATTTAACAAAAAATAATGTGATTAATGACATAAAGTCATTACATAATTTCAGATTTATAAATATCTTTATAAAATTGGGAGGATGTGTATAAAACTGTGAAATTAATTGCTATGCAGAAAATTACATTTTAGTTGTCAGTAATGTCCTAGAAAAACAGGATCCTCCCACTCCCCATCTCTTACCTGAACTTTTGTTTTTTGAATCAGCACCATTCACATTGGGTCCTTTTTCACTTTCTTCTTTAGATGGAACTTCCACATCTAGCAACATATTTATTAGCTCATTGACTGCTTCCTCCACTAATGAGCTTTTAAAGTGAAGTATCTGAGCACCATTTATACAAAGATCCTATAAAAAATAATAGCACAGCGTCATTTTTGTTGTCTAGCGCTTGAGAGCACATCAGTAATGGTAGTAATGCCATAGGTTCAGCCTCCAGATGAGATTTGGGCCTTCAGTGATGCTTGGCCACAAGCCTTACACTAGCCCAGACAAGGTCTCCCTTAAGGGAGTGTTAAGGAGAAGAGAACCAATCAGGCAGAAAAAGACAAATACTATATAATTTCACTTATATGTGGAATCCAATGAACAAGATAATTTCACAAACAAAATAGAAACAGAAGCATAAATACACAGAACAGACGGACAGCTGTCGGAGGGGAGAGGGTTTGGGGAGCTGGGTGGAAAAAAGTGAAGTGATTAAGCAAAATAAATATGACACCAACTTGGACAACAGCATAGTAATAGCCAGAGGAAAGGTGAGTGTGTGGAGATGGAACGGGTGAAGATTCATAGAGTGTTCTGCTGAAACTCAAGGGTGTGTGTTAACCATGGGGTTGTATAGACACAGATTCAATTTTATGTATAAAACCTATACTATCAGCTCAATAATACTAATAAACGGAAGGTCTGCTGACGTAAATAGGCTTTTACAACTATATTAATACATTTTGACTTTGCTTATTAGTTCAGGCTATTCAGATCCATGATTTCAATACATTAATGTGTAAAGAATCTTAAGGGGAAAGTCTACCCTGAGCCTTTTGGACACAGACTCCACCTTTCCAAGGTTTCCTGGCAACAGCTCCAGAACCACGTGCCACAGAACACCAGTCTGGGAAACACTGCTCTACATAAAAATGTAAAGAAGAAATTCTGTCCAGAAGTTGCTTAGAACAATTGTTTTATTAATTAACCCTAGCTTACTAGAAGTCCTTCAGCTAAATAGCTCTATTCTTCAAAAAATATGAAAAAAATGACAAATGTGTTCCACAGCAATTTCCTTCCTACTGATCTGCAAAGAAACAATTTGTTCCTCGTGTCTAAGTCATTCCCTATGTACATTCCTCTTCATTTTCAAATTACTGTCAGAAGCCTCTGTGTTTGAACATCTATCACTAATCAATCACAGGTAGAGAGAAAAATGTAATTTATGCTTCAAAAAAATGCTCTTTAGAAAAAAATGAATCACAAAAATATGTTTAATAAAAACAACAATATTCTAATAACCTTTGTCATTTGGAGAAACTCGTCACAGGTCAGTGGCTCCTCCTGGGGGAGTTGACAAAGAGGTGTGCTGCTCATTTCTTCTAGAATGGCATCAATGCGGAACTTGATCAAATCATTGACCCTGTCAACCAGGATTTCCAGGTCCTCTTCAGAAAAAAGAGAAGTGAATACAAAAGATTAAGCATTTTTATTTGTTTTTTTATTATTATTAAACACTAGATTAGCCCAGCCAGTGTGGCTCAGTAGTTTACCATCAACCTATGCACCACGAGGTCTCCGGTTCAATTTCCAATTAAGGCACACGCCCCGGTTGTGGGCCTGATCCTCAGTGGGGGGCATGCAGGAGGTGGCCAATCAATGTTCTCTCTCATCAATGTTTCTCTCTCTCTCTCTCTCTCTCTCTCTCTCTCTCTCTCTCTCTCTCTCTCTCTTTCTCCCTCTCTCCCTCTCTCCCTCTCTCCCTCCCCTCCTTCCTCTTTCTCTAAAATCAATAAAGAAAAAACAAAACACTGGATTAAACTACAGTAGTAAAACCAGGATTAATGTTGCTCCATACCAGTTTCACACTTGCTTTTCTCATGCTATTCTTTCTTTGACCAGTTTCCAGGGTTTCTCAGCCTGCCTAACTCTGACTCAGACTTGAAGATATGGCTCAAGTGCATCTCCCTGAGGAGGCTCCCCATGATCTTCATGTACTTGAGCAGAACCCTCTTCCTGTACTGACAATGAACCTGAGCATCCTTCCATTTCTCCAAATACCACATGGTCTCCTCTGGTGTCTTACCTTCTGAAAGGCATATTTTTCATCCTTGCATCTTCAAGACTCAGCCCACTGCCTGTTCTACAGGAGGTATTCAACAACTCTTATTGAAGAGAAGTTCCCTCAATGTTTCTTTTACTGTTACAATTTTAAGGTACATTTTTTAAAATGTAGTAAAGTAATATTTAACACTAAGTTCTATGGACAGAAAGACCAATTCTGAAGAAAATTAACAACTTTACTTCCAAAGTAGAAATGATGGTTAATGGATTGCCATCTATGAAGTAAATAGATTTTTCAACATTTATCAACAGTTAATCTCTTTTTTCCTAATACTACATTCTTCTAGAAATGAAGTTCAAATTGAATACAGAAAAATTCATGTTACATACTCATGATGTATAACTTTCAGTGGGGGGAAAAGGAGAAACATCTGTAACAATAATTAATTAATTAATTAATTAAAAAATAAATAAATACCTTTACTACCTAAAGATTAAAGTACTAAAAGTTCCAATCAATTTTAAGCAAATTATTAAAGAGGTTACTCAAGATACCAAATAGTTCTGCCTGGTAAGCTTACTCATTACTAAGAGAGCCTACACTTTTACTTACGCATGTGTGTGCTCAGTAAAATTCTTTACTATTTCTGATTCTTCAAAGCTTCCTCAGAAGCATCTGTGGTAAGCTGATACCTTTGAAGAATCCAACTGACTCCTCAAAGCATCCTCAAGGACTATTGTGCCCCTCCTCCAGGATGCCTACATCCTAACCCCCGCAAATGTTACAAAGGGGGCTTTGCAGATGTGATCACGTTAAGGATCTTGAGATATGGAGACTGTCCTGGATGATCCAAGTGGGGGCAAGGTAGTCTTAAGGGTCCTTATAAGTGGGAGGCAGGAGGGTCAGAGTCCGAAGACAATGTGACTACTGAAGTGAAGAAAAAGAGACGAAGATGCTAAGCTGCTGGTTTTGCAGATAAAGTGAGCAGCAGCCAAAGGATGTAGGCAGTCTCTGGGACCTGAAAATTATCCCCCGGGTGGTTAGGCAAGGAAAATGGCAATGTCTAAGTTTCCTGGAAAAACCCCTCCATACCACGTCCCAAATTGTGTTCCACTGCCTACCAAGGAAGGTCTATCAAGTGTTAATATGTTCTCCTAGAAGACAGCCAAGGAATTCTGGGAAACACCACTAAAACAGCCTGCTTTGGGAGACCAATGGACAATGGCATATTAAAGGCTATGAGGAGTACCACAGAAAAGAACCTGACTGGCTTTGCTCATTCTGAAATTCCCACACTTCTCTAAGCCCAGATCCCTGCTTTGTAGCATACCTGCACACATTCTGGGGAATCGTATTTTAAGGAATATATATATACCAACTTGCACATATTCTAAAGTGGATTCAATCCCTCATTAAGAAAAAGTATTTGCATAAACTTTTTCCAGATAGCCTGTTGCTCAGCATTCTACTTTGTCCAAATCTCCCCATATTTCAAACTGAGATCTGAAAATACACTATTAGTATAAAAAGCTGAATGACTCCAAAGATCCTTATTTTATTATTAATTTTTTTTCTTTGTTGATTTTAGAGAGAGAGGAAGGGAGAGGGAGAGAGAGATAGAAACATCAATGAGAGAGAACATTGATTGGCTGCCTCCTGCATGCCCCCCACCGGGGTTTGGACCCACAACCTAGGCATGTGCCCTGACTGGGAATCAAACCTGGTGCATGGGTCAATGCTCAACCACTGAGCCACTCTGGCCAGGCCTCCAAAGATCCTTTAAATTCTAACGTCCAACAATAAGTATATTTTAAAATGTAGTTAATCTCTAGGAATAAAATTAAATAGTGAGCCCAGCCAGTGTGGCTCAGTGGATTGGGCATTATTCCATGGACTGAGAGGTCCTGGTCTGGTTCCCAGTCAGGGCACATGCCCCAGGTGTGGGCTCGATCTCCAGTAGGGGGTGTGCAGGAGGCAGCCAATCAGTGTTTTTCTCTCACATTGACATTTCTATCTCTCCCTTCCTTTCTCTCTATAAAATCAATAAAAGCATCTTAAAAATTAGATAGTGAATATATATACTTTCCAGGAAATTAATGAATTCATATATTTTGGTAAAATTCTTTGGGGAACAGCTTTAAAAATAACTCCCCATTTCACTATTTATATCACAATATCTATAAGAAAGTATACAACACACATTAAGAACTCAGCCTTTCAAACTGAGAAATAATAACTATTTACACAGACTTACTGATCTTTGCAAAAGCGTTTTCCAAGTATGTCTCAATGTTCAGTGATGTCCAGGTCAGTGCAGCCAGGCCGGGTTGGAGAGCTTCATTCACTTTAGCCAAATGAGGGGCCATCAGTTGTTCCACGGTGGGAGGCATTTTTGACTTCACTCTCTGATATTCAGCCAGCATCATCTGCAATGAAATGGGGGATAAGGTATCTATTAATATCTCGCTTTTAATATCTATTAGTGTCACTTTTTTTTTTAATCCAAATGGATGAATTTCATTTAGGGTCCAGCTGCAGGGCTCCAATAGCAGCCAGGCAGGTAGAGTGGCCCAAACAAAGTAAGGATGGAACAGAAGACAAGAGATCCCTCCATAAATATACATTCCTAATCTGATCAAATATAACTGAGGAGGTGAGACAAAGAGTTAAAGAGTAAAAGTTTCTCAACCCCCTACCCAGCCCAAAAGGGGAGAAAATTTTGAGGCCAAGTGACTTTTCTAAACCAGGTTAAGTCATGTTACCAGTGCTTTGGCCTGTGTATCACTAAGTTTGCATGGTCAGATTTGTATGCAGGTTAGCTCCTCTGGACCACTTCCTGTGGACCATACTCATCAACCAAAGTGTCAGGGTAACCAGAAGTCTGCCTCAGTCCCTTGCTGGAATTGTAAACCAAATCCTGATGCAAGACCCAAAACATAAGGAGTCAGGTACCAGTGTTGATATTATCAAGTGTCATGACTTTAAGTATATCCATATACTGAGACAACCGAATTACATCTCCAGTCCAGATCTCACTCCTCAAGTCTAGATTCATACATGGCAAGCAGCTACTCAATACTTCTACTTGAAAATATAGCAGACATTTGAAACTTGACATGTCTAAAACTGAAAGTCTTTTCTTCCCCCAAAGTTCTCTGCCCAAAGCATTCTCTATCTCAACTGACAGCAACTCCATCCATCTAGTTCTCAGGTCATAACTCAAAAGTCATCCTCAAATCCTCTATCTCACACCTACATGCACTCCATAAGGATATCTTGTTTGCTCCATATCCAAAAAGAGATCCTACTGACGCTTACCACTGCTACCACCATCATTGACTCTATTGTAATGGTCCACCATTGTCTCCCTGCTTCTTGCTCAATATAGCCGCAAGAGTAATTCTTTCAAAATCTAAGTTAAATCATGTAACTCCTCTGCTTACGTAGCCACATGGCTTCCCATCTTACTCAGGGCTACAAGCTCTTATGTTGGTCTGCAAAGATCTACCCAATCTGGACTCCATTACTTCTCTGACTTCATCTCTAAAAACTCTTTTCCTCTCTTATCTGCTCCTACCCTAATGTATTCCTTAGCCTTAGAGCCTTTGCATCTCCCTGAAATAATTATTCAAATACCACCTTCTCAATTAGGCCTATCCTGACTACCTACTTAAGATCCTAAACCATAACCAAAAACATCTCCATACTCCATCTTCTTTGCCCTATTTTTTCCATAGCACCTATCATTTTCTGATAAGACTATATAATTTATGCATTTATGAAGCTCATTGTTTGCCTTCTGTTTTACCCAACTAGAATATACGTTCTGTAATGACAAGAATTTTGTCTGCTTTGTTCAACATGTCTGAAACAATACTTGGCACACAGGAGATGATGAACCATATGGCTCTAATTAATAAATTAGTTCTCATTAGAAGGAGAATTTGTGATAAAAAAAAAAATCTCATGGGTTCTGGTCCTTCACTAAATTTACCTGTGGTTAATGTTGAACTGTACCAGCAATTTGTTCATATGCTACTATTTTTAAATAAGAGTAATAGTACTTTCAGCCTACCTTTTATAATAATGTTAATGTCAACAATAATTAATTATAAGAAATGAACTTTAATCTATTTATTAAATTCAATTGTTTTTAAGTTCATATCTTTAATGTGCATGTTGGTGTTACTTTGTTATTAATGTTTTCCAAAGTATTTTTCCTGAAATGCAAGCCCCAGAGATTCCATAAGAAAATTGGTCTCTGAACGGACAAGTTTGGAAAATGCTGTATAAATTATCTCCCCTCCTGAACAGTCAACTAATATTAACAATTCTGAGAAAATTGCAAGAAGGAAATGAAAAGCTCAGTGGACTTTGTGAATGTTGTTAAACCCAACATTTCTCAAATGAGTCGCGTAATCCTTTCTTCATATAACACTTTTCCACAATTTCTATATATCCTTTCAATTTCCATAAAAGCCACCTTCAAAAAGCCTAAATTTGAAGGTTCTGTTAGCAGCTACTTACACATTTCCTGAAGCTTTTCTCTGCTGCTTACCTTTTTTTTTCCACACTGTCCATCACTTATTCTATTTGGGAAGCCATTCTTACAAACATTTTTCTATGTCCCACCCTAATCCTTTAATCCCATGAAGTATTACTCATCCATTTCATAAATGAAAAACTAAGGTTTAAAAGGGTACAGGAATTTTCCCAAAGATAATCGTTCGAATCCAGATCAAATTGGCTTCAGAATCTATACTTGTAGCTCCTGGTGGTGAATACTGTCTCATTTCTTTCTACTTTGAACTGTCTTCCAAGAAATAGACAAAGAATACAAATTCTCAGCTACTTTGCATATCTGAAGCCTGAAAGCTGTATTAAATATTCAGCACAATAACTGTCACCTAAGATGGTTCCCCAAATCTGCCACTAGACCTGCTCTTACCATCTGTTCATGTTGGGGTAGGAACCTCTAACTCTTTCAGTCTCCAAGATACAATAAATGTCAACCAGATAATACTTTACTTGCTTTGATTGTCATTTACAACTGTGGTAGTTTTTAAAACGTTCTTTGACCTTTCTCCCCTCATGGGTTGGGGTCTATGTCCCCTCTCCTTGAATCTGGGTGGATTTATGGAGTCTAACAAAGCACAACAGAAGTGATGCTATGAGACACTGAGCTGTCCTAAAGGCCACACAGCTTTCTCTTTATTTATTTAACACCCACTCTTGGAACCCTAAGTTGCCATATAAGAAATTCTACTACCCTGAGGTCTCCATACTGGAAGGCCACATGTAGTTGCTCCAGTCCTTAGTTTCAGCAGAGGAAAGCTTCCAGCCAACCCCACCAAAGAACCAGATATGAGAATGGAGCCATCCTGGCCCTTCCAGACTGAACATCTGCCAGCAGTACTAAATAACCTTAGTCAATGCCACGTGGAACAGGAGAATCACCTCCTCAAGCCTTGCTTAAATGCTTTACCCACTGAATCATGAGATATAATGAAATGATTATTTTAAGCCAGTACATTTGAGGTTGTTTGTTATATGCAACAGATAACTAAAACAATTCTGTGGACAAAATTATCATCAATTTTATATTCTTATAAATATTTTATCTTTTTTTTTTTAATCCTCACTCAAGGACATTTTTCCATTTTTTGTTCAGATAGACTGGGAGGGAGAGAGAGAGAGAGAAATATCGATGTGAAAGGGACACATCGAGTGGCTGCCATCTGCACAAACAACCAGGGCCAGGGACAAACTGCAACCAAGGTACGCACCCCTAGCGGAAACCGATCCGGGGTCTCTCTGGACCGCAGGCCGACACTCTAACTGCTGAGCCAAACTGGCCAGGGCTAAATATTGTATCTTAATAAAAAATACTATTTTCTTTGTAAAGATGTAGATAGACTAAGCGGCTAAAAGGGAATCCCAACATGCTGACTAGTATGTGGTAAGCCCGCATTTCGGGAATGTCTGCCCATTGCCAATATTAACTTTCTAATATAACATGGAGGAATAGGAACACAGTAGTCCCCAAGTCTGGGTTCTGGTCCCACTTCTGCCACTTAATAGCTATGAGACCTTGGCTACGTCATTCAGCTTTTCTGAGCCATGGTTTTGTCATCTATAAAACACTATAATAGTATATTGCCTTACCTAACATGGTTGTGGAACATATCTAATGGAATAATAAACATGAAAATGGCTTAAAATTTAGAGCATTATGCAAATGCATGCTTTATTGGCCTTATACTATCATGTTAACTCCTATAAAATTGTATCAGTGGTCATATTGTCAAATATCATGGCTGCATTAATATCACGACCTTATTTCAATTGTCCTCTGGGCACCACTTGTCACTGCTGACCAATCCCTCCCTCATGATGCTCTTCTTACCCTTGGCTTCCTTGACATTCTGTTTCCTCCCACCTCAAAGGTCATTCTTTAATTTTATTGGCATAGTCAACCTCTTCTATCAGACTTGTCAATATTGGAGCTTGTCTGGGTTTGGTCTAGGCTCTCTACTTTTCTTTATCTACATTCTCTTTCTTGGAGATCTCACAGAACAATGACTTTAAATAGCAACTATATTCTGATAACTCTCAAATATATGTCATCTTCAACTTTGACTTCTGCACCCAACTCCAGACTTACTATCGGTATGGATAACACCTCCACTTCGCTCTCTAAACATCATCTTATATTTAAGGTGGGAACAAATGATTCCCTCCTGTCCCCCAAAATAAACTAGTTCCAGACTTTGCCATCTCTATAAGTGGAATGTCCGTTCAGGGCCAACGCATTTTACTGAGCAAGCTGTGTAGAATATAACCTACACGGTAATAAAGCCATACTTTGAGTAAATCCATTGAGTTGCTCACACTAAAAGCAAAGAATCATCCATGAGCCCTCTCATAACCTGCCTATTGACATAAGTCTCTAATTCACTGCTCTACTACTTGGCTGACATCTACTTTAAGCCACCATCATCTCCATCCTGAACCAATGCATCAGCCTTCAAACTGGCTTCATGTTGACACGCTTGTTCACTATAAAATCTATTCTTCACCCAGCAGTGAGAATGGTTTTTACTGTAAAAGTTATCGTTCCCTTTTTCCTGCTCAAATTTCTCCAATGGCTTCCTGGTGCACTCCAACTTGTAACCTTGGTTTGTGAGACCTGGCCTTGCCCACCCTGCAGCCGCATTCCACGGCACTCTCCCTCCTGTCACTCCACTCCGGTCACCCTGGGCACTTTCTGGTCCTCAACAGTGATACACCATCATCGTTTCTAAAACACAAATTGGAGCTAGCCAGGAAGAGGAAAAGAAAAGCACTATACCTTCATGTTACCGAAGTTCTTTTTGTACACATCCCGCTTCTGGAAAAGGGCAGCTGCAAATGGGGAAACGTGCAGACCCATCTGTGACATGCACTTTGTTTCTCTAAATAAGGTTAATATCTGAGGATCCAAGTTTACAAACAATTCTCCTGTGCCTGGAGCCTTCACCAATAAAGAAGCCTCCAGTCCTATGTGAATTTTATCAATCTGAGAAGAGATCAACATTTTCACTATTAGAAAGTTCAATGCATACATAGAGCATCTAGCTTAGCCATTCCTGGGAGAGGCTCATTAAAAGTTCTTCCATGTGGTTGAGCTTCTCAAACTAAAGACAATGGGGCCACGCACTCTTCTCCTAGGTTCACTTCAGAAAAGGGTCTTCAAGTCCTCGGGGATGATGTTGCACAGTCAATTCAACAAAATGCTTGGGTCATGATTCTCTCACATTGAAGTTATCAGTGGATAATGCAATTAAGAGTAGCTTCTCAAACCATTTAGCTCCCTGATACCTTTATTCCTACCCAGTTATTTTTCCTAATAAGAGTGTCATAAAAACCTACTAAACTGTTTTTAGTTACCTAGAAAAGCAAGAATACCACTATGGAGACATCTCTGTATTGGCTCAGATACCAAAAACTGAACCAGGAAAATGAGAAACCATTTTAGAGGCCCAGTAAGGCTGAATTTTATCCTTAAAAAAAAATAAAAACAAGTGTTGGTAGGGTTTGAAATGTAAATTAATTAACGTAGTATGATCAAAGAAAACTTAAGACTTTGTTTAACACACATACTAGTGTTCACTGACACATTAAGAAACTGAATGGAGCCCTGGCCAGTGTGGCTCAGTTGGTTGGGCATCATTCTGTGCACCAACGGGTTGCCAGTTCGATTCTTAGTCAGGGCACATGCAGGCTTGATCCCCTGTCAGATGGGGGGTGCAAGAGGCAGCTGATCGATGTTTCATTCTCACTTCAATGTTTCTTTCTAATATTAAAAAATAATTGTTAAAGAAAAAAAAAGAAAACTGAACACGCACACAAAAAAAGTGAAGAAATCCTAATCAACCAGGTAAAAGAGCCAATAAACAAGACCTTCTCCTTTATGAGTTTGTAAATTATATAAAAGTAAGTTTGTTACCTGGCTGTGATTTTTTTTTAAATGAATCATTATTTTTCCTCATGGACATATTACACTCTTTAACTGATTATCTACCTACATTCAACCAAACCTGTCACATAAAATACCTGCGAACTCAACTCTCTACAAAAATAAAACTGTTCAATGCTAGGGGAGGATTTTCCACTGATTGAAATGGAGATGTCTTTGAAGAACATAAATGTACAGACTTACTTGTTGAAGCCACACCCGGTGGTACAGAACCTCAAACTCCAGGAGGACCTTGGCCACTCTGTTGTAACTGTAAATCACGGGTCTGGCTTCCGGCGTCCGAAGCACAGTTGGGTGCTGCTGGAAAAGCTGCATTGGTTGCTGAATCCTGTGGAACAGCTGACGCGCCCACAGAATCTTCCCAGCAATGGGAGGCTGGTCTCGGGCCAACGGAGGATCACATTTCTGCTTTGAATACAGCTTTGCGACCATATCAATGTCAGCTCCATAGTTTTTGAGGATACGCCGGTATTTGTCATCAATACCAAGATTGGGTATATTCAATCTGATTTTTTGTTAAGTGAAAGGCTTGAATTAATGGGACAATATCTAGCAATCTCCTTTGTAAAGTCATTTTAACACACATGTTAATGGAAGAAAATAAGATATTTGGCGAATTTTAAAAATCAAAATAGTATTAATACATCATATCACAACAAAGTGGTTTTTAAAATATAGTATGTATGGAAAAACATGCAATACCTGACTCAGAAGAACTGACCTCTTTTCTCTTAGATTGTCAAATAAAAAAAAACGACAATAGCCACCACAACAATAGCTGTCCAATGCAAACGCCCTATCATGAACCATAAATATATAAGCCACATAACAGAGTTGTATCTTACTGGTCACACTGCATGATAATGTTGCATCTGATTGGTTCATTCAAGTATAGGCAACTGATTTTTTTAAAAATCACTTGGGAGCAAAAAGGGTAGGTAATCACTTTTTTGTTAATCAATCAAAATTACACCTATTTTTTTGTCAGATCGGCAAAAAATATATTTTTTGTTGTGACACAGAATTTTAGTAATTAGTTTGTGTGCCATGAAACAAAAACAGTTAAAAATCACTACATTAGAATATGAAATAATAACAATAATGCAAGCTAACCTATGTTCATATCACCCCAATTTTAGAAAACCGAACTTAGAAAACTGTTCTAGACTTTTACCTTTCAAATTTCTTTAACATACTTAGAGCTTGATTTGTGTTTTGAATCTTGTCAAATGTAACATCCATGAACTTCTGCAACTCATTCTAAAACAGAAGAAAATCTGCTTATGAACATGAATTAGCATTAGGTAAAGTCCTATTTAGCATCAAGATAAAAGAGCTTCCGAATTCTCTACAATCACATATAATACAGAACAAACTATAACAGAAAACTTTGTTCTCACACCTGAGCTTGAAAGACAGGGAAATGCCCAGAAACCAGAGCACAGAGGGACCCGAGAACCAGAGCAGTCCCAGGAGTCGGCCTGCGGCAGGCTCCAGAGGTGCTGGCTGAGGTACAGGGCCTGGGGTAGACACTGAGGCTTGATCACAATGTGGGTAGAGAAGCTGTTGGGCCCTAATGCTCTCAACAATCCCTGCAGAAAGGCAGGGCCCTGAAGTGCTGCCCAGCCCATGCCAGGGGGGTTAGATACTGTCTATAAGTCGGGGAAAGTAGCAGGGGGAGCTTACCAGCTGGCCAGTGCTGTGAATGGTAAACCAAGCCCTTTACTTCCTCTAGAAAGAGCCAGCTGATATGCGTCTCTTCCACAATTGCTCGCCTACCACCGCAGTGGAAAGACAGCCATAGACAACCCATGAACAACAATGTAGGGCAGGTTTGGCCCATGGGCATAGTTTACAGATCCCTGTCCCAAAGCAATTGAAATTCCATGCCTGTGCCACACCTAGATGAGGGGTCTTAGTTTAACTACTCATGAGATGAGAGAAGTCTCTCCCAAGAAATTAACATACAGCTAGTCTGGGAGGGCAAAACCTCTAGGGCCCCAGCAGAAGCAACACAAAGCCACTCCACAGGGACACATCCACAGTGCAGGGCCAGGGACCCCTACAGGAAAAAAATAAGTATCTCCCAAGAAGACATGTTCCAAAATAATGACCTAAATATCAATTTCTTAAAGCCTTCAAATCTATTTTCCAAAGCAATTTTCATGGTGGGTTTTCCTGAGAACCTCACACATCTTATAGCATTGTACAACTTTGTCCAAAAATAAAAACAACTGCACTGAGAAACAAGCTACATGATTTATTTATTCTCTGTGCACTCTAAGATTTAGCATGGAGTTGTCATTAAACTATAAATTGAGTTAAATAAAAGACAGAATAATTATTTTATTATTTTCTACTTTGTGTTTCAAGGGAAAGTTCCAATCAATTCTTTTTTCTCAATTTACCAGAGAGAAGTTCTGAGCCTCTACAATGCTAAAAAGATTAATTTATGTCGTGATCAAACTGGGAAGCCATTTTCGTGTGCAGCGAGAATTAGTCCCGAGATGAGTTTGACTTCACGTAAGTAATTTGGCAGGACGACCAGCTGGAAATATCCAGCACGCCACTGCAAACAGCTAGCGCTTGAAGAGATGTTGCTCTCTGGGGGCAAGCCACAGTGCTCCCACTGTGAAACCCCAAAGCTGAGGACAGCTAAACCTGTAACAAGGCGCCTCCAATACTTCTCACTGCTTCTACTGAAGTTATACAGAACAGTAGAGTTAGCCTCCCCAAATAAACACTCCAACTTCTTCACTACATAAACATCTCTGAGCATGAACTCTGCAGAACGGGGGCATTTGCAATGCCTCCACGCCCCACCTCCAACTTCAGGCCCCAGCAAATCTTCACTGAGCCCTAACACTGGCAGCTGCTTTTCCCTGTTTTTCCATCCTATAACTTCACAAAGGCCTATGCTGAGCTCTCCATGAACCTAGGACCTTGAATTTGTCTTCTTTTCTCTCTGGGCATTAGGTTCATTCTAACCGTCTTTTAGAGTCCAGCCATGGAATTCTCACACTTGTCTTTACTAGTTATGGGCTCCCAGCTCCTACTCAATTTTCTGTTTGACCTATTAGTACCAGCATGAACTTGAAATCTGGATAGGATTCCAGGCTCTGGTCACCTTGACAATACTGTCCTGACACAACCCTGATCCGAGGCACCTATGTACTGCACCCCACCCTCCAGTTACTGAGCCTCTCCATTCCAGTCTCCAAGGCTCGCCCCCAATACTCCATCCAGACTGCTGGTTAG
This sequence comes from Molossus molossus, assembly GCF_014108415.1. Taxonomy (NCBI): domain Eukaryota; kingdom Metazoa; phylum Chordata; class Mammalia; order Chiroptera; family Molossidae; genus Molossus; species Molossus molossus. The sequence continues at coordinate 28,485,196 of NW_023425366.1, read as the reverse complement.
TTTGGAATTTTCACCCTGATTTTATAGAGACAATGGCTGAGTTCGTGAGTTACTTACAGGGGAATGTGTAGAAAGTTTAGTTAAGAGAAAGAGGATAGAGAAAGAGATAAAGAAGTCAAAGGAAAAGTAGTCATCCAACCAGAGAGAGATATGGGCCATTACTGAGCTGCAAGGTAAGACATTAATAGAATTAAATTTTTAAAAAGAAAATATATAAGAGAATAGGAACTAATGTCTATAACTAATGCTTAAACACCAGGATGTAGAACAATTACACAATTATATTTTTGGAATTATAAAAAGTGGTCTCCCCACTCATTTCCCTCCATTTACTTGGGAAATACAAACACTGTTCTGGCCCCAAGCATCAGCTTCTTTCTGAGGCTTTTCTGATCCCAGGCAAGCAGCAGTGTGGGACTGTTTTTCTCCTAGGCTTGCATCCTGCCTCATGGGTTGTAGAAATGCTCAGGTTCTATATAAAGTTTCATAGGCCTGTACTCCCTCTAAGTTTCTTGAGGCTTCTGTGGACTATGTCTTTGATCTTTGCATCCTCAATGCCTGGTATAATATCAGAATGTTATACTTCTAACATATGTGTACTTGTGTTTCTATCAGAGCACATATCTGCCTTCTGTCTGCTGTGAGCTTTAAGAGAAAATCTACTTCATTTATTTCTGTGTTCATAACCCACAGCATAGAAGCCTAATACATAATTGATGTACGGTAAATGCTTGTTTAATTATAATAAATCTAGACTTCTTAATTCATTACTCACACTTTAATTCAGCAAACATTCTTTGCTCTCCAATTACATAAGGTGCCACCCACCAGACCCCTGGAGACACAAGTAGGAATAAACCTGAGTCCTTCCCTCAAAGTGTTCACCACCGACCTATATTCCACATACATGCTACTGAAGCACCACATATCAGCAAGTGCCGGAAAACAGGTAAAGACCTGACAAATACACATTGATCACGGAGCACAGAGTCAGAATCTGCTACTGTCCATCAGTTTCTAACAAGAAGACATCAAGATCCGTTGTCATTAAGTCTGAATCAGTCCCTAAAAGTGGTCATTGTTTAAATTACTACAAGCATTGTATCTCCCCACCAACTGAAATATGTCTTATAACATAGTGGTTAAAAACTTGAATCCGCCCTGGCCGGTTTGGCTCAGCGGTTAGAGCGTCGACCTGCGGTCCAGAGAGACCCGGGTTCGGTTCCCGCTAAGGGCGTGTACCTCGGTTGCAGTTTGTCCCCGGCCCTGGGTGCTTGTGCCGGTGGCAACCACTCGATGTGTCCTTTTCACATCGATGTTTCTCTCTCTCTCTGTTCCTCTCTCTCCCTCCCACTCTACCTGAACAAAAAAATGGAAAAATGTCCTCGGTGAGGATGATAAAAAAAAAAAAAAAAAAACTTGAATCCTAGAGCCAGACTGCCTGGGCCTAATCCCCACATGACCACTTGTTATCTCTGTGATTTGAGGCAAGTCACTTAACCTCACAGTGACTCGGTTTGCTCCTCTGCAAAAATGAGGGCACTAAGAGCACTGACTTGATAGGATTAGTGTGATTATTAAATAAATTAACACCACCCTGGCTGGTTTGGCTCAGAGGCCAAGGGCATGCAGGTGGGTTGCGGGTTCGATCCGTGGCCCTAGCCAGGGTCATGCAGGTGGCAACCAACCAATGTCTCTGTCTCCCATTGATGTGTGTATGTGTGTCCCTCCCTCCTTCCCTCTCTTCCATTCTATCTAAAAATCAATGGAGAGCCCTGGCTTGTTTGCTCAGTGGTTAGAGCATCAGCCTGTGGTCCAGAAAGACCCAGGTTTGGTTCCTGCTAAGGGCACGTACCTTGGTTGCGGCTTGTCCCCGGCCCCGGTTGGGGTTGCGCGGGAGGTAGCCACTCAATGTGTCTCTTTCACATCGATGTTTCTCTCTTTCTTCCTCTCTCTTCCTCCCACTCTATCTAAGCAACGATGGAAAAATGTCCTCAAGTGAGGATAAAAAAAAAATCAATGGAGAAATATCCTGGGGTTAGGATTAACAAAAAAATAAAATAAAATGAGTTAACACCTATAAAGTGCTTAGAACAGTACCTGACATATAGAATTAGCTGGTTTATTATGATTCCTTCTACCACTGAACTCACCCCTCCAAAACTGCCTCAGAATTCTTCTTCCCTTAAAGTGAACCAACTTATTTCAAACCAAAAATTCTGCAAAAGTTGTAAAAGATGGCCATTTTCCTTCTATAATCAGAATAGTGCAAATTTTCACCTCACTGGGATGAAAAAAAGTATGCATATTAATTATGGTAGACATCTGTGGGTTGTCTCCCCACCTTACCCTTCTTCATTCTCCAACTCTGAGAGCAAACATTCCCAACTGCCACAGGGGGTGCCATCTCTCCTGCTTTACCACGAGAACCAGGGCTAGAACTGCCATCCCAACATTTTCCTTAGGAATTTAGAGCTGTGGCTAGACCTGTGATGTGTTCTCAGAAGCTGATGATAGCCACACCCTGTTCATCCGGACTGAAAGTCAAGATGGCACATCTGCAGTGAGGAGGGGAGGCAGAGGAGCGGGGGCGGGGGGAGCAACAGTGAAAGGGGTCCACTTGCTGAGTCAGTCCTGGTAACATTGTTTCTAAGGCCGGGTGCCACCCTGCCTTTGGGATCTGCCAAACATCACTGACCGTTTGCTTAAACAACCTCTGGTCATAATCATTGCTATTAAAATAACAAACAAATGGAAAGAAATTTTTATATTCTAATAACCACCCTACCCTTCAACAGAGGATGAAACGTAATTGTCTAAGAACTAAGATGGAAGACATGTACACGTCTGTGATTACAGATCATTATCCAAAGTTATATTTATGACCCTTGAATCTATGAAAAAGAGCCTTCAATTATTAACATGAAATCGCAAAACACAGGCTGAGGTCGCTGTCAGTCACCTCAGTGATGAAGACGCCTCTTCCTTCTGATGGGTAATGATTAGCAGCATTATACAGAACAGAAAAAAAAAAAAAAAAAAAAAGACTGTCAACAGGAATTATATTACACAACCTACATGAAGGTCATTAGTCTGCTTGCAAAACTCTTCATAATCCTGGTCAAAATCCATTTTCCGCTGGTCTAAGAAATTATATTCCTTTTTTTTTATAGTAGCAATAATGCCCTGAAATGTAATTAAAGAAATGACAATATTTCATTAGTTTAGCATTACTTAATTAAATATAACCTTTAAATGTGGAACCTGAAAAATCATTGCCAGAAAAGCAACTTAAAAGAGCCTATTTCTTAAGTTACATCGCTTAACACTTATTACAGCAGTATAATGTTGCCTACTGCATTCAAAGAAGTCATTTGGAAAGCATTTTCATGAGGTTTTGTGTATTTTTTAAGAAAAATATAAAATAAAGGCCACATCTGAAAAGTAGGAAAAGTATGTTCTTTAAAAATTTCTTATTAATCACATCTGAAATAATAAAAATGAAGCCTAGAGAAGTTATTAAAATATTTTTCGTTGAAGTATGACATCTTAGAGAATAAATAAGACTTTAACAGAATACAAACTTAGAAAGAAAACACTTATAATATCTACAGATGATATACTATCTTCTAAGCCTCAAATGTCTTAAATAAAATGTCAAACAACAATCTACCATTTAAAGAATCTCTAGAATTAATTGGCTTTCTTCTGCCTGGCAAAGCTGCAGTCCATGACTACAAGAGTACAAATTAGGCAATTCATCTCCTTGAAAACACTATTACCCAAAGTTTTGTTTGCTCTGAATAATGAGCTCCATTGCTATGTGATCATTCTTAACTAGATACTAAGCCATTCTCAAACTCAGGAGACCACACTGTTGACAAAGGCATATAATTTTTATGAAGAATGTTGGGCCTCCTTCTGCAGTCTCTTCTTCAAAGTCATCTCCACTTATATATTAATTCAAATATCTTAATAGATAAAAGTGTATAAACTGCATAACTCTGTGAGTCAAGTTTACTAGTTAAAACAACCAACTCTTTCATGTTGTAGAACTACAAAAGTAGTTCTTTTTAGAAATTGTATATATTATAATGCTACCCATCATGTTATATGAACTATGTTTAAAAAGCATGAAAAAGCTACATCTCTACATGTTAATATGGTAATTAAGAAGACCTGGGGCCCTTAGAAAATTCTGCTCTTCGATTGAATTTTATAGTCACTGGAGAGTATTAAATAAACCAATTAATCGTAACCTTTAAACCAACTAATCAAATTATTGATTCAATTATTTCAATTCAATTATTTGACTACTAATTCAATTATTTGACTGATATTTTTAAGAAAGTATTTTATTTATTAATTAAAATAAATTTATTGGGTGACATTGGCTAATAAAATTATATAGGATTCCAGTGTAGATTTCTATGATACATGGTCTGTATACTACATTGTGTGCCCACCACCCAAAGACAAATCATCTTCCATCACCACATATTTGGCCCCCTTTTCCCTTTATGAACTCCCCACCCCGCCTTCGCTCTGGTAATCACCACACTGTTGTCTGTATCTATGAGTTTGGTTTGTTTGTTCTTCTTGTTTGTTCATTTGTTACTTTCAGTTTTATATCCTACCTGTGAGTGAAATCATATATTTATTGCACACCTGTTATGTACCAGTTAACTCTGATGACACAGGAATAAACAACACAAACAAATCCCTGCCTTGGAGGAATTTACAACCTTGGTGGGGGAGAGAGGGTCAGAATCCATGAAAATCACAAATAAATGAACAAGGTCATTTTAGAGAGGATAAAGGAGTAAAGGGACAAAGAGTGATTGAGGTCCAACAGAAACCAAGGAAAACAATTGAGAGGGTCATTTAAATCAAGATCTGGAGGCCAAGGAGGAAATAACTACATGAAAATCCAGAGGCAGAATTTTCTAAACAAAAAAGCACTGCTAGCCTGAAGGTGGACTGCACTGTGTCTGCAGATGATAGAATGAGAAGAGGAGCAAGTCAGGAGGTGAGAGGCATGGACAGGGGCGTGATTGCCAGGCGAGGAGCCTGAGATTCATTTCCACGGACCCCATTTTGAGCTTCTAACATTGGTACTAACACACACACACAAAATCTCACCTTACCCTTTCCTGCATCATCCATATTTTAACTCATTACCCATGGTCCATCCATTTTAATTAATATTTCACTTAGATTTTCAAAGCAATTTCTCTTCTCAGTATTTTTATCAGGTTAGAACCATCTTTATGTGCATTTAGATGTATAGTTCAACTTCTCATTCAAAGATAACCTTTGAAATATATTCCAAAGTTATTTTTTTCAAAAGAATAGAAAATAAATAGATTTCAAATTGAAAAATAAATGGATATATTCAATTTGTCTTGCAAAACTGTCACTTTCCAAGTACAAATTTTCTACCCTGCAAATTACACAGGATTCATCTACAGTGTTTCCAGCTACATAAGAAAGGTGTTTTCTTTTTCCCTGCCAAAATCTAATGTACTCAGGGAATGAAAGAGACTACTCTAAGTATTGGCCTAAAATGTTAATAATACAAAAACTGGCAATAAATTAAATGATCCTTTTTTTGCCCTGGCTGCATAACTCAGTTGATTGGAGCATCGTCTCTTACACCGAAAAGACTGTGGGTTCACTTCCCTGGCAGGGCACATACCTACGTTTCAGGTTCAATCCCAGGTCAGGGTGTGTACAAGAGGCAACTGATCAATGTTTCTCTCTTTCTCTCACTCTCTCTCTCAAATCAATAAAAAAACATATCCGCATGTGAAGATTTTTTAAAGTTTTTAATTATATGATCCTTTTCAAATTCAAGTATAAAAATTTTAAGTTTCACATAACAGTCTGAGGAATAGAGTAGACCCAGACACATGGAAGTAGGGCACAGACTGACATTCCTCAGAGGAGGGGTTGGGGGGTGGGGGGGTGGGAAGAGATAAACCACAGAACTTATATGCATGTATGCATGACCAATGGACATGGACAACTAAGCCGGGGACAGGGTGGAGGGGTGGGGGGGTGGGGGGTGCCAATGGGGTAAAAAGGTAAAATATCTGTAACAAAAAAATAAATAAAAATTCATAAAATAAAAATAAAAAAATAAAAAAATTTTAAGTTTCAGTGTCACTGCTCCCAAACAAGAAAAAATTGACTACATCTACATTAAGAATTGAAAACTCACTTTGTAAATTGTTTTTTAAAAATCTTCAAAGCATTATTAGAACACTGTGCCCACTTCAAAAACTAAGATTGGAAAAAAAAGGAAAAATGGCGGCGGAGTGAACGGAAGCTACACAGACCGTCTCCCAGAACCAAACTGGAATTACAACTATAACACAGACAAATCGATGGGAAAAACCAACAGAAAAGCAGCTTGCGAGGACCATACAACGAGGGACACTGACTCCATCCCGGTAGGCTTGCGAAGGCGCGAGACGGTCGGCAGCGCGGCAGCGGCCTTAGCTGGGAGCGGCGCCCCCGGGTCACACTCCCAGGCGGCCCCACAGCGCAGAGCCGGGACAGAGGCTGAAACAGCCACAGCCACTCACCTTGGGCTCCGGCAGAGGGAGGGCAGACTGGACTGGAACTGTGTGGGGACACTCGGGATTTGGAGGGCACTCAGAGCTTTGGCTGAGTGCAGCCACGCAGGGCTGTGGCCATCTTGCTCCTTCCCAGGGCTCTGAGGAGAGGCAGCAGCCCCTCCCTCGGAGATCCAACCCCACCCTGTGGGCCACTGAAGTGCTAATTGAGGCTCACTAACAACCAGCATCTGCCCCACCCTCGGGAAATCCCCTTGTGCTAAGCACCTGAGGGAGCTTTTCAATCAAAAGACAACCCAAAACTCTTCAAGTAACCTAGACTGCTAGCCTCCAGGCAAAAAGCTAGAGGATAACAGTACCTTTCCTGGGCTGGCAACTTTAACCAGGAAAGTAAGACTTGACAGTGGTGTTCAACGTGGGTCCTCCCTCGCTCATCTAAACACAGGAGAGGGAGCCACAAACAGCAGAACACCAACACCCACAGGGAAAACTTGACAGGCTCCAAAGCCCACAGTGATAGCCAAAATGGTGAAACACAGAAACAGAAGCCAAATGAAAGAGCAAGACACCTCCACCGAAGATGAGATCAATGTGGAGCAATTAGGCATGTTAACAGAGCTAGAATTCAGAGCCATGATCTTGAGGAAGCTGAACAGCATAAGTAAGGACATAGAGACACTGAAAATAAGCCAAATTGAAATTAAAAACCATCAAGAAGAGATAAAAAATGACATATCAGAAATGAAAAACACATTGGAAGGTTTAAAAAGCAGAGTAGAGGAAGCTGAGGACCGGATCAGTGAATTAGAAGACAGGGTAGAAAAAATCAACCAATCAGAAAAACAAAAGGAAAAAACTATTAAAAAACAGGAAGACAGCTTAAGAGAACTGTGGGACAACTGGAAACGTAATAATATTCGCATCATAGGAGTCCCCGAAGAAGAAGAAGAAAATGAGCAAGGGATAGAGAATATATTCAAAAAAATAGTGACAGAAAACTTCCCTAATTTGGTGAAGGAAGAAGGCATTCAAGTTCAAGAAGCACAGAGAGTCCCAAGTAAGAAGAACCCAAACAGGCCCACACCAAGACACACAGTAATTAAAATGCCACAAATTAAAGACAAAGAGAGAATCCTAAAAGCAGCAAGAGATAAGCAACAGGTTACCTACAAAGGGAACCCCATAAGGCTCTCAGCTGACTTCTCACAAGAAACACTACAGGCCAGAAGAGAATGGCATGAAGTAATCAAAGTCATGAAAAACAAAAATCTGAATCCAAGACTACTCTACCCAGCAAGGCTATCATTCAAAATAGAAGATCAAATAAAGAGCTTCCCAGACAAAAAAGGCTAAGGGAATACATTAGCAGCAAACCAGCACTGCAAGAAATGTTAAAAGGACTGCTGTAATTAGCAGTAGAAATGGAAAGAAAAATAGAACCACACTAAACAAAAATGGCAATAAATAAGTACATATCAATAATCACCTTAAACGTAAATGGATTGAATGCTCCCATAAAAAGACAAAGAGTAGCTGATTGGATAAGAAAGCATGACTCATCTATATGTTGATTAAAAGAGACCCACCTCTCAACAAAAGACTCACATAGGTTGAAAGTGAAGGGATGGAAAAAAATTTTCCAAGCAAATGGAAAGCAAAAAAAAGCTGGGGTAGCAATTCTCATATATGATAAAATAGATTTCAAAATGAAGACCATAACTAGAGACAAAGAAGGCCACTATATAATATTAAAAGGATCTATCCAACAGGAAGATATAATCTTGATAAACATATATGCACCCAATATAGGAGCACCAAAATATATTAAAAATCTTCTGGAGGACTTCCAAGGAGAAATCGACAACAATACAATCATAGCAGGGGACTTCAACACCCCGTTGACAGCGCTGGATAGATCCTCTAGGCAAAAAATTAGCAAGGAAACAGAGACTCTAAATGAAGCACTAGACCAAATGGATTTAATAGATATCTACAGAGAATTACACCCCAAAACTACAGAATACACATTCTTCTCAAGTGCACATGGGACATTCTCAAAGATAGACCACATGATAGGACACAAACTAAATCTCTACAAGTTCAAGAAGATTGAAATCATATCAAGCATCTTCTCAGATCACAATGGCATGAAACTAGAAATCAATTGCAACAAGAACATGCAAAGACATTTCAACACATGGAGGCTAAATAGCATGTTATTAAACAATGAATGGGTCACCGAGGAGATCAAGGAAGAAATTAAAAACTTCCTGGAAACCAATGAAAATGAACACACAACAACACAAAATCTATGGGATGCAGCGAAAGCAGTTCAGAGAGGGAAGTTCATAGCACTACAGGCCTACCTCAAAAAACAAGAAAAATTTCTAATTGACTGTCTAACCTCACAACTTAAAGAATTAGAAAGCAAACAAAAAGAAAACCCCAGAGCAAGTAGAAGGAAGGAAATAGTAAAGATCAGAGCAGAAATAAATTACATAGAGGCCAAAAAAACAATTCAAAGGATCGATGAAACAAAGAGCTGGTTTTTCAAAAAGATAAACAACATTGATGGACTCTTAGCTAGACTCACCAAGAAACAAAGAGAGAAAACCCAAATACACAAAATCAGAAATGAAAGAGGAGAAGTAACAACCAACACCACGGAAATACAAAAGATCGTTAACAACTACTATGAACAACTATATGGCAACAAATTCGACAATCTAAGCGAAATGGACAAATTTCTAGAAACACACAGTCTCCCAAAACTATTCCCAGAAGAGATAGAAAACTTGAACAGACCAATAACAACTAAGGAAATTGAAGAGGTAATCAAGACTCTCCCAGCAAACAAAAGCCCAGGCCCAGATGGCTTCACGGGGGAGTTTTACCGAACATTCAAAAAAGAACTAACACCCATTCTCCTCAAACTATTTCAAAAAATTCAAGAAGAAGGAAGACTTCCAAACACGTTCTATGAGGCCAGCATGATTCTAATTCCAAAACCAGAAAAAGATACTATGAAGAAAGAAAACTACAGGCCAATATCCCTGATGAACATAGACGCCAAAATCCTGAACAAAATATTAGCAAATCGGATCCAGAAATACATCAAAAAAATTATTCACCATGACCAAGTGGGATTCATTCCAGGGATGTAAGGCTGGTACAATATTCGCAAATCAATAAACGTGATACACCACATAAACAAAATGAAGAATAAAAACCACATGATCATATCAATAGATGCTGAAAAAGCCTTTGACACAATCCAGCATCCATTTCTGATAAAAACGCTCAGCAATGTAGGGATAGAGGGATCATATCTCGACATAATAAAGGCCATATATGAAAGACCTACAGCCAACATCATACTCAATGGACAGAAACTAAAAACATTTCCATTAAGAAAAGAACAAGACAGGGATGTCCACTTTCGCCACTCTTATTTAACATTGTACTGGAAGTCTTAGCCACAGCAATCAGACATGAAGAAAAAATAAAAGGGATCCAAATTGGAAAGAAGGAAGTGAAACTGTCATTATTTGCAGATGACATGATATTATACATAGAAAACCCTAAAGACTCCATCAAAAATCTACTAGACTTAATAAATGAATTTGTCAAAGTAGCAGGATACAAAATTAACGTCAAGAAATCGACGGCATTCTTGTACACCAATGATGAACTCACAGAAAGAGAAACTGAAAAAACAATCCCATTTACCATCGCGACAAAAAAATTACGATACCTAGGAATAAACTTAACCAAAGAAGTAAAGGACCTATTTGCAGAAAACTACAGATCATTGAAAAAAGAAATAGAGGAAGATATAAAAAAAGTGGAAGCACATACCCTGTTCATGGATTGGAAGAATTAACATCATTAAAATGTCCATACTACCCAAAGCAATCTATAGATTCAATGCAATCCCCATCAAAATACCAACGACATATTTCATAGAACTAGAACAAATTCTTCAAAAGTTCATATGGAACCAAAAAGACCCCGAATAGCCACAGCAATCTTGAAAAAGAAGAACAAAGTAGGTGGGATCACAATACCAGATATCAGGTTATACTACAAAGCGACTGTAACCAAAACAGCCTGGTACTGGCACAAGAACAGGCATATAGACCAGTGGAACAGAACTGAAAACCCAGAAATGGACCCAAGGCAATACGCTCAATTAATATTTGACAAAGGTGGCAAGAGCATACAGTGGAGTACAGCCTCTTTAATAAATGGTGTTGGGAAAATTGGACAGCTACATGCAAAAAAATGAAACTAGACCATCAAGTTACACCATACACAAAAATAAACTCAAAATGGATAAAAGACTTAAATGTGACCCATGAATCCATAAAAATTCTAGAAGAAAATGTAGGCAACAAAATGCCGGACATCATACAGAGCAGAATTTTCACTGATACGTCACCTAAGGCAACAGAAACAAAGGAAAAAATGAACACATGGGACTACATCAAACTAAAAAGCTTCTGCACAGCAAAAGAAACAATCATCAAAATGGAAAGGCAACCCACTGTAAAGGAGAACATCATTGCCAATGATGTATCAGATAAGGGGTTAATTTCCCATATATAGAGAGTGTTCATACAACTCAACAAAAGGAAGACAAAGAACCCAATTAAAAAATGGGCAGAGGAGCTGAATAGACACCTCTCCAAACAGGACATACAAATGGCCAAAAGACATATGAAGAAATGCTCAACATCACTAATCATCAGAGAGATGCAAATTAAACCTACAATGAGGTACCACCTCACACCTGTCAGAATGGCCGCCATCAACAAATCATCAAACAACAAGTGTTGGCGAGGGTGTGGAGAAAAGGGGACTCTAATACACTGCTGGTGGGAATGCAGACTGGTGCAGCCGCTATGGAAAACAATATGGTGTTACCTCAAAAAATTAAAAATTGAACTTCCATTTGACCCAGTGATCTCACTGCTAGGAATATACCCTAAGAAGCCTGAAACACCAATCAGGAAGAATATATCTACCCCCATGTTCATAGCAGCACTATTTACAATAGCTAAGATCTGGAAACTGCCCAAGTGTCCATCAGTAGACGAATGGATCAAAAAGCTGTGGTACATATACACAATGGAGTACTATGCAGCGGTAAAAAAGAAAGATCTCTTATCCTTTGAGACGACATGGAGGGACCTAGAAAATATTATCCTAAGTGAAAGAGGCCAAGCAGAAAAAGACAAATACCACATGATCTCACTTATATACGGAATATAATGAACATAACAGTCTGAGGAATACGGCAGACCCAGAAACATGGAAGTAGGGCACAGACTGACATCCCTCAGAAGAGGAGGTGGGGGGGTAGGAAGAGATAAACCACAGAACTTATATGCATGTATGCATGACCAATGGACATGGACAACTAAGCCGGGGACAGGGCGGAGGTGGGGTGGGGTGGGTGGTGCCAATGGGGTAAACAAGGTAAAATATCTGTAACAAAAAAAGAAATTTAAAAAAATAAAATAAAATAAATAAAAACTAAGATTAGTCACATATATATCCTTACAAGAGACAGCAGTTAAAGGTCAAAATAACTAGGAATGGTAGGGTTAAAATAAAATTCAGTCCCTTTAATTTTTTTTTTTTATCATCCTTACCCAAGGACATTTTACCATTTTTTTGTTCAGGTAGAGTGGGAGGGAGAGAGAGGAACAGAGAGAGAGAAACATTGACGTGAAAAGGACACATCGAGTGGTTGCTACCCGCACAACCAACCAGAGCCGGGGACAAACTGCAACCGAGGTACGCGCCCTTAGCAGGAACCGAACCTGGGTCTCTCCAGACTGCAGGCTGATGCTCTAACTTCTGAGCCAAACCAGCCAGGGCAGTCCCTTTAATTTTTAACACAGGTCCAAATAAAATGCTTACATGCAGAGATGATCACATGACACTCAGAACTCAGTGTGAACAAAAGCCTGACACATAGTACTGGCTTCATTAAATATTTCTTTCATGAATAAATGAAGCAATAAGTTATATTTAAACACTTTTCTTGTGCTACTAATGAAAATGCTTTCGTTAATGATGATTAATTTTAGACTATTGGGAAGTCATTATCATAACCACACACCTGAAAAGAACATATTAGCACCATTACACAATTTTCAAGTAAATTTAATTTCTTCTTGTTTAAGGGCTATGAGCTTATATTTCACATTATGAACTATTTGAATCATTTTAAATATAGTTATTTGCATAGAATATCAAAGTTTTAGTTATAGATAAGAGAAGCAAATTTAGTTTTAAAACAATACCTGGTATTTGGTGACCATGTCTTCCAGCCCTTCAATTTTAGAATCTTGCAGGACTGAATATGTCTTAAAGGTTGTAAAGATATCTAGTATCTTAGCAAGACGTCGATGGAAAGTTTCAAATTTTCCAAAAATATACATCTCGCTGAATTCAAATTGTTTTTCATTTAGATCTTGTTTAAGCTTTTGCTTTGTCTTGTGAAAGCAGTGCTGGTATTCCTTAAAATAAAAAAGCAAAATATAAGAATGGGAAAACAATGAAGATAACCTTATTCTCTCTTCAGCAAAGGTCATGGCAAAATTAGGGTGGAATTGCAAGCGCTTTGTTTTATGCCTTTTCATTTACTCATCACTCGGCCTAGAATATTTTCTCCCATTCTCCAATCTAGCAAACCCCTAATTATTCATAATGCATCTCAGTGATGCAGCCTTTCCACCCTGGTCCCACCATATTAGCAATAACCTCACTCTAGGTCTCCCCATTCATCTATCAGAAGTTTAAGAAAACCTTCATCATCTTAGTCATCTCTGAATCTTCAGTACTTGATGTGGTATTGGGACATACTAGGCCCCTAAAGAGGGTAGAATAGTGCATAAATTTCCTTGGAAAGTTCATTAACATGTAACCTTCATAATAGTAAAGAATTACTGTTCTTTTTAGCAACCAAGAATATAATAATTGCTAAATAATTTAAGATGCATTACCAAAAACAACATAAATATAATTAAACATTATCTAAATATAGTATTAGGCTGATCACTACCTGCTTAAGTTTAATTGCTGATAATATTTTTTCCACAACAACATCCTGTGGTTGGCTCCACAAAGAAGCAGTTCCATTATTGGTAATATGAGCTTTACATGCGGATATCATCTGATTGGTTACCTGCAATTTTCCAATAAAATGAGGTTATGTACATAAGAGAGCCATCAATTATAAATTGGACTGGAGGGTCCTTAACTCTTGTACCTCTTAGGATGTACAATCTTTGGACTTAAGCTTTCGATTTATTTGTTTCCATAACAACTATGATCAAGCACTAGCCTTTTTATTCTGCTTTATTGAGGCATAATTGACAAATAAAAATTGTATATATTTAAGGTGTACAATGTGATGATTTGAAATACAGAGCAAAAAGATTACCACAATCAAGTTAATTAACACCTCACATAGTTATCATTTTTAATATATGTGGTGGTAGCACTTAAGATCTGCTCTCGTTATCAAAGGATGTGAAGGGCCTATACACTGAAAACCACAAGGCTTTAGTAAAATAATTTGAAGAAGGCAGAAAGAAAGGGTAAGATATTCCATGTTCATGGATTGGAAAAATCAACATAGTTAAAATGGCCATATTACTCAAAGCAATATATAGATTTAATGCAATGCCCATCAAAAACCAATGGCATTTTTTAAATAAATAAATTTTTAAATATCATCGGATTTGTATGAACCCACAAAAGACTCTAAATAGCCACAGAAATCCTGAGAGAAACTAAAGGCTCTAAGTTATTCATTGTCACAGAAAGGTTGTTGTGATGTTTAGAGGGATTTATAATTATCTGCCATACAGAAAAATATGCCAAAAGATATCTCACAGTGTTTCATTTTTCAAAACTAAAACTATTCCTTGGAAGATTAAAAAAATAAGAAGAACAAGCTGGCAGTATAGTATCACTAACTTGAAAGTATACTACAAAGTGACAATAATCAGAACAGCATGGTATTGGCAGAAAAACAGACACAGACAGATGGAACAAATCAAGAGCCCAGAAATAAATCCACATGTATATTTTTGACAAAGGAGTCAAAAACACAATGGAGAAAAGAAAGCCTCTTCAATAAATGGCACTGTGAAAACTGAAAAGACACATGCAAAAGAATGAAATTGGACTGCTTGCTATTTGTCACCACACATAAATATTAATTCAAAATGGATCAAAAACATAAATACAAGATCTGAAACAATAAAGTAAATAGAAGAAAATATAGATACTAAACTATGGACCTTGGTCTTAAAGAGGATTTTATTAATTATCTCAAAGTCAGGAGAGGTAAAAACAAAAAGAAGTATATAAATGGGACTAATGGGACCATATCAAACTAAAAAGCTTCTGCACAGCAAAAGAAACCAACACCAAAACAAAAAGGCAACCAACCAAATGGGAGAAGATATGTGCATACAACACCTCCCAAAATGAGTTAATATCCAAAATATATAAAGAAATCATTCA
This sequence comes from Molossus molossus, assembly GCF_014108415.1. Lineage (NCBI taxonomy): Eukaryota > Metazoa > Chordata > Mammalia > Chiroptera > Molossidae > Molossus > Molossus molossus. Next base: position 28,470,068 of record NW_023425366.1, on the reverse strand, counting down.
ACTCAACAACAAAATAACAAAAAATCCAATTTAGAAATGGGCAGAGGACCTGAACAGACACTTCTTCCAAGACATACAAATGACCAACAGATATATGAAAATATGATTAACTTCACTAGCTGCAATGAGATACCACCTCACACCTGTTAGAATGGCTATCATCAACAAAACAGGTAATAACAAATGTTGAAGAGGTTATGGAGAAAAGGGAACCCTCATTCACTCCTGGTGGGAATGTAAACTGGTACAGCCACTATGAAAAACAGTACGGAAGTTCCTCAAAAAATTAAGAATAGAGTTACCGTATAATTCAGCAACCTATCTTCTGAAAAAATTAATTGATAAAGATATATGTACCCCTTTATTGATAGTGGTGAAGACATGGAAACAACTAAAATGTCCTTTGATAGATGATTGGATAAAGAATATGTAGTACAGCCCGGGCCAGTTTGGCTCAGCGGTTAGAGCGCCGGCCTGTGGTCCGGAGAGACCCGGGTTCGGTTCCCGCTAAGGGCGCGTACCTCGGTTGCAGTTTGTCCCCGGCCCTGGTTGGTTGTGCGGGTGGCAGCCACTCGATGTGTTCCTTTCACGTCGATGTTTCTCTCTCTCTCTCTGTTCCTCTCTCTCCCTCCCATTCTACCTGAACGAAAATGGAAAAAGTGTCCTCGGGTGAGGATAAAAAAAACCTTTAGAATTTTCTGGGTGAGTTTTTATACATTAAAAGGAAAATCAGATGACTAGTATATGCATGGAATGATATGATGCTGGAATTTGCACTGCAAAGGTTGGGGGTATAAATGAAACAAGATTAGCCATGTGTTGATTGTCACTAAATCTGTGCAATATGTACATGGGTTCGGTACATAACACTCTTCTTTTGCAGAAATTTCTCTTGATGAAAGGTTTTTGAAACTTAGATAAATGGTGGTTTTATAATTTTGTTCAACAACAAGGCCTGCAAATAATATGCATGAAAGCTAGAGTAATAACACAAGCTGACATTTGAGTCTTCTACCCAGGAAACATCCCCCAGGATCCTAACACGCAGTTCTCAAGGGTGACGTTCGGGAAGGACGTCGTGGAGCGCCTGCCTCGCTACTGGAACTCAGAGCACGGAGTTTCCAGGTGAGCTCTCAAGGCTGGACGTCCCTGTTCCCAGGAAGAATCAAGACTCTACTACATTAGTATTCACAACACAAGTCCTGATGAGCTGAACATCCCTCTGTTTTAATACAACATTTAAAATGTTTGCCTTGGCTATGAAAAAGTCATTTATTTCTGAGACCATTCATAATGGGAAAAGCAACAGTGCTCACCATAAACACTTAGGAGTTAGGACATAAGGTTTAAACCTCATTATGCTTTTTTTGGCAGAATCATTACAATTGCTTTTATTACCATGATTGCTATTCTAATAACACCAAGTAAACAACTGTGGCATCAAATACATTTGGTACAGCGGCATATAAATATGAAACAGGAGATAGTCAGTTTTTCCTTAATTAAAATTTACCCATGGGAATAAATAATGTACTAAATAACATAGGCAAGAAATTCCAAAAATAATCTTTTTTCTTTTTATTATATAAATAACACAATATTTATTATAATAATTACTTGTACAAAGAATGCTTTATGATTTTTCAGAATCAGCCTCTCACATAAACTTAATTCTACCTCTATTGAGGGATTAAGCTGCTTTAAAAAATTGTAGGATACATAGACAATGGAGTGTGTAAGTGCAGTAATATTTAATTACCAAAACCTTGACCATTGGCAAAGAAATATAAGTGACTGTACTTACCTTTACAAACAGAGATGTAATCTTCTCAGAGGTATTATAATAATGAGAGATACTATAGATCATTTTAATTGCATTTATAAGTGTGGGGATCGCATCAATCATGGATATCTGGAAGACACCACAAAAGTTTTCTGGGAAACAAATACTAAATTCAGCAAAAAATCTAATAGTCTAATCATGCCATCTTCATTAAAATAAAGTTTAGCCAGAGAAAGACAAGTATCATATGATCTCACTTATTTGTGGAATATAATGAACATAACAGTCTAAGGAATGGGGTAGTCCTAGAGACGTGGAAGTGGGGTACAGACTGACAATCCCCAGGGGGGGGGGATAAAACACAGAACTTATATGCATGTATGCATAAACAATGGACATGGACAACAAAGCTGGGGACAGGGCAGGGAGGGAGGAGAAGGGGGGAATCAGTGGGGGGAAAAGGAGAAACATCTGTAACAAAAATTAATTAGTAAAAAAATAAATAAATAAAGTTTAGCTAAGTGATTTTTACCCAGAATTTTAAAATATTATCTAACACTTTACCTAAATATATTTAAGGATCACTTTATTATTTAGTCATATGCAGTCAATCAAATTTTGTTTCAAGAAGGAAACACTATCTTTCAATGACAAGGAGGTTGTATCAACTAACAGTCAATTTTGTAATCAATGAAAGCAGATGTTTCCTAAAGTTAAAAGTTCAAAAGAACACCTGCTCAATGACTCTTCCCACAGTGGTGCAGCCCAGAATGTCAGTTGCAATATTTAATGGAAAATGGAATATGCAAATGTTTTTAAATATCACATATACATCTTCAATAGATGGATAGATGGAAGGATGGATAAATGGATAGACATACATAGATATATAGACATAGAGATATAGATACATATGTTTATATACATATTTTCTTTTTATATTGATTTTTTTAGAGAGAGATGAAGGGAGAGAGAGATAGAAACATCAATGTGAGACATTAATATCAATTGGCTGCCTCCTGTACGTCCTCCACTGGGGATCACACCCAAAATCCGGGCATGTGCCCTGACCAGGAATTGAACCTGGATCTCTCAGTTCATGAGACAATGCTCAATCCACTGAGCCACACTGGCCAGGCTACATATCATTTTCTTAAGGATAAAAAGAGATTTCTAAGACGTTTCCAACAGACTGTAATATCTACAAACCAAAACTCCACACTCAACTCAGATGAAGGGCCATCAGTAGACTAAGATAGTAGAAGTCATTTACTCACAGGGTCACTGCTGTACAAGGGATCACAGCATTTTTCAAGTGTGTACAAATATTTGACATTGTCCTTTGCCTCATTAGCTGCATCGGTGATTTGAATATCCATCTCCTGCCAAGTCTAAGCACAGTATAGGAAAGCAATGTTAATGAATTATTAATAAAGAAACTTCCAATATAACAGCTGCGAAGAGCCACCAGAGGTCCCCTGGGTCAGACTTTCACTTTGCCCTGTGCCTCTCACATGAAACTGAACCCTGAGAGATGAAGGACATTGCCACACTAAAGAGCAATTTAAATTTTTCACAAAATTTTTAAAGGTATCTCTTCCAGACTTTCTCTTATAAAACCTATTCAATAACTAGGACAGAGCATCAAAAAGGAAGCACGTCCCTCTAAAATTCATGCTTTCTCTCTTCCACTGGCGACTGGATCCACTTTGCACCTCACCCCCACGTTTTCTATCTTCTCTCTATTCTAACCTGAGCTTTCTTTACCTATATCCCTAAACTTTTGTTCATCGGTTAATGTAGTAATTATTTATGAACTGCCAACCATATGCCAGGACTGTGCTATGACGTAGGAACTTCAAAATGGACAGATATCTAAAAGTAGGAGAAGTAAAAGGAAACGATTTAACACAAGCCAACACGTTCATCTGACTTCGCGGAAGTCCTATTGATATTTCTGAACTATAGTACAATGAGATGCTTGCATCCTTTGAGCAATGATATAGGGTAAATCTAACGTGGTTAATGAAACAAATTATTATTATTTAAATTATTTTCATACATTGAAAGATCCATGCAAATGGCTAATAGTCTTTCTGGCACGAATGCCAGATGAGGTGAGCACCTCTATGATGGTCCCCAGTGACCACTGACTCCACATGTTCTTGTGTCATCCCCACCCCCTGATGATGGGCTGAATCTAGCAATTCACTTCTAATAAACAGAATGTGAAAAAAGTGATGGGTGTCGCTTCTGGAATTAGTTTACCAAAAGACTGTGACTTCTACGTTGGGTGTTCCCTTGCATTCTGCCACTTACCCCCTTTAAGGGAAGCCAGCTGCCAGGTTGTGAGGTGCCCAATGGAGAGTCCCCCATGGTAAAGAACTAAAGGAAGCCTCCAACCAATAGCCAGCAAGGAACTTAATTCTGCAACAACCACATGAGTAATTTGGAAGCAGACCCTCCCCAGCTGAGCCTGCCAATGAGCTGACACCCCTACTGCAGCCTCATGAGAGATCCTGAGTCAGAGGAACCCAAGTTCCTGACCCACAGACTGTGGGATAATAAATGTTTGCTTTAAATTGCCAAGTTTGGGGGTAAATTATAATAAAGCAATATAAAACTAGTATGCCAGAACTAAAGAAATATATAAGGTAAGTTTTCATTATTACTACTCCTAGTGGTCTGAATTCATAATGTATATATGATCATGTTATAATGTTACTTTGTAATGACACGCAATGCCCTCTAATCATACATATACGTACTGGTACATCAGCCATCAAATATCTTTAATTCAAAAGCTATTTCCATGGTATCCAAAATTATAGAAGAAAAATATTTATCCAATCTTAAAGTTTTATGTGTGTTTTTTATGAAGGTATAATAACATTTTTCTGTTCCTAATTACTCTGTGGCCTGAAATACTCTAAAACATGAATTTCCTATTTCACACAGAGAAAAGAAATGGCTGACAACCTTCAGAAGCTTCGACCGGGCAGCGGCAAGCACTGCCAACACAGCCTTCACCTCTGGGCTTTTCAACTGATCCAAAAGGTAGTTAAACTTGGAGAGTCTTTTTTTCCAGTGTTCCAGCTCTGCTCGGGGCCCAAGGTCGTCTGCTTCCTTCCGAAGCTGATTGTTTTCTGCGAGGACCTGTGAGTGCCCAGGACAAACACGAACCAATGAGGGCCGGAGATGCTAACGTTGAACATAAGTAACAGATAAGGAAAGAAATAAATGATGCTCTCTGAATCATGCTATGCTTTCATTCATTTGCATGGTTTGAATGACAGGCTTCTACTAACTTAACGTGAATCCATTTTTAAAACCTCCACAAAAACTTAGTGGACTTGCTCTAACTGAAAACTACTACTAAGCTACTTATTTAAGGAGTTTCATAAACGTCTGAAGGACCTGGCCTCAGCATATTTCCTTGGCTCTGTATAACCTCAAACCAGTATATAACCTTAGGAAGCCCCCATGCCTTAGGTGGGTTAATTTCAATTGTGTTTATTTTTTATGCAATGTCCACTTTCACTTAGGACTTTTCTGAAAAAAAATATTTTTAAGATTAAGTCCCAGGATCTCTTTGGAGGACACACTAAATTAGAAAACTCCTTGTATTTCTAGAGATGTTCTCATCAAAGTAAATTATACCTTGAGAAAAAAAAATAGCAAAGAGCTATCTTCTAGTTATATAAGTATACAGAGTCCTTAACTTTCATCTCTTAGAATTCTTCCTATCTCTTCCTATCTAATGACTATAAATAAAGCCACGGGAACCTCACACCTTTTCAGGGGCTCGTGGTAAAAGGCAAATGTGAATGGCAAATGATACACTTTCTCCAAGTGGCTAGTTCAGTAACACAGCATCTGATGTTTGGTTTCTGGAAATTACCTGTTCTGTTTGTTTGATCCATACTTTCATACAACCTTCTATTTTTACCAAAGTTTCGGGGTTATTAGCTAGAGTCAAGTAGTCTATCGGTTCCTTCAGGTTTTTCAGTTCAAATATGTCACACTTTTGAAGGTTCACCTAATTAAAATTAAAGTGAAATAATAAGATGATGCGTTTTACACACACACACATACACACACACACACACACAGTGGTTGACCTCTCAGCTTAGAAGGATCTTAAGGGGATCCTCCGGTCTACACTACCCTGCTCTCTGAAGATTGATTCTGAAAGCACAGTGAGATACCAAATGCCCGATCTTCCCACACACAGAGGACACCATTTGAGAACACTTCTGAGGTCAATTTTTGGGTCAAAAAGAAGGACTGAACTAGAGAGAAAGACAGTCATAACATCACAGAATTTGGGGATTAATAGGAAATTTGAAAATTAAACAGTCAACTCATGAAATCAGAGAAAGTAGGGAAGCTCCAAAAAATTGATTGGGGGGAGTAATTTCTAACCTATCACATTAATTTTTGGAAACTAACCAGAGAGAAATGTTCTCTCATCCTTACCTGATAACATCTTTATACTAAGTACGTTCAAGGGCAAATGCACAGACTTGTCTTAGGAGGAGGAAGAAGGAAGAGGGTAGTAAAGTATGTGTGTTGCATTTTGACTTGACAATGAAACCTAGTGTGTTTTAAACAAACATAATACAAAATGGACCTCAATATTTAATGAAGACATTTTCCTTCTGGTACCGTGCACCTGGCACTGTGAATATCTAAATTCAGATCTCAGGTCCAATCCCGCTTTACCAGCAACAGGGCTAATATGTTTCTCTCAATGGTCAGAACCAGCAGGAGGTGCTTATTTGCCGTACTAACTGCCAGCAAGGTCAAGGAGCCACTTCATGAAGCCCAGGCCCTAACGGCTTCCTCGTGAACCAATTAAAATTCAAGAGCCCACTAGGGGATGTGGAAGGTAGAAGGTTCAGGCTGGGGAGTGGTAGGCACCAGATGCTGGGATCACACTGTCCTCCCTTCAGAACAGCAGAGAGAGTGGCCTCCAGGGTGAGGCCATGCCCCTGCCACCAGGGTCTGCTGCAAGGGGACCCCACAGCTCCTGGATGGTTTCCTGTTTCTTCTTTGGCTTCCCAATACAGCCCTGCCAGCTTTGACCTCTAATGGCCCCGGATCCTGGCCAAGCCCAGCGCTGCTCACAAGCACTGTCAGCTCCCCTCACCCCACGTGGCTCAGACGCACCACTTTGTCCTCCCTGAACCTGGCCTCCTCTGTGGGAGCTTTTCACACTGCTACCCTCTGACAGACTTTTGAAAACCCACCAGGCAGCCACATGACTCCACTCCCCTGGGCCTTTGCTCATGCTGCCCCAGCCTGGAAGGACCTCCCAGCACACTTCTCCCCCCTCCCTCCTGCTCATCAATTTCCACCTGCCACACGGGAGGGCTCCTTGGTTTACAGGGAAGGGCTCTGGGCCTCGTGAGGTGGCACTGCCTCCCTCCTGTGTTGGGATCCATCCCACGTTTTTAAGTACCTCTGCTGCAAAATTAAGTGTATCTGATGAAAGCATGGCTTTTTTACGTAGAATAACAATTTAATTTGGTTCAACTTGTATTTTACTGTGGCCTCAATCGTAGCTACCTACTAACATAACAATTATGTTAACTGGAGTCATCCTGCCCTGGTCTGAATGAAAGTTACTCAAGTGGCCCATTCCACATCCTAAGAAGCCTAACACCTCCCTCTCTCCTTCCCAACATCTTGGTAGGTCTCAGTGCTCTTTGGAGAGGGGTGAGTGTTATATTTTCGTTGGTATCACGAGATCCATTCTCTACCTCCCGTAAACACCTGGTGTGGGCTGTCATCTACCCCCAGTGATCACTAACAAAGGCTTACTGCAGGTAGGACAAAGTTTATGGAAGCTAAAGCTCCCATTTGCCAAACTTATTCTTTTTTTTTAAACTCATCTTTATTGTTGAATGTATGACAGATATTCCTCCCTTTTTCCCCCATTGACCCCCTCCTCCCCATCCCCACCCCCTCCTGCCTTCCCCACACTACTGTCGGTGTACATTGGTTATGCATATATGCATGGAAGTTCTTTGGTTAATTTCATTCCCCCTTCCCTCCCCCCTTCTCTTTGAGGTTCATCAGTCTAACAACCAATTTGTACTTCTTAATTCCTTCATCTTTTCACTCATCCCCCAGAGCCCCTACCCATCTGACAAGCAACAAAAAGTTCTCTGTATCTATGAGTCTGTTTCTGTTCTGCTTGCTCATTTTGTTTGTAGATTCAATTGTTGACAGATATGTATTAATTGCCATTTTACTGCTCATATGTTTATTCTTCTTCTCCTTCAAGAAGACCCTTTAACATTTCACATAATACTGGTTTGGTGATGATGTACTCCTTTACTTTTTCTTGTCTGGGAAACTCTTGATATATCTGTCGATTCTAAATGATAGCTTTGCAGGATAGAGTGGTTGCAGGTCAGTGCTTTTCATCACCTTGGATATCTGTTACCGCTCCCTTCTGGCCTGCAAAGTTTCTTTTGAGAAATCAGCTGACACTCTTATGGGAGCTCCTTTGTAGGTAATGGACTGCTTTTCTCTTGCTGCTTTTAAGATTCTCTCTTTGTATTTAACCTTTGGCATTTTGATGATGATGTGTCTTGGTGTGGTCCTCTTTGGGTTCAACTTGTTTGTGACTCTATGTGCTTCCTGGGCTTGTATGTCTGTTTCCTTCACCAAGTTAGGGAAGTTTTCTGTCATTAATGTTTCAAATAGTTTTTCAATTTCTTGCTCTCTCTCTTCTCCTTCAGGTACCCCTGTGATGCAAATGTTGGCACACTTGAAGTTGTCCCAGAGGCTCCTTACACTATCCTCATTTTTTTTTTTTGGATTTTTTTTTGCATTTCCTTTTTGCTGTTCTGGTTGGGTGTTTTCTGCTTCCTTATATACCAAATCAACGGTCTGCTCCTTGGCTTTACCTACTCTTCTATTGATTCCCTGTAAATTACTCTTTATTTCAGTTAGTGCATCCTTAATTTCTGACTGGCCCTTTTTTATGTTGTTGATGTTCTCATTAAGTCCCTCAGAAGTCTCCTTACTCACTAAGTCCCTTGAATGTCTCACCAAGTTCCCTGAACAACCTTATAACCTGTGTTTTGAACTCTGCATTCGTAAGATTGCTTATCTCCATTTTGTTTAGTTCGGTTCCTAGAGTTTTGTTCTTTTCTTTCATTTGGGACACATTTGTTTGTCTCTTCATTTTGGCTGCTTCCGTGTGATTGTTTCTATGTATTAGGCAGAGTTGCTCTGCCTCCCAGTCATCACAGGGTGACCTACTATTATAGGTATCCTATAGGATCCAGTAGCACTGTCTCCCTGATCACCCCAGTTGGGCCCTCACAGTGCACCCCTAGTGTAGACTGTATACCCTTCTGTTGTAATTGAGTCATGATTGCTGTTGGCAAGTCAATGGGAGGGGTTTACTCAGGCTGGTCAGCTGTGCCTGCTAGCCACTACCTTGGAGGATCAGCTGTGTAGGGGCCCACCACACAGAGCAAGACTTATTTCAGCAGGGCTCTGGTACACACTGAGTCCACTCATTAAGTGTGTCACTTGTGGAGGTGGTTGGGTGGTGGTGTTTCGATGTAGTGTGATGCTGTCCACCAGGTGTGCTGGCTCTGGAGCAAGGTCAGCCACTGCCTATGCTCTATCCAGGGCCACCCGGCATAAACAACAAAGTGAACTGCAGATGGCTGCTTCTTGTGCTGGGCTTGGAGGTGTCTAGGAAAAGCCAAGTAGTGAACCAAGGCTGGCTGCTCCTAGTGCCAGGCCTGGGGCCACTTAAGGAGAGGTATGGGGCTCGCTGAGCCTGGCCCCTCTCAAGCCCTGGCTTCGCACTGCTCTTGTGGGCCACTGTGTTGCACAGGCCCCTATGGAGTCCCAGGTCCCGCCGCTGGTGGCTGGGGAGTGCTGCTGCCCAGTGGGGCTCAGCTCCTGCTCAGCCTTTGCTGTAGTTTTGGGGGATGGTTCTCTGCTGCTGGTCTGTGCTCCTATTGCCTGGAGATGGATGTCTGCTCCCCAGCCTCTGTTGCTGGGGGTATATCTCAACTCTGATGGGGCTGCTACTATGGGGGATGGTTCTGGGCTCCTGGCCGTTTGCGGCTTCCGCAACTGGCACCTCTACAGCTCCACTACTGCGCACTGGTCTGTGTTGACACAGGGTGTTCACTGGCCCGATGGTGCCAGGTGCACTGGTGGGTCAGGTACCAGATGCTGCTTGTTTAAGAGACTTTAGGAAACTCTGAAACAGGATCCAAGACAGGATAATCCTGTGGTAAAGCCACTGGAAACAGCTTGGATGGGCCTAAAAGTTGGGTGGGACAGGGCCTCAGGGAATCACCAGGGTGGGGTCAACAGTGTGAGCCAGGTTGCTGGAGTCCCAGATATGGCAGCATCTGCCTGCCCTGTGGGGGAAGGGCTCCCCAAAGAAACAAAGGCCTCCACCAGCACGTCTGTCCAGGAGAAAGCTGCCCCTCCAGCCCTTGTCTGGAGGCCAAACAGCTCAGTTCTTCCCTGTTCTCTGGTGTCCCTCAAGCTGCCTCCCCTCAGAGCTCAGAGGGAGTGGGTCTGAGTAAGTCTGTGCGGGCCCTTTGGGAGGAGCTCCTGGGGCTGCCGCAGCTGCAGCCTCCCTCTGCCTCAGTTCCCGCTGGTTTTTCCAGCCAGAATTTATGGGGACTTTTCTCCCTGGCACTGGGACCCTGAGCTGGGTGCCTGGTGTGGGATGGGGACCCCTCACTGCTCAGGGAGAACCTTCCCAGCCAGGGTCTCTCCTGATTTTTATCCATCACATGTGGGTGTGGGACCAGCCCATCCGCACCTCCGCCACTCCTACCAGTCTGGATGTGGCAGCTGTTTTAATGCCCTAGTTGTAGGACTTCCATTCAGCTCGATTTCAGGTGGTTCTGAACGATGGTTGTGTTGTAGTTTTGTTGTAATTTTGATGTGGTTGTGGGGAGGAGGCAATACTGCATTTACCCATGCTGCTATCTTGGTCGGACTCCTCGCCAAACTTTTTTTTTCTATTAATTTATTTTTGTTACAAGTATTTCTCCTTTTTTTTCCCCATTGATACCCTCCTCTCCATCCTCCCTACCCTGAACCTGGCTTTGTTATCCATGTCCATCAGTTATGCATACATGCATATAAGTTCTGTGGTTTATCTCTTACCTCCCCCCGACCAACCCCTCTTCTGAGGGTTGTCAGTCTGTACCCTACATCCAGGTCTCTAGGTCTACCCTATTCCTCAGACTGTTATGTTCATTATATTCCATAAATAAGTGAGATCATGTGATATTTGTCTTTCTCTGCTTGCTTGTTTCGCTTAGGATAATACTTTCCAGGTCCCTCAGTGTCATCTCAAGGGATAAGAGATCTTTCTTTCTAACAGCTGCATAGTACTCTATTGTGTATATGTACCACTGCTTTTTTATCCATTTGTCTACTGATGGACACTTGGGCTGTTCCAAGATCTTAGCTATTGTAAATAGTGCTGCTATAAAAATGGGGGTACATATATTCTTTCTGATTGGTGTTTCAGGCTTCTTAGGGTATATTCCTAGAAGTGGGATCACTGGGTCAAATGGAAGTTCAATTTTTAACTTTTTGAGGTAACACCATAGTGTTTTCTATAGTGGCTGCACCAGTCTGCATTCCCACCAGCAGTGTACTTGAGTCCCCTTTTCTCCACACCCTCGCCAACACTTGTTGTTTGATGATTTGTTGATGGCGGCCATTCTGACAGGTGTGAGGTGATACCTCATGGTTGTTTTAATTTGCATCTCTCTGATGATTAGTGATGTTGAGCATTTCTTCATATGTCTCTTGGCCATTTGTATGTCCTGTTTGGAGAATTGTCTATTTAGCTCCTTTGTCCATTTTTTAATTGGGTTCTTTGTCTTTCTTTTGTTGAGTTGTATGAGTACTCTATAGATTTCAGAAATTAACCCCTTATCTGGTGTATCATTGGCAATTATGCTCTCCCAAACAGTGGGTTGCGTTTTCATTTTCATGATTGTATCTTTTGCTGTGCAGAAGCTTTTTTAGTTTGATGTAGTCCCATGTGTTCATTTTCTCCTTTGTTTCCGTTGCTTTAGGTGATGTATCAGTGAAAATTCTGCTGCGTATGATGTCCGAAATTATGTTGCCTAAATTCGCCAAACTTATTCTTAAAGGCACTTTGGTCACTGACTGAATCAAAGGACCTGACCCACCCTCTCCTCTTCAGATATTTGTCAATTTCTCTCCTCCTTCCTCTTCAGGATTTCTTTCATCACTACCCACCACCCACCACACACACACACACACACACTTGCTCTTGACCCAAGTTCCTTCCTCTTGAGATGCAGAACAATACTACACACCTTTCATACTTTGCAAACACATATTTGACATGACTGCGTCTTCCATCATAGTCAACATTGCTATGGAACCTCTCCAAAGTACGGGATTTAAATCTAGTCACCAACCAGTATATCTTAAAGGGGCAATTAAAATGCCTGAAAATTTTTTTCAAGATTTGCAAGGTAGTGGAATTAAGACAGACTATTTAAGAGAAGTACTACACACTTCTATGTTGACATTTTCATTCTCTGACCAGTTTTGAAGGAGTAACTTATTTGTTCTTACCTTCTCCTTCAAACTCTCCTGTGCGCTGGACAGGACATTCACAAAGCCTTCCAGAGAGCTCAGGAACTCCTGCTGGATGCTGGATGCTTCCCGAAGCCCCTCCAGCTCGCCCCCGCCCTGGCACGTGGCCCTGAGAGCGGGAATGAAGATGTCCGACAGCAACCGCCTCATGCTATTGAGCAGGCCCCCATCTGCGGCATCCAACATGTTAAAGCTCACCTCCTGGAAAACGAATAGGAGATCCTTTACTGAAAAAATTACCTTCAATCACAACATAGCTACTGAGTCTTCTCTGAATGTTGTTTATTAACCCATCATCCTGTGGAAGTAAATAAAGACCAATCAAATGAGAAAAGCAAAGGCTAGTAATTCAGCTGTAGTAAGGGGAGGCCACCATCATTTGCAATTCGTCAGAGACTCATAGGTAGGCAGGGGGATGGGAGCGCCTTCTAGTGGGGTGTCCTGACTGGGGGCTGCTCGCCTGGAGAAGCTGGAGGAGAGCTAACTGGAAGCAGGGCATCCTATGTGATTGGTTAGGGGAGCACATTTGGTTTTCTCTGGTTGGCCCCAGGGAAGGCCATTGGAAGTACAGACAAAAATTCAGGAGGCTGGCACTCATGAATCAAATCCTGGCCACTTTGGCCCTGTGACAACAACTTATTATTTAGCTTCCTATCTGGCTTACTTGAAAGTCTGACAAGCAGGCTGGCTACCTGGGCTGTTTATTGTAGACAGCGGGTTGCTTTCTTGGGCAGGCTGCTTCGGGTTGTAGGTCAAAGTTCTATTTTTATATATGGTCTGGCCACTGTCTGCTTTTCCATTCAGTCTCTTCATCCAGTAAGTTATTATTTTCACACCCTGGTTAAGACACAAGCTTTATACTATTCTAAACTGCAATATTCACAATAAAAGAATGAAATAAATAGAACATAAGATGTTTGCCAGGTTACCTAAACCAAGCAGATAGTACAGCTATTAAGGACATGGGAGACATGTTCAGATGAACTTTATTTTACACAAAAAAGAATAAAGTTATACGTCCACTTTAAAAAGTCTTATTTTAAAAGTATGGAATTTGCTCTAAAATAAGTTATGTATGAGAAATTCTTTTTAAAAGGAAAGACCTCACCCTGGTTGGTTTTGCTTAGTGTTTAGAGGGTCAGCATGAGGACTGAAGGGTCAAAGGTTCAATTCTTGGTTAAGGGCATGTACCTGGGTTTTGGATTTGAACCTTCCCTGTTTGGGGTCATGCAGGAAGCAGCCAATCGATGTGTCTCTCTCATGTTGCTGTTTCTTTCTCTCTCTCTCTCTCTCTCTCTCCCTCCCTCCCTCCCTCCCTCTCTCCGCCCTCTCTCTCTTCCTTCCTCCCTTCTACCCTATCTAAAATCAATAGAAAAGTAGCCTTGGCCCTGGCTGGTTTGGCTCAGCGGTTGGAGCATCGGCCTGCGGTACAGAGAGACCCGGGTTCGGTTCCCGCTAAGGGCACGTACCTCGGTTGCAGTTTTTCCCCGGCCCTGGTTGGTCGTGCGGGTGGCAGCCTCTCAATGTGTCCCTTCACATCGATGTTTCTCTCTCTCTCTCTTCCTCTCTCTCCCTCCCGCTCTATCTAAACAAAAAATGGAAAAATGTCCTCGGGTGAGGATAAAAAAAAAAAAAAGAAAAGTAGCCTTGGATGAGGATTAACAATAAAAATAATAATAATAAATAAATAAATAAAAGGGAAGACCTCACTATGACACACACACACAAAATGTTACATCAATTTTTGTTAGTAAATTGAATACTTAATCCTCTTACCTAACAGATTTAAATAAAATGACCCCTTAGTTGCTTGCTTTAAATGCTTTTAAAAACACTTCTTCAAAGGTAGTTTTAGATATTTAACGACTATTTAATCAATAATGGATATCTGCTGCAGAGTGTAAGTGATTTTTGGTAAATGGGGTGAAGGATTGCGCTTGCCCTTACCCGGTGGATATTCTCAGGGGTGATGGCTCTGGAAGGGTCAGGCCTGATGAAGAACACACATACTCCAGTAAGAGCAACATCTTTTCCCTCAGTCACGAACACTTTAGGTTTCTTCATCTTTACAGGACTAGGATTTGCTCTTCCTGAAGAGCTATGCTGTCCTACAAATGCAAAAGAATTTCAGTTTCACAGCTGCTATCTGCAGTCCACAAGAATGCCAGGTGAAGCTTCCTTGTGAAAAAGTGTCATGTTGGCTCATCCATGTGCCCTAGAAGGTCTACCACTTGGACCATCTCTAGCCTGGGCCCTAAAGGAATCTAAAAGAAACTGCTCAATTCCAGATCACAGCTTCATTTCAAAACTGTTGCTCCAGAAAAAGACAGAAAGGAGAGGAGCAGGAATAAGAAAGTTTGGTCCAGAGCAGATTCTAACTGAAGCTATAAAAGTCATCGCTGTTGCAATGGGCCTTCACAAGAGCAGTGGGAGGGGGTGAGGGAGGAAACAGCATCTACCGGCATGTGCAGTGTGTCAGGCCCTCTGCTTGGAACTTTGTCTACATTATTAAAGCTCTCTACCACCCTAAAGGCAGCTGTGACCTGTCCAAAGTCACACAGCCAACAGGTGCAGAGCCAAGATCAAAAATCAGCTCTAACTGCAAAACTCTAGACCTCCCCTCCCCTGCTGCCCCTTCTCTGTCATAGTCTGGTTGGCCCTTCACTACAATGCTAGAATCAGGACCACAGTAGGACAGCATCATGGCGAATGGTGTGACCCTTAAAGGCAGACTCCCAGGGCTTCAACCTTGGGCTGTACTGCTAGCCATGAGACCTTGGGTAAGTTATTTAATCTTTCTGTGCCTCAGTTTTGTCACCTGAACAATGGGAATAATAATTCTAAAACCCTGCACCTGGAAATGTTGTAAGGATTAAATAAGTTAATACCTGTAAAGCCCTTATAAAAGTACATCAAAATATTATCTCAGTGCCCTGGCCAGCTTGGCTCAGCGGTTAGAGCGTCGGCCTGCGGTCTGGAGAGACCCGGGTTCGGTTCCCGCTAAGGGCACGTACTTCGGTTGCAGTGTGTCCCCGGCCCTGGTTGGTCGTGCGGGTGGCAGCCACTCGATGTGTCCCTTCGTGTCGATGTTTCTCTCTCTCTCTCCCTTCCTCTTTCTCCCTCCCACTCTATCTGTCCAAAAAAATGGAAAAATATCCTCGGGTGAGGATAAAAATATATATATATATATATTATCTCACTAAGTATTATCATTATTATTATCAGATAATTCATTTTTGGTCATCCAGGCATGGAGCTCATGAATGGATCATTTAAGTACACAGACTATGTATGCTCTGTGTTATTCCATTGTGCTCGTATGTGCCAAAAGCACTTTTAGATCTACAAATGAACTGGTATTTCACACAAGACCATTGGGGTAGGACCAAGACTATCAGTGCTAACCAAGGGAGTTGGGGAGGGGAGTGGACTAGCAGTTGAATCCGAAGCTCCTGGGATTAGAACCTCTTAGAGGAATCGTCTGCTGGGGCTCTTCTTCCTCGTGATGCTGGGCTAGAGACTTGGACTGGGGTGCTGACATTGAACCCCTCCAAGAAAGGTAACCAGAAGATATCGTTCATTCAAAATTGTGTCCTATTTTTGACTGATATCATCTGGTCTCATGAGGAAGATGTTAAACTAGAAGTTTCAACAAGGCACCAAGATATGAGAAATATCAGAAACAAAGAGAGTTTTAAGGCAAAAATATATCCTGCCGAAACTTTTAAATGTGCTAGAGCTGATTAAATATCTCATCCACATCAGAATCCCAGTCTCAGGAGAGTGTAACCCGAGAAAGGGTGTGACATGCTTCCACTTCCACCTCAGGTCAGGACGGAGCTGAGCAACGCCCCCAGTTTGCCCAGGATGGAAGGGCTTCCTAGGACATGGGACTTGCAATGCTAAAACTGGGCAAGTCTGGGGCAAACCAGAGTCATTGGTCACCATAGCCAAGAAACAGACTCTTCAGCTCAACTACCTAAAACGTCTGGTTTGTGTCTCTTGGAGTTTAGGGACAAATTGGAGCATAACATGATACCTCCCTTAGAAACCTGACCACAGCATGCAACAGGGCAAATGGAGAGAAACTGGGCTGAACTGGGAGCTGGTGACGTGTGCATCAATGATAAGGACAACAGGAGGGAAATATTTCTAGTGAACCAGTTGGGAGTCCCCCTGAAGAGAGAGCGAGCTGGGAACGATCTAAATCACGTTCAAGAGTAGTGCTGGGAGGATGACAGAACAGAGCCAGTCAGTGTGAAGCATGCTACCAAAATACAGAGGCAGAAGGCAACAGCCACCAGGAGGACACCACATCACCGAGGGATGTGCTCCCAGGGGCCGTCTCTGGAGACCTCACCATAGAGGCCACAAGAGCTAGAGACCAAAGAATGCCAAGTCAGGCAGCCAGTAACAGTGCCAGTCCAATAGAAGCTTTCCTGTCACCTCCTACCTCTGCCCGACTTCAAGCCTGACACAGCCAGAACCTGTGGTTAACACAATGTGGACAAGGGGTAGGATAAGGGAGGAAGCAAAGCACCATATGCAAATCTTGACCTTCAGAGACCCCTGCTGGGGATAGGGGTGGGAGGAAGAGGGTGGGCCAAGAATGAAGAAGATTTAACTTTAGATCAACTAGTTTTTTATCAACTGAATATTTTTCATTTCTGAATTGAGATTTTGTTTGTAATTTGAAACAACCATAGGAATTTTTCTTATCTAAGAATATACAGAAAAATCATAGGATTGTCTGAATTTTAATCTAAGGCCAGAAAACAAACTACATCCATGAAAAGGGTTTAAAGGGAGTGTGGAAACAAAAATAAACTTGCATTTATGTTCACATCCCATAAACCCTTCTTGCTTGATGTAAGATTTACACAAAAAGGCTATTTCACCCAGTACGGGGTTCATGAATGAACTCAAGCATTTCATGAGCTTCGCAATCTGGGGTAGAATTAAAAACTTCTGCATTATTTTGACTTTTCACTCAAAATATAATATACTTTCTGATCACAAAACATCAGACAGATAATTTTAAGATGCTGGTCATTTAGATTATGCATGCATAATTCCCTCTGTTAAACAAAAAGGCATAGGTATACCATATACCAACAGCAATAACTATTTTCCCTTTCTCCAAAAAGGTAATAAAAGGATGCATACGATATTTTAATATAATCATAATATATTTGTTTATGTCACTAGTTTGGCTTTAAAATTATATGAATCCACATAAAAGTAGAATGGGATTTGCCAGTTGACTCTACACAAAGATTTACAATTTTTTCTTAAGCGAAAATGACTCAACTTATCATTCAATATTACTCATTTGAATCACAGTCAGTAGAAAATAAACAAAATGTGATATTTAACTGGAAAATTCGTGTTAGGCTCATTGGCAACAATTCCTACATTAAAAAGACATAGTGCCTATGTAGACTTCTCTATCTACACAGATGCGCATTAGCCGTTCTAGAGCATAATTGCCTGAAATGAACTAGCATGTAAGGAAAGGAAGTCTCAAAACGTAAACGACTTTATTGTTCCTTAATTACCAGAAAAGCCTGAAAAAGTAAACAAAACATCCCAAACAAAGATAGAACAACCAGGCTAAATACTCCTCATTACCTGTCCTCTTTCCTTAAGGTAAAAATAGAACCCAGGCCTCATCCCTGACACCTCACTGCTATCTGTTCAGTCCTCACAATGGCCATCCTCAATTAAATCTAACAACACATTTCTGGGTTATGTCACATAAAATTTGAATACCTGTTTCTGCTATCTCCACATCCTGATAGTAAAACATGAGGTGACGAAGACCTCCAACAGCAAAAAGCTGATCAATTCTTTCAATCTGGGAAAAAGAAAGGCAAGTTAACAACTTTGTTCTAAATTAGAAATTGCATTTAAATCAGCATTTACTATCATCTCTCTTATTCAGAGAGGACTGCATCTGATGCAAGCCACACGGAATCTATTTACTTCAACTTCAAAACCACGAAGAATAAATGCCTCACACAGTAAAGATTCAATTCAAAGCAGTAATTCAATTAATCATACAAATATTTGTTACATATATACATTTGAAGACACTGTCCCTCCATTTTTGCTAATTTCCTAAAGTGTTGAGCTGTTGAAGGCAAATACAAACATAGATGACTTTCATTTTCATTCAATTGTAGATCAGAGAACAAACTTTTCTAACCCAATCTAAAATACTAGAGATAATTATTAATATTAAATTGCAATAATCACTATAATCATTGAGAAATGCCATGAGAACACATATAACCATGGAACAGTCCAGCCAATAGCAACCGAGAACCTAGTCCCATCCACCCCATCCATGAGGTTCACTGTACACCCAGAGGTCTCCCAACTGGCCCACTACCAATGGAGGCACTTTTTTTAAATAGTCAATAGCATAGTTTTGAATTCAAAATGGAAGAAAAGGATAAAATCTACACACCCATTAGGGTGGCTACTACCAAAAAATAAATAAAAACAGAAAATAACGAATGTTGGCAAGGAAGGGGAGAAACTGGAATCCTTGTGCACTATTGGTGAGGCTATAAGATGTCATTATGGAAAACAGTATGGAAATCCATCAAAATATTAAAAATAGAATTACTATATTAGCCAAAAATTCTACTTCTAAGTATACATGCCAAAGAATAGAAAGCAGAGTCTTGCAGAGGTGTTTGTTCAAAGCAGCATTATTCACAGTAGCCCAAAGGTGAAAGCAACCCAACTGTTCATTGATGGATGAATGGATAAAGAAAATGTAGTACACACACTTTATTTTTTTATTTTTTATTTTTTTAATCCTCAACCGAGGACATTTTTCCATTTTTTGTTCAGATAGAGCAGGAGGGAGAGAGAGGAAGAGAGAGAGAGAGAGAGAGAGAAACATCGATGTGAAGGGACACATTGAGTGGCTGCCACCCGCATGACCAACCAGGGCCGGGGACAAACTGCAACCAAGGTACGTGCCCTTAGCAGGAACCGAACCTGGGTCTCTCTGTACCGCAGGCCAACGCTCCAACCGCTGAGCCAAACCGACCAGGGCAGTACACACAC
The DNA here is from genome assembly GCF_014108415.1 of Molossus molossus. NCBI lineage: Eukaryota > Metazoa > Chordata > Mammalia > Chiroptera > Molossidae > Molossus > Molossus molossus. The sequence continues at coordinate 28,450,555 of NW_023425366.1, read as the reverse complement.
TTTAAAATAATTAAGAGGGTAAGCTTTATTTATGTGTATTGTACCACAATTTAAAATAAAAAAATTTTAAAGATAAAATCTAGCCTAAGTATTTAAATGTGAAAATGAGGCCCCTTCAACTTCTACCATGTTATAGATAAAATCATTAAATATGAGGAAAAGCAGGTTGCTGTTTTCTTTGCTATGTTTCCTTGCCCGAGGATGCTGTGGGGATGGGTAGGATGCATTCTATGAGATTCACTTCCAAGCCAAGAATGTAGTGAAAGAAATTCTTCCATCATAGTCGTATTGAAATGCTCATCCTTCTAGCCTGGCTTATAAGCCTGAGCCAGGATCCTTTCTTCAAACCTCCAGGTTTTAATATTCCTGAGTCCTGAATATGACATCGTAGTTTCACTTGGGCTGCCTGCAGTTCAGTACTCAGTTATCCCACCTGCGTTATCCCAAACCCAGATATCTGAACTGGGAAGCGGGGAAGAGTTAAGCAATTCGATCGGAAACTCTCTCTCGCCAAGACCCAATCAGCTATGTGACTGTCTCCTACACCTCTATTTTTGGAAATAATATTATCTACATCCTGGTATTATGAAGATTAAATGGGATAATGGTAAAAATCCCTTAGAAGAGAGACTAGCACATGGTAAATATCCAATAAATGTTAGCTGTAATGAGACGGACCAAGAGTAGAAAAGGGGTATTTCCTCAACCCCTAATTGATTCATGCTATAGTTAAACCATTTCAGTGTTATCCTCTCTTAACTGTCCCACTGACTCCTATTAACTCCACTGAGTAACACAGCAGGAAGGAACCAAGCTGGTGCAGTGCTGGTGCCCACTCATACTGGCTCATGACAGCCAAGGGCTCACAACTTAACATTTAGTAACACTGTGTTGTCGTTTAGAATCAGCCATGCAAGAGTATTTACACAACAGAAATCAGCAAACATTCACACCCAGTGCTTCCCTCCATTCTCTTGCCCAAAGCTGACTATTAAACATCTCCTCCATCTCCTCCTCCTCCTCCTTCTTCTCCTTTTCTTTCTCCTTCCCCTTCTCCTTCCCCTTCCCCTCTCCTCCTTCTCCTCTCTCTTTCTCTCTCCTCTAAAAGTTTTTTTAAAGACCTCCAGGGACCATCACAGGGATCCTGATATACCTTCGTCACTGCCCAGGAAATTATATCCTCCAGTATAGCTCAATTCAATCTCCCAAGTTAAAATGAGATAAATACAAAAAATATATATAAATAAAATAAATCAGCCCCTGAGAGGAGATTCTGTTCTCCAAATTCAGGTTCCAAAATGGCACCTGAGCCCAGCTTCACTGGATTCAGAGAGATGCAGACAGTGCTGTCAGAATCATGGAATTCAAATGGCAGTTATAAGGACCGCATTCAACAGAAAAACCTGGAGAGCCCTAAACTCACGCTGCCATCATCTGTCCAGAATGAGAATGGAGTCCTGTCCATGTTAAAACAGGCACGTTCCGCTAAGACCCAGCATAGGATCCTGCCAAAGACTGTGTCAGCAGACCCTCTGTGCTCTTCAGAAACAAGTCCGTGAGAATTCAAATGCATCGCACCTGATTCCCCTCGAGAATGGCATCCTCCACTTCAGCTTTATTCAAGTCCACACAGGAAGCTACGATCGCACATAAGTAGTCGTGCCTACTATCCAAAAGTGCTCGCTTGGCTTCCTTCTCTTCCTTCAGTCTTTGCTACAAGAAAGGAACAAAAATGTCATGTGGCAACTACTATACTCAAATGGATTCATTTTGCAATAATTTCATACTGTTGTTACCCTTTCAAGTTTTGGGTATTTAGATAACAAGCATTTTAATGGTACCGGTTTCATGTGCTATCTTCTATTTTTAGAAATAATGTTATTTCTATTATGAAAATAACATTGTTTTGAAATTGCATAATACAGATAAGCCAAAACAAATAAAAATCATCTGCCATCCCAAAATTACTACTGTTAACATTTTCTTCCAAATCTTTACAGACATATTTCTATGTGTATGTAAGCATTCAACACATACACACAAAAGACATCCCTATTTTTGTAAACATTCCCTAAACCATTAAAGAAATATTCGTCTACATTACCATCTACTTTATTGTCTACAGGTTCATATCTGGTCTTGAAATTAATTTCTGAATACCACTGATTACTTTAAAACTGTTAATTACTATAATAAGGCATATTGTATATAACCAATGTTGGCAGGTTGAAGCATATCTGCCATATGTACTATACTCATACAAACACATGCAAATGTATGCACACGTCTCTACATTATACTATAAAATTTTTCATGCATTTTCCCTTAATAATACATCACAGACTCCTTTCTAGTTTAATACAGATTATTCCTACCTGTGGAATGGCCTCAAAAAATTCAACAATATGGATGTACCCTAATTAACTCATTTTGCCATTAGTAGACATTCAGCTTCCAATTCATTTTTTATTAAGTACATTACCTTCAATGCCATGAGTGCAGATATTATTTTCCAAGAAATAAATAGAGAGTGAAAAGACAAGAAGGTGAAGAACCTTGGGGAACACCAATATGCCGGGGCCAAGGAGGGAAAGAAGAACAAATGGAGAAGGTAGGAATGAGTATGGGAAGGTAGATGGAAAGGAAACCAGGAGGCAGCATCACCAATAATCCATGGAGAGAGTGGTCAGTAGTTTCACAGCTATAGAAGATGTTTGGGTCATTTAGGCTCTCCCTAGTAACTGTGTTTACAAGGTGGCTATAGCATCCCATATCTCTTTTGCAATGTGACCATCAATCCCACTAACCTATCAAGAGATGGACTCTATTTATCCTCCTACTGAATTTGGCTTGTCCTGTGACCAGTTTTTACCAAAAGAATGTGGGGAGAAGTGAGACTGTAAGACTTCTCTGGCTAAGACCTTAGGAAATCATCAGCTTCTGCCTTTGCCCTTGGAAATGCTCTTGGAACCAACCACCATGCAGTGAGAAGTCCAAGCTACATGAGGAAGACACGTGGAGAATAACCAAAGTATTCTGATCAACAGTTCCAGTCAACCTCCTAGCTACCATCCCAGAAGCAACTTTCAAGCTGTCTTAGACATGCCAACCTAGTCAAGCCTACAGATGGCTGCAACTCAACCATGTCACATGAAACAGAAGAAGAGTCCAGCTGAGTCCAGTCACCCATGGAATCAAGAAAATTAACAGATAGTTGTTGAGCTTTAAGCTGTTAAGTTCTGATGTGGTTTATTAAGCAGCAGTAAATAACAAAGTAATCCTTGTCAGAATAACTTTGTTGGTTGGATAGAAAGAAAATGAATATAAACTTGAGAAAAGGATGACTGGGAAAAGAGAAATAATCAAGCTCTGAATATAAATTACTCTTTCTAGAAACTCAACTATAAAGGAAATGTTTTCAGAGCTATATTAAAAAGCATGTTAAGCACTGAAAATGATCTTACATACACTGATTGTTCTGCTTCCTAATGACAAGTCATATGAAGTACTAGCAGACAGAGGGGAATTTAGAGTCAAGGAATACCAATTAAAGATCCAAAAAAAGTTTAGAAAAAGTAAAGAATAAAGTTGGGGATTTCATTTTTCTGAGACCAAAGGACTCCTTGGGAGAAGTTGAGGGGGAAGGGTAAGGTTTTTAAAAAAGCCAAACGATATATCTGTTTTCTTGCCATTTCTCTAAAAAGAAACTAACCCAAGTCCTGACACAAAGCAGACATTCCATAAACTTCAAATAGAAGTAAATTGAAATCTCTTTTCAAATGTGGCATAAACCAGGTCAATGTCCTGTTGTTCTGACCATTTTCTGCCTTCCTATGAGGGAGGAATAAAGAGCTTTTCTCAAAGAGATCTCTCTGAGTTTGTACTAAATGTCTTCAGCAGCTTAAGAGCACAGTGGGCAACCAGGGAGCCAGGAACTGAGCAGCAAAACAACAATGTGGCAAATGCTGGGTGGCCAAAAAGAAATTTAGAAAGTGGGGAGCCAGTACAGTCAGGATGTAAAGCAATTGAAGTCTTCCAAAGAATATAAAACCTTAACTAAGATTCTGCCATGGCAATACATTACTCTAAGACCTAATTTTATAAGATTGCAAAGGAAAACTATATATATTCTGGTAAAGAAAAGGAGAGATTGGTCCCCAAAACAGAACACTCATTTTTCTATTTTTGATTAAATATGACAGAGAAAAAATACTTCTAAAGCAATTTATGTATACAAAACAAAATATCAATGTGTCTTTAAAGGAAATGTTTTCAGAGCTACATTAAAAAGCATGGTAAGCACTGAAGATGTTCTTACATACACTGACTGTCTGTCTAATGACAAAAGGATGTAAAGTAAACCCCACCAGCATGTGCATGAAAGCCAGTGTTGATCAGCCTCAGTGAGCAGTGCCTTATACCAAAGTATACTGGTATCATGAGGGACTTTTTTTTCCCACCACAAAAAGTCAATAATGTCAAACAAATATTTAGTCATCAGATCAGTGCATTGTCAGTCCATAAACTTAAACCTGCAGCTTTCTGGCTGCTAGGAAACAGCAGCAACAAGCAGTCAGATGACTCGCTGTCTGGAAGTGGCTTATCCTGCTGGCCTGTGGAAGGTCTCGGACTCTTGGAGAGGGAGGGCAGAGGGGGGTTAAGAAGGCAAGAGGCAAACTGGATTATTTTCTTTTAAGAGTCACATTCAAATTGTTTTGCATTGCATGAGCAAGCACCAACGGATGGGGGGGTAAGGAGGATGGCCAGAAACCAATTCGATGTCCAACATCGAATATATAATTTACACATTTAATAATATGTTGCAGCCCTGGCCTGTTTGGCTCAGCAGTTAGAGCGTCCACCTGCGGTCCGGAAAGACCCGGGTTCGGTTTCCGCTAAGGGCACGTACCTCGGATGCAGATTGTCCCCGGCCCTGGTTGGTCGTGCGGGTGGCAGCCACTCGATGTGTCCCTTTCACATCGATGTTTCCCTCTCTCTCTCTTCCTCTCTCTCCCTCCTACTCTGTCTGTACAAAAAATGGAAAAATGTCCTCGGATGAGGATTAAAAATAAATAAATAAATAATATGTTGCATCTGCATTTTGGTGGCAAGGTATGTTACTACCACCTTGGAATGAAAGAGTGATTACTGTGTTACCTCACAGAAAAATGGGTGCTACTTCCACAGCAGGGCAATTTGTAGACAAACCAGCCCTGGTGTCAGAGCGGGGCTGTAGGTCTCAGTCCAAGCTCTGCCACCAATAGCAGGACCTTGCGTCTCTCATTTAACCTCTCCTGGCTTCAGCTTCCACGACTCCAAAACCAAAGCGTTGGACTAGGTGATAGCTAAGTTCATTCCTTCTCTAACATTTGGGGTCCCTCTCATTGCTTCAAAAGTAAACACAGACCAGAGACATGAGATGTTGCAGAACGAATCTCAACAAAGGCCCAATGCCAAGTGCTTTCATAACAAAGATCCGGACTTTGTCTCATGACAAACCCATCCATCTAATGTTTAAATTTACCTTTGCCTTGAACTCTGTGGAACCCAAGCCGAAGTCTACATGTCTGTGTACATAAACTGTGTGTGAACTATACACATTTTGTTTTGACTCCAGGTTGATAATCCTCAACTAAATGAGACACCTTACCTCATCTGTAAAAAGAAAAGTCCAAACTGGAAAGGTATTTGTGAGATAACATCAAGTCAACCAGTACTTGAGTGATTGTGGAGGGGAATGGGGTGGGTGGAGGTAGAAGAGGGTATAGGGGAAATAAGTGGTGATAGAAAAATAAAAATAAATAAAAATAAAATGGCACGGCCAAGGTTTTGACCCTGGACATTAAAATTCAGGTGAACCAAAATTGTTAAAAATGATTTTTTAATTGTACAAATGTTTAGGCTCCCTCTATCCTTTGAAAGCCCAGAACCAAATCCACTAACATCACTGGTAGCTGGAAGTGGATGGAGGACAGAGCTGTCTGTTCTTGGAGACCCTGTGGCCGCGCAGGGACACCCTTTCCCCAACCTCGTGAAGGTGTCAGAGTACAGGTTGCTCTGTTTGCCCTGGTTGCATTGCTAGTTATGAATCTGACGTCACCACTGCTTACTGTGATTAGGTTTAATGGTCACAAAAGCCCTGTAAAGCAGACATGACTATCACCACACAAGGAAATCGAGACCATTGGAGCATTAACAGCTTTCCCAAGAGCACACAGCTATGGAAGCGGCAGGGCTGGGAATCGAGCTCTGACGTGTCTGCAGGACCAGGCCAACAACAGGGTGTCCCAGGCAGCTAAGAGTTTTGCATCCATTCAAACAGATACTCCATAATTTTTTTTCTTTAAATCCATTCAAGGGCCCAGCCAGTGTGGCTCAGTGGTTGAGCATCAACCCATGCACCAAGAGGTCTCCAGTTCAAATCCCAGTCAGAGCACATGCCCAGGTTGTGGGCCAAATCCCCGGTGTGGGGCACGCAGAAGGTAGCCAATCGATGTTCTCTCTCATCAATTCTATCTCTCCCTCTCCCTTCCTCTCTCTCTAAAAATTAATAAAGAAAATAATAATAAATAAATCCACTCAAGGGTTTCTGGGGTACAGTGTGGGGAGACCCCATATACATTGCAGGGGTTATAGGAGTTGTGGGTGGAGACTGAAGTTAACTAGCACCATTTCCTGAGTTATACTGGTGGTATTTTAGTGCCAGGATGGACTGGTGCCCAGCTGATTTCCAGGGGACAGGCCCTGTGTCCAGCTCTCCCACAGTGCAAATGGCAACTCCTGCCCCATCCTCAACTCCTAACAGTGCCTCGGAGGGGGGCTCCCTGCCACGGCAGCCAGCAGGCTGTGCTCCGTGCTTCCACCCACTCGTGCTGCTCCCACTGAACAAGCTCACTTTATTTGTATCACACTGTATACAGTACACTGAATCTCACCATCCCTACAAAAGTATCAGCTCCACGGGAAGCAGTGTTTTCTATTTTAATTTTTGCAATATCTCCAGTGCCCAGGACAGTGCCCGCCACGTAGTAGAACCTCCACTGGTATCTAATTAACCAAATTACTCATTTTACAAGTCCTTCTCAAGTAATTAAGGGCCGAAGCCATCTATTTCAGCTCTGGGGGAGTCCATGATTGCAGGCTCAGAATCTGGTCAATAAGCTCTGGGCCTTTGATGCAGCTGTGACTCCGGCATAAACCAGTGCACGAAGTTCCACCGTGAGTGTGGAGTTTAGCTCTCGCTCAACTCAAAGCAAATGCAACTGGCCTCGCTTAGCCTACATCCCATGTGAAGGTGATGAGTTAAGAAAACTGAGGGGAGCAGTCGTCCTACTCATTTCCACTTAGAACCCTGTCTACAAAGTTAACCCAATTTCCATGTCTTCCAACAAGGAAAAGCCTCCTTTTTATCTTCCAGCATTTGGGGTTCAACCTACAGGGCCCCGCTTCCTCTCCTGGAGAGGCTGCTCTGCGATGGTTCTTGGACCCTCCAAACCTGCTCTTTAATTGGCTGGGAGAACCACAATTTAACCATTCTGCTCCTAAGTGTACTTTTCCCTCGTGCCTTTTCTTCCTCCCCTTTCATTTCACTCCTCCAGGTGAAGGGCCGCAGCTGCAGAGGAAGCGCAGCCCCTCCTTCCCATATTAAGAGCACTTCAGCAAAGTGACTTCTGGAACAGAAAGACATGCTAGGCTGGCTCACCCACTCCCAGCAGGTGCTACCGGGAAGCCTCCTTTTATTCCACAAAAGCGGCACTCCCCCTCCACTGCGAAGAGACGGTGCTTAAACCCAGTGGGTCCTACCCATTGTTCTGGTGTCCTGAGAGTGAGCTCAAATTTTGTCTATTCTTGCTGCTGTTTTTAGGGCCCCCAAACCTCCCCATTTACTAAATCCCTCACCTGTCATTCTTTCCAAGCAAATAAAGATCCCTCTATACCTTTAATTACATGTGAATTTTTCAACCAAGCCAACCCAAAGCCTACTGTAGGGTAGGAGTATCCCTATCCCCACAAGCTCCTCTGCCTCCAACACTCCATCATCCAAGTTCTGACCCAGAGTTTGTTTTCTGCACACTGAATGCCTAGACCTGAGCAAGCCTTCGTGGACCTTCACACGGCCATGTGGTCTGCCTCCAACCCCACACTGGTTTACTCCAACTCAGAAATAACATCCTTGTAGAATTCCAAGAGCCCCTCTAGCAGCAGGGACCAAATAATTCAAATGGCTTTCACCCATATGATGAAAAATATATATAAAATGTCACTACTTATGTTATATAGGACACTAGAGTGAAATTCCCAACTTCCCTTATTTGTTACAATAAACCAGAATGTTTAAAGCTGGCTGCTCATTTGAATCTCCTGAGTGCTTTACAATATCAATGCCTGGACTCCCACCCCGAGAAACGCTGTCCTCTCTCGTCCAGAGCGGGCCCTGGCATTGCTTTTTCTCACGAGCTCCTCCAGCAATTCCAGTGTGCAGCCCCGCCCCAACACACTGCTCCAAGGAGACCGCGGTGTGCACTGATCATGACTGACTAGACTACCAGCTTCTCACCGGAGGTAGGAACTTAACAGAAAGCACAAGGGTATAAACTGTGGGTCCCTTCAACCCAGACCTTTTTCTTTTCCTCCTTACTAGAGTTGTGCTAAAACTGATAGGAAGAACTGTCAGCCCCGAACCTTATGAGGTCTGGAAGTGCTCCTTCCCTGCCATATCACGGAGCCCAGAGCCTGGCACCAAGTAGTCATTCAACAGATATCTGTGGAATGGATGAAGTCTGCCCTTAGAATCCCATTCTTTCAGGGTCTAACAATGGTGCGATTACCATGCGGGCACCTTGGGCATTAACTCATTCAGGCTCAAGGGTACTCTTGGGCCATAACAAATAGTACATGTCATCTCCTCACTCCCCAGCTTAACGTTAGAGCCATTCAGTTCCTGACACTCCAAGGAAACTGTTTTGACCTTGTGTATGTGAAAAGTGTTCCCTGGGCCGAACACGTCTGGGCTTGATTAACAGAGGATATTGAAACTGGTCTGGCTATTTTGCCAGAGTAACAAAACTGACATCCTTTCAGCTTGCAAAAGATACCTGGCAGCAAAGGTTATTTTCCTTTTGGCTTCTACTGTGCATGCCCAGGGGAACAATGGCAGCCTCCCTGCAGAGTGTCTCAACAGGGGAAGGAGTTGTGCCGCCCAGAGGACCAGCCCTCTCTCTCCCCATCACAGCGTCTACCCCCACGAGAATCACTGTTTAGGGAAACCTAGCAATCTAAAATCTGATGAGTAACAGTATTCCTTAGCATACATAAATACAGTGCAAAACATAAGCATACACATCCCTGCAACAGGAAGCTGGCGTGTCTCCATTTTAAAACCAGCTTGCAATTGGATGAATTTAAGTCAAGATAACTCCCAGAAAATCTTTCAAGTTATTTGTTTTCCTAAAAGTCAACAAAGTTAAGCAGCAAAATTATGTATTTCAATTTAATTTCAGGGGAGGAAAGAAAACAGAACCCATAGTCTGAAATTCATGTCCTTTGTATACGTGCAAGTTGGTCCTAAAGAGTCTTCATCTGTGAGAAAAGTAGAAAGAAAGCAGACATCATATCTAGGTCATATTTTGGCAAGTAAGTCAGTGAATATATATAGCATTATTTCAAGTTTGTTTGGTTTTTTGTTTTTTTTTTTCATTTAAAAGCATTTGTGTTTCTCAAACAATAAAAAGGACACATGGCTTAGCTTTCCCAAACCCACAGAGCTTATAGTACATCTGGTTGTTATTTGCATGTAATTCTGGATAAAGTCAATCATTATATCACAATAACCTAGTTATAATAAAGCATCATTACAGTAATAGTTACAGACCAAAGTTAAATATAGAGAGATTTATAGCTTTTAAGTTAAGTAGTTTTGGGATCTTTGTCATTGATTATTTTAGGTTACCAAGGTATAATTTAATACTTTGTCATATCAGTACACCGAAAATATAGTCATTATTGACAGAATATACTGCAACATTAAAGTAATTCTGTTAATATCATACTTCAGTGGAGTAAACAGAACCAGCATCCTAAATATATAAATGAAACCTCCCAAAAACTTAATTTTTTTCCAAAAGGTAGCTTGTACCAAAGAAGAAACTAATTCATTAATTATACTCCATATTTTACCATCAATTTTAATGTTTTAGACTTGGTGGTAAAGTAGAGGAAATTTTTTAGACATGTGAAAATTTTAATTCATTCTATTTATTGCACAAGCATAAATGAAGGTGCATTAGTATCCAGCTCCCTGTTCAGAGAGGCTATTTAAAAACAGAGAGAATGCCATCCCTGTCCTCCAAGAATGCACAATCTAGTGAGGGAAAGAGACATAAAGACCAATGTCCTTTCACTGCAGTAATGTGACGAGGGCTCTAACAGACGAAAAAGTGAAAGCTGAGGGCATAGGGAAGGGAGCTGTCACCTCCTCAAAGTGTCAGGGAGGCTTCTCAGAGGACAAAGTAATAAACAATTCAATCAAAAATGGGCAGAGGACATAAGAGACATTTCTCCAAAGAAAACATACAGATGGCCAACAGACATACAAAAAGACGCTTAATATAATTAGTCAGCAGGGAAATGCAGATCAAAACCACAGTGAGATACCACCTCACACCTGTCAGAATGACTATTATTAAAAAGTTAACAAACAAATGTTGGCGAGGATGTGGAGAAAAGGGGATCCCCCTGCACTGTTGGTGGAACTGCAAACTGGTGCAGCATCTGTGGAAAACAGCATGGTGGGTCCTCAATAACCAAAAAATAGCCCTGGCCTGTTTGGCTCAGCAGTTAGAGCGTTGGCCTGCGGTCCAAAGGGTTTGGTTCCCGCTAGGGGCACGTACTTCGGTTGCAATTTGTCCCCAGCCCTGGTTGGCGGCCACTCGATGTGTACCTTTCATGTCAATGTTTCTCTCTCTCTCTCTCTTCCTCTCTCCCTCCCACTCTATCTGAACAAAACAAAAAAATGGAAAAAAAGTCCTCAGGTGAGGATAAATATAGATGGATGGATGGATGGATGGATGGATAGATAGATAGATAGATAGATAGATAGATAGATAGATAGACAGACAGATATGGATATGTATAGATATACCACATGCCCCAGCAATTCTACCTGAGTATTTATTCAAGTAAAATGAAAACACTAATTCAAAAAGATGTATGCACCCTATGTTCATTGCAGCATTATTTACAATTAGTTGTAATAGCGAAGATAGGACAGCATTATTTACAACAGCAAACCTAGGTGTCCATCAATAGGTGAATGCACGAAGAAGATGTGGTATACATTTACAATGAAATACTACTCAGGAATAAAAAAGAATAAAATCTTGCCATTTGTGTCAGCATGAATGGACTCAGAGGGGATCATGCTCAGTGAAATAAATCAGAAAGAGAAAAACAAATACCGCATGATTTCTCTTATATCTGGAATTATTTTTTAAATCAAAACAAATACAGACTCATAGAAACAAAAAACAACTGATGGTTGCCAGAGGGGAGCAGGGTAGAGGGATGGATGAAGAAGGTGAAGAGGCATATAGTCAAGAATTCTGCCAGAATTCTGCACGGGGACAGGTGATTTACTAGACTAAGTATGGTGAGCACATCATAAGATATAAATGTCGAATCACTATGTTGGACACCTAAACCTAACATAATATTGTATACTAAATATAGTTTAGTATTTTTAAAGGAATGAATAAGTGTTTGCAAACAACTTCAGGGGCTTGGCTGGAAGTGACTCTGGGAGGGATGGCTGGTGGCACAGTGCTTAGAAAATGTAGAGACAGCATTCTTGCTATTTTGTGGTGAAATAGCAAACTGCTAGCCTGGACACAATCAGCTAGGCTGTTGGGGATGCATGAAAGGAACAGTGATCAAGCCCTGAGGAAGCACAGGTTTGGTTGAGAAGGGAGTCCCGGGGACCCTCCATTTTCTTCTGACATTAATTGGCAGTGGAAGAGGTTTCAAACCCCTTTCTGTATGTTTGCATAATAAAGCACTGCTGAGCTGAGCCCAGTGCTAGGGAAGCTCATTCTTCAATGTGACTCCAAAGGCCCATCTTTGCATCTCCTGGTCTGTGACCTCATTCCCAGGCCTGCAGAATGGGGGTATTCACAGACCCTAGAAAACTCGCAGCCTAGAATCTGACTTAACGATTTCTCATCACCAACCGAAGCTCACAGGTCTCAAGAATGCACAGTGACCAAAGCACCCTGAATGTTTTTTCCCTCAAGCAAGCATTGTCCCCAAAAATGTGGCATGCATTTCTTCAAAGAGTTATGGTTTAGGTGGCAATGTGTAGAAAAGCACTACTCACAAATTAGTAGACAACAATGTTTCTCACAATGTCATCCGTGTATAACTTTGAACATTTTTAGGCACACAGGTGTGAGAGATAACCCAAGACACATGCAAGCTTACAGACTGCAGCTCCTTACCGATAACACCCGAGTGACGCTCTGTTTCCAGAGCTTTCTCTTACCGACCCTGAACATCACTGCGATCTGCTCCGCTTCTGGATTTCTCCAGAGTGACCTCTTCTGTCTCCTAGGAGACCTGCTCAGCATCCACCAGACTCTCAAGTAAAAAGTCCTCTGGACGACCTGAAGTTCTCTTTTATATTTCTAATTCACGTGTATTTTTCACCAGATACAAAGAATAAAGAATAAAAGTACACCTAGACTGTTCAAGTGTTCCTTCCACAGGCTCTCTTGTTGGGCCTCTTCTCTGTTCCAAAGCCTTGTGTTGTTAGGGTGATACTGTTTATATGCTGTACAGTTTAAACATGTCTCTTAATCACGTTTATCAGCCAATCAAAGCATTTGAACTGCCTGGTTGCAACACACCTTCTGACAATTCGTTTACTTCCATACACTGCCCAACAATGAGCTTGGAGTCAATAGAGATATTTGACTAAGTTCTTTGAACAGTGAGAAACTTTAAATCACATCAAAATATAAATCAAAGAAGCCACAGCTTTGAATAAATTGCTCAAGATATTCAGTCTTACTTTGTCTAAATAACTTTGCGTGCATGATTAACTGCCAACATTGTGACTAATTGTGACTAATTGTCAGAAAGGCTAATTGTGACCCAAAGGAGTCATTTTCTCTCCATAAAGAACAAAAGGCCTATTTCATATGCAAATAGCAAATGATGTCCATAAATTACTTGTGCTCACACAGTTGCACATACAAATAAACGAAGGTAATTTATTCTATGTGACTAAACATCTTGATCATTCTTACTGCGAAGACATAATGGGAAGTCACAGCCAAGGTGATCTGAGAGCCCCAGTATATATGATTTCTCTCATCAAGATGAACAAAAGGCAGGAAAATTTAAGGATGGGTTGCTGAATCCAGGATTTAGTCATTCAAGTTCAAGGTTCAGAAACTCAAATCCAATCAAGTCACCCAACATAATCAGGAAATAGGGACTCATCCTGCCAATATCCTGTTAACCAAACTCACAAGAGACTAACTTGAAAGCCAGGATGCTGATTTGGATGCTAATTTGGTATCTGAACTTGGGAGACTCATATGATCAACGGCCAACACTAGGACATGGCCTCCTTATGTAGGGTTAATAAAGAGGCAACATTTAGACCTAAATATAGCAAGTCCTCGTTAAACATCATTGGTAGGTTCTGCAGCTTTAAGCAAAACAACATATAACAAATCAATTTTACTATAGGCTCATTGATATAAACAGGAGTCTCATTGATGGTGTAACACATGTTATTCAAAGACCTGCTGTATTTATTAGTAAGCAAAGAACTAGAGCACAAGAAGTTAGAGTTTATTTATGGGGCGTTTTTCAAATCAGCTTCTGGGTGTTGGTAAGCGGCTGTTTTCTGTCCCAGTTATAATGAAGACGGGTATCTACTCTGGAAGTCATTCTCCTCTACGTGGTGCTGAAAGGTCATCAGCATGTCACAGGATTTTCTCATCCTGATGCTCAGCATCTCAGTATCAGACTCAAGAGTCTTCTATCAACACATGACCTCAGGACAGAGGTTCCAGTTCATTATATCACCACTTATCGTTCATTAGTTACATTTAAATCGGGTGCTTCCCTGATAGTATTTTAGGCACCATCCTCATTTCATGAGCATCCCATTGACAACATTCTCTCTTGGGGAGAGTTACTTTCTGGGAAGATTTCCACAGATGGTTGATGGCATTCATTTTGTATCTGGCAGGCATGACTATGAATCCCTCGAGCCTTTCCAGTAAACTGCAAAACCTTCCATCTCTGTGGCTGAATGTCAACCTTCTTTGGGTGGTAGGAGGTGGTAGGTGTCATTAGGGATCCCTAGACCTGAAGAAGGCACCCTGGGAATTGTGGTTAAACAGCACCAACAAAGCAAAGCACACGTCTGAGTCTATATCTGACTACCTGCCTGCTGATAAAATTGGTTTCTGGTCATTGGAGAAGTTATCAAACACTGCCCAGCAGAAGACTCAGGGGCGTTTTCCTAGCGCTAGTTTCTACCAGGCACCAGCTTCAGCTGACAAGACTCCTCCCCCAGGAACTCAAGCTGAGGAGCTCTCCAGCCTCGTTTGTTCAGACAGTGTACCCTTCCAGGCTGAGATTATTGGCCCTACGCAGACCTTAAATCAGACATAATAAGAAAACAAGAGTGGACAATGGGCATCCCATAGGCCAGAGACTTCACCCAGAAATCCAAGTACTTTCAGGCAAAGTTTAAAATTCCACTTTCATTCATTCATTCAGTAAATGTTTGTGAGTGCCTTTTATGGGGTTAGGCACTATACTGTGTACTAAGCACAGAGTAGTTAATTAATCAAGCCGGGCTGGTGTGGCTCAGTTGTTTGGAACACTCTCCTGTATACCAAGGGGTGGCTGGTTCAATTCCTGGCTAGGGCACATACCCAGGTTGCAGGTTCAATCTCCAGTTGGGGCGTGTGCAGGAGGCAACTGATCCATGTTTCTCTCTTACATCAATGTTTCTCTCACTCTCTCCCACTCTCTCTCTCTCTTTCTCCTTTCTTCTCTCTAAAAATCAATTTTTAAAAATTTAAAAAACACATATAAACATTTAAACATTAATTATAATATGGATAATTATTTTATGTAACAATCAAAGGGAATACATAAAATGCTGCCAGTAAAACTTAAATACATCAATTGTAAGATGCATCCTAAATTCACAGATGCTAAAATGTGAAAAATGTACATTTCAGAGGCAACAAAAAACCACTGCTCCTGCCTTCACTGGGAGAAGACAGTAAACAGAACATATAAATAAATAGGTAATTATAAAGAAAATACAATTACAAACTGTGGGAAGTGCCATAAAAAAGAAAATAAAGTATAGGCTTTCCTTGGATCTGTGTTCTGAATTATTACCATTTTATGCTTATATTCCAAATTGTGAAATTTCCTGAACTTATCCCTGAATTATGGTGAGTCACCTGTTTTGAGTCTTGCAGGCCTGTATGTACACATGACCGACACCATGCGAGTCACAGACGAGCACAAGCACTGGAGTCAGACAGACCTGGATTTAAATCGTAGCTCTGTCCTCTTCTAGCTGTGTGTCATCAGATATTTTGTTCTCTGAGCTACAAATAAATCCACCTGCCTAACAGACTTGCGATGATTTAACTAGACATAAAACTCCTGGGTCCCTACAGGCACTTAATAAAGGAAAAATGCAACCACATTTTTTTTTCAGTTGCAAAAAAGTTCTGATCTCAGTTAGTGACAATATCAATGTGGGGGACAAACTTCCAAAGATGTTAACCTAACCCACAAATTCTAGCCTGGAGCTGTTTGGAAACTTGTCTCTAGATTTCTGACTATGTCTCAAGAAAAAGAGTGAGACCGCGTTTTATGAGTTACCATCTACACATCTTTGATAGATTTGCATCTCTAAGACTGTCTTACTGAGGTCCAGCAGAATTAAACACATTCATCAGTTTAATGGCCTTGTAAACAGTGATGCAGGGGCAGCATATGAAGACAGCCAGTGAGTGCCGTAGATAAGAAAGGACCATATTTCATCCATTCTGAATTGCACCTGTTTTTCACTATTTCCTGTATTGAGATTGGGTGCATCTGATATTCAACATCCCCTTATAACTGCTGTTGGTCGGCAGCAATCATGACAGAGTTGTCATCACCAGTTTGTGCAGACTCAGCTGTCACTCCAGGAGGCATGAGAGGCCACTGCAGCACAGTGACACGTCAACAAACTACTGATGATCCATTTGAAGAAGGAATGTGTGTCCTAGTGGTTTTCTGAAAATCTTCCACTGACACCTTCTGGGAAGACCAGGAAAACACCAGCATCACAATGTACAGAATGGAAGACAGTAGGTAGAAAGGCAACCCAGAAAAATCAGACCCTGAGTGTAAAGGAGTTTTAGAAACCTCTTACCCTACTCACTGCAGTTATATTTGTACAGGATGCACAAGGAGGACACATTATTTTTATTACATCTATGGTTAAGTAGGTCTAAAAGAGCTTTTCAATTAAAATAAAATTCGAAGGAAGCAATGCATCCTCGCTTAATCGACGGGTGTTTATCTGTCTTGGTGGTGAAGGAAACAGTGGTGTGTCTTTTTATCTGGAGATGGCTTAGATCAGATGAAATACAGTTTTAAGATAATTAATGATCAAAGAAAACCTCTTGAAAAAAAGGATTTCAGTCTAGCCTTGAAGAAGGCTAGGATTCAAACAGGAAAAGGTACGGGGAAGACATCATGAGCAAAGCATAGAGGTTGGAATTCAAAAGAGAGCTTGTCCTGTGCTGAGGCTGTGAAGATGACTGACCTCTGAAAGGTATGTGGGGGCTGAACGGTGGGCACTGACCGGAGGGAGCCAGCCTTTGCGGGCATTAGAAAGTCACTGGAGAATAAATTGATGAAAGTCTCATTTAGGAAAATTATGCTGGTCATTGTATACAAGAAGGGTTGGAGTGGAGACTGACTGAAGTCAGCATTCTGGGCATAAGAAAATGAAGGATTTGATAGAGAGGCGGAAGCAGGGTCACCCAAGGCACCCCAAAACAAATAAATAAGCTCAATTAAAAGAGGCAAATCTTGTCTCATCCACCCTTTTTGCTACTTCTAAGCTACTGCTGTATAAAAATCCTGGTTGAAGAAGAAAGAGATAGGAATGGAGAGATAGAACTGGACAACTGATAATGTTGGCGAGTACAGTTGTCCAAGATGATTCCATTTTGTCAAGCTAGGGTAAAGTGAAGACTCAAAATAACTCACACAGAAATGGGGTAATCTAGAGAAAGTACATTTTGGAGACTAGATGACTAAAGAAGTCCAAATTAAGTTTTGATTCTTTAATTTTCCTATTGGTCTTTTCATCTTGAAAACATGAAAATCAGCATATGCAAGACCAGGACACATCTAGCACCATTTCTTTCTTCTATCATAATTTTTAAAAAATCATAATAGAAAGAAAAAAACTTCTGTTTCATTGCGTATGTCACTGCCCATACCAGGATCTGGTCTCTGTTACTGAAGCAAGGGGCATGACTCATCCTGGGCAAGCCCCCAGCCCACATCCACCTGCCCCTGCTGTCTCCCCCCAGCAGACACAAGCCAGCAGGAACCCAAGACGACAGCTGCAGAACTGAGGATCAGGGGCCAAGTTTCATTGTAGGATCATTTTGAGGGCTATCTGCTATTATCACAGTTGTGCTTGTTTTTGTTAAACAGGGAACGTAAAAAGTAGAGAGTTAGGTTCACCAGCAAACATAGCAATTCTCACATAACCCTGCATTTAGTTCTTCTGCTTTTCTCTTGTACTAAAATACCATGAAATGGCCCTGGCCGGTTTGGCCCAGCGGTTAAGAGCGTCGGCCTGCGGTCCAGAGAGACCCGGGTTCGGTTCCCGCTAAGGGCACGTACCTCGGTTGCAGTTTGTCCCCGGCCCTGGTCGGTCCTGCGGGTGGCAACCACTCGATGTGTTCCTTTCACATCGATGTTTCTCTCTCTCTCTCTGTTCCTCTCTCCCCCTCCCACTCTACCTGAACAAAAAATGGAAAAATGTCCTCGGGTGAGGATAAAAAAATAAATAAATAAATAAAAATAAAATAAAATACCATGAAATGGTAACCTCAGAATCTTGCTCCTTTCCTGTGGAAACATTTAAAGAGAAAGGTGAATCAAATGCCATTCAGTGTAATGTTAGGAATTACTCGTTAATTCACTTAAGAGACATCTTCTAAAACCAAAGGAGAATAACCCAAGCCCAGAATGTCCCCCCATCAAAAGCATATTAATCAGCCAACCTGAGAAACTGTATAACTTACAATACCTTAACTTTGCAAACCCCAGTTTATTATTACTTTTATCATAAGTACAACCCCATAAAAATAACCAAGACATATTTATAAATACCAATAGTTAGCACACACACCCAAGTCAAGGGATCTGGAAGGAAAATGAAATGCAATGATTTGTGAGAAAAACTTTTCATTAAGACAGTGTGATCATATACAGAAAATCCATTCATCTGAAACCAAGCAGTAATTTCTAGAATGTTTTTTTCTCTCTTTGAAAAACTTAAGGATAGACTTGGGGAGTCATCAAAGAAAGGTGTTTCCAGCCCAAACCAAGAATTATTTGATCACCTTAGAAAGAAAGTAGTTGACAGAAGATCAAAGTTCAAGGGGAGGCTAAGAGGCTTTGCTTTTGGTGACCTCTAACCTCTACCAATACCACAGGGAACTCAAGACGTCAGGGATGGATCTGTCTGCCACATCTGTATTTCGGGGTGTTTGCTCATTAAATGAATGAATATAGTCCCATTTATAACCTCATCCAGGAGCTAATTAGGTCTTTAAACCCCAAACTACTCACAGTCACAAATGAGTTACTCTGCTACCAACAAAGCAAAATTTATATTGCTAAGAAAGAAAAAAATAACCCAATTTACTTACCTGTTGGTATTTGCTATATTTCACTCTCCCTAAAGACCATAACCTAGCCTGTAATAAATATCATTGCCACCTATAGATTTCAAAAGGCAAATCTCAAGCACTACTGTTTCCTTCAACAGCAAAAATACCATGTCAGAGAGTAGGCACACTCCATTACCACAAACATAAAGAATAAATGTCTTATTGCTAACAAAACAACATTATGTAAGTGCTATGCAGACCAAACATTCTTTCAAAGCTTCTTTAGGGATGATTTCCAATGCTTACTTCTTACCAAAACTGGCGTCATCACAACCTGATGGGGCAGAGATGAAAGGACACCCAATTACCATTAACATATACATGCACTTCCTGCCATAAGTACATTTAACATTTGTATTAATATATATACATGCGCTTCCTGCCATAAGTACATTTAACATTTATATTAATATATATACATGCACTTCCTGTCATGAGTACATTTAACATTTGCTTTATTATGCAATATCTAGTTCCTGCTTTTTAAAGCTTGCCAGCTTCCTGATTTTCCATCTATTATTGATTCTGCCAATAAAAAGAGTAAATGTTAAGCCTTGTATTTAAAGGAAACTCCCAGGTAGATTCAAACATGCAAATAAAAAGGTACAATTAATTACATAAATAAACTTTCATTGATTGAAGTGCAATCTAAATTGGGAACATAAACATATCTAGATATGAAAGCCACCATAAGGCAAGGATTTTGAAAATGTAGCTATTGCCTGGAGATTTTGTATTAGACAAGAAATTAATCAGAGCAATTATTGTCTTTGAATTGTTTTAACTTTCAAGTATTATATCATAAAAAATGTGAGGAGGTTCCTGTTTAAAAGGAACCAAAGATAGCAAAGAAAGACCCTAAGAATCAAACTTGGTAATATAATTCCTTTCCTAGGTAATAAGAAAATTAATTCCATATTTTAGGTGGTGATTTAGGAAGTTCTTAAGATTTTAAGAAAGTGTTTTAGTATATCTGATTAGTCTCACCAAAATCAAGCACCATTAAATTTATGGAGCTTCTCAGACATACCCAACACAATATTATTCAAGTATAAGTTATAAAGAGTTCATAACCTACAATTAGTCAACCAAAGTATGAAATTGTGAGCACCTGTCAAGGTACACGGGAATCCAGGCTGCTTCGCTCACGAGTCCCTGTATGTAAATTACACCCTTACTATGCACTAAGATTTAAGATAAGAACGTTTCACAAAACTCAGTTTTTAAATTAGTCTAAATCACTTAAATATAGCATACCTAAAACTTAAAGGGAAAAACTTTAAAGCTAAAAGTTCTCTACTGTTTTCCCTTCGTAGAATAAAATAAAGAAAAATAAGTTCCTGAAGTAAGCGTTCTGAAGGTCAGCTAGAGCAGGCCAGGAGAAAATACTTTCTGCTCTTCTGCCTTCTTCTTCCCCCTTCCCAAAGGAAAGGGTTAACACTTGAATCTACTCCGACAGAAAATTCTCCAAGGACAGCAGCTCCCTGCTCCCGGTGAAGCCAATGCACAGTGGTACCGGGGCCACTGCCTCAGCAAGACCCACTCCACCTTTTCTGGTTCTTCCTCATTCTCTCAACCTCCCCATCGGCTTCGTCTCCCTTCTGTCTCATCCTAAAGCCTGGGTTCACACGCTCACTTTCACGTTATCACTGATTTCCTTGCCACTCCGAGTGTCCTTGTGAAACAAATGAGGATCCCACCATCCACATCAGACAAAGGCAGACCAAGGGAGCACTGTGGTCTGTGGTTTCCCCGCCAAATGCTGGGAGGCAGAGAACACACGAGTCCAATTGCTTATTACACATTAATAACAAACAGCAGAAAAACAAAAATTGAAGAAGTTAATTCCTTCAGTGATGCAGAGCAACAGGAGAAATTGCTTTTCTATTCCAGAAAATATACAAAGCCTGAGTAAAAGAACCGCAGCTGAAGTCAATTTTTCTCCTTTTGGGAATTACTTTTCTCTCTTTTATTTTTTTCTTAACAAAAAGGAATTAAATGGAAAACACTTTTAAGTCACAAAAGTTTGTCTTGCAGAAAGTTTGCCAAGTAGTAAGCAGTCAACTTAGAGTTTATTTTTCTCCAATTAGTTCTATTCAACTTTCGTGGACATTAAACCTCATTAAAATCAGTTCAAAACTTCTATTTAAATATTATAATTTTATTCTAAAATGTAGGGGAAAGCCCTAAAGGGCAGGAGCAGTCCTGGCCAGGAGTGGGAAACACTGAAGGAAGCAGAGAGCCTCAAGCCCCTCCTGCCCTTCTCTACCTCCTTGTTCACCACCACCGTGCCCACTCTCCCAGTGTGGGCAACACTGATCGCTACACGCACTTCCGGAATCCGTCCAAACACCCCTGCTCCTCCCACACCAAAGTCCCATTCACGTGTCAAAAACCTGTTCCCATGTCTCTTCTTTCCTGAATCTCAGGCTTTCCTTCTCTGAAAATTAGATTGCTCATTCCTTGATTCTAGTAGTTCTCATCCTGAATAATAATTACATTTTAGAAATATAATTTGTGCTAGGATTTTATTAAACAAGGGTTTTGAATATTGCAATGAGCACGTGATAGGTGATTTTATATGTGTGTGTGTGTGTATATGTATATATATATCATGGGATAAATTTTTCAATCACTTATATTGTATATAGCAGCAAACCAACATTGATCATTCTTTTTGTTAAGCAACACCTCTATTTTTTCTTTTGGTTAGAAGGGTTAATTTTATGCTATGTGTACTTTACTGCAGTTTCTTTAAAAACTGTGAGAGCAGCAGTTTCCTTCACTTTCCAGGCTTCCCCTGGCTGCGTCTCCTTCCCAGAACTTAGGTGTCCTGGTAGCACCGGTGCCAGGCCCTTGGATTTCCTGCTGACATCAGTCAGGGTGTCTTGACTCTGACAGAGGAGGCTCTGGCCACACTGCCTCC
The DNA here is from genome assembly GCF_014108415.1 of Molossus molossus. Classification (NCBI taxonomy): domain Eukaryota; kingdom Metazoa; phylum Chordata; class Mammalia; order Chiroptera; family Molossidae; genus Molossus; species Molossus molossus. Next base: position 28,428,619 of record NW_023425366.1, on the reverse strand, counting down.
ACCACTATATCTTTGGTCTGTTCTCCCAGGGAGTCTGTTCTCCTCCTCTGAGTAGACCCCCACCTCAGCCACCAGGCCTCATAGGTCCGCTGGGGTCAGTTGCGATTTCTATCCATTGCCCAATCTGAGAGTCCTGACTTCAGCCCTTGGCTGTAAGGTCTCTTCACCCCTTGCTGCAGTGACTCGTCCTAGGCATTCCACCAGTGAGCATCTTCAGGCATCTTCCAAACCCCCCACATGTGAGGACCATGTGGGGTCTAAGGCTATGGAGATCCACTAAGCTGTTGTGTGTCCTCTCTTGACATCAACATGCCATACCAGCTTTTCACTTTCTCCTGTCCCTGCCCAACCCAATACTGGCTCAAAGAGAGTACTTGTCCCCTCTGTCCATGGCTTTTCTCTTAGCCTACCTGAGGTTTCTATGATTTCTCTACCCACCCAACCCCCTGGGCCACTGGGGGTGCAGCCACTGGGTTCACAAGGAACCCAGACAGGGTCTTCACTCTTTTTAAGTCATTGCCCATGAATTTGCCCCCCTCCTGATTCCATCAGCACCAAAGGCTCTCCACTCCTTCCTTGGGGTAGCACCTTTATTTCTTAAACTTCTTAAAGGTGTCGTTTTTCATGCCATTGTTGTTCTCATTCTATCTGTTGTCGGTTTTCTTTTGTAATTCAAGGCTACAGGCAATAAGAGTGGTTTTGGGGGTGTGGGAGGAGTCATTGATAAGTGTAAAAGGCAAATTCTGGACCCTCCGATGAGTGTCACTGTTTCTGGCCTGTGCCCCTAGTTTAACAGATTTATAATTGCTTATTCTGCATTCCTCCTTTCCTCCACTAGCCTAGACTGAGTGCGACATGGACACCACGATCAACTCTCACACTGTTCCTTATCTTGAAATACACAAGCAGGTGCTGTTTTAAATATCATTTTACTGAGTGATTATCAAATGGGATAGAATCGCAAACCGAAATTTTATGAACTGAATTATTTATGAGTGACTTTCAATAAACTGAGCATCAACTTACCATTGCTCTGAGCTAAGGTTTACAAATATTTTCCTTACAGGGAATTGTTGTTGCAATATTATTCGTAGTGTGCAAATGTCAAACTAGTAAAGCTCTACTATTAATAATGGATCTGTTGATGGCTGAAAGGAGCGTTGTGCCTGCAACCCACAGGCTTAAGTTTGTCGGGCTTTTTCCTTTTCTTTTTGAAAAGAAATCCTCAGAATGCCAGTTACAAGGTTTATAGCATTTCAATCTTGTGCCCTATAAAATCTTATGTTCAGGGGTTAATCAAATGAGATTAATCCAGAGATACTACATGTTGGTTCTTTTCTTTTTTCCTTCCAAGCACAAATGTTAAGCGATGTAACCACGAGAGGAAGAGGGATTCTGCAGACAGCTCACTCGTGGAGGCTAGCTGCCCCCCAGTGGCTGGAAATAAAACTCACCCACACCCATCGCCACAGGAGCTAAGGAAGTGCAAACCCAACCCGCGTCTCAATCATTCATGTTTACTATCTCGTATTTACAAAGACGACAAAATGACAAGGAAATCATTGAATGCTTTAATGAAAGATGGTCCAAAGTCTCCTCTTTTATCACTCTATGCCACAAGAAACTTGTTGTATGTTCAAATGGTTTCCCTTTCAAAAATTCCCAGTTTAGAAACTTTGCCTAACTATATCACATAGAGCCAAAATAAACGATGAAATAATTATAAATTATCAAATATATCACACTGCATGGAAGATGTACATTGAAGAGGCAAAAATTTTAATAACAATCTCTAAAGAAGAAAAACATGCAAATATATCCATATAGTGATAATGTCAATAAAGTTCCATAGTGAATTTACTTTGAATGACTTTGATCATTCCTCTTATATAAAAGGTAATAAAGTATTTTCCCTTCTTTAAGATCCTCTACCTCTTTTAAATAATTTTTAAAATTTTAATTGCTATCTTCCTTATTTTATTTTTTATTAAGTATTTTTAATGTTGACATTATTGTAGACTTCCCTCATTCTTTTAAACAATTCTAATATTAATGTCTTTAATATAGTTTCTATTATTATAAAAATAATACACATTTATTGTGAAAACATAAAAATAAATATCACCACACTCTGAGCACCATTAATATCATATTGATTAGGTAGGCCTTAATTTATTTAGCCAATACTTTTGTTTTAACCGTTAGACTGGTTCCAATATTTTACTATTATAAACAATACTATAATAAATATCTCTGTATACAAATCCTTGTATAGATCTGTTTATTTATATCAATAAATTATTAGAAAAATTATTCCTTAAAAATTATACCCTTAGGCCCAGCCAGTGTGGCTCAGTGGTTGAGCATTGACCCATGCACCAAGAGGTCGCCAGTTCGATTCTTGGTCAGAGCACATGCCCAGGTTGTGGGCCTGATCCCCAGTGGGGGTCATGCAGGAGGCAGCCAATCGATGTTCTCTCTCATCCATGTTTCTCTATCTCTCTCTCCCTCTCCCTTCCTCTAAAATCAATAAAGAAAAAAAAATTTTTTTAATTATACCCTTCGCCCTGGCCAGTTTGGCTCAGCGGTTAGAGCGTCGGCCTGCGGTCCAGAGAGACCCAGGTTCGGTTCCCGCTAAGGGCGCGTACCTCAGTTGCAGTTTGTCCCCGGCCCTGGATGGGTCGTGTGGGTGGCAACCACTTGATGTGTCCCTTTCACATCGATGTTTCTCTCTCTCTCTCTCTCCTCTCTCTCCCTCCCACTCTATCTGAACAAAAAATGGAAAAATGTCCTCGGGTGAAGATAAAAAAAATAAATAAATAAAATAAAATAAAATTATACCCTTAGATTCCCATGAAACTTATTTAATTTTGTTTCAGCTCTCCTACATGACATGAGAAATGGTAAGCCACTGAAACTGCATTGCTGGTGAAATTTGCAAGGCTTTCACGTAGTGAAGCTGAACATTTTAAAAATATTTATTGGATATTTGGCAGGGGGTGGGGTGCTGCTACTTCTGTGAATTGTCTGTTCACATCCCTTCCTATTTTTCTCCTAGTAATTTTCTTTCTATTGATTTGTGATTGTTCTTTTTAAGACTGGATAAAGATATAGCACATATAGAGAAAATGAATAGCTGCTTCAATATTACTGTCATACAAAATAGAATTAAATACAAAAGCCTTTAAGATTTGAACCAAGACAAGCATTTTACTTTTATAAAAGGTATAATCCACTGTGAGTATATAGTGGTTATATGCCAAAAAACAGTATTAAAATAAAATAAGCAAGACCTGTAAGAAATATAGGCAACAGCCCAGCTGGTGTGGTTCAGTGGTTGAGTATCGACCCATGTACCAATAGGTCGCCAGTTCAATTTCTGATCAGAGCACATGCCCAGGTTATGGACTGGGTCCCCAGTGGGGGGCATGAAGGAGGCAGCCAATCTATGTTTTCTCTCATTGATGTTTCTATCTGTCTCTCCCTCTCCCCTCTTTCTCTCTAAAATCAATAAAGTAAAAAAAAAAAAAATTTAAGAAAAAAAAATACAGGCAACAATAGAAAAACTATAATAAAAAGATGTTCAGATAAGATGTTTTAATAGAAATATATTAAACCTTATACCCCCCATATAATATTATTCTTTTACAATCCATAGATGATTAACAAAATTAATCATTATTAGAACACACGAAACTTCAATGCATTTTAAACTTGCTTTAATGAACCTGTCCATTGAGTGGAAGTAAAGTTCAACAGGGATGGCAAAACGTGACTTTCCCTGGCCCCAAACCACGTCCACAAGTCCCATGCATCCTCTAGGGTCTCGGTCCTGCCTCAGAATTACCCATCATGTCCAGGGAGACTGAAACCCCAAATTGGTGCCTGGGTGTTCCCCGCTACTACTCACCCTCCTTCTCTGACTTTCTTATAGCCAGCGTCCTAAAGAGACCAATTTCTACAAGAGTGAACAGCCACTGTCTCGTGGGCCGGATGGGCATGAGGCATGTGCTCATTGGGGTGCCAGTACTACCACCACAGTTTCTCCACTACCTCTGAGCCCACCTGGCCAAGAGTGGATGGCCCAGAGGTCTTGGAGAGTTGCTTTAGGCAATCAGGAGGCTGGTAGGCCCAGGGCAGACCTATGGCATGCTCCCCGGCGCTTCCCAGGAGCTGGGGAGTATCAGTGCAGCATAGACTGACCTTCTGGAGTACACAGACGGAGGGGAGAAATAGCAGGCATCCAAGTGGCAAAAACTTAGGGGCACTGATGAACTTGGACACCAACAAAAAGAACAGATGCCAGCCCACAGCTGTGTGGCAGTCGTTGGGCCCTACATTGCTGGATAATGGGAAAAGCTGAGGATTCCAAGTGAGGGGACAGAGTGGTCAGGGCAACAATGTGGCCCTGAAGGGTTCTGAGACAGGGTTTCCTCACCAAATGGAACAGAGGTACTCAACTTTCCAACAGGCCGTGAGGCTATACCAGTACCGACCTGCTGCATCCCAGCCTTACGGAATATTCCATTTTGCATTCTGCAGTGGATATTGAAGATGTGCTCATTCAACATCCATGCAAATCCATTTCCAGTATTTGGGTGTTTTTTGTTTGTTTGTTTGTTTGTTTGTTTGTTTTGTTTTGTTTTTGTATTGTAGTAACTTGAAAACTAAAAACTACATTTCCCAGACTCGCTTGCAGCTCTCTTGCAGCTAGGGTTCCATATGTAACTTAGGTTGTTCTAATCAGATGAACTTACATAAAACTGAATCAGAACTAAGCTTGCAGGTGAGAGGTAGGGTATGAGACAGCCCTTTTGCAAGTCATGGCAAAGGTGATGTGGTCCTAGAACCAGAAACAGGAGAGCAGCTCACTAACCTGAGTGACAACATTTCCCTCAGTGCTGCAGTGCGGTTGTGGAAGCTCAGCCCACCATTCAGAACTCCCAACGAAGGATTCCATGTGATACCGTATCCTTGGTTAATTCCTTTGCTCTGTAACCAGCTAAAGTGATATTTATATCTACTGAGAACAGTAACCAATTAAATGGTAGCAGAAGAGAAATTCAGGAAACGGCTCTCCAAGGGAATGTGGAATGTGAGTTTGGCTAACTGTCGTGCTTAGGTCTGAAGGCTGTACCGACCCAACCTCCTTCAGACACTGGGACACTAACAGTCAGGCTCACATTGGCAAATCAGTGACTGAAATTGCCACTTGTGGTTGTATAGAATGAAGTGACATTGAGGGCCACAGCTTTAGAAGCCCCAAGGTCCCCTACAATTGATGATACGGGGAGCACAAAGAACGCAGAACTTTATGGTGGCAACCACAGAGCAGGGTAACTGCATACTTGGGAAAGGAGATTCCCACACCTTGGGAAATTAGTCACCCCAGCTCTGAGCTAGCAAAGCATGCCACTGTGAGCCACAAAGTGGGGGAATGTGGAGTTAGTAATAATGTGTTTGACTTCAAGTCCATCTCACAGTGACCCAGTAGATGCATCAAATCATCCTGTGCCCTAGTGGACACATGAACTCTTCCTGCGGTCACTTCCACAAAGCCTACATGTATGATCAGAACAGGTGTCCTTGGCAACTAGCAGAACCCTCGATCTTGCCAGGTATGGATTCTCCTGGAACGCCCTGTTTTCTATGAACACAGAAATCAGTGCACCACCCTAGATGTGACAGATGCAGGTGACAATTCCTTCCACAAACTCTGTGAACAGTACAGTTCCACCAGTGTCGAGATGGGTGGTCTTAGAGCAGGGCTCCTTGATCTTGGCACATACATATTTGGGGCTGGGTGATTCTTGCACTGTGCAATATTTAGCAGCATCCCTGGCCTCTAGCCACTAGATAACAGAAGCACATCCTCCCCCCTTGGGACAACATCTCCAGACATTTCCAAATGTCCTCCGGGCACAAAATTGCTCTTAATTAAGCAGCACTGAATGACATGAAATAAGCTCATCAGGGGTAGACTCCATTTACAGCTGGTGTTCCCAATATGATTACTTCACTTAGAAAGAAGCACAACTCTTATTGAGCCTCTGGATTTTGCAGACAGTATATCCCATGTTTGGGTGTACAACTCCTGCCATGTACACACTTATGTATAAGGCTTCCAGCTTTTAATGGGGCCCAGAGCAAGATATGACTCCATCTGGTCTAAGTTCCTCTGACCCTCTGACCCAGCTTGAAACTTCTGAAGAAAATCGGATGCTGAATGAAGCTCAGAGAAGAAAATCATGGCAGATGCTCCTTGCCCACTTGGGAAATAACTCTCCTCTTTTTTATACAGCTCCTGCTTGCTATTGAGAACAGAAGAAACTTCAAATGACCTTGGTACCTGAAATTCCCATCAGAATTTTTTACAACTGTCCACCAGGCCCTGAAGGCACAGGAAGTTCCCATGTTTGGGGCACCTACACCTGTGTATGACCACCTTTCTCTCTAATCCACACCTGTGGCCTCTAGAGAGGCAGAAGTCACTTTCGCCTCTCCTCCTGTGTATCATGAGGTGCTTCTGGTTTGCTCCTGCTCCTAGAACCTGAAAGGTGGAATCTCACAAGATCATCTTTTTCAACTGCCTCACAGGACAGATTAGGAAACTGGAGAGGTTCAGCCGCTTCCCCAAATGACAGAAGCAGGTGGTGACTGGCAAGATGAGAAGCCAGGGCTCCTTGCTCATGGTCTTTTTGTATATTTGAAGGTGTAAGATTCACTAGTAAGAAGTGATTCTGCACCCAACCCTAGCCCTTTCCTTAACATTTATCATACCCAGAGAAAGAAAATGTATCGATCTGTTGCATTTTATAACCATACTGCACTTCTAGAAAAGCAGAGGGAGTTTTGACTACATAAAGCAAAACCTCTCCAGTCCAGCGGTTTTGTTTCTCTATTCCAGGTGGCTTACCCAGCCTCTCCCAGCTTATAGGAATCTTTATTCAAGTCCAAGCTAATCATAAGCAAACTTCGACCTAGGTATTTCTTAAAACTGGCATAACAAAATGCACTGGAATTGTAAAAATCATTTCTTGCCAAGAAATTAAGGCTAAGCTACCTGGAATTATTTGTTTTTTGGGGTTTTTTTTAAGGTAACGGTGCAATTACAAAGAATTAGTATCACTTCAAGAAGTGACTATATCACCTACAAAAAATAATATTTATAAGTTTCATACAAAATGCATTTGGGGCTGATAATATACAACTTCAAGGTTTTGGGGTATCTTTTTTACAAAAAGTAATAACATTAAAATTCAAAAGTATTTTGCCTCCATTCCTTAACGTTGAGCAGTTTGTCACTAAAATATTTCTAGGCTTCTCCACAAGGTGGGGCTAGCCTACAGGCAATTCTGTTGCTAAGAATGGACCATGCATTGGTGTTTGAGAAATGTTTTATGACAAGGCATCACTCAAGTTAGCAGCTTGATAAGATTCTTCCTGAACCTCTGGATTTTGGAGACAATATATCCTATATGTGGGTGTACTGGAACTTCAGGGTTTGGGTGTAACTGCAACTCTAGGATTCATGAATTAAGGTAAAGTATAAATATTTCTAGCACCATTTGAGGAGGTGTAACGTCTCAGCTTCTGCTCGTCATTCACTGGCCTTCAAGTCCAGGCTTGCCTTCTACATCTCCCCGGTTCTCACCTGCACTGGGAAAGCCAGTGAGAAGGGCACAGGAAGACACCCCTCTTCCACCTCTGTTACCAGTGATCAGCACCTCCTTGGCCCCAGTCCCCTCAGGAGAAAATGATGCCAAGGGTCAGAGGCAGAGGTCTTTAAAAGATTCCCATTAGCTCAGGAGAAGCAGAAAATCTACTCAGGTCTGTTAGATGATGATCAGGGCAGAAAAGTGGGGACACTGGAGGGAAACCTAGTAGCCTTTGCTGAGCAAGTCCTGTGTCCTAAAAAACCCTCTACATGTCTCATCTCACGAGATCCTCATAACAACCCTACATGGTCGCTTGACCCCATCTTACAAAGGAGAAAAGCTACAGCTTAAAGAAGCATCTCACTGCAGGTGGCCCAGCTGCAAAGCCTCCTTGCTTTTCTACCACACCGTGGTCAAGCAGACATTTGCAGTGCTACTTAAAATGCTGGGGCCACATGGCTCTGTCTTTCCTATATGAAGTATCAGAGTCCTGGAGCCAAAAGTCATTTTTAAATGTCTAATTATTGTTTGAAGAGCTCCAAGAATATTACAGGGGATTCGATGTATAACCCAGAGCAATACTTCTCAAAAGCCCCTCACCTCTGCTCCCCATTCTCTCACACCCCAAAGCTGTCCCAGGATTTCTCACACAGACCGTCCATGGCGTTTCTCTCTCCTTCGCCTCTCCTTCCTCTTCCTGGCTCTGGCTAAATCCTTCCCCCTTTCTTGCTTCTAGGGTTCCTTCCAGATGGGCAGTTCTAAATTCCCCTTTGAGGGCAGAGGGAATAGTCACAGATACCAGCCGAAGCCGAATGGGATTCAAACATATCTGGACACATCTGAACATGTAAAATGAACTGGGGAAGTCCTCAGGGAGGGTGATTCATGGAAGTTAAATTACATTAGTATTTTAGGGGGTTTTCTGCCCTTTCCCTCACTGTGGCCAATGGGGAAGAAAGAGCCACAGAAGATTACACAGGATATCAGGGGAGAACCAGGGAGGGAGTAACAGGAAGGCTACTCTCCAGATACTATTTCAGACCCTAAACTTCCTCCATCTCAACCCATCCCATCTTTCTCAGGCTTTTCATATCAGTAAAAACAACCTTTGCCTCCTGACTTTCCCAGAAGGGCACATCTGGAAGGCTAGGCAATCATTCCCAAATCTGGCAGGAACTTGGATTGTCTTAGAAGCTTTGTATAAATACAGAATGTCAAGCCACTGAGTCAGAACCTGTACAAAGGGCCCAGGGGGCTGTATTTTCCAAACTCCAGCTGATGCTGATGCAATCGCCCAGTCCCAGGCAGGAACAGGTTCCAGGACCACCGGCAGAATCGCCCAGGACCACCGGCAGAATCGCCCAGTCCCAGGCAGGAACAGGTTCCAGGACCACCGGCAGAATCGCCCAGTCCCAGGCAGGAACAGGTTCCAGGACCACCGGCAGAGTGGGAGCAAGTGTCCCACCCCTTGCCATTCTGCATGAAGGTGGGGACACCTTCCAACAGTTTATTCCTCTTCAACAGAGCTATGAACAGGTACAGCCCTCCAGGCAACACCCAATCTGCTGTCCCATCCAAACTTGGAGGCTGAAGTTGTTAAATGGCTGGGGTAGTGGTCTCAAACTTTTACATCTCAGAAACCCTTTAAACTCTTGAAAATTACCAAGGACCCAAAGCCTATGTGTATGTGGATTGATATTTACTGCGTTCAGAATGAAACCTGAGACAGGTTCCAACCACAAGAATACTCCAGCACACGTTCCATGGCCATCAGAGCAGTGACACAGCCACACATTACGGTAACGGCCGGAGAGCAACTCCACAGGCAGGATGTCCTAGGGTAAGTACGAACAGGTTTTGACCTCAGGAACACCTTGAAAGGACTTGGGGCCCCAGGGGTCCTGGACAATACTTGGAGATCCTGACTGCCCGCAGAAAACTGAGGGAGGCATGACCAAACTCTGGCTGACGTTACTTCTTGCTTTGAATGGAAGCAAGGAAAGTCCTCAAAAATAAACTCCACAGCTATCAGCTGAAGTTTTCTAGAAGCCGTAACACCGGAACTACTCAAAATCTGCCTCCTGCTCAACCCTGCAGACAATTTCAGACCCAAGTTCTGGCACCCACAGGAAATGCTGGTGGTAGCAGGCGGATTAACAGCCCCAGAGGTACCCATGCCTTAATGCCCAGAACCAGTGACTACATCAAGGCACATGGGAAGGGGCGATTTAGTGTACAGATGGAATAAAGGTTGCTAATCAGCTGAACCTTAAAATAGGGAGATGGTCCAGTGAGCTCAGTGTAATCACAAAGATCCTTAAAAGTGGATGACAGGCGCTGGTCAGTTTGGCTCAGCAGTTACAGCATCAGCCTGAGGACCAGAGAGTCCCAGGTTCAGTTCCTGCTAAGGGCACATACCTCGGTTGCAATTTGTCCCCACCCTGGTTGGGGTCCTGTGGGTGGCAACCAGTAGATGTGTCTCTCTCACATCAATGTTTCTCTCTCTCTTCCCCCCTCTCTCTCTCCCGCTCTATCTGAAGATAAATGCAAAAGGGGGGGGGCGGGTGACAGAGGCATGAAAGAGAATCAGAGAAAAAGATGTAAGAAAGAATGATCAGAGAGTCAGTGTTGCTGGCTTTGAAGAGGGGCATGAGCCAATAATGGGGACACCCCTAAAAGCTGGAAAAGGCAAGGGAACAGGTTCTCCCCTGCCTACAGAAAGGAACGCAGCCTGCCAATGCCTCGCTTTTAGCCCAGAGAGACCAGTGTCAGACCTCTAATCAACAGAACTGTTAGATAATAAATGTGTTGTTCTACACTACTAGGTTTGTGGTAATTTGTTACAATAGCCATAGGAAGCCAACTCACCTATTAAAGCTGCATAGCTTATGAACCCTGCACCTAACAGGGAGCTTTCCGGAAGAGCCCAGAAGGAGGGAATGCCCTCCTGTGGGCAGAGCTAGGGGAAACAGACCAAGTGAGGAGCTCATGGCACTGGCCAGTCATCAACAGGAGGCCATGAAGACCCTTGACCCGCCGTCCCCCTGGCTCCTGTCCACAAGCCACTTATGCTCTGGGCCAGTGACTTGTCCACAGAGGTTTCACTGATGCTCCTGCTCTTTACAGTGGTTTCTGAATGGGCACTTCAGTTTCAGTGGCCCGATCCCCCACCTCCCATCTCCATGACGTTATGTCAGTTGTCTTGAGGGTGACTAAATAACTTAGCACTTCGTCTCCGCGATAGAGACATCTGCTGGCCTGGATCATGACCACAAAGAAGGGTGACCACCACCAGGAGACGTGGAGACATCACCACTGGGCAGAACAGCTGGACACATTGCAGGCTGTCTCCTGTGGGGGCGGGATGAAGGGGGAGGCAATGCATTCATTATGGAATGAAAGTCAGGAGGAGTGTGTGTGTGCATCCTGAGCAGCCCAGCAGCCCAGCAGCCCAGCAGCCCAGCAGCCCAGCAGCCCAGCAGCCCAGCAGCCCAGGGATGGAAAATCACGTATCCATCAGTATGTCAGCCCAGAACACAGTCACTCTGCCTGTCCTGGTTACTACTTCTACTGCCTCTAGGCCACGGGGACTCACTTCAGCATGGCCCAGCCCACAGGGTCGTTTGGATCAGAGAACACCTAACCAAGCTGGAGAGGTTCCTTCCCTAGATTCAGAATTAGAGCTATGAGACAATCCACCTCTTGGGTGGCTGTAATCATAAAAGCTCAGAAACCATGGATTGGCTTCTGCCCACAGACAGACCATGGACACAATCAAGCCAGTCTTCAGAAACAGAGGGACAAGAATGCAGCAAACACCCACGTGTGCAGAGATGAGAGTCTGGGTCTCTTGCTGGTCTTGGCTCTAGCCCCTTTCTCGGCCCCAGCAGCATCACCACCACACTGATTCCCTGCAACAATCCTGCCCGGTGCTGCCCCATTCCCTTTATCTGCTTTAGTCGGTTTAGGTTTCTTGCAACCACAAGAATCCCAACCCACATGTGATATCACTGCTCTAAGGGCATGGGATCCTGCAGGAAGCCTTTAATAGAAAACATATTAAATCCATAACCAATATTTAGTTCCTAGATAGGTTCCTGTGAGCAGAATCTGGTGTAACCACACTAAGTTAGGATGCTGAGTCCCACACTTGCATGCACCACCCCTCATCCCTCAGCCTCACCAGTCTCTGGGCCCTGGGCCACTTGTCCCATCCCAGCTGTCACTGTGTGTCCAATTCTTATAAGCACAGCCCACAGCCTGTCTTGCTTCATGTCCAGACTGCAGACCTCTGGCCTCCAGGAACCTGGAACCTGCTTATCACCCATGACACATAACCAGAAGTGCAGGGGGATTCATGTTAATGAAGCAAAGTTCACCAGTGGGGAAGTGGAGCCCAAGATCAATTCTCCCTACCTTCCCTCTACTGGATTCATGGCTCACATGGCTCCGTGCAGACTGCCCCACCCACCGCCTCCTGGAAGAGGCCAGCTACATAGTACACCCTCATGTGTGTGCTCCCTCCTTCCCTGCCTCCCCCCCTCTGCTTTTCCCTCACCCTTGCTTCCCTAGAATTGCACTCCTCATAAACTGGTTACTCTCATGCCCGAGATGCTGCTTTTTGGGGAACTCATTCCAAGATGTTGCTGATTGCAAGGAGGTCTATGGTAAACTTAGGAGCTGACTATGTGGAGATGAAAAATTCCTGGCTACTTTTCATTCCGGTAACTGAAAGTACATAAGGATATTATAATAACTGAAACACAGGAAGAAAACAATTGGTCCCCTAGAAGTCAATTACATCGAGTTACTTAGTAACATCTCACCAATACATTCTTCACACAAGAGAATGAAAATAAGATCCTACTAGCAAATAAACTAAGTTTAATGCCTCACTATTCACCAAATGTGAGAGAATGTCATAAGATGCTTCAGTGGGACTCCTCAAACAATGGCTACTTTTGCCTGGAGAAAAATGAACACAATGATGAACTACATAAACCTGTCACATAGAAACCACACCCAAAAGGCCCAATTCCAGGAAGCCACTTCCCAGGCAGCCACTAGGGGGTGAGCTTTCATCATTCATTGACTTCATGAAGGTTCACTGCTCTTAGTCTGGTTGATCAGAATTTGCTACTTTGCCTGGCCAGTGTGGCTCAGTGGTTGAGTGTGGACCCATGCACCAAGAGGTTGCTGGTACTATTCCCAGTCAGGGCACATGCCCAGGTTGTGGGCCAAATTCCCAGTGAGGGGCATGCAGGAGGCAGCCAACTGATGTTCTCTCTCATCAATGTTTTTCTCTCTCTCTCCCTGTCCCTTCCCCTCTCTCTAAAATCAATAAAGAAAAAAAAAAAAAAAGAATGTGCTACTTTGACAAACTGAAATTTACTTGCAATAATCTGAGAATTTAAGAAATCTCTAAACTGGAAAAGTTGGAAAATGTTTTATTGTAAATGCAATAATATAAGTAGGACAAATTTAAACCACGGGCCACAGAAAATTTTTTACTTGTCCATTACTTCCGTGTATTTTGTTACTACTGCTCCTTTAGCCTCTGACTCTTGAGAGGGAAGTTTTTTTTTTTCCAATTGTATTTTGTATTGGTTTCTGGTATAGTACAGCTTAGTGGTTAGACAATCATATTCTTTACAGAGTGCTTCCCTCAATATTTCCAGTACCTCAACTAGGACCATACACAGTTATTGAAATATTATTATCTACTTTCCTATGCTTTACTAACTTCCCACGACTATTTTGTAACTACCAATTCGTGCATCTTAGTCCCATCTCCCCTTTCACCCAGTCCTCCAACCCCCGTCCCCTCTGGCAACCACCAGTTCTCTCTGTGTCTATGAGTCTGTTTCAGTTTTGTGTGTTTTGTACTTTAGATTCCACGTAGAAGTGAAATCACAAGGCTTTTGTCTTTCTTTCTCTGACTGACTGATTTCACTGAGCATAATACCCTCTAGGTCCATCCATGCTGTCTCAAAAGGTAAGATTTCACTCTTTTTTCTTTTTTTTTCCATTATATACATGTACCACCACTTTTTTATCCACTCATCTACTGATGAGCACTTGTGTTTCTTCCATTGATTGACTATTGTAAACAATGCTGTAATGAACATAGGGGTACATATATTCCTTCAAATTAGTGTTTTGGAATTCTTTGGATAAATTCCCTGAATTGAAAACATTGGGCCATAAGGCAGTTCCATTTTTAATTTTTTGAGGCAACGCCATACTGGTTTCCACAGTGGCTGCATCAATCAGCATTCCGACCAGCAGTGCACAAAGGTTCCCTCTTGTGAGGGAAATGAATTTTTATTAGAGTGTTTGATGAGGTCTTAGGCTTTGTTTTGCTTTCATTTGGATGGAGATATGTGTTTGCTATTTAAACAAGGTGTTTTTATAACCCAAGACAATTTCCCAGAACATCTCTCAAGTTAGTCCAAGGCAGAAAGGGAGGCTGTGTCTTCAGGCCCTGGAGGCCCAGGGGAGGCGGGAGAGCCAGGGAGTTGAGGGTAGTGCCCGCAGGAGAGGAGTCACAGCTCCGGTGTACTGCGACAGCACCCAGAACCAAACCAGGAAACCACAGCGAAATTCTCCAGCTTCAAACAAGTGATTCACAAACTAATTTACTTTCGAGCTATGCAATGGAATTCCATGCAGCCATTTAAAATCATGTTAAAGCATTTAATGAAATTGAAACATGTTTATATGTTGCAAAAACATTTTCTAAATCAGACCCCAAATAGTATGGATCAATTTTTGTGAAAATAATAATAAGTAAATTGTATGAACATATGTGTGGGAAAGAGACTATCGACAGTGATTATTTCTGAGACTGAAAGTCTTACCGATTATGATGTTCTGTTTGCTTAGCTATATTTCCTAGGTTACCTTCTGTCTCATTTTTATTTTTATTACTAGTGCTACTCTACTAGGCGTCTTCTTCATAAATATCAACTCCATCCTCACAAATGCCTATCAAGTAGCTACAATTACAATCCCCATTTTTATAGCTACAAACATTGACGAACAGAGAAGACAAGTTAACTACTCAAGATTACATAGCTAATGAGTGGTGGAGTCAGGATTCAGACCCAGAAGTCCGGCACCAGTTTCTGGGTTTTTAACTAATAAAACAAGAACAAAAATAAAGAAAAAGCACAAAGGAAACTATAAGACTCAAAGAAGGAAAGGAGGGAGGAGAGAAACTGTGCAATAAGAGAAAAACACACATTTTTTTTTTTTTGAAAACTTTAAAAAATTGATTAATGCCTCTAAAATGTTATAAGAAGGATTATTTTGGGTTTTTTAAGAAAAAGTGTAAACTGAAAAATAAACATTGAAATGGTTAACCCCAAATAAATTGCAAAAATTCAGAAACATGCAAGTAAAATGTCTTAAATCAAAGGTCCTTAATTTTTTTCCCTAAATACTTCTCACTGGCTCTTCATGTCTCCGAGCACAATAGGTGTGGAGGGGCTGAGTTTCCATCCACACCCCACAAGTCTGGACTTTGCCTCTCTAGAGCATGCTTCAACCTGACTAGCATGAAAGTCATAATTTTTCTAAACTAAAAAAAAAAAAAAAAAAAAAAATTGTAAAAGGAGGAGGGGGTGTAATGCCCAAGCTGAAAGAATGACAAATCTTAAATATTAGTTCATACTATTCATATGTGTGTGTTTAAACAGGAAACAATATACCCCTGCAAATCAGGATAAGACAAAGGGTTGGAAGTGAACAAATGGAGTCTACGTCTGCAGTCAAAACAAACCAGCCAGTTCAGCCCGGTGCTGCTTGGGATGGTGAAGGTGAGAGGGTGGTTAGTCTGATAGAAGTGTGGAGGAATCAGGAATCATGGTAAGAGAAAGGGAGGGGGGCAGATGGAAGACAGAAAAGAGAGGGGTGTGATGGGGAAGCCTTCCTTTTTCATGTTAAAGAAGGGGATACAAGCATATGTTGAAACTCATGAAACCTAAAAACCTATTTTCCTCTGTACAGACTTCAGGCAAAAAAAAAAAAATCCCCATCTGCAAAAGCAGGGACTGTGTCTTTATAACTTAAATGCATGGCCAGGATTAAATTTTGTAAAGAAGTTTGAGTGTCATATGTAACAAGCATTAAGCAAAAGCCTTTATTTCACTGGATATCCTCTAGCACACAGAGCAGGAATTAACAGACCTTTTGAAAATGTAATCTTAATACAAATAAAGAAAGTGCTGCTGAGGAGACCCAAGTCCAAAAAGCTGCAAAGTAGTGTCACAAACTCACAAAGAAGGAGACAAAAGCTCATTTTGCCCATCCAGCTCTCCCCCTTACCTACCTTCCAGGAAACCAGCACTTTAGTCAGGGATTAAATTGTTTTAAAGTAAGATCGCTCGTGTCACTGCAGATGCCAAGTCTTGTTAAAGGAGCTCTCTATTCCACTTGACAGAACGCAGGTTTGTCTGGTGTGCTGCCACAAAAGACTGGCTGGGTGGCAGTTGCTACTTGAGCGGCAAGAACAGGAATTGCTGAGCTGAGCTGAGCTGAGCTGAGCTGAGCTGAGCTGAGCTGAGCAGCTCGGAATTCCTCAAAATCGCAGTGTTCTGCCTGAAATGACTGATGATGCTCATCCTCTCCCCCACAGCACACTAACCCTACCATGTCCCTCAGACCCCAACCCAAAACCACCGTATTTCCAGATTACCCTCAAAGCAGCACATAGCACAGTTAGGAAATTCAGAGGAGGGCAGAGACAGAGGTGAGAATGAACCCAAGCCCATGATACCTCTTTTCAGAAACTTTGTATCACTGTTGTAAAAGATCTCTTGCACCTCCCTGGCAGGTTTGGCTCAGCAGTTAGAGCGTCCACCTGCGGACCAGAGAGTCCTGGGTTTGGTTCCGACTAAGGGCATGTACCTCGGCTGCAGTTTGTCCCAGCCTCGGTTGGGGTCGTGTGGTGGCAACCAGTCTATGTGTCTCTCTCACATTGATGTTTCTCTCACTCTCTTCCCCCCTCTCTCCCTCCTGCTCTATCTGAAGAGAAATGCAAAAATGTCCTTGGGTGAGGATTAAATAAATAAGTGAAATAAAAGATCTTTTGTACCTAACCTTGGCCTTTAGCCTTTGACCAAAACACATACAAATTTTAACCTAATTTCTTTACCTTCACTCATTTACTAATGATGTGCTGGGCCCTGTTTTATTTCACTTTGGTGTCAGTGGCCTAAAACCTTGACTTTTTTAATCTATAAAAATGGGGATTGTAAAAGTCTAGTTTTCCCAAACTCCACTGCAAGAATACATCTCATGTCAGGGGATTCCCATGTAATGGAGTTATACTTATGTTACATCCTTAATGAAGAACTGCTAAGTTATTGGTATTCCACTCATATCTAATGTTATTTCCCAACACTAAAAGGTGATCAAGATGGTAAGAATGCATTATTAGCCCTTTTTAAATCTTTATAATGAGGTTTAAAATATTAGCTCCCTGGGCATATATTTGCACAGTTACCAAGACTTAATTAAAACCCCCAAGGTGAAACTTAATCAGCCTCTCCCCTCCTGCACCAACTATCACGACTGAAGCCACTAGGCACTGACCCAGTTCCTTCTGCAGATGCCTTAATTATCCCAGAAACACCACAGCTCTTTTTTGAGAAGTTGCAATATATTTCTGCTATTCATTAACACCCTTACAGAATACATAAGCCAATAAAGGGCAATGGAAGTCACAAACACGGGGGATGATTAACATCCTCCACGAATAACCACTGCATGCCCGCTCTCTTCCTGAGAGACACCTGCCTACACATGCTCAGCCTTACAATATAGAATCTGGAATTCTAACAAAGATAAATTAGGACCCAAAGTCATTATGAAATGAATAAACAAATGTCATCGTTATGCAAATACAACACATTCAGAAAGAAATTAAATATGTCTTGTTCTTATTACTCTGAATTTTCTGTTTAAGCAGGTAGAGCATATTTTAAAGGTAAATGAAGTGAAGAGGAGTGACTTCTCATTTTAAGTTTCTAGGTTACACAAGCCTGGTAATGGGGTACTGAATGCCCAAGTCTTCTGACATTAATTTTCTTAGCAAAAGGAAATCAAATATTCCACCCACTCTGGAATCAGCTGTAAAGGTAACAAAATGTAGATGGCATAGAATTCAGTCTCATAAAATGAATATTCGATTAATAAACATTTTAATTGCCTAATATTCTCAACATTGGGCTAGACATAAACATAGGTATTTCCCCTCAGAGTTAAAGAGCACAAATAAAATTAATTGTATAGTCCATCCTCAACAAATGTTTTAAAAGTATGAGCCACAACTACATATAATCAAAGCCTGCTATGACATGGAAAATAAGGTTACTCTATTCTAGCAATTTTTCAACCAGTGTGTTGCAGCACACTGGTGTGATGCAATAATTTTTAAAACATACAATACCTGACTATGTAGTTTTTCTGAACTCTTTCTCAAATTTAAAAAAAATGACAACAGCCAACACAACAGCAGCCTGATGTGAATGAATCAAAATTATACCTATTTTTTTTTTTGTCAGAGCGACAAAAAATGTTGTATTTTTTGGTGTGCCGCAGAATTTTAGTAATTAGTTTTTGTGTGCCATAAGAATAAAAATGTTGAAAGTTGCTACTCTACTCGAGTGACCATATTCTTCATCGTTACTACTAGAAGGAAGCACCGTAGGGCTGACTGTCTTCTCTACTCATAAGCTTAGCGGGGAAA
Organism: Molossus molossus; assembly: GCF_014108415.1. Taxonomy (NCBI): domain Eukaryota; kingdom Metazoa; phylum Chordata; class Mammalia; order Chiroptera; family Molossidae; genus Molossus; species Molossus molossus. The sequence goes on along the minus strand of NW_023425366.1, from coordinate 28,410,208 downwards.
GGAATCACAACCTGGGTGGACAGGAATGACCGCAGTCTCACCAGGCTCAGCCTCTTTGCCCCAAGACTGCTACACACCTAACTGGTCTGTCTGCTACCATTATCACATTGGTCTATAGCATTGTTCTACCTGTGTGGCTAGCTGTTCACTTCCTTATGTTCACTTGGGATAGCTACTCAGGTTCATTGCCGCAAACCATCTTCAGCAGCATCTGTCCAACACACTTGAGTGGCAGCAAACCTGGATCAATGTGGGCAGACTGACCATGTTCCAGGAACTCCCAGGCACCAGCTTGTCATCAGACAGGACTCCAGGTGGCTGATGGAGGCCAGTGTGAGGTTTGCCCCACACTGATTCACTCTGTGTTGGTCATGCCGACAATCTCATGCATTTTGTTTTGAGTCCTTTTTCATTTTAGCTTATTTAGGATTTTCTACAATGTTTGGCATGCTTGTCTTCCCAATGTGATAGTTATCTTTCAGTCTCAATGTCCTTCTTTATAAGATGGAGATCACGCCAGTACCTACCTCACCAGGCTATACCTGGGATGAACTGAGATAATTTATGCAAACTGTTTCGCATACTGCATTAGTTTGCTTGGCTACCAAAACAAAACACCACAGACTACATGGCTTAACATAAATTGATTTTTTTTCTTTTTTATATATGTTTTCATTGGTTTTTAGAGAGAGAAGAAGGAACAGAGAGAGAAACATCAATGTAAGAGAAAAATATCAAGCAGCTGCCTCCTGCACGCCCCCTACTGGGGATGGAGCCCGCAACCCGAGCAAGTGCCCTGACCCAGAATCAAACCGAGACCTCTCAGTCCATGGGACGACACTCAATCCACCAAGCCACACCAGCCAGGCCAGATTTTCTCACTATTCTAGAAGTCCCAGATCAAGGGGTCAGCAGGCTTGGTTTATTCTGAGGCCTCTCTCCTTAGCCTGCAGATGCTCACCTCCTCTCTGTGTCCTCACATGGTCGCCCGTCGGTCTCTGTGTATGTGTCCTAATCTCCTCTTATGATAAGGAAACTGATCATATTAGATGAGGGCCCACAGGTTGTACCTCATTTGACCTTAATTACCTTTGTAAGGGCTCTGTCTCCAGATATAGTCATACTCCAAGGTACTGGGGGTTAGGACTTCAACATATAAATTTTGGGAAAACACGATTCAGCTCATAACACATAATAAGCATTTCTGCTGTGATACTAATCAAAACTTGCTTTGTCAGCTATATCAATGTCTTTATTACTAAATTGGTAAGTGCTGTGAGCTTACAGAAGGTCTTTTTTCTCCTCTCAGTGATGATCCTCAAAGCCCTATCTGGTCCTCGGCTACCACTGCAGCATCACCTCCTGCCTCCTTCCACACTGGCCTCCTTTCCACATCGGTCATGGCCTCTGGTCCCCTCAGGGATTTGCTCCTCTAGTTGGAGAGCACTGCCCTCCTCTGAGCTCACTCGCCTCTGCTGGCCCCTTCTATGCCCTATATCTATAGCTGTCTTCCCCACCAGGCTGTTTGCTGCACTCCTGAGCAAGGACTCTTACCTGCTGGTTCCCTGATGTCCCCCAGTCCCCAACACAGTTCCTGACCCTTAGTCAAAACTCGTTCGAGAACACTGCCAGGGTCAGCGATGACCCTGAGCTGTGCCTTGCTTTGTTTTATTATAATAAACAATAACAATGGGAAACCTGGTGATATTTGCTACATTTAGATAAATATGATTGAGACTCCCATCTATCCACAATTTCATGTGTTATTGCTAATTTATCAAGGCAATGGGTCAGGGGTGAAATGGTAAAATGTTATCAACAGTGCTCCAAGGACCAGTCTAACAAAGAATGGAGGATTAACACCTTTTACAAGGAATGCTTTCTAAAGCCTTTGAAATTGAAATCCTGGAGCTGCTCAGGTTTCTAGAGCACCACAAACTCTTTTACCTTTTACCCCAAATGGGCTAGACAAGATTCAGAAGTGGCCCACACAGTGTTCAGACCTCCACAAGTAAGATCTTTTATTTTTTTCCAGTGTCCAACCATTCCAAGAAAGTCCACGACTGCTCCCATGGGGGTAGACACAAAGGGCTTGTCCCACATCCACAGCAGGCCCTGCTGGCCCAACCTGGAAGCTGCGTCCCAAGAGAAAGACATTCTGACTCTTCATGTTACCTCCCAGGGGACAGACATGTTGGCCCATGGGAATCTGATCATCATTCCTTTTTTTTTAATATTTTTTCTTTATTGATTTTAGAGAGAGAGGAAAGGAGAGGGAGAGATAAAAACATCCATGAGAGAGGACATCGATTGGCCACCTCCGGCATGCCCCCTCTGGGGATCGGGCCTACAACCTGGGCATGTGCCCTGACTAGGAATCAAACTGGCGACCTCTTGGTACAGGGGTCGACGCTCAACCAGTGAGCCACACCAGCCAGGCTGATCATAATTCTATTACCCTATCTGGGGTGGGTACAGTAATAGTTTTCCTCTAATTGGACTCAAAATATCCTGGGTTTACTGTTGAGTTGAAGCTACTGGTTTTTATTCATGAACAAAGTAATATGTGAGCAGTTGTTCCACCCTTTTGGTCTCCTTGTTAAAAGTAAGGCTACAAAAAGTAAAGCCAAAAGCAAACAGCAGAAAGGTATAAACAGCCACTGTGCTCAGTGACAGGAAAGAGCTTAGCATGACTAAAGGAGAAAATATAACAGGTAAACTTCCTCCTAACACTTTCTGTGCACCGGGAACCAATTCCTCGAAATATCCATACTCAGCACAGCCTTTTTCTAATGCTTATACTAGCTTCAGACATGGGAGAAAAACAGTCTTTGGACTTCCCCAGGGAATTCCAAGTTCTGCATAGGTCACAGCTTACAGATACAACAGTCTGTGTGCTTCAGTATTTGTTTCTGTTTTTCCTAAATAAAGCAAGCACAGAAATCCACATTTGCAGCATTGATGGTAATTTATTATGGCTGTTAAAATCCTTTCAACATCAGCCTCAGATTAGGAACATTAAACTGCCACTTGGTGAGGGTTAGGAAAATGATTGTGTGTGACAAACAGTACTATAGAATACTTTGTTTCATTCTTACTGCTCTTCACCCTGATCTGGGCATGCTCGCTTACCGGCTTCTGCTTCCAATGTATGCAAAATAGGGCTGCTCGCTTAGCTGGGGAGACACATGAATTGTACAATAGTGCTGATAAGGATGTAACCCAGTGCACAAAAAAAACAACCAAAAAAACCCAAAATATTTACCAGATACTAAGTTAGTCTCAGGAAAAGAAAGCTGTGCAAAAATTTAGGGGTATTATTCTTTATCATTTTTGTTACCTACAAAATGTCTATGTGTATATATGTATAATGCATGATTAATATATTGCTAGTTTTATTTAAATATATAACATATTTAAATATATAAATGTTTATATATTTATATGTATATTAATTATGGAAAATCTTTAAATAAATTAAAATAAAATCCTCTCTAATGCCACCAGCCAGAGATAATATCAATGTTTTGGTGTATGTCCTTTTATTTATTATTTTCTATACATATTTACATACCTTTTCTTTGTTTATAGAATTGGAACAATATTGCTTTAGTGGCCTACTTTTTTCATGTATTAATTGTAAACATGTTCCCATGTTGTTAAACAATCTTTTTTTTTGTTTCTGCAAATTCAGTAGGTAAAAAGAGATATATCAATTAAATGTCCTAGATTACTACTGAAGTTAAACAAAAGACATTTGATCATTTTTAATTCTTTAACTTAAACTTGAACAGACCAAAGGAAAAGCAGAAAAAAAGAGCATAGCATTGAAATCTGAAAGCAAGCAAAATTAATAAAACATAAGAACATAGTATAAAGCTAATAGGCATGTTTTATATCTTTATAGGGTAAGACTTGATAAATTTATGTGGGATTATATAATACGTGGATTTTAAATTAAGACATATAATCGTCATGGGTTTACTGGTACTAGAGGTAGCAATTCCATCTGTCATTTCCAGTCACTATTATTGTTGACATCAAATGTGGAGAAGTCACTAAAAAGGCTAAAAAGAACTAACAAGAGCTGTCTTAATGCAACATAAAATAGATATGTTGAAAATTCGAAGTACTTATGCCATACATTATATGAAAATAAGAACATTAATATGTCTAGCATAACAAGATGTTCACAAGAATTAAACAGAAAATTTTGAGCAAGATAAATATCTACAGAGATGAGGAAAACGTTGAAGTATTCCTCACGTAAACTATATACATAGCTCTTAATAAAATATGAATTTATATTAAGTCATGACAGTGCCTATTTTATTGATTACCATAATTGCTATAGTTACATAGCTACAGATAGTGTAGCTAAGTGAAATAGTATAATATTCAATGTCCCTTCAAGGTAAATGCTAAAACAAATACCTGGATTTTTTTTTTTTTTTTTCACTCCACACTATTCATTTTTAAGTAGAGAACGAGAGCGCAAGGCCAATGAGGTGAAAGCTGATTACAATGCTTCGGGTAGTTTCTCACCTGCTGCGCACGGAGGCAAAGGTGAAAGACAGAAGGAAACTACCCAGGGGGCTTTCTCTGCGCACCATCCCTCTCCTCTCTCCCAGGGAACTAAACATTTGCTTTTGTCCACAGCCAAGGGCTAACGAGATCTAGAAACAGCCGAGAAACTTGGCACCAAAGCTCCCGCGCCCCACCTGGACCTCTCTGAGGCTCACTACGGGACAATGAGTTGCTTGAGTCCGGGTCGCTGCCCACCAGAGGCCTTCCCGCAGCCCGAGGAACGGGAAACGGCAGGTTGAAGAGAAAGAGGGAGGGCAGTCCCTGACCCTCTCGCCTCTGCATTTTTGTGGGTGCCCCGCGACATGATTGGCCACCACCCACTAAGAAAAACCTGCAAAACTAAAAAGGCTGAAAAGAACTCTAGCCCTACAACTTCCTGAAAGCGTTTTCAGATACCGCACCCCCACGCCCTGAAGGTGAATTCCAGACGAGAGGCGCGACCCACTCTAGCCCACCGCGTGGACTCCCACGGAGCCCGGAGCGACAGACAGCCCGGCGGCCGCGCATGCGCCGCGGGGACACGCAGGGCGGGGAGCCGCGAGGACGGAGCGCGCACAGTACCGGCTTGTCCATGACGCGACGCGGCGGCGCTTCGCGGGGACACGCCGCGGGTCGTGGCGGCAGATTCCTGGCCTCGCCGCGGTTGCGGTCCTCGGCCCACGCCGCTCCCCCGCGTCCGCTCCGGCCGCACGTCGCCCTGCTCACACGCTGTTTGCGGCTCGCGCGGTTGCCTTGGCGACGAGCAACGCTCCACCTGGACCGGGCTCCTTCCTCCGGCTCCCGGCACTCGAGCGCCTCCCCGGGTCCGCGCCGGATCCACTTCCCCTGCAGCGACCCGGGGGCCGGTCCCAGAGAGCGCAACTTTCAACCCCCACCCCAGCCCCCTCCAGCCCCACCCCGTCCCCAGCCCAGATGCTGTTTCTTGATTGTTTTCCATCAGGTTTCTGTGAGTTCTCAGCAGAATGTCACTTCTAGCATCAGCCAAGTCCATTTGTTTGGAATTTGTCTGAATGTAGGATTTTAGGCTTTTCTGCCTGGAGGAGAAAAAATTAAAATGGAATTTCGAATGTTTCAACTGTAATTCTCACTTCTCACCGTCTTGACTCCTATTTAGGTTCCTCGGGTGCTTCTTTGTCAGCTTAGAATTCAATGGGAATTTTTAACCTTGAGTTTTAACCTGGAGGTGACAAAGGTAATTTCCTAGATTCTGTCCAGCTGTCAGAACAATAGCTGCACTGGCATGTGTGAAGTTCTCAGGAGCTTTGCCTTAAGACTCTCCGAAGGAGAATGTACATATTTCATACCTGCCAACTCTCCTCTCTCACTGGGGCTAGGACTGTCCATTAGAAATATCATCTGTGCCACATGCATATGTTTATATTTTCTAGGAGCCACATTTTAATAAGTAAAAAGAAACAGGTGAAATTAATTTTAATAATATTTTACTTTATCCAGTAAATCTAAAATAATATTTTAACATATTAGCAATATAAAAATTATTCATGAGATAATTTACAATCTTTTATCATACTCATTCTTCAAAATCTTGTGTGTATTTAACACTAACAGCCCATTTCAGTTCTGACTAGCCACATTTCAAATGCTCAGTAGCCAATGTTGCTGGTACCTAAGGCACTGAACAGTTCAGGTCTACTAGGTTACAGACTAGGAGGACCAGCCCCACCTTTCCATGGAAAGGGGAGGATTGCATCTGCTCGTAAGGGCTATTAAATAGCAGATTAACTCATGAACAGTGTTCAAATTCTTACAAGGAAAAAAAAATGCTTACTCGATATAAACTCAATGCTCTTCAGAAAGCAAGAAAATCAGAAATGACTTTTTGTTCTTTTATTAACTAAGAAATTATTTTTAGAGAACTTTTAAATTCACAGCAAATTGAGCAGAAAGAAATGACATTTTAACTATCTGGCTTTGTAGGCATTTGTGAAACTTTGCCTACAAAGGGCATCTTTGCCATGTGGTGCCCTGTGTGCTCACCTAAGAGAATGCTCACCTGGGATTCCAGATAGCGAAGTTCCACCTGCTCCACTCTCTCAGGGAATGCACAGCAGCAGCAGCCTGCCCATCTTAGTAGCATGTTGTCAGAGTTAATGTACATCCCAATAATCACCTTAGAAGAGTTTAAAACCAGGTCCTCAAGAAAAGAGTTATTTTAATAGAAGTGAAAACTCATCTTGGCCAGTGATGACAGCCCCAGGGAGAAAGGATGTCCATAGTGGCTAAGTCTGAGAAAGGAAAATGAGAGCTAACACTTTTCCAGATTATTGTGCATGAATTCATTTTATCTTAAAACACCTTCTAAACTTGGCCACTATTGCATTGCCCCGTTGTTACAGAGGAGACACAGAGAGAGATGAAGTGACTTGAGATGAAGTGGCTTGCCCAAGGCCCCATAACCGGAAGAGTAGAATGAACTTGTGAGCCCTGGCAACTTGTCTCCACCTGGTGACTAAATCCTAGACTATGTTGAGATGACAGAAGGTACAGAAGGCAAAGGGGTGGGAGGAGGAAAGGGCACCTCCAGGGATGATGGCAGACCAACACAGACCTGGCTGATTTTAGAAAGAAAGCCAGGGCTTATATAGTCAGTACAGTCCTATAGTCCCTGGGCTCTGCCATCTTAGGCAAAATTGTGATCTGGACATTTTTGTCTTTGGTCTTCTCTTCCTGCTAAAATTTCTTCTTTGTTCTCAGAAGGATGTCTGTTGTTCCAGAATCCCCAAGCTAGAGCAGATTTTCTTGGGTCTAGGCTTGGTCCCAGACCTTCCCTAGCCATCCTTAACTGTAGGCATCACTCTCAGAAAACCCCCTTCTGGCTTCTTGACAAATATTCTAGATTAATTCCAGCCATTAGTAGGTGTTGGGCAGATAGCTGGTTTAGCCAGCTCTCCAGCCCCACTCACAACTGTACTCTTAAACTTGATTTTCTGGAGATGGAGTCAGCTCAGTGTTATGAACTTTGAATGAGATAACAGGTTGGCACAGAAAATGCTTGAGCTGGCATCTTCTTACATTCCTTAAATCTTGCCTGCTCTGATCATGGCTTGAAATAATCCCACCATTGAAGGAATTGAGCAACCTGTTTTAGGAAAATAGTTCAGTTTCTTTCTTTTCCTAAAAAAAAAAGTGTTAAAGTAAACCTCAAACTAAAACCCCACTTAAATTGGTCTTTCAACAAGAAATTCATCCTTTATGCCTTGGTTGCCCAGCATACCGTGAACACTCAAAAAATAGCACTTGGATTTAAGAAGACCCAATGAATGAACACATGGTGAGTTATTTATTGTCCACCCACGGAGGATCAAAGACATCAAGACTAATTACATAGAATCATAAGATTTCAGATCTGACAATAACCAATGTAGTCTATGATTTCATTTTGTAGAAAAGGTTATCATTTTATGGAAAAGGAAATAAAGACCAGCTCTCCAGAGGCTACTGTTTATTAACAGAGGACTAGAAATCATGTCTTTTAAATTTTTTGTACTGTGTTGTACAATATATTTAAGACGTAGAAATCACACATTTCCTTCTGCAGGTCTGATTTTCAAAATTGCGATGCTTTTCTAATTTTATCAAACATATACATATATTGCTAGATAGAATTTTATTAACTGTTCTACTTCCATAATTTTAGGAGGAAATTTTTGTTTCTTGTCATAAATTGTGGGCTAGGAAGCATCAATAGACAGCAGAAGAATGATCAGTTCAATCAATATTCATTCAAATGATAAAACTTGGCAATGGAAGAAGTCACTGTGTTGGCTAACCCACCCACATTTCAATTTCATTCTTCTATGCCTGTTTCTCATATATACACAGAAAATGGTCATATTTCCCAGATCCCTTGCAGTTATAGGTGGCCATGTGACATGGGTATGGCTGACGAACCACAAAGGGCCATCTATAAGGGCTCCTGAGAATGCATTTACTTCGCTCGTAAAAGACGGCTTCAGCTCTCCCCTCCATCCTTTCTGGAATGAGACCGTGATGCCTGGGCTGTTGCAGCTCTGGAATCATATTATAAAACACAGCCCAGTTATGACTATCCTAGTACATTTGGGCTGCTATAACCAAGTACCCCCGGCTACAAGGCTTACAAACGGAAATTGTTCTCTCACAGTGCTAGAGGCTGCAAGTCCGAGATCAGATGCCAGCACAGTCTTGCTCTGGTGAGGGCTTTCTTCCTGGTTAGACTGCCGACTTCCCATTACATCCTCACTTTGGGAAAGGGAGCTTCCTAGCTTTCTGGCCTCTTCTTATAAGGGCACTAATCCCATTTATGAGGAATCCCCCCTCAAGACCCTCCCAAAGCCCCCATCTTCTAATACCCATTGCACTGGGATTGGGGTTCCAACATATGAATTGGAGGGTGGGGCACAAATATTTGGTTCATTGTAATGACCATGAGGGAAAAGCCCTTTGAATTACAAAAATGAGAACTTTAATATATTTGAGTCTCTGAACCAACAACAACAACTGCCACTTCTAGACCCCCGTGTTATATGGAAATTAAACCCATTCGTTTAGAGCTTTGTAGACTTGTTTTCTGTTCCCTACAGCTGAGAGCACTGTTAAATGTTATGGAAACTGCCAGCCGTTAGGGTTTTTGTAGGTTGATTTTATTTTACAAACACACAAATTATAAATTGGACTGTCACGAAGTACAAGTAACTCACAACCATTCCAGCCTGAAGGCAGGGGGTGGCAGGAGTCAGACCACCCATGAATAAGATCTCCAGTTGGTTTTGTTCCGCTCCACCCAAGTACAGATGCTGGGCAGGTGGCATCTCTTCTGCTCCTCGACTGCCACCATCATCCTGGGTGTCCAGAATCCCCCTCTCTATTTTGGAGGTAGGAGATAAGAGGGCTTAACATGCCCTTGGATGCTAACAGGGATATCTAGGATATGTAGGTAAGATGAACTGAGCAAAACCTCCAGGCACAGGTGGGTGTTAGTCCTGCTGGAAGCGAAACAGGTGCCTGGCAACCAGCCAGCCTTGGGATACTTTTGTCTGATGGTTGTGAGAAGGGCTAATGGAGTGGCTCCTCTCCACAGGCATCGTTCAGAGATGCTCCTTCAAGAGTCTGGGGTGTAGACCAGGCCACTCTGGGCAGATGCCCTTTTCCCTTCAGGTCCTCCATGTTCCACGAGGCCTAAGTGCACCATCTTCAGGGGCCTCCAACCATCTGACTGTTCTGCCTACTTCTCCTGGTCTCACTCAGCTCTGTTTCTCCACCGGTGTGAGCCAGGTGTTCCAGCAGGACTGCTCCATGGCATCTAGGCTGCCACCGTCGTGATGGCTTCCACAGCCTCGCAAGGTACTCTAGTGGACCTTAGTCCTTTTGGAGTGATCCCCATCAAAATTTCCTTCCTATATTTGGAGAATGTCCCACCAAGCAGAGCCCTCCTTCTGATATAGAAACAAAAAGTACCAAATACTCTCCCAGACCCCTTTACTGCTAGGCATCAGCCGTGACTCAGATGTGACCAGTCAAATGCACCCACCTTGGACGTGAACACGGGATGGTAGAGAATGCATTTTGGCAGAGGGTGGCAGCAGCGACTCTGCCTGAGTTTCTGAGGCAGTCAGGGGGTGGGGGGGGGGGGGGGGGGAAGGCCTCCTAAGCTGTGAGCTCAACAGTCAGCCCTGGGGGCAGCAACATCCTCAGACAGGCTGGGTTGTGCCTGGTGTCTGACCTGTTCCCAGCCTGGGTGCTGACAGGCCCTCCTGGCCGTTTTCTAAGCCTCACTGTCCAACTTTCTCAGCTATTCTGAGCTGCCCCATAGTCTTTCCATACATCCCCCCCTCCCCCGCTTTTTGCATACATTTGATACTGCCCCATCCTTTAAGTCCCCTGACAACATTAACATGAGGCAGTCATGTGTGTGAGGTACTGTATTAAATTTAGAAATACTAATAAATAGAGGAATTACATAAGTAAGGAAAGAGAGAATAAAAGTCGCACAGTAAATATAACCTCAGATGGGGGAGCCCAATTTTTAAAAGTTAAGCTCTTCAAAATGAAGGTTTTTCCTAAGAAAGAGGGAGCTGAGTGCAGCTTCCCAGTCTGGTTGAATAGTTTTAGAGGTTTAGCTGTCAGAGTTCTACTAGGGACACACAAGTAGGGTATATACATACTGATGTGTGTGTGCATGCATAGAGAGAGAACAAGACATCTGTTTCAAGGAATTCCTTCGGCATTGTGGTCCTGGCAGGTCCAGACTCCTGAGGTTAGACTGTCAGGAAGATCAGCCTGGAAACGCCTGGGCAGAAGCTGAAGCCGCAGCTCACAGGCACAACTTCCTCAGGAAACCTCAGCTTTGCTCTTCAGGCCTTTCAACAGTTACCAGTCAGTCAACAGCAATCTAATGCAAAACAAACACTAGAGTGCCATTATTTGCAAACGTTAGAAATACAAATATTTTTATAATTAACACTTAGACTTTCCACCAAAAATCAAAGCTTGTAACATAGAAAGCTAAACACACAGGATGAATGCTTTTTTTATTCATCTGAGAATATGTCAAATTGCCACTGAAGGATTAAACTAAAATTGTATGCACTAAAAAAGAAACAAAAAAGATTTTTCCATTGTACTTTATTTTCTTTTTAATTTTTTATTAATTTATTTCTGTTACGAATGTTTCTCCTTTTTTTCCCCAGAGACCCTCCTCCCCATCCCCCCAACCCCATACCCGGCTTTGTTGTCCGTGTCCATCGGTTATGCGTACAAGCATATAAGTTCTATGGTTTATCTCTTCCCTCCACCCACCACTTCTGAGGGTTGTCAGTCTGTACCCTACTTCCAAGTCTCTGGGTCTACCCAAATCCTCAGACTGTATGTTCATCATATTCCACAAATAAGTGAGATCATGTGATATTTGTCTTTCTCTGCTTGGCTTGTTTCACTTAGGATAATACTTTCTAGGACCCTCCAGGTCATCTCAAAGGATAAGAGATCTTTCTTTCTTACAGCTGCATAGTACTCCATTGTGTATATGTACCACCACTTTTTTATCCATTTGTCTACGGATGGACACTTGGGCTGTTTCCAGATCTTACCTATTGTAAATAGTGCTGCTATAAATATGGGGGTACATAATATTCTTCCTGATGGGTGTTTCAGGCTTCTTAGGGTATATTCCAAGAAGTGGGATCACTGGATCATATGGCAATTCAATTTTGAATTTTTTCAGGTAACACCATAGTGTTTTCCACAGTGGCTGCACCAGTCTGCATTCCCACCAACAGTGTACTAGAGTCCCCTTTTCTCCACACCCTCACCAACAACACTTGTTCTTCGATGATTTGTTGATGGCAGCTATTCTGATAGGTGTGAGGTGATACCTCATTGTTGTTTTAATTTGCATCTCTCTGATGATCAGTGATGTTGAGCATTTCTTTATATGTCTCTTGGCAATTTGTATGTCCTGTTTGGAGAAGTGTCTATTTAGCATCTCTGCCCATTTTTTAATTGGGTTGTCTTCCTTTTGTTGAGTTGTATGAGCATTCTATATATATTGGAAATTAACCCCTTATCTGATATATCATTGGCAATGATGTTCTCCCATACAGTGGGTTGCCTTTCCATTTAGATGATTTTATCTTTTGCTGTGCAGGAGCTTTTGAGTTTGATGTAGTCCTATGTGTTCATTTTCTCCTTTGTTTCTGTTGCCTTAGATGATGTATCAGTTAAAATTCTGCTGCGTATGATGTCTGAAATTTTGTTGCCTACATTTTCTTCTAGGATTTTTATGGATTCACGGGTCACATTTAAGTCTTTTAGCCATTTTGAGTTTATTCTTGTGTATGGTGTAAGTTGATAGTCTAGTTTCATTTTTTTGCATGTAGCTGTCCAATTTTCCCAACAAGATTTACTAAAGAGGGTGTCTTTACTCCATTGTATGCTCTTGCCACCTTTGTCAAATATTAATTGAGCATAATGTCTTGGGTCCATTTCTGGGTTTTCAGTTCTGTTCCACTGGTCTATATGCCTGTTCTTGTGCCAGTGCCAGGCTGATTTGATTATAGTCGCTTTGTAGTATAACCTGATATCTGGTATTGTGATCCCACCTACTTTGTTCTTTTTTTTCAAGATTGCTGTGGCTATTCGGGGTCTTTTTTGGTTCCATATGAACTTCTGAAGTATTTGTTCTAGTTCTGTGAAATATGTCATTGGTATTTTGATGGGGATTGCATTGAATCTATAGATTGCTTTGGGTAATATGGACATTTTAATGATGTTAATTCTTCCAATTCATGAACAAGGTATGTGCTTCCACTTTTTTATATCTGCCTCTACTTATTTTTTCAATGTCCTGTAGTTTTCTGCAAATAGGTCCTTTACTTCTTTGGTTAAGTTTATTCCTAGGTATCTTAATTTCTTTGCCGCGATGGTAATTGGAATTGTTTTCTTAGTTTCTCTTTCTGTGAGTTCATCATTGGTGTATAAGAATGCCGTCGATTTCTTGACGTTAATTTTGTATCCTGCTACTTTGCCAAATTTATTTATTAAGTCTAATAGATTTTTGATTGAGTCTTTAGGGTTTGCTATGCATCATATCATGTCATCTGCAAATAATGACAGTTTCATTTCCTCCTTTTCAATTTGGATCCCTTTTATTTTTTCTTTATGTCTGATTGCTGTGGCTAAGACTTCCAATACTATGTTAAATAAGAGTGGTGAAAGTGGGCATCCCTGGCTTGTTCCTGTTCTTAAGAAAAATGCTTCTAGTTTCTGCCCATTGAGTATGATGTTGGCTGTAGGCCTTTCATATATGGCCTTTATTATGTTGAGATATGATCCCTCTATTCCCACATTGCAGAGCATTTTTATCAGAAATGGATGCTTTTTTTTTAATGGTTTTTCAGCATCTAGTGATATGATCATGTGGTTTTTGTTCTTTATTTTGTTTATGTGGTGTATCACATTTATTAATTTACAAATATTATACCAGCCTTGCATCCCTGGGATGCATCCCACTTGGTCATGGTGAATAATTTTTTTGATGTATTGCTGGATCTGATTTGCTAGTATTTTGTTCAGGATTTTGGCTTCTATGTTCATCAGGGATATTGGCCTGTAGTTTTCTCTCTTTGTAGTGTCTTTTTCTGGTTTTGGAATTAGAATTATGCTGACCTCATAAAATGAGTTTGGAAGGCTTCCTTCTTCTTGAATTTTTTGAAATAGTTTGAGGAGAATGCGTGTTAGTTCTTTGAATGTTCAGTAAAACACCCCTGTGAAGCCATCTGGGCCTGGGCTTTTGTTTGCTGGGAGAGTCTTGATTACCTCTTCAATTTCCTTAGTTGTTATTGGCCTGTGCAAGTTTTCTATCTCTTCCTGGTCCAGTTTTGGGAGATTATGGGTTTCTAGAAATTTGTCCATTTCGTTTAGATTGTCGAATTTGTTGCCATAGTATTCATTTCTGATTTTGTGTATTTGGGTTTTCTCTCTTTGTTTCTTGGTGAATCTAGCTATGGGTTTATCAATTTGTTTATCTTTTCAAAAAATCAGCTCTTTGTTTCATTGATCCTTTGAATTGTTTTTTTTGTTTGTTTGTTTCTTTGTCATTTATTTCTGCTCTGATCTTTACTATTTCCTTCCTTCTACTTGCTCTGGGGTTTTCTTTTTGTTTGCTTTCTAGTTCTTTAAGTTGTGAGGTTAAATAGTCTATTAGAAATTTTTCTTGTTTCTTGAGGTAGGCCTATAGTGCTATGAAGTTCCCTCTCAGAACTGCTTTCGCTGCATTCCGTATTTTGTGTTGCTGTGTGTTCATTTTCATTGGTTTCCAGGAAATTTTTAATTTCTTCCTTGATCTCCTTGGTAACCCATTCATTATTTAATAACATGCTATTTAGCCCCTATGTGTTCCAATGTCTTTGCATGTTCTTGTTGTAATTGATTTCTAGTTGCATGCCACTGTGATCTGAGAAGATGCTTTTTTTTTTTTTTTTTTTATCCTCACCCGAGGATATTTTTCCTTTTTTTTTTTTGTACAGATAGAATGGGAGGGAGAGAGAGAGAGAAACATCGACGTGAAGGGACACATCGAGTGGCTGCCACCCCCACTACCAACCAAGGCCAGGGACAAACTGCAACAGAAGTACGTGCCCGTAGCGGGAACCGAACCCGGTCTTTTCGGACTGCAGGCAGACGCTCTAACCGCTGAGCCAAACTGGCCAGGGCAGAAGATGCTTGATATGATTTCAATCTTCTTGAACTTGTACAGACTTAGTTTGTGTCCTAACATGTGGTCTGTCTTTGAGAATGTCCCATGTGCACTTGAGAAGAATGTGAATTCTGCAGTTTTGGGGTGTAATTCTCTGTAGATATCTATTACATCCATTTGGTCTAGTGCTTCATTTAGAGTCTCTGTTTCCTTGCTAATTTTTTGTCTAGAAGATCTATCCAGTGATGTCAGCGGGGTGTTAAAGTCCCCTGCTATGATTGTAATGCTGTTGATTTCTCCTTTGAAGTCCTCCAGAAGATTTTTAATATATTTTGGTGCTCCTATATTGGATGCATATATGTTTACCAAGGTTATATCTTCCTGTTGGATAGATTCTTTTAATATTATGTAGTGGCCTTCTTTGTCTCTAGCTATAGCCTTCAATTTGAAATCTATTTTATCAGATATGAGTATTGCTACCCCAGCTTTTTTTTTTTTTCCTTTCTGTTTGCTTGGAAGATTTTTTTCCATCTTTTCACTTTCAACCTATGTGAGTCTTTTGTTGTGAGGTGGGTCTCTTGTAAACAACATATAGATGAGTCATGCTTTCTTATTTAATCAGCTACTCCATGTCTTTCGATCAGAGCATTCAATCCATTTATATTTAAGGTGATTATTGATATGTACTTATTTATTGCCATTTTTTGTTTAACGTGGTTATATTTTTCTTCCTATTTCTTCTACTAATTACAGTAGTCCTTTTAACATTTCGTGCAATGCTGATTTGGTGCTAATGTATTCCCTTAGCCTTTTTTTGTCTGGAAAGCTTTTTATTTGACCTTTTATTTTGAATGACAGCCTTGCTGGGTAGCGTAGTCTTGGATTCAGATCCTTGTTTTCCATGACCTTGATTACCTCATGCCATTCACTTCTGGCCTGTAGTGTTTCTGCTTAGAAGTCAGCTGATAGCCTTATAGGGGTTCCTTTGTAGGTAAACTGTTGCTTATCTCTTGCTGCTTTTAGGATTCTCTCTTTTTCTTTAATTTTTGGCATTTTAATTACTATGTGTCTTGGTGTGGGCCTGTTTGGGTTCTTCTTACTGGGGGCTCTCTGTGCTTCTTGAACTTGAATGCCTTCTTCCTTCACCAAATTAGGGAATTCTTCTGTCACTGTTTCTTCAAATATATTCTCTAACCCTTGTTCATTTTCTTCTACTCCCGGGATTCCTATAATGCGAATATTATCATGTTTCCAGTTGTCCCACAGTTCTCTTAAGCTGTCTTCTTGTTTTTTAATTGTTTTTTCCTTTTGGTTTTCTGATTGGTTGATTTTTCCTACCCTGTCTTCTAATTCACTGATCTGGTCCTCAGCTTCCTCTAGCCTCCTGTTTAGTCCTTCCAATGTGTTCTTTATTTCTGCTATGTCATTCTTCATTTCTTCTTAGTGGTTTTTAATTTCCAATTGGTTGATTATCAATGTTTCTATGTCTTTACTCATGGTGCTCATGTCCTTACACATGCTGTTGAGCTTCCTCAAGATCATGGCTCTGAATTCTAGCTCTGTTAATTTGCTTAACTGCACCTCATTTATCTCATCTTCAGTAGAGATTTCTTGTTCTTTCATTTGGGATTTGTTTCTTTGTTTCACCATTTTGGCTATCTCAGTGGGTTATGGAGCCTGCCAAATTTTCCCTGTGGGTGTTGGTGTTCTGCTGTTTGTAGCTCCGTCTACTGGGTTTGGATGAGCTTGGGAGGTCCCACGTTAAACACCACTGTCAAGTTTTACTTTCCTGGGTAGAGTTGCAAGCCCAGGAACAGTTCAGTTATCCTCTAGCTTTTTGCCTGGAGGCTAACAGTAGTGGTTACTTGAAGAGCCTTGGTTTCTCAGTTGAATGAAAAACTCCCTCAGGTGTTCAGTGTAAGGGGATTTCCTGAGGGTGAGGCAGGTGCTTGTTGTTAATGGGCCTCAATTTGCATTTCAATGGCCCCTGGGTGGGGTTGAATCTCTGAGGGAGGGGCCACCTCTCCCCAAAGCCCTGGGAAGGAGTAAGATGACTACCGTCCTGTGTGGCCGCAACTCAGCAAAAACTCTGAGCATCCTCCAAATCCCAAGTGTCCCCACACAGTTCCAGTCCAGTCTTCCCTCCCTCTGCTGGAGCCCAAGGTGAGAGGCTGTGGCTATTTTAGCGTCTGTCCTGGCTCTTTGCTGTGGAGCCAGCCGCTTGGGAGTTTAACCTGAGGATACTGCTCACAGCTAAGAACGCTGCTCTTCTTGGGCTCCCAGCCCCCCTCTTGCACCTCTGCAACCCTACCAGGATCAGTTCAGTGTCCCTGGTTATGTGGTCTTCGCAAGCTGCTTTTCTGTTGCTTTTTCCCAACGATGTGTCTTTATTTTAGTTGTAATTGCAGTTTGGTCCTGGGAGATGGTCTGTATAGCTTCCATTCACTCCGCCGCCATTTTGGAATCTCTCCCATTGTACTTTTTATACGCAGATTCACATTTACCAAATACTGGGTGTGGCCAAAGTAGGTTTCCAGTTGTGAGTATGTGAAACAGAGTTTACTCTTGCATTACTATTTATTAACTATGGTATTATTTTCCATATGAATAACTGGAAACCTACTTTGGCCCCACCCTGTATTTCTAAGAGTGGAGAATGTATATCCCACAAACAGTGTACAGACCTCAATATCTAATACTAGTAAAATGTAACAGGTAACTTGGGTTGTGCAATTACACTAAGTATTAAATGCTAGCATAAATTATACATATAATAAAACTATATTTATTTTTTGCCAAGGTACAATGTTCTAATAACATAATAAGGCTTCATAAAAGGATTTACATTTCTATCAAAACAATGTTTTCTACCAATAGCTTAATACATTTCGCCAATTCACTACTTGAATGTTTGAAAAAAGTAATGACAAAAAATAAAAATGGTATAAATGCATGCAGGGTTCCTTGTTCTTTAAATTACCTTTACATTGTATACTTTAGTTAGGTCCTCAGGTGTGGCCACAGATTATCAAAACCAAATGCAATACTCCATCAAAGAACAGCTGCTTTTTGGCACTTGGATGACCTTACTAATAACTTTTAATACTGAATTGTTAAAGCATATCCTCAGCCAAATTGCAAAGAGCATTGTCAAAGTTTTATTTCAAATTTTCCACAAGAGAAGAGCCAGCCAATTCAAAAATATCCCTTCTGTTACAGATATTTATAGAGGAAAAAGAAAAGAGAGACTGTTAAGAAAATTTTTCAAAAACTTGGAAATAAGAAAGAAAGCAGCTTGTGGGCCCTTTCAGTCTTTGAGTGAAGAATGACTTAATAATTGGCCCGCTCAAGGATTGTTTAATTCTTCAGGGAAACGCACCTGTTTGAATTATTACCACTGATTAAAGTGCAGACTCTGAAGTTACAGTTTAACCAGCAGATTTCTGTTCAGTGAAAGTAGCATGATTTCTGTCTGGGAGAAGTGACCGTTTTACTGTCATATAAGACATTAATTCAGCTTTCTCCCATTGATGATACTCAGCACTTTCCATAATTTTAAACTAGCTGGATCTCTCATGAACAATTAAATAAATCTTGACACATGCTATTTTATATGTATATACAAATCATGCTTTTCAATATTTTTGAATTATAGTTTTATATAATACAATATAAAATATACCTTTTGACTTCAGACTCTTCAAAGGTGCTCAGTTGGTTGGGTAGGTAGGCATATAAATTTCTAGAAGGATGTCTCAACCTCAACAAATTGCTCAGTAATGCTCATTATATTCCAGGAGGAGTTATAAATTATGTCTGCAAAAAATTTATGTACCTTGTTTGCAACAGTTTTCTTCCTCAGTTGCCATTTTGGATTTGGAAAACATTATGTGTGTCGGCTACCATCAATTGACAGAAATACCATGGAACTTACCTTCTGTCCCAGGATTTTTCTGGGGGAAGAATGTCAGAAAGAAAAAGGCTGGATGATTCCTACAACTGGGCATTTAAAAAATTTCCCTGCCAATAAAGAGGAGATTGTTGCATGCCTCTGACATGCTTTTCAATCTATATTCTCTTTTCTGAAAACTCAGGCCAGAAAGGGAAAGGGATTTCAAAGTACCTCAACTTTGTCAAGTTGCTCTGATGAAAAGTGACAGAAACACACTCAACTGAGCTTAAGCAAAGAGGATGAGGGACAGGGAGGATTCAGGAGCCCGAGGGCAGGAGGTGTAGCCTGGAGGGAGGCTAGAAGCATCCAGGGACCTCCCTCCCTTGTATCTCCCCAGGGTGACCTGCAACCCTCTCCTCTCTGAACAGCTCCCCTTCCACAGCTTTGCCTCTCCATGGAAGAAGTAAGAGGATGTTACCCCATGTGTGCAGGTCCTTAGGTGAAGCACCCAACAGAGACTGCCTGACTAGCATGTCTTGACCCCAATTCCTGGAGAAAGAATTTTGAACTAGCTCGCACCCTGGTCCTGTCAGCTCTGGCCAGTGAAGATGACATGACCTAGGGGCCCATGCCCACTGGCAGGAGGATGGACATCGAATAGGCAGACTCCAAGTAGTGTCCACTATAGTCCAAGAGTGACCGCCAAAAGGATGCAAAAACTTTCTTCTTAACCTTTCAAACTTCAACTCACACCATAACATTCCATCCATTTCCTCATGCACTCACCCATTAATCGAGCAAGCTGTAAGCAATGGTCATGCGCCAGGTGCTGTACTGGGGGAAACAGAAGAAGACCCCATTTACTGTCAAATGAAAGAGTGTTTGTAAAGTCCACTCATTTGAGCTAAAATGTCTTCATTTGTTCAAGGAATATGTCTGTTCACTTTCATGGCCAAGCACACTAAAATTTCAGATTCCTCTCAAACCAATTTCTTATTTGTTCCACTGACTGACTGACAGTCAAGCTGCCACAATCTTCTTTATGTCAGTACTCTTAGACCAAGACAATCAAGGTCAGCCCGGATAGAAAAATTGTTTTTAAACAGTAATTAATTACAAAGTTAGACCTGAAGAGAAAGACTTAAGCAACATATAAAGACTTAAATAAAATTAATGTTTTCCTTTAGTGTAATTTTTAAAACTTAAATGAATCAAATCTTAGGCCACTTATCATCACTACTATTGGGACAATCACTATTCAACCTCTTGGGTTTTGCTCACCGGGACAAGAATGGTGAGATTTTAGGAAGCCCAGTTCTTCCAATCCAATGTGCTTAGGTAAACATGGGAATAGACCCCCTCAAGACGCTAGACATACAAAGTCTCATACATAATTCAGACACCACCAAGCCGAATCTTTGTAATAGCACAAACAAAGGCTGGGCTATGGTGTGTTTTTTCATTATTTGTAAAAATGGTATTTGTTCAGTAAATGAATTTGTACACAAAATTTATCTGAGGGGGAACAGTTTTGCCTGTTGAATACTTCTGTAAGTAATTACAGTTTTCAAATATTTGCAAGCACTCCAGAGAACTATGTATTCATAAATCATTCATACATTAATTAGAAAGCATTCTTATATATTAGTCAAATATGATTCCCTTGGGACTTCCTCTAGGCAATGCTTTGCTATCCTGGGCCTAATTGCTGAATATATTTAAAAGTAATAAATATTGCACTTCTTTTTTTTTAACATGCTGAATTCCATTCTTTTGTCTAAATTAGTGAGAAATGCAGATGTGTGTGTGTAAATATTTGGAAATCTTTCACAGTTTTTCCTTATCTGAATTGCCCTTTCTCTTCACAGTAATTTGACAGGACTGAGGATGGAGTGGCAGGACAGGGCCAGGAGCTGGTAAAGTGCTCTAGACCTGGGGGTCCAGGGGCATCCGAATCGGGGAGGAGCAGAACTCAAACATGTAGAAAAGCTAATGTCCACAGAGCCACAGAGGGAAAGTTAGAGTTAGTCCTAAGGAAGTCTAGGTTCAGACCTAGGCTTTTTCCAGAACATGGCAATGTATAGCTGGGAGGGGTCTCAAGTTTGAGGAGGCTCAGGAAGAACATCCCAGAACACCCAAGGCTATCACAGCTTGCTTTTGTGAGCACCCAGGGAGCCCTTGGCCACTACCTAAAAAGATATCTCAACAGCAATTTAAATAAATAAATGAACAGGGAGAGAAAAATGGTGGTAGAGTAAATGGAAGCTACACTGACTGTCTCCCAGGACCAAACTGGAATTACAACTAAAATAGAGACAAGTCATCAGGAAAAACCAACTGAAGAGCAGCTGGAGAGTACCCTTATAACCAGGGACATAAAGAGGACCCCAAATCAAGATTGGTAGGAGCTGAGGAGGCAAAAGAGGCCTGGCTGGATGCTCATGGGCAGCATCTAAGGGCTGTCTTAGCTGTGAGCAGTTCCCTCTAAGAAGTCTGGGGTTAAAACCCAAGCCAGCTCCCCACAGTGGAACAGGGAAAGGTACTCACATAACACCTGACTGAAAAAAATCACCAGCGCAAAGATTCTGTCCTGCAGGGAGAGGCACAGGGAACACCAACACTTCCTTGAAGGGCCAGTACACTAAATTACAGCTACAGTAACTCACCTTGGGCTCCAGCAGAGGGGGGACAGACTGGACTGGAACCGTGTAAGGAGAGTTGGGGGTTCATGACACTGGGGAGAGAGCTGAGAAGGAGGCCATCAGGAGCTCTATGCTGAGTGACTCCCCCATTTTCCTCAAAGAGCACCCCCAAGAGTGGCTGTAGACTCGAGAAGAAGCAACTGCCCCTGCCTCAGGAATTTAACATCACCTGGCTCAGAGAAGTGTAACCTGATACTTATTAACAGCCAGAGATTACCTGCCAGCCATTAGGCAGAGAAGAGCCTCTGAAAGCTTTGAGTTTTGGACCTGGCTCTCAGTGTTGGGGGTAATGGCTCTGGGGACAGTGAAGGCTGAGGCCTGAGTTCCTATGCTAAACCACTGCCCCGTGACTTCAATAGCCACCTCTGTCAAATGGCCCCATCAGAGCTATGTTAGCCTGGGGGAGAAGCAACTGCCCCTCCCTGGGGAATTCAACACCATCCAGCAACCTGAGGCTCATTAACAGCCTGGAGGCCTGGAGGCCTGGAGGCCTAGACCCCTGTGCTGAGCCAACAACCCACACTGCAGAAATCATTTTTTTTTCTTTTTTTAAAACTTATCTTTATTGTTGACTGTATTACAGATGTCCCCCTCGCTTCTCCCCCATTGACCCCTTCTTCCCAAACCCTGTCCCCGTTCTGCCTTCCCCACACTACCATCTGTTGTCCATTGGTTATGCATATAAGCATAGAAGTTCTTTAGTTTATCTCTTCCCACCCTCTCTCCCCTCTCTTCCCTTTGAGGTTCATCAGTCTAACAACCAATTTGTACTTCTTAATTCCTTCATCTTTTTCACCCATCCCCCCAGCCCCTGCCCCTCTGGCAAGCAACAAAAAGTTCTCTGTACCTATAAGTCTGTTTCTGTTCTGCCTGCTCATTTTGTTTGTAGATTCAATTGTCGATAGATATGTATTTATTGCCATTTTATTGTTCATATTTTTGTTCTTCTCCTTCAAGAAGACCCTTCAACGTTTTGTATAAAGTGGTTTGGTGATGATAAACTCCTTTATCTTTTTCTTGTCTGGGAAACTCTTGATATGTCCATCGATTCTAAATGATAGCTTTGCAGGATAGAGTAATCCTATATGTAGGTTGTTGCTTTTCATCACTTTGAATATCTCTTCCCACTCCTTTCTGGCCTGCAAAGTTTCTTTTGAGAAATTGGCTGACAGTCTTATGGGAGCTCCTTTGTAGGTAACTAACTGCTTTTCTCTTGCTGCTTTTAAGATTCTCTCTTTGTCTTTAACTTTTGGCATTTTGATGATGATGTGTCTTGGTGTGGTCCTCTTTGGGTTCATCTTGTTTGGCCCTCTTTGTGCTTCCTAGATGTGTATGTCTGTTTCCTTCACCAAGTTAGGTAAGTTTTCTGTCATTACTTTTTCAAATAGGTTTTCAATTTCTTGCTTTCTCTATTCTTCTTCTGGAACTCTCATGATGTGAATGTTGGTACACTTGAAGTTGTCCCACAGGCTCCATACACTGCCGCCATCTTTAAGCAAGTTATCAGAGGTAGATTTCATAGTAATAATTATGAGGAAGCTCAATAGCATGAGTAAAGATATAGAAACAATAAAAATCAACCAATTGGAAATGAAAACCACCAAGCAGAAATGAAGAATGACACCACAGAAAAAAAGAACATATTGGAAGAAATAACCAGAAGATTAGAGGAAGCTGAGGATCAGATCAGCTAATTAGAAGGCAGGGTAGAAAATAATCACCCAATCAGAAAACCAAAAAGAAAAAAACAATTTAAAAAACAAGAGGACAGTTTAAGAGAGCTGTGAGACAAAATGAAATGTAAAGCATCTGCATCATAGGCATTCCAGGAGAAGAAGAAAATGAGCAAAGGCTAGAGAATATATCTGAAGAAATAGTGGCAGAAAATTTTCCTAGCTTGGTGAAGGAAAAAGGCATACAAGTTCAGGAAGCAAAGAGAGCCCAAAGTAAGAAGAACCCAAAGAGGCCCACATCAAGACACATAGTAATTAAAATGCCAAAAATTAAAGACAAAGAGAGAATCTTAACTGCAGCAAGAGAAAAGCAACAGGTAACCTACAAAGGAGCTCCCATAAGGCTATCAGCTGATTTCTCAATAGAAACACTACATGCCAGAAGAGAATGACATGAAGTATTCAAGGTAACAAAAAACAAGAATCTGAATTCAAGACTACTCTATCCAGCAAGGCTATCATTCAAAATAAAAAGTGAAATAAAGAGCTTCCAAGACCAAAAAACAAAGCTGGGGGGTGGGGCAGGGGGGGATAAGGGAATATATTAGCACCCAACCAGCACTGTAAGAAATGTTGAAAGGACTGATGTAATAAGCAGAAGAAATAGAGAGAGAAACATAGCCATAATAAATTAAAATGGCAATAAATAAGTACATATTAATAATAACCTTAAACATAAATGGATTAAGTGCTCCAGTCAAAAATCAGACTAGCTGATTGCATAAGAAACCATGACTCATATATACGTTGCTTACAAGAGATCCACCTAACAACAAAAGATTCACAAAGGTTGAAAGTAAAGGAATGGAAAATTTTTTTAAGCAAATGGAATGGAAATAAAAGCTGGGGTAGCAATATTAATATCTGATAAACTTCAAAATGGAGGCCATAATGATGAACAAAGAAGGCCACTACATAATATTGAAAGGATCTACCCAGCAGGAGGATATAACCTTGATAAACATATAGGCATCCAATACTGGAGCATGAAAATATATTTAAAAACTTCTGGAGAAATCAATGCAATACAATCATAGCAGGGGACTTCAACACTTCATTGTCATCACTAGATAGATCCTCTAGACAAAAAATTAACAAGGAAACAGAGTTTCTAAATGATGCACTAGATAAAATGGGTTTAATATATATTTACAGGGACTTATGCCCCAAAACTGCAGAATTCACATTCTTCTCAAGTGCACATGGGACATTCTCAAAGATATACCACATATTAGGACACAAACTAAGTCTCTACAAGTTCAAGAAAATTAAAATCATAGCAGCATCTTCTCAGATCACAATGGCATGAAACTAAAAATTAATTTCAATAAAAACATTCAAAAACATTCAAAACACGAAAGGTGAATAGCCTGTTATTAAACAATGAATGGGTTACCAAAGAGATCAAGGAAGAAATAAAAAAAACTCCCTGAAAATGAACAAACAACAACACAAAATCTATGGGACACAGCAAAAGCAGTCCTGAGAGGGAAGTTCATAGCACGATAGGCATACCTCAAGAAACAAGAAAAAATTTTAATAGATTATCTAACCCTACAACTTAAAGAACTAGAAAGTAAACAAAAAGAAAAACTCAGAGCAAGTAGAAGGAAAGAAATAGTAAAGGTCAGAGCATAAATAAATGACATAGAGACTAACAAAAATAAATAAATACATAAATACATACATACATACATACATAAATAAATAAATAAATAAATAAATAAATAAATAAATAAAAAGGTCAATGAAACAAAGAGTTGGTTCTTTGAAAAGATACACAAGACTGATGAACCTTTAGCCAGACTCACCAAGAAACAAAGAGAGAGGACTCAAACAAAATCAGAAATGAAAGAGGAGAAGTAACAACTGACACAACAGAAATACAAAGGATTGTTGTAAAATACTATGAACAATTATACACCAACAAATTGGGCAATCTACGCAAAATGGACAAATTTCTATAATCACAGTCTCCCAAAACTGAACCAGGGAGAGACAGAAAACTTGAACAGACCAATAACACTAAGAAAATTGAAGATGTAATCAAGACCCTCCCAGCAAACAAAAGCCCAGGCCTTGATGGCTTCACAGGAGAGTTTTACCAAACATTCAAAGAAGAACTAATACCCATCCTACTCCAACTATTTAAAAAATTCAATAAGGAAGGCTTCCAAACTTTTTTTTATGAGGCCAGCATAATCCTAATTCCGAAACCAGATAAAGACACTACAAAGAAAGAAAACTACAGGCCAATATCCCTGATGAATATAGATGCCAAAATCCTTAACAAAATATTAGCAAATTTGATCCAGCAATACATTAAAAAAAGTATTCACCATGACCAAGTGGGACTCATCCCAGGGATGCAAGGCTGGTGCAATATTTGCAAATCAATGTGATACACCACATAAACAAAATGAAAGATAAAAACCATATGATCATATCAGTGGACACTGAAAAAAGCATTTGACAAAAGCCAGCACCCATTTCTGATAAAAACACTCAGCAATGTAGGAATAGAGGGATCATATCTCTACATAATAAAGACCATATATGAAAAAGCTACAGCCAACATTATACTCAATGGGCAAAATCTAAAAACATTTCCCTGAAGACCAGGAACAAGACAGGGATGCCTACTTTTGCCACTCTTATTTAGAATAGTACTGGAAGTCTTAGCCATAGCAATCAGACATGAAGAAAAAATAAAAGACATCCAAATTGGAAAGGAGGAAGTAAAATTGTCATTATTCGCAGATGACATATTATACATAGAAAACCCTAAAGACTCCATAAAATTCTACTAGACTTAATAATTAATTTGGCAAAGTAGCAGGATACAAAATTAATGTCAAGAAATTGATGGCATTCTTACATACCAATGATGAACACTCAGAAAGGGAAACTAAAATAAAAAATCAATCCCAGCCCTGGCCGGTTTGGCTCAGCGGTTAGATCATCGGCCTGTGGTCCGGAGAGACCCGGGTTCGGTTCCCGCTAGGGGCACGTACCTCAGTTGCAGTTTGTCCCCGGTCCTGGTTGGGTCATGTGGGTGGCAGCCACTCGATGTGTCCCTTTCATATCGATGTTTCTCTCTCTCTCTCTTCCTCCCACTCTATCTCAACAAAATATTGAAAAATGTCCTCAGGTGAGGATTAAAAAAAAAAAAAATCAATCCCATTCACCATTGCAAAAAAATAAAATAAAATACCTTGGAATAAACTTAACCAAGGAGGTAAAAGACCTGTTCTCAGAAAACTACAGGATGTTGAAAAAAGAAATAGAGGAAGACATAAAAAAGTGGAAACATACACCATGTTCATGGATTGGAAAAATCAACATCATTAAAATGTCCATACTACCCAAAGCAACCCACAGATTCAATGCAAGCCCTATTAAAGTACCAATGGCATATTTCAAAGATCTAGAACAAATACTCCAGAAGTTTATATGGAATAAAAAAACACCCCAAATAACCACTGCAATTTTGAAAAAGAAGAACAATGTGGGAGGGATTACAACACCAGATATCAGCTTATACTACAAAGCCATTGTAATCAAAACAGCCTGGTACTGGCACAAGAACAGGCATATAGATCAATGGAACATAACAGAGAACCCAGACATCAACCCAGTATTAACAGTATACACAATTAATGTTCAACAAAGGAGGCAAGAGTATACAATGGAGAAGAAACATTCTCTTCAATAAATGGTGCTCAGAAAATTGGACAGCTATATGAAAAAGAATGAAACTAGACCACCAACTGACACCATACACAAGAATAAACTTAAAATGGACAAAAGACTTAAATGTAACCAGTGAAATCATAAAAATCTTACAAGAAAATGTAGGCAGAAAAATCTCAGACATCATACGAAATTTTCAGTGACACATTGCCTTGGGCAACAGAAACAAAGAGAAAAAATTAATAAATGGGACTTCATCAAACTAAAAAAGCTTCTGCATGGCAAAAGAAACCAGCATCAGAATGAAAAGGGAACTCACTCTCTGGGAGAACACGTTTGCCAATGATACATTGGATACGGGATTAATATCCAAAAATATAGAGTACTTGTACAACTCAACAAAAGAAAGACAAAGAACCTAATTAAAAAATGGGCAGAGGACTTGAATAGACATTTCTCCAAACAGGATATACAAATGGCCAGGAGACATATATAAAAAAAAAAAAAATGCTCAACATCTCTAATCAGAGAGATGCAAATTAAAACAACTATGAGATATCACCTAATACTAGCCAGAATGATGGCCATCAAATCTTCAAACAACAAATGCTGGCGAGGATGTAGAGAAAAAGGTACTCTAGCACACTGCTGATGGGAATGCAGACCGGTGCACCCACTATGGAAAACAATATGTTTCCTCAAAAAATTAAAAATGGAACTGCCATTTGACCCAGTGATCCCACTTCTTGGAATATATTCTAAGAAGCCTGAAACACCAATAAGGAAGAATATTTGTACCCCTATGTTCATAGCAGTGGTATTTACAATTGCTCAGATCTGGAAACAGCCCAAGTGCCCATCAGTAAATGAATGGATAAAAAAGCTGTGGTACATTTACACAATGTAATACAATGCAGCTGTAAGAAAGAAATCTCTTACTCTTTGAGATGACAAGGAGTTTCCCTGAAGAGTATTATGCTAAGTGAAATAAGCCAGTCAGAGAAAGACAAGTACCACATGATCTCACTTATTTGTGGAACATAATGGACAAAATAAGCTGTCGACCAAAAGAGATCCAGAATCATAGGAAGTAGGGAACAGACTGATAAACCTTAGAAGGAGGGGGTGGGAAGAGATAAACCAAAAAACTTATGCATATATGCACAACCAATTGACATATTGGGGGTGTGGGAGTGGGAAGGAGGGACCAATGGGGGAAAAAAGGGGACACCTGTAATACTTTCAACAATGAAAATAAATAAATAAAATTTAGGAAAAAAGTAAAATAAAACTAGCCCAGCTGGTGTGGCTCAGTGGACTGAGCATCGACCCATGCACCAAAAGGTCTCTGGTTCGATTCCCAGTCAAGGCACATGCCCAGGTTGTGGGCCAAATCCCCAGTGGGGGGCATGCGGGAGGTGGCCAATCGATGTTCTCTCTCCTCAATGTTTCTATCTCTCCCTCTCTCTTCTTCTCTCTCTAAAATCAATAAAAAAGAAAAAATACATTTTTAAAAGTTTTCACTTAAATAAATAAATAAAAGATATTGGTAAAATAAAAATAAATAAATGTTCTAATAGAAATTCTGTAAGCAACCAAACCACGAAAAAGGTGCAATAACATTATTCCCTCTTGTTAACTCCCACCTTTCCTTTACGGCAAGTTTGAGAAGCTTAAATTTAAGCAACCAAGACCTTGTTTGTGCTTCTGGGAGGCTTAATAATTCAGGTGATGTTTTAAGTTTAAGCAACTGAAAGGAGAAACAGGCCACACAAGCAATAATTAACATGCTCAACTCCATTCTAGTTTCACCTCAACCACTTCTTTCCTTGGTAGTGGTGAAAGAAGGCAAGCTACACACTTTTCCTTTTTATTTTTAATTTATTGTATTTATTTCCTTTTTATTCTTTTGTGTCATAAGTACATATAACCCTCATTAAAATTTCTCAAAACAACCTTTTACTGAGTGAAGCCATTATTTGGAAAATTTATTGCAGAGAGTAAGCATACAATGCTCTTTTTAGTTTTCACTTTTTCAAAATGTTCATTCATTTTTTCTCTCTAAAATATTGCTAAGGTGGTTGTGCATATTTTACATAAATTATAAATAGTGAGAGTCAAAATCCTGGGAAAGGTATAGACCTGGTTTGAGTTCAATAAAGAGTCCTTCATTCTCAGATTCATTATACAAATTCAGTGACTTATCACTCTTTTTAAAACTAGCTTTCATTAAATTAATTTCTAAAAAGGTTTTACTTCTAAGAAACAAGTTTCTGTGTCCACCAATAACAATTTTATTAATACCAAAAAGCACATGCCTCTTAAAATGCAGCAAGACCTATTTCCCAAGTTCACGGGCAGAAGGCACTGGAATGTGCATACTGGGCTCTCATTTTACTACAGAATTATTTCAGTGTGTTTAAAAGGCTGTGCCACAAAATGAAATGTAATGAAGAGGGTTAATGTTCAAGCTACTTTGAACGTGCATATTTTGACTCCATGTGATTTAAAATTCTGAGAAGCACAGATGGTTGATCAAGTGCAAGAACTGTGATGGCTGGAAGATGACATATGAACACTGAGACCAATTATAAACATCAAATACCACTTAGGTTAGCATTCACTATGTTGTTGTTTTGGTTATTCTGCAACAAAAAGTTAATAGTGATTACATTACACTTTGATAATACATCAATCCATTTTATGAAAGACTCACCCTCTCAATATTCTTTCCTCCTTTTGGCAGAGTTTAATGGTCTAGGGTGTGAGAAACCCTTGTATTTGGACTTCATTGCTAAAATTCTTGGAATTTTCTGTGATGAGAGAAATATAGATTATTTTTTAATGACCCAGGCATGGAGATTTTGGTTCCAAGTGTCATCTGAAGATAAACAGAAAGTACTGCATTTGAAATAAAATGAGAGAGATTATTTTATTCTCTGTCTATCTATATCCTCCCCCAATGCTTTAGCCCATCATTCTTTTTAGGTCCTTTTTTGGTCCTGTGTGTCTCACTACTGTTCTGAACTTCTAACCCCCTTTCTGCCTGGGACTCTCTTTTAGCCCCTTTTTTATCTCATTGTCAAGACTGTGAAATCATAGAGAACATGATATTTTGTCCTCATGCTTTGAAAATTGAAGGCTCTCCAAAGACATGTGTGAGAGGAAGGATGATAAAGAGAGAAAACATATGAAAACTCAACATCATTAGTCATTAATGAAATGCAAATAAAAATGATAATAAGGTAACACTTCACACTAGGTTGGCTAACATTTTTTAAAAAGACAGATAATAACAAGTGTTAGTAAGGATGTGAAGAAATTAGAACCCTCATTCATTGATGGTGGGAATGTAAAATGGTGCAGCTACTTTGGGTAACAGTCTGGTAGGTCCTCAAAATGCTAATCATACCCAGCTAGTCTACTCTTAAGTATGGACCCAAAAGAATGAAAATAACTGTTCAAACAAAAACGTGAACACAAATGTTCATAGCAGCATTATTCATAGTAGCCAAATGTGGAAATGACCTCAATTGCTGAATAATATCCGATTATATGTAAATACCACATTATCCATCCAAAAGATGACTAGAAAACAAAGTGTGGTGTATATATACACAATGGAATATTATTTGGCATTAAAAAAGGAATGAAGTGATATATATATTAAAATATGGATGAACCTTGAAAACATAATGCTAAGTGTAAGATGCCAATCTTACAAAAGACAAAAGATTATATGATTCCATTTATGTAAAATGTCTAGAATAGGCAAATCCATAGAGACAGAAGCCAATTAGTGATTACCTAGGGCTGGGGAGGAAGAGAGAGGGAACAGAGAATGACTCCTTATGGGAAGAGGTATCTTTCTGGAGTTTTGAAAATATTCTAAAATTAGATTGTGGTAATAGCTGCCCAACTCCACAAATATACTAAAAATCATTGAACTGAATACTTAAATGGGTAGATTTCATGGTATGTGAAATATAAATATCAAAAGGCTATAAAGAAAGGAGGAAATGCTTCATGTGACTTAAGGCCAAGTTAGTTAGACACATTCTTGAATGTAAATACTAACATGATGAAATCTACTTCCTTCTAGCAGCATCTGTCAAGACAACAAATTTCCTTGCTTTGCCCATTCTGGGAATTCGAAACTTGAATTTCATAGTTAGGAGGAGCCACCCAGTTCAGAAAATTATCCATAACAATACTTATGGCCTTGGTAAGAATGACTGAATTCACCCCATGGATGAAAACTAAGTGTAGTTTACAATATAGTTGACTTAAGTATAATTATATACCCCAAACGATAATGATATAGAGTAGGAGGAAATGAACCTAGAGTTAGTAATTTCTGACTTCCCCACCAGGAACAATGTGAAGGTAAGGAAATATTTTCCGTGCTGACCCAGGCAGATTTTTCATCGTCCTGGTTCACGTTCTTCTGAGGGTGTTTC
This sequence comes from Molossus molossus, assembly GCF_014108415.1. Taxonomy (NCBI): domain Eukaryota; kingdom Metazoa; phylum Chordata; class Mammalia; order Chiroptera; family Molossidae; genus Molossus; species Molossus molossus. Next base: position 28,378,946 of record NW_023425366.1, on the reverse strand, counting down.
TGTACCTCCCTTAGTTCTCTTGCCTCAACCTGGTCAGTTCTCAGATGTCACTTTCTGGTTGCAGAGCCTCTCTTATTTGCAGAAATTTCTCATCCTCTACTCAAATTTTGCTTATCCTCCAGGACTGAATCAGCAGCATGTCTAAAACAATATAAACCCCAAAAAGATCTACAAAAATGTTCTTACTGACCCAAAAATGGCTTCTGTTTGTCTCTAGGCACATGCTGGACCCTCAATGGCCACAGCCCTCCATCTGTCTTTCTAGGTTCTGCATTCTACCCCATTTGAAGCCTGTAATATTCCTCTCCTTTGGTCAAGAAGAGAGATTTAGCTCAACCTGCCTCGGAGTCCATGTTTGGGGTCTCCTTTCAGCTGTTCCTAGAGACATTAACAGAGGTTGACCCTGGACAGTAATTGCTTGGGTTGCCTTCCCGTACTTGGGATAAAGGACACAATTGGGTTTAGTACGGGCTTCCTTGTTCTGCTTCCCTCACACTCTGTGCACCCCGATGCCATTCTTTCTGGGCTCTCAGTTCTCCAGAGCCACCACATTTGCCCAGGGTTCCCCAGATGATGAAGTTCTAAGTGAAGAATTCACATTCTAAATTTTGCCTCAAGTATTTAGGGCAGAAGCAGAGAACTGGGCACAAACTTATTAGAAGGAAGGGGAAGCAGAGTGTGAGTCAGAGGACTGACTCGGGCAGTAATACGCAGATTGAAGAGTTGAGGTCAAGACAGCATTTTCTGCTTTGTAACTGCCTAAATGCTGATGGCAAAAAAATGTTAACGGAGCTGAGTGGTTGCGCTACAAATTTATGTTTTCCATCTCACAGCTGGCTTCTGAATGCTTCTTGACAATCACTTTCCTAATCACTACATGATTTCCTTTCCATCCCTCCCTGCAGCTGCTACCAGCCTTCACCACGTCTCTCAGCTCCCCACCACCACCCCTACCCCCATCTCTCCCCCAGTGCATTTCACCTTCAGTGAAAAGGAGGCACTATGAGCTGCAGCCTCCATCAGCAATCCTTCCTTCAGCTCAAATCCCTTTTTCTGCTCAGGCTCAGTCACCCTTTCTCCTCTGGTCTCTCTCAGGGAAGAGTCCTGAACACCATCAAAGATCAGCCCTCCACCTCTTATAAGGTAAACAGGCGAATGCATGGTCAGGGACTTGAGTCCTGACACCATCCCTTACCAACTTTGCAGCCTTGGGCAAGTGCTAACCTCTCTGTGCTTCAGCTCCATCGACTCTAAAATGGGAGCAATAAGATTACCTATCTTACAGAGCAATAGTAAAACTTACATTAATTTTATTTATCTGGGTAAAGAATTTAAGACTGTGCCTGGCACATAATAAATATCCCTATGTAACTGTTCACTATTATTATCATTGTGTACTACTATGAATGTGCATTATATCATGTACATAATTAATGTGTAGTACTTACTAATGTGTGTTAATATCTATAATCAATAATAGTTAACTGTCCTACTGCACACCTACCTCTCTGGCCTTCTCCTTCAGTCTCCTTGTGAGTTTCGCTTCACTGCCCATCCCATAGATGTTAATGAGACGCTTCCTTTCTCTTTCTCCATCTACTCCTTGCACAGTCCCATATATTCCCATGGCTTCAATTTCCCTCTTTTGTCCTCTAGACTGTAGGGCAGGGCTGCCCGATATAATTTTTGCAGTTATGGGTTGAATTGTGTTCCCTGAAAAGATGTGTTCAAATCTTAAGCCTCGATATAGGTGACTGTGACCCTATTTGGAAATAGGGTATTTGCATGTGCCATCAAGCTAAGATAAGGCCATATTGGCTGAGGGTGGGCCCAGAATTCTGGTGGCTGGTGGTCTAACAAGGACAGAAGGATTTGGAGGTATACACATAGGGAAGCAGAGAATGGAGTGCAGGCCTGTGCAGTGCAGGCCTCCAACGGCCGCTGGCAACACCAGAAGCTGAGACAGTCACGGAACGGATTCCTTCTCAGAGCTTCCAGAGAGAGCAGGGCCCTGCTGACACCACAATTTCAGATTTCAAGACCCCAGAATTGGGAGAGAAGGAACTTCTGTTGCTTTAAGCCACCCATTTTGTGGTAATTTGAACATCACCCCTAAAACAGAGATGATGGAAACGTTCTCTATCTGCATTGTCCAGTATGGTATCCACTAGCTCCATGTAGCTACTGAGCACTTGAAATGTGCCTAGTCTGACTGAAGAACTGCATTTAAAATTGTATTTCCTTTTAACTGGTTTAATTTTAAATAGCAACAGGTGGCTGGTGGCTACTGTCCTGGACATGCAACCCTAGATGGATGTATTAACTGCCTTCAGGGCAGTTCCTTTTGGATATCACATTAAAAACTCAAACTCCACCCTGGCCTGTTTGGCTCAGCGGTTAGAGCATTGGCCTGCGGTCTGGAGAGACCAGGGTTTGGTTCCCACTAAGGGCACGTACCTCAGTTGCAGTTTGTCTCCAGCCCTGGTTGGATCTTGTGGGTTGCAACCACTTGATGTGTCCCTTTCACGTCGATGTTTCTCTCTTTCTCTCTCTCTCTCTCCCTCCCACTCTATCTGAACAAAATATCGAAAAATGACCTCGGGTGAGGATAAAAAATAAAAAAAACCCTCAAACTCCAATGGAGTACTATGCAGCTGTAAGAAAGATCTCTTATCTTTTGAGATGACATGGAGGGACCTGGAAAGTATTATCCTAAGCAAAACAAGCCAAACAGAGAAAAACAAGTATCACATGGTCTCACTTATTTGTGGAATATAATGAACATAACAGTCTGAGGAATGGGGTAGTCCCAGAGATGTGGAAGTGGGGTACAGACTGACAATCCCCAGAAGAAGGGGTGGAGGGAGAGATAAACCACAGAATTTATATGCATGAACAATGGACATGGACAACAAAGCTGGGGACAGGGCTGGGAGGGGGTTATCAGAGGGGGAAAAAGGAGAAACATCTGTAACAAAAATAAATTAATAAATTAAAAAAAAAAACTCAAATTCACTCAACACGTTCACGACAAATGTCCTCCTCAAAGTAGCTCCTCCTCCTGTTTCAGAAAAGATGCCTCCAAAACCGTAGATGTCTTTCTGGCTCCACATGCAGCAAGTCACCAAGTCTACCTCCTAAATATTTCCATTCCTAGGATCACGCAGGTTAACTTGGTCAGTAGAGAGGATCCTGATCTGGCCCCGCCCAATCCTCCCTGGCCACACCCACTTGATAGTTAAGCCCAGTTTTGTGCTCTCTTTTGCAATTCTCCTCCTCATCAAATCCCTTGTCCTAGCTAAATTCTTTTAGGGCTCATCTTCTCTTCCAGGGAGCCCTCAGTGGAACCCCAAAACTAGACTATGTGTCCTTTGTATGCTCTTATAATGCTGAAGATTCTACTGCAGGAGGGTTAATGCTGTATTGAAGTGACTCCCTTTGTCTTTGTCTGTCTCCCCATTACCAGCTGTATCTACCTAGCTCCAAACCAAGCATACAGTGCATACCCAATAAATATTTGATGAATGAGTAAGCAAGTGAGTGAATGAATGAGTGAGTGAATGAATGAATGAATGAATGAATGAATAAAAAGGAACTAAACTGTACAGGTTATCAGGAAAAACTGTTAGTATTGTTGCTAATTATGGATACTAGGAAAAAAGATAGAACAGATTACAAGTTTGCTTTGGTGGCATTCAAGTAATACTAATTACAGTTATTTATGTGAAATTTTACTTTTTATGCCTAATTACCATGAAGTAAAAGCAAGGATTATGTATATCATTAGATGTGTCAGATTAACTTGGTTGGGTTTTATTACATTATAATAGTGAATTGCACATATGCTTAGACTACATAAATTATTGTAGATGTAGCTGGTCATCTGTTCCCACCCTTGAAAAGTTTCTTTTCGCTGCTCCTCATTCCATAGTATCTCCATCAGGGGTACCATGAAAAGAAGCAGTGGGCAGAGAAATGGGCAATCATTTCTGTCCATGTAGAACACAAAGCAGTTATGAGCCAACTATGATGATGATGATACTGTTCATATGTTACTCATCATTATAATGCACTTGACAGCTACAGAGAGTTTCACGGGCATCATTTTATTTAATCATCTCTTCAACACTGTAAATAATTAAAATTCTCAGAGTTTTAGTGATTCGTAATAATAAATGTCAGTGTCAGATCCCCAGAAGAGGGGGTGATGGGGGAGAGATAAACCACAGAACTTATATGCATGTATACATGAACAGTGGACATGGACAACAAACTGGGGACAGGGCAGGGAGGGAGGGGGAGGGGGGAATCAGTGGGGGGAAAAGGAGAAACATCCGTAACAAAAATTAATTAATAAAAAATAAATGAATTTAAAAAAAATAAATGTCAGCGTCAGGAAAATGACCCACGATAAGACAGATTTGGACAGAATGTGGCTCAGTGTTAACCACAGGCTGGTATACAGCGTTTTTTGTGCACACCTCATCAATCACAACCACTGATTTTGGTATTAGTAGCCCCTTCTGCAGACAAGGCAACTGAGGCAGAGAGGTTGAGAAACTTGGTCAAGGTCTCGAGGATGGTAAACAGTAACTTCTGAACGTGAGTTCTTTGGCTCGAGGGCCCATGCTTTTCCCGCATCACTGAGTTTATACCTAATGGCCCATGTCCCATCAGGAAAGTAGGAATACACATCTCCTAGTCAGGAGGTACTAGGCTGAAGAGAAGGAAGTGGAAAGGTTTCAAACAACTGCTTTGGGGGATCACTGAAGGATCCAATCTGAGCAAAGTCCAAGAATTTCTGAGCATTCCTGAGAGCCTGGCTGAAAATATATCTGTTATATCACATGGTGGAATAAAGATGGCCAAAACTTCTGTGGCCCTCCTCCCGTTGAGGGGGGAGCTATTTCCACGTCCTTGGAACCTGGTTGGCCTGTGACTGCATCAGACACTAGAGTGGGAAAATGACTCTGCGTGACTTCCAAACATAAGCTCTAGGAAGCCTGACAGTTGGCCCTGAGCAGCCAGGCTGGAGGGTCACACAGAGCAACTACAGCTGAGCCCAGCCCTCCAGCCGTCCTCACTGAGGTGCCAGACTCAGGAGTGAAGCCATCTTTGACCCTCCAGACCAGCCCCTCTGCCAGTGAGCACCACCGAGTGGCTTCAGTCCATGCCACAGAGCAGAACAACAGCAGCTGGGCCCTGCCCAAATTCCCCACCCACAAAATCACAAAGCATAATAAAAATGGCTACTGCTTTAAGCCAGTAAGTGTTCAGGTAGTTTGGTACACAGCAAAAGATAACTAAAATATGCCACAAGTTCATTTTGTTGTTTTCTTCCCTTCGTGGTGCCAAACATTATTAGCCGAGGGCCAGGCTAATAAATAGTCATAATTAGATAAACAAGCTTGTCAGTCTTTCATATGGTTATTTTGCCCTCACACATAAAGGATTGTGGTAAATGTGTATTTTAGACAAACACCCTTTTAATGGACTTATTCAAAAGGCATAAAACGTTTTCTTTGAAAGTTATTAAACACTGACTTTTTAAAAAAGCTGTCTGAGAGCACAGCCTATGCAAACAGGACGGACATTCTTTTGAAAATGTTACTGTTTCCATTGTATACAACCAACAGTTTTTTCACTGTTCATCTCAAATTTGACATGACAACAACAGATAACATCTGTTTCCTCCACTGTCCTGACATACATTTATTAACACCCAGATATGCAAGCGATTCTCTCACTCGTGGCTCAGATTTACCTTCGGATGATGCTGTGATGAAAATGGCGTCTCGCCCTGGCCAGTTTGGCTCTGCGGTTAGAGCGTCGGCCTGCAGTCCAGAGAGACCAGGGTTCGGTTCCCGCTAAGGGCGCGTACCTCGGTTGCAGTTTGTCCCGACCCTGGTTGGTCGTGTGGGTGGCAGCCACTCGTTGTGTCCCTTTCACGTCGATGTTTCTCTCTCTCTCTCTCTCTCCCCCTCCCTCCCACTCTATCTGAACAATAAAATGGAAAAATGTCCTTGGGTGAGGATAAAGAAAAAAAAAAAGAAAATGGCATCTCCTCTAAGATCCGTCTTACAGTGTAGGCCAGGAATGCAGGGTAGCTAAGTGGGAGGGAACTGCTCCAACCTCAGTGGAGGAAGGTTACCCAGGCTGCCATCAGCGGGCGCAAGTGAAGGCCGCAGCTGTTTGCAGAGGCACCCGCAGTATTTCCGACGCGGCGAAGCACGCTGCTGCTGTTAGGCTTCCTCCTTACACAGGAGTGAAATGTGAGAAGGTGAAAGATGTTTTTCCTTGTTTTGGAAACTGTATTCTTAAATAATGACATTTTCCACACTTCTGGCTTTCCCCCAGATCTTTGAAAGTCTACCTTTTTTTTTTTTTAAACAATCTTGTACAAAACCTACCAGCTGGCTCCCTGAGTTCCTGGTTATCTCACCACCCTGCCATGCAAGTCACTGAGCAGGGAAAATGACTCATGGCTCTAAAGAAAACCCAATTCATTGAATTAGACATTGGAAAAGAACCTAAGTGAGTCATTGTGTCCTTGACTCTGCCAGAGGCAGCGCCACACCTAGCCGACTTTAGCCAGAGGAAAGGAGTCATATTTTTAATAAGCTAGTCAGAGAAGGATCATTTACAACAATAATAAATGCCATTCCTATATATACCTGTATTCTTAAAATAGCAGCAAGGGCATTGCAAAATGGAACCTCAAAGTACAAACTAAAGAGCAGTACTGCGCTGATGCAGGAGCCCAGCTTATAACAGTGCCCTGGTGCAAATAGCAAGAAAGTGGCCCCTGGGGCAAAGGAATTAGGAGAAGAAGCCCTCATGGCAGAAGCTCCCACAGCCTGTGTGCAGAGCTGGGTGAGCCCAGTGCGAGTCAGCCAGCACTCTCTCCTGCTGCACCCCCACCCGGCTTCAAACCCCTACCCCACCCCTCACAGCCCTGCTCCTGGCACAGACCCAGTTCCAGGACCATGTGCCAGGACCATGTGCAGTGGCCTGAGAAGTAAATACAACTTTTTATGCCTCCCTTTCCCCCTTTTCCTGATAAAATCGACCTTTTCCTACTTCCACCCCCATGGTTTTGTTGCAGACACTGAGTAGCACTGATTTTTTTCATGTTTTTGTCACCCTCTGCTAATAAACCTGAGGGCTGACAGGGGATGTAGCCTCATCCCACCAAGTGCCCAACAACCACTCACTAAAGGAATGAACAGCTCTGGGGGTGAAAGAACACGGCCTGAGCCTGACTTTTTCCTTGCTTTTCACTGAAAGGAAGTGTCCTCACCTCCCCTGCAGGGTGCACACTTTGATCTCCGGAGCAGACTGTCAGACTGAAGAGGGGAAATCTCCAACACATGGACCACTGTGGCTATGAGACGGAGCCCACCCTCCTCCTGTTTGGATGACATTCTGAGTACTCTCTTTCACCTGGTAACATGCCACCCTGGATGGCAAGAGGAGAGGAGCACCCTTTCGAACCCTTTGGGGCCCTGTACACACAGGGAGGGGCTGCCTTTCCAGCGCTGGTGGTCACATGGTCCCTCCTGGGGACAAGACTGGGATCCGGGCACAGCCACCAAGACCACTCACCCAGGGCAGACCGTCCCGACACTGCCCGCCTGGCAACATCGGTGTCCTAACAGGCCACAGAGACAGCTGCCAACTCGACTCATCGCTTTGAAATGAGGGACCACCTGTCTATAGCCAGGCAGAGGTCAGAAAGCGAATGTCAGGCTGGATGAAACGGGGAAGGAATTAAGAAATACAGAGCGGTAGTCACAGAACAGTCACCAGATGTCAAGTACAGCAAAGGAAATAGAGCCAATACCATTCTCATGACGATGTAGGGTGTCAGCAGGGAACCAGACTTATCAGGGCGGTCCCTTCATAAGTTACATAAATGTCCAACCACTCGGCTGTATGCCTGAAACTAATATAATACTGAATGTCAACTGTAATTGAAACATTTTTAAATTAAGAAACCAAATATCCAAGGGCCAGTTTATTTGGTCCACGTGGTGTCTGTTGTAGTTGTTGTGTGTTGTGGACATTTGCTTGTGTGATCCCACTCGTAGGAAGGGTCTGGAGTAGGTGAATCCATGGAGGTGGGACGCAGGTTGGTGGTTACCAGCGTCTGGGCGTGGGGGAAGTGATGAGTGACTGCTTCACAGGGATGGGGTTTTCTTTACGGGTGGTAAGTGTTTGGGAACTAGAGAGAGCTAGTGGTTACACAACATTGTGAATGGCTAAATGGCCCTGAACTGTCCACTTTAAAATGGATAATTGTATGCTATGTCAATTTCACCTCAGTTTTTTTTTTTTTTATCCTCACCCAAGGACATTTTTTCCATTTTTTGTTCAGATAGAGTGGGAGGGAGAGAGAGAGAGAGAGGAATATCGATGTGAAAGGGACACATCGAGTGGCCGCCATCCACACACGCCAGCCAGGGCTGGGGACAAACTGCAACCAAGGTACGTGCCCTTAGCGGGAACCGAACCCAGGTCTCTCTGGACTGCAGGTCGATGGTCTAACCGCTGAGCCAAACCAGCCAGGGCTCACCTCAATTTTCTAAGTAAATGCGAAAAACAAAAAACAAAAAAAATCAGAAACTTTTATTAAGAGACACTGGCTTCTGAGAATCCAGGTTCGTGGCGGTAGTTTCATGCCCACGTGGCGGCGCTCGGTCGGCGCAGAGCAGCCCCTGCCAGTTGAAGGACAGCCACTCGCCCTGCCCTCCGTGCTGCCCTTCACCTAGGCCCTCATCTCAGCCGTGACCCCTGCCGACCCCACAAGGTTTCTCTGCAGGGAGTAAACAGAGTCCCCACTGAGCTGCATCTTCAGATGAGTGTGAAGCGAAATCATAGCTCAAGCTCTGGGAACGCAGCTGGGGCAAGACAACTATGAAGAGGTCAGGAGGCCCTGATCCAGGGAACAGACACAAGGATGAGCGAGAACCAGTGCCACCGATCCCTCTGTCTGGGGCATCATCTCCACCCCTCCAACCCTATCCTTCTCCTCACCCTGCTTTATTTATGTTTCCTTCCCAGGTTTTATCACTACCCAACTTACTCTGAGTATTCGTGTCCTAGGGGCTGTCATGATAAATTACCACTGGTGACTTAACTGGGAAGCTTAAACAACAGGTGTTTATTCCCTCTGGTTGTGGAGACCAGCAGTCCTGAATCAAGGTGCAGGGCTGCACTCCCTTCAAAGGCTCTGGGGCGGGATCCTTCCTGTCTCTTCCAGCTTCTGGTGGATACAAGTGTCCTTGACTTGAGGCTGCATCACTTCAGTCTCTGCCTCTGTATTCACATTGCCTTCTTCCATCTGTCTCTCTGTCTCAAACCTCTGTCTCCTTTCTCTCATGAAGATATCAGTCATTGGTCCTGCCGGTGTGGCTCAGTGAACTGAGCATCGTCCCATGGACTGAGAGGTCCCGGTTGTATTCCTGGTCAGGGCACATACGTGGATTGCAGACTCGATCCCCAGTGAGGGGCGTGCAGAAGGCAGTCAGTCTCTCTCACATCAATGTTTCTCTCTCTCTCCCTTTCTTTCTCTCTAAAAAAAAAAAAAAAAAAGATAGCAGTCATTGGATTTAGGGTTCATCCTAAATCCAGGATGATCTCATCTTGAGATCCTTAACTTAATTACATCTGCCAAGACCCTATTTCCAAAGATCACATTGACAGGTGGTAACAGGGCTAGAATTTGGGCATAATTTGAGGGGGACACAATTCAACCCATTAGATTGAGTTTCTTTTTGTTTACTATGTGGCTCATGTTGTGTGAGTGTCATGAGAGCAGAGACTCTGCCCACCTATTTCCCTGGTGGATCCATACAGACTAGATTGAACAATACCTGGCACAGGGCTACTCAACAAACACTTACAGAATGAAAGAAGGCAGCTGTGCGCGGGATGATGTTTAGCTCAAACCAAATCAGCCACCAACCATTTTAATATGAAGTCTCGACAATAGTAATCCAGTCAGGTGTGGGTCCCGGGTCGCTGGCTATACAGGAGGCACCAGGATAAAATGAGGAATGCTTCAGGTTGAGTAAGAGGTTTGTCATTGACAGCACAGAGCCTATGCTGATGGGGATCCCTGACATACCTGCTCGGAGGACTGGCCCCTGGTCTGCAGTGGTGTGGATTCCGCAGTAGGGCTAGCCCAAGAACCCTTAGCAAGGGTTAAGCATGCCCCCCACACCTGCTGGAGTGCCTCTGTGTTTGCACCTATTCGCCCCGAGTTTTAACTCAGCGGGAGAGTGATACTCAACCACCCACTTCAGAGTCCCCTGGGGCATGTGAATTGAAACTGCATATTCCTGGGCCTCACTCCCAACCTTATGAATCAGAATCTCCGGCAGGGGCCAAGGTGATCACTGAGAACACCAACATTTGAGAACCAGCGAACTTCTGTCTCTTGTAGTGGTGACCACTGGGATTTTTTCCTCCTCAGCTGGGATCCACATCCCACGCTCCATACCCTTTGCTGTGATCACTGTCCTCAGTTCATGCAGTTGCCCCCTAACTGGTTGGCCTGCCCCAGTTTATTGCCTCTCTGTTGTCTTTTACATGTCACTAAAGTGTGATCAAGCTGGCACTATTTCTGGCACTGAACCCTTGAATGGTTTCTCCATGATCTAGAGAATAGATACTGTTGATCATCTACCCAACCATTCCTCTACTACTTTGTTCTAATAGAACCCTGATTTCATTCAGGCGCTGAGGAAAAATGTGTTCATGGGCAGTGAGCCCTACCACCACAGGGGATAGCGGAGGTGGGTCCCCACTCAGTCACAATAATACCATTGCAGTTTGTCAATGACTGGTTCAGCGGGAGGCAGGTGGCCCAATTCTTCCCAGTAAAACACGAGAGACAACTGCTGGGCCTTCTGGGAAAGATTCTCGACCCTAATAAAAAGAGACAAGAAGGGGAAATTCTCCACTTTGCCATTGTAGCTGACGCCTCTGGTTCCCTGAGCACACCCCTGAGCGGCCTTGAGCTCAGCCGCAGCCCTGGTTCCTAGCTATGGTTATTCTGATCATCTCCTCTTCGCCCCTGGGAGAAGGAGGGATTCCTGCCCTCGGGTGAACACACAACACCCGACTCCAGACAGATGAGACCAACAGCAGTGCATTAGTCACATTCTCACCCCCAGGGGAGGAGGACACTGCACACCCTGCAGGTCCCATGGGAGCCGCACTGGGGAACAGAGGGAACAGTGGGCTGTGGGAGGCAGGCTATGTAGTAACAAGAGGGTGGGGTGCCCCTGGTTCCTGAGGGAGGGTGTGATGGGCTTGTGTGAATAATTCTGCGGGCTAGTGGAGGCCCGTACTCAGAGATGAGCGGGAACCATGCCTGGTCCTAGTTGTTGGCTGGGGGGGCAGGGTAAGAAAGGTTGTGGGAGCAAAGTGGGAGGACAGCTTGCCCTTCCAGTTTTTGATAGGGAGGCAACACATACTACTGACCTTTAATTTCAGACCTTCCATCACAATGGTGGGCATTCCTAGGAGCTCCTCTTCAATCAGAGCTGTCTGCATCCCACCTCAAGCCCACACACTGAGCCTCTTTGCCTTTGAGTCTTCCCCTGTCATCCCATACACCTGCATTCTCAACCCTCCCAGCCACGGGGAGCAGGAGCAATAGAGGATGACTCCAGGAACCTTCTCTTCCAGATGGACAACCCTGACCACACTCTGTGCACTTCCCAGAAATCCCAGCAGAACTTGACACCCACAGAAGTTCAATGACACACCCTGTGTTGGCCTTTCCTCCTTCCCTCTCTCATGCTCCCCAAGCCCTCACTCCTGCGTCCTGGATCAGCTCCCAAATAAATGATGTCGGGCTCTCTGCTTTTTTGGGGAACTCAAAATAAGTCACTTTTTCTACACTTGGACATAGTTTTATAAGGAAATGACTTCTTGTACTTTGAGAGGACAAAATTGAGGGTGAAAGCCAATATGCTGAGGATGGTGGAATTGAAACAGGAGAAGAGTTGGGTATCCTTGGTGACATCCCCAAGATGCTGAACCCCCACCCTGCTCCTTCCCTCCATTCTTGTTGGAAGGAGATGATAGAACCCTAATGCATTGATTAGGTCACTTTTATTGGGGCACTCTAAGTAATCCCCAAGATGGCCCAGGACAGCCACGTCGGTAGTAGGCAAAAGAATCACGTTCATTTTAAAGCAGTGAAGGCAGGCGTTTCAGATACAAGGGCAGCTGGTAGTGTCAGCTGTCACAGAACCATCTCATCAGAATCCTGCAGGAGAACACAGAAGTCCAAATGTGCCATCATCTGCCAAAACCATTCCCCAAGTCACAATGTGCAGTGAATGTAACTATTTGTCATACCTTTGGCGGTTCTCATTCCATCTTGCTCTCTTCAGCTGTCACTTGAATTTCAGCACCATAATTCTAGCCACATAGTTGTGGACAAAATTCTTTGTCAGAATTAATTGCACAGCACAAGTATAGCCACTGAGTTTCCCTTGACAACAGCCTCTGGAAATCAACCATGTGTGAGCATCTCAGCTGCGTATGAGCTGCTGCCGTGCCCCTGACACACGGAGCTTTGCATGGAATTGGTGACACATTAAATAAGACTAAGGTTCTGAAAACACAGTCTCCTGCTGCTCTCTGTGCTCAGCAATAATGTGAGTGACTAGAGATCTATTTTTACTCTTTGGAAGATACTAATTAGCATTTAGTTTCATTTACCCCAATTAGGCAAATAGTTGTTTAATGAGAAATGTTCACAAGTTAGATGGCTCCCATTACCATCCCAGAGGAATTGAACAGAAAAGCCTGGTGGGAGAGTCTGCACAGGGTTTCGCATGCATCTATAGTATTTACTAACAGGAACCATTAGAGTATGTTGTCCGAGTTTAGCTTGCTCTCTCGTGCTTCCAACAATACCTACAAAAGTTCTACGCATTCCTTAGCACTTTCTGGATTGTCTGCACTTGCTCTCCTATAATATTCAGTGAGCATCTACCTTGAGCTGAACTGGGGGTACAGTGACCAATAGGGCCCGCCCTGACCTCTGGCCCTCAGTGGTAGAGTGTCTGACCCTGAGCAAGACATCGCCCCTCTGTCTCAGTATTCTCATGTGACTCATGTTGGGACTTCAGCCTGCGCTAGCGCACGGGGTCCCCTTAGAAGGGCCTGAGCTTGGTTTATGCTCTGCTGTTACCATCTTGAAATTCTTAATACTTTTTTAACAAGGGGGGGTGCTCATTTTATTTTTCACTGAACCCCACAAATAGCCTGTCTTGGGAGCAGGAATTAAATAAGAAAATGTATTTTAAGTGTGTAACACAAAGTTTCACATAGCATAAATTCTCAAAAATGGTACAACCATTTCAACAAGGTAGTTAGATCCAAAACAAATGTATTTTCTCATCCATCTAAGGACCATTAGTAAAATTCTTTCTAACTTTTTTTAGTAAGTGCTATAAATAGATTTCTGACCTCAACTTTAAATGGTAATTTTCAGATAGTTGACATGGCCTGTTTCATTTCCTCCCTATAACTTTTGTCCACACTCCACCCTCTCCACAGCTCCTGTTGACTTGACAGCACCTATAAGGTCCTGTGGCCATATTGATAGAGTTACCAAATACTTCATTGGTTTTTCAATTAAATCAGTTTTCTTCCCCAAATGAACCAATTTATTCTACCAAACTACGTACAGCGGGACAGGGGACAGTAATAACCTTTTTTTTTAGAGAGAGAGAAACATCGTTCAGCTGCCTCCTGCACACCCCCTACGGGGGATGGAGCCTACAACCTGGGCATGTGCCCTGACCAGGAATTCAACCAGGACCTCACAGTCCATGGGAAAATGTTCAATCCACTGAGCCATACCAGCCAGGCAACAGTAATAACCTTTGATAAATGTCTACAATCCCTTATCCACAATTCTGAAATCTACAAAGATCTTTTTAAAAAATGGAAATACGCCCTGGCCAGTGTGGTATACTTGGCTGGGTGTCATCCCTGCACCAAAATGTTGCCTGTTCAATTCCCAGTCAAGGGCACGTGCCTGGATAGCATGCTCTATGCCCAGTGGGGGACATACAGGAGGACACCAACTGATCAATGTCATGCTCTCACATCGATGTTTTTCTCTCTTCCTCTCTCACTAAAAATCAACGAACTATTTTAAAAAATGAAAAATTTGTGGCAAACAGATATTTGGTTGCTAAACCAAACCTAGAACTAATGTGGGGCTATTTGTATTTTGTTTATAATGATGCTGTAGGTATTACATAATGTACCATTTACCACATACAAACTAAATTATCTTTGTAAATATTTTGTAATCTGAATTCTGCCCTGGCCGGTTTGGCTCAGCAGTTAGAGCATCGGTCTGTGGACCAAAGAGTCGCGGGTTTGATTTCGATCAAGAGCACGTACCTCGGTTGTGGTTCAGTCCCTGGCCCCAATGTCTCTCTCTCTCTCTCTCTCTTTCTCTCTCTCTCTCTCTCTCTCTCTCTCTCTCTCCCTCCCCCCCCAATCTGAAGATAAATAGAAAAAATATTCTCAGGTGAAGATTAAAAAAAAGAAAACAAAATCTGAATTCTGAAACTTATCTGACCCCACATTCTTGGATAAGACTGTGGCTTACACTATCCTTTTTAGAGCTTGCTCCCCAACCAAAAAGGCAACACATGAAGGACCGGCACTGATATATTCATACACCTATGTTCACTGCAGCATTATTCACAACAGCCAAAAGGTGGAAGCAACTCAAGTATTCATCAGTGGGCGAATGGATAAATAAAATGTGGCATATGCACACAATGAAACACAATTCATCCATTAAAAGGAATGAAGTACTGATATATGCTACAATATAGATGAGTCTTAAAAACACTAGGGTAAGTGAAAGAAGCCAATCACAAAGGACTATATAGCGTATGATTCCATTTATATAAAACATCCAACAGAGGCAAGCATATTAGTGGTGCTGGGGACCTGGTTCAGGGTGTGGAATGGAGGAATAAGTGCTTAATTGGGTACAAGAATTCCATCTGGAGTAATGAGAACGTTCTAAAACTAGACAGTGGTGATGATTGCACAACATCATAAATATATTTAATGCCACTGAATTATACGCTTTAAAATAATTACAATGGTATATTTTGTTATGTATATTTTACCCTCACACAAAAAACAATTGTTAAGAGAATGGGAGGAGAGAGATTGAAGACCAAAAAATGAAAATGGTGCTGTAAAATGAAAAGATGGAAGGGGAGTTCTAAGCTAGATCAAGGAAAGTGTGTGTACTAATGGTAATGAGTGAGGAAGACAGAACTGATGATGCAGGAGAGAGAGAGGAAGGAATTGTTGGAGAATGACCTTGAGCAGAGGAGAGAAGTGAAATCTATCACAC
The DNA here is from genome assembly GCF_014108415.1 of Molossus molossus. NCBI lineage: Eukaryota > Metazoa > Chordata > Mammalia > Chiroptera > Molossidae > Molossus > Molossus molossus. Next base: position 28,363,525 of record NW_023425366.1, on the reverse strand, counting down.
AAGACAGGGTTGGCCTTTGTTGGCAGCCTGTGCGTTTTCTCCATGGTAAGAGGGAAGAAGGGAGAGCACATGAGCACAGATTCAGCCTGTAGGTAGACAGATGTGGTGGTGAAGACCTGGAAATTTTCTCTCTGAGACACAAGGAGCAAGGTTATCCACTAAGACTAAGAATTGGAGAGGTTTGAAATAGTAGTCTAGGAATGGGCGAGGGACTGGACCAAGGGAAACAATACAATGTTTGACTGCATTGAGGGTAACTGAACTGATCATTCCTTTCTTTCTTTCTTTCTTTCTTTCTCTCTTTCTTTCTTTCTTTCTTTCTTTCTTTCTTTTCTTTTTTTTTTGTTAATATTTTTTCTTTATTGATTTTAGAGAATAAGAGAAAGAGAGAGAGAGAGAAAAACATTGATGAGAGAGAACATTGATTGGCCGCCTCCTGTATGCCCCCCACTGGGGATTTGGCCCACAACCTGGGCATATGCCTTGACTGGGAATCAAACCAGCGACCTCCTGGTGCATGGGTCGATGCTCAACCACTGAGCCACATTGGCCGGCCTAATCATTCATTTCTAGTGAGAAATGGTGAGCATCTTGCTCTCACCCTCTTCAGCTATGTGGGAACAGGGTTAGAGCAGGTAGCAAGGAGGTTTTACCAGGATTGTGGTTCAGCCAACTGTGATGATAAATTTTACATGTCAACTTAGCTGGGCACCAGTGCCCAGATATTTGGTCAAACATTGTTTTGGATGTTTTTTATGAGAGTGTTTTGGGATGAAATTTACATTTAAATGAGTTTTTTGTTTGGGAAAGCAGATTGCCCTTTATAATGTGGGTGGGCCTTATCTAATTGGTTGAAGACCTTAGTAGAACAAAGTCTGACCTCCCCTGAGCAAGATGGAATTCTCCAGCAAATGGCCTTTGTGCTTGAACTGCAACATTAGCTGAGCCACCTTGCAGATTTTGGACTTGCCCACCTCCATGATCACACGAGCCAATTTCTGGAAGTAAATCTCTTTATATGTATACACACACTTGTTGGTGCTGTTTCTCTGGAGAACCCTGACTAATACATCAACATAGTTCAATGAAGTGACAGAGGAGAAGGGACTGAACTATTTACAGATGACTGAGGGTGGGCTTTCAGCTGGATAAGGAGGAAAGTAAGGGCCTACGAGGGATGAAATAAATTACCGGTGGTAAATTCAGTGGGTTGTGGTCCTTGTGGCCTTGAAGGACTGCTGGAGTGGGGTATTACAGGGAGGTATAAAGTCAATTCTAAGTACTTTCAAATTAGCATTTCGCAAGATAAATACTGAAATAGCTGTGTGGCCGTTTTTCTCCAGAATTGCAATTGCAAAATTGAGGCTCCAAAGGCATAGTGAACTGTGCCACACTTCCCCCTGGGAGGCAGCCTTGGAACAGGAGGCTGGGAGGTGGGAGGAAAACAGATTAAAGCAAAGAAATGGTGACAAGGTAGATCTAGAGAGAAAATGGCCTGAGAGAGTCACCCACACCCCACCCAACACAATGGAGATTCAAGGACATTCCCATAGCTCTGGAGGGGTCAGGCAGTCACTGAGAATTTCATCAGAGTGTCTGCCAGGGGTCATCTAGGCTGGAGCAAGAAGACACAGAGGCCAGGAGTGACAGCCCAGACCTGGGAGCCAGAAGGGGGCTGTGACTGGGTGCCCAGGCAGCAGGGGGGTGTACACCAAGCTCCCCTGCAGCACTCAGTGTGCACAGAAAATGAGATGAGATCCCCCCCCAAAGACCAAGCAGGAAGGTACACATCTCTTCGGAGGCCATGCCTGCCCCATGGCCCAGTGCTCCAGACACCTCTCCAGGCCCTGAGGACTTCTCAGGGAGGGGGAGGGGGAGGAAATTATGCAGGTGGGAAAAGGCATGACAGGAACTCTGAACTTTGAGGTGACAAAAATTTACTGGAAAGAGGCATTTGTTTTTAAGCAGAAAACACAGAATACCTTGTATGGCAAGACTGCTTTTCTGAGTGGAAATGGAGCAAAATTGTTATGGCTATTGTTCCCTGAGAGAAAAAGGCTGCTCTTAACAAATTCCAGAAGTCTGGTTACCCTTCTGCATATCTGAATGGTGACTCTGAATTCTGATCCCACTCCCTGCTAATGAAGTGACTTACATAAAACAGCTCTACGTGTTGAGCGAATACAATAAAATCATAAAATAATCTTCAAATGAGAAGAGGCTTTGGGTCATCTAATCTAATGGTTCTCAACCAGGGACAATTTTGCCCACCCCCCAGGGGACATTTGGCCTTGGCGGGAAACAGACTGGGTTCTCACAACTAGGGTGATACTACTGGCATCCAGTGAATGGAGGCCAGGGATCCTGCTTGACATCCTACAATATCTGGGGCAGCCCCTCCCAACAAAGAATCATGTGGCCCATAGGTCAAGGTTGAGAAATCTCAGTCAAATCCAAAATCCTATCCAGACAAGCATGTCCTCAGAAAAAACTCCCTCCTGGCTCCACCAGCCTCAGCTTAAGAATTTCCAAGGTCTTTTGCTGAGTGACTAAGTGATAGAGGCAGGATGTGTTCTCAGCTCTGCCTGACCCCAGAGTCTGTGCTTTTTAAACCTCGGTCACATGCCAAGGTCAGTCGAAATAGAGACCTTCTACTTGTGCTACTTGGAATGCCCAGATGGTGGGATAGGAGCAGCTGTGCTAAAAGGTCCTTTGCCCCCAAATGTCTCTCCTGCCACCTGCAACAGTGCCTGTCACTGCATCACTAAAAGTCCATCTCTTCACGCTGACAGTCCTCCTCCAGGGACCTCCCATAAAATGCAGGTACCCCCATACAGGTTTGAAGAAAATACTCCACAGTACAGTCTAAAAATGGTACTGCCTGTTGACTTGGGCGTGGTACTTGACCTCCTTGTGCCTCAGTTTCCTCATCTGTACAATGGGGATAATAATTGTACCTATCTCATGGATTGTCATGATTATGAATGATTTTGTGGAAAGCCTGATGCACAGTAGGTATAATTTGTGGTGTTTGTTAACTGTGTTTTCAAGCATTCATAAGGGAAGTCTGTATGGGCTCTTTAAAAAGCCTGGCAGGAACCCACGTTTTAAAAAAATATATAGCAACAAAAGTGCAGCTTATGCAGTTTCTTTTCAAGTGAGACAAACTGTTCAAAACTGAACAAGCATTAATAAGTTGAAGAGTTGAAAGCAGTGAGTGACTGATTATTCACTCGGTTACCAAGGCAACTCTCCAGGTTGGAAAAAAAAAGACTGTCCCAGACTCCACGCAGACTCCGCAAGTAGCCCAGAGAATTCTGTCCTCTCCCCCTGCCACAAGGGGGCTGACACCAGGCTCCCGGGCACTTGAGACAGACCCCAGGTGTTCCCAGCATCCTCTGGTGTCAGCAAGGCCTGCTTCTCTCCCACGGTGCTCGGCAAACCCACTCAGGACGGAAAGACGGAGATAAGAACACGCTCCCAGGGCCAGGGGAGGCTGAAGGCGGCCCAGCCCGCCGAGGTTAGCGTCAGGCCTTGCAGACCTGAGTATGAGTGGGAGAGAGCCAAGTATTTGAAGAAAGAGAAGAAAAAGAGTAGGGCGATCAGTAGTAAGGAAGGGTTGTGGGAGTATCTAGATGTCAATATTTCTGGAAAATTATTTCCTTGCATTCTAAATTTGTGATGGACATTTTTAAATGTGGTAAAATACACATAAAATCTACCATTTTATTTTAATGCCTGCAGTTCACGATTGCATTCACGGTGTTGTACAGCCATCACCACTGATTATTCCAGAGCATGTTTATCACCCCAAAAGAAACCCTATTAGCAGTCATGCCTTACTCTCCCCTTGCTCACTCACCCATCCCTAGCTACCATTAATCTTTTTGCGCTCTCTATGGTTTTGCCTATTCTGGCTATTTTGTATAAAATACATGGGACCATACAATATGTGCCTAATGTGTCCGGCTTCTTTCACTCAGCGTGTTTTCCAAGATCCTCAGGTTGTAGCATGTATCAGAACTTGATTCCTTTTTATGGCCGAATAATATTCCATATGGATATACCTCATTTTGTTTTCCATTTGTCTGTTAATGGACATTTGGGTTGTTTCTACTTTTTAGCTCTCGTGAATAATGCTGCTATGAATGTGTTTTTACATGTTTGCTGGATTATATAGTAATTATATTTTAACATAATGACAAACCACCAGGAGCTGTGCCATTTTACATTGTTGTGGGGTTTTGCCCAATGAATTCAGAAGCAATTTTTTAAATGTTAACACCCAGGGCTAGTAAGGAAGCATTGCCCTCAGTCCCTTTGAGAAGCAATCTGGTAATGTAATTGCAGTGAGCTTAGTAGAAAGAGAATAGAATTCAAAGCCAATACACTTGGGTCTAAGTTACAGCTCTACCACCTACTCGGCGAAATGCTTAACCTTCCAAATCTGTTTCTTCATCTGTAAGTGGAGAGTATATGCTTCAGAGGGTTGTGGTGAAGATAACAATTTATATTAAAATACCTGTCATCTGGTAGGACCCTGTATGTTCTAGACATTGTTATTAAATTGTATAATGTTATTGTCATGTGTCAAGATCCATAAATGTCATGTTATAATTAGAAAACTCTGTCCTTGAAAATATATGTCAAGAAAATCAAGTTCCCCATTTCACCTATTTCTATCTCTTTTCTCCTCTCTCCTTCCTTCCACTCTCTCTAAAAAAAAAAAAAAAAAAAAAAAAAAAATCAATGGAAAAATTATCCTCTGGTGAGGATTAACAAAAATAATCATATATTCCACAAATAAGTGAAAGCATGTGATATCTGTCTTTCTCTGATTGGCTTGTTTCACTTAGGATAATATTTTCCAGGTCCCTCCATGTTGTCTCAAAGGATAAGAAATCTTTCTTTCTTATAGCTGCATAGTATTCCATTGTGTATATGTACCACAGCTTCTTTATCCACGCATCTATTGATGAACACTTGGAGAAACATGTGTAACAAAAATAAATTAATATAAATTGAAAAAGATAATAAAAATAATAAATAAGAGTTTGAACTTTACAATAAGAGCAACAATGAGCCACTGAAGGGTCTTAAGCAAGAACATAGTAATATTAGATATGCTTTCTTTCAAAAATGACTCTGGATATAGTATGAAAACAAGATTGGAAGATGGGGCCTAAGAGTGGAAGGAGAGACCCATTAGAGGCTATTGCCACAGTCCAGATGAGAAACAATGGTGTTTGACTAGGGCTGGGAGAGGGGAGAAGGAGAGAAGTAAACAGATTCAGAAGATGCTTGGAGAGGTGGGGGCAGAATCAGTAAGACTTGATGAATGATTGGCGATGGAGAGAGAGAAGGGAGTCAGGGCAGGGCACATCGTACTTAGTGTGTATTGTGTCTAGGTTTTGCAATGTAGCAATAGAATCTGCTGTGAGTTGGTTGAAAAGAATGAGTCTTACAATGGGGCATGAGCTACCTAAGAGAGTCTTTGGAAGGAGGAGTGGACCGGTTCTAGGCTGAGTTTCCAAGAACAACTCCTCAGTGAAGATGGCAAGGAGACCCCAAAAGAATGCTGCCTGTGCAGGATGGAGATGCCCCATCCTCCTCTATCCTCTCACAGCTGCCCTGGGAATCAAAGTCCCAGCTGGTGCATCGGATTGGTGGACTCTAAGTCACATGTCTGCATCCTTGGGAACAAAGGAAGCTCGGAAATGTTATTGTAGCTTATTACAAAATTACAGTAATCAACAGTGCAGTATTGGTAAAGGACAGTCATTAGATGGATGGAAAAGAAGAGAGAGTCTGGAAATAGACCCACACAATACATGGTCAATTAATATTCAACAAGATGCCAAGGTAATTTGATGGGGAAAGAATAGCTCTTTCAACAAATGTTGCTTCAACACCTGGATATCCACAATAAAAATTTTTTAAAAGTGAACTTCCATCCTGACCTCACGCCATTCACCAAAAATAACTCAAAAGGGATCATGAGCTTAAATGTAAAAGCTAAAACTATAAAACACCTAGAGAAAAAAATAAAAGAAAATCTTTATGACCTCAAGGTAGACACAAATTTCTTAGGACACAAAAAAGCACAAACCATAAAAGAAAATATTGATAAACTAGACTTCATCAAAATTGAAAGCTTTTGTTCTTGAAAGATACTGTTAAGATAATGAAAAGACAAACCACAGACCAGGAGAAACAATGGTCTTTGTCTTAAAAACATATAACATTTTTATAGCGTAATCATAAGAAGTCAAACTAGCCAATGTTTTTAAATGGGCAAAAGATTTCAACTGCTTTTACTAAAGAAGACATACAAATGGCCAATAAACGTGTGAAAAGGTTCTTAACATCATTAGTCATCAGGAAAATGCAAATTGAAAGCACAATGAGATAGCATAATACACCCACTAGAATGGCTAAAATTAAAAAGACTGGCAATGCCACCTTGGCAAGGAAGTAGAGCAACTGGGGATGTAAAATTGTGCTTTGGAAAACATTTTGTCAGTTTCTGAAAAAAACTGAACACGCATTTAACATATGACCCAGAAATTCTGCTTCTAGATTTCTACCCAAGAAAAATGAAAATCTACGTACTCAAAAGTTGTGTATATGAACGCTCATAGTAGCTTTTCTTAAAGAAACTGTGTTACATTGAAATCCTTCTCAGAGATATAAAGGAATGATATAAAGATACATGTAGAAATATGGATGAGCTTTGAGAATGTTATTTAATGTCTCAATATTATTTTCCTGGCACCTAAGCTAAAAGAAATACTTAACAGTTCTATTTAGTAAGTAGTTAGGTCCAACCAACTTGACAGTAGTGGTTTTCATGGTGCCCAAGAGATGTTTCTGTGTTTTCCTCAAAACTTCACTATGTCCAAGGTGCCCCAAGTTTACTGTAGCATCCCAGGGTGTCTGGGCACAGTGTGGGAACCATGAAGAATAATGGATGACTGAGGCTAGGGAAAAGGAGCACTAGGGAACTTTCTAGGATGATGGACTGTCCCTAACTTTTTATTGTGTTGTGATGGTGGTAACACATGAATGTCAAAACCCATCAAAGTGTATTCCTAAAATGGATGCATTTTATTGCATGTAAACTTTGATCCCAACAGAGTTGACTTAAAAATAAAGGCCAAAAATATTTTTTCTGGGCATGAAAGCACATAATACCCACACATACACAGACTCACTCCTCTCTGCCTGTTCACAGAATCACAGAACCAATTTTAATTATTTTGCTATCGGCCCCATTAATTGACTCTTAGACCCATAGTCTTGACCTCCCCCTTCCCCTGACACTATTCCACTCCTGCCAGTTGAAGATACTTTCATCATTTCTACTTCCCAGCCTTCATATATCAGGGACTACTGTGACTCCAGATAGAACAGAATGGCAGAAGCCATAACAACTTAAAGGACATTAGAAGGCAAGACCCACTATTATAAATAAGAATGTAGTATCAAGGTGCACAATCCCTTTCATACAATAGATGCTTGTTAAGTATCCATTGACTTGAATTCATTTGGTTTGTTGAGACTTCAAGTTTTCTGGAATATTCTATCATTATTATTAGATAGTAATTTGAAAACATTTCCAAATGGCTACCATTTACCGAGCATCTGCTTTTCTAATGGACACAATGATTAATGCTTTTCAGTATTATCTCATGAAATCCGCCCAACTCAGTGAATTAGATATTGTTAGTCCCATTGTATAGATCAGGAAACTGAGGCTCAGAGAGGTTAAGTAAATTGATTTGTGTGAAGGTCTGGGAATATTAAGTGGAAAAACTAGAATTTATATCCTGGCTCTCAGTTTATATTCAGTTTGCAGCCATGACTGACTACACCTCTCTGAATAGCCACATGCCCTGGATCTGATTATTGTGAAAGCGCAGAGCCTCATAACGTGAATCTGAACCTCATCATATGCAAGACTAGTGTATAAAGTGTGGTGTCCCTCTATTCCCTCCTGGCATGGGATGGGTGGTGGAGCTTCTTGTTCAAGAGTTTCTTTGATTTTACCATTACAAACTATGGTCCTTTCCTGAAAGATTTTCAGGGAAGAAAAATCTATAACCTAACATAGTCTTTTGATGAACAAATGTTAGACATTCTAATGTGTTTTCTTTTATCATTATGAGATTTTTAGTTGAATGGCAAATACATTATGAATATTTAAATAACAACAACACCTCGCCTGTTTAGATTATATTATCATTTATGAAGTATCCATCCTCAGGTGGTCTTCCCAGCTCCCATCAGACATCATCATCCAGTGAACACTGCTGTTGACTTGACATCATCTGTTCCATCCCAGATGATTTGTCTGAGTTCATCAGAATAACCCTACTCCTCAGGCCGGTGAGTGATTCAGAAATAAGCATGTGACCAACCTAGCCAATGAGATGTGAAGAAACTTCTTAAGAGTGATCCAAGAAAAACCACAGGAAGAAAGGATCTCTCGTCCTGCCCGCACTGGATGTTATTATGTCTGGATGGAGCACCCGGAACTGCCACGGCCTTCTTGTTCCCACACCAGCCTGAGAATGATGATGCCACTGGACAGCAGAGCTCACAGACAGAGAGGACCTGACCTTGGCGATTCCGAATCAACTCTCCCTACAGTCTTTGTGCCTCCAGCTTTCCTCCTACGTGAGATGGCAGATGTCCTTCTTGCTTAAACCACTTTAATTCCTGTTTCTGTCACTTGCAGGAGAAAGGATCCTGATACCAGAACCCCACCTGGGACTCCAAGAAGTTAATCACTGTGCTCTATATCACATTGATAGTGTAACCAAAACTGGAACTGGAATCCCAGCCTCCTATGAGCCAGGTCATCTTTTATTCACTTGTTAATTGGCTGAAATTATCTTTCCCATTTTGTTTTGATGAATACCCCAAATACCTTTTATTTGTTGTAAAACAATGAAAACCTTAGACAGTTTAAAAAGAAAACCCAGAAAAATATATGTCTGTTGAATATAATAATGCATAATATAGATGTGTGCTTTGGTATTATTTTCCAATAGAAATTAATTTATAGCTGAAAACACTCAGTTTAATGTAATATATGAAATAACATTCTCCTTTAGATACATATTCAAGAATCTAAATTCTGTTTTTAACAATTGTGAGGAAAAGCTGCTGAGAAAGATTCTCTCTCCCAGTAATTCTTCTTAAACCCCATGTAAATAAAATATGAGAATCATTTCTTTCTGCAGTACCAGCAGTCATCAAAATGTATGTTGGGGTTTTCCCTTATTTTCCTCAAGCTTTGTGCAAATGTTTTCAACAAATCTGGCTTAAACATTTTTTTCCATCTTTGAAACATTTTCCACAACCAGTAGTTTAGTTTTATCTCCAGATCTAGAGGGAAGGGGCTCAGACATCTGCTCATTTATCTTGCTTCCTTGCTGCAGGTAGGTCTTAACCTTGGAAGAAGTGAACTCATGCTGCCTTTAAAGTCCCCTGAAGGCGCCAACACCACTGGTCTCAGAAATGCCTTCTCAGCACCAGGAAACTCTTCTTGAGCCTCTCATAAGTCTCACAGTTGGCCATTTAAGCACGTCTCCTCATTTTTGTACCTCTATAACTTATCAAAACCTTCTTTATCCTGGATTAAATCATAAGTACTTTGCCCAGGGGCCCCCTGAGACTTCATCACTGCATTCATTCAGGTGTCTTCCATCTCTCACACTACCCGTTGGCCACCCAGGACTACTCAAGGACTCCCACAAAAATCTAGGGCCTCAGCATAAGCCTCCTCTAATGGGAGTCTCTTTATAACTAGAGACATCCCATGTCCTGGTCCGCCAGTTCAGTATTGCTGTATGCCTGCTGCTGTCTGGCACAGTTTGCAAGAGCACCCCCTTCCTTTCACCCTCATCACTGTCTTGGTTTGGTTAATAAGTTATATGATTAAACCTCGAACCTCATCCTTCATATACAAGTAAAGGCTACCAGGCATTCAGTGTGGACTGGGAAGCAGAACCTACACTGAAGGCTGTTGAGCTATTGCCGCAGTCTATCCTTACAGCCACCTGCAGAGTAGACATTGTAAGATGAATAAATGGAAGAGCCACATGCCATAGGAAATGAGAGAGGTTGAATTCGTTCTTGGTGTTGTCTGACTTCAAATACTGGGCTCTCAGCTCTGCATCACATTGTCTTTTGGAGAGCCAGGATTCTATTCTAGCAGCTACAATGTTTGGGGCACAGGAAGTGGTGGACGGTCATTATGAGAGTTTTGGGTTAGTGATCAAAGCCAGACATGACCTAACTCTACCAAGCCTGTACGAATGGACTATTGTCTCACTCTGAAACAGATTATTCTGTTCCCTGGTAGTTACAGTATTATATCTTCCTTGACGTCACAGCATTTCTGTCTTTCCGTTTTTCTAGGAATCCTAGAAGGGCAGAGAGGTTTGAGTAAGGGGTCCCCCCAAAGGCACTTGCCATGCCTCTGAAAAGGGGAACAATATTTCCACCAAGAATGGCTCTTGGTATCTGAGCTAAGTGGCAAATAAAAATGTAACCCAAGGGTAGCCACACCCCATCACATACTTGAATTCTGATTCCTGCCTGGTTAGTGACCTGAGTTTGCTATGTAATCTACATTAGCAAATCTACAGCCTGGTGCAGCCCACTCCCTTGAACCCCAAAAGGCCAACACAAGTCCTCATGCCTAGTCTTCCAGAGACAATGAGATTGTTCCTGCGCCCCAAATCACCACATTCTCCTTTAGGCCCTCACAACTCAACATGCCCCCCTCAGGACATTCTACTCCTCTCTGTCCAGCCCTTTTACATGAATCACAAATGCTGGGCATCCTCTTCATTACTTCTAGCTCCTGCTGGCTCTGCAGAGAATAGGCACAGGCCCTGGCCCCTGGGTTACCCAGGCAGGAGCCCAAAGAATGCCACTCTGTCCAGCTCTGCTTCTCCACCCTACCCCCCAGCAGGATGTTAAAGGGTTTGAGCCAAAGGAGTACACTCTGCTTTGGAGAAACTTTGCAAAGCTTCACAATGCAACATCTCTGAAAACAGATCATTTTGCTAAAACTGTCCATACTGTGGACACCACCAGAGGTAATGAAACCTTTTCATGTAATGAAGATGAAAAGGAGATGAAGGAGCAAACTCAAACCAGAAATATCCATTTGGGGACGTTCCCCTTTTGCAAAGGGAAACAGAGAAAGGAATGAGTTTCAGAAAAATAAACTGCAGGCTTCTTCTTTGCGATGCCCGCCAGCTCTTCAAGATAGTGCCAGAAGTTCAGCACTGCTCCCGGAAGACAGAAAGGAAAGAGCTCCAGGCTGACAGTCCACGCCAGAGCCCAGCTGGAGATGGCGACATCCCGGACATGTGTATTAGTTCTGTGCTCCAGGCTAAAACCTCCAGGACCCTAAAGATGCCCTTCGAGATAAACTGCTCTCAAGGAGGGAGGAGCCCCACATTTCCTGCACCATTGGCACATCCTTTCCTGGGGAACAGGCACCCTTATTTGCCTCCCATTCTACTATGCAAGCTCAGAAAGAAGCAACCTATTATTTATCGCTGAAAGGATTTTTTAAACACAACGCTGAAAGAGCTAGACTCTTACAAGAGAGGCCAGCTGGCCCCCCGAAAGGAAGCGAGGCGGAGGATCCCTTCCCGTCCAAAGCTTCTCGGGGCGAGAGGCAGCTGCAGAGGCCGCCGGCTGCGTGGGCGGTGGAGCGCGCTCGGCTCCGCGCGCGGCCGGCTCGCGCTGGCACGCGCGTTCTCTGGCTCCCAGTCGTGCTGCAGTCCCGAAGCGCTGCGTTCACTTCGGCGTGACATTGGCCATAGTACAACAATTCCCTCCATTTCCCACTCCAGCCTACAGGAATTGCAGGGGGCTGACCTCTGCTCAGGGAGACAAATGCTCACTCCCCCACTCAGCCCATTAAACATTGTTTTCTAAACTCACAAGCAACCCCCTGGAGTCAGAGCAGCAAGGCAAGCGTGCGCGCTTGAAAAATGTGCTCTCAACACATTGAAAACGATGCTTCAGCGAGAATGCCTTTCTCCCCGTCTCTATTCTTTCTCCTTCCTGCTTCTCCACTTAAATCCTCTCACCCTTCTTTGGCTCTACTGGACTCTGCCCTCCAGAGCAAAGAGGAAGGTCAGGAGAAGTCAGAAGAGTACAGTACCCCCCAAGGTCAAAGGGAGCCAGAGGAGGGAAGAATGGCAGCCCTCCCCTCCCAGACGACCCTAGACTTCGCAAGGATAAGGACTTTGTCTAACCTTTTTCAGATGCCTTCCATCAGCTCATACACCGCAATGGGCCGTTGGGGTATTTGTTAAGTGGCTTGTGACTAACTACTTTCTGCAGGCCGTTAATTGAAGACCAACAAAGGAAACCGCACTGAAGAGCAGGGAGCACGACCCCTGGGCATCCGCTGGGGAGAGCAGCTGAGGTGTCTCTCTCTAGCAGGGCTTGGAACAGATTGTAAATGCCCCGTTAGGACCTGTCCGCCTTCCGTGGCTGCAGAAGTTGTTAACATATTTTAATCACACACACAAACACATATGCAAGGTTAATGACTTCTAAAATCTGCTTCTACTGGGAACTTACCTGCTTCAAACTCTTCAGTGGCTCCCCACCAAAATGGTGAGAATGCCCTGCAACGCGCAGGCTCTGTATCAGGTCTCAAATTTAAATCTCAGAACCCCATTGCACTTGTAAAAGGTGTAAAGAACCTTGAAGAGTTTTTGTGTATGTGGGTCATATCTATCAACAACTAGAAATTTAAATTGAGAAACATTTTTTTAGTTATGAACGTATTTTTAAATAACAATAATAAAATCATTACATATTAACATAATTAATGTAACATCATTGATTAACCAAAAAAAATTAAAAAGTTTATAAAAACTAATTCTATTTTGCAGACCAAACAATTTTTAGTTTAAAAAAAAATGGCATTGTTTTACATTTTTGCTTCTCTGGTGCCTGACAACAGAAAACATCTGGATTCTCACATCTGCATTCAATTTATTGTGATATATTATGTTGATAGGACTCACACAGACAGACAGTAAGAAAAGGGAGAAATGTTTTAATAGGCATTTCAGATAACTGTGGGCATTCTTTTTTTGATACTACACCAAATCTCAGCATGTGGTCATTTCTTAATGGTTAGTTGCAGTTCGGAATGTGAAATCATATCAGTGACCTTTTCATTTCCATTACTTTAAAATCCATTGGACTATTTTGCCCTTTGAATGGGTCTTTCACCCATACATGATTGTGAACCATTATGCAGTGATCACTTGGAAAATATTGGTTCACCAATATGTTCATGAGCAGGTTACCCCTGCAGACAACTGGAACTCAGTCCTGCTAGAGACTGGTAGGAGGTGGAGTAGGGCTTGCCTCAGAATTATCCCACCCAAGAGTTGAGGAATCTGGGGCATTTGTCCTCCAACTCTTGTCCCCAATCACTAATGGCTACTTGCAGGGACTTTTTCTACCCAGCACTTCCTGTCTGCTCTGCTTGCACAGGATGAGGACGCCAGAGAAGCCCTCCCATGGAGAATTGCAGATGTTTGCTGTAGGAGGCCATTGCGTGCACTGGAATGGTGGATGCACCGAGGACGGAGGGGCCACCAACAGCATCTGCTACCTTCACCATTCTCCCCTCAAACTGGCATTTATTTGCCCTGACTCAGGGTCTTCTCATGTGCTGTTCCTTCTACCTGGGACCTCCTTGTACTCAACTCTTTGCCTGCCCAACACCCACTCCTTCAGGTTTCTGCAAAAAATCACTTCTAGAGAGGGCTTCCCTGATACCCACCATTCTAGAACAGTTCCCCTGCCAGAGTCACTGAATTCAACACTGTTTTTTTCTCAAAGAGTTGCCTCATCTGCCGGGCCTGAGTGGCTAAGTGGTTGAGTGGTGACCCATGCACCAAGAGGTTACTGGCTTGATTCCTGGTCAGGGCACATGCCCAGGTTGTGGGCCCAATTCCCAGTGGGGGGCATGCAGGAGGCGGCCATGTTCTCTCTCATTGATGTTTCTATCTCTCTCTTCCTCTCCCTTCCTCTCTCTCTAAAATCAATAAAGAAAAAACTTTAAAAAAAAGAGTTGCCCCACTCCCACAGTTTGTAATTATGTATCTGTGTTGCTCTTTATGTAGTGTCTTTCTTTCCACTAAACCAGCATCTCTGTAGCATGGGGATAAGAACCATGTCTATGACTGTTTCTTTCACTGTTTAATTTCCAGCATCTAGAACACGCCTAGATAGATAGATAGATAGATAGATAGATAGATAGATAGATAGATGATAGATAGATAGATACACATGATAGATACTCCGTACATACTTGTTGAGTCAATGGATGGATATATTTTTTAAAAGTATATAAAAAGTACACAGCTAAAATTTACAGTGGCAATTCAAAGCGAGCAATTGAGGCAGTCTTTCTAGAAAATCTAGGAACTCTACTGATGATGCCCCCTTAATAGCTGAAGAGTAGGTCAAAGTGTCCTGAAAGAACCACAATCTTGTCCTGTTTGGAATCACAACTAGATGGCAAAGTGTCATGTGTCATGGCTCAGTCACAGCCCCTTCGGTGCCCTGCTTCCTGGCACACCACAGATGCTTCCCCTACTAGGATGTGGATCCTACAAACACATGAGCACATAGGCATTTGATTCTAGAATGACAAGAAAAGGAAATACAAGAGAAAGATGGATGTTCAATATGTCCTTTGAATTCTCCCAAAAGCCATCATGGGCCATAAATGCTTCACCTAACATAGAAAACAACAAGGAAACCCAAAGAAGAATGAATGATGCATAAGAAAGAGCAGAATGATAGTAGACAGAAGCTTTCCTTTGTAGATTTCACACAGACTGGGTTTTATTTTTCCAAAGCAGGCCACTGTCTAAGATATTTTTTTGGCACTGCTTATGTGCAGTGCCTACTAGCATAAACCAGAAGAAAGACTTAACAGAAACCGTACAAATCATCTCATAGCACATGATTCATTTTTTATGTCTATTACAATTTGCAAACACCTTGTCAGTGGAATAGAAATCTCCTTAATAGAATCTATTTCCTTTGTAGTGCCCTTTAAAACAACTGAGCTCTGTGATGGACAGCAGGGTTCACAGACCCTTTTTCAGGGTTATTAAATCTGATTCTGGGAAATGCAAATTCCCTGAAGCCTTTTTCAATCTCAAGTCTGTAGGAGAGTCAATCCCAAATTTAAACGCCCAGGTGCATGATTTTGTATGTGCTTTGAATAATGGTATCTGCTCTCAGAAAATCAAACAGAATTAGGAAAAGCAATCGCCTGCAAATTTTCATTTTGTATTAGTGGCAGGAGATCCTTCATACGCCACGCCATTTTAACAATTCAGCATTGCGGAATTAGAAACATTTCCACCAATCCACTATAGGATTTTTAGTGTTCATTTCCTTTGCTGTTACAGTAGGCAAAGGAACTAAGTGTTGAAAATGCAAGCAGCCTCCAAGTAAATGCTGGAGCCATTTGCTCAGCAAAAAAAAAATACAGGTATCTTTTTTCTTACAGAAGAGAGACAACATTTGACTTTAATTATTGATAACAGTGTTTGAGATGTCAAGGAAGTCAAGTAACTAAAACAAAATACACTGAAGCTTAACAGCTCCAAGAGAAGCAAACAAATATAAGCATGGAAATGAAAGTGCAGTGAATGACCAAGCTTAACCTGTGCCACTCACTCATTGCAGAATTGCCTGCACATCAAAACCTGCTCTCAGGTGTCTTCAACTATCTGGGGCCCCAGTGTCCCTGGAGTTGTTTCCTTAGGCAGGCAGGCAGGCAGGCAGGCCATAGATTGACAAGCATCCCAACCCCAAGAGAAAACCAGAAAGCAACCCCCGATCATGCTGTGGGCCACAGTCCCTGTCATGGTCCTTGGGTTTAAGTTTGCACCTGTCTGCCCAGGACGTGCTAAGAGACACTTAGGAGAGCCTACATTTGGAGAGCACAGGGAAAGATGTCCTGAAGCTCTCTAGAGAGAGACTGAAGAATGTTAGTGGGTGGGGTGGCTCCTCAAAAGAGATTTTAGCCCTGGCTGGGTGGCCTAGTTGGTTGGAGCATCGTCCCACACACCAAAAGGTTGCAGTTTGATTCCAGGTCAGGGCACATACCTAGGTTGTGGGTTCAATCCCCAGACAGGGTGTGTTTGGGAGGCAACCAATCGATGTTTCTCTCATCAATGATCAATGATCAATGTTTCTCTCCTTCCCCTTCCTCTCTCTCTAACATCAATAAAAACATACCCTCAGGTGAGGATTAAAAAAAGAAAGAGAGAGCTTTTACAGCATCCCGCGACTCGCTGCCCTTGCAGAGTAAAACCCAGCATCTGCCTAATGTACACTTAAGCCTAGGGAGTGAGTCTTCGCAAGCTCCGACTCCCCTGACCATCACCCATTGCATCTTTCCACTTCTGCTGAAAGTCTGACATTTGGTACCTTGGTCCTCCATCCTCCTCATTGTCCTCCCAGTGGCTTTCCTCCTCATGAGTCTCCTGATCCTCATATCCCTGGGCCTGGCTCCCCTTACGTCTGTGTCCTCTCAGAAGCCAGCTTGCTCACCTGTGGGGCGGCAGCTGGAATCCCCACGATTCCCAGGATTTCAGGGACCCAGTGGGAAGGAACTCCATTCCATAAACTATAACCCCTCAGCCCCAAAGTATTTCCAAGCCCCAAAGGGCTAATTTAGCGCTCCCCTGCCTCAACAGTCAGCAGAGCTTTTTGTTGTTTTTAATATTGGGGGGAGAACCAAACTGGGTTCCAAATAGCAAAGTATCCCCGGGAGAGCCTTGGCACGCAGGCGCATACATGCATGGCACGTATGTTCCCCAAACACCTCCCAGTCTCAGCAGACAGCTCACAGTTACCGGTGCTTAACACATGCCCAGCTCAATGGTGAGCTTTCAGTCTGTGTTTACTGATTTACTTGTTTAAACCTCACAACAATGTTAAGAGGAGTAGATGAACTGTGGTGATGCCCATTTTAAAGATGAAGACATGGAGGCAGAGGAAGGTTAAGAAACTTGTGGGAAAGGCACAGTCAGAAAGTGGCAGAGTGGGGTGTCCAAGCAGGACGTTTGCTCTGCAGAGCTGGCCCAGATTCAAGGAGGATGAGGTCTGAGAACAAAGGATTCTTATTTCTGGTTTATGCTCAAATGTTACTGCTTTTCAAGAAAAACTCTAGCCCTGGCCGGTTTGGCTCAGCAGTTAGAGCGTCAGGCCACGAACCACAGTCCCATGTTCGGTTCCCGCTAAGGGCACGTGCCTCAGTTGCAGTTTGTCCCCAACCTTGGTTGGGGTCTTGTGGGTGGCAACCAGTCAATGTGGCTCATCGATGTCTCTCTCTCTCTCTCTCTCCTTTCTCTCTCTCCTCTCTATCTCTCCCTCCTGCTCTATCTGAAGATAAATGCAAAAATGTCCTTGGGTGAGGAAAAGAAAGAAAGAAAGAAAGAAAGAAAGAAAGAAAGAAAGAAAGAAAGAAAGAAAGAAAGAAAGAAAGAAAGACAGACTCCAATACCTATTTTATTTTATCTTAAATATATTTTTATTGATTTTTTTTTAGAGAGAGAAGAAGGAAAAGAGATAGAAACATCGATTTGAGAAACATCTATTGGTTGCCTCCTGCGCACCCTCTGTTGGGGATTGAGCCTGCAAGGGGGCATGTGCCCTGACCCGGAATCAAACCAAGACCTCTCAGTCCATGAGAGAACGCCCAATCCACTGAGTCACACCGAACAGGCTCCAATCTCTATTTTAATCATTCGTTTAAATGATTAAGCATGTATTAAGCATGCTTTGGGAATTAAAGACTTCATGAAGTTAATCATACAGATATAAATAAATATGCTGTTATTCTAGAACCATAAATGAGGCATTTAATTCAGAGAGGTGGTATCTGTGAACCTCTGTGGAACCTTCCATCTCCCCACGAGCAGATGATGGATAGTGGTGGCAGCTCCGCTCTGCACAGCCCGGAGCCCGGAGCCATCACTCCCTCTCGTTAAGACAAACTCTGGTGCCTGGTCCCAGTGTTAAAGCAATGCAATTAGTCATGAATGATGAGGGTCTAAATTGGAATGTTGCCTGTTTAAAAATGAAATATTTTTAGGGAAAAGAAATTAACCCTTGTAGATGAATAAATACATTGCATAATTGGATGTTGGGAATAAAGAGTATAATCAAATTTCAGGTCAATAACTAGTATTTATAAAGCACTTTCATCATGTAATGGCTGTAAGAGGTGTGTATAGATCAGCTGGAGACATTTCTGATGTCGAGGTGCTTACATAAATATGTGGAAAGCAGGGAGATAAGACAAGTACTCAAACAACAATATAAATTAATAATATTATGACAATTGCCGACCAAGTACTATAAATAAAAATGTTGCCCTGGCCGGTTTGGCTCAGCAGTTAGAGCGTCGGCCTGCGGTCCCCAGAGACCCGGGTTCAGTTCCCCGCTAAGGGCATGTACCTCGGTTGCAGTTTGTCCCCGGCCCTGGTTGGGTTGTGCGGGTGGCAACTACTCGATGTGTTCCTTTCATGTCGATGTTTCTCCCTCTCTCTCTCTCTCTCTCTCCCTCCCACTCTATCTGAACAAAAAAATCAAAAAATGTCCTCAGGTGAGGATAAAACAAAAAAAAAATGTGCCCAGGATTCACCAGTAGAAAAAAAATTTCACATAGTTTAGGACTAACAGGTGGTATTTTAAGGACACTTAGGGGCACGATACAGGATTGTGGTCCTGTCTGCACCCTCTCTCACTCTTTTCCCTTTGCCCCAGCCTGAGGGGCAAGTTCAAGTCTCACCCCACCTCCCTGGAGGCTGGTGGATGAGGCCCCTCTGCTGAGGCAGGGCTGGAATTCTCTGCTGATGCGTCCGGCTCCTTCTAGAGCTTCTGTCTCAGGAGCTGTAGAGTCACAAGGAGAGGGTGTGAGTTGCTGCCAGAGTGGTTTGCTCCTGTGGAAGCCCAAGGAAGCAGCCTCCTGTTAGAGAAGCCAGCACCCTCAGGAATGTGAGATGAAGGGGGTACTATGTTCGCCATTCGTGGGAATGTAAACAGAATGCTAACCTAGAAGGGAGGACAAGTAGGAGTCAGAAAAACTAAATTCGTAAATAACTAACCTACTGCCTACCTGGACTGCTTGATGCAAAGGCTGTTTGGTAGGTGGAAAGGTTTAAGAGAACGGACAACCAACTGGGTCTCTACCTAATGCTGCTGTGTGAACTATTGCTGTTATTACGTTCGCTCAAATGTTACGTTGAGACAGTGACATCTTTCTCCTACAACAGTCCAGACAATATCCAATGTATTTGATTCTTTGTGATTAAACAAAAACACCATTAACAGGGACTTTGGAATCTCCAATGTACACAGATAATGGCAAACACGGGAATCAACGACTCTGTGTCTCACCATTTATTTACAGCTTTCTTCCTGAAAAAAAAAAAAAAAAAACAACCTTCCAGGATTATATGTCTATTATATGATAGCATGCTATCTATTTTGTTTAGTGTGGAATCTGCAGGTCACATCTTTTATGTTATATTGAATAATATTTAAATGTACTCGGTGTGGTAAATTAATGAATAATACAACTTTTGTGCACTAGTCAATTTGCCAAATTATGACATTTTATAATATCATCAATTTGAAATTCTTATATAAAACATGTTTGAGTGAATAGTTCCCCAGAGTGCTCATGACAATGTTATTAAACCTAAGCTACTGAACTTATGGGTTACATTTTCATCTGAATTAATATAATTCATCCTTGAAGGCAAAAGATCATATTAAACTAGGGCTCTTCGAAGAAATGGCTAATTCCAGAATTAGAGCAAGAAAGTACATGAGCCTGGAACAACTTGTTATGCCCAAGAGCGAGAATGTGATCAGAAGGACACACCTGGCTGGTGTGGCTCAGTGGTTAAGCATTGACCCATGCACCAGGAGGTTACTGGTTTGATTCCTGGTCAGGGTACATGACCAGGTTGTGGGCCAAATCCCCAGTGTGGACCGTGCAGGAGGCGGGCAATCGATGTTCTCTCCCATTAATGTTTGTATCTCTCTCTCCCTCTTCTTTCTTCTCTCTCTAAAATCAATAAAGAAAAAAAAATTTTTTTAAGGACACAGAGGCCAGCGTGAAAGGGTTCCAAACTAGCCAAATATGGAACAATCTAAACATCAAAACATGATAAAAATTATGTTCTATCCTCTAACCCATGAAATAAAGTAAAAATTCAAACTGATTCAATAAAAGAAGGGAAAGTGATTCCTCATAGCATTAGCATTATACTAATAAATGTAGAAAAAAAAAAATCACCACTTTATAACCATCCTAGTAATAACTGATTCAAGAAACAATTCTCAATGGCTGCAAAAAGTAAAATGAATGTATGAAGAACAATAGGAAATTCACATAATCTCAAAGTATTTTGTAATAGATTATTTATAAATTATAAAGGAGGAAATAGTGATTTCTAGTGAAGAAACCTCACAGGCACCACCTTAATGAAGGGATCGAAGTTAATTTCACTAGCAATGGGACAAATGGACACCATGTGTCTCCTGATGAGATGCACTGAGAAGAACACATCACTCGTGAAGTATTTGCCCACAATGCATAATTATGAGAAAACAGCCAACAAAACCAACTGAGGGACACTCTACAGAATAACTAGCCTATATTCTTTTTAAAGGCGATAACATGAAAAAGGTTTTAAAAAGTTGGAGAACTGTTTCAAATTAAAGATGAGTAAAAAGAAAAGAAAAAAGAAAAAAACAACCCATGATGATGAAACACAATGTGTGAGTTTGGAATAGGCTCTGCATTCGAAAATCATGGGAGGGAGACAGAGATTGTCATAAAAGTCCTGAAACTAAATATGGACTATATGTAGATAATAATGTTGAATCAACGTTCATTTTCTGAGTGTGATATTTGTCCTATGGCTGTACAACAGGTTGTTCTTAGGAAATACAAACTGAAGCATTTCGGGAGAAATGAGCATAATATCCACAACTAACTCTCAGATGGTTCAGGAAAAGCAAATGTGGTGAAAGGTCACCGATTGGTGACTGAGTAAAGGACATGCAGAAGCTCTCTGGATAAGTTCTGCAGCTCTTCTGTGAATTTGAATATTCGATGATGCCTTAGTCTCCCTCCTGTCATGTTTTTCCATAAATCCACCACAATCCCTTCGCTGATGGTAATATCTGCCATCTCAGGAAATCTTACCGGTTATCATCTCTGAATTAGGTACTTTACAGCGTTTCATTTAACGTTCACCACATTACAGCGAGATGATTACTTTTGTCAGAATTTTACCAATAAGAAAAAAGGGAAGGTTTAGAAAGGTTAAATATGTTAGATGAATTGACTATTCAATCGGTGTTCACATACGCACTCCAACTTCCATGAGCAAAGCATACGTTCTTCATCCTTTATTTGATGGTCTTGGGCCATGGGGTTTCATTTGGATGAAGAGATATTAATGGAAGACACAAGAAGAAACTTAAAATGTGATTGCATGGTTGGGCTTACATTTTGGGGCTTCTGTCATCACTGGAAAAAAAACATGTCTTGGGCAGGTGTTGCTGGTCAAAGGAAGAAAAGAAACATATGAAGTGGTCTTGAACTTAAGTTATGTCTTCAATACAAGTCCAGGCCCTGGCCAGTGAGGCTCAGTGAATAAAGTGTCAGCCCAAGCATTGAAGGGT
Organism: Molossus molossus; assembly: GCF_014108415.1. Classification (NCBI taxonomy): domain Eukaryota; kingdom Metazoa; phylum Chordata; class Mammalia; order Chiroptera; family Molossidae; genus Molossus; species Molossus molossus. The sequence continues at coordinate 28,341,730 of NW_023425366.1, read as the reverse complement.
CAGGGGTTCAATTCCCAGTCAAGGGCCCATATCTGTGTGGCAGGTTCCATCCCCGACCCTGGTCAGGGTATATGTGGGAGGTAACCAATCAATGTGTCTCTCTCACATTGATGTTTATCTTTGTCTGTCTGTCTCTCTCTCCTCATCCCCCCCTCTCTCTTCCACTCTCTCTAAAAATCAATGGAAAAAATATCTTTGGGTGAGGATTAACAAAACAACAACAAAAGCCCAGGTGAGCCCAGGTTAGATCAGCCAATGCCAAGCAAACCCGTGGACTCATGTTATTAGATATTACTGAATTTTCAAGTCATGTGTTACATCGCACTATGGTGACAATGGGTAACTGATAGAGCTAACCCGTCTGAAATCACACAGATCATAAGAGTTGGAGCAAGGATGCTCAACCAGCTGACTTGCTGTGATGCTTCATATCACACCTGTAGGAAAGAGTACCCCGAATAGTAATAGCCTTGTCATTCATAATTGATCATTCATGACCCTGAAAACCCCTAAGAAGCTTCCCGAAGTATAAAATTTTTAAAAAAATGATTATAACAAAATTTACAAATGTGTTTTATCTTCATGTTTTAGTAATTGAAAATCATGGCATATTTAATTAACCTTTCTGTTTACCAGCTTGGTTAAATGGTACTACCATTTTTCAACTTCAATAACCATGAAAAATATTCAATATGCACAGTGATATGAAGTAGAGGTTGTGCTTGAATAATCACCAGTCTCTAAAGTCAGATAGAAAAATCAATTCTGTAAACACTAGAGCAAATTTTCTAGCAAGGGTTTCCTCACCCGTGTCCTAAGACACCTGAGCAAAGCTTCCTTAGGATATTTTAGTTCTCTGATTTTAGTCTTACTCCAAACCCAAGATGAAAAATTACACCTGTTCTCGAATTTTAAATCCCAGGCAAATTTCCATGTAAATCTAATAAAAAGTTGTGTTGGCTAGTTTTTGTTTTTGTTTTTTTTCCAATTACTAAAAATATTCCTACATTTTCACTAAACTATTGGGAACATTTTCTCTTACAATAACGAAGGAATTATTGTTTTTCAGCAAAGGAGGTTTGCTTTCTATTTTTTTTTTTTTTTTAAGTCACATGTACCTCAAGACCAAATCCTATAACAAAACGGTGCCTGGAATTGTCGCACAGCAGTTGCCACTCGACTATAATCGAGCTCCGTGCTCAACAGTGCTACCAGCATCGTCCCGCAGTCGACATTGAGATGAGCAAAGTCACAAATTTCTGGTAAAAGAAGTAGCCACTGCTGCCCTGGCCAATCTTGCTCATTGGTTAGAGCGTTGGCCCGTGGACCAATGAGTCGCAGGTTCAATTCCAGTCAAGGGCACGTACCGCGGTTGCAGTTTGTCCCCGGCCCTGGTTGGGGTCGTGCAGGAGGAAGCCACTCGATGTGTCCCTTTCACGTCGATGTTTCTCTCTCTCTCTCCCCCCCTCTGTCTGAAAAAAATGGGAAAATGTCCTCTGGTGAGGATAAAAGAGAGAGAGAGAGAGAGAGAGAGAGAGAGAGAGAGAGAGAGAGAAAGAAGAAAGAAAGAAAGAAAGAAAGAAAGAAAGAAAGAAAGAAAGAAAGAAAGAAAGAAAGAAAGAAAGAAAGAAAGAAAGAAAGAAAGAGCCACTGCTAATTATTTTGGGAGAGTGGTCTAAATATCCACACAAAATGCGATAGAGGAAGAGGGGAGAGGAGGAGGCAAAGAAGAATATAAAATGGGGCGATGCTCAGTCAGCGACATACCACTGTGTATATGCCCGGTATGGGAAATCAAGCGCTGTGAGATTTGGGGGGTTTGTCTCCTTTAACATCTCTGAAAAGTACATGTAAAGATGAACTCGCTACAATACAAGCTTATTTTCTAATATGGAAGACTGATTTTTCTTTCCCCTCCGTAAAAGGAGGCAGAATATTTGCAGAAACTGAAGTGAAAGACAGCTCTGCTGATACTGCCTGCAAAGATGGAACATGCTCTGTTCTGTTCCATGTTCTCGTTAAAGAGAGAAAGCAAAGGGAGTGTGAAATAAAGGGTGAGAAAACAAACACTTTCTAAAAGAACAGAATGCAAAGAACCTGCCACTGACTTATGAAAAAGTAAGTAAAGTTGATATTTCACCTAATTTCATAAGAATGAAACTTCAGTAGATGATATAGACTCTTGTGCTGTCATGAAAATCATATGTTTTGCCCTGGCCAGTTGTGCTCAGCGGTTAGAGCGTCGGTCCACACACCCAAGAATCCTGGTTCTATTCCGGTCAAGGGCACGTACCTCAGTTGCAGCTTGGTCCCCAGACCCAGTCGGTGTCGTGTGGGAGACAACCAGTTATCTCTCTCTCTCTCTCTCTCTCTCTCTCTCTCTCCTTCCCTCCCTCCCACTCTATCTGAAGATAAGTGGAAAAATATCCTCAGGTGATGATTTCAAAAAAAGAGGAAAAGAAAAAAATACATGTTTTTCTGCCATTTTAGCTGGGGAAAAAAAGGGACCCCTTGCTTCAGAGACTGAAACAAAGGAATTGCTCAGGGCCTGAGGAAGTTTCAAAAAGTAGGGTATTATCCTGCTGCCCGTTCTTAATTCGTCTTCAAAGCATGTGCAATAGCATCTTAGATAAAAAATAAACAAACAAAAAGGAATAATGGCTGTGATGTTGGCTTAATACCAAAGCTCTGATCTGATTATATGGCCTCCAGTTTATTCCTAGTAAGACACAAGGTCATTTTTATTTTTATTTCTATAGATTTGAAGTTACAACCATTACAGTAGAATCATATTTAACAAAGGCAGAAGCTTTAAATGAGATGTAAACCATAATATCAGAGGTGACAAGGCAATAAGTGTGTATCTGTAAACGGCTTCGTGAAGCAAGACATGGTCTCATTAGAAACTCAGAAAGTGCTGAAGTTACCCCACAACAGTGTAAAATGTATTAGAAAAAACTAGTCAGCAAACCAGTGGAACTAACATTAAGCAGATTAATTACAGAGTCCTTTGACATCAAAGAAGTCATGAAAACATGTCAAAAAAGAAGAATCCATTATGCCATCTGGAATTTAGGTCCCTAGTTCCAAACCAACTGATAGCATATATTAATTTTTTTAGTGGAAATAATCTGGTACGGCTGATAAATAAAACACAAAATAGTAGTCACATGTAATACAGAAGCAGAACTGCATAGAAAATAGTCTCACTATGTTAAACTATAGTTACCTGAAAATTAATATTCACGACCTAAGAATTGGTAGATGTTTTAGCACAGCAATAAATTTGCCTTTTACATTTATTATATACTATTGATAGGTGTAAGTTAAGGACCTAGTCTTAACATTTTTACAGTTTACTTTCCCTTTTTGAATTAGGATTTAAAAGTGGTGAGGCACTGCACTCCCCTCGGTTAAGGAGGCGAAGCGGCAAACCTCCATCCTGAGAACAGGGGTGTTTGCTGGGCACTTCCTCTCTGCCAGGAGCCAGCTGGGTGGCAGAGCCAGGGTTGTAACTGAGCAGTCTTACTCCACATCACAGTCACTTAACCTCCCAGACACACATTTGGAGAGTGTGATTTTATGGTTTTCTCCCCTTAAAATCCCTTCGCACTCATGGGCTCTAGCCAGCAGTGACTTTGAAGTCTTCATCCCTCTGTGCATGCTAAGAGAACGGATAGATGCCTGGGATGCAAAAGGAGGCTCAGAGCCAGAGCGTGTGCTGTGTGGGTCTTCTCCCTCACCACTTTGTTCCTTGGGGTCTGGAGGGTGTGTGCCTGCTCTCGTATGTGGGCTTAGGACGGCGCCACCATCACTGGATAGGAGATTCAAACCAGCATCACCTCATCGGGATTGATTATTTTGATTTTTTAAAAATGTATTGACTTTTAAGAGAGAGAGCAGTTTGTTGTTCTACTTATTTGTGCATTCATTGCTTGTTCCTTGTATGTGCGCTGGCTGGGATGGAACCCAGAACCTTGGCATATTGGGATGACACTCTAACCAACTGAGTTATCTGACCAGGGCCTCATTTGGATTAATGGAAGAGGGGATACCATCACCTTCCACATTCCCTGGCTAGCTAGGTAGTAGCATCTATTTGTAGGATGAGGTAGAATCTTTCAATAACCACAGCAGGGAGTTCTCACATCCCAGATGGATCTGGTGCAGCTTGTCTCTCCTGCTCTCATGCTCCCAGCATCCCAATTTCCTCTGCACTTAACATAAGTTGCATTAAATCCTTTCTGAAAGAAGGTTGGGCATGAATAAATAAGGAGCTTCCTGAAGCAACGGAGCTGGTTTGCCCACCTCATTCGTGCCACTGTTTACTTAATTACTAGGCTGAATGTCACCCAAACCCAGAGTTCAAGAGGTTAGTTTTGTTTCATGAACTGGCTGATTACTCTATGCAACTCTGAATGAGCTTCAATAACACTTTTCCTGGATAAATGAGTGGGTTGAATTTCTCTGTCACTTGTGGGAGTGGGATTCTTGGGGTACCACTGGAATAAGCATTTCCAGAGGCCTCCATGGGAGGATGAGATGTGATGAAAGACTGTATTTTTATGGAATTATATGCCTTTGTTTGTAAAGTTGCAGTTGCCTTAAGCCAGTTATAGAAGAAAGCATCTGGGGTTTTAGTAGAGCTAGAAGCAGGGCCAGTGTCTAGAGTTTCCATTCCATAGTGGAGCTGAGTCCAGAAGATCATCAGGCTAGATTTAGTCCATTAGTCCATTTACGGAGTCCACATGGCTGTGGGCCACATGGACAAATGCAGGGGTACACTGCCCGTGAAACAAGAGAGCTAAGAGCACAGGATAACCAAGAGAGGGCACTTCCATCAAGGGCACGTACCTCCGCTGTGGTTCGTCCCCAGCACTGGTTGGGTCATGCAGGAAGCAGCCATTTGATGTGTCCCTCTCACATCGATGTTTCTTTCTCTCTCTCTCTCTCTCTCTCTCTCTCTCTCTCTCTCTCCCTCCCTCCCTCCCACTCTATCTGAGGAAAAATGGAAAAAATATCCTTCAGTAAGGATTAAAAAGAGAGAGAGAGGGTGCTTCCTTTGTTCGGAGTTTACATATTTCAGATTGTGCACCCTTGCAGTGGCCAGGCAAGCATCTTTCCACGTCACCCAGACCTTACTGGGCATGCATCTAAACTGCTTCTGCACAGTCCCTTTCACCATCAATCTGCAGGAATAGTCCCCGGAAAGTGTTAACTGCAGCTTCCTGGCAAAGCTATACAAATGGCATGCCTATATTATCTAGTCTCTCCTTTCCTGTTAAAAAAATAAGCAGGTTATTATAACAGTATGAATACCATTTTTCTAAAGATGACTTCAGATCAAATGTCAGCCTATTTTCTTTAACCAGAGAAGGTGACAACCTAAGTGATCATTACTGAAATTCCCTAACTGGACAATGTTTTTCATACATCAATTAGAGAAAGGCTGAAGCTCCCTCAGCCAATGATCCCTTGATTTACATCAATTAGAGAAAGGTTTGAAATGCAATCTCCCTCAGCCAAAGATATACCTTGATTTAGCTCTACATTAAGTACAAATTATTAGTAACTTATCCTATACTGAGAAAGAAGGGAAATAAGAGAAATTTTGGTGCCTGCAGAGGGTGGGAAAAAAGAATACCCTAATAGAGAATGAATTTCTTAAATTACTTTATGGTTCAATATAGGCCAAATAAATATTTTCTGAGTAAATTAAAAATTGAATGAGCCCTGGCCGGTTTGGCTCAGCAGTTAGAGCATCTGCCTGCGGTCCAGAGAGACCCGGGTTCGGTTCCCGCTAAGGGCGTGTACCTTGGTTGCAGTTTGTCCCCGGCCCTGGTTGGTTGTGTGGGTGGTGGCCACTCAATGTGTCCCTTTCACATTGGTTGTGTGGGTGGTGGCCACTCGATGTGTCCCTTTCACATCGATGTTTCTCTCTCTCTCTTTCTCTCTCTCTCTCTCTCTCTCTCTCTCTCTTCCTCTCTCTCCCTCCCACTCTATCTGAACAAAAAAATGAAAAAATGTCCTTGGGTGAGAATAAAAAATAAATAAATAAATAAATAAAAATGGAATAAGGGTGAGGGAGAAGAGACTTTTTTAAATTAATTAATTTATTTTTGTTACAGATGTTTCTCCTTTTTCTCCCACTGTTTCCCCCCACACACACCCTGTCCCCAGCTTTGTTATCCATGTCCATTGTTCATGCATATATGCATATAAGGTCTGTGGTTTATCTCTCCCCCACCACCCCCTGTTCGGGGGATTGTCAGTCTGTACCCCACTTCCACGTCTCTGGGACAACCCCATTCCTCAGACTGTTATGTTTACTATATTCCACAGATAAGTGAGATCATATGATACTTGTCTTTCTCTGTTTGGCTTGTTTTGCTTAGGATAATACTTTCTAAGTCCCTCCATGTCGTCTCAAAGGATAAGAGATCTTTCTTTCTTACAGCTACATAGTACTCCATTGTGTATATGTACCACAGCTTTTTTTTTTTTTTTTTTTTTTTTCAGATAGAGTGGGAGGGAGAGAGAGAGAGAAACATCGACATGAAAGGAACACATCGAGTGGCTGCCACCCACACGACCCAACCGGCACGTACCACAGCTTTTTTATCCATTTGTCTACTGATGGACATTTGGGCTGTTTCCAGATCTTAGCTATTGTAAATAGTGCTGCAACAAACATGGGAGTAAATATATTCTTTCTGACTGGTGTTTCAGGCTTCTTAGGGTATATTCCTAGAAGTGGGATCACTGGGTCAAATGGCAGTTCAAGTTTTAATTTTTTTAGGTAATACCATATCGTTTTCCATAGTGGCTGCACCAGTCTGCATTCCCATCAGCAGTATACTAGAGTCCCCTTTTCTCCACATCCTCACCAGCAACACTTGCTGTTTGATGATTTGTTGATGGCAGCCATTCTGACAGGTGTGACATGATACCTCATTATTGTTTTAGTTTGCATCTCTGTGATGATTAGTGATGTTGAACATTTCTTCATATGTCTCTTAGCCATTTGTATATCCTGTTTGGAGAGGTGTCTATTTAGGTCTTCTGCCCATTTTTTAATTGGGTTCTTTGTCTTCCTTTTGTTGAGTTGTATGAGCACTCTATATATATTGGAAATTAACCCAAGAAGGAAAATTTTTAAAAATGAAAACTGAACCAATGACATATTTTACAGAACTAGAACAAATACTCCAAGAGTTTATATGAAACCAAAAAAGACACTGAACAGCTATAGCAATCTTGAAAAAGAAGAACAAAGTAGGAGGGATCATAATACCAGATATCAGGTTAAACTACAAAGCCATTGTAATCAAAACAGCCTGGTACAGGCACAAGAGCAGGCATATAGATCAGTGGAACAGAACAGAGAACCCAGAAATTGATCCAAGTCATTATGCTCAATTAATATTTGACAAAGGTGGCAAGAGCATATAGTAGAGTAAAGACAGCCTCTTCAATAAATGGTGTTGGGAAAATTGGACAGCTATATGCAAAAAAATGAAGCTAGACTACCAACTTACACCATATATAAGAATAAACTCAAAATGGATAAAAGACCTAAATATGACCCATGAATCCATAAAAATCCTAGAAGAAAATGTAGGCGACAAAATTTCAGGCATCACATGCAACAGAATTTTCACTGATACAATGCCTAAGGCAAGAGAAACAAAGGAAAAAAATGAACACATGGGACTACATCAAACTCAAAAGCTTCTGCACAGCAAAAGAAACAACCATCAAAATGGAAAGGGGGCCCACTATATGGGAGAGCATAATTGCCAATGATACATCAGATAAGAGGTTAATTTCCAAAATATATAGAGTACTTATACAACTCATCAAAAGGAAGACAAAGAACCCAAGTAAAAAATGGGCAGAAGACCTAAATAGACACCTTTCCAAACAGAACATAAAAATGGCCAAGAGACATATGAAAAAATACTCAACATCACTAATCATCAGAGAGATGCAAATTAAAACAATTGTGAAGTATCACATCACACCTGTCAGAATGGCTGCCATCAACAAATCATCAAACAACAAGTGCTGATGAGGGTGTGGAGAAAAGGGGACTCTAGTACACTGCTGGTGGGAATGCAGACTGGTGCAGTGACTATGAAAAACAATATGGTGTTTCCTCAAAAAATTAAAATTTGAATTGCCATTTGATCCAGTGATCCCACTTCTAGGAATATACCCTAAGAAGCCTGAAACATCAATCAGAAAAAAATATATGGACCTCTATGTTCATAGCAGCACTATTTACAATCTCTAAGATCTGGAAACAGCCCAAGTGTTCATCAATAGATGAGTGGATAAAAAAGCTGTGGTACATATACATAATGGAGTACTATGCAGCTGTAAGAAAGGCAGATCTCTTATTCTTTGAGACGACATGGAGGGACCTGGAGAGTTATTATACTAAGCGAAATAAGCCAGTCAGAGAAAGACAAGTATCACATGATCTCACTTATTTGTGGAATATAATGAACAAAACAAGCTGAGGAACAAAACAGACCCAGAGACATGGAAGTGGAGCGCAGACTGACAAACCTCAGAAGAGGTGGATGTGGGGGGAGGGAAGAGATAAACCACAGAACTTATATGCATGTATGCGTAACCATGAATGTAGACAATAATGCTGGGGGTGTGCGGTATTGGGAGGAGGGTGTCAATGGGGAAAAAATGGAGAAACATCTGTAACAAAAATAAATAAATAAAATAAAATAAAAACTGATTCAACTTCTTTACAAAGAGTAGTTAAATAGTATTTTGGCACTAAACTAGAAATGGAAGAGAACCTTCTCCAGCTCATAAAAGGTATCTATGGAAAATCCATAGCTAGCATCAAGTTCAATAAACACAAAATTTTCCCCTAAGACCAGGAATGAGACAAAGATGTCCTTCCTCATCACTTCTACTCAACATTGTACTGGAGGTTCTATCCAGAGCACCGAGGCAAGAAAAAGAGATGAAAGGTATCCACATTGGAAGGAAACAAGCAAAATATCAATTTGCAGATGACATAATCTTACATATAGAAAATCCAACAGAATTCATTTAAAAAGCGATTAGCACCGATAAATTCAGCAAAGTGAGGATACAAAATCTATATGAAAAGATTAAGCAAACTAACAAAAAGATATTATCTCCGTGCACTTTCATGGAGAGATCAATTCAAAGGCAGGTAGCTCCCTGAAGCTCTAGTTGTTTTAGGAAAAAGGAGGCACGTGGCTCCCTCTTAGAATGCCGGATGACCTTGCTCGGCACTCTAATCTCAGTGGAGCTTTAGAACAGATGAATGGAAATTACCACATTTCTCCCAGATTAGACATAACCAAAATCCCTTCTTAGAGTCATCAGTAAGGAATTTGCTTAATAAATGAACCTGTGGTCTCCGGGCTCTCTGCCAACAGCAGGAATAAATAAGGACAAGAATCTAGAAACAGGCAGGGATAAAGAAAGATACTTTGGACCTGAATTTGTTTTCTCTCTCTCTCTCCCCTAGTTCTTCTCTATTTATAGAAAACAAAATTATTCCTTGCGGCTGAATACCTGAGAGGAACACGTACGACTGCGTGGCTGAAGCAGATAGTTATGTAAATGATTATAGAATAATAAAATCAGATGTCCAAAGTAAATGACTTCCATTACCACTAACCCATGGCAAGATTTTCTACTCTATTTTTAAGCACCTTCAAATCTATTTGTGGTCTTTTATCTCAATTTCATTTTTACAACATTTTTTTCTGGTTTATAGGGAGCTTGCCTAAATACTGAAGGAAAAAAATCTCCACTGTGCTCATTTCTACAGCGAGATTTTATGAGGAACTTTGCCTATCAGGAAATTTTCTTTCAACTTTCACTGCAAGAGCAAATCAAACTGCTCTCAAACCTAATGCCAGTCCCTTTAAACGTTCACAGTTCTCATTCTACCTCCCTTTGAAAAAGTTACATTTTTTTAGAGAACAGAGAAAACCTGACTGGTTTTCATATAAAAGCACCAGGAATATGAAAACTCGGGCAGATTAGAAAGCATTTGGAAGGGTTAATTGGAGCAATGGTTGATCAGTCCTTGCATACCTTCTCATTGCCATCTTGACTCATCTAGTTTTGTCAGTTTTTCTTTTTTATTTCCACTAAAATCCCTAGTGTTCCTTATTCTTCTGTGGTAGATTAAATCTATAAATGGAGATAAGCCTTTTTATTTATCCATACTTGGTGTATGTTACACTTTCTGCAGATTCGTTTCTTTCATTTGTTCTAGAAAATTCTTCAGCCGTTATTTCTTTGAATAGGCCCTTTACTGCCTTGTATCCATTCACCCCTTCAGAAAATACATGAGAGTGACTCACTCTCTCCACCATGTCTATTTTGTTTTGACTAAATTCACAATTTTTTGTTAAAGTGGGTTTATTTGCTCTATTAAAGTAAACCACATTTTAATGACTAACACAATTTAGAAATGACTGATTAGAAATTAAGTACCTTGCTGACCATAGTAACTTCTTATGCTCCACCATTTCCTCATTTTCAAGTAAACTTTATTGTGGTATAATTTACGGGCAGTAAAATTCACATATTCTACGTGGAAATGGATGAATTCTGACAAATGTATTAATCCATATAACCTCTGTCCCTATTTAAGATACAGAAAGTTTTCTTGAGCTCATCTGCACTGAAACAACCCCTCCACCCCCATCCCCTAGCTAACCACTGACCTGATTTTTCTCAATATAGATTCTTCTGGTCTGTTCTAGAATTTCATCACCTAACAGAACCACGCAGTCTTCCCACTTCTGTGTCCGGTTTCTCTCATTCAGTCTAATGTCTGGAGATTCACTCCTGTGATTGCAGGAACCCGTACAGCAGTTTGCTTCTTTTTATAGTTGAACAGCATTCCATTGTATGAATATACCACATTGTTTACCCACATTCATTCCATCCATACTTATATTGAATATATACGGTTTCTAAATTGTTACATGATGAAACTGTATCTAGTCCATATAAGACATGGTATACAAAAATTTTGGTAGCCTCTAACTGGCTTCTCTCACTCCAGTGTCCGGCACATTCTTACTGCCAAGGTCAACTTTCCCTTCACCATGACGATCTTCTCTTAAACTCTGCCCAGGGCCACCACTGAAAGTAATCCCTTTTGCTTCCTAGTTTTACTTCATATGGCACACCACTTTCTACTCTATGTTATGGTTACTTAGGTGCCTACCTGATTTCAACTATCAGATTCTGAGCTGCTTGAGGTCAGGATCCAGAGAGATTTATCTTTGCTCGTGCACAGCATTGAACAAATAACAGGCTTTACGAGACATGATCAACAACAAAAAGAAGACAAGTGAATCTCTCCATTCAAAATTAGCTTCAGTAAAAATTAAAATTACTTCGGTGGCTCCCCATTTTATAGCTTGTTGTTCAGAATCTTTCACAGCTAGATCCAACCTATGTTTCCAGCTGCTTTCTCATGATTTTTCACACATAATGCATCTCCACTTAAACTGGAATCTGCTGACTTCGTGCCTTTATCTATGATGTTTTTCCTGTCTGGTAGAAACACACACACACACACACACACACCCCTCCTTATTCTTTCCTATTTCCTGAACAAAAGTTGGCATCCCAAGGTTTCTATATTCAGGAGAACCAACCTTCCTTCATCCACACACCTTTGTCAGCAAGATCTATACAAGTAAGTAGTTGCAAGTTATGCCCAGTAGGGGGAGGTGTGCCCATAATCTCCCAGTAGTTCTGTAGCCCTGGAGATCTTAAAGAAGCCATATGTTTATCAAAACCTGTCATGGATTAAAGAAATAAATAAACAGCAGTTCAGCCATCTTCTTCCTCAAATCACTCACAAGTTATGAGTAATCTCCAATAACCAAAGCACAGTACCTTGGACCCTAATAACCAAGACAAAACCATTTGATTAAAAATGAATCTTAACGATTTAAAACACAACCAGTTCGATTTTTAAAGTTGCATCTGAGGGACTTCACTCCATTTGCATCCTCGTTTGTAAAAAGTCAATAAACTGTACTCACAGATTGAGTGTCGAATCTGTGTTGGTGAATCAGGAACCAGTAATACAAAGTTGAATGTCTTACCTTGCATAAACAGAGATCAGTTGAAACAAACAAATAAAAAAATTAATTCTGTTCTGCCCACTCCTTTCCCATCGCCACCCACTTCTTCCCTCCATTTAGATTTTTAAAATATGTTTTGTGACCATTTACCCCCCCCCAAAGTTATTTTTTATGCGCTAGTAGATTTAAGATACAGGAGGATTCGGCTTGACTCAAGTGTTAATCATTGGCTCATGCTGTGATCACACACCAGAAGTGAGCAGTCATCATGAAATACACAAACCAGGAGCAGAAGCTAGCCACACCCATTCTCACACCGCTGGGGCAGATGGATCTCACAGAAAATCCATAAAGTTCAGCGTCTCACGAGTTTATACATTAATGAAGCTGGAAGAGATCATTACATTTCATACCTGAGAAAAGTAAGGTCCAGAGAGATCAAAGTGACTTTTTCAAGAAACCGTGGCCAGTTAGTGGACAGAACAATCTAGAATCCAACCCTTTGGACCTGTTCCCTGTCCAATGTTCTTCGTCTATAGATACCACTTACTGCTCTTCGATGACTTACTGTCAGTGGGGGATATCTTAGAAGGATCTTCCTTGTGCCCAGGTCCTTTAAAGGTATAGTAACAAGGCAATGCAAACACCAGTTTGGCTTGAATAATGCCTCTCTAAGAAGCCAGACAGGTTTTCAGCTTCTTAAGGCTGTTGTCACACTGGTACCTTTAAAAAAGTGCTTATGAGGTTTCATTCTTTTTTAATCCTCACCTGAGGATATTTTTCCATTTATCTTCAGATAGAGGGGAAGAGAGAGGAAGAAACATCGATGTAGGAGAGACACAACGATTGGTTGTGACCAGAGCCAGAGGCCGAACCGCAATCAAGGTACATGCCCGTGACTGGAATCGAACCCATGACTCTTTGGTCTGAGGGCCAATGTTCAAACCACTGAGCAAAACCAGCTAGAGTGAAATTTTGTTCTTTTTTTTATGGCCAAATATGGTATCAGTTGGGTACTGGAAGTATCAGGGAGGGTAAAGTCTATGATTATCTAGTCACTGTGCTATACACCTGAAACTAATACAAAATGATACTGAATGTAAACTGTAATTGAAAAAAAAAAAATTTTTTTAAATAGAATCAAGAAGAACAAAACAAAAGTGCTTATAAGAAAGATCATTAAGAAAAAGCAAGATCCATCTTTAGTAGCTATTACATGTGTCAGCACACCACCTATTTGTTTCTCCCATAATTATTTATTGGATGGAGTAAGAGCTAAGACATGTTATTATATTGGTAAGCTATTTGTCTCTTGAATCTAAAGATTATGCCTACAGTTCACATTATGTCAGAGAAAGGATGTAAATACTTAAAGCTATGTTCAAATGACAGTGCTTAATAACAATGGCACTTGAAGTTTATAACACCTTTCATGGTGGGATCTCAAAGCACTTGGAAAATGTTCATTACATGTCAACACAGTATTATTCCGAAGGAGCATCATGTCGTGATGTCTTTTTTGTAAGTCACAGAAAAGAAAGATAATTGCCTTTGTAAATCTGTTTTGTTTCTATCTCCAGCATTTTTATTTTTAATGATGCCTAATTTTGTAAAGTACCTAAAAGTCTATGTAAACTCTAATTAATTAAATGTAGTGATTGACATCATGAGATTAAAACCTTTAAGTCCTGTGCTTATTCAGAGGAAATACTAACTTTTCAGGCATCTTGACACAAACTTCATGCAAAGGACCCTCAGGAAACATCCTCTGAAGTTCCGGGGGTGTAATGTGTGAAGCAACCCACCAAAGAATATAGAAAAAAAAAAAATTACGGAAGCTATAACTCTTCCCTGAACTATCATTATTAGAAATTAATCGAGGAATTCAGGTTTGAGGGTAAGGTAGGAAGATGGGTGGGAGGGAATTAGAAATGGAGGAAGAAGACAAAGACTTTACATATTTATGATTTTTATTTGAAATCAGACAGAGTCCCTACTTTCAAGACTTAAATGTCATGATAATTAAGGACTTTAGATATTTTATATTATATCTGATGGGTTTTAACTTCAAAGGAGCTTAGAAGACAAAGTGTCAGTAAGAATGGGGCTTTCAGTGCAGCCCCTAGAGCACTCAGCCTCATCATAGAGGGTTCAGCACAGGCCTCCCCGACAGAGTGCAACGCCCTAGGGACAATTTCTCCACTCTAGAATGGTCGATGAGATGTAAATGGAACTTGTCGAACAGAGCCCATCGAATAGTTTCTAAAAGAAGACTAACTCAGCTAGGAAGGGTTCCTCTTTTATTGTTCCCCCTACGCCTCTTCCTCCTGCCAGGAATGGAGACGTGATCGCTGGAGTCCCAGCAGTTATTTTGTATCTGGAGGTAGACCTTGACTAAGAGAGGCCACACTCTGAGGGTGGTGGAAGAAACATACAGGGACCATTCACATATGATGACGATGTTGGTGTCATACCAACGCTGAACTGCCTGCCTTGGGATTTCTTTTACATAATAGAAAAACTACTTGAGTTTTTCATTATTTACCCACTAGTACAGCCAACTTGATACCTTTAGAGTTTAAATATCTTTATCTTCTCTATAAAACTGCTTTTGTTTCTTGAGAAAGTATAGTCAGTACTGCTTTTCTCCACTTCATAGAATAAGTCCTCTCAGGCCTCCATGTCACATAACTCCAGAGGACACCATATATGCTGCGGGCTAGTGGACACCTCTCACACAGACCACAGTGTGGGCAGAGGCCACTGGACCTTTGGTCCTCACTCCTCCGGCTTTCACGGAATTCCCTGCTTACCTTTTGATCTTCTTGGGGTTACATCCTCAGGGAGATACATACTAGGTGATTTTAGATTCAAGTATTGACCAGACCATCGTTAATACAATCTGTGGCTTTATAATCTCATTAGGGACTAATTTAGATGAGATTTCTCAAACCTAAAAGGCATGGATGACTTTGACAGGTAAACAAATATCATGAATCATTTATCATACCTCTGTTTACAGCAAAAAGAAAAGAAAGAAAATATTATCGCATTGAATGTAATAGAGAGCATGCTATTGGTCATAAAACAAGAGACACAGGAAAACTACTTAACAGAAACAAAATTAAAATGATAATAATAACGATAATTAATAATATTCATTGTGACAGCTTTTGCTGTATCAGTCATTGTTCCATATGTATTAACTCCTTTATTCCTTACAGCAACCCTGTGAAATAGGTATGATGATGATGATGATGCTTACTTTATTGGTGAAGAAACTGAGGCACAGAAAGTTGAAGTGACTTGCCCAAAGTCTCACAGTTGGTAGGTGGTGGAATCAGGTAATGAGCCCAGTTCTATCTGACCTCCAAACAATGAACTACCAATCACAATGTCCCCAGTAGTTTAAGACTGTTGGCAACGTGTTACCATAAACCCTGATACTAGACTGCAGGCTCCACGAGGGAAGGGGCATTTAAGGACTGTTCACTACTCTAGGCCCAGTGCTACAACACTGTTTGGCATGTAATTGACACCAAATTAACTACTGAATGAATGGAGAAATGAGTGAATACATGAATGTGGAAGATTGCTGGAGGAGGGAGCCCTATGATTATGGTTTAGGAGGTGCTACTTGGAGTTGCTATGGGCAGACCATTCTGAGAAACTTAATCATAATGCACCACCTTCAGATATTAACAAATCATTAACATGCAACCATCTGTAGGAATCATATGATATCTTCTGGGGAAGGCTCATAGCGTGTCAAGCACCTTTATTTATGCCTTCTTGCTTAATCCTTATAACACCTGGTGAGGATTTATTTTCACTTTATGAGTGAGAAAGCTGGGGCCCAAGGTGACAGACACAGTCCAGCCTCTGCCTACCCACCCATTTCCCAGACCATGGGCATTTAACGGGGCTGTCTTGTTCTTTGTGTGGTCAGATATCCTCTGACCCCTCACATTCCACTGCCTCATTCTCTCTCTCTCTTTTTTTTTAATTCTTTTTTTCTTTATTGATTTTATAAAGAGAGGAAGGGAGAGGGAGAGAGAAGTGGAAACATTGATGAGAGAGAACATCGATTGGGCTCTTCCTGCATACCCCCCCCCCCGGAGATTTGGCCCACAACCTGGGCATGTGCCCCAATTGGGAATCAAACTGGCGACCTCTTGGTGCACGGGTTGATGATCAACTACCAAGCCACACCAGCCAGGTTACCCCATCCTCTTGATGACACGGACCTGCATCTATCGCTATTCTAATCTTGGTGTTCCAGGAACCTATTGTTGAGTAAGAAACCACTCCAAAACCTAACAGCTTAAATGGCAGTTTATCATTATCTCTCACAGATCTGTGAGTTGACTGGGCTCAGCAGAGTAGTTCTTGCTCAAAGCTTCTCATGGAGTTGCAGCCTGATACCATATCTGGCTGGACCTCCCATGCGGTCCACTCTTGTGGCCTCAGTGATGATGGCTCAGCGGGGCTGTTGACCTGTGTGACTCAGGCTTCTCACATGGTGGCTGGCTTCCCAGAGGAGCATTATTCTAGGAGCGAGTGTTTCAAAGGGCAGGAAGCAGAGGCTGCCAGGCCAGGGAAGGGCTTCGTTCAAACCATGACAACGTTATCCTACTGATGAAAGCCACCATGGGCCCACCTAGATTCCAGGGTGTGGAGAAAATAATTGTCCCCCTTGACGGGGAGCAGGAAGGTCAAATTGCTGAAAAGCATGTGAGATGGGAGCTGCTGTTGTAGCCATTTTTGGAAAATATGATCCACCACGCTCAGCTTTGTCATAACCTGCAGTGAAGCTACCCAGCTGCAGATACATTTCCATTTCCATGCTGTTACTCTGTGTTTAATTGGGCACAGAGTAATAGTCAATTTATTTTTTTAACTGTTGCCAGGGTTACAGTTCTGGCCTTCATTATTATTAGTCCATACCCTTTTATACCTATTCTAATTCAAACACATATTTAGGCCCAGTGGTAAGAGTGCTCATGGGGTCCAGGGCATGGGGGAAGCCACCCGCCTGTTTTCCATTCACAATAGTCTTGTGTAGCCCGAGTGGTTCCCAGCCTCTCAACAAGAGCCAGGCAAGGAAGTGTAAATAGATCAGTTCAAATCTCTATCACAATAATAAAAACTCTTTTTCATTAAGTTCACAATCAACCTCTCTTTCAAATCTTGTGTTCCAATATTTCTCACCAGCATCCCTGTTCCGATCAAACGAGACTTCTCGCAGCATGCTTCCTGGCCTGGTTTGCTCTGCTTTCTCCTCTCCGCCTCCCAGACCTCAGCTCAGATTCCACTCTGCATCCCCAAGTATTGAAATATTACTTCTTTCATGACAAATTCAAATAGCACTCTCTCTAGATTGACTTTCTTGATGTCCCTGCCAAATGGGTGTAACCCGGCTCTCCCTGGCACCCCCGTGACTCTTGCCACCTCTGACCTTGTCTCCTCGGAGTCACAGTTCTGTTGGGAATTGTCTCACCCCCTCCCCATACCTTTGCATCCATTCCCTACACAACCCAGCGCGTCCACACCCACCACAGGTTTTCCATCAACAAGGGACGAATTGTATTGAACCTCCAGCAATGTCATTCTCATCACACTGTCATTGTTTCTAAAGGCCCAGGTCTCTAAAAGAGCTCATTTTCCCCCAGGGAACTCACATTCACTTACTTTTTCAATAAATATTGACTGGGCATACTCCTCATGCTAAACCACAAGAATGTTTGAACATAGCTCTGGATTGACATTCAGTTGCTCCTCTTCCATAGCAAACCTATCTTACCAAAGGAAATAGACATCAGAGGTCACTCCAGTTTCAGCTCCTTGAAGACCAAAAGAGATGTCTCCTGGAGCTGGATCAAAGGCTGTCCCACGGAGACCTGGATGTAGCTTCCACAGGAGGATCCTGGTGTTCCTCTTCTACGCAGCATGCCCTTGCAGCCAGACCTCGGACTGGCTTTCAAATGTTTTCCCCGTGTTCACAAAGGTGGGGCTTCCTTGCCGACCCTTCCTAATTCTGCTTTTGCTCCATCTGCACTGGGCAGGGGTAACCCAGCCTTGCTTCCCACACACCCCTAACCTGCCTCACCCCTAGGTTTGTCTTTGCTTTCTTACAGGTTGTTCCCGACACCAGAAGGGAGAGCAGAAGGAGTCCCAGGTCCCTCAGGGAGTCAGAAACACCCAATTCAAGGTGGGACTACGTCTCCAATGTACAAAGGCTTATTTAGCCATCCTGTGTCTCCGTGTCCTCGAGTGAAAAGTGGGAATAATAGTCATCCCTATTCCACCCATTACAGTTGTGCCTGGTATATAACAAGCGGCCCACAAATGTCAAGTTTTCTTCTTGTTGTTGAATTCTTGTCTTGGGTCATCTTTTCTCAGAAACAGACTGAGACAGGGAAGGGTCTGATTTAGGCAAAGTCACAGGGAGGGCAGCTTCAGCCTAATCCTTCAGGGGAATCAGGAGTGTGGGCGCCCATGTCATCACGGGCACAGGCTTCGGGGGAACGAATCCCCTGGCAGGCAGCGGATTTACAGGCAAATCTGTAGCCCAAGGGTTATCCTCCAAGAAGAGCAACAGATGTGGGCCTTAAGAAACAGAAGCACATGGAGCTGGGAGGGACCAGCAACATCATGGAGGGGATCTAGGGGGACCTGGTGAGTCCTGGAGTGTGCAGCACAGCGTCTGCTGAAAAGCAGTTCTTGCAATTCTTGTCTTTGATTGGCCTTGTTATCCTACAGCCCCCATTCTCTGTCCCGCATTCCAGCTTCTTCTACAGCCTGCAGCCTGTTCATTCATTCAGCAGATACTCACTGTGTCTTCTTAGGTGCCCAGCACCAAGCTAGCGCCTGGGAAAATATCCCTAAACAAAACAGGCAAAAACCTGTGCTCTCATGGAAATAGTCAGTGGTGGCAAATTTTGCCACTTTTTAAAGTAGATCTGATTTTAAGAAATAGCCAAATATCAGAGAAGATGCGATTAACTGCATTACAGCATTTTTTTTTTTTACCCAAAGTAATTGTAATTTTAAATGAATAAGACCAATTTTTCTCCTGAGTCTATTAAATTAATCTGTCCCAGGCAATAATTTCCATAGGACTTTTAAAAATTATACATTTTTTATTACATAGATATAAAATCACACTGCTGAAAACTTGGAAAATAGAAAAAAGTAGTTTAGTCACCTATAATTCCACTGACAATACAACTATTAGCAGTGCGGAATTTTCTTTCTGTCTTATTATTACTTACTTATTTATTACTTATTTATTATTATTTACTTATTTATTTATATTGATTTTCAGAGAGAAAGAAAAACAAACATTGGTACCCTGACCAGAGATCAAATATGCAACCTGGGTGTATGTCCTGACCGGGAATCATACCTGCCAACTTTTGGTGTATGGGACAACACTAACCAACAGTCACACCAGCCAGGGCTTTCTGTCTTATCTTTGTGTCCACTTTATTTTTAAAAAATAAATTTGAAATAATTTATGTATATTCATACATTTCTTATTCACTTTATATTTTACCATAAGCATAGTCTCTATATCAGCAATATTTCAATGACTATACAATATGCTATTCTTTACTTTCTCCTTCCCTATGATTACTTCTTTGGGTTATTGGCAATGTTTTCCCTATTAATTATTGAATTGATTAACAATTGATAAACAATTCCAAAAGAGGAATTCCCAGTACGTGGGAAGCAGTGTAACCAGAACTGAAATGAGCTGACTGGCTTCGCTTCTGAAGGATGACTGCTGTGGATAGATCAGGTTAGTCGAGCTGGTTAAAAACCAATACGCTGACCCTGCGGTTTCATATTTCACATGCTTGAGGAGTTCTTTATAAGTTTACAGGAGGCCTGCAAGAGAGGAATTCTTGGAATTTGATTTTTATCTCCATGTGACTGCACCAGAAGCCATCTCCTAAATGTCCTGAAAGTGCCCGGCTACCTTCGGGGAAGGGCACTGGAGGGGAGAGGCGAGAGGTGCCTTCCGTTTGCCAGTGTTGTTCTTGCCAAGGCCTCAGCTGACCCCGGAAGGGCCCTTGCTGCAGTTTTCCCGGAAAGGACCCAAGTCTAGTTGTCACTCTTTTTTCAGAAGGCTCTTCAAGGCCACAGACATCTGTTAGACATGACCAAAGACAAAGACAGCTAGGAAAACCCCCACAGAAGGAAATCCCACTGTGAAAGGAGCTGCCCCTGAGGTCCTCGGAGAGCTGGAGTTAACCATTGTTAGTTACAAAAGGCTCCAGTTGAAAGTGCTACTGATTCTGAGGTCGGTCTCTTGGCCCGTGGCAGAGTTACCGTGGGGAGGGACACAGAAGTGTCTGTGTCCCCAAGAGTGGCAGCCAGTGGCTGACAGAGCAGCTGAGGGGCTGCTGCCAAGAGCCAGGGCTCTGTCTAGAAAGGGCCTGGCCCCCAAGGGGACCACGCGACAGGCCAGACAATGGGCCATCATCAGCTCTTTGCGGCTTCTCGCTCCCGGAGCTGGCATTTGCTGCCTGTTCCACACTTTCCCGTCCAGAGCTCTGCAAACTGGCGGATCACAGTGAAACTGTCCAGCAGCCACCTGCACACACTCCCAGCTGGAAGAATAGGCAGAAAATCCGACTTCTTGATCCATCCCCTAACCCCACCACTGGCTAAGACCTAGAAAATGAAGAACACGTTTTTAAAGGATATGAACTGTTCGAAATTGGGTGTGTACTTTCGCGGCTGGACACGGGGTTACTGCCCCTGGCTGGATTTGACATCAATGTGCAGAACACTCTGGGAGAAGAAAACAAACATGTGTTAGGTAGAGGAAAACGGGCATCCTAGGAGCATTAGAAGAGAGAAATTATCTCCAGGCTACTGTCTGCAGCTTTGCCTTCACAGTTTCTGCAGCTCATCAAAGCCTTCACATGACAAGTGCTGTGGTGTCTGATACGGGCTGTGAGGGCAAAGGGTCAGGCCTGGATGTTGGCATGGATGGGGGTCCAGTTAGCACTGTCCAGGATTAAAACTGGGAATGACCTCATGTGTTTTATTTTTACTCCGGGCTGGGGGAGGGGACACTGTACATCTCCTATAAAGAGGCAAGGAAACCAGGTGAAAACAAAAATGAACACACAGCCCTGGCCGGTTTGGCTCAGCGGTTAGAGCGTCCACCTGTGGTCCAGAGAGACCTGGGTTCAGTTCCCGCTAAGGGCATGTACCTTGGTTGCAGTTTGTCCCCGGCCCTGGTTGGTCGTGCGGGTGGCAGCCATTCGATGTGTCCCTTTCACATCGATGTTTCCCTCTCTCTCTCTTCCTCTCTCTCCCTCCCACTCTATCTGTACAAAAAATGGAAAAATGTCCTCGGGTGAGGATAAAAAAAAAAAAATGAACACACAAACTGCTACTATAACCCCACAGGTAAAATTCTGGGGCTAATATATCTGAATAGCTCCTCTAAGGAAATACACGCAAAGAAACACCTGAAGATGTTGTGATAAGAGAGACTAGTCTGCAGGCTGAAGATCATCTGCAGGTGAAGGAGGCTCCCTCATGGTGGCTGTCCCCAGTCCAGCGGCTGGTGAGCACCAGGAGGGGTGAGGACCAGAGCTGGGCACTCACAATGGAGTGGGTTGCAAAAGCACAAAGGTAATTAGCATGCAAGAGTCTTGGTGTCCTGTAAAAGGCTGATATATGAAAAGGATGCTGTCATGCGCTAAAGTCTATTACAGGACTTTTCATGCTGTCTTCTTCCTCCCCCACCCCCACCTCAGCCCTCCCAGAGCTGAAAACCAAGTGTGGCCATCTCCAAGGTCCAACCTGTAGGTACACAGCCAGTCCCCAGCAACTGCTACATACAAACCCAGTCCCTGTGTGTCCCCCAGTCAAGGAGGGCCCAGACTATAGCACTGGAAATGTGCTCAGCGGGGGGTTTTGATGAAAGAAGCAATGGAAAAGCAGTTTCCATACGGCGGCCAAGCACTATGCTGCATGATTTCCAGAATCCTTCTGGGCTCTGAACACTGGCTTATTGATCCCTTTCACAGATGAGAAAACTGAGGCTTAGAAAAGTGAAGTTATTTACTCAGAGGCCTAGAAACTAGAAGGTGGCAGATATAACATTGGAAACCAGGCCTGTCTACCTAAAAAGTCCCATCTTCCCCACTCTGCCTAATTCTGTCTCCTCTACAACTGGCAGAAAAAGGGTTTGTGAGAAGTGTGATGTCAAAAAGAGCACGTGCTTCGAAGAGAAAGTCAGTTGTCAGCCTTCAGAGAAGGTTGATCTCCACAAGTGTCAGGGGGGCTCCTTCTCCAGACATGATCTGGCCACGTCCCACTCACCTGTTCAAGAAAAGAGATGCCACTGTCTAGACGGTGTTATCTCTGCTGGCCAGAAAAACTCTATTTCTTCCAAATTACTTATGTTGGGTCAACTACCACTTTCTTCTCATAGCCTATTATTGATTTTTTTTTCTCTGCTATACTCTAATCTCATTCGAAAGAGAATCCATGAATGATCTTTTTTTTTTGCTTCCCATACATGTTGCATACAAACAGAAGATGCTCATATCAGTGCAATGAGAGAAAGAAAGAAAGAAAGAAAGAAAGAAAGAAAGAAAGAAAGAAAGAAAGAAAGAAAGAAAGAAAGAAAGAAAGAGAAAGAAAGAAAGAAAGAAAGAAAGAAAGAAAGAAAGAAAGAAAGAAAGAAAGAAAGAAGGAATTAGTGGGGGATGGTCTTCTCTCTGTCTCTCCCTCTGTCTCTCTCTCTCTGTCTCTCTCTGCCTCTGTCTCTCTCTCTGTCTCTGTTTCTCTCTCTCTCTCTCCATCCTATACAGGTTGCAGACAGCCCAACACAGGAGATGCTGAAGAGCAGCAAAGGAAGAAGTGAATGTGGGTGGGGACGCAGAGCTGGTCCTTGACCTGGAGGGATTCACATGAAAAAGTTGTGCAACTAGGAATGTAACTAAGAAAGTGACACACTTTAGAAATATGAGACATGGTTATCGCCAGAGGAAAACACTAGCCAGGTTTTATTCAGAAGCCTAGCCTGGGAGGAATGTGTATCTTTCTGCTTTCTACTGACTTTCTGAAAAGCAGGACACCAGGTAGGCCCCACATTGTGTCTTCCATTGGAAGTGAGAAGTTTTCCTAGGTCTGTGATCAGCAAGAACTAAGTGGGCCTCTACCACACCCATCAGATTGTAATTCATTTTTCTTGAAAGTTCTACATTTCTACCATTATTGTATTCCTTCCAACAATAATCAGACCTGTGTCCGCTGAAGTATTTACTTCAGACTGGAGAGTCTCAGAATGTGTCTATGACAGAACTCAAAGGAAGTCCTAAGCATAGCCTTGTTTTCCAGTTTTCAAGTAGTTGTTCCTTTTTTTCATTTGCTTTCTCTTCCATTTGATAGGACCTTGTTACTTTTTTAAAAGACTCAAATTCAAATCAAATGATCATTCAGTTTGTCAACATTTGTTACTTCATTAAATTATAGTGCTTTGCCTATAATCCTTACCCACAGATCTTTGAAATATAAAGTGTACCATAGTCAGTTACAATATTTAAGGAAAATGGATGTTACTTGGCCTGAGACCAGTCACAGAGACACCTGCCAACATATAAGACTTGGAGCAGAAACTCTTACCTTGCCCTGAAACCACATTACTGCAAGATGGGAGAACAGATTGGTATTATCTCACAAGGGCATTGCTTAGGACAGCCTTCATTTCACCTAATTTGAGGATTGCGTGATGGTTATTGCAACACAACTAGTTTCTTCATGTCTCACATCCAGAGAGAATGACCTTTCACATCTGAGTGAAAGGCCCTATGCATTTTTTAGTTACACAAAATGCTGTCAGATACTTGTCAGCTACAAGGCAGGCCCAAGGACAGTCTCAGCCAACTTCAAGGAGTTAGAATATCCCGTCAGAGTTGTCCTGAGTTTGGTTGAGATGACCAGCCCTTATACCCAAATATTAATCTGGCTATAGGCTGCCCAAGGAACAGGCATGACCTTGGACAAGACTGTTTTCTACAGCTGAGACACTCCCCAAAGAGGGTGACAGCTGAAAGCAATCTGCTGACAGTGTTCCCAGCAGCTGCGGCAACATGTCTTTCATTGACGGGAGGTCTGCATGGTGTTACTCCGAGCCCACCGCAAATACACAGTCCAGTTGGGAGGTATTCAGAAGTACACAGGAAACTACAATGCACTGTGATGGAATAAGGTAGAGTTAAGCACAGGGCTCCGTGTGGACATCAGAGAGATTGGTAAACTATATCGAGGGTCGTGGGGGTTTAATAAATGTTTCCTCTTTTCCCCAAATGCATTCTGAACTGATTAAGAGATAAATAAGGGAGTAGGTAGTTGGAGAACTGACTGCCACCTTCATTACTGGTAAAGCTGACAACCCACGCTGTGGCTAATGTGTGTGGCAGTAAGGCACCACCCCATCCTGAACCCTGGCCTCCTCAGTCACCCAGGCACAGGCAGTGCGGGCCTCCCCACTCAGGGGCATGGACGAGGAGCAGGACACCATGCAAGCTCCCTGCAGCAGCTGCGCCCACAAGAAAACCAAGGAGCGGCAAGACTGGGCCTGCCCTGTCCCCCTCCCAAAGTCACCAGTCAGGTAGGTCAACCCACATGGCAGGAAACATAGGGATTGGGGAACAAGCCTGCTCTCACCCTCCCAATCACACCCATACAGTAGAGGACAGGAGAGGCTGCTGGGCGGTAGTGAGCTCTTTGGGGTGCTGGTGAGCAAAGCCAGACAGCCACTGACAAGGGAGAGAACCGGAGGTGAGGAAGTGGAGACGGCCAAGCTACACAACTTTTTCAAGTTCTGTTAGAATGAGGACTCCAGGAGGGTAAAGCTAGTGTCTGCAGAGTTTAATGTAATTTCATAAGTGCATTTTAGGATAACCCTAGCTTGAGGAGCTGTAACAAGGTCTTAATAAACTTCTCAGGGAAAGATATAAAAAGTAAAGCCATGAAAACGTGTTTTGTGAGGTTGGGGCCAGTAGACTCACAAGGAAACCACCTGGGGTCAGTCAGGTCATGAAAAGCCGGTGGAGAGATGGGTAAAGGCACAGTGTCTAGCGCAGGTGTATTTCTTCTCAAGGTTATTCACTGATCTAGACTCATAAAACGGAGAAAAAGGATGCAGAGCTCTTTAGAAAGAATTTAAACTGAACAAACAAACAAATAAGCCCAAAACACCACTACATTAAATAAAGAATATGTATTACTCAAAAAGCCTTGCTAATAAATAGACCCCCCACATTTCAGAGGCTTAACAAAAGTGAAAGTATATTTCATTCACATCCTAGTCTATCACAGGTTGGTAGCTCTACTTCGTCTTGTACCTTTACCATCTAGGACATGTGGCCTCCAAGGCTGATGTTGATGGAGAGTGGAGAATAGAGATTCATAAACATATCCCATTGGACGGAAGGTAGTCCCATGGCTCCATCTAACTGCAAGGAAGTCTGGGAGTTGTAGTCTGTGAGCCTTCGAAGAAAAATGGAAATGCAAGCTCCTGCAGAATCCAACACAGAGCAAATCTCACATAAGTATGGTGGTTCTTCCCTCTCCTTGAAGAAAGTTTCTTTTCAACAGGCACAGATGTTTAAATTAAAAAAATAACCACCACCGCAATGGCAATTATGATTCACAGTATAAAATCATTAGTGACACAATATCTAGCACAGAATAGGGTCAATAAATATCTATTGATCAATTTAGATAATGCCTGCTAAGTCTTAAAATTTAAGAGAGAAGACAACAACAACACCAAAAAAAAAAAACCCACAAAAAACCAACAACAAAAACCCAACAAAACGAAACGATTTTTTCTCCCCCAAAGCTGAAAACATTCTGATTTTGCTCTCATACTCAAGTTTTCCCACATCCTATATTTTTGGCTGTTGGTTTGGAGGCCATAATCAGGGGCAGGGAAAAGAGAGATGCTAAGAAAAGCAGAGTGGTTGGGCCGGGTTAAAACTGGCCACTCAGAAGTCTTGGTTTGGTGGATTTGACTTTGCTTTTTTCTTTCTTTCCTGAGGGGAGCATTAGGAACGGACTGTGGCTGGCAGGGCTGTTTGGGGACACTGGTGAGGTTCCCATGGCTCTGGAAAGGGCCTCCAAGGGTCCCCAACCTCCTCCGTGCCTGCTAATGGGGGAAACCTCTTGAAAACATTCAGTTGCATAATTGGAGAAAAGTAATTGGAGAAAAGGTTTAAGTTGTCTTGTGGGAGGCAATAGCTTGACTAACATTCCTATTTAAAAATAAGTAATGAAAAGCGGATTTTGCAACTTGTTACTTTAGCGGTCATGTTTGGAACGTTCTCTATGTCTGTGAAGCTGTGTAGGAAAAACAATGAAGGGCACAAAGAACAAGTGGGCTACTTTCCACTCTCAAGGGACTAGGGGGAAAGGCAGTCGTTAAAATCCCATTGGATTACAAGAGGAAATGATTCTGAATAGCAGTGAGACAGTGTAGAATTGGTGGGTGGGGTGCTCATATCCAATGTTCAAGAGCAGAAGCCCCATGGGAAGCACAGGTGTGGTGGAAGACTCTAGAACAGTGGGTGCTCTCCAGCTGTACCCCACTAGCCCCTTATGTATACGTGGCTGAGGTCTTGGTCTAAACAAGTCATGGCATTCCAGGGGCCTTCCTGTCTGGATCCTACACCAGGTAAGGGCATCAGGGCCTTGGAACTTTGGGGCCCCTTGGACACCCTGGGACGTTCTGCTTGGAGCAGACTCCAAAACGTGGATTTCAAATGAAGGCTCCAGGAGATTCTGAGGTCTGGGACACTGACTAGGTATTTCTTTAACTGGTGCAGAGTCTGAAAAGAGCACTCTGAAGGGCAGAAAGAGAAGGATTTTTGAGGCATGGCACAACCCACCCTGTGCTTCAGGAAGGTCATTGGGATTGTGGTCAAAGAAGCAGTGGCTGGGCCCTGGCCGGTTTGGCTCAGTGATTAGAGCCTCGGCCCGCGGACCGGAGAGTCCTGGGTTTGGTTCCCGCTGGGGGGCACGTACCTCAGTCGCGCTTTGTCTCCAGCTCCAGTTGGGGTAGTGTGGGTGGCAACCACTCAATGTGTCTCTGTCACATCGATGTCTTTTTTCTCTCTCTCTCTCTCTCTCTCTCTCTCTCTCTCTCTCTCTCTCCCCGCCCCTCTCTCCCCCCCTCCTTCTCTCTCTCCTGCTCTATCTGAAGATAAGTGCAAAAATGTCCTTGGGTGAGGATTGAAAAAAAAGCAGCAGTGGCTAGGGTGATGCTGAAGGGTGGAGAAGGTCCAGAGGAGGAGCCCTTCCTTGAGACAGGCGCCGCCTCCCCAGCTGTTGTACCCGTTGTGACACCCAGATTTCCCTAGCCTCGGGCACCTGCAGAGAAAAGTAACATCCCATTATTGTGAGTATTCAACTTCCCAGGGCTTGTTAACGCACTCCTATAACACAGGCACGTAACTTTATTCTGAGCATCTTGACTTCCAAGGAATAAAAAGAAACACAGTGAGTTCCATAGTTTGTATCAGCTCATAAAAGGAAACACAACCACCTGTCAGACACAAACTTTCCTACTACCAAATTCTAAAACAGCCACCACATGGGTCTTTATTTATTAAAGGGAAATTAAACAACATAAGGCCACCATCTTCAAATGCAGATGAGTCCCGGTAAAGGCAGAGCACATAATGTAAAATCTTTATTATTTTGGGAGGACTTTGGGGTAAAATAATCTGGACATATTTTGTCCAGGGTGGCTCTTAATGTTCGGGGGAGTTCCATGATGTGTGACTTACCGCTCCCCTGCGGTTCAATATTGCCTCACCTTTACCTGTCATTGGCTTAGTCTTCATTCTATCTCAGGAAAGATAAATATACAGAGACATCCATTAGATAATGTCAGAGAGAGTCGAAGAGACAGGAAGGCCAGACGACCAGGGATCTGAGATGTCACCAAAGGTGAGGACTGGGATGGGGAAACTGAATAAATGAAAGAACATACCTTTTAAATACCAGTGTGGACAAATCCAGATAATATATTTCAAGCAATAGACATTAGTTTCTTTCTTTGCTTCTCTGAGGTTGTGAAGAACTGGACCTGATTTCCTTTCCATTGAGGTGTTTTCAGGTAGCGACATCCACCCTCCCCCACTCCCTCTGTGATCTTAGGGAAAGGGTTTAGTGTAGGGTGTGGGTGAAGCCAGAATAAGGGCAGCCCTTCCATGGGGTCCTCTCTCATTGGCCCCCTATGATCCTCTGCTGCCCCCACCCCTCTCCTGGCCTCCTTCCTCCAGGTTTCCTAATTCAGGTGGGAATGAGTTCAGTCTGGTCTGTCTCAGGTGCTTTCTTACCCCTACAAGGAAGGGAAGTCAGGATAGAGGAGGCGGAAGATAGAGGTAACCTGGTAGAAGCAATGACTGCATGTGGGTCTCCCCTGGAGAGGAGGGTTGTTCCTGAAGGTGGGGATCGGGCAGGCAACGTTCATTTCTCTATGTCACTTGCCCAGGCTCACGCAACCAGCCAGCGTCCAAGCTGGCACCGAAAACCAGTTCCTACTGGGGCCTCTTTCCCCTCCGTGATGCCCTCTACCCAGTCATCTCTAGAAGGCAGTCAACTATATTGGTTTCGAAAAGAAAACTAATTTGTTAATTGGGGTTTGTTATTGCTTTGTGTAGCCCCTGATTTCACTCTGAGGCCAGAGATAAAGAAACAGGAAGTAAAAAGAGGCTGAGGTGCTAAGAAGTGGCTTTCTTGTGGTGTCTCTTCTCATCTCTGAGTCCCTAAGGGCAGAGCAGGCAGGTGGGTGGGAGGAGATGGAGGTGCGTGGGCAGGGCGCTGGGCTTTGAGGGAAGACTCCTGAGTGTGGTTGCAGAGCTCATCCTCTGGGCGAGGTGGGCAGCAGTGACCAGTCCAGTCACCTAGGGCTGCCCCAGCTCTCCCTCCACAGGTAGGTGTCCTTGTGCTCCCAGCCAGCTCTACCTGGGCGCAGGCCCGTTGATGCGATGGCCCTCGAGCATCTCCCGGATCCTCCGCCCTGGTTGATGACAGCCGCTGGTTTCTAGTGAAGGCTCTCTCCTCTACTGTCTGGCACAGAGCTTTTTACAAACTTCTGCCGTATTTTCTAATATTCTGATGAGTCCGCATACTCTCCCATTTTCAACCTTAAATCACTTGGAATCTTTTCATACATTAATCCACACCTGCCATCTCATTCTGATTAGAAGGCAGAGTCTCTACAAAGCTCCTGCAAGATTTTCACATGATGAGGTTTCTGTATTTGACCTACTGCTTCTTCTGTTTTTCTCCACTTTGAACCACAGTGCCCTCCCCTCTGTTCTTCACAAAGGTGAGCGCACTGGGTTGTCTCCAGGGCCTTTGTACTTGCTGTTTCCTCTCCTGTCCCCCAGATACCCACTTGGCTCATTCTCTCATTCTGATCTTTGCTCAAATGTCACATCTGATGTTGCCCAGGGCTCCTCACCCCAACCTTCTCATGTTTGCTTTCTAACTCTTCTCCATTGTACGTACTGTCATTGGACCACTATGCATTTTACTTGCTTTTTATTTTTCTCTCCACTCTCCTAGAAAGTTAGCTCTGTGGGGGCAAGAATGTTTGCTTGTTTTGGTTACTGTAGCTTTAAAGAGTGTCTGGTGTATAATAGAGGCTCAATAAATGTATACGGCATAATTAAGGATTTCTAGAAAAACTCCAAACTGGACATGGAATCTTTACATGGCTTCCTGGGTGTGACGGGAGGCCTTCAGTGAGTAACCAATAACCCTGAAATAAACATCACCATACCTGCAAAAAACAAAAAAAAAAACAAAAAAAACAGGGTCAGACCTTTCTCAGGGTCTACACTTGGCAAAAGCAGTAAGACAAGCTCTAGGCAAAAGCAAAGTGGGTGCTTTTCTTTTTTAATTTTTTATCCTCACCTGCAGATATGTTTTGGTTTATTTTATTTTATTTTATTTTTTTAATCCTCACCTGAGGACATTTTTCCATTTTTTGTTCAGATAGAGTGGGAGAAAGAGAGAGAGAGAGAGAGAGAGAGAGAGAGAGAGAAACATCGACGTGAAAGGAACACGTCGAGTGGCTGCCACCCACACAACCCAACCAGGGCCGGCGACAAACTGCAACCGAGGTACGTGCCCCTAGCGGGAACCGAACCCGGGTCCCTCCGGACCACAGGTTGATGTCTAACTGCTGAGCCAAACTGGCCAGGGCTGTTTTGGTTGATTTTAGAGACAGAGAAAGGGAGGGGGGTGGGGGGAGAGAAACATTGATCAGTTGCCTTTTGTACCAGCCCTGACTGGGGATTGAACCTGCAACCTGATGGGGTACTGAACACACAACCTTTTGATGTACAGGATGACACTCCAACCAAGCCACCCTGCCGGGGCAAAGCAGGTGCTTTTCTTTTATCGGTGCCTTCTATCTCTCCTTTCCTTCTTTTGTCCCTCATTACTCCTGGCCAACCCTGGGCTAATCCACTAATCCTCTCTATAATGCATTAAGTGATAAAGGTTTAAGGTGTTAGTACTCCCAAGAGTACTTATCCTTTAAAAAGAAATCTTGAAGACCAAAAGTTGGCCAGGATCAGAGTGAATAAGTCTCACGTAGAATTTCAGATTCTGCACGCTTGGGGCTGGGGGCTCAATTCGGAACTCTGAGTTGTCGGCCAGGAACAGAAAGTCAGCAGTTAGTAAGCAGTGGGCCTGGAACATTGATCAGTTTGAAGCTAAAGCAGCAAATATAAATGTCACTTCTTCTATACATTCTTCTCATTTACTGACCAGTAATAATAAAACCTTGCCACCTCCAGGTCTGAGCTCATTTCAAAGACAAATCTGCCTCTACCTTTTCTTCCTATATTACTGGGTTTTCCTGCTACCAGATGAAGATCTTATTAACTCCTAACCCAAATGCAGGCAGGCATAAGTGTGTGTGTGCAAACACATGTGTGCATGTACACACACACACACACACACATGCATTTTGCCCCCTGTGCACCTCAAATACTTCCAAATGCTACCCCCCCTGTTCCTTTTCCAGGGTAATTTCACCTAATTCCCTCTTCTACCTCCTACCCAGGTCCTTTTTGCTTGATTTGTACGTTCAGCAGTATCTCAATGACTGGATAAATTACTGGTGCGAAGGGGCTCAAAATATCTTACTAATCACCCCTCAAGGCCAGGCAGCCACTCCTGAGGCCCCTGCCTGAGTATGGCAGCAGGGTAGGGTGAGCAGGGCTCTGGCCTGGACCCTTCTGGCTTTGTGGCTTAGTAGAGGTCACTCCAAGCCAAAGGAATCTAAGAAGCTGGGTTCACTTGGAGTCATTTGTGAGCAGATTTAGTGTGGCCTGGTGGAATGAGATGCCCTGGCCCTTGTGGGTCTGTTCTTCTCCTTCCACATGCTTCTTCCCCTGCTCTGGGACCAACTTCGGACACTCAGCGAATTTCGAGTCACACCTGTATCAGAGCTCCCACGCAGGGCATCATGTCCCAGCCCCGGCCCCATTCCCTGCTCACTTTTTACACTCATCTCCTTGGTAAACCAGTTAAGTCTAGAAGCTCCAGGTATTTTTATGCTTTTCAGTTCAAATTTAGAGTTAGCATTCCAACTCTGGCCAGAGGTCAAGCCCATAGCTCAAGTTTTCATCTGGACATTTCTATAGTATATCCTCATTAGCATTAACGTACTCTGGCAGCCCTCAATTTGAAACTCTTGATGCCCCTCTGGATTCTTGCTTTTCCTTTATCATAAGCACCCATCAGATATTATCTATACTATTAATATATAACTCTCTCTCTGGAATGACAGTTTCACTCAACAATTTGGAGGACTAGATTAGCTTGTGTGTTTCCTAAGCTGCCCTAACTTAAGTACCACACAGCAGTAACTTAGAACAGTAGAAATTCATTGGCTCAGTTCTGGAGCTTAGAAGTCTGAAATCAAAGTGCCAACAGGGCCACGCTCCCTCTGAAACCTGTGGGGAAAGCTTCCTTGCCTATCTCCTAGTTGTTGGTGGTTTGCCAGCAATCTTTGGCATTCCGTTGGTTGTAGATGAATCACTCCAATTCTCCATTCTCACGTAGCATTCTCCTTGTGTGTTTCTGTCTCATATAGCCATCTTCTTCTAAGGACACAGTCACATTAGATTAGGAGCTCCCTCTACCCCAGTATGACCTCCTCTTAACTAATTATATCTGCAATGACCCTACTTCCAAATAAGCTCACATTTTAAAATACTGGGTGTTAACACTTCAACGTCTTCATCTTTTTTGGAGGTGGGGGGACATGATCAAACCAAAACCAAATAGTGAGCTAAGACATTATTTATGGATTAAAATAAATACCGGTGTAGAAGGAGAAGGAAAAAGTCACATGCAGTTCTATGAAAAAGCCAGCAACTTTAAAGACATGTTCATCTTGTGGTGGCTGCTTGGGTTCCCCTTCCAGGTCCTCAAGGATACAACTTTCACTTGCCTCTTCACCCTCCTGCACCTTCAGGGCTTTTTGGTGGGAAAGTTGGAGAAACACTGATAAAAACAAACAAACAAACAAACAAACAAACAAAACAAAACAAAACAAAAAAACGTGGCTGGTCTATCTGTAAGGAGCTGGTTTGGCTGCACAAAACTGAACACACAACTTATAGCCACTTAACTAAATCTGGGTCTTTTTTTTCTTGTGTGTTTCCATGGAACAAGAAGTCCAGAGCTGGGCAGCTCACACAGACATCTGCACCATGTCCTCTGTTCTCATGTTCACCCCCTCATAGTCACATAATGGCCTCTTTACCTCTAGCATCTTGTCTGGGTTCTGAGGAAAAGAGGACAAAGGGCAAAGGGCAGGCACAAGCACATATACTTTCTTTTTTTTTTTTTTTTTTATCCTCCCTTAAGGACATTTTTGCATTTATCTTCAGATAGAGTGGGAGGGAGAGGGTGGAAGAGAGAGACAGAGAAACATCAATGTGAGAGAGACAAATCGACTGGTTGCCATCCACACGACCCCAAACGGGGCCGGGGTCAAACGACAACCAAGGTACATGCCTTTACTGGGAACCGAACCCGGGTCTCTCTGGTCTGTGGGCTGACACACTAACCATAGAGCCAAACCTGCCAGGCCTACGCATACACTTTCTTATGAGCCCTGCACAGTCCTTTCCACTTATATCTCATCAGCCACCAGAACTGGGAAATGGAGTGTTTTGGCCAGGCATGGGACTTGCTAAGAAGGAGAGGAAGGATATTGAGTAGGCAACTTGCAGGGTCTGTCCTAGCTGTTTTTTGCCATTAATTTTTTTTTTCCTTTTTTTTTTTGTTCAGATAGAGTGGGGAGGGAGAGGGAGAGAGAGAGAGAGAGAGAGAGAGAGAAACATCGATGCAAAAGGGATACATCGAGTGGCTGCCACCCACACAACCCAACCAGGGCCGGGGACAAACCGCAACCGAGGTACGTGCCCTTAGGGGGAACCGAACTCGGGTCTCTCTGGACTGCAGGCCGACGCTCTACCGCTGAGCCAAACCGGCCAGGGCTGCCATTAATTTTGATTCATGTCTTCCAGCCTGGTACGGTTCTAGGCACACACAAGAGACATGCTGATGCTTGTGTACTGATTGCAAAAGATCTCCTCATCTTGTAGGCAAGACATTAAACACAAATGACGTAAATAATGTGATGCAGTACACACTCAAATGCCAGAAGGCCTGGTGTTGCAGAATACAGAGAAGGGACAGATCAATTTGAGTTATGTAGACGCGCCATGAAAGGGGATGAAATCTGAGCTGAATTGTGAAGGTTGGGTAGGATCGACATGTCAAGAGCAGCTGTCATGAAACCCTGTTTAGATTCCTCTCCACTACTTAGATGGCAGAAGGAAACAACAACCTGTGTGCAGTTCTTTCCTTGTTGCAGTCTGGGTGAGCCTTCATGCATGCCCTACACTCAGACGCCAGTTTCTGTATCTCTTTCTTGGAATCGACTGTCCTTGAGATAGAAGAATTGGTCAGTTATTGAGGTGTCAACCCTAGAGAGCTCTTCATACCCAAATACATGTATTCTGTGCCCACCCTGATCCCCAACACCCTTAGCAGTCTTTACCATTCATTCACATTCTCTGTCCAGCCAACTCCCAATATCCAGAACCTGCTTCACCTGAGTATCTTCCCACATGACTTGGCCTTTCCAGTTGTCACTTCCCAAGTACCACCACTGTGGTGTTGCCAATCTTTCTGTGGCTGCATGACACACAAGTTGTCCACCTCATACCCAGCGGTTTTTATTTTTCAAATTCTTGACCTTTCTCTCCCATTTATAGCAGAGGGCCTCAGCATTCACCACCCGCAAAGTAGTATTACTATGGGAGGAATGAAAAGCGAAAGAAAGAAGTCAGCACTTGACTTCTGAATTTCAAAATGCTCCTGGAACTCAGGGCAGAGGGAATAATCATAGGGAAAGTGTTTTTTGAGTACTAAAACAGTCTCTTAAGAACACAAAGGTTATGCCCAAAAGAATACATTTTGAAGAAAGCCTGAAGAAACTGGAGTGAGATTTTCTTCCTGCAGAGAAAGTAATTCTGCAATTTGGGGGAGAGGCAATGGGTAGCATTAGACCCAGATGTGAGTCTCTGAGAAAGGAAGCCTGTGCACAGGTGGGCTTGGGGGTTCCGCGAGCAGAGAGAACTTGGCCCCACTCTCTGGGGTGGAGTGGGAGGGGAAGGGGGACCTGAGCACCTGTGTAAGCAGCTGAATGTTTGGGAATAGCTCTGCCAGCAGACCTGGAGAGGCCAAGTGGTTGGGTAAGGAGGACACAGCACAGAAGGCAGCGAGGTCATAGCACTGCCTGCAATCCAGGCAGGAGTGTCAGGGAGGGGCACAGACATGGGAAACACATCTGCACTGGTGCCAGCATGAACCCATGATGACCAAAGGCCATGTTCAACCTCTCCATCCCCACCCCATGCTATGATCTCACCAATGCCTCTGGGAACTTGACTACAACCTTGACAAGGCAGGAGGGGAAAGCATTTAACTGATGAAGAAAACTCCTAGAGATTGAGTTATCTCTGAACTAGGATTAAGTTTTTTGCCACAAGGAGGAATGAGAGCTGGAGATAAGAAATTACCTGAAAGAAAAATAAGAAAAAGAAACATTGTCAGCTAATGGCCTGTGAAATTTGGAGCTCCTGTATTTTTTCATTTTACAAAATATTTAGATTTGCAGAAAAGTTGTGAAAATGGTACATTCCTATATACCCTACACCCAGTTTCCTTGTCTTACTCACAATTAAGGAATCAGTATTGGTACATTATTACTAACTAAAGTGCATATATTATTCACATTTTATTAGTTTTTGCCTAATTTCCTTTTTTGTTTCCAGGATCCCATTATGTTTAGTTGTCGTGTTTTCTTGGACTCCTCTTGGCTGTGACAGTTTTTCTGATTTTCTTCTTTTTTGGTGACCTTGAGAGTTTTGGGGAGTACTGGTTAGGCAGTTTGTAGAATATCCCTCATTTAGGATTCAGGATGAGACTGGGGTTATGTGTTTTGAGGAAGAGGACCACAGAGAAAAGTATCATTCTCTTTAGGTCCTATCAAGGATTCATACCATCCACATGATATATTGCTGCTAATGCAGTGTTAATCACCTGGTGGAAGTAGTGTTTTGTTAGTTTCTTCCTTGTAAGGTTATTCCTCACCCCCTTTCCATTTTGTACTCTTTGGAAGGAAGTCACAGGGTGCAGCCTGTAGTTCAGGAGAGTGGAGTTCTATGCCACCTCATTGCCACAGAGTACCTGCATAAATGACTTGGAATCCCTCTGCACAGGGTATTAGTGTCCTCTCTATTTACTTATTAAATCACTTATTTATATCAGTATGGACTCATGGATATTTATTTTATACTTTGGGTTATAATCAAGTTTTGCTCTTTTTATTTTCTTGCTCAAACTGTTCTAGCTTTGGCCACTGGGAGCTCTTTCAATGAACTTTGACATTGTTTTTTGTTGTTGGTTAAAAAAAATCTTGTTTTGAGCACTTCCTTACCTTCTGGCAGAACAAGATGCTCTAGGCTGGTCTTGTATATTTCTTGCCACAGTGCTAGAATCAGCCATTTTTCCCTGAGAGGCCTTGTTCCTTTTATTAGAGAATGGTGTTAAAAAGATCTGGGTGCCAGGCATGCTATTTGCTACTGGAGTGTTATTTCTAAGACCACTTAGTTAACAGAGCAAGGAAATCTATGTATGTGTTCCAACCCATGTATATATGCATATCTGTAAATCTTTTTTATGTATCCATCTGTATTTATATTAAGCTAAACATGAATTCATTCTGATGTCTCCAGCCTTAGTCCACATGGATCATTTAGCTTCCACCTTTTGATTATCTGTAACCTCCCTCTCCAACAGTGAAAAACCTGGTACCCATCATCCATCATCCACCATTCATTCATTCATTCATTCATTTCCAGTATACATGTATAGTGGTTTCATCATCCAGTTTTTAAGAAATTAATCTTGTTTCTGTCGCTACTTGTTTGCTGCGACGTTGGATCCTTTAACATCTGACACAACCCTTCTGATCACTTCTCTTGTAGCCACCACATCTTAGGGGCTTTGTACTTGAATATTTGTCAAGTGCTGGTTTGACCCGGATCTTTCCTAAATCTGGATGTCACTGACCATTTCTTTTGGTCTCCCCAGTCCTATGACCTTCCCCATTCTCTGCATTTTGGTGGAGTGAGTCCGGAATTACATTTTACAGCCGAGGAGACTTCCCCCAGGAGTTCAGAGGCTTGCCTCATTCGGGACTGGAGCAGCTAACCTGTTTTCATGATCTGTATCTTCATTCATCAACTGTTACGGAGTACCGAGTACGTGCCAGAGCCGGCCCTGTGCCCAAGGAGTCACCCAGCCCGAGGGCAAGATCAGTAATAAACGGCTCGAGCGCTGGGTGGACGGTGCTGCCGGTGCAGGAGCGAGCGCCCGGCGGGGTACGCAGCGCCGGGCCTGGAAAAGTCCTCCCCGGCTGGTCAGAGCGTCCTTGCTCCAGCACCGGAGGAGGATAGGAGCCAGGCTGAACGCTCCCGCAGCCACCCGCCAGATCTCTGGGCGCCCTGCAGTCCGGCGCGGCTCCGCCCCTCTCGCTAGGCCCCGCCCCCGCCAGGGCCCGCCCTCTCACCGAGCCCGAGCTCGGGCTCCTGACGATGTTCGCCGGAAATAGCCGAAGCCCCTCTTTTTTTCCTTCCTCTCCTTTCCCTGCTCTCCCTTTTCCTTTCACCCGGGTTCCCTCGGCCGTGATTTACCCCCTCCCCCTCCTTCCTTCCCCATTTGAAATCAAGATGGAGGCTCGCGGCTGCCGCCGGCGCCCGTGATCGCGGAGATCCCGCCGGCCCGGGGCCCAAGCCCTCGCGACTGCGTGTCCCGAGCGGCGCGCGCTGCTGCCCGCGCTCCGGCCGGCGCCGCCGAGGCCGTGGCTCCGCGTCCCCGCCCCGCGGCCAGCTTGCGGCTCCCGGGTGGAGTCCTCGTCTATGTGGGTGCGCTCCTCAGGCCGAGCCGCCGCCGCCACCGCCCGCCGCCGCCCCGGGGCTCTGCGTCCGCGCGCCGGGCGAGGGCAGCTGGGCGCTCAGCTCCGCCAGGCCCCGTGCGGAGCGGGCGGCGCGTGGCGCTAGGGGCGCGGGGCCCGAGCCGGGCGCGGCCGCGGGTGCCGCCGCAGCCATGAGCGGCAGCAGCGGCGGCGCCGCCGCCCCCGCCGCGTCCTCTGGCCCCGCCGCCACGGCCAGCGCCGCGGGCTCGGGTTGCGGGGGCGGCGCCGGCGAGGGGGCCGAAGAGGCGGCCAAGGACCTGGCCGACATCGCGGCCTTCTTCCGATCGGGTGAGTGCACTGCAGGGCTGCCCGTGCGCTCGGCCAACACCGCGGAGAGGCGCGGTCCGCGGGCCCCGGCGCGCCCGGTGCTCACCCGCACGTCGGGCCCGGCGCACTCTCGCCGGAGCCACTGAGTCCAGCACCGGGGTTCCCGGACCTACACCAGCGGGTCCCGCTGCCGGTGCCACCCCGCGCTCCGCGGCCGGGACGCCACCGATTCGTCTTTCCCCGCGCCCGCCCCTCGTTCCAGGGTAAAATCTCCTGGTTTCCCGACCCCGGCGGCCACAACTCCACGGGTTGCGGCGCGGGCTCTTTGTCTCTTTCGCGGGAGGACCGAGGAGGGGGCGTCGGGGACGACGAGGGCGGAGGCTCCAGTCCCGGAGGCTGAGGGGATGGGGGCGGCGGGGCCGGGTGTGGGTCCGGGAAAGCGGGCTCTCATCCGGGCCAGTCTAGGTGGCCGATTTGTACCTGACCCCTCCTCGACCCCCTTTAGCAGTCAGGTTTCTTAGTTCAGTCTTGCCGCCTGTCACCTCCCCGGCCTCGGTCTACACTTCTTTGAAACGGGGCAGCCATGGCACCCGCTGCCCTGGGGGTATAGGGGTGGTGGTGGCCGAGATGAAGCGCGGACCGCCTGGAGGCGGACGGCCTGGAGGCGGGTGAGCCATTGTCTCCGGGGGCGGTCGGGGAGGGACATCTGGGAACGTGGTGACCCTGTGGGGGAGGCGCGGGGCGGGAGCTCCTGGGGCACTGCCTGGGTGGCTTGGAGGTGGAGGCAGTGCCAGGTGTCTCTCCAGCGAGGAGGGGGTGGCCGCGGGAGAAGCTAGCTTTGGGATCCGGAGGAGGCGCGGGGGGCGTGACAGGGCGTCCCCGGGACCCCTAGCGGCAGCACCTCCTCCTGCCCGGCCGAGATCCCGCGCGAGCCGGGCCCACGTCCCGGTGCCCAGTCCCATCTGCTCGGGCGTCTGGGCGGCTGCAGAGGAGCTGGCGGCCACGGCCTCGGGGCCCGCATTCTGGAGCGCAGTGTCCAGCGGGCCAGACGCTGGGTAGGGAGGATACAGGCTCCGCGCTGGAAAGCGGAGGAGGGCGGGCCAGGTCGGGCCCGGGCGAACGGGCCGGCTCAGGGCGTGTGCGGGGTGCTTGTGGAGGCCCCTGGGAGGACCTCGGCTGGGCCGGGTCTGCTGGGGGATTGGCCTGCCATGGGGCGCGCGCCGGAGGTCAGAGGCTCAGTTTTTCCGTGTGCTCTCAAAATACAGTCCCCAGATTCGGTGAGATCAGTTTGGTAATTAATATTGGTCACAGGGAGCAATTTGCATCGGGAAGGCAATGGTCAGAGGCAGAAGTTAGTATTATTAGTAGATAACCTGGTTTAGTACTGTCTTCCCCTCGATTTCTTGATCTTTGGTAGGCGAGGTTATTTTTGAGTCAGTTTAACAGATTGGTTGTGGCTGGAAGTGACATATGCCGGCTCTACAGTGTCAGCTTGGGGTTAATATACGCCTTGGTGCTCCCTCTTTCCGTGAGGTCCCTGCAGAAAGCAAAGGTTTAAGAAAACATGAACTGGAAATGAAAGCCTTTTTTTGTGCACCTAGCCCGACTGAGCAGTCCCGTCTTCTTAATAGCAGAACTGGGTCGTCTTCCCTTCATGCCCTGAAGCTAAAGTCTAGCCTGTCTTCTCTCTGACTCTACCACCTGTCACAAAATAATAGATTCTGTGCAGAATTCAGCTCCTCTCAGTTAGAAAGGTTCCTGTATTCTGCAGATGGAATTTATGCTGCTTGTGAGACCAGACTTTCTCACATCTTTATTATACCTATTAAAGAAATTACTTTTTTATGCTCATAAGAGCCTCCAAAGTCATCAGTTTGGACTGGACGCCCACAGAAAACTTGCTCTGTGTCATTGTGGCATTCCTGAGGATTTATCAGGGGAGATAAATCTGTTGGTGGCTATGCCTAGGCTGGGGCTTGCTCCCAAGCCCGGGCTCCTGCTCATGTTTATTTTGGAGCAGACAGTGCTGCTCACTGGTTTGCTCCTTTCTTTCACCCTCCAGAATGATTTGACAAACCATCCTTTTAGTTGTTTGACTTGGAATCAGAAGCTAAAGCAGATTTTAAGCAGGCAGACATTGTGCTGTCCCATCTCAGGGGTAGCCTGGACTGTCTTTCAAAAGTGCTTGTCCCTTCTTTGGGCAGCTCTGAGTTCTTGACCTAGATCTTGGCTCCAGCATCTAGGGCAGTGATGTCTAGCAGAGGATAGAGAGGGACCATTCAGTTGGATTGGTGGGACTGGGCAGCCAGAACAGGCAAATCAAGAGGACCCTGGGTGGGGAGCTCAGCTGGTACAATGGCTCAGGCAGGAGGCCTCCTGGGCAGCTTTGATTGACTATAAATGGTTGAATGGAGAGGTCAGTCCATTAGTAAAATGTGACATTCTTCCCTAATATGTAGAAACACAGAACATCAGTTGTCATTGATTGGGGTGGACATCTAGGTGTGAACATTTCTTTAGGGTGTTTTTGAGCCTGAGACTTAAGATGGCCAATATGACCTAGACAAGGTGTTTCTGCTCATTGCTTTCATTTCTCAGCCCTGAACTGTTTGCTTGGTCACCTTCTTTTCTTTTCTTTTTATTCCTCATCTGCACTACATTACATTTTACCTTTGTAATCACACATTGAAAACTGGTACCCATTGCTAGATGAAAGAAGGGGAAAGACTTTAATAGGACTTTTAAACAATTGGAATGGGCTGCCATGTGATTTCTTCATCACTGGAAGTACTTAAGCAGGGGTGCTGCCACCTGCCAAGGTTTGGAGTTGGGTGCTGGGGACAGGACTCCACCAGCATTTAGAAAGGAGTCTGGGGAGATGGCTCAGGGGCTGTTTCACTCTCTCATTTTCTGTGGTTCCCTCCACTTTTTGTTAGGTAGTTCAGATCTTCAGTCAATGACTGCCTTTCTTCTCTTTGTTTTGGCACCCAAGGTACACCTTGCTCACGGTCTCATCTCATAGTCTGTCTTTCATTCTCCACTCAGGTCTTTGGCACAGAAACTTCCCATTCATTTGGACAATCCTGATACACCTTTTATAGATCTGGCACTAGCAGGCAGGTCAATTAGTGTTAAATTGAATTGAGCTGAAAAATATGCTTATAGTGTGTTAAAGGGCAGCTGAGATTTTTCTGCAAATGTTAATGAATTTCAGACCTCACTTTCCTCCTCTGCACAGAGCTCAGCACCAAAAAGATAAATCAGATTTTAAAGCAATAGCAAAAAAAAAAAAAAAGGGGGGGGGGCATCACACAGGTGAGCCAGTCTAGTTTTTTTTTATTATTGAATTTATTATTACTTTTTATTTCAGAGAAGGCTTTTAGAGAGATTGAGTGACTTCCTCGGAGTGGAACTCTGGTAGAGGTGGGTCAAGGCTGAGGAGCGCCCCTGGGTCTGGTACTCTTTCCCGGATGCCTCTCATGGCCAGGACTTTGCTTACATTACTTCTCAACCCCACTGGGACCAATCACTTTTATTGCCAATCTATTTTGGGGCTCTATTCTTGTGGCAATAAATCATTCTTTCAGAGCTCTCTATTTAACCTTGCAAGTGTGTGAGTGTGTGTGTGTGTGTGTGGGGGGGGTGCTTACATAAATGCATTATTTTTAACCTGCCCGGCATGTTTTAGGTTGGCATTAAATGAATGTGCAGAGAATAGAGATTTGGTTTTCTGAAGTGTCATGGACCATCATGCTGGATTTAAAAAAAAAAGAGTAAGTCTTATTCTGGACTCCTGGCAGCAGCCCCTCTCCAATGGAGTACATGAAGAACATCCAGTCTGTTACTTAGAGAGGGAGCTGCATGCACATCTTTTTGTGTTTTGATATGATGGTTTCCTCATGGAGTGTCAAAGGAAGCCTTTCTTCATATTTATGCTTCGAACTCCACTTAGTAGCTGGCCTCCAAGCTCATCAGACTACTTCTGCGTGTTACTTAGAGCCTGGCAGCTTTGGTCTTTGTGAGCACCAGTAATAATTATTGTTGCGAAGTTGGTCCTTGTTACCCTTAAGAATTTGAAAAGGGAAGCTGAAGAAATTGTAATCTGATAGTGAATGTTGGTTTCTCCTTTTTCAGCGGCACAGTGAGGCACAGTTTTAGAGGAAAGCAAAGAGAGAGCTAAAAAGATAATCCTGTAAGTGATTTCAGGAAATCAAAGGGCAGTAAAGCAGTCATTGACAGAAGCTTTTCATTGAGACCTTGTAAGCTGACTTATTGATGGTGATTGTACTTTTCCAGTTGTAGTTTAACCATCCCAGATTCAAATGAAGATTTAAATGAAGCCATTTCAACCATTTAAACGATTAACCAAGATTTAATTGAAGCCACAGGTTCTGTTGAAAATTAAGCCTGTGGTTCTTCAAATGTATATTAAAATAGGTGGTTAAGGTGGTCTTTTTAGACCTTTTACATATTACGATAAATTTGGGGTTTGTTTTTAACTGAAAGTGAAAGATGTATTTGAATCTGTGATCTAAATCAGCTGTATCTGATATTTATTTTACGTTTATGTACTTGACTCCCCTACTGAGAAAATAAAATTTTATCTCCTATCCTTGGCAGAATTCCAGGGAAAAGTCAAATTCTTAATCAATAGCCACACTTTACTGCCTAGTAAAATCACTTATGTTGATAGGGATGAATTGTGCTTTACCATAAAAAGCAGTCTTAACATCCCCTTTCATTCCTCCTCAATTCTGTAATGAATTGGTTTTTATTTCTTTAAGTGCTTTGTCTTGACAAATTTTTAGTAGCACCACTAGCAGCTACCCCGTACACAGTGAAGGGATAGATTTGAGTGAGAATCCCACTGTTCTGGTGGAAGGTAGTGGCATGCTCTGATGTCCCTTCTCATTTCTTTCTTTCCCAAGTGTTCAGCTAAGTGGCCTCAGGGGAACAGATAGGGATGACTGCGTTATTCGTCTTGTGGAAGGAGATGCTGTCTTTTCCATCTTCTCTATACTCCTCAGCCCCATTTAAGCTGATTGTGGGCAGTGAACAGGATGGGTCCAGGGTTGGAAAAGCAGGTGAGAGGGATTAGATGGTACAGGATAGAGCTCTCTTGCCCTACTCTAGACTCTGCTGGTGAGCGTTGAGCAGAGCAGAGGGCAAGGGTGTCAGCAAGGACTGGGTGTCTTCTCCGTGTCCCGGGCACTTAGGAATTCTGTCTGGTAATGATTCAGCTGGAGCCATTCTGCAATTTCTGTTGTGATACCTCTGAACTGCGAGGGCAAAGAAGCAAGAAGGAGAAAAGAGGCAGGAACGAGGCAAGGTCCTTCATGGCATTGCTTTCTGCTGCCTTCCCTTCTGCACACCCCCCAGTGGAGGTGCTACCTCTCAGGGCCTGTGCCTGCTTGCTTGCCGCAGTCCCCAGCCCCTACCAGACCCGATTTTCCGCCACCTCTGGCAGTTTGTAAAGAGGAAACAGACATCTGGCTCAAATTTCCAGGGTAGTCTCCCGACCTTTTGACATTATTAAGTCTTATGTGTAGACAGACATTCTTGTTTATGGGAAATCATGTTCCCATGTTTAATGATTAGCAAGTGCATAAATACTCGATTTCACTCTCATTCACTAATGACTTCATTCGCTTACTGAA
Source organism: Molossus molossus (assembly GCF_014108415.1). NCBI lineage: Eukaryota > Metazoa > Chordata > Mammalia > Chiroptera > Molossidae > Molossus > Molossus molossus. The sequence continues at coordinate 28,298,060 of NW_023425366.1, read as the reverse complement.
TGGTTGTTATCTAATTTCCTCTTTTGTGTTCCCTCTCCACCAAAGGAAGCCCCTTGAAACCCAAATTATAAATCACCTGCCTTCTGGGAAAGGTTATATGTCAGGGCAAGAGAGTGAAAGGTGCAGTCTTCTTAACCAAGAGACCAAGGTTGTTGAGCTGAAGGAAGGGTGCAGCTTCGGGGGTTTCTTCGTAGTGACTGTGTAATATTTGGTCCAGTGACAGATGTGCTGTGGAAAGATAAAACCGCATTCTGGTAAAAAATCTACTTGAGAAGGATTGTGAAGTAATCTGTAGAGCAAATATTACATTTTGGAAGCATTACCCTATTTGGGCTTTGTCATAAATTAGTACGTTTTAGCAGTTTCACTGACAGAAAGCTTTAATGAAAATGTCAATCACAAAGATTAGAGACTAGTTCTAGGATACTTTGGGTTAGTGGTGTCCTGTGTGAGTTATCAGAATCACTTTGCTACAGTGTATAGTCCTGTTGTGGACAATGTTGGAATGCACTTAGTTTCTCTTTTAGGAGGTGTTTCTGCAGGGTTTGGGCAGCCATGTGAACCCTTCAGTTCCAGGAAAGAGGTCCTTTACTGCCCTGCTGCTGGGAAGGTCCTTGACTGTCTGCTGGTGGTGTTCTCATTGAAACAATGTAGCTGAACAGATAAACTGTTACATCCACTCACTTACTGCTGCATGAAGGAAGGAGGTTCAAAAGGGTACATACTGTGATTCCACTTAGGTGATATTCTCAGAAAGACAAAAATGTAGTGAGACAACAGATTGGTTGATTGCCAGGAGGGGTGGTGTGGGTGTGAATAGAAGGGGCAATATGAAAGACATTTGGGGAGATACTGGAGCTATTTTTATTCTGGTTGTGGTGATTATATCAAAATTCATAAAACTTTACACCCTTTCAGTTTAACTGTGTTAATTTAAAACGTAACATTAAAAAAAGGCTAACAACAAACTGGAAGTAAATATTTATTACAAATCAGAAAAATAATTATATACATAATAAAAAAGGGCTTCCTCAAATCAGTAAGACAGTCCAAAAGAAAATTAGGCACACAGACAATTTCAAAGAACTACAGGTGGCCAACAAATAAGTATTCAGCCTTACAAACAGTCAAGGAAACACGAAAACAATGAGATACCACCCCAGTTGGTTTGGCTCAGAGGTTAGAGAGTTGGCCTGTAGACTGAAGGGTCTCAGGTTTGATTCCCAGTCAAGGGCACGTACCTGGGTTACAGGTTCTATTCCCAACTTTGTAGGTCTTGTGAAAGGCAACCAATTGATGTGTCTCTCTCACATTGATGTTTCTCTTTCTTTTTCTCCCTCCCCCCTTCCACTCTATCTAAAAATCAATGGAAATATATCCTTGGGTGAGGATTAATAACAACAACAAAAACCACGAGATACCAACAAAAATCAAATCCAAAAGTTATTTCTCTCGGTAAACTGGAGCAAAACTGGGTTATTTGGGAAGAATTTTCTTTTTTTTTTTTTTTTTATCCTCACCCGAGGACATTTTTCGATATTTTGTTCAGATAGATTGAGTGGGAGAGAGAGAGAGAAACATCGACGTGAAAGCGACACATCGAGTGGTTGCCACCCACACGACCCAACCAGGGCTGGGGACAAACTGCAACCAAGGTACGTGCCCTTAGCGGGAACCGAACCCGGGTCTCTCCGGACCGCAGGCCGACGCTCTAACCGCTCAGCCAAATCGGCCAGGGCGGGAAGAATTTTCTTTTGATTTGAAAGATAATAGTCACTTAGACTGTCTTATGTGGGATAAAACTTCCCGGAATTTCTAGTAGTCTAGGGAAACTTTAAAGATAGTTACAAGGAAATAAAGATCCTTTTCTTTGGTTCTGTAAGAAGTGCTAACTTGGAGAATCTATATGGCATATAAGTCAAGTCTGCAGTCTTAAAAACAACAACAACAAAAAATGATCTTTATATATAAACAGTTACCATTTTTCTACGCAGGTGAGTTTTGCTGCTGACCAGATAGAATAAGATAGAAAAGGAACAATACATGCAGGGTAGTCTGCAATGTCTCAGTATTCCTGGTTTTAAGAAGGAATTTCTAAGGGTAGGTTTCCTTTGGTTAATGAATGAATTCATAAAGTGTTAGTCCTCTCACTTAACATGTATAACCATAAAATAAAGCTAGTCTTGAACTTGAGAAAAACACAATTCAAATTTAAAAGTATAATCCCTGAATTGAATCTTTTTAGATAGTGTTTCTTGCTGTCTTTTTCTCCATGTATGCTTAGGTACATGTATAGTTCTTGGAAAAGTCATAAAACACCCCAGTTTAGGATTCTGTGGCATAGGTGGTTTCAGCATAAGGTAGAACAGATGAATATCTCAGAGACTAATATTTGAAATAAGTTTTAGAAATACCCCTGTCTCCTAGTATATTTGAGGTGACAGTATAAATGACATGTATGCTTTTGGACAAAATGTTTAAATTTTAATTTGGATATTATGCATATTAACTGTAAGAGGTTGGTCAAAACAGTGTATGTATAAAGCCATTTTCCATTTTTTATTCCCTTTGCTTCACTTCCTCTTCTTACATTGATCCACACTTTCAAGGATCCCTTCTTCCTCACTCCTGTATTTCAGCCCCGCTGCTGCAGACCTGTGGGAGGGCACTCCACGGTAACTTGGGTTCTGAAGGTTGTACGTTTCCTCACTTGCATTTACAGTGCTTTCAGTTAATTCTTGTTCTGCATGACAGACAGGCCAGGATCTGCAGGAATAATGTACACATTTTATTAGTGTTTGGCTAACTTTTTCAGCTTAATTTTTAAATAAGGGACAAAAAGTACAATTCCTGGACACCGGGCTGCTGTTGTACCTTGGGACAAATACAAATGAAAGGAAACTGGAGGGTGGAACAGTTGAGGTGATGTGTAAAGGAGCCAGGGAACACACTGAAAAGACCTGGAAGCTATGAAGATTTTAAAAAAAAATCAATCTGTTTATATAAGGAAGCCATCTGTGTATATATTTTTGAGACAGAAAAATGGCAATCAATAAAATGTTTTTGGGGGGGTGTAAAAAAAAGTACAGTTCCTCTATTATTTATTCTGAAGGTATCCACAGGTATTGGGAAACAATAGTTTGATTAGACTGTTATAAATATTTCTACTTAACTAGTCTTACAAAATAAAATCTCTGAAGTTTAAATTGTTTAATATCTTGGCATCCAAATAACTGGAATAAATTCCTAATTAGTCTCTTACTAAATGAATAGATGTTTCTTGTTCATAGGTAGCTTTTTTTTTTTTTATCCTCACCCGAGGACATTTTTTCCATTTTTTGTACAGACAGAGTGGGAGGGAGAGAGAGGAAGAGAGAGAGAGGGAAACATCGATGTGAAAGGGACACATCGAGTGGCTGCCACCCGCACGACCAACCAGGGCCGGGGACAAACTGCAACCGAGGCACATGCCCTTAGCGGGAACCGAACCCGGGTCTCTCCGGACCGCAGGCGGACGCTCTAACCGCTGAGCCAAACTGGCCAGGGCCATAGGTAGCTTTTTTTAAAAAAATCATGATTATGAGAAATTCTTTCCATCACTTTACTGCCCTTTCTAGTACCACAGTGATGATAGATGGCATGCAGGAGACCATTAGTAGCTCAAAAAAACAAACAAACAAACAAACAAACAAAAAAATCCCAACTCAAAAATCATTGCATAGAGGCAGAGTATATAGTTCACCCTTTTACTTTAGAGTTATTTTACCTCCATCTGCATTTTGTTGTACTTATTCTAATAGGTCTTGGGTTCAGAAGCCTTGAGAACTGGTACTAATTTGATGGTTTCCTGGCCATACATGTTCTTCTTGTAACAATTCAGTTCAACTGTCCCCTGATAGGTTGCCTGTGCAAGAGCAGCTTCACATGGGAGAGGCTTCATGGGAGAGTCATTAAGTTTCAGTGTTTTGTTAGATGGTTTGTGTACCTCTTTCTTTCCCACTATTTAACTGCAGTCCTGAGATGCAGAATTTGCAGGATCCATTGTTAGGCATTTCTCTTCACTCATGACATCGTTTATCAGGTCCTGTCTCACCTCTGCTGGCTGCCTCACTCAGTGAAGGGTCTAGCCTGTGTGTGAGATGGGACCTGTCCCCTGAACCAAATTACTGGAAACCTTTGACTGTAAACCTAATGCAGGATTGAGAGAGAATCTCAGTAAATTTCCTGTGACAACTTGCAGTATGGATATGGGGCCGTTGTGGGGGGTGGGGGGGGTGGGGGATGAAGATGATGGGCAGTCTCGCAGTGGCTCGCTGATCTCCCATGCTCTCTACACTCTTGCCATCACCTAAATCTTTAGCAGCTTCTTCCAGTGAGAGTCCAGGACCCCTGTCAGCAGGGCTCAGAGAACACCTTAGCAGTTATGCCTCCAGAAGAGAGTAAATTAAGTGCATCCAGAAAGCAATAACCTGCTTGTAAGGTCATAGGATGACATGTAAAATATGTTTATTTTCTCCAAATGCCATTAATGCCAATTCCATCCTCTAAGAACACCTGGTAAAATCTCTTTTAACTGTTATCTCTACTACTGCCACCACTGGCTACCATCCGAGTGCCTATGACTCTAGATACTGTGCAGGTGTTTTGCATGCATTTTCTTGTATACAGTCAAATCTCGGTTTCCAGCAGGGGATACTGTTGTGTATTAGGATGAAGATCTTAGCCTCTGTTGAGGCAGAACGACCAGCCCTAGGCTGCACTGTTGTGAGGGCTGGAGCTGGTATTTAAACCCAAGGCGGCCAAACCGCAGCGTGCCGATGCCCGTCCCTCCCTAATGGGGGAGAGCAGAGATGACCCTCAGCATCCCACAAGGTCCTGCATTGTAATTTTCAAATCTTTAAAAGTGGATACGTATATCTTTGTGTATCAAGGATCAAAGCTATAATTTACAAGTCTCACACCAAACAAAAGTTGAGTGGAAGATTCCAGGGTATAGCAAGTCTTTTTCTCATGTTGGTTCAGGCCCTATAATTTTGTTTCTATGCCTTTCCTCTTCTCAACTAATTAAAACTGATGTTCTTTTTTACATAAATAACCCTGGTAACCCTAGCTCTCTATTTGAGGCGTGTGGCTATGTGAACTTTCCTGGCATCCCCATACCCCCAAGTCTCTAGAGGAGTCCTGGTGGAAGTGTGGGTCCCTGCTTCCCTGGTCTGTGCACTTGGACTGCAGTGCTGGGTAGGACGTCTCTGGCCTGCAAGATTGGCGGAGGAATATTTGGGATGGAGGGGAGAGGCTAGCTGGGAAGAAAAGTTTTTCAGACTTCACTGTGTGTGACACATTACCAGGGCTTCCTTTCTCCTTTAGGAAGGGAACAGAGGTGGGGGGCGGGTGGGGAGAGAGCCAGAGGCTACTAAGCTGCACTTTTGGGGACGGTTTTATAAGGTGGGTGTGGCAGCTCCTGGGTTTTCTATATATAGCTACTTTGTACAGACACTCATTTCTTTGCTTTTATTCATCCAAATGTAGATGATGATGTGTGGTCATGGGGAATAGGGTTATTTTCACTGTTCTCTTTTAGTGAGATAACTGTTGGGCATGTGTTCTAGGCTTTTCCTGTTATGAGGTGCATTTTTGTCAGTCATAGCTCATCCAGCCCCCCTTATGGTAGCCTGATTTATGGGAGGCTTAGTAGGTTTATCCCCACCTGGACCTCCCAGCATCATTGCACACTGGGAACATGGTCTGCTGTGTGTTTCTGAGGAATCCACATCTACCTGGGATTTGTACTATTTCAGTCAGAGGATGATTGAAATGTTCACGTCTTGGGTGGAGACGTCAGAAGGTTTATTGCACTCTAAAATCTACACTTTTCATTTCCTCCTAGTTTGTTCAAAGAGTTTCTATAAGTTTCAAGGGTTTTTTGGGGGTATTTTTGTTATTGTTTGTTTGTTTTAATTCTTGCTTTTTAAAAAATCCTCACTCGAAGATATTTTTCCATTTATCTTCAGATAGAGTATGAGTGAGGGAAGGGGAAGGGAGAGGGAGCACGAGAGAGAGAAACATCGATGTGAGAGAGAGACGCATTGACGAGGTGCCTCCTGCAGCACCCCAACCAGGGCCAGGGACCTAGCCGCAACCAAGGTACGTGCCCTTGACTGGAATTGAACTCTTTAGTCTGAGGGCCCACACTCTAACCCATGCTCTAACTGCTAAGCCAAACTGGCCAAAGCTAATTCTTGCCTTTTAAAAGTTTCTGAAATTAGAAGAATAGGATTAGTCTGCTGTTGAATATGAGATTATGGGTTGCTTTTGACATACTATTTTACTTTATCTTTATTTTCATTTTATTTTTCTATTAATTTTGAGAGAAAGAGAGAGACACTAGTTTGTTGTTCTGTTTATATATACATTCACTGGTTGATTCTTATATATGCCCTGACTGGATATCGAACTCGCAACCTTGGTGTATTGTGATGATGCTCTAACCAACTTAGCTATCCAGCCGGGGAAGTTTTCCTTTGATTTTAAACTATCAAAGGAAGTACAAAGCTCAAATTCACATTAACTCAGTCTAGTTGAAATGTTGCTATTATTTTTGGCTATGTGTGGATTCACGTCTTGATTGTTGATTAGGCTTAGTTTGTTGGTTGTGTTTTTCTTGTGTGGGGGGGAGGTAAGTTTGTTTTGAAAAGTCACAACTCATGGTCAGGGAAGCAGGAACTCAGACTGGGATTCCCCACTTGTTACTGTTCCAACACAGTGGTGATCCCCGCCCCCTATATTGGAGTACACACACAGACACACACACACGCACACACCTGTGTACATATATGTGTGTGTATATTATATATAATTTACATATTATTTTGTGTCTGAGCCACTTGAGAGTAAATTGCAGAGGTCATGATGCCCTTACATCTAAATGGTGGTTTGATATGTATTTTCTAGGAGCAAGAACATTCCCTTATATAATGATCCAAATCAGGTAATTTTGGTACAGTATCATTATCTAAATCTGCTCACTTAATACAGTTTTATCAGTTGTTCTAGAAACATCCTTTTTGGCAGTTAATAGTTGTGGTCCAGGATTGCATTCGGGACCAGTGTTGCATTTAGTAGTTGTCTCTGGTTTTCTTTTAATTTGGAACGATTTCCCAGTCTGTCTGTCTCGTTTCTTTAATATTTTTAAAGATTACAGTCAATTTGCTCCGCCGGAGTGGCTCATTGGTTGAGCGTCGACCTATGCACCAAGAGATCGCCAGTTTGATTCCCGGTCAGGACACATGCCCAGGTTGTGGGCCCGATCCCCAGTAGGAGGCATGCAGGAGGAAGCCAGTCAGTGTTCTCTCTCATCGATGTTTCTATCTCTCTCTCCCTCTCCCTTCCTCTCTCTCTCTAAAATCAATAAAGAAGAACAGATTAAAAAGAAAAAAAGATTACAGTCAATTCTTTTGAAGGCTGTCCTTCAGTTTGGATTGTATCTTTTCTCATGACTAGATTTAGGTTGTACATTTCTGCCAGAAGGGCTCTGTCTTCCCCCAGAACACCCTGTTGGGGACCCAGCTGTCCCATGTGGGATGTTCCCTTCAGTCTTCTGGTTCAGGTGGTGACAACGAGGTCTCTGCACTCTGTAGTCCCTGTGTAATTAGTTAGCATTTTGTGAGGAGATAATCTGAGACTGTGTAGATTCCTGTTCCTTTCGTGACATTTATTTGCTGGATGTAGCATCCAAAAATGATTTTGTCTGAACCAGTGATTACTCTGATGCCTGGGAAATGGTGATTTTTCTTACTTCACCGTTTCCTCCATATTTCGCTGGCCTTTGACCATAAGGAAGAGCTTTTCCTTGTGCCCATGTATTTACTGATATGTGTATGTCCTCATGGATTCCTATTTTAACTCAATAGGTTATAATTCTTTGTCATCATTATTTAGTTTGATGTTCAAGTTTTCCAGGATGGGGCCAGTGGGAGTCCTTTATCATTTGTAACCTGTCCCCATCATTTTTTGAGTACTCTCCTATTTTCTGACACATAAGATGTTCTGGGCTTGTGTGATACTTTCCTTGCTCCAGCCCTGAAATTAGCTATTTGTCCAAGGAGCCCTGGCTCATTAGCACAGAACAGTATTTAGAAACACAATTTAGGTTCATTGCTACAGAGGTGTCATTGCTTCTAGAACCTCTCAGTGGACAGAACTAGGAAGTGTTGTGTGTGTATATACATAGGTGTACATATATAAACACACGCATGCATAATTTCATATATGACCACATATCTTTTTTACACTTAACCTATTTGTAATCAAACCTATGAACTTATATTCATGTCTTCAATTCTAATCCAATACCACAGGGTACATTTTAATCTTTCCTTTTCCATATTTGTAATTCCCTCCTCTGACAATAAAATTTCCTTTTATCCTCAGTATTTTATGGATTTGCTCAATCCTTGTATATGCAGAAAGTCATTTCAGAATGCTAACTCATACCACTGCGATAAACAAACCTACGTCTTCCAGTTTAAACCGTTCAGATCAGGAGCTAGTGGTCAGCTTCTGTTCAGCTCAGTGCCTGTCAGTTAGTCATCCAAGGAAAGCAGATGAAGTCATGCGCTGGGGCTCCCCCGAGGCATGCTGAAGAGAAGAGCCCCGGACGCCATCAGCAGCTCACTTGCTGGTGATGTTAAAGCTCACATTTGAAAAAGGATGCATTGCCCAAAAAAATAAAGATTAATTTCTAATAAGTACATTTGTTAAGATGACACCTGTTGTGGGAAAGTATATTGTCTTCATTTGCATGCAGTAATTTCTGGGAGAGAGGAAGAGAAGACAAAGTGATGCGGTGGAGGGATGGAGTGGAATGGGTGTGTGGTGGGACCAGGATGGGTGGGGCCGTCTTGTCCCAGGACTCCATTACGCTCTGTGAGGAGGGAAGGAGCCTCGCGTGTGGAGTTTGTGTTGGAGTCACTTGTGAGTCATGACTGGAGAGACTCTTGCTTGCTGCCTTTCATTGACTGGACGTTTCTTCCCGGAAACCACCTGTAGTAAACCTAATGCAGCTGTGTAGTTCTGCGGGCGGGCGGGGTTCTGGGACATGTGTGCATTCAGTTCTAGGGGTCATGGGACGGTGGGTGCACATCTCATGCCACAGGCAGCGTGAGTGCTTGCGGTTCAGTGTTTTTCTATTAAATGGTGACATAGAACATAGGCCCTTGATTTTGGGATAAGGTCTCAATGTTATATATTATGTTCTGTATTTTCTGTAAATGTCCTCATGCTTGTTAGATCATGTTCTGGAAAATTTGGTCTCTAATTCTAGAAGCTCTTCCTACAACTGGACATTTTAGCAAGAAAGAAGAGTCATAATTTTCTTATTCATATTTTTAAGGGGAAAGGTTTTTTTTTTTATATTTGGAAAATATGGAGAGTAAAAGGTCATGAGGAGAGGGAATGGGAATGACTGCTGATGGGTTAGCATTCTGGGAAAGTTTTGGGGTGATGATGTTCCAGGATTAGCTAGTGATGATGGTTATACAACCTTGTGAATATACTGAAAAACCACTGACTTGTACACTTTAAAAGGGTGAATTTTGTAGTATATGTTATATATCAATCAAAAAAAGAGAAAAGGTCATGGCTACATTGGCAACATATTTCAGATTCTTTTTTTTAAATTCTCACCTGAGGGTATTTTTCCATTTATCTTAGATAGATAGATAGAGCGGAGGGTAGGAAGATGGGGGCGGGGGGGAGTGAGGGGAGAGAGAGAGAGAGAGAGAAATATCCATGTGAGAGAGACACACCAACTGGTTTCCTCCTGCATGACTCCGACCAGTGCTGAGGAGTAAGCCGCAACTGAGGTATGTGCCCTTGACCGGAATCGAACCCATGACTCTTTGGTCCATGGGTTGACGCTCTAACTGTTGAGCCAAACTGGCCAGGGCCATATTTCATGTTCTTATTTGTTTATTTTTGTATATTTCAGATTCCTAAACAGCTTTATTTATTGAGCACTTATTACGCACCAGCTACTAATTTGCATAGCTCCCCACAAGGTAGGTAGGCAGTACATCTAATGTTATACCTGAGGAAGGGAGCTCAGAGAGGTGTTTAAAACTTGCTGCAGATCATTACTATCAGGGACAGATGCTAGGATGCCACATGTACAGTGGTTTTCTCCCACAAAGTGGGTGTCCTCAGTGGGACAAGGGCTCCTCCTGCCTCCTGCTCACCATGCACATCACTTGGAGATATCTGACTGCATTTAATTTAGGGAGCTTGAAAGAGGGCATTGTGGGTAAGATCTGATTTCTGTGTTGATCTGATGGTATATTTGGTAATTTCTTAGACAACTTTGGATTAACTATCCCACTGAAAATTTCAGGGAGTCTCCATTTCAAAAAGAAAAGGACAGACTTTGCATCCCAGTAGGTTAGGTGGTTTATTTGGGGACAGCGAAGGGCACGTTTGACATAGTTCATGATGATGACACTTTGGTCTTCCTAATGAACGTTCTGGGAAAGGTGAAGGGAGAAGCAACTTTGTGCAGCCATTCTACTGAAAATGGTCTTAATGTTAAGAATCACAGCCAGGGTTCTCCTGCTGCTGGGAGTTCTGTGTTCTTGAACATTGAAGTCAGCTCTGCTCACTCGCAAACGTGACCGAGACCTAGAGTATGTGTTAGACTCCAAGACAGAAATTGTATTGATTTGCATAGAAACTGTATTGATTTGCATAAAACTGCATATGCTCTGTTGTAAGAATTTTCATTGTGCCTGTTTTAGAATTGAGTTAACTCTTCATACAGAATATTTTAGCTTCATTTAAAAGGAGACATCTCAGAAAGAAGAATAATTTGTGTGACTTTGAAATGACTTTTGGGCATGGTCCCTGAAAGAAATGAACCACTGAAGACTTTTGTTCTTTTTAGCATTAAAAAATGTTTTTGTTGATTTGAGAGAGAGAGGAAGGGAGCGAGAGAGAGAGAAACATCGATGAGAGAGATACATTGGTGGGTCTGCCTCCTGCATGCCCCCTACTGGGGATTGGGCTTACAACCTTAACTGTGCCTTGACCAAGAATTGAACCGATGACCTTCTGGTGCATGGGACGGCGCTCAACCAATTAAGCCACACCTGCTGGGCCTTTTTAGCATTTTGTAAGCTTTCCCCCTGATTATATATTTCAAAAGCATGTAAAGTGGGTTGGGGTTTTGTTGGCTGTGAAGTTTCCTTGCAAAGGGACTAGAGGTTTGGCCGAACAAGAGCCTCCCTGCTGGGCGGTGACCTTTTTATGATGTTTGGTCTGTCATCTTTGTTTCTCAGTTTCAAATGCCCAGCTCAGAATTAGGTAGCACTTGAAGTGGTTTTCATCTTCAAAGGACTTTATGGGCATTATTTAATGTACATGGCACCGTGGAATGAGTGAATTGTTTATCCTTTGAGCAGTGTCAATGTGCCGGGTGCCATACAGCTGGAGAAGATAGAAATAATATTCTGGCCAGTGGGAGTTTATAGTCAAAAGAGACAAGATGATTAGGCAGATTCTCTCTTTTGGCCTCTTTTAAAAATGTGCTTGGGAATAATGTAGAAATTAAAATTATAAGAGGTGAGCAACTAGCTCAAGTCTACCTAATTGAAATTGTTCTCAAGGTGAAAATAAAATTTGAGATGCTCTCAAAAAGATACCGTATATTAGTTCTCATTTATCATGCACTTATTGATGTATGTAGTATTTTTCCAATGTTACAGATAAGGATTTTGGTGACGAGTAGGGCAGAATCAATTTCAGTTTTCTCCCTACTCTCCCTAGATCCTCTTTTTCTTTTGTTGATACTTTGTAACCAAGGCCAGTTATGAGTCACAAATGGGAATTTTTGCGTTTCAGACCTGGTCAGTTTATCCGCCTTAGCTGGGCTGGCTTCGGTTGAGGGAAGCTTCTAGACTTCCTGCCCCTGTCAGCCTCCCAGGCCCCCATTGCACACCCAGCTCTGTGTACGTGCCCTTGAATCTGGCTCCGTGTTGGGTGTTCCCCTCCTCTGCTTGGTTTCGCTAACTGACTCAGCTCAGGCATCACTTCCTTTGGGAAACTGCGCTTGTCTGTGCTGTCGGGTCTCGCTGGCCATCGGCGTTGACAGGGCACCCTGTGGAGACTGCCTTCTGGTTTTGGTTCTTCTGGGCTGTGGTGGGTCCTTGTGAAGCTGAGGTGCTGGGCACCGGCCCAGGGCAGGCCCCAGGCAGCGTCTTGTTGGGATTTGTACCCGTGGTTCCTCAACCCAGACGGTATCAGAATTGCCTGGAAAGTTTTTTGTTTTTTTTTATCCTCACCTGAGGACATTTTCCCATTTTTTTGTTCAGGTAGAGTGGGAGGGAGAGAGAGGAACAGAGAGAGAGAGAGAGAAACATCGATGTGAAAGGAACACATCGAGTGGCTGCCACCTGCACGACCTTCCAGGGCTGGGGACAAACCGCAACCGAGGTATGTGCCCTTAGCGGGAACCGAACCCGGGTCTCTCAGGACCGCAGGTCGACGCTCTAACTGCTGAGCCAAACCTGCCAGGGTTTGCCTGGAAAGTTTTAAAAAATTACAGAATCCCTACAGATTGTGATTTAGTAGCTGGAACGGCCCTGGAATCTGTATTTTAAAAAAGTCCCACTGCCCTGGCCGGTTTGGCTCAGCGGTTGGAGTGTCGGCCTGTGGACCAGAGAGTCCCGGGTTTGGTTCACGCTAGGGGCACGTACCAAGGGGAAAAAAGTAAATAAATAAAAAGAAGCCCTACTGGGAATTCAGTGACACAGCTGGGTTTCGGGACCACTGCCTTGTGTCAAGGCACACGTGTCAGTTGTGGATTACAGGACCTTGGCCAGTCTCTAAGGTGTGATGTGTCGTTTGCAGAATCATCTCATTTACGTGTCTGGAGGGCATACAGAAAGGAATTCAGACATCCTTCTGCAGGAGAAGATCCTGGCTCACTGAGGAGCTCACTGACCGGTCTGGCTTGCTCTGTGTGAACAGACTGAAGGCACAATCGGCCCTCCAAACTGCATTTGAAGTCACCGTGTTGCCATAGAGATGTTATGTAGTGTTGAAGGAGATGAGCGAAATCAGATCGTAAATTATCAGAACAGATGGCTTGTAATTTAACCCTTTCCTAGACCATAGTCTTTGTACCTATACTTGAGAAAGTATCAGTTCTTATTTTGTTCTTTCACCTGTAAAAATACCAGAGTTCATGTAAGGTTCTAAGTCATTATAACATATGCCATAGACACAATATACAATGGCAGTGATGTAAGGTTGGGGACTATTGAATGCATTTTGGGAGTGGTCTCTTTCCCTCTGCTATTAGAACCCACATCTAATTTGCTCCTTTTATCCCACTTCCATTTATAGAATTCATACTCTCTTTTATTTTTTTGATAGCACCAGTCTGGGACAATTTTTATTTCCTGGCTTAATAGTAATTGAGATGTGATCTCAGAGCTTTGCCCATGAAGGAATTACAAGATCATGTAGATTCAGGCAGCATATTCAGTTCCGAGATGTTCTAAATGTGATAAACCATGTGAAGGGCATTTCCTTCAGGAGGACCACATTGAAATTTTTCTCTTTTTCTGCTTTAGTCTGTGGACTGATGTGCAACTCTTAAAGATGGTTTCTCTCATTAAGGACAATCATTCTTTGTCTCTTGCAGGGAACTGCAACTTGAGCAGAGTTCTGGCACATACACATACACACAGACACATGCACACACATACATATACATGCACGCACCCATATGCACAAACACACATGCATGCCTACACATACAGAGTGGCTTATAATTTACATGTGTAAATGATCAGAGTGGATATATCTAAACCACTTCAAATTAAGGAAATTATAATCCTAGTAATTTAAAAATTTAGTAAAATTTACCTTATTTTTTAAGTACCTGTAGTAAACATACTTTTAAGCTAATTTTTAGATTTTTAAAAATTCTCACAATCTTTTTTTTTTTTTTTTTCCTGGTTAATCCTCACCTGAGAATATTTTTCCATTGATTTTTTAAAGAGAGTGGGAGGGAAGGAGGGAGGGGAGAGAGAGAGAGAGAAACATTGATGTTAGAGAGACACATTGATTGGTTGCCTCCCACACGACCCCAGCCAGAGCCAGGGATTGAACCTGCAACCCAGGTACATGTCCTTGACTGGAATCGAACCTGTGACCTTTTGGTCAGAGAGCCGATGCTCTAACCACTGAGCACCAGCCAGGGCTTATTCTCACATTTTTAAAATATTCAGGGAATCTTAGCACGTTGTCCCTTTGTACATCTTCATGTCTCATTTCTCATGTGACATACATTGACAGTTACTTGTAAAGGAAATAAAGAAGTAAGCTTTCTAGTCTCCAGACAGTTCCTGAGTTGCTTGTAAGTGAATGTATGTTTTAAACAGTCCCAATATTACAGCATTAGGCTCTTTCCTGCATCCTTCTCTGTCCTCATGAGTAATTTTCATTGGCTTGTGTTGCTTGTATTGATGGTGGCTTCTAATGCCACTCAGTGGTGGAACCTGTAGGTTAGTTGTGAACCTAACTTCCTTGGATATAGTTATTTCTCCTTCAGGATGAATCATTGAAGTAACAAGTTCTTTGACACCTCTGTGTCAGTGCTACAAGGCTTTTTAAAAAGTACTTGGTGCCCAGCTGGTGTGGCTCAGTCAATTGAACGTTGTCCCATGGACTGAGAGGTCCCAGTTTGATTCCCAGTCAGGGCACATGCCTGGGTTGTGGGCTTGAGCCCCAGTAGGGGGCGTGCAGGAGGCAGCTGATCCATGTATCTCCCTCACATTGATGTTTCTATCTCCCTCTCCCTTCATTTCTCTCTAAAATCATATTTAAAAAATGTTCTCTCTCTCAAAACATTTTTAAAATGCTTGGTAACTATATTAAAAAAATCACCTGAAAAACAATCTTATCCGAGGGTCCAGAGCCATCCCACGAGTGAGGGAAAAATGTGTGATGAAGCCCTAATTTCTTTGATAAGCATGGACACCGCTTGGCAAGGTTGGCTCAACCTCCTGGGAACCCTCCTGTCTGTTAGCACTGGCTTGAATGAATTGGGATGAAATTGCCCAATTATTGAAATGCATGGCTTGAGGGGAAGTTAGTTGGCTCTGTAAAACCACCTGTCTCAGTAATGAGGTGAGACTGACAGCAGTCTGCCCAGGATTTGATTTGCATCAAGTGCAGAAAGGACAAAGGTGTCCAAGCCCAGGATCTTGTTTTTCTCAGATTGGGGAACATCTGGATGACCACCTCTCAGCCAGCTGGATTTGGAGAGTCACTGGGTAGCTCTCCATGAGCTTATTTCTCTTTAGTAGGGAAGTCTATTTTTTTGCCTTTGATCAGAGTTGGAATGAATCCTGTTTGTTCCTCTCAGCTAACTCACTGGTGTTGATGTGATTGTCTTTTTCCTCATAATAATCCCCTAAAATTCTTCCTTTGGTTGTCAGTTACCTCTGCAGGAGGAATTTCCTTATTGGTGTGTCTGCATGTTTGATCCAAAACCTGAAGTGTGACTGTCATTTTGCCTGTCGAATTCCTGGTTAGAAACACTGAGGGCATGTCCAGGTGGAGGACTGTGGGCAGCAGAGCAGATGGGCCTTTCCATTGGCGTGGACGCACTGTGGTTGTGGAGCGGCCGTCTCTCCGTGAAGGAAGGATGCTCAGGGAGGGGAAGGGGAAAAAGGAATGAATGAAAGCACCCCTACCCTGCTTTCTCCAAACTTCCTAGACGCTATATTTTATTTATGCTTCCTGTTGACCACCATCTCTCTTCCTGAAACCCTGTGTCTCCTTGTGCCCTTCAGGGGGACTTTCCTCTGTGTAGGAGAGTGACTCACCCAGAGGTCATCCTCACAGCCTCAGCCCTTCCCAGACAGAGCTCCCTGCACCTAGAAATAAGCTTTCCATAAAAGCCCCGGACCCTGTCACCAGTGTCCCCACTTGGCACTATCCTTCTTAACCTCATTCATGCCTCTGGTTTTCCTAGCTTTCCGAGGTGGTAAAATCAGCTGGAATGG
Source organism: Molossus molossus (assembly GCF_014108415.1). Lineage (NCBI taxonomy): Eukaryota > Metazoa > Chordata > Mammalia > Chiroptera > Molossidae > Molossus > Molossus molossus. Next base: position 28,281,993 of record NW_023425366.1, on the reverse strand, counting down.
AATGGTTGGTGGTTGCTAGGGACACACGCACGGACTCCAGACTTGTTGAATTGACAAACACTTTTTTTCACTAAATGGGCTCTTAATCTTTTTTTTTAAGTTCTTTGCCACCCTCCCCCATTTCTTCCCTTTTCCTTGTTTCTCGTCTTTCTTTGAGCACTTAAGGGTGACAGTGCCTCTCGCTACCTGGCTGCACTGCGCTGGAGGCAGTCAGAGATAAGAGTTTGATTTCTCCGAGTCTGGATTACGCACTGGCACCTGCAGACACTGTCCTCGGAGCCCCCCCCCCCCAACCAAGGCGCCTCCAGTGTGAGACAGCTGTGTCCCCTCCTGTCTCTGCGCCTGGGCAGGGGCTCCCGACTCCGATTCTTTCTACTTGACTCCCCCCTTACTCACATTTTATCTAATAAAATTTGCATTTTATGGTGATTGTAATAAACTTGCTTTAGCAGATAAACCTAATGGTTCCTATTTTGGGGGTAGTTTAATCTCTCCTTAAACTACGGCCTATTCCATTTGACTCACAGAGCCATATGATTTCTCTCGATATTGCATTTTCTAAGCTGTAGTTTACACTGAGGCTACATCTTAGCTCATACATGTACCCCAGTTTCCCGCACACAGCTGGTGCTTACTAAATGTTTGCCAAAAAAAAAAAAAAGCCCTGGCCGGTTTGGCTCAGCGGTTGGAGCATTGGCCTGTGGACCAGAGAGTCCTGGGTTCGGTTCCCGCTAGGGGCATGTACCAAAAATAAATAGATAGATAGATAGATAGATAGATAGATAGATAGATAGATAGATAGATAGATAGATAATAAATGTTCACCAGACATTGGGCGAGGTGCATGTTGGTTGCATATCCGTATCCAGTGGCGGGAGGCTGCACACTTGGGTGAGACTCCCAGATGTTCCTGTGGTATCACACCCTCTCCCATGGAAGATGTGGGTGTGCAGTGTGCATGTGGGGTGTGGGCAGAGGCAGCCCTGGAGGAGGAGGAGGTCGAAGTCGAAGTGGCCATCCCTTCTTGTTTGGCTGCGTTCTGTTGCTGCCATTGATCTGCTGACTGCCGTTTACTGTTAATAATTAATCCTCAAGACCCAGACCTCTTGCGCTTGGACTTGTGACTACTATGAAATCCTTGTCTCTACTCTGGCCAAGCTCACCACGGGCCCTAATCAGTATTTGCTGACTGATGACCAGGCTTGATCGTCACAGTGGAGGGTAAGGAAGTATCTTTTATCAGGTTTCCTTTGAGTTATAAGCTCTAGTCGCCTCTGAATGTTTTTATCTGAGGAGGTGGTTTCCCAGTGAGAAGATTGTGGAAAGGTCACATTGGGGAAAGAGCGTGTGGTAAGATTTTCTCCTGGGAAGGTTTTTGTGCGAGAGCTTTCCATTAGCCTGTTAAGAGTGTTTCAGGCCCTTCTTGGTCTTGTCTTTTTTCCACACTTCACTCCCATTCCTGGGACTTCTCCCCTCCCTCCCTCCCGTCACGCCCACCCCCTTTGAAGCATTATTTACATGAACCTGGAAACAAGCCACAAGGCCTTTTAAAATTATACACACCAGTATGAGGCCAGCCCAGCTTTTCATAAATAGGTCAAGATGTTTCTACAAAGTAGGGTTTCAAAAACACCCTATCCTTTAAAGAAAAAGGTATTTTAAGGAAGATGGTCAATGTTCAAAGTATCACCTTTGGCAGGGCCTGAGAATTGAGCATGGCAAGACGCTGATTTCTGGCCCGGCCTTGGACGGTGAGTGATTCCGCCAGGAGTCACAGACACTCAGGGAGAGCCTGCTGTGGGCCCGATGTGGTGTGTGGTCGGGGATGGTGGCAGAGAACGGCCAGGTGCAGACTTGTACAGAGCTCCTGGTCCTGAGAAGCACCTTGATTCCTAATGCGCCCCAAGGAGCCAGCCGATCACAGCAGCATTGCACCCAAGGAGGGTAACTTTGTGTTTTGTTTTGTTTTTTTGCAGTTGAACAGGTAATTTTGCTTTGCCTGACTACAGAACATTCATTTCTTACTTAATGGTGAGCTGCTTAAATCTCTCCCCTAAGTTCTTTTCGATGATTGATGACTGTACTTCTTACCTGTGTATCAGATAGTGTGGTATGGAGAAAGGTATTCAACCCCCAGCAAATCAGGAAGAGAAGAAACTATGGTGGGATTTGCCAAGTGGTTCTTCACATTTATCTGGGAATAGATACCCTTTAAGAATGGTGATCATTTCTGGCATGATCCTTGGGAAAGATTCCAGGACTCTGTCTTATGTTTGTAAAATGGAAAAGCAGCCTGGGTGGCTTTGAGAATTAGCCCTGTTCACAGGTGCACACATTCACAGCACCATACCCAAGATGTCATCCCGAAGTCACAGAAACGCCTTGTCACTGATTTCATGGGCCTTATCATCTTGAAGAGTGCATGTGCCATGTATTTAATTCATGACTAAGTTTTCTGTGCTGTTAACATAGCCTAATGCAAGAGATACACTTTAAATTTACCCTGAAGTCCCCGGAATAGGGTGATTCCACACTGGGGGACTAGGTAGAGACTCTCCCTAAATAAACTATTCATTTTATTTTTAAAATAGGATATTCTCCAGTGAATCTAAATATTTGGCAACAGAATGTGCCTTACGCTGCACAGTATAAATTTGTTAGTTTTTTTCCTTGTAGTGGATTTTCAAGAGGGTTGATTTCTAATATAGTGAAGTAGAATGACTTGCTTTTGTGTGGCTTTGGGTACTTCTGATAATGGAATGCTGCCTTTTGAGCAAGTCTTCAGTTTTCAGATGTGTTTGGCTTCTTTGACTTGGTGGTGCCAGGGCTTACCATTTACAGTAGGACTGTTTACATTCATGTTGTTATGTGTTTATCTTTTTAATTGTAGTGACTGATTTATGTTGCAGCCTGATATTTGGAATAACCTGTGTTGAAATGCAAATTTATTATTGGAAGTGTCACCAGGAAACCCAAGTCTCCCTGGAGTGCCTTTCTTTTGTCCCCAGGGTGGGAAGAGAGCGTGGGAGCAGGGCAGGAGGCCTTGCCAGTGTTCCCACCCTGACCTGACCGCCAGTGCTGGTGGTCTCCGGGTGACCACTGCACTCAGTGTTCTCAAAGCCACTCCTAGAGGTTGACATTTTTGACTCCCACTGTTTGATTTTTACTTTTTAATGAGGTTATTTGAGGTGAACACATGGATTAAGTGTCTTGTTCTTTGTGAAGGACGGAATTAAAGGGAAATGTAAGACATCCTGGTCTGCTTTTGTTCATCACCTCTGTTATATTTTTAATGGGTATTGACCACCTTTTTTCATTCTTTTTTTCTTTTATAGATGGAAAGGTTCCATTTTTATTTTCACATCATGTTCTACCACACACAGTTTTATTTGACAGTGTAAGAGTTGTATTTTTAAGGAAGTGTTTCCACATGTTCATGTCCTTTACTTTCATGGGACGATGTCATTTCTAATGATCGCTGATGGGTATGTCTGGATATCTTCCCTTTGATTCCAGGTATTAGTAATAGTGACTAAAATGCGTGATTTTATTTCAGACATGGAAATTTGAGTTACTGCTTTGACTTCACCATTGAGCCCCAAGAAAACTTGTTCTTGTTTCGTAATGTTGTTTTATGTTGGTTTATCAAGTCTGTCATGTTCTTTGTTTTATTCAACTGGAGTATTTGAGTTATGAAATGCACATCCGGGAAATGCATTGTAACTTGGTTATGTTTATTCTGCGCAGTGGTGGTAATAAAATTGTTTTCTAAACTTCTTAGTTACGATTTCTCGTACTGGATTCATAGTGAGTGCTTAAAGAAAAGGATCACTCACCCTGTATATTTAAATCTACGCTTGGAAAATTAAAAGTGATAAGTACTTAATGGCATTTTAGGATTAGCTTGAAAATATCTGTAAGTTGATAGTACTTGGGTCATACAATTGTGTTGTCACCAGCTGTAGAGTGACTTAGCAATCATACAAACAATTTAAGACAGGGCTTATTATTAATAACAAATGGTAGCTGTTTTTATGGGCAAAAGAGAAAGTTGAGAAAAGCAGGGTTCCAGGTGAGGAAATGGAAAGCAGACGAAGCTGGAGACAGGGGGAAGGAGCAGGAGGATGGGAAGCCAGGCCACGTGGTCCCGGCTTAGGGCAGTGCCTTAGCACTCATCTCTGCGCCTGGTGCGGTTTCTGTGTTCTACCCAAACCAGACATTCCTGTTGTAACATGTTTTTGGAAGATTTAAAAAAAATTTTTATATTAGCCATATAAAAGAAAGAGGATAATAGAAAAGTTCTTTGTGATAGCTTTATAATGTAGATAATATTTAGCTGTTTCCTTTTAAATTAAAAACACTTTCAGTGGAAAGAGGGTAGTAGTTTGGTATACTGTGGTTAGAAAGTTCTGGTTATAGTTAAAAATTTGATGTATATGCATTTGATAATCTCTAGATTGTTGCCAAACCCTTCACCCTTCAGTTTAACCATTATTTAACATAGTCATTAATACTTGTTTATTTATTCGTGTATCGTTTATTAAGCATCTACTATGTGCTAAGCAACCAGGAAAAGTAAAACTTTCCTTGCAGCTAATTTGAAGTTCTTGAAGGAAAATTTCATATATATATATATGTGTGTATATGTGTATATGTATATGTATATACACACATATATGTATATGTATGTATACACACACACATAGTCACTTTTCAACCATTTGCATTAAAAATATTAAAACAATTTAAATACCTATCAGTTTTTAACTTGATATACAATTTCAGCATCTGATGAAATGAAAATAGAATATTAGCAATTTATAATATTGAGAAATTATTGAAACTTGACCCTATTTCAGCATTCCAATTCTTTTTTAATTTTATTTTTCTTTTCTTTACTGATTTTAGAGAGAGAGGAAGGGAGAGGGAATGAGGGAGATAGAAACATCAGTGAGAGAGAACATCGATTGGCTGCCTCCTTCACGCCCCTCACTGGGGATTTGGCCACAACCTGGGTATGTGTCCTGACTGGGAATCGAACTGGTGACCTCTTGTGCATGGGTTGGCGCTTAACCACTGAGCACACTGGCTGGGCCCAATTCTTTTTTTTAAGTACCTTTTTAAAAATTGTTGAAAGTATTACAGATACACTTCCTTTAGCATTCCAATTCTTAAATTTTATCCAGCCTTGTCCTAAAATCTAGTATCTTGAAGATATTTGTGGGATGATTGGAGATTTTTTAAATCCTAGAGTCATAAAGTAGTAAAATAAAAAGATAAGTTTTATCTGACACCAGACTAGGTTCAAGGACCAGTTAATTGCTGTTTCTGCATTATTTCTCAGTCTGAAACTTCTTCCCTGGACTAATGTTGGAGAGCAAGAAGAAATTAGCTTGTTGCTAATTAAAAACAAAACACTGCATCAAGACACAGAGGTTTGGTTTTTTCCCACATAATAAATGAGCGGTGTCTGTCTCTGTGACTCTTGCCCTCTTGTCGTGGTCAATATTAATATAGAGCCGCATGCTGTCTGTATGTCTTGGCTGTGTCTCAAATACAGCAACTAGTGATGCTACCAAAATAACCAGCGAAGGAGACTACAGGTAAGCATAGGTAAGACTACTGCAGCAAGTGAAATAGAAGAATATGTCTGCTGACACTTCAGCATCATTTAGGCATAAATTTTTCATTTGGTTTTTAGAAAGATCCACTTGATAATGTTGCTGATTTATGGGAAAATTTGCTGGAGTTGCCATCCATTCATGCTGATTTAACACTACAACTGGTTTTTAGTAGTTCACATGTGAGTAGTTGCATGCACAGTTTGGCGTGTACTTTCAGGGCCTTTCAAGGCTCTTTTGATTGTTGGAACAAAAAAAGGGAATCGATCATAATTGTATGGGAGCCTCTCAGCTCAGGAAGGAGGGAGGAAGTGTGCCTCATCTCCCCCAGAGGAGCTGCTGGAGAGGGAGCTGGCGAGCTTGGAAATAGCTGCTCTGAGTGTGTGTTTCCTGTTTCTCTCTCTCTGGTCTACTTTATGTCTGCCTGTTGGTCTGTCTACCCAGCCAACTTGACCTCATTTTCATGGTTGAAGAGGGGATTGACTACGGCACACACAGGGCTGCCACCCAAACCCTTGCCCAGGAGAAAATAAGGTGCTGTGGAGGATGTGGTCCCCTGATTAAGAACCTTCTCTTGGGTGACTTTCCAAGACATTCTTTCCAAAGGTGGAGATTAAAAGCCAAATATGTAACAAAGTGTCTAGAGTAAGAGATTTTCGTCTGGAGTCAAGAGTCATGAACTTGGATGGAAAAGAAATTAATTCTCTATTTTCACAGCTCTCCAAATAAATACAATATTTCTTTCCATTATGAATGATATACCATTGTTCTAGCAGTACCTGTGACTTGTCACCTGTGGATGTCACAGATGTTTTCAAATTACACTGCAGTTAGTTATTGCAGGTCTCTCAAAATATCACTCATGGTCATCACTTCTTCAAAATGACAGTAGTTACAACACTGACTGCTGGAGCTTTTTATTTACGTGTAGTGAAGAAGCACATAATACTTCAAAATCTTTTGATAACTTTCAAATATAACTGGTTTTGTGTATTAGCTTTTATATATATTTGTACACATTTAAAAATAGTATTCTGAGAAGAGATCCATTAAGTTTCCCCAGACTGCCGCTAATCAGATAGTCACTACCCCTAAAAAATTGCTAGCTGGACTCGAGACAATAATTTTTTCTTTATGGCTATCAGAATTCAAATGTTTTCTAGGGGTTTTCCAATTTCTCCCACCCTTGAATCAGAACTCCTTTTCCCCTTCCACACTTCTCACCTGCTTTTATCTTAGAAGATGTCGTAATGGACTGTTTTGTTAGCTTGTTCTTTGCATCAGTTATGTACTCTTTGGAGCTGAAGATTCTGGATTACTGTAGTATTAAAGTTTAGAGCTCCACTGGGACAAAACAGGTCAAGATGTGGAAACAAGATGTGTTCCACCAGCCTGTTGCTCAAGATTAGGTGTGACTCAAGGTCAAGGCACTTCAATATCCCTGGGCACTTTACTTTTAAAATTTTTAGTTATTTCTATTTATTACCTGGGCATTCTGTGTAATACTAATTTTGTCACATTGAGGATTATATGACTCTTTTGGAAACTCCTTATATGATAAGGTAGTCTGTCTCTTGTGTAGAATACTATTAATCCATTTACTGCGAGCTCACAGTTTCTGAGAGTCGTGAACATATACGGGTTGTATAGTTACATAGACTGCTGTGTTGGGGGAGACACAACTTACGAAAGAAACGTTCACATAATGTCACATTACAATAAAAGTGTAACATGTCTCTCTTTGCATTGGAAATACTGATTTGTGAAGAATAACTGGAGATTAATGCGTTTTTGGAGTAACAAATGTCAAGCCCAGTTATTACTTAAAAGTACATTCTATGCCAATGTTTTTTGAAACAGGACTTGAAAGTGCCAATTTGTGCTTTTAAAGATGATTTTATAATTTGGATACATTGAACCTTTCAAAAATAACATTTTTACTTAATGCCAACCTAAGTTGAGATAGCCAAAACATTTAATTCCACTGTAAAGTGGAGTCACTTGAAAATTGGATTTTAAGTCACGTCTTATGGCTGTTGAATATCCGATGCACGTTTTTACAGGGGTGATGTTAGATCTATTTATTTCATAAATGTTGTGGTCTTCTGAAACATTAACCATTAAATTTAGTTTCTACAAGAGCACTTGCTGATAAGCACAAACAGCCCATTTAAGGTGCTTCATTTCTTTGCACACGTTCCCTAGCAGAGCCTAGATTCCTCCTGCAGGCTCTGCCCTGAGCTTGGGGAGGAAGGCACCCAGTTAGACAGTAGTGAGCGCACAGGGACACCCTGGACATCCTGTGGGGGCACGTGACTTATTCTGGAATCCTTTAGAGTGTTGAAAATGAAGAGTCATCATTTTAAAGCTTTTATAAATAAATTGTCCCATTTACATTTTGTTTTCAGTGGCTAATATTTCACAAGTTTAAAGGTTTCCAAGTTTAAAAGTCACCCTTTAATTTTCTTGATAATAACTGGAATATGAGTAGAGACATTTTACAAAAACATTTTTATTATGGGAAATTTCAAACACAGAGGTTTTTTTCATGCCAGGCATCTCTGACCTTTGTGTGACTTCCACGTGGGTTCTGGTGTCGGAGTGCCCTGAGACACTCCGCCCTAGCAGGCTCCTTCCTTGCTGGACCTGCTTCCCAGGACTGGGATGTTCAGAAAGAGGATTCTGACCGCTGCCTATGGCTTACTAGCAGAGAGGACATTAAAACTTAAAAATGGCAAAGAGAGCTGACGGGGAGAAATAGAGGGGAGAGAAAAAGAAAGAGGGTCTGTATTGCTGGACTAACTGGCTTCCCTCCCTCTGCTGGGACCCAGGACCCCAGCCCCTTGGGGAGGAAGAATTGTTCCCCTCTGCCCAGAGCTCCTGTTTCTCTTGTCACTGGGGGGAGGCACCTGGGAGTCCTCCTCTTCCTCTTGATTGATTGCTGCTTTATTACCTCTGAGTGTTTTAGCTGCAGGAAGGAAGGGCTGCTTTGCATCTGTATGTAAATGTGAAACTTTCCCTGGAATTGCCACAGGCCCTAAACAAAGAAACGAAATCTGCCCTGGCTACCCCATAGCTGGGCTCCCTGTAGCCTGCTGCAAGGATTTTTATCAGTGTTTGCTTTTTCCATTTTATTTATCTACTTTATATGTTATTTATCATTTAATATCATAGGGTACTGTTTGTTGTGTATGTATAAGTTTTTAATTTTTATTTTTATAAATTTACAAATAGCCCGGCTGGTCTGGCTCAGTGATTTGAGCATTGACCCATGCACCAAGAGGTCACCGGTTCGATTTCTGGTCAGGGCACCTGCCCAGGTTGTGGGCCAAATCTCCGGTGGGGAGCATGCAAGAGGCGGCCAGTCGATGTTCTCTCTCATCAGTGTTTCCGTCTGTCTCCCCTTCTCCCTTCTCTCTCTCTCTAAAATCAATAAAGACAAAAAAGTTTTTTAAAAATCTATTAAATTTACATACCCTATGACTCTCCTAGTTCATGGAGTAATTCTTTATTTCCCCACCTCTTTTAACCATTCTTCCCTAAAAGTGCAAAGGGCGGAGATTTCATTTGGACCTTACTGCTTTGTATTTGCCCAGCAGAAGCAGCCGACGTGTGTGTGGTGCTAAGACCACACAGCGGAGGTTCTCGGGGATCAAAGGAGGGCATTGAAGGTGAGAGCTGTCAGCACAGGAACGCTGCAGCTTAAAGGGCAGGGAGAAATGAACAGTCTTCCAGTTGACTGATGCGGAGTTATTGCTCCGATTCAACTTTAGAAGCCAGGATTATGTCTTGTGTTCTGTGGTGTGGTTAAAAGCCCAGTCCTTGCTTGCTGTTGAAAAGGACAGGCGTTGCTGTTAAATGTTGGATACCATACCTTGACGTTCTTCACTGACAGGCTGACCGTATTTTATAGCCTACACAGAGATGCATGTGAGCGTGGAAGAGGGTGTTACTGCTAATTTTTCTGGAACAACAGGTATATACTGGAACTGCCCCTGTCCAACCAGGATGGATGGTCACTTGACTTAGCACAGTTTCAGAGTTTCCACATATGGGGATGGAGTCATGTTAAGATGTTCATGACTCCCAGCGATGAGTGTTTTGTGCCTGTCTCTGACTTGGATAAAATGGTGTTTGATTCAGTGTTGGACACATAAAGGCATTGCCAGTTGGCTGAGAAGAGTGGTCAGAGAGATGCTGTGGAGTCAGAGCTCCTGTCAATGGTGGTCTGTTTAAAACAGACCTGGAACACATTCAGAGACTGCCCTCGCCCCTCCTTGAGTGGTTGAATCACTCATTTTGTGTGTGAGCTAAGTGTGACTGAGCCTTGAATCAGGATTTGTCAACACTGAGGACCTGGCCTGCACCCTGCCCTTCTTCATGAGAACTCAGAGGGGGCCTTTGTGCTACTCCTCCCTCCCCAGTCACAGAGGAAGGGGGTGAACAAGATTTTTTAGCTTCAGTCCTGTTCTGACTGAATGAAGAGTTATTTTGATCAGAATCCTCTCCTGCTCTGGGTCAGCATCCCACCCGATCCCAACCCCCAACCCCCAAGGTGCTCCGGTGTCCCAGAAGGAGGGAAAACCGATCTCATGCTCTTAGCTTCCCCAGATAAAAGCCCTGGCACCTTCACTGTATGTTAAAGGAATTGGGCTGTTTGTTCTTAATTGTTCTGCGATGCTAGGTTAAAATGCACTTCTAAATGCAATTTTAAAACCTTCTTAAAGTAAAATATACTTTTAACTTTTTCTGCCTTCAGAATGCTTCGGTAGTATAAGCATTTAAAGAAACAAATCAAAAGTAATGTGTTAAAGCGTATCTTTTTCTTAAAATCTGGGATTTTACACATAGTGCATATATATTTAAATTCACTTGATTTTTGAAGGCTTGCTGGGTCCAGTGCCAGCTCACTGTGGAGCAGATGTGGCCAGGCCGCTGCCTTATATTCCCTAGTTTTCTGGCACAGCCTCTTGAAATAACCTAGATAAAAGCTGGTTGCATGGTGATATTTTCAGTCTGTGTGGCCTGAATTTCCAAACTGATCATTACATGCTGCCTGGAGCTTTCTATTCTCACTGGATTAAAAAGATTATTTTGAAGAGGATGGAGCAAAGGAGGGTGGCCGACGGTCCCACTGTCCCCTTCGCTGTGCTGAGAGCGGTGAGGTGAGTGGCGGCTGGCAGTGCCCCCCCGAAATAGAGAGGTTTGCTTGTTTTAAAAACCATATAAGCTGAACTGGACTTTTAAAGGAAATCTCATTTTTAGCTTAAGAAAAAAAGGTAATCACAGAAGTAGGACATGTGTTAGAACTGTCTGATCTTTGAATGAGAATACAGGAAGATAATTTAATTTTCTTTGGGAATGTATTATTTTAGTTGGCTTATTTGTCTACACCTGAAAATATTTAATTTTGGCCAGTGAAATGCCTCAAAAAAAAAAGCTAAGGTATAAGGAACATGCAAGAAAATGGCTGTCAAATGCATTCACTTAGAATTGTCCTGGGTTCCGTTGCATGGACTGTAGAAAGTCACCAACAGTGGAGCGCTACAGTGCAGGCTTGGGTTTGATTCTTCTATTCGCGCTGTGTCTCAGCCTCTGTCTTTTTGTAGGACATGCAGCTAACATGCAGCCTTTTTCTATGTGATAAAAAAGCCATCTTATTTAAGGGGTATAGAATGAATGTTGATTTTTTTTTATATATACCATATTGTTCTTAAAAGCCTTAAAATGTGGTCTAGAACGCTGAAAAGGAAAGTCCTTACAGATGCTACCCAGTAGAAATTGTGTTAGTGCCTCTCTAAAGGTTTTGGCATTTGTTCAAACTGAAGTTGGAGTGCTGCTCAATGCTGTGTGGACACTGCAGGACAGCAGGCTGCTTCAGTTAGCACAGATGAGTCTGGGAGCAGGTTGTGTGTCCCCACAGCTGTCCTTAGGGCCCAGAGATCCTGGCACTGGCCATTAGAACCTCATGATCATCTTGTGATCTGTCCAACCTGAGAATCTATGAGGACCCTCTTGCCAGGTTGTGAATGGCTGTGAGCATGCCCTGTGAGCGGCATGGGTGTTTCTGGGCCGCGCAGTCCTTGAGACGGGGACCACTCACGCGGGACACCTGTCTGCCCTTGACCCAGAGCAACTGCATTGCGGAAATCCTATTTTGAGGCCATTTTAGCTCACTCTGCACACTCTTGGCTTCCTCTTCCTCGCTTTGCTTTGGACCAGTGTTGGGGGTGTTTAAAGGCAGATTAGAGGATTTGGGTCAATTTCAGAATTTGAGTGGATGACAGGAGCAGAAACTGGCACAGTGGGTAGAGCAGTAAATCAGGCGAGGGTCTCACAGTCTGGCTCTGCCATGTCAGCATGGTGACCACGGTTTACTGAGCATGTGCTGTGTGCAGGTGAGAAACGAGGGTCTCTGCCCAGGGGTGTCATATATACGTGGAGCCCCCTCCAACATCCCTCTGCTACTGTCATTCTCTTCACTTTATAGATAAGAAGGCTATAAACCAAGACTCAGGGACATCAACTCTATTTGCTGAAGGTCATGGGGCTAGTAAGTGCTGAAGTGTTGGGATCTACACCTCGCTTGGTCTAACTCAAGCTTATTGTGGGCTTTTTTTGGTGGGGTCAGGGGGAACTGTGTTGTCTTCCTTTGACTTTCGTGTTTCTTCCACCTAAGCTTTCAGATCATGGGGTGTGGGTATGACATGGGACATGGAACAAAAGATGTATGCCTGGTGGCTCCAGCCTGCCACCAGGCACAAAAAGGTGGGCGGGTTGGGTGGGAGGGGAGCAGTGTTAACGCCCTGCGTCTGTTCACAGCCCGGGAGCTGAGCTGGAGGGAGGTGGGTGCCAGGTGGGGGCACGGGCACAGGCCCCCATCACCGGGGGAAGCAGAGTCGGCTGGCGTCACTGTCAGGGTAGGTTTGGGAGCTGGAGCACAGGTGAAGAACACTGACGTCACAAACTTTTCGGGGTGGGGGTGGTTTACCTTATTCCTGAGGTATATATTAGTGGTGTCCAATTTTGCCAAAATGTTTTTTGGTCCATGAACTTTGGACTGTACACATTTTTGTGATGATAGCCTTTTAGGGAAAGTTATCTAATGTTGGCTTTGTTTTCTCTAAATGATGTGGTTTCCCCTTTCCAGTCATATCCTTAACAATTTTTAAGGGCCCCTGACAGGCATGCAGTGGGAAGGTTTAGCAACTTGAACGTGTGAGCTCTTTCTTCATGAAATAGAAGCTTTGGTAGGTTCTCCTGTCATGGGGCAAAAGAAAAGGTGCGTAGAAGTAAGTGTGAGATTCATCTGTGTAAATTGCAGTGTGTATCAGGTTTCTTGAGCCCCAGATAGACAGAACAGTAGTCTAGGGGGCGCCCCAGCCTTTTCCCAGACCTGGGGCTTGGAGCTCAGGGTTAAGAATGACCGTCACAAGCTAAAGAGACGCCTCGAACTTGAAGGGGAAGAAACTCCTAAATATAAGCATAACCATTTATTTTAAAGCACCATATCCCTTATTTTTAGTCTCTTCTCTACTGTTCCCCCACCTCGACACTACTTAGAGGTTGAAATCTCATTTCATAAAACTTCAGGTTATTTCCAGTTTTGTCCGTTGGTATCCAGGAGTCCAGACCTGAAAAAGCTCTTTTCTGCTGAGCCTTTGAAATATTTGAAGATAGTGACCAGGCCCCTCCTGGCCTCACGCTGTTTCTTTAAACATACACACCTCCCCTCTCTGTCCCCTGGCAGCACCTGTGTGGATCCCAGAGCCTGGTCTCACCTTTGGGACCCGAGCGTGCAGGGCACACGCAGCTCTGAGTGCTGCTGTCAGCTGAGCGCAGAACTCTCCAGAACGCCAGTGCTTCCGTCTCTTTGTCTTCCTTTTTCACACAGGTCCTTCCTGACTTATGCTTAAGACATGAATATTTCATATGTGAAAGGGACTTTACACATATCATTGAATTTTATCTTACTACTTTCAGCTCTTCCTCTTCAGATCTTTGGATAGTATTTTTTTCCACCCGACCTGTAATGATTTCTCTGAGCCGTGTGGTTGAGGATTTGATAACTGGGACTTCTCTATCTTATCTAAGTCCTTACTAGCAAGCTCCAAGGACGCCCATCTGTGAAGTGTGTGTGCCTGCTGCTTGCTCTTTCCTTTGACTCAGGCTCCGTGAGAAGTGGGGCACATTCGACCAGATGACGCCCTGTGACCTAACTGAAACGACACCTTGGTCCCTGGATTGCCTGCTGGAGGCACTTTAACCTCAAGACAAACTTGTGTCTGATAGAAACTGTTGTGGGTGGAATGATGATGTTTTCAGAGCGAGGAGACAGTCTTTGTTTCAGAGTGTCCTTTCTTCTTATCCACAGATGTGGCCAAAACTCTCCCTTGTAGTAATGGGAATGTGATTAAATGATGGTATAAATACTGTGCCATAATTCTATTAAGGATTGAAGTAATTTACATGTAGAGGCTTGGTCTGAGGAAAATATCATTGATAAGAAGGGACAGTGTTCTATTTTATGTCTTTTTTTTCTCTATGATTAATCTCTTCTTTCTTTATTAATCCTTACCCGACGACATTCTTCAGATAGAGTGGGAGGGAGGGAGAGAGAAAAACATCGATATGAAAGAGACACACTGACTGGTTGCCTCCTGCATGACCCTGACCAGGGCCAGGGATGAACCCTAACCGAAGTATGTGCCCTTGACCGAATCTGCGGGCTGCCGCTCTAACTGCTGAGCAAACCGGCCATAAGTTTATGATCTTTTTGACATCTTGCTTCTGTGTCTAAGAAATCACCTGCGGGAAAGCTCACCACAATGAAGGATTCACTTAGTTTCTCCTGACAGTGAGGTGCTCCCCAGGTTTGAATTTGAAATTCCAGTGATTCTTTTCATCCTTCCCTGATTTTCTAGAGGACTAATAAGGAAAATGGGAACATTCCTGGCTGGGACGCTAAGTTGGTTGGAGTGTTGTTCTGATGTGCCAAGGTTGTGGGTTCGGTTCCTGGTCGAGGCACATGCAGGAGTCAGCCAGTGAATGCATGGATTGAGTTGATGTTTCTCTCCCTCTCTCTCAAATCAATAAATTAAAAAGAAAGAAAGAAAGTGGAAACAAATGCTGTTGAGGACCTCAGTGTTGCCATTACCTCCTCCAGAGCAGGGATGACAAGTAGAGGCACTTCCGCCCTCCCTCCAACCCTCAGCTGTGGCACTTTTCCTGGGCAGGACCGTCCCCTGTCCTCACCCAGCCTGCAGGCAGCACTGGGGTTGATGACTGGGCCTCAGTGGAGCCCAGATGTCCCCTGTGATCTGGGGATGTGGGCATCTTCCATTAGGGTTCAGAAGGATGCCTGCTCCATCCTCTTTCCTGTGGACACCTCTCTTCACATCACCTGGGCTTGTGCGAGAGCTGGTCTTAGTGATGCTGTCCTGGTTTCCCTCCTCTGGAAGCCAGGGCTCAGTCTCCCGACTCCTGCAGGTTTGTGGCACTGAGGTTGTGCTGTGCGGTCACTTTTTGTGATTTGTCTTCTCTCTCCATCAGCCAGGTTGTGACTTAAACAGGTTGTGTTCTTCTCCCTTTCTTTAATCGGAGGGGCCCAGTAAATATAAACAATGAAAAAGTATCGTGGAGGACTTATTTTTTAAAAGCTTGGCAAAAAGGCATCAATTTACTTAAAAAATGTCATGTGCTTTTTTAGAAGAATTAATGCATCCCCTAAAAATTATTAATTTAAACAAATTATTTGTTAAATATTTTTTTGACAAACCCCCCCTCCTCTTTACCCCGTCCATCTAAATAATTAAAAGGAGAAAAAAAGCCAATTCTCTGCTATTTAACCATCGTCTCATTTTCTCCCCCTCCATAATGGGATTGGTTTCAAACTGAGCTGAACAAAACTCCATGTGTCTGCCCTGCCGTTCGCCGGTGAAGGCACCAGGACACACGGCGCAGCTGCCGGACGTCCCTGGCTCACCTTTCCGGATCTCTATGGTTGTTTGTTGGTGTCCTGGGGCCCTCTGGGACCCTGCCAGCTATTAACCTTCAACAAAAGTGACGGTTTTACTTTGAATTTATCTTCTTGATAAGCATTTGTTTTTGCTTTTTAATACTACCCGAGAGGGCATGGCTTGTAAAGAAAGGAAAGATGAATCCCGTGGTTTTTATTCCTGCCCTCTGTGCTCAGTGGCTTATTAAAGAAGACTCCTCGTTGACCTTGACTTCAGAGGTCAAAGCCAGAGGAGGAGTTGACCCAGAGCAGCTACTTGTCCAGAGAGCTGGTTCCGTGTCTACGGAAAACACAGCCAGTGGCCAGCAGAATGCTTCGCAGACTTTATCCCGTGACAAGTTTGATGTTTTTGTCAGAAGAGCTTTGCTACTCACCTTAGCAGTAGCAGGAGCAGTGTTTGGAGAGCAGAAGGGAATACACACGGCCTGTGTGTCCTCCTGGCAGAAAGACAGCTGGCGGCGGCTGGAAACACTGTCCCTATGGCTGTGAGGCTCCCCTGCTCCATGGTCTCCGTCCAGGCATCGGATCACAGAGCGTCCACTCTGCAAGGTGCCTTTCCCAGTCCTTCGATCTGCTAAAGACTCTTGACAGTGTTGTTGAGGCTTTGAACTTGCGATTTTTGTGCTGTTGAGAAAATTATAAGGCTGTGGTGTGCTGGGATGTGTTTGCATTTGCTTAATGTGAGTGCTGTATTGTAATTCATGGCTTCATTGGTTTGGAGAAGTCTCATTGCCCTTGCCAATGTTCATGTCCTCGTGTGATTAACACATGTACTTTCAGAGGAAAGATTGTGTCTTAACATCTTTTAAATGCTCCTGAAATGAACTTCCACCGTAAAACATTCCATCATGTTTCTTTTCAGTACATATTCTGTGCAGAATGTTCTTGGTGGGTTTTTCAGAAAAAAATGTTTTAAATTAGGTTAGAGGTAGTGAGGGCACATGCTTTCTTTTCTTTTTCTTAAACAGCCAATACCTGATTTCTGCCACCTTTTTTTAAAAAAAATACATTTTTGCATTTATCTTCAGATAGAGTGCAAGGAAGAGAGGGAGGAAGAGAGAGAGAAACATCAATGTGAGAGAGACACATCGAGTGGTTGCCACCCACACGACCCCAACTGGGGCCGGGGACAAATTGCAACTGAGGTATGTGCCCTTAGTGGGAACTGAACCCGGGTCTCTGTGGCCCATGGGCTGACACACTAACTGCTGAGCCAAACCAGCCAGGGCTCTTTTCTTTTTTTAAATGTGATTTTATTGATTTTTAGAGAGAGAAGAAGGGAGAGAAAGAGAGAGAAACATCAATCAGCTGTCTCTTGCATGCCTCCTACTAGGGATCGAGCCCCAAACCTAGGCATGCGCCCTGACCGGGAATTGAACCTGCACCAGTGGTGCATGGAACAGTGCCCAATCAACAGAGCCACACTGGCCAGGGCGAGGGCAGACACTGTCTGTGTTGGTTTTTCATCTTGCGTTTGGCATCCTTCAAGCATTGCTGTGCTTCCCTGTGGTTTCCATGCTTTTCTACATCCATTGTCATCTTGTTTGTTACTCACGTTTGCTGTCTGAATCCCAACTAAAGATTGACTCTTCCTGTGAGCACACTGCTTTCACCGAGCCACAGACTCAGTGCGACCTCTCTGCCAGGCCTAGCAGAAGGGCTGGTGCCTAGCATGCAGGATCCATCCCAGCCGCCAGTGGCTCATGGACAGGGCCAGGGTTACAGGGACCTCAGTCCGGAGTAATACACATTTTAGTCTATTTGCATGAGTGTACTCTGTGGTCACTGGTTGTTCAACATTTTTACTTTATAACCTTGTTCGTAATTTAAAATATTATAACATTTTTTTGTTGACTGTTGGGTCTTTGCGTGTGTGTGTGTGTCTGTGTAATTGCAAAAAAGCACATGCATTAGAGTTTGCCCTGTTGATGAGTATAGTGAAGACACAAATAGAAATAGAAAATAGAGACAATTTGGAAATGGGAAAGAATATTTATATAAAACCATTAGTGATTATTATTTGTAGTAAAAATCATATGATCTTAATCATGATTTAAAAATTCGGAGCTTCTTCTGCCTCATATACTTAAATTTTTTGCCCAGTGTTCAGTACATAGGATTTTTACGCCCAGGATCCCTACCTATAGTTTCGACTTTTCTGGCTCTAGTCATTGGGTCATCACTATGAATTCCAGTGTTTGTATCTATCTGTAACAGTATCTGAGGTGATGAGTAACTATAGATAATTGTAACCCTCTGGACTCTCCATGCATCTTACCACAGAGATGTTTATTTAATGTGTTACTACTGTATCTCCTCTTCCCCAGTAAAAACTGCCATTAAACCTTTAGTGTGGTTTATAATTTGGAGCGTACTGCGTATAGGAAAAAACAAATGATTTGCTGATGTCTTTAGTGGGGAATGGAGCAATTTGCTTAACCAGCTTTGGAAATGATTCTCCGGCAAATGATCAATAGATCCTGGTATGGGACAGTGTAGGCATAAGTGAGATTGTGTGTGTGTGTGTGTGTGCGCGCGCGCGCGCGCGCATGTGTCTAGGGTGACTGGATTTCCCTAAAATGTAAGTGGACTGTCCGATCTCAAAGGCATTTGACTCATTTTCAGGCATCTGAATCCAGAACTCCTGGGTCTTTCTCCTTTTTTTCATGAAATTAGTGCCTGCCTTTTCCCTCCCTATCTTTTTCTCTCTCTCCTTTCCTTCCTTTCCCTTTAATGAAGCTCCAAACAAAGCAAAGTTATGGATGGAGGATTATGGAGAGCTTGCTTGGTCCTTTTGTTTTCTTCCAAATTGAATCCTGAAGACTATTAACATCAACTGAAAAGCAGACACATAAAAACATTGGCAGTACATATTTTTCCCAGTCCCAAGTGGGCTGGACATTTTGCTCATGGTGGGTCTGCTCTGACCAACAGGTGAAAGACATGACCAGCATAAGATTAGTAAACATGACAGTGAAAACAGGTGTGCTGGGCCCTAAGCTGGGCTCCCAGGCCCAGACTGGCTGCCACTCCCTGGTGGAATACCGCACACACCTGCCCCCATGTGTACCCACACTGCATACTAGCCCATGTGTGCACCTACGGTGCGCCCCCCCCCCCAACCCCGTGTGTAACCGCCCCCTGTGCATTCCCATGCTCACCTGCCTGGTGTTCAGCTTCCCTCGTGTGCCCCACCCTGCCTCCTGTGCAGGTATAGAGATGTCTTCCTGGTCTAGGAGCAGGGAGGAATTGGGGGTATTGCTGTTCTCATGCAAATGCCTAGGAAAGGGTGAGGAGGGGCCAACAATAAGTGGAAGACAGAGGAAAAGACCAAATTAATGGGAAGGTGGTAGGTGAGTGACTTCTTGGACACTTGGAGCAGAAATTCAACATATTTTGAAGCTGATTTAATTGACGAGGAATAGGCTTTCCTAAAGTTGGCTAATTCCAGACATGGTTTTTCATAGAAATTTAAATGAAGTGTTTTCTTACTGCCAATTGAAACAAAAAGCATTTGCCCCTTTATTTAGTTCACTTTTGCCAGGTAAGTCTTTAAGCCTTGCATTTACATCACTAGCATTTTATGTTGATTTACCTGAAGTTATGAGTGTATGTTAAACAGTTTGTGGCCAGGAATAGAACCTTTAATAGGGGAAATAATTGTCTTGGATGTTTACCTGATGGCTTACAGGGCCTGTCCCAGTTATTCTTTAAATCGCTTTTTGCTACAGGTGATTTGACTCAGCAGAGGGGAGTTGGTGTTGCATTTATATTTGGCCCTGGATTTGGAATACACCCAACTGTGGACAGTTGGGGCATAATTCCTCAGTATATATCTGTAGAAAATATAACTGACTAACATATTTCTCTTGCTGCTCTTACAAATGGGTTGATTTCTCTCATTTTCACAGTGAAATAGACAACTGTTACTTCTTTGTTTGATGATTACTTGAAGCTTTTCAAACCTTCCCTGGTGAACAGACTCCTCATGGGAGGTGGGCATGGGGTGGGGGTGGAGGCTGTGGAGGTTTTCTGCCAATCGGAGAAGAGTGTTTTGCTGTTTTGAGTTCCCCAGTTTGGGGAGAGCTGCTGGAAAGACTCATTCCTAGCTGTGCCCTAGTAAACGTTTTCAAAATATTTTTTCAGGCAGCTTGGGACCAGGGTGTTTTGAATAGCTTGTTAAACAGACTTTTAAGAGGTAGACCCAATTAGCACTACTGAGTAGTGTTTAAATGTTGACTAGATTCATGAGACTATGCTGGAAAATAAATTGCAAATTTGAGTTAAGTGTGCTATTTTAAACAAGCTTTAGGTCCTTAAAATCACTTTTCCCGAGCCAGAGATGAACTAGCCTCTCCCTTGTTTTTCTTGCCTGGTCATCAAGCTTTAGAGCCCTGGGCCAGCCTCCCCAGGACTCAAACATATTCCTTTTTTAGAAGTAAAAGTACCTGGCCTCTACGATACATAACTGTGAGTCATCCAGTGGATATTAAAGAACTATAAAAACAGTTCAGGATAGTTTTTCACATTGTTCCAGGGCACAGTCTAAATTTGGATTCATTTGAAATTGAAGTGAAGGCTGCTCTATCTTTGGTGCCCCAACAGAACATTCTGGTTGATACTTTTATGAGGGGAGGGGAGGGCGGGCAGGGTCCGCCTCACCTGGACAGAGGCGCTGGGTCTGCTTGCATTCACTTCTGTAGTGCCGCCTCCCCGCTGACGTCAGTAACCCATTTCTGCCATGGGAGACTCGGACACAAAGCCTCATGGTTTTGTCATTCCAGTGAGGGCCAATATTCTGTTTTCCTGGCGGGTAAACCCATGTTTACTTAAAGTTTTATATTAATGTTTAGTAATATTTGGGCAGATTAGGCAGAGTGTGAATGCATGGAAATACCATGCTATGTCACTGTGGGAAAGTCATGAGATGAAAAAGGTATTTCGCTGGAGCAGCCTAGAGTTACAAGTGGGAACAAGGTAGGACTTTATGGAAAGTCCGTTTGGGTCTGTCTTATGTGTCTAGCGATGGTGTCAAATGCAACATGTTGGCAAGTCCTGGAATGTTTTACATGCTGTTTCTCGCACAATTGTAATATGTAGTGTGTGGTGTTAACAAGAGCTGCCAAACGGATGCCCAGGTAATAGAGGCATTAAGGATTTTTAAGCAAAAGGTGAGCACCAGTTGTTGTGGTGGTTGTGTTGGTGGGCGAGGCTCAAAGGTACAGAGAGAACTGCCTTTCCCTCTGTGTTACCACGAAATTGTAAACATCTGTGTCATGGGCTTTGTTTGAGTTGGTTTTATTGCCCGCAGTCCTCAGTATGATATCCAGCATATAGAATTGGCTCTTGGTCAGAGGGAGCCTTTGAATCTGTTTTTGAAAAGCATTATACCAAAGAGTGTGGATAGCAGTCCCGGTCAGTCCTATTTAATCTGAACACATTATGTTTTTCTTGTTGAAGTTTTTGAATTTATGAACAAAAATGAACATTTGTAATGGGATTTGATGCTTGAATTCTTATTTTAAATCTATTCCACATAGAACTTTGACTGAGTAAAAGGTGATCCAAATGTTTATTTTATGGGCAGTGCTTTAAGGGATATTGTTATTTAGATGTTAATGTTCTCTGGGGTTTCCTGATTACTAAAATGATGTATTTGCTTATAAAACAACCACAGAATGAGGCATAGGGGAAGGGGAGAAGGAAGGAATTATTAAAATAATAAAAGAAAGGCGTATGCTTTTCTTACAGGGATAGATGTGTTTTGTCATTGAAGATTTTATTTGTTCTGCTGCTGAGCGAGTCCTGGCTTGGGGCAGGGGAGGGGGACAGACTGCTCTGTTTTTGCTGATAGGAAGCTTGAGTCTGGTTTTGCTTTTTTCATAATGATAACCTTGCTTTCCCCTCCCTTGCCAAGAAGTTACACTGGAACATGATCAGGATGGACTGGAACTTCAGATTTGTGAACACACATTTTACAGAATTGCTGGTGTTTTATTTGTGACATCTTCCAGGTTATGCAAAAAAAAAAAAGTTTAAAAACATTTTGGCGAAAATGACAAGTTGGTGGAGTTGAGTAAATATTTTGTGATACAGTTTCAAGTGGTCTTAGAATAATCATGATGCTGGCCATCTCCGCCTTCTTGGATGCTAGCACCATGCCGTCTGCTGTTCTCAGGACAGTTCGCCTTGCCTGCATTGCTTAGTGATGATACACTGTTATCGACACTCCACAGATGAGGAGACTGAGGTACAGAGTAAAGGAAGCCCAAGGTGTCAAGTTAGGTGAGGGAAAAGGGGGTTTGAACCTAGGCTCTGGTCCATGCTCATAACCACTTTGCTATAACTGTATTAAACTAAGTAATTTAGTAGAGATGAGTATACATGAATCAAATTATTTTTTATGTGGCATAAAACCAGACCCATTAGTTTCCATGCCTTACACAGAGTCTAATGTTATGAAAGGTGTTTCCTATTGTTGAGTCATTTTTCTGCCCTCACTTTCCACCGCACTGCTGCTGATAACCTGCAGAGGGTTATGAAGGAGGAGGAGGCAGCCCTCCTATAACAACACCCATGTTTCTTCTTATTACCCATTGATGCTTTTCAGCTATAACTCTCACCAGTTTTCAGGTTTTTCCTGTGGATCCAATCCCATGTTGCCTGGGAATATTTGGGTGGGGAGAATCTGGTGATGTAGTTCAAGTGGAAATACTGTGAAATGAATACTTCCATAAACCCATGCACTTATGTGCCTGTTAAATATACTTTTAGCAGTTGAGCTTTGGCTCATGGTAGTGCAACTGTTTTTCCATGAATAATGCTTTAATGTTGGTCTTGGGTTTTTACTACTGATGTTACAAGTTTGGCGCTGGCCCCTCCTTGAAAAACGTATACAAAATGCCAGTTTGGTGGAAGGATTACAGAATCACATGACTTTTGGATTATGTTTATTTCTGTTTTTAGTATTGAAGTTATTTTTTTATGTTGTAGTAGAATTTTAAAAATGTGTCTGCATGTACAATTATTCTGTGGTAAGGCTGAGCATTGGTGAGGGCGCTGGTCCAGGCCTTGCAGTGTCTGCCTCCTTTTGAAGGCCACTGGGCGGAGACAGCTGGCCCTTCTGCTCCTGTGGTTTGATGAAGCACCTGATACCCCGAGTGCTGTATTCATTATCACATTTGGACTAAAATTTCTAGACCAACTACAAATGGGATTCTTTTGAAACTTCTATCACTTCCCAAACAGCCAGGATTTCTGTAGAATTGGATTGGAGAGGACTGGAAAGGGTTAATCTCGCAAAACACAAAAATGGCAGTTCCTCTTTATCATGAGTAAGTGTGTGGCCTGGAGAATTCCTGGCTTAGGCTGTGCCCGTGACCAAGGCACAGTGTAAACTCCTGGGGGAGTGCAGTCTATTTTCACGCTGTCAGGAATGCATTTGGTGTGTTTCTGCCAGCCAGGCATTAAAGGGGTCTGTGCGTCACCTGGGATTGCTGAGCGCGAGGTGCTGCCCTTCTGACCGACTTCAGAAGTCAGTTTGCATCTGGCACACAATTGGCCTTCTTCGGTCAACAGAGCTAGTTTGCGTAGTAGTTAGTGAATGGGTCTATGAAGAGAGTGAGTTTACAGACTTTGTCTAATAGAGGCTACTCCCTTTGAATAGAGGGAAAACAACTTATAGAAAGGGATGGCCTCCTGAGTCCCCAGTGGCTGTGGCTAGCCTTGGGCCCTGTTAGGGTGCCAGGGGAGAGGGAGGCATGCACAAGGCAGGCCGCTCCAGTGAGTGGGAAAACCATGCTCTTGTGTAAGGAAGCCTCCTTGGTGACAAAGGTAATAAACATCATTAAATGTAGACAATCTGAAAAGAAAAAGAAACATCATTCACAAAATCAACCACTTACACAAATATTTAAAAACCAGTATTGGTGGAACTTTTTGTTCATAAGAGATCATTTAAGAAATATGTGTGCTCAAAATGTTTATTCCTGTAAGAAATCTGAGTCAGTTGGAGGAGAGATTGGACTTGGCTCCCTGAGGTTCATGCTTGTGGCCTCCTTGCAGACACCCGTTCTGTGTGGCCTGGGCATTGCCTTTTACTCAGCGTCGCCTGCTTAAATGATTCAGGCACATGCAGCTTCTGTTTAAGTAGTTCCTTATTCACCTTCTCTGTCTGTCCCTTCTTTATTCATTTGAAGACCAACTCAGATGCCTGGGGCAGGGACTTGTGGAATTTCCATCCTTTGCAAATACCTGGCATCCCCATCTTTGAAGAACTCATCAGATTTTTAAAAATTCCTCCTCAAGAAGTGAATGACTGGTCTCATTCAGAGGTATCTCAGGACACATTTACATACACGCCCCTTCATTTGACACCTGTGGCTTTTAGAGAGAGAAAGCCAGATAACACTGCATAGTAATTTAATCAGTTTGTGTCCACACAGTGCTTCTAGGATTTCCCTCCTGAATTCGGTAACAGTACCCTTCCCCTGAGATTGATACATATATAATTAATTAACTAGCCTAGCCAGTTCTCCTGGAAAGGGCAGTGGCAGGCAGAGTACCTCAGCCTCTGCAGGAACCCCTCCCCCCAGGACACAGAAGCTGTGCTGCAGCGGGTTGACCAGCACTCCTGTTTACTATTAGCATCTAGATTGCACCTCCTGGGGCAAGGCTGGGACATTCAAGTTCTCATAATATTTATCAAAAAAGCCAATTTGACCTACTTGGCATATATATGTATGTTGTGCTCTGCATCCATAAACATTGCAATGATTTTTCTAGAAATCTTTGAGAAGTTACCACAAATCCCTTACCGGTCCTATAGTGTGTGTATTCTTGTTTTTGTTTTTGTTTTTATCCTCACCCGAGGACATTTTTCCATTTTTTGTACAGATAGAGTGGGAGGGAGAGAGAGGAAGAGAGAGAGAGGGAAACATCGATGTGAAAGGGACACATCGAGTGGCTGCCACCCGCACGACCAACCAGGGCCGGGGACAAACTGCAACCAAAGCACGTGCCCTTAGCGGGAACCGAACCCGGGTCTCTCTGGACCGCAGGCGGACGCTCCAACCGCTGAGCCAAACTGGCCAGGGCTAGTGTGTGTATTCTTTTACCACCGTTCTTGAGACTGGCCACAGCAACCTGTCCATGTGTTACCATCATTCACACATATGATTTATAATATTTTCTTAGACAAATGATGAAAACATAGGTGGATTGAGTAGGGAGTTCATTTGGATGATAAAGTATATAATAATTAGGATTAGAGAAGCAATCCACAGTTGCAGGTTGCACTGTAAAAGACAATTATTAGTACAGAATTTTTGTGGTTCTCGATATATCTTCCTTAAGCTAGTAGCTCTGCTTCTTCACCATGAAATCTGGATTTTGTTGAGTAACCTCTTTGAATTCAATAGCAACACTAAATAGAGCTCATTTATTGTTTAATGTGTTCTCTCTCTCTCTACACACACACACACACACACACACACACACACACACACAGAGCTATATTAGGGGATAATGGCATATCAAAAATGTGAAAAAAACATAAAAGGACTTTAGGAAGAGGAATAGAGACTAAAATTAGGTGTTAATACATCCTAATGTGAAAAAAATGAAAGGAATTTGGAAAGAATGATGCATTTTATTTTTAGAGATAATGTGGTTGTATTTAAAGAAGAGGGCCATATTTAGCATTCATAACAGTAGCAATGACAGTGATGGTGACAGTAATGAAGAATGCTTCCATTTACTGAGTGATACATACATGGTCTCATTTACATATACAGAAAGTGCCCTCAGTAACATCCTGGAGGTTACCAAACAATTTGTTGTACAAACCAGAATATTTTTAAGAAGGAAAAGGAGTGTTATTTATAACTGTTCTGGGACAACAGGTGTAAATCAGAATTGCCTGTAAGGCAGCTAATAAAAGATACAGCAGGACTGTACCTAATCATTAAACAGATAACGTTGGCCTTTTCATGAATATTTACAGGCTGAAACTAGAAGAGGGGAGGGTCTGCTGAACAGGAGAACATCAGCTCACTGACTGTATCTGGTTTGCTATTATACTGATTGAACTGAAATTCTGTATAGACATTATACCCTCAGAGCTGAGTTTGGACGGCCTTTAAAATCAAAGTTTTAAAATCTTGAGTGTGGTATCGATTTATTTTTATGATGGTTTACATGTTAGAAATTATTCCTTTGCAAGGCATAGTTTACTTAGAAGGCAAGAGAGTGGTCACAATTAAGGAAAAGTGCCATTTACAGCTTTGTTCTTAACAGCTTATGAGATTTGGAGGACTCGTGATATTTTAGAAAGCTTTCTGGTGGTGGTAGGAATGAAATGAAGGCCCTGCTAGGGCGTGACCCAGAAATCTGTCAGTAATTGCTCTCATTGCAAGAGTTCAGATTTAGAAGTTTTGTCTGCAAAACTTGCATTTCCATGCAGCATCTATTAGTAACAATTTTGAATTTGTTTCTTGTGTGATACCTATTTTTGATGAAAATATTTTTTTAAAATTTAAATTATATTTTACATTTACTATTATTTTGTATATTTTTATGTAGACATGAAAATGATGTAGGTAGTAGAGTAAAATAATAATAATAAATCATGACACGGAAGGATGTTCACTATTAATAGGTGCATCAAGCAATTTACAAAGCAGTATTGTTATTTGTTTCCATTTTTCTGTTTTAGAAAGAAATATATCCTTGGGCACATACAGACAGAATAGTGCAAAGATACATACTAAATTTAACTGCTTATTTGAGGATTAGTAGATTTTAAATATTTTCTTCTAGCTCATGATATATTGATCAGATTTTCTGTTCATGTATACTTTTAACATATGAAAATCTAAAAATTGACCTTTTTCCTCTTATAAAAGTGGAAGCCTGTATTCTGAAGCTAGTTCTTTATGTAAGCAGGCTAGTTCTTTATGTTAATGATAGAGTTTTCAAATGATGGAGTAATTCACTATCATCTTGTTGTCATGGTCAGAAACAAGACGGAAGTCCCTATACGATATTTAAAAAATGATTTGTAATCCATTAGGTGGTTCTTTAGTTGAGAAAGGTGATAGCCATGGGGCCCTCCATCGTAAAATGGAGCATTGCCACCATATGCTAATCTAAGGAGTTGAAATAATGATTCTACCTTCAGAAGGGAAGAAATCATAATAATCTTTGCTCTAGTCCTTTCTTACGACAGATGAGCATCTGATGCCTGCAAGGTTAAGTGACTTACCACAAATCAGAGCCAATGGAGAGTAAATTTGATGATCTGGCTCTGAGTCTAGCAGTCTTAGAAAACCTTTAATATTGTTTTTGTTTGCTTTTCAACTGCCTTCTAACTACACAGTACCTTTTGAGCTGTTGAAGAGCCTTAAGCTTCAGTTTGCCTGTGCCATTCATTAAATAATATTCCGAAGCCATCCAAGTCCATTTGGCAGTGGTTAATAATCTGTAACTTCAGGTACTCTAAATTGGTTTCCTGGCAGACCCTAGTCATCAATTGCTGACCAGTCTACTGCTTAGTGCTCACCTTGTAATTGCACTACAATGTTAGTCTACAGTTGTAAAAATGTACTTGGATTGAAAGAGTGGAGGCCTGGTAAATGCCTGCCAATAATTTAAATTTGTGCCTGCCAGGAGAAGAAGGTGTGCTTGTGCACTGTTAAGTGGCATCTGCGGAATGTCAAGGAAACCTTCACTGGTCCCCCGAACTTGCTCTGATGCCCCTCTCCTGCCTTCTCAGAGCACCTCGTCCAGGTTCAAAGTAGTTAACTGTGGCGGTCGTCACACACACACGTACGTATTGAGGTGCTTCCTGCCTTTCCGTTCCCAGCTCTGTCCTTAGCTTCAGGCACAGGAGAATTGCAATAAAAATGAGGATGCCCTTCGTCCTGTCTGGGAGTGCTGTCTTGTAGAGGTGGGGTTTCTCTTGTTGCTTATCCCCCCTTCTTTTAAAGAACATTGAAGATCTGATTCCTAAAACAATTATACCATTAGTCAGGGCTTTTGGTTACTAGCAGTAGAAAATATCTGTAGCTTAAGCATCTCATATGGTAACAATAGTACATATATATAAAGAACTACAAAGGGGTTGAGTTTTTTTGTTTGTTTGTTTTTGTTTTTACCCTATTTGCAATCTAAGTTTGCCTGCCACAGTTTGATAGATGTTGGCAGAAGACATGACTCCTGGGTCTGATATAAAGGACTTTTATTATTCATGGTAGTAACAGTAGTCATGGTATCAGCATTTTTTTGTGTGTGAATTCTCAACCAAGGATATTTTTTCCATTGACTTTTAGAGTGGGAGGGAGGGAGGGAGGGGGGAAAGGAGGGGGGGGAGAGAGAGAGAGAGAGAGAGAGAGAGAGAGAGAGAGAAACATTGATGTGAGAGAGATACATTAATTGGTTGCCTCCCTCACAACCCCAACCAGGGCTGTGGATTGAACCTGCGACCCAGGTACATGCCCTTGACCGGGAATCAAACCCACAACCTTCCAATCTGCAGGCTGATGCTCTAACCACTGAGCAAAACTGACCAGGGCAGCATTTTTTTTTCCGCATTAGTTCTTCAAGCCCTAATTCCCACAGGGTAACGTGCAGAAGGCCAGTTGACACTTGTGCTGCAGTAGGTTGTGTTACAGAAGAACCCAAGTCTCATACTGTGAGCATGGCTGCTCTTTACTCTGGAGGGAGACACTACCTCTGTTTTGTAAGTCCATTCACTGTAAAAATATATGTGTAACGATGGGCTGGAATAAAGACAGTGCTTCTGTTGGCACGATGTGCAGAATTGCAAGAGGCACCTGGAAAGTTGTCTACCAGCAATATGCAGTATGGAAATTTAAAAAACAATAAAAAGAAGTCACTGTAATCCTTCCATTGCAAGGTAATCACTGTTAATGTTTTGAAGTATATACTTTTAGTGTTTTATCTCTATGTTGTATATAGCATATATTTTATTAAAATTGATAATGTTGTACACTCTGCCTTGTATTTGATGTCTCCAGCTAACACTATATTACGCCTGTTCCCATCTCCCTGCTACCGAGGTTCTTCTTCACATGGTGAAGCATCTTTGCCCAGTTTTCAGTCCTTCATCCCTATTCTATGCCTCACACCTAATTGTACTTAGTATAGAATCAGAGTTCTAGAGATTCAAGAGGCTTCAGATCATGGTCCAGTCCTTTCATTCAAGGTGCTAATGTTCTTATTTAACATAATTATGTTTCACTGAGACCTTCTGGAAGCAACAACACAACTTTAATATGTAACTATGGTGGTGGGACTTCGGGGCATTGTAAGCGTTGGTGGGTTAGCTACATTGCTTGGGTGATTCTACTCCTGATAGGTATCAGGGCCTTTGCATGAGGCCCTGCTAGGTTGTATCAACCTGGCGACTGGTTCTTAGAAGCTCTGGACTCCCTTGATCTTGCCCCATCAAGCCCACAGCGGCTCCAAGGCCCACTTATGCTTAGAGCTACCTGCAGACTCAGGAGCCCTCTGCCATCAGGCTGGTTGTCATGGGGTCAAGTGGCTCAGAGCCATGGGCAGTACTTGTCCAAACAGGAGTTAGTTTTAACAATTATTCTTCCAATCAGACTCAAGTCTTTGTGAATAGTAGCAAGACAGATACTTTCCAGACATGTATTTCTCTCAATTTATTAAAAACTATTGAAAAATCTTTTTTCTTGAAAAGTACCCTCCAAATCTGTAATTCAAGGTGTTAAATAATCATATTTCTAGGTTCCATTAAAGACACTTATGGGGTATTTATAAAAATAGAATTTGCCTTGATTTAATAAAAAAGTTTGGTACTATTAGATTTGGATTAAGGCAGCACTGCTAAATATTCTTTTGAATGGTGTCTTTCTTTTGAAAGGCACAAAGCTCTCTTATCTTGCTTTCGAGAAAATATTCTTTGTTGAATGATTTAAGCCTGTTAGTTGTTGGAAAATTATAATGATGTGTTGCCTTCAAAGTCAGACAAGCTCCAGCTTCTTTGACTAAGAAGAGACCATTGTTGAGGATTATTTCTACTCCAGATGTCACTCTATTGACTGGACTTTATGGAGAGGACATCTGAGACTTTCGAGGCTGTGGCACTGTGCATCTCATTCCCGTCTCTCTCTGTTCCCTGCCCGCCCCACTCGCCTTTCATCCCACATTGGGAGGTTTGTGGAGAGATGGCATGCTCACCAACAGGACTTTGCTGGCCGTGAACAGAGCCTCATTTCCAGTTGGCATCTTCATGTGTGTTTTACCTTTGGTCTGACCATTCTCCTTGCTCTGCCTGTGTCCAGACAGGGAAGTGGGGAGAAGGGCTTGGAGCGAGGCCTTATAGAATGTGTCCAGACAGATTTGAAGGAGAGATGTAGCCGACACTGGGGTGGCCATGGTGTACCCAAGGTCCACTAAGACTAAGGGACCCACCTGAAGCAGCATCAGCCAGGGGTCAGAGCACAGTTCACTGACTGAGAACAGGGTCAGGATAGCAGGATCCCTGCATTAGCCAGTGACTCAGCCCCAGATTCTGTCCCTCCATAGGGCGGGAGAACTAACTAGGGCAACCGTGATTTCTGGGAGGCAGACACTGGGAGGGGCGTGGCTCAGTGTATATTTCAGTCAGCTGGCCCCGCCTTCCCCTCCCCTCACCTCCACCAGGAGGTGCCTTCATTCAGACTGTGAAAGACACTCCTGTCCTCTCAGCACTCTGTCCCCTCCCCCATTCTTCATCCTGAGGTCTTAGTTAAGTGTCACCTGCTGCAAGGTTTCCTTGACCCCTCAGATTAGGAATCTCCGTTAGACATGGTTTAGGATCCTGTCCTTAATCTTCCATTGCACTTGTCACCTGAATTGAATACTTCCTGTGTTGATTATATGTTTCATTTTCGTCTCCCCTGTCAGACCACAGAGTCATGAGAAACAAGAAGTCGTTGTTTTGAGCCACTAAGTTTTGGAGTGGGTTGCTAAGCAGGAATTAGATATCTGATACACCAGGCACATTCATAACTTTTTCTTAAATGGAGTAACCACGTTCTGTTAGTATGTTCACCTGTACTTGGCACTGAATAATCTACTTATATTCCGAATTTTAATCTGACCTGAAAGAATGATGTTTACTGCATTAAGGATTTTCCAGAGAATGTGCCATAGGCAATAATAGGCCATTTAGGAAGAGAGCGCCCGGACGGCTTGGAGCTTGGGCAGTGTGCTGCCGTGTGTACCGGTCAGTCTGGAGCTTCCCGAGGTGATTCCGCTGAAGGTATTCACGCTGCAGGATTTATTTTGGCAACTCCGTTAAAAATAAATAAGAATAAAAGGAAAAACAAACAGCTTCATCCCTTCTTTCCAGACTCAAAAGCCTGGTAATCATCATCTTAATTCTAACAGTAATTTCTTAAAAATGTGTTTTTATTGATTGTAGAGAGAGAGGAAGGGAGAGGGAGAGAGAAACATCCATGATCGGCTCCCCCTTGCATGCCCCCTCTTGGGCATGTGCCCTGACCAGGAGTCGAACGGGGACCTCTTGGTGCATGGAGTGATGCTCATCCAACTGAGCCACACTGGCCAGGGCCTGACAGTAATTTTTCAGAATCAAGTAGGGAGGTGATATTTTGCAGAACATGTTTTCTGGTCTGATATTTCTAGTTTTGTATTTCATGATGAAGACAAAGATTTATAATAATATGAAGACAAAGATTTATATTTAAGTTACTTTTTTATAGTCTTAGTATAAAAAGTAATACTTTTTTTTTTTTAATCCTCACCTGAGGATATTTTTCCATTTATTTTCAGACAGAACAGGAGGGGGAGAGAGAGAGGAACATTGATGTGAAAGAAACACATCGGCTGGTTGCCTCCTGCACAACCCCGACCAGGGCCGGGGACTGAACTGCAGCTGAGGTACGTGCCCTTGACCAGATTGAACCTGCCACTCTTTGGTCCATGGGCCGCTGAGCCAAACTGGCAAGGGCAAAAAAGTAAGACATTTTAAGAAGCAGTCTTTTTAAAAATTTTGTTTTGTTAGTGAACTGTCCAGCAGTGCTCTTAGTGTCTCAGAACGTGATGGTCCTGGAGGGACTTGTGACCCACCCTATTTCGGAGAGTGGGGGACATGAGCAGTGCACTCCTGTCTTTGTCCCTGTCCTCAGTGGGTGGGAGGCTCAGCGCCTGGGACCGGGGTCCCTCAGGGCTGGCACTGAAGCTGTCGCAGCCTGGTCACTTCCCCGGCGGGTGGTAAAGGGGTGCAGGCTGAGGACTCTTGCAGAAACCAGGATGGAGTTCAAAATTCAAGAAGGAAGTGAGCTCTAGTTGATTGTACAGTCAAACTAGTACTTTGGTTCATTCCCAGGTTTCAGCACCAAAAAAGACAACTAACTGGTACTTTTTCACCTTTTGTTATTTTGTTGTTGCATTGCACCTCAGGAAACATCTGGTACTTTCAGGAAAAGCGACGAAGTAGGAAGCCTGCGGCTCTCTTCTAGGATCGTAATGGATGTCTTGAATGTTTCTAGGCCTTGGTGAAAGTATTAGCACCTGCCAGGAGCTCTGGACTTTTAAAGGCTGCTTATGCTTTTTATTTCTTGGGGAAGAAACACTTGTTTGGAATCGTGTGTGTTGTTTGAAGCCAAAAAAGTGTCACCTGTGCTTTTGGTGCTACTGGATTTCACGCTGACCTCACAAAGTACAATACTGGGTCCGAAGGCACCTCCACTGGCCTTTCTTTATGATGCTTGGCAGCTTAGCCATAAGGAAGGCACCTACTGTAGGTGGACGGTCACCGCACAATCAGTGCAGGACTCATGTAGGAAGGTGCCCTTAGGGACAGAGAAAACATCTAATTAAAGAGAGACTTGGAGAAATGAGTGATAGAGTAGAGATTTGGGGAAGAGGTTGTCTTAATCATGACCACTGTGATGAGCCCTGTCTCCCCTTAAACTGTCGTTCAGATTTTCCAACACAGAGGTAAAAACAGATACAGTGTGGCCCGGAGAGTTCCCCTGAGGGTGTCCTGGTTTTAGAGTAGTGACTTCATCTCTCTTTGCCTCAGTTTCTTCATTGGAAGGTGGGGATGGATAATCATGGTACTCACATATAGGTTTACTATGATGATTAAATTACTCAATATTGTGAACTGCCTTGAACAGACCCCGATGTCACATAAACATTGCATATGTTTTATTAGTAACATTTGTCGGGTATTTATCAGACTTGTTAGAAACCCAGTGGGCATGGTGTTGCCCTCTTTGAAATGCTTATTTCCAGGCTTTTCTTCCTGCATGTCAGTGTTTGCGGTGCAGAGGGACACCATGCCCAAGGATTAGGGAGGGTACTGAATTTTGTTGTCTTAAATCATCAGCTATTGCCAGAGTTATGCAAAGAACATTGTTGTGTACGCTGCAGCCTTGGGAAGTGTCTGCGTGAGGGCCCGAGCTTGGAATAGGTGGGGCTGGCTGAGCACATCCATCGCAGGCTTCCTGGCTGGGTCTTTTGTGGATTGGAAATTCTTTGGAAAAGAAAGCATGTGATCCAGAGAAACAGGGATTAAAAATTCATCAGCGTAGTGAAGCAGCCAACTGTTTCATTCAGAATATTCATGGCAGTAAACAGTAGTTCCTCAGCATTCTCAGTGACCTTCCAATTAAATGTGCTGTTCATTACATTTGGTTCACAGTGAACACCTATCTCGTATCTGTTTTTCATCAGCCAAAGATGGAAGGATAAAAGCTCCTGGCAAAAATACATTCTTCCCGTTGTACTTGTAATTTAATTCACGGAAAGCTGCCTGTCACACTCCACCATAACTCATCAGCTTTTATCATCTGCCACTATGTTGTTAAAAATGCAACATGGAAGAATAACTGATATTTTAAAACATACCAAATCTCCCCTTTAAAAATGTACCCTTTAGAAAAAGAAGCTTCTTTTTAAAAGATTGGACACATTTCTCGGTTCATCTAGAGTCTTGCAACAGCCGTGAGAAGTTTGCCTTCTCTGCGCTCAGCTTGAGTTAGTCTCTCCAGATACTTGCTTATCCTCAGGAGTTTGGCTTTGCACATTTTCTTCCCATGAGTCTCTCTGAGGTCCCAGCAGCACCTTTTCCCAAATGGCCTGCCAACCTCCAGGATGTCCCTGGTGTCCGTTCTGTCCTGACGTCCAGGCAGCCTGACACTAGGCTGCTGGCTCCTGAAATCTGTCGTTCCATGTTGATGGTATCTTTGTGCGTGCGCATGACTGGTGCATGTTCATTGTCTGGGTGAGGTGGAGCCTGCAGTTTGGAGGGTAGCATTTTCAAACCACTTTATTGTATGTTATTCCTGTGCACTGCCAAAAAAGAAAGTAAAACTCTAAAATATAAGTACCTATCTGTTGTTTTGGTGTATATCGGTTTAGGCTTTTCTCTTTCTATTTATGTTTGTGTGCATGTAACTTAAGCGTATATAATCATATTTTACATATTTTTAAAGGGATCACTTTGCCATAGTTTTGTCTCTACTGAAATGTAAAACTATAAAACTTCCAGGAGAAAGTGTGAGAAATATAATATTTGTGATTTTAGGTTAAGCAAAGATTTCTTAGATAATATGCAAAAGCATGAACAACAAAAAGAAAAGCTAATAAACTGAATGTAAAATATGCCATTAAATGAAAATATAAACCACAGACCAGGAGGGAGTACTTATAAATCATATACCCCTTAGAGGACCTGATTATATGAAGATCTTTTACAACTTAATAATAGTTAAGACAACCAAATTGAAAAATAACAAGATTTGAGTAGACACTTCAGTAAAGAGGCAATCTGGAGGGCAAATAATCACATGGGAAGATGTCCAGTATCATTAGTCACGAGGAAAGTGTGAATTTAAACCCCAGGAAGTACCACTACTCGCTTATTGAAATGGCTAGAATGAAAAAAGACTGACATTGGACACCACCTGGTGTTGCTGAGGATGTGGAGAAACTAGAACCCTCCTAGACTGCTGGTGGGAATCTAAAGTTGTACAGTCCCTTTGGAAAACAGCTTCTTAAAAAGTTAAATATATGCTTACCACATGAACCAGCAATTCCACTTCTAGGCGTCTGTCTCAAGAGAAATGAAAACATATGTCCAGGCAAAGACTTTATATACATGTTCAGCAGCATTACTCGTGATAGCCAAAAACAGCCTAAATGTCCATTAACTGGTAAACGGATAAGCCAGATATGTGGGATGTCACATTCATACCATGAAATTTAGCAATAAGGAACAAACTTCTGACACATGCCACCAAGAGGATGAACCTCAACAGCATTATGCTAAGTGAAGGAAGCCAGACACAAGATGCTACATATGGTATGATTCCATTTTCTTGAAATTTAGCAAGAAGGCAGAACTGTAGAGACAGAAAGCAGATCAGAGGTTGCTTTGGCCTGGGGGTGGGAGAGAGGGTTGCCTGCAGAGGCACAAGAGGTATTTTGGAGTGATGTGAGAGTCTAACACGGCGGTGGTGTTGCACAGCTGTATGCTTATGAAAACTCATTGAACCATCTAAAATGTGTACATATTGTAAATAATAGTGCAATCAAATTTTATTTGACAGGTTGCAATCTACAAAACCCTTTGCCATTTATTTGCTTTTTAATGTTGATCCTAAGAGGTAGATGATATACCTGTTTTCCAGAAGAGGAAACTGAGGACCAGCGATGGTATGTGACGTGCAGGTCTCAGAACCTGTAACTGGCAGACCAGGTGGTCACTTTTCAGGTGTTCTGGCCACAGCACCCCATCTGCTTAAATGAGTGAATTTTATGATATATAAATTTTACTTTATTAAAATACCTTAAGGCATGTTTTGAAGAAAAACATATCATGAACATCTTTCTGTGTTAGGAACTATATTTGTGTCATTTCTTAAAATTTAAGAAATGGAACACTTTAGACATTTGTAGAAATAGAATTTGGTCTTGACTACATACGTACACTTAGCTACAGTGATCACTTCATGGCCTATCTCCATTCAGCTTTGTTCCAAAGGGAGGGGGAAAAGAGAGAGAGGAGAGAGAAACGGACAGATATCAACTGGTTGCCTCCCACACGACCCCAACCAGGGGTGGGGATCGAACCTGCAACCCAAGTATGTGCCTTGACTGGGAATCGACCCTTTGACCCCTCAGTCCGCAGGTTGACACTCTCTCTCTTTTTTTTTATCCTCACCTGAGGACACTTCCTTCCATTTTTTGTTCAGATAGAGTGGGAGGGAGAAAGAGGAAGAGAGAGGGAGAGAAACATCCACGTGAAAGGGACACATCGAGTGGCCGCCACCTGCACGACCAACCAGGGCCGGGGACAAACTGCAACCGAGGTACATGCCCCCAGCGGGAACTGAACCCGGGCCTCTCTGGACCGCAGGCCGACACTCTAACCACTGAACCAAACCAGCCAGGGCCGCAGGTCGACACTCTTAACCGGTAAACAAAACTGACCAGGGCTCCCTGGATTACTTGGAAGCAAGTCCCAGTCATTATATCATTTTTCCCATAAAGATTTTGGTGTAATATCTTTGTTTGTCAATGATTGCTTACTATTCCATTGCTTGTGCAACAATGTGTTAAGCCAGTCACTGATTGTGGGTCATTAGGTTGATCCTTACATGCGGCTTTGGTAAGCGATGCTGCAGCAGATGTGCTTGCAGGGAAATCTCCATGCCCCTTTTCCAGCATCACCATCTTTTTGTCGAACTCCTTGTCCTAGAAGAACTGTCTTGTTTGGAGGAACTTTTTTTTTTTTTTTCTTTCTCCCAATGAGTTAAAGTGTGCTCTAAGAAGAAAGGGTTTAACAAGACTCACAGAAGAATTGCCCAAGCTCCTGGTGCTTGTCCAGGAACTGTGCTGAATGGAACAGCCCAACTGTTTCTCTTTCTTTCGTTACTTAGAAATAAAGACTTTATTGGTATTCATGTCCCCCACCCCACCCCCCTTTTTGCTTACAATGTGATTACTTTAAATGTTTTATGAGCAAAGTTGTAAATTTTGTAGCCAGGGTCTCTAAAACACACACACAGACACACACACATACACAGCACACACACATACACAACTTGTCAGCCCTGGAGACAGTATTAAAAGTTAGTCTTTCAGTTGTCAGGAAATTTTCTTGGTTCAGACTTTAGGAAAGGAGGGGGGAGCATTGCAGTGCCCCAGCGAGGGGGTTCCAAGGGTGCTGACTGATCCCCTATCTCTATGTGGGGCATCTCACCTTGGGAGCCCAGAGCAGATGATCTAAGGCTAGGACTTGAGTGTGTGGGATGTGGGGACCTGAGGAGGAGGTTGTGAGTTCTCCTGGAGGAGCTGGCAGTCCCTTCGGTTGAGTTTTGAAGGAAAACTACAAGTTAGGTGATGGGGGCAGTTCTTTGTAGAAGGTGTGAAGTGTGAACTGGCATGGTCATTCAGAGAAACCGCATGCCACTTGTAAGGACAGAATTTTGTCTGACCTCCTCATTACCAGATGGAGAAACTGAGTCTGGAGAGGCTGTGGCTTGCCTGAGGCCACATACTCAGTGGTGGAGGGAACTCTGACCAGAACCGCCGTGTTCCCCATTCAGAGCCAGCTGCCCTGTGTGTTTAGCCCCTGACACTGCCGTCCAGACCCCTTTAACTTCCAACAGCATCATCAGAGCCACGGAGGAGTCTCATTTTCCCAGACCCGGGGAGACAGATGAGAGGAGGTCAAGTCACAGTATTTTTTTTCTTCTAAATCTCCTTTCAGACACTTTTTGGAAACAATGTTTACTTGTTTCATAATTGTTTGGGGTAAAAACCATGGAATGGAAAGGAAATAGTTACTTTTTTTGTTTCAGTATGAATCATATCTATCACTCCTTTTTTTTTTTTTTTCCCATTAGTTATTATAATGGAATGGTTTTAAAGTATAAACTTCCTTGGTTTAGCCTCACTTATTTCCAGTAGTTTGAAATTAGACTAAAATTCGAAGTCAGCAGAAATGGCGTGGACATTGCAGAATGATCTGTACACCAGAAGTCAGTGTGCTCTTCCTGAGTCCTTGCATCTAGGCCTTCCCGAACCCTGTTCCTGGCGCCCGGCATCTCCTTTCTCCCCTCGCTTCTGCCCTCATGGTCTGTCGTGAGCCTTAGGCCAAACATGGGATCTGTTTCCTTGACATTTTTAGGAATTGCTTAAGTTGACTGGTGGCCATTTGTAGCCATACTTCTACAGGAATAGGTAGGGTTTTTGAGGATTCTTTTTTTTTAAATTTCTTACCTGAGCATATTTTTCTACTTAATATCAGATAGAGTGGGAGGGAAGGAGAGACAGACAGAGAAACATTGACATGATAGAGCCACATCAACTGATTGTCTCCAGCACAACCCGACCAGGGCTGGGGACAAATGCATCCAAGGTACGTGCCCTTGGCTGGAATCGAACCTGGGACTCATTGGTCCGTGAGCCAATGCTTTAACCGCTGAACCAAACTGGCCAGGGTGAGGATTCTTTATAACTGGGAAAAAAAAGTCATATTAAGGTTATTTTCTGACTTCTTGATTTTATCTTCTTCTAACTTTCCAATGAGAGTTGTAGGTTATAGTTAGACCACTGATTCATATTTATAAGACCTTCCAAAATCATTTCCTCAAATGAGGAAGAATCAAAGAGATGGACATTTACTGACTCAAAAAGAACCATCTCAAAGATTAGCAGTAGAAAGTTCAGCTATTAACATGCACTACAGTGACTATTGAGTAATTTAGACCTATTTATAAACACACATGGATGAAACCCATATTCTGAAATGGTTTGCTATTACTGATGTTGAATGTACTAACATCAGCACTCATTATTACTGTAAACTTGCCCAGCTGTGAATTAACCTATAATGGGACATACACAGTAATTCAGAATATGAAACAGTGGAGTATTTTGTTTATGTGTGACTGAAAGTTTAAAATATTAGAACAAGCATTTATCAGTTGAAGAATATAGAGCTTTTCTGTGCAGACTTGGTTATGCTTCTCTTTGTATGTAACTTTTAAGATCCATTCTTTAGAAATTAGTAAGAACAATATTTTGTCACACGTTTTCTGTTGGCTAGATCTGAATACAGATATGAACAGTTTGTGTTTAAGGAAAAGAATATGGGATTTAAATTTTTTAAAAAAAGTCTTATCAAATCAGTGCTGTGAAGGAAAATTTCTCAGTGAATTAAAAAAGTATAAAGAAAAATGTAACATAAAAATAAAGTAGTGGCTAACATGTGTTGCATATGCCTACACTGAGGGCTCAGAAGGGAGGCGTTAGAAACAGGTGGCAGGCACCGACCCTGTCCCTCGCGGACCAGCAGGCAGGTGTCTGAGGGCCTGGGAGGTTCCTGCTCACCCCGTGGCCCGGAGCCTGAGCTAATTGGTGCGTGGTTCCCTCAGAAGAGGGAGCTCTGCCCACAGACCAGCTTCTGCCCCTCCAGCCAGCCTCCCTGCCTGCTCTGGGCTGCCATGACCTCACCCAAGGCTGAGCAGGTCGGAGTTGTAGTGGCTTTATCCTTGGATGTCTTTTGCACTTAAAAGGTTCTATTAGAAAATAAAATGGGAATAATAAAAGGTTTATTTTATAATGGTAAATTTAAAAAATACAAAATGAAAAAATATAATAATAAGAGGTTTGCCCTGGCCGGTTTGGCTCAGCGGTTGGAACGTCGGCCTGTGGTCCAGAGAGACCCGGGTTCGGTTCCCGCTAAGGGCGCTTACCTTGGTTGCAGTTTGTCCCCGGCCCTGGTTGGTTGTGCGGGTGGCAACCACGTGATGTGCCCCTTTCACATCGATGTTTCTCTCTCTCTCTCTTCCTCCTACTCTATCTGAACAAAAAATGGAAAAATGTTCTCGGGTGAGGATTAAAAAAAAATAATAGGTTCTCAGTCAGTACATTTTTAATTGAATGCTAGGTGTGGGGTGTGTGTTGGGGTGGGGGGAGGTGTTGTGCAGAGGACTGTATGTGGTTCCTGCAAATAAAATAGAGTTGTCATGAAACACAAAGGTGCTTTTGATATCTTTTTTCCTACTGTCAGATTATTATTAATATAGCATTATTTTTTGTAAGAAGCAGTTTGGTATTATCAGTATAGTCTTTAATCTGGACCAGGAAACAAGGATAAAAGACCTTTCCTCTAACTGGCTACAAACTTGATTCCTTGGAATGCTTTCTGTCTGACGTAACTCAGTACTTGAACATGAATGCACAGATATCCATCACTCATATAGGAGGGAAAAAATGATTTTTTGTGGATAAAATATTGATATTAAAATAGAATATTAAATTTTTCAATATTTGAAGAAGTTTGAATTGCTTGTTTTACAATGATGTTTTGCTTGATACACATACTCTGATTTTAGTGTGCTTATGATACCACCTTGAATGTAAGTATAAAGGTGACATTGGTTCTTAAAATTATTTTAAAAAAATTTCTGATCTTGTCCCTCCTACCTTCCTCTTGAAAGGAGAGTGACTGTTCCCCAGGAGAGTGTGTCAGAGTCAAGCTGACTCACCAACGGCACCAGCTTAGCGTGGTCCTGTCCTGTCCAGACACGTGCCTGTGCCATTTGAATTCATGTCTCAGGCATGCAGGGTGCTTCACAAAGCCTGTCTGAGGTTTGAATGCTAGCCTGCGCCAGTCACAATAGCAGGAGTGCCGAGGAAGGGCTGGGACAGCTAGGTACGAATTGTTGGTGTTGAAGAAAAAAGAGCTAACTTTTTAAATTTCCTGAAAGACTGGGAGAAACAAAGCAAGTGACTCTCTTCCAACCAGGGCACAAAAAGTCTGCTGATTGTAGCCAGGGAGATAGGGTTTAGTACCCATTGCTCTATTTTTTTTTTTGTTTGTTTGTTTTGTTTTGTTTTTAAATTTACAGATTGTATTTGTATTTGATTTGGGTCAAAACATTTGAGAAAGAGATTCTCATAATTTTTATTTGTACAGGGCTCATACTAGTTCATTTATTTTCTGGCAGTCAGAAAGCCAAATAGGACAAGCTGTATTTTCTCCATGTTTGAATGAAGAAAACAGTGTACAGTTAGTGACAAAGTTGAGATGAGTGGCCTGATCTACTGATTGAGAATTTATTGCTCTGACCTAAGTAGGGTTGAGTGCTGTTGACTGACTGCCAGCGTACGTTAGAGGAATCAGAGCAGATGAGAGGTTCTTCCTCCTAGAGGTGTGTGTGTTTTGTACAAATAACCTTACAGACACTGATAAGGATGAGAGTAAAACAAGTCTGCTTTGTACTTATAAAGACCCATAGTTCAGATTGGAGCAGGATTCCTGTGAGTGGAATGAAGGGGAAGGAAAATACACCTTTTTGCTCCCTCTCCCTCTCCTCTTCCTCCTCTCTCTTTAAAAAATAAGTATTACGTTTGCAGTTACTAGCAGAGGAGAGCATACTACTCCAGCAAGCTTGAGTGCTTTGCTATCACCCATTTGATACTGTGCTTAAGAACGAGTTAGCTGTGTTTGTTTCCAAACCTGTTTGTGTCAGTGTATTTTTACCATCAGTATATCGTTTAATTAAATATTACTAAGGTTTAAGACATCTGTGGGAAAAGAAAATGTTTCTGTAAAAGCTAAGCTGAATGATTTGAGAAGACTCATATAGGCAAAGCATTAAAAATAACCTGACAAATTAAGTGTGGCAGAGAGAATGCAAAAAGGGATATTCTCTCAATATCTATGAGCACCCTGCCCTTAGATTTCTCCTGGAATTCTCTACAGTCTGGCTTCATTTAAAAGTGAATGCCAGAATTAGCATAGTAATGTTTATGCAAGGAAGACCTTGAAGACGGTCCATCAGGACCTTACACTCAAGGGAGAGACCTTAGCCCAAGTCTGAAAATTGCAGCAAGGGACAGGCTCTTAAAGTGGACTTGACATTGTGTTCATATTGAACTGGAGAACGAAAGGAACAGAATCTTTAATGTGTGTCTTTTTACTGGCTTTCCCCTTACTTTAACAGACTTAGTTAAAAATTAACTAATTAACTCTGTCACCTGTGGGTGGTAACCACAGACAGTGCGTTCCTGCTGGAAAGTGGTTAGTTTCCTTCGCCTTTGGATCACACCTGTGTAGAAACCAGAGCACCGGGGGACTGGCCATCACTAAGGCTGAAATGACTTGTTGGCCTTAGTTGTCCCCTACCTAACCTGGCAGACCAGTAAGCCTCTGTGCAGATGAGCAAATGAACCTGTAGGCCTCAGTGAAGGGGATGCCACGGGTCACTCAGTCAGGGCCACTGGAGGATGTGGTTCCATTCCTCATTTCACAGGCAGGGGAACAGGCTGTGTGTCCAAGACGCGCAGGCGTTTGTCCATGCTAAACACTACAGGCTCTGAATTTGGCAGCTCAACAGGGTGTTTCCTTACCTCCTGTTTCCTGAAAAGGGCATAGGGTGATGTTTGGAAATACAGGTTAACCTGACCAACACAGTTTTTTGAAACAATCAGAGAAAATCTGTTATTTAAAGTTTATATCTGCCATTGCTCCCAAGAAAGTATGGAAGAAGACAGCAGAAGGAATGGAAACCTATTGTCATACAAAACAGAAATCAATCCTGTTGTCACTTTATTTCACCTAATTATTTTTTAATGGATGGATTAACCTGATATAACCTGTTATATCTCAGTTTGATGATAGGGGACCTCATTGATTTTTCTGTGATATCAGTTGATGTCTATGTGTAGTAGACAAGGGTGTCTTCTATTTCTGACCAAGGTGAA
Organism: Molossus molossus; assembly: GCF_014108415.1. Taxonomy (NCBI): domain Eukaryota; kingdom Metazoa; phylum Chordata; class Mammalia; order Chiroptera; family Molossidae; genus Molossus; species Molossus molossus. The sequence goes on along the minus strand of NW_023425366.1, from coordinate 28,239,570 downwards.
GGGAAACACCTTAGGTAAAGACACATCCTATTTTAGGTCCCTTTGCCTCATTTGTTGATTTCAAAGCAGCAATTATGGAGATTTTCCTTTGAAAAAACAAAAATTTTTTATTGATTTTTAGGGAGAGGGAGCGAGAGATAGAAACATCGATGAGCAAGAAACATCAGCCGGCTTCCTTCTGCACGCCCTCTACTGGGGATCGAACCCACAACCTGGGCATGTGCCCTGACCAGAAATCGAACCCGTGATCTCTTGGTGCATGGGATGACACTCAGTCCACTGAGCCATACCAGCTGGGCCGACTTTTCTTTTATATTAACAAACTACTATGTTGTAGTGACTTAAAAATATTTGGAAGAATGTAAAGTGATGAGAAATTATTTTTGATGAAAATTAATAGTTTATATATTTGGTTTTTACCCTCTGTGATTTAAAAAAGAAGCTAGAATATTCAGTTCAATATTACGATTGGAGAAATGAATTTACGTAAGTTAAAATAGTCTAGATTTTCTGCCATTAAAAAAGATGATTTGGAGTTTGTCTTCCTGGATTTTAATTTTGGGATTCCTGGATCTTGTTTATAACTATTAGAAATTCAAGAAACAACAACACTGTAACCAACTTCCTTTGAAAGGTGCACCTTTTTTACATGATGCTGATGAGGAGAGTGCTGAATTGTAACGTGTTTCTGCAACATTCTGCTCCGGTGGGTTTGTTACCAGTGTTTGCTCCTGAACACTGTTAATGCTTATTGGTGGTGATGGCAAAGTTGGTCATGATCTAGAAGCGTTTCACACTTTTTTATGCTTTTATATTTTACTAGTGAATGTGCTAGTGATAAAAATTTGATCCCCCCCCCCCCCTTTGGCTTTCTTTATTTAGATCATTCTTTATGTGTGACCTCGAGAACATCATTCAGCTTCTCTGAACTTCAGTTTTCCATCTGTAAAGTGAAGACTCTGTGCTAAGGGACTCTTCGGGCCTCTCTAGCTCTAAAGCCCAGTTATCCCCGAAGTGAGTGGTCTCACTTGTGTGCCAATCCTATGGGCAGCATCACCAACATCGGTTAAGTTTACTTCTGCTACTGCAAAGTGTGTAGAGATTGAGAGACCAAATCACTCATCTTGTTCTTTCCAAATAGTTTTGAGACTAGAAGCTAGTTTTGAGAACTGGTCATTGATTTTCACTAATTTGATTAGTTTTAATTTATTTATACTGCGCTAATTAAGAACTTGTGTTCCAGAGTCAGCTTTGAACCCATTCCCTCCACTCCACAGCTCTGTGATCCTGGGCATGTGATTTACCTCCTCTGTGCTTCACTTTTCTCCTCTATAGTTAGGAGCAGCATGGTGTCTACTTGGTGTTTTCATGAGGGTTCAGTGAGATAATACACGCAGAGCTGGGCGTATATCAAGAGCCTGATAGAGGTTGGCTGTTGGGATTGTCACCGACTTGTTCTCCTCATTGTTGTAGCAAGCCTGCAGAAATATTCTCCCTCCTGTGCGTTTGGCGCAGTCTGGGTCTGCCCTCAGCATCTAGCCCCACGATCTGCTTTGACTGTGCAAACACTTCAGATGTGGTTTGCTCTCCCAGAGTTTATGATGGGGGCGTGGAGCCCCTAGACTTGCTTTTGCCGGCCATGGATTCACGCGCCTCCGATCATTGTTATTTTTGCCTGCACATTTATTTATATGATTATTTGAGAAGAAATGATGTGTCCAACAACAAGATGATTTTTATCTTCTCTGTTGAATTTGCTTCACTGTTTGTGGACTGCTGGGGTTGGTGTCACGTACCCCAGCCATTAAGAAAGAACTGAATGGTCACTGGAATGTTGAAGATTTCTTAGAAATAACCTGTGATCCATATTCTCCTAATATTAGCAACACCAAGATAATAACTGGACTTTTCTTCCAACGCGTAGTGAAAACTTTTGTTTGGTGGATGTCAGCTTGGATTTTAAAGATCCTGTGTATCATATAGCATACTACTAACTGTGTGTGTATTCCATGGGGCCTGTGCTGGTATGGGAGCTGCAGGATAAAGGCATGCATACTGTTAACATGATTCTAACTCAGAGTGTCCTGAACTGGGTCAGTACATTTGTTTTTCCTCTTTTCTCATCACTGGCTTGTTTGACTTGCTTACTTAAATACTTCTAATACCCTCGTGGGGTAGGTAGCCAGCCCAACGTCCCATGGCTGGGAAGGGGGAGCTGGCATTCTTGCGTGCTCTGCCACCTCTCCTAGACCTGCAAACCAGTCAGAAATGCCCTGTGTGATGAAGAGTCTGCTGGGAAACCGGCTCCTTAGAGTAGGACCAAGTGGCCCGAGTGTGTGGCCGAGAACTAGGTTGTGAATTCTTTCTCCAGCGATGTGCACCAGGGCGTTAAATGGTGTAGATGCATAGTTCCCAGGTGATGCACTTGTTTTGGTACATTTTACATACTTCATCTCCCATTTTTGACTTGGTATTTGCTATTAAGATTATAGCCCGGCTGGTGTGGCTCATTGGTTGAGCATCGACCCATGCACCAAGAGGTCGCCGGTTCAAGTCCCTGTCAGGACACATGCCCAGGTTGAGGGCCCATCCCCAGTGTGGGGCATGCAGGAGGCGGCTAGTTGATGTTCTCTCTCATCAGTGTTTTTATCTCTCTCTCTCTCCCTTCCCCTCACTCTCTCAAATCAATAAAGAAAAATATTTTTTAAAAAGATTACCTAGAGCCAGAAATTAAAAACAAACACACAGGCAGAACCCCGATGCTAGCCGCCATGCTGTATGTGATCGTTTATCCGGCCATGCAGTGGTCACTCTTCCAGGCATCCTAACTGTCCTGTCACGTAATTGCTAGAGCCCCTAGAAAGGAGCCTCCATCTCTGCATCTGAAATCCCTTTTTGGGTCTCTCTCGCTGTTAATCATGGCATTTATAGTCACCTTTTCCTCTCCCTATCTCCTCAGGAGGCATGAGAGTATTTTATTTAAATGTCCATATATCCTCATCGTTCTCCCCCGTTGCTCCACAGCCCCAGGTAGAAAGTGTTCCGAGGTTAGCAATTAGGGTTCAGTGCTTTCTCCAGTCAGCGGCCTCAGATGCCGTCACAGACACTCAGGAGTTCAAATTAGATCTGTGGTTTACAGGGAGGTTGTCTTTTCTCAGTGATGACAGGGGCACAGTTGATTGAGTTAATGAGAAAACCGTAAAGGTAAACTGTGAGCAGCGATTTCAGGTGTGAGTAACATTCCAGAAGTGTGGGCTCCGAGGTGGCCCAGCCCTGGGAGGGCCAGCCGGCGGCATGGCCACGGGGCTCACGGTCTCGGCCATGCTCCTCCTGTGATGAGGAGAGAGTATCGTGAAAGGTGACTGAACGCTCCTTTTGTCTTTTATGTCACTAATGCTAATTATTTGAGTCTAAGGTTTGGAAAAATATTAAATGACTTTTATAAGTTTGAAATCAAACACTTTATAATATTCAATTACTTTTAGAATCAAACTCTGCTTTTTTTTATTAAAAGAATAAGGGTGTCTTTAATGAGCTGATTTGTTATTATTGTTGTTAATCCTCACCAGAGGATGTTTTTTCTACTGCTTTTTAGAGAGAGTGGAAGGGAGGGGGTGAGACCCAACCAGGGCCGGAGATCAAACTTGCAACCCAGGTTTAGCCCTTGACCGGGAATTGAACCTGCAACCCTTTGGTCCAAGGGCCGACATGCTAACCGCTGAGCTGCACTGGCCAGGGCTAATTAGCTGATTTTTAATATAAGTATAATTTATGTCTCTTGGAGAGGGGGAAGAGTCTCAAACAGGTTCGGTTTTACAGTGTAGCTTGCGCAAAGTCAGCCAAGACTCCTCCACCAGGTCAAGTTTTCTCCTCATCACACTCAGTCACCAGCCCTAGTGACCGATCAGAAGGAACATAAACATAACATTTTAATAGAGGGTGCTTGTCATTTTCCTTCTTAGTGCATTATATAAGTAAAAATGTTAATTAAAAAAAAAAAAGCAGAAGAGTGGAGGATGGCATGCAGGACCCTCAGGGCTCAGCATGGGAGCCCGTGTGGCCGGGCTCACAGCCTCCTGGGCTCTTCAGGGCTTTTGCCCACTCTGTGCCGCGGGTGCTAACAGACCCACCGTGGAAGGTTGTTGGATGATTCCAGGACGGTGTTCATGTAAAGAGCTTAGGATGGTACCTGGGACAGCTTAAGTATCTCATGATTGTTAAAGTAATTGTCATTATTTTATGTGATGTCATTTAATTTGAAAAAAGTTCTTAATCTTTCTAACAATTGGCATCCAAGGACCTGTGCTAACTTGACTCGTGGAGGGTCAGCGCTACCATAAAACTAACGAATATAAAAAGTAAATAAATTAGAACAGTTGTTTGTAAGAAAATAGAATCTCCATCAGCTTTGATGGGGGCAGAGAGAGGACTGTGCCTCAGGGGCTCACAGCAGTGGCAGGTGCCGGCTCCGGGCTGCCCTACCAGCACCAGCGTGTGGTCCTTGCAGCTGAGTTGTGGGTGCATCATCCCACCGCAGCTGTGAACCAGGACTCCAACCAGAGCCACTGTGGATCCCCTAGACCCTGAGCCACCCTTCTGCACTAAATGGAACACTGACCGCTGGTGAAATGGGAAATGGTGATTTCAAAGGTTTATGAACTTTCCAAGATGAATCAATCCTGTAGAGAGGACTGGCGCTGCTGACCTGGAGTCCTCGTGGAATCAGCAGCGCCCGAGACGCTGTGGCTTCCTCCACTGCGGTGGACGGAAAGCCTGCCCCTGTGGTAGGTGGCTTCCCTGCCCAGGGAGGCTGCTCCTTCGCATCGTGTGTTGACTTTACAGGGTTTCAAGTGAAGTGCTCAATTGTTGATGCTATCGCAGATGAGCAAGAGATTTGGTCCAAGGCCAGAGCAGGTGGCTCAGTTTGTAGAAATAGGTCATGGCCAGCGTGGTGACATGACATTGGTGAATGGTTGTTAAATGCCAGTGGCATGTGAAAACCAAGTTCAGGGCTAGGTGCTTGGTGTGGGTATGTGAGGTGGGGATAGATGAGGAGTACTTATTTTCTTTTCACAGAATTTTTTGGGGAATTTGCTCTTGGAAAAGCTGACCTGACAGCTGTTTTCTTTAGCCCTTCCCCACTGAGCTAGAAAGCTCCTTTAGAGTCCTGCTTTGGCCTCTGAGCAAAGTTTTGTTATTCAAAATGCTCAGCCTGGGTGTCTTCCGGCACATCCCTAACCCTGACACCCCCTGCGAAGGCTGTCCCGCCTGTTTGGATGCTTCCAGCAGAGGGTGCCGCTGTTCAGCCATGCTCCTACGAGACCCCCCAGATTTGGGGACTCACAGTTTCATCTGGTCTCCTCTTCATCCGTCACATGACACCAAGCTGCCCCCTTGGGCTGTGTCGTCCTGTGCCTCGACGTGGCCAGGCCTCCTTGTCCTGGTGATGGGCCACTTGTGTCATTGTCTCCTGGAGTGCTGTAGAAACACAGCACCCGAATCCCACTGACCTGAGGAACCCGAATCTTCAGGAAAGGGTTCAGGACTCTGCATTTTACCAGGCTCTCTGTGTGGGAACTAGTAATAAAGAACCATTTCTGGAGGAAATAAAATAGATGGGTATTTTTGAAGCTATAGTTGGTACCAGCATGCAAAAGGAAAAGTTAGACTAGAATACAGAAAAAAAAGTCAGTTCATTCACTGCACATACCAAACGTTCCTTTGTGAGACTCTAAAGTCAGTATGTGTGACCCGTGTGTTCATACATTGGATTGCATTATAAAACGTATGTCTTACTATGGATCAAGGTCAGTAAAGTTTGAAAGCCAGTACAATAGTCTCTGAGTTTCTTTTCGCCACAGTATCCTTCTGTGTCGTTTACAATCCTTAGCCTACACACCAGCCAGTGAAGCATCTACTTTGTGATGAGCATTAATAATGAAAGCTGCCGGGAAGCCTTTAATCTGTCCTTGGCTGTGGACCTCACAGCTGGGCGTGCGCTGGGATCCCCCAGGGAGCCAAGAAAGTGCAGGCTGCTCCTCATCTCCTGTCTCAGGACCTGGGGGGCAGGTGTGGGGTCCTGTGTTTTGATAAGCGTCTCATGGGATTCCAAAGCACGGTTTGTGGGACCCCTTTTTAGGAAACACTGACCAGCCTGTGCAGGTACTTCTTGTGTTTATATCCTAAGTCCCGTAACAGTTCTGTGAGGTGACACCTCACTCCCATGTAACAAATGAGGACACTGCAGCCACTTTGATTCTATTTGGTGGCTTCATGGCATCACAGAGATGCTGAGGGTGGGGCCTGGACTCATGCCCGGGTCAGCCCTCCCTTCTTGGAAGGAATCAGGTTACACAAGATGTGAAAGATAAATGGCCCTGATTGAGGGGGTCACCCTCATGGGAAAAAGAAATAGGATTGTTAAAAAATGACTATTTTTAGAGAGAAGACTGGGCATGAAGTCTTTTGTCTTGGAAGCAAGAATTGTGACCACTGGTTCTAGAGCGGCCTTTTAGGCCCGTGCTCTCTGTGACCCGCGCTAGGGATACCAGCAGCAAGAGCATGGGGCGGGGTGCACGGGGCACGGACTGCACCATGCTCAGAGTCACTGCTCCAGACCTCAGTCCCGCTCCGCCTCCATCCCCCGGGTCCTCCCTGATGGTTTACTTGTTGGGCCTGGCTGCCTCCTTTGTAAAACCAGGGTGTTGTATAAGGTCATCTTGCCCGACAGCCTTCCAGACTGAAGATTCTTGATTCTTAGCTTTTGAAAGAGTAATCGTGCTTGTCCCTTAGCCTGACAGAGATACTTGTGGCTAAAATGTATGTGCATGTTCTGAGCCCCTCAGGGAGAATGATGTAAACAGAAACAGTCTACGGGGGCACTGCTGCCCCAGGCCAGACTTTCTCTGCTCCCAGAGCTCCCCTTGGGAACAAGCCCTGCCTCTCAGCAGGAGAGGGATGAGAACCAAGAACCTCATCACAGACATTTCCCTGGCCTCCCGCCCATCAGGCTCGGGAGCAAGGCACAGCCCGCGCCTGCGCCAGATGACCCCAACACTGCACAACTCAGGTTCATCTCATCATGTGAAGAAAGGGAGAAGGGTTTTCTTTCAGAACGAGGCAACAGCTTCTGACAGTGTGTAGGCAGGAAGCTATATCTAGTGGGATTCGTGAGAGCAAGAGGAAGTGGTCATATGTCCGGGAAGCTGGGCTAGTGCTATGTAGCTGTGCTTTTTGTAGTCCTAAACAGGCACTTTATTTTTAATTTGCAGATTATCATCTCTTTTCCTGTCTCTCTGGCACAGGGTCGTTCTTTCTTAAAAGGTATAACCGTTAGCCCGGCCTGTGTGACTCAGTGCTTGAGCATCGACTTATGCACGAAGAGGTCTGTGAGTCGATTCCCAGTCAGGGCACATGCCCAGGTTGTAGGCCTGGTCCCTGGTGGGGGACGTGCAGGAGGTAGCCAGTCGATGTCTCTCTCGCTCTCTCTCTCTCTCTGTCCCTGTCCCTCTCCTTCTCCCTTCTATTCTCTAAAAATCATTAAAGAAAAAAAAAATGTTTTTAAAACGGTGTAACATTTATGCTCAAATTCCCATCTAGTTATAGTCTTAAGTCTAAGTAGAATTAGAGGTATACGTCCTCTTAGAATACTATTTTACAATCATCCAGCATTTAATACGCCCACACCCTTGACATCTGCAGGTGATTAAATTCGTTATTCCTTCTGCTTGATATCCTGGAGAGTACATAGATTAGGACAACTTCATTTGGCCTGAAAATTGTATTTTTAGGGGTAAACGTTTTCAAACAAGGCTACAGCCATATTTCTTCGATCTCCCACTAAATTGTATCTTCATTTTGAGAATTTACATGTTTAGTTTTGTTTAATGTTAATCCATTTTACATTTCTTGATTTCTTTAAACGTAAGAAACATCATTATTGCTTTTCATTTTCAGAAAGTATGCGAAGCCAGAACCCTACCGTCTTTGGGTTGACCGTATACAGGGGTGGCAACAGTAGGGTTGCAGTTGTGAGTGCACCAAACAGTAATAAAGCTGATACGATAACCCTAAGCTGCATGTCCTTTTCTGTGTGCACAACCGTATATATTGTTGGTTTTAAGTAGAAATTCTAGCACTTGTCCTTGAAACTATATTTTTAAAAGAAGCAGAGCTGAGTGTTAGCAGCTGTTTTACCATTTAGGTTACTCCTGGAGTAAGGAAGAACTCTTAGTTGAGGAGGCAGAGCTACGTCCACTATGACTTTAAAAAAAAATTCTCCCCCAAGGATATTTTTCTATTTATCATCAGATAGAGTAGGAGGGAGGGAGAGAGAGAAACATTGATGTTAAAGGGACACATCGACTGATTGCCTCCTGCATGACCCAACCAGGGCTGGGGACAAACCGCAACTGAGGTTTGTGCCCTTGACCGGAATCGAATCCGCAACTCTTTGGTCCATGGTCCAAAGCTCTAACTGCTGAGCAAACTGGCCAGGGTCACTGTGACTTTTTAGTGAAGACAGAAAAAAGCAAAGAATATGCTGAACATTACACTGAAGATATTGTAGTCTATAACATCAGCACCATCTGAAACATTTAGACTTTAGACAGGTTCTAAAGGATAGAGTAACTTTGGAAGGATGGTTGGGTGTTTGTTTTTATGGCTGAGTTATAAGTTACTAGCAGGCAGTGCAAACCAAATAGAAAGTGAACTTTATAGAAAAAGCAGAGTGGAAGGACTCAGTAGTTAAACATATTTCAACTGACATAAGTGATGGTCTGTCTCTGAGTTGATTTCTGGAGCCCTGACCCTAATGCTGCAGGCATGGATGTAGAGATTGTGGATGTGGAAGATAATAAAGAACCGATTTTTAAATGAAAGAGAAAGAGATAGGCTACCAGAATGTTAAACACGTACACAGGTTAAGATATATAACACAGTAAATACACATTGTGTAGTTTTAATATTGTGTGTAAAAGGCTGTGGGTCTTTCAATGTTGAAACTCTTGGAACCTCAGGTACCTCATTTCTCAGAATGAGAGGAGTTGTGTTCTGTCACTGTATCCAACATAGACGTCCTGAGCAGTTTTCATTGTTTTGGAAAGCCTAAAGGAAATTACATGCTTCTCTGGCATGAGGACCCACCAGCTACCTGAGGCATGGAGTATCCTCAAGTTTTACTTGAATTTTAGAGAATCAGTGTGGAGTTGTTGGCTGTAACACCCTGATCACAAACGTTCATTGGCTGTTTTATGGATGAGGGAGGTGGGTGGGGCAGACCGGAGAGAGGAGATTGGCACACTTTGTGAGGAAGGAGAAAAGCAGATGAAATTCAAGCCTATGGAACCAAAGTCTAATTTGAGTGCCCATATTAATTTCTGTTGCTGCCTAACAAATCGCCACCTAAAAGAACCCATTCGTTATCTCACTCTTCTGGTAGGTCTGGCCCTGACACAGCATGACTGGGTCCTCTGCTCGGAGTCTTGCAGGCTGAGGTCAAGGCCAGACTGTGCTCTCCTCTGAAGCTTGGCGTCCTCTGAGTTCATTGAGGCTGCTGGCAGAATTGTCTTCATTGTGGTTGAAGAACTGAGGTCCCAGTGTCCTTGCGGGCTGTTGACCAAGGGTCACTCTCATGCACTCTCAGGTCTTTGCCCTGTAGCTAGCTGGTTGCACTGTGTGGCAGTTTGCTCTGGAGGCCAAGGGGGCAGCCTCTCTGACAGGTCACTTCTTCTAAAGTCCTCAGTGATTGGCCCGGCTCACCCAGGATAATCTCCCTTTTGATCAACCAGGAGCCTGTCACAGGAGTGGCATCTCATCATATTCACCGGTCCCCCCACGGTCCAGGGAAGGGGACTGTACAAGGGCAGTACACTGGGAGGGTGTCATGGGCCATCATAGAGTTCTGCCTGTCACGGTGCTCGATAAATCTGATCGAACTGATGAGTGAAAGGGAAGGGGAGGGAGTACAAATCAGAAGTCAGCCTTGGGTTCCTCAGTGGCAGGGCCAAGGCTCGTGCCCGGGTAGCTGCTTCCTGGCTTTACTGGGCATCAGGAGGAGGGAAGGCAGTGGCAAAGAAAATTGTCCGCAAAACAGGGGGATCCAGCAGTGAACTCACAGCTCCTGGGGTGTCCAGAGTTGAGGCACGTGAACCTGCTTTGGGGAAAACTGGCAGAAATAGGAAATACGGTGTCACTTGAAGCACTTAGTTTTTTGGCCAGGTTTGTGGTATTCAGCATCCCTCGGTCCTGGAGGAATTTCAAGCCTTTTGGCCAATCCCTCCTTTATGGTGTTTAGGAAGTGTGTTGATGTCAGCAGCTCATACTGTGTCATAAGAGTGAGGGAAATGGACTCTGAGCTCACCACTTGGGAAGTCACAGTGAGGATGGTTCTGTAAATCACTGCACGAGGAGAAACAGGGAGGAACAGCTCTCTCTGACCTCCGCGGTAAAGGGCGGGAACTTCCCTCCTTTGGTGCTGTGTGGCATTGGATCCTCTCGTAGGACATGGGTTACTGTGTGACCCTCGATGTCTGCTTGGCTTCCTCATTTGTGGTTTTTAAAACTTCAGATTTGTTTTCCCAAGTGGCACACTCTGGTTTGTGTCTCATGCAGTCTGTCGGGGAACCCTTCCTTAGTGCATAGACGGTCTTCTGAGCTCTGCGGGAAATGGCAGGTGGAAGGCAGCACCTTTGAGGGGTTTGTTGGGAAGGAAGACCTGTGTGTACAAGACAGTAACATGGAGCCTCACGTGGTTTTCACCAAGTACAAGTAAGCAAATGATGTTGTGCTGAGTGTGATGAAATCATACCAGGAGGGTTTAAGTCGTGTGATTAAGGAGTCTAACATTTACATTGTGTAATTTAGAAATGAAATTTAGGGAAACAACTCTAGCTTTGTTCTTCAGTCTCAAGGGATTATGGTATAAGAATCAAGTCAGTTTTTCTGTGTGATGGAAAAGTCTCACGAGTATGATTAGAATCCAGTTTTTTGCTAATACTGTATTTGTTGTGTTAGAAACTCACAGTGAGGACAGTTCCTATTAATGTGTAGCAAAGTGTTCCCTAAGAGAAGCTCCTAAGTGTTGATATCTGAGCTCTCCAGGAGTTCAGAGGGAGGGCGAGGGGGCCTGTGTGAGGGGAGCCAGTGAGAGCTGGGCCCACTCAGGGTTTCTGATGCCAGTTTCCAAATGGAGGAAAGCCTGCCTCCCAATAAGGGAAAAAGGGGGGGAGGGGTTGTTTTCATTATTATCTGGTTAGGTTTGAGGGAAACTTGTGTCTATTTTAATATGCAATTTTCTGCACCTAGAGATTCAGTTCTGGTGTGTTTGTGTGGTTGTGCCAGGGACCGAATCCCTTCTTGTTAGCCACGACAATGAAACTGGCCAGCATGAGACGTTCTCTCCTGCTTGGTCTTCCCGAGGGCCATGCCGTGTGGGGGAGTGGAAGCTATTTTTGAAGTGGGCAGACGATCTGCAGCCCTGAACACGTGCACGCATCAGGAGTTTCAGAGTGTTCGGAGAATCAGACGACAAGTGGCCCGGGGTAGGAGAGCAGGGATGGAGAGTGAGCAGGAGCACAGCGCCCCGGTCCGCAGGCCGCTCTCCAGAGCACTGAGAGCCCTACTGAGCCTGCCTGTTTCCCTGGTCACCGGAGCTGTCAGGAGTTGCATGTGCATTTCATTGCAGGTCATTTGTACGGGCACAAATGACATCCTTTTGAATAAGCTCTTTAGAATGAAATTTATATTACCTTCATTACCCCTTGTACTTATAGAACTGGTGGACTTTAGAGGAATTTACCTGGTAGGAAAAAAGGTTTCTCTGCTACGATGGTGTTTGAATATATCAAATTATAATTGATGGGGTCAACTGTTCTAATTGTAGGCGGCAACAAAGCAAAATCTGGACGTGAAGTTCTACATCTATGCACAGAAAGTGAGCCTAAAAGTCGGCTGTATATTAGGAAGTTCAAACCATCCTGCTTATCTCAGACGTCCCCCATAATGTTTAAATGTATAATATTGATTGATACAGATTTTATAGATTTCAAATAGATTAAAGATAAAAATGAAGCATCAAAGTATGTTTGCTCTAGAAGAGCAGTTGCACTTACTGTAAATGCCAGATAGTAAGTATTTTAAGCTTTTGGACCCATGTGGTCTCTGTCACGGCTCGGAAGCAGTGTGGTGCAGGACGCGCTGGCCCACCCACTGCCTTGGCTGCCGGGTTGCCAAGTCCCTTCCTGCGGGATTGTTTAAGGCTTGGGAGGAGAGGCGGTCTCTTTTTTTTTCTCTAATACTGTTGAAAGAAGTGAAGCTGTAAGACATCAGCGACAGTCTCTAAAATCTGTGTCAGGAGTTTCATTGAGGTTTGGGGTGATGTAATTTTCATCACGTTGGAACCGTCCAGAAAACCATGCCCCATTTTCATAGGTTTCCAGTACCTTCAGGAAGACAGTGTTCAAGGCTGGATTCAGGGGAGTCTTCTTTACAGCAGTGGTCCCCAACTCCGCCAGACCCAGCACCCTGTGCTATCCTGAAACGTAATTAACACATAATTAAAAAATCAAGCAATGCTTTAATGAAGAAGTGACATAAATGAAATTGACAAACATTGACTTAAGTATGTGACTGCTTTGGTATGACTGTACTGGAACAATGGTATAGGAAGAGCTCGTCTGCTCTGAGAATGTACATCTGAATGCCCAGCAGTTCCCTTCGTGGAGTCTTTTTTTTTATCCTCACCCGAGGACATTTTTTGACATTTTGTTCAGATAGAGTAGGAGGGAGAGAGAGAGAGAGAGAGAAACATCGACGTGAAAGGGACACATCGAGTGGTTGCCACCCGCATGACCCAACCAGGGCCGGGGACAAACTGCAACCGAGGTACGCGCCCCTAGCGGGAACCGAACCCGAGTCTCTCCAGACCGCAGGCCAATGCTCCAACCGCTGAGCCAAACCGGCCAGGGCCCCTTCGTGGAGTCTTGCTGCAGAAAAATAAAAAGTCAGCCCAAAGAAGCGAAAACTGCTTATCTAAGTGCAGAGAGTGCTGTGAGCTGGTGGACCTGCACCAGCCCTCGGATCACCCTGTGGAAGCACTGCTCTAGCAGGTGGAATCATGTTTGCAGCCTTACCTAGAAGCTCCATGGATGGGACGTTCACGGAGGCTCACTGCTACTGAGATGTTGGAGACTCAGGTGCCATGAGCCACACTGCTGCTGGTGACATGGTTTTCTTGGTGCATGGGTCGATGCTCTACCAGTGAGCCACACAGGCCGAGCCTACCATGGTTTTCTGAAGTGAACAGCTCTTGGTATATATCCAAACCAAAGTACTGTAGAAATTCCTTTCATTTACAACAGAGCTGCTCTCCTGAAAAAGTAGTGTATAAAAACTGTGCCCCCCAAGTGATTTCTGTTTACTCACAAAATGCAGTTAGGTTCTATGTTCAGGATTTTTATTTCCTTGAATATCTGGCAAAGACATTGGCAAGTCAGGCAAGACGCTTAATGAGGAGTGCCTGCACGTGTGCGCTAGGGGGGCTTCCAGCATCCTGGCCCTCCTCATTCCTCGAAATGCTGGGAGTGACCCCTCCATCATTGTGACAGTTACAGATGCCCCCCATTAGATGTCCAAGTATAAAATGGGACAAGGAGCACGGAGGTGAGGACTCCTGAAGAGTGCAGTCACGTGGTTTGATGTCTGGATCAGCATGTTCCTGTGCTCTGGGCGTGCAGATAGACTGCCGGGGTGGGAAAAGCAGTTTCCTTCTGAGCTGTTGTTTCTTGAGTCTCTTTCCTCCCTTTTTAAAATATGTTTTTATTGATTTTTTAAAAAGAGATAGAGGAAGAGAGAGAGAGAGAGATAGAAACATCAATGTGAGAGAGCACCATCTATCAGCTGCTTCCTGCACACCCTACTGGGGATCAAGCTCACAACCCGGGCATGTGCCCTGATTGGGAATTGAACCGGGGCCTCCTGGTCCATGGAACAACGCTCAGCCCACTAAGCCACACAAGCCCTGCTTTCCTCCCTTTCTTGTATTCTTCTTTTCTGTCTTTTCCCTAAGCCTCCACCCTGCCCCTAGCTTCAGGCCATTTCCCTGGTCTTTTATCTTTTGAATCATTTTCTAGGTTCAAGTTTCGTATGTTGGTGTTCCAACATACTGGAGAGGTTTGTCATTTGTTAGTTGTGTCGAAAATAATTTACTATCGATAATAATTAAAACACTGAGATTTGCAATGTACTTTTTCCAATATCACTCACTTCTCTATTGATTTTTTTTATTTTATTTTATTTTTTTTGAACTAGAAAGTGGTGGAGTTAAGGCTCATGCATATCATAATTCTACAAATGGGCTACATTAGTACCTTTCACATGAGGTTGCTTGAGGATGAAATTTGCAAGATGGTGCTTTTTTTGTTTTTGTTTTTTTAATCCTCATCTGAGGGTATTCTTCCACTGATTTTCAGGGGGAGGGGGAGAGAGGGGGAGAGAGAAAGAGAAACATCCCTGTGAGAGAAACACATTGATTGGCTGCCTCCCACAGGCCAGAGCTGGAATTGAACCACAACTGAGGTATGTGCCCTTGACCTGAATCCAACCTGCTACTCTTTGGTCTGTGGGCCAAGACTCTAACTGCTGAGCCAAACCAGCCAGGGCACAAGATGGTGCTTTTGAATTGCTTGCTTAGTAGTGCATGTTACAAAGAAGAGAAACATAGACTTGTTTTTCATGTTTATTGTTTGGTATTTTAACAGTCCAAAAGTTAGGAAATGTATTTTGCTTCAACAACTCTGTCCTTCACCCCATGACCTCTGTTATACTCAGTACTGACGAACAAGTCTGTATTTAATAATGCCCCCTACACTTTCCTTTCCCTGCCTGGACCCTTTGGTGATTTGTGAATATGAGTATTAAAGTGTATGTTGGAAAGGGGAGCAGTGTTACTACTGTTGTGTTTGAAACAAGAGTCAAGGTTATATTTTATGAACCAAGGTTGGCTATTTTCGGTTGACTTTTATGGATTTCACAGTTGAGCAGTAATGAGTCATAATCACTACTTAATTTTCTCAAACCAGGGGGTAACACATTTTGCTCTTGGACCCTCCAGGCTGTCAGTGAAGGGGAGAAAACCTTTCTCTGGGGTTAATTTGAAAGTGTGTTGTTAACACCTCTTCCTGATCTTGCCTTGGTTGCCCTCCTGAGCTGTTGGATCTCTCTCTCCGAGCCTTTCGGGCCCTCTCTGCAGTCGAGGTCTGGAGCTGTTTACTAGCTTCCTTCTCTACCCTTGTGAATTTAATTTAATAATATAGTTAGAACATAAAGTATTCAAGAGCAAAGTGTGTCATTGTGGCACACTTATTTTAAACTTTTAATATGCAGAGTTTTTATTGTAGACTCAGTAGGGAATCCTTTCTGATCCCGGGGACTTGTATTCCTTTGGAGCCTTATACAGACATAAACCAGTGGCTTAGGTTTTTTTCCTGATCATTTACTCATATTACCATAGATCATGGGGGTTGGGAGAGATACTTTTTGAGAACCTGAATGTACAGGATCATTCAGGTAAAGATTCTGGCCTCAGGTGTTAAAGGCTAGTCGAGAATGTGAGGACTTAATTATTATAGCAGCAACAGCAGCAGCAGCAACCACCTGCCCTGGTGATAAGAGGTATATACATGATCTCATCTAATCCTTACCGCAATTCTGCCAGGGTAAGGTCTTCTTCACCTCATTTTATAGTGCTAGCGACTAAAGAGGAGAGTTGTTGAGTAGTTTCAAGGTCACAGGGTTGGTAGGAACAGTTTGTGTTTTCGCCACTGTCCTTGATTGCATACTTCTGCCACACTGGGCTTCTTTCAGGTCCTTAATGACAGCCAGACATGTCTGCTTGCCTCGACTTCTGTTTCTTCTGGCTTCAATGAACACGCCCTCCCTCCCCTGCTTCCTGTCCCACCTGGTTACATTCTAACCCTCATTTAAGTCTCATCTTAGGTGTTGGTGTTGCAGATAGGCATTTCCTGCTCCCCTAAATGAACTTCGTGTCCCCACCGGAGCACTGCTGTATGTTCCCTTAACGTTCCGAAATCTCCAGCTTTCTACTTGATTGCATTTATGGCGTTAGTTATTTTATGTGTACCTTTCCTCGACTCAGCTCCAAGAGGACAGGAACTGCCTGTCATCATTGCCTAGCGTGGAGGAGGTACCAGAAATATTTACTAAAGGAGTGAATGGATCTTCGTACTTTTGGCCACCAAGTCCTGTGCTGCTAATACACAGAGTAGAAAGTTGAAAGGTGCTCTAAGAAAGAGGCATGCACACTTCAGGATATGGGCACAGACTTTGAAAAACTGCACACTAAAATCAGTTTAAAAAATTGAGTATGTATTTTCTTTTTTTTTTTTTTTTTTATCTTCACCCAAGGACATTTTTCCAATTTTTTTGTTCAGATAGAGTGGGAGGGAGAGAGAGAGAGAGGGAGAGAGAGAGAAACATCGACGTGAAAGGGACACATAGAGTGGCTGCCACCCACAGGACCTGACCAGGGCCGAGGACAAACTGCAGCTGAGGTACCTGCCCTTAGTGGGAACCGAATCCGGGTCTCCCTGGACCAAAGGCCGATGCTCTAACCACTGAGCAAAATCTGCCAGGGCTGAGTGTATATTTTCACCATATATTGATATATGCTATATATTGCAAAAATTTACAAAATTGGAACTTAAAAAAAGATGAAGTTTTAAAAGCATGGAGTTTCTAGTATATTTTTCTACATGTCAAAGGATTAGTTTGCATAAGGGGATCTATTGCACTTACAGCTGCGGGCTGGGGAGGCTTTGTGGGAAAAGGAAATCACTGGTGGGAATGGACTGTGGTCTCGAGTGGGAAGTGCTGAGCTCATGCAGGGAAGCATGAGTGACTGAGCAGAAAAGTTCATGGGACAATGGTGGCAAATTAAGATCCATCGGATGGCTAAGACTTGGCTGTGACTGAGGTCTGACACCAGTCCCAGGTGTAAGATTTTATCATCCTGAAATGACAGGTTGTTGAGTTCTTGAGGAAGCATATTCTTTAGTAAATATTTTCCCTTCCCTCTCTTATCTCTGGGTATAGTAGGAAAAAAAAGTTCAGTTTATCCATTCTGAAGATTTTGGTTACGTTTTGAATGAGATTGTTTTAAGTTATTTTACAGAGACACCTATAAAACGTACTCCTTGTTGTTACCATTGAAAATGTTGTTGAGGTTCCTGTACAGAGGATGGATGACAGTGTAATACCATGGGCCACTTCAAGCCCAAGGGGAAGGACTGGAGTTTCAGAGGTAGAATGAATGAATGGCAGAGGATAGCAGTTCAATTCAATGGTGACATTTGGATGAGCTGGGCAGTGGATAGGGGGAGCGGGCAGTTGTGACCTTAGAAGCCGGTGGCTAGACCAGGGCTTGAGGAAATGCTTATTCATTTGCTGATCTGTGGGCGTGGTGGTCGCTGTCCTGGCATGGGCTCCATATTATGAGACCGCCAGTGACGCTGGTGAGGACCTGCTGCTTCTCCGAGGCAGGCAGCCCACAGGCGGCTTTGCAGTCGGTGCCTCCTCTCCCTGCTTGAAGGGAAGTTGACAGCACTGTGGAGTTGAGGGACACATTCTGAGAGCGGTATTTAGAGAATTGGGATTAAAAAATCGTATTTGGTGTAGTTTATGGAGTGAAATAAATAGTGAAAATTGTTTCTGTTCTAGCTGTAACAAGTAAAGGGAAGCATTGTAACAATTGCAGATTGTGATACAACATGTATTTAGCCTATTTCATAGAAGCAGACTCAGCAGTCTATTAAGAGGAAAGTGTGAATTGTCATAACAGGTCACTTAACAGGTGTGGGGCACTGAAAAGTACTTTATTATATAATTTTCTTCAAAATATTATTTTCTAGAAAGTACATAAAAGAAAGGGATTTTAATTTGCCCTAAATTGTATTCTAATAATTTGGAAAATTTTGATCTAAGTAAAGTATTAACAAAGACTTGGACATTTGTTCTTTTTGAGGATTCTCTGCTCTATTAAGGAATTAAGGGGAAAATGATATCTGAAAAAAAGACCAAAACCAAGACATAATATTATCCATTCTTATATAACATATTCAGAATATAAGACAAACCTAGGAAGTGTAGTTTGCTACTTGTAGAATTTTTCATTTCAGATCATTTTAAAAGTATAGTTTAAGTATCTTTTTTTTTTAATCCTCACCTGAGGATATTTTTCCACTGATTTTCAGATAGAGTGGGAGGGAGGGATGAGGGAGAGAGAGAGAGAAACATCGATGTGAGAGAGAGACACATCAATTGGTTGCCTCCCACATGACCTCAACCAGGGCTAGGGATCGAACTGCAACTGAGGTTCGTGCCCTTGACTGGAATCGAACCCACATCTCTGGTCCGGGGGCTGACGCTCTGATTGCTGAGCCAAACTGGCCAGTTCTATTTTAAGTATCTTATGATGCCATCTAATTTATTTGTACAAACTAACAAATTCTATAAATAAAATAGATCAGATTTTTAAAATGCAGGCTCTGGTTTGAGTACATTGGAGATCAAAGCTGACCTGGATTTGGTTATGGCCTCCTGACTGCATCATCTCCAGTGAGTGGTGATGTCTCATCACTGACCCGAGTCCCTGATTTCTCAAGTGTAGACCATACATGTATTTATCTCACAGGCTGAGTTTAGTCATTAGGTGAGCTAACTGGTTTGGGAAATGCTTTGAAAACTGTAAAGCACTATGTAAAATGTTAATAGTTTTAGTGGTTTAACGGTGGAATATTGGCCAGTGATCATTTGGCTAGGTCCACATGTGGTTTAATTTACAAAAACTGGAAATCTTTTAGAGAAATGAAAAAAGTTTTTTCCTTCCAAACCCAAAATGTGAAAACCATAATGAAATTTAAGCACTTACGTATACCCCTTTTATCTACAAGCATGTATTTATGGCATGAGTTCACGGGAAAGTGTCAAAAGCTTTTGGGAAGGGGATGTTTGCTTTTTGTGGTTTCACTGATGAAATAATACATTTTTGATGAAACATAATACTTACAACTGTAGATTCAACCAACTGGCCTGGTCAGTTAGAACACCTCCCTAACATATAATTTATTCATGGTAGGAAGAAGGCTGATTTTATTGAACTGTTGATTTCTGAGCGCGAGTCCAAATGATGTGGACCTGTGATGGTGTGTCTCTTCACAAGGCAGTTTAATACAGGCACCCCCCCCCCCAAGAGCATCAAAGGTCCTCAGAGACTAAAAAATTACTGGTTATTAAAGGTATTTTCTTTAATTCAAAGATTCAAAATCTTAAAAGTGTTTGCCTTTTTTTACATCAAAAACACCTAAAGAAAAAAAGTCTTAATTATACAGTTTGTATGTTTATTCTTCATGCCTTCATCTTGTAGTAAACTACTTGCCAAAGCAAAGGTAACGGATACACAGCAGCCCTCAGTCTGTCAGTACCCCAAACAGAACTGTGGGGTTTCGGAATAGTTAGCTTAGGATATATTCACTTATTTATCCAGAGGAGTAGTTGACCAAGATATTAAGCATTTTTACTGTTTAGTTATTAAGTGTACCAAAACTTTGTGTGTTTTTAGGAGACAAGAAATAATCACACCATGTCTACTTAAAATGACCTCTGCTCCGTTTTGTTTGTATGTTTTTTTTTGTTTCTGTTTTTGTTTTGTTTTTTTTAATCCTCACCCGAGGACATTTTTCCATTTTTGTTCAGATAGAGTGGGAGGGAGAGAGAGAGAAAAAGAAACATCGACGTGAAAGGGACACATTGAGTGGCTGCCTCCCGCATGACTCCAACCAGGACCAGGGACGAATTGCAACCGAACCGAGGTATGTGCCCTTGACCAGAATTGAACCAGCGATTCATTGGTCTGCGGGCCGACGCTCTAACCTCTGAGCCAAACCGGCCAGGGCTGTTTTAGTTTTTTAAAATATGTTCTTATTTCTATCTCTCCCTCGCTCTCTTTCTAAAATATCAATATCGATCATCTGCCTCCTGCACACCCCCTACTGGGGATCAAGCCTGCAACCCAGCATGTGCCCTCACTGGGAATTGAATCTGAGACCTCTCAGTCCACTGAGCCACATTGGCTGGGCTTTTTAGTTAATCCTCACTCAAAGATATTTTTTTCCCATGGATTTTTAGAAAGAGTGGGAGGGAGGGAGGGAGAGAAGGAGGGAAAGAGAGAAAGAAACATTGATGTAAGAGAGGCACATCAGTCTGGTTGCCTTCTTTATGTGCCCGGTTGCAGCCAGGGATCGAACCTGCAACCCAGGTGTACTACTCATCTTGACCAGGAATCAAACCCGAGACCCTTTGGTGTGCAGGCCAATACTCTAACCACTGAACACACTGGCCACTGTGCATTTGTATGTTTTTTCATCAGAGAATAATGTTGTATATAGAATGTCTTTGTAACGTTTCCAAACAACCTTTCTTGTTTTGCACTTTTAATGAGATGTATCTGACATGGCATTAAAATCTACCCACTTAAAGTATATGATTCAATGGCTTATACACAGTTGTACAACCATCCTTACAGTCTCTTTTAGAATCGCTTGAACACAACCAAGGAACCCTGCTCTCCTTAACCTTCATCCCTCCAATCTTATCATCCCTTCCAGTCCTAGGCATCTGCTAAGCTACTTTCTTTCTCTGTGGATTTGTCTATAAAACAACCTGTTTTCATAACTTGAGAATAGGGGTTCCCTGGGAGGTTTCCAGGCGTCTGTGTGTTGTACCATGCGATAACTCAATGTACCTCCATCAGCTGCTGAGAGAGGAATGGGACCTCCGGCCTGCTTGTCAGCATTGCAGACTTCTGTTTCCCTCTGACTGCATCCGAGAGTTACTTTCCTTAGGTACTAATGTGGTTGTTGACACAGTGACTAAGAAGTGGCAGGTACAGTGGTATTGTAGTGCTGTTGTAGGTGTGGCGTGTGTGGTGTAGGCTTGGTAGGAAGTGGCTTGCATGTTGCTTTGAATGTCAGAGAATCAGAGTCGGAAGGAGGCTGTCGTGGCACGCTGGAGATGCTTGGGCACACATGGTGCAAACACACCTGCTGCTACCAGCAGTTGTTGGGTGGAAACCAACAACAGTTGTAGCCTTGACACAGATGGAAGTGACACAGTTGAATATGAGACATCAAACCCTCTGCATAGTCACTGAATTCACTGACCAGCATGGTGCTTGACATGCCTGACTATTGCCCGAACCCGTGACTTCCATCTGCATCTGCCTGGACTCTCTGATTGATAAATAATAAACTAGCCTCTAATAATTGGTTTGAACTCGATAGCTAGGTATTGGAAAGGGAAACAGCTTACAAACTGAGCCAAAATCTGATTGCCTAGTTTTAATTTAGAGGTTGCTACTATCTGAAGTAGCATTCATAGCTAACTGTTTTCTTCTTTCTTAGTATAAGTACTATTATTATTTATTGGGCAAGACTACCTTTAAAGATGTTACTCCGAGTTGTTAAAATAGCCTGACTGCCCGACCAGTGTGGCTCAGTGGTTGAGCGTCGACCCACACACCAAGAGGTTGCCAGTTCGATTCCTGGTCAGGGTACATGCCCAGGTTGTGGGCCCGATCCCCAGGTGGCCAGTCGATGTTCTCTCTCATCGATGTTTTTATCTCTCTCTCCCTCTCCCTTCCTCTCTCCCTAAAATCAAGAAAGAAAATAAATAAATAAATAAATAAATAAATAAATAAATAAATAAATAAGCAAGCCTGACTGCAATCCACTGAGCATGTGGGAAGAGCTATATAAGTTGCGTTTTCCTTTTTATTTTTTTATGAATATTAAAGTGGTTATAATGCTCAAATTAAGTCAGAGATATAGAGTGATTTGCATGTGAGAAAGTTGAGTTTGGGTCAGATTTCTTGAAATAGTGGACATGTAGTAGATTTTAATAAGAGTAACAGAGGAATGCACAGTGATTTTGATGTTGGGGGGTGTACAGCAGGTGTTGGGGGTGAACTGACTACCTGCATGCTGGGGAGGACTTTCTGTGAGTGAGAGGTGACCAGGTGGTGAGACACAGTTCACTGTTTTCTTTAATGCCAATTTGAACTTTTGAAGTAATTTGCTCATTAGAAACATTTGTAATGCTGATGACAGGGTCTCTTCCCTGTTGCAGTGCTAGGTAAACTGGAGGCTCATCTGTTGTACCGTGTTTGTGACTGTCCCTGCGGCAGCCCTGTCCCCCCATGCTGGCTCAGGTGTGCCGCCTCCCATGACCCCTGCAGCTTGTGCAGGTGGGAGGACCATGTGGGCGCCCTGTCTCCTGCTCTGGTGGAGAATCTTTCTCCTTTATACCTCAAGTGCATATCATTCAGGACCACATTGAAACGAGAATCCAGTATTTGTCATTTTATTTAATGTACCTTTTTATACTTTTTTTTTTGTTCTTTGATTCAAAGTGGACCCGAAGTTAAGTCTTAGAGTGTAGTTTTGTGAAGAGCCTGGAGCACAACTGTGGTGTTTCCTGCTTGGTCTGAATGGTGATGCTGAGAAGCCCTGGTTTAATGTCCTTAACCTTTGTTTCTCATGGAAGACAGGTATGAAAACATCCACTTCATAGAATTAGAGTTGCCAACTTATGGTATCACCTTGGTGAGTGGTGATGCTGATGATAATGATGGTTTTGTTTGGGCCATATTTTCATCTAGGGTGGTAGGAGGGCACATGCAATCTGAAATTGTTGGCTGTGGACATGAGACAGAGAGCAGAATGCCTATTGCGGCTTATATAGTCCAAGTAAAAATAGTAAGAATTGAAATGTTAATTCCACAGGAATAGTCCCGGAATATATAAATGGCTTCAGTGCTACCACACATTTCACAGATTCTGAGACCCAAGGCCACCCAGTTGCAAAACTGAATTCTGATCAGGTTGAGCCAACTCTAAAAACCCACATTCTTTGCATTGTTGTCTGCCTTCACATTTTGTAAAGGGGACAGTACAGGAACATAAATGACTATGGACTTCTTAGTATAAATACCATATTCAATTCAGTGAACACTGAAGATGGACAGATTACTGTATAGGATCTAAGGGAACAGCACCCCGCCTCCCCAGTCACTAGGAAAGGTTTCCTGAACTTTGAGACTGGCTTTAAAAGAAGGATGTTTGGGGTGGGGGTGGGAGGACCATGATAGGAGCAGAAGGAGCATTTTCTTGATTTTGAAGTAATCCACATAAAATTTATACATTGTTCCAGAGGACCCCATCTAAAATGTTCTCTAGGTTTTCCTGTCTCTCCAGCTGTACCTTCTAAACTCTGCCTGGCTTTTTTTCCTTTGCAGCCTAAATTTTGCCATTTTGCGGGATTTTTGTCTTTAGGCTGTGAGTAGTAAGTTTTCAAATAATAATAAAAGAAGTTAATAGGAATCATACAGGTTTCGGGAATAAGGCTTTTGTCTCTAAGTGAAGCATGAAGTACAGCTGCTATTATGAATGCAGTGTGGTTACATTGGTTTATTCTAGCAGATAAATGATTTCTAAAAATGGGGTCAGTTATTATCTACTAAATGCAGTTCGGTAGGGAGACTTTCAAATCATGAGCTCAGTGGGGACAAATGAAGAAAAAGGAATTCTTGTGACAAGATGATTGGGAACGACTGATGTATTTATGTGTGTGAAAATCACTGTACAATTTTAGCTAAGCTGTTACCCTGAGGCTGTCCCCCTCCTTTTTACATAACGGCAGATTTTCATTCCCCTCACTCTTTCCCTTGCTGTGAACAGTTGCATTATCAGCATTAAAAACATATTTGGGAGGAAATCCAAGCCAAGCATCTGTTAACCAGCCAGCAGACATTTTCCAAAACCCTTTCAGCTGTAAGGAGAGGGCTTGCCTGCCATGGCTTCTGACACACAGGAGGCAGTCTGCGTGCCTTGCTGGGGGCGGGGGTCCTTTTGCAGACTTTTAGACAAGAGATTCTACTGGTATTTCACTGAAGGCTAAAAGTTCTGGGACATTGTACAGTCATCAGTATCTGATACAATTCTGCAGATCTACTGATTGGTTTTCATTCGAAAGGATATTAAAATTGGATTTTTCTCCCTACTTTCTTCTTCCTTTTTTTTTTTTTATTATCAAATTGGGATTTCTCCCCTCCCCCCTTTTCCTTTTAAAAAATATTTTTATTGCCCTGGCCGGTTTGGCTCAGCGGTTAGAGCGTCAGCCTGCAGTCCAGAGAGACCCGGGTTCGGTTCCCGCTAAGGGCATGTACCTCGGTTGCAGTTTGTCCCCTGCCCTGGTTGGGTCGTGCAGGTGGCAGCCACTTGATGTGTCCCTTTCATGTCGATGTTTCTCTCTCTCTCTCTTCCTCTCTCTCCCTCCCACTCTATCTGAACAAAAAATGGAAAAATGTCCTTGGGTGAGGATAAAAAATTTTTTTTTATTGACCTTTAGAGAGAGAGAGTAAGGGAGGGGGAGAGAGAAACAACCATGTGATGTGAGAGGGAAGCTTCCATCAGCTGCCTCCTGCCTGCCCCTCTCAGGGATGGAGGCCGAAACCCAGGAATGTGCCCTGGTGGGAACCAGCTGGCAACCTTTCCTGTGCAGGACAACACCCGCCAGCTGAGCCACACCGGCGGGGCAAGATGGGGTTTCTTCATTAAAGCTGTCCACAAAACCCATTTTGGAATGTAATATGATAAAGATTTGAAATTTATAATATTTTCTTATGCATTGTGAAACAGAAGTTTTTAAGAGAAGTTCTTGGGTCCTTAGAGTGTCTGAGTGATTAAAATACCAGTGATAGTTTTTTTAGGGAAATAGCAATGCATTTTAATACATTGAAAGAAACAACATGCCACTTTGATTCTTTTTTGTTATTTATAAATGTTAAGATTAAGGCTTTCCCCCTTACTGAGCTTATTTTGGTGAAGATCTTTAAAACAATTTGAGTTTTATTCAAAGAAGAGCATTTTCCAAATACCTTCCTTTCATTTTAACTACAAATGTAGACCTTTTTTGGGGGGCCTGTCTCATACATATTCAGATTCATAGGTAATTATCCTTTGAATTTCATAATCATGAATTTGCATTATATCATAATAGGGAATGAAATGTTATTAATTTAGGGAAACCAGGTAGAAATTACAGAGAAGGCAGATGATTGCATAGTCTTTTAGTGATCGTTTAGTATGGTCGTAAAATCTGTGCATCGTAAAACCAAGTACTCAGTTAGGGTTTTCTTTATCAGACACTGTGAGAGCAGCCTGGGAGGGTAGATGGAGTCAGCCGCTGGTCCCTACGTAAGACTATGTACTTTAAAAAAGTCTTTAGAGCCTTTTATTTAATTGAAACTCCATTCCTGTTATAGGCTATTTCTATTTATATTGTTGTGGATACAGAGAAATTTTCAGCTCTAAAACTCTGTCGCATTCTTCACATTTTATTTTATATTAAACAGCACAGTTTGAAGAAGGCAAAGCAGTAACAACCAAAAACATGCATTTGCTCACTTTAGGTTCTTGCTTCTTCGCTCTTACCTCACTCTCTGTAACTGTATTTGCTTCTAGTTTTACACATTAGCTATCCCAGTTATATCGGCCGTACAGCCCATCACTGCCAAATGTGGGACAATTGTATTTCATGGGGAGCTTGAAATTGTGGTAGTTCAATACATTTGACTGTTACAATTTTTGCTGAAATTGAAAGTAAGTTATTATTTTAACAGCATTCTAAATAATAATAACAACCATGGTCCCTTATGGTTCTTAGCATGTACCAGAGATTGGTTTAAAACTTGACTTGCATTAACGCTGATCCTCACTGCAGCCCTGCAAGGTGGATGCCGTGTTTTAGAGATATGGAAACTGAGGCTCAGAGACGTTCAGTGACTTATCCCAGGCCACGCAGCTCCTGAGTGGCAAAGCCAGGTTTGGAACTCAAGCAGTGTGGTCTTACTCCTTTGCTTTGAACCACATGCTCCTGTTCTGTTTGGTGTTTTCAGCTGCTGATAGAAAGTTCTTTCTCCATTACATTAATATAGCCTTAGAATATGAATCATGTATATAATGAAAGTCTGTACATAGAATAAGTTAAACATAAAACACGTAAGAGACCATCCTGTGCAAATCTGAAGTCTTGTCAGTTTTTAGGACTAAAAATATTGTTACAGGTGATATAGTTTTTCCTTTGGGGAATCCTCACAAGAGGAAAATGAAGTGTTATCTGCCGGGCATAGAGGGATTTCTGGTTTTGTGTTTGCACTCTTTCACAAAGTAATATATGGGAAAATGTAATAACTGGCCTTTTCGTTTACCCTTTGATTTTTTAAATATTTACCATGCAGTGTATCGATTGTTGGACAATAAACCAGAAATGGGAAACACCGTTCCCACCCCTCTAAATTCCCTCTCCAGCCGGGGAGGTGAATGTCAGGTGAACCTTGAAACACGTTGTCAGTAAGTTCCAGCAGAGACTTTCAGAACAGACACAGTGAAGAGCAAGCCGGAGTCTCCAACCCTGGGCCACATGGGCAAGTCAGCGGGTGTTGGGTGTGTACTGTCCTCCCATCCCCCAGCTGAGGGGCTCGGGAGGAGCTGGAGGGGTGCGGATGAGGGGTAATGGGCGCTTCCACGCTGTGGCTCTGCGGGCTGTTTCCTTTACTGCTCTGCTGTCTTCTCCTTCCCTCTCCACTCACATTTATCCTTCTTCCCGCTGTGCTCACCCCATATCTTAGGAATGGAGTGTTTTTAAAAAGTTAAATTTAATTTTGATTGAAGGTTGTATTCCCTAATGCTAATAGACTTTCTTCTCATTCCCATCAAATTGTTTTTAGGTTCCAGAGCCTGTAAAAGCAGCGTTTGGTTGCTTTTTTTTGTTTCTGGTGCCTAATTTTAAAAAGTTTTAAAAATAACTATTTAGCAATATCTAAAAAAAATTGGATATCAGCCACATCTGTTTTCCTCAGTATTTGCTTTCCCCATGCATTTAATAAGAAAAACATGCCATGAAAATAATTAGGTGCATTAAAAGACCATATCGACTTTTGTAGGCTGGCAGTTTCTTTCCTTAATTGTGTATATTTTCCATTAGTTTTTGTCTTGTATGATCAGTTTTCAGTATAGGCATGCCAGGAGCCTAGAGCTTCCTAAGTCATCAAATAGAGGATACTTTCTAGAAAAAATAGTGAAGGCTTTGTCTGAGCTTTCCATGTGCTGTTCAACAAACCAGCTAGTATGCTAATACTAACACCCCACATACAGCTGGGCAGGGGGTGCAGAGGGGTCCCTCCTAGGGACCTGGTTGGCTACTGCTCAGCCACTACCTGACGGATGTGAGTCAATTTGCATTTTATGCTTCTGTCCATTAGTTAAAATGAGGAAAATGAAACATCATCAAAGACAAATTTTAAGGTCTTTGAAAAGAATATTTTGGTAACATGGGCGTTGATGTTCCTTTCATGTAAGTAGATCCTAATACTGTAAAAAATACAACCTATTTTCCATAAAGGTGCTTATTTTGCATTTGAAGTTGAGATTTCCCTCTGAATTTACAGCATTTGGTAGAGAAATGCATAGTTCTGATTTATGATCTGGCTGTGTCTAAATGGGGCAGACTTCGTAGGAAAGCTGACTTGCCTCCCTGAATTGGAGAATGCAGAAACTGATGCTTCCTTTTAAGGCTACCAGGGATGTTGAGTTTTCACAAGGGTATGTAGAATATTTACAAGCAACCTATAGCCAGCCTTTCTGAATTGGTTATTTACATTCTAGAATGTGTTTGTTTGCCTGTAGAATTATCACTAGTGGCCCAGCTCTCAGGCCAGGCCCCAGAAATGGACTTACCCTGTAATACTGCTGAATTATAATATTAACAATATTAGAGAAAAGAAGCAGTAATCATTCAAATAGATTTGAAGTTCTGATGGGCCGATGAGACCACATAGCAAGACTCAGCAGTGGCCCGGGAACTCTGCACTCTGCTCCTTGATGTCAGTAGGGAGCAGGGGATTCCTGGTGGGTTCAGGTGGGGTCAGGCTCTTACAGGGAGGATGCAGTCACCACAGCTGGGAGCACAGGTAGAATGAGGTTTGGGTGTGTACAGCTTCAGCTTTGAGAGCATCATGTACAAAAGTCTCTGCAGCAAACACTGAAATCTTACTGACGACATTTGAAAAAGCTGGTGAATCTTTTGGGTCAGTGAAAAGAGAGCATTTGTTGTGATGGAGCATGTCTACTGTTGTTCCTGTGTCATTGTTTTCCCGTTCTCAGCTCTTAACGTCGCCTTTCTGTGGTGTGTCCAGTTGTCCAGGGTACTTAAGTGAGGCTATTGTGAAAGCCCCTTTGCACCTGTTGAAGATGCTGGCATAATGTCTACACCAGTACACCCCAGAAATCTGAGCCCTTCTTTCACTGAAGGTTCTTATTTCAACTGGAACGTTCTTTTGAATGTGAACGATAGGATCAGTGTACAGTTTTCAAATGGCCCAGTCTTTTCTGCATTGACAGCGTTTCTCATTCAGGGCAGTGCTTGCTGTCCCTTCACTTTGCTCCTTCACTTTTGGATTAAGAAAAGAAAGGCTTAGATTATTTGTGAGGCAGCTGCTAACAAAAATCTTGTTTTCTTAAGAGCTGTGCTTGTCATTGCTTAATGATGGCATACATTGGACCAAGCTTGTGACAACTCTGTTATCCTGAATGGGTGATGCCTTGGCAAGGAAGGGCTTCTCTGTGCGGATCCGCAGCCTTTGCAGCGAGCAGTCCATCTCTGCATCCGAAGCTGACTGGGAGGCAGTCTTCCCGTGCACACAGAGGTCATTGAGAAGAACAAGCGGCCCAAGAGCATGCAGGGGGGTGATATGTTGGCCCAGGGCTTCGGAGTCCAGCATACTGGTGGCTTGTGGTTTGGTTGTCACCAAGGGGTTGACCTTCCTAAAGCCCAGTTTGGTCCCATGATTGCCATTTCGGTTACATGAGGCTGTGGAATCAGATGCTTGTTTTGAGTTTTGGATATGTGGTGTCTTTTCCAAACAGGTAAAGATCGATGCATAGAGTGTGTGTTAAATACCGCTTGATCTTTTGGGAAACTAACTTTTAGTTAATGATATAATGGGAAAAACACATTCTCCAGCCCCTTGATTTACTTAAATCTCTTATAAATTTTACTTCCTTCTCAACTTAAACTGTTTCTTTTATCTTATAAACAACACCGTTTCATTGTACCCTTTAAAAACAATTTAAATCAGAAGGCAAAAATTCAAAATAAACAGAATGCCTTTTTAAAACACAAAAATAAAATGTAATATAATTGCAGCATCAACAGTATTAACGTTTTGATACCTCATTTCTCTCAAATTTAAAACTTCCTTTACTAGGCATTAAACTAGGTGGTAACTCAGATTTAATATCATTCAGAGCTGGGAAGTCCATGTGCTTCTGGAACTTAATATCTTTGTCAGTATTTTAAAATAGCAAGTCTGTGTAAAGTCACATCACCGCTTCACTGAGCTGCAGGCACTGGGAAAGCACAACCAGGAGGGGCTGGGCTTTGCCCCACCTGTCTCCACCTCTTGGTAGCTTCTCAAGCAGGCCCTGTAGCTGACGGTTCTCTTCTGGGTATTAGGAAGGTCTTGCTCTAAGCATTAAGGGACTAGACCAGTCGAAACCAAAATGTCACTCTTTCATCCAATGCAAAACCCTTCTTCCTCAGTTCAGGCCTCTAACCACCCTCCCACCCCCATTTGTACAGACCAGCCGCAGGGAAGGGGTGATGTCTGTTCACCTCCAGTCACCTCCCCCAACCCCTGTTCCTTTTGGCCTCTCTAGGTGGGGGCTGGGGACAGAGGAAAGGAAAGGGTGACATCTCTTTCTTGTGTTTCCTCTCCCTGCATCTGTCTCTGCACACCCTGGGTGACCTTTTTACAACTTCCCTCCAAATCTCCCCCAGGAGGTGCACCCCGATCTGTCCCCCTCTGATCAGTCCCCAGATCTGGCAGTCTGTCCTCCTGGCCTCTCTCCTTGGTCCCTTTGCCCACACCACCATTGCGTGTGCCCTCCCCAACTGGAAGGAGCCGGCTACTGTCTTTGCAGCCCTCTCTCCTTCCCTTGCCTGTGGAGCAAAGGCCTGGCACCAAGGCTCTGCTGGGCAGGAGCCTCCCAGGAGGCCTGGAGAGATGGGCCTGGGCTCTTGTTAGAAGGCATGGGTGCTTCCCCTCCTGCCCTCTGTCTGAGCCAAGCTCAGGACGACGAGAATGTCCCATTACAGCCACAATGGGAATTTGGACTCTGCTGTCTTAATTCATTGTTTTGTATATGGATATAAACCTTGGAATTCTAGAGAGGATCAGTCTGAATTATGAAATATTTTAATAACAATTTAGTTATTTTCAAATTTAAGTGAACAGTTTTACTTTGGTGTACCCTGTTATGATAAAAAATTAAAATCTTTAGCCCTGGCCAGTTTGGCTTAGCGGTTAGAGTGTCAGCCCAGGGACCAAGGAGTCATGGATTCAGTTCTGGTCAAGGGCACGTACTTTGGCTACAGTTCGATTCCCTGGCCCTGGTCAAGGTCGTGCGGGAGGCAATCAGTCGATGTGTCTCTTTCACATCAATATTTCTTTCTCTCTCTCCCTCCTACTCTGTCTGAAGATAAATGGGAAAATATCCTAAGGTGAGGCTTAAAAAAAATTAAAATGTTTAAAGGAATCCATTCTTATAGGTTGACTCAGAAATTGAAGTTATTGAAGAAATTCTTGATCATTTGAAACCGTTTTTGGGAAACTCACTGAGTTTCTTGGTAGGGTTGGGTTTTTTTTTGTTTTGTTTTTTATCCTCACCCGAGGACATTTTTCCATTTTTTGTACAGATAGAGTGGGAGAGAGAGAGAGGGAAACATCGATGTGAAAGGGACACATCAAGTGGCTGCCACCCGCACGACCAACCAGGGCCGGGGACAAACTGCAACCGAGGTACGTGCCCTTAGCGGGAACCGAACTCAGGTCTCTCCGGACCTCAGGCCGACGCTCTAACCGCTGAGCCAGACCGGCCAGGGCTTGGTAGGGTTTTTATGAGACGCACACACAAACGCGTCCTGCAGGTGGACCTGAGTGCTGTTCCTCGGAGGTGGATGTGTGGCGTCTGCATTGAAGACCTCGTGGGGGAATGTGCGGAGCCGGGGAAATGGGCTGTGCGTTAAGCAGACCTGCACGTGGAGAGCTGGGGGCAGTTTCTGCTGTGGTTGATCCCTGAGTCCTAGAGCTATCCCAGACACCGGGGCGAGAGGTCACTGTTCCGAAGCTGATGGCACTCAGCCCCTGGCGAGGCTGACCCCTCTGCTGACTCCCGTCACTCCGGGTTCAGGCCTTTTACAAAGGTGGGGTGAGGCGGAAGCCCTCATTACTACTTTGGCTTCAAAAACAGCTGAGCTTTCTGGGCTTTAGAGCAGAGACTTACAGACAGGGACTGTGTTCGTGAAGTTCAGGCTTCATTTGTTCCTTTGTGTGGTTTAATTTGCATGGGTCAGGGTCAACAGCTGGACAGACCTTTGGGCGCAGATACTTTGCTGCAGGGAGGAGGATGAAGTTCCGCGGGCAGGCGTTTGCTCACAGGACACATTTTGGGAGCAGGGTTCTTGGTAATGTCACTCTGGGCTGACTCCTGGCCGGCCTGTTCAGTAGAATCATTTTAAAAGGAGCAGAGCAGAGTTCTGGCCCAGGTAACACCCCTGCCTGAGGGCTGCTTTAAAGACTAGCTCAGGCGTGGGGCCCTGACCCCCAGAGCAGCTCCGTGTCGGTGGGAGAGAATGTGGCGACCGGGTGTAAATCTGTAATATGCCACCTGTACCGAGTGGAAAGCCAGAGTAGATCTGGAATGAATGAATGTTCTGCCGATTTTCTTACCTGGTTCATAAAGACCTATTTTCCCTTTCCAGTTGTAGGAATTATCCTGTTAAGACACAGTGTGCTTCAGAAAGCACAGGGAAATGGTGAATATGAATTTGTTAGAAAATCCACACTGCTTGATTTTACCGTCTTTGGGGCATGTTTTATTTTTGACACAAAGGAGAAATAAGGGCGATTGTCACTCACTGAAACTGCAGCTGACGGTAGTGCAGCCCCGTGTGGCGCTTAAACTGGCGAGCAGTTGCTCCCCCGCAGCTCATCTTTGCACAAAGGAGGTGATGTCATCCTTTTCACCGTGGCCACGTGGCATAAGCATGCGGTCACTGTCTTCACACGGATACCTCTGCGCTGCCAGCTTTTTATCGGCTTGGAAGAACTGTGCGTTTGGAGTTGAACTGCATTCCTTTCGCAGTGCCTCATGCCTCGCAAGGCTGCACACGCACCTCTTTGTACATGCGTGTGCCTTCGTGCTCCATGGGTGACTTCTTTTACAGAAACATGATGAGAGTAGCATGTTGTGGAGGGCCATGGAGGCTGTGTGTGTGCACAGATTTAAAATTGGGGAAAGGAGGCTCTGTTGCCATTAGCAACCACTTACCCATTTATTAGAGGGTGCAGCGCTCACAGCTCGGGCTCTTCCCTTTCTTCCACGGTTTTCTCTTGAGTTCTGGCAGCAGCTCACCTGAGCCTGTGCACACGCGTGCTGGACAGGAAGCCTGCCGAGTCCAGCTGCACATACAAAGAAGCACATCTTTTTTTAACCACATGTGCTGCCTTTTGGCTGTCCTTCCTCTGTGGTTGTCACTCCATCCTGTTGACTTAGGGCAGTAGCAAGCTACGTGGTCACCACAGTGGACTGCATCCTTATTTGTTCAGCTCCGGGTTAAACACTTTCCTGCATTTGCTCATTAGGTTCACCAACAGCTTCTGAAACTCACCACTGCCAGGAGGAGACCGCGGCCGAGGACACGGCCTGCTGTGTCATCCAGAAGACAGCCGGCTAGGGGAGCGCTTTGCATTTGCCCCCCGTGATTTTTTTCCTTTAAGGGAGAGATGAGATCTGGAGCCTTTCTTCTCCCACGACCCCGGTGGTTCTCTTGCCAGTTGTTAAGAGTCCCTGGGTGTGTGAGTCCCCAGCCACTGAGGCTTACTGACACCCAGACAGCTTTGTGTTCTTGTGCCTGGCTTTCTGGGTGATGTCGCTGCAGTGGTTGGGTGCTGTGAGCCGTAATATTTAAGGACTTACAAGGTTTCCTTGATGGAGGGGGCCCCGTGCCTGCGGGGATCTTGCTATTAAGCTCTGTCAGCACTAATTTTAATCAGCATTTGTGGACTGCACATGAAGGGACAGAACTCATCTCCCATATAAATAAAAAGCGTAGCACCTTCATCCCAGATTCCGAGAGTGCCTTATTTGGAGGGTTTGGAGACTGAGGTGATAGGAGGTTGAAAGGAGCACCTGTCTGTGCCGCCATCTTCACAGGCTGGAAAAGGGGTCACTCTCCCTGTGGACTGTGCAGGCTCTGGACTGGGCAGCAGGGAACAGAGGTGTGAGGCCCTTTTACTTGTTGAGCTGACACGCACAGACCACCGTCACTGAGCGGATTTTGGTGTTTTATTGACATCCTCCTCCCAACTCCCCCCCCCCCCAGCCCTGTCCCCAGCATTGTTGTGTATGTCCATTGGTTATGCATACATGCATATAACTCTGTGGTTTATCCCCCCTCCCCTTCTGAGGTTTATTAGTCTGTACCCTACTTCTGTGTCTCTCGGTCTATTTTGTTCATCAGTTTGTTTTGTTCATTATATTCCACAAATAAGTGAGATCATGTGATATTTGTCTTTCTCTGATTGGCTTGTTGCACTTAGGATAATACTCTCCAGGTCCCTCCATGTAGTCTCAAAGGATAAGAGATCTCTCTTTCTTACAGCTGCATAGTATTCCATTGTGTATGTGTACCACAGCTTTGGTGTCACCTCTTTGAATCCTTGCAGTGGCCTGGGAGGTGGAGACTGTCCCTGTGGTGGACAGCTGGGGCCTTGTATCCACCTGTGGGGGGTGGGGGGCGGAGAGTGGCCTAATTAATAGATGAAGCAGGTGCCAGCAGAAGCTGTGGGATCAGAGGGAGATCATTCAAGGAAAGACAGTCAGTTTCTTCTCTGAAATCCGAGGGGGAATTGGCAGCAGAGCTGTTTGGATGTGGAAGGAAGAACACCCATTGAGCTGGTGTCTTACAACCTGGCTTTACTTGGTGAAGTGAAGGTGCCGGTCGGGTGAGAGAGTTGAGGTCGAGGACTCGAGAAGAGCAGGGTATGTGGGAACAGCCACAGTGGGTTACTTATGGGGATGGTTCGCCTGGCACTTGACCTCATGTGGCCAATCTGAGAGATGACAGTGAAGCCTTAACTTAGGCTTCTGAAGCAGCCACCCTGCCAGACGTCCTTCCCAAGCCGTTGTGCCCTTAGCCTTAACCAGGTCCCGTGTAGGACGCCGAAATAAAAATAAATACAGTTTGGCTCTCTTTATACTTGTTTACAAAAGGGAAAGTTCACTTTCTGACTGAATACTCAGTTGTAATTTTGTGCCTCCTTCAAGATTTTGTCTCGTTAAAAGTTAAGCGTCTTTAGCGCAGGACTCTGCGGGGACATTTTCAGTAAGTCAGGGCTGCTGCTTTTCTGTCAGGTCAGTTGACAGATCTGATTGCTTTTCTGTTTGTTCTCACTCTCCACTTGTCCCTTCCGCCACCTCGCCCGCCGCCGCTGTGCAGCCAGAGCCTGGCCACCGCCCTGGACTGCCCGGCCTCAGCCCGCCTCCTCGGCCTTGACTTAAACATGTTTAATTATTCATCCTTAGCTTGCTACAGGTTGGGTTCTTCAGGTGGCCTCACCTGTGTCACTGGGACTCACCTCTGTTCTTCTTTTTTTTTTTTTAATCCTCACCCAAGGACATTCCTTGATATTTTGTTCAGATAGAGTAGGAGGGGGAGAGAGAGAGAGAGAGAAACATCGATGTGAAAGGGACACATTGAGTGGTTGCCACCCACACAACCCAACCAGGGCCAGGGACAAACTGCAGCAGAGGTATGTGCTCCTAGTGGGAACTGAACCCGGGTCTCTCTAGACCGCAGGCCAATGCTCTAACCGCTGAGCCACACAGGCCAGGGCTCACCTCTGTTCTTGATGGAGGACCTGTTCCAAGGTGCAGCTCTCAAGGGACACTCTATGCTTTCTGTTGCTGCCTCTCATAGGAATAACAAAGGATGACAGGACAGCTCAAGAAACGTTTAGACCATTCCTTGAGCATTGCTTCCGAATTGCCCTGTCCAGATCTGGATTGCTCCGCTGTGTCAGGTCTCTGTATATGAAGCAGTATAGGT
The DNA here is from genome assembly GCF_014108415.1 of Molossus molossus. Classification (NCBI taxonomy): domain Eukaryota; kingdom Metazoa; phylum Chordata; class Mammalia; order Chiroptera; family Molossidae; genus Molossus; species Molossus molossus. The sequence continues at coordinate 28,204,269 of NW_023425366.1, read as the reverse complement.
TTTACTTTGTTTTGTTTGTAAACCGGGAGGCACAGTCCCTGTAGTACACTGCCCCGAAATGGGGAGCAGAGGGACGAACGAGGTTCTGCACCTGGGCAGCTGTGTAGTCTTCCCTCTTCCGCCAGGCGCTCAGGGAGGGAGGGAGCAGGTGAAGAGTAGGAGAGCTGACCCCTGGGCAGACTCTTGCAGGACTGGCCTGCACACTGGGCTTGGAGTTCAGCCATACACACAGCCCCCATTTCCCTTGCTGCGGAGCCTGGCCCCCAAATCACAAGTAGCCATTTACTTGATGAAGGAAACACCTTTTGTATCAGCACAATTTTTAGTCACTGATGCAGACAGCCCTGTTGTATCACTGTATTTTCCATGGTAGCTCAGAGAAACTTTGCTGAAGAAAAGGAAATGCTGATTCCAGGGAGGACGAGCTCTGTGTTTGCCAAAGGTGTGTGTGTGTGTGTGGGGGGGGGGGGTGCACCATGACCCCCTGAGTATAGAAGAAAATGTCAAAAGCTTTTTACAGATATTTATTTATAGCTTATTATTCTCAAATGTCTATTTGGGATTCCATAATGTACAATAATAGTACATTTAAACCATCATTGGCGACACGGAGCAAAATTCTTTGGTGATGGGATTCTCAGGCAAAAGCATTTGAGGAGTATTGCTTTAGGGCAGTGGTTCTCAAAGTGTGGCTCCAGGATCCCTTGGCTCCCCAAGAACTTTCTGGTGTTCTGCTCTTTGCCTTGGCTCCATCCTCCGGGAGAAGTCAGGAAGGTTTGTACTTTTGGTCTCCACTCCTCCTCCCTGTTTCTGCTCCGACCTCCGCCAGCGGCATAGATGAGTTACTGTGTATTAAACAGGCTTTTGTGGGAACCCGGAGACCCTAAGACTCATCCATAGCATTATGTTTTGGGGGAGATCCACCCCTGAAATTGAGCGGCAGCTGACTTATTAACAGAGTTTGGGAAGCGGGCCATCTGGAGGTTAGAGATGGCGGTTCTGCGCAGGTCCCTGGAGCAGTTCCTTTTTGGCAGTTGCTCGTGTGGAGTTTTAAATAGGAGGAACTATTAGGGGAACTCGGTTGAGATAGAAATAGAAGGGGAAACATCTGGGGTATCCTGTTCTTTCAGGGTCAGAGTTTCAGAGCGAAATGAGAAAATATGGTTTATTGTTCTGTTAGGTCAGACTAATTAATTTCAAACGAATCTCTTGCCCATTAACATGCTTTTTTGTTTTGTTTTGTTCAACTCATATTGGTAAAACTTACCAAGTGGCTGCCTCCTTAAAAAATACATACACTCATCTGACAGGCACCGCAAGCTGTAGAGGGGATTTGGGAAAACAATGTGCATCACCTTGTAAACTCGGAAACGTACATGAACTCTGACCCAGGCCCCAAGAGCCTCTGGTAGGGCGTTCTGTGATATGTGGCCAAGGCTGTTGGTGGCAGCATCACTTAAAATAGCAAAAGTGGGAGACAGAGCCAATGTCCGTTAACAAGACTGCATGAGTAAGTTTGTGGGGTGGGCACAGAATAGAGCATTCAGTCCAGCTCAGCACATACATCGATGTAGCTTGATGCCCAAGCCTGAGACGAGTCACGAGAGAAGGCACGTGTTGTGATTACATTCCTCTGAAGCTCAGAGACAAGCACATGAAGTAATACTCTATCAATAGATTCATAAATGGCAAAACTATAATAAGGGAAAGCAAGGACGTGGTTATCCTAAGAGGCAGCCTAGTGGTGTGTCTGGAGCCAGGAGGTGGGTCCATCAGGCAGGGTGTGGAGCAGGCCTCTAAGGTATTGGCGGTTCTGGTCCTTGCATAGGACCGTGGTTTCAGACGTATGCTCAAAACACACGCGCTCCTTTGTGCAGACCAGCGGCATTCTCCTCCAAGTCTGGGCCTCTTTGGCTTGGGCTTATATTTTAGTAGCTGAAAGAATTAGAAAAATTGATTTAAAAGCCTTTTTGTTTTACCATAAAGTGAGTAATTGAATATTTAAAGCCACCAGGGCTCTTAGAAGTTATTTATTATAATAGCACCCACCTGTCCTCGCCTGTTTTGAGGTTTTGAGGTGGTGCCATTACAGAGTGGCTGATGTCATGCTGTGAGCTTCCACAGAACCATCTGGGCTTGCTTTCACAAGGAACGAAGGAAAACTGGTTTTCATCACTTTAAAAACGTATTTGCGAGTGGGTTCTGCCTTCGCCAGAGTGGGCTGAGGGTGTGGCAGGGGGACAGTGTGTGCACAAAGGGCAGCATCATTTTGAGCAGTACAACGAGTTGTTTATTTTGGTGTTTGCCATGCGTGTAGTCAAACTGGGAAAATCCTGTTTGCTCTTGTTCATCTGTTAAAATGAGAGACATCCTGTATTAAAGACCGAGAGAGTGTGGAGTGAGGGAGAGGGGGGTCTGTTTGTGCCTTTGGCTCAGGCCTGAGCCAGGTCGCATCATTGGGGTAGAGCATGAGCTCCTTCTGGAGTTAGACTTCCTGGACACAGGGCACGTGCAGGTGGAGGGCCTGCCCCGTGAGCTGCCCATCCTGGCATCTCCACCAGATCCTGGGGTGAAGAGCAGCTCAGGTCCTGGCTGGGGAATCGGCCAGTAATAGCATGGCTGTGATCCCTTCTCCTTCCCCTTCAAGGCGGGAGGACAGGAATTCTTACACCAGTGGACCGGCTGCTGACAACTAAGGGGTCTGAAGTGAAAAGGTGTCAGAAAGGAAACACTTTGGGGGTTACTAAAGTTTTTGTTGCCCTCATTTTAGTGAGAGGAGGTGAGATCTCTTCCAAAACAATTTGTTCCCTTCAGGTGACTTTTTGGCCCATCTGTGTTATTTATAATTAATTGTATTCTGATTTGCCCCTTTCCATGGATGGGAACAGGTTAGCAGAACCTCAAGAATGCTCAGGTGCAGGTGGGGTGCCCCTGGGTGACAGTGTGACATGGGTCAGTCAGATTAAACTGCTGAACACTCTTAGGCAGATCAGTGTTCTGATTTCTGAATTGCCTTTAGTTCCTTATATTATTTACATTCAGTCCCAGGAGAAGGAAATCGCCAAGGTTAACCTATCATGACTGTGTTGATTTTAAAAATTAAGCATTTTTTGTGGCTTTTGACAATAACTACAAGTCTGAGTTCTATTCTTTTCTTTTTTTTCCAAGTCAAGATGCATCTCCTTACAGAATGCAGTAATTGCAGGTACATGGGCAAAATTTCCTCACACTTATTTATTTAAAGCACTTATCAAATGCATACATCTAAGAATAAGCTGCTTCCTTAGATGTCAGTGGTAATAATCATTTGTGTTCTAGGTGCTGTTTATTAGTTCTGAGAGGTGATATTATTGGGATCCCATTTCACAGATGAGGAAACCAAGGTACAGGGAGAGTCAGAGCCCACTCATGTTTTCCCTGCTGAGAGGTTCCAGCCCTTGCACTGCACTAGACACGCTTGTACCTGGACAGAAAGTTCTGTATTGAGTTGGGGCACTGTCGCTTTTGGCAATATCTGTATCTGTAATGTTAGTGGAAGTGACGTGTGAATTCCCCTCCACACCTTGCACTCTGTGTTCTGTCTCCCTTCGGAGGAAATTGCTTGTAACCCTGTGTCATCTGCACTTCATAAGCACCTGAGTAACAGGTGAATTTAGGTATCTGCAGATACTGCGGAGGCCCTGCATGTGGGAGCTGGAGAATGAGCACCACACACCTTATTTTATATGTCCTTATTGCACTGCCATTTGCGTTTCTGTCCTGAGTTAGAAGGAGGGGGGCGAATGTTCCCTGGTATTCCTAGTAGATAAGATACTGACTTAGCAATTAGCCTCCAGTGAATACAGGTTTGTGTCTCAGGCACTCAGCTTGGGCGCTGCAGGGCAAATCTACAGAAGTCAGCTTGCTGGAGAGTTTGATCTCTCTCCTCCCTCCCCTCTCCCTTCTTCCTCCCAGACTTGATTTTGTGGAGATCCCATAGCAAGCAGGAGGAGGCCCTGTGACCTCAGCACAGGTCCAGCTGACACCTGTCACCTCAGCCCCTGGCATCAGCAGTGTTCCAGCTGGGATGGGGATCTCTCTGGTCACACAGTTGGAGCTTCTTCACCTTTTGTGAGGGTCACAGCCTGGCCTGCGCACTTGTGGCAGTTCCCTCAGCCTGAGCTGCTGCTCCCACCTCTACCTGGCATCCAGGGCGGAGATGCTAAGTAAGGGCTGCTATCTCCTCCAGGTCAGCGGGGCCCCAGCAGTGACTTCCCTCCCAAACAGTTTCCCTGCCCCCCTCCCAGAGGTATCCCACCCTCCAGGGCACGTTTGCCCTCTTTACCCTGGGAATTGCATCCTTTTTTCTCTTCATCACTGATTATGCATAAAAATACCAAGTATGAGATGAGTCCATTTACATTAAGTCTATTTTTATGTAAAAATTTGTTTCTTCATCAGTATATCTAAGTTATTTGGCTTAATAAACACTTTTGTAACCAGAATTTACAACATCTACTGCATGTGTGCAGAAGGCGAGATGAGAGGTGAAGAGAATGGAAATGAATTTCTTTTTGTTGTTCACATTAGCAGATGCATTGCTTTTCTCAACACTTTTTTGTCGTTTCTTAAATTTCTTATTAGGAATTCAGTAGGAAGGTGAATGATAGGCCCTTTTCACTAGAATTCTTCCCCTGGGGGACATGAGGGCAAGGCAGAGCACCAGCAACCTGAGTTACAGGAGCAGAAGAAGTTGTTTTCACCTTAACAGCCAGCGAGTCCTAAAGGCTGAGGGTTGCCCTCCTTGGTATAATCTTAAAACGGGTCACGTTACCTGTGACCAAAGTCAGGCTGGCCCTTCTCCCAGCAGCACAGCCTCAGGGCTCACATACCTGTTGTGCAATCAGATCTTGTTATGTCAAAGAGAGGATGTGGAAGAAAACGCCAGACTTAACTGTAGGTGGCTCTTGGAATTCGGCCTGAAAACAAACAGGTTACAAAGCTCCACTTGTTGTCGTTCTTACTTGGCGGTGATGGAATTGTTCCTCTTAGGATTCGAGCACTGTCCCAGGCTCTGTCTTCTGCGGGTCAGTACACGTCTGAAGGACAGGATGGAGCCTGCTCCCGCTTGTGGCCCCAGGCATCAGATGCATCACTGTGTATTTCAGGTGTACTTCTGGTATATCAGAAAAACGTGAAGAAAATTGTCAAAGCAAAGTAGGTTAACAGAGCAGCTTAGGCAGAACAGTTATATGTAAGCTGTCAAGTGGGTTTCTAGTGATTTAAACATCACAGTGTTCGTCTTTGAACATATTATTTATATTATTATTCACTTCTGTGCTTTGTGGCTTTAACTTCTACAGCAAGGGTTTTCATACCCTTTCAAAATGGTCTGGAACACCCTTTTTTTATGTCAAGAACTTAGTTTTTTTAGTGCCAGTGCTTAATAAAAAATTTCAGTGGCAAAGGTAACACTTTTAATTTTTTTTCAAATCCTCACCCAAGGATATGTTTTCATTGATTTTTTTAGAGATAGAGGAGGGGTGGGGGGAGAGAAACATCGATTGTTTGCCTCCTGTACACACCCTGACCGGGGATTGAACCTGCAACCTAGGTATGTGCCCTGATCAGGAATCAAACCTGCAACCTTCTGGTGCATGGGACAGTGCTCCAACTGACAGAGCCACCTGGCCAGGGCAAAGGTAACCATTTTGAATGGATTTGTCTTATTAATTACATATCTATTTATCTATCTGTCTGTATATAACAGTACATGTGTTTGCAAGACAGTTATCTGTCCATCAACCCTGCTTGTTGCGTACCCACTGTTAAAGCTGCTGCTGGTCTCGTGTGTTACTTTGTGTTCCATTACTGCATAAGCTTTTTAAAATCAGGAATGTGCCACTGAGGGGGAAATCTCTAGGGCTTAAGAGAGCACCAGGCATAAATACGTTCTCCACGGGTGCCAAGTGATTAAAAACACAAATTCTAAGCTTCATCAAAGGACTGGCTACTGGAAGGTCCTGCCACATTCATTAATTTATTAAAGATATATCTTTCTAGTGAGTTTATTTTGGAACTAAATCCAAATGGAAGTAACGTTCCAGTTCTTCAGTTAAAAGTGGTTTCTGCATTCCTTTTGGTGGTTGAGGAAGCAGAGTGAGAAGCCACTAAATATTCTTTTCAACTTGCTCTTCTCATAAGGGACACCAAAAAAATACACACACACACACACACACACACACAAATAAGAAAACCTAGTTAATTTGGGGAGGGGTGGCTGGGCTTTTACTTATATTGTAACTACCCTCAAGTCAAGGTTTCCTACTTTCAAATATAGATGAAGGATATTTGGATTATGTAAATGTAATTTTGTGTGTTAGTCACTGAACATACTAGACAAAGACTAATGCAGTCATCTTAGCCTCCTCCGAATGAGTGTACAGCCATTGATTGTTTTGAGCTATTCCTAACTGTCTATGATGAGATGAGGTGGATATTTTGCTAAGAACTCCAGGTCGGAGACTTCTGCTTAGAATTTCCAACTGCTTGAAGCACCTGTGCCTCCAGGTTTAGCGAGCTGGGGATGTAGGTCCGCCTGAGGGCTGTGGCACTGTGCTGCAGCCCTGGAACCATGCAGTAAGACACAGGACAGTCCCTTCCCTCCAGGAGCTCGCCTTCCAAAAGGGGCATTGATGTGTATTTAGGTAATGACTGTGCAGTGGGGTAGGGATTTGGGGTGCTATGGGATCTGATCAGCAGTGTGGGTGTTACAGAAGGGGTGGGTCTCATGAGATTTTCAGGAAGAGTTCTGAAGGTGAAAGAAGAGTGTGTGTGTTAGTGTGTGTGTGCACATGTGCATGTTGGGAGGTGAGGGGGTATTTTAGGCTCATGGAAGAGCAGTGTGTGTGTGGAAGTTAAGTGGTGAGCAAGGGAGTATGTTACCTGCAGGTGATTGGACGTCCTGGTATGGGTGTGGGGAGAGAGTAATGAGTGGGGAACTAGTGAGGCCCCGGAGGCAAGCAGACCTCAGATCATGAGGAACTTTGTGCCATATCAAGGAGTTTGGGCTTTATTTGAAGAATTTTAGGGGAGTAAAATGATGGGATGTTTGTTTAGGGGAGTGGCCAAATGGATCTGAGGGAGTCATGAACGGGTATCCATTAGGACGTTACTGGAGTAACTCACACAAGGGAGATGCTGCCAGTGGGCAGCAGACATGGCATGCCAGTTAGATCATAGACTATGCATAGATCAAGAGGACCCAGGGCAAGGAGAAGCCCAGGTTCCTGGTTTGGCCAGGGATTGGATGGCTATGGGACCAGGTACTGTGCTGGGATCCACATAGGTTTGGGGGGGTAAGATGCATGCAGGCCTAGACATTTAGGTGGAGATGGTGGTACCACAGGTATGCAGGGCTAGACATTTAGGTGGAGATGGTAATACCACAGGCATGCAGGTGTCTTGTCTTCATGATGTCTCTTTTTCCTAGTGATGACAGTTTCCTGCTAGGCAGTCAAGACCAACCACAATTGTCTCCACCCCACAACTTTTGTATCTTCTAGGACACCTCCTCCTATTCTGATCCCTCTGGCCTTGGTTTTTCTACCCCAACTTCCTGTACCACAGAACTGACTACCCGTGTATGTAGCTTTCCTAAACAGACTGAGTTTAACAGGGGCCTTAGATTGTATTTTATATTCAAACCACCTGATGCAGAGCAAGTTCATGTGCACAGAGAGAAGTTTGTTTTTGTTTTTTGTTTTTTTTTTGGTACTTGCCCCTAGCAGGAACCGAACCCAGGACTCTCTGGTCCGCAGGCCAACGCTCCAACTGCTGAGCCAAACTGGCCAGGGCCAGAGAGAAGTTTTTGTTTGTTTGTTTGTTTGTTTTTTATCCTCACCCGAGGACATTTTTCGATTTTTCACTCAGATAGAGCGGGAAGGAGAGAGAGGAAGAGAGAGAAACATCGACGTGAAAGGGACACATCGAGTGGCCGCCACCCACATGACCCAACCAGGGCCGGGGACAAACTGCAGCCAAGGTACATGCCCTTAGCGGGAACCGAACCTGGTCTCTGTGGACCACAGGCTGACGCTCTAACCGCTGAGCCAAACCGGCCAGGGCAGAGAAATTTTAATATCACTAATTTATGCTACTTGCCTGTACTTGAAAACCTTTCTGCACTGTATGTAATAATTAAATAGATTTTTATCTAAAGAAAAATTATTGTAATATAGCTCTATTTTATAGAATATGATTGTGATTTACATTAAATTACATGTGGATATTAGAATTCTTTCTTTTATTATTTGATAGAGGATAAGGATGCTAACATGTATAAAATATTTGGTGTAATGATTAAACAAGGTTTCCTTTAGCAGCGAAGCGTGTTTGATTAGCTAGCAATCAGATCACTTGATATGTTTGTATTAGTTGTATCACTGTGATTTCATTTGATACAAATTTAGTTTCTAAACAGCTTTCTTGAGAAGCTGCTTCTTATGTAAAGCAAATCTCTGGAGTTGGTCAGCATCACAGAAACATGTATGCACATATGTATATGTGTGTGTGTGTGTATTTATGTAGCTTAGGATGGGGTGACTGGGGTCCCAGAGTACAGGCTGGGTGAGTTTCCCCCCAGGTACCTCCTGACAAGCTTTATAGGCACAGACAGATGCATCCATTCTTTCTTTTGGCACTAGGCAATTATGAGGGTACATTTTCTCCGTGCTTAGCCCTATGCTAGTCCCCGGGGAAGCAGACAAATGCCACCTGATTCTTTCTTGATTTATGAGGTTGTAAGAAGGTAGAATCTCCTTTTACAGTGCTACTTCTTTTTTGGCTCTTGAACTATTTCCTTCTATTGGTTTGAGTTATGCTTTTTAATTAACTTCTAATGCATAGTTAATACATAATTAAATCATGAAAAGTTAAAAATTCTACAGAATGTCTCATTTATATTAAAGTATATGTTATAAAGACTTTTTTGTTGTTGTTATAGTACTTTCAGTTATTTTGGTTTGTCCTTTGTGTTTTGTGCTCAAGACATTGAAAACCAGAGCTATTTTAAGTTGAAATGCTCTTAACTCCCTTGAATCAATCAAACGTATGTTGGTTTTTCTTCCTTAAAAGTTATAATGTTACAGGCTATTGCTTCTAAATTTTGTGAAGGAACAAATCAACCAGCCTGACAGTTATTAAACCATAAAGGCTCTAAGTAAAAACTGTATGCTACACTGTGAAACTCCATTCATATTCCTGTGTGGTAGTCTGTGAACATGTTCACGGCCTTGATATTAGCACTTAATTTGCTTTATGTGCATTTTATAAATATTGTGTATGTGTAGATTATAGTTATGTTTATGTAAAAATAATATAAGCATTGCATTAATTTTTTTATGTTAGTGTAAAAGACTTTAAATCATTTGATTTATAACCTTGTATCTTTGCCCCCTGTAACATTTTCATAGAGGATCCAGGATAGTTAAGATGCTTCCTTCCTATGCAATGCTGGTCTAAATGCTTGCCCAGTAAAACCTTTATAGCACAAACACTGAGTCTCACGCTTCACCGCCTCTGTGATCAGTGACTAATCCTGTAGGCACTGCAGAGAAAGGTCCCAGCGTTGGAACTGTGGTTGGGCCTGGAAGGGGTGACGTCACCTCCATTATGTATGCACATGCGCAGCGCCACTGATGCAGAGATTTATCACCCTGCTCTTTGTGTTCAGGGGTGAGTTGGGCCCACGTTTCCCCAGATAAACTAATGAGCAAAATTTGATAATTACCAGCAAGACTTAATACTAATAGTAATCCTCTAGCTTACTAGCTAATGTTCCTTTTTGTTGTCGTTTCAAAATGCTGCTTTATTTATCAACACATTTTTATTACTGCTACAACCTGTGTTTTTATGGAATTTTCTTCCCCAGTTTCTCTCACTTTCTGTTTTCCCATTTAGTAAATGCTAAAGTAGTGTAGCCGACAGGATCTCTGAATGGATGAGGGCGCCGTGGATTTTCTCCTAAAGACACATCCCCATGCAGGTTCGGCAGGGGGACAGTTCCGGACAAGGCGGCAGTTCATTTTGAGCAGTTCAGATCAAATGATCAAGAAATAACTATGGTTATTGCTAGGATCTAGGAGAAATTTGGGGTTAAAAAAAATAACCTGTGTTTTAGTTTAAGATTTCAAAACAAATTTGATTAATTTTTTAAACTCATTTGATATATTTCATCTTAAATTTTTTAACCACAATGTTAAAAAAACAAACTTTTAGAATAATGTGCTGCATAAAAGCCTTTACTCATTGTGAACATATTTCCACAGTGCTTCTTTTTCTTTTTAAATAATTAAAAAAAAAACACACACACACACTAGGGGGTGGTTGTTCCTTTTATTTTTGTTGAAAAAAAAATCTAATCCCAAGTAAGTAACCAAGTGATGAGTATTCTGCTCAGTGGTGACTCACTTCAAACGGTATTTGTCAACAATAACAATACAGCACCTCCTTGCAGAGTCACGGGATAAAAATGAGAAAATGATTTGACCAGTGAGGTATTAGATAGTTGAAGTTTCAGACCATTGATTCAGCTAAAAGATTTTCCATTGTTGAATAACTTGTGGAATATTTCCTCCTAGGGTGGAGAGGTTAATTTTCCTTCTTAAAAATCATACTATTGGATTGACCATCTGAACATGGAGCTTGTATTTCATAACCTCAAATAGAAAGTGCTAAGGAACATTGAGGTGCTTTAATGGGGGTTCAGGGATAAAAAGTTGGGGAAGTATGTTCATTCATTCATTCGGCCATCCATGTTTATTGACCATGCTGTGCCTGGCCCTGTCCTGGGTGTCTGGGATACAGCAGGGAATAAAACAGTCATCTTCTGGCTAGCAGGCTGAATTAGAGAAAGAGAAAGAAAAACTAACCTTTTGATGGGCAACATAATGCTTATTATTTAAAGAAATAGGAGCAATTTGGGAGCAGGAGTTTAAAATTGACATGGCTGCTGAACCAAATAGCAATTTAAAAGGTGCTAACAGACTCAGTGTTGGTAAGTAATACCATGGTGAACCTTGGAGTTGAGATTTTTAAAATATTAAATATATTAAATATTAAGATTAATTTGTTTTAGGAAAAAGTGTTATTTGTGTTGACTTGAAACCAGAAAGAGGAAAGAAAGCCATCAAGCACTATCTGTACATTTATATTAACAATGATAATATCTGATTTTTAACCCAAAACCCTTTCCCCCAAATGGTATTCAACAAATATTAATCTCAGGATCTGAGAGTAATGACAGACGTTATCATGTAAACATTCTGATCAAATTCCCTGTAGACTGGGTTTGAAAGGGTACTTGTATGTCTTTTAGGAAGCCCCCAGGAAATATCTTCTGCCCCAGTGGATGAGCCTGGGCTCACTGCAGTCTGGGCTTTGTTCTGTCTCCGAAGCTAGCATTTCATTAAAACTCACATTGGCTTGCCCTGGCCAGTTTGGCTCAGCAGTTAGAGCGTCAGCCTGCGGTCCAGAGGGACCAAGATTCGGTTCCCGCTAAGGTCACGTACCTTGGTTGCAGTTTGTCCCCGGCCCTGGTTGGGTCATGTGGGTGGCGGCCACTCTATGTGTCCCTTTCATGTCGATGTTTCTCTCTCTCTCCCCCTCTCTCCGTCCCACTCTATCTGAACAAAAAAATAGAAAAATGTCCTCGAGTGAGGATTAAAAAAAAACCACAACTCACATTGTTTTGTTTTGTTTTAATCCTCCAATTATCTTCAGATAGAGCAGGAGGGAGAGAGAGAGAAACATCATGTGAAAGAGACACATCAATCGGTTGCCTCCCACATGACCCCAACCAGGGCTGGGGAGAAACCACAACCAAGGTATCGGTCCTTGGCTGGAATAGAACACGGCACTCTTTTTTCTGCAGGCTAATGCTCTAACCACTGAGTAACCGGCTTCTTCGTCTCAGGTAGCAAAATGTACTTTAAATTGTAACGAGAGCCCTGGCCAGTTTGGCTCAGCGGTTAGAGCGTTGGCCTGCGGTCCGGAGAGACCCGGGTTCGGTTCCCGCTAAGGGCACGTACTTCGGTTGCAGTTAGTCCCCGGCCCTGGTTGGTCATGCGGGTGGCAGCCACTCGATGTGTCCCTTCACATCGATGTTTCTCACTCTCTCTCCCTTCCTCTCTCTCCCTCCCACTCTATCTGTACAAAAAATGGAAAAATATCCTCGGGTGAGGATAAAATAAATAAATAAATAAAATAAATTGTAACAAGAACCCATATATCTTTCTGCCCACTTCAGTGTAATTTCTGTGGAATTGCAAAAGTTATATACAGTAAGTAAAGAAATGAATACAACTAAATGGCCTCTGATTTTGGCCATTTACCTTCTTTTTCTGTCCTTTCTCTTCTGATTTTTACCAATATTCTCTGTGGAGTACTCCTTTCCACCTATTATTAGCATTTTCAAACTCCCTTGGTGACACTTAGATGTAAAACTGTTGCTGACTCCTGGTCTGTGACACAAAGATGCGGTCCGTGGTCTCAGAAGTAGCACTCCAAGGTGGCATTTGCTATTCCTTTCCCTCTCTGTGAGTGTGGGAGGAGAGGTGTGTGCTTCCAGGGATGGTCACGGAGCGTATCCCTTTGTTCCAAAAGTTTAGGAACCACGGCTAGATCCTTTAACCTGCGAGGAAAGAAGACAGTAGGAGTTGCCTGGTCGGTAGCGACGTAATATAAATCAGTGGGACAGCACAGAAGCCATTTCTTCGTAATATTTTTTTATAGTTACACACTCTGTTTTCATAAATAGCTCCTCAGGGCATGGTATAGAAACTACCTTTTTGATCTAAGGATATTTTACAGCTGAATTCCTCCTTCTTTTAATTGAAAGTTACATGATGTGTTTAATCTGGCTTTAGTATGTGTACATATTTTCTCAGTCTATTGCAATGCAAACAAGATTAAAAATAATGCATAGGTGACCGCCATAATAACCACACACACAGTTTTTTGTATGATTAGTTTTATATTTCTGCAGTTTTAATTGACATTTTAAGTGAAATTAACATCTCTTTTCCTGTGACACATTCAACAAAACCATAGTAATAAAACTGTTTAGAATTTATATTCTACTCTGTGTTTGGACATGTACATATATCACAATATAAGTATAACACATTTCAATACCAGTTTAGCCATTGATTCTTGTACCTTTCCTCTTCTAGAAAGGCTCTGAGTTTTATTTAGGGGAGAAATTCAGGAACTGATAGGCCGATGTAACCAAAGTCTTAAGAAACTGAAAATACATGGAATTGAGTTGGTGTCTTACAGTAGGACATAGGAAATTGTGATTTTCATTGTTAAGTTTTGTTTTCTTCACCTTTTTTTTTTTTTTTAGAGAGAGAGAGAGGAAGGGAGAGAGAGATGGAAACATTGATGTGAGAAAGAGAGAGACATTGATCAACTGCCTCCTGCACATCCACTACTGGGGATTGAGCCCACAACACAGGCATATGCCCTGACCAGGAATCGAACCTGGACCTATCAGTCCATGGGACGGCACTCAGTCCACTGAGCCACAGTGGCTGGGCTTCTTCACCTTCTTCTTACATCAACGTTATATTCTTCCTGTGAGGTGGCCTGGAACATTGCAGCTCTGATTTCCATCATTTGCTCCATCAAGGGTATTAATGAGTAGGTGTGGTTCAGAGAGTGAGCAGGAATTGTCAAAATGCTTTGTAATTATTAGAAGCCACATTGCCATCTTTTGAGGCACCAGCTCTGGGATTAGGACACTCTCCTCACTGAGGCTTATGTAGAGGAATCTAGACCCACAGGTGGGGCTCCTGTTTCTGAAGTGCGGGAGTCCAGGACTGCAGTTTGTGGTGGCACTTCTCGGGGGAGGGGCTTTGCTGCATCCTGGCCTGGGCATCTGTGGGAATGGTAGGAAGCATGCCTTGTCTTATCTGGTAGCAATAGAAGGGGGATATTTTTCAAATCCCCGTCGATTGGGATCTATAGCTAAGGCTTAATTTTTTAGTATTTCTGTCATTTGGTCTGCTTCCACATTTGCCACATTGTGCTGCTTATAGAACTTTTCATACTGTGCCTTTTCTATGGGTATATATAAACTTGTCTCCTTGAGGCCTGAGGTGGTGCCTGATTTCTCTTTGCATTTGCCCTGGTGCCACCTGTGACCACATCAAATGGAATTGGATGTAATCAATCTTCCAGACACATTCAGCGAATTGCCCAGTGACCGGCAATGAATTGCCAAGACTAGATCGCATCCATTCAAGAATTTTGAAGGAACCTTAAGGATGAAATTGCAGAACTCTTGGCTCTTGTTTTTCCTCTTATAAATAGCCACGTTTTACAAGCTTGGTAGGTTGCCAGCACAAAGCCCAGTATGTTGGAAAGCAAAATGACCTGGTGATCTGGAGGTCCGGGTTGTGTTGGGCCTTTTCATGACCAGCTATATAGTACCACTAAGCCTCCTGTACCTCAGGGTCCTCATCAAGATTTGTTTGCTGCCATCTTTGTTCAAACTCTGGTGATTATCAATGTCTTTGTTAATCCTGTAGAACTGGATCATTAGTATATACATTCTATGTATGAACAAGAAAGATTTACTCTAAAAAAAAATCAAGCCCTGGCCGGTTTGGCTCAGCGGTTAGAGCATCGGCCTGCGGTCCGGAGAGACCCGGGTTCGGTTCCCGCTAAGGGCATGTACCTCAGTTGCAGTTTGACCCAGGCCTGGTTGGTTGTGCGGGTGGCAGCCACTCGATGTGTCCCTTTCACGTCGATGTTTCTCTCTCTCTGTTCCTCTCTCTCCCTCCCACTCTATCTGAACAAAAAATGGAAAAATGTCCTCGGGTGAGGATAAAAAAAAAAAAAAAATCAAACCACACCATTGATTTAGTCATTCTTTACTTCTGTGAATGATAATGTTGTAGAGACTGGATTCTGTTATATTCCTCCCATAGATGCTGCTTTTTTTGTTGTTTGCCTTGCTTGTGTTAGAAGGCTACTAATTTGGCTGGACTCACTATACAAACTGTCTCCTCTGCAGTGGGCAACAGCTCAAACCTTGGTCAGATCTTTCATTCATTCTTGCCTTAGAGCTTAGGCTGCTTGGAGCTTGCCTGGGCCAAGTGAATACTCCGAATCTGGGGCTCTTCTTTCACCTTCCCACAATTTCTTTTCTCAATTTCTGATGCTGAGGTCACCCCGAACTGTGTCCTGATTCTTGTTTTGGCAGCTCCGTGTGGCTTAGACTGGGCCTGTCCTCTGGCTACAAGCCCTACTAGGGGAAGTGCCCCAATGTCATTTCCCTTTCCCAAGTGTCTCTCCCTGCTTTTGGTCATCTCCAGTGCCTCAAAATAGTTGTGTTTTATAAATTTAATTTGTGGCAGAGCTGGTCCAATGGGAGCCCCTCAGAGAGACCTGAAGTGGAAGCTCTGTTTGTTTACTGTCTAATAACAGGTCTCCGTGTTTGCATTGGTTGTATTACCAAGCTTACATTTTGGATGCTTTTCTGTTTTGGCAAAAAACAAACAAGAAAATAGAGATGGGGCAACAGTCTTTTATTTATTTTTTCTAGAGAATGCTCTGCCAATCAACAGAGCTACTAGTTTTGATAAGCATCCCATCATCCCTGAACCTAGGTGGCCTCTGTGGAGTTTTGATAAGCATGCTGTCATCCCTGAACCTAGGTGGCCTCTAAGAGACATATCCTGAGGCGGTGTCATGAGCATGAACATTTTTTCTCTCACACTTTCATGTGGGCATGTGCCCAGGTGAGCTGGGCTGGACATGTTTGGGCTGCAAGGATTCCTTTTGCTTAGATGGATGTTGTCGTGGCCCCACCTGCCCGCTGCATGCTTCTTTTCCACAGGATTTCCACTTGGCCCTCGAAGATACAGAGGGGTGTGGGGAGAGTGGGTTCACAGTGAGAAGAGGGCCTTGGTCACCCTCTGAAGCAGGTGGCACTGGGCCATCTTACCACATGAGCCAGTGACATTCCTCCAGGGAGGCATGACCCAGAAAAGCCTGGAAGGACAGAGCCAACAGGGAACTGTGGCCAGTCCCCAGCTATTTATACTCCCTTCTCTCCTCCCTGCCACTGTTTATTTTGGACTCCGAAGCCTGATAGGAAGAGGCATTGGGCTCCCCCTAGAGGTTTTAGTGCGCCAAAACAGCAGTTTTTAAAAAGCAGTGTTGCAGCTCTATTTGCCAGTATTTACATTAATCTACAAGATTAAAATGAAGATTTTTGAAATGATGTGGGCTGATTTTATATCCTGTCTTTTTGGGGACCGAATTTTGATTGTTAGAGATGGCCGAGAGCCTGCTTGGTTCAGTAACCCCTGGGTCTGTGGGCAAATCATTGTTTCATGTTAAAATAGAAGATTACTCTGTGGTCAGAGACTTTCCTTCACAGAATTCAAATGTTTTCAAATGATATTTCTAGAGCCAGTTTAATGGGCATAAAGAAAGCTGCTGTGTTGGCATCGGATAGAATGGTTAAAAAATTAAATGTCACTCAAGCAACCTAGTAATTTTATTTTCTTCTTTTGTATTTCAGGGTTTCGAAAAAACGATGAAATGAAAGCTATGGATGTTTTGCCAATTTTAAAGGAAAAAGTTGCATACCTTTCAGGTAAAGTTTAACTTTCTAATCTGCTTTATTGATCCTCTGACTAGTTCTAACACAGTGTCACAGAGTCTGAAATACAGAACTTGCTCACCTGCCACACCCGCAGAAGCACTGGTATTTGGTGGGTTTTTAACTGCTTTATTCTTGGAGCATTTCCCTGGGAAATGAAAGCCCCGAGCATTTTCTTCTAGTTGGCAGGCACGTCATCAGTCGGATAACACTGGTGATTGAAATGTCTGTTTCTGTCCTTTTACAAACATTCGGATCTTTTGCCCCTGGGGATCAGTTAGGCAAAACAACGGATTTTTTAAAAAGTTTGTCATCTCAGCAAAAGTGGTGGGAATGTGATTGTATGCCATTGGGTCCTGAAGTTCTTACCTTGGTTTCTTGTACTTTGTAGCCATGTGTTGCCTCTTCTTCGGGAGAGTGAGGAAGCCCAAGTATCCATGGCCTCTCTTCCCTAGGCCAACCTGGTCCTGGACCCCTCGGCCGTGGACCGTGAAAGTTCTGGTGGTCTTTCCCAGCTGGGTTCTCCACTCACCCGTGGAACCCGGCCTGCGGCCACCTGGCCTCCTGTAGGTGGTGACGGTCTGGACCAGTCCTCCAGGCTTTGACCGCCCTCCGCTCTGCACGGAGAGGGTCAGCTTTAGGACTTTTTTTGGGTTGTCTCTTTGGGGAACAGGACAACCATTGGGTGCTCCACCTTTTTGGCACGAGTTTACTTATGAAAAAAAGGGTTGTAAGATTTTTGTGCTCTGTTTTACAAGGAGGCAAATCTGTAGATGATCCCATGCTTTTAGACAGTCTTCCTGGATGTGTTTTCCTTGCTAACTATTCATCTTTCTCAAACAGGCTAATGTGATGCCTCCTCTTAAACATGTTTTATTTTGACTTTATAACACTGCTAGCTGCTCTTTTATGTTCTGTGTGTCCTTCTGGCCTAGGGGACTAGTCTGTATTTGGGATGCAGCTTCCTACGGTGTTGTCATAACTATTACCTTGCTTTCTGCCTAACAGTATTTCTTGGCCCCTATCAGACACTGTTTGATGGTTTTGCTGAAATAAATCTACTGCATAGTGCATTTGGAAGGTTAACAGAAGATTATATGAAGTTCATGAAAATAAGAGAGTGCTTTACATCAATGGGAACACATGGTTAAAGAACGAAAAATCAACTCTCTTGGCTTGTAATTCACTGTTCACAGTAGCCTTTGCTGTTTTCCAATCAGTTGCTGACCAACTATGGACTCAGGCCGGTTTTGTCAACTCTTGACTTTGTGGTTTACAGGTGGACTTTAAAGTTAACAGAGGGCAAAGACGCTACTTATAAATATGAGAGGCATCAGTAAAAAAGGTTTAAAGAAACCTGATCCCAAATGTTCATCAGTTTTTTTATTTTTAAAGTTTGGATCTGTGATCTTGTTCCTTCTGTCTCCCCATTTGTTCCTAAATCTCAAGTGATTCTACGTTCGTTCTGTGAAGCCCCTGAGGTGGGCATGTGACACTGCGGAAGGTTAAGATCGGTGACTTTGTTTGTATTCATTATTTCATTATGCATTTAACACAGAATATGCTATTAGATGGCATTTTAAATCTAAGTTTCTATCAAAACTAAAACGATTTCCCTTTTAATGAATTGAAGAAATGAAATCATTGGTCTTTTAGAGTTACATCATGAATCTTTGCTAAACCTTCAGTTCTGCAGGGATAATTAAAGCTGGGCCTCTTTAGTGGGGAGGGAAGTTTTGCAAAAAATTAATACAGAACTGTCTTAAAATATGAGAGCCAGCTGTGTTCACGAGGTGAAGTCGGTAGGTGCCGCCGCAGTTTTATGGTGCGTCCTGGCTTATGACCAGTCGGCAAGCTGCGTTAGTGTGAGCCGGCTGCTGATCGCCTCAGGCTTGCTGCTGTCTTATTTAGTAGGGGACAGGGGGGAAAATCATAAAATGAAAATCAAATGATTATTTATGTGGTAAAATGTGGGAGGGAGTAAATTATAAACAACAAGTTAATTTAAAAAAAATTTCACCTGTGAACCCTTTTTTTAAATTGAGAAGTAATTCACATAACATACAGTCTACCTTTTAAAAGTACGATTCAGTGGATTTTAGTGGATTTACAAGATTGTGCAACCAAAATCACAGTCCAATTCTAGAACATTTCCTCAACCCCCATAGATCCCCATGCTCAGCTCCCCATTTCTCCACCCCCCCCCCAGCACTTCCAATTGCTAATCTTTCTGCTAAGACCCCATTTTAAAAAATATTAGGGGTATTATGGTGTCTTTGTAAAAGCTCTCCAGTGAGTGGCTTTTAAAAAGCAGCCCAGAAGATCAGTGGTTCCATGAGCTACTTATTAGGTCATGATCTAAAAATCCAGTGAGGATTTCTTGCACTTGAATATTTCTGATCCTCAGTCTTATCTTTAGGTATTCTAAAAAGTAATCCTCATTGCACTTTCGTAGATAGCAGAATACCACTTTCTCCATTCAGAGCATGAATTAAATGAGGTTAGATGACATTCTAACTCCATGCTCGACGTCAGAAGGAGGGGCACTAAAAGAAGTGTGTCCTGTGGTTTCTACTTCATGATGTGCGTGTGTGCACGCATGTTATCTTTTTTTCCCCCCCAATGAAGAAAGATGTCATAACTTCATACTAAAATTTCCAATTCACATTTAGGATTACAGATATTTTCTTTTTCTTTGATTATGTATTTGTATCTCTCTTTCCCTATGCTAAAATACTTAGTTTTTACCCTCATCAACATAACTGCTTATTAACATTGTGATACTGATGTTAGGCACAGTATGACTTCTGTGTTATTGTCCCAGGAGCATGTGCCACGAGGAATGTACTGTCCTGTTGCCGTGTTTTAAAGTCATATAAATTGTCCCTCTGTGTGTGGATCAAGTGCCTACCAACCAACCTGAAACTTGGCTGCGTTTGTTTCATTGTGCTTTACATTTTTACGGCTTAAAAAAAAACAGCCACCCAATCTGGCTTCATTGTTAAGTAAAATGTGTACATCAAGCATAAACACTAAAAATAAGAGTTAAAGATAATATGTGGTTAAATTTAGTTTCTCTCCACCTCTTTCACCCTGTACCATCTCTCCCCACAGGAAACAGGTTTTTGTGTTCCTTAGTTATTGGTTCATTTTTTATACTTTTAAAATAAGAGCATTCTGTGTGTCCATCTGTCTGTTCTCATACCCTTTCCCTTAGAGAAACAGTAATTATTAAGCACCATTTTCTGGGCTCCTCTTGTCTCGCTCTCAACAGCATTCTACCAAGGAGCACACAGCAGTGCACCGAGTCCTTGTTTCTTTTACATCTGTATATAACTATGCTGAGCGTGCGTACACCACAGTCTATTCAGCCAGTTGTATGTAACTATGCTGAGCGTGCGTACACCACAGTCTATTCACCCAGTTGTATGTAACTATACTGAGCGTGCGTACACCACAGTCTATTCAGCCAGTTGTATGTAACTATGCTGAGCGTGCGTACACCACAGTCTATTCAGCCAGTTGCCTATGGATGGACATTGGGTTACCTTTTTATAATAGCTCTTTTGGGGCAAGGTGAACATTCATTCACCTTTGCAGTGAATGGATGGACAGGAAGGTAGGATTTGATGGCCCAGAGTTGTGCTGTTAGTATTGTGACTACTGACCTTAGTCGTTCTTGTTCTAGTTTTGCAGGATTCATCATTTCATGGAAAGGGAAGGGTACCTTCCATCCATCTCATATATTCTTATTGACATCCAGTATAGTCTGAGCCCTTAGTGACTGACTGGAAGGCCAGCTACTGGCAGAGGCCTTCCCAGAACTCCAGAGTCCTCTTGGCCTCTTCATGAGAAGTAGCCTGTCAGCCCGTTCCTGGCCCCTTAGGACCAGGCAGGAAGAGGCGAGCCTGGTAAGGTCCGGGGCTGACGAGCTGTTGGCCTCGGCAGCTCTGGGACAGGAACCCAGTGGACACCCTTTTAACAGAGTTTTGTTACCTAATAGACATAGATTGTAGCCACAATTTCTGTTTTTCAAATTGCGTCTTTTCAGAGTGTTTCAAGGTCATGAGTTATAGACTGTTCCTTGGGGTGGAGGGGGCAGGGTAGGGAGCGATAATGAGTAGTTTTTAATGGTGTTCTAATCCAGGAATTCAAATAAGGGCCATACAGAGGAAAATCCAGTTGGTTCATTGAAATTGACGTTACACTTCTCAAACTAAGTATGCCTTCCAGGAGAAGTTCATTCTCATTGGGTGAAAGGTGAGTTCTTTATTTAATGATAAAGGGGCAGCTCTTCCCTGGCTGGGGGGGTCAGTTGGTTAGAGTGTCACCCCATACACCAAAAACTTGCAGGTTCGATTTCCTGTCTGGGCACATGCCTAGGTTGTGGGTTTGACACTTGGTTGGGTACCTACAGGAGGTAACCGATGGATGTTTCTCTCTGTCTCTCGCTCTTGCTCTCTCGCTCTTGCTCTCTTCCTCTCTCCCTCTCTCCCTCTCCTTCTCCCTTTTCCTCTCTCTCTAAAATCAATAAAACATATCCTTGAGTGAGTATTATAAAGAAAAGGGGCAATTCTGAATCTAGCTGCTTCTAGTCATTCTGGGCCATACCACTCAAGAGACAAGAGGGAAACGTGTCACTGGGTTTAAGGAAATAATTGTCACAGACATTTGTAGCTATAATATAGGACAATTTCAGCCTTCTTTTTAATATTAAAATAAACCTCAACCCGGCCGGTGTGACTCACTGGTTGAGCATCAACCCACGCACCAAGAGGTCTCTGGTTCGATTCCCAGTCAGGGCACATGCCCAGGTTGTGGGCCCAATCGATGTTCTTTCTTATCGATGTTTCTAGCTCTCTCTTTATCTCTCTTAGTCTCTCTTTTTCTATCTCTCCCTTCTATTCTCTCTCTCTGAAATTAATAAAGAAAAAAATATTAAATACACCTGTTTATATAGCATCTGTGTTTCCTAAAGGAATGTTCAGGCATTTCCTTTTTTAACTTCCTGACACCTAATGGTAGGTTTTTAATTAACTTTGGGTGGAATAGAGAAGAAGAATCCTTTCATACAGCAGACATTTGAATACCACTTTCTACGTGCCCCTCTCTCACTAGGCATTGAGGGTGATCTCAGGGAATGAACAAAGGTGCCTGCCACCATAGGGCTTCCATTCTTGTCGGGGAGACTGACAGACAAACAGAGGTGTAAGTTACATAGTTGACTGGAAGGTGATAGGTGCCTGCCAAATAAAAGTCGGGGAGAGGAAGAGTAGAGAGCATGCCATTTTTATAAGAATCAAAAATAAAACTGTCATTATGAACAAAAACGGTCCTTTCTGTTTTCTTTGTTTTTTTTGACTAACACACATCTGGATAGGCAAGTACTCTCTCCTGAGCTGTTGGTTTTTTATTGCAGATGTGGAGAGGTCCAGAGACTGTATCCTGTGACATTGGTAGGTGCAGGAAATGGATTTCCTGCCCTGTTCTTTTTATTGTCCAAACTGAGGTGCTGAGTTTCCTGTCTGTAAAATGGGACTGACATCTGTCCCGCCTGCCTCTGCAGGAGGCTGTGGGTTGGCATCAGACACATGTTAGTGTATCTAATAAAGGATTCTTGTATAAGCTGCAGCATTATTATATTTATTAGTTCAGGAACAAGAACTTGAAGTTGTAACTTCTCTGCTTCATAACCCAAACAGTATTCTCATTTGGGTGCCTTCTGTGACATTGGCAAACAAGCTAAATCTTGGGGCATATAATTTCAACAGACATCTGTGGCATTGCTTTAAGCCCCTTGAAGCTCAGAAGACCATGTGCCTACGAACTAATACTATATTTCATTGATTCTAATATGTTGATTTTTTTTTTTTTTAACCTCGCTGGGAGGGGTCAGCAGATGGGTGATTTTTGGTGCCTGCCTGTCACTGACTGTGACACACCACTAATTGGAAGATAAACCTCAATGTAGGGAGGTTAGCAAGTGAAACAAATGTTTAAGTTATTTAAATAGAGAGTAAGCAATTTTTATTTCATAAATGATTTTTATTTATTTATTTTTTTTTTATCCTCACCTGAGGATATTTTTCCTTTTTTTTTTTTTTTTTTTTAGTTCAGGTAGAGTGGGAGGGAGAGAGAGGAACAGAGAGAGAGAGAGAGAAACATCGATGTGAAAGGGACACATCGAGTGGCTGCCACCCTCACGACCAACCAGGGCCGGGGACAAACTGCAACCGAGGTACGTGCCCTTAGCGGGAACCGAACCCGGGTCTCTCAGGACCGCAGGCCAACGCTCTAACCGCTGAGCCAAACCAGCCAGGGCCATAAATGATTTTTGATGAAGTTTTAAAACTGCCGTATAGAGTTTTCTGAAAAAGACAAATTGGAAATGTCCCCCTCTACTTTGAAATTCAAGTTTAGGTTTAACGTGTTTTTTTTTTTTTTTCCCCTTTATTGATTTTTTTTAGAGAGGAAGGGAGAGGGAGAGAGAGATAGAAACATCGATGAGAGAGAATATCAATTGGTTGCCTCCTGCATGCCCCCCACTGGGGATTTGGCCCACAACCAGGGCATGTGCCCTGACCGGGAATCGAACAGGCGACCTCCTGGTGCATGGGTGGATGCTCAACCACTGAGCCACACCAGCCGGGCTGAGTGAATGTTTTTATCTAAATTTCATACTATAGTTTTAAAAGTTCAAATTTCTATAATGTGTTGAACTATAATATATTTGATTAACGATATTGATTCCTATTTGAAAAAAAAGATGTTGGGGAATTAAAATGTTGAAATTGTTTCCTGTCTTATATTGGAAACAAGAGGTAATCCAAAAAAACTAGAGCCATTGATATTACCCTAAAAATGCTATCTCGTATTTTAGACGATTACTTGGCTATGACATTCTATTCGTTATAATAGTAGTGCTTCCCACTTAAAAAAAAAATGTTTTTATTGATTTGAGAGAGAGAGAAGGATCAATCAGCTGCCTCCTGCATGCCATCTGCTGGAGATTGAGCCCTCCCCCTGGGCACGTGCTGCGAATTGAACCAGGGACCGTTCAGAGCATGGGATGGTGCCCAACCAACTAAGCCACACGGCCAGGGTGAACAGTACCTTTCATTTGTAGAAAAGACCTAGGAACTCATTGTTTAGTTGTCCTTATGTCATTTTTACTACTTTAGGAAGAACTAAAGCCCCTAGTTTGAAAAATTATGTACATTCTTGTCAGGGTGAAGGATCTGTAACCATGCTGTCAGAGTCCTTTGTCTTTATTTAATCTCTCTGTGTTCAGTATCTTTAATTATATGGCTGGAATGTTAAAACCTCTTAACAGGGTCATTGTGGTGATCGGACAGGAATGCGTGTGTCAGTCGCTGGATGCCATGCACAGTATGCATTGGTAGCTGGGATTTAGTGTTATTCCCACTTAATACCAGAATTACTGGATTAATGAATAATTTAACACTTTTCTAGACTGCGTGACTGTAAGTACATGTGGATCCTTTGAAATGTTCAGGATTAAGTTTTATTCCTGTTTACAAAGAGTGCTGATCATCCCAGGAAATTATAAATACCCATATTGGTAAAATGTATTTTTAAAATAACATATTCTGCTGAATACTTTCATGACCTTTTAAAATGGAAAGCATCAGGTTTTCTCTTGTTGTTATTTGCTTGATTTTTAATTTGAGTTGTGCCGATGAGGTAAATAATGAAGATGAGGAGATAATGGAGAGTTACATATTGTGACTTGGTTTTGAGGGCTTAGTGCTGTACTTCTGAAGAGAGGGGCCAGAGCGCTACAGCTCAGTGGAGGACCCACTGAGAAGGCTCCGTTTTCCTTCTGTTTTCTTGCCTGAAAACTCTGACGGACGTAATAAAATCTGTGTGACAATTTCACCAAAAATGGTGAGTGGTGTGTTAATGAGAAATAGGAGTGCTCAGCTATCAGAGACCGGTCATCATTTGAGATCTGTGCTCATGTGATGTTATTCTTCCAGAGCCCTTAACTCTCCAGTTCGGCTTCGTAGTTCTCGCATGTGTAGCCCCACTCCCATTTCGTGTACGTGGCTCGTGTGAGAGGTTGGTGAAACTTGGCCATTGGGGTTTTATGTCCTAGATCCAGATTATATAAAGTCCTCAGCGTGAATTTTGAAGAACATTCCTATCTTTTTCCCTTTTAAGACTTAAATCCCTATTTGGATGGTAGCAAAGGAAAGCTTAGAATGTGGGGGTTGGGGGTGAGGAGAGGGCACGAGGTGGAGGAGAAGGAGACAGTGGGTGGTGGGAGGAAGTGGTTGGCTGTTCAAGGCAAATAAGCCCATGTACATGAGAACGTTTCTTCAAACATAAAACTGAAGAGAGGAAGAAACACATTGCAGGGAAGGGACAGGCCTTCTGTGAGATCTTTCAGCTGGTGTGCAGAACTTGGACTCTTCTCACCGAGTCCTGGGAGGGGGTGAACTGGCCTGGCTGTGTCCCCACTGAAGCAGGGGCTGTGGCTTTTTCGCACAGTCCTTTCTGGCCCTGCAGTTGATAGAGTATCAGCTTTGCGTGAGTGGATGGCGACGCCATCGGACGTCCAGCGGCGTGTTAGTGTCCTGTCTTCTCATTTTCTTCTGAGTGTGCTCCGAATGCTTGTTTTTCAGGTGGCAGAGATAAACGTGGAGGTCCCATTTTAACGTTCCCGGCCCGCAGCAATCATGACAGAATACGACAGGAAGATCTCAGGAGACTCATTTCCTATCTAGCCTGCATCCCTAGGTAAGTTCTGGGCAGTGTGGCTCCTCACTGTTTGCACTGTTCTAAGATGTGGACTGTGCTCTCTAGAAAAGACAACCCCAGCCTGGATTCCAAGCGGACAGAGTAATATAACATTAAAATTATGTTCTTTCTCCTCATTTCCACTTCGTGACCGTTCTGCCCTGCCTACAACACTTCTGAGGGTGGGGGCAAGCAGGTACGGATTTTTAATGAAGAGCTTTGTGTGGTGAGGGTGGGGTTGGAATGCCCTCCAAGGCTCAGGTGTTAGCTGTGGTGCCTGAGGCAGAAATGAAGGAGAACTGGGGTGGATGACTCTGATCCCAACAACGAGAGTCTTGTGTCTGATGCTACCCCTCTGTCTTCATGCAAGCTGTGGTTTCTTACAAGTATGCTGTTGGTTTATAGCATGATGTTTGTGAAGCGCTAAAAATCCTTCCCAAATAATATGACAGGACATCAGATTTGGGGACCTGCATTCAATCCTAAAGACTGTTAGTGAGAGATGGGGAGATTTTTAGTGTGGATGCTGAAGAATACCATGAATAGGCAAAGTGTTATTTTCTGGACTGACCTGAAGCGAGGAATGACTAACAGGAATCAGCCCATGTGTATACTTGAGGAATTTAGAATCTTTGTTTCTGCTCTAATTGAGGTTTTGCTTACAGCACTAGCTGACAACCAGTGAAAGCCCCCTTCCCCCCTCGTTAATCTCTCCATTTAATTATTCAGATTACTTTTTGGAAAATGGAATACTGCTGTGATGTCATCCAAGGATATAGCCACTCCTGGAAGAAGAGATTGCTGTGTGTTGAGGGTTGGAGGGCTGCTTCCCGCTGAAGAAAGGAAATCTTTACTATCGAAAGGCATATGCTAAAGGAGGGCATTTCCTAGGAGAATACATTAGACTGTGTAAGAACAAGAGCAGCAGTGGCCTCTCCAGAACACAGGCTAGAGTAGAGGTAACTTTAAGGAGCACGTTACACAAGCGAGTGCTGAAGGGTGATCGGCAGCAGCGCAAGGGACCTAAAGGTTGAGGTGAGCGCACCGGGTTCTCCGCAGCACGGGGTTTGTGGCTCCAGCCAGGGAGGACACGGTGCCTGTTTGTACCCGCCGTTGCTGGGGCTGATGACGCGGACTGTCTGACCTGCTGCGGACGTTGTTGGGTTTCTGTTTGGGGTCCTTTATGGGAGAACTGTCACTTTGTATCACCCGTGACAGAGTGATAGTGCCCTACTTGCCCGTGCAGAAAACATTTCCCTCCCCTCTCACTCTGGTGTTTTCTTGGACAGCTGAGCTGTTGAAATCAGAGTTGGGAAGAGTTCTGGAAGTTATCCACTACTCACTATCATTTCTAAATAACAGTATTTAGTGAGCTGCCACTTACTGAGTCCTTGTGTGCCAGGTACTGTGCCAATGACAGAAAAAGAAATAGAGCAATACAGACGGCAGTGTGAAAAACATTCTTTCCTAGCAAACTGGTGTCGGCATAGAATTTAATGCAGGACAACTTGAATTTGGTATCAACCAGGTGATGCTTTTTTTTTTTTTTTTAATTACATAATTGAATTGCTGTATGTATCTTTGGCAACTTGCTTTCTGGTTTTGAAATCTGTTTTTTGTTTTTTTTTTATCCTCACCTGAGGACATTCCTGTATTTATCTTCAGATAGAGCGGAAGGGAGAGAGGGAGGAAGAGAGAGAGAGAAACATCGACATGATAGAGACACATCCAGTAGTTGCCACCCATGCGACCCCAACCAGGGCCAGGGCACAAACTACAATGGAGGTACGTGCCCTTAGCGGGAACCGAACCTGGGACTCTCTGGTCCGCGGGCCAACTCTCTAACCACTGAGCCAAACCAGCCAGGGCTTGAAATCTGTTTTGATTGCAAATGTAAAAAGTGCTTTTCATTTACATTAAGTTTTGGTGGCTTGGGCTTCTTGCTGTTTTCACTATGCCTAGATGTGGCACTGAGCTGTCGAGAAAACGGTGAAGCCCCAGCCTGAATTCTGAGCAGACAGAGGAGTATAAATGTTATCAAGAAATTGATTCAGGTGTGTTCTGAAGCACCTGGATGACCCACTTTAAAAAAAACAAAAACACATAGCACCTTGTCATTGGAAAATTGTGAGCGTGCACAAAAGTAAAGTACACAGAATAGTGTAGCAAACAAACATCATGTATGTGTCATCTAGCTTCAGCGATTATCAAGTTGTGCCAATCTTGTTTTTCTCCAATTTCCTCCCCCGCCCCCGGAATATTGTGTAATAATTCCCAAACATTCTATTCTTTCGCTCATCAGCACTTGAGTGCGTAGATGACCCTCCAATGACTAAGTGCCTTCATTTTATTGCCTAGATTTGCTTTTGTATTTACAGTTCCAAGTGACAGGAAATGCCATCTTGCTTGTCCGTGGTTAATGAACAGATAGAGAGGTGAGAATAGCATGTAAGTGATGCACTTGCCAAGCGATAACAGAGAAAATTTCAGAGGTCCGGACGGACAGAAGTGGCAACAGGAGGCCTTTCTGGGTCACCCTGCGGCCCCACACCGACCAGAAAAGAACCGCGCTGCCTCTGAGGAGCGCTGCCTTGTTTCAGCCAAACAGGAGGACCGGTGAAAATCATCTCAAATGGACAGCATGTGGATTTTGGGGGGCCTGTGGGTTTGCTTGTAATCTGAGTGGTAGAGAGTCCCGAGGGCCTGCGAGGTTTCTTCCCTGTTCGTTACTCCTGAAGTGTTCTGGAGGGTGACGGTGGCCTCTGGTGCCCCCAGCCGATCGCCGCAGGGCTGGGCTCTGCGGGTGTGGAGAAGTGCGCCATCCTGGAAGCAGAGGCAGACTCAGACTGCCTGTGACCTAGCACGAGTCACCTAATCACTTTTATCTGTTTCCTGATCTATAAAACGTGAGGCTAATCTCTACTTCTTTGGATCCTTGTGAGTGTTGAGTAAGATGATTCGTGTGCACGCTCAGTGCAGTGCCTGAGGTACGGTGCCTGGATTTAGCACAATACTGTCCATCTTTCGTATTCACTCTCCTCCTTTCCTTCAGTTATTTTCCTTTGGACGTGTGTTCTGGGGCCATGGCCTCTAGACTGTCTGTGGGGCTCTCAGGACGTGGCCTCAGAGTTAGACATCATGTGTCTGAGAGAGGTGAGTGGCTGAGGCTTATTACTGGGGTCGCCTTCCATTGCTCTCTCCTTCCTTTAAAAAAAGGAGTAATAGCCCTGGCCAGTTTGGCTCAGCAGTTAGAGCGTCGGCCTGCGGTACAGAGAGACCCGGGTTCGGTTCCCGCTAAGGGCACGTACTTCGGTTGCAGTTTGTCCCCGGCCCTGGTTGGTCGTGCGGGTGGCAGCCACTCGATGTGTCTCTTCACGTCGATGTTTCTCTCTCTCTCTCCCTTCCTCTCTCTCCCTCCCACTCTATCTGTACAAAAAATGGAAAAAATATCCTCGGGTGAGGATAAAAAAAAAGGAGTAATAGTGATTTTCATAGAATTTGTGTCCAAGGAAACTTCTATGAAATGTGTGCAAGAGAAACAAGTCGCACCAGGACTTAGGGGACTGCTGCTCAGCGATGACAGTAACAGCAGTCTTGGTACCTCTCTGGGTGTTTGTTTTCCTTACCATTTGAGTTATACTAATTGTGTTCTAAAACATTAAAATGACTTATAGTAGCTAAATGGATAAACCACTCCGACTCTCTTTGATCCCTAATGAAATAATATGGAGACTTTTAATGGATTTACTCATGAATTTACACATAAGAAGGGACTTTCTTCATGCAGGAGCTAAAGAAAGTAGAGTTTCTCTTTTTCAGAGACCTGTGTTGAGAAGGAATCTCAGTTTTATCTAAATTTTCTATATCTCACATAAAACTGCCCACCAAACTGGCTAATGAGTCACACTTTCCAGTGTACTGGTTAATAAGTCTTTCCAGAGGGGGAAGAGCCTTGGCCGTCTCCTGTTGCCAACTACACATGTTCCTTCGCTGCTCAGAACAGAACTGGGTTCAGGGAGGCTGGCAAGTCACTATTTTCCTAAGAATGACTGGCTTGGAACTTGGTAGAGACAGTGAATTGAAAGGGTGTGCACTCCCAGCCCAGTTCCTGCACAGTTTTCATTTCTGGGGAAGTCACTGGGTGCTAACAGTTTGGTTGTGGAGAAAGGTGAGTAGTTAATCCTTCTGTAAACTGTGCAAGCTCAGGGTACCTTTTGGTCGTGTCCTCCTTCAGCTTGTTCCTGTTGTTAAGCCTGGAGTTACTCAGGATTCATTTTAAGCTCCATTCAAGTGGAGGGGCTTTGTAGTTTTATGTACACACTGTGTAGGGCTGTGTGAGGAGGACAGGCTGCCAGAGAAGTTGTCAGGATATGGTGAAGACGGATGCTCACGGTGCAGTCTCCGAGCAGCAGCTAGTAAAACGACAAACGCGCTGTAAGACTGTGCACCTCCCCTTGGCGAGAGCCTGGAGCAGGTGCCTCCCTCTCAGGCCGGCCTTGCCCCAGGCTTCGAGCCTGACCCTTCTCAGGAAGGGAGTCTTGCAACACTGCACACCCCAGGAGAGTCCAAGGAGGTCCAGAATCCTTCAGTTAAGTGACTTGGGAGTTTTCAGACACGTCTGGAAGCCCTGTTTGCCTCTCGGATTTGTGAAGGAGGCCATTGGTGGTGGCTGGATTGTGGCCCAGGACCTGCTCGAGACCTGGAGAGGTGATAGTATGAGGAGTGTGTGGGCCAGGTGTTAACTCCTGTCCAGTTCGTAGTCACAGAGGAGTAGATCACTGAAGTCAGTGGGATCACTCTTACAGTTCTCCACATCAGAGGGGTACGCCAGGCTGCTGGCCCGTCCGTTTCCTCCTCATGGCTTTCCACACCATGTTCCCCGGGCCGTGAGCCGCCTGCTCGGGTTCTGTCCCCCAGCCTTTTCCAGGATATTATGACAAGCCTCCTATGCTGAAGCAGTTGTCGTAGGAACTTCACATCTACGAAACTTGGGATGTCAGTTACTCTGATGATATGAATCTAGACAAGAAGTGTGTGCGAGTGTGTGTGCGTGTGAGTGTGTGTGCAAGTGTGAGTGTGTGTGTGTGTGTGTAAGGGAGAGGGAAGAGGACTGAACTCATGCAAGAGAGCATGAAATTGGTTTTAATTTCGACTTAAAATTTTGGGGGGCTTTTTAACACACTTGATGATAGCAATTTGTTCTCTGAGTTTTTGTTTGTTTTTTTAATCCTCACCCGAGGACATTTTTCCATTTTTTTTGTTCAGATAGAGTGGGAGGGAGAGAGAGGAAGACAGAGAGAAACATCGACGTGCAAGGGACACATCGAGTGGCTGCCACCCGCACGACCAACCAGGGCGGGGGACAAATTGCAACCAAGGTACGCGCCCCTAGCGGGAACCGAACCCGGGTCTCTCCGGACCGCAGGCCGACTCTCTAACCGCTGAGCCAAACCGGCCAGGGCTGTTTTCTGAGTTTTTAATGGAGACTAATTTCTCAGGGTGATTACGTGAGGCAGAAAGGATGTCAAATACCTTCCCCATAGTCCCAGTACATGTTTGTTGGGTGAAAACCTCAAATCTCCACTGGATGTTCTTGAGGCCTTAGGTGTGTTTTAAAGGGGCTTGCAGGCAGCCATCTCCTGGCCCTTGCCTGCGCCCCCACTGGCCATCTCCTGGCCCTTGCCTGCGCCCCCACTGGCCATCTCCTGGGCCGTGCCTGCGCCCCCACTGGCCATCTCCTGGCCCGTGCCTGCGCCAACATGTAGACTGTACGTCCACCACGCACTGGTGTGGACAAGGCTGTTCTTAAATGTGAGGCCGCGTAACACTGAAGTGACACCCAGACGAGACTAGGAATTTTACCTGTCTCTGAGGACTCTGATCCTTGTTCTTTTTTACAGAAGCGCATTACGTGTATTTACCATGTACTCACAGGTTGAGATTTAATAAAATCAATAATTTTTACTGCTCTATCAAGGTCACTCGTGAGAGAAACAGGCTCTCTGGTTGGTTGGTTTGCTCATACTGTGAGGACGCGGGAGGAGGAACACGGTGACCCCTTGCACTGCCATGATCCGTGCTAGGGGCCAGGAGGGTTCCCTCCATTCCTTTACGCCATCAGTGCAACCAGGTGAAAAGGCAAATAATCTATAGATTGACCCCCATGGACTCCTCCAGAAGGGTGCCAAAGACCCCCCGTGATCGGTGGGCCACACTGGAGAACCTCTGAGATAACCCAGGGTCCTGGGACAAGTTAAAGGGAACAACATGGGACAGTGAAAAGCTCCCGCCTTTGCCAGCGCACTGGTGGGGTGGTCTTCGTACCTGTGATTGGGGATTCCCGACGACTGCCATTCCTGGGCTGTGCCACCGGCCCTGGGTCTGTGCGTGCTGCTGGGGTCTGCCCCACTTAGTGCTCACCGAGAACCTTGGCCAAATAGTTCCTGGGCAGTGTGTAGTCAGTTTCCACGCAAAAGTTTTTTCCTCTTAAAGAGGAGACAGTTTGCAAAACCATAGATACAAAATACAGTTTTAAAGGTTTTCAAAGTTGAACCCTGTTTCAAGTCATCCTTGTTCTTCGATGCACATGTAGCCAGAGTCTGTTCTTTTATGACAAGGGAGGGTAAGACCGGAGTGTTTTCTGAGTGGATTTCCTTATTCCATGCTCCTCCTCACCCCCCAGACCGCGCTGACCAGCAGTCAGGCTGTGGGTGGAGGGGCGCTCCTTCCCTTCCGTTTCTCCCCGACAGTATGGAACCCCACAGGACTCAGGAGAAAGGAAGCAGCATCGGCTTGGCCCAGCAGGACTCTGCCCAGAAAAAGTGTAAAGAGTTACAAGGCTTGAGCACGTGTTCTCTTTCTCTCTAGTGAAGAAGTCTGCAAGCGAGGCTTCACGGTGATTGTGGACATGCGCGGGTCCAAGTGGGACTCCATCAAGCCTCTGCTGAAGATCCTGCAGGAGTCCTTCCCCTGCTGCATCCACGTGGCACTGATAATCAAGCCAGACAACTTCTGGCAGAAGCAGAGGACGAATTTCGGCAGTTCTAAATTCGAATTTGAGGTAACTTCCATGCGTGGCAAGACCAGCTGCAAGCATACATGTGGTTTATTGAAAAATGACTTTTTCCTCATTATTTTAGGCTGATAATACATTTTTAAAACCACATATTAAACAGGAACCGTGTATCAATTGTACATATGTAAAAAAAGCTGTTGCATGAAGTACACAATTAGGTTCGTTCATGGTGTGAGCCTAGTGGATCGTTTTGCCCGAGGTGGGTTTGGTTTCAGTTCTGGTTCTGTGTGGTACGTAAGGTCACTATCTTGCAGACAGAGTGCAAAACGAACCTCAGCCGTTAACTTTTCCTTTCCACTAAAACCTCTCCTTCAGTTTCCAAGGTTTTGCCAAGACTTTAGTGCAGTTCATTTAATGAGATGATTATGGGAAGAAAGTGTTCTGGCCAGCTTGAAACTGGATTCAGGCCATACATAGTCTGTAATAAAATTTGAATATTTTCTAATAATAAATTATAATAACTTTTGGTTGAATAGATTGCTTCTTTTAGCAACTTTCCCAAAAACTAGGGTTCAGAGAATGTATTCATGTATTTTTTTTTTTTTTATCCTCACCGGAAGATATTTTTCTGTTTATCTTCAGATAGAGGAAGAGGAAGGGAGGGAGGGAGAGAGAGACATAACACACACGTAGGTTGCCTCTGGCATGACCCCGACCAAGGCGAGGGACAAACCGCAACCGAGGTACATGCCCTTGACTGGAATTGAACCTGAGACTCATTGGTCTGCGGGCTGATGCTCTGACCGCTAAGCCAAACTGGCCAGGGCATGTATTCATGTATTTTAAGGGAAAGAGTGTAGGGGTGCAAAGACTAATTTTTCTCTCATCATTCCAAGTTTTCTGACTGGTCTAATAATAAAATTAACATGGGACAGACTAACAGAAAATGTCCAAGATTCATTACGATGTCCATGCAGGAGTACCATAAGAATGTGAAACCTGAAGACACATCAGCAGTTGAGGTTTAAATGCCACTCTGGACAAAGGGTAGGGAGGCAGGATTTCAAAGGGAAAGATGTGATTTACAGGTAGCTGAGAAAAAAGCCAACATGTAGTAAACGGTTCTTGCTGGACCACCCAGAAGCACTGGGATATAGAGGGCAGTCCAACAAACAGGCTTCACTATTCTCCCCCTTTCTGCCAGCTGTAGTTTATGTTATGATGCCAAGGCGATGCTGTCTTCCGTTAAGCAGGTTTTTCTCTCTGAATTCCTTGAGGCAGGTAAGGATCCAAGGTTCTTTCTGAGTTCATTGTTTCTTAATAACCAGCTTAAAATCAATCTCCCAAAAGACATATTTTGAGGTGGCAAAACATTGTCCCCCCCAATAGCAGTAATAGTATTAAACCCATCACCCAGTATTAATCCACAAGCTGTATGTTACCTTACGCTTTTCAAAGTGTTTTCACATGTGTATTACTTGCATTTTGAATCTCTTTCCATGGTACTGATTTTCAATCTGAAATCTGAATTTAGTTTTGATTTTAAACTATATTCAAGAGATTTAGCTGAATCATGAAACCAGTAAACCTTTATCTTCATATACAATTAGTGATTTGGGAGAACAACTTATTGGGTCTTACTAGTTTCTTGATGCAGAATTTAAGATGCATTGTATTTAATTATACATACTTTAAGCAGAAATAATGGTTTGGCAAAATAATCCACGCAAGTTTTTGCTAGTTTATTTATTTTACTTTATTTATTTTTTAATTCCTCACCCAAGGATACTCTTTCTATTTATCATCAGATAGAGTGGGAGGGAGGGAGAGAGAGACAGAGAGAGACAGAGAGAAACACCGATGTGATAGACACATCGACTGGTTGCCTCCCGCACGACCAGGGCCGGGGTCAAACCGCAGCCGAGGTACATGCCCTTGACCAGAATCTAGGTCTGCGGGCTGACGCTCTAACAATTGAGCGACTAGTTTAAATTTGATCTCTCCCTCGGGCCCTTAAGGTTACTTCTACCAGTTTTTCGGTTGAACTTGTTTGCCTCCATGGGCGTTAGTAAAAGTCCAGGCAAATGAGACAGGAATGAACTTACAGTCACTCTGCAGCGAAAGTGCTCAATAAGAAGCAGCCCCTAGCTCTGCTGCCTCGGCTGTTTCTTATGCCAAACAGGGCGGAGATGCAGGTGACGGTTTCTCTAAGGCTGGAGGTGGCAGGTGCCACTAAACCAGCCCTTTTCCCTTTTTAGTTCTAGGCCACAAATCTTCTTCCTTTACCTTTGTCTTTGCATTTAATCACCTCGCCCTGTCATGCTTCCTTGAGGCATCATTCTTATATAATCCTGCATCGAGTCTGACAGGTAGGGTGAGGTTGAGGTTTCCTGTTTAGGTTGTACTTAACTAAAACTTTGTCACATGCCACAGATTATGTATAACACTTGTGCTGCTCAGAAGCTGCCGGATTATTGCAGGGATTGAAACATTCTGTCTCTACCTTTGTGCAAAAAGATTCTGCCAGCTTTCTTGCTAACCCTTGTGTATTTTCTACATTGAAGAAAAAGTCATTCGTATCCTCTCAGGTGTAACTTGATGGGGTGGAGTTTAGGAAAGATGAATGATGAGAACGGTCTGGTTGGAGCAGCATTGATCAGTCACCTGATACGCAGCCCACAAATAAATGTCCACAGCGGGAGGTGGCGCTCCAAAGGGATTTTGGAGTCCATGGGCAAGACGTTAGCTTGAGTGTAGATAGTAGGGGGCCTTGGCAGAGTTCTCTGTTGGGAATGAGCTGGTAGAGTGGTGTGAATGACCAGGGGTGCATTGACAAAAGGGAAATTCCTGACTCTTCTGCTCTGTACTTGGCAATTTAACACATTTCCTGGTTAATGTGCCTAAGCTAGTAGGTTAATTTCCACAGCCTTGGAAAGAAATCTAATTTCTTTAGCTGTTATAAAATACATATGACCATAATTTTTAGGTATTCCAACTAACATACATGTGTTTCTCTGTGCGTTTATTTTCACCGACTATACTATAAAGCTTCTTTTATTTACATTTATGTTTATGGGACCAGAACATGTTATGTTTTCTATAGAGAGATTACTCGCTTTAAGTTTGAAAATCTGTGACTAAGCATTGCAGATTGCTTTATGATAAGACTATACAGAATTGTTCATCTTCTCATACATTTTTTTTTTCCCTTAAGACAAATATGGTCTCTTTAGAAGGCCTTACCAAAGTAGTTGATCCTTCTCAGCTAACTCCTGAGTTTGATGGCTGCTTGGAGTACAACCATGAAGAATGGATTGAAATCAGAGTTGCTTTTGAAGATTACATTAGCAATGCAACCCACATGCTCTCTCGGCTGGAGGAACTTCAGGACATCCTAGCCAAGAAGGAGCTGCCTCAGGATTTAGAGGGGGCACGGAATATGATCGAGGAACATTCCCAGCTGAAGAAGAAGGTGATCAAGGCCCCGATAGAGGACTTGGACTTAGAGGGACAGAAGCTGCTCCAGAGAATTCAGAGCAGTGACAGCTTTCCCAAGAAGAACTCAGGGTCAGGCAACGCGGACCTGCAGAGCCTCCTACCCAAGGTGTCCGCCACGCTGGACAGGCTGCACTCGACGCGGCAGCATCTGCAGCAGATGTGGCACGTGAGGAAACTGAAGCTGGACCAGTGCTTCCAGCTCCGGCTCTTCGAACAGGATGCTGAGAAGGTAAAGGAGAAGGGAGGGGGATGCTGGAATGCAGTGTAGGCGATTTTAGAAACTTGAAGTTTTTAATTGCTGATAGTTTGGTTTCGAATGCCTGCAAGGTAGGCGAGAATGATATCTACAAGAGGGAACATTTTATAGGGTTATATTATTGAAAGCAATAATTATGTATATATGTCTTTTGCTAATAACTGCTCTTTCACACATACAAAGCCAGCGACAGAACACCATTCAGATCTATTATTGAGTATGCGTTTTAAAAAAGGGTGAATAATGTGTTAAAAATAATAGCTTTTGGGAAATACAGGCAATGATAATTTATGGTCTCAGGTTTTATTCTCGTGCTCCAGAAAAACCAGCTAGTCAGTGAGAATTCTTGTTACCGGCTAACTCGGTCTTAGCCATGGGAAAACAGTACACATTTATAGGAATGTGTTGGTAGCCATGCATGTGGGTGAATTGATCACTCTTTATTTTAGCTCATTGGTTTATTCTCATGGACAGGAGAATGTTTTGTAAAGGAAAAAAAAAACTACATTAGAAATCTTTTGATGTAAAAGGAGCTTTCGAAGGTGACCATCTAGTACTGTTTTGTAGGAAACTTTTAGCATGCCTGTGTGTGTGCTACACGTTAAGTGCTGCCTTGTCAAAGACACTGGAGACTCTTCCTTTCAGTCACTGGAAAAGCAGGTGACAGTCTGGGATTCTGGTTCAAGTCATAGCAGCAGTGCTCAATAGGCTTTTATCCCCCCTTAAATGTTTTCCTTGTGAACAACATAATCGACATCCTTCTCCAAGTAGCCTGTCCATTGTACCTTGAGAGAGATGTCTTTGTTAAAATTGTTTCCCAATCCTTTTTATTTTTACAGTAAATGGTATTGTTTGCATTTTCCCAGGTTTCTTTTATACTTCTTGCATTAAACATTATCTTTTAGTTTTTGGAACTGCTATCAGTAATCAGAGGGTATAGCAAAACCCACCCAGAGCCCATAAATCCCTAATTTTACCTAACAGGTTTTTAATTGAAGAGTAGTGTTGCCCATTAAGTAGTTCAAGGACTGGGTTGAGAGTCAAAAGATACGAGCTCTTAATTAGTCGAGGGGATTTGAATACCTTTGTTCCTGAGTTCCTCATCTGTCAAAGGAACCAGTTAGATAAGATTTTCTTATCGGTCCTGCAAGTTCAGAACTGCGCAACTTCTGAGAAGTCAAGACTTCTGGGCCCAGATACAGAGAAGTTACCAGAGGAAGGATGTTGTCTCTTCTCTCTTCTCCGTTTGGCCCTGTTCCTGGGTTCATGTCTGTCATTTTTATTTCTGGAGTGATTCAGGTTGTCTGTTTCATTCTGGCAGATGTTTGACTGGATCACACACAACAAGGGCCTGTTTCTGAACAGCTATACCGAGATTGGGACCAGCCACCCTCATGCAATGGAGCTTCAGACACAGCACAACCACTTTGCTATGAACTGCATGGTAAGATTCTGTCAGAATGGATGTGTCCTGGAAGAGAAAGGATTTAAGCAAATGGGAGGCATTTACACAGATCACGTCCCAGCAGGCAGCCAGGAGGCCATGCGTGGCCTTCAGAGTTTCTGACTTGATGGTAGCAGCTGATCTCTAGTGTGGGAAGTTCTCAGTGTTAGCAGTGTCTACGTAGCTTGTTTTCAGTTTTCAACAAACACAAATGAAAACAAGCAAGCAGACCAGTGAAACTTGAACCGGTTACGTGGCCAGTTTAACGTGGATGATTTTGATGCTGGTTCCTACGCTCTGCCTCTCAGGAGCCTGGAGAGTCCCCTGAACAACCCTGCCGATGTGCTGGCTGCTCTTGACGAAGAAGTCGGCCAGCCTGCCCCTTACTTCAGGGCAGACCGCTCTCCTAAAGCATGACATCCCTCCAGCTGAGCTGAAGGGCTGAGGTCGGATGCCAGCCCTGCCTGGACTCCCCTGGCTCCTTCTGAGTTTGAGGGGCTCGCCGCCCTTGGCCTGTTGTGACCAGAGATGGCTTACTGTAGGGCTGTATCACAACACACATCCCCAGCGTGAATTGGATAGCACTTTTGTTACATTTTTGCAGATAATATAGCTAAAAACGGTGTGTTCTTCTACAGCATATGCAGTTGCTTCTGTAGACAAGTAAGTTTCTAGAAATTTCCTCTTCAAGGACAAGGAGTTCTGGTTTGGACTTTGACCAGCCCTGTGAGAATTAATCACTCTTAGGCCTTGGAACAGTTGTTTCAGGGCATTCAAGCGGTACACAGACGGGGTCTTGGTTTAAATTAGTTCAGTCAGATGCCATTTAAGTAAAGTTTGGTCAACTGAGCACTTCAACTTAGGTAGTTTCAAAGACAAGACTTAGAAATAACGTTTTTGTAACAGTCGCCATTCACACATTGCTGTCTGTCCTGGAGTTTGTGTCAATCATCAGACCTGGGCCTAGGTAAGGATAGCCGAAATGTTTGCCTTCGGGGGCAGCTTCTTGGGAGAATTTCTTCCTAAATATTCCTGTCCATTTTTTTCAAAATATTCTGAAACTTCATCTAGTGATGAAAGACACATCCAGTCCCCTCTATCACATCTTTCAAATCTAGATGTATTTAGAGGTATTTTGGCATGTTCGTGACAGATGTAGAAATCCACAGAGCAGGAAGCGTGGTGTGGGAGACAGGCGTGTGGGCTACGGATACAAAGGTTTTCAGTCCTGACTCTTGCTTACCATGTGGTTGTGCAGGGTACTTCGCTCATGGAGCCTCGGTTTCCTAACCTGTAAAGTGGAGATAGTATCTGCCTTCCACGTCCTGACGTTATTTATTTTCTCTACATATGTAAAACGCTGAGCACAGTGCAAACACATAATAAGTGCTTGATAAACGGTAATTACTGTCAGTGATGTTATCTATTTAATTACAAATATTTTTAAAGCAAGCAAGACACTTTTAAAAGAATGTTTTTTTTTTTTTCTTTTTTGGGTTTTAAGAGTATTTTCTGATTTTCTACAGCACTTCTGTTACTTGCCCAAGTTAAAGTGCCAGTTAAAAGAACGTGGGAGCCCCACGCCTTGCTGGGTGACAGCCGCTGGGGGCGCCCTTCAGGCCTCGCCCGCCTTGTTCTCAACAGCTCCAGAGTCCTTCAGCTCCTTGCATTTATCAGAACAAGGGCCTGTTAACCTCAGCCCTTCCTTGTATGATCCACAGTGTTTTCCATACTTTGGAAGAAGAAAACGAGAATACTAAATAGCAGTATGCCAAGTTGAGAATCTTTAAAGAAAGCATATTAAGGGGTAACAACAAGTGTGCTCCTCCTGCTGTCACAGATGGTTTAGAAGGCGTGGTTGTGAGGACGGAGGGTGGGTACTGCCTGTGTAGGAACCATGTGCTGTCCTGCTCGCCACCATGCTCCTTTATCTGTGCCTGAGTAACGGAGATACGGAAAATGGACCATGCACAGCCTGGCACCCCACGGTCTCTGAGGACAGTCTGTGTGAGCTATGAAAGCAATGCAGGAAACTCTGGTGGGCTCTAAGGGCAAGGGGTCCTCTTAGTGGGTCCCACAACAGAGCCGTCTGAATGGACAGGTCTTGTCTGGATTCCAGCAGAGGGCATCTGCTTGAACTATTTCTAACAGAGCCTTTGGGTTGATTTTTCTCTTTAAGGATGCACAGAAAGCAAAAATTAGCGAATATAGTTACTTGTCACTAGAGAGAGCACATGCATATGAGAAGGGGAGGCATTGCTTTGGACTTGACGCTAGTTAGAGCATTACACAAGCCAGGGAGGCCAGTTCCCCACTGACCATGGCCTTGACTGGCTGTCACAAGCTCACAAAGTGTCCTCTCGCCCTGCCACTCCAGATACCTGGCCATCTGTTAGCTGATTCTAGCCTGCAGACGCAGCCCAGAAAAGTGTCTCAGAGGCTGGAGTCTGTTGCTCTCTGATCCCTGATCTAGGTGACTACCTGGTTCAGGTTTGGATCAGAAATAAGGAAAAGATGAATAAAAGAAGGTACAGGGAGAGAATGAGCAAGTGAATTCTTTAGGATGCTGTCTTGGGTAGACTGCAGGTGAGGTAATGAGCAGGAGGCTGTGTGCCAGGCAGTGGGAGGCTGGCCCAAAGGACCAGTGTGGGAAGGGAAGAAGGAGGGAAAATGTAGAGGCATTTGGACAGGGAAGTTAACGAGATGTGGGGTCCAGATTGGGAGGAGCCAAAGTTGTGTCTGTGATTTTGAGGGACCCCTGGAAAGTATCAGTGTTCTCATGCCTCAGAATATCATAAATGCGTGAAGAACAACAACAGTCTGGGCTTTGTTGAAGGTGTGTGTCCCCGCCCCAGCCTGGGTTGTAATGTGGCCCTCAAAGAAGACGGCAGGTGGGAAGGGAAATATCATAGCAAAAACTTATTTTCAAAAAGTGCAGTGTTTTTTTATGCTTTGTTCCCTTGTTGTTGTTTCTTTTGTTTTGTTTTGTTTTTAATTAATTAATTTTTGTTACAGATGTTTCTCCTTTTCCCCCCACTGATTCCCTCCTCCCCCTCCCTCCCTGCCCTGTCCCCAGTTTGTTCCCTTGTTTTTGTGGTTCACTGGTGGACCTGGAGTTAGGAATTTCAACAGAGTAGAAAAGCTTGAGTTAAAATTTAAACACAGCATTGTTCTGTGCCCCAATTCTTATTCCTTGGAGAAAGTGTATCCATTTACAGAATATTTTCAGTTGGCACCAAAAAGATGATTTGGTTTTATGTAGAAAGGAGAGCTTGTTTTCACACAAATAGCCTTGGGTTGCTAAGTACATATTTAGTGGTTTCTGGGTTCTAGTTAGAAGCTGAAAGGTTGGGTTCCCGCAGTTCTGGGTGACTGCTTGTCAGTCAGTTTGCCATCTGGACCCTCTTCAGGGTCAGGAGCCAAGAAGTGAGTAATAGTATGTTTGTGTGCACACGCTTGTGCACTTGGTTGCTCTGGGCCTAACACTATGCCTTTCAGCTAGCTGGTTTGTAATTTTGCAGTCTTAAAAACAGAAAAGAAAACCAGTCCTCAGAGTCCATAGAAATCCAGACAGCAAATACGTGTACTGTTCTATACCAGGTAATTCTGCTATTACAAAGACGACGACTTTTAAATGAGTGGGCTGTATTTCAGAAAGCACTGTGTGTGTGTTTTAAGAGAAGCCTCCCGCTTGCCTCCCCCTGAGGAGCTGTCTTCTTCTGCCCTTTCTCAGAACGTGTACGTCAACATAAACCGGATCATGTCGGTGGCCAACCGCTTGGTGGAGTCCGGCCACTACGCCTCTCAGCAGATCAAGCAGATCGCGAATCAGCTGGAGCAGGAGTGGAAGGCGTTTGCCGCAGCGCTGGACGAGCGCAGCACCCTGCTGGACATGTCCTCCATCTTCCACCAGAAGGCGGAAAAGGTCAGTGCTGTCACCAGGTGGTGGCCCCCCACCCTGCGGCCAGATCCTTGGAGGACTTTGTGTGGCACTTAGTAACCTGAGCCTGGAGTGTCAGCCAGCTGCCCCCTTACTGTGCAACCTTAGGCAGGTGATTCTACCACCTGTTCCTGAGCTCGCTCATTTGTAAAGGAAGGAAAAGTCTCTACTTGAGAGGAGTGTTGTATCGTGTAGATAATTCATATTAGGTGCCCTGCACAGGGCCTGGTACACTTTGAGTACCAGAAGGTGGTAGCCGCTGTTCTTTACCCTTCTTCTCTCTCTCTTCCTCCTCCCCCTCCTCATTATCACTGCAGGATTCGAATTAGGATGTTGTGGCAGCACATAGCAGAATCCTGACTGTCAGGTTTAAACATCAGGGCTTTGCTTTCCTCTCAGTACAAGAAGTGACAAAATAAAGGGAATGCTAGCCGGACAGTGATGCCAGGGCTGGGGTCTGCCTCTCTTGGGTCTGCTCGACCTTCCCCTCATGGCCACAGGGTGTATGCCACAGCTCCCTGCACCAGCCCCTCAACCATGGTGTCCATCGAACGCAGGGCTGGCATGAGGGTCGTCACCCATCTCCTTTGTCAGGAAACGTTATCGTCAGGAGATCCCTCCAGCCCAATGCTTTCCATAGTCCAGGAGTGGGGGCACCCACATCCTGGTGCAGGGGAGGGTGGAGGGGGCAGCTCCAGCTTGTCAGCCCCCATAGCTGTAGGCAGGTCCTGCCGCCAGGGCTGGCTGGAAAAGTGGCTTTTGGGCAGGCAGCTTTTAGTGTCTTTGATAATTTCTAAATGATTCGTCTGGATTCTGACACATTGGCTTCACTGGTTCATGTGCTGGTCAAAATACCTCTTTAAGAGATAATAGGTAACGTACACCTGTGACACTCCCCACACCTCCACTGCCCTCTCCTCAAACACTAGCCGAAACAAGCGCACTCTGAAAGTAGTGAAGGAAGGTGGTGTGCTCACGACCAGACGTCAGCGTGGACGGTGTGCTGGACAGTGACGTCCCTTTCAGGACGTCCACAGCACAGGAACGAGGGACAGTGAGCGTGTAGGGAAGAGGCAGATGGTTGCTTTCTTTTAAAGAAAAATACTGATACAGCTTTTTTAGGAGAAACTGTTTATAGGGATTTGCACTGATGATTCTAAGAAGGAAATATTATCTCTTTAATCTAGAAACAGTCTCTGTTGAGGAATGAAGTCAGTTAAGATAAGACAGAGGCCTCAGCTTGCCTGGGCTTTGGGCAAGGCAGCTAGAATGTTGCACAAGACACTAATTAGTAGTGATCTCAACTCTAGAAACCTTTCAAGTATGAAGCAAGAGAGGACACCGAGTGGAATATAAAGAGAAATAAACCTTGATCGCCTTGTGTAAAAGCCAAGTTGTGAAAATGGACTTTCAGGTTTCAGTAGTATCATTTTTCTGTTTACTAACCATATGCATCTAACTAGTTTTCTGATTAAAGGATAAATAAAGCTTCCCCCACTCCCCCCAAAAAACAGCTCTGTTAAAGTAATAGGAACCCTCTCCAGGATAAAATAGCAGTGTCTATAGGACTCCGACCTGCTCCAGTTCCTGTCAGTGGGCGGCGTGGTGGTACATTGTTCACTGGCAGTACTGTGGGTGGGAAGGTGATCTGTGTGCTGCCCACCCACGTGTCAGCTCTGGTGGGAACCTAGCATGGGTGCAGCACCCCCTGGAACTGGGGTGGAGGGTGAAAATTGGTAATGGGCCCCAGAAAGGTTTGTCAGGATGATATGAGGAAATTGGAATCAGCACAGGCTGCTTGGGTGACTGGCAGATAGTCTGAAGCACAGTAACACCCAGAGAAATCTCTTCATAAACATGGCAGGATTCAGAATTGTAAATAAACCCAGAAGATTAATTGCTGCTCTGACTTGATTGAAAAGAATCCAGAAGTGTGAGTGCCATGGGGCATTTTTCCCCCACAATGTTTTATTATTAAAAATTTCGTACTTGTAGCAAAGTTGAAAGAGCCTGGGGTGTTTTTACTTGCATAAAATGAGTGGCTGTAAGTTTTGGATTTGTAGGAAACTAAGCTAGATGAATCTGTTACTGAATAGGATATCTTGGCGTCCTGCATAAACAATAACAGTGCTGAGGTCTCCGTGCAGACCCAGTGGCTCTGGGGGGTGGGAGACAGAACAGGCAGAGAGCTGAGCTGCCCCCAGACCGGAAGCCACCACTCTCACTCAGCAGATGGACATTAGTGGAATAGATGCTTATGAAAATCAATCTGCTAATTAATGATCCAAGCTCCCCTTTTAAAGCTTATATATTACTCACACTTCCCTGATCTGTTTAACTCAGTTTTGCAAACCAGCTGACCCAGACTCTTTTCATCTTCTATTTAGTTACACTTTTATTTATTATTATTTTTTTTATCCTCACCCAAGACATTTTTCCATTTTTTGTTCAGATAGAGTGGGAGGGAGAGAGAGGAAGAGAGAGAGAGAGAAATATTGATGCGAAAGGGACACATCAAGTGGCTGCCACCCACACGATCAACCAGGGCCAGAGACAAACTGCAACTGAGGTATGTGCCCTTAGTGGGAACCGAACCCGGGTCTCTCTGGACCACAGGCCGACGCTCTAACCTCTGCGCCAAACTGGCCAGGACTAGTTACACTTTTAAAAAGTCACCATTCTGCTCAGCATCAGAATCCCCCATTCTGAAGCCGGCTACCGAATTGAATTCAGGGAGAAGCATTTAATTCTCTTGCGCTCTCCAGTCTTGACCCTCAGTCTAGCCAGATGCTGGGTGTTCACATATTTTGGTCTACTGAGCAGTTAAGGCATCAGACACTGAAATGTCTGCTTTGATATTGCTGGAGCCCAGTAGCCACCTTCCTTCCATTGTCTTTTTTGAAATGTCAGGCTCTGTGCTAGACATGCCCCCTGCTGCGCCCTGTGTTGCTATCCTAAACTGTATTTTTATCCTCACCAGAGGACATTTTTTCATTTTTTTGTTCAGATAGAATGGGAGGGAGAGAGAGAGAGAAAAACATCCACATGAAAGAGACCCATCGAGTGGTTGCCACCACACGACCCATCCAGGGCCGGGGACAAACCTTAACCAAGATACGCCGCCCTTAGCAGGAACCGAACTCGGGTCTCTCTGGACCACAGGCCGACGCTCTAACTGCTGAGCCAAACTGGCCGGGGCCTAAACTGTATTTTTTAGGATGGTGGTAAGGGTGTGTGTGGGGTTGGGGGTGGAGGGATGTAACAGAGTGTTCAGATACGTTTTAAAATAATATAGCAGCCTTACCATTTGCATAATGCACATAATCATTTTTTTAAAGTGTCTAAGAGGTTC
The DNA here is from genome assembly GCF_014108415.1 of Molossus molossus. Classification (NCBI taxonomy): domain Eukaryota; kingdom Metazoa; phylum Chordata; class Mammalia; order Chiroptera; family Molossidae; genus Molossus; species Molossus molossus. The sequence continues at coordinate 28,159,347 of NW_023425366.1, read as the reverse complement.
TATTCTAGAGGTACCTGTTGAACTTGGACACCAGACTTGACCCAGCATACTTTTTCTTTGTGGAAGACCTGTTAACACCTTTTTTCTTGGCTGTCTGAATGGGATTGCTATTCTGGTGGCATCGGGGTTCACATCCTCTGGGTGATAAGCCCTTCAGAAAGTATTCAGGGCCTATGGCTTGCCTGTTGGAATCTAGAGTTGTCATCTCACAAATAAAAGACAAAAATTATGCTTGTTCAAAAATCCCTGCCGTACCATGGCCAGGTTTATTTCTATCATTGGGATACTTTAACCCTGTGAGTTTAGATGTGTAGAATCCTTTCACAAGGTGTCCACCTGGCTGCATTTTTTTCAGGTATGTATAATCCAATACCCTCTCAAGATACGTTGAGAAATGATAAGTAAACTACTTTTACTATAGGCATATATAAAACTTCTTGAATGTGTCTCTTTATTGGTGGCTTCAAAAATTGGAGTTGAATGTATTTCAGTAGTCATTTTGATACTGACATATTAGTCTGACACTTCTGCTTACTGTGATGTATTATGTAACTAAAACTTGTCTTTACCTGTTACATCGGAAGCGTTTTAGCCTCTTAGGAATATGTTATAACTCTGCTTTGTTTTGGACGTTTCGTAGTGACCATTGTGCAGGAGCATTTAATTAGTGACTTGACCTGATGATTTTTTAATGATGATGGTTAACTTCAGTCAACACATAATTTAAAAAGGTTTATAATAACTTAATAGTGCACTAATCAAAGAGGAGAGAATGAAACAGAGATCAAGAATAGTTAGAATCATTCAACCTGACCTGACATAAATAGAACACCCCACCCCAGAAATACTTAAAAATATGCCTAATTAGTCATACCTGTATATATGTGGATGGGGAGAGGTGTAAAATGATTTCACTACTATTTCCATTGTCTTGAGGGTGTAAGGCAGGTGCCATATAGGAGGGTAATGAGTATATTCCCTTGTGCATGTGTTGGTTTAGTCGTGTGAAATCATCAGACACCACCTGCTATCCGATGATGCTTCAAGCCCTAAGATTTGCATAGAGATATTTTTTCTGAGCCAGTACATTAATGGTAAAGGGATTTTTATAAACAATTGTTATTTGGATAACTTGTCTATTTTAAGTTTCTGAAAATGTCGCAAGTACTTGCGACGGCATTCTCATGTATATATTTTAAGAGAATCATAGCACATTTCCTGTATGGCAGGTCAGTTGCCTCATTTTAAATAGTTACCCTCTGCAGCCCTGGTTAGCAGAACGACAGTGAAGAACTGGAGGAAAAGCGGAGAATCCCAGGGAAATGTGTCCATGGCTATTTGGCTTAATTGAATTAGCGCCCTTAATTGGGCCTTCTGCCACTTGCCTTTGACGCTTAACGTGATGGATGCTGATAGGATTTTCCTAGGAAGTTTGGCAGTGGTTTCTCAGCTATTGATGAAGCCTGGGGATGTGGGGGTGGCAGTGGAAAAGGAGGAGAGATGGGAGCGGCAGTCAGCAGCCTGGATCTGCAGCTGACACTTCTATTTACATGCACAGTGGGAAAGACCTGAGTGATCCGCTGCCTCCCTCAGCCCACCCTTAGATTGGGGCGGGGGGGGGGGGGGCACAGCCGAGGTGTTTAGTGACATTGAGCATCTTTTCATATGTCTAGAGGCCATCTGAATATCCTCACTGGAAAAGTGTCTACAGCTTCAGGAGAATCACACCTTGTTGTGTTGCTGAGGCTGAGAGGGCCCTCCCTCTGTGGCTAACAGGGCAGGGCTGTTAGAAACACAAATTCAAACATGGACTGGGAAAATTAACCAGCAAGCCCCAAACAGATAAATGCCTGCAGAGCTACTCCAGGTGGGTTCCTAGACATGAGCCACGGAGTCGCCTGAGGTCATCAAGTGCAGGTTCCTGGGCCTAGCCCCAGTTCTGCCAACCTAAACTCAGGGCTGGGGTCCAGGAATCCAGGTGGAGAACTATAGGAAAGCCATCTGAGATGGAGAGTCAGCCATGCTGTGCTCTTAGAATGTCTCAACTACCCTTATTTCAAAACCGTGTTAAAAAATAGCCACTTCTCAATATACATCGCCATTCATAGACATAATCTTTTGTTTTCAACCTTCCAAGTACATGAGCAACGTGGACTCGTGGTGTAAAGCCTGCGGTGAGGTGGGCCTGCCCTCGGAGCTGCAGGATCTGGAGGACGCCATCCATCACCACCAGGGGATATACGAGCACATCACCCTGGCTTACTCCGAGGTAGGTGGTTGGCTCTGCTGCAGCTGCGAAGTCATGTGATTTTTGTGTCATAGCACGAAAGCTGGGGTGGGGGGGGGGGGGTGAATTTGGCTAGCCTGGAAAAAATGTTTTGATTTTTGAGTGAAACTTCAGTTTTATTGTAACTTCAGAACTTGAGTAGGGGGTGAAAGTTAGAAAGGAAGCAACCTTTTTGTGGTCCCGTGACATTTGTGGATTTCCTTCAGAGAGTTTAGATTTTCATCTGCTAGCGTAAGTGGAATTCGTCGTCTTATCTATGTGTATTTCAGAAATATGTACTTGCATGCTCTTTGGTCTGGTCACACTCCATTTACTCTTCCTGAATGAACTTTCTAGAAAAGAGGCAGCTTCATGTTCTGCCTCTCAGAGCACACTGTTTTTTTCTTTTCTTTAAAATTTTTTTTTCTTTATTGATTTTAGAGAGAGAGGAAGGGGGAGGGAGAGAGAGAGAGAGAAACATCAATGAGAGAGAACATCAATTGGCCACCTCCTGTATGCCCCTCACTGGGGATCACAACCTGGGCATGTGCCCTGACCAGGAATCGAACCAGCGACCTCTCGGTGCATGGGTCAACGCTCAACCACTGGCCACACTTGCCTGGCCACACTCTGTTTTTTCAAGTATATAAAGTCAGTCACTGTTGTAGAAATCTCAGGGTAGTGTTTTCTTTATTATTTTAGGGGAAATTACTGGATGTAATTACCCTGTTTTATTTCTGCCACCTTCTTCTGGGCCAGGCTTTGTTGTGAGGACTTTATGTAATCGTTTATTTGATGCTCACAACTCTGTTATTAACCCTGCTGTTACAAGGGGGGAAACTGAGGCTCAGTGATGAGGTGACTTGTGCCGGTGAAGAACTTCAGGAGGTGGAACTGGAATGTTAGCCCAGCCAGGCCACCTTCATGTTCTCCGCTGCCTTGTGCATATCACATGCTAGGTGGTGATGACGACAACCACAGGCAGGTCGAGGCGGGTCACTCTTGCCACGTCTTGGTCACCTGGCCCTGCAGGCCAGCCTGCCTCTAGGACACGGAGTAAATTCCTGGCAGTCAGTGGGGAGTGGGGAGGAGAACTGTGGGTGCTTACTTTCCACAGGGCTTTCTGCATTCTCCTTTGCAGTGAGCATCTGTAACGCTGTGTAGGCTGATGTGAAAGGTTACTGGGAGGCTTCGGAGAGAAAATGTTTCCAACCCACTGCGGAGGGCTGGGCGGAGTCGATGTTTAGTAAATCTTTAAATCCATTTCTTCCTTGATGTGAACCCCGCCCACTTATGAAAGTCATGGGGGAGAGACTGGCCATTTGCCTTTGAGTCTGTCACTTCGTGTCCCCCCAAGTGGCTGCCACGCTCATGTCCTTGGGCCCAGGTCTCGACCTCTGAGTGCCCAGGGGTGAATTAAACAGATGTCTGCTGCACTATGACATTTGCTTGGAATGTGATCAAACCTCCTTCCAGTGGAAGTTGATACCTACGGTTTGTTTCTCTAGCCACCTTTGTGCCTTTGTCTTCTAGCACTATTTTATGTTGTCCATTGAATTGAAAAATACCTACCTCTGTATAATGCTTCTTAAGTTTGCATCCAGTGTTTATTAGCTGGCTTGATTATCTCATGTCTTAGGAACTACATAAATAAGTGATAACCTTTTTTGTTTTTTTTTTAAATCCTCACCCGGGGACATTTTTCCATTGAATTTCAGATAGAGTGGGAGGGAGGGAAGGAGAGAGAGAGAGAGACTTCAGTGTCAGAGAGACACATCAATTGGTTACCTCCTGCATGACCCCATTCAGGGCCAAGGATTGAACACCGACCAAGGTACGTGCCCTTGATCGGAATCAAACCCGAGACTCCTTGGTCCACGGTCTGATGCTCTAACCACTGAGCCAGCCAGGGCAGTGATAGCCTTTTTTAGAGTAAAAATGAAAATTCAACAGATCTGTAATTTTTTATTATACTGGTACATGAAGATTTTGTGAGTTTCAAAAGCAGTAGGTTCTTTCCCCGAGTGTCCTATCTCTGTGCATCATCTGATTTCGACCTGTGATATAGAAAGTGAATGACCCTGTTATCCACGGTGTAATGAGGCCTCACACATCTGATTACTGGTGACATTCCCAGGAGCTGGTCTGATTTCAGTGGCAGGTTCCAGACTGCTGTGGGACTGAAGAGCTCACGCTCAAGGGGCTCGGCAGGAGCTGGGCGGCAGTCTCTGCCTCAGAGTCAGGTGACCTGACTGGTGTCGTGCTCCGGCCCAGCCCGCTGGTTCAGTCTGCCTGTTGCCTTGGGCACCGCTAGCGAAGCACTGAATTGTCTCAATGTCACTACTACATTCTGTGAAAAGGTAGCATCTTGACATGGGAGCATACATTTACCTACGGTGCAGACTCAGATTTCAAATTGGTACTAATAATTTGATGGCAAGTAAGCAGCTTCCCAAGTTGGGGTCTTAAACCACAATTTTAGTCTCATTCCTAGTTTGGAACTACTCTGTACACTCAAGCAGACAGTGAGTTGAACTGGGTGAATGAATGGGAAAGACTGTCAGTAAAACAGAATGAATTTTGATATTTTTGCCTTTTAAATTTTGAAGTAATTTCAGGCTATGAAAGTGTTAGAACAGAAGAGTTCCCACATTCTCTTGACGCAGATTGTCCAATATTTAATATTTCACCCTTTCCCTCCCTGCCTCTCTCCCTAGTCATCACATTAACATTGATACAACACACCCATCCTCCCCATAGACCCATTCATGTTTCCCGCTGTGTCAACCATGTTTCTTGACCTTTCTTTCTCCTGGCCCGGGATGCTGTCCAGCGGCATGCATTTCACTAGTGGACACGTTTCCTTCCAGGGAACATCCTGTAGTCTTTCTCTACCTTGGTCTTTGACAGTCTTGGGGGATACGGGCCTTTCGTTCAGTGGGATGACCCTCAGTCTCCCTGCCCATTCAGTTTTCTTCATGGGCTGACTGGGGTGTCACAGTAGGGTGATGACCCATCCTGTAACTGATGATGTCAACCTTGACTGCTTGATAAGGTTCGTGTCTGTAAGGTTTCTCCAGTGTGAAATCACTGTTGAAAAAATAGTCTTTGATGAGCACTATGTGAAGAGATATACTGATATAACACAGTATCTGTTCCTCACCAGACGTCTTTGCCCTCAGTGTCCCTGGTGATTCCTGCCCATGTCGGTTGCCACTAGGATGGCTTTGTGATGATGGGCACTGTTTCCATCATTCCTTCTGCATTCACTAGGTGGCCTTTTCTACCATAAGGAAGAGCTTTATTTTCTTTTATTTTCTTATTCATTGATTCATTCATTGTTCAGTATGATATAAAACCTTTTAATATTCAGGGTTATAATCCGGTACTCGATTTTGATGCCTAAATTGTCCATATTTGGCTAGCAGGAGCCCCTTTCTGTGTTTTTTTTTTTTTTTTTTTTTTTTGATAGATCCTTATCATTCTTTGAGCATTACTTTCTGGCATAACAAGATGTTTCCCGACTCATCTTGTCCTTCCCTGCCTCATCGCTGAGATCAGCCATCTCACCAGGAAGCTCTGGTTCCTTGTGCTGCTGTGTGGGATTTAGAAACTAAGATCAGGTGCTCGATAGGGCTGTGTGCTTGTGGCTGTCAGTGCTTCTGGGCCCTCGGAGCAGAGTCAGGAAACATGTCGATATATCCGCCCATCATCAGCCAGCCACCATTCACATATCCACATCCATCTTAGCTACCGCCGTCTCTGTCTCCGTGTTAAAACTGCGTGTGTACTTACTGGTACTTCCATTTCTAGTCCAGTACCTCAGGGTTCTTTCCAGCTCTCTCTATTCCGTTTGTGCATTTCTTCTCAGACAGCAACAACACTGGCTCCTTTATCCTCAATGTATTAACTCATTTGTTTGATTGGTGTATTTGTTCAAACACCCAACCTCTCTGTCTGGTGAGCACCCCAGGTACCCCCCCCACACTTCCTTAGAAAGCCTGGCACCTCCGCCCCTCACTGCTTCAGACCCTGGCACCATTTTCCCCATGCCAGGAGGGGAGGAGAAGAAGATGGGAAGAAGGGCTCCTCATGTTTTTTAAGTGATTTTTTTTCTTTCCTAAATCAGTAGTTTTCTAACTTGGGTGTGCTGGTTAAAAGTGCAGTTTCTCATCGCCCACTCCCTCCCCAATGAATCTCCATGTTCAGTGGGCCTCCCTTAGTGATTTGGTGACTGATACAGATGCTTTACAGACCACACACCGACTCGGTCCAGCCTGCTCGGGGGACATCCAGCCACGGCCAGGTTTCCGCCCCGGCCTGGCAGCAGGGTCATTTATGAGCAGGAAGTTTACAGGCAAGGCTTGCTCTTTATCCTTTCTCGTCCCTTCCCCCATCCTGCAATCTTTCTCTTTAAACAGTGTCTATAGTTTCCAGTCTCTGATGATAGAAGTTTGCAGTGGGAAACCTTCCCAGCACTTTTTTCCAAAGACACAAACACCCACTTTGCTGTGTTTTAATTAGACCTGTCCCACGTTGTTCCTGTTTGTTTTAGCCACAGGAGCACACCTGTGCCTCATAAACATGCGCTTGCTTCAGCTTGCCAGGTTGGGGTTCACGTTGTCTGATGGAGTTGATCACAGGAGAGCGAAGCAATCTAAACGTCTGGGATAAGCTGTCGTTTTAGAGACAGCATGTAGAGTGGTTATTTTTCACATTTTGTTTGAAGCAAGCAAACTCATCAACTACTTTCTCAACACACCAAATCTGTCCAAACGATGTCTCAGTGTGCCCATGCCATCCTGCACACCTGAACATCAGGAATTTGAGTTGTGAGGTAGGACTGTATGTATTGAGTCCATGCTCCTGCCGAAGGTCCTGCCCACTGCAGCCCTGGGCGTGGTTCTTGGAGGGGAAAGGTGACGAGAAGTGAGGCGCCACATGGGCCTGCAACAGTCCAATGCGACCCCAGGGTTTGGTTCCTGCATCAGTTTTTCTCAGTTTAACAAACATACTGACGTAGTGCACACTGCAGCAGGCCTCATGGAAGTGGGTGATTTGCTGCTTGCAAAGCTGGTCGAACTCCTCTTTTTAGGCACTGAATAACTGGGTGATGTCGTGATTTGTGTTATTAGCATGGGAGAAAAACAAACCGTAAAATGAGTCATCTGGACGGTAAACTTACTAAAATCGTGTATCTGCAGTGTGTGGAAGCTCGTCCACCTTGCTCCCCAGATCGCCTGTGAAGAGGCTGTTATGAGCCTCATTAAGTATTGCAGGCAGCTGTGGATGTGCAGGTGCTGGAGCCAACGCCTGGCACGACATCAGAGCCAGCGGGCCGCACAGCAGTCTCTCTCCTTCCCCCCGCGCTCGACGCGAGGCCTTGCGAGGGCGTGAAGTCCAGGAGCAAAAAAGGTGAAGCCCAAGAGGAATCTACAGAACACACAGGTTCTCCGCACACGTCTGACTTAGCTAACTGGTCTACTCCAGCAGTGTCTGGTTTTGTTTGTTTTTTTTCCTTTCCGGTAATCCTAGGTGGAGGTGTCAGACTCAAACAGTTAGATTGACTTGGTTTTACGTACGAAACCTAGTATCTGAAAGAAATGGGATGGATTTCTACAAGCTGATTTCTAAGAACTTTGCCAAAGGAAAGAACTGTCTCAGAGAGGAGCCAAAAGCTCTGAAAGCTAGGACTCTGCCTTCCCTCTCCGAGGCGGCCTCCCAAGGCATGGGAGAACGCCATGGCATGCGGGACTTTAGAAGGCCCTCGGCCTGTGTTGTTGTAGAAGCTTCTCAGTGTAGCCCTGTCAAGGCAGGTTTGACCTCCTGACTCAAAGATGAATTGTTCACCTGTTTTTCTGAGGAGCATCCCTCTTAGCTACAAAATAAGCTAGGTATTCACTTGCTGATGTCATCATCACTCTTTCCTGCTTTGCTAAAACCTTTTTGTGAGAATAATTACATAATTATTCTAAAAAATAGTTGGAAAGGATCATGGTGGCCGTGAAACCACTTCCAGGCGTGGTGCGGAGGTCTGTGCTCTGCAGACCCTAGAAAGCCAGCCCTGCAGAAAACCAAAACACATGGTGTTGGTTGGAGTCGGTGCACATGGTGATTCGTTTCATGAAAGTTTAGAAGGACCCCTTTTCTTTGCGACAAGCCAAGTCTTTTCATTTCTAACCGTGCCTTCATGTACTTTGTCTATCTCGCCTGTCTGGGTTATATCTCTGGAAGAACATTTCTGAGCGCTTTTAGATCTACAACACCACATTTAGGTCTGACTGACGTGTCATAGGTCATAGCTGGCCTTTGGGTGGTGGTTTCTGCAACCGTAAGCAATAATCTCCAAGTTCTGTTCTCTTAGCTCAGAGCAACATTCTTTGTGCAAGTAAAGAACATTCCTGCCAGAGACTCTTAGCTCCAGTCTGATTTAATGGGAAACATATTGATCCAAGAACCAGAAATAAGAATAGGTAAGTCACTGTGAGGTTTGGTGGACCGTTTTTAGGGTGATATACAGGAATTCAAGTGACAAATCTTAGGTACAGCTGCGATTAAAAGTAAATACTCAAGAACCCGACTTTCGTTGGCGGTTTTAAACAGTTTCCTCTGAAATATTAGGAACAAACATGCCTTTGAAATGCTAAACTTTTAAACTTCAATCAATTTCTTTTGCTTTAGTTAGTACTTCCACTTTTCTTAACTCATTTAGGTATTCGAGCATATTCGTTCATATGTTATAAAATGTTCATCTTTGTAAAATGTAACTTCCATGGCCATTCAAGTTCCCAAGCACTGTATTCCAAGGAAAACACAAAGCAGAACCTGAAAAAGTGAACCACTTTAATCTGCTCAGAAATTACAGAAGGTTAAGTATTGCTTCTTGATAATAAACATTTGATTTTCTTTTTTGCAGCTACTGCCCTTGGGGGACCAGGTTTGATTGCCCGAGAGCTGGAAACACAGTTTTAGACAAAATGTACAACTTAAGCAAATTAATTCACCTGGTTCTATAACTAAGAAATCAAAACTGCTTCACATACCCTACACTTGGAAGTATTATTTGTTTCTGTATACTTTTCAATCTCTTCTTTCAGTAATTTTCTTGTTATTCTGTACCATTTAAAAAATATCTTTCTGTAAATTAGGACAGTAGTTTTCATAAAACTCTGGCGTATTTTTTCTATGTAATACTACTGTAGTTACAAAGATATTTTGCTAAAAGTTACTAAAATATATATGATATCTTTTATGTGTTTGAATAATACCTTTTAAGTTGACAAATATTTCAACACTACCCTGAAATAAAACAGAACTATTCCTGGAAGGTTTTTTTGAGAAATGCGGTATCTAAGCATGCCTTTGGAGTTCGCGGTGTCTGGTGTTAGTGGGTGTAGATGTGTTTTCTTGACCAGAGTCTTTCCTGCTACTTCTGCTGCCATCTCTACCGTTAAGTGACAGTACCAGCAATGGCACCAACAGAGACACTTTAATCCCTGCCTAGGAATTTCTGGAACACAAAGCTTTGCTTAATGAGTTGTCTTATGTTTAGGTATTTGTGTGTTTCCGTACTCAGCCATTCTTCACCATCCCTCCACCATGAGCAAGATAGTGTTCTGAACCCGTCACAGTATCTGCTCTCGAGCTGTTACAAAGACACCCAAGGAAAGACAGTCATGGGAATATTCTTGCTCAGATTACTCTTTTCTTCTCAGTAGTAGAATATTCATGGTGTCACATGGGTGTCTTTGGAGTCTTTTCAAGGGCTGGGAACCCATTTGTCATCTTACACTGCTGGTTTAAGGTCCAAAACAGTGGCTTAAAATAAAGGTTTGCCTTCTGCTGGCGGAGAAGTCTCAAGGCTTGGCATTCTAGGGCTAGTGTGGTAGTCCTGTTCGTAAGTGGATCTCTGGATCCTACTGTCTTTTTGTTTTGCCTCTTTGAGCAAGTGGGCTGCCATTCTTAAGGTTATCTCAAGGTCATGAATAGCTGCTGAAGCTCCAACCATCTCAAGTTTTTGGTATCAGGGAGGAGAAAGAGGAAAGGGGGAATGAGCATGCCTAGCCTCCTAGTCAGTATTTCTCTGGAAGTCCCATGCAGTGTGTTTTACTTCTGTACATTGGCCACTTCTATTTGTAAGCAAGACAGCAAAATATAGTTTTATAGCTGGGGTGTTACTGTTCCTGACTGTAGGGGTTTGGCAGTCGAGGAGGGGCAAGTGACTTTGGGAGGCAGCTATCATTTCTGCCACACCTTCTGCTCTGTATCCATCTGACACATCACCAATCATATGCTCTGGTGTGCATTTCCTGCTTGTGTATTTTATGAGGACTAAAACCTAGAGAAAATGTTTATAAGGAATTTTTTCTAGGCTCTGTACAGTGTGAAATGTGTGCATTGAAACACTGGTTCTCAGTCCTAAGAGATGCAGCATGCCCGTTGTTTAACAAAAACGTTATGATGCCTGCTGAAATAAAATGTGTGGATAATAATCTCTCTTTACGTAAAAATTTTTTTGTGTTCATGTATGTAAATTACATATATGCTACACTATAATTTAGAGACAAAAGAAAGGTGATTTATGATAAAAGGTGTTTCAGTCTATAAATGCCTAAATATGTGCACAATAAAAGAGAAAAACATTGGATATTCAGGTCCTGGCCATACATATAAAACCATCAGGAATATGGCGACTACAGATGCAGATGAGACATAAGTTAGATTTGGTGACTCAAGTACCGAGACTTGTGTTATCATGCTGATATTTTGAAATGGTAAGCAACTCTGGTAAAGCTCCGGAGAAGACCAGGCACTGCCTCGCTTTGATCAACATGGAAACTGCATTCCCAGGAAAACCAGCGTATGTTAGAGTAGGCAAGGCCAAGAAAAAAAGACCTTCATGTTTGTGTGAAATAGCAGCTAGCTCAGTAATTCCCTAAAGCAGGACACTTTTCGTTTTGAAGGAACTGCGTGCCTCTGAATCCATCATGGGAGCCCCTCCCCCAGATCACTCACTCTGCCCCCTCTTCTCACAGTCACGGTGTCGGAACAGCCCATGAAACTCCAGGGACTGCTGGGTGCCCCTGCTTTAGACGACGTATATTTCCACACCGGCCTGACTAGGTGGCTCAGTTCTTTTTTTCACCTGTTATCTTTGGTTGCGTCAGCTTGGCTGGTTTCCTCTTCAGTTTTGCCGTCTTGATGTTATTAGATCAATGTTAACCTCTGAAGGTCACCTTCGTAAGCAGCAGTCAGCACTTCCAACAAAGATCGAGAAGTTGGGTATGGGGGGAAATGTTACATGCCAGGGTGACCTGACGTTGTGAGAGGATTAAAAGAAGAGATTAGAAAATTCCACCTCGCCTCTCACTTGCCTCTCACTTGCCTCCAGATTTTGGTTGCTGGAGGCTTCCTGGGTTAGCCTGTCTCATCCTCCCCTCCCTCCTCCTCTCTGTCCTGAGGGCTTGCCTCAGACCGTTTGTGTTTGTTGACAAGGCTCCCTTTGCTCCTCCTGTCGGGAAAGCCAAGGAGGTCCTCAGATTCAGGCGTGTCTGAGCTCAACCTTCATGGTGCGGAACCCTTACTCTAAGAGGCCCCCTGAATCACAGCCCGGTTCCTCTACGTGTCCTTTTTGTTGTCTAATCGGACATGTTTTCTTTTCTACCACATCTGGCTTAATCATCCCTAATTGTTAAGAATCACTTAAAAAATGAAAAGTACACAATGCTTTTCTTTCCATATTCAACCCTTGTCTTTTCTTATTTCTTTTCATTTAATTGTATTTCAGTAGTTAACTGCCATAATTTAATACTGAAGTCTTTTTCAAAAGCTGATGACATTTTAATTAACATTACTTTTTAATGTAATGTTAATGTAATAAAATAAAATGGCAGTTAAAAATTTTCTTTTTATTTCATGAAGTAAAATTGCTATTCAACTGTGTCAGAAAGTTTACAGACATATTACTTGCTTATTGATAAATTATTGATTAAAAAAACCCCTGAAGTTTCAAGATTCACTGTTGAATATTTGCTCCATTGTTGTTTCTTCCCTCCAACAGTATCTCAAGAGAAAATTCTTAATTTAAAATTTGTAAAAAGTTAAGGATATCTCAGCAATGCAATTTTATATCAGCTGACTTATGTCATTTAAGGCAAAATACTATGCTTATTCATTAAGAATAGTGTCTTTTATGAGGTTTTATAATGAGTGTTCTTTTAACTCAGTGTTTTACCACATTTGGTTTTGTGGTGTCATTCAATAACTGGTGGATTTGTTCTTTTTTTTTAATCCTCACCCAAGGGTATTTTTCTGTTTATCATCAGATAAGAGTGGGAGGGAGGGAGAGAGGGGGAGAAAGAGAGAGAAACATCCATGTGGGAGGGACACATTAACTAGTTGCCTCCCACATGACCCAACCAGGGCCAGGGATGAACCACAATCAAGGTACATGCCCTCGACCGGAATCGAACCTGTGACTCATTGGTCCGCAGGCTGATGCTCGAACTGCTGAGCCAAACCGACCAGGGCTGGTGGATTTGTTCAAAATTTTATTTTGTTTTTTATAAAATACGCCTTTGAATAAAAGTGTGGCTTATGTTTGCGTAGGAGTGTGTGTATACATGCCTGTGTGTGCACGTATCTGAGGATAGAGTCTGCAGCATGTCCTGCACCGAGCTGCTACTCCTCAGCAGTCTCTCCTTTTTCATCGCTCCTCTGTTTTGTGGGCAGGTAAGCCAGGATGGGAAGTCGCTCCTGGACAAGCTTCAGCGGCCCTTGACCCCCGGCAGCTCTGATTCCCTGACCGCCTCTGCCAACTACTCCAAGGCTGTGCACCACGTGCTTGATGTCATCCACGAGGTGCTGCACCACCAGCGGCAGCTGGAGAACATCTGGCAGCACCGCAAGGTGCGGCTCCACCAGCGGCTGCAGCTGTGTGTTTTCCAGCAGGACGTCCAGCAGGTCAGTTGCATGCAGCATTCCTCCTGTTGCAAATGATCCTGCTGCTGAATTGAGAGTTAAGTGAATGCATCCTGGTACCGGGCTCACGTACTGATGGAGTGAATGGAAGATAATGATGGGAGAAAACAAAATGCACAACAACACATACACAGCTCCTGAGAACCCCTGTTCAGGCTGCTGTTTAGCTGCTAACTCCCACGTGGGCGTGGAGCACGTGAGATGATGCTGGGCCTTCACGGGAGACCCTTGAGTTTTGTTGTTGAAACAGGTCGTTCATAGTTTCAGTTATTTGTGAGAACCATGCCGTGGCGCTTAAACCAGGGGGTTGTAACAATGGAAGGTCTATCGCTCTTCCACCGCTTCAGCTGTAAGCTAATCATGCTTCTGCTCCTACCTGGTAGTCTGTGGGCCACAGTGGTTGCTTAATCAATAGCTGTCTAACGAAATGTGAACTTTTGTGACTCTTCACTTCTAAGCAGTTAACATCCCCTTTGTTGTTATAAAGGTAGAGTAAGCCCAGTCCCCATACTGTTTATCTGTTTATTGTGGAATAAGGAGGACTGTCCTGCTACGGGGTTTTAAGGATGAAAACTGTTGGGCATATAAAATATGACTTAGCTTTAGTGATAAGTGAGATAATAGTTGTGTTCTTGCTCTCAAACAGAGGGAAAAAAGGAGAGTGTGAATGAGGTGTCAACTAGGGATGAGGAATTCTGGGGGGTGGGAGGCATCCAGGGGAGTTGGCAGGAAGCCACAGGGACAGACAAAACCACTCTTCTCCTGAGCGTCCGCAGCCCGGGCGCTTTGTTCAGACTTGCAGGAGCTCAGATTTCACTCTCCCTGAGCATCATCCGAGGGTGAGTGGGTTTTCTGCTGAATGGGCTGAGATTGTGGAAAGTCATGCTGTGTTCTGATAAACACACAGATTCTCCATGTTATTCACCGCCCTTCTTCACACAGCAGGAATCTGGTGAGTTCACGGTTCTTTTCATTGTGCCGTAACTTTGAATTTTCACATACTATGTTTTGATTCTACTTACGGTTTTTGAATTCTCTGAAGTCACCTATGCAAAGTGCCTCAGGAATTGTGGGTTTGATGTGATTCATGCTTCTTGACAACATTGTTTTAGTCCAAGAAGATAATTGCCAGGGAAAGAATACAGAGTGAGGAGTGAAGGGGGAGGAGTCAAAGTCTGGGAGTCGCTGTGAGAACTGAAATGGTAAGGTTGAAAACATGAGTACTAATTTTTCTTAATTGTCCAACAACTTTCACAAACCGTGAAGTGGTAATAGTTTAAATACAATTATTGAAAGACTTTCCTGCCCACCTCTCTGGCTCTTGGATTAAGTATTCATTACACCTCTGTGGACCCACAAACTTTCTGGACTTGTGTCTGAAGAAGCAGCAGGGGCTCCCCTCCTCTCCCACCCCCACCTCTGACGGCTCCTTGGGGCCCCGGTGCCATAAGAATAAGCCACTGGGCTGTTTATGTCCTGGGAGGCATGAGGAAAAGCAGGCTGTGGGACTCGGCTGAGGAGTCTAGTCTGATTTTGCGCCAAGTACTTACCGTGCTTGAATTTGAAAACAGCACACATTAATTTTTATTTTAGAAAGGTAATTATGACAATAATGAGGCCAGTTCTTTCAGCTACTTTTTTTTCTCAAGAACAGCCGTGTGGGTGGGGTGTCTGCAAGGAAAAACGTTCTGCTGAACATGTAATGCTTACATGGTCCTGTTAACCTTCCATCTAAAGCAGGTATGTGCTCTGGAAAGGAAAGGTTTTGTTGATTAAATGGTCGAGAATGGTTTGGACTTGTTATGCAGACAGGATGTGTAGGCTTGACTTGTGAAGTCGGGAGCAAAGTTGGATGAGATGAAGCAAAGTCTTTGACCTTGAAGGAGTACATAGGATGTCAGAACCAAAATCGTGTTTCGGAAACTCAAGAAATGACAACACATGGACATTTTTGCCATACTGAGCACAGAGTAGGAGATGTAAGCTGAGAATAAATGGAAAGAAAAAGAGTACTTTAGAAAGATATTGTCAGCTGAAGATACATTTGTAAAGACAAAAACAATCAAAATCCACAAAAATATAATAAGCCAACTAGAGATGCCGCAAGTTTTTGTTTAGTTATTCTGGAGGAGGCGGAAACATCTATAAATACCCTGGAAGAAAGAAAAGCAGCTTACTACACAGTAGGTGTGGAATGATGACATTTTAATGAAAATGAGCCTCCAAATGGGTATGCAGGTGTCTGAAAAAAAATACTTGGAAGAATGGATGCCAAACTGTTAACAGTGTACCCCCAAGGAGGGGACCGCTGGGAACATGGCAGGGGGCATTTGATTTTTA
The DNA here is from genome assembly GCF_014108415.1 of Molossus molossus. NCBI lineage: Eukaryota > Metazoa > Chordata > Mammalia > Chiroptera > Molossidae > Molossus > Molossus molossus. The sequence continues at coordinate 28,143,761 of NW_023425366.1, read as the reverse complement.
AAACATGAGTAATTTTCCTTTAGTGATTCATTTTCTTTTTCATAGCAAGCAAAGGCAACTTTGTAGCTTCTATATGGAAGCTTAGATTGATGTTGGGAAGTTAGTAGCCGGAAGGAAGGGATCATTTCAGTTCATGGGAATTTTGCCAGTGTGATGAGATCGTTAAAATATGAAATATTTTGATGCTTGACTGCAAAATGAGGGTCTTAAATGCCCAGTTCTAGAAGTGGTGGGAAGTCAGGATATGCCAGAAAGGCAAAGAAAGGGTTTTCAGATCCACAGACAAGAGATTTCACAGATTTACCTTGGTCCTAGGCTGCTGTCCTTTGCCAGTGAAAGCCATCTCTCTGTGAGCTTGGGCTCTGTCTCTGTTGGCACCACATGCACAGGACCTTGCTCTTAAGTGTAGTTTCCTGAACCTCATTCATCCTTTGCTCATGAAGTCAGGAAAGTGGGGTTTTCTCATTCCACTCATCAGAATCCTTATATAACCCTGGCTGTTTAACATTCTCCTCTGTTAACATGCCCCTGCTCCCAGTTCTGATTGTGGCTCTTGATAAGAATGGTTTAGAGGGTTGCTATCTTTCCTGAGGTTTCTCAGTTAGAATTAGGAAGTACTGGAGGGCAAGTGTTTGGGATTGGTAACCTGCTGAGAGCAGATGGAGGCGGGCCAATGATCCCTGTTACCTTTGTCCTACTGGACTCAGAAGAGCCAGTGACCTTAGCGACCACAACTGAAAGTTCAACGGTGGCAGTTTAAAAAGTGGGAAACGGATGACTCTCTACCCCAAAGTGGATGTAATACCAGCACACGAGTGCGGGAGCCGGCACTGCGAGTCAGTGGAACCGGAAGAGGCAGCCCAGGAGCCTGCTGCAGATCAGACGTGAGTGGGGAGCTGAGGCCGTCACGCCCTTGGGGACTCGGGTGCTTCAGAGCCAGATGATATGGGTGGGCAGAGAGAAGAGCAGGCCGCAGACAGCTCAGGGTGCCCTCTTACTGCGTGCCAACCACATTGCCAGGGTCCCCTAAGAGGAAAGTGCCCGGAGATTAGCTGGACAGGGAAGATTACCTGCATGAATGCGTACCTGTGTATGTATATATATTTATATAGTTCAATAAGTAGACTTAATCTGTACAGGATAGCTTTAGTTCCCCAGATAACATTATCTGGACATAGGAAGATTTTTCTTGGACTATTTTATGTTCATTTCTAAGCTAAGAATGAAAAAAATAATTCTGAAACATTTAGAAAACTAATAAAAGGATTGACCTGTATTGGTAGAGTGATGGTTTGGGGTTTTTCTGGGAATATCTAAGGTGAGACTATTGATATGAATAATAACCTACCCACTCCCCCCCCCCTTCCTAAGTATGCTTTCTTTCCTTAAGAAATTCCATGTACTTATGTAATTAAAACTAGGGTAATACGAGGAGAACTGGTGATTTATTTATTTTTATTGAATTTAGAGAGAGAGGAAGGGAGAGGGAGAGAGAAACATCGATGTGAGACAGAAAGTCTATTGGCTGCCTCCTGCACATCTCTTGGGCATGTGCCCTGACCTGGAATCAAACCAGTGACCTTTTGGTTCATGGGATGATGCTCAACCAACTGAGCCACACCAGCCAGGGCTAGTGATTTCTTGTTTTTTAAAAAAGATGGATGGATGGATGATGTAAAATTTGAAAGCCTGTTAACCTTTTTGTGAGCCCTTCTGCATTGATTTCACCTACACTTTCTTTCACCCAAGAAAGTGCATTGAGTGGCATTTCATAGGAGCATATGATAGTGAAGCAAAACAGCTCTTACAACGCAGGGTGTTTGGTTCTGTATCCTACATTTGCTGGCTGTAACTTGATGGAGGGTTTTGTGGGTGTTTTTGTTGTTGTTTTGTTTTGTTTTTTTATCCGCACCCGAGGACATTTTTCGTTTTTGGTTCAGGTAGAATGGGAGAGAGAGAGAGGATGAGAGAAAGAGAGAGACATCGATGTGAAAAGGACACATTGAGTAGCTGCCACCCACACGACCAACCAGGGCCGGGGACAAACTGCAACTGAGGTACATGCCCTTAGCGGGAACTGAACCCCAGTCTCTCTGGACTGCAGACAGGCGCTCTATCTGCTGACCCAAACTGGCCAGGGCTGTTGTTGTTTTTTGATAGCTTCTTTTTCTTACTTTTTTTTAATCCTCACTTGAGGATATTTTTACATTTATCTTCAGACAGAGTGGGAGGGAGAGAGAGAGTAACATCTATGTGATAGAAACATATTGATTGGTTGCCACCTGCACGACACCAACCAGGGCCAAGGATGAACCTTAACCAAGGTACGTACCCTTGGCCAGACTCGAACCTAGGAATCCCTGGTCCCCAGGCCGATGCTCTAACCGCTGAGCCAAACCGGCCAGGGCTGATAGCTTCTTTATCCAAGTGAGCATTAGGTTTATTGTATTTTACAATGTTTTAGAAACCACTTTAAAAAATAGATATTGCAATATTAAGAATAATATATATTTAGAGAAAACTTATTTTTACTTTTAAAATATACTGAACAAAGAAATGAGAGTTCTTGGCTCCAGTGGAGAGAACCAGGAAAGGGGGAGGGGGTGCAGGGGAGACTGTGCTTACTCTCTGGCAGCTGTAAATGCTGAACCTGAGAATCGCCCCTTCTTTTATCAGTTCCCCAAAGCCCACACAGATGCATGTTGAATTTTGTGTCTGTTTCTCTTCACTGTAGAATTTATCTCATGCACCTCATAGAATGTGGTGCCAGAGGCCCTTGTGATCATATGTTTTCAAGAATATACAGAATAGCCCTGGCCGGTTTGGGTCAGTGGTTAGAGCGTCAGCTTGTGGTCCAGAGAGACCCAGGTTCGGTTCCCACTAAGGGCGCGTACCTCGGTTGCGGTTTTTCCCCCGTACCTGGTTGGGTGGTGAGGGTGGCGGCCAATTGATGTGTCCCTTTCACGTCGATATTTCTTTCTCTCTCCCTCCCTCCCACTCTATCTGAACAAAAAATGGAAAAATGTCCTCGGGTGAGAATTAAAAAATATATATATATACACACACACAGAATATACTATAATTACAGTAAAAAGTGTCTCCCAGTCCTTCATGCAGATCTGATGGGCAGGTGGGCTGAAGGTATAGGTGTTATTTATATAGCTATAAATTCTTTTAATCTTAAAATATTTGATCCTTGTCTTCTCCATGCTGTTGGTCTCATGCCCAGAGTCATATTCTTCTATTAACTGTATCCATGCTTTGGGGTTGAGATGTCTTGAAGTTGTCATTGGACATTAATTCAGGAGTGAATCTTAAAATATGTGTTTTAAAATGTGTCCTAAGAGCCGGTGGTCTACACAACTCAGGAGCTTCATGTCTGCCTTGAAGTCAGGCAGTAAGTGTAGCATTACCTCTAATGGTCGCACTAGTGCTAAAGGCCTCTCTCTCTCTAGACAGAAGAGTAATGGACTACGTGCACTAGATTAGTTAAAAAGCAATGGAATTTTTTTAGCTGTGCCACCAAAGTGCTTACAGTTAGATGGAAGCCTGCCTCGGGTTATTATGGTTTGTGGGTGGGGACGCACGCGTGCTGTGTATTTGCTACTGATACTAAGATGCTTAACATAGGTATCCCTGAATACTAGCGCAGGTATCCCTGAATACTAGCAGCCCTGCACGGTTATCGCCACTGAGCAGGTAAGGAAGCTGCAACTCAGGAACTATAAGGAGCTTTCCTCGAGAGCACACAGCCAGGCCCTGTGTTTGTGTGCAGGGGGCTGGAAAAAAGGAGGGGAAATGGGAGAGCAGGAGGACTGGGGGACTGAGTTGATACACAGAATATAAATGGATCCAGTAGAAGTACTCTGATAGTATGACCCCAGGTGACTGGCAGAGTGGTGGTGTAGACGAAAAGTTTCAGAAATACACTGTAATACATAGAAAACGTGTAGCTTTGACCTGAGCACCCTGGCAAGGCTTGGCCTCGATGCCCACGCCACCCTCCCCTATGCATTTACACTTCTGCTCTCAGCTTGTTTATTCTGCAGGGTCTTTACCCTGCAGTGGGAAGCTGGTGGGAAGCTGGTGGAAGAGGTAATTTTCAAGTGTGTTAGATTAGTACACAATCCCACCAGGATTGATCCCACTTCACAAGCCATTTTATTCACATGCACTGCTAATGTTGCTAAACCTTGTGCAGACCCTCAGCTTTGGAAGGTCACTGGTTTGGAGCAATGAAGAACACGTCCCGTTGTCCCTGGACAGGGAGCTCTGGCCATTACTACCTTTCTTTTAGATGTCTGTCAGCACGGCTGGCCTGTCTACAGTGTGGGTAACAAAGGGCGAGGGGTCCTCTGTGTGTCAGTGAACCCATTTAGTGGAGCTCTGTGGCTGGTCTGCCTCCAGTCTGCCTTCCAGACCACTGTCCTAGCTGTACCTGCCCAGTTGGTTCTTCCGTCCCAAATCGTTTGATCCATATGCATAGTTACCATTTACTTAAATGCAAGTTCAAGGCAGCCTTTAGTACTTTAGTGGCATATTAACAACTGTATTTAAATATTTAAATGTTATCTTTTAGTCAGTGTTTTAAGTTTTTAGCCAAAGATTGAGTAACTTTGTTTTTGCAGTTATTTCCCCTCCACCAGAAAGCCACAGCATGCACCTTTGATGTCCTGTAAATAGTGTGATAGTTATTGTCAGCCTTTTCTCCAGTCCGAGAGCCAATGAACTGCTCAGTCCCAACTGTGAGCTAAAAGCTTTGGGGTGCACGGGTTACTTTCTGTCTCTGGTGTAGTAGATTTGAACAAGAGATTGAGTAATTAAATCCATGGAATGTTTAGCTTTCACAACAGCTTAGTTTATAGAATAAATTATCGTCAAAGACCAGGACAGAAGCATTTAAGTGCTTTGTTTTCTTAGGTTTTACTGATATCTTTCAAGTCTTCTAAAGAAGAGACAGAGAAACATTAACTCTGTAGTTAAACTTGAATTGCCTGAATTGTCGAGCTTGGAGCCTCATAAAAAAGTTAAGCTGGTCCCATGTGTCTTGATAACTACTATCAAATGCGATCGGTTTTGGTGGCCCAATCACACATAAAATGAAGTGAGGTTTAAATCCATCATTATTGCACATACCATTATACATAGGTTTACACATTTAAAGTAAGGGCTGATTAAAATCATGGTGGGAAGCTGGTAGAAGAGGTAATTTTCAAGTGTGTTAGATTAGTACACAGTTGCTTCCATTTTTTTTCCTTTTTTTTTTTTTTTTAATCCTAATTCGAGGACATTTTTCCATTTTTTGTATAGACAGTGTGGGAGGGAGAGACAGGAAGAGAGAGAGAGGGAAACATCGACGTGAAAGGGACACATAGAGTGGCTGCCACCCGCACGACCAACCAGGCAACCAGGGCCGGGGACAAACTGCAACCGAGGTACATGCCCTTAGCGGGAACCGAACCCGGGTCTCTCCGGACCACAGGCGGACGCTCTAACCGCTGAGCCAAACCAGCCAGGGCTTTTTTTCCTTTTTTAAAAAAATAGAATTTTGACAGCAGCATGTATCTTCCATAGATAGTGGTAAACCTTGAACAAGTCAGGATGTTGTTTTTATGGTATATGCACTTGTTTTCCTTGTAGGTGCTGGACTGGATTGAGAACCATGGGGAAGCATTTCTGAGCAAACATACAGGTGTGGGGAAATCTCTTCATCGGGCCAGAGCTTTGCAGAAACGGCATGAAGATTTTGAAGAAGTAGCACAGGTAAGGCAGTGGCTTTCCCTGTCTTCTCCCAGAAACACCCCTGTGCTTGGTTTTGAATCACTGTTTTACCCACATCTGACGTGAGCTAGCCTTGGCTGGATGTGTTTGTAGGGGACTTGGAGATGCTGCTCAGATTGCAGAGAGAACCTGACTCCGCAGAGGCAAAAAGATGGTTTAGTCAGTTGACCTTTTTGAAAAAAGTGGTGTTCTTGAAATAGAAAAACATCTTGGGTATTTTGCGTATTTATTGTATCAATGTCTATTGACTAGTTTGTGAAATTCAGTTTATAACTGGAGAATAACAGTCCTTGCATTTCTACAGTGTTTACCAGCATTCTTGTCCTTTTCCAGTCCTTTTAAATGTGGGTGCTTAGCAAACAGGAGGCAGAGGCTGTGGTGTGTTCAGAACATGGGATTTGGAGAAATCAAGGGTTGGCCCTAGTGCTTACTAGCTGTGTGACTTTGGGAAAGTCTCTTAACATTTGTAAGGTTAACTTTCTCATCTGAAGAATATGCTCATAGAAAGAAAGTAAAGTATGAGAAGAAAGGACCAGGATCAGCAACGAGCACAGATACTGGCAAATATGTTTGTAAATCTAATGGATGGACCATTTAAACAAAAGACAGTGAATTTGGGAAGTACAGTCCTCCCTCGCCACTTTGCGCTTCAACTTTTGTAGCTTCACTCTGTCGCGGACTTTTCAAATACTGTACTGTACTACATTTGAAAAGACCACGATAGAGTGAAGCCACGAAAGTCGAAGCACAAAGTCGCGTGGGACGACTGTGCATAAATAAAGAATCCTACTTCGCAGAAATTCATTCATCGCGGTAGAGTCTGGAACTGATTAACCGCGATAAATGAGGGCCGACAGCAGTTACGAACCGGACGGAACTAAAACAGCAGCCCACTTCATCATGGGAGATGGAAAGGTTCTGAGGAGCACAGCAGGAGGTGTGGTTCCTCTTAGATTTGCAGAGGCTGATGTGTGTTAGCATTTTCCAGTGACCACGGTACGTCTAGGGGTAGAAATCACTTCCAAATAAGTATAAAGGGAAAGGAAATACAGAGGACTGGATAAATGAAAACTCACTAAATGGATCTGTTGGAAGGCAAAGAAATAAGAACAACAAATTCTGGTGGAAGGAAAAGAAATAACAAGAAATAATCATGACAGAAATCATAAAATTAGATGTAGTAATTTGTTCATAAGTATTGGTAATTATAGTAAACACAAAGTAGATTATAGTTGTTAAAAGACAAAGATTTATCTGATTGAATACCTTTTAAAAATCATACTATTTATTATTTTCAAAGGACACCCCTAAAACATATTAGAAATAAAGAGGGTGTTCAATTATAAAAGGAAGAGTGTCAATATACATCTAACACAAGTCTCAAGATCTATAAAACAAAAGTAAACAGTGGTGAACCCTGGCTGGTCTGTCCGTAGGTTCTGCATGACAGAGCGTTCAGTCATATAGTCATTTACTCAAGAAACTGAATATGGGCTAGAATTATGGGATAACAAAACAAACTGCACTGAAGTCCTATCCAGAGAAAATGCCTTTAAAATGTGACCTTCTTTACATGTCTTCTTACATAAAGTAAAAACGAGAATCCCAACCTTTCTGCTTCTGATCTCAAGAAACAAGAAAAGATTGTGTTCAGCAGCCTCACCACAGGTAGATGCATCCAGGTTTTTCTTATCTACATTCTTCGTGGTCTCCCTTCATGCAGTCACTGGAAAATATTTGCCTTTCTCTTGTAGCAAAATATGGGGAAAACGTGCTTGCATCTCATCTCCCCTTTATTGTCTTCCTAAGATAAGCGACTGCTGTAGCCAGTGTGGTTTGGGGAAGGGTGTGACATTGGGATCATACGAGCAGAGACTTCAGCCCTGGCCAGTTTGGCTCAGCGGTAGAGCGTCGACCTGCAGTCCAGAGAAACCCGGGTTCGGTTCCCGCTAAGGGCATGTACCTCAGTTGCAGTTTGTCCCCAGCCCTGGTTGGGTCGTGTGGGTGGCAGCCACTCGATGTGTCCCTTTCATGTCGATGTGTGTGTCTCTCTCTCTCTCTCCACTACCCCCCCCCCCACTCTATCTGAACAAAAAATGGAAAAATGTCCTCGGGTGAGGGCCTACTGAACATCCTATCCTAGTGTGTGCCTAACACCCACCCATGGACCCTCTTCCTCCAATTCCTGTGGTTCCTTCCATTCTATTGTGTTTTGGGGTTTTTTTTTTTTTATGAAGTATTTTTTTTTTTTATCCTCACCCGAGGACATTTTTCCATTTTTTGTACAGATAGAGTGGGAGGGAGAGAGAGGAAGTGAGAGAGAGAGAGAGGAAGAGAGAGAGAGAGAGAAACATCGACGTGAAGGGACACATCGAGTGGCTGCCACCCACACGACCAACCAGGGCCGAGGACAAACTGCAACCGAAGTACGTGCCCTTAGCGGGAACCGAACCCGGGTCTCTCCGGACCGCAGGCTGACGCTCTAACCGCTGAGCCAAACCGGCCAGGGCTGGGGTTTTTTTTTTTTAGAGAGAGAGAGAGAAACATTGACGGGCTTCCTTCTGCACGCCCCCCACTGAGGATCGAGCCTGCAACCCAGGCATGTGCCCTGACCAGGAATCGAACCAGGACGTCTCAATTCATGGGACAACACTCAGTCCACTGAGCCACACTGGCTGGGCATTCCTTCCATTCTAAATTAGGGAAATCTCTTCTGTGGCTAATCCTGCCTTAGGTCTTCCTGGTAAATTTACCTATGAGGTCTAAGACAATCATCAAAGCTGTCAACACAGATTCTCAAGGGGCAGCAAAAGTGAGAATGCTTTTTCTGTGGGAAACATCTCTGCCTTAAGGTTTCTAGGGCAAGCCAAGGGCAGTGCCCTGAGTCATGGTCTGCTTCTTACCACTGGTTCAGAGAAGTCAGGTGCTCGCCTGCTCCTCCCTCCACCCATCAGAGTTTCAGTTATTTTCTCTCATGTCTGCTTATTGTCCTTGGGATTCTAAGGGGTGGCTGACACACTTTCCTTAAATTGAAAGGGCTTAAGGCTAATCTGAGCTGTGCATGAAAAGAAACCTAAATGTAAACACTTTTTGCTCATTTTGCAAACATCTGTGCCCACTTTCTCTCCCTCTGGCTTTCAGATAATTACCTGTCATGTGTCAGGCATTCTGCCAGGCACAGGGGGATAGAAGGGAGCAAGGAGTGGGTAGATAGGCCAGACCCACACCTCCTGAATAAGCATGGCCACCTGTCAGAGGGCTTTCCCTGGTAGTTCTTACTGGCTAAGCCAAGACCCACAAATTAGTAAAATTCAGTTTGGTGACAAAGAAGACAATGTGAGAGGCAGGCGTGAGGGACAACAGGTGGGACTATTGGGCAGCCTGGCCATGTGGCCCAACTAAGGCTGGAGTGTGGGCTCTGGGGAGCTACATGCAGGTGACTAACCTCTTCTCTCTGTGGGCCTCTCTCCTTTGCAGACCCGCCACCGGGTGCCGGCTCTGAGCTCTCTACCCCACACCTGGCCATACCTGTATTTTCTTGCTTTCTCACATCTCAGCGTCCCTGTCTGCCTGCTCTCCTCACTGCACTGCCAGGACCTGCACAGTTCAATCTGGCCTCTTTTCCCAGCATCTTCAACTTCTCCACTCTTTGTTCTTTTCTTTCTGGCACTAAATATTTAAAGACCCTCCCGTCTCTTAAAGGACATCACCCAGTACTGCTCTATTTTTTAGATGCCCAGATGGTTTTGAAAGAGTGCTCTGCCACGTTCCTCTGCCTGCTTATTGCAGCAAGAGGGCGACAGTTAGTTGCCTACAAGGGAGTTCCCATAAGGCTGTCAGAGGATTGCTCACAGAAACACTTCAGGCCAGAAGGGATTGGCATGAAGTAGTCAAAGTAATGAAAAGTAAGAACCTACAATCAAGACTGCTCTATCCAGTGCGGCTATCATTTAAAGTCGAAGGTGAAATAAAGAGCTTCCCAGACAAAAGAAGGCTAAAGGAATTTTACAATCAGCATTACAAGAAATGTTAAAGGGACTGCTTTAAGAAGAAGAAATATATATAGAGAGGAACATAGGCGTAAAGAAAAATAATGGCAATAAATAAGTACCTATCAGTAATAACCTTAAATGTAAATGGATTAAATGCTCCAATCAAAAGATATAGGATAGTTGAATGGATAAGAAAACATGACCATGTATATGCTGTCTACAAGAGATCCACCTCACAACAAAAGATTCACACAGGCTAAAAATGAAGGAATAGAAAAAAAAAGACTCATGAAAATGGAAACAGAAAAAAAAAAGCTGGGGTACAAGCAGTACTTATTTCCAACAAAACATACTTCCAAACAAAGGCCATTAACAAGAGACAAATAAGGTCACCTCATAATATTAAAAGGATCAACCTAACTAAAGGATATAATCCCTATAAACATATATGCACCAAATATTGGAACACCTAAATATATAAAAAAAAACTCTTGCTGAACTTTAAGACATAGTAGGGGACTTTAAAACCTCACTGTCACCAATGGGTAGATCTAGACAAACAGCAACCTTAAATGACACACAAGGTCTGCTGACTTTAAATGACATTTACAGAACATTGCATCCCAAAGCAGCAGAATATAGGTTCTTCTCAAGTGCAGATGGAATTCTCAAAGATAGACTACATGTTAGGACACAAAAACAGTAACAAATTTAAGAAGACTGAAATCATCAGGTATGTTCTCAGATCACAACAGCATGAAGCTAAAAATCAACCACAATAAAAAAACAAAACAAAACAAAACAAAAAAACTTCAAAACATTCAGACACATGGAGTCAAAAAGCATGTTATTAAAATGAATGGGCTACCGCCCGGCTGGTATGACTCAGTGGTTGAGCATCAACCCATGTACCAAGAGGTCACCAGTTCAATTTTTGGTCAGGGTACATGCCCAGGTTGTAGGCCAAATCCTCGGTGGGGAGCATGCAGGAGGCGGCCAATTGATGTTCTCTCTCATTGATGTTTCTATCTCTTTCTCCCTCTCCCTTCCTCTTTCTATAAAACATCAATAAAGAAAAGAAAAGAAAATGAATGGGCTGCCAATGAAATCAAGGAAATAATTTTAAAAAATTACTTGGAAACAAATGAACACGTGACAACCCCAAATCTATAGGTCACAGCAAAAGCAGTCCTAAGAGAGAAGTTCATAGCATTATAGGCCTGCCTCAAGAAGCAAGAAAAAGCTCAAGTAAACAATCTAACCCTACATCTGAAAGAATTAGAGAAATAACAACAGGAAAAGCCAGGAGTAAGTAGAAGGGAAAAAATAAACATCAGAGCAGAAACAAATGACATAGAAACTAAAAAAAAAATAATACAAAAGATCAATGAAACCAAGAGCTGGTTCTTTGAAAAGTTCAACAAAATTGATGAAACTTTAACCAGATTTCATCAAGAAACAAAGAGAGAGGATGAAAATAAATAAGATGAGAAATGAAAGAGAAGTAACAACTGACGCCATACAAATACAAAGGATTGTAAAGAAAATATTGCAAACAACTCTATGCCAACAAACGGGACAACCTGGGCAAAATAGACAAGTTTCTAGAAATACACAATCTTCCAAAACTCAATCAGGAAGAATCAGAAAACCTAAATAGATCAATAAAAACTAATGAAATTGAAGCAACAAAACAAAACAACCTCCTGGATTATATGGCTTCACAGGAAAATTTTACCAAATATTCAAAGAACTAACAACTGTTCTCCTCTAACTATTCAAAAAAATTCAAGAGGAGGGAAGACTTTCAGGCTCTTTTTATGAGGCCAATATTACCCTAATTCCAAAACCAGGTAAAGACACTACAAAGAAAGAAAATTATAGGCCAATATCCCTGATGCACATAGAGGCTAAAATCCTCAACAAAATATTAGTAAGTCAGATCCAGCAATACATTAAAAAGATCATTAGTAAATCGGATCCAGCAATACATTAAAAAGATCAAGTGGGATTTATTTGGGGGATGCAAGAATGGTATAATATTCACAAATCAATAAATGTGGTATATCACATAAACAAAATGAAAGATAAAATTCACATAATATCAATAGATGCAGAAAAAGCATTTGATAAAATCTAGTACCCATTTATGATAAAAATTCTCACCAAAGTGTGAATAAAGGAACCATACCTTAACATAGTAAAGGCCACATATGAAAAACATACAGCCAACTTTATACTCATTGGGCAAAAACTAAAAGAAATTTCCCTTAAGATTAGGAACAAGACAGGGATGTCTGCTTTTCACCACTCTTCTTCAGCATAGTACTGGAAGTTCTAGCCACAGTGATAAGAAAAGAAAAAGAAATAAAAGGCATCCAAATTGGATAGGAGGAAGTAAAACTGTCATCATTTGCAAATGACATAACATTGTATATAGAAAACCATAAAGACTCCACCAAAAAACTACTAGATTTAATAAATGAATTTGGCAAAGTAGCAGGATACAAAATCAATATCCAGAAATTGATGACATTTCTATACAACAATAATTAACTATCAGAAAGAGAAACTAAGAAAACAATCCCATTTACTGTTGCAACAACAGCAAAAAAAGGTACCTCAGAATAACTTTGACCGAGCTAAAAGAGCTATACTTGGAAAATTATAGGAAATTGAAGAAAGAAATTGAGGAAGATACAAATAAGTAATATACCATGTTCATGGTTTGGAAGAATTAACATCATTAAAATGTCCATACTACTCAAAATAATCTATTGATTCAAAGCAACCCCTATTAAAATACCAATGCCATATATCACAGACCTAGAATAAATACTCCAAAAATTTATATGAAACAAAATCTCTGAATAGACTCAGCAATCTTGAGAAAGAAGAACAAAGTTGGAGGGATCACAATACCAGATATCAAACTACACTACAAGGCCACTGTAATCAAAACAGCCTGGCACTGGCATAAGAACAGGCATATAGATCAACAGAACAGAACAGAGAGCCCAGAAATCAACACACGCCTCTATGGTCAATTAATATTTGACACAGAAGGCGACCGCATACAATAGAGTAAAGACAGTCTATTCAATAAATGGTGCTGGGAAAATTGGACAGGTACATGTGAAAAAATGAAACTAGACTACCAACTTACACCATACACAAAATAAACTCAAAATTGATAAAATACTTAAATGTAAGTCATGAAACCATAAAAATCCTAGAAGATATAGGCAATAAAATCTCAGACATCTATTGTAGCAATATTTTTGCCAATATATTTCTGAAGGCAAGGGGAACAAAGGAAAAAATAAACACAGGACTACATCAAATTAAAAAGCTTCTGCACATCAAAAGAAACAAGCATCAGAATGGAAAGGGAACCCACCGTATGGGAGAACATACTCACTAATGATACATCTGATAAGGGGTTAATTTCCAAAATATATACAGAACTTATACAACTCAACAAAAGGAAGACAGTGCAATTAAAAAATGGGCAAAGGACCTGAATAGACACTTCTCCAAAGGGGACATGAAAAAATGCTCAACGTCATTGATCATCAGAGAGATGCAAATTAAAACAACTATGAGATAATCACCTCATACCAGCCAGAACAGTGGCCATCAACAAATTAACAAACAACAAGGGCTAAAGAGGATGTGGAGAAAAGGGAACTCTACTACACTGTTGGGAATGCAAACTGGTACAGCCACTGAGGAAAACAGTATGGAGTTTCCTTAAAAAATTAAAAATGGAACTGTCCTTTGACCTAGTGATCCATTTGGGGAATATATCCTAAGAATCCGGAAACACCAATCAGAAAGAATATATGCACCCCTATGTTCATAGCAGAGTTATTTACAGTTGCTAAGATCTGGAAACAGCCCAAGTGCCCATCAGTAGATGAGTGGATAAAAAAGCAGTGTTACATATACACATTGGAATACTATGTGACTGTAAAAAGGAAGGAACTTTTGTGACAGCATGGATATAGACCAAGAGATTATAATTCTAAGTGAAATGAGCCAGTCACAGAATAACAAATACAATGTGGTCTCACTTATATGTGGAATCTAATGAGCAAGAAAACCGATGAACAAAATAGAACCAGAGTCATGGATGCGTGGAACAGTCTGACAGATCTCAGAGGAGAGGTGGGTGGGGCTGACAGGATGAAAGATGGTGAAGCGAATGGCCAAAGAACATATGTGCATAGCCCATAGACACAGTCACTAATGTGGTTAGGGCCAGAGGGAGGGGAGGGTGGGGTCTGGGTGGAGGGGGCAAAGGGGAGAAAATGGGGGACATCTGTAATAATTTCAACAATTAAAAAAAAGTTATCACAGTTAACACAGCCGCACATATAATTTCCCTCTGCTTGCTTCTGGGTGATAATCTCTGATCCTTTCCATCCACAAACATGTGGTGACAAACAAGGTGTGAGAGAGGCCCCAAGAAGTCACTGATGGAGCTCTAGAATCTAGTCACTTCAGCTGTGTGCATGCAGACCTTGCATCACAGAGAACACCCCCAAACCACTTCAGGCTGGTTCTAGAAGGAGTTTGCTGTGCCTGAGTACCTACCTCATCAGGCCATGTAGGTAGAGGGACCTCCTCTACGACAGGAACTAGCCACAATGTGGTAAGGTCGGGAGGGCTCCATAAGACCTGAAAAAGTTGGGTGGACTTCTCTCTAGCCTCTCCACCTTGTCTAATAAAGAAGGGATGTGGGCAGGAGGGAGAAGGGTGCACTCTAAGCCTGGAGAGATCTTGGCTGAGAGGTGGCTCCATACAGAGCCTGACTTTATGAAGAGCATGTGCAGTAGACTTGGTCTTGACAGACAGAAGCCTCAGTGTTGAGCAACATTACACTTACTGACAACTCTCTAGCTCATCCCAAGTAACAGAATGACATCAGTCTTTAGCACAGGGCGAACGTGGTGCACCGACATGAATTACTACCTTCCCCAACTTTCCTTCTCTGCCCTCCGTGCCTTTGACTGCTTTCTGTCAAAACAAATTATATGGAAGGGATTTATGTTTTTTGGGTTTGTTTGTTTGTTTGTTTTTACAGTATAGCCTTTGGAGGCACCTTAAAAATGGAAACAGGTACCTAAGTGCTTAATAAGGCATGTACTTCATTTTCTGAAACGTATTCATAGGGGTAAGGTGAATTTGGGGTTTAGGGAGAAGAAAGGTCCTTTCCCATTAAGTTTGAAGTTGGTTAGCTTGTTTCTTGGGGTTGTGTTTGAGGGATCCTTTGTAAAATACATTCTAAATTGTTTTTTGTTTAGAGAGCTTGGATGAACAGTTATTTAGTAAACAATACAGTGAGCTTCAAAGTAGTGAGTCGTGGCATGATGAAGTAACGTAACGGGTTTAGAAAGGAAGTGGTGAAAGTCTTATGGTTGAATTTCTCTCGAATGTACTAAATATAGATTTATTATGTAGAGCAGGTCTGGTGTTCTGGGAAGGGGGAACCCGAAAGGAGCCCCATGTTTGTTTGGTGGAGGCCAGCGGTACAGCCGGCCTAACTCCCAGGGCGCAAGCCTTCATTGCTGGGCCAGTTTCAGGCTGTCTCTAGCGCAGCTGTGGCCGCAGGGGAAGGCCTTTGAATCATTTTCGTGGTTTTGCAGAGCCAGGGGCCTCTGGCACTGATCTGAAGGTCCAGTCCTTTGTTTGGTACAGTGACTGTGAGCAGCTATGTCCTATAGAACGGATCCATGCTGCCCTGGCCGGTTTGGCTCAGCGGTTAGAGCGTCGGCCTGCGGTCTGGAGAACGGATCCATGCTAATGAACGGAGTGTAGCAAACCCAGTCACGTTGAGTTTAGGATGCTTTCTACATGAAGCTCTTCGCAGATCGGCCGGAAAGGAAGATCCTCTGGCAGGCCTCCTCTGAGTAGTCTTCCATATTGATGTTCCCTGTTAGATGGAAAAGGCTGTGAATACAAAATCCAGTAAAGCTCAGAAAACTCTGGTTCAAGGAGGACTCTGACCTTGAGAGCACAGACTTCTCTAACACGATCTGGAGCGGTGCACCTCTGGCAGGCTGCTTCCCACCGGCCTGCTCCATGCGCACTGCCCCGCCTCTCTCCTGCCTGCTGGGCCCTTGGGATGCAGGTTGCCTTCCAAAGACATGACCCGTCAGGAAGTCCTTCTCCATGAAGCCATTTCTGTCAGCAGCATTTTATATGTGCCATGTAATTATCTTGTCTTCCAGGATAAAGAAGTGTGGGATTTAGCAAGCAGGAAACCTTACCTTTCATTCTAGATTTCTCAAAGATAAGCAGGCCAGGCAGAGGCTCCAACTCCCTGGTGCTACTGAACTCATTCAGCTTTTGTAAGGAGCTCACTCTGCAGGCAGCAGCGGACACGCACAATGTGTCCACATTTTTAGCATGGCCTGAATTCAGGCCTTGAAGTGTGTGTGGTTTTCTCCTGTCCTATTTTTTTCTAAGATCAAGAAAACCCACTTTTCCCTCCAGGTTCTTACTATAGCCTGTGGCAGTCTTCGGCTTTAGCTCCCAAGGATTGTAGAGAGGAGGAACTGATCTGCCCCAAAGAGCCCCAGTTTCCTGACTCCTAGCAATTATGCAACTTTAATTTACTTCTTAAGAAAAGAGGAAACCGTTTGGGCCCCCACCCCTGGCTGGCCTTACTTATCTCCTAAGCCCTCCCCCACAGTGATTGTTACTCCACACACAGACAGTGGACCTGAGCCCGGAGAGATGCCCCCAGGGACAGGACAGCAGGTAGGACAGAGGAGGCGCCTGGGCTTTTCAGCCTCTGAAGTGGGTTTTCTTACCTGACACCCCTCTTTCCCTGAAGTCTGAATGTGGCTAAATGTTCCCTTGTAAGGGGAACTCTGGTACAGGCTTCTGTTTGAACAATCCTAGCACCACTGATTTGCTTGGACGAGTTAGTTCACCTTTCTGTCCGTCAGTTTCCTCATTTATTTGTGAAGTTGGAATGAAATAGTGTCCATGTCACAGGGCTGTTGTGGGGCACAGAGTAATTGCCCCAAAGTTAGCATTTGTGGCCTGCATGTTTATAGCCCATGGGAATCTCTTGGCAGGAGGGTTGAGGGTAGGTTCTGCTTGTGTAAAGATGTGGCCTTGGGTTCAGAGAGGCCGGGCTGCCCTTGACTTCATTCGCCCTGATTCTGGATTCTGTGTGCCCAGGAAGGCCACTGAACCGTTTGTGCTGGCTGTTTCCTTCAAGTGTGTGACAAGAAGTGGGACTAAATGACCGCTGTTGAATGTCCTAGACAGTCTAGAAATGCACTTGTTTTTTTGGGACATTTACCTGCTAGCAGTGAGGTGGACGCTTTTAGAAACGTAATGTCTAGCTGTTGGGAGGCACTGTCACCTGAAGATTCACATGAGAGGTAAGTGACTTCAGGGCTGTAGTGACAAATCCACAAGAAAGCAGGGTTCAGCTCTTTAAAAATGTGTGTGTGCGGCATAAAGCAGATGCGCTGTGAGCTGTGCCTCCACTCAGGAGCACGCAGAGCATGGTCCCTGGGGGAGGCCCTGCAGGGGGAAGCATGATCTCCATAAACTGGAAAGGCTCCTCCGGTGCAGCCTCTGGTGACGGAGAACGTGCATGGGCAGCATGTATGCAGAGCCTGCAGCAGGAGCCCGTGGTGCTGACAGCTGACCGTCACTGGGAGAGCTGGCTGTGCCAGAGGCCACGCCCAGGGTGGTGGCATCTCAGGAGGGAAGGACTAGGTGCACACACACACAGATTTGTAAGTCAGCTTTAACTGACCAGTTGTAGATTTACAGAAAACTTGTAGTGATGACACAGAGTTTCCATACCTGCCCCCAGTTTCCCCAGTTATCACCGTCTTTCTTAACATGGTAGATTTGTTACAATTAATGAACCAATACTGATACATTGTTATAAACTCAAGTCCATACTTTGCTCAGTTTCCTCCCACCCCAGGATCCTATCTGGATACCACATTCTGTTTAGTTGTCATGGCGACTTGGGATCCCGTTGGCTCCCACAGTTTCTGTCGTTATTCTTACTGTTGTTAATGGCAGTCATCCTTTCCTTCTTCACGACCACATTACTCTCATCCTCATTCATAGATGAACTCCCCCCATTTATCGGTATGATGGGGTGATCCATGGTCTCTAGCCTGAGGCTCAGGGTCACAGCGTCCGTGACATGTCTGATGTGAGTCTCCATCCCATCACTCACATCTTCGAGACACATTGATAATCTACAGGGAGGGCTTCTTGTCACAGTCATCATTGGCAGGTTGCCAGACTTCACCATGAGGGACGTGGAGGCCCAGAAAGAATTGCACAGGACGGAGAGGAGGCATTTATCAAACATACTTTTGTTGCTACAAAGCTCCTTCTGAAATGGGCAGTTTCACTGTTTCTGCTTTATGTAGGAATCATTATAACTTAGCTTCTAAATATGTCACACTGAGTATATATAAAACTTAATATATATAAGACAGTGCTTTTAAAAGCTCTGCAGTTAGATTGGGAACTGACTGCTTTTCAAATTATTTCAAATATGATTTCAAAGAACATGTAAAATGTACCCAGGCATTTTTCAAGTCTGGCCGTAATTAGTAGATTTTAAGGGATTCTTTGACATCTCTTCCATCATTTATTTCTAAAAAGAGTTCTGAGAGATCCTTTGGTAACAGTGCAGAGTATTCCCATGAGACTTTGGATAGTACCCAAAATGAAAAGACCCCCTGAAAATGGTTTTCAGATGAACAGGGACAAGGAGATGACCGCGAGCCCTGCCTCACAGCAGGGTGTGAACAGGGCTACGAGAAACTGCTGTGTCAAAGCCCCGGGTGCCGACCAGCATGGGGGGTGGTGTGCACACGGGCTCCAGAGCCCCGACTCCACTACCTGCCAGCCTCGTCCCTGAGCCCTCCAGTTCTCAGTCTCCTTACCTGTAAAAGGGCTGTGGTTGGGATTGGGCAGCCCCGTGTAAGGGTGGCACTCATATCTGATGCGCAGTAAGTGCTGGTGAGCACCACGCGGGGGTTTTGGTGAACAGAACATACCAATGTTTAGCTGTCTTTATCATCCCTTTAGACTCAGTCCACACTGTGTCCAAGGCTGCCTACACAGCGATGGACTATCCCACACCCACACCCTGACGCATTGGGTGCACTTGCTCTGTACACCTGTGTCAGTAACTGTGGAGACCACCTTATACCTGTCACTCTGTTTATTACATCTGTTTTATTGATTGTTTTAGAGAGAGAGAGGAGGGGAGAGGAAGAGAGATGGAAACATGGATGAGAGAGAAACATCGATCAGCTGCCTCCTGCACCCTCCCCCCCACCGGAGATCAAGTGTAAAACCTGGTCATGTGCCCTGGCTGGTGACCTCCTGTTGCATGGGACAACACCCAGCCCACGGAGCCACACTTGCAGGGCTGTTTTAAATTTTTTTAAACTGCAGGAAAGTTGGAAGTAAAGCACAAAGAACTTAACTTCCCCTGAACCATTTACTTGGATGTGTTTTCCTATTTAAAAGGAGATTCTTCTATACACCACAGTTCTATCAAAATCAGGAAAATAATGCTGATGTCCGATGACCTTTCAACCTCAGAGCCCATGGGGTCCTTCACAGCTGAAAGATTCAGTGTAGCATCACCTGAGACCTTTGGCTGTCACCTCTCTAAGGTCCTTGAGCCTGGAGCAGTCTTCGTCTTCCCGACTTTTGTGACCTGACACTTTAGAAGATTTCAATCCTGTTGTTTTGGAGAATGTTCCTCACTTTGGGTTTGTCTGATGTTTCCTTGTAATTAGATTCTGGTTATATTCTGTGTCTTCGTCAGGGGTATCACTGGAGTGTAGCTGTGTCCTTCTCGGGCCACCCAACAGGTGGCACCTGAATCTAACTTGTTCTGTGACATCTGGTTCACTTTGATCCCTGGGTCAAGGTGTGTGTCTGCCTGATTTCTTTTTTTTTTTTTTTTTTTTATCATCCTCACCCGAGGACATTTTTCTATTTTTTGTTCAGGTAGAGTGGGAGGGAGATAGAGGAAGAGAGAGAGAGAGAGAAACATCGATGTGAAAGGGACACATCGAGTGGTCGCCTCCCGCACAACCAACCAGGGCCGGGGACAAACTGCAACCGAAGTACGTGCCCTTAGCGGGAACCGAACCCGGGTCTCTACAGACCGCAGGCCGACGCTCTAACCGCTGAGCCAAACCGGCCAGGGCTGATTTCTTCACTATAAAGTGAGTTCTTTGTGGGGTGGATTTCTGAAATTCTACAGACTCCTGTTCCTCACCCAGTTTTATTTATTTTTGTCAACATGGACTTATGGTTTCCTCTTGTGCTCAGTGGATTACACTGTTACTGTATCCTTTATTCTCATTGTCCCTGACTTGGCCAGCAGGAGTCTCCTCAAGTTGCCTTCTGTGTCCTGACCACGTTGTTCTTGAGTACTTTTATACTTTTGACCCAATAAAATATTTCAGGATCCTCTTGTACCTTGTCCCATTCCACCCCTGGGACCTGCTGTTTCTCCTCCTTATTCACAGTGATACCCCCAGTTGTACTCCAGTGTCATGCACTTAACTCAGGTCTCCCCCTTTCCATATTTATAACTGTTCTGCAAAGTGAGGAACCTGCCTCTCATTGTTCTTAGAATATTGGCTTAGCAGATTAACACCCCTGGACATAAGCCATCTTCTAGCTGGGAGCCTCCCCACTGCAGGGGTACCCTTGTCCCCGATCAGACTTAGAGTCCCCACAAGGACACCCTCCCCACACTCAGGACACCACCCACCTTTGCTGGTGAGTCACACACCTTGCTTGGCCTTAGGACTAAAGTATTGGAGAAGGATGAAGGGCTCAACTGGTTTTTCAGGGGAGGGGACCACAAAGTTCCCAGGATTTCTCAGAAGTCCTCCACCTGCCCCGCCCTGTCCCCGTCCCCCACCAGCGAGCCTCTCACCCATATTTAAGTTTCAGGGCTCTGACATGCCTGTTTATTTGAGGAACCCATCTGTAGCCTCTGCTTTAGCTGGAGTTAAACTGGAGTAATTTCCAGAGTGATTTAGACACCTGTTTACCTTAACTTCCAACTCTTTTAAAACTCTAGCTACTTTATAGGCATTATAGTTATTTCCTTTTTCTCCAAAAAAAAAAAAATGTGCCAATAAGTAGAAACATGTGGAAAGGGGCAGCAGCTTATGCTTGTGTGGAAGTTAACCTGTTCGCTTGCACTTGGAATGATCATAAATGTCTGTCATAGTGAAAGACACAAAACTGGAAGTCTGCTCTCCGTCCTAGGCGTGGGAGAAAAAGCGAAGCGGGCCTTTGCGGCTCCATGCTGACTCCTGGCTCTGCAGGCGCAAAAGGCCCTGGGCCCGGGATGAGTCAGGAGGCGGCCAGCAGCTGCCTGCAGAGAGATACCCCTGACACACAGGGCTGGTCATGAGGTTCGAGGTTTGACCATCTGAGACAGGACTGGAAAGGCTGCTGGCAGGGACGCAGGGAGCTCCTGAAGTCGGCTTTTCGGCCATGTGTTATGTTTGGTTTGCGGAGATGGTCAGTCGCACAGACTGGCTGTCATGCTCCCAGCCTGGCTGGTTTGTGTTTTGTTCACCTCGTGTTTCTCTGGCTGTTCTCTCGTGCAGAACACATACACCAACGCGGACAAGTTACTAGAAGCCGCGGAGCAGCTGGCTCAGACCGGGGAATGTGACCCAGAAGAGATTTATCAGGCGGCCCATCAGCTCGAAGACCGGATACAAGACTTTGTTCGGCGGGTGGAGCAGCGGAAGATCCTCCTGGACATGTCAGTGTCCTTCCACACCCACGTGAAAGAGGTGAGGCCTGGGAGGCGGGGTGGAGCCTTGACTGCAGGGCGCTCTGAATACGAGAGGGGATGTGGGAGAGAGCACCCGAGAGGGGATGTGGGAGAGAGCACCCGTGGTGGCCAGGGACGCCCGCAGCCTGCTCCACTGAGCGGCCGGATGGCCGAGGCCTGGGCTGGGCTTGCTGCCCGCCTTCCCTGCAGCCCGAGCACCTGCGTGCCTCCGCCAGGGCTGGTGGGAAGCCTGTGTGTCTGCCAAGGGTAGGCCGGTGAGCGTCGGGGCCGGGGGGCGCTGTGGGTTAGGGGGTGAGCTGAAGGAGCCCTGAACTTGGAGAGATGGCGTGCGCCCATTTTATTACAAATAGATGGCCTGCACATTGTGGTCAGAGCCGCGGGGTTTCCCTTCTGGGCGTTAGCCTGTCATGTGGCTAAAGACACGGTTGGCTTCTGATTTTATCAGACTGTGTGGCAGCTCTCAGATTCTAGTTAAAGCAAATTTCACAGAATACTGAATGTACCAAAGACATCTGCATTAAGTAAGGCCAAATTGGCTTTGGTGATGTCTGCTCAGTGTTAGCTCAGCAATTATTTTTAAGAATCATACCTAGGAGAAGGTTGGTGCGTGGAAGTTTCGTCACAGGCCAAGCATTTTGGTTCAGTGTGCGGAGGCCTCTGGGCCCTTCACTCTCCCACCCCCAGCGTACAGAGTGCAGAGTACTTCTTTCAGAGAGATAAGAGGACTTTTGTTCACAGAGATGGCAGGTATTTTATACCTTGAGGTTGCATGCAGAAGGTGGTTAATGGAGGTGTCAGCCTCCGTTTCAGCCTTAAACTCAGATTTGGGATGCTTTACCTCCTTTTAGAAGATAAAGACTGATGCTCTGCCTTTTCAAAACGTGTTTTTAAAATGGTATTTAACATAACTGCTGATAAGTTGCACATAAATGTGGGTTTTATCCTTCCCTCCCATCCCTCCTTCCTTCCTTCTTTTCTCCCACTTACTCATTCCAAAGTGACTCCTAAGCCAACTGTGATGTTCAAGGAGGTGATACCCAGGGGAACGACAGTGGAAAACATACTTCTGCATTTGTGTATGTTACATGTTTTATATGTGTGTGTTTCTCTTGGTAGATGTTAAGTTCCTTGAAGACTAGAGCTGTCTCTCTTATCTGGGAACCCACCAGTCCCCCTGCCAGGCTCAGCAGATACTCAGTCACTTGTGTGATAATGATGTCTGTTTCTAGCATGTGTTCTGAGATTTAATGATAGAGGGATACATTTCCATTTTCAATATAGCAAAAGCATAATTATTTTCATCCATTTTGTGCTCAATCAACTTCCTTCTCAA
The DNA here is from genome assembly GCF_014108415.1 of Molossus molossus. Classification (NCBI taxonomy): domain Eukaryota; kingdom Metazoa; phylum Chordata; class Mammalia; order Chiroptera; family Molossidae; genus Molossus; species Molossus molossus. The sequence goes on along the minus strand of NW_023425366.1, from coordinate 28,120,807 downwards.
AATTAGGTCCTGAGTTAATTAATAATTACCGTTGAAATTTGTGGGTTATTTGAAGCAACCAGGTGGTCACACTGAGTTCTCTGCCAGAGTTTATTTCTGGGGTGGATTTGGAGGCCCTGAGTTTGTTTTTGTTCAGTTGACTCCCAGAAGCCATGGTTTCCCAGGAAAAAAACATTCTCATTTGAACCAGGCTGCGATTTTTAGTGGGTTTAAGTAAAGAAGCTTTTTGGTTTTTCTTCTGCAAACTTACACATCTGTGTTTGGGGTAGTGCTTGGGGAAAGAACCTTTCATTTTATTCAGAAGTCAAAAATAAAGGCCTGCCAGCCACCTGGAGATTTTTTGGTCTCGCATACAAGTCTGGCTTCATTTTTATGCCTAACACTTAAGCATATGCTCACTTCCACTGGGGAGAGAGGGGGAAGCCTTCCTGGACCTTGCACTGTGATCAGAAGAGGATTACTAGGAAGCAGGAGCTCTGATCACTTCTTGGGGTGCAGAGCACTGGGAGCTGCCTCTTCTCCCGTCCTTACCTGGTTTGCTCCAGGAGTATGCTGAAAATGTGCTGAGAGCGTTCTCAGCCAAACACTGCTGCAAGGGCTCTGGTGTCTTGTCCCGTCTTTCCCTTTCGAAGGTGAAGAACCAATCGGGCATCTGGTGGTTAACCTAAATCAGGAAAAGATTATATATGTATAGTGCTCCTGGCTATGTCTGTCTGTCTGTGTCTGTCTGTCTGTCTGTCTATCTATCTATCTATCTATCTATCTATCTATCTATTAATTAACCAGCTGCCCGTTATGGATCCTTGTGATCATTGGCAGGGCCTACCTAGCCTGTTCACTGCCCCTAACTTTCCAGAGAAGGCCTGTTTCTGTTCTGTACGGGAACAGATTTGTTCTCTGCGTGACCCCAGCCTCTTGAGCATCAGAGCCCTCCAGGTTCCTGTGTCTCCCATGCAGTTTTCTAAAATGGTTCTCAACTTTCAAGCCTTCATTTTGGCTGCCTTGCAGTCGTTTTGCTGATGACTCATCTCTCTATACTCTCAAAAGTGATTTGCTTGTTTCCTTTGTTCCTATTGTCACCCCACATATATGCCTCAAAGTTATATGTGATACTTTCAAACATTATTCCCTAGTATTTTTTTTTTAAACTTTTCATTTAAAATAATTATAGGTTCACAGGAAATTGGGGGAAAAAATAATCGGACAAGGAAGTCCATGCGCCCTTCTCCCAGCCTCCTGCAGTGGTCACATCTTACATAACCACAGTGCACTGTCAGGGCAGGGAAGAGATGACGGTGCTACACTCCAGAGATTACTGCAGTTTCCCCAGGTGTGCATGAACTCGTGTGTGTGTGTGTGTGTGTGTGTGTGTGTAGTTGGAGGCAGTTTTAGCCCATGTAGATTTCTGTAATAACCACCACTTTCAATGGACAGAATCATACAGAGGTATTCCGTCGCTCCCTTGGGCTGCCTCCTGTATCCATGCCCAGCCCCCACTGCATCTCTCACTCATGGCAACCACTAATCTATTCCTGTCTGTCTCTGTTATTTCAAAAAAATGTTATACAAATGGAACCACACCATATGTAATGTTTTGAGACAGCTTCTTTTACTTGGCATAATTCCCGTGAGCTCCACCCTGTCCGTGGCCTCGGTATCAGTAGTTCTTTCCTCTTTGTTGCCACGTAGCATTTCATGGTATGGATAACCACTGCGTAATCATTTACCCATTCAAGGACAGTTGGGTTCTTTTCTGGTTTTTTTTGCTGTTAGAAAAAGAGAAACTATGGACATTCGTGTACGGGCTTTTGCATACACTGATTTCTCATTTCTCTGGGACAGAGGTCCAAGAGAGCGATCGCCGGGTCCTTTGTAAGCGCATGCTATTCTAAAAGAAAGTGCCAAACTCTTTTCCATAATGGATGTGCACTTTACACTCCCATTAGCAATGCATGCGTGATCTCTAGCTTTGTAACATCTCTGAAGTCCAGCATTGCTTTGATACATTTGTCAGTGGGAAAGGTTAAGTTCCAGTGCATGATATTTTGGGGCGTTTGCTTTACATGATCACATCTCAGTAATTTATGTTTAACGTTCAATTCCTTGGCTGGACTCTTTACATATATTCTTAAATGTTTGATTTCTTGAATTTATTTATCTGATGTAGATGCAAATGAGCAATTAAATGGCCCTAATTCAGAGAAAGCAAGAGGAAACTAAGGGCCTAAAATCATCTACTACATCATCAGCCTTTGCATGATTGGGCCTTAGATGTGACTTTGGGCATTCAGCTGCTGCCTACCAGTGTCTTCACATAGAGTGTGGTATTTTAAATTAAAATAAATAAATAAATATATATATATATATATAAATAAATATATATATATATGGTCTTCTCATAGAGGGAAACATTTTAAAAAGATCTGATTATGTTTGCTTTCTTTCTATAAAAATATAATCTTGATTAAATAATTAAGAAAGTAACATTAGAGCATACACTGTCCCCTTACTCATCTGACTGAGGGACCTGGGACAGGCTGCTCTGTGTGTCCTCTGCCTTCTCAGCTGCAGAACAGGGATAATAAAACCTCTAAGGGATGTGATATAACCAAGTGAGACTGCATATGTAAAACACTTACTATAGTGCTTGACTCATAGTAGCTGCCATTTCTTTCCTTCCTCACCCCCATTGTAACTTAACAGAAACAAAATCACAAAGATTTGCATATAAGATACAAAGGTATGAACACAGGTATAATTTGCTATCCTCCTCACTCATCTTTGATCAACAAGAACTGCTTAGTCTACATCAACTAGGGCCCTTCTCAGCATAAGCACCTCACTCTGTCACTTTCCTTAAGGTCAGAAATCAAAGCCTTTCTAGGATACTCACAGCTCCACTCTGTGTCCAGCTCAGTCCTTCAGACAAGTAGACTGTGACAGAGAATTTTTTTTTATTGTATTTATCTTTACTGTTGAAAGTATTATATATGCCGCCACCCCTTTTGCCCCATTGGTCCCCCTCCACCCCACCCCCCTCCTTCTCTGCACTATTGTCTGTGTCCATGGGTTGTGCACATATGCGTACGTGCTTTGGTTAATCTCTTCCCACCCTCAGCCCCCTCCCCTCTGAGGTTCCCTGTCTTTCCCTACTTCCTTGTTTCTGGATCTATTTTGTTCATCAGTTTATTTTGTTCATTAGATTCCCCATTTAAGTGAGATCATGTGATATTTGTCTTTCTCTGAATGGCATATATGTGGAACCTGATGTTACAAAGAATCTTTACTCACAGCTACATTCATTTTGGCACAAATTTACTTTGTAGACATCACTGAATACTTTGTTCCCAGCCAAAGCTGTACAATAAAGGAATTATTTTTTTCACCAGATCAATATTAATAAAACATTTATGTTGAACAGTGGGAAAAGAGGGAAAGTCCTTTTGTAAGAATAATTTAATTCATGTAAAATACTATTTTTTCCTATAGAATGGTTTAAAGCTTATTTAAATTCATGAGTTTTCTATCTCTTAGTATTGGCCCCATGTTTTCAGATAGAGAACATTTTTATGTCAGCAGAGAATTTAGTGCAAAAACATGTAGGGAATTCTAACATAACTGATATACTAAGAGTCACTTAGTAGATAATTATTAGGTGAATTAAGAATATATTGTATTCTCTTTATTTATAACTCAATATTACAACAGGGATTAAAAATATGTAACTGTGCACTGATTCCAAATTTTATGATTTCTTGCTGAAGGGTCACCTACAAATAGAGACTTGTAAATGTCTGCTTTAATTAGTTGTTTATAGATTGGCCTCAATTAGTCTAGTAATTGGAGGGTGAAACACTTTAGCAGAAGGTCAGAAAGTGCAACAATATAGGTCTTAAAATTCCCAGCTAAAAATGGATGGATATGTCGTCTCATTTACTTGTTAGACTTCTTTTTATAGGGTATTCTTAATATTCTTATTTTCTCAGTGTGATACTCAGCTTCACAAACTAAACGTGATCTTCGGTTAATTGAGAGAAGAAATAGAGTATCCACATGTATTTCTGACATGGGTTGTTACTGATTATTGTTCTTCCTGGCTAAGTGGTAGAAAGACTGATCACCAGCAGTATGTTCGTGAGAGTTTTGTCAGGAAAGCTTCCAAACTCCAGGTCACTTAGGCTCGTAGAGACTTTCTTTTGTGTGTGGTTTGTTTTTGTGTGTGTGTGTTGTTGTTGTTTGTTTTCTCTTCCTTTTTTTAAAGCACAAAATTCTCAGCCACAAGATCAAGGAGGGGTTGGGCTTCCTGCTTGGAACCAGTTCTGTTGATGGATACAGGTAGAGAGCAGAAAAGGTAGAAAGGATACAACTCCCACTATACCTTCTCCTCCTCAAGGAGACTGTTCTTCATTCGGGGTTGGAAGAAGCCAAAGACCAAAATGGGTAAAGATTTTATAAAAAACAAGAAAAAGGAGTTATTTCTTCTAAGTGAGTTTGTCTCTTCCAAGACAAATTAGATCCTCAGATAGGGAGAGAACTTAGTATTAGATCACCAAATTGGGTCCATTGCTCTCTAGGGGACTGTGGGAAAGAGAAGAAATGCCAGAAGGCTAAAAATGCTCTTGTGTTTTTATAGAAGGTGGATTTAACATATTGCGCAGGTTGAGGTAATCCCAGGTAGAGTGGGAGAAAAGGCAGTTTATAAACAGCCAGTAAAGGAGAAGTTAACAAACAGGCCATAGCATGTTAACTTCATTTCATTCTTTACTGTTTTCTGGTTTTATGAAGGGCTTGCAGTGAAATTAGTGAGTATTTGGCCAGGCCTTTGACATTTAATTTATAGACAAGACAGAAAAATATGGGCCATTTGTTGGTACAGAATTCCACTGCTGACTGGCCGTAGAAAAGAATCGACAGAGGGTATGCTCCTATACTGATCTCCAAGTCGAAGGTGCTAGAAAGACAGTGTTTGCAAGGGCAAGATATTGCTCATACTCAGTATGTGAATGAGGAAGTAATTTCCAGTCCAGACCCACAATCACAGAAAGTGGTGATGGGAAATGGTAGACCAGTTATCTCAGCTGAACCCAAGGCCCAGCAGACAGATGGTTTTAATTCCTACTGTCACCTTTCATCCGGGAGCAGCCTGAACAGTTTGTCACGCCTTCGAACTGACTCCACTAACTATTCAGAACTTTTAACTCGTATGTAACAACGGGAGAGATCGCTCATTCAAACTCGGGAATCCTGAAAACTTGCCTTTGTTATGTTGAGAGGTGTTCATCTTGAAAACAGGCAAATTGCCACACAATGAGGACAGTCTTGGTGCCACCGCCGAAAGAGCCACGGCTGCGTGAAAACCCTGGCAGGTGAGACTGTCAGGACGGGTTGGTTAGGGGTCGGCGTCAGCAGGGCTGGAGGACGTTTCCGGTGTCGTTGTGGATCTCTGTCCCCAGCAGAAAGCCCGTGAGTGATGGATAGGCGTGGAAGGCAAACGTATCAAAGTCTAGACCAGGGTCTGTCAGCCGTATCAGGTAATTGAACAGGACCCCAAAGATCTCAGCAAGGGTATGTCAAAATCTGTCACAGAAATTTCATTTGTAGGTTTTTAATCTATGAGTCTGTTCTGAATCAGAAATACTAACAGGCTGGTTACAGAGTAAGGGCTGTATGGGCATTAAACAAAACAATAACCTTACATGTGTTCATTGACAGTGCCTATTTTAATGGCATGCCCCAAAAGAACATATTTGCTATAATGAGTAAAAGCACAAGGTCCTTAAGTGGGGAGAGGTGGAGGGGAGTTGCCTGCAGCTCCCCAGCATCTGCTTTGAAAGAGGAGATGGTTTGGGGGAGAGGGAGCTGCTGTGGATGGAGCTTGTGCAGGCAGAGTTCAGGAGTCAGTGTTAGCCTTGGGGAAAGGAGGGCCTGGCTGCAGAAACGACACCATCTCCAAGAGTTCAAGGGGAATGGCACTTCGACCAACTGCCGAATATTTCTGAGACATTGGTTGCTTTCAAAGTGATCTGGGGAGGGGAGGAGCTTTCCCCAAACCCGACACTTTCAGGGAATGTGTCTTATCCTTCAAAGATTTTGGGGAGTAAAAAGGAAAAAAAATTACCTTCTCAAAATCACCGTTTTTAGCAAGTTAGACTTCATGTGAATATCTGGTGTTGAGGTCCTGGCACCAACCTTGATCTTGGTGTCAGCCACATCCCCTGAGCCTCACCTGGTCCTCGCTCACACATCGTGTACTTGCATGCTCGGTGCTGGGATGCTCACATGGTGTCTCTTTAACGTGCGGGCTCCCTGACATGCTCCTTCTCTCCTCATGTGCATATTTGCATTGGTATTATTTCATGATACCGACTTGGATTTTCCCAGCCCTATACATCCTTCATAAATTTCCTTTCATCATATTAAGAGATCTTTTATCACCCATCCAAGAATAACAAGATCCATGCACAACGCACCAAGAATAACCAGGTACTGCCGAAACCCTCACTCCTCCCTGGTCTGGGTGACAGGCATGTGCACAGAAGTGCGGTAGGTGGTTTCAGGTGGAAGGGTGTGCTGTGCTGCTCACGGCTGAAACAGTTCCCCTTTGATTTCTGTTCCTCGTGTCTGAAACTGGATCTCTTAATATGTGCATAGTGGGTGCCTCTGAAATTCCACCTGCGAGTTGCCATTGAAACTACCTACTTCTGCTCGCTGCGGCTTTTGTACTTCCCACGCCGCCTTGCTGCTCACCCATCCCCCTGACACCCGAAAGGTTTTCTTAGTCATAAACAAGAGTAGGGAAACTGATGCCAACAGCAGTAGCTTCTGTTTATAAAGCACTGTAGTAACTGACTTTCAAACTGGCTTTGCCAGTTAGCGGAGACATATATGGGAACGTGATCCCATTTCATGGATGAGCAAGCTGGAGGTAGAGAGCTCCGAGAATTTCCCAAGGTCACACAGGGGATCAGGACCCACACCTGGTGTGTTGTGTGCAGCCTTGTAGCCTGTGTACAGACCATGCATCTGAGAGGTTGCCCCTAGAGCAATCCCCAAATCTCAGGGCTTCGATTCTACCACCCTCAGAATCGGGGTGCTCAGTCCTTTCCTGGGATCCTCACCTTAGTGAATTCCTCGAGGAACCCTCTTTGGTGGGTCTCCCCTCCCCAGTTAGTGAGGAAGGGGCTTTCTCAGGTGGTTTCTCCCAGCAGAGCGAGGTTTCTAGGTTTCTCCTTCAGGTTCCACCCAGCACCATTTGTGGGAAGGGTGCAGCTGGGTTAGACTCAGCCAGACACTGGATCCAGGACCAGGCCCTCCTGGGTCTATCACAGAAGGTTTCTCCCCAGAACCCCTTGTGTCTCTCTAGTCCTGCCTTCTCTGTGGATCCTGGTCCTTGACCCAGGTCTGTACACATCTGTACCCACGTGTGGGCTGGGTTCAAGTTCTCTTCCACAGAATACTCCTGGCCACAGCTCAGAGGGCCTCTAGGGGGCAGCATTGCCTAACTCTGGCTGCCTGAGAAGCCCCAGGCCATGGCCACAGTTCTCTTACCCTGCAATCCACACCACGGAGAACTTGGATAGAATGCAACTCCTTCCTTGATGCCGAGCGAAGGTTTATCTTTTTTTTTTTTATCCTCACCCGAGGACATTTTTGCATTTTTTGTTCAGACAGAGCGGGAGGAAGAGAGAGGAAGAGAGAGAGAGAAACATCGACGTGAAGGGACACATCGAGTGGCTGCCACCCGCACGACCAACCAGGGCCGGGGACAAACTGCAACCGAGGTACGTGCCCTTAGCGGGAACCGAACCCGGGTCTCTCTGTACCGCAGGCCGATGCTCCAACCGCTGAGCCAAACCGGCCAGGGCTGAAGGTTTATCTTTTATTGTAAATAAGCAACATGCACAGAAGTTCCATTTTTTTCCTTACATTTGGTAAGTTTATGGTAAAAATTTCACAGGCCTCCTAGAGACTTTTTTTCTTTGCTCTGTTCAGGGTTATTTTAGAACTCGTATGTACCATTTTCAAAGCTTAAACATAGACTTTGCCTGAAACCCACTGCATGGCGAATACATCAGTTCATCTCCTGTTGACATTAGAAAAGGCCTTTTCTCTGAGGCTTTTTCCTCCAGATTGAATGAGAATATTTCTGTTGGACCAGACAGAAAAATTCTAAAGGGGCAGAGGGCCTTTGGGCAATTCTACATCGTGGATTTAGATATAACCTTATTTCTCCTACCTCGGTTTTCTCCCTTTTTATCTGCACAGCCGCTGCCCTTCGCTGGTTCCACTGGACATGTGTTGAAAGGTCCCGGATGTTGAGGGAATAAGCTAGTTCTAAAAAAATTAGTAGGAGGAAAGGAAGAGGTTTCACTCACGGCGCTTCCCCGGGAAGCAAGGGGAAGTGATTTCTATAGACTCCAGCAGCTCATTCCAGCACCTTGCCTCACGCTGCCCTATTTTTAGCATAAGAAGTTTAAAATGTGGGATGGTGTTGAATTGACCAGACTCAGTAACACATTTTGAACAATTGGTAAGAACTGGATACGTTTTGAAGAATATCTAGAGAAAGAAAGCTATTAAAACTTTGTGATTCTTAGCATTAGAAGATTTTTCCTTACAAGAACAAAACTAATAATAGTGGCTAACATTTACTTATTTCTTCACTCTGGTATATCACCTCTGGTCTCCTGGCAGCCTGTGAGTGGGCACTATTACTGTGCCCATTGTATAGAAAAGTACATTGACACGGATGCAGGCGAGGAACCACCCAAGGTCGCACCTAGGAAATGCTGAGTCAGGGTACGTCTGGACTTAAACTCCAGCAGCCTGACTTCAGAGCCCATGCTCTTCGTTATTATTGCATGTTCCCCCCTGGGAGACGTGTCTTACTTTCAGTACACGGTGGCAGTGGAGCCGTATAGAAGCACAGCGATGCTGTGGGCCTCAGGAGTGGGTTTTGAACCCCTTCTCCTCTTCACATGGTGTAGAAGCAAGACTTGTTCAAGTGATGTTTGATGGTAATAGTAGTGGTAGTGGTAGTATTTGCTGGAGAAGAGGAATTTTGCAGACACCTCCACTCAGACATGCCCCCCACCACACATCCTGTCCCACAGGCTGGGTCATGCTGGGTCAGAGAGGAGAGGGCTAACCCGGCTGATTGCATAGGAGTGGGAGGTACTTAGGACACCTGTATGTGACCTGTGTCTTATCCGGGACCTGCAAATTCTCTACGCTGTCTTCATGGATGTGGTTTGGCTGAGATGGCATTGTTTTTCTAGGGGGCTTTTAAAAACTTGCACTTCTGTTTTCTCAACAAATTTAATTTCTACTAATGTTATGAGATACTAGCTTTGAAAAGATGGTGTAACTAAAACTGGAGGCTGCACTGGCTCCAGCCCTCGGCCCTCAAGGACCAGTGTGCAGTGTGATGTGTCCCTCACCCCCCTTCTGTGGCACAGTCGGCGTTTGTGGGAGAGCCGGCTCCTGCACCTCTCTTTTCAGCGATGCCGGTGTTTAGACTACATGAGAGAAGAGCATTCTTTTTTGGATGTACATGTGCTTAAATTATTCAGCTCTACATGAAATGCTGAGGGAGCGCGATTTCTAGAGACTCAGCAGTTTGGTACGCAGTGTGCCTCCTTTCATTCCTTACCTGTTCCCCATTGTCTGCCCGTCCGTTAGCTGCTGGGGCTGAGTCCCAGGCAGTGTGCTTGGGGGACACTGGGCTCCGTTACACATTGACCACGGGGCAGCTTCAGTGCCCCACGTGTGTTATGGTGGAAGATACAGCCAAGACTTTAAGAGAAGGGAATGGGGTGTTTTTTTAGTTTCTGTTTCAGCAGAAGAAGCGCAGTTGCAAAGGTTCACTTTTTCATACATGTTGGTCCTAGGACAGGACTCAGAGGGCGAGAGGGCTGCTGAAAGGTTTTCTCTGCTGGGAGCAAGGGGCCACTGACCTGCCCTTGGCAGGTGAAAGGCAGGTTACCACGGAGGTGATGAAACCATTGCAGCCAAAAAGTCCACCTGTTAGATAACATATCATGGATGTTTTTGGTTAAATATTTTGACTGGATAAAATAGCACAGCCTTGTTTGGTAAACTATCCATTATTATTCAGAACAGCCTATCTGGTACATACTTGGTTTGTTTTAGCAAATCTTGCTTCTTCAGTTAATTTGAGTGGGTCATTATGCTTAGGGTAATTAAATTTGTACAAAACATTGCTGATCATCCAGCGTTCCTGCACCCCCATCTCTGGCCATCTTAGTAACTTCGTGAGGGCGGTATTGACACTCTCGGGGCCCCTGATGTAGCAAAGTGAGTCTCAAAGAAATGCCATGATCTCTTGGGCCCAGAGCCAACACTTTGTTAAAGCATTTCTCAAATTCATAATCCTGCTACTACTACACAGTATAGAACTAGAACCTATAGAACTAGAAAGGTTTGTCATGGGAAATATTAGAGCAAATTTGGGAGCTTCCTCGTGGTTATAATGCTGTCATCCTTCCTGCTGTTTATAAATATAGCAACCATGTTCATGAGACTTTAAAGGAAAGCAAAAAAGAAAAAGAAGAAAACCCCAACAAAGATATGTTATTGATCATTTACCCTTTATAAATGGTACAGAACATTAGTCCACATTTGGTGAATCGATGAAGCCATTCGTTATGTCAAAATACAATATCAACACAGTGAGACCAGGTCAAGAGGCCTCCTGTCTGATACTGGCTTTGCCAGTACGTGGGCACTACCAGTAGGCTTGCCCATGTTGTACTTCATCAGCGGGGGCCTCTTTCCTGTCTATAAGCTCAAAGAGGTGAACCAGCGATCTTTCAAGCTCCTTTGATTAAAATTCTTAGATTGTATGAAATTTGAGGACTTATGCACAAACATGATTAGGTAATGTGAGACAAGTTAACAAATATTATATTTAACATTTAGTAACATTTACTCTTAGGACCCCCCAGGTAACTTGACTAAAAAATGAGTCCTGGGGCCGCACTTTCCGTATTTTTAAACTGACCTGGCATATTTAAAATACTCACGGACCTGACAAGAGCCATCTGCTCAGAGATGAAGATGTGTTTAACAACAAAAGAACTGAAAGACTTCACATGGGTTTGCCATCATCAGTCATTAGGGAATTGCCAACCCGAACCATAATGACATCCCACTCATTTCAAGTGGCTAAAATGAAAAGAGCCACCATGTCAGTCTCAGTGAGGGTGTGGGGTGTTGGGGCTCTCTCACTGCTGCTGGGGATGAAAGTGGTGGAGCCGCTTTGGAAAACACTGTGGCAGTTGGTGAAAAAGTTAAACATGCACCTGCCATAGGACCCAACCACCCTATACCCCAAAATTCAGCGGAAAGGAGGGAAAGCTAGGCGCACCTAGAGACTGCACACGTCTAGAGCAGCTGTGTTGGTAGTGGCCGAGATCTGGAATGACCCCAAGGTCACCAACAAATGAGTGGATAAATTATGGGATATGCATAGAACGGAATCCTATTACCAATAAAAAGGAATGAACTATTGACACACAATAGAATGGATGAATTTCGAAATTATGATGCTGAATAAAAGAAGCCAGCCCACCATCCAAAAAGAAGAGTATATATGTCATAATTACATTTACATAATTTTAAAAAGAAAAAGTCATTTGCCCTGGCCAGTTTTGCTCAGTGGTTAGAGCCTTAGCCTGCGGTCCAGAGAGACCCTGGTTCGGTTCCAGCTAAGGGCACGTACCTTGGTTGCAGTTCGTCCCTGGCCCTGGTTGGGTCGTGTGGGTGGCAGCCACTCGATGTGTCCCTTTCACGTCGATGTTTCTCTCTCTCTCTCTCTCTCTTTCTCTCTCCCTCCCTCTCTCTCTCCCTTCCTCTCTCTCCATCCCACTCTATCTGAACAAAAAAACGAAAAAATGTCCTCGGGTGAGGATAAAAAGAAAATGCAAACTAATCTATTGTGTCCCAAAGCAGATCAGTGACAGTTTGGGGAGGGAGGGCGAGATTACAAAGGGCCCCAGAAGACATGGGGTGATGGAGCTGGTCGCTTGATAGCAATGATGTTTTCATGGGCACATACATGTCAGACTTTTATCCAAACGTACACTTTAAATATGCGCAGTTTGTTGTATGTCATTTATGCCTCAGCAAAGCAGTTTTCAAAAAGGATGAGCTTGGGAACGAGACCAGCACACACACTTGTTTTGGCAGGTGTACCTGTGCCACTGTAACAGGCCACCAGGGCTGGCATGCTGGGCAGTGTCGGGGACAGCTCTTGACCCTGCGTCCCCACAGCTCAGGCAGGTTGTAACCCACACGTGTCAGGTCCTGGAGATGATTCTTACATCCCTGAGAAGCAGGAAGCCTTTTCTTCACACACAAACCACTTCCAAGCCACCAGGGTTTGTTCAGTTTAATTGTCTTTTTCGCTTTGCTGAGTCGCTCCCCAGAGACCTGGCCGAGGCGTCGGCTTCCCGGAAGCAGGAGGAGTGCTCTGCTCCCACAGACCTAGCGCCCAGTGTTTCCCCATCCAGGGCCCCCACACCTTTAACGGTGGTGGCAGTGAAGGTGTGTAAGTGGCCCGCTCTTTCTGTGGAAGGACCGAGCTGTGGCTGGTCGACCTCGGCCTGGCCGGGCGCGGTTACCTAGCAGTGCCACATCCGGATCCCCTGCCAGACCTAGTGTGAATCTGTTCCACCCATTGTACGCTTCCTTCTTTTCTGAGGGCTGGAGAGCTCCCATGTCTGTGCGGTGGTTTAATAATTAATAATGGACTGTAATGCTCTTGCTAAAATTAAATGAGAACCATCCAGAATGTGCATGAAAGGATACCTGTCATGTGTAGCAGATGTTGGAGGGGTCTTTTCTGGGTTCTGTTGCTCCCAGATCGAGCCTGGGAAGAATTGGAAAGAGCGACTTTCCATCCCTTCCTTTTATTCCTCTTCTGTGTCAGTCCCTTCAGCTCTCTGCCCCCTCACTTTCTCACCACACGGTTGCATACTGCGGCTTTTGTGCCACTTTCCTGCTGGCTGTCAGCCTGTTGGGGGCACTTGTCACTCAGTGTCACCCCGGGACTGCCCTGGGAGTCGAGGAGAGCTCCCGCCTCACCGGCCTCTCCTTCCCCAGCTGTGGACATGGCTGGAGGAGCTGCAGAAGGAGCTGCTGGATGACGTGTACGCCGAGTCCGTGGAGGCCGTGCAGGACCTCATCAAGCGCTTCGGCCAGCAGCAGCAGACGACCCTGCAAGTGACCGTCAACGTGATCAAGGAAGGGGAGGACCTCATCCAGCAGCTGAGGTGGGCCCACCTCCCTGTCCTCCTGTCTGCACACAGCCCTTTGAAATCCTGCCGGCGATTTCCCCTTCCCCTCGCTTGTGGGAACAATTGCCTGTCATTCTCTGTCCGAGGTAGTGAACAAATCACGCCTGTGAATGTAATGAAGAGTAGCAGCTCTTTCTTTCTCTTCTGTTTTCTCCCTTACAGTTGTTTTCTTTATAAATTTTCTTATTACAGCATTGACTAACAAACCTGCCCAGAATTCAGGTTTTATTAATATCTCCTCTTAACACCTACATAGTAATTACTGAAATTTTATTTAAACCTCGTAGGACAGCATCCTTCAGGCCCTGAGTGACACCCCCCCCCCCACTCGGGCAAGGGTGGGGAACCTTTTTACTGCCAAGGCCATTTGGATATTTATACCATCATTCACGAGCCATACAAAATTATCAACTTAAAAGTCAGCCTGCTGTATTTGCTCAGGTTAATCCAGTGAGGCGTGTGATGTTAGCTGGTACTGATTTCGTGGGCCTTACACAGCCCACGGGCTGGACGTTCCCCACCCTTGCCCCACAGTGTGGTGGGGTGTCCCCCTTCTCAAAGTTGAAACCTGGGCAGGCCAACCTTGGGATGACACCTGTCCCTCAGGTGCTCCTGGGGGCGGAGAGGCGGGGACAGTGCTGGGGCTGAAGCAGACCCCTTTTATTGGCCCACAGGGACCGACGACGTAAACGCAGTCTCACTGCTGTTACTCAGAGGACAGTTTACTGAATTGTTGGTGATAACGTCACGCGGTGTTCACTTTGCGAAGAGTCAGGCAAAAGTCACTTGATAGAGGCTTAATTGATGCATTAAAGTAACCTCTCGTGACCAGTGTAACCACCATTCATAGTAAACAGGTATCATCTATTCTGTCTGCTTAAGGAGAAAACTGGCTGGAAAGGAGACTGCTGAGATGACCTTCCGCAATTACTAGGTCCCTCACCAGAGCGACTGTGGGAACGTGGGGAGAAACTCTCCGGAGCTCCCTCAGGTCTGGAAGCGCGGCTCAGAGGAGGAAGCCGCTGTTGTTTTGTGGGAGGGGCGGCCCACTGCATTTTCTGAGACACGCAGTCCCGCTTCCTGCCAGCTTTCTTCCCCTCGAGGTCCTGAGCTGCCGGATCTGGTATCTGACAATGTGAGACCTGCTCCTCCAATTCCTGTTTGTCTCTTTGAAATCCCATTTCCCTCCTTGCTCCCTCCCAGGGACTCCGCCATCTCCAGCAACAAGACCCCCCACAATAGCTCCATCAGCCACATCGAGACGGTGCTGCAGCAGCTGGACGAGGCGCAGGCCCAGATGGAGGAGCTCTTCCAGGAGCGCAAGATCAAGCTGGAGCTCTTTCTGCAGCTGCGCATATTCGAGAGGGATGCCATCGACGTGAGTGTCCCAGCGTCCCTCTCCCGCCCCTGCCCGCTCCCTTCCTGTGCCCGTCCCTCAGCCTGTGCGTGAGGGGGAGAAAGGAAGGGAAACCGGTTCTGCCTCAGCCGCCTGCCGGGTCTCAGCTCCTCAGCCTGACGTTGGAACTGGTGGAGGCAGAGCGGACAGCGGGGCCCACACTGCACAGCAGGGTAGAGCAAAGCCAGTGTGCAGGGGGTCGAAGCCAGAGCTTCTGGAAAAAGCCCGTCTGGCACCCTTGGTTTGTCTCAGCCTCCATGGGGCACCACACAGCACTCCCTGCCCTGGAAGCAGGGCCACAGTCCTGAGGCTGTGATCCTCCCTCCCACCCCCTCCTCCTCCCTTTTCCTCCCCATCCCCCTTCCCCTTTCTTCTCTGTCCAAGACAGGGGATAAGCTTGGCCTGGGTGATAGCATCTCAGGGAATAAGAAACCCAATTTCCCCCCCCCCCCGCCCCCAGAAGTGTGCTCAGATGGTCTGTGATTCTTACTTAAAACTCAACTTTTACTTATGTGTGACTAGGAGAAAGTTCAGGCTTCTTTTCTTTTTCTTCAGCAAAAGGAGAGTGGTTCTTATTCAGATGGTCTGTGATTCTTACTTAAAACTCAACTTTTACTTATGTGTGACTAGGAGAAAGTTCAGGCTTCTTTTCTTTTTCTTCAGCAAAAGGAGAGTGGTTCTTATTTCTGTGCCAGGGAAGAGCTTTTGTTTGACCCTGATGACGCGCGAGCAGAAGGAAGTATAATTGGATGGTCCTGAGTGTGCCCATGAAACGTGGTGAAAGGAACCAAAACTCACTTCAGCCAACCGGGGAGGGCTGGTTTCCTGGGGCCTGTCAGCTGCGTGGAGCTGGGGGCAGTGACAGGCCGCCAGGAGGTCCCCGTGACTGCGCCCAGAGTGCACTGGGGATGCTCGCTCCATGTTTACTACTTGTCCTGGGCTTAGAATGGTGCCTCGAGGGCACATGGGCCCAGACCCTCCGTGCCACCACAGGCAGGTTCCCTTAGCTGAGGGGAGACCCTTCCCTGAAGTGAGCCTGTGTGGGGGCCCAGCCCTGAGTGGCGTGTGTGGTGCAAGGGCCCGGCCAGGTCCTGCAGGCCTCTTGCGGGGCCCTTTGGTTGGCTGCTTGTCTAAACTTCCATCGTTGTTTTCATGAAAGAAAAACCTTTTTGGCTGTGTCCATTATCATCATCAGTTAATGCCAAGAAAGGCACTGAACCCTATACACGTGCCTGGTTAGAAACCCCGCTCTTGGTCTTGACCCTTAAATCCCTGTGGAGCCACATGGAGAAAGGCGTGCGGGCCTCTGCTGCCTAGGACCATTCTGCCGGCCGGCCCGAGGCCCCTGCAGGCAGGTTCTGCCAGCCTGTTTCCCTCTCTGACCTCTGCTTTAGAGGAATTGCTTTTGTAAATGTAGCTGCTTATTAAATAGTTTCAGTTAAAGGAACACAAAGCAATCAGAAGCATTATTTGAAGTGTTTCCTTCCAAAACATTTGGATATTTGGGGGGAAATGGGCTTCACTGGTATTAATGGTACTTGAAAGGGGGGAAACCATCATATTTCTGCTTTCATTGAACCAGTGTTTTAAAATGGTGATCAGGGACCCGAAGTATACATTTTCCCCACACGGAGCACAAAATTCCACGTGGCCTCAATAAAGCCAGGCTGCCAGGCTGGGGTACGTGCTTTCTTGAGCTGAGGAAGTTGAGCCTGCAGTTCAGTCCCAGGCCAGCTAAAATAACAGTTTCAAAGCTGTAACATGTCACGCCCTTAGAACCTTTATTTTTTCTTGAATGACCCTGAAATGTGAAAATCTGAGCAGGTTAGGATGTGGCTAGGAGTTCTCTCTTACCTGGGAAAATGCCTCATCTGACTGCCCATAGGAAACATGGAGACAAATTATTGGTATAGATGAATTTCTATTACTTGGTTAATTTTTTTAAAATCCCCCATATGTCTGTATTTCAATTGGAGTAGCATTTCCATCTCTCAGAAGTGGATGGAGATTTTCTGTGGCTTAGAATACTGCTATTTCAGCTTCTAGATGTACCATGTAAAATCTGCTCTATTGAAATAAAAACAAAATAATTACTGTAGCATCCTGTGACAGTTTAGGTAGGGAAACAGTCATAACTATATACGCGCTTAGGACGAAAAACAGACTTAATAAAAATTCTGTGATAACATTTTTTTTTTTTATTCCCACCCGATGACATTTTTGCATTTATCTTGAGATAGAGCGGGAGAAAGAGAAACATCAACATGAGAGAGATATATCGAGTGGCTGCCACCCACACAACCCCAACCGGGGCCGGGGTCAAACTGGAACCGAGGTCAAACTGGAACCGAGGTACGTGCCCTTAGCGGGAACCAAACCTGGGCCTCTCTGGTCCATGGGCCGACACTCTAACCGCTGAACCACACTGGCCAGGGCTTCTGTGATACATTTAAAAAAATTGTTCCAACGGTATTTCTCCAAAGAATTAATATTAAAAATGACTTCCACTTTCTTGAGTTTTGTTTTGGTCACAGATTTAGTTTCTTGGCTTGTATGGTTAACCAGCTATAATGCCACATGTCAGGCAGGATTTTCCTTGATGATCTTTTGGTCATGGCCATTGCCAGGGTTTCTTTATGCTGAGGGAGTGTTTTCAAATCCTGCTGGTCTGAGCACATTGACCTTTGTTTATTGTCCATTTCTTGAGTGTCGTCTGAACCTGGGTGGTCTCCTCCACGAGACATTATTGCTGAGTCACATCAGTGTCTTCTTCCTCAGTGCCAGAACATAAACATTAAGAAAGAAATTCTACCTTGGCCGGTTTGGTTAGAGCATCAGCTCGGGGACCAAAAAGTCACGGGTTCGATTCTGGTCAAGGGCATGTACCGCGCTTACGGTTCAGTCCCTGGCCCTGGTTGGGATCCTGCAGGAGGCAACCAGTTAGTGTGTCTCTCTCGCATTGATGATTCTCTCTCTCTCTCTCTATCTGAAGATAAATGGAGAAATATCCTCAGGTGAGGATTTAAAAAAAAGAAAGAACATTCCCCTTAAAGTTGTGGTAAATTTATTTATTTTTAACAATATTTTTTCTCAGTGGCTTTTGGTTTATGTCTAATTTGGCATTGTTTAAATGTATTCATTTACAAATAAGTAAATTTCACAAATTAATGTAATATACATATCATACACAGACCCTGTCATAAAAGATTAAAGCAGGAAGAAGAGGGATTTGTGCAGTAGGAATTTGGGGAAGCTGTTAATTTATATTACCCCCCCCCCCCCCCCCAGCTAGATTCTGTGAACACTCTCTCACGTTCACGGATTTTCAAACTAATCTGCTTACTATTTGTGTGGGTAAAGTGAATTAGGATCCATGAGAAGTGTTTTTCCATTGAAGTGTATTTATAATATTCTTCCTCAAGAAGTGTTTTTCTCCCCTTTGGATTTTATCACTTTACTCTTAATTTTTAAAAAGTATATTCTGAACGTTTTAAACCAACACAAAGGTAGTGAGGATAACGCAGTGAACTGCCTGTCCCCCAAATTCTGCACGGGTTGCCCCCTTGCTTCAGGCATGCCTGCCTTTGTTTTGTTGTGCTATGGCATTTCAAAGTCTCGGTCCACAAATCATTTCACTCCTAATGACTGTCCTAAAAAAGGTCATTTTCTTACACAACCACAATTCACTAAACACCTCACAAATCTAACAGTCACCCTGATTACCTTCTCATGCCCAGTCTCTGTTCAGATTTCTGCAGGTGCCTCAGGCGACATGTAGGGTCAGCTCCTGCCTGTGCTGCTCCGTCTGTCCATCTCCAGTGGTCTCTCCGTCCGCCCTTTTTTCCTCCGTGCCGTGACTTGTCGAAATAACTTCATCAGTTGTCGAGTCTCACATTCTGCATTTGCTCACTTGCTCTCTTCCAGGCTGTGTAACTGTTTTTCTTTCCCTGGCATTTCCTGTAAACACGGAGGTTAGATCTAGAGACCTAGTTAGAATCCAGGTTCTGTTTCTGTGCAAGAATGCTGCGCAGTGGGCCGTCGCCGCCGCTCCTGTCGGAAGGCGGGAAGCTGAGGCTGGTGCTGGTTTAGGAGGCGGCCTGACCCTTGCATCATCACCTTCCCCATCAGCCTTTCTCGTGGTGATTTGCTGTGCATGGATAATCATTACCCAGTTTATCTAGAATTTCAAAAAAATTAGAATAAAATTTTCTAATTTTATTATTTCTACATTTAACAGCTAGATATATCCATAATGGGGAACTTTTCTTCACCAGTATATGCTTAAATACTTTTCTTCTATAGTTAACAATTTTTAGGATAAAGATGAGTTCCCTGTCTGCCTCTAATTAGAACCACAAAGTTTTTCATTTAATATTTGGCTTTTAGCCCTGGCTGGTTGGGCTCAGTGATTAGAGTGTGGGTCCATGAACCAAGGTGCCACGGGTTCGATTCTGGCCAAGGGCATGTACCTCGGTTGTGGCTCATCCCTGGCCCTGGTTGGGATTGTGTGTGAGGCAGCCTGTCGATGTGTTTCTCTCACGTGGATGTTTCTCTCTCTCTCTCCCACTCTATCTGAAGATAAATGGAAAAATATCCTCGGGTGAGGATAAAAAAAAAAAATTGGCTTTTAGCTCTTCTCTTTTTAAAACCTCATTAGAAATTAATGGATTTTCATATATTTTTTATCAATCGTGGTAACTTATTTTTTTAGAGTCTAACTGTCCCATCTTTGGGCAGTGGGGGCCCGTTCAGTTGGCTTGTGTGTCCTTCTGACATGATCACAGTCTCTTCCTTCCTTGGCATGGATGCTGTCGCAGCAGACGTTTATTTTTAAGTCTGGACCCTAAACAGAGACTTTCCTCTGTCAGGTCATCTCAGACCTTGAGTCTTGGAACGATGAGCTTTCTCAGCAGATGCACGACTTTGACACGGAAGACCTCACCATAGCAGAGCAGCGCCTCCAGCACCACGCAGACAAAGCTTTGACCATGAACAACTTGACCTTCGACGTCATCCACCAAGGGCAGGACCTTCTGCAGTATGTCAATGAAGTGCAGGCCTCGGGTAAGTCGTGTATCCCATGCTGTGTCTGCTCTGGGTTCTTCATGTCCCCGTGGGAGCTCATCCAGTTTATTTCAGAGTGATGACCTCAAGATTCAGTTAGCCCCTATGGTATAGATGCTATAGACACCTGCTCCTTAAAAGAAAACATTTTGCCCCCCCCCCCACACACATTTAATATTACAGTCAATGTGTACTTCTATTTAATAGTCTTAGCTGTTAATTTAAGTAGCACGAACTTGAATTTTGTAAATGATCTGTTGTATCTCCCTGAATAAAATATAAATCCTAAAAAAATATTTTCACATTCATTATAGTTTTCTTAATTTATTTCTCACCAGCAGATGGCACTATGGGCAACCTGCATATGACATTATTCATTTTACACAAATCATATTTTTAAATGCTTCCTGAAAAGTAAACTAGGTATACAGCAGATAACAACAAAAACAAGCCAAAGTTCACTCACTTATAAAGGATGTTACATTTTCACAGTTATTGTAGGAAAAGTAGACTAATAGGATGTGGGCTTAGTTTCGTTGCCTAGACATTATTACACTTGGCTTGAACACGGCAGATGCATTCTGAGACACATTCACCTGCTGTAACTCAGGTGTGAACACTGCACTGCTGTCTGTGCCCTCCTTGAACTTGGTCTTCAGAGTAATGGCCTGGCCCCCAGCTGGCAGATGCTTCGCACAAATTGACTGGCATGCACCCCTTAAGAACAAATTGAAATGCTAGTTGAATTCTAGGATCTCCCTCTGATGTCTGCAGGTGTGGAGCTGCTTTGCGATAGAGATGTAGACATGGCTACTCGGGTCCAGGACTTATTGGAGTTTCTTCATGAAAAGCAGCAGGAACTGGACTTAGCAGCAGAGCAGCATCGGAAGCACCTGGAGCAGTGTGTGCAGCTGCGCCACCTGCAGGCAGAAGTGAAGCAGGTAAACAGCGGGCTGGATGTGGAGCCAGTTGATGTGCACTTGATGAAGGAGCTGCTACCTCGGACATGGAAGCCTTGGGAAAGGTTGTCCCTGGTCAGAACACAGCTGTCCTGATACATAACATAACACTCCCACCCTGATACAGCCATATCATGCGTGTAGAAATTGAGCCACTGCTTGGACAGCTGTGTGTTTGCACTGTCATGGGAAAGGCTTCACTGCCCAGCAGGTATCACACTTGAGAGGAACATCCATTTAACTTGTTTTGTTATTGCTCTTCTCTTGCTTAAAACCTTGTACACTTTGCTTCCTGGTCTAAATGACTATGATTTTCCTGCTGAATACACTATGAGTCTGGACTGGATCCCAGACTGTGTATGGCTAGAGTTTTCTTGGACTGTCTGTACCGCCACATCCTAGGTGGCATGGCAGAATAAAGTGGAACATGTGGAAGAGAACGCTCTCAACTCAGCACCAGTGTGATTCCATGCATCCCTGTATTCAGCATGTACCTGACATTTTATCTCACGAGCAGGGAAGCCACTGATGATGCCAGCTCGATGCAGGGACAGTGCGGCTCTGTGGTAGTGCACAGAAAAGCATGTGTGGTTTGACTGAAAGGGACCTAAGGTGCCTGTAGAACATGAGCGGGCGTGGTGCATTAATGGGCAGCGCGCACGTGAACACACATGTATCATTAAACAGAGGTCTCTAAAAGAGCACCTATTGTCTCACATAACAAGATGAAGTATGTGTCTTGCCTTTTTAAAACCAATTAATAAAGTGTTCCTTCTTGCCAAAAATAATTTGTTTAAGAAATAAAATAGACTGATATATTCATAAGGAATTGCATTTGCCTAATGAGTAACAGTCCAAAAATAGTGGCTTTAAAATTATATTCCCCACATAACAAGTCAGAGGGAGGTAGGATCGCTGGTGTTTATCTAGTGGCCCCGTGGTGTATTAGGCTGAGATCTTGATGACAGGTGGCCTTTTTCTCATGGTGGCCAAATGGCTGTTGTATCTCCAACCATCACCTCCACAGTGCAGGTATCAGGAGGGGGAAAATGTAACAAGAAAGAGGCAACATATGTATTAGAAAAATATTTTCACAAAATCCCCCAGAGGTGACTGCTTTGATCTCAGTGGCTAGAATTATGTCATATGTGTAACCCCAAAGTCGGAGTTTTCTGAGTAAAAGAGACAAAGAAAATAGGTATTAGGTAGGTAAGTAGCAGTTTTTGCCACAAATAACTACCCAGAATGACCTTCCACATTCTCTGTGGATTGGCAGTCAGAATGGATTTCTCTTTGTGTATGAAGTTGAGAACCTCATGGTTTCACCATGAATATTATAGTATGGCTTCATTCATTTGGTTATTGTGACATTTAATACTGATGTTAAATTGGATAGTTTGTTACTGATATGAAATAGTTCCCTTGTCAGGCAGTTTGCCAGTTTTGCTTTTTCATTTGGACTGAAGGAATGAAAAATACTTTTTTTGATGATCAGAGAATTCTCTGTGGCAGTAGGTTTTCATGTGGTCCCCACCCTGTTTTGACCTGTGGACTAATAACCATTCTCTGGACCCTCTACCTTTTCAGCTCTTATTTGCAACTAAAACTAACAGAATTCATTTAAAAGTGCAGCACTTGTGATCACCACACACTACTGATCATACTGATCACACTCTACTGTCAGGTGTTGGCAGTAGGGTCATAGGAAACCAGCACCTGTAGCTGATGTGAGCAGCTCGACCACCTTGCCGGCTCGGATCGCGTCACCGCTGGCACACAGGCTGCCCTGGGAAGGGCTGCTGCTTCGAGTGCCCTGTGTAACTTTTCAGGTGCTGGGCTGGATCCGCAATGGAGAGTCGATGTTGAACGCAGGACTTATCACGGCCAGCTCGCTGCAGGAAGCCGAGCAGCTGCAGAGGGAACACGAGCAGTTCCAGCACGCCATCGAGGTAGGAACGCTTGGCCACCTCTGAAGTAGGTCTTTCCAGCCTGAAGGCAAGCCTGTTGAATACCCTCACGTGGCACTGGCCCTGGAAGCCAGAATGGGGTTCCACAGGACCCAGAACGGCAATGCTTACAAATCTACAGTTTATTACGGGAGAAGGCCACAGTCTGGCCCCTGCAGGGAGGTGAGGCTGTGCCTGCTAGCCTCCCACTGAGAGGGCTCTGGCAGGATGCACCTTCCCAGATCAGGAACACTGACATCAGGAGCACAGGTTGGCATCTTGGCTGAGGACTTTAATATTTTGCTGGTCTCATAGGCACATTCCTGCTATGTAAGCAGCCTCAGCAAAACAGAGTGCTCCAGGTGGCTCCCCAAGACCAGGGACAGATCCGGTTTCACTGCTGTCAATAAACAGTGCTGCCCACAAACTCCTCCCACCCTGATTAAAGGCATTCCTGCCTGGAGCATTTCCTGCCTGAGGTGGTCAGTGCCCCGAGAGACTTCAGTGAACTGGCTCAGGCCCACTTCAGGCCTGCTCAAATTCACTCTCACAGCAGGTGGATTATTATTTTTAGGTTGGGGGGGGCAAGTTATAATTAAGACAGGTGGTCTCAAGGTAAAGTCAAGGATAAAGGAGCATTTAATTATGGAAAATTTGTTTTCTGCTCTCTTTTACTATATATTATTAGCTAGAGAAGGAAGCCACAGAAATGACCATTAATTCATATTCTAGATTAGGTTATTTTCTTTTTTCAATTTTATTTTTCTTTATTGATTTTAGAGAGGGGGAAAGAGAGAGAGAAACATCAATCAGAGAGAACATCAATCTGCTGCCTCCTGCATGATCCCCACTAGGGATCTGGCCCACAACTTGGGCATGTGCCTGACTGGGAATCGAACTGGTGACCTCTTGGTGCATGGGTCGACACTCAACCACTGAGCCACACCAGCTGGGGTAGATAAGGTTATTTTCAACTAAGCAGCGCCAATGGACACACATTACCACTTCTTGAAGCCTAGACTCCGGACATCTTTTGAACATTGCACACTGTGCCAAGTGATTTCTAGTAATTAAATTGTCAGTGTGCATCACTGATCTGGTGTTTGGACTATATTGGTTAGAGTGTTGTATGGAATCATTAGCTCCTCTTCAGGAGAAATACAAAATCGTGGTATCGTTTTAAAGAAAAGAAAGAGAAGAATCTGAGTCCAGAGAGATCAGTGTGCTCCCCTGCCCAGCAGTTGTTTCTTCCCTGCGAACCCGGCCTCTCAGCCCCACGGACCTGCTAGTGAGGACAGGAGCGCGCGGGAGGTCTTCCCGGATTGTCTTGTTATTTTGACAGACTCATTATGGCACAGACCTCCAGAGAAAACACTTGGTTCATCCTGAGCTTTTCTTTAAAAACAAAAAAATCAATAGTTCTTGAAAACTTTTTACTCTAGTCCAAGGTTAACATTGAAAACGAAATAAGAAACATTCGCTTTGGCCACATTTTTCTCTACTTGTTCCCTTGCCTGTAGCTGCTATTGTAAGAAGGACCAATAGGAATAATACACTTGGAACATTTCAGCAGCTTTTCTAGCATATTGGCTCCTCAAGGTGTCTCCTGTCTTAAGCTGAGGTCCCCACCACTGAGGCCCATTCCGGAAAGTCTTAACGCATTTCACCCTTCATTAGGTCGTTTAAATAGAAACACAGTTGTTGCTAGGCATGAAAACTTTTTTTTATTAAACTAAGCTATCCACTATGTTTTTAAAAGCGCCCTAATGAGTATTGATAGAGGCTGTTTCTATTCAAGCAAGCAGAACAGAAGGACTGCGGCCTCCCCAGCTCCTCTCCAGCAAACGCGTGACACCCCTGTTAAGTAAGCCTCCCCTTCCTCTCTCCTTAGAAAACACACCAGAGCGCACTGCAGGTGCAGCAGAAGGCAGAGGCCATGCTGCAGGCCAATCACTACGACATGGACATGATCAGGGACTGTGCCGAGAAGGTGGCCTCGCACTGGCAGCAGCTCATGCTCAAGATGGAAGACCGCCTCAAGCTCGTGAATGCGTCCGTCGCCTTCTACAAAACGTCCGAGCAGGTAGGGAGGGAGGTCCTAGACCTAGAGCTCTCATTGACATGTTATTTTGAGCTTAGTTTTACTGGACAACTCAGTCATTAACTCATCCGTCATTATTGAACCAGTCAGTTCCAACCCGGCAGAGTAAAGAAGCATCCCTAGAAGGAAGATCGTTTCTGCTTCCCTTTGGTGTCGAAGCATAGGGGGGCTGGGAAGCGGCTAAGAAGGCACCCCTTTTCCTCTCACTGAAGTTATGACCTGAAACATGCCTGAGAGAGACAGGAAACCCATCCCTTTCTTTCGTCCTTATTTTGAAAGGTCTGCATTTGTCCTCACGTAAGGTGGAGCCCTGGTTCCTTCAGGTGGTCTTGGTCCTTGGGCCGCACTTTCAGGCCCACAGCCTGGTGAAAATGCTCCTCAAAGAAGCCAATCCGGGCCTTCGGGTGCCAGTGCTCCCTCTGAGCCTGGAACTGTCTCCTGCCCACAGGTCTGCAGTGTCCTCGAGAGCCTGGAGCAGGAGTACAAGAGAGAGGAGGACTGGTGTGGAGGAGCCGACAAGCTGGGCCCCAACTCGGAGACGGATCACGTCACCCCCATGATCAGCAAGCACCTTGAACAAAAGGAAGCATTCCTGAAGGTACCAGCCGGCTTCCCGGGGGCTGGGGCCTCGCTGAACAGTGTACACAATTTGAGGAGGGTTCACCTGAGGATGGTACTGAGGCTGGACTATCAGGCCGAGAACTGCAGGTACCCCTCTGGGCCAGGCACACCCCTCCGGGCCAGGCACACCCCTCCGGGCCAGGCACACCCCTCCAGGCCAGGCACACAGGGTGGTCCTCACAGCTCTCCCCTCTGGGCAAAGTCATCAACAAGGCCGTTCGTTGTTCAGAGAACATCTTTTTTTTAAGAATAACTTTTTTTTTTTATCCTCACCCAAGACATTTTTTTGTTTTTTGTTCAGCTAGAGTGGGAGGAAGAGAGAGAGAGAGAGAGAAACATCGACGTGAAATGGACACATTGAGTGACTGCCACCCGCACGACCAACCAGGGCCTTGGTCGGGGACAAACTGTAACCGAAGTACATGCCCTTAGCAGGAACTGAACCCAGGTCTCTCTGGACCACATGCCGACACTCTAATCACTGAGCAAAACAGGCCAGGGCTAAAGAATAACTTTTTATTCTATTTTATTTTTTTTGGTACGTGCCCCTAGCGGGAACTGAACCCGGGACTCTGGTTCGCAAGCCGATGCTCTAATCGCTGAGCCAAACTGGCCAGGGCAGAGAAAATCTTAAACACATTTTTATTTGTAATTTACACTGTCTTTCTAGTTTTCACGGAGGAAGCTAGAAATCTGTGTGAATAAAAAATGAGGGAAAGTTATAATACCAAGTGATTCTGAACAGAGAGAGATTGATTTAGTGAAACAGAAATGCCTATAGCTTACAATAATCTTCCTTTGGAAACTCAGCCTCTTTGGGAGCAGAGACTGTACCTCAGAAGATACATGAGCCCAGTGTAGGCACAAAGTAGGAACACACCTCTTGTGGTTTATAGGATCAGTTTCTAATACTCAGGAAATGTTGCCTGCATGAGAAGGTTTATTTTATTCAGGCCAGCACTAAATGAGGAATTTTTCAAACCTGCTGAGTGTGTGTGTGTGTTCATTTAATTTTTTAAAATTTTTTTTATTTTATTTAGAGAGTGAGGAAGGGAGAGAAACATCATTTGGTTGCCTCCTGCAGCCCACAACCCAGGCACGTGCCCTGACCAGGAATGGAACCAGCAACCTTTTGGTACATGGGACAACACCTGACCAACTGAGCCATACCAATCAGAGTTTTACTTATGTTCATATTTATGCCTAAGTCACTTGTGTGCTTTGAAACAATTCAACTTTAAACAGTGGCCAAAGTGTTTAGCGACGTTGTCATTGAATGTTGCACATTGCATTCTTTCACCCTTGAAACAGTTTCTCAGGTTCTCGTTGCTACTCAGACCTGTTGAAAATCGGTGTGGTGTTTACTTTTCCTTGTTGCTTTATTAAGTTTAGTTGTTCTCCTTGCTTCACTATTCTGACCCCTCTGACACTATTTACTTTTAACAATTTCTCTTTCATTTCAATGATGGTCTGTCCTGACAGAGAAAGTTTTTGTTTAGTCTGAGAGAATAAATTGTAACTCTTTGAAAATTCTTATCTAGTATACTTATTTTGAGCTTCCACCAGTGAATTTATCTAAGAGAATCAGGGTGGAAAAACAGTTGTAGCTTCCCCAGAGTCACTAATGGTGACTATTTCAAACAGGACCTGAGACCACACTGTGCTTGTTGCTGCTATTTAAGTTCATGAAATGCCAATCATTGTTAGGTTTTGAGTTGGAATCATAGTTTACCTCTCTTTCTCTGGACTTTATTTAGTATAAAGCAAAATGTGAATGCTACTGGGTTAATATAATTAAGAAAGATATTTATTTAAAATTATACAAAAAAAAAAAATCACAGTCCTGTTCAGATCCTTTGTTCGTCAGAATTCTGTAAAGTTTGTGTATTGGATGTCTGTAAGCGTGTTGTTATGGAAGTGTAAAGATGCATACAAAAACGGGGAGAATGAGTCCTGTGCATCTCACCCAGCTTCAGTGGTTAGCAATATATGGGCTTGTGCCCACCTTCTCTGGATTGTTTTAAATTCTAGATAGTACATTATCTTATTTTCAGATACTTTGGTAAGTATATAAACATTAAATATACTTCTCTAAAACAGCCGCAATACCATGATCAAATCTTAAAAATTAATGTTAACTTATTTCATGTAAAATCAAAGTGGCCTGGCCGGTGGCTCAGTGGATTGAGCGTCCCATGGACTGAGAGGTCCCAGTTTGATTCCTGGTCAGGGCATATGCCCAGGTTGGGGGCTTGATCCCCAGTAGGGGGTATGCAAGAGGCAACCAGTTAATGTTTTTCCCTTACATCGATGTTTTTATCTCTCTCCCTTCCTCTCTCTCTAAAAAATCAGTAAAAACATAAAAAATAAAAGTGTTTAAAATTCTCTGATTGTCTCACAAGTGTCTTTATACATGGTTTTAGTCAAGATCCAAACACGGTCCAAACCATTTATTTTTAACAGTTTTAAATCCTCACCCAAGGATATGTTTGTTTGTTTGTTTGTCTGTCTGTTTAGAGGGAGAGGAGAGAGAGAAAAACATTGATTGGTTGCATCCCATATGCACCCTGACCAGGAATGGAACCCTGGGTATGTGCCCTGACTGGGACTCAAACTTGCAACTGTTTGGTGTACAGAATGATGCTCCAACCACTGAGCAACACTGACCCGGGCTGGGGACTCAAACTTGCAACTGTTTGGTGTACAGAATGATGCTCCAACCACTGAGCCACACTGACCCGGGCTGGGGACTCAAACTTGCAACTGTTTGGTGTACAGAATGATGCTCCAACCATTGAGCCACACTGACCCGGGCTGTTACCATTTGTTAATTAAAGAAATAAATTATTTATGCTGTGATAGTTCCCATTTTCCGGATTTTAAGTCATTACATGCTGTCTAGTCATTTAACACCATCCTGCATTCTCTAAATTTCTGTTAGTTAGGTTGAGAGCCTTGGTCAGCTTCAGATGTTTGTGTGCATGTGTGCACTTAGCATACCTGATGTGCGGTGCTTGCACTTCCCATGCGTTACACCCGGAGGCACCTAGAGGCCCACTTTTTCTTTGCAATATGAGGATGAATCAGTGCTTCATCCGCTGGTGGGTCCAATTCATCCGCTGTGCACTCCCCTGCCTGCCTTTCACCTAACGGGTTTAGTCTCCAGTGGTAATGTTGTGCATTGAGTGTTCAACATGGTGATATTCTGTCATTCCTTCCTCCTTGATTAGCTAAAATTATTACCCCTCAGCTATTAGGTTAATCTAAAATAGAGTTTGTGCAGAAAAGGTGCAGAAAATGCTTGGCTCTTTCCTTGTTTACCATTTTCAGAATAATGAGTTGTTCCCCTAGCAGTTTCTACAGATACTTAATTTGTTGTTTTGTTTTTTGTTGTTCTTGTCGTTTAGTTTGTTTTTGTTTTACTGTCACCATGGATTTTAATTTATTTGGTATGTTTCAATCCATCGCAGTCGTTTATCTTTTCATATTCAGATTGTCCCATAGGGGGAGCCCCTTCAAGTCTGGTGGTGCAGGTGTCCTGTTTTGTTACTGCTGTTGTGAATGTCCTTTTGACATGACCCCAGCAGTTTCACCAGCATTCTTGATGTTTGGTACAACTGCTTATTTTAGACTTTTCAGTAGAGATTCAAGGTATATTTTCTCTTCATTAAAAAATGTATTCTACAGGGAAGGCCTAGAAACAGTGATGATAATAGTGTGCCCAGATTGTGGTCTCCCAGCACCATCTACCACCAGAGGGAGGCAGAGGTCTTTGAAGAAGGGATTAATTCCACATATAAGACAGGAAATATGCAAGATATTTCCAGTTCAAATGTAATTAATGTGGTTTTTCTCCCTAACTGCTTCCATTTTATATTTATATCCTTTTTCTCTTAACTTGTGTTTTTTAATACATTAATTAATTGGCTTATTTAGTTTTGTGGGGTCTAAAAAAAGTTCTAATATGGTTTCTTCCATCTTCTAAGTTCTTCTGGCTGGGCTAATAACCAAATTAACAGTATTCAAAATTGAATACATGTGCATGGGAATTCACATAAACACGATAAGTCCATGGAAATTCCACAGACAGTGAGGCAGTGTTGGATATATAAGACATTTTTGGACAGAGGAGAAAGGGGAGGGCGTGGGAATTAGCTTTAAGAAGTGAGAATGAATGATTTACAGGTAGTTGAGGAAGAGCGAAGACACCTGGCAGGAACACCCTTGCTCAGTGACCCAGAAAAGGTGCGATGCTAACAGGTGCCTTCCTGAAGCCCTCTTATGTAACACACTTAATCAAATCAAACTAAGCGAGGGGGGAGGGGCATCTTAAGATGTCCTTCCTGAAGCAGGTTTTCTGTCTGAATTTCTTGGGCAGGAAAGAAGGGAGAGGGTCAAAGGTTCTTGCTGAGTCTTCTGTTTCTTAATAATCAGCTTGAAATCAGTATCCTATAAAAGCAGCTTCAGGATGGCAAAATTCTGGCCCCCTCACTCCATAAACATGTAATATTAGTTCTCTATTATCAAAATAACACCACCTAACAAAATGCCTCAAAACTTAAGGGCGTAAACCAAGCTTTGGCGAGCTGAGCCCTGAGAGCTCAGTTCATCTCCCCTCCTTCCGTCCCCCCTCACTCATCTCCACACCAGCCAGCTGCTTTCACCCAGTGGCCATGCTGAGTAGTTGCAACAGAGAGACAGACTATGCTGCAGACAGCTGATAATATTTACTCCACCGTTTACAGAAATCCAGGCACAGCTCAACCAGGTCCTCTGGCTCAGCATTTCTCACAAGACCATGATTACGCTGCTGGCCATGGATGTGGTCACCTCAAGGCTGGCCTGGGGAAGGAAGGGCTTTCCTTTCTCTCTGGCTGTAGGCCAGCAGCCACCCTCACCCCCGCCACCTGGCCACCTCCACAGAGCAGCTGGCTTCATCAGCGCAAGGGCTCCAAGACAGGTTTTTTTTAATTGAAATATTTAACCTATGTATTCTCCAAACCACAGGTGGCCAGGTGAACATCTCCGGTAAAGATGTATGTTAGAGCCACCTGATGTCGACCATATGGACTCAGAGTACCTGTTTGTGTAAGTCAGATTAACAGCACATTGCCCTCCATCATTCCTAGGCTTGCACACTTGCTAGACGGAATGCAGACGTCTTCCTGAAGTACCTGCACAGGAACAGCGTGAACATGCCGGGCATGGTGACACACATCAAAGCCCCCGAACAACAAGTAAAAAGTGAGTACAGCCAGCAGCCGGCTGACTGAAGCGCTGGAAGGAGCTGGACGGGATTTGCTCGGAAATCTTGACCCAGGGCTTTGTTGTAAATGTCCATTTCATATTATTAAAGGTCTTACTTTTTATCTTAGTTTAATAACAAAATATTAAGTATATAGATTAGTAATTTATTGACTGCAGTTAAAGAATGTAAATAAGTAGAAAGCATAATTCAGGGTGATATGTATTGGCACTGACTATTTTGTTAAAGTAAGCAAAAATAAAAATCGGGAAAAAAGTGACAACCAGAGTTATCTACAGGCAAAATATTTTTTAAAGTTTACATCATGAATACACTAATATCATTTCTGTAAATTGTTATTAATCTTATTTATATAAGCATTATTAATAGAAACAAATTGCAAAATAATATATAGTTTGATAGCATTTGAGTATAAAATCTATAAAACCATGTTGTTAATATAATGTATATATATATAAATGCTCAGAAAAGAGATCTGGGGAAATATATACTAAATGATAAATAGGATTAGTGTAGCTGAAAGTGATGAGGACTTATAAAGACAATGCAATTGGGTGTCTTATAATTTTAAACTTAAATGTAATCACAGTTTTTGCAGATTCAATTGAAATGACATGGAAATGCATCTGAGAAAGTGATACAAGTTGTTTAAAACAGTTTTGATATGAAGGCACCATTCTGTCAGCTTTAATGCTTGCTCACCATGTGCCTAGGAGTCACTACCAAATTAGGAGGAAACTGGGTTCACTCAGCCTGCACCCCTACATTGAGTTTTATAGGGAAAATTACAATAACCAGTTAACTAATGATTCATTTCACACAGTTTTAAAACAACAGGATTGGCAAAAACTTTCTATGTTACATTGTACTCCCTGTTGATCTGATTCATCTGTTAGCTGTTACAGAATACTTTCTCTCACATTGCTACAATCCCCTAAGCTCTCCCGATGAGATTTATACTTACTAATTGGTAGGCTTTTCTCTTGGGAAATAAGTGACTAACAGGAGCAGTCACTTTCAGCAGAAACAAATCTTCATTGCCAGGAAGATATGTGCATTGTGATCAGTTTACTTGACTCATCTCATAGAAAAGTCATTTTCTTTTGCTCTTCTCTCAATGTTGCTCGTGGTTTTTGGCCATACTTAGTGTTTGCTCTGATCGAAGATATTAGGATACTTTCTAGGTTGTACTAGTTTGATAGGTGCATGCATGTGTGAGAGGGATATGATCCATGCACTCTCTCACTAGATAATCCTTGTGCATGTGCTAGAGTTTCTCACCATGCTGCATGCTGTGGAGAATTAAAAAAGAAATGTTCTTCTCTCGCCATAGACTTGGGGACAGAAGGTTTGTGGGCCGGTCAGTGCAGTAGATTAATGTAAGGTTGGCAGTGCCAGAAGAGAGAGTGTGACTCCCAGAGGGCCCCTCAGGAGCTTGAAGTAGCCTCAGGGTATCCCTCTGCAGGTGCCCCTCTGCTAGGCAACTGACTTGCCCCAAATCAGCCCTGCCCCAGGAAGAGACTATGGAAATCAAAGACCAGAAAAGACCCAGTGGTTATGTTCATTTTCACTTGTGATATTTTCATTTAAGTGGTAACTTAGTTTTTTGGGGTTTTTGCTGTTGTTGTTGTTTTTTATCCTCACCCGAGGACATTTTTGCATTTATCTTCAGATAGAGTGGCAGGGAGAGAGGGAGAAATATCCATGTGAGAGAGACACATCAATTGGTTGCCACCTGCACAACCCCAAATGGGACCGGGGACAAACTGCAACCGAGGTACATGCCCTTAGCGGGAATCAAACCCAGGACTCCCTGGTCCGCGGGCTGACACTCTAACCACTGAGTCAAACCAGCCAGGGCAAGTAGTAGCTTAGTTTTTTGACGGGCTTCAAATTTCAAAGTCTTAATCTGTGTTATGAAACTAGTCCACCTTTTCAGTAGAGTGAGGAGGATACTGTAGCAAGACCCCAGAGCTGATGGGTAAATGCCGCTAGCAGATTCTTGCTTCACACAAAGTACTCAGCCTACTAAGAGCTCAGTAAATATTTGTGGAAAACTTATATTTATATGGTTTTCCAATACAGTGGCATTATAGTCTAGGTGCCATTTATTTGATTTACAATTTTAGTCTTGGGAATTTTCTTCTGACGTTTTTTGTCTATTTTGTAAATTTCGGGAGTAAAACAAACTTACTGTAAAAATTTATGAAGTGACAAGTATATGTAAATTACCTAATTCCTTTGCCAATAGTAACCACTGTTAAGACTTTTTTGTGTGCATTTTGTCTGTGCATATAAATCTAAATGTGTAGAGGAATCTAAACATGTAGATTCCACTGACCCATTCTGCTTTTTTTATTTTTTATTTTACTAAATGGGACTACATTTCTCTGCAATTTGCTTCTATCACTTATTAGGATATTTTAGTTGTCTTTTTATATCAGATTTAAAGATCTGCTCTGTTCTTTTTTAATGTATGGTAGAGTGATTTTATAACTGATTTAGCTTGACCCCAGTTCGTGGGCTCATATGCTGCTGCAACTCTGTGTCTGTGCATCTGAGTAAAATCATCTGGACTGCTCGTGTGAGCACCATACGTCTGGAAGGTAAATCCTGGCTGAAAGGTACGGACACCTCGATGTCCTCACCTATTGCCAAATTCCCCTCTGCGAGGAATGCTGTTTCCTCCCTCATAAGAAGATAGGGTGCCAAGTGCCTGCCTGCCCTACCCCCTTCTGGCACTGATAGCATAGTCCATGCAGGAAAATGGCGAAAGATGGTCTCTTTGTTTGGATGAGGTTAAATATGTTTCTGTACTTAGTGGCCATATTTTATTTTTTAAAGTCGTGAGTGCCTGGCCAGTGTGGCTCAGTGGTTGAGCATCGACCCATGTACCAAGAGGTCGCCGGTTTGATACCCAGTCAGGGTTGTGGGCCATATCCCCAGTGGGGGCATGCAGGAGGTGGCCAGTCGATGTTCTCTCTCATTGATGTTTCTATTTCTCTCTCAAACTCAATAAAGAAAAAAAATTTTTAAATATATAAAAAGTCATGAGCTTCATGTTTATATGCTCTGCTCAGTTTTCTAGTGAATTGTTCATTGTTTTCTTTTTTTTCTTGCTACATTTTATTTAATTTATTTTAATTAATTTATTTATTTTTGTTATGTTCATTGTTTTCTGTTGACTACTAAGTAAACTAGGTCAATGTCTTATATTTCCCCAGTACTTTTTCCTGGCTTTTCATTGGTATAGTATTTTTATGGTGGTTATTGTTTGGTTATAACATTCTTAATTTTTATGTAAACAGGCTTTTTTGGTGTTTTTTAGCTCCGTGCTTCTCTATTTCGCGTCTTTCCTTCTCTTAAGGGTTTCTGTTTTTGTCTTGATCTTTTCTTTAAAAAACATTTTGTTTTGTTCTAGTCCTTCACCAGTTTGATGTACATCCTTAGACAAAATTCCTTCTGTAGGAAGGTTTCAATGGTCTTGAACGACATATCTAATCCTGACGTGGTCAGATTGCCCCAGCAGGGGAGGCAGTGGCATGGCCCACTGGTCCAGCTGCCCGAGGTGTTAGAGGCCGACCTTCACCTCCGTGACCTGGCTCATCACGTAATGAACTGGGGTCGGAGAGTAAGGAGGATCTGGTTGACATGCTCGCTTAGAACACTGATGTGGCATTCTGTCTTGCAAAGGCATTTGTTAGAAAGTCCTTACATAAAAGGGAATGGGGTTTTACAGGCATTTGCACTGACCGCCTTTCTCCCCGTTCTCTCAGATATCTTGAACGAACTCTTCCAGCGGGAGAACAGGGTATTGCATTACTGGACCATGAGGAAGAGGCGGCTGGACCAGTGCCAGCAGTACGTGGTCTTTGAACGAAGTGCCAAGCAGGTCAGTGCTCCCCACCCTATGTTCAGACCTCCGTTTCCACGGTTTCAGAGCCACTTTCTAATAACCAAAACAGCCGTGCCTTGTAATGAACACTTTGTTGCAAAAAGGAAACCCCACAACCTCATAAAAGCATCACTTGGTGACCTGGGCCCTCAGCAAGGGTGCTACTCAGCTTGTCTCCACTGTCTGTACCTCCTGTTTAAGACAGCTAAGTGCAAGTGATACGTGATGACGATGTAAAAATCACCATGGCCCGACTGGCGTGGCTCAGTGGCTTGAGCGTTGTCCCGTGAACTGAGAGGTCCTGGTTGGATTCCCAGTCAGGGCACATGCCCGGGTTGCAGGCTTGATCCCCAGTAGGGGGCGTGCAGGAGGCAGCTGATTGATGTTTCTCTCAGACATCAATATTTTTCTCTCTCTCTCCCTTCCTCTCTCTAAAAAATCAATAAAAACATGTTTAAAAAAAAACAAAAAATAAAAATCATTGTGGAATCTGGGTCCTATATTTGAGTAAACATATAGTGGGCAGTTTTGTGTATTGCTATATTTTTATGTTTAAGATAATATTTTGTTCAGATAAATGGAGCAAATATTAAGAAATGTGACAGAATTTCTAACAGTTCGGTTTGGGCAGAAACATTCACGTGTTTGGCTAACGCAGAGACATGTAGAGGACACATTCGAAGGGGCCCCTCTCTAAGGTCACTTTGGGGTGAATTGCTTCTGCCTATGTGGTCAGTTGTGGAAGGTCATTTTAGGGGAAAATCTGTCAGACCCCTAACTTGAACACTAAAATCCTTCACTTCTCTTTGGCCTTCACTGTAGCATAAGAACCCATAGAGCTGTCTCTTATTCCCCATGTCAAGGCGCTTAGAGTCACGTGGTGACCACGCCGGACTGGACCATCTTCCCAGTCCACCTGCCGGTCAGAGCAGGCCTGCGGAGAAGGCGTGGAGCCTGAGAAAGATGCCGTCTTCCTCCCTCAGGCTCCCACTCAGGGAGCATATTTTGTTGCCTGTGGGTGAATGTTCATCTCGCCGTGGGTGCCCTGTTCCCCACAGGCTGATAAGCTGGAGGTCACGGTGCACAGACCTGCAGCCTGACTCGGCCTTTTCCTCCACTTGCCTGACGTTCCCAGGTGCCGCCATCATCGTCCCAACAGGTGGGACAGCAGTGTGTCAGTGTTTAAATCAGATATGCTCACCATTTTATTTAAAAACACTTCAATCACGTTTTAGATTTATGACAGCCTGATTTTGTTTCTAATTAGAGATAATTTCATAATTCTCACATATCTATTATTTCTCTGTTGAAAGACAAGGAATCCTTCAGCTACACAGAGCAAAACTGCAAATAATTCCCTTGACAGAGGAAATGTGTCATTGCTTTTTCAGAAAGCGAGCTCATCTGCCAAATATAAAATCGTTTTTAGGCCGTGAGCAGTGATGACCGGCTGGCTCCATGGACCTGTTGGGTTCTGTTCTGTACCGTGATCAGTTCCATAGCATGGACCACGTATGACAGACCGTCCTTGAGGCCCCTGGCTGGACTGCGGTTCTCAGGATGGCACTGAGAGGTTCCCTGGATGCCGCCTCACTGGCGGTGGAGAGGAGAGGTGGTTCCGGCCCTGGCTCCGCCCCCGGCGAGTCCTCTGCTGCCCCCTCTTCCTTACCCCCGCCTCTGAATGTCCACTTTCTCCAGGGCTCAGTTGAGGCGTGTTCTTGTTTCTCTTTCCTCTCCTCTGATCTTCTCTGCTGCTACCCCCAGCCCTCACCTCTGTTTTTGGTGTCCAGACTGATACTCCTGGCCACCACCTTGGCACATACTCCCCTCACCCCTCCACCCCTCCTGCACAGCTTCTCCCACCCCTCCCTACCCCCCCACCCCACCCCCCGCAGCCTGCAGCTTCCAGCTCTGCTGCCTCCCCCGCTGGCCGTCCTTCTGGGCCAGCCTCCCACTCTCGTTTGTCTTTCGTGTATCTTTCTTCATTCTCTCCCCTTCCTGGTCTGCAGCAGCCTGGCCTGAGCTTCTCATTCCCTGGTGTATCACCCCGCACCTGCCGCCATAGTAGGCACTCAGGTACCATTGGCTGTGTGAGTGGAGAAACCAAGGACCTTTGAATCAATTGACAAAAATGGCTTTCTGCCTTGATTCAGAGTCAGTGTTAACATTGTTTCTGAGATGGGATAGCCAAGCTCAGGCACAGCACACGTAAATCCCAGCCAGTAAGCTGCGTGGTAAGTAATCTGGGTCATGGTTTTCTTTTCCTTTTTTTCTTCTGAAATGCTCGAAATGCTGTGAAGTACCCAGCAGAAGCAGTGACATTTCTGTTCCAATACCAGCAAAACAGTGGATGACTTCGAGATGATGAAGGGCAGATAGAAACCCTTTTACTTTCTTACGCTTCTTTTCCATCCATCCATTTAGGTGTGTGTGTTTAATTAAGTTGGATTTTACTTCAGATATATGAGTATAGAAGGAAAAAATTGGCTTCCCTGAACCAATTCCCAAAACCATGAAAGAACAGACGAGCGAGAACTGTCATTCTGTTGTGATATGAACCTCGCTGGCCCCTGTCTCCCCAGGCGGAAGGTGTTCCGCCATCCCCCCAGCAGTGCAGCCATGCTCAGTGCAGCTGGCCCTCTGCGGAGCCCCCAAAACAAGTGAAGTGGGCACATGCCTGGGTGTTCACCGCGTTCAGGAATAGGAAGAAAGGGCTAAACTGTCCTTTTGAAAGCTAGGAATTTGAATATGTGTTCCTGTTTTGTTTTTTTTTTTTGTTTTTTTTGGTTAAAAGTCCCAGGCAGGTTGTAAAGTTCCAATAACATGAATGTCTCAATATTTAACAGTGTGAGGCCTCAGCCCACCCCTTCCCCCATTCTTGAAAAAGAATCTTATTTGTGGTTTCTTCCATTGTGACTTCACATTCATGGTTATAAAAAACTCATCACCTTTTCTTTTTTTTTTTTTTAATTTTTTTTCTTTATTGATTTGAGAGAAAGAGGAAGGGAGAGGGAGAGAGAGAGAGAACATCGATTGGCCGCCTCCTGTGTGCCCCCCACGGGGGATCGGGCCCACAACCTGGGCATGTGTCCTGACTGGGAATCAAACCGGCAGCCTCTTGGTGCATGGGTCAACGCTCAACCACTGAGCCACACTGGCTGGGCTTGACCTTTTTATTGTTATCACATAAGTGACACAATTGCAACTCTCTAGAACGTGAGTTGTTGTTTTTTTTTTTTTTTTTCAGTTTTAGAATGATGATGCTTATTTCAGAAATGTGTCTGTCTTCAAGGGCTGCTTCTCAACGCGTGCCGGCCTTGGCCTGCGACTTCCCATTCACATGAGACACTGAGGAGTTCCTTCATCGCCGTGTGTGTCACCATGAACATTTTTCATTCCTTCCCGTCTAGGCTCTAGAATGGATCCATGACAACGGGGAGTTCTACCTGTCCACACACACCTCCACAGGCTCCAGCATACAGCACACGCAGGAGCTGCTGAAGGAGCACGAGGAGTTTCAGATCACCGCCAAGGTATGTCCCGATCTGCCCGCCCCTCTGACGGTGGCCTGTGCATCTGCTCGGGCTTTTCCAGAATAACCTAGAACAGGATGCTTTGCGTGAATAAGGTGGTGCTCAAATAGATCATGTAAGAAATACCTTATGAACCGAGAAACAGGGTGACCCACATGGCTTGTTCCACAGGAATTTTGTGATACTTCTTACTGCCTTTCACACTCGCCCCTCAGGGTTCCCTTCCCTCCTTTGTTCGCCGTGCCTCTGATTTCTGCACACACGTCTCATCTCCTTCCTTTTGATTCGCGTTTGTCCTTGTCGCCGTCATCTCTCTGCTCTTTGCTAGGCTGTGTTCTGAGTGCTTGCTGTGTCTGTGCAGCTCTGGTGCTTGCCAGCTGCCCTCGGCTGCGTTCTGTGGGTGTTTCCTTCCTCTGCTCAGTGACA
This sequence comes from Molossus molossus, assembly GCF_014108415.1. Taxonomy (NCBI): domain Eukaryota; kingdom Metazoa; phylum Chordata; class Mammalia; order Chiroptera; family Molossidae; genus Molossus; species Molossus molossus. The sequence goes on along the minus strand of NW_023425366.1, from coordinate 28,082,281 downwards.
GTGGTGCCGCGGCGCTGTCTCCGCTCAGTCGCTCCTGAAGCCCTGTCTGTCGCTGGCAGGGTATGCCAGTGCTGTTGGTGGTGGCTCGCAGGTTTAGGAAACTGGAGGCATTTTCAGTTTTCTCCCCCAAATCAGAGTACAGGTAAATACACCTTTACGGCCTGTACAGTATATGTGAGTGCATACCAAGTTCTAAGCAAATATAGGAGTCTTCACGTTGACCTGCAGAGACTGACGCCTCCTTTGCCACGACATCTCCTTCTCAAGCGGTGGTTTTCTTTTTGTTTTTCAAGGGTTTTGAATACACATGTATTGTAATACCTTCCGAAGTGCCTCTGTTTTTGATGACAGATTTTGAGTTTTTAGAAAAAACTAAAAATTGAAGAGTAGGAAGTAGATGATCAAGCTAAATCATATGTTTGGTTAAAAAGAAGTATCCCTATAAGTTAAAAAGATTGATTGTTTTGTGTGTGTGGCCCTTAACTTGGCTTTGAAAACATATCAGAGAGGTATTTTTGAATCATTTGGGGTAAAGATAGCTACTTTGTATTATGTTTATTTGTACTTTTTTAATGTTTTCTGTAACAGTTTCTTAACTCCTCCTGCTATTCTTCCCAGCCCTCCAGCCCAAGCTCTAGGGTATTTACTTCCACTCAGCCTCAGGGCGCTGGGCACTGGGAACCCCTGGTCTCCGCTCTGGAGAAACATAGTCTAGTGGAGCCATAAACAGACTGACTACTGCAGGGCTGGTAAAGAGGCCTGGCACTTTGTGGGGGCACTGTGAGCATTTGGGGGGACAGGCTCAGGCAAGCATAGCCTCACCATGATAGAGGGGCCTTGCACGCTCAGAGGAGGAGAGCTGACCTGTCCTGCCTCTGCAGGTAAGGATTAAGTCTTTCCCTTCCTCTAGATACAGCACACTGTTAGCTGTGTGATTCTCATTTCCGTTAATAGTTGGGTAAAAAAAAATTATAGTTATTATGTGCATGATATGATATCTGTTTCTCTGAACATCCTTTGATTATAAAGGTATGAAGAAAATATTTAAGATAACACTCAGAAGTAGATGTAATATTGTTCCTTTTCATGGACTGAAGGTTTCAGTAATGCTGCCGTCTGCAGGCTGTTCTGTGTGGCTGTTCACTGACAACACGAGTTGTCAGTGAACAGCCACGGGGCGGGGGGGGGGGGCACCACGCACGTAGAACAGGACGTGAATGTACCTGTCTGGAGCTGAGCATGGTAGCTTGTTCCACCAATGGAGTGTGTATGAAATGATTTTTCCATTATTCCTACATTTCTCTGTTACTCAAATTTGGAGTATGATCATTGGAAGAATGAGCAGTAAAAGGCATTTCTTTTGCCCTTTTATTGAATTTTTTTTAAGCATCTAAAATCATAGCCCGGCTGGTATGGCTCAGTGGATTGAGCATCATTCCACAGACTGAGAGGTCCCAGTTCAATTCCTTGTCAAGGCTCATGCCCGGGTTGTGGGCTCAATCCCCATTAGGGGACGTGCAGGAGGCAGCTAATCAGTGTTTCTTCCTCTCTCTCTCTCTCTCTCTCTCTTTCTTTTTCTTTATTGGTTTTAGGGAGAGAGAGAGAGAAACATCGATGAGAGAGAACATTGATTGGCCGCCTCCTGTATGTGCCCCACTGGGGATCCAGCCCACAACCTGGGCATGTGCCCTGACCAGGAATCGAACCGGCATCCTCTTGGTGCATGGGTCAATGCTCAACCACTGAGCCACACCAGCTGGGCACCTTCCTCTCTCTCTTAAAAAAAAAATCAATAAAAATATATTTTAAAATCATAGATGACATCTGACCATACTGTTTCACAAAAATACAGAGCTGTTTCCTTCATTGGATATGGTAGGTTTTGAAAAAACACCTCTCACTTTTTTTTTTAGCAGCTTTTTTCTTTTGGTTTCTGGCTGCTTTCTTTTCATCAGAAAACACCTGATTTGGTGCTTAAAGATATATCATTTAGTTTCTCCCGTTGATATTAAGCTATGTTCTTGTTTGCCTTCTGTTACATAGAGAATCCTTGACTCTGACAGGACAGTCTTCCAATCCACTTGTTACATAATGAGCACTGTAACACTGAGTGTTAATGCACAGAAAGCCTCCCATCCCTAAGACTCAGCCCATTCATTTGCAACTCTGTGCATTTAAATGTACTCCCGCACTCAGGATTAGCCTATCGGTGTTACTTGCCGGCAACAGGTTAGACATGGACATAAATCGTCCTGAAGTTTGCTGTGTTTTGTTTTCTATTTTGATGTAGGTAAGCTGCGTTGTCTTTTATCTCCACTTCTCTGTCCCCAGCACTTAAAACACAAAATAGCTTTCTTAACTGCAGCATAGTTTGTGCTTAAATGTTGGGACAGTATCTCTTTTCTGCGCGTCTCAGCAGGGTCCTGTCTTGACACAGCAATGGAGCCTGGTCCTCACAACCTAAGTTTAAATATCTTGCATTAGCCACATTACTTCTCTTTGATGTTAGAAGTGTTTCCAAGTTGATTCCTTTTGGAATTTATACTTCCAGATCTGAAACCTGGACTTCTCATTTCCTTGGTTTACATTCAGGTTTGTCTTAACATCTTTAGAAAGGTCTCACGCTGATGACAAGCCAGAAGGTGTGTTTAACAGATGTTTTTCTTGTAGTTCACTCTACTCGAGTTCATTTTCACACAAAATGAAAGCCCTAGAAACTTGGAGAGTATTTTCAGTTTGGCTGTTCCCAATAAACAGCTTTTATAAAATCCATAATACTGATTTTTTTCCCCAGAGACAATTAATGTTCCTTGAGTTTTATTTTCATATATTTTTTGAAGCATATGTATTAATGCTGTTAAGTGTAACTACCATGAGTGTCCAATAAAAATGAAGTAAAACAAAATTTTTAAATAAATTTTTAAAAAGAGAGTAACTACCATGCCCATTAAAGTTACAAGCATATACACACTTGCATAAAGAACCCAGTGTTAGCCCTGGCTGGTGTGGTTCAGCGGTTAGAGCATCAGCCTGCGGACCAAAGAATCCCGGGTTCAGTCCCGGCCAAGGGCACGTATCTCAGTTGCAGTTCGTCCCCAGCCCTGTTTGGGGTCATGCAGGAGGCAACCAATCAATGTGTCTCTCTCACATTCATGTGTCTCTCCCTCCCACCACCCCCACTCTAATTGAAGATAAACGGAAAAAAAAAAAAAAGCCCAATGTTAATTTATTTACTCAGTAAATATTCCGTGAATGTCCACTATGTGCCAGACACATGGAAGATGCGGAGATACTAGTAAGCAAAACAAATATTCCTGGCCTGTGATGGTTGCCACCTAACAGAAGAGAGACCAACAAGAATGTCCTAAGTAAACTGCGTTCTCGTGAGAAGAGGCCACGTGCTGTGAGAAACAGGCGAGCAGGCGGGAAGGGCGGTGGGTGCAGGGAGAGACGTGGAGAAGGTGGCCTTCGGTGGAGCCAAGGCCTGAAGGAAGGAGCCACGGACACGTCCAGGGCGCTAGCATTGCAGGCAGCAGGGCACCCGTGTAGAGAACCAAAGGCATGAGCCCCTGGGGCCTGGGTGCTGGGGAGAAGGGTGCTCCGCCGCTGCCGGGTTGCTGGGGTTCGTGTGGAGCCTGAGCATCTTCACAGCCGACTGGACAGGTGCCTGGTGAATTCTGGCTCAGAACTTGCATCGTACAAACCAAGATAATGTATCCAGGTTTTGAACACTGACCTTTCTTTTGGGGATTTTTAAAGTCAATTTCCTGAATGTTAGTCATAAATATTTTCTAGTTAAAGCTTATCTGAGAAAAGCTAGGTTCCAGGGCAGAGGAGTAACTGCTCGTCTGAATTATCAGTGGGAATATTGAAGGAAGCCTCATGGTAGGAATAAATGAAATAGATGTGACTACAGATCAGTTAAAACATCAGAGTTGAGTAAAGTTACTGCCATATATAGACCCAATGTTTTATGTTTTTCCCTAACTTTATATGAAGTAAGAACTGTAAAGTTTAGCTTCATAAAATATCTTTTCTATGTACATATAAAATGAAACAATTTTTTTTAAAGAGAGAGTTCTAAAATGGAACAAACTTTGAAATACCTCTGTAGAGATCATTCCCTGACTGGTGGCTTTTCCTCCATATCCCCCGCGAGTGAAAAAAGACACGCACATGTGATACACAGGAGCTTCAGCAGGAATATCACGTCTGCCGTGAGACCTCCTGGCCACAGAGGCATCAGGAAAACAGAAGTCTCAGGTGACTGCTGTCCTCAGAGAGCTTTTGGTGTAACTGGGCACACAAAATTTTAAAATAAATTTTAAAGGTGAGAGTAACTAAAGCAGGAAAGGTCTCTGTAACCAATATGGATACACTCAAGAGAAGATAGTCATAGAATTTAGGGAGGACATCCTGAATGATGGCTCATTCATGCATTCTGCAGATTCCACTGAGCATCTGCCAGATGAATAGGCTGAAAGGAAGTCTAGATTTTTTTATCTGCAGTCTTAATAATACCATTTGTTATAGAAGAGGTGAGGAAGGAGCTAGTCTACTACAATCAGGGAGGTACAGTTGGATGGATGTGGGATGTTTGTCTAAGTTTCTGTCACCAGCAGTTTTTTTCCTGTTCAGAACTGAGTTGTAGGCAACTTGCCACTATTTCTGGTTTTTGGCAGTTGGATTCATTCGCTTCACAATACTTTCCCGTTGTGTGTGTGTGTTTTTGTTTTTGCAGCAAACCAAAGAGAGGGTGAAGCTACTGATACAGCTAGCTGATGGCTTTTGTGAAAAGGGGCATGCCCATGCAGCAGAGATAAAAAAATGTGTCACTGCCGTGGATAAGAGGTACAGAGATTTCTCTCTGCGGATGGAGAAGTACAGGACCTCTTTGGAGAAAGCCCTGGGGATTTCTTCAGATTCCAACAAATCGGTAAATTTCTTTGTGCGAACTGAATAAATCTCGGTGCTCTTCATGTTCCTTTATGATTCAGCTCACTGAAGTTCATTCACTGTCTTATCCCACAGAGTAAAAGTCTCCAGCTGGATATCATTCCAGCCAGTGTCCCTGGGTCAGAGGTGAAACTGCGGGATGCTGCTCACGAGCTGAATGAGGAGAAGCGGAAATCTGCCCGCAGGAAAGAGTAAGCCGGTCTTTAAGCACCTGCCAGACTCATTGAGGAAGTGAAGAGAATGTCACTTGGACAAGCAGGCTTCTGTGTGTGCTTTGCGACCAAATGGCATGATGACTTCTTGTTGTTTGGAATGCACTTAGTTTTTACAGCTCAAACTCCCCTGTCACCTGGGTCAGACCCTGCAATCCCATTTCCTATGGGCCTGACAAATCAGTTTAGTATAATTTGTCATCAGTTAGGTGATGAGTAGTAATACTTAGGAGAAGAAATGACTAACGCAGGTGGAGGTGTTCAAACGCTGCTGATTAGTGAACTATACTAGATATTAATAAGATAAAAGATTGCTCTAAACCAGTAATTCTCCATCACAGACAGCATTTGTCTCCTGGGGGACATTGGCCACGTGTGGAGACATTTTTGGTTGTCACAGAGTGGGGAGGGGCGTTACTACGGACATCTAGTGGGTAGAGACCAGAGAGGCTGCTAAACATCCTACAGGCACGGCCCCCCGCAAAGTGTTATCCAGCCCCCAGTGTCACCAGTGGAGAAACCCTGATCTGTAGGTGCCTCGACAGAAATGTTTCCAAATTGTTTTCCCTTCGAATTGATGGCTGGATACTGCCGTTCTATCTATTCTCGATTTAATTCTCTAGAACACATTACTGACTAATGATTTTTAAACCACTTAATTATTTCAGAAACCATAAAAGCAGGTATGCTTTTACAAGCGGGTCCTGACTGAGACTAAACTATTTGCTGTCTCCCTGTGTTTAAGGTTCATAATGGCTGAGCTAATTCAAACCGAAAAGGCTTATGTCAGAGACCTCCGGGAGTGTATGGATGTAAGTAAGTTTTGTTGCTTGTTTATTTAGATTGAGTATAATCTTGTATTTATTCTTACCTGTTAGTAATGCTGAACATAATCATATTTTTTTTGTTGTGTTTGAGATTTAAAGTGTGATTAAACAGCCGATTTCAGGTTTCTGCACTTCTCTGAGTTCTGGGCTTGTGTCCTGCTCATGACAGATGACAGAGCATCAGTCCTCTCATTACGTCCGTCACATGACGGCCCGGCTGACATACTCTTTGTGCAGAATTTCACAGCAGCCTCAGAGAAACGTGTCTACCAATTATGGTTGGCAACTAACACTCAGTAGTTTTATGAGTATTTGTCGTACCTTATGGAGTAGGTTGATTCCAAAATTCAAAACTGGGAATAAAAGTTTAGAGCTAAAAGGTGTAGGAACTAGTCTCAAGTATTATAGCAACCGAGGAGTTTTCTGCTCTGGTTTTCTCAGTTTTGCATGCATTTCTGAAAGATTCCATTCTCAAGATACATGTTCAGGCACGTGAACTCTCGGTGCAGCCCTACAGATGTCAGAAACACCCGTTTCTTGAAAACTTGGTGTCGGCTGTGTCTAATTCCTCTGTTTCCCTCCGGGCCAGACCTACCTGTGGGAGATGACCAGCGGGGTGGAGGAGATCCCACCTGGCATAGTGAGCAAAGAGCTCATTATCTTCGGGAACATGCAGGAGATCTATGAGTTCCACAACAGGTGAGTGGCCTTGTTTTCAGGGGGCCATAGCGAGTTACTCCCGCGAGCTAGATACTGTGCAGACATTTCCTTACAAGACATCAGGTTTCCGATTGGCTTAAGTGTAGATTTCAGTGATGTTGTCGAAGTTTGAGTGAAGCCCGTCAGACTGTCTTCAAATAGACTGTCAATCTAAAGACTATTTTAATACAGACTCAACTTTATATTTGTGAGTCACTTCCTGTAGAAATAAGATTAGGAAAACTGTTTTTCTGAGAACCCTGCCTCTTCTCAAGCTGCGTTATCAGCTGCTGCATGAGTGGCTCCTTAGGGTTAAAAGAAAGGAGAGATTTCCATGGGTTGCAGGGCAGCGTTTGGTCTTTTTGGATAAGAGGGAAGAAGGAACTGAGGATGGAACAGATGTGTGGTCTGTCCACAATAAAATGCACTTTCCATTGGTCAGAGGAGGCACATAGTTCTATTTCTAATAAATTTTTGAAAAGCAGCAGAACCTTTTCAGGGGGAGTCTGTGCAGCCCAGTAGCGTGTGGAATGACGATGTGGGGCCAGAGCTCATGGGGTCGTCCCACTCCCCTACCCCACCCCAGTGAAAGACACTACACTCTAACGGGGTTACTCTAATGGGGTTCTTCTGATTGAATATTTACATTCCTACATTATTGCCTGGCTACTAAACAGCACTTTCCTAGAAGTGAGCCACTAGGTTAAAATTTCTGTTCGAAAGTGTTTGAATGCTAAACTGGTGAGCTGAAAGTCACAATAACTTACTCTGGTTAAGAGCTACACATTTTGTTAAATCTCAGAATCTAGCGGGCACAGATTTTTCACTGCATTTGACTAAAATGATGAAATTCACCAAAGTTGCGTATGCTTGGTCTAATTTCTGGCATATTTCACTGCTAAAATGTTTGAAAACATCATAAAGCTACAATAATGTTTTGTTCTCTGCAGCATATTTCTGAAAGAGCTGGAGAAATACGAGCAGCTGCCAGAGGACGTCGGGCACTGCTTTGTTACTTGGGTAATGAAACCTCAGCTTCCCGTGGTCTTGGTTATTTGGTGGCTTTGAAGGAAGTTAGAAGGAATCTAGTTCATTTCTTTTCGGTCACCATCTTCTGCTGGTATCTGCATACAGAAAAATGGACTTTGTCTAAAGGAGTTACATTCCCCAGCTAGTTATTAATGCAGAATGACCTTATTATTGGCTGTAGTGATGATTTGACAGACCACTTAGTGTGCCAGACCTCTGCCTGGCCCTGGGGATTCATAGCCAGATACGAGCACCTCGCCCTGCCGGGTGGGGGTGGGGATCTCCAGTCAGAGGGGAGGCAGACATGTGACCTGGCGATCACGCCATCTAAGCGTACGGCCCAGGTTTCCACTCTCCACTGTGGGGGAAGAGGGCATGCCCAGCCCACCTTGCTGGGCTGCGGGGTGGGGGTGATTCTGGAGGTGCACGTAGCAGCAGGATGTTCCTTATTTTAATAGATTTCTTTATAAATTAGGGTTTCTTTAATTTGGGGCTTAAATATCCTTTATCCACACACCTTTTTTACATAAAAGTTAATCATATTTTGACTTACTGCGTTGGGAAGTGATATTCTAATTTTTTTGTTTATAGGCAGACAAGTTTCAGATGTATGTCACCTATTGCAAAAACAAGCCCGATTCCACTCAGCTGATATTAGAGCACGCGGGCTCCTACTTCGATGTAAGTCATAGGTTCCTGCAGAAACGGAAGTTTCTTAAGTTGTGTTTGATATACATAAAATGCAATCGTATTCAGACCTTGCATGTAATTGATGGAACAATATTTTCATTTTTCTCTATGACATATAGGGTGGGATATTCTTATATTCTGTTTTTAAAAGCTATAACAACTAGGCCCATTGAGAGGTTTATTTATATTCTCACAGGTGTAAACATAGATATAGCTCACCTTTTGAAAAAAAATATTGCAGGTTGGTTATTTAGCACACAAAGGAATGAAACCTCAGGGCACAACATGCAGAATGCTTTCTGGGTTTGCAGAATGTAGTCAGATGTGTGCCATGTAAATTCTGATTAAAAGGTGAGGTCCTTTCGAATGGTGTGGATCCTTTGGCTCATTAGGCCATGAGAATGTGAGACGTGTCTGTGTGTTTGCGCAAGGCCAGGTGTGGTATTCTGCTCTTCTCTGAAAGTCTGGGCATTAGAATGCTTGTTAGCATCTGTCTTTGAGATGGAGCCCTACCTGTAGATGACCCCGTCTCGATTGTCATTCCCATGACCAGGAATTACACGGCACGGCCTGTGTAAAGAAAAGGTCTCCTCCCAGCCTGGTGCTGCCTCTTCTTTTCAGCGTCTCACACAACCCTGGGTCTTTGCTGTTAGAAGAAACCCCACGCCACGTGGCTATGCACAGTGTCAGAATGATTTAAGGACGGAGCATTTGAGAGCATGTGCCACATTTAATGTTTGGAATCAAAGCCGTTGAGAAAAACACTTTGCCCTGAAAATCTCCAGGGATACAGGAAATCATGTTTGTCTAAGAGAGAACACAGATTACTTGCTTGTGGTTTTCCTTGTACAGCGTTACTGCACGGCTGTTGGGCCCATTTAACCCATGGTGTTGGCATAGGTGCTTAGCAGAAAGTGGGGAACACACAGGGCACCCCCCTTGCAGGCAGAAAGGAATGTAAACCGCAAGGACTTGATTACATGTAAACAACTTAATTACAAATGCAAAGAAAAAATCCTGGCGTTAGATAGACCACTGACCAGGGTGCTGGGTCCCCCTTCCCTCAGCTCTCAGCTCCCTCCCATCCAAAGTAAAATTTTATAAGCAAAGAAGTCTTAGAAAAGGGAAACTTTATTATTTCAGCTGGATTAAATCTTTGTCAGGTGTTTTGGAAGACGACTGTGCTCTTGTAACCAATTTTGAATCATATAATGCATCAGGTTGAGGATGTCAACAAAGATAGTGAGGTTGGTGTTTAGAAATATTGGAGATGTGTTTCTGAAAATATTATTAGGACAGGATGTATTAAAAAGACATTACTGTGTGTTTCCCAGATGTCGTGGTCTATCTGGGAGATGGAACACTGCTGAGCAGTGTGAAGGGACAAATAAGCCCTTGATACATGAACAGCATGGACTAATCTCCACAACGTGGGCTGAAAGCAGCTGGATACAAGAGAATATATTCTGGTTCATTATATATGAACTTCCAGAAGATGCAAAATGTATCTGTGTGATAGAAAGTGGAACAAGGGTTGCCTCTTGGTGGCAGTGGGGGAATGGGTGGGGGAACTGATTGGAAAGGGGAGGAGAGAACTCTGAGTGGTGGGGGACTGATTGGAAAGGGGAGGAGAGAACTCTGAGTGGTGGGGAGCTGATTGGAAAGGGGAGGAGAGAACTCTGAGTGGTGGGGGACTGATTGGAAAGGGGAGGAGAGAACTCTGAGTGGTGGGGGAGCTGATTGGAAAGGGGAGGAGAGAACTCTGAGTGGTGGGGGACTGATTGGAAAGGGGAGGAGAGAACTCTGAGTGGTGGGGGACTGATTGGAAAGGGGAGAACTCTGAGTGGTGGGGGACTGATTGGAAAGGGGAGAACTCTGAGTGGTGGGGAGCTGATTGGAAAGGGGAGAACTCTGAGTGGTGGGGAGCTGATTGGAAAGGGGAGAACTCTGAGTGGTGGGGAGCTGATTTGGAAAAGGGGGAGAGACTCTAGAGTGGGGGGGAGCTGATTGGAAAAGGGGAGGAGAGAACTCTGAGTGGTGGGGAGCTGATTGGAAAGGGGAGGAGAGAACTCTGAGTGGTGGGGGACTGATTGGAAAGGGGAGAACTCTGAGTGGTGGGGAACTGATTGGAAAGGGGAGGAGAGAACTCTGAGTGGTGGGGGACTGATTGGAAAGGGGAGGAGAGAACTCTGAGTGGTGGGGGACTGATTGGAAAGGGGAGGGGAGAACTCTGAGTGGTGGGGAACTGATTGGAAAGGGGAGGAGAGAACTCTGAGTGGTGGGGGACTGATTGGAAAGGGGAGAACTCTGAGTGGTGGGGAACTGATTGGAAAGGGGAGGAGAGAACTCTGAGTGGTGGGGGACTGATTGGAAAGGGGAGGAGAGAACTCTGAGTGGTGGGGGACTGATTGGAAAGGGGAGGGGAGAACTCTGAGTGGTGGGGAACTGATTGGAAAGGGGAGGAGAGAACTCTGAGTGGTGGGGGACTGATTGGAAAGGGGAGGAGAGAACTCTGAGTGGTGGGGAACTGATTGGAAAGGGGAGGAGAGAACTCTGAGTGGTGGGGAGCTGATTGGAAAGGGGAGGAGAGAACTCTGAGTGGTGGGGAGCTGATTGGAAAGGGGAGGAGAGAACTCTGAGTGGTGGGGGACTGATTGGAAAGGGGAGAACTCTGAGTGGTGGGGGACTGATTGGAAAGGGGAGGAGAGAACTCTGAGTGGTGGGGACTGATTGGAAAGGGGAGAACTCTGAGTGGTGGGGGACTGATTGGAAAGGGGAGGAGAGAACTCTGAGTGGTGGGGAGCTGATTGGAAAGGGGAGGAGAGAACTCTCCATGATGGTGGAAACATTCTGTGTCTCGGTTTGGGAGTTGTTTCCGAGTGGGTTAACGTTTGTCAGAACTCACCGACCTGTTCTTAAGATTTTGAGTTGTACTGTATGTGAAAAGAAGTCCTTTAGATGTGCTGTTAATGACAGACATGTGTATCATCATCATTACATCATAAACCCCACATTTTTAAACCACTGCAAATTGTAAAGAAACTTTGGAACCTACATTTATGATCCGGAAGCCAGAGGAGGAGTTGTCCATTTTTAATTTAATCTGCTTGATGCCCAAGTAACAAGTCATTTGGTGATTCCTGCGGCCGACTCTCCACAGGAACCATGCTCGTCTGCTTTTCCTGGCGAGCGTGATCCAAGTGACAGGCAGATGGCGACAGCAGCGTAGTGCTTTGTGAACCCATTTTGAAGCATAGACTCTCGGGTGATGACTGGTTTTTTAAGAACTCCTGAGAAGACTACTAAGAACTAAGAAAGTGCAGATACGGTCGATTGGTGTGGATGGAAATTCTGGGCTCAAAGGCAGTTGAGTGATGAGAGAAGAATTTCTTGATACTGGGTGGATGTGTTAGTGGGGAAGAAGGAGGCCCCTTGGAGGGAGAGTCGGGCTGTGGAGAGGGGTGTGGTCTGTGACTCAGGGCGCAAGCTTCGGGAGCTGTGGTGGGAGAGAGGGCGAGTCCATCCCTGACTCGACTCTGCCGGCTTCGAGGGCGCTGGTGCTGGTGCTGGTGCTGGGAGCACCTTGCAGGGTGCTGGGAGCTGCTTGACCTCCCCCCTGAGAGCCCGTGACAGAGTCAGCGCTGCTGGCTTCTCGTTCAGAGGGATAACTTGACTGAGATTTTAGGTTGACCATATTAAAAGACTAATTAGTGATTTCTGCTTTATATTTACAGAAAAAAATGATATGTGTATATTCATTGTGGGGGTAAAAAAAAATGTGAATTTTTAGGCGGTGCTATCTAACTTACCAGTGGTGTTTTTATTTATATATATAATTTTTGCTTAATTTAGGAGATACAGCAGCGGCACGGGTTAGCCAATTCCATCTCTTCCTACCTTATTAAACCAGTTCAGCGAATAACGAAGTACCAGCTCCTTTTAAAGGTATGTATGAGGCAGCTTCTGCCAAATTTTATGATTGGTACATTACTATTTCGACATTTTTCTTTCTATGTAAAGTACCCTGAAGTTTTAAACTAACACCCAGCATGCTGTTTTTAATTCATTGCCATTTATTTCCCTGATCCATTCCTCAGTACAGCAGGTAAATCAGAGTATATTCCTCGATTACGCCCCTACACGTCACTGGCCATGCCTCGTCCGCAACACAGAATGAGGGAGGAAGGAGAAGCGGCCAGTCGTGGACATGCTAGGCCATTGACCCCAGCACGGCTTGCTGGCTGCGGGCCAAGCACTGTGCCGTGCTCTTTGCAGAGACTGAGCTAACCTCACACAGGGCCAGTCTGCAGGGCTGGGTCCTGGCTCCTGAGGGTGAGGGCCGCGCTCAGAGTCGTCCTTGGGTCGGGCTGATGCCGGGTTTCCCCCCGAATCCAGGAAGGACGCTCCCTCAGGCAGCTTGCTCCCCTTTATCTCTAGTCTAGTCGTTTGTCACACACACATTTATGCATATTGTTCGTACAAGTCACCAGTATTTGAGTCACATTGTCCTCTGCTTTTTCTTGGTTGTAAATGATTATAATTAAAGTCACACTTGCAAAAATCTAATAACTATTGGTCTTGACAATAGGATGGTAAAGAAAACTTAGAATTTGTGGTAAGAATTGCAATGAATGCATTATACACATAATTGATTCATACTTTCTTGACTATAAGAGAAAGAATTTACAATCTCCATCTGATGATGTTTACCCTGCCATTCCTTGGCTGGTGAATGTTAATCAAGCGTTAGAATGTATCAACCGTCCATTTATCCTACTAACAGTATTTTATGAATCATCTGTGTCCCCGGTTCAGTCCCAGTACAACAATAGGAGGTAATAATGAAATTCAGAGGATGGAGTAATGAATACCTGAAACTCTTCTTTACTCTTTTTGTTGGTACGAAAAATCCAGAAACGATTAAGAAGTGGCTTCATTCTTTAGTGAAAGTGACACCATTCTGGAACTAACTTTTCTGTCGAAATAGCCCTCCTACACGTCTGCCTCAGAATCTCACTGCGGGACTGTCTGACCATCCCTCCGAGATGTGAGCGCTGTAACCACAGAGTGGGAGCCGGTGGGCTCAGTGGTCTGTGTTACATTGGCTCCCACTTCCGCAAAGGCAGTTCACTTCCCGATGTCCTCGGGATCCAGGGGTTTGTTTCTAGCATGTGGTTCCACTAAAGATCTCTCCCTTGGTGACGTCACATCTGGTCACTCACCACTAGACTGGTGCTTTCATATGTCACCCTCGATCTGCTGAGGGTTCTTCTAGAGAACGGGAATCAGCTGTGTTGAACCCCAACGAGGCAAGTTCTCTGCCAGTGCAGTCAGTCTGTGCATTGCATTTTTAAAGCACTTTTTGCTGAGCTCTTTAAAGTAATCAAAAATGTCATCAGTTCATGAGTAAAGGTGCTTGTCATGTAGCTGAGTTGCTCTAGACCATCCAGTGTGAGGCCAAGGCTGGCTGTGCTGTCTTGTCCCTTTGTTGAAGACTGGGACACAGAAAGCTGTTGATATGGTACTGACTGATCAGTAGTCATATCATTCATTGAATAACAATGTTCCCTGGGATCTGAGATGTAATCACACCCAGGGAGTGTAATGCAATCATTGGAGCTTCTTCTAAACAGCCTATGTGCCAAGGAAAAGGGGTTCACTGTCGATGTTCCTACTGCGTCGCTGTTCCTCAGCACGAGGTGGCGGTTCCAGGTTCGATGGCCCCGTGTTAGTGGCACCAGAGGTTCAGAATCATGCTGGGTCCCTGTGGGAAGCAGCAGTACTAGCTGGACTCTGCATGACCTTCAGCTACAACCTCTAGCTGACTGTGTTCTGCTCTACTGATGAAATAGTTGTATGATCATTTTTGAGGCTTGGTAGTTAACGTGTACACCAATTATATCTTGATTATAACTCCCTCTGGTTTACTCTGATGTAAAGAAACGTCCTAATTTGAGCAGGAGAGACCCTTTCGTCTAGAGGACACAGAGGCAATCATTTGTTTTCTGTGGGAATGTACACCCAGTAGACCACAGTCTGTTTTTTATCTTGAATGTCAGAACTCTTATTTCTGCAAAGATCTTGGTGGCAGAGAATTCTGCAGTCTTTGGCTAGTTCACAGTCTTGGTCTTCTACAGGAGCTCCTCACGTGCTGTGAGGAAGGAAAGGGGGAGATTAAAGATGGCCTGGAGGTGATGCTCAGCGTGCCCAAGCGAGCCAACGACGCCATGCACCTCAGCATGCTGGAAGGTACCGGCACCACGCCCCAGAGTGCATTTGTGTGCTTGCTGCAGATGTCTGTGCGTGGGTTTTCCATGCCCTGAAAACCGTGGCTTCGTGCCTTTGTGTTTATGTAGAGTTTAAGTGTTTAGATGTGAATGTCTTCTCTTTTAAAGAATTAGTTTTATCACTTCCCTTAAAGATCACATGAAGTGCTTCTACCTAGACGCCCGTCCTTGTCCCGTTCCTGGAGAACGGCCTCTCCGCTCTCTGAACCCCAGGAGCACTGTGCGTCCCTTGCCTGCACCTGCCTGGTCTCTGTGTTGGGTGGATGGGTGGCGGGAAGGCTAGCTCAGCCCCCCAGATTATAAAATCCTTCAAAGAGCATTTTGCCTCCCCGTCTCTATCCGTGGCAGCACTCACTGGGGCCTTGGATGCAGCAGGTGCAACATACCTGCGTATGCAGTTGAAGGTGGTATATAACACGGTACAGAATCAGATAAATCTATTTAAGAAGCTGTTCTGTGTTGCAGAGCTTCACTCGTACTGTCAGGTCACACAGACATATTTACAAGAAGCACGTGCTGGCCTGTGTCATGGTCGCTGGCAGCATCGAGCAGTACACTAGACAGGGCACAGGTGCTGCTCTGTGTTGCAGAGACCAAAAACCAGAGACCAAGCAACATGGCTTTTCTTTCTCTGATGCAAAATCCTGAGCTGATAGGCATCCCTGCGTGACATCAAGGACCCAGGCTCTGTTCCAGCTGGTTTCTCTCTACTCCCTGGATGTTGCCTGGCCAGCTCGGTTCAGAATGTGTCGAGACCATGTGAACCTTCCATCTAGCAGGAAGTGGGAGAGAGGGAGGGCAGGGAACATGACTCTTCCCCCACGGCCTGAGCGAAGGTGTGTGGCTGCCGCCCACTGCAGAAGGCGCTGGGGAAGTATAGTACTCATTTGAGTGCCATGAATGGGAAAAGTGGAATTTGGGAGATAACTAGCAGCCCCCGGAAGTCCATACAATGGGTCACTTCCGCGAAGAGATGAGCATTAGTGAAAGCCAGCCAGTGGCCAGAGCACCGAGCGATTCACAGGAAGAATTTTGCATTCAGAGGGAAGAGAACTCCACCAGAGATGAGCAGCCGGAGCCATTTCCCAGAGGAAGGCTAGAGCAGGGTTTGCAGAAAGACTGACTGCTGTGGACTGTCCCGAAGGGTGTTCTGGGCCCAGGAAGCAGAGGCTAAAGACACAGGCTAGAATGGGGGGGGGGGGGCGGGGGTGTCAGGGAACCATTCTGGGTGGCAGAGGAGGTGTGTGATGGAGTGCTGTGAGTGAGGGGTGACGACGTAAGGAGTTAAACCAGTCTCAGGTAGTAAGAATGACTTCCTACGAAGATAGAACTTAAAGAATAAAGCCAAGCAAAATCCCTGTATTTTATTTTATTTTTTAACAGCAAAAAATATATGTCGAGTCTTGTTTAGAAGAATGACCCTTTGTCGGATGGGTCAGTGCTGGGGAGATGGGAGTCGGGAGCCCGAAGGGGAAATGCTAATCTGAGTTTCAATTGATGGGCATTTTACAAATGTTTAAGTTCATAATGCTGTCTTTTTTATTTTAAATTGATTGTGCTTCCTTTTTTTATGTTGTAGGGTTTGATGAAAATATTGAGTCTCAGGGAGAACTCATCCTGCAGGAATCCTTCCAAGTGTGGGACCCAAAAACCTTAATTCGAAAGGGTCGAGAACGGCACCTCTTCCTTTTCGAAATGTCCTTAGTGTTTAGTAAAGAAGTGAAAGATTCCAGTGGGAGAAGCAAGTACCTTTACAAAAGCAAATTGTTTGTAAGTAGAGGCATTTCGAATTTTAGGTTTAGAGGTAACACATTGCACATTTTGTAGGCAGAGAAAAATTACTGTTTGTTGCCTTCAGTTTATCCTAAAATGTGAAACGTCCAAAATTCTATTTTCGTCTTCAGTGCAATTCTTTGACAGCGTTGCGTCCACAAGAAGGCGCTCATGAGTCTGAGCTGCTCTGGACTTGGAATGGTTGTTTTTTCTAAATGCCGTAGAATCTAATTACAGGTTAAGAAAACACTTTGTAAGTGAATTTACATTGTTTACTTCCTTTGTACCTTAACTAGCTTTTAAAATACATAAAAGGATCATGTCAGACTATGATTATGTTAAGTTCTCAAATCATAATTAATTTTTCATTCTCCAGCATTGAAATATACTTATGCAGCCTTACTGGGTGGCTCACTGTGGGATCTCAGTGATGAAACTTGATTCTTTTTTCATTAAAAATAAATTTATAATAAATAAATGGGTTTTACAATAGCAAGATATGATTATTGGAGAAAATATATGTAAGCAAAAATAGTTTTAAAGATCCACAGTCCCACCTATTTAGAGACAGTTACTTTTGAGTGCTTGGTAATACGGTGATGCATTTGAATTCTTATCATCGCACTTCCTGGCAAGAGAAACATACCTGGTACCTGGGTTTCACTGTTAGCCCTCCCAACCAGTCTCTATAAAATCACATGTCGACCGTCAAAAATGTCTCAGGCCCGTCTTCCCCATGGTCCACTATATTCCTTCTTCCCTTAGTGGGCAGTAGCTCAGAGGACTATCATCCAGAAATTGCTGGGCAGGGTCAGGCAGCGGGAGGATTGGGCAAAACTATGGAAAAATCACCATCAGAAAAAAAGAAAAAGAAAACGCAGCAGAATTTAGTTTCTTTATGGCAGGTTGCTTATAAATATTGGTAGATGTTTGGAATTTATATTTTATAGATTATATATCTTTATGATATCCATATGTTAATCATTCCCAACGTAATAAAATCCCACCAAGTGTAGAAGTCATCTTAATAATCTGAAATTTGCAAGTTCAAACTAATGGTTTTCATACCATTTTCTTTGGCTGACATCCTGTTTGAGATTGTCTTTTGGATCACAGCCCACCTTGCGTCATTTTAGATCATATTCTAACTGGAAAGAAAAAATGCAGCATTGCTGGCTAGTGATTTCACTAGCTGGCTTTAATCTATCCTCAGAGACCAAGCTCGTCTGTTTTAGAAGCTGATACATCTTCACTTAATTTATCTTTTAAAAGTTGAGGTTCCCTCAGAGGCCACCTCTGGAACGATGGATTATGAATCACTTCCTTTGCTGGAGGGGGGCAGAGTGCATTAGGGCTGAATGTGATGGGGTTGGGGGGCTGAAGATGTTTTTCTTTTAATTTATTTATTTTTATTGATTTTAGAGAGAGAGGAAGGGAAAGGGAGAGAGCGATAGAAACATTGATGAGAGAAAACATTGATTGGCTGCCTCCTGCATGCCCCCAACTGGGGAGTTGGCCCACAACCTGGGCATGTGCTCTGACGGGGAATCAAACCGGTGACCTCCTGGTGCAGGGGTTGACGCTCAACCACTGAGCCACACTGGCTGGGCAGGCTGAAGATGTTCACCTTCATCTACACTCTTCCATGTTTTGCATATTACAACTGCATATATTACAGAGAGCAGTTTTGTCTCTTAGAACTTAAAATTACTGATGAAGTACTAAAAGTTAATGCTTTTAATAAACAAATTGGAAAATAGCTGAGCTGTTAAAACATCATTTGCCCTCTGTGAAGCGACTTCATTAATGCTGCAAATGGAAGGTGGCAACTCTATCACAAGTAGAACAAACTCATTTTGTTATTTATAAGGCTGACGTTAATCAATTCTTGATTTTCCAGATGATAGGATTTCAGATATGTTGCTTTCCTTCCTCTGGATTTGCTGTTGACTTGCATCAAAATCTCCAGCAGAGGTGCTCAGAGGAAATGCAAAAGATGAAACAATAGATTGTAGCCTAAGAACAAAATGTCCTCATTTTAACTAAAATGAGGGCTAAGGATTACCTATTAGTATTAACAAACTATGTTTTTATAATTTAGCATGACCACAAGTTACCAAAACATGTTGTTGTTGTTGGGGCGGGGGGGGCTTTGAATTTTGCTCTTATCTAATTATATAATTATCTCTTTATCCAGACCTCAGAGTTGGGTGTCACAGAACATGTTGAAGGAGATCCTTGCAAATTTGCACTGTGGGTGGGGAGGACCCCAACTTCAGATAATAAGATTGTCCTTAAGGTACGTTCACTTGGAGCTTGAAGATGTGCTGTGTGACAAGTTTATCATGGCAATGTATGCTTTCCCCCCCGCGGTTGAAACATACTGGTTTTCATAGCATTTTATGTGTCCCATTTATGCGCTGTTGGGATTTGTGACTACCATGAGAAGAACAGTAGAATAAATTCAGTGTGGTATTCCAGAAATGAAGTGACGTGAGCTAGACTTTTGCATTCCTACTAAATGGAGCAGGTCTTCTAACTTCTCCTGTACTTCCAGTCTTAAAAAGGTTAGTCCCTTCCCTAAGAGATGCTGGAAGGTAAGGTCTAGGAGGAAAGAGATATGGACTCACAGCTTCCACTGCAGACTTGGCCTTTGGTTTCCAAAGGAAAATGGGCACCCGATGAAGTTGTGATGGCCTTTGACAGTTTGAAGGCTGAACATGCCAAGAGTCTCCATGGGATCCTAGGCTCTCTGGCTTTCTAGTTTGGAGGCAGAGGAAAAGGGGGATAATTATTAGGTACAGGATTTTTGATAATATTTTGATTTGAAGTGTTCAAAATGTTAAGTGTGCTTTGAGGTCTGTAGTCGTTGAGGGAGGAAAGTATCTTTGAATATTGTATTTGAACTCTGTTTTGATTATACCACCCTTTCCTAGGAATGGCAGAGGGCTCTAAGTGTGTCTTAATGTACTTTCCTCCTTCTGTGTTTGAGAAAATACAGATGGAACTGTCTTTTTGAGCTGTCTGGAAAGACCATAATCGACTTATGGACGTTCTGGGGAAGATGTAGACAAAGATTTGTAGAATATTGGGAGACGAGCCAAAAACTTAATGGAACTCTGGTGTGTGAACTTGCATGTCAGCGATTTGTCTCTTTCTTGCCTTTGCGTTTCTCTCTGGTATTTCCAGCTCCATGACTTACTCAGCAGCGTGTCACTCTTGTAGAGCCACCAACTGCTATGCCATTGTTTTAAGGTGTTTACCACATAGAAGTGATGAATTGTTCTGCAGTGAATGTGTGGTTTCCAACCCAGTGTGTTCTTGTTAGTACTGGCACAAAGCCCTATTAAATGTAAATTGCACTGTTAGCTAAATATTAGATAACTGAACCTTTCTAAGGCGTAACATTTTAAAGTATCCTCAAAACCTTAAAACTTCCAGCTTATATTAAGTGTTTATCCAGATTAGCTGCAGTGACAGATGCCAAAGGGTGTATCTAAGAAACAGGGCCAGATATTTTAGCCAGTTATGAATTACTTTCATTTGGGACATAATAAAATACTCATGATGCAATTGAAGAATAAGACTTTCACCAGATGAAAGTTTTCTAGGGAATTTTGAGTAATACTTTTCTGACTTCCAAGGAGAGACTAAACAAAATGATGTCCTCATTAATTTCAGAGATTGCTTTGTGGTGAAGGTGATGGTGTAGTTGGTGATGACAGTGGAGATGGAGTTGGTGTTGGTAGAGATGGTAGTGGTGGTGGTGGTGGTGGAGGTGGTGGGGGTAGAGATGGTGGTGGTGGTGGTGGAGATGGTAGTGGTGGTGGTGTCGGTGGAGATGGTAGTGATGGTGGTGGCCATGGAGATGGATGGTGGTGGAGATATTAGTGGTGGCGGTGGTAGAGATGGTAGTGATGGTGGTAGTGGTGGTGGGAGATGTGATGGTGGCAGTAGAGATGGTAGTGGTGGTAGAGTTGGTAGAGGTGGTGGTGGATGTGGTGGTGGTGGCGGAGATGGTAGTGGTGATGGTGGAGATGGTAGTGGTGGTAGAGTTGGTAGAGGTGGTGGTGGATGTGGTGGTGGCGGCGGAGATGGTAGTGGTGATGGTGGAGATGGTAGTGGTGGTAGAGTTGGTAGAGGTGGTGGTGGATGTGGTGGCGGCGGAGATGGTAGTGGTGGTGGTGGAGATGGTAGTGGTGATGGTGGAGATGGCAGTAGTGGTGGTGGTGGTGGATGTTGTAGTGGTGGTGGCAGCAGAGATGGTGATGATGGTGGTGGTGGTAGTGGTGGTGGAGGTTGGTGATGGTGGTGGTAATGGTGGTGGAGGTGGTGGTAGTGGTGGTGGTGGTGGATGTTGTAGTGGTGGTGGCAGCAGAGATGGTGATGATGGTGGTGGTGGTAGTGGTGGTAGTGGTGGTGGAGGTTGGTAATGGTGGTGGTAGTGGTGGTGGAGGTGGTGGTAGTGGTGGTGGTGGTGGATGTTGTAGTGGTGGTGGCAGCAGAGATGGTGATGGTGGTGGTGGTAGTGGTGGTAGTGGTGGTGGAGGTTGGTGATGGTGGTGGTAGTGGTGGTGGAGGTGGTGGTAGTGGTGGTGGTGGTGGATGTTGTAGTGGTGGTGGCAGCAGAGATGGTGGTGGTGGTGGTGGTAGTGGTGGTGGTGGTGGTGGAGATGGTGTTGGTGGCGGTGGAGGTGGTGGTAGTAGAGATGGCGGTAGTTGTGGAGTTGGTAGAGGTAGTGGTGGATGTGGTAGTGGTGGTGGCTGCAGAGATGGTGAGTGCTGATGGTAGCGGTGGTGGCTGTGGATTAGATAGTGGTGGAGATGATTGTGATGGTTGAGATAATAGTGCAGTTTTTGGTGGTGGTGGCAGTGGGATGATGGTCACAGTCATGGTGGTCATGGAAGTGATGGTGATGGCATAATTGTAAAACAAAATTGTAGAGTTTTTTTTTTTTTGCTTTTATAGTCTGCAAGGGAGAATTTTATTTCTAAATCCTTTCTTAAACTGATTGAGACTACTAGGAGAATTATCCTCCATAAATGTACTGCTCAATTTGCTTTGTATCATGGACTTTTCTTTATTTCTGAACCATAGTAACAGTTTTCTTCAGTTGTCTCCCATCTCTGCCAAATGTTATCCCTCAGATGCTTCTTTTCGCTTAACCTCCCAAACGTTTGTATCAGGCTCTGAAATTCCAGCAGATTTGCGTGTTCAGAGTGTTCTGCCCCGGGACGCTTCGTTCACGCACAAACTCCCCCCTTCTGGAACGGCGCTGCCTCCCGCCCCAGAAGGAACCGGTGCGGCTGCTCTGCTGGCGTCAGGCTCTGGAACGGGAGCAGAGGCCCGTTGTCCTTTCTTTCCCATTACCGTCCCCCGATAACTTTAAAGCCATATTCTCCAGTTGAAGTATTTTATTTAGAAAGTTCTCAATTTTAATTTCCTTCCCCACCCTGGGCTTTGGCTTTCTAGCTTCCAAAGCAAGGCTCCCCCTGAGGAAACGGTCAGTTCCCTCCTTCTGTGGTCTCATCTGCAATCCCACGACGAGTGTTTTAATCATTCACAGGGATTATGTTTATATCATAGGAGGTTCATGTTTTCTGTAAGGAAATTAAAAACTGTTACTAAGGCCCAGGACATGTAAAAGGGAAACATAAACCACCTCCTTTGAGGCACAGGGAGAAAAAATTCTGGACAAAGTGATGCCATGTGTGTTTATTCAACAAGTGCTCGTTGAGTGCCCGCCACGTGCCCTGTCAGAGACCTTGCCCCACAGTTGTAAGAAAGTTGAGGTAAATCCACCCATGGAATTGGCAGTAGGATACACTCGTTTGTTCTAGTGGTTACTCCGACTTACAGCCAGGGGTAGACGAACCAGCGCTTGGGGGTGGGCTCTGTCGTGTGCCTGGGGCTGTCGCTTCTTCAGTGGCTGGCAGTGTGACCCAGCACGTCTCCGTGTGTCCACAGTCCCTCCTTCTCACATGGGGGTAAGGGAGGCCCGACTCACACAGGGCTTGTGGGAGCGGGGAGAGGACGCAGGTGCGGAGGTGAGGAGGCTGCAGCTGCTGTCCAGTGTGTCCTGTGGACGGGCAGCATGACATGTTGGGCATGAGTTCGGGTTCCTTTGACGCTTGGCCAGCCACAGACCGCTGCTCTTGGCCTCAGCAGCCTGAGACGCTTTGGTTTGGGGTGGCCGTGTGTTCGTATTTTCCCAGGGCTGCTTTAAAGTTCTTGGGGCCAGGGAGTGATTGATGGTTAGAATATCCATTGATCTGGAATAATATAAATACTATAAAATAAAAATGTTTTGATGAAAAAAAATATTCAAAACTGGGGTCATTTATTTGTTGGCATGTTAAACATAGGATGTGGTTGCTTTTCTGCCGTAAAGTTACTCTTAAAATGGGGAACTCCAGGAGGGCAGGAGACCTGGTTAGGGCAGGGTCTGGAAAGGGCCCCTTCTGTGTGCTGACGGATTCTCACACCTCGTTAAGGCTTCCAGCATAGAAAACAAGCAAGACTGGATAAAGCACATCCGGGAGGTGATCCAGGAGAGGACTATCCACCTGAAGGGCGCCCTGAAGGAGCCCATCCACATCCCCAAAACAGCCCCGGCTGCAAGACAGAAGGGCAGGAGGTGAGTGTGTGGGGGATGTTTTGGTAAGCTTGTTTATTTAATAGGGAAGGAACAAGGCAATGTTAATGTAATATTTTTCAAAAACTGCTTTTCTCAGACATTTGGAGGAATATGGTTTTTTTAAAACACAGTTTGTATATCACATTTTTGGCAATGAAATTGCTTTGTCAAGATCCTGCTTCAGCTTAAAGTGAGGGGCTGTGTGCGAATCCTGGGTCACCTGCCCTTTCCTGCCCATGGGTGAGTCTGGGCACACGTGTAACCGTGCATGTGGCCATGGACAAGTGACAGTATTGACACATTTTGGTTTCTCATTTCTGAACTGGAAATAATCCTATCAACTGTATTGTATTATTAGGTGAATTAAATGGAATGATCTATGTGAGATACTTAGCCAGCACCTGGCAGAAAGCCTGTGATTAGCAAAGGGTGAGCAGGAATCAAAAACTGACTTGTACCTCTTTAAACCAATCTGTTCTTTCTCCAATGACTGATGGACATTCTTTACCAGTCTTGGAAAACAAATCCAGCAGAGTCAGGAATTCAAAGTTTCTGTGTCTTCAGGGATGGAGAGGATCTGGACAGCCAAGGTGACGGCAGCAGCCAGCCCGATACGATTTCAATCGCCTCCCGGACGTCTCAGAACACGCTGGACAGTGATAAGGTAAGCTGCAACCAGCCTTTCACTGAGCACCGAATGTGCTCGTCCGTGGTCTGGGGTGAAGTAGCCTCTTTATCTGTAAGTGACAGTTGTCATCAACATTGTCAAACAGCTGCTACATGCTAAGGGTGGTGCCAGGAGCCGGTACAGGGAAGACTTTGGACTCGTGGGGTTAGAAGACGTTTACCCTGAGGATTAAAAAAAAAATCACTTGCCCTTCCCAGAGCTGTTACCTGGCTTTCTATCAGGGTGTCACAAGCAGTGTGTTCTAAGCTTTTTTATTTTATATTAAGTGGAAGAACCTATCATTGAAAAATAACATGATACAGAGCCCTGGCGCATAAAAGTGGAGCTGTTCTGATTGAAACAGGGGCACTGGCTTCCTCGACCTTGGTGCTGAGGCGCCTTCCGGAGCACAGGAAGTACGCCCTGCACCGGCCTGCGCCGTGCCTACCGCTAGCAAGGCAGATCTGAGTCGTGTCCAAGTCTGCAGAGGCGGCCTGGAATAGCTCATGATTCTGTCTTGATGGAAAAAAAGAGAAAGAAAAAAAAACCCTACAAAATAAATTGGCAGGAGGAGCTGGAATCCTGGGCTCACGTGATGCCCAGATGTCCCCAGTGGGGACATTCATCTCCACCAAGTCTTCTGTTTCAACTGAGATGAGCACCTGTTCTGTTCTTTCTCTAGAATGCGAGACCAAATTCTAAAACAAAAAAGTGTTTGACAGCAAATAGGGGTTCAGAATTCCTGGGTTTCTCCCCACCTGGTGCACGCGGTGGTTTCGAATGTGAGGTCTTAATCCTGGCCGTGAGACCCAGCGGTCCCTGCACGGCCTTTCCAGAGCCCGCCCTTTCCCAGGAAGGACACGCCTGGCTTCGCCGTCATTTGGAAATGATTGATGACAGAGAGGGGAGTCCCATATTGGGGTTACTTCAGGTGACAGTTCTTGTAGTCCCAGACTTTGGTCTTTTCTCACTAAGTTTTGCAGAAGAATTCATGGTATTTAAATGTAATTTCCAAGACATAGTAAGCAGGTTTTAAAATATAGCTCTTCTACAATGATTTTATTTTCAAAATCCACCTAGTTTGAGTAATAGTTTCTTATTATTCTTTTTGAGTTCACTTAATAATAAGTCTTAGAACTTCAAATGCTTAGCATATCAGGACTGAGGAATAAAAACAATGTCTCCTTTTGTTTCGTTCAGAGCTCCGTGTATTAGCATTCAGCAAATATTTCTTGCCAGTAGTAATAATGAGGAATAAGATAAATTACATGTTCGGGCTTTGAGTGCTTAATAGTATCTCTCCCTACGGCCCCACCCCATGGCCGCTGAGTTAAGACAATAAAGTTTGAACTTGGAAACATTTCATTAGAGAAACCCTGGTTGTTTTCTTTAAAAAAAAAAAAAAAGTAATTGAGGTGATTGAGTAAATACTCAGTTTATATAAGAATTATAGTAATAATTCTGAATAATTATGGAAAGTAATAGAAGTTCAAGTTGAGGGGAAAGGCCACCTTCCATCAGACCATCACAGACTTGCCCGCTGAGACTCCGCTCCAGCCGCAGGCCCCGCCGGCCCAGGTTCACATTCTCACCTGGTGTTTTCTCGTGGATATGGTCTGGGTTTACCTAGAAATGAGTTTAAAGTTTTTGTTTGTTTGTTTATTTGGATGACATTGCCAGAGAGATAACTCAATCTCTGCCTTTTGGAAGGTGTGTTAAGATTTTTCCAGAGATTAATCCAAGAAAAAAGGCTGACTTGTCCCTTCATCCAGTTTTTATAGAAATGGGTGGTGGTGGGAGCCTGGAAATGCCCCCCGGGTGTAGTCAGGGGCTCCCGAGGTGCCTCTGCACACGTGGGGAATTTGCGTGCTGGCCTGCCCCTGCATCCCCGTGCATCCCCGTCCCCTGAGGCATGGCCGACGAGTCCGCAGGAGGTGTGCACCGAAATCAGCCTCTATCCTGGAGTTAGCAATCTCATAACTAGTTTTGCTTCGGATCTGTTATGGCATAATAGGCTTATGTGGACTTGGAACCGAGCCTGCACAGCTTCAATAGAAAAATCAGGCATTATCCTAAGGGCTCTTGCCTTTAAGACAGCAAATTCTATTTGTATCCAGTGAAAGAAGAATACATCACTAAGAGAAACGTGTAGGTTTGCAGAAACTGATCATTGTAACTGGATCAGAATTTTTAAATAACTCCCTATTAAATGTTTTATCTGTGGAGGTAATTCACCCATGTCTGTTTATCTCATGGAATGTGTTATCTCTAAACTTCATTTTGTGGCTCCGTAACCCCTGCAGGGCCACATCTGTGAAGGCAGCCACCACCCCCACCTGAGCTTTGCGGAGGCACCCCCGATGCTCCTGCGGGAAGTGTGACAACAGCCTGTCACTCAGCCGCACTCAGCCACACTCAGCTTCCCAGTCTCGCCCATCTTGCAGTGATGACACTCCAAGGCTGTTTTTTTAGTGGGTGTGGTGGTATTTCCTTTAGTACCCCTCACTGAGACCACAGCTCCTAATAGGCCCAAAAGTAAGAAAAGGGGATGAAATGTCTTCCTAAGATCATAGAATTGCAGCCAGTTATCTTCAGTTCTTGGTTCTGCTTTTGGGCTGAGAATAAAGAGCATGTGAGCTTAGTAAAGACAAGTCAGACTTTGGAATTTGGAGAGGACACACCCAGCAGGCCTTCATTTGTGTTCTCTCCAGGGATGGTTTCTCATCGTCAGCTCCCTTTTTGTACTTCTCTTGTAGAGCTTTTTGGGGTCAGTAGATGATTCAGGAGAGTACATTTTGAAAATGAAGAAACCGCATTTTTTCTTGAGTTTCCCTAAACGAGGCTTAAACAGAAAATCTCCTTTCCTCCATATGTTTTTCAAGTTTAAACAGCCTCTGACAACATAGGTAGATAGATCCAACAAGGGAAATTACTTAACCATAATCTGCCTCTTCGACTTAATGTATGATGTCTGTTGTGAGTTAGTTGTTATCTTGGAATTTGGTTTCATTTAGGAAACTGGGTTGGGGGGTGTTTTTGACTCCACCCTTGGAGAATTCGTAAGGAGAAGTTATCTGCCCAGTGTGGTGTAATCCTCCGATGGGGCGCAGAGGTTTGGGAGGGTCTGTTAGGGGGCCTCCTGGAGACACTTTTGCAGGGAGTGCCGCCCACAGATACAAACCACAGGCCCCCACGAGCATTGCCTACTCTGAAAACACCAGTTTCGGAAGATGCCATCTCTGTCTCACAGTGAGTTGAGCACCGATTCTCGCCCATATTCATGGTCATTACGCTGCTAAAACTGATCTTATGAAAATATAATTTGGTTTCCAAAGAAATCAAGGGCTTGCCAGACCCTTATCTCATTTGTCCTGAGCTTGTCCCCGAGGTAGGGAGGAGAGTGCCAAGCCAGCCTTCGGGCTGTGAGGAAGTGACAGGCCAGATGACCCCGCAGGGCCACCCAGCACTAGAGCGCTAAAGCCAGAAACAAAATGTGGATTTAATTACCCGTCGGTATCCAGACCTCATTATTTCACACTACAGCTGAATATGAAGCTAAATATTTTTTAGTATAATAAAGAAGCATTTTTAAACCTTTTCCTCTCTCTACCTTATTAGTCTGTGATTTATTTCATGTAACAAAAAGTTATATTATGAGTAAAAGAGAAAACATTGAATCAAACATAGGCCACTTGAGAACAGAGCATCTTGAGGTCAGGATGGAAGAAAATCACCAAGGCGAGATGAGGTGTCTATGGACACGCTGGCCCAAGCCAGCAGGACCCAGCTGGGAGCTTGCTTCTGGACCAAAAGTAAAGCAGTTCCAATTTTTAGTGGATGAGAAATTCATGGAGACTGATACTTGGCATGAACTGTCCTGAGGTTATTATAATATGAATACATGAATCCATATACTTAAAAGTATAAATGGTTTTGGTTACTTAAAAAAAAAAATTGTTGTTGTTAATCCTCTCCCGAGGATATTTTTCCCTTGATTTTTAGATAGAGATAGAATGGAAGGGGGAGAGAGAAACATCAATGTGAGAGAGAGGCATTGATTGGTTGCCTCCCGCATGACCCCAGCCGGGGCTGGTGATTGAACCTGCAACCCTTTGGGCCTTGGGCCTCGGACCTCAGCTCTAATCACTGACCCAAACCGGCCAGGGCAGTTTCAGTTACTCTTAATAAAGCTATAGCACTGTGCTGGGGACCTGAGATTTCATGTAGTTTAAAAAGTCAGACAACTTTCTCTGAAGTGACCTTTTACACCACAGGAACTGGGTCAGGTGTCTGCAATAGTAGTGTTGAGATAGTGCCTAAAGCAGTTAGTGCCAGTCCACTTTAGAATATGGCTGAATTCACGTTTTGGAGAGCGGACACCTGTCTTCAGCTCCTTAGGGAACGCTGCCCTCTGTCATCCAGCCTCGTCCTGGCGCGCATGGCACAGGCAGGTGCGAAGGTGAGCCTGGCTCTGCGCAGCCCTCTCCTCTGGCCGAAGCAACGGGGCACCTCTGCCCAGAGGAGGCGTCCAACCTGCTGCTGGCCTTGCCAGAGCTGTCCCAGTCTCCCAGGACCTCGGTGGGGTTACCCCACATAGGCATGGAAATGAGTCATTTAATTCAGAACATTTCTCCAGATGACACACAGTTTTAATCTCAGACAGAATACTCTGCACGTCCTTGGCCTTCCTTCTCTGCTCAGTGTGACAGGGCACAGCAAGCAGGGCCTCCCTCGATGACCTCGTTCCTTAGTGAAACCCTTGATGAGATGTCGCAGGAACCTAATTCTTGTTGATCACAATTGGCATGTGGTAAAATTGGTTTCATTACACCTCGTTACACTTAAAGTCACAGAACCTGTCAGCGAGTTAAGTGAGGACTTACTGCAGCTCCACAGAGTTGTGAATACCAAATAGCAGATGGTTAAGAACAAGGAAGCACTCACCAGCCAGACCTCGGGCTCTGCTTCTCAGCAGCTGGTGGCCTTGGGCAAGTTACTTCACCTCTCTGTGCCTTAGTTCCCTTGTCTATAAGTGGGGATAGTGTTACCTCATAGGGCTGCGAACATTAAAAATGTGTAATGTGCTTAGAATTGTGCCTAGCAGGTACTGAGCACTGAATAAATACTAGCTACTGCTATGTCTTCATTTTAAATATTGCTTCCGTGCCCTGGCCTGTTTGAGCTCAGTGGTTAGAGAATCAACCCACGGACCAAAGAGTCATGTGTTCGATTCCCATCAAGGGCACGTACCTCAGCTGTGGTTCGGCCCCCAGCCCTGGTCGGGGTCCTGCAGGAGGCAACCAGTCCATGTGTCTCTCACATGAATGTTTCTCTCTCTCTCTCCCTCCTCCCTCCTCCACACTCTATCTGAAGATAAATGGTAAAATTTCCAAAAGGTGAGGATTTTTTTAAAAAGAATTGCTTCCTCCTCTCGCACTCTTGGGTTGTTGGCATTCGGTACTCGCTGTTGCCGATTACTGTCCATGCAGGCCTCTCTTTCCTCTTATTTGGGCACCCCTGATGGCAGTGGATTTAGAAGCTAAATTTGTTCATTAGGAGGTAGAAGCCATCCTAAGGATTAATTGCTCAGCTCTGGTGCCTGGACTTACTCATTTTGGTGCCCCAACAGTGAAATACTAGCCACATATTGAATGGGCAGTCACTGAAGAGGAGATTAAACACTTAATCAAATGTTTGATTTAAACCTTTTTCAAACTACTTACTCATCTTTGATCCTACGGAATCAGCTGCTTTGTGGCCACATGCACATAAAGGGACTCCATGCTGTCCACAGGTAGCTGCGTCCATTCATGAACACCGAGGTCCCCTGTGCACCAGCCAGGACAGGCGCTTGGTACAGGAACGAACAAGGACTCGAAGCCCTCGGCCCCTAGCGGCCAGATGAGGCACTGCACCTGGTGTTTGTTTTCTCCTTTGGCTAATCTGTTTTCTGTTTTTTTAAGTGATTGTGGCTTTTGTCATTTTTAACCAGTTTTTAAGTGCTCTCATAAAACCACAAAATGAACGTAGTCTTTGTTAGTCACAGTTACTCAATCAGAAAAACAAAATTCTCCAGTAGACTGCCTCAGTTCTAAGAAAAGGGATATATTTTTTTAATATATAAAGGTTGGATAGTCATGTAACAAAAGCGTTTATAAGAATACTGGCACAGTGAAAGTGCTTTTTAAGGTAAGTTTTACACCACTGATCAGAGTTACTATTGAGGCTGGTGACACAGTTTTGATTCAGACTTGAGGCAGGTGGTTTATTCCAGCTGTTTTCCTCGTTGTGAGGGGCCCGGTTGGCTGGCTCACTGGCGCTCAGACCGTAGGTCTTCAGATTGCTGTCCCCTCATCACAGACAGAGAAACATTTCAAGTTAACTTTTCTGTGTAGAAGACTGCCATGCCCAGTCAGGAAATACAGTCAAAGGATTTCTTTGGGTTAAATTGTGAAGTTTTTTGTTTTCCAGGGCCTGGTGACATAAACGGGGTGCGGGGGGGGGGGGGATTCAGCTGCCTCCTCCTTCCCAACCCCAGTCCTTTTTCTACCGAAGAACCTATAGTACCTGCCGGGCGTGCTCTGGCATTTCTCACACTCCTGTGTTCTGAGTGAGGGAAATGCAGCCGCTCTCTGATTTGCCCAGCTGTTCACATTTAAAGTTGGCCTTTTTAGTTGTATCTTTTGAATTTGACTTCCTTGCATTTCATTTGCCATTCCACCTGCTCTGTATCACACAGTGAAGGAAGCCTTCTAAGATGGTTTTCATGTCAGAAAACCAATGTGTGATCTAGCAACTTGGTAAGGAGTAGAGGACTAATGTCCCTGAATGCTATACTCACGATTTATTTTCTGGATAAAATGTTGGCTATGGTAAGTTGCTGCTCTTGAAAACATTTTTCTATAGATTTTTTTTTTTGGGGGGGTGGTAAAAAATACATATAAAATATATCACCTTAACTATTTTTCAGTTCTCACAGATTTCTTTATGCACCTCTGATGTGTAAGAGATCAAAAACATCCTCTTTGAAACACAGCAGCAGATTTTGGTGAACACTTCTGTGAACTTGGCCTTGGGGCTGGTGTGAGTAGAGGGGCCTGCTATTTATGTCCTTAAGGCGGCTGCTGTTAAGCCCAAGCCTCCGTGAAGTTGCCCAGTCAGAGCTCGGGCGGGTAAGAGCGTGGGGTGTAACTTATTTCCCTGGAGAATTGTTCCGGCTCCCGATGGTTGCCCTTCCCTTGTAATCATCACCAGTAATGGCACTGTCTCCCTAATCCCCTTAACTAAGCAATCAGTCTTTGGTCTTCTGCTCTGTGTGAAACCTCCATAGAACCACAAGGCCCTTTTGTGAGGTTTCTGAATGACTGAACTGTGTTGGGCTGTAGGATTGACTGTTCACAAGAGTTGATACACTTTGTTCTTTAGGGGAAAATGGTTTTTATTAGACCACATTCCTGCTTTCTTTTTGAATTGCTCTCAGAAAATTGGCCAGACACCCACCTGCAATCGATCTTGGGTTCTGGAAGTAGAACCCCTTGCAGAGCGGACTGCGTCATCCGCCAGGCCAGTCGTAAAGAGCCCTAAAGAGCCCCCTCTTCCGCTGGCAGAAGTCGGCCCAGAACTCCTGGGAGTTCGGCCATTCCACCAGGTGTTTGCTGTTGTCTCTCAAGAACTATATGATTTTGTAACGCAAAGCTGTCTCATTATAGTGCGCCAGGGAGGGGGTGCTCCAAGGAGCAATGGGGTGAGAAACCCCATCCGTGGGTCTGTTTGAGTTACTGCCGTTAACTGAGTTCAGGCGGAGCAGTGATATCACTTGGTTTCTCCAGGAAACAAAGTAAAACTCTCTTGTGTGCTGATTGTTGAAGGGCCACATGCCTGCGACCAGTGAGGAATATTTCATTCTTTTGGGTGAAACACAGCAATTTGTTCATTTTCAGTCATTCTGGAGGGGATTTAAGCAAAAGGACCCTGGCTTAATTCTGCAAGTAATCTGTGCATCTGAGTCATTGGTGGTCCCCTTGGCAGCCCTTTTAAAGGGACATGGGGTGGTCTAGAGGAAGGTTGGGTGCTGTCCGTGGTTCATGCTTCAGTGAAGGCCATTTTACTATCATGCTTTTTAGTCTCCACATTTATTTTTTGAAGGTGAAAAGCAGAAAGATTGTTTTTCAAAATCTATCTTCTGGTGTGAATTTCACAGGAGTAATTGGGAGTCATGGAAATTGAGATTTTTCATAACTTGCAATCCTAAGCTAAATGCATGTGGTCGGGAGCCCGTGATAGAAGTCCATAAAATATACAGAAGTAAAGAAGATGCCTTGAAAACTTTTACAAGGCATGGTTGGAAAGGAAAGGTGCATTTTAAACTAGGTAAATGGAATGGTAACTCAGCATAGTGATGAAATGGGTGGCTGAGGGTAGAAGTGTCGTTGAACGCAGTAAGACCTCAGCCAAATTTAGTAACGTAGTGTGTATTATCTGATCTTTTTCTAACAGGAATTCAATTCCTTTTAAATGTAGTCATGGTTTGTATCATTTCCTCAAAAGTTCTTTTATACAAAAAAAATGTTGTTTTTTTTAAATGTACAAACCTAGTTTTAAAGAGAGGTTTTATAATAAGAAGTTTAACATGTTCAAATGTGAACATTGAGACAGAAATCCACAGATGTCTTTTCTCTGAACTAGAAAACATCCATTTAATCCTCCTCTAAAAGATTTGTGCAGGAGATTCTTATGGGAAAAGTCCATTGATTCTTAGGGGTAAAGCCAAGAAGATATATACATTTCTATAATGATAATTTTAGCACTGTTTGAAAACAGTCTTCTGGCACTAAATTTTGTTCATACGTTCTCTAAAGGCCTTTGAAAAAGAATTTTAACTCAGTATGCAATTCTTTGTCAGAACAGGCTTGACTTTTATTTCTCATGCTCTGTCAAGTACACAGATGTTTCCAATAGTTTTTGATTACTCTGTAAGGGGCTAAAAAAACCAGTGCCAGAAATAAGGTTTAGCTCAATTCTCCTTGGGCAGCCCCCTTCTCCCTTCCCACCCTTCCCCCACCCACAGAAGGCACCATGTGGCTCTGAGCAGTCTGAAAAATTAATAAAACCCGAGAATGAAACCGGCCAAGGACTGGTGAGGAGGTGGTGTGTCTGGAAGTGGTATTTCCCAGGGCTGGGGGTGGACGAGGGTCAGGGCAGCATGACAGGCCTGTGCTGGGGCCCGGGGCAGGGCGACAGGCTGTGCACACATGCGCAGGCGGTGGGACCGGGTCTGTAGAAAGTGCAGGTCCTGCAGGGCCTCAGCGAGCTGGACCCCTGTGGGGCTTGTTCACTGCGCACGCTTTCCCTGGAACAGGAAACATTCCTCCTCTTTGTTACAGGGATTAACCGCCCCCATCACGTGGGGCTTTTCGAGGAGGGCGCTTCTCCAGGCTGGGCCTCTGCCTTGCACCTCTAGCACTAGCGTCCTTGGTTGTTCTCAGAGAAATGTGTAAGATTTGCATGGTTTTCCCACAGAGCAATTTGTAAAATTTAGAAGGGTATTAAACGTTTGTGAAAAATTCCCTCGGTGGCCTAGCAAAGACGATTCATTTCGTCGATAGCTGTGCTTTATTACGGAAGAGTTTGTTTTGGTTTGGTTTCTGTGGTTGTCCAATGGACATGTGTTTCTTATTCTAAATATCCAGACTTTCTCTTGAAAGACAGGCGTTGGACCAGGAGGGTAATGAATAGCATAGGGCAGGACAGAGGGCTGGCAGATGTCGTCTTCGGCGTGGCCAGGCAGCCCAAGGACACTGCAGTCTATGAGCCTGAGCAGGAGGCTTGGTTCCCAGTTCCCTGCAAGTGGACTGGAGCTGGGTGGCCTCCCTGGACCAAGGATGTCCCCCAGCAGGAGGCCCCGCCATTCCTTCCTCTTCCTTGATGCACCCAGCCGGCTCCTCTTCTGTCCGTTGCCTTTTCTGTGCTGATGACCTTCAGGAAGATGGAGCATATCTGAGGTTAAGCATGGCTGACTCAGCTCCTGAAGTCACAGAGGAAAAACCCATGTTCCATTTTGGTCTTCCAAATGCAGTGCCTTCTTTTTCTTTTTCTTTCTTTCTTTTTTTTTAGCATTTTGTGGAAACTTTTATTCTGAACATTTTAACAATACCGACATTATATTTAAACAGTTGAGCTGCATTTGTCCATTAAATGTAACGCTTATGAAATAACCTTGTGTAATTCAACTTTTGCATCTTATCCAAATTTTCACAGAGGTGCCTTCTTTTTTTAGAGCAAATCTGTTTTGCCTTTTTCCACTTCAGCAAATGTTTGACTGCTTGCTGGATGCAAAGTGCTGTGCAGGTTGGGCTTTAGGAGACACTGTCCAACAACATCCTTGCACAGACCTGTGCTGCATCGTTGGCAGGGCCAGCCTCCCCACGGACAGTGCGTGGAAGGCTCACGGCAGAATGACACGAGCCTGCTCTCTGGGCCGAGGGCAGACACACACATACAACCCAAGACATGGCTCATTTCAGAACTGAGACATAATTTGCTTATTTAAAAAATGCTAAGGAGAGCAGATACAGGAGTGGCATCTCAGACTGATGGGCAGCTCTAAGCAGGGGGGCGGTGCTGGACTCTGCGCTCAGGACCCGCCTCAGAAGGAGGACACACGTGGTCACTGGGCTGGGAAGCACACCAGGAGACGCAGCTGGCTGTGCCGTCAGGGGCAGGAACCTGGGGTCCTGTGCTAAGGAATGTGTGTCTGAGGTTCTTGGATAAGAGGATGGCATGCCGGAACGGGGGGTTCCACATTTTAAAGCGGGAACTGGCAGTGGTGCTGAGAAGCCTGGGGCGGTGAGCCTGGAGCCGAGAGGGAGGCCACTCAGAAGCCACTGCAGAACCCAGATGAGTGACCCGTGTGGGCGTGCAGAGGAGGAAAGCGGCCGGAAACACACCCTGGAGTCTTTCCGATGGCACTGCAGAGTGAGAGAGTGTGAGCTTTCTTAGCTTGGGTGACCGGCGGGACCATTACCCCAAGGCAACACTGGAAACAGATCGGGGCCAGGGTGGGGGGATAATGCCCAAGACTCAGTGTTGTGGAGGGAGGGGTAAGTAGCAGGCGGGGGCACCTGCTTGGGAGTAATCAGCATAGAGAGGAGATGTTCGGGAACCCACTCAAGTCAATAGTGAACAGATAGGCATGGACTTCCTGCACCTGCCTAGATTGAAGGGCAAGAGGGGCCAGTCCAAGGATATAGCTGGTCACAGTAGGAGGGACGTTAATGAGCATATATATGAGCTGTTCCCAAGGAGCACACTGTCTGAGGGGAAGATATATAGGGCAGAGGCCACAGGAAGTAAAGCCTCATGGGAAAGCCACGCACCTGCTTTCTATGTGAGGCCGTGGTGATGTCACATCTTTACGGGGTGTGTTGTGCTTCACGCCCTGAGGTAGTGGAGTTCTGATGGACAGAAACTGGAGGAGCTGAGTGAGAGGGGAGAAGGGAGGGGGTTTCAGACCAGGAAAGATGTGCATGTGGGAGACCAGCCAGTGTTCATGGGGCTTGTGGAAGCAGGGGATGTGGCGAGAGCCTGGAACAGGCGTGGGGACAGACAGGCTCAGGGATGTCCACCGGAGTATCCTGAAGGGTTTCGAAGAGAGAAAAGCATGCCCTGCCCTGTGTTTGGGATCTTGAGCCCCGCTGCCTCTCGTCTCCCTGCCACGTGTAGGAGAGCAGAGCCCGCAGGCTGACCGCGGTGTGCGGTGCTGGGACACTCTTCCCATTGTATCACCACACTTCACAATAATCCCCCCAGTGGCCTTCAGGTATTTATGAGTATACATTACTTGCAGAGGATAATGTCTCAGGCACAAGAAGATTTGGAGGCTCATATGAAAAATCATATCAGGTTCTTACAGGGTACTACTCAGAAAACCATAATCATACGTTAGAACTGGCACATGACTCCAAGGGAGAATTAAGGGACTGTGAAACTGGAGAGCTGTCTCTCAGGAGGTTCTCGCTGTCACTGACCCAACTGGAACGGAAAGTCGAGTTCCTGACCCAGCTCACAGCCTCATTCGGAAGTCCAGTGTCTCGGGCTCACTGACGTGTCCCCTCTCCCTTCCCAGCTCTCTGGTGGCTGCGAGCTGACAGTGGTGATCCACGACTTCACAGCCTGTAACAGCACTGAGCTGACCATCCGCCGCGGCCAGACCGTCGAGGTGTTGGAGCGGCCCCATGACAAGCCCGACTGGTGTCTGGTGCGGACCACCGACCGGTCGCCGGCGGCAGAAGGCCTGGTTCCCTGTGGCTCTCTGTGCATTGCCCACTCGAGGAGTAGTATGGAGATGGAGGGCATCTTCAACCACAAAGGTAGGAATCCATGGCCTGGATGGCAGGGGCCCATGGGAACGACTCTGGTGCTTCTTTGCAGTTGTGTAATAGGTGTGACTCCTTGTCTCGTGCTGCAGGCCGCTATCACTGTGTCTCTGGGCTGTTTTAATACGTCAGGAGCTGAGGTGGAAATGAGGATTTCATCTGTTACTCAGAAATAATGAATGATCGCCTCATTTCCCACGGTGGGGTAATAAGATACCAGTTTAGAGAAGGAGAAGGGGTCATTCTGTTTGGGCCAGTGTCACTTATAAACGGAGAACACAGAGAAGGTACTGTTTTTATCTGGGTGATGTTGAAAACAGCATCTCCTTATCAGGTTTACACGTTGTGGGTTCTTTATTTTGTTCGTGTGAAATCCCAGAAAGTCAAGCATGCAGGCCCTGAGAGTTTAACCATGCCATCTTTAGAGCTTTTCACAGTGTCTCGGGACATCCCCAATCCCCCAGGCTCCCGACAGCGAGGGCGTGGAGCTGGGCCCCGAGAGCGGCGGGTCAGGCAGGGCTGAGTGAGAGGGCTCCGCAGCGGTGCCTGTGAGGGGAGGCGGGCCTTGGAAAGGCCCTTTCAAACCGAACAGCAGAGCATTTGAACAAAATGGCATTTCACATTCTTCAGTGACTCTTTTATTTTAATTTTTTTCAATTAGAGTTGATAGTTGATATTATTTTGTATTGGTTTCAGGTACACCTACGGTGACTCCTTTAGATTAGATAACAGTAGCAGGACTGCTTTTCCGCGTGGGTCTGGAGCAGTGGTCCTCAACCTTCCTAACCCCTCGACCCTTTACACGGCGCCTCATGTGGTGACCCCAGCCATAAAGTTATTTTCATTGCGACTTCATAACTGTAGTTTTGCTACTGTTATGTCTTAGGCGACCCCAATGAAAGGGTCGTTCGACCCCCAAAGGGGTTGTGACCCACAGGTTGAGAACCGCTGGTCTCGAGGAATCAGAAGTGGGCTTCCAGGGAGGGTGTGTCCTTCTCCTGAGTGTCCAGGAAGCTGCGGGACGAGCGTGCCTGCTGAGCTGTTCTGGACTGAGATGATCTGCAGGCGTAAAATACAGGCTGGATTTCGAAACCCAGTCTGAAAAAAGAGTGTATAATTATTTTATATCCATTACATGTTGAAATGATACTATATTTCACAGAGCAGTTAAATACAATGTGTTATTAAAAATAATTTCCTGTTTCTCTTTACTTTTAAATGATGGCTACTAGAAGATTTTTAGGCCATACATGAACCTGCACTGGGTTGCGTGGGACCACACTGCTGGACTCACCTCGCTGGAGACCCCAAGCCCTTTCTAAACAGCGTCAGTTGTAACTTCTAAAATAGTGCAGAATGGACAGTTTATGTGCTCTGAACCATATTCTGTCACAAGCCTCCTCTTGCAGTATTGGCAAGCCCGATTTTCTAGATTTGGGTGTAATGCAGTTTGTCCTTCCTCTCTAAGAGAAGGTCACTAGAGTCTGCCGTATTCAAGTCCTGTTCTGTTAATCCTGGAACATTCCAGTTGCTCCCTCCATTTTTTATCTTTGTTCTCTTTCCACCCATCGTGACACATCCTGGAGTCCATCCTCTGGGCCGCGAGGGTCCTCGTGGCCTTGAGCTAAATGGAGCTGGTCAGGATACTTCCACTGATGAGCTCGCCGCCCTAGTTATAGGCCCAGCCGTGTTCCAGAGCCCTCGGGGCCTAAATGGGACCTTATTGTCACCTCAGTAAGAAAATGGAAGAATTCAGCTATTATTTCCTCAGGGATCCAAAGGAAAAGAGAATTTTCAGAGTTCGGCCAAAAGCCGAGGTGTCCGCTTTCCTCTCTGGCGAAGCTGCATGAGTTAACGGGACACGAGGTCCCATGGAGCTCTGGCTGGGCTGTCCCTAGCCCGCTGCCGGAGTGTTTCTGATGTCACACAGTAGGTTCAGGTCCTGGAGTGTGAGTTGAAAACAAAGTCCAACTTTTTTTCCTAAAGCTAATCTGTCCCACAGAGGAGCCCTGGTGAGCTAAGCATGCCACAAATAACTCTTGTTCTGCAAGCTCTCTTGTCAGATGTGCCTTCCTGGGGTGTGCACGCCCCTTCCTGGGGTTCACAGGGGCAGGCCAGCAAAAAGGAAAGATCTGTGTGCTTATCACGCTTGGCTTTGTCCTGAAAACTTCTTGTGGAGGTTGGGGTTCTTGCTTGTTTTAAGTTCAGGTGCCATTTTGTTCCCCGAGCCCCTTTTCTCTGATATTCTGTGACATTCTTGCAAACCCCGTACCTCTGTCCTTCCAGGAAGGTGTTTCTGCATTGAGTGCACCTGTTATGAACTAACAGCCAGTCAGGGGAGAGGGACTCACACTGTATCCCTTCTTTCCCCCATTATTTTCCTATAATGCAAGGAAACTGAAGATTATCTGTTCCCCTGAGTGGTAGGAGGGAGGCGGTAGATTTGGGGGGAGAGAAATCATCCCTGGGGCTCTCTGACAAACTTCTGCCAGAGTCTTCTGTCCATGGGCAAGTCCAGGAAAGCAGGCAGCAGTGACCAGGGTCCCCGTCCAGAAGAAGCAGCCTTCATCAAATAGTCCGGACAGCAAGGGATGAGGATCAGGAATAAAGTCCAGAAGATGTGGAGACTCCGAGCACTGGGGATGCAGGAGACCTTGATTTGCCTTTCTTCCCGCCCCCGTGGGAAAAGGAGCACGAGCGATTGTATCTCCATAGGTTTGTGTGTCACGTGCGTCTGCTTACCCAGCGTCTCCTTTTGAACCCCTTCTCATTTGGAGAGCCACGCTGGGCTCGACGGACGCTGCAGTAAGGAGTTAAACGTGCCCCTTGTCTCACAGAACTTGGTGCCCGTCACCCTGTGGGTCTCCCGTGTCAGACAGGCACATGGGCTGGCCTTGCACAGACTTCAGAACTCATGTATGTCAGGGAACTGTCATTGTGTATTTGTCTCTAGTCACGTGCTGTTAATCTCTAAAGATAGTTGCTTAAATGTGTTTGATTCTTCCCACTCTGGCTTCCCAGGCAGAAGGAGCACGTTTACTTATCTCTAGCTCCAGAATTTTCTCAGCCTTATTGCCTCAGAATTTTTATTACACCCTAGTCCAAACAACTTAGATTTCCATACTCTTCAAATGTAAAAAACTTGGCAATTAAGGTCAAGTGTCTGTTTCTTTGATTGTGAATAAGATAGTTTTAAGAATTGCAATGTGACTATGAATATAAATACTCACATCAGCCAAGAAGCGCGGCACTCACAGGGAACGCTGCCCAGGTTCCCGTGGTGTTTTGCAGCATGGCTAGAACTGGAAGTCCGTTGGACAGGGAGAATATGTGCAGTTTATGAGTTCCTTTATCATGCTATATATCCCTGGGTGGTATGCGGAGAGGATAAAATATAACTGATTTTAAATGAACAACAAATGTAATTGTACAATTTGTTGTTCAAGAAGTTATTTTTGTGTCTGGAACTAGACCCCAGTGTGAACATGATTCCATTGGAAAACACTTCCCACTTCGTGGAAAGGCCGTCTCAGGAGATTGCCCCAGGCTCCGTCTTTGTAGCCGGGCAGCTGGCTGTTGCTCTCGTCTTGCTCCGGCTGCCACTCTCCCTATTCGTAGCATCTTAGTCACAAATTAAGCAGAGCCCAAACACATTAAAATGGAATAAGGATTCAGCGAATCCTTGTGCTTATCCAGTCCTGTTTGTGTTTGTGGTTTATACCATCCGCATCAGGATCTCTGAGGTCGGGGCCCAGACATGAGATTTCGCATCTGTGCCCGTGAGTCTGACCCGCATCCGGATTGAGAAGCTCTGGGCTCCCACAGCCCCTGAGTATGAGGCGTTGACTGACTCCTGGATACCTACCACGTAATTATCTTTAATCTCTTAGTGGGTCCGAGGGATTTTTCCTTTCTAGTGTCTCAACTTGTATAACTTGTCGCTTTTGTCTATTTACTTAGTCTTGGTCACAGAAAGTAAACAGGAATATCAGAAATGTTTGTATTTTCAATGAGGCTGATTTAAAACATCACCTCTTTTATGCTCCCCTAGACTGAATAATTCAGCTTACCTCTTTCTTCATGACCAGAACTACTATGTGCGATAGTGTTTGAGAGTTTAGCTCCAGGGTTCAGATGCTGACCCAGCAAGCTTACCTAAGCAGCACAGAGTGGACTTGATGGGCAGCAGTGCCCGGAGTTGGTGGAGATGCTCAGTAAAAATAGGGTTGTCTCCATCAATAACCTGGGGAAAGTAACACCACGTACTTTCTGCAGGGCACATGCATAGGGGCAGTATTTTGACTGTATTCTCTGTTTTTAAGGGTAAGACAGGGACCCCTTATTAGTCTTCAGGTGGTCCTTCCATGGAGTTCACACCTGGCTCATTGCATCTGAAAAACCACATTCTGACTGTGTCCTGACATTGCCTGTCACTCAGATTCCTCCATTGCCCAGACTGGCACAGTTTGGGTTGAATTTGGAAAGTCCCTTTCAGCCCCCACTGAACTGTTTTTCACTCACACGTGACTTTAGGAGAAGACCTTTCAGTAGCAGGAGTGACATTCATGGTTGGAGCTCTCAGAACAGAACATGTGTTGAACTCGCAAGGTCTGTTCTTCACGTCAGGAGAACCTGACTTCTGATTCCAGCTCTTTCTTTGATGGTGTTGCAACTCTGGGCCCGAGCTAGGTGGCAATTGATGACGTCAGAGATGCTCACCAATTCTGATGTTCTGAATTCATACTTCTTATGAGGCCTTTCCGAATAAAGACCAATGCAAAACCTCCCCCTTTTCCTTGTGCCAGCCCAACAATTTTCAAGTGGTGTGCAACAAGAATGTTTAAAACATGCAACACCTGACTAGACAGGGGCACTGACTTCTTTTCTCTTAGTCAAATAAAAATTCATGACAACAGCCAACACAACAATATCCATCCACTGTGAATGAATCAAAATTATAACTATTTTTTTTTTGGTCAGATTAGCAAAAAATATATTTTTTGGTGTGCTGCAGGATGTTAGTCATTAGTTTATGTGTGCCATGAGATGAAAAAGGTCAAAAATCACTGTGCTAACCCATACTGAGATGGCAGGTGGTCTTTTTGCTAGTTCTTTGTTATACTTAGAAGAAGCCCACTTAAAAACCTGGAAGTGTCTGGCTAGTGTGGCTCAGTGGTTGAGCGCCAACCCATGCACCAAGAGGTTGCCGGTTCGATTCCCGGTCAGGGCACATGCCCAGGTTGTGGGCCCAATCCCCAGTGGGGGGCATGCAGGAGGCAGCCAATTGATGTTCTCTCTCATCGATGTTTCTATCTCCTTCTCCCTCTCCCTTCCTCTCTCTCTAAAATCAATAAAAAGAAAAAAAAATATTTTTTAAACCTGGAAGTTCTTTATAATTGTAAAGTTTTTTCTCCTTTAGATAGCTCTGTACTTACATTCTATTTCAAAGAAGTTAAAAAGCATGATTTTTTTCATTCCAAATTCTTCATGAGAAAAGCAAGGGAACAAAAACAGGAGAAATAAAAGCTCTCACTGGGTGGGCACTTGCGCCTGCACCCCCGGGGCTTGAACTCAGCCGGATGTTTCCTGAACCTGGGACCGGAAGTGCACCTCCCTGCTTCCGGTGTCCACAGTACCTGCCAGAAGTGCATGCCCCAAAATCGGGTCCCCGCCCTGACCAGGCTGGCCGCTCTGGTAAAAGAGAGGACCCGGGAATCATTTTTCCGATGCAGTGACATGAGGTTGTTATCAATGAAATGCCATCCTCTTGCCCTGGCCAGTTTGGCTCAGCGGTTGGAGCGTCGGCCTGCGGTACAGAGAGACCCGGGTTCGGTTCCCGCTAAGGGCATGTACCTTGGTTGCAGTTTGTCCCCGGCCCTGGTCGGTCGTGCGGGTGGCAGCCACTCGATGTGTTCCTCTCACATCGATGTTTCTCTCACTCTCTCTGTTCCTCTCTCTCCCTCCCACTCTACCTGAACAAAAAAATGGGAAAATGTCCTCGAGTGAGGATTAAAAAAAAAAGAAAGAAAGAAAGAAATGCCATCCTCTTTAATCCAGCTTAAAATTAGGAAAGAGCGGTTTTCACCAGAAACCACCCAGAATGTAGGTTCTACCCTGGGCTGCCTCTTGCCTCTCTGACCTCTCCGCCCTGGTTTTCCTACCCACCCCCCTCTGTGCACATGAATATTTGATCACTTGACTGTCTTACCACCATCTTTAAGCCAGTAATATTTTAAGTCCCCTCTCCTGCCTCCTCTCCAAAAGTGGAAATGGCCCCACTTATTCACCCAGGAAATGGCCAACACACTTGAGGATCTCTTCACTGCCTGCCACATTTTTTCTAATGGTGGCAAAAGCACAAAACAACATTTGCTCTCTGAGCCATGTTTCAGTATACAGGTGGCACCAAGCCCATCACCGCTGTCCATCCACAGCACCCCTTCCCAAAGGAACCCCTGTCCCCACTGAGCATGGACTCCTCATTTCCCGCCCCAGCCACCGGCAGCCACCCTTGTACTTTCCCGTCTGCCACTCTCGGTGCCTCATCCGAGTAGAATCACTCACTGAGCATCACGTCTTCAAGGTTCGTCCATGTTGTGCATGTGTCAGCATGGTCTTCTGTTCTAAGGCTGAACAGTATTCTGTTGTGCGGATGCACATTTTGTCCATCCATCTATCTGTTCGTGGACACTGGAGTTGCTTCCAC
Source organism: Molossus molossus (assembly GCF_014108415.1). Lineage (NCBI taxonomy): Eukaryota > Metazoa > Chordata > Mammalia > Chiroptera > Molossidae > Molossus > Molossus molossus. The sequence goes on along the minus strand of NW_023425366.1, from coordinate 28,039,423 downwards.
TGTTTGGCTACTGTGAATAATGCCGCTATGGACATGGGTATGTAAGTCTCTACTCCCAGCTCTCAGTGTTTAGGGGAGTATACCTAGAAGTGAAATTGCTGGATGGTTCTATTTTTAATTTTTTGAGCATTTCCACATTTTGTCACCATTAACTAAATAATATATATCAAGCATATTTTTTACTCCGTTGCCCACCAGGTCTCCCAGCCTCATTTCTCGTCCTCGCTAAAACACAAATCAGATTATGCAAGCTCCCGCTTAAGTTCCTTCGGTAAATTGTTGTTGTCATAGAGGAAAATTCCAGTTTCCTAACATATCCTGCAAGGCCTGCACCTCACTCGTGTGTACACAGGTACACACATGCACACAAACAACATGTGTGCACACATACCCTTTCTCACCCCTTGCTGTGGCACATCAAGTAACGGAGGGTTTTTTTCTTAGTCCCTCACCCCTACTGGACGTTCCTGTCCCTTCTTACCTAGTAAATAAAAAATGAAATATCCTAAAGGAAAAAAATCAGTTTTCCCAGTGAGTCTGTGGTGGTGAGAGGGGAGCAGAATAAATCTTGGTGGAGATAATGAGTATTTCAACACACAGGCTAACGTCGGGGTAACCTGAGAAGGACAGCCCCAGTGAGATGAGCTCCAGGGACCGCTAAAGGCCCACGTGGGAACTCACTGAAATTACTTTAAACAGATTTTAATAGGAGTGAGGGGTGCAGATATAGTGCAGGCTTATAAATGTGATAGATGAAATACAAATAACACAGGCTTGAACGCAAGATTGATGGGGGGCAGAGAGCCTCCTCGTGCAGCCAGCAGAGTGAGCTAAACCAAGAGAGTGAATAGTGGCGCCCAGAGGAAGCTTTAGATGAGGCCTGTCACGGGGTGGGGGTGGGGGTGGGGGAGGCCTCTCAACCAGAAGACTGTCTCAGCCACGGTGCTGTGGGCAGATGAGTACAAGTCATTGTAATCCACTTTGCAAAGTTCTGTTCTGTTTTACCTTAAAGATACCCCCTTTTATAGATATCTTCCCTGGGGCCATTGCTATTTATACCAAGGGTTATTCCTCAACATCACTTTTCATTTCCTAAAATGAATGAAAGTGCCCAGACTTGGTGCACAGAGGTTATAAGCTCCACATGTGTTCTCTCGGTAACCACTGGCACAATCACTGTGAGTATATAATTAGGAGCCACTGTCATCCGCCCTCCAGGGCTGTGTTCCTCCCTCTCCCCTCCCTGTCTAACCGTCTAGGCCCTGTGAGGTCGTGGCTCTGCCTGTTTGCTGGTGGCCACCCTGCACCACCGCTCTCAGGCTTTGGAATTGGCCAGGTCTCTCCCCTCAGCTCTCTGGCCCTTGGTCCCCACGTCATGCAAATGAGACCAGGTGACAGGACTTTACCAGATGGTGGAGGGGAAGGACTCAGAAGGTTACCAGCTGTGTCCCCTCCCAGGAACCCCAGGCCTGGTCCTCTACACCTGTGTTCCCAGCCTGCTCCCATTCTCAGGGTTTAGCTGGCCCCCGGCTCACAGGGTACTTCAAAGCTGTTTTCCTCCTTAGACTGCAACCAGTTACCAAGATCCCTTGTCCCTGTTCAAAGCACCTTCCCAGTTCCCAGGAGAGCAACAGCCCAGGACAGCCCAGTGACAGGGCCAGCAAAGCCTGGCCTCTGCTCAGAGCTGTGGCCTCGTCCTGTGCTCTCGATGCCCACCCCCAGCATCACCACCACCCAGAAAATAGCAGCTCTGGAGACTGAGGTGCTCTCTACCTTCTTCCGAGGCCTCTTGTATTTCCCCCAACTATATTGGGGGTGACTAGGTTTAAGTTTGTTCAGTGTAGATGTAGTCTTTCCCAGATCATGAACCACTCTGTCTGAAAGGGAAGCAAGTTTCCTGCCTGTTATAACTGGTGGTGACTTTTAAGTTACCTAATCCGTGTTCAAAAAATGTAGGGCATTAAAAACACTTTGGTAATGTTAAAAGCACTTAGTTGAATATATTGTGTTTCTGGTGTATTTAGACACTTGCTTAATGGCAGATTGCCTTCTCTTCATCAGAAAACACACCCATGCATAGACATTTTAAAATTGTATATGCCCACATGTTCTTTAACAACACATAGAATAGAAGATCTATTCTATATACTTTTTTAAACTAGCTTGGAAAAGAGCAGTTTTTAGTCTGCCTGAGCAGCTGCTGATGTGAATCCCTGTGGGAAGCAACAGAGAAACATGGAGTCACACCAAGAACAAAGACATTGGCCCTCCGGAGCACCACATATCCAAGGCCAAGTGATCAACCCGAGACCTGTGATTAAGGAACGTTTTCTGTGCAGCGTGTAATTATGAAGCCGCACAAGTGGGCCATTACTCTGCTGAAAGCTTCACGGTGGAGGTATTTTCCTGTTCCAACTTTACATTAAGGTGTTTATTAAAACAGGAAAAAACCATAAGCAGGTATTGACACTATCCATATTAGCTGATCACAAAATTATATATATAGCAAAGTCATAAACAATGAGAAAACTGCCTTCCCACGCACGGTTTGAAATGGCAAGGTGTTTAGAAAGATCTGTATTCAGAGAAGACATCAGCAGGGATAGCAGAAGTGTGGCCAGCTCAGGGTGACTCATGGCTGGGCAGGGCTGGCTGCAGGTATAGGACGGGGGTGTCCACTTCCACCTGTTTGTGGACTCTACTTTTTTTTTTTTTTAATCCTCACTCGAGGACAGTTTTCCATTTTTTGTTCAGATAGAGTAGGAGGGAGAGAGAGAAACATCGACGTGAAAGGGACACATCGAGTGGCTGCCACCCACACAACCCAACGAGGGCCAGGGACAAACTGCAACCAAGGTATGTGCCCTTAGCAGAAACCGAACCCGGGTCTCTCTGGACCTCAGGTCGATGCTCTAACCGCTAAGCCAAACCAGCCAGGGCCATGGACTCAACTTTTTAAACTGCCTCCTTTCTGATGTTTGGATTTATCAGACTTTGCAACTTACTAGGCAAACTGGGGGTTCCCTTTTTAGTTTACTCTAATTTGCCCAGCCAGTGTGGCTCAGTGGTTGAACTTCGACCCATGCACCAAGAAGTCACCGGCTCAATTCCCGGTCAGAACACGTGCCCAGACTGTGGGCCCGATCCCACAGGAGGCGGCCAGTCGATGTTCTCTCTCTTTGATGTTTCCATCTCTCTGTCCCTCTCACTTCCTCTCTCTCTAAAATCAACAAAGGAAAAAAAAATATTTTAATTTACTCTAATTTAGCATCTGCCGAAGCTGTGAAAAATTACAGAGATGATGTGTTTGGTAAGAGTGTTTCAAAGTACTGAGTACTGGTTTTCACTAAGTACTTGAAAATGGCCCTGGCCAGTTTGGCTCAGTGGTTAAGCGTCGGCCTGCGGTCCCCCCGGGTTCAATTCCTGGTTCCCGCTAAGGGCATGTATCTTGGTTGCAGTTTGTCCCGGGCCCTGGTTGGGTTGTGCGGGTGGCAGCCACTTGATGTGTCCCTTCATGTCGATGTTTCTCTCTCTCTCGTCCTCTCCTTCCCACTCTATCTGAACAGAAGAATGTCCTCCGGTGAGGATAAAAAATAAAAAAAAATTTTAAAAAAAGGAAATGCTGGACGTGGGGGGGGGGGGGGGCTATTGTAGGGCCAGTGCGAGCCTGTGTGCGCACACTTCCTGTCGGATGGGGCTGTGGCCCTGCAGCACCGGCAGGTCGCGCCTGGGAGCCGTGTGCCAGACGCCTCGGTGCGCGTCAGCTTTGCTCTGTGTGCCTGCTCCTCCCAGGATGCACAGGGTGATGATGCAATCATCTTGTGTTCCTCGAGCAAACTTCCCATAAAGAGCTAGAATTTTGATTGATTTGACTGTAGATCCTGATAGCTGAGCTGAAAATACAATGAGAAGGGAAAATACCCCCCAAGTTCTGGCCAACTCTGAAGCAGCGGGCCCCGAAAGTTTTGAATAACATACCCTGATCAAATCTGATGAAAGATGTGGGTCCTTTTCCCAGAAAAACATGCTTAGGTACAAAACTCATGCATACGATTTCAGCGACTTCTGAGGAAGAGAAGAAAAACCACATTTCAGCACTTACATTTAGACGTTTTACATGGTTCAAAAATAAAACCATGAAAAGGTATAGACTGAGAAGACTGATTCCCACAATCCCATTTGCCATGTGTAGTTAACTATTTTCATTCATGTCTAACTTCTACTTTGGTACTTTGTTAGGTAAATACAAGGGTACTCACTCCTCCCTCCATTTTCTTACATAGAAAGGGTAGTGTATTTTGCCCTGGTTTGCTTTCACTTGGCCATACCTTTTAGAAAACACTCCAAACCAGCACAGAGATCTGCTTCGTGCTTTTCTGTGGGTGGACGTACCTCGTGTGTGCACGTCGCAGAGGTCACTGACTGGAGCGAGCGACACTGCAGTGGGTCCCAGGCAGAGGCACTGCACTGTTAGGTGCAGCTGTGACGTGAGAAGTGAGGTGGGCGGGATGGAGGGTAAAGGCATTTATGGAAAACAAACTTTTGAAGAAGAATCACCTGAATCCTGAATTAACTACACCAGACACATCATAGTAAACTTGTTATATGATGAAGTTTGCATATATATATATATATATAAATATATATATATTTTTTGGTACGTGCCCCTAGCAGGAACTGAACCTGGGACTCTCTGGTCCGCAGGCCGATGCTCCACCCGCTGAGCCAAGCTGGCCAAGGCTGCTTTTATATTTTTTAATTTATATATTTTAATAATGTTGGAGCTGTACCAAACCCCTTGAATTCTCTAATTTTATTTTACCCACTTAGGAAAAACAAAACAAAAAACTGCCTCCTTTGAGTAAGGTTACTCTTTAAAATTATTCATATTAAGTCACGAGTCTCCGTGTGACTCCTGTGGGGTGAGGTTCTGATGGACCCTTCCTGCGGGACCCTGCACGGGAGCATGCCGTGAAACAGCGGCGTACACAGTGTTTCCCGGTGTCCGCGTTTTTATTGTAGCTTCAGTCGAAGGAGGAGTCGGCTGCTGCATGTGATCACTCCGAAGAACCCGTCATTTGCCTCAGTGTGCAGACATGAGCGTCTGTGGGTGCCACGCGGCCAAGCCATGCCGTCTCCGGAGGAGCACATCGCGAGACGTGCTGTGGGCGGGTTTATGATGGGCCTTTGAGTCTGCACATGCTCTCGGTGCTTTCTGAAGGCTTTGTTTTCTTACCTTGATGTTTCACACTGAATTTTTGAAAATACTCTTTTTTAAACTCTCCCCGATCTAATGTCCTTCTTTACTGACACTATGGAAAGATTTTGGAGGAGACAGAGAGGGGGAGTGGAAGGCTGGAGGTCCCTCAGAGGGTTAAGGATGCTGACCTGTAGACTCTCACCCCCACCACCAGCTCTGTGTAGAAGGGTCCTGGCTCCCCTGTCTGGTGTCCCGTGGGGATCAGGGCAGACGCCCTGGAGCGTGTGAGGCCCTTCAGCGCCTGAGCTGCTGAGGTGCAGGCTGGTTCGGTCTGACCAGAGCAGCAGGAGTACTTCGGACAGCTTGGTCATTCCACAGGCTGACTGTTCAAGGGGGTCATCACATTCCCTAAGCTGTTCTCGCCAAGCACAGGACAGGGACCCCGGCTGTTTATTATTGGAAGGGCCTTTCAAACATTCAAGAGGACAGTACACAGGCTCACTTGCCTTGACCGCATTGCAAGGCAGCTCTGGAATTTTGTATTATTTTTCATTGTGATGCAGCCCTTTGTGCTCGAAGCCATCCTTTCCCACCCCCACCCCGTTTCCCTAGTCCGTAGAACTCTGAATTTACTAGAAGGAATGAATATTAAAGTGTTTTTCTTACAGATAGATTAGTTTCCTGCTATCTCAAAAATAACTAGACCGTTTCAGTCCTGGATTAGGGAGCAGGGCTGTGTCAGTCAGCTCGGCTGCCATGCCAAGTACCACAGACTGCATAGCTTCAGCAACAGGAATGTATTTTCCCACAGTTCTGGAGACTGGAAGTCTAACATCAAGGTGTTGGTAGGGTTGATTTCCTTTGAGGCCTCTCTCCGTGGCTTGCAGATGGCCACCTTCTTGCTGTGTCCTTAGGTGGCCTTTTGTCTGTGTGCACAGCCCTGGCGTGTCTGTCTCAATCTCCTGTTCCTATAAGGACATGGTCATATTAGATTAGAACCCACCCTAACAGCTTCATTTTAACTTAATCACCTCTTTAAGTCCAAACCCAAGGATATTTTCCCATGGATATCTAGATAGATGGAAGGGAGAGAGAGAGAGAAACATTGATGTGACAGAGACACATCACTTGATTGCCTCTTGCATGACCCTGACCAGCTGGGGATTGAACGTGCAACCAGGTGCATGCCCTTGACTGAGAATCAAACCTAAAAACCCTTGGTCCGAGGGCCCATGCTCTAACCGCTGAGCAAAACCAGTCAGGGCATTAATCACCTCTTTAAAGATCTTGTACAGCTACATTCCTGGGCATTAGAATGTCAACATACAAATTTGGGGGCGGGGGACACAATCATCCCATAAAGAGGGAACTGTTGGAGCCTTAGAAATGAATAGTAATAACCGACAGGGTGTGTGGAGGGCTTGCAGAGAGCCAGGCACTGTGCTGTTTTTCTCTACATTTTAATCCTCAGGGTACCCCCATGGCAGTATGCACTGTTATCGCCCCCATTTTATGATGAGAGGTGGAGGCACAGGAATGAATCTGACCAAGCCTGGTAGGTGATGGAGAGTGGGAATTCTAAAACGGCAGTCAGACTTCAGGGCTCAAGTTCTGAACCACTGAGCACCCTGCTCCCATGCACACTGGAGGAAAGGTCGGTGCAGAGGGGAAGCTGTAGCCTCAGGAGAGCTCAGCTGCACAGGCCCCTTCATTTGTGGCACCGCCGATTCCAGAAGCAGGTCTCCGAAGTCCACCGTACGTCCGACTGGGTTCCTGGCGCGCCCGTTCCCGAGAGGAATCCGTGTTCAGCGTTCTGATTTGAATTATGGTATGACAATTCCAATAGCCATCCACCCCCCAAAGAAGTCATCTCAGTGGAAACCTGTTCTTTTCCCTCTTGTGGGCCACTTCTCTCCTCTTCCCACCTCCCTCAGGTCAGCCCAGAGCCGGAGTCACAGTGGGCTTTTGTGAGCCAGTGAATGAAAGAACCAGTCTTAAAAGAAAAACAATTTTTTTCAATCCATTTGCATCCTGGAGCAGAAGTTTTTTGCTTCACAACCCATATCTTCTCACCCCCACTCCCCACCTAAAAATAATCTAAGTCAGCTGCATGATCACCCAGTGCTTCCTTGAAGGACCTGGGGAACTAGGCTTTCTGTTGGGTCTTCCCTTTCCTGGCCCCTCCCTGAGTGATACATGGCTGACATCACTCACTCTGAAGTTGAACAGAATCGGGACTATCGGGGGTGGTGACATTGCTCTGATTTTTTGAACACTGATGTTTTTGTTATTTTTTTAGGGAACACATTTGTGAGGTTACTGTCTCACATTGCCATTCTGCAAACAGTCCCCAGTGCTGATGCAAATAGAGAATGTCACACAGCGAGTCAGAGCGCAGTGTAAAAAAGGCGTACTTGAATGTGTGTTTTGTTAAAGAAAGAGAAAAGCTTACATCGTGGCCTGTGAAAAGATAGTAAGTAAAGCAATGAAAAGGAGCCTATCAGGTTTTTGGCACCCCGAGGAAGTGGGTGCAGGCCCAATAAAGGTGCTTTTGTGGATTGGCCGATGTGCTGGAAAGCCGCAGGAAATACTGTGCTGAATGGAGCCCTAAGAAGCAGGGTTTAGTCATGCAGTCTCTTCCCTCCAGAGCGGGAGGCGTTATCTGAGGGGCAGGGAGCTGCACAGAATGTCCTCTAAACAGGAGTATCTTTGTGCGTGGAACCTGAGAAACTCGATGCGCTGGGGCCAGCTCTGTGCACACAGAGCAGAAAGGAAGCAGAGAAGAAAACCAGAGCTGGGAGGCTGGACGGAAACCCGCGGGAGTCCCTGTGCTAAGAAGCCCTTGCTCTCCAAGCCCCCTTCCCCAGCTGCAGACTCTCTTCAGTGACTAACTAGGGTGTCAGGGCCCAATGGAAGATGGACCACTGAAAATGTATCAGTAGTGCTGGCTGTTTCAAGTCTCAACTAAACATTACTGATTTTATAAGAAGATTTCTAATAGTTATGTCATTTGACTTTGAATCTTAAAATGTAGCTGATACTGTTTTATATCTGTCTTTTGTTTGTGATATTTTGGGGACCTTCTTATCCTAACATTAACTGCCTGATTATTAGTATTTGTTTCAACTTCAATAAGTATTATAATCTTAATAGAAAGACTTTAGGTCCTTTGACTCATCTAAATTTTAGTTTTTCTTTTAAGTATATTTTTACTCCTGATTTTAAAAGTATCATTTGTATATGGACCTGTTTTATTGGATTTGTTTTTTGAGACCTTCTTTGGCAAAAATGACCTTGTCTCTCATATATATATATTTTTGTATCCTCACCTGAGGATATTTTTCTGTTTATCTTCAGATAGAGTAGGAGGGAGGAGAGAGAGGGAGAGACATGGATTGGTTGCCTCCGACAGGACCCCAACCAGGGCCAGGGATTGAATTTGCAACCCAGGTACATGCCCTTGACTGGAATGGAACCCTCGACTCTGGTCTGTGGGCCAACACTCTAACCACTGAGCCCAACTGGCCAGGGCTTGTCTCATATTTTTTAGGACAGGTAAATAACAGACACTTTAACATAGAAGTTCTAATTTTAAATATTTGAGGCATAATTATCACAAAAGAAGGTTATATAGAATATGGTTGGGGGTGGGGAGGGCATTAATTTTTACCAAAAGAATTTCTTTTGACCAATCTAAATAAAAAAGCCCTATTTTCATGAGAATGAGATTGGCTATTATAATTTTGCCTCATAAATATGCAGACAAATAATTTTATGTTCCTTCAGTATATTTTTTTCAATAAATCATATATTCCTTTATGCCTAATATATTTCTTTTCCCACAAAATTTCTTCTCTGACTTGCCTAATTTTGTCTAACAAGTTTTGTTACACTTTTAATTTCTTTAGCTGTTTGCATTTATATAACATAACACTCAATATTTTTACTTTTGAAAACTCATTATGATATAATCTTAGATTACAGAAAAGCTGCAAAAATAGTCCTGAGAATTCTACCCCTGTATCTAGCTCCCCCAATGTTACATGTCACATGCCCCTGCTTTAGGGATCTAAATCGGGAAGCCCACCCTGGTGCAGCCCTGCTAACCAAGCCAGACTTGATTTTTGGATTTTGTTTTAATGCCTTTTTTTTTTTTGGTTCAGGACACAATCCAGGACCCACATCATATTTCGTTTTCTTAGTCTGTTTCAGTTTCAACATCTTTTTCTGTTTTTAATGATCTTGACCCTTTTGAGTTATTTCTGGTCCTTTATTTTATAAGATTTCCCATAATTTGGGTTTATCTGATACTTATCCTTATTAAATAGAATTTATGTGTTTTGGGCAGAAGTACCACAAGTGATGCTGTGACCTTCTCAGCATCATATCAGGGTCATCACAAGAGGGTCCTAATAGGCCTTACTCTTGGTGGTGGTGACCTTGACCACCTGGTAAAGTAGTGTCTGCAACATTTTCCCACCATAAAGTTATTGTTTTTCTCTGTAATTAATAACTACCTTGTGGGAGAGACCTTGGAACGCAGGTTCTTTGTTACCCTGCCTTTACCTGCTGAGGTTAGCATACAGCATGGTTCTGATCTACAAACGTTTCTACGGTGGTGTCTGCCTGCTGGTGATTTTCTGTTCTCATTTCCTTTAAATGTATTAACTGGAGTTCTGTAGGAAAGAGTGGTCCATCTGCCTCATTTATTTATTCAATTATTTGTATCATGTTGGGTCACGGGTATTTATTGTACTGTATGGGTCATAATCCAATACTGGCATTATTTCGGTGCTCAAATTGTTTCATTGTGGACATCAGGAGCTCCTTCAGGTCAGCCTCTGTTTACCTCGAACACCTCCCCCATCACTTTTGGAACACTTTCTTGCTTTCTGGCGATAACAGGTGCTCCCAGCCAGCTTGTGTTTTCTTTGCTACAGTCCTGGGTCAACCATTTCTCCAGGGAGCCCTGGTTCCTTTTATTGGAGAATAGAATTAAAAACTAAAACCGGGGTACTCGATGTGCTCATCGCTACGTGGTGTCAGGACTGGCAGGTCTTCTCAGCAGAGATGTATACACATGTCCACATTCATATTCTAACTTGCCCTGTCTCTCTATCTGTGTGCATATATGTGAAAAAACATGAATGCATATCATCCTGAAACCTCCAACTTCTGCCCAATGACCTGGGCTTCATTCTAGCTCTCTGCCTTCCTTCCTTGTAACCTTTTTCTCTGACAGTGAGATACCTGCATCTGATTATCCAAAATATACGTACTTATTTGTTCAACCCTAGTCCAGAAGCCTACTTTTTTCCTCTCTGGAAATTGATTTTTTTTTTTTTAACCTAAAATGACTTGGCTTTAAAAGACTCAACTCCTTGCCCTGGCTGGTTTGGCTCAGCAGTTAGAGCGTCGGCCTGTGGTCCAGAGAGACCTGGCTTCAGTTCCCGCTAAGGGTGCATGCCTCGGTTGCAGTTTGTCCCGGTCCCTGGTTGGTCGTGTGGGTGGCAGCCACTCGATGTGTCTCGTCGATGTTTCTCTCTTTCTCTTCCTGTATCTCCCTCCCACTCTATCTGAACAAAAAGTGGAAAAATGTCCTCGGGTGAGGATAAAAAAATAAAAAAATAAAAATAAATAAAAGACTCAACTCCACCTGTTCTCACTGCTTACCTGTGCCCCTGTGAGACACAAGCGTACAGTTCTCTATGTCTTTGGTTTTACAGGGTGCACTCAAAATACTGTTTTCAAAGTCACTTAGGTGAGCTCTTTTCTCCTGCGCCCTCTCTGGTGTGGTCATGGTTTTCCTGGGTTCATTTGTTATGATGTTTACCTTCCATTTTGACCACATATACCACACATCCAGTTAATTTTGATTATTCATTTTTGGGGTATGTGAAACATCCATGGATCCAAGAGTCAATACTCTATTTTCTTACATATAAATAGCCTTCATTTTGTCTTCCCAGCATCCCTTGCCTTGGTCCTCACAGATGAACATTACGTAATGTCTTTTTTTTTTAACTTTTATTATTTATTTTTTTTAATCCTCACTGGAGAATATTTTTCCATTTATCTTCAGGTAGAGAGAGAGGGAGAGAAAGGGAGAGAGAGAGAAACATCGACATGAGATGGACACATCGACTGGTTGCCTCCCTCACGACCCTGACCAGGGCCGGGGACAAAGCACAACCTAGGTATGTGCCCTTGGTTGGAATCGAACCTGGGATTCATTGGTGTGTGGGCCGATGAGCCAGACTGGCCAGGGCTTGCATAATGTCTTTAAAAGCACATTTAATGTCTTCGGCAATGGATCGTCTGTTTTCTTTGTGACTTTATTAAAGCTATGTCCAGCCATCAAATGAGAATATCAAAAACATGAAAAAATAATTACTGAAAAACAGAATTTGTTGTTTTTTTTTGCACAAACTCAACTTTTTAATTTCTACCCTGTGTACCTCTTATTCTTTTTTTTTTGTTCAGGTAGAGTGGGAAGGGAGGGAGAGAGAGGAACAGAGAGAGAGAGAGAAACATCGATGTGAAGGGACACATCGAGTGGCTGCCACCCGCACGACCGACAAGGGCCGGGGACAAACTGCAACCGAGGTACGCGCCCTTAGCGGGAACCGAACCCGGGTCTCTCAGGACCGCAGGTCGACGCTCTAACCGCTGAGCCAAACCGGCCAGGGCTGTGTACCTCTTATTCTGACAAATGCCTGAAATGTTTGTCTGTAACCCATCCATTTAGTCAATTTGCATGTCTTTCATTGCACAGCTCACCTCATCTGTTCCGGACTGATTGATCCGTCCCGTTCCTTTCCTGGACCCTGGCCATTTACCCCTCAGAGTGCTGTCATTGTTTCTGACCACCTTTCCTACCCGACAGTATTCTCACCCTGCACGTACGCTCATCCCGCTCATCCTCCAGCTCCTCAGTCACCAGCCTCACTTCTCACCTTCTTCCCTCCCTCCCGGCCATGGTTCCCACCAAGCCTTCCTTCCCGCAGCCTGCCAAGGTCACCCTTGGGTCTCTGTTGCTTGGCCTTGGCTCAGACTCTCAGAGCAGAGTCCCAGTCATACCAGCAAGGGAAGCCCTTCCACTTGTTGGAACTTTCTCTCTTTTCCCTTTTGCCTCAGCACTTCCCCATCCCTTTCACTGAACTAGCACCAGCACTCTGTTGGTTCCATGGTCGCCCGTCCAGGGGGCTAGATTAGCATTCCTCCCAGGTCGGGATCATGGGGTACCTTTACTTGAAGCAGTTCATCTTTCCTTGGTTTATGAAGTGCTATATTACATAGTAAACACTCAGTAAGCTCACACTTCATGAATAGAAAGAAGGGGATGAGAAAGTGCCCTTCCTTACTCCCGCTCTGCCACATTTCTCTGACAGATGTGAACTGGAAATGGGAAGAGGGCGGTCACTGGGGAAATTTCCCATAGATTTTAGCCAAATTATTTTTCAGTTTTAAGCATCATTTCCTTCCTCTTTAGTAGAGAATGTATATTACACATAAAATAATTAAGTTCCCTGACAGCTCTTTTTTTTTTATTTTTAATTAATGGCCCTGGCTTGGCAGTCTGTGTTTTTGGAAAGGGATAAAGTAAAATATTTAATAAAGGTTGTAGTAAATGAAACCTTAGAATGTCAGTTAACTTGATTTCCTTTAGGACATAATCGTTACTGCCTTTTTTTTCTTTTTTTGGCCAACAAGAGAGAAGCTTATTTATTTGGTAATAAAGTTTTCTTTTTTCTTTCATAAAAAGTGCTCTGTGCAGAATTCTGCCTCTCACTTGGTTCTGGCATAAGTACGCCATCTGGATCTGCCATGGGACCATTTGTACGCAGAAGCAACCTGTGCTCTGCTCCTGGTCTCTTAGGAAGACTATGAGGTATGATGTGGGCCTGTAGATGCTACTGCACTGTGTAGCTGTTTGTCTTAGGGAGGTAGCACAGTGCCTCAGGCAGCTTGTTTGAATGCTTTGGATGTATTCACTTCTTTTTTTATAATAGTTGTTTAGTGTCTTAAATTGAGAAATAAACTAGAAGTCTATGGCACTTTCACATTTTTTAGTTTGAGAATTTTTCAGATTTACTTTGCAAGAGAGGGTAGAGGGAGAACCCAAGTTAAACTTTTTTTTTTTTTAAATCTTTATTAGTGAATGTAAAATGTATTACAGATGTTCCACATTTTTCCCCCATTGACCCCTCCTCCCCACTCCCGCCCCCCTCCTGCCCCCCTTCCGCCTTTTCCCGCACTATTGTCTGTGTCCATTGGTTATGCATATAAGTTCTTTGGTTTATTTCTTCCCACCACCACCCCCAACCCCTTTCCCTTTGAGGTTTGTCAGTCTAGCAATGAATTGGTACTTCTTAATCTCTTCACCTTTTTCACCCATTCCCCCAACCCCCCTCCCATCTGGCAACCAACAAAATGTTCTCTGTATCTATGAGAATGTTTCTGTTCTACCTGTTCATTTTGTTTGTAGATTCCATTGTCGATAGATATGTATTCATTGCCATTTTGTTTGTTCATATATTTTATCTTTTTCTTCAAAAAGACCCTGCATCATTTCATATAATAACGGTTTGGTGGTGATGAACTCCTTTAACTTTTTCTTGTCTGGGAAAGTCTTTATATGGCCATTGATTCTAAATGACAGCTTTGCAGGATAGAGTAATCTTGGTTGTAGGTTCTTGCTTTTCATCACTCTGAATATTTCTTGCCACTCCCTTCTGGCCTGCAAAGTTTCTTTTGAGAAATCAGCTGACAGCCTTATGGGAACTCCCTTGTAGGTAACTAGCTGCCTTTCTCTTGCTGCTTTTAAGATTCTCTCTTTGTCTTGAACCTTTTGCATTTTGATGATGATGTGTCTTGGTGTGGGCCTCTTGGGGTTCATCTTGTTTGGGACTCTCTGTGCTTCCTGGACTTGTATGTCTGTTTCCTTCACCAAGTTAGGAAAGTTTTCTGCCATTATTGTTTCAAACAGGTTTTCGATTTCTTGTTCTGGCTCTTCTCCTTCTGGCACCCCCAAGATGCGAATGTTGGCACGCTTGAAGTTGTCCCAGAGGCTCCTTACACTATCCTCATTTTTTTGGATTCTTTTTTCTGTTCTGATTGGGCGTTTTTTGCTTCCTTATATTCCAAATCTATGGGATTTACATACTCTACTATTTAAGCTGTGTAAATTATTCTTTATTTCAATTAATGCCTCCTTCAATTCTGACTGTGCATCCATGATTTCTGACTGGTCCTTTTTTATGCTCTTGAGGCCCTCACTAAGTTCACTGAGGTTCTCACTAAGTTCATTGAGCATCCTTATAAGCAGTATTTTGAACTCAGCATCTGTTAGGTTGCTTATCTCCATTTCAGTTAGTTCTTTTCTTGGGGTTTTGTTCTGTTCTTTCATTTGGGACCTGTTTCTTTGTCTCGTCATTTTGGCTGCCTCCCTGTGTTTGTTTCTGTGTATTACTTAGTGAGAGGTATGGGGCTAGCTGAGACCAGATGCTGCTCATTTGAAAGAATTTAGGGAAAACCTGAAGCAGGATCCAAGACAGGCCAATCCTATGGTTAAGCAAGTGACAACAGCTTGGGTGGGCCTGAAAGTTGGGTTGGGCGGGGCCTCAGGGAATCACCAGGGCGGGGCTACCAGTGTGAGCCAGGTTGCTAGAGTCCCAGATATGGAGACTGTCTGCCGCCCCAGGGAAGGGCTCACCAAAGGAACAAAGGCCTCTGACAGCATGTTTGTCCAGGAGAAAGCTCCCTCTCCAGCCTCACTCCAGTGCCAAACAGCTCAGTTCTTCCCTGTATGTCTCTGGTGCCCCTCGAGCTGCCTCTCCTCTGAGCTTAGAGGGAGAGAGTCCGATAAGTCCGTGGGCGGGCCCTTTAAGGAGCTGCCTGGGGCTCCAGCCGCTTCAGCCTCCCTGAGCCTCAGTTTCCGCTGGTTTTTCCAGCCAGAAGTGATGGGGATTCTCTTCCTGGCACTGGAACCCTGAGCGGGGCACCTGGTGTGGGACAGGGATCCCTCAGTCCTCAGGAAGGACCTTCCCAGCCGAGGTAGCATCTTGATTTTTATCCGCCACACGTGGGTGTGGGACCAGCCTGTCTCGCCGTGCGTCCGCCCCTCCGCCCCTCCGCCCCTCCTACCAGTCTGGATGTGGCTGCTGCTTTAATTCTGTAGTTGTAGGACTTCCATTCAGCTTGATTTCAGGTGGTTTTGAATGATGGTTGTTCTGTAGTTTAGTTGTAACTTTGATGTGATTGTGGGAGGACGCGATACCGCGTTTACCTACGCCACCATCTTGACCGGAAGTCTCCCCGAGTTAAACTTTTTAAACTAAGGAACAAAAGCGACAGCTTTTTTCTTAGCAAAGTGATAGTACAACCCACATAAAATCATTTATACTATCAGGTTAGATAAAGCAGTTGTGAGAAAAATTACTAATGACATGAACTCAAGAAGGTAACCCACGATTCTGTTAAGGCAAGTGTAGGCTTTAGTAAATAACACCACCCCCCGAAAATGTCTAAGTCACTAAGGGCTGCATTGCGGTTTGGAGGTGTCGATAACACTTTGGGTGACTGCCTCAGAGCAGGAGATGGGCCACCGCATACAGTTTGGAGAGGGATGTGTGTGCTTACCATAGAAGCTGAAAAGTCAGACTTCGCATTTATTAAACAACAGATAGTCCCCAAGCCATTGTGCAATGTGAGGGCTAGGGAGAGAATACATGGAAACTTTCCAGCAAAGAGCAAGAATTTATGTCAGCTAAAGAAAATATCCAGTTTCCAAGAAGGACAAAAGTGAGCTTCTAAGATGCCTTCCTAAAAATGCCTTTATAAGTCACAAATAAGAATTTTTTTTTCACTTGTGTGGCTGCTGCTTGTACAGACGAATGAAGATATGTTTCTAATCAGTGAGGAGTGGCATTGTAGCACAGTGATGTAACCAGTTTCTTTTTGCTATCAAGTCACATCAGGAGGCACTGTTCATTGTATATCTCAGAGAAGACCTCCGTCCAAACACTCACAAAGCCCAAGTAAGAAAGCCTAGCGTGGATCTGTCACCTGACATTTCCCTGAGCAAGGAAATCATAGCTCTGGCTGGTGGAGGGGAGGAGAAACATCTGGTCTCACTGCGCCCTCAGAATTTCCTTGAGCTCCAATTAGAGTCACTGTGGTAGAATGCAATCCAGGGCGTCTGGATATTCCCACATGTGAAACCCAACTGTACGGCAGAGCTGAGAAGCAGGCAGAGGGAGCGGCTGTCCAGGAGAGGAGCTGCAGCTCGCCCGTGGCTGGGCCCCAGGGCTACAAACCCGCCAGTGTGCCTGCCCCTGTGGCCACCCCGGCCTGCTGGCTGAGTGCCTTTTGAAACTGGTTTTGCTGAAGAGCGGCTTAGTGTGGCTGCTCGTAGGGACAGAGCTGGTAGGGATCAGTGTCTTCAGCCTCCAGTCAGCTCAGCACGCACCATGCCAAACGGAATTAAGCCGGTTGATCCACTGGACTCGCTTTCCTCCGTCGGCGCAGCCTACCGCAGCGGCGGGCAGCCTGGCACCTGCAAATACTGGATCCTCGACCTAGGTACCTACGCTTCCTGCACATGCACCCCTGCTGCTGCCTCCAGGGTGGCTGCTGGGACGATGGCTGTGGCTCCCTCTGAAATGTTGTGTGTCTGCACCCTGAAGTGTGTTATCTGCTGACCGCCGTGTGAGAGGGGGCTAAGAGAGGGTGATTTGTGGGGACGTCTAGGAATGGCGCGGGAAACGAGGGACTGTGCTCTCTGCAGCCGTGTGCTGATTGCTCTGTTGTAAGGCGCTCTTAGTATCTGGGGACTGCTATTGATTATCCCATTTTTCTCCTAAATGGCATGTGAACAGTCTGAAGTAATCTAAGCTGCCAAGTGCCTTCTTATGATTTTAGTTGGTCTTATGTCTGTTCCAGGTTTAATTTTATTTGGGATTTTTCAGAATATTCAAGCAAATGGCAGTGTCCCATGTTTATATTTAGATTGTCTGGTTCTTTCTCTTAAGAACTGAGGCCATGTAATAAGATAATATGAAGTTATATGGGGAAGGGGTCTCCTGGTAACCACCAGCGTATTTCAAGGAAGCGGTTGTGTGTGCGCCAGGCTCCGACTTTATACATAGAACTGGAATCAAGACGAGAAACATGATTCCTGCCAAGTAAATAAGCTTCCCTCCATTTGAGGAAAAGGCCGTAGGATATAAAAGAATGAAGTGGGGGAAGGAATTAGGTCTGTGGGTCCCCACAGAACTCCCGCAACGCGGTGGAGGAGGCTGGCTTTCCAGCAGTAACCTTTGACATCGGTCTAAGCTCTGTAGTGAAAATGAGCTCCTCGCAGGCTGTCTCCTGCATACCAGCAGGGAGGACTTCTACCAGAATTTCATTCCTGACCTGGTGCACTTTCAATGTTTGCCTCCACTCTCCAGCCATTATTCACATGTGCCTCAGGAGAGGGAGTCAGCCACGGGGCTCCGGTGAGACCCCGGGCAGTCAGGCCATTGTGAGCTCATTCAAGAAGGGTTGAGGAGGAGGGACCCAGCAAAGGAGGGGCATCAGAGCACAAGGGAGGCTCAGAAAATGTGCTTGCAGCATGTGAAGGGGAAGTGGCACTGTTGACATGTTTGTCCGTGAAATGCCAGAGGAAAACAACAAAATTATCTTTGATTAACGGCCCCGAAGGGAGTGAGTGTTGGCTGTGTGAATGTTAAATGTGTTGGTATAAACATTGTTCTTGATAATATTTCTTGTATTTTTTGTTCACAAAGCTATCAAAACATTTTTAAAAGTCACTGACCATAACATTTTTTGTATTTATGCTAATTAAGCTGTTCAAAAATAGCCTCCCTCTCTGGAGGTGTTCAAGCTGGGCAGGTCCATTAGTGCCTCTGTGACTAGGGATTCTGCACTGGGTGGGTGAAAGCAGACAGTTGGAATGGTCTCTTTACTGAAAATGATGTCTGTGCTGTGAAAAGAACAATTAATAACATCAAAAGTCTGCTTTCATAGAAGCCATGCAATAGCTCCAGCTCTCTAGTAAATTACCTCATCTCTCTGAACTTCATTTCTTTGTCTGCAGAATGGGAATAACAATAGAGCACCCCTCTCAATATATTATAAACATCTCCAAGTTTAGGCCAACTTTTTTTTTTAATTAATTTTAATTATTGATTTTAGAGAGAAAGAGGGAGGGGGAGAGAGAAGCATCATTTGTTGTTCCACTTATTTGTGCATTCATTGGTTGCTGCTTGTATGTGCCCTGACCTGGGTCAAACCCACAACCTTGACATATTAGGACAACACTCTAAGTAACTGAGCTACCTGGCCACGGCTAGGCTAAAATATTTTTATGATCAATTTTGCCAAGAAGTAATAGATTTTAAGAAAATAACATTCTTCTTATAGAGGGACTTTTGAATCATACTGATATTTAGTTCCTTAGGCTGTCTTCTAGAGGGACTTTTTTTTGGTTAATCCTCACCTAAGGATATTTTCCCATTGGTTTTTAGATAGAGTGGAAGGGATGGGGTGGGGGGGGGCAGGAATCAATGGGTTGCCTCCCGCACGACCCTGAGAGGGACCAGGGATTCATCCTGCAACCCTGCAGCCCAGGTATGTGCCCTTGACAGGGAATCGAACCCAAGACCCTTCAATCTGAGGGCCGGTGCTCTAATTGCTGAGCCAAACTGGCCATAGCTGGAGGGACATTATTAAACTAACACTAGAAGATAGTTATACTAGTATATTTCTGCTTTTTCTCTAGATGTATTTTTGTTCTGGCAATTCTCCAACTATAATGGAAACTCCAGGTGATGTTATCCAAGCTGTCACTACAAAAATTTTAAGCTAACACAAATTTGCAAAGAAATTGATGTTGTACTGGAATTTTCTTGGAAAAAAAAATCTAAAGATCTCTTTGCAGTAAAGGATAGATGAGAGAAAGCAAAACTTTAGTTTGGTTTTTTTTTTTTTTTTTTTTCCCCTCCTAGAGAAATGTGACTGTCTGTTTCTTTCCAAATCATCATAATAATTCTAAAACAATTTCCTAAGTGCCATGTTATATGAATGATATTTTAATATAGTCTGATTTCACTTAAGTTGATTATGGGGAAATATATATGTATCTGTTTGAAAAGGAAAAAAATGATTGCGTAATATTCCAGAAATAAATCCTAAAGTAACTTTAAAATGTGCAGCAAATCATAGTGATTGCAAAGCCTTTCTTTATACCCACAAACAGTCTGGGTTCATTTGTTGGAGTACCTTGGGAAAAGACTGTTTTTCTGCTTTCTGGTCTGTTCATTGGGCATTCTCCTGTCCAAATGTGAATTAGCCTTGCTTGGAATAACCTGCATGGAAGCATGTTTTTATGTGCAGGTGTTGCCATTATTAATAACTTACACAGCCATAAGCCTGGAGAGTTTTACTGCTAAGAGCCAGGAAGATCAAGAAGAGCTGTAAATTATCTTTTAAGAGGGTTCCCATGGGAGAGCCCAGTTATACTGATAAGACAGTGGAACTATTACATTTGTTCTCATTCTGAAATAAGTGTACCTTTTTACAGGACACATGGAATCTGTTCCAGTGCTGGACATAGTCCCCCTGAGTGAGGACAGATGTAATGCAGTGATCTTGTTTAATGTGAAACAGGTCCGTGTACACAGTGAACTGGGTGCCTTAATCAGTCTTGGATTCTCATCAGTGCAGTTCTCAGTTTTATAAATTAAAGGGAAGCATTGCTGAGACTAAATGTAGGAAAGATGTTTCTTTGCTGAAACATAATATGAGCCATTATGAAAGGATGTAGGTAGGTTCACAGCAGAGCCCACTTCACAGCGAGGACACCAGAGTGCAGTACTTTGTTACCTGTGGGTCAACAGAAACCATGCAAGTACTCAGCACAGTATTGTATTGCTTCAGTTACGAAGGCTGGGTTGTTTCACACAGGTTACTGTGCAAACTAAATTCTATCTCAAATAGTTCTTGCTCTTTCAGTCTGTTTTAATGAGTCAGAGTTTAAGACACAATATGCATAATATAATGTGTTAGTGTGTTATTGTAGAAATCAGACCACCAGTGTCTTGTCTTGGCTCCCCCTGCCAAGGTGACCTTGGCTAAATCATTGCAAATGTTGAGCAACTGCAGTTTCCTCATCTGCAAAAAAAAAAAAAAAAATCTATATAGATATAGAGATAGATAGATAGATAGATAGATAGATAGATAGATAGATATGCTTGTTATGGTTGTTCTCCAAAAACCACATAAAAGGTTATTAGTTTCCTCTTAAGCAGACTGCAGTTTTAAATTAATTTTAATTTGTTTTCTCAGTTTTCACTGATCAAATCTGTATTTAATTGTCACTCTGAGCTTATGATGACAATGGGGGGTGGAGAGGGAGCAGGCAGTGTGACACACTGATTTTTTATATACATTTCTGGCCAAAAAGCAAAGAAACTTAAAATTATCCGGCCTTATTTAGGACAAATATAAAAATTTGAAATAGTAAAACTTTTTTAAGTTAATATTAAAAAATAGACTGAAAAGTTCCCTCATGGTGCCCTAGAAGCCCGGAGACCCAGGTTAGAAGCCTTGGGAGGAAATGACCTTTTCTGGTTCTGGAATTCCTTCTCTCTCGGAGCAGCCTCCTCCTCTGCTGTCATCTCTCTTTGGTCTGTGGTCTTTCTAAGTATTTCCCTTTAGCGAGGCTTCAGGGGAACACAAATTTATGGCTTTTTACTCTGAAGAATTTCCTCCAGGTGCTGAAAGTTGGCCTCAGGGTGAGTGAGCAAGTCCATAAACCCAGCGCAGTCTGCCGGGGAGCGCTGGGCAATGAGCCGTGGAATGCATCCATGGAGGCTCCCTCCATTCCCTCTTCCTCTCCGTGGGCCACAGCCCACATGCGCCCAGCCATTTTTCACAGTTCTCACATAGAGCCATACAAATGTGGACAAAGTGCATCTCCACAAAATGCGTAGTTCCACTGAAGCTATATGCTCATTGTAAAAGAAAATTTGGAAGGTTCACAGCCATGGAGCAGCAGAGGGGGATGTAACACCCATGGGCAACCACTGCTATTTGGACACGTTTTCTCTAATCTTTTCCTAAGTAACGTGATGCCTCTTTTAGTATACTTCTTAAATTTGACTGAGAGAAGTCATCTCAATCCTTTCTGTTGTCCATTTTCTCAAATGCATGTTGAAGAATGGTTCTCCTGTCACGTCGTGTTATAATAATACCAGTTCGTATCGTCCGAAAATGGACCTGTACCACATCAGCATGAAGATTACAGTTATTCTCCTGTCCAAGGTGACAGCCACTGAAAAACTTCTGAAACCGAGTTTACAGCCTAAGGCACCCCCTTCCCCTTTATCTCTGAAAGCAGACGGGTTCCTGGAAAAAGTGGCCCACAGGCCAGGCGCCCTTGTGAAGTTGAGTAAGGAGTCTAATAACCAGAAGGGAATGTGCTTATTATGACATAGAAGTAAAAACTGGATGTTTTTCCTTTGTCTTTCTCCAGCTAGAAAGACAGCCAACATACAGCATTTACCCCAGTCATCTCCACCCCGTTCCCCTGGTGGCTGAGGCCCTTTGGTTATTCTACCACTGCTTCCCCCGTGCCTCCCTGCCCTGGACGTGCCATTCTGTCACACCGGGCACTCATTAAAGCCAGAGACAGGATTTGTGCAATAACTGCGTTCCTCACAGAGGCCTTCTCGCTCCCTTTGTCTCTGTGCCTGCTTTGTTCCTTCCTGGACTAGCTCCCGGCCGCCCTGCCCTCCTTCCTTCCTTCCTTCTTTCTCACTACTTTCCCAGCTGCCTGAACAGCGAGGCTGGTGATGAGTTCCTACAAGGTCCTTACGGGTGAGGAGGCTGGGGGAGTCTTAGAAGCTGCCTCATCCTGGACGCGGTCACTCCTGAGGTGCGTTATAGATGCAGATCTCAGGTCCCATGTTGGACCCGTGGATAATCAGCAGCAATCACTCCAGCCTTTGTTATTTCTGTTTGCTGGCTATTGTTGTTTTAGTATGTGATCTCCTTGGAAGAGTGGGCAGTCCTCAAGAGATTACAGAATCATAATTTAAGAAATAAAATTCAATGACATGCAGTTATTATAGGGGAGTGGGGGCGGGCAGGATGTCATAAAATCAAATGTAGATGAGGTAGGGGATTGCAACCTTAACCCTTGTGTTCTTGGAAGTGGACACTTTGGGCTTTTTGCTTTCTCAACTGCGGGGTTAACATTTTAATCCCGTTTTCAAGTGCTTAACTTCAATTAGAGCAGCACTTGGTTTTTGGTAGAGGTGCTACTAGAATGTAGTTGTGAAAGGAATTACTAATTGGTTAGGGCTTTTCGTTTCTTTGTTTTTGAACCAAACCACCAGGGACCCTAGAATATAATGTACTAGATATTTGCTTTGTGGTTTGGGGTAGGGGTAGATCATCCATTTCCTGATTTCTCCACAGCTGTAACTCTTTCTAAACTAATATTCCATCCCTGGAGACTGAAACTTCAGCTAACCTGCGGGTAGATGATGTGAAGAGTGATACAGCTTGGCAAGCTCACTGCAGAACATTCCAAGGCCAATTTTGTTTTTACTTAATGCTATATAAAAATGAGTATATGGCTCTATGAAATGAGATATGTGGCTTTATGAAAACATTTATAAGTTTACATGGTTTATAGCATATTTTGGTTTGGTGCATTCTTATGCAATTCATGCATTTTCTAGAATGTAGGAAAAAGGCTTTGGCATGTTGGCATTCTGAATCTGGTCTTAATTTAAAATAATAAATTTATATGTGAATGAAGAGAAAGCTATCACCACCTGAAATAAACCAGTCACATAGTTTGAACTGCTAACTGCAGAATGTTCTTTTAAACCATTTGCATGGGATATCTTTGTCTTCATTTAAAAAGATACTTCCAACTTTAAAAATCTACAAATAACCTCCTTAAAAAATCTTTGATTTCTTCTTAAAGAAGGTAGCCTAAGTTATTTCATTTTTTTCATTGAGTAATAAGAAAACATTAACCAAGCCCTGGCCACGTTGGCTCAGCAGTTAGAGTGTCAGCCCATGGACTGAAGGGTCACGGGTTCAATCCCCGGCCCTGGTCTGGGTTGTGCAGGAGGTGATGTGTCTCTCTCACATCTATGTGCCTCTCTTTCTCCCACTCCCTTCAACTGTAAATAAAAATCTATGGAAAAAAAATATCTTCAGGAGAGGATAAACAAACAAACAAACAAAAAGTAAACATTAAAGAAAAGCATAAATACTCATCGGAAAGAATGTAGTTCCAAAAGTAATCCTCCTCCAAATAAAATTAAAACTTTCACAACTAACATTATGCTTTTTGTTGTTGTTGTTAATTCACCTGAGAATATTTTTTCTATTGATTTTTAGACAGAGTGGAAGGGGAGGGGAAACATCAATGTGAAAGAGACACATTAATTGGTTGCCTCCTGCACAAGCCCCAACTGGGGCAGGGGATTGAACCTGCAACCCAGGTACGTGCCTTTGACCAGGAATCAAACCTGCGACCCTTTTGTGCATGGACTACTGAGCCACACTGGCCAGGTAAAGCACTACTTGGTGTTTAATATCAGGAATAACTATGCCCAGAGGTTAAACATTCCTGTTCTTAACAGTATCAGAACCTCTGAAAGGCAAAATCAGAGGGAGGGAATGTTATGTGAGGATCTGTGATTGCTGATTTCCCCTCAACTTAACGTTCTGTTCTCTTAAAGGATCATTATCTATTCAGGACAGAAGTAAAGACCGTATTGTCTTGAGAGAGACTTCCCACACGAAGAAATTAAGAATCCAGAACACATTATTTTATCACAGAGCAGCCTCATTATCCCTAAGTCAGCAGTATACAGAATACTAAGTAATCTGGTAAACACATGGAATTTGTTTTTTAATAATCTTTCTTTGTGTAACCGATATTAATCATTTGACTTCTTGGGAACACAGAGGGTCTCAGCCTCTGAAAGAGCCAGATGAATAGAGGAGCATTCAGAGGGTTTCCTGGTTTCTGAGCTTTCGGCAGACGGGGCCAAGATCAGCACGCCGCAGGATGTCATTAATTGCCTGCGTGGTGGGGCCTGGGTGGCTTGCAGTCCCCTGCAGCGCCCTCTCCTGCAGAGCCTCCGGGAAGCAGCCTGGACCTGGGTCACACCTTTTGTTTCACCCTGTGGGAAGGGGAGGTGGAACCAGGTGAGGCATCAAGGCCTTCCCCCTCTGCCCCTGCCCTGAGTGGGGGTCAGGGCACCCCCAGCCTTTTCCACTGCCCAGGACCTCACGCGGAGCAGTGCCACCGCGGGCTCGGTGTGGGCAGGGGGGCCACATTCCTGCCGGAGAGCTCTCCCTGTGAGGGCTGTGGCGCAGCCTCCCCTGTCCGTGTTCCCCTGGCCAATGCCGCTGCAGGGCCTGTGGCTGGCGCATCTGGAGCGTGAGGACCGGGTTGGGGTGTCGGGAAGCTCTGGCAGACCTACATGCCTGCAGCGTGCAGGATCTGAGCATGTGTTTCCGGTCTCACTTTTATGTAATTTTTTGAAAACTTTTCTTTTCTTTCATCCAGCAAGCCTATCTTGAAACATCTGCTTTTGTCCTTGGGTAAAAGTCAGAATGAGCCCAAATCTCCTCCCTTGGGAATTTCTCTTCCTTTCGTGACAACTTAGACTTTTGGTTGCGGAAAAAGCCTGTTCTTCATCTCTCAAAAATATATTTCAAGGGCTGACTCCCATAAAAAGCAGAGAAAATGGCCCTGTCGTTCTGATAAGACAGGAATACGGGCTCGAAACTCTCCTTGAGCAAAGCCAGTGTTTGTGAGAAGGATCTCGTTAGAAAATTAGCTCCAACATAAAACAGAGTTTATAAAAAGAGAATTCTGGGCAATGTGGTTGTGTTTGGTAATGTGTGGTTTCAACAGTGTATGGATGTGTGCCTGGCGGGTGGCTGGCCCCGTGTGCCGGGTCTCCCTGCCCCGCCCCTGGAAGCCTGTGGGGTAGGTGAGCCCCCAGCAGTGCCTGGAGGATGTCACTGCCTTTGCTCGGGGCCAGCTTGCCTCTTGATGTAGAACGGCCCCTCCTGGAGTCTGGTCACAAGCCCTGACGGCTACCAAGCTCATCTTTTTCTGGAAACCAATAGCCTGGTGACAAACTATCACCATCTACAGATCCACGGGGACCGAGAGCAATTCCTGACCCAGCAGATGAGCCAGGTCCTGTTTTGTTTAGGGCCTGGATAATTCATTTCAGTAGATCTATGTTAAAGGTCTTATATTAATCAAGACTAACCCATTCTTTCTCTCTCTCTCTCTTTTTTTTTTTGTTAATCCTCACCTGAGGATATTTTCCTTTTTTTTAGAGAGAGTGGGAGGGAAGGAGAGACAGAGAGAGAGAGAGAAATCATTATGAAAGAGACACATTGTTGATGGGTTGCCCTCCCCCACGTGCCCCGACCAACCAAGGCCAGGGCTCAAACCCACAACCCAGGTACAGGCCCTTGACCGGGAATCAAACCCAAGACCCTTTGGTGCTGGGATGGCGCTCTAACCACTGAGTACACTGGCTGGGGCAAAACTAACCCATTGTTTGTGTGACTCACTGTCAGTGACTCTCCCTCATCACTTCCTGTCTCAGGGGCTTCAGATGGGCACTTCGGCAGTATGGACATGCTACTGATCGGGTCGGCCGTGCGGAGGGTTGTGCATCTGCTTTCATCTTCTATTGAATGTCTTTACATTTCTTTATTGGAAATGCAAGTTATGGCATTCAAGTGGAGAAAGACCTCTGAAATATGATGGTTTCCTGACCAGAAATTCTGACAGGTCAGCGTTCCCCTCACAACAGTGAGTTTGAGAGGAAAACTGATGTCCGGAGTTTTACATTTGTTGACGTACCACATTTCCGGATGATTATGTAAAGTTGTAACTTCTCACAGACCCCCCTGAGCATATACAGCATTTAGAGGCTCTCTGAGAGTAGACGAGCACGTTTGCCCGAGTGACCCCCGTTGGCACGTCCTGTTCAGTTACATGGCCGTTACAAACCTCGTGCCTGTAGTGCTCGCCCTTGGGTGGTGTGGAGGAGGCTGTTTTCTTTTAATCCATGGCCCCCAAGACTAGAGCACAAAACAGGGAAACTGCTGTGTGTGCACACGCACCCACACGCCCTCCTTCAACCCTCACCAAGAGGTAGAACAGTGGTTTCTCATTGAGTCCAATTGTTTCTAGTTGGGTCTGTTTTAATTCATCCCAGTGATTACACTGTGTTCTTTCATTCAGGGGTCCAGGAGGTGGGCTGTTAGTGAAGGCTCCCCCCGTGAGTTGGGAGGGGCTGCACAGGGTGCACGAATGTGCAGGCAGCAGAGAACATGTGTTCTTCATTACAGCCTGAGCCCTGGGCCACGCAGGACCTCTAGTTGAATTGAGGGATTATTTAAAAAAAAAAAGCTCAGGAAATTTATCTTTCTCCTTCATGTTTTCTGTGTTCACTTCATATTTGAAAGCAAACACAGAGTTCACATTTTTGCATTAAGGACCCACTGTGAAATAGTTCACCAAATTGTAAAGTCATATAAAATCTGCATCCAGTATTCTCTTGCCACATTTTCAGCTATTACCATCCTGCAAACTAGTGTCTGGTGCCTCTGTACAGCTTCTGACTTTTTTTTTTATCCTCACCCGAGGACATTTTTTTTGTTTTTTGTTCAAATAGAGCGGGAGGGAGAGAGAGAAACATCGACGTGAAAGGGACACATCGAGTGGTTGCCACCCACATGACCCAACCAGGGCCAGGGACAAACTGCAACCAAGGTACGTGCCCTTAGCAGGAACTGAACCTGGGTCTCTCTGGACCACAGGCTGATGCTCTAACCGCTGAGCCAAACCAGCCAAGGCAGCTTCTAACTTTTTAAAAGATGCTATCCTGTGTTAACATGAACTTGCGTGACGGCTACAGCCCAGAGCGAAGCCCTGGAGCTTGGAACGCCTGAACCTAGGTATGTGCAGAGAAGCAGTAGCTCTTGAGGATGCTGTGTCCAGTCCAAGTCTGCCTTCCAACCTTGAGGCCTTTGTAGTCTGCCTAGGAACAAAGAATCACAGATTCACACACAAGGAAGAGGACTGAAACATATGTAAGAGTACAGTAACTAGAATGAAAAACTAGAAGTCAATCCAGTTTTCAGTCACTTATTCACAAATAGGATGTAGATTTAAATTTGGAAAAATACTCTAAAAAGACCTGCTTCTATATTCTGAACCACCAAAAGAATAACCATATCTGGGCAGGTTAGTTTCCTAAAATTCCCCAAATCAGAGCCCAGCTTCGACTTACTCCTCTCCCTTGTCCATCACTCCACCTAGCAGGTGGAGGCAGTGGGATCCCTGGAAATGCATCTGGAAGAATAATTTACAGATTACCTTACTTTATATGTAATCTTTAAGAGGAGATTAAAATTCAGTTTGAAAAGTGTAGAGATGACAACCATTGACTCAGAAAAACTTGCTCTAGAATAATTGAACCAACCCCTGTCAGCAATCCTAAACTAACAACTCACTCTTTGCTTTATAAGTAAATTCTAGATCGGATTTCCACCTTCCTGGTGTGGTAGAAGAATTTCCTAAATAAAAACGTGGTTTGCTGCATTGAATTCTCGACAAGACAGAGCCTTGCCCGTTCTGTTCTAACGTAGTCTGATAGAATTATCTTTGGACTTAGAAGCATCTGCCCCAAAGAGTCCTTGGATTATCTTTCTCTTGCACAGTGCAACAAGTGATAAATCAGCATCGCTCTGTGTCCTTACCACCAGAGCTGTAAGTCAGCACTTTGCGCTGGGAGTGGGCCAAGCTCTGCGCTGGCTTCTCCTGGCCAGAGCGTAGGAGCCAGGTCATCCCAGCCTCGTTACCTTGACAGATATTTTTGAACACCTACAATGGCCAGAAAGGTGGGAGTATTTTTCTTTAAAACGAACTAGCTGAAGTTGTTCTTGGAGACTCTAGAGGGGAATTTGAAATGTGAGACAGCTATTTATTGAAAAGTCTCCAAGTGTCGAATGTGCATCTGTGCGGAGGCCGTGCCTGGTCAGACACGAGGCGCGAACAGTGTGGGTCCTGTGTGTGTGGGTTTTGCTGACAGTGTGTGGAATGAGAGATGCCTGTCACAGCGGACGTGCGGTGATAGTGAAGCCCTGTGACACCAGCCGTCCAAAGGGATCAGGCCTTGGCCGTCCCAGCTGTTCTGTCTCCCTCCTGTTGGCCCAGATGGGTCCTTACACAGCTCCCAGCTCCACGCTGCCCTGCCTTCTTCTTTGGCCTTTGCTGTTACTGTTTCAGTGCAGAAATGTGAGTGTTGCTTCATCTTCATGTTTGGCTGTGGGTTTACAAAGACCTTTTGGTTCCTCTCCCCCAGCCGCCTGGTGAGGGATGTCATTTCGCAATTGGGAAATGAAGGCCTTGTAAGATACCCATGCCCAGTGCAGGACCCACCAGGGTGGCATCGAACCTCAGCCGGCTGCTTTGGAATGACCATTAGTCTGGAAAGTGAACACTTGAAAGTAAAGGCAGGCTCTAAACTCTAAAGATACAGCATAGACCAAGCAGCAGGAATCTCTGCCCCTGGAGCCTGGGTGCTGCGGAGGGGGCAGCGGGTATGGGAGCCCTGCAGGGACATGAGCGGCTTTGGTGGCGGCCAGATGCAGAGGCTGGAGCCTGTGATTCAGTGGATGGCCCTGCTCGCAATCCCGTTTTGACTCTAGAACACTCATAAACATCTTTAAGAGTTTACCATTCTGAGAACGAGGAGAGGGTTAAAATGAAATTTGATCCTTCTTCGTCTGCAACTAGCAGGATATGGACCCTTTTCCTTTTCTTCATACATACATATATATTTTCTAAAGTGCTTTATTACTCACAGATGCCTCACATTTACCATCTGGGAATAGAAGGTGATTTCTCTTCAGCCAGCAATGTTAGTGTTGTGTGTGTGTGTTCACATGGTGGAATTCTTCCTTGTGTGGGGCTGAGGGTCAGGGCTCAGCTTTACCTTCCTTTCTTTAGCTGTTTCATTATTTTAAGAAGAAATCTAGCATGGACTTTGTGTGAACTCCAACTTCAGCCAAGAAGCCATCTCCTTGGGGTTGTTTTCCCCTCAGAATAAGGTGATATCAACTTTAATTTATTTTTCTCTCTCGGGGCTTCAGGCAGATCACAAGTGACTTTCTCATACATACTTGAGCATCGTTTTTAATGACTCTGATGTTCTGATTGTATATCTTTATGCTGACATTTTCTTCCTCCCCTTAATAAGGGACAAGTTATAAAATAATAGTAATAATAACAATAACAATAATAATAATAGAGCCCTGGCTGGTTTGGCTCTGTGGTTAGAGCGACAACCTGAGTGACAAAGGGTCTTGGGTTTGATTCTGATCAAGGGCACTACCTGGGTTGCAGGTTTGATCCCAGCCCCAGTCGGGGTCGTATAGGAGGCAACCACTCAATGTGTCTCTTTCACATCCGTGTTTCTCTCTCTTCCTCCCTCCCTTCCATTCTGTCAAAAAAAAAAAAGATCAATGGAAAAATATCCTCAGGTGACAATTAACAAGAAGGGAGGGAGGGAGGAAGGGAGGGAGGGAGGAAGGAAGGAAGGAAGGAAGGAAGGAAGGAAGGAAGGAAGGAAGGAAGGAAGGAAGGAAGGAAGGAAATGAAGTAATTAATTAGATTGCCTCATTCATCCTTTATACATCTAAAAGTGTTTTTTAGTATGTCTGAGCATGTTAGGCCTGTGATTACAAAAACGATTGAAGCAAACCTCGTGTTCTGGGTACACACAATTTGCAAAAATACAATGTAAGTCCTGGCAGACCAGGGAGTCGTGGAGAAGGTGGCCTCAACCATTCTACATGTATACATAGCCCTTTGCAGTGTGTAAAGCTTGGTCATTCCCATTATATCATGAGATCCTGTTACAGCCCTGTGTGATGAGGAAATGCAGATGCCAAAATGTTGGCCTGGGGTCACGGCTGCTGAGTGGGAGAGCCAGGCTCAGACTCAGACCCTTGACAAGTCCAGACTTCCTCCGACATCCTTCATTGACCTTCCATCTGGATCTTGAATCAGGGGAGCCACCCCAGGCTGAGAAAAGGAAAGTTCATTTCCAAACAAGGCATGGCATGAGCTGCGGCATTCTCGCAGACATGAAGTTAGAGCACTGGAAAGCGCAGTCCTGAGCTGTCTTCTTTTCTTCCAAAAAGGTAGAAGTTGAGGGGACATTAAGAGAATGACAGAGGAGTTTTCATTGTAATTCTCGGGTCAGCTCAGCCCTGGGCCCGCAGGATGGCAGTGCTCTGTGCTCACCAGCCTCAGGAGGCTCGTAGCCTGGCTCTGTCTTACAAGGAAGCATCACGTCACGCAGGTCGCTACAAGAATGGCCTTGATCTCCTCTGAATTACTGTTCGTAAGCAAATAATTTACAAATGTAGAACTTGACTAAAAGTAGCTGTTACTTTAAGTTCATCTCAGAACTGATGGGGGTTTACCCCTCGTCAGGACATTCCCCTTCACGTGGCGCCTTACGTCATCAGGCGGCGTGCTGAGGCAGGGAAGTAGTCTGCAGCTGGTCACCAGTTCACTCATTCACCCGTCATCATTTATTCAACATATACCTATGAGGCTCCAAGGTTGTGCCACGCAGCCTGCTGGCAGCTGGGCCTGAGGCTCTAAACAAACTGGACCCTGCATCCTCCAACGTGAAGCCTGGAGTCGAGGTCACGGCTGGCTTCCATGAGAGTTACTCAGCTGGGGACGAACTGTCTGTAATGGTTACGTAAAGCTCTGGCCATAGGCTCTCCACCTGAGGCTCACTCCTGTAATTGGCCTGAGCTCCCATAGTCCAGTTCTGAGCAGAAAAGTGAGGTCTCAGGGGAAGGGGGCGGACAGGACTCTGCAGACACAGCCATTGGGACCTCTTCTGGGAATGTCACCAGGGTACAGACCAGTAATTGAAGCTCTTCCAAGGAGACTTTCTAAAGCTGTGTGTGTGGTGTGATGTACACTTACCTTATGCCCAGTAACATCTCAGACCTCAACTCTACTGGATTTCATTAGGACCTGTTGTTGAATTTAAAATTTTCAACAGAGCAGTTGGTCTAGTGGGCAAAGTCTGTTCTTCAGATACCTAAAAATAATAGGCATTTTATTTCATTCTGTTAATTATTGTATCTAAATAATTTTTTAAATTTTTATAAATTCTTGGTTTATGCATTATATCACAACTCAGGAAAAAGCATACAAATGGACTACTACAGTCCATTGATTTGGGCAAAAAGCATGAAGAATTGAGCATCACTGTTAAACACAAAGTGGAAAGAGGAGTCATTTAATAAATCTATTTTGTTTTTGACAGTTTTTTTTTTATTCATCACCAGAATTGTGACTCATGTATCAGTCTGCACTGGACAAAATAGCTGATGATCTTAGAGCCAGTTGGAGAAATTTCAGACTTCTGAAACAAAATTGTTTTTCAAGGTATAATTTTTAAATTGACAGAAATTCCCTTCTTAGTTTATA
Source organism: Molossus molossus (assembly GCF_014108415.1). Lineage (NCBI taxonomy): Eukaryota > Metazoa > Chordata > Mammalia > Chiroptera > Molossidae > Molossus > Molossus molossus. Next base: position 28,007,627 of record NW_023425366.1, on the reverse strand, counting down.
ATTGCTGCCAGCATTTTTCTAAGTCATAAGTATTCCAGCAAAGTGAAATAATGTCACTTCAGTGATCTGATGACAGGCCGCTCGGGAAGAGACCTGCTGTTCCCTTCAGAACATTAGTTTGCCTGTCGCACTCCTGAGCTCTGACCTGGGGCCGCTCCGCCCAATTCTGGGGCCGCTCCGCCCCGATTCTGGGGCCAGGAGGGTCCGACAGGCCATGGCCACGTTTACAGCGCTAGACCTGCCAGATGAGGAAGAACCTGCCTTCCAGCGTGCGGTGAGCCAAGGCCTGTGCTGCTGAGCCCACAGGGAGAAGCTAGGAAACCGCGTCTCTGATTTCTTTTTCCTTTGAACCGGTTTGTACAGTCACCAGCTGCTTTCCCAGGCAAGGCTAGAATGCCCTGCGAATCGTCCTCCTAAAGCCAGGGGTCCCCAAAGTGTTACTGATGGACTGCAGGTCCTCCTGTCCGCCTGTGAGGCCCGCTGGGTCTGCTGGCGGCGGAGAGGGCTGCACCTTCAGGGTGATGCCTGCCCACTCTGCTGCCCCGCCCAAGAGCTCGCTCACTTTCCTGTAACCCTGCAGGTTCTGGCGGGCCGGGGGGCGAGCTCAGAATTTCTGGGAGGCACCCTTCTTTCACTTAGGATTCATACTGTGCGCTGCACTGCTCCCAGGCTAGTTCCCCAAATTCTCATTTGTAGGCAAGAGTACATGTGAATTTAAGCATGTAAATTAGCACAAAACTAAAAAAAAAAACCCCAAGTGCTGGTTCATCTCCGGTGCCATGAGATGCAACAGCACCACCTATTTTTATATTTAGTGGTAAAATGTGATCCAGCTTTAGTCTGCACCGATCTAAAAGAACTAGATGTCAATGGAAATACATGATTTGGCTTACTGGGAGGTACCAGCCTTCCTGCCCCTCCGTGAGGAGGTCTGCTCCTCTGGCTGTGCCCTGGCTCACAGAGAGGACGAGGAACAGTGTGAGGAAGGACAGGCTTTTGTGCAGGCTGTCCAGTACCTGCATCACTTAAGTACTAATGTGTGTTTTGCTGGAAGCGTGGAACTGCATCACTGACGCGGATGTGTCAGGATGGATCACGTTTGAAATGCTGACCGTGGCTTTACAGCCTTAAACAGAGGGACGAGCTCAGAATTTCTGGGAGGCACCCTTCTTTCACTTAGGGTTCATACTGTGCGCTGCACTGCTCCCAGGCCAGTTCCCCAAATTCTCATTTTTAGGCAAGAGTTCATGTGAAGTTCATTTGTTGACTTAGGTGGTGTTCCCCATTCCTTCAGTGCTTATGAGTGTTAAGACCTGTAATTGACCCTGGCCAGTTTGGCTCAGCGGCCAGAGCGTCGGCCTGTGGTCCATAGAGACCTGGGTTTGGTTCCTGCTAAGGGCACGTACCTCAGTTGCAGTTTGTGCCCGGCCCTGTTTGGGTCGTGTGGGAGGCAGCCACTCGATGTGTCCCTTTCACATCGATGTTTCTCTCTCTCTCTCTCTTCCTCTCTCCCTCCCACTCTATCTGAACAGAGAATGGAAAAATGTCCTCAGGTGAGGATAAAAAAAAAAAAAGACCTGTAATTGATTTAGTTTTATTAAAGTACATGGGCCTCAGTCTTCTTCCTGCCTCCCCCAGTTCATACAAGGCACAACAGCTCTCCATCAGTGTCACCCCATCCCATCTCGGCCTGTCCTGGATGTCACCCACCTCCACCTACGCACCACTTTCATAGGTATTTGTCTTGTACAGTTGTTCAACTGAGGGATATACGTAGAAGAAATGACTGTCCTTAAAATGTAGGCTGTGAGTCAGCTTTGTTTCTCTAGGGGGAGATTTCTGATGTGTCCATTCGGTAGTTAATAAGGACCTACTGTATGCAAGGCCATAGGAGTGCATCAGGCAGCAAGACAGGAAGCCCCTGACCATGGAGCTTACATTCTCTAATAATGGTCATCAGACCAGCTTCAGTGCCGCCTCCTTCATGAAGCCCTTCGTGATCACTCCACCCGGTTCCGTTTCTCCTCAACCTCCGAGGGTTCAGACTCCCTTATCGCATGTATCCATTCTTGCCTGTGTAATAGTTATGTGATTCCACGCATGAAGGAAGTGGGTTTTATTCATCTCGGTGCAGAGGCAAGTACAGGACTCAGCTCTGAGTCACAGCACATTAAATGCCTGTAAAATATGTCACAGTGTCTTGCTAATAGTGCTAAAAACAGCTGTAGTTATAAATTATTACCTGGTATGTGGATCATCCAAACCCTTCTCTTCCTTTGGTCTTTCCTGCTGTCACTGAGCGTTCCCGAAGCGAGGGACCATGTCCCCTTCGTTTGACCTTTATCAGCTCCTGAGAAAGTCCCTCAGAAGTGTCCACTTTGTAAGTGTCAGCTTAATGGTGTCATTCTCTCCTACCTTGTGCACGTGGCACCTGAAGAAGGTGAGACCAGTGTAGAAATGTTTTAGTAACTCATTTAAAAATAAAGAAAACAAAAACATGTGTAACTACATATGTACATGCACACACAGATACCCATACACATAGAGGGGAAGGGCTCGTACTCTTCAGCAGAATGCCGTTTAATTCCGTTTGAACCAAAGTCAGCCTCTGAGAAAATCTAGATTTTCAGGAATGAGAGATCCTGCTTGAAATGCCTCGTCTGTTGGTGGAAGATTATACCCTCTGGCATGTGAGGCTTGGCCAGGGAAGGAACAGGACGGCAATTAGATGGGGTTGCTGTCTGGCCCGAGCATCTGGAGGTGGAGTGGGAATGCTGTGACTCACCGCAATCCCAGGATTGGGAGGAACTGACTCCCGTACGTTATGACTGAGTCACAGAATGGTCTGCAGTGCCACAAGGTAAATACAGCTAATGCAAGTGTCTGCATGGAAGACTTTTTCCAGTGACTTACTTTCATTTATTGTTAAGACTTCAAAAGATTTCAGAAAAGCCCTGGCCGGTTTGGCTCAGCAGTTAGAGCATTGGCCTGTGGTGCAGAGCGACCCGGGTTCGGTTCCCACTAAGGGCACGTACCTTGGTTGCAGTTTGTCCCCGGCCCTGGTTGGTCCTGCAAGTGGCAGCCACTCGATGTGTCCCCTTCACGTCGATGTTTCTCTCTCTCTCTCTCTCTCCCCCCCCTCTACTTCTCTCTCCCTCCCACTCTATCTAAACAAAAAATGGAAAAATGTCCTCTGGTGAGGATAAAAAAAAAAAAAGATTTCAGAAAATAACAAGCATAGTGGGTGAACTTCTTCCTCATTCCATTTCCTGAAGTAAAGCATTTCTTCCGTCTCACTGTGGTTGAGTCCTGGGTTTGAGCATTCAGAAAGGGGCCAGTGTCCTAGGTCACTGTTTTTTAATTTATAGAGTGACGCCTCCCTGGGTCTGTTCAGTGTTAGCCTGAGTTTTTAAATCTGCTTTGTTCTCCTGAAAAATCCTCAGCTCAAGGCTGACTATTTCATTTTTGATCTCCAATGAGAAGATTCATATGGACATATTTCTGTATAGCATTTTGATGATTTGAGGAAGAACTTCTCCTCACATACTTCTTTTAAAAAATGTTTTGTTCATTGTTGCTGGTATTTACTCCAACGTGTGAAGTAACTTCGCTGAGGCTGAGAGCAAAGATGCCTGTGTCACTTCCAAGCCTGGCTGTGAGCGGGGGGCCGGGGTGCAATTCCAGGACACTGGCCAGCTTTGCCCAGATGCCGTTGGCCCCTGACACTGGACTTCCCAGAAGGCTGCCATTGGTCACAAAGTCTGGCCCGGTCAAACATACACTTACACACACAGACAAATATGTTCATTTACTGAGTTGTACTTTTATTCATTGGGAGTGAGTCTGACTAATACATTTATCCAACAGGATTCGTTTTTAATTTTCTTTTTAAGCTCTTCTTTAAACTGTTCTTTCTTGATTTTTGTTTATCGTGAAAATAACTTAAACATGCTGTCCTCCCATGTCTGTTACATTGTCAGTGATAATGACATTTTAAATCTGTGAAAATGATAGTGGATTGGAGACTTGGGTTCCCTGGAGGGAGCAGTACATCTTGAGAAAAATCATCTCTAGCTCAAGTTTGGTGGCCACTGAAAAGCCTGCCCTAGAGCACGTGGGTGCCTGAGGGATAGACCTTCTCCCGGCCTTTCCACCTGCAGGGTAACCTGGGGGCACAGCTTGCAGCCCACCCCGGAGTCCGCACACACTGGGCCAGGCTGAGGAGTCCGCACACACTGGGCCAGACGGCTCCATTGGACACGGGGAGGACTTGTGGGCCAGTTGGTCACTCGCTGTCTCTCTCTCATCCCCTAGACTCGCTGTCCGTCTCCAGCAATGACGCCAGCCCTCCTGCCTCCGTGGCCTCCCTTCAACCTCACATGATGGGGGCCCAGAGCTCCCCCGGTCCCAAGCGCCCGGGCAACACCCTGCGCAAGTGGCTGACGAGCCCGGTGCGGCGGCTGAGCAGCGGCAAGGCCGACGGGCACGTGAAGAAGCTGGCGCACAAGCACAAGAAGAGCAGGGAGGTCCGCAAGAGCGCCGACGCCGGCTCGCAGAAGGACTCGGACGACAGCGCCGCCACTCCGCAGGACGAGACCGTCGAGGAGGTCAGAGCCCCCGCGCGCGGCCGGCATGTGCTGCCCCGGCTGTGGGCAGATGGCTGGCCCCGTGGCCGCCCTCCTTGGGTTGTGTGGCACCTGGCAGTGTCCCTGAGCCCACTGAGTCCTCTGTGAGCAGACAGCTAGATTCAGGGGGGAGAGCTCGGGAGAGCTGCACCCAGATTGACAGAGTCAGGACCTGCTCGTGGCTTCTGTAAAAACATCCGCGGACTGGGAGCCTCCCTCCCAAGTCCAGGGCACCCCAGGCTGCTCTAGAGCAAGTGTGCGCTGTGCCACCTCCGACCTCTCCTCATTCATCCGGGGCCAAGGCCAGGAGGTGCCAGCCAGTCCTCCGTGGATGTCAGCAGTCGCCGAGGTCGGCACGGAACCCGTGGCAGCACACTGCGGGAAGGCGCCCGTTCCCGGTGTGGGAGGGCTAGAGAGAGGTTTGCGTCCTCCATTTTCACTCCCTCCATGTTCACACTTACCTCTGTCCTGAGGAGAAAGTACCCAGTTAATTCATTTTGCTAACCCAGTAGTAAACACTGGATTATTCCCATGTCATCAAAGATGAATGTATGTAGGTCAGCCGGGAATTTTGTTCATTTCCTTCTGTGTGAGATGGGGGAAGGGGGAGCTTTAAATTATACTTTAAACAAAATTCTTTCATGATCCTGAAGTTGGGCCGAAAGCGCTGGTGGTATTAGTGAGGGGCCCACAGAGTGTTTTCTCACTGGACCTGCCCAGATCCCTCATGGACTCACAAAGGAAAAGGCAGATGGAGAGAAAGGACGAGCTCTGTGCCATTTAATGCACTTTGCAGAGACAGGTTTTCTGCTGCTTTTCTCCCGGGCGTGCTTTCCATGGGTTTATGCCGGAGTGTGGTTCACAACGTCCTCACCTTTCCGATGAGCCTGTGTCCTCTTAGTAGAAATAAAAAACAAAAATTTTTCCTAAAAATAAGAATAGAGGAATATTAATGAGATAATTCAGATTCTTAAAATGCAGCTTGGATTGCATTTTTCTTTATTACCATTATTATTTGCATGAATTTTATTCTAGCAAGGTACCAAAAGTGAAATGAAAGTGGGCCAGAGGACCCGAATCACCATGAGGGTTATGGTTCATATTTTTGAAGATTTTTTTGTGTTTTTCTTTTTTTCGCTTCTCGAAGATGAGATGTGTTCAGAGCCCAACAGATGCCATTGGCAGTTCCTTCAAAAAACACACCCAGTGGCCCTTCTCTCGTCCAAGTTGGCAGGCAAGGTGGTTGGGTTGCTGGAAGGAAGGAGCAGTTACCGTCAGGGCTGGAAAGAGATTGTGCCTGCGATCTGCCGTCGGGGTTTCAGTCCAGGCTGTATTTTTCCAGTTAACCCCTAGGGCTCATTTCTATGAACTGACATTGACCGTCGGGACCTAGAGTGTAATGAGCGAATGGTGGTTCACTTTCAGAGAGGCCGGAACGAGGGCCTGAGCAGCGGCACCCTCTCCAAGTCCTCCTCCTCGGGCATGCAGAGCTGTGGAGAAGAAGAAGGGGAGGAGGGGGCCGACGCCGTGCCTCTGCCCCCACCCATGGCCATCCAGCAGCACAGCCTGCTGCAGCCAGACTCGCAGGACGACAAGGTAGGAACCTACGCTGCCAGGAGAGGGGCGGGCCCTGCAGTAGCTCCTGTGCTCAGCCTCGTTGCAGGAGATGGGTGACTCTGGGGCTATGCAGGGCCACCTGGAAAACATGCTGCTTTTCCAGGCAGATTCCATCGGTTTTCACCCCCAAAACTTTGTGGGTAACTAAGTCCAGTTAGACTAGGTAGTAGACCGACATGTGCAGTTTCTCATACACGTGCATTCGTATAAATATGTTCAGTGCAATTTTAATGGTGCTTCAGCATTTGCCACTTTTAAAGTAATGCTCATTATCTTTACTGTCCTGACAGGGGTCCCTGGGAGAGCAGGCGGGGAGTCACGAGCCATGTGCGTGACTGCCCTCTCATTGGCATCAGGCCACCTTGTTCTCGCTGTAGGCATTTCTGCACATGGGCGTTATGTTGCTGTCCAATTCCTTTTCCCAACACAGCACAGATCAGGATCCCCCTGGAGGGTGGGGGTAGGCATCCGAGTGCAGGGGTCAGTTCAGAGCCGCGGGACTCCTCCTTGGACACATGCGGAGGCGCCAAGCCAAGTCCATCTGTTTTTGTGGCTGTTTTGAGTTCTTCCTTTATTTGAGTTCTTCCTTTATAAATTACTTTATATATCCCAGTTGTAGAATCCAAAATATCAAAAAGGAAACCCAATGACTGGCTTGCACATCCTCTCGCATCCTGGCCCATTATGCTCTTCCAAATTCTCAGGTGTTGAAAACCTTGCTATGAAGTCATGATTGGTGATTTTTTTTTTTTTTTTTTTTTTTTTTTTTTGGCAATAGCTACATTTAGGAATAAAACATATGTTTTCATCAGTTTTCCTCATTCTTCCCCTTTTTCCTCCCCTGAATCCCTCCTCAGTGCTATCATGATCACTTGCTGAATCGCCTGTTTTTTGACCGGGATTCAGCCACAGCCCAGTGATTGACAGCTGCCCTGGCAGATCACACATGAGCCTTAACCTAAGGCAGACATTTCTCCAGCCCCTTCTCTGCAGGACTTCGCTCCTCCCCCCTTTGTGGCACTCAGTGTACGGTCAAGGAGCTGCGGGCCTTGGCTAAAGGGTGTAGCTTGGGTTTGAGTCTGGAGTTTGGGGCCTCTGAGGTGCATAACCCACACTGTTGGGGGTGGGTGACACCTGAGATGAGAGAGGACCTCACCCCCTACTGCACAGAACGGACTCGTCAGGAAATGGGACCGTGTCATTTATTTGACAACTCCTAAGCTACATACCATTCTTAAAAGCAGAAAACTGAAATTTCTGAAGTCTGGATGGTTAGCCAAAAGTGAGGTGCTAGGCCTGATTCTTTACCAAATAAGAGTATTTTTCTCCACTTGAACAGTGGATTACACTATATTCTTCTGTTTGCTAAATCATTTATTGGTTATTCTGTTACCTCCTTGGGTATTATTAACAGCAATTCTTCATTTACAAAAATCTATAGTGATGTTCCCAGAGGTATATTATCATGTGACTAATATTTTGTTTTGTTCTGTTTTCTCTTTTTGTAAACTTCCACTGCAGCATTATGTTGATTTATGTTCTGTGTCTGTTTTGGCTCAGTTTCCTTACCTCTCCATTTGAATTTTTTTCCTTTTTTTTCACCTCATCATTCCAGATTTCATTAGAGCACGCCAACATTTGTTTTGCAAAGTGCATACCTGAATCCACATATGTACATATGTAAAAGCCTTGCTGTAAATGTAAGAGTTGTACCTGTCTGCTGTGAGACGTGCATCGTTAGGCCAGCCAGCTGTGTGTCGCATGCTTCTCCGCTGTCCTCAATATGAAGCGAGGTTCATATTACGCCCCCTTCTAGTTTCCAGTCAGTGAATGGCACAAGTAATCTGCAAACATGGTGTGTTTGCCAATTACTGAACTTGAACTTGGTAGCCCTTCCCCCAGATTCCTTAACTGTCACCCGTGTACACCCCGATTCTAGCCGTAAACGGCATCTGATAGCTTGTGAGGCCACAGATCTTCTGTACTCTGCACTAATCATTGGGGAAGTGGATGGCACAGAAAATGGTGAGCTCGTCCCCCTCCTCCTGTCTGGTCAGTGCTCCCTGGTTCCTTTTTTTCTCATTTCTTTCTTTTAACCCCATAAGCACAGTAAAGCCATTTTTAGTATCTTATTTTGTTTCCTGATTATTTAAGGATTCACTCATTAGACCTTAAGCCTTTCGTTCTTCCATTGATCAGATTCTGTATGTTTTTTTCCTCCTTCGCCAATAGCCTAGCCAGCAGTTGCAAAAGCTACAGATAGAATTCTCCCGTGCCCAGTCCCCTCTCTGAAAAATGTTATGATGTTACATGACTGCGGATTAAAAACAGACATTGTCTGCTTTCCACATGTATCCCAGACAGGTTTTATTTAATATTTCATGTCAGAATATTGTAAATTTAAAAGGATGACTTTAAATAAATGCAAACAAAGACAAACTTGTGGTCTTTTTGTCTGGAATTACTTTTAAAAAGAGGTTAAGTTTGCAGGAGAATTTACTGTCTGTCCAGTGACTAACATAAGGCATTCCCCTCCCCCCCCTTCTTTTTCTTAACTTCTTCCATAGGCCTCTTCTCGGTTATTAGTCCGCCCCACCAGCTCCGAAACGCCGAGTGCAGCCGAGCTTGTCAGTGCAATTGAGGAACTCGTGAAAAGCAAGATGGTAAGGCTTCCCAGAGAGAGCCCGAGGTCTGGAAGCTGCTCTGGGTGCTGCTGCAGAGTGTGTCTGTGGCTTCTTGCACAGTTGGGAGTTCCCAAGACTCCCCTCACTTCTGACCAACTGCAAGTGTGGAGTCCCCAAGACCATCCTCGGGTTCAGTAATTCACCTGAAGGACTCACAGAACTTAGCAAAGCCACAGTTGCAGTTTATTACTGTGAAAGGACACAGGGTAAAATCAGCCAGGAAGGACATGTGGGCAGAGTCCAGCAAGGTTCCAGGTTCGGGCTGCCTGTTGTCCTCTCCTAGTGGAGTCAGTGACGGCTGACTTCTCCTGGCAGCAGTGTACGACCACATCTACAGAGTATTGCCAACTGGGGCACTTACCCAAGCGTTGGTACTCATTTTATTTGGGCTCAGTCACAAATACAAGATTGACCATATGTGTGGCTCACCTTTGTCCCCTGCCCCTCCAGAGATCAAGGTAGCACATGGCCCAATGCCTCCAGGTAAACAGTGACAGACAGGACATTCCATGGGCTTAGAGGTACCTCGGAACAGCCAAAGCTAATCTTCTCCTTCATCCCCATTTTCTGAAGGTGTGTCCAGAGTCTGTGGTTTGTCAGATAGGTTGACACTTTTCTTTTGCTGTCTCTGAGTTATTTCATTTGGATCCACACAATGTTTGTGAGAGAAGGGTTTGTGATTATTCTGTGAGGACTTTATTTCTTAGTGGCCTCTGTACTATCCGTCGGTCGACATGGATTCATTTATAAAAACCCCAGGTCAGGTGTGTATTCTTTGAAATTAGACAGGTGTGCATTGCTTCTAACTGGTTTGAACACATGGATGTCTGCGTCTCTTCCATTCTTGTAACTATGAAATGGAAAAACCATTAATGGCAACAACTTTTTAGACTAGTATATTGTACTACCCCTGTAAAATTATTTAACTGCTTTTAAAAGTCACCTCTCCCAAAGTAAAAGCCCTCAACCTCTCCCACCAATCCATTCTGCAGCGGTAACCACTATGAATGGTTTGGTGTGTTTCCCTCGTGATGCAAACATATATGGGGGTGTGTGTGCATGCTTTTTTTTTCCAAAATGGATTCATTTGATTTTTTAAGATTCTAAGACTTAACATATCCTAAGGATCTTCTCAGGTTAGTACATACAGATTTATCTCAGCCCTTTTAATAGCTGTATAATATTCCATTGTATGGATGCAATGATAATACCACCAGGGGCCTATTCAAAATTGGGTGCTCTTCTAAATACCAAGCATGTTTTAATTTAAATATTCCCACAATGACCCTATGAGGTAGATACACACAGTTGTTATCCCATTTTGCAAATGTAGAAACTGAGGCACAAAGAATGTTTAAAGATTTGGCCAGCTAGTTAGGGGCAGAGACATGATTATACTATAATTTTCTTAAATAAATTTCATACTTATATATAAAGTTTATTTCAGTTTTTCACTGTTCTAAACATTCACATTTGCTACGTGTGTGATTGTATCTATAGGGTAGATTTCTAGCACTGGAATTCTAGATCAAAGGGTATATACATCTTTAAAGTGAGGAATGTATCTTCCCTCAGTCAGGTATTAACTAGTATCACACATACTCCAGTTTCTTCTCCCACTCCTAACCAACTTCTAATGAAACTGGTTAACTAGGACAAATGGGAATTATATCAATAAAAATGCAGACTGACATGCATGGCCCTGCCATACCTGGAATCCCCCCTTGGGCAGTCATGCTGTGTTCTGAAAAGGATGGAGTGGGCTTCAGAGTTAGATGGGAAATTAGGAAGTTAGATAAGGCTGCTAGGAGTTGGCAGGTAACTCAAGAACTCCACTCAATGGTCAAGAATTGGGGATCGTGTCAGTAGAAATTGAGATAAACCACATCCTGGCTGTAGGAATTGAGTTAAACCACATCCTGGCTGTAGGAATTGAGTTAAACCACATCCTGACTGTCTCTTTGAGAGACGAGTTTGATTAATGGTCCAAAGGGTGCCTAAATTGTATTCAGTGAGCATCCTTAAATATTTTAAAAACAGCCCTTCATACACATCAATTATATGACCATTAAAGTCATTCTTGTCTATGAATTGAAATAGTTTTCCCAAAGAATGCTATAAGGCAACACTCTGTCAACTTGCTAGTCATTATCCTGCACGTATATAAATTTCATTCCATTTTAAGTGGTCTGAGATTCATTTGTAATTAATTTAGATGGACTTCCAAATAGAGAGGAATTTTATGGCTTGTGTCTTTCAGCTCTTACCTGCTTATTCCCCTTTTTAAATTTCTACTCATTTATGTTTCTTCTAAAATTAACAGACATAAAGTTGTTAGCATTGCAGGAAGGGCACAGGTTTGGGAGCCAGGTAGACTTGGGTTCAAGCTCTTCCACTTACTGCTGCAGCCCCTCGGAACCTGTCTCTCGGCTGTAAATGGGGGATGGTGAATGGACTGCGGTTTGTTAAGGTTCTGTTGTGTGAGCGTTCACTGATGCATCTTCCTTCCTACCGGAGAACCATGTGTATGCCTTTTATGATGGACTCACCCCTTCTCCATCCTCCATGGAGCATAATCTAGATTCTGCCTCTTTTTCTGGTCCAAGAGAAACATAACTATCGATTTGCTGTCAGTAACCCTCTCATGACAAACAGGAAATACTCTCTGTAGATAAAAACTTTAGCAAATTGTTTTAATATTCTTCACCCTGTCCTGGTCCCTGTGACTCTGAGCTACCTCTGCCTGTCTCACCACGTGCTGTAGGTCCTCAGTCATCGTGTTTGTGGTCTTGTGGGTGATCTCAGGCTGGAGCACCTCCACAGTGGGATTGGAGCACTGAATGGCTCGGGCATCAGAAGCTGTGAATTAATGGATTGGACAGGGGAGGAGAGGGGACAAGGGGCTCAACTGTTATGCAGATGTATTCAAGGAACTGGACATCCTACCCAGAAAACCTGAGGGTTCAGTGTGAAAAGTCAGAACTCCCAGAAAACCACTCCCTGGGACTGCTCCGCTCTCCTACCTCCACATCCCTGATGCAGCCAGTACTGTTCGAAAGGTGGTGTATCTTTCCTGTTGTCAACAGTATGGCAATAGCAACAGACAGTCACAGTGACTGTTTGAATTGACTTGGGGTTTTCTTTGATCTAAATATAAAGGGGAGATATAAGAAAGAGTGGGAATTAATGAAGTAAACATCTAACTCAAGGTAGTAGAACAACAACAAAATAAACCAAAGCAGAAAGAATGAGTACATAAAGAAAGATAAACACAGAAGAGATTTAGTTGGGAAACAGAAAAATAGTAGAATAATAAATAAAATAAAAAATTCATCCTTTCGAAAAATTAAGGTATCAGGTAACCTTCTTAAGAAAATAGAAAGAAATGATACATTCACAAAATGCAAAAATGACAAAGTGGAAGCAGCTGTTACCTTTGTAAGTAAATTTGAAAACCTGGAGGCAGTAGACAGTTTTTAAGATGTAATTTACCAACTCTAACCTCAGAAGAGCGATTAGCTCTGCAGAGCTATCTTCACCTAAGGAACAGAGAAAGTTGACAAGACCTTGTCCCCCAGAACAACGCCAAGCCCAGAGGATCTCACAAGTAAGGTATCTGAATCTGTCAAGTCCCAACCATTCCGGTCCGAGGCAGCTCCATGGTCATGACAGCCTTTTCCCTTGCACACTATTTGTGTAAGAGGCCAGTGGGCAGCACTGAGAGAGTGGACAGCGTAAATGTGACAAGAACACAGGACCGTGGCTGCACCCTGTCGGGGTGTCTGCACCCAGGTCTGGACCAGCCACATCGAAGGACAGGCAGCCAGAGAAAGCCTGGTGACTCCCCCGTCTCGGTGCAGACAGCTTTTCCGCCCACTATGGAAGACCAGCCTCGTGGACATCACTGAAGTCCAGGACGTGACCTCCGCGCTCGCTCCCCTTCGAGAGGGCACCTCTGGGGCATTTCTCTTTTCCTGCTCTTTTCTCACCGTTCAAGTGGACAGAGTTAACGCTGACAAGCCTCAGCTGTTTCCTTGCCCGTCTAGACAGGAGACCGTGCAGACCCTCCTCCCCCTCATTCCTCAGACTCGTCTCCTGCCAAAGACTCACTGGTCTCCAGGACCAGCGAGTGTCACCAGGGTCTGCTGCTTACTGCAAACACTTGCTTCCAGTGAAGGTCAATAGCTGTTTATTTAAAAACGAGAGAGCCATTTTCTCATGAAACCCTGTTCTTCAACTGTGTTTTGTAAGTCAGAGCAGCAGTCGGTGTTGTGAACAAGATTGCACAGAGACTCTGTCCTCCAAGCGGTGCTTCATGATGGAGTTGGCGTTGTTCTCAGAAGGCAGAAAACAGGACATGCATAGAGGTTTTAATTTCATAGGAAATACCGTGTTCTTGCCATTTGTATCGGACTTCTTGTTTGAAGATAAGTCAATCACATTTTTCCAGTTCAGCCTCTAAACACTTCTTGATCATCTCTGTATATCCCGCTGGGCTGCTTTGGAAATTTTGAAACTAACTTGTACTTTGTGAATTCAGGTGAAGAAAGAAAATTAATACGTACCAATTAGAAAGTAGTCCATTGCAAATCATCGTCATGTTAATCCAGGGAGAGACATCAACAATATTTAACTCACAGATTTAATCCTGCAGAGCTTTGCTTGAGCATCTACGGGAGGTGCAACAATGAAAACAGTCACCTGCAGAAGCCAAAGTTCCTGGAGGGTTGGCGGGGAGTGGGATCGAGGCCAGCATGACCGCTGCTTCCTCAGAAGAGGCAGAGAGATAGTACTAGTGCCCCAGAGAGAGACGTTATTTTTAGCTGAGTGGTCTGTGTGCACTGAAGTATGAGTCAAGGCTTCATAGATAATCAAGAAACAAACCAACTTCGTTTAAACCAAAAGATATGGTGGCTGCTGCTGCCGTGTGGCCCACGCACAGGGCACGCGAGTGCGTGTGTCTGGGGTAAGCTGGCCTGACTGAGGCAGCTCCACGTCCTGAACCTTCCTGCTTGATTCAGCAACAATGTTACCAAAATGAAACCTGCTAGATTTGAAATGGGTGCACTGCTCTGATGTAAACATGTTGTATATTTTTCTAATCATTTGTGACCGGCAATAGACTATATCAATGTATATAAATGTACTCTTTCATTCTAACTTTCCTTTTTTATCCAGGCCCGCTCACTCAATTGTTTAATTAGTGTTGGGGGGTTGTTACTAAATATTGCATAATTTCACAAACATAGACTTTTCTAATTTTGCAATCAGGGCTTCTGTGTCTTCTGAGTATGAGATTCCCTTACCCTCATTTCAGCTCTGATGGCTATGGGCAGAAATGTGATTGGTGATGTCATTTCTTTCAGGCCCTGGAGGACCGTCCCAGCTCCCTCCTGGTGGACCAGGGAGACAGTAGCAGCCCCTCCTTCAACCCTTCAGACAATTCCCTGCTCTCCTCCTCCTCGCCCATTGATGAGATGGAAGAGAGGAAGTCCAGCTCCCTGAAGAGACGGCAGTAAGACACATTTCATTGTCATTGTTTGGGTGGCGTCCTCTGGCATTGCACCTGCAGGCTGTGTCGGGGATCCTGTCTGACCGCACAGTGAGGAGCGCCGGGTCCCTGCGCCACTCTCCGGGTGCTCTCCGCGGGGTCAGCCAGCCAGCCTGCAGCTCTTATTGCTTCATTTGTATATTATACAAATTGTTATTTTTTATTCATACATGAAAATAATTCGAGACAAGAATATTTTCTGTCACTTCTGATGATAAACTCCTATACTTTCTATTCTGTACACAGTTATGAAGGAAAAAGAAGGCAACATAGAATTAAATACAGTCCCCAAAACCGTAATGTTTTCCGAATATACATTAGTGGTGGTATTTCTCAGTTCCAGTAGAGCATCTTATAGTAAAAGAAAGTAAAAGAGCCCTGATAAATCTTAGGTTTAAGCTTGCCTCTGGAGAAGAGGAAAGTGGTCCGCTGCGTGGGGGCAGAGACTTGGTTGTACTGTGGGCTGTGTCCCAGCACCTAGAATGTTGGGCACATAGGAGCTTGGTCAGTGTTGGTGGGTGGAATCAATGAATGAATGAACGAACGAACGAGTAACTTCAGGCCTACTGAGGATGCCTGCTGATCCAGTGATTGTCTTCTGTTATCTGAGTAGCCTTAAGCAGCTACTGAACCTTACAAAAAGGAAATACTTCTGTGTTAAATTTTTTTCTTGTATGTCCAATGAAGCTCACAATGACTTAATCATTAAAAAAACAAGAACAAAAGTGCTTCCTGTAATGTCTCATGCCATTATAACAAAATTATGTCTATGTGTCTCTCGGTTGTTCACATATGTAATTAGAGTCTGGTGGTGGGAGCTCACCCTGAATGTGAAGTGTCTTGTGACCTCCACAGCTGTCCGTCACCCACACACACCTGTAAGGGTTTAGGACTCCCAGAGTTGGAGACTCCACTGTGCAAGTCTGATATGTTTATGTGCAGTCCTGAGGGGGTCTAACTGACAAAGCCAAAGTGCAAAAGAATTCGTTTAAAGAGTTTGGATTGTAAACACTTTTTCTCACTCTTTGTAGCTACGTTTTGCAGGAATTAGTGGAGACGGAGCGTGACTACGTGCGGGACCTTGGCTATGTGGTGGAGGTACGTTTTCAGAGAGTTAATAATCTGTATCAGCCCCCAGTCTGCAGAGGGGCATCATGTTACAGTTTAACACCAGTACTGTCTCAAAAGCTTTAAAGACATTTTTGACAAAAAGTAATTATGAAAAGTAAAGTTTAGCCAGTTATCTTAACCATCTAATTCACTTTTAAAGGCCTCTTTTTTTGCTGTTGTTTTTATCCTCACCTGAGGATATTTTTTTTATTTATCTTCAGATAGAGTGGGAGGGAGGGAGAGAGAAACATCGATGTGAGAGAGGCACATTGACTGGCTGCCTCCCGCACAACCCCAACCAGGGTCAGGGACGAACTGCAACTGAGGTATGTGCCCCTGACTGGAATCAAACCCACGACTCATTGATCCGTGGGCCGATGCTCTAACCCCTGAGCCAAACTGGCCAGAGCTAAAGGCCTCTTTTTGCCTAATGTGCCTGACATAATCTTTTAAAATAATAATGCTTTAAAATTATGATATCCAACCATTGTATCTATTTTAAGGAAGTCTTGCCTTGAATTATTTTGCAAGAGCGGGTATCACCACAGAGATGAGAACAGCACTCGTTAACAGTCAGTGTGTCCAGCTGTGCATTCAGCTCCATCCTGAATCGACCTGGGTTCAGAGAATGGTCAGTGGACACCAGACCGTTGGCTTACAGTTTTCACAGAACAAATGTCTCACCATTGTCACTGCCCAGAAGTTGTTATGACCTATGTAGACATTGCAAAACCACTGCCTTTCATACTGGATCAAGGACCATTTCCAGACTGTTCTCTGCCATTAAGTTCTGGGCATAATCATCTTCATAAACAACTCTTCAAGAAGCTATTTTTAAAGTATGAAATCTTATCACTTATTTTTTTAGCTTTGCAAATATGTACAGGATAATACTTTGGGGGTCTGCGTTCAGTTAAAAGTAATGGCTAATAAGTTAATTGCATAACTGAAAAGGTACCATATTTGTTTGTCTGCAGTCATTGTGAACAACAAAATAAGTCACTTGAATACTTAAGAGGTTATCAGTCTATGAAAAGAATGTTGTTAAATCCTGATTTAACAAATTATGTAAATGATCCAAAAAGCAAAGAAAATCTGTTTATATGAGAAATATTGAGAACAGAGGAAATGTTTCTGGCCAAATATTTAATATTTATAAGCTGATAAGCTGATGTGTTTTATGAAACCATTTACATTTACTTGAACTTTTTCAGTTCCTTAGAAGAATTGTGGTTATGCGTGCCAAAAAAGTCAGGGAGAGAGTCGTGGCAATGAATGTAACAGGATACATTCTATTTAAATGGTTGCACTGACTCTTGAACATAAGGGTTTGAACTGTGTGGGTCCACTTAAATGTAGATTTTTTTTTTCATTAAATACTGTAAATTTATTTTTTCTTTCTTATGATTTTCTTAGTAACATTGTCTTTTCTCCAGCTGACTTTATTGTAAGAATACAGTATATAATACATACAACATAGAAAATATGTGTTAATCGACTTTATCGGTAAGGCTTCTAGTTAACAGTAGGCTATTAGTGGTTAAGTTTTTGAGGGTCAAGTTATACATGGATTTTTTAGTGCATAGGGGTTGGCACCCTTAAACCTCTGTGTTATTCAATGGCCAACTGTATTTCAAGTTAAGAACACTTGTTCATATAGGATTTTTGTTTGTTTTTAAGTAAAGAATTGGTTGCAAGACATGGTATATGTCTGTCTTGTCCATCATGCCTATTATTGAACCATTACTTGGTTCAAATATGTTCAGTGTAATAAACTTATTTTTAAATAATTATAGGGCTACATGGCACTTATGAAAGAAGATGGAGTTCCTGATGACATGAAAGGAAAAGACAAGATTGTGTTTGGCAACATCCATCAGATTTATGACTGGCACAGAGAGTACGTAAAATCCACATCATGCTTGGGGGTGTGCACACCGCGTCCCCTGCCAGACTGCAGCATGTCAGCAAATGGTGATGTATAGTCATTGGGTCACTTCATCTTATTGCCTGTGTAGCTGGTGGAGGTAGCTGGTGCAAAGAAAATACCGATGGGCCGAAGAGTTTTGCAGTAGCATTTCATGGCCCAAGAAAAATTCTGATCTCCTTTATGCTGGTCCATCCAGGGGGTCCACCAGGGGGCGCTGAGCCTGACTGCCTGGTTCATAGCCTGGGGCTGACCTTGAGCTCCCCTTGGCTTTCTCTGTGCTGCCGTCTTCAGCTACACAGCATGGGTCGTAGTGTGGCCCACCTCATGGGATTTTTGTGAAGTGACGAGTTAATACGCGTGAAGCGCTTAGAGCATCACCTGCGTGGGGTCAGCCTCGATAAAGTGTTTCTAAAGAACTGCATCCACCTCTTGAGTAAATACCAATTACTCTGAGAGGGTCTTGAAGATATTCATTTTCCCAACTCAGTTTTAATGGGAAAAGTAGACATGATTGCCCATGAAAATCAGATTTGATCCCAGCACATGGCCATGCCTGTCCTGATGAGGAGGAGCTCCGTGTGGGAGCCTTCGTCTGCAGAGGTGGTCACCACACCCTTCGGGTCACCTAGCTCCTGTTTTCAAAGATCCTTAATCACCTGGGGATTGCTCTATCCCAGCTACCGATATGATTATGGAACGTTCCAGCCGTCCTCTTCTGTCCCCAATGTGTGGGCAGGCCTCCCGTTCTGTCTTCATGTGCATAACTGCCCGTGAGCCTGGATCATGCTGCCGTCACCTTTCAAACGCAAGTCAGATGCTCACTCCTCCTTGCAGATAACACATGTGAAGGTGCTTTTGAAACTGGAACATATTCTACAAATACAAGGAGTGATTTACATGGTGTATATCAAGTGTTTTCTTATTGCAATACTGACCTCTCCCCGTGGAATGTAAAACCTTGAACACAGGTGCAGGATCTTAATTTTTATGTCTCCTATAATATCTAACTCGGCTGGATTCAGATAAATGATTGGTCAGCTTTAAGAAATAGCACTCTAACATGGCTCTACAGACGGTAGACTTAGTGGAAGTCCACAGCGAATTTAAAAAGGGATACTTGGTGCTATTATCTGACTTCTACTCCCAGCACTGGTTTTTAAGCTGTGACAGGGAAGGGAAAAATAACACAGTGGTCCTGGCTGACCAGACGGAAATTGGCACCCAGTCATTGTGTCTGCCAGGACGTCTGTAGAAGTAGGGGATATTTTAACCCAAAGGTGGACAGTTCAACACAGCATTCATTAGTTTTCAGGTTAATAAAATAACGAGCATAAATGTCAACACATGTAAGTGATAATAAGGTGGGCATACATCTTACAAACAACTGCAGCCAAGAAGATGAACAGTTGCCCACAGCTATTTTATTTCATTGATCATACCTAATTTTGATCTGAATGAGAACTAATATTTATAACCCAGAAGTTGATTTTGATAGGATTTGAGAAAACTTCATGAAATTGTCACAGGTAACATCCAGTGTTTTACATGTTATTTAATTTAAACCTCTTAAAAATCATTATAGAAGAATATGAAACTCAGAGGTACAAGGACCAAGTGTTTGGAAATAAAAATCTATTTGAGACATTTCTTTTTCTCTCACTATGCAACCAGGATATTGTTGCTTGTGTCTTTTTTAAAAAAGATACAAAATGGTAATTACCCAAAGGAAGAGAAGGTTGCCAGTTAAAGAGATGCTATCATTCTGCTTCATCTTTTTTAACTGTGTGTCTCTTTTTGCTTTCTGTCCTAACACAGTGTTTGCTGTGTACATTTCATCTGTTAAGTAAATACTTTACACTTCACAGCAGCTCATGTCCAAACAGACTACTTGAAAATATGAACTACAACCTAAAATTAGAAGGCGAAATTGGAAATGGTTGTAATACTTCTCTCGTTTCAGCTTTTTTTTAGGAGAGTTGGAGAAGTGCCTTGAAGACCCAGAAAAGCTAGGATCCCTTTTTGTGAAACATGTAAGTATAATACTGTTGTTTATATGCTGTTCCGATATTATCAGACTGAAGGCGGACTCGCAGTTTACAGAAAGTACTTTTATGTTAAGAATAAAATCAAACTGCTCAGTGTCAGAGAGTTGTAATCAAAGTCCTCACCAGTTCTTCTACATATGAATGACCTGCCTTCCTGGTTACCCGGCCACAGCTGGCTATTTAATTCACAGCAGTACAGAGTGGTCTGAAGGGGACCAGAGCCAGACCAGAAGCGGGAACATATTGGGGATGTCTGTGGGCAAACAAGTGTTCGGTGGAGACGGTGGCACACCTAGCTGTGCGGTGGGTTTAACAGAATGGCCAAATATATGCATATCTCTAATATAACTGCTAATAGTAATTTGTTTTAAAGGAAAAATTAGTCTTTTCAAAAAATTGTGGCAATAGTTGCAGTTTTGCAAATCTCTTTAATGTCTATCTCAGTGATTTTCAACTGGTGTGCCACAAGAATTTTAAAAACATGCCGTACCTCACTAGTGAGGGGCACTGACCTCTTTTCCCTCAGATTGTCAAATAAAAAATGACAACAGCCAACACAACAGCGGCCATCAGGTGTGAATGCCGTCTTGAACCATAAATATGTAGGTCATATAATAGAGTTGTATCTTACTGGTCACATTACGTAAGAAGGTTGCATCAGATTGGTGAATTTTTGTTTACCAGAAATTCTTATATACAGGTATAGGCATCTGATTTTTTAAAAGGGAGTAGGGAGCAGGGAGCAAAGGGAGTAGGTAATTACTATTATTATTTATTTTTGTAAATCAGTCAAAATTATACTTCTTTTGTCAGATTGACAAAAAATATATATTTGGTGTGCTACAGAACCACAGAGTCTCAGTAACTAGTTTACGTGTGCCATGAGATGAAAAAGGCTGAAAATTGCTGAGCTAGCTTAATAGAAGACAGATGGATTTTTGTATCTACTTATATATTCAATCTATTGTGCTGTTTTTTAGTTAAAATATATGAAAAAAATCCATTCTCCCACAGATCTATGGTTGGAAAGGGCTGAGTATTTTTATAGCCTTTTCAGATAAATACAGTTTTTTTAGACACTGTTGTGTCCCAAAATGTTAAAAAAGATGCATGTCCATGATTGAGTTTTAATAAAATTGATTTCTATTACTTCATAAGGACATTCTGAGGTGAAACTGGAGTTTTTTAATGCAAATGCGTGGTGAGGCGAACATTTGCTAAGGTGCCAACGGTCTCGCCTACCGCTGGTTTTGCACATCAGTGCAAATGGTAGCAGTGCAAGGAGCAAGGGGCAAGTGACATCTTAGTGTTACTTGGAAAATAGTTGTGAAAGACTTCAGGGACCCCAGGGGTGTACACACCACACTTGGAGGTTCACCAGATTAAGGATGGCTCACTGTCTGCTTCTCCCTGCCTTCATATTTGAGACTGAAGAGCGTTTTCTTCCCTACTAAGAACAGACAGGTTTCCTAGGACCATTGGCAGGGTTTGAAGAGGTGGGAGTCATTCTTCCTTTAATATGAAGAACTGTGTTCTTTCACTGCCTCTGGTATTCTGCCAGGTAAAGTGAGGGGTTTGATATATCCGAGGGGGCGACACAGGAGGTCTGTTTTGGGGGCCACGAAGGAGAGGACTGATCTATGTCATGAATCTGGAATGTGCTCCCAAGAGTCTAAATCATACAGTTTTGTTTCAAGAAGGTTTTTTTTCTGAATGTACTGAACATGCATGTGCTCATATATTCTGTTGAACTTCCAGTTGTTTTAACCTGTCTGCCTTTTTCATTCCTAGGAGAGAAGGTTGCACATGTACATAGTTTATTGTCAAAATAAACCAAAGTCTGAGCACATTGTCTCAGAATACATTGATACCTTTTTTGAGGTAAGATCTAAGGTAGAAACAAAGTATTTCTGAATCTTTTGTTATAGTTGCTTTTCAAAACTTTACAAATTGTTACCCAGGAATACTCAGGAAATTAGCCTCACTTATAAGAGTTCTGAACCCATGTTTCTTTCCTATAAATCAGAGAAACAAGTATAAATTCAGTCTGTGATCACATCCTCTGTGATCACATCCCTTAGCATTCAGGAGTCTGAGGTCATTGTGAAAATAGGGTTTTAGGTTTTCTTAAATCTGTTTTAAACTTAAGACTCATTATAAATTCAGAATAATTTGTGATCTACAATTTTAGCCTAAAACTAAAAATACGCGTATGAATGAAAGAAGGCAGTTGAAAGCAGACCTTTACATGAGCATCAAAGACTGTTTTGTAAAACAGCTCAGAAAGGTTAAAGTGTAAACTTTGAACACTCTGAGAAATGGTATACACCAGTTGTCTCTGTGCATTGTGGCCTGTTTTCTCAGTACTTTTACTCTGGTGTAGTTAGCATTTCTGACGAGTGTGAGGACTGAAAAAGTGCCCTTTAAAAGACAACACTTATCTTTTTATCTTCTTTAAACCACAGGACTTAAAGCAGCGCCTTGGCCATAGGCTGCAACTCACAGATTTGTTAATCAAACCAGTGCAGAGAATTATGAAGTACCAGCTGTTACTGAAGGTGAGGACTTGTCAGGGGCGCATTCTGGCATCGTGAGTTGGGTAAGATAAGACGCAGTGAGGGGAGTCTTTTCTGTAAAAACATCTAAAGCAGTCTTGTTATTTTTTAAGTGTTTCAGAATAGGTTTTCTTTTTAATTTAATGAGACACCTTACACTGTTTTCTCAATTTTTCATTTGCATCAAGTTCTGAATCAAAATGTCAAAGTGGCCCTGGCCGGTTTGGCTCAGTGGTTAGAGCGTCGGCCTGCGGTCCTGAGAGACCAGGGTTCGGTTCCCGCTAAGGGCATGTACCTCGGTTGCGGTTTGTCCCCGGCTCTGGTCAGTCATGCGGGTGGCAGCCACTCGATGTGTCCCTTTCACATCGATGTTTCTCTCTCTCTGTTCCTCTCTCTCCCTCCCACTCTACCTGAACAAAAAATGGAAAAATGTCCTTGGGTGAGGATAAAAAAAAAAAATGTCAAAGTGAACCTTTTCCCCACCACAGACCTTTGAATACTAATGCTGTGTCTTCAGCTCTGTTGACCTTACATATTTTCTAATCTTCTTGGAGCCTTAGATAAAATTAAATTTTTAGACCCTGCCTGTTCCTCTCTGTTGGTTCAGCAATAGCCCTTGGTTGATTTAAATTCCTCAGTGCAGCTAAAGGCATAGTCACAGTTTTCCATGATAAAAGTGACAGTTTAAATGTACTGAGATTTCTGCCCTGGCCGGTTTGGCTCAGCGGTTGGAGCGTCGGCCTGCGGTCCAGAGAGACCCGGGTTTGGTTCCCGCTAAGGGCACGTACCTTGGTTGCAGTTTGTCCCCGGCCCTGGTTGGGTTGTGCGGGTGACAGATATTTGATGTGTCCCTTTCACATCAATGTTTCTCTCTCTCTCTCTCCCTCCCACTCTATCTGAACAAAAATGAAAAAAAATGTCCTCGGGTGAGGATTAAAAAAAAAAGAAAGAAAAATGTACTGAGATTTCTTTTGTATACATAAGTCAGAAACTGGGGTTAAAGAGAGGCAAGAGCTTGTCTTGGACTGAAACAGGAACCCTTGCCTGCAGATACAGTGGGTGTGACTTTGCTTTGCTGCAGCTTGATCCACCGGATACCTTTTCCTAGTGAGACTGGGAGGGGAAATGAGAACACAGATCTAAAGCCTTCACCCATTGCCAGGCATGTGACAAAGGTCGGCTGCTGCCGTGCTCATCACCTGCTCGTGTTCTCTCCCTCTTCCTTGCAGGACTTCCTCAAGTACTCCAAAAAAGCCAGCCTGGATACGTCAGAACTAGAGGTATGTATACCCCACTGGTGCACCCAGGTCTCCCCCAGGCTGTCCCTGGAGGGATCTGTCCCTGGGAGGGGCTGTGTGGTGGGTGACGGTGGGTCTGGCCACCACCTGGATGTGCCCCTGCATGCAGGAGGGCAGGAGGGGGAGGGACTGGAGTCGGAGGTGTGCTGTGGGTTGGCACAGCAGTTTTCCCAGAAGGAGCTGACCGACTCTGCTTTGTCCCGCCCAGAGAGCTGTGGAAGTCATGTGCATAGTGCCCAAGCGGTGCAACGACATGATGAACGTGGGGCGGCTGCAAGGATTCGACGTAATGCGCTGCTGTTCTTTGAACCTGCCCCTCTGGCTTCCGTCACTCCCCGTGTCGCGTTATTTATCTGCCTGTGTGGGAAGCTGATCCTTTTTGCTTGGTTTTCTGTCTTCTCTCACTTTACTTCAAAGTGATTGATATTTTCTTTCAACTCCTTTTTGGTGCATTTCATTTGCTTTCTTGGGACCTTTCTGTGCTCAAAGCACAGTGCCTTGTGGCGGAAACAGGCAGGACGCTGCTTTGTCTCCTGGGCCCTCTGCTGCCTCAGATCGGGGTTTAATTCCCCAGCAGGTAGTGGGAGCAGGGGGGCTGCCCGTCAGTCATCCGGGAGCTTGACTTCAGGGTCCCGGTGTTCATCGTTAGTCTAACATACTTTGCTGTGAGTTGTCAGACAACTCGTATTACATATTACCTACTAGTATCCTCAAGATATTTCAGAACCAGCAACTTTTTAAAATTTGACTATTGAAGAAGGGGAGGGAAGAAGTTTTTACTTTTCTTACCTACTGTTTTCAAGTTCTTTTGCTGTGGTTCTCAGAAAAGCACACACAGAACCTCCCAGAGAGCTTCTGAAAACACAGATTTGTGTGCGTCTCCCTGGGCCCTGCTGGTGGGTGTTGGGACTGCGCCTGGACAGCCCCTGTTCCCGGGGAGCTGGACACTTGAGATCCTCATTCAGCCTGTGATTGTAACTGAGGCCAGTGGTGTATACAGAAGCTGGCAAGAATTTCATTTAGATAGCTCTTCTCTTTGGGGCTTAGAACTCATGATAATAAAAAAAATTTTTTTAACTCTTTAAATTAGTAGAAGAAATAGAGAGGATTTGGTGG
Source organism: Molossus molossus (assembly GCF_014108415.1). Classification (NCBI taxonomy): domain Eukaryota; kingdom Metazoa; phylum Chordata; class Mammalia; order Chiroptera; family Molossidae; genus Molossus; species Molossus molossus. Next base: position 27,983,096 of record NW_023425366.1, on the reverse strand, counting down.
GAGGGAATCTAAAGAAAAGAGAACTTCCTGTATCTTAAATTACAATGCAATGTTTTCTTCTCCTCTTCCTTTGCCCCTGTTTCCTTGTTTTAGGGTAAAATTGTTGCCCAGGGCAAGCTGCTCTTACAAGATACATTCTTGGTCACAGACCAAGACACGGGGCTTCTGCCTCGCTGCAAAGAGAGGCGGGTTTTCCTCTTCGAGCAGATCGTCATCTTCAGTGAGCCACTGGATAAAAAAAAGGGCTTCTCCATGCCAGGATTCTTGTTCAAGAACAGTATCAAGGTAATGTGTGTTCGCATGTTTTCTCGTGTGCTAACGTGCCCATCACACGGATGGAATGTCTCCTTTTTTTTATTATTATTATTATTATTTCTTATCCTCATCCAAAGATATTTTTCCATTGATTTTTAGATAGAGTGGAAGGGAGGGAGGAGGGTGGGAGGGGGGAGAGAGAGAGAGAAACAATGATGTGAGAGAGACACATTGATTGGTTGCCTCCTGCATGACCCCAACCAGGGCCAGGGATCAAACCTGCAATCCAAGTTTATGCCCTTGACTGGAATTGAACTCATGACTGTGGGCCAAAGCTCTTAACCACTGAGCCAAACCAGCCAGGGCTGGAAGGTCTCCTTTTTAATGATGACATGCCCTGATACTTTGTGTATTAAATATTCAACGTTTGAGAACCTTTAAATTTACTGCACCTGTCTGCTGTCTGTATTCTCCAGTGGCTGATGTCTTACACGCTTCTGTGTGACCACAGCCGCTCTTTTCACATGATGAAGACTTGCCCCGGTTGGTTTTGTGTCCTGCCTTCTCTAGGACCATGCACAACTACTTAAATCCAGAGGCACAGGTCTGGAGTGTTGTTCATGGCCAGAGCCGAGAGCTAGCCCTGCAGCTCGCTCTCGCCTGCGTTCAGCAAGGACAGCCAGTGCACGCAGGGGGCCGGGCATGGAGGCTCAGGCAGTCTGGGGCCTGGCATGGCTTGCTCTCTGATAGAAGAAAATGACAAATAAAATAATTGCTAATGGCCCTGAGTCCTATAAAGGGGACAAACCAAGAAACCAAGGATGAGATAGAGAAAAGCAGAGGAGGTGGCCTGGTGTCCCAGCAGATGGGAGATACAGACACACCCCCAACCCCTTGCCCCCATTTCTTTCTGCCTCTGCAGCTGTGGAGGTCCCGGGGTCAGAAGGGAGACATGCTCCTATTAGCCAAAGTCACCCAAAAAAGTTTAATAATGAAATTAAAATAAGGGAGACATACTTCCTTGTGTTAGCACTTCCTGCCCTAAGCTGACAGGGTCCCTCTTAGGAACAAAGAGCCTCTTAGACCCTCTGAGTGAGCCCTGAGGCCTCGGCACACAGGTGGGGCGCCACACATGCCCTCTTCCATCCAGCTCCCCACTTGGGCCTCTGCTGGCCACCTCCAGCACCTCCCTGTGCCCTCTTGCTTTGGGCTGGGGTACGGCCTTCTGCCCACACGTATGTGGGGCGGCATTAGAGCCGGGTGGCATGAAGCTGAGCTGCAGGGCCTGTCCCGTCCCACACCACCCTCCAGCCCCTCACCCAGCCATTTGGGCCCCTGCCGTGGTCATCACTGTACACCTTTCCATCACCTGCACTTCTCACCCATTCTTTCCATAAGTCTCTTGACGGAAAATCACTCCATTGCCATAGAAATTCTCTTTATGCGCTAATTTACATATTCTGCTTCAGGAACGTCATTTTACATATTTTCATGCATGTCACACACAGCTTGATAGCACGAGTTATAGTAATCAAGATTTTTTTTCCCCATCCTCACCAGAGGACATTTTTCCATATTTTGTTCAGATAGAGTGGGAGGGAGAGAGAGGAAGAGAGAGAGAGAAACATCGACGTGAAAGGGACACATCAAGTGGTTGCCACCCGCACAACCCAACCAGGGCTGGGGACAAACTGCAACCGAGGTACATGCCCTTAGCGGGAACCGAACCCGGGTCTCTCTGGACCACAGGTCGACGCTCTAACCGCTAAGCCAAACCAGCCAGGGCTAGTAATCAAGATTTTTAAATGGTCTCATTTTCTTCCTGGGGAAGTGATTAAACACTGGGTCATTTTATAGGCGTTTTGAAAACAAGTACTCCCAGGCCCGTATTTCTAGTTAATTGGTCAAGCTACTAGTTAAACTTCTGGTAATCCCCATGTACTAAAGTGTGGTTGTTTTGATTTTGACATAGGTGAACTTTGCACCTGACCGGTAGGAATAAATCTGTTTCATTTTTTTTTATTGTAAAATACACATAAAAATGTACAGCCTTAACCATTTTTAGGTACATGGTTCAGTGGCAGTAAGTACATTCGTGTGTTGTATAGCCGTGAACACCATCCTCCTCCAGGACTCTCCTTGCAAACCAGACCTTCATACTCACTCAATACCACCCCCGTCCCACTCCCCAGCCCTGCGTGACTGCCATTCTGCGTTCTGTCCCTGCGAATTTGACTCCTCTAGGGACCTGGTTAGTGGGATCATAACAGTGTTTGTCTTTTGATGACAGGCTTCTTTCACTGAGCAGGTGTCCTCCGGGTCAACCATGTGGCAGTGTGTGTCAGAACGTCCTTCTTGTTAAGACTGAACAGTGTTCCACTGTATGGCTAGACCCCACTGTGTTCGACATTCGTCTGTTGATGGACACCTGGGTTGCTTCCGCCTTGTGGCCATCGGGAATAATGCTTTCGTGTTTTCCAGGTGAGTTGCCTTTGCCTGGAGGAAAATGTAGAAAGTGATCCCTGTAAATTTGCTCTGACATCAAGGACGGGAGACATGGTGGAGACCTTCGTTCTGCATTCATCCAGTCCAAGTGTCCGGCAAACGTGGATCCACGAAATCAACCAAATTTTAGAAAACCAGCGCAATTTTTTAAATGGTAATGTATGCTCTGCTTTCTTTTCCTAATGTGCACGTTTCTGTTCGACTGGTGGCCTCGCTGTCCAGGCTCTCAGCATCCCCTTCTCCACAGCCACTCTGGGGCAGGTGCTGCTGTTCCACTTCACAGACGAGGAAGCCGAGCTCGGACTGGATGTGTAATCTGCCCGTCCCACTAATTGTTGGTGGCAGAGTCGGGATTCTGAGAGCCAGGCAGCAGGTGGAATTGGAGACATTCTCAAGGCAGCTTTAAAAATTGTGTTCGGCCCTGGCTGGTTTGATTCAGGGGTTAGAGTGTCAGCCTGTGGACTGAAGGGTCACAGGTTCAATTCCCGGTCAAGGGCACGTACCTGGTTTGTAGGTTTGATCTCCAGCCCTTCCATCGCCGGCCCTGGTTGGGGTCATGCAGGAGGCAACCAATCGATGTCTTTCTCACATTGATGTTTCTCTCTCTCTCTCTCTCTCTCTTTCTCCCCCTTCCACTCTATCTAAAAAAAAAATCAATGGAAAAATATCCTCGGGTGAGGATTAATAAAAAATAAAATAAATAAAATAAATTGTGTTCAATTGCATTACACACCCTCACCTCTCTCCTCCATTGAAAAACAAGAAGTTTTTGCCTCTGCGCTTCCATGACATGAGCGGTTGCAGGGGAGCAGCTGACCCTCCATTGCAGATGATGACTGTCACTGCTGACCAACTCTGGTTTTAATTTTTTTTTCTTTATTGATTTTAGAGAGAGGAAGGGAAAGGGAGAGAGAGATAGAAACATCGATGAGAGAGAACATCGATTGGCCGGCCGCCACCTGCATGTCCCCCACTTGGGATCTGACCCACAGCCTGGGCATCTGTCCTGACCAGGAATTGAACTGGCGACCTCTTGTGGTGCGTGGGTCATCGCGCAACCACCGAGCCACACCGGCTGGGCAACTCTGCTTTTAATTCAGTGATCACTGAAGACCTCTAAGAATTCAGTTAGAAGCTAAATATTTAATGTCTTTTTCTCCATGTTCATGGTCAGTGTCTGTGCCCCAGTCCAATAGTCTGCTGTAGTTTCTCTGTGACCACAAAACCACCTTCACAACTTGCATGACATTCAAGAGCCAGGAGCACAGGCGCCCAGTGAGCAGTCGAGTCACGTGGCATCTTGGGCCACGAGTGATGAGCTGCCTGGGTGTTAACACCAAGCTCCTGTCCAGATTCTAGGTGGATCATGTTTCACGTTTGCAGTTAGAGTTAAATGCGTGGGTCCAGGGACAGCGGTTCCTGTGCATGGAGGGGAACCGCTCACTCTGACAGTGAGTAAATGCAGTGAGATCTCTTGTAACGCGTTGCTCTTAAAAGCTGTATTGAATGCCCATCTAGAGCATGTAACTGTTGAAAGGTCTCTAAACTTTTACCTTCTTTATTTTTTAATCCTCACCTAAGAATATGTTAGATAGATAGATAGATAGACAGACAGATAGATAGATAGATTTTAGAGAGAGAGGAAGGGAGATGGGAAGGAGAGAGAAAATCAATGTGAGAGAGAAACATCAATCTGGTGCCTCCCGTACACACCCCGACCGGGGAGCAGACCTGCAGCCCTTTGGCACACAGAGCCACACTGGCCAGGGCTTACCTTTAAAGTTAAGTGAACTGCCTCCAAGTTGCCAGCATGAGTCGACCAAGCTGTTACAGTTCACTGGACCCTCAATCAAGGCTGTGATAATACCGGTATCAGAGTCAACTAGCTCAGGAATGGAGCGGGAGCCCTGGCCAAGTTCGCACCCTCCTCTCTCCCCCTCGATTCCTGTGGGAGGCCGTGGCCGACGCGCAGTTGGAGAAATGTCGTTTGGCCCCAGGATGCTTTTTTACACATGCCTGATGCCTCCCAGGCAGGAAGGGCTATGTCTGTCTGTTGTACTTCTCAAAGGTTTTTACGCTTTAATGATTTGCGTTAGTGTTTCCATATATCTTATTTGGCATGTTTCCTGCAGATGATTGTGTAACAAACTAAATCACAAACTAAAACTGAGAAACGAGACAGCTTCATGACCCACGGGGTTTGTGAAGCTCTCCACACCACCACCCCCCCACCCCACCCCACCCCCGTCTCTCATGTCCAGTCTGTAAAACAGAGACGGTCCATACCCCACCTCTTCCCTGGTGACCAGGGTTCCTCAGCTCCCAGCCAGGTCCCTCTGCCACAGCTGGACTAAACTGCCCCAGCACAGGAGCCAACGGTGCTGTGGAGCCGCAGGCGGGTCTCCCTGGCAGTGCAAGGCCTCTGGTTGACACTGGCAGTTTGCCCAGGATCCTCCCGCCAATTCGACTCCTTTCTTCTTGGCAGGGGGGCTAAGGCTCTGCTTGCTGCTCCCAGGGAAATTACAGTCTCCTGCACCCTTGTCCTCATTCTCTCTGTCCTGCTCCGTTGGCCTTCGCCCCCACCCACTCGCACAGGCCTGCTTCCCTCCGTGGAGGCCATTTGACTTGCTCATCAACAGGGCGAGAGCACTGAAGATCCTTTCCTTTGCTGGTGGGTGGTGTCCGTCTGCTGGCTCCAGGACGGGCAGGTGCTTGTAGGTTACAAGGACGACTGTGATGGATTACCCTACACCAACGGGATTATACCATGTTCCTTTCTTATGCCCCATGGTCACACTTTTCTAGATGTCCTAACTGAGTCTTGCATATTTTACAGCCTTGACATCGCCGATCGAGTATCAGAGGAACCACAGCGGGGGCGGCGGCGGGGGCGGCGGCGGCGGGGCGCCCGGCGGCAGTGGTGGCAGCAACCACGGCAGTGGCCCCAGCAGCTGCAGTGTCCTCCCCAGCTCGAGCAGAAGCAGACCCTCCCGGATCCCCCAGCCTGTCAGACACCACTCCCCCGTGCTGGTCTCCTCTGCAGCCTCAAGCCAGGCAGAGGCAGACAAGATGTCAGGTATGTCACCTCCCGGCCCTTCACTGCCTCCTCCCAGCAGCAGCCTCGCGCTGGAGGCCGGCCCCAGCCAGCCCGGCAGGCATCCCCCCAGCGGGCAGTCCGAAGGTTCTGAGAGAGAAGCGGAGCAGATCCCCAAGATGAAAGTGATTGAGAGCCCCAGGAAGCCCACCGGGAACACTACAGGCGCCAGCCAGGATGTCAATGCCAAGGAGGCTCGGGCCCACCCGGAGGACAGCCGCGCGAGGAGTGGCCTGGGCTCCCTGTCCCTGGGAAAGCCCAGGCCCGGGGCCATCTCACCACTGAACTCTCCTCTCTCCACCGTGTTCCCTTCTCCGCTGGGCAAGGAGCCCTTTCCCCCCAGCAGCCCCCTGCAGAAGGGGGGCTCTTTCTGGAGCTCCATCCCGGCCTCCCCTGCCAGCCGGCCGGGCTCCTTCACCTTCCCTGGGGACAGTGACTCCCTGCAGCGGCAGGCGCACCGCCACGCGGCCCCCAGCAAGGACACGGACCGCATGAGCACGTGCTCCTCGGCCAGCGAGCAGTCCGTGCAGTCCACCCAGAGCAACGGGGTAAGAACGCCTGGCAGCCTGCGCCCGCCCGCCCCACTGCCTCTGTCCCGCCAGCTCTTCTAAACTTCCCATCGCTGCCGCTCTCCGTACTAACTCCGGGCGCTCCGTGCCGCGCTGCAGTAGCCGGCTCCTCGGCCCTCTCTGCACCGACCGCTAGACACACCTGTAGCTCTGTGTATGCGTGTCCGCCGTCCGCAGGCCTGGACGGGCCCCAGCGCTAGCCGACACGATGGCCTCCTAACCCCCTGCTCCGGGACAGCGCTGCTCTCGTGTCTACTAACTCGCTCTCTGCTTTGTGTCTCCTTAACATGGGAAAGCCGATCGTTAACCTTCTGAATGCAGCATCTGTACGTCTTTTCCGTTTTCCGACCAGCAGGCTCTCTGGGAACTTTCTTTTAGTCCCTGCCTTCCTCACACGTTTGTTTGTTTTTTTTAGAGGAGTCAGTGTCCCTGCTGTCTACCTCCTACTTAATTTGAAACCTATACTGATAAGCTTTTTACTCATCGCTTGGTCGTGCTCTTTTTTGCCTTAAATTATCTTTGCAGCATTTTTGACTCATCTGCTGAAAAAAAAAAAAACCCTCAAGAAAACTTCCAACTGCTACTCAAAGCAAACCAAGCTGACAAAATGGGGGGAAGGAGTCTCTCCAGTGGAAATATTTGCTCCCCCCACAGTTTCACTCTGGAAGAGAGAGACTGCTTTAGGGCTTCTGCAGATGGGGCTCCTGCCAACCGCTGGGAGCAGAGGCCCAGGAGGCTGGAGAGGGAGCGAGTCTTCATTCTGTCCAGCAGGGGGCGCAGCGCGGACTGCGGTGCTCCGGGCATCCTCGCCCTCATTTTGCCTGTCACCCATGTTGTGATCTCAAGCAGAAGGGTTGCCAGGGTGGCAATTTTCCCCATTTCGTGGCCTCCTCACGCTCCTACCCAACTGTTTCCTACATCGTAGATGGCCTGACCCATAACACCTTCCTGAAGGCATGCGTGAGGGAATACAACTGTTCTAATGAGTGTATGTTTGATTGCTTTATAAATTTTTAAATCCATTTCCCTAAAAGGGTGTGTGTCTCTCTTTATAAAAAAAAAAAAGTCTGGCTTATGCATGTCTCTCTCTCCTCTGGACTTCTATTAATTCCTTGTTCGGGTTGACTTGCCTTATCCTTTCCTCCTATTTTTTTATGTATTTTGTTAAACTCTATATTTAATTGAGGAAGAAATTAGGAAATGGGTCTTGGTCCATTTATTTACCCTGAGTCTTATTCTCAAATTCAAGTAACCGTGCAGGCTTCCTCTGCAGTGGCCATCACTATATCCGTGTTAGGGGTGTCTCACCCCGTCCTGCAGAGCAGCTGGGCCCCGTTGTGAGGTCTGCATGCTTGGTGTGCAGGTGAGAATGCAGTTCAGCCAGAGGAGAAGATGCAGAGGGCCCGGTGCCCCACCTAGTTGATTACCCGAATGCAAGCCTATTTCACAGCTGTGACCTCCCACAAAATCAAGCAGGGAGCATCCTGGGAGCTCAGCCCAAACAGGACACTTTGCCCTAAGCACCCAAGGAGTTCTCCGAGTCTGTGTTTCAGAACGAACACCCAGGTGCTCCAGCATAGGAGCCCATGCTGGTCCCCGGTGCCCGTCAGTGCCCATGCATGGCTGCCACCTGGCTCTGTCCCAGGATGTTCACTCTGACACACAGGTCCAGTCATGAGCGGCACACAGTCCAGCAAGTTGTGGGTGGCTCCTCTTATTTCTGTCTTTCACTTTCTTTTATGTGGCAGGTAACGTGGAAATTGCCAGTGTTTTTGATGAGTCAGTGAGTCAGAATGCCTTACGGAAATGCCCTAGAGGCCTAGGAAGACCCCAGAGGCCTCAGATGGGGATTTGTCCTCTGGACTCTGAAGTTTTTCAGTTAAAAGGAACCATGGCCCTGCCCTGCTCCCACCTATTTGGGCTGTCTTATCCCCTGGCTGGTCGGCAGTGCCTCCTTCCTCTTGACCACTTCCTTGGAGCCGTCTGCGGTCACAGCCCAGCAGCTGTGCCTAACCCATGTCCCAGGTTCTTCTTCCTCCTTTATATGGGCACCTTCTGGAAAGTTCTACAGAGAACAGGAGTGGGGTAGATGTGGATCAACCCAAACAGCTATTGTGCCAGCCTCCAAATGTGGGCGCACAACCTCCTTGCACACGTCCAGCTGGGCAGCAGTTGAAGTGCAGCCTGCCTGTCTCTCAGAGGCCATGCGACCTGCACACACTCCTAACCTCCCATTCCATAGGGGTGATGATCCTGCCCACTGGCAGGGTGGCCGTGAGCATTAAATGAGATAGATTTTAGATGCCTAATACTTAGCCTGGCACATTGAAAGTTATCAGAGTATACCAATAGCTACTATGACTGGAAGAATACTCAAATTATGAGACACATCCTGGCATGCTGTTCCCAAAATCAGCTGTGCCACAGCTGATTTTCTGTTTATATTTTCTCGCAAATTTGGCTTTGTAATCTTCGGGTATATAAGGTGGAACATGAAAATACATACTAAATGGATAAAACTGTATAAATGAGTATGCAAAGGCCAAAACCCAACAAAGACAGCATGGGCGCCCACGAGGGTCAGGAACGCACAGCCGTCTCCTCGGTGACACAGGAATGACTGCTCAGCCCTCCGGTGTGCTTAATTCAGACATCACTGCGGGTCTAGATTCAGAGCCTAACCTTGGATTTCCAGCGTGCTGGCTTGTTCATGGCGGTCAGCCTCCTGCCCCAGCATGTCCTGACGCCAGCCCAGTAGCCCAGAGCTGACAGGATGTGGCCGGGTTGTCTGACACTCACTGCTGCACTGACCCAGGACCTGTCCCCAGTGTACGAGAGCCTGGCTGAGGCTAGCATCTTCAGAGTTCTGGGGATCCATGCACGTCCAAACAGCATCGTTGGTGGAAGCACTGAGAGCAAGCTGATGGGAGCAGGGCACCTGATGCCATTCCCCGTGTCCAGACTCGTGAGAGAGAGGATTGGGCAAGACGTAGTTCAGGGTCTGACAGTGGTCTTAGCTTCCTCCTCCTCCTCCCCTGGAGCAAATAGGTTACTTGGTAAATGACAGCTTGAGACAAATACTGCCATTTGTGTTTCTTCTACTTGCCAGCCACTCAGCTTGTGGCCCGGGTATGTGGCCTTAAATGATCTTTGACTTTTGCAATTTTGCCTCGCTGACTGTTACTGAACATGTATTGAGTGCCCGCTGTGTGTCAGTCACTCTGCTGGACACCGAAGACCCAGTAGTAACCCAGAGAGAGCAGGTACTGCTGGGGCTGCAGGTTAAGGGTGGGGTAGGCTTCACTTGCGAGGGTCTGTTCCTGAAGCTTCGGTCTCAGGGCCAGTGGGGTAGGCTGTGATGATGTGTTCCCAAGGCCACAGTGCCTTCGGGACACTTGGATCGTGAAGCTATGAGAGGGTCATCCACCAAGGGACGCGGAGAGGAGGCAAAGCAGCTGTCTCTAAGAGCAGAGTAGTGGTCGATTTACTTGTGAGGTGTTCAGCATTCTTTTGGAAGGGGAAACGAGGTGGAAATGATTAGTTGTGCCAGCAACTTGGCCGGATCCTGGAATACGCATTCTCAATGAACTCTGTATCTGGAGGACTCGGGGGCTTCTCCAGGATCTCATCTGTCAGTGAGCTGAAGGGCTACTGTGTGCAGCTTTTTAATGTAATAGCACTTTTTAAACTAGCGTGATGGTCGCTGTGACGTAGGTGGGACCCAGCATGGCCATAAGACCTGAGGCGTTCCTCAAAGGGGCACGGAAATGATTTTGGGCTAAAGTAATGGAACTGAAATAAAAGCTTCCAAATGTAAACTGTCATCATTGCATTGATTTCTTTTTTTTTTTTTTTAGATTGTTTCTAACTTGCTTTCTAGAGAAACTCTGGTGTTTAGTTATTGAAAAAGCACAAAGTTAGCTAAAGAGAGTGTGGCGTCCCCCACGCCGGTGAGCTGTGCTCCGAGTCGTCCTGCGGCGATGCACACCGAGCGAGCTCACGTTACCGCCCCGTTTCAGTCCCCTCTTGCCTTTCTCTCCCCGCCCCTCCCTCTGCAGAGTGAAAGTAGCAGCAGTAGCAACATCTCCACCATGTTGGTGACACACGATTACACGGCAGTGAAGGAGGATGAGATCAACGTCTACCAAGGAGAGGTCGTTCAAATTCTGGCCAGCAATCAACAGAACATGTTTCTGGTGTTCCGAGCCGCCACGGACCAGTGCCCCGCAGCCGAGGGCTGGATCCCAGGCTTCGTCCTGGGCCATACCAGTGCAGTCATCCTGGAGAACCCCGACGGGACCCTCAAGTGAGTGGCTGGTGGGACAGCCAAGGGGAGGGCCTGGCGGGCTGAAGCGCGTCGGGAGGAAGCAGCAGTCTCCTTCATTAGCTCAAGGTCCTCGCCAAGCACAGCGTGGACCCCAAAGTGAAGATGGCTTTCCACCTCTCAGACTTGTTCTATGGGTTCTTTCCGTTACCTGCACTTGCAAACACACAGCTCTTTGAAGGCACTAGAGAGATCTTGATAGTTTTTGTCCCTGGGTCTCTGGGGGTTGGGGGTCCTGGGGACTTTCCAGGGACCCCTAATCATTATTGGCGTACATCAATGAAGACACTCTCTCTGTAAGCTTCAGTAGAGATACCAGGTATCTTACCTTACGTGTACTGGAAAGTCAGTTCAGTTAAGAAACTTAAAAACAATTTTGCTGCATTAAATTATTTTTTAATATGGTTTTGTTGATTTTAGAGAGATGGGAAAGGAGAGGGAGATAATAAACATTGATGAGAGAGAGAAACATCCATCAGCTGCCTCCTGCACGCCCTGTACTGGGGATCAAGCCCACAACCTGGGCATGTGCCCTGACAGGGAATCGAACTGGGACCTTTCAATCCATGGGTCAATGCTCAACCACTGAGCCACACTGGCCAGGCTGCATTAAATATTATTTTTGTTATTATTATTTTAATCCTCACCCGAGGATACTTTTCCATTTATCTTCTGGTACAGTGGGAGGGAAGGAGAGAGAGACATCAATCGTGCCTCCCACACGACCCAGACTAGGGCCAGGGACCGAACCACAACTAAGGTATGTGCCCTTGACCGGAATCGAACCCAAGACTCTTTGGTCTGCGGGTCGACGCTCTAACTGCTGAGCCAAACCAGCCAGAGCCGCATTAAATATTATTTTTTCAAAAACTAAAGTCAGGTATTAGATGCCAAAACTTCCCTTCCGTGAATCTCCGGCTGTGGTCAGGGTGACCACGTGGCTTCCAGGAAGCATGGCCGGACTTTGTGATTCTTGAGGTCTCCGAAGGTTTTAGCCCAGAAACCCAGACCCAAAGTCTCTGGTGGCTGTGGTCCTCTCCAGGCTTTCCGTGCCCGTGGCGGGGTTTGCGCACAGGCTGCCCGGCCTCTCGGCCCCCAGCTGTGCCTCTGGACTCAGCTCTTGCCCCTCACCCCACCCCCCAGGGAGGCCGGGCTGGACTTCAGCTACAGAGAGCCTCTCTGCCGTGACAGCTTCTTGTCCCGTGTCTCCTTGATACACAGAAATATTTTATTCTAGTACATTGTTCAAGAATTCTGATTTTATACTTTATTTCCTCCAAAAATATTCTTAGGCACTGTTTTAGGTTTCTCCAAAGAGACAGAATTAAGTGTGTGTGTGTGTGTGTGTGTGTGTGTGTGTAGAGGGAGAGGTCTGTTACAAGGAATTGGCTCGTGCAGTCATGGGGCTGGCCAGCCCGTTCTCGGTGTGGGCCAGCAGGCTGGAGACCAGGGGAGCTAGCTGATGGGGCAGGTGAAATCTGAAGACTTTCTGCTAGAGAATTTTTTCTCAAAGAGACTTGTCTTTTTGTGCTATTTGAGCCTTCAACTGATTGGATGAGGCCCACTGATGCATGAAGAGTAATCAGCTTTACCAATTAAAATGTTAATTTTGTCCAGAAACACCCAGAATAAAGTTTGACCACACTGCTGGGCGTCCAGTGGCCCAGTCAAGTTGATAACATGAAGTTAACCATCACCGGCACCTTTGTATTTTAATGTTTAAAATGTGACTTAAAGTGTTGGTTTTATCTCCTGTTGCTGAGAAGCATGGGAGCCTGTTCTCGGCAGCGAGCCCTGTGACGGACGCTTGCTCCGCCACCTGCGTCTGCGCAGTTTGACTAGTCTGCTTCCTCCAGCGTGTTCGGGAACCTTTCCCTGCTCGCTGGACGGCAGAAGACTAACGATGTGTTAACTTCCCCCAGGAAGTCAACATCTTGGCACACAGCACTCCGTTTAAGGAAAAAATCTGAGAAAAAAGATAAAGACGGCAAACGGGAAGGCAAGTTAGAGAATGGTTATCGGAAATCACGGGAAGGACTCGGCAACAAGGTATCTGTGAAGGTGAGTACGAGTGTCTCCAGAAACCGGTGTCAGATCCTGTCATCCCTCGGTCCCTGGGCGGCCGGAGGGGCTGGTGCTGGCCCAAGAGCGTCGTGGAGGGCGGCGCACCTCAGACCCGAGGCCCGGGCTTGCGTGGCAGTGATGTGCCACCTGCCACGCCGCCGCCCGCTGCCGGCCAGCAGATCCTGCGGGGCTTTGCAGAGGGCTTGGGGACGACGCGTGTGTACTCCGAGGAGCCGGTACACACGCACACCTCACCAGGTGCACGCCTGGCTTTTACAAAGAATGCCTTCCGGTCCCCAGAAGAAGTAGAGATAGACTCTCGGAAGCAGACATGCAGAGCAGCTGTGGCTCGGCTTCCCTTCGTGCCCTCCTCAAGCCACAGGAGAAGTGACAGATGCTGAGGTGCAGGATCACTGGCTCCAGCAAATCCCAGCTCCAGTCAGCTTTACTCTTCATCATCAGATTGCCTTAAACCTGTGGCGGGTGTGCCTAGGAATCCGGGGGCCCTGGATCAGGCCATTCTGCAGGCGGAAGGGGTCCAGGGTGGCTGGACTCAGCTCACAGGATGAGAAAAATAGGCGTCTTCGAGTTTAAGCAGTGTTTTTGTGTTTCAAATTCACCCAAATTCTTACGAGGGGAAGCTTCAGTGCATTTCAAGGAGTGAAAATGTGGTCGGTTGTGAATGGAACCCAGGCAAACAGAGTCGTATTTCTGCTTATCTTTCACCAATCGTTGTAGCCTTGGAATGAAAATGTACCTCGAACTAGGCCATGTTTTTGATTAATAACTATGTGCTTTTCCCTTTTCAGCTTCTCAATCCCAACTGCGTTTATGACGGTGAGTGCTGTTTTCTCTCTGTTCTGGTCTTACAGGCTGTAGGTCCAGGGGCATGTGTCAGGGCATTCGGTGTAACCTAGGGAAATGGGTTTGCTCTGGAGCGCGGGGCGCAGGCAGCAGCTGAGGTCCCATTTGTTTGTTAGGAAGATGTCGATGGGCATGGGGCCCAGAGAACCAGCGATGCTGACTTCTTTCTCTTGCAGTTCCCCCAGAATTCGTCATTCCCTTGAGTGAGGTCACATGTGAGACAGGGGAGACCGTTGTTCTTAGATGTCGAGTTTGTGGACGCCCGAAGGCCTCAATCACCTGGAAGGGCCCTGAACACAACACCTTGAACAACGATGGCCACTACAGCATCTCCTACAGGTGAGGAGGCTCCTCGCGGGTCGGTTTCACAGGCCAGTCTCACGACGACTTCCAGTGAGTCCCGTGGTCGCCTTTCGCACTGGGACACTTTCCGTTGCGGCACATTGCAAATCTGGGTGTGCGGCTAAAATTCAAGCTCCACTTGAAGTTCCACCCAGCCCTTGAGCTCCTACTTTTCTGGACCCTGAAGGAGAGCGGTTGGGGCTGCCAGCTGGGGGTGCTGGGCCGGTGCGACTCGAGGCGTGTTCTCGTCTGTGCTGCAGTGACTTAGGAGAGGCCGCCCTGAAGATCGTCGGCGTGACCACGGAAGACGACGGCATCTACACCTGCATCGCGGTGAACGATATGGGCTCAGCCTCCTGTTCGGCCAGCCTGAGGGTTCTAGGTGAGCTGCACTTTGGAGCTGGACTCTCAAGTCCAGATTCCCCATCACCCAGGGTGGCTAGAAACACACGACAAGGAGTCGCTTCGGGCCCTTCCAGTGACGAGCAGACCAGTCTCTGGGACATCCTGGGGTGGTTGACCTCTGGGCGCCGCTCACAAGGTCAGGCTCTGACCACAGCCACTGGGCACATGAGCCTCTGTGCTGGAACAAGGTGTGTTCTGTGCTCTGAGTTCTCAAAACACATTCTTCTCATATCCAGTTTCTCTTTGATCCAATTATTCAGTTGACGCTTGGGCGCTAAGAGAGTCTAATCTAGGTCCTTCCTGTGGATACGAGTGAAAAGGGAGTAGGGAGTGGAGGGAGCGTGGTTGAGGCTGTGCGGGCTCTGTGCCTGTCGGAGCCCCAAACAGCCCTTCTGGGGGTGAGTCCTCCTGTCCCTTCCGTGAGCTCAAGGTGACTTCAGTAGGATCTGTCTCCGGTCTGAAGCCCTCGCTCTCTCCACTGCCCTGCAGAGCCTCGCTCTCTCTCCCACTAGGCTGAACCACTGGAGGCAGAACCCCCATCATGAGCCTTTTTAAATTCCCGGAGTTGCCCTTGACAAATGGAGGTGCTCAGTAAGCAACATGTGTTGATTGACCGCCAACTGCCATTTGTTCACCGCCAGCTGGGTAGCGGGGGCTGCAGTCCTCGCTGGTCCGTAGCTGCGCCAGGGATCGGAAGCCGTGTCCTAGAGCAAAGATAAAAATCTGAACTAAACGGTGAATCGAGTCTAGAGTGCCCCATGTGTAGACAATAAACAATTGTCTTAGAACTTTTATCCCACATATCTTAATTCTAAATATTTTATGCTAAGTCAAAGAAAGGGAGTATTCTGATTCGGGGATAATGGCACAAGAAAGAAAGTTTTTAATTGGAGAGTCAAGGATCACCAATGTTCTAATTTATAAAAGATGTCACAGAGATTCTACAGGTGGCTTTTAAAAAAATAAATCATAAAAAAAGCTAAGGGAGTCCAGGGAGATGTATTAATACATGGAGAGGTGAGCAGGAAATCTTGGGAGACGACGTGTGTGTATCTCTGTCACGCAAGTCCGTCTGTTTCCATGGGAGGCCGGCGTGCGGTGTGCAGTCTGGCACGCACAGCATGCCTTCCACGCAGGGAACCATGGGTGCTCAGCACCCACGTGTCCCCACTTTGTGGAAGCACAGGTCTGTAGACTCCTGCCCCAGGACGTGGCCCAGAAGCCACTCTCAGGGAAGGTGCTGCTCTTCCTGCAGGTCCAGGGAGTGATGGGATCATGGTGACCTGGAAAGACAACTTTGACGCCTTCTACAGTGAAGTGGCTGAGCTTGGCAGGTACGATCCAGAGCCCCTTTCAAGAGAGCTGCGTGGAAGACGTAACTCACTGTAAGAGTAGACAATAGAGCCCTGGCCGGTTTGGCTCAGCGGTAGAGCGTCGGTCTGCGGTCCAGAGAGACCCGGGTTCGGTTCCTGCTAAGGGCATGTGCCTCGGTTGCAGTTTATCCCCAGCCCTGGTTGGTCGTGCGGGTGGCAGCCACTCGATGTGTCCCTTTCACATCGATGTTTCTCTCTCTCTCCCTCTTCCTCACTCTCCCTCCCACTCTGTCTGAACAAAAAAATGGGAAAATGTCCTCGGGTGAGGTAAGAAAAAGAGTAGACAATGGAAGGAAACGCTGTGTTTGCCAGCTGTTGGGAGTTATGGGTATTACATTTGCAATACAGCCTGTAATCACCATTCAGTACTAAATGTTGAGGAAGTAATGGAGACATTTTCAGCTTAGGTTCCAAGAGGGAATTAAAACCCAATACCGTAAGCTATCCACAGTGCAATGGAGAGACTCCTGCTCTGCACCTAGGATAGCACCAGCCATGGCCTATCCCTGGGGAAATTCAGGGAGGCGTCACTCGAACTGCTCCTGGAGGACTTCATGCTCCCCTGGAGTCCGGGTTGAGAAAGGCTGTGGGTCCCTCAGGTTCCAGCTGCACGTGGAGCTGTAGGCAGAGAGCAGGGGACTCTGCACCAACCAAGAGAAGGCTTCAGCAGAAAGGGGCAGCCAGGACTCGGGGAGTGCCCTCAGGACAGCCCTTCTGACTGGCCTCCCACACAGCACTCATCCACATTCTTGCGTCGTGTCCTGTGTGGCCAGAAGGAGGTCAGAAATGGGCCAGTCGAGCTTGCCGCAGCAGCAGCCTCTTCCACTCCGGTGGGCACACTGCGTGGGTGGCTGTCAAACACCTCTTGCCGCACGAGGCAGCCGTCTCAGAGCAGCGCTGATTTACCACGTCCTGCGTCATGCTGTGGCTCGGGCATCGTCTGCTGATCCCCCTGGGCTCGGTCAGCTGGCACACCCACGCCTCACCCGCGTCCCTAGCCTCACCTGGGACCTGAGCCCTGGGGCTTCTCGTGTAGCAGAAGCATTCCAAGAGAGCAAAAGCAGAAGCTGCAAGGCCTCTGTAAGGCCCAGCCTCCAAATCACAACCATGCTCCTTCCAGTTTCTGGGGGTCAGAACCAGCCCCAGCCCACCCAGATTCCAGGGCGGAGGATAGACTCACGGCCCCGAACAAGGGCCAGTGCAGGAGTGTGGCCGTCCTAACCCAGCATCTGCCTCCATCTCACCCCGTCATGGCAGCAGGCTCAGACTTGAGGTCCAAGATCCCACCGTCCAGACCATGTTGAGGTGCAGCTGAGGCTTCTCGGGTGGTCCCTGGGGTGCAGCTCCAGAGACTGAACTAGAGATGAAGGGCCTGCCCCGCACACGCCTCCTACAAAGCAGGATGGCAATAGACAGTCCTGTTCAAAGCAGGGAGGGGTGACCAGGAGGCACGCGTAGCCCCTCTCGAGCCTCTTCGCAAGGTCAGGGAAGTCCTCCATGGGAACAGAGGTGAAGGCAGCCCTGTCACTCACTGTCACTTCCACCACCTTCCGAAGCCAGAGGGAATCACAGGCCTGTGTAGACCCGGGCAGGTAAATGAGGTCTGCCTTTCGGAGGAGGGAAACCACACAGCTGAGGGGCTGGGACGCAGGCAGGCTTTCTCGGGCGTGGACTGCCAGACAGGGTGGGCCTGGTGGGCAGGCTGGGAGGCTGCTGCATCCAGGCCTTTCTCCGACACGCACGGAGTCCTCTGAAAACTCTTCTCAACCTGTTTTCCAGGGGCAGATTCTCTGTCGTTAAGAAATGTGATCAGAAAGGAACAAAGCGAGCAGTGGCCACTAAGTTTGTGAACAAGAAGTTGATGAAGCGTGACCAGGTCACCCACGAGCTTGGAGTCCTGCAAAATGTCCAGCACCCGCTCCTTGTCGGCCTCCTCGACACCTTCGAGACCCCCACCAGCTACGTCCTGGTTTTGGAAATGTGGGTACACTCAGACCTTCCTCCTCTCTTTGTGACCCTCCGCCTCAGATTCACAGAAATTCCGCAAGATAGGGCTGCTCTCGGACCACAGCGGGAGCTTTCGAGCGAACAGGAAGGTGCTCAGTCTTCCGACTGTGCTGTCCCGCAGGGAGCAGCAGGCCTAGCGTCTCACCCGGGCTCCTGCCCCTCTCAGCCAACCTGGACATGCTGCCTGGTCCCCAAAGGTCCAGGGAATTCGCATGCCTGTCTGATGCTTCGGTCATTAAGCTCAGCCCAGGGCCAGCCCTGCCCCTCAGAGCTCCTGCCCATCTTCACTGAGGTGGTTAGAAGTCAGGGTGGGAAGACGCTCCTCAGCAGATGATCACCCCCAGAGCTGGGTGGCCTCCAACCAGAGCAGCCCCACTAGTCCCTGAGGTACTTACGGGCCCTGGGGGCCATCTGGGTAAAGGGTTCAGTCATTTAAAGAGAAAGACTGAAGCTGGGACCCAAAAGCAGTGGGCCTCGACTGGGACCGTTGTGTCCCTCAGGGGACGTTGGGCGGTGTCTGGAGACGTTTTGGTGTCACAGCTCAGGGTGGGGGTGCTGCTGGCCTCTTGAGGGTGAAGGCCAGGGATGCTCACCCTGCGGGGCACAGGACGCCTGCCACTGAATCATCTGGTCTCTGAAACACCTCATCATTTAGCCTTGTTTAAATTCCTGTTCCTCCTTTTCATTTGCTGTGTCTCAGGACTTTTTTGTTTTGTTTTTTAAGTCTTGTGAGTGCCTCCAGCCCACAGCCTTCGAGGGAGAGGCTGGTGCAGCCGCAGTGGCCTGGGGGAGGCGGCGATCAGAAGGGCTCCCTGCCCGAGCTGTGCGCCTAGCGCCTCTGCTGCGCCCTCGGCGCCATGGGCCGCTCAGCCCCCTGCAGTACCGCCTGTCAGGTGGCAGGAGAGCACGGCAGGCCCTCCCCGAACCACGGGCCTGGGGCCGGGCGTCCTTGAGCATCCCAGCTACCCCGGACGATTGTCGTGGGGCTGAGACGACGTCCGGGCAGAGACCTGGCCCCTTGGGCCTCTGTCCCTGGCCGGCCCTTTGTAGCTCTAGACACTGGATGACTAAGGACTGCTCATCTTCCCCGAGGACTTCTCACAGCCTGTCCTGGAAGCCTCATCACAAACCTACAAGACCTGTTTCTGGTTGAGAAGTTTCAGTACATTTAGCCGTCTTTCCTTTTCACTGGGAAACTAAATGTTTTGGCCTCACCATAGTGTTAGTAGGATTTATTTTCATAACAGATTACTATCAAAGTCTCCTTGATTCCTCTCCATGGCCACACAAGTGGTTGATCTTCCCATACACTTCTGTTTGAAAACAAAGAGGGCACCGTAGATCGATGTTCAGTAGGGCTGGGGCCAGGCCACCTCATCGCACTGCTAGCCTGCCCTTATGAGCGTGTGACCTTGGGAGAGTTACCTCCTCTGTGCCTCCGTTTTCTCGTCCGTAAAATGGGGACAATAAAACACTCTTCTCAGAGGATTAAGTGAATTGGTATTTAGCCCCCAGTACATGGGCAGCTCTGTATAAGTGTTTTTTTATTTATTATTATTTTTACATTTTGTATATAAGTGTTTTTTAAATATTAAAAGTAAACTCACAGTAGGAAGGCTTCTGAGACCATCATGCAGCACTTACTATATTACCTTATTGTCTGCCTCTGCTCACATCATCCGTACAGCCTTCCCACCACCCATCGTACAGATGACAAAACTGAGGCACAGGGAGGTGGTATCACTTCACTGCCTCCTTCAGCAGATGCCACATTGTTCTGCCGTCCAGGAGGCAGGGTTTGAGTGGAGCCAGCTGGGCGGGGCCTCCCAGTTTCCTCTGAGGGTTGAGCTGCCCTGTCCTCCACATGATCTCCACAGTGACGTTAACACGAAGTCACCCTCTGATCGAGGTGTGCCTTCAGGTGAGACAGAATCTCAAAACACCAACAGAACATTCATAACAGGGCAGAAACTGTGTGTGTTTCGTATTAGACCAGAAACGTCTCTAACATGAACCAGCACCATGCTGACGGTCACATACGGTCCTTCCTCTGCAGGGCTGACCAGGGGCGTCTCCTGGACTGTGTGGTGCGATGGGGAAACCTCACCGAAGGGAAGATCAAGGTGTATCTGGGGGAGGTTCTGGAAGCCGTCCGATACCTTCACAACTGCAGGATAGCACACCTGGACCTAAAGGTGAGTGGGGCTCCCGGGACAGCAGCCTGTCTGACCACGGCTCGGCCACGCGTGTGGGGGCCCACTCTCCACTTGTCCTCCGAATCCGGGCCGGGTGTCCCCAGGGCAAGTGGGGGAAAATGTGAGGAGGTGGGAGATGGGAACCCAGATTTCCAATCTCTGTGGTTAAGAGTTTGCTTTCAGTAATATGAGATCTTTCACATTTCGTGAGATTTCAGAAAGGTCTGTGAGTTTTCCTGGGCTGGTTCCATGGTGACGGAGCAAGGGAAGGGACGTGTCGGTGCTGGGAGGGAAAATGAACACCCAGATTCATAAACCAGCGTGTCGAACGCACTGCCTCACGCCACCCTCCTGAGGGGCTGGTCTGGGCCCCGTGGGGCAGCGACCCGTGTTGCTACTTTTCCTCCCTCCGTGGGCCTGCAGGCGGAGCGTCTCCCCATTTCACACGTGAGCAGCTTGTTCCAGGTGACTTCCCAGGCTCTGGTGAGCACCGTGCTTACGCTTCAGATCAGAGTAGACGAAAATGACAGTAGCTTGTCCTGTCTTCCAGCCCGAGAACATCCTGGTGGATCAGAGCTCAGCCAAGCCCACAATTAAACTGGCTGACTTCGGAGATGCTGTCCAACTCAGCACCACCTACTACATCCACCAGTTACTGGGGAACCCTGAATTCGCAGCCCCCGAAGTCATCCTTGGGAACCCGGTCTCCCTGACCTCAGACACGTGGAGTGTTGGAGTGCTCACATATGTGCTTCTCAGCGGCGTGTCCCCCTTCCTGGACGACAGCGTGGAAGAGACCTGCCTGAACATTTGCCGACTAGACTTTAGCTTCCCAGATGACTACTTTAAAGGAGTGAGCCAGAAGGCCAAGGATTTCGTGTGCTTCCTCCTGCAGGAGGACCCTGCCAGGCGTCCCTCGGCTGCGCTGGCCCTCCAGGAGCAGTGGCTGCAGGCGGGCCACGGCGGTGGCAAAGGCGTGGGTGTCCTCGACACGACCAGACTGACTTCCTTCATTGAGCGGCGCAAACACCAGAACGATGTTCGACCTATCCGTAGCATTAAAAACTTCTTACAGAGCAGGCTTTTGCCTAGGGTTTGACCTATCTAGAAGTTCTTTCTCATTCTCTTTCACCTGCCAATCAGATGTTAATTTGAATTTTGGAGAGAAACACAAGCCAACATAACTGCTCAGCTGCCGTATGATCATCGTGTGAAACTGGCGCTCCGAGCGAGCTGTGCTCGGCAGCGCCTGGCCGGGGCTGCCAGCCGCGCTGGGGTGGAGGACCTTCTCTTGACTCTGAGAGCGGAGACAGCATTGCTGTATCACAGTCTTTTATTCAGGTTTCTGCAGAAAAATAAAAAGAAAACTTTTTTAAATGAACACAAATAGAATTTTGCAAATTTAACCTTTTACAAGACTTATTCAAGGAAACAAAATGCCTATGTTCAACCACTGGTGTTAACGAACAAAACAGATACTGGGCCCTCTGGGGAAGACTCACCCAGCGGCGGCCATCCCTGCAACCTGGTCCAAAGCTCGGCGTCCACCTACCTGGCTCTGAGCTTGTCCAGCTGCCTGGTCTGTGTGCGTCTCTCTGGGACGCCAGACGAGGCTTCTGAAATGTGCATTCAACCTCAAACTTTTGCATAAAAATAGAATGAATTGTTTTGCTCTGATGAAATGTAGGCCTTACTTGTATATAAGACTGGTCCTGCCTTCAGTCTGTCCTTCCCCCACCTGCCTTTCTCCCACTCCCTGCCCTCTGTCTGGGCTTCCTCTGGAGGTCAGAGGGCTCTGCCCATCCACTGAGGGCATCAGGTTGGGCCCTGCCCCCTGCCCCACCCCTAAGCCGTCAGTCAGATTGTTGAGCAGTATACAGTCAGATGAAAATACTGTAAATGCACTCATTGGGGGTTTTTTGGTTTTATTTCATATCATGTGCAATGTTGTGGCTTTAACATTTTATGCAACTATTTATGAAGACCTCTGTTGTACCTGTAATAAATATATAGAAAAAGCACATACTTCGTACGGTGAGCTTTATGGTTTTGTGCGTGTGTCGGGGGTGGGGCGGGGGGTGGGGGGGGTCACAGCCCTGTGCCATCTGTTCAAGGAGACTTAACTCTTCGTGAAATTTGTCAGTTTTGAGGACTGTAAAAAGTGATTTCATACTCTGAATATAAAACCGGATAATAGGGTAAAGTTTTAAAATGGATTACGCTATTATTCAGGATGCCAAAGTATTATTTTTTTCTTTTCCCAAAATCAATCTGGACATTTACTACTTTTTAGACTTTTTGACGTTCAACTTTCTGTACAAAAATTGGCTGGACTTTGAGCTTTTGGTAAGAAATAGAAGCCAATGAAGCAGTGTGGCAGGATTCACGCTGGCGTGGGGAGGCCTTCAACAAAAACGCTGGGATTCTGGGCACGCTTGAATTTTTCTGGATGTCTTTTTATCTGTGTTGTGTGAAATACACTAAAACAGAGGCCAGCCCGCTTCCCGAGCCAGCCAGACCCCTGGGTCTTGAGCCATAAAGTGGCATAGTTAAGCTTTGCAGCTTCCAATGTATTTTATTTATTCTTCTGTTGAGTTTTGTTTGTTTGTTTCTTGTAAAATTGTACAGAAACTTTTTTAAAGAAATTGGATTCAAAACTGGACGTGTATTTGTAACCTCACAACTTTTATTTGTGTATTGTTTCTTTTATTATTTCAGTTAAATTTTTACATTATTTTGCATGTATATTTCATTGTACAGAAACCTTACATGTTTACACAGTATGATGTGATGTAAATATTTTATTTTGCCATCAGTTATTTTAAAAAATTAAACATATTTGCCTGATTTTTGCGTTAAGCCTTTTATTTAAATTGGTCATTATTGAATAAAAAAGAGCTATCTCAGGGAGAGGCTGGAGGACTGGCCTCTCATGGGTCGGGGAAGGGAGGGCAGCAGGGAGGATTCTGGATTGGAGATCTGAACACAGCCAGAAAGAGTGAGTCTCCCACAGACGTGTTCGCAGAGCCCAGATGGGGTGTATAAGCCAGAATGTCAGCTCTCCACAGGGGGCTGCACCTCGTCCTGGTTAGGAGGCGCCCTGTTTCTTGAGGGACGTGGAATCAGAGCGGGGGAAGAGCTGTTGCATCCTAAAAGTAGCCTTGTCCGAGTAGATTGAAGGAAACAGGCACTTAGGTTCACGCACCAGTGTACGAGCCGACCAGAGATCCTGCACCCGTGAAGACCCCAACCCTGCCCCACGTGGGCATCACCTCATCCTAGGGGACTTGAAGACAGGACTCATTTTTCATCTGTTTGCTGAAATCCTGAAGGCAAGACAGGCGTGAAAGGACATTTGCCCTGAGACCCTAAGCAAGGGCAAGGGACGATGACTCCCTGAGGGGGCACCTCCTCCAAGTCCCAGGGACCCATGGCTCAGTGGGCTCCGGAGGGACGGAGATGCAAGGTTGGTTCCAGCTCACTGCAGGCGAGCGTGGCCTCGGGCCCCCAAATAGGTCGCACGGCCACCACAGTTTACAGTAAGTTACAAGCAGCATCGTATAGCCAGCATTAATCCAAAGGATTAAACCACTGGAAGGGGAAGATCCTTCAACTGTAGATTTTTGAGACATAATTTTGAAGACAAAAATAATTTGTGGGACTGGTAGAATGCTGAGTGTGGGGGTGGTGGTGTGTGACTTAGATAAGGTACACAGCCTGAACATATAGCTCAATACATTTCTATACATGTGTGTACCTGTGATCACCGCCCAAAGCAAAATACAGTAGGAATTGTGTTAAATCTGTATATCCATTTGGGGAGAATTGATACCTTTTACTATGTTGTGTCTTCCAATCCATGGATATGATTGGGAAATGTAGGCTCCCCACATAATCCCACTGACAGCAAGGGGGCATGCAGGGCTTTGGGGTGCCCCATTACAACCTGGCAATGGAATTGTAGGCTCCCCGCTCCGTCTTTGCTGGTGGAGGGGAGGTGGGAGCCACAGTGTATCTGGTAGAGTGGAGCGGTCTATTTTGTCTTGTGAGGTTGCCCCATTCCCAGTCCTCTTCTAGAGACAGTAGGGTTTCGTTGGACTTCATCGTCTTCATCCACTGGCATTTCCAGCTTGCAGCTTCTCCAGCTCCAGGTCTCAGATATAAGAGGCAAAAAGGGACGCAAGAGCCCTGGCCGGTTTGGCTCAGCGATTAGAGCATCGGCCCATGGACCAGAGACCCGGGTTCGGTTCCTGCTAAGGGCACTTACCTTGGTTGCAGTTTGTCCCCGGCCCCGGTTGCGGTTGTGTGGTTGGCAGCCATTCAATGTGTCTCTCTCATGTAGATGTTTCTCTCTCTCTTCCTCCCTTTCTCTGCCTCCTGCTCTATCTGTACATAAATGCAAAAATGTCCTTGAGTGAGGGTAAAAAAAAAAAAAGAACACCAGAGAGCTCACCATCTGGTTCCCAAGGCCCGGGGCCCCTCAGTGGGCTGCTATCTTCTCTTCACCGTGCAGTCTTGAGTGTGTTTTGTATGGGATCTCCAGGGTTTTTAGTGGTACTTGGGGGGATAGGAAAAGTCTGTCTGCCCCAGCTTCCCAGAAGCAGAAGTCCAGGATCAGTGTGTCTGTGTCTCTCTGTATTTGTTAGTTTTAGGATTCTGTGATGTTGTCTCCTGAGATGGGTACCAAACAACAGCTTATCAAAGTGACCCATTTTCTCAGTGATGAAAGGGGGAACTACATACCAGCAGTTAGGCTCATCAGGATTTTCAGTGCCTTGCAGTTTTCTGTCGTGCACGTTTTCTGCTGATGCACTTCTTGCAGGAGCCTTGCTTACCCACCAGCACTCGCATTCTGCTCCCGTTCCACAGTAACCAGACCATACCCAGGGCGGGCAGCTGGCGAGAGGGGGAGTCGGGGTCCTGGGCAGGGTGGCCTGGGCCGTCCTGGCTCTCACACTGCGCACAGGGCGGGACTCGGTGGGGTGCAAAGGCCGACTGTGTTCTCAGGAAGCACCTGGGGAAGGCCTGACTCAGGGGACTCCAGAAGGGGGAATGCAGTGACTTGCCCTCGAAGTTCTGAAGGAGCAGGACAAAGGAGTGTAGCAAGCCTTGAAGGGAGAGCAGGGTTTCAGGCAGTGGCCCCAGGATGGCCAGGGGTCAGGGGAGAAGGGGAGGATTCAGGTGACAGAACATTGGCTCCCTTGTATCTCTTTCTTCCACTGGCTCCTTCTTATTTACAATTCAAAAATATTTTAGAGGTTTATCTGTCGCTATGTGGTTCTCATTCTGTTGAAATCCCAGTTCAGAGGACTTTTCATGACTACTGTGTTTACCAGAGCAGCTTCCTGTCGTCTCCTGTAGAGTAGGAAAGTCACAGGGTTTGCAAGACAAAGTCTAATGAAAATCCAACAAAAGTCAAGATTTTAAACGGTCTCATTTACAGTTACTGATTATGGAAGACACGCATCTCTGCTTTTAAGTTTAAAAGCTTTTACTCTATGTATGGTGCCAGGTAAGTACTAGACATGTCGGGGCGGGAGCCACTTCGTAGGTTATACAAATGTCTAACCACCATGCTGTACACCTGAAACTAATATAAAATAATATGGAATCCCCCCCGCAAAAGACCTCTTTTATTCCTTTTACCCTGTCCATCCGTTTATGACTAAGTTTATCTCATGTGAATGTGCTCACACAGGAAAGAATATGTCAGAACAAGTGATCTAAAAACAGATTTTTGAGACACACCCTACTGATTATTTGAGAACTGCCTACAGGGTTGGATTGTTGAGATATGGTAATGACCTAGTTTTCATATTTATATTCAAATTCTTCCATGAAAAGAAATGATGCAAAACATCAATCTTGCAAACATGAAAATTGCCTCCCATGCCAAGCTCTACAAAGCCGGGAGTTCTCAGGTAGGCTCACCAAAGGCGGGAACTCAGTGTCCATCTTTTTTGACAAGGTTATGGCCAAGTGGGCAAAATGGAAACCATAAATGAGAATGGGCATGACAGCTGTGCGGATGTTAACTTCACTCCCCTCTCTCCTCCAGACCATCCTGGTTTCCTTTGAGGCCGTCCCCTCCTCGGTGGGGCTTTGCTCAGAGCTCAGATGGGCCACCTCCTCTGACCGCACAGGCTCTTTCCCTAGATGGCCTCCACTGACCTTGTTCCTTTGTCTAATGCTGTATTCATTGCCTGTGGCTTTTTAATACATGACCACAATCTTGGTGGCTTAAAACAAAAAAGTTCATTCTCTCAGCTCGGGAGGTGAACAGTCCAATTTCCGGACCACCGGGCTGAACTTCAGGTGTCGGAGGGCTGCACTCCAGAGGCTGGAGGTCACCTTCTTCACCCAGCATCTAGTAGCTTCCGCCATTCCTTGGCTTGTGAAAAGACCCGCATTTTCAGGTCCTTCTGCCCCATCCTCGTGCCTGCCCCTCTGGGTGTATGAAACCCCTCTGCCCGTGTGGATAATCCAGGATAATCTTCCTATTGCCAGATCCTTAACTTAATCTCATCTTCACCATTTAAAGTAACCTTCACAGGTTCCAGAGAATAGGACATAGATGTCTTTGGAAGGACCTTTCTTTCCCCCCAACATACTATATCATCTCTGTACCGACAATTCCTAATTTTGTGTCTCCAGCAAAGTCCCCCGTGCTCCAGGTCCCATGCCAAGGAAGAGCATCAGATATGCCACTTTGGCATAAGGATTATTTTTAGCTGAAGGCAATTTGAAAAATAGCAGATAAAAGGAAAGCTTCCTGCCCTCCCCTCTGTTTGCCTAAAAGCAGCAAGGACAAAAGTTAATCCCTGGAGAAAACTTTAGACCTTATCAGCCAGAGGAATCCACATAACAAGTTTTACTAACTGGCTTTATCTCTGCTTTTGGAAGCCTAACACTGTTCTCTTTGTGGTGACGTTTCTCCACAAATGTATCCTTCTTTGTGGGAGGATGCCATGTGAGCCACCTCCTGGGGCTATTCAGTGTCTCCTGTGTACACATAAGGTTTACATGTTAATAAGCATATATTTGTTTTCCTCTTGTTAATTTGCCTTTGATTACATGGGTCTGAGCCAAGGATTCAGAAGGGCAGAGTAAAATTTGTTATTTTTCCTCCTCTACACCCAACTCTCTACTTGGACATTGAAATTCAGTTCTCCTCTAACCCCTGCACCGTGAGATCTACCCAGATTTCTAGGCTAGAAATTTTGAAGCCAAAGTTTGTCCTGCCTCTCCCCTGCCTTCTGCATGTCATGCACCTCCAAAAACATCCCCTTGACCCCCCTGCCTCATCACCTCATTCCATGTCCACATGCGCCCCACAGAGGCCCCTGACTGCTCTCCTGACTTCCACTCTGTGCACTCTCGGTCCTTCACCCACTCAGAGCAAGGTCGGTCTGGGGAAATGCCATCAAGGTCGTGTCCTCCCTGCTGAACTGGGGACTTCCCATTGCTGTGAGGATGATGTGGTGGTGTCTCTGCCCCACCACGAGCCATTCTCTCCTCGCTGCCTTGGCTCTAACCACTTGGTTTGCTCAGAGCCTCAAGCATCTGCCATCTTGCTTCTGGGGCCTTCATGCACCCTCCGGTCTCTACCTAGGTCCTTTGGACCTCCACACTGACCCCCAGTCCTGACCTGACTGCCTTCTCAAGTTAGATGTCCTTGGCGATAAGTCCTCCTGACCCCAAGGGGGCCTCTTTTAGCCTCTCCTGTGCCCTGTTCTTTCCTGCATTGCACTTTCATACACTCAGTGATGCATATTTTGTTTACTTGTTTCATGTCTATCTCCCTCCTCTTAGTCAGCGGTTCTCAACCTGTGGGTCACAACCCCTTTGGGGGTCGAACAACCCTTTCCCAGGGGTCGCCTAAGACATAACAGTAGCAAAATTACAGTTATGAAGTAGCAACAAAACTAATTTTATGGCTGGGGGTCACCACAACGTGAGGAGTTGTATGAAAGGGTCGCGGCATGAGGAAGGTTGGCAACCGCTGCGGTAGAGGGAAGACTCCAGGGGGGCAGGGATCTTGTCCGCAGTCTTCCTCACTGTTCCCCAGCACTCAGTCAGTGCACAATAAATAACCACCCTCTCACAATGCCGTGTGGTGCGTACCCTCCCAGCCCCCGGGGCACGGCTTCCTGGACCGTGAATATCCCATCGGCAAACAGCTGCCAGGACAAGGACCCCAAGAAAAGAACATTCTTTCCTCCTGATTCAATATCCAGAAGTCCCTCCCCTTGCCCCTGGGGCTCCCTGCAAAGCCCATGCCAGCCTCTTCTCTACGCCCAGTTCCTGCCTCCCTTTACCCCTTCCCCTGCTAGGCCAGTGCAAGGCCAGGAGAGGTTCAGTGATGGGGGCCAAGGGGGGAGCCCAGGAGCTGCAGGGCACCCTCCCCCTGGGCCAGCACACAGCAGTCTCCGTGCCAGGCTGCACTCTATCACACGTTGTGCCCTTGGGCTCCGCTCCCCAAGGCCTATTCCAGGCCCAACCCCAGCACTGTGAAACCAGGACAGACTTTCTCAGTGGGAAGTTCCGTGGGCTGAGTTCAAACCTCAGGTTTCCAAGGGCATCTGCCTCCCTCTGGCTGATTGCAAAGGGATGGCTTCAGTGGGCAGCATGCTGCCCTGGACAGCGAGCCACTACGCTACGCCATCACTTGTATAGAACGTTCTATTCATAACCCCCACCTCCTACTGGGCCACACTCAGCTTAGAGACTGGGACCTGCTGTGCTCTGTCGAGGTGGAAAACTACAGCCACACTTATCCAGGCACACACCCCTGACAAACCTTTAACTACCTGCCGAGTGTCGGGCCGCTTCGCGATTCTATGTTGATTCTCCATCTTCCAGCTTTATATTTGTGTTTGCACAATGAGCTTGCTTCTACTCCGAATCTAAAGTTCTTATGTGTGCGCTTAAAAAATTGTCGTGTTTGGAAAAAGACTTTTCATAGAGCTACTTATCATTTTGCAAGAACCAGAAAAGTAAGAGCATAGGTTTACTAATTAAAAAAAAAAAAAAAATGAACATCCGTAACACCAGAAAAAAGACCATCTCCGGGCGGTGGATTGCACCCACTACTTTAATACATGACACCACCTTGCGCTTTTATTTTTTTATCCTCACCCGAGGACATTTTTTCCATTTTTTGTTCAGATAGAGTGGGAAGGAGAGAGAGGAAGAAAGAGAGAAACATCAACATGAAAGGGACACACCAAGGGGCTGCCACCCACACAACCCAACCAGGGCTGGGGACAAACTGCAACGGAGGTACGTGCCCTTAGCGGGAACCAAACCCGGGTCTCTCTGGACCGCAGGCTGACGCTCTAACTGCTGAGCCAAACCAGCCAGGGCACTACCTTTCACTTTTAAGTGACATTAAGGAGAACTACTCTGTCGTAGTTCTGACATTAGATGGCATTTGGCCTTGTGCCAGGGAGCCTAGTAGTCATTTCTTGTCATTACAATGGCTGCCCAGGCAGGAGTGAAGACAGTGTCAGGAAGATAAGCAAAGTAATTACAAGAAAAAGGGGCTCACCTCAGCTTTAAAAATTGCACCCTCAAAAGAAAAAGAAAAAGGGGCCCAAGCAAATCGCTTCCGTCTCTGAACTGAAGACCTGGTTTCCATCTGTGGAAAGGTTCGCTGCACGCTGGTCACTCCGCCTGGTCTCATCGCGGGTCTTTCTTTCCTCACTTCACCCAGCGGTCACCACTCAGCTCTGCTCCATGACGGAAATCGACAGATTCTGGGCTTGACATTGAGCAAAGTGATACTAAAGTCCTACCTCCAGGCGAGAATGTCCAGTTCCTCACCATTGATTATCTGTTTGCACCTGACATCCTAAAGTGCTCCCAAGTTTGGAGAGCAGGCAAATCTAGGATTGTTTCTATAGCTAGTAAAAAAGCTCAGGGGGCCAAAGGTGATGTGATCAGTGTGTATGTCCATTGGCAGGTTCAGAACCTTCCTGCCCTGGCTTTATCTCCCACAGATGGGTTTTTCCACAATTCTATGTCTTTTCCCCCCTTGGGGCATTTGGATTCCTCAGGATACTGATTATGAATAGTGGAGAATTAATGTGAAATTTTATCTTTTCTATCAGTGATTCCCAGTGTCCCCAAGGCATTCATGTTTCAGGGTCGATGAATAAGTTCCAAACAAAGAAGCTATTGCTCAGTTTTAATTTAAAAACAAAACAAAAAACAAAACAAAACTAAAACCTGTTTTAAGCACATGTAACTAAATCATAGTCATGAAAGCAAGGCTTCTGGGGGTAGTAGCCAGGGTCCTTTATAAATATAAAATCATCTCTAATGATTTTTAAAAATAAAAAAACCAGGCCCGGCTGGTGTGGTTCAGTGGTTGAGCATTGACCCATCCACCAAGAGGTCGGGGCACATGCCCAGGTTGTGGGCCAAATCCCCAGCGGGGGGCTGATCAGTGTTCTCTCTCATTGATGTTTCTCTCTCTCCCTCCCTCTCTCTTCCTCTCTCTAAAATCAATAAAGAAAAAAAATTTTTTTAACCAGGAAAACTCTTACAGAAGCTGTGTAAGACCTCCTTACTGAAAACCACACAGCGTTGTTTAGAAACTTAAAAAGTATTAAATAATGGAGGGAAATACCATGTTAATAAATTGGATGGATCAATACTATGAAGTTGTAAGTTGTCCTTAAATTCACCTGTGGATTCAGTGCAATCCCAACCACAGCCCTCACAGGGTTTTGTGGAAGTTGACACCCTGATTTTAAACTTCATGAGGAAATGTAAAAGATCACGAGAAGCTACAGCAACCCTGAAGACGACCAATGAAGTCGGAGCACTCACAAGACTAATCCAAGACCTAGCATAGAACCCTAGTAATCAGGACACTGTGGATTGACGCAAGGATGGGCAGCCCTGTGGGACAGCCCGGTTTGTCTTTGTCTTTTCTAGGTTGGGCCAGAATTCAGAAAGCATGATTGCTTGGGAGAAGATCCTGGAATTAACACCGTGCAGTAAACCAGTAAATGGTTGGCACTTAGGAGAAAGGCCTGAGCTGGACCTTCAGGTCGGAGAATCATAAGAATGTGGAATTCAGAGGTACAACTGTTCTGTTAAGAAAAGAAGGCAGAGAGAGTGGTAGGTGAGGGAGGAAGACAGAGGGTTGAAGCCATAAGCTTGTTTTTCAAAAGGTGGTATCACTGTTGCTTTAAGAACATTTTTTCTAAATTTTTTTTTATTAACTTTCTCTTGGGAAATGTATAGTTTCAGCCAACCAACTAGATCAGCATGATTTTCGTGACACCTGAGCCTGGCAAATACCCGAGTGTTCCTCAGGATGCTAGGGGAACACAGATGTCATGGCCTCCACTGTCGCTTTTGGGTATTGATAAGGCTAATTTTCAGGGCATTCTAAAAACCTCCAAGAAAAATCTAAGCCAGCTCAAGGATCACTTGTATAGGATCAGCTGAATAAATGCAGGTGCATTCATACAAGAGAACACTATACTATTTATGAAATCAATACGGTTATTTGTGAATTTGGAAAAATCAATAGGACTCTTTTTTTTTTAATTAAAGCACAGTGAAGACGGTATGTGTGGACCTCTGAATGTAGGGAAGGGGTTCAAACCTTATTTTTATTTAATAATCATAACCACAGTTAATTAACCCTATTAACTGGTGAAGCAACAGAAGCTCTCAAGTTGTAGAGTCTGTGGTCTAAAGAATGACTGTAGGTGTTTAATTCTACTTGTGTCTCCTGAAGAATTTGATTGTTCATTCTGGCCCCTCAGTCCTGGGCATCTGTCATTCTCAACTTTGTCGCTGCTGCAAATGTGGCCCTTGGGTAGCAGCGCCGACGTCACAGAGGAGCTGGTGGGAAATGCAGAATGTCACGTCCTACCCAGGGGTTCATTCCAGCCATTCTTTCCTTTCAGCCAAAGGTAAAGCGCAGCATGCTGTTTGTAACTGTGGAATGCACCTATAAAGCTTAGTGGTCAATGTAAAAATCCACGTGGTGAAAAAGAATTCAGAGTTGCATTCTGCACATGACCTGCAGTTCATCGCTGCACCAAAGCACGTGAAGCTATGGAGACAGAAGTAATGAAAGGGATCCATCTACAATAGGGACTGATCTTAAGTGTTCTCATTACCGAGTGACTCCTCATTACTTCATTCATGGCCTAGTATTGTCTTCCATGCATATCTATAATGAGTAAAAAATTAAGTAAAATGTGCTTCAGCCTGACAAAAAAGAAATGAAAAGAAGAAATGCGGAATGTCCAGCCCCATCCCAGGCCTACTGAATCCAAATCTGCTTTTAAACACGCTCCCTCCTTGTGGCCTATGTGGTGACAGTCTGAGCAGGCCACAGTGGGTGAGAGGCCCTGTCGGGCTTTCTATAGCTCTGTTGCTTAAGACTCCTTGAGTCGAGCCGACGGTGTGAAAGACACAGACACAAAGAAGAAATCTTAGTTTTCACTCGTCAATGCAGAGTTTTTAAAATGATGAAGATGAAAGGGGAAAGTTGGCTGGGAAGGACACAAAGCATCCCCAGCATAAATACCCCGAGATCAGTAGTCGAGCACTTGTGCGGCAGGGTCGGAGAACAAAGTCGGCGTGGGAGCAGCCATGAGTCAGACGGGCCTTTGTCTGTCTCTGCACAGCCACGTTGCTTCAAGTGAGGTAAACATGCCAGGCTTTGTTAGTCTTGCACGATAAACAAAACGGAGCGCTGTACACAGCTCATCAAACAATGCCCTGCAAGAGGAAAGACTTGTTAATCTATAAATTACAGCGGCAACTTGGAAAGAAATCAAGGTCTTTGGCCAGAGACCAGGCTCTCAAGAAATATGTTACCAGACTACACAGACAGCCAGGCCTTGGGAATGAGAAAAAAAGGGTCGTTCGCATCCTACAACAAAGCCAACGTCTTGCCACCCCCTCTCTGTACCCCTTCTCTGTTGAACTGGAAATGAAATTGCAATTAAATGTTTGATAAAATTAGAATTTGAGCTTTATGCTCTTCTTTGGCCAGAAGACCTACCAGCAGCAAGGAGTCATTTGGCGAAGGAAGTCCCAGGAAGTTTGTAAGAATTAAAGGTCAAAGGACTAAGACCTGTCTGTCAAGAGGGGCAGCAGTGTTCTGGATGAAGTCATATTGGGGGACCAAGGAGAAGGGGTGGACAGGAGCGAATGGAGGAGTCATTTCTGTCTCAGTGTCATATTAGGATGACCAAATCGTCCTGGTTTGCCTGGGACTTTCCCAATTTGGGCACCCCAGGGAACCCCTTAGTCCAGGGAAAACCAGGACAACTGGTCATCCTACTAACCTGTAAATAAGGACTAATTGGGCTTTGTGCAGAACAGCACCAGCAGGTTCCTGGTACCCAGTGGCAGACACCCTGTGAGCAGCACTTGGTCGAAAGCTGTGAGTCCACAATTCAAGACAGAGCTCTCAAAACCCATGCTTTGGAGGAGAAAAGGCAGGGGACTCACTTCCCAAACTTGAGTCCTCTAGTCCCTGATGGAACTCTTCCTCAGGACAGTATATATTTTTTTAATCCTCACTCAAGGATTTTTCCATTTATCTTCAGATAGAGTGGGAGGGAGAGAGAGAAACATCAATGTGAGAGAGACACATTGACTGGCTGCCTCCCGCAGGACCCTGACCAGGACTAGGGACAAACCGCAACCGAGATACATGCCCTTGACCGAAATCGAACCCGTGACTTTGGTCCATGGGCTGACACTCTGACTGCTGAGTCCAACCGGCCAGGACCTCAGGACAGTATTTTTAAAACCCTGCTTTTGTTTGGAAAAGGCTTCTTGAAAAATCCTTGAAAATGCTTCCTGTTTTTAATTGAAGAGATCCCTGGAACATTCCCCTGGCTTTCATGGTGCCCTTGTAGTTTAGATTTAATTTTTCCTCATACCACATAAAAACCTAAACAGAACCCAAGCATCCGCCCCTGCGCTGCAGGTGGTAGTCGTGAGTGCAGTTCGGGGCCTCCCACGAAGGACAGGATGAGCCCAGCCAGTTCCACGAGCAGCAGGCAAACTGGCGGGGTGGCCAGACCTGCGGTCCCTCCAGTCTCAGCAAAGGTGCACATAGGACTGTGCGAACCACATGCTCTGGATGCAAAGAACAGAGCTTCATTCTAGTGTCCTCAAGCCACAGGCTTTAAGCACGTGGGAATGTGGACCAGCAGCCTCGGGCACCTGGGCAGCCATGAAAAAAGGACTTGAGAGCTGCTTGGAACGAAGGGCAGCCCCGGAGGTCTCAGCAGCAAGTCCTTGGGACCTTCTTTCTGGGGTTCCACCATCAGCACAATTTTCAGGGGCCCCTTCCCTCTCTTTTGCTCAGATGCTTGTACGCCCATATCCTATCAGTTCAGTCCTCACCCTCCAGGCTCCTGCAGAAGTTTCTGTTCCCACTTCTAATTGCCTCATACCCCTTACCTTCCCCTATTGACGTTCCAGAGAGACAGGAACAGACACAGAAACTATGTTTGACCTCTCTCCCGCCCCTCCCCCACAAACACACACATTTTTTTCCCATCCAGCCACATCACACAGGTTGCCCTTGGGGTTCAAAATCCTGGCCTGGCTGGAGGCAGCTCCTTCCTCTGGGGCTGTGGCAGAACCCTTACCCTCAGCCTGCATGTCTAAACTTTTGAATATTTTCAGTTTTAAAGCTCGGCTCTCTCACCACACATCCCCCATGGCTTGGTGGAATCACTGTAAGTTCCTACATGATTATTCCAACATTATCGTGTCCTGTTGGATTTAACATCAGTGAGGCTGGAGAAGCTGTTCTGTCAGAGTTATTCATACACAGTAAGTAGGGTTACTTCCCTACAGCCTTTGAAAATGGGGTGTCTCTGTTTCTATTTGTTACAGCAACCTAACTCCCTGAGGAAATTAGACATAAATAATATGGAATGTTCTACAAAATATACTATATATGTATATATATTCTTTTTCTTAAGCAGATGTAGAATGAGATAGAGAGAGCACCTTTTTGTATAAAAAGAGGAATGAGGAGACTACATACATTAGTGAGCCCCAAGCCTCCTGGTAGAACATGGAAGGACATGGAACACTACAGAGAGGATGCAACTGAGTGACAGGTGGTGGGGGCGGGAGATAATTTTCAATTGTATGTTTTTTATGTACCTCTTAGATTTTATATGCATAAATAAATTTTAAAACTTTATTATTCTTTTTTTTTTTTTTTTTTTGTTTCCCATTTCCTTGCTCACCGTTGATTCTTTTTTTTTTTTTTTTTTTCCAAATCTTTATTGTTGGATGTAAAATGTATTACAGATGTTCCACATTTTTCCCCCATTGACCCCCTCCTCCCCACTCCCGCCCCCCCTCCCACCTTTTCCCACATTATTGTCTGTGTCCATTGGTTATGTATATAAGTTCTTTGGTTTATTTCTTCCCACCCTCCCAACCCCTTTCCCTTTGAGGTTTGTCAGTCTAGCAATGAATTTGTGCTTCTTAATCCCTTCACCTTTTTCACCCATTCCCCCAACCCCCTTCCCAACTGGCAACCAACAAAATGTTCTCTGTATCTATGAGAATGTTTCTGTTCTTCCTGTTCATTTTGTTTGTAGATTCCATTGTTGATAGATATGCATTCATTGCCATTTTGTTTGTTCATACATTTTATCTTTTTCTTCAAAAAGACCCTTCATCATTTCATATAATAATGGTTTGGTGGTGATGAACTCCTTTAACTTTTTCTTGTCTGGGAAAGTTTTTGTATGTCCATCGATTCTAAATGACAGCTTTGCAGGATAGAGTAATCTTGGTTGTAGGTTCTTGGTTTTCATCACTCTAAATATTTCTTGCCACTCCCTTCTGGCCTGCAAAGTTTCTTTTGAGAAATCAGCTGACAGCCTAATGGGTACTCCCTTGTAGGTAACTAGCTGCCTTTCTCTTGCTGCTTTTAATATTCTCTCTTTGTCTTGAACCTTTTGCATTTTGATGATGATGTGTCTTGGTGTGTGCCTCTTGGGGTTCATCTTGTTTGGGACTCTCTGTGCTTCCTGGACTTGTATGTCTGTTTCCTTCACCAAGTTAGGAAAGTTTTCTGCCATTATTGTTTCAAACAGGTTTTCGATTTCTTGTTCTCTCTCTTCTCCTTCGGGCACCCCCAAGATGCGAATGTTGGCACGCTTGAAGTTATCCCAGAGGCTCCTTACTCTATCCTCATTTTTTTGGATTCTTTTTTCTTTTTGCTCTTCTGATTGGGGATTTTTTGCTTCCTTATATTCCAAATCGATGGTTTGCTCCTTGGATCTACATACTCTATTATTGAAGCTGTGTAAATTATTCTTTATTTCAGTTAATGCCTCCTTTAATTCTAACTGTGTATCCATGATTTCTAACTGGTACTTTTTTATGCTCTTGATGCCCTCCCTAAGTTCACTGAGGTTCTCACTAAGTTCACTGACCATCCTTATAAGCAGTATTTTGAACTCAGTATCTGTTAGGTTGCTTATCTCCCTTTCGCTTAGTTCTTTTATTGGGGTTTTGTTCTGTTCTTTCATTTGGGACCTGTTTCTTTGTATCCTCATTTTGGCTGCCTCCCTGTGTTTGTTTCTGTGTATTACTTAATGAGAGGTATGGGGCTCGCTGAGATCAGATGCTGCTCGTTTGAAAGAATTTAGGAAAAACCTGAAGCAGGATCCAAGACCGGCCAATCCTATGGTTAAGCAAGTGGCAAAAGCTTGAAAGTTGTGTGGGGCGGGGCGGGGCGGGGCCTCAGGGAGTCAGCAGGGCGGGGCTACCAGTGTGAGCCAGGTTGCTGGAGTCCCAGATATGGCTTCTGTCTTCGGCCCCCGGGAAGGGCTCACCAAAGGAACAAAGGCCTCTGACAGCACGTTTGTCCCTGAGGAAGCCCCCTCTCCAGCACTCGCTCCAGTGCCAAACAGCTCAGTTCTTCCCTGTATGTCTCTGGTGCCCCTCGAGCTGCCTCCCCTCCGAGCTTAGAGGGAGAGAGTCCGATAAGTCCGTGCGCGGGCCCTTTAGGGAGCTGCCTGGGGTTCCAGCCGCTTCAGCTTCCCTGAGCCTCAGTTCCCGCTGGTTTTTCCAGCCAGAAGTTATGGGGACTTCTCTTCCTGGCACTGGAACCCTGAACGGGGCACCTGGTGTGGGACGGGGACCCCTCAGTCCTCAGGAAGGACCTTCCCAGCCGCGGGATCCTCCTGATTTTTATCCACCACACTTGGGTGTGGGACCAGCCCGTCTCGCCGCTGCGCGCTCCGCCGCCGCTGCGCCACTGCCGCCCCCCCTCGCGCCGCCGCCCGTCCTACCGGTCTGGATGTAGCTGCTTTTTTTTTTCCCCTTAGTTCCGTAGTTGTACGACTTCCATTCAGCTTGATTTCAGGCGGTTTTGAATGATGGTTGTTCTTTAGTTTAGTTGTAACTTTGATGTGGTTGTGGGAGGACGCGATACCGCGTTTACCTACGCCACCATCTTGACCGGAAGTCTCCTTATTATTCTTTTTAATGAAGTTATTCTAGTCTTCTTGGAGTAGCTACTCCAGCCAGTGAGTGACTTTTTTTTTTTTAATGTAAAATCTCAGATTTATTTCTCTGAAATAACTGCTTATTTATTAGGCTAAAATGCTAATGTAGCAACATTCAGTTGAGCTGAATATTAATAACCTGGAATGTTTTCCCATTAGTTTGCAAATTTCAACTTTTTTGTTCACATTTAATTGTATGACCTCTGTTCTTTCATCTAGTGCAGTTTCTGTGTTGGATTTATGAATTCAGTTTTGTGCTTTCTCAATTATTAAAAGTAGGTAAAACATCTGTAGCCATATTCCTATATTCCAATTAGGGGTTTTGTGCCTAGCAGTGGCCCAGTCATCCTTCTGCTTTGACCACCCTCCCCAGTCGGTCTCACCCCACCCTCCATGAGCAGCTGAGCCTCTGGGGTGGAGAGCAGGGCCCTGGTGACTGGGGAGTGGCTCCTGACCGGCCTGGGCCAGCAGGCCCAGCACCACAGGAAGTCCCACGCTTCAATGCACCAGGTGGGCTGGGATGCAGCCCAGCACGGTGGGTAAGCTCCGTCTGTTATAGAAGTCCTGTGCTTCAGTTTTCACGATTGTAAAATGGGGATAATAATAATAGTATTCACCCCCTAGGCCATTGTGAGAAGGAAACAAATCATCCCATATAAAGTCTCTAGAGCAATGTCAGGCAAGAGTAATACTGTTGCTATTATTTGCAGGGAACACCAGATGCTCTGCCTCACAATTCTTAGAAAGCATTAGTTCAAGGAATTTCTACATAACACCCAGGAGTGGAGAGGGACTTTCCCGCCTACCTAACTGAGATAGATTTTCTTGTCATTTCTCTTATAGGAGTGAACTAGTTAGGTGTGTGATTGAAACAAGAAAGAAGGTGGTGTTTCTTGGAGCTGGGTGTGGTGGGAAAACAAATTGCATGTATTCAAACATATTCGTGCAGCGAGCCACCCTCCGCACCACATCTGCAGAGGAGAGTAGCATTGCATAAAGTCAGTGCTTGGTTATCAAAGTCCCTTACAAGTTCTCTTCACAATTGTAAAAGACAGAAAGAAACTGCTTCGCCATCTACTTCCTGATTCTCCATTCATTCAGTCCACAGTTCAAACACGTGAATTCTAGAGGGAGAGACAAAGATGGAAAACATGCTTCTTTACTGGTCTCCATGACAAGGACTCCCCATGAGCCGGGCTCAGCCCCGGGTGGGTTAAGTAGACTTCTGTGAGCAGCCTGGGACCCCATTGCGGTTCACATTATTTCTCTGGTCAAATGTGGTCCGCATGCCAGACACCCAGCTTTAGAAAGTTTGTAGGTTAGGGATGTCCTCTGTCCCAGTGGGTTTTTAAATATTTGTTTGCATTTCCTGTGGTGGGCCGACGATGACATGGTTCAAACACCAGACCCAGCCATGTCTAAAGCCGAAAGCAACCCAGACGTGTTAGTGACATCAGTCATGAATTCCCTTTTCTGTTTAGGGCAGCCTGAGTTATGTCTCAGTCACTCACAGCTGCAAGAGTCCTAAGCAGTTTCATGCAAACATAAACAATAACTTGCACAGGTTAGTCAGTGGGGTTCTGTTGTAAATCACACTGGTGGTTTGCTGGCAACCAGCGTGCTCTGTTTCAGTTCAGCCCGCACTGTCTTCTCTATACCCAGCTCTGCCTGGGTCACACAGCCTCTTTCCCCTGAATACGTATGTGGAAGTTGGCAGTTCTGTGTCACATCCTGGGTAACACTGTTAAGCATCCTCTCAACAGCAGGGACACAGGGCGCCACCAAGGATGTCAGCTTTCGTTGCCACAGGACTAGTATTTTGTGGGCTACATATTCTATGAAATGACAAATGGATCTTGCCTATCACAGGCGAATCATGAGACCATACTTAAACTATAGATCACCCTAGGACGCTCCCTCATAGCTGGGAATCGTATATTCCGCCCACTTTTGCAGACACCTTATGGCACAACAGCAATGCCAGTCTGAGCGATGTAAGTCAACGTAGCGCCGCCAGCTCTCCAGACTCGGGCAGGCAGGTAAGGACACGTGACAAGCTCCTGACAGTGCCTGGGAGCTTCTCCCGATTCTGTACCTGCTATCAACAGGCAGCCCCTCAGAGAGGAAAGTCAATAGACAGTGTTCCGTAATTACTTCTCAGTTTTCTTTTGCCAGAAGGCTCGGGGTAGGGAACACCCTAGGAAGTCTGGAGAGACAGCTCGACCTGTCCATGGGCAAGAGGAGTCCAGAGCAGGGGAGGGGCAGAGTGGTGATTCTTTACTATGTACAATTCTTGAAGCTTCGCATAAAATTTGCTTTGATTTTCGCTTGAAGGGGAAGATCTGGATTAAATCACGTCCCTCCTCATGCAATGTGAAGTGCTGGAATTCCGCTCCGCATTCTGGGACTCAGGTTCCTGAGGGCCGCAGGCGGTTCTTGGCTGATCCTCCCAGGTGTGGGGAGTGGGGAGTCTGTGGTTCTACAGGGGTGGTCAGCATGGCGAGGTCCTTTCTCCCACCTGAGCGGCCACGAGCCTTCGTGTGTGCACAAGAGAAAGACACGGAAGGAGTTCGGGGCTCCAGCCCCTCCTTGTTTGCTGACTTCTCCCTCAGCAACTAGGAAACGAGGCAAACTTCCATTATCGTGATGTAACAAGGACACTGTTTTTGAAATGCCTACTAATGAATTTTCCTTGTGGTCCCCTGGGTCCTTCTTTTTCTCCTCCTCCTTCAAGTTTCCTCCAGGAGAGATAGAACACACTCTGAGGCCAAACTAGGGGGCGTAAAGGGGTCTGGAGAGAGACTTGGCTGCTTCCTGCGATCCAAAGCCCGTGGGGATGAGGCTGAGAAATGCCGGGCAGGTGAGGGGGGGGGCAGGAAAACGCCAAGCAGAAAGTCCTCTCGGCTCCCCAGGTGCAGCCTGGGGGAACAGACTGAATGCCTCTCAGAACATGCCTCATGTGGGTACCAGGCCACAGAAGATCCATCCCACCACATTAGAAATGGCTGAGCATGGAGCCTCGCGGGGCCTGAGGAACCTGTGCAGTACCTCCAGAGAGGCTGAGGAAAAGCCAAAGCACATAGGCCAGTGCCCCACTTCCCTCCATATTCAACAAGGTGCAGGAGGGTGGAAGGAAGCACCCAGATGGAAGGGTCTTGAGTAGTCCCGAGCCCTGAGGCCTGCATATGTCAACCCAGGGGCTGCTACATGCCACCGTGGGAAGACAGTGGCTGATCGGCGCAGTGGCCAGCAGACAGGCAGGACAGGTGGCTGCAGAATGCAGGGCAAGAGGTAAGGACCAGGCCTATGGGTCAAGCACACCAGCAGCGCCCCAAACACCAGGCTGTCCACTGCTCTACAGAGGGGCCCAGTGAGAACACGGAGGAAGTGGCAGAGAGACCCCTTAGTTTCTGCAGCTTCCTTGAACCTGCCTTCTTAAAAGAGAAAAGGGAGCCCTGGCCGGTTTGGCTCAGCGGTTAGAGCGTCGGCCTGCGGTACAGAGAGACCCAGGTTCAGTTCCCGCTAAGGGCATGTACTTCGGTTGCAGTTTGTCCCCGGCCCTGGTTGGTCATGCAGGTGGCAGCCACTCGATGTGTCCCTTCACGTTGATGTTTCTCTCTCTCTCTCCCTTCTTCTCTCTCCCTCCCACTCTATCTGTACAAAAAATGGAAAAATGTCCTCGGGTGAGGATAAAAAAAAAAAAGAGAGAAAAGGGAAAGAGAACCCCCTTAAGGAGGGAGAAACAGCCCTGGTGCAGAACCAGACCTTCAGGTGAACATGGCATTTACCTTCGAGGACAGTGAGTGAACCTCAAAGAGTGTTTCGACTGAGAAGAACTCGGGTCCCTTTCTTGATTCTGTATTTAGTTGTTCAAAGCACGGTATCACAAATGGCCAGTACTGGTTGTGGACACGGTTTGCCCACAAAACCCCCACAGCTTCTATGGTGAGCCTGGTTCCTTTCTTTTGCATATATCAGCCTCAGTCTACCCCTCAGAGAAATTGCACTTTTGCAAACTTGGCTCTGAAGAGGGGGAGGGGACACCTGCATGCCAGGTCTCACCCAGCTCCGTCCCCTTGATTGGTATATCCTGAGTCTCTCCTCCCCTCCTTTTTCTTCATCAGCAGAGCAGAGACAGAAGACCACCCTGGCAGAAGCCCAAGGTCTGCGAGGCTCTCCCAGGAAGCTAACTGCAGGAAAATGACCTGAGTCTCA
The DNA here is from genome assembly GCF_014108415.1 of Molossus molossus. NCBI lineage: Eukaryota > Metazoa > Chordata > Mammalia > Chiroptera > Molossidae > Molossus > Molossus molossus. The sequence continues at coordinate 27,941,347 of NW_023425366.1, read as the reverse complement.
GGGTCCCCCAGGTCCACTGAAGATGTTTGCAAATTAAGGACGCTGCCCACTTACCACTGACCTCTCAGGTCACACAAATGAATTGCACCAGAAAATCCTCAACTTGTAGTTAGCACAAGCACCATAATTCGAAATGCCAAGACTTTCCCTTGTAGAGCTAAAAATCTTCCGAAAGGAAAGGCACTGGCGTCCGTTTCCTCCTGTGGCTGTTTTGAGTTCTGTCTGTGCACGCGGAGGCTCCAGCCGGCCGTGGCCCCACGGGGGGCGAGGGGCAGAAGTGGGACTCTGGAGACTGAGCCCAGTTTGCCATACAAGCCTCAAACCAACCCCAAAAAACAAAGCTGAATTTCTATGGCCACTAACTACTGTTATTTACTTCCTTTTTAAAGGAGGCAAAGAAAGAAAATGAGAAAAAAGAAAAATCTCCATGTTTAACTCTAAGGCTATGAAGCAACAGGACAGAGGAACACTCCACAATTTATGTTACTGCTTCCCTTTGAGTGGCCGCTGAAATGTGTTATGAGACTTTGCTTCAAAGCAAAGCAGTTGGAGCCAGTGACGTGCCTCGTGTGGTGAACTCAGTTTCTCTCCGGCTTCCTGTGGGCCCTGCAGCGCGAGTCCTGTCCCCTGCTCCTACGCTGTTATAAACCAGCCTGAGGCCCTTCATCTTTGCCTGGTGTTTTCTGTTGGGGCGATTCGGGCTCTTTCCTGCCCCACCTACCCCCCGCTTCTGTTTGCCCAAGCTGCTCTGCTGGCCAAGGACAGACGGTCGGGGCCAGAACAATAGCTTCTCGCTGGGAGCAGATGAGGGTGACTCTCTGCCACGAGGATCCGGAACGAGCGTGGGCGTGGGCGTGCTCACCAGGAGGTAGAAGTTCAAGCTGCCAACCTGAGAGTAAAAACCACATCAAACTCATGTTCTGCCCCCTCTTCATTCAGAAGGCATTCAGGGGGTTTTCCATTTCTCTCTCTGGGACCAAACTCTTCCCTCCCGACCATGAAATACGAGATGGTGAGACGGACCGTGACTCTCTTCAGTTCTTAGGGGTAAAGAAATGTAGAAGGTTGAAGAGGGGTAGGGCAAATGTATCCATTATGTGAGGCAAGAGGGGAGATGGTGTTCTCACCACAAGAAAGAAATGGTAATTATATGGGGTGATGGAGGTGTTAGCTAACCTGTGGTAGTAATCATTTTTTGGTGTAAATGTACCAAATCAACACGTTGTACACCTTACATTTACACAATATTCTAAGTCAGTTATATCTCAAAGACGAAGAAACAGAGAGGGACGTGGAAGAGAGATGGGGAAAGGCAGGGGGTTGACTGTGGGAGCTCACCTTCCTGAAGGATCAGGGTGTTGGACTTCTGTGAGCCCGGCTTTGCATTACGTGACACCAATTTAGATGTTGTGATTGTTTATGCATAACTGCGGGGCCCTTTTGGACTATTGAATGGAAAAGTGTGTACTTTTTGAGCCCATGACAATACTCACCAAGGAGCTGAGCATGAGATGTACAGATTTAGCCAGTGTTTCTGAAGCCTGATGACCTCAGGCCTGTAGGATGGAAGCCAGTGCCTCACCATCACCACCCTCATCTTTGGCCTTAAATTTAAGCCAGTTCCTTTAGATCTAACAGCAACACCCCAGCTATTAAGAGTCAGGAAAGGCTTCAAAATGTAAAACATAGGACTTGTTTATAGCAAAAATACTATAGTAAAAAAAAATATAAACTTTTTGAGTGATTACTATGTGCCAGGCATAGGCTCCAGGCTTTATATACGTTAACTACAAACAATCCTATGAATACGTTCTGCTGTTACCCCCATTTTGCAGAGTTAGAAACTGTGGCAATAAAGACTTAGCCATGGTCACCTAGCTACCAAATGGTGGAGTCAATCTTTGAACCCAGCTGCTCTGGATCCAAAGCCTACCTCTCTCAACCATGACACTATTATGATTTATAGGAGAACATGGTTATATTGACCACAGAGTATTATGTCATATCGTATTATCATAGCCCACATGATTGAATGCTTGCCCTGTGTCACAAGAGAGGCACTGTTGTGATCCTAGTGTTCCAGACAGACCCTGGGGCTCAGGAAGGCTGAGCAACTCGCCCACAATTGCAGAGAGAGTCAATGGTGAAACCAGGGTTCACACTTCGAGTCTGACCTCGAGTCACAGGACCTCCTGACAAAGCTAATCTGATTCCCATTAACAAAGGCCTCCTGGCTCAGCTCATTTTATGAGTTGATACATGCATTGCCAAGGCAACCTGTAGTGTATAAATTAAATTTCTTATCATGGGCCCCAGGAAGTCAAATGACCCACACAAACATCAAACTCCTCACTTGGGTCTAGGTAGTTCCATGCGTAAAGCATTAGCTCAAGTGGCTCTTAACATAGTGGAACGGAGCATGGACATCATGGTTAATGAAATTTCTACTTGTCCTTCCTTGGTGAAGGCATTAAGTAGTGAAATTCATCTGACTCTAATTTATATTATTCCAGCCAACCTGGACTGGCATTATTTAGATCACTGGGCCACACTCTGCTCCCTAAAGAAAGGACTATTATTGTTTGACTTTATTTCAAAGGTCACAGGCCCAGTTTCTTGGCATGTAGAGTGACACTGACTCGAGTCCCTGTGCTCTGTGCATTCAGTCTGTAATCTGGTGACTCTCCGCAAGGATTCCTTCTGGGTGTCAGAGAACCGTGGGAAAATTTCATGGTGCTTTGAGTTCTTGGTCAGCCCCTGGAGGGTTTGTTCAGGCGGTATATACAGGTACTATTGCTGTCTAAGGTACTACCACCATTTTATTACGTGTATGGATTTTGTAAGCCAGGAACTTGGGAAGGGCCCAGCAGGGACCTTTCTCTGCTCCACGACGTTTGAGGCCTCCACTGGGAAGGCTCAAAGGCTGGGTGTGGCTTGACAGCTAGGAGCTGACATCATCTCAAGGTGTGTTTACTCTCATTCTAATGCCTGGCATGGGCTGGGAGCAGCAGAGACGGAGGCCTGCAGACCAGAGTGCTCACATGGCCTTTGCATGTAACAGGCCGTCCTCCCAGCATGGCAGCCACAGCCGCTCACACTTCTTGCAGGACAGCTGGGCGGTCCAAGTGGAAGCATTCCTTAGCACAAGGGGGGAGGGGGGCGGCATCACCTCCTATGACATGCAGCCTCACTTCCACAATACTGTGTGTTGTCAACAAAGCCACGTGACGCCCAGGTTCAAGAACAGGTATGAGCCCACCTCTTGATGGGAGGGTGGCAGGGCACATCACGGAATGTCACTGGGATGGGAGATAGTGTACGGCCACCAGTGGAAATCTGCCATCATGAGTCCAAGAACATAAATGGGAAATCACATGATCTACCTGCCTTATCAGAAAAACAATGACCTTATTATTTTTAAAAATCATTAACATCTTTGAAGAAAAGCTGACTTCCTGTATTTCAGCATTTGCAGGTTTCTCTGTGAGAAGTGCACTCGGTGAAGCTGGATTCTGCCTGAGCAACTGCTGGCCGAGAGGGAGAAACCTCAGGCCGCAATGTTAGCAGGGTTGGGCTCTGAGGAGGACCAGGGACGTGACTTTACGAAATGAATGGGGAATTAGCAAATGCTGCGGGGGTTAGAATGACAAAAGGAGGAAATCGGAAAAGGCCCAACAGAGCGTCTTGTTCCTGGCAATGGATTTCACCGATTTCCTGGTAAGGAGCGATAATTAGTGAATGCAAAAATAACTCTAATAAGGATGTAATTATGCTTAAGTCATAGTTATGCTTAAGTTATATTTTTAGGACTATGGATTTCTGTAGTTTTTGTCTGCCCATGATTTCTTCTCCCTTCTCTGGTAACAGACAGGCCTGTCCACTTTGGGAACTGTTTATATCCTACCAGGTGGGGTTGTTAATCCAAGTGCCCACCATCCCTCCTCTGGGTTCATGATCCAGGCTGAGTCCGTGCAATAATTCATGCAATGATTGTTCCAGAAGTGTGTGTCTGTGTGTGTGTGTGTGTGTGTGTGTGTGTGTGTGTGAGAGAGAGAGAGAGAGAGAGAGAGAGAGGGCATGCGCATGCTCTCTACTGTGGGAGGGACCACAACCTATCCTCTAAGTTTTCTGTGGCTGCTGGGGAAGAAAGAATCTTATTTTGTGATTGTGTGTCCGAAGGATCCCAAGAGCCTGGATCTGGAGAGGGAGAAAGAGGTAGAGACTGAGACAGAGACCAAGAAAGTAATGGCATTGGGAAACAGTTATGCTTAGAGCCAGAGCTACTCCTTGGACTCCCAGTTAATAGTCAATGAATTCCATTTTTAACCTGTGCTAATTCTGACTGGGATTCTGTCACTTATACCCACGTAGTCCTGATTTATATGTTAGTACATAGCAACATTCCACAGGATGGGTCTGCCATTCTCGTTCCGGTCTTTTGCCTTTATGTGGTCTCCTGGGTGGAAAAGCTCCTCCTGCTGAAGTTCGAGATGGTGCTCTAGACCCAGGAGGGAGTGCCTAAATCAACCCCACTCATGGTTCTGGAGTTCAGCCTGGACAGCACGGCAGCCAAGCAGTTCTCTCTGGGAATGTTCTCTTAGCCTTCAAGGCAGAACTGATAGTGTCCCACAAGTCCCATGCATTACTGGCAGGGCTTTGGGGGCTGGGAACTGTGCCAAGGAGAGAAGACTTGAGAATGTGGAGTTCCTGAAAAATGAAAACTCTTCCTTTTTCTCTGGCACAGATGCATGCACACACATTCATAGCTATTATTTTTAAGATGTTTAAAATTTTATGTACTGAGCCCTGGCCAGTTTTGCTCAGTGGTTAGAGCATCGGCCTAAGAACCAATGAGTCGTGAGTCAATTCTGGTCAAGGGCACATACCTCATTTGCGATTTGTCCCTGGCCCTGGTCGGGGTCCTGCTGAAGGCAACCAGTTGATGTGTCCCTCTCATGTTGATGTTTCTCTCCCTCTCCCTCTCCCCCCCCCCCACCACTCTATTTGAAGATAAATAGAAAAAAAATGTACTTGGGTGAGGATTAAAAAAAAAATTATGGCCCTGGCCGGTTTGGCTCAGCGGTTAGAGCGTCGGCCTGCGGTCCTGAGAGACCCGGGTTCGGTTCTCGCTAAGGGCATGTACCTCGGTTGCAGTTTGTCCCTGGCCCTGGTTGGTTGTGCGGGTGGCAGCCACTCGATGTGTTCCTTTCACATCGATGTTTCTCTCTCTCTCTCTGTTCCTCTCTCTCCCTCCCACTCTACCTGAACAAAAAAAAAAAAAAGGAAAAATATCCTCGGGTGAGGATAAAAAAAAAAAAAAAAAAAATTTATGTACTAAGATTTTCAGCCTTGCCCTTGAGCATGATGTTCTAAAGGGCATGGGACCAGAACTTGGCTCCTGCCTGCTCACAGGCTAACTGCCCACCCCCGCCCCCACCCCTTAGCTAGAGCTCTGGGCCACCATCAAGATAAAGACTCTCTCCTTGCATTTCTGGGCCATTTTGTAGTAAAGAGGTTGCTTTTAATGAAAACTCCTTTTTTCTTCCCTTTACTTCTCTCTATATCATTAAATTTCACTGGACTCACAGAGACTTGTGTTTGGAGGAGGCACAGTTCTTTGTTGCTTGTGTTTATATTTACTGACTCATTTCAGTGGAATAAGACAATTGATTTATTTTTAAGGCCATGACACAACCCAGATTTATGGCTTCTTGAGGGACTACTAATTATCTTATATTTTAATATATACTTTTTTGAAATATGTACATTTTGGAAAAATATAACATGAATATATATGTATATATATGGTATTATATATATTTACTATTTATATATACTATATATGTATATAATAGTAAGTACTTATGGTTTAAAAACTACATAGTTTTGCTTTTTAACAGCAGCAAAACTCTCAGGCTTTTTGTTCTAAAATTTCAGCTCTTTTCCTAGTCCATCTGGTAATTCTTTTCATATATCTAAATGATATGCCTTTTCTATTCTTCATCATTTTAGACATTATCTTTTGACTTCCTGTTATAGATAAAAATTTGCCTCTGTTACTCTTTACCTCACTGTAATCTCCTTTTATCCTACCAATATGGTATGTCACCGTGTTTTAACCTTATTATAACTATGTCAATATTGCTTATTGCTGAGCCAAGAAGCAGGATGTTTTCCTTCTTGTACAGCTGTTTGTTATTCCTGGAGTTATTGGCTCCCCTTTGTTAACTTGCTTCATTTCCTAGGTACCCATGTCTAATTTTTTTCCAAGTGTGCCATCAGCTTTATTAGGTACCTACCATATTATTTCCCAAATGCTCAAAGGCATTAATACATAATCAAGTCTATTTTTCTTCCTGGAGCTCTCCCTTCCAGAATCCTCTGGCTTCATGTCCCAACTGGACTGATTGATCTCTAGACTGGCTGCCCTGCTGTCATCCAGGGACTTCCCTTGGCCAGGCTCAGGGGTGATATCAAGGCTCTCTGTCTCTGTCTGCATAGCCTGGGTTAGCCTGGCAGCCCACTTCATACCACGAAGTGGCTGTGGCCACTCTCTCTGCAGATTCTTCCTAATGAATGAAGGGTACCAGAACATGCCACCCCCAAAATATGCCTCTTTGGCATATAGATTATTTTGAGCTAAAGACCTCTGAAAATCAGCAGACACAGAAAAAGCTCTAAAAATAAGGTACACGTTGTCCTTTTGTAAAGGAAATTTATAAATTTACATTTGTCAAGAAGTCTCCCTCTGTACCAGGAAGAGGAGGACTCGTAACAACTCTCAGTGGAGAGGGCACTGACCTAAATCTGCACAACCACCTTATTAAACAACCCAGTTTACTATACTTTTCCTGGTCACCTTTCCACAACTCGCCTCCCTGGCCCAGAAGCCCCAAACCCCTTTCTTTGTTTAGCCTCAGACAGTATATAATCCCCAATTCTAGCCACATCTTTGGGTCACTCATTGCTGGGTCCTCCCATATACATGAACAATGCACTTGTTAATAAGCTTGTTTGTTCTTCTCCTGTTAATCCGTTTTTGGCCTGTCTAATTTAGAGGGCTCGGCTAGGGAACATAAAATGAGTAAAGGAAAAATATTAGTTCCCCTTCCCTATACTAGCAAGCCTAGAGAACAGTGACTTTTTTATTTTAATGTCTAGGGAAGCCTCCTGCTGGCTCTCTATGGGTCTCTGGACCCTTCTTGACCAGAACAATGAGGATGCTCCAATGGTCCCTGTGATTGGCACCCCCTTTAAGACATCAAGGAACCAGGGAGTGGTGGGTGTTCCCTGAAAGAAGGGAGCCGAGCCGACATACCCTGCATGTTCACTGCTGTGCTGAGCCAAGAAAAGACATTAAATGGAGGGGCAGTAACTCAGGACCAGAGGACCAGGGCTCTATTCTCGGCTGTACCCCCTAATTGTTACATGACCTTAGGGAAATTGACGGGCTTCTCGTCACCTCCCTTGAAAGGAGGGATCTAGACTAGAGTTTGTGATATAATCCAAGATTCTAAACTCTTATCCTCTGTCTGGTAAGATCTTGTAATATAAATGGGGGTTCTGACTTAGACCTAGGTGTATATCACAAAACAATAATGGAAGAGAAAAATGGAACTAGAAAGTAAAAGGTCCAAAACAAGAATTAACATTGATTAAACTTTTACTGTGGGCAAGGCATTGTTGAATGTTTTATTTGTATTATCATGTTTTAATTGACAAGAATTATTTCTTGTTTTCTAATCCAATTTCAAAGCATCTTGTTACATCTCTGTGCCTCCATTCCCTCATCTGTAAAATGGGGATGGTAATCTTATTCTGTGAAGTCTTCGTGAGGATTAAATGAGACTATGCATGTAAAGCACTGAGAAGTACCAGGAACATAATAATTTCATTACATATTATCAAGATTATTACTAGCTAATCTTCTTGTTGGTTTTCTCCACAGTGGGTGTCTTAGGAGGCAGCTTTCTCTCTCCGCTAACTCAGGCACACTTCTCCACCTACCTCTACTCCTCCAAAAAGGCGATGCAGTTTTTGCCCACTGGTGTTTCTTCTTTGATTTTCTGTGTCCTTGTCTGTTTATTCCTCTGGTCGTTTTAGGGCTGAAGAGATTAATGCACCCTGGTAATCTGCCACTGTTTACCAATGTTTGGCATTTGGTAATTTTAATTTTTCCTTTTTTAAAAATCTTTTTATTTAACCCATGATGTTTCAAAGGCTCACACTCAATTGTGTTAACTTTCTCTCACTCATCAGTAAAGTGTCAATAATCATATGTAAAAATCTCAGCATTGTGTCTGCAACATAGAAAGGGCTGAATAAAGATTTGTGGTACCCCCCCCCCTTTATCTTTATCCTTTTTGTCTTAATATGTCTTAGGATTTCTAGCTCTAGGTAGCCACTAAGTAAGCTTCATTCTGAACTGAGCAAGATGGTGGAAACAGTGCATCTCCCCTTACCTGTCGAGGAAGATGTCTGTGAACAGGTAGGATTTCAGCAGGCTTAAATTATGGGCAGAGACAGCTGGTGGAGCTGTGAGCGAGGTCCTTCTGTCACATAGTACAGCTTTAAATTATGTTTGAAGATCAGAGGGGCATGAACCAAAGGATTTTTTTGTTGGTATCTTGTCCATAAAAGGATAGATCATACCAACAATGAGTTTCCAAGAGCTCTTGTCATTGACTCATGCATTCATTCATTCTGCAAATATTTACTGACTGATTGCAATGTGCTAGGAGCTGGGGGTACCTCATTGCACAAGACAGATGAAGTCTGTGCCTCCTTGAGTGGTCCATTCCACTAGCGTAGGGTAAAACGGCGTTGCCTGCCAGGGGGACTTATTATTGAGTATCACATAAATGTTATGCCAAGCCAACAGCTCTTTGTAACTTGTTTCGCTTTTGCCACCCCCCATCACAGAGACTGAAAAAGCTAGATCTTGCCTTCCCAGCTTCCCCTGCAGTCGGCGTAGTCACATGATGCCATTCTGTCAGTGATACGCTGTTATCTGCCAGGGCTTCTGGGAAGGATACATGTAACCGCTGTTGTCTATTCTCCTTCTTCCTTCCCTGAATTTGAAAACAGTGCTTAGAGCTACACGAGCCTTCATGTCGGAAGGACCAAGAGAGTCACAGGATAGAGAAGCGGAACCAGCACCAACAATGCCTGCTTCTGGGCTTCCTGTGCCTTGAGACTTTTATTCATTTTATCCACCACAATTTAGGTTTGTTGTTAGTCATAGCTGGGAACATTCTTCGCTGACATGTCAAGATAGCCATCAGGGCAAACCTTCTATTTTTCTCTTCCTTTTTAAAAGGAAATTTCAAAAATGTTCCCAAATTGAATGTTCTTTAAAAGAGTTAAATGACCATGGGCTGATCATTTATTTAATATTTTTGACAGAGCAATAAACTTCTCCCCGCACCCCAACTTAGGGATCATTATGGAGTAGGAAGCCAATCTGGCAGCAAGTAAGAAAACATACTTTTAAGGCCTATTAGCTTCAACTCCAATTCCAAAATAGGGCTTGAGAACCCCTAGATCTGCCACGTGGCCACTCTCTTGAGCAGAGGTGTCAGAAGCTGCCTCTAAGTCAGTGGTTCTCAACCTTCCTAATGCTGCGACCCTTTTAATACATTCTTCATGTTGTATGTGGGCGTATGTGCATGTGGGTGGACCTGCCTGGAGACAGACAGAGGAGCGGTGTCTCGGTTCCTAAGACCATGGGGAACATGTGTTTTCCAGTGGTCTTAGGCGACCCCTGTGAAAGGGTCGACGGGGTCGCGACCCACAGGTTGAGAAACGCTGCTCTAATGTAAAAAGTGGAAAAGCAAGAAGACTCCTCAAAACATCCCAGCGAAAGGAAAGAACACAAATGCCCGCGGAGACACAAATGTCAACACAAAAACTCGTGCGGCTTGCTAAAACCACGCCAGACATTGTAGGATTATCATTCCTAAGGGAAACGCAACCAGAAAGTCACAGAAATTCACATTACATCAAATGCTAATGTGATGACAAATACCCTAATATTGGTAGAGCAGAGGCCAACAAACTACATTCCTCAGGCCAAACATGGACCTGTCCTTGCATGATTTGTGAGCTGAGATGGGTTTTTATATTTATAAATGGTTGAAAAGTAATCAAAAGAAGAATATTTTGTGGCACATAAATATTACATGAAATTTGAATTTCGGTGTTCCTAAATAATGCTTTATTGGAATACAGCCATGTTCAATCATCTGTTTTCATGCTATAATGGCAGAGTTGAGTGGTTTCCATGGCTCATAGAGCCTCAACTATTTACTCTTTGGTTCTTTACAGCAAGTTTGTACACCCTGTTATAGAATTTCAGGCCTGAGCAATGACCCATTCCATAAGAAACATCAAAAAGTATATCAAATTTCAACTATTACTCAGCTAAAAAGACCAACAAATGAGGCAAGATTATAGTACAGAAAAGTCTCCCAGTATCATAGGGAATCATGTGTTACAATAACATTAAAAAATTATACCAGTGATATATATTTTGGAAAATACTGAAAACTGTGCAAAAAAAAAAAAAAAAAAAGCCTTTAATCTTATCACCCATCCTAACAACCATTAATATTTTGGGGTTTATTCTTTCAATATTTTTCTGTACATAACTATTTTTTTATTTTATTTATTCATTTGTTTATTTATTTATTTTTATTGATCTTAAAGAGAGAGAAAAACTTCAATCGGTTGCTTCTCTCATGTGCCTCAACTACAGATCAAACCCAAAACCTGGGTCTGTGCCCTGACCAGGAATCAAACCCACCACCTCTTGGTGCACAGGACAATGTTCCAACCAACTGAGCCACCTGGCCAGGGCTGTACATATTTTTTTCCACAGAATTTGGCTGTGTATACTACATTAGTATTATTTCAGTTGCAACTGATAGAAAATCTACCTTAAATAGGCTTAAGCTAAAAAAAAAAAAAAAAAAAAAAAAGGAGGAGAAGTTTTTGGCTCATCTAACTGCAAGACATGGGAATATTACTGCTTCGTATATGACTGAATCCAGGAGCTCGAACAATGTCCTGTGCTCTTTCTCCATCTCTCGGCTTACTTTCTTCATACACATGTCACCCTCAGGCAGCCTCTTTCCTCACAGTGGCAAAAGGGCTGTAGAAGTCCCATCAACACAGCAGCAATCCCTTCAGGAGGAAAGAAATCCCCCCTCCAAAAAAAAAACCAAAAAACCCCAAATAAGAGTCTTTCCAGTAAACTCTAAGACATTGTTTTTAATATTCAAATATACCTTCAGGATAATGTTCCTGCATACATCCCTCTCTCCTTCTTTCTTCAAGCATCTTAATCACCCAGATACATGCAAAAAGGAAGAGAGTAATATGTCACATACCGTAGCAACTTTAGTCTGAAATGGTTAAAGTTAAAGTTTATTGGTATTATTTGTAGGATTATCAATAAAAGAGCTCAAATGTTGAAAAAAAAAAAAGTCTTTCCAGTGTCAGTCAATATTTTCAATGCTATGGATTTTATTTGCTTGTGATATGTAATCATTTAGGTGCACCACAAGTTTTTAAACCAACCTTTTTGAGAAAATGTTCATCTCAGATTCCTTATCGTAGGATTAGATGGGGTTTGAGAAATCAACCAGTATGTTCTGTTCCTTTCAGTAGAGGAAACTGAGGCCCCAAAAAGATAATGATTTTCCATTATTGTTCAAGTGATTGATGGCGGGGAACCAGATCTACATGGTTCCAAGATTCACTTTCTTGGCCAGCTGTTCTTAAATTTTCAACCCTACAGCCAAACTTTAGGGTAGAAAAGCAGTCAACTAACTGAGTGTGCTTGCCTGGGGATTCTGAGAAATAAGTGAGTCGGAAAAAAAAAAGAGCAATCTGGTTTTCTTTCCTACTCCTGGATTTACTTCTAAAAATGAGGGTGGGGGTAGACGAAGCCACAAAGGCTGCCCTTTGTTTGTTCCTCTTTAACTAAATATTAAAAAAAATATGCTTTGTTGGTTCATCAGAACTGCAAGCCCAGTGAAGTGTCTTAAAGTTTTAGAGATTGTAGCTGTCCATACATTTTTACTTGATTGTCAGATTACATGGCAAAATTATTTTTTCATTTGTATATTTCATGTGGCATGGCTTCTGCTGTCCCTGCAATCTTAAAATGCTTGCCATGCACGAAGGAGGAAGTGCATCTGTAGGAAGGAGAATTGGTTGGCAAGGACGTCTGAAGTACCCAGAGCCCACGTGTAGAGAAAGAGGAGGAATCACCTGCAGATTCACTGAACCTGGTGAGGAGGAGGAACGTAGATGGTAAACCGTTGAAGAGAGGCACAATTGGTACATTCTGGAAGGCAGCTATGCTCACCACTATACACCAACGCAGTCCCAATTGGTACATTCTGTATTCTGCAATTGCTCATCCAGTGTCCACCAGACTTAGAGCAGGGCACTCAGGGGAAACAGATCTTTGTCTCTGTCCTTGGGAGCTCACAGTCAAGTGCAGAAAGGACGAGGACTTGGACAAGTAGCTCCCAGCTTACTGGGGCATGCGGTGGGAACAGGGGGAATACATTGGAGGGTGGTGGAGCTGAGTTGCTAAGCCACTGTGGGTGGTCCAGGAATGCTTCCCAAAGGAGAGTGGCTTGAGCAGAGTCTGGAAAAGCCATGGGAGTCAGCCAGGACCCGGGTAGTGCCAACACCAAGGTCAAAGGCCAGACAGATCAGGAATTTAGGAAACAGTGAATCTGTCTACTTTTCTTTAAAAAAATAATTTAAGGAAATTCTAAGTTCTGGTCTGGACGTACACAAAATCATGAAGTTCTTTTCCACACACACCACCCCCGCATCTTTCAGTTCCCTTTAGGGCTCTCAGCTGACCCCTTTATCTCTTTAGCCAGCATTTAAGCTCTTTGTGCATTCTCCTTATGAACATCTGCTCTCAGGGAGAGCCCAAGCTTATTGACACTAAGGTGTAAATGACTAATAGGATAGTGTTGTCATTCAGTTTATGGGTATTATATTTACGATAGACTAAATCCCAGACCAGGGAGCATATTTTGAACTGTAGCATGAGGCCCCAGCTTGAACAGCTTAAGGACCCAGTGTGAAGGCGCCACAGAAGCTTCTGCCAGGGCCTCAGGGGCAGCCTCAGGGTTCTTTAGGCTTGTTTCTGCTCCTGCCCCGTTGGCCCCTCTCAAGGACTCTCCTGCTTTCCCTGCCTCTATAGGTTTCACACCTTGGCTTTTCTATCTCTGCTCTGGGCCTCTGAATTTCTCAGCATTGGTTGTGAAATGCCACCGTGGGTCCAGGCCTCATACCAGGTTCACGGTTGCAGCACTGGCTCATCCTCATGCTGTGATGGTGGACAGGGGCACCTCACCTGTGCCCTTGACTGGCCTCTGCTCACCCAGGGAAAAGATCAGACATGGCTTTTGAGGAATCATTGAGTTCCTGAGAAGTAATTGTTTTTAAAGGATACTTTTCATATGGCTCTGGAAGCTGGGTTCAAATCCCAGGTTGCCATTTAATAGCTGAAAGGCCTAGGGCCAGATGCTTCGAACCCTTTGTGCCTCAGTTTCTTTGTTTGTATGCTGGGAATGATAATGGGACGTATCTCAAATGGGGGAAGGGTTGAATTAATACATGTAGAGCACTTAACACAGGTTGGCACCAAGTGCTGTATTATACTCTGCATCTTACTTATCATCATCATTATCATCTTCATCATCATCACCTGTTAACCTCTACACATTGTCCTTTATTAGAAAAACTAACCCTAACTGATTTTCGAATAAGAGCTTTTGTAGTTATTCAGGGACTTCATGCAGTTAAGAAGCAACACATGTCAGATACAATGTAGAATGAAAGTAGAAAGGTAAGGGTTTCTCAAATTTTAATTTTTATGGATATTAACAGTGGTGGCATAATATTTCCAAGGACAATAAATAGTCAAAGGACTTAAATGACATGTCTCCAAAGAGAATATACATGTCTAACAAGCACATAAAAGGATGCTCTGCATCACTAATCTTAAGGAAAATGCAAGTCAAAACCGCAAGGAGATACCACCTCACACCCATTAGGATGGCTATTACAGTATTAAAAAAACAGAAAATAACAAGGGTTGGGAAGATGTAGAGAAACTGGAACACTTGTTCATTGTTGGTGGGAGTGTTTTCTGCTGTGGAAAACAGCATGGCTATTCCTCAAAAAGTTAAACTTAGAATTACCATGTTATCTGGCAGTTCCACTTCTGAGTTTATACCCAAAAGAACTGAAAGCAGAGACTCAAAGAAATTTTTGTACACCTATGTTCATAGCAGCATTATTTACAATAGCCAAAGGCAGAAACAACCCAAGTGCCCATTGACGGATGAATGAATAAACAAAATGTGATATATACATACAATAGAATATTATTCAGCCTTACAAAGGAAGGAAATTCTAACACGTGCAACACCATGGAATAATCTTCAAAATATTAGTATGCCAAGTGAAATAAGCCAGTCACAAAAGGACAAATACTGTATGATTCTACATACATGAAGTACCTAGAGTAGTCAAATTCAGAAAGTAGTCCAAGACAGAAGGTAGAAGGATGGTTACTAGGGACTGAGTATAAGGGAGGGGGAGAAATGCACTTATGGTTTAATGGGTACAGAGTTTCAGTCTGGGAAGATGAAAAACGTTCAGGAGATAGATGGTTGGTGATAGTTCCACAACAGTGTGAATGTCCTTAATACCACTCGACTGTACACTTAGAATAGTTAAAATGGTAAATTTTATATATATTTCACCACACATACACAAAATAGACAATGAATTTGATAAGAATAATTGGAAGTGGGGACAGGTGGGAAAATTTCATTGCCTTTACTCACATGTTCACTCATATATTCATTCAATGAATGTTTCATGAGTACCTGACATGTACCACACACTATTCTTGATACAGGAATTATAGCAACTGACCAGCTGCTTCCTTTGCAACCTCCTTATTAGATGAGGATATTTAAGTGGAGGTTAGTCAACCAATGAAACTCTCAATAGAAATGAAGATTGCAATTACTGCCCAAAGGTTTAGCGGGTTCCCCATGTCAACTTGTCCTAGCTTGAGGCTGACCCAGATATGCATGAGTGACCCTTGAGTAAAATGAAAGGTTTGGCATAGCAATAAAACATACATTTTGCAATGTCTTCACAGGTTCTGAAGGTTGACATTCTAAATTCAGAGTTCAAATGGCCAAAACTATGTGAAAACAAAAATTATAAGAGAATATTTGTAAAGAAAAGTATTTTGTTTGCTTGTTTGTTTTTGCCTGCACCCCCCCCCCCCCCCTTTCTGATTTGGGCCAGATCAGGATCCTTCATGTGACTGACTGAAGTAGCCATTGCCCTGGCCACACATTCTGAACTCTCCAGCATCACAATCAAGTAGCTTCTAGGCACAATGTTAGGCACTGACTTTGTTTTCAGTTGTTTTAAGGTCAATATTTTGGTGAATGCAATTATTTGTGTCAACATTTTAGTTGAGACCACTGCTACAGAGGTCTTTGTTGAGTATGAAGTGACCTTTAGCTGACCTCCCACCATATTTTCAAATAGCCCATTCACCAATATTCAAGCTCTAATCTAGACACTAGATCAGAGTTCTTGCCTTCAGAAAGCTCACAATCTAGGCGTTTTATAAAAAAAATCAACAACCTTATAATTGTTAAGACATTTGGTAAGTCACACAGGTAGTTCAGAAAGTCAACCACAAATGTCTCTGTGTAGTCACATTCTCTTTATTTGGGTAATATTTATATGGTATTTATTATATGCCAAGCATTGCTCTAAGGATTTTGCACATATTTAATCATTTTATCCCCATAACAATCCTATGAGGAAAATAGTCTTATGAGACCTATTTTACAGATGAGGAAACTGAGGCACTAAAGGTTAAATAATTGCATAAGAGGTGGCTAATTGCAGCTGAGCCAGCAGTCAGTCTGGCTCCAAGTTCTAGGTCTGTAAGCATCACGCTAAGAGGCCTCCCACTCGCTTTTGGAGTGACAATGAACAGCAAACCACAAAATCCTGAGCATGAATTAATTGAAAAGATTTTAGGTTCAGTCCAAACAACAGGGTTCATAAATATTATTTTGTGGGAGGAGGAGGAAAGTTACTGGCTAATTTGTTTTATGGTTTAAAGACCTAAGTAACTTTTATTTTATTATACCACAAGAAACTAGTCCTATTATTTTCAGCTTCTGAAATAGACAAGTTTACTCATCATGTTAATAACCTTGTTTGGCTTTAATTAGGCACAGCAATTTAAAGTAATTTGTTTTGGCCCTAGCCAGTTTGGATTAGCGGTTAGAATGTTGGCCTGTGGTCCAGAGAGACCCGAGTTCGGTTCCCACTAAGGGCATGTACTTCGGTTGCAGTTTGTCCCTAGCCCTGGTTGGATTGTGCGGGTGGCAGCCACTCTATGTGTACCTTTCCCGTGGATGTTTCTCTCTCTCTCTCTCTCTCTCTCTCTCTCTCTTTCTCTCTATCTCTCCCTCCTACGCTATCTGAACAAAAAATGAAAAAATGTCCTCGGGTGAGGATAAAAAAAAAAAAAAAGTACTTTGTTTTATGTGAGTCACATGGCTCTATAAACGAAAGTTACAGTTTACGGCTGTAGAAAACTACCCTCGATGTCAAAATCTGATTTGGATAAAAGGGATTTTTTTTCCTAAACATGCAGCAGAGTTTGGGAACATTTTAATTATCTTCTATGAGTCATGTTTGCAGAATGGTCGGGTGGTTGAGAGATCAGATCTAGGTTCAAATGCTGCAGTAATATTTACTGAGCCTCAGTGTCCTCATCTATAAACTGAAGATGATAACAGTACCTACCTCATGGGCAAGTATGAGGATTAAGTGGAATAATACGTAAAATAATATGTAAGAGGCTTACCAAAATGCCTGGCCTGATGTCAGCTGTCAGTAAATGCCTAGCGTTATATTAATCGCGGTTGTTCTGATTCCGGAATTTATTGGACTTGCAGACGACCTGTGATATGCTAATATTTGTTCGAAGATTCTGAAAAAGGGGAAAGTGATTCTGTTACTTGTAGACATTGTTCTAAGTGCACTGGAGCCACCTAAAATTTCAAAGTGTTTTCCACATCTTTCTTTAGTTATGAAATTTGTTTCAAAAGCTGTCAAAACATGCACAAGAAAGTCTGTCTCTGGAATTGTGTATATTGGAAAAAGAGGAAGTGTACATTGTATTTTTATTTTTTTCCCTTTAATTTTGAAAAGAGTGGGCGGGAGGCTGTTTACTTGACTAGGAAATAGGGGGCAAAAGAACTTTGTTGTGAGGGTCTTTTTATTGTTGAGCTGGCTTTTGTTTGTCTTTACTGTTTGCTACTCCCATATTTTTTCCTTTGTATTTATTTATTTTTTATTTTTTCCTTTTTATTAATTTTTAGAGAAAGAGGAAGGGAGAGGGAGAGAGAGATAGAAACATCCATGAGAGAGAACATCGATTGGCCACCTCCTGCATGCCCCCCACTGGGGATCGGGCCCACAACCTGTGCCCTGACCAGGAATCCTGCGACCTCTTGGTGCGTGAGTCCACCCTCAACCAGTGAGACACACCAGCCGGGCTCCTTTTTAAATCATTTTATCAGTGGATTAACTTTGCCAACAACGCACACGGGCCCACTCCTAAAGTAAACTGGGAATTCTAAGTAAGCATAACCCCGTTCTGCGGATCCAGAGGGAAATAAAGATCAGAAATTTTGCCCCATCTAGTGGAACAGTGCCTGGGCCAACAGCTGTATCTGGATTCCAGTCTTGGCCTCCCTTGGCTTTGACCGACCAGCGGTGTTACCTAAGGGCCAGAAAAGGGAATAATACTGTTACTTTGCAGTGCGGAGAAAAAAGTCACTGGTCCCTCCCCCCATCACCCACCCTCCAGGTTTCTTTCCTTCCTTTCCCACTCAATGGGCCGTCGGTGTAAAGTGCCAGGGAGATCGTGGGATCCGTCCAGGTGGAAATCTCCGGCTGTTTCCTTTGGGGCAGCGCTTGGGTCCCCGGAGCCGGCTCCGCGCCACTCTAGAGCATCCAAGGCCCGGACGCAGCCTTGGCTGGCGACCCAAACACCCAGCTGAGGTCCCGCCCACCCCGCCCGGCCCCACCCCTAAGCCCCACCGCGGCCTGCCATTGGTGAAACGGCGCGTCCGTCGGCCGCCAGGCGCCTGGGGTGGGCGCGCGGACTGCCATCCCCTACCCGGTGCCTCCCGCGCCCGCCCGCCGCCGGGAAGCGAGCCCGGGCTCCGGCGGGCGGCCGCCACGGCTGACAGACCCACGGGCCGAGGCTCCGCGCCCGTCCGCAGCGCGCGGCCGGCATGGCGGCGCAGAGGAGCCCCCCGCGGGCGCAGGAGCGGGAACGGCCTGGCGCCCTCGCCGCAGGTGGGCCCCGGGCGGGCGGGCGGGGCGGGGGGCCGCGGGCGACCTGGGACGCGCTCTCCGCCGGCCGTCGGCGCAGCCCCGGGTTTGCGGTACGAGGCCCGCGCTCGGAGGGGTGGGAGATGCGGGGCCCTGACCAGGGCGGGGACGGTGTGCACCTCCACACCTTCTGCAGGGTTTGGGCAGCCGTCGGGGACCCGCGTCGCATCTGAATAGGGAACAGCGTCCTCGCGAGGCAGAGCTCTCTGGGTCCCGGCAGCGAGCGACCTGCCTAGGCGGGGAAGGCAGGTTCCTGGGAAGAGGACGCCGTCTTGCGAGGTGGGGTGGCGCGGGTGGACGGTCCACGCAGGGGTGGGGTCGGGCCCTGCCTCCGAGGAGCGGCGGTTTCCCCTTCGGTGTCCTCTCTGAGAGTTTGATTGTTGTCGGAGGGAAGTTGATGGGGTTCGCGCTTTGCCGGCGGAGGATGTGGCCCACACCTTCGCAGCAATCGAGACCCGCTGAACAACAGAAAACTGGCTTTTAAACAAATGCCACCAAGGACAGGAGCAGCAGCACAGTATGGCACAGGTCGCGAGCAGGTCGGGTCGCTGAGGTCTGGGACACACCACCTGTGTCTCGGTGTCTCTGCCCTCTGCGTTGGCACCTGGGTCCTCACCTTAGAAATGAAGGTTTTTGTTTTTTTTCTTTGCCATCCTTCTAGTGTCAGCTTCGAGAAGAGCTTAACTGCTTCTCAACTTTGAGCACATTCCCCCTCTGAAACTCTCCAGGGGCGTGAGCCCACTAGTGAATTTTGGGAGCATGCCTGTTCTCAAACACAGAGTTTGGGCTCCAGCATATAAGGGAAGTTGGCAGGTGCCAAGTCGGCTTATTAATTGCTGTTTTTGGTCCCAACAGGAGCTTTGATTCACAAAGCAAACAGTTGTGGGGGAGGGGGTTGCTATTTAGGTGTAGTGGAAACAGCACCTTTCTGGGAGTCAGGACATGAGTTTTAGGCATCATTTTGCCCAGGACTATGTGCCTAGAAGCCTTAACTACTCTGGACTTCCCTGTCCTCCCTGTAAAATGAGGGCATTGGACTAGCTGATCTCTAATGTCCTCCCAGACTAGAATTATGTGATTGACTTACCTCCCACTCGCAACGTTTGGAGAATGAACTCATTTTCCAACCTTTCTGCACCTTGGGTTATTATAGAATTAGCCAAATATTTCCTGTGGGTGTATTCATTAGAACTTTTTATTATGTTATTTTCTTCCCTTTTCCCTGCCTTATTTTGGCAGAGAAAGCAAAGTTGGAAACGGAGGTAGGGTCACAGCTGGAAAAAGCTGCTTTGGGAGGCAGAAAGGTGGCTACTCAGGGCTTAACATAATTGCCAGGATTTTTTCTTCCAATGCACCAAGTCCAAGGTGTGCCAGCACTGTGATCCTAGCAAGAATTCTTTCCTCTGCTCCAGCCTGCGGGGTCTGCAGTTGGGTGTGTGGCAGTGGAAGAATGTGATTCAAGGATCAGGTTATGGAAAACTTTATTTTCTCCCAAACATAATGTCCGAGGATTAGGAACATAGTTTCCCTTCTTTGCCAGTGATGTTTAGGAAAAAAAAAAAAAATTTAAAATCACTTGTCAAAGCTAGGATGCCACAGCTTTTTAACCTACCCCTAACGCTTTTGGTAAGATAGCCAGGATTTGCTTTTGATATAATAGCAAATGATAATAAGGAATACTTGACAATAAAAAGCAAACGGACCATAGCAGAAGAAAACACAAAATGGGCAGGAATGGACAGAGGTTTTTGGTAGCCATTTTTGCTATTTCTATTTAAGTGAGTTGTGGTTCATCACCACTGTCCATCCTTTTGTTTAATAGAAATGCGAGGGGACACCCAAGACTCTGAGTTTTCAGTGGTGTTCTTGGGAACCTCAGGGCTCCTTGGTGGTCCCTAGGGCTTGGCCTTGCAGGAGGGGCAGAATGCCCAATGTGGAATGGGAGACCCATTAGCGAGATCCCCTCACTCCAGCTATATATGGAGCAGCTCGGCTCCCTGCCCTCCTGTTTTATATGCTGTTCTGGGTAAGGTTTTGTTTGGAGAGAATACTCTAATGCTAAACAAAAAATTGGAAGTGATGGTATTGAGTCATGTTTTTGAGTGCTGCTTATGTGTTAGCTCATTTATTGCCTATAAAGTGCATAGAACCATGCATGGCTCATAGTGAGTACTCAAAGGTTAGCTGCTGTCATTGTTATCATTACCTTTTACATGAGGTAGTCATTATTTTTAATCCCCATTTTAGGAAACTGAGTCAGATACAAACTGGTACAAGACCCCACACATTTCTTACTTAGACTTTTCTGCTAATTAAAAAGTGTATTCCTTAATATCATGGATTCTGTTATTCCAAAGCCACTCAAGGATGACATGTGAAACAGATGTTTCTGACTTGCCATAAACAGTATGGCCTGTTCCCATGGGGAATCACAGGTGCCACACTAGCCAGGCAGGTGAGTTTACGTGGTGAGCCCTCCTGTGTTAAAGGGAGAGGACAAATCGAAGCGAGCCTGGCTTGTCAGAAGCAAGTTGATTGGTTATGGGGTGCAGACATTCCCTCCTCAACACAGACTGCAGAGGGGTGCTTAGAATTGTCCTCTTATTTTAGAACCCTATTGTGGTCCCTCAAGGCCTTCGCTCTCAGGAGCTGAACAGGAACAGAGGTGGCACTGGCAGTGGGCAGTGTGTGTCAAAGGGGAGAGGGGTGAGTAGCTGTGGTGTTTCATGTGCTAGTTATAACCTTAAGGAGAAATATTTTCCTTCTTTAAAAAATACTTTGAGGACTTAAGAAAAAAACAAACACTGCAGTTAAAAACATATGCACACAACAGAATGCTTAGAGCCAAGTGGTCCACAGTGATATTTTTGCAGCCTCTTTGCCCCACTTATTATTTCTACTTTTAAGTTTCGTTAGATAGATTACCAAATAAAATGTAACTTTTGGTACTATGTGTTTTAGCTAAGTAGAAATGCTTGATTGGCACAATTATTAAGTTGAAAATGACCTTTTACCTGGCTCCCTGGAGTGGGAGGGTGCTGTCCTGTGTGCCTGCAGCACCCAGTGTTGTACCCACCACAATAACAGTGGGCATTTTAGTTCCCTTCGTGGTGTTGGATGCGGAGACACTGCCCACAGATAGTCTTATGTAATCTTTATAAGCGCCACTCTGTGACGCTTGGAATGGTTATGGAATTTGCTCAAAGTTTCCAGCTAGTAAGTAAATGGTGGCCGGGATTCAAACTCTGGCAGTGTGACTCCACCCACAGCAGATTCTTAACCATCTGCCTGCTTCTGTCTCCTGAAAGAGAGCAGGCTTATAGACCTGCGAGCCCTCTAGTTTCCAAGATTACCTCATCACATTTAAGCTGTTCTGAATTAAAGTTGGGTTATTATCTTTATACCATTGTTGTTGCACAGAGTAACTCTTAGGTTGGAGGTACGGGAGAAGAGAGATTATGAGAAAGTTATTATCCAGCTAAGACTTTCTACATGCATGTTCCTTATATGGCTATTTAAGTGTGTCTGTAACTTTTAGAGGAGTTATTGGACCAGTGTATTTGGCCTTTCTCTCCTGTTCAGTTACTCAGGGCAATCCATTTTTAAAAATCAAGGTTGTATATACATTTATTGATTTGTAATTAACTTAATGGAAGAATATTTAGATGTCCCTTCACAATTAATCAACAGAGAAAAAATTTTGCGTTCGCACTCATTTTGCCAGTAATCTTTTGTTCTGGTCACGCTCCATTGTTCTACTTTCTCATTTAATTGGAGCCAGAATAGACAGGTGGCATCATGTTTAAAATAAGAGGATGATAAAATATTATATGTCTGTTTTTGAGAGACCAAGGACTATTGTTTATTAGTACTGATGCTGGGATTCCTGGGTAATAAACCCAAATCACAGAACCTGTGGCATGGAAAGTGCTATGTTCACTAAGTCCTGAATTCAGAATTTAATAGAAAGTCTTTCGTTGCTGATTTAACCAGGTGACTATGACTTTGAGTCTATGTGGAACTGTTGGATGATATCTACACAGTAACTTAAAATAGCTTTTTGTTTTAATGAATGTTAGAGTTAGTCTTCTAGCAGGGAGAGTAATAAGTAACTGGAAGTCCGTTTCTCAAGAGAGACCTGTCCCAATTCAGAGAGAAGCAGAATCTCATTCAACATCAGGGGTTGACTGTCAAAAAAAGAGAAGCAGACTGCTCTTTTTTGTCCCCATTACAGTGGACACGAGCTCCCTGCTCTTTAGGTCTGGGATAGCCTCAGGATGTACAGACCGTACCTGAGTGGCTCAGGAATGCGGTGGGCCTGGTGGTGGAAGCTCATCAAGGTACATACTGTGAACATTTTGTGTCTCATCTTCTAAGCCAGGGCAGGGAGTGTCCTTGGAGCATTTAGTCTCCCAAGTTTAAGAGATGTGACTTTTTTGCCTGGTGAAGAGTCTTTCCTTAGGTCTTAGAATAATGCCTGGCACATCACAGGCATATTTGTTGACCAGTGACAGGAAGGTCTGTGTGGTCTCTAAAGTGACACGAGAACTGAATGCTCTGTGTCTTCCAAATTGACTGCTGGGACAGTTCGAAATGCCGTGGAGGAAGCAGAACGGCTGATAGGAAAGGGGAAGCGGAAGAGGTGGCAAGCCGGTGCTGGCGTGGGCTGAATATAATCAGTCCCCATCTAGGCATGAGGGGCTGGATGGCACTGCTGTCAGTGGACGAGATCAGCTCTCTGTCATTTTACTCGGCATTAAAAAATGAACTTGGAGTTGAGTTTGTAGCTAAGGATTAGTTTGGCTGCTCATCTTGAAATGCAAATGTAACCAGTGGAATTATTAGTATAAATGTTGGGTCTCGGTTTTGCACCTGGAGCAGTGCAAGACTCAGGCATGTCAATTCCTTCCTCTGAAATCTGAAGCAGAGAGAAGAATCACGTGAACTGAGGGAGTTTGTCAGGTCAGGTTTATGCAAGGTATGCCCCAGTACTCAGTTCTGGGCTCTTGGCTGAGTGTCATTACAGGACTTGTACAGCCAAGCTTGCTGGCTCACTTGGTGCTGTCCTTTTGTCATGTTTCATATTCCAGTGTCTTCTCACATTTATACCTCGTTGGTTCATTCATTCAAAACGTGGAGCCTATAACACGTGAAGGTACCGTTCTTCTATACCCTCGCCTCTGTCCCAGTCTTCTCTATCTTTCTTTTATTCTTGCTGTTTTTTAGAAACTGGTCACCTTGTGGAAAACGCTCCTTATCAAAACTGTGGTTCAGGTCAGATGGCATAATAGATCTGCAGAACTAGGCACGCACTTCCAAAATTTGGAGTATTTGCTGGTGTTTGTCAAGGTCTCAAATATCTACTGTACGTGCTCAGGGCATGTTTCTTGTGGTGCAGGTTTTGAGTTTAGTTGAACTTTAGTTTTGTCACAACTACTTAAAACCCTGTGCCTTTTGTCCCAGTGTGACTACCCCCAGTGTAACTCTGAAACACATTTACATAAAGAGGCCTTTAGAGGGTGAAGGGAAATAGTGGTTGATGGCCTGGCCCCCTGATATTTGCTCATAGAGGAGGAAGCTGAGGTCCAGAGTTGCTCAGCTCTCTAGGACGAGCTCCCGAGTTTCCGACTCCCTGGTGCCTGCTCATTCCATTCCCTTCAAACCATCCCACTAGGTGACCACTTCATGTTCTCGCTTCCTGCTTTATATGTATGTGAGTGTGATTAAAGGAAAACACGCTGGTGGCTCACTGTTGCTGACATACATGTTAAAAGTCAGAAGGGACCACCAAGATCAAGGCTACTAGTCAGGATTCGGTAAGGTGGACTAACAACAATTCCAAATAAGTGAATCAGTTTCTGCCATGTCAGACCTTGAAGGTGGCTCCCCAGGGCTGGAATGGGCTCCACAGTGTCAGGGGCGCAGACTCCTTCCTCTTTGTTTCTACCGTGGACAGCTTCCGTGCCCAAGCTACGTCCTGGCCCAAGATGGCTATTGGACATCAGTCATCATGCTTACATTCCAGCTAGTCTGGGGGAGCCAGGGCAAGGATACACCCCTCTCAACAGAGCCTGTAAAACTTGCACACACACTTTTAGTCAGAATTCACTCACATGGCTCTGTCTGGCACCTAGGGAGAGTAGCTGTGTCAGAGAGAATGGATACTGGCGGTCTCTGTCATGGAGACATATGGACTAGGTCCTGATCACTTGGATTCATTTTATTTATTCAAAAATTATTTGTTAATGGTCTGTAGTGTACCTAGGCACCAAGAAAGCAGAGAGAAAACAGACACAGTTCCAGTCCTTAAGACGTTTGCCTACATAGGGAGACAGACACTAGTCAAGCACAAACACACTTGTATAAACTGTGACAAGTGCTGTGGGGAAGGGGCACCGTGTGCTAGGGAGAATGTAACAGGGATTTGCTCAAGCCTAGGGGTTGGAAATGGGTCAGAGAAGCTTTGCCCAAGGAAGTGACATTTGAGCTGAGAGATGGAGAAGGGGGGAGAGGAGGTGGCAGGAGTGAGAGACCGAAGGTGGCCAGGAAGGGGAAGAGGTGAGAGGATACTGGGGAGCCTGGGTCAAACCCTGAGGGCCCTCAGTTGGCCTGGGACTGAGGGATGTCCCTGGACATGGAACTTTTACTGCTAAGATGGAGAGGCCCAGGCCAGCCTCCTTGGAGGTCACATTAATAGTTGGATTCCTTTACTATTAAGTTCATCAAAGTTCCTTTGTAGATAAGCATGGCCTCCAGCCATATACTAAAACAACAATTGACTGATAAAAGTCGCCCCTCACATGAGCACAGTACAGGCTTCATTTACGTGCAGCTGGATGACCCGACCAGTGAGACTGCCCTTTATCTGGCATGGTTTCTCTCAACCGTAATTTTGGAAATGATTGGCATGTGATAATATATTAGAGATAACAGAAACGGCCAGGGGTGGAGGAAACCCTTTCCCCAGAGTGACGCTTCTCAGCACTGGCAATGCATTGGAATCACCCCCGAACTTATAAAAGGATGGGTGCCTGGGCCCCAGCCCAGTCCACCAGAGAAAGCATGGGGAGCCAGGCAGGGTGGTTCTGTGACAGCGCCTGCCGGAGACTCTGAGTGCCTGTGAGTCACCGGGGGGGGGGGGGGGGGGGGGGGGGGGGGGGGGGGGGGGGGGGGGTGGCTCGGAGACGCAGACTGCCTGAGGATCTGCACTCTCCTTGCCCGGGTGGTATTGAGGTGCTGTTCACAGACTGAGTACACAGCTCTCTCAGGTTTGATGAGTTTGTTTCGATGCGACCAGTTTCTCTTTAGCAGAGCAGACCTAAAGGATCACGTGAAGGTGGGTGGGTTCGTGAGAGGAGACAGAGGTAAAGCCTTGGATGGTGGATAGGGAGGCTTCTGCTGTGCGCTTCCATCAGCGGTGGGCCCATTCCAGCGTCTCATCTGGTTTCAGGGGATGCTTCCCGGGTGCGGAAGAACCGGCTCCTGAGGCTTCTGTCTCGAATGGTGCAGTGGGCAATGTGCGTTACCCTCTCTCACCTCGTGCAGAGGCCTTTCCTGCTCACATCACTGGCGCCAGGATTTGGGTTTTTCCTGCAAGTAAGAAAAGCCACAAAGATTTTTAAGTAGGAGATGACACATCCACTGAATGTAAAACAAAACAAAACGACTCCATTCTTCCCCAAATCACCACTGGCTACAGGTGGAAAATGGCATCAGAGAAGGGATGCCAATGGGAAGGATTAGCAACTATTAGCAACAGAGTCCAAACGATTCTGATTAATGGAAAAATCACTACAGGGTGCAAGTGGAGAGTGGCTTGTCCCAGGGTGTCCCTTCAGTTCTCTCGTCACATGTTCATAAATGATCCGTATTAATATGTGGATGACAAGCTTAATCTTAAGCATCTAAGAGGGGAGAGAGAGCAAGAGCCACAGATGCCATGGTGGGTTGGAGCAGTGAGCCCAATCTAGTGACGTGAAATTTAGCAGGAAAGTGTGTCAACTCCTGGGTCCAAAAAGCACAGAACTTGCACACACAACCTGAGTAAGCCTCGCTTCCCTTCCCAGGTTCTGAAAGAACTGAATGTTGAACACAGGAGTCAGAGATTTTTAAATGTCATCCCATTGGTAAAATCTATGTCTTAGTTGTGTGGCCAGACGAGCTTGCTAGCTGTGCCCACACTGAAACTACCCTTGGAAGCCCAGGCTTCTCCCCCAGGGCGACAGCAGGCGCCAGGGCACCCCTCAGCAAGCAGGACCATCTCAGGAAGAGGGGCTGAGCTGAGCAGATTCTCCTAAACCTCCCCATCACATCTGTCCCTGGGGAAGGAGGAGAGCGAGAGAGTGGTGGGCCGGAGGCCAGCACCAGCGCTCCAGGAAAGCTTCCACCTGGACATGAGAGGGTGCTGGGATGAAAGCCCCGCCTCCTGCCCTTCAGGAGAGGGAGACACACTCCAGCCACAGGTCTGAAGGCTGTATGTTAAGTTGAGGGCAGGCTGAATGTGGGTTGATGGCGTGTTTATTTCTCAACTATACAATACAAATACAGCCACAGACTGCATCAACTGGAAAGTACCATCTGGATTGGGGTTCGGCACACCGCAGTCCCTGGGCCGTGTCTGTCCCACTCTGTTTTATTTATTTATTTATTTATTTAATTAATTATATGGCTTATGACCTAAGAATGGTTATACATCTTTTTGATGGTTGAAAAAAAATCAAAAGAAGAATACCATTTCCTGACATGTGCAACTTATATGGAATTCAAATCTCAGTGTCCATAAACAAAGTTCTCTTGGAACACAGCCCGCTGTCTATTGTCTCACGGCTGCTTTCCCTCTGTTAGAGCAGATCCGAGTAGTTGGGACAGAGCCCAGATGGCGGGAAAGCCTGAAGTTCTGACCCTCTGACCCTCTGCAGAGGACTTGCTGATCCCCAATCGAGAATGAAGAAGTGGCCACGTTATTGAATGCTCTTCAGGTTGGGCCACACTCGGGACACTGTATCCTGACTCGGCATCTAATTGAGTGTGGAATGGGTTCAGAGAAGAGTGACTAGGACCACGAAGAGTGACTGGGATGGTGCAAACCAAGTCATGTGAGAACTGGTTGAGGGAATGTTTAATTTACATGGGGAAGGCACAGGGGAGCAATAGCTGCCTTCTAAGTTCATGCTTGTTAATTGTTTTGAATTCTTGGAGAGAATCATTCGGCAAAGGCAGTTATGTATGTAGTTATTTCAGAGGGCACGCTGACCTTGAGTCAGAACATGTGGCTTCAAGTTCAGACTTCTTGCTTTCTCTGGGTTTCAGTTTCTTCACCTCGAAGATGCTCACCAGATGACCAGGTGCACAGTGAATTAAGAGTCAGCTTTCACCTTAGAGGTGCTTTCAGGCCAGTAGGGGACACATCATGAACACACCTACCTGCAGCGTGGACGGAGTGCAGAAGGAGCCCCTGGGGGAGGGAGTCGTGCTGCTGAGGGGCTGCTGAGAATCAGGCCTGGAGAAGAAGTGGGATCCCGGCACCTTCAGCCCAAAGCATCCTGTGATTCTGTGAAAGATTTTAAGAATTGTCATACAGAAGAGGAATCAGACATGCTTCATGGCCCCAAGCAATAACGATTTAAATTGTGTTTACAGATCTGATCACATCAGCCTCTTGCTGAAAACCCTTGGGAGGCTTTCCTTGCTCTTCAGCTAAACTCAGCATCTCTCACAGCATCCAGAGGCCCTGCTGATCTGAGCCTGGCTGGCCGTCCTCGCATTCCTGGGCTCGTGAACTCTTGTCCATCCCCTGGGTCTCAGCGCCGCCTCTCATCCGATGCAGGTCTAGGTCAGGTTCCCATATTACCTCTGCTGACAGAGCCACATTTCTTTCCTCTGGGCCATTCCTCCGCTGTGCTTCAAACACACCTGGAGGGTTCATCTGTGGATTGCCAGGATAGTCCAGTCCGTCTTGTTCACAGCTGTAGCATCAGCTCTTGGCACAGTGCCTAGCCTGCAAAAGGAGCTTAATCTATATTCATAGAATAATGATAGACTTTGATCAGGAAAGAGAAACATTCCAGCAAAGGAAATGGACTCCCACAAAAAGGAGTGAGTTCCCGGAAGAGAGGTGTGTAAACACTGGTGCATGAGCAGATGGGGGGGAGGCTGCAGCAGGGACTCGGAAGAGTCTGCACCTGTGGTGCCTTTGCCATCACAAGCGCGGTCTCGTGGCTTACAGTGTTTCATTTTGTTCCAACTGTTGATCTCTACCATTGGGGAGACTTTTGGGGATCTAAGTAATATGAGGTCCTGCAACTAGAAAATGGCAGAGTGAAGACAGAGTCCCAGGCCTGTTTTGCCAAACCAGTTGTCTGTGCCCATCCAGGGAGCCTGCCTGGCTGGTTGGAGTGATCTGGGATTTCCCAGGAAGGAATTACCTTGCTCTCCAATGGAAGCTTACCCAACTTACAGCTTCTATGTTATAACAGTTGGGTGGGTTTTCAAATCCCTCCACACAATCAGACAAATAAACTTACACCTTGTAACATGATGGGTTGCATTTAACACTCCTAAAGATGTGCCCAGTAAATGAAAAAAACAAAAGCAACTGAGCTCTGATATTATTACACACACCCGCACACACAGTTCTCTCAGTGTTTGGCAAGGAGCAGTTTCCTGTTGTGTTACCGACACTCCTGGTTTCACAGGAGCCCTGTGTAACACAGGCCCGGTGCTGTGGGGGTTGTGCTCAGGGCTTAAGCAGGCTACATGGCGGCTGCAGCTGAATGTCTCACTGGTCCTGACTTTCAAGATAAAAACTTGCACTTGGTGGTTCTCTTTCTCAGTGATACTGATCTTGTAGTTGTCGGTTATAGTACTTTACTAAGTTAGAACACTGTCCTTTCTTGAGCAGAACTAATACCTGAAACACAAAAGCATAGAAAGTCTTTTGACTTCACCTTTTCAAAGATTTATTGAGGGTATTTTTTCTGAATATTTCTCCCATATGAAAACAGTGGACCTATGGTTCTGCAAGAACCAAGACCATTCAAACGCAGTCTCTCACACGGCTGTGCGGACCCTTCAGAAATCTCTAACGGTCCTCCAGCGCTCCGAGCATTCAGAAACCTTGAGGCCTAAGGACGTGAGCTGCTCGGCTATCACTATTTGCATATTGCTTACTTTATTCGTTAATGGATGATATTTTGCTTAATTCTTGTGCCTCTGAGTTTCTCACACTGACCTCTGAGAGAGGACCCACTGGGGAATGGAACTCTGCCTGCCACCTGGGCATCATCGGGCTTGTGTTATCCTGTGTCCTGGCCAGACCCAGGACCAGGGTGTGCTGACCCCGGGGAGCGCGTCGTGGCGCTGTGGGCCTGGGTGAGCTGACCAGGGGCCTTTCCTGATGGGAAGGCATCACACCACCAGACCGCGAGCTCCCTGAGGGTAGGCTGGGTGTCTGTCTTTTTCTAATCCTCACTCGAGGATATGTTTTTATTGATTTTTTTTTTTTTTTTTTTTTTAGAGAGAGAGAGAGAAAAGGGGAAGAGAGAGACAGAAACATTGCTTGGTTGCCTCCTGTACTTGCCCTGACTGGGGATGGAACCCACAGTCTTTTGGTGTGTGGGATGATGCTCCAACCAGCAGGCCGGGACAGCCTGTGTGTCGTTCTCGTCACTGCACTGCCTGCCAGCTCAGTGCCCAGCCCACATGGAAGAAGTGGGAACAAAGGGTAAGGAGCAGGGAAAGATCTTGCAGGCCCTTTCCTGCCCGCTTAGCCTCAGTTTACCCCTCTCTGCAGCACTTCCTTCCTTGATCAGAATTACTTAAAAGGAGTAGTGTTTTTCAAAGGGAGTAGTGTTCCGTGACAGCTCAGAAAAGTGTGAAAAGTGTAACTCACACCTCTGACGTGCCTGTGTCCTGCCCTGTGCACCACCCCGCCCTTCCTCGGCTCTGGCCGCAGGGAGAGGTACAGCTGTCTGGGAATGGCCTCCTCCCCACCCCTCTCTGTTTGCTTCCTAATCCTTCTGTCTCTCTGGCTATTCTTTCTTCCATCTCCTGATAATTAACCATAATATGGCATTGCAGCAGATAGGCATAAATTTAGTATTTTTTACCTTAAATTTTCTTAACAAGGTGATTTTAATGCATGTATATATCCTCATTCTCTCTGCTGTCTCAGACATTGAAATTAAACTGCCTTTTAGGTGAGGCCTAATTCCCCCTCCGTGGCCCACTCTGTAGCTCTTGATCCACCATCTCTGCTTCAGGAGAAAGTCCCCGCCGGGCAGGTAGCAGTGCCCCGGGCACTGCTGTGCTGTGTAAGATTGGGAGAAGGAGCAGGGAGGACAGCAGAGGTGGTGAAGGGCTTGGACAGACTGGAAGTTCCGGAGACCAGCCAGGCGACGTTTCCATGAGAGGAGCCTGGGGCTCCCAGTGAGTCTGCTGTCGGCATGCTCACCCGGTTTCCGGCTCTTCAGTCTTTTAGTTTTGTTTTCAGGTTTCTTTCTTTCTTTCTTTTTTTTTTTTGGTTTCCTGTTTGAATTATTTCACTTTGGTACATTTTAGAGAACGGAAAAAATTCTAAGTAGAATTTCACCACAAAAAACAGTGGCGTTTTTTTTTTCCCAGTTCTAGTCGGTGGCCTCATGTACCATGTGTCATCTGAGGTCACAGATCAGACTGTAGTTTCAGATAGCCACGTTGTTGATTTCGGGAGGTTCTGGGAATTGCTCAAGGGTCCTTACTTAAGTATTACTTCTGATAGAGTGGGTGGGGGTCTCTGGTGATTGGGGGAATGTATGAGACCATCCGCTTTCTAATAGAATAGAAATGCACGGTGCTTATATAGCACCCCATTTCAGCCACCACCCAAGTGATCCAGTCCAAAAGGATTAAACAGAAATTTCAATTTTTGTCGCTTGATGAACATTAAAGAGGGTCAGATCCATATCCCGGCAGTGCGTCTGTTTCCGCACCTCCTCAGAACCCTAACCCTCACTTTCAGGGGATTCTCCATCGCCAGCGCCTCCTGCCCCCCACTCCCTTTATTCCCTGCCCCCGTTCTGGCTCCTCTCTTTATCAGGTGGAACATCTGGACCCCTGGTGGTGGAGCTTCTCTCCCTTCCAGCTCGTCCAGTCCGCATCCTCCGGGGCCAGTTCCGTTCGGCAGAGGGCGTCTTCAGGGTGTGGGGAGGGACGGTGGGCTGATAGTTGCTGGATGCTCCACAGCAGGCTGGCAGAGGGGCCCTGGTGAAGACTCTGATATGGAAAATTTGATTTGCTCTCATCTCTACGTGGGGAAATGAGATTTGACTCGGGATCATCAAAGTTGGGGTCATGGTAGTGTTTGCCAGGCCCCGCATTGATGGTGTTCTTGGTCTGCCTTTTTTGACTTGTCATCCAGTTATTGACACATGCAGGAAAAAAAAATTAAATTCCTTTTCTAAAGGCTTTATTCCACTGTTGTGGCAAAGCTGACTTGAAGATTTCCTCGCTCTGTAATTCCGAGACAGGACAACCTGGTGATGAGGCTCACAGGTTTCGGCATCTTCGAATTCTAGCTTGACCACTTGTTCAATCTCTCCCCCTCACAAATTTTCTCATTATATTTTATTATTTCTTTTTTCTTTTGGTTAATCCTCACCCAAGGATATTTTCCCATTGGTTTTTTTTTTTTTTTTTTTTTTTAAGATAGATTGGAAGGGAAGGAGAGAGAGAGAGAGAGACATTGATGCGAGAAAGACACATCGATTGGTTGCCTCCTACACAACCCTGACCAGGGCCGGGGACCAAACCACAACCCAGGTATGTGCCCCAGACCAGAACCAAAACTGGGTCCCTTTGATTCGCAGGCTGATCTAACTGCTGAGCCAAACCAGCCAGGGCCAGTTTTCTCATTTTAAAAATAAAAGTGATTAGAGTGATAGCAATACAAATGACATTGACCGTTTACTGGGCATTTCTAGGATGCATGGCCAGAATGCCCAGCGCTGTCCCAGCATTTTCTTCAACCATCACAACCACTCTGAGAGGCAGCTGCTGCCAGGACTGCTATGTACTGTTTTCCTCTCAGGGTTAAGGAACAAGCTTAGGGGGATGAAGTCCCTCATGCAGCGTCTCTGCAGGGCCGGAATGGGACGCATACCATGGAGCTCCAGAGCAATGAGATATCCCTGCACAACTCTCAGCATAGGGTCTGACATAGAGCAAAAGCTCAGACTGCTTTAATCATCAGTGAAGCCATACTTTTTCCTATTAAATCATTGTACTTCCTCTTCTTCAACTTGGAGGCCCCTCCTGATAACATTATCTGTGAGCACCTTGGGATCTTCTGTGATTTGCGGTTGGTGTACCTACCAGGAAGGGGCTCTTCTGTCAGATCCTTGAGATCGGGGATGTGGCTGTGTGGCCAGGCCAGGGCTGCAGGGAGTGAAGGGAGCATCCTGTGCACACGTGACTTCGTGGGTCCACCCCTACATGCTCGTCGGTTCCTAAACCAGCCCCCACAATAGCCCTGGCTTGAGTCATTTGACCAAAAACTGTGGGCACGTTAGGTAGAGGGCAGTGGGATTTCAGGCTTGTGTTCTAGGGTTGCCTGGGCAGGAGGTATTGAGCCTCATGTGATTTTTCTGATAAGTTGTTACTATCACCCTTTCTTGGGTTGTAGACAGGGTTTCATTTTGAAGATAAGGGCAGGAGGCTAGGGAATGTATGTGTGTAGGAGCTGGGAGAACCACGGTCTGCAGTGGGTCCTGCTGGAGGCCCTGGGTGCCGCAGAGAAAGCCTCATGCTCAGGAGAAGGCCCTGGTTTGGGGTCTCAAATCAAATACCCTTGTGGCCAAATAGTGACTTAAAGGAATGCAGCGGGTTGAATAGATTCTGTGTCCAATGAGAGCAGTGCCCCATCGAGGACGGCAGCCAGGCCCCAGACTGCAGGCTCTCCAAGTCCACATACCGGTGAGCACCACCCAGTGGGAAGTAGGCAGGTGCTCCGAAAGGCTCCTCACAGAGGAGGAAATGCAGACTGCAGTGACCGTTAGAGCTGGTTGGGATTCAAGGAACTAGGTGCTCTAGTACGCGGGGTGGGAGTGTTAATTGGCAGTGTTTTGGAAGGCCCTTGGGTAACATCTGTCAAAACTAAAAATGTGCACATCCTTTACCCAGAGTTTCCTTTTCTTGAAATTATCCTAAGACCTGTCATGAGCCACAAGGACTGTTGGAGAATGTTTGTCTCAGCAATGTTTGTTAAGTGGAAAATGGAAACAAGCAAATGTTTATCATTAGGCGGTGATTACAGAGGTGATAGTCTGTTTTCATACTGCAATGTTATGCATTCTTAAAGAATAATGTAGCTCTGGCCAGTGTGGCTCAGTTGGTTAGAGTGTCGTACCATGCACCAAAGAGTCATGGTTCTGATCTCTAGTCAGGGCAAATGCCCAGGTTTCAGGTTTGATCCCCAGTTGCGATGCATATAGGAAGAAACTGATCAATGTTTCTCTCACATCAATGTCTCTGTTCCTCCTTTGCCCCCCCCACCCCACTCCCCGCCCGTCGAATCAATGAAAAACATATTCTTGGGTGAAGATTTAAAAAAAAAAAGAATAATGTAGATCTATATGTGGTGATATAAAATGATGTTCAACTTACAATTTGATATGCTGTTGATATGAAGAGAAAAAACAAACTAAAATCTTGTGCAATATTTATTTTTGTAGAAAATGTTTATGACTACAATAGGAGAAATTATGTATCACAGACAATATTCTAGTTCTTACATGAATTTAAGGACTTACTAAAAATATTTGCATATACCAGAATTTTCAAAGTTGGGAAATCAGACCGAATTAATAAAAGTCTAAAATATAGATGTAAAGGCAGTATGGCTCTACATTTTAAACAATTCTTAGAAAGTTTCACTAAATTTATAGATGGGAGTAAGTCTATAATGAATAGCTAATCAATTCTAAACAATAACATCTATGTTTGAAAATAATGTCCTGTTAAGTAATAAAATAAAAATAATATGTATTTTTATTTTTTGGTAACTTTTTTTGTTTCTTCATCTCCTGGTAAATTCTTTATTGAGAGTGTAAATGCACATCAAAGATGATAAAAAATGCTAGAAGTGTAGATTCCAAACTGTTGAGGCTTTTACTATGTTAATCACTGGAATTTTACTAAACCCAGTACTGTGGAGGAAACTATGTCACAATGAACCCCAGGAGGTTTGGCCATCGTTCAGAAATTCTCTTCCTCATTTTACATGCTCAAACATAATATCATTAGGAATCTCCTGCACTTAGTAAAATATTGCAAGTCCCCCATGTGAGCTTTCCCGGCCTGGTAAGTTTCCCTCTTGTCAAATCAGGAATGGGAGTGTGCACCATCGCAGCACATCTGTCTCCATCTCACCACCCTGCTTTAAGGGCTGCTTGCTGGAAATGATGTCTGCACCTGCTGTTTGAGCCACCCGTTCCATGTGGTCAGGTGATGCCACATGGTATGGCCTGTTTTGATTTAAAAATATCAACATGGGCAGAGGTGGATGGTGACAGCATCACTGGAGGCCCCTGGTGTGGTTGCCCCCCACCCCCCACCCCAGTGTGTTCAGTGCCCAGCAGAATCCCTGGCATCGCTCCTGGATTCAACAGATATTCACCACAGGATGGTGCACTGTGCTGGTTCTTAGATCATTTTATTCCGTCTTTCCCCAGTGAGGTCAGTATTTTACCCCTATGTTACAGGAAAGACAGTCAGGGTAAGAGAAGGTGGGTTTCCCAGCCACACAGCTAGATTAGTAGGAGAAGCAGCTTTGAGTTCAGGGGTGAGGGATTCAGGAACCCACACTCTATGTTCACTCTTCCTCTTGAATTTTGGGAACAAAGATATTCTTATATATGACACTGATTATAGGAGAACTAGACGTTTCTTTAATTTTTCAGATTGAATTTTTGAATGTTTTAAAAAATGTTTATGTAAATCAGCCATAGACCCTAAAATTATCCAGTGTATCTTCTTTTAATTTATTGCATAATATTTTCCCCCTTAAACAAAGTAGACTTGTGTAATGGTAATGTGATTTTTTTTCAATTACATTTTTTTTTAGGAAATGACCAAGTTCACTCCTGGATACTAGTCACCAGCCACGCCTTAGATATTGCGTGGGGAATAGCAAAGGGGTCCGTGATGGTGGCGGTTTCCTTTCTGGTGGCCACCCTCTGCTACTTCAGAAGGCTGCATTTCCATTTAGGGCACCGGCTGAAATGGTAGGTGGTTGTATCATCTTCAAATTTCTAAAATACCCATGTGATGAAGGTAGAATTTTGGTATTATTGTTTTCTTTATCTTTTAGGTGGAGTGGATATCTGCAAAGAAAATTCAAAAGTAAGTATTTTTGTGTGTATCTTTCCTTATTTTTCAGGGGCAGAGAGGGTTCAAGAAAGAAGAGGAAAGGAAAAATTAACTACCTTTTATTTATTTATTTTATTTGATTCAGGGAACCTCAGTGTGGAGGCAGAAGTGGATTTACTCAGCTATTGTGCAAGAGAATGGACAGGGGACACGCCCCGTGCCAAGCTGATGAGGAAGGTGTGTCTGTTTGTAAAAGTCATGGAAGATGGAGAATTTTGTGAAAAATTCAGGAAACAAACATTCCCTTCTGCTTTATGGATCCAGAGATACAATGTGACACAAGGAACAACTCTGGCTCTAATTTAAAAGCCAAACAGTTGCTAAACTTTGGCTTTGGGCCTTTTACCTAGAGCCAGTTCCTGGAGGACCGGGTGAATTCAGTCTGTGATTTCAGAGAGCTGGAAGTCAGCTCTTTCCAGCCCTCCTGGCCAGGCCTGTTCAACCTCTGCACAAGCAGGGGAGACTCCTGTCCTTGAAGGGAGAAGGTCCCTTGGCAAATATATTTTGAGGACTTTTAAGATTTTTCATTGGATCAGTCTTGGTAAATATTCCCAGAAGTGCTGCCCAACCTTGTCATCAGCAAAAGAAGAAAAAAAAAAAAAAAAAAAAGAATTAAGTGGTGACTTTAAAGTAGTTCTGAGCATGGTTTTAAGGTGTACAGAATTTTTTACTGTGATCAGGCTGTATTCATGACCTCCCCACAGGGACATTCCCTGGCCCTGGGCTTCCAGGAACTAAGCCTCTGGAAGAGCATGGCACCATCTCTCTACACTCACAGTCACTTTGAAATGACATGTGGTCCAGTGCACAATTTATCATTGTTTTTATTTCTGTTGTCTGCTTTATTTGGTAGTATGTGTCACTGAAAATTTATTGAATTCACTTTCCTTAATTTCTCATCCAGCGGACTTAAAAAGCAACCGTTCTCTTTTTGTGCTAATAGGCTTATGAGGAGCTGTTTTGGCGGCGTCACATTAAGTGTGTTCGACAAGTGAAGAGAGATAACTACGATGCACTAAGATCAGTGTTATTTCAGATATTCAGCCAGGGCCTCTCTTTTCCATCCTGGATGAGAGAAAAAGACATTGTTAAGGTATGTCCTCGCACTGGGAACACAGGAGAGGCACCTTGATGACAACTGGGACACAGGCGCTCGGGGCTCCGTTGGGCGGCGGCTCCGTACATAGGGCGCCTGAGATGGAAGGCACTCCGAGAGGTCCTTTCTCCAGGGCGGCTTCTCTCCTGTCAGTTTGCACATAGACCATCTCAGAAAGACAGTTATACTCAATTTTGTTTTTAATGCCACCATCTTTTCTTGAGAGGGGCATCTGTCCTTTATAGGTAAGGTGGTCTGCTAAGCTTTTTTTTACTCTATGGTTGTTTCCACAAATACAGTGTGTAACTACTACCCCAAAGATCCCCTTGTTTTTCCTCAGTCAGACCTTCTCTCATTCCTAACCCCAGCGCCACTGAGATGCCTTCTGTCTCTGTAGTTTAGCCTTTTCTAGAATGTCACAGAAGGGGACTCATCCAGTGTGTGGCGTTTGGAAGCTCGGGCTTTCACTTAGCGTGGTGCATTTGCTTTCACCCAGAGGGTTCTGTGAATACGTTGTTAATTCCTTTTTATTGTTGAGTGTTGTTCCTTGACATGAATGTGACAGCTTGTTTATCCATTCACCAGCGGGAGGACATTTGGATTTTTTCCAGTGTATAATACTGTGAATAAAGCTGTTACAAATATTCCCATACAGGGTTTTGTATGAACATAAGTTTTCATTCCTTTTGGGTGGGACTGCTGGGTCTTATGGTATGTGCGCGCTTACTTTATAAGAACCTACCCAACCATTTCCCAGAATGGCTCTGCCCAGCGCGAACGTGCCAGAGTTCCAGGTGCTCCACATTCCCACCAGCACTTGGTAGTGTCAGAGTTTTTTGTTTATTTATTTTTGTTTTAGGCATTCTAATAGGTGTGCATTAGTATCATTGTGGTTTTAGTTTGCATTTCCCTGATGAGTTATGATGTTGAGCATCTTTTCCTGTGCTTGCTTGCCATCCATATTATCTTCTCAGAGAAATGTCTTTTTAAATCTTTTGCCCATATTTTATTGTTTTGTTTTTGTTATTGTTATTGATTGAGTTTTGAGAATTCTTTATATATTCTGAATGCAAGTGCTTTATCATATATGTAATTTACAGATATTGTCTCCCAGTCTGTGCCTTGTTTTTTCATTTTCTTAACAGCATAAGACAGTGCCTTCTTGGTGATAACCCGGATTTTTTTTTTTATCCTCGCCCGAGGACACTTTTCCATTTTTTGTTCAGGTAGAATGGGAGGGAGAGAGAGGAGGAACAGAGAGAGAGAGAGAAACATCGATGTGAAAGGAACACATTGAGTGGCTGCCGCCCGCACAACCGACCAGGGCTGGGGACAAACTGCAACCGAGGTACACGCCCTTAGCGGGAACCGAACCCGGGTCTCTCAGGACTGCAGGCCGACACTCTAACCGCTGAGCCAAACTGGCCAGGGCCCGGATTTTTATTTTGAGTGCAGTATGCCTAATCTAGGATGTACATTTAAGTTGGAAGAGCAAAGAAATACAAAGTGTGTGCTTATATATAGCTATACATGTTCAATTTCCGTAACATTTTAAGTTTTGAGTTGTTTTTATTACTTTCATCTTATCTAGCAAATACTGGACAGGACTGTGCAGTGTGCTGGCTTTGCTATTCTTTGCTGAGGACAGAGACTGCACCGGCTGCACAAGTTGGACTGGGTGGGAAATGCATGGGATGCCTGTGGTGGGTCAGACTCTTACGTATCCCATAATCTTATTTAACCCAACAAGCGTCCTGTAAAATTGTCCTTGATTTACAGTGGAGGATGAGGCTGAGCAGTGAAATAGTCTGCTGGTGAGTGACAGGGCTGGGTTTGAACCCCCACATGCATCATTCTAAAGTCCACATCGTCCCAGATATATGTTGCTCTAGCATAGGTTAAAAGTAAGCTCTAAAGGGACATCTCTTGGTAGTTTGGAAAATGTTTTATCCAAAAAGATTGTTTCTATAGACTTAATCTTATATTTAAGTTTTCATCAGTTTTGAAATTGTGAATTAAGAATATGGCTCAGGGGTTGAGCATCGACTCATGCACTAAGAGGTCACTGGTCCCATTCCCGGTCAGGGCACATGCCCAGGTTGTGGGCCCAATCCCTAGTGGGGAGCATTCAGGAGGTGGCCAGTCGATGTTCTCTCTCATCAATGTTTCTATCTCTCTCTCCTTTTCCCTTCCTCTCTCTCTAAAATTAATTTTTTTTTAATAATTTAAATTTTATTTTTTATTTTTTTATCCTCACCCGAGGAATTTTTCCATTTTTTTGTACAGATAGAGTGGGAGGGAGAGAGAGGAAGGGAGAGAGAGAGAGAAACATCGACGTGAAGGGACACATCGAGTGGCTGCCACCCACACAACCAACCAGGGCCGGGGACAAATTGCAACCGAAGTACGTGCCCTTAGCGGGAACCGAACCCGGGTCTCTCCGGACCACAGGCCGACGCTCTAACCGCTGAGCCAAACTGGCCAGGGCTAAAATTAATTTTTTAAAAAAGAATATGACTATGTTTTTTATTAATTGTGGTCATAGTCTTTTTTTTTTAAATATGTTTTTATTAATTTTTTAGGGGGGGAGAGAGAGAGAAACATCCATGTGAGAGAAACATCAAATGACTGCCTCCTGCACACCCCCTGCTGGGGATCGAGCCCGAGACCCTGGCATGTGCCCTGACCGGAAATTGAACCAGGACCTCTCAGTCCATGGGATGATGCTCAATCCACCCAGCCACACTGGCCAGGCGGCCATAGTGTTTTTAAATGAAGATTGCTAAATGAGATGAGATTATGTG
Source organism: Molossus molossus (assembly GCF_014108415.1). Lineage (NCBI taxonomy): Eukaryota > Metazoa > Chordata > Mammalia > Chiroptera > Molossidae > Molossus > Molossus molossus. Next base: position 27,901,552 of record NW_023425366.1, on the reverse strand, counting down.
CTATGACATCTTCTAAATTGTGTGTAATAATTGTGTCTAACCATTATTGGCATCTTCCTTTTCAAGCTTCCTGAAAAACTGCTCTTTTCACAAGGTTGTAATTGGATCCAGCAATACAGTTTTGGTCCTGAGAACTACACAGGTTCAAATGTGTTTGGAAAATTGCGTAAATGTGTGGAATTATTGAAAACACAGGTAAGTGTTTGGCAACTGGGGTAAGAGGCTAGGAGTGAAAGCATCTGTCCCAAATGCAGCCACTTTTCTCTGATGTCAGGCATATCACTTTATGTGAGTTAAGCAGAAAATGCAGGCAGAAATGCTGCTTCCAGTAACTGATGGTTCCTTCTTGACCTTCAGTCTCCTTTGAGTGATGACTGAGCAAGAGTAGTGTTGTTCTACATGGTAGTTAGGCCCTTTGTGGGCTGAGGAGCCCTTTGTGGGCTAGCCAGGAAACCTCAACAATCATGGACCTTTGTTTCCCCAAAAAATGAAGTGAAGTTCCAGACAAGGTGTTCAGAAATGCCCTTCTGGAATGCTCCCTCTTTATAACTTGTTTACGGCAAAGATGTTATAATTTGACTCAGAGCTTTTCCTGTCTTTGAGTAAAAACAGATTTTGGATTGTTGGAGTGAATTCTCCTTGAGAAACACCATGACCTTTCTGGGCCATAGATTTCTTATCTGTAAAAGTGAAATATAAATAGTGTCTACCCTGTACGGTTCTTGTGAGGATTCAGTGAGATGACACACGCAGAGTGCCTTCCGCCGAGCCTGGCACCGGCTGCACTGGAGAGTGCTCACTAGCACCGCTGGCCACTGGAACAGCCCTTGTGGAAACCAGCCATCTTAGAACACGTTGTTGACCCTCACGAGGTAACTCGTGCTTGCACTTGCATTAGCTATTTCAATGTTTGAAACTCAGGGTAATACAGGATTATTATATTTGTGACTCTTCACCCTGAGGGTCGAAGTTCAAAAAACAGCACACCATTCTATAGTCTTGACATAGCAGGTAATGGATATCTGCTGGTTCAAATGAGTGCAGCTCAGAACCCAACACTCTGGTCCTTCTAAAAGAGCTCCTTACGCCGATTCACCTTTCAGGCTTTCAGGGCAACTGAAAGACCACGTTTTGAAAAAATAGTCACTGGTATAAAAAAAATCCGACTAGAACATGTAAAGTGTGTGTTTCAGAAGGTGATTGCTTAAAGTATACCACAGCAAAAAAAAAATACTAAAATATATCATATGTATAAAATATAATATGTAGCAGATATGTACAAAGTTTCATTTATATGCATTATGTATAAATAAAGTATACTGAAGTTTATTTAGATTGTTTCACTTTCATACGCAGTTACGAAAAAATAACCAGTGACATGAGGTAACTTCTGCATAAAATTGCTGGTCAATGTGTTAAACAGGGTTAGAAAGCTGTCTTAGTATTTTACCTGGTGGGTGGTGCTTTGGTGAAGAAATTTCTCATGAAACTAATTTGTTATTGTAAAAATAATATATACTTACGGTTTAAAAAATCTATGTCCAAAGATATAAAGTGAAAAGTTAAAGTTTCATTCCCCTCTATTAGTTTTATTTTGTAAGTTCTTTAAAAGTTATGCAGTGTTGTGTGTGCTCACCTGTGCCCTTCTAAGTTTCACATTTTTGTCTGTTTTTAGTGGACTGAATTCAGTGCAATTAAAGATTATCACAAGAGAGGAAGTATGTGCAACATCCTCTTCTCGGATGCCATTCTGGAGTATAAACTGTATGAAGCTCTCAAGTTCATCATGCTCTATCAAGTCACTGAAGTTTATGAACAAATGAAGATGAAAAAGGTCATTCCCAGTCTTTTCAGACTCCTGTTTTCCCGGGAAACATCATCTGATCCTTTGAGCTTCATGATGAATCACCTAAATTCTGTAGGCGACACATGTGGACTAGAGCAGGTACCTGGGGCAGAGAATCGTGTGTGTTGGATCAAGGAGGGTGTTGACAATACATGGACACGTAGGCTCTTGGGGTTTGCTTTCAGCAGGCATAAGACCAGCTGCATAGAGTGATGGGTTGATATTATTGCCCCGAAATGCGGAAATGAGGAGTGACAAGCCTCGCTGCTCCGGGCTGGTTGCTGTGTGTGTTTCCAGACCTGTGTCTGGAGAACACCAGTGCTGGGCAGCCTATCTGACCTTGCATGCTGCCTCTCAGTTGATAGCAGGTTTTCCCACAACAGAGGTTAACCAGGAGAAATTCCAGTTGGAAAATGAGATAAGGTTTGAAAAAGCATTTGGTGACTTACTGCACATAAGTAGAAATTATTGAATTTTTTTAAATCTAGAAAATGCTTAATATCCCCATAGAAAAGGTTTTGTTTTGTTTTATTTGCATTCATAGGAGGTAGACAAAATCATCTGAACTTTTTATACAAATTGATTTATAACAATATAAAAGCGATTAGAAAACTCTGTAATTTTTATTATGAGCATTTCTTTATTTTTTATTAGTTTTTTTTTTCAAACAGCTTTCCCTGTGATTTCTTCATGTTAGTTTAGAGTGATGTTCCTCTGTTTGTCCCCTGCCTCCCATGTATGGACATTTGTCCCTAACTCTGTGCCCACTCAGTGGTTCATGTGTGGGTCTATAAACAAGTACGTTATTTCACAGGCTGCTGAAGAACATACTGCCCCCACTGGTGGGAGGGCAGGAATTTGGAAATGTGTATTTGTGACCTTTCTTTCATCTCTTCCCCAGATTGATATGTTTATACTTGGATATGCCCTTGAAGTCAAGATAAAAGTGTTCAGACTGTTCAAGTTTAATTCCAGGGACTTTGAAGTCTACTACCCACAGGAGCCACTCAGGGAGTGGCCAGAGATCTCCCTGCTGACTGAGAATGACCGCCACTACCACATTCCTGTCTTTTGAGTCTGGCGAGGACCAGGCACCTGCCAATGACAGTGGTCACACTTGCAAGTAAAGTGTTCCTGGAAAACCAAAGCTAGTGTTGCAGCCACTGAAGGAATTAGGACCTTCTCCGAACTACAGGTACACAAGATGCAACAGTGCACAGGTGGCTTTTCTTTGTCTTTCAGTGATTTCCTCCAGAGCAGCTGCACTAATATATTTGTGGGCTTGTGGTTTGACCTTGTTCATAAAGGCCCTGGCCACTTTACACATGGCGGGACTTGAAGAGCATGAGAATGTTTAATTTGGACAAGAACAACAACAGGAAAAAAGAGAGAAGGAAATTCATAGGAAAAAAGACCAACCTAGAAAGAATGAATTTGTTTTTAACTTTTACGTTCTTCATTAAGAATCATATCTTTGGTTGATTTTGGAGCCTCATAAACATGGTCTTATTTTATAAGCATTACCTTCCCAGGAATCTATGGTATATCGATTTTCTAGACCCAGTTGATTAACTGTAAATTATGGGTGCATGTACACACACACACCCGTATGTATACATGTATAGTTTTACATATACACATACACACAAAAAACCACTACTTTGTAATGTTGTACAATGTGTTTTATATCTCCTTACATTTTCTTTTTACATTTTTTATTGTTGCATCTGGCCAGTTTAATACATTTTATATAGATAAAAAATAAATTTTGTACATTTACGAACTGAATGACAATTATTGAAGTGTTATGAAAATATTAAATTGTTATAATTGTTATACATTTAATGTGTAGTGGATAGAATCAGGCCCCAGATTCTATCATGTCCCAGAAAGCTGTTACATCCTAATCCCCAGGACCTGTTGGGTTAAATGGCAAAAAGGATAATAAAGTTGCAGGTGGAATTAAGGTACTAATCTTCTTACCCTGTTATGGGGAGATTAGTCTGGGTTCCCCAAGTGAATCCAATATAATCACAAGGGTGCCTAAAAGCGGAAGAGGGAATTGGAAGAGTGTCCAAGTCAGAGGGAAATGAGAAATCTGGAAGGACAATAGAGAGAGACGCCACACGCTGGTGTTGAAGACGGAGGAAGGAGCTGCCAGCCCAGGAGTGCGGGCAGCCTCTGGGAGCTGGGACAGGCAAGGGGATGGACTCACCCTGGAGCCTCCAGGAAGGAACAGTGAGACCCGGGCCAGACCTCTGACCACTCAGGGGAACTCATTTTTGGTCATCTTTATTTTGGAAATACTTCTCTAGTTTACTTTGGTAATTTTATTTTGGAAGTACTTTACTAATCTGTTGTAAATTTCACTAACTACAAAATAACTTTTCAAATCTTGGCTAATGATGTACTGGCTTCCTTAATGTGTTTGAGGCTTACATTTTCATATAGTTTCTACTATAAATAAAAAAAGAGGTATGTTAAATGCTGTGGTGCATGAAAATGACACTGACTCTTTAATGGGGATAGTCACCTGCATGTACTACATAAGCCAGGTGTCTAATCGTACGTTGTGTTCTGCCTGCTGTCACTTTGTTTTCTTGTTGGAGAGTAATGAGCTCAGACCAAGGGGCTTTGCATTGCCTCGAGAGCCACACAAACAAAATAGAACTCAAGTTCTTCATTGATCTCTGCAATCCTTTCTTGGTCGGAAGTGTCTGTGGTTTTGCACAACCCCTGTCATTTAATTGACACGGTTGGAAGTTATCCCCATGAGTCATTACAGTGACCTAGAAAAATGCACTCTACCCCATGTGTTGACAGCAGACATGATGAGAGCCTGCAGCAGGCTGTGACTGACACTCCTACCTTGCTGCTTCGGGCTCCTGGCTCCACTGGAGCTGTCCAGGCGGCTACCTGGCACGTGTACGCTACCCCTCGCCCTGCGTCTCCTCACCCAGTGTAATGATTTCCACGTCAGTCCAGGATTGGAAGGGAGACCTTTTCCATGGGGACCGACAGCCTGCGGCTCTGTGACATAGCCGCCCACTATGACTATCCTGAACTGTGTGTTGGGGGACAGGGTAGAGTGGGGCAAGAATTATTTAAGTAGAAGGGCAAGACCAAATTGTGAAAATAGGACATTTCAACACAGTGAAAGGAAAAAGTAAAGAAGACCTTTAAATAGTTGCTATTTTGGAGAAAGCGTCAAAACAGGATTTTAGGGGAGGAGATATTGGGTGTTTTTGTTCTGTTTTGTTTTTAAATCAGTTGTATGTTGAATGTAACAAACTAATTAGAATGAACTGCGTATAAATTAGCACCACTTTTAAATAAATGCCAACAATAAATTGGAGGTGAATTGTCTGTGTGATGCCAACATTTAGTGTCTTTCTAACCTTATTTGTTTTAAATGATGAGGGAATTATGGCAAAATGAAAACATATGCCCTTGTTTTTTTCAGATTTTAGAATGTTTCTCTCAAATTTTGGGCACATGTGTCCATACTGAGGGGTTGTGTGAATATTAGTACAAGACTGATTTTTCTTATTGTGGTAAAATATACATAACATAAAATTTACCATTTTAACCATTTTTAAATATACGGTCAGTGGTGCCCTGGCCGGTTTGGCTCAGCGGTTAGAGCGTCGACCTGCGGTCCTGAGAGACCCGGGTTCGGTTCCCGCTAAGGGCGCGTACCTCGGTTGTAGTTTGTCCCCGGCCCTGGTCGGTCGTGCGGGTGGCAACCACTCGATGTGTCCCTTTCACATCGATGTTTCTCTCTCTCTCTCTGTTCCTCTCTCTCCCTCCCAGTCTACCTGAACAAAAAATGGAAAAATGTCCTCCGGTGAGGATAAAAATATATATATATATACAGTCAGTGGCATTAAGTACCTTCACATTGTCATGCAGCCCTCACCACCACCCATCCTCAGAACTTTGGTTATCTTCAAGACTGACTTTTTTTGATAGGAGGCAAATTTAATTCCCCCTACCTGGTACTTGGATTTTCTTTAAAACATTTTTTATTGATTTTTTTTTTTCCAGAGACGGAAGGAGGGAGGGAATGAGAGAGAGAGAGAGAGAGAGAGAGAGAGAGAGATTAATTTGTTTGTTATTCTACTTATTTACTCATTCATTGGTTGATTCTTGTATGTGCCCTGACCAGGGACTGAACCTGCAACCTTGGCATATTGGGACGATGATCTAACCAACTGATCTACCTGGCCAGGGCTGGATTTTTTTTTTTTTATATACTTATCTTTATTGTTGAATGTATTACAGATGTCTCCCCTTTTTTCACCCATTGACTCCCTCCTCCCACTCCCACCCCCTCCTGCCTTCCCCACACTGTTGTCTCTGTCCATTGGTTACGCATATATGCATGTAAGTTCTTTGTTTTTATCTCTTCCCGCTGCCCCTCCCCCCTTCCCTTTGAGGTTCCTCGGTCTAACAACCAATTTGTACTTTTTTTTTTTTTTTTTTATCCTCACCCGAGGACATTTTTTCATTTTTTGTTCAGGTAGAGTGGGAGGGAGAGAGAGGAACAGAGAGAGAGAGAGAGAGAAACACCGATGTGAAAGAAACACATCGAGTGGCCGCCATCCGCACGACCGACCAGGGCCGGGGACAAACTGCAACCGAGGTACATGCCCTCAGCGGGAACCAAACCCGGGTCTCTCAGGACCGCAGGCCAATGCTCTAACCGCTGAGCCAAACCGGCCAGGGCCAATTTGTACTTCTTAATCCCTTCACTGTTTTTGCCCATCCCTGGATTTTTTTTATTACTATTATTATTGTTTTCCTTTTCACACTATCTTTATATCATGTCCTTCTAATCTGAGTATTTCTTTCAGGCTTAGAAGATCCTCAGTGCAGACGTCCAATGTGAGGGAGGTTTAGGTGACCAAATGAATCAGGCTCATCATGTTTTACTTCATCTCCAAAGTAAAGAAGTAACCTTCTGGTTTCATTCTAGAGCTTCTCTCAAGAAACTGTGTTAATTCAGGGCCACCATGGCGACTGGAATTTCTTGGATGTGCACCTTCACAGTCTTGACCAAAAGTTATTTCCACCAGTGGGAGAGCCGGGGAAAAGCCCTGGACCTTCTCCAGTGTATGGAGAGCCAGCCCAGGTAGTGCGGGAGCAGCGCGGACCTGGGGCCCTCATGCGAAGTTTCAGAGGACCTTCCTGCACAGGAATTTTGGGTGGAAGTATTTGTTATTGTTATATATCAGATGATTTTCTCATATTTTAGTTAGATCAGAGAAAGACCAATTTAATTTTTTCTAAGCTGGCTGGTCTTAGGGAGGAAACTATTTAACTTCTGAGTACTCTTATAGTGTTGTGAATTCCACATTAAAGAAAGTAAACATTTTTAGATTGATAACCTGATATGTGAAAACCTATACACGTTTGAGTAAAAGGATGATTAATTCATTCATCTTAGTTTTTTTTTTAAATAGTAAGTTCCTAAAGCTGGTTACTTTTTTTCAAGGATGTGTTTCACACTGCTTAAGATTGGTTGCTGTGTAAAATTTTAAAATCTATTTTTTTATGGATCTAAAACTTTAACAGTCTGTTGGGTTGCTTGTCACAAATTGAATATTGTTGCAGTACCATATTATTGACTATATTTAAGTATACTTTACTCTGTAGCCATTCAGTTTTCCTCAAATTCTAAGTTTGTCATAGTGTTTTACAGTGAGACACAAAGTAAATGGGTCCAAATTGTACAGTTGCTTCTATGTTATTTGTTCAAAATAGTTGGGTTGCCCCAAAATTCACTTTGGCTTTATCCCTGTCATGCTCCTGTAAGTCAAGACAATGAAAACTTGTTTGGCTTACATTGATACTTAATATCAACATGGTTTCTAAATAATGGAAAAACCACTTACCCACATATTCAACAAGCCCTAGACCAAAGCACCCTGTGGCATAGCCAAGGGCTGGCCATATCTTCACGTGCGGATCACAGAACGTGTGGGGAAATGGCAGCTCAGACAGCACGCTCCCAGCCGGTGTGGATGTGCGGACTACACGTGCGATGTCACCGTTATAATCCTCGCCGATGTCTCTGGAAAAGTACCATCCTCTGTTTAAAAAACAAGGCTCTGCATATAGTTTATCCATTGGTCCTTAGAATCAATGTCACCAGGTCTTAGATTGCTATTTATCATTTTAATGCCATCTGTGTCATGTATAATAATTCTTGGAAAGTTTAGTCAAGAGAATATTCTAAAATTTTTTTAAAAATTGCTTGCTTTGAGTAGTTTCAGCTTAGTCTAGATGGGTTGTAAGACCCATTTCAGTACAAGTAGTTTATTTAAACCAGGAATGTGTTCTAAGAAGCATTCCTGAAGTACAGAGATATTTTGCCATTGAAATAGCCTATTTGTAAACAAAGAATATTTACTTGTTCCTAAGTTACAAAACGTCAGACAGAACATCTAGATGGAACCAAATAGAGGTCGGTAGTTAAAACTTTCAGCAGAGCATTTTACAGTTTTGTTTTGCTCACCCTCATGTGGAATGCTTCATGGACACTGTAGAACTTCCCTTCATTGTGCCTTATTTTACATCAACAATTTATAAGGACAAGCACAGAAGTCGGAGGCTTTCCTGGCCACATTGCTAGTTATCACCGCCATCCCCAGAGACAAAATCAGGGAAGCATCTTGGGAACTGCTTCCAGTACTGTGAAGTCTCAGCTTTGGTCCACTGTGCACAGACTTCCTCTGGGGGCTGGCTTGTCTGCTGAGCTTCATGGGAAAGGACCCCAAGGATAGGTGAAGAGAAAGCAGACTAACAACTGGGACGGAGACCTGAAAGCTGCTTGAATGTTCTGGAGCGTCCATTATGTGATTTCCTCCCTCCTCCCTCCCTCCCTCCCTCCCTCCCCCCCTCCCTTCTTTCCTCCCTCCCCACCTCCCTTCTTTGCCTAAACTGCCTGGAGGTGTGCATTGTTTGCCTTGCTCAGGGCACTGACTGAGGAGGTGAATGGATCTGTCCTTCAAGCAATGGCCCTTGTGGGAGGGGATGTTGTTGCCCTAGGCTCCCTAGAGGAAGGGGTGTCTTTTTCTACCAACTAGGATCAGTTTACTGACCAAGTCCTGCACCTTTGGGGGCATCTTTTCCTAACTTGTGTGAAAATTAATAAACAAAAACCTCATTTTAATGGAGACAAGAGGCTAGAAGAGAGAACTCTCATATGCACATCACTCAACACACACCACTGGCCCCAACAGGAAGAGAGGTAGGTCCCTTGCATCTTTAATAAGAAGTGACACTGCATCCGTAGGAGGAAGAAAAGATTCCCCCTGGCCCAGTAACAGCTCAGTAACCATGAAAAGTCACTGTAGTTCCAACTTACAGTGTCCTTCAATGGACCCTTCAATTAGAACAGCCCCTCCCAAGTTTAAAAAAGGGCTTTCCTCTTCTTTGTTTTTCTGGACTTGGCCATGGTTCACCATTAGAAGTATGTCCTGAATTGTAATTCTTTGTTGTTCCTGAAAAATTCATTTTACTATCAGGCTATTGGATTAAGGTCAACGCTTGCATAAAAGGTCTGCTTGGCAGAGGTCCTTGGATCAGTTTACATTTGCAGTGGGATGCTACTTACTTGAGAAGACTCAGATTTCTACATTCTCTTAGTAGAAATGAGCAAGAACTCAGTTTTACCTCAGTTATTTGTGCTTAACAAAAATCACCATCACATTTTATTTCTTTACTAGATTTCAAGCTCCTGTGGGAAGGGATGTAGGTCTTATATCATTGTGACATTAACTGTGTTCGTACAAGTATCAGTTGAGTTCCAAACTGCTAGTTTATAATGGAGCCAAGTTCAGCTTACTTCTTAAAGAAACCAATAATGCAATTATTTTCCCCTGAAATTTATTTGTATTGATCTAGGACTTGAAGACAGCACGTTTTTAGATGTAGTCCCCGGGGGAGGAGCTTCCTGAAGTTTGTGGTACCTTGACATACTCATCAAGTCAATGCAACCTATTGAAAAGCCACAACAAAAAGGTCAAACCAAGTTTTGCTAACGGTGTATCTCTAGTGAGGTTTAAATTAACCAAGGGTATTGAGTTCACCTAGAAACAGGTTCTTAAACAAATATGGCTCATGAAAAAATACTTAGTGTGAGTCACGGACTCCTAAGAATGAACAGAACCTTAAGATGCTTAGGGAACACATGTCACGTTCTACGGCCTGTGGAGAGTCTGGACCCTGATCTGGACGCCACAGAACCTCCTTGCAGGTCCCAGGTTGGAGACAGCAACGTACCGTCAGGCTGGTGTGGCAAACAGGAAGCAACGCATGGGCAGCCTGAATCAGAAAAGCCATGGCAGGAACACTTGCATCCACCTCAGATATTTACCAAAGCCAGAAACAGGAGGACAGGCCAAGGTGCAGAGCTAAAATCAGGAAAAATGAAGTCCCAGATAAGCTTATCACCAACACAGAGGAAAATACCTTTTGGCAGCAAGTAGGGTAGGAGAGCGTTCTTAGACCACAGGAGGCATGAAATGGTCTCTTCTCCACTAGACTGTTAACCCAGACATCATACCTCAGTTCCTGTCGGTCTTCACACCTCTCTGAAAGACAAACACTGCGCTTGGCCTTTGCAGGCCTCAGAGGTGGTGGGCTGATGGCGGGGTACAGGCTAAATGTCTCCAGTAAGGAAGAGCTTTGAGCAAATCCATCAACTCCAGTTCTGTGTGGGTTTTTATTGTAAATGACAAAGGTGTACAAGCTTCAGTTGCTATTTTATGATTAGTATGATACACTGCCTGAGTGTAAGTCAGTCTTGCCAGAAATGAGAGAAATAGGAGTTCCTAACATACTCTGGGTTCTGTTCAAGCAGTTTAGGTTGTGAGGAGAGAAAACGACTTTAGTGAGTTTGCTAGGGAGAATCCCACCGAGTGACAGGGTAGGAAGTACAGCCAGTCCCAAGAAGTTGCCTGGGACCTAGAGAGCCAAGGATTAAGGTTTCAGCTGTTTCTCTCATGGTCCATGTGAGAGGATCTCATTGCTTGAGTCGCTGGCTCACTCTGTAGATGTTCCCTCTCTCTCCTGTCCTCTCTCCACCTCCAGCCCCTACTCTTCATCCTCCTGGTACGTAAGGCAGCTCCTACATTGAAGAAAACTGCATCTTAGTCCCCCAGTTCAGACTCCTGAGAAGCAGAATCTGATTGGCTCAGCCCGCCTATGGCCCTTGAACTATGTGCTCACCTCTATCCAATCATCTGTGGTCAGGGCCTGGAGGCCTGCGGCACAGATTCAAAGTTCCTGGGAAGTGGACATGAGCAAGGTATACCTCAAACCATATGTGATACAGTGACCTTCAGTGGTGGATGAAGAATCTAGTTCATAATTGAGGCTGGTAATCCAATTAGCATTCTCCGTGATAGAAATGTTAATGAAGTCACTGGAGAAGAATAAAGGCAAATGCCAGGGGCACTTAGGGTAGCAGTCACACAAGGTTGCTCTCAGGAAGTACTTTTCTCAGTGGTTAGGGTGGAAGATAGAAAGAAATAAAAATTACAGGTGCCCAGATTTGCTTGTGCAGGTTTGCTACTGTTGATCAACAGAATAGCCAAAAAGTTACACATATGGTGTTTTTGCAACGCAGATGAAAGTTCTGCGAGTATTCCTGTAGTGTGTTGATAGAAAGTGAATTACAGTTCTTTTTTGTCATCTAAACCTTACCTACGTGCGTTCTCAGCCACTTTGGCCTGCAGTTGGTTAACTCTGTAAAGCATTCTGGCTCCAGTACTTGCACTTCCTGCAGCAAAGGTGGATTTGGCATTGTCTGCTTCCTCCAGGTTCCATGACTACTTCCGTAATTTGTTGTTCTCTTTGTGCCATGGGTAGTAAATTTTGACCAGCAGTGAAAATTGGCTCCTTCGTTCTGAAGCATAATAAGCACAAAGGTCAAATCTGATTGTCTGGAACCTCCTGCACAGAATTCCCAACAGCTCCATTACAGGTTAGTTTCAGGTTTACTGTAATGAGATATTGTTTTCCTCATGCCTATTATAATTTCTACACAATATTATATTTGTTAAAATATAGCCTGGGTCCAGGGAACAGAGCAGAGTTCCCAAACCCTTAGAAGGTTAAACCTGCCCTGGCCAATTTGGCTCAGTGGTTAGAGCGTCGGCCTGCGGTCCGGAGAGACCCGGGTTCGGTTCCCGCTAAGGGCACGTACTTCGGTTGCAGTTTGTCCCCGGCCCTGGTTGGTCGTGCGGGTGGCAGCCACTCGATGTTTCCTTTCACGTCGATGTTTCTCACTCTCTCCCTTCCTCTCTCTCCCTCCCATTCTATCTGTACAAAAAATGGAAAAATATCCTCGGGTGAGGATAAAAAAAAAAAAAAGAAGGTTAAACCTGATAGGTGTTACCATTAGTCAGATTGCATTTATGGTTTTCTAGACATTAAGTAAATAAAGACAATGGGAATCTTTGGAAGAACTCGTGGATATCAGAAAAGATAGTTTGGTATTGTAAATGAATAATACACTAAATCTATTTCTGGACCAACCTGTGTTGGAGACATTAAACTCCTACATTTAAAGATTATCAATGTAACTAAGCTAAGCCAAGGGTAGTTTTGGCTTAAAAAATAAATTCATAGAGGAGAAAATATTTCTTACAAGCTAATGATCCGAAAGACCTAATAAGTGGTAAATGTGTTGAACAATGCTGTAAAAATCACAATAACAAGGCAGTCAGACTTAAACCTTCATTCTAACCCCAGTTGAATATCCATGTGGGAAGAAGCAATGCCTTATAAAAAAGAGATCGTTGGTGCTGTACCATATGTACTTACTCCAACTCAGGAAAAAAGTAAATAAATATAGTGAAATAATTTCAAATGGTTCCAAAGCCATTTCCCTCACTTGACACCTAAACTACCTCCAGATAATGAGATTTTCAAAGTCAATTATTGTGTTGAACAAGGAGCAGCAATGAAAATTGTAACCAAAGGTATTTTCAAATGGATGAAAAAAAAGTTTATTTTTAAATATGAACTAGAAAGGAATGTCTCTCCATAAGACTATTTAAAAAGGTTTTAAAAAGTAAAGGCGTGTATATACAAAGACACTTGATGAGGAACAACCTCCTCAAAAGTATAACAATGCCTCAGAGTTCCTGCTTGTAGGCTGATGGTTCTCAAGGAGATGCGTAGTTAGATTAATGCAATCGGTAGTGCCCTTGTATCCCAACAGGGACCGGGAAGTTTAGCATCACTCATGTGGCAGGCCAGAAAGCTGTCAAATCCTTGTATATATCCAGAGGATCAAGTATCACTCTGAATTGCTGACCTTGTGATTAATGAACAACTGTCAGAGAGCTACTTTTCTTTACAGCAGCATTCTGTTTCTCTGCATTACTCATATATCTGGTCCTTCTATTCAACTGCAGCCAACCTCACATTCCACTTTCCTTCACAACTCTTTGGTCTCAAGCTTTACCATCATGGAGAGAAGATTTTATGAATCTCTTGCCAAGGTCAAGCCAGGGATCTTCCACATTATGCCTTTAAGAGAACAGTTTCCAAAGTGACCATTCAAGAGACCCAGGGGGTCACACCTTAGTATGAGGGCTAAACTGAAAAATATTCCACATTTAATAAAAACTCTTTACCCACACATCTAAGAACCTTAATGAACCCCAAACAGTATAAACATACACACACAAAATCACATCATAATCAAATTGCTGAAAAACAGTGATAAAGAGAAAATCTTAAAATCAGCCAGAGAAAAAAGACACATGATATACAGAGGAACAAAGATAAAAATGAGAGCCAATTTATTTTCAGAAATGATACTAATCAGAAGAAAATGGTATGGCATCTTTAAGTTGCAAAATGGAAAAAACAAATACTATCAAGAGGGAATTTTACATCCAGCAAACATCTCCTTTAAAAATTAGGGTGAAATAAAAGCTTTTAAAGACAAAAGCTGAGAGTATTTGCCTTTTAACCACTAGAAGTAATAGTAAAGGAAGTTAAGCAAAACAGGTACAACCAGATGGAAACTTGGATCTACTCAAAGGAATGAAGAACACAAGAAATGGTAAATATGTGGGTAAATATGAAAGTATTTTATTTTTATTTTTAAATTTCTTCTAAAAGTAATTACTTATATAGAACAAAAATATCAAACCTGTTTTGGGGTTCATAACTAATGCAGAAATAAAATGTGTGACAACATGAGCACAGGATGAACGGAGAAAATGGAAGTATACTGTTAGAAGGCAGTTACAAGACATTCAATATTAGTATCCAAAGGAAACCTGGTGAGTTCAGGGTATATATTACAAACATGAGCACAACCACTAAAGACGAGAATGTAGAGGCAGAGCTAACAAACCAGTCACAGGAAATAAGGGGGGAAGTAAGCAGAGAACAGATAGGATGAACAGAGAACATGGTACTTAATCTCAACCATTAAATGTAAGTGGTTATAAACCCTCCGATTTAAAGCAATGAATTAGGTCCAGCTGGTGAAGGGAATTTCATTTATTGTGAACATGAAACAGCAATATGCAGAGTTTTAATAATAAGTATTATTCAATTTGATAGGAAGCAGCAACTAAAAATTCCCTCCATCTCTATGATACACACATACATACTGATAGTTTGGAATGGAGAAGGTGTGGAAAAATGAATATTGGATAGTTAACATGTTTATTTATGGGCAGTAGAAGGGAGAGGCGAGGAAAAAATAGGAGACTGAAAAAATGGAAATATATCCATGACAAAATGTTAACAAAAGTGTTCAATAGAATCTATGACAATGTTGTTGCTATTTTCCTATTATATATTGTTTCATAGTGTTCTTTGAATCTCTCAGTTTGTGGAGGGAAAACAAAAACATTTTGTGAAATAATTCTCCCAAGACAGTTTGGCCTGGAAATGCTTTAGCATTTTATCTGGTAATGCAGTAGCACACAACACTAGCTAATGTACTAAGTAGTTATTAAACATGGCAAGAAACTCCACTGGAAGTAAAAAATAAGCCTGTTGAGATTCGTTGGTTGCGAGTAGCAGCAACTGAGTTTTGTTGACTTAAAAGGAAGAACATTATTGGGGAGAACAGAAAATTGGGCTTGGAATCAAAGCAGCCCCAGCAGGGAGGAAGCAGGAACTCCAGGGATGGTCCCTAGCAGAAGCAGTCTGGTCAGGTGGCTTCCACTGGAATCAATGAACTTCGGTCAAACCCACATCACTGGTTCCAGTGCCTAAGTCCCGGAAGAAGCACTTGACTTATCATTTGCCCATTCTCTTGATACACCAGGACCTACTGGGAGGTGCTCAGGACCCCTGCAGGGGTGGGGAACATCTGCAGGCCTGAGGGCCATATAAGACCCATGAAATCAATACCAGCTAACATCACACAACTCACCAAATTAGCCTGACCAAATATAGCAAGCTAATTTCTAAGTTGATAATTTTGTATGGCCTGCAAATGATGTTTTAAATATCCAAGTGAGCCTGGCTGGTGTGGCTCAGTGGTTGACTATTGACCCATGCACCTGGAGGTCGCCAGTTTGATTCCCAGTCAGGACACATGCCCAGGTTGGGCCTGATCCCCATTTGGGGGCATGCAGGAGGCAGCCAGTCGATGTTCTCTCTCATTGATGTTTCCATCTCTCTCTCTCCCTTTCTCTCTCTCTAAAATCAATAAAGAAAAAAAAAATTTTTAATAAATAAATGTCCAAGTGGCCCTTGGCAGAAAAAAGGGTTCCCCACCCCTGAGTCTCACTAGCAGGAGGGCTTCTTCCTGTAATCACAGTTCCACCAAGATTGAATGCACATAAAGAGGAAAGGCTGTTTCCAAAACAGAATTTAGGGTGCTCTTAGGAAAGATAGATGGACATTGGGTGACCAAAACACATCTTTCTTGGTACTGGAAATGGAAGAGGAACCACGGGGAGAAATGTGCACAGGGCTCAGTGTCACTCTCAGAATACGGAGTCCACCTGCAGTGCATCATCCAACTGCATTCCTGAGTCTGGGGTCCACATTGAGGAGGGTAAGGTTTGCTAATGCTTTTGTGCTATAGATCTGTGGGAATTGAATTTTGTTTATGGTCCCAAATTTAATATAATAGATACAATATGGCTTTCCTTTAGCCTGAAACAAATTTACATAGCAGTTTATTTTGATGGCTTATTTATAGGTATTATATAAAGTTTTTCAATACAAACTTTATTTTTAGTCTCTCATCTCAAGTGTTCTCTTATGTATATATTAATTACTATGTCTTTTTTCCAAATGAGGCTCTAATACTGACCAGAAAAAAATGCACTAATTAATTTGGGGGTAAAAGATATTCTAAATATAATAAATGTTGCTGAGTAATATGAAATGATATGGCATGTTTAAAAAATTATTTTTTTCTTTATTGATTTTAGAAAGAAAGTAAGGGAGATGGTGAGAGAGATGCTGCATGCCCCCCACTGGGGATTGGACCCACAACCTGGGCATGTGCCCTGACTGGGAATCAAACTGGCAACCTCTTGGTGCATGGGTCAATGTTCAACCACTGAGCCACACTGGCCGGGCAATATGGCATGTTTAAACCTTGCAGAAGAACGCCTTGGCTGGTGTATCTAAGTGGTTAGAGCATTGGCCCACAGTCCAGAGAGACCCAGGTTCAGTTCTCGCTAAGGGCACATACCTCAGTTGCAGTTTGTCCCTGGCCCTAGTTGGGGTTGTATGGGAGGCAGCCACTCTATGTGTCCCTTTAACGTTGATGTCTCTCTCTCTCTCTCTCTCTCTCCCCCTCCCTCCCTGCTTCCCTCCCTCCCACTCTATCTGAACAAAAATGGAAAAATGTCCTTGGGCAAGGATAAAAATCATTATGGAATGAAAGTGGGAAGCTTTTGCTTTTTGAAACATTTGGATTCTAGATCCATCTCCCAACATTTCAGAATGTTAGGCGATCCTGTTTGGGCCTGCTCAAAAAAGATGCACTTTCTTTCCTCAGGAAGAGAAGTACTATTTACAACTTTTGTGTTAATGAACCCCAGGATTCCTACAGAAGTGTGCTCTGAGCTCTTACACATTTTTATTTAAGCCAGAGCAAAGGAAACGATGAACATCCAGAGATCAAAGGGCTGTTTGTTTACCTATAAAAATCAATAATTATTTTTATGTTTTTTTTCTTCTTAAGAAAGTGGTATCTGGTTTTACAGAATTTGGCAGAATTTAGAGCATCCTATGCTAGTTATTTTGATATTTATTTATTTTATTATTTGTTTGTTATTAATTTGTTTTTGTTACAGATGTTTCTCCTTTTTCCCCCATTGACACCTTCCTCCGCATCTCTCTCCCCCACCCCATCTCCAGCTTTGTTATCTATGTCCATTGGTCATGCATACATGCATATTAGTTCTGTGGTTTATATCTTCCTCCCCAACCCCCCCTCTTCTGAGGCTTATCAGTATGCACCTCTATGTCTCTGGATCAATTTTGTTCATCAGTTTGTTTAGTTCATTATATTCCACAAATAAGTGAGATCTTGTGATATTTGTCTTTTTCTGCTTGGCTTGTTTTGCTTAGCATAATACTCTCCAGGTCCTTCCATGCCATCTCAAAGGATAAGAGATCTTGCTTTCTTCCAGCTGCATAGTATCCCATTGTGTACATGTACCACAGCTTTTTTATCCACTCATCTACTGATGGACACTTGGGTTGTTTCCAGATCTTAGCTATTGTAAATAGTGCTGCTATGAACATAGGGGTACATATATTAGTGCTGCTATGAACATAGGGTACATATATTCTTTCTGATTGGTGTTTCAGGTTTCTTAGGGTATATTCTTAGAAGTGGGATCACTGGGTCAAATGGCAGTTCAATTTTTAACTTTTTGAGGTCACACCATAGTGTTTTCCACAGTGGCTGCACCAGTCTGCATTCCCACCAGCAGTGTACTAGAGTCCCCTTTTCTCCACACCCTCACCATCACGTATTATTTGATGATTTTTTGATGGTGGCCATTCTGACAGGTGTGAGGTGATACCTCATAGTAGTTTTAATTTACATATCTTTGATGATTAGTGACATTGAGCATTTCTTCATGTCTCTTGGCCATTTGTATGTCCTTTTTGGAGCAGTGTCTATTTAGGTCCCCTGCCCATTTTTTAATTGGGTTCTTTGTCTTCCTTTTGTTGAGTTGTATGAGCACTCTATATATTTTGGAAATTAATCCCTTATCTGATGCATCATTGGCGATTATGGTCTCCCATATAGTGGGATCCCTTTCCGTTTTGATGGTTGTTTCTCTTGCTGTGCAGAAACTTTTTAGTTTGATATAGTTTGTTCATTTTTTCCTTTGTTTCTCTTGCCTTAGGTGTGGTATCAGTGAAAATTTTGCTGTGTATAATGTCTGAAATTTTGTTGCCTACATTTTCTTCTAGAATTTTTATGGATTTATGAGTTACACTTAAGTCTTTTATCCATTTTGAGTTTATTCTTGTGTATGGTGTAAGT
Source organism: Molossus molossus (assembly GCF_014108415.1). NCBI lineage: Eukaryota > Metazoa > Chordata > Mammalia > Chiroptera > Molossidae > Molossus > Molossus molossus. The sequence continues at coordinate 27,883,193 of NW_023425366.1, read as the reverse complement.
TGGTGGTCTAGCTTCATTTTTTTGCAAGTAGCTGTCCAATTTTCCCAACATCATTTATTAAAGAGACTGTCTTGACTCCACTGTATGCTCTTGCCACCTTTGTCAAATATTAATTGAGCATATTGTCTTGGGTCAATTTCTGTTGAAAGAAGAAAAATGTATACTAGAAATGTCACGTTTAGAAAACTTTTGGAGAACCTGGGTAGTCTTTGGTATGCTTTACCTTTGAAAAGACAGTTTCTGTGGAGCTGTCCCTGGTGCTGAACCCACCATGTTGTGAATAGTCAGAGGATGACCATCACCAATCTTTGTACTTATTTTCTTCTAGACTTCTATTACTGTTGGCAATATTAATAAAAGCTATATTTAGAAAACAGTTTTTCAAACATTTTAAGGACTATTTTAAGTTATAGTTTTATTGAGTTATTACTGACATACCATTAAGTTTACCTTTTTAAAGTATACAGTTCAGCAGATTTTAGTATATTCACAAAGTTGTGGAATTATCACCACTGTATAATTTTATTTTATTTTTTAAAATCCTCATTTGAGGATATTTTATATTTATCTTCAGACAGAGTAGGAGGGAGAGAAACATCGATATGAGAGAGACACATTGATTGGTTGCCACCCGCATGACCCCAACTGGGGCCAAGGACGAACCAAAACTGAGATATGTGCCCTTGGCCAGAATTGAACCTGGGACTCCTTGGTCTGCAGGCCAACACTCTAACCACTGAGCAAAACCGGCCAGGGCACCACTGTGTAATTTTAGAACATTTTTATTACTGAAAAGAGAAACCCATCTTTTCAGCCTCTGGGCAACCAGGAATCTACTTTCTGTCTCTACAGATTTGCCAATTCTGGACTTTCATACAAATGGAATCATACTATATGTGGTCTTTTGGGACTGGTTTCTTTCATGCTGCATAATGTTTTTGAGAATTACCGAAGCTGTAATATGTTTCAGTACTTTATTACTTTTTATTGGCAATCAATAATCTATTATATGTATATATCATATTTTACTGATTATCAGTTGATGAACATTTAATTGTTTCTATTTTTTGGCTATGTTGCTAGGAAAACCCATATGCAGTTTTTTTTTTTTTTCCTCCTGTCGACATTTGCTTTCATTTCCTTTTGATATATGTTTAGGAGTAGAATTGCTGGGTTACATAATCTTTTTAATATTTGAGGAACTACAAATACTTTTCCAAAGTAGCTGCACTATTTTGCATTTTCTCCAGCAATGTATGAGGATTAAAATTTCTCCATATCCTTGTCAACATTTGTTATTGTCTGTCTTCTTGATTTTAGTCACCCTAGTGGGTGTGAACTTGTATCTTGTGGTTTAGACCTGCACTAGCATTTCCCTAATGCCTAATGATGTTTAGCATCTTTTCCTGTACTTATTGGCCATTTGTTATGTTCTTTGAAGAAAGGTCTATTTAAATCTTTTGCCCATTTAAAAAAAAAGTTGGGTGATTTTTATTTTTATGGTACAAGAGTTCTTTTGGCATTTTAGATACACGTCCCTTATCAAATATATCATGTGCAAATATTTTCTCTCATTCTGCAGGTTGTCTTTTCATTTTCTTGTGATATAAAAGACTATTTTCAAAACAGTGGTCCTTCTCCGATTCTTCCCAGTCCTTCCCTCAGCAACTCTCCAAGGGTTTGTTAATAGAATGTAATAAGAACTCTAATATTCAACTCTGATTAGCTCATTATAAAGCAGGGAACTCGTTTACAACATAATTGTTGGGAAACATCATATGAAAGAAACATTTTTGTGGGTCTCTGGTAAAAGACTTGTTTGTGAAACTGAATGATGTACAGTATGTGACATCTGTTCCCTGCAGAAGAGGTATGCCTCACTGCTGTATTGTTCTCATCACATTGCTTGAAAATGATAGCCAGAAAAAAGGTAAATGGAAACATAGAACTACTTTCTAGCCTAATAACTATTAAGCTCCTGTTTTCAAATTCTGTTCTTTGGCGAGAAAGTAATCCCTTTTATACAATCAGAAATAGATTAAACTATTTTTTTTATCCTCACCCGAGGACATTTTTCCATTTTTTGTTCAGATAGAGTGGGGAGGGAGAGGGAGAGAGAGAAACATTGACGTGAAAGGGACACCTCCGGTGGTTGCCACCCGCACAACCCAACCAGGGCCGGGGACAACTGCAACCGAGGTACATGCCCTTAACGGGAACCGAACCCGGGTCTCTCTGGACCGCAGGCCGATGCTCTACCGCTGAGCCAAACTGGCCAGGGCTAAACTATTTCTTAATTGGAATGTATTAACCTTATGCAAGAGTGTTTTTCCCCTTTGTGAAAAGCAGAATAAGAAAAATAATCTAGTGAGTTAACTGAGGTCACTTTTATTCCCTTAAAAAGTTTCAAATACAGCCCGGCTGGTGTGGCTCAGTGGTTGAGCATTGACCAAGAGGTCATGCTCAAGAGGTTGCCAGTTCTATTCCCGGTCAGGGCACATGCCCAGGTTGTGGGCCCAATCCCCAGTGGTGGTGGTGGGGTGTTTCTATCTCTCCCTCTCCCTTCCTCTCTCTAAAAATCAATAAAGAAAAACAAGTTCTCAATACAGTATTTATACAACACCTACAATGAATTGAAAAAATATCTTTTAACTCTCATAGTACTGGGCTGAAAATACATCTCCCTTACATTGGCAGTTTTTCACTATGTTTAAGTTAAGGGATACTCTTTCTCCTGCTAAAGTCAATAATTGCTATCAATATAACTAGAAAATCTTTCAAACACTTAAATTTTAACTTGTTCATAATGGTAGAAGACATTTATTAATATTTATTTTTAATGCTTATTTAGTTGGGCAGAATGAGAGTAATATAATAGTTTCATTTACAAATATCTGAAATTCCTGCCTAATTTATATAACTTTCAATGTGTTTCATCCTAGTATCTTAAGGTCATAAGAGTAAGGGTTGTTTGAAGTACTTTTTATATTGTATCCACATAATTCCTGTGTTGATTTACTTTTTAAAATAAATACATAGTGGGAGTAAGAAGACTTCTGTTCTATATTTGGTATCACTGTGATCTTTAGAAGGTAGATTAGTGTGCGTATGAAGATGCACTCACAGGGGAATAGTTTGTTATCTCCAAGAATTAGCTAGGCCTTGGAGGGGCATTCTGTCCTGGGCCAGCAAGGTCCCAGATGCCAGAGCATCAAGAACACAGAAAGAGGAAACATAGTTAATACAGGTCCTTAATAGTTTTTAAGAGTGTAGAGGTTTTTCAGAGACCAAAAAGCTTGAGAACTTTTGTGCTAGGTTGTGTAAATAACAAAGAAGCTCCAAATCTTAATATCTGACTTAACAGAACAAAGAGGAGGTCTTTTTCTTGTTCATGCAAAGTCTTCATGCTTCTGAAAGGCAGCATACAAAGACTATCTGAACATTTTTTTAAAAAGGCTATATTGTCATAGAAGAAAAGAAAGTCATTTAAATTTAATTACCTTAGTTTAGTGAGAAACTCCCCACATTATCCTTATTTTTCTCATTTTTTAAATGAACTAGTGCAACTTCATCACTTCTTAGGAAGAGTTCAAGGACTGGTGCTTGGAAATTTCTGATGTCTAAGACAATTATGGATGCAAACAACTAGAAGGGAAGGAAAGATCTTACTTTGTTTACATGCTGAAAAACCCAGCAGAGAGAGGGGAGGTTGAAGATATTGGAAGGAGGTTCTCAATGAAAATCCCGGAGGAGGTGAAAGGACCAAGGAGGGAATGGTCTGAAATGGGGACAGACAGACATCTCTTCCTCTGAAACTGGTTGGAAAGGAAGATGAGAGGGTGCCCTCGAAAATACGTTAGTTGGGAGGAGAGAAGCTGAGAGAATCTACCCTTGGTGGCACTGATTCTCTTTATATGAATCACAGACAAGTTCATTGCTAAAAGTGAGGTGGGCAGGAATGATGAAGGTTTAGGAGGTCCGTTGCAGAAATTGGGAAGGGACTGGACCAGCAACAGATAGGTGATGGAACAGAACCGAAGGCCCAGTTGACTTTAGACCTTAAATAGTAACAGCACAAAGCACATGGTAGCCTAACTTTTCTAAGTGTGCTTTTTAACCTGGCATTTAACAGAAAAAGGGTGGGGTTAGTATAGGGAACTGATATTTATGGAAAGGCTGTGTGTTTGATGGTTAAGAGCATGGCCTTTGAAGCCAGCTGGCCTGAGTTAGAATCCTGACTCTGTCAGTTACTTTCTTATTCAGTAAAATGGGACCAATAATTGTCTGTGGGGTTGTTTTAATGTGGGTAATAATAGTTTTGTGAAGTTATCTGAGGACTAAATTACTTACTATATGATGTGGGTTTTCTTTCCACACACCCTCTGCTAGGGGTTAAGGGCCCCACCTTGTTTTCACGCTTAGGTGGGTGTTGAACTCTTGAAAAGGGACCAACTCCACTCTTGTCCATTTCCTTCTTTGGGCATGCCCTGCTAAGACTCCTCTTCTGTGGCTCTCATGATCCCCTGTGGTATTGGTGGATAAATAAGGGGCAGGTACACCTGGCTCTTTCCTCTTGTCTTTCCAGACTGTATTTTGGCATCATCTCTAAGTCCTACTTTCCTCAGGCCTTTAGCTTTGAGTCTCAATGACCTATTTTAGAAGTAAACTGCACTCTTCCTCATTTATATTCTTACTCTAATAATTCTAGTCTACCCCTTCATCTGCTTGCCCTCCAGACAGATACCTCTGGGTCACAGGGAAAGGTCATAGATGTGGAAGATGCAAAAGATAAAAATATATTTTAAAAGGTCTAATTTCACCCATTACCTGTCTTAATTTTCCTACGAGCATAAGTTCACATCAACCTAAAATACCCAAGCCTGATGCTCAAAGGGATTAATTCAGTTCTGTGCCTGTGTTTCTCCCCCAGTACTCTGCATTGCCTGAAAGGGTGCACTGGTCCCTGGGGAGGGGAAGGTGTGGAGGGATACAGCACTGGAGGAACAGGCGATAAGGGAGTTTCGGGTGTTGATGAGAGAGTAGATGCTTACTGTTAACAGCACAGGCAAGAAGAGGGACTGTGAGTGTAGAGAAATAGGGGCTGATAAACACGAGAGAAGGAAGAAGGAGCTGGGTGTCCCAATAAACTTGAGGAGCAAGTGGGAGAGGGGAAGAAGTGACTTCTCACACAGAGTGCGGTGTAAAGCTGACGATTTAAAGGGGGTTTACTTTCAGGTGATGACAAGGCCTGGGGTGTAGCCACTGGATTAAGCTGAAGAGAAGCTGAACACCATTGGTGTGGAGGACACAGACTGTGGGTTTCAGTTGCTTGAGTGAATGTTGAAATGAACAGATCTAGTGTCAGAGTCTTTTATAAATGTTGAGAGTGATCTGGAAGTTGGTAAAGAGTGGGCGGGGCCTGGGTTAACAGAGGCACTGAGCTGGTGCGTGGCAGGAGCATCCTGAGGAGGGGAGGGCTGCCCAGGCGGAAGGACCTTGGTTCTTCATTAACACCTGGCACTTCTCATACATGACTTCCTGTGGTCCTCCCAGGACTCCGATGGATGCACACAGGGAGGGAAACAGGTTTTCTCCAAAAAACCCAGCTGTTTCGAGTCAGCATTAGGACTCAGGTCAAGTCTCCTTTGATCCATGTTGGCTGTAGTTTGCTGTGAGCCTTGTTCTTCTGTGTACTATTCACAGAAGATTGACCTCCTAGGAAAAAACAAAAAACAAAACATGTATAGGTTCTACACAGAAAAAGAAGAACATTTCTGTAAATGTTCTTCATCCCAGACTGTGCTAAAAAACTTCAGGCTATAAATGATGGGGAAGAGCTGTTGAACTGCTAGGAACTGGTCCAGGAGAGGTTCTTATAATGCCACCTAGTGTCCATAATTGGACTTATCCACAAAGCTTGGCTATAAATATTCTGAAAAGTAATTTATTTATGTAAGTTGCAAGTAACGGCTTACTTTTGTAAAAGAATAGCTATTAAAACACCTAATACTTTTCTTCCCCTACCGGGCAGATTTCTTAACCTAGCCTCTTGATTGCTTTGAGGGCTAGACCAACTCAGTTAATTATTTCATTCCACAAAACAAAAAATGATGACCTAGTGACACCCATGGTTATCTTAAAATCCATACTTTCTGTAAGGTCTTGGATCACTTGGCATAGTGAGAAGATTGTTAGGCTTAGCACCAGAAGTGTCTAAGGCATTTAGGTCTTGACTCAGTGGGATGGTGTACAAAAAGGTGCTTTCTTTGAATGAAGTTCTTATAACCCAACCCTCCAATATATCTAAATTTACACATTGGCCAAATAATTTAAATACAAAATATTTCCTCTCTTAAGAGAAGGAAAAGAACCCTGGCGGGGTAGCTCAGTTGGTTGGTTGGAGCGCTACCCCGATGCACTGGGGTTGCAGGTTTGATCTCCTGTTGGGGGGCAAGCTTTTGTTGCCTTATGTTGGAGTCTTCTCTGAAAGCAAGATTTAAATTGTCCTTTTGTTTTGAGGCTCTAGAACAGCACCATCCAATAGAAATATAATGTGAGCCACATAGGTTATACTAAATTTTCTAGTATTGTATTTTTAAAAGCTGAAACAGGTGAAATTAATATTGTATATAATGTGATATTTCCAAAATGTTATCATTTCAAAATTCAATCAATATAAACTTAAAAATGAGATATTTAATATTCTTTTTGTTCTTTTTTGGTACTAAGTCCTTAAAATCCCATAGTATTTACCAAATAGCAAATCTTAATTCTGACCAGCTACATTTCAATGCTCACTATTGGATAACACAACCCTTGAGGCACACACTGGCTAATAACATTTGGAATGGATGAGAGGTAAGACTTTTGGTTTTGTGAAAAAAACAGGCCTATCCATGGCCTCATACAGATGCAAAAGGTATCTTTCACCCCAGGGCCTCTGTCGCACAATTGTATAATGTGGCCTTAGTATAAGTACCCCAAGAGATAGAGCCACCTCAATTTGAAGACTATTATTTTAAGGTAGAGACTGGCTGCCAAGGTCTTTGGCACTGATGCAATAATAATGAAAATATACATCCTGTGTTCTGGAGAAGACCAGTCAACTATCCTAAAATTCTGAACCAAGTGAAAAGAAAAATTCATGAGACAAAGATTAGCAGAAGACCCAGAAAGCCCTTGTTACTCTGTCAGCAAAATCTTGATATAATTTTTGAACATAAGGTTGACAACTACCTTATCATAAAGAGAGTTTATGGTAATAGTAGGGTGATGTTTTCCCCTCTATCATGGAGGTAACAGGTGGTTATATGAAAACTATAACCTAACATGAGATTACTTAGGGAGGTGAACATTTCCTATGTTATGACATAGTCTTGACAAAAAAAATCTTTCTTACTTTTATTTTCTTAGGAATCTTCTATGGTTTGTCCCACTATCTCTAAGTTTTAGTGTGCAGAATGAATGATGGGCTTCCTTTCCAAAATAACCCAGATTCTTGCCCTAAATGGTAAGTGTAAAAAAATACTTTGTGATACTGTGATACAGCCTGGACTCCCATGACAAAATACCATAAACCAGGTGGCTTATAACAACGTGAATTTATTTCTCCCAGTTCTGGGGCTGGGAAGCCCAAGATCAAAGTGCTAGCTGATTTGGTTTCTAGTGAGAGCTCTCTTCCTGGCTTGTAGATGGTTGCCTTCCGTGTCTTCACATGGTGGAAAGTGAGGTCTGGTGTCTTTTCCTTTCCTTACAAGGACACCAGCCCTATCAGATTAGAGCCCCACCCTTATGACCATCTCACAGGGTTAGTATAACAAACTACCACAGACTGGGTGGCTTTAACAAGTTCTGGAGGCTGGAATTCTTAAGTTAAGCTAGGTTGCCAGTATGGTCGAGTTCTGGTGAGGTTCTCTCTTGGGTTGCAAACTGCTGACTTTTTGTATCCTCACCTGGCAGAAGGTGGAGAGAAGCAAACTTTCTTTGGACTCTTACTAATCTTCATGAGGGCTCCACCCTCTTTATCTCATTCAATTCTAATTATTTCCCAAAGGCCCCACACCTCCTTATACCACCCCAGTAGGGAACGAGATTTCAACAAATGAATTGGGGTAGGGGGCACAAACATTCAGTCCATAACACTGAATATAGCTGCACTGGGGATTAGGGCTTCAACATATGAATTCGGGAGGAGGGGGTACAATTCAATCCAGAGCAGATATTAAGGTACTTAAAAGTATGAAATTCCATTTCAGATGCTCTTCAAGTAAATTAAGGTTGTCATCTGCTGCCTGGTTGATTTCTTTAGGATGAAATTGTTTAGCTGGAGGCCAATGGCTGGTTTACTATTTTCCAGGATTCCAGGCTTTGTATAATATCATTCTGTCACCTCCTTGTGTATGAAATGGTTTCATTTTCATGGTAAAATGAATTTCATTATGACCCATACTTCTCCCAAGAAAAACTCTTGGGGACAGTTTGGGGGGTTTCCAGGTACATTAATATTACTGCAGGATATTTTTTCTAATGAACTATTTCTATTTTTCTCTATAAAGTTATTTCTTGTTGTCTCAGAACTGCAGACATAGTAGTTCCCCTCACCCATTCTGTTTAAAAATAATGAGCATTCCACAATCATGAGGAACAGAGGGTCTTTCACATAAATACATGGGTATTTCTAGAGTAGTTAATTTCTTTGTGAAACTAGCAACACTTCCTTTCAAGCTTGAGTGCAGCACAGGAATCTGTGAAACTAGCATAAACTAAAAAGTACCTTTCCTGTAAATACCTTAAAATTGGTATCCAGAATACACTTGAAATCTATTTTTTTATTGCTGTGACAGTGGGAAATTCCATAAAGTAAAAATTTAGGGTGTTTTGACTTTGCTGTAACATATGATATTTATGGTATTAAAAATGGAGATATGTATCCTTCTTGTACTAAATTCCTTATAGAAAATTCAAAAAATCAATCAATCAAACAAACAAAACAAACATTCTGATGGTTCAGCAGTGTTCTTCATGAACAGTTATTGCAAGTAAGGGCTAGTATGTTCAAGGAAGAGGAACTCAGAGTCTTTCATGCATTATCTATTCTAGGCAAGACCACTGAAGTTATATTAAATTGAGATGATTCAAAATGTAAGTCACAAAGTCTAAGGACTTACAAATTATAATATCATCATATAATTTTTAGTTATCTAATTTAGGAATTCTAAGGGGAAGCTAGAAACTAATGGAATTGTCTCTAGTAATGTTATTATATAGGCTTTTACTTAAGCTTATAGATATTTTGTTATTATTCATCTTGACATAAGAATAGGCTAATTGTAATTATATTTCAGTTCATGGGCTTCTCACAATTTCCTCTTAGAAACTCTAATTTAGCTTTTGACTTATTTAGCTTAATATACTTGTTCTCTAATAATTTACTTCTGCAATGTTAATAAAATTTTTAGCATATCTCAATATACATATATATTAAAACACACATGTACTTGTGTGTTGATGTATTATATATGCTATAAAACATATATAGAAGAGAAATTTTTAAAAGATTAAAGATGAAATAAGTAACATTTAAATTTAAAATTTTCCATTGAAGTTCAAAATAAGAACAATATAACTAGATATTCATATTTTGGAAAGTCTTGGCGTAACACTGTAACAAGCCCTTTTCAGTTTGCTTTTTTTCTTAATAGACTTTATTTTTTTAATAGTTTTAAATTTACAGAAAAATGGAGGAGATAGTACAAAGTTCCTATATACCCTGCACCCAGTTTCCCGTTATTAACATCTTACATTAATATGGTACATTTATTACACTTAATAACCAATATTGAGCCATTATTAACTAAAGTCAAAGTTTATTCAGACTTTCTTTAACCTAATGCCTTTTTCTCTTCCAGGATCCCATCCAGGACATCATATTCCATTTAGTTGTCCTGTTCCCTTAGGCTCCTCTTGACTGTGGGAGTTTCCCAGACTTTTTTTTTTTATCCTCACCTGAGGACATTTTTTCCATTTTTTTGTTCAGATAGAGCAGGAGGGAGAGAGAGGAAGAGAGAGAGAGAGAAACATCAATGTGAAGGGACACACTGAGTGGCTGCCACCCGCACGACCAACCAGGGCCGGGGACAAACTGCAACCAAGGTACGTGCCCTTAGCGGAAACCGAACCCGGGTCTCTCTGTACCGCAGGCCAACGCTCCAACCGCTGAGCTAAACCGGCCAGGGCTCCCAGACTTTTTTTGTTTTTGATGACCTTGAGAGTTTTGAAGTGGGCTAGTCAAGTGTTTGGTAGGATACCTCTGTAATGGAATGTGTAATTTGTATGATAATTTTTTTCTCATTATTATACTGAGGTTATGGTTTTTGGGAATATCATAGAAGGACAGTACCACTGTCATCAGATCATGTCAAGGTTACAATCCATTAACATGATTTTTTACTGAGCTCAGGTCACGAGGTAAGTTGGTGGCTCATGGATAAGCATTCAGTCTCTACTAAGGTCCAGTAGCCAAAAGCTGTTTCTCAAAAGTAGAGTATTTTATCCAAAGAGGATGGCAGTACTTTTCTCCAAAATCCTATTTGCATTGTGATTAACTTACAGGTGCCTGTCAGTCTACAAACAGCAGCTGCAGGCGCCACTGCCACTTCAAGCGCTGCTAAATTTGCTCGATTATGTGGTCCAAGTGGCAGAGCAGCCTAGACCTGTTGTGCCTCTTCTTAAGTAGTAGGAGGGGCCAGATGGAACAACTTACCCCTTTCCTTGATACACCCCACACCACTGGACCCCTAGAAATTCCACTGAGTTAGAAAGCCCTTGAATTTTAGGGGATTTGTTTCCCATCCTCTAGTATGCAAATATCTTACCAATGTGTGTACAGTAATTGCTAATTTCTGTCTATCAGGACAAATCAGCACATCATGATCAGAGATCATGTAAGAGACTAGTGTGATGTTCTGTGGAAAGGGAAGAGGAAAGGGATGGAGATCCCTGCAAATTAAATTATGATGTAGGGCTGAAGACTTGCTCTGTCCTGTGTTTGGACAGTGAGAATGTATTGCTGGACTTGCCCGTTGAATTAAATTGCTCTGGCAGTCTTTTTCTACAAGCACAGAGGGAAAAAGCATTTTGCCAGATCAATAGCTATATACCAAGTACTGGGAAATGTGTCAATTTGCTCAAGCAATGAAACCACATCTGGAAAAGCAGTGCAACTGGAATCACCACAGAATCATATTTACAAAACCCCACTGTCATTATCCAAGATCCAGCTGTCTTCTGTACATGAGAAAGAGGTGAGCTGGAAAGGGGTGTGGTGTATTACAACCTCTAAAACTTTGCAGTCCTTGATGGTGGCGCTAATCTTTACAATTCCTCCAAGAATGTGGTATTGCTTTTGGTTTACTTTTTTTTTTAATCCTCACCAGAGGATATTTTTCCATTTATTTTCAGATAGAATGTGAGGGAGGGAGGGTGGGAGAAAGAGAGAGAGAAACATCAATGTGAGAGAGACACACCAGGGCCGGGGACTGAACTGCAACCCAGGTACAGGCCCTTGACCAGAATCAAAAGTGTGAGTCTTTGGTCCTCGGGCTAATGCTCTAACCACTGGACCAAACCAGGCAGAGATGGTTTACATTTTTATAGGTATAAACAGTTCTAGTGGCTTCCATTTAGCCTTTCCTACCATAACAGCCTTCACTTTATAGGTCAGGGAACCAATGTGGGGATTCTGCTAGTTACTGAACATCTATTTTAATCATGCATTCTAGAATTGGGAAAATAACCACAGGATGTGTTCAGAGACCCACTGGGCCTACTATGAGATGAACCTGAACTAAAACTCCATTGATCTCTTGACCTCCCCAAGTTCCCTACTCTGATACATAGAATGATGTTTTGGGTTTCCATGAATTAGTGTCATGTTAGAGCCATTGTCTACTAATCCCCCCAAAGCCTGATTATTTCCTTTCCCCCAGTGCACAGTGGCCCTAGTGGATGGTCATATGACCCTTTGGGGAAGGCTGGGGAATAGATTAATGATATATATTTTTGGCAGTGTAGCAGGGTACTTTCTCAAGAGGACTTCCCTCCCCTTCATTCAAAGAATTCTGGGTGTGTAAACTGGCTCAAGTCTGCAAACTACAAGTCAGACATTTCTGATTACTGCTTTAGTTCAGCTGTCAATTACAGTGAGCACACTCACCATGTTTTTGTCAATTAAGTACAACCCTTATTCCTGCCACGTTGGGATCCCTTCATTCCCACTGCCTTTAGGAATCCAAGTTTGATGGCAGCAGTTTCCACTTTAAGATATATCTGACTCCAGAGAAGAGCAATTGCATATTTCTTTAAGGATGCTGGGAATCCCCTCACAAATTTATTTCTCACAGTCATGGTGAAGGGTTATGTCTTCTGGCCCCTCCTGAGGTGGGTGAGGTATTACATGAAAAGTCTACTCTAATATTCCAATCTCCCTTTGACTTTGGTAGCTTCCTCTACAGTATCCTAGGCAATTCTGGCACTTCATTTAGTGTAGACACTGTTGGGTGGATGGAAGTTAAGTGATGAAAGGAGTTTTCACTCAGGTCCTTCTTATAGTGGGCCCAGTGTCCTCAAAGCCATCTTGTGGTTAACTTCCCAGTTTCACATCATACATGATAGGAAAAGGCAATCAATCAAACAGTTAAGCTTTTCTAACCCTTTGGGGTAAAATGTATCTAGAATATCTTACTGGGCCCATATCAATAAATGCAGCCTGGTAGTACTTTATAATCTTTCTTCTTGATCCCTGTATTAGATTCCTAGGGATGCTATAGCGAAGTACCATAAACTGAGTGACTTAAAACAACAGAAATTTATTCTCTCACAGATATCTGGAGGCTAGATATTTGAAATCAGTTGTCAGCAGGGCTACGCTTCTTCTAAAGGCCCTTTGGAATAAACTGTCCTTGCCTCTTCCTAGCTCCTACTGGCTCCTGGTATTTCTCAGCTTGTAGCTACATCACTCCAATCTCTGCTTCCGTCTTCACATGTCCTTATTCCTTCTGTGTCCATATATCTCTGCATCCTCTCTTATAAGGACACCAGTCATTAGATTTAGGGCCCTGTCTAATCCAGCATTACCTCATCTTAACTGATTAAATCTGCAAAGACCCTATTTCCCAAAAAGGTCCCATTGAGGCTCCAGGTAGACATGAATTTTGAGGGACACCATTCAACCCAATATAAACCCATACCTTTAATATCCATAAGATACCTAATATATTCTTTTAGTTTTGCTGATTTTTACAATTTAAAATTAAAGGGGAAAAAAAACAGAGTTCTTTTTCTTAAAATGCAAATATTCTTTCCATCCAGTTTCTCACTTTGGTGCCCTGTACCATTTAATCTCCCTACCCTGGTCTCCCAGTCTTGCCCTTTTCCAATCTTTTTTCTAACTGCAAACAAAGTGATCTTCCAAAACAGTCCTTCCTGTCCTTCATTGAGGATGAAGCACAGCTCCCTAATTAGCCTAAGGTGGCTTTTCATGATCTGGTTTACCGTATCCTTCCATGTTTCATCTTTTATTCAAATCCCCTGCTACCTATCTGTGTTGCCCCTGAACACTTGCAGGTTTCTCAACTGCCATGCCATCCCCTCCTTCTATACCCTGGTTCTGCACTTTTTTGTTTGATAATGCCCCTTGCACTCATGGCTGCGGCTCATCTTTAGAGGTTACTCCTCTATCCCCTCCCCAGAGGTGAAACGTTTCATCCTCTGGTCTTTGAAGTCTGTACATATTTTCCTTTTGCTCTTGTCCCTCTAAAATCAAACTTTCTATTTGAAAGAACACCGTCCAAGAACCACACTGATGCGTTTGCTGAACTGTCCAGTAGAAGAGGTTCGCTCTTCCCGCCCTCACGCAGGGGAGGGACTGTAACTCCCAGCCCTTGGACGACAAGCCCGACGCCCCATCGAAGGCCAAAGTCTTCCGAAGTCGGGGGCGGGTGGTGACGGAACTGTCACCCAGGGAAAGCCAGAAAGCCGCGATCACTCAATCTGCCCACATCCCTCTTTATAGTCGAGGAAATGCAGGTCGGCGCAGAGCAACACTCGGAAGCCCAGAGTGACACTGCAATGTGCCCAAATCTGTCAGCGCCTGTACACCTCGGGTCGGGCTTCCTCCTCCTCCTCACCGAGGACCTGTCCCGCTATGCGCCCGGTCCTTTCCCTCCTCTTACGCCCCGCGCTGCCTGCGACATCCACGACAAGGCCCACGACAAGGCCCACGACAAGGCCCACGACAAGGCCCACGACAAGGCCCACGACAAGGAGGGCTCACCACAAGCTCTGCAGCAAACTGACGGCTCGAGGGGGCGGAGCATGCGCCGTGCGTGGCCACGCCGCGTCTGGCGACTCCACGCCGGCAGCTCAGCCCGCGCAGGCGCATGCGCAGGCTCCGCGTTCCTGGACACCCTCTCGCCCTTTCCCCGCCCTCGCGGGCCGCGCCCCCTGGGTGAGGGTCAGAGGCCGCGGGGCGGGCGGCGGTGACGCGCCCGGAAGCGCTCTGTGCACCGTCGGAAGCCGGCGGGCAGTGGAGCGGCGGCGGCCACCGCCGGGCGCCCCAGCGGGAGGGGCTCCGGATCGCCGGAGGCGCTGACCCCTGCGGCGCCGCCGCCGTTGTCGGCGGCCTTATGAGTCGGGGGACCATGCCCCAGCCTGGAGCGTGGCCCGGCGGGAGCTGTGCTGAGAAGCTGGCGCGGGAGGCGGGGGCCGCGTCTCCGGGCCCCATCAGAGCCGCGGCGCGGGAGGGCGGGAAGGCGGAGGCCGGCGGGCAGTCTCTGGCCGCGTTGCGATGCCCGGCCGAGCAGTGAGTCGCGGGGCGCGGCGGGGGTGGGAGGGGGCACCGGCTCGGTCCGGTCGGGAAGGCTGGGCGTGGGGTGGGCTCGGGAGCAGCCGGCGGAGGGCCCTCGTACCCTGGGATCTAAATGAGGTAGTCGGGGCAGAGGAGTTTACGGACGCTTGGACCGCCGTCCGAGTGCAGATGGTTCTCCCGAGGGTTCCTTGTGGTTTTGGTCATCTAGTGCCTCCTCCCCCGATTTTTTGGCTACTGTATCTCCATAACTCTGAAGTTAAGGAACGCTCCAGAAACTTGGGAAACAAACCCGAGAAGCCTATTATAACTAACACCCAGTGGGTTTTCCCCTTCAACCTGGTAGGAAAATGGAGCCACGCGACATGTGTGTTCTTGAAGGCAAGTCCCCGCTTGATGAGCGTCCCACCTGTTGATGGACTGGACGGAGTCCGACCCAATTTAACGGCTTAAGCAGATATCCCCACTGCCCCTTTATTTTTAAATACGGAAGGCAGTGCGGGTTAGATCAATTCCTTGCAGAACTGTGAAGAAGGCGGCATAAATCGGAAGCGTTTATAGTTTCTGCAAGGGCGTGGGGGTGGGGGTGGAAGCAGAATATAAACTTGGAGGCTGAAACTTTTTCCACACTTGCCAATTTATAAGTACATGTAAATGCCTTTGAATTCCCAAATTGAGGAAAGCACCGAGATAGTTTGACAGATAGTGTAATTGGCTGTAAAGTTGAATTGTAAGATGTGTTTAAATGCTGTTTTTTAAAGTTTTGGATTTCCTAAAAATGGGTCTGCTGCAGGTCTCTTATGCAGATAGCATATTAAAATAACTGTCCTTTGCGTGGTTCTTTACCATGGACTATGATATTCTCATTTATTGAGCACCCTTTGGGATGTAATTATCCACACTTAATTCTTACTGGGAAGTATTTAGAGTAGGAAGTCTCAAACACCTGCCCCCAGGAGTGAGGCAGGTAACCTGAGTAAAGCTGGCCAGGTTGGTGTTCCTGGAGAGCTGGACCTGTCCCTGTTGGGGGTAGTCTGCTAAGTTTCAGCCTATTGTGGCTGGCTTTTCTATATTAAAAAAAAAAAAAATTTAGATATCTGACTTTTGTATGAAATGTCCTGATTTTTTAATAGAATTTTATTTTATATTGTAATTGAAACCACCAAGCGGGCCCACGACTTGTGGCTTCAATTTTGCTCCATAAGTTGGAGACCTACCTCAGAGTTTGCAATGGTAAAATAGGAGTGTCTTCTGCCTCTGCCCCTCCCCTCCATAGCCCATGTGGGTTTCTAACTGCTACTACTTCACTTCTGCCCCCACCTAATGGCCTCGGCCCTCAGATGCTGCGTCCAGCCTTGGCCTGAGCAGCTTCATGTCCCTTGGGTGATGCAGAAACTATGAATTGATTATGTTCTCTAAAGTATACATAGTTATTTGGCAACTATTCCTGCTGGCTGTGGTTTCCAAAGTCTGAGCACCTGGGGAAATGGGTCATGGTGTGGAAGGAGCACTCCTTCCTGATGTAAAGGTTTGGCGACCTCCTCTGTCTACTGTCAGTAGAATTATAGACAGCTGCAAGGAATCTAAAAAACCCAGCCTAAAGTTTGTTATTTTACACATTAGGAAACTGAGTTGCAGATGGCTAGATACAGTGTGACCAGGGAGACAGGCACTAGGTTTCAGGGCCAAGTTCCCTGATGCCTGGGTAGGAACCTCCTCCCATCTTTATCTGGCTTCCTCAGCAAAGCAGGTAGAGGGACATGATTTATGACAGCAAACTTCAGATTTTTGTTTCCTGGAATAGATGTTTCAGTTTGCAGTTTGTTTAGAGCTTAATCTATTTTTCCTCCTGCTTTTGTTGTCTTTGATTATCTTATTCCCCTTTAACTCTCATAAGAGAACAAGAGGGAGCAAGGGAAAGGAGGTAAAGATAACTAGTTGTCAACAGCTTCTGAAAACCACATCTTGTATTTTGAGCTTTCTTGCCTATTATATAGGCAATGAGACCATTCCTCTTTGCTCTGTGATCTTTTCTTAAGGGCTAGAGAAACTACTGTATCACATAAACTGCTTACTTTATAGTTTGCAATATAATATGTGCACATCAGTTCTTACATGATGAAATATGTAGCTTAATAGTTGGGCATAGATTTAAATAAATAGTGTAATGCCTGAATTGCAACCTAAAATGCTTTTTACTTTATTTTATTTTATTTTAAATATGTTGTTACTGATTTTAGAGAGTGGAAGGGAGAGGGAGAGAGAGAAACATCGATGAGCTGCCTCTTGCAGTCCCCCTATTGGGGATCGAGCCTGCAACCCTGGCATGTGTCCTAACTGGGAATCTAAGTGGTTACCTTTTGGGTGTATGGTATGACACTCAGTCAAATGAGCCACACTGGCCAGAGCCCTAAAATGCTTTTTAAACTATTTATTTTTGTCATTGCAGCCACGTTTGTTTTCACCCAAAGAATTGGGTTTGCCCTGCACAGGAATTGAGCGAAATATTTGTACCTGAATGTATGAAACCCCATAAACTATTTTGAGATACCCTGCAGTCATTTTTAATACATTCAGTAGATGGTAATTATGAATACAAACCATAGCCCAACTTTACAGTCATTAATCATTTGGGATGTGACTCTTGGAAGAGTGCAGTGATGTGTATGGGAAGGGAGGATCATTTCCCGGGCAGTACTGTGAGATACTGATTACTCTAGATCAGTGATTTTCAACTGGTGTGCTACAAGAATTTTTAAAACATATAATACCTGACTATTTAGTCAGGGGCACTGACCTCTTTTCCCTTAGATTGCCAAATAAATATTGCAACAGCCACCCTGGCTGTTGGTTGGAGCGTTACCCTATATACGTAGGTTTTGGGTTTGATCCCCAGTCAGGGCACATACGGAAGGCAACCTATCCATGTTCTCTCTCACATCGATGGTTCTCTCTCCCTTCCCCTTTCTCTAAAATCAAGAAGCATATCCTCGGGTGAGGATTTAAATAAAATGAAAACAGCCAACACAACAATAGCTGTTTGGTGTGAATGGATCAAAATGATACCTATTTTTTGTCAGATTGGCAAAAAATATATTTTTTTGGTGTGCCACAGAATTTTAATAATTATTTTATTTGTGCTGTGAGATGAAAAAGGTTGAAAATTGCTGCTTTAGACTAAGCTCGCTGCATTTTACAAGGGAGAGGTGTAGTGGGGAAGCATGACATAAACACCACATGGACAAGCTACTTTCTAAATCTTTTCCCCTTCATCTCCTTCCTTCCTTCTTTCTTTTCCTTTTTAACTCATTTGAGAGCTGTGGTTGACTGGCATCCCTGTACCCTCCCCTCCAAGCAAGCCCTGAGGGTGGATCATAAGATGACTTAGGGTCCCATTTAAAGACCTCTTCGGCCAGATCAGATTCAGTTGACTTTTTTTTTTTTTTAAATCCTCACCTGAGGATACTTTTTTCCATTTTTATCTTCAGAGAGAGTGGAAGAGAGAGAGAAACATCAATGTGAGAGAGACACATCAGTTGGTTGCCTCCTGCACTGCTCTGACCAGGGCCAGGGACTGAACTGCAACCGAGGTATGTGTCCTTGATCAGAATTGAACTTGCCACACTGGTCCACAGGCCAGTGCTCTGTCACTGAGCCAAGCTGGCCAGGCTCAGTTGACTTTTTTTTGACACTTCCTCATTACTTGTATCAGCAAGTCTCATGCTCTATCCCCTGCTCACCCCACTCCTACATTTGAAACTTAAGCTGTATCCACTTCTTGCCCTTAGCTAATCCATACTATAGCCCTTGCGGGCCAAGCCAGACATGCTTAGGGAATTGAGAAGCAAGACTGCTCTATGGCTTTTCTTTGTCTGCTTGCCTGATGGTGGGACAGGGTTTGAATCTGAGGTCTGCCGACTGGCTGTGGGTGTGTGGGCGGAGCATGTCTGTGAACTCCTCTGAAATTGAAGGCCAAATTTTATGTCTTTATGTTTTTCCGGGCTGAGGTTCTGATGAAAGCTATGGCTTCTCAGAAGGTCTGTGAACAACAAATTGTTAAACCATTGTTCTTGGTTGTTGCTAAATGTTGTGCCAATGTGTTTCCCCAACCACCTCACACCTCATGAACTCCAAGGGGATATGTTGATGGGGTAACAGCTGCTCCCTCTCGCCCCTTCCCCACCTGAATGTAGAGCCTGATTCAGGGTTTAGAGCTTGAATTTCTCTGAGAATCAAACCTCATTGTTGAGGATTCTGGGTTGTCCCCATATACCTCTGGAAATGACATGGAGTAGCATGAGCCAGTCATGGAAAGTCCAGTTTCAGAAGTGAGGTGGAATTTTGGCCTGGGTGCTGGTACTTTCCTGCATTTGGTATGTTGTTTACCCATCTCTACAACTGGTAAGCAGTAGAGAAAGGCTGGGTTGAGTGGTCTTTGCTTTTCCTGTGTGGGAAGGTACATTGGTATCACAGTGGTTGACACTGTCTTACCAACACTGCCTGGGCCATTAGTCTCCTACGACAGACCAAGTTAAGCATGAACTGCGGTATTCAAGTTCAGAGAGCTGAACAAACTCATATTCAGTTTAGCTTTTTTTAGACAAGGGGAAGTTGGTATAAGTGTTCATAAGGGTGAGTGATTCAAATGCTGTCTTGTTAGCTTTGTATATATGTCAGCATAGATTTTTTTCATATTACATCTTTACTTGTATCAGAAATTGAAAAATTGGCTTCACAGAAATGTCTGCTGCTTCACTGGGTTTTTAGCTTATAGCTTTTGTTCTTAGGAATGGTATAATTTTGTTTATGTGTAGTTTAAAAATTTTATTATTATGCACGTCATTGAACAGAGCAAGAGGAAGGTTATAATTAAGAATGCAATATCATGTAACTTACCCAATGGTGTATATTGCCTTAATATTAAGAATGAAATGTGTGCATGGCTGGTGTGGTTCAGTGGTTGAGCGTGGACCCATGCACCAAGAGGTCGCCAGTTTGATTCCTGGTCAGGGCACGTGCCCAGGTTGTGGGCCTGATCCCCAGTGGGGGGCATGCAGGAGGCAGCCAGTGGATGGTCTCTCTCATTGATGTTTCTCTCTCTCTCTCTCTCCCTCTCCCTTCTTCTCTCTAAAACAAATAAATAAAAATAAAAAATAAAACGTAAAGTGGATACTTTCCTTTAAAAAAAAAAAGAATAAAATGTGTTACCTCTAGTTTAAGAGAAAATGGGAGCTTGAATATATACACTTTAAAATAACATTATGGTACTAAACTAAAATTTTTTTAAGGAAGAATTGCTAACATTTTGGTTTAAAAAATTTTTTTATCCTCACCTGAGGACATTTTTGCATTTATCTTCAGATAGAGTGGGAGGGAGAGAGAGAGAAACATTGACGTGAGAGAGACCCATCAACTGGTTGCCACCCACACGGCCCCAACCGGGGCCAGGGACAAATTACAACCAAGGCATGTGCTCTTAGCGGGAACCGGACCTGGGACTCTCAGGTCCACGGGCTGGCACTCTAACCGCTGAGCCACAGTGGCTAGGGCTTTGGTTTTAAAATCTCACTCAACTATATAATTGAGTGTTACTCTCAAGCCACGATCCCCAAGAAATCAAATCACATTTATAATTCTGTCTTACTTTTCTGGGTGTCTGTGTGTTTTCTAGAAGGAAACTTTGCTGTGATGATCATTTAAGTCTGTGGGCTTTAGTGGCCGCTGTTGTGCCAAATGGTGGATATTCCCCACCCCCGCTCCAACTTGGCAGTTATAAAATTTCTGAAACTGCAATATTTTATCTTATTTACTATCCCTTTCCTATCATTGTTTTCACTGTTTTCCTTTCCCATAATAGAAATTCAAACCTAGCTATTTCAGATTTACAGCTTTATATAATTTTATTTTGTTATTTTCACCTTTAATATTTTGATACTTAAAGTTAAAGCAAAAGTTTATTGAGTGAAGCATTTTCTTAAATAAAATTAGTTTTTCTTGCTCTCACACAACAACTCTAGTTGGTTGACCTTATGTTGAATAAATATCTCATTTTAGCCATTAAATGTCTTTTTTGACCTTTATTGCTTAAACTTAAAACTTATTTGTTCTCCAAGGAAATACAGCTTTAGGATAATTTTTAAGGTGGCTTTAAAGGCCATATTACAATTTCCTTTGTGGCCTTGGAAAGCTAGCAAATGTCCTTGATGGAAGTTAGTAAACATTTGTGCACAAGATGTGAATGAAATCTAGTTGTGGCTAATGTAATTTGAAGGTACTCGGGGCCCCATTTATCAATTTCTGCTTTGCTGCTTTTGTATATCATGAAACACTCCTTTTTTATTTCCAATAATCTTGCTTTCTGTTTCTGCCTTCCCTTTGACTTCTTTCCGTTCCTCTCCTGTTGGCCTTTGTGGGAATTTGTAATTGTGGCTATACTGAGAAACGTTTGCTCAGAGAACCCCATCTGGGCACTGGTGCTTCGATTGCGCTTTGGTTATTTTGTAGATTGAAAAAGAAGAGGAGAAATTAGAGCCCAGTGTGCACGCAGCATAGCCACACAGTTTGCTGAGGCAGAATGTGAAAAAAGGACAAATAGGTTCCTGGTCTGTGAGAAGTAAGAACTGGAAGAGGAACCATGTAGATCAGCGATTTTCAACTGGTGTGCTGCAGGAAGTTTAGAATATGCAATACCTGACTGTTTAGTCAGGGGCACTGACCTCTTTTCCCTTAAATTGTCAAATAAAAATAACAGCCACCATAACAGTAGCCATCTGGTGTGAATGAATTAAAATGATACCTTTTTTTTTTTTTGGTCAGATTGGCCAAAAAAAAATATTTTTTGGTGTGCTGCAGAATTTTAGCCATTACTTTATGTTTGTCACGAGATGGAAAAGGTAGAAAATCGCTGCTGTATATCATATAGATCTTGTCCAGTCTTCTCATTGTGAAGATAAGAAAACCGAGGCCAAGGTTAGGGAAGTGCTTGCCCAAAGATATGCTACTGATAATATTTTGAAAATGATTCACTTGAATGCCTGTTTCATAGGATCAGAATTTTTCATATTTGATAAAGCTAGGAAGGTGGGAGAAAGATATTAAATTAACAAAAGAAGAACTAACACATTTAGTCACTTTTTATTTTAGGTGTTTGATGTATAGTCTGTGGGAATCTGGTTTCTGTGTGCTTTGAACTCTGGCACGGACTCCATGGGTGACATCACACCTTTTGCTTGAAATCTGACAAGCCAGAGTACATGGAAAGTACCTTTTCCCTAAAATGGCCCCTCAACCCCAGAACATTAAAAAAATAGGCACACACGCACACCATCACCTTCATTTTAGAAAAAAGGGATTAGAAATGATCATTGGCCCTGGCTGGTTTGGCTCAGTGGTAGAGCATTGGCCCACGAACCAATGAGTCCTGGGTTCGAATCCAACCAAGGGCACGTACTTCGGTCATGGTTCATCCCTGGTCGTGTGGGAGGCAACCAGTTGATGTGTTCCTTTCACGTCGATGTTTCTCTCTCCCTGTCTCTCTTCTTGAAGATAAATAGAAAGATATCCTCTGGTAAGGATTAAAAAAAAGAGAGAAATGATCTTTGGGCAAATTGTTTATTAATACTTTGCAGCAATGGATATAGTATGAGAATTCATAGGAATAGCTAGCTAGCTTTTGAGTGCTGAGTGTTTTATGTGTCTCTTCTTACAACAATCTTTTGAGGTGGGTACTTTTACTGTCCTTTGCAGTGGTTAAATTTAGGCACTGAGAGGTGTAGTTACCTTAGTTCCATGGTCATATGACTAATAAGGGCTGCAGTGAGGAGTGGTTAAACCCTGACCTAACTCTGGGTTCCCTCTCCATCCTACAGCTGGGTCACCACATAGCATGTGTCCTGACATGTTAGACCATGTACCTGTCAGGCAGAAGGAATAGGTAGAGCCAGTCACAGGTGTGAAAGTGCAAGGCTGTGATACCTTGGGCTGGTGTGGGTGTGTATAGGCAAATCATGGAATACTGGCTAGACTGGTGGGTTAGGTTCAGATTTTAGACTTTCCTGCTTATTTGGGAGCCATTGAATGGTTTCAGTGGGGTAGGGAGAGGAGAGGTAGGTATGTTAGATTTGCCACCGCTCTCAGCACACCCTGTTCATCTGTCTCTTTCTCCCCTCATCCTTTCCTCTTCCCCCCAGCTGTACCAGGCCATGGACAAGAAGTGGGGGAAACTAAGGGAATTGGGGATGGAAGTATTTCAATTCACTTAATTCCTTATTGTTTATTGACCTAATTAAATTCCTGTTTCCTGTGTTCCATTGTGCTTGGAGCATCCTATCTTGTTGAAGATGGGGGTGTGCTGTCATCAGGAGGGAGTATAGGAAATTGAGGGTCTGATTACTTCTTGTATGTATATCAGCTAGTTTCCTTGTTTTCAGCTCTGAGTGTCTCCTATGCCTTGTGAATACTTGGCACCTCCAATTCCCAAGCCTTTCTGGGGTTCTGTAGGGTTTACTGGTCTTCCCTTCAGCAGATGCCCTTCCATAGGCTGCGAGGCTCTGTCCTCCATCATTTATTACTCCTTCATCCACTTTTGGAGTTTCACATGTCTTGTGGTTTCAGCAGAGGTAGTGTTTCTGTTTCCCATCATTGTGTTGTGGTGCATGTTGAGGGGGAGAGAAGGCATCCTAAAACCAGAAGTCCCGTTCTTCCTTGTCTAGCACCCGGTGGAGTTTTCTCCCTTTCTGGTACTTAGTAGGTTCTTGTTAGTTCACTAAGTGAGACTAGAGACTCTTTAGGAAGCTGTTATATAAGTACAAAGTCAGTCGCAATGGCAGCAGTAGGAGTATGTCAGACAGTTGGGATATCTCAATGGACATGGGGCTGTTTGCTTGAATGTGAAGGTCAGGGAGCAGGGGAGCCCTGAGGTATTTTTTTTTTTAGCTTTGGGGACTTGTAGTAATTGATACTTGCCTATTGCTTTTAGAGTAGCTATTGTAAAGTTTGCTTGTGACATTAAAGTGGTTCGTTACCCTACATTCCTATAGAAACACTTTTAATAGCACTGTATCTGTTCTTGGAACTTCATAGAATCTGACAGTGCTTCATTGATAAGACACATGCTGAGATGCTTACATGTATAGATGAGGCATTAATAGACATTACAATTAAAATGGCCTCAGAGCCAGATAGCAAATGGAGTAATGTAAAATGTCTCATTTAAAGTAAGAAACCCGCCCTGGCTGGTTTGGCTCAGGGTTAGAGTGTCGGCCATGGACCAGAGAGTCCCGGGTTCAGTTCCTGCTAAGGGAACGGACCTCGGTTGCAGTTTGTCCCCGGCCCTGGTTGGGGTCCTATTGGTGGCAACCAGTTGATGTGTCTCTCTCATGTCGATGTTTCTCTCTCTCTTTCTCCCTCTCTCCCTCCCGCTCTATCTGAAGATAAATGCAAAAATGTCCTCGGGTGAGGATAGAATAATAATAATAATAAAGTAAGAAACCCTGGCCAATTTGACTCAGCGGTTAGAGCATCAGTTCGTGTACCTTAATGGGTCAGTTCCAGGTCCAGGGCATGTTACCTCGATTGTAGGTTCCCAGGTGGGGTCGTGCAAATGGCAACCAATTGACGTCTCTCTCACATCGATGTTTTGTTCTCTCTCTCTCTGTCTCTCCCTCCCTCCCTTCCACTGTCTCTAAAAAAAATCAATGGAAAAATATCCTCAGGTGAGGAATAACTAAATAAATAAGTAATTAAATAAAGAAACTCTGAAGTGAAATGATAGAAAAATGAGCATCTAAGCTGAAAGACCCATATTTTATCATATTGTTATTATGTAATATTAAAAAAATTAAATGTTTTACCAATTTTTTAAGCATCTGCATTTGTGATAAGAGGGAAAATGTCAGTGCAACAAAGTTTTGAAATGTCTCATTTGGTGTGATTTTAGCGAAGAGGACATGTATCGTGCTGCGGATGAAATAGAAAAGGAGAAGGAGTTACTTATACATGAAAGAGGCTTATCAGGTATGTTTGGAATTGTTTTATTTATAGAGTTCTTACTGTTTATAGTAGGAAATGCTGTTAAATCAGTATATCCCTTTTCATAAAATATTAAGATGTACTTTTTAGGAAATATGCATATGGTCTTAGCTGTGTGTGATTACTCATTTTGCTGAAGTCTGTTTGGTGAGTACTGTTTCCTGAGGTTTTAACATTTTAATGAAAGTATTCTCCGTGTTTTTTACATTCATGTCATTTTGCACCTGTGAGGGTTTGTTGACTCTCTTGACACCACTCCCTCTCAGTTCTTGATTTCCTTACATTCTTGGAGGGAGAATGTGGATTTGCACTGCAGTTTTCATTTCAAATAGAAGGACTAATAGAGAAATGTGTCTTTGCATCAGATGGTCACGTGAATTTGATGGACTTGTAAGAGAGGTCATGGGATCGGTAGCACTAATTCTCTCATCGTTTCATGATTTTGTGTCCATGTTTTTGCTCAGTCATACCTGCTCTTCTCACCCCAGTCAGAGTCCTTTGACATATCATTGCTGCTAGGGCGAGGCATTACATCCTGGCTTCCTCCACTGTGGGCAAGGCTGACAGGGCAGTGTACGAAGTACCTCCTTACGTCTCTGGCTAGTCTTGTGCAGGAGCCAAGTGGGGATGCTCCAATTTGGGGATGTACCATAGATGAGGCACACGTGGTATTTTCTCTTTTATTACCTGTGTAATGTGTGTGTTCTACTGGTTTGTTTTGAGAACTAGCTTCTGTTTACTTTATGGTTAACAAAAGTATTACCATATGTGTAATT
Organism: Molossus molossus; assembly: GCF_014108415.1. Taxonomy (NCBI): domain Eukaryota; kingdom Metazoa; phylum Chordata; class Mammalia; order Chiroptera; family Molossidae; genus Molossus; species Molossus molossus. Next base: position 27,857,525 of record NW_023425366.1, on the reverse strand, counting down.
AGGAAGAAGTGATACAAAGTGGGGTTTTGTTGATAATTTTCAAGTCTTCCTCAACAAGGAATTGGTGGAATTCCTCACTAGTGGCCATAGGAGATGTTCTTTGTAGTGGTCCAGTCATTTGTGTTCCTGGGCCACACTGTTCTGATTCTCCATAAAATTGCAGAGGATGCTTGGTTTCTACTGCCGCAGTTGCACAAAATTCACTTCTGATGCAGAGTCCTTATTAGTTATATTCCTGAGGAGGAAGTGCTTCTTTGACTAGTGTGTATTTCTGCTACATTTGCAGAGACCTCTCACTTTCTGTCATTCTGAAGGCTCTGTTATGATTCTTTTCTGTCCACCAACTATAGCCCTGTGCAGGTGGTTTAGCTTTCAGTGGGCTTTGCCACTTCCATTTTAGTCTAAGATTAAAATGAACCCCTTTATATTCTTTCTTGCATGTCAGCCCTCTGGGTTTATTCATTGCCTTTCTGAAATAACATCCTTTTGTAGTGCCTCTGTAAGGGTCTGTTGGTGGGAAGCTCTGTGTGTTTGAAAATTTTTTTAATTTCACTTTCTTTCTTGAATAACTCCAGATGAATAGTTGTTTTCTCTAATCTTTTTGAAGATTTTATTGTGTTGTCTTCTGGTTTCTCTTGTAGTTTAAACACTGTGGTCAGTCTAATCCTTGATAGATTGTGTGCTTTTTTTCTTCTCTTTGTCTTAGGTGTTTCTCCTTGATAACTCGTAAGCGTGGATTTTTTTTTTTAAACATATTGCTTGAGAATTTTTTTCTGTTTCCCTCCCTGGGCACCTGTTTTAATCAATTCATGAGAATTCTCAGCCATTATTTTTATGTATATTGCCTTTTTCCACTTCTCTGTATTTACTCTTTCCAGAACTCTAATTAGATATTGCCAGCCTTCATTCAGTCAAAGCTCCCAGTTACACATGCTTTCATATATATTTCTTATCTTGTAGCCTCTGTTGCATTCTGGACAGTTGATTCAGATCTGTTTTTTTTTTTTCTTTCTTTTTTGGAGTTCTGTTTTTCTCCCCAAAATTTGCCTGGTCGTTTTTGATAGTTTATTGTTCTTTGCTCATATTTTCTATTTATTTCTTTATTTAAGCATTTGAAACATACCCTTGTAGGTCTAATCATTCCATTTTCTGAAAATCCTGGTAGGTCTAATTATGCCAGTTGATATTTTTGCTTATTTCTTGTTTCTTCAAAGTTTGAATTGTAAGCTTGACTCTTGCGTATCTGTGTAGAGTTTGTCCAACTTGGCTTGAGTATGAGAAAATTTGGCCTTGTTTCTGTCAGGCACCCAGGGTGTCACGTCTCTTGAATTATCTGAATTTCTAGATTTGTGTTTCCAGGGTCTTGTGGCTAGTCTGAATTCATGCCCTGTCCCTGTAAGAGCTGGCCTGTGGTTATGAACTCTCAGGGGAGATTTCCTCTTCACCACGTCAGAGCCCAGGTCAAGACAAAGTTCTCTTTTTTTATTTCTTTATTGATTTTAGAGAGAGAGGAAGGGAGAGGAGGAAATAGAAACATTGATGAGAGAGAGAACATTGATTGGCCGCCTCCTGCATGCCACCCACAGGGGATTTGGCCCACAACCCTGTGCCCTTACTGGGAATCGAACTGATGACCTCTTGGTGCATGGGTCGATGCTCAACCACTGAGCCACACCAGCCAGGCAATCCAGAGTTTCCTTAACTTCTCTCTTTGTTAGTGAAAAGATCTCTTTCACCTTCTCCAGGGGTCAACATACTCTGGCTATCTAGCCAAATTTGACGTGTCACCTGGTTTTGTACATAAAGTTTTATGAGAACTTCTTGGTTTACATATTGTTCATGGTGGCTTTCATGCATGGTAAAGTTGAGTAGTTGTGACAGAACTTGATGGCCCCCAAAACCTGTTATTTACTGTCTGGCTCACTATAGAAAAGGTGTGTGATTCTTGCCCTTTCCCCCATAATTTGCCTGGTCTTTTTTGATAGTTAATGGTTGAGTCTCCGCTTTCTAGTGGGGTTCATCTTTAACTTCTCATCTTCCAAGGGTCTGATTCTTGTCTTTGTCACCACATGGTGGTTAAGGACCAGACCTTTTGTTTATTTTATATCCTGGTTACCATCTTTTTTTCAGCCTCCCCCTTTTTCCCATTAGAAATATTCTTCCCTGATAGAGTCAGTGTATTTAGCAATTAAACAGAGAAAGGAGCTGTTGTATATTCTGCGCTGCTTGAGGTCAGGCACTGCCTCTGTACTTCTAGCCCCTGGCCTAGAGGATGGCATTCAGTGGCTGTTGGAACCCTCCTCTCAAAAAACAGCAGGAGGATGGGAATTAAAGTACCATTTTGATGCTATCAGCTATGCAAGAACCCCATTTCCTCACTTTCACTGCCTCATGCGTGCATCTGACTCAGCACAAGATTGTGGCTGGTGGCTGGCTTCTTGACCAGGTGAGGCCCCCTGCCCACTCCTCTCAGTCCTGAGGTGGTGGGCCTGGCCTGCCCGCCCTGCCCAGGGACTGGGTATCATCTTGGCACGGACAGGAATAAGGACTGCAATTGAGAACAGGAAGGCTGGACTTCCTTTTTTTTTTTTTAATCCTCACCCGAGGACATTTTTCCATTTTTTGTTCAGATAGAGCAGGAGGGAGAGAGAGGAAGAGAGAGAGAGAGAAACATCGACATGAAGGGACACATCGAGTGGCTGCCACCCGCACGACCAACCAGGGCCGGGGACTAACTGCAACCGAGGTACATGCCCTTAGTGGAAACCGAACCCGGGTCTCTCAGGACCGCAGGTCGACGCTCCAACCACTGAGCCAAACCGGCCAGGGCAGGACTTCCTTTTTTTTAAATCCTCACCCGAGGACATTTTTGCATTTACCTTCAGATAGAGCAGGAGGGAGAGAGGGACAAAGAGAGAGAGAGAGAAACATCGATGTGAGAGAGACACATCGAGTGGTTGCCACCCACATAACCCCAACTGGGGCTGGGGACAAACTGCAACCGAGGTACATCCCCTTAGCGGGAACCAAACCCGGGACTCTCTGGTCCACAGGCCGACGCTCTAACCACTGAGCCAAACCAGCCAAGGCAAGCCTGGACTTTCTTTCTGTGAGGCCCCTCCTGAGCAGGAAGGTACTCTGCCTGGTGTGAGAACATGGCCCAGTAAATGTCCTCGACTCTGGAGATCAGCAGTTCCTCGTGGTTTGTGGGGAGGTGAGTAGAAAGGCAGATACAAGGCAACTCTTCCCTCTACTAAGTAGACACTTGAATTTTTTTTTTAATCCTCACCCAAGGACATTTTTCCATTTTTTGTTCAGATAGAGTGGAATGGAGAGAGAGGAAGAGAGAGAGAGAGAGAGAGAAACATTGACGTGAAAGGGACACATCGAGTGGCTAGACACTTGAATTTTAACAATGATAGGTCTTTATTTGAAGATTTTCTGAGCAGCATTGGCATTTGTGGTCTCTGTATATTGATTCAGGGGCCTGTTTCACTTTAAACCCATCCTGACTTATGCCACAGCTACATGCATCTGTGTTGTCTGTATTTGTGTTATTTCCCCTCTTACATACAAGGTTTATTTTCTTTATAAAGGGATTCACCATGAGATTTTTAAAACTAGATAGTTCTTAACGTTTTACATTAAAAAAAAATTTGATTTACCTGAACTGCAAGAGGGGCTTAGGGGCTTCTCTTTTGTGCTCTTTAATCAGTCATCTCAGCATGTATCACACCCCGGCCTATGAATGCCTGTCATCTTGTCTTCTTCAGTAGTCTCTAAACCCATGCAGAACAGAATCTGGGTCTTAAGACTTCATATTCCTATCTCAATGCTTGATGTGAATTAGACACTCAGTACATATTTGTTGAATTGAGCTGAATATAATATTTTTATTTTATCTACAATTTTCTCTGGAGTGGATATGTTGTAAGGTACTTCTAGTGTTTATATCCTGAGTTCTTTGCTAACATTTACTTCTTGAATATTTTAAAAAGGAAGTCAAGATATGCCTGAGAATTTACTTCCCTTTCCTCCTAAAATATACACATAGATGTGTGTGTGTGTGCGTGCATACACATAGCCCGCAAAATCAAACCCGAAACAAGGAAAACTAAAGGCCATTTTCTTACTATATCATTTTCTGGATTATAAGTTGTGTTTTTAATTTTTTTTTTTTTATTAGACTCAAATGAGGTCTGTAGTTCAACTAACATTGAGAGCCCCGTTACTTTCTGGCTTATTATCAATAACTGTAAGTCCTTGGGGATCAGGGCAGAATATAAATTAATAAAAACAACTAAATATACTTTTTTTTTTTTTTTGCAGACGTGTTCTCTCTTTGTATAATGGATGAGAAAACTTGTTATAAATCATTAGATGTATTTTCTCATAGCTCAGACTATTGCATATTTAATTGATTAGAACAGTATTCACGGACACCTGTGTTCAAGCAGTTGTAGGTGCTAAGGATACAGCCAGGAAACAAAACAAGTCCCTGCCCTCAAGGAGCTCATGTTTTATTGTGTTTGTGTGTGGGCATGGATGTGGGTGTGAGGTGGGGTGGGGGATACAGAAAAAGAAATATATTGGGTGTTGATCAGTGCCAAAAAGAAAAACAGGACAGTGTAAGAGGAATATAGAGTAAAGGTGTGTGACATTATGATAATAGGGCTGTTAGAGGTAAACAGAGACATGCATGGAGTGTGGGAGTAGATACCTGGGGAAAAGCCAGGTGTATTGTAGGAGTACAGGAAAGGCTGCAGGTTTAACAGGAGCTGTCAGTGGGGGGAGTGGTGGGAGCTGAGGCCAGAGAGACAGTGAGGGGCCAGGGCAGGGGACCCTTGTAGGTGGTAAGGACATTATTTCCACTCCAACTGAGATGGGATTCCCGAGTTCTTGGAACCCAGGAGTGATGGATATTGTTAAAATGTATCACTCTGGCTGCCATGTGGAGAATGGTTGGTAGGATATGGTGATAAGGGAGAAGAGACCATATGGAAGACCTGTGTGGTTGTCTAAGAGCAAGGGGATAGTGGTCTGGACCAGGCGGTAGGCAATAGTGGGATCCTGGATGTTTTTTGGAATGAAGTGAGAGAGAGAGAAATCCCCATATAAAGCAGTACCATTGTTCTGATTATGCTTTGTTTCATTATTTCCCCCTCCTCACTTTTGTCTGTCTTTTTAACAGAACCTAAATTAAGTGTGGCTCCTGAAATGGATATCATGGATTACTGCAAAAAAGAATGGAGGGGAAATACGCAAAAAGCTACATGTATGAAAAAGGTATGATGCCTACATGCATGTATTTTAAGCCTTTCAAATAGTCTATCATAGGTAATTATTTAGTGTGTCCTTTTATACTGTTAGAAGTTAATTATGACAACTATTACTCTGTGTCAATGCTGGTGTTCTTTTAGAGATAAGGAAACAGACTCCAAAGATGAAGGACTTTTTTAGATTCACAGTGTTACAATAGAATCAGCACCAGTTTTTTAGTAACATGATTTCTTTGAAAAACACAGAAATGACTCTGTGCTGTTTAGAGTTGGGCCAGCCATTGCTTGTCCTCTTGGGGTCATTTGGGAATGCTCTTCTGACCTGGTGAGGTGAAAGATGTCCTATCTTTTACTGTTCCCACCTGGGATTGGTTTCATGCCCTCCACTCTTAAGTGCCCAGGCCCTCCTGCACTCCCTATGCACAGGGACCTGGAACTCCTCCCCTCATTTAGGGTGTCCCAGGAGCTGCCCCACTCCCAGTGGCATCCATTGTCTAGATTGATGACCCTAAGCTAGTCTCCAAGGCTGTGGGACATCAGGGATTCTCGTGCCATGGTCCTGTTGTGACTAGGCTGGGTCATTGCTCAAGGCAGATCCCTTGACTCACTCCCACTGTGTAGCCATCTGAGCAGCATGCCCTGTTGGTTCCCCTTGAATGCATCCTGAATCCAACATTCCTTGGTAGTGTGAAGCATGCAAATTGCCACCATTCAACCTTTCTGAGCTGCGGAAATGACAGTTTCAATCTAACACTTCCACCACCTCTTGTAACCTGTGTCATACCCTCTGCTCATTTTTTTCTTGGGTTTATTGACATTATGAATTTGAATGTACTTCTTGTGTATTAGAGATATTGATCTATCATATTTGGTAAAATTTTTTTAAATATATTTTTTGTTTATAACTATATTGTTTAGGATTTAAAATTTTTTAAATATTTGAATACATTTCCTATTTTCCTCAGCTTGTTTTTTTGTAGAAAGTATTGCACATCTTTCAGCAGGCACCTCAGCTGCCCAGGCCTTCCTGGAAACGGGCTGATCTTACTCAGAGTGTAGCTGCCACTTTTCAAGGTCTGAGAGCAAATGTCAGCTCTGCTCCCTGCAAGTGTGGACTGTAGGCTCTTTGTGTCTCAGTCCCTTGTTAGAGAACTCAATCACAAAATACCAGGGGCTCTCAGTTCCTGCTTGAGGTTAAAAATATTTAGATTTGTGAGGCCATCTGCTGAATATGCTGTCGGCCACTCAGTAGATTTTCTGACAACCTTCAGCCCGGTATCAAACTAGATAACCAGTAGGCCAGGTATCTAAACTAATACAGGCATACCTCATTCTTACCGCACGTTGCTTTGTTGCATTTTTTACAAATTGAAGGTTTGTGGCAACCCTGCATTGAGCAGGTGTATCAATGTGATTTTTCCAGCAGGCTCAGATGAGAGTTAGCATTTTTTACGCAATAAAGCTTTTTTTTTCATCCTTTTTAAAATTTTATTTTTCAAGTGCCGTTCACATTCAGTATTATTTTGTATTAGTTTCAGGCATACAGTGTAGTGGTTAGACAATCATGTACTTTACAAAGTGTTTCCCCCAGTATTTCCAGTACCCAGCTGGCACCGCACATAGTTATTACAATATTATTGACTATATTCCTTATGCTGTACTTTACATTTCATGACTATTTAGTAACTATCAATTTGTGTTTTTTAAATTAAGGTATATATATTGCTTTTTTAGACATAATGCTATTGCACAGTTAATAGACTGCAATAGAGTATAAACATAACTTTTATTTGCACCAGGAAACCCAGAAATTCATGTAACTCACTTTATTGATATATTTGCTTTATTGTGGTGGTCTGGAAATGAACCTGTAATATCTCTGAGGTATGCCTGTATTTTTTAATTTTCCCCAGAAATGCTTTCACTGACTTGCAATTTTATTTTATGACCTTAGCCTATTTAAAGAAGCTGTTCTAATCCTGGCCTCGGAAGGTCCATGATCGAAGATGACTCTTAACTTTTCCAAATTTTCCATATTTCGAAGCTCATGCTGAAATCATTTCTCTGTCATTTTATTTCAAGAGAAAAATTTGACCCTGTAGTTGGACTTTTCAGTGAACAAATAATCAAAGGCGCATCAGTTAGAAAAATGTAGTCACATCAGGATTCGTGACCATAATTAGAGCATCTCAGGGCCTGATAACAGATTGGGTCTCAGTTCTTTCTTTAGTCTTTATTTGCCTGTTTTTGTTTTGATATTGTTTTGGAACTGTGTATAAATCCAAAGTTAATTTAAAAAATTTGATTCACTCCTGAAATAGCATGAGTAATTTATGCATTTAGAGAGGTGCAGTTGCTGTGATATTCACTATCCATTGTGAATATTCAAGGTAATTGATAGACCCTTATCTGTCACAGTAGTTGGACCATTACATAAAAATGGGACTGTCAAAATTTTATTACTATAAAGAAATACTTTCATATCCACTGAGAACATTGTCCTGTGACTTGAACCTTGAAAACAGCTAGTAATGAGGGTCTAGTATTTGGACACAGAATGATTGCATGGTGAGACTGATACTCCTTCCTTTGTGTGAGTGCAGCGTAGGAAGCAGGGTTTCTACTGCCTGTCAAGGAAGAGCAAAAGGATGGACAGGATGTGAGTGAGTGAGTTGAGGGAAGCTCTGAAGTTGATACTGATGCCTGAGCAGTACCCAGCGAGGGAAATCAGGTTATCAGGTGCTTATGGACCAGGTCACTAGGATCTTATGGTATCCTTTTTTGGAGTATGCTTTAAAATGTTCCATTTGAATAATTGTTTTTGAGTGATGAGCATGTCACTGAACGTTTTCATTTCCTCATTTCACTTCCAGACTGAACAAGAATGACAATTAAATCTACTTTTAAAAAATGTCTAACAGAATTATCCAGCTATCTCCAAGCATGTAGACTTTTTTAAATGTACCATGGAAATTTGGGATTTGGGTGTGTGTGTATGTGTGTTTTAATATGGAGATACAAACTTAGTACATCTCTCTCCTCTTTCCTATCTTTTCATTAAAGAGTTTAGGATCAATTTAAATACAGATTAAACCCCTTCAGAATATTGGTTATTCATACCTAAATGTTACAATAGTTGCTTGAAAAGGGACATATAACTTCAACTTTGGGAGTGGTTAATGTTTTGATAATATTTGGTGTATTATTTATATGTTCTAGTGTGTTGCATCTGTTAACATATGTTGATATTTTGTGCAGTTGTTAATATCTTTTGATTTAATAAAGAAGGAATTAAAATGTCTTTTTTCTTCAGTTTTTATTGTTGAGTGTATTACAAATGTCTCCCCCTTCTCCCCCATGGCTCCCCTTCACCCAGTTTTTGCCCCACCCCAGGCCTTCACCACCCTATTGTCTGTGTCCATGAGCAATGCATATATGCCTATAAGTTCTTTGGTTAAAAAGGAATTAGAATGCATTACATGAAGGACTCAGTCAGTCTTGTTTCCAGTTTTCAGGGGCACATTTTTGCATAGAAATAAAACTTTTTCTGAAGTCTGTAACTACCATTTTTGAATTCTTTGATGCTTTCACCCAGGGCTATGAAGAGGTATCTCAGAAATTCACGTCCATACGGCGAGTCCGAGGAGATAATTACTGTGCACTGAGGGCCACGCTGTTCCAGGCCATGAGCCAGCCAGCAGTGCTGCCCTCCTGGCTGCAGGACCCGGAGCTCACGCTGGTACGCTGCTGCTGCAGGTTTGCGTCTGCAATGTTTCCAGTCGTTCTTGTGAGAAAGACTTCCCTTTGCTGCCTGTGCTCTGTGCTGGAACTGTCTGCAGTGTGACGTCAGCATGTGGGTTCATTGGGTTTTGTGTGGTTGAGATGATTTTGCATAGTAAAGCGACCAAAATATTATTTTCCAGAAGAGAAGAATGATAAAATTTATTTGAACAGTTGAGCTGAATTAGAGAGTGAGTGTTTAGAGTTTGTAAAAAACACTTAAGAGCAGTTTGACTTCAGTGTTTGGTGTCTGTATTAAATGGGTTGTATATTGTTCTCTCTGGGAACCCGCTGGGGTTTTAGGATGCGCATTTCTGTAATTCTAGCTCCAGTTCAAGAAACCCTCTGTGTAGTGTCAGGAGGATTGTCTTAGTAGGTGTTTAAACAGAAGCACTAGAAGAGGGATGATTGATGTCACCCTGGGAGAGGCTTCCTGGGGAGGTAGAGGTCAGGGGCTGTGTCCCAGGCTAGGTCTTCTTCAGTGCTTTAAATCTGCAGCATGGTACTAGTGACATCCCAGGAAGTCATGGATCATTGTGTCCTGTGTTCTTGTCACATCAGGTGAGGTCACATAATAGTTTGGGTGATAGAATATTCCAAAAGAGTTTGGTGGGCAGGAGTGATTGAGCAGAACTGACAATATGACATTAATTAGAAGAAAATTGTAAGTCTTGTGCTTATATTTTTTCAAAAAGCAAAAACAAAATCCAAAGTGCTGGTTGTTGGGGAATCCACCTTACCAGCAACTTATGGGTGGGGGGTATGAGGCTCTTAATTTATTGCGAGCCCCATATGAGCCCACATGATGTGGTGGCCGGAAGTGGTAGGGAACCCCTACTGTAACAGGAGCACTTCTAAAACACCGAGGCAGCCCTCAGCCAGCTGGGCTGGTCAGCTCCCTTCTCAAGGAGCAAGTGCAGCTTCGTGCCTGTATCCTCAGGGCAGATGGGCATGTCCAAGGAACTGGGGTATTTGAAGTTGAAGGGACCTAGAATAAAGAGGACTTTTAGAGAAAACTGGTTGCCAGCTAAGCTAATTAAAGGTCTGGTAGGTGGGCGAGGGATCACTTCCCCTCAGTGGGGAAACCAGGACCAGTGGCTGTAGGATACTACCCATTCATCCTGTGATTATCCATTTTATAAACTGCATAAAATCAGCACACCTGTATAAACTGTGAAAGCTGTTTTTTTCTAAGCAAAGATGTATATCTTTTTTTTTTTTTTTAATTCTCACTCGAGGACATTTTTTCATTTTTTGTTCAGATAGAGTGGGAGGAGGGGAGAGAGGAAGAGAGAGAGAGAAACATCGACATGAAAGGAACACATCAAGTGGCTGCCTCCCGCACGCATGACCCAACCAGGGCCGGGGACAAACTGCAAGTGAAGTACATGCCCTTAGTGGGAACCAAACCCAGGTCTCTCTGGACCACAGGCCTATGCTCTAACCGCTGAGCCAAACCGGCCAGGGCAAATATATGTCATATTCAGCAGGTTGCTCAATATTAACTTATTGGTTTAGTTTTTTGATTTGATCTACTAGGCTATTTTGTCCTTTGCAAATCATGACATTTATTAATAGTGAAAATTTTCAGAATTGCTGACTACTTGGCAAAAGCATGCCTGTGGCTGGTTATAAGATACTGTTAGGGAAGCAAATGTGAGTGATTTCACTCTTCTTTGCTTTAATTTCAGTGTTTGACAGTCATAATTTGATAGATTGTGGCATAAAATCCTCCTCGATTTTAGGCTGAGTTTTTCTTTGAGCCTTTTGCTTTAAAGGGCTGTTTAAGTTTATTTATTTATTCATTAATTGACATGAATTTGAATTTTTCTAAGAAACTCTGGTACAAGTAGTGCTCTGCATAATTAAACACATAAAGTATGCCCCATACAAGTACAGCACAATGTCCCTTTTATTTTACTAACAGGATACCTTTGGGCATTAGAAACAGTCAAGGTGGATTGCACTCGCTTTCTGACCTCTGTTAGAATATGTGGTGTCTATAAGCAATGGGGCTTCAAGGTGGTTTTCCTGATTTAACGAGTCACGTGGAAATATTTTTTAGATTCTCAAGTGTCTTTCTAGTTTCTTCCCTGTTCTATATATATCAGCCAACAAATACAGCTTCTTTTTTGGGAGCATAATCTGATTAGTTGGTTACAGTGGTATTATTTTTGTCATCTAACCTTTATTGAATGCCAAGAGGCCCATGTCACAGAGAAAAAGCACCTCATGCCTGCCTGTGACTTTAGTATTTAAGTTTATTAAACTTTAGTTCTGTTAATGTCAGCTGAAGAAATGACTTTGTTCATTTCTTTTTTCCTCGAACTGGAGGACTTGTCCTGCTGGCTTTCTTTGGTTTGAGCACTTTTTTGCAGGGTCAGTTTTGTTGTGTCGCTGAGCAGGTGACAGATGCACCATGTGCTTCTCGTTTGGGGTGCCGGTGCAGGAAGGGGAACCAGACTTGGTTGTTGCACTTGACCAAGCTATTTTCTAAGCACCTCCCAGTCACCCTCCTGCCCTCTGCACTCCTGTTCTCACTGACGGCCAGATGGAGTAAGCAAGTGGGTGGCGCAGCATGACTGGAAGACATTGGGGTGGAACTGAGTGCATAGACAGAGGGGTGGTGAGGCCTACCGAGGCTGGCAGTGTGCCCAAGGGTGTTGGCATACCTGACCCACCTCGCCCCAGAGGTGGGGTCTCCATCTCCAGGTACTACTTACATAACTGTAATAAGTAAACATCTTAATATTTATTTGTTAACACAGATGCTTAAGACAAGCAGATCAAGTGAAACTTAAATAATTCTATGGCTACAAAACAAAATCTTACAGGGGTTTTGGTATGAAAGTCGGTGTGGCCATTTCCTACCCATCTTCCTGATATGGAAGAACACCTTGTGTCATATTAAGTAAAACCCTGCTTGCTATTAGAACTTGGTGTAAATTATTTGTGTTAAAATGGGGTTGACTTGGTATATTAAGTACTTGGACTAGACCCACAATAAATCTCTGACAATGAATCTGATTCAGTTTACCCTGATCCTTGGTCTTTCTGAAATGCTGAGGGCCTCTTCTGACTGCTGCCCTGTGTCCAGTGACAGTACTATGCCCTGGCCGGTTCATGGCATAACACTTCTGGTTATCATGTGTCCATGGGCCTTTTAGAAGTTCTGGCCACTTATTGGGGCACGAAAAGGCTGTCCCAGCAGGCAGGTTGGAGGGAATCTAGTTCCAGCATTATTAGGGTCTCCTGAACTGCACTGGCTCTACGGAACCCAACATTTTCAGCTTTGGGGGTTGGAGAGGTCCTGGGACACCTAAGTTTTTCATGAACCTGTAGATCCAGGAATAGTCTCAGCCTATGGCCACATGCTGTGCAAAACATCCCTTGACCTCCTTGACCTCACTGTGCATTCCATCAAGAATTTGTGTGGCCCAGCTGGTGTAGATAAGTGCATTGAGCGTCATCCCACGGACTGAGGTCCCGGTTCGATTCCTGGTCAGGACACATGTCTGGGTTTTAGGCTTGATCCCCAGTAGGAGGCGTGCAGGAGGCAGCTAATCGATTTTTCTCTCTTTCTCTCCCTTCCTCTCTTTTTAAAATATCAAAAACTTACTAAAAAAAAAAAAAAAAGGAGAGAGAGAGAATCTGTGTGAACCCAGTGAAACCATATTTGGTTACCAAGGGACATGCGCCCTTTAGCTAGCTGTATTTAAAGCTGTTCCCTGTAGCATTTTACCTTCTTCCCTCCCTCCTAGAGCAGTACATGAAAGGGATGTGGGAGAACTGGACTGAGACACCCTCCCTTAGTCTGATCTCAGTGGAAGAGAGCCAGGACTTTGCATTCTACCGGTGCTTAGCTCCTCTGGCCTTGTTCCCTTCCCCGCCTAGAAGGTTGAGCTTTGTCCTCACTGCCCCTTGGGCAGTTCAGCTGCCCCTCACCTCCTGTCATCTTGCCTGGGCTCCTGATGTGTTATTTCTGCATCTGTCAGATCCCAGTTTTGGTGTCTGACAGCAGTCGGATTATCTACCCTGACCCCAACCTCAGAGGTGCTTGGTTTGGCTGTTCTTAAACTTGGAACAGTGCCTAGGTCCCTGAGAGATGGTGTCCTTCAGGTAGTCCTTTGACTTCCACGTTTTCTAAGCTTTAGAATGTCTCGGAGTGGGTGGGACACGTGACAGTGTTTTCTTAGAGTGAGTTAGACTGTACAGTATATCAAAACTAATTTTATGAGTTAGTTTTAGGGATGACACATTTTTATTTGCTATCCCTTTAATCATGGTGTTGATTTCAAGAATTATAGACACTTGTTAGAGAAAACAGACTGTTTTTATAGTTCAGTCACAAATGAAATTATACTTAAGCTAAACTACTGTATTCTTAAATATTTTTCATCATTATTTCTTGTTTAAGTTTTGTGTCTTGCTTCCTTATTGTAACAGAAGTGCAGTCTCTATGTGGAGGAGAAAAGTATGGCTGTTTATATGTTCTATGTATTATGACCCCTGAAAGCATTTAAAGTTACACTTACTATTTTCTTGTGAATAAATAATTCCAACTCAATTATTATTATTTTTTATAGTTTCCTTTTCACTCTTTATTTTTTGGACTTTCTCCACTGTCTCCCAGAAGTGTACCACTGAGCTGGAGGATCACTCAAGCAACGCTTTGAGCAATACATGGAAGGAATGAGGAGATGTTCTTTTTTTTTTAATATGTGTTCTTCATTAATTTTTTTTTTTTCTCTTTAGAGAGAGAGAGGAAAGGTGAAAGACAGAGAGCACTGATTGGCCACCTCCTGCATGCCCCCCACTGGTATCGGGCCCACAACTCAGGCATGTGCTCTGACCAGGAATCAAACTGGTGACCTCTTGGTGCGTGGGTTGACACTCAACCACTGAGCCACACCAGCCGGGCGAGGAGATGTTCTTTTATTTGGGTTTCTGTCTGCATAGTTAGATCTTTGGGGGTCTCCCAAGTAATTCAGTTTGAGTGCTTTGCCTGCTTTTAGATACCTGCTCAGTGTCCCGAGATGCTCAGATGGGCTTCTGGGCTTCCCTTGACCTGGCTCCCAGCTCATATCTGTGTAGCCAGGATTTCCTCCTCACTTGTACTTCTCTGTGCCCAGTTGTGATTTCAGCTTGTTGCCACTTGAGGGCATTTTAGGTTCTGGTGATAAACCTGAGAACCTAGTTGAAGGTTTGCATCAGAGCTAGCCACGTGCTGCCAAAATGCAGGACAGTGTGGGCTCGGAGCAGGGTGGCTCTTGGGTATGGTCATTTGTCATCACGATAAGCCCCTTCCACCTCGGTGAGTGAGTGTGGATCAGCATCACTGTGGTAACTCCAAGAGGAATTTACATCCCTGTTGTGGCTTTATTTTTTTGCAGAGATGAAACCACCTTTGTTTTACATGATTCCTATAGATGGAAAAGGCATAACTGGACTTAAAACTTATGAAAGGGTCTTCAGGGTCTTAGATTGGAAGAACTGAACATATGGTCTTATTTAAAACTATTTATAACTGTTAAACAAGCTCAGGTTCTACATAGGGTGTTGTAGGAATTAATTATTCTTTAATGATGTTTTGACTTAGAGATGAACTTCTTTTTCCTCTCTACATTTTATAGCAGTGACACGACATGCTTGTGCCCAACCTAATTATATGGATTTTTCTCCTGACACACCCAAGACTGCTGGGAGAGTCTGAGTTCCCATGCTGTCATCCATCAAGTTGTGTCCCAGCTTGTCTTTCAGACTCCAGATTCCACTGATGGTTGGGGGAAAATAACAAATGCTATAGGAAAAAAAGGGAAGCCAGCAAAGTATTGGTTCAGCTGTCGCTTCTTTATTGAGCTAGGCCATCACAGCTCCCTTAACCCCTGCTGCTTATTCTCAGTGGTATTTTTATCTTCCTATACTAAGCAGTTGGACTAGATACAATATTGTTTCATTGAATATTAAAACTTTGAGTATATGTGTTAATATCAAAATTAGGTTTTATTTTCCTAATCAGGAAGGGAGCAGGTTTTTACTATCTAGACCATCTCACATGCCCTGAAGTGCCTTCCAGATTCAGGGATTAAGGAGCGATAGGGAGGTGGCCAGTGAGCCCAATAGCTGCCGAGAGATTTTCTGTGAAGACACTTCTTTACGTACTCTCACAAAGTGCTGTGTAGGGTTCCTGGCTGGCGTTGTTGCGCAGGTTAGATTATAGCCCTGTATCTCAATCTGAACCACCATTTCTCTCTAGCAGTTCTTAGAGCGGAACTTTCTGAGTTCCTGACTTCCAGAGTTAGGTGATCCATCCTAAACACATGATAGGTTTGCAGGAATTAATTCTGGAAATGAAGGTAGGTTTTGTAGGCTCTGTGGTTTCTTACAGCTTGATTCAACTGATGTACTTTTTGGAAGGTTAATTTTCTTTATCTCTCTGTTTCTTGATATTCCAGTTACCAGAAAAACTCATAAGCAAATACAGCTGGATCAAGCAGTGGCAACTTGGATTGAAATTTGAGGGGAAGAGCGAGGACCTGGTTGATAAAATTAAGGAGTCCCTCACTCTGCTAAGGAAGAAGGTTTGGAACATGTAATTTCCTTTTTCTAAGGAATGCAAAGCTCCTTCTTCTAATTGCCCCGCAGACCATTTCTTTCTTTCTTTTTTTTTCTTGAATTTATTGGGATGACATTAGTTAATAAAATTATGTAGGATTCAGGTATATAATTCTGTAGTACATCATCTGTAAATTGTATTATGTGTTCACCACCCTAAGTCAAGTCTCCTTCCATCACCATTTATCCCCCTCAGCAGACCACTTCTTAGTCCTCACTTGGGTTACCAAACGTTCTTGGCTGATTTTTAGACAAAATAATTTTTGATGAAAACAAACTCTTCCAGTGAGGTCTTTGGTAAAATTGAGAAATATCAACATCACGTATTCTCAGAGGAGATGTTATTTTAATGAAACTTGTTTAACTTTCTTAAAAGGAAACCGTAATAAATGTAGGCTTGTGCTAAGTCATACTAACAGATTTCAGTGATACATTTAGTCAGTATTTCTTTTTTTTAAAAAAATATTTTTCTTTATTGATTTTATAGAGAGAAGAAGGGATAGCGACAGAGATAGAAACATCGATGAGAGAGGACATTGATTGGCCACCTCCTGCATGCCCCCCACTGGGGATTGGGCCCACAACCTGGGCATGTGCCCTCACCGGGAATTGAACTGGTGACCTCTTAGTGGATGGGCCAGTGCTCAACCACTGAGCCACACCAACTGGGAAATATTTCTTTTTTTTAGAAAAAAATGTTTTTATTGATTTTTGAGAGAGAGAGAGAGAGAGAGAGAGAGAGAGGAAGGAAGGGGGGGGGAGAAACATTGATCAGCTGCTTCTACATGCATCCCGACTGGGGATTGAGCTCGAACCCTGGCGCGTGCCCTGAAGGAACCAAACGGGCAACCTTTTGGTACACAGGACACCACCAACCAACTGAGCCACACTGGCCAGGGCTAGTCCATGTTTCTTATAGTAATATCAGTGATATGAATTCATGCCCCACTAGCTCCATGTCACCCCCATGGAAGATTGTTCATTCCTTTATAGCCAGTGCCTAGACCCGAGCCTGACACATAATTGGCATTCAGCAAATACCTTGTTGATGAATGAACTGAGGACCCTAATTTTCTGGAACCTAGTTTGTATTTACAGCCACAAGAAGTATGTATTGGAAAATTCACTGTCAAAGGAACACTAGTGATAAAGAAATGGAAGGAAGAGCAGGACAGAGAAATTCTGTTGTTCTTACCTATTAAGCAGAGCACAGGGTTTGTGGGGGCTTGAGGTCTGTGCTGCCCAGTCTCCAGGTCAGTGGAGGGTTGAGGGCAGGGCTCTGGCCCTGTGGGAGTGAGAGAGGAGGCTCTTCAGCTCAGCCACGAGTGATCTCCTTTCATCTCTTTTAAATTCTCATGAAATTGCACTGTTGGCTTCTTTAGGTGTGTCTGCTGTAACTAGATCATTTGGGGGAATGTTTAAGTGATTTCCATGTACAGTAATAGGAAAATTATTCATTAATAATCTGAGCAACGTTACTAGCACTTCCCATAGGCTAGGCTGTACACTAAAAGTTTTATGTATTTAATTCTTGTAACTACCAAAGTGTTGTTGCTGTGATGGTTATCCCATTTTACAGATGAGAAAACTAAGGCCTAGCAGTTGGTTAATGCCCTGCAAAAGCCACTAGCTGCTCGGGTGAGGCCTTCATTCCATCGTGTCTCTGACTCTAGAGCCATGCTGTTGAGTGGCAACTTGTCTTCTTCTGGAAAATATGAGATATTCTAGTTTTTAATCCAAATGTTGGAGAGCCCTGTGGTACAGTCATTACCATTAAAATTTCTCTTGAATTTAAATTTTTAATGGTTTTTCAGAGGAGTGGTAGTTACTGGTAATTCATAAAGACTAGTTTTATGTTGGCATCTTTTATTCTCATTTACCTAAACTTAAAAGTACTTGTATTTATGGGGTTTTCTTGTTCATATAAAGAATTTACCTATTTTAGCTGAATACCTAACATTGTTCTGTTCTTAATCAGAAGTCAATAAGAATTTCCTAAATGGATTTATTTATTAGAAACTTATGTATATTTTTAAGAGGTTAGAAGGTTAAGTTTAGTAAACTAATATTAAGGAGACTCCATAATCTTTCTTGCCCATCTTCATTTTTGAAGGTTGGCTTGGGGTTTCCAGGTAACTGTTACCTGTAAGCCCCTTATGGAGAGGAGTAATTTTAGCTAGTGCTCCAGGCCTCACACTTGCTCATTAGCTCTTCCATAAATGTTTCTGATTGGCTGATTCAGTCTCATTGCCTGGGAAGTTAGGGTTTAAAATTGCAGTTCCACGGTCCCAGTGCTTCTTCGTCGTGCATTTACTTTTGTTTCAAATTAATGGGACAAAAGCTGAATAAGGAATTTGTGTGGTCTAAAGAGTAGCACCATTGTTTGAGCTGGAAACTTGAACGTTGTGATCATTGGTACATGACCCTTGATTACCTACTTTTGAAAATGATTTTGTGCTCTAAGTATGGAAGTATACTAGGGACTTTTAGAACAAAAATGTAATTATTGTGTAACTTTTTTTATTGCAGTGGGCAGGCTTGGCTGAACTGAGAACTGCTGAAGCAAGGCAGATAGCGTGTGATGAACTGTTCACAAATGAAGAGGAAGAATATAGCCTTTATGAAGCTGTAAAATTTTTAATGCTACACAGAGCCATTGAACTATATGATGATAAAGAGAAGGGAAAGGAAGTCCCATTTTTCTCTGTGCTTTTGTTTGCTCGGGACACATCCAGCAACCCTGGACAGCTACTGAGGAACCATCTAAACCAGGTGGGACACACTGGTGGCCTTGAACAGGTGAGTTACACCTTGGAAGTATATTATCCCAAAACACCAGCGTTAATCATCAAACATTATCTCACAGTTTTTTTGGGGTCAGGAATTTTGAAGCGGCTGGGTGGTTCTGGCTTGGGGTCTCAGGTGGTTGCAATCATCCAAGGACTGGACTGGGGCTGGAGGATCCACGTCCAACATGGCACACTCACCTGGCTGCGTGAGTGTCCTCACAGCATGGCAGCTGGCTTCTCTCAGAAAGTAATTCAAGAAGAGAGTGAGGAAGAAGCCACAATGCCTTTTATGATCCAATCTTAGAAGTCACACCCCATCACTTACACCATTATTATATGTGTTAGCAAGTCACCAAGTCCACTCAGCCTGGGCTTTCTTCTGTAGGGCAGTGGATTGGATCAGTACCTTTGGCTCTGGTAGTCTCCAAAAAAAGGGTCATCTAAAGGGTCTTGTTTAGTCTTGGCAGCTGTAGCTGTATTAGCTAGCATCCTTTAAAATAGAAATGGAGTCACCTTAGCCTGTAGAGCCCAGCCTGCCTTGGATCTTTTACAGATATGCTAAGTTTGGAGTTTTATACAGAGACCCAGTGCAGTACTGTCCCATGAACCAACAGTTGACTCACTTTGCACTGTCTATCTTTGGTGAGTTCATTATGTGCCCTAAAAAGAGTAAGTCTTTTTTTAGTGGAATAGACAACCACTAAAGTAATATTAAGGCTGTCTTTCCAGAGTGCTGCCTTCCTGCTTCCATGACTGACTCTGTGGCTTGCCTTTTCCTGATCTGCAGGAAAGAGCAAAGATGATGGTCATGCTGGGTCAGGCAGGATTAAAGATAGTTATTTTTAAAAATTGTCTGTACTTGTAATTAGGTAGCATGTACCTTGCAGTGAAAAGCCGGTAGAGCATGTTTTGCTTATTAGACTGAAGTTTGTCCTTTCTGGGTCTCCACAAGGTCTGCTGTAATGGAGAGTACAGTTTTTAAATACAGCTTTTTTTCTTAGATATAATTTACCTGTCATAAAATTTACTATTTTAAAGTGTGCAGCTCAATAGTTTTTAGCATGTTTCAGAGTTTTGCAGCCATCACAACAGTCTAATTTTAGGTTATTTTATCACCCCTAAAAGAAACCTCATACCCATTAGTACTCACCCCTCGTTCTTCCCAGTCCTAGGCAGCCACTGGTGTACCTTCTGTCACCACAGATTTGTCTGTTACGGACATTTCACAGAAACAGAATCATACTGTGGTCTTTTGTGACCAGTTTCTTTCACAGCCTAATGTTGTCAAGGTCCATGCATAGTGTGTCCTGTGTTAGTTCTTCATGCCTTTTTATTGACAAATACTAATTCCATTCTATGGATGTATCACATTTTATTCACCCATTCAGCAGTTGATGAGTATTTGGGTCATTTCCGTTTTTAGCTATTATGAATAATCCTGCTATGAACAGTCATGTACACGTTCTTTGTGTGAATGTATGTTTTCAGTTCTCTCGGTTATATACTTAGGAGTGGAACTGCTGGTCATATAGCAATTCTTTGTTTAAAAGTTTGAGGAACTGCCAGACTGTTTTTTAAAGCAGCTGTATCATTTGTCATTCCTGCCAGCAGTGTTTTAGTGTCCCATTTCTCCACCTCTTTGCCACACTTTGTTATTGAGGTGAAGCTCATGTAACATACGAGTAACCATTTTAAAGTGTACAGCTCAGTGGCCTTTAGTACATTTATAATGTTGTGTGACCACCACCTATATCAAATTCCAAAATATTTTACTGCCCCAAAAGAAAAACACATCCCTGGTAAGCAGCCACTCCCCCGCATCATGTCTTTTTGATCATAGCCGTTCTAGAGGGTATGAAGTGGTATTTCACTGTGAGTTTGATTTCCATTCCCCTGATGACTTTACATGTGCATAGTGGCCATTTGCATGTCTTCTTTGGAGAACTGTCTATTCGGATCCTTTGCTCAATTTTTAAATGGTCATTTGTTCTTTTTTTATTGTTGAGTTGTAAGAGCTCTTTATAAATTCTGGTTACAAGTTCCTCATCAGATATATGGTCCATTCTAGTGATCTGCTCGTCTGTAACAATCATATGAAAGAGGACTGGGGCTGAGCCCATGAGAGGAAGAAAGGTTTGGCCTAGACGTGCTGTGCACAGCCTGGGACACCTGGATAGAGCAGGTGGTAAGCAGCATGGTTCAGGGTGGCTGCCTCCACTTACCTGTTTGCTCTCCCCCACCTTTAGATTGAAATGTTTCTTCTTGCCTATGCCGTGCGCCACACCATCCAGGTATACCGGCTCTCCAAATACAGCACTGAAGAGTTCATCACGGTCTACCCAACAGACCCACCCAGGGACTGGCCGGTGGTGACCCTGATAGCCGAGGATGATCGGCACTACAACATCCCCGTCAGAGTGTGTGAAGAAACGAGTCTGTGACAGACGTGCACTCGGACAGCCTGACGATGGGGCCAAGGTGTGCAGGCAGCTCCTGGGCTCGGGCCTCAGCCTGCTGGTCTTAGATGAACTATGCGAACTCTTGGACCCTGTGAGCCACGCTGGCCTGGGATGTTCTGAAGACTAGCTTTTGATGATAAGAGTTAACCAAGTTTCCACCCTCATTTATGATGCAAAATGTTTTAGTGGGACCCTTCAGAGCATACCTGTTGGAAGGTGCAAACTACATCTTTTCCATAAAACAAATACTTCTGTGTCAGGAGACTCATTTTGGAGAGGAATATGTTCTTTATATCTCAAATCAAACTTTCTCTAATAGTAAACTGGCTTTCAGTTGTTTTTTTTTTGAAAGATAGTGATTTGTTTTATTTTGTTGGTAATGGGTCTCTGTGGTACCTATGCAGTTTGCTTATGCAGTATAATTCCGGGATGGAGTCTGCTAATGGCCCAGTCTTAACATCCTCTGATAGTCTCATCAAGCAGTGGCTTGAATTTACATGCTAATTACAGCTCTCCTAAACATATTATTTAATAGAAAATTAAGAATTAGGTCCAAAAGGCTGGAGGCAATGGCACCTGGAAATCCTTGTTCTTCGGGGACATTTTAGGTGTTTGAGGCCGCAGGCGCACCAGGCCTGGTACGAGGTGCAGGTGGTGCGCTGTGAGCCGAGTGAGTGCTGCTTGTAGTTGAGCTGTAATGTTGGGGACTGTTTATAATTCTGCAGCCCATAGATGCACCATTATTGTCAGAACAGAGCTCAAATTGACCAGCTTTTTTAGAGGAGGAAAGCAAGACCAAGTGGCTGCAGGCACTCGTCTGAGTTCAGGGGTGGGATGATCTGGATCCAGGTCTTCCTGTGCCCTTTTCGTGCTACCCTTTTAGAGGGTTTCTATCGCCAAATTCATCTGCTGGTAGGGGACAAACAACAGCGGAGTGTCTAAGGTTTTTCATGAGCCAATTTAAGCAGAAGTGTATACTAAAGCAGAGTATAAAAGTATGGCCAAGCTGCACCTGCCCTTGATTTATTTGGAAAGCCTGAGGGAGGCATTGTTCCCCACCATGAGCCATTGCCTGCATGATCACAGGCTAGTGTGGTGACCAGGTGGTGGTTACGGGGCAGCCTCGCTGAGCATGGTCTGCGTCATGGCCTGAATCATCCACGTGAGGCATGGACTGTACACTGTTCACAGTAACCAGATGTGTTGATCTTTAAGGTTGTATCAGCAGCTCTTGAATTGGCCCAGCATTTGAGGAAGTGGTGGTACCCTGAAGTACTAAGCTTCTTTTTAGAATAACTTAACTCTTCAGTCCAATTTATTAACGTTTATAAGCTCTCTGATCTGTTTTTTTTTTTTTTTTTTTTATCAGAGGAGGCAAACCTCTTTTGAAGATCTAAGTTTTGCTTTCACTTAAAATTCATAGTTGGGAAAACTCAGAGGCCACACAAAACTGTGCAGACGGTTACATTAGTATATTCCCCGTTACCTCATCAGTAGTAGTCACCACATTCTGGAAGATGCTAATTCAGAGAATCAAATTCTGCTCTAATGTGTGTGGATTAGAGAGGCTTGTGTTTTTCACTGTGAAATGCAATGGTGCCTCAGATAGGAGGTGCCTAGAAGCCAAAATCAAGTAATAATAATGACTTCTTGTTGGTTTTGATACTCATTTAATATTTGTAACATAACAACAAATAAGTACTCCTCATTCTTGGATATTTTTAAAAGTGTAACTTCAAGTGTTTAGGTTGAACAAGGCAGTAGGAGACAGTGTTCATCTGACCATTTCTTCATGCCCATTATTGAATTTAATGACACTCATCTATTTTTGAATTTTGAGAATAATCTAATCTCAGTGAACTTGAACTAGACTTCTGGGCAACTTAATTGTTTACATTTTCTACTTTTTTCTTGTTCCTATGTATGATATTGTTAGAGTGTGTGCAGAAATTGTGGTGTTAACCACCATACTGATTGAAATTCAGAAGGATGAGTTTAACTTGTTCTCTGTCCAAGGCCTTAGTGGATTCTGCTCTCAGACTGTCGTTCAGGCTTAGCGGGATCCTAGCATGAGAGAAGCAAAGCTGCCAATAAAACAGTACCTCAGGAAATACAGATGATCGGCCAACTTCAAAAATAATATTTCTTTGTTACAACATGCAACTTCAGTTACCTGGAGTCCCAATTCCATTTCTCATTCCTGGTCTTGGTCTGGTCAGGTGACATGAGCAGAACAGAAATTGAATTGAGACCAAAATGGATTCAAGAGGATAATTACTTAGAGGGATATAGAAAATGATAAAGTGTCTAGAAGGAATGTTAGTGGGAACTACATTGTGCTTCCTTTCAAGTTTATTGCAAGAGTTCAGAGGTTTTGGACCCTGTGATTTTGGCAGAAAGGTGATGTCCACCTTAAGCAGGCATGACTTACACCTTTGAGCTCATTTAAGGTGTAATTCTAGGGTGGAGTCTGTTAATGGCACAGTCTTAACATCCTCTGATGGTCTTGTTGAGCAGTGGTTTGGGGAAGAAAACTTCCGCCTAACAAGTTCCATGGAACTAGCATTGCTCCTTCAGATCTTGCTCTGGTTCCCTCACCTGCATACACAGCACCTGGTCATTCCACCCGAACATGTGGGACGCCATGGCAGCCACTGAGGAAGAGGCCAGGGTGTGGTCTTTCACGTTTGATAGGCATAGGTGCAATTCGATCTGAAATGTTGGCGGTTTCTCTTCCTTCAAATACAGCATATCTGATGTTTTAAATGCACAGAACAAGACTGACCCTGTTTCTTTTATATAGCCATTTACACTTTTACTATACTGTTACATATTCAGTTAATGTCTGGAGACATTTTTCTTTGATTAAGGAGAATAGACATTGCCTTTGTATTCTTTCATTAGGCTTTTTCCCTTCAGTTCTAGAGTTTATCAGGTAAAATCTCAGGCCACGAGAGTCTAACACCTCTGATGGGAGGAACGACCTTTGTGGGTTTTGAGCTTGTTTTGTTTTTCTTTCTAAAGAGGCTGTGTTATTCCTCCTGCTCTCATCCTCACCCAAGGTGCTGTTTTCCTTGAGAGTTTGTAGTTTAGTGTTTGAAGATCTTCTAGACCATGACTGGGAAGTGCTGCTGTATTGTATTTAATTACCTCGCACCCTTTCCATCTGGCATTCATGTAGGACTTCAGTAGACTTCCTGGCCGCGTCTCCTCTTTGACGTTAAAATAAAGGTAGATTATCTTCTTTTCTTTCTTTCTTAAGCAACACTTTGCAGGTACTCTCCCCTTGAAAGCCAGAAAGTATAAACCTCCAGGGACTCTCACTTATAGGCCTACATAAAAATAAATGCCTTTATAAAAAGATCTGTGACTACTGTGAAGTGAATCTGAAATGTGTGTGAAAGGCCTGGAGTCCCCAAATAGTTTAGCAGAAGCAGGGCACTATGTCAAGTAATTTAAAAATGGCCCGAGGAACTGTAAGAAGTGAACTGAAGACGAAGGACTGATTTTAGATGAAAAAATGCCACTTAGAAATGAAACAACAGATTCCCCACAGACCTCCTAGGCCTATGTTATGAAAAGAAAAAGATCTGAAAGAGTGGAAGGACTTATGTGTGTAGATTCTGCAAATTCCTTTTTCTAAAGTTTATTAAGTCCCCATGTAACAGAAGTATAACATTTAATGCTTAATGCTTTTGAGAAACCTCATTGGTGATCTCTTCTGAGGGGACGGAGAGACCAGGGAGCCAGTGCTGAGTTGTACAGAGAATAAAGACAGGGGCACCTCTTTTTGATGCTTATATAATTTCGTTTATAACCTGGAGCCATGAAAAGCACAAAACTAAACCGGTTTGACCACTCAGCACCCTGGTGACAGTAGTATCAGGGGGTAAGGTGAGCTCACTGTGCCTCAGGGGCGTGTGTGCTCCATGCATTCATGCATGTGCATGTGTGCGAGCGTGCCTGTGCTGGTCTGTAGTCGCGTCATGACTGTCTTCTGTGCAGGAGGCCCCACAGCAGGGGGCCCAAGCGGAACTGAGTAGGTGGAGGGGAGCTGTCCCATTTGTATTTTTTTCATGGTAAATAAAAATTTATGACTTGGAATGGTGGAATGGGTTAACATGTATACTTAAACTATGCAGAGTAGCCATTAAGTCTGGAACTAAATTGTATTGAAATGTCATATCAACAAACCATTAATTGTATATGTCTCTGTTCCCAGGCCTTCTGGCCACCTATATATTTAAATATTTCGAATGCTTATTAATAGCCAGAGCTCTTAATGGAGAACACTGACTGAAGTTTTAGCTCAGTCTTACTGACTTCTTGGTGTAAGTCTGGGCCAGGGATGAATCTGCCAAAACCTGGATGATGCAAGGAAACTTCCGGGGCTCGAAACAGCACAGTGGGCAGTTCCCCAGTGCTTGAACTTCATCATGAACTTCAGAGTAATTTTGTATTTATTTAATTGTATTGAACAATGCCTTCACTTAAACGGTGCTAACATACGGTGCCCTCCTTTTCAGGAGCCACAGTCCAGGCGTAACCTCACTTCTGAGTGTAGGTTTGGGGACGAGGCCAAAATGAATGCGGCTAAGGAGTTACCTGCTCCTTTCCAGTGCTTTCATACAAATGTTTTGGTATTGTCACTTGCACTGTGGCCATTTCTAATTTTCTGTCATGTGAGTTTGGAGAGGAAATGATCCGGACCTTTGCCCTGGCGGTGTTGTTTCCCCTTTGCAGGCTGGGCTGGGAAGGGAGAGACCAGCAGGGACCTTGGTGTGAACCTGGCCCTGCTCAGCTTGGCTTGTTCAGCCAAGTCTGTTTATACTGTAAAATGTTAACAATTGTAAGTAGATATTCCTGCTCTGAGAAGCAGGCCCCAGACTCGGGTCAGTTTGGGGCCTGGCCTCCCTCCCGCATCTGCAGCCGGCACACCAAGCTCAGGGGCGCAAGTTTCCTCTGGGACTTGTCTCATCTTCACAGTCAGAGGCCCAGAGGACTCGGGGCTTTGCTGCAAATCCCCTTTAGCAAACCTGGCCGCTGAGGGTTGTAAGACAACTAAAAATAAACAGTAAATAAAAACTCAGAAGCCTGGCTGTGTTGCTGTGGTTCACTGCCTGCCTTTGAGGACTTCGGGAGATTGGGGTCCCATGCTGTAACTTTCCAGTATCCCCAAGACAGGCCTACGATGCCCAATGATTTTACAGTGTTGAACCCATAGGAAGTTCTCCTTCCAAATTAGGTGCCTGGTTCTGGACTTGGGTCTGGGTTCAATAGCAGTTCAATAACCCGCTATTGGGGTGAGCTCAGGCCAGTTACTTGACCTGTCTCCATCTGTCTTCATCCCTTGAAGTGCTTGAGGTGCAAGCACTTGAGAGACTTTGAGGACGGCCCCCTAGGCCTGCAAGGCAGGGCTGCAGCCATGATCCAGGCCGAGCTTTTTGGGTGTTTGCCAAGGAGAGGCCTGTGGTCCGAGCAACATTCTTAGGTGCTCAGAACCATCCAGACTAATGGAAATGCACCCAGAAGTGCGATAACAAGAACTGTCATTGCCTGTGAATCGGATGACACTGAAAGAAGTGAATGATCTGAAATGGGGGAAGACAGTAGGCTGTATCTCGGGGGTACAGAGGGAAAGATGAGCCGGCAGAGACCTGCCTGCCTGTTAGTGGAAGAACCACTGAGTCCGAGAGTCTTTGCAAACTGGTGCTGGGCTCCTGAGAACCCGTGGTTGGGGCTGGGTGTCGGTCAGAAAGCAGTGTCAGCTTGGTAATGGGAGCAAAAAGACCTTCCTGCGATAAACAGCACCAACAAACTGTCTTCCCCTCCTCTGCCCATTCAGGCGGGTTAGTAAACTGTCAGCCATAAACCTACTTGCCCTCTGCTTGTCCGAATCAGGGTGTTCTTAGTTCCGAGGGCAGTGTTTCTGGCAGTTCTTCATGGTCTCCCCCAAACCTAGGAAGTGGAAAATGGGGATCTAAGCTGTGGGTCCTATGGAAGCTCTTAGGAATTTTACAGCCACCAAATTGTCAGGAAAATCCCCACTGCGTTACATGTGTGTGAGATGAGTATACAGTGCATGTCCACTTACTATCTCTGTCTTGCTCGAAGTCTGGGCATTCTTTCTGCACATCCTCCGAATTGTCTTCCTACCCCATGCTATTGGAGATTGAGTTCTTGGGGTGCCATGGGGGAAGGAATTTCCTGAGGCCCCTGTGGGAGGATGGGGTACTGTGGAAAGCTTTATTGATGATGCAGAATTAAGGGGGTTCCCTTTAAGATCCCATCTCCTCCCCGCCATGGAAGAAGCCTAGTCTGGTCTTCGGCAGGGCCAGAATCAAGGCCACTGCCCAGAATTTCTGTTTCATATTAAAGTACAGTTCAGTCCAGCATCTGGCTGGCTTGTGTTCCCAGCTGCAGTCCATTCCATGTGGGGTCTGCATGGCCATGGGTCATGGCTACTTAAGGCCACATGGCAAGTGACTGCAGGTCACGGACCAAGAGAGAGGGAACAAGGCCAAGAGCAAGAGAGTGTAAGAGTGTGCAAGAGGGAGAAGGAACTCTGTTTGGGGGGGGGTTAACCTTCAAAATTTTGCACACTTACAGCGGAGTGGCTTCATTGTTCCAGCCAATGATCTTTTTCCCAGGCTAGACTGACAGGCCTGCATCTTCTCTAGGGCACCTGAACTTCACTGCTCATGCGCCCATCTCCCCGTTTAGTTTAATCCCTTCCTCCCAGTAATCTACAGGGAATGGACTGGTGGTTCCCTGGGGAGAGTGAGCTGCCCAGGTGGCCCATGATTACAATGTCTGGCCTTCCCTTTGCTCTCTTCCTGTTATTAATATTAATAAACTAGCTAATCATGACGGTATCACCCACTCCTCCTACCCCTGCCTCTTTCTTTTCTAGGCTCAGTGTGAGTGGCCTGGAAATGACCTTCTGACTTTCTGGCTTGGTTTATTCCAGACGTCTGGCCCCCAGGATAGCCCCAGAGAGGCAGAACAGAATTGGTCCTTGGGTGGAAGAACTCTGGGTGACACTCCATTCCCCAGTTCCCTAGAGCTGATGAGGACTTTTTCTGCCTCTTCTCCATGACTCTGCATGCCCAGCCCTCCACCCTCAAGGGTGGCTGTGAAGTTTGGTGTCAGTGGCCTGCTACTTTACATTCACTGTGACAATTCAGAATATTTCTCATAGCCTACGACAGTGCCTTCCAAGTTAGTGCCATCTCCTCAGTCAAGAACTAGAAGGCAGCTTAGGGCCAATAGCCTTCTCGTGATGTGCTGTGCTGTGTTTTAGGAAGTGGCTGTCCTCGAAATACCAAGCTGAGACAATAAAAAGCAAGTATACTACAGTGGTTATCAGTTTTTTTTACATGATCACATCCCAATTGTACTAGATGGTGAAGAATTATGATACACTAAAGGGTTTTTAAATATCTGTAGAAAACATGAAATTAGTACCATTGAGTATTCAGTTTTCACAATTATAAGTAGTGCTCTGATGAGCCTTCTTACTCATGAGTCTTCTTATGCATCTCTAAGTTGAACATGGTTAAGGCTCTTGAAATGAATTTCTAAACTACCCTCCAAAAAAGCTGCAGGAATTTCACTCTCAGCCGCAGGTGCTGGAGGGCTTCATTGTCCCTTAGGTGACACTAGGGGCAACTAAAATTTTTAAAAATATGTTTTTATTGATTTTTTAGAGAGAGGAAGGGAGAGAGAGATAGAAACATTGATGCAAGAGCAACATCGATCAGCTGCCTCCTGCACGCCCCCTACTGGGGACTGAACCCACCACCCAGGCACATGCCCTGACCGGAATTGAGCCGGGACCTCTCAGTTTGTGGGAGAACGCTCAGTTCACCGAGCCACACCAGCTAGGCAGGGATAATTTAATTTTTAACTTTGACAATTCAGCAAGAAAAAAGAAAGGAAAGAGAAAGATCTCATTTTAATTGGCTCTTTATTCTAGTAGTCGTGAACATTTTCCTTGGGTATTTATTGGTCCTGCGTGTTTCTTTCCTGCCTTGCTTTTTCATGTTCTTTGCCCATGATATCAGTCTCTCAGTTGAGTGGGCCGAAACATCTTCCCCATTTCCCTCTGAAGAGTACCTGTGATTGGCATCCTCCCTGGGCGCAGGCGTGCCCCTTACCTCCGGCCCTGCCCATGCGGGGCTCTCCAACGGTCTCATCTTGACTGTGCTGATCCTTGGATTCTGTTTGCATTCCTACCAGAGCAAGGCTGAGCCGTCTCATCTGTAGAAGTCGGTTTTGGGTCATTTTCTGGGAGCCATCTGCTCATGTCCTTTGCCCATCTGTTACAGTTTCTAACTAGACTGTTGTATGTGGGAATACTTTTTGTTTTCACAACACAGATAAGGATGGGAACATCTGGAATGGAAGGCTGTCAGAGGGGTGATTAGGGATCCGTGTCCGGCCATTTGGTTGATAAGAACAGGCTCAGGTTGTCTTAGGTCATGGAGGGCTGGCCTTCATCAATAAGAAGAGAGGGTTGGAGAGGAGGTCACAGGAGGGAGGGCTGCTGTGCAGGTGACCTAGGGTCAGAACATGTTCGGACAAGGAAGGTGTGAATGCCTTCATTCATTCACCAGAGTGCCTGCTCTGGGCAGCACAGCTCCAAACTCGGGGAGGCAAGGCTGAGCCGGCCCAGCCCTCCCTCCCTTGCCCTCCCTCTCGTCCCCCCAACCTTTGAGAGCTGAACTGTCCTGACTGCAGGGCTGGAATCACAAAGCAACTTGATTTTGTCTTCCACAGTTCAAGAGGTATCAGCCCCTGCTCCTGGATGAAAACTCAGCACATCCCGTGACCTTTCCGAGCACACTTGTAAGATAAAGAGACCTTAGAATCATCTTATGTTGCCAAATGCTATTCCAGTTTTGAAATTGGAATAACCCTTCCCTATAGGAGTCAAAGCCACGACTCTCTCTGCTAACTCCCAGTCTGGCCCTCCAGAGCGGGGCAGGAGGAAGGAGGCAGGGCAGGAGGGTAGGAGGGCCACGATCCTCCTCTTGATGGCTGCTGTCCTAAACCAGCCTCGCTGCCTGGCCTGGCCAGTCCTCATTCTCTCGTTCTGGCCTGGGTTTTTTCCTGGAATCCTTGGAGACCCCTTCGGTGCCACCTCCTGCCCATCTCGGGGCCTCTCGCTGGTGGCTCCCTGGACACGGCTGACGCTCTCTCCTCTGACCCACCACTGCCGCCTTTGCAGCTCCTAGAAATCCAGTGATACCTCCAGCTTCTTTCTCTGAGCCCCGTTTACCTCCTCAGGGCCTACGACGACCCAGGTCAGCCTGTTGATCTGTGTGGCCCAGGTCTGGCTCATGAGAAAGACCTTAGCACCTTCTGCCGTGTCAGATTTGCCACAGCCAGCCCCAGAGCCCCTCTTCTGCGGCTCTCTGTTCTGTCAGACTTGACCGGACACTTGGGCACTGAGTCACCACTGCGGTGGGGGCCCATTTCAAGCTCAGAGCCCCTGACAAGCCCTATTACCAGGGTTAAGGTATTGAGGGACTCCCGCCCCTGCCCCACACACGTGCAGAGAAACCATCTCTCTGGATTCTCTTCCTAAATATCTACCCTTGGGCCTTTTCTGCCCTCATGGTGGAAGCAGCAGAAAAGTCAGGAATGGGGCCAGGTGTTAAGATGCCCAGAGCAGGAGGCTGGGTACCGGCAGGAGCCCTCATTTTGTGTTGCTGCTTTCCTTTGGGGGTTAGCACCCCTGCCTTCCTGGAGGGGCTCTTGTTTACTCCATGTAGCCCAGGCTCAGCCTGGTGCCCACCTATGTCAGTGCGGGCCACCCTGGCAGGAACCCAGCGCCCAGAGTGAGAAGGGCCAGCCGGAAAGGCAGGTGGTGGGAGGGGGCAGGCGCTCAGAATGCTGGCACTGGTTGTATGGGTGTGCACTGCCACATTCCAGGTGTCGTTCCATCACAGTCCAGGGGGGCCGAGCCAGGTCCCAGGTGGCTAGGACTGCCTGCTCCGAGGACGGCGGGAGGGACAGGAGGGGGAGGGACTGAGGCGGCCAGCGACTCGGGGAGGGAGGGTGGGGCATGGAGCAGATTTGTGGGTGGTGATGACTTGATGCATCAGGCACGAGAGCATGGGAGGGGTGGGAAGAAGGGTGTGGGAGGGGCTGGAGGCCAAGGCTCCCTGGGCCCCTCTGAGGTGCCAGCAGGTGGCAGGTCTGCAGCTGGGAAACAAATCCGGGCTGGGAAACAGACCCGTGGGTCCCCGTGTGCACTGGGAATTGGAAATAGGCCCAGGTTGGGTCACCAGGATTCCCAACTAAGGTGGGAGCAAACCTGGGGTGTGGGCACAGGGGCCATTTTTATTCCTTTCCAGAGAAGGTGGATTTAATCAGTGTTTAGAAGCACAGTCGGGCGAGGACGGCTGCTGAGTTTGGGCAGCGGCGGCAGCGTGTGAGGGGAAAGGCTGAGCCGAGCTAAGGGAGGACGGGCGTTGCCAGGTGTGTGGGAGAAACTGCTCTGACTCTGCGGAGCGTGAACCTGTGAGCATCTGTCCTAACCAGTTGTGGGCTGGGGCAGACCGGAGCCAACCACAGCCAGCATTCCTCAGCCACTGGCCTTCAGAGCAAGACAGCTTTTTACAGGAAGGAGATGGGAGAATTTAGGCATGTGGTGTAAAGTGGAGTTTAATGATAATTATTGTATTTGTTCATTCTGCGTTGATCCTTGGATTTAAAGCACCCAGGAGCATCCAAGCTGGGCCAGCGAGACTAAAGAGAATTCAAAGGAGGGATGGAAATGAGAGATACCAGGAGGGAGAATGGATAGGGATTAGGGGGACCCCCCGGATAGAGGTGAGGGTGTCATGGAGTAGATTTCTGGGTGGATGATACAGTGACTCATCTGGGTTGTCGGGAGGGAGCGTGGGAGGGTGCAGAGTTGCTCTCATGGTAGCACTGCTGTGGGGAAGAGTCACACTGTGAGGCCAGCATGCCCCCAGCCTGCCATTGCAGCTGGGCAGGAAAACACCATCTCCCAAGTGCCATGGTGGAAAGAAAGATTCCTTAGACTTAAAAATCATGGTAGTACAACACCTAAGGCAACAGAAACAAAGGAAAAAATGAACACATGGGACTACATCAAACTAAAAAGCTTCTGCACAGCAAAGGAAACCACCATCAAAATGGAAAGGGAACCCACTGTATGGGAGAGCATAATTGCCAATGATGCATCAGATAAGGGATTAATTTCCAAAATATATAGAGTGCTCATACAACTCAACAAAAGGAAGAACCGAATTAAAAAATGGGCAGAGGACCTAAATAGTCACCTCTCCAAAAAGGACATACAAATGGCCAAGAGACATAAGAAAAGCTCAACATCACTAATCATCAGAGAGATGCAAATTAAAACAACTATGAGGTATCACCTCACACCTGTCAGAATGGCCACCATCAACAAATCATCAAACAACAAGCGCTGGCGAGGGTGTGGAGAAAAAGGACTCTAGTACACTGCTGGTGGGAATGCAGACTGGTGCAGCCACTATGGAAAACACTGTGGTGTTACCTCAAAAAGTTAAAAATTGAACTGCAATTTGACCCAGTGATCCCACTTCTAGGACTATACCCTAGGAAACCTGAAACACCAATCAGAAAGAATATATGTACCCCCATGTTTGTAGCAGCACTATTTACAATAGCTAAGATCTGGAAACAGCCCAAGTGTCCATCAGTAGATGAGTGTATTAAAAGGCTGTGGTACATGTACACAATAGAGTACTATGCAGCTGTAAGAAAGCAAGATATCTTATCCTTTGAGATGGCATGAAAGGACCTGGAGAGTATTATGCAAAGCGAAACAAGCCAAGCAGAGAAAGACAAATATCACATGATCTCATTTATTTGTGGAATATAGTGAACTAAACAAACTGCTAAACAAAATTAACCCAGAGACATGGAGGTGGGGTACAGGCTGACAAGCCTCAGAGGAGGGGGTGGTTTGCGGGGGAAGAGATAAACCACAGAACTTACATGCATGTATGCATGACCAATGGACATAGACAACAAAGCTGGGGATGGGGCAGGGCGGGGGGAGAGGAGGAGGGTGTCAATGGGGTAAAAATGAGAAACATCTGTAACAAAAACAATAAATAAAAATTAAAAAAAATCATGGTAGTATTAAAGTGTTAGCGACAGTAACAGGGAAGCAGGATAGAGGGAGGGCTGGAACCTGTGGTTTTAACTCAAAGACATGTGTAGAGCAGCTCGGAGAAATAGGCCATCTCCGGTGAGTCAGTGGAATGCTTACACCCTGTTAATTACAGGTACATTAAGACACTTCTCCATGTAATCTCCATAGAAGTTCAAAATAAATGAGAGCCATGTATCCCAGTGGTTAGAGGTTTTAGCTACCAAGGCAAAGAGGGACACTTACTATCTCCTGGACGTTCAACGAGAAAAGGAAATGATTGTCAGCAACCATGTAATTTGGGGTGTGTAAATAGACTGATGGTTAGAATAAGAAAATCAAGAAGCTAAAAGCAATCTTAATTGTATGCCAACTGTTGAAGCTTTACTTAAACCAAAATTAGAGTATGAAAGCCACTTGACAATATATGAGCACGAATCCCCAAATAATTTTTAAAAAGCAAATACAAATGCTCTTAACAATGTAAAATCTTACATCTGTTAAATACATACACAGCGCTTTTTCAAATGCAACAAATATTTTATATTGACCTCTGCAGTCAATTCTAATGAAAAGCTGCTATCACAACTATTTCAATGTGATTGGTTTCAACAGTTTAAACTAAATCCACAGTTTCGCTGTGAAACTGAAAAGCCCATAAACTGACAGCCAAGCACATGTAGAATGACTCCCAGTAGACTTATTTTTATTTTTTTTAAAAATCTGGGTCTCTGCTGATGACCAGATCTGAAATGAAGAATGAGGTAATTTTATTTTTCTATTGCAGGGTCCTGTACCATGTTCTAAATCCTAGAGCAAGAATGGCCCAAGCCTCTCATTGGACAGGTGACCCGCATGAGGCCTGAGAGGGGCGGGTGGCGTGGATGGTCATGCATGAACCCGCGGCCTCCAGCAGGGACGCTCTCCTCCCAGGAAGAGTGTGGACTTGAACAGACTCATGTGTGACTCCGTCAAGACTTCTGAAGCTTGACAGCCAGCTCCCGGCCATGCCAGCTTTAGACCTTTGCCCTCTCAGTACATCGCTAAGCAACCAAATACATCAAAGACCCAAGGAGCTGTGTATTTGCCCCACAAGCGTTGTGGATGTGGCGCCCCTGGGGAAGGGCCTGCTCCGTGGTGACTGGTCCACCCGCGGGTGCTGAGTGGTTGATGTGGATGTGTACCCTGTACTCCTTTGTGAGACCAGGGGGGTTTGAACGTCGCCTTCCGTCTCAGGTTCATCCGAACTGTAGGTCCCCCGCGCTTCAGGGAACCAGAATCCAGCTGGCTGTCATGTTTCCCAACTCCGAAGGCACCCTTTCTTGTCCCTGGTTCATAGTTGGAGAACATCTACCTCTAGATCGAGGAGTGACCGATTCCACCTGGCACTGAATTTCCACGGAGCTGGACAGTGATGGGTACCACTGCCTGAGGCCGGGCCAGCTCCACTGCCCCTTCTTTAACCTGAGACCACGCATGTGTCTGGAGAGAGAAAGGGCTCCCAGCTCTGCGCCTGTGTTTTACAGGGACCGTGGAAGCCAATGTCAAGTTTGTTAGTAAAGTGCACTTGAAGTCGCCGAACTTAGAAAGGTACCCTGTATGGACGCGCCGAGCCCGCGGGAGGGGGCCGCTGCCTGGGAAAGTGCGTAATCTTAAGCAGTCTGTTAGAGACCCTGGTTGATTACAAATGAAGCAGAGAAAAATGTTCTTTTGGAACCACTTGGACTTGGCAAAGGTAAATAAAAATAAAATGACATAGGTGGCCTGCCTTTGGTGCTCTTCTCAGCCGAGGCTGCAGCTGGCAGTTCTAACCTCCCCTCTGGAGAAGCAAATGACATCAACTGAGAACGAGATCTCACCATCCCCCCTCATTAATCTTCCCTTTTGAGACTGGACAGTAAACTATAGCATTTGTCACACCTTTTCTGACTTCGAAGTGGGTTATTTTGATTCCGTAACACAATTTCTGTTTGGACTCTCGCGGGGCTCCCTTCAGGGGTGCAGTCCGCGAGGGCAGCGGCGTGGCTCTCGTACACCTGGCCTCGATTTCCTCTGCATCCTGTTTCGTGTGTGGTTACATCAGCTGATGAGTCACGTGGTGTTTTGCTGCCTCAAATGACAGAAATAGAGGTTCAACCACACAGGAGCATCTGGCTCGTCTGCCAAACACGTTGCTCAAAAACAGGCTTCTCTACGGTTCAAACACTTTATGAAAGAGCCGTGATTGCGGGGGGCTGTCGGCAGGAGGCAGGCAGGAGCGGCTGGCTCGGGGAATCAGCTGCATGTGCAAAGCAGGTGTCTCAACATTTAAATTGCCACATCTTGGAAAGCCCTGCCCATCAGTTTTGGTTACCAAAACACACACACACACACACACACACACACACACACACACTCTATAAAGGGCACGACTTGGAACATAAAAGACCCCTTTTCCTGGACTGTGCATCACTTTGGAGACTCTTAAGGTTAGAGGTCAGCTCACCTGCAAAGTGAGAGACCAGGAACCCCGCTGGATGGGGACCATGGCTCACGCTGTCCTGGGTCCTGGCCTGCTTATAGAGTGACTGGAGTAGAAAGATTCTTAAATATAAGAAAATATTTCCCAAGGCCATGTAATTTGATCACTACAGTATAAATACTTTCTATTTCGCAACATGGATTCTCATCTTCCCACTTCATCTTGAAGTAAAAAAATAACAAATCCAGTCAGAGAACTCCTGAGTCTTTAAATCATTGTGTTTCCAGAAACTAGGGGTACAGAAAAAGTTACTCTCCCCCACCCCTTCACACCTGTAAGAAAAGAGCCCTCCCCCCTCAAATGAAGACCAGTTAGGAGGGGAGGGAGCTGTTTGCCTTTTTCACATCTACTTTAAGATCTCATTGAATAACTTTTCTGGTATTTGGGGATGGAATGACTATCCCAACCCCAAGAGAGATTGGGCAAAGGTTGCCTGTGAGGACCACCAAGCTGGCCCCTGGCTGGGAGCACCCTGGGGCCAGAGAACGTCCAGCTGATGGAGCTGGACTGTAGTGGAGACCCTGGCCTCTCTCATCCCCCACCCCTCCCATGGCTATTTATTGGGAGACTCAGGGAGTGAAAAAGTGAATTTATGATAGGGAAACTTTACTTGGCCCCATCCAATATATCCTAACCAAGCTCTAAAAGTTTCTGATCTGAAGGTATCGGCCATCCTTGGACATTGCCAAGGCTAACCACCTACTAGCGCTGAAACAACACAAAACACACGCAAACACAAAACAGAAGAGGATCTTTGGCACGAGACAAGCCCAGGCAGGCAGTCGGGGGGTGTGTGGGGGGGTGCACCTGGCTTTTATGCAATGATAACGTCTTTCTGTGCCCAAATGAAAGAACCCCAAGCAGATGAGGGATTCCTGCTAATGTGCAAACCTCTCAACACGTCCTGAGGCACGTGGCCCAACCCTATCAAGACTTCCCCGGAGCAAGCCTTGCCTGGCTCTTCCTGCTCAGTTCTGGGTGTCTCACTGATGTCCGGTGCCAATGAGGTCCTGCTAACTGGGGACAGAGCACACACAGCTCTCTGTTTAGAATAACCTTGCATAAGCTCCTCAGAAGACCAGGGAGGCCCCAAACGAGCTGCTCTGACCTGGGCTTGTGCAGAGAAAACCCTTCATCCAGAAAGACTACTTTGAGCTGCCCAAACTCACTTGTCAGCGTTGAAATGAAAAGTGCCTTTATGCCCCGTCGTTCTTCAAGCAATCACTCAACATGGAGAGTCACACCTGGTCTTTTCATGGTCCTTGACATGAGACCCTCATGCCCTTCATGCTCTTCTAAGTATCTATCAGCTGAGTGACATGCAGCTAAAAAAACCTATGTTGAGAGAATATTTCTTTGGTCAGCAAAGTCAAGAGTGTCCCTCCTTACTCTGAAAAGTGGGAAGTGCCCCACTTCTCCGGTTTGACTGCCTTTCCGTCCATGGTGCTCAGAACAGATGCAGAAGAGCCTGCTAGTAATAGGTTTTGCTTTAGAAGTTGAGGTGTGTTGGTTTGGCTGGGACTCAGCAGTACAAGTGAAGGGACCGTGTGAGGGGTCGTGTGCTTCCAGGCCCAAGGCCTTGGACACGTCCTGCACCCTCACAGTTCCATCACCGTGGTCTGGGTCAGGGGGCTGCTTCCTGTGTTTTCCAAAAGTCTACCAGAATATCTAGTCTGTGAATCTGCCACCAAAGGGCCGTCTGAGGTTCTAACGACATGTTCTAGTTGCCCGATGGAGTCTCTAGTTGATCTTTCCCCGATGTGGAGGGAAAGAATGAGCTTTTTAAAAATTTTAAGCTCTAACTCCCCACAGCATGAAATAGTCACCCATGTTAAAAAAAAATACTGCTTAAATTTCTAGTCATGTACTTTAAAAAAAGATGAAATTACATTTTTTTTCTATCTTCTTAGATCTGTCCCTAAAACTACCCCAAACCTATGCACCTTAATTTTCAGCACTCCTATCTATGAAGGAGAATGTGACGCCATGTCCCTGTGGTGGCTCCGCTCAGGGTCACTGGGTGTCCAGGGATGGGAATGCAACCCTGTGATGCTCATGCTGTCTTCATGCCCTTACATTCTTTTTTTCTATGAGGAACAACAGGATCACACAGCACTGAAAACAGTAAGTACAAAAGCCTTGCCTTTTTTTTTTTTTTTAAAGTCATTTTGCCCTTCCAGCATCTATTTCCATCCTTACCAGTGTCTACACCAGCTGACCCATTTATACCCATTACCCATGATCAAAAATGGCTCTCTTGTCATTTACTGATCCTCATGTTTATGTATAAACGACAGGCTTTGTAAAACTGCTACAAATAAGAGACAATGTTCGATACAATGTTTCAATTGCAGATTTGTTGACACACAAGCAATCACCTTATTGTATTAGAGACATTTTATTGAAAATGCGAAAATAGGAAATGTATTATAGCCTAAAATAAATTACATAACATATACAGTATATATTTATATCTTTAAAATATTTTTGTGTCTAGGTTCTTTCAGTCTAGGAATTTGATGAAATCAAGAATTTACTGAACTGTGTTCGTATTTTTTTTTTTTTTTAAAGAAAAAACCCGCTTTCCAAAACTTAGAAAAATATACTGCACTAAATGGATTTCATATGTGTCATCTCAGGGAATATCACATAGTGACTTTGAAATTGTTTATAAAATGTCTTGCTTTATCTTGTGGCGTGAGAGGGGCGTACACGTGGAATTACCTGTACCGCGTGGTTATGACTAAGAATGGCTGAACCAGGTAATACATCTATTCCAAAAGTTACGATACAGCAACCTGGCATTAGAAGGCTAGATTATGACTTAAAGCTTCAGTTCACTGTCAAAACTAAAATGTGGAGTTAGCTCCATTTCCTTTGCTCCAGAGCCACCTTCAGGAAAGGTGAGTGAAAAACAAGCCTACAAGGGAAGCCATGCGGAGGATGCTGGAATCTGAGGATGCGCGCTTGTGGCAAGGGTAAAGGTAGCTCAGGTATGTACAGGGCGGGGCAGGGTGGGAGCTCACTCAGGTCTAGGAGGAGGCCAGGAGAAACGCGAGCATTTGATGCTGTCGTGACTGCCCCTGTGGCACCTCAAACTTCCCTACCGGAGATTGTTTCCATCCATCTGCCCAGCGCTCACAGATCCCTTCTTCAGCGTGAACGGCCCGTGTGGGCTGGTCCTCTGCACATGTGCAGCAGACAGGTGATGACTCCACGGTGGAAGGCCACTGGGGTTACCTCGTTCTGCACAGCCGAACGCAGAAAGCCAAGTTTAACCTGTCGAATCTCAAGCGAGATGCCAAGGAACAGGGTGAAGCGTGTGGCCTGCTGGGCAGTGGTGGCCACGGGGTGATGGATGGCAGAGCCGCAGTCCTTTGGTTCCAAGTGGAGATCGTCCGAGGGAAGCTGAGACAACTGGGACTATGAGGCAGCAATGTCTTTCGGGTTTTCATGAAGCAGGGGCATGAAGTCAACTGTTTTGTTGGTTTTTACAAAGCAATGGCAAAGACCGTTCTCTAGGTCCCCACCTATGTGTGAGCATACCCAGTATGCCAGAGTTTACACGAAACCTTGAAATGAAGGCCTCTTTCGTTACCAAAACCAAAACAAGAACTTGATGGGAGAGGAGATGATGCTAACGTGTCATCTCAACTGTCCCCGCAGTAACCGTGTGTCCCGTGCCTTATTCATTCTCCTCTCTCATCTCCACGATGTCTGTCCCCTCCTCTGCTGGAGGTATGTCCGTCATGGCCGAGTCCTCCCCCTCCACGGCAGACTCATTCTCCGTCTTCTTTTTCTAAACCAAAGAAGACACATGAGTGTGGGCTGTGACAGGGACACATCATAGCAGAGCCAAGAGCAGGGGGAGGCCACCGGGCTCTCAGACTTGGATCTCGATAATGGCTGGGGTAACCTCACCAAGGCTGCACCTTAGTTCAGGTTACGCACCTCTGTCTGGTTCCTTGGGTGCTGGCTGTGTGCCTGCCCTCTGGAATGCACCCCCACCGACGGAACCCACCTCCACCTGGGATACCGCTGCCCCACCGCCTTCCCAGCAGGCTGTGCTCTCGCCAGCCTCCTCCTCGTGGCGGCCATGCAGGGCCTCCTCCCTTGGGACGGGGCGACCTGATGTTCTCGGAGTATTCCTCCCTCTGGGCCAGCCCCGGGTTTGCTGTCATTCTCTCCCACCCTCCTTGTGGCCTGTCCTAACTCCAGGTGGCTGCCTCACCGATGCCTGCCTTGCAGTAACCGACCTCTCGATGCCTTGCCCCTGCAGTATGGGCCCCGCTGAAGAATGGGATGAATGTGAGGAGTCACCACCACCGTGGGCCCGAGGGAGCCACCCAAGTCTTCCTGCACCTGGGAGGAAGGTGTGTCTGTCACCGCATCTCACCTGCTTCCGATAGACGTAGCATGCAGCTATAGCGACCATGGTGGATTCTCCCACAAATCCCGCCAGGAGGGAGCCCACACCCAGGGTGGCTCCGTGTACCCTGGGGATGAGAATGCAAAAGCCATTAGTTTGTTAAAGCCATGCTGAGGCCCGTCAGAGTCAGATCCAGCCGGGACCCAGGGAAGGCGTAGACAACAGAGGCACCAGACAACTGCATTCAACACCTGCACCTGAGGAATGGCGCACCGCATGGGGGGGACCTGGACCTCCAGGCAGGGCCCTCCCACTGGCCGTCCAGGTCTCTGGGCATCTGCTGGTGGCCGGCCACTGGGGAGCCCACGGCACCTCCCGCCACTCCTCCCTGCACCGCGGGCTTCCGAATTGGAGGGAATGAGTAACGCCCCTCCCATGGGGGACGGGAGCCTTCGTAGGCACTCAATAAATACATGCATGGGCCTGACCTTGAAAGTACTTTTCTACAGTGGATCTCAACAGCTTCCCACCTGGTGCGCAGGCAGAGAATAAGACACAACTCTGCAATTCTACTTCTAGAAATGCTTGGGGACTTGGCATGAAAAAGCAAATGTAAACCTCTCAACAGAGCACTTAAGTGGCAGAAGGACCCACTGCCCCAAACGCCCGACGACGACCTACCCCAGGTAGGGCAGGACCACGAGGCTGGTGATGAGGACGATGATCCGCAGCACGGAGCTGGGGGCCAGGACAAAGGTCTTCTTCAGTGTCATCAGCCAGCCAGTGAAATGAGCCCTCACAGTGACTAAGGGGAGAGCAAAGGACTGGTCAGTGATGACCTGCTTCTCTAGGTCCTGTAGCTTCTACTCTGGGCAGCACATCTGGGGTCCCCTCCACAAGGTCTGCACCCCCTCCTGTGGGTCCCGCCTGCTCCTGGGACAGTCCTGTCCACTTCTGCCACCCCCAGCCCCACTCTGCCCATAGCCTTAAGCTCTGATCCTTCCTCTCCAGAAGAGGAAACTCAAGAGAAAAGAGAAGAGTTGATGGTGATCAAATCTGATTCTGAGTGGAAAGAAATGCTGGGCCAGAGGGCCAGAAGCCCAGAGACGGGGGTGTTGAGGAGAAAAGGGGGCTGCCCTTGTCTTCCTCCCCGATTTCCTGCCAGCCATCCCTGACCTCTCAGACCTCAGGCAT
This sequence comes from Molossus molossus, assembly GCF_014108415.1. Classification (NCBI taxonomy): domain Eukaryota; kingdom Metazoa; phylum Chordata; class Mammalia; order Chiroptera; family Molossidae; genus Molossus; species Molossus molossus. The sequence goes on along the minus strand of NW_023425366.1, from coordinate 27,816,341 downwards.
CCCCTTTCTCCTTCCCTAACGGTTCCCCGGCACTCCCCGCACATGTTTTCATTGATTTTAGAGAGAGAGGGAGAGGTTCCCTGTCATTCTGATAGGGTGATATTCCACAGAGCCTTCACTCCACCTTCCCATCAGACATGGACTGCAGGAGGCAGGGTGCCCAGCCTGTGTGCAATGGAGGGGCTCCCGGGACATGTGAGCTACTGACTGAATTTTGTTTTGGAGGAAACAGACACCGTTATCAGCAAGAAGTGCCCTGAATGCTTGATCTGAAACTGCAGTGGGTGTGTGGGGGTATGGAAGTGGGAGGCCGAGTTCTTTCTCCCTGTGGGGTGGGACCCTGTGAGGGGGGAAGGAAGTGTCATTCCTGGGGTGAAGACTAGTGTCCACGGTATGTGTGGAGGAGGATCTCCTGTCCTGGGCTAACGGTGGGCCCTGCCGGCCCCAACGTGCAGGGTTGTATTTAAGAGGCACAGACACACAGTTGGGTTTGGCCAAGGGCAAAGGTGAGGGCGCACAGGTGGAATGCTAATCTGGTTGGCCTAAACCCAGCAGCTTGCAAAGACAGGTAGAAGCCGATGGCTGTCTGGAAGCCCTGCGGATGACAGGGAGGAAGTCGAAGCTAGAGGAGAGAAAGGTGAGTGAGTCCCACCCAGCCTGGCTGGAGTTCTCTGGGACCTCCAGCTCCTCCTTCAGTCAACGTGCCTTAATCACCAGGGAGGGCAGCCACCTCTAGGTGGCCTCACCTTCCAAAGCTTGGCTCCCCAGTGTCCTGTCTCCCCTCTGCCCCAGCAAATGGCCCTGATCCTCCATCCCTGCCGCAGCTGAGAAGGTGGCATCTGAGAGACGCAGCCTCCAGGAATGCTCGGCCTCTAAGAGCAGGGACAGCTTGAGGCCGACTTAGGGACAGCACAGGGCTGGCGGGTGCACCAACGGTTCCGCCCTCAAGTAGCTCCATGGGCCCATATCTTAACCTCACTGTGGCTCTGTAGATTTTGGCTTCTCAGCTCAATGATTAGGGTGGAATTTTGGGGCCATAAAATTTTTAACAGGTAACAACATGTACTTGGTACAGAATATAGTACAAAGGTCTTCCTCCCCGTCCTGACTCCCCTGGGCCCTTGCCCTGCTTCCCAGAGGCAGCCCCTTAGTTACCCCAAAGTTAGTACTTTGGTGAGTTGTTTCTAGAAACAGTACTTAGATATGCAAGCATTTACCCTAAACATATTCTATACAGTCATACATATATGTGCCATTGAAAAGGTAGCATACTAATCAACCGTTCTGCAATCCACTTTTCTCTTTCCATAAAGAGCTGCCTCCTTCTTTATGGCATACCTCACACTACTCTATTGGTTTGGGAATTTTTAAACTGGCTTCTATTTTGGCTCTGGGCTTTCCATCCCGGCCATAAGCCATCTGGCCTCAGTTCTTACCTCCAGCAGTCCATCTCTTTCTTTGTACCTCTCCAGATTCTTCAGTCTAGTTCCCCCCTTTTAGTTCTTCAATTAACACACCAAAAAATGAACTTTGAATGCAAAGTTCTAAGAATTTTAACACAGGCCTAGATTTGGGTCACCCCCACCACAGTCAGGACGCAGAGTGGTTATATTGCCCGCGAACTTCTCACACGGTCCCTGTGGGTCTACTTTCTTTTTACCGTGTTTGCAACCACTCCCCTCAAAGAAACAATATTCCTGTTTGATTCACCTCGTGGACTTTCATCTTACTGGGTAATGCCTTTGCGTCTTTCCAACCCACTGTGAAAACATGCACGTTTGTTTGGGACATGACTGCAAACATTCCCAAAGAAAGGAGACTGAATCAGGCATGAGGGGACACAGGGACTGGTCTTCCGATCTGTTTTTCTTTACCTGGAACTGGGAAGAAGGAGAAGATACGCAAAGGAACAACACAGAGTTCTGCAAAGGCGAAGTCCACTCCAATGATGTCTATCAAAATTTTCTCAGAGACGTTGGGGGTCCAGAACATCACAAAACAGAGCTGGGGGAAAGATAAGCAGCCAGGTGTGAGGGACAAGCATACATGAGTGGAACGAGAAAGCCCGGCATTCTTATCCCGAGCGGCTCGGAGGGAGGACGATCCTGCCCAAGCACACCGACCCTCCCCCTGCTTTGTTCTCACCTGCTGACACAGGCCCTGGCCCATCTGCCACATCTGCCCCGTAGGGACGCAGGCAGGGGGCAGAGGTAGACGCACCTCAGTGGGTAACCAGGCCAGTGAGAGAGACCAGTCTGCTCTCGTGGAAGGCTTAACTAGACTGCTGATCCGCTCAGTCTGTTCAGGGTGAATGTGCTTATTAATGTAATTTTTACATCTTTCACCGAATAATAAAAAGTGACCTCAAAGCACCTGGATGTATGCAGAACCACTGAGTCAGCACAGCCAACAGAAAAGGAAATGGTGATGCTCAGATTAATTACAGGCCTGGGAACCCGTCAAGGTCTAATTCAGAGAACGAGAGACAACAGCCATGAAATTGGGGATTTGGGAGAGCAGACGGGAAGTGGGTGGTCGGATTGAACAGCCCCGAGGAAGTGGGTCTGAAAAGGACGGGAAAGTGGAGCGCAAATCAAGCCAGTTCCACATACTTCTCTCCCTGTCTTAAGATGCAAGTGCGTGATTCCTCTCTGAAATGGAAGTGAATACATCATAAAATGAATTACAGTCTTGTGAAAACCCAAGACTGAAATTTCAGACTATAACACCCGACTTTGGGTATTGAATTAGGATGGTCCTGTTCACTCTGTCACGTTGAAATATTTTTTCAAAATACCTGGGAGAATCTAGTATATGTTTCACTTGACAAATGCAATAGAGCTTTAATTCTGTCATATCGTTTTCAGCATCTGGGAAGAATGTCCCATTGGTTTTCAAAAAATGACAGATGGATCATCATTTAACCCTCTTGTCTCCTGCCTGTTCTTACAACCTATCTTTGACATGAAGGGAAAAATACCTCCTCAGATGTAGCAACTCAGAGCTCAGAGGCGTTATCACCTAGTGGCCTAAACAAGTGGCCCTGTCATCATTTTTTCCCATGACAAAGCTGCCAGCCTGAAACGGTGTGGGATCGCTTACGCCCACAGCCCGGGTATGGCGACAATTTCATATCGCAACTTCAAAATGACACTGAGCAGGGCAGTGAGACCATTCATTTTCCTGACAAATATTTTCCACAGCAGTAAAGCTGTAAAGATTAAGATAAGTGAGCACGGCCCCAAGTCTGGACTTGAGCCTTAGGTCCTATGAAGGGTAAGCCATCCTGACTTTCCCCAGTGGCTGAAGGGGGACCCCTGGGCCATCCTCTACTATCAGGGCTTCCAGGACAATCACTGTAGTGCTGCAGGTATTTTGTAGCCAGCGATGATCTGATGCAAGATAATGTCTCATGCTGCAACCATGTTGCAATCTCTTTGCAAAATCACTGTAAAGTGGCTTTTAGGTTACAACAGACCAAGGGGAAAGGAGGGTGTCACTGTGTGTCAGAGAGAAAGTATGAGCAAGCGTCTGTGGCAAAGCCAGGTAGTTACCCTGGGACTCTGCATGACCATGTGCCCCCCCTTTCCCCCCGCCGAGGCTGTTTATGGCCTTGCAGGACCTGACCAGTGACCTTTGGAGGAGTAAGTCCAATTGGAGGACAGAACAATAATGAGCGCACCCAAATCACCTGAGACATTCACATAAATATCCAGTAACCTGGGCGAGTGACCACAGTTCTGTCCCCTTGAAAACAAAACGATAAGAGTTGATGAATCTGTAATAGAGCTTCCCAGGAGGGTGCTTTAGATATTACATTTCTAAAATTCCACAGTGCGATTTCACTTGGCACCACTAAACCACTCTGTTCTCTCCCTGGTACCTGTCTGTGCCAAGCATGCCTTAAATGCCCGGCAAGGCCACACACACCTGGGCAGCCTCCTGAGTTCTCAGCCACGCACACCTGGAGCCTAGGCTGGGTCTTCCCGAGCAGGGTAACTGCAGGTGGCCAGCCGGCTCTGGGGCTCGAGCAGCCACAGGTAATTACACAAAGGGAGGGAATGCACGTGTACCATACTGAGGCTTCCTTCCTTTTCTCCCAGAAGTCTCTGATTTCGACACTTTGCCTCTGCCATGCTTCCAGTCCGAAAAATGCTCCTTGCCTTCCAGCAAGTTCCCAAACAAAGGAACAAGTCTTGCCTTGCCCGGACAGGATACAGGCGGCACAGAAGTCGATATGGTGCTGGTTAGAAGCGGCAGCACCCATCTGCAGGCCAGCCTTCCCTGAGGAAAGGATGGAGCCCCTGCATAATAATCAGACCAAATGTAACCAGCCTGTCTCAGAAAACAAGGGGCTCTGGAAGTTAGCCTCACAAAGAATATTTCCGGAAAGTGCCATTCTAATGAGTTCACCCAGAGTAGTACTGACTTAGAACGCGCCCTCCCAGTTGACCTGACGTGCTGTGTTCCTCAAATATTTGCAGAGCCTAACGACATTGACTTTTCCAAACCAGGACACAGACCTAATAAACTACTGACAATGAACGTGATTTATGCCTTGGAGCAGCTGCAGGGTTGGCTTTTCTGCTGCAGAGCTTGCTGTCAATATTATCTCATTAGGAAGCAGCCAGCAAATAGAACCACCCACTCAGTGCCCAGATCTTGGTTTTTCTATTTATTTTCCAATAAAAGGCAACAGGGCTTCATGGAGAAATGGCTCATTCTAGGACTAGGGCTGGAAATATACAAGATGATCAGCAAGGAATCATTATGTCAAAGGACACCGGAGCCCAGCAGAAAGCGTTCCCAACGGGCAAAGCTGGAACAATTTGAGCAACAAAATAAATAATGTGGTACTGGATTATGACCCAGCATATACCATAAATGCCCAGGAGCCAATATTGATATTAATAAACAAACAGGGCCAGATCTCCTGCACAGAACTTCAGCTAACGCATGCCGATGCTCCCCTCTCGGGGGGGCGGGGCATACCTGTTCCTCCCCATCCAGAAGTGTGGGCTGACCACTGTAACTTCCTCCCAAGGACAGGACGGCATGGAAAGGGGGGACAGGACCTTTCCAGTGGGGAGACCAGGCAACCATGACCTCGGCCAGGTGACCGAGGCCAATATCAGCAGTGACAGGTCACGTTGACAGCATGTGCTCTCAGTAAGATGTGATGATGAGACCGGCACTTTACCGTGTGGTCTTCCTCCCCCAAATCCAAAGCCCCCTCTAAGCATGAGGAAAACCTCAGACAAACCCGAACTGAGGCACATTCTACACAAAACCTAACTGGTATTCCTAAAACCGGTAAAGCCTGGAAGAAGAGCAAATCTCTGAGAATCTCTCACGGACCAGAGGAGGCTACGGAGACAGGACGGCTACATGGATGGGAGCCTGGGAAAGGATGTCAGGAGAAAGCTGCCAACGTCTGAATTAGCGGTGGAGTTTGGTTCATAGTAAGGTGTCAAAGCTGGTTCCTTAGCTGCGCCAAATGGACCACAGCAAAGTAAAGTGTGAGTGAGGGGTGAAGGGTATGTGGGAGGTCGGCGCTATTTTCACAATGTTCCTGTAAATCTAAAATCATCGAGAAATAAAAAGGTTATAAAGGAGGGGGTGGGGCGGAGACGGAGAGGAAGACCTATGACCTATGACCCATGACCCTTTTATTTGTCAGACTGTGGTTCTTTTTCTGGGGACCAGGCACTGACCATGCGATGCCTACTTAGAACTTTGAAACACTCATATCTCAACATATACTCACCTCCTGTAGAGTGTAGTCCACTCCAGACACAATCTACCTTCCCTTTTCTCTCGCTGCATTAGGCTCCTTGGAAAATACCCCTGGCTGGGCTGTAGCCCTTGTGTGCATGGCCTTAGCACAGTTTCTGGTTAGTGTATGTGCCATGGTCAGATTTCTGATGATGGTTTGGTTGGGCAGATCTGTGAGCAGTTTAGCATCTTCCTTAGAAGCTTTCCGTCAAGCAGTCTTTACCTGCATATAATTGTTCTGTGCTCGGGGCAGCATTTAACCTTTCATTTCTAAATCCCTGTAATGATGAGCTAAATTATGTCAGAGTTTTACCATAGATTAAGATCCCCGAATAGAATTATAGTGCAGTAAGGATGGGGGAAGCCCAACTCTTACAGAAATAATACCCCCATCCATGATGCGACAGTCTGAGCCCATATGTCCAGAACCTCTGAAGGGGCCTCTTTCCCCAGACCTGCTTCCTCAACCACGGAGTCTGTTTCTGACCTGTCTTGGGACAATCCCAGACTCTTTCCCAAGAATTCTGGATTGGGATCTGAAGAAGCCAGTTGTCTCTGTCAGGATTTGAACTCAGAGCACACAACAACCCCGCCACCGCGGCACAGCTACTGCTGCCCGGCAGGAGGGGATTCCTTCCACGAAGGAGCACTGCCAAGAGCTCCGGTTTAGACGGGGCTTCCCGAGCTCCCAACGCTCCCACCCAGCGTTACCACCATGACCCCGCACAACCAGGGTCACACCAAGTCAGAGACTCTTGTCCCCTGCAGCTAGAAGTAGAACACATGCAGCTGTTTTGAGTTAAAACAGCTGGCCCTGGACATCGTGTTTATTTGGAGCTTTTACTTAGAAAGAGAGGCTCTACAGCTGTTTAAGTCTCCCACTGGGTACACCAGTGGTTAACCCTCAACAATGCCGCCTACAAAGAGGTGGTTACAGCTTGGCTCTGGACTGTGCGCTTGGTGAGTACGCTGCTTTACATTCTGGTGCCAGCTCCTCAGCGCCTCTCGGGTGACCAGACCGCGTGCCTGTGGCCCCACGGGCTGCCCAAGCGCTGCGACCCATGCAGGGACGGTGAGTGCGACCCCCCGATCTTACGCCATTACTGCAAAAGGTTTCCTGGGACCATCATAAATGCTAACGGGGAAGCCGTCTGCCGGTGGTGAGATTAGGACTGATTTTATTTTCCTCTGGACTTCCCCCGTCTTCTACAAAGAACATGTATTTCTTTTTCCTTATCAGAAAAACATTTAAAAATAACAGACTCCTCTATCTGTCAATCTTCACATGTGCTCAGAACAGGGACGTGTGACGTCTTACTCAGAGGACGGGGCTGCACAGCACAGGAGAAAATCATAGGTGGGAAAACTTTCTGAGGAAGGGTCATTGTTATTACAGTTTATAATCATACATATTGTAATACATGATATATAACACTATATATAATTACAATATTTATTACTATTACAATAATACATAGTGAGGAGATGCAGGGGACTTTTTATGTAAGATCGGGCAGGTAAACATTTTATCAGGCTGAAATATCAGTTCACTCCCTCTATTACTGAGAGGAACAGAGCTTGACTACCAGTTAATCTAGGGAGCTTGGATAAGCATATTGCAAGTGTTTACATAGTTCCCAATATTGTCAATGTGGCTTGTTGACTGTCATAACCACTGTTACACATGTATCTGGAATACTTCCATGAGAGAGTTGCTGCGATCACTATTATAACACATTTAGTGATAAAAAGTTAACATCTTCAGATGCAGCTTTAAAATCAGTTACTTTTAAAGAATATGCAAACTTAATCACCCCAACTATCATTTAGAGTTAATGTAACTGCCAGTATACTTCATTAGAGCATGCCGTGCTCCTTCATAACCTAAGATGCTAAATTCCTAGGAAGGCCAAGTATTGATTGAAAACAAGAACACACTTCAAACAGCAGGGGGTGCCATGCACCATGCCTGCAGAGGGCGCTCGGGTTGTCAAACTTCTGCCCGGTTCATCTCTCAGCAGAATGTTTAGTTCTTTCTTATTCATAATGCTATTTGAAGAATATTTAGAAGGCTCAAATGCAGCATCTGTTTAGCCTTTACTTTTCCTTGATCATTAACAGTCAAACTGGCACTTGCTGGGGCTGGGGGCTGGGGGCTGGGGGTGGGGACCAGAGGCCTGGGGGTTGGGGGGTGGGGTAGTGTTCAATGGGTCTAGAGTTTCAGTTTTGCAAGATGAAAAGAGCCCTGCAGATGGATGGTGGTGACAGCAGTCCAGCAAGGTGAATACACGATTCTGGACACTTCGAAATGGTTCAGATGCTAAGTTTTATGTTAGGCGTATTTGACCACAATTAAAACTTAAAAAAAAGTGGGACTTGCTCACAACATCACAGTGTGCTCTGTCATGTGCTAATTGTTTTAAGGGTGCACTGTGGATCTGTACTGTCATTTTATCATGAGGGCTTAGGTAGAGTTTTGGGGGCCAGTCTCAAGCTCTGGAGAGGTGTGAAGGGAGGGCAGAGGGTCAGTGGGAAGGAACTACCTCTCATCGATTATTATACACCAAGAGCTTTCCATTAGTTACGTCATTCAACTCTCATAAGAATCCTGGGAGGAGAGTATTTCTTGCTCCTTTGCCAAGGAGGACACCAGGGCTTAGAAGGGCCGTGTGACTTGCCCCAGGTCACCCTGTTGGTAAAGGGTAGGGCCTGGGGACTCAGAAGGGCCCACTGGTACACACTGCGTCCCCAGGGGCACCAGATGAGAGAGCTTTTCATTCAAGGTATCACCTTCGGTCCTTTCTGTCCCCCCTGCAGGCACAAGGGAGTCATCTTCTTCTAGGTAATGTGAACAATGAGGAGGCAGTCTCAGAGGAGGCCGGGGTGGGGCCGCCCAGGAAAACAAAGCCTCAAACAGGCCGGTCTTGTTGGAGACACGGGGTCAGTGTGCAGTAAGGCGTGTGCTGCCCCTGCCCTGACGGCCGGGTGCCAGCTCATGGGCGCGGTCAGCAGGAAGGGGAGGCTGGGCCACAATGGATGCTCGTGGGAACGGCGTAGAACACACCTTGGAGGAGCTGCACCTCACTGACAGGGACCGGCGCGGCGTGTCACCGAGAAATGGACTGCGGTGCCCTTTCCCACTGCTCCCTTCTCTGACATGCCACTTGTTGCTTTCCTCCCTGTGGGCCGGGGCCCTCTGAGGCCTACAATCCTGAAGCTTTGGGACTAAAATGTTTTAAATACTAAGTATCTTCACCTTGAACTCTGCAGGGGCCTCCACCCCTGGGTGACATCTACTCGCCTCCTGGCCTCAAGGGCCCAGGCAGGTGGGGTGTGTCTGCAGGTCACTCAGTCGCCCTCCTGTCTTTCCAGCAGCCTCCACCCTAGTCTCCCCTAGACAAGGCTTATCTCAGGCAGCTGGGGACCAAGAAAACACCCTCAATGGATGTCGTCTGATGTCCAAGAGGAGATGGCCACTCCTGTGTGAGACAGTGACCATGTCCTCATCCAGGCCCTGCAGAAAGAGGGTGTCAGGAGGCAGGTCTCTAGGACAGAGTTTGGGGCTCACTCAGAGGGAGGGACAGGGGCCTCCCACCAAGGAGCCTGTGCAGGAAAAATCAGAAAGGAAGAAGGAAAACCCGGGGAGGGTTGTGTCACCGAGGGCAAGGGTGTGAGCAGAGGATGGAGCGGCTGCATCCAGCATGTGAGAGAACAGGAGACCCGGGTGCCCCTGGAGCTGGCGCAGAGACAGTGGGGACCCCCTCTGCGAGCTCTGGGGAGACAACATGGGAGGGGCAAAGACGCAAATCAAAGGAATCATCTAGGAAGAAAGTAGGGCCCCGTGCTCCTGCGGGAGGGGCAGGTGGCCTTGGCAGACAGCAGCAGGAGGGTGAGCGAGGGTGTTTGCAGGCAATTATCTCAAGAAGTTTGAACGCCAAGGAGAGAAAAATGTAGTCTGCCTGAGGATAAAGACATGATGTTTGTATTTTCTTCAATTTTTTAAAAGTTGGGAGCCTTAAATATACGTAAAGGTGTGAGCGGGGAGAGGCTGACACTGGAGAGGGAGAAACTGAGCAGAAAGGAGGGGAGCAGTGCTGGGGAACATGCACTGAGGTGCCACTCAAACCTGGGGTGAGTTCCTCGGGTCACGGGTGACACACGAGAGGGAGGGCCGGGCTGCTGCGCTCCTGCACATTCTGCTCACTTGTCAACGTGCCCTTCAGGGGGCCTTCCCTGACCACCTGTCGGCATCTCCCTCCCCCTCTTGCCTTTCCCTTGCTTTTTCTCCAAAGCACCTGTGACTCAGCTGGGATTGTCTGGGTGGGCCCGAAATACCATCACAAATGTCCTTGCACGCCGGCCGGTGTGGCTCAGTGGTTGAGCGTCGACCCACGCACCAAGAGGTTGCCGGTTTGATTCCAATCCGGGCACACACTCAGGTTGTAGGCCAAATCCCTAGTGAGGGGCGTGCAGGAGGTGGCCAATCTATGTTCTTTCTCATCGATGTTTCTGTCTCTCTCCTCTCCCTCTCTCTCTAAAATCAATAAAGAAAAAAAAATTAAGAAACAAAAAGCACACAAGTGTCCTTGCAAGATCAAGGCAAAGGAAGATTTGATGCAGACACAGAGCGGAGGAGTCAACGTGAGGACAGAGCCAGAGACCGGGGTCACCTGCCAAGGAATGCGAGCAGCCACCAGGAGCTGCAGGAAAGGAAGGGATTCTTCTCTAAAAGCCTCTGGACGGCGTGTGCCCCGCTGACACCTCAGTCTCGGCCCACTGAACGGAACTGACTTCCGGCCTCCAGAACCGGCAGGAGTACATTTCAGTTGTTCTAAGCCATTGGCTGTGAAATTTGTCACAGTGGCCACAGGAAACGAGCACGCTGCCCAAAGCCACAGCGCACGCTTACTGCCCGTCTTCTCCCCGCGGTTACACGTTCCTCACGACAAGGGCCTGTGGGGTCTGCCACTGTGGTGGTCCCAGAGCCTGGCACACCGTGGGGGCTCAAGCATGTGTAGAATGCTGCAGGAATAAATATGTATGTGTTCTTCTCTGGGGAGCTGTGCCCCTGAACAGAGAACCCCTCAGCATCATCAATCTCCTTGAAAGTGTCTGTTCCACAGCCAGGCTTTCGATCACTCGGGCAATGCACACGTGTGGCTTAAGCTCTGCTCACTGGCATGCCAGTATTTGGTTGGCGTGCACAGACCTATGGGACGTCTAAACCAGAAGCCTAATATACCATTTTCTCTCTTGCTGCGCTCACTGCAGCTTGTGGGGAATGGACATTCCTAATCAGCAGACGCTCTGGAGTGCATGCTGCCTGCCCCGGGATTGGAGGCTACCAACAGGAAGGGTGGTGGGACCTCCGAGAGCTTCCCACGCCTCAGGGAGAAAAACCTGCGCCTGTGTGTGTGCATGCGTGAGGTCCTCTGTGGAAGGGAGGAATAGCTGTATCAAGAGGCTGACTTTTTAACAAGGGTATTATATGTATATATAACTTGAAAAATTCATAAAGTTGTTCACTGGCATCCATTATACCATTCACAGACACAGCTGTCTTAGCCTCACTCGGAATCCCAGGTGTCTGGGAACAGCCGCCATGCCTGGCGCTATGTAAGCTATTAATCCTTTAAAAAGTCTTAACAGGCGACTATTCTTCTCATGCCCATGTGGCAGCTAGGGAAGCTGAGGCCAATAGCTCTAAGTGATCTTCCCAAAGCCACCCAGGTGGGGAGCGTTGGAGCGAGGACTTGAACCCAGGCCCTGCGGCTTCAAGGCCCACACCCATAAACACTGTGCCATGTGGCCCTGAACTCAAGCTTGGGCTAAATCCCTCTTTTTTGGCCCTCTCTTCCCAAGGGCAGTCGGGTGCACGAGGCCCCAGGGACATTCAGGGCACATGAACCCGTCCCCAGTTCAGAGGTGCTGGCTCCAGCGTGTGCACCGTGGCTCTCTAGAAACTTCTTTTTTTGTTTTGTTTTGTTTTGTTTTGTTTTTGGCTAGGGAGGATTTGAGACAGGCCCTTGGAAACCTCCTGGCACCTGATTAAAGGCGAGTAGGTCTTCTAGGCACTATTGTTGGCCACATGTGCTTTTTCTCAGCATCTCATCGTGGTTCTTGGGGCCTTGCCCTGGGCTCAGAAGGTCAAAAAAGACCCCCAAAATCACCTCATGGCACGGTTCATGGTGTTGGTTTCACGGTGCCTGAACAAGTAGGCCGTCTGACCCAGAGATGGAAATGTGGTCATAAACTCCCGAAGATAAAAATAAAAAATGTTTTCAGCAAAGACTGTGTGTCAGAGAGCTAGAAGCGGCCTGACTTTCCAGGTCACTCCCGTGGCCTGGCTGCAGGTGCAGGCGACTCGGAGCATGGGGGAGGAGAGCCAGGCGATGCCTCGGTGGGACCAGGGGCTTTGGGACTGTTTCCTTTTGTTCCTGGCTCTAATGGTTTCTGGCTTCATTGAACATCCAAAATGACCACTTAGCATGCTAATCGGGTGCTTTGTGTCACTCCACGTACTTCCTGACGCACAACAGTCCATTGGGTGTTTCTTGACACATTTTGAGATGATTTACAAAAACTATTTTGAGATGTTTGACTAGGGCTCTGCTGATTCCCCACCTGCCGAATTGATGTAAATCAATACGACATTGAGAGTTTCAGGCCCCCAGGACCATGCTCACGGTCAGAGTCCAACGCACCTGGGGGTGTGAGCAGGCGCCGAACCCGGAAACCGGGAGCCCCAGGCACCACAGCTGTGTCTGGTCCCAGCGTCTTGCCGTGGGTACTGTCAGGAGGGCCTGGGCGAGCATCTGAGGCCCGGTCCTACACAGTACTGTGCTCATTAGAAGGAAAATGCTCCCAGATGGGTTCTATCTTTCAGCTGAGACCAACAAAAATGATTTTAAAAAAAGCCACAGAAAGGCATACAGTACAATTCCTGGACGTCTGTGAGCTCATCCCCACCGAGTTACTTTGCCATTATTGTGGCACAGCAGTTTGTGACTTCCCGCTACCAGACTGTTCCCTGAGAATTAGGGACGTGTTTTGGCTTCTCAGAATTAAGTGACAGTGGGTTCGGCAAGGGCCTGGCTGTGGTACCTGGCATTATCGGACGGATGGAAAGCAGACTGAAACCAAAAAGCAAAGTAACTTAAGTCTAGCACAGGTACTTCCAGCGGATGCTGTGACGCCCATTACGCCACTTCCCCAAGCTGCTGGCGAAGAGGCAGTTCAGCACGTACACGCAGGGACCACGTACACGCAGGGACCACATATACGCAGGCACCACATGGAAACAGTTCTAAGGAAACCTTCTCCTCAGATCATCCCGTGGAGGATATGGGATAAAACAACAGAAGTGTCTTACAGATCACTAAATGGAGAATTTAAAAATAAGTCAACTGAATAGTTACATCTGGTTAATCAATCCATGTGACCGTGAATGACAAGAAGACCCCTTTCTCTCAGAAGCACCAGTGTGTGAGTTTGCTAAGGCTGCTATGACAACACACCACAGCCAGTGGTTCAGAACAACAGCAGAAGGCAGTATCGTCTCAAAGCTGCGGGGTGTCGGCGGGGCCACACTCCCTCCGCAGGGCCAGGGAAGGGTCTGTCCCAGGCATCTCCTGCTTCGGGCAGAGTAACTCCAATCTTCACATGGCGTTTTGTGTGCCCGCCTGAGTCCAAGTGTCCTTTCTCAGAAGAACACCCATCATATTGGGTGAGGGGCCCACCTCACCCACCAGGACCTCACCTTAACCCTATTTTCAAACAAGGCCACATTCTGAGGTACTTGGAGTTAGGACATCAACACACTTCTTGTGGACACAATTCAACCCATAAAAATCAGAACAGAAGATTCAGGTTTGAGTGTAAATTCACACTTTCCCTTTTTACAACCCACTGACATCAAAAAGCAAAGTTCAGAAAGATCCAGAGTAAAAACCTATTTTAACTTAAAAAAAAAAAAAAAGAATAGAACCAGATCCTTAAGTAGTAACAGCCACTGGCCTCAGACTTTGCATCCTATTGTGGGAAGCACTGTAGCTTGATGGCATAACTGCAGGTTCCTGTCTCTCTGCCCAAGTGACGGCAACACACACACCACCACCCGCACCAGCACCACCACCACCACCACCACCACCACCACCAGCACCACCACCAGCGCCAGCACCACCACCACCATCACTACCACCAGCACCAGCACCACCAGCACCACCAGCACCACCACCACCATCACTACCACCAGCACCACCACCAGCGCCAGCACCACCACCACCATTACTACCATCAGCACCAGCACCACCAGCACCAGCACCATCATCACTACCACCAGCACCAGCACCAGCACCACCAGCACCGGCACCACCAGCACCAGCACTGACATCACCAGCACCACCACCAGCACCACCAAGCAGCCCCATTTGCTGAAGCTGAGGGAGGCCAGTGGGATACTGGAGATGCTGGCAGAGTCCCATGACCTTGGCATAACCCGAGTCTGAGGGCATGAAGCCACCTCCAAAGAAGCCTGATGAGACTCCCACTCCACACCTGCCCTCTTGAACAGGACAATTCACCAAAAATCAACCTATGGAAGAATCCATTTGGATAACTAGCAATTTGTCAAATTTACTGATACCTTAAAAACTTGTCTCTTTTTACCTCTTCCAAAGTTTACAGTACTGGGTACTGCTGGAAGGGCTGGCAGGGACCTGGGCTGCGAGGCTCCAGGGTGTGGGGGCCTCCCATTCTCCCATCTGTCTGCACCCACCCCTGCCATTCTGCCCCATGTCCCTCTGACTCTCGGCCTCCCCCTCCTTCTCCTTCCCATCATCTCCCCCTTCTCCTTCGGACTTGCTCTCCCCTCCGTCTCCCTGACGTCCAGTCTCACCCTTTCCCCTGACCCTTATCTTCCCCTCCTGACTTTCTGGGTTCAGCACCCAAGGGGGCTGGGTATGGCTGTGTAAGTTGTTCTGCACAGAAGTACCCTGCTGGCTCTGCCTGCCAACATCCATCAAGACGCCATTTCTTCTCTGTAAAACAGGGCTCGGGCGCCGCGTCGGCACAAGCCTGTGGATTCTTCTCCACAGAGGGCCGCCCTCTCTTGGCAACAGCTCTCCAAAACTAGAGCAGCAGTTAAAACACCAAGTGTCCTTGACATGTCCATTTGTTGCCATTGTGAAGTCAACATAGAAACTGGCCAACTAAATCATCCAAAGCTGTTAAACTTTCTCCGTTCAACATGCTTTGCTATGAACTTTAGAAAGTGTTTTAGAAAAACATGTTTGGGGTAAGTTGGCAAGCTTGGTAAATTGAGCAAGCCGATCTCTGGCGAGTCTGGTGAAATCCGCAGCAGGCTCCTCGCTCCCCAGACTGGCCCTGCCTCAGGGGCAGAGAGGTCCACTTTGTCCTGAGGAAGCGTCTTCCCCACCAAAAGGGCTGTGGAGGGGACACAGCCCACCCTGACTCGTGGGTTCTATTTTGCCTCCACATCTGGAGTCCAGGAAGAAATCTACGAGAGGCCGAGTCTCGGTAGAACCGTCACCAATTCCTCTCTCCCAGAGGAAGGAGTGCTGTGCCTGACCTCTCATGGCGAGCTCATTGCCACCTCCCGCCGTCCGTGGTCATCAGTTATCTACTAGAGTCGCGTGGCTTTCCGAGACACACTGAGGATCACTGCGCTTTACGTAAGTCACATAAGCTGTGTACGCGATGCTGTGTACGCGATGGAGACCATTGCTCTACCAGAAGGTTCAGGGCAAAACTGGCCATTTGCTTCTGATCCCAAAATCAGCTACAGCCCAGGTCTTTGCGGTCCTGCCTCCTGATCGCGATGGTCAGCAAGGTCTCCTCTGTGCGGCGGCCACACCGAAACTTCCCCATGGCAGCGTGCCATCTGAAGCTGTCCTTCCAAATCCACTTAATCTGTGTATACTTCCAGCTGTGTGTTCCTTCACCCCGAACGGCAGCTTGTCAGTCTGCAGTCGCCTTGCTAAGCCCTGATTTGCATGACATCCCCTTCTTTGTTGCTGTTGGGGGATTCATTTTCACCTGACAGTTCTCCCATTTTGAAGCTGGCCTTTGCCCTCGCTGTGCCCGAGCCCCCACCACGAGGTGGTCTGCCATCAGCCGCCCAGCCTTCCCAGAGGCTGCCGGCAGCAGTGGGAACAAGCTGCTGATGGGAAATCCTACCTTTCTACTCCGCACCCCTCAATCCGCCTCCCCTTCCAACTGGGGAGAAGACATTTCCTGCTTTTCTTAAAGCCACGTGGTTCAGAAGAACTCCTGGATGAGAAAGAGGATGAGGGAAGAACCCCGTTTTGGAGTAGGACCCACAGCCTGCCTTCAAGAGAGAAATCTGTAATGGGGAATAAACATGCACTGCAGCCTGTGACACCCCCGCATTTCCACAGGCAGAGGGAGAGCTGAGCCCACCGCGCCAGGGCCTAAGAGTGGGAAGGCGGCGTGCTGTTCTGGCCGGACGCACCCCGAGTGTCCGCACGACGCACGGGGTCAGCCCTTCCGCAGCCCAGGCTGCAGAGCCGACGGTGCGGGAGCCCAGGAGACGCACAGAAAGCTGTGGACCCTTCAGAAAGCACGTCCTCAGTACGAAAGTCTGTCCCCTGGAGTAAACGCTCCGGAGTGTTTTCTGACCTCTGCTCATTCATTTCCTGACACTAAAATGTTTTAAAAAAAAAAAAAAAAAAATAGACTCAAGAATACAGAACCTCTTAAAATCTTTAAAAAGAGGATACAAATGGAGTATAAATAAGGAAACTGTCGCCCACCAGGGGGATGCCATCAGCGCCCTTCTGATCCTTATCTCACAGCTACGTATTGACGGACTCACGCGGCTGCTGACTGGTTACTGTGTGTGCACCTTCTACGCAGGGCCCTGGAGACGAAAGTGACTAAGTCACAGACCCTGCTTGGGAAGTTCCCAGCCTCGGAGGAGCCATAGATGTAAAGAATAAATATGGTAAGTGCCACAAAAAGGTATGTACAGCCAGTCCAGTGTGGCTCAGTGGTTGAGCATTGACCCATGCACCAAGAGGTCGCTGGTTCGATTCCCGGTCAGGGCACATGCCCAGGTTGTGGGCCTGATCCTCAGTGGGGGGCATGCAGGAGGTGGCCAATCAATATTTTCTCTCATCGATGTTTCTTTCTCTCTCCTCAATGTTTCTATCTCTCTCTCCCTTCCTCCCTCTCTCTAACATCAATAAAGAAAAAATTTATTTAGAAAAAGGTACGGCCCTGGCTGGTTTGGCTCAGCGGTTAGAGCGTTGGCCTGCGGTCCAGAGAGACCCAGGTTTGGTTCCCGCTAAGGGCATGTATCTCAGTTGCAGTTTGTCCCTGGCCCTGGTTGGGTCGTGTGGGTGGCAGCCACTCGATGTGTACCTTTCATGTCGATGTTTCTCTCTCTCTCTTCCTCTCTCTCCCTCCCACTCTATGTGAACAAAAAATGAAAAAATGTCCTCGGATGAGGATGAAAAAAAAAGGTACGTTTACATTACAGTGACAGCTTAAGATTTAATTTGGAAAAAAAATAGCTCTCACATTTTTTTATGCATCTTTTAACCCATAATCCCTTTAGCCAAGGTGTTTGATCATTATAAGGATAATGTATGGGAGACACGTCACAAGCTGCGAGTTCATCTCCTACTGCTTCCAGTGTTGACAAAACCTCCGTTTCAGGCAGGGCGGCAGGTGCTGGAGCAGAGCCTCTGGCCCCGCATCTTTCCTGCTCGCTGACCAGAGCGCACCGCAGAGGAAGGGGCCCCGGAGAACCAGCCTGCAAGGCTGGTCCACGGGCAAGTCGCTCATGCTCTCTGAGTCATTTCCTTTCCTAAAATAGGATGGGTCTTGACTAGCTCATCTCCAAGTTCCTTTCCCACTGAGGATTCTGGGTCTCTATTTTCATGGTGGAAATCTCCCTCAGATACTTCTAGTTACGGATGGTAGCATTAGAATAACTAAAGTAATAAAACCTCTACGTGGGAAACCAAAACATTTTTCTAGATCTTAGGTGGTGATCGTTTCAAAATCAACTTGTACTTGTTTTGGAAGCACAGATCATTGCCCGTGAGCTGAAGGACAGATGGAACATCCTTTAACCCAATCTGGCCAAGTTCCCCACTGAACTCAACTGCAGCGGTGGGAAGGTGATTACACGAAGGGAACGGAGGCAGAGCGGGTCAGGCTCTGGGCTGCTGAGCCAGCAACGACCCAGAGTGTCCAGCTCGCTACACGAATGAGGTCCAAGTCACAGACCTGGCATCCCCATCAGCTCTACCTTCGACTTTCCATCATTTAACACGGTCTCCAAACGCTGAGGTCTGTGCCTGGCACAGAAAATGTCTCTGTTTTTCCTAAAATACTCTTAAAAAGACTCAAGGTTGTTCAGTGTTTTGCTAATATTTTAGGGGATTGTGGAAAAATGTGCACACCACAGAGAGAAATAATGCAAACGGCGAGCCAGGTTGCACGGGTGACCTGTTCTGACTCAACAGGCATGCTACCAGCAATCCCTCTGGTCAGGGGCCACTGGAACATATTTCCAGCACCCCCCCCCACCCCCCAGTTTCATAGAGACAGACAGGTGGGAGGGGCTGGGTTGGAGTGATGGGCAGCTGAGGACACAAGATCATCGGCTCTCAGTGGCACTCAGTGATGGGCTAGTTGTCCTGTGTTGCCCTTGTTACCTATAATCTATTCAGGTGTTGGATCAAATACATCCAATATTAAGCTGTGGACTTTGAAAAAAAACCCATTAAAAGTTTAAAACATATGCAGGGCTTGATTTTAAAGGACCACTGCCAGGACTCATCATGCTAAATAGTTCTTGTGATGATGGTAAGAAGGGCTACTGTTACTGCATCCCTGTCACCAGCAGAACCCAATACCTCTTGCTGCCATAGGTCCCGTTATCCGTCACTTAGATGAGAACTGCACACACGGGCATTTCGGCAGGACACTCATACTGCACTAGCTAAACGAAGAATTTCTACAGGGCTTAACAGGAAACGTGGACCACCACCACAATCAAGGAAAAGCGAACAGAGTCCGATAGACGCGTACTTCTTTTCCTCCTCTTCTCGTCTCCATCCAAAGGGCACAGTCGACAGCGCAAGCTGCTGTGCTAACGGTATGTCTTTTTTTGCTGCCTTTGGTAAGTGCTATCAATAGCCTTAGATTACATACCGTATGCTTTGGATTACAGCGAGCGTATTTTCCCCATGTTTTTGAACATTTTCTTCTATGTCTGAATTGCCAAGGGGGCTGATACAGGAAGGACGTGCGCTGTTTATTTAAGGCTGTGCCGTCAGTGACAGGCCCTGCCGGGGCGCGGAGTGACGCACACCCCTTCACAGCCGCATCTGACGGCACAGAGCTGGGGATGCCGTAGGTGCTCCATCAGTACGTGACCAATAAGTAAGCAGGATACATCAGCATCGACGTAATCAGGAAAGGAACTTTAACCGGGGAAATCAAAGCATCACCAATTATGTTTGGAAAAGGGGCAGAGAGGGTAACACGGTTGACTCTGGATGTTCAAAAATGGACTGGAAATTATTCCGCAAGACAAGAGTATGATTAAAATTAGAGGTAAAGTTTGCCTCTCTTCAATATGCACGAAGTCCCAAGAAACACCAACACCCTTTGTTCCTGGATTCAAGGACTTCCTCAAATAACAATCGTTCATATTTTGGGATGAAAAGGTTCTGAAGAGACTGTTAATGAATCTAGCATAACATCACATTATGGAATACATGACATCTCCTTTTAATATAACCATCTCTCCTTTTCCAAAAACAAAGCGGGGGGGGGTCTCTCCTTACCGTCAGTGACAAGGCCATGCACACGAACGTGAACTTCTTGATGTGGGCCGCCGTGACCGTGCTGCTGGTGCTCACCAGCTTATTGCTGGGGTTATTCTGGGGGGAAGAAAGGAGCAATGGTGACCGGGTCTGTGGCTGACCACACGTGCATCCCAAAGAGCACCTCGTCTGTGCTTTATTGGATGTGTCTAAAGCACAGATTTCAAGTGACAGCTTGGAAGATGCTGTCACTTTGAGTCTCTCTCTCTCTGACAGCTGTCAGGTTTCGGGACGTGACCAGTAACCAGAGGGAGTTCCAGAATGAACACAGGGCAGTGTCTCCTGAATCAGTCCCCCTCCCTTTGGTGCTGGGCACCCACCCAGCTAGCCCAGGGCCTCGGCCCTGTGTGTCCCCTCCTGGCCACTGTGGGCATCTCCCTGAATGCCCTGGCCCTTCTCAGTGACCTTTGGGCCCTTCCTCCCCACCAAACAGACTATTAGTTGGACTGGGCATTCAAGGCTTTGCTTGCCCTAACCCAGACCCACTTTCCGGCCATGAGTTTTCAACCTGAACCCCAAAGGGAACCTCTTGCTCTTCCCCTAACACACCAGGTGCGTCCAGGTTTCTGTCCTTTTGTTCCTCCTCCCCCACCGCTGGATCTTCTGGGGTCAAGAAACACCCTTCATTCAAGGCCCATCATCTTCACCGCCCATCGTTTCTTAAAGCCTCTCTGATCTACTCCCTCCAGACTGCCTCTGGCCCCCTTCCCCAAGTCAGGTTCGGTGCGCTGGCCCGTACTCAGGGGCTCATGTCAGAGCCCTGTGGGGAGTGGGCTCGCTCTCCGAAATCGAGGACCGTGTGTTCACCCATCTCTTTAGCTCCTGCACCTCAGCACAATCTTTCCTGAGTCCCAAAAGTGCTCAAAAGCCTTTGTTGAAGGAATTTTAAGCAAATGACGCAGATGGCTCAGATGCTTCCTTACACAGCCCGACGCCGAGCCTTGCCAAGGCCCTAGTGCCACTGCTGAGCGTGAACATGACCCAGGCCACACGAGCGCCTGGCCCCACGGTGAAATCCAGCAGAGAACAGTTCCTGCCTCGTTACGGATCCCATTGGTGCCAGAGCAGACCAACGGAAACATACTCCCGCATCCAGCCGATGAAAGACATGCACGCAGAGATATTGCAGGTTCCACTGGGAGGAGAACTACTGATGTTGCCCTGACTGCAGAGGCTAAGGTAATCTCTCCACCCCTCCCCCTGGCACATGCCACCAGCACAAATGCTGGCTGAGGCGACGTTTTCTTGTTTCCGATCTCTAGAGCACACCTGCTTTTCTGAAGGAGAGATTGCTGCCATGGCAAAGGGCAAATCACAGTGAGCAGGACACCTGTGCATCTGCACTCACCCCAGGGATCTGTGGGGGTGGAACCCTGGTGGGCCGAGTGAGAAGCAGCCACACGAGAGAGAATGGCACACATCGCCATGGTGACAGGAACATGCCTCAGCTCCTTCAAGTGCACTTTTATTTTTAACCTAGCAAGTATTTCTGCAAGTACATATCACTAGACTGGCATCTATGTTTTGTATTGTTTGCCCAATCTGCTCAGCAACCTGCTCTTTCGCAGATGACAACTGAACATTAGAGAGAATTTGTACAAGCGGAAAACTCTCCCAGTTCAATATGGAGCGAGAACCATCAGAAGTTATGTGAGAAATTTTATTTTTTTTATTTTTTTTATTTTTTTTTTTTTATCCTCACCCGAGGACATTTTTCCATTTTTTGTACAGATAGAGTGGGAGGAAGAGAGAGGAAGGGAGAGAGAGAGAGAAACATCGACGTGAAGGGACACATCGAGTGGCTGCCACCCGCACGACCAACCAGGGCCGGGGACAAACTGCAACCGAGGTACGTGCCCTTAGCGGGAACCGAACCCGGGTCTCTCCGGACCACAGGCTGATGCTCTAACCGCTGAGCCAAACTGGCCAGGGCAATGTGAGAAATTTTAAATCTCGCATTCTGCAACCCACAGAGAGGCTAAGGATTTCAACGGTCAGAGGGGCACATTCTGGAAGTCCACACAGAGGTGTCTAAGATTTGGGTGAAGAGGCGCATTCACACCCACGGCGGGGCAGCTCGGTGGAATGCCTGGGACAATGGGTGAGGCACGGAACGGGTTCTGAGTAAGTAACTCCAGTTTCCGGCTAGAGGTACGCTCATTAAAGGGTTTCCCATAACGCCCCGCCCTCTGTGATCATGAGTGAAACCATGCTTTCCTTGGATGCTCCTAGAAAAACTGTACAGTGTATTGTTAAGTTTTATTATTTCAAGGGAGTCAAAAACAATTTCAGATGAGACTTTCATGGCCAGGGGGACCTAGCATTCAGTACCTGCTCTTCTCATTGAGTTTTACTATACAATCGTGTTCTCCGAGAGCTGGAAATTTAGCAAGAAGACTTAGATCCATTTTGGTTTTCTAGGATTTACTTGTATATACATGTTCCTTGCAATGAGGACAATGATTTCTATCGGGAGATTGGATGAAACCCACTCAAACACAAACTGTCCGCTTTCTCCTGCAAGTGACTCATGCCTCATGCCTCTGAAATCCCCTCTCAAAGGCCTGGGAAGCAGAACTCAAATGCATTTTAAGAGACGCTCTGCATCCTGACATTTCGAAGAATGTCTACAGTAGGTGGGGGGAGGACGGGGGCGTCCAACTGTGGTCAGCTGGGGAAGCTCCGCACACAGGAAAGAGCTCTGGGCAACACCTCCACCCTGCTCAGGCGGTGGTGCAGTCCCAGGGGCGTTTGAGGTGGGCTGCTATTCATGGGTGAGGACGGGCCTGGGAATAGAGGCAGGTGGTCTGCTGAGGACCCCTGGGGCAGGAGCTTCCTCTTCTTGCCTCCCAAGGTTCTTTCTGGGATAAGATAAATCGATATTGGTGATTACTTCATAAGGTATACAAATGCCTAATCACTGTAGTGTACACCTGAAACTGATAATATGGTATGTCAACTGTAATTAAAAAATAAATTTAAAATGAGATAAAGTGACATTGGCAATGGCTCTGAGCTAGTTCTAGAGAAATGCAAGGCCAAAGAGTTGCTATTAAGAATCTCAGGGCAGGTTGTGTGCTTCTTACCTATATATATTTTTTGTTTGTTTGTTTTTATTCCTCACTTGAGGACATTTCTCTACTTTTCATCAGATACAGTGGGAGGGAGGGAGGGAGAGAGACAGGGAGAAACATTGATGTGATAGAGCCACATCGACTGGTTGCCTCCCGCACGACCTGACCAAGGCTGGGGATGAAATGCAACTAAGGTACACACCTTTGACTGGAATCAAACCCACGACCCTTTGGTCTGCGGGCCAATGCTCTAACCGCTGAGCCAAACCGGCCAGGGATTTACCTATATTTTTATTTTAGAACATTGCACACTTTCTTTTTTGGGGTCTGTGTTGCTAAACATTTGTTTTAGGATAAGAGGCTACCAGTTTTAGGTTCAGATAATTACGCTTAGTGAAATAGACATTTAGAGGATAGTCCTGACCCAGCAAAGGCTACCTGTCCACAGGGCTGTGTGCCTTCCTGGGCTGTGTCGGCAGCAGGAGGACAGAGCTGCTGTCCACAGTGGCTTTCCGCTGCAGTGAGCCTGCTGCACCCAGCCCAACGTGGACGCAAGCCTGCCGCACAGACACCTGCAGCGTGCATGGGCCCCGCACCCCGAAAGACTTCCGCGCGCTTGCGAGCTCGTGCACACACTCCTACCTTCACATCTGCTAAGAAGTCAGTATTAGTTTAACTTAAAGAAAACAAAAAACAAAAAATGCAGAAACAAAATCCAATGTATTCATTTTTTTGAGAGTATATTTTCCATTTTGCAAATCAATGCTTTCTAATAAGATTAACCTGAATGTCAACATCAGTTTGGGGAGGCATTACAGGCTCAGCATCAAGGTAAGCTTAAATTTGCCTCTGTCATTTTCTGAGAGAATATCCCACGGTTACCTTCACCATCCCCGACATCACATTCACTGTCCCAAGGGGGTGCGACAAGGAAACATCAATGCTCCTTACTGGAGATCCCCGTCTATCAAACACTAATTTCAAAGAGTGTGCTTCAGACACCACGCCGCACAGGCTCTCACCTTGTCAAAAGCAGGGTAGACAGCACGGATTTCCGTCAACCAACCATATGGCATGTGGCCCACAGGGTACGTGGCTGTCAAAATTGCCACTGCCTACAAGAGAAGAGCCAGGGAGTTAGCATTGGCATTCGCAGAGGCATCTCCTGGAGCTGCCATTTGCCACGTGGCGGAGCAAGCTGTCTCAGGTGTGACCACCGCTGCCGAGTCACTCCACAACGGGTGACAAGCGTCGGCCAGACACAGGACAGCCTGGGAGGGGGAGGAAG
Source organism: Molossus molossus (assembly GCF_014108415.1). NCBI lineage: Eukaryota > Metazoa > Chordata > Mammalia > Chiroptera > Molossidae > Molossus > Molossus molossus. The sequence continues at coordinate 27,792,321 of NW_023425366.1, read as the reverse complement.
GGCAGGTGCTCCACTGTGTCCCCGCGTGGCATGCGCGGGCCCTGGGAGAGCCCGAGACCAGGAATACGGGACTAGGTTTCCACAATCCAACGGTAAACAGGCCCAGGTGCAGATCGCTGGCTCGAGAAGCCAAAACGTCAGCCCAGGTCCAGACTCCAGAATCTTTGCTCCTTCCACAGAACCAAATCAAAGCCTCTGGTCCCGCCCAGTTCTTGAGTCTCCCAGTGTGAGTCTGAGCCCTCTCTGCTCTCTGGACAGTCTGCTCAGGATCCTCCTCCGTGCCCCCAGCCCGTCCCTCAGGGTGACGGATGGTACGCGTTTGTCCACGGCTCTATGTACTCTCTCCTTCTGACTCAACTCACTTCCAATCTGTTCAGGCAGCATAGCCCAATTTTTATTTTTCATTTAAGAAAACTTAACAACTATTTCTTATAGGAAGCCAAACATGTTCTATGAAAGTCGGTTTCCTTCTTTCTGTGAATGACAAGGAAGGAGAAGAAAACAAAGCGTCTGACCCCACATGTTGCAGTGTCCAGCTCTCCCGCCAGGTAGCAGCGGAGGAGCACTTCGTGGAGTCTGAGGAACACAACGGCCCTTCCAGGAACATGAGGCGTTCCCGGCAGCGTGCTGTGGGCACTGGCAGGGGAGAAAGAGCGCTGGAAGAGGTGAGCCTGGTTTCAAACCTCCTCTTCCTCACCTGCTGGCCGTGTGCAGCGTGCACCTGCCGGGCACCCCTGTCCGTTCCTCCAGCAGACCCGGGAGACTCACAACACCCTTCACAGCACAGGGCTGTGAGGAGTCAGACAAAGGTACATGAATGCCGACGCCCACATAGATGATCCGCAAACACCCGATCTGTACCCCGCGTGCTGTGCCTCCGTGCCCTCGAGGTCAGCTGAGAAACGGCTCTAACATAGACGCTGCCTCGTTTATTTTAAGGGGAAGATGGGATCCCGGCACACAGGTGATGGGGGCGCATACTTTTTACTGGGCAATTGAGACTGCGGCATTTAAGTAAAACTGCTGCTGTGTTCCAGAAGCCACCCAAGATGATATGATTCAAAACACAGAATCCAGGAACACACTGAGGCAAGAGAAAGCATTCTGCTTGTGACTTATGTGCTCCTCTTTCCAAGCCAACATGGGCTGCTTCCCAGGACATGGAAACTGGCAGGAACCCCCAGGCTGGCGATGCGCTGACCGGGCAGTCAGGGCTGTGTGTACACGGGAGGCCCACGGAGCAGCCGCGGCCCCGTGAAGCAGAGGCAGGATCCGTCTCCAGAGGGCGGCGGCGGAGGAAACAAACGAAGTCATGCTATTTGTTCATGCCGTGCTTGAAAGGTGGAGAAAGTGATCCAACTCTTTCTTTGGAGTAGCTGCCAGTCTCCAGGTAAATTTCCTGAGTTGTGGGTGAGCTCCTCATTCGGAGGAGGGCAGACTGCCGAGGAGCGACAAAGCCAGGATGGGTCGGCTGGTAGGTGCAGGAGGGCAGAGAAACACAGGCGAAGCAGGTGGGTCCGACGGAAGCCTCGGCCCGAATCCCTCCGGGTATCTTCACTTCTGCAGATGCCTGGCCTCCTCCACTGTCCCCCGTGACTGCAGTGAAGGGGCGTCATGCTCACTCCACGGAGAAAGGGCAAGGCCACTGGGCCTGAGTCGGAAACTCTGGGTTCTCACACTGGCCCAGCTTCCTGCCGGTTCTGTGTCCTGAACCTGGTGTCCTGGCCTCAGTTTCCTCACATGGTCATGGAGAAGGACGGATGAGATGTTTTCTTTTGTACTCATAAAGATATAAAATTACTTGATTATAAATCACTGAATGAGATCCTCCTGGCTTCCTAGTGCGAATGTGTCATATAATTTAGTCTCGCAGAATTACTGTAGCTCCCAAGATGAACTGGAAACAAATCTGCAACCGGCCTCCCCACCCCCCTTCGTTGCAAGGCGACCAGTGCCCACATCCCCAGGAATTGCCTACCTCCGTAGCCGCAGAACTGCCACCAAGGTCCCGGGAAACGAAGAGGTTGACGATAGGCCGGCTGATTCTCTGTGTAGCCAGGATGAGAGCCAACGGCCACCAGAAGCTCAGCATCTTTCGTATTGTTGCGTCTCCCTGCATCCAGACACGCGGGCATGGAAGAAGCCAGACAGAGAAAGATAGGAACCGTATGATTTCACTCATATGTGGAATTTAAGGAACAAACTGAACTAACAAGCACAGTGGGAACAGACCCATAGGTAGAGAGCGCGCACACAGCTCTGCTGGGGAGGTGGTGCTGGGGGCGGTGTGAAGGGATCGAGCGGAAGAGAGAGGGGACTCGTGGACATGGACAGGTGTGGTGATTGTGGGGGAGGGGAGGGGGAGGTGAAAGAGGGCATAAAGGGGATATATGGTGATGGAAAAAATAAATAAATAAATAAATAAAAATCTAACAAATAGAAATGAAGGCAAAAGTTCACTAGACCCTGGACGCAGAACAGGAAAGACCAATTCAGAGTCAAAGCCTTTCTTTTTGATGTCAATGGTGAGTCAGTTCACCATACCTAAAAATAATATACGGAAAAGCCTCTGTAGACAAGCCAAGTGGAATTAAAATATAATGTACAATGAAAATAAAATGAACTCAGACAGTTGGCAAGCTACCGTAAAATCAAAACACACATTTAGCCTTGAGGGCTCCAAACCGCTATTTTCCAAACAGGGCAGCTCTAACCCAGGCAGAAACCAACTGCATGGCCCGAGAAATAAACCGGAAATTAGTTTTTGTTTAGATCATCAAGCCGACTGGCTGGAAGCCATGTCAGTAAGAGGTAACTTTTTTTTGTCTGTTTTTTAAAAGTTGAATTTATTGGGGTTAGATTGGGCAATTAAATTATGTAAGTTTCAAGTGTACCATTCTGCAAGACATCATCTGCACATTGTATTGTGTGCTCACTGTCCAAAGTCCAGTCTCCTCTGTCACCATTTAGCGCCTTTTACCCTCTTCCACCTGCCCCTACCCCCCCAGAGGTAACTCTTTAAGTAAAAATTATGGTAATTTTTAAAAAGTATTTTGGAATCAGCTCACAAACGTGCCTACTTATTTGGGCACTATACCCATCTCCCACATAGGATCTTATTCTCAAAGCTCTAACAGAAGTCTTGTAAATGTTCAGAAGCATAAGTAAAATAAAAGCATGGTAGCCCTGGCCAGTTTGGCTCAGCGGTTAGAGCGTCAGCCTGCGGTCCGGAGAGACCCGGGTTCGGTTCCCGCTAAGGGCACGTACTTCGGTTGCAAGTTTGTCCCCGGCCCTGGTTGGTCGTGCGGGTGGCAGCCACTCGATGTGTCTCTTCACGTCGATGTTTCTCTCTCTCTCTCTGTTCCTCTCTCTCCCTCCCACTCTATCTGTATAAAAAATGGAAAAATATCCTCGGGTGAGGATAAAAAAAAATAAATAAATAAAAGCATGGTAAAGAAAGTGTGATACGCTGAGAATTCTACAGCAAAGGTGCGTCCTATGTTTAGCCTGGCTTTCACGATTTGACTTTGGTTTTGATTCTTCGTGAGGGTGGAAGTTACATCATGGGACCATTTCAGCTGCTTTATCTACTTCCCTTTGCTGGTGGCTGCATGTTCAGGGATGGAGTGATACCGTCAAGACCAATGTAATGTGGTTGTTCCTGGGATGGAAATAACTAGTTTGGGTTTTATTGGTGGCCTGACCCGGAACTGCGGTAAGTGGGCACTGCAATCAATGCTCTCACATGACACAAGCAACACGTGGTCCAAGGTGGGGTCAGGGGTGGAGGGTGGTGACTGATTCAGGGCTCCATATAATCGTGCACCTCTGCCTTATAGACGGAAATAAATCCACACGATGCCTAACACCGAAGGGTAGAAAAGGTCAGCATCGTGTTAATCAGACACTGTGTCCACCTGTGATGAAAAGGCGGCTTTGGTCGTTGGTGTAAGATTACACCTTGCTCGTATCTTATTCAAGTTTCGAGGCACAGGCCAAGCTCCGCCTCCATCAGGGGGGCGCCTCAGCCCCATCACCTCCTCCTCCTCTCGGCTTCGGTGGCTCATGTGTTCTCCCTGCATCTACGCACTGTCTTGGGTTCATGTCTGTTGCTTCTCTATTGGTCTTATTTGCCGAAGGGGAGGTAAAGCTGCTTGACTGTGGGGACCACGTTTTACAATGTTCTGTTCCCCGCTGTGGTACTAAATGCTCTTCCCACTCCACAGAAGCTGCCCGAATGAGCGACTGTGCTTGGCCAACACGGCAGGCAGGGCCAGGGCCTGGATCCCCAGGGTAAATGAAAACCAATCAAACGTGAGTTCAAAGGCACCACGGGGGCTAAAGTCCTTGCTGACTGCAGAAGGGCTGACTTTTGACAGGAGAGTAAGCAAAGCCACTGATGCTGCGTGTCCCTGCTGCCTGACGTGACTCACGGAGCCTCAGTCTCATCCAGACGATAAGGAGGCTGGAGAGCAACCTCTAAGGTCACTTCCATCTCGAGTTCATGAATTTTCCATCTGTCTGTCCCTGTGGACAGGCCCTGCACTTGACATCTCAGCCAGTGTGCTTGCTACACCGACTTCTCACTTCACAGAGGGGAGGGGAGCTCCCAGCGCAGACAGGCCGGCGCCCTGAGCACCTACCCCCAGCTCCGGCCCGCTCCGGTCGGGGATGATGTCGTGGATGTTGCGGTAGTAGCCCAGGCACAGCGTGGCGCAGCGCACGAGGGCGCCCATGTACAAGGACAGGATCGGGATGAGCAGGGGCTCCCTGCACTCCAGGTGGCTGTGAAGCAAGATGGCCACGAAGACGACCTGCAGGGGGGGAGGGGAGACGAGTCAGAGGGGGGACGGAGCCAGAGCACGGCCCGCGCTGCGCCCGACGAGACTGAGTTCTGAGTGAAACCTGACGTGGATGAGAGAGAGAGGAGACCGGCTGCGGCTCCGTGCTGCTCTCACAGAACTCGGGTCAGACGTCTGGGAGTCACGGGCGAGCACAGGACCGTTCTGGTATATTCACCACCAGGACTCTCTTAAGGCAACTGCACGTCTGGTTAAGGTTATCGCTGAAAATATCTACAGACCCAGACCCCAAAGATACAGTAGAGTTTTTCCCTCTTGAGGCTGGATATTGACATGCACACGAATCCACACCTGCGGACATAGGTCACACACACACACACACACACACACACACACACACACAGTGATCAATGACAGCAGGATACAGAAAAGTTGATATTAGTGTTTATAAGACGGAATTCACTAAAAATGCAAAAGCACCAATATTAGTTATTATAAAACAAGCTAAATTATAAGTAGTAATTTATAAAAATGGATGATGTAAAAGAAATAGTCAAGAGGGATATAAATCATAGTAAAGTTTCTAAAGTAAATGTAATAATGTATGTAACCTCCCTGTCCTACAGAAATATGAGAAGCAGCCCCGCCTCTATCCAGAGTCCTGGGACCCACACATTCGAAAGACCCCTGAGGTGTCCTGAGTGCAGAAGTAGGGTAATGGGTGAGGGGGGATGTCCCTGAGTTACATCAACCTTAAGAGCCGAACCTCCACCACCTGACAGACATGTGAAATACACCCCCACCGAGGGACTCTCACCAAAGGACTTATCCCGGTCACTGCATTATCAGGGAATCAGGGGTGACAGAAAGTCACACAAGAAGCTGGAGACTGAGCGTGATTCACTGGATGAGTACATGTGTTGCCATAGTGACCACAGAAAAGCAGGGTGATCCAGAGACACGTGTCTGAACGAAATAAAAGTATTAGCTATAGGGGTGATGTGCTTATAGCACAGGCTGGCACTTGTGCCTAGGCTGTCGTTCAAACCCGGTGACTGAGGCAGACCCTGGCACCAATGTCCTTAGGGGGATGCAGGGCAGCGGTGCTGCGGGGCCATGTGGACACACCAGGCTGCCCGCAGCACGGGTGATGTGAGTGGTCATAAGTGGGGCAACGCTCAGTCACGCTCATGCTCACTCTTCATACAGCAGCGCCAGTGATGGGCGAGGAGGTGCCGTGGCTTCGCCCCAACTGCTGCCAGTGGAACCACTTCATGTTAACTAGAAACTAGGGACCAGCGGGCGGAAGCCTTGTGAAGAACCCACCACGTCTGGATCAGGAGACTGAGAGTTCTGTGTGGCAACAGGATGCCCATGTACTTCTCCAGTGAATCAGAGGCCTCTAAGGTGCCCGAACACGGAAACTCAGACCAGTGTGTCTGCAGCAGGCGTAACACTGGACATATGCAGACCTACAGTGTACACTGGGATGATCACATTTACAGACTTGAAAACGTGTATGCAAAATGAACAGGTGAAGGCCAACCCCTCTGCCAAGCCCAGGAAGGCTCCTGGGGCCATCAGAACAGCCATGCAGGACCAAGGAGGAGGAGCTGGACTTGAAGGAACAGGGAGCCACAGGCACGGAATCGGGCTGGAGTGGGACAGAGGAACAGGAGGGTGCCTTCGGCCAGTCATGCTCCCAGGGTCAAGGTGAAGACGTTGGCAGCCTCTCCCGTCCTTTCAGTGACGTCATACAGTCCAATACTTATCACAGTGCTTACCATCTTCATGGTGGAGTGTATCATTTGTCAATTTAAAATAAGCCTCGAGCCTTTGAATTTCAATCCGGAACTACAATTTTGAATCAAAGAATGTCGGATTAATATCTGAGGGAAACCTACTGTCTCAGTGGTGAAGACTTTCCCAGGGGGAGCCTGTTATGTGCTGGCCCCACGCCAGGTGCTGGGGAGTCAGCGAGAAATCACACAGTCCCAGATTCTGTCATCTTAGAGGAGGCAGAAATGTTGATCAAACAGGGATGCCAGCGAGTGACCACTGACACACTGGGACAAGGCCTGTGAAGGGAAGAGGGTGATGGCTAGAGAGCCAGGCTGTGGAGTGTGGGAGGGTACCCCATGTGGGGTGTCAGACCTACAGCCTCCGCAGGAGCAGGCGGGTGGGACGTGGGGATTCAGAAGGAGGTAGGGAGAACTGAGGCAGAACACTACCTTCTGGGCAGAGGGATGCCGGTAAAGACCCCAGCAGGACGGGCTGGGCCACACCGAGGCCCCCAAAGGAGGACCTGTAGCTGGAGTGCAGGGTGCAGGACAGCGCCTGCTGGAGGGGAAGCAGGGTCCCTGCGTCTTCAGTACCTGCAGCCTACGATCGGGACTTTGGCGTTTACCTCATGAACACCAGGAAGCAACTTTAAAGCAGGTTTTAGGCAGGGGATGAGGTGACTGGATTTCACTGAGAACAGGTCACCGTGGCCGAAGGGGAAGGATGGAGAAGAGCCAGGGCAGCAAGGGGCAGGTGAGTTGGGAGGCGTCTCAGGAAGTGCAGGTGGAGGGGAGGTCCCTCAGACCAGGGCGAGCACAGCAGAGATGGGGAGAGGAGGGCAGGAAATAAAAGTCTGGGATTAAAACTGGAAAGGTTTGGTGATGAAGAGGGATGTTCCAGGGTGGTTCCCAGGTGTCGGCCCAGACCCATGGGTTCTCAATGACTTCAGAAGGGAAGGGCTGATTTTAGCAGCAAGGTTAGGGGACTGGAGGTCCCAAGCAGGTCCCGCACCTCAAGAGAATTCTCATTTTAATAACGAGCAACCTAGGAATGGCCAGGTGATCAACATTAAACAAACACAGCAACATGTTTCATAAATCCCTCAGCAACATAATTGGAACACAGGACTATTACAATAATAGTGGCACAGAAACGCACTGCATGTTTGAGCCAAACCAAGAGGTTTTCTGTACTACTGTGTAAAAGCAATTAACTTAGTAAACTTTTAAAAAGGGAGTTGCCACAGCAATTCAAAACATTATAAACTATTTTCATTTTGTCCCTGGTGATTCCTTGCCATCTATCTATGCCAAAGTCATATTTCAAAAGACCCTGCCTAGCCCTGGCCAGGTGGCTCAGTTATTTGGAGCATTGTCCTCATGTGCCAAGGTTGTGGGCTTGATCCCTGGGTCAGGACACATACAAGAATCAACCGATGAATGCATAAATACATGGAACAACAAATCGATCTCTCTCTCCCTCCCCCTCTCTCTTCCTCTCTCTAAAATCAATAGACCAAAAAAGAAAACAAAGCACTTTGTCTACGATCTATTAACTCATTACCAAATTTAGTAAATGCTCTCAGGTAATAAGAGGGATGAAGCTGAGGGTGGGTTGTGGCAGTAAAAGGCTTAAGAATAAACATCGAATTTATTCCCCCAACCATATTGTGTTAGGAACTCAAACAATAAGGCTTAAAATAACTACTTCACCAGGAATAGACCGAAACCAGATGCCAACTGAATCCAGCTTCCATGGCTCCTACTAACCAGACACGTTCAGTCTGAACTTGGGAGCCCTCCTGATAGGCAAGGACCGGGACCAGGTTTAAAACTGAGAAGGAAAATGGCTGTGGGTCCAGGTGCGCGTGTGTGTGCACACAGGTGCACACACTGTCAGCAGGAATGAATTTCAATCACTTTTCATTGTGATCCATGGAGTAAATGCAATTCACCTGGAAATCTAACTCCTGGTCTCCAGGGAGGGACTGATGGTTCGATAGATTATTTCAGACGATGGCTAAAGGACTCGCGTGTACAATGGGAAAACCAGGGAGAAGAGCATGGAATTGGCCACAGAATGGAACTGAGAATTGGGAAGGGAGCTTAGAAATCGGTCTAACCTCCTTCTCTATGATGAAACCATTCTCATAAACTCCTAAATGTAGGAACTATGTCTAATTTATGGATTATAGGAGTTAAATCTAATTTTCTGCTGAAATTGTTCATGCGGCATCCTTGGTGGAAGAAGAAAGAAAGGAGAAGGGAAACCAGGGCTGGTGCCAGACCCCAGGGACCTGGACTGAGCAGAGAGAGCAATGAGGTTTCTCCTCAGGCAGCGCTGAGCCTCCTGGTTCTTTTAAATGTGGGGAATGATGACAGAATGGCAGCCCGGCGCGGCAACATGAGAAACATTTAAGGATAATTCCTGCCCTGGCTGGTGTGGCTCGGTTGGTTGGGCACCGAAAGATTGCTGGTTTGATTCCCAGTCAGGGCACATGCCCAGGTTTCAGGCTCGATCCCTGGTGGGGGGCGTGCTGGAGGCAGCCTGTCGATGTTCTCTCTCACATAGGTGTTTCTCTCTCTCTCTCCCTCTCCCTTCCTCTGTCTCTAAAAACCAACCTACACAACACACACACACACACACACACACACGAATGTATAAAGAAGAATTTCTAGTAACTCTAGAACCAAGCAACAGCCCACATATTGTTAGGCCACACAGAGGACCTAGTGTCCACACAGCCAAGTGCCCAGTGACCCTATGACCACCCCAAAATGTCCCAGCTGTGACTTTATAGTCATTTCACATGCCAGCTCTTTAAAAGTAAAGGTCAAAACCTCTGACACTACATGTAACTTCCCGAAGCCCTCATTCTAGCAAGATTAAACAGACTGGTGTCCCGGGAGGCTCGTTTTCTCGTTCGCTTCACAAACGTTCACCGAGGTCCACGCCCGACCTGAGTCAGGGAGGAAGGCGCCGCAGGGCGAACGGAGGCACAGGTGGCATCGGGGAGCTCTGGCACCCCCAGGGGGGCCCTGAGAGCTCTGGCCGGCGCGCAGACTGCACTGACCTGAGCGATGACGTCCGAGATGGAAGCACATCCCACCAGGAAGCTGTACTTGTGTTTTAAGAGAATGCCAGCGTGGGTCCAGGCCTGCCAGAAGAACGAGAATTCAGCATGAGGCACACCTTTGGGATTCTATCATTTCTGGTCGTGGTGATGTACTGGACAGTCCTGAAATAGACTTCGTGCCCCCTAGAGCCTCAGGAGTGCAGGTGGGGAAAACTTTGGTTGGTCAAACGACTGTAGCGGGGCCGGGTGGCTACAGCCACGTTGGCTTTTGAAGTGGAGCCGGTGACTGCACAGAATTCATCTCATAACAACCACATGCAGACGAGTGGCCCGGTTAGGGTCCCGTGCCTGGCGGGACAGCGGGGTGGACAGCAAGCATGGAGGAAGCCAGCCTCTGGCTCCGGGAATCATCAAGCAGCAGCTTCTCCACAGATAAAACCTGTCCTAGTGGGGCACCAACTTGGTTCTGAGCTACCGCCGTCATGACTGGTTCCCATGGACTGACCAGGGTTCCACTCCTTCTTCTCTTCAAGTTTGGGCAGGATGTGATCTGCCCTTGTGTCTTTGAGGGAAACTACGAGGCAAGTCCTGGAAGGGGAGTAGACAATGGAAAGACCAGGGGACGGCAGGTGTGGAGGTTTGAAGTCCATGATAGTATCTGTTTAAGGATCAGCCTTCTGACCTGGAAGGGCCGACCTGGCCTGACACAGAAATAACATTTCATGTGAGCTCAGTAAGTCGGTGTCAAGACTTTACATAGCAGCTGCTACATCTACTTCCTTCCTCGGCCTATGTGGCCCAACGTGTCAGACGTGAAAAGAAATGCTAACTGTAGATAACATTTGCAAATAGCAGCTTCTGGCCTATCTTTGTTGACCAAAAGCCATCTGGATGATAAGCTTTGCAGTTTTCAAATATTATCTCTCCAACCAATACACCAGGGCTACACTGCAGGTGTGTGTGTGTGTGTGTGTTTGGGGAGATGACCTGCTCGTTATAAATGTTCATTACTTTATGTTTTATTAGAAATCTCTTGCCTTTGGGGTATTTGAGGGAGTTGATGGATGAAACATGGAAGAAAAGGGTACTCATCACACGTTTTGGTGTTATACTAACTGTTAGAAACTTTACCGTGGCAAATAAATACAGCTGAAGGAGAGTGGAATACGGGGCACTTGAGTCTATGATTCACTTTTACTAACAGTCCAGAGTTCCCTGAATTCACCGTACAATTGTAATTCTTCTTCGTGTTTAGAGTCCTAGTACAGCTGGGTGGGCAGGTGTCAGACCAGCATCATGGACCCTGGCTGGGATGTTTCCTCCTTTAGGATGTGAAAGGGTCACCCACTGAGCTCTGTCTGACGGGGAAGCACGGTGAGCCACTGTCGGGCAGCATGGACACCCTGGGAATCTGGTTCTACGGACCCAACCCCTCTGCTCTTCTCGTTTTTTCTGGTTATGTGTCAACTACCAGAGTAACTACACCTGGTGACAGGAAAAAAGAAAATCTAGGTACAAGTGTTCTGATGGGTAAATTCTCCCACTAAAGTGCTGTCCCAACAACTGAGCACTAAAACCTGTCACACCTGAGAATTTAACAGTTAAGGCTGCCCTGCAAGCTGGTGGAGAGCTGTCAGTCACCTAACTGCTGGCAAACTCCGACTTTCGGTAACATTTGAGAAGATGGGCCACAGAATTTTTACCGTGACTCATTCTTCCATAGACTTGGGGCTGCTCTCTCACCTTAATACAGACATCCACTCGCCTCGTGTCTAATGTATATAAAACTGGAGGTAGGGATGCTAAAAACTGTACATATGAACATATTTGAATCTCCTTCCAAGGGTTATTTAAAATGAAGCCCAAGGAAACGGCTTATTTTTCAGCACGGGATATGATGAGCACATATATATTTTTTATTTTTGCTAAGTCTTCTACAGCACAGATGGGTAGGAAAAAAAGCATTGTATGAGAACTCATTAGAATCCTGACAAAGAATTCAATCTATGGAAGCGAGCTACCCCCTTAGCTAATGTGGTAAAGCTGGTGTTTAAAGGAATAAAATCCTATCAGGATATTAAAGAGATTACTATTCTAAAAAGCTTTAGATACTCTCATACCACACAAGTGGCAAGTTTATCAGAAAGCTATCCGAATTCCTAGATACTGAATATATCAGAAGAGAACGTCATATTTCAATAAAAAATGTCAAATGGCTCTCCTGCTGCCTGCCAGAACTTACAGCAAATACAGACAATTCTCATACAGTCAACTGACAAGGTGGACTGGTTCAGTCACCGGGAGCCCTTCTGACTGTTGGATGTTAGTAATGGTGCAGCCCTTATGGAAATCAGCATGGTGGTTCTTCAAAAATTTGAAAAGAGAATTACTATATACCTGAACAAATCAAAGAAGGGACTGAAAGAGATATTTGTACACCCATGTTCATAGCAGCATCATTCAATAGCCAAGAGGTGGAGGTAACCCAAAAGTCCACTGATGAATGAATAACCTAAATGTGGTAAATACATACAATGGAAGGTGATTCAGCCTGAAGAGGGACATTCTCACATGTGTTACAACATGGATGAACCCTGAAGACATTACACAAAGTGGAATAAGCTGGTCACAAAAAGACAAATACTGTCTGGTTCCACTCACAGGAGGTTCTTAGAGTGGTCAAATTCACAGAGACAGAAAGCAGAAGGGTGGTGGCTGGGGGATGGGGGAGCGGTAATGGGGAGTTAGTATTTAATGGGGACAGAGTTTCAGTTTTACAAGATGAAAAGAATTCTGAAGATTCACAACAGTGCAAATGTACCTCATGTCATGGAACTGTATACACAAAAAAGGTTACAATGGTAAATTCTCCGTTCTGTATATTTCACCGGGATTAGCGGAAGGCCAGTCTTCTCTACTCACCATCGCATCCATGAAAGGGAAGGCGGCAAGATAGAGGAAGGCCCTCCGCGTTTTGCTCCCCACGGACTCGTCCACATGGTGCAGTTTATTGATAATGTAGTAGCCTAGGTCACTGTAAGCTGCAAGGGGCCAAAAAACATACATGGCGACATTTAGAAAAAGTTGTCTTTATATGCTTTTTCTCTCAAAAGTTTAAAAACAATGTATTTAAACTTAGAAAATGTATATGAGCAAAATGAAGACCATCTACAATCACATCCCTCTACCTGGGTCAAGGGGTGGGGTGGGTCATGGTGAAACTCTGGGCTCTAATCACCCAGTTCTTTTATGGGGGAGGTGTGGTGGGCTTGTGTGGGGTATGCATGTGGGTTTTAACAGAAAATGTGATTGTACTTATATATCCTCCTTTCGAAACCATGAACACCTTTTCATGACATGCTTCTACATCTTAGGGGTGGCACCGAATGTCTTTCTGTAGGTTTACTTAGTATCAACTCAGACTCCTATTATTGTCCATTCAGGTAGTTTCCATTATTTTGATATCATAAAAGAAGGCTTGATGGACAGTTTTGAAGCTAAATGTTTACACATATTCTTAATCATTTACTAAGAGAAAATTCCTAGATGTTATTATGCCCCTTCAGCCACAATTTTCCAGCTAACTTTTCACCATTTGCTCTTCATTATGCTTCAGTTTTTTGGAGGAGGGTGGCACCCTTGACTGTAGCCCTGCCTGGTGGTAAATGGTATCTCTGAGGTGCTTCTGAAGTCCCTCCAACATCAGGATTTGTGACCAGTGTGTGACGGGAACATAATGGAACTTAACCAGTGTGGGCTGAATGGGTGTACAGGTGCCAAATAGACACAGAGGGAAGGAAGAGAAAGGCCTCCCCATGTTAGGCGGGCATTCCGACGGGCGATACCGGCAAAGGCGACGTAACATCATGTTTTTTCTACCTCATTGATACATGCTTAGAATACACAGGAAGATGACCACCTTTGTGTTTTTTGTTTTTTTTTATCCTCACCCGAGGACATTTTTCCATTTTTTGTTCAGGTAGAGTGGGAGGGAGAGAGAGAGAGAAACATCGAGGTGAAAGGGACACATCGAGTGGCTGCCACCCGCACAACCGACCAGGGCCGGGGACAAACTGCAACCGAGGTACATGCCCTTAGCGGAAACCGAACCCAGGTCTCTCAGATCGCAGGCTGACGCTCCAACCGCTGAGCCAAACTGGCCAGGGCCACCTTTGTGTTTTTATAGTGTTTTACTGAGTGCTTTAACAGTCATGCCCCTGCTGTTTTCATTCTTTTATTAATATGAGTGTTCGTGTACCTGACCACCACAGATGCTGTCTGGCAATCAGAAAGGAGGCAAAGGCAGCGAGCCTCACCTTATGGGAAACAGTAAGAACCCTCCTCCCACTGCGAAGCTTGGGGGATGACTTATTACCAAATTAACTGGTAAAAAGAAATGACTCTCCTTCCTTTGTCAGGATCAGTCTTGAATTATGGGTACTGAGGTCTTCGGGATGATATTGAGAATCTTTAAATGCACAAACGGGAATCCCACTGGGGGCAGAGGTGCAAGTGAGCGATGTCCCGGGTAGAGGCGGGACGGGCTGAGACACGCAGAGACAAGGAAGGTGGGGAGGCAGATGCAGGGGGTGAGGGCTGAGTCCTCCCAGGAGAGGCAGAGGGGACAGCCGTAAGGTGAGCTGCCAGGTGAGCAGAGGTGTCAGGTGTGGAATGCGGCAGGGCCAGCAGGGCCACTGAGGCAGCAGGAAGACAGACCCAGGAGGGGAGGCGTCACTGGCAGAAAGGGGAAGGACGTGGGAGGGTGGGATGAGTGAGAGGCCAGGGACAAGGGAGGAAGGAGGCAGCTACCATGTCTGTGCTTGGATCAGAAGGCACACAGGCGGCTGGGAATTAGAGGAGGCTTGACTGAGGCATTCGGACCTGAGATAAGCTGACAGAATCACAGAGGGATGGACTTTATCATACAGACTGCCAGCTTCAGCTGCCGAACCCTGGAAATCTTGCCTCCGAGTTTCTTGTTGCTGCTGTTTATCTGCACATGTGTTTTCATTCAGTCAGGAGGCTACTGTGCTGGGACCTGCAAGGAACCCAGGCTGCTCCTGCCTCAGCACTGCCCCGCGCTGGCGGAGGCCACGGGCCAACAGCAGGCATGCTGGCAGGCAGAGCAGGGCCCGCCAGGTGCCAGGGCCCCAGGCTGGCTATGAATAGCTCTGCAGCTAAAACTCCCTGTCAAAGGTTAGCCTTGATATCAAACACCAGCTGAGTGGATCTGGCTACACAGCCAACGCTGGGACCACAAAACTCGTGAGAGGTTGAGATCCAGAGGGTGGTGGTGTGGCTTAAACTGTGTCCCCTCGAAATCTCTATGCTGAACCCTAGCCCCAGTTCTCAGAATGTGACCGTATTTGCCAGCAGGGTCATTGCAGATATAATTAGTGGAGGAGATTGGGCTCCCAATCCAATATGACCGGTGTCCTTCACATTTGGACTTGGAGACAGACACGCACAAGGGAACACCCCGTGAACCCGAATTCAGACAGAACAGTCATGCCTGCACAGACCAGGCCGCTGCGGACGCCAGCAGGCCGCCAGAAGCCGGGGAGCGGCCTGAACAGAGCGGTCTCACGGCCCGGAAGGAACCACCCTGCCGACACCTCGATCTTCCAGCCTCCAGGCCGGAGACGGCACGTTCCTGTCGTTGAGCTGCGCAGCCCCTGCAGGGTGGTCAGGGCAGCACTCGCCAACCCACGTGGCGGCTTCTGCAGAAGGGAAGGAGAGAATTCTCTTCCTGTGAAACTCTGGGGTGGCAGCAAGAAAGATGGGACCTGCTGTGTGGCCGGGGGGGGGGTTGGGGGGGTGGGGTGGGTGGAGATCCACGTAAATGAGCTTTTCTACCCTGTGTAAATATATCTCCTTATGCTACCATATTTTGACTAAAATAGCCAAAACAGCGCCTTTCTGTACAGTAATGAAGGAAACATTTACATCTTAGCAAGGTCTGGAGGACGGAGGGGGGATGAGCCCAGCCCAGTGTTCTGACTGTCGGAATGTTCCCCTCATCCCTGCCTTCTCCAGCCTGCAGGTAGTGCTGGGCTCTCCCGGGGTCCCCAGGCCCAAGTACTTAGAGACCTATGGGTCAAAGGCTGTCTTTGCTTCTTTTTCCTTCTTTTCCTCTTTTAAGTACTAGGAAAATTTGGAGGCCAAGGAAAGCTTTTCCTCCCTTCCTTCTACTCCTCCCCTACACGGCAGAAGAGTCTGATCATAACTACAAAGGTTGTTTCCACCCTGTGAGCTGGGAATATAAAATCCCAGCAGCTGTCTTTACCCCCCTCGGCCCCCCCTCCCAGCCTGTGCCCTGGAGCTGTTTCCAGCGGGAGCTGTTGGCTGGGGGTAATTTGTTTAAAGGGCTTTGCACAGAGTTCTTAGCAACATCTAGTAACCTTCAACTCCTATAAACTGCCTTACCAAGACTGTTCTGAAACAGCACGTATTCCTTATGAAGAGCAGAACATTAAAAAGAAAAATGAAACGAGGTTTTTAAACAGATGTAAATGGATTTCCTGATGGGGATGCAGTAAGAGGACATCGACCTGACCTATTTACAGGTCAACAGCTTTGAGCCTGCCCAAATCCCTAGCTCCTCTGACCGAAGGCTGCCGGCGTCATGGACCCTCTCCGCAATTGGTGGTTCTCAAGCTTGTTCATCCAGTAGTTACCAGCCCTTGTTTCAAAATGCATGGCAATATTAATATTAACCAAAACAAGTCTATATACCATTTTAACAACAGGATAATATGTGTATTTCCAAGAGGCAAATTTGAGAACTCATTCTCATTCAAATCCCCAAGTTCCCATGCTTAAAAGTCTCACAACTGATTGGCCCACTATGTTCTTTTTATGAGGCTTTTCACAGGGGCTGATAACTTCACCCTGTGTTTCTAATGTATTATTTCCAAAGGGTGTGTGTTTGCATGACTGATATTTAAATCACTTTAACAAAAATGTCTGAATGACTTGTATGTGTCAGGCAATGTGCTACTGTCCCAGCTGCCAAGAGGCTGGCCACCTGCAGCAGGGTGTGTCACAGACATATTACAAGCTCATTTATATTCTGCACCATGCAACATTCATCTCGAAGATAGGGGGATGGGAGGTACAAACACTGCCCAGGCCTCGGAGAGGAAGCATAAACCTATACACAAAATAAGTTAATATGACATATTAACACAAGAACAAAAATTCTCTCTTACCGGTATCAAGACTTGGAAGAGAGCGTTTTGTAATGATTTACTGTATGATACCTGCTTTTCTCTAGAGAACATGCCTTAGTCTTGCCTGAATTCCCAGGATCTAGACCAGTGTTTGCCACATAGGAGGTGTTCAATATATATTGATTGAATAAATGCATGAATCCATAACGCCCAAAGAGGTGACTGGGACAGACTGATTGCAATAATGTCCCAGCAGTGGCCATCTAGACCAGCTCACAGTCAGCTGACAGCCCCCAGTGAGACCACCGAGATCAACAGAGCTTCCTCCTCAGCTGATCACAGAGGCACAAGCACGGCCACGTCCAGAAGAACTGCCCAGCCAACCCATGATCTCGTAAGCAGAGTATAGGGGTGGGTTTTCATACAGTGATAAATTGTGGGACTATTTTGGAACTGCCTGTTCGTTCCTAGCACCCTTGTTGGTTTAAATTACATCCAACTGTACTAATTCACCTTTTACAGGGCGGCTTTATGATCCATGAACAATGGAAAAGTTTGTTGACAAAGGAAGACTGAGAAACAGAATGACTCCAGAAATAACTTCACTTGTCCACGGCCAAAATGTTATTCTGAGCTCTGCTGACAGCCCAGGCTGCTTTGGGACATGGAGGAGGCCTACGGGTCACTGGTGAGAATAAACGTGTGAAGAAATAAGAAATCCACAGCAGTGGCTTCTGCATCTGTGTGAATGAGGGGGTCAGGCAACATGAATACCACGCAGGTGAAATTATGTTGAACCCAAATGAAACCAAATACAAGGTCACCAAGCTCTCCTCTCTTCACAGATTGAGAGAAAACAGGACCACCCCTGCACCGGGCCTTCTGGCCTAAATTAAGGTCTGGTAATGGCAAACTCCATGCATTGCGATCCTTGAAAATGGTGTCTCTTAGGTGAGCCATGACAAGACTAATGGCTGCAATTTATTTTAAAAGGGACACTTACTGGCAAGTGTCCAATGAGGGCTCCAAACCAAAAAGCCCCAAACAATCCAAAGGCTCCTGCAATCTGTGTCTAGAGCCAGGCTATGGGTGTGTGTAGAACAGACAGGAACTTCTGGGCCAGTGGACCTTCTAATCTTCAAGTCCATCGGCCCAACACCATTCCAAGTGTCTTCTCGTTGAGCTTACTGCACGAGGTTTGTTAGGGGGTTGCTGGACACATTGTTTCTGGAGCCATCTTTCCCTCACCATCTCCACCACGCGTTCCTGGGGAAGTGTCTGTGTAGTTAGTGGGATCTGCTCCAGTCATGTCTAGGCAAACCCATAACCACGTGCAAACCTCCCAAGGACAGGAGACTGTATGGCTCACTGGTGCAGTCCAAAAAGAAGAAGAAAAAATTAGAGAAACCAAATATAAAACACAAGGAAGAACAAGTCTTCAACTACCACAAGTGTAATGGAAAGGACATGGTACTGGGGCAAACAGTTCAGGGCTTTGGGTGCTCCCTGGCCTGAGATGTCCTACTGTGACCCATTAACTGATGCCCAGAGCTGACACAGAGTGAAAGTAAGGAGTTATGTCCCAAACTGGCTTTTTATTTATTTTTTATTTATTTTTTTATCCTTACCCGAGGACATTTTGACATGACCCCAACTGGAGCTGGGGACAAACTGCAACCGAGGTACGTTGCCCTTGGCGGGAACCAACCCGGGACACTCTGGTCTGCGGGCCAACACTAACTGCTGAGCCAAACCGGCCAGGGCTGAAACTGGCTTTTTCAAGCTGGAGATGCTAACATTTGAAATCCCTTCTAAGTGAAGAAGATCCTCCAGCAATTGATAAATTATTAGTAGATACTGAAAAGTATGAAGTGCTAGGTTCATCCAGATTGGGAGGAAAATCTAAGGTAGAGATGATCGTGCTAGGAGCCAGGATTTCTCCAAAGCCTGGAAGCATCATGGAATACACAATCTTTGGAAAAAAAACCCCCAAAACAACAAAATAACCGCAGAGGACCTAACCAAGGTACTACCGTCGTCCCTCGCCGCTTCACTCTATGACGGTTTTTTCAAATATAGTATAGTACAGTATAGTATACGAAAAAATCGCAATACAGTGAAGCTGCGAATGTCGAAGTGTGAAGTGGGGAGGGACGACTGTGTATAAAGAATCCTACTTCGCGGAAATTCATTTATCGTGGTAGAGTCTGGAACTGATTAACCACGATAAACGAGGGCTGATTGTAGTTCTTAACCAAGGAGATTATGCAGAATGATAAAATACATCTAACTTTTCTAAATATTAATAATTTCGTTAGAGACCTTGAGGTTAAAAAGATGTAAAAAAGCAGAGTATATAGCTTTTTCTTGGCTAAAGCTGTATTAACCAGTATCACATGAATGCTAGAATTCAATATGGCTGTCCTTGACATGTTACAAAAGAAGCCTACTGGTGCCAAAGGTTCTTCAAGTTCTCAGATACAGCCATGGGGCTCACTGCATAATGCCCACCCTGTCCATTCTTATTCCTGCTTGGCACTTCCTTGATCCTTTTCCTTTCCTCTCCCTTTTGCTGTCTGGGTTGTCTCCTGAGCTCTCCTATTGTCTGAGGCTCCATCCTTCCTTTACCTGGTTACCTGCCCTGGCCCTAGCCCAGGGCACCTCTCACATTCAACACTGAACTCCTCCTTGCTTTATTTCCCAGTTCACAGAAGCATGACTACTGTGCCTCCCACATTCTTTCCTCACCAAGAGCTCCTTCCCTCCTGTTTGCTCACTGTCACTTTGCTTTCTCAAGTCAGGGGTGGTTTTTAACTCTCCCCACTTTGACTTTGGTTTGCCTTTACCGTATCTCAAAAGCTCTCACTGGCTGCAAAGAGCGCTTGCCAGAGTCCTTCTGGAAATCAGTGCTAATCACGCACGTTTGCCCATGGACTACATCTGCTCAAGGAGAGGGGCATATCTGGTCACCGTTCTTCTGGACCTGTCTCACCTTTATTCCAAACTTTGGGTCAGTGGGACCTGGAATAACATGCACATACTACTGTTCAATAAACTTTTGTTTATTAGTTTTCAAGTGAGTTAAACAAAGGGCAATTCTTACTCTCACTCTCCTTTAGTCAAAGCAGGAAGATCAGCTCTATTATTATTAGTAGTATATCTCTTTACAGTTAACCTTCACATTAATAACATCATAAGGCAAAATGGATGTATTTCATCAGTGTTTGAGAATATCTCAAAAAGAGAAATCCACGGATTTTAAATGTACAGAGGGCATCACGCTGGGAAAAGTAAGTAATATCATAACGAATAAAATGAATAAAAGGTTAAGTAGGAAACAAAGCAAAAAGAAACCAAGAAGAGCTGGGCCATTAAACTGAAAAAGAAAAAAAATGCAGAATGCTGGGGTGTTGTTAAAATCACAAGCCAGGCAATAGGCAAGAAGAATCACTTTTTGGATTTTATATGGCTATAGCAAAATATTAATTTAGGGCACTGGGTGAAATTCTTGGCTCTATTTTGTATCAAAGAGAAGGAAAACATTAGAAGGAGCTGTGCTGTAAGACAACTCACGCATTCAGAGCCAGTTAAGAGACGACCCACTCCCTCCTCGAGGCCTTTCGGAACCAACCCCTGAGGGAAGGAATCTCTGCCTCCTCAATGCTCTCACATGTCCTCATGTGCTTCCTGCCGGCCCCTCGGGAGCTGTGCATAAGTGGAGTAGAAATTCATTTCAATTTCAGTCCTAGCAAGTGTCATTAGGAAGAAGCCTGAGAGCCCACAATGGCTTCTCCAGTCAAATACATCGGGAATATTTGCCTTTCAGTTTATCTGTGTCATTGTTCCCCTGTCAGAAGCATAGTGCTCCAAGAGGTGACTAGTAAAGAAGTGTAAGGAGCTTGTGTCAGCATTACTAGGACGTGAAATGGGTTTAAGTGCGTAGTGTAGGTGACATGTGAAGTACAATCTGAATGCGGAGATGTTTATTAATGATGGAAAAAGAGCTTTGGAAAAGGTTGACAGAGCAACATACCACCCAGAGCCTGTGGTCAAGTTAATGGGAACCAAAAAACGAATAAGACCTGGGTATAGAAAAGCTAAGGGGCTGACTGAGAAGAGAAGGAGAAGGAAGGTGTGCAAGGATGTGTGATGCAGCAGACAGCAGGAGGCAGGAGTGATGCAAGACTGAGGCAGAAAACCGAAATGCGGCCAACAAATGAGAAGAGGGTACATCATTAAACTCTGAGATTTGAGTCTTCAGAAGAAACTGATATGTGCTCTCTCAGCAATGGTAGAATGCTTCTGTTTGGTGGAGGAAAAGCATTGTGATTGTGAAAATGTTAAAAGTGAGAAGAAAAACCAATGGCCAAATATATCAGGAATGTAGAACCAATTTGGTTCAAATTTAAGATTTTATTTGATTCTATTTTAAAATGGAAAAACTTAGATTTAAGTTGGAAAATGACATGGATGTTTTTCTCTATGACCACATGGCTCCTCACAACAGTTCCAATAACATAAGACACTCAGCTTGTCTCTTCTCTAGTTACTGACAGCTACTAACAAGCTATTCCTCCCAAACAGTCAACCGTGACCGAGACACAGATCGTTAGGTCTATTCAGAAATCCAAGTAAAAAGACTCGCAGCAAAAAAGGAACTAATCTACCTGTTTAGACAAACATTTATTTAGACCTAATTCATGTCATGTATAGACTTTTCTCAAATATACATATCATCTTTGAAAACGACCCAGATCAAATCTAGCTGCAGAGGTTTTCTTCAAAACTTAATCGACAAGTTCGTATTAGGGGCATAAATTGGGGAAAGAAAGGCCTCTCCTCTCAGCTTCTTGCCCTGAAGCTCTGAGCCCAAATGAAATGGTGAATTTCAAAACTTTGGCTGCACATCTGGCCCATGAGTAACACCCTCTCATCCCCACTGCTCTCTGCACAAATTCTCTGCTGCCCTGAGAAGGCAAACCACAAAGGCCTTTCCCTGTTTTTTTTCGATTCAGTTACCTGAGTAAACATCATCTGCCACCTAATACAATGTAAATGGCTTAGGTTAATCTTCTGGCTCCTTTCTTCATCAGGGTTCTCCTAAAACCAGTGCAGTTTTAAGGTACATAATGGGTTTATGAAGTGTCAGTCACAGGTTCTGGGCAACTGGGTTCAACAGATGCACCATTCAATTTTTATGCCAGGTAAGCCGAGCTGTTTTAAAGCCAAGACGGTCTAAAATTATGGCCCCAGGGTTTTTCACAAAAGAAGGCGGTAGAAGAAGAAGAAGTAGAACTCTGGCCCCAAAGGAAGGTGCTTTTCCAAGGCCTTGGTGAAACTGGAGGCTAGTCGCTATACATGACATAGCTTCCTCACTGTTTCCCGGGAAGAACGTCCTGCCAAGAGTACTTAGGCCTGTCTTTTAATAAAAGGGAACAATGAAGCCCTTTGGAGGAAGTTAATTCTAATACACAATCTGTCATTTGTTCTCTTTAGGAACAGGTGTTAATTTTAAATATCATCCTTTCATTTTAATTCTTCAGATTAAGTGAGTGTACAATAACGCACGCCTCTAACCAAAGCACCTGCTCCCTTGTCGACTTGACTGAAGGCTGATCCCAGACGGTATCACCTACCAGTGAACTTCTCCCTCTGTGGCACAGCCCTTGGGAATCAGGGAAAGGAAACAACGGCTTCCCAGAGAAAATGCTTTTCTTGAGCTAGGAGCACAAGCTCCATTCTTCCGGGCTCTTGAAATTTGCATGAGAAAGATGTAATGATTACTGAGAAATCGCTTATCACAATAAATGCATTGAAATAAATGAAGAGGAATGAGAAATTACCAAAGCTAGGTTCCTAAGTGACGTGTCATCAGTCTTACCTATCAGGGTGTGGAAGATGGCAGCGATGGCGCCGGCCACCACCATGCACAGGACAGCTTTGGTTCTGTCTCGCTTGCTGTTCACAAACACCAGGCCCACATTTTTAAAGTCACTCATGGGACCCGTGAAGAACTTCATCAGGGAATAGGCCAGCCCGTAGCTGGCCAGCATTTCCACCGCATCCTCCTTGACAGCTGCAATACCCCGGTTCAAGGCCTGTGCAGGGAAAGACAACAGCATTAGAAGGATCTTCTCATCTCCAGGGAGTCACACTTCTAAAATAAAGCCCAACAGATCACGTTTCTATGGAAACGCTAAGCAGCTTATACGGTAAATCCCACTGTAATTTCATAAAAGTTATTAGTTTTCATTTTCATCCATATTAGCTTCAGTTTGAAGTGTCTTCCTGTGGGGGAGATGCCTGTCCATTGGAGTCATTAACCCCCCCCCATGAGCATTTTATGTTAATATCAGAAAATAATTCTGAGACGTTTTTGTTAAAAGCTTAACATGTTAAATGTTATTTGTAGGCTGAATCTATATAATAGCAATAGGCATCCAGGAAATGTCAATCACTTTAGATGGAGCAGATGATGATTTATTTTTTCTTTAAACGCAGGGCGTGTGTGTGTGTGTGCGCGCGCTTGCGTGTGTGCCTGCACATATAACCTGTAAGGCTGTGCATGTGTACGGTAGGTATCCTTCACAGCCTAGAGTGAGTTCTATGCTATGAAAAAAGATACTGAAAGAATTTATTGTGCCATCAATGGATGTTATTTACCTGATTCTTAGTGTATTTTACGTTGAAATATATTCCTATGTTCTGCGCAGACAGATATGAAAAGAAAACCTTTAAACCAAATATACTGTTTTTAAATAATGTCTGCTCACGAAGATGTGATCACAGAATATTCTGATTGGACTGACCATCCTCCTGGAGGGACCCTCTGAGGTCCTGGTGGGCTGGTCAGGGTGGCATTTCCAAACTAACCTTCCCATCAGCTAGACGGATCAATTACACTGGAGATGGTGGGAATGGATGTACAAGTGGAGGGAATTTTATTTAAAAAATGTTGCTCGAACACTATCTCTGACTTTAGGAACAGACAACTGACTGAGCAAAGAGTCAGCTGCCTGTAGCATTACATACTTTTAAAAATAGGTGTTCTGTTTTAGAGTAGTTTTAGGTTCACAGCAAAATGAAGCAGAAAGTACAGACAGTTTCCATACACCCCTGCTCCAATACATCCACAGCCTCCCCCACTGTCTACATCCCCACCCCACACAGTGGGGCATGGACTACAATCACACAGCATTGCCACCCAAAGTCCATAGTTCAGATTAAGCTTCATGCTTGGTGTTGCACATTTTAGGGGTTTTGACAAATATGTAATGACATGTATCCACCTTCATACAGTTGAACATTCTATGCAAAGCACTGTTTGCAAAAAATGTATTTAAAGGAGAGTACCAATTTGAAAAATGACTTCAGAACAATGTAGAATAAGAATGTATACTAGTTATAGGAATTTGGTATCATTATTCTGACAAAGTTGGTATTATATAAGGTGGTTTCTGGTAATTGTTTCCAATTATATCTCTAACCCTCTTTTCCTTTTTTTTCCAGTAATAACATAAAAATTTCCATGAGAACCTTCTTAGCCTTTGCAGAGCACACCTGCCATAATATCTTCCTTAAAAGTGAACGTTCCTTCTACCAAGGCTGATCAATACCTTACACCCTAAAGCAGAAGAAAAACCAATAAACTCCTTAATGATGAATCCTGTGCTCAATGGGAGGGTCTAGTCAGAGGGCTCCTGCTATATGTCAAAACCTACCACTTGGTAATCTTCTAAATTAATTTCCTTTTGGACTTCTGCAGTGGATGTCGCTGGCGTCCCACCCTGATCCCTGTACTGGGCAGAGTTCCCATGCCCAAATATTGTGAGCTGGCCACTGATGGCTCACAGCTGCTTGCTTCTCAAGAAAACTGCCCCTGGCCACCTTGGGTAGGTGAGCATGCATGCAATGGCTGGCTGACACAAGGGTGTAAACAATCAGATCCCCTGCCTCAGTGAGGGGCCATTCTGGTGCAACTCGGCTCCGGGGCTCCCCGTGGGACCAGGCAGAAGCTAATCTAAAGAGGAGACCACGTCCTTACTTAACTTCTCCCCACCACCCACTGCTTCCCTCTCCTCCTGAGAGTGCTTCCTTCATAAGTCACTCGGACGAGAATCCCCCAGCACGCGATCTGCTTCCACAGAGCCCAACTGAGGACACCTTCTAATTACATTCCTCTCAGACACTGAGAAGGGTGTAGTGTTGGTTGTTTTTCTTCTTGTCCTCCCCAAGATCAATAGCTGTAAATGGGCTTACTTTTTCATTGCTAAAATGTTTGTTCAAATTCATTTATTCATTTTACAATTATTTTTCAATAATTGCAGTAATTGCAATATTAGCAATAATCGCGCCTCAGATAAACCTCATGGACTATGATACCGCCACTGCGCAAAGCTTGTTTGTTCAAGTTTAAATGATACATACGACTTAGCACAAGTTTTAAAAGCATGTAGGAGGGCACCTACATAATGTAGGATTAGACTGTTTGTGTGTCCACTGCTCTCTATTTGCACCAAAGTTCACTGACCGCGTCCGAAACCCAGCTGAGACAGGTGCAGAGGAAGAGGGCACTGGAATGAAGGCGCTGTCAGCAAGACTGAGCGGAAAACTCCCCTTAGCGCAACAGTTATGGTCATTTCAGGAAAGAACACTGTTTAGAGCCATGCAGACAGGGACTGGCTCTTCCCTATCACTAAACAGCTGAGCGGCCTTGGCCACAGCACTTGTTTTCGCTGAAACTACCCAACAGATCTTAGACTGGATACAAGTGGTGTACAGGGCACCGAACAGTGACTGGAGAAGGCACTTAAAAACAAAGAATTTTTGCTAATTTTGTTTACCACTCTACACCCATCTCCTTGCCATGGCACAAACACTCAGCTATTTGTTAAATGAATGAATGAGCTATTTTCTACCAAGAACTTCAATGTTCGTACTAATTTCTTTGAACTTAAAAAAAAACATTGATTGCAAGATGTTATTACTTGTAAGATATGTCATTGATTGAACATTTTTAATGATCATATTAAATATACACAGTGACTGAAAAACATATCCTGATTTTTAAGAAATGTTAAAATGCAAGGGGAAAAAATAACTTTAGAATTGAGGACATATACTATAGTAACATTATCAGTCTTTTTATTATTCCCATTTGTAGCAAGTATTTTTCTCAATTTGTTTACTTTTTTAACTTCATGATTTTCTTTTGACACAGGAATATTAAGTTATTATGTAGTTGACCAATTATTTCATGGAGTTTCTTTCCATACTTATGGACTCTGCCGTTCTTACCCACCCATAGATAAGGTCATTTTAGTCTAGTTTATGGTTTTATTTGCACACTTAGCTTTTAATTTTCCTGAAACTTATGCTGTGAGATATGGCTTAAAATTAATTTTCTCAAAATAGTTTATTTCTTAAAAACCAGTTTGAAAAAACAACCATTACCCATTTATTTGAGATGTTTTCGTATCAGCCATTAGTTCTTACATGGCCTTCAAGTCATCTATTGTTTGCATATCTGCCTGTCTTAATTTGCTTACCCTGTTTTTCTTCACAGCATGTTCACTACCTGACATTATAGTCTATTTACCTGTTATCTGTCTTATTGTCTCTCTTCTCCAGGGCACAGAGAACTTGGTCTGGTTCACATTACAGCCCAGACCTACAACGTGATAGGGGATCACGTGACCATTATTTGACAGAATGAACTAAAATGTGCACAAGCAGTATACATGTTTACTGTGGCAGGTGAAGAAATGAAATAGGCCAGTGAGCCAAGGGCTCCTTAGAGGAGTTTAGTCAGACGGACTGGACTAGGAAACCCCTCCAGGGAGGTTTCACTGGAGCCGAGTGCTGAAGAACAAGAATGAACCGGCTGAAGGCCAGAGGAAGGCCCAGGCCGGCAGGCCTGCTTCGTGTCTGCAAGGAGCAGAAGGGAGGCCGGTAAGAGAAGTAGAGAGGGGAACAGGGTGAGTTTGGGAGAAGAGGCCATGCTGAGGTCATTCCAGGTCATGGTGAAGAATGTGTGTTTTGTTCTAAGGGTAGGGGGAAACCACGAAAGTGTCTAAGCTGCCCACTGAATTCCAACTGAGGAGTCAAGTAGGATAGTTGGCTACATGAATCTGGAGTGTCCAGGGGCAACGTCTGGGCTGTGGATATAATACATTCAGAGGTGGCAGCATATAGACAGTATTGAAAGGCAGGAGATAAATGAGATCAAATAGACAGAATATAGTTAGAAAGGAGTTGAAGATTCAGCCCTACCGCACTCTAGGAATAAATGTAAACACTGTAAGGAGGCGGGAAGCCTTCCATGTTGCATTAGTGTTATTACCCTGCTGTGCGTCGGCACCGATGAGCTAGCTGGGACTGTCCTGGCCATGCCCCCTGACACTGCTCAGTTGCCGTGGCTGGTAGAGAGGAGGAGTTACAGTCTGGAAATGCAGCTAAAACAAGTGTCTGAGATGCTGTGGAATGAGTCAGGCCTTGAGTCAGAATTCTGCCCCCCGACAGTTGTAAGTACAGAGGTTCACCTGCTGTTTGAAGGCGAGTTTCTAAACGCTCATCAGCTTCTGAGAGTGAAGACGTGTTAGATGCAGGCAGATCTTACAGTACTCCACTGTAAACATGAAGCTACTCTTCTTTTATTTTTTTTATGCTCACCTGAGGACATTTTTGCATTTATCTTCAGATAGAACGGGAGGGAGGGAGAGAGGAAGAGAGAGAGAAAAACATCGATGGAAGAGAGACACATCGAGTGGTTGCCACCCACATGACCCCAACCGGGGCAGGAACAAACTGCAACCGAGGTACGTGTCCTTAGCAGAAACCGAACCCGGGACTCGCTGGTCCACAGGCCGACACTCTAACTGTTGAGCCAAACTGGCCAGGGCGAAGCTGCCCTTCAGTCACAGCCTGGTCTGGTCCCAGATGATGGATGGGACCTTGCTCACACTCAGCAATGAGGAACATCTGACTTAAAAACACACTGGGTCCAGAAGGCATTTAGTGGGTCCTGTGGGCCTTCCTATCTCCCAGTGCCTGCCAAGGTCATCGTGTTCTGCTGTATAACCCCCCACCCCACCAGAAAGTTAGCAAATGACAGGATATTAAAAAGTAAAAAAAAAAAAAAAAAAAGATCTCCAGGAACATGGCTAAAAAATCCCACATGTCATGTTCCTGGTATGAGCGGTCTCAGATCGTTAAACCCTAAGGGAGATCCTGGCATTTTAAACTTGGGCCCTGGAAACCGGAAACGGGTCTCTGCACTGCGGACGGGGATTCTTCAGACCAAGAGTCACCGACTCACCTCGACCCTCACAGCAAGCACCCCGCTAGCTGGGAGGAGTGTCTGCTCCCCGGGGAACGGGTCCAGGGGGCTACACCTCCTCCCCGAGAGCAGCGCTGGAGCACAGCGTGTCTTCGTCTGGAAGACCTCCGGGCTCTCCCCTAGGTCTCCCACTCCATCTGTCTGAACTTCATTACTCCGTCCCTCTCTTGACTCCTCCACCTCCTCTGCCTTGGCTCCTCCTGTCTGTCCTTTCTTACTACTCTCGCCTACATTTTATAATCATTCCTTTAACCACACCAAGTCAGTACCCACAATCTACTATCTGAAAATGTCTGGCCTCGGGGTCATCGCACCATCTACCTGTTCCGCTCCTCTGTATCTATAGACTTCCCCTTGGGCTTTGAGAGTGGCTGGCATCAAACACACAACACGGCCAGTGGCCACTACACACTCGTCGCCTCCATCCACGACGGGGCTGCTCGCTGCCTGGTTATCCTCCCATCTTTTCCATTCTCTGCTCTCAGTAATCCCTCTTACCCAGCAGATAAACTTGCCTCGTATTTCATCTGGAGTAAGAAATCCCTCAGGTAGAAAGTAAAGTTCTTGTGGCTTCTCTCCCTAAAACAAACCTCAACAAAACACATCTGTACCCAACCCTTCCTCACTTCCTCTCTCCTACTCCAACGGAGAGGTAAGTCTGACCAGGCGAGTGTAGGACTCTCCACCTGGGTCTTTGCATTTGAGTCCCTGCAGCCTCGTCAGGAGTCACCATCTTCCTCTCCTGCTCATCAGCTCTTTCTACTTGTCTGGCTCTTTCCCAACATGTACACAAGCGTAAGTCTCTTCCATTTTAAAAATAAACTGTACCTTTCTCCTCTCTTCCTCAAGTTACTGTCCTCTTTCTTACCTCCCTTTCATAGATAACTTATCATTTGCACACTGCCCCCTCCCCCCCCCCCCCCGTTTACTCTTCAGCCTGTCGGAATAGCAGCTGCAAAAGTGCAGGGACCTGATCTGTACTCCCCAAACTACAGCATAACATGGTCTCATCACATTACAGGGTCAACAAATGATAATTTGTTGAATAAACACACTGAGTTCTAGCTTCTGCCTTTCTCCCCCTCAGACATGCTCTTCCTGCTAAACCAAATGGACTCTTTTCTGTCCTCAACTGTCTGACCCTCAGCAGATCTGCCTCTGGTGGCCACTGCCCCTTGACAACACCTCTCCCCCTGGGCTATAATGACATTGAGGTTTCTAGGTTTTCCTCCTATGTCTTCTGCTTCAGCTCTTTCTCTTTCTTCATCTCAGATACTGGTGTTCCCAGGGATCTGTCTGGGGCTCTCTCCTCTTCTCACTCAGTGATCCCTCGTCCCCCAACAACTTCAATTACTTTCTGTCTGCTCAGTGTTCTTAGATCCACCTCTCCAGACTTCTCAGACTTTTGAGCTTCAAATCCACATATTTCCATTTGAAGGTCCCACTGACACCTCACACTCTACATTGCGAAAACTGAGTTCACCAACTAAGCTGCTTGGGCTCCTGCAGATCTGACTTTCCTCTTGGGTTCCACTGGAATGAATGAATCCGGGGTTCCTACCCACAAGCCCGAAGATCTCCTTGGATGCCTGTTATACTCACACCCACAGATTTCTTGGTCCAACTCGTACTCCTAGTTACACTTGAATCTGTCCAGTTCTCTCTGGCCCCAATGCCATGCCTTGGATCGGGTCACTAATGGTCTTCTTGTCCCCAAGCCCTCCTCCAAACCTTCACACTGCGGGTCAGATCATAAAAATCCAAATTCTGAAAAGTGCAACCAAGGTGCTTTAGGGCTGCACCTATTCTTAGGGTTGTTGCTCTAAGAGTCTATAACACTGTCTGGCATGTGGTTAGTCTACATCCAATAAACATGTGTACAAAGAGTGAATGATTACAAAGGGCATCCGTGATCTGACCTTGCTGTCTCTCTGGTCTCAACTCTCCATACTTCCCCTTGCACTGCGTGTGTGTTTTTATCTTATATTTCTATTTTTTTAAATCCTCAACCAAGGACATTTTTTCTATTTATCTTCAGACAGAGTAGAAGGAAGAGATAGAGAGAGGAATGTTAATGTGAGAGGGATACAAAGACTGGCTACCTCCCACACGACCCTGACCAGGGCCAGGGATGAACCGCAACCGAGGTACGTGCCCTTGACCATGACTCATTGGTCCATGGGCCGACGTTCTAACCACTGAGCACACTAGCCAGGGCGCTTGTGTGTTTTTAAAGATTAAATAATTTATTCTAAGAAAATTTGAATTTGTTTTGCTAAATTGGTTTTAAATTTACTTATTACTTATTCTTTAAGTTTCTCTGCAAGCAACCTCCTCTTCGGTAATGTTCACTTCTCCCCTGCTGCCCTATCTGGTTTCTCGGTCGTTTCTTCTACCCCACCAGCAGGCTTTCTCTTCTGTTCCCAATTCTGCATCTGCTTAGTCCTCACATCCTTTCTCATGAACACCAATTTACCTCTCTTCTGCTGGAGATAGTGTTCGCATTGCCAGAGCTCTGTTCTAAGCATTGATAAATGTGCTACTGACCGTGCTTGCGTGGTCAACGCCAAGAATTTTCAGGCCTTTTTGTGGGATGGAGGAAGTTTCAGGCAACATTTCCAGCCTTCCTGCCAAAGGCTGCACTGACTGATTAGCAAAATGCAGTTTCACATCTGGGGGTGCATGTGCAACATGTTCACCATCCCCTTGGGAATCACTCATTTTTGCAGTTTCATTAGTATGCACTGGGAGCTCTTCTGTTTTAGCGTCTGATAACTTTTTTTTTTTCTTTTTCTTTTCCTTTCTTCCTCTTGGTCATATTCTTCTTTTGATTTTCTCAGGACTTCCCTCAGGATTTCCATCCCTTCCTTTCAGGATCACTGACCACGTCGGAACTATCTGTTAAGCAGCCAGGTAACACAGCAGTTTGCTCCTGGATTATTTGCATGGTTTGCAGCTGCGCTCCCGTGTTTCTCTGGACCGTCACTGCTTCAAAGACAGTAAAATCTTCTGCAGCCAACACAGGCTGGAAAATGGCCTGCGATGTACAGGTCTGTGCACGAGGAGAGGCGTGTGCTTCTGGAAACGGATCTTCACGAATTCCACTCTCGCTGACGTGACTTTCTAACAGCTTTTCCACTGGTTCTCTGTATTCCTGATGAAGCTCTCTGCACGGGTCAATCTGCTTTCTTCTTCGTCATCAAATCTTCACATGTCTGCTCCACAAAGTCCAAGATGGCATGGGCCGGTCTGGGCCTCGCAGGAACCCACAATGCTCCCCACCACCCACTCTACCCCGTCCTCGTCTTCCGCAGCCATCCCGCCCCTGAGGAGCACCGGGAGCCTGAAGCCAGACCCCGGCGCGGGCTGAGGCCTTTTCGCCACGGGCTGCCCAGAGCGAACTGGGGAAGATGCCCCCACGGCTGCCCTGCCACCTAGGCTGTGTGCTTCATGAGGCCTCCATTGTCTGCAGGTTTCGGGGTACACCATGCTCCCTTTCATCTAAAGGCCTTTGCTTAAGCTCTTTTCTCTCCAGAGAACCACTTTTACCCCTGTCTCCACCCCGTTCACCTGGTAAAGTCATCATCAGATTAGGAATCGCATTTTCTGGGACGCCGTCTCTAAAGCCTCCCACCCTCTGTGTTCTGCCACCTGCACTGACCCTGGACCCCCCACTGAACTCACCCGCTGGGCTGCGCCTGCTTGTGCTTGGCCCTCACTACACTACCTGAGGCAGGGACTGGCTTATCTGTCACCCTTTCCCTACCTCTACTCAGCACGGCGCCTGACGCGTAGTTGAAAACCAGCAGGTGAACAAATGAATGTGGTAGCTATAACGTACAGCTTACATCTGGTAGCAAATCTGATACCTTATGTCTGGTAAATAAAATCTCCAACTGCAGGTTTGGTTTTCTGGGTAAAGAAACCTATGCTTGGTAGAATCCATCCATGTGTTTAAATACGCAAAGTGATGGCAGTAGCACCGTACACATCGTTGGAGTCCTGGTATTTTCTCAAGACATAGGCAAGCACCTCTACTGGTAGTTCTACTATGGCACACTGGGCACCCAGTGGATAAAGGTTGTCTGTTTAACTCTGGACATAAATATAATTCAATACTAGGCCATATGATTGGCCTCTCAGGTGTAAAACTGAAGCAAAGATTATTTTTGACTCTTTTTCCCCCCACGTCCTCTGGATGTCAACTGGGATACAGGACAAACTGTTCCTCTTTGGAGTCAAATCCTATAAGAGAAGTTAGCTGCTGTCAGAAGACATTAAGAAGTTTAGGTTCAAAGGATAAGAGCACATCCCTGCCCAGATCCCGGAGAAGCTGAGAGAACCCTGCCAAGAGCTCAGTGTGCCACTGGACACCAGGGAGGTGATCTCCAAATCCTGAAAGCGATGCTTGGAAGAACAACAGGCGTCAGGGGGGATGGACACACAACTCAGGAAGTGCCAAGGCTGTGGGACCCTGGTCTTGCAACTGATATTCATGGCCACATGGCGAACAAATATTGATCATGTTGCTCACATAAAAATGGCTTTTCAAATTCTTCCACAAAAAGGTGATGAGTTGGAAACTGGTATTGTTCCCTGAAATAGCAAGAGACTATTATATGAGATACTAAAAGTCCCATTTTTTTTTTTTTTACTTTGAGTAAGAGGAATAATTCCTTCACTTGCCTCATTCTGGATAAGAAACACCAGTGGGACTCAGGGCTGGGTAATGATTCTGTCTTGCTAGACCGCCATCTACTCTCTTTGATAAAACTCCTGTCTACAGCTTCAACGTAAAGCAAACTCACTACTGTCGCAGATGAAATATCGTTCAAACATCTTTCTCAAACCCAAGATCCTCCGAACATTTACATTTGTGGAAGTGAGAAAATTCAGAGGTCCACATGCAAAGCGACCTGTGGGAATAGCGTCTTCCAAAGACATGGATAATCACCATCCTTGGATTCCAATCCTCTCCAGGAGCCTGGGTTCCTGTAATTTTCCACTGTTATTGTTCTGTTTGTCTGTATTTTAAAAAGTGGTTTGGGCTAAATTAGATCATTTGTCTCCCCGGTAGTTTTCCAGCCATGCTTTATTTTCTCAAGGATCTATAATGCTCTAAATGAGACACCCTCACTCTGTTTAGCTGGAGCTCAAGCCAAGAACTGGACACCCACACATGAGGCTGTGGTTTGAAGGGAGGAGCAGTCAGGCGAAGCCTCCTGAGTCGCCAAAGGCATTGCTGTGTGCGTGGTGTCCATGTTGAGTGGTTTCTGCACACCCGAAGACAACACAGCGCAAGTCCAAAATATGACACGCTGCTTCTGTCCCTCCTCGTGCCTGGAGGAGTTTCTCTAAAGAACAGATAAACCACTAAACAGGTACGAAGTCTGGCTAACTCAATTTTCTCCTGCGGGCTTGTTTCTTCAATATTTCAGGAGAAATGAAAGCATTTCACTTTTGACCTCATAATCTGAAAATATGTTAGTTCATTAAATATACTGTAGTGTCATAAGACCCTCCTCAAATCCTTTTGAATCTTTCATTTAAACATAAAGCTTATTTACTTACATTTAACTTTAATTCAAGATGGTGGGGGCCTTGATAGGGAAGAAATATTACCAGGAAAATTCTAGTGTGCTTACAAGAACCCACAGATTCCCGTGCCACTGAAGACTCTTGGCTTATTCCTCACCTTGGTCTCTTATCTTTATTACAGAAATGCCCATATTTCCTACTAATTGCTTTTTATACTTATAAAGTTATATGGTCCCCAAAGGATACTATTTCTTGGTTAATATCTCAAGATTATATCCATTCCACTTCAGAACTGAGTTTAAAATGCTTTTATATTTAAAAACAACAGCAACACAACAACTCCATAAAAAAAGAAAAAAGTCTGGAATAGAAGATTCACTCTGAAATCCGGGGAGTTTTGTTATTGTTGTTGTTGTTTTTGCTAACTTTCCATAACTTTCTCTCTGCATACTTACGTACTCTCTCCAGGCTTAGTAACAGATTTCTTTGTTTCCCAATTACTCTAGCATCTTAAATTTAGCTGTGGATCTCTGAGTATCTCAGAGGGGCCATTCTTTTTTCTGACTCAACTGTGACATTCAGAGAGACATCTTTCACCTTCTATTGATATTTATAATGCGTTCATACTAAGAGAAGAAAAAGGGGCTGCCTATGTGCACTTGGAGCTAATGAAACCCAGTGAGCACAGCAATGATGAAGGTGAAATATCTTAGCAGCTGACGCTTACTGAGTGCGAGCCCTGTGTCAGATGCCGCTCTAAGGTCTCCACGTCTCCTGACAACTCTGGGAGGCAGGTGCCACTGTTTCCCAGAGGACGGAGGGGAAGCTGGTTCACCGAGAGGCTAGGTCACTCTGCCTAGGGTGCAGGGAGCTGGAGAAGAATCCCCACAGCTTGACCTCCGGTCTTCTGATCATAACCGTCTCTCTATTATACTGAGACCAAATCTTCCTTCCACTTTGATTCAGATATCACAGTCAGTGCCAATTGCTTACTTTAAACAAACAGAATTAGCTGACCAGACAGATCAAAGAGCCCTTTTGGATAAAGACAGAATCATTAAAAAATTCCAGAGGCCCTGCAGTGAAGGTCACTTTCTTAGCAGTAGCATGTAGTGAGCACCACAATGGCCTATGTGGAAGATGAATGGAGTGACTGAAGTCATCCTGTATCTGAGCCACGACAAGAACATGAGAGAAAAAGAAATCAGGTCACTTGTGCTCTGCAATCGGCACCACACAGCGTGGACAAGAGCACAAACCCGTGACCACAGCGCCGCCGCGGGGCCGCCTGGGACGCAGGCACCTGCCCCACCACCCCGGTGTGGCAGTAACACCCAGCGGCTCTGGACAGCGGCTTCTACACGTGGGACAATGCATCACCCCAGTATCTATGTCTTGTCCAGAAACTTTACTCACGTCTCAGCTGCAGAATTCATTTATTTTTGCCTGGCGTTCAGCTATGACTCGCTGCTGGTATTTATATGACTGACACACATCCAGCTTTGTGAAAGATTTCTAAGGGTCGGGTGCTTTTGAACTGGTCATCCAAAACTTTAGGTGGGGATGTAAGAGTAAAAATTGGTCACCCAACAGGTTAGTCTACCTAGTCCTTGGATGTTCTAGACCAGTGAACTCCACACACATTCACACATACACAGACACGTACACACACCCCTCGAAATGAATGCCAACAAAACTCAGGCAATCCTGAATGTGGCAAAACTGTCGTCCGTGTCTGCCTTGCAGAAGCCTCCAGGGAGGTCCCTGTGAGTGCCTGGGAAGGGTGTCTGTCAAAATGGTACAGCCTCAATCAAGGCTCCAATGACTCAGGACAGAGGAAGACCTGTGATGTCCCTGCTGGCAGCTGGGCCGTCACCGTGGCACCACCTGGCTCCAGAGAGGTCTCCCGGCCAAGCCCAGACCTCTCTCAGTGGCTCCAGGATGTGGTGTGAAATCCTGCATGCAGGGGGCTTTGAAGTTCCCTAAGTTTCTGTTATCTTTCTGACAGTTGAAGATTAATGTAACTGTCCCAGTACAAACAGTGACACTCCCTGAAAATACCCTCCACCCAAATGGGGCTATTTGGCCTCGGTACGCCCTGTGCGAGTTCTGCTCCGAGGAGGAATTTCAAAGCAAGGTCTCACATGTTGCTCAAGAACTGAATCTTACCAGTTGAAATGGAAATTGTGATTTGAAAATATCATTTGGGAAGAGATTAATATAAACAAGTGTGAGACTAACTAGTAAAACTCCTTTCTGTGTGTTTAATATTTCAAAGCACTTTGTCGAGGAAAAAAGAAAAGGCTGTTTTCTCTGTTTCTGATGGCACAGCCTGTGTCTTATCAAATTAATAAACCTACTAGGTAAATATTGGATGATTAAACTGCCTCTCTCGCATTATAAAAGTTGAAACTATAAAATTCCTGGAGAGTGACATACCAAACTGTTAATACTGATTAAGTTAGAAAAGGCAGGATTGAGAGGGAGGCAGGACGTGGAAAATAATTAACTTTATACACACATTTGTATTGTTTTACTTATGACAAAGAGGGCGTGTTATTTTATAACTTAAAAATTTTAAAGTAACTTCATTAATGCAATCATTTCCACTCATTTTTATCAACTGGAATTAAACTGAGTAACCAAAAGAAATGAAATGCCTAATTCTTGGGGTGCAAAGCCAGGTAACCAACCCACAAAGCAAACACTGCTATATGATTGGCACACTTTTAATAAAACCTGGGATGAGACCTCTTAGAAGAATTCTCTCTTCACCTCACTGGAACTATGCCATGATTTCCAACAGTTTTAAAAACAAGGCTGAATACTAGAAGCTGTGTGCTGGCCAAAAAAACAGTTGCAAAATCTTGACCTTTGGGCACGAGAAAAAAGAAATCTTCTCTCTTTTAACACTCTGTCCTGCTACTGCTTATTTAAGGTGACCTACTTGCACCTTTTCTGGCTTTAGCTCCTAAATCATGATTTGTTTACAAATAGGTAAAACAAATATCCTCAGGCAGTCTGACTAGAGCATCAAGGCATTGAACCCAGTCTCAGAGCAGG
This sequence comes from Molossus molossus, assembly GCF_014108415.1. Classification (NCBI taxonomy): domain Eukaryota; kingdom Metazoa; phylum Chordata; class Mammalia; order Chiroptera; family Molossidae; genus Molossus; species Molossus molossus. The sequence goes on along the minus strand of NW_023425366.1, from coordinate 27,755,550 downwards.
CTTCCTGCAGTCCTGTTAACTCAACAGGCCACGGAGGACCCCCTTGAATTTCCTTGTTGTGCTACCTCTTAATACCAGTTGCAATGCCAGCATTTTCCTTGTCCCCCTGGCCCATCTCTGAGATCAAGGTCAAGTCTTTCCTCCCCCAGGAGCCCTTCCCTAACCAGTCTCAGCCTGGTTACTCCTGTCATAGGTCATCACTTACTCAGAGAACGATTTCATTCAATCAGATATACTTAGGGAGTATGTCATATTGGCCCAGCACCATGGTCTTTATTGACCAGTGAACACAATACAGTGGTCAAACAGAGTATTGACCTTTAATGGCCACCAGGTCACACACATTAGTCAATAAATAGCATGGTTCCAGGCCAGTATAACACACTCCATAAGTATATTTGACTCCTCCTTTATATGGCTCACAAATCTTAGAACCAGGGGTGTATACGAACAGGTACTCACTGGTTAACTGTTATAAGGACTAGGGCAATTTTGTATGGCAAGGAGGAGGGCAGACTTAAGAAGCTGAAGATGCAAAAAGTGGTGGGCGGGGAAGACAGTGAAAGGCTGAGACAGACACCCCTAGAAGGGCTACCACTGAAGCAATGCTAACGTATAAACACAACACTGCAGCCATTCGAATCCATAGAGAAGACAGTGGTTCTAATTGACCAATGGGCCGAAAGGGAAACTTCCAAACAAAGTATATCAAATGTGCCTAAATATCTGTGAAAAAGAAAAAAAATGTAGCATGGACCCTTTGGGTATAAGTACATGTAAATTAATTTGGCATAACAGAATTTATATAAGAATTAAGAGTCATCCCAACCTCAATGTTAGAATTGTTTTTACCAATCCTCACTCTTGAGCTTGCTCATGGGTTAAATGCATTTTTTGAAAAGCAAAATTAATATTCCCACAACACATTTCAATTACCCCAGTCTAGTTCACTTACCCTAAACTTATGTCGTGTTTCCTGAGTGGCAGTGATAAAAAGCCCCTTTTCTAGAAATTATTTGAAGTGTTCAATATTTTGGCCCTGGCCGGTTTGGCTCAGCGGTTAGAGCATCAGCCTGCGGTCCCGAGAGACCAGGGTTCGGTTCCCACTAAGGGCATGTATCTTGGTTGCAGTTTGTCCCCGGCCCTGGTCAGTCGTGCGGGTGGCAGCCACTCGATGTGTCCCTTTCACATCGATGTTTCTCTCTCTCTCTTCCTCTCTCTCCCTCTCACTCTACCTGAACAAAAAAAAATGTCCTCGGGTGAGGATAAAAAAAATATATATATTTTGGCTTGGTAAACTCTCCTTAACACTACAGAACACCAAAGTAAACATTTCTTCCTATTTTACTGAGAGTAAAAGGGATTTCCCCAAGGTTATCTGTTAAGTTTCAAAATGTCAAAGTGCAGAATTTTAAAACTGCACTTTAAAGATTAAAAAAGAAAGTAATTCTGGACTTTAAGTAGTAAATGGATTTTCTCACCGTGTAAAAGTAATAACTCTGACAGTAAAACTTAATCTGTTTTAAAATAAGCTTTATAATGTCTGTCAGTTGCTCAACATAGAACATGATGTTTCCTCACAAGTTAAAATGCATTAAGATTTTCCCCTGGTCTTTCTAAAAGGCCCTTTCTACAAAAAAAAAAAAGATACTTCTCTGTAATTACCCACTTCCATGTAAAGATGAAAGCACACTAAATAGAGAAAATATGACATAAACTATTGTATCACATCATTTCTAGTCCTCTCAAACACCTAGGCGTGTAAGACTCGATCCATTGGACTGGACTACATGTTTTCTTGGATGAGCAAAAATTGAAGAAGTCAAAGAGAAAAACACCGATCAGGAAAAAACAGGAAGTCCCAACTCTGAAAAACACTCATTCCACCTTCTATGCAAACCACACAAAGATTAGACAAACTAAGTATTTGTTGACATTGGCTGTCAATTTTGCAAAGGAATAGAGCCTTAAAAATATTCTGGAAGGAGACTCAAATTCCCTTTTTACTGCTTCTTTTCAATGTCTTTCCTTCTGTAAAATATACTTTAGGGGAATGGCTAAGTAGAAATCTAAAATGATTTTCATATTCCTCCCTATGTAGATGAGAAAAGCTGTGTGAAGTTCCAACTGCTGCCAAACAACCCCTTAAGCAGGTATAGGGGTCTGTGCTGGGCTTTTTTTCTTGAGTTATCACATTTCATTTAATCCTCTGAAAACCCAGCAAGGTAGGGCATCTCAGCTCTTGTGGAAGATGGGGAGACTGGGCTAATCGAGAAAACCAGAGTTATCAGGGGCAGAATTGGCCTCTGGCCTCCAAACCCAGCGCGAATCCTGGAAAGCATGCAGGCCATCGGTCTGGACCTGAGCTTCCCCACTTCTTCACTGTGTGATCGTGGGCACCTGACGTGACCTCTCTGGGACTCAGGATTCACAGCAGAATAGGAATGCTCACCCACATCTGTCTCCTACAGGCCAGATTTTAGGATTAACTGAGATTATGTGTGTGAAAGTGCTTAGTACCACAGGAGGCACGTCACCAACCCTCTCTCCCTTCCCCAATTAGAAGATCAGTTATACAATGTTTGGGTGTGAGTCCCTGACCACAGGCCCTGACTCATCAGGGATGCCCAAGCCCTCGCGGGGCCTCAGGCTGTAATTTTGGTTCCCGGCAGACAAAAATTAAGAATCTCATGGACAAAGACAACAGTATGGTGGCTACCAGAGGGAAGGGGAGGGAACACAGTAAAGGGGGACGGGGCCAGATACATGATGACAGAAGATGATTTGACTATGGGTGGTGGGCACACAGTGTAACCTACAGATCATGTATCATAGAAATGGACACTTGAAACTCAAATGATCTTATTAACCAATGTCACCCCAATAAATTTAATCTAAAAAATTAGTCCTGAAGACCTCTGGCACGTCAAAGTATCTTCTGGAATTTATTTGCTTTGTAGAATAGCCACAGCCAATGGACTGATTCAAGGCAAAATGACTTCCTTGACTCAGGGGGTACTCCCACTTGGCCCCTAAGTGTGGTCCGGTGGGGACTGTGAAGGACCCTAGGTCTGGGTGATGCTTGAACTCAATGTTCCAGAAGTGGCCATGCCTCTGCTGCCAGTCAGGAGGAAAGGGGCGCAGGATCACTGTGGTGGCTATTTGCTCTGTGACTTCCATGAAAAATGCAAAGACACAGATTCAGTGAAGTAGCTCCAAAAGCACCTTCGACACGTTGTCCAGGTGCTACCTAGCCAGGCTCCTCCAGCTTTCATAACCCTTGTCTGCCCCTCATTTTCCTTTTATAAGCATGGTTCCCTGGTTTCAAAAATGCAGGCTCGCAGTCAAAAGCAGCAGCAGCTAAGCAAAATCAAGCACCCTTCTCATTACTCACTATTTGTCCTCATTAATCTGACAGCTTCAGAAGGAAATGTGCAGTGTGCACCATGTACACGTTCAGAAGGAAATGTGCACAGTGTGTGCCACGTACACGTTCAGAAGGAAATGTGCACAGTGTGTGCCATGTACACGTTCAGAAGGAAATGTGCACAGTGTGTGCCACGTACACGTTCAGAAGGAAATGTGCACAGTGTGTGCCATGTACACATTCAGAAGGAAATGTGCACAGTGTGTGCCATGTACACGTTCAGAAGGAAATGTGCACAGTGTGTGCCATGTACACGTTCAGAAGGAAATGTGCACAGTGTGTGCCATGTACATGTTCAAAAGCAGCTTTCAGTGACACCTCATTAAGTCAGAAATCTACCCCAGCCTCTGGGATCGTGGAGAGGCCGTTCTAAGGAGAGCTTGGGAGTGGGGGCGTGCAGATGGGGTCACGTGATCCCAGGCACGGGAATTTAGCTCAGATGTGATAGGCAATAGGACAGATCTGGAGCTTGTGAGAATAGGTTTATGAAGACTGATCTGGTTGGAAAGTGTGGAATGGATGAAAACATCAAGAAAGTCGAGTTAGAAAACCCCCTCTCACCACAGTACCCCAGAGAAGAGGTGTGGTGTCCAGGACCCATGGTGTTGGTGGCGGGGAAGAAAGTTGGGAACATTTATTTTGATGCAAAAAATAAGGTGTGTTTCTCATTTGCCTCAAACACCCACTCCTGAGTCAGTCTCCTGGAGGGTGGGGCCTGTATCTGGATTGTCAATCAACACTGGTTGTCTAGCTGGGGTACAGCAGGGGTTCATTGCCAGAGACTGAGTACCGGCAACATAAGCTGAAAACACTACCTGGGACTATCCCTTCTGCAAGTCACGTAAAATAAAAATAAGACAATACTTCGGTACAACGGAGCCTCAAAGAAAAGAGGTGAACTTCCTGTCTAAGTTTAAAGAGGGACAGAATCCACAGGGAAGGACAGCTGGCCAGTCTGCCTCTGACTCTGGCAACCTTGACCCTGACACTCGAGGATCCTGGGCATGAACAACGTCAACGGGGATACAGTGAGTTCCTGTAGACTACACTTCTGTCAGTCCTGTCAGTCAGCCACACACCGATTCCACCCTGTGTGCAGTGACAGCTCACAGGACCCCGCTGATCCCTGGACCATGCATGCCACAGACCCGACCGCTCGGTGCCCCTCGCCTTTGGTGCCTCTGCCCTGAGATGTTGCACCTGTGTAGAACTGGTAGCCTGGTAAGGACTGCAAGGGATCAGGCCAGAGGACCAGTGGACATCCAGCGCACAGGTGCCCGAAAGGGACAGCACGTTAGGTGGTCTGGGATGCACAGGGATGAGGAGGCAGAATGGACAGGAAAGGGCCAGGAGGCCAGAACCAGGGCACTGACAACATCAGGGAACACAGGGTAAGATGGTCAGACAGGCAAAGGCAAGAAGGGACCCTGTTGCTATTCTTGCCTTCACTGTGCCTGCTCCTCACTTGAGACACCCAATTCCATGTGAGTTTGCCCTGGAAGTTTGTTGGTGACGTCCCAGTGGCCCAGTTAGCTGGGTGGCCTCTGGGGTGGGGGGTAGTAAGCAGGGCCCTGCCAGGAGCACTGTCCTGCACCATTTGCTCTCTGGTGGGGCAGTAAGCTCCCTCCCTCTTCATCTCCTATCATTGCTTTTCTTTGTTGCTGACTGCTGAACAATGAATGGGGTGACCACCCACTGGGGGAAAAATGTGTTCCTCTGAGTGCAAGAAGTCATGCTAACCAACGATGCGTTTGCTTCTGCAAAGCAAATGTGTTTGCTAAACTGACACTTATCTGATGGCAAACTTCTGTTGGGATAAACAGAAATATCACGGGGATCTGTTCACACTGGTGAGGAGCAGATCCTGTGGGATGGCGAAGACGACGGAGAAATCGCACAGCTCTATTCTCTCGAGCCAAAGATGACGACGTGGCGTGGAAGTCCTCACACCTTCCCCTTCTGGGAAGCCCTCACAGTTTCGGGCAGGAAAGCCTTGTTGGGAAGCGTGCTGGGAAACCGGCCTGTTCGGAGGCAGCAGCGCTATTTTCAAAGGACACTTATTTATTTTAGCCACAGTGGATGGAGACCTGAAAAAAGCTGAATTACTAAAGCTGGCGGTGTAACCTGCAGCTTCCTGTGTGTCCAGCCTGGACTATGCATCTACGGCAAGGCTGTAGTCGGGATACAGAGAAAGGGGGGAGTGGAACAGCAGACAGAAGCCCTGCCCGTGGACCGAAGGTGTTCGTGGGCTGCTCATGGGGCCCTGGGGGTGTTCCATGAGATGCTCTCCTTCCTCTCCTTTCCTCTTTCTCTCCCTAATGACCGAGTAGTTCTCTTTCCTCAAAAAATCCTCTGTTTACCGTTAGATCTGTTTAACCACACCTTTTCCCAAGGTCACTAATGTTGCACTGTGTACATGTGCACTGGTTAGAAGCTGACCCTCACAGGCAGAACACTTCTTACGGTACAGTTGAGTTCTTTTCCCCCTGGAGGTGATAAAATACAATATGCAAATATTAGAGCTTGCCACAACTCATATAATAAGCTTGCTTTTTAACAGACACGGCCTTAAGATTTGCACATCAAGATCTGGAACTGACCAGAATTCTTGGAAAGGGGTTAAGGTCACAGTTAGCACTCCAATGTCCTAGGACTTTGAAGAAATATGTATTTTTGCATTTACTTCAGCACAAGGTGAGCAATGGAAATGGCATTTCTTTCTGTGCTTTGGGAGGTGCGCTCTTGGATTCCCCTTAGCTGGGCCGCGTATGTCCTGGGGTAACGGAACCGGAAGGCAGTGCACAGAATGTGCGCTCCACGCGACGTGGCTGAGTCACAGACGAACGCCTGGGCCCAGGTCTGGTCCGCGCCTCTCCACTGCCCCTCACTCATCACTGGCGGCTGCTCTTTTCTGAAGCTGGATTTGTCATGTTTGTGCACAGAAACTTTTACCATGATCTCTGTGGCACGTTAATGGCAACACAAAATTTGGTCACTGATTTGGAACCCCTACTTCCAAACATCAAATTATAGTCAGCAACAGGAGGGTGGAAAACCTTGACCTTCATGGACAGCAACATCCAATCATGACCTACTAAACATCGTGGGTCACTATTTGAACAGGTAGCATTTTTTGCATTTAAAAAAACAACAACAACGCCAAAGATGCAGCTTTTCTCTTAAACAAGAATAGCCCTGCTAACAATACTTTGTGGTTCTCAAACTCACTTTCAGTGAAAATACGTCCAAAAATCATGTGAAATTGATTAATGAGATATAAAAACACTACGAAGGAAAGTGCTGGATTTTTAAAGCAAACCCTCTCCGTTTAAAATGAGAACTGTACAAGGGATGATGCAAAAGCAGACTGCAGAATGGAAAGTATAAAAACAAATGTTCTGAGATGAGTCCAGATACTGTGGACTGGTTAATGGCTCCTTTTGCAACACGCCACATTTTAGTGTTCTATTCCTTGGAGCCTTTTATAGTCAAAATTATACTGCTCACATTTTCATTGTCAGAGTGAAAAACACTGCAGCTGAAAAACATCTTTCTGATACATTTTTACAAAGAAATTTGTATCTGTGTCTTTTGAGTATTATTTGATGTACATATCTTAGAAAATTTAACAGAATCACTAGACTAAAATGTGTTTTGTTTTTGTTTTTTAACGTATAATTTTTCCTCATAATTTTAGAGAGAGAGGACGGGAGAGGGAGAGAGAGAGAGAAACATCGATGAGAGAGAACATCAATTGGCCGCCTCCTGCACGCCCCCCACTGGGGATCAGGCCCATATATATATGAAAGCCCTAGGTATGTAAATAACTTTAGGATACAGAGTTAAACTCTTTTCCAAAAGACAAAACATCTCAATGACTTTATATGCTCATGTGTGTTATAAGTCTCCAAGGGAACAATGATATTCCCCTAAACTTTTGCCTACAGAACCCTGTCTTTGAGGTGCACGTCACAGTGCTGACTTTTTGACTAAGATAAGCTCTTGCCAGGTGTGCATACACGGCTGAGGAAATGAAGGTATAGGATAGTGTATCTTTTGAACAGGAGAATAAAGACTCACTGTCAGTGCTCACTAGTGGTTCAAACAGGGCGATGCCACGAGGAACAGTAGAATCGGCTTAGTAGAATCTAGTTCCTTCTCTGGCACAAATGGCTCTGGCTTAGCAGAGAGGGCACTGAGTCCCCTTGTGTGTCTGAATGGCCTCTGACGTCCTTTCATGGTGCAATTCTCATCATCTCTGTATGACAGCCCATGGACGCTGGAGCTGATCAAGGTTCAGCTTTTTCAAAGGTTGGTTCAGCCTTTCTTGCTGTAGGTATTTATTCTGAAGTATCTGGTTTCCGTGGACTCTGTTCATGGTTCTCTGAACTACCTTGTTTTTGTCTACAGGCCTAATCTACACATTTCTGTATTAGACAGTCGCTCACATTCATTAGTTGAGATGGTATCAAAGAAGGATGCATAAACAACTTTGTAGATGGTTTCCACCAACTGTCCTCTCCAGTTTTGTATTTCTTGAAATAAACTGTTCCTGGGATGAAATGATGCCTTTCTAGAGAGATGGAATGCAGAAGTACGACCTGCACTGGCCAATTCTCAGCATCCTTTGAGTAGCCCAGACTTTTCGGGCTGAGATCAGGGGCCACTTGGATGAGAAACCTCTAAAGAAAATTTTGCATCCATGGGAGGCTGGGAGGATGACTCAACAGGAGGCTCCTTCCTCTGAGTCAGCTCAGTCTCAATATTACCCTAGAGTGGCACTGGGCTCCGGAGGCCAAAACAGAATTAAGATCTGAAACCAAGCTTTTGCTCCCGAAGGAGCCTAAACAGGAAGTTAGTTTTTGGATGCCAGGTGAACTGCAGCCACAGGCACGGACTCTGTTTTCACTCTCTGGTGGCACTGCTGCCCGTTATTCTGACTTGTCGGGGGCTGTGCACCACCAGCTTCTGAGCCTGGTCCACGGGAGGGGAGACGCAAGATGCAATTCTGAATTCCATGGGAGAGAACAGCCATGATGAAAGCATGTAAATTATGAACTTTAAAAATGTAAAGTAGTAGCCATGGTCATCGTGGCTCAGTTGGTTGGATCATCGTCTGGCACACCAAACGGTGGCAGGTTTGATTCCACGTGTGGGAGGCAGCCAACTGATGCTTCTCTCTCTCACTCTCCCTTCCTCTTTCTTAAATATCAATGTAAAACAACCAAAGGTAGTAAAATGATGAGCACGTTTGTACTTGATTGCACTGATAAGTCAGTCCAGAATTACTGTTCATTGATTTTGAGTTTAAAGTACCCAAGTGACTGGACTAAGTATATTAACTGTGAATTCAGTGCCTGGCCATTTATTTCAGGTTTCAGGAATCTCTTGCGACACCAGGAAACTAAAGAGACAATTGCACGTTTAACTTCTACTTTCTGTGCCCTCAGAAGCCACTGCTTCTCCGTCCTTGGCTCCCTGACCTATTATTCCATGGTGAACTTTTTGTTTCCAAATTACAAAGTCTGCAAAAAGAAGAACAGATTTAGTAGGAGATCAAACCTTGTGAATCTCCATCAAGGTCACATTTTACCTCTTCTACACCTAGACTCCCGGATGGTAGAACAGTGCCTTCATAAAATTCCAGATTCAACATTTCCATGGCGATAAAATGTCATTTTACAGAAAATTATGATTTCAACAGGACACCGTGGGTGAAGAGGGTAGGTGAGAAATGCATAGATAAACCATATTCCTGCAAATACAGCCCCTGATATGTCCAGCATAGCCCATACAACCTCCTAAATCAGGGACCTCACTGCCCCGAGATGCACAGTGCATTCTGAACTCTGACTGTGACTGGTAACAGAATAGTCACTGGGCTTTCAAAGGTCCCAGCCGTGCCGATGAAATCAGCTTAGCCACTCCTGTCCTTACTCATACAGAAGAAAAAGACAGGGCTGACCAGTGACGGCAGCCCAGAGACAGGGAAGAGGAAAAGAGGAGAAACCTGAGTCTTAAGAGCTAGGACTCCTCTCTGAGGGTTCCACTGACCGCCCAGACCAGATATATTTCCAGGCGGAGAAGCCTCCATGTGCAACTGCCTGACGTCAGTGGGAGGCAGGACTGCTGGTTCCAGCTCATAAAAAGCCCAGTATACTGTAGATCCTTTTGAGCTGCCTTGTGGGTGTGCACTGTTGGAACTAACAGCTTAAGAGCATTCTGATTATGTTACACACTGTCCCCAAATGCAAGCAAACAATTAACCTTGTATGATAAAAACAATAAATAGAATATTGAAACTTTGATTTTGTTCAACCCACTGTGAGTTGAGGTTACTAACATTGGAACACAATTCTATTCCAGAGGAAACCCTGTTTCCTTGTAGTCCTGGGTTCCAGCTCAAAGAGGAACTTTGCCACTTTCTTTTAAGTTCCTGTTTTCTGTTAAAAAAGAATCTTGACTGCTGTTAATGCTTTTCCAAGTTAAACAACCAAATCAACCATGGCAACAAGGGCTGGACTATCGCCTTCACTTTTTTTTTTTTTTAATCCTCATCCGAAGATATTTTTCCATTTATCTTTATAGAGTGGGAGGAAGGAAAAGAGAGAGAGACAGAGAGAGAAATATCCACGTGAGAGAGACAGATCGGTTGGTTGCCTCCTGCACAAGCCTGACCAGGGTGGGGACTGAACTGCAACTGAGGTACATGCCCTTGACTGGGTTTGAACCCAAGACGTTTTGGTCCTCGGGTCGACGCTCTAACCCCTGAGCCAAACCATCTAAGGCTATCACATTCACTTTTTTATAAAGAGTCCATGTTTGACATTATCCATCTTATTCATTTTCTTCTATTCTTAATCCTTCAAGGTTCACGACACCATGATGGCTCATTAGTAGCCCTTTTCCAATGTAGAAATAACATATTTTCCTATTTCAACTCACGGTACCATCATAGTCCTTCCCTCCTTGTCTCCCTACATATTTCTCTATATGAAATTCTTGACTAGATATTCTTAATCATTTGATTGTGAAGGTAGGTTTTTTTTTTTTTTCTATTAAGAGTATTTGCCTTTTTGAAAATAAACCGAATTGAAAGAGCCCCACGAAGTTTGAAAAGTATCAAGGGAAAACAGATTACTCTTCAAGGGTTAATGATTCCTCAAATTAAAACTAAAATCAAAAAGTCATTTTGTGCCAAAATGTCAGTGAACTGAGTAGTCAAGGTCTGGGCAACTGTTTCTCCTTTGCACCATGCTCTCGGAACACCCCTTTCGTCTGCCCACGTTCACGTACTGGCCACCTCCTTCCCCGAGAGCCCCATGAGGGCGACACAAACTCTTCAACAATGTCTCTTGGTCTGGAAACAAACTGCACAGGGCACCACATCCCCCTGCCACACACACACACACACACACACACACACACACACACACACACACCCCACTACCTGTTTTCCAGTTTTAATACAGTGAACAGCACTTCCTGGGTTCACAGGTGACAAGACTCTCTCCTTGACCCAACAGTAGTCAAGCTTCTCTTCTCAAGGAGACTTCATGAAACTTGGGCTCTGTTCTTGGTCTATCTAGTCTATTTGTAGCAAAAATCCTGCTAAGTCAGTTTAGAGAGAATTCCCCACCCTTGATATCTGATCACTCTTCATATCTGATCAAATTCTACTCTCACTGTTTAAAGCCCCAGGCCTGCCCTTAGGAAGAATCCTGTTAGGTCAGTTGAGCAAAAACCCCTCTACCCTTGATGTTTCCTTAGTAATTTTCCATCCGGACCCTGTCATGCTGATCAGTGGCTGTAAAACTCTACTTGTCCTTGCTGTATTTGGAGTTGACCTTGATCTCCCTGCTACTGAGATATCTTGACCCCCCTATTGCAAGAGTCCTGAACAAAGTCTTTCCTACTATTTTAACAAGTACCAGACGATTTTCTCTTTAACATGGGGGACACTCAAAAGGTGCATAAAGTAGAATCCATGCCCTCAAGCAGCTGACAATCTAGATGGGGAAAGATGTAATACAACTGACGTGAACACGAGGCAGCATGAAATGGGTGCTGTGAACAGGAATGGTACAAGCAAAATGCTACATTTTAATCTTATTAGTGCAATCATCCTTGTCATATTTATATGATCGAATAGGTCCTTATTAGCATAACCCATTTCTCAATGCACATGAAGGTCTTAGGATTGTGTTAAAAATAGGTTTACTGAATTTTGGCAAAAAATACCATGCAGATTAGCAATGCCAACTGACACCTGACCCTAGGGAAGTGCTAAATTCAGGTGGCTATTAGAATTATTTTCTCCAAAATGTAAATACGAAAGTCACAAGAAGAAGGCGAATTAAAAGTGTGTAACGGTATCCTTGGCTTCATAGTATTAAGGTGATCACACAGTTCCGCGTCATTCTGGAAGCCCCCTATATGAAGAGGATCTGTATTTATTTGGGCCAGGATGACCACCAATGCCTGGACCCTCCCCGTGCACCCCTGGGTGGGGCATCTCCCAGAGGCTGGGCTTCACTGCTACTTGGCTCCCAATCAGTATTTCTGCCACAGCCTGTCAACTCCAGTTCTGATCTAGCTCTCCAATTGCTTCTCCACTGATCCAGAGCCAACTTCTTAAAACATGGACCAGATCATCTTCCATCTTCGAAACCCATAAAGGACTCCCACCGCCTACAACATATATCTGAACTCCTACCCATGATGATTTGTGCCACATTTTTTTTCAGCTTCCTCTCCCACTGTCTCTCCTGCATTCCATGTACTAGCTTTCCCAGAGTATCACGCTTCTCCTGTGCTCCGCTTGGATTCATTCCTCAGGCCGGACCATCTTCCTTCCTGTTTTCCCTTATCCCAGTCCACTCACCCTTCCAGGGGCGGCTCAGGTGCCGAGGTCCTGGCAACGGTGCTCCCTTCTCTCGTGTTAGCACCAGTCATTCCCTGTTCAGTGTTGTTTCCACAGACAATGGTTAGTCCCTACACAACATGTATTTCATGCATATGCAGCTTCATAAAGTTAGTTATATTTTCCTGCTCTACTAGACTATAAATAATGTGAACACAGAAGACTACGCGTGTGTGCGTGTGTGCACGCGTACGTGTAACCAATGTATTAGCCCAGCTTCTGACAAATAGCAGGCATCTAAAAATGTAAACAAATGGATACCAAAGTGGATGAATTAAGTCAGTTCCTTTTCTTTTAGCTCAATAGTCTCAATAGTCTGTTTCCCACACCAAGGTACATTTTATGGCTTTCCTTGACTCTGGCTCAAGGATACACCTTAGATGGATCCATTTACAATAGTCACCTCTCAACCCCTGGGGTCAAAGTTCACTGAGAGCCACCCAATCAAACTCTTTCTCTCCCTCCCTCACTCTCCTCTTTGAATAAAATTTTACTTCCTTCACATTTGGGGGTGTGGGGTTCCTGTTTCCAAAATGCCAACATTTACTAAACAAGGCCATTTCTACTCTACCCACGCTTGAAAACAGAAATGGAAAATTTCAGAGCTTTTGCCATTCTAGTCTGCAAAGTCCTGATGTTTGAAGTGTGTTCTTTCAGCCTCTCTCTCTGTCCTTTAGAACACTTCACTTGGCACTTTCTAGAAATTCTGTAATTCTACAAAGACAGACTATGCTCAAACTCTAGGTCTGTGGCTTTCTAGAAAAGCATGGGGACATTTTCTGTTCCACTTTCAACATCCCCCACCTAATGATATCTACTAGGCTGTTGCAGGACCTCTGCGCTGACTGTTTCAGAGAGGTGACAAGTCTCCGGGGTTGTACTACGTGGGAGGACTTAAAACTTGACACTCATTGTGCAGCGATCAGAGGGACGCTTCCCCATAAATGCAGCTAATAGGTGCCCAGGCCGAAGCTCCTCTGCAGGTATGTATGTGAACATGTAGGTGCACGCACTGTGTGTGTAACAGGACCATGGAACAGCCTTGAAGTTCTCACTGATAGTCATTCTCATCACCTGCTGTCTCAGCTATTTCACTAGAACATGAGTGCCCCGATTTTCCATGATTCCAAAGGCATATGGGGTCTCCATTTCCCTAGATGTTCCAGTTTCTTGTCTCTTGTGATCAAGATGGGTTTTCATGGATGAGAAAGAATTCATTAGCCCCTATCAAGGTGTACTCTTTATTTATAAGATAATACCCATGGCCGGGCCATGTCCAGACAAACAGAAAAGGAAATGGCAAGTGTGCCCACAGAAACAGAGGCCACACGGCCGCAAGGAACAGTGAGCAGAGTGCCACAGAGCAGAGGCACCGAACGCAGACACCAAACACTGCTAAATGCAAGCAAGTTGGAAAGACTCTGACTGTCTGGTTGAGGCCGGCTTGCTCAGACTCTGCGGGTAAAAAGATCAGAGGCTCTGGCCAGCAAGCACAAGATGGATGAGTTATTGTTGCAAATGGCCAGTTCTGAGTCCTGGTCCCTACACGTTTCTGTCTGCAAGTCCTGTTTACCAGGCTGCCCAACCCAGCTACCTGTATTTTTGGCCAATCAGTTGACCAAACCCTGTAGATAAGATGGTAAGCGTGATTCCTGACTTACAAAAATGTCCCCAGTTGTTATTCTAATGCGGAGACCATATTATGCTAAATATTTTTTCTTTTCCCAACCTAAAAATGTTTTAGTTTGTTGACATAAAGTGGTTGGAAAAAGGAGGCTGCCTTCTTATGAGAGACATTCTACTTTTGGATCTGCCGTATCTGAGTGTGTTACCGTCAACAGCTCACCTGTCTGGGCCTCAGTTTCCTTAAGTAAGAGAGGATTGGTTTAGAAGCTCTACTTCAAATGGGTCTATGTTTAATTGTTTTCAAACCTCAAAGAGCTACAGTGCTGATTTTCTCTCTCACAATGCTTGAGAGTGATCCGAGGCACAAGAAAGAAACGGGCCTAGGAGGGACGGAATGGTTCCGATCGGAAACGGTCAAAAGCAGACCAGACCACGACCACCTGACAAAGGATGGAGAAGAACTGTTGATGGCGCGTTTCTCTGGATCTACTCTCACAAAACGTTTTTATTTAGGCGTCAACATTTTCACGAGACACAAGGCTTTCAGCTGTCTTTCATGGAACAACAAGAATGACCAGCACACCTGACTGTTCCTCAGTAGAGCCTCTGTAACAGGTTGGGTGGGCACCAAGAAAAGCTTCTCAAAAATTCACCCAACCGAGAGGCAGGGCAGTCAACATGACACGCCATGAGCTTTGGCCAGAATGCGAAGTGATGGCAAAACAAACTCTCCCACAGGGAAAAGAAAAACACTCATTTGGGACATGAAGAAAGAAGGGGCCACAGACCGGGAACATGTGCTTTTACCTGATTCTACGGATCTTGGCTTTGCTAACACATACTGCCACGAGTTGGGATATTTTTTTTTAAATTAAAAAATAATATGACTTCTGCTTTGGTGATTCTGGGGGATGGTGCTTTCTAAATTAAAATATTACACGGAATAAAATGCTTAAATTTCTTTAGACATGGTTTCTCATTTTTCTGTTGTTTTTGCCAAAGAGACAGATGGAAAGGATGTATCGTGCAAGAGTCTACGATTGGTCGCCGTGGGGAAGAAGTGATGAATCAAGGCTTACAGTTTCTGTTTGGCTTTCCAGGGCGCGTTCTGGCAGCCTTGTGTTACATGTGTCAGAGGCTGTCTGACTCTGCGTGGTGCTGCCTGATGGTGGCAGGATTCTGTGTGACGCTAAAACCCGAGGGAAACTGTCAGCCATGAGTGGAAATGAGTGACATGCAAGTATGAAAATAAGAAGAGCAAAAAAGGATGAAAGAAAACATGAAGAGCCCTCATGAACGTAAGAAAGAACACAATTTTGAACCATCATGAGATGGGACACATTTGTAGCATTGAATCAACCTTCCCCCAATTATATACTCTGGGTTCACTGTCCAATCACTTCCTCTACCTCCCACTGTATTATCCTACATAGAAATAGTCAAGAGTGTGACACCGGCCATCACTTTATATGTCTCAGTGGGAAGAAGCCAAAGGTTGCTTATTTCCTCAGGGAATTTGTCTACAGAATCGTTTGGCAGGGGGCAGCAATGTCTCAAGTCTGCACAACCTTGAACAGCAGCATTCAGCACAGATACGCTTTACCTGGATAGAGGTGTCACCCACACATTCATGGTGCAAAATAAAGAGTTTGTTATAATAACAGCAGTAAAATAAAACATTTAAAAGCAGATGCAAAAAGAGCGACATTTAAGATGCCCATTGGTAGGTACAATTTGGTACCTAGCCAATTAGTCTGTCCATAACAGCTATGATTCATTATGCATCCTAGTGAAATCTTTAGCTTTTTTCTCTTACCTACTTTATGTCACATGCAAGCCAAGGTTTTTTGTCCATATTCCATATTCAAGTTTTCATTGCTCTCCAGCAGAATCAGCAGGGGGAGAAAGTTGGCCCCTCCACCAGCATCTCCCCATCGCTGAGCTGTCCCAGCTTCTTCTTTTTTAATGTTTTTAATGAAGCAGTGGTAGAACAAGGATCATATCCATATAAGAAGTTGCAGCTACGCAAACTGGCTTCCATATACCCTGTCTCATGGTTGCCACTCGTCTAACAGGAATGCAGCAACTCTGCCCTGGCTTCTTTCACAAAGAAATAAAAAACCTCCCTGAAATACTATCGTTCTGGCTTGTGAATTGTTGAAATATGCACATAATGGACATTAGGTAAGGGATCTTTCAGCAAAGGCCTCAGCAAAGAATTTATATGTAATTGCTTCTGCAGAACTCCTTTTGAAAAAGCTAATTTAAAAAAAATTCATGAAATAACTTATTCTAAAAACAGAGTTTATTGAGCCCTTGACATACAGCCTGGAAAGCACGTTTACTATAGGCTCAACTCTGAATTGGGAACTCGCAATCAGGCTGCTGGCAGGAGCCACCCCTTTCTGTCACCGACGGGCACTGTGGGCCAGTGTCCTGAAAGAGCTCATCTAAGTCCTGGAAAGTGACTGTGGGGAGTTTCCACAGTTATCTTCAGAAAAATGAAATGCTGAAAGGACATATTATTCTGCTGTCTTTCTGTTGCACAACTCATAACTACACATCAGGAAAACCCATTCTAGCAGGACACAGACTGATGCACAAGTCTATGCATCCAAGTTCACATGGGTCTACATGGTAGGACGTCCTCATGAAGGCCTACAACATGGCTCTGGACTCAATGAAATAAGGCTTCCCCATGGGACCCAGCATTTACACCAGGAGGTCCTCTCTGCAGTAAAGCTGTTCTAAGGTTACAATGTAATTTTTTTTATCATCATTTTATTTTATTTTATTATTATTATTTTTTTTAATCCTCACCCGAGGACATTTTTCCATTTTTTGTTCAGGTAGAGTAGGAGGGAGAGAGAGGAACAGAGAGAGAGAGAAACATCGACGTGAAAGGGACACATCAAGTGGCTGCCACCCGCATGACCAACCAGGGCCGGGAACAAACTGCAACCGAGGTACACGCCCTTAGTGGGAACCGAACCCGGGTCTCTCGGGACCACAGGCAGATGCTCTAACCACTGAGCCAAACTGGCCAGGGCTATCATCTTTTTAGTATGCTTATTTTTGCTGTAGACAAAGCCACTTTCCATGTGAACTCTCATTAACTTCCTGCAAGTGGGTTAAAAGAAATTAGACCTAATCTCTAACAACCTTTGCAACTCAGTAGAAAGCATCTCTGGGAAATATATGCCCGCATATTTTAGGCCTAACACCGTGATATAAATTAAGAACAGTATGGTGATTATCAGGGGTCAAAAGGTAAAGGGTAAAAGGGGTCAAATATATGGTAACAGAAGATGATTTGATTTTGGGTGGTGGGCACACAGTGCAGTATGTAAATCTTGTATCATAGAAACGTACACTTGAAACCTATGTAATCTTATTAAAATGTCACCCCAATAAACTTAATTTAAAAAAATAAAAAATTATAGTGAGAAATTATATTTTTTCTTTTAGAAAACACATTATTCCCACAGAAACTGTTAAGACTAGAAAAATCCAGTATTTTATAAATAAGCTTTAAATAAAGTTTTAGGCCAGTTTTTACACTTCGGTTGCAAGTATAATAAAATCTTTACATATTATAATAGTAATAAGTGATGAACTTTCTAAATAAGTAAGAACTCTTATTCTTACCACTGACTTTACTGAAGCCTGATGCACAAGTCTGTGCATCCAAGTTACACGTGGGGGGCTACATGGTAGGATGTCCTCATGAAGGCCTGCAACGTGTGTTTTTTTAAGTTGGAATAAAATAAAAACTTACTACATATTATCATAAAGTTGTCCTAAAGTTTTAATAAATGGGCTTTCTATGCAACTTTGATTATTTTTTTAAAGAAGAAAGTTATTTTGCAACTTATTAAAATCGTAGGAAAGACTTTATTCAGGACTATTATAGCCATAAGGGGTCAATACTTTTGCAAGAGGAGCAAGATCAAGGTCAACTCCAAATACAGCAAAGACAAGTGGGGCTTTACAGCCAATGAGTAGAGTGAGCAGGTCAGGGGCAGAAAACCTAAGAGGAGACATGAGGGGTAGGGAGATTCTTGCCAAACTAGCCTCAGAGGGCTCTTGCTAAGGGCAGGACAAGGACTTAGACATGGAGGGTGTGGGATGAGGAACCTGACCAGATATTGAGGGTGATCAGATATCAAGAATGGGGGATTCCCTCTAAACTGACAGCAGGATTCTTGCTAAAGGCAGGCCAGGCAAGGGCAGACACAGAAGGCCAAGGTCAAGGTCTAGTAGGGAAGAGGGCTAACTAAAATTTGGTTAAGGATAGAATCTTTGTCAGTTCCTACATACCAAAAATCTGAGTGATTAAACTTCAAAAACAAGCAAAGACCTGATGACAGCCTGACATCAAGAGGATGACGGACTTGTGGTTTTGCAGAGATGGCCCAAATTAATTCTGAGCACATGCCTCTATTACCAATCTTTTGAGGGCAATAATCTAGCAAAACCTCCATCTCCAGTCAACAGTGAAAAAGTCAAAGGTCATAGCTTCTTCAGAATGAGGGCCATCTGGCTGTCATCTCTTTTCACTGACCACAGAGACAGAGCATGTTATCACCTTACTTAGAATTACAGTAACAGCTCTTTTACTCTGAAAATGGAATGGCATAAAATAGCCTCTATTCCAGAGAAAGCAACAAGGAGGAAATTCACCACAAAGAAAGACTCTGTGACCAGTGCTGGTAATAAGTTAACACTAATTGTTTTGGTAATTACAGCTTATAGTTGCTTTAAGTGAGGAGCATTTGGAATGGCATTGTGCCATTTTCCCACTGACAAAACCAAATAAAATGTAGGCATTCATTAAGCAAAACTTCCACATTTTCGGGAGGGTGGGGGTGGGGGGGGAGGGGGGAGTCTATTACAATAAAAACAGCCACTAGCTGAAAAGTCATATAAGCAAGGAAAGCGTTATGACTGTGACTGGAGTCTTTAATTTCGACTGTACGCATCCATGCAGCTATGACAACAGTGGACCAGATAAATGAGTGAGAAAAAGGAATTCTTTACATTAAGACTCTATGATATTAAATTTTAATTCACTCTGGAAATGAATAACTTAAGATAAGTGAGTTGTTGTTTGTTTTTCCATAAAAAATAAAGTCAACTCTGCAATAGAGCGGCATTTGACCTCTACAAATAAACAATCATAAATTAAGTTATATTTTCCAGAAAGTCCTGTCAACATTTTCTTTTTCAGGTTTTCTTTTCTTTTTTTAGTTTTCTGCATGAGCAAACACTTCTATATGAGCAGACATTTCACAGGATCCCTTTCTTCTTCCTATCTGAAGCTGCAATCAGACCATCAATGGATTCACTTGATGCAAATGCTCACCCCGGGCTGTCCAAGGCGGCAACCACTGGCCACAGGCGGCTGCTGAGCCCCGGATCTGGGGCCAGTCTGGACGGAGATGTGCTGTGAGTGCAAAACACACACTGGATTTCAAAGACTCAGTCCAAAAAAAAATCTCATTGATAATTTAATTTTGATTACATGTTGAAATGATAGTATTTTGGATATACTAAATTTTAAAAAAATAGCACACAAATGATTTTCATCTGTTTATTTTGACCTTTTAAATGGGGTTACCGTTTAAATCACACATGTGGCTCCCGCAACGTTCGTGCTGGGCAGTGCGGTCTTCGCCAGGGCTCTGGGGAAGGCTGCTTTTCCCAGCCATCCGAACAGAGTGAATATTTCACACTTCAGAAATAGCACACCGGCAGAATCACATAATGACCCTACAAGGGCCCATCTGCTCGGGGACTGACATAACTCTATTATATAATCCTTTTACTGCATATGAAAAGACGATGGAGTTCATTTTTCACGATATACTGCACGCGTTCAGAAGCAATACCAATCACAATAGTAAAAACTCTGCCAACAAACAACAGAAATTTCGTGACTACAAATGTTCAAATCCAAGAAATACGTGAAAACCACTTTTGCCATTTTCTTGTGCCCTATGTTCCTGCCATTTAAAACCAGAAAAACTGTATTAATTTGAGGTGATCTGGGCATGGTGACACTAAGTACACCATTATGAAACTTGACAACACTAAATGACACCAAACTCTCAACTACACATCTGACATTGACTATATTTGTTGCTAGGACAGAGTATGGACTTCAGAGATTTCTGCTAACAGTGGCTGGGCAGTCAAAAAGCTGAATCCATACTATTTTTTTACCTACATTATAAGAAACTAACTTTAGCCCGGCTGGTGTGGCTCAGTGGATTGAGAGTTGTCCCGTGGACTGAGAGGTCCCTGTTGGATTACCGGTCAGGGCACATCATGCCTGGGTTGGGGGCTTGATCCCCAGTAGGGGGCATGCAGGAGACCGCTGATTGATGTTTCTCTCTCACATGGATGTTTCTACCTTTCTCTCCCTTACCCTCTCTCTAAAAAAATCAACAAAAAATACACTAAAAATAAAAAAAATAACTTTATTTATTTTATTGGTCCTAAGTGCTTTGGACTATGATTCATTTAGATGTCAGTGTGTCTATCTCTAGATCACCAAGGATAACAACAGCAATAACTAAAAAACAAAGGTAACTTTAAAAAGGAGAGAGATCCTGCTTATGAGGTGGCAATGTCGCTGTGGAAATGAACAGCTCCCGACGGCAGGTGTCAGGAAAGCAATCGCAGCTCGGACTCGGAGTGGGCGACCCTCCCACAAACAACTCAACAACTGGGGAACGGAGAGAGGGAAGGCGGGTTATCTCCAAGCCAACTGGAGATCAAAACTAACAAATGACTTCCAAGTCCACAGCCTTGGATGCATAAGAAATCATTTCCACATTTAAACTTTCCTTCTTTCCTGTGGTGCCTTTGCCCAGATAAACAGGCAGCAGACAGAAACCCACTCAACAAGTAGGTGGTGGCAAGAATATCTCACACTGACGAAGAGTCTGCGGGCCTTCAGACGGCCCTGACTGAAGAAAAAAACACCAGCTCCGGTACGTCTGTCTCCACAAATATCAAAGCTGAAACGATCTACTCCCAGTGGGATAACCCTTCCTTGAAAGAGGACAATCATAGGCTCTGATGAAATATGAATAGGGAAAAATTAAAAAGTGATGGAAAATGAACTTCCTCCCACTTTCTCATGGGGGTAGGGTGGAGAACGAGAGCTGGGTAGCCTAAGCCTAGAACCGGTCTGACTGATGCATACAACCTGTTCTTGTTCAGAATCAAAACCAAAACTGCACTAGGAGCCTAAAGGGCAATACTGACTGAGTGAATTGTTCAAGAGTACAGATAGTAAAAAAAGCTGTTTCTTTTTTGATGTTATAATTAAGCGGCTTTGAATGAGAAAAGAATGATAATGCACATGGGAATCTAAACCACAGCAGCCCTATGGGCCACAGAACCAAAAATACCCTCCACAGCAGCTTGTGAAATGAGAATCGCCGTGTTATGTTATTCCTAATAAAAATGAGCGTCCTTTCCAAGCAATGCCAGCTAATAAATTCAATGACAAGTCCTGCAGGTGTGAGGGCATTTAATCAGCTGATGTGAGCGAAAGCCGACATTTCCAGCTCCTGGTGTGTTATAAAACAGTCCCTGGATCTCAAGGATGAGGTCCCAAGTGGAAAGTCCCCACCAAATTACCAGTGTCACAGCCCAAGAAGTCGGCCCTGGATACGTCCCTTTTCTGCCCGGCCCCAGACCTGAGCGTGGCCTGCCAGAGCTCACCTGAGTGCCCCATGGCTCTGGTTACACACCCTGTAAGGTGAGCAATGTCACTTTACCAACTCAGTGAAAATTACTCTGAAGAACAAATGTGATAAGGAATATTATAACTTTGCACAGTGGAAAGCACCTAGAGATCTAGAGGTGAAAAGCATAAGATTATTCCTTGTTAGGAATGGACAGATCAGATGGTTAGCCTAACTGGCTCATGTTTTCATAGAACCAAAACATGGCAGTATGGAAACAAAAAACTGTATGAGCCAAACATTCAGAAGTAGGTGGTTTCCTCATTGTGCTGCCATACTGAGACTTTTTAAGAGGCAGATGAGGCCACAAACAACTGGGCAAACACCCAACTGTCCTGTGGCTTGGCCAAAAGTGTTTAAGAGGAGACGCCGGCACAGAAATTCTAATTACTCAGCTATTCCATGGCCTAAGGAAACCCTCTGTACCATCACTCATCAGCTGCTGCCATCTGACATCTGTTTGAATTTCAGCTTTTCAGGGCTTTTACAAACATACCTTAGTTCCATAGAGAACCCGACACCTATGGAACTGATAAAGATTTCAATGAGCTGACTCATTCTAATCAACCACGCAGATTCTCTCAAGAAACCAAGTGCTTAATTCAAAGATCAGTCTTTACGCTGTTCACCCACAGGGGCTCACAGATCTATGCTTTTATCTTCTCTCTCTTTGATGCTATACTCAAAAGATTATAGCACTCATACCAGGGACATCAGGTTATTTAACCTCCATGATTAAAATATTAATTGCAGATCCAATATAAGGGACCTAACTGATTTTTCAAGGACTATTCAAACAGATATCAGAGGTTAAGACACTAAAGCTTCCTTTTCAGATTCATACAATGCATGCATGATTAACCTGATAATAAACACAGCATGTTTAGCTAAGCAAATAAATGAAAGTAAACCAAAAGATAAAGTACACACTGATGTGTGTTTTTCTATGCACATGTGTATTAGGTTTTCTTGACAAGCCACCCAGCTCATAACAAATTAATGGGTGCTGTATCAGGTAGAGTGAACACCCCATATTGGATTAAGTCTCCTCTGCTCTATATCTGGATTTGATTCCCTAAGTAGAAAACAGAGTTGACGACAATAAATTTGCTTTCTACCAATTTTGTCAGGTTTTAGACGAAAATACAAAGTGGCAGCTTGGCTAATCCTGTTTGTGATTCATCAATTCATACGGTTTTTTTGTTTTTTGTTTTTTTCATTCGGATTAATAGCTTCTCTGAAGTTCAGTTTTTTCATCCATCAAATGTGCACAATTCTGGTACCTATCTCATAAGGGATGCAGTAAGGATTAAAAATTAATTTTTATTAAATAAAACGAAATAAGCATGTAAAATTCTCAGTATTTTGATATACACAGTAATTGTTCCATAGATGTTAACTCTTATTTTATTCAGAAACAAAAATCTCACTAAATTTCTCCATTAACGTTAGAATTTGAGTGTCATGTGCCAAATAAGGGAGTAGATTTTCCCATTCATTCTTAACATGAAGCTGAAAAATGCTTGTTTCATACTGAGACCATAAACCAAAATCAATCTCACCAATTTGCTATTGGTTTACTCATGTTCTGACCAATATCCTGCTCTCTGCTTCCTGGGCATGTAGCTAAAGTATATTTCCCAGTTTCCTCTGCAGTTAGGTGGGGCCATGTGACCAGTTCTGGCCAATGGAATATGAGAGAAGTAATGACTGTGATAAAGTCTACAGAATATGAACGATGTGGGACTACGGCAGGAGGTCTGGTCCCTAAGAAATCCTAAGCAAACAAGCCTTATCTTCCCTCATTTGCCTGTTAGATACTGAAAAGCAACTAAGAAACTCAGAGGCTCTAGAATATGGCAGAACTCTTATATACAAAGAACTCAGATTCCTGGATGTCCGCATGGACCAGAACCACCTCGTGGACAGGGGCTGTGGCCCAAACAAGAAAGGAACTTTTATTATGCTAAGTAACTGAGATGTCAGCATTGTCTGCTCAGCAGGTAGCAGACCCTAATCCATGCTTTTTCCTTCCTTCAGGCAGGTCTTGAACCTATTTTAGTAACTATAACAGCTAATCCTTTTACCATATGCCAAACACAGTTCTAAGTGCTTTACATATATTAGTTCTTTTAATGCTCTCAACAATCCTATAAACCAGTATTTCCCTCCAGATAAGGAAAATGAAATAAATACAGAGAGTTAATAATGTATCTAAGGGAGGGTGTCAATGGGGGAAAAAGGAGAAACATCTATAACAAAAATAATTTTTAAAAATTGATCTAAGGTATACAGCCAAGGCAAATTGATGCACTGGGGTGCAAACAGCAGTCTAGCCCTGGAGCTGGTGTGCTCAACCACCTGTCTATACTGCCTTTTAAATATCAATGCACATATACTACACACACAATGACTTGGGGTGGGTCCAGGCATAGTGACAATAAACGATCCCTAAAGCACCCTTCAAAGCACCTCTCACTGTTCTGTTAGGCAGGTATCTCATCACTCCTCTGCCTTCCCTGGTCTCTAACGTAAGGATCCAGTCTGGACACAGTCCATAAATTAATTCTCTGATCTTTGTTTTCTCTCCTTATAACAAAACTGCTCTGTCCTATGACCTACTTTTCCTGGGATCCTGCTCACAGAGTTGATCACTCAGCAATTTGTGAAGGTTCTCCTCTCAGATTATCTTTTTATTTCAACAGAGATTTAGAGGCGACCTTCAAGAGAGAGCCATAATCTGAAATGGTTAATCTGATTGCTGATTGTTTCCAACATCTCCAGGTAGGTGTAGGGGCCATATTTGTTTGAATAAGGGGAGTATTTAGCACACCTCTGACCAAATACCATGTGGGCACCGCTGTATCATAGGATGGAACACATTAACTACAGACAAATTGTGAAACACATCCCCTTATCTCTAGGCTGTTGCTGCAACACCCCACTTTAAGCATTACCATCTATTTTATGCTGTTTAGAAAAAGGAACCTTGGTAATCTCACCACACAATTAGCCATAAAGCTGTCCAGGACAGGTCAGCTTGGATACCACCCAAGGACATCTATCATTAAAAACAAGGTTGTCTTTACTGTAATACAGTTCTCCAGGCCCCTACCATGGGAGAAAAATCATCTGCTACATATGCTGTCTAGTGAGGATCTCATTATATGAACATCTTACTTGTGAAAATGTTTCATGGCCTAGACTCTAGCCATGCCATAGGAATATACCAGTTTATCAAAATAAGGGGTATCTCCTTGCACTGTATCCAAATCAGAGGTAAAAGAACCAGCTAGCAAATGACTTTGCCCAAGTCCAGTGCACCAATCTTTAAGGTCTGAATTACTCAAGGGAATTCCTTATGGGGCAATCATTTACAGAAGAAGCCATTTCAAAGCATGGACTTGACTACAGTTTTAGTTAACTGATGGTTCTTAATGTACATTATAATGAAGAAAAATAATAGAATCCAGAAAACGTAAATATTAGGCTCTGCACTAAGCACCCCACGTATTCTCTAGTCGGACATTCACTACCACCCTATGAAATGTGTTTTCCCATCATTTGTTCACCAACCCTTTACAGAGGAGGAAGAGAATGGGAAAAGTTGACTTAACCAAGGTTACAGCATCAGTAAGTGGCAAAGCCAGTACCTGAACTCAAGTAAATTTATCACGATACCATACTGGGTATAACCAGAAACACTTATTTTGATACGCAGATGCCGAGGTCCCTCTGTTCTCCTTCTTCAATCTGGGTAGTGAGACTTCTAGAAATAACCGGATCACACAATCAAAAGCTGAACTTACTATAGAGCTAGAATTCTGCATGCACTGGAAAATGTCAAGTTCTACAAATAATACAGCCTTCTCTCCGAGAAGAAGAGTGTCAAATCCCTACTTTATAAATAAACTACCAAATGCTTAGGAAGAATGTTATTTGGGCAAGTTGCTCGTTCTCGTGCAGCGAATCAGCAGGCATCCTGACATGATGCAGAAAACACTGGCAGGCTAGTGCTGCCCGACCACTACTCGTCAGGTGTCTTGAGAGTCAGTCTTTGAGAACACCTGCCCACAGAGGTCAAATCAAGTAAGAAGCCTTGTCGCACATTTCCTGTGTTTTAGGCAGCGACCTGAGACAAATATAAGCAGTTTTCCCCATCCCCAGGATTAAGAAAAGATGTAATACATTAATACGTTCTGTGTCTTTATCAAAGTTCATCAAGTCTCTCTTAATTGAATAGTGGTTTCAGCCTGGAAAACCTCAACCTACCCTTTAAAATAATCCTCCGCGATACTTGTACTATGTTGCATAAGTCAGGGAATTATTAATGCTCAATTTCTGACCCTGCTTTTGCCATTTTTGGATTACGGGGGTAAAGTCACCCACCTGCTCCCTATCTGGAAGATAGATGAAGGGAAGAATCCCTGTCAGGAAAGTACAGTGTTTTCAGTTGAAAAGCACCTCGTTAAATGACACACTAAAATTACCATGACTGATCGAACACAGACTTAAGGACGCCTTCTAGATATGCTCTTTAAAATGGGTCTGGCAAGCAAAATTGGTAGACAAAATTCTTCGTGTGTCTGAGGCTCCTTTCAAGCCCTTCAAGCCCTTGTGCCTGGGCTCCTTGGGCAAACGTGTTTTCCTGCCGCAGTGCTGTAGCATACTGAGGACATACTACTTGTGGCTGCCTCGTTCCTGGTCGCACACACCCACGCAGGCTGTAGGAAACGAAGGCGGGGACAACATGAACAGGAAAGCGAGGGAAAATCGCCCCTACGATACTATGCTGAGTGAAGAGGCCAAATCAAACACACTGGGGACCTGAGGGGAAAGGCAGTGGCCAGGAGGATGCTCCCTGATGGCTTGGGGTATTTACATGTTGTGGGTTGGGGAGTGTGACTGTGAGCGTATCTGTGTACACGTATGTGTATGGGGGGTGGAACGTGTTAGTGCACTGTTAGGGATAAAAAGCAACACTGCTAATTTAGAAGAATAATTTGGCCATAACTAAAAGGTTACAACAACAGAAAATGCAAACACATCAGCAAAGAGCAATTAAGAGTCCAAGGCCTTAGGTCTGTTTCCCCAAACTGCCTGCCCACTGGCCACCTTCATGTGCACTGCCCAGGAACAAGAGCCCAGAGGGCGGACTTTCTGCCAAAGCACTGAAGTTCACTCACTGCGTCACCCCACATCTCGCCCGGTGCCTGGCATTCGGTAGGCACCAAGTGGCCTGGCCTTCCTGGGACTTTGCCTGGTTTAGCACTAAAAGTCCAGGATCCAGGGAACCCTGCTGTCCAGGGCAAACTGGGTCAGTTGGTCACTCCAAAGGGATCTCATGTTAACTCATTCTCTCACTATGCCTTAATGAAGAGGTGGTTCAAGTATCTTTTTGTTTTTTTTTTTAAAGGACACACTTTTTGGTGAAGTAACTTGACAGTTGTTGTTTTTTTTTATAAACAGAATATAATTCAATGAAAACTATAATTTTGAATATTCCCAATGCTGGATCACACATAAAGTGACAAATTCAAATATATTTAAAGCTATTTTTCAAGTCATATGAGGCAATCTCCAGTTTTTCGTCTCTCTCTCTTTTTTTTTTTTTTACAATTAAGATACATTATTTAATAGAACTG
The DNA here is from genome assembly GCF_014108415.1 of Molossus molossus. NCBI lineage: Eukaryota > Metazoa > Chordata > Mammalia > Chiroptera > Molossidae > Molossus > Molossus molossus. The sequence goes on along the minus strand of NW_023425366.1, from coordinate 27,728,169 downwards.
TTGATGGTACATTTAACAGCAATATTCTTTCAACTCAAATTTGCAGAGTTTTACAGGTTGTGGGTTGAGAATTCATCCCGTGCACGTGTACCCCTGAAAGTCGTTGAGCCAGGCTGTGACCTCCCATGTGGATCTCTGCCCCTGGGGGAGGCTGGGGCGAGGCAGGGGCCACCAGAGCCCAGGGCTAGTGCCCAGTGTCCAGTCTCCCATTCTTGATCATGAAATGCCAACCTCCCACTTGCTTGCTTCACTCTCTCTCAAGGGACAGATGAATGAGCCACAATAAGCAAGGGCAGGAGGGCTCAGGATGCAAGGAGGAGTGCATACTTGCCTCATGCTGGCACGACCTCGATTTCACCCATGTAGCAGCCAAATGCCTGGGACACTTCATCAGGCACTTGATTGCCCCCAGGGTCCTGTGTGACCCAGCTGCCTGCCCGATGACGTTTTTTCACTCAGGGGAGGCCGCCTTTGTGTCATTCATTATTTGCTAATTTTGAAAAAGTCACAGAACCCCATTTCTTTTGAGGAGTATTCAAATATATACTAATCCTTGTCAATGGTCAGGGATCAGGAAAAACAAACAAACCTTTGACAATTATTTTATTGTAGTCAACCCGATATTGCCAAACTTGCTTGAATCTGGGCATTGGTGGTTCAGGGGTAGAATTCTCATCTCCTAAACGTACCTGATCACAGGACCCGATTTTTGCCTAAGATTTCTTATTATCCTGCTGTGTATTTTGGAAAAATTGCTCAACAAAGGTATTCACAGACCTAGAAACAAATAGTATCTTTTCCTCAACTAGCATATTAATCTTGTTAATTGGGGAAAAGCAGTTACCAAACCATAGACTATCTTCTGTAGATTAGCCATTTTCATCACCAAATTAAATCATTAAGGAAGATAAGGAAGAGGGATAACCTTTAAGGAACAAAGCTTTAATCATTTATGAAAGATATTTTGTTTTTAAAACTTACCCCAAATTTTGAGAGGAAAAATGCTTGCCTAGTGAAATATCCAATTTTCTATCAGTATTTCTTTTTTTTTAATCCTCACCTGAGGACATTTTTCTATTTTTTGTTCAGATAGAGTGGGAGGGAGAGAAAGAAAGAGAGAGAGAGAGAAACTTCGACTTGAAAGGGACACATCGAGTGGCTGCCACCCGCATGACCCATCCAGGGCTGGGGACAAACTGCAACCAAGGTACATGCCCTTAGCAGGAACCGAACCCGGGTCTCTCTGAACCGCAGGCCGACGCTCTAACCACTGAGCAAAACCGGCCAGGGCTCTATCAGTATTTCTTAACACCTCGTAATACCAACAATGCACAGCTCTCCTCAAAATGACAGTAAAATTTCCTGGCAGCCTCCTTCTAAGAAAAACAATTCTTAGATCAATAACCTCCAAATTCAGGTATTTTGAGATTTTCTGGTCTAAAAATTACACTGAGAAATCAGTCTTCAGTCACCTTTCCAAAACAGAACATAATTCACAAACTAAAAACATAACAAAAAGCATTGAAAAGTTACTAAAGGTTGCGACCACACACAAAAAATTACTGTCTCAGTGGAAATTCTGACAGCTTTTCATGTGTAAACACGTGTATGCTTTGTTACAAGGTTCCAAAAGAGCTGCAGCAAGGGAAAACTATTTCTCGGTTATGAGCAAGCCGTGTCCTTTCCAAAAAACTCAATACAGTCGGCCCTCGTTTATCGCGCTTAATCAGTTCCAGACTCTACCGCCACAGATGAATTTCCACGAAGAAGGATTCTTTACTTATACACAGCCGTCCCTCGCCACTTCGCACTTGGACGTTGGCGGCTTCCCTCTATTGCGGTTCTCAAAGATCCAACTGCTATTTAATAGCTCGAAGGGTAGTTACATACAGGGAATAAAGTAAACATGAACAGATTACATTCATTCAATAAGTGGTTTATAGAACTGTTCAAGTCATCTAGAAAACAGTATAAGAATTAAAAACAAATTCTAACAGATTTATTTAAACTGTTGTTCAAAGACACAGACAACAGTGTGACTGATGATTACCAGAGGGAAAGGGGGGTGCAGGGAGGTGAGAGCAGGTAAGGGGAGACAAATGGTGATGGAAGGAGACTTGACTTGGGGTGGTGAACACACAGTACATATACAGATGATGTACTATAGAACTGTGCACCTGAAACCTATATAATTTTATTAACCAATGTCACCCCAGTAAATTCAATATAGTTTTAAAAATATGCAAGAAGAGCTGGAGGAGGTTCCAAAAAAGGTTAAAATAAGCTTTAATTATTATTTGTGTTTTAGTTTCCTAGCTCTAAAATGGGGGTAAGGATACCTGTTCCCTCAATAAAAAAATTGGGAAGAAATATGACCATTGAGCCCAGCTGGTGCGGCTCAGTGGTTAAGCATCGACCCATGCACCAAGAGGTTGCCAGTTTGATTCCCAGTCAGGGCACATGCCAGGTTGTGGGCCCAATCCCCAGTGGGGGGCATGCAGGAGGTGGCCAATCGATGTTCTCTCTCATCCATGTTTCTCTCTCTCTCTCAAATCGATAAGGAAAAAAATTTCTAAAAGAAAAGAAACACTGGCTTGACATGCTCATTAAAAATGAGATCTGTCTTAATAGTCCGACACCCCCTGCCGTCGAAGGCTCAGGTCTTTGGTGGGAGGCATGGTGGTTCATTCATAAACAAGGGTGTTAGCGATTCAGGGTTATGAGCAACAAATTAGCCAAAGCTTTCATCTAACCTGTTTAGCTGTTGGAAATACCAATCCTTACAGTAACTGGAGCAAGGGAGGCCGAAACAAGATTCCTGCTCACTCATGCACCAACCTGGCCTCAATGCAGGACGTGACTCTCCTTCCGCAAAATTCATAAGCATCTTTAAAGTAAGCAGACAGACTACAGTGATTCCACATCAAATCGAGAAGTACAAGGGAGGAAGGACTGATGACATGGCAAAGAGCACGAGTGCTACCGTTGGCCTGTCAGCGAGAGGAGAGGCTCTGCTGTCTGACCCTGGACAAGTTATCTGGTCTTTAACTTTGGGTCCCCATCTGTATAAAGAAGATAATAGGAGCTGCACCAGAGGGGAAGCATTCATTGAAAGTGCTGAGTCTTTGCATGGTCTAGATTAGAGTGATAAGCCCTCTATAAATGGTGATGCTTATTATTATTATTATTGTTATTACTGCTAATTACAGTAAAGGCAATCAGGCTCAAAGATCACAGGGAAAAATGGACACTATTAGGGGAAAAAAACATATACACTGCCGACTGACTAGGGGACTTCTCGAGATTGTTAAAAAAGGTAAAGACAATTGTGTGGTCCTGGGCACGACACTTAGTGCCTCTGTGCCGTTGCTTTCTCGTTTGGAGAAAGAAGATGCTAACAGCAGGGCTGCTGAGCAGGTTGATGAATTAACACACATAATGCACTTAGAGCAGTCCAGGCTATACGACTGTTACTGCCATCATAAAGACAAAGCAAAACACTGTTCTCCAAGAGTCAGTCAAAGGAGGAAAGAAAGTTTATTTATTTCACTTATATGAATGAATCAAACAGGATTAAGTATTACTCTTGATACTGATACAATTAATTTCTATAGTGCTTATCTTTACAATGTTTTAAATAGATACACAATTCTGGATTTGGACAGAGCTTATAAAATATTAAAGTGCCTCCACACTTTTTGTTTATTCCGAGACTTAGAGAGACTAATGTTGCTAAAGAGCTGAATGTGCGCCTCTGGCTAATCATTACGATAATCTGTCTTCTGGGAGAGTGCGTCTCATTGCAAAAGGACCCTTAGAAATACCTAAGAGTCAGCGCCCAAGTCCAGCACTGCTGACCCTGAAAACAATTTTGCAATCACACCACATCCCTTGGTAGCCGCGTGGTGGTGTTAAAGCAGCTGGGGTCCCACGTTCTGCCCTCCCAGGCAGCTCATCCTGCCGTCATTTCACCGTGCGCCTTTGGAAGATCCAGAAGCACTCAGACAGTGTGACTGGGAACTTTTGGCATGTGACGTTCTGGCAGATGCTCCTGCTGGCTACGAATTACTCTTCCTGTTTGTCTTTCTTAACGACTCACCCTCTCAGTCTCCTGTCAGAATCAGGCTCTGGGGCAATGCTCTCCATCTTCAGAAAACCACAAGCATCTTTCACTGGAGAGCCACGCTCTCCTGCGTGGAAGCCTGGAATCAGGAAGCTGGCCTGCAGGAGGCGAGCTGCAGTCGCCGGAGGGACCGCTGCCCTGCCCGAGGAGACGGAGGGAGAGGAGACAAGGGGAAACACTCCAACACTGACAACTGGTCCCCGAGGGAGGAGCTGTCTGCTGACTCCAACGGGACTATTTTGTTGGGCAGATGACTCTTTGCACACTCTCTAATTAAGGAACGTTTAGAAATGGGTTTTTTCAATAAATCACTTAATGCTCAGAACAAAACACTGTTTGGTGTGAATTCTTCCGCCAGTGTATACAAACCACAGGTGTGCCCGGGGAAAACCCCAGCCAAATCCCTCCTGGCCCCTAAGGTGTGCATATGTTGGCCACGAAGCTGAATCACTACCCACATGAAGGCAAAGAGGACCACAAGCCTGAACCCTAGGACTCGGGTGTTTGAAAACAACGAGAATCTCCTAGAACAATGACCCAAGTGAAAACTATCCATAAACATCTTAGCAAAGATCCTTAAAGTGATTTTGACTTAGTTATCCAAATAGATCTGCCCTTCACTTTGAGCAAATTGAGCCTAGTGCCATGTTAGTTTAACAGAGGGACAAAGTCTTGAGAATAAAGCATGAGATGTAACAGAGAGTTGCCATAGCAACCATAGCACCCCTTTTCCCCCCACTTCCTAATTTGCATCCTTAGGTTTAAACCTAAGAGCTGAATTGGAAAAGATACATTTACTTTTTATTTCTGGAAAAGGAAAGGTTTTGTTATTTCATTCTAATCTTTAATATAGAGAGTAGTGAACATGAGTTCAAAAAATGCTAACATAAGTTAAACTAAAACTTCGTAACTTGAACACACACACACACACACACACACACACACACACACAGAGTTCTGCTGTACTGTCTGCTTGGTCCTCTTAAGGCACAGTATACCAGTGTATTCTGCCAAGGTTAAGTGTCTAGACTGAATTCTTAGAGTTTTATCAGTTAAGAACAAAACCCAGAGAGTCCTTTTTTTTTCATCTTAAGTATAAAAGAGAGCTTTTGTTCGGTTTTGTTTTCAAAGCTGGCTAGATTTGGATCAGTCTCCAAACTCCTATTACTTTTCAGCCTGTAATCAAGACTAGAAAATGCCAAGCCCTAGATTTTCATTTTCCTGGAAGTACCCACAAGACACTAGCCAACAAAGTGCCAGTCTCAGTGGACTCACTTGTCAGTGTTTTGGGCTCCATATTCTACCTTCGCACCATAAATAAGACACTTTATGCATGTTGTGGATGTCCACAGGACCCAGGGTTTACTTCCACCTGTGAAAACGTGAAGACAGAGCATTGGCCATCAAAGGAAGGGACTCGGCCTTGACTGTCAAGCACCATGCAACCAACTGCAGGCTGAACCAGAGAAAATGGTCGATACCTGAGCTTTCTGGGAGTTGGCATAATAAATGTCCAGGCTGGCCTTGTCCTTCAGAGAATGAACAAGAAAATATATGGGAAGTCTGTAAATACGAGAAATGCTTGCATGGCAAGAGCCATATCGGTGACGGGTGTAACACCGTTTTCATCCTGACCACACATCCTACAGACAGGTTTGCTCATAAAGAGACCCCAGCATTCTTTTATTCTCAAGGAGTGGAGCATTGCAAGGAATTCCCCCAATTGTTCTTCTAACAGTTTATTTTTCCTCTTTCTGTATCCAAGATATAATTCAAAGATTTTAAAGAAGGCACATTATATTATTCCAGCAAGGTCCATCATTTTCTATTTTGGCCTAGGTCAGAACCCCATTAAAAAAGTTGTTTCTGCTACAATTTTCTACAAAGTTGGTGACTGTTACACAGCTAACTGGTGTCTTCTGTATAACCTGATCTCACCTGAAGATGGGTGTGGCTTCTTACCTCTCACTGCCTTGTCAATCATTTCTTCACCTGCCAGGTCTGGAGACTATGTTGCAGGCAGGAGTGAACCACATCAAAAGTTCGGCTCACTGGCAGATCTGAAGGCCAATGACAGAGACCAGCTCTGACCAAACAACACACACAAAGAGACACCAGTTCAGCAACATCTAGGGAGACCTGGGGCCATGTCGGTGGCTCAGTCTTGGCTGGCGTGGTTTGGCTTACAGCACACCCATTGGTTCAGCCGTTCCAGAGCCTTAGGAACCAGCTCTGCCCCGCTCTGCGTAAGACGGGGGAACTGAAACAGGCTGATCGTCCAGGCCTGCAGAGTGCCAAAGCCTTTAGTGCGTCCTCCAGTCACCAAGTGCCCATGAGCTATGACTGACCAATCACGTCACCACTCACAGTGACTTACCTCCCTTTCTTCCCTCAGTAACAGCACCCAAGTGGAATGTTGGACACGCAAGGCAGAACACATAAAGAAGCCTAGACAGAACACCTGTTCTACCCGATCGTGTCCTGTGTTGGGCATGCTCTGTTCCTATCACGGTTCCACTGCGGGACAGCAAAGCGTTATAGAGAGCTTCAAAGTCAGCAGAGCCTCGAAGCTGTGGCCAGAGCGCTGGAGTGATTAGAGTATTCACAGCTACTGTTTCCTGAGTGTGGTGACTCCCTACACCTGGGCAGTACAGCCCATCTCGGGCCATTCAGTTCCCTAACAAACAAGTCACCAGCGGTTCCATTTTTCTAGAACACATAAGACCCCAAATGAAAGAGAGTCGCTCCCACACAAGTATCGGGAGGAGCCAAAAAAAAAAAAAAGCTCATTTGAGAGTGCACCTGGGTGAAGTGCAGCCGACCAGGGGAAACCCAGGTGGAAGGTGGATCCTGCTACCACATCGTTCTAATAACCCTCCAGTTACTTTGTGGCACCTGATGCCTGCTCAGGGTGGGACAGGATATGGGTCATCACTAGAGCAAGATGATGTCAGAGAAGCGGTAAGGATAGCCTACGACAGGGCTAATGAAACCCAACATCCACACTGCCGGGTGGCACCACTCCTGCAGCGGGCACACGCTTCAGGTACTCAGGTAAGTAAATATAACTGATCTATTTTAGGTCCCGAGTGTGACCTTTTTGTAATGAACACGATACTTTTCCTCCTGTGAATCCACAAAGTGACGACAAAGGAGAAAAATTGTGTTCTTGCATCATCCACGAGATTCTGACCTGGGATCAAGTTCACATTCACAGTAGAGCAAAGGAGTCCTTGGCTGCAGACCAGAACAACTCTGTTAGCTGGGCTGCGGGATCTGTCTCACGCCTCAGTTTCCCCGAATTTAGTAATGACATCAAGCCTTTTTTTCTTCTTCCAAATATTTCCCAACGTTGGCAGTCCTGGGATAACTCTGATGTTTTGTTTCTCTCCTACTGTCCATCTTCCTCTACACAATAAGCCAACAGCTTGCTTATTTCCTAAGCACACACTTATCTTTCACTTGCCAAGTTGCCCTGACCTTGCTTTTGCCTAAAGTGTTTCTAGCTACGCACTATTTCAGTGCTTTCTTCAAATTTCTTGGCTCCCAACTCATAAGTGGCAGTCAAACTTTAATGTCAAAGAGGTTCTTAGCCTAAAAGACACTAATGCTATTTCCTTCTCAGCTGCAGCCTTCAAACTCTTCGGACTTGCTCTCACTTTGCTGGGCTTTCGCGGAGGCTATTCTAATTTTATTAGGGGGTCGTAGCTACAGCTCAGATCAGGAGACACAGCAGAGGTCAAAGATACACTTTTTTTTTTTTTCCTGTTTCCAATTGCACGTGGAAGAGGACCCCCTTCCACTGTCTGTCATGTTCAGCTTCACAGGGGCCCAAGAAGACCTTGCAGATTCGGGGTTCATTTGTTAGCATGCTCCGCACACTAAGGATTTCTCCTTTGTTTGAGTTTGAGGGTTGTTTCTGCCTTTTGTACCCCCACCCCCCCTTTCTTTGTGTATAACAAGCCCTTTGTCTGGATCCCAGAATTCTGGTGCTTCTAGGACTGTTTTTCAGGAGGACTGGAATTATCAGTTTGGTATCATTTTTCTACTTAAAAATACTTCCCTCAGGGGGAGAAACTGCTTACCAACCTATCATATTATCAACTTCTTCCTGCTCTTCTAGTCCTGTTTACGTAAGCATGAGGGGGAAAGAGCTAGCTCTCTCTTACAGCTGAACTTTCAAGGAGGACTTGAACAAGATCTCCGATCATTTAACATCCAGATTAACGGTGCTGACAGAACCGTGTTTCCCTCAGGTTGTTATTTTGGCAAAGAACAAAAACAGGCATCGTTTTACCTGTTTATCTAATCAGGGGAGTAGGTGTCCAAGAGCTATCTTGGAAGAGTTTCTCATAAGAAGTGAGTGCCTCCTGCCCTTATCATACAGTGCCATATATTTACAGGGTCTCCTGTGCTGAACCCCTACACAAAGACATGGGTTTATAATGACTCGAGAGAAGGTTCCTCTGGGTCCCGCCCTAGGAGAAGGAACACGGGGTGCTAGAGCTCCCCTAGAGTTCCACTCCACCAAAGGAGCAGGCAGAGCCCAATCTGACACCCCACGCTGGGCTCTGCAGGGTAACTTGAATGTCCTATGACACTGGTCAACGACCACAGGAGCAAGAAGACCTAGGGTACATCTGACTAGCGATGAACCAAAAGTAATGAATTAATTATCCTGGTGTTGCAAACTGTGGTCACAGAAAACCCCCATGCGGGCTTTTGACCAATTAAGAGATTCTAGTAAAACTCTTCTTTTCACAGCCAAATCCTGACCTTGTGAGTATGTTTTGGTAAATCAGGCTTAAAGCACCACGACAACCTGCTAGGAAGTGATTGTAATTTTAGAAGTTTAACGACTGTTGCCAAAGTGCCTCGGATTCCTACTTTCAGGAATTAAGAAGGCATCCCCACCACCTTCCTGTCATTTCCCACACACAAGCCCGCACGACACCCTGCATACGGAGCATCAGGGAAATGGTGGCGTTTACAACTGCATTCACAAATACCGGGTGGGACAGAGTTTGGGCGACCACAAGTGGACAGATTTATTTGATAATCGCGTTCAAGTGCTTTTTAGTCATTCAGCTTTTCAGAGTTCTTCTTAAATCACTTCACAGGTGGATAATGAGAGTTCAAGAGTAAATGGCAAAAACACCGATATGCAACTCCTGATTGCCCTCGGGCTGTTTCTATAGAGACCTAGTTCACGTCACCCCACGCCACTCTCAGGAGAGAACGCACACACTTCCCACGTCGTGCGGTGCATGGCTAGGCGGAATGTACTGCTGAGAATGAATCTCAAGTCGGGGGCGCTTTTCCGACGAGCGTTGCAGCTTTTGGGGACGACGGAGGGCTATGCATCAAATGCAGTGCCTTGCTCTTAAGGACAGCAAGGGGGCCGGGACACAGCTAAAAGCACAGTTGACAAGAGCAAAATCTATATTGTATTATTTTCATCCACATTGAGGGGAAAGACAAAGGGATAAAAGTGGGCACCTCAAAATGAATGATCATGTGGCCTGTAAAGAAAACTGAGGTCACAGAGGGGGAAAACGTGCTATTAATGTTTTTTTGGAATAAAACAGCCTTTGCTGCGGAGGCTGCCACTGTGGTGCTCTGAATGCCAGCTGTTAGGGGGACGCACTGACTGGAGGAGAAAGGAAGGTAGTCTGCCCTGGCTGGGTAGCTCAGCTGGTTAGAGCGCTGTCTCCATATGCCAAGGTTGCAGGTCTGATTCCTAATCAGGGCACATAGAAGAATCAACCAATGAATGCATAAATAAGTGGAACAACAAATCAATGTTTCTCTCTCCTAAATCAATTTTTTTTAAAAAAAGCAAGGTTGCCTGACCAGTGTGGCTTAGTGGATTGAGCATCATCCCATAGACTGAGAGGTCCTGGTTCGATTCCCAGTTGGGCATACTCCCAGGTTTTGGGCTCAATCACCAGTAGGGGGCGTGCAGGAGGTAGCCAATCAATGTTTCTCACATTGATGTTCTATCTCTCTATCCCTTCCTTTCTCTCTAAAAAAATCAATAAAAACATATTTTTTTTCAAAAAGGAAGGTAGTCTGTCATCCTCCGGGACCTGTAGGCTTTAGCAAAGAGAAGCAACAAGTCCACATGCGGCTAAGTGAACAAAAGGGCAGCAATCAAGAAGGCTAGTGTGCCTTGGCTGGTGTGCCTTGGCAGTGGTTGAGCATCGACCCATGCACCATGACATCGCTGGTTCGATTCCCAGGTTGTGTGCCAAATCCCCAGTGGGGGGGTCATGCAGGAGGCAGCCAATCAATGTTTTCTCTCATTGATGCTTCTTTCTCTATCTCTCCCTTCCTCTCTCTCTAAAAAATCAATAAAGAAAAAAAAAATTAAAATAAAAAGCAAGCAAACAAACAAAAAACACCTCAAAGAGAAGATAACAGATCAAAAAATGTTTGTATGCCTAGGTGCTGTCCACTCCTGTAAAATAAAACAATAACACATGCATAGAAAGGTTGTTTCTACATTTTCACATGTAGAAATAATAATGTATAGACTATGGGAGCCTAGAGTCACTAAGAGATTAGTGTTACTGTCCTGACATTCAGATTGGGGTGCAGGCTTTATTTTCAGAACCCCACTCCCAGCTTTATGGCAAATCCATGCTTTGCTTGCTAAGGTTTTTTCTTTCTTTCTTTTTAAAATGGAACTCTATCTTATTTTATTTTTTTTTAATCTGGCTAATTTGAAACAATCTATAATATTTTACGTCATGCTAAGGGAAACATCCAACAACAGAAAAGTATCAAAATGTTGCCAAGGTCATATAGTCAATGACTTATTAACCTGAAAAGGGGAAATACCTGAGAGAGAGAGAGAGAGAGAGCGAGCGAACGCGCACATGTCCCAGTTCAGAGTGAGGAAGACAGGGATTCGGTTCCCCAAACCATGTTGTGGTTTGAAAACATGTCGCTCGTATTGGACTTTGCATCTCAACCTCAGTTGCTAAGAACTAGCACATGGTACAGACCAGATTTCTTCTTTATAAACTTTGTAAGGCAGGCTAAGTCCCAAATGAATTTCTGCTTCTCTCTTCTCATTTGGATTTTGGGAGGGAAAGCATTCTAGTTCTGCTTTGGACCATAGTCTCTTACTTTGGGTAATGGTAAGTGGGGTAACACATTCACAATCCCTGCAGCAAAGGATTCTCCCCTCTTATGATATTAAATATAGATAGACAGTCCATAATTTATTATCGTTAACATTATTTGCCTAGAAAGTGATTACAGGCTATTTGGCTATCTATTCGATAGATGGTGGGGGGTGTAGCTTAACAGTGATGTTGTTGGCTAGCTGTTAGATTACTATTTCTTCAGTGTTATTCTCTGTTTGGACCCCATGCTATGACGTGTCATATAGCATTACCATTGCGATTACGTATTACTATGGCACATTACAAGTTTTTCGGTCTGGCCACAGCCCATTCTGATGATCAGAAGCGCAAAGTGCAGAACGCCCTTTACTAGGAGATCATAGCTAACACAGTAACGCCTCTTCGCCCCTCATGCTGCTCTTCATCCGGCCTATTCAGTCTCATTCTGGCCAAGGCTGCGCAGGATGGTTCCTCTGCCGGGACGGAGATACAAGCATGTCCATCAGGCGGGACTGCTGCAGTGGCCACCTGGGTGTGCACCCCTGCAGAGAGGCTGGCCTTCTCCGTGGACTCTCAGGGCAGAGGGTGGGCTGGTGGGGTCGGGGGCTCCCCAGTACTCCTTCCACCTGTATGTACCCCTATGCCCAAATCACCCTGACTTTTCCTCCCTTGGGTGAAATCACCGCATGCAAATGGTTTTGCATGTTTTCTTTCACCAGAAAAGGATTCTCCCCCAAACTCAAGAATAATTGTTTTTCAGGGTAGTCAGTCTCACTGGCATCCACTACAGGACCAGTAGACGAACCCACCTCTCAAGTCCATGCCCCCGGTAATTCTCCCCCGGACAGGGTTCCAGACTCCGCATGTAGGAGGAGCGGCCTCCCATCTGGGTGGTGAAGGGAGGTCTTCTGGCTGCACGTTAACACATCGTCATCTTCCTGCCGCACCCCGAGCTAAGCACCTGCACAGGTAGTCTGTGCAGGAGGACATCTAACAAACTCGGCGCTGTCCCTTTGTTCAGAGGGACAGATGTGCTGCAGCTGAGAGACGGGGACATCTGCACTAAGCCTGAGAAAACTGTATTTGTTATGTTGCTTCTACATTCCGGCATTTATTCACTGCATCCATTTATCTCGTCCCAGCACTTTCTGAGGTTCCTCCTCTGTGCTGAGTGCTGTGGGACAGGGACCAGCAGGCTGGCCCAGGGGCAGTCCCACGCCAGCCCCACCCTCAGGGGTTCGTGGTGAGATGGGGAGACAGATGTGTCCCCGCAGACAGAGGGGCTGTGGAGATGGGAGGGGGCACGGGACGAATGGCGGCGGCCCGGTGCCTCCCAGAGGGTGGAATGGATGGGACTCTCTCTGCTTCCTCTGGAGCTGCAGCCATTAAAAGGCAAGACGCTCAGCACTGCAGACACCCAGGCTACCTAATCTGAAATTAATGAATGCTTGGAAGCAAAAAGAAATCTTTAAAAAAAAAAAGACACCTGATTTATGAAAAGGCGCTGAAAAGCAAAGAAAATGTAATGTCTGCCAGGAGGTTCAGCCAATTAAAGCCCAGAGAGCCCCCACTGAGTATTATTTTTCTCCTGATGATTAGATTTTAAGAAAGTAATACTCAGGGGGAGGGGAAAGTGGATTAAAGGAGTAAAGATATGGTAACAGAAGGAAATGAGACTTCGAGTGGTGAGCACGCCCTAGAGTACACAGAGGTCGAATTAAAATCCTGTACACCTGAAAATTATATGTTATTAACCAGTGTTATAGCCATAAATTTAATTAAAAAAAAAAAAAGTAAAGGAAGGAAGGACGGAAGGAAGAAAGGGAGAAAGCAAGCAAGCCTGCAGCCTTGATAAGGAGAGGAACTTCGGCCCTCATTAGTTCTGAGGAGGGCAGGGAGGGGTGGGGTGAGGCAAAGCCCAGTGGTTCCGCTCAGGCAGAGCCATAGTCCTGGCGGTTTAAGGAATTAGACAGCTGTATCTATAAGGTCAGAACTCAGGAGCCTAGAACCCGCAAGTGACATTGAACCCTGCCAGTCCATGCTGCGACTCACTTCAATGCAGAAAGGAGTCCTCACCCCCCTCACTAGGGCACAGGGCACAGCAGGCCCTCACACAGGGGAAGGGAGGAGGCTCAGGACACAGAAGCATCCAGAGAAGGGACAGTTGTCCAGGGCTGTGGTCCTTTGACTTAAGCGTGGATCACAGGCTCTCAGCAGCTCTGAGCGGACCACGTCTCTGCTCTCCGGGTCAGTTTTCTGTAACTCCAAGACTGGACTCCATGCTCCTCTGCGCTCTGACAGGACCCCTGCCCAGAAGCAACACCCAGGGCCGAAAAAAGGAGCTCTCCTCGGAGGGGAACAGGGCAGCTGGGCCAGCGGGCTCTCAAGTCCTCTACAGACGTGGCCTCACCCTCCCTCCTGGCAGGGCCCGTGGACTGTGGAACCCACATGTGATGATGACACACTGTACAAACTATCCAGTGCGCTGCAAACGAGAAGCATGTACCGGGGAAGGGACCGAGCAACGTTCATCTTGCTGCGTCCTCAATAAACCGCCCATTTCTGCTCAAGTTAAGAAGATGAAAAAGGGGTTAAGCATTTGTCTTCCATATTCTCCGTCTAAGGCATTTGTATTAAACTGGCTGATTCTAAAACAAAGAAGGTGTGAACGTAAGCGTGTGTGAGTGTTTGAATGTAATGTATATAAGCAGAGGTATTTTTTACAATATGGATGTGGTCTAATTACAGAAAATGCCGCTCTTTCCAGTAGCGATGGGTCTCTATCAAATGCTGCTTTTTGCATGATTTTTCCCGGAGGAGATGTCCATGGAAAGGAGACGCAAGTAAATCTAAGTCTACAGATGCAGGTAGGTGTTTATAAATTTCACTCTCACTAGAAAACATAGCAGTGATGCATCTGAAAACATAACTTGAAGGGCTATTAGGGAACAGGAGACAATATGGAAGAGGCAGGGCCCTTGGGAATTAACTGGGTGTGCAAGACAAGGCTGGGCAGCAATAAATTACAGGGCGGGGAATGGGAATTTAAAGTCCAGGTAGCTACTGATTAGGACGAGCAGAACACGTATTTCTCCAACTGTAAAGAAATCAGTTATTTTCTACGTGAGATGTTTAACGCTGCCTTCCCCGTCACAGCAGACAGCTCGCCACCAGCACACTCCAGACCGCTGTCACAGGCAAGTGTCACTCGCGAAGGGCTGAACGCACATACCTGCCTCCGACCCCATTCACCACCCCAGCCTACCCTGCTGTCCCGGGTCCGAGATGCCAGCGGAAAGCAGAAGTCCTGCAGCAGCCTGCAGGGGCGTCCAGCCTCTTGTCCCTCTGTCCTTTGGTCTCCCCCAGTCCACTCAGAATTCGCCCCAGTCCCACCCGTTAATTCCACCCTGGGGGGCCTGTTTCCCATCCATCCTCCTGTCTCCCAAGTCTTGCCAAGTTATCCCCCAGAGTGTGTGGCACTCCCATTTATGAGTTTCCAAATTAGCCTAATTACAGCCAGTGGGTCACGTGCATCCAGAAGAGGCTCTGATGTTAAATTAACCAGCCTCCTCTCCCAGCCGCGGCCTTCCTTTCGTCGTTATTACACCCGCTGTTCTTAAAGTTCACAAAGACAAATAATACACTTCGATCGGACTGCTTTCCCTGTCACTACCGTTCTCACAGTGTGGTTCGGGGCTACTCTTCCGTGCAGATATGTAGTACGTTAATAACGTTAGGGGCTATATGACTTCGGTGGACTGGCCTGGAAACCTAACCACGAGCTGTCACGTTATTTCTGTAGGAACATGTACTCTAAATACATTTCATGAATTATAACCAGACTGTAAGCTCAGCACAACACTAAAAAACAAAGCCAAAAACAAAATCCTGCACACAAAAAAACAAACATAAAGTCATTAAAGGAGCCTCTCCAAGGTTAGTCTGCTCCCTACTGCTTACACAGTAAACATTTAATGTACAGATAGAGCAAACCATGGGAACGCATCAAAGTCAATTCCAGATGGCATCTCTCTGCGGTCACCAGGCACCTGGTTCAACTCTAATGTTATCCTTAGCCCGGCACGGTGGTGCAGAGATGAATCAGACTTCCCTCCAAGTGCTAATAGTGTATTCCAGTGCCAAACACTCAAATATCTTTTAATTATCCATATCACAATTCCATTAAGGCAAACAGCTGAGAACTGACTACATTATAACAAAGCAGTTTTACATTTTGAAAAAATGCAAACATCTCCCTTTTACAGAGAACTAATGAAGTTGCCCCAGGAAGGAAGGGAGGGAGGGAGGGAGAAAAGGAGGGAGAGAGAAAGCTAGAGAGAGAGAGAGAGGCTATCTAGGTACCAAGTACTTATTGTAGCTCCCACCATTACGTATAATTTGTACTCTCTCTTAGCAAGCAATTTAAGACATTTCACTAAATGTATTAAGGAAACAACGTGACTAAAATGGGAATCCATTTTCTTCACTCAAACCAGCTCTTGTAAAGGTCGGAGGTGTCATCATCCACCCATCCCCTCCCACCCCATCAGTAGGTGGCCAAAATCCATGTGGTTCCTTCACCCTCCCTCCCTGCCTCCAAGCCTCATTTAGCATCTAGGCCACCCCATCTCGCTGGTAGTCTCCACAAGAGCCTGCCTCTGGTCTCACCTCCCTCAAATTCATTAGCCACACTGAAACCAAAATTATCTTTCAAATATGTGAATCAGACCACACCCCTTCTAAGAAACCTTCAAAGTTCTCCAGGGCTCTGGGATCCAGACTGAACTCCTTGTCCTGACTGACGCTGGACCTTCCTGGTCATACTCCTCACCCCCATCCCCCTCTCTCCCCTGCTCTCTGCTGGTCTTGTTCCCTGTTCCAATCAAACTGAGCACCTTGCCCTGGTCAGTGATGGAATGTTGCCAGTTAGACCCCAGGTCAAGGGCATGTACTTGAGTTGCAGGTTGACCCTGGCCTCAGGGTCATGCAGGAGGCAGCCAATCAATGTGTCTCTCTCATATCAATGTTTCTCTCTCTCTCTCTCTCTCTCTCTCTCTCGCTCTCGCTCTCCCCCCCCCCACCCTCTCTTGTACTCTCTCTAATAAAAAAAAAAAAAATCAATGGAAAAAATATCCTCAGGTGATAGTTAACAAAAACAAACAAACAAAACTAAGCAGTTCTACCCTCACCTGAAACTCTCTTGCTTTCCAGGATAGGGACACACCATCCTCTTTAGGTCTCAGGTCTCAGCCTGAACAGAAAGCTTCCCTGACCTTTAGGATGGCGGATTAAAGGCTCCTTTCGTAAGAGGAACCTTAAATCCTCTGTTGAGATAAATCCTCTGAACACCCTGTTCTTCCTCTATCTCAGACCTGATCACACAATTTGGTAAGAGCCTGCCCGGCTGGTTGCCTTCTAGATAAATCTCTGGGCAAGCAAGGACTGAATCAGTCTTTTCTTCTTCTGTCTTAAGTGACCACGTAGGATATAGTAGGTGTCCAAGGAACATGTGCTGATTGAGCTCATGCATGAAGACACCCTTGCCCTCTGTGTTCCGGAGTCCTCACTATTTAATAGTGAAAACACTCCAAATCAGCATATTAGCACCTGGAAAGTGAGTCATAACTTTCATCTCATTAAGCGGCCCCTGCCTCCCGTACATTGTCTGGAACACCTTGGTGTGTTACTGCCATGACCGTCAACAAAACCAAGGAAGGCTTGGTACCATTTGTACATCTAGATTAGAAAAGGGGCCAACAGTATGTGTAGCCACCCTCTTCCAAACCTGTGTCAAACAACAGCCTATAATTAAAATAAAATTTCACTCATCGTTTCAAAAAATATGTTATCTATATCCAAGTAATTAAATTAAAAGAAAATATCACTAGTGAATGAATCCAGCCTTCAATGTCTTTTCCACAAAGTGTGAAAACAACAACAAAACAGCAGCAATAATATTGTTGACACACACGCTGTAATATCCAAGCGTTCCCAGGATCTGTCCTCCAGCATGCTTCAGCTCGCCCCCTGACCCAACTGGTTCTAATTTAAGAAATCTCCTTAATTCAAAGCACTGAATCAATACAAAGCAAGAAACGTCAGCTAGCTGAGAATGTGTAAAATATAAACAGGTGTGGCAGCATACCAGGTTCCCAGTCTTATGCAACACCACCTTACATATGTGTAGCACTTCACACTGTCAAAGCACTTTCGTGTCTAGTCTCTGTCTGGTCTCCACCTCCAAAAACAGGTAAGTAAGCCCTTTGTCCCATTTGACAGTTGGAAAAGCTGCATCTCAATGAGGTCAGGTTCTTTGCTCAAGGTCAGAGGGCCAGGGGGTACAGGGATGGAGGTCAAATCCTTGGGTCCTGACTGTCAGAGGGGGTGCTCTTTCTGTCGACCATGCTGGGGTCAGTTTGCACTGCTGCGGGAAGTAGCAGAGGAGGGGCCACGGAACTCGGTCACCTCTGAATGAGCAGGCACCCTTTCCTCTCCCCTCTGCTCTCGCCCCTTTCCTCTAAGGCGGTGTGTGCACAGCAAGAAGATCAGGTCAGATGGAGGAAACGGGGTCAGGGTGGCAGGAAAGAGAGAGCCTTTTCTCTTCCATTTCCCTAAATGTCACTAGCTCCACATGTCCCAAGAACACAGCCAACACCAAATCTCCTATGAGACTCTAAGCATGAGCCCAGTTGGAAAAGCCAGGCTGCTCCAGAGAGGCTGAACGCCCGGGCACAGCTATTCGATTCATTTTAACCTGGAGGAGCTGACACCCCACTGTGCGTGCCACATGCCTAGAGCAGGCCCAGGCACCTGGGAAGGTCAGGAAATGTTTTCTTCTCCCCCACATGTTCACTGGGAAGTTGTGAGAAGGAAACTTCTTGAGCATCACTGAAACTCCTCCCCCCCCCTCTCTCATACACACACACACATACCATTTTCTCTGCCTCGACACCTGCAAGGAAGGCATCTTCCCAGACATATGCAAGTAGAACCAACACGATCCTTTTCCTCCCTGAGTTTAAGCCTGATCCCACTTGGAGTAGGTATTTGGTCCAAAACATGCTGAAACATATCAAAAAGAATGAGTCCTGAAATAGTATTTTTAAAGTATTACATCATAAAAATCTGAATTGATCTCTCAGTATTAAAAAAATGCCTCAGTAAGAGAAATCATTTGAAGGAATGTGGCACCACGTGGCTCTGAGAGAACTAGAATGTGGATTCCGGGTGGCAGACGTTACTGGGCGTTAACCTAGTGCCCGCTGTGGACCAGGGACATGGGCTCATCCCAACACAGCGCCTGCAGGGTAACGTGGAACAACTTTCTACAGAAGGTGGTGCCACATAGCAGAGGCCCTGGAACTGTGCACAGATCCAACAATGTTTCCAGTATTGATCCAAAGAAGGACTCAGCTGTGTGCAAAGACATGTGTACAAAATGTTTCAGAGCATTATTTAAAATAGAGTGAAAGAGAAACCACTGAACATCTAACCACAGAGGATCAGTTAAATAAATTAAGGTATATTCATGGGAGAGAACGCCATTCATCATCACATTTTTAGATGAATACATAAAATCAAGGGAAACTGCATATGTTATCAAATGGAAAGGTTACAATTTGGTTTCAAAATATATGCCAAAGAAACAGATGAGAAGACAGGCACTAAAACAGATACAGACTTATCTTTAGGTGGTGGGCTTGCACATGATTCTTATTTTCTTCTAAATACTTTGATGTATTTTCCTTCTTTACAATGAAAACAAATTATATCTATTACTAGAATAAAACTGATAATTTGTTTTAGAAAAGAGAGCTCCTCTTCAAAAGCCATAGGCAGCCCTGGCCAGTTTGGCTCAGCAGTTAGAGCATTGGCCCGCGGACCAGAGAGTCCCGAGTTTGGTTCCCACTAAGGGCTCGTACCTCGGTTGCAGTTGGGGTCGTGTGGGTGGCAGCCACTCGATGTGTCTCTCACATTGATGTTTCTTTCTCTCTCTTCCTCCCTCTCTCCCTCCTGCTCTATCTGAAGATAAATGCAAAAAAAAACACAACAAAAAACAAAAACACACACAAAACCATATAAAAGCCATAGGCTTTTCCAGTAGCTTATGAGTTAATTAATTTAAAAATTTTTGATAAAATGTACACAATGAAAATGTATTATTTTAATATAGTTCAGTGGAATTAAGTACATTCACATTATTGTGCAACCATCACCACCATCCTTCCTCACAACCTTGTCATCCCAAACTGAAACTCTGTACCGGTTAAACAACAACTCCCCATTTTTTCCTTTCCCTAAACCCTTGTAACTACTATTCCACTTTCTGTCCCTATGAGTGTGACTATTCCAGGTACTGCACAGAAGTGGAAGCATACAATAGTTGTCCTCCTGTGTCTGGCTAATTTCCTTAGCATAATGTTCTCAAAGTTTATCTACGTTGTAGCATACATAATAATTTCATTCCTTTTTAGGGCTGAATAAATAGTTTTCCACTGTATGTATTTTTCACATTTTGTTTCATGATGTTAGTTTTCTATGCAGACTTTAATTTTTAAGCATGTCTGAACTTCAAAATGATCAGCAGTTCATGTAATTAAAGGACGTATATCGATAGACTGATTAAAAACCCCAAATAGAATGAAGTAAGGAAAGAAGTTATTTTACACAAGCTCAAACTCACCCCCTGCCTTAAATCCACTAAAATTCACAACATTGAGCCATATTTTGCAGCAGGAAAGAATAACAGTGTTACACAGTGTAATAACAATGAGTGGCCCCAAACTCATGAACAATTAAAGAGGCTTGCCACTCAGAGTAGTGGCTGCCTCTGGGGGAGGGCACCAGGGAACCTTCTGGCTGACGGAATGTTCTATACCTTGATTGCAACATTTGTCATTTGTCAAAACCAGTGGACCTGTGCTCATAAGATCTGCACATTTCACTGTATGTAAATTCTAACTTGATTTTTAAAGAGGAAAGAAAAATAAGCTCACCAGCCCCCTCCCCTGAAAGAAGGCATGTTAAGCCTAAAGGAAATCAGAGTAAATAAGAATGTTAGAAAAACCAACAGGTCCTGCAGTTTAGCTACTGATGCTCAATGTCACTGTCTGCTTCAGGGCCCTCCACTGGGTCTGCACTAGCCCTAGAACTAAGTCCAAGTTCCTTTCTCCTGGCCGAGGAGACACCGGTTTGTCTGGGAAGTCTGGTAACCACACACAGGGACGACCTGCAGACAGTGCCAGGAACCTGCCTGAGTTTGGTACACAGCCCAACAGGTGTGAGACCAGGTGGCGAAACCCTAAAGGTGTGTGGCCCCGCGTGGGAGTGGAAAGCAGGTACACCCTGACTGCATGTCCGTAAGAACCATAAGCATCCCAAAGGAAAACAAGGTCTCAGAGAGGCGAGGGAACCACGTCTGAGTGTGGTCTGGAGCCCAGAAGAGACACTATTCTCAGGCTGGATGCAAGGTGTATGTTTCTGTCTCCTGGTTGCTTTAGCATTGGACTTGGCCAGAACCTCGGAGAGGGGAAAGTTACCTCTTTCTTATTTATGTGGTTATTTGTTTCCCTCCTCTGGACAGTGTTTCTTTTCTAAAATGTCAAGTTCAGGCCCCACATTGTGGGAGGCCCCAGTGTCCTCATCATGGTGAATTTCCTGCCAGACCATTTAAAGCACTTAGACCGTCAGACAATTTTTTTTTCTTTTGTAATCTGCTATTTTAGATTCTCCACACTACTATGTCCCTCTATTAAAATGCATGGCCCAGTGGTGACAGACCTCAGGGTGTTATGGAGCAGCAGTCAAGAGCACACAAACTGCTTATTGGTCCAAAAGGCAACTTTAAAAACAAAACAGCCACACCGAAGCCAAATGGCGGATCAGAAAACGACAGTCAGGGACTCAAATACTGCCCTAGACTTAATGTTACATTTCTGTAAAATCGGAGCAGGGGTTCCGACAAGCTTATTGATGTGGACTCATTATCATTTAGTGACGACAATAACCTGGAATGAGCAGCTCACTGCATAGATACTGATAAAGACTACTGAGCCTGAAAGCTGCCCAACCCAGACTAGACCTCCTTGGGTCTCTCACAAAGCAGGCTACCCTGACTTCTCACAGGAAAATCACCCTCACAGCCAACTTCGGCCCCTGCTCCTTGGCTCACGTTGCTCTCCAGAAAACATCTCATTAACCTACTGGTAGACATTCTGCTCTTCAGCCGTTTAATTCCAACTAAATGCCCCAAGGAGCCTCAGTCCCACCTTTCTAGTCATCTTTGAGAGTTTTTGTGCAGCCCTACTGGTGTGGCTCAGTGGTTGAGCATTGACCCATGCACCAAGAGGTCACCGGTTCGATTCCCGGTCAGGGCACATGCCCAGGTTGTGGGCCAAATCCCCAATGAGGGGCATGCAAAAGGTGGCTGGTTGATGTTCTCTCTCATTGATATTTCTCTCTCTCTCTCCCTCTTCCTTCCTTTCTTTCTAAAATCAATAAAGGGAAAAAAAATTTTTAAAAAAGTTCTTGCGCAGAGATTCCCAGTTTCCTCCCAGCCGCGAGTCAGGGTCCCCACTGCCGGCCTCATCTCCATCCAGGTGGGATGATGGATTGCAGACAAACTGCAGGAACTGACAAGGGAGAGGATGTGCGTGGGGGCATGTGGGCTTGGAGGTTCCTGGGGCTGCCTCTCACCACCTTATGCTGGAGGGTAAGGAGCCATACACACAGCCCATCCTGCAGCCCTGAGGTTGGGAACAGAGGTGTTAACCCATGTTAATAAGAGGACTGATGATTCATACCAACAAACCCATCTTTTCAGAAAGGAATCCTCTAACAGGGCCAAAGGTGTCAGAATCATCAAAAGCCTTGCCAATCCAGTCATATCAAAATACCCTAAAAATTCTAAAACCAACTAGGACCTGTGAGCTAACAAACCAAAATATACTCCCCCAACGAGAAACAAAATTGATCCATTGGTCCCTAGGGACCCCCATGGCATTTCTGAACCAGATGTACAGGCAGTTTTTTGATAACTTTTATCCAGAAGAATAAATACCCTCCTTGCCCTGCCAAATAATGACGTTATTCCCCTTCCCCAGTTGGAGTCTGAAAGCACTTTCAGTCTGAAGAAGCAACCATACAGCAGAACCAGAAAGTTGTGATGCGTAGGTCTTCCAGTTGACGGAGACAACTGCTGTCTTTGTCATTTTAAGCTCGTTGGTTCTCAGCACTGACTGGTATTCGGTTGTTGGAGTAGCAGCTGAATGATTAAAACCCATGGAAATAGAAAAAACAACTAAGAAAATCTGGGTTTGTAAGGCTTGACAAGAAGTCTGCTAATTTACCTACCTTGTAACCTTCTTCGCCTTCTCAGATGGGTGCTATCCACTTGGAGGACAAGGGGAGAAGACCATTTACAGAGAAGGAAGCAGGGGCTACACCCTCCAGATGAGAGCTGTGTCGAAACAGCCGGCCATGACCACACTTACTGCTCCACGGCAATTACCGAGCACCTCGCCATATGTTATCAACTGCACTGTGCAATTAGACGTTTTGCTCCGTGAGGCTGATTGCAAAGGTGTTTCATGTATGCTTCCTTAACCAGATCCAAGCAACCGGAGGGCAGGGGCTGTGTCAAATATGCCAATACTTCCCTTGTGCCAAGGTCACGTCACTGACATTAACTCTAGAATCTCTCTAGAACAGAAAAAATCAGCGCGGGGTAGGAAAGCAAGAGTCACAAAGCATATATGTTTTTCCCTAAAGAGGGCTTCCACAGTTATTTACTCTTCATTTTTCATGGAACGCTAATGCATTTTCATTTCCCAGAGGAGATCCAAAGCAGAAAATTAAAAAGTAGTCAGCATGTATTAACAATTTTTATGACTTATTATTTTTATTGTATTGGTTGGTGCCAAACTCTCGGTTAAGTATTTTGAATATCACCTGCCAGTGGACATCCGCGATTGCTTGGCACAACATCGGACATTCACAGGCCACCAAGAAATGGTATATTACCTTTTGCGTATTATGTTTATTCAATAGGGTAGGGAAATGTGCAATATAGATTTCCAGCAACAACCTTTTTCATACTAAAAAACAGAAAAAAACAACAATTTGCATTTTAAAGGATAAGCTTCAGTCATCACTTAGGTAGCTCATACCCGCATAACACTGCATAAATTGGTTTTCTGTACTTCTAATTCATCTCCACAGCAACTAATAGAGTCACAGATGTTAAAAAAAAATACCAGATTGACTTTTAAAAAATTCAGACATCATCCAAGTCACTTTGGTATGCTATAAAAGCAGTTCATTGAGGTTTATTTATTTCAACACACATAGGTCATTAAAAGAATGATTTTTCATCCGTGGTCTCCTCTCCCCCCACCCCAGCCCCAACATACCCTGCCCACTGCCTCAGACAGATAAGGCAGAGTGAACAGCACTGAGACCAAATTCTTCACCACTAACATAAAATTGAGCTTGTCACACCCACAAAGTGACAGTAGCATAAATAACACTATCCAGAACACTTTAAAAACTGCTTTAAAAAAATTTGATGTATTACTAGAAAGAGATTTAGATGTTGTCTTGATGTGTGATCTATTTGAATATCTGTGAAGGACATGCTTGGAAAGAAGTATTCTGACAAAGTAGTAGTTAGGCTGGTCATCAAACCACCTCAATAAATAAATGAGCAAACAGTCTAACCACAGGATTATACCTTTGTGACTGACTCTAGGCACAATCTGCGTTCCTAAGTTCACCAAAAGAGAGATCCTTAAGTAAATCTGAAGAGAACTGGGAAACATGGTAGAGAAGTCAGTATCAATTGGACTAAGGAGGTCACTGTGTCCTTGACTAAATATGGACTGCCAGAAAAGAGTGACCTCATTTTCTATGTATGAATGAGAAACTGAAATAGGCAGCAAGTTATACCAGGCAGAAAGCCCAAGGTAGTCAGAGAAAACATGTTCTTTACTTAGTACAAAGAGATGCTCACTGAAATTTTATATTGCAAAAAATGAAGCAAACAAACAAAAAAAACAACCAACTAAACAAACAAAAGCAAAAAAAAATGTCAGCATTTAAACAATAGGAGAATATACAGCAAAGGGTATTGCAGTATGCTCATATATTCAAATATCATGCTATTTAAAATCATTGCGAGATCCTCAATTATTTTGGGAAGAAAAAAAAAAAAGATTGGGAGGAGATACCCAAAATGTTAAAGGAGTATTTTTTTCTTCAGAGCAAAATTATAGGTATTCCCCCCCCCCTTTTTTAATAATCAAACTGTAAGCAATTAGCATACATTACTTTTATAATTAGATAAATAAATATTATTTTAAAATGTATTCCATTAATGTAGAAAAAATTGGAAGGAAAAATGTCTCCCACTTACAGTTACTTAAAAACTTAGCTTTGGATTTACGTTTCTGTCTTTAAGTACTTTGGAAAGTAAAACATAGCAATGGACACTTTTATTATTATTACTTAGGGCCAGCTCTGTCTCTTCCATCACTGAGTGACCTTGGATGAAGAGTCCCTTTCAACAGTGGCCAGTGCCATTCACTACATTCACCCTTTTTAATTCCTGTACCTCCTAGTCTAATGGAGAACTTTTGTGGGGGTGGAGGTGTTTCTCTATTTAGTAGATAGGAAGAACATTTATTAAGTTATTTTTCCTGGGCTTCTCTCTTTTATTTTTGTTTCCATTTTGTGATATTAATAATTTGAGACCCTCATTCTTTTACTGTGGAAGCCTAATAGTAGATTTCCTTTCCTTTCCTTATAAAGGTCTTTCCTACATTAGAAAGGGGGGCTGGGAACACATTCTAACATTCCTATCATACATCTTATTCCTGTAATGGTAACAATCCATATGCAACACTCTTCATTCACAGATAAACATCTGGGGTCACTGAATTGCCATATTGGACCCAACCAAATTCAGGGAGTCATAAAGGACAATCTGAAATATCGAAAGATATCATTTGAGTGTGGAAGAGTGGATTACCTGGCACTAGGCAGAACACATTTCTTCTCAAGTTAAACAATTTCAACTTGCTTTTACCTTTCAAAGTTGTAACAAAATTATCCTTAACATTTTAAGTATTATTTGGTACCTTAAAAAAGCTCACTGCTTTGCCCTGACCAGTTTGGCTCAGCAGTTAAGAGTATCAGCCCTCAGACCAAAGGGTTTTGAGTTCAATTTCTGGTCAAGGGCATGCACCTGAATTGCAGGTTCAATCCCGGCCCAGGCTGGGGTCATATGGGAGGTGGGTAATTAATTGATGTGTGTGTCTCTCTCTCCCTCCCTCTCTTTCACTCTCTCTAAAAATCAATGGGAAAATATCCTTGGGTGAGGATTAACAACAACAAATAAAAGTTCACTGCTTTATCTACATAATTTTGTGAACTTGGCTTTTAAGATATTCAAAGGTGCACCAAGTTTAGTTTTAAACAGAAATAATAGTCCATTGAACATAGTAAGACCAAATGGACATTTGCAGATACTTTTGAAGAAATACATTGTTTTAGCATCCTCCTTCTTTCCGTAGCAATAATGGATATAGTCTCATTCTTTTCTATGGTGCTTATGTTGTTTATTATTATAAAGCAAGCCATTCTATGCCACATAGCTTTTTTTTTTTCAGTGTAGAATTCAACCCTCTCCTCCCCTTAAATTATTGCTATGATCAAAACTGAAAAATATGATAATAGGTTTTGCTAGTCTTGTTAGAGTAAACATTCCATAATATTTGGGTTCCTCCCTGACTGAGCTATGAAGTTATAAGGAAATCTACATACAACAGACGATGTTCATGGAAGATATTAGGCGGCTCTGGACAGACTGTTACAGGCTTCCTCCTATCTCCTCCCCCACGTGAACTAATAGCTGAGATAATTCATGTGTCAATTCCTATACACAATCACATATGTGCTGCTTATTCAAATTTCAGTGGAATCTTTTATATAGCTGGATTTCCATTTTAAAAGTTCTGTTCACATTTTCTACAGAAACCACACATTGAGATATTTATAATAATAATAATTTTTAAAAAACCTTCTCTAAGAAACATTTGAAATGATTTTATTATCCTTTTGTTCTGGACAAGTCAGAGACTTAAAAGCTAATGAGATGTTTTATTTTTTAATTTATTTTATTTATGTTTTAATCCTCACCTGAGGATATTTTTCCATTGATTTTCAGATAGAGGAGGAGGGAGGGACGGAGGGAGAGACATTAATGTGAGAGAGACAGATAGATTGACTGCCTCCTGCATAACCCCAATCAGGGCCCAGGATGGAACCAAAACGAGCCATGTGCCCTTGGCCAGAATCCAACCCGACACTCTTCTGTCCGAGAGCCGACGCTCTAACTGCTGGACCAAACCAGGCAGGGCGAGATGTTTTATTTATTTTTATTTTGCATTTCTTGATTCTC
This sequence comes from Molossus molossus, assembly GCF_014108415.1. NCBI lineage: Eukaryota > Metazoa > Chordata > Mammalia > Chiroptera > Molossidae > Molossus > Molossus molossus. The sequence continues at coordinate 27,701,456 of NW_023425366.1, read as the reverse complement.
TCAAAAGCGCGAGAACCAGGGGCTGTTTTGACCTTTACACTCCCATGTCACCTCCCTGCTTTAGGATTAGTCAGTTACTGAAATAGGAAATCATTGTTCACTCAGGGCAAGGTGTCATATACCTGCTCACTCTGAAAGAAGAATGATAGAGATCTGTATGTGTCCATCTGTATGTGTAGAATTGAATAAAATTCATGCCAAAAGCTGCACATTTTCAAAGTCTAACACAGACCTACTTTTGCAAATAGATTCATTTCTCTTCATCTTTATTGTACTTTGAAGCAGCTGGGATAATATGCTCTTGTATTCATTACCCACATATGACCAGGTCATGCCTTAATTCAAACTGTAATTATTTCCCTCGTTTAATACTAAGAAAAAGTAAGTTCCATTCTTCCCACCTTGTACATTTTTCAAAACAATTTTCATATGATACTAGGAGGCAAAGCAAGGCTTTGGGAACCTATCCATTTCTTCCCCCCATCTCTCCACCCCTAACTCTGATAAAATATCTCCACTTCCAGGCAGTCTTTAACCTTGTAAATATGCTGGCATTTAAGGGATAAGGAACTCAAACACCAGTTGTTGATAAAACTTGCTCCTGTGCAAAAAAGATAACTGCTCTAGTACTTTGCTTATGTTAGCCATGATTATGAGGTTAGCAATATGGTAAAGATGAGTTTGAATTAGTAGACCCACGATGGTAAACAATATGTATAGTCTCTTATGTCTTGCCACCCTTTTGTAACCTCAGGAGATGCCTTCCCTTACACTAAAATCAAAACCTTAGTTATTTCAGCCTTGTATTAAATCAAGGCAAATGTGAGGCAATACTATGGCATGCTTCAGGTCATTTAATTATGAGAAAGAACACTCTTGTTTCCTCCAGTTATCACTATGTAATTCACACACACACACTACAGTTCAGGGAGAAGAGATCAGGTGAGCATCCTGGACAACCTTTGGAACAGCTCCAAGAAGATAAGCCTTAACATAGTAAAAGGTTCAGGTGAATATACAACACTTGACTCACCTCAAATGAGCAATGTAGTGAATTCAGGTCTAAAAACCTTTTCACAGATGATAGGAAATGCCCAAAGTCACCAGTTAATTATGAAAGAAGGTAAGGTGGGCAGGAAGGAGGTGAGCAGCAGGGCAACCCTTGGGGAGAGGTACTGGCAGGGCACAGTGGCAAAAGAAAAGATATAATAGTTAATCAAAGGAAATTAGTTGGCTTCTAGACAAAGGTCTCTAGAGACTGTATTACATTGTGGACACTTATCTGCATTAAAATCCGAAATAAAAGTAGCTTACAATGTCACTAAGTATCAGGGAGATTATAGAGTTGGAATCAATCGGAAGTTCTGAGCAAAGAGAGGCAAATCCAAGCAGACATTCACCAAATGATGGTGTCAAACCAACCCTCTTCTGAAAAAACGGTTCCCTTTTTTTAACTAAAAGTTCATCAGAATAGGTGCATTTTTAAAAATACAAATATCCTTTGCAGTCTCTTGACTTAAAGAAAAAGAACATAAATAAGGTGCTACAACACCAGAAGTGTTGCCCATTACACACCCTGGCCAGTTCTGATACCTGCGCTGCAAGGTGGCATGCTACTGCCCACCTCCCTCCTCTTCCTGGCCTTAAAATGCAAGTGCATCCCGCTGGGGGCCCTGCAGGAAAAAACAAACAAAAACAACAACAACAACAAAACGGTCCGCACAAGGCTAAGTGCAGAGCACCAATGCATCTCGGCTGGGGAGTCTGCAGCGCCTGTTTTGCAATGACGCCACATGGAGATTAAGTGGGGGAAAAACATGAAAAAGAAACAAGGACGAGAAAGCAACAAACAAAAATGTGCTCCCCTTTTAGGGGTCCAAGAGAAAACAAAAAACAAAATCTCAAACTAGAGATGATCAATGGTCGCTTATCAGGACACACTGGGGACACCCCGAATCCATACCTGGGCTGAAAACAAATTAGAAGTAACTGGGAAATCAACTGGGGCACATTCTCATGCAAAAATCTCCCCATCATCACCATCACCATCATCACCAACCCCGGATAAATAAAACCCCAGCTCCTGAACTACTAGAAACTACATTTTACTTACAGACCTGCGGTTTACATAATCACAAATTACATAATACTCCTGCTGTGCACTAAAAACCCTTCTATAGGTGAAGCGCCAGAGAAAGCTAGAGCGAGAGAGAGCTGGAAAACTCTGCTGAATAACTGGGGGAGGGGGGAAATAGAGTGCTGGAAAAGTCATCCTTGACAGGCTGCAAACCCAACCAAATGTTCCAGGATAAAAAGGAACTCGGAGCAGGTGACTCCCTTCTGCCCCCATCCCACGGCGCTGGGGCGTCTAAGGCCGAGGCAGAGCGAGCGGGGAGCGGGGCGCGGGGCGGCGCTGCCGGTGCCGGGCTAGGGGCGCGGCGGGGCTTACCTGCTCCCCGAAGTCGATGGCTATGTTGGTGATGCCCAGGGGCACCAGGAACCGGATCAGGGGCCAGTAGTGCGTGAGCGCCGGGAATTTCACCATAGTCCCCACCGTGGGCTGACCCCACACACATCTGCCGCCGCGAAGGGACTCTGCCGGGGGGCGCGGGGCGAGCGGGCCGAGCGGGGGGCGGGCGGACGTAGGCCGGCTCCGGCGGGGCCTCGGGGCGGAGGCGGCGGCGGCTCTTCGTTGCGGCTGCGGCGCCCTCTCCAAGCGCGGCGGGTCTAGCAGGAGATCCGCAAGCTCAAGTCCATCCCTGCTGCCCTCCCACACAACAAAGATCTGCCGGGAAAAAAAAGAGGAGGGACGGCGGTGGCGGCGGCGGCGGCAGCAGCAGAAGGTTCTGCTGACAGCGGCTCCATTATAAGCGCTCTGGGGCCCGGAAATAAATAACCACGCGCACGAGGCGCCGCCGCCACCGCCGCCGCCGCCGTGCGGAGGAAATCGGGGCGGGCGCGGAGGCGCGGACACCGCCGGCAGCCCGAGGGCGGGAGGGTGGCGGGCTGGGGAGGAGGCCGGGCCGGGAGGGCGGGCGGCTCCCTCCTTCCCACCGCGGCCGCCGCCTGCGCTCGGCGCGACCGCGGGGGGCGCTGCACACGCACAGGCCGCTGGGCCGCCGCCTCCCCGGCTGCCAGCCAGCGCCGCCGCCTCCGCTGCGTCCCCGGGGCGCGCGGGGTGGGACTCGCAGCGGTCCCCGGCTGGCCCAGGGGCGGCGTTGCACGGCCAGGAGCCTGAGGGCGCGGCGTGGGAAGCTTGAGTGGCGGGGCACAGGCTACCCGGAGGCCCGGGGGTGGCCGGGCTCTGCATCCCAGCGAGGGGTTAGGGTCCCCGCTCTGTCCTGGGAGGGGCTGGGACGTGTGAAAGACTGGCAGTGGGGGCAGGCGACAAGAGCGCGGTCGCGGGGAGCAATGGGGGCACTCAGTGGCCCTGAGGGAGCGGGTTTGGGCAGAGGGGACATGCGGAGGGGGCTGCTCGGGGCTGGGGCTGTGGGTTCGATTCGGGCACACCCGGGCAACTGGGGACCCGGGAAGGTAGAGGTGCCTCTGGGAGGACGCTGGAAACTGAGAAACAGTGGCCGTGAAGGGCGCCTGCAGGGACCAGTCCCCGCGGCCCACTGCGCATTTTGCCCAGGGGACATGGGTCATCGTTGCCTCTGGACACTCTGAAGAGATGCTCAGGCTGGGCCGGCCGCCCTTGAGGGCGCTCAGACCCGCCTCCAGCACAGTTTGCTAACAGCGAGCCGAGATTCTTCTCAATGCAGCACTGTTGTAAAAAACAAAACAACAAAACTAGAAAAGTCTGTCTCTTTTAAATAAACAAGGAAAAAGAAATAAATGTTTTACAATCCTGTGGCCCAGTGATTTCAGAGTAAGTAAGTGCTGTGCTGAGTGTTTTACCGGAAACTTCAGAACAGTATGACAGCGAAGCAGCATCCATCTCTGCACCCAGCGCGCCGTGCCCGGCGTTTAGGCCCTGGTGAATGAGGAGTACCTGGGGAGGCCGGGTATGGATAATCTCTGTACCTTCGCTCAGTTTATTCGTTGAACAACAACAACAAAGACTATTACAAGCGGTGAAGTGGAGGCTCGCGCACGGCCGATTTCCTGTGCAGTCGTCACCAAGGTCCTGGCACTTACCCAGACCCGTGGTTGGTTTAATGCCCTCTTGGTATTCCTAATGTTTGAAGAAGGGGCGGGGCAAATAATGTGGCCCGTCCTACTCCCCCACTCCTATTGTTTTGCACTCCCCCCCCCTCCCTGCCACCCGCGTCTTTTAAAGTTTAATTAGCATAATGAATTAAAATAATTTAGTATTAAAAGTAATAAAGTAATGTTACACCTAAAAATGAGCTTGTTTCCTCACGTTTAGCTTTGTAAAGCTTGCGTCAATAGTGAGCTTGAGACTTCAACGTCCTGGCTTCAGATATTTCACAATTATTTGAAAGTTTTAAATGTTTTCCATATTTTATGCCCTTTAAGAGACCTTTTTAAATTCCACGCAGTATGAACAAGGCCTTGAGAAATAGGAAGCTAATTTATCTTGTGGCTCTGATGTAACCTCAAATTATATCCTCGGTAATTAAAATGAAATTTTGGTAATTATTGTGTTAAATGTGTCACATAATGTTATTTAAAAGACTTCCCAGCAAAACAGGAAGTTCTTGTGTATCGGTCTCTCCTTAGTTGCAAATTCCTGAAAGGTGTGTTTTAATATAGTCAAATCTTACTTTAAATATACTAAGAGAGCTTGTTATTTAAAGGAATTCTCTGGGAAGGAGTTCTTTTCTAAAGTAAATATTACCTTATGGTTTATTCATTGTGTTAGTCTAGGTTTCTGCGGGCTCATTCTAGGTAAAGCAGTCTAATTACACTGACCTTTGTCTAGAATGTGGGTTGATGAGGTCTTGGATCAATCCTCATCAAGTCCAGTTTGCTTTGGCTAGTCCCTAGACAAGGACAGGACACCCTGTTGCTGCTGACTGATGCAAACACACTTGCCATCTAAAGGAGAGATGATGAGAAAGTTCTAGTAAATCAATGAAAGATCATCCATCCCTGTTTGAGTATTCTAAAAGAGTATTTTTTAAATGAGTGATTTAAGAGCATCATCTTTGATTATGGCAAAGAGCACTTTTTAGATTTGAAAGGCCTCTGAATTTCAATCACACTGTGGCAGTGTGGGAGTGAATGAGACACTTAATTATTTTTTCTATCAAAGAGTCAAAATCAGATAACATTCCAAGGGAGAATTTTTGGTCTCTCTCTCTTCCTCTTTTTAATTTATTAGTTGTTTGAAAAGATAACTCCAGAATATAACTGATTATAATAAATAGGAGGTTTTCTATCTTGCCCAGAACCCCAAGAAGAGATTACAAAGTCATTTAAATTAGATTTAGAGGGTGTTATCTTTCAGAGGGTATAGCTTTATCTTCAATTCACAGTATTCAGGTTAAATTACATATAGGAAAAAATACTGGAAAAAAAAGCTCAACTATTAACAGTTGTTAGTTATAGCTGCATAGTATTATTATTTTGCTTTTATATATTTTTTGTATTAAATTCAGTGGGCATTTACAAGATTATAAATAGAAAAAAGAGCTTTTAAAAATATTTACAAAGCTTCATCAGAAGTGCAAGTTAGCACTGATTTCAGCTCATAGAAAAAGTCACTCTCTCCAAAACAATTTTATAAATGACCAGTAATGTATTATTATTTTGATTCCTTAAATTATTAACTCCAATTTTTGAAGAAGCTAATGCAAAGAGAGAAACTAAAAGTTACATATGTGTCTGATTTACATTTTTATCAGGAATTGACTTTAAATGAATATGTTGAAGTTATATCTGTGCAAAGGAAAGAATTAAAAAGATCATCCAGTTCTAGAACTCAGATTTCCCTGACCTGAGGAGCCCAATGGCAGCTGGTCAGAATTGCAGCAGTGGATGTGGTCTGGGAGATTTGTATAAGACTAACTTTATATAGTTATCTACATTGGTCGCACAAAATTATCCTACATCATATATTTAGTATAACCAACTTATTAAACAGATAATTTTGATGGAAGATTTAGTCCTGGATATTGGTGTCTAGTTTTGAAATGAGCAGTAAAGCCCTCCCCAAATAAGCATAAATTCAAGCCTGACTATTCTACATCTGGGCCTAGTACAATTTTACTACATGGCTCATTGGAGATACAGTGAACGTAAGCCTCTGATTGACTAGGCTTAGTCAGTACACGTTTGAATAAAATAAAAGACTAAAGTAATAATAAAATAGACTATTTCATTGTATTCATATAAATATTATTCTGTTTGATGAAGTCATGATTTCTGCCCAGATCCAAGCTTTTGGAGAGCAGAAAGAGAGGTTGGTTGTTTCCTTGCCCCAACTGCAAGTTTTACTTTTACCGTCTGTGTCATTCCAGCCCAAAGCCTAGTTGTAACTTTCCTGGGCTAATTATCAAAGCCAATTGTTCTCTCAGCACATCCCGGCTGGAGGTGAGTGGCATGGGTAAATTATCCTGAAATTGAACGTTTCCTACACATAAGCTAGAATTAGCTGGTTAAGCTCTGCCAAGAGTTATGGTCCTTACTTTTAATGGTTGCTTTAATATATTTATTTTTGGTTAAAGAATATTTTAAAAAGTACTGCACAGATGTTTTCAAAATGTTGAATTGTAAAAAGGAAAGAGGAAAATTTCTACATGCTGATATGGAATGATCTGCTGAGTATTTTGGTAACTGAAAAAAAGTAAGATGCCAAACTGTAAAACTGTATGCTAGTTTGGGGGTAAAAAGGGAAAGAAATATGAATATGGTTGTGTGTACGTGTGTGTATTTGCTTATATTTGTGAAAAGACACACTAAGTATAAACCAAAAACTATTTGAATACTTTTTAATTTAAGACAAAGAGAACACAATAGAATAGGGATGGAAGAAAAACGTCCCTGAATGTACCTTGTTATCTAATTGAGGTTTTGGAAACATTCATGTTTTACATGTTGAAATATAGTTAAATGAAAAGAAAATAGTTATGGACAGCAAACATAAACATCATGCTTGTTTTTTTGTTTTTTGTTTTTGTTTTTTTTTAGTTTATTCCTCTTTTAATCTGGGAAAAAGATCTAAAGGAGCTTCCATTAGAACACAAGTATATATATGCCTTAACCACTTTTATACATTTTGATTTTCCTGTAATTGCTAGAAAATAAAACATTTGGGGAGCCTCTTACAAGGTCAGCTATGTAACCTGATGGTGTTCTTTATTGGAAACTATTAACTTATTTGAGAAGTGGCCTAAAAAACAAAAGTTTGGGGATGGATTCTGCTCATGCCACTCAAAAACATCACCACCACCACCACCACCACCACTATCACCTGACTTTCAGAGCTCTGAAAGTGATGTACTTTTTATAGGTGAGCATTTGATGATTTTCTGACTTATATTTGGCTCATTATGGTGAAACACAAAAAGTAAGTGTGTATGCATTTCATCCTGGCCCTGCAAATCTAAGGTCTGGCAGTTTTTAATGAATGGAATGAAATGGAGGATGTAACTAAGATTAAAATGTAGCTAAAATTTGGTTCCTCATTTTTTCTCTCTGCAACTTCTGCTTTTGTTTGTTTTATTTAAATGATCAAAAATAACATAAAATGCCTGTAATAAAAATATTTTAGAAGCTTAAATTTGTAATCTTGCTACCTATCCAAGGTTTATTTATTTTTTAAAGCTCTTTAAAAATATCGTGTCTTAAATATGTCCTGTGTAATTCTAGTTCACTTTGATAATTTCTCTTCCGTTTTATACTTTGGCAATCAGAGTGAGAGTTGTATTAGTCTCTGTTTCTAGTATACAAGTCTGACATCCATCACAGAATATTAGATTTCCTGAGATTGGGAACCATTTAAAATACCATTCCATCTCCTTTCTCCTCCCTATTTCTCACTTCCACTTCTAGGACAAGAATAGGTACTAAATATGCTTTGAATTGAGTTTTCCATAAGTTTAAATTTTATTACTTTAAATTGATTTTTAGAGAGAGAAAAACATTGATGTGATGTGAGAGTGAAACATCCATCAGCTGCCTCCTGCACATTCCCCACCAGGGACCGAGCCCGAAATCCAGGCATGACTGGGAATCAAAGTGGCAACCTTGTTGGTGCACAGGACGATGCCCAACCAACTGAGCCAGACCAGCCAGGGCAGTTTTTAATGTTTAATCTCCAAACTGATGAGTTTATTATCCTTTCCATTACACAGTCAATACTGATTTGACATCCTTAAGATTTTGATAATACATAGAAATCAGATTCCTAGCTTCTCAGACTTTACTATTCCAGAGAAGAGGTAGACAAAGAATGGTCCTTTTGATTGTTACTATATTTAATAGAATCTATTTTTCCTTTTCAGTGTTATTTATTAAATTAAAGTTGGTATTAATTCATCAGACAAATATGTAGTACATTGTCACCTTCACATTAACATATAGCTTATCCTTAAATTCCTATATCCCCACCAGAGCATTTGTTTATTTGAAAATGTTCCTGATTTCAAAATGGTATCCTGATACTTATTACATCATTTTATTTGTGACTCAGTAGATTGGTTGATTAATCAAGGTGTTAATGAAAACAGTGTCACTTTAATCTCCACAGAGATCAGTTAAAGTTGTTTTAATTCACTCAGAAACCTCTTTTGAGTGCCAACGGTGTGCCAACATGGTGCAATGTGCTAGGCATAATAGTATGAAATAAAACAAACATAATCCAACTAAGATTGGGAACAAAAGATATGTTTTCTCTATTATTCAACACCATGCCGGAGGTCCTAGCCAATGCAATCAGGCAAGTGAAAGAAATAAAGGACATACACCATTGGAAAGAAAAAATAATTTGTTATTTACAGATGATTTACATAGAAAATTCTGGAGATGCTATAAGTAAACTGCAACCTAATACGCGAGCTCAGCAAGGCCACAGGGTAGATAATACAATACGATACGATACGATACGATGCGATACGATACGATACGATACGATACAATACAATACAATAATCAATTGTACTTATGTATACTAGCAGTAAAAAATTGAGAAATGAAATAAAAAAACAATAACAAAACATAACCCTGTCATTTACAATAGTATTAAAATCCACAAAATACTTAGAAATAGATCTCACAAAACATGCTCAAGCTTTATATTGAAACTACGAACAGTAGGCGTTTAAAGAAGACCCAAATAAATGGAGAGGTGTGATGTGTTAATGGATCAAAAGCCTCACCATTATTAAGGTATTAATTTTCCCAAAGTTGCTACAGATGAAACATAATCTCAAATAAAATCCACTGAAAAAAGAAAAGCACAGGATTGAGGAGAACCTAAACAATTTTGAAAAAGAAGAACAAATCTGGAGAACTCAGACTACCTGATTTCAAGACTTAGTCACTGCAGTGTGGTGCTGGCGAAATAGACATACAAATCAATGGAATAGCATGAAGAGTCAGAAATAGATCCTCACATATATGGCGAATTGATGTTTCACCAAAATGCCAAGGTAATTAAATGAAGAAAGAATAATATATTCAACAAATGGTGCTGAGACAATTGGACATCCATGTGCACAATAATAACCCTTGAACCATACTTCATGCCATACATACAAACGAACTAAACTAGATTGTAGATTTAATGCAATGACAAAGCTTCTAGACAAAAACATAGGAGAAAAAAATCTTTGTGACCTTAGGGAAAGATTTGTTTGTTACACATCAAAAGCACAAACCACATATGAAAACCATTCATTTCTCACAACTAATCTTTGAGAAGGTATATTAGTTGAATCCCTTTGTTGAATGTAAAAGAAGTCAGCTTAAAGTAGTCTAAGCTGAAAAGAAAGATTTATTATGAAGAGACAGATATGTTCCATAGAACCCAAGCCAACAGCAGATTCCCTCAGGAAGGGACTAGAACCAGGGACCAATCCAGAGGCTAAGAATGTAGGACTGATTCTTCTCAATAATGTGCTTTTTACTATAAAAACTCTCAACTTTTTTTCGCCTTTGGAACACTCTGGGTATTGCCCAGTTGTGTTTCTGATTTGTAAATCTTAAGACCCTTGGCCTCCTGATTCATTTAAACTTGGTTGACAGGTGGCTGGCTTGGTAGGGTTGAGTCCTGGGACCCACCGCCTTGTTGCCAGAAAACAGAAATGCAGAAAAGCAGCCATAGTGGTTCACCAGGCAGGCCTGCTCATCTGCACAGCTGGAAATAGTGGGCATAGAATTTTTGGTCTCTCTGATTGCAAAGCCAGTTCTCCCAGTTACTTCTCTTGCGCTCCTTCTGGCTTGACCGCATCCAAGCTGAGTTTGAGCTGGGGCTGCTGCCTAAAGTGGACTGAGCTAGGAAATGCTGAAGAAGGTCCCCGCAAACTGGACTGAGGTAGGACAGCCTGCAGGCAGGGCTGGGATCTGAGGCAGGTCAGGAATTGGGACACACCAGGGTGTGGTCCCTGTGGCCAAGGTAAAGGCTGGACCTTCAGGAGAAGCTGGAGTGGCCTCACCCAGGCGGAGGCAGTGGCTGCAGCTGCTCACAGAGAGACTTGTTTTGGTTGGAGGTGAACCTCTAAGTTTGCTTTTTGGTGAGCTGCCTAACCCAGGAAATGTTCTAGTCATGTCTTAAAGGCTTAGCCCCTCCAGAGAGGGTCTGGTTTTCCTGAGTCAGTGATTTTTGTTTCCTTCTGTCTAAGAACGCTGCCAGTTTGACTCCAAAAGCATGTTTTGCCCTCAGGGTGAATGGGGGCTCAGGTAGCTCTGGAAGGAGACCGAGTCCTCTTAGGCCTGGAGTTAGTAATTTTCCAATTCTTTCCTGGTGCTGGGCCCCAGGTCGACGTTTGACCCGAGCCTGACACTAACTCCATCAACTCCAGTCGCCAGGGTGTCTGCACAGAACAGGTATCCATGACAGGTCTTATCTTGGGGTGTCTTGGCTGCCTACCAGGCCAGAGTTGCGGTTTGCAGGAGGCCCCACTCCAGCAGTAAAGAAAAGCACCTATTTTTGCACCAGTATTTCCTAAGAACTCTTAGCGCTTTTATGGCATGTTACAATGATGTGTTACACATGTGCTCACCTCTCCTTGATGTGTCCGTGCAGAACATGTGGCCAAAGCTCAAAAAACGTGTAGATAAATAACAAATTAGGTTTGAGATAGAGCCATTGGATAGCAGTTTCCAATGCAAATTATGGGACCCGTTTATTTGGTTTGCTTTCCCAGGACTTAACTTTTCTCCGCAAAATTCCATATATTTAAATCTATACAATCTTCAAAACAGCATAATCATCATTTACTGTGTTTTCTGAATCCTAAATGCTATTTTTGGCTACTTTTCAAAGCCAGTCTGGGATGTGTAATTTGGAGGCAGAAATCTTGAAATTTTGGCTGGTATGTAAAAATGAAAGAACACATTATTGGAATTGGATAAAAGCATCCAGGGCATTTGCTGGCTGTACTAGAAGACCATTTAATCCAACCGTCCTCCTTATGTGTGTACCTGGCAGAAGCAAACCCTGTGACAACACAAGCTGGTTAGCCAATGACATTCCTCTTGCCTTGGTGATCTCCATTTCATTCTTCTTACTGTTCTTGGGTTCCAGTGAGGAGGTTTGGGTGTGGCCATGGGCAATCTAAATGTTAAAGGGCCAGGAGGAAAGGCAGGGTGTTTGAAGCACCTAGACAAACAATAATTAATAATAAAAATAATAAGCACAGCAGCAGGTAGTATTTACCACTCACATACCATGTGCCATACCATGCTCGGTGCTTTAGTGTAGTACCTCCCCATTCATTCGCCCATTCAGTTGTTCAACAGTTATTAATGGGTCAAGCAGCATTCTAGGTGCCAAGGACACAGCAATGAATAAAACAAAGTCCTTGCTCTACATTCTAGTAGGGAGACAGACAACAGACAAATACACATATACCACAAGGTAGACAAGTCCTAAGAAGAAAGATAAATGCGAGCACGGATAAAGGGGAACAGAGGGGGACCAGGGGAGGTCATTCTGTTGAGTAGGTATCTGTCTGCTTTTCAGTCAGAGGGAACTGCGGTGCCTTGAGCTGGGGAAGGGCTTGGTGTGTTGAAAGAGGGAGCAAGAGAACGAGTGTTTGGTGATAAGGTGCACGGGGGTAGCTGGGAGTCTGAGTGAAGGGGAACCATTGGAGAGCATTGCACAGGTACATGTTTTGACGTAAGTTTTAAAGGAATTGTTCCACCTGCTTAGTGGAGGACAGGCTGGGTTGGGAGCAGGAAGGCCAGTTAGGAGGCTACTGCCTTGTCTAGGAGGCAGATGATGACGGCCTGAAGCAATGAGCTAAAATAGAGGAGGTGGGATGAGGTGCATTCTGGAAATACTCTGAAGTTGTGATGGCTGTATTTGCAGATGGACTTGGATGTGCGGTGAGGACAAGAGAGAAGGCATATTTTGACCTGAATCCAAACTAGTGGTACCATTTACAAACACGGACAGCACCGGAGGAGGAGCTGATCTGGACATGAAAATCAAGGGTTTGGTGTGGACATGCCAACTTTGCGATGCTCATTTTACATCAGCTGGAAATGTCAGAGAGAGTTGAATGGTGAATTAGCCTGGAACTCAGAGGGGAGGCTGGAGATTAGATTAGGGTTACATCAGCAAAAAGGTGCTATGTGAAGTCACGGGCCTGGATGAGGCCCTCAAGGGGGTGAGAAGATAAGACTTTCAAGACATGTCAACATTCACATGTAGGAAATGGACAGGCGCTCAAAGAAGTGAGAGGAAAACGAAGAGAAAGTGCCTGCTTTGACATTAAATCAACAAGGCGACCAACTCTGTCAAGGGCATTAATGAGTTAAGCCACCGGGTTTAGCAATATGTATTCCATTCATCTCAAAACCTTATATGGTGGGTACTATAATTATCCACACTTTACAAATGAGGAAGTCAAGACGCAGAGAGGCTCAGTAACTTTGCTGCGGCTCACAACAGTCAGTGATGGAGCCAGGGGCCTCCCTGAAGCTAAGCCCAGGGCCCCACAGTTCCCTGCTTGGGCTATGCTGGGGACACCCCTTTTCATTTTTTTTTTTTTTTTAATCCTCATCCGAGGACATTTTTCCATTTTTTGTACAGAGTGGGAGGAAGAGAGAGAGGGAAACATCGATGTGAAAGGGACACATCGAGTGGCTGCCACCCGCACGACCAACCAGGGCCGGGGACAAACTGCAAGCGATGTACGTGCCCTTAGCGGGAACCGAACCCGGGTCTCTCCGGACCGCAGGTGGACGCTCTAACCGCTGAGCCAAACTGGCCAGGGCAGGGACACCCCTTTTCTTTCCTACTTCCAGTCTGTGAGTCCTGGGCTTTTGACTTCACCTCCAAGGTCAACAGTGACACCCTCCAAGGAAGGAGGCTATCTCAGCTCTGTTCGGAGGATGGCTGATCATTGCAAAATTTTCTGGGAGAATGATTCAAAATGAAGACACAGGGAGGATAATATAGAGCATTTAAGAGGCCCCTTCCTTACCACTTATGTTCAGTTTGAACTCATAATTGCTTTCAAATGTTCGTGTGTGTGTGTGTGTGTGTGTGTGTGTGTGTGTGAGAGAGAGAGAGAGAGAGAGAGAGAGAGACTAAAAAGTGTTTATACCAAAAAATGTAGTGGGGGATTTGCAGGCTTTTCTGAGAGATTGCAGGCTACAAGACAGATTGGTGGTGCAGTTGAAGCTCTTTGTGTCTGTTCTTTTTCTTTTCCTCTCTTTTATGCTTAATGCATATTAAAGAAAGTTAATTAGGACATTGTAGGAATAGCATAAGTACCCTCATCCCTAAAGAATGTTATCTATTGACTGTAAAATACTTTGCACAAAAAGGCATTTTCATTTTTTTTTTCTTGAGGAAAACAGTAGTGAATACACTGCCCTACTTTACATATATTATTTTTTGTTGGTATATTCTTAAAATTAATACTACACTGAATATAGATTTTCAAATCTAAGTTCCTTAATCTAAAATTGAATGGAGCTAGCCTGGCGGGTGTGGCTCAGTGGTTGAACATCGACCCATGCACCAAGAGGTCAATGGTTTGATTCCTAGTCGGGGCACATGCCCAGGTTGTGGCTCCAATCCCCAGTGGGGGGCATGCAGAAGGCAGCCAGTCTATGTTCTCTCCCATCGATGTCTCTCTCTCTCTCTAAATCAATGAAGACAAAATATTTTAAAAATGAACAAAATTGAATGGATCTAGATGCATTTATAGGCTTTAGGTGCAAAAATCGTTTTTAGACGATAGTTACAGAATTACAGACTCTTAATTTTAGTGTGAATTAGCTTCCTAGGCTGCCATAGCAAATTACTCCAAATTGGGTAGCTTTAAACAATAGGAATTTAGGTTCTCACAGTTCTAGAGGCCTGAAGTCCAAAATCAAAGAGTGGAGACAGCTCCGCCCCCTCTGAGGTGCCAGGGGAGGGTCCTTCCTGGACTCTCCCAGTTTCTGATGACTCCAGGCATTCCCTGGTTTGTGGCATCAGAACTCTAATTTCTGCTTTTGTCTTCCTGTGCCTTCTACTCCAGTCTCTGCCTTTCTCTGGTAAGAACTCTGTGATTGGATTAGGGTCCATCCTAAATCCAGGATTATCTCATTTCATGATTCTTTTTCTTGATCCTCACCTGAGGATATTTTTCTATTTATCATCAGATAGAGTGAGTGGGAGGGAGGGAGAGAGAAGTAGAGAGAGGCAGAGAGAAACATTGATGTGAGAGAGACACATCAACTGGTTGCCTCCTGAATGACCCTGACCAGGGCCGGGGAAAAACTCAACCAAGGTGCATGCTCTCAACTGAAATCAAACCTGCGACTCGTTGGTCCATGGGACAACGCTCTAATCACTGGGCCAAACTGGCCAGGACTCATTTCGTGATTCTTAGTTATATTTGCAAAGATCCTTCTCCAAAAAAAGGTTTCATTTACAGATTCTGGGACTTAGGGTTCAGATGTATATTTTAGGGGCCACTATTCTACCCACTATACAATGTTTGTGGACAAAATAGAGGCACTGTAATAAATCCAACTGAGAGTAACCTCTCAGGGTGATCTGATCATAAGTTCCTAACTGGGGAAGTCACGGTGGGCAGTCATGCGTCAGACATAAAAACATTTTTTAGTAAAAGGTTGATTTTTGCCTTAAGCAAACCCTGTTCATTGTTTCTGTGCATATAAGTTAACACATCTTTGAAATGCTTAATTTTCAGACCCCTAGGAAGAATAACCACTCTGAAGAGAACCCATAATCTTGTTAACTCTCCTGTAATCCAATCCCTGCCTTGCTTTCTCCCATCTTCATGTAATTATCCTTTGGTTCCCTCCTTCATTTCAAATGCATATAAGAAACTGCAAAACTGTCCTCCTGAACATTTGAGATCTTGCTTCTTAGCAATTGCATCAGTTTGGCTCAAATGAACTCATAAAAATTCTATTCAGGGTTGGACGTTCTTACCTCAACAAAACCAAGACCCTGTGGTAATTCTTATTTAATGCTCACAACAATCCTGTGAATTTTTCTGTCTCTCCATTTTGTAAACCTAGCAACAGAACCTTTGAAAGGTTAAGTGGCGCACCTATGGTCACCAGTTTGTCTGGTGGAACTGGGCCTTGGGTGAAGGTATGTCTGGCTCCTCAGCCCTAGTTCTTCCTAATCATTTGGAATGACTGAATGAATAAGTGCATCCACAGTGAACTTCATGTTTACCATACTCTGCAAAGTGTAGGTAGCTAATCATAGCTTTGGCCCAAAAGAGAGCAGAGTTTGCCATTCCAAAATATGCCTCTTTGGGAATATCGATATTTTAGGCTGGCTACTTTTAAGAAACAGCAGACATGGGGAAAGCTCTAAAAACCCAGCAGAAGCTGTCCTTTGTAAAAGGACATCTCCATGTGTGAGGTTGTTTCCCTCACTGTACTAGGAATAGTGGGCTATCTAAATCTCTAGAAACTCTTTTCAGTGGAGATGGTAGGACTTAAATCTGCATAACCATCTTACCCTTGTTTACTGTGCTTTTTGTATCACATCCCATAATTGACTCTCCACCACCATCTTTTTTTGTCTTTAGTTGAAGGTGGTATTTAAGGTAATGGCTTTGGTCATTTGGCAAGTTACTTTACCTGGGTCTCGCCCATGTATACAGAATGTATACATACTATTACATTTTAATTTGTTTTTCTTCTGCTAATCTATCTCATTTGATTATTAGACCAGCCAGAAGAACCTATAAGGGTAGGGAAAAACTTTTCCTCCCCAGCAGGCCAATAGTGCTAACCAGAGCAATAGTTCCCAAATGCTGGTCCATGGGCCGGCGTCAGCTCAGAACCAAAGATTTAACAATCTTTGATATAAGGATATTATGAACATGAAATAAGTTTATTCTATTAAAGAACTAACTTTGTGCCCTGGCTGGTGTGGCTCTGTTGGTTGAACATCGTCCCATGCACCAGAAGTTTACCAGTTTGATTCCTGGTCAGGGCATATGCCCAGGTTTTTGGGTTGGATGCCCTGTTGGGATGCATCAGGGAGACAACTCATTGATGTTTCTCTCTCACACATCAATGTTTCTTTCTCCCTGTCCCTTTTTCTCTCTTTAAACAATCAATAAAAACATTTTTCTAAGAAAGAACCGCCTTTATGATAAGATCATGTCCATTCTTTTCTGGTATTTGCACAATAATGACAATAATAATTGGTAGTTTTTTTTTTTTTAACATTCTTACTTGGCAAAATAGACTGATCATTTTGAGTTGGACTACCTCCTCCCTTTTTTTTAAAGACTTATGTGAGATCCCAATGCCTGGAAATGACTGTTCTAGAGACAATTAAGAAGCAATCAGCAGTAGAACCCCTATTTGAGGGCAGATAGGCAGGTGCCTTTAGTAGATGATTTTAAGACTGCAATAAGAATTACTTCTCAGAAATATCCTCTTTCCCACCATGCCCAGCTGACTCTGAGCAGTCTTTCATAAAATGCCCCCCTAATCCATGAAAGGAATACTCCTTTGATTTGAGCAAAACTGTTGCAGGCATTGGCTTTTAAAGGGTTCTGTTCAAATGAGGTGCTTGGAGAGCATATATTTCTAAGACTTAGAGCAAGGCAACTAGAATTCCATGCAGAAGGTGATTGTGGGATGAGTAGAGGGAGGAGAACAGGGCACTGCCCATAAAGGCCAGGGATGTTTGGTTGAGGAAACAGGGCTAGTGAGAGCAAGTCTTTTTTATTTTATTTTATGTTTTTTAATCCTCACCCGAGGACATTTTTCCACATTTTATTCAGATAGAGTAGGCGAGAAAGAGAGAGCGAGAGAAGCATCGACGTGAAAGAGACACATCGAGTGGTTGCTACCCACACGACCCAACCAGGGCCAGAGAAAAATTACAACCGAGGTACGTGCCCTTAGCGGGAACCGAACCTGGGTCTCTCGGGACCACAGGCCAGCGCTCTAATTGCTGAGCCAAACTGGCCAGGGTTTTTTGTTTTTTTTTAATTTTTTTTGTTTTGTTTTGAGAGCAAGTCTTAAATAATGGGCCTACCCAGAGTATCACTGAGCAAGTGCACAGAGAGAAAGTAAAAGAATGGGGAGGATCTTGAGGGTGGTACACTAAATGAAATAAGTCAGATGGAAAAGGACAAAAACCATATGATTTCACTCATAGGTGGAATATAAAACAAAAGTAACAAATAAGACTAAACTAAAACAAACTCATAGATATGGACAACAGAATGGTGGCTACAGAGGGGGAGGAGGGTAGGAGAAGGGTGAAATGGATAAAGGGGGTCAAATATATGGTAATTAATGGAAACTAGATTTTTGGTGGTGAGAACACAATAGAGTATAGATATTAAATTATAATGTTGGTACCTGAAATTTATATAAATTTATTAATTAATGTTACCTCAATTAAAAAATAAAGAATGGGATGGTCAGATTTTGTGTTATTCTACTTCAAAGCAAAAGTCCAAATCAAAATAAACACAACAAACAAAAGTCCCATGATGTCATAAAAAATGGGCCAGCCAGTCCTGGCCAGTTAGGACGAGAGGATCTCAGGTTCAATTCCTGGTCAAGGGCATGTACCTGGGTTGCAGCTTTGATCCCCAGCCCTGGTGGGGGTTCTGAAGGAGGCAACCAATTGATGTGTGTCTCTCACATTGATGTGTGTCTCTCTCTGTCTCTCTCTCTGTCTCTGTGTGTCTCTCTCTCTCTCCCTCACTCCCTCCCTTCCACTCTATCTAAAATCAATGGAAAAATATCCTCGGGTGAGGATTAATAACAACAACAAAGGGCTAGTTTCCATGTGGAAGTAAGTGTCAGATGAGCTGATGGAATTCTTTTAGTTTCTCTAATTTAGGAAACATAGAGTCATGGGGGATCTCTTTCTGATTGTGTTCAATCATTGCTGGTGATTAGAGTGACTGACAGGATAAATTTAGGTAATTATAATCTTTTCCTTACCCATATTTCATAACACTCAGCCTTACCTAACAGAATTGATCTGGTACCCACAACTACAAAAAGAATATCGTGAGTAAAGCAGTAGATTACAAAATATAAGGCACAATTAGGCATGTACCATGACCCCAGAAAGGGCTTGGTATACGGCAGACTTCATTTTTATTGTCTCCTTGGTGAGTCATGAATCACTGCACCCAATAAACTGCTGACACACTTTCCAGCAGAATTTATCACCCTGATAGTAAAACTACCTCTCACTGCTGAGTAGCTCAAAAGTTAAAAAGCCACATTTATGAGGTAACAAGTATTAGAACAACATCAGAAAGATTGTATATGATCAGAAATAGAACTATCCAGCTGCATAATGGATTTATTATGTCAGTTGTATAATTGCTTTTTTCCTGAACCAGATAATGTTGAAATTAGCAATGGTCAAGAATCAAATCTGGTGGTATTTCACATCTGTAAACATTTCGATAATTATAAGGAGACAAGGACTTCTGGATGGCAAAGGATAGAACGGCCTAGAGATATTTCTTCACTGTGAGAGATCTGAACCCTAAATTTGTACTATATTTTTATTATTTGTGGTTGAGAATGAGATTAAAGTATTTGTAGGTTCGGAATACAGTGGATCTCCAGTGAAAACATGAAGCAAATACTCTCAGCATCTACCTCCCAGGAAAGTGCTGGAGATTTGGCAGTGTGATGACAAGCAAGAGAGAATCTCTGTACTCAGGGTGCTTACAACCTAGACGAGATAAGATATGCACGTATGCCTTGGCCGGTTTGCCTCAGTGGTTAGAATGTCAGTCCTTGGACCGAAGGGTTGTGGGTTCGATTCCTGATCAAGGACACATACCTGAGTTGCAGGTTTGATCCCTGGTCGTTTGGGAGGCAACCAATTGATGTGTCTCTCTCACATCAATGTTTCTTTCTCTCTCTCCCTCTCTTTCTTTGCTTTTCTTTTTTTTTTTTAATCCTCACCCGAGGATATTTTTCCATTTTTGTACAGATAGAATGGGAGGGAGAGAGGAAGGGAGAGAGAGAGAGAAACATCGACATGAAGGGACACATCGAGTGGTCGCCACCTGCACAACCAACCAGGGCCGGGGACAAACTGCAACCGAAGTACGTGCCCTTAGCGGGAACCAAACCCGGGTCTCTCCGGACCGCAGGCCGACGCTCTAACGGCTGAGCCAAACTGGCCAGGGCTCTCTCCCCCTCTTTCCCTCCCTTTCACGCTATCTTAAAAAAATCAATGGAAAAATACAGAGGAGGTGAGAAGGGAGAGAACTCTCCTGTCTGGGAGTGGAGGACAGCTTCATGGAACATGTGGCATTTGCATTGAGCCCTCAGGATGGGGTCTAGAAGAGGACCTGAAACATTTGAGATTCTACCAGTTAGGATTAGGGCATGACAAGATGTAGGGACACGCATTCCTGAAAGACAAACAGCTTGAGTATGAAAGCACAGGGCTTTCCCACAGGGGTACCCTGAAGCAGGTAGAAAGTAGGGCTCCTAGTAATGAGCTTAGGAGAGTAAGGCTGGAAGACAAGATGGGCCTAGATTGGGGGACTGAAGAGTATTGTTCCGTGTGATTATTGCAGACAACACTGCAATATGATCATTTTATATACCATCAGCATTTATAAAATAGCTTTGTAGATGTTTGGTCAGAGGAAAAGAGTTTGAGCTGAGTCCTTCCTATGGACAAACCTGGAGAGATGGGGGAGACATGGCAAGAGGGAGAGAGACCTGAGGCAGCAAAAACAGACGAAATAAAGGCTGTGAAGCATGGTAGCAATAGGACACATCTGAGAATGTTCTAGAATAAAAAAAAGTCACTTCACAAAATACTGGAGAGGTAGTAACTTTGTAAACAGGCTGGGATGATAACAACACATTTATTTTGATTTGATGCATTCTAGTGGACAACTTAATTCCACCACAGGACTATGGGATCTGTACTGACCACCGACAGTGGCCACCAGAAGGCTCTCCCTACGCGCTACACCCTATGTTGTTGGTGCACATGGCCGCCCCTCCCTGCCCCCCAACAGTATCAGTAATTATGTTAAACATGGGTGGACTATAGTGAGTCAAATTGTGTCCCCCCCAAAAGATATGTTCAAGTCCTAACTTTTAGTACCTGTCTATGATCTTATTTATAATTAGGGTCTTTGTAGATGTAATCAAGTTAAGATGAGGTCTAAGAGAGTAAATCCTAACAGTTCTCATCACAAGGAGGAAAAAAAAAACCCACATTTTTTTCTTTTTATGTTTGTATTTCTATGAGATGGAGGCCAGCTGAACTTACGGTGGTAGTCATTTCACAATATGTGTTAAGTCAACTCATTGGGCACACCTTAAATTTACACAGTGCTGTATATCACTTATATCTCAATAAAACTGGAAAGAAAACGTTAAGGTCACACTGAATGAGGTGAGCCTTTAGTCCAATAACTGCTGTCATTAGCAGAAAGGAAGATTTGGATTCAGAGACAGAGCAGACAACAGGGAAGAAGGCCACATGAGACCCAGGCCAGAGCAGGCCAAGGCTGGCGTCATTCTGTCACAAGCCAAGAGATGCCAAGAACCTCCACACCATCAGAAGTCAGAAGAGGCAAGAAAGGATTTTTCCTCAGAGGCTTCCAGGGAAGTGGGGTCCTGTCGACACCTTGATTGTGTACGTCTAGCATGCAGACCTTTGAGAGAATACATTTCTGTTGCTTTAAGTCATTCAGTTCGTGGACATTTGTTATGACAGTCCTAGGAAACTAACACATGGACAATCGCTGCAATTAAGAGACAAAGATTGTCATGCTGGATGAGAAATAATTTATACAGACACACACAGTCTGAATGCAAACAAATGAAGAATAATATACCACGTGAACACTAGCCGACAGAAGGCTGTTGTGGTGATATTAGGATCCAACCAGGTAGACTCTAAGGTAAGAGGAACATACCTTACTGATAAAATAAGCTACTCAACAGAAATACATAACAATTCTAAATTGTATACACAATAACATGGCTTTAAACCATATGAAGCAAATAATAGCAGAACTAAAAGGAGAAATAACAATCCGCATTATAGTTATAGATATTATTGCACACATCTCTCAGTAACCCATAGAATAAGCAGTGTGGACAAAAAATGGGGTCTATGGAAAGTGACCTCAAACGGTGATCTGATATCAATTCCTAACTGGGCAGGTCATGGTGGGTAGTCATCCCCCGGGCCTCCTATACCTTCTTTGGTAAAAACTTTATCTTTGTCTTAAGCAAACCCTGTCTGTTGTTTCTTTGAAATGCCTTCTTTCAGAGCCCCCAAGAGAACACATAATCTTAACCCTCCCGTGATCCCTTCCTGCCTCCTTCATGTAACATTTCCTACATTCACTCCTTCATTTCAAATGCAAAAAAGAAGCTGCAAACTGTTATTCTCCAAAGCATGTATCTCAGTCTGTTGAAATTTTTCTTCCTATCCTCTTTCTGGCTCAAATAAATTTTTATGAAAATTCTCTACAGGTTTTGACATTCTTACATAAAAAAAATCAGTAAACATCAAATATTTGAGCAATGCGCCCTGGCTGGTTTGGCACAGAAATTAGAACGTCGGCCTGTGGACCGAAGGTTCTTGGCTTTGATTCCCAGTCAAGGGCATGCACCTGGGTTAACAAGTTCAACGCCCAGCCCTGTCTGGGGTCCTGTGGGAGGCAACTAATGGATGTGTCTCTCCCACATCAATGTTTCTCTCTCTCTCTCTCTCTCTCTCTCTCTCCCCCTCCTTTCCACTTTATCTGAAAATAAATGAAAAAATATCCTCAGGTGAGGATTAACAAAAATAAACAAACAAACAAAACAAAAACAAAACATTTGAGCAATGTAATTTACCAACTTGACTTGAGCAATGAGCTGAACTAGTGTAGAAAACTTACTTTACCCACCGACAGATGGGTGTCCATGGCAGGGAGTGCCTCCACAGTGTTGGCAGCTTTTTCATTTATTTATTTATTGCCAAGAAGGCTCTTCCTCATACTAGTTATACCGACATTCTATAAAGATAGAGCAGAAATAGCTTGCAACTTTTGCGCCTTATTTCCTACCCTCCAATGCTTTGGTGAAGGGACATTAGGAGAAATAAAGGGACCAGGATAGTTAGTATTTGATTGGCTCAGTAAATATACAAATGATGACAAGACCAGAATGATTTGTGTGTGTGTGGGGGGGGGGGGGTATCTGTGGTTAAGAGGCCAGAGCAGCGTGAGCGCTGGAACCAGTGTGGTTGACAACCGGGAGAGGAGTCAGAGTCCAGACCGGGGGAGGCAGGGCCGCCTTTCTTCTCTCCCTGGAAGCAGGGGCAAGGTGAGGCTGTAAAAAGGGACAAGAGATAAGGAGTGGGCCAGTGGAATATTATGGGCAGCCACAGAGTGCAGAGGATACAGTGTGGACTTTGGAGTCACATTGCCTGAGTTTGAATCCAGCTCTAAGTCTTACTGGTGGTGTGACCAGGAGCAAGTTACCGCACCTCTCTGTGCCTCATTCACCTAACTGAAAACCAAGAAGAACAATGGTACTAGGTTATAATGTGTGGTGAGGATTAAATAAGTTGATAAGGTTGTTATGGAGACAAGATAATGAGGTTGCTACATTCCTGGCATACTATTCAGATGTTTGCTGCTTCTGGGAAGAGGCATCTTAGGGAAACTGCTATAGTAGTAGGTGCCCAAGCAGTTGAAGGTATTGGTGCAAAGGTACAGGGCAGGACAGAGGGTGCTTGGTCAAGGACCTCTGGGCCTTTGGGTCACCTTCATAGCATTAGAAAGGACCCTGGACGGTCCCAGGGCAATGAGTCTGGAAAGCACGAGTGCCTCTTTCACTAGGATTAATAGCATCTCTATTTCTTTCTCCATCTCTTAAACTTAGTGGTATTTTTCTGATTATGAAGGCTCCACATTGCAGCAGTATTTGCAATAGGTAAAAATTCGAAGCAACCTGAATATCTATCAATAAGGGGATGAATTAATTAATTATGATATATGTGATGACCACTTCATAGCAGTCAAAATAAATAATTGGTTCAATGCATAGCAACCTGAACAACTCTTAAAATCTAATGCTAGTGAAAAAAGTAAGTCATAGTATAAAAAATTTATGTAAAATTTAAAGTACACAAAAGCAATATTATATGATGTTAATGAAAGCATAATATATAAAAATTAATAAAAACCCAAACTCGATGGATGTATATTCAGGAAGAGAGGGTCTGAGGCTAGAAACAAAGTGAACTCAAATGTCATCTAGAACATTCTATTTCTTTTTTACAGTTTATCTGTCTTTCTAATCCTTACCCAAGGGCATGCTTGGAGAGAGAGAGAAACAATGTGAGAGAGAAACCTCAATCGGTTGCCTTCCACAGGCTCTCTAACGAGGGATCAAGCTTGCAACCCAGTCACGTGCCCTGACCAGGAATTGAACCACCAACATTTCTGTGCATGGGATGGCACTCAACCAACTGAGCCTCTCTGGCCAGTTAAATATCTGTTCCTTCATTAAATATCTATTCCTTCATTAAATATCTTAAGCAAAAACAAGTCAGTCTGGGTGGAGGTCCATTATTTTCTTGTATTTTCTCTTATTTTAAAAAAAGTTGTCAGGCCCCTTGTAGAAAATTTAGAAAACAAAGCATAGAAGAAGGAAGCAACTATTCAGATATAATCACTATCATCATTGAGCCTTATCACAATGTACTTAAATTGTACTGTATATACAGTTTTATAAAATGCTTTTTAGCCCTGGCTGGTTTGGCTCAGCGGTTAGAGCTTCGGCCCACGGACCAGAGAGTCCCGGGTTCGGTTCCCCGCTAAGGGCACGTAAACAGTTGCAGTTTGTCCCCAGCCCTGGTGGGGCCATATGGGAGGCAACCACTTGATGTGTTTCTCTCACATCGATGTTTCTTTCTCTCTCTTATCTTCCTTCTCTTCTGCCCACTCTATCTGAAGATAAATCCAAAAATGTTCTCCGGTGAGGATAAAAAAAAAAAACTTTTTAAAGTTAATGTATTATATTTTCTTTTGCTGTCATTTAAAGATGCGACTTTCAGTGGCTACAAATAGTTCATCGTCTGCACATAGTACAATTTATTCTATCATTTTCCATAAGTAGATATATAAGCTGTTTCCAACTTGTGTCACTGTAAATAACGAGACTGTGAGCATTGTATATTTCTTATTATTCCATTAAGATAAATTTGGTTCAAAATATGTGGCATTTTTAAGGCTATTAATACACATTGACAAAATGGTTTTCTAAAAGTTTGGGCCAATTGACACTCCCACCAGTACTGTATGGGATAAGTGCTGATTTTAAGGTTCTTTAAGCCAATAATAAGAATTCGATGCCAGTTGGTATGGCTCAGTGGGTTGAACATCATCCCAAGGACTGAGCAGTTAGGGTTTGATCCCTGGTCAGGGCACATGGCTGGGTTTCAGGATCGATCCTCAGTAGGGGTTGTGCAGGAGGCAGCCAATTGGTGTTTCTATCTCTCTCTTCCTAAAAAAATTCATAAAAATGTATTTAAAAAAAGAAAAAAAGAATTCTAACTCACCCCACCTCTTTTACAAATGTGTTTTTTCTGATCCTCCAGGCCTATTTTTTTTTTTTTGGATTTCCTCTAATGGTCCCTTAGGCCTCGGAAGGGAGTAGCTTCTGGCTGCAAGATGGGCCAGGTGGGCGATTTCCCTAATATTTGCTCCTGTGGGAACCTCAAAGCCAACATCTTCCCTCGGATGAATTCAGTTCTTCCAGTCATTAGGCTGAGGGCGTCTTCTTACTGCTCAGCACCTCCTACTCTGTGGCTAACACATACACTGCATTCTTCCTTCACAGAGGAAGAAAAACCTGTTACTTTGTAGTTGTTGTCTTACATCAATAAGAAGCCAGGGACAATACTCTTAGCCAAAACCCAGTTTCACTGTAAGTGGCTGTCCCTCTCCAAATGTGATAATCCAGCCCTGATGTTCACGACGACTGGCAAAAATCCCCTTCATCTGGGAACCCCTCTCTGTATCTGAAATCGATTCTAATCAGTGCGCTATTGATGAGTATCAAATGGTCCAGTGAAAGAAATAATGGTTTAGTTCTGGCCTATTAATGGACATGTAACATGTACAGGGTAGGGCAAAAAGGTTTACACTTGCTCTAAGGAAAATAATACAATGATTAATAAATATCAATACAAGAATAAACTCAGTGTTTTGCATATTCACAATTGTAAACCTACTTTTGCCGCACCCTGTATGTTATAGTCCACATGTTCACTTTTCGTATACATGCAGACATAAGCCCCAACTGTTTTAATAGAACCGTCCGCCTTGTTATACTATATTGCTTGTAAACTTACATTGAGCCCTGGAAGGTTTGACTCAGTGGTTAGAGCGTTAGCCTGAGGATTGAAGGGTTGTGTGTTTGATTCCAGTCAAGGGCACGTACCTGGGTTGCACATTCGATCCCCAGCCCTGGTCGGGATCATGCAGGGGTAACCAATTGATGTTTCTCTCTCACGTTGACATTTCTCTCTCTCTCTCTCTCCCTTCCAGTCTATCTTAAAAAAAAAAAAAAAAAAAAGTCAATGGATCCTGGCCAGTGTGGCTCAGTGGATTGAGCATCATCCCATGGACTGACAGGTCCCAGTTTGATTCCTGGTCAGGGCACATGCTGGGGTTATGGGCTCGATCCCCAGTGGGGGGTATGCAGGAGGGTGCCAATAGATGTTTCTATCTTTCTCTCCCTTCTTCCCTCTAAAAAATCAATGAAAAAAAAATCCTTGGGTAAGAATTAACAATAAACAAACAAACAAACAAATAAACTTCCATTGAGATAAAGAAATTATTTGTATACTAAACTATCACCATAAGATCTTCATCCATTCAAGATTTTAAAGTAGAAAAGTAGCCACTTCTTACTTAAGCTCTAAGCTTAAATATCATATCCTCACCATGACCCATAAGTCTATCTGATTTTATTCTGTGCAAACCCTCCCCCTCAAACCTCCTTGACCTTCCTTCTAGAACACAAACACAGCATGTTCCTGCTGGCCTGAGGACCTTTGCATATGCTGTTTCCACTGCCTGGAATAGTTTGCTTCCTCCTGGAAATTATTCCTGGCCTAGCAGCTCTCACCCCAGGACCGTTTTTTGCCCAGTCTTAGTAGATGAACTAAAAAGTCACATCTTCAGGAAAGGCTGTCCCTGATGCCTCAGGCCACATCTGGACCCTCTGATGTAAGTTAGTGCAGCTTTTTGTGTTTCTGTTTGTGATTCTGTGTTTATCTGTGTCATCATTGTTTGAAGTCTGTCTCTCCCCTTGATCTGTGAGCTCCATGTGGGAAGGGACAGTTTTTTCTTACCACCCTAAGCACAGCTGCCAGCACAACACGAGGTTGATAGGTTCTGGATCAATGCTTGTCAAATAAATAAATGGACACTGACATAATAAGGCTGGTGGCTTGGCTGGGTTACTGTCATGGCCGACTACCCTCACATGCAATTTTCTTGCAAGGGGACAAATTATTTCTTATGCCACAGAACAGTGGCATTCAGGATGTACTCTTTCAAGACAGATGGGAAGGTTATTCTCACCTTTCTCATTTACTGGCGATGGGACCTTGTTACTACCTTTGCCTCAGTCTCATTTTAAAATGGGGACAATATCTCCACATCTTCTCCATCCTAAGACACCATCGACTTTATGATGACTATCATTTCATAATAACATTTTAGTGGAAAAAAAACTAAACTGTATCCCCCAAATCATCATTCCTGTCATATTAAAGATACACATTGATTGTAAAACACGCCCAATACTCAACATGTTCACAAGTAAATAAATACATACATGAATAAACATCTTAGAATTTAGACAAAATTTGGAAGTTTCTACCACAAAGGATGGCTGTCAATATTAAAAGAGATGAGTGCATGCTAAGTGTCTGGCTAAGTGCCTGGCACACAATAAGTATTCAATAAAATGATGCTTATTAAGTTGCTTACTATTGTTGCTGTTATTTTAGTTTGAAAGGATTAACTTGATTTTAGCTTGTAGGTTGTATCCCCCCAACAACATTAAAGGGCCCATGTCTTTTATCTCTTTACAGATTCAATCCCCCCATCCCCAACCCAGTGTTTAGTAAGGTACAGTGAACATGAACTAAGCATCCTTAGTGTCTGTAAACTGAAGAATGCCAACCCCGAGGACCAGAGCTGTTTTGAAGCTCACCCCCTGCATGGCCTGGAATCAAGGGGAAGAAGACGGAGGGTGGGGCCCTGGTGCTCCTTAGACAGTCACCCTCAGTACCCAGCTCCTTCTCTGAAGAAAAGCCCCAGTTTGCTGGGCCTGCACTTGCTTCTCTGTTGTGGTCAGGATGTTATTGTCTTTTTTGTGTTTTTACAAAATAACATGGGAGCGTGTTTATTCTCAGAGATGACTGGTGGGCGTTTTCAGGCCCACTACACCCCCTTTCCAGGCTTTCATTGCTTCCTGTTTACCCCTGTGTAGTTGCCTCCCACAGACCCCCACACTCTCCTCTTCGCAGTCGGCCCAGTTCAATTCAATGCAGCTCAAAGCAGCAAGGTGCTCTCCCTGGAGTCGTCCTCTAGGGCCTGGACAGGCGCTGCTGTTCCCCAGTGTCTGAGCCGTAAAGGCCCATAGACCTGTGAAGCAGCCTTCTCACCAACCTGTAGAGGATAAAGTCAACCCCGAGTTAGTCTGCTATACAAATTGAGGGGAAGCTGAGTTTGTCACCCCAAAATATGCCTTTAGTGATATTGATTATTTTAAGCCGATTTTTTTTTTTTATCCTCACCCGAGGACATTTTTCCATTTTTTGTTCAGATAGAGTGGGAGGGAGAAAGAGAGAGAGAGAAACATCGATGTGAAGTGACACATCGAGTGGCTGCCACCCACACGACCAACCAGGGACGGGGACAAACTGCAACCGAGGTACATGCCCTTAGCGGGAACCGAACCCGGGTCTCTCCGGACCGCAGGTCTAGGCTCCAACCGCTGAGCCAAACCAGCCAGGGCTAAGCTGATTATTTTTAAGAAACAAAAGGCTCAGAAAGAAACTTTGACCTTTCCCCTAACTGCCTAAAAGAATTTGGATAGAGGGCCTGTTCCAGGAAGGGAGACAGCATCACAGATAACTATGGTTTAACAAGAACTATGTGTGATAGGGAGGGAGGCACCTAGCAAGGCCCCTTTGATCAAAGTCCTCTCTGTGTCCCAGTGTCAAAGATGGCCCAGCAAACATCTGTTTACCAAACATTTGCTTTCCCATCTCCGTGTGAATTGCCTTCTTGCTCTTTGAAGCCTAAACCACACGCCCCTGCCCTCTTCCTCAGCTTAACATGGCATATAAACCTTAACTACCCAATCTGTCCTGGGTCCCCTATTCTTATGGAACCCCTGTGTATACATACGTAATAAATGTGGTCATTTTCCCCCTGTTATTTTGTCTCAGGTTAATTTTTTATTTGATTGTTTGCTAATAGTCCTCACCCAAGGATATTTTTTCATTGATTTTTAGAAAGAATGGAAGGGAGGGAGTTGGGGTGGGGTGGGGAAGAAACACGTGTGAGAGAGACACATCGATTGGTTGCCTCCTGCATGCCCCCTACCAGAGATTGAGACCTAAACCAGGGCATGTGCCCTGACCGGGAATTGAACCTGCAACCTTTTGGTGCACAGGGCAACACCCAACCAATTGAGCCACACCGGCCAGGGAGAGACTTGTGATTTTTATCAGAATAAAGTTATTTACCTTAAGGATTTTTCTAAACCCATTTTTCCTATAGAGGACTTTCAATTGAAATAATACATTTCTCGTTATGTAGTTACTTTCATTTGCTAGAGACTCTGCTTCATAAGGCCACATTTTCTCATTTGCCTTTTTCTTTCACATACATGACAGACACTAGTTTTAGGGTAGATCTCGCACAATCACTCTCGGAGTATTGCCTCTCAACCCTCTCTTTGAAGCACTGCAATCTGATCTACTCACAGGCCTGTTTACCCCATTGGAACTGCCAACTTTGGGAGTCCTCTGAAGGTTTATGTGGACTTACGCTTTGTGTACCATTCTAATCTGGTTAAATGCTACTGTCCTTTAAAAATAATACTTTGTAGCTGCCTAAAAAGGTTCAAGGTTACTTCTGAATCATAAATACATAATATGTTTAAAATGTGTGTATAAAATAATTCATCTGTTGTATTTAGGAAACTATTTGTTGTATGCCAATTATTATAATGTTCTTAACGCAGTAGGGTTAAACAAAAGGCAAGATTATTAGTGGTCAGAATTTTTCAGTGTAATAAACATTTTATTCCTTAAAAATAATGCTTTATAGAATTTCAGCACCATTTATTTAAAATATTTAAAGTTGTGTGGGGAGGACAGGATTGGGAGGAGGGTGTCAATGGGGGAAAAAAGAGAAACCTCTGTAAGAAAAATAAATTAATTAATTAAAAAATAAAGTTGTTTTGTTCAATTTTACATGTAAAGTGAGAAAACTCACATGATTTATGAGAATATCAGTTGTACAGGTAGAAGAAGAATCTGCATAAGGGCTTCTTCTAGCAAAGTAAACTTTTCTAGAGCTGACTTTTTTGTTGTTGTTAATCCTCACCTGAGGATATTTTTCCATTGATATATATTTTTAAAGAGAGAGTGAAAGAGAGGGAGGGAGAGAGAGAGAGAGATACATCCATGTGAAAGAGACACTTTGGTTGCCTCCTGCACGACCCTGACAGGGGCCAGGGATTGAACCTGCAACCCAGGTAAGTCCCCTTGACTGGAATGAAACCCTCGACCCTTTGGTCTGTGGGCTGAGGCTCTAACCACTGAGCAAAACTGGCCAGGGCAAGAACTGACATATTTTTATTTAAAAATAGTTAATAAGTCCATATTTGATTTTTTTTGTTGTTGTTCTCCTCCATGGGAAGGACTTCCTGGGTTTTAATATTTTAGGTATACATAATTATTTTAGTCTTAAGATAGTAGTACCTGAAACAATTCATTTCAAGAGGTAAGGACAATTTCCCCCAACTATAGCAAAAAGTGATTAATCTATTTGCTTAAGATTTAATGAAGTTATTGGTAACTGCATCATGGAATTGCCTAGAGATATTTATTTATTTATTTATTTATTTATTTATTTATTTATGTTTTTATTGATTTCGTAGACAGAGAGGAAGGGGGAGAGAGATAGAAACATCGACGTGAGAGAGAAACATCAATCAGCCGCCTCTTGCATGTCCCCCTACTGGGGATTGAGCCTGCAACCCAGGCATGTGCCCTGACCAGGAATCCAAGTGGGACTTCTCAGTTCATGGGGCGACACTCAATCCACTGAGCACACTGGCCGGGCAAGTCCTTTATGTTTTTATCATGAATTTTAATAAAGAATTTACTTTCATCTTAGTATTGTTGCCCAACTGGTCCATGTTTTTGCCCTGTTGATGAGGTCATTGGCTGCTTGCGTCAGGAGAACATCTTAAAATTCCTTTGCAAGTTGTCTTTCAACACATCAGGGTTGGGCACGCAGACGGTGGCCAGCTATCTGGAACGGAAACGGAATGTTTGTCAGCATCACCGCATCATAGATGGTGCTGTTGCCCCTCCTGCAAATTAGTGCTCACAGGTAAACTGTGACGTATGTGTCATGGAATACAGGTGTGTCCAATGGAAAGGCAACCTCTGAAAGATTCCCGAGATCATATTGATCTTTGTGTTACAATGTCTTTTTTAGAGGTATGTGAATAAATGGCTATTTAGTTATGTAAAAATTACCCTGTGAATGAATCCATTAACATGGATGCTTGCCGACCTATGGTGATAATTGCTCTAGGTTTCTTCACTTTTTTTTTTTTTTCCCCCAGCTCCCTTTCTTACCAGTATCCTGCATTTGTGAAACAGTAGATCTTCTAGAAGGCTATGGCCTAGGGTGGCATTTTCCCTGATCGATTAATCTTCTTGGAACCCTAGCGTCTCACAAAATGTTAATAGTTGTTTCATAAAAAAAGAATTTTCCTGGCTGTGTTAGTCAGGGTGCTCCAGGGACGCAGAACTGATAGTAAGTGTGTATAAATAGAAAGAGATTTATTATAAGGAATTGGCTCCTGTGACTACGGAGGCTGGTAAATACAAAGCCCAGAGACTCGGGAGAGCCGATGGTGCAAGTGTAGTCTGAGGGCATGCTGGAAAATCCCCTCGTGCTTGGGGAGGGCTGGTGTTTTTGTTCTACTCAGGACTTCAGATGACTGGTTGAGGCCCACCCACTTTTTGGAGACACATCTGCTCAAATTAAAATTTGGATTTAAATGTTAATCCCATCCTGGAGGATATGGCCCATTAATAATCCTGCCTGGACTGGATTGTTGTTCTTTTATCTTGACCTTAATCACAGGCATGGTACTGTAAGAGACACTCTCAGGTTCTCCCGTGTTTCAGATGTCCTCTTCCTTGGCACCATTGTGGAGTAGCCATCCGGTTTCCCCTTGGTCACCAGGACCAATCCCCCGAGCCAGCACAGGAGCTCCCCTCTTTGCCTGCTGATGCAGGGGCACGAGGGATCCAACGTGGCTGGGTGGTAGTCTTAACTTCTAGTTCAGTGGAATCACTGTTGTGTCTCCTGGTGGAAGCATTTCTCCCTTTGGAACTAAGATGTCTAGGTCACGAGGCCTAGAGTAGAAGGACCTGGGGGCAGGAAGCAGTATTTTGCTAGTGGGTCACTAGGGGTGACAATGAGTCGTGCCACGCCCATTTCCACCTCGATTCCTGGACCTGTGGATCCTGGCTGTCAGAGAGCAGCACATGCTGGACACTCACACAGAGCACATTCAACCTCTGGAGAACCTTGCCCTCGCCCTGCAAGGTTGAGCCACCTTCAAAAGGGCATTCTGCTATTCTGCTGAGCCAGCTGCCAGGATGGTGGGCAATATGGGAAGTCAGCGAGTCCACGAGCATGGGCCCGTTGCTGTATTTCATTTGCCTTGAAGTGAGGTCCTTGACCCAGAGCAATTCCGAGTATATCAGGCTGGTGGACAAACCATTCTATAAGCTCATGGATAGTAGTGTTGGCAGAAGCACTGCATGCGGGGAAGGAAAATCCATATCCAGAGTAAGTGTCTGTGTCAGTAAGAACAAAAATGCTGCCCCTTCTATGATGGAAGCAGTCCAATGTAATCAATCTGCTACCAAGGTGGTTAGCTTATCACCCCACTTCTGGCACCAAAATTGGAGTTAGTCCGGGTTCTACCAGTGTGAAGGCAGCCAGGCTGGAGACTCAGGAGAGACGCTGGTGTAGCTGCGGTCTGAAGGCATTCTGCTGGAGAACCCCTTCTTGTGCTAGTCAGACCTTTGTCTGATTAGGTGAGGCCCACCCACATTATGGAGGACAATCTGCTCTACCGCAAGTTTAAATGTTAATCTCATTCCGAAACACCCTCCAAGCTGACACACAAAAGTAACTATGCCACCGGCGAAAACACAAACAAAAAAACAACCAAAGATGGGGGAAGGGAACACTGATGTTTTAGTCCCTTTTTGGAGGAAGAATCACATTCACATGAAGGTCCTGCAGTGAAGGTGCCTTTTTACCTTTCTATAACCCCATTTACCCCGAGTTTATTTGCTCATGAAACCTCCCTGCACTGTTCTTTTTGGAAAACATATTACATCTTGCTGAATACTAGTGTTTAAAGGAGCACAGTCAGGTGAAAAGCTGGTCTATGAAATGTTGTCTATTTAATCAGCTGGCTCATTTGGGGATTGCATTGATGGTACAAACTTCATTAACTGCCTTCATTAACTGAATGGGTATTAGTACCCTATTGGGTATTTATGTATTTGATTTGTTGGATTTGTCTAAAGCACAGTACTAATGAATGGGAAGTGGGAGATGGGAGCGGGCATTGTCAAATCATGAACATATACGGTCATGTCTAAACCGATCAGGGGAGGGTGTCTTAATGCTGGTGTTGCCTCATTCCTTGATGAAAAGCCCAGTAGAGCAAAGGACAGTAGCAGAGAGCACATGATGGCTGCCATTAACTCAGAGTATCGAGAGGGTCCCCTGCATGGGTTCCACACACAGCAGGTCAAAGGTTAAACAACAGGCATGCTTATGATTACTGTCAACACTAACACAAAAGCACCATCTGAGAAAAACACAGAGAGAAAGGGCATCATAAGTAAAGGAATACAACACCATCACTCTTTTTTCCACTTGCCTATTCATAGATTTATGATTTCTTCTTCAACTCAAGGAAATAATGAAACATCTTTAAACCTATTTTTCTGAAAAAGTTGATGAGTACATGTCTGAGGGCAGAAAGGCATGGAAACATGATATTACTTGATAAAAATGTTCTGTATAACTTTTATGAAACCGAATGCTGTTTGTCTATGTAATTCATAGATGATTATCACGGTGAGATAGTCTCTTCCCCACCGGCCTTAATTCCTTTCACTTTTCGCCCAACCTCAGCCATCATCCCTGGTCCTCACAGCAGAAGGGGGCGTCGGAGAGAGGTGGGGAGCAGACAATCAAGAGCTGTTGATTTGAAAGGTGCCCTTGAGAAGGACAGTCTCTGAAAAGTTGACCTGTGTCTAGATCATGGATTATGGATTTCACCACCATGAAGACCTGAAGAAGCACTGTTTTGGCAGGGAGTGATATGACTAGCTATTTGTTAAAATCATTCCAGTATCCACTGGAGCATAGATTAGTGTGTGTGTGTGTGTGTGTGTGTGTGTGTGTGTTGGGGGCATTGTTATGGGGAGTCAGGTGACAATAAGTCTTCCTATACTTTGTGGGTCTCTATCTTATGTATTTAATAAGAACATAGCTTCTGGAAGACAGGTACATACATATCCTTGCTGACAGTCTGTTGGTTGTCATGTGGGCTTCCAGGACACAAATGAGCTCACACACTATTTGTTAATAAGAGAATAATGTCTGTACGAAAGCCAATTTTGGCACCTTTCCCAATCTGCCCAGTGTCCCCTCCCCCTGCCACCCCCATTTCCTTTTTCCCTGCCAGAGAGGCGTCTGATGGCTTGGGCTGCTACCTGGTTTTCAGCTGGTCTCAGTCTCCACTGGGTATTTCGGTCAAGTTTGGGGCAACGGCAGGGCCCAGTCTGCCCAGGACCCTGCTGCAACCTGGGCTGAGGGTGGCAGGTGTACACAGCCTGGAAGGGGGGGATTTAACTCTACTGGCAAAGGACAGGGGACAAAAAGAAGCTGGCAGACAAATTGCCTGCTCTCCCCCCAACCTTCCAATCTTTCCTGAGATGCGATAGTGGTTCCCAGTGACCTCTCTAGAGACTTCCCACATGACCCAAAGGGAGACGTGTCTTTGCAAAACTGTGGCCGTCTTGGCAACAACCTTGTATTTGTTCGCTCTTATCTGCTTCATTTCCCTCGTTCCCTCACTCCTGCAACCCCTGCAACAGGCAAGCTTTGCCGCAGGGCTCTGTTTTCCGGGGAAGTGAATGAAGACAAGCCTATAGAATAACGTAGAAGTCATTTTGATTCAAAAGCGATTTTTCCTACACAAGAGAAGCCAGACTAGATCATGGGAGTGGAATTATAACCTTCATGAGGTAGGAGAGAAGCCTTCAACTCAGCTGCTACTCAAGTAGCAAAGCCCTTTGGCTGCATTTTAAGAGAATTAAAATGAGTGGTGGAGTCTGGGGCCCCCTCCCTTGAGAGGCACAGGCTGGGCCCTGGGCCGGGTCAGATTCTGCTACCTCCCGGCTCATCTCCAGCGAAGCCCCTCCAGCTCGGTGCTCCCATCTGCACTGTCCACCCCCAGCTCCCTACCCCGGCTCTGCACTAACTAGAGTGTAGTTAATATTTTCGTCCTGCCGTTTCTAGGCATTTTAAATAGCCTGGTGCCTGCCTCCAGCCAGGCTGACCTGCCTGTCTGCTCCGTTCCAGTTACCTCCCCAGGAAACAATCGTTTTTGTGTGTGTGAGGACTCTGGTTACAAGGTCGCATCGGTGTGGAATGGTCTGCCCTACCCTATTTTTCCCATAAGCTCTGTGATTTAACATGTGATTTCTGAGAATGCAGGCGCCTTCAGATACGCTTATGTCGCAATCTTGCCAAAATGTTGGTGTCTCTTTTCAAAAGACATGAAATGAGGTGTTGAATGAATAAAACACGTAAAAAAACAAACATTTTTAGAGATACGGGAAGTGACTTATCCACATAATAGTGTGATTAAAAGAAACCCCACACTTTCTGTTCATGCCAGGGAAGATTTAAAGCCCTCACAATGTAGCTAATTAAAACAAAACAAACAGACTTTCCCCCATGGTGCTAGTATGTCACCAGATAATGGGTAGGCACATGAAGCGGACGATCTTTCTTTGCCCCCTCCGAACCCACTCTTTTCCCATCTGCATCACGTGCCATGTCCTGGGAGGCTGGACTATCAGGCCCCCGATTGGGTCCAGCCAATGGGAGGCAAAAGAAGGGATTTGAGGGGGGGAGAGAAGAGTGAGGTGGGGTGCCCACACCTGTAATACTCAGTCTGTGTGAGCCCCCTAGTTCCTGCTGTGATCTTGATGGCTAAACAACCTTGTGAAGGATCATGTATTTTCCAACCTTCAATAGATGAATGAGTGAGAGGCAACTTCATTAACTCTTGTTATATTCATCCCTGAATAATTAGAAACTCAAATGGAGGGATATTTCACTATGTCTTCAAATAAAAGGAAAGAGTATCTCATCTTTGGCAAATGTGTATTAAAAAATACAGTAGCCCTGGCCGGTTTGGCTCAGCGGTTAGAGTGTCGGCCTGCGGTCCGGAGAGACCCGGGTTCGGTTCCCGCTAAGGGCATGTACCTTGGTTGCAGTTTGTCCCCGGCCCTGGTTGGTCATGCGGGTGGCAGCCACTCGATGTGTCCCTTCACGTCGATGTTTCCCTCTCTCTCTCTTCCTCTCTCTCCCTCCCACTCTGTCTGTACAAAAAATGGAAAAATGTCCTCGGGTGAGGATAAAAAAAAAAAAAAAATACAGTAAAACACCTTTGAAAAGGGGGCCATTTAAAACATAATTCCATCTGTTTTTTGATGATTCAGAAGATCCTTCCACAGACAGCAGTGTCTCAAGAGCCATGATTATGAGTAACAATTATAATTTTACAATAGACGTGTGGAAAGTCTGGTTAATAGAGAAATGGAGAGAAGAATTTTCTAAACTTTGGGTATAATAACCCTGTATGTGTCTACTATAACCCTCCCCCTATGAACACTGTTAAGTTACTAATAAAACAGAGACCCAGGAAAATGACCTCGTGATCGATTTTATATTTTTAAAATAAAGTCAGAAATATTTGTTGATTTTCTCCTACATTCCAGACACTATTGTGGTGTGTCTACTGTATTTCCTTTCAGCTTCAGGGCAACTCAACAAAGTGGGTTTTATTATCTCTGTTTTATAGATGAAGAAATAGGCTCAGGGAAGGTAAGTAAGCAGCCCAAGATCACTCACCGGGAAAGGGGTAAAACCTGGATTGGAAGCCAGGTCTGTTTGAGTCTATGGTGCATATTCTCCCACTAGACTGATTATCATTTCGAGGATTGTTGAATGGAGAGTCAAGAATTCACAACTTGGACCCTGACTGGTTTTGCTCAGCGGTTAGAGCATCGGCCTGTGGTCCAGAGAGACCCAGGTTCGGTTCCCGCTAAGGGCACTTACCTTGGTTGCAGTTTGTCCCCGGCCCAGGTTGGTTCGTGCGGGTGGCAGCCACTCGATGTGTCCCTTTCACGTCGATGTTTCTCTCTCTCTCTCTCTCTCTCTCTCTCTCTCTCTCTCTCTCTCTCTCTGTTTCTCTCTCTCCCCTCCTATCTCTCCCTCCCACTCTATCTGAACAAAAAATAGAAAAATGTCCTTGGCTGAGGATAAAAAAAGAAAAGAATCCACAACTTGGTTTTTCGAGTGTTCATAGTTTTGAATGATCCGAAAGAGGTGAATCCCACCTGGCGATAACAACTGGTGGTTTTCTTTCTGTTTCTCCTTCTAGGTGGAAGATTCTCGTGGCTCAGGCATCGCTGCGGTCATTGCCCAATGCAGTGGCATCATGCACCCACATGGGCGGGCGAGACCGTCCTGCAGGACAGTGGCCAGCAGTCTGCACGCTGAGATCCTAGGCTTGCACTTTTCACCCGAGGGAATGCTGGGAAGCCATCTTTCCAGGTGATCACTCACAATGCCGTGTATTGAACCACAGGAGTTTAGAGCTGGAGGGGAATACGTAAAATAAAAACAACCATTTTTACTTACTCTTGAAGACCTGTCATAAAATAGTAGACTACCCTTAGCAGGCAAAAGGCAATCTTTATTTTTCACATCCCATAAACAGGGCAACAAGCTCTGTGTGAGAAGGTAAAATGAAGGCTTATTTTTCAATTTCTTATGTTCCTCAGACTTGTATTTGAGTATGTATTAAATCCTGAGGGTGACTGAGACCTGGACAGTTACTTGGGGCTGAGGAGCAGGGTGGCACACCGGAGTGAGGTGTTGGTGGGCATGTTCCTGTTCTTTACTTGGAGCCTGCTGTTGATTGACAAGCCAGGGAAGCAGTAGAGTTGAGAGCAAGGGCTCTGGAGAGAGACTACCTGGGTTCCTTTCCTGGCCCTGCCATGTACCTCTCTGTGCCTCAGTTTCCCTGCCTGCTAGAGGTGTTCAGAACAGGCCTCCCCAAGAAGTTGGTATCTCTTTTCAAGTAGACATAAAATAAGGAGGTGTTGAATGAATGAAATGCATTTAAAAACACATTTCTAGAGATATGGGAAGCGACTTACCCACATAACAGTGTAAATTATTCTGGGTTGACAATTGGGACCCTGGCTCATGAGAAGCTTCTACCTCTCCCTTAAAGAATTGAAATTCAAGGCCTTGACCATAGTAAGAGTAACCACCAGAGATTACTTTTCATGTGCTATCTATAGGGCAGGACAAACATCAATTACTGAACATCTGTTCTTCTTCTTATCCTGCAAATGATAAGAGGCCCCAAGTTTCCTTACCTCATCCTTAGCTCAGAATGTCATATGTACCTCATTTTATTTTATTTTTTTGTTCATCCTCACCTGAGGATATTTTCCCATTGATTTTTAGATAGAGTGGAAGGCAGGGAGGGAGGGAGTGAGAGCGAGGGAGAGAGAGAGAGAAAAACATCGACGTGAGAGAGACACATTGATTTGTTGCCTCCTGCACGACTCTGACTAGGGCTGGGGATTGAACCTGCAACCCTGGCACATGCCTTTGACCAGGAGTCAAACCCTCGATGCTTCAGTCCTTGGGCTGACTCTCTAACTGCTGAGTCAAACTGGCCAGGGCATATGTACCTCATTATAACGTTCTGTCTCTGAACCTTTCATGTATGTGGGGTTCCCATACATACACATGTAATTAAATGTGGTCATTTTCTCTTGCTAATTTGTCCCATGTCTATTTGATTACTAGAGCAGCCAGAAGAATTAGAGGGTAGAGGAAAGTTCCTTCCTCCCCGACATTACAAAATGACAACAACAAGCACATGCATGTCGAGGGGTGGATGTGAACCTTGAGTCAGGTAATGTGTGTGAAGAACTTAGGGCAGTGCTTTGCACTGGGCGTGCCATATATGTGTTAATGGCCATTATTACAACTCTCATTTTTCAGAGGCCCAGAGGTGTGAATCAACTTGTAAGACCACACAGCTAATAAGTGAGTGACTGGGACTGGAACCCAGCTCTGCCCAAATCCAAAACTCTTCCCTCTCTTCTGTGCAGAGAAGGGCGAGCCAGGAGCCCTGCTGTAAAAGTTAATGATGTCCCCAGTGGGGGGCATGCAGCAGGCAGCCAATCGATGTTCTCTCTCATTGATGTTTCTATCTCTCTCCCTTTCCCTTCCTCTCTACCTAAAATCAATAAAGAAAAAAATAAAATAAAAAAGCTAATGATGCTCAGCTGATGTCTCCAGTGATACTTTGTATCTAAAAAGGGAATGCTGGAGGAGGCAACCCCAGGCGCTACCCAGGATAGGTGAGGAGTGTGAGCAGTTCCCATCCCAGGACTGCCCAGGGGACCTTAATGTTAGACCAGGGGAACCAGGAAAAAAATTATGATGCCAAATATTCTTTCCCTCCGGGCTCATCATTCTTGTGTTTAAAGCCATTTTCTCTGCTGAGAAACATGTGGGCCATGGCCTTGGGCCATGAAGAATAAGGACATTCACAGTCCTTCAAGGTTTGTTCAGTGCTGTGTCCAGCTCTTCGAATTGTGCTTGTACTATACTTGGTGCTTGCTGAGTATTTATTAAATGAATAGATAAATGGATGGGTGGGGGAAGAAAGGAGAGCTGCATTCATGAATAAACTTTTTTCATGGTGGAAGAAGGCAGGGAATAGCTTTAATGAACCCCACCCAGTGGCTTCTAAGCTGGGGCCAGATGTGAGCCGCAGAGCATTTGCCCGTGTGAATGGCGGGTTTCTACCAAGTCTCTGCACACTTCCCCTCCTCCTCCTCTCCCTGGTGGGCATTAGTACCTGGATGTGGATCCACCCACATGGGACCCACAGGGGTTTGGGGACACACAAGGAGAGAAAACCCCTGGCAGATCCATTTTTCACTTCCCTGGGTCAGAGTGGCTCCTGGAGCTGTAACAAAAAGCACATTGTGGCATTCGTCTGGGGATGGGGGTGGAGGGCTGAGCTTGGCACGGCCCGGCTGGTGAGGAGGCTGCTTGAGTAATTCAGGTGAGAACCCATGAGGGCTTGCATTCAGACCCAGGTGGTGAGAATGGCCTGGAGGTGATGTATTCTGGAAATATTTGTCAGGAGGATCGTGGGCACTTATTGGACTCATCATATCCTGCCCTGAGGCCTTAGATGTCCCCAAATAAAGTGAGTTTATGTTTTCCAGCTGAGAATGTTGGCCAGACACCAGCTGTTGCTAGGAACTGGCGTTTTTAGAATGGCCACTACATTCACTGTATTTGAATTTCTGAGTACCATCTGTTTGGCTCTACAACGTGTTTCATTCTATACTTAACATAGACCTATTGAGATGGCAATTAATTCAGAATGTTTGCATCTCAGAAGTTACTGTACCTTTTCCCACCACCCTAGCATTGTAGGTAGACTCCTTGCCTCTGTATCTCTGTGCCACCACCTTTGTGTTTCTCTGGGTGTGTGTGTTTCTCTCCCTCTCTCTGTTTTCTCTCTCTCTCTGTCTCTCTTCTCTCTCTTTCTCTCGCAGTCTGTGGTTCTCTCTCTCTCTCTGGTTCTCTACTTTTATTGTACCTTTTAGATTTAAGCTGTGCTCTTGGTCTATGTTTAAGGACTGTATCTGCTTTGTTGGGTACCTTTTGTTTTTCCTCTTGGAGGAGTAACTTTTTGCTTTAAATTACTTTGTAATGTAACCAATGCCACCAAGAATATAATACAATGAGAAATAAGTTTAGAGAAAATTAAGGCTGTTGATGATTACTGAAAGGTTATTTCTTTGTGAAATGGAAGTAATTTGAGAAAAAATTAATGTACTTTCTGTTCTAAACTTTTGGGTAAGTTACCTTATTGCTATGGCCATGAGGTATCTATCTGCCTCACAGGTGTGCACTGAGGTAAGTAATGGGGATTTCTGTTGACATTAGAACAGAAATGTCAAGGGATATTAAAAAATACCCTTGCCCAGTC
Organism: Molossus molossus; assembly: GCF_014108415.1. NCBI lineage: Eukaryota > Metazoa > Chordata > Mammalia > Chiroptera > Molossidae > Molossus > Molossus molossus. Next base: position 27,660,161 of record NW_023425366.1, on the reverse strand, counting down.
AATGTGGCTCAGTGGATTGAGTGTCATCCCATGGACTGAGAGGTCCTGGTTTGATTCCTGGTCAGGGCACATGAACAGGTTGCAGGCTTGATACCAGGTAGGGGTATGCAGGAGGCAGCCAATTGATGTTTCTCTCTCACATAGATGTTTCTATCTCTTGCTCACTAAAAATAAAATTAAATAAAGAAATAAAAAAAATAATAATTTATCCTCAACTTTTGACATTCTAAATAGATTCTTGCTGCCAAACAACAGGCTTAAAAGGCAGGTTTTGCTGAGAGAGGATCCCGTTATCAAGGTATGAACACAGCCCTTCTGTTCCCGAGCCTTTGTGGGAAGAAGGACCAAAGACCAAGAAAAGAAAGAAAGAAGAGTGTAGTCTTTTTTTTTTATTTTTTATTAATTAATTTCTGTTACAGATGTTTCTCCTTTTTCCCCCACTGATTCCCCCCTCCCCCTCCCTACCTGTCCTGTCCCCAGCTTTGTTGTCCATGTCCATTGTTCATGCATACATGCATATAAGTTCTGTGGTTTATCTTTCCCTCACCACCTCCTCTTCTGGGGATTGTCAGTCTGTACTCCACTTCCACGTCTCTGGGACAACCCCATTCCTCAGGCTATTATGTTCATTATATTCCACAAGTAAGTGAGATCATATGATATTTGTCTTTCTCTGTTTGGCTTGTTTCACTTAGGACGATACTTTCCAGGTCCCTCCATGTAGTCTCAAAGGATAAGAGATCTTTCTTCCTTACAGCTGTGTAGTACTCCATTGTGTATATGTACCACAGCTTTTTTATCCATTCGTCTACTGATGGGCACTTGGGCTGTTTCCAGATCTTTGCTATTGTAAATAGTACTGCTACAAACATGGGGGTACATATATTCTTTCTGATTGGTGTTTCAGGCTTCTTAGGGTATATTCCTAGAAGTGGGATCACTGGGTCAAATGGAAGTTCAATTTTTAATTTTTTGAGGTAACACCATATTGTTCTCCATAGTGGCTGCACCAGTCTGCATTCCCACCAGCAGTGTACTGGAGTCCCCTTTTCTCCACACCCTCGCCAACACTTGTTGTTTGATGATTTGTTGATGGTGGCCATTCTGACAGGTGTGAGGTGATACCTCATTGTTGTTTTAATTTTCATCTCTCTGATGATTAGTGATGTTGAGCATTTCTTTATATGTCTCTTAGACATTTGTATGTCCTGTTTGGAGAGGTGTCTATTTAGTTCCTCTGCCCATTTTTAATTGGGTTCTTTGTCTTCCTTTTGTTCAGTTCTCTATATATTGGAAATTAACCCCTTATCTATAATATCATTGGTAATTATGCTCTCCCATACAGTGGGTAGCCTTTCCGTTTTGATGATTGTATCTTTTGCTGTGCAGAAGTTTTTGAGTTTGATGTCGTCCCATGTGTTCATTTTCTCCTTTGTTTCTATTGCCTTAGGTGATATATCAGTGAAAATCCTGCTGCATATGATGTCTGAAATTTTGTTGCCTACAGTTTCTTCTAGGATTTTTATGGATTCATGAGTCATAATTAAGTCTTTTATCCATTTTGAGTTTATTCTTGTGTAGGGTGTAAGTTGATGGTCTAGTTTCATTTTACTGCATGTAGCTGTCCAATTTTCCCAACATCATTTATTAAAGAGGCTGTCCTTACTCCACTGTATGCTCTTGCCACCTTTGTCAAATATTAATAGAGCATATTGCCTTGAGTCCATTTCTGGGTTCTCTGTTCTGTTCCACTGGTCTATATGCCTGTTCTTGTGCCAGTACCAGGCTGTTTTGATTACAGTGGCTTTGTAGTATAACCTGAAATCTGGTAATGTGATCCCTCCAACTTTGTTCTTCTTTTTCAAGATTGCTGTGGATATTTGAGGTCTTTTTTTTTTTTATCCTCACCCGAGGATATTTTTCCATTTTTTGTACAGATAGAGAGGGAGGGAGAGAGAGAGAGAAACATCGACTTGAAGGGACACATCGAGTGGCTGCCACCCGCACGACCAACCAGGGCCGGGGACAAACTGCAACCGAAGTACGTGCCCTTAGCAGGAACCGAACCCGGGTCTCTCCGGACCGCAGGCCGACGCTCTAACTGCTGAGCCAAACCGGCCAGGGCTTGAGGTCTTTTTTGGTTTCATATGAACTTTTGAAGTACTTGTTCTAATTCTGTGAGGTATGCTGTTGGTATTTTGATGGGGATCGCATTGAATCTATAGATTGCTTTGGGTAATATGGACATTTTAATGATGTTAATTCTCCCAATCCATGAACAAGGTATGTTCTTCAACTTTTTTATATCTTCCTCTATTTCTTTTTTCAATGACCTGTAGTTTTCTGCGAATAGGTCCTATATTTCTTTGGTTAAGTTTATTTCCAGCTATCTTAATTTTTTTTGCCGCAATAGTAAATGAGATTTTTATTTCAGTTTCTCTGTCTGTGAGTTCATCATTGGTATAAGAATGCCATCGATTTCTTGACGTTAATTTTCTATCCTGCTACTTTTCCAAATTCATTTATTAAGTCTAGTAAATTTTTGATGGAGTCTTTGGGGTTTTCTATGTATAGTATCACGTCATCTGCAAATAATGACAGTTTTCACTTCCTCCTTTCCAATTTGGATCCCTTTTATTTTTTCTTCATGTCTGATTGCTGTGGTTAAGACTTCCAGTGCTATGTTAAATAAAAGTGGCGAAAGTGGGCATCCTTGCCTTGTTCCTATTCTTAAGGAAAATGCTTTTAGTTTTTGCCCATTGAATATGATGTTGGCTGTAGGTCTTTTACATATGGCCTTTATTATGTCTAGATATGATCGCTCTATTCCCACATTGCTGAGCGTTTTTATCAGAAATGGATGCTGGATTTTGTTGAAGGCTTTTTCGGCATCTATTGATATGATCATGTGGTTTTTATTCTTCATTTTATTTATGTGGTGTATCACGTTTATTGATTTGTGAATATTGTACCAGCCTTGCATCCCTGGGATGAATTCCAGTTGGTCATGGTAGATAATTTTTTTGGTGTATTGCTGGATCCGATTTGCTAGTATTTTGTTCAGGATTTTGGCGTCTATGTTCATCAGGGATATTGGCATGTAGTTTTCTTTCTTTGTAGTGTCTTTTTCTGGTTTTGGAATTAGAATTATGCTGGCTTCATAAAACGAGTTTGGAAGTCTTCTTTTTTCTTGAGTTTTTTGAAATAGTTTGAGAAGAATGGGTGTTAGCTCTTTTTTGAATATTCGGTAAAACTCTTCCGTGAAGCCATTCGGGCCTGGGCTTTTGTTTGCTGGGAGAGTCCTGATTACATCTTCTATTTCCTCTGTTGCTATTGGTCTGTTCAAGTTTTCTATCTCTTCCTGGTCCAGTTTTTCTAGGAATTTGTCCATTTCGCTTAGATTGTCGAATTTGTTGCCATATAATTGTTCATAGTAGTTGTTAACGATCTTTTGTATTTCTGTGGTGTCAGTTTTACTTCCCCTCTTTCATTTCTGATTTTGTGTATTTGGGTTCTCTCTCTTTGTTTCTTGGTGAATCTAGCTAAGGGTCCATCAATCTTGTTAATCTTTTTGAAAAACCAGCTCTTTGTTTCTTTGATCCTTTGACTTGTTTTTTTTGGACTCTATATCATTTATTTCTGCTCTGATCTTTCCTATTTTCTTCCTTCTACTTGCTCTGGGATTTTCTTTTTGTTTGCTCTCTATTTCTTTAAGTTGTGAGGTTAGATTGTCTATTAGAGATTTCTTGTTTTTTGAGGTAGCCCTGTAGTGCTAAGAACTTCCCTCTCAGAACTGCTTTCGCTGGATCCCATAGATTTTGTGTTGTTGTGTGTTCATTTTCATTGGATTCCAGGAAGTTTTTAATTTCTTCCTTGATCTCCATGGTAACCCATTCATTGTTTAATAACATGCTACTTAGCTTCTACGTGTTCAAATGTCTTTGTGTTCTTCTTGCAATTGATTTCTCGTTTCATGCCATTGTGATCTGAGAAGATGCTTGATATGATTTCAGTCTTCTTGAACTTGTAGAGACTTAGTTTGTATCCTAACATGTGGTCTATCTTTGAGAATGCCCCATGTGCACTTGAGAAGAATGTGAATTCTGTAGTTTTGGGGTGTAATTCTTTGCAGAAAGCTATTAAATCCATTTAATCTAGTGCTTCATTTAGAGTCTCTGTTTCCTTGCTAATATTTTGTCTAGAGGATCTATTCAGTGATGTCAGTCGATTACTTCTTTGAAGTCCTCCAGAAGATTTTTGATATATTTTGGTGCTCCTATATTGGGTGCATAGATGTTTATCAAGGTTATATCTTCCTGTTGGATAGATCCTTTCATTATTATGTAGTGGCCTTCTTTGTTTCTAGTTATGGCCTTCATTTTGAAATCTATTTTATCAGATATGAGTATTGCTACCTCAGCTTCTTTTTTTCCTTTCCGTTTGCCTGGAAGATATTTTTCCATCCCTTCACTTTCAACCTATGTGAGTCTTTTGTTGTGAGGTGGGTCTCTTGTAAACAACATATAGATGAGTCATGCTTTCTTATCCAATCAGCTACTCTGTGTCTTTTTATGGGAGCATTCAATCCATTTACATTTAAGGTGATTATTGATATGTACTTATTTATTGCCATTTTTGTTTAGTGTGGTTATATTTATCTTCCTATTTCTCTTGCTAATTATAGCAGTCCTTTTAACATTTCTTGCAGTGTTGGTTTGGTGCTAGTGTATTCCCTTAGCCTTTTTTGTTTGTTTGTTTGAGAAGCTCTTTATTTGACCTATGTTGAATGATAGCCTTGCTGGGTAGAGTAGTCTTGGATTCAGATTCTTGTTTTTCATGACCTTGATTACCTCATGCCATTCCCTTATGGCCTGTAGTGTTTCTGTTGAGAAGTCAGCTGAGAGCCTTATGGGGTTTCCTTTGTAGGTAAACTGTTGCTTATCTCTTGCTGCTTTTAGGATTCTCTCTTTGTCTTGAATTTTTGGCACTTTGATTACTATGTGTCTTGGTGTGGGCTTGTTTGGGTTCTTCTTAGTTGGGGCTCCCTGTGCTTCTTGAACTTGAATGCCTTCTTCCTTCACCAAATTAGGGAAGTCTTCTGTCACTATTTCTTCAAATATATTCTCTAACACTTGCTCATTTTCTTCTTCTTCCGGGACTCCTATGATGTGAATATTACTATGTTTCCAGTTGTCCCACAGTTCTCTTAAGCTGTTTTCTTGATTTTTAATTATTTTTTCCTTTTGGTTTTCTGATTGGTTGATTTTTTTGGTTTTTAATTTACAACTGGTTGGTTTTCAACATTTCTATGTCTTTACTCATGGTGCTCATGTACTTACACATGCTTTTGAGCTTCCTCAAGATCATGACTGAATTCTAGTTCTGTTAACTTGCTTAACTGCACCTCATTTATCTCATCTTTGGTAGAGGTCTCTCGTTCTTTCATTTGGCTTTTGTTTCTGTTTTTCACCATTTTGGCTATCACAGTGGGCTTTGAAGTCTGCCAAGTTTTCCCTGTGGGTGTTGGTGTTCTGCTGTTTGTGGCTCCCTCTCCTGGGTTTGGATGAGGCAGGGAGAACCCACTTTAAACACCACTGTCAAGTCTTAACGTTCCTGGTTAGAGTTGCTAGCCCAGGGAATGGTAGTTACCCTCTAGCTTTTTTGCCTGGAGGCTATTAGTTGAGGTCACCTGAAGAACCTTGGTTTCTGAGTTGCCTGAAAAACTCCCTCAGGTGCTCAGTGTAAGAGGATTTCTAGAGGGTGGGGCAGATGCTGGTTGTTAATGAGCCTCAATTAGCATTTCAATGGCCACAGGTTGAGTTGAATCTCGGAAGGAGAGGCTACCGCCTCTCCCTAGGGCCCTGGGAAGGAGTAAGATGACCACAGTCCTGTGTGGCTGCACTCAGCAAAAGCTCTGAGCACCCTCCAAATCCCGAGTGTCCCCACACAGTTCCAGTCCAGTCTGCCTTCCCTCTGCCGGAGCCCAAGGTGAGTGGCTGCTGCCAATTTAGTCTTTGTCCAGGCTCTGCGTCATGGAGCTGCCTGGGACTTTAACCCAAGGGTGCTGCTCCCAGCTAAGGGTGGCCGAGGCTGCGGCAGCTCCTAGCCGAGGGCATAGCACCAGCCAAGGTCGCAGGACCCAGCCGAGGCCACAGCTTCCAGCCGAGTCCGCTGGTCCCAGCCCAGGCCGCTGTGGACCATGGGCTCCCTGCCCCCTCTCGCGTCCTCGCAAGCCTACCAGGATTGAGTCAGTATCCCTGGTTATGTGGTCCTCCAAGCTGCCTTTTGGTTGCCCCTTCCTGACGATTTGTCTTTATTTTCGTTGTAATTCCAGTTTGGTCCTGGGAGATGGTCTGTGTAGCTTCCATTCACTCCGCCGCCATTTTTTCTCTCAAGAGTGTAGTCTTCCCCTACTTCCAGCTTCATTGAAGAATAATTGACAATTCAAAATTTATATATTATGCTAAGTAAAATAAGTCAAACAGAAAAGGACACAAACCACATTATTTCATTCATATGTGGAATATAAACAAAAAGTAACTAATGAGCTAACAAAACCAACAAAAACAAACTCATAGATACAGGCAACAGAATGGTTACCAGAGGAAATGGGGTGGAGGAGCTCAAATGTATGGTAAGGGAAGGAAGCTAGACTTTGGATGGTGAGCACACAGCAGAGTACACAGATGTAAATTATAATCTTGTATACCTTAAAATTATGTAATATTTTTAATCAGTGTTACTACCAATAAATTTAATTAAAAATTATATACATTTAAATTTAAATAAAAATTATATATACTTGATTATTAGAGATATCTGTACATTGTGAAATCATAATCATAATCAAGGTAATTAACATATCCATCACCTTGAATAATTTTTTTTTTTGTGAGAACACTTAAGATTTATCCTCTTACCAAATTTCAAGTGCAAGATTTGGTATGTTTAACTATAGTTATATTGTTGCACATTAGATCTCCAGAACTTATTCATTTTACATAACTGAAACTTTGCACCCCTGGACCAACCCATCTTCATTTTAGTATTCCAAGGCCATCCCTATAAATCTATAGACTTAAATCTCTTTTCTCAAGTTCTTTAACACACACACACACACACACACAATTTTACACAAATAGAATCATACCTTTTTGGTTCAGTTTTCTTTTTCCTTTTCCTTCTACCTTTTATCTACTCCCTTATCACCCCACCTTCTAGTTTTCTTCGTGTGTGCACTTTAGTACTTTTTTCTATGCGACCATATAGAAATATATTTGATTATGCATATAAAATGTATATATAATATACTTGTATACAAACATTTAGACATATATATATATAATCTGTAAATACATTTACAATTTCTTTTTGTATGTGATGGGATCATACTATGAACATATCTCTGCATTTTATTTTTTGTACTTACTACACCTCCTCGAAAGTCTCCCCAGTCAATTGGCATAACTCCAATTCATTTTTTAAATGGCTCTGTAATATTCTATGGTGTTGTCATATTATAATTCATTCATCCATCTATGAGATTTTTGAACATCTTAATTCTTAGAGATGGTGGCTATTTGGCAACTGTAAGCTGAAAGCTCATTATATGTCTTATGTCTCAAATAAATTTAACAGTGAGGTTTTATTAATATGATGACATTAATGCACGAAGATTTTTACTTACTTCTGATGATATTCAAATATGTTATTCTATTTCAAGGCCAAGACAATAATTCTTGGTTAATGTGAGTGGTATGGAATAAAATTATAGGACAATAAATGAACAAACATTAGAGAATCTTTACTATGTAAGATACAAACCTCACTTTAATTAGTGGTTTGCCACAGAACTCTTTAATGGAACTTGTGCCAGGGACTTCTGTGGTGGGATGAAACTGGGCCAAGATGAAAAAGGTGGTGACTTGTATCTGAGTTAATCAATTGTTGGAAAAGAGTCCTGATCATCAGAAAGCAATAGGTTTTTACAGTATTATTGAATTTTCATTGCAATTGTTACATAGTATTTTGCTTTCAGTGTGGACTATGTCTGATTTTTAGAGGTAGCTAAAATATTATCAGCTTCTTATTGTCAAACTCTCTTTGATCTCTCTAGGAATTAGCCTAAGCGCCAAAGATTGAGTTATGGACCATCAATACTTACCTGAGATAACTCTTTGTTATACATCTCAGGCTAAATTTTTGAAAGGTTATGTACATCTAAACCCCTATTTATTTTTTTTATCCTTACCCGAGGACATTTTTCCATTTTTTTGTTCAGATAGAGTGAGAGGGAGAGAAAGGAGGAGAGAGAGAGAGAGAAAGAGAGAGAGAGAGAGAAACATCGACGTGAAAGAGACACATCGAGTGGCTGCCTCCCGCACGACCCAACCAGGGCCGGGGACAAACTGCAACCGAGGTACATGCCCTTAGTGGGAACTGAACCCGGGTCTCTCTGGACCGCAGGTCGACACTCTATCCACTGAGCCAAACTGGCCAGGGTGTAAACCCCTATTTAATTTTTAAAAACACTTTTTTGTGTTGTAAATCACATTGCTTGACAATAGATGAAAATTCTATTTTTTATTTTGATTTGCCTGCTAAATGAAATCAAAGCCAACATTGCTTAGCTCAGTTAACTCTGATGACGGTTTATAAATCACTTCCTATCATTTTAACCACAGGAAGGAGAGCTTGTGAGCCTGCCGGTCACTTTGGCTTTGAATATCTAACTGTGGCTTCTATTACAAACAAAAATTGTGAAACATACTCACCCACTGTCATAAACCTTTCACTATTATAAACACGCACATAGTAAAAGTTTTTACTCATAGGCTCAAGTTTAAGTCCAGGTGTGTGGGCAAAGAGTTTACTAATACTGAACACAAGTCTGTTCAGTCACACGAACAATCTGCAGTGTGTGATGGACAAGGTTGAGTTTTTAAAAAAATAAAAATGTCATTTTCTTTCTTGCACGAAATAGAATCAAAATTACCTGAGAATCTGCACAATGTTCTCTTTACTGTTTCCATCATTGGACTCTGAAGGAAAGTCAGGACATCCTCAGCTCATAGTCAAGAGACTTAAGGGGTGACTGAGGCTCAGGTAAAGCCTGGAGGAAGTAGCAGAGTCCCCTTTGCAATGACAGGGCTTAATCACCACCTTTGCCTTCTGGATGTTTTTCTACGCCTGCATCTCATCTCCGGGGATGGCAAGAAGGTGGAATGCAGGCAGCTGCGGTGAGAGACTCTGTGTGAGAGAGTGATCTCCACCACCCACACATCTTACCCAGTGTGGGCTGAGTTCCGGAAGCTGGCTTTTCCTAACCTCCAGGCTGACTCACCCTGTGCCTGGATCCTAGTCACATCCCGTCTCTGCATGTGTGTCCCACAGGCAGGGCTGGCTCCCGGCTCCTGGCTCACCGGTGTAGGCAGAGGCCACAGTCTAATTGGGGTCTTCAGTTGCTAGAATTAGGAGAAAACTTGGTGGCCATCCCCTATCCTCCTTGCTTTGCTGCTGATGAAACTGAGGCTCAAAGCGATGGAGTGTCTGTGGTCAAGTCCTAAGTGGATCCCATTTCCCATTTCCTGTCCTCTGGATCTGTGTCCTCTACCTCACTGGGCTCGCTGCACTACTTAGCTCCGATTCTCCCTATGGGACGCCCACTCCTTGGGAATCACTCTAGTGAGTTACCCTTGGAGAGAAGTGCAATCTTGATCAACCTGAGTGCAAAACTGTCAGTCACCCACTTTGTTCCAGAAGATGGCTATGAGTCAGGGTGCTGTGGGTATGGGACTTTTGTTGAATGAGATGATAAGATTTCATCTGGGTTGTGAGGCGCTGGCCTGGGGAGCTGCTAAGAGCAGGGGAGGTGAGTTGGACTGTTACTGTTTCTTCGGTGTCAATCTCCATCCAAACCTGCTCTGACACCAGGCCCCACCGGCCGCTCTCACCACCAAAGTGACGGTCTGTGCATCTCAAGAACGTCTAGGGGCTCTGTATCTCTGACTACAGTCAGCTGTGAGCTTCGTGGCCGACAGGTGCTCCATGGAGACAAAATATTATTGCTGCTGGGATCATTAAGACTTCCAGTCATATTAGCTGCTCAACTAATTCCTTTTCTTCTCTCTTGTCTGCAGTGTTTTCATTACCCAAATGAAGGAAAATAAACCCAATTCTGGATAAGGTTAAATTGTGACAACTTCATCAGGATGTAGATGGAATTACATTTCTTTATAAATAGTTTAGATTCTAAATGGGCTAAATGACTTTCCCATGCCTTTACTTTAAAAAGTCAGAAAGTAAGCTACATTTTCCTTCCCCTGGAGTTTTCCAGACAAACAACAAACTACTTGCTACAGGTAGTGAATGAAATAAAGAACCTATATTCAGAAATATAGAGCCCTTATTGCAAGAATTATTCACTACGTTTTAGATGAAAGATGTAAGCAAGACTTAGCTGGAGGCAACATCTAAGTTTCCTTTTCTTCAGTGTTATTTGATGTCTTCGCATCTAAGTGAATCTTAATTCCAAATTACTTTCAAAATATTCCTATAGGATTCTGTGAGATGCCCTAGGCTATTCTATAAAAGGAAATACTAGCTGTTGATTTTTTACCCTTTAAATTCTATTTAAAAATTAGATGTAAGAAGACTGCTTAACACATATGACATTCCGTCTGCCAACAACAGGAAGGCAGATGTCCAGTTAACATGAGTGCTGTCTTTGAAGATCAGTGATTTATGCTACGTACCCTGTTTCTCAGTTACAGTATATATTAGTCATGTTATTCCAAGCATGAAGGTTACTAAACAGTCACATCACACAGACGCACTTCCCAAGGTCCGTTGCTGACAGAGAAAATTTAAACAGAAAAGCGAGCTGTTCAAACTCTGTTCATTCTAGAGGACCTGGAATGTTAAAAAATCAGTGTCTTTGAGTTTTATAAAATTATTCAAGATAATCTACACATTTTAAAGCAGCCTAATTTATGATTACCCCAATTTTATAACCCGTGCAGATCACATCTCTGATTTCTACAGCGTACCTGCAGGAAAGAATTTTCCGTAATACAACACTGCCGCGTAAACGAGCTGCGTGAATGTGGGGTGCTGCACAGTTGTGGAGATCCTGGGAGTCAGTGTAACAAAACGAGTTCAAATCCCGACTCCAGAAGCTTACTCTCACTTTGAACATGATTTAGCTCAACAAACTTGTTTTCTTACTTATGGAATGAAAAAATCAGTACCAGATACCTCAAAGTTCTGTTTTGAGGGTGAAATATAAAGTATTTAAGACAGTGTCTGGTACGTAGTAAATGGCCATGGCAGATTAGCTATTATTATTAATTTGTACTCATGCTGCCTCTTATATCAAGATTGAGTTTGGCAACACCATTCTTCCTTCTAGCAGCATATTAAACAACAAAAAGTGTTATTTCTCAATTTATTTTTGCTCCATTAAAAAGTTTACAAATCTCAAATAAATTTGGGATCATTTCTTATAGCAACGCAAGATAGAATTTTGTCTTAACTCCTGTTAGGATTTAAGAATGTTTCTTAGTCAAAGGATCTTGGGAAGTGGTGAGATAAGTTATCATTTATCAACATTAAGATAAAAAAATTACTAGATACAGTAATAGGAAAATTGAAAAGTGACTTTTCTATGCCATTATATACTATGCTTGATTTAAGCAGTGTCGTATAATTGGACATTTAAGTTGTTTCTTGCTTTTTGCTGTTGTAAATAGTGCAGAACATGAATAATAGGTAGAAAACAAAATTTAAAGATTATATTAGTTGAAAATCCTTTCTAAATGACTATGAAATGGACCCCAAATCTTAAAGGCATAAACGTGTGATTCATACATTGCTAATGGGAATGTAAAATGGTTCAGCCACAGTGGAAAAGTGTGGTGGTTCTTCAATAAGTTAAACATAGAATTATCATATGACCCAGCAATTCCACTACTAGGTGTATACTCCCCAAACTGGAAACAGATGTTTTAAAAAAATAAACGTGTGCATAAATGCTCATAGCAGTACTATTTACAACAGCCAAAAGGTAGAAACAACCCAAATATCATAAAGGGGTCACAAATTGTGTATATTCATATAATGAAATATTATTCAGCCATAAAAAGGAAATACTGATACATGCCACAATATAGATGAACCCTGAAAACATTATGCCACGTGAAAGAAGCCAGACACAAAAGTTCACATAGTATATCCTCCATCTATAGAAAATGTCGACAATAGCTAAATCTATAGAGACAGAAAGCAGATTAGTGTTTGGTTGCCCAGGGCTGAGGAAAGGAGAAGGAGGCAGGCGGTTCCTTTTGAAGTGATGAAAATGTGCACTTTGAAACGGTAAATCTTTATGCTATGTACATTTATCACAACAAAAACCAGAAAGCTGCTCCATGGTGTTCCCCAAATATCAGTAAATGAAAAACCTTGAACTGGAGATGTGCTTTCAAATACTTTGTCCTCTTGATCCAGTAGTCACCTCCCCTATCAAATTGCTTTTCGCCAAATCATTTCCTACTAATGTATAAGGAGCCACACTTCAGCGAATTGTGTTAGGCATTCTTGGCCCAACCTCTTGGACTGGACTCGATTGAAAAGCATTTTGATCAAGCTAAGACATTTGTAGTTTAGTTGAGACACTGTAAAAAAAATCCATCTCCCAATAGACACCTCTTGTTCAAATTCTTCTTTATTTTCTTCATTTTTTTTTCTTTCCCACCTCCCTCTGCACTTTCCCCCTGACTGTTGCTTATATTTCAGTCTCCTGGAACATGGAAGAATGTTCTCCTGTGGCACTGAGAACTGAAGCTGGTTCGTGTTCTTGCTTCTTCGTTAGACCCAGACAATCAAGACCTTAAAAACACTCAGGAGACAGATTGAGCTCTAACAAAGAATTTTCCATGTTTGGATTCATGTTAATATGTATAATGTAAACATAATGTTCTTCTTAAAATGTCAGCAGGGAACTGCCTCTGTTTGTCATCCACACTTGACTGATTCTTTTGATAATTTACTATCGAATAGCATTAAAAGAGACATGTTTATCATTTTTAAAACTTTTTGTCTCTGAAAGTGATTTTTTTTTTTATCCCCCCTCAAGGACTTTTTAAAATTTATCTTCAGATAGAGCGGGAGGGAGAGAGAGAAAAAAATCAGCATGAGAGAGACACATCAAGTGGCTGCCACCCATATGACCCCAGGGCTGAGGACAAACTGCAGCTGAGGTACGTGCCCTTAGTGGGAACCAAACCCAGGCCTCTCTGGTGCGCAGGCCAATGCTCTAACCGCTGAGCCAAACTTCCCAGGGCTCCTGAAAGTGATTTTTAAAAAGCCAATGATATTGATATTTAACCTGAGAGAGTATGAGTACTAGGACCATTGGACTGGAACTTAAGAATAATACCATTATTTACCAAAAAAGTAAGGCTTTTAAGAAATTGAAGTAGAAAAATAAGTAAAAATTGAAGTAAAATTTACAAACTATGCAATTAACCATTTCCTTCCTTCCTTCCTTCCTTCCTTCCTTCCTTCCTTCCTTCCTTCCTTCCTTCCTTCCTTCCTTTCTTTCTTTCTTTCTTTCTTTCTTTCTTTCTTTCTTTCTTTCTTTCTTTCTTCATTGTTGAAAGTATTACAGATGTCCCCCTTTTTCCCTTTGACCCCTCCTCCCCACTCCCATCCCCCTCTTGCTTTCCCCAACTTCATGTCTGTGTCCCTTGGTTGTGCATTATATGCATTTAAGCTCATTGACGGGAAGAGATAAACCAAAGAAATCGATCATTTTAAAGTGCACACTTTAGTCCGGCTGGTGTGGCTCAGTGGTTGAGCATTGACCCATGCACCAAGAGGTCGCCGGTTCGATTCCCGGTCAGGGCACATGCCCAGGTTGTGGGCCTGACCCCCAATTGAGGAGGCGGCCAATCAGTATTCTCTCTCATCGATGTTTCTATCTCTCTCTCCCTCTCCCTTCCTCTTTCTCTAAAAATCAATAAAGAAAAAAAAAATAATAAAGTGCACAATTTAGTACATTCACAATGTTATATAACTATCCCCTCCCTCTAGTTTCAAAACTTTTCATCACTCCAGAAGAGAATACATTAAATAATCATCCCCCATTTCCCTTTCCTCCAATTCCCTGGGAACCACTTATCCACTTTCTGTCTCTGTGGATTTGCCTATTTTGGATATTTCATATAAAAGAGTCACATAATACATAGCATTTTGTGCCTGGCTTATTTCACATAGCATAATGAGTTCAAGGTGCATCTATGTCATAGCCCATATCAGTACTTTATTCTGTCTTATGATTGAATAATATTTCCTTGGATGGATATACCACAATTTGTTTATTCATTGATCCCTGTATGGACATTTTGGTTGTTTCCACTTTTTAGCTACTGTGGATAGTGTTACTATAAACATTCATGAACAAGTTTTTATTTTTTTTTAAATTTTATTTATTTATTTTTAATTAATTATTTTTGTTACAGATGTTTCTCCTTTTCCCCCCACTTATTCCCCCCTTCCTCTCCCTTCCCACCCTGTCTCCACCTTTGTTGTCCATGTCCATTGATGAACAAGTTTTTTTTGAACAACTGTTTTCAGTTCTTTTGGGCATATACTTAGGAGTGGAATTGCTGAATCATATGGTAATTTTGAGATTAACTTCTTGAGGAACCGTCAAACTGTTTTATATGTGACTGCTATATTTTAAATTACCACCAGCAATGTATAAGAGTTCTTTTTTTCATCTTCATCAACATGAATTATTTTTCATTTTTTTGGTTATAGCCATTATAGTATATATGAAGTAGTATCTCATTGTGGTTTGATTTGTATTTACTTACTGACCAATGATGTCAAAATTTTTTTCACATGCTTGTTGACTATCTGTATTTCTTATTCAAATTCTATTGAGAAATGTCTATTCAAATTTTTTGCACAGTTTTTAGTTTGGTTGTTTGTCTTTTTGTTGTTGAGTTGTAATAGTTGTATATATTTTGTACACTAAGCTTCTATTAGGTATATGATTTGCAAATATTTTTTCCCATTCTGTAGGTTATCTTTTTACTTTCTTGATAATGTCCTTTGATGCACAAAATGTTCTAATGTTTATGAAGTTTAGTTTACACAATTTTGGTGTCAAATCTAAGACTCCAGTTCTAATTTGAAGTCATGAAGATGTACTCCTGTGTTTTCTTCCAAAAATGTTATAGTTTTAGCTCTTACGTTTGGATAATTTAAAAATTTTGAGTTAATGTTGATTATGGAGGGGTCCAACCTTAATCTTTGCATTTGTTTATACACTTTCCCCAAAGCCATTTGTTCAAGAGACTATTCTTACCCCACTTAATGATCTCAGCACTCTTGTCAAAAAGCAGTAGGTCATAGATGTTTAGATGTATTTCTGGACTGTCAGTTTTATTTCATTGGTCTGTTTGTCTATCTATTTACCATAGTTTTATAGTTAGTTTTGAAATCAGGAAGGGTGTTTTTTTTCAATGTTTTTTCCTTTATCAATATTGTTTTGGCTACTCACAGCCAAATTCCATATAGATGTGAAGATAGCTTTTCCATTTCTCCAAAAAGGCCACCGGAATTTCAATAGGAATTGCATTTAATCTGTAGATTGCTTTGAGGTGTATTGCCACCTTAACAGTACCAAGTCTTCCTGCCCATGAACACAGAATAACTTTTCATTTATTTAGGTTTTTTAAAATTTATTTTAGTTATATTTTCTAGTTTTCAGTGCACCAGTCTTCCACCTTTGTGGTTAATTTTGTTAGGTTTTATTCTTTTGTGTACTATTATAAACAAAATTTTTTTTAGTTTTCTTTTGGGATTGCTCATTGCTGATGTATAAAGACACAGATAATCTTGTGGGTAGGTCTCATACCCTGCAACTTTGCTAGATTTTTAAAAATCTATGGTCATTTTTAGGTAGATTTTTTGAGATTTTCTTTATATAAAAACATGCCACCTGCAAATAAATATAGTTTTAATTCTTCCTTTCCAAACTGGATGCCTTTTACAATTATTATTTTTTAATTTTTTTTTTTTTTTTTTTTTTTTTTTAGAGAGAGAAGAAAGGAGACGGAGAGAGAGATAGACACATCAATGAGAGAGAAACATCGATCAGCTGCCTCCTGCACAGTCCTCACTGGAGATGGAGCCTGCAACCTGGGCATGTGCCCTGACTGAGAATCAAACTGGCAACCTCTTGGTGTATGGGTCGACACTCAACCACTTAGCCACACCAGCCAGGCTGGATGCCTTTTATTATTATTTTTCTTGCCCAATTACTCTGGATAAACTTCCAGTACAATTTTGAATAACAGTGTGAAGGGAGAAAGACAAAAAATGTCCACTTCCATCATTGCTATTAAACATTCTATTGGAAGTAATGGATATTACAGAACATTTTTTATGTATTCTGATTCACGAACTAAAGCCCTTTTCAAGTTATGTGTTTTTGGCAAATTGCTATCTTGAACATACCTGAGAACACAGAAACATTGGACTAGTCCTCTCGGAGGAAGGCAATGACTGTCACACAGCTATGTCTCACCTGATGAAATCTACTTGCTGGTAGGAACCATTCGACTAAGAATCATTTCTAAAATTAGGGTTATTGATTTAGTAAGCTTAGTGTTTTCATAGAACCTTGTGTGTTTTCTTTACTTTATGACATATAATGAATTAAAAGTAGTGAGAGAGAGTTGGGAACTGCCGTCAGCTGACAGGGAAATGACAGTTGACAACAAGGGAGAATGTGGAAGAAAAACAAAATTTGAAGGACTTCAATAAAAGAGCAAGTGGAATGTTGATACTTCAGTGACCATATCATTCCACAAGGCAATCAGTAACTTTTATGATGGCCTTGGGTTAAAAGTGATGGACCAGAAAAATTACAACTTAACTACAGAACAACCATCACTCAGAACTGCCTGAAATCGAGTTGAATGGAAGTTCTACAACTACAAAATTAAAGAAGCAGCCACATGGAGACTGGTAGGAGGGACAGAGGCGCGGACAGGCTGGTCCCACACCCACAGTGGCCAATAAAAACCAGGAGGATACCTCAGCTGTGAAGGTCCTCCCTGAGGAGTGAGCAGGTGCCCAGCTCAGGGTTCCAGTGCCAAGAAGAGAAGTCCCTGTCACTTCTGGCTGTGAAAATCAGTGGGAACTGAAGCTGAGGGAGGCTGAGGCTTCTGGAGCCCCAGGCAGCTCCTCTTAAAGGGCCCATGCACGGACTTACTCAGACTCCCACCCTCCATGCTCCAGCACGGGGGAGGCAGCTTGAAAGGCACCAGAGACATTGGGGAAGAACTGAGTTGTTTGGTATTGGGGCGAGGACTGGAGAGGTGGCTTTATCCTAGACAGATGTGCTGGCAGAAGCCATTCTTCCTTTGGTGAGCCCTTCCCCCAAAGGGGTGACAGATGGCAGCTGTATCTGGGATTTCAGCAACCTGGCTCACATTGTTTGCTCCACCCTGGTGATTCCCTGAGGCTCTGCCTCACCCAACTTTGGGCCCACCCAAGCTGTTTCCAGTGGCTTTACCATAGGGTCAGCCTGTTTTGGCTCCTGTTTCAGATTTTCCTAAATTCTCTCAAACAAGCAGCATCTGGCCACAGCAAGCTCCATACCTCTCGCTAATTGGCCCCAGGCCTGGCAAGAGAAGCAGCCAGCCTTGATTCACAGCTTGCCTTTGTCTGGGCACCTCCAATTCCAGCACAAGAAGCAGCCATTAACATATTGCTTTGTAGCTTATGCCTGGTGGCCCTGGGTAGAACACAGGCAGTGACTGACCTTGCCCCAGAGCCAGCACCACATCAAACACCACCAGCCAACCACCTCCACAAGTGACACAATCAAGGAATGGACTCAGTGGGTACCAGAGCCCTGCTGAAGTAAGTCTTCCTTTGTGTGGTGGGCCCCTGCACAGCTGATCTTCCAAGGTACTCAGAGGTCAGTGGTCAGTGGGCACAAGCAGACCTTGCGGCTGATCAGCCTGAGTAAAACCCTCCCATTGACATGCCAACAGCAATCAAGACTCAATTACAACAGAAAGGTATAAAGTCCACAAGAGGGGTGTACCTCGGGGGCCCAGCTGGGGTGATCAGGGAGGCTGTGCCACTGGATCCTACAGGACACCTACTATAATAGGCTACCCGAGGAAGCCTAGGAAACATAGCAACTCTACCTAATACATAGAAATAAACCCAGGGAGGCAACCAAAATGAGGAGCCAAAGAAACATGTCCCAAATGATAGAACAGAACAAATTTCCAGGAAAAGAACTAAACAAAATGGGGATAAGCAATCTAACAGATACAAAGTTCAAAACACTGCTTATAAGGATGTTCAATGAACTTAGTGAGGGCCTCAAGAGCATAATAAAGGACCAGTTCAGAAATGAAGGATGCACTAACTGAAATAAAGAATAATTGATAGGGAATCAATAGTAGAGTAGGTAAAGCTAAGAAGCAAACCATCTATTTGAAATATAAGGAAGCAAAAAATAACTAATCAGAACAGCAAAAAAAAAAAAAAAAAAAAGAATCCAAAAAAATGAGGCTAATATAAGGAACCTATGGGACAACTTCAAGTGTATCAACATTTGCATCATGGGAGTGCCAGAAGGAGAAGAAAGAGGGTAAGAAACTGAAAACCTATTTGAAAAAATAATGACGGCAAACTTCCCTAACTTGGTGACGGAAACAGACATATAAGTTCAGGAAGCACAGAGAGTCCCAAACAAGATGAACCCAAAGAGACCCACACCAAGACACATTATCATCAAAATGCAAAAGCTTCAAGACAAAGAGAGAATCTTAAAAGCAGCAAGAGAAAAGCAGTTAGTTACCTACAAAGGAGCTCCCATAAGACTGTCAGCTGATTTCTCAAAACAAACTTTGCAGGCCGGAAAGGAGTGGCAATAGGTATTCAAAGTGATGAAAAGCAATGACCTACAGTCAAGATTACTCTAGCCTGCAAAGCTATCTTTTAGAATTGATGACCATATAAAGAGTTTCCCAGACAAGAAAAAGCTAAAGAAGTTCATCACCACCAAACCAGTATTGTATGAAATGTTGAAGGGTCTTTTTGAAGAAGAAGATAAAAAAATATGAACAATAAAATGGATATATATATATAGATATATATAGATATATAGATATATCTATATATATCAACAATTGAGTCTTCAAACAAAATGAGCAAGCAAAACAGAAACAAACTCATAGATACAGAGAACTTTTTGTTGGTTGCCAGATGGGAGGGGAGTTGGGTAAAAAAGATGAAGGGATTAAGAAGTACAAATTGATTGTTAGACTGATGAATCTCAAAGGGAAGGGGGAAGTGGGGTGGGAAGAGAGAAACTAAAGAACTTGTATGCATAGATACATAACCAGTGGACACAGACTATAGTGTGGGAAAAGCAGGAGGGGGGTGGGAGTGGGGAGGAGGAAGTCAAGGGGAGAAAAAAGAGGGACATCTGTAATCTATTCAACAACAAAGATACGTTTTACAAAAAAAGTGAGGGACCAAATTATGTTTAGTATAATCCATTCAGTACATTTAACAAAAGCTCTATAAATATGAAATTAAAAGTCTTCATAAAAGAAATGTCCAATTTTATAAATTTTATATTTACATTGTATATCTCCTTCCTTGTCAATGTCAGGGAAATTAATCATTATATGAAATGGTAGAACAATCTTTAAAATTTTTTTTTAATCCTCACCTGAGGACATTTTTGCATTTATCTTCAAGAGTGAGGGGGGGAAGAAACATCGATGTGAAAGAGACACATCAACTGTTTGCTACCCACATGACTCCAACTGGTGCTGGGGACAAACTGCAACCGAGGCATGTGCCCTTAGTGGGAACCGAACCCGAGACTCTCTGGTCCTTGGGTTGATGCTTTAACCACTGATCCAGACAGGCCAGGGCTAGAACAATCTTTTGAAGCAGACTTTTCTGGCATATTTCTGATAAAGGGAAAGTGTGTGAAACATCACAGTAACTCATCCTTGTGATAATGGATTAATAATTTTCTTTTACAAGAATTTCATGGGGGTGATTTGAGTATAGTTTTACCAGTAAATATTTAGACCAAGGTACAGATAGTCATATCCTAAGCAACTGAATCTTAGGGGCTGCATAGTTTATTGTCATATACTTCTAAGAAACAAGGGATGTACTATTAATTTTGCAGGGGCAACAGGCACAAACCAGCACTATCTTGAACAAACTGAGAAGGCTGGTCATTCTAAGACCATTAGGACCACTTGAGTTTTTATTCTTATCACCATGATTGATTTACCCTGAAAAAAAAAATTAGTAACGAGAAATTTTTATTCTTCAAAGATATATGTCAGATTTTCCATGGAGAGGAAAATTAAGTTACAGTCCATTGTTATGGTGGTTGCTCTATTCAGTATTTCTATATGCTTTTCTAGAGTTGCCTATCCTGATGACATAAGACCTATCAACCCAACTCAGTTTGATACTGAGGGTGGCCAAGACAGAGCTGGTGGGTTTAGGTCTATGCAAAGACCAAGGTGAAGGGGAACTGGCTTCAGCTCATATCTTTTTGGCCATTCTCATGTCCCCCTCAGACCTCATAGACTGAGGCAGCCTGGGACCATCTCAGTTCCACCAGGGCCCACACAGTATGGAAAAGATCTAAGACTTGGTCCGGACTAGTTTCTAGGGGTTAGCCGGAATGAAGCGAGATAACCCTTCTCATTAGTAATAGTTTTACTCCCAGTCATTCTGTTGATAAGTTAATTTCACAGCAAGGCAATCACCGCAACAAGAAAAGCGATTACACAAACATACTTAATCATGTGAAATGTCATTTATGATTCCAAGAGCTAAAAGGTAATGAGAGTTAAAAGTCAGAAATGATTCAGTTTAGGTAAACACGGTAAAAGTTACTTGTCAATGTTAGCCAAGACCTTAACATTTAATAATCACTCTTCAGTGTATGGTTGTGTGTGCATCCCTACAGTGAAGACATAGAGGATATGGAAGGCTATTGTAACAATAATAAAAGTAACAAGAATCATCTGTGAACGCTATTAAGTATCAAGTACAAGTATCATTGTTTCTTCATTTGCTAAAGGAGGTTTAATACAGATCCTACCTGAATCTCAGGGTGGTGGTGAACATCAACTATGATGCACAGAAAGTACTTTAAAAATACTTTCCATAGTATAAAGCACTGTGAAAAGAATTGGTAAAAAATTCTGTCTTAATCATACTTATGATATTTACTTGTCTTCGATTCTCTTCTCTGTATTTAGATGTGCAAAGACGGGGAGAAAAAATGATGTTTTCCCCTCCTCACTCATCCCAGGCATTCCTTGTAAACACCTTTCAAAAGAGTTTTTATGAAGGTGCCTTTGGCTGGCTAGTTTACGAGTTGTTTGCAGGCATTAATTTCTACATAAGTAAACAACTCTGAATGCCTCCTACATCCTTAGTGATTATTAAAAATTTCTGAGGTTTTTTTTTCCCTCACCCAAGGACATTTTTCCATTTTTTGTTCAGATAGAGCGGGAGGGAGAGAGAGGAAGAGAGAGAGAGAGAAACATCGATGTGAAGGGACACATCGAGTGGCTGCCACCCGCATGACCAACCAGGGCCAGGGACAAACTGCAACCGAGATATGTGCCCTTAGCGGGAACCGAACCCGGGTCTCTCTGTACCGCAGGCCAACGCTCCAACCGCTGAGCCAAACCGGCCAGGGCAAAAATTTCTGAGGTTTTAAATGTTAAGAGAAGTAGTTAGAACAACTGACTAGAAATCTCTGTTAGAAATCTCTGACTCAAATTGATTTAAATGTTAGGAAGTGTAAGGAACTTTTTCATCTTTCTTAACAAGAATTTCATAGGTAGGTTGGCTTTGCTTCTGGGTTCTTTGAATTTCCAGGATGCCAACCCTAACAAAATATTGTTAATAGTAATACTTGGAAACATATTAGAGTCTCTCATACATTTCTATAAATTCTGTTTACTTTGATCTTCACCATGGGTTGACCTCATGTGTAATTCCAGGTATTGAAGACTATCCACAGGAAGAAAGGAAAACTTTCCCCAAAGGTGTTTTTTTGGTTTCTGCTTATTTTCGGCCAGGATCGAATTGAATACCACCTCTAAGCCAGTTACCAGCAAGAGAAGTAGGATCATCGTGGCTGACTATTTGGGGGTGGGTTGGGTTTTGGGGAGACAACCACCAAGACTACTATAGTAAGAGATTGGAAGGATTAGCCATCTGACAGTATGTAACTCTCAGGGAAACTGTTCAAGTAGACTCTTTCTGAGGCTGCTTCCCTGGTGGAGATGACAAAGCCTTGGCCATTTTGCACATGTTGTCACCCAGGCAGATCATGACCAACATGAAAAAACGGATAGTCTAGTCCTTGTTTCTGGTTACATAATTAGTTAATTCTTAGATTTCTACGTAGATTCTGGGGAGGTATGTGAAGGATGGAGTGTACTCTCTCTTTTCCCTAATTGGAGAATCGCCTCAATGCAAATATATTCATTATAATAATTTTGCATGCAAATTACAAGATAAGCCTTTTTAACACTTTTTTATTTATTAAGTTGTTTTTGTTACAGATGTTTCTCATTTTTCCTCCATTGGCACCTTCCTCCCCTTCCCCTCCCCTCCTCCCCATATAAGATAAGCCTTTTGGGAAGTTATTTATTAGCTTCCAGAAATGTACGTGAGACTAATACATTTCCAAGTGTTAGTAGTAACAATACTTTAGTAATGTTGGCATCCTGGAAATTCAAAGAACATGGATAATAATAAAGGAGGCCTTGGGGATGGCATTTTGTAGGTTCCTCTTTCTCTTCATTTATTAATTCACTCAAGGTAGTACATCAGAACTCTTGAAAGTGGGGTGCTCTGGAGTTGGTCTACCTGGATTCAAATCTTGGTGTTTAATCACTTACCAGCTGTGTGACCTTGAGCAACTTAATTAGCTTCTCATACCTCAGTATCCCCTTTGGAAAAATAAGTATAATAATATTACCTGTCTCGGAGGTTTGCTGTGGGGATTCAGTTAGATAATGTGTGGAGGGTACTTAGCCTAGTGACTAGCATCTAGAAAGCAGATGTTAATTAAATTTTGTAATGCATCTTTCCAATTAATGTTAATTACTACTATGACAACTACTATGACTGCTATCACCACCACAGTGCTTACTATGTACCAATGGGTGCGCTGTTTTTAACAGCAGAAAAAAAGCACAGTGTGAGATCAGTGTATTCTGTTGGAGCTGAGGTCGAAGTAAGAAAAGTGTTAATTAGCTCTGCATCACTATTCAATTCACCATTTCTTTGAGAAAATAAGAACAAGAAAGTGAGGTAGAGTCAGGGAATGGAAGCCTTCCACCTGTGAGTAGACAAAATACTATAGTAATATATATAAAATTTTAAAGTATGTTTTTATGATTGTTTTAGAAAGAGAGGAAACGGGAGAGAGAGCGAAACATTGCTGTGAGAGAGACACATCGACCAACTGCCTCCTGCACACCCCCTACTGGGGACCAAGCCCCAAACCAGGGCATGTGCCCTGACCGGGAATCAAACCGGGACCTCTCAGAACATGGGATGATGCCTAATCCACTGAGCCACACCGGCAGGGTTGTAGTAACATATTTTAAACCACTAACCCAGTCTCTGTTTTTCAGTTAGACTGAGTATGTAATTCCAATGGAAGCCATTGAGATGCAAGAAAATTTCTACTCTTTTTGGATTGGCAGGGGAAAGCCACACAGCAGTATTCCAAGAGGAGATTGGTTATACCTTATAATGACAATGAGCTTCAAGTTCTTGACAAGAGGAAAATAGCACCTCTGGAATTCTGCATCTTTCCTGGCAATTTGCAGACCATTTTAACTGCTATTTTTATACGAGCTTGTAGTCAGTCTGGACTGGAATACCATTGCCTGTTCGTTGTCAAAGGACAACTACCTGGATAAGGACTTCTCTGTCTGTTCCCTGAGAAAGAAAACAATCCTTCTTTGATGAGAAAGAAATAATTAGCTAGATGTTCTGTGTGTTTTGATGTGATGAAAAGTGCTTTTTCTGCTGAAAGCTTATTGGAATAAGACAAATCCTTATTTATTTTGTGTCTTCATCTACAAATCCACAAAGACAATGCTCATAAGTAAAGCCACCCCTGTATGAAGAACCATTTCTATTACTTGATTCCCTGAAGGAAATATTTGAGAACCTGAAGCTTCTAATATCAATTGAGATAATCTTCTGGTAAATTCCTGGTTGAGACAACCTGCCTAAACTGTTCTGTAATTAGTTTCCCTGGATGACTGGAATCTGTTTAGCATATCAGGTGCCCCTTAGCCTCTGCCTTCTCCTTTTACTGACTTCTGTCCTTCTTCTTACATTTGAATGAACGTTTGATGTTGCGGCAAGAACAACTCATTATACATATGACAAAGCACAAAAACTGTCTAGAAAAGTATCTACTGATCACATATTCATGACCTATGACCAATAGTTATGTAAGTGGAATTAAGGGTAATGACTCCAAGAAGTTCATTTGAAAAAAGTGCTCAGTGTTTCCTACCAGTAACAACTGAACAGCTTTTTCCTCTTTCTTTTATAGAACCTTTACCCTAAATCTCAACATGCTTAGCAAGATCCCTTTTATATGCCCCGGAATAAGTCCTTTTGAAAAGCCTTATAAATCTGTCCTCAGAAACATTACATTACAGAGAAATGGAAAGAAGCTTGAGGTTGACCAAATTAGTTAAACGAGATGATTTTTAAATGCTCCCCATTAAACTCACTGATGTCACTAACTTTCTCCCCCCGTTTGGAAAAGCAGCTCTATTATAGGCTGTTGTGAAAATATTTTCTGAAAGTTCAATTTCAGGGCGTGTTTCTTGGCTTTTATTTTTTTTTATTTTTAATATAGTTAAAGAAGTCAGAGATCTCGATAGAGACTCTTCTTCCATTATGCTTTGGAATTAAAAAAGATAAAAGTGGTAGATATTTCTTTCCTTGATGGCAGTCAGCTCTTGAGGGGAAAATTAATTCCTCTCGGAGCAGATTTCGGTGCGACGGCACAAGGAAGTGAGGTGGCTGGTGTAATATCCTGAAGCAGGCGCACCATGCCCTGTTTACCCAGCTCCTCTGTGGAGGGAGGAGGAGCTCATCCAGCTGAAAAACCTACCGCCTGTGCTTACCAACCCACGGGCCCGGGAGGCATGGAGTCCATTTCCTCCATTTTCAGTGGGAAACTAACCTATCAAACCAAGTCAAATGAAGTCAACTGTACTTTTTATCTTAGGCGTTATTTCTGGGTTATCTTCCATTCTCAGCCGATATGCCAGCTCAGCAGGTTAGAAACGGTGACATCAGCTGGGTTCAAAAATAACCTTCTGGATTGATCAGCCCTTTCCTATTTAACAAGCAGGATTTGTGCAAAGGGGTGATTTGGTATATTTTTATTCTATGCTTTAATTCTATTGAGCACCAAAAATCAAAGTAAACAACACTTAAGACAAACTGAAGATCTGAAGCCTACTAGACAGTACAAATCAGAATCCTCATATTTATAAAACTCTTTCCTCCCAATTTCATGGTCTCACGGGAATTACTGCTCTGTGGATATTCACAGAGGCAGGGACTCAAGGATCACCTCATCTGAAATCCCAAACCTGACAGCTACTTAATCTGTCACGTTAAATATAGTTCCATTTCTTTACCTGATTCACCGATGTGACATGTATCAAATCCTCACACAAAAGTGTAGGCTGGAGAGAATGACAGGACTGTATTATTTAATGGACTCCTGAAATGGACTAAAAATAATGTTTAACTTTAGATGTCTTTTTGTTTAGGGCTCAAATGAGGGTTTGCCAATATGCATGTACACCACTTAGGGGAGTTTACATTCAGGAAAGGGGCTATTATCTGAAGTGATTTGTATTTTGAAATATTGGCATGAGAGGGAATTAGGCTGATGCTCAATTTGTCATAGAAATGACAAGACATCCTATTCAATCAGCTTTAAATGATGTACCTGAAAAACATTATTGCTTTAAAAACACATGCATTAATTAGACCCTGTAACCAATCATGCAAAGTTGCATTTAGAGTTATATATTATAATTGTTCAAAATCCTCATTTTTACCAGTCCTGCCTTATTTTATGTAGCAATGTAACAATGCATCAAATGGATGAATAGACACGTCAGGGTCACGGAGCCAAGAAGGGCTTTCTTGTAGAAAATCTCTCAGGTATCTTTGGTTATCCAAGCTGCCACTACAGTTAGCCTTCACCTGACAATGAAATACCTCTGTTATTTATACAAATTGCTTGTCTTTTGATCTCTCATGATTTCTTCTAAAAGTTAAAAAACCCTTTCTATTGAAATGATGGCTGATTTCAAGGTACACAGCCTTGAAAGTGACCTCACATCTCTATTGCATGGCTTTTCTGTCCAACTCAAAGTCCAGTGTTATAGCTTGATAAAAATACAGCTGTTATTAGACTTGGTTTTTGTTGTTGTTTATGATTAGAGAGCATATGGCTTTAAGGCAAGGGATTGGTTTTAAACAATTACAAAGATAAAAGCATTTATCCTCAAAGTCAGCATTTTATTTGTTCAAATAATAGGCCATTTTAAAAAATTCCCTTGGGAGTTTATTGCCCACACAAGGGAATGAGTCATCACACTGAGGTTCTGTTGCTGGTTGTCTCACACTCTGCCTGGGTTACTCACCTAGCATTACCCTGCTTTCCCTGCCTCTTTCGCTGACCATTCATGAGTCTGTGAGCAAGCCCACCCTTTCTCTGGAGCTCTCTACGATCTACAAACAAAAACTTCCTGGGAACTAAATAAATCTTTTCTGCCGTCTCTCGGCCTGCCGGGATAAGTGCAACGCAATGAAACTACAAGCACACGCTGCTTGGAGTGAGGGGGAGCTTTGCAAGGTAGCAAAATGCTCCA
Organism: Molossus molossus; assembly: GCF_014108415.1. Lineage (NCBI taxonomy): Eukaryota > Metazoa > Chordata > Mammalia > Chiroptera > Molossidae > Molossus > Molossus molossus. Next base: position 27,633,129 of record NW_023425366.1, on the reverse strand, counting down.
GTTCTCTGGACACAGTCCCATTTATTTGCAGATTGGTACCCCCAGGTCACAAGTGGATTTAAGTAAATTATTTCCTTGAGATGGCATTATTGTAAACATACACCCTAGTTTTGTCTCTTGCTTTTTATGGGAAGAGACCAGAAGAGACCTTGAAGCCAAAAGATAATAAACCCTTATTCACATGCAAATGAAGTACCCAATACACATGGGCAGGCCAGGTTTCCCCCTGGGCTAGGATTCCAAGAATAAATTAACACAAGGTTGAGAGTGCATAATACTGTACAAGGATAAAAAATGTCCATCTTCCAACCCCCCAACCCCACACTTTTCCTACAGCCCAGCCCAAATCAAAGATCCAAGAAAATGATTTTCCTCCATTAATCAAACTATCTTCTGAACTCAGTTTTTCTCAATGTCTCAGTTTTCCCAAATGTTATAGGTTCTTTTCTGACTCCCCATCTCCCTTGGTTTACTCACTGGGTGCAGTGATACAGACTCTTGCTTCTGGTTAGATCTTTTCTTGTCTTCTCCAGGAAAACATTAGAGCTTCTCAGTTTCTGTTATTACTTGGTTAACAGCCAAAATGAGAGTCCTACTTCATATAGGATTGCTTTTCTGCTATATATTGAGCTTTAACTTGTCATCCTTTGAGTATTACATGCCAGTCTCCACTAACATATAGACTCAACCTTAAATAATAATAATAATAATTAAGAGCCTTGGAATGACCCCCCCACCTCCAAATCCTGTCTCTTTGTGTACAAAATTAATGAAATATTTTAAAAACTGTATGTTGGAAGGGCTTTCACACAGTTAAACTTCATGGGGAACTTCTGGTTGTTTTACAGTTTTAAGATTGTCCTGGAGTATTATTCTAGGAGGTCAATAGATATGTCTATTTCTGTGCACCATTGTATTTCTCCTGCTCAGAACAGTGTTTGGCGCAAAGAAGTTCTCAGGGCATATGCAGTCTGCTCTTTGTCTATTTTAAGAAGCTCAAAGATGTTGATAGTGATGGTTTGAGGACCTGAGCACGGAGAGTAGGCATTCCATACCTGGTCCTGAGTACCTGGAAAGTTATATCATGTTGGCTGCACCGTGTTCAGAACCATTAAGGTTGGAAGCTGCCTAATGTGTTCGTACAGTGAGAAGTAAACAGCGAGACTCATTTCTAGAACATGTTAATTGGATGCAGGTTTTAAATTTTGCCCAGAACCACCGAAAAATGCCTCTGATCAGAAATCACATCCTGGTCAAACATTTAGAAAAACAGAGGTAAACATTTCCTTCCTGTTTATGGCCATCTGACTGGTGGATTAAAATAATTGTGCTGGGTTTTGGCCCCATTTGAGAACTCCATTTGTTACTGTGCACTGTTCTAGTCAGTGATATGTAAAAAAATCAAAGAACCAGAAGTCATGGGATTAAACAGTACAATCGCCTGGTTGAGGCTCCGGCAGAGGGAATGCAATCTTCGGTTCTCAGGACACAAGTTCACTGGCTGGAAATGACTGAAGGAAGAACGGCCGCTTTGCCACATGCCCAGTTACTATTCCAGCATGTGTAACAAAGCATTGGCATATGCCATCCACCGGAGGGCACTAGTACATAGTTCAGCTTTACCCATGATATCAAGACAGGGTTTGAAATTTTTATTATTTTATTATTACTTTAAAAAGTCACTTCAAAGACTTCTCCAAAGTATCCAACACTGTTTGCACTGGGAAGGGGCTTAGTGACCAATCATATATCTGTCAGCAAAGATGTGGAGTACTGATAGGTTCCGTGAGCTGGCCAGCACACAACTGGTTAGAAACAGAGCCAACATTTCAATTTGGTAGCGTTTTGCCGCTATACTCTTACCTCTTTCCTTTCCTTACGCTCTCTTCTGAACTCTATTCATCCAGCCCCTCACAGGAAAGACTCCTTTCTGCTGTGTAATCTGCGCCAACTGTGCTGGGGCCGCCAGGGTGAGGCGTACTCTTCCTGTCATGGGATTTCACCCTGGAAGCCTTGCCCTTTGCACCGCCACAATGAGCCTTTGTGGCCTTCGACCTTCAGGGAGATGGTCAAGACCCTCACTTCCACTTCTGGGCCGTTGTGGTGCTTCCCGTGGCAGTGACAGGGCGAGGAGATTGGGGTTTAAGATTTTAATCCTTTTAGGTTAAGCCTTGCGGGTGTGTCAATAGGCCAGGAAAACAAAGCACAGTTTGTTGATTGTGTTATGTAGATTTCTTTAGGGCATTTAGGAAATCGAGTGGAAAGAATAGAATGAGACATAAAGTAACAAGAGGTTATTATAAATGGGCAAATAAGTTGTATAATGTCTTTGAAAGTAATGTGAACATCTGCAAACTCTGCTAGCCTTCTTAAGCTCCCAATATGTAATCCTGGGCAAAATCAGCCCCTTACATAGTCCCACACACCTATATGTTTTCGAAGAAATAACTGTCCCCCACCTCCACGTTTATTATTTTTTATCTTCTTTTTTAGTATATATATATATTTAAAAGACCCTTTACTGAGTCAGTGATAGGACTCCCCCCCCCCCTATTGATTTTAGATGGAGAGGAAGTAAGAGGGAGAGAGAGAGAGAAACACTGATGAGAGAGAACATCGATTGGCCACCTCCTGCATGCTCCCTACTGGGGATCTGGCCCACAATCTGAGCATGTGTCCTGACTGGGAATTGAACAAGCAACCTCTTGGTGCATGGGTCGTCGCTCAACCACTGAGCCACACTGGCTGAACTGTAGCATGTTTTTTAAAGATACACAATTCTCTCTGAGCACTGCTTTAGCTGCATCCCTCAAAGTTTGATATATCGTATTTTCATTATCACTAAACTAAAAATATTTTCTAGTTGCCATTGTAATTTTTTCTTGGATCCATAGTATTTATCTTAAATTGGATCCCTGGGAAGTAGATTCTGCGATGGAGAGCTGTATGCGGGAGATTTACTAGAGCTCTCAAGATCTACACCTGTACAAGAGATGTGAGGATTGTGCAGAAGGAGAAGTCTAACTATTATACTTAGCAACAGAGATGTTGGCCAATCTCCTGTGGAGCTCTGGATGTGGGGCAGACCTTCAGGGTTGTCTGATGAAGACAAAGGCTTTTGTACGTATGCATCACTGGATGCAGGATGTCCCTCCGGTGGGGGGATTTCAGGCAAGAGGGCTCCTGGCAGGGGTATCATGTTCCTAGCAGCTGAGAAAAAAAATGATTGGGTCCTGAAGTGGGAAGATCTGCATATATCTCAACAGCTATTTGAAACCTCAATTTCCGGGCAGTTGGGACTATTTTGGTCATCTTTTTGTTATTGATAGCCAGTCTAATTCTACTGTGGTCTCATTTATTTCCGTTTCTTGTATTTGTTGGGATTTGATTTGTGACCCAGCATATGATTCATTGTGGTAATTGTTCCAAGTGCACTAGGAAACAATGTGTATTCTTCCATTATTGAATATCATGCTCTCTCTATATCAATTAGGTCAACTTTATTAATTGTGATATTCATGTCTCTACATCCTTACCATTCACATCTTTTATATCCTTACCGATCCCCCATTCTGCCAATTGTTGAGAGAGGCATGTTAAAACCTTCCACAATATTGTGGGTTTCTCTATTTTTCCTTTTAGCTTTAATTTCTTTTTTACTAAATGATATTAGGTACATACAAATTTATAACTGTTATATTTTCTTGGTGGATTAACACTTTTGTTATTATGAAATGTCCTGCTTTAACTCTAGTGGTGCTTCCTGCCTAAAACTGTACCATGTCTGATATTACTGTGGTTATATAAGCTTTGTTTTGCTGTTTGCATGGTATACATTTTCCATTCTTTTACTTTGAGCCTTTGTATCTTTTTATATTTAACATGTGTGTCTTGGAAAGAGCATTAGTTGGTTTTTGTTGTTTTATACTATTTGGACCATTTATAGTTTATGTAATTATTAATAGGTAAGTTTTTAATCTACTATCATTATTTTTTATGCTCACTCTACATTTTTATGTTCTTTTTCTGTTTTGTTTGTTTTGGATTAATCAGCTATTTTTTTATTACTCTATTTTTCCTCTACTGTTTTTTTCTTTTTAAAGAAAGATGTTCAGCCCTGGCCGGTTTGGCTCAGTGGTTAGAGCATCGGCCTGCGGTACAGAGAGACCCGGGTTCGGTTCCCGCTAAGGGCACGTACCTCCGTTGCAGTTTGTCCCCGGCCCTGGTTGGGTTGTATGGGTGGCGACCACTTGATGTGTCCCTTTCACATCGATGTTTCTCCCTCCTACTCTATCTGAGCAAAAAATGGAAAAATGTCCTTGGGTGAGGATTAAAAAATAAAATAAAATAAAGAAAGATGTTCCTATGCTATTTGTTTGGGAGTTATCCTAGAATTAAAACAATTATCTTTGACTTATTCAAGTCTAATAGAAATAAGTTCTTTACCTGTCATAAGGTAATGCTGTGCTTAGAACAACTTAACTCCATTTAACCCCTCTTTCTATTTATTTTTGTCATATAGTTTAATTCTACACATATACAGATCTCATCTCCACAAGACGATGCTATTACTGTTTTGTATAATCAATGTTCATTTAGAGGTACGGAAGTTCACACGGCTCATTATTCCTGAGTATTTTTGTGTCGCGCTCGTCGGCCTGACACACTGGCGGAAACCACCGCTGTCTTGGTGGCCTCCTTGCCTTTGTCGTCTTGGTCTCTCAAGGCCACTTGCGTAGCTTCAAATCCCACTTTGTCTTCCTAGCCCTAAAGAAGTGCTCGAAGCTCTGCCGCCGTCTCTGCCCCCGAGCAGCCGCCCTCTGCCCAGTCCCGAGAATTGGCACATGCCCTGCAGGTGGACTTGGGAGGCAGAACGTTGGGCTCACTCCTGTAGTTTCCCCTTTTCCTTAGATCTGATGCCCACATTCTGCCTCGTTGCCTTGGCAGCTCTCCTATACCTTTAAACAATTAAAAACAAAGATTTTACTAGTTCTTTAATGTTTTTCCTTAAGCGGCTCCATCACAGCAAGAACCTGAAGTCCTGTAATTATATTTTGAGCACATGTGTTTTCTGGCATATGGGAAGCCTGGGTCATTTAAGAAACCGACGAGCACGTTGCCTTGGTCCATTGGGTCTGCTTCAACAGGACACCTGCTGTGCACTCTGGGGGCTTGCGAGCACCAGAAATTCATTGCACATGGTTCTGGAGGCTGCGAAGTCCCAGATCAAGGAGCTGGCAGACTTGGTGTCTGTCATGAGCCTGATTCCTGGCTCATCGACGCCTGTCTTTTTGTTGTGTCCTTAACACAGCAGAAAGGGCAAGGCGGGCATTCTGGGGTCTCTTTAATTAGGGTACTGAGCTCATTCACGAGGGCTCCACCCTCATGATCTAGCCACCTTCCAAAGCCCCCACCTCCAAATGGGATTCAGTTTCAACACATAAGTTTCTGGGGGACACAGGCGTTCAGTCTGTAGCATACGTGGTGCTTAAAGAGACTACACGGAGAGAAGTAATAGAGGGACGGCTTTGTCCCAGTGACTCCATTGCCGACTCCGGACCCTCCTCCTTCTGAATTGGCCCATAGGGCAGAGAGACAGCACTCACTCCACATGGAGCCGCCGCTCAGCTCCGCGCAGCTCCAGAGAGGACGAGACAGGGAGCACCTGCCTGAGTGAGTCACGTAGGAACCCAGGGGGCCTACAGCCTTCAAACGCCCCCTTACCCTCCCCTCCCCCACCTGATGCTGGTGATGCCAGAGCTCCCTTCAGGGAGGAACAGAGTCCGTAGCTAGAGGAGGTTTAAACTTTCCTTGGTTAATCCTCACCTGAGGATATTTTTCCATTGATTTTTTGATAGAGTGGAAGGGAGGGAGGGAGAGAGAGAGAAAGAAACATGGATATGAGAGAGACACATTGATTGGTTGCCTCCTGCACAACCTCGATCAGGGCCGGAGACCAAACCTGCAACCCTGGTATGTGACCTTGACCAGAAATCGAACCCACAACACTTTGGTCTGCAGGCCAACACCCTAACTGCTGAGTTAAACTGGCCAGGGCAGAAGTTTAAACGTTTTAGTTTTTTCTTTATTGATTTTAGAGAGAGAGGAAGGGAGAGGGAGAGAAAGATAGAAATGTGGATGAGAGAGAACATCGACTGGCCGTCTCCTGCATGCGCCCCACTAGAATCGGGCCCATAACCCGGACATGTGCCCTGACTGGGAATTGAACTGGTGACCTCTTGGTGCATGTGTTGATGCTCAACCACTGAGCCTCACCGGCTGGACTTTTTGTTTATTTTTTATTTAATATCTTTTCTTTATTGATTGTAGAGAGAGAGGAAGGGAGAGAGAGAGAGAAACATCAATGAGATCGGCTGCCTCCTGCAGATCCCATATTGGGGATCGAGCCTGCAACCTGGGCATCTGCCCCGACTGGGAATCGAACCGGGACCTCTTGCTGCATGGGTCGATGCTCAACCATTGAGCCACACCGACCAGGCAGAAATTTTAGCTTTTTAAAACTCTGCGAGCACAGGGTAGGTAAGATGATAACTTTGATATCCAAATTTTTCTTATGCGTAGGCTTGAGGTGAAGGGAGAGGTGATGACAGAGCGAAAGAGGCAGGGAAGAGGAACACAGCCTGCCAACGTTTTGTAAACATCTCTGTCTGTGCCTAAGGCACAGGGCAAGTGGTCCTTCCGTTGCCACAAAGGCCAGAGCAGCCAGGTGGCTTGATAGCCTTTATCTCCTACGTGGACCCACAGTCCTCAGCAGACGGGTAACCGAGAGGGTGTTAGCCCATCCGTCCTCTGATGACCTTGACCCCTGTGCCACTTCCTCCCAGGTCGCAGTGTGGCCCAGGGAAAGTTAGGTGGCAGGGAAAATGACCTCATTTGGATCTTTGAGATTTTTCTTTTACTAATATGTCAGGGGCACAGCCTTTCTGAAAATTTGATTCTCTCCTCTTCTGTTGTCTTTTGCATACAGTGTTCTATAAATACGTTAATTGGTGCCGCTTTTAATTTAACTGTCATTGTTGTCTCCGTTTCTGAAAAGCTTATATTAAACTTTTCTTATGATAGATGAAAACCAAACCATCCGGCCATAGGGGCCTATTTTGGCAAAAGAGGAATGTAAGAGGAAGAAAATGTGTAGTTTTTTTGTGGTGGTAAGACTCATCAGTGATAGTTTGGATGAAAAATATAGAATACGAGTTATTTCACAGATGTGGATTAAAAAAATAACAGCAGCCCTCTAAGGAACTACCAAAATAAAGCAGGTGAGGTAGAATTATCAGAACGGCTGCAATTTAGGAGACGGGATGAAACCAATTTCCACTTCATTTTCACGTCCACCAAGTCCTACTCATTTTAGAGGGCTTTGGTTTTGGTAACATTTCAGAAACCACGCGGGTTTCTTTCTGCCTGGAAGGGCTGCAGCCGCTTAGCAGCAACGGAAACTTAACTACTGCAAGTGCCTATTTCAAGCGTCTCTTCAGCTCGATAGAAATTGGGATTAAGTAGTTGTATAATAAAGTATATTCTTACCTATTCTTATCTTTTTTTTTTATCCTTACCCAAGGACATTTTTCCATTTTTTTTATTCAGATAGAGCAGGAGGGAGAGAGAGGAAGAGAAAGAGAGAGAAACATTGATGTGAAAGGGACACATCGAGTGGCTGCCACCCGCATGACCAACCAGGGCCGGGGACAAACTGCAACCGAAGTACATGCCCCTAGCTGGAACTGAACCCGGGTCTCTCTGGACCACAGGCCGATGCTTTAACCGCTGAGCCAAACTGGCCAGGGCTCATATATATATATATTTTTCAATCCTCAGATTATCTTCAGATAGAGTGAGAGGGAGGGAGAGAGCAGGAGAGAGAGAGAAACATCGACCTGAGAGGGACAGGTGGACTGGTTGCCTGTCATGACACCGACCAAGACTGGTGATGAACTGCAACTGAGGTACGTGCCCTTGACTGGAATCGAACCTCTGGTCCGCAGGCTGATGCTCTAACCACTGAGAAAACTGGTCAGGACACCATTCCCATCTTTTAAGAACACAGTATCATCCAGCTGGTGTGGCTCAGTGCTCAGTGGTTGAGATTCGACCCATGCACTGGGAGGTCGCCAGTTCGATTCCTGGTCAGGGCACTTGCCCAGGCTGTGTAGGAGGTGGCCAGTTGATATTCTTGTTCATTAATGTTTCTATCTGTCTCTCCCTTTCCCTCCCTCTCTCTCTAAAATCAATAAAGAAAAAATGAATAATAAAATAAAGAGCACAGTAGCAAATCATTTTAAAGGTCTGCTATTGTGTGCTTCACGTTCATAAGACCAATGTTTTGGGATTTGTTAACTGACTAAATTTAGGATATGATGAGGACTTTTATTTCCAGCTGAACTTAGATTTATCCCATCTCAGACCAGTCGACTGGTGTATCAGTCAGGGTTCTTACCAGATAAGCAGCACTAGTGCTTATGAGGGCTGGTCATTCTGACATTACTGTGGCAGGCCATGGGGAGGAACTGTCTGGAAACTCTCGGGCAGGAAATAAGGTTGCAGCCTACAGGTGAGACTTCGTCTTCCACTGAGAAGCCTGTTTTATGCTTCAGGCCCTGGGTGGGTTGGGCGAGGTCCACGCACATCATCCAGGTAGTTTCCTTTCTTTAAAGTTAGGTGACTGCAGAGTTAGCTGCATCTGCAAAATACTTTCACCTTGGCCAGTGTTGAGTTGAATAACCAGGTGATGTTGCCTTGCCGTGTTGACACGTAAGACCAACAAATGGTCATGAAAAGCTCTCCTCTGATTTAAAAGGAATGATCTGGAAGGACCATGCAGTATATTTATTATAAGGGGCACCAGCCTGTGAGGACGGGCCTGCGTGGTCTGCTCCCTCATCCCATGTGGAGTCCGCCGGGGTGTGCGACAAAGCCCAGGTCATGCTGTTCTGTTCTCAGGGTTCCTGATGCTTTGCTAGGAGGACCTTAGACTCTAAGGCAAAACTCTCTTATTTGTCATAAAACTTTTACTGAATGAATATCCACAGTTTCAGCCAACCACCTCCTGCTTCCTCGCCTTTGCTTCTGGAGAACGGGGTGTAGGAAAGGCCTTTGAGAATTTGTAATCTGTGCTTAGTTCTGAAGGGTTCTTAATTCAAAAGATACCAGAGTAAATACAATTTGTGTAGGTATGAATTCTTTACTCCTGGGAGTTTCCTTTTAGAGCAGAGAGGACAAAATGTGCACTTGACCCATCAATATTTATTCACAGAAACTCTCATTGTGGCTTCATATTATTATAGCTGGAAAAAATGTTAAATTGGACACACACGGTTTTTTTAGTTTGTTTAGTAATTTCACACTTTTAAATATATATCATGCTGGAATGTACAAAATGAATGCAATGAGACTGAATGTAACATGCATCCGGTAAGAAAGAAAGTAACTCTGAACTCAGGTCTAAGGTCCAAGGGATAGGCCTGGATACTTGGTCACGAAACCCGGACTCGCAAAGGTGAAATACAAAGGGCGATACTTGCCCAATTTATTTGTTAAGTTAGTTTGTCAAGTGGGATTGTACAAATTCTTCTTCCGTCCAAAGCTTGTTTGATCTTTTCATCTCCTGGGTAGCCTGCACCTCATCGAATGCACTTTAAAATGCAAGTTCTGTTGATATGAATATATTAACCACACACGAAGCTGCTTTCATGTTCCCCGAGCATGACAGATATTCCTGGTAAAACCCTTTGCTTTTTTACTTTTTTAAGGCCCCCAAATTCTGTTAGAGTCAGTGAAGAGGAAAAGGAGAATTTATTTTTTTGTTTAATCCTCACTCAGGACATTTTCACTGATTTTAGAGAGAGGGGAAAGAAGAGAGAGAGAGAGAGAAAAAACACTAATGTGAGAGGGAAACATCAATCAGTTGCCTCCAGTACACCCCCCAACTGGGCGGGGATGGAACCCACAACCTTAGCAGGTGCCCTGACTGGGAATGAGCCTTTTGGTATATGGGCAAACACTCTTAGCAACTGAGCCACGCTGGCCAGTGCAGAAGTTTAAATATTTTTATTTTTGTTTTCAAAATAAAATTATCGTGCGATAATTCCAAGGGGAAAAGCAAAACAAAACAAGCGACTTTGCCACACTATCGCCAGAATAAAAAGCAATGTTGTCCACAGTTTGTGCGAACGGGAGTGACCCCGGCCTATCCCGTCAGCTAGCAGGACCCACAAGGAGACTGTGTGGGCAGTGAGGGCAGTCATGCTGCTGCATCGGGTCACCTTTCAGCTGTGGCAGAACACTCGGGGCTTGAACACCGCTGCCCGGAAATGAACATTATTACCTGTGTCCTTTTCGTCTTCACTGAGGATGAAAAAGAAATGGGAGTGCTTGTATTTGAGCCTCTTGTAACTATTTTCTTGGAAAGTAATACTTCAGTGTTTTCTTAAAACATCACTGGAAGTTGAAAATGCAAACTGTGGGGCTCCTTAGTTCATTGAGGAGTGGTCTTCAGAGGCTGGACCGGGACTGGGTGTTCGGCTGTCTGCTGTGTTGGGCGAGTGAGGTGTGGGTGTGCCTAGACATGTTATTTCTGAGAAACCTTGAAAATAAGCCCCCCAATTTTTCTGCTTTCATCTCCCTTCAGCTCCAGTACATTTGTCCCCACAGTATTCCAGCCAGGTCACGCTTCAGTGTCACAGTGCCAGGGAGACCTGTGTGCAGGGAGGGTGGGCTCACCCTTGCCTTCAAACACCGCTCAGTGAACATGTTGCCGACAAGCTAAGCCATCGTGAGCAGGTCTTTACTTATGGGTGAAAAGTGGCAGTCACTGGGGGTTAGGCAAAGAGTCTCATTCTATTACAGTAGTGTTCAAACTTCTGATTATGAAAGATCCATTTTGCGCGGTAACTCACAATACAACTGCAATTGTATATGTACACACACACTTGCCCAACAATCTTAAATAGAAGTTTCAGGGACCAGTTCTCCTCCTTGTTCCCTGTGATTTGTTCTGATACTTTGTATCCTGCCCTGTCCCACCCTACCCTTCTTATCCTTCCCTTCCCTTCCCTTCCCTTCCCTTCCCTTCCCTTCCCTTCCCTTCCCTTCCCTTCCCTTCCCTTCCCTTCCCTTCCCTTCCCTTCCCTTCCCTTCCCTCCCCTCCCCTCCCTTCCCCTCCCCTCCCCTCCCCTTCCTTTCTCTTTCCGGTCCCACCCCACCCCACCCACCCTACCCTACCCTATTCTGTCCTCTAATATACTATCCTATCTATATCCAAAATATTAGCCATGATTCATTAAATTAATTTTATGACACTTTAATGTCTGGTAAAAACCACTGGATCTACTCCTAGACAATAAAATCAGTGGTGGTACATTCTCATGAACATTGGCAATGAAAGAAGCTCTTCTGCACTGAGCACTCTGGGGCCCATGGATACACTGATTTCTGACGACACGCCCAGTGCTTTCCTCCCACGGTCAGAAGGATGAGGAGGGGAAGAGGCACAGGAATGCTCTTTCAGTAAGATACAGATACACCCAAGGACACCTCTCTCTCTCTCTCTCTCTCTCTCTCTCTTTCTTTTTCTTTCCCATGCATAGTCTCCAGACTTGACTTCCCTGTCCCTGAAGTGGGATGGGAAAGAGGAAAATGAGCATCCATTGAAACTGGACAGTGCATGGATCGGTGCTGGGACTAGGGACTGTTTACAACTCTCACGCCTCCTCCAAGCTAGTAGCAACCAGAAGTTACTGCCAGACAGAACTTTGGGTAGACTAACCAACTGGTGATCTGGACTAATGCCTTGATGTGGCATTAATTTGCTCTCCATGGTCAATTCTGGAAGACATTCTAAAAGCCCCTAGAAAGGAAATGCATTGCTTGCTTTTCCTGTGTCTAAATGGTATTCCCTTGGGTTTTCGAAAGCAACTTTCAAAGGAGAATGTCACTTGGTCCATGGTTCTATTTATTTTTGGGTTTCAAATGTCTGGACTTCTTTATTAAAGGCTGTCAACCTAAGGTTTTAACCACAAAGATTTAACACCATGTTTTTAAGAAAAAGAAAGTCAAATTGGGGTTAATGAAAGTTAAAAACTTTGACTCTCCCTGTAAGGACTCTGTACAGACACTTGTTTTGCTACTGTCTCTTGCCTAGTGCGCCAGGTCATTACAGACCAGTTGGACCGGAGGAAAAACAAAGTAAACATTACCATGACCAGCAGCCTCCCTTTCTCCCCCCCACCAGACAAACTTCTTTTTTTCTCCTTTAAAATTTTGTCTGTATTTGACATTTTGAATCACCCCAGAAGATGGAATATTATTTTTGTTGAAGCCACTGGGTAAGCATCTCCTACCTACTTTGTCTGGAAAAAGCCCCAGACATCCCTTGTCATTTTGCCCCTGTCCTAGGAAAATACTGCTCTTCCCAGCCTCTCCGGGTCATGACTGAGTACTGTAGCTCATGCGGCCCCAAGGATGGAGAACATCCAGTGTGGAGACAAATACCTTGGCCAAGGTGCTGAGCGTGACAGGGCTCAGCTCACATGTTCCAATAGTCCTGAGACATGTCCAGCTGAATTGTTAACCTGCAATGGGCCTGCCTAGACCTTAGCACGGATGAAGTGAAATGCTCAAAACTCTGAAGATGTTAGTCACTTAGTAAATGAAAATACGGAGGTTCTTGAAGGAGGCCGTGGTTAAAGTATTAGAAGCAGTCTTGTCAAAACAAACGTCTGTTGTCATCTTTGCTTTGCCTAATGGATAGGTGGGTACCAACTGGGATATAATTCTTAGGCTGCTTGTCTGTCTTTGTATCTCAAAATAGTCACCATCTACTTTCTGGTTCTCCTAAGACTTGGCTCCAACACTTCTTATATATCTCGTTCCTTCTTTCCAAACACGGATTCTCGGTAGTTCAATTTGTTCATTACATTCCACACACAAGTGAAATAATTTGATGAACAAACGGAACTACCAAGCAAACTAGAGACAGACTCATAGAGAGCAGGCAACAGCTCTGGTTGAGGGGGAAAGTATAGAGAGGCAATTGAGCAAGAAAGAAAAAGAGAGAGAGAGAGAGAGAGAGAGAGAGAACTCATGAACATGGACAACATTGTGGTGATTGCAGGGCAGAGGTGGAAGAGGGCATAGAGGGATAAATGGTGATGGGGAAAAACAAACAAACAAACACTGATTCTTTTCTTCCTTGTATGGAAACATGTTTAAAAATCTTACCCATTTTGGAAAGCAAACCCTTCTTTGCCCGCCTTCCTCTTCCTTACACCAACAGTTACTTCTGCTTCTGTCCAGGTGTGAACTTCTCTAGGTCTGTGCTCATCAAGCTTTGTCATGCACCAGAGTCATTTAGGGAACCTGCTAAAGCACACATTACCGGGTTCCATCCCGAGTTTCTGATTGCGTAGGTTTGGGGTAGGATTCCAGAATGTGCATTTCTAACAAGTTTGCAGGTGATGCGATGGTTGGAGACCCAGTTTGAGACCCACCCCTCTGAAGGGCACTCCGCATTTGTTATGCTATCCAAGCTGCTGCCTGCAGCCTGGCCTCTGCCTCAGCACCATGCACGTGCCAAATCCAGAGGACACTTTGTAGCCTATCTTACTCTAGCCCCACCTTTCGGCTCCATGACATCACTCTCTCCCCACTTACCTCCTTCCTTTCTGCTCGCTCTATTTGAGTTGCCTTTATAGGAACCTCTTCTATTCACGATGTTTCAGTTTTCCCCAGAGTGCTGTGCTGTCCTCTGATGTCCTCACTCTGCACCCTTCCTGGATGCCTCAGCCATGCTTATGCCTTCGACTGGCATGTCAGGGATCCCAGCCAAGTCCTCTGCCACAAGCCTTGCTTCCAGCTCTGCATCTGTATATCCACACTCTCAAAGATGAGCATGGCCCCAAATGGATTTTTTATGTTTACTCTCAAGTTTTCCCTCTTAATTGTTTTTTTAAATCCTCATCAGAAGACACTTTTGCATTTATCTTCAGATACAGTGGGAGGGAGAGAGAGAGGAAAAGAGAGAAAGAGAAACATCGATGTGAGAGAGACACATCGACTGGTTGCCACTCACACAACCCCAACCGGGGCTGGGGACAAACTGCAACCAAGGTACGTACCCTTAGCGGGAACAGAACCCAGGTGTCTCTGGTCTGCGGGCTGATGCTCTAACCGCTGAGCCAAACCGGCCAGGGCTTCCCTCTTAATTTTCTCATCTCCTTGAATGACACCTTTTTTTCCTGAGACAGAAATCTGTGTGCCACTCTTATATTTTTCTCCCTCACTCTTAACCAATGATATCCAATTCATTGTCAACATCTCGCCTATATCCTCCTTCTTTCATTTTTTTTTCATCCTCACCTGAGGACATTTTTCCATTTTTTGTTCAGATAGAGAGGGAGGGAGGGAGGGAGGGAGGGAGAGAGAGAGAAAGAGAGAGAGAGAGAAAGAAACATCAATGTGAAAGGGACACATTGAGTGGCCGCCACCCGCACAACCCAACCAGGGCCAGGGAAAAACTACAACCAAGGTACGCGCCCTTAGCGGGAACCGAACCTGGGTCTCTCCGACCGCAGGCTGATGCTCTAACTGCTGAGCCAGACTGGCCAGGGCCTCCTTCTTTCATTTTTATTGCTAATGTTTTAGTTCACTACTTTCTGCCACTATTACTGATATTACTAAAACAGCCTACTAACTGTTGACTATAGAGGTAGCACATGGAATTGGAGAAGCAAAGGCACAAATATTAGCTTTCTGATGCTCCCATTGTATTTCCTTTTTGCGATTGTAGCGAATCCTCATGGAAAATGTAAGTAAGGAACAGAGATGGCTAGAATTGGGGTTACTTTTATGTCTTTGTATCTGAAGTTGACGAAATTGACATAATTTTCCATCTATGTTTGAGACAGTTGCAGAAAAAGTCTTGGTATTACTTGTAATTTTTTACACATTGCATAGCTCATTGGGTCTTTCAAAATTAATTAAATGTTTCTATTCTGCCAAACTTTTGGAAAAGAAAAATCATCAAAGGAAACATAATAAATAAAGTTGAACTTGAATAATGGGTAGAAAATTATAATTTTGTTTCTCTGTTTGGGTTGTTCTGCTCTTAGACGGATATACTTGAGGTTTTGAAGAACACCTTGACATTGTTTCCGTTGTACCTTTATCTCTACCTTAAATGACATGGTTTGTAAACACAGGAAAGTGAGTGGCACAATTTCTTCTGTGCTAAAGGAAAGGCCATTTGAGAGGTTGGAACTCTACTTTCAAATGTTAAAATGGTACTAGCTTTAACCTCTATCTAAACCCATTCAAGCCCTGGCCAGTTTTGCTCAGCGGTTAGAGCGTCAGCCTGCGGACCAGAAGGTCCCGGGTTCGGTTCCTGCTAAGGGCATGTACCTCGGTTGCAGTTTGTCCCCGGCCCCATTGGGGTCATGTGGGTGGCAACCACTCGATGTGTCTCTCTCTCACATCGATGTTTCTCTCTCTCTCCCTTCCTCTCTCCTTCCTCCTCTGTCTGAAGATAAATGCAGAAAAGTGTCCTCAAGTGAGGATTAAAAAAAATAAAAAAATAAACCCATTCAAGCTGCTGTAACAGAATACCATAGACTGTGTGGATCAAACAACATTTACTTCTCACAGTTCTGGAAGTTGCTAAGTCCGAGATTAATGTCAGTTCCTGGTGAGAGCTCTCTTCCTGGCTTGCAGATGGCTGTCTTCTTTCCGTGTCCTCACCTGGTGGAAAGAGATCAGCTCTCTCCTGTCTCTTCTTAGAAGGGCACTAATCCTATTTATGAGGGCCCCACCCTATGACCTAATTACCTTCCAAAAGTCCCACCTCCAAATATCTTCACTTTGGGGATTAGGTTTCAGCCTATGAATTTGGAGGAACACAAGCGCTCAGGTTCATAGCAACCTCCTTTAGGAGGCGAGGGGAAGGGAGCTTTCTGAGAGGGGATCACTTGAAGTGAAACTTCACAGACAATTGAATTTATAGGATGATGTCACCTGATTTGAGCTCCCTTTGTCAAATATGGTATATTTACAATTGGAGTTTAAAAGGACCTACCAAAATCATGTTATGTCTCTGCCCTAAGGGGACTTATTCACAGAGTGGTGGATTTCTCATTGTTTACTATTCTTATTCATGAATCATTTCCCAGTTTTTTAATGTTTAACCAAAATCTATCTTATAATAATATAGTGGTCTTCTTTTACATCCTTGTCAGGGTGGGCTGGGATAAGGATAAAGAAAAATGATTCTCAGCTTTGGTAGTTCCCTTAGTATACTCTTTCTATATATGAAGAGAATTATTAGGGAGTGGTCTGTTTTCTCCAAGGCAACTAAGCACTAACTTATTTTATTCATCTACAAAGTTTCATGCAATGGTCTGTGCAAAGTCATGCAATTGTCTGTGACTCTCCTATGAAGTCTATTGTTTGGTGTTGGGTAATATTTTTGATCTCTCCTTTTCCAGCTCAGATCTGTAAATCTGCTACATAACATGAATAGCCACATTTCAACTGTATGCGCCATCATGGGTAGATTGTCTTTTTTATTACATGAATTGTACTGGGAAAGGTTCTATTTCCCTAGAGCAAAAACCCTGAGCTGAGAGTGTGTTTATTGTTCAAGGGACAGCGAGGGGAGCATTTACGACTGGGGAGTGAGCTGAGAGGGAGGTAATACGTGTGGGAGCAGACATTGGAAGACCTCAATAGAGGCAGTCGAGGTAGTGAGTATAAAAGTTTACGTTTTTACAATTCAAAACATGAGGTATATTTAATATTATTTACACGTGGACGATGTTTTTATTCCTTACTAATTTTTAATTACAGGTTGGCTCATTTATTGAAAAATTCAAAGTATTCACTTTTGTTTTGGCTGACTCAGTTTACAACTCTCCTCTTGACTGTGGAATTCATCTTAAACTATTTATTGCCTCATGTAAAAACAAACATGGGAAATGACTTAGGAAGAGTTTATATTTAGATTATATGCTAATACTTTCCAGAATTTCATACATTGGTATTAGTAGAAATAAACATAAATCCATTGATTTAAACAACATGAGTGAAGCACCTATTTCTTTCTGTAAAACCTCTCAACACTTTGAGCAGACTTTATAGCCCTGTGAGAGAATGACTGCTTGCTAAGCTGCTGTGGCGAGTCGCATTTCCCAGCCTTCTCTGCAGTTAAGTGTGGTCAAGCTCTTTTCTCTTCAAGGGCAACCTTGGAGGGAAAATGTGGATAACAGTGGGACCACCAGAGAGATTTAGTTCTCAGTTTTCAGTTCCTAGAACAACACTGTTGTTAAGACCATGAGCTTTGGCCCTGGAGGGTATGGGTCAGTGGTTGGAGCATCGGACTACAGACCAGGGAGTCCCCGGTTCAGTTCCTGCTCTGCCCTAGAGGCTAGGGGCACGTACCAAGAAAGAAAGAAAGAAAGAAAGAAAGAAAGAAAGAAAGAAAGAAAGAAAGAAAGAAAAAAATAAAGACCATGAGCTTTGGAATCACATAGAGCTAGGATGAAATCCTCTTACTAGCTATGTAGATATTTTAACTTTTCAGAACCTTGGTTTCTTTCTCTGCAAAGTGGGGTTAGAATACCTGCTATTCAGTATTACTGTGCAAATTAAATAGAAAGTACTTTGCACAATGCCTGATATATATGATGGGATAAGCATTCTATTTTATTTTCATCTTTTTCACTTTAATTGAAAAAATGGCTCTGATTTAGTGAGTTTTAGCTATTTCCTTTAAAAAAATAATTTTGTGTTTTGTGGATTTTTTAGAGAGAGAGGAAAGAAGAGAGATTGAAACATCAACGTGAGAGAAAAAACATCAGTCGGATGTCTCCTGCATGCCCTCCACTGGGGATTGAGCCTGGAGCCCAGGACTGTGCCCTGACCGGGAATCAAACCAGGATCTTTCAGTCTATGGGACGCATGAGATGACACCCAATCCATAGCAATATTTCTGATCCCACAAGCTCTTCCAGAAAACCTACTATTTCTCCATCAAGTGTTGGACAGGACTTTGTGACCTTCTCAATAAACAGAATGTGGCAACATCGATGTTGTATAATTTCTGAGTCTAGGTCATAGGTCACATGCCCCCCCCCAAATCCAGCCACCAATTGTGAGGGAGCCCAGGTAATGTGGAGATGCCATATCTAATTGTTTTAGTTATTGTTAGCAGTCCTAGGTAAGGTCCCAGGCAGTAATCAGCATCGATCTCCAGACAAGTGAATGAATGAGCCTTCGAAGGATTCTAGTTCCGAGCCTTTAAGCAGTCCCAGCTGACTGAATAGAGCAGAGAAGAGTTGTTCCCACCGACTCCTGAACACACTGCAGATTCCAGAGCAATGCAAATGTCATCACTGTCTTAAGCTGTAAGTTTTGGGGTGATTCGTTATGAAACAAACAGTGGAAACACCTCCTATAGGAAGCCACCCTTTTCACCTCTTGGTTTTCTCCCAATGACCAGAATTAATAACTTTCTCTGTGTTCCCTTAGCATTTTATTTATTTCTCTAGCACTTAACCATTTGTTCAAGTTTGTGAAATTCTTGAGAGCAAGGATCAAAGCTTATTCTTTTTTGTATTACTTGTAGCACCTAATTCTGTACCTGGCACAGTGCAGATTCTGAGAAAATGTTAATTAAATGATGGTCGAGTTTATGTTGCCTTAATTGTCAGAGCTATTATGCCACTTACAGAAATTTCCACTCTATGTTAACTGCTGGTGTAAAACGGTATCCGGAGGACAAGCAAGTCACATGAAATTCAAGGATGGTGGTGACCAACTCAGAAGTGGTAATGAGAGTGAATGGGAAAAACCAAAAGAATGATAAGACAGAATGTCTAGCAGTCATTAAGCAATATTCACTGGTCTTTTCTGGTAGGCTGTAAAGCAGTTTATCTTGTGATCATTGCTGTCAGGGGGCCTAAACATCATGGGGCCTTGATTACCCGTATATCCTTTGTAGAAATAGTTCTGAAAGTGTTTAGAAGCCTGCAATGACTTTCGATGATGTTCTCTTTAACTAGATCACAGACGTATTCCACAGAATGTTCTGATATGTTTAGAAAGCATCTCTCTCATATTACATATGTTTTTCACACTCTATCATTATCAACTTTGCTACAAAAAAACACATGTGGGTTTCAAAAGCTTCAAGGTCACTTATTTCTCATGAACTGAAAGAGCAGTCCACTGAAAGTCTAGAGACCGGATTTCTCATCCTTGCTCTGTACTTGGCTGGGTGCGTGGTCCTGGAGCCCCCTCTCCCCCCTGTCTTTGCCTTCAGGTTTCCATTTTTTCATTTAGGTCTACATCTAGCACTATTATTCAAGAACAAACTGATAGCACGACATTTCTATAGCTATACAGATAGAAATTCTAAGTGCTTAAAACTTCCTGACCCGCACACAAAATTGAGGGTGTGGGGAGCATTAGGATTTTGAAATTATGAATACCTTCTCAGTGGCTGACAAGACTAGCCTGCTCATCAGCTATTATTTTTGTGGGCTGCTACAGTTCATCGGAACCACTAAGACATGGGTAGAGAGCGGCGCGGGGTTCTGAAGAGAAAATCCCAGCCAGGCCACTGGGGCAGGTCTTTGATCTGGCATGTCAGATCATCTGCCTACATTCCCTGAGCTGTAAGACTAGAAACGTTTTATCCTTTAGAGCTAAATTTGTTTTAGGTTTGCCTTTAAGAGATACTAAGAAAAGGTTAAAAAATCACCCCAAGGTTACATTTGTGACAAGAATACCCAGCAACGTGATCTGGTGGCAAGCAGGCTGACGTTTTTGTTTTGTTTTGTTTTTTACCTGGGATACTCTTTAAAGGTTTTCTAGAGTGAAACAGAATGGAACGTGTCCACAACATTTTTCAGTTTTTCTGGGCAGTCAGTAGAACATTACATTGCCACCACTGCTTTTTCTCACCTGAGACAGATTTTTTCCTGTTTGACATTTTTAATGGTTTGCCTATTATGAAAGTTGTTATATTTTTTTTTTTACCCCTTGCATTTTGAAATTACCAATACTAAGAAATAAAATGACACATTGTTTCCTAATAAAATTAAACACACGGCAGGTTGCGTGGCATATATTTGATGGTTTTGTGACATTAGATCATTTTAGGTTTCATTGTATTCCTTCCAAATCAGGTCATCTTTGCCCCGTTTCGATTTCCGCATCGCTCCTGTGCTCATACATGTTTAATGAACACTTGTGTGTATTTTAGCAGAGACAAAGATTATAAAGTAGTCCAGCTCCAAGAACAACATTGCAATGATGGTTTCCAGGGCACGGAATGCCTACCTAGCATTTCGATAGCACGACGAGCACAATGAGCTCTTTTGTGCTGGGAATCAGAACCAGACTGATTCTGCAACTTCTTCTTTTATGATCTTGTTAATGTTGACCTCTATCTATCTGTGTTTTTTTTTTCCCTGACAAAAATAAAATTCTTAACTGGGTTCATTTTCATGACTGACTATAAAATTTTTATTTTCAACCCTACCTGTTAACACAGGAAAATAGCCCTCCCTCTCCCCTGTACTTGGAAGAAATGGAATAAAAACAATAAACAAAGTAGCTACTAGAAATATTGGATTAACTAAAAAAATGTTGTGAGTTCTAATCTTAAATTGTGTAGCATTCTCATATAGTTCTCACATTTCATTCTTTTTTTTTAATCCTCATCCGAGGACATTTTTCCATTTTTTGTACAGACAGAGTAGGAGGGAGAGAGAGGAAGAGAGAGAGAGGGAAACATCGATGTGAAAGGGACACATCAAGTGGCTGCCACCCGCACGACCAACCAGGGCCGGGGACAAACTGCAACCGAGGTATGCGCCCTTAGCGGGAACCGAATCCGGGTCTCTCCGGACCGCAGGCGGACGCTCTAACCGCTGAGCCAAACCGGCCAGGGCTCACATTTCATTCTTAACTTAATTTTTTTAAATGCTGTGTTTTTCTATACTACTTCTCCTTCGTTCTTAACCCTCCCCTCCCCCGAACCCCACCGCCCGCACCACTACTCTAGGGATTCATTTGCAATGGAGACTTTTCCATGGTACAATTAGCATTGTATAAATCTTAGGTATGAACTATTTTGGGGACAATTGCAGATTAATTGGGGGAACAGGAATGCTTGGGGCAATCTTCATTATTTTGAACTATTTATTTAGAGTAGAATTATTATTGCTATTTTTAAATGTTTAAACATTGTTTTGATTAAATTTGTTTGTTACACAGAATCACTTTAATAATCATTGCGAAGGACACAGTAATACAATCCTTCTTTTAGTACTGTAATGTTTTATTTGAGTGGGTTTTTTAATCAATAAAGATCAATTCGTTCCTCAGAGATGCATAGGCAATTCTTACTGATTTGTATGCAATTTTGTGTATTTTTAAGAGTGATAAATGGTTTAGTGTGGTTGTTTACAAAGAAGAGTGCATTGTTGGACTGGAGATTTTATACTGAATAGAAAGGGTATGTATATATCAGGTGAAATTGGTCATGTAAGTCCATGATGTCTCCTGGATGACCAAATATTCCTGAATACTTGGCCTTTGTTTCTAGGATGAATAATGTTTTCCAGTGACTCTCTATCCCATGCACTCTAGTTTCCCTGTATCTTGGGCAGTGATACAGTCTATACTGTGAAACGTTTTCTTTTAATACATATATTTATTGTTGAAAGTATTACAGATGTCCCCTTTCTTCCCCCATTGACCCCCTTCTTCCAAATCCCACCCCCTCCTGCTTTCCCCAACCTACTGTCTGTGTCCATTGGTTGTGCATATACGCATATAAGTTCTTTGGTTTATCTCTTCCCACTCCTCCCACTCCCCATCCCTCTGAGGTTTGTCAGTCTTTCCCTACTTCCATGACTCTGGATCTCTTTTGGTCGACAGCTTATTTTGCTCATTATGTTCAATGAATAAGTAAGATCATGTGGTACTTGTCTTTCTCTGACTGGTTTATTTTGCTTAGCATAATACTCTCCAGGTCCCTCCATGTCATCTCGAAGGGTAAGACATCTTTCTTTCTTACAGCTGCATAGTACTCCATTGTGTAAATGTGTCACACCTTTTTTATCCACTCATCCAGTGATGGGCACTTAGGCTGTTTCCAGATCTTGGCGATTGTAAACAGTGCCGCTATGAACATAAGGGTACAAATATTCTTCCTGATTGGTGTTTCAAGCTTCTTAGGATATATTTCAAGAAGAAGTAGAATCACTTGGTCAAATGACAGTTCCACTTTTAATCTTTGAGGAAACATCATATTGTTTTCCATAGTGGCTGCACCAGTCTGCATTCCCACCAGCAGTGTACTAGAGTCCCCTTTTCTCCACACCCTCGCCAACACTTGTTGTTTGATGATTTGTTGATGGCGGTCATAGTTGTTTTAATTTGTATCTCTCTGATGATTAGAGATGTTGAGCATTTTTTTATATGTCTCCTGGCCATTTGTATGTCCTGTTTGGAGAAGTGTCTATTCAGGTCCTCTGTCCATTTAATTGGATTGTTTGTCTTCACTGTGTAACTTTTAATGAGTTCCTATATGTAGAAGCTTAGAATCCTGTCTGGCATAGATTCAGCACTATGTAAGTGTTAGAAATAATTACTAACCTTTCCAAGACAAGTTTAAACAACTCACCAACCAGGTATGATGGAAATGGAAAGTATGGATTAAATTGGCGTCAGAAGGAGGGAAGGTGTATCAGTTAGCATTTGCTGTGTAACACAGAAATTTAAAATTCCATGCTTTAAAAATAGCAACTGTTTATTTAGCTCATGACTCTGTGGGTCATCAATTTGGACCATAGTCAGCATGGCAGTTTTTCTGCTTTTGGTTCTGTATTCTCAAGCATCTGTGATCAGCTGCAATGTTATTTGGTTCCTGGCTGGTCTCGGATGAGCTCAGCTGGATTTTTGTTGTTGATATTGTTGTTGTTAATTCTTACCTGAGGATATTTTTGCATTGATTTTCAGATAGAGTGGAAGGGAGGGAGAAGGAGAGAGAGAAACATCGATGTGAAAGACACATCAGTTTGTTGTCTCCTGCATGACCCTGACCAGGGCTGAGGATTAAATCTGCAATCCAGGTACGTGGGCTTGACTGGGAATCAAACCCAAGACCCTTTGGTCCGCAGGCTGATGCTCTGACCGCTGAAACAAACCGGCAAGGGTTTATCTTTGCTCCACACAGGCTACCTTGAGCGTGGTCTTGTGGTGAAGACAGAGGAACAAGTCACAAGCAAAGTCACAAAGACCAGCCAGATTGGCCAAAGGAAGCTGCAAGCTCTTCCCAGATGCACTGAGTTAGAAATAAGCTCTATCTACCGATAGGAAGAGGTGGAACATCACATCAAAGAGGGCATGGATGGAGAAGAATGAAATACTTGGCCATTTTACAGTCCACCACACAGGGTTAGATATCTGATGTGAGAGCTGAAGCAGAGCAGGAATGAGAAGACTTAGATGTGTGCTTGTATATGCAAGTACCTGCATTTTGGGGAGCAGAGCTTGGTCTGGCGTAAAGGAGAAAAGAATAAAAAATAACTCCAACATCACGATTGCAGATGACTTAGAATATAGTGGCACAACACAGACAAATTGGAAATATAGTGGGAGAAACATTCACATTTGAATGTATAGAGTTTGAAGTAAAAGTGAGATGTTTAGGAGAAAGTAAGGGGCCCAGAAATTCAAAAAACAAACTAGACCTACATACTTAGGATGTGAACACATGTCAACAACAACAGAAATCTGTTGTTTCCCCCTAGCAAGTATCTTCTTCTCTGGTAACTGCAATGCCACGGTTTCCTCCAGGGGACTCCTTCCAACTCTTAGTTCATATGCGTTGGATGAAGCTAACCCTGGCCACTAGCCACTCAGGCTGGCCAATCAGCACATTCCACCCCTCTGGTCACAGTGATTGGGTTAGAAATGGCACCTGGCCAAACTAGGTCTAATAAAACTAAAATCCTGCACTTTCACTTGTGTTGGAAGCTTTGGAGAGCTTTCCAGTGGAGCGGCTGAGCTGGGAGCCCATGGAGCTGCTGGTGGCCATCTTACCAGGGAGCCAGCCTAGGGGAAGAGCCAACAGAAACAAAAGCAGAACTGTGTGTGTGTGTGTGTGTGTGTGTGTGCGCGCGCGTGTGTGTGTGTGTGTGTGTGTAAAGAAATACAATCTAGACCTCTAATCCAGATGTGCCACAGCCTTATGTAGCTCTAAACTTTTCAGTTTTAGAAACCCCCAAATTCCCTTTTTTACCTGAACTAGTTTGAATTGGATTTCTGTCATATGTTACCAATATGAAAAGAGAGAAGAATAGAAACTCAGAAAATCATGACATTGATAGGGCTAATGAAAAATTAAAGAGGGAGTAATAAAGCCGACAGAGACAAGCCATCCAGAGAGGGCGGGCTCACAGAAGGGAGGGGCGAGCCACAGTGCGGACGTCGTCACAGGCCACCATCGAGCAAGGGCTCTCCACCGAAGCCTTGACTTAGGGGCCAGGAAAGACGCCAAGGGAGGGCTCTTGGCAGCCCAGGGGGGAGTGGAAGCCGCGTGGCCAGGAGTGACGGAAACAGTGGGTGAGCTGCTTTTTCCATAAAAGGGACACCTAGTCACTTGGGCTTGAAGCCTTGGAATCAACTCTCCTGCCTCCCCCTGCCACAACCCACACACCCCAGCGGTCATCGCGTCCTGTAAATTCTCCCTCCACAATTACTCTTGGACTCGTACCTTCCTGCACACTTTCTCTGCCAGCAGCTCGGTCCAGGTGCCCAGCATCCTTTCCTGGAACCCGGGAAGGCCTCCTGGCTGCGGCTGTGCCCACGGTCTTTCACTCCTGTCATCTTTTTCCATTCTGCTGCCAGATTATTGGTCCTCAGCCTCACTTCTGATTGTGAAATAGCCACACACAGTGCGGCGCCTGGGACGGGGGCCCAGAGCCAGCTCTGACTTGTGACGGGGTCTTGGGAAAGACTCGCAGTTCTCGAGGTGCGAGGTGCGGGGCTCTAACCTTGAGGTGAGGGGTGGGGCCTCACCCTCTGACATTCAGTGCCTCACCACTGCCTGTGAAAATCATCTTAGCCCTGAGCTGACTCTTTCACCCTTAACTTCTTTAACGTACACTGCCTTAGCCAAAATGAAACACTTTTTGTCCCTGAATGCCTCCAACCCTCACCCCATCACCAACTTGTACTTTCTTACTTATGTTCATTTCACCCAGAATCCTTTATCTTTCCAGATGGAAATCCTATTCATCCTCCAAGGCCAAGTTTAAATGCTGTGTGTGATGCTTTTGAACTCCCAGCTGAGTTGTCTTACCCCATTGTCTCTGTCAGGACCCTCTCCATGTTGAACTGTTTGAGACTATGTGTTGCACCCTGGCCGGTTTGGCTCAGCGGCTAGAGCATCGGCCCGCAGACTAGAGAGTTTTGGGTTCGGTTCCCACTAAGGGCATGTACCTCGGTTGCAGTTTGTCTCTGGCCCTGGTTGGGGTTGTGTGGGGGGCAACCACTTCATGTGTCTTTCTCACATCGATGTTTCTCTCTCCTTCTCTTCCTCCTTCTCTCCCTCCCACTCTATCTGAAGATAAATTCAAAAATGTCCTAGGGTGAGGATTAAAATAAAAGAGAGAGAGAATATGTGTTGCTTCCTGAAAAATGATCAACAATCGAGTATCTAATCTCAGTCATATTCATTGTGGTAGTCATCAAGGCATCTAGAGCAGTAGTTAATCCTCAGTAAATGCTTGAACGAGTGAAAACACATATGTTGTTAGTGTGTGGCTAACTTAACCACCTTTCAAAGCTTCCAGAGCAGTCTGGTGTTGTAGGTCTGCTGAGTAGGATTATGTAGTCATTTAAAGAGGGCCTTTCAGCTTCTTTGTAGGTACCCCTGGAGCAGGCGCTGACCTCATTCCAACCCAGGCCAGGCTCAGGTCAGCAATGTGAGTGACCTGAGTGGGTGGAAGTGTCACCGAGGCCCCCTCTATAGCTCCACGATAAGGCCAGTCCAGCCAGCCCTGTTCTCACTGTCTGCAAGGTCAGGAGGAGCATATTCTGGGCAGTACAGAGTGGTCTACCCCTGGTGCAGCTCCTGACAGTGGAAGGGAGTGTGGACAGGCTAGTCCAGAAGAATAAAACAAAAATGGAGAGGAGAGAGAAAAGTCTAGAAGAAAATTGTGGGCAAAGAATGTGGAATAGGGAAATGACAATTATCCCCATAATTTCTTTTTATAGCAAGATTATCAAGTCCAGATCTGTAAACTTGTTGACATGTTGTGGTGAGACTGAATATTGACAAAGCCAGTGCCCAGAGCCAGTAGCTAGAATTATGTGGCTCTCTCCTGCCTAATGCGTGAACCTTGAGACCTTCCTCCGGAACGCTGTTTTTTTACAGGGCGGAGGGCAAACAGGCAGCTGTGCTTGGGTGAACCTTTGCTGCCTCCTTATTGGCTTCCCCTGTCCACCCACAGCAACTTAAATCATTAAAGTCCCTTATAATTAAAATTGCATCCAAGTTGCACCAGTTACGTTTGCTGGCCACAGTGGAGTGTATAAATATCTTCGAGAAGAATAAAGACAGGGGCTGCTTCCTGCCGTGGTTTGTCCCCTTGCACAGGAAGCTGTCTGCTGCTGTGTGTGCTACCAACAGCCTCTGAAGCCTGAACTCGCTGCTCCCACCAGCCCTGCTCTGACTGGACCTTTGTTTTGTAGGTTTATTTATGTGGCTCAGGTCTAGGGTGACATGTTGTGGGTGGGGGTGGATGTCTTTGCTGGGCTCATTATAGGACCTGGACTTTCTCTGTCTGTATTTCTTTCTCCTTCCACTGTTTGTCTCTCTCCTTTCCTGTCTTCCCTTCATCTCTCTCCCTCTCTTTTTTCCATTTAAAATTTCATCTCTCGCTTTTGATTATATTTACATTAAAATATGTAAATAAAGGCGTTATTCTCTCATTTAACTGGAAAATAAGACTCCCTGCTCCTCTAGGCCAACGTCAAGTTAGTTTTGCTAAAAAACAATTTGTATTGTATTTCATTGCTCAAAACCCCACAGCGGTTCTGCCTTACTCACAAGATGGTGTTAAGAGTATTCTGCACGGCCTTGGCTGGTTTGGCTCGGCGGTTAGAGTGTCATCCCATGGATTAAAGGGTCGTGGGTTTGATTCCAGTCAAGGGCATGTGCCTTAGTTGCAGTTTGTCCCCGGCCCTGGTCAGGGTCGTGGGGGAAGCAACCAGTTGATGTGTTCCTCTCATGTTGATGTTTTTCTTTCTTTTTCTCTCTGCCCCCCACTCTATCTGAAGATAAATAGAAAAATATCCTCAGTTGAGGATTAAGAAAAAAAAGAGTATTTTGCATGTTCATTCACTGAACAACTCATTTTGAGTACATGTCACATATTAGACACTGTCAGGAGCTCCCTTGTTATAGATTCTCTAGCATCTCCAGGGGGTTGTGAAGGGATTCGCCTGCAGATAGGTCCCTAGTGTGGGGTTCTGGAGCCCCATGATAGTGGCTGCCTTGTGTCTCTAAGTCATATAGAGCTTTACTTGGTGTAGGTATCATTGAATTGGTGGTGACTTTGCTATGGCCTCACTGCAGCTGAGATGCTTGAGGTCAATGTGTCTTTGGGTTCCCACGTAGCAGACCTTGAGACAAGGATTTGAGCACAAGTATCTGAAAGATGGTCCCAGGTGCGTGAGACAGACTGGGGACAGAGCCACTGGAGTACTCCTCCCCCGGGAGCTCTGGGAAGCAGTAGAGTTTGCCTGGAGGTAACCCAGTTAGGGTGCCAGGAAGCTGGGCGTTCTCTGTCATCCGTCCCCAGAAGTCATTGGTTGATAGAAGTTCCAGGGGTCTGCACTTGTTTGTACCTGCTCCGCTGCATGTCCTGGATCAGATGGAAGACCTGGCTTACCAGCACTGCACTAGGCAGCCTTCCCCACGGAGAGGCGAATGTGGGGCCACACCGGGGCACTGGCATGCGCTGCAGGGGGAGCTCCCGCTTCGTGCCTTAGAGAACCCTGCGCAGTCCCTTCTCACAGCTGCAGCAGTTGTGTTCTATGAAATCACTACGCACGGCAAATTCGTAAATACTGCATTGTTTCTCCTAGAGGAAACGCAGGGTTAAGTACCTATGGAGTCAAAAGATGAACACATAACCCTATTTTATGTGTTTCTGTTGAAAGGCAGCTTTTTAAATATATATTGTTCATTAACATCGGGCTCAAGGCCAACAGCATTATTACTGGTGTCTGACGAAGCTCGTCTAACACGTGCACGTTCCCCGTAAAGCACACCACAACCTTCTCGCCCTCAGGAACACTCGAGAGCAGTTCAGCACTGTGCTTAGGGGCCGTAAACAGCAGAACCACAGCAAGAAGCACCACACGGGCGAGAAATGTGCAGGGAGGGGACCCGGCAAAGGACACCCTCGCAGCGGGAGAGCTGAAACACGCAGGCGGACGCCTCAGCCCACGCCCGCCGGGACCGTGGGCCGCCGAGACTCATCGGATGCACGTCAGGAATGATCATGACAATGGCTTGAGTTTTATCGATTTGGGTTTAATTTTTTCGAGCAGGTGAGTTTGCAAATAGGGAATCTGTGTCTAATGAGGACTGGCTGTATCTCACCTGAGTAAAAACATGGTAAAAGTCTACCATAAAGGTTAGTGGGGTCTACAAAAGCCAGTCACGTTAAATATGGCCTTGTGTTGCTGGGAGGCTAGAGAAATGACCAGGGCAGGTTGTGCAGCCGGTTGGAAGTCTTTGAAATAGTTATCAGTCTACAGCAGTCATTTAAAGTCACCGGTAGGTTATGCTACTTAATAAAGTAACATTTTTGAATTAGAATAAGTTGTCTCTGGAAAATTTGGATTTTCTTGAAGACACCAGCTTCTTTATTTGCATTGACACAAAGAGGTCAGTGCCTAAATTAGGTGAATATTCATAGGATTATTTAACTAAGGATATTTTGGGTCGCCTTTTAAGGGTGTTGTACAGGGAGGAAGGGGCTTAGAAATATGACCTGGTATGGGAATAAGAAAGGAAAGCAAGAGACATTAATTTGTAAAGTAAGGTAATAAGACATAAATTTTGCATCTGTGTGACTATGTTTATATTTAAAAATAAAACTGTTTATATGTAAATATATATTAGACATGCATATACAAAATGTCAGCTAAGTCAATGAAGGCTGAAAGCTGTATTTATGGAAGCAATGAAAAATATCAGGCAAAAGGAACTAGGTTTTGTGGCTTCCCTTCGCCCTCTCGAAATGCCATATGGTTGGGTGTAGTTGGATAGACAATTAGAGAAATGAAAGTGCTAAAAATGTTTCTATTTTCTTTTGAAGAAGTTTTGGTTGCTTTTGTTTATTGTCTTTATGGATCTAATTATGGTCAGTGCTTAGTTACGACATGACGAAAATGAAGAATTAGTTATGGATAAAATTTGAGGATATCATGATAATAATATGATAAT
Organism: Molossus molossus; assembly: GCF_014108415.1. Lineage (NCBI taxonomy): Eukaryota > Metazoa > Chordata > Mammalia > Chiroptera > Molossidae > Molossus > Molossus molossus. The sequence continues at coordinate 27,603,581 of NW_023425366.1, read as the reverse complement.
ATGTGATAATAAACATCATCTGTAAGTTTATATTCATAAAATCCCACTAAGATATAATCTCACAGTATTTCAAAATGAATGCCTACATGACTCACTCATTGATCATACAGAGTGCTCACTCTGTGCCAGACAGACTTCTGGGCATTGGGGATACAGTCATGAACTAAACCTATAACAATTCTTGCCTTTGTGGAGCTTACACAGTAGTGGGGAGAGACAGATACTGAATAAATACATGCTCAGCACTAGGTTCAGATGCTGGCAGGGGCAATGGAGAAACACAGAACAGAGAAGAGAGATGGGGCTCCTTTCATGTACTGCTTCAGACGCTCACTGTCCTCCCTTTCTCTCCAGCCACAACTGCCGACACCAGTCCTGATGACTTTGGTCAGCTCTGCACAGAACTATAAACAGGACTCTGATGCTGAGCCTGGGACACTCTGTCAGGACTATGTCTACACTCAGACATGCACAGTTAGTGTCCAGATGGGCAGAAGGGTCAGTACATGCTTCTTGTTTTTGTTCCCCAGAGGGATGTCCTAAGGTCCTTCTGGAGGTGCCTAGAAAGATCAGTCATCGCATGGAGACAACCCACTAGATTGCAGGCATATCCTTGACAGCCCTTCCTTCATTGCCGCTTGCACATGCCCAGTCCTGCCCTTCTGCTCCCTAGGATCACATTCTCAAGTAGCTCCCTGCATATAAGCCTTTGCTCAGGCTCTGCTTTGGGGACCTCAGGCCAAGATGGAGACGCAGCAGTTGGGATGGTATTGCAAGTACAAATGGAAAATCCAGGGAAGGTATCACTGAAAAGGTTCATTTGAGCAAAGACCTAAAGAAGAAAAGAAGTAGTCTTGCAGATAATTTGGAGGACAACATTCCAGGTAGAGGAGACAATGTCAAAGACAAAGGCCCTTCAGTGTGGCTGGAGTGGAAAGTGTGACAGAGTATAAAAGGAGATGCAGACGGAGCAATGAGGGAGACCCACAGCCTATCCCATGGGGCCCCTGTTAGAACCCGGGGTTTCTTCCAAGCAAGAGAGCCAATTTAGTCTCAGAAATTCTGCATGCTTTGCTCATCTTATATTTTACTTTCTTACTTTATAGTTACATGACACACTTGGATCCTCATTTTATGGGCAGGTAATTTGATTCTTTTAAAAATATTGTTTACTTGAGTTTCTTTGGGATGCTAATAAAGTGGTAACTCCTTTGAGAACTGTACAATAGATATTGATGTACCATATTAATAGATGTTGACCTTAGAGAGTATCATCTCTACCTTCATTTATTGAGCAAATACTTACTGAATACTACCATGTTCATGACACTGTGAAATGGCAGGAAGATGCAAGACTTCAAGAACCTGAGAATGTGGTAATGCATGATGTAACCCAGTTCCTGGAAGTTTTCTATTTAAATATCCCATAGTCAGTGTGTCTCATACACTATTTTCAATTTTATGGGAAGAACTTCCATATAACAAAGCACATTCCTGCTTACTTCAAATCCAAGTACTATTGTTAGCTGCCTTACCTCTTTTCTCTAATTTATCCCTACTGACTGACTAAAAGTTAAATTCTCCTTGGAGGGAGGGAGGGAGAGAGAGAGAGAGAGAGCGGACACTAACTTCAGAGTGAGGATTCCTCAGTGGAAATAAATAAATTGCTATGGCTTGAAAACTATAGAAATTAACAAAATCATGTAGATCACCACTCAAGTCTTCTGACTGCTCATTCAACATAGGGTTCTCTCATGGGAGACATGTTTGAGAATGTCTTCCATCTTGCTCCAGAGAAAGTCTTCTTCATGGCTTTAGACTTTTTCCATCAGCCTCACCTGTCTGGGGTACAGCATCTTTGGCTCTGTTTTTATAGGTTTATTTTTGTATTGTGCCCTTTACTACGTAGAGATCGTTTGCGACTATGTTGTGTGATTTTCATTTTCATGGGCTTCTTCTCCCTCTGAACCATCTCGGTTTCGGGGACCCTACCTCTCTTTCCTTGGAAACCGTTGGGATGGGCAGCAGGACACAGATCTCACATCTCCTAGAAGTTCCTCTTTATTAAGAAACTTCCTTTTCTTTCTGAGAAGTGAAATTATAAGCAAGACAAGTTAAATCCAGAGATTTATCAGATGACATGATTTTCAGATGGAAATTTCTAATATTTCTTGGTAATTGAAGTCTTCCTTACATCCATAACTTGCCAATGTGCCAATTTTATGATCAATGCCAGATTAACCAATTTCTTCAGCATATTCTCATACATTGCCTTCTTTGTTGCTCTCTACCCAGTTATTTACATTTATATATATGTGTGTGTGAAGATATTTTACTATTGCCCAGATTTCTCTACTAATATTTTATTCTTGTATTGATAGATTTCCCTAAAGGTTAGAGTGACCGTATGCCCTGGTTTGCCTGAGATAGTCTAATCTATCTGTTGTTCTTGGGGTAGTCAATCCCTAACACCTCCCTTTTATTGTTTTTAAAGTGTGCTAGTTTGAGCTCTAAATTATACAATCACCCTATTGAAGTTTCCTTTTCATATTCTGTTTTTTTTGTGTGTGTGTGTGTGTGTGGTACGTGCCCCTAGCAGGAACCAAACCCGGGACTCTCTGGTCCGCAGGTCGACGCTCAACCGCTGAGCCAAACTGGCCAGGGCTCTTTTCACATTCTGTATCCTCTCTCCAAGTCTGAATCCTGAAATAGAAATAACGATATAAACAACATCTGTGCCCCCTGGCCCTTTAACTTCCTGACCAGCACTTACAGCTTTTGGGGATTTTTCCAGTCACATGCTCCTGGCTAAGTCAAGTCCACGTGTGACCAGATTGTGTGATCCACCCTCATGGCTTTTCCCCCTTCTTGAGTCTTTGACACCTTGGTTTCAATGTGCTGGTTCCTCTGATTTTTTCCTGCAAGTTGTGTAGTCAGGAATAATCCTCAGCAGGTCCTGATTCATAGTCCATGTGAGAATGATATACCTGTCGTACAGGTGAACTGGTTCCAAGTGTCTCCTCTTATTTTCTTCTTTCTCAGCAAGCTGTATCTTGAGAATCTTTGATATCCTGAGTTGTTATTTTCTTCACACTCCCCTCCCCCAGGAACACCTGGCTGTGTGTAATTAGCAGGTATGCAGACAGGAGTCAGCTCCACCTTTTCACCTGCTTTTCAAGCAGGGAGACCAGCTTGGCCAAGTGGGGCTGCCAGCCCAACAGTCCTCTCTACTTCTTTATTTCAAGCCCCTTGCTTTTCTCCTAACACTCCCTAGAGCAAGCTCCCCTTTGACCTGTTCCCATTGGATTTGGCAGCACATCTCAGTGGCCAAGATCAATTGTGACCTTGCAGTCTGACAGCTTCAAGTTTCATTCCTCACCCTGTGGACTCAGGCAAGTTACTTTATTTCTGAGTCTAAGGTTCTTTGAATATAGGGGAAATTTTATTGAATATAGGAAAAAGATCTCCAAATTTCTGACATTTCTCTCCCTTAGATTCTTGGTTCTTTGATTTTCTTCCCATCATAAATGGCTTTTTAGATAAGATCTCAGTCAAGACCCATAACCAGGACCCTGAACCAACACTTACTGGAAGAGTCTTAGATGACTCCATTCAGTTGGTAGCATTAATTAAAGGATCCTGTTTTTCCCCCTCCCAGTAGCCATTATTATTTATTTCATGAAGATTTGTATTTATATTGTATTATTTCTTTTTAGAGCCAAACTTATTTCTCACTTCATGTTGTTGATGATATGATTATTTCTGAGCAATATCTTTAGGTAGGAAAAAAGGGAATAAACTGAGGCTCATAGGATTAAGTGACTCTCTTAAGATCTTATGATGAGTCAGGAAGCAAGACAGGAATAGAAACCACGACTGTAGTCTCCTAAACTGTTTTTCTGACCACTAGACCACACTTCCTTTCCAGACTATGAAGCACTGGAAAATGGGAATCAGGCATAGAATAAATATGGAGGCGAACCCACAGAAACACAATTTTACTTGTACCCAAATCATGTCATTTAGCAAAGGAAAACAGAAAAATACCCCAGTCTCGTTGCTGTCATCAAAATTATAACCTAAACCCACAGTAGATATAGAATAGGAAATGAGTCTACCCTGAATTGACATACTTCTTACATTTGAAATGAATATGAAAAAATTGTCCATTTTTCAGTCCTGATGTGTTTTTTCCTTTCACAAGAGGAGACTCTAAGCATTCAGTTTTATTAGACTTAAGGGTATATAAGTAAAACGCCTTTAGTACTCTCATTTTTCACACAATAAAGACCTAACAAATAATTATTTGTTGCAGGTTTAAGGTTTTGTGGGAACAGTAGTTTATTAGCGGTAGTGATGTAGTCACTGTCTTTAAACTTCAAATTTAGTTGAACAGAGACTACTATACCCATGAAGAGCCAAAAGCAGTTGATGAATATCAAATGAGCAGAAGTGATTAATAAACAGTGTGTGATATGCAATAGTGAAAACCAAAGCAATGTTGTGAGAAGCCCTGGGGTTGAGTCCTAGCACTACCACTGGTAACTTTCAATCTTGAGCAAATCAGATCCTATGCACTGATAGGAAGTAATAGTAATTGCCTGCCTTGTCTTCCAACAGCATTGGTGTGGAGCCCAATATGAGAAAATGCATGCAAAATGGGCTTTCAGCTGGAAAATAAAATATGAGAGATATTAGAATCATGGGAGGTATCTGAATCATGCCAGAGTTGCACAGGCTAGTCTTTCTCCTTTGAATCCAGAATCCCCAATGATACATGTTTCCAGGGTTATTCAGCATGTCCAAATGGAAACCAAAGCAAGAAATTAAAAACAGGTTCTCTTTGAAATTTTTTTTGGCTGTGAGAAGAGAGAATAACATGATATTTTCCCTTGGGCAAACAGCTCCTCACCTCATCATTTGGAATAAGAGTGAGTGAGAGATGCCTGAACACCTTGTGTGAAATCTGCTGATAATGGTTGTGAAGAGAGAACTTTTCCATTTGGAAGAGCAACGCATCAGCTCAGGGAAGAGTCCTCTGTTGACTGGGACAGAGGTTGCCAAAAACCCTTCCCACCTGTGCTTCCCAGGGAGCAATGACAGCAGGATTTCATCACCAAGGCAATGTGGCAACCAGCGGGAATCCTTAAATGACCCTCTCAGGGCAACTGGCCTGACATTGTGTTCAGGCTTCCATCTGTGGGTGAAGCTGGGTATTGTTCACACAGAAAACTTGAAAAAAGGCAGGAACGTACTTTGAAAATCAGGCAGGGAGACTTGATCATCATAATAGTGAAATTAGTCTGCGAGGACATTTTAATTCCAAGAGGTCATGTGATTTTTCGTAGTCCAGGCAACAATGAACTGTAAAACTTCATTCTCTGAGATTCTTTAACTGACCCCTGCTTGCATCTTTTATAACAACAATTCCTCACATTTCACATTTCGCCAAAAAATGGAGATTTCTCGAGTTGACTGAGTGACCCTAATTGTGACATCCAAAGGCCACTATTTAAGTTGCCTTCTATCTAAAATAAAGCAACTGAAATACAATCCTTGCCTTTCTCTCGGGGTAGTGCGTGGCCTAACAGAAAGAACGCTGTGGGCCCTGCGCCAGGAGTAGAATAATAGGCAACATTTAGGAAATAATACCCTGGCGCCTGCCAGCCCTCAAGCACATTTTTATTGCGAAATCTAATGAAAAGCATTGTGGGTGGGTTATAATATACTAGCACCATCTAGTGGTGATGGTCAAAGCTGCCTTTTTTCACTACCTCTTACCCCTCCTCCATCAAACAAATTCTGGCCAAAGCACAACTAATTGAACTCTATTGATTGTCTTTTAGCAAAACTTGCCGATTTATGCTTTGAAAGTTAAAGGCATTACCCGGCTGGTGTGGCTCAGTGGTTGAGCATCAACCCATACTCTAAGAGATCGCTGGTTTGATTCCCAATCAGGGCACATGACCAGGTATGAGCGAAATCCCCAGTAGGGGGCACACAGGAGGCAGCCAATCAATGTTGTCTCTCATTGATGTTTCTCTCTCTCTCTCCCTCTCCCTTCCTCTCTCTAAAATCAATAAAGGGGAAAAAAAACTTAAAAGGAAAGTTAAAAGCATTGCACAAGTAGGGTAAAAAGATGGAGAAGTGTGCCAACCTATTGTAATAATAACAGTAGTAATAATCACTAACATTTATGGAGCACTAACTATGTGATAGACTTTGTCCTAAATGCTTTTTAAAATCATTGGTTCAATTCTCACAAGACTCTATGAGGCAGACACTATTCTTACTATCCCTATTTTACAGGCGAGGCATGAAGAGCTGGAGTCACCGGTCCAGGTTTTACATGTGGCATTTAGAGGACAAAAGACTACCTTGTCTCACTGACATGAAATGTTCAGACTTTTCGTGTTGGTGTCGCTGGGTGCACCTTTGCTGGGTCATGTGACGTAGGTGGAGCTTGGGAGTTCTCCCAAGCTGAGAGAATAGCAGCAGCTTTGGAAGTGGTGGGTGTAAGTGGGTGCTCCAGAGCCACACTAGAACAGAGTTAAAGTCACAACCCATTTAGTTATTCCTCCTGTGTCCTTGGGCAAATTATGATAGCCACTGAGAACCTCGGTGTCTGCCTCTGTGAAATGGAGATACTAATACCTCACTCACAAAGGAGTCGGAAGTGTTGTGTGCAGCGTGTGGGCAGAGTCTGGCTCATAGGGGATATTAAAGTTCAAGTATTGAACACTTATTCTAATTTCTTTGAGTGCCAAAGTCATACAATGACTTGGAGGCCTCTACTTTCCTCCCAAAGCATCAAAACACTGTGGATGAAAAATAACTGGACGAGAAGGCTTTGTTTTTTGGGTTCAGTAGCAAATTTGGGGTGGGAAGGAAAGTGGTGTACCCATTCCTGTCATTCATCGTGACGAAAGGAGTGGCTCACTCACCCCCAGAGTGTTGCTGCTGCTGGCAAGTTTGTCACATGGATGGAGTCCAGAGAAGGTCCACACAGTGGTCCAGTGGCTCCTCCAGCCTGTGCATCAGCTGTGGGTGGTGGGAATCTGGCAACTGGTCCCATCTCCTCTCAGCGCCTTGCAGAAGGCCCTTCCATTTTCAGTTCTCAGAGGATTGCTGGAGATCACCAGGGTACACAGAGCCATCTTTTCCCCGGAGGTTTTTCTTCTCTGTGTTCTGGTCTCTGTCTATTCAGCACAGTATGGGGTTGTGCTGGAGGGGTTGAGAGTATGGGATGGGCAGAATTTATATCTGGTGGGTGAAAGACAGCAAGTCAGTGTCACGGGTGGGAGTTGGCCTCAATGCAGCTATCTAAATGCAAGTCAGACTCTCCCGGTGCCCAGGATCAGCTAGCAGAGACTGACTCCTTTCTGCTTTGCTGGGCACAACCATGCCCTGTTCCTCTTTCAACAGTCTTCAGCTACTTAAATATAGAGAGAACTTTAGGTTAAAATATCGTGTTAGGTGATGTCATATCACCCCTAATACACTTTCTGCTCAGGGATGCCTTTTATTAACACGAGTTTAATAACGTCACTTTTTGTCTGTAACTTACCAGGGCTGTGGTCCTGCCCAGCAGAGCAGAGAGGGTCTCATCTTCAGCCTCATCTTCTGCTCTTCCCAGCCCGCTTCCTTCACTCCAGACACTTAGTTTCCAGAAGGTACTAGTCTCCTTTCAGACCTCAGGGTCTTTGTACATGCGTTTCCCTCCACAATGACATCTTCATTGGACTTACTCCTGTTTCCCTTAGACTCGTGTTCCCAAACTCTGCCACACATTGGAATTGCCTAGGGAACTTTCAAAACACCCGGATGCCCTACACTAGTTTAATTAGAATCTCTGCAGGTGAGACACAGGAAAACATATTTTTTGAAGCTCCCAGGTATTTCAATGGACTCATTAGTTTCTCCACTGCCAGCAGCTGGCAGTCTCCGGAGGATGGGAAGTTGCAGCTTGAGGTGGCTCTGGCAATGCCCCCCAAAAGAGAGTCAATAAAACAGGTGTTAAGAAGCAGAGGGCTCCCTGCTAGATGGGGACTACAGTTCCACCACCTGGGGAGGCTGTTTCCCTGCCTTTGGGAATGCATCTATTGCTGGGTCACAGCAAGGACCAGAATTATCAAGGGTCACATTTGGTCATTGGGCAGCCTCCCTCAAAGGTATTGGCCTACTAACTTGTTTTTAATTAATTGTCTTCAGCAGGAACTATTCACCAAGACAAGCATTCTCAACACTCAGCCGTCAAAGGCTATGTCCATGTGACTGCTACTCAAATCGACAGTGTTTCTTGGTTAGTGTTCACCGGTACGAATAGTAAATAAAAAATAAGCTAATAGAACAATATATTTGCATGAAAGCAGACTAATAATACCAATATAGTCCTAGAATCCACTTTCGTGAGACCAGAAATAGGCTTAGTTTACAACCCCTAGTACGCTATATTAAAGGATAGCATAGATATGTATGTACTCAGAGGATAAAGAAATTAAATATATGTTTTCACATATAATTAAAGCATGATGACAGGACAATCTTGACATCTATCTCAATAGTTTGTATTTTCTTTTCTGCATTCACCTCTACAGATTTGTTGCATGGCACTCCAAATATGGAAAATTATCTCATTGAAAGGGAATGTACAAATTAGTAACATATGATGAATAGACTTCTCAACTACCATTTACCAATAGATTTTGCATCTAACCCTTACTGCAACTATAGATGGTTCATTTTATGCTAGCATCTCAGTTTCTCCACCCTTAGAATGAGAGGAATAAAATTTGCCTTCAATTGCCCTGACTGGTGTGGCTCAGTTGGTTGGAGTGTCATCCCACGTACCACAAGGTGATGGGTTCCACTCCCAGTCAGGGTACATACCCAGGTTTCCAGTTCAATCCCTGGTAGGGGCATGCACACAAGAGGCAACCAATCAATGGATCAACGTTTTGCTCTCACATTGATGTTTCTCTCTCTCTCTCTCTCTCTCTCTCTCTCTCTCTCAAATCAATGGAAACATGTCCTTGGCTGAGGATTAAAAAAAAATAAAATGCCTTTAATTAAAGTCTCTATTTAAAAAAAACAACAACCTCTTGGGAAGTTGAGTCCAATGGAAAAATAAAATACTTGAGGATATGACTTAGTCTGTGCTAGAAATTTTATAGGCAGTTCATCAGAGATTTTTTTTCCAAGCGATTTGCACGATAGGCAAAATGTATTTCAAGCAGAATCCAAGCTGGGAAGCTGAGCACAATAACCTGTCCCAAAAGCAATTATCACATCAGGACACACCCTTTGGGATTCAATGCTCCTATTTAAAGTCTGTCCAAACACCGCAACCCACGTGTATAATGGCTTTGGCAGCAGGATGAGAACCAGCATTTGCCAGAACCTTATTTAACTGAACAGGAAATGGATGTTTTCAGAACCAAAGTTTTGAAAGTTGAGAAACACCTATCTTGTGAACAGGATTTATGGTTTCATTTGTACAAGAAGAAATAAAAGCAAATGGACAAAATTTAATTTTATATTAAAAATTCATGGCTCTGGAGCCCATTTTCCAATTGGAATCGAGGGTGTTTGTGAAGAAAGTTGGCTTGAGAGGTAATCTCCCTGAAACACAGGGACTTTCCTAGGCATGTAAAAATATTTTGATTTTTGTAGATCTCTGAAATTTTAAGTGTAAGAATCAGTACAGGCCTTGCCTTTCCCAGGGAGTCTTTGCTCATAACTCCTTCCCTTCTGCTGGGTTAGAAACCCCCTTTTATGCGCTATACCTATCACTGGGTTTTCTCTATTGGAATTGTCCTCTATTGGATTGTGAGTTATTGGTTACCATGGATGCTGCTTCATTCATCTTGGCTCCTGCTGGACCTAGCACAGTGTTGTTCAATAAACAATTGCTGTATCAATGACTAAAGGAACAATTAGTGCTATGACCATTATAGGCTTGGTATAGTGTAGGTGGTGGTACTTGGAACCCAAGCAAATAAAGCTAGTTAAGAGCCACTCTTGTTTGCCCATGACTAACTTGTACCACTCTCTTGCGTCATCCGAAGGCTGAGTGTTCAGGAAGCTCTGTGGTCCCATTTAGCCAGTGTATTTTGGCCCTATTGGATTCTTGTAGTTGCCTGCTGCAGTGGTGTGGGTAGGCAGGAAAGGAGGGATTGAGTGAAGCCCAAAGTAATTTCTCAACAATCAAAGACTGTCTTCTCCAAGGCCTTTTTTTTTTTTCTGCCTTTAAAAGAAAATATTGCTTTAACACATCATTCCCTAAATCACACTCTAAGAGGAGAGAAGCATAGAAAATCACTTACTGAAGATGGGCAAGAATTATTCTGGTTCAGTGTTATTCAAGGGGAACAGCTGTCTTGGCTCAGAGCCCAGGTGGCCTTTGGTTTTCTGTGGAAGACACAATTTAGGAGCCTCAAGAGTTATGGGTGAAATGCTTAGATCAGCCAGAGATATCAGCAGTTGGGTTAGGGGATTCTGGGTAAGAGGCAGGCACTTGACATAATAATGAAAGGTGCTTTGATGAGTGGTAGAAAGGGTGGAATCTTGGAAAGCCATGAAGTGAACTTGAGAAAGGAGATCTAAGTTTAAATAAAAAAAGCAACAAAGATGACAATTTCTTGAGCAAAGGAAGTGTGATGTGTAATTTTTTTCCTAACAAAATCTCAGATTAGCTAGAAAATATGTCTGACTTACATATAGTGGTGCATTACAATTATTCTGATTCTTAAAATACTAAGATGAACATTTGTAACAAGACAGTGCCTTTATTTAAAATTGTTACTCCCCCAACAAGAAACAATGTAGAAGGTATTATGTTAAGTAAAATAAGTCAGACACAGCCCGGCTGGTGTGGCTCAGTGATTGAGCGTCGGCCCATGCACTAAGAGGTCGCTGGTTCGATTCCTGGTCAGGGCACATACCCAGTTGTGGGCCTGATTCTCAGTGAAGAGTGTGAAGGAGGCACCCAATCCATGTTCTCTCTCATTGTTGTTTCTACCTCTCTCTCTCCCTTCTTCTCTCTAACATCAATAAAGGAAAAAAAACAAAAAGTCAGATATGGAAAGAAAAATACCATAGAACGTCCCCTGTATGTGAAATCTAAAATACAAAACAAATGAACCAATAAAATAAAATAAAAACCAACTCATAGATACAGAGAACAAACTGATGGGAGGGGGAGGGGCTAGGCAGGAAAGCGGAAGCGGATAAAGAAGTACAAACTTCAGTTATGCAGTAAGTTGTGTGGGTGCAGTGTACAGCCCATGAAATCCAGTCTATAATATTGTAAGGCAACGACAGCTGGTTTCTACATTTACTGTAGTGATCACTTTGTACAGTATATGCATGTTGAATCACTATGTTGTATACTTGACACTCATAATAAAATGTCAACTATAATGAAAAATAAAGTTAAAAAATAAAAAACAAATAAAACTCTGGCTCCCCAAATTATACGGAAATAAGTGCCTTTCCATTACTGTGGTGGAAACGCCCACGCGGCACAAAGGAATACACCCCATAACATCCACCCCATAACATCCATGGGTAGATAAAGTCTGTTCAGATTTATTTGTGGCTATTCAATACCCAAGGCTCAGACCTAAGAATCATCAATTTCGGTAACTCTCTGCCCCGTCTGTATTTACTTTCCAAAACTCTGTAATGTTGACCAAGGGAGCAAACAAAACTGAACAACAGCAGGTGAACTATTGGTTCATAAAAAGATGACTTTAGTAGAAAAGAAACATTTAAAAGCATCTATTGACATGTTCTTGGGGGCAACAATAAAGAATAAGTTAATTTATATGTTTAGACTATAGATTTCTCTTTGAAAACTTAATTTTCTTAGGTCATGTCCTTCTCACCAATCAGCCAGTAAAGAGTACGACAAAATATTGCCTAAGCCAGCATGCTTTAAACATCGAAGATATGGATCTTTTATTCAGAATGTGAGATTTCCTTACAGAAAAGTTTTAGGGGCAATGGCAATTAAATATAATTTAAAAAAACAACAACTAATATCTACTATGTATCAGGTACAACATTAACTAATTTATATTTTATGGATTCTTCCTTACAGCCCGAGGAGGTATTGCTAATCTGGGCATGTTACAGATGTCTAGACATGGAAACCGACTCAGAGAGATGAAGATGCTTGGGCTGCGTGTCATGGTTTGTCAGTAGAGGACGGAGGTCTAGCAGCTACCAAAGCTCGAGTTCTTCTCCAATTATATAATTCTTTCACAGACAAAGCCTTACATGGGGGCACAAACATGTTTATAAGATGCTTCCATACTAATTTAGAAAACAAACCTCAGTGTAAAACAAAGAATGCACAAGAGAGCAGCATTTATATAATTGTTTTATTTGCAAGTTAACACCAAGTGAATTCTAAGCTACATTTTGGACCATGCCTTTTCTTTCCAGAATATTTTAAAATAGAATCACTTAAGGCCTTTGGCATTTGAAGAATTTGAATGTTTGTGCTTCCCATGAAGATAAGAAATCACCAATTCTCCAAAAAGGGTCTCTTTTTATCTTCTCTTCTTTCCTAACTCAAAAAAGTGAAATTGAGGAAGTGGGTTGACAGGCATGACGCCCCCATGGAACACATTGCAAAATGACTCTATTTCTGTCAAGTGCATCTTAAAATGTTCTGGAAAGACAAGTCATGGCTCCTTTATGAAAAGACTGTGTAATGTCTTGTATTCAAAATGGCTATTGGGCCATTAAAAACACTTGGCATGGAAAGGCAGTCAGTTCCTGTTACATGAAAAAGAAACTGTGAAATAATATACACAGTAAGATTCCACTGTTTGGGAAGGCGTACACGCGCAAGAAGAGACACAGAAGGTTAGTGTACTAGTTTGCTGGGGCTGCTGTTACAAACCCATAGACTGGGTAGCTTAAGTCACAATTCTGGGGGCTGGAAGTCAGAGATCAAGGTGTCAGTGGGGTTGGTTTCTCCTGAGGCCTCTGCTCTTGGCTTGTAGATGCCCAGCTTCTTCCTCTGCACTCACATGATCTTCCCTCTAGGTGTGTCTGCATTAAAAAATGTCCTCTTTTTATTTATTATTATTTTGTATCCTCACCCAAGGATATTTTTCCATTTATCTTCAGATCGAGGAGGGGCGAGGGTGTTAGAGGGAGAGAGATGCACATCAGCTGGTCGCTTCCCGCACATCAACTAGTTGCCTCCCACCAGGGCCAGGGACGAACTGCAACCAAGGTACTTTTCCTTGACTGAAAGTGAACCTGAGACTCTTTGGTCCGCGGGCCGATGCTCTAACCGTTGAGCAAAACTGGCCAGGACAAAATGTTGTCTTTTTATAATGACACCAGTCATATTGTATTAGGGTGCACCCTAATAACTTCATTTTAGCTGAATCACATCTGCAAAGGCCCTATCTCTGAGTATAGTCACATTCTGTGGTCCTGGGATTAGGACTCCAACCTTTGAACTTTGGGGGACACAATGCAGCTCAGAATAAGCATCCTGAGTGAGAAGCATGAGTGTTAGTCCTTCCTTTTCAGGATGGTGGACAGTGCTGTCTGGGGAGCAGTGCTGTTCTGGGCAAAGAGAATTTACCACTTACCCCAGTCAAGGAAACTAGAAAACCTCACATCTTGATAAACGGACAATTTAGTCAGCTCTTAGATTTCATATTTCCTAACCCAGTTACCACGATTTTGTTTCGATGAGTACTTTTGAAAAGAAAACCTTCTTGAAAGTCATCATGAAAATGAAAAGTCAACACTTCATAAGCATTAAAAGCAGAGTAACAAGGGAAAGTGAAAAATGAAACGAAGCATAGATATAGGCTTGTAAATAAAGGTATGTCCACAGCTGGAATTCAGCAAATGTTTCTGAAGGGCATGACTTCCTCCTAGAGGCACCAAGTAAGGAGCTTGGGGTAGAAAGAGGAAACATACCTAATTCTTGCCATCAAGGCACAGGTGGGGAAGGAAGATGAGCAGAAAGTTCCAGTCCATGGGACATGGGCTATCACAGAGGTATGTTCTGGCACAGTGGGAAAAAAAGTGGTTTAATTAAGCAGACACAGACAGGTGGGTGGGAGTGCTTTAGGTGGAGGCTAGCACACCTGGTGTGGTAAAGGTGTGGAGGCAGGACAGGGCCTGCCATGGTCTGGGAACCATGAATCCGTTGGCCCAGTGGGTAAAGTGGGGGTTGATGGGGAGAAGTGAGCTTCAGAATTTCCAAAGAGTAGACTTCCTACAGTGGGCAGAGGGAATCCTTTAAAGAGTTGAAACAGATTCTTAGAAAGTTGTGGTGGTATGCAGAAGAGTGACAGGAGAGGGGAAGTGTGGATACAGAGTTTATTTAATAGGTTGTTGCAAGAATGAATGTGACAAAGTTGTTGGAGATGGAGAGTAGAGGCGAATTTGAAAGACATTTAGGAATAGAATCAGGGTCTTGATGACTCTTAGTAAGTGGGGAATATAAGAAAGGGAGGAGTCTGGAATGTATTCAGTGACATTTATCTAACCAAGATTTATTAAATCCCTACCACATGACATGCGTGGCGGACACTGATGCACAATGGTGGGTAAGATAAATCAGGTTCCTGCTCTCATGTCTCAAGTCAGATATGGACGATAAACAACTAAAGACACATTGCAAATGAAGTGAGTCAAGCATGATGATGGTGGAATACTCTCCAGATTTCTATCTTGGCATCTGCTAGCACTTACTATCAACCAAATCAGAAAGACCAGAAGACATAGAAGATAATGAGCCTGTTTTGGGACTTTTTGATGGAATATATAAAATATAATACATTATTTTCAATGTCATTGGACAATAAGAATATTTTTCCAAAAGGGACTCTTCTTCTTTATATGTATATGTTAGGTGAATATTATATGGCAGCCACTTTCTTAACAGAGTGAACTTTCCTAGTTTACAATGAAATGAACAAAGCAGACGAAATGTAGCAAGTGAGAAGCATACTTTCTACTAGAAAAAATAATTATAAATAAACAAGGTAAGTAAAAAGAAATACAAAATATAGAGGAGGAATATGGATTATGGATGCAATTAAAAAAATTTTTTTTCTTTATTGATTTTAGAGAGAGAGGGAGAGGGAGGGAGATGGAAACATTGATGAGAGAATATCGATTGGCTGCCTTCTGCATGCCCCCCACTGAGGATTTGGTCCACAACCTGGGCATGTGCCCTGACCGGGAATCAAACTGGCGACCTCTTGGTGCATGATTCTCAACCACTGAGCCACCCCGGCTCGGTGTGGATGCAATTTTTAACAGGGTGGCCACATAAAGCCTTAAAAAAAAAAAGTGTGTGTGTGTGTGGGGGGAGCATTTTAATGAAGAACTGAAAGAAGTGAGGAGAAAAATCATGTAAATATTTTTTTAGAAAAAATTTCAAGGAGTTGGAACTACAAATGCAAATAGTCTCCCTTGATGCAGGACTGGTATTAGAAGAACAGCAAAGAGGCCAGTAGGCTGAGTGAGGAAGCTGAGTGGCCAAAGGGGAGAAGAGTCAGAAACAAGGAAAAAAAGGGACAGGAGGTGGTGGGGACAAAATCATATTAGGGGCTGAAGGTCATTATCAAGTTTTTAGCTTTTACTTGGAATGAGACTGATAAGCACTGGACGGTTCTGTGAGGAAAAGAGGGCTCCACAGTAATCTGACAGCCAGTGACTGAAAGGTAGTTCATAGGGTGTCTGATCATAATTTCCTAACTGGATAGGTCATGATGGGTAGCCATGCTCCAAGCATAAAACTTCTTTAGTAAAAGGTTTATCGTTACCTTAAGCAAGCCCTGTTTATTGGTTTTGTGTATCTAGGTTAACACACCTTTGAAATGCCCTTGGGAAGCATCACCACCCTCAAGAGAACGTGCAGTCTTGTTAACTATCCTGTATCCAGTCCCTGCCTGCTTTCTCGAACATTCGTGTAGTCTTACCTAGGTTCCCTCCTTAATTTCAAATGCATTAAAAAAACTACAAAACTGTCATTTTCTGAAGCATGAGAGATCTTGCTTCCTGGCAGTGTCATCAATTTGACCCAAACTCTTATAAAAACATCTACAGGTTTAGAGGCTTTTTATGTTGACAGTTCTTAACAGAGTGAATGTCCTCCAATGTATATCTTTTTCCAAACTCCCAAGCAATTAACTCAATTCTGACACCATCTACCAGGAGATAGTGTCAGATCCCGCAGATTATGGACTCAGTTTCCACACCCTCCAGCCCTGCCCTTTTAGGCTTTTTGTGGAGGCTTTATTGCACGGTATGGTTGATTAAATCATTGGCCATTGATGATGGAACTCAATCTCCAGCCCCTCTTCCCTGGAGGTTTGGGTGTGACTGAAAACCCCAGCCCTCTAATCACAGTGTTGGTCCCCTAGCACCCAGCCCATATCCTTGGGAGCAAACCCAAAGTCACCTCATTAACATAACAAATGACACCTTAATTGCCCTTGCCACTTAGGAAATACCATGGATTTTAGGAGTTTTGGTGCCAGGGACAAAGATCAAACTCATAGTTCTTGCTATAAATCACAATGTCACAGAACCCATTATGTTTTGTGGGTTCTTGAGTTCACTCTGACTTGTCTGGTAGGAGTAGAATGAAAGGGGACAAGGGGAAAATCAGGGAGACTCCTCAAGGCTATTGCAACACTGAATGGACAGATGATGGGGGCTTGGATTAGAGTGGTTGACAGACTTTAATTGGCTCATCTAAATAGCATGGGGCTGTTGAGAAGTAGTCAGATTCTGGATATACATAGTTTGTAAAACTGATGGGATTTGTCAAGTTGTTGGAAGCAGAGTCAGGGAGAAACAGATTTGAAGGTGATTAAAAGATTTCTGCCCTGGCTGGTTTGCTCAGTGGTTAGAGCATGGGCCTGTGGTCCAGAGAGACCCAGGTTCGGTTCCTGCTAAGGGCACGTACCTCGGTTGCAGTTTGTCCCCGGCCCTGGTAGGGGTTGTGTGGGTGGCAACCAGTCGATGTGTCTCTCTCACATTGATGTTTCTCTCTCTTTTCCTCCCTCTCTCCTTCCTGCTCTATCTAAAATGCAAAAATGTCCTCGAGTGAGGATAAAAAAAAAAAAAAAAAGATTTATGACTAGTACAATTTGGAATAGAATTGCTATTATGTGAGATGGGATAGACTGAAGGGGGGAAAGTTGGGCAAATGGCTAAAACACATTTTTGGATATGTTAATTTGATACATTTATTAGGCAATGAAAGGGAAACTTTGAACTGTTCATTTGAGATGGGAGTCTGAGTTTTGTAGAAGGTTCAGTCTGCAGGTAAATACATAAATACACTTGGGAGAATAAAGCATATTGATTGTATTTAAGTCTATTAGTCTTATACAACATGTTCCATAACCTCTCATACAATTAGAACTTTATTCTTACAGACAGCATGCTGATATTTCATCTAACATATACATCATTGCATTCCTAGTTGTATATAGTTGAAATACATAGGTCTTTTCACAAAAAGGTACATTCACGACTATTCATTACAACACTATTTACAATATCCCAGACTGGAAACAACTCACATGCTATAAATAATGGGGATGAATCTCTCACACATAATGTTGAACAAAAGAAGCCAGACACAAAAAGTATATGTTGTACTTTTCCATTTATATAGAATTGGAAAAAAAAAACTGTGAGGAGTCAAAATTGTGGTTAACATTGGTGAGTAGTGAGTTAAAAGGGAGCCTAAAGGGAACTTCTGAGATGTGGGTCCTGTCTTTTTAAAAAAATTCTGTGCTGGTTACATCACTGTGTGCACTTTGTGAAAAATCATCAAACTGTATGCACTTATGATTTGAGTACCCTTCTGTATATATGTTGTTTTTCAATAAAGTGTTTCCTTAAACTATTTTTATTGACTCATTTCTTTCTCCCTTCAGCTACTGGGGAAAAGACACAGTAGAGAGGAAGAAATTAAAACAGTAGAGGAGAGAAAAACATCCCTTGAGCCACGTTCTTGAACAGATGAGAGAACAGGGAGAGTATGTATGTAGCAGACAAGTAGGTGGGTTGGCCATTGCCAGGAACATGGAAAGATCATCTGTAGTGTCTGGAAAAAAGTGGTATGGAAAACAGTATGGCATTTCCCCCCCAAAATTAAAAGTAGAACTAATACGTGACGCAGCTATTCCACTTCTGGGTATATACCCAAAAGAATTAAAATCAGGAACCCAAAGATATATCTGCACTCCCATATTTATTGCAGCATTATTTACAATACCCAACATGCAGGAACAATGTAAAAGTCTGTCATGGATTAATGGATCAAGAAAACATGGTATATGCATAACAGTAAGATATTCAGCCGTATAAAAAGAAGGAAATCTTTCCATTTGGGACAACATGGATATGTACTTGGAGGTTATTACACTAAGTGAAATAGCCAATCGCAGAAGAACAAATACTGCATGATCCCACTTATAAGAAAAAATCTAAAATAGTCAACTGATAGAAACAGAGTGAAATGGTGTTTGCCAGGGGCTGGGGAGTGGGGGAAATGAAGAGCTGATGTTCAGTGGGTGTAAAGTTTCAGTTACACAAGATGAAAAACTTCTAGAGACCTGTATTGTACACTTGACAACTTGTGAAGAGGGTAGAGCTCATGTTAAGAGTTCTTACCAGACACACATTCATTGGGGGAGGCGGGGCAGGCAGGAAGAAACTTGAAAATGAGGAATGTCTATTGCCTTGATTGTGGTGATGGTTTCATGAGTATATGCACATCTCCAAACTCATCAAACTATACATCAAAAGGAGTCTTCTTCAAGGGAAGAAGGATTTTTGTGGGATTTTATACATCCCAGCTTGGGAGTGTGTATTTGAGGAACAATGTTGCCCTCTAGTGTTCAAGATGGGTAGGGTGGCCAAGGGTCCACATGTGACTGCAAACAGATTCACCTTCGGGTCTCTGACTTTTTACTTAAGATTTTCAATGGGAACAATACAGATATTACTAGTGTTTTCTTTTGTTTGCTAAAACAGTCTATTCATTGAAAGATACTAGGAAAAGGCCATTTTGAACAGTGGCATAAGACTTGTGTAAGGAGCAGATCCTTGATGTGGTGAGATCTAGTGACAGCCAGACAAGCACTTGGGAAATATTCAGGACTTCCATCAGGACGGTGTGCTGGGTAGATGATACAAATGCGTGTGCCCAAACACACACGGCAACATTTTATACTCACCATACATAGTTTGGATTTTTGCTAAAACCATTCTTCCAAAATATATTTCCTAAAATAAAATACTTTTTTATCTACCCCCCCCACACACATTTTGCTCCTAGTATGATTAAAGACAATTTTCATTTTGAATTCACAATAATGTTGTCTTTTGGGAGGTCAAAGTCAAGAGACTGGAGTAAGGAAGCTGCACTGTTTTTCATTTATGAATTGAGGAAAAGGACGTATGAGTGAAAAAATTGACAACATACAGGCAGGGTTGGTCCTTTCTTTAAATTTTTTTCTTTAGAAGTTCTGAACATCTAGGGCCCTCTCTAGCTTGTAAAATATAGTTTAAATAAATTCACTCCATGGGCCTTCAAACACCTGGATGAGTCCTGGACTTGCTAGTTTTCTTTGAGATATTGGACAAAATATGTAACCTCTGTGAGTCTCAGTTTCTACAAAACGGAAACAGTCTTCCAATTTATCGCTAGAGAAGGATTACATGGGGAAAAGCACGTGGAAGCATTTAGCACCGTGACAATGCAGCACACGTGGAAAACCCACCCCAGGTTCTGTGCAAGAATACACCTTGCTAACAAAAAAGGTATTCCAGGATCAAATGAGAATAGATTATTGCCTTTGGAATTATTTTCAGCAATAATATCAAAATACAGTCTAGATCCCAAAGCAAATTCTGCGTCCCAAAGCCCTCTCTCTAGCTCTTGCAGGAAAAGCAGTCATATTATTTTTCTCTGGACTCAACAACGTACTCTCTTCTGTTCCTTCCAAAACTGCCTTGACACTACTGCCAAAAGCTGTGAATTGTTTATGAAATTCAGAGTGAACCCGTCCCTAAGATCTCCCCTTCCTCATGAATATTTTTACTTTTTTCCGGACTCTTTAGAAACTCCTTTTGCTTAATTTTCAGTTGATCAGTTATTTAGGATGATCTTTCCATCAAAGTCAGCCTCATATCTTGCCTATTTTTTTTAAATTTATTTTTTATTGATTAATTTTTGTTACAGATGATTTTCCTTCTTTCCCCCACTGATTCCCCCCTCCCTCCCCTCCCTGCCCCTTCCCCAGGTTGTTGTCCATGTCCACTGTTCATGCATACATGCGTATAAGTTCTGTGGTTCATCCCTCCCCCACCTCCCCACTCCTTAGGGGATTGTCAGTCTGTACCCTGCTTCCGCGTCTCTGGGACTACCCCGTTCCTCAAACTGTTATGTTCATTATATTCCACAAATAAGTGAGATCATATGAAATTTGTCTTTCTCTGTTTGGCTTGTTTCACTTAGAATGATACTTTAAAGGTCCCTCCATGTAGTCTTAAAGGATAAGAGATCTTTCTTTCTTACCGCTGCATAGTACTCCATTGTGTATATGTACCACATTGCCTATTTTTTTAAAGTTCTCTATGAACTTGGGAATAAAATTTTTCCTAACTTTATTTTTCCTTTGATAATGATCTTCAATCAATGTGGAATGGAACTTCAAGAGGAGGTGTCAGCTTGATCTCATTGGCTTATCCCTCACCAAGTACCCTTCTTGGAGCCAATGGGAATTCCAGGAGCATATGGGTGAAGGACGTGACTGGCAGTCACCCTACCCCGCAACCGCCAAGTTCAGAACTCTGTACCGCTCAGGACTCTTGCAAATTACAGGAGCCCAACACAAATTTGTTTAAGCAGCAGAGATAATTTATTGGTTTGTGAGACATAAGAGTCCAGAACAAATAACTCTTTGGGGACACCTCAAACAATGCTGTCAGGAGTTTATCCGGGGCTTGGCAGTCTATTTTATGTCCACTGCATGGAATACTCAGTCACAATTTTGTCTTCATTGGTGTGTTTCAAAATGTAATCTCCTTAGAGAGCAAAGGATTTACCATGGGTCCCTTCCAGCTCTGTGAATGGACAGTTTATCCCCCAGAAATGCCCTGAACACTGTTCTTTGGTTCACTGTCATTTAACTTTTGAATATTCTAGGCAAGGCTGGTACCTAATCTGCGGGGCTCAGTGCAAAATAAAAATGCAGAACCGCTTTTTCAAAAAGCCAGGAAAAGTGCCATAAAAAGTACTAAAATATAAACCTTTTCCTTTCTTCTGTGGTCTTTCTCTCCACCTTCCGTGTTTATGTTTTCTAAACCATGTTGCTGAGTCATTTGGTTTATATTTTCTAAGTCACTCCTTCAGGTTTTCAAAAATATCATGTCCTGTTTCCCTAGTTTATCCCTTAATCATATTTGACTTGGTCTTTTGAGAGACACTTCTATCATTGTTTATTTCAACATCTTACCCATCATTTTTGAGTCAGGGCTTTGGAAATAAAGGGCACGAGAGGGAAGTTATTTCTGTGATTTGTGCCAATGTTGCCATCTCTTGGCAACACTGAGTTACAGACAAATGATGTGGTGACCCAGTAACTTTCCATTTTCCAGGCCATTGCCTTCTGTTGAATGTCTTACTAGATCTAACTTTTGAGATTTCAAGTGTGGTGAGTATTTATGGCTCTGTTGTGAGTTTCCAGCCTCTAAATAGAATAATAATAACAATAAAAACATAAAAGCATTTCTCTTCTACTTACCTGAAAGACAATGCGATAATTCCAGCACTTTTCTTCATGGGTCAAAGCATTGTACCTGCATAGTTGAGTTCCTGGTGCCAGAATGATTTCAATAGCCCACACTCTTGCCCAGAAAGAACTCCACCCCCTTGAGCCTCTGCTTGGCTTTCTCCTGTTCACTACTGATTGTATGCACACATTTATATCTCTATAGTTTGCTGATGCGCCAATAAACTCGCTCACAAGAGCCAGATCCTTCTGATGGGCTATAAATTAGGAGAGTTTTAACCTACTTTTGTCCTGGGCTCTCAAAAAATCTTTCAATGAAGATCAATTTTCCTTAGATAGATTTTATAAGGTTTTCATGGAAAATTACATGTAATCACATATTTTAACTGAACAGTCATGTGTTTGTTCAACTTATTGGTAGCTGACAAGGTAATTTGTATATCGAGTCTATACCTATTACACATTGTATATTTCTGTTAGAAAATATTTACAGTGATAAACTTTTGTCAAAGAATAATCTTAAAATTTGTGTTTCACATGTATGCTCTTCATTTTGAAAATGAACCATTCAGAAAACATGCGATGGTTCATAATGGTTTTATAACAACATTGAGAATGATAGAGAGGTTATGTAAACCAAGGGATGAGAACCCTGGGAGAAACAATTTGGGAAACTGAGATCCAGTTAGAATTATGCCCACAATAGATGACTTTTAATAGTTTACATTTCTGTAAAATAAGATTAATAGTGATGTCAGCTGCCCAACATTGGACATGATCTAGAAAGGACATGCAAAAGAAAAGGTAAACATGATGCTTCTGCACACACCCAACCTATGACGAGGTAGACCAGGCGGCACTTGGAAAATGATGGGAAACTCAGGGTGCAGGTCACCTGAAGTCCAGGGTTAGGTCTTCAGTCTTTACCAAGGCCCAGCAACAAGCTAGAAGCTGTTTCTCAAAAGGAGAGTAACTCAGATCTCTGATTTATTCCATTCACTGTCCATATGAAATGTATCTTAATATAAGCTCTCTATTTTTAAAAATAATTACCTATGTTTCTTCATGTACCAAGCATGATCCAGGCAATGCGCATAATCATATTCTGTCAGCTGATAGATCTTTACAGCTTGTTTTCATAGTTTGTAGGTCAAGTTTCTCCCATTGTTCTCTTTTATTCTACGTTTCTCTATTTTATGACTAACTTGTCAAGCTCAATAAAAGTATTAGAATTTTGATTTAGATTGTACTGAATTTCTCTGATTTGCTAGATTTTCAAATTATTGCAAGTATCCTTCATATTTTAGACTTTTATTTCACATCCTTTTTTTGGTCTTGTACAGAATTCTGAGAGAACTTTTCAGCTCTGCCCTCCAACTTAGTAATTTATTCCTCAAGGGGCTTATTTTGATATTTGGTCTATTTGAGATTTTTGTTTTGATAATCTTCTTTCATTTCCAAAGTTTTTAATTGGTTCTTTGTCAAAATAAATCATTTTTATTTTATAGATAAGCTAACCTCATAACTCTGGGGTTAATTATACTTCATTTGAAATCCTCTCTTTATTGTTCTATTTTGCATATTTTCCTATTTGTTGTCTCGTATGTTTCTCTGTCAAAGTGTTAGTTTAAAAAAAATATTTCCTGTTTCTTGCCCATGCACTCATTTTTACCATTTGAGATTTCCTATTGACACATGTGTGATTTTGTTTGCTGAAGCAACTGCCTACAGTGATTTTGGAGAAGGGGGCAGGATGGAGCCTTTGATTTCTCTGTCCTTTGGGCATGGGGGTTTCCTGCTTCTCTAACTCGTCAGAAGTTACTGTTGGCACCAACCAGCCTCTCTACCTGAGTATTAGACCTAAGTGCTATGGTTTAGGGCCAATGCTTTCTTCTGATTGCAGTGGGGGTGCAGAGCGAAGGGATGGCGAAGGCAGGATGTCCTAAATGCTCCAAAAGCAATTCCACAGCTCTGATGATTTTTCTGGTCCCTGCAACAGCTACATTCAGGCTTCGAGCATACCCAGCTCTGTTCTGAGTTTTTCTAGTTTGCTTCTCCTGGGCTGAATTTTGGGCTTGTGTTTACTCTGTCAGAGCAAACTTATTTGCCTTCCATCTTTGGGGAATTAGTCAAATTTCTTGTACAGTAATAGATTTTTAAAATTATTCTCATGTGTACACACACATGGGTGCGCACACACACAGACAGACAGACACACTTTTTGAATTTCCCGTATTTCTGGGAATTGCGGGCAGTAGAGGAAGCAGTCTATGTTCTCAGTCTGCCATCTTGATCTAATTTGATTTGATGTTCTTCAAGTGATTTAGGTTGCCTTTTGCAATTCCACAATGTCTCAAACCACAAGTTATCTCAGCTGAAATAGTCACAGTCTTGAAGCTTGAAGGCACTAGAGATAAAGCTACTGGAACATAATGACTCACACTAATGAGGTTTCATTCGAGGGTAATATGAACAACTGGGGACTCTGGTCTCCGCCGCCTGGATTTTGGAATGCTTTCACATCGGGAAGGCGGGAGGTAGTGGATGGTTCCTTGGCTTTTGTTCATAGACCCTCTAGCATACTCTCTGCGTGATGGATGTACTCTCATTGCTGGTGATAATTCCACAGGAGGTGATTCACTGGCAAACAAAGGCTGACAAAATGCACTGGCCTCTTCTACATACTCACGGTCATTCACTTTGCTACTTACTCCCAATGTCCATTTCCTCTGCTCAATAAATCACCATTGATGAGGAAAAAAAAGTACAAAATATTAGTCATGTGAGGATTTGGATCACGTTGAATTTAGCACCAATGAAAACATTTTCTCCGCCCTGGCCGGTTTGGCTCAGCGGTTAGAGTGTCGGCCTGCGGTCCGGAGAGACCCGGGTTCGGTTCCCGCTAAGGGCACGTACATTTTCTCCTTTTTTTTTTTTTTTATCCTCACCCGAGGACATTTTTTCATTTCTTATACAGATAGAGCGGGAGGGAAAGAGAGGAAGGGGGAGAGAGAGAGAAACATCGATGTGAAGGGACACATCGAGTGGCTGCTACCCGCACGACCAACCAGGGCCAGGGACAAACTGCAACCGAAGTACGTGCCCTTAGCGGGAACCGAACCCGGGTCTCTCCGGACCGCAGGCCAACGCTCTAACCGCTGAGCCAAACTGGCCAGGGCAAAACATTTTCTCCTTAATCCAGTATTTTTCTGGAGCCACAGCCTGTCTGTGATTACCAACGGTTTCGTGCCAGCGCCTTCTGAAGCCCAGATAGCTACCCCCGAACCAGTTCGGGGCTCAGAGGGCTCATACTAAATTCCTGCTGAGGGCTGAGACTTCCAGCTTGCGAATTAAACTGTAATCAGGAATGACTCAAAAGTCACAACTTTGCGACATCCGATCTTCTTTTCTTTCCTATTGCTTTCTCGATTTTCTCATTTTTCTATTCTCCTATTACTGATCAGACCATCTGGGATTCAGTGTTATGCTCATGCGTCAGATTAAGGGGCACAGGAGAGTTCGGAGAATACCTAGCTGCCCCGTCACTGCCACAGAGAAGACATGGATGGACATTCCCTGGTGTTAAATCTATTTCTTACATATCAGGGACCCAGTGGCACATGGCGAGTTGCCACTTGCTCATCTCTGTTTTAGATCTTGCCTACATATAAAATGAGTCAGAGAACAGGTTGAACACAATGGTTAAACTGGTGTGTGTGTGTGTTTACTCCTTGACATAAGTTACAGACATGAGGGATGAAGCTGTGAGTGGAGAATGTAGTTGTATTTATGTAGACTAGACTTTTATCAGTAGCACCAAGACCTTGGAGCCAATGGCAGACAAGCTCTGAGGTGGAGTCACAGAATGCATTCTCCAAAAACTAAAATGGAATTTGGGGTGTAATATACACACACACACACACACACACACACACACACACACACACACATATATATATATATATATATATATATATATATATATATATTTTTTTAGGAATCAGCTGAGAAACAAAGGGTGAACACTGGGCAGAGGAAGTACTGAAATGATGCTGTAAGCTTGAGAAATCTTGACCAACCTTGTGGGGACCTCCGGAGGGAATATTCTCATCAAAGTTGTCCTTATCAGACCAAAATGGTGGCATCTTCACACTCTTGCTTGCTCAGTTGCTGGATATGAGCTGCCCTCCAAAGGGGGTGACACAGTATGAGGAGACTCTAAGTAGTGGAGGTAGAACCCAAAGGAGCTGACAGGAGAGATTGTCTGCTGACTGTACTCCCTACTATAACATCTATTAGGTATGCAACATTGCAAAATATGAATGAAGACCTCAAGGATGTAGATGTCATTTATTCCTGAGTTGAAAATTGGAATGTTAAACCAAGAACACTTTGAATTATTTGCTGTCTTGTTGCTTCAGGTCACTGGTGAAACTTAAGACTTCCTTGATTTCTTCTTAATTCTCTTTTGGCTTCTTTTTCTATATCAGGTAATGCGTTCCCCAATGCACCTCTTTCAACCCACTGCTCAGATTTACTTGAGATGTTTGGTAACTATGTGAAAAATCACTGTGCTTTTCATTTTCCTGCACATGCTCAGCTGATAATATGGCAGGACATAGTGTAAGGAGAATTGTTCATCAAAAAGCCCCTTCACTCTGACAAAAGGAGAAGTGCACAGAAGTCCACAATGGTCATTTAGTAGCCAAAGGATTTAACAAATTTTGGCACCTTATAATTAAATGGACTGAGTCATTTTTTAACCATCCAATAGCAGACATTTCTGGTCAGCAAACTCTTGTTCAAGTAATACTCCATTCTGGATCTGAGTGTATACTGAGTTCACTGACCTTAAATATTTATGTATGTATTCTTTCTGTTGTAATATCAACCATGTAAAAAATGATGTAGAAAAATATTTCAAGGAAATTCACTTAGCAGTTGTTATCTTGGCATGATGAAGGTATAAGAATTAAAAAACAATTTGTATTCCACTCCAGCAATTTTTCTTCTCCCTTAAGTAGTACAATTTTTGTGTGCTATTTGAGCATTCTCGTCAACATAGAAGCATGCTGATAAAGCTGTTCCCATCCAAAAAGCCTTGTCTTTTTAAAAATTGAATTTATTGGGTGACATTGGTTAATAAAAACATACATATTTTTAGTGTACGGCACAATAGATCATACGCGTATTGCATCGTGCGCTCACCACGTCTGTTTCCTTGCCCATATATCCCCGCCTTGCCCGCTTCCAGCTTCCCCAGGCCCTTTCCCTCCAGTATCACCATATCGTTTCTATGCCTGTATGTCACATATATGTTTATTTTGCTTAATCCCTTCACCTTTTTTCACCCAGCCCCCCCAAGCCTCCTCCCCTCTTACAGCTGTCAGTCTGTGCTATGTATCTATGCTTCTGTTTTTATTTTGTTTGTTAAATTATTTTGTTGATTAGATTCCATATATAAGTGAGATCATATGGTATTTGTCTTTCTCTGATTGGCTTGTGTTGACCTTATTCCCCACTAGCTATCATTCATTACTCTGCTTCATTTTTGCAGCAAAACCTTAAGAGAGTTGTCGAGATACTTGCAGTCTCTGATTTCTCTCTCCAATTCTGTCTTTTTTTTTTTTTTTAAATTTCTTCCCACCCCCCAACCCCTTTCCCTTTGAGGTTTGTCAGTCTAGCAATGAATTTGTACTTCTTAATCCCTTCACCTTTTTCACCCATTCCCCCAACCCCCCTCCCATCTAGCAACCAACAAAATGTTCTCTGTATCTATGAGAATGTTTCTGTTCTGCCTCTTCATTTTGTTTGTAGATTCCATTGTTGATAGATATGTATTCATTGCCGATAGATATGTATTCATTGCCATTTTGTTTGTTCATATTTTTTTATCTTTTTCTTCAAGAAGACCCTTCAACATTTCATGTAATAATGGTTTGGTGGTGATGAACTCCTTTAGCGTTTCCTTGTCTGGGAAACTCTTTATATGGCCATCGATTGTAAATGACAGCTTTGCAGGATAGAGTAACCTTGGATGCAGGTTCTTGCTTTTCATCACTCTGAATATTTCTTGCCACTCCCTTCTGGCCTGCAAAGTTTCTTTTGAGAAATCAGCTGACAACCTTATGGGAACTCTCTTGTAGGTAACTAACTGCTTTTCTCTTGCTGCTTTAAGATTCTCTCTTTGTCTTGAACCTTTTGCATTTTGATGATGATGTGTCTTGGTGTGGGTCTCTTGGGGTTCATCTTGTTTGGGACTCTCTGTGCTTCCTGGACTTGTATGTCTGTTTCCTTCACCAAGTTAGAAAAGTTTTCTGCCATTATTGTTTCAAACAGGTTTTCCATTTCTTGTTCTCTCTCTTCTCCTTCTGGCACCCCCAAGATGCGAATGTTGGCACGCTTGAAGTTGTCCCAGAGGCTCCTTACACTATCCTCATTTTTTTAGATTATTTTTTCTTTTTGCTATTCTGATTGGGCGTTTTTTGCTTCCTTATATTCCAAATCGATGGTTTGCTTCTTGGATTTACGTACTCTACTATTGAATCTGTGTAAATTATTCTTTATTTCAGTTAATGCCTTCTTCATTTCTGATTATGCATTCATCATTTCTGACTGGTCCTTTTTTCTGCTCTTGAGGCCCTCACTAAGTTCACTGAGGTTCTCACTAAGTTCATTGAGCATCCTTATAAACAGTATTTTGAACTCAGCATCTGTTAGGTTGCTTTTCTCTATTTTGCTTAGTTCTTTTCTTGGGGTTTTGTTCTGTTCTTTCATTTGGGACCTATTTCTTTGTCTCCTCATTTTGGCTGCCTCTCTATGTTTGTTTCTGTGTATTACTTAACGAGAGGTATCTGAAACCAGATGCTACTTGCTTGAAAGAATTTAGGAAAACCTGAAGCAGGATCCAAGACAGGCCAATCCTATGGTTAAGCAAGTGGTAACAGCTTGGGTGGGCCTGAAAGTTTGGTGGGGCAGGGCCTCAGGGAATCACCTGGGTGGGCAACCAGTATGAGCCATGTTGCTGGAGTCCCAGATGTGGTGACTGTCTCCTGCCCCAGGGAAGGGCTCACCAAAGGAACAAAGGCCTCTGACAGCAGGTCTGTCCAGGAGAAAGCCACCTCTCCAGCCCTCGCTCCTCTGCCAAACAGCTCAGTTCTTCCCTGTATGTCTCTGGTGCCCTTCGAGTTGCCTCCCCTCCAAGCTTAGAGGGCGAGAGTCTGATAAGTCCATGTGCAGGCCCTTTAAGGAGCTGCCTGGGGCTCCAGCCGCTTCTGCCTCCCTGAGCCTGAGTTCCCGCTGGATTTTCCAGCCAGAAGTTATGGGGATTCTCTTCCTGGCACTGGAACCCTGAGCTGGGTGCCTCGTGTGGGACAGGGACCCCTCAGTCCTCAGGAAGGACCTTCCCAGCTGAGGTGTCCTCCTGATTTTTATCCACCACACGTGGGTGTGGGACCAGCCCATCTGCCTCCGCCCCTCCTACCAGTCTTGATGTGGCTGCTGCTTTAATTCCGTAGTTGTAGGACTTCCATTCAGCTTGATTTCAGGTGGTTTTGAATGATGGTTGTTCTGTAGTTTAGTTGTAACTTTGATGTGGTTGTGGGAGGACGCAATACTGTGTGTACCTGCACCGCCATCTTGACTGAAAGTTCCAATTCTGTCTTAAATTAACGCAAATTAACCCAATAACCACCAGTCTGCTAAATCCACTTATCAGTTCTCCTTTGTCATCCTACTTGAGCAATCAGCAGTATTTGATACATTAGCCAACTTTCCTTCTTTACATACTCCCAGAACCACCTCCATGGCTCCCTCCTATGTCATTGTCCTTTTCTAGATCCTTCTTTTCCCCAGCCTTTTGCAATTACAAGGCCCTAGTTGGTTCTACATCCTCTTCTACATCAATAATCACTCCCTTTATGATTTTATGAGCTCAGCTGGTGTGGCTCAGTGGTTGAGCATCAACTCATGCACCAAGAAGTTGCTGGTTCGATTCCCAGTCAGGGCACATGGCCAGATTGTGAGCCTGCTCCACAGTGGGGGGTGTGCAGAAGGCAGCCAATTGATGTCCTGTCTCAGATTTTTTCTCTCTCTCCCTTTCCCTTTCTCTCTCCCCACAAATCAATGAAGAAAAAAAATTATGATTTTATCAAGTTTCAATGTTTTAAATGATTTATACTAATTTCCTAGGAAGACTAGCAAATTACCACCAACTTGGTGATTTAAAACTGCAGACATTGTTCTCTCTCAGTTCTGGAAGCTAGAAGTCCAAAATCTAGTGGGGCTGGGGGTAGTAGTCCTGGGGGGAATATCTGTAGGTATTATGATCAGGAAGAAATACAATCCTTCTCCAGGGTGACTATGAACTCTGACTCCAAGGGTTACCATAGTCAAATGCAAACCTAAATTGGCTCCCACTTCTCCCTTCCTTCCTGCAGAAACTAGAGAAGCTGGAGTGTGAGCCAGGCTGGGCATGATGGGCTTTATGTGCTGGGAGAGACTCCTAGACATTGCCTCCAGTTTCCTGTTGCCCCCAGCATCTAGTTTTTTCAGAGGGTCCCACCAGGAAATAGTCCATTATTATTACTGTTATTATTATTTGTACTGTTTAATGCTTTTCTATTTGCATTATTTTCTCCAAGTTTTACAATAGCTTTACCTTGCAGTTGGTAAGACTAAGGATTTCTATGGCATTTTGCAGATGAAACACCTGGACTTCAGACAGGTTAAGACCCGCCCAGTGCAATGACAAGAAAGTGGGGCCTCCATTCCTAACACAACCTGCTGATCTTTCCTCTCTTCTGATGCTTCTTCCTTTTTGTTGAACCTTAATGCCTTGAGTTTTATTTCTGCGTTCAAATCGAGTTTATAATAAATGTTTAAAAAAGGTCATAGTAAAAAAACATTTCTCCTCCTTTCTTCACCCACCAATATTTAGAGTTGGCAATCCAGCTATAACACATTTTAGACTTTACTAGAGGAAACTTTTTTATTTTCTGCTTAAATCAAAAAGGGAGTTCTTTGCCTTTGAATAGTGGGCACACTCTGCAATATACACATCATGTATTATAGAAATAAATCTGCACTTGAAACGCATATAATCTTATTAACCAACGTCACCCCAGTAAATTGAATTAAAACATAAAATTAAAAAAGGGATTTTATTAAGTGTGCCTGCAATAAGCATGTTGTAAATAAACAGTTGTAAAATGAAGATGTATTGAGTTAAGAACAGTGAGAAATTGATCTGACTGTATTTTATGAATTATGTTTAGATTTTTAGTATGGATAATAGAAATGATTTACAATTTCTTTTACGATGTTATATAATAAGTCATTGAAGCAGGTTATTTACTTGTATTTTTGAAAGGGTACTATTTCACCCCTTGAGGTCGTAGAAACTAGGGACTTAGCAATCAATTTTTCTGGTGGTAAAGAGTGTAGAGTAAGACATTTGGAGAAAGACAGAGCAGATCTTGAAGCTCAGCTATACCGTAAACAAACCACAACTCTCAAACACTTTACTTAATCCTTAGTTTCTTCATCTGTAGGTGTGTGTGTGTGTGTGTGGGGGGGGAGAGGAATAGTAACCATCACTTATCTTACAGGATTGTTAGTATTTAAAGGGAGGGTTTGGTATAATTAAATGGTATTGTGGCCATGGCCCTAGGATGTTGAATTCTTCTGTTTGGGCTCCTCCTTTGCACACATGTTCCCAAGAGGTTTGCAAACACTTGGAACAATGGTAGACCGGGGTTCCACTTGCCTCTTAATTAGAGGCTGTGCAAAATTCTACTATTTCAACAAAGAGCTCCAGTAAAAGGCTGAGTTAGCATGTGCCTGCTTTAAGCTGAAGTGAGGTCTCTTACACAGCCCTAGAATCTACATTCTTGGGTCTGTGTTTGAGGAGAGAGAGCTTGAATTTTGATTGAGCTTGTCAGGTCCATGGTATGGAGAAGAGGAAGTACAAGGCGGGGAAATGGCATAGGGCCACTAGCAAACTATGCTTCCATGAACCTCTTGGGTGCTGAGCAATCATCTGGCAATTGTTCCTTGGGGGTGGGTAAGAGAAAGAAAGGGGACAAACAGAAGAGTGCATCAAATGAAAGGGGTAGAAGCAGCCACATCCGGAAAGCATTGTAGTGACAAATGAATGAAGAATGCAGTAAAGCACCTGGCACATTGTTGTGGCAGAAATTCAGTTGGCGGGAAGAGACAGACTGCATGCACTTGGAGGATTAGAAAATGACTATTTAATGTGCACCGGTGCTGGCCCAGAGGAGTTACCTCCAAAGGCTAAGCCCTGTGCCTGGGTTCCAGCTGCCTTTTATACATGATAAGCCTCTGGGTATTTGGGGGCTTTCTAGTTCTGATGTAGTTTAGGCCGTTGGCAGATGTAAGGGAATTACAAAAGCTAGGGGCCAGGTCTCTGCACTGCCTAAGGGGCTGCACCTGGCTTGCCTTCTCAATACTATGTGCCCAATAAGTGCTGACTGTTGGAATTATTATAGAATTGATCAGTGCAATGGTATCCCTGAAAGTTCCCACAAAGAAACCCCTATTTTTGGTGTCATTTTCAGCTCTGTGTATGTGTGTCCATGTGCGTGTTTGCACGTCACAGATCTTGAAATTATCCTAGATTGAGTTTGTTTTCTTACACTTGATGAAGCTAAGTAAATTCACAATTGCTAGCTTCTAGGTATTTGTTCACACAGTAACAGTTGAGAATTCTGAATCCTTTCTAAGAAGTGTTTTATTCGCTTAACTTTATTTTTCTAGCAGATGGTGTTTTCCTACAACAACGCTAGGGATGGGGTGGGGGTAAGGGGAGAAGGGTGTCATTGGGGGAAAAATGAGAAACATCTGTAACAGAAACAAATTAATAAATAAAAAAATAAAAATAAATAAAAAAGAGCATGCACTGTCTTGTACATTTAAATTGCAGAAACCTAGCAGTTAGATCTTGTGGGATCATAAGAAAAAGTTGGACTAATTAAAAAGTGCACTTATGCCCTGACCAGTTTGGCTCAGCAGTTACAGCAAAGAGTTGTGGGTTTGATTCTGGTGAAGGGCACGGTGTGTCTCTCTCACTTGTGTTTCTCTCTCTTCCCCCTGTTCCTTCCTCCCACTCTATTTGAAAATTGATGGAAACATATTCTTGGATGAGGATTAACAACAACAACAACAACAAAAAGTGCACTTACAGGGGACTTCTCTCATTCCGTAATGTTTAGTAACTTTGAAGCCATAATGGGAAGAAGCAGAGTGAGGTCTGGCACTTCCTTCGTGGTCGAGCTAGTAGCCATTTCAATGTCTTGGATGCAGCAGTTCTAGAAGGGAAACATTTTTAAGTAATGGGAAGAAATAGAATCTCCTTTTGAAGGCTACTATAGCCTTTGGCTTACTTTTAGTTTTTAAGATGGTGACGGAGTGAGAAAATATGAAATTTTTATTTTGTGTTTACAGTTGTGTTACATGTGACATGATTCAAAGCAAAGATATAATTTTCACACACTCAAGGAGTATTTCAGCAATGTTACGTGGAAAGAGTGTGAGCGCGTGTGTTTATTGTTTTACCTTCTGTCTTGCCCCCCCCCCCCACACACACTAGTGATCTAGCAAGAGGAAATTCTGCACAAACGTAGTTTAGCATGGTTTGCCTGTACAAGGGCCATACATGAAGTGATTTAGAGGCATTCATGAAAGCACTACAGTTCTAGTGGACAGGTGCCCTTGTTTCTACTTATCCAGGTCTAAGAATTCCTCAACTGAACACATCCTCTCATACATCTAGCTGCAAAACTCATCACTGTACCCCAAATTTAGCGCTGCTACTAGGTACAGAGGGGTTATTATGATATTGTTTTGAAGGCTTTTTGTTTTTCATTAGGGTCTAGCCTAGATCTCCCGGTTATATTCATGAATATCATTCATTTTAAGCAAAATCTTGGACATCTATGAATTCAAAAGATCAGCAGCAGCACGTGATGACTGTCATCAGCCTTTGCCTCAGGTTTGCCCCCAGAGCTGTCTAGCTGAGCAGAAACTTTTTCCGCCACTGAATTCCACAACGGCTGGCTCTGTGTCCTCACCTGCTTCCCTGGGCAAGCCAGGCCTCTTTGCAGTGCAAACAGTCTGATGCTGGGAGAAGCTGTGTTCTATCCTTGTTGGCCTGTGTTTCTTATTCTTTTTGAGTTGTCTTCATCACAGAAGATCAGCAACAACATTAATTGCTTTGCTTGGTGAGGCAAGGGTCGTTTGCTTCCCGGCAGTGATGAGAGGACCTCACATCCTCACCCATTTCAGGAGATAATGCTCATTCCATAGTCTCTCTTCTGTGTCCTAAGAAATGGAAGAGACACACGTTAGCTACTTTCACAAGAGGCTGTTTATTTCTAAGACGCAGGCAGCCTCAGCCAGCATAGGAAGCCCAGCAGGAGTGGGGCCCTCTGAGGCCCTGGCTGGGGTCCTTCTCTCCTGTGGGCCACACTGCCTCTTTTTCGTGTGACATCTCTGTTTTCTAGTTTGCTACAAACTAGACAATCCTCTCCTTAATCTCCGGTGAAAGTCCAGAGGAAACCAGTCAGTTGACTTGTTTAATCACCATTGTCCTGGTTCCCTTTACAGGAGGCCATTGCCTTGGTCTCTGGCCCTCTTGGTTCAGACACCCACACCTGCTTCGAGCAGTGTTTTCCAAGTAGGGGCTAGTTGGTGGGCATCACAAGGGACCCCTATTTCCCAATACACTCCTCAGGCCACTTATATTCCCTAAATGAAGAATATGAATG
This sequence comes from Molossus molossus, assembly GCF_014108415.1. Lineage (NCBI taxonomy): Eukaryota > Metazoa > Chordata > Mammalia > Chiroptera > Molossidae > Molossus > Molossus molossus. The sequence goes on along the minus strand of NW_023425366.1, from coordinate 27,568,984 downwards.
AAGCCCGGCCAATGTGGCTCAGTGGTTGAGCATTGACCCATGCACCAAGAGGTCGCAAGTTTGATTCCCAGTGAGGGCACATGCCCTGGTGGTGAACCCATCCCCAGTGGGGGGCAGGCAGGAGGCAGCCAATTGATAAAAACAAAAGACAAAAAAAAATCAATAAAAACAAACAAACAAAAAAGAATATGAATGAAGAATGCTTTGTACACTGGTGCGGGGCATGAACGATTCCTTCTGAGCTTGTCTACAGGTGCAATTGTCTTCATACTTCACTGGCCTTCTGGTTAGTAGGGCCATGAGTTTCCAGGCATGTAGGGCTCTATGCGCACTTTTCTTGGGCACCACAGGGCTATTGTTTCTGGTAGAACACTGCTTTTTCTGACTCGATCTGGCCATTGAGTCTAGCACGCTCAATCTTCCTGCCTAGTAATCATGACAGCACTGATGAGGCTGTGAGACTCTTTGGTCTACTTTTATTGCTTGAGGCTGGGTCAAATCTGTCATCAGGATGAATCCTATGGGTAATCAAAATAGACAGTTCATTCATTCTCACTCAGCGCATATTTAAAGAACACTTTGAAAGGCAGTGAAAGTTTACAGCAACGAACGAAAGCAGCCATAATCTAGCGGAGAATAAAAACGTCCAGTAACTGAAAAGGCTATGAGTGTTGTAAAGGGAAAATCCTGGTTATTCTTATCAGAGAGTAACATTGGACAGCTGGTGCTCATTCATTTACTCACTGGTGCATTTATTAAAACATACTCATTGAACACTTACTATGTGGTAGGCACTGATCTGGCTACTAACATATAGCAATGACAAAGACCTCTATCTCACAGGCTTTATATTAAAACAAGAAAACTAATAACATTTCAAGGTGTAGATAAGGCCCATGTGGAAACCAAGGTAAAGGTCAAGGAAGTGATGAAAGAGAGGTACTAATTTTCATGGTGTGACCGCAGTAAGCTTCTCTGAACAGAAGACAACCGATCTGAGCCCTGGTTGAAATCCTGCAGGAAACCCTATGAATAAATGGGGAGTGGGGGGGGAAGCATTCTAGACACAGGGACCAGCAAGTACAAAATCCTGAGTCAGGAATGTGCTAGGCAATTTTTTTTTTTTTTTTTTTTTTTTTTGTAGTACGTGCCCCTAGAAGGAACCGAACCTGGGACTCTCTGGTCCACAGGCCGACGCTCAACCACTGAGCCAAACTGGCCAGGGCTGTGGTAGGCAGTTTTGAGGAACAGCATGGTGGCCAGCACAGAGTCAGATACAGAGAAAGAAAAGAGGCAAGGTGTCCAACTGGAGGCATATCCCGGGACCAGACCATGCAAGGCCTTCTAAGCCTTGGAAAGAAAAGGATTCTGGATACGATTCTAGTGAGATGGCTTTGAGCTGGGATGTGACATTATCTGATGAATCTGATGTATGTTTTAAAGGGATCATCACAGCAACCTTGTGGAGAACAGATTCTATTCTTGAATCAATTTACTGCTGTTTGTTTGAAGAAACTATATGGATTTTATTTATAGGCTTTCAAATACTAATTATGATCTATGAACTGCAGAGTATGCTTAGTTCCATTTTTCTCTTAACTAGAAATTTTCTAGATTGCTACGCCAAGGTGAAGGCAGATTTATTGGTGTGAAATAACTAAACCATGACAATTCCATTAGGAAGACCTGATAGCATCTTTATAATGGCTGGGACTTTCTAAACATAAAAGGACAAAATGATATTACCCCGCTTTTATAATATCTCATCCTCTGTTCGGCTCCCATCCATGAACACTTTATTGGTTCTCTTGCTTATGAGGGTATCACAAGCAAGTCAAGTTCAGTTCTCATTATTCATCATAGCCATATTCCATCCAGAAACAGACCCAGGAGAGAGAAAGACTTTTGCTGTCTCTGCACAAACAGTAAGTACATGCTCAAGTTTAATGTAAAAAGGGGCTGGGGTTAGGGTCGAGAATCTAGAGTGGGTATTGACCATGTGCTAGCTTCAGGATTAGCAAAACGATAAAAACATTTTGTTGAATGAGCAAGTACTTTGTCAAAACAAAAGTGCTTTATGAAAAGCAGCTATGTGTTTTTAAAGGGCTGCCACATGACATTTCGGCCAGAAGCTATCAATTTTCTTTTAAATAAGTCACTAAAGGAAGAGTATTACAGCCTTCAGCAGAGTGGCAGTTTAACAAAATCATCAACAGTAAAGCCATGAATGACCGAGACCTATGATTTTATAATTAGTTGTTGATTTAACAGCCTCTTGGGTTGGGCATTTTTGGGGGGAGTTAATTTATCCTGGAGGCATGGTAAATTTTACAGAGGATTTTCAAGCACAGGCTAGATTGCATTTTGGTAGAGTATTTGAGGGGCAATGGCAATCATGAAAAGGATGATTGGCTCAGATAACCTGTAAAGTCTATTTCAACCCTGAGATTCAGTGTTTATAGGATGGAATCTTGAATTTGAAACCCAGAGGTCTTGAGTTCTGCTTTCTATAATCTACTTTGCTGGTGATCCAAAATTAATCTTTAGAACACCTCTTGAGTCCCCACATAAATTTGAGAAAAGCAGGTTTCCTTCTAAGAAAAGAATGTTTCAGCCCTTGAATGTTCAATTAGACCTTTTTATAAATTATAGAAAAAAACATGTGTGTAAAAATATTGCAAGACAGCAGCTGTCTGAAAGAACTGCTATGACAAACATGTTCCATATCTGTGCTGTCGCATTCAGTTGCCACTAGACACACAGGCATATGGAACCTTTGAAATATGGTTGGTGCAACTGATGAAGTGACTTTTAAGTTTTATGTAATTTAATTAATTTACATTTACATAGCCACATGTGGTTGATGGCCAATCTATTGTACAGTACAGTTCCCAGGCAACCTGAAGGATTATTCAATACTAAATAGCACAGAGGATTGAAAATGCAAACATTTTTATTTTGCCCTAAGTCAAGTTAAGCATGATTATTTACCCACATTTTATTTTCAGACCTGGTATGTATGTATGCATGTACACATACATTATCTCTCTTTCTCTGTCTTTGTCTCTATCTATATCTATCTATCTATCATCTATCTATCTATCTATCTATCTATCTATCTATCTATCATCATCATCTATCCTGTCTATCTAATCTATCATCTATATAATGTTTTTAATAACACATTTTGCAATGTGTTGAGGGAAATGTGAGGGAGTGGAGGATAGAAAAAATATAATGATCCCTGGCCGGTTTGACTCAGCAGTTGGAGTGTTGGCCTGCGGACCAGAGAGTTCTGGGTTCGGTTTCCGCTAGGGGCACATACCAAAAAAGAAAAAAAATATAATGAAGGTTCTTTGTGTTCATTCCAAGGATAATTTTTTTTTTCCAAAAAGGGAAATAGATAGAAAGGCGGGACATAGAGTAACATAAGCAACCTATGTGTTTAGTTTTAGTTTAGAGCAAATCAGCTTTACTGGTGCCTGGAGATTCATTTGGAAGATTGAAATAATATACTCCCTACAAACAATTCAAGATCTCAGAGTAATTCTTTTTAGGTCCTTCAATCTTCACTAACACTGTGTGCTCTGTAATATTTAGACAAAGGTAAGATGAAGAGTGTTTGGAACAGTTGAGTCTTGTGTCCACGTTCCATAACTCTGACGCTATTTTATAATGGTTGTGAGGAGGGAGAGCTTTTAAAGAGACAGTAGAAGGAAAGAATCGATGGGTGATGTGGATTTTGATAAGAGCGTGTAAAAGGTTATGGTATTAGCTTAGTGGGCATAGAGTAGAAATAAGATGATTAGAAATTTTAATAAAGGATTACTTCTTTCTTTCTCTACTGAACATTCCGAGTCTTTATCTTAAACCCAAATCATTGCATTTCCAGTGCGTCTATCCTCCATTGGATTGTCCTCCTAGACTGATAGAATTATTCTACTTTGAACTTTAAATGGCTCATCATTGCTCCCAAAGTCAAGGCACAGTCTGTAAATATCTGCTTCTTATAATGTTTTACTGAAGTATACCTAAGGGTAAGTCTATGAACTTCAACCCAAAGAAATCTGGGGAGTGGCTTGAAGCCGACTGCAAGTGGGACACTCTTTACAAGTTTTGTGTTTAATCTTCAAATTTCACGTGTGATTGTCACATCCAAATAGTGGGAATTTCTCTGGCTATAAAAATAATATTTTAAAACACTTACTCTCAGGACAAAAGCCAAATGTCGACAAAAATGTTGCCTTCCTAAAACCCTATTTCATTGGGTGATTAATTTATGTGTAGAATATTAATGTATTAAATTTATCATTTGCAGAAATTTGGGTTGAATTGAGCTATGCATTTGATTTTCCGTATAGGCAATTTCTCTGCTGCTCCTTAGTGTCACACACTCCAGTAATACAGACTTAAAGAAATATGTATATAGAAGTAGTATTTTTCCTTCATTCTTACATGAATTTGTTAGCATAATCTCTGGAGAAAGAGGTCCAAATGTTGCCAGAGGGACAACGAGTAAGGATTTCAGGCTGCTCTTGATGGATATTTTCATGAGTCCTTCCTTGACAGGAACGAGCGTTGAATAATATGCAGACTGGAATAACTTCTGATTCATGAGTCAGGTCCCTTCTATTCCTCAAGAAAGCACTCTTCAGAGTAGTTTTTTTTAAAGAAGAAAGCTGATATTTTGGATCTTTTATTTTATCACTGATAATTTTACTCAGATATAAATGAACCCATAGTCTTAACTCTTAGTTCCCATAAGCTCATCACTAACTTTAAAAAAGTATAACTCTCAAATGTAATTTTTTTACACTAAAAATTTTACATTACAATTTATCATTTTTATCAGGACAGTACATGTGCATGGTTAAAACCTCCCAGCCATCCTCCATCATGGCTGGGAGCAGCCCAGGGAAATGAGCTGATGTGAATGTGGGGCTGCAGGAGCTGTGCTGAACTGGGGGACCCAGGAAGACTTGACCTCTTGAAGCGTGGTCTCATATCTCAGCCTGGGTTGGTCACTATAGCTGGAATATCAGGAACTTGCAGTTGCAATCAGGCTGGCCTTTGAGAGTCTGAGACTCTTTATTGACAAGGTCATGTAAAGGCCATTGTGCCATCATAGCGCTTTGTTCATGAGCCCATTGCACAGGAACAGGTGACGGAGGAGGGAGGATGAGTAACCTTCACAGAGCAGTTAGTTCATCCAGGTCAGTGATGGCAGGTCTCTTAGTGGTGGGCTTGGGGAGGGTGTTATAATAGTCTTCCTTAAGGGTCTCTCAAAGATTTCCCAAACCCTTTCATATAAGGGCTCCCAGTTGGTAAAATGGCTCACATCAGGAAACAAAGAATGACATCTGCTCCTGACAGTATCAAATATTTCAAATGTCAGGAGTATCCCCTTTCCCAGGACACTATTTTCTGGAGCTGTCCATCTTTTGACTGTGGTCGAGGCTGGAGAAGGAAGGGGAGAGAGGAAGTGTGAGTTCCCTATAATGATGTCAATGAATCTCCTCGATTTCCAACCCTCTTTTCTCTCTGCCCTCCATCATTCCTACCCCTCCAAGACTGGAGTTTTAAATCACTTCCTTTGTCTCTTCCTATAACCCCCTTTATATGTAATCTTGGCTTTGACTTCCACAGCTCCTATGAGTCAAATGACATTTCTCAGTCTACTTCCTGTCTTCCAGAATCTGTTTTCATAGTTACTTCCCATTTCATTAAAGACATCTCTAAGCACTCATTTTTTGTTATGCTCTTTGTTCTACTGAATTGCCCGTGTTTTTTTTTTTTTTTTTTTTTTTTTTTACCACCCCATTGAACACAATGAGAAATCAAGAGGCAATCACTTTATAGAAAACACAGTTGCATCTGTTGTTCTTTTTCTTTTATTTATTTAATTAATTAAGTCATTTTTGTTACAGATATTTTCTCTTTTTCCCCCACTGATACCCCCCTCCGCCACCCTCCCCACCCAGTCCCCAGTTTTGTTGTCCATGTCCATTGTTCATGCATACATGCATATAAGTTCTGTGGTTTATGTCCCCCCACAATCCCCTTTTCTGGGATTGTCAGTCTGTACCCTACTTCCACGTCTCTGGGACTACCCCATTCCTCAGACTGTTATGTTCATTATATTCCACAAATAAGTGAGATCATGCAATATTTGTCTTTCTCTGCTTGGCTTATTTCGCTTAGGATAATACTCTCCAGTTCCCTCCATGTCATCTCAAAGGATAAGAGATCTTTCTTTCTTACAGCTGCATAGTACTCCATTGTGAATATGTACCACTGCTTTTTTATCCATTTGTCTACTGATGGACATTTGGGCTGTTTCCAGATCTTAGCTATTGTAAATAGTGCTGCTATAAACATGGGGGTACATATATTCTTTCTGATTGGTGTTTTAGGCTTCTTAGGGTATATTCTTAGAAGTGGGATCACTGGGTCAAATAGCAGTTCAATTTTTAATTTTTTGAGGTAACACCATATTGTTTTCCATAGTGGCTACACCAGTCTGTATTCCCACCAGCAGTGTACTAGAGCCCCCTTTTCTCCACACCCTCGCCAACACTTGTTGTTTGATGATTTGTTGATGGCAGCCATTCTGACAGGTGTGAGGTAATACCTCATTGTTGTTTTAATTTGCATTTCTTTGATGATTAGTGATGTTGAGCATTTCTTCATATGTCTCTTAGCCATATGTATGTCCTGTATGGAGAGGTGTCTATTTAATTCCTCTGCCCATTTTTTTTTTTTATCCTCACCTGAGGAAATTTTTCCATGTTTTGTTCAGATAGAGTGTGAGGGAGAGAAGAAGAGGAAGAAGAAGAAGAAGAAGAAGAAGAAGAAGAAGAAGAAGAAGAAGAAGAAGAAAGAGAGAGAGAGAGAGAGAGAGAGAGAGAGAGAGAGAGAGAGAAACATTGATGAGAAAGGGACACATTGAGTGGCTGCAACCCACACCACCCAACCAGGGCCAGAACAAACTGCAACCACGGAATGCACCCTAAGTGGGAACCAAACCTAGGTCTCTCTGAATTGCAGGCCAATACTCTAACCATTGAACCAAACAGACCAGGGCCCTCTGCCCATTTTTTAATTGGGTTCTTTGTCTTCCTTTTGTTGAGCTGTATGAGCACTCTATATATATTAGAAATTAACCCCTTATCTGATGGAGGGATCACATTACCAGATTTCAGGTTACACTACAAAGCCACTGTAATCAAAACAGCCTGGTACTGGCACAAGAACAGGCAGATAGATCAATGGAACAGAATAGAGAACCCAGAAATGGACCCAAGACAATATGCTCAATTAATATTTGACAAAGGTGTCAAGAGTATACAATGGAGTAAAGACAACGTCTTCAATAAATGGTGTTGGGAAAAGAGGACAGCTACATTCAAAAAAATGAAACTAGACCATCAACTTACACCATACACACAAATAAACTCAAAATAGATAAAAGACTTAAATGTGACCCATGAATCCATAAAAATTCTAGAAGAAAATGTAGGCAACAAAATTTTAGACATCATACACAGCAGAATTTTCACTGATACATCACCTAAGGCAACAGAAACAAAGGAGAAAATAAACACATGGGACTACATCAAACTCAAAAGCTTCTGTACAGCAAAAGAATCAACCACCAGAATGGAAAGGCACCCCACTCTATGGGAGAGCATAATTGAAAATGATATATCAGATAAGGGGCGTTTGTTTTCTTAATAGCCTGGAGTCTGACAACTACCACTCTAGCAGTTTTGTCTTCATTGACTTGGCGTCACACTTGCTTTTTATTCATTTTTTCCAGTTGACCCTAGATACTTACTAAAATAGTCATTGATCTTTTGTCTTCCCTTTTCCTTCACCAACCATTTTCCATCAACTATGCTGCAAATTGACATTTTCACAGAAGACCACCACTAAAATGAATAAATATTGAACATTTATTCTTTCAGCCATCTGTAAAAAGGGAACTTCAGTTTTTCAATCAGGTTTTCAATATGTCTTTTGAGCATATTAAGTTATGCCATTTGAAGGTTTATTTGATAAGGACATGATTTCATTTGTTCTCTATTTTTTTTTTTTTTTACCTAAAACAGATCTAAAAATATCTACATTGAAAGGTTTTACCAAATCTCTCCCATTACTTTAGTTTTACCTTTTAGTGCATTGTTGACAATAGTTTAAAGAGAATGTGAAATAATACAGATGCTTTGTGTGCTTTTAATTGTGCTTTGTGTTTGTGATTGCACTCTAATGACTTTTCATGATTAATTTAAATATTGCTGCAAAGGTGATCTTTCATGTATTTATTGCTATAGTTTCTTGCCTGAAACATTAAAATTAAGTTCACTTATTCTTCATTTAACTTTTTTTTTTTTTTTTATCCTTACCCAAGGACACTTTTCCATTTTTTTGTTGTTGTTGTTCAGATAGAGTGGGAGGGAGAGAGAGGAAGAGATAGAGTGGGAGGGAGAGAGAGGAAGAGAGAGAGAGAAACATCAACGTAAAAGGGACACATCAAGTGGCCACCACCCGCAGGACCAACCAGCACTGGGGACAAACTGCAACCGAGGTACATGCCCTCAGCGGGAATCAAACCCAGGTCTCTCTGGACCTCAGGCCAATGCTCTAACCACTGAGCCAAACTGGCCAGGGCTCTTCATTTAACTTTTGAAGGACATCTTGATTACTTCCAGTTTGAGACAGCTATAAATAAGGCTGCTCTAAACATATGTATGCAGGTTTTGTGTGGACATGCTTTCAACTCATTTGGGTAAATACCAAAGAGCAGGATTGCTGCATTGTATGGTGAGCCTATGGTTAGGTTTGGAAGAAACTGCCCAAACCGTAGCTGGCCGCACCATTTTGCATTTCCACCAGCAGTGGGTGAGAGGTCCTGTTGCTTCATATCATTCCCAGCCTTTGGTGTTCTTCAGAGAGAAGGGAAATGCTATCGGTCAGACCTAAAAAAAGGACAAGCATTAAGGAAGGACTAAATGAAGGTAAAATATAATCTTTTCTTTTTTTTAGTCTTAATCGATCTAACAGATAACTATTTGTTCACAATAATAATAGCAACAGTGTATTGGTTGATTATATCTTGTGAACAAACAAATAACAGTAATGTGATAAGGGATGAGAGGGAGTAACTGGGAACACTTTAGAATGAGGTGCTTGCACTGTCTGTGCAGTGAATGGTATGGCGTTATCTGAGTAGACTTTCATTAGTTGTGAGTGTTCACTGCAAGCTTGAGGGAAACCACTAATTTTCCTTTTTAAAAAGTATATTAATAACATGAAAGAAGAGAGAAAATGCAAGTACTGTCTCTCTTACAAAACAAAATAAAACAAAACCAAACCCCATAGCATGTTATCAATTTAAATGTATTTATAGCATAAATACATTTCTAGTTGGTCTTGTTTTAAAAAATTACTTTTTGCCAGTGAGGCATTCTTCCACCTTAGGGAAAAATAGATGAAGAAAGTGATATTTAGATGCTCAGAATGGCCAAGTCACATCTTCAGGCCCCCAAGTGGCTGGGCCAGCAGTCCAATCTAGGTGGATACCAGTCTACCCTGTGATAGTTCCACTTTAGTAGTAATTTTCAGTTCTATCTTCTGCTATCTATTTGCTGAGGGTACAATATGAGTTAATACACACACATTTCAGATGGAGACAAAACATATAGGAAAGATGCATGGCAGTATAAGACAGCTTAAGAGAAGAGACCAATAGAGGACCAGGAGTTCAGAACAGGTAGATGACTCTGTGATTTGAACAGTCTTGAAGTTTCTCATAAAGTAAGAGGTGAGGCCATAAATTAAAATTGAGAACATGGGGCCAGGAAGGGAAGCTTTGCAAAAACGAGACTTAAAAAATTGTCACTGCTAGATCAGGGACTTCACAAATAGAGAAGGTGAAACTAGCAAGGAGTAGTGGTTGGGGTCATGTGGGAGGCAACCAGTGAATGTGTCTCTTTCACATTGATGTTTCTCTCTCTCTCATGCTCTCCCTCCCTCCCTTCCACTCTATCTAAAAATCAATGGAAAAATATCCTTGGGTGAGGATTAAAAAAAAAAAAGAATAGAAAATAATAAATTGGGCATAAAGAAAGAGAAGACTGGGAAATTGATCTCAACCCAATTTCTGATGGATGTTGCTGTTGTGTAGTTTCATCATGTATTGTTTCTATTAAATGGCATTTTCTCCTGTAAATTTATAGTGAGAGATAATAAAATGAAAGAAGGTGCTTATAAGCAAAGATATCCTTCTGTGAGCAGTAAGAACACAGATTTATTTGTACTGACTAGTGATAGAAAATGTGCCTGCTGATTATGTGATTACTTCATTGCTTGATACAGAAAGGATATTTGAATGAGACATGTCACCATTGTAGTCATGAAAAATTTCAGCAATGATTTTTCCACTGGTACTTGATCTCAGGGAAGAAACATCTTAAAACCCATAGGCAGTCAAAAGTGAAGAACAAAATTTGGATTTTAATAGTTCAAAGTTATAGAAAAGGAGAATTCAGGAGAAAAGCCTTTTTAGTTCACCTCGTGGAGCTCAGCATTAAACTCAAGGAAGAAGATTTTTAAGAAAAGGCTTTGGACTGCATTCCCCTTGCCATGAATAAAAGCTTGCCTTTCCATGACCATCCATAGGCACTCTGGTTGCCAGAGCTACAACTGTTGCAGTTGATATGGTGGGAGCTTTATAATAAAAAAGGAACAAACATAGAGTTAATAAAATTCTTCTATTAGACACCCTGAAAAAGTTCAACAATCTATAAAATAGATAGTAATACCAAATGACTTTATTTATCATAGCTACTATTTTTTAAAGTGGCACACCAATAAATTATCATAACTATATTATAATTATTATTTTTTGACAAGGAGGGTGCCATTGTCTTTAGTACAGGGACATTTCACAATCATATATGGAGGAAGGTGCACTTTGTACTTCCACAAATCTATGGAATCTTTGCTTTGAGATTCTGGAGGAGTTATCTGAACTATCTCCTGAAAGACAAGAAATAGTTTCTTCACTCATTCTCTCAACAGATTCTAGTGAGCATTTACTGACTATCAGGAACTATTATAGGCTCTCGGGATAAGGGGTGAGTAAGACAGAGCAGCTCTGCTCTTGTTGACCTTATATCCTAGTGGTGATATGCTCAATAAATAAAAATAAGTAAATAAGGTAAATTCAGATAATGATAAATCCTTTGATAAAAATAATACAATTTAATTGGATAGTGTTGAATAGGGAGAAACTTCTTTGGATTAAGAGTCTGTGGAAGAGTTCTCTTGTTCTTTCATTTGGGATTTGTTTCTTTGTTTCAGAATATATGTACCCCCATGTTCATAGCAACACTATGTACAATAGCTAAGATCTGGAAACAGCCCAAATGTCCATCAGTAGACGGATGGATAAAAAAGCTGTGGTACATATACAAAATGGAGTACTATGCAGCTGTAAGAAAGATCTCTTATCCTTTGAGACTACATGGAGGGGCCTGGAAAGTATTATCCTAAGCAAAACAAGCCAAACAGAGAAAGACAAGTATCATATGATCTCACTTATTTGTGGAATATAATGAACATAACAGTCTGAGGGATGGGGTAGTCCCAGAGACGTGGAAGTGGGGTATAGACTGACAATCCCCAGAAGAGGGAGTGTTGGGGGAGAGATAAACCACAGAACTAATATGCATGTGTGCATGAACAATGGACATGGACAACAAAGCTGGGGACAGGGCGGGGAGGAACAGGGAGGGGGGAATCAGTGGGGGAAAAAGTAGAAATATCTGTAACAAAAATAAATTAATTAATTAATAAAAAAATGTACAGGTTAAAAAAAAAGAGTTCATGGAAGATGGTGTCATGTTTGAGGAGGTGCTATTTGAACTAAGACTTGACTAATAAGAAGGGGCAGGTTTGCAGAAATCTCAGGGAACAATTTAGGCAGAAGGCCTTAAGGCAGAAGAGGGTTGAAATAATCACAGAGAAAGAGAGAGCTTGATCAAAGCATACCTGAATCCTATTCTGCCTCTGGATTTTAGCTTATATCAACTGATAAATACTTTTATTTATTTATTTTTTAAATTTATCTTTATTGTTGAAAATATTACAGATGTTCCTTCTTGTTTTTCCCAATTGACACTCTCCTCCCCGCTCCCGTGCCCCCTCACTTTCACTGCATTATTATCTGTGTCCATTGGTTATGCATATATGCATATAAGATCTTTGGTTTAACTTCTTTCCACCGTTTCCCTTTGAGTTTCATCAGTCTGTTTCCTGCTTCTGTGTCTCTGGATCTATTTTGTTCATCAGTTTATTTTGTTCATTAGATTCCATATATAAGTGAGATCATGTGATACTTGTCTTTCTCTGACTGGCTTATTTCACTTAGCATAATATTCTCTAGGTCCCTCCACTTTGTCTCAAAGGGTAAAAGAGCTTTCTTTCTTACAGCTACATAGTATTCCATTGTATGTATGTACCACAGTTTTTTAAAATTTTTTTCTTATCCTTACCTGAGGACATTTTTCCACTTTTTTGTTCAGATAGAGTGGGAGGGAGAGAGAAGAAGTAAGAGAGAGAGAGAAAGAAAAACATTGACATGAAAGAGCCAGGGACAAACTGCAACCAAGGTACATGCCCCCAGACGGAACCAAACCCGGGTCTCTCAGGACAGCAGGCTGTCACTCTAACCACTGAGCTAAACAGGCCAGGGCTGTACCACAGTTTTTTTATCCACTTACTTATTGATGGATACTTGGGCTGTTTCCAGATCTTAGCTATTGTAAATAGTGCTGCTATGAACATGGGGGTACATATATTCTTCCTGATTGGTGTTTCAGGCTTCTTAGGGTATATTCCTAGAAGTGGGATCACTGGGTCAAATGACAGATCAATTTTTAATTTTTTTGAAGAAACACCACACTGTTTTCCATAGTGTGGGCACCAGTCTGCATTCTCAAGAGCAGTGTACTAGAGTCCCCTTTTCTCCACACCCTCGCCAGCACTTGTTTGATGATTTGTTGATGGCAACCATTCTGGCAGGTGTGAGGTGATACCTCATAGTTGTTATAATGTACATCTCTCTGATGATTAGCGACATTGAGCATTTCTTCATATGTCTCTCGGTCATTTGTATGTCCTTTTTGGAAAGGTGTCTATTTAGGTCCTCTGCTCATTTTTTAATTGGGTTCTTTGTCTTCCTTTTGTTGAGTTGTATGAACACTCTGTATTTGGGTAATTAATCCCTTATGTGATGTATCATTGGCATTTATGCTCTCCATACAGTGGGCTCCCTTTCCATTTTGATGGTTGTTTCTTTTGCTGTGCAGAAGCTTTTGAGTTTGATGTAGTCTCATGTGTTCATTGTCTCCTTTGTTTCTGTTGCCTTAGGTGACATATCTGAAAATTCTGCTGCATATGATGTCTAAAATTTTGTTGCCTACATTTTCTTTTAGAATTTTTATGGATTCACGAGTCACATTTAAGTCTTTTATTCATTTTGAGTTTATTTGTGTGTATGGTATAAGTTGGTGGTCTAGTTTTATTTTTTTGCATGTAGCTGTCCAATTTTCCCACCACCATTTATTAAAGATGCTGTCTTTACTCCACTGTATGCTCTTGCCACCTTTGTCAAATATTAATTGAGCATAATGTCTTGGGTAAATTTCTGGGTTCTCTGTTCTGTTCCATTGATCTATATGCCTATTCTTGTGCCAGCACCAGGGTGTTTTGATTACAGTAGCTTTGTAGTATAACCTGATATACGCCTACTTTGTTTTTCTTTTTCAAGATTGCTATGTCTATTTGTTTTTTTTGTTGTTGTTCCATATAAACTTTTGAAGTATTTTTTCTAGTTCTCTGAAATATGTTGTTGGTATTTTGATGGGGATTGCATTGAATCTATAGATTGCTTTGGGTAGTATAGACATTTTAATGATGTTAATTCTTCCAATCCATGAACAAGGTATGTTCTTCCAATTTTTTTATATCTTCCTCTATTTTTTTTTTCAGTGTCCTGTAGTTTTCTGCAAATAAGTCCTTTCCTTCTTTGGTCAAATTTACTCCCAGGCATCTTAATTTTTTTGCTGCAATGGTAAATGGGATTGTTATTTTACTTTCTCTTTCTGTGAGTTCATTATTGGTGTATAAGAATGCCATCAATTTCTTGATGTTAATTTTGTATCCTACTATATTGCCGAATTCGTTTATTAAATCTAGCAGATTTTTGAGAAAGTGTTTAGGGTTTTCTATGTATAATATCATGTCATCTGCGAATAATGGCAGTTTCACTTCCTCCTTTCCAATTTGGATCCCTTGTATTTTTTCTTCATGTCTGATTGCTATGGCTAAGACTTATAGTGATATGTTAAATAAGAGTGGTGAAAGGGGGCATCCTTGTCTTTTTCCTGTTCTTAAGGGAAATGCCCATTGAGTATGATGTTGGCTGTAAGTTTTTTTTTTTTTGTTTTTTTTTATCCTCACCCGAGGACATTTTTCCATTTTTTGTTCAGGTAGAGTGGGAGGGAGAGAGAGGAACAGAGAGAGAGAGAGAAACATCAATGTGAAAGGAACACATCGAGTGGCTGCCACCCGCACAACCGACCAGGGCCGGGGACAAACTGCAACGGAGGTACGCGCCCTTAGCGGGAACCGAACCCGGGGCTCTCAGGACCGCAGGCCGACGCTCTAATCGCTGAGCCAAACCGGCCAGGGCGGCTGTAAGTTTTTTATATATGGCCTTTATTATGTCAAGATAAGATCCCTCTATTCCCACATTGCTGAATGTTTTTATCAGAAATGGGTGCTGGATTTTGTCAAATGCTTTTTCAGCATCTATTGATATGATCATGTGGTTTGTGTTCTTCATTTTGTTTATGTGGTGTATCACATTTATTGATTTGCAAATATTGTACAGCCTTGCATCCGTGGGATGGATCCCACTTGGTCATGATGAATAATTTTTTTAATGTATTGCTGGATCCAATTTGCTAATATTTTGTTAAGGATTTTGGCATCTATGTTCATCAGGGATATTAAGTCTATAGTTTTCTTTCTTTGTAGTGTCTTTATCTGGTTTTGGAATTAGGATTATGCTGGTCTCATAAAAGAGTTTGAAAGTCTTCCTTTTTGAATTTTTTTTGGAATAGTTTGAGGAGAATGTTTTTTAGTCCTTCTTAGAATGTTCGGCAAAACTCCCCCATGAAGCTGTCTGAGCCTGGGCTTTTGTTTGCTGGGAGAGTCTTGGTTACATCTTGAATTTCCTTAGTTGTTATTGGTCTTCAAGTTTTCTATCTCTTCCCAGTTCAATTTTGGGAGACTATGTGTTTCTAGAAATTTGTCCATTTTGCTTAGATTGTCTAATTTTTTCATAATATTTTTTAAACAATCCTTTGTATTTCTGTAGTGTCAGTTGTTACTTCTCCTCTTTCATTTCTGATTTTGTGTATTTGGGTTCTCTCTCTTTGTTTCTTGGTGAGTCTTGCTAAGGATCCACCAATCTTGTTTATCATTTCAAAGAACCAGCTCTTTGTTTCATTGATCTTTTGAATTGTTTTTTTGGTCTCCATGTCATTTTTTTCTGCTCTGATCTTTACTATTTTCTTACTTCTACTTGCTCTGGGGTTTTCTTTTTGTTTGCTTTCTAGTTATTTAAGTTGTTAGGTTAGGTAGTCTATTAAAATTTTTTCTTGCTTCTTGAGGTAGGCCTAAGTGCTATGAACTTCTCTCTCAGAACTGCTTTTGCTGCATCCCATAGATTTTGTGTTGTTGTGTGTTCATTTTCATTGGTTTCCAGGAAGTTTTTAATTTCTTCTTTGATCTCCATGGTAACCCATTCATTGTTCAATAACAGGCTATTTAGCCTCCATGTTTTCAAATGTCTTTGCATGTTCTTATTGCAATTGATTTCTAGTTTCATGCCATTATAATCTGAGAAGATGCTTGATATGATTTCAATCTTCTTCAACTTGTAGAGATTTAGTTTGTATCCTAACATGTAGTCTATCTTTGAGAATGTCTCATGTGCACTTGAGAAGAATGTCAATTTTGCAGTTTTGGGGTGTAATTCTTTGTAGATATTTATTAAATCCACTTGGTCTAGTGCTTCATTTAGAGTCTCTGTTTCCTTGTTAATTTTTTGTCTAGAGGATCTATTCAGTGATGTCAGCGGGGTGTTGAAGTCCCCTGCCATGATTGTATTGCTGTCGATTTCTTCTTTGAAGTCCTCCAGAAGATTTTTTATATATTTTGGTGCTCCTATATTGGGTGCATAAATGTTTATCAAGGTTATATCTTCCTGTTGGATAGATGCTTTCAATATTATGTAGTGGCCTTCGTTGTCACTAGTAATGGTCTTCATTTTGAATTCTATTTTATCAGATATGAGTAGTGCTACCCCAGTTTTTTTTCCTTTTCATTTACTTGGAAGATTTTTTTCTATCCCTTCATTTTTAACCTATGTGAGTCTTTTGTTGTGAGATGGGTCTCTTGTAAACAACATATAGATGAGTCATGCTTTCTTATCCAATCAGCTACTCTGTGTCTTTTTACCAGAGCATTCAATTCATTTACATTAGAGGTGATTATTGATATGTACTTATTTATTGCCATTTTTGTTTAATGTGGTTTTTTTTTTTTCTTCCTATCTTCTACTAATTACAGCAGTCCTTTTAACATTTTTTGCAGTGCTGGTTTGGTACTAATGTATTCCCTTAGCCTTTTTTTTTTTTTTTTGTCTAGGAAACTTTCTATTTCACCTTCTATTTTGAATGATAGCTTTGCTGGATAGAGTAGTCTTGGATTCAGATCCTTGTTTTTCATTCCCTTGATTACTTCATGCCATTTTCTTCTGGCCTGTAGTGTTTCTGTTGAGAAGTCAGCTGAAAGCCTTATGGGGGTTCTTTTGTAGGTGATCTGTTGCTTATCTCTTGCTGCCTTTAGGATTCTCTCTTTGTCTTTACTTTTTGGCATTTTAATTACTATGTGTCTTGGCGTGTGCTTGTTTGGGTTCTTCTTACTTGGGGCTGTCTGTGCTTCTTGAACTTGAATGCCTTCTTCCTTTACCAAGTTAGGGAAGTTTTCTGTCACTATTTCTTTAAATATATTCTCTAACCCTTGCTCATTTTCTTCTTCTTCTGGAACTCCTATGATGTGAATGTTTGTTATGTTTCCAGTTGCTCCACAGTTCTCTTATGCTGTCTTCCTGTTTTTTTCAATTGTTTTTTTTTCTTTTATTTTTCAGATTGGTTGATTTTCTTTCTACCCTGTCTTCTAATTCACTGATCCAGTCCTCAGCTTTCTGTACTCTGATGGTTATTTCTTCCAATGTGTTCTTTATTCCTGTATGTCATTCTCCATTTTCATTTGGTTTATTTTCACTGTTTCTGCATCTTTACTCATGGCGTTGAGATCCTTACTCATGCTGTTGAGTTCCCTCAAGATTATGGCTCTGAACTCTACCTCTGATAACTTGCTTAACTTCATTTCATTTATCTCACCATCAGTATAGTTCTTTTATTCTTTCATTTGGGATTTTTTTTTTTGTTTTGTTTCACTGTTTTGGCTATTTCAGTGGGTTTTGGAGCCTGCCAAATTTTTGTTGTGTGTGTTCATGTTCTGCTGGTTGTGGCTTCCTCTACTGGGTTTGGATGAGTGTGAAAGGACCCATGTTAAACTCCACTGTCAAGTCTTACTTACTGGGGTAAATTTGCAAGCCCAGGAAAGTTTCAGTTATCCTCTAGGTTTTTGCCTGGAGGCTATTAGTCTCAGTTACTTGATGAGCCTTGGGATGTAACCCTCAGCTGAATAAAAAACTCCTTCAGGTGTTCAGCATTAGAGAATTTCCAGAAGGTGGGGTTGATGCTGATTGTTAATGAGTCTCAGTTTGCATTTCTCTGGCCCAGGTGGGTGGGGTTCAATCTTTGAGGGAGGGGCTGCTGCTTTTTCCCAGAGCTCTAGAAATGGGCTCCCCGAGCAAGATGGCCACTATCCTGTGTGACCGTGACTCAGCAAAAACTCTGAGCATCCTCCAAATTTTGAGTGTCCCCACCCAGTTTCAGTCCAGTTCACCCTCCCTCTGCAGGAGCCCAAGGTTAGTGGCTGTGGCTAATTTAGTGCTCTGTCCTGACCCTCTGCACTGTGGTTTCGGGTTGGGATTTTAACCCTGAGGGAGCTGTGCACAGCTAAAACAGTTTCTGTCTGTGGGCTCCCAGCTCACCCTATTGCACCTCCACAGTTCCTACCAGGCTCCAATCAGTGTCTTTTTGCCCTGCCCCTGGTTATATGGGTCCCTTCCAGTTGCTTTTCTGTTGCTTTCCCCCAACAATTTGTCTTTATTTCAGTTGTAATTCCAGTTTGGTACTGGTAGATGGTCTGTGTCGCTTTTATTCACTCTGCCGCCATTTTGAAATTCTAAATACTTTTATTTTTTATAGCTTCTTCTTCTTTTTTTTATTTTTATTCTCACCTGAGGACATTTTTCCATTTTTTGCTCAGGTAGAGTGGGAGGGAGAGAGAGGAACAGAGAGAGAGAGAGAAACATCGACATGAAAGGGACACATCGAGTGGCTGCCACCCGCACGACCGACCAGGGCTGGGGACAAACTGCAACGGAGGTACGCGCCCTTAGCGGGAACCAAACCCGGGTCTCTCTGGACTGCAGGCCGACGCTCTAACCGCTGAGCCAAACCGGCCAGGGCTTTTATAGCTTCTTTAAATTAGATGTTCTCCCACCTTCAGAAAGAGTCATAATTAATTCATATAATATTTTTAGAAACTCTCTAGATAAACACTCTAATTGAAGCAAAAAAGTATTTTTTAGCATAGCCAGGACACATTTCTTCTCAAGTTGAACAATTTCAACCTTCTTTTACCTTTCAAAGTTATAACAAAGTTATCCTGAACATTTTACGTGTTATGTGGTACCTTAAAAAAGTTCACTGCTTTGCCCTGGGAAGTTTAGTTCAGTAGTTAGAGCACAGGCCCATGGACCAAAGGATCCTGGGTCTGATTCTGGTCAAGGGCACATACCTGGATTGCAGATTTGATCCCTGGCGCCTGTTGTGGTTGTGCGGAAGGCAACCAATCAATGTTTCTCTCTCACATCTATGTTTCTCTCTCTCTCTTTCTCTCTCCTTTCCTCACCCTCTTCCTCCCTTCCACTCTGTCTAAAAAAAAAAAAAGTGTTCTTTAAAGGGCATCAGAACTTCGTACAAGTTTGTAAACCATCATGGGTTTTCAGTATAATGGTCTCTATGGCTTTCCTCATTTCCTCTCAAGTGTAATGACATTGGAAGATAATTTTTAGCTCTTGTCTCTTTGAAGAGTGCACAATACTAGGCAGACTGGATGCGTGGCATACACTGTGATTGTGTTTGTGAAAGGTATGAACACTCAGCAGTATTTTCTTTTCTTTTTTTCCCAGCATTTTAAATTATAATTCTTTTCTGGTATTATTTACTTTTGATTGAGAGGTGTACACTGTATGTAAATAATATTTTACTTTATATGTAAACTATATTTGTATAGTTGAGAATAGAATTACTTTTACTGCATCAAGTTTATGCTATGGGCTTAATCTCTGGGAATTTTAGGACTAATGTTTTATAGTTATCTGACAGAACCAGGAAGACTGGTAAAATTATTTAGAAATTGGAAATAGGTCAAAGAAATTATTTGGTGTCTTTTCAGTGCAGTGCTGAAAGTAGTCCCGTAGGTCCACCTGGGAAGTATTTAATTTTTTAGGAATGTAGTCCTTTGTCCAACTTCTACTTACTATTGACTAGAATGTTTTACACTCTCTAAGAGCAGTGGTTAACTTGTAGCAATCTAACAACACCCATAATTTTTGTCTGGTAGAGCAATGACCAAAAAGAATATCATTTATTGCCCTATAGGACATTAACCAGTTTTGTATCTAAACTAACAAACTTTATTTTAAGTTTTGCAAAAAATAAAAATGCATTTTTTGATTATGTACATAAATTTCTATTTCTCAAATGCTTGTAAACTAGCTTTATTATCTTTGGTTTCCTCATTAATGGGTTAGTTAATACATTTTTGACAAATATTCACTCTTTTTTTGTGTTGTGTTTTAACTTTTGAGACTTATAATTTAATGACATTTTCATAGATATAATTTTATACTTCACTTTATTTGATAGGAGAATTATTAAAAACTATATGCTTACTATAATAACTCGCATTTTTAATTCAGCGTATCATGGACATACCACTAGGTCCATGCATATATATCTAACTTTTTTTTTCTTTATTGATTTTAGAGAGAGAGAAAGGGAGAGGGACAGAGATTGAAACATTAATGAGAGAGAACATCGATTGGCCACCTCCTGCATGGCCCACAACCTGGGATGTGCCCTGACCAGGAATTGAACTGATGACCTCTTGATGCATGGGTAGACACTCAACCACTGAGCCATACGGGCTGGACTCTATTATTTTTTAAATTGCTGTATAATATTTTGTAGTGTGTATGGCCATTATATACTCAATTATTTTATATATTTAATTTTATATCCAGTTATTTTATTATTGATGAATATTTAGCCTATTTCTAGTTTTTTTTATATGTAATAAAAGCATAATTAAAAGTTTAAAATAAAAGCTAGACCCTCTGTGTAAGTACTGGACTATTTTGATATGATTAAAAAATAAGTATGTAGCTTGCTAACTAAAACTGGAAAGCTTTCTTAACCCTTCTGAACTCTTCTTGGTTTTTAAAATTAAAACATAAACAATATGTCAAAATCATAAGGTTTTTGTGAGAATTGAATGAGATAAAAGTCAGCACATTTTGTATAATATAATAGTATTGTGTGAATTCATTAATTTATTGAATAAACTTTATTATGTGCTGAATTTGTCCCTCCCAAATTCATAGATTGAAGTCCTAAATCTCAGTACCTCAGAATGTGACTATGTTTGGAGATTGAGCCTGTAAAGAAGTGATTAAAGTGAACAGATCATACAGTTAGAGCCCTAATCCAATATAACTGATGGTTTAGTCCATTTGGGGTACTATAACAAATTTCCATGGGCTGTGTAGGTAATGAATGACTGAAATTTATTTTTCATAGTTCTGAAGGATAAGAAGTCCAGGGTCAAGGCACTGGCATATTTGGTGTCTGGGGAAAGCCTGTGTCCTGGTGTCTTCTTTCTGTGTCCTCACATGGTGGCAGGGGCAAGAGAGCTCTGTGGGGTCTCTTTTATAAGGTCACTGATTCCATTCCTGAACACTCCACCCTCATCGAATTACTTCCAAAGTCTCCATATTATTACCTTGCAGTTAGATTTCAAAATATGAAATGTGGGGACACACATTTGTATTATAGCAACTTGTGTCCTTATTAGAAGAAGAGATTGGGACACAGATACATATTGGAAGACTATGTGAAGTCACCAGAGGAAGACAGCCATGTACAACCTAAGAAGAGAGGCCTTAGTAAAACTGAACTTGTAGACAACTTGATCTTAGACTTGAGAAAATACATTTCTGTGGTTTAAGCCACCCAGTCAATAGTACTTTGTTATGTTAGCCAGAGCAAACTAATACAATCTTTTTAACTAGTCACCCCAGAGAACATTTGACTAAAGACAAAAAACTTTGGAACAAAATGACCATTATAAAGGCATTATAAGCTTTTCCTATTCTTATGCACTCCTTTGAGGAAAAAGCTCCCTTACAAATATAAAGCAGCAAAGAACAAAAATATCTAGCTCTTCTCCTCTTCACTCAAATGACATATAAAAAGTGTTAAGAGGATATAGAAAAATTAGACCCCTCATGTACTGATGGTGGGAATGTAAAGTGGTATATCCATGTTGGAAAACAGTCTAGCACTTTCTCAGAATGTTAAACAAAGAGTTACCATCTGACCCAGCAATTCCACTCCTAAGTATATATATAGCCAAGAAAAATGAAAATGTGGACACAAAAACTTGTACATGGTTATTCATAGCAGCATTATTATAGTAGTCAAGAAGTGGAAACAACCCAAATGCTCATCAACTGATGAATGCATGAATAAATGTGGTATGTCCATACAAGGGAATATTATTTTCCAAGCCAATACCTGTTACCTGTTAACTCCCCCTCACACTTTTTTTTTCTCACCTGAGGATGTTTTTATTGAGCTTTTATTTTTATTTTTTTTTTGAGAGAGAGAGAAATATTGATGTGAGAAATAAGATTGGTTGCCTACCATATGCACCCTTACTGGGGATTGAAGCACAATTTTGGTGTAGGGGATGATGCTCCAACCAACTGAACCACTTGGTTAAGGCTGTGAACTCTCTTTTTGAAGAACCAATTTACTTCATGTTTTCTGTTAACTCCAAGGTGACATTCTGAAATAAATTTTGATCAATTGAACATTTAAATAGACATAGGGCAGAGACATAGCCTTGTGTCTCAATACATATTATTTGACTAGGGCTTTGTAGAAATGCAATATTCTTTAATTACAAGAATTATCTCCAAGGTATATAAACAAGTCTCTGCTCTAGAAAGTCTAAGACACATTAAAACATAAAAAATTGTCACTGAGGCTCTGTTGACTGGATGATTAACTGAGAAATGGAAATCAACTAATGTGAAACATTTGGGCAACAATTTCCATTGAGAAACTCAATAAGCTGATGTAAAACAAGAAAATTGCTCTTTTTTGTAAGAGAACCCCTCCCCTTTTTTAAGATTCTGTGATGAAATGCTGAAAAGGACACACAAGGTGAAAGCTGATTTTCCCTGAAGTGCACGTTATAAATTCAAAGCCAAAATTCTTTCAACAAGATTAATAAGTGCTATTCATGGTGTTCCCTGGGTAGATCAACAGTGTGAAGAGCATGGGTATAAGGCTACAAAATAAAATCCTCTGTTTTTTTTTCAGATGTATTTGGGCTGCAGCCAACTATAGGAGGAACTCTGATCATCTTCTGGCGAGAAGAAAGCAAATTGTGGAGGGTCAAGTTATAAAACACAAATCATTTTTAGGCAAACCTGTTGATTGATTAAATGGTGAACTTGAAAGCTAAAGACCTTTATTTGAGAATATAGAGCTTTCCTGCCTTCTAATTTGCAACCCTTGGGAACATAAAAGTAAGAAACCCTCCCTAAAGGCTAACAATATAGGATAGGTCAAAATGGACCCAGGTCAGAGGAGAGGTCCAAACTTACGACACAGGGAAAAGAACAGAACAGCTTATGTCTCTTTTCTATTCTGATTAGTGATTAATAATTAAAATTCACTTCATACTTTTATTTATTTTAAATGACAATTGGAATTAATTTCTACATTATCGCTTGAATTAATATCTTAATATCTATATTATTGCTGGAATTAATATATTAATTGACATATTAATTGTAGCAATAATTAAGATATTAATCCCAGCAATAATGTAGTTGAAAAAGAAGGGCTTTGGGAGTGGAGTGAGAAGAGCTGGGATTGGATCAGCCTGTTTCCAACTTCTGTGACTGTAGGCAATTCTTTTCATGTCTCCAGGTCTTGGATTTAGTTTCCTTATCCATATAAGGACAGGGATGAATGATCCTAAGATGCCTTCAACTTCATGATTTTCATGATTTATGAATCTTGGGTTTCAGACCTGGCTGACTCACTGATGATTTATCCGTGAAAAATAACATTATTGACTCTCAAATGAGAGACTAATATTTCCTGTGGGTGAAAAATTAATTTTTAGCTATTATTAATGTCAAACCAAAGAAAATATCCTGACTCCAATGAGAAATTTAAAGAGTCTGTCCAAAGATAGATGGCTAAAAATTAGCAGTGTGTGCGTTCCCATAATTAACCAAAACTCCACACAGGAATTCTTTCTAATTTATTAAAAAATTCTGTGGTTCCTTTTCTTTTCCAAACTAAATATTCCCAAAGAAATAAAAATATGCTTAAGGGGCGTACTTAGCTAGGAGCTACTATATTGTATTTTCCTGCTAATATTGTCTAAATCTTTAAATGGTGAGACTAATATTACAATGTGATAATAACACGCTGCCGCATGTTAATCCACCATTTGTACTTTCGTTTTAATCCTCAAGAAGAGAATGAACTACCAGGCACTTGGAATATGTATCTTAAATGCAGGTATTATAAAATTTGGACAAATGAAATAGATTATCTGGAGGCCATTTCTATAACCAAAGTGACCCGCCCAGACAAAGTTTGTAGATCAATCATTGCAAATGTAAAATATGGCAGTGCATGTTCCAGGATTGATCATGGAGGACACAAACATCAATGACAAACTGGAATGGACATAAACAATGAGGCAAGTCCAGAAGGAGCACCCTTCTGGATTTGGGGCTGACCTAACTCAGACCTCTGTCTTTGTTTCCTTTCTTCTCCCTTAGGTCCCATGTGTTGCTTCATTCTTGGTTTGGACATTTGCTCCAGACTCAGACTGTAATGAGCTCTATTCTGGCTCCGCTGCTCCTTGATAGATCACAGGGCCTGGAACACAGTAAGCACACCATGAATAATAAAAATAGTGATAAGCACTGGCATTTATCAAAATCTCATTACATGCTCTATGTGTTTTACATGTACTCTTTATCATAATCCTGTCAGACAGTGTGGTACTTTAAAAATATGTTAACAAATTCTTTGAGATGCCTCCCTTTAAGAGGTGAGGTCTAATTTCTTCCGTCTTGCATGTGAACTGGACTTAATGTTGTAATGAGTAGAATAAAGCTAAAGTGATGATGTGAGACTTTGGAGACAGCCGTAAAAAGGCTATGGCTTCCATCTTGGTTGTTCTCTTCCTTTTTCTCTTCTTCTTCCTCCTCTACTCCTCCTCCACGGCCTTCTTCTTCCCCTCCACCCACTTTCACTTATCTACCCCCACCCCCACTAACTCAGGGAGAAGTTAGCTGATACATTTTGGGGACATTTAGACAGCCATGAGGAGATGCCCACATAGCAAGGAACTGAAATCTCTGGCCCACAGCCATGAGTCCTGCCAACAACAACACGAGTCAACACGAGTGATCTTTTTTTTTTTTTTTTTATCCTCACCTGAGGACATTTTTCCATTTTTTTGTTCAGATAGAGTGGAAGGGAGAGAGAGAGAGAGAGAAAGAGAAACATCAGCGTGAAAGGGACACATCTAGTGGTTGCCACCTGTGCGACCCACCCAGGGCCGGGGACAAACTGCAACCAAGGTACGTGCCCTTAGTGGGAACCGAACCCGGGTCTCTCTGGACCGCAGGCCAACGCTCTAACCACTGAGCCAAACTGGCCAGGGCAACATGAGTGATCTTAGAGGCAGATTCTCCAGTCAAGTTTGGAGATAACTGCAGTCCTTGTAGGTAGCTTGATTACAGCCTCATGAGGGTAACTGGTCCAGAGTCACCCAGCTAAGCCACTCCAAGATTTTTGATCCTTAAAAACTGTGTGAGATAATAAATTTGTTGTGTTCAGCTTCTAAGTTTTGAGTAATTTGTTACAAAGCAGTAGGTAAGTAGTACAGGCGAGTACTATTATCCCCATTTTACAGATGAGCAAATTCAAGCAGAGGAAGATAGAGTAACTTTTCTTAAGTCATGTAGCTGGGAAGTTGTGGAGGCAGAATTCAGACCTACCCAGTTGATTTCCTGGTTCACATTCTTAGCTTCTGTTGCAAATATCTGTGGACTATCTAGTTTATTTGGAATATTTAGTTCTTTCTTTTTAAATTGACTCAAATATCAGAATTTATGGATAATTTCAGAGTGATTAAGATGAGTAACTAGCAAAGAGTGCCAAAGTCTTCTTAAAATTATTTTATTTGTAGCTTAAAATGATGTTTACATGTCTTATTTGATATCACAGAATATAGAGGTGAGAGGTGGATCATAGCTTTAGGAAAGGGGTAAGAAGTTTGCTGATCTTCTGCATTGAGAGACAGGCTTGAATTCAAATTCTGTGTTGATAGTTTCTACTCATTAAAGGTATGGTGATGAGGCAGTAGTACATTAGAAGTATACAGTTTTATAAATTCTGGTAAGCATAATTCTAATTATATCGGTTTTTGATGATTTCTTTAGACATTGACTTGGTGAGGTTTCTTTTGTTCTGAGTTCATGTGACCGTTGATCTAAAAGTCAAGGAAGCCTAGGTTTTAATTCCTGTATCATTGCTGAACTATCCTGGTGAAGTTCCCACACTATGTTTTCCTTTCTCATCTGCAAATTTCTCAGTTTCCTACTTCTCAGTTGGAGAGAGAAAGAGGCTTGGAAGCTGGGTTTTTCCTGTCTCCCTGTTTTCCTCCTTTCTTGTTTCTGAGCCCTCAGCTGGGTGAGGGCCATGCGAACCGGCTGTGAGGTCTGGGCAACAAGTAACCACTTCTGTTTCACGTGGAGAGTCCTCTCCACTTGACAACCAGAGTCCAGAGAGGGGAAGTTGCTGCCTGAAGTCACTTGAAGAATGAGTGACAAAGATCACAATCTGGTTATTTTTTCACTGCTGTAGCATTTGTTCCCAAGTCTTATCTGAGGGTGGGATGCTTCTGTACTCAACCCTGGGAAGTGACCCATACAACATCTGTCTTGTATTCCTTGTACCATGATTATTCAGGTCTCTCCTATCTTCCTAATAAATTAAAAAATTTTCGAGGCAGAAAAATGGAAACAGCACCTTGTCTATAACATAGCTCAATACCAATTATTGCTACTAATAAGTGCAAGTGAAAGGATAGATGAATGGGTGAATTGATGCACAAATGGATGGATGGATGAATAGATGGAACTATAAAGCACATTTAATTTTCCTGCTAAAACTTCATTGTTAGGTGTGCATTGAAACAAGAAAAAAATCTTAAGTATTTTGAGTTTATGAAACAGGTAAATTCAAAACAGGTATTTTATTTTAAATAAAAATTGCCATAAGGTTAAAGTTCACTTAAAAAAAATTTGCCCTGGCTGGTTTAGCTCAGCAGTTAGAGCGTCGGCCTGCGGTCCAGAGAGACCCAGGTTCAGTTTCCGCTAAGGGCGCGTACCTCGGTTGCAGTTTGTCCCCGGCCCTGGTTGGGTTGTGTGGGTGGCAGCCCCTCGATGTGTACCTTTCCCGTAGATGTTTCTCTCTCTCTCTCTCCCTCCCGCTCTCTCTGAACAAAAAATGAAAAAAATGTCCTCGGGTGAGGATAATAAATAAATAAATAAAAATAAAAATTTTTTAGTAATTTATCTGTTGATGAAGTTTTACAGTAAACAATAACACATTGGGGTACTCAAAATAACATATAACAAAGCACAGATTATCACTAGCTCAGAAGATGTTGTATTTTAACAAATCTTAGTATTTTGTCTATTTCCACTTGCATCAATCCTTTTTCTTCTTTTTCTTTTGGCTGGGAATGAAAAGTCAATTCATCATTGATTTATATTTTGCCTTTCCCCCAAAAGATTAGAAGCTCCTTACTGGTAAATCATAATGCAAATACATGGCTCATAACCATGGGCTGCTTTTCTGGAGCTTATGATGTTTTCCATCACTAAGACCAAGTTATAATACATCAGATTATAGATGCACACATGACTGACTTCAGAGTAAGAACAAGCAATAAAGGAAAGTTTTCTACAACTAAAGGAATAAGATGGATTCGAGGCGGTATGATTAACGTTGATACTCAGGGGTCACATAGAGAATGACAGAATTTGGATGGGTCTATCTAGGTGTTGGCCAATAAATAATTATGGCTATGAGACTCAGATTTTGACAGTAATAGTTGCAAGTAATTTTACATTATAAAAATGCCTTTTTTATTAAGATTTAATTGACACCAAAATTCACTCTTTACTAAAGGCCAAGGATACTGTGTGACATAAGTTAGGACCCAATAAGCCAGCAGCAACACATTGAGTCATGCTTCTAATTTCTCTGACTTCTGCAATATCTCTTCTTCCCCCAGCCAGAGAAGGCGGTGTGCTTTTAAGTGATCTTATATGATTGGGGCAAGCCTATCTGGATAATCTCTGCATCTTAAGGTCAACTGGCTTGGAACTTTAGTTACATCTGCAAAGTCCTTTTGCCACATAACATAACATAATTATGGGTGTAACACCACAGGGTGAATGTCATGTGGACTAAAATTCTGCCTACCACAGACACAAAACTAGGAAGTGTCAGATTCAAATGCAAATTGAGGTCTAACTAGTTTCAAATTCTATATTCATTCATTATACCATCAATAGGCTACTCATGGGTTAAAATAAGAAAAATGTATTAGAAAATAGTTTAGCATCCCCAGTAGAATGTGAATAATTATTGATGTCATGAAACTACCCATGTTCCCTTCCTGAAATGAATGATTTGAGAATATAATCCAAACTAGAGAAATCAAAATGTTAAATTCAAAAAGGTAACTGTTTTATGATATTGGACAAATTACTGAAATGGCACTTTAAAATGCTAATTTGAAATATGGAGATGATAATAACAGTAGTTCTTCATAGAACTATTGTGTGATTGAATGTGGTAAAGTTCATGAGAAAATTTCTAGTGCATAGTAAATGCCCAATAAATACTAGGCATTATGCACGTGCAGTGGTGCCCTTGACTTTATAGTAACATTCATTACATGTTTCCTAACTGCTTGCTTAATTATCTGTCTTCCTTTCTTGACTGTAAACTTCATAAGAGCAGGGACCACATCTTTTTCCACTGCAATATTTCCAGCATCTGGTACTGAGTTTGGCATACATGCGGGTATTCAGTAAATATTTGCTGAAATGCATGAGTGAATAATTTTGGATGAAATCTCTCAATTATTTTTAACACAGTGTGGGTCAAATAAAACACATATGAGGGCTGCACTTGGCTATGGATATCCAATTTGTGATTTCTGCCAAAAAGTATGGCTCTAATAATTTAGCATAAAAATTTTTCAGACATGTGTTATTAATCTCCTAAAAAACTCTAGAAGATTTAATAAACATCCATAGCATGTCTAATTTTAAATAATATAGATGCTGCTGAAGCTTTGACATTTCAATAGTTTAGATGATTTCAAATATCTATCTCCCAAAATGTAGGAATGACAAAGTTGTTTTATTCTATCTTTTTTTGAATTGAAAGCAATTTTACCTGTTTTTAAAAATGGCAATGTGTCTTGATAACTCCCTAATTATGGCTCATAGCACTTCGCTCATTCTCAGGGATGTGTTTCATCTGTTATTTAATCATAACACCAACCTGCTGCCCTTGGAGAGAACCAGAGCTATACTTCTAGAGGGAGTCACCTTAAATTTGCCCTTCATGCCTGGGCTCTATGCTCCCTACTGGTCCTTGAAATGCAATCTCTCCACTCAATATTTAACTTTTTGGCATTTGGTACTTTGATGCAATCTGAAAAGAAAAGAAAACAAAACAAAACAAAACGACTTAACTCCAGTCAATGCAACATTAAAAGGATTCCTTGGAATCTAAAATAAAAATGGTGAGACACATTCATCATTAGGACCAGGGCCAGACATTCACTATGAAAAAATGTTAATTCTAAAAAAGTTTATGTAAATACTTGCAGTCTCAATAAACCTAACATGTTGCTGATATAATTATGCACACAACTATTTTTATAAAATTTCAGTGGCTGTCTAGACATACTGGTAGACTATCTGGTTCTGAAATTTAATTAAATAGAACAAACTCCATAGAATAGAAAAGGGGAAAAAGTGTCTTGTTTTTGAAGATGTGGTTTGGAGATGAATAATCTTATGAAGAAAGAGAGAAGAGGTTTCAGAAATGAGATAATGGGTAAACCACTTTCAGGGTTTATTCTGAAACTCAAACCATGAACCACGTCCATCTTAGATTTTGTGTGTTTGGTGTAAATAACCTCAAAGTTTTGAAAATGGCTTTTCCATTTCCTATCCATTCTCTCATGATTTCTGTGTCACCTTTTCAGCTGTCCTTCCAAGAAGGAGGTCTCTGCAATTATGTGCTATCTTCCAATTTTTACTTCTGTTAGTATATTTTGTAATAAAAATTTCACATTTTAGAATGTAGTTTAAATAGGGACCCAGTAAGAAAACAATCTCAGCTTAAACCTGGAGTCTGGAAGAATCAGGCATAGTTAAGTAGTCTGCAGAGAGGAACTTGGGAAAAGTCCAATCAAAGTGTAAAATCTCACAGCTTTTGATGGAACTTCTGACATGAGGTCATAAGAAACCTTTCAGCGTTTGCCTGACTCCCTGGAACCCACCTTCTGAAGGAAGCTAGCTGACATGTGAGAAAACTACCCTAGACCACCATGCAGTGAGGAAGCCCAAGCAGTCACATTCTTTCCCATTGTTTCGTCTATTATGACAACTCCCAAATATATACATGTGGCCGACCTCACTGAGCCTCAGAGTCATGTATCCACAGGTCTATTTCACATCTCTGCTTGAAAGTCCTGTCCCACAAGCATCACAGTTTTAATGTTCGAGGCTAAATACTTGATTTCTAGCCCTTCCAAATCGCTCTGTCCTTCAATTTGTTATCTTGGGAATTGGTTCCAGAATCCACCCCGTACTCCATCCAAAATCTAACAGTCAGCCTTCATTTCTCCTTCTATCAAACCCACAACTAATCCATCCACTAATACTATTAATTCTGCATCAACCAATGTAACTTGAATTTTTTCCAGTTTTCTCCATCTTCACTATCTGCATTGTCCCTATTTCAATAACCTCCTTAAAACAGCCTCCTAGCCTCCTTTCCTGCCACCTACTCACCAGCTATAATCATGTCTTTAAAATGTTAGCTGGATCTTCCCATACCCCTATGTGAACACTCGGATGGCTTGCTATGGCATTTAAGTACAATCCAAATAACAGAATGTGACTCGAGTGGCTCTACATGGCAGTGGTTCTCAACCTTCCTAATGCCGCGACCCTTTAATACAGTTCCTCATGTTGTATGTGGGCATATCTGCATGTGGGCAGACCCTCCTGGAGATGGATAGAGGAGCGGTGTCTTGGTTCCTAAGACCATCAGAAATGTATTTTCCGATGGTCTTAGGCGATTCCTGTGAAAGGGTCATTCAACCCCCAAAGGGGTCGTGACCCACAGGTTGAGAACCACTGCTCTACGTGGTCTTCTACAACCTTATCCAGTGTATCTCTCTCTTTGCTCAGTTTTTCCAACACACAAGCCCTTTTTCTCCTAGTGGCCATCACAATTATTGTTATGTGCCTGGAGCACTTTTGTCTACTCTCCATATTCTCAGCTTAAATGTCAGGGAGGCCTTTTATAATTACCCCAGCTAAAGTACTTTCTCTCTTATATTTGTCAATCAAAGAAACCTATATTTTTACCATAGTGTTTGTGACCACTGTAATTATTTTGTGAGAGTGTGTTTTTACATTTTAATATTTCTTGTCTAGATCTTTACAGTATCCTTTAAGCACCACAAAAACACAGCCCATGTCTACTTTATTTTACCCATTATGTCTCTGGCGCTTAGTACAGTGCCTGGCATATATGAGATGCTCAATTAATTATTCTGTCAAATAAATGAACATATATCAAACCCTTAGAAAATCTCAAGAGAACCATGTGGTTGACTTAGAGGAGAATTGATCAGAAGTTAAGGGGGAAATTGTGAATATGTATTTTTTCCATAGTAATATAGAGAGTGAAAAATGAGAACTAGAAGACTGGAGACCCAATCCCCACACATCTCCTGCTACACATCTTGGACTTGCTAGCCAGCCGTTCATCACTCAAGCGCCTATCTTTCTCCTCACCCTGGAAATTCTACTCCCAAGCCTGACCCTTGAGCAACCCTGCCCTCTTCTAGCTTGTCTTCACCTGTAATACCCTCCGACTGATGTTTCCTCCCACAGCGAGAATGCCCCTACCAGAAGCTTGAAACCACAAATCTTCGTTCCCACCACCCAGCAAATGGGAGAGACCGCAGTGGGGTAAAGGGAACAGGAGGTAATTCTCAGTTCCTCCATTTGACAACTGTGTTCCCAGCACCCAAATTGACTGAGGTAGAGATGACTGTGGGACTTCCAAGTACAGATGTCAAGTAGACACATGGGTACATGATTCTGAGGCTTGGAGAATAGGTCTGAGCTAAATGTAAACATTTGAAGCTTTGGGGAAAATAAGATTAATAGATAAAGGCATTATAAGGAGGAGGAGAAAGGGTTGATAACAATAATAGGAGAACTGGATAACTGGGAGAAAAATAAACATCTTTCTTTCCCTTTGACACTTAGTCCAAATAGGAAAAGATGGTGTCACAAACATATCACCTTCTGATGTAACTTCTGCTTCCCAGACATCAACCTGGGAAAGCAAAGTGAGGGGACCTTAATGTGTTTTTCTGTCACTCCTAATATTACAATATCCCCAGTACCCCACAATTTTACCAATTCTTCCATGAAGCTCATGAGGGTTTTGAGAAGTGCTTTGGAACTGGTCCTTTTCACTACCGCGTGGAGTTTACCGTTTTTCTCTCTTATCCTGGCTGCATGGACTCCTGCAGCCTGAGTGACCACAGTGTTGTACCCAGTCAGAGGTCATCCTTCTGTGAGTCCCAGACCTGGGAGCAAGTTGCTGGGCCCTCCTGGGATGCACTGGAGTCCTATTTACTAAAATGCTTGTAGGTTCTCGTTTTCTTCCATTGTGTTAACTTTGTTGAGAGAGTCACAGCTTTTCTAAATTATTAATTGATAATTTAGTCATGAAACTCACTGCTGCCATACAATTTGAATTTTGTAAGGGAACTCTTGAGGTTCCTCAAAGACAAGCCCTTCATCAAAGAAAAAGCCTGTCCCATATGCTCTTTGGAGAAAAGAGGCATAAATGAAGTCCAGCAGCATTCAAGATCTGCTGATCTAGGACCCTCTTCCTACATGATGACTTCCTGGGGTGAGAGTGGAGCGAAGTCATTGGCAGGGTGAGCCCTGAACGTGTCCTTCTCTCTCTGAGAGCAATAGGGTTTGGGTGACCTATGGTTGAATGTGCCTCAAGCTGAAGAATAAGGAGGACAAAGAAACTCCTGGTTACTCTTTAGCAAATATTTTCAGTCTTGCTTGAACACTGCATTTTACAAAATATTATTAGTCCTTGCATCTCATCCCCAGATATTCTGACGTGATTCATCTCAGGTGTGGCTGGAGCACTGGGACTTTTGTGCAGTCAAAATAGAGTCTCTTGGGCAGCTCTTCCAATATTCACCTCATCATCCTGGCTGGTTTGGCTCAGCGGTTAGAGTGTCGGCCTGTGGTCCAGAGAGACCCGGGTTCAGTTCCCGCTAAGGGCATGTACTACAATTGCAGTTTGTCCCCGGCCCTGGTTGGGTCGTGTGGGTGGCAACTACTCGATGTGTCCCTTTCACATCGATGTGTGTGTGTGTCTCTCTCTCTCCCTATCTGAACAAAAAACAAAAAAACGTCTTCGGGTGAAGATAAATATATATATATATATTCACCTCATTGACACAATGCGTCCCCATCTCAAATCAAGAACTTCAAAGCACAATCATAGAAATATGGAATAGCTAGAAATCAAGACTTAATCGGCACATTTTAGACCATAGATGAAGAAAGAAGATAAGGCCACAAAATTATGAATATCAAAGCCTTTTATACCATTTTCTTCATGGATATACGTTGTTATGGTTATGGGCATGGACAAAATTGAGAGCATCAGGAGAAAAAATTGTAATATTGGGCAGGAGAAGGCAATTTCATTTATAGATATTTTTGTGTGACTAATCCAGGCATAAAGCGAGTCCCAGAGTGTAAAGTTATCTCAGACATTGAGAGGCCAATAAAACCTCTTGAGATTCTGTAAGCCAAGTTGATCTTGTTGCCTCTGTGACTGAGGTCCTCCCAATAGGCCATGGTGACTACTTGAAAGAAGGAACATGGCACTAATGATATAGTTTAGCCTAAATTCTGTGATTTAGACACTCTTGAAATACACCACTGCTGTCAATATTGATCCAGGCATTTACCACTGTCAACTAAGGGGTCTCCAGAAATGTTTAAGGTATTGAAAAAAGCTTATTTTATCCCCTCATGGTGAGTTTTAGCATGCCAATAATTAGCCTAGCAATTGAGGAAGAGTGAGTTGGATTAATTCACAAAAACAATAAATTACAGTGTCAAAAAAAAGTAAAGAGGAAGAGACAAACAGTATAAGTATGTTATGAAATTATTGACAAACATTTTAAACCCAATTTATTTATTCATTAAAAAAAAAAACTGGCAGTAGTGGAAATGGTGATAAATTAGCCTAGATACTCAGAAATGAGGCCCAGGAACCATCTACATAACAATTAGGAGCCAAGTAATAACCTCTGAGTAATATATTATCAGATTGCGTTGGTTGCAAAATCAATGGTCACTGTGCCACTGTGAAAAGATGCAATTACTCTGGAATTAAGAAAGTTGGGCGTTGTGAGGAGGAGTGGTATTTACTTGGTTTTCAACTCTTGAAAGAGGCAGTTTGATTGGGAGGTGGGTGGCTTTGTGCACAGCATATGTAACATATTTAACTCTATACAGCATGGATAGAATTCAATTGTAATGTTGACTATTTAGTATTCCAATGCTTCCTCCCTCATCATATTACTGTTTTTTGTTCATGTTGCTGCATTTACCTTCTAACCTAAAATTTTTACACCCCTCAGAAGCATTAAGAACACTGACTGTTAGATTTAATGAGAAGATGTCAGTCCTATATCAAAGCAAGTTATGATTTCATTAAGTTGCGTTAAACCTTGATAATTGTCAGCCTTGAGCACTTTTAATCTCCCTGGAATAATGTAGAAATTTTAATATGATTCTTTACAGTGACTGATTTGAATTTCTAAGACAGTAATTAGAGAAGAAGACACTTAGCTGGTTGAAGATTGCTTCTTTCAGGTGTTATCTCAAATGAAATAGCTTCCTGGTGTATTAAGGAAGTCAAAAGTTGTATCTTTGAGAGCCTACAAAGAAACCAGTTTATTAGACTTGGTGCCCTTCTTTGCTAAGTCAAGAACTGTGCAACATGCTAGCATGCATTCAGAAGTGCAGGAAATCTTCCACCCTGACCTCATGTGATGCACACTCAGGTAGCTTGTTCTTCTCACACCCAGTGGCAACATTTGAAAAAAAACCTATCTGATTAACAGTTGTGCAACCCTACAACTTTTGGTGCTATCTAGCTCAGAAATTCAAATAGAATGAGCTGAAAAGGCCCTCTTTTCTTATGAGAATCAGAGTTAATGAGTGCTTACCTAGTGCTTACATAAGATAGAATATGACATGGTGAGGAGCCTTAGGACAGAAATGTAGGGCTGGTGATAGTTAAAAGTAAAAATTTGTAAATTACAATTTGGGCCATAATTATGCTATTATCTTGGTATCTATAAATTGCATATAGTTTTATATAAAAATTTAGTCTAAGTTCCAGTGACCTGATATATAATAACTGTATGTGTGAGTATCAACCATCTATTATCTATTTATTCATCCATCCATATATACATATACATACACATATGCTCACATGTGTATATATACATATATGATACATACATATACATAAAAGGGTGTAGATATAAAAAAATATAAAATGATCCATATATACCCTTTTGTATCTATATCCTTTATCTCTCTTATACATATATACATATACATATATGCATGTTTTTTCATATATATATATATTTGTTGTTTTCTTTAAAGGGAAAATAATCTCAGTGGGGCTAGAGGGAGGTAAATGTAGAAACATACACGCCAGCTCACAAGGTTCAGGACTGAACTCTTTGTAGGAGCCAGGAGACAAATGGAAAGACAGATTGCTCTTAGAAACATCATCCACTCAGCAGTTACATTAGAAATAAAATCGTTCATTGTAAAGGCAACTGAAAAAAAAAAAAAAGTTGGACTGTGGTGGTGGCCAAATCAATTTGCTGAAATTTCACAGCTGTCTCTTTACAAATTGGACTCTTGTTGGCACTGAGGACTATGTGGGTGAATACCAGACACAGAAGAATGTCAACATGGCTTCTTCTGTGAAGATAGAATCTTATAGCTGCTTTCAGTCCGGAGAAAGTGGTTTAAAAGATAACAAAATTACACTTTTTTTCCCTTTTATTAAAAAAAAATCAACTTCTGTCCAGCCAGTGTGGCTCATTGGTTGAGCGTCGACTCATGCACCAAGAGGTCACTGGTTCGATTCCCAGTCAAGGCACATGCCCCGGTTGTGGGCCCAATCCCCAGTACGAGGCCAGGAGGTGGCCAATTGATGTTCTTTCTTATCAATGTTTCTATCTCGCTCTCCCTCTCCCTTCCTTTCTCGCTAAAATTAATAAAGAAAAAATATCTTATTTTAGTTTTTAAAAATTATTTTTATTAAATTGTTTTTGTTAAAGATGTTTCTCCTTTTTCCCCCATTGACACCCTCCTCCCAACCCCCCTCCTGCCCCATCCCCAGCTTTGTTTTCTATGTCCACTGGTTATACATACATGCATATAAGTTCTGTGGTTTATCTCTTCTCCTCTAACACCACCTCTTCTGAGGTTTGTGAGTCTGTACCCTACCTCTATGTCTCAGGGTCAGGTTTGTTTGTCAGTTTGTTTGGTTCATTATATTCCACAAATAAGTGAGAGCATGTGATATTTGTCTTTCTCTGCTTGGCTTGTTTCGCTTAGCATAATACTCTCCAGGTCTCTCCATGTCATCTCAAAAGATAAGAGATCTTTCTTTTTACAGCTGCATAGTATTCCATTATGTACATGTACCACAGCTTTTTTATCCACTCATCTACTGGTAGACACTTGAGTTGTTTCCAGATCTTAGCTATTGTAAATAGTGCTGCTATGAACATGGGGGTACATATATTCTTTCTGATTGGTGTTTCAGGCTTCTTAGGGTTATTCCTAGAAGTGGGATTACTGGGTCAAATGGCAGTTCAATTTTTAACTTTTTGAGGTAACACCATATTGTTTTTCATAGTGGCTGCACCAGTCTGCATTCCCACCAAGCAGTGTACTACAGTACCCTTTTCTCCACATCCTTGCCAACACTTGTTTGATGATTTGTTGATGGAGGCCATTCTGACAGGTATGAAGGGATACCTCATTGTTGTTTTAATTTGGATCTCTCTGATGATTAGTGACACTGAGCATTTTTTCATATGTCTCTTGGCCATTTGTATGTCCTGTTGGACAGCTACTTGCAAAAAAAATGAAGCTAGACTACCAACTTTCACCATACACAAGAATAAACTCAAAATGGAGAAAAGACTTAAATGTAACTCATGAATCCATAAACATTCTAGAGGAAAATGTAAGCAACAATATTTCAGACATTATGCACAGCAGAATTTTCACTGATACAACACCTAAGGCACGAGAAACAAAGGGAAAAATGCACACATGGGACTACATCAAACTAAAAAGGTTCTGTACAGCAAAAGAAACAATCATCAAAATAGAAAGGGAACCCACTGCATGGGAGAGCATCATTGCCAATGATACATCAGATAAGGGGTTAACTTCAAAAATATAGAGAGTACTCATACAACTCAACAAAAAGAAGACAAAGAACTCAATTAAAAAATGGGCAGAGGACCTAAAAATATTTTTAAAAATCAACTTCTCTCTCTTTGGAGGATGTTTATGGTTTCTAAGACCTATATTTACTGCTAATTTTTAGCCATGACATTTCCCTGTCATTCTTATGTCTCTTAGTTATGCAGTTTCATGGGTGTCTGGCCTAAATGGGCCCCATTTGTGCTTGGTGATCACTCTGTTCTTCCTCCTAGGATAAAAATGGACCATCTCTTTCCTCCTCAGCAGTGGAGACATTCAGCCACTTTTCTAGTGTTTTGTCATTTTTGTTAACTCTGTTTCTTCTGTCACCTGTCCTTTCTCTGAATGTCTTGAGTTCAGGTTCCCCAAGGAAGACCTGATCCCATTAGAGGCCTATACCCAGTTTTCTGTTGGACATACATGTAAGACTCTTTGCCATTGGATGGAACCTTTATCCCTTGTCTACCCTAAATGGGATCAGAGTCATGGGGTTACTTCTGTGCAAGGAACTTCAGCCTGCATTGAGAGCAAGGATCTCTCAGGAGGAATTTGGGCATTTCTCTGGGCTGTAACTGACTCTGCCCTAGTGTAGGAGATGAGAACCCTACCTCATAGGGCTGTAAGGATGGAAACAGAATGCCAGGTGCCCAGCATGGTGGGGACTTAGCCAAGCATGGGGCTCTTCCTGCTCCACTGTCTTTTGACTAGAACCTATGGCCAATAGTAACTTTCTCAGATTTTTAATATGTCACAATTTTTTGTTTTGCATTTTTTATTTGTATATCTCAGAAGCAATGCAGGATATGCAACAAAATAATATATTTTATCTTTGATGATAATGTGATGATGATGATGTTGATGATGATGTTGATGATGAGGTGATAATCATAGACAGCAATATTGAATGCTATCCAAGTAATATGCTAAGTGCTTTCCATGAATTATCTTATTTAATTCTCACCTCAATACTATGAAGCAGACTATGTTTTTGTGTCTATTATATTGAGTTGGCCACTGAGACTCATGGAAGGTTAAGTAACTTTCCCCAAATCACATGGCTTGTGGATCTGATTTTGAACTTCACTGCAGAGCCAAACCCTTAAACATCGAATTTTTAGTTTCTGGAAAGTTGTTTTGGTGACTGTGCTGCTGTTAGAGACTCAGTACCCAGCTTATTAATTTATAATAGCATACCTCCCCAAAGTGGCTGGCATGTAAGGGGTACACATGAGACTGATTTTTTAGAATTACTGGCCAATCAGTTTAAATGTTTAAAATATCAGACAAATCAATGTTTAACTGAGACAAGAATACCTGTACAAGAGCACCTTTGGGTGTATACATATAGTAGAGGAACTGATAATGTTTTATTTTAAGAAACCAATTAGACAAATGGATAAAAAAGCTGTGGTACATATACACAATGGAGTACTATGCTGCTGTAAGAAAGAAAGATCTCTTATCCTTTAAGACGACATGGAGGGACCTGGAAAGTATTATCCTAAGTGAAACAAGCCAAGCAGGGAAAGACAAATATCACATGATCTCACTTATTTGTGGAATATACTGAACATAACAGTCTGGGGAATTGGGTAGACCCAGAGACGTGGAAGTAAGGTACAGATTGACAAC
This sequence comes from Molossus molossus, assembly GCF_014108415.1. Taxonomy (NCBI): domain Eukaryota; kingdom Metazoa; phylum Chordata; class Mammalia; order Chiroptera; family Molossidae; genus Molossus; species Molossus molossus. The sequence goes on along the minus strand of NW_023425366.1, from coordinate 27,529,770 downwards.
CCTCAGAAGAGGGAGTGTTGGGAAAGGGGAGAGATAAACCACAGAACTTATATGCATGTACGCATAACCTACGGACATGGACAATAAAACCGGGTGTGGGGTGGGGGGTGGGGAGGAGGGTGTCAATGGGGAAAAAAGGAGAAACATCTGTAACAAAAATAAATTAATAAAAAATTAAAAAAAGAAATCAATTAGAAAATAAAATCTATGAGCTGTGCCTCTCTCATGGTGATCATAGAAACTGATGCTCTGAATTTACTGCTAATTTGTTTTCATTTATATTACACTAGCAGCTTATGAAAAAGTGCTTTCCTCTTAAAAAATGTGATGTACAACCATTGCAACCAACACATTCAAGACCTTATTTGTAAGTGACCTTAAATAAGGTCTAATTTAAAATAAATACCCCATATTTTTTATGATTTAATTCTGTCATCAGTGATATAAACATATTTTATTTATTGAAATGTTTAGAGCTTCTGTTTCAAGATATATATGAACAATTATATTACCTTAATATATTGACTTACTTTTATTTTTTTAAGGGAAAAAAGTATAATTTGCTTTTCTCTCTACTTACTAGCAAATGTACTGATATTTCTAAATAAGATGACAAACATGTCTATAGATATTCTCTTTGAGAAGGTCAAAAGATGTGACACGGATATTCCTGAGGATATTTTAATATATTGGGTAACAGCTTTCTCAGCTTTCACTGAAAGAAAAAACCGTAAAACATTCCCTACATTTAATAATTTAGGTAATTTTATAGCAAAGGGGTATCAGTCTAATAGTTCTGGAAACAGATGATGAATTAAACTGTCTATGATGGCTCAATGTAGGCAATTAAAATCAAAAGGACAAGGGTTAGGAGTGGAATTCTCATAATATTAAAATAAGTTCAGTGTGCCCATGCACCTTCTCAGAGTGGCGTGCTGCGACAAGCATTGTCCGCAAGCCCATGAAGTTGTGTAAGTAGAATGTACGTACCTGTGTACACAGTCTACAGTGATATGTGCACATGGAGTGAACGCATGTTAGAGGCAGTGTAGGATAGTGTTTAACTGCACAGATTCCCGTACTTGGATTCAGGTCCAAGCGTTGCCACTTTCCAGCTATATGTCCTTGAGCAAACTGCTTAACTTCTCTGTTTTTTTTTTTTTAAATGTATGTCTAATGTGGAATAGTGGTATCTACCTTATAGCTCTGCTAGGCGAACTTAGTGATTTAACATAAGGCATTTAGGCAGTCTATGTCACACTGTAAGCTTATCTGTGTTAGCCCTTGTTATAATTGTAATTCATTCTCATTCTGCTAGAGGGAATAAAGTAAAGGTGACTGCTCTATATCGAGGTGAAACACACTCAAGCATCACAGGATAAACTCCTGGAAGGGGCCCCGTACCAATGAATTGACAATGCAGAACAAGAGTAATCTACGAGCAGAAAACTAATGTCAGCCCTGTGTACACCCCCATCAGTTGCTAGTGACAAGTTGAAATGATAAACTGAGAAGTGGGTGAGGCCAGTGTGAATGGAGGGGCGGAGCGAGGTGGGACTCAGGGAGGTTGCCAGGCGCTCAAGAGCTGTGTGTGCGCATGTGCACCACATCTTTGCCTTCCCCCACCTAGTGCGAGTTCATGCACCCAGACCTGCGGAATGAGCTACATTCACGTCTCCTGGAAGGACTCAGAGAGTGAGACAGTTAATCTCTGTCATTTTGGCCAGGACATAGGTCTATGTGCTTCTATCAGCCGAGGCCAAATGTTCAGCCAACAGCAGTCAGGATTTCCTGCAGCGGCTGGCCAAATAGTTCCTTATCGTGGGAGGTGGAACCAGTTTACTAAAATTTCCTCTTGCTTGGTAAAGGTCTTTGTTAAATTCTTCTGGACAATGAGTATTCAGTGTCCTTTATTATGGGCTTTTCATTTTTATATCAAAGTAACAGTTTTTATCATCCATGAAGAATTTCTGCAACCCTACCTTCAGATTCTCAGTGTCTTATCTAATTTTACTATTTATTCTCCCTAAGAGGAACTCTAGTTAGCAAAGTCAAGAGTCTTCTGAACGGTTGTAGCAATGGCTGATAGAGACTGAGATCAGCATAGCAAGCATGTTGGGATGTTTGAAGGTGCCTGAAAAATAAAGTATGTTACATGTTTTCTCTCTAACATTTATAAGCATCCTACAGCGTACATATTATCAGTAGTCCTATTTTGCAAATGAGAAAAATGAAAACAGAGAGAGACAAGTAACTTCTCACAGATTAACCACCTAGAGGTTGGTTGAGCTGAATTTTAACTTTCTTTCTTTCTTTCTTTCTTTCTTTCTTTCTTTCTTTCTTTCTTTCTTTCTTTCTTCCTTCCTTCCTTCCTTCCTTCCTTCCTTCCTTCCTTCCTTCCTCTCTCTCTCTCTCTCTCTCTCTCTCTCTCTCTCTCTCTCATTAATGTGTAGGCAGCCCCCCCCCCCCCTTTAAGAGACAATAGTTTAGTGTCTTTGTAAAATTCAGTTCTATGAAAAAAGAGGCAATCAGCCATCCAAATAGCCAATTTATAACTATCTGGTCATCAAATTTTGTGAAGGGACCAACTAAGGGCCAAGGCTGGAAAGCCCGACTCTTGGCCTGGACAAGCAGATGCTACTACACCTGGTACAAGCAGGGTGCCCCTTTGGCCAGCACAGCCTTCCTATCAGACCTGGGTATCAGGTTTTTGCTGGAGCAATCAAGGATCATGGGGCAATTGGGTGATGAAAATGAAATAACAGCTGGGAAAGGAGGAACCCATATAGGATTGGAGGGCATTGATCTTTGACATTGGCACAATGGTTCAGAAGACTCTTTGCTGACTAGAGTTCCTCTTAGGGACTCTATATTATAAATTAATGTGCTTCTAAAATAACTGAAGGAGCCTACAAGGTTCTCATCTTATGTCAGACCTTGAGCAATAATGCAACGAGCACAGAGAAAAGTCTGACAGAGCCTGGTCGGGATGCTCTGAGAACCAGGCTGATGGCAGATGCAGTTTAGCAGCGATGGGAAATGACCATTCTGTGCAACAGAGAACTCTCCCATTTGATGCAATGATCATGACTGAAAAGGTAGGGAAGGATAAATAACAGAGCAGAATGGATTTTTAAAATTTGATAGATATCAGAATCTTTTTGCATGCTTTGACCATATTATCGTTCTTTTTCTTAAAGTTCTAATCAAAATACTGTGAACATTGGATTGAAAATGAGAGGTTAAGCTTTTAATTTCTGCCTGTGTGGATGTGGATCAGAAGAGGATGGAGCCTGTGATAGTAACTGCCAATCACGAGCAGAACTATCTTTCTCCTTCTTTCATCCTCCTTGAAAATCCCAAGACCCCCGTGTCTCTCCCTGGTGATGTTACATAGACAGGCATGTTGTTTAATGAGATATCCCTTAGTTCCTCACATATTTAATGAAAATGAGAGCAGATATGAGAGAGGTGGGCATCAGATGACATTGTCATCTGAGGTAAAAATCCAGAATGTTGGAAATAGTGTAGACAATTGTGTGGGCTCTCCAGATGCATGAATGTCATGAATGACAAAAATGGTGATTGAGAGGTGCTGTTCTTGATGTATACAGACTGACAAGACATAATAATCAAATGCAATGTGTAAACCTTGAGTGGATCTTGAATCAGAAAAAAATATATAAAGGATATTTTAGGGGACAATTGAAAATAATTGAAATATGGAATCTATAGTACATACTGTTATTGACTGATGTTAATTTTATTAATAGACATTGATATTATGGTCACAGAGAAAAAAGTCCTTATCCTTGAGGCATAAATGCTAAAAATTTCAGGAGGAGATATGATAACCGCAACTTGCTGTCAAATCATTCAGAAGAAGGAAAGTAGATTGAAATAGAGAGATAAAGAAAGCAGCAAAATTTTAACAGTTGGTGAACTCTAAGGGATGGAAATAAAGGAATTTCATGGTACTATTAATTAATTAATTTATTAATTAATTTATTTTTAGGTTCTGAAAATTTTCCATATAAAACTGGGGGAACACGATCCCCAGCACTACTACTATGCCTCTCAGATTAGCAACCACCTCCTGAGTGTCTTCCATGTGTCTTCTTGAGATTTGTTTTACTATTTTGTTCTTCTTTTTAAAAATTATCGCATAAAATCCAATTGGGCAGTTTTTCGCTTTCTTTTTCTTTAATTCTATTTCATTTTACTCAGGATGGTGCCTTGACTGTGTATACACTCAGCACTCTACAAATAGTGTTCTACTTTTAAAAGTAAATTCTATCTGAGTAAATGTCACTTGTTCAATGAATCACCTTGGGGACATTCCTTTACACCCCAAAAATGTCCAGTTGTGAAAATCTGATCTCCAGGTTTCCTCTCTCTTGGGTGATTGGTGTTTGAGGTGCCCAGTGCTCACGCACTCTCTGGGAGCGGCCACGAGATGGCAGTGTTTCAGAACGCTGTTCTACTTGGAAGTTAGATGTGAGAGTGTGGCTGGAAAGTATCGAAGGCAGAGAGGGTTGACAGGTCTGGTGCTGTGTTCATCTAGCAAATGGTTTGAAACAAAGAATTAGAAGGTGTATTGAGAAAAAAACCCAAATATGAGTTGTTCTGGTGATATCCTTTGTCTAGAGCTCAGCCAGTTTCTATGGCAGTAATCCATGGACTCCATGAAGTATTTTCTTGTCTACCCAATGCTAAGTTGTCATTTTTCTTTAGTTATTTGTGTTTTCATGTATCGATGCAAGGACTTCCCCTAGCATCTCCCTCTGCTAGCCCAAGACCCATTAAATCTACTACTTAAAAAGAATGTCAAACTCCATTTGTCGCATGAATTCTAAACACAACCATCAATGAATATTCTTCCCACCTATGAGTATCCATAGAAATAGTGTCTGTGAGTGTTCCTACTACACTGCCATTATCTTTCAAATTCAAAGAAGAAAGCATTTCTCACTTAGAACCTCTGTATAGCTTAGATTCTTTAATAGGTTCAAATTTTAATACTGGGCTTTCATAGTCTGTGAGGAGCTACTAATTGAAATGCATGATTCCTATGTTCCTGTGACAAGCAAACCAAGGTCATTTTTTTGTCCAAAGTCCAGCACAGACTCAGTAAATCCCAGAATAGCCTAATAGAAATAAAACTTGATGCTCTGCAGTTATCTTTGGATGAGCTTCAAACTGAAGCTATAGATCATTGTAAATGTCCAGGAGAATTCAGTGTTGGTAAAGCCAATCCCCAAGTTTGTGAGGAGGTGAGGAGGCTGCCACGGGACCCTCTCAGTGAGTGTGGTCTCCTTGCTCCATAAATCTGCTCATGGGCTTGTCTCTGGTGTGGGCTCTTTGGCAAGAACCCTTCTCAAATCTACAGGGTGAGCTCAATGTCTGGAGAAGCATTATTTGGGTTCTTTTCCTCTGACAGCCTCCTGATAAATTCTCCCCCCAAATGGACAGACACTTAAGGAACTGTGTTTAAAGGATTATCTTGTTAGAGCCGTATAACCTTTGGATTATCCAAGGCCAAATGAAGTGCAAACGTTTGTCTTTCACTTGGTGAACCCACAAACTGAATTAAGCCCCAGCTCATTTATCAGGTCAGCTGACAACATGGCTTCCTACTGCGTAAAGACAGGCGACTTGCATGGGAAATCTCATGTCTGGACTGGTCCCCATGCACCCAAATAATCACAGTCTGCCTTAGGCGGTAAAGTATATTTCGCTGTTTCAAAATTATAGATTACCTTTTGTTTCTGGATTTCTAAAAGTTCCAGGTATTCATTGTGGATTGTGGATGAACTGTTGTGGAATTTTTTATCTTGCCTAAAAACACACAAAGTCAGTAGTTTGCCTTTGACATCAAGACACACCATTGTGATCAAGACTTGATTCCTAAGATTTGCCTTGATTAAAGACTAGTCCCCCCCCCACCCAAATTGGAACATAGTTTATCACCCTGTAAAGGAATGATTAGAACTACAATTTTAATAACAAAGCCTATCTTTTCTAATTGTTTGTAAACTTTAAAATCAGGAAAGAGCCAGAATAATTTAGAAACTGAAGGCAGCTCCCTCTGAACTGACTGCATAAAGTTAGCACAACTTCTAACATCTGTTCCTATTAATATGTTAGCAAATTGCACCGTCATAAATTGTTAGGGCAGAAACTGGCCGGGGCATCCCGTTTTGCCTTTAAAGTGGCTCCAATGTCCTGCAGGACTGAAGGATTCCAAGGTGTAACACTAGCTGGTGATAACTATGCTTTCAGAAAGATTTCAAGGCAACAGCTTACGTGAGAAGACATACTCTTTTCTGGTTCAAAGAATGTAAAATATAAGATGGCGTAAATATTGAATGGATCAGAGTTGCCTTCATTTGAGTGGAAATTCAACACTAAATCCCTCAGCAGAGATTAGTTTGGTGTTGGAGATTTGGATGATTTCATTGCTACTTCCTTTAAGCCACAGGCCCCACTGCTGTTGGATATGTTACCATTTTGTCTCCTCTTAGAATGTTAGCTAGCTCAGATTTTAGCACACACAACAGATCCACAAGTCATCTTCCGTTCCCTTCTTTTACTCCTCGTATCTAAGGAGGTAAGTCCTTGGCATGTGCTCCTTTCAGAGCAGAAACATCACCGAGTCTGATCTGGGACCATTTTTGGTGACTGGATCCCTGTATACCTTTGCCCCTCCCCCGACTCTGGGACTACAAGCGTGAATGCGACGATGTCTATAGCAGAGTGAAGGAGCGCCAGAAAAATCGAGTGCATGAGACAATTTTTCCAGATGGGGTTACCAGAACTATATTTCTGGATGACAGTTCTTTGATTCAGACTTTGAGGGCATGCGGTATTTTAAAAGGCACGTTGGGGAAAGTGGGCCTTTAATCCGGAGTGGCAGTGAAAGTCTAAACAAGGAGCTGAGAAAAGTGTATGGCAGGTTTTCATGAATCCAGCCTGACACTCCTGGATAGAGTGTGCATGTGTCTGAATCACAGAATATAAGAACACCTGGAAAGTCAGGCTGGGGTTAGAGCAAGGCTGGCATGAATGCCATGCTGAGGGGTTTGATTTCCAGTTTCAGGCAGTAGGAGCCACAGGCAGTATCCGGAAAAGGGAGTGACATACAACAGACTTGAGTAGTCAGCACCAAGATGCATGCTGTGCGTGGGCACTGTCCCAGTGCTGCGCATGTGTGAATATGCTGGCATCTTCCCAATAATTCCGTGGAATAAGCATACTTACCCCCAGTTAGATGGAAGCACAGAGAATTGAGAAATTTACTCAAGATCACATAGCCAGAAGGGGAAGAACCAGAACCCATACCCAAGGCTCCCGGCTCCCGGAGGCCAGTTGGCAGGGAGAGAGCCCGGAGGGAAGGAGCTGATGCTGCAATAAGAGCAAGAGGAATGCCGGGGGCAGGAGTGAAGGTGACATAAGAGGCAGATGCACAAGGCCCTGCGAGGAAACAGTGACCTTGGCCTGGGTAGAGGAAGGAAAGTCAACTGTCACAGGTCATGGTTTCAAATCCCTCCTGCATGGTGTTAACCCCTCCCTCCCACGTTAGGCACCTTGTGCTTATCTACGTCACTCCATGCTCCAGGTAAGGTCTCACCTGGGAAGGATCTTGGAAAGTCACTACTCACCTCACTCTGGACATGTGACATTTGTGTCAATATCTCATTTTCCCAGAAGCTACATCTCCTTGTTTGGTAAAACTGCTCTAAGTCTATTCCCATGACAACTGTGACCTATCTAGAGAGATACACTTGCCATTTTTTTTTTTATCCAAAGGAAAGACCTTGTAGTTATCCTAGAACTTTAAAGTTTTTAGTAAAGACCTAAAGGCCAAAAATTGCCACTTGATTCAGTTTGGGAACTTTCCACTCTCAACTTCTGACCATTAATTTGCAGTATGTGGTTTATTAATCACTAAGAATAATCCAACTGATTTTCTGGCCAAATCTTGCCTTCACAGATACCTTGGCTAAAAGGGACCTCTCTAAAGATGGACATTTTTATGACAGAGGCTTTTGCTAAGAACATTGAATTGTAACAGTAATGCAGTGTCTTAATTTATTATATTTAACTTAGTAAGGGAATGGATATCATCATAACTATATTGATGATGGAATATCCTGGATTTGTAAAGAAACTTTCTACCTATCAACTCTCTGGAAACCAGCAGGGGAAGATAAAAAAGCCAATAATTTAAATAAATTTGGTGTCAATAAGTTCTATACCTCTTCTGAGTTAACCATATTAAAGAGAAAGAGAGAAAGTGCTATGATATTAATGTCGTTATTTCACAATGAGGTAAAAAGAGCCATAGTTTTCCCAGCTTGGAGAAGCAATAGTCTAAGAATGGTTTAGAAGGTCTGGATGGACACTCTGTCCTGGAAATTTGAGAAGAAAATGTCGAATGAGGTTTTGTGGCTTGCTCCGTGGGCTGGTTCTAGTAGGAAGAAGGAACTACCTTTGTTGAGTGTCTGATGAAAGCCATGCCTGTACCACTGGTGTTAAATCTAACCACTCTAGGAGCTAGGTGTTTTCACCTCAGAGAGGCAGAGCAATTTTCTATGGTCTCATAGAACTGGTGAGTGAGAAAGGGAAGCTTGTGATTCCAGTCTGTATGACTGTGTAACCAAACCCTTTACCTCAAGTGACTGGAGGTGACAGTCCCTTGCGGTAGCACAATAGGGTTTTTAGCTGTGCTAGAGGCTCAACCAATGATTTCATCATCACTGCTTGTCAGTGATACAGAAACACACACCGAAGGCCAGGGAAACTAGAGGTCAGAGTTTGACCTGAATTTCCCCTGAATCCTGAAATGGTGCTCGTGGAACCTATAAACCCACAGCAGTTATGATCAGTGGTAATCACGAAACGTGTAACAATCATGAAAGCAATGAACTGACACTCCTTGGATTTCCCATGTACCTATCTCCTTAATAACTCAAAGGAGAAAATCATGTAAACCATGATTTACAAAAAAATGTGAGGTCGACATATTTGACATACTCCTTGAGTTTGTTATGTAAAAGTAATTGTATAGGAGTAGGTAAATTCAGAGATACGAGGAACAAGACATGGAATCATGGATTTCAGATCCTCACCAATTAGCCAGATATCTGGAATAGCTAGTGTATTAGCTCATGACTATCACATAATGTGTTACCATACTGTATATACCTCTTTGAGTAATATCCATACCTCATACCAGTTCTTTCTGATCTGCTCAGCTAAAAAACATTATTTTGGCCCTGGCCGGTTTGGCTCAGCGGTTAGAGCATCGGCCTGTGGTCCGGAGAGACCCGGGTTCAGTTCCCGCTAAGGGCACGTACCTCGGTTGCAATTTGTCCCCGGCCCTGGTTGGTTGTGCAGGTGGCGACCACTCGATGTGTCCCTTTCATATTGATGTTTCTCTCTCTCTCCCTCCCACTCTACCTAAACAAAAAATGGAAAAATGTCCTCGGGTGAGGATGATAAAAAACAAACAAACAAACAAAAAAAACATTATTTTGCTCTTTTCCACAGAGGGAGAGTTTGGCCAGAGAGGAGAAATATTCTCGTGAGCAAAAAGCGAGTAATTTTCAATATTACCTGATTGTTTCCTTTGCAGTACCTTCCAGTCTCCTCATCCAAGGTTCCATATTCCTTCAGGGGCAGGATGAAGGTTAGGTTAGAGTTGATAAGATCTGTGACTTTACAGAAGAAGAAAAAGGCACAGAAACACAGAAGTTTACCCTGCAAGAGCATCATCTGGACCTAGGTGCAGCCAAGAATAGAATGGTGACCTCCAGGGCAGTCCACCTTCCCTGCGGTGGTGCTTGCTGCTTGCGGGATGTACCAATTAAGCGGAGCAAATTTGTTCCTGTCATTCCCCCTCTAGCTTTGATGGCTGTCTTCTTTCTCCCCTTAGGGGTATTTACATGAAAACATCTTTGTTTCCTAAGAGTTTGTTTTTCCTCCAATATGCAGGGCTACCCTCTCCTTGAAAATAGAGGCTTTTGTCTCCAAGTCCTGAATGATGGGTCCATACTATTCTGCTTGTAACAACAGAAGTCGATGACTAGAGAAACATGTAACTTCACGGTTAACACCAATGGGAGGCTCTGAGTTAAACTCAACAACTTTTAGTGTAATTGGAACTGACCATACGCATGAATAATAGTCTTGCTGATAAATTCTGTTTTAATGAATTGGACTTTCTCAACTTCTTCCCAAAGGAGCACTTCTAACATAAACTGATGATTTTGAGAAGATGTTCTAAAAAGACTTTTTAAAAGATCTTGCCCCCTGACAATTTATACAAGATATTTTTAAAGACCCCCTCAAAGGATCTTGCATCCTGACACAATATTTAAGGAAGCCTTAATAATATTCACTATAATGATAGCTACATTTTTACCCTTCTTTAAAGGTAGACACTGTGCTAAGCACTTGGCAAGCATAAAAATACTGAAGTTGACTTGTTAGTCACTATCGTTTGCCCAAGGACATGTAGGCAGTCAAGTGGCAGAGCTGTGATCTGATCCCAAGAACTGGACACTATGGATGGTGGGTGGCCTGAGCTGGTAAGCTATACTACCTCTCAATCTTGATCCCATTGGTTTTCATTTATAAGTGTCAAATTTTAAAAAGCTGATATGTAGTTAAAGATCTAGAGAGTAAGAACTTCATTGGATGAGCTAAATTTTCCCAAATGGATTTTTCTCACTGTGTCAATTGTAAAGTAAATAAGAGTCTGATTTTTTTAAATTTTGCTTCTTTATGTAAAGGCAGAACAGTGAATGTAGAATGTAATTTATTTTTATAGTTATTTCAATCATGTCAGTCCTCAGAAAAATGGCAGTCCTTGTACTGGAGGTGACATTGGCCAGCTCCCAGGAAAAGATCTGCTCTTGAGTCCTCCTCCTTTGCACCGACTTACTCTTCATGCTATCCTTTGCACAGGGCTCATCCAGTGATGAGACAGAATCAAGAACTGGTGGGTAAGGAGCAGGCTTTCGAGAAGGGATTCCACAGAGAGACAAGCTGCTCCCTTCTGATGTTCTCTTAGGGAACAGCATCTTTTTCTCTGAAAAAGAAATAGTTCTCTCCTCAGAAGCTGCTACCATGAGTAAGTATTCTTGAGTCCAAGTGGGCTGTCCCATTAGAGATGTGTTTCTGTGTCTATCTATGTAGTGATGTAGAAATCCTTTCAAATATGGACATGTTACTTGACCTTGCAATGAACTGAAACAATAAAGGAAACTGATGTAAACAATATAAACTTTTATGACTTTTTTTTTTATTCAGGAAGAACAGAATGATACTCTCTTGTAGTTCATATTTTGCACTGAAAAATGCCTGAGGATTAATCACAGGCATGTGTATCACTGAAGGCTTTACACACATAGCTTTTAACTTGGCTGGATTAGATTTGTTTTTTTTTCCCCTCATTGTCCCCACCATTTCAAAGAACACCATCTACTTTAGCTTTTGTGGAAACTCTTCTTAATGGAAACACAAGGAATAACGAACAGCCTCAGCAGCTCTGTTGCCAAGAGTACCTGTCACTCTTTCTTGCTTGTACATCTGCAAGGACAGGTACTGCACACAAACCAGCCTTTCTAGCCTATTTTCTCTTTCCTCTTCTCCGTGTACCTTATCGCTAGTCCAATAGCAAGGTGATAAGGTTGTTCATTATTATGACAGAAATCAATGGATCAGAGATGTCTCTTAAATGCAAGACATACTTTCAAGTTACAGGAATTTCAATGGGATGCTTTATACTAGGAATTTTATCATCACATTGGTCTTGAGATGGCTGGATGTGTGTGTGTGTGTGTGTGTGCGTGCGTGCGTGCGAGCATAAGTGTGCATGAGTGTGCTGACTCAGAAAGCGCCTGAGCACCCACAGCACAATATTTAGGAAGGTCCTCACTCTCAGGGTTGTGCAAATACAGAGGTGGTACCTGAGAGTGAGCACCACCTTAAATATTGACACTCGGTACCTCCCATTACACCCAGTTGTGGTCTTGTGAATAGGAAGGGGCAAGGGGTGGAATAGTTCCTGGTTTAGTTTTCTGTCTCTTGTGGGTAGTGGGGGCCTGTGACACACCTGGGGCAGGCCTGTGAGCTAAGCTGGAAGTGGCGGGGATCCCACCTCTGCAAAGACATTTAAAATGAAAGAAGCTGAAGCAGAGCTGTGAACTTTGTGGTGAGTTTCAAATGCTTGCAGCTGAACTAATTGGCGCTTCAAATACACCTCCAAATAAAGTGAATTCTAATTATGTCATTCAGAATGAACTTTATGATTTATGAAAATGTGAGTTCATTGCACACTGTAGGTGGTACCGTTTATTAATGGCATTCATATTTAAAGCTGTCAGATGAAAGTATTCTTTCAAACTTGCCAGTGTAGATTTCTGGCTGCATGCCTCCAGTCGTTTGTTGATAAGACTGAGAGTCTGCCTCTGACACCCTCCATCTATGCAGGGCTTCAGGCAAGTGGCCCATTTGCCCTTGCCTCCTCTGCGTGGGTCCCGTTTGGAGGAGATCACTGGCAAACAGTTATGAGCAGTCAGTGTTGAGACATAAACATCCAGTTCCAACCACCTCTTGTTCCAAGCAGCTCTGCAGAGAAGCAAAGCCATGGCCGCCTCCTGAGCAGAAAGAGCAGAAAGAAGCTCCAAATGGAGTTTAACTTCAAGGTGCCAAGGCAAGATTCACCCAGAAACAAGGACCTTCAGGCCAGGCAGTGACTCTACTAGCTCTGTGTCAGAACCTTCTGGGAAACTTTAAAAAATATTAATGCCCAGGAGCCTCCTCAGACCCATGAAATCGAAATCTCTGAGATGAGCTGGATATTTCTGTTGTTACAGAATCTCTCCAGGTCACTCTACTGGCAGCTAGTAGAGGTTGACCAGGTACTTTGACCAGGTTTTCATTTGTTTAGAAATAGGTGTGACCTCTGTTTGGTGGAAACAAGAAGGGAAGGTTCTCAAGGGCAGGGAGAATGTAAAAAAAAAAGGTGCCATTTTCTGGCTCATACTGCTGGAGGAGGTAGGAGCGATTGTTTGGGAGTGAATGAGAAACCCATTGATTCCATCAATGAGAAACTGGTAGAGAAATGAAGCCGTATTTCCTGGTTTCATTTCAGATCCCCAACTTTTTTTTCTACAGCTGCAATTATTTCTGAATCTTGTGCCCCAACAATGCGTGAGAGCAGAGAACAGCTAGAAGCTCTTCTTTTGGATAATCCAAGGCAGTTAGAACCATTTCCTTTCCACACAGGGCCCAGCGCCTGCAGGGATGCTGGTTCCCCAATGAGAAGTCAAGGTGACTGGAGATGACGTTGCTTATTTCCATGGTTTAAACTTTAACCCATCTTTCTAGCTCAAGTGATGCCAAAAACAAAGACAAAAAACAAACCAGAGGATTACATGAATTATTTTGGAAACCTACGAAGCATTTAGGTTGTATCTGAATAAACAAAAGGAAAAAAAAATTTCAGGCATAATTGAAAACGTTCCCCATTGGTTTTCTGTTTCTGTTTTTGTTTTTTAGATTCTCAGGGGACTGAATTCAAATGTCTGTGGTTGATACAAACGTTAGGAACAGGCCTGTTGTAAGAGTCTAAGCTCTGGAACTGTAGCCAACAGTAGCAACCTAGGCGCTTTCCCTTTTAATATATGTATAGGTGTATTTAAAACCTGCTGAAGACAACCCCTCATCATGAGGTAGTGCCAGCAGGAGGCCACTTGGAGCTCCTTCACTTAGATGCACAGACACATTTTCTCCTTCCAAAAAAGCTCTCTTCCATAGTTGGCTTTTTATCCACCCCCCCCCCCCAAAAAAAGCAATTATTCACATGACTAGGCAGGTTCCTGAGTCTCTGACTTCTCAGAGCAGACTTCCTAGAACACGGTAGTCAATCAGCACAAACTATTGCTCTTCCCCTCTCCCTTGAAGTGAGACAAATGTAAACATGTTTAGCACAGGACCTGGCACATAGTAGGTGCTGAATAAATGTCAGCTATTATTGTGTTTTGGCACCAAGAGCATTGCCTATCATATAAGATATGCTGAAAAATTTTTTCCACAAATGAATAAATAACTGTGCCATGATATCCAATGCTTACCTAATGCTTACCAGGTGTGAAACACTAACTGCTTCATTTATGTCAGCTAATTCAATCTTCTTAAGAACTCGACGACACAGGTAATATAACTAGAGCATTTTATAGTTAGGGACCCTGGGGCAACAAAGACTCAAGTAGAATTGCCCGAGGAAGGACCTCTGCTGGTGTGCCCACATATACCTGGTCTATTTTTATAGTTATCTTCTAGAGACAACAAACCTATACTGACTAACACAGTGGGAGAGTTTCATGGGGGAGATTCAAACACGGGAGTTAAGAAAAGAGGTGCCGGGGTAGACAGTAAGTTTTGTTCAAGGCCTCAAAGTCATAGGTAGGGACTTGAAGTGCCCGACCTGGAAGACTTTGTTCTAAGCATCTTCTACTAGTGTCTTCCTCTCCCCACCCTCCTCACACAAATATGTAAGACTTTCCACAAATCAAAGTCAAGTCAGCAAATAGCAGAGAAACTGTTTGCAGTGCTTGGCATGCTCTCACATGGAGGGTGTTGAATTTTCCCTGTCAACATACTTCTGCTGGCCATTGTGTCCATCCTGACAGCCCCCTTCAGTGGGACTTGGTGATGGGCTTTTTGCTGGCTACTTGGCCCTGTCCAGTGGCCCTGGCCTTAGCTATACCTGTGTGAGGTCAGAATCCTTATTTTCTAAAGAGCAAGAGTTCTGTGTTAGGACACCATATCACACAGTGACAGTGTGAAGTATGAAGTACCCCGAAGTGATAGAGATAGGTATTGTCTTTTTTTCTTTTTTTAATCCTCACCTGAGTTCCATTGATTTTCAGATAGAGTAAGAGGGAGGGAGAGAAAGAGAGAGAGAGAGAGAAACATCGATGTGAGAGAGACACATCGATCAGTTGCCTCCTGCATGACCCCAACCACGGCTGGAGATTGAATCGCAACTGAGGTACTTGCCCCTGACCAGAATCAAACCTGAGACCCTTTGGTCCATGGGTCGACACTCTAACCACTGAACCAAACTGGCCAGGGCGGCACTGTCTTTTACTAAAGCTCATTCTTTACTGTTCCTATGACCTATCTGTTTTGACTCTGTGCTTCCCATTGTCAGTAAATAGAAATGCTGGGAGGTCGATATGGGTCATCATGGGAAAAATCATGACTGTCGCTGCCTTCTGTCGTCTAGTCTTTCATTATACAGACCTAAGCCTTATCTTTTTCCCTCCGAAGTAAAATGCTGTGTATGTGTGTTTATTTTAAGTCTCAGCCAATAAAGACAAAGTTTGAGGAGGAAAACTCTATAATTTTAAAGTTCCAACTGCGAGAAAAAGAGGAAAGGTCACTTTGATTACGGCACCATGTGCGGTAAATTGAAAGTTCTGAATTTTTCATAAATTGCCACTCGTCAGAAGAAACATCTCTGTTCTTTTGTTTCTTTCCGCCTTAATGGAGGAAATTACATTTTCGCAGTTGGTTCATTTCTTTATCAATGGCAGATGTGATCTCCCTCGTCCTTTGGAAATAGCATTTTAATTCAAAAGTCAGTAGTTTCTATTGTATTTTGCTAATGAGATGAGTCATAAGATGAGGGGAACTGATGCGTTTTTTTTTTTCCCAGAAGCAAACACACCAAAGCAGACTGCAGGGTATGCGCTGCCCACATGTAACTCATTAGAGGTTCATTAAGGCACTCT
Organism: Molossus molossus; assembly: GCF_014108415.1. Taxonomy (NCBI): domain Eukaryota; kingdom Metazoa; phylum Chordata; class Mammalia; order Chiroptera; family Molossidae; genus Molossus; species Molossus molossus. Next base: position 27,513,961 of record NW_023425366.1, on the reverse strand, counting down.
TACATTGAATTTGTTTGTGTAACCAGTGTTTACATTTCTCTAGTTGATGATGTATTGCTCAAACTACAGTAGCACTCCCCAGCGGACACGGGAAGCCTGCGAGGGTGACTCCGGCTTGCCTATGTTTTCTGTATCTTGGTTTTCAGGTCACCTGGATATAGATCATCTAGTTTGCTTGGAAGTTTCCTGGCTGCCTTTCCAGAAGGAAATGTCCTCCTTGTAAAGGCAGATTCTGTAATATAAACAGTTTCAAGCACAGAGATTTAAGAGCAAATTAGTGGCTTACTCACTTTGTCTGAATCAGGGAACTAAAATGTCATGACATTCTTTCCTGTGATGCGCTTAGCAGATTTGGGAAACCTTGGCAGTTTATAAGTTTGAAAACTGGGAAAAGTGCAGTGTGCATAGTACGATTGCAGTTTGTCAAGCACTTTCATGAATACAATTTTTGGACCCTCAAAAGTAGAGTGAGGACTATTCTTTCTGAATGTAAATGGGCACACGAGGTTCCCGAAGTCTAAGAAGTTAAAAGGTACATTTCCTTAGTAGCTTCTAAATGGCTGAAGCAGAGTTTGGAAGAAGATTGTGGACTTCAAGTCTAGTTCTTGACCCATTTTCTCATTTTTATATAATATTTTCTACTCTCCTGATCACAGCTGCTTTCCCCATTACTTTGTTTTCATGTGGAGGGACCTCTGTTGGACCAACATTTCTGACCTAAAACTTTGACACTTACTATAAAGGTATCTCATGAATTTGGGGAAGTCACTGGGCATGCTCATGTCTTCTTCTTCTTTTTTAAATCAGTATTGAAGCTGACAGTTTGATATTTTTCTCCTAGACCCAGTGTTTATTCATCACAATTCTTAACTTAGGGGAGTTATGGTGCTTGGGTTTTATAATATCCATCTCTCCTCTGCAACCTTGACTCAAAAAACTGCAGCAAAATGGTCTTTTCCCCTTGATCAAATTGTTGGCTTGGTGTTCATTTGTTCTTCAGTGGTTTTTTGTTTGTTTGTTTGTTTATTTATGGTTGGAGGAGTGCCTTTAAAATTCTTATTTTTTTGAGGAACTACTATACCGTCTTTCACAACGGCTATGCCATTTTGCATTCCCGCCAACAGGACACAGGGTCCCAATTTCTCCACATCCTTGTTAGTATTATATTTTTGATAGTAGCCATCCTAACCAATGTGAGGTGGTATCTCATTGTGGTTTTGATTTTTCCATGTGCCCAATGATTAGTGATGCTGAATGTCTTTTCAGGTGTTCATTGGCCATCTGTATATTTTCTTTGGAGAAATTTCTATTTAAGTAATTTACATATTTCTAATTTTTTGTTCCTGTTGAGTTATAGGAATTTTCTGTATATTCTGGATATTAACTCATCAGATTTATGATTTACAAATATTTTCTCATGTTTGACAGGCTGTCTTTTCACTCTGTTGATTGTTTCCTTTGATGAACAAAAAACAAAGTTTTTAAGTTCAACATAGTCCCATTTGTCTATTTTTCTACTGGTGCCTTGTTTTTGGTGTGACACCCAAGAAAGAAATGACAAATCCAGTTTCATAAAGCTTTCCCCTTATATTTTCTTCTAGTACTTCTATAATGTTAGCTCTTACATTTATGTCTTTGTTCTATTTTGAATTAATTTTTGTATATGGCGTGAAGCAAGGGTCCAGCTTCATTCTTTTGTATGTGTGTATCCATTTGTTAAAAAGACAGTCTTTGTCCCATTGTATAGTCTTGGCACCCTTGTCAAAAATAGATTTACCAGCACAGCTGGTGTGGCTCAGTGGTTGAGCATTGACCCATGCACCAAGAAGTCACCAGTTTGATTCCTGGTCAGGGCACGTGCCCAGGGTGTAGGCCTGGTCCCCAGTGGGGGGCATGTAGGAGGTGGCCAGATGATATTCTCTCTCATTGATGTTTCTGTCTCTCTCCCTCTCCCTTCCTCTCTTTAAAATCAACAAAGAAAAAAGAAATAATAATAATAATAAAAGGATTTATCAAATATGCAAGAGTTTATTTGTGGGCTCGTTATTGTATTCCATTGCTCTGTATGTCTGTCATTGTGCCAGTACCACACTGTTTTGATTACTGTAGAGTTGTTAAGTTTTAAAATCAGGAAGTATGAGACCTCCAACTTTGTTCTTTTTCAAGATTGCTTCACCTTAACATTATTTAAAAAGCAAATTCATACTAAATATATAGTGTTTATATCACTGTGATTTTTCTGCCCTACTCACTAGATACAATTTCCTACTGAAATGGCTTTTCTAGAAATTAAAACTATAAATCTGTTGGCTATTTCAGGTAAATTGCTTCTTTGAAATTACTTGCTTGGCCTCATGGCTTATTGGCAAGAATACTGCATTAGGACTCATGGGACAGGGATTTCCGATCTGAGCGCCACCAACAAGTGATTGTTTCTTCAGACAAGTTATATAACGTGCTAAAGATCTCAGTTTGCCCCTCTAAGATATGTGAACATTTGGCAAGATAAGACTAGGGTCTCTTTCAATTTCCAAAATCCAAGTCTTTAATAGTTAGAGAGATATAAATTACATCAGAAGGAATATAGACATTAATTTCTTAATAATTATGTACGGGGCCAGGTGGATACTTGAAATATTAGGGGGACCACTCTGCAAAGTACATAATTTCTAACTGCTATGCTGTATATCTGAAAAGAATACAGAATAATATTGAATGTAAACTGTAACTGGAAAAAAAAAGCAGATAAGGGTTTCAGCAATTTGCTGATTATTCCTTTTGATTTACTATAAATGCTTTGTCCTTGTTTAGTCTTTCCCCTTGTGTATCATGGTACATGTGCAACGGTTTGAACATACGTGTGTATGTAATCTATGAAATTTTTTACTCTAAACGGCATAACAGAATCTCAGACTTGGAACTGACTGATTTCCTTAGGTGCAAAGACAAAGCAATTTATTTTCCTCCCCACGTCCCATTGAACTTCATCTATGGAATAGCACTTTATCAACTTTTGATATCAAATCTCAGTACGTCTTGTCTTGTCTTTCCTAGGAATTACGAGTCTACTCCAGTTGAAAAATCACATGATGACATATTTTATTTTTTAATTATTTTTATAGAGAAAGATTTTGTTTGTGTAAAGTATATAAACTTACAAACTACACAATACACTCTTTTTAGGATGCAAACATATGTGATAAAATTATAAATAGCCCTGGCTGGTTTTGCTCAGAAGTTAGAGCATTGGCCCTGCGGACCAGAGAGTCCTGGGTTCAGTTCCTGCTAAGGGCATGTACCTCGGTTGCAGTTTGTCCTCAGCCCCAGTTGGGGTCGTGTGTGGCAACCAGTTGATGTGTCTCTCTCACATTGATGTTTCTCTCTCTTTCTTCCTCCCTTTCTCCCTCCCTCTCTATCTGAAGATAAATGCAAAAATGTCCTCAGGTGAGGATAAAAAAATTATAAATAAAAACAAGATAATAATAATCCAAAATAGCACTTGTCTCAGATGTTATAATGTGTCAGCCAGATAACCAGAGACGCACAGCCAAATTGTAAAGGAGCACTTTATTCTCACCGGTGGGCTGCGGAGGGCATAGTTGCCCCTCAGATCAGCAGCCACGATTCTTCTTGCTCCTTAGATTTTAAAGACAGAAGCTCCATCCTCCTTTCCCCCCTCCCTCCGATGATTACAACAGTGGGCATGACAGCCATTACAGAAGTCAAAATTAGCGTTATTTATTGGGCTCACAGGTACTTGCCAATGCCTACAATTACCAGTACTCAATGCCTCCCAACATGTGGCGCAACCATAACCTTAGGCAAAATTCTTTTACTTCTAGGGGTAATTAACCTATTGGAAAAATATCGAGGAAGGTCCATTGATGATAAAAATGGAGTGATTTAGTAGCCTTAGCCAAGAGGCCTACATAAGAATGGAATCTAATCACCTAAACCTGGGGGGTAGGGGGGCCCAGGTCACTGAGAGGTCAGGAAAAAAATAGAACAAAGACCTTCAAGGTAATGCTAACTAGATAATGGAAACATTATTTTTCAAAGTATTGCTATTATGCCCTGGCCAGTTTGGCTCAGTGGTTGAATGTCGGCCTGCGGACCAGAGAGTCCCAGGTTCAGTTTCTGCTAGGGGCACGTACCACAAAAAAATAAATAAATAAATAAAAACAAAGTATTGCTATTATATCTTACATGTGCATTTAAAATGTGACTTTGTGCTTACTAATTATTTTAAAAATGAATGAGGCAGCATTGTTTACAGTGCTTACAAGTAAGTGATTTGTTTACTAAATGAGTTGTAAATACAAAGGCATGATGCCATATTTTCAATTCTCCTCGTGAGCTCCTCCCTCCGCCTTCCCCTGGCTGTGGTGGGTGTAGCTGGAAAATGCTGATGCATTACTGGTGGTTTCTCTCTTGCCAGTCTCCTTTCCCCACTCCCTAGCTGCCGTTTGGAGCTTTAGAGAAAGGAATTAGAAGCAAAGGTGAGGAGGTTTTACTTGCCTGGGAAAATTGCAATGTGGTATTGGTTCTGTCTGGTATGGTGGCTTCCACACGCTGATGCTTTTCCTCGTTGCCCAAATCCTTGCTCCTATAAATTCTGGAAGTCAGTTTGTTACCTCACAATCCCACTCCTAACTTTTAGACAGTTGGGAATCAGGGAGCCATCTCCTCATCTCTTAAACCTTAGATATACAATAAGGCTATCCCCAGAGCTCTCTTAAAACCTCCTCAATGGGGGGGGGGGCAGGAAAGAGAAAACACTGGAGCACATCAGAGCACTGTCTGCAAAGAAGGTCCTCAGGACTGGGTGTTTCAGCGACCCAGGGTGCTCTGTCTTCTGGGTGCAGCCTAGAGGGAAGTGAAGGGGACAGGCCTGCAAAGCTGGTTCATCTCTTGGTCTGTCCCTTCACAGTCCTCTAGACTCTTGCTATTCAAAGTATAGTTCTTGGACCATAGGCATTGACTTCACCTGGGAGCTTATTAGAGGTGCAAACACTGAGCACCCCTCCCCCCAACCCCCAACTTATAGAACCTGCCTTGAGACAAAATTCCCAGGTGGCTTATATGCATATTAAAATTTGAGAGGCAAATGATCAAGAACATAGAATAAATGATGCCTGCAAAATGTGCGTAAGAACCTCTGCTGAGACCAGAAGTCGCAATTAGCACCCTGGGACACATGCATGCACCATACGGTTCTAAATAATGAAACACTGAGACAGAAAACAGATGAAAAATAAATGAAAAGAAAAGATGAGGTGGCACATTTTTTACAGGAATTAGGTCACATGGAATATGTTTTAGAGTTATCAAGAGTTGCATCTGATGCCATCATGTCGACATGTGTGAAAGTCTTATTTTTAGCTGTGTCTTTGTGGCATTATGGTTCCCCTCCCCCATCTTTATTACTTTTCCTACCACATCTTAATCTTCACCCTCCTAAACCCCTGATGCTAAGTCAGCAGTTTGGGTTCTTTATTTGTTTGGTTCATATGATTCAGGGATTTCTTTTTGTAAACTGGGTAAACTTTTCCATATTTCCAGTTATACTGTTAGTGGGTTTGGAGGATTTTTTCCATTTATAGAACACTTGTTGAAGTTGTTGAGTCTTGGAATTGTTAACCATTCAGTTATTTGTCATAAAACTATGGTGTGTGTGTGTGTGTGTGTGTGTGTGTGGTGTGTGTATGTAGGTGTGTGTGTGAGTTTAATGAGAGTCAGTAAAATAATTACAAAGAAATTCCCTGAATTAGAATTTTTGTCACTGGGACTAAATCAAACTGCAATTTGTCGTTTGTCAGCAGGCTAGCGTGCACAACACACACATTAAAAGCACACACATTTCAACATTTTTGTTTCCTTTAATTTTAACTGACTTATCTGAAAGCTTTGGGCTGGACTTAATTTCTGTACACCATCTGTTACCACTGATTTGGGACCATTCTGTTTGGCTCAGGCACATAAAGCACAGTTAATTTCCCCATCACTCATCCGAATGCAACTATTTATATTACACTTTGTCAAGTTAAACTTACTTTGATATATTAACTTATTCTTTCTCTGGCAAACAAAACCTTTACCTTTACTTGGAATTTTTAATAATTGAGGACGTTTCAGGTAAGCAAACAATGACTTTTTTCTTTTATTCTTTGTAGATTTAGTCACCCATTTTCCCACCCTTCCAATGTCTTTAATGTTCAATTATTATAGTTCTCACTTTGCTTTTCTCACTGTAGCTACTCCCATCCGAGGACAAGCCTGAAGCAAAATTATGCAGTTGGTCTTTGGTTATTATTATTATTTTTTAATTAAGCTTTTTATTTTGGAACCATTTTAGATTTATACAAAAGTGGCAGAGAATTCTTCACCCAATTTCTCTTATTGTTAACATTTGACATAACTGTGGTATATTTATTGCAACTAAGGAATTAACATGGTTCATACTATTAACCAAACTCTGTACTTTATTTGGAATTCTCTAGTTTTCCCACTGATGTCTCTTTTCCTTTTCAGGATCCCACCTGAGTTATCTTATCGAGTTTAGTAGTCTCTCCTTGGTCTTCAGTGGCCTGTGATCGTTTCCTGTTTTTTTTTTTTTTTTTAACTTTTATTTTTAATCTCCACCCAAGGATATTTTTCTGTTTATCTTCAAATAGAGTGGGAGGGAGAGAAAGAGAGAAACATTGATTTGAGAGGGACACTTCGATTGGTTGCCTCCCTCACAATCCCGACCAGGGCCAGGGATGAACCACAACTGAGGTACATGCTCTTGACCGGAACCAAACCGAGACTCATTGGTCTGTGGGCCGACGCTCTACCACTGAACCAAACCGGTCAGGGCTCTTTTAATGCCCTTGTCAGTTCAGGGGTCTTGTAGCATGTCTTTCAAATTGGGTGTGTCTAATGTTTTTCTCTTGAGAATACTACTACAAAGGTGAAGAGTGCCCTTCTCATTTCACCTTCTCGAGGTGTCTGATGTTGACTTCACTCATCATTGATGACATTTACCACTTGCCTCAGGTCCCAGTCACCAGGTAACCTCTCGTTTTTAATCGCCACTCCCTACAGTTCACTGTCCACACCATGACCCCCTTCTTCTTACTTGGGGAGGAGAATGATTCCCTTTCTCAATTTAACACAGGTCTGTCAGGCAAATATTTTAGAGAATTATATACAAACAAGAAATATTTTAATATTCTTTCCTTATCATAGGTGCTTAGATCCCAGGCTTTGTCTCTAATGATAGAATCATGAAAAAGAAATCTTTGTTTCCTGTTACAATTATTTCAGCCATCAAGAAGTCAGGTAGGCAGTTTGGAAAGGGTTTAGCATTTTCCTGAGCCAGCAGGCAGGCCAGGGAGGAAGGAGTCAGGAGGATTGTGTACTCTTTCCAGAACCTTTGACACCTTCTCATTAATCTGCTGTCTTCTCTTCTAAGCCGTAAATGCTATCCTGGGTTCCCTTTCTCATTTGTAATACTCTTTTAAAAATGCAGCAAACTATGGCCCGGGGCAGGGTCTCAGTGAGGTGAGCTTTTCCCTTGAGAGAGAAAAAGACTGGGTGTGTGGGTGCATGGAGGATTGGGTTTTCCAGATGGACAACTGTGAGACGTAGATATTTGCCAAGCTTTTTTTTTTTGTGATGAGACAGGTCCTTATTTTAACCAAGTGATGTGTTGTACTTTGCATGTGGCTGTATTCTGAGAGCCTTCCTTCCTTCCTTCCTTCCTTCCTTCCTTCCTTCCTTCCTTCCTTCCTACTCTTTCATATTCTTTTCCTCCTCTTTTGTTCTTTTTTTTTTTTTTTAAAACAGACTTTCTTTTCTAATCTTCACTCTGTCTCTTAAAAAGCCAGAAGGTAAGGTAGTTTAAAGCTCCATGAATGGCCTTTATCCACTAACGGATGAGAGTTGGCAGATAATTACCCCAGCTTCCTTGTCCATTGGTTAGGACAATTTTGTTTTGGGGTCTATACCAGCACTGTCCTATAGAACTTTTTGTGATGGTAAAAATATTCTGTCATCCTCCCTGTCCAGTATGGTAGTGATTAGCCACATGTGGCTATTGAACACTTGAAATGTGGCTAGTGAGAATGAAAAATTTACTTTTAAATTTTAGTTAATTTTACTAGCCACATTTGGCTAGTAGCTCTCATATTGGAAAGTGAACATGCATAGTCTCTCAGAGGTCCAGGACAGGATAGAGCATCAGTTGCCCATTATAGTCACCCAATTATTATTTTTTTAATTTTAATTTTTCTCCTTTTTATTGTTGAATGTATTACAGACATATTTTTTCTTTTTTCCCCCATTGACCCCCCCAATTCCACCCCCTTTCTTCCTTCCCCACACTATTGTTGGTGTCCACTGGTTATGCATATATACATAGAAGTTCTTTGGTTTATCTCATCTCACCCTCCTTCCACTCTTCCCTTTGAGGTTTATCAGTCTAACAAACAATTTGTACTTCTTTTTTTTAATCCTCACCCGAGGACATTTTTCCATTTTTTGCTCAGGTAGAGTGGGAGGGAGAGAGAGGGAGAGAGGAGAGAGAGAGAGAAACATCGACGTGAAAGGGACACATCGAGTGGCCGCCACCCGCACGACCAACCAGGGCCGGGGACAAACTGCAACCGAAGCACGTGCCCTTAGCGGGAACCGAACCCGGGTCTTTTCGGACCGCAGGCCGACGCTCTAACCGCTGAGCCAAACCGGCCAGGCAACAATTTGTACTACTTAATTCTTTTGTCTTTTTCACCTATCCCCCCCGCCCTCATCCATCTGGCAAGCAACAAAAAGTTCTCTGTATCTATGAATCTGTTTCTGTTCTGCGTGTTCATTTTGTTTGTAGATTCAGTTGTTGATAGATATATATTCATTGCCATTTTATTGTTCATATTTTTGTTGTTCTTCTCCTTTAAGAAGACCATCAGTATTTCATATAATACTGGTTTGGTGTTTATGAACTCCTTTAGCTTTTTTTTTTTTTGTCTGGGAAACTCTTGATATGTCCATCGATTCTAAATGATATCTTTGCAGGATAGAGTAATCTTGGTTGTAGGTCATTGCTTTTCATCACCTTGAATATCTCTTGCCACTCCTTTCTGGCCTGCAAAGTTTCTTTTGAGAAATCAGCTGACAATCTTATGGGAGCTTCTTTGTAGGTAACTAACTGCTTTTCTCTTGCTGCTTTTAAGATTCTCTTTTTGTATTTAACCTTTGGCATTTTGAAGATGATGTGTCTTGGTGTGGACCTCTTTGGGTTCAACTTGTTTGGGACTCTCTGTGCTTCCTGAACTTGTATGTCTGTTTCCTTCACCAAGTTAGAAAAGTTTTCTGTAATTATTTTTTCAAATAGGGTTTCAATTTTTTGTTCTCTCTCTTTTCCTTCTGGCACCCCTATTATGAGAATGTTGGCAGGCTTAAAGTTGTCTCAGAGGCTCCTTACAGTATCCTCATTTTTTCAGATTCTTTTTTCTTTTTGCTGTTCTGATTGGGTGTTTTCTGCTTCCTTATATTTTAAATTGATAGTTTGGTTTTTGGCTTTACCTACTCTACTATTGATTTCCTGTAAATTACTCTTTATTTCAGTTAGTGCATTCTTCATTTCTGACTGGCCCTTTTTGATGTTATTGATGTTCTCACTTAGTTCCTTGGAGGTCTCCTTAAGTTCCTTGAAGGTCTCATAAGTCCCTTGGATGTCTCACCAAGTTCCCTGAGCAACCTTATAACCTGTGTTTTGAACTCTGCATCTGATTGATTGCTTATCTCCAATTGGTTTAGTTCTTTTCCTGGAGTTTTGTTCTTTTCTTTCATTTGCGACATGTTTCTTTGTCTCCTCCATATGGCTGCTTCCCTGTGATTGTTTCTATGTATTAGGTAGAGTTGCTATATCTCCTAGGCTTCAAAGGGTAGCCTATTGTTGTAGGTGTCCTGTAGGATCCAGTGGCACAGTCTCCCTGATCACCCCTCGAGGTACACCCTTCATGTGGACTGTAAACCCTTCTATTGTAATTGAGTCTTGATTACTGTTGGCACATCAATGGGAAGGATTTACTCAGGCTGACCAGCTGCAAGGACTGGCTGTGCCCACTAGCCATTGGCCTCTGACTACCTTGGAGGATCAGCTGTGTAGGGGCCCACCACACAGAGCAAGACTTACTTCATCAGGGCTCTGGTACCCACTGAGTCCACTCATTGAGTGTGTCACTTGTGGAGGTTGTTGGATGGTGGTGTTTTGATGTGTTCTGAAGCTGTCCACTGGGTGTACGGGCTCTGGGGCAAGGTCAGCCACTGCCTGTGTTCTATCTGGGGCCATCTGGCATAAGCTACAAAGTTATTTGCAGACGGCTACTTCTTGTGCTGGGCTTGGAGGTTCCCAGGAAAAGCCAAGTGTGAACCAAGGCTGACTGCATCCAGTGCCAGGCCTGGGCCCACTTAATGAGAGATATGGGGCTTGCTGAGACCAGTTGCTGCTTGTTTGAGAGATTTTAGGAAACTCTGAAGAAGGATCCAAGACAGGCCAATCCTATGGTAAAGCCTTTGGAAACAGCTTGGGGAGGCCTGAAAGTTGGGTGGGGCAGGGCCTCAGGGAATCACCAGGGCGGGGCGAACAGTGTGAGCCAGGTTGCTGGAGTCCCAGATATGGTGGCGTCTCCTGGTCCAGGGAAGGGCTCACCAAAGAAATATTAGCTTTTGCCAGCACCTCTGTCCAGGAGAAAGCTGCCCCTCAAGTCCTTGTTCCGAGGCCAAACAGCTCACATCTTTCCTGTATGTCTCTGGTACCTTTCAAGCTGCCTCCCCTCCAAGCTTACAGGGACCAATCTTAGTAAGTCCACGCGTGGGCCCTTTAAGAGGATCTGCCTGGGGCTCCCGTAGCCTCAGCCTCCCTCAGCCTCAATGCCCACTGGTTTTTCCAGCCAGAAATTATGGGGACTTCTCTTTCTGGCACTGGAACCCTGAGCTGGGTGCCTGGTGTGGGACGGGGACCCTTCACTCCTCAGGGAGGACCTTCCCAGCCGAGGTGTTCCTAATTTTTATCTTTCACACATGGGTGTGGGGCCAGCCCATCCTTGCCTCTGCCCCTCCTACCAGTCTCAATGTGGCTGCTTCTTTAATTTCAGAGTTGTAGGACTTCCATTCAGCTCGATGTCAGGTGGTTTTGAATGATGGTTGTTCTGTAGTTTAGTTGTAACTTTGATGTGGTTGTGGGAGGAGGCGATACCGCATTTACCTACGCCACCATCTTGACCAGAAGCTATAGTCACCCAATTAATATATCCCTCTGCCCACTGGCTTTTCTGCTTTTCTGCCTCATATCCTCACTCCTCCAACTTCCAGGATCACCTCCTGTAAACGTTGGTTTTATGTGTTAACTTGACTGGGCTCAGGAATGCCCAGATAGCTGGTGAAACATTATTTATGGGTGTGTCTGTGAGGGTGTTTCCAGAAGGGATTAGCACTCAAATCGATAGGCTGAGTAAAGAAGATCACCCCTTACCAATGCAGGGGGCATCATCCCATTTGTTGAGAGAATGCATAGCACCAAAAGTCCAAGAAAGGGTGAATTTGCTGTTTGCTTGGCCAAGTCATCCACCTCTCCTGCCGTTGGATGTCTGTGTTTGGTTCTTGGCCATCAGACTTAAACTGGGACTCATATCCTTGGCTCTGCTGGTTCCCAAGCCTTTGGATTGGACTGGAACTACTACCATGGCTTTCCTGGACCTCCAGCTTGCAGATGGCAGATCATCAGACATCTCAGCCTCTGCAGTGACACGAGCAAATCTATCAGGATGTAATAAATCTCTTCCTCTACACCTCTATATATCCTATTGGTTCTGTTTCCCTGGACAACCCTAACACGTCTCTCCAAAAAACTACTGGCTTAAAATGCTTTTCTCAGGGATTGTCTCAAGGGGGGTCCCAACCTAAGAAGCATTTGCAGTCAGCCTCTCCAAGTCCCACTCTGCCTCTCTGCTAGTGCCTCTGACCTTCATTACCTCTGCTTCTATGTTCCTGCAACCTGGTGGGTCTCTGTGCACTAGGGGGCTTTTCCCATGCACAACATAGGCATAGGCATAGTGCTGTAATGAGCGGAAACAAGCCTCGAATGTTTGTTTACATTCTCAAAGGCCACCTTCTAAGACTCTGGTGTGTACTACAGAGGAAATACAAAAGAAGTAATTGTATTTATTCTTTCCAACTCTTATTTTAGTGTCACAGAAATGCATAGAAATAAAATAATCTATGCCCTTGGGCTTTTTCTGTAGCTCAGATTCATCTCTTATGAGGAAATAAAAACACAAAATAAAATAAAAATGGCTATTCAAAGAAAGCTATTTTTCTAAAGACTAAAACAGTCTACTTGTTAAGAAAGACATATTACCTTGGTTAAAGCATCCTTTTCTCAGCTCTCTCTTTGCTTGGGATTAATGTTTGCCATAGAGAAAGATCTCCCTGCGGAAGGAGAGCTCAGGCAGAAGCACAGGTAGAGGGAGTGTTGGCTTCCAACACTGGGTGCTCCTTCCCACACACCTTTTGGTGCTCCTCTTACCTCCTGGTGCTGGGAGTCCTGCCCAACCTGTACTCACTTCTCAGTCTGTTGGTTATCTGTGTTATTAACGGCAGAGTTGCTAAGAGAAAGTATGTCTGAGCCAAAGTTTTCCATGGTAGTCCTGTAACCATGCTAGAAGCTTTGATAATGGGAGGGGATGCCTGCATTAAACACAGGTGACACTAGCCAAGGAAAACACTCTTTCAGGAAGCAGTGTGCTGTGGGTCACTCCAGGATGCTAACATTAAAATGTACATAAATACGTGTTACTTTTGAGTGTTAGGGTTTTCCTATTATCCAGTATCTTTTATAATTTTTTATGTTACCTTTATTCCTTATTTATTCTAATTGTAAAATTGGATAGAAGAAAGCAAGGGTGACATTATTTCCAGATGGCATGATTGTGTATGTAGAAAATCCTAAAGAATGTACAAACTGTTAGAATTTAACAAGTGAATTTAACAAGCCTTCTAAACTATATTTCTATCCACCAGCAACAAACAAAGAAACATTAAAGAAGACTTTATAAATAGAAAGGAATGGACTGGATGATTCAACACTATTAATACATGAATTATACCCAAGTTGATTCTAAAATCAATGCAATACTATTCTAAATTCCAGTAGGAAGTTTTGTGTGTGTGTGTGTGTGTGTGTGTGTGTGGGGAGCTTGACTACAGAATTTATTTGAAACTGCAGGGAACCAAGCACCTATAAGGCAATCCTGAAGAAGAATGGCAGAACTGAAGTCTTAAACTAAAGCTCTGGTATTGGATTCAAGAAGAGACAAACTGACCAACAGAAAGAAAGAGAGTTCAGAAACAGACCATGAAATATATTTTCAGATGATTTATGGCAAATTCAACACTACAGTGTAGCAAGCAAAGGATGAGTCAACTGGATATCCATATGGAGAAGAAATAAGTCTTGACCTCTATAGAAAGTAAATTCCAGATGGCTTGTACATCTATGTGTGAAAGGCAAAGCAATGAAGTTTGTAAAAAAAAAACAAAACATACAAGAACATTTCATGAACTTGGCATCAGTAAACATTTCTTAAAAACATTTCCAAAAGTATCTATCACCAAATAAAAACGGATAAATTGGGCCTCATTAAAGTCAAAATCTTCTGTTTATGAAGGTCATCACCAAAAGTGTAAACATTCAACCCACAGAGTAGGAAAGATCTTAGCAATGTGTGTATATCTCTATCTCTATCTCTATCTCTATCTCTATCTCTATCTCTATCTCTATCTCTATCTCTATCTCTGTCTCTGTCTCTGTCTCTGTCTCTGTCTCTATCTCTATCTCTATCTCTGCCTCTGTCTCTATCTCTATATCATCTATATCTGTGTCTGTGTCTATGTCTGTATCCGTATCTATCTATCTAGATATTCAGAATATATAAAAATAAAACAAAGAATAAAGAAAAACAGAGAGAAACAGTAGAAAATGGGTAAGAGACATTACAAAAGAAGATATCTGAATGGCCAGTAAGCATATGAAAAGGTGCTTAACCCACTAGGTACTGGGAAATACAAAATAAAATCACAGTGAGATGCTGCAGCACACCTATCAGAATAGCTAAAATGGACTAAAAATGAAAATTCCAAGTGTTGTCATCGTGGTGCAACCAGAACCCTTATCCACAGCTGCTGGCAGTGTGACTCTGTACACCTTGGAAAGCTGTTTGGCAGTATCTACTAAATCTCAGCATTTACATACACTATGACTAGACGTTTTCCCCTAGATACATACCCAACAAACATGCATATACATGTTCACCACGGGTATGTCCAAAAATGTTCATAGTGGCACTATTTAAAAAAAACAAGAATTTAGCCAAATACCTACCCACAGTAGAATGGACAAATACATTGTGATACATTGTAATACTTTGCATCAATGAAAATAAATAATCTATAACTACATGACACAATATGTATGAATGTCACAAATATTGATGTTGAATAAAAGAAACCAGACACAATCTAATGAAGAAAATAAAATGACAAACAAAACAGAACCAGAGGCATGGATACATGGAACAGACTGACAGTTTTCAAAGGGGAGGGCAGTAGGGGGGACTAGAAAAAAGAAGGTGAAGAGATTAGCCGAAGAACATATATGCATAGCCCATGGCCACAGACAACAGCGCAGTGAAGGCCAAGGTGGGGGAGGTGGGCAAAGGGGGTACAATGAGGGACATCTGTAATAGTGTCAGCAAAAAAAAAAAAAAAGCCAGAAACAAAAACAATGTACATATAATTCCATTGATTTAAAGTGCCAATCCAGCAAAGTATTGTCCACAGGGAGAGGTTACCTTGAGGGTGCAGTGAGTGACTAGAAGGGATTTTTATTTATATTTGTTTACACTTAATGTTTAACCATCTGTTTTTCTAGTGTTTTTTTTTTTTTTTTAATAATGTGAGATGGAGTCCAACTTTATTTTCCTCCATATGGATAGGCAGTTGTCCCAGAACCATATATTAAATATTTAGTCTTTTCCCACTGAATTTGAAATCTCATCTTTGTTATATATTAACTTCTCATCTATGTTGGGGTCTATTACTCAATACATTTTTTTTTTTCTTCAGTTTATCTAGAATTTATTCTTATGCAAATGGTTATTCATTTGTTTAAAGTTGTTTATTGGACGGCTAGTCCATTCTTCTTTCAATTTTGGCATCAGCATCACCCCTTTCAATTTCTGCAGCTCTATAATATGTTTTTATATCTGACAGATAAGTCACCTCTGCCAATCTTCTACTCTTCTTTTTATTTTTTATCCTCACCTGAGGACATTTTTGCATTTATCTTTAGATAGAGTGGGAGGGAGAGAGGGTGGAAGAGAGAGAGAGAAACACTGGTGTGAAAGAGACACCTTGACCCCAACCAGGGCCGGGGAAAAACTGTAACTGAGGTAAGTGCCCTTAGCAGGAACCGAACCTGGTACTCTCGGGTCTGCGGGCAGGTGCTCTAACCACTGAGCGAAACTGGCCAGTACCATTTTAGTACATTCTTAATGCATTTTCCACTCAGCCTGCATTTGGATTAATTGTATATTTTTTATAAGTTGACCCTATAATAAAATTATAGTCTCTTATTGGAGATAATTCCATAGAATTTAGCATGGTGCCTTATACATAACAGGTGCTTAAAATGTATTTATTGTTGCCATTTACTGACTTACTTCAAGTCATGTACATTGATAAAGTGTGTGCTATTGATATTCTCAAAGCTGTAATCAAATACTGTGATTGAGGATGTTTGTTAAATGGCTTCTGAACCAGAATGTGTTGGAATTAATGTGGCCAAAGCACAACCTCATGCTGCCCTGACTCAGTCTGAGTCACAAAATTTCTGACACCAGAAAACACACATCAGTAATTTGGCCAAATAAGAGAGGAATGGCTCACCCAAATGATAGGTTAATAAAATAAATTAGATTATATTACTATCAAATGCACACTGCTAGTAAATCTCGGTATATAAACTTCTGACAACTAAAGTATTTTGGTAACTTTCTGCTATAAAGACACTTATTTATAATGAGTATATTCTTTATGTGGTAAGGAGTGATCATTGAATACTTTAAAGAAGTTTGTTATCATAAATTGGTGAAACAAGACTCTACCTAACTCTTGTTTATATATAAATATGTTTTGATACCCTTTTCCATAGTTGAATTATAAGTAAACTTATCCCAAGTCATAAATTCCAAATTAACAGCATGTGAATTAATGAAGATTTTTGCCAAGAGCACTTCAGAGTTCACACACACACTGAAGTCAAGTCACACTTCATAACTCAAAATCAGCGACACTCACTTTTGAAAATGTTTCCACTAAAAAAGGAATAAATATGCTATTCTATTGAGTGACTAATTATTGCCTCAAGTAAAAGAGCTATGCTGTTCTAAAATACTAGACTATATTTATAAAAATAACTATTTATTGGCCCGAGGTGCCATTATTTCTGCTTTGGGTTGAGTAAACTGAAGAACTCAACTAATGAGTTTTGTACAGGCTTGATGTGCATAAACTTTCTCGAACTCTTGTTTTATCTAAGCCTCAAAGTTTCTTACTTTTAAATCTTGTTTATTGTCAGCAAAACGTGACTTCTTTACTTCAAAATAAACAGGTTATAAAAAGTCTCATAAGTCATCTTAGAATTTAGAAAACTTATACCAAACAAAAATCTTAATGGGTTCAGTGTCCATGATTCAAAAACATACGGATTGAATTTCCCTTAAAATACACATGAGCTTGAAAGTGGTAGGCCAATTGCACTTGAGGTTTTGTGGGAGCCAAGACCTTTGGAAAGGCACTCGAGATGCTTTTCTGTATCCTCAGATTCAACCAGGTTTTCCAATTCAGCAGGAGCTCCTTGTAATCACAAGCGATGCATGTATGTAGCTTGCAATGCTTCCATGTGAGTTGTACAAGCCTTTTTGAAGACCAAGGGCACATGGAACATTCTGCAGTGAAGGTAATTGGCTTTCTTTTAGTAAAGATAGCAGTGTGCATCACCTATTGCCTTTATCTCTAAGATGAAGGGGCTTAGTCTTGACTCTCACAAGCATAACAAAATCATATTCCCTAGTAAGCAAATTTAATGTAGGTGGTCGCACCACTAGTTTAAATACTTTGTGTTGTCATCTTTACTTTTCTCTTTTGAGGAGGGAGATGTACAAAGTCTCCTGTTTTCCCAGAGCCCAGGCACAACCTAACTGTGTGTATGTGTATGTGAGTGTATGTGATACTGAGACAAACTTTGGTAATGGACAAGGAACTGATAACATTTTTAGTCATTTTCAATGTCTTTTTGAATTGATGGAAAAACTGTCCAGCACAGTCAGTAAATTTATGTTTTATATAGCTAGTGAAGATTTTACATTCTTTGGAATCTGGAGGGTGGTTTCTTTACTGCTAGGAAAGGGAAAATGCTAATTAGATTTCCTAGCTTTATGATGAGATCATTTATTTAAACGAAACTTTTAATGTGGTGGTAGTTCACAGTTATTTTGGCTCTGTAAACTTTGCTTGCAAGTTGATATTTAGTTTGGTGTGAAATCATTTAAAGAATGCATTTAAAAAATATTTGCATGTGATATAGCATGGTATATATTTAATCTGGTAGGGTACCCTGTGAACAAAGGAACTTTGACTTTCTTGAGCTGAAGAGTAACTTAGGAGCACTGTCTGGTGACTCCTGGCTGGTCAGTGGACGAGGCCCAGAAACATTTACTCTTTCCAAGTGAACTAAGATTGTCCAATCTTTCTTCTTCAATGTAAACAGCTAAACGGTGGTCAACTTGAGGGCTAAAGGGTTAGAAAGTCTTGATTTATGAAACCTAAATGAGGTGTTCTCAGAAATGTTCTTTCTCGTGGGAAATTAAATTGTAAGATATGTTCTCTTTAAGAGGATTTCTGTGTATTTTTTGATGGGCTAAGTGGAGATCACTACTTTTAAAGGCTTTTTAATTAAATTTTCATGCTTCAAACCCATCAGTAAAGAGAAAAAAAACATATTTTGGGTATCTGGATAGAGACAAAAGATGTTTTCACACAAGATATTTCACACATAGTTATTCTATAGGTAACTATGCTGAGATGAAAAAGCGACCCCTGAGTTTCTGTAGTTTAAAACGGTAAAGGTTTATTTCCTGCCCCCTTGAGCAAAGTCTGGGGGTTCTGCATGTGTCCAGAAGGAGAGAGCTAGGACAATGAGAAGCCCCAGTGGCTGTCACACTCTTTTGTGCACTTATCGTCTATATCAACTTAATTTTTCTCTAAGGTTTTTATTCATTTGTGTATCTCTCGAGAAGGTGAGAGATTTGGGACCATTGGAGAACACAAATTGTTTCTCCTTACTACAGGAAGAGAATCATGACTTGTCATAAACAATAGAGTAATTGACCAGAGGCATCCATATTCATACCTAGAAAAGCACCTCTTCATTTTGTCACTTAGGAGTTTGACTGAGTATACTGACATTGTCTTCAAAGAGAGAAAATGGTCTATGGGCAAGTTTAAAGCTTCCATGTTTAAATGTGTTTTGTTGTGAAGTCTAAAATGAAAGTTATAATAATGACAATCATTTTAGTGAATGAAGAGAGTACTACTCTTGTGCCCATGAAATTATTTATGATGAGACATTACCATACAAAGTATTGGTTTAATTTAAATAAATTTCACTTAAATTTTTATTTAAATTATTAAATTATTCTTATTGTATTAAAGATGTTAAATATTAGCCCGGCCAGTGTGGCTCAGTGGTTGAGCATTGACCCATGTACCAAGAGGTAGCGGGTTCGATTTCTGGTCAGGGCACATGTCCAGGTTATGGGCCCAAATCTCCAATGACAGGCATGCAGGAGGGGGCCAATGGGTGTTCTCTCTCATTGATGTTTCTATCTCTCTTCCTTAACCTTCCTCTCTATATAAAATTCAATAAAATTTTTTTAAAAAAGTTAAATATTAATATTCACTTCTTATTTATTTAAAATATTAATAACTTAAATTATTAAGACTTCGCTTTAAATAAATATTGAAAGTTTAATTAAACTTTAAGTTTATTTAATTTTAACTGAGCTAGCTCCAGAATTCTGTAATCTCTTTATTTGCCTTATTTAATATTTATTTCATCTTTCTGTTCACCGATCAATTAACTTAAAGCTATGCCTTTCAAACTAAATGTCACAGTCTCTAGTGGTTCATACAGTCAATTTCATAGGTTATAACTAGATTTCTTTCTAAATAGAATAAAATAGAAAATATTAAGATTCATTACATATAGTGAAGTTATTGTTTAATGAAACTTTTGTATGGTAAATCATGCCTATGTCTTTGTATTTATTTTTCTGTGTCTAGGTTGAGATGAGGGTCACTGTCAAAAAGGTTGAAAAAGTGGACTAAAGCTTATCTTGTTCAGTAGATTCAAATGATATATATTCTGAACAATCAATCTGAACTTGCGGTGAGAAAATAGGGCAATAGAAGAAAACATCTTTTTGTCATGATGTATTCTAACATCTGATTATGCACCATAAGTCAAGTATAAAGAGACAGGTATAAGGTGTAGCATAGGCAGTACAATTATACCTACAAATCTAGCAAATTTCTGTAGCAGAGGACAGTTAACATAGTTTTGAATCATGGTTCTGCTTGTACATCTATTCTGGAATTTAAAGTTGGATCAGAAGCAGACACATTGTAGTCTACCCTCAGTTTGTTTAAAATTCAAACACTGAAATAGAACATGCTTTCATTTACTACAATTAAGACAAATAATTTCTGAGATTATATAATTGAGCCATTAAGGTCTGAATAAGTCAGAATTTATAATATGCTACTTAAATTGCCTTGAAAATAAAAAGGGATCCTGCCAATTCCATACATCAAAATTTCTAGGGTGCCTTATTACTCCTAAAATATAATGTTCACACATTATCTTGCTGTCCATATGCCCTTTTCACTCCCTCCCTAACCTGGGTGCTTTTAACATGAAGTTATTTATTTTTGTTTTATTCTCCTTCTTCCCCATCCTTCAGGCCTTGATTGCCTCATTTTCATATACATGTGTGGGCAAAAGTAAGTTTACAGTGGTTCATATGGAAAATAATACAATAACTAATAAATAATAATATAAGAATAAACTGTATTTTGCATACTCACAACTATAAACCTATTTTTCCCCTCACCTGTATATTTTTTCTCTAGTTCTGGTTTTAAATTTCCATGTATCTATCTATGTATCTATCTATCTACAACATAAGAAATGGATCATTTAAGAAACACATTATTGTACTTAAGCCATGTTTTTGATAGTTATTTCTGTGAGAAGCTCAAGGACAGGAATTTTGTCACTGCATTTTTGTCCCCTCACAGACTTGCATGTGATAAATGTTCCCCCCAAATGGCTGAATAAATAAAACAAGTAAGAGTGATGATAGAAATGCTCACATAAGCACTACAAATTGGTATGCTGTATACCTGCCATTGAATGGTAGGAGCTAAACATTGCAGAACATTATAGATTCTGGGGCTGAGTTCTTAAGTTGAGAAACTAAAGAAAACACTTTTAAAAAGTGGTCAATATTGAGACAGCTTTTGGACCATCAGGGCTTTGATAGATGATGAGGGGAAAGGGTTTTTTTCTCTGACCTTTTCCCACTTTCAGCTTCCTCTTACTTACAAAATCCTAATGCAGAGAAGGCAAAGTGGGCTTATCTCCCGTGCTGGGAGCACGGTGTTGAGAAGGGTCAATGCAGGCAGGGCACCATTTTCTTCATAGACACTGAGCAATCGACACAAACTAGCTCACATTTATGTCACAGAACGAAACAGCTCCTTTAACTGGTAGACATAGCCTTTGGATTGTATTTTGTAAAACAAGGAGTGGCAGGGAAGTTCTGAGGGAGAATACCTCCATTTGTGATCTCTCGATTCTAGCCTGACAGTGTATTTCTTTATGTTCTGATTTTTCTATTTCTAAGATGAATTCTGATGGCCAAGCTACCCAACCTGTATTTCAGGGGCCAGAATAACAGTATAGGACTTCTTAGGTAAAATGATAACCCCTAGGGTGTGCTGCATGCACTTTTGTACATCTTGGGGTTTTGAATGAAGTGATTATACATATCTATGGGTACTTAGGCCACCCCTGTGATAGATCGCAAATTAAACTGGTGTTTCCTTCAAATGCTTTGATAGTGGTCTGGGAGAATAGCATGGCAGTGTGCCAAAATGATGGTTTTTGCTGCCTTCTTGAGTGGAACCTGCCTTCCCCTACCAGCATCAAGACTCATTATGTGTCCAGGTTGTCATAATATTTATTCACAACAGCTGGCGTGGGACGGAGAATGAGGTCTATATCTTCATTCAAATGTGATCCATGACTTGGTTTATTTGAACTAGTACAGAAGAAGAAACATCTTTATACAAAATGACATCTGTGAAGAGATGCATTTGCTTTTCAAAACAGGAATGGCATCACACATTCATGACTTTCTAGGATGGCTGCAGATGTCCACATAAAAATAATACAAAGAGAGACAATTGAAAAGTAAAATGGATTTACAGGGCATTGTACTCTGAACTAACCACTGATTTCCTCTCTTTAGTCAAGCAGGGCAGAAGAAAAAGGAGAAGCAGAGTGAATATAAGGCTGATAACTGCTGTGGTCGTGGCCATCCGTGAGGCAGCTGAGCTTTGGGAAGTGGTTGGCTGGACAGTGAGGATGGAAGGCGACATCTCTTATCTGAAGTAGAGTTTCCAGGGTGCTGCCAACAGCAAGAGGGGTCATTTATAGATTGAGTTCTGCTATGAGGGTGTCTGGGGGTGCACCTGTGGCTTCTGCTCCAGGCCACCGATGACTGCAATGTTGCTAAAGCATGGAGTCTTCCTTGATCCTGCTAACCCTCATTGCTCGGCCACTCAGTTGCTTTCATCCCAGAGTAAGAGGGGAAGAACCAGAGTCTTTTGGAATAAATCGAAGTACCAAGGATCCTTTTTATCCTTCTTTACTGAGGACTTTCAGGCAAATACTACTTCGTGATGCTCGACACCCTTTTCTTTCTCATGTTTTGTTACACCTGATTCTCTCTCAGTTCAGCCATAGACCTCCAATTCACAGGGGAGATAATGATTATTAGAGCAAAAACACAACACAAAAGACTTAATGGTATTAATACCCAAAACAGACTCTTAAATTTCAGAGACAATAGTGGAGAAAGAGAAAGGCCAAGTTTGGATATTGAGTGTTTTTATTTTTTGTTTGTTTTTAGGAAATAGAGAAGGGGTATTTGTTAAACATTTTAATCCCATGGACCCTCTTGGCAATCTGGAGAAGCCCATGAACCACATCTCAGAAAATTTTTTTAAAGTACACCATGTAATGCATTGATTAAAATTGCAACTTTTTTGAAATAGAGTTTCCAAATGAGTAAGAAATGACAAATGTCTCATGGAAAAAATATATGCTTCTTTATGAATTCATTAGATGACAAGATCCAGGGTGTGTGTGGGGTCTAGTAACATTGTTATTTCAAAGTAGTGGTGAGCACTGATATAATATTTTGAGATAGCTGCAATATCTATAATGTGATATGAAACTATATATGATTTTTTTTTGGTAACAAAGTCACAAATTCTCCTAATACCACTGTAGTCTGCTGCCCTCATTGATACTGCAGAAAATGTTAGATTCCAATTAGAAGTTAGTGGAAATAATGGTTTATTTTTTTCCCCATTTAAGTTCATAGAGTTCCTGAATTCGATAGACCTGAAGACTCCAGGTTATAAATTGTTGATCTAAAGGAACTTTTGATAGAGCAGAACATAAAGTGAATTTCTTTTTTGGGATTTAAAACAAAATCCCAACCCTCTACATCTTCTCCTTTGGTAATTATCAGCTTGTTTTCTATATCTATGGGTCTGGTTTTTTTTGTTGTTGTTTGTTTTTTAGAGTCTCTATATAAGTGAGGTCATAAAGTATTTGTCTAAAGTTAATTTCTAAAAGAAACTGGTGGAGTGCTGGACCTCTCTGCTCTGAGGGAGGGGCATCAGGCCTGGGGGAGTTGGGGACAGAGGCTGGTGCTAAGGGTCCTGGCACTTGGACCCGCCCTATCTGTGTCGAGAGAGCTCAGTCTGAGCATCCTCAGGAACAAAGCCAGTACTGACGTCCGTATCCACCTCACACAGTACACACTCATTCATTCAGTGTTCAGTCAACAGTCATTACTGAGCTTCGATTTTGTGCTGGGTGCTGTGTTGGATGCTGGTGCCTGTTTTCATGGAGACAGCAGTCTGGTGGCGGGCAGAGGCCATAAGCAGTTAAAAGAGAGTGAGATGTGCTAGGCTAGTGCTGTCTGGGTGGTAGAGTACGCAGGAGGGGCGCCACCCAGAGGGCAGGGGTCAGGAAGACATTCCTGGGGGAAGGAGGTGCTGGAACGAGGGTTGAAAACGGTTCCTCCCAGAGGAGAGAGAATGGAGTACCCTGCAAACCAGAGCATGGCTGGTGCTGAGAATGTGGGAAGGGCGAGAAGTGAGGATGGACAAGTCGGGGTGTGTGGAAGTCAGATCATCGGGGTCCTGACAGCCGGGCTAAGCTCTTGAGAGCAGCAGGGAGTGTTTCAAGCGGTGAAGGGATGAAGCCAGGACTCGCTTTAGTACAGAGAGAGGATCCTGGATTTGTGCAAGGAGAGAAAAGAGGCCAGAAAGGGCTGTTAGATGATTACTTAGCAGGATGGTGATGGCCTCACTGGTGGCATATGGGAAGGAAGAGAAGTGGACAGATTTAGGAGATATTTTGCAAGGAGACTATTGAACTTGATACATGATGTGTTTCAAGGAACAAGAAAGAGGATGGAATTGAGCATAGCTTTCAGGTTTCTGGACCAAGTCATCACCCCAGAACATCATCATTTCAGAGAGGAGCAGAGGGCAAGAAATCCAAACAGTTTACTAAGAGAGGATGATCAAAGGCAAACAATAAGGAAGAATTGATGCCTAGGGAACATATTTTCAGAGAAAAGAGTGGTCAGTACCACTAATTGCCACTGAAACATCAAGTAAAATGAGCCTGGGGCAGTGGCCATGGCCCAAAGGACACAGGTCTGTGGGGAACTTGGCAGCAGCTGTGCCTCTGGCATTGCGGGGACCGCCTGGGGTCCCAGGGAGCAAAGAATTCTGAAAAGGGTGGAAAATGGGGCCGTATTCACGGCATTGGCCGTACAGGGGAAATAGGGAGAGAAAGGATGATTGCTGGAAGAGATTTGTTCACTAGGAATCTTTTATTCCAAGCAACAGAAAGCCTAAGTCGAAGTGGCATAAACCCAAATGGAATTTATTGTTCCATGTGGCTGAAATTAGGTGCTGATGTCATCTGAAACTGAAGGGGACGGGGCGGGGGAGGGGGCGTGGGGCAGTGAGGAAGGGCAGCTGCTAAAGACAATGAGGAGGGGAACCAGCTGGGGAAAAGTCACAGGTACGAGGAGGGCCCAGTGGGGGCAGGAGTTGGTTGTAACTGATCAACTACTCTATGTGTGTGTGTGTGTGTGTGTGTGTGTGTGTGTGTGTGAAGGTACTTTCAGATAATAGTCATTGACTAATTTTTAAAGGGTTTCTTTAATTTGGGTAAATCTAAAATATTGCCATGCCATCCCCACTGAGTTCATAATGTCTTTTTATTTTGTATTAGGCTCTATTGCTGCGTAACAAATTGTTATAAACTTAGAAGCTTAAAATGCCACCCATTTCTTCTCTCACACTTTCCGTGCATCAGGGGTCTGGGTACATTAACTGGATCCTCTGATCAGTGTCTGAACAGGCTGGAATCAAGGTACTGGCTGGGGCAGCAATCTCATGTGAGGCACAGGTTCTCCTGAGCTGTTGGAAAAGTCAATTCCTTGTGGTTGTGGGGCTGAAGGCTTGGTTTTCTAGGTGGCTGTAGGATGGGGACAGCTCTCACGTCATTGCCACACGGCCCTCTTCAACATGGCCGCTTGCCTCGAGGCCAGCAGGGCAACCTCTCTGACTTTTTCTGGTTAGGGGCTCACCTGATTAAGTAAGGCCCATCTAGGATAATCTACAGAAAGTTAACTGACTGGCAACCCACTCCTGGAAGTGAGATCCCATCACATTCTAAAGTCCTGACAACACTAAAAGGGAGGGACAAGTCAGGGCATGTATATCAGGGGGTGAGAATCCTGAGTTTATTTTGGGATTCTGCCCACCACTCTTCTTTATAGTCTGTTTGTGCTTTACGGAGCATCTTCATAGATCATCTCACACTTTGTTACTGTGGCACACGGAACAACTGCTTCCCATATTCTCCTCCCCTGGAGGAGCAAGACACGGCTGCATGCTTGCCATGGCTTTAAGGTGAGAAGAGGACAATTTTCCACTCCTTGGTTTGGGGATTGACCATGCAAATTTCTTAGAAGAATAAAGGGGATGGGGCTGAGAGAGAGGGAAACATTTTCAGACCCAGGTGCAGACCTGACAGGTGCAGGAGAGGAGGAATAAAGAGGGTGGGAGAGGAAACAGACCACAGGGCAGTTCAAGGAAAGTTTTGGCCAGACTAATTAATAGGAGGTCCTCAAGCCAAAACCACCCAACTGAGAGTCCTGTGTCTTGCAGGAATGGCTCTGCGTTGGTGCCCTCTATCATCGAACTTGGATATTGGCTGGGAGCAGCAGGACAGCCCAATGGTGTGTTCTCGTGCATCCCCTGGGCAGAGTCATGTCACAAAACGTAGTATGGACAGAGGCTTGCAAAATGCTTGTTTGGTGCACCTGTTATCTGATGTTGCTGCTTTTGCCATTGGCCCTGTCAGCCAGCACGAGACTGCAAGCAGAACCACCCTTGCTAACCTGCAGTTGTGAGTGTGTATCCCTGAGGTTTGGGGATTGTTTCTTACACAGCAATAGCTGACTGATAACATGGTCCAACACAAAATGCTGTGTATAGCATTCTTCAGCTTCAGAAACTAAAAGATGTTTGGTTTTATATTCTTAAGGCAAGGAGGGGAAGTAAAATCTAGGGAGAATCAGAAAATTAGAAGAACACAGTATTTCTTACACAGATAAGTAAACTGGGATCTAGAGGGGTTAAATAAAAGTTCTCAATTCACATAGCAATTTAAATAAAATAAAAAGTAAGTCACACTAGCCTGGGTCTCCATGTAATACCGCAGTCGTCAACCATGCAGATTCTGGGAGGTGACTATTATCTCTTACACGTGAAACATTGTAAGCCTCTTAAATAGTACTTGATCATAACTGTTTTTAATTAGAACCAGAAATGGGATAACTTTCAAATGGAACATCAATTTTATTCAAGTTGAGTCTGATTTTATAGTATTTTGACTTTCTAAGATAGAAAGTTTGGAAAGAATTAAAAACAGGAGGAAGAAAATATGGGTATGTTGGAAACTACATAGAATTATAGAGATCATCATGTGGAAGCCCATACATGCTGCAGATGTGTTTGGTTTGGCTGAGAAATTTTCTAAATTGAATTTGATGCCTTTGGTAAGGGTAGGTATTCTCCAGGGGCCTCCCACTCCTACCAACTCCCATTGTTTCATACCTGGCCCACTTCACTCATGGATTGCATCTCCCTGGCCCCTGAAGGTATTTGAGTTTGCAATCCCTGATTCAGGATGATCAAGTATGATGTTATCCTGTATCTACAGGGCCTCAGTTAGTGTCTGCTACATTGTAACTCCTCAATTCACTAAAGCATTTCTACATTCATTCAACAATAGCCAGTGAGTACCAGTTTGGACAGACACTCTTCTAGGTACTTGGACAAAACTGTCAGGGATTCCTTCCCTCCCAGAGCATGATTTAAACATAATAAATAGTAAGTATAATAAGTAAATTATATATAAAGTATTAGAAAGTGGTAACTAGTACAGCAAAAGAGAGAACATGGTGAGGGAGATGACTTTAATTTGCGATTTTATTTTATTTTTTGTTTTGTTTTATTAATCCTCACCCAAGGATATTTTTCCATTGATTTTTAGATAGAATGGAAAAGACGGAGGGATGGGGAAGAGAAACATTGATGTGTGAGAGACACATTGATTGGTTGCCTCCCACATATGCCCTGACAAGGGCCAGAGATCAAGCCTGCAACCTAGGAACATGCCCTTGACTGGGAATTGAACTTGATCCTTGGGTCTGAGGGCTGATGCTCTAGCTGCTAAGCCAAACCAGCCAGGGCTGATTTTGCAATTTTAAATAAAATGGTCAGTGTAGACCTCATTGAAAAGATAATAATAGGATATTTGAGCAAAGACCCGAGGAAAGTAAGGGAGATACTTCTTAAAATTTTTTTTTTTTTTTAATCCTCACCCGAGGATATTTTTCCATTTTTTGTACAGATAGAGTGGGAGGGAGAGAGAGGAAGGGAGAGAGAGAGAGAAACATCGACGTGAAGGGACACATCGAGTGGCTGCCACCCGCATGACCAACCAGGGCCGGGGACAAACTGCAACCGAAGTACGTGCCCTTAGCGGGAACCGAACCTGGGTCTCTCCGGACCGCAGGCCGACGCTCTAACCGCTGAGCCAAACTGGCCAGGGCTTAAAAATTTTTTTATCAAGAAAAGTTTTTTTTCTTTATTGATTTTAGAGAGAAAGGAAAGGAGAAGAAGAAAGAGATAAAAACACTGATGAGAGAACATCAATCGGCTGCCTCCTGCATGCCCCCCACTGGGGATCAGGCCCACAACCTGAGCATGTGTCCTGACTGGGAATAGAACTGGCGACCTCTCGGTGCCTGGGTCGACCCTCAACCAATGAGCCACACCGGCCAGGCAGGGGGAGATACTTTTTGAAGTGAAAATATGAGTAGAGGAATCATTCCTATGAGTTAAAACCTATTTTCATCTCAAATAGCTCCGGAAGAAAAGGGCTTTTCTGCTTCTGAAAGAATATCAGGGAAGTGATACCTTTCACTTACATTTTTAAAGTTCAGTTTCTTCTGTGTTTCTGAGCTTTCCTAATCTTTTAGGCACCGTCATAAGAAGCCAGCTAAGAAGTCAGCTTGCGTCTCACTTTTCTTAGGGCTTCTGAGTCCCCTGGCTTATCCTAGCACCCCGCACCAACCCATGGACTTCCTTTTGCAGAGAGAAAGTGAGATGAAGGGCTCTCATTTAAGAGAGGACTCTGCAGGTTGGGAGAGAGATGTGGGCACCAGTCCATTCGGAAGGCATCAATGGTTCTATTGTGCACGGGGCACATTTTACAGGATGGATGGCTTCCACGAAACAGAGCTGGAGCTGAGCCACAGACAGAAAACAATTTATGTCAAAGGTGGCAGAGTAAAACCTCGACGGCCCGTTGAATCACAGTCGCAGGCTTTGACTGGGGTAGCCAAGTCTAATCGAAGCCATCATTTCCTCCCGAGAGCAACTTTCTCTGGAGAAGCTGAGGTATGCATTATCCAAACAAACTGGATGCAGAACTCCGAGGTTCAGAGCTGCAGAATTTGCTTTGTTGGAAAAAAATGTTTCCCCTTCAGACAGCTACATTGCACTAAAAGGGATTACAGCCGATATCTGATCTAGCGTCGAATACTGGAACACAGTATTTGTACCCAGACCCCGTGGCCTCACACTTAACATTCAAAGAGGTGGTTACAATGTTTATGCTTCAGAGAAGGGGCTATGAGAATGGGCACCATTTCAAGAATGTCAATTTTGGAGAAGTAATGCTAAATAAAAGACTTTTTGTTTCTGTCACATAAGATGAAATGGCACTGTCCAGCCCCAGCCAATCCTAGGCTGTTACCGAAGGGACTGTTGGTGTGCGTTTTTTCTCTGTTGTCAACACCGAGGCAAAATGTAAAGACTCGTCACTCCTCAGAAATTTCTGAGATGTAGCTCACATTGAACTTGTCCAGGCCTGCGAGTGGGCCTTGGGTCATATTTTGGTCATTTCTATCCAACAGATTGCTTTCTTTGAATCTGCTGGTGGATGGAAAAGATGAATGGGGAGATGGCAACGGGGTGCGGACCGAAGCCGAGCATTCAACTTGCTCTCATGTCTCTTTTGTGAATGAACCGAGGCCCTCACCCAGCAGCGCGAGGGAGTCTGGGGAAGGACCGCCCCCAGCTCAGTCCAGGAGGAAGGAACTGACAGGGTGAGGCCAACGTATTGGTGGGGGTTTCCCTCAAAGTAGACCCTGTGATAAGGATTCTAGAGCAAGTAATTTACCTGGCAAGGGGAGGGGTAGGAATGTGGGTCAGGAAAGGAAAATGGCCAATGAAGGCAAGCTCCTCTTGAGTTTACTCTCTGCGAGATTCTGGGAAATGACATGAAGCAGAGCTAATCCTCTGCTTTTTCTCAGCACATGAATGATATTCATCGATCCATTTATTCAACAAATGTCTTTGAGGGCCACTAAATTCAGACATATTTTCAAGGGGTAGGGAGATACATCAGTGAAAAAAATAAAAACCTATGGTCTTATGTAGCTTTCATTCTGGGAGAAAAAACAAAAGCAAGATATAAGGGAAGTCTAGACCTGTGCTGTTGGATCTAGTAGCTTCCAGCCATGTGTGGCTTTTGAGCACTTGAAATGTAGTCAGTCCAAACTGACATGCGCTGTGGGGGAGAGAAAAGGGACCACTGTGGGACCAATGTCCTTGAGTACGTGATAGGACATGGAGCCTTGTGGACAAGTGGAAGAGTTTTCACAAGCTGGGAATACAGCCCACTGATGCGAGAGAGCGCCTAGTGACTGGGGGGCAGCATGAAGGGAGGTGGGCCAATGCAGTGGTGGGAGCCTGAGGAAGTTCCCTCCTGAGTACTTCAAATATCTCAGTAGACTAGAAAGCAAGCCCATGAGTTCCTAGTGAGGATGAGGGAGGAACTGTCCATTTGTGATGAGAGAAACAAGGTACACAGTGGTCCAGAGGGGGGAGGAAATGGACTGAGGACGCTAGCAGGGTTGCCGGGCAGCACGGAGGACCCACTGGAGGATAACGACTGTGGCAATGACGGATAATTGCAACCAAAACCCTCTCTCACTTTCCTCTCCAGTCGCAGAGTTTTAACTGGGCACTGGGCTACCCAGCCCGTTTTATGTTCACGGCTTCCTTCTAGTTTTTTGTAGTCATTCTACTAAGTTGTTAAAAACCAGCTATGAGAAAAGACATGCGTTGCAGCCAAGTGTGAGCAGAAACATTGGATGTGACTCTTGCATACCCTTTCCCCCGTTTTCTGGCTGGACTGTTGATGTGGAAGCGTCCAAGCTTTGTCCACACAGACAACAAGAATACCCTTGAGGGGACTCTAATACACTGCTGGTGGGAATGCAGACTGGTGCAGCCGCTATGGAAAACAATATGGTGCTACCTCAAAAAATTAAAAATTGAACTTCCATTTGACCCAGTGATCCCACTGCTGGGAATATACCCTAAGAAGCCTGAAACACCAATCAGGAAGAATATATGTACCCCCATGTTCATAGCAGCACTATTTACAATAGCTAAGATCTGGAAACAGCCCAAGTGTCCACCAGTAGACGAATGGATCAAAAAGCTGTGGTACATATACACAATGGAGTACTATGCAGCGGTAAGAAAGAAAGATCTCTTATCCTTTGAGACGACATGGAGGGACCTGGAAAGTATTATCCTAAGTGAAAGAAGCCAAGCAGAAAAAGACAAATACCACATGATCTCACTTATATACGGAATATAATGAACATAACAGTCTGAGGAATATAGTAGACCCAGACACATGGAAGTAGGGCACAGACTGACATCCCTCAGAAGAGGGGATGGGGGGTGGGGGGGTGGGAAGAGATAAACCACAGAACTTATATGCATGTATGCATGACCAATGGACATGGACAACTAAGCCGGGGACAGGGTGGAGGGGGGGTAGGGTGGCGGGTGCCAATGGGGTAAAAAGGTAAAATATCTGTAACAAAAAAATAAATAAAAATTCATAAAAAAAAAAAAAAAAAAAGAATACCCTTGAGGGTGTCAGGACAAGACGGAAGGTAGCTGAGTGTCTGAATGACCTTATGAGGCAGTGACACTCTGCCAACTGCTATGTGTGAGAGAATAAATTCCTATGATGCTTAATCTAATGGTTATTTGTGATGATAACAAAGGGCAAGGTAATAGGGAGCAGATCATGGAGAAAAGCAGACATTATAAAAATTGACCATTATATTAAAGTGTCATTCCATTTTGTTAGAGCTTCTACTGATGCTCGTTTGAAGCTCCTTTAAAAATAATATATCTTTTTTCTTTGGGCTGCTTTTAAAATATCTATCTATGTAGATCTACATCTAGATATAGGTATAAATATAAATATAAGATATCTCTAATATATTTATATTTATGTCTATATCTATATTATCTCTATATATGTCTGTATATATCTATATATCTATCTTTGTATCTATTGTCTTTGAGCAGTGTGCTAGATTTTATTTTATAAAGTGGCCTCTTTGTAGAGTCTGTTTTCCCCTCATAAAATATAGGCAGTTTTTTTTTAAATCCTCATCTGAAGATATTCTTTCATTTATCTTCAGATAGAGTGGGAGAGAGAGAAAGGGAGAGAGAGAGAAACAGCGTGAGAGGGACACATCAACTGGCTGCTTCCCACACGACCCCCACCAGGGCTGGGGAAGAACCACCACTGAGGTACGTGCCCTTGATCAGAATAGAACCCGCGACTCATTAGTCCGTGGGCTGATGTTCTAACGGCTGAGCCAAACCGGCCAGGGCTAGGCAGTTTTTTTATGACTGACTTTTCCAATAGTGTATGGTAGAAATGACACCATGTATTTGTACCATAAAGCAGCCATACACTTTTACTCGACTTCCTTGGGATGTTAGACTTTGGAATCTGGCCATCATGTTGTGAGGAGGTCTTGGCAGTCTGTGGCAACACCACATAAAGAAGAACTAAACCCTGGTCCACAGTTCTGGCCAAGTTGCCAACAAATAGCCAGCACCTACTAGCCAGCCCCTGAATAAGCTATCTTTTTTGTTGTTGTTGTTAGCATTTAAACTTTTTTTTTTTTTTTTAGAGAGAAATAGTACATTGATATGAGAGAGCAAGGCATCAATTAGATGCCTCCTGCACCACCCCCCGCCCCCAACACATACACACACAACCTGGGCATGTGCCCTGGCCAGGAATTAAACCAGCAACCTTCCAGTACAAGGGGCGACACTCAACCAACTGAGCCACACCAGCCAGGGCTAAATAAGCTATCTTGAAAGTGGATCTTATACCCCCCACTTAAGTCTCTCTAGCTGGTTCTATGTGGAACAGAGACAAGCCATCCCTGTCAAGCCATAACCAAATAACAAATTCATGAGTAAAATAAATTATGATGTTTTAAGCCACTGAGATTTGGGTTGGTTACATAACAATAGAAAGCTGCAACAGATTTAGTTCCTTAGCATGGAGTATTTTCATTAAAAACGAAAAACATTTGACGTTGGCTTTGGTCCTAAGTAACGGGCTGAAGCTGGAAGGACTTTAAGGAGACTGTTTGAGCTTAAAAGACCTCAAGGAGAATGTTAGTGGAAGTCTAGAGGGAGGATGTCAGCGAGGGCTTAAAGGAATGTGAAAAAAATGTTCCTGGAAGCTGGAGGAAAGGAAATCGTTGATAATTAGTGGTGAAGACTTCTGCAACACTGTCATCTGCAGTACAAGGGCAACAGTAAACATACCTAATGAGCTCTGAATATTTGGATGTTAGTGAATATTTGTTAGTTATAAAAACCATATATTTTAGAGTTCCAGGAAAGGAGGGATAATGGAGCACAGGCCATATTTCATGTGATAATGGCTGAAACTTTTCCAGATATACTCACTCTAATCTTCATGTCTCCTCGGCTGGGTCTGCTATGCGCTTAAACCTGTCCACTGACTTCTAACTTTCAATTCTATTTTGTATTTCTATCTAAAAAGCTTTATTTACTTCCTGCACATGTGTGCATTGTCATACTTAGTAGTTTCCTTGACGTTGCAAACATTTTCAATCCTAGGTTTTAATGTTTACTCTGAACTGTTGGTTATTGTCCCTGGTTCCTTCTTCCTTGGAGAATTAATTGTGGAAAATGGTGGCGTCTGGAAGGCAAGTTCCTCTGGGTAGAATTTTCCAGGTTCCCAAGTGCCGTCCCAATCTAGACACTTTTTAAGCTAAATGCATGGCTTGACTTTGCTTATGTGAATTTGGGCAAAAATTTTGCAAAAATCAGCTTGTCCTTACCATCCCCCCACCCCCTTTTCTGCTTTTCTTTTTGCCAAAGCACCAAAGTCACTTTCCTTGCAGTCTTCAGTGAGGAGGGTGATACTTTTTTTCCAGTTAATCTTTAAACTGAAAGTGAAACTCTATGGGGTCCCAGCTTTACAAGGAGAAGGCTTGTTATTAGACCACCCACTTTGTCTCTGTTCCTCATGCCCTAATGAGAACTTGAAAATCGCCTCTCAAGTTCCCACTTTGGCAAATGCCCTCAGGCCAAAGGGACTGAAGCACACACTTTCTCTCTTAGCTTCCAACTTCTGCTTAGATTTTGAACTCAGACAGTCTATCTTGAAGCTCATCAATATTTTTAGGAAGATAGGATTTTTTGTTTTAGTTAGAATTTTAATTATTTCGCATGGAAAAACTTGATCGGATACCCAGCCCACCGTATTACCAGAAATGCCTCTCTCCCTGTGCGGCACAGTTAGGCCTTCTAAGTGTTTTCAGGCACCATTTAGGTCCTCTGGGCTGTTTTCCATGTGGGTTTCACAAACATAAATTTAAACCCAAGGCCATATATGGAATATATACTAAAGATTCCCCAGTCCCATTAGAGAGAATAGATGGGATTTGCTTCTATCACCATCCCACCATGGAGGGAACAAAATGAGCAAAAATAATTTTGGAAATTGAAGGGGTGTTCCTAACAGAGCAATCAATGTTATATTGCCTTCTTTAACATACATGGTATGTTTAATCAGAAAGCAGAATTATATGAATGGCACTCAGTGGTCTTTGCCTTTGGATTAGAGATTCCAAAAGTAGGTCCCTAAATGTGGCCATTTGTTCATTTGCTGGCAACTGTACACTTGGGCAGAATGGTCCACTGAAAGCACAGATGGCTTGTTGGATGGACTTTATATTTGTTCATTTAAACCCGTAAGGAATTACCAGCAGATAAGACAATTTAAAATAATGTCAAGAAAATGAGATTTGCTTTAGGAAATGTTTTTAAAGAGTATTTGAAGAGATACCCAGGCACAATTTTACCTTAATTTCTTCATCTTTCCCACAATTGTGCATATCGCTTTGGAGTTAGTATTCATGATTTAGGGGAATGCTTATGTGTATTTTGCAGTCTTAAGAAATGCACATTTTCCAAGGGTATAATTTCATAAGAAAAATACTACCCACAAAATGAGGATTTACTAATAGATAAAAGCAATTTTATAATGGCATTTGCAAAGAACCCTTAATTACCCTGAAGATAATTGTAGATGCCTGGGTCTAGGGACAGAAAGGACTTAGGCCAACTCTTTCCAAGTGCCTGCCATACACATTCTCCCTTCTGAGCAAAGAAGCAAGAGGCTGTTTTGCATTAAGATTTCCATATTTTAGATCATGAAACCCATAGATCTGGCCACTACTGATAGGACCAGGGATCCTGTCTGGGCATGAGAAAGGTGAGCTGCTTAGAATATGCTTCTGCATGAAAGCTCTCCCCAGTAGGGTGTTCAGCTACCGGTGGTGGTAACTTTAACAAGACAATGAACCTTCTCTTTGGAGAAGTTTAAATGTACTATAAGAAAGAACAAATCGGTAGTAGAATAAGACAGAATGTGAGAGAGGCAGAGAGGGTGGGAGATGAGCAGAAGACAATGAGGCAGCAGAACCTATGACACAGAAAGCAGGACGCAAAGAACATGGTGGGTTAAGAGGGTTATGGTTGGGCTGGTGCGCTGGCTTTAGTGTCACAAATCGCATCCAGTCTCCATAAACGCTATTGTCTCTGTTATCTTACATTGCTTATGTATTGTTTCAATAACCTCTCCTACTTGAGAAAATGTGTTTCTGTTCCTTAATAACTGAAAGATATTAAGCCATCTCTGATAAAAAATAGGCAGTGACCAAATTGGCATTTTAATACATTTGTCATGAGCAAATTTGTCAAGGTGGTACAGTAGGTATGTGTAGTTTGAGATGCTTTACTCTTCTTCAGACTCAACAATGACATATTTTATTTATATATATATAAATTGGAGTTAAACATTTAAAAAGAGGGAATAAAAGTCAGAGCCACAATCTAAAGTCAAATGATACATCTCTAGAACTGAAGCTCAGCTAAACTGAAGTGACACCACAGGATTCAAAGAACTAAAACTGGACAGAGCTGTTGTCTCCAGGTAAATGAATGAGCAGAGGTGCCTGGATGTTCTGTTCCTGTGTTAGTGGAAAATAAACTGTTCTGTGTGAAGTGAGTGGATGACTGGTTTACTCTTGCAAGTGAGAAGCTGTGACCAGTTGTTGCCTGTAGCCCACTTCTTAGGGAATGAAGGAGAGTCAGACTGTATTACAACAGCAGGACATGGGCCAAGTCACCCCTGG
This sequence comes from Molossus molossus, assembly GCF_014108415.1. NCBI lineage: Eukaryota > Metazoa > Chordata > Mammalia > Chiroptera > Molossidae > Molossus > Molossus molossus. The sequence goes on along the minus strand of NW_023425366.1, from coordinate 27,478,271 downwards.
CTCAGGGACAGAGACAATAATGTCCTTAATATCACCTTGGGACAGAACCTTGAATAGCTGGATGGAGGCAAAACTGCTCAATGGGAAAGGGTAAGCTAAGAGTTGGAGAGAAAATCCAAACCAAACAAAGAAGCAAACAAACGCCTCCTCAAATGGAACAGAAGAAGCAATTTTGACTTAAGACTGCAACATCAACTCTTACCTGGGTTTCTAGCTAGCCAGTCTGCCCATATTTCAGACTGGCAGCCCCCATATACTGTGAGCCAATTCCATAAAATAAATCCCCATCTCTCTCTCTCTCCCCTGTTGGTTTTGTGTCTCTGGAGAACACTGACTAATACAATAGGCATGAATGAGATGGATGAGAGAGAGGCTGCAACATGGGTCTAGCTAGAGTTCCCAAAAACCCAGGAGAAAATATGAAAGAGAGAGAGAGAAAATAGTGAAGAATACCTCTTTGATGATAAAAGGTCAAAGAGATGTGCAGAAATTAAGAAATGATATGAGCCCTCAGATTTCCCACATAGCGTTGAGTGTTGAGCAGGATAAAGAAAAGTTATTCTACACCAGACACATCAAAATAGGCATTAAGAGAAAATATTACAAACAACCAAAGGAAAAGAAGCAATCTGAAATCTTAAAACTCACTAGACAAGAAATACAGATCACCTGCAAATGAACAACAGACTGGCAGCCATTTTCTGGACAATTCAAATATATGAAGAAAGATAATGAAACAGTTTCTTCAGAATGTTGAGGGAAAATAGCTTTTGGCTTGGAATATTACATTTCATTAAAATATAGTTTATGGTCTAGCTGGTGTGGCTCAGTGGCTGAGCATCAACCCATGAACCAAGAGGTCTCCAGTTCAATTTCCAGTCAGGGCACATGCCCAGGTTGTGGGCCCAATCCCCAGTGCAGGGCATGCAGGCAGGGGCCAATCGGTGTTCTCTTTCATCGATGTTTCTATCTCTCTCTCCTTCTCACTTCCTCTCTCTCTCTCAAATCAATAAAGAAAAAATAATTTAAAAATATATCTAGTTTATATATGAGTGTTAAGTAAAGACATTTCCACATATCTAGCGTGTGACTGCCATAGTTCTCCATTGAAAGAACCAGTTAAGGGCATAAGGTTACTCAGAGAAAAAAAAGTCAGATGCAAAACAAACTGAAACCTGTGAGCAGACAATTTTAGGTAAAGTAAATTAGGTTTTAGCTATGAAAACAACTACTACTTTTTATGTTTAAAAAAAAGATAGAAAAGAGTTCCTTAAAAAATAAAAAGTAAGATGGCAGGCATGTAGTAACCAAGTGAATTGTGTTTTCTGGTCTTGATTTTAGGGGCATAGAACAGAGGTAGCAATGAACTTGAAAGGACATCGACACATACTGAGATTCTATGTGTTCCATTGATATGCTCATCTAGAGCTGTGCCTGACAACGTGAAGGCATACAGGTGCTTGCATCCATACAGAGCACAGGGTGCTACTGCAGATGTGCGTGATAGTGGTGTGCTGTGCTGGTGACTCAAACATCACTAGCAGTGTTGCCTCCAGTAATGGGAATTTAAAGTACTGACTAATTTCTGGAAAGGTTCCAAGTCAACATATAGGTTTCCTTGGCATTCACACTTTCACATTTCTGAAAAATTCGATAGAAAGTAAAATGCTGCAAAAATATACAGTGAATGTTCATTAGTGTGGATTTCATATTTGCGAATTTTTCTACTTGCTAAAATTCATTTGTAACACTAAATTAATATTTGTGGTATTTTTCAGTAATGCTTTGGAAATGCGAGGGCTGGAATGGGGTTCTTGAGTTCCAGTGAGTTTGTGCCATACATTGAATCTTTATTTCTACTCTGTTAGCATTTTCTAATCTGTTAGCATTTTCTGTCAGGAAAAATCAGGTTTCCCGTAAAGGTATTCTCAGGGTCAACTCACTTTTTGGGGTCTCTCTAACTTAGATTTCAGTCTGCATTCAAAGCAGCACTCCAGTACTTGGTTGGTGGTGAGCAGTAGAATATTCCAAAGGACTCTGGTCTTGGGAAGAAAACTTATGGAATCTTTAAGTCAATAAGGGATAATCAGTCAGGCTTAGCATTAAATGGAAGTTCAGGAGGACTCAAGAATCAGTGCTCATTAGACTATTCACTGTGATGTTTATTTTCATTTTTCTTTTCTCCAACCTCCACTTCCCCCTCTCCAAGACTGAGACTGGGAAAGCACACGGCAAGTACCACCAAGTCTTGTATGTATTCCAAGGACCATACTGCCCTACTTACCTGTAAGTCGGGTCCTGTAAATGATGAAGTTTTAGGAGGTGCATAAATAACACAACTTCATGAAGGACTCACAGCAGGACTGCTTAGCTAGGGGGATGCAAAGATGTAGAATCACCTCTTCCTTGAGCAACTTAGTTCTCTAGGGAAGAGAGACCAAAGAACAAAATACTTGAAAAAGATGAGATGACCAGGTAACCCCAAGGGGAGGTCTACAATGCATTCCTAGGAAGGCGTGAGGAGAGGTTGGCAAGGCTTTCTGGAAGAGGAGTCACCCTTGAGCTGATTTCCCAAAAAAGTGTAATAGTTTCTCAGGCTATTTTATGCCAGCCCACTTAAGGTCAGGGGTCATTTGTAAGTCTCTTAAAACTCTTTCCAACCACTCTTTAGCCAGATTTATTCTATCCACAAATTCAAATTCAACAACTGTGTCAGAGCACTGGATTGTGTAGCTGAAACAGTTGGACACTGTTTCCAACCCATTAAGTTAGTCACGAAAACTCCCAAATAGCTCCAGCACATTTGCCGGATTTACTTAACATCTTTATTTTAGGGAGGTCCAAGCTTTATAGACTGTTTCATTTATTCTCATATCAAATATCACTGAAAGGTTAAATTTGGTGTTCAGTGACATTCTCCAGGCAACCTTTCCAAAGCTAAAACTGAAAATAATGGATGTGACATTTCTTCCAGGAAATCTCCTCCACAAAGCCCAATCTCGAACCCTTAGAGGACTCAGCAGTTTGGGGTTGTATCAAACCTGCCAGTTTCTTGTGATTAGAGCTCCGAGTATTTCAACTGGACAAAGTGTCAAGAAACATGGGTTCCTTCAGCTGGCAGAATTCAAAGGAGGAATGAAGGAAGGGAGACAAAGAAAGGGAGAAAGGGAGAGGGAAGAAGAAGAAATGGAGAGTGAGAGAAACTGGTTGAACACAGGAAAGTCCCCGTCCCCATCATTAATGAAAAGCCGTTGAAGGAATGAAACAGTTGCCCTTTCTAAAAAGACAGTGTGGTATAGTAGGAATAGATGGGAACAAAATCTGTATTCAAATACCATTTCCATGACATACTAACTGTGAAATCATGGGCATTAACTGAGCTTCAGTCTAACTATCTGGAAAAAAATCTGGCTTGATAAGAACACCTAATCCATAGCATTGACTTGAGAATCAGATGACTTCAAAGACTTGGAGTACTTACAAGATTTGCTGCTTAATAAACTCATTATAATAATATCAATAATAGTTATTATATGTTATGTAGTATTATTATAATTATTAGTGGTGGCAGTAACATTTTGACTTTGTAGTCAAAATCCCAGAAGGACGAGTGAGCAGTTGCATCAGTTTCGGTTAGTATCTACTGGCAACTTGAACTCTGTTAGGATTAGCTAAAGAGACAATTGCGTATTTGTTTCCTAGGGCTGCTGTAACAAATTACCACTAACTGGTGGCTTGAGACAACAGAAATTCTTTCTGTAGTTCTGGAGGCCAGAATTCATAAATCAATAAGGCCCCCTTCCTTCCAAAGCTCTAGGGGAGATTCTGTTCTTTGCCTTTTCCAGCTTCTAATGGCTTCAGGTATCTCTTGGCTTATGGCCTCATCATTCCAATATGTGCCTCCATGGTTATAACCCTCCTCCTTGTCACTGTCTTGTCCTCTTTGTGATTCTATGAAGATACTTGTCTTTGGACAAGTATATAAGGCCAAGCTGGAAAATCCAGATGATCTTATTTCAAAATGAAAACCCAGTTAGCTCTGTGAAGACTCTTTTTCCATAGAAAGTAACATTCAAAGGTTCCAGGGATTAGGACATGGGTATATCTTTTGGGGGGACAACCATACACGTACATCTGTATATGTACAATTTATTCACATAATATGTGACATGTAAGCAACACTTTTGTTTTCAGAGAATGCATGTGTGCAATAAAAAACCTGAGATAGTTCCAGGTAGTGAGCGATGTACTTTGTTCTTTAGTTATAACGACAAGCTGAGGTGGTTGAGCACGTGGAAATCACGGAGAGTGACATCAGAAGACTTGGAAGCTACTTCAGTGCCTCATTTTCTAGTTGTTTGCCTTTCCCTGCTTCCCTGTTCTTAGCATCAACTGTCTATAAAGTGAGACAATTTGCTCTTGAAACCTAGAATAAGTATGGAAATACACACTCTACATGAAAGTGCTTTGATAACCCAAAGAAACATGTTCATTTGCAAAGTCCTCCTCGTCCTCTCCACTTATTTTTTTTATCTTTATTGTTGAATGTATTACAGATGTTCCTCATTTTTCCCCCATTGACCCCCTCCTCCCCACTCCCACCCCCCTCCCGCCTCCCTCCCACCTTTTCTCACACTGATGTCTGTGTCCATTGGTTATGTATACAAGTTCTTTGGTTTATTTCTTCTAACCCCCCTACCCCCTTCCCTTTGAGGTTTGTCAGTCTAGCAACCAATTTGTACTTCTTAATCCCTTCACCTTTTTCACCCATTCCCCCAATCCCCCTCCCATCTGGCAACCCACAAAATGTTCTCTGTATCTATGAGAATGTTTCTGTTCTGCCTGTTCATTTTGTTTGTAGATTCCATTGTCTATAGATATGTATTCATTGCCATTTTGTTTGTTCATATATTGTATCTTTTTCTTCAAAAAGACCCTTCATCATTTCATATAATAATGGTTTGGTGGTGATGAACTCCTTTAACTTTTTCTTGTCTGGGAAACTCTTTATATGTCCATCGATTCTAAATGATAGCTTTGCAGGATAGAGTAATCTTGGTTGTAAGTTTTTGCTTTTCATCACTCTGAATATTTCTTGCCACTCCCTTCTGGCCTGAAAAGTTTCTTTTGAGAAATCAGCTGACAGTCTTATGGGAACTCCCTTGTAGGTAACTAACTGCTTTTCTCTTGCTGCTTTTAAGATTCTCTCTTTGTCTTGAACCTTTTGCATTTTGATGATGATGTATTTTGGTGTGGGCCTCTTGGGTTCCTGGACTTGTATGTTTATTTTCTTCACCAAGTTTGGAAAGTTTTCTGTCATTATTGTTTCAAATAGGTTTTTGATTTCTTGTTCTTTCTCTTCTCCTTCTGGCACCCCCAAGATGCGAATGTTGGCATGCTTGAAGTTGTTCCAGAGGCTCCTTACACTATCTTCATTTTTTTAGATTCTTTTTTCTTTTTGCTGTTCTGATTGGGTGTTTTTTGCTTCCTTATATTCCAAATTGATGTTTTGCTTCTTGGCTTTACGTACTCTGCTATTGAATCTGTGTAAATTATTCTTTATTTCAGTTAGTGCCTCCTTCATTTCTGATTGTGCATCCTTCATTTCTGACTGGTCCTTTTTTATGCTCTTGAGGCCCTCACTAAATTCTCTGAGGTTCTCACTAAGTTCATTGAGCATCCCTATAAGCAGTATTTTGAGCTCAGCATCTGTTAGGTTGCTTATCTCTATTTCGCTTACTTCTTTTCCTGGGGTTTTGTTCTTTTCTTTCATTTGGGACCTGTTTCTTTGTCTCCTCATTTGGCTGCCTCCCTGTGTTTGTTTCTGTGTATTACTTAATGAGAGGTATGGGGCTATCTGAGACCAGATGCTGCTTGCTTGAAAGAATTTAGGAAAACCTGAAGTAGGATCCAAGACAGGCCAATCCTATGGTTAAGCAACTGGCACCAGCTTGGGTGGGCCTGAAAGTTGGGTGGGGGTGGAGGGGGGCGCTCAGGGAATCACCAGGGCGGGGCAACCAGTGTGAGCCAGGTTCCTGGAGTCCCTGATATGGTGACTGTCTGCTGCCCCAGAGAAGGGCTCACCAAAGGAACAAAGGCCTCTGTCCTGGAGAAAGCCCCCTCTCCAGCCCTCATTCCAGTGCCAAACAGCTCAGTTCTTCCCTGTATGTCTCTGGAGCCTCTGGAGCTGCCTCCCCTCCAAGCTTACAGGGAGTGAATCCGTAAGTCTGTGCAAGGGCCCTTTAAGAGGAGCTGCCTGGGGCTCCAGCCGCCTCGGCCTCCTGGAGCCTCAGTTCCCGCTGGTTTTTCCAGCCAAAAATTAGGGGGAGTTCTCTTCCTGGCACTGGAACCCTGAGCGGGGCACCTGGTGTGGGACAAGGACCCCTCAGTCCTCAGGGAGGAGCTTCCCAGCTGAGGTATCCTTCTGATTTTTATCCGCCACAGTGAGTGTTGGACCAGCCCCTCCAGTCTGGACGTGGCTGCTTCTTTAATTCTATAGTTGTAGGACTTCTATTCATCTTGATTTCAGGCGGTTTTGAATGATGGTTGTTCTGTAGTTTAGTTGTAGCTTTGATGTGGTTGTGGGAGGACGTGATACCATGTTTACCTACGCTGCCATCTTGACCAGAAGTCTCAGTCTCTCCACTTAAATGTCACATCCCCAATAGGCCTCTGCCTGTCCATTCAGTCCAGGCTCCCAACACCCTGTCTCATGGTACACTGTACTTACTTAGCACATGGTGTGAACGTACAGATGCTTCATGTCATTAATCTAATGTCTGTTTCCTCCATTAGACTCCAAGTTCCCTGAGGTAGAGATTGCATTTAACCAGCACAACCCCTGGTACTCATTTGTCAAAGGATGATGAGCCCTCCCCCACCCCCCACATAGTATCTGAAATAAGACATCGCTTATTGCTTACCATAGGAAAAGAGGGGATGCTGGTCCTTCAGGGATTGGTAACTTTTAGAAAGGAAAGTGGGCTGATGTCATTCGCAGTTGTGTGGTTACTCAAGAGATACTTTGTTGATTGGTGGACACTTAGGGGGGTGGTTATTGGAATATGCCCATCCCTGATTGGCTAAACTTTTTCAGAAAGGAGGGGCTGATGGTGACTGGTTGATGTGCAAAAGTTTGTTTATGAAAATAAGTTGTCATTGATCAAATAGATAAGTTTAAAAGTGATTCTGATGGCTACATGTTACCATGACCTTCCATAAACTAGAGAACTTTATAAAATCCTCACTTTATAGTTGTTTAAATGTATTTATACATTTGACAAATATTTGAGGTCCTCTTGTACTTTAAGTAAATAAAAGTGGATAGAATAATGTTCTTTTTCTTATTGTCAAGGAAGGGAAACATATAAAGAAAGAAACAGAGAATATTTTGTCATAATTATAGCTATGGCGATTAACGAGACAAGTGATGGGGGATTACCTGATTGATGGATCAAGGTATTCTGAAGACTGGTGTTATAGGTTGAATTGTGTCACCTCACCCAAAACGTATTTAAGATCTAACCCCCAGTACTTATGATTATAGCCTTATTTGGAAATGAGTCTTTGCAAATATAATCAAGTTAAGATAATGTCATGAGACTGAGACTTCTTGGATTAGATCTAATATGACTGGTGTTTTATAAAAGAGAAAAATGTGGACAGAGACACAAAGGGAGAACATCATGTGGGGACAGAGACAGGAATGATGCAGTCACAAGCCAAGGAGCACCCAGGATCGCAGACAACATCGAGAAGTTGGAAGAGGCAAGAAAGAATTCTACCCAGAGCCTCCGAGGAAGCCTGCCTCAGCCAACACCTTGATTTTGGACTTTTAGTCTCAGAACTGTGAGACAATGAACTTCTATTGTTTCCAGCCATTCATTTGGTAGTACTTTGTTATGGCAGCCACAGGAAACAAACACTGTTGGTACAAGTGCAAGGAATGAAGCAAGCAGCAGAGTCATACAGTGGTGCCAGGAGGTGGTGGTGGTGGTGAGACCACAGTGCCAAATATGAAGCTGCAAGAAGTGGTTGGATTCTGTGTGTATTTTGAACGTAGAACCAACAAGATGTGCTTATGAATGAAATGTGAAGTGTGAGCAGGTAGGTTAGTTTGTTTGTTTATTTATTTATTTATTTATTTATTTATTGTCTTAATAGCTGGAGTTACAATTTATTAAAATAGAGAAGATTCCAGGAAGGGGAGGAGGGTTTGATTCAGAAATTCGGTTTTTAAGTCTGAGACATCTAGTAGACATCAGATGGCGATGTTAAACACAGAGTCAGATGTATGTGTTTGGAGAGCAGAGCAAACTCTGGATTGAAGAGTACAGTTTTGATTTGTGAGTGTATAGATGGTATTTAAAAGTGTGAAACTCAGTAAGATCTTTTAGGGTTCAAATGCATAAAGAAAACAAAAGTGAGCCCAGAATTGAGCCTTGCAAAATAGACAAGGCAGGTATCACAAACCACAAATAAGAAAACTGAGACTCACTCAGAAAAAGTAAGAAACTTGCTCAAGGAGAAATATTTTGAATCCCAGAATTTCAAATTGGTTTTTCCATTTTCAAACTCTTTCTTGCTTCTAATACATGCAGTGTCTCCTATGTAAGATTTTCTGTATTAGGAAGAGTTTAATAAATAACAACTGGTTCTAACCTGTTCTCTTTCTTAATTTACCACTTTGAAAGATGTAATAACTAAAAATAGGTGTAATTTTCAATTGTTGTGTAAACACATGACTTTCCCCTCTGCCTCTTCATAATAGCTTACATCATCACCTCAACCATGCATCGTGCATCAGAAATAAATTTGCACTTGAGATAATCTAAGTAAACTATATTATTTACAGACCTAATTTTGGACTTTATTAAAATCAAGTTATATTTTGAAAGTCTTATTTAATGACATGTTCTTGATGTTCTTTTTTTTTTTCCCCATTTGAAAACGGATAACTTTTGGGTGGTTCATTGTATATTGTCTTAACGTAGTTGTTATTCGAAAATATTTTTGGTTAGGTGCTCCATGAAGTTTTGTGGAATCAAATTCATTTCATAGTCCTGCTTGGTACAGTAATGATGCAACTTTGACAGTTGCGTATTAGCACAGCACAGTTAAACAGTCTTTATCTCCAAAATAGAAAGAGTGGACTACAAATGCCTAACTCTGTGAATGTGAGGATGAAAGTGACTTTATAAATCACAGATTGTAACACTGTGTCTTTAGAGCTAACTAGAACTTTTCTTCAGAAAAAAGGAAGGCCTGGAGGAGTTTGGATGACCCAACCAAGGCAACAGTTGGCTGTGGCAGGCTGGGTCTGGAATTACAGCCTTCTATTTCCCGATGCCAACATCCAGTCCCCAAAGAAGAGAGTTGAGAAAAAGAAAAGGAAGATGAATCAAAGCCCATGACTGACAACCTCAGACATTTCGTGAGAGTTTAGATTTGAGAACAGAAAAACTGGAAAGAAAGAAGGAAGGAAGGAAGGAAGGAAGGAAGGAAGGAAGGAAGGAAGGAAGGAAGGAAGGAAGGAAGGAAGGAAGGAAGGAAGGAAGGAGAAAGAAAGAAAGAAAGAAAGAAAGAAAGAAAGAAAGAAAGAAAGAAAGAAAGAAAGAAAAGAAAGAAGGAAAATTTTTTACAGTATCTGTGGGTAAAAATGTTTCTATGAGTAGCAGGCCAAAACATGAGAAGCAAATCCTATCTTTACTGCTTAATACTGTTACTTCAATGCCTCACACCTCTGTTCCCTCTTCTGCACAATGGGGATAAAAATAATGTGGGGAGTTTGAGGATTCAGTGTAATGACACATGCAAAGTGTTTAGAACAGTGCTTGTCATACAATTAGAGCTTAATTGATGTTAGTTATATTAGTATTTTTATAATAAAGTTAGAGAATCAAGGCTGATACCCGAGCTCTTGTACTAACCCCGTAAACTCAGACAAGTCACTGAATTTCTCTGTGCCTCCATTTATTCACTATATAATGGGTTTATAAACTTTATCTGCTGACCTCATGATGATGACACGAGGGAGGAGTACATGATCATTGTAAGTGCAAGGGTCTCGAAAGTGAGAATTGCTTTTGAGGAATTCTTATGGTCTCATGTCCTGTCTGTATTCATTCCTCAAGTGCCTTATTGGAATACATCTTTCATTTCAATGTTAGAATAGTTTTTACTATATTAATGGGAAGAATTAAGAGAGAGTAGCTTGTCTTGATATGGAAGGAAGGGAAAAAGATGCTATTAAGGACCAAATATTAGAAGTCTAAGAAATGTGACCTAATAAATCATTTTATATTAAATGAGACCTTCCTAAAATAACCAGCACAAAGTACTCATTAATGTTGTTTTCCTGGACACTGACTAGTTTAATCAGTTTGCTTTTTTAAAGCAGTTAGATTTTTTTTAAATGTTAAAATTAAAATTTTTGAAAGAAACTGGCAATTGTGAAACTTTTCCTCATGCTTACATTTTAACATATAAAACAGGACAGGACAGGATCTTTGTTAACTAGTGGATAACTGAAACCCAGAAGCCATGATGCTTCTGCTTCATTCAATTGGAATTTTCTCCAGGTGCTTGCTTCGTTTACTCCTCATTTATTTCATTTTTTAAAGGTACTGTTGATTTTCAGCTTTTTTTAACCCACAACATAAAATTATGAGGCTGTCTTTCTAATGGCTCCCCTGAGTTAATAATAGAATATTAACTGCTTTGAGATTATTACCCTTGTGAAAACACTATTTTAATTGAACAAAAGAAACAAGTTTAAAATGACAAAAATGTGGGATATAGTATGACATGCTTTTATATATTTATAGTCTTAGTGTTTAGTGATATGTTCATTATATTTGTGCACAGTATGTGATCTTCACAGATGAAAAAATTAATTGCTTTATAAATCAAGCTACAGATATATGACAAAAAATTCACAAGAATTAAGAGAAGAAAGTTTCAGGTTTTGCTATCATGTCAGACATCAGACAAATCACATTTCTGTATCAATTTTCAATGAAATAGCTTCTCAAAAGAGGCCGAAAATAAAGGACAGATAAAGTAGCCTGCTTAGTAGGTTGTTCCCAAGGTTAAATGGCGATATAACTAAGTTGTTATGGTATCACCCCATTTCTATTTCTGGGTTGTCTGCCGCTTTATTGGCTGGTTCCTCAACTCATCTTTGGCAGTTGGAACATTCAGTCTCTACACCCTTTTAGCTTTTCAAAACTTGGCCTACCAGAGGGATTTCGTTTCATCCATTTTTCTCTATGTAAATTGAAGCCAATGATTTATTTCTTCCGCGGATATTGGCATTTTAAGTGTTAGCAATAAATATCAAAGAAAATACTATCTCCCTGGTAATATTTACATGTTTAACAGGTGGAGGAAGGATATTTTCAAGCAGAAAAGTAAGGATCCTTTAGTCCTTCTATGATCATATAGGTGATGCTTAAGATGGATCATGATGACCAGAACAGGAACAAACACTTTTCCTCTAAAATGCCTGTGGGATACAGAGAGGAGATATGTGAAGGATTTTGTCTTTGAGAAACAGAGGCATATTTGAGAAGTCTTTGACAATGTTTGAGAAATCAGCATATTTACTTCTGATTGCAACTCTCAAGTTTACTCTGAGGTCTTGTTTCTTTTAAATTGTATTCTTCTTTTGACAGAAAAAAACCAAGGTCTGCATTCTCATTAGTTGCTTATGTTATTGAAAAAAAATCACTGTGTTTTACTTATGTGTTCATTCTTCTCAAGAATGAATGAGATTTAAATAATATTTAAATGAGAACAATTGAACAAGAATAACCCTGTAAACATAGACTGACCATTTGTTTCTAAGGCACAGCCATGATCTTATTGACTAGACAGTTTCTGATAGGCAAATATGTTTCAATGAAAAAGAAAAACAGTCTACATAGGAAATGATTGTTGTAAATCAAGTATGAAATCTGATCTGTTTGCAAACTAGAAAGCTCAGAATCTATTCTCACCACTAGTTTAACTCTGCCCCCTTGTGTGTACAGGATGAATTGAAATGGGGCCAATAAGCTTATAAGAAACAAGGCAGGAATGTATCACACACTGCATTAAAATCATAGTTAGGAACAGAATATCTATTTAAAATTGGTATAAACTTGATATTCTGCAGTAAAAGTAATATCCCAAGAATTATTTTGTGCAATAGACCAAACTGAAAAAAAAATGACATGTAAATCTACACCCAGATTATTATTAAGATATCTTCCTGCTTTATCTCTATTACTGGATTAAGACTGTAATTACTAAAAGAGAAAAAATATTTTTGACTTAAAATTTAAACTTATCAGAAGAATATTGGTTTTCTTCTAATATATTCACTACAGTTAATTTAAATGCCAAAAAACCCACATTCTTTTAAAGTCAATTGACTTTTTAAGACAAAAATATTAACAGCATACTGAGGGGTTTGTAATATATGTAGAAATGACATATGTAACAATAATAGCACAAAAATGAATGAGGGTTTAAATGAAATTGTACTGTTGTGAGATTCTTAAATTATGGGGGGAGTCATAAAAATATTAATTCAAGGTTGACTGTGCTAAGTTAACAATGCATAATATGATTCCTGTGGCATATATACACCGTCAGTAAAAAGCCAATAGAGGAAATAGAAGGGAATACTGAAAAACACCGATAAATCCAAGGGAAAGTAGAGCTGCAACCAAAATTTAAAACAGTAATACAAACAGAAGGAATGACTAGAAAACACATAGCAAAATTACAGAATTAAACACAACTCTATCAATAATTGTGTTACATCTACATGTGCTAAAAAATTCTATGTAGGAGGCAGATTGTCAGACTAGATTTAAAAAGCAATATCCAACCACATGCTGTTTATAAGAGATTCTCAATAAACGTAAACAGATTAAATAGAACATGATATACCATGAGATACTAAGCATGACAGCTAATGTGCCATTTATCATCACACAAAGTGGATTTCAAGGCAAAATGTATTACTGGAAGTAAAGAGGGTGATTTCATAGTGATAAAAGGGTCAAATCATCAAGGACATACTGACACCCCAAATACAATTATCTATAACATACATAACACTCTAGCATACACATTTTTTTCCAAGTACACATGGAACATGTATTAATTTACTATAAAAACATATCTTGATAAATATCTAAGGATTGAAATACAAAGTAAGCTATTTTTAGCATATGAGAATTAAGTTAGGAATCAATAATAAAATATATCCAGAAAATTACCAAATGTTGGGAAATAAGAAACATCCTCAGATAACTAATAAGTTAAAGAAGAAATCACAGGATAAATTAGAAAACATTTTGAATTAAATTATTTTTAAACATAGCACATCAAAATTTATGAGATGTATCCAAAGCACTGCTTAGAGGCAAATTCATGGCTATGATTACTTATGTTTGAGAAACTACAAAAAACAACAAAAAAAACAACTATAAAAAATATTCAAAAAAGAAATTAAATCCAAAGTTATAGAAGAAAAGAAATAATAAATGTAAGTATATAAATAAATAAAGAGAAAACAATGAAGCAAAACAAATCAATAAATTTCACTTGAAAAGAATAATATAATAATCCCCTAGCTACATTCACACCGTAGCTCCTCAAACTCCCACAAAACAAAACAGAGAGAAAACACAAATTGCCAATATCAGGAATGAAAGAGGCTATCTCACTACTAATCCTATAAGTAATACAAAAATAATAAAGCATTATGAATAAGTTTGTGCAAATAAATTTAACATTTTGGGTGAAATGGAAAAATTTCAAAACAAATACAAAAAGAAATAGAAAATTTTATAACTATGTATATTAAAGAAATTAATTTTTTAATTAAAAATTATTCTAAAAATTTGCCAGGTTTATATGATTTTACTGATTAATTCTATAAAATATTTAAGAAAGAAATCAGTCTTATCTTACAATAATTATTCAGAAAATAGAGGATAAAGAACATTCCTTATTCCTCTTATGAGGCCAATGTATCCCTGATGTCAAAACCTGACAGAGGCAGTACAGGGAAACAAAATTTTAGACTAATCTCTCTTTTTAACTTAGACTAAAATCTCACAAAGTTACAAGTCCATCAAGTGACGTAAATAAATGAGTAATCCATCACAATCAGTGGGGTTTATTGCAGGAGTACAAGATTGTTTTAACATATGAAAAATCATTAAGTGTAAGTTGCCACATTTATAGAGGAAGTAAAACATACCATATTTTCTATATATGCACTGAAACTGTGACAAAATTCAACTCGCATTTATGATTACAAAAACAAAACAGAAATCGAAGGGAACTATCTTAATCCTATAAAGCACACACATATAACATCGACGATGACATTGCACGTAGTACATATACATAATACAGGACACATATACATATGCTTTATACCTAATTGTGAAAACTTTGGAAAAGCAAACATGTAAATTTACTGGTATCAGTAGTTTCTCAACAAAAGGTCCCCCAAGATCACTCCACAATAATATTGCAAGTCAACCAGCTCCATCCACATATTCACTTGGATGCATACCCATTTGGAGGCACATTTTTATTTCCCCACTGTCAATCATAAGAAAACAACCAATTCTGAGCAGACATCTAAGGAAAGCCACGGAAGATAGAGATGCAAATAAGAAAACAGAATCTTACAGAAACCTGGAGAAACAGAATATATAAAGAAAAGCTTCCAAACCAACTTTGACCTTAACATTTTTAGAGGAGTGAAAGAATATATTGCATCAACAAAACGAGAACAAGATACTATTTAAAAAAAGAAAAAGAAAAGAAAAAAAATTGCTCTTGGGAATTAAAAACTAGACAGCAGAATAAAATATATTTGCAAGAGTTAGAAGATAAAGTTGAAGAACTCTGACAGAAAGTAAGGTGAAGAGTTAAACAATAGGAAAGAAATGGTAAGAAAATTAGAAAACTAGTCATGGAAGTTTACCATTTGAATAAAAGTAGTTCTAGAAAAGGAGACAGAATGCATATGGGAGAAACCAAAAAATAATAGATAATTCAAAAACATTCTAGAAAGTGAAGGACATGCTTGTCTTCTAATCTTCTGCAACAAACCCTAAGTGATCTTATCCATTTGTATGGCTTGTCTTCTATCAGTAGTATACGGATCTTCAGCCCACGCTTCTTGAATATTGAAATGCAGCTTTATTGTCATTTTATTACACCGGAGGCAGAATGGTAAAACACACATTTATTCTTATAGTTCTGGAGACCATGATGTCAAAATGGGCTCACATCATGGTGCCAGCAGAGCTGGACTTCGGGAGGGCCTAAGGGAGAACACATTTCCTTGCCTTTTCCAGCTTCTGCCTGCATTCCTTAGCTCCATCCTGCATTCCTCCTTCCATCTTCAAGGTCAGCAATCACATTGCTCTAATCTCTGCTTCTGTCTGTACATGTCTTTCCCTGATGGTGCTTCTCCTATCCCCCTCTTTCACTAGTAAGGACCTTTATGATTACACAAACCCACTAAAATAATCCAGGATAACTCCCCCTTCTCAAGGTCATTAACCACACCAGCAACATAGTCACAGCTTCCAGAAATCAGAGCCATTATTCTGCTTATCACTGCTGGGTAGAATTGGTATAGCTAGACAGAAATCATTTTCAAGGTCATAAAAGAATCAGTGTAGTGTGTTTCAGGGCAGTAAGAAGATTTGTGGCTGGTTGAGTTTCATGTTGGGATGTACTGAGAGAATGGACGGTGGTGGGGAACCCAGATTATGAAGAATCTTGGTTGCCAGGATGACCAGTATTTGGATTTCTCTAAAGTCAGTGGGAGAATTTTGAAGTTTTTAAAGTATGGAGTCAAAGGTTCTAGAGATGTACAGGATCTTAGGGGGAGTTCGGACCCCTCCCCTGCCTTCAGGAATGTAATGTGTGATGATGGTCATTTTAAAGATAAGACAAAAAAGGCTAGCCGTTTTGTCACCTGAGCCATAGGTCTGGAATATTAACCTAGTCTTCTATTGCTTTCGGCTTTCGAAGTGGTGATACAAATTCTCTACACAATATCTTGCAGGATCATTGATTTTAACTTTTCCTTTGGCCAAATGGAAAAGGGATGGAATGAGTCTGGGCTCTTCTGCCAATCAAAACTTTCAGATTTACAGATGCCAATTTCAATATACGTATCATGACAGTCAATTAGCACGTAATATTTTCACATTTCATGACAGATAACACTGAGCCTTTGGGATTTAAGGGAGTTTTTTATAGATAAACTTTAAAGAATATATGTTTATAGTTATTAAACCCTGAAGAGAATTTAATTCTAGTGAATATTCTCAGCCTTCAACTGTATCTAACAAATTTCTTCTTAAGGGCTTTACTCTTTGAAATTCTATCTCTTTCTTGTACCTATTTAAACATCCCACCCCACATTTTCAGAATTCCTTATACAAACAGAACTTAATAGGAAAGCATATATATTTATGGCTATAGATAGGATTTCTTTTATTAAGAATAGCATCAGAAATATAGGGTCTAAAGGAAACTGATACTTAACAAAAGATTTAGGAATAGGTCTTAAAGAAAAGAATAAGCATGTTTAATATTTTTTTATAGTTATTCTTGATGCCTCTTTGGCACTATATATTATTTCAAAATTGAATCTGTGTAAGATCCATTTCAGATTTTAAAATGCCCCCAAATTATTTGTATATGTATATTTGTTTAACATCTCATGAGAAATATCTGGTGTTTTTTTAAAAAAATGGAACTTTTATATCACATATCCACATTAAAATCTAACAAGATCTTAGTTCTTAGGGTTATCACAATGGCTTAAGCAATTTTTAGCTATTGGTTTCTCAGTAGGTACCACACCAATATATCTTCTTTCATAAAGCTATGTATTTTTTCCAAACAGAGTAATTTTACACCTTGGAAATGTTATTTATTTTAGCACAGTCTAATATACAAATACGTCTTAAGATCTCAGTATAATTGCTATCATAGCATAATAATCTGGAGACTAGAGTTACGAATGACAAGAACCCTTTTTCTTTTTTTTTTTTTACTGTGAGGATGTGGGGAAATACTGTTTTGTTATTGTTGTGTGTTAGTTTGTTTTTAAGTAAGTTATTGCCATATGCAGAGCATTCAGGGAGATTTTTACTCCTTGGTGTTTAATTGTTATACATTTCGCCCTGGCTGGTTTGGCTCAGCTGTTAGAGTGCCGGCCTGCAGTCCAGAGAGACCAGGTTCGGTTTCCGCTAAGGGCACGTACCTCGGTTGCAGTTTGTCCCTGGCCCTGGTTGGGTGATGCGAGTGGCAGCCACTCAATGTGTCCCTTTCACATTGATGTGTCTCTCTCTCTCTCTCTCTCTCTCTCTCTCTCTCTCTCTCTCTTCCTCTTTCTCCCTCCCACTCTATCTGAACAAAAAATGGAAAAAATGTCTTCAGGTGAGGATAAAAAAAAAATAATAATAATTGTTATACATTTTAATCAGGTGAAATGATAGCCCTTGAGCATTGTATGGGACATTAAAGAAAGCCAGCATATAGAATACTGTATGTCTTTTATATATTGAAATAAAGGATGAAGGACCATATTGTTGTTTGGTCCTTGTGTTCCAATAGACAACATGTAGTAACTGGAAAAGTACAGGCCCATAATTTTCAGCAGGGGCCATTTTTAATTAGCCCATGGTGACTTCTTTTCACGCTACAGTTGAGACTTTTGACCACATCAGAGAGAGATTAGGAGCAGAGGAATGATGATCAGCTACTGGGCTGTTTGTTCATTGCTTCACATGTGTCCTTAGTGATCGTTTTCTGTCATTGATGAGACAACATGCAATGGAGCTGTGACAGCCCAGAGGAGGCCATTGAGAAAAGAGATTACATCAGCTTCTGCAGGGAATAGAATATTAACACATTGGTTCTGTCTCCAAATTTGCTTTTCGTTGACCTTGTTTAAAGGCAGCCAATCCCAAAATTACTTTAAGATAACAATGATTAACCTATAATATTTGGAGTAAATTCAGAAGTAGATGGAAAACAACAGTGAAAGTTCTAAAGTGTCCTTATTGACACAGGTCTGATGGAGATCTGTTGGAGATTATTTTCTGTATCCCCTGTATAGGTGAGAGTCCCTTTGGACCAGTCAAGGATATTGATTGATAACTCTTAAACTAGGGGTTAGATTTTACTGTCTATAAACTATAGGTAAAATTTAAGATTTATCAGCTAGGTTGTATGGTTTGGGATGTACAAGGTGTTCTTGTGGACTGGCATAGCAGTGGTTCATCAGCTCCTGAATCCAGGAACAGAGAAGTTGATAAATGGCTGTGGGTGATGTTGTCTTCCAGTAGAGAAGCTGGGTTCACTGTGGAAGGCCTTGGCCACTGAGGGCAGTGTTAGCAGTCAGTAAGTTTTGGTAATCACCCGGCAGTGGGATTCAAGTGACATCTTTCTTTGATAAACTCCATAAATGTTCATTTCGAGTATCTGCATGCTTGTCTTATCTCCTTTACGTGTTATTATTTAATGGTTACTCCTTGTAAAATGACAACCTCATGTTCTCTACCTCCTCCATGTTCCTAATACCTCCTTATGCTGCACTATTTCTTCTATTTTCATAATCCTCATTACCTTCTAATGTATCATATCAGTTTTTTATTTTGCTTATTTTTTTTTATTGTCTGCACCAATTATATATTCTAAAAGTACAAGGATCTTTGTATTTTTTTCTATGCCGAAACCTAGGGACAGTTTCTTCTATACAGTAGGTGCATAATAAATATTTTTAAATGGATTAATTAATGAAAGGAATTTGGTGTTTGATATATTTCAATATGTTAAAATAATTTTAACTCAACATTATGCAACACACAAATGTTCTGCCACTGGAGGGCCCTAGGTAATAATAGAAAAATCACAACAACCCACCCATGAATGTTTTATTTTGGGAGTATACCAAACTTTTATTTGCTGAGATCTCAAGCTCATCAAAGCTATGGGTAGGTTATCTGGCAACCTCATGCATTTACAATATTTACTTTTAAAATAAATGCTTTGTCCTTCAATTAAGCTCTTTAATTTTTTATTTGGAAAATAAAAACTTTCCAAGTTAAAAGATGTATTGGTATTAGGTCTTCTGATTGTTAATGCAATTAATATATTTAGGTTAATTACTATATTTAAACAACAACCTTCTGTGCAGGGAAATCCTTACCTGTAAGCTCTGTGAAGATCAATACACCTTGGTGAGAAGGGAGATGGGTTTAAGGAAAATTTAACTTTTCTAGAAATTCCGAGTTTATATTGGCAGATTTTAGATTGTTAAAGATTTGTTTGTATTTAGTTATCACGTGTCAATAATTTCCAGCTCTCTCTTAAAAATTCATGTATATTTGTATATAATATATAAAGACACATGAGCAAATGTATGTGCAATATATACATGTGTATGCATATTTAATATTAGAAATTTTATTGAGATTTAAGTTTTCTGATGATTTTAGATTCTATATTGACCCTAGAATTTGCATGGTTGATGTAATGAGATCATTTTTTCCATGATAGAGAGTCCTCTTGATGGGAAATTAAATTCAATGCTTTAGAATCATATTTATATTTTGCTCAAGAGTTTTGATAAATGCATAATTTTTTAATGGGAGTTTTTAAGGCTCCCAACTCAGGAATTCTTGCTTGAGAAAAAAAGCAAAAGTCAAAGATTTCAAACAGCAGAAGAAATAAGATATTTTACGGCAGTCTTTTGTGAATAAACCCAGATTGGGTGAGTCAAGGCTAGAATTAGGACAGTCCCAGGTAAGCTGGCAAGAATCTACATATTTCTGCTTATGTCCAAGGTGTAAGAGAGATGCCACTATCAGAAAAATCTTGGCTCCCAAGAGAGAAACAGACAGTGCAAAGATAAACATCTTTTTCCCTGCAAATGTACGGCCCTGGATTGCAGAGGCACCTTTGTGGAGAGGGGTGGGGCCAGAGTGCAAGTTTCCCCTCTGATGATGCCAGGGCACCATTCTAGGTTTCTCCGCTGCTGGGTGTCATCTAACATCTCTCTCCACCTTAAGGTGATTTTTATTCATGCCATACATCAACAAAGAAAGATACAAAATCTTTTAAAGCCATTATTTTAAGATAAGAAACCCATCGTCATCTTCCATTCATCATATTTTTCTTTTTTTAAATTAATGTTTTAAATTATTTTTTTTCCTTTATTGATTTTTTAGAGAGAGGGAAAGGAAGTCAGAAGAAAAGAGAGATAGAAACATCAGTGAGCGAGGACATCCATTGGCTGCCTCCTGCATGTCCCCCACTGGGGATTTAGCCCACAACCTGGGCATGTGTCCTGACTGGGAATCAAACAGGCGACCTCTTGGTGCATGAGTCGATGTTCAATTACTGAGCCACAACAGCTGGACTATCATATTTTTCTTAATCCAAAGGAAGAAGAGAATCTGAGGCTCTTGTGTTAAACAAAAGAATCCTGACTTTTCGTAACTTTTGGAATGACAGATGCCAATTTGAATACAGCTTTTAATTACCATGAAGTACTTTGAGATGTGGTAGGGAGTCTCATTTCAATGGAGATTGTTAAACCATTGAAATCCACACAATTTCAAGGAGATTCTTGAGCAACCTAGATACTTTCCTGGTTACTAAATACCAAAGAGAGACCTGGGGTATTTATTCCCTAACTTCCCTATGTCACTGGTTAAGTGTTACTTTGTTTCTGGGGCTTGCTGACACTTCCTCTGTCTGCTCTATGCAGATGCTATTCTGTTGACCAGAGAAAGCCTTCAGTCAGAGGCACGGGTCCTTACAGGAAAAAGCCAAAACCATGTAAGGGAATGGTGAGGAGTGAAAGGCTCTGGGTGGGGAAGGCCAGCATTTCCTCGGTCATGTGCTGTAGAAATAAACCCTAGAGACAGAAGAGAGTATCAACTGATATTCAAGGACATTTTGTTGGAGTAGTTTTGAATGGGGCTGTAAAGGATGGGTACACATAGTGTCAGTAAGAAGGAGGCCCCGCCCTGTGGGTGGAGGTAGTGAAATCAAGGACAAGTACACTGCAGTGAGTAAACACCTGTGACAGCTACAGAGAGCAGCCAGCCTGGAACTGAGGTGCCTTACTGGGAAACTGAGTGAGGTTTGCCTGGTACTGATTGAGGACGTGTCATGAATGAAACTAAATAATGAAATACGATAACAATTACTGACACGTAGTAGGTGTTTATCTGTGCCTATCACTGCTGAGCACTGTCTTGTCATTTTCATTATCTTTTTAATGTAAGATGAATAAAACTTTATTTCATAATATTATGGTAAAATAATTTTGCATTTAAAAATTTTTCTCCAAATTGGTTTACATTTGTTTTCTGTTCCTACATACTCAGCTGATGGGAAATTCTCTGTTACATTTTTTTTCTTTGGTACGTGCCCCTAGCAAGAACCGAACCCAGGACTCTTGGTCTGCAGGCGATGCTCCAATCGCTGAGCCAAACTGGCCAGGGCTTCTGCTATGTTTAACGGCTCATGCCTGAGTCGCAGGCTAGAATGTTTAGAGATGGGTCCACTGGTCTTGAGTTCACATTGATATGTTCACTTTCTAAAATCATGGGGTTCTGTGAAGGCAAGGGGTTCTGATGATTTGTGCCAAGCTTGGGCATAAGAATCTTTCTCAACAGAGAAGCACCTAGCAACTTTTCCAATTTAAGATTCTAAGGCTTTCTCAAGCTACGGGGGGAAACCAAGCACTGATTGCACTCTTCTTGGACCTGAAATGCCCCATTAACCACCCTTTGAGTCTATGGGAGGGCTCTCAAATTCTCTCATTTCTGTGCTGGTCTACTTCTGCCTACTGAGATGTTGAGTTTCCCCACGCGTGGGTATTATGGGTGCTTCAAAATTTCTGTTCTCATCTCTGAGATTCAAAATCCCAAAGCAAGAAACTCAGAACGAAAAACACAAGGTCTATATAGCTTCTTGGGATGAGAGAAGATTATTTTATTCCCTTCAGTGATTTATGTCTTTGAGCATAAACACCTAAATTAATATTTCAATTTATTATCCTGGCACATTTAACTGTTACATGACCCTCTGGAGTAATATTATAATGCTCATTAAGGAGGAGGAAATTGAGGCTTTGCGAGGTTTTAGAAGTACACCTACGATTACATTGTTAGTGGGACGTCTGCCTAACTTCACGGTTATAACTTCTAAAAACTATGTATGTGGTCATTTTAATTTGACCTAGTCAACTTCCAGTCTTTGCAAATTCTGAAGCTCTTGTGTAAGGTAAGAAAGCAGTCTTTTGAATGTTTTTAAGCACAGAGAGAATGAAGACATAGAGACTTTTAAGAGGCTGGCTCAGCAAAATTATCAAAACTAGTAGACATCATTGAGGAAGATTCATTGATGACTTAGAGGAACAGAGAGGGGGAAACTGAGAAAAGAAAAAGATAATGGTAGATTTCAACATCTGTTGTCCCTATATTTCTGAATGTCTCAGTAAAATATTTAATTTTTTCATACACAATTATCATACAAATGGCAACATGGAGCAGTTAAAATCTAATAACACTGTCGTCATGTTTCCAGACCAATTTACTTATAATTACCATTGCATCTGAGCATTAAATCTTTCTGATGAATTTTAAGGTAAATTTGCTAACAGAACAAACCCTTTGGAACTTTGATTGATATAGTATTGAATGTATAGAATAAATTTTAGATGAGTTGGCAGGATTATATTATTAAGATTATCCAGGCAGGTTGGAACATGATATAGTTTCCTATCTTTTAAATTTTTATTTTATGACATTTGGTGAAGTTTACATTTTTTCTTTATATCAAACGAATATCTCTCATAAAATTAATTTCTATATATTTTATATTCACTGTTGCTAATACAAATGGATTTATTTTCATCATATAATCTAAGCAGTTATTGTTAACATAAAAAATATATTAATTTGTTATATTCATCTTATATTAGACACATAATTCTTAACAGATCTTAGGGGTTCCAACAGTTTTTATTATTCTTCTGGGTTTTCTAGATGGCTAAATCATATTATTTGCAAATAATAATTACTTGCCAAAAATAGTACTTTTTCTCCCCTTGCCTTGGTGTATTGGCAGGAAACAAAGACAATGTTAAATAATAGTGATATCTAAAAGGCTTAAACTTCTGTAGCAAGTGATATAAATCTGATGAAATAAAACTACTGATTTAATACTTTATAATTTTCAGTTTAATTTGTTGAATACAGGATTGTAGTTGTGTTAATCCAATAAACCTTAATTCCAAAGAAATTCACTTTTTTTTTTTTTTTAAAGTAAACTTATCATGGATAGGAAATGACTGAATTCCACAAGATACTAGTATCTTCATGAGGCAAGATCTCGGTATCTGAAATATTTAATATATGACATGTAGCTAAATTGTTCATTTCCAGAGGCTTTTTGGCTCACTCAAATACAGCTATACTACTTCTTAAAATGCCTCCTTTGGGTGAAGAGTACTTTGGGAAATTGCATCATCAAAAGCAGCAGTAAATACAGCTTATAATTTGTTGTTAAAGAGATTTGGGGGAACTTTCTAGAACACTCGGTAAGAGGTGGAGGAGCGGGGCTTTCTGAGCTGCGCGCAGCAACGTGCCCTTTGCAGCTCCCCCACACCTGTCTCACCCGCTCATCGGCTGTCAAAAATGGTGAAAGAAACCACTTACTATAATGTTTTGGGGATCAAACCCAATGCCACCCAGGAAGAATTGAAGAAGGCTTACAGGAAGCTGGCCTTGAAGTACCACCCTGATAAGAATCCAAATGAAGGAGAGAAGTTTAGACAGATTTCTCAAGCTTACGAAGTGCTCTCTGATGCAAAGAAAAGGGGATTTATATGACAGAGGAGGAGAACAAGCCATCAAAGAAGGTGGAGCAGATGGTGGTTTTCGCTCCCCCATGGACATCTTTGAGGAAGGATGCAGAGAAAAAGAAGAGGTAAAATGTGCATCAGCTCTCAGTAACCTTAGACGATTGATATAATGGTGCAACAAGAAAACTAACTCTGCAAAAGAATGTGATTTGTGACAAATGTGAAGGCCGAGGTGGTGAGAAAGGAGCAGTAGAGTGCTGTCCCAATTGCCGAGGTACTGGAATGCAAATAAGAATTCTTCAGATAGGACCAGGAATGGTTCAGCAAATTCAGTCTGTGTGCACGGAGTGCCAGGGCCACCGGGAACGAATCAGGCCGAAAGACAGATGTAAAAGCTGCAATGGAAGGCAGATAGTTCGAGAGAAGAAGGTTCTGGAAGTTCATATTGATAAAGGCATGAAAGATGGCCAGAAGATAACATTCCATGGTGAAGGAGACCAAGAACCTGGACTGGAACCAGGAGACATTATCATTGTTTTAGATCAGAAGGACCATGTTGTTTTCACTCGACAGGAGAAGACCTTTTCATGTGCATGGACATACAGTTGGTTGAAGCATTGTGTGGCTTTCAAAAGCCAATGGTTACTCTTGACAATCCATAGTCATCACCTCTCATCCAGGTCAGATTGTCAAGCATGGAGATATCGAGTGTGTGCCAAACGAAGGCATGCCAATTTATCGTAGACCACATGAAAAGGGTCGCCTAATCATCGAATTTAAGGTAAACTTTCCTGAGAATGGCTTTCTCTCTCCTGATAAACTCTCTTTGCTAGAAAAACCCCTGCCTGAAAGGAAGAAAGTAGAAGAGACTGATGAAATGGAACAGATAATACTGGTGGACTTTGATCTGAATCAAGAGAGATGGCGCCATTACAATGGAGGAGCATCTGAGGATGATGAACATCATCCTGGGGGTGGTGTTCAGTGTCAGACCTTTTCATGGGGCCAGTGAATAATACTCACTGCTGGCATTTTACATACAGTAGTGAACAAATGAAGGACTGTATCATAGTATGCTCACTACTTGCTATTGTTTTTGTTTTAATATTCAACTATAGTAGTGTTTTAAAAGTTAAATGAAGAATAAACTCAAATATAAAAGCTAAAAAAAGGGGTTTGGAAGTTTATTTCAAGCATGGAGATGTATATACATTTTCACTTTTATTCTTTGCCACATACTCAAATAAAATGACATCATTAAAGATCATCTGAAAATAATTAGGATTGTGTCACTACTTGGATTCTGAGTGGGAACAAATAGGCACATTCGCAGGGAAAGTAATCCGAGGTAGTGCTAGGGAGACGCTGGACAGTGGAAGACACAGAGTTCTTCGCAATCGTGTGAGGTGGAGTCATGTGCCCAGGGGAGGATGCTGGAGAAGCGAGCCCAGACCCCACTGACTCTGGCCAGGAAATGAAACAGGTGTCCAAAACTGAAAAAAAAAAGGAATGTTGGCTGTTAGGTTGGGACAGAAATCAAACCCCACAACACAAAAGGAGAAGGCGTCATAATCACCACAACAAAACCTACAAAGAGAATGGCAAATGGGTAAATGTAACAATCTTACCTGATTTATTTTCTTTATTTGGTCAATGGCATGTGTTAGTGGTGATCCTACAAGGCTATAAGTACCTCACAATAAGCACCAGGGGGTTCTTATCTGATCAATTCTAGATACTTCATTAATTCTTTTCCTTGGTTTTAGATATGAGCTCCTGATTAGGTGACTGAGAGAAGAGCTAGGAGCCTACACTTACACAATCCCTTGGCTAAGAAAAATAGGTGCTACTTGGAGAAAAGTTGGCATGAGTTAGTCAAAATAAAGGGGGTGGATGATGCAATAGAACAGAAGAGGAATTAAATACACATAATGGAGCCCCAAGAAATAGCTAGTGCATGGACTTGAATTAATGATGGCAGAAGACATACAATCCTGCCTTGTTTTACATTAAACAGGTATTCCCAGATCTGTGAAATCTACCTTTGCTGATCTGTAGGGTCAGCTGTGCACCTTACTCAAGGTTGGCCAATCTAAGGTCTGTGGAGTAGGCATTGCACGTCAAACTCCATGCAAATGTTTCCATGTTTTGGTCCTTGATAAGACATTTACTTATCATGAAATAACATTTCTTTAACTGACAGTGTAATACTCATGACACAAAGAATGGTGTTGATTGCATACAAATAAAAGTATAGAAAATGTTTACTTACCTAGAATATTAAAATTAGCATCTTCTGGTAAGCCCATCATTTTGGTTATTTGAGAATTTTTGTACTCACAAGGATTTAGTCCAAGTCTGATAGTCCTCAGGGATCCTGTCATTCCTTAACATCCTAATTTTGCAGTAATAATCATTATATGGCACCATGCACAAAATCCAGTTATTGAAATTTTAGGCAAATGCAAGTTATAATATATAATTCTGAATTAATTTTCAGAGGATCGAGAAATGTCCTGAAAAAGAATAATTCCTCAAAGGGCTTTATTGTAATGAAGGTGTATTTCCTGGAATGTGTATGCCTCAGTGAAATTTGTTGTCCAAAGAACTTATTTATGATCAGACCAATAAAGTTTATTCAATTTTGAAAAACAAACAGAGAACCCTATAATTGGGAGAGTGGGGTCCCAGTCACTGTGGCTTTTAAAACCGTTCCAGCCTCATGGTACCTTAAAATGAAATCCACATGGGTCTGGTACAGCTAAGCAAAAGAGAGCAGATTCAGTCTTCATGATATAAAGGGCACAGAAATTAGTTCTAATCACTTTCCACACACCAATAAACACCAGAGCTGAAACATTTGTAATTAGTGCCATAGCAGCCACAATCTGCTGCCAAAGTCTGCCACCCAGGAAAGAAGTCCCAACCCTGCTGTGCTATTATTATAGTCTATGCCTTATGTAAATATTTTGTTTTCAATAAAAGAACCCATATGTAGCAAAAACACTTAGCTTACTTTTGAAAGCCTTCTGGTATGACTCTAGAAGCAACAGCAAAGGAGAAACCTTTAAATACAAAGTCCCACAGCAGCTTAGGGGACTCCTGCTGCAGGTGGGATGGAGGGTGTGCCATATAACTAAAACACCCCCTTGGCTCTTTTGGAGTGGGCGCTTATGGTTGAACTGCCCAGCATCCCTCTCCTGCCTCTTTTTTTGAGGCTAACTCAGCTGTTTTAGAGGAACTGCTTGCTCACTGCTTAGCCAGTGATAGTATCCTGTCTGCCAAAGTACCCTTCCTGCGCTGAAAACACATCAAACTATTCTTCCTTTATCCAACTTATATAGTTAATAATAATTAGTAAAATAGACACATAAAAAAGGAATATGTTCTTATGTAGTAAAATTTAGACCAGATACATTTGACTCAGGAAATTTTTAGTTGGTTTTAACAGTGGACAAAAAATCAATTTACAGTGGTGTAAACTCTAATCAATAAAATAGTTCTTAAACTAGTTGCTTTAGAAAACAAGCTTACCCCAACTTCCAAAGAGAATATGACGAAAGCCATGAACAATTTATAATAAAATAAACACACACACATGCATACAGCTCATACATGGTCACACAGTGTATCAGAATGTCCTTGGTCATCATCCCTGAGTTGACAGAAAATATGTGTACTGGGATGCTCATTGTTCTTATTCTTCCATTTGGTATTCTTCAGAAGTAGAACACATTCCCAGGTAATTGCTTTATGTTTTATACATGTTTGTTACTTCTGCATTAATTTTCCATGCGTATAGACTATTTTAAATGCATATAATGCTCAGTTTGGGACGTCTTTGCATAAAGATGGCATTTGAAGCCAGGAAAGGAAATAATTATACCTATATGGACAAAGTGGACTGACAACAAAAACAATTTTAGAACCAGGCCCTGGGCCATTCCAGCATCTCTAGATCTTTCAGAGGAGAACTGATCAAAGAAGATGGAAAAGGAAGAAACTTATTTTGGTAGAAGGAAAAGCAGGAAATTACGGTAGTGTAATATCAGGAAGTTAAAAGAATAAAGCGTTTCATAACTAATGGAGTGGGTCGCCTGTGATGAACGTGGCTGAGATGGAAAGTAAAATGAGTTTGGAAAACCAACCACTGGATTTGGAGCAGGGAGGTTACTGTCAAGAGCAATGCCACGGAAGCAATGAAGTGGTCACTATGTTACAGTGGACTGAGACAGAACGGCTGCTGAGGAATTGGAAACAGCCACAACAGACAAAGCTCTTACAAACATTTGTTTGAAAGAGAGCAGGTAAGTAGAAATGGAAAGGCATGTGAAGACAAAGGTTTCTGTTGTTTGGATGGGATTTCCTGGAGCTTGATTGTATACTGATGAGAATCATTCAGGAGCAAGGCAAACATTGGTGGGGTGGAACGGAAGCCCTTGGGGAGATGAGAGATGATGAGGTCCATAGATCTTGGGGAATCTGTACTGTTTCAGTCTCCCCTGCTCCCCTGACACGAAGCCATGTGCCCAGGTCCCCCCTCCCCCCCAGGGCACACTGGCACAATCTCACTCCAGAATCCTCTGTGTGATATCACTCTCATAGACATCCTCTCCCTGAGAAAACACGGGCCTCTTCTGTCAAGCTGTTTAGATCTTAATCTCTTGCAGACAGAGGCTGTGTCTGTTTTGTCTGTTGTAGAGGCAACCGTGGTAAATCACTCTTTGCTTAAGACCAGCAAGAATTAGTGAGAGAATGCCAAGTCAGCCAGGAAGATATCTCTGGGTGGAGAATTCCATCCTCCGTCTGGGAGAATGAAAGAAATGGTAATGGAGGGGAAATTACAAAGGCTCAGAGGCTGGTCTTGAAAACATCAGTAAGATTGCGAGGGTGATTGCTTGTGTCTGCTAATCACACAGGGCTGAGGTACACGGCCAAGTGGCAGAGCTGGGCAAACTTTTTTTCTGTATGTTTGCAGAAGAGAAAAATCTTATATTTTTATGTGTGTAGGAAAAGGCCACACCCCTGAACTCTGAGCAGAATCCTGAAACTTCACTCTTGAGTTCTCAGTGCTGCTACTCAAAGGACCCACCCACCTTTCTTCAGCTTCTCAAAGAGCTGCTTTTGTAGGGACCTGACTGGCACTGCTTGTGTTTTCTAAATTCTTTTCCCATTATAACTCCTTTAAAAGAATGGTCCTTTTGCCCTGGCCAGTTTGGCTCAGCAGTTAGAGCATCGGCCCATGGACCAGAGAATCTCGGGTTCCGTTCCCGCTAAGGGCACTTACCTCAGTTGCAGTTTGTCCCCAGCCCCAGTTGGGGTCGTGTGGGTGGTGATCGCTAGATGTGTCTCTGTCACATTGATGTTTCTCTCTCTCTCTCTTCCTCCCTCTCTCCCTCCCGCTCTATAATGCAAAAAAACCAAACCAAAACCAAACCAAACCAAACTGTCCTCGGGTAAGGATAAAAAAAATAAAAATAAATAAAATAGAATGGTCCCTTTTAAAATCAGAGAGCTGGTCTGGAGTCAAGTCACTCCTCATACTGGTCCCAGTCCTGCTACAAATTAGGAGAGTGACAGAGAAGGACACGTTGCCTTGCTGGCCTCAGTCTTCTCATCTGTAAAATGAGATGATTGACCTCTTCTCAGTTCTCGCATCCTGTGAACCATAAAACAAAATTCCAAGAAGACAGAGCAGGTTTGTAATGCCTTCCTTAGGAAGGAAAATTATACCTCACCAGTAATCAAAGAACCGAAAATCTAAAAGCAATATTATTTTAATTTTTGTTCATTGAGACAATATAGGTAAAACAAATGAGTGTCTGGTGCTGTTGTAAATACAGAATAACTGACCTTTTGAAGTGCACTGGTGAGGGTGTAAATGGGCACATCCGATTGGCATGTAATCTAAAAACAGTATCATGAAATGTAAAAGCATACAAGCCCAACCCTGGCCAGTGTGGCTCAGTTGCTTGGGCCTTGTCCTGTGCACCCAAGGGTTCCTACTCAGGGCACATGCCCTGGTTGTGGGCTTGATCCCTGGTAGGGGATGTGCAGAAGGCAGCCAACATCTATGCTTCTCCCTTTCCCTTCTTCTCTCTCTATAAATAAAATAGGAAAGAAAAAAAAAAACAGAAGAAGAAGAAAAGGAGAAAGGAAAGAAGAAAAGAAGGAAAATAATACTAGTTTTCATTTACTGATGAGAAAGAATGTGTGTGTGTGTGTGTGTGTGTGTGTTTCCCCAGAGAGAATAAAAAGTTCTATTTTTGGCATGTAAAGTTTGAGATGGATATTAATTATAAAAGTGGAGTAATTTCATAGGTTTTCAAATATAAATGAATGAGATGTACCCCATTTCTTTTATTCTAGTCTTTTTTGCCTAATGGCATAACTTATGACCTGGTTGGGTTTGGAGTTTGGCTTGTAGCATAATTTAAATATAGTAGTATAGACCTAGGCCCTTTGGGATTCAACCTTCAATTGGTAACCTTCAATTTCCTGGTCACATCAGCATCCTGTACATATTTAAAATTGACCCATTTTGGCACAAATAACAAATTTAATAACACAAACTCCTCCTTTGAGAAAGCCTCTACTTCCGTAGGCTGTCTTCCAGATGGAGCTCTCCTGTGTCCAAGGCCCCTTTAGGAAGAAGTGGGGAATCACTTACTTTGTACCAAAGGAATGTTTGTTCTGTCTTCAGAGAAGCCTTCAAATATCCTCACAGAATGCTGTGGAGTTGAGAATAAAGGTGTTCACCATCTTATTCAAGAAATGCGGTTATTCCACTGTGGGAAGGAGCAGAAACTAATCTAATGGCCATTCTAAAGCATTTTACTGAAGGTGTCCTTCCTTGGTTTCAAGTCCATCCAAAGTGAAATCTCTATCTTCGAATAAGAAAAAGATCATCATCACTTTACTAGGAAATAGCATCTGGCCGGTTACGTCACTGATGAGAGAGGAATGGTGATGGTCTTATTTTGTAGTCTTAGCTCATCTTTGACATTTCCTTTCAGAAAGCCGAGTGGCCACACCCTTCACACACCTCTCAGTGGAGGCTGCAGTGGAGGAGGTGCTGGGGACTGACGAGCCCTGACACCTGATCAGAGGATTTGGAGGAAATTGAGCACCTCAGCTTCGGAATGTGGCATGTTTCTATAAATAGGATAGTTTATCCTGTGGGTTTGGGTGAAACACTTGATATTTTATGAAGGATTTTAAAAATAAAAATTTATAATTAATTTTAAAGAATTTAAAAAATATAATTGCTACAAATATTTAACATGTTGCCACTTATTTATTTTTTATTTAAAAAACTTTTTTTTAAAACTTATTATTATTGTTGAATATATTACAGATGTTCCTCCTTTTTCCCCTATTGATCCCCTCCTCCCCACTCCCGCCCTCCTGCTGCCTTTCCCCACACTGTTGTCTGTGTCCATTGGTTATGCATATATGCATATAAGTTCTTTGGTTTATTTTTTCCCACCCCTGCACCCCCCTTCTTTTTGAGGTTTGTCAGTCTAACAACCAATTTGTACTTCTTAATCCCTTCACCTCCTTCAACTTTTTCATCCATTCTCCCAACCCCGTTCCCATCTGGCAATCAACAAAATGTTCTCTGTATCTATGAGAATGTTCTTGTTTTACTTGTTTATTTTGTTTGTAGATTCAATTGTCCATAGATATGTATTTGCCATTTTGTTTGTTCATATTTTTTATCTTTTTCTTCAAGAAGACCCTTCAACATTTCATATAACAATAGTTTGGTGGTGATAACTCCTCTAGCTTTTTCTTGTCTGGGAAACTCTTCATATGGCCATCGATTCTAAATGATAGCTTTGTAGGATAGAGTAATCTTGGTTGTAGGTTCTTGCGTTTCATCACTCGGAATATTTCTTGCCACTCCCTTCTGGCCTGCAAAGTTTCTTTTGAGAAATCAGCTGACAGTCTTATAGGAACTCCCTTGTAGGTAACTAACTGCTTTTCTCTTGCTGCTTTTAAGATTCTCTCTTTGTCTTGAAACTTTTATATTTTAATTATGATGTGTCTTGGTGTGGACCTCTTGGAATTCATTTTGTTTGGGACTCTCTGTGCTTCCTGGACTTGTACATCTGTTTCTTTCACCAAATTAGGGAAGTTTTCTTTCATTATTATTTCAAATAGGTTTTGGATTTCTTGTTCTCTCTCTTCTCATTCTGGCACCCCCAAGATGCAAATGTTGGTATGCTTGAAGTTGTCTCAGAGGCTCCTTACACTATCCTCATTTTTTTTGGATTCTTTTTTTTTTTTTTTTTTTTTTGCTGTTCTGATTGGGTGTTTTTTGCTTCCTTATATTTCAAATCAATGTTTTGCATCTTGGCTTTACCTACTCTACTATTGAAACTCTGTATATTATTCTTTATATCAGTTAGTGCCATCTTCATTTCGGACTGGTCCATTTTTATGCTCCTGAGGCCCTCACTAATTCATTGAAGTTCTCACTAAGTTCATTGAGCATCCTTATAAGTAGTGTTTTGAACTCTGCATCTGTTAGCTTATCTCCATTTTGCTTAGTTCTTTTCCTGGAGTTTTGTTCTGTTCTTTCATTTGGGACCTGTTTCTTTGTCTCCTCATTTTGGCTGCCTCCCTGTGTTTGTTTCTATGTATTAGGTAGAGTTGCTATGTCTCCTGAGCTTCCTAAGGTGGCCTATTGTACTAGGTTTCCTGTAGGTCCAGTGGCACAGCCTCTCTGATCTCCCAGCTGGGTCCTCAAGGTGTACCCCTCGTGTGGACTTTACATCCTTCTGTTGTAATTGAGTCTTGATTGCTCTTGACACTTCAGTGAAAGGGTTTTACTCAGGCTGATCAGCTGCAAGGACTGGCTGTGCCTACAATGCACCGACCTCTGATTACCTTGGATGATCAGCTGTGTAGGGGCCCACCACACAGAGCAAGACTTACTTCAGCAGGGCTCTGGTACCCATTGAGTCCACTTATTGAATGTGTCACTTGTGGAGGTGGTTGGGTGATGGTGCTGCACAGTGTTCTGAAGCTGTCCACTGGGTGTGCTGGCTCTGGGGCCAGGTCAGTCACTGCCTGGTGTTCTACCTGGGGCCACCAGGCATAAGCTACAAAGCAGTCTGCAGATGGCTGCTTCTTGTGCTGGGCTTGGAGGTGCCCAGGAAAAGACAAATTGTGAACCAAGGCTGGCTGCTTCTAGTGCCAGGCCTGGGGCCACTTAACAAGAGGTATGTAGTTCACTGAGACCAGATGCTTCTTGTTTGAAAGAATTTAGGAAAATCTGAAGCAGGATCCGAGATAGGCCATTCCTTTGGTAAAGCACCTGGCAATAGCTTGGGGGAGCCTGAAAGTTGGGTGGGGCAGGGCCTCAGAGAATCACCAGGGAAGGGCAAATAGTGTGAGCCTGGTTGCTGGAGTCCCAGATATGGCAGCCATCTGCCTGCCCTGTAGGGGAAGGGCTCACCAAAGGAACAAAGGCCTCTGACAGCATGTCTGTCCAAGAGAAAGCCGCCTCTCCAGCCCTTGCCCTAATGCCAAACAACTCAGTTCTTCCCCATATGTCTCTGGTACCTTCAAGCTGCCTCCCCCACGCTGGAGCCTGGAGGGTGTGAGTTCCAGTAAGTCGGTGTGTGAGCCCTTTAAGAGGATCTGCCTGGGGCTCCAACAGCCTCAGCCTCCCTTAGCCTCTGTTCCTGCTGGTTTATCCAGCCAGAAATTATTGGGACTGCTCTTCCTGGCACTGGAACCCTGAGCTGGGCGCCTGGTATGGGAGGGGGACCCCTCACTCCTCAGGGAGGACCTTCACAGCCGAGGTGTCTTCCTGATTTTTATCTGCCATACGTGGGTGTGGGACCAGCTCATCTGTGCCTCTGCCCCTCCTACCAGACTCGATGTGGCTGTTTCTTTAATTTTGTAGTTGTAGGACTTCCCTTCATCTTGATTTCAGGCGGTTTTGAATGATGTTTGTTCTGTAGTTTAGTTTTAATTTTGATGTTGTTGCCACTTATTTAGGGTATGAAATCATGATCAAACATTCACAAAGGAGGAGAAGACTTTGGCTCCTGTTTCTGTCAGAATTTTTGTAGTGGAAGTGAGAGAAACTTAAAATGTCTCCATCACAGGAGGGGATTTGTTGGCTTACATAGCACCAGGTCTAAGGTGGATAATACCAGGCAACACCAAAGCCAGGCGCCCACACAGTGACATCTGGAACCTGTCTCTCCCCATCTCCTGGCCTTGCTTTTTCTGTCTTGGCTTTGTTCTCAGATAGCCCTCCCTTTTCTTCATGGTGACAAAGGGAATCCAGCAGCTGCAGGCTTACATTCTATCAGCCAGGTGACCTCAGAGGAGAAAAGAGTGTCCTCCAACATGCAACCTGGGACTCACTCTGATTGGCCTGGATTGAGTGGAAAGCTGGACCCTGAACCAATTTCTGGGGCGTGGGGTGGAGCTTTATGATTGAGTGGGCATGAATCACCTGCCCATAATTGGAATTATAGGGGTAAGGTTAGCAGAATTCCTACCTGAACTATAGGGTCGGGTATTTTATAATAATGGTAGCTTGGACCAAAATGTGGTATCTGAGAACTGATGTGTGTTCTTGCTGGAGTGGGGTCCAGCTTGGCTAAAAACTGGAATGGATACTCAGGCACCTGCAATTCCTACTTTGAACTGTTAACCTGTATTCCCATGGAGATGCTGAGAATTGGGAGGGCAGAGGCAACCAATTTCAAGAAGACTTCTTTTAGACTGCATTGTGGAAGACTATGTCAGACATTATATTTTCTCAATTAACATTTATTTCAGACTTCCTGCCATAGATGGAAAGATTAGACAAAGTTGGCTGCCATTGTACTTGTCCTCCTGACCTTTTCCAGAACACAGGAAATAGGACCATCGGTTCAGATTTATGTCAATTTACAAACCAGAGTGGATTATCGCCTACTAGGTGTATTGCGGAGGAATTCACTTTTAATTGAGGTGACCCAGAAAGGAAAACTCTTTCAGCAGAGAACTTCTGCCCTGAGAAATTGGCTTTTAATGACCAATTTCCTTTCATGTCAATTCAATAGAGTTGGTTAGGTTCCGTAATCCTATTCTACACACCTCTGATGCTCTTATCCACCTCTGAGAAAGAATAGACATTAATTAAATTGGCTTTTGTGAGAGGGAACTGAGAATGCCATGAGTCTGTTATATAGTGTCAGAAAAGGAAGACAACATTATGTGTTGTTAACTTATAGAACATCTACGCAATTTGACTTTGAAGTTCCCTTATTACAGATTAATTTATTCTGCTAGGATTTATAAAATGACTGTGGACACAGGCTCATTAGAAATAATAATCCCTAGTTACAGTTGTTATATGCCTATGATTCTTCTGCTTTCACTCATGGGTTCTGTGAAAACTAACAACCACACAGTAGCCCATTTGAAAATTGATACATTAATTTAAAAATTGTGTTTCTGTCTTATCTTTCAATTTCTATACTTCTAGGGCACTTAATAAGAATGTGCCATCATGATAAACTTGTGGAACTGTTTTCTTGCATGATTTAGGGAAATCTTGCACATTATTTTATAGTCACCACCCATGTTGTGGGACCGTCATCTAAAGACTGTTCATGTTTAAGGAAGAAAAAAAGAGAGAGTTTATTGCATTTGAAACAGTCTAAACAGCATGGGTTTATTTAAATTCTAATCATGTTCTTACACTGACTCCCCATGTGACCCAAAGAAAGTAAAGGAACACACAAATTGGAACACAGAGAATAGCCTGCTGAAAGAAACAATTGATACATAATATGCTCATTAAACAAATGCCCTTTCTGAAGGAGATTCTGTGTATGAATATATACCAGGGCAATCTTGCTTTGACACCCTTCTGATGGAAATGGGATTATTTTTTCTTGTCACTAACATTTATTTTCTTAGATAAAGGAGTGGATGGAATGAAGGATAAAAGAAGTATAATGAATGATTTTCTTTTTAATGAGCTTTTAAATTATACTTTCTAAAGCCTACATATTTGTCACAGTGAAGCACATTATGAATCAGAGTTTTCTTTGGATTTTTAAAAACTACTACATGGATAAAAATAAATATCCTTTTGCACCAGTCATGGCAATAACAATATATGATTATAATCAGAAATTTTCTGGTCTGAAAAGAACCATGAACACATGCAGATGTTGGCAGATAGAAAATATCGGGGATGTCAGTTTCAGAGCAAATCATATTAACTCCACCCACCACTCAAAAAATGGTGTTACTTTGATATCTCAAGGAGAAAGTCCTTTTCACTGCTGAGTGCTGTCATCACTGTGATAACTAAACATGAAGAGAACGTGTCAGAGAGAAAAAAATAAACATTAATTGCCTTGCAA
Organism: Molossus molossus; assembly: GCF_014108415.1. Classification (NCBI taxonomy): domain Eukaryota; kingdom Metazoa; phylum Chordata; class Mammalia; order Chiroptera; family Molossidae; genus Molossus; species Molossus molossus. The sequence goes on along the minus strand of NW_023425366.1, from coordinate 27,441,959 downwards.
AAATCAGTAAGACTGTTTATTCTATTTTGTAAAGAGTGTTTTACTTGTGATTTTTAACTACTTTTTTCTTTCAGTCTTACATTCTAAACTTTTAGGTTTGAAAAAAGCAACCTATGAGAAAAGTAGGCTGGTATCTTGGAACCTGGGGACATCAGAAGACCCAGAAGTGGACTGACTGTGGTTGGTAGTGTGGGAACACAGGCATTGGGGTACACTTGATCTTCCCCTCCTCCCAGACTGGTTCCCAGGGTTGGGGGAGGAGAACAATTTACAATACTAGTAATCCAAATGCACAGTTGCTTCCCCACCAAAAAATCTTCATAGCAAGATCCCCCCAAAAACCTTCACAGTTTTCTATCAGTATGAATTGACCTGCCCTAAGAATTTTTCCTGTTTCTTTCTTTGAAGATCAGTGTTTTGCTCCTCATCTACAGAGAAGCAGTGTAGAAAAAGCAAAGCTATTTTATAGGTCCCAGGTGAGTTATTTTAAAACAAGAAGGTTATGTGCAGGAAACCCCCTAGTGAGAATCCTTACTTGGATGTTACATGGTCTTTGATCTCTCTCCTCACTGCTCTGCAGGAGAAGGGGCTGCTCCCAGCTCCTGCTGATGCAGCCATGTTCTCAGCCTTAGCACTGTTTTGATACTTGTGGTTTCCTGGCCTCCAGAGGTAGTGTGTTTGGTGGCGGGGTGGGTGAAGGTGCAGACTGAGGAGTTTTACTTGACATATGGGATTGAAATCTAGGCATGAACCCTGAAAAGTCTAGAAATCTCAGGTCCTGCTTTCTGAATGCTTATCTCTACAACCCAGTGAGCCCTCAATAACACTAGCTTAGATCCTGTTTTCTGAAGGAAATTTGGACCAAGATGAGTTCAATGGAAAAGAATGGTAAAGTTAGTAATAGTAAATGTACTTAAATAGCAGTAAATGATTAAATGTATTTAAACTAGACAATCAACCTCTGAAAAAATTGCTGAGTATCTTCTACTGGTCCATTTGTTTCTCTCTCTCTCCCCATTTGTGAGACTCAACCTGTCTCAAGAATATATCATTGAAATGTAATAACTAGAGTTACATGAACACACACAAAATAATGCTATGAAATAATTTTCTTTACAGTAAGTCAAGTAATACTTTCAGTTCTTGTTTATATGTGGTTTATTTGGGGTAAGCTTTCTCAGTGTTACAACCTGAGTCAGTTAATAGGGCCCAACTGGAGACAGAAATCCTGCCTAAGAGGAAACAGGAAATTTTAAAATTACTTCCAGTGCCCAGGAAGAGTTATGGAAATCAGGGAATAGAAGGTAAGATGGTCACCTCACATTAAGATGAATGATATCTTGGAAACAGAGAGAAGGTGGTTTCTTTTTGGTTTCATTTGTGTAAGTTAATAGTATTCCTAGAATATTCAAAATAATATCATATACCACTGTGGTGATTTCTAGAAACCAGAGCTTCAGTAAGTTGTCTTTTGAAATCATTCATGGCTTTGTTGAATTTGCAGTTCTGGAAATTCATCCAGACAAGAAAATGTGTACTAAGGGTATTATTAGTGGGGAGCTCTTTTTGTCCCCACTGGTTGCCAGTGGAAGTGAGCTTCTTGCAATGTCATGAGAAAGGGAATTTTCTGAGACTCGCATGGGAGAATGAGTGGTATTTATTTGCATGTAATTAAACCCCTGAGTTTCCAAGTTCTCTTATCCCTCCATCCCACCATGGAAGAAGTCCAGCTGTGTCTTCAACAGAACTAAGATTAAAGCTGTTGTTTAGAGTTTCTGCTAGCTCAGTTTGTTCCTAGCTGTAGTCCATTGCATGTGGGGTCCGCATGGGCATAGACCATACAGCTTCTAAGTCCATGTGACTATGGAGGGAATTTGGAAGAGTGAAAGGGAACAGGAGCAAAGCCAGAGAAACAAGAGAGAAATAATTTCTTTGTCTGGGGTTTTAACCTTTGAAGGTCACATGTGCTTTCTGTGGCTCCACGCCCTGTAGCCAATCCATGGTTCTCCAGCCTAGATTGACAGGCAAGTATCTTCCCTATGCCACCCTGAGTTTACTGAGCATGTGTTCATCTTTCCCTTTGTTGGACTCCTTCCCCCAGTGTTTTTCTAAGAACACTGGTGGTTCCCTGGGGAGTATAAAGTTACAGTTCCAGGTGAAGTTGCCCAGATGGCCATGTCTATAACGTCTGGCCTTTTCTTTGCTTTCTTCCTATTATTAATAACTAGCTAATTACAATGGTAACAAGAGGACCTAGGAGACCTCTAGATGGTTACATAGCAGGATATGAGAAGGAGAATGCATGCAAAGCTATTTGTTAAACATATATTTGTTTGCTTTCAGAAAATTTTATTGGCAGCAAAATTGTATTTACCAAGTCAATATAAATTTCTTTCACTGGCAGTAAACAATGTTTAATTGTTTAGCATCAGTCTTAGAAATTTCTAATCAATTTTGAATTGTCTTTAAATTCCCCTTAATACTTTTTATATCATGCTCATTCATTCATTCTTTTATTGTATTCATCAAACATGCCCTTGGATAGAACAAAGTTCATCCTGTCTTTGCTGTTGAAGAGCCAGCTGTATAGTAAGTTTACTGATGGATGTTTTACTCTGATGCATATATGAACAACAATGAAAGGGTTTGAAATACACACTTAATGCCAGAAGAATTAACACAGCAAATCAAGGAGGAGAACAAAAATACAGATGAATCCTGAAGTGTGTACAACTAGCTTGGAAGATTTTTAAAGGCAAAAAAATCCATATTCTTATTTTGAATTCCCCAAAGCAACTGGAGTATGCTTGGTGGGTGTTCAACTGATGCTTGTTGAAAGAATTCCACACAATAAAATGTTAAAGGCAACAGACCATAAACTCCTGTCCCATAGGCTTGTTGTTGGGACATATAGAATTCAGAATGTTTCCATGGAAGGTTTAGCTCTATATGAGTCTTCTGTTTCTATCCTCCATCTATTTTCAGTTATTTTCATTACATTACTCACATCTCTCAAGAGTTCAATTCTTTCTATTATTGTTTCATTGTTCTGGACAGGTTTTAACACATTAGAAATGCTCAGCAGAGTGCTTTTTTAATTCACTGTTTTTTAAGTAAGATTAATTTTCACATTTCCCACAGGTTCAGTCTTTAATCTTCTGTATTATATGAGTAGAAAAATATAGTAACAATGGGTAAATGAGGTTTTGAATTTCAAGACTTGGAGCCAAGGTGATGATATGACAGAAGGGAAAAATCAATCAATCTCTCTCTCTTCTCTCTCTCTCTCTCTCTCTCTCTCTCTCTCCCCCCCCCTCTCTCTCACACACACATACCAGTAATGTGCTTTGTGAATATTTCTTGGTAGCCCTCAAATTTAAGCCAAAACCCCAAAAGCAGGCAGGCTAGGGAATCTACACATAAGTAAGCAGAGGAGAACAAGGTCTACCATTCTCAGTGGATTTGTGGATATCCTCCAATCTCGGGCCTAAATTTCCCTTTATTATATTCCTCAAACAAAGCTTTAACAGATTTTTTATAAGATAAAGTGGCCTATTTCCTCCACATTGTTTGTGATGTGGCAAAAAATCACCCCTGGTTCTCTGGAGAAGGAACCCATTTTTTAAAGCCACTCCATTGGCTCATCCTGGGAAAAGCAACAACTCTTTTTGAGTACTCAGAGTGGCCTTAGGGATTTTATGTATTATATTTCTACAGAGCACATCTCAATCCCAAAGACTTAAGTTTAGTTCTCTACACTAAACAAAATCTCTTAAATAGAGTATTTTCTTTTGTTAATGCTAAGTGAAGAAAACAGAAGATAGTCTTTTTGCTGTGGGATAAACTATAAGGTAGAAGAAAATTGTCTAAGTAGATCACCAAATTTATTGAAATTAAATAGAAACTGGGTTGGGGTTGTTAACATGACCTTCCAGAGAGACATTCTGAACTCTGAACTTGGAGGTCCCTTAGAGATGCTTCTGTTTCCAAGACGGCTGATTGTTGGCATGATGTTTCCATCATCCTGACACTTGTCCTTGCCTTAGTGAGCATACTCTTCGTCTAGTCTGCCTTAGTGTATAGCTATTGACTTATATTACTGTTTCTTCCTTTCACTTGCAAAATCCTCAAAACTGTCTGCTACTTCACCCTCCATTCAATCTCAATCCATTACGGTCTGACTTCTGCTTCTGCTCCTCCACCAACACTTTAATTTCTGGGAAACAAAGGAAACAAGCCAATAAACACCAGAAGAAGGTTTCAAAAATTTGTCCCCTGTATTTTATTTCATTTTAAGATAGATCCTGTGGCTAAATCATTTTGATTTTTGAATTAAGTGCCTACCTTCTGCTGTCAAATTAAAGGGAAACTGGCTCCCTAATTATATATTTTTTTTCTTAAAGAAGAAAGCAGTTTCTGCAAAATGGAGAAAATTCCATACCTTGGACATCCTCCGTCCAAGAGAACCAGCTGTGTATTGCAGAGACTACACAGTTTTTTGGAAGAATCTTAGGTTTCTTTGGCAAAGCTTTAAGAGCGACAGTGAAAAGGCTTCTTCTCAGGTCTCACCTTATCTGACATTTCTGCATTTTCCCACACCCTTGTCCTCTAACTGTATCTGGCCGCCTTCTCCCACTCCTCCTTACCCTTGATGACTTTCTTACAGAGGGGTCTTGTGGCTCCCCATCTGCTCTTCTCAGTCTCATCTCACTTTTCAACGATATAATTCTCAGTTCCCTTTCTGCCCCAGCCCATCATGTCATTTCCCAACTACTGCCTGTAAGCTGGCAGGCTCCAGCCAGCGTTTTCATACCTGGCCCTTCCTATGAGTGCAAACCCACAGTTCCCTCTTCCCCAGGCAAATCCCAACTTGCTTATCCTTTGAGCATCTAATTAAATGGTTCTAACTATTCTTTACTGACATTCCATTTTCCCTCCCCAATCATGTGTCTCCTCTTGCATGAACTGTCCCAGAAAATGAAATCATGTTGCCTCAGTGTCTTCTTTTACACTCTCATCCTCCATATCCAATCATTCCCAAATCCCTTGTTCGGTCTACTGTTTTCTCCGCTCCTCATGAACACTCACCACCACCTGTCATTGGGCCTTTGAAATCATCTCTTGCCTATTCCCCTCTCCTTACCTTCTTCTCTAAACCTCATACAAACAAGAAAAATGAAATTACTACCATATTTAAAATCTTAGAATGGCTTTTGCTCACCCAAAAACTTAAGATAAAGTTAAACTTTCAGTTTATCATATAAGAACTTTCAAGCTCTGGCTCCAGTTTGCTTGGCCAACCTTGTCTCTGCAAGTTCTTGCTCTGTACCAGGACAAGCAGCCTGAATCCTTTGTGACTCCTTTCCAGGACCTCCACTTGGGAAAATCTCACTTCACTGGGTCCTCCATTAATATATATATATATTTTTTTTATCCTCACCTGAGGACATTTTTCCACCTTTTGTACAGATAGAGTGGGAGGGAGAGAGAGAGAGAGAGAGAAACATCGACGTGAAAGGGACACATCGAGTGGCTGCCACCCGCACGACCAACCAGGGCCGGGGACAAACTGCAACCGAAGTACGTGCCCTTAGCGGGAACCGAACCCGGGTCTCTCCGTACCGCAGGCCGATGTTCTAACCGCTGAGCCAAACCGGCCAGGGCTCACTGGGTCCTATTAAAGCCTACCTGTCCAATAAGACCCAGATGAAATTGGTTCCTTGACAATGCCTTCTTTCAATCTTCTTTCATTCCAAAGATGTTGGTTCACACCTGTTACAACATCACAGAAGAAGCTGAGGACATCCCAGAAAACCGAAGGAAGCCTGAATTTGCAATCAATCAATCTAGCAGAGATTTCTGGCTTAACCACTTGCCTGTTTGTGACCATAAATAAGACATATAACTTATTTCAATAGAGCTTTAATAACAAACCACCTAATATACTTGTGAGGATTAAATAAGAAAAAAATGTTTAAAAGGACTTTGTAGATAATAACATTTGATAAATATGTTATTGTTTACCATCCATGAACAATGTTTATTCATGTGGATTATTCTGTATTTAGGCATGAACAGCTACTTTATTTTTGTGGGGTGGCAGGAAAAATATGTTTATGTCATTAACGTATTTTAATTTTGTTACTGTTTTTGTATACTTGACTCTTCCTGCCTATTAGAGTACATGTTTCTACTGCTGGAGACTATGTTATACTCATCAATGCAATCCTCATACTACCTTAAATATATCAGAGGCTCATTTAATATTTTGTGAATTGAATATGTAACTCTATTTTAAATTATTGGAATTAGTGAATATTAATCCTACTGCATTTTTGTATACTTTAAGCCAGTGGTTATCAACTGGGGATAGTTTTTGTCTTCCCAGGGACATTTGGTAATATCTAATAACATTTTTCATTGTCCCAACCGTGGGTCGTGGGGATGCTATGGCATTTAGTGAGCAGAGATCAGGGATGCTGCCCAACATCCTACAACAAAGAATTATCCAAATGCCATTAGTGATGAGGTTGAGAAATGTTGCTTTAGACCAAAAAGATTATCTATAAGATTACCTATTTGGGCTGATAGAGACTTGTACTACTAATAACCAGAAACATGAAATACATGTCAATTAATTAGATGCAACATTTCATTAGAAAAACAACTCTTGTCATCTTAGGGGATTTCCGAAAACTTGACTTTGAGACTTGTTCTAGGATTTTTTTTTCATCCTAGTGTGAATTTTTATTATCCTCATTGCTTATCCTAACTTACTGTATAGGTTCAATAGAATAATGCTTTAGTTGCTTTAAGAATCTGGTTTAATATTTCATAAAAAATAGAAAACACATCCCAACTTTGCATATATTTTTTAAAAGTCCTGTCAATGTTTTCAATAGCCTGTGTTTAAAAATTAGAAATATGATCATAGAGTAAAGTGTTCTCATGGGTATATTTAATTTTTTATTATTCAAATATTATTTTGCAATTGAGGAATGCAATGGAAAGAACATGTTAAGGATAAAGAAAAAGGGAATAACACTTTTTATTTTTGCTTACGACCTGAGTTATCCATTTACTACTTCAGCAGTCTTGGGCGAGCTGTGGCAATGGGCAGGGAGTGGCAGGGTGGTTAGTTTGGGAATCTGTGAAGAAACGGTCACGAGTGTCTTTTAGACTGGAAAAAGGACTTGCTCTCTTTTCCCGTCTTCTTTTCTGTCATTTTCCTTCTCAGTTGTTAAGAGTGTAGCACAGTCCGGCCGGTGTGGCTCACTGGTTGAGCATTGACCCATGCACCAAGAGGTTGCCAGTTTGATTCCCGGCCAGGACACATGCCCTGGTTGTGGGCCCCATCCCCAGTGGGGGGCATGCAGGAGGCAACCAATTGATGTTCTCTCTCATCGATGTTTCTATCTCTCTCTCCCTCTCCTTTCCTCTCTCTCTAAAATTAATAAAAGAAAAAAAAAAAAAAAGAGTGTAGCATAACCTGTAGAACAACTTGGGCCTTGACCTGAACTGCACTGCAATGTAGTCCAGTAGTATTTCAGAGTTATGACCTTTCTGCCATCTTTCTGCCAAGACATTGTCATATTGTATCTTTTGACACTGAGATTACACAGGGGAAAAGGAATAGGAATTAGTTTTCTATGTCAAGAGGTAAGTTTTCACCCAATCTCTCTTAGTTTGACAAAGGACATACTTTTTCTAGTTCTTTTTCTTTAACGAGGATAATGATAATAATACTTATCCTATATATGTGAAATTACTGGTTTAAGAATCAGATTTGGCTTTTGAAAGCTAAAACACCATAAAAGTAACACAAATTGTTATATAATGAGTATAAAACTTGAGTTTTGAGGAGAAAAAAACAAAGCTCTTTAAAACATCTAGAGGTCTCCTCTTTTTCTAACAATATGACAGCAAGGAAAAATATTCTTTCTCCAGGGTCCCAGGAGCTGCTATTTTAGGCCACTGTCCTTGAAAGTAAACCAAGTTGTTTGTGAGGAAAAGTTGATAGAAAATGTGCTAACTCCCCCTTTTTTAACTTTAAAAATCAGACTCTAATTACAGATATCTTTTCCAGATTGAACCACCACTAATTTAACCAAAAACATGTGTGTATAACAAAAGAACTCGTAAAAGGAACATTTGAGGTTTCACATGAATTTCTGCAAAAGACAAACACAGTAAAATCACAGAATTGGCTGATGGATGCTCTGCTGTACTAAAGTTATAAAGGTTTTATTGAATCCTTGGGACTTATAATATCCATTCATCCTTTAAGAGAAACTAAAGGTCTTAATTCACGGAGGATCTTTCCACTGTTTACCAGAGAAGCAAATCCTCCTGCTTTGAATGGCACAATGCAGAGCTTTCAAGAACCCACTGTGGTCTGCATTTCTGGTCCCCATCCAGCTCTGTATCAGACGTGCTATGGAGAGGTGTTAGCCCTGTCACTTAGCAAATGACTTGAAATAATGTCGAGCACTTGAAACTAGACTTATTACAGTATGTTTTTGATTAGCAAATTGCTTATTTTGCAACTCTTATCCTGGAAAGATGCCTAATAATGCCAAAAATATTAAGTAGACATTCACCAAATAATATAAGTTTAATTGACTCATACTCAAGACGAATGTGCCCCAAACATGACACCTAGAGATCACTTACTAACCAGGAGGGCTAGCACATGGAGAACTCCTAAACCCCATGGAAAAGCTCTCCATGTTTTAGAATAACATTGAGAAAAATTACTCAATAAATTGAATTTTTACTTTTATTTATTTTTTATTCTCACCCAAGGAGATTTTTGCATTCATCTTCAGATAGAGCGGGAGGGAGAGAGGGAGAAAGAGAGAGAGAGAAACATTGATGTGAGAGGCACATCAAGTGGCTGCCACCCACATGACCCCAACCAGGGCCGGGGACAAACCACAACCTAGGTACGTGCCCTCAGCAGGAACCGAACCCAGGACTCTCTGGTCCGTGGGCCGATGCTCTAACCTCTGAGCCAAATCGGCCAGGGCCAATAAATTGAATTTAATAAACATTTCCTTTTCCTATATACAGCTTCCTGACACATTCCTGTTTCCTTTGTCTCTTCTCATTAACTGTTAAGAGAAATCTTTGAGAAATTGAGCAGACCAATACACTAGACACAGATCTTGGAGTCCATCAACTACCTAAGATAGACAGCAGTGTATGTTGCAATATTACACTTCTTGGAAATGAGGGTTATTGTCACAACAAATATCCTCTGGGTGTCAAAACACTGCAATTGAGAAGGAAAAAAAGGGTAAAAGGGAGGTGGGGCCTATTCACTAGAATATGTATATTCCCAGTCCTAAGTACAACAGCTTCTCTGACACAAATAGAGAAGATATACACTTCTGGGGGAACATGATTTTTTTTTCCCCTTTGGGTTCAAGGCATTTGGAGTTATTATTTTATCACTCAAATTCTTCTATTCTGGTAATAAAAGTAATTGTGAAGGCACTATCTCTAATAATTGCTGAATTACCTGGGATATTCATGCCAGTTATTATGTAGAATATTGTTATCATCTCTGGGCTAAATATTTTTTGTAAAAATTAACTAAGAAGAAATTTCTGGGTAAAGGTGGAAGAATGATTCAGAATCACAAACATTTTTCCAAAATCTTTCAAAATAAATTGTTTCGCGTTAAAAAGAAAAGCTAAAATTTACTACTAGCAAATCAAACTAGGAAAATATATAATTTTATGGTAAAAATCTCTAAAACTGGTAGTCAAGGAAAGAATTAGAAATGGTTCTGCATTGAATTAAGCAATAGCCAGACCAGCAGCCATAATGCCAGTTACTATGTAGGACTATTATTACCAAGAAAATAATGATAATCAACAGAATCCCATGAAATCTCCTCAAAATAGGAATAATTGGTTCCCTTTAATTAGAGAGCTGGACCAGTGGGACAGAGGAAAGCGCACAGAGGACACTTTCCCCTAAATGAAGGAAGACGTCAACTGTAGATTGGCATGGCATGTGGATACAAGGGCAAACTGATGAGGAAGACTTTACATGCAACCCTTACTCCAAATAAAAGCCAAAGACCTTTGTCTCAAGGCCTGTGTCACATGAGTCTGCATTTTCCCTCTGACCTCACCTTCTCCTTATTCTTGGCTGCACCCTCTCTACGCTGGCCATGAATATACCATGGATTGCTAGTGCCTCGTGATCTTTATGTCCATTCTTTGTGTCTGGAAGACTCCTCACCAGATATCCATGTGCCTGGATTCCCTATTCCCATTAAGTCCTTGTTCAACTCTCACTTTCCCAGTAAGTCTCATCCTGCCCATTCTCTTAAAACTGATGCATATTATCTAGCTCTTTCTATGCTATTTTCCTACTCAGTTTTCTCCAGAGCAATTCCTACCATCAAATGTCTTATGTTATATATTCTTTTTTTTTTTTTTTAGTTAAAGTGGAAGGGGGGGGCATTGATGTGAGAGAGACACATTGATTGATTGCCTCTTGCATGACCCCAACTGGGGCTGCGGATTGAACTGGCAACCCAGGTACAAGACCTTGACCGGGAATCAAACCCATGACCCTTCAGTCCTTGGGCGTATGCTCTAATCTCCGAGCCAAACAGGCCAGGGCAATTCTTTATTTTAGTTTCTATGTATGTGCTCTGAAGGCAAGGCTTTTTTTTAAGTGACTCTATGTTAGTGCTAAGAAAAATGACCAGTGAATTATAGATGATAGACAAATATCTATGAAATGAATGATGTTTGTGAGTTATTAGATTCAAAATAAGCTAAAAATTTGTGTTTAATGGATGAGCAAGAATTAATAAATAAAGGCATTAAGGGGCCAGGACTAAATCCAGCTAGGGCCATGGGTGGTTGGAGCCAGTGTGTAGCAGCTCAAAGAACCCGCTGTGAATGTCTCTTCCCAGCGCTGTGTTAAATAACGTCATGTTGTAGCTTGACATCAGCCATGGGAGCACTTACACCACAGAAATCAGCAAATGCTACAAATGAGGGCTATTTTTCCCATGGAGCTGGTTATTAAACATTTACCAGTATGTGACTGTGTAAGAGAAACAACGAAATTTGGGATCAGATGATTTCAATTTGAATCCCTGCTCTACTACTTATTTTTCTAATTTGGGACGATCACTTCATATTTCCAAGTCTCAATTTTCTTAACTTTAAAGTGGGCGGGAGGAAACTCATCACAATAGGTTGAGATAAAACACAGGGCAGTGACTGGGGCTCCCAAGTCCTGCTCACCTGGCCTGTACTCCCCCAGCCAGGCACAGGTGAAACTGGCTGTTGGCCACTGGATTGGCTGGGTTAGAGAGTAACAGGATTCTTTTGTGATACATTGTTGGTACAGCCTCTAATATTTTGTTCATGATTTTCCCCCCAATTTTTATTAATTTATTTTTGTTACAGATGTTTCTCCTTTCCCCCCCTAGACACACTCCCCCCCCCCGCCCCCCCCCCCAGCATTGTTGTCTATGTCCATTGGTTATGCATACCCGCATATAGGTTATTTGGTTCATCTCATTCATTCCCCCTGCACCCCACTCTGAGGTTTGTCAGTCTGAACCATATTCCTTTCTATGTCTCTGAGTCTATTTCGTTCATCAGCCCACCTTGTTCATTATATTCCACACATAAGTGACATCATGTGGTATTTGTCTTTCTCTGATTGGCTTATTTTGCTTAGCATAATACTCTTGAGGTCCCTCCATGTCATCTCAAAGGATAAGAGATCTTTTTTTCTCATAGCTGCATAGTATTCCATTGTGTACATGTACCACGGCTTTTTTATCCACTCATCTATTGATGGATACTTGGGCTGTTTTCAGATTTTAGTGACTGTAAATAGTGCTGCTATGAACATAGGGGTACATATATTCTTTCTGATTGGTGTTTTAGGCTTCTTTGGATATATTCCTAAAAATGGGATCACTGGGTCAAATGGCAGATCAATTGTTAATTTTTTGAGGAAACACCATAGTGTTTTCCATAGTGGCTGCACCAGTCTGCATTCCCACCAGCGGTGTACTAGAGTCCTCTGTTCTCCACACCCTCACCAGCACTTGTTGTTTGATGATTTCTTGATGGCAGTCATTCTGGAAGGTGTGATGGGATACCTCATAGTTATTTTTAATTTGCATCTCTATGATGATTAGTGACGTTGAACATTTCTTAATATGTCCCTTGGCCATTTGTATGTATTTTTTGGAGAGCTATCTATTTAGGTCCTCTGCCCATTTTTAAATTGGGTTCTTTGTCTTCCTTTTGTTGAGTTGTATGAGCACTCTATATATTTTGGAAATTAACCCCTTATCCGATGTATCATTGGCAATTATGCTCTCCCATTCAGTGGGTTCCCTTTCCATTTTGATGCTTATTTCTTTTGCTGTGCAGAAGCCTTTTAGTTTGATGTAGTCCCATGTGTTCAATTTTTCCTTAGTTTCTGTTGCCTTAGGTGATGTATCAGTGAAAATTCTGCTGTGTATGGTTTCTGAAATTTTGTTGCCTACATTTTCTTCAAGGATTTTTATGGATTCACGAGTCACATTTAAGTCTTTTATCCATTTTGAGTTTATTCTTGTGTATCGTGTAAGTTGATGGTCCAGTTTCATTTTTTTTTACACGTAGTTGTCCAATCTTCCCAACACTATTTATTAAAGAGGCTGTTTTTACTGGATTGTACGCTCTTGACAACTTTGTCAAATATTAATTGAGCATTAATTGGGTCAATTTCTGGGTTCTCTGTTTTGTTCCATTAATCTATATGCCTGTTCTTGTGCCAGTACCAGGCTGTTTTGATTACAATGGCTTTGTAGTATTACCTGATATCTGGTAATGTGATCCCACGTACTATGTCCTTCTTTTTCAAGATTGCTGTGGCTATTCAGGGTGTTTTTTGGTTCTATATGAACTTTTGAAGTATTTTTTCTAGTTCTGTGAAATATGTCATTGGTATTTTGTTTGTTTGTTTTGGTAGGTGCCTCTGGCGGGAACGGAACCTGGGACTCTCTGGTCCAAAGGCCAATGCTCCAAATGCTGAGCCAAACCCACCAGGGCTGTCGTCGGTATTTTGATGGGGATTGCATTGTATCTATAGATTGCTTTGGGTAGTATGAACATTTTAATGATGTTAATCATTCCGATCCATGAACAAGGTATGTGTTTCTACTTTTTTATATCTTCCTCTATTTCTTTTTTCAATGCCTGTAGTTTTCTACAAATAGGTCCTTTACTTCTTTGGTTAAGTTTACTCCTAGATATCTTAATTTTTTTGCCACAATGGTAAATGGGATTGTTTTTTTTTTTTTTTTATTTCTGTGAGTTCATTATTGGTGTATAAGAATGCCATTGATTTCTTGAAATTAATTTTGTATCCTACTACCTTGCCAAATCATGCATTAAATCTAGCAGATTTTTTATGGAGTCTTACGATTTTCTATGTATAATATCATGTCATCTGCGAATAATGGCAGTTTAACTTCCTCCTTTCCTATTTGAATCCCTTTTATTTTTTTCTTACTGTCTGATTGCTATGGCTAAGACTTCCAGTACTATGTTAAATAAGAGTGGCGAAGGGGGACATCCCTATCTTTTTACTGTTCTTAAGAAAAATGCTTTTAGTTTTTGCCCACTGAGTATGATGTTGGCTGTAGGTTTTTCATGTATGGCCTGTATTATATTGAGATATGATCCCTCTATTCCCACATTATTGAAGTTTTCTATCAGAAATGGGTGCTGGATTTTGTTGAATGATTTTTCAGCATCTATTAATATAATCATATGGTTTTTATCTTCCACTTTGTTTATGTGGTGTATCACATTTATTGATTTGTGAATATTGTATCAGCCTTGCATTCCTGGGATGAATCCCACTTGGTCATGGTGAATAATTCTTTTAATGTATTGTTGGATCCGATTTGCTAATATTTTATTAAGGATTTTGGCATCTATGTTCATCACGCAGATTGGCCTGTAGTTTTCTTTCTTTGTAGTGTCTTTATCTGGTTTTGGAATTAGAATTATGCTGGCCTCATAAAAAAGAGTTTGAAAATCTTACGTTTTGAATTTTTTGGAATAGTTTGAGGAGAATGGGTGTTAGTTCTTATTTGAATGTTTGGTAAAACTCCCCTGTGAAGCCTTCTGGGCCTGGGCTTTTGTTTGCTGGGAGAGTCTTAATTACATCTTCAATTTCCTTAGTTGTTATTGATCTATTCAAAGTTTCTTTAGTATTGGGAGACTACGTGTTTCTAGAAATTTGTCCATTTTTCTTAGATTGTCCATTTTTTTGCCGTATAATTGTTCATAGTATTTGTTAACAATCCTTTGTATTTCTGTGATATCAATTTTACTTCTCCTCTTTTGGTTCTAATTTGTGTATTTGGGTTCTTTCTCTTTGTTTCTTGGTGAGTCTAGCTAAGGGTCCATCAGTATTGTTTATCTTTTCAAAGAACCGGGTCTTTCTTTCATTTATCCTTTGAATTTTTTATTTATTTTTATTTTTTGGTCTCTATGTCATTTATTTCTGCTCTGATCTTTACTGTTTCTTTCCTACTACTTGTTCTGGGGTTTTCTTTTTGTCTGCTTTCCAGTTCTTGAAGTTGTGAGGTTAGACAGTCAAATAGAAAGTTTTCTTGTTTCTTGAGGTAGGCCTGTAGTTCTATGAACTTCTCTCTCAGAACTGCTGTTTCTGCGTTCCATAGATTTTGTGTTGTTGTATATTCATTTTCAATGGTTTCTAGAAAGTTTTTAATTTCTTCCTTGATCTCCTTGGTAACCCATTCATTGTTAAATAACATGCTATTTAGCCTCCAAGTGTTCAAATGTCTTTGTATATTCTTGTTACAATTGATTTCTAGTTTCATGCCATTGTGATCTGAGGAGATGCTTGATATGATTTCAATCTTCTTGAACTTGTAGAGACTTAGTTTGTATCCTAACATGTGGTCTATTTTTGAGAATGTCTCATGTACACTTGAGAAGAATGTGAATTCTGCAGTTTTGGAGTGTAATTATCTGTAGATATCTATTAAATCCATTTGATCTAGTGCTTCATTTAGAGTCTCTGTTTCCTTGTTAATTTTTTGTCTAGAAGATCTATCCAGTGATGTCAGTGGGTGTTGAAGTCCCCTGCTATGATTGTATTGTTATCGATTTCTCCTTTGAAGTCCTACAGAAGATTTTTAATATATTTTGGTGCTCCTATATTGGGTGCATATATGTTTACCGAGGTTATTTCTTCCTGTTAGATAGATCCTTTCAATATTATGTAGTGGCCTTTTTTGTCTCTAGTTATGGCCTTCATTTTGAAATCTATTTTATCAGATATGAGTATTGCTGCCCCAGTTTTTTTTTCTTTTCTGTTTGCTTGGAAGATTTTTTTTCATCCCTTCACTTTCAACCTATGTGAGATTTTTGTTATGAGGTGGGTTCCTTGTATATATATGAGTCATGCTTTCTTATCCAATCAGCTACTCTGTCTTTTGATCAGAGCGTTCAATGCATTTACGTGTAAGGTTATTATTGTACTTATGTGTTGCCATTTTTGTTTATTGTGGTTATATTTTTCTTCCTATTTCTTCTACTAATTGCAGCAGTCCTTTTAACATTTCTTGCAGTACTGGTTTGGTGCTAATATATTCCCTTAGCCTTTTTTTATGGTCTGGGAAGTTCTTTATTTCACACTCTATTTTGAATGATAGCCTTGCTTGGTAGTGTAGCCTTGCTTGGATTCAGATCCTTGTTTTTCATGACCTTGATTACTTCATGCCATTCTCTTCAAGCCTGTAATATGTCTGTTGAGAAGTCAGCTAGTAACCTTATGGGTGTTCTTTTGTAGGTAACCTGTTGCTTATCTCTTGCTGCCTTTAGGATTCTCCCTTTGTCTTTAATTTTTGGCATTTTAATTACTATATGTCTTGATGTGGGCCTATTTGGGTTCTTCTTACTTGGGGTTCTCTGTGCTTCTTGAATTTGAATGCCTTCTTCCTTCACCAAGTTAGGAAAGTTTTCTGTCACTATTTCTTCAAGTATATTCTCTAACTCTTTCTCATTTTCTTCTTCTGAACTCCTATGATGCGAATGTTGTTATGTTTCCAATTGTCTCACAGTACTCTTAAGCTGTCTTCCTGTTTTTTAATTGTTTTTTTTCTTTTTGGTTTTCTGATTGGTTGATTTTTTTCTACCCTGTCTTCTAATTCACTATTCTGGTTATTAGTGTCCTCTACTCTGCTGGTTATTTTTTCCAATGTGTTCTTTATTTCTGCTATGTCATTCTTCAGTTCCATTTTGTTGGTTTTCAATGTTTCTATATCTTTAGTTATGATGTTGAGCTCCTTACTCATGCTATTGGGCTTCCTCAAGATTTTGGCTCTGAATTTTACCTCTGATAAATTACTTAACTGCATTTCATTTATCTCATCTTCAGTAGAGTTCTCTTGTTCTTTCATTTGGGGTTTGTTTCTTTGTTTCACCATTTTGGCTATCTCAGTGGGTTTTGGAGCCTGTCAAATTTTCCCTGTGGGTGTTGGTGTTCTGCTGTTTGTGGTGCCCTGTACTGGGTTTGGATGAGTGTGTGAGGACTCACGTTAAACACACTGTCAAGTCTTACTTTCCTGGGTAGATTTGCAAGCCCAGGAAATGTTCAGTTATCCTCCAGGTCTTTGACTGGAGGATATTAGCCTTAGTTACTTGATGAGCCTTGGGTTGTCACTCTCAGCTAAGTGAAAAACTCCCTCAGGTGTTCAGGGTAAGAGGATTTCCAGAGGATGGGGCAGATGCTGGCTATTAATGAACCTCAATTTGCATTTTCTGGCCCAGGTAGGTGGGGTTAAATCTTGGAGGGAGGGGCTGCTGCTTCTCAGCACAGCTCAGGGAAGGGGCTCCCCAAGCATGATGACTACTGTCCTGTGAGGGCACGACTCAGCAAAAACTCTCAGCACTCGCCAAATCCTGAGTGTCTCCACACAATTCCAGTCCAGTCTGCCTTCCCTCTTCCAGAGCCCAAGGTGAGTGGCTGTAGCTAATTAAGTGCTCTGTCCTGGCCCTCTGCACTGTGGAGCCAGCTTGGGATTTTAACCCCAAAGGAACTGCTCACAGCTGAAACAGCTTATGTCCCTGGGCCTCCAGCCTGCCCTCTCATGCTTCCACAGAACTGTCAGGCTCGATTCAGTGTCCTTTTGACCTGTCCCGGGTTATATGGGTCCTCTCCAGCTGCTTTTCTGTTGCTTTTTCCCAACGATTTGTCTTTATTTTAGTTGTAATTCCAGTTTTGTCCTGGGAGATGGTCTGTGAAGCTTTCATTCACTCTGCCATCATTTTGCAATCTTGTTCATGATTTTGACTTTCGATCTGTAATTTTGTAGCTTATGCTTTTCTTATCTAGTTTTCTTATCAAGGTTATTCAAATCCCACTAAATCAGTTGAGGATCTGTCTCTTTCTGTTATTTGGAAAAGTTTTTGTATGATTGGTATTTTTCCTCCTTGGATATTGGTTAGAAATTGCTTGCTTCTGGGCCTGGTGGTATTTTATAGGTATATTTCTTACTATTGACTAAATTTATTTAAAGTTTATAAAGCTACTCAGGTTTTCTTTACTCTTTTTTCTTACTTTAGTTTTTATGTTATATTTTCCCAAGGAAATGCATGTTTTATAAAATATTCAAATGTATAAGCCAATATACATTCATAATATTTTTTATTTTTTAAACTATGCTATATGGTAGCTATGTCCCACCTTTTTGTGAACTGTTTATTTGTAACTTCTCTTATTCTTATGTGTGAATCTTACCAGAAATTTTGTTACTTTATTAGTCTCTTTAGAGAACTCAGGTAGCCTTTATTGATTGTTTCTACTAAATTTTTATTTACTATGACAAGGATTTCTCCTATGTTTGTTATTTTCTTCTTTCAAAGTTCTTCAGATTCATTCTATTCTTTTTCTAACATTGTGTTATAAACTCTTAGCTTTTCATTTCAGTCTTTCTTTTTTCTTATCTAATATCAGCATTTAAGAATATACATTTTATGTAACAGTTTAGTCTATCTCAAAAGTTTTGTTGTGTTGAATATTCATTATTACAGAGTTTTACCTACTTTAACATTTTTATTATGTTTTTCTTTGAATCATGAGTCTTTCAGAATTGTGTTTTTAAAATTTTATTTTATTTTTTTTAGTATGTGCCCTTAGCAGGAACTGAATCTGGGACTCTCTGGTCTGCAGGCCAATGCTCCAACCACTGAGCCAAACTGGCCAGGGCTGTGTTTTTAAAGTTTTCAAATATAGAGGTAGAATTAATTTTTTGTTTAATGCTAATTGCTAATTTAATATCATGATTATGTAAGAATATGTTCAGTAAAACATTTATAATCTGAAATTCATTAGCTCCTGATTTATGGCCGAAAACATCAGATTTTGTAAAGGTTTCTTGTATGCTTGAGAAGTATGTGAATTCTTTAACAGAAACTGTCCAGTTTTTCTTTTTATTACTGTTCTCTTATAATGTTTAATTCTTCTGTATCTGTACTTTGTGTTTTATTAATTTATTTTATTTTATTTTTGAGTTTCTTTTTATTGATTTAAATTTTTATTTTTAAAAATTTTAATTGAATTTATTGGGTTGACACTGGGTAATAAAATTATATAAATTTCAAGTGTACAATTCTATAATACATCATCTATGCATTATATTTTGTGTTCACCCCAAGTCAAGTCTCCTTACATCACCATTTATCCCTCTTTACCTTCTTCTACCTCCCTGACTCCTCTTTCCCTCAGGTAATCACCACTCTGTTGTCTGTATTTATGAGTTTTCCTTTTTGCTTAATTCCTTACCTTTTTTTACCTGCCCCCCAACCCCACTCCCCTCTGACAGCTGTTAGTTATTCTTTTTATCTGTGAGTTTGTTTCTATTTTGTTTGTTTTTCTTCTTGTTCATTAGATTCCACATATACAGTGAAATCATATGGAATTTGTCTTTCTCTGACTGTCTTATTTCACTTAGCATAATACTCCCCAGGTCCATCCATACTTTCTCAAAAGGTAAGATTGCCTTCTTTTTTTTTTTTTATGGCTGAGTAAAATGCCATTGTATAAATGTGCCACAACTTTTTCATCCACTCATCTACTGATGGACACTTGGGCTGTTTCCAGATCTTAACTATTGTAAATAATGCTGCTATGAACATAGGGGTGCAGATATGTTTTTCTTGTTGATATTTTGGGATTCTTAGGATATATTCTCAGAAGTGGGATTGGTAGACCAAACAGCAGTTTCATTAATAATTTTTTGAGGATCCTCCACACTGTTTTCCATAGTGGCTACATGAGTCTACATTCCCACCGACAGTGCACGAGGGTTCCCTTTTCTCTATATTCTTGCCAACACTTGTTTGTTTGTTTATTTATTGATGATAGCCATTCTGACAGGTATGAGGTAATATCTCACTATGGTTTCAATTTGCATTTCTTTGATTATTAGTGACACTGAGCATCTATTTATATGTCTATTGGCCATCTGTATGTCCTCTTTGGAGAAGTGTGAATTAAGTCAAAATGGTTTAAAGACTTAAATGTAGGACTTGAAACCATAAAAATCCTTGAAGGAAACATAGGCAGTATAATCTTGGAAATTTCTCATGGCAATATTTTTTCTGATATGTTTCCTTGGGCAAAGGAAACAAAAGAAAAAATAAACAAATAGGACTACATCAAACTAAAAATTTTTTGCACAGCAAAGGAAACCATCAACAAAATGAAAAGGGAACCCACTAATTGGGAGAACATATTTGCCAATGATACATCTGATAAGGGGTTAATTTCCAAAATATATAAAAAACTCATGCAACTCAACACCAAGAGCACAAATAATCAAATTTTGTTTTATCTATTAAATACTGAAAAGTATGTTAAATTCTTCTATCATGCTGGTGTTATATTTTTCTTGTGAGTCTCTCAATCTTTGTATATATGTTGAATGCTTGTCATTAAGTGCATATAATAGTATGTGCATATTTATATGATATCTTCATTATAAATCTGTATCACTAAGAATGCTTTGTGGCATAAAATCTGTTTTTTGTGTTACTAACATAGTCATAGCTGCTTTGTTGTGATTGGTTTTGCCTGGTGTGTCTTTTTCCCGTACCTTGACTTCAATCAGTCTGTGTCTTAATGTGTTAAGGTTGTCCATTACAACTCATACACCTGAATTTTGTTTTTCTTTTTTCTCTTTTGTTTTTGTGTATTAAAAAATATGAAATTGAGTGATTTTAAAAATTCATTTAAAAAAATTTCTGGAAGTTATACATGGTATTCTTATCATTTTAGTGAGTAACCTTAAACAGTCAATTGAATAATTGATTTAACACAGTCTAAAGTTAATCATTATCTTTATTCTCTTGTCACATAATATAAGGACCTTAGAACAGTTTAAAACTAACCAATTCTCCTAACAATCAAAATAGAGTCAGACTCATAGATAGAGAGCAGGCTACAGCTCTGGTGGTGGTGGTGATGGGGTGGATGGAGGGATTGAACAAAGAAGAAAATAAAAAGAGAGAGAACTCATGGACATGGACAACAGTGTGGTGATTGTGGGGTGTATAGGGTGGGTGCAGGTGGAAGAAGGCATAGAGGGGATAAATGATGATGAATGAATGAATGAATGAATAAATAATTACTTATCCCCCCCGAAAAATATTTTTTTAAAAAACTGACCAATTAATCCTTTTTTGTTGTTGAAATCTTTGTCTTTCTCCAACTTAACCAATTCTTTCTTAAATATTATTTCTATCTGACAAATTATTTTAATCATTTTATAGTGCTAAAATCAAACATTATTATTATGGTTTGAAAGCATTTGTTTGGAACTAACCATGTGTTTATCATTTCCTTTGTTCACCCCTCCTTAGTGGATCTCCACCCTCCCTTCTGAAGTTATTTTATTTTTTTATGTTGTTCTTCTTTACTGTACTGCATGCTATTGCAAAAATTGTTTATTTTTGTCTTTATTCTTGAATGATACTTTAGCCTTGGATGTATTTCTTAGTAAATGGTTACTTTCTCATAACATTTTGAAGCTATTGCTCTATTGTGTTCTACCTTCCATTACTATTGAGAAATCAACTGCCTGTTTAACAATTGTTTCTTTATGATTAATCTCCCTTTTTCTCTCGGACTCTTTTAGTGATTTTCTCATGGTCAATATATATAATCACTCATTGCCATAAACACCTTTCTTTATAACCAGCCTACAATCTTTTATGTGTTAGAAAGATGCTTTTCCTTAGTCTTATTCTTATGGAAATTATATTAAATATGGTTATTCATTATTCCTTTATTAATTATTTCATTTAATTAGCATTTATTGAATATTCTCTACCTGTCTGGATAGTTCTAGGTAAATTGGAGGAGCCAACGCAGCAGAGAAGGCACATGTTCTGACAGAGCTTCTTGTCTGCTGCCCCACTCTTCCACAGGCTACACAGATATTGAGATCATTTATAGTTTCCCTTCTGTGGTTAATTTTCCACTGTCTTATAATTCTTATTTTTCTCCTAAGTGTCCTCAACACTGACTTCGCAGCCATGGGTCTGTCAAAGTATGTTAATGATGAGTCCTTGCAAAGCTTTCGTCAGGATTCCAGCTGTCTCACACATAAAAGTTCTCTTAGATGTCAGAGATACAGGGAAGCATCCAGAGTGTAGTCCAGAATACCAGGACTCTTGTTCAAGCATCAGCAGAAGAGTGGTCTTGAAGAAATTCCTAAACCATTCTGAGTTCTAATTTCCTAAGTTCTGAAATGAAATGGTATCAATGATTCTTTAGATTCTTCTAGTGTTACTTTACTTTCCAAGGCAGGATAAAGTGGACACCTTGGTGATGTGCTCTGAAATTCACCCTCTTCTTTTCAGTTGTAGAGATAATGAGTGTTTCTTGCATAAGAGTGTTTGTATCAGGAATGAATTCATCTGGAAGGACAGAAAACTCAACTTAGTGGTTTAAACAAGAGGGAACCTACCACCTCACATGATAATAAGCCTTTAGAGGGTAAGTTCAGGGATGGTATAGCTGCTTACATATGTCACCAAGGGCCTGGGCTTCTTACTTTCTTGCTGTGCCATCATTTCAAGAAGCATTTGCTGTCATTGTGGCTGGATGGCAGCCATGCCTTGCAGCATTGCATCCCCATTTTGAGCCGCAAAAGGGGAAAGGAGAAAAAGCTAAAGTGGCAAAATAGACTATAACTATTGTGACTGTCCTTTAAAAATGTTTTTCTTGGAAATATTCTTCACTGACTTCCATGAACATGTAATTGTCTAGAGCCATGTCCCATGCTTATTTCTATCTATAAGTAGCCATGAAAAATTAAGTATTTTTAACCTTCCCAGTAGAGGAAGGTAACATATTTAAATTCTAAGTAGTCATTACCTATCCTGTTTTTGTGAAAAAAATAAAGACTTAGATATAAGAAACCATGGGCTAAGTAAAAAATCCAATTATAATAAAAGCAAACAAGACAAATCAATGAGGAAATGTAAGGATTAACTGAAAGAGCACACTTTTGAATGTAATCAGTGTTTTTTCCTCTCTACATTTTAATCATGCCAAATGACCTCTTAAGACAAAAGCATGGTGCAGTATGGGAAGAAACAGACCGGGCCCATGAGATGAAATCAGAGTGGTCCTTCACCTCTGGAGAATGAGGACAGTACTTTCAGTGTAGCCTCGGCAGCACTGATTGCCGTCCAACTGTTGGTTGGTGTCGGCTGATGTCGGCCGAGAGTTCTGCACTGGGTGACTTTATACCAGTGAAAATGTTAACTAGAATATTGGCTCAATAAATAGCTTCAGCAAGAAGTGAATTTTCTTCTAGAGATCAGTACCTATTTTTCCTGTATACTCAATTTTAAATAGTCTAGTTTCATCTGAAGTCAAGCTGTTGTTACCGATTTCATTCTGTGATGTTCTCTCCCATGGCACCCAGGAAGTCAGAAGAACCATTTTTTAAATTTAGAGATATTGACATCCTTTGTATTAAAGTTATTTTAAAGGGGGACAAAAAGACAAAAACAAGGTGCCTTCCATGACCTCTGTCCTATACATATATGTGATCTTACAATAGAAATATATATATATATGTATATATATATATATATATACATATATATATATATGTATATATATATAAATAAATGGGGGAGATAGAGAGACTTAGTATATAATGTAGTTATTTTTCTGTTCTCAAGCTACAATGTCATTTACTTGATGATGACTATACAACTTTTAATTAATACAGTGGCATGCATGTTGTCAGTCAAATTTACCCTTTGAACTGCTCTTTGCATAGGTGAAAGTGGATATAAATGAATTCTCTGCTATCATTATATCTATAGCTGTATATATATCTATAAATAAATAAAATGAAAAGTATATGAAATTAAGGGTCACAAGATATGGATTCAAATGTATGATTCTATAAATCAATTTTATTATCTGCCAAAACAAGAAAGGGAACATCACTACTCACACCACACAATTGCAAGAATTAATGATAATCATAAAACTGTGCATTACTTACAGCAAATACACATTAAGCATTCTACCAATCTCATGGAGAACTAGGCAAAAAATAATTACTTATATGGTAATTGCTACAATGGACACACACAGGTGAAAGAGTAGTGATGAAGGGTACCTAATCCGTGTAGGGGAATGGGAAGGGCTACTCGGAGAATGCAATCCTTGAACTGAGACTTTTAAGAACATCTCCAAGAGGATAACATGTATGAAGGAATTTTGGGAAGAAGGCAAGGCGCCTAGAACTGCTAGTGGTTCAGAATTACTAAATGCAATATATTAAGAGAGAGGGTAGGGATAAAAAGTAGACAAGTAAGCAAAGCACACTTATTCTTTCAGATTTTTTTTTTTAATTTTTATTTTTTCTGGAAAGAAAAGGGGAATAGCTCGAGGGAGACAAAGTATAAAGAAAAGTGCTTTATTTTTCCTGTGAGATGGTAAAAACTGCATAGGAGAGAATCAACGGAGAAGAAAATGTTGAAGAATCAGGAAAGTAAAAATACTTGATGGATTGAGGTCCAGCAGACTGCCGGGGGCATGAGGAGCAGAGATTTCGGCTGGATGAACTTTGAAGAAAACCTAAATCAGTAGGGATGGAGGAACTCGCTTCATTAGGTCATCTCTATATATTGAGTGTCAGTTTTTACTGAGACAAGTGGTCCCTACCTCCTGAGGAACAGCAAGTGGTTTACATGCATGAAGCTGGCCTTCTTTAAGCACATCTGCAGATGTTCCACGAATGCAGATGTAGATGGAATTGGCGCTCTCAGGCTCCTGAGCCCCAGCAGGTTGCACCTTGTAGGAATATTGTGGCATGAATGGTGAGACATTCCAGTTCTTCAAAAGAAACCAGAAGTTTGGATTTCATTTGAAATATTCCTATTTTTATTTTGGTCCACATATAAGGGAGGAAGAAAAGCCAAGCACAATAAAAGCCCATCATGCCAGACTTGGTCCATGGACCACCGGTTTGCATCCTCACCACGAGGAGAGAGCGGAGCACTGGAAATGGTAGAGATCCTGAACGAGGAAACCGACGTCAAATGAGTTTGGTCAAGGAAGCATCAACCACTGAGTCAGGAAGGGGAACACATAGCTAGGGACACATGGTCAGAGGGCAAGAGAGTATGAATTATTTGACTTAGTTGGCACTCCAAAGGTAGATTTTCAGAGTTGCTGGAAATAAGGCACCAGTAGAAGTAAGAAGAAAGCCAACATCTTCTTCTAAAGGTGCTGCTTTCATTCTCCACCTCGTCCAGGCTCTCCTATCCCTTCCACTCCAGACACGTCTCAGCATCTCCCTCCATTACCGCGGAACCGAGGCTGCTCTTCTTTGCTTCCCCTCCCTGGTCCCAAAGCCGAAAGTATAGGATGGACAAAGGGGAGTGGTTTAAGCTGGAAAGAAAAAAAGCGTTGAATCCACTTTTATCTCTTTCCCCCACTTTATCTCACCCTTAGACCTGATGAAAAGGATGGCAGTTTCCTATGCTACAAAAGTAAGTTGCATTCCATTAATGTTGTAATCTCTCTGGCTCTATCTCTAACCTGGCAAGCATGGAAAACATGGAAAGTTTACATATTGAAAAAAGACTTTTAGATTATCTCATGTTTTGTTTGGAAAATGTACGACTGCGCTTGGAAATAGTATAGCGATACAGTTCCTTTATGGTGTGGGGGGAATATTGTGACATTTCCTAAACATAATAGCTTCATGGTTTCTTGGGATGGAAAGTGTCTAGAGGAAACCTGTAAAAAGTTGTTTTGTAAACTCAACAGAAACTTGAGATAAAAATGTCATTTTTGGCTCTAACTTCACTAATTGCTTAGAGAGTACCATATGTGTATTTAAAAAGATTTAAAAATAAAATATTTAATCATCTAAACACTGAATTATATCTGTAACTCTTTAGTAGAAAATGTTCAGTTTTAACATATTCCGGGTATTCTTTTATTGTAGTGGTAATTATAATTGCCTCTCTAAACGTTTTGTTGGATGCCAGATGGGAGGGCGTGGGGGATGGGTGAAAGGGTGAAGGGATTAAGAAGTACAAATTGGTTGATAGACTGACAAACCTCAAAGGGAAAGGGTGGGAGTGGGAAGAGATAAGCCCAAGGACTTCTATGCATATATGCATAACCAATGGACAGAGACAGTGTGGGGAAGGCAGGAGGGGAGCGGGAGTGGGAAGGAGGGGGTTAGTCAGGGGAAAAGAGGGGACATCTGTAATACATTCAACAATAAAAATAAATTTGAAAGAAAAAAATTGCTTCTCTATTGTGGTAAACATCATGTAAACTGGATATACAGGGTGGTGCAAAAGCAGATTAACTGTTGTGAGAGTTTATTCTTGTATTATTTATTAATTATTCTATTATTATTATTATTTTTAATCCTCACTCAAGGATATTCTTCCACTTATCTTAAGACAAAACAGGAGGGAGGGAGGGAGAGAGAAAGAAAAACATCAATGAGAGAGACACCTCGATTGGTTTCCTCCCACACTACCCCAACCTGAGCCCAGGACCGAACCACAACCAAGGTATGTGCCCTTGATCGGAATCAAACTACAACTTTGTGGTCCACAGGCCAATGCTCCAACTGCTGAACCAAACAGGCCAGAGCTATACAAAGAATTATAAACCCACTTTTGTTCCACCCTGTGTATCACCAGGAGAGATATAAAACAATACCTGGATGGTATTCCCAGGGACTCTGAAATCTCTGTGCAGGCAGGACTACAGGTGTCTGCTCACTACTATGCCTTTGGTGACTGGCCCGATGCCTGGCTCAGACAGCAGGCACCTTAAGTTGTTTGTAAAATAAATAAATGGGAGGTGTATCTGAGAGATACACATTAGTTTTCATATGACTATTTTATTACTTTTTGAAGTTTGGTTTTGCCTCAATGCAATTATTTTCATAATTAGATACTTACCTTTAGATGGCACTGGTACCTCATTGTAGTGACTCAATACGTTTGTGCTTTGTTAACACACTCTTTCACACAGAACTCATTGGTTGTAAATTTTTTTTTCAATTAGCTGCTGAATTCCTTCCCCACTGTGTAGACAGCAAGGACACATTTTCTAGGCGTTCCAAGAGGAGGTTTTGGTGCCTACTGCAACTTTCCCAAGTTCTGTTCTCTAGACACTAATGTGACTCGAGATGTTAACTGAGGTCTGCCACAAACACTTCATGGTGGCCAAGTCAGTTTAGAAAATACAGCATTTGGAGACCATATATCTGGGAGAGTCTCCACGTATATAAGTTTATTAAGGGCTCTGAAAAGTCATTCAATAAAAGAATTGGTCCAATTTAATTTACTTTAGCACTCCCAATTTTTTTTTGGCCCTGGGTTCTATCTCTAATGGTATTAAGTGTTCCATACACATGGTTTAGGAAATGTTGCCTTGCCCTATATTTATATCAGTTGTGCTGATTCTTAATATATTCTTAATCAAATTGAATAATAATGGAAAAGAAATTTGGACATTATTTCTTTTCTGCTGCTTGTAAGAGTTCTCTTTATTTCTTTAAAATATATAATAACCTTGGAAGTATGTGAAAATATA
This sequence comes from Molossus molossus, assembly GCF_014108415.1. Lineage (NCBI taxonomy): Eukaryota > Metazoa > Chordata > Mammalia > Chiroptera > Molossidae > Molossus > Molossus molossus. Next base: position 27,414,779 of record NW_023425366.1, on the reverse strand, counting down.
TGAGTGGTTAAATGACCTACCAGAGTTCTTTGGTTTCTAATATATATTTTTCTAAGCCAAGAAAGACTCTTTGGAAAGTGGGGAAATAGATACAGCCACCCACTTTAGTGACCATTTTTGTTTTTTCCTCAATAAATTTAAGATTCCCAGTGGTATGGCATTGTCATCGTACAGAAGTGATTCCACTTTGAACGTGAAATGTACACTACTCTGGTATTGGCAGAAAACTGTCTCTTGATATGCTTTACATGCCACAGAATATGAAACGTTTTTGAGATGGAAGAAAATTTGATATTGTCTGTGTCAATGTGGCATGAACTGCAAGGTATAAGAAAATGAAGTTCTGTTTCTATTAGGCACACATACATTGTTTCACTCTTAGGGGAATAAATGTGTATAGTAAACATAGGAATGGAGCTGTTGAGAACTGACAGGCCTTATTTAATTTATTTCAAAATCTAAATGCATAGTGTGTTTCTCAAGAGTCTGATGCACCCACATTTTAAAAGTGGAGCAGCTCAGCTGCAGAACAGAATAATATGCATGGCTGGGAACTCAGTGTCAGGTGTTTTGTTTGCTCTTCTCTTTAAGGTGTGTTCTGGAAGGTTAGCAATATTATATTAGGCCTCATTTTTTTTATGGAAACAGGTTTAACACAAGGCAGGATATAGATGACTAAGCCTAGCTGTATCTTCTGCAGGATTAAGAAAACACAAAATAATTGGACTGTATATGGAACTGTCTTGTGCAGCTTGATTTCCTAAGCTTTGAAGAAAACTGAATGTATAGGATGAGGATACTCACAGCTACAGAGGACACCAAGGACAAGCGTCTATGGGACCAATGGACAAGTCAACTGAGGCGTTATCCCAGAAATTTTTTCTTGTTCAATCCTGAGAAAAGCAACTGAAGATGTAGAATTGCATATGACCCAGAACAGGAGTGTACCCACTAGCATTGTTTTACAAAAGAGTGTAGATGACATGATAAGGGAAGGGCTTCCTTGTAACACTTACCGCATTTGGATGCTGTTGAACATAGCCCTTGGGGGAATCCAGAGTTTCGTAAACAATTATGGCTCCAAGGTGGTCATCCAAATCCTATGCAAAGTTTGCCCTGGTCAGCTTAGCAGACTACTTAATCATCACTATATCATATGTCTATGTCTGTGTCTGTGTCTGTGTCTGTGTCTGTGTCTGTGTCTGTGTCTGTGGTCTGTGTCTGTGTCTGTATGTTTATCTACGTCTATGTCTATATCTTTGTCTATGCCTGTATCTATGTCTGTGTCTGTATCTGTATCTATATCTATGTCTATATCTTTGTCTATGTCTATATCTATGTCTATTTCTAATTCTATATATCTATGTATCTCTATACTTGTGCATATACATATAATTAGGTACATATAAGTTTGCATATGTTTTTTACAGAAGATATTTCTTGGATTATGAAATTGAAATGACAGGTGTGGCTAGCTCAGCCATCTCCACTTCTTAACACACTCTCCTCCCTGTGCAGCTCCTCCCTCCTTCTAGTCCTTAAAGCACTCAAGGCTTTGCAGGTAACTCTTCAACAGAGAAACCCTTCTAAGGCTAGTAACTTCTTGTTGACAAGGTTACAATGTTCCTCTTCTTAGATTATTTCTCCAAAATAGAGCATTTAGTGCTTCTGGAATGATGTGGTTGCAGAAGGAGAGCAGTTGCATAGAAATTTCTCTTTCAGTGTAGGCAGAAATGATGCTGTGTGCCTCCCCTGCATTTCCTTCCACAAGAGCCCAGGAATACTACATTCCTCAAAGTCTATGACTGTGGGGTTGGGGCTATGAAACTGGTCACTGTACTGTGCATGGAAGTGATGTGCGTTACTCTCAGGTCTGGCATTTGAAAACACCCCCAAAGAGCAGTTCAGATCCCCGGAAATTCCACCACATTTCTATGAGTAACAGATAGATATTTTTGTACTAGGTCACTGATTTAGGGCTTTATCTGTTGCAGCAATTAGGATTAATTATACTGACTAATAAACTCAGAAAATGATCGATCACAGTAGCAGTCAAGTACTTCCATCAAATTTAGTCCCCTTATATACTTTTATATTAGTTGATCTTATTAATACTGGCACAAAAGTGTTCCTAAGACCCTCAAACAACTACCAATAAACCAGCAATGTGGAATCACATAGAAACAAGCATCCGTTGCCTGGATTAAGCTGTGAAAGGGTCATGGGTTGTTATTTTGTTCACCTTGATGGAAATCTTGTTCACTGCCAGGCTTCTATTTCAGCAAGAAATACATTCTTTTTAGTCTTTGACCTCAGGGATTTTGCAAATGTATATTATAGGTTGACTTCTGGGAATTGTGTCCCAGAGAAACAAGACTCCTGTACAATGCAGGCAAGAATACTTCTTAATTTTAAGTACACTTAGTATTCACTGATGCGTATTCAGATCTCTCACACTTCCATTCAGTCAGCCTCCTGGAGAGCTATTTTCTACATCACATTTCTGTTGGGAGATGGAAAAATGAAATTTGGAAAGACTTACAGGTGATCAAAAATATGGATATTTTTCCCTGGCTGGTTTTACTCAGCGGTTAGAGCATCGGCCTGCAGACCAGAGAGTCCCGGGTTTGGATTCTGCTCAGGGCACGTGCCTCGGTTGCAGTTTGTCCCCAGCTCTGGTTGGGGTTGTGTGGGTGGCAGCCAGTCGATGTGTCTCTCTCACATTGATGTTTCTCTCTCTCTTCCTCCCTCTCTCCCTCCCACTCTCTCTGAAGAAAAAAAAAATGGATATTTTTCCTGCAGAATAAATAGATGCTCTTAGGGAAGATGGCACTTTCGAATGTAGGAACAGGCTGATATGTCTGGCCAGCTAATGAGGTGATGGAGGAAGTGGGCCAAGTGGGAGAAGCAATGGCTGTGGGGCTAGCAAACCTGCTGCCACATTCTTTTCTGACCTAAACATTGATCAGGAATCATTTCGTCTTTAAGAAGTCAGTGTTTTAATTTGTACGATGGAGATAATATCTTCCCAGCCTATTTCATGTGGTTGTTTTAGGTTATAACTGAGACAATGTGCATGAAAGTGTTTATAAAATGTCTTCTACCAATAGATTATCACAGTCAACTCAGGATTCTTAGGGAGTCACCAAACAATGTCAGGAAGGCACCACTCGCTGGCAGATGCGGAGACCCTACAGAGGGGCTGCGGGAAGGGCTGCACCAGGAACTTTCCCTACAATCACCCCAACTGCTCATTTCTTAGCATCAAGAGGTTGAAGATCCCTCTTCCTTACAGCTTTGGTGGTTGACTCCTGTGGGTGCTCTAACCTCACAAATAAAATTATATTTTTACCTCTGCATTAATTAGTTTCTTAAGATGAAGAAAATAGACAGATTTCACTGGAGAGGCTTTCAAAACGGAGAGAAAGCATCCCAGATACACACAGAATCATGTGATGCAGATAATAAAATTTCTCCTGAGCTGTATTTAATTAGAAATTGCTGGAACTCTCTGGCATGCAAACAGCTGCTGTCAGGTCTGCACAGCATTTCCCAGCCTTGGAACAGCTGGATGCAGTTGTTTTTTTTTCTCTCTTTCCAACCAGACCTATGTAGAAAACCTGTTATGCTCTGACAGGCGTTTGGAGTTATTCTCATGAGCTAATCAGATCAGCTTAGACAATACAAGAAAGAGATGGGAGTGTTTTATATCTAAACAATTCGTTATTATTTCTGTTGTTGTTGAAGCTTTTTCAGAGCGTTTTTAGGGTGAGCTGGCGAAATTTTCTGGAGGGAAAGTGTTTCTAAAGCACCCTGGAAGCCCTGGCCATGCTGCAGTGGGTTCCATTTCCCCGGAGCTGGTGGTCTCAGCGCCCTTGACCTCAACTGTGAGCTGGAGGCACTTTTCAGCCTAGGCATTCAGAATGTACTACTCATTATAATGAGGTGGCAGGGCAAGGGGCCTTTCCGATTGTACTGGAGAAGTAGATGCCTAGAGAAACAACGCTGCTTGCCCTGGCCGGCTACCCTGCTGGGTTCTAGTGGCTGCAAGAAGAGGGTGAGTGTTCCTGTGTGGCCCAAACCCTCTACCAGGGAAAACGTTCGTTCCAAACACTGCTTCACTGGTGATCACTAGTGCTATAGGGTGTGTGTGTGTGTGAGCGTGAGCTATTCTGAAGAGTTCATGGGGGTTAAGATCTGCTATGGGAGTTGTTCTGACTCTCGCAATGCAAATCCCCTCCCCCAAAACAACTCTAAAGCTGGACGAAATGGTAAAAACCAAACCTTTTATTAGCACTCAAGAATCTGATCAAAAGCATGTAACAGCCCTGGCCAGTTGCTCAGTGGTTAGAGTGTCAGCCTGCGATCCAGAGAGACCTGGGTTTGGTTCCCGCTAAGGGCATGTACCTTGGTTGCAGTTTGTCCCTGGGCCTGGTTGGGTCGTGCAGGAGGCAGCCACTCCATGTGTCCCTTTCACGTCGATGTTTCTCTCTCTCTCTTCCTCTCTCTCCCTCCTGCTCTATCTGAATAAAATATGGGAAAAAAAGAAAAAGCATGGAACCAACAGAGCAGGGTTTATTAATGAAAACTACTGAAGCTTGGATAAGAAGGGTGTGAGTCTGTGGCCTGATTCCCAGGACTATTGCTAACTCTCCAGTTCTGTCTGTGAGTAGTTCATCCAGGGAGGACAAGGCAACCCACCAGCTTAACTGTCCCTGCAGAAAGGGATTCACTTGATTTAGAACATTGTCAGCTAAAGGGGCAACTCTTTGACAAGCCAACAGGATGGTCCAGAACCTCTGTGTATCTGAGAGCCCGTTGGGGCAAACAGTATTCAGGCAGACCAGCCAGGGATTTATCAGAAATTCCCAAGATGTGAGACAACCTTGGGAGATGCTAAGCTCTTCTGTATCTCAGGTGGACTGGAGGCTGTGTGCACGCACAGTGGAGGTGCAAGCAGTCTGCCACCATGCCACATCTCCCAGCACATGGAGGCCGAACAAGGTGCAGGGGAGGTGGAGAAAGCCAGTTATTGGCCACCTTGTTGAATGTTCCTTAAGTACATTGGACTAAATCCAGCCCGTAGTGAGATGCCACCATGACCTTGGAAGGATCACTCACAGCCATGTGGAACTGGGGAAAGAGTATGAACCCGACACTGTCGTACTCAAATTGTGGTCCCTTGTCCTCTGATGATAGAACCACACTAGAATCTTTAAGGATGCTATGAAAAATGAGGATTCCTGGCTCCTGTCCAAACGAACTGAACTGAAAGCCTCCACAGTGGCCCAAGGAATCGGCATTTTTGCAACCATGGCAGGTGACTGTGATACATACTGAACCCCAAGAACTGAGATGCAGAGTGTCAGTCCAGGTGAAATCAGGAAGAGGAAAATACTGGAGCTTTTTGAACAGAGGGAAAATATCCCAGTAGCTCAGTTGCTCCAAATGTAATATGTAAAATACACATTTTGGCAACTGAAGCTTCCCTTTTAAATGATAGAATATTAAAGCTTGTTGAAATGCAATTACGAATTATGTATTTATCACAGCAATCCCAACTGATAGACTTTGGTTATTAATTAGAAAAAAATAGTAGTTACTAATCACTAACTGTGTGATCATATAATTTATCATACAAACAGATATTTTGTGAGTTAAAGGGAATACTAAAATAATTTAAATCGTATAGGATTATGAAGTATTTATTTGCTGAGGTACAAGTTGATTTTATTGCATTGGTGGACCAGTATACAGTCCTATTCACAAAACTCTTTTTAAATTAAAATTATTCAAAGAGAAAAAGTAACATAACCATGTGTATTATATTAAAAGAAAACTTTATACTGATCATCTGAAGGTTTAATATAACATGAGTAGGGTAGTCGTTCCTGGAACATATTTCCACACCTCATTTAGCATTTTAGGTATTCTTCCTCTAATACCATGTTACTGTTATTTTTCTTAAAAATTTTCAATTTAGCCCTGGTGGTGTGGCTCGGTGGACTGAACATTGTCCAATGGAATGAGAAGCCCTGGTTTAATTGCTGGTCAGGGCACATGCCTGGGTTTTGGGCGTGATCTCCAGTAGGGTGCATGAAGGAGGTAGCAAATCAATGTAGCTCTCTCATATCGATGTTTCTGTCTCCCTCTCTCTAAAAATATCAATGAAGACATATTTTAAAATTTTTTTTCAATTTCAACATATTCTTTTTTTTTTTTAAATAAAATTACATACCATCTTCTTTAAGGTTTTATTTTATGACTAATAAATATATAAATGTTGACACATTCAATTGACACTTTTCTGTAGAACATAATTTTGTTACTTTAAGAGCTATTGACCTGAATAGACACTTCTCCGAAGAGGACATACAGATGAACAATAGAAATATGAAAAGATGTTCAACATCACTAATCATCAGAGAAATGCAAATTAAAAACACAATAAGGTATAATTTTATATCTATCCAGTTGTCTATCATCAATAAATCAACAAAAAACAAGTTTTGGTGAAGATGTGGAGAAAAGGGAACCCTTGTGCACTGTTGGTGGGACTGCAGATTGGTGCAGCCACTGTGAAAAATAGTATGGAGGTTTCTCAAAAAGTTAAAAATGGAACTGCCTTATGACCCAGTGATTCCACTTCTGGGTATATATCCCAAGAAACCCAAAACACTAAATTGAAAAAAATATATGCACCCCTAAATTTATTGTAGCATTATTTACAATAGCCAAGCTATGAAAGCAACCCAAAGGCCCATCAATAGATAAGCAGATGAAATGCTGTGGCTTATATATACAATGAAAAGAATAAAAAAGAATGAAATCTTACCATTTGTGACAGCATAGATAGACTATTGGGTACTCCACCAAGTGAAATAAGTTAGTCAGAGAAAGACAAATACCACATGATTTCACTTACATATGGAATCTAAAGAACAAAATACATAAACAGACAAAATTGAAACAGACTCAAAGATACAGAGAACAGATTGATGGTTGCCAGAGGGGACAGGGGTTGAGGAACTGGATGAAGATGGTGAAGGGATTAAGAAGTACAAACTGATACAAAATAGTAAACAGGGCCCTGGACGGTTTGGCTCAGCAGTTGGAGCATTGGCCTACGAACCAGAGAGTGCCAGGTTCAGTTCCTGCTAGGGGCACGTACCAAAAAACAAAATAGTAACAGGGATAAAGTACAGCACAGGGAATATAGTCAATACTATTATAATAACTATGTATGGTGTCAAGTGGATGCTGGAAATACCGGGAGGAGTACTTTGTGAAGTATATGATTATATGAACACCATGCTGCACACCTGAAACTAATATAAAATAATATTAAATGCAAACTGTAATTGAAAAATAAAATTAAAAAGAACTCTCTTCCTTCAAGTGTTAAGATATCTGGTAGTTCAAAGTTGTTAAAAGTAAGAATTTTCAATTTGCACTGTTTTCATAGGGAACTTTATATATATTTTAGCCCCATTTTTTATGAGTATTGTCTTTTTGTTTTCATTCATAATATTTTTATTTGAAAGATATTTTATAAGATAAAACATTTCTAATTTTTTTTCATGAGTCTTTTAATATTTTACAATGTGTAGATGCTACAAAATCATTGGCCTCCATTTCAATCCATTTTGATACAGAATATACATTTATAGAATTAAAAATAAAAACTTTATCAAAACATGAAAAATCCAAGGTCAAGTTATTCTGAATTTCAACTATATAACATCAACAGCAAATCACTGCATTAGTTTTCTATTGCTGCTGTAACAAATTAGCACAAACTTATTGGCTTAAAACAATACAAATTTATTATTTTAGAGTCCTGGAGGTCAGATGTTCAATGCCAGTTTTATGAACCCACCATCATGATGTTGTCAGAGCTGTTTTCCTTCCGGAGGCTCTAGTGGAAGAAAATCCACTCCTTGCTTTTTCCAGCTCTTTGAGGTCACTCATGTTGCCAGCCATGTTCTAGAGTTACTGCAGATGTAGTCAGTACAGCTCTAGGTGAGCCACACCAGATGACAGCACCAGGAAGCAGGGTAGTATGCAGATATGTCAGCAAAATAAATGATTATAGTTAATTTGGAGGTTGTATCTGACCCAACGATAGTTTACTGCAATAGGATGACTTCAGATTTCTAAAATCAGGTAAGTAGGCTCTCTTATCTCACTTCTATACATGATCTCTGGCAACTTGGTGTGTTGGTGGGAGGAAGGACAAGGGTTGTTATCTGATGGAATATGTTTGAAATGTGTGACCATCTGCCAGTGGAGAAGGCACTGGAGGGTCTGAAGGCAAATTTCCTCTTGCTCAAACATGTGAAACCTGAGTTCAGGGACTTGGTGCTTCCCCCTTACGGCCTCTGAAGCATTGATGCTGAGATAGACACAGAGGCCATTAATTCAAGGCACTGGAGCAGTGGTTCTCATCTCTGTTGCACATTTGATTCACCTGGGGGATTTGTAAAAGTATGGATGACTTGTACTGCTCTCATACCCCAAATGTTCTGATGACATTGTTTTTGGGGGACATTTGGGTATTACCATTTAAAAAAAGTGTTGCAGGTCATAATGTTCATTCATGTGTACAAATCTCTAGGTCAGATGGACAGCAGCATCCAAATTTCAATGTTTAAAGAGAGGATTCTAAAACAAAGAAAGAGGAAGTAAGAATTAGTTGATGAGAATAAAAGAAAAGTGTCCTGGAGCCTTTGCAAAACTATGAAATAATCTATACACCGGCAGGAGAGCAGGGCCTGGTGTGCATTTACATTGTCAAATTGGTTTTTGTAAGGGGCCTTTGCTACTCAATGAGACAAATCCCCAAAATGCAGTTGTCCTATTCTTCTAGACTCATAACGATTGAATTTCTGGACTTGTCATGGTTTAGTGGGCCCATGAGACTAGCACTGACCAGTGAGGTGAGGACAGGGTCATTACTTGCAGGTTCAACATTCTCTATTTCTAGAATAGAAACAATCAGCATTTAAAATATGGCTGTGCCATCAGCATGGGTCACTGAGAGATTACGCACACCAGAACACTCTTACTAATCTCTGATGAATATGTTGCATGAGGGAGAAATAAATCTTTCTTTTCCATTTGGCCACTAGGATTTAGAATTGTTCGTTACTGCAACATAACCCATTCTATCCTGACTAATACAGGGTCTGAGCCAGATGACCATGCTTCTCTATGCAGAGGGTTAGAAAGCAGAATTCCTCTTTCTTCTGAAGACAGATTTTGCCCAGGATTTCTTAATGGGAAACAAAAAGACAAAAAATATACATAATTTTCAGCTCATGCCTCTTGAATTAAAGCAACATTCTTTGACTTCAAGTCAGAGAACTAAATATTTTATTTTATTTAGAAATCAGTATTTGGAGAGCTGGCAGCTTTCACCTAAGGGTAAATTGAATATGATGCCAAGTTCACACTCATGGAATTAATTGACTGCTCTACTTTCAACATAAGGTATCAAAGCTTTCCACATTAGTGACCCATGTAAAACAAACCTTACCACATGGGCTGTGGTTTTCAAGAAGGCTTCTATTAAATGAACTACTCAATATAAATTTACCCCAGGGGTGTGTGTGTGTGGATGGAAAATCATACACATACTTAGAATAGCCCTTTTTGTATTTCTTCTAATTTTATACCCAAAGGCTTTTAAAAAAAGTTTTTGGTGTTCAGAAGTCAACATTTGTGGCAGAATTTACTTTTAATCACAGACTTCTTCCTAAAGCTGGAGCATAGGAGAAAATAGTCCTTTTTAAAATAGTCTACATGCAGAAATCCCATTGATTGTGCTTGTTGATCCATTCTGATGGTCCTCTTTGCCGTATAAATCCTTAAGATCACCTTCAGCCACAGCCTACTTCCTGTGGGCCTTCATGTTCTTTCTTATGGACCTTGAAGATTCATCTTATATTCACTTCCTCTCCAGGTCTTTCCTGGGGCCCTCTCATTTCCAGACTGTCATTGGAAAAGCTTCACATTCCTGAAAACAATGCACAGCTATGGCAGCACATTTTGTGGTAGTAACCTCTGTATGTTTCATTCTTTACATTTAAAGAAAAGTAGGACCATTAACAGAGCTGAGAACAAGAAAGACCTATGGTCCCTGACATGTAGTGATTGGGATAAATAAATAAGATGGGTATGGTATTTAGACAGAAGCAGGAAGGAAAGTGGAGTTTCCTTTATATCTATAAAACTACAAACATACTTCTGACTAGAAGGAAGAAGAAAGGAAAAGTGTTTTAAAATATTAGTGAATTAATAGAAAATTTGAAGTATAGTAAGGCCAATATATCATGACACCAGTTATTGAAAAGTCAGTCTGTTACAGTTCTCAAAGGGAAGGGGCACACCAAGCCATGGGGGGTCCCTGGGGAAGCACAAGGGTCAGTTGTGAGACAGACAAAATAGAGGGCAATAGGTAAGCAATTTTACTGTGATTTCCACAGGAAAAAATGGATAAAGCACGGTAAGAAGGCTTAGTATCTGCTAATTTAAACAATTTTCTTAGGCCCTAGAGCACAAGGGCTCTCTGTAGTTGTCTGGCACTTGGCCCTGGGGTGATTAGGGCAGGTGTATAGTGGCCTGATAGTGGTTGAGGTGCAGGCTTTGGATTGGTTCATTTGTATTTGAAAAGCACACTTGCAGGTGAGTTGTTTACTATCTCTAAAAATTGGCTCACCCTGGGAAAGGAAGTCCCAACAGAGTCAGCAAGGGCCCAGATGTCAAAGTATCAGAAAACAGAAGATGAAAGAAGTTGTTGTTACAAAGAGAGATTTGCTTCCTAATTCCTGGCATCAATGAGACCTAAGTCAGGTATGTAGGACCCAGGAACAGAAAGGCTCTTTTAGTTATATATTTCCATGTAATAAATTACCCCAAAATTTAGCACCTTAAACCAACAAAGATTTGTGATCTTACACTTTCTGTGAGTCAGGATCTAAATTCACCCTAAACTGGGTCATCTACTCAGGGTCTCTCCCAAGGCTTCAATCACCTCATGTCTTCACTGGGGGATGATTTGTGTCCAAGCTCACTCCCGTGATTGCTAGAAGAATTCAGCTCCTTGTGGGCTGTTGGACTGAGGGCCTCAGGTCTTTGCTGGTTGCTCCCTATGGGCCTTTCCATAGGGAAGTTTGCAACATCGTCACTGGCTTCTATCAGCAATGAAGCAAGAGAGTAAGGGCCAACAAGATGGAAGCCAGTGTCTTTCTAAACCTAATATTGGAGATGACATCCTGTCACTTTTGCTGTATTCTATTAGAAGCATGTCACTAGGTTTAGGGGAGCATAAATATCAGGAAACCATATCAGTTTGCTTCCCACAGGGACAGTAGCATTGTATCAGGAAAGCAGCCATCCTGGGGGAAATGTCAACTTCTCTGCACTAGGACATGGACAGATTTGGACAGATGACACTTGCCAAGCATGCAGAGAGGTGGCAGAAAGTCCCAGCCCACTGACTTGATTGTCTATACATGCCAAAATTATGGGCATTTCTGAGGAGACCTGTGTAATGTATCAGACCCTTGCCCCTTCCTCCTACACCAAAGCAGGTAAGCCTCTGGGAACTTTGGAATGACTTGGGGACTGTGAGGTGATTTACCAGGATGACCACATGTGGACACCAGTACACATTTGAGAGTACTTACAATTATTCCGTGATAAACAGCATAAACCAGGACTGTCCCAGGCAGACCAGAACACAGTCACCTGCACTAACCCCAAGGAAGATGGATTTGTTTCCTGCCATCCTGCTGAAGGGAGGTTCAAAATGGAAACAAAGTTGACATCTGGAAAATAAAGTGTCTGAACTGCAAGTTAGACCTGTTATTTAAGTTGTTTCCCTTGTAAAGGCTTTGTAGCTGATGCTCAAGGAAAAGTATTTGTTGGGAGGAAGAGAAAAGCTATCAGAGAAAGGCACAAATTTGCCAATAATCTCATGTGGTCATCCCAGCCATGGTCTGTACTTCTGTGTTCTTGCCAGATGGTATCTCCACATCCATCATGCCTGAGTGTGGAGAATATTCAAACTCCTTTCTCACCCAGGCCCTGCAGTTCCCTGGGAATATATCTTTCTAACTTTACCCGAGGAAGAGTTACAGCAGCACAGGACCATTTGGGAGTTCCCAAGACCCCCCCGGACGTGACGGGAGCACAGTTGCGTGAGGCAGAAAGCTTCCCTCTTCCTGCCTGTCAGAATTGGTTAGCATTGATTCATGCTCCAAAGCTCCCTAAACCCTTTTCCTTAAGAAGTGACATTGTAGTGTCAAGTATAAATAATGAAAATTTCAGTGTGCTGATGATAACATAATATCTTTTGTTTGCATGTGTATGTTTTGAAGACATTTAAGGTGTCCAGTTTGTAAGAACAAACAGATGGTGAATTAAAGGCAAACACAGGTGTTTCCTCATCACCAAATGTGGTAAGCACATTTCCATTAGCAAGTAACCTCCATTGTCACTCCCTGCACACCTCTTTGGGCAGGAAACAAACAAAAAAAACTTCTCATTAGTAGTTGCTTGATGTGAGAAAGCATGCTTTTTATGAATTTTTATGTTTATAATGTTAAAAACAAAATTCAACTGAATAAACCTGATGATGTAGTTGACTTCATTAAACAATTCATAAATCAGCAAGCATTCATTTTATCAACTGGAAGGGTACTCTGAGGGGTTGTATAAAATGGAAGGTTTTTATGGAAGGGTGGGACAAAGAAGTTATGAACAAAATAAAATACAGGATTATTTTTAGACCAGGGCATCTTCTTTTTAGGGGAAGAGAATGGCAAGGATTTTATCAGGCAGATTGTATTTTCTTTGTGGAAAGAGCCCGAGTGACAGACTATCTCATTGCCATTGATTAGAAAATTCCAGGCTAGCTGATTTAGATTCTATTTCTGGGAGAGGTTAACAGCAACTAAGTGAGGTATTAAATCTAGGTTTGGTACCATGGGCTTTAGTAGTGTTGCCTTTTGGGGACTATGGTTTTCTCTTTAATAGTAGATAAGAGACACCTATATTTTAAAGAATCTAGGATATTTCTTGACAATCGAAAGGATTTTTAGCCTAGATTTTATTCTCACTTTTTAATCTAAGGCAAGAGTGATGAAGATCTCCATCCATGTTCCTGCAGATCTCTTGTCTAAATTCCCATTTTCACCAGCAAATTCCCCTTCTCTTCTATTGTTTCTTTTCATAATGATGGTATATTGATAACATTTCCTGGGAGGTTTGTGAGTGTCTACTACGTGGAGGAGGAAGAAACTTTCCTTGACCCTTCTACGTTCTTCCAGCTGGTCTAATAATCAAATCACATGAGACACATTAAAAAGAGAAAAGTGAGTCTATTTAATTATATACATACATATGGGAACCTTGCATAAATGAGAGAGGCAGAGATTCCATACACATGAGAGGTTCAGAGACAAAAGGAAGAATGAGATATATAAGGCACCCTGAGCTAAGGATAAGGTCAGGCGCCTTGGGGCTTCAGGGAGGAGGAGGGTCATTGCAGGCCAATAGAAGAGCAAATGTTCAGTAATTAGATGTCTTCCCTGGCCTATGAAGAGGTCATAAAAAAATCATCTCTGGTAATAACTCTTATTATGGGCATGACCCCTAATTTAAACTCTGTAAGGGAGAGGTGGAAATGTCTCGTGAGTCTTCAGGGTCTCGATTGTCTTCAGCTCAAAATAATTTGCATGCTGAAGTGGTATGGCTCGTGGAGCCCTGTTCTGAACTCCTTCAATTATAACTGACATTAATAGACCGGTTCCCCCCACCCCTGCAATTTTTACTCTGCTTTTATATATATTTATTCTATTTTGTAGTTCTTCATGGACACAGTTTTTGACTAGTACTAAATTTATAGATTTTGCATTACATAAGTCTTGTGTCTTCAAAACTCTTAACAATCTTGGGGATTTTCAATATCTGTTACAAAGAACCTGAGGAGGGAATAATGCCAAGAATTTTTATGTATTTTTTGAATAGTAAGATTTATAATAGGATTGGGTGTATCTTTTTTTTTTTTTAAGATATCAAGTCTTTGCTGTCAATGGGAAGTATAAAATCTGGACATTCAGTTTGATCTCTCATAAAGTATTATCAATATAAACCAGGTATAACATTATTTTCTGTGTTGGACAGCATAATTGGTACCAGGAGTGGCCTCAGGAAATACAGCCTAAAAATGTGTTTCTGGGATTGGGTAATTCTTAATATTGGGTGAGGTCTTAAATAACCATGTTGCTGAGGGAAATAGGATGCTGGTAATTTATGGCATGCGGTAGCATCATGGTAATTCACATCATCACTAGTGGTCACATGGGATGAAGTGCATGTGTAGGGTGGGACATTGGAGATGCAGTAGCTGTGGCATTTAGTCACCACGCCAACCCTGGTGATCACAAAGGTTGTAGCCTCACCTGATATGAGAGAATGGAGTATTGTTCTACACCTCTTCACTGACCTCCTCCTCTGTGCTGTGTCATCTCAGCCTATCAGTGGTGATGTGATTGGCTAGGAATGTCTAGGGCACTCACCTGGGTGCTTATTACTTGTGGTGAGCCCCCACAGACATTTCCCACATGGGAACCAATGTTGTAGTTAGCCCAGCCCTTGTGGTTCTTATTATCATTGCAAGATGAACCTCAGCTACAACCAACAGGGAGCTTTGAAAAGAAAAAAATTATTTATTACTCACAAGTCCTGCAGGGTACACAACACATCCAAGGGCCACACAGTAAACTCATGGGTAGAGAAAGAGGGAGTGAGGACCCGAGGCTCTGTGTTTATTGAAGCTGAGGGTGTGGTGCCTAGAGTTTCATTGAGTTTATTAAAACACAAGAACAAGAATTAAGAAACAAGAAGAGAAAAGTGGGGTCACTCAAGTGGTCAGTTATTTAGGTTACCCAGACCTTTCTACCAGGGGAACTTTATGGGTGAAGCAGCCTTGTTTCTTATTCAGTTGTTTTACTAGGAGCTGTGTCAGTGGTTGGTAATATGTCTTTGACATGTATGACTCAGCAATCAAGGGCTTAACATCACACACATTACAACAAAACATCTTAATGTTAGACGGTTACACTACACAATCCCACTGGGATGAAATGCATTTTCTACCCCTGACTTTGTGTTGCTTTGATCAATGGAATGTGAGCAAATGTGATGTGAATAGAGGTATTAAATAAGTTGTGCAGTTTTTCTCACTTCTGTGCCCCCAATATCACTATTAAAGAGCTTATTCCCACTAGCTACTGATTCTTCAGCCTGGTTCTCAGAATGAGACAAGTGGGAGAGATAAGAACCTCACCTGAGGCCAACCCAGCAGAACTTCTGCCCAAAACCACTTCAGCCAATACTCAGGCCTGAGAGCGAGAAAAATAAATGCTGTGTGACAAACCACTAACACTGGGGTAGGTTATTACACGGCATTAGTTGACTACAGACAATAATATCTGACTAGTTATTGCACCACATAAGAAAAAAATATTCACTTAAGAAGATGCATGGAGAGCCAGAAGTCTCCAAGGACAGCTTCTAAGTTGTCCCTCATCTCCTATAGACTCAGGGAAGATCTGGAAAAGATCAAGCTAGGACTCTGACTTAAGGGTTTCAGAGATGTAGGGTCAATTAAATGCTTCAAACTGCCTCTTACTCTTAAGTAGAAACTTGTCGTAGTTTTAATTTGCATTTTCCTAATAGCTAGTGGAGTTGAGCATCTTTTAAAATATCTGTTGGCCATTGCATGTCTTCTTGGGAGAAGTGTCTGTTTAGGTCCTCTACCCAACTTTTAAAATTGCATATATATATATGCAATTTTTTAAAAATGTTGAGTTGTATAAGTTCTTTATATATTTTGGATACTAACCCCTTGTCAGATGTATTGTTTGCAAATTAAAACTACAATGCCATACCACCTCATACCTGTCAGAAAGGCTATTATCAACAAGACAAGTAATAACAAGTATTAGAGAAGTTGTGGAGAAAAAGGGACTCTCATACACTGCTGGTGGGAATGGAAACTGGTACAGCCACTATGGGAAACAGTATGGAGGTCCCTCAGAAAATTAAGAAGAGGCTTATCATATGACCCAGCAACCCTTTTCTGGGTGTCTACCCAAAATTGAAAATGTTTATTCATAAAGATATATATGCCCCTATGTTTATTGCAGCATTATTCATGGTGGCCAAGACATGGAAACAACAGGAGTGTTTTTCAATAAGTGATTGGATAAAGAAGATGGGGTACATATATTCAATGGACTACTACTCAGCCATAAGAAAAGCTGAAATACTGCTATTTGCGACAACATGGATGGATCTTCAGAATATCATGCTGAGCAAAATAAGTCAGACAGCAAAAATCAAGAACCATATGATTTCCCTCATATGTAGAATATAAAACTGAAAGCAACAAATGAACAAACAAGACAAACAAACATACAAAATCTCACAGACGCAGACTACAGTATGGTGGTTACCAGAGGGAAAGAGGGCTGGAGAGGTAATAATGGGAAAAGGGGGTAAAAAATGTGTTGAAAGAAGATTTGACTTTGGGTGGGAAACACACAATGCAATATACAGATGATGCATTATAGAATTGTACACTTGAAATCTATGTAATTTTATTTACTATGTCACCCCAATAAATTTAATTTAAAAAATTAAGTAGATATATTGGATAAGGAGTTACTATCCAAAGTATATGAAGTATTCATACAGTTCAACAAAAGGAAGACAAACAATCCAATTAAAAAATGGGGCAGAAAACCTGAATAGACACTTCTCCAAACAGGGCATACAAATGGCTGGAGACATATGAAAAAATGCTCAATATCACTAATCACTAATCATCAGAGAGATGAAAATTAAAATCACTATGAAGTATCACCTCACACATAGTAGAATGGCCTCCATCAACAAATCAAAAAACAACAACAGCTGGTGAGGGTGTGGAGAAAAGGGGACTCTTGAACACTGCTGGTAGGAATGCAGGCTGGTGCAACCACTATGGAAAACAATATAGTGTTTCCTCAAAAATTTAAAAATGGAGCTGTCATTTGACCCAGTGATTTCACTTCTTGGACTATATCCTAAGAAGCATCAAACACTAATCAGGAAGAGCATATGTACCCCAATGTTCATAGCAGCAATACTTACAATAGCTAAGATCTGGAAAGAGCCCAAATGCCCATCAATAGATGAAAGGATACAAAAGTTGTGGTGCATTTACAAAATGGAATATTATGCAGCTATAAGAAAGAAAGATCTCTTACCTTTGAGATGACATGGAGGGACCTGGAGATTATTATGCTGAATGAAATAAGCCAGTCAGAGAAAAAAAGTACCACATGATTTCACTTATTTATGGAATATAATGAACACAATAAGTTGTCAACTAAAACAAATTCAGAGACATGAAAGTAGAGAACAGATTGACAAATTTCAGAGGGAAGGAGGAGGGAGGGAGTGGGGTGGAAAGAGATAAATCAAAGAACTTATTTGCATATATGCATAACCAGTAAGACACAGACAATAATGCGGGGAAGGTAGGAGGAGGGTGAGAGTGGGAAGGAGGGGGTCAATGGGGGAAAAAGAGGGAACATCTGTTATACTCTCAACAATAAAAATAAAACCAACAAAAATAAAAATAAAGTAGAAACTCATGTGAAAAAGAGCTGTGTAGAAATACAAAAGATCGTTAGCAGCTACTATGAACGACTATATGGTGACAAATTCAACAATCTAAGCGAAATGGACAAATTTCTAAAAACACAGTCTCCCAAAACTGGACCGGGAAGAGAGAGAAAACTTGAACAGACGAATAACAACTAAAGAAATTGAAGAGGTAATCAAGACTCTCCCAGCAAACAAAAGTCCAGGTCCAGATGGCTTCACAAGGGAGTTTTAACAAACTTTCAAAAAAGAACTAACACCCATTCTACTCAAATCATTTCAGAAAATTCAAGAAGAAGGAAGACTTCCAAACTCGTTCTATGAGACCAGCATAATTCTAATTCCCAAACCAAAAAAGACACTACAAAGAAAGAAAACTACATGCCAATATCCCTGACAAACACAGACGCCAAAATCCTGAACAAATACTAGCAAATTGGATCCAGCAATAAATCAAAAAAATTAATCACCATGACCAAGTAGGATTCATTCCAGGGATGCAAGGCTGGTACAATATTTGCAAATCAATAAATGTGATACACCACATAAACAAAATAAAGACTAAAAACCACATGATCATATCAATAGACGCTGAAAAAGCCTTCGGCAAAATCTAGCATCAATCTGATAAAAACGCTCAGCAATGTGGGAATAGAGAGATCATATCTCTACATAATAAAGGCCATATATGAAAGACCTACAGCCAACATCATACTCAATGGGCAGAAACTAAAAACATTTCCATTAAGAACAGGAACAAGACAGGGATGTCCACTTTCGCCACTCTTATTTAACATAGTACTGGAAGTCTTAGCCACAGCAATCAGACATGAGGAAAAAAATAAAAGGGATCCAAATTGGAAAGGAGGAAGTGAAACTGTCATTATTTGCAGATGACATGATATTATACATAGAAAACCCTAAAGACATAAAACATCTACTAGACTTAATAAATGAATTTGGCAAAGTAGCAGGATACAAAATTCACGTCAAGAAATTGATGGCATTCGTATACACCAATGATGAACTCACAGAAAGAGAAACTGAAACAACAATCCCATTTACCATCCTGGCAAAAAAATTAAGATACCCAGGAATAAACTTAACCAAAGAAGTAAAGGACCTATTTGCAGAAAACCACAGGACATTGAAAAAAGAAATAGAGGAAGATACAAAAAAGTGGAAGCACATACCTTGTTCATGGATTGGAAGAATTAGCATCATTAAAATGTCCATACTACCCAAAGCAATCTATAGATACAATGCAATCCCCATCAAAATACCAACGACATGATTCATAGAACTAGAACAAACACTTCAAAAGTTCATATGGAACCAACCAAAAAAGTCCCCGAATAGCCACAGAAATTTTGAAAAAGAAGGACAAAGTAGGTGGGATCACAATACCGGATATCAGGTTATACTACAAAGTGAGTCTAATCAAAACAGCCTGGTACTGGCACAAGAACAGGCATACAGACCAGTGGAACAGAACTAAGAACCCAGAAATGGACCCAAGACATTATGCTCAATTAATATTTGACAAAGGTGGCAAGAACATACAGTGGAGTAAAGACAGCCTCTTTAATAAATGGTGTTGAAAAAATTGGACAGCTACATGCAAAAAAATGAAACTAGACCATCAACTTACACCATACACAAAAATAAACTCAAAATGAATAAAAGACTTAAATGTGACCCATGAATCCATAAAAATTCTAGAAGAAAATGTAGGCATCAAAATTTTGGACATCATACGGAGCAGAATTTTCACTGATACATCACCTAAGGCAACAGAAACAAAGGAAAAAATGAACACATGGGATGACATCAAACTAAAAGGCTTCTGCACAGCAAAAGAAACAAGCATCAAAATGGAAAGGTAACCCACTGTATGGGAGAACATCATTGCCAATGATATATCAGATAAGGGGTTAATTTCCAATATATAGAGAGTGCTCATACAGCTCAACAAAAGGAAGACAAAGAACCCAATTAAAAAATGGGCAGAGGACCTAAATAGACACCTCTCCAAACAGGACATACAAATGGCCAAGAGACATATGAAGAAATGCTCAACATCACTAATCATCAGAGAGATGCAAATTAAAACAACAATGAGGTATCACCTCACACCTGTCAGAATGGCCGCCATCAACAAATCATCAAACAACAAGTGTTGGCGAGGGTGTGGAGAAAAGGGGACTCTAGTACACTGCTGGTGGGAATGCAGACTGGTGCAGCCACTCTGAAAAACGATATGGTGTTACCTCAAAAAATTGAAAATTGAACTTCCATTTGACCCAGTGATCCTGCTTCTAGGAATATACCCCAAGAAGCCTGAAACACTAATCAGGAAGAATACATGTACCCCCATATTCACAGCAGCACTATTTACAATAGCTAAGATCTGGAAACAGCCCAAGTGTCCATCAGTAGACAAATGGATAAAAAAGCAGTGGTACATATACACAATGGAGTACTACGCAGCGGTAAGAAAGAAAGATCTCTTATCCTTTGAGACTACATGGAGGGACCTGGAAAGTATCATCCTAAGTGAAATAAGCCAAGCAGAAAAAGACAAATACTACATGATCTCACTTATATAAATAATATAATGAACATAACAGTCTGAGGAATACAGTAGACCCAGAAACATGGAAGTAAGGCACAGACTGACATCACTCAGAAGAAGGGGTGGGTGGGGTGGTGGGAAGAGATAAACCACAGAACTTATATGCATGTATGCATAACCAATGGACATGGGCAATAAAGCCGGGGACGGGGCGGGGAGGATGAGAGGGGGGTGCCGATGGGGTTAAAAAAAAAAGAAAAAGGGCTGTGTAGGGGTTCAGAACGAGTCACCCCAACATATGCCTCTGTGATATGTGGATTATGTTACACTAAAGGCAAATGAGACCCTGCAGGCTAAAAAAATCTGCCCCTTGTCCCAGCTACCTGCAAGAATTTAAATTAGGCGTCTTGCTCATAATGACAGACTATCAGAGATAATCTTAAAAAATTTTTTAAATTGGTTTTTAAAGAGAGGAAGGGAGAGAGAGAGAGAGAGAGAGAGAGAGAGAGAGAGAGAGAGAGACATTCATCAGTTGCCTCCAGCCGGTGTTCTGACAGGGAGTCAAACCTGCAACCTGGGTATGTGCCCTGACCAGAATCAAACCCATCACCTTTTCATGTATGGGTCTACATTGTAACAAACTGAGTCACACCAGCCAGGTGTGAGATAATCTTTTTGTCCTATCTATATAGCAGAGCAAACTACTTATTACTGAACATCTGCTCTTCTTATTGTCCTACAATTACCTTCCTCCCCTCTGAAGCCCCAAGGTGCCTTACCTCATCCTTAGCTCAGAATGCCTTATATACCTCATTTTAACTTCCCATCTCTGAACCTTTTAAGTATGTGGAGTCTCAGACTCTCCCTTGTATCTGGGGTTCCAATATGTACCTATGTAACAAAATTGGGTTATTTTCTCTTGTTAATCTGTCTCATAAAGATTTAATTATTAGACCAGCCGAATGAATCTTGAAAAGTAAAGTTTCTTCCTCGAAGAGGTAAAAATGATGATGCAGGTTGTCTGCCAGCACCTTCTTGCTGAGACCAACACCGATTGCCTGCTTCATGCCCTTGTCTTTCATCTATGTGCTAGAATTTTCCAGCCTTGCCTGTTCTCTGCTTCCCACACTTTATTCATGAAACTTTCTCTGTAGAACACCTTACCTTTCATCATATTTAATTTCTCTTTCTCTCTCTCTCTTGCCATGGCCAGGATTTTGGTTATATAAAAATGACAAGAGATATTGAGCCACAATGTACTGCAATAAATGAATTTCTTATGGAAAGTGTGAAGCTTTGAAAGGTCCTGACTGTGATCTCCTTAAGTGTTTGGGCTACACTTCAATTCATCTCAGTTCCTATACCTGTAGCTTACAGAAACTCAGTCAATATAGAATTGTTGTTTTCTATTGAAGACCACTTTGACACTTGCAATATTTTAAAAATATATTGTTAGGAAAAGCAATAAAACATTTGTGTGACATTAAAGTATAGGATAAGTCTCTAAAAGAGTTAAATATTTGCTATGGAAGATTTTAGACTTGAACAAAACCTGCCCCTATTTGATGATGCCACCGCTCAACTCACCTGAAACACTTATGTACATGCTGCCATTCCCCTGCTCAGGGTCTGGAAGATACTTTTTCTTCTCACTTCTCATCACCACCTTCAAACCATTATGGTTCCCCCCTACTCCTGAATGGCTGACTGTTCAATGTGTCCAGTGGAGTAGGAGACGGATCTGAAAGGTGGGTTGAGTCAGACCCTGAATAGCCTGTGAGCCCTGCTCTAGAACTAGAAATTTATTCTGTAGGAGACCATTACAAACTTTTGATCAGTGGCATGATATGTCAGGTTTGCAGTTTTGAAAAATGAGTCCGGCAATGTGTGAGGTCTGGGTTAGAGGGGGTTAACACAGTGGAGAGCATTGTATTCAAAGAATCGAGTGCAGGCTAGAATGTGGCGTGGGAGCTGGAGGAGGAGGACACATTCAGAAGATACTTTGATGGTGATGTCCCTTAAAGGCTCTTTCCCTGTTCACTGACACCCTCTCCTCCCATCCAGAGCCTCATGACAGTTAAGTTGAGCCATCGGAGTGAAAGATGACATATGCAATCAGAACTCTCATTTTCTGTATCTGTGTTGACATAAGAAATATCCAAACTTGTAGAGAATTTTTATAAGAATTTATTTGAGCCAAACTGAAGACATATGCTGGGGAGAAAAATCTCAAATTCTCTGGAGTGTTGCAACTTCTTTTATGCATTTAAAATTCAGTAAGATTACACGGAAGTGGGAAAAGCAAGGATGGGATTGGATTAACAGGATTATGTGCTCTCTTGAGGGTTGCTATGGCTCATTTCAAAGGTATGTTAACCCAGCTGCACAGAAACAATGATCAGAGCTTGATTAAGGCAAGATAAGACTTTTAGTAAATAAGTAATATGCCTGGGACATGACTATCCACTATGACCTGCCCAGTTAGGAATTTATAATCAGATCACCTTGTGAGGTTTCTTTCCTTAGACTCCGTTTTTTTTTTTTTGGTCCACAAGTGCTCGCCACCATCCACCCATTCTCTATTTCACATCCTTTTTCTCATGAGTTCTCCAAGACTTACATTACATGAGCAAAAGTTGCTGTTTACTGAACATTCTGTTATTTAACCCTTTTTTCTAAAATACCAGTTGACACATAGGAAGAGGAAAACATGTTTTGTATTCAAGTCACAAAACAAACACAAATAATTGCCCTTGACTAATGAATAGTAAGACATGTATAAGAGAATCTCTCAAAACTGCTTCTTTCAATTTAAACATTAAATATAATATACCAAGAAAATAATGGAAAAGTAATAATTCACTTCAGTTACATTGTTTATCTTACACATGATCAACAGTGTGGAAATTGCTGTGGCTTGTAAATAGTCTCCATATGGTGTCAGATTATTCATCCTGTCTAGCAATCTGCAAATAATTTGCTCACATGATGCCAAATTTTAAATGTATTAAATATGAAAAGTTTACCCAAACACCCTGAATTTGTACATGTTTTTTGAGATAACACTCGTGGTTTGTCTAACATTGTAGAAATTCACATACAGATTCATCTGAAATTTTATTTTAAGTAAATAATAATTTTTAAAAAAAGTAATTTGCTTAGCAGAACTGGTTGAGGGCCCTTTTCACATTTTACAGCTCCCCGATGCCATTGTGGTGGTAATGAGGGATGCACATATTTAGAAATCAAGGCAAGGGGTAGGGGAAACTATCAGAGGGGTTCATCCTAGCAGGTCCTACTTAGGGGCAAAGATCTCCTCAATGCTAATGAGTGCCTTGTGGGAAATTGGGAGAAAACCAAGCTTCTATTTGCATGAATAAAATCTCCATATGGCATCAAGAAGTGTGTTGGGATGTGTGTTTTTAAAGTAGCTCACTCTTTCCCACGATCATAGGAAGAAGATCATGCTCTAAGAATTTCAATTTACAACAGCCATGCAGCTGTGCTTTAAAAAAATCAATAGTATTGTATATATATAAAATATTGAAAGAAAACAAGTCAAGGGACAAAATTATGTAACACAAAATGCAAAAGGTAGTTATTGCAATGACAGAAGTTTGGTGACCTCTACAACTTACTTTCAAGACTCTGACACAAAACTTCAGTGCAGAAAATGTCATTTCTCTTTTCCTTGCCATTCTCTCTGGATGGGATGGGCTACAGAACGTCCTCACTCTTTGTGTGTGTGCTGTTTACTCTTCATTGTCCCATCCACTTATCCCACACTACCTAAAAGGACCAGCTGTAACTTTCTAATAATGAGCTAGAAGTCATTAGGGACACATATCTTCACGGCCGGGCTGCGACTAGGTAAATAAAGCCCTTGCCTTAGGTTGAATGGTGGCCCCCCCAAATACATATCCCGGTCCTAACCCTTGGAACCTGTGGATGTGATTTTATTTGGATAAAGCCTCTTTGCTAATGTAATTAAGACTCTCAGATGAAATCACTTTGGATTTATGGTGGGCCGTAACTTCAATGACAGGTGTTCTTATTAAAGAAAGGCAGAGGGCAATGTGACATACAGAGACATAGAGAAGGCCAGGGGGAGACAGAAGCAGAGATCGAAGTGATGGTACCACAGGCCAAGGAACCTCTGAAGCCGCCCGAAACTGGAGGAAGCAAGGAAGGATTCTCTTCTCGGGTTTCAGAGGCACTGTAGTTCGGTTGATACCATGATTTTGGATGCCTGGCCTCCAGAACTGTGAGAGAATAAGTTTCTATTGTTTTCAGTTGCACAGTTTGTGGTCATTTGTTATAGTAGTGCCAGGAAGCTAATTCAGGCATACAATTTAAGAAGGTGCCAGAAAACTCAGTAATCAAAATAAATAATATTTTGATGTAATATTATAAAGCATCAAAATGAATGCCAAAAAAAGAGATAACTCACGATGAACAAATGTTGCAATTTTGAGACAACATCTGTGATGCCATGGCAGGGATGGCTGTGTGGATGCTCCGGGCAAGCTGAACCTGTAGGATAATAAACTGATGCCTTTTATCCACAACAGCAACTTCATATCTATTTTGATCAGAGGCAAAAGCATCCATGGGAAAAGGAGGAAAACTGTATCCGATTTTTCCTCTGTGGTTCAGACCATGTCAGCCCTGGTCCCTAGGTATCTCCAAAATGAACTGGACCTGTAGGAGAGACTAGTAATGTTCTCTGTGATGGAATCTCATGTTCTCTGAGGATCACTTGGTAGGTAGTATTTCCTCCATCTGGCAACATTTCTTTTGGGTTTATGATTTCAGCAACTGCCTGCCCGGCTGCCTCTGAATTGAGCTTTAGTTACATTTGTGGGGGCAATCGTCTAGTCATCTGCTTTAGGCTGGGAGCATCAGAAACCAGCTGAACTAAACACAGGGACTCCTGTCAGTGGGAACCAGCTGTTGGTGCTCCTCTCTCATCTTCTATGTGGGGTCAAGAGACTGTCTTCCAGGTCGTCCAAGATCATCAAGGCATCTCCCTAAGGAATGAGAAGTAGAGGCGGCCGCAACTGCCATCCAGCAGAGTGGGATGTTCTTATCATCAGAGAGATTCATCATATCTGTTGGTCAAAGGTCAAACCTCTCATATCTGGGGTCCTCCCCTCTGCCACACTGCATGATCACTGAATAAAGAGAGCTCGTGGTCTGGGAGAAGGGTCGTCATGCTCCCCACAAGCTCCTGGCTGTCCACCGAGACCATGAAGGGAGAAGCCAGCTCTGCTAAAAGCCCCAATTCAGTCAGATTTCCAAACCTCTATGGAGCTCTTCCAATGTACCAGCAACTGTGGCAATTTAGAGCAAAGGGGGGATGAGTAAGAGAGCGGAATGGGATACATTCTCCAAAGAAGAGAAACTACCTAGTGATAACTCCCACGTCCTCGTGGGCTGTGGGCATGTGAAAATGCAGGAGAAAGGCAGGCCTTCGTGGGTGGCTCGGCACGAGGCTCAGGCGTCCTTGCTTCTCCCGAGGACTCTTCACAACCACAGGTTCTTTCCTTTGATGGTTCAAACCACGCCAAAGACCTTCCACGGACTTAAAGTGAAGTTACAGAAAGGAACCAGGAATATAGGTTTTCCTTTGCGTTCCAGTAATCAGTGACTGTAACTTAACCCTTTTTTCTATAATGTAGCCACAGTGAATGATTTTAACTAGAGATCTCGTGGCAGTTATTATTATTTTTTTTAATGAATGGTGCACACGTTTCAATGGCTGAAGGTGTCTTCAGTTAAAAAATATGCAGATAATAGTAGGAAATACAGTAACTAGTCTAACCTTTGAAGGCTATCCAGCTGGACAGCCACGCAGAGCTTTCACGTGAACAGGCGGACCTCGGTGAGCAGAGGATGCGCTCACCGGGCCGGGCCAGGCCAAGCCGTGCGGCCTGCATGCGCACACACGGTGGGCCGTGGGAGCCGAGCCCTGCCTTGCAGGAAGTGTCGTGGTGTCCACGTTTCTGCACAGTGTGGGGTTTGCTTTCATCTTTCTCTCTGAGCAGGAAGTGATTCTTTCTGCCAAAAGAGTTTAAAAATCCATCCTATCACCACGGCCTGCAGAAGACGGATGATCCTACAGAAAGAACACAGCTGCCAGAGAGTGAGAGCGCCCTGGTTCCCACAGAGAGGGAACGAAGCTGCTGGCAGATGGAAGCCTGGGATCAGAGAGAAAGGCAACGAGGAAACACCGCCGCGGCTAGAACTTTGCATAGAATTTTGGATGAAAGCAAAGCCTTCCATTGAATCAACTGGCAATGCGTCAGCCCTGAAATGATGTCTTTTGAGCATATAGATATAAGGATATATTTACTAAGATTTGGTAACAGGCTCAAAGCTAGATATGTCCATCTCATACCATCTCTTGTATGACAAGGACCCCCCAGGGCATTTTGAATAGGATCCATACCCAACCAACCTGATTTCTCGAGGCCTAATAAAAGTGCTGCTATGCTCCACCATAAAGAGAAATTATAGACTGATTTCAGAAGACCTAAATATATATTTTTAAAGAGCTAGGTATGAATTTCAGATCACAAACTCAAGTGTTCTCTGATATACCTCTATTTAAAAAAATGGATTTAATTCAGTTTGGAGCACCCATGCCACCAGGTAGTGGACATTTGGTTTCGGCCATTGAAGTCCATCTCACCCTCTCTACCCCTTTTTCTCCACACCGAGGGGACTGAGGAACGGAGCTGGTTCCCCACTTCTCTGGCTGCCCAGCATCTGCCCTGCTCTGTTGTTCCATCTGGTCCACGGAGGTCCAGCCAAAGACACTTCTGACTCACCCCTCAACCCAACGCAAGGCCCTCAGCTCTGTCCTTCCCTCTATTTCAGAGCCATTTCTGGGCATGCCGCAGCACTGGACGTCACTTGAGGTTACCTCCAGGAACCCCTTGGGGACTTTTCAGCTGTTAATGCTCCACTGTGACCAAGGGTACCCTGTGTTTCTCTAGGGCCTCATCAGCTTAGATGGCCTACAGCTCTTATCACCTTGGAGTCTCACTGCCTCCTCGGATCTGTCTGGAAATGGCCCGTGAAGCCTTTCTGCTTCTGGTAACTGGGGAGCGAGGGAGAATGAAAAGGTCTACACTCCTCCCTAGAGACCCACAGTATCGCATCGCTGTCCCTCTGGGTCTTTACTTCCCCAGGATTAGGAAGATTTTTTTTTTTCGTAGTTTGTATTAAGGGAGGCAGGGAGAGCATAAAACAGAAGGTATGCTTTTCTTCAAGCGACACTTTTAAATCTACTGTTTGTGACTTTTCCCTGAGCGTGGGGCTTCTGGAACCAGGAATGGTTGCTCTGATTTTCCTGTTTCTCTGCAGCTTCCCTTCTGGGGGGGGGGGGGGTTGCAGAATGGCTACCTGTCTGAACGTAAGAAGGGCTGAGGGGGAGAAGAGTCAGCAATCAATGATGCATTGCTTGATCTCTTAAAATATCATGAAACTACATTTAATAAACTGATTATGATCTTCACAGAATGAGTTTTCATTATTCATGAAATTTCTAGGGTTAGACAAACTTTGTGGTATTACCAAATATAAATATTCCTGGTCTTGGTAGATTCTGTATATTAGAATAAAGACTGTGGTGTTTACAGTAGGAACTATAACAATACGGGCAGCATCTTTTACAGAGTTCTACCTTGGAATGCTATATTTGATGTCAGTCCATGGACATAATCTGAAACAAATAGAATTTGCTAAATATCTAATATCTAAACCCATTCAAATACAATCTGTTAGAAGTCAACCTTAAAGTGAATGACTGGAAATCATGATCTAAGCCCAAAAGTTTCCTTTTTTCCTGTGTAGTTAAACACATCTTACTCTTTTAATGGGACCCAATAAAATGAATATGAAAATGAAAAATCTTAATATTGAGTCTATGCATTACTGAGAAGTCAATTATTTAGGAACTCTTCAACTTATTATTTACTTCTGAGGATCAAGCCTGAAACCCGGGCTTGTGCCCTGAACAACAATCGAACTGAGACATCTCAGTCCATGCAGCAACGCTCAACCCACTGAGCCACACCGTCCAAGATATTCACTTCTTAATGAACTTAATTTTAATGTGGAGACCAAACTATTATCAATTTCATAAAACTCTAGATTTTGAGTAAAATAATTTTTTCTTTCTAATAGAAAAAGCAATTAAGGGGTTCCCTGTGTCTGGTTCAAATCTACCTTGCAAGATTTCCTTCTTCTCACAAATTCATTTAAAAGAAAGTGGTTTGTAGAATTGAAAATAGTGTTAGAGGAGAAAGCTAATAGAAACTTGGGTGAAATGAAAAAGCAACAAATGTCAAATAGAGGTTAGGCTTATTAACACCATTCACTATGTTTCAAAAGGGTTGACAGGCACACATTTATCTTGAATGGTTAGTGTTCAGCTCTTACCTCCTTGAGGAAAAGCTGCCAAGTAACCCAATAAACAATGGGCTGCTTACCAGAGGCGGCTCAAAGATTTGTAACCTGCAATGTTACATAACATCTCAGATAAAAGACAAGGGCCTTATCCCTTCTTCCGCTTTAGGCTCCCCCATTAAGACGCTGGCATTATGACATTGACCTGAATGTGTGAATATTTCGCAATGGAAATGTACTTAATTTGAGGATAAAGCAATTGATTGCCCAGTTTTGCAGCTGTCAGTCACCTTTACTACCAACACAGTTTGCTTTGTGCAGTGACAAGAATGAGAATGTTGATTGCACATGAAATGATACAGTGCAGACCATTTTAAAAATAATCCTGATAGTTTTATACCCTCTACTTCCTGAGAACTCTTAAATACATTTTCTCATTTGATTCTTAGAGAACATCTGTGACTGTGGAAATGGAATTGCAAAGCTCAGGGCCATGTAGTTTTGGAGGTTAGAAGTCCAAGGTTAACGTAGCATTGATTCTGTTCCTGGTGAAACCTTCATCCTGGCTTGTAGAAGGTGCCTGCTCACCATGTCCTTGTGTGGCAGACAGAGAAAGGGCTCTGACCTTCCCCTTTCTTCTTAGAAGGGCATTAATCCCATCATGACTTTACCTAATCCTACTCACCTCTCAAAGGCCCTACCTCTTAATACCATCATAATTGGGGTTAGGGCTTCAACATATATATCTGGGGCTGGGCAATGGGCGACATTCAAACATCAGTTCATAACAACCAGCGACTAATTCCTGCAGATGTGACCTCCTTAAGCCTTTCCTGACATCTTGTTTTGATTTGGGTTGCTGGTCTCCCTTTAGGCAACTCCAGAACATCTGGATCTCCCTCTGATCAGGTTGCTTATAACCATGGTTTGAATAACAGGTTTTCTAACAGTGTTTATCTAGGTGAGCCTCGTAGTTCATTCTCACCAATAGAGTGTGAGTAACTGGTATATGGCTTTGCAGTTCTGGCCCATAATCCTCCCACACATAGTTTGTCTTTTCCTCTATCCTCAGTGACTTTGGAGGCCACATGTTGAGAATAGCCCGAGTGATAAAACATTTGGAATCTCACTTTCTATCAAAATAAAATACATACATAGAAAGTCCATTTTATTTATCAAAATATAATTTAAATTTTACTATGATTTACAGGATAAATGATTGGAACTAGTAACTGGTGAAGAATTGAAAATTATTATTAAAAATGCATCATTTGTCTTATTTTGGATCAAAGTAAAAAAATGAATATTTAAGCTTGTTGAAGATGCTTTAAGATCTGCTTCTATGGATCTAAAAAGAAAGACTAATACCAGATACTGTAACCCTAAGTGTCAAATGGAAGAGGCAAAGGGAGGAAACCTAGGTATCCCGAGAAACCAGCCCACTCACACACAAGAATAGGTGGGAGTAGAGAGGTCTATTTCTACAGGGAGAGTGGGGCAGAGCTGGACAGTTTGGTGATAGCCAAAGGGACCAGAGAAGAAGTCATTGGCCTTGAATGTATGGAGTGTCTTGAGAATAGATTTCTGGCTTCAGGGTACTAGAAGCAATCTGGGTGGGTGGGATGGTGGGTGACCAAGAAGGTGAAGCATCTTCTCTAGGCAGCTTGAAGAAGGGTGGAGGGCAGCCTTGGGAATGATTGAGGAAGGAACTCCCCAGAAGCTGCAGAGAAGGCCCCCGAGTCCCAGGGGCAGGAAAATGCAGGAGTGCAGGGATCCTTCTGGAGAGGAGTGAGCAGTGGTAGAAAGAGAGATTCCCGAGAGGCAGCTGACCTCCAGGGGACTGTTGTGTGAGGTGCTTGGAGAAGAAAGAGGGCAGAATGGCTGGGATATGAGGAACTGAGGATCGACATTGGTATGGGTTGAATTCTGTTTCTTCCCCAAAGGACATGTTGAAGTCCCCCTGTACCTCAGAAAGCAACCTTATTTGGAATTAGAGTCTTTACAGAGGTAATCAAGTACAAATGAGGTCATTAGGGTGGGCCCTAGTCCAATGACTGGTGACCTTATAAAAACGGGAAGTTTGGACCTAGAGGCAAGTGCAGACAGAGGAAACATGATGTGAAGACACAGGGAGAATTCCACCTACAAGCCAAGGACCATCAGAGCTACCAGAAGCCAGATTCTCACAGTCCTCAGAAGGAACTCAAAGTGCCAACACTTTGACTTCCACTTCCAGTTCTGTGAGACAATACATTTCTATTGTTTAAGCCAAAAAAAAAAAAAAAAAATTTTTGGCTTTCACTAAATACCACCATGAAAACATTTCCTCTACTATGAAAATTATAAAAACAAATCGTATTAACAGTTTAGATACACATTATGTACTGAGAGGTGTTACTATCAATCCAACATGGATTATGTGAATTAACAAACCAGAAATCAGCTCTTTTTTTTTTTTTTACATTTAAAACTTTAATAAAGTTTACACAAAGGTGTTTAATATAGAAATCACTGTTTTACTTACACCCTGTATAATATAATTATCTATATTGATCTCCCATGCATACATTTTTGATAAGCAATGGGTATAACTTTGTAAGCTTTTTGGTTTCTTTGTGCTAAGCTTATTATTTTATCTACTGAAATGTAATATTGTGACTTTTGAATTAAATATAAAAGATTAAGACTTGTATTTTGTATGCCTTTTCCTTTATTTAATTTTTTTCCAGTAACTTATTTAAATTAAAAATTTGAAGTATCAGTGCATAATGCATTAGGGAAAAAAACTAACAAGCAAGCAAGCTAAACTAGGCCCTCCTCACAGACAGTTTGAGAAGCACTGAGTTAGACTTCTCGTTTGGGGTATGTGTAGGTGGAGGCAGACCAATCAGTGCCACATCTGGGTAGGACTGATGGGTCGGTCAGCATGTTACCTGTAGATCCTGGCCATAGTGACAAGATGGATTTTATGTTTTCCCCCTGGGAGGTGGCAGTGAAGAGTATATGTTACATGCAGAGAGAAGAATAAAACGTTTTGCTGATCAAAGAAGACTATTTGCAAGAGAACAGTCACATGATAAGAATTCTGTTTTAATAATATTAGCAGAGAAAAAAACAATCCAGAAGTTCATGGGCTGAGAACATATTAATAATAACTCTTTTTGTTTGAGCTTATTACATGACAGTTTCTGTCTAAGCCAGGACTTCTCAGCCTTGGCTCTATTGATATTGGATGGAGTGGGGGAGACTGTCCAGTGCATTGCCAGATGTTGAGCAGCCCTGGCTCTACCCACTAAATTCCAGTAGCATGCTTCACCCCAGTTGTGACAACCAAAACTGTATCCAGACATTGCCAAACAACCCCAAGGGCGAATAATCACCCATTGAGAAAGGTTTGCTTCGCAGCAGCAGTTCTCTGAGTAGGTTATCGTCTGCATTGTACAGATGAAGGCAATGAGGTGCAGGCTGGTTAGCCAAGTGGAAGTAGCCCAAGGTTGGGAAGCTAAGAAGCTGCAGAACTTAGACTTGAACAAGGGCAGCTGGCTGGGATCCAAACAGCCAGGTTCAGGCATCCTGAACTCTACCCAGCTTCTGTAAATTATATATGCTAGTGGCTTTAGCCATTTGAATGACACAATTGCTTTAAAGGGAAATATTGCGGTTGTGGTCTCTCTGTGACCTACTTCAAATCGTTTATTAAAAATGTGAGTGGTTCTGTAATGGAAATTAACACTTTCCTTAGAAACTTACTCCTCTTCTCTTTTCTTTCTCAACAAAATGATACTTCTAATGACCTAGTTGCTCAATTCAGAAATTTTCCTTCTCTTCCCAAAACCTACAACTTATTTCCAAGTTGTATGCTATCAAGCTCATACATTCAACTTAGAAATAATTTGAAGTAACAACCTGATTTTTTCTCATAAGATAATCTAAGAATATTTGCTTAGATCATTAAAAATTCCTCTTCAAAATAATTTTTAATGGCAGCACAATATCCAATATCCCATCTTTGGGATATATCCAATTTATTTAACTAATTTCCTGTCTTTGGGCATTGCAATTTTTATTCCCCCTAGTGTTTCATGCATTGTAACAATTCTGTCTGTGCTTTTCCTGCCCCCAGAGCCTCCGCCAACACCACTATCCAGGGCTTAGAGAATCTCTGACACAACATCTAACGAGGGGACTTACCTCACAGGTTCCTTGGAGACACTGAGACATTTTAAGCAGAAGGGTGTTGTGGTTGATTCTGATTCTAGAAAAATTATTATAGGTGTAGATTTGAGGCTGAAATTGGCAGACATGAAGCTGGATTCAGAAAGAGAAGTTAGAAATGAACTGAGGTGTGGGAAGGTTCTGAGATAGGGCAGGGGCAGCGGGAAAAGATCTGAGAGACGTTGAGGAATAGGATTAACAAGATCTGGGGACTATTAGATAACAGGGTTAGAAAGAGGGAGAAGTTTTAGATAACTTCTGGATCTACACTTGCTTATTATCCTGATTTAAGAAAACTAACTGTGGAGGGATACATTGGATTTCAGTTGATTGACAGGACCGGAAGAAAAATAATTTGAGAACTATTATGTCTCCTTGAAATCTAAACCATTTTAATTCCACTTGGGATCAATTCTGTTATTCATTATAATATGAAACATTATACTTTTTAAAATCTCTGAATGACGAGAAAGGAACTTGTTCCCCCACTTTTATTTTATATTTTTATAATATGTGTGATTCTTGCATATATGCATATATATTAGTCTGGATGGAATGAGCAACTTTCTTTAATTCTTACCTTTATAAAATATGGGCAAGAGGGAAAGAAAGAAAACTAGAAGTTGTTCAGTATCATTAATGATCAAGTAATCCCAACAGTTCAACTGTGCCAGGTTTTGGCTGGTGCTGGGTTGTGCCATTTCTAGACCAATTAGCGGCTGCTGCAAATGCAGTGCCCAGTGAGAGGATCTGGGTTATCGGAGCAGGTGACCAAATTATCTATGGAATTGACAAGACAGAATCAAGGAATGAGTTTGGGAATCTGAAAAGTGAACCAGAGTAAGGTGCAGAAAATTATTGTGCTCTAGATCTTATATTTAAAATAGTGTGTGATATTAGATTTTTAAATATTACATTTGTAAGTGCAAGATATAATTTGTGAAAGTCTGCTTAATTATTTTCTTGGAAATGTTCTCTATCACTACAGTAAGGAAGACTGAGTGATTTCTTACTCCTGTTGAGGGGTGATTAAGCCCAATACCTTTGTTTTACATCTCAATGTCTTTAGAGCTAAAATTAATAACAAAAAATTCAGAAGTAGTTCTCCTTAAATACATAGATCTAAAAAGATGAAGCAGAAAGATAATAAATTAATAATTAATTTTTTTCTAAAAATTTATTTAGAATAATTATACAAGTCTTTAAAATTATATATTATTTTTATTTTACAAATACACGTAGATCAAAATAATATGTAAAGCTTGACTCAAAAAATGCAAATAGTAGGTACAATGTTTATTACCTAACCAGAATAAAATGGTTTTTAATTAATATTGTCATTCAATAATAAACTTTTGTCTCTATTTATTTATTCAACCATTGAGAATTTACTATGTTCCAGTCACTGGTATAAGTAATAGGGATACAACAGTACATAGTACAGACAAAACCTCTACTCTCAATGTCAGAAACGTTTATTTTTGGTCACTATGCTACTAGGTCTCTTTATGAACACAATAGGCATGAAAATAGTCCACATTTGGAAAATTGTTTTTCTAATCATCTCTATAATGTTTATCTAATTCTCATTATTTTCATTGAACACAATTAAGTTATTTTGGGTCATATGAAGATAAAGAGGCTCTGATTCCTGCCTTTAAGATTTCACTATCTAGTGAAAGTGATTGACCAATTCCAAAATAATAGGGATAAACTAAGAAGGAAAAATAAGTCTCACCAGTTAGGTCTTTACGAAACAAATGTTTCCAAATTGTACATCTTTCATAATACTCTCCCTTGTGTAATCAGCTTGCATAGAGCTAGAAGATGCTAAAATAAAGAAAAGAAGAACATTTTGAGCATAACCAAAAGTGTCTTTTTCTTGAAAACTTTCTCTTAATATGGCAGAAATTAATGAACATTAATTTCTAGGCTATACCATCAATTTAGTAAGAACTTAATTTTTGTAGTCATTGTAACAAATTCCCTAGGAAATACCTACAAAGTTGAGAAAAATTTTCTGTCCAATTCTATAAGAAGTGGTTGATAATAAGTAAATATGAAAAAGTCTGGCTTCTTGAGAGCTGTTGAGTTGACTTATTAGACTGGGGAGAACACAGAGAGGATTGGCTTTTGAGACTGAGAGAACAAGTCTGTACTTATCACATCATAGAAGTGGGGGGTGAGGAGGAAGGAGAACCAAAATTATTCCTTATTCTTGCCCAGGTTTGGGGTCTGAAATTAAACAGTCATCAAAATGGCCCCAAACTGCAGTAGGACCCATTCTTGCACCATTGCCACAGATGGTTGCTTGCAGCTCAGTTTCATTGCTTGGCACAGAGACATCGTGAAGAAACGGCAGCCTGTCAACAGCAATGGAGAAATGAAGTTGGGTCAGCCATGTCAGAAGCACTGTGCCAGTGGCTCTACTGCTTGGTGAGGAAGATGATGGCATAAGGACATCTCTGGGCAGCAGTGGTGCCAGGTGTATAGATGCACATAAGCATCTAGTAATTGTACATAGTGCCTGACTGCAGTTTGTGAGTTACTTGAGGAGTCCCACCCACCTACCTCTCCAGAGCAGAAAAGGGGCTTAGTAGGTATGAAAGTTCCCAAGGGTAAATCTAAAGCAAGATAGCATTATCATTACCTGAAAGAGAAAAATGATAGAGATACATAAAGCGATAGAGACAGAGAGACAGAAAGATAGAGAGTGAGTGAGAGCTCACACCAGCTGTAACAACATTCATTCTTAGACATGAGAACTGTGTGATTAATGATCGATGTTTGCTGATTTTACCTCTGGGATCCCCAAATAGCCCTCTCTGCTTTTCCACATTTCTCAGGCTCCCTTGTAGTTGGATTTAATTCTGTCCATTGGAATGTGGACAGAAGTAAAATAAGTCATTTCTAAGCTTGACCCATCAATAAATTCCTCAAGATTCTGTAGCTCTCTCTTTCCTCGCCATGTCACTTGGGAGGATCCATATGGCACAGGAACAGGAAGGGCCACTGGACTTTGTGTAAGTGGTAAGTCCTCAAAATTTTCTGTTGTCACAGTTGGAGTTGATGATCTTGACAATCTTGATCATCCCTGAGGTGATGGGATACAATTGCCGCTTCCTTCTTTGAAACACCTCTTCAGAAGGCCCATTTATAATTATCCCCACCTTCCTCCAACTTGGAGGCTGCCCTTTTCTGTTGTTGTTGTTAGTTTTAAACTAATAGGGGTAAGGAACTAGAGATAAGCACAATATGTATTTGACCCAAGTGTGTATGACCTCTACTTTGGCTCAAAAATGGCTCTCTACAAAATAAAACAAATGGTATCTATAATTCTGGAACATATGGATTAATGAGAGAAACAAGATGCAATCAACTTGGAACCATTAGAAAAATCATGGCCAATGCCAAGTGACCCCTCCCTTATTTCAGGACACAACCATATTAATTTTCTACATATGTTGTTTAAGGACAGAGATTCTGATATTCT
Organism: Molossus molossus; assembly: GCF_014108415.1. Lineage (NCBI taxonomy): Eukaryota > Metazoa > Chordata > Mammalia > Chiroptera > Molossidae > Molossus > Molossus molossus. The sequence continues at coordinate 27,378,360 of NW_023425366.1, read as the reverse complement.
TAGTGATGACTTTTATCTTAACATGAAGAGTTCTGTCAGACATTAGCCTTGCACTCTTCTTTTCTAATTTTAGATACTATATTAAATCCTGGGACAAACCAATTATAGTTATCTTTATCTCTGTACAACTGGATCTGGCATTTCATATTGACAGATATGTTTCTAATACACATTCTGCTTGGTCTGATGTCATTGGAGAAAGAATACAACATTTGTGAAGTGGAATGGTAATGGGCAATTTATATATCAATAAGTAACATTCCTTCCATTAAAATGTTACCTTCAGAAAACAATAAATGTCTTTTGTATTTTGTTGCCTTCTTTAAAGAAAATAAACATCCATTGCATTAAAAAATAGTTTCTCTAATCAATGTTTAGAACATGTAACTGGAGATAATAAGCTTAAAAATAGGGAAAGGAAATAATTAAATAGATGGCCATAAAAGTTTATTATGCAATTAGTTACATAAATACATTTGTTTGTTTTTTATTCTAGACTACTACTATAATTAGAAATACTTTAAACACAAGAAAAAATGAACAAAGTTATAAAATATGTAGTTCTGCTTACAGCTCAATGATTAATTCAGAATATCAGATAAGTAATAAAATGGGAAGTTTCCCAATAAAGTACACCATTTAACATCAGATAAAGTCTTTATTACAGAGGTAGAAAATATATAATTTTACTTGTCAATCTTGATTTCAATAACACAGCCTGAAGGTATGATGTGACTTGCCAATTTAACTGGAGAATAAATCCCTTAAGAGATTTGAATTGGAATAAATGTTACATCTTGAATTAGAATTATCAAAGTTAATGATTACTTAACTTCTGGCCTTAAAACAAACATTAATCATGTTTTCATGATCCATATGGTATCATTTTTCTCAGGCAAAGTGTTCACAATTAATAATTTTACTTTAATCAGGAATATATATAAACTAAGCACACCAATATAGTGCTGATGTCATCACTACTTTATAGTAAATAAGATAAGATACTGCAAGGCAGATGGCCTGAGTTTAGCTACATTGTTATAGATACAATATTTAATCTCATTGTACCTTGAATTTTTTTGTTTTATGTTAGTTTTTCTGCCTATATCATTTAGATAAAGTTATTTCTCATCCTAAAATTGTGCCTTTTTGAAGATACAAAATGTAATATGCACAGAAATTTATTTAGACATCAAACATTCATATAAACAAAAGAAATATTATATTACTAAATAATGGTTGTTCACTTTTGTTTTATGTTCTTTGTATTTTTCTTTTTTATCCTCACCCGAGGATGTGTTCATTGATTTGAGGAGGAGGGGGGAGAGAAAGAGAAACATTGATTTAAAAGAGAAACATCAATCAGTTGCCTCCAGTATGCACCTCAACAACTGGGGATCAAACTGGTAATATAAGAATGTGCCCTGACCAGGAATCTAAGCTGCAACCTTTTGGCGTATGGGACAGCACTCCAACCAACTGAGCCACCCAGCCAGGGCTGTTTTAGGTTCTTTATAGGTATATTAAATCCTCTCAACAAAATTAAGAAAGTTCATCATAATTAACTCCAATTATAAGGGAGGAAATAAAAGTTTAAAGATAAGAATATTACCCCAATTCATCCATCTAGAATTAAATTTATATTGGATTATGGCTAGTTCATTTGGTTTGAGATACTCTGAAAAGAAGTCCAATTCTTGAGATTTCAGTTTTTCTCCATGATGACTGCGTCAGACACTCTTTGTTGAGACTCAGTATCATCCCTGCCTTTTAAGCACTTCCCGTGGCGGAATGGACAGCTCCAGACTTCCTGGTCAGCAGGCTTCTGTTTAGATTCTGCCACTGAGAGGTTCTTAGTGAGATTTGGAAGGTAGAAGAGAAGAAGCTTCTATTCTATAGTGACAAATGCCTACGGGATGTTGCCAATGGCTTTGTGGTGACCTCTTAGAACCACCTGTGGTAGTGGTGCAGGCATGTGAAGTCACTCAGTGCCTGTTTTCTGGGATCAGCACTTCTGATCTCTTGCCTATAGCAGCTCCCCTGACTTTCACTCCTCTCCTCTGACCTTTCATTTACAACGACTATGCAGCCTCTGCACATATCAATGGTGGTTTTTGGTTTCCTGATTACTTCTCTTGGGTGTAGAATTTGGCCCCAAAGTTTGATACAGGAACAGAACCCCATAGATGGGAATCTGAGATTGGTTATCTGACTGGGTTAGATTTGAAGGTGGTAATAATGATCTCATTGCCAATAGAAAACAGGTTATTGGTAGATCACAGCATACAGAGACAAAAAAAGATTTGCTTAAAGTAACATCTGAAGACACTTGCACATATGTGACTACTTGACTTAGACATAGTTAGGAACTGCCAGCATTCCCTTATGGAAACAAGGGTATTATAAGAGGAAGTTATAAGTGAAAACCTCACAGCCACTACCAAAAAGTAAACAAAAGACAACACATTCCTGGGGAGCTTGCAGAGATTGATATCACCATCAAAGAATGAAAGATGCTGGGATTTGAAACTTATTACATCCCTCATTTAATTCAACTGATTGGCCGATGGGAAAGACAGATGGAGCTTGGAGAAGAAGTAGATTATTATAAACCGAAGCAGATATTCATTGCAATGACGGCAAATTCCAGTATTCAGCTACTTGATCTAGAAAATGCCTTTGTATCTTTGCTAATTCCTACAGAACATTAGAGGTGGTTTGCTTTCACCTTAAAGAAACAGCAGTACGATTTAACTGATTTATCTTGGAGCGATGTCAGTTTTTTAGTCACTTGTCATACTCTAATTCTTGACTAGATTATGTAACTTATGTCACTGTCCCATAACTATTAAGGCTGTCCACTACACAGATGATATCATGTTGATGAAATCAGATGAGCAGGATGTAGACAGTGCTTTGCTGAGATACATGTATGATGAATGATGAGGGGTAGCCTCATTAAAGGTCAGTGACCTGCCACCTCAGTGAGATTTTTAGTGACCTAGTGGTCTGGCCCAGTTTAGATATCACATATCGCATTCAGTGTGAAAAAACAAGTTGCTGAAACTTTCATTCCCTGTTCCTAAGAAAGAAATGAACCACTTGGAAATCTTGATTCATTTTGGAGGCAACCTACGCTATATTTGAGTGTGCTGCTCTGGCCCATTTACTAAGCATTCCTCAAGGCTACTAACCAGGCCACTCTGCCAACCATGGCTTTATGACCCAGAGATCCAGTGGAGCCTGACTTGTCTATGGTGCAAGCAGGAATGTGTATGGAATCACTGGCAAGCTCCATAATGATCTTACTGTAAAGACCTATGGTTTTCGAGCAAAGCCATACTCTCTTTTGCACATAACTTTCTCCTTTTCAGAAACAACTCCTGAATAAGCCAGTCAGAGAAAGACATATACCATATGGTTTCACTTATATGTGGAATCTAATGAACAAAATAAAATGACGAATAAAATAGAACCAGAGGCATGGATACATGGAACAGACTGACAGTTGTCAGAGGGGAGCAGGGTGAGGGGGACTGGATGAAAGAAGGTGAAAATATTAACCAAAGAACATATATGCATAGCCCATAGACACAGACAACAGTGTGGTGAAGGTCAGGTTTGGGAGGTTGGGGGCATCTGGGGCTGGGTCAAGGTGAGGAAAATGGGGAACATCTGGGATAGTGTAAACAACAACAAAAAAAACCCAACTCCCCTTTTGTTACAGGGCCCAGGTAGGGACTAATTGCCTGATCATGGGACATGACATGGTCACATGACCATAAAATGGTTTATTTCATATATCTAGCTGATGACATACCATATCGCATAAAGGCACAGAATGATGAGCCAGTATGGAAGCACTTGTCTTCAAGTGGAAGTGACACTGAAGCTAATGAAATTAACGAGAGATGACTCAGACCCTCATGAAACCATCCCTCATGTAGCGCTGCCTCTTCCTCAACACATGCTGCATCCTCACGGCGAGTTTCCTCTAACCAATCTGACTGAGAAGGCTGGTGCAGGTTGATTCGGCAAGACGTGCTGGCACCGGGCACAGCTGCACTGCTGCAGCTTCACAGCTCCCGGGGGTGCCCCGAAGGCAACGGGGAAGAGAAATACTTTCAGTGGATAGGACTCCAAGCAGCTTGTCTTTTATTGTGCATGAGAGGAGAGTGACCAGAGATAAAGTTTTATACTAATTCTTGGGTAATATGTAACAACTTGGCCAGAGGGTCAAGCTTTTGAAAGAAACTATTCTGTAGGATAGGTGACAAGAAGGTATAAGAATGGAGCTCTCAGAAGGCATGGAGATTATGAAAATACTTGTTTTCCATGAGATTGTTCATCAAAGTTTACTCACTGTGGATGTCAATCAGCATCTTTTCCCAGCTAACTCAGTGTTTGCTTTATGGGCCCGTGAACTAAGTCGCCATGGCAATAGGATTGAGGTTATGACTGGGATTAAAAACACGCGCTTCCTTTACCAAGGATGATCTGGTCATGATCATCGCTGGGTGTCCAACCTACCAACAGCAGAGACTAACACTGAAACCCTGCTATGGCATGATTTTCCAGAGCAACCAACCAACCCTCTGATGTCAGGTTGATTACACTGGACCTCTTTTATGATGGAAAGGATAGTGATATATCCTCATTGGAATAGCTATTTCCTCTTGTTATGTATTAGCCTCTGTGCTCTCAGAACTTCTGCCAGTACCATCACCTATAGATTTAATGGTAATAATGAATTCACCACCTGTAACCAAAGAATTAGTTTTACAATGATAGAAGCTAGCCTAATAATAAAATTGAATAGCCTATTGAAGGTTCAGTTTTATGCTGGCTAGGAGACAATACTTTGCAGAAGCTAAATCCAGTACCTACACCTGTGTACATAATACGGTACATTTCCCCTATACTAGGAAATCACAGGTCTGAGAAACAAGGAACGGAAGTGAGCATAACTCTCGATATTTTCACTTAATAAGCTTTCCTCGAAAGTTATGCTTCTTATCCTCATAACCTCAGGATTTTCAGAAATTGAGATTTTGGTTCCCAAGAAAAGAGAGTTTCTACAGGGCCACATTGACCTTGAAGTTCAGATTGCAACCTAGCCATATTGGACATCCAATACCATTGAAATAGCAACAAAGAAGGGAAATTACACCAATGGGTGATTGACTAATCCTGATTACTAAGGGGAAATAGGGCTGATGCCACCATTAGGGAGAGAGCAGTGTGCAGAAAATGCAGGGCATTGTCTGAGTGTGCCTCTTAATACTTTCAATATTGTTAATGAAATATCACAGCTACCCAATAAAAGCATGACCACTAATAGCTTGGACCACTCAGGAGTGAACTTTAGGGTTGTTTTTGTCAGGCAAAAGTTCACATCCACCTGAAATGCTGACTGTGGACAAAGTGAATATGGCATGGACAATCGAAAAATTTCTAAACCAATTATAGCTTTATTTGCAGAGGAAAGGACGATAGTAACTATGCTTATATTCACCCTTGCTGTGTTATGTACACATTATATTAGATTAGCTTTCTCCTTTCTCTTCTATGAGTTTATATAAGAAGTATACATACTGTTTAAACTTATAACTTAGTCCTGCAAGTTACAGGAAATTAAATAGGGACTGTGACCAAGCTGAAAAAGAATGAATATCCAGTGATGGGTACAGTAACACTTCAGTTTTAGTGATTTGTCTTTTATTTATTTACTTTTTTAATCCTCACCCCAGGATACTTTTCTATTTATTTTCAGAGAGAGAGAGATCGACTGGCTGTCCCCCACATCACCAGGGCCGGGATGAACCAGCACCGAGGTACATGCCCCCAACGGGAATCAAACCTGTGACTCACTGGTCCACCAGCTGACACTCTAACCCCTGAACCAAACTGGCCAGAGCATGACTTGCCTTTTAAAAGAGAGTGTGAACACATCTTCATTAGATTGATAGATAGTTGCAACAGGTCAGTCAAAAGCATATTAGTGTTGTTGTTTGGAACTTTCAAAACATATGTATGGAGAATCAAACAAGATATTGTGTCTTACTATGTACTACAATCCCTATTCTTTTAAACTCTATCATGTAACATGCCACACAACAATTTGGAAGACACATTAACCAGATTTACTGGCCAGTAGGAATTTGGTTTATATTCTGCCATTGGAAGGCATCTGTGCAAGTTTGGGAAGTACAGGGCATAGAGAAGCTGTTACTCTCCAGGAGCAGCTGGACATCTGCAGATGGCAGCCATGGGCTTTGCCAGGAGCTTTCGGTGTCCTTCTGCAATGCAGTGATAGCTTAGGTTATCAGTGCAGGTTTATTGGGATTCTTCTCCTGTCTGATTTTTTGATGCTATTTTTTTACTTTCCTTGGCTTTGAAATAGTTGTGTAAGACTGTAATTCCATGTATTACAACTCTTCCTGTTAAAGTACCTAGCATAATTTCTATTTTTCTGAACAAATTTTGAAACTGATAAATGGACTGTCTCTTTATTCCTATATTTGGCCATTAGCTACTCTGAAGACTTATAAGGCTGTGGTGTGAACATTGAAAATGTATTTCCAAACAGTATTTTAAAATGCATGCCTAAGTAAGTGTTTATCTGTAGTGGTGTCTGAGAATACAAAGGTAATCCATAAGTAGAGTATATGTAAATAAATATACTGTATATTGTAAAATATAGCACAAATGTTCAGCTGTAATAAAAACAGAATAGATTTAACTGGTCTGCTTGAATATTCAGCCAACTTATTATGCTGGTGCCCTAAAATGTTACATTGCTTAATTTTCTGCCAGTTTAGCTTATGTGAGTTTGCCAACATAACTTGGAGGAAAAGAACAGGTTTAGTTCTATGAAAATTATTACAGATTCAACCATATGCCTTTTGAAATATTATTATTTTAAATTGATTCCTATCTTACTTGAACTCCATCTTTTTCTGCGTTTCAAAGGGTGAAGGAAATAAGAGTGATAGCTAGTTTCAGCAGGGAAGACTGTATTTATTTTTCCTCTTAGTTAGACAAGCTAACTCTCCTCCGTATCCTTTAGACAAGCTGCCTGGAAAATCTTTGTATTTCTAATAATGTGTCAGTGTCTTTGAGTGACACTATGCAGATTTAAAACACACCACATAACTTTCATGTTGGACCATTTGCTGCTTCTAGACCTACCAAGAACTTTCAGCTCCTGCTTGGGCAGTGCTTGGCTCTGAATTCCATTAGCAGTTTACAAATGTCTTCAGTTGTTTCTCTGTGTTTCTCCACTGGATTGAGTTAAGTGCGTGCAGAGATTATTTTATTCTTCTGTGCTTAGCAAATATAGATAGACACCAACAAATGGTTGATAAATAAATGAGCTAAATGAATGGATGAGTCAACTATAGGATTTTAGATTAAAAAAAAATATTGGGGGTTCTCCTGTCCAGATTCTATGTTTTACAAAAGGCAAATAAGGCTCAATGAAGCTTTGTTTAGGCCGATTTTGCACAGCAAAATTTTGCATAATACTGCTAGTCCTAGACCACAGGTGTTTCACCTTCCCATTCAGAGGTCTTTTTATTCTTTACTCCTGGCTAATTTGGAATCTCACTTGATGAGATTGTGGTTCATTTTCTAAATATTTGCTCTGTAACATTCTTAGCATCCTTGGGGATATCATTCACACTTTAAAAATAAATGAAGAAAAGTACCTATAACTTTAGGCATTCAAATCACAGTAGCTTTCTAGATTTTCAGCTGGCTCCTTGCCTATTTAGCATTTCATCACGTTCATAAAACAGCAGGGCCACTGTGGCATTTACTTATGAAGTGTTTTAGAATCTATGTTGAGTATAGATTCCATATTCCATATTTATATCTGAATTTTTATCATTGAGTTGTAGGAGTTCTTTATAATTTTTAGATACCAGTCATTTGTACAATAGATGATAAAAATATAGATATATAGATACATCATTTCCACCCAGAATGTGGCTTGTCTCTTCAATATCTTCCTAGTATTTCTTGAAGAGTAGAAGCAATAAATTTTAATGAAGTCCAATTTTTTTATTTTTTAATATTATGCTTCATGATTTTTGTGTCCCTAAGGACTCTTTGTCTACCCCAACATAATGAAGATACTGTCTGATGTTTTTTCTGAGAAGCTTAATAGTTATTGCTTAAAGTTCAGGGCTATTTTCATCTTAAATGGTGTGAGGCAGGATTTGACCTTAATTGTCCATATATGCATCCAATAGTTCCAAAATTATTTACTGAAAAGTTTCCTTTCCCCACTTAGTAGATTTGACATTATTCTTGAAAGTCAATTCATTATATATATGTTAAGTCTATTTCTGGAATCCGTATTCTATCCCATTGATATATTTTTCTATCTTGACAAACTCACTCTGTCTTGATTATTGTAGCTTTATGGTAAGTCTTTAAATTAAGTGGGCATAAGCCCCCTGCAATTATGTTCTCTTTTTTCAAGATAGTTTTCTTTTGCTCTGAGACATGAAGGAAGAAGGCACCCTGAGTCCTGTGTACACCTACATGGACTGGAATTTTCACGATGCCGAGCTAGGAGGAATGAGCAAAGGAGTGGGTTGCAGTTCAAAATGCCACACTCTCATCGTGCAATGGAGTTTTTGTAGATTTTCTTGATGGTTTGTTCTGGTATGCCCTTAGGACAATTTCTCAAGACTTTAAGTGGTTCAGTTTTTCTAATAATTTTTAGCATTTATGCTTGTTTCTCTGGGTGGGGGATCCACAGTGGTCCTCTTATGAGTATCTTGGAACTAGTCTTCCTACAATGCACTCAATTTCATCTAATACCTTTTTCATTTTCAGATATTATACTATTCTAGTTTACAGCTTCCATTTGTTCAATCTGTTTTTATTGCCTATTTTTTTCTTGATTATTGGTCACATTTTGCTGGTTATCATTTGCCTTATTATTGCTTTTTTTCTATATGCAGAACATTGTGGACATTTTGCTATAAGGTGTCCGAGGTAAGTTGTCTTCCTATAAAGAATATTGAGTTTTGCCCTGGCCGGTTTGGCTCAGCGGTTAGAGCGTCGGCCTGCGGTCCGGAGAGACCCGGGTTCGGTTCCCGCTAAGGGCACGTACTTCAGTTGCAGTTTGTCCCCGGCCCTGGTTGGTCGTGCGGGTGGCAACCACTCGATGTGTCCCTTCACGTCGATGTTTCTCTCTCTCTCTCCCTTCCTCTCTCTTCCTCCCACTCTATCTGTACAAAAAATGGAAAAATATCCTTGGGTGAGGATAAAAAAAAAAAAAAAAAAAAAAAAAGAATATTGAGTTTTGTTTTGTCATCAATTAAATTATTGGAGCATTCTCTTGATTTTATCGGACCCTAATTAAAGCAGACCTGTACTGGATTGGTCTTTTTCTCCAGGTTTTGTTCCTTTGTCTAGGGCATGCTCTTGATTCCCAAAACATTGCCTTTCTTGGTTCTACACTAAATGTCTAAATTGCTCAATCATGTCTTTCTGGCTGGATTGAAGTGCCCATATCTTTGAGCTGTATGATCTCTATATCTCTTTGAAGCTTTCATTCCAGTAGCCCCTCTGCCGGGGCGTACATAGTCTTTCTTGGTAGATGGACAGCTCAGTTCCAGCCCAGGGCTCAAGAGAAACCTGTGCAGATTTCAGGGCTCTTCTCAGTACTTTCTCCTCCTAAATATCCAAACACAAAATGTTATATGACTCAACGGCCAGGAAAGCTTATCTTAGTCTCCTCAGGCTACCAACACTCGGTTTTGTTTTGCTTGTGTACAACTAACTTCTCTGTGCCATAGTGAGGAAAGTGCTTGTGGTCTGAATGCTGAAGCAAATGTGGAATGAATTTTGCATATTTTCCTTGTCTTAAGGATCACTGTAATTTGATGCCATTTAAATAATGCCAGAAATAGTTTTGTAATATATTTTGACCAGTGTTATCGTTGCTTATGTTGGGAGGGTGTTTTAGTCCATTTGAATTGCTACAACAATATACCATAGACAGGGTGACTTATAAACAACAGAAATTTATTTCTCACAGTTCTAAAGGCTGTGAAGTTCAAGATCGAGGTGCTGGCAAACTTGGTGTCTGGTGCGGGCCCATCTCTGTGTTTACAGCCAGCCAGCTCTGCACTGTGTCCTCAGGGGGCAGGAGGGAAAGGGATCTCTATGGGGTCTCTTTAAACTGGCTCTAATCCCATTCATAAGGGCTCCATTCTCATGACCTAATCATCCCCGAAGGTCCCACCTCCTAACACCATGACATTGGGGGTAGATTTCAACATCTGAATTTTGAGGGGACACAAATGTTTAGTCTACAGCAGAGGGCAGAGAAGCAGAATTCTTGCCCCTCCCCCCTTTAAGTTAGATTTTAACTTACTTATGAATTTTTATATTTACATATTTTGTTTACATCTACCTGTATCTAACCTGGATACCAGAAATTTGTACTCCTATAGTCAATTCACTCTCACTAATAACGTCCTACCCTAGGGAGAAACCACAACAGTACTAAGTAGCATACAAGGAAATTCCAATAGATGGTGCCATTGGATCTAAACTATTTTCATTCCTTCTGTGTCAATCAAGGCCTCAGCAAAACCTGTCCAACCTTTGCACGTTAGAGGGACACATATTCCTGAGAACTTTAAAAATGTAATTTTAATTCAAGAAGTTGGAAATTTGAGACTAGAGAGATAGTAAAATGATCCATACAAGTTCTACAATCAAAGTTGGGCCTTTAGAAGGGGGAAAAGATCCTCAACAGTAAGAGAATAAATTCATTGCAACATAAACAAATACGAGTCAAAATGTTTAGTTAGCATAGCATTGCTACAATGGGGTAAGCTTTATTTATTATTTCAGTTGACAAAGTATGTTGGAATTGATACTCTCCAGACATGCTAAATGCTGGAAAAATGTTACTAGTGATGTAGCTTATGTGAATTGACTTAAAAAAATTCTCTCACTTGTATATTTGTTAAATATATTGCTGAGAGAATGTCAAATCAATATAATCACACTTCATATTTAGAAAACATTTCAACATATAAGATTGCTCCATATAGGCGTTTCATTTGAAATAGAAGTGTTAAAACCGCCAAAGTTAATTTACCCATTAAAGGAGGATTCTTTTTTTTCCTGTGGCATCTATGCAAGGGGTACAGACTAGTTTAAATGTCTTCTTTATTTTGTGAGAGAAATGGCAATTTTCACTTTTAGTTTCTACTTCAGACATGAGATTTACCATGTGAAAGAAGGAGTAATTTTACCATAAACCAAGATCTCCTAATGCAGTCAGTGTTCTACATTGTGAGTCTACATTTCAACTGGTTAACAGATTTCATCAGGTGCTAATACTGCTGCTGATGTGAGTTGGGTGAACCTATGGTTCTGAAGACACAGCCAAGCACTGAGCATTTCAGAGCTGCGGAAACTCTCTTCTACTCCCTATGATGCCTAAAACATAGAATTTCCTCTTTAACCACACAGATGCTATAAACACATGCCGAAAATTTCATCATGTAAACATGATAGTTGAAGAACTTATTTTCTAGATTGCCCAGGTGCCATCCTTGCATTCAGATAAACCATTAAGTAAAATGTGTGGATCATATTATCTTAGATTTATTAACATTAAATTATTATGTGCTCAGTCTGTGACAGTGACAAATTGAGAATCGTGCATTGGATCAGTTTTTCTGCATGTTTTGAAAATCTGTAGTTTAAAGTTACTATGAGGTCATTTGGTGTTCCTTAAAAAGAAATCCCTATTTTCTTTAATTTAGCTCCCACAGACATGTAGCTCTCTGCAAAGTATTTAAATTTCTTGCCTTTGTCAGACAATGAGTAATGAATAATTCCATGGGTTTTGTTTGCTTATTTATTTCTTTTACCACACATTTCATACACATCAAGGGCTCAAGGGTGAAACAGCTCATCTCGTGTAGCTGGTAAGATCAGATGACTACATAACATGGTAGGAAGAGCAGCACATACAGACCAAAGAACCTTGGCTCAAGTCTTGATTCTGCTACTCCTCACTTGCATTTATTATTAAGTTACTTATTCCAATGAGCCTTAATTTTCAAAGTGAAAAAGAATCCTATCAGCATCCATACCCCACAACTGAAATATCTGACTTACCCAAAAAGAAAAACCAAAACCAAGACTGACCCCATACTTTTTTTTCACAATGCTGAATGTTAAGGATGATGGAGCATCATCTACGGAGAATTGAAGGAAGCAGTTGTGGCTCAAGAAGTGTAGACCCATCGCCCACCCAGTGTGGCTCAGTGGTTGAGCATCGACCCATGCACCAAGAGGCAGCTGGTTTGATTCCTGGTCAGGGCACATGCCCAGGTTGTGGGCCCGATCCCCAGTGGGGGGCATGCAGGAAGCCCCCAACTGATGTACTCCCTCATTGATGTTTCTATTTATCTCTCCCTCTCCCTTCCTCTCTCTCTAAAATCAATAATAATAATAATAATAATAATAACAACATGTAGACCCATCAGTCTTTTGTCCAGGAGCAAACACAGCCAATAGAGACATCCAACAGCATCACAAGACTCTTCTGGAGGCCAGCTCACTGCTTCACCACGTGTGTACTGCAGATCTTCCTCACGACTAACCAGAAGAGCCAATTTCCCATATGGCTGGAGTCTCATATGGCTTATTTCCATTTTCCAAGTTTTTCCCAAGGGCATTTGTTTACTGGAAAGTGTGTTAGAAGGGGCTGAGTGGGTACAGAAAAAGACAGTCTGCAGTGTCAGACATGGCCAGACACAAGTGGTAAGAAGAAATCAGAAGAGCACAAGGTAGATGTCAAAGCAAAATTCAAGTCAGTAATATTGCAATAATTTTGTATGGTGACAGATGGCTACTAGACTTCTCATGGTGATCACTTTGTAAGGTATATAAATGTCAAATCACTGTGCTGTCCACCTGAAACTAATATAATCTTGTATGTCAACTATATTTTAACTAAAAAGAACTTTACATTCCAGAATTTTAAAAAGTGGTCATTTGATTTTGCCATGTGACTTCGCAGTACCTCCTACTAGAGTAGGCAGAGTATATTTCCTTGCCTCATTGATGTTGCATTTGCTTTATAATTTTATTTTGCAGATAGAATGTTAGCAAATGTGAAACAGTGCTTCATCCTATCAGCAGTAAGCAACTGAGTATTGGGGTTGTTTGTTATGTAGCATTATTGCAGCAATAGCTGATGAATACACTTGGCCAAAGGTTTGTAGGAAAATGCGTTTGACTTTGTCTTTTGCATTTCACTCATCTCCCATAAGAAGATATCTTGTGTAGCCACTGGTCCAAAGGAATGCAGAGATAAATAGAGCAGCTCTGAATACACCTTGTAGCTGGGAACAGGTCCAACCAATCCTAGTTGAACCCAGAAGAAACATAGCCTGTATACAGAACTGTACACAGGAAATAAATGCTCATTATAAGCTAATGAGTATTTGATTTGTATAGCGTACATTATTTTCACCATAACAGATAAATACACTTGATCAAAGGTTTATAGAAAAATATAATGAGTCAATATTTTTAATATATATACAATTTATCTTATAAACAATTTTTAAAAATCATTCTAAAAATGAAGTAGAAAATACAGATAATTAACAAATAATAAAATTTAAAAGCCAATAAGTAAATACACATTTATGTAAAATTTAAAAATAAGTACAGTCAAAATAAAACACAAAAATGAGTTTGATTTTTACATATCAAATAATCCAAAATTTAAAATAAATAATGCTTAATTATAATGAGTAGAGTGTTTGCAACATTCTACTAGTGGGAATTTAAATTGGCTTAGAAATTTTACAATATGCAATGAGTTTTTAGCAAGTTTGTAAACTTTGATCACATAATTTATTTTCCAGAAATCTTTTCTAAAGAAGTGACAGCAATATGGGCTATATTTTCATAAGGGATATATAGTAGTATTTTCTCCATTTGAGGTAAAGTAGAAAATCTAAATGCTCTATTGTAAGGAAATGCTCACATGAGTTTCATAAAATACCATATATGAAACATAAATAGTATTTTTAAATAATTTGTAATGACAGAAAATTTTTATAATATAAATTTTGAAATAAAAATGCAGAATTTTTTTGTGAGGAGAAAGAAGAAAATCTCTATAGAAAATGCTGTAAAATATCACCAATGGCTATTCACTTCCTCCATTCCAATTTTCTTTCCTGTGCTATGTAATTGGTTTCTGACCCCAATTTTCCACCTGTTCTCTTAATAACCTGCTTTTCAAATACTGAGGATGTAATTTTCTGAGTTCTTATTCTTTTTGAACTCTTCAAAAGTCTTCAACACTCTAACCTTCAACAACTACTTCAAATATCTCAAAGTGTTTTTTTTTTTTTTCTTTTGTCAGTGCCTTTCTTTGGGTCTCTTGTCCTTCTAATCCCTGCTTCTGTCTCTTCTGTTTGGGTTTTCTACCTCTACTTGGATGTAGAGTTCCTACAATTTTTAGTCCTTGGCTTCTTTCTGTCACAACATGCAAATTTTCTCCTAGAATAATATAGCTTGTTATTTCCAACCTTCTAATAAAAATTACCACTTGGTTGTGCGTCTCACTGTTCTTGGACTTTAATATGCCCATTTGAGGATTCAGTATTTTGTGATCAGGACTGAGGCAATAAGGGTCTACATGGACTTATCCTATGATGACTTCTGGAAGGACCTCCTTTCCACTTTCTGAATTATTTTCTAGTCCTTGATATATTCCTGTATGCTTAGTGAGAATAGCAGGTCAGAAATATTCTTATTCAAAAATATTTACTCCTCTAATTCTTATGCAGAGTATAAGTACTTCTCCCATTGATGTTGGAGTTGGCCTTGTGAATTTTGTTTTGACCTCCTATAGGTAGAATGAACTTTCCTGAATCATGACCTTGAGTTCAACCATGTGTCTTGCTTTTGGCCAAAACAAAGCAGCTGTGACAGCACAAAGACTTGACACACACTCACATGTTTGGACTTGTCATCTTATATTTATGCCATCACTATGAAAACTTGCCTTGTGTAGCTTTTGACCAATTATAGACTTCAGAATAAAGAAACACAAGACAGATCTGAGTTAAATCCCCAGTGGGGAGTCAGAAGAGTCAAACACACAGATTGATGCCAAATTCCACTGATGATCTATCTATTTCAGCTATCCTTCAGCCAACTCATAGACATGTGAACAAGAATAAGTGATTATTGTTTTAAGCAATTGAGTTTGAGATGGTTTAATATACACAATTATTGTGTCAATAGCTTGACATATGAATGGACCCTTGTTCCAAGGTAGATCCCTGAACTAGCATGCCTTTCTTGGGTTTTATGGTATTCTGATTTATCAGTTATAAGTCTTTCATTGGCAAAAGTCTTAGAGAAGAGACAAGTTGCAACAAGGCTTGACTAAGGGCTCAAACAGTTGTGTCATGACATACTCTCTCTTGTTTTATCCCAGTTTAATCTCCATTTCCAGGCCTTTTCTCCCCCCTTTTTTCTTTTCTGAGTGGCAAATGGTTGTTTTCATTTATTAAAATGTATTATTCAACATGTACAGTATAACAGTTCAATTCTAGCTTCCAAGTACAATTCCAATATAAGTAATCTTCTGTTTCTCTTTAAGAAAGCCCAACATACTTATTATAAAACCAGCCATTTACAGTTAGGGGAACACACTTTTTTACTGATGCCACACAAGTCAGATGTCCACACCTGGAAGTAAAAGTTGAGTCAATGCCACTTGAAGAGCATTGGTTGGGAGACTTGTTCTCCAAAGGGAACCGGAGAAATTGTTTTAAAGGAAAAGATCAAGAGTGCTTGGTGTTCTACAGAAGACAAAGGACAACAGATCTTATTTGCAACAACATATTACCATTCTTGTCTCCAGGCTTTCTCTACTTCATATTGCCCTCCACGTGCGCTTTGTCTGGTGTAACATACTCCTGCTCAAAACTTGTATAAGTTACCACTGCAAGTGGAATATGGGCCACAGTCTGAAGGTTGAAGTTCAAAGCACTTTGTGATTTGTTCCTAACTTATTTTCCAGACCTGTACCCTCTGAACACACATGCAAACCTTCACTTCAATGACAGTGGTAATTCTTCCATTCCCCTAACACACCCTGCACCCCTCCCAGCCCCATGATCACATTTGACATGCATAGTTCTTTCAGGAATTCATCCAAATTCCACCCCTCAAATTGTGCTTCTACTATGGCTTGTATCACAGTCAGCCTCATGTGGTGTTAAACACATATGGTTCTCCAGATGGTGACTCTCTGGAGGATGTAGGTAAAATTCACTTCTGCATCCTCCAGAGTGACTTACCCAGTGCTTTTGCATTGTCAATAAATGTTTGTTGAAATGTTGAGTTGTGAAATTACCTAGCCTCAGGCTCAAGAGCAGAAGTTGGGATTGGCATAAAGCTCAGTATTTTCAGCATGTAATCTCTTTAGGCTCCTACAGGTGGCCGAATTCTGACAAGCTGCTGGACAGGAAAGGTGATTTAAATTACATATCTAATGGAAGGTGTAATTTAGCCCATATGGTGGGATAAAATAAGCAGACAGTCAGAAACTTCACACAAATAAGAAAGAGGCCCAGAGTCAGCTGCAGAGGCCCAGTTGAAATGTTTTTAAACATACTGCTTGCCATTTGGGTAGTATCTCCAGGATCACCAAAGGAAGGGTTCCTGGGCAATGTGGAACTCGATCGACGGGTGGCTGGACCCTAAATGAGAGATGCTGAGAGTTTCCTACATTACAACTATGTCTTCATTTACACAAAGTTCTAACAGCTCAGAGGATACCTCTGAGTATATTGAGAGGGGAGAATAAAATTATCCAGAAATTTTTATATTAAGTTGTACCTAAAATACTCGTCTTTCTTCTTACGCAACTTTCACCCTCAAAGTACCACAAAAAGCCATAGCACTTAGCCTAGGGTGATTAGAAAGTAAATATATTGTGATCACCAGTTCACATAAGGCATATATGTGTAAGGGAAAAGTCACCTTTTGAGGTAGTAGAAAGAGCACCAAACGGGGGTCCTGGAACGTGGTCTCCAGATGAGCACTAGGACTAGTGAGCTCTGCGGCCCTGAAGTCTCCCTTAAAAGCTCGGAGCCTTACATCGTAATCTTTAAAGTTATCTTTAAAGTCACTCCCAACTCTTTGAGATTATGTGATTCTGTTTGATAAGATATTATAAGTAAGTTATATAAAATACCAGAAAAAGGGTGGCTAAGTGAATCTGACAACAATTAGCTATGCTCTTTAAGTGTCTTTGGGCTTAAAGGCTTAGAACTTTCTATTGTTGTGGGAGAGGAAACACAGAGATTTATAGGCATGACTTTTTCAAAGTACAATTCTTTCATTGCTTTAGCAGCCTTCAGTGCTCATATCAAGAAGCTATTGCAATGGTCCTGGCAAGACATAATGTTTTGTATTAGACTAGAGCAGGTGTAGTGTGAGAGGTAACCAAATTTTGAGTATGTTTTAGAGATGGAACAATATATTTTATTGTAATTATGGGATTCTTGGGAACAAAAAGAACCAAGGTTGATTCTTAGATGTAAGTTTGAAACAACTGAGTTAATGATGGTGCTATTTATTAATAAGGGCAAAGGTTAGGGCACAGGAAGATTTTGGACAAACTAAGTTTGAGATATCTTTTGTACATTCAGGAGGGGAGATTGAGTGAACAACTGAATATACAAGTCTTGGAATATGCTTAGAGAAGAGTGTGTTTCATGGAGGGAGGGGTCAACAATATCTATATTGCAGAGATTTAAATATGATGTAATTCAGTATAGTTCCCATTTCATAACTGTGTCATATATTTGCAGTAATCCAGTAAATTTGATTTTGTTATTTTTAAAATCTGTATTTACCTACTCAGATACAGGTACTGCATAAGAAGATAGTTTTAAATAGCTTTGAGGTCTCTACATGAGTATATTAAAGGGAGAGAGGTACAACAGACTATTTGCAAGAATGTGGTAATAATTTTAGAATACATGGAATGAGGAAAGAGTCAAAGTAATAAGGGCCCAGATGGTAATAAAAAATTAGATTTCTATGACCTGAAGAGCTTGATAAGGTTGAATATTTTTGTGGCATATCAAGGTGTGAGTTAGTAGTTTTCTTCATAAGATGTTATAATGAAACACTGGGGTAGAAAGGCTGACCAGAGTGGAAAGTAAATGGAAGAGAGACTGGAATCTGAGGAAGTGGAGACAGGAAACTTAGACAATAATTTTGAAGATAATTCCTGTTAATGGACACCAAAAAAATGGGACACCAGCTAAAGGGAGGTGTGAATCAAGGGAAGATTTTTTAATATCAACCTGTTGATGAAAATGATATAGTAGAAAAGGTAAAACCAATAAGGACGATGAGACAGGGTAGATCACAGAGGTGACTATGAGGAGAAACTGAATCAACTATACTAGTTGGCCTTAGATAAAAGCAATGAAAATTCTTCCATCTGAATAGTTGGAAGTTGGCATACATGGATACAGAGACCGATATGTTGGTAAATGTGGTATTGCAGGCATGCAGAAGATTCCTTCTGCTTGCTTCCATTTTGTCAATAAAATTAGAAGCATGGCCATAGGATGAGTGTGTGGGAAATGATGGAGGTCCAAGGAAAAATTAAGAAGGTATAAAATTGTCTCAAAATGTGTGAAAGAAAATTGACCAAAGAAGTAGATCAGGATTGTCTACCAGGGCCCATTTGAGATTTCTGGTGATACATTTGAAGAATGCCCAGAAAATGTTACAGTGATACCTCGGTTCTCGAACGCCTCGGATTTCGACCAAATTGGTATTCGACCAGGAGATTCGAGAAACTTTTGTCTTGGAATCCGAACAAATATTTGGAACTCGAACTTCCGAGATGAGCCGAGTTGAGCCGAATGGCGTTCATTCGGCCCAGCGCGCCTTGCTTGCGTCATCAGTGTGGGTGCAGAGAGAGAGTCACGCTTTGTGGAGAGAGTCATGCTTTGTGGAGAGAGTCACGCTTTACACTGAATTTAACCCTTAGACATACTGTACACTTTTATTTCTTGTTGAGACTTATGTTTTTCTATATATTATATACAAATTAGGCCAGTAAATAGGCATTTTCTGGGGCTTGGAACGAATTAATCCAGTTTCCATTATTTCCTATTGGGTTTCATTGCTTCGGTTCTCGAACAATTTGGTTCTCGACCGTCCTCCTGGAACGAATTATGTTCGAGAACTGAGGTATCACTGTATTTTGTTATATTGTTTATCAATATTTACCTACTCAGACACAAGTGCTAAGTCAGAGGATAGAAGGATTTAATAGGTTTGGGATCTGCTATATGAGCTTGTTAAAAGGAGAGAGAAAGAAAGGACTTTTTGCAATAGTATGGTTGGAATTTGAGAGTGTGTTGAGAAAGGAGGGGAGCAAAACCATAAAGGTCCTGATGGGCAATGAAAAAGTGAAAGGACTGTGAATTGAAGCACTTGATAACGTTGACTATTTTTGTGATGGGAGCACTAGAATGAGTGAAGATGGGGAGACATAAAACAGGGAAGTATTTACTATGGAGCTTTCAAAGATGGAGCAGCCTCAGAAATAACAACATTTAGGACAGTGGTTTCTAAGAGTTTTGACCATATCAATCACTATGATTTAAATTTGTCCCCTCAAAATATAAGTTGAGGTCCTAATTTCTGGTACCTTATAATGTGATCTTATTTGGTTACAGGATCATGCAGATGTACTTAGTTAAGATGAGGTCATATTGAGTAGGGCCTTTAATCTCATATGATTGATGTCTTTCTAAGAAGAGGAGAAGATTCACAGACACAGAGGCAGAAACACCATGTGATGCTGAAGGCACATATTAAAGTGTTGCAGGTGTAAACCAAGGAACGCCAAGGACTACCAGCAAATTATCAGAATTCAGGATGAGGCAAGAAAGTGTTTTCCTCTGTAGGTTTTAGAAGGAGCATGGCCCTGCCAATACCTTGATTTCCAACTTCTAGCCTCCAGAACTGTGAGAAAATAACTTTCCCTTGTTTTAAGCAACTCAGTTTTTGGATACTTTGTTACAACAGCCCTAGGAAACTAATACACACACCTCCTCGAAAGATATTTATGCATTTATAAAGTATAAACATTTATAATCATATTCATATGTTATATAATGTATAACAAACACATAAGCAAAACTAAAAATGTTTGCTTTCACTAGACTTTTGATGAAATTCATGTGACTTTCAGCAAATCTCATTTTAACACTTATGATACAGTAATTCCAAGGACCTAGGCTAAAGTCAATTCCTGATGCTTATTTTATTTATTTTTAATTTATTTTTTATTGTTGAAAGTATAAACAGATGTCCCCCCTTTTTCCCTATTGACCCCCTCCTTCCCACTCCCACTTCCCCTCCTGCTTTCTCCAACCTAATGTCTGTGTCCATTGGTTGTGCATATATGCATTTAAGTTCTTTGGTTTATCTCTTCCCACCCCTCCCACACCCCATCCCTCTGAGGTTTGTTAGTCTGTTCCCTAATTCTATGTGTCTGGATCTCTTTTGGGTGACAGCTTATTTTGTTCTTTATGGTCCATAAATAAGTGAGATCATGTGGTACTTGTCTTTCTCTGACTGGCTCATTTCTCTTAGCATAATACTCTCCAGGTCCCTCCATGTTGTCTCAAAGGGTAAGAGATCTGGCTTTCTTATAGTTGCATAGTATTCCATTGTGTAAATGAACTACAACTTTTTTATCTACTCATTTACTGATGGGCACTTGGGCTGTTTCCAGATCTTAGCTATTGTAAATAACACTGCTATGAAATAGGGGTGCATAGATTTTTCCTGATTGGGGTGTCCCAGGTTTCTTAGGATATATTCCAAGAAGTGGAATCACTCACTGGGTCAAATGGCAGTTCTAATTTTTTGAGGAAACACCATATTGTTGCCATTTTTATGGTGCAATTATGAGAATCTTTATAAGTAACAGCTATACACCATTTTTGACAAAAGAAGCACAACACAAAGGACATTTGTCCCAAATATCTGTTTTCGAAATCACTTCTTCACCAGTCCAAGCAGCAGCATGTGGAGGCTGGGTAAACAATGGAGTTTGAGCTTGTGTCAATCTCAGAGAGTCCTCGGGACGCCTTAGTCCCACTGAGCTTAGGGAGCCCAGTTGAGAATAGCCATCCCTGCTGTCATTATTGATGCTTAGGAAATAGAAACCACAGAACCTTTCAAGGATGCCAAAGCTCCTCACAGGAATATCCATCTTACAGTCTTGTTAAAGACAATGTCCTCTGGACTTCTCAGGGGACATATTTAGGGGACCGATAAACAGATCTTTCCTTATAAATTCACTCTAATATTCTATCTCGTCACAATAAGGGTTGCATTTAACAAATTGTCCAGTGGGTTCCTGAGTCCATTCTGTGGCTGTTCCTCAGTTCTGGGATGCCAGCAAGAAATAAGCACAGTGAAGCACTGACAGAACTTCCACTGGGTTCCTTGATCTTTAGAGTAATGATTGTTGTGGAAGGAGAGGCCAATGGGAAGCATCTGGAACTGCAACTACCTAATTAAACAATAAGCCAAAAGTAGTACATGTCTGGAGGTGTTACAGAGATTAGTGCCACCATCAAGAACTTGAAATACTCAAGGGTGGTAATTATTGCCATAGTCCCATACAAATCACTTATTTGGCCTGTGCAGAAGACAGACGGATTCTTGGAAGATGACAGTAGGTTATTGTAAACTTAACAAGGCAATGGCTCCAGCTGCAGCTCTGTTCCTGTTCAATTTTACTCTAGGTCAGGGTTTCTCAAACCTGGCACTGTTGACATTGTGGACCAGATAATTATTTGTTGCGAAAGCCTGTTCAGTACATTGTAGAATGTTCAGCAGCATCACTGACCTGCCCACTAGATGCTAGAAGCACCCCAACTCAAGCTGTGACAGCCAAAAATATCTTCAGATGTTGACAATGTCTTCTGGGTAACCCCCCCCACACACACACACACACAGACACACACGCACTACCACTCCATTGATAACCACTCTTGTAAGACAAATCAACACATCTCCTGCTATGCAGTTATTGGTCTGGAAAATGTCTTTTCTTTTCTATATCTCTTAGTAAAGATCATCAGAAACAGTTTTCTTTCACTGTACACAATCAACAATACACTGTCCAAGCTCCAACCACATCAACCCTTCAGCCCTTTCTCATAGTCTAATTCACATAGATCAAAATCACCTCTCTGTCCCACAGGACTTCACACAGATCTATTATATGGATGGTATCATGCTCACTGAACCCAGAGAGCTGGAGGTAAAAATTTCTTTATATAAAATGCCTGTTTGCATGAGTGTGGGAATAAAAATCCCATAAAAATGCATTGGTCTGTCACTTAAATAAACAAATTTATTTAGTTTAAATAAGTTGAAAAAAATAAAATGAAACCTGCCTAATCAGACATTGACATAAAAGTTACTTACTAAACTTTGAAATGCTGGTACCTTCTGAACCCTAGAATATGCTTTTTGTAATTTATATTTGTGCTACAGTAAATAAACTAATGATAAGCCATAAGACTTTCTAGAGAAGTTTCATACTATGGGATGATTAGGTTTCCATTTATAAATAATTACTATAATAGTATATGAAACAATAATCAGTATTATCCCCAAAATACTTTAGCTATAGCACTTTACTTATTAGAATTTTTTTCCAATTCCATCCACAGTTATTATTTTTTTTAATTTTTAATTTTTTTTTGTTAACAGATGTTTCTCCTTTTTTACCCCATTGACACCCTCCTCCCCATACCCCTCCCCCCCGCCCCGTCCCTGACTTTGTTGTCCATGTCCATTGGTTATGCATACATGCATATAAGTTCTGTGGTTTATCTCTTCCCACCACCCCCCACCCCTTCTTCTGAGGGATGTCAGACTGTGCCCTACTTCCATGTTTCTGGGTCTACCGTAGTCCACAGACTGTTATGTTCATTATATGCCATATATAAGTGAGACCATGTGGTATTTGTCTTTTTCTGCTTGGCTTATTTCACTTAGGATAATACTTTATAGGACTCTCCATGTCGTCTCAAAGGATAAGAGATCTTTCTTTCTTACAGCTGCATAGTACTCCATTGTGTATATGTATCACTGCTTTTTTATCCATTCATCTACTGATGGACACTAGGGCTGTTTCTAGATCTTAGCTATTGTAAATAGTGCTGCTTTGAACATGGGGGTACATACATTCTTCCTGATTAGTGTTTCAGGCTTCTTAGAGTATATTCCTAGAAGCGGGATCACTGGGTCAAATGGAAGTTCAATTTTTAATTTTTTCAGGTAACACCATATTGTTTTCCACCAGTCTGCATTCCCATCAGCAGTGTATTAGAGTCCCCTTTTCTCCACACCCATTCCAACACTTATTGTTTGATGATTTGTTGATGGCGGCCATTCTGACAGGTGTGAGGTGATAACCTCATTGTTGTTTTAATTTGCACTTCTCTGATGATTAGGGATGTTGAGCATTTCTTCATATATCTCTTGGTCATTTGTATGTCCTGTTTGGAGAGGTGTCTATTCAGCTCCTCTGCCCATTTTTTAATTGGGTTCTTTGTCTTCCTTTTGTTGAGTTGTAGGAGCACTCTCTATATATTGGAAATTAACCCCTTATCTGATATATCTATGGCAATGATGTTCTCCCATACAGTGGGTTGTCTTTTCATTTTGATGATTGCATCTTTCACTGTGCAGAAGCTTTTTAGTTTGGTGTAGTCCCATGTGTTCATTTTTTCCTTTGTTTCTATTGCCTTAGGTGATGTATCAGTGAAAATTCTGCTGCGTATGATGTCCGAAATTTTGATGCCTACATTTTCTTCTAGAATTTTTATGGATTCACGGGTCACATTTAAGTCTTTTATCCATTTTGAGTTTATTTTTGTGTATGGTGTAAGTTGATGGTCTAGTTTCATTTTTCTGCATGTAGCTGTCCAATTTTCCCAACACCATTTATTAAAGAGGCTGTCTTTACTCCACTGTATGCTCTTGCCACTTTGTCAAATACTAATTGAGCATATTGCCTTGGGTCCATTTCTGGGTTCTCAGTTCTGTTCCACTGGTCTGTATGCCTGTTCTTGTGCCAGTACCAGGCTGTTTTGATTAGAGTTGCTTTGTAGTATAACCTGATATCTGGTATTGTGATTCCACCTACTTTGTCCTTCTTTTTCAAAATTGCTGTGGCTATTTGGGGACTTTTATGGTTCCATATGAACTTTCGAAGTATTTGTTCTAGTTCTGTGAAACATGTCGTTGGTATTTTGATGGGGATTGCATTGAATCTATAGATTGCTTTGAGTAGTATGGACATTTTAATGATGTTAATTCTTCCAATCCATGAACAAGGTATGTGCTTCCACTTTTTTATATCTTCTTCCATTTCTTTTTTCAATGACCTGTAGTTTTCTGCAAATAGGTCCTTTACTTCTTTGGTTAAGTTTATTCCTAGGTATCTTAATTTTTTTGCCTTGATGGTAAATGGGGTTGTTTTTTCAGTTTCTCTTTCTGTGAGTTCATAATTGGTGTATATGAATGCCATCAATTTCTTGACGTTAATTTTGTATCCTGCTACTTTGCCAAATTCATTTATTAAGTCTAGTAGATTTTTGATGGAGTCTTTAGGGTTTTCTATGTATAATATCATGTCATCTGCAAATAATGACAGTTTCACTTCCTCCTTTCCAATTTGGATCCCTTTTATTTTTTTCCTTATGTCTTATTGCTGTGGCTAAGACTTCCAGTACTATGTTAAATAAGAGTGGTGAAAGTGGACATCCCTGTCTTGTTCCTGTTCTTAATGGAAATGTTTTTAGTTTCTGCCCATTGAGTATGATGTTGGCTGTAGGTCTTTCATATATGGCCTTTATTATGTCGAGATATGATCCCTCTATTCCCACATTGCTGAGCGTTTTTATCAAAAATGGATGCTGGATTTTGTCGAAGGCTTTTTCAGCATCTTTTATTCTTTATTTTGTTTATGTGGTGTATCACATTTATTGATTTGTGAATATTGTACCAACCCTGCATCCCTGGAATGAATCCCACTTGGTCATGGTGAATAATTTTTTTGATGTATTGCTGGATCTGATTTTCTAGTATTTTGTTCAGGATTTTGGCGTCTATGTTCATCAGGGATATTGGTCTGTAGTTTTCTTTCTTTTTAGTGTCTTTTTCTGGATTTGAAATTAGAATTATACTGGCCTCATAGAACGAGTTTGGAAATCTTCCTTATTCTTGAATTTTCTGAAATAGTTTGAGGAGAATGTGTGTTAGTTCTTTTTTGAACGTTCGGTAAAACTCCCCCATGAAGCTATCTGGGCCTGGGCTTTTGTTTGCTGGGAGAGTGTTGATTATCTCTTCAATTTCCTTAGTTGTTATTGGTCTGTTCAAGTTTTCGCTCTCTTCCTGGTCCAGTTTTGGGAGACTGTGTGTTTTTAGAAATTTGTCCATTTCGCTTAGATTGTGAAATGTGTTGCCATATAGTTGTTCATAGTAGCTATTAATGATCTTTTGTATTTCTGTGGTGTCTGTCCGTTGTTACTTCTCCTCTTTCATTTCTGATTTTGTGTATTTGGGTTCTCTCTCTTTGTTTCTTGGTAAGTCTAGCTAAGGGTCCATCATTCTTTTTTATCTTTTCAAAAAACCAGCTCTTTGTTTCATTGATCCTTTAAATTGTTGGTTTTTTTTTTTTTTTTTGGTCTGTATGTCATTTATTTCTGCTCTGATCTTTACTATTCCTTCCTTCTACTTGCTCTGGGGTTTTCTTTTTTTTTTTTGCTTTCTAATTCTTTAGGTTGTGAGGTTAGACAGTCAATTAGAAATTTTTCTTGTTTCTTGAGGTAGGCCTGCAGTGCTATAACCTTCCCTCTCAGAAGGGCTTTTGCTGCATCCCATATATTTTCTTCATATATATTCTCTAACCCTTGCTCATTTTCTTCTTGTTCGGGGACTCCTATAATGCGAATATTATTACGTTTTCAGTTGTCCCACAGTTCTCTTAAGCTGTCTTCCTGTTTTTTAATTGTTTTTTTCCTTTTGGTTTTATGATTGTTTGATTTTTTTCTACCATGTCTTCTAATTCATTGATCCGGTCCTCAGCTTCCTCTACTCTGCTTTTTAGACCTTCCAATGTGTTTTTCATTTCTGATATGTCATTTTGATCTCTTCTTTGTGGTTTTTAATTTCCAGTTGGTTTATTTTCAGCATCTCTATGTCCTTACTCATGCTGTTGAGCTTCCTCAAGATTATGGCTCTGAATTCTAACTCTGTTCACTTGCCTAACTGCTCCACATTGATCTCATCCTCAGTTGAGGTCTCTTGTTCTTTCATTTGGCTTCTGTTTCTGTGTTTCAACATTTTGGCTATCACAGTGGGCTTTGGAGCCTGTCAAGTTTTCCCTGTGGGTGTTGGTGTTCTGCTGTTTGTGGCTCCCTCTCCTGGGTTTAGATGAGCGAGGGAGGACCCACGTTAAACACCACTGACAAGTCTTACTTTCCTGGTTAAAGTTGCTAGCCCAAGAAAGGTACTGTTATCCTCTAGCATTTTGCCTGGAGGCTAGCAGTCGAGGTTACTTGAAGAGTTTTAAGGTTGTCAGTTGACTCTCAGGTGCTCAGCATAAGGGTATTTCCTGAGGGTGGGGCATATGCTGGTTGTTAATGAGCCTCACTTAGCATTTCAATGGCCCACAGGGTGGGGTTGGATCTCCGAGGGAGGGGCTGCTGCCTCTCCCCAGAGCCCTGGGAAGGAGCAATATGGCCACTGTCCTGCGTGGCTGCAACTCAGCAAAAGCTCTGAGTGCCCTCCAAATGCTGAGTGTCCCCACACAGTTCCAGTTCAGCCTGCCCTCCCTCTGCCGGAGCCCAAGGTGGGTAGCTGTGGCTGTTTTAGCCTCTGTCCCGGCTGCGCTGTGGAGCCGCCTGGGAGTGTAACCCGAGGGCGCTGCTCCCAGCTAAGGCCACTGCCACTGACTGTGGGCTCCCAGCCCCCGTCTCACACCTTCGAAGTCCTACCAGGATTGAGTCAGTGTCCCTGGTTATATGGTCCTAGCAAGCTGCTTTTCTGTTGCTTTTTCCCGTCGATTTGTCTGTGTTATAGTTGTAATTCCAGTTTGGTTCTGGGAGACGGTCTGTGTAGCTCCGTTCACTCCGCCGCCATTTTGGATCTCTACTTATTAGAATTGAAAGTTGGAGTTATATCTGTATTTTACATGAATTGGTTATAAAAATCAGGTCCATGGGGCTTTGTTCTGTGAAGTGTGCGGCAGAGAGGTGAGAGGAGGGGGTGCGGGTGGCAAGGAGAGAACCCAGCGGTTGTGTCTCAGCCCAGCACTCCCACAGAGAATGGGAAGAAACGGTTCAATCTCCTGGCCTCCATCTCCGTTTTCTCTCGTGTCCAAAAGGCATTGAACTGGAACTTAGTGGTCAAGTATTTGGGGTTTTCAAAAGGGCGAATTCAAAGTTTTGCTTTCCCACTTGTCTTTTAAGCAAACTGAACTGGTCACTCAGAACCAAGTCGAATTGTGCAGGAGACTTCTCTTTATGTGTTTAGAAAGCAATATACCAAAGGTACTTTAGATGGAATGTCTTCCTTTTTTTTTTTGTTTACTCACACACAGTTTTATTAAGCTTCAGGGACTAGTCATAGATTTGGGAAGTGGGTGAGAAAATCTGTGATAACTAGCAAAAATGGTTACTTATTTTATA
This sequence comes from Molossus molossus, assembly GCF_014108415.1. Taxonomy (NCBI): domain Eukaryota; kingdom Metazoa; phylum Chordata; class Mammalia; order Chiroptera; family Molossidae; genus Molossus; species Molossus molossus. The sequence continues at coordinate 27,350,518 of NW_023425366.1, read as the reverse complement.
GTTCCCCCCAGAAAAAGGCGCAGTCTGTTGCCCTCATGCTGGGTTATATTGGTGACTTGCCCTGGCGAATAAAACGCAGCAGAAGGAAGATTGCACGAGCACCAAGCCAAGGCTTCAGGGTGCTCTCGGGTCCTCTTTTGGAGCCTTGAGACCACTGTAGGTAGAAGCTGGGGCCAGGCTGCCAGATCATGAGAAACTTACACAGCCCAGTCACTCTGTCACTGTGCACCACCAATGCCAAACCCCAGACATCACAGTGACACCATCCTAGACATCCAGACACCAGCCAGCCAGCCAGCTGACTCCATACCTGTGAGGATGCTGAGCAAAGATCAGCCAGGCCAGCCCAGATCAGAAGAATCACTCAGCTGATCCACGGAGTTAAGGACTAAATAAATGTTGTTTTAAGCTGTTAGGTTGTGAGGTCATTTATTATGCCAGAAAAGCTAACTGACACAGGGCTCTTAAAAACAAAATCCTGGTGAATTATAGAAGCTGGAAACCATATGCAGGCTGCAGACACACAAACCACTGGGCAAACATGGGAGGCTGATAACCAGGTTCTATACTCTATGACTTCATTAAAATATTTCCTGGGGTGGTCCATTTGCCCTAGAAAAGTATATGGGCTTTTCTGGTGTCATTTTCAAGAAATACCAAACAGTAAAATGACACATTATAAAACTGAAGAAGATAAATATGTCTGTTCAGGTAATGAACAGAGTGTAAACCCCAACGTTATTATGGAAGCTATGAAATTTCCCGTGTTAATCAAATCGCAGCAACATTTAACTGAATGCTTAAATGTTGAACCTAATATCGAAGATACATTATGAATAGCCATTCATCCATGGCAAGTAAAGACTGAACCAGGAAAACGTTAAAGATGGCTGTTTTATTTATTTTTATTACCTTTGTGTTTCCACGAAGAGTCAGAGTATGTTTTTAAACTGAAATTTTTCTTTTTTACATTTTGAGAAGTTGGAAAGGAAGTAAAATATCTGGATTCTAATGTTTGTGTTTGATGGAGTGTTGTTTTGTGCACTTACCATGTGATCTTTTTATTTCCTCACTGGTAAATTAAGGATCATGACTTCGTCTCTCAGGAATAAGTGAGGATCAAATAAAACAACGTACAGTAAAGGTACCAGCACGTTGTAAATATTTAATGGATATTTGCAACCACCCTATAATTTAAAATTCTTAAAACTTGTCCCTGGCTGGTTTGTCTCAGTGGTTAGAGTGTCGGCCTGTGGTCCAGAGAGACCTGGGTTTGGTTCCCGCTAAGGGCACGTACCTTGGTTGCAGTTTGTCCCCGGCCCTGGTTGGGTCATGAGGGTGGCAACCACTCGATGTGTCCCTTTCACGTCGATGTTTCTTTCTCTCTCTCTTCCTCCCACTCTATCTGAACAAAAAATGGAAAAATGTTCTCAGGTGAGGATAAAAAAAAAATAAAAAAAAATAAAAAATTTAAAACTTGTTCTTGAATACCTCTGGATGAAGAAAAAATAAGGGTGAATAAATGCCACTGCATTATAGGTTGATGACTGTAAATTCGAGAAGCCGTATTGGGGTGATGACTTTGTAAGTTACATAAATGTCTAATTACTATGTTGTACACCTGGAATTAATATAATATTGTATGGCAATTGTAATGGAAAAATAATTATGTAAAAAATAATAAATAAATAAATTAAGCCCAAAACCTAAATATACATTTAAATTTTTTTTTTTTCACTAATAGTGTTCCATTGTATTGCCAAAGGTTTACATTTTTGCAAAAATTTTTGTTCCACAATACTGATTATACATTTTTGCTACTGCTCTTTGGATACAATGTAAGTACATAGCACTTTACATTTTCCAAAGTGCTGTGCTGTCCCATACATGCCTTGGCTCGATCTTCAACACTGTGACATAGGTAGGACAGATCTTATAAACTCCATATTCTTAAGGAGGGAAACTGGTACATTATTAAATTAATGACTGACCAAAAATGACTCAACATAGAATAACCTAAGTACTCTTCCTGATTCCAGCCTATGGAGCCAATATCCATGCACGAATCCACGGGCAGATGTTTACAATTGTGGATTTGAGTGCCATGTTTTGTTAATGATTTTAAGTTTGTGTTCACCTGGCACTATTCTGCTTATTTTGGAGGTTAAAACTTGTGTTTTTAAGATTTCTTTAGACACGACAGAAAGATGACAGGTTTGCAGCCTGGACTCAACATGAAAACTTTGGATGTGTAAAATTTATTTACTCTTGGCAAACCACAGCTTCCTGTTATTTGACCTTTTTTTTGGGTTGCTTTTAAAAAAGCATTTTTAAATATTTACTTAAAAAACCTTCTTGGACATTAGATAACTATGAAATAAACCAAATTTTAATGATTGAAGTGTAAATGAATCCAAAACATATGGGTAAAATTTTCTTTAAAACACACATGGGTTTGAAAAAATAAAATTGCTCAGGGCCAAATACATCTGGAAATTTATTGAACCTCAAACACTTGGAAAGTAGTTTGTGACCTTCAGCAGACTGTTATCATAGTTCAACTCTAAACTCCTTTTTGCATGTATCCAGTGGAAACTAAGTCATGGTGAGTTGATATCAAGGTGACATTGAGTGTACTGAAATGATGACCACTTGCCCAAAACACCCTTTGGACTGACCCACTCCCAGGCTTGAAATTTTATCATTATAAGCGTGTTTTTTTCTTGCAAAAAGATTTAAAATCTGGAAAAGCCAGATCCATTCTAAAATGTAAATACTATTGGAAAAGAATAATTAGAAATTAATTTTTAAATAGCCCTTTTTAGTTAATAAACACAGTTACACATATAAGTGCTTGAATGCTAGCTTTATGTTTATAAAATATGTTCACTTCCTTTCTGAGGCCCAGAGACAGAAACCATTCACCCCAGACCCACAGTGGTCAAGCCAAGTCCTGAACCAAGAACTTCTCTGCCTAGCACTTTTCTTTAACACCCCGTGCACACTCTGAGACAGCAAGCGTGTTTGCATTCACCAGTCTACAGGTGGATTGAGAGATAAAATGGCAAATGAGGCCAAGGAAACAACAAGCAATGGCTGCTCTTTCACTGAGCTTGTTTGGGAAGAAAAGAACCCAACATAGTTTAGGTCCTTTTTTACACTCTGAGATGGAGTTACCATCAGAAGGTAGAGTTTGAAGATCCAGCAGAGCACAGGGAAAGCTAATGGAACAAAATCCCTGGGGAAGCTGATAGGGAAGGGATCCAGAGAGCAGACTGAAAGATGTCTATACCTTACCTTGAATAAGAGTGCAGAAATATAGATATATACAGACACATGACAATTGAGAAGCTGGAAGGGGAGCTGGTGATAGAGTCCCTGACTAGGAAGACTATGAAACAATGAAGCAAGAAATAAAGCATTTTCTGAGAGTCAGGATGGGCAAAGGGATGCAAGAGAGATAGAGGCATAAGTAGTTCCTAAGAAGCTGAGAGGTTGGGGACTAGGGACACTAAAGAATTGTTGAATTGGGTACAGCTAAATGCCCAGCTTGACATTTTTTTCACCCAAATTACTTTTCCAAGTAGTGTTCAGATACTTCATTGTGGGATCAAAAATCTTACATTTAGATTAGTTGAAATCAAAGTTTTTTTTTATTTTTTATTTTTTTTTATTTTTTATCCTCACCCGAGGACATTTTCTCATTTTTTTGTTCAGGTAGAGTGGGAGGGAGAGAGAAGAACAGAGAGAGAGAGAGAAACATCGATGTGAAAGGAACACATCGAGTGGCTGCCACCGCAAGACCGACCAGGGCCAGGGACAAACTGCAACCGAGGTACGTGCCCTTAGCGGGAACCGAACCCGGGTCTCTCAGGACCGCAGGTCGACGCTCTAACCACTGAGCCAAACCGGCCAGGGCGCAATCAAAGTTTTATAAGTTCCCTGTGGTTGATGGGATGAGAGGTTGATAACTTCAGAGATGCCTGAAAGGATCAGTTCCAAAGTGTCAGTAGCACAGCGTTGCATTTGTCCAAATAGAGCCAGAATCAAATCTTTGGAATCAAGGTCTGAGAGTGGGGATTAAGACTTTAATATTTTTAAAAAATATAAGTACATATGAGTCTGCTTGTCTACCATAACAAAATACCATAGACTGGGTGGCTTAAACAACAGAAATTTATTTTCTCACAGTTCTGGAGCCTGGGTGTCCAAGATCAAGGTACCAGCAGGGTCAGTGTCCAACAGAAGCTCTCTCACTGGGGACAGATGACCTTCTTCTTGCTATGGCCTCACATGACAGAGAGGGGCGGGAGGACTCCAGTATTTCTCTTCTTAAAGGGTGCCAGCCTGTTAGATTAGGTCCTCCTGCTCTTAAAACCTCATGTGACCCTATCGCCTTCTCACAGGTCATATCAGCATATCAAATATAGTCACACTGGAGTCTAGGATTTCAACATAAACATTTCAGGAAGATACAAACAGTCTATGACAGAGTTTATGGCTCATCCGTTTGGGTCTGCTTACATGTGTCTTTGCACTGATACTGTACAAAAAATGAAAAGCAGTTTTCCTGGTACTTTGAAATACAGTGTCAGGGGTCTTAACATCATAGACTTCAGTGGTGGAAGGAACCAAAGAGATGATCCAACGCACTCTTCCCATTGCATTGGGGGAGGAGACTTTACATCTGAGAGATAAAGCACTGTGCACAAGTCACACAGCCAATAACTCCTAGGCACCATTTTGAACCAGTTTTTCCAACCTTAAACTTATTACACTTTCCAGACCAAAAACATTAAAAAATTCCACACTCTCTTTCTGCCAGTTAGAAATCCTGTGAAATTCCCTTTGTCTTAATGGCATGTAACATGCTCAGGCAGGAAGAAGAAGGCTCTTTATTTCATCAGCCATGATTTTTTTTTACATGAATATTTCTCACAGATAGAACAGCAGCAGCCTGGTCAATTCATCTTTTCCCTTGTCAGCAAGCGTTTCACACACTTGGCTTCTACCTGCCTGTGGGCAGGTACCAGAACTGCCATCCCAGTTAAGAAAAAGAAAATCTTTGAATGTTACCAGTCCAAAGAAACTGTGGGAACCATTTTATTTTCTGAAACTTGGAAAGCCAGTTGTTTAAAAAAGTGTTGAGATGACACAGTGTTACTCCATTCTTTTAAATAAAAGCAGGTCTCTACTTATTAGCTAAAAGATTTGGGTTCTGGGAAGAAGGTTTCGTGTCTGGGAACAGCCTGGAGAAAGGTGTCTGATTCTAATCTATTTCCTGTGTGGTGTGCACATTTTGGGGTCCCGGGGCAGATCCTCAGAGTATCATGGCTTTCATATGGCTTTGCTATGCAGCTCATTTAATAATGCAAATGAAGAACATTTTTCCCCAGCACTTCATCTTCATAGCTATTGAATAATGTATAGATAAATATTCTAGCTAAGATCAGAGATTCTTCAAGATTCCACTCAATTTGAGGCAAATTTGCTAGTCCTGTTAGCTGGGGTGGATGGGTTTGTCAGTGTTTCTCCGACGCAGAGCCCTCCCACTCTTTTCATCTTTCTGACATGCAATGATTCTGAACCTCTGTAGCTGGGTCTGAGGGTTGCTGATGTCATTCCAACACATGGTCGAAGCCCACTCTGCATACATTATGGAAAGCAGCTCCAGTTAGCATTTAAATGCAACTGGACTCCCTTGCCAAGGGAAATGCAGGGCCTCTAATAAGCCCCATGTGTAGGGGAAACTTGTTGGAAGTTTGAAATTTGCCAGTGTCTGCCGAGGAATGCGCCATGAAAATTTTGTTTTGTATTTGTCGTATAGTTCAAGTGCACTGAGGGTTCAGTATCCTTCGAGACATCTCTTCTTTCTTGCATTCACGTAGTATTGTGCCATACTAGAAAAATAGGATGCCCAACTCATCCTGGTTTGCCATGGGCTCCCTGTCTTAGAACGTGTTTGGGCCTCAGTTTGCTCACCTGGACCCTGTAGGAAATTTAGCGAGGTGAGTTTTATGGTCTGCTAGCAATAAATGGCTCTGACGGCTTTGCGAATCTTTACTTTCAAAGTTTTCATTTATTATTTGTATAATCTGGCTGTCTTGTCCACTTTCAGCCCTCGATAAAATATGGCCTCTCTTTCACAGTTTTGCTCCACAGCTTCTGCCTATCAGCGGAGGAAGACAACTCCCCCTGTGGATGGTCCCACTAACAATTCACATTACCTATTCTCTGAGCCCCACTTACTCTTTGGAAATCTTTTAATTTGTTTACAATTTACTTGCCATGTAACCAGCAGAAAGCAGGTGCCGTGGACTGAATTGTATCCTGCCCCAAATTCAAGTGTTGAAAGCCAAACCACCAATGTGACTATATTTGGAGCAAGGAAGTAATTAAGATTCAGTGAGGTCTTGGGGTGAGGCCCTGGTCTGACAGGAATTACTGTCCTTCTAGAAGAGACATCAGAAAGCTGGTTTTCTCTCTCTTCCATATGAAGACACAGTAGAGGGTGGCCAACTGCAGGCCAGGAAGGATGCTCTCACCAGAAACCGACCACGCTGGCACCTTGACCTCAGACTTCCAGCTTCCAGAACTGTAAGAAATAAATTTCTGTTGTTTAAGCCACTCAGTCTGGCTACTTTTTCATGGCAGCTTGAGCGGACTAAGACAGCAGGTATAAAATTGTAGACAATTCCAGCTGCTTAAAGCAGACACATTTGCAGGCAGGTAAACAGCACCTTAGCTTCCTAACACCTAGGACTTTAATGGAACAATTTATATCTAGCAGAAGACACCTGCAAGGCTAAAAATTTCTAAATGTCAAGGAGCCAATTAAAGAAATTTGTGTGTCGAAAATATAGAATCTAGTGGTTAAATTATAATAAGTAAAACCCATGGGAACTAGATTCCATCTATTAGATGTCAGTCAGAGGCACATGGGTATGAAGAAATGATTAGACAATTTGTTAGTTACCAAAGTTCAGATGAAAAGCAGAGATGGTCAGGGGCATTTTTCAAAATGCCCCTGGTATGTTAACACCAGTAGGTGAGGGCAGAGGCCAATGGGAGTGTGGGCACTCGACAGCACACACACCAGTGCTTACCAGCAGGGGGCTGGCCCTGAAGGTGGTCAAGTTAAGACACTGCATAGTCATACAAATTGTGGCCACGTGGTTTTATGCATCCTTGATCAACATCTGAAGCCAAAACCAAAGAGCGGTATAGGTATAGAACTAGTCTCATTACCAATAAAACAAGCTAACAATTACCCACCAAGATCAGTAACCAGGACAGGGTCTCTCAGGCCCAGAGGCTGAAAGTCCTGATGCTATGTCATTACCAGGGGCAGCAGAAGTCACTGACTCCTTGTCGATTTGTATGAACATTCTGAAAAAAAGGATTTTCCTCAAGATGGACTAATATCTACCAAACATTAATTAGCCAGAGAGAGGTAAGTTTGGGACATCAGGTTTATTGCTTAAATTCCTTGAATGTGCTATGTACAATGTACAAATGCATTATAGTCCTACAGCTTTTTCTATATAGATCTCAATTTATTCCTGTAATTGTTAATGTGTTAAGACTTAAAAAATTTAGAAAGTTTACAAAATGATGAGTATGTAGCTATTGGGAGCAACCCCTATTCTCTCCGGGCGTCTGTAACCAGTGGGGATGCTGGCAGCATGGCCTAGGAAACATGGAGTCCATGACTTCCACATTCAAAAGAAGTCTCTTTTGGGTCACAAGCAACCATGCTTAGCCTAAAAGTTTCCCTTTTTCTAGGAGGATTACCAAGTAGAATATAAAATCCTTCTTTCTCACCAACGCAGGTTGGCAAAGACCTTATGGAACAGGGTAAGGCCCAGAAATAATACAGCATGGGACACAAAATCTGACGTCAATTCCAGACAATGAAATTGCAGGGGTGTTTTGCAGAAAAGCACACCTTGGAAAAAAGCCAACCTCTTTAGAATAACAATGTTCCATTACTTCCCTAGAGAGGAAGGATATAAGTTAATATGAACCCCACATACAGTATCTGCTACTTGTTTTAGGTAAATTTCTAATTAAGCCAACTATTTACCAAACCTACCACATATTTAGATTTAAGCATTTCAAATTAATTTTGTTCTTTCAAGATTCTAAATTAGAAATTGGTTCTTAACGTCAACTGACAAATTTTATAGCACTTGCTATAAGCCAGGCACCATACTAAGGACTTTATATTTCTTGGAGGTGGAGAATGAAGGGCAGAAAGAAACAAAGATAAGCCTACTCTTTTAGCTTTTGTCACTGGCGGTGCCCACTGACCCACTAGAGCACACAGGAACATGAGCACCATTTGGAGGGAAGGCTATGAGTTCTGATTTGCACGTGTTGAGATGTGGGTCTTGGTGTGACAGCAGGTGGAGATATCTGAGAGAGGGGAATATTTATTATGAGTCAAACTTGGCTAAGTATGCAGATATGGGAGTGATAGCCCTAAATTCATAAGCTAGCTAAAGGTTAGGATTAGAATGGATCCTCCAGAAAAAGCATAATGGAAAATAAAATGGAGAAAATCTAAGATGGAACTTGGAGAAAAGCATCATTTAAGAGGAGTACATGACGGAGGCAAAGAAAAATAACTACAAGAAAAATGTGCACAGAACAAACAAAAACACTGTCACGTGTGCAAGAGAAAGGAGAGGTTCTGCCGTATAGTGCTATAGAATTGCCCTGGGACAAACCCACCAGCTGCATGAATGAAGCCATTGGTGGCTCCCGTGAGAAGCCTTCAGCAGAGCAGTGAAGATGGATGCCCGGTCACTGGGGCTTAGGAATGACAGGGAATGATGAAAGGAACATAGCAAGTGTAGAACACTGTTTAGTGGTGTTTCGATGCAAAGTGAAGTCTAGATGGTAACTAGAGAATCCAGGGAGATAGCTGGCGTTTAAGATGAGAGAAACGTCGAATAATTATGGATGGAGGCAGTATTCTACTTGGTGATAACCAGATCTAGGATATGAGCCTAGACATGGTGAGTGACAAAATGGAGAGCAAAGGGTCATTGAAATTAAGGAGGCGAAGCTAGGTTTCTGGGTGTACTTTCTACGTGGCATTGCCATTCAAGAGTAGAAAGAGATCACCTGAAGGTCATCAAGTTTCCCCAGACAGGCAATACCTACATAGCTCTAACCATAGAACATACTGGCTAAGTAGTTTAAGAATTGTCGGAGAAGAGGACAGTGGATCAGGACTTAAAATATTCAATGAGTACATGAAATTGATCAGAAGGTCAGTAGAAGATAGTGATGAAGAAGCATGGAGGGTGGTGATAGCTGGAAGACCTGAGCTTCAGAGGAACAGGAGTCCTTGAATGAAGGTGTGGCAATAATGATATGGAGGAGACAACCGGCTGTTAGAGAAATGACCACCTAAGATCCCCACTCCCCCACCCCTTAAGATGGCCCTTTTGTACAAATTGACTGGTCCCTGTCATTTAATGATCTGGAATTCATTTATAAAACATCTCAAGGCTTACAGAAACAAATCATAGCAACACAGTGTGTTTTGGGATAGCTTAAACCAAAAAACGTACTGCCCTGTGGACTAAAGCAAGTACTTTTGACTTTCTAGTCACTCATTCTGAATAAGAAAAACGTAAACAGTTCCACACTCTTAATTAAGACACTGAAAATTTCTACTCTGCATGTTATTCTCCTTGAAACCTTTCTGATCGGGGTAAGAGGTTTTGTGGTCATTGCCAGCACAGTGTGGAATGGATTTGGTTTGAGGGGACATTTAAAAACCCCAAGCTCAGCAAACCAAACCTCACAAAAGGTTTAAAACCACAGGGCCCCAGCCCTCTCATTAATGCCCATGGATGCTTTGCATGTGTAGGGACTCTGGGATGAGCCCTACCAAACAACCGTAAGCTCCGGCCATTAACCTTGGCGCCTGTATCTTGCACTTGAAGGGAAAAATAATAAGAAGCTGATGGTTTTAGAAAAGTCAATAAAGCAGGTACATCTAAGGGGAGAACTGAAGTTGGAATTGTGAGGCACAGGGCCATTCAGGAGACTGACATGTTCCCCAGGGGTACAGGACAAAACAGCTCAGGAGACAGAATTCTCCCATGGCAATTTTGTATGAATTACACGGCACTTTAAGTGTTCCTAGGGCACCCGGGCAAAAGAATTATTCATGCCTCCCTGATCATTTCAGCCTAATGGCATAAACCAGTACAAAAGAAAGGCTGTTGGGGCTGGAGTGCTTTGCAGAGCATTTTGTTCCCCAAGAGATTCTAAATGGAGATGGGGGTGGGGAGAGTGCTATACATTAATTGGGATTTGGTTCCAAGAACTAGAATTGGCATTCAGCGCAAGGGTTTTCCAGGAGACGAAGGGTAGGTGGGAGATGTCTGGGCAATGGAGAAGCAAAGGAGAGTATAAAAGCCAGAATGTTGCAAAGGGTTCAGCTGGTTGCCAGGAGCTCTGAAAGTGGAAAAAGGACGCATCACCAAGGTAGAAAATCACCAGGATGCTAAAGGCAAAGAAAGCATGCAATTCAAAACTAAGAGCAACTTTGCTGATCGAGGTACGAGATCAACTCTGGGGCCCATTCAAAGCATTATTATGCATAATGAATAAGCATGGAATCCCTTTTTTATGAAGTGCTGACTCTATTGTTATTTCAACTCTGTAGCTTTCTGCTTAAGCCTCTTTTACGAATACCTAATGATCAATAGACTTGTCTGTCAAATAGTGTATTCAGAGAGGATCTATTTTTTAGAGTGGTCTGTAACTATTTTAGATTTCTAAGAATTGTGTCTTTTAGATTATATTTTGTGTGTTGCCTAAAAAATTTTCATTCTCTGTAAAGCCAGAGAAGGTACTAAAGAGACAGCACATGAGAATCTATTACACTGATTACCAAATCAGACAGCTTCTATTTGGAGAACAAATACGGAAACATTTTTTTAAATGTTTAATTTTTTAAATTAAATAGATTTTTATTAATATTTATGAAACAAAAATTAAGTTTAAATTTTAAGCACATTTTTAAGCAAAATATGGCATTTTTACCTCATTTGACTTCTGAAAAATAAAATCAAGCACAAAGATGAGATTTGTGAATTTTCACTTGTTTCTTTTTACGTAAGTCTGCCTCCTGAAATACCCTCTACTCCCTTTCCTTTTTCTTATTTTTTTTCCTGTACTGATTTTAGAGAGAGAGGAAGTGAGAGGGAGAGAGAGCTAGAAACATCGATGAGATTTCTTCAGAGCTCAGTGACTTCTCACAACTCTAAAGCCACTTGGTAATCACTGCCTTTACTGTGCATCACACTCCCAGAATTTATTTTTCTGTGTAGTTATTTAATGTTTTGTAAATAAGTGTTTTGTCTTGGTGCCCAGAAGAAGTTCTTTGTGAAAAGAGAACCTTATAAAATGCTGACTGTTTATTATGTACCTCTGAATTTTCCTCTCATTCAGCTTTGCAAATTGTTGGGAGGGAGGTAAACTATATTTATTGATTGAATGTAAACAGGTAGTAGCTGGGACTTGAGCATAATTTCTTTAACAAAGAGCGTATAAACCAAAGTTTCCTTTCTGTCAAGATGTATGTTTTCTATGTCTATGACTCATTTCATTGCCTGAGGTTAAAAAGCCCTCATCGTTTTGTTGTTGTTGTTGTTGCTTGATTTGTTTTTCCCTTGGGAAGGGCACTGAATAATAAGGATTTTAGAGAATCTCAGGACGATACTTTGTAACACTCCTGCCTCTTCTGCTCTAAATATTGGGAAGGTTCATGGCACCCACATAACTCCAGAAGCACAACTCTACACTGCTTCGCACCCAAAGGAACTGAGTGTGGAGCTGCTCAGAGATAATAGCACTGTTCACTCTGCAAATTTCACTTGCTTCATTACATCTAGCAGATTCGTTTAGAACAAAGATATCATAACCAAAAGTGTTGAGTAAAGTACTCAGACCAAGAATATGTTTTCTCTATGTTTGCCCTTTTTGAAGCCACTCATCCCCCAATCATGCCAATGTCTCTGTCACGATTAGCCCTTCTTGGCTGATGGGCAGATTCTATACCTTGTTCAAAATAAAAATGTAAAAACTAGATGAATCAATTTCAGTAAAAACTGCAAATCTTGCAAAAGATTCAGGATTTCACAAAATCAACGAATGTGATTGCAGAGAAAGTATGATTTGATCCCTACCTCACAGCATACGGAAGTATAAATTCCACTTAAGTATCTAAATTTTTAAGTTAAGAAATTTAAGTTAGAAATAAAATATAACAATATCCTTTTATAATTTGATGGTAGAGAATCCAAAATCCATAAAAATAAAGACAAAGATATTTAATCACCTAAAAGGATAAGTGAAGACCATCATGTAGTTGGAATATAACAAATTAAAAGTGGTGGAGCAGGATAGTGGAGACAATGAGTTATTAAGGGTTAACTTTACATAATCTTAGCACCTTTATGCAGTGTTCATGGAGAGAAGTTCTTTTCCTTTTCCATAGTCTATGGAGAAAGACTATAAGAGAATCACTTGTGAAATACTATAAGAGGTATCTGCAAGAAGGAAAGTATATTTAATTCTATGGTTGGATGTCTGCTTGCTCTTCAGGGCAGTTAACTTTCACCTGTGCTGTTCTTGCAGGTAAACCTGCATTGATGAATACCAATGTGAAGGTATTACCAGTTGGAGAAGGCAGGTTGTTCTTCCATTCTTTGTTCTTGAGAAGTGTGGAAGGTGAATCCTGGAAATTATTGGTAGGTGTAGAGCTGGAAATTGGGATGGTAGATAAGATTGTGAAGGGTGAGAGATGGTGTCCTACTGGTTTGCTAAGGATGAGGGCAGCCTAAAGTGGAAAGGAAAAAGGACTCACTGCTAACAGGTCTGTAGTATGATGCTGCTAGCTAGTGATCAGTTAGAGATAGCCAAATCTCATCAAGAGCCTCCAGTGCACAGGAGACCAGGCCACCACTCTCCCTCATTAAGCCAATAGACAATGAATTAGAGTAGGAGTCGGAATCAACCAAGGAGAGGCTTGCAGCCTCATAACGATCCAATAAGGAACATCATTTCCTCTCTCCTTTCGTGCTCTGCAGAGAAGTCCAGGGAAAAAAGAAGGTGGATATTTGAGAGCAGATCCTGCTCTGCTTTACTCCAAGCCTCCAACAGCAGACTAGCACCTCTGAGTGTGAAAAGGGAGAGGAACAAGAACTTTAAGCAGAGGTGAAGGAATAGCTTAGACTATCATCTAGAATTTGAAAGACAAATTGGCTGTAATTTAGCCACTCTGAGCATTATTTAGTTATGCACTTGAAAAGTTCTTAACAATTAGCAGACTAACTGGCCTGTCACAAAAGCGATGAGTTTCTGAGAGAACTCCTGGGGATATAGAAAAATTAAAATGCCCATTTGGTTGTTTTGCTTCTGAGGAAAATGGTTATTTTCTTGTAGACTTCATGTAGGAGACTCCACTGTCAATGACAGAAAAGCTACAGTGATCCTGAAAACTTTAGGAAATGAGAAGGACCCCAGAAGAGATACTTTGGTTTTACAAATGATTGGGCTCAGCAATACTAAGGACCTATCATCTCAGAGGACACAGGAAGCTGAAGAAGGGGCGTGTTAGGCAGGATGATGGCCTGAAAGACAAAGATACTTTAATTCCGAGGATTTGTGAATGTTACCTTACATGACAAAAGGGACTTTATAGATGTGATGAGGTTAGAGATCATGACATGGGAGACTATTTGGTAGACCCAGTGTAATCTCAAGGATCTTTATGATAGGGAGGGAGGCGGGTTGGAGTCAGAGAAGGAGATGTGACCATGGAAGTGGCAGTCAGGGTGATGCGGGGCCATGAGCCAAAGTATATGGGCAGCCTTTAGAAGCTGGGAAAGGCAAGGGACTGGATCCTTCAGAGGAATGCAACCCTGTTGACCCATTTCAAACTTCTGATTGCCAAAAGTGTATGCTAGTGAGTTTATGTTGTTTTAGACTACTAAGTTTGTGGTAAGTTGTTATAGCAGCAATAGGAAATAAACACAGGTTAGGCTAGATCAGCATGCTTGCCCACTCTGTGATCAGAGCTTGGCAATGAGAGTCGCTGGCCATGTCCACACCTGTCGCCTTTATACTAGGTCATTTCAAGGTGAATGCAAGGTAAGCCCCACTGCTGATGCTCTGAGTACCACAGCAGGAGTCATTTAAACACACACACACACACACCAACCAGGAGCAAGGGCTTGCCGTATCCAGTTGCTGTATTGGGTCTATCACTTAAGTAACCCTGACCCTGATTAAGAAGTAACGGAAGCCAGAGGTTCACAATGAGCACCAACTTGCTCATTTGGACACAGCTAAACCTGATATTGGCATGTTTAAGCTGAAGGAAGCTCACTCTCAAGTCTTACTTGACTTATCAAAAACTTTCTCAGTATCACAGAAATCCAAGCTGAAGAAGCTGAAAGGGATTTGAAGAGACTACAAGGAAGAGACTGCCCCATGAAGGGAGAGGTCTAACATTATAGTCACCTTCAGAATTAGCTGGGGGCATTCCAGATACAGGTCAGACCCTGCAGTGCCTGGGAGAGGTGGGCAAAGACCTCCTGGTGAATAAACAACCCAGCTACAGACGGAAATTATAAATCCTGTTTGGCTTCTGGATGAGTTTGGTTCACCCCCAAAGCCCAGCTCTCCATCCTTCCTCCAAAATCTGCTCTGTGCCGTTTAAAACTTAGCTCTACATCAAAGTTTATTTATCCTGCTCAGCAAAACACCACTCCTTAGAAAACAGTACCATTGATTTCCCCTTAGGGACCCCACTCTCCCATCCCCCTCCCTGGAAGTTCCTGGAACAGACTGGGGGGCAGTTTGTGAAGGGACTGAGGAGAGAAGTAGAGAGGAGAGGTCTATGGGATGGTTTTGTGGAAGAAGATGCATTGGGAAATCAATTTTAAGTTTGCTATGTGGTATCTTCTGCCTCATGAAATTTTTATTAAAATCTACACTAGTTATGGATGGCTTTGGATTTAGATTTCTCTTTGGGAGACGATAGTAAAATGCAATATTCCTTGCATCGGGGCTACAGCACTGTTTGCATGGTACAAATACTGAAATGGTAGAGTGTAGCTTTAAAAAGTTTTCTTATGCGTGATTTAAATGCACACTTGCTAACTCCTCTAAAAATAAACAAATGTTGGCAAACTTAATTTATTTTTTTAAAGTAATATTTAAATCCTCAAGCCTTCATTTATTTAATTGAATACACATCTGTTGAACACTCATAAGTAAAAAGTGTTTTATATTTTTTTTTCATAATTTATTTTAAGTTGATCATAGCCAGGCTGCACAAACATAGCATCATTGGCCTAGGCTGTGCATTTACACAGTTAAGTCTATTTTATTTTTATTTATTTAATTTAAAAATGTTTTTAAATTTTTAATTACAGTTGACATACAATATTATATTAGTGTACAACATAGCGATTAGACATTTATATAACTTACAAAGTGATCATTCCTATAAGTCTAGTGCCCATTTGGCATAGTTATTACAATATTATTAACTGTATTCCCTATGCTGTACTTTACATTCTCCAGACTATTTTATAACTGGCAATTTGCACACTTTAACCTCTTGCCCTTTTTCACCCCTCCTGGCAACTATCAAAATATTCCCTGCATCTATGAGTCCGTTTCTGTTTTGTTTGTTTGTTTATTTTGTTTCTCAGATTCCAGATATAAGTAAAATCATGTCATTTGTCTTTCTCTGTCGTATTTCTCTTAGCACAATACCCTCTAGGTCCTTTCATGTTGTTGCAGATGGCAAGATCTCATTCTTTTTACGGCTGAGTAATACTCCGTTGTATATATGCACCACTTCTTTATCCACTCATCCGTTGATGGCACTTAGATTGCTCCCACATGTTGGCCATTGTAAATAATGCTACAGTGAACGTAAGGATGCATGTATCTTTCTGAATTAGTGTTTGGGTTTCTTCAGATAAACACCCAGAACTGGAATTGCTGGGTGCTTCTTTGTCTCTTGTTATAGTAACTAAGGTTGTTTTAAAGCTGAGAGACAAGATCTGGGTCAAAGTCACTCTGTGACTAACTGCATAGAGGAATCAGCATCTCATCAAACAACCCAGTGGTCTAGCTAGACATTTTTCATCTCCCATTTCCAAATTTCAATGCTCACACATGCTTTGGGAGCTTTGCACACTCACATTAACAACTGAATGAAACATTTGCTCTGTAATCCAACCACCACTGCTCATATTTAAAGTAGAAGAAAATTGCCTCGAGGTGTGTGGTGTGTCAACTTTGCTATGCCCCCCAGAGGCCAGTTTTCTCACAAAATAACTCCCCAGTGCATATTATCCCAAAATGCCTGTGTTTTTATAGTGTATGAAGACAGGCAGAGCACTCTTCCAGGAAAAAAAGAAAAAAAAACCTCAGAAAAAGTCCTGAAATAAAGTGGAATGGAATGTAAACCAAGAATGACCAAAAAAAAAAGCAGACTAAAACAGAAAAAGAAACAGAAACTGCAACTCTTTTTTTTTTCAAAAATTGACAAAATTCCCTCAAAATTCAGGATTAAAATACAAATATAGAAACAAACATATAGAATAACATGCTGTTCCCATCAATACTTCCCTAGCTGAAAGAGCAAGCTCACGTTTTAAAGAATGATAAATTTAATTGCTAAGCATACTTGCATGGGAGGCTGAACACAGAGCTAGAAACATAGGAGCATGCATCCCTCACAATGGCCAACTGAGATACATAAACCACAAGAGGCTGCGTTTAAATAAATGCGGTTGGGACCAAGCAGACAAAATCAGGGCATTTCAATGTGTCCTTTGGAGATGTCCAATGATCCACCAGGCAGCACAGGTCAGACAGCAGCATCTTTGTTTGTAATCAACAAGGGGGAAAGCGTCCCAGAATAATGCTGACAGAAATGGAAAGTTTATAGGAGAGCAATGGAACATGATTTGGCCACAGTTATTGTTGCTTTTCCTGCATCATTGACCACCCCATCCAGCTGGCAGCCAGAGTCCTTGAACCATCTTTAGATGAGATCAGAACAGCTTGGAAGCTTTTACTCAGCAATAGGTTTTTCAGCCTCTTCTATATGGAGAGGCTGTGGGTGCGGGGAGGGGGGTTATGAACATGCACGTGAGACACCCTCAAGGAGTTAAGATCAGACATGGGCACACGCACACACACCCCCACACACACACCCACACACACATCTTTACTACAAAGCAGAGCTCACTCGTAGCCACAGAAGAGAAAACCTAGTGCCCTGTGAGTACAGGAAAGTTAATCACTACAGGCAAAAGTAATTTTGCTCTCTTATAGATTCCCGTAGCACTTTGCCTGTCTTTGATTTCCTGATTTACAAGAGAAATGACAGCAATAAGCTGGCAGAATATAATAGAAACAACCAAAAACAAAAGTGTGGAGAATACTGAAAATAGATGCAAAAATAAACAAAGCATTTATGGTGTGGCCACTATCTACCAGTTTCCTGTGCATCCTGTGATATAGCCTAATAAAATGCAACTTGATGAATTCCAAGTCAGAAATGGGAATCTACACTTAAGTAGGTGACAGTATTCATTCTGTAAAGAGAATATAGAATTTCTTTTCTACCAGGGCTAAGACCCTTGTATACTGTAGAAGCCCCAGGCTAATGCTTCCAGCATGAGATTGCTATTCTGCTAAAGCCTGAAAGTAAGGAATGGTTGTCCTGTACTGAAGTTCTATATTTCAAATGTCTAAGAGGGATTGTACATTTATCCACAACCATAGCGCCTTTCTCTTACTGGGTGTCTAATCAGGTTTGGGAGGTAACATTGATCATCTCATGCTGATCAGGAGATCCAAAGGAGAGTCTTACAGTATAGAAATGAATTCTTACCAAATGCAGTTTGGTTGACTAAATATTTCACTCATGATTAATGTCTGAAGTTTTGTCTAAATGGAGAGTAGGTGAGGGGACCTACAGACATGTAGGTCTGTGAGAGACTCTCTTAGTTTTCTGCGGCTGTTGTAACACATTACTTCAAACTTGGTGACTTAAAACAACAGAAATTTATTCTCTCACAATTATGGAGGCCAGAAGTCTTAAATTAGGGTGTTGGTAAGACTACACTCTCTCCAAAGGCTCTAGAGGAGACTCCTCCTGCTCTTCCGATGTCCAGTGGCCACTGGCATTCCTGGCCTAACAGCTGCACAACTGTGACCTCTGCCTCCGTCCTCACCTGGCCTCTCCTCTCCTCTCTTTTCCTTATAAAGACACTTATCACTGGATTTAGGGTCCCATGATTCATTTTAGGATTACATGGAATTACATCTGCAAAGACCTTTTTTCCAAATAAGGTCACCTCCGTGGTTTCAGAGGTTAAGATGTGAACATATATTTTTGGGGACCACACAGGGGTGAGGAATCTTTTTCCTGCCAAGGGCCATTTGTATATTTATAACATCATTCACAGGCCATACAAAATTATCAACTTAAAATTAACCTGCTATATTTGGTCAGGATAATTTGATGAGATGTGTGATGTTAGCTGGTATTGATTTCAAGGGCCTTATACGGGCCAGATGTTCCCCACCCCTGCCAGGGACCAAGGTGCCTTATGGGGAATAACTCATCCTATAGGAAGAAAAACTTCAGGCATCTAAGTTTGGCACCAGGACAATGAATCAGAAGTGGCATGTTTAATAACAACAGGTTGTATACTGATGTAATACAGGTCTTGCTAGTGCTGGATCACTGGAATTTCTATAATGACAGTTGAAAACTGGTAAGTGGAATGACTGAAGGGCATTTGTGCCCCTCAGGTTGCCAGCTATTAGATGCTCGCAGCTTAGAGACAGAAGGGGAGAACCCGTCACACATCTTTGTATTCCCAGAGTCTAGCTCAGATCCTGACACACAAAAGTGATGGACGAATTAATTAATGAGTGATCAAAACACATGCTAAACTCAGCACTTTCTTCAGGCAGGATAGGAGCTGTTGTTAAGAAGTAAATGACTGGGTGAATGGAAAATTACTGAAACCAGTAACTAGTAATGATGGGTTTGCTTAATAAAGTGTCTATGTGTAGAGAGTAAAGTTCTGTGCCTTATTTCATAGAAATGTCCCAGTGATATATATTATTATTAGTGGGAAAGAGAACACAGCACTGGAAGTCACCTTCGGAAAGCCAGGTGTCTCCCACTCCCCTCCCAGGCCACTGGATGGGTCTCAGCCCATGCCCAGTGCCAACACACCTGAGACCTCCCACCTGCAAGTTCTGGCAGCAGAGTTTCAACGCACCATTCCTGCAGTGTGTCCAGGATTTTCCAGGGGCTTCTGATGGTCCTGAGGCTAGTGGGTCTTAGTTCTGCCTAGGAGAAGGGTGTTGGCAGTTTAGCAGACTGTATGCTGACAGCTTGTGCTTACATGTAAAGTTCTCTCCAACCCTTACAGTTGGCACAGTAGTTGGGACATCTGCTCTCTTGCAGTGCCCGTGGGGAGGGAGGTCTGGCACTGCTGACCTGTAGATGGGGAGCAGAACCTCGTGGTAGACACTGGGTTCGCTTTTCTATGTGCCTTTCAAAGTAATACTCTCTTGTAACATTTCTTTGTTTAATTCACCTGCACAACCATGTTCCAACATGCAAAATGGGACAAGATATCAGAATAGATGCCACCAACAGACCTAGAATCGATTCCCTTTGCTTTTCCTTGGCAATGTCCCTAGGTACCACAGAGTTTTTACATTAAGTCCTTAGAATACAAGATGGTTAGTTGCATATCTCTCCTCAAGTAATGGGCTACTCACCATGTATTTACTCTTCTGGGGTGGCACTTGATGACACAGAATACAATAGTAGTTGCTTAAACACAAAAGTATTTCCATGTTGGTTAGTCTATGTGGGTTCTGCCTCATAATTTTCATGAGCCCCATCCCTGGATGCTCTACCCCTTCCCGCTTGCCCTCCAGACTCCTCAATTATTCAGTAGCTAAAATTTAGTGACCAGCACAGCAGGTATCCAGTGTTTGTGGCCAGTGTCCATTCTGCCTGGTCAGTGCCTGTACCACACCAATGGCTAATTTTTAAAATATCACTACTGTGTTTGTGACATCTGGCCGTTCTCCTGTCCCTAGCTTCCAAGGGAAGCTGGAGCTGTTTGTTGTCTGTGACCAACGTGGTTTTCTGCACCTTCCTTGCTGAAGAAAAGAGAGAGAAACCACAAGTTACACTCTGTTGGAGCCCCGCTATTCCCATTTAAGTCATTTGTCTAATCTCAACCTCAGATTCTTTATCTGTAAAGTCCAGAGGTGGAATGATGATCTCTAAGCCCTTCCCAGTCCTGAAATTCTGTGATCCCTTACTATTCTTAAAAAACTCTGATAAATACTGGATCAATAATCAATCTGAAAGGAAAGCTGGCATTAACTGACTTCTGCAATATATAGCAGTGGAACCAGTGAGTGATGAGATTCTGAACTGGTAGGCATGAGACTGGTCCAGGCTGCTAATTCCGCATCCCATGGACGCTCCAGGGAATAGGAGTACACTAGATGATTAATCAAATACTTGTATTTACCCCACACCATGCCTTTCAGCAGGACTTTGCAGTCAGAACCTGACAGCCTTGGTCGGAAAAGCAAGACAGAGAATGTCCCTCATTGGTACTCCACTCCGTGGTTATTTGTTTAGACAATTTCTAGACTCTGGGACATTTTACTACTCTGTCTTATTTGCCCATAGCCCCAATTATTTGTTCCTAATATGTCTAAATGACAAATAAAGGGAGGCTCCGTCAGGAAGGAAACGCAGTGAAGGGCTTGGAAAAGCGAATCTTCGTTGCACCTGGAGCTCTCCTCACCCTTGTAACGTTTCTAGCTCACACAAAGGCCTTCTGTGCTCCGGCTCCGACAGGTCAACTGCTCTTGGAAATGGGAAACCTATTATCATGGCTCATGGTTGCTGTTTCCATTTACAGGACTTCAACTGAGGGGCCAGGGATCCAGAAATTTCCATTGCTTAACTGACGCAGAATGACATAGAAAACAAAAAGAAGCAAAATCTTTGATAAAAACAAGCATTGTGCCATGTTATCCTCTCCTCTTAATTTTGCAGTTTCCTTGCCCCTCCTCCCCTGCACAAAATGAAGTCGTCAGGAAAGATAACTGAGTTGGTGGCGTTTACTGTACAGAGATTCCAAGTGTTTGTTGTGGTGTTTGTTTTTTATTATGAAAAAAGAAGAACAAGGAAAATGTGTCAGTATCTTGTCATTGCTAACAGCAGTTGTAATCTTAGCTGTTTCCAAGTTAAAACTTGAAAAAAGTTAATTGAATCAGGATATTCACAGAACCATATTTTTGTTGGTTTAATGTATTATTAGCAGACAATGGGCCTGAGTTCTTGACATAATTAATACTTAAAAAAAAACCCAAAACAACTGGAGACTTAGAGAGATTAGAGCATTTGGGCTGTATTATAAATAAAAATTCACTTGGACTGGGTATTACAGGCTTTCTCAAACAGACTGGTCTGATTTTCCCATGCCCTCTGCTGGGTTCTACCGAGCAAGGGTGTTGTCAGAATTACTGCGCGTAGCATAATGCCGGCAGCTGCCAAGTGCTCAACAGTCATCAAAAGAACAAATAAGATGCTTATTCATATTTAGAATGGATATTAAATAACACAGACCAGATGAAAGTGGCATTTTACTGAACAATAGCACAATAGCATCTGGCATGTTTTCTCCATTTTTGGTAGGCTCATTTTGGCGTGGAGAAAACCAGAGCTGAAGAAATCCAGGAAAAGGAGGGTAGATTTGTGTGTGGCAAAGCAGTATGCGTTTTATCCCAGTTTACTTCAAATCTGTGATGCTGAGCTAATAATGAGCAAGATGCCACTTTTCTTTGTTCGTTAGGCGATTCTTAATGATATTTTCAAATGGTGATTACATTTTAGAATTCAGTTATTTTGCACCTTGTTTATTACCTGTCTAGGATACAACAGTGTGAGACTCGTGAAGGGTTACACTAATTCATAGACATTTCCTGGTAGTAATCCTGTAGCACTAAGCTCAGACCTGTGAGAGAGACAGATGTGTCTTCTGGTCCCAAGAACAAGTGCATAGGACGTCCCTCACAGGTGAGAAAAGAAGTATCACCGTTTTTTTTTTTTTTTTTTTTTGCGAAACTATTAATACAGATATTTAACATCGTTTTTAGATAGTCACTCTCTGAAGTAATATAACTGTTATTCCACCAAAGTGGCACAATTGTCACTAAAATGGCCTGAGGGCTGATGGACATACAGCAGAACATTTTCAGTGTAGAAAGCTCCCTCCATTGGCAAATTTCACCCTACTGCTTAGAACCATCCTTCTTGCCAGCCACACCGTCTCTACCATCAAACTCATCAACTTCTAGTTACATCCAATAGGTGCAGCTATAGAGAAGTATCACCTTTCGAATGAAATCTCTCAGCCACCAGAGGCCTTAGACAAAAGCCAGGTAAGATTGGTTTGAGGAGAAAAGCTGAGAGCTGTAGATTCTGGAGCAAGGCCGACGACATGGTCTTTCGCCTGAAGGAATGGGAGATCTGGGGAGTGGAGAATTCTAAGGAGCAGAAAGAGGTACCGGGAGACTCTGACAACAGTTTGTCTTAGG
The DNA here is from genome assembly GCF_014108415.1 of Molossus molossus. Taxonomy (NCBI): domain Eukaryota; kingdom Metazoa; phylum Chordata; class Mammalia; order Chiroptera; family Molossidae; genus Molossus; species Molossus molossus. The sequence continues at coordinate 27,327,802 of NW_023425366.1, read as the reverse complement.
GTTGGTCCACAAACGCAGCTCCTGAGAAGACCACAGTATGACATTCACAGGCACTAGACACCCTGATGCGTAACAGATTGATGAGCTCTCTACTTTTTTGCAAAGGCAAGATTTGTAGGACCGACTGGAACCAAAAAGGATGGTAAGAAGTAAGACATAGAGAAGAGGGAAGAAATTGAGAAAGAATGCTGACACCCACAGTGTGGCAGTGAAATTAAGGAGAACCTAGGTCCGCTGGTAACACAGCGTATCCCATGATGATGGACACCTGGGGTGGGCGGTGACGCAGATGCCTTGATGATGAGCATCAGATGAGGTCGACCACAAAAGCACCAGCCAGAGAGGATGTTTAATGGACTGTGGGGGACCGTGCAGCCATCTGCACAGAACAGCTGTAGACAAGGACAGAATGTTGCCCATCTTTAGATAGCAAATTAATGGGGGTGAGTAACTAAAACCCAAGTCTCTTTGTTCAACATTTAAGGTTTTTTCTTCCATACTTTGCCTGTTCCTTTTTTAGTTTCTGTCTGTTTAAGAGGATTTCTGGGTCCATAGAAGGCTTGCAATTCATCTACTTGTGAGAATAACCCTAATTGTATTTGAAACTTGTGGTAAAATTGTCCTATTCTTTGTAGACATAAATATATAGAAGGTAAGCTCACATGATAGTAAGGGTTTTGAATATTTTGTTCACCGCTATATTGCATTGAACAGAATAGCGCCAGGCACTTGGTAAGTGCCTGAAAAAATATTTGTAGTTAGATGAATACAGAGATATCTTTCAAAAAATTGTACTTTCTGCAAAATTATATTAATTTCTTAGTCAAATCATTAGCCAATACATATCTGATAGCTAAAGACATTGCAAATTTATGTTAAAATATGTTAAAGGGGGCAAATAGAAGGGAAATGTGTCTGTAATATTTTTTATTCTTCCATGATTTCAAAGGTCTTGTTATAGATTAGACCAAATATTCTACTCTCTTTGGGCTAACATAAGTAAAAAATAGGAACTCCAAAGTAAGTGTACTTTTTTTTAACAACATCATGACACCAAGTCAGAGTTGAAATATTTCAGATCACTATAACCTTCAACTGAAATCCATTATTCATGTTTTTATTTTGATTCATTAGGGTACACAATTTCTTTCCTGTTTTTTTTTTTTTTTACAACTTTTAGCTGTATCAATCTATTGCCAAAAATCAAAGAATAAGTTTACTACTTTAGGCAACGAAATACGAAATAAAGCAATTAAATTATCATTTATTTGCTCTACATAGTTAAAACAGATGAAATAGATTAAATTTTACATTTAAAATTGCTTTATTGTGCTTTTATTCATGCATTCAACAAACATTTAGTGAGCACCTACCATGTGCCATGCAATAATCTAAGGGTAAGGATAAAACGGTGTACAAAACTGACAGAAATCCTTGTTATTATGAAGCTTATATTCTGATAATTTTGTTTCCATAGCTCTATCACAGGTAAAAAAATATTGAGTAAATTTTGTATATTCTAGAACTGGAGTCACCAAACCTTTTCTGTAAAGGACCAGATAATAAATACATTAGGCTTTGTGGGATATCCTTTGACTCACCCTGAGGTTAAGCTTGCCTTGGAATGAGAGCATCATCAGCATGCCACACAGGAAGATACTGCTGGGCGAGAGGCCCATAGCTCCATGAGTTCACCTCACTGCCCCACACCCAGGTTTTGCTGATCTATTTACTCCTCCTTATAAAAGACAAGCCCTTTCTCCCTGACCTTTGAGACACTTGGAGATTTTATGGTATTGCAATAGCCCCATCCTCTTATTGCAATTATCTTTTGAATAAAGTTTCTCCTTACTTAAATCCAAATTTGGTTTTTATTTGACAAGTTGCTGGCTTTTAAAAAGGGGGATTAGAAGATTTGTTTTCTCAAACACACTGAAACTTTCATATTTAACTGACATATCGGTGAGTTCTTTGACCCATGGATGGAAAGAATTCACTCTAAAGAAACTAGGCCAAACTGCAAATAAGAAATAAAAATATGCCCCAAACAATCCTTACGTCAGCTTTATAGGTGCTAATAATGTACTTTATTGAGTCTTATACAACAACATGTTTTTGTATGATTATGGTGCTAATTAATTTGCATGATTTTGAGACCAATCACTTAAAGTTTAAAGAAAAAGTCACTGGATATTTTAAGTGTAAACATGATGAGTTCTTTAGAAGCCAGAAATTGTTACAGCTTTTCTAATTAGAAATAAAAGTGCTACTGAAGCATTCTATAAGTTTTAATTTTTATAAGGTAGACATAGATGGCTATTATGTAAACAAAAGACCACAAAGAAATTTCCCCCCCAAAAAATTCCTTGGGACCCTCAATAATTTTTAAGAGTATAATAGATTCTTAAAGTAAAAGTTGAGAGAAAACTGCTGTTGTAGATAAAACATGTGTGCATTGTCCCTTGTTCTATTTATATATATATATGTATCTCACCTCATAAGAAGTCAATCAAGAAGTTCCCTGACTGGGCTTGGAAGGAGCCCACTGCCTAGGTTTGTATACCTGTGTTTCAGGAAGTTGGTTGTCACCAAGCCAGTTACAGTCCAGGGACAACAGGGTGACTTGAATGAGAACATCCAAGAAACAGTGAGTCAAGAGAGATCTTAGAAGTAGAATCAACAAGATTTACTATATGTGGAAAGTAGCAGAGAGGCAAGTATTCATATTAATTCCTAGATATCTAAATTGGGTATATGAGAGAGACCTGAATAGGGACAGGTTGAGCCCAGTTTCCTTTCTACCTAAGACTGATGATTGCATTTCCCTGGCTGGAGCTGAAATACTGAAGATGTCTCACCAGAGCAGATCAGAGCAGACCTCCATAGAGCAGAGCTGTCTAGCTGGAGAAGTGGCCTGGCCCCAGGGCACCTTGCCCCTGGGCCTCCTGGCCCTAGAGCACCTGACAGCAGTGCTGTTTTCACAGTCATGCTATGTCACCATTGAGCTGTTTGCACAGAATAAAGTGTCCTTCACTGCACCCCAATTGGGGATTCCTATTGCTGTTGACTTGATGCCAACAACCTTCTGTTGACATTCCATGGTGATGAGGATGAGACTCTGAAGCAACGACTTGATGTCCTGACACTATGCAGAAACCAACACACCTGGGACCTGCACAAGTCCCCTATGTTCAAGTTATCGTCCTGGAGGTGCCAGAGGGTCTTAGTGCACTTCCAGGAGACAGAGACATCGGGCATCGTGGCCTGCAACCTGGATACATGGTCCCTCAAAAAACATTGGTAACTAATCCCTGAGTTGCAGCTCTGAGTTGAGCTCTGATATTTACTTTATTAGAAATGAAAATCTTTTAACCTTGCAACTCTAGGGTTAGTTAACAATACCTGGTATGGACAGACAAAAGATACCACAAAAACCAAGATGAAGGGCCGTACCCTCAAGGTAAGGTCCTGCCCCTCTCCTGACCCCAACTGCAGTGCTTCCAGAAGCCAACAGATTCTACCATCAGGGCAGAATTCCAAAGACCCTGCCAGTCACCCAGCCAGCCTGGAGTCAAAGATGCCCACTCTCCCGGCCCATCTGGAGTCAAAGGCCACCACTCCGCTACACAGCCTGTAGTCAAAGACTGCCAACCCCAGCCCAACCCTCCAGCGTAGCCCTGGGGGCTTCCCCACCACCCAAAGTAGCAACACCAGCACCAAGAGCAGTGGTGGCGTCCAGAGGGGACCACCCATAAAAACTGCCTCTAAGCTGGGCAGCCTGGTGGTAGAACCCCAGGCTTTTCCTCTGGCGACAACCAGGACCAGCAGGGGTGTCTAGGAGGGTCTTCAGTTTTTTTCTTAAGATTCATATGCTGTAGTCTGTATACTAACAAAAACCATCTCTAAAGGACAATGTTCAAGCCTCTATCATTTTAAAAATTGTGGATGGCCAAAGCAGGGTCATAGTCAAAGACACTGTGGAGATCAAGCCACACTTCCTGCATTTTAATGTCAAACATGAAGGTGCTTAGCTCCAGGGAGGCCTGCCAGGTGATACAGAAGATGAGCCAGAGGCTGAACCCAAGAAGCTGCGGGTGAGAGCGGTGCTGGAAATGCACACTGTGTGTGCAGCTTGAGGGTACATGGTTCAGCAGCTGATGCATGCATGCCAACTGCTGAGGTGTTCCCTGCACGGGATCTACATCAGAAGGGTATCTGGCATCTCTGCGGCCTTCAGAAGTATCTTATCCAAAATACTGCCATTCTTGGAAGACATCCTGGAGTACCTTGGAGGTCAAGAGGGGAGGCTTCCCTTACTGTGGGCCCACCCCACCTGAATGAAATTTCAGAGACTGGACTCATTCCCGGGTCCCTGCCCTCCCCTGCTCTTCTTTGCTCCCATGTTTGTGGGGGTTCTTATTAAAATATTTGGTTCTATCAAATTTTGTAATAAACTTATGATCCAGAAAAAAAAAAAAAGAAAAGAAAGAAACAGGTTTATGAGGGGATAAACCACCATTCAGTTGAGGACACATTAAAACTGAGAAGGTTGTGGACAACCTCATTTGGACATGAGACTCTGGATGTTGGAGGAGAGGACAAGGCTGAAAATCTGAAGATACAGTTGGGACGCCTCAGCACATGAGCATCATTTGAAGTCGCAGTGATTGATGAGACTACCTGACCAGAGAGGGGAGAGAGGAGAGGAGTCTGGACAGAGGCCTGAGGAGCTTGAAGATCAGGAAAGAAAAGTAAGGCTGAAAGTGATTAAGCAGAAAGGCAGGAAGAAAGTTAGTGGCAGGGTGTCAACAGTCTGGCTGTGAAGGGAGCAGAGAAGGGGTTGAGGGATCAAAGAACATTCCATTGAGGTGCTTGTGTTTCCAGAGGGTGCACACAGGAGTTTTGCCTTTGAAAAAAGGGAGGGCCTCCCTTTGTTTTGCTGAAAGGAAGAAAGCAGATTCATCCACATCAGGGGTCAGCAACCCTATAAGGGACCCGAGAGTAAAAGTTCTGTGCCACATGGTCTACACCACAACTACTCAACACGTTGTTATAACAGCAGCCATAGACAGTAAATAAACAAGTGAGCATGGCTGTGTTCCAAAAAGACTTTATTTATGGACACTGACATTTGAACTTCATGTAATTTTCACATGCCATGAAACACGATTCATCTTTTTCTTTGCAGTTATTTAAAATGTAAAATACCATTGTAAGCTGGTGGGCAGTACAACAAGAGGGGAAGGCCCGATTGGGCTTAGGGGCCATTGTTTGCTGGTCGAGATGCTGGAAAGGAAGGTGGAAATGTTTATTAGCAGTGGGGTGACAAAGGGGGTCTGGGAGCACGGGTCCTGCTCGCAGATCTCTGTTCGAGTGAAGCACGAAGCAAAGAGGAGCTGAAACAGGGGTAGGTATGAGTTGCCAAAGGCAGAAAAGTCTGGTGGAGGAGACAAGAAAGCTGGTTTGCAGGAAAAACAGCAGCGTGTTTCCAGTGGGGTGGGAATCCAGCAGAGGCTTGATGGTGTCAACCAAGGGGAGCTTCGCAAAGGCCCTGCCTAGAAGCTGGGTCTGAAAAGACGACCAGAGATTGTTAATCCATTGAAAAGTGGGAAGCCATATTAAAGTAAAGAAAAGACAATGGAGCGATGACATGCCACAACATGACGGTTTTCAAGTGACAATGATCACATTCCATAATTTCTGTTTTAAGTAGATTGCCTTTTAATGATACTAAAATAGAGACTGACTGTAATGTAAATGTCCAGACACCCCCAAACAGGCCAATGGGCTGTAGGGCGCACACATCTGGTCAGCATCTGGAGTGCACGCAGGACAAAATCCATCAGATTTGTTCTGCATGTTAAACTTGAGTGTAGCCAGAGAAGTTCATGCTCATTTCAGGTTTGGGCAAATTTGGTCAATTTGGCAAAAGGATATATATGGCCTTCAAAGCAAGTTCCATGTATAGTTTTTGTGGAGCCTAGTGTAAGCTCTTAGAATATGATCCCGCCTTAAAACCAATTCAGCTTCATTTTCTCTGGCACAGGGCAAGATAATTAAGTTGAACTTTGAACAAGTAAAGTTAAAATTTCAGAGAGTGATACATAATACTGTTTTTCTTTGCTTGTATTCCTTTTTAAATTTTTAATTGTGTTAAAATACACATAACAGCTCTGGCCAGTTTGGCTCAGGGGTTGGAGCCCATGGACCAAAGGGTTGCAGGTTTAACTCCGGTCAAGGGCACGTACCTCTGTTGCGGTTAGGTCCTGGGCCCCGGTCAGGGTCGTGCGGGAGGCAGCTAATCGATGTCTCTCTCTCACATTGTATCTCTCTCTCTCTCTCCCTCCCTCCCACTCTATCTGAAGATAAATGGAAAAATATTCTTGGGTGAGGATTAAAAATAACAACAACAACAATAATAATAAATAACATACACATAAACTTTAGAATCAATTTTTTAAAAGGCTATTAATTATTATTTTTTTTAAAGCAGCTTTAGATTTACAGCAAAATTGAGAGGAAGATACAGAGATTTTCCATATTGCCCCACCCCCACACATGCACAGCCTCCTCCGTTATCAACACTCCCACCGCAGTAGGACATTCCTTACAACGGAGGACCCTACATTAACACGTCAGTATTACCCAAAGTCCATGGTTTACATTAAGTTTGCTCTTGGTGTTGTGTATTCTATGGGTTTGGACAAATGTATGATGACATATATTTACCACTATAGTATCATATAGAGAGCACTTAAAAAATTTTAACAATAGATTGCATTTAACCCCATATATCTAAAATGTTACCATTTTAATAAATAATAAATATAAAAATATTTTACTTTCCTTTTGTACTATATCTTTAAACTCTAGTGTATATTTTACACGTATACCCCAAAATTTTTAACATTTTACATTTCAGAATGTCTGGGATTAGAGGAAGTGATAACTGGTAACCAGAGCTAGTCCACAGAGATACACATCCTCCCTTTGGACGTCTTTTTCCCACCATTTGAACAAAAGGAAGAGAACATCCTTCACCTTTCTTTTAACTTTGTTTTATTTACATTAAATATTACAACAAATTAAAATAAATAAAGGCAATAGAATAAAGACACTGGATTTTCCATGAGTACAGATAATGAAGCTGAATTCAAAGAGCTTTGATTACCTTCCCCCACGAGTCCTCAGAAACTTGGGGGCCACGGGGAGTAAAATGGGAATTTTTATTTCCTAAACTGTCAGACAAAAGTTTTCCCTGTGAGCTAACCCAAAAGAATTTTGACAAATGTCTTTGTTTTTGCATCTTCTAGATACTGGAACATTAGAATAGCTTGGTGATCATTTTTATCTCTGGCAAAAAGAAACCGGTTTTAGTAAAAGAGTTATTTTGGAGGGCACTGACATATTCTGAGGTATAGGATTTGCCTTTTAGCCCAAGCTAAATAAAGTTAGACAATTATGGGTTGGAGGTTCTCTTCCAGGAGGCAAATCAATATTTTTAAAAAGCAGCATGCAGGCTGTAGTTATTAAGAGATCTCTTCAAGAACATTCATATTCCATGGCCTCACGTCAGAAAAATTCAAGCAGTAAGACATTCAAATAGTAGGGTTTTTGCAATTGTACTCTTTTCCTTGTTAACACTTCATAAAAAGTGACAAACCAAATATCTTTGGGCCTTTTGCATTTACTTTAAATACTGCCTTAAAGTAGTTTTTCTCTTTAGATGGGCCCTTGTTTATATTTTCTACTTCTCCATATTGATGAGTATTTGAAACCTGCTTTCATTGTGAGATTCACCATCAGTCTTCAGAAATAAAGGGAGAACTGGGTGATTTTTCTCAGATACAGTACATATGGCCAAGGTTACCACACTTTCTGCTTTTTCTACTCATCACACATTCATCCTGATGCTATGAATTGCCTTGATTTGGCAACTATAATGCCAAGGAAACATTAATTTTTATTTTAATGGCCAGCACACTAAATTTGGCAGGAAATAAGATTTTACTTTTATAAAAACTTACTAGAGCAAAGACATAGCTTAAAGCTATCTTGAATATAGCTTTTTTTTTTTTTTTGCCTTGAGTCGTATGAATGACTGAGATGATGGTGAGATACCTTTAGAAGCTCTTACTTCTAATATTTGAAGTGTATCTCAACAGGACTGAAATAAATAACTTAGTCATATTAAAAGTAGAATCATCTGTTCTTACTTATAATTGAAGATATTATAGGATTTTTAGGGGTTTGGACCAAATAAGAAATACAATTAAACTTTCACTTGGATGGGGGAGATTTTTGTTTGTGAAAAAGGAGAAGGCAAATGGGAGTCATACATTTTACTTATAATAAATCAGTTAGAAACTGATAGCAGGATTATAACACTGCAAATACAAGGATTGCAGCAATTCTTTGCTGTTTGCATGCAATTCAAAGCCAACTCCCATAGAGGCAACACTGCATAAGGAGATGGATTCTTTCTACCAAAAGAAAAACGCATTGAGTGTTTCCATATTTTGTTGGTATAGACTGCTTTTTCTATTAAAAAAAAAAAAAGTTGTTTTTCTTGGTTGTTCAGCCAAATTTCCAACCAGACCCATCTAGCATCAATAATGAAAAATAAAAAATTTATTTTTGAAACCTAAAGAGTTAGCTGAGCTGAATATTCTGATTTTTGATAAGGCAGTCCAAATAAGATGGCCATGTTGTTGTTGTTTTTTCTGCAGATACTTTCTCACTTTCGTGTTTCTGTTGGCAGCCTACAACGCACGGCAGGGGCTGTGGAGAAACATGGACTTGAGCATTCTTTGGGAGATTCCCTGGTGTTGGGAATTCTTTAGGCAATGATATTACAGTCTTGACTTTTGAACTACCCATCTGGCAAAGGGTTTTCCATTCTTTTCTTAACTGAAGAAGGACAGATATGATTGAACAAAAGCAATGCCTGAGAGGATATAAAGGAATGACAATAACAATTTAATTTTTTGAGCTTTATTCTCTTGAGGGCATATAGAAAAAAATAACCCCTCTATCCTTTTTGTTTAAACTGTAGAATAAAAATGGTTTTATTAACTACTATTGCTATCACTACTCTTAGATAGCATTCATGGGAAGAAGCAGAAATATTTTACAAACATTATATTAAAGTTTGTGATGTTGTTCAAATGAGAAAGACACTATTTTAACATATTTATAAATGCTTTAGTTAAACAACTGTAAGTTCCATGAGAGTAAGTGCTTAATCTGTTTTATTTACTAATATAACCTTGGCACTTGGAACTGTATCTGACACGTGAAAAGTTTTCAATAAATATTTTTGTGTATAAACAAATAAATATTGAGATTGGTCTTGCAGAAAAGGAGAAGATTCACAAGTCTCAAATGATTCTATTTTGGGATTATTATCTTAGTTTTATGTAACTATCACATTTAATTTGCCCTTCTTTTCTCACCACTTTTCTGTTCCACTTTGATGCTGTAGAATCCTTTTCCCCCAGGTCACCCCAATACTCACAATGAACAGGAATATTTTACTGCCTTCAGACAATTTCTGTGTGGGTTTTTTATTTATTTATTTTTTCTGTTTTATTTCTCATCAAGCAATGATTTTTCTTTGTCCAGACTGCTTTTCTGACATGTTTTTTATTTCTCAAATTGTCATCATTTCATTTAATCTTCTATTAATGATCATTTATTTTCAACTTAAAAAAATTTTTTTAATTCTTACTAGCAGAAATAAATACCACTAATATCCAGTCTTGTTATCTTTGTTTGAGGGTAAATGTAAGAATTTCTCCACAAGTAACAAAGGACATTCTTTGTTTCTTGTTAATTCAAATAGTAATTTATTTTGCACATCACAAATACTTTGAGCTGTTTTAAATCTTTTTTTGTCCAAATTTGCAAATGTTTGTTTGCAAGTGTTTGTGTAATTCTTCATAAATCTCATCTAATACAGTACTGCTTTCTATGGGAAAAAAAACAAACAAACTTTATTGAGATACAACTTAAAGTTAATTTAAAAAATAAATTTATAAGCTAAACTGAATGTATTTAAATTGTACACTTGGATACATTTTGAAATACAATTAAGATAATAAACAAAGCCCCGGCGGTTTGGCGCAGTGGTTGGAGTGTCGGCCTGTGGGCCAAAGAGTCGCGGGTTCGATTCCTCTCAAGGATACATACTTTGGTTGCAGTTTGTTTGGGGTCATGTGGGAGGCAACCAGTTGATGTGTCTCTCTCATGTCAATGTTTCTCCCTCTCTCTCATTGATGTTTCTCTCTCTCTCTCTCTCTCTCTCTCCCTCCCTTTCCCTACCACTCTATCTGAAGATAAATGGAAAAATATCTTAGGGTGAGGATTGAAAAAAAAAAGATAATAAACATATTCATCACCCCTTAAAGTTTTCTGATGCCCTTCTGGAATTTCATTGTTGGTTCTCTTCCAACACCTTCCATCTGGTCTCCAGGTAGCCACTGATCTGTTTTCTGTCACTGTAGACAAGTTTGCATTTACTAAATTTTAAATAAACGGAACAATACAGTCTGTGCTGTCAATGGAAAATCTGCTCCTTGAACTACCTCATACTCAACGTTCACAAACAAAATTTATCCTCTTTCCTCTCCATACATGAGCCTCCTGGTGTGTTTTCTGTTTCGGTTAATAAAACTCTTATACAAGATGAAAACTGGAGTCATTCTCAGTGTTCCTTTCTCCATTGTCTAGACATCAGTGTCACTCTCCTGTCTTTCCATTCCTGTTACCACTGCTCTGTCTGTGGCCCTCATCATTATTTACCTGGATTATGGCAATGTTTTCACAATTATTCTTTTTGCCTCCATTATTTCTTTACTACCATCGTTTACTGATGATTTATGTCAAAATGGTACAAGAAATTTATTTAATTCATCTTTGTCTCTTTTAGAGCATAATTTCCGTTTCTTCATGCCATCCATCACAATTTATAATTTTTTATTAGTTTAATAATTATTTAACCTGTTTCTGTGACTACATTGCAAGCTTGATGAAATCATGAATTATGGCTGTTATTGTCATTTGTTCTATCCTCAACATGTCACAGCACCAGTAACATAGGTGTTCAGTAAATATTTATTAAATAAATCTGTAATATGTGACTTCTGCCATATTGTGTCTGCAGGTTTTTTAAATAGCTCCATTACCTGCCATATAAATTTCATACCTATTACATATAATGCTTTCAGGCAACTGGATTCAACAACCTTTCTAGATTAAATTCTTTTCACCCTTTCTATACACAGGCCTTATAACCCTATGCATTTTCCAAAATGTACCTATTTTGATGCTGCCATTTTTCTGGAATACCTTTTCCTCTTCTCTCTCTGGCATGTACCTACATTTTCTTTTAATCAGTCTTTAGTACTACAACTTGTTCTAAGATTCCCCGGCCAACCTTGCATAATTAACTACGTTCCCTGTGTTCTTCTATCAGCTGACCATATTTACATATCTATAACTACCTAACAAACCATCGCTAAATTTAGTGGTTTAAAAAGCAACAATGTAGTCATCTTTCATGGTTCTTTGGGTTGACAGAGCTCAGTGGGGTGGTTCTTTTGCCCCACATGCTGTTGGCTGGGGCTGCAATAATCTAGGAGCTTGACTGATATGGAACATACAAGGTGGGTCACTTGGAAGGTTGACAGATGCCAGTTGCTTTCACTTGGAAGTTCAGGTGAGGATGTTAACTGTACATTCTCCATGAAAATTGGGTTTCTCAGAACACAAAGACTGGGTTCTAAGACAGTATGTTCCAGTGGCAAAAGATAAAACTGAAAATGTCTTAAGGTTCAGCCTTAGAAGTTACGCAGCTTCACTTTCACCACATTCTATATTGGTCAGTGTCGGTCTTGGGCTGTCCCAGACCCACTGTGGAGAGGACTGAGCCAGGGCATGAATAAATAAATTACATTTCATTTATTAAGATCCATCACTACAGACACTGCATGTTTGTTCTCTGTTGTTAAACTGTGAGGTAACTGATTGCATGTCATTGTGTCCTATCTTTGTTTATACTGCAGTTAATGTAGTTTATGAAATAATCATAGTTTGATGAGTGCTTGTAGAATTTAATGGTCTTACCTCTTTCTTCTTTTTCCACTCATCACCAGTGGACACACCCAGACCTAATTTTGGCCCTTGCTTTTCTCTCTCATTCCTGCTCTGCCACAACTTCAGCTTTGACTCCTATAATTATTCACATTTCTGTCATACACTCTTACCCATTTTGCTCCAGGACAAGGCCCCTCCTCCAGCGGCCATACGGGGTCACTAGCACCAATAAACTTTTAATCCTTTGAAAGCAACACCATGGACAGACTTCTATTTTTGTCCTCTTTCATCTCTATTCCTCCTCAAGATTAGTCATGTAGTCTATTGAAATGTCAAGAACATTGTTCTCACCTGGCCAGTGTGGCTCAGTGGATTGAGCATTGTCCCATGGACTGAGAGGTCCCAGTTCGATTCCCAATCAGGGCACATTCCCAGGTTGCAGGCTTGATCCCCAGTAGGGGACATGCAGGAGGCAGCCAATAGATGTTTCTCTTTCACATCTATAAAGATCTCTCTCTCTAAAAATAAACCAATAAAAACAAAACAATAAAAAAAGAACATTGTTCTCATTTCTATTATTCTACCCCTGGCAATCATCCCTAAACACCTAGATGGAGGAGCTTCTGGGTTCTTTTCTATGCCCCTTTTCCCCATTCAAACTATAACAAATACTCTTTTCTATAGGTCTCTTGGAAATGCTGGCCTCATCAAAGTCTCTCTCCTGCCACACCCACATCAGAAAACACCAAAGGTAGTAACTGGTTGCCTACCAATAATCTTCAAGTGCCTCGGGTAAAATTGAATATTTGTTAGAATCACATGGCCAGTCTCATCATCTGACTTATCAGGAACTGCAGACACATCTTACTTTTCCCTGATTCTCCATGATCATTATGGGTTAAAATCTAGGTTTTTCTTACGGAATTGAATGCAGTGTTTTCTTGGAATACTTGCAAGTTTTCTTTAAACACAAATTAGTCACAGGTTATTTTAGGAGAAAGATAGGGATCTATAGTTAAACAACTTGAGGAAATAGTCATTAAATAAAATTGAATAATTTTAATGATTGTGAGAATTCTGGGAGATTTGAGTGTGGTTACATGAGTTCTGTCTCTTCATGGAAGAAATGTAGTCTGCACCATTCTCCAAATTTCAGCAAATATAGATACCCTTTCAAGAACAAACTGATGGGTTGGAGGAAAATGGCGGCGAAGTGAATGGAGCGACACAGACCATCTCTCAAGACCAAACTGGATTTACAACGAAAATAAAGGCAAACCGTCAAGAAAGGGCAGCCAAAAAACATCTTGGAGGATCACTTAACCAGAAACACCCACTCAATCCTGGTAGGCTTGCGAGGACGCGAGAGGGGACCGAGAGCCCAGGGTCCTCAGCGGCCTGGGCAGGGGCCAGGGAACTCGGCGGGAAGTTACTGCTACCGCCTCCCTTCCTACTGTGCACGGGCCCTGGATACTCTGTAGCCGGCTAAACTCTCCGCTGGAGCCGCACAGACTCCCGGCCCCCAGGGAACTCGGCAGGACCGGGGAACTCGGCGGGACCAGGGAACTCGGTGGGAAGTTAATCCTACCGTCTCCCTTGCCACCCTGCACGGGCCCTGGGAACTCTGTAGCCGGCTAAATTCTCCGCTGAAGCCACACAGACTCGCGGGCCCCAGGGAACTCGGCAGGACCAGGGAACTCGGCGGGACCAGGGAACTCGGCGGGAAGTTAATCCTACCGTCTCCCTTGCCACCCTGAACGGGCCCTGGGAACTCTGTAGCCGGCTAAATTCTCCGCTGGAGCCGCACAGACTCTCAGGCCCCAGGGAACTCGGTGGGAAGTTAATCCTACCGTCTCCCTTGCGACCCTGCATGGGCCCTGGGAACCCTGTAGCCGGCTAAAATCTCCGCTGAAGCCACACAGACTCGCGGGCCCCAGGGAACTCGGCGGGACCAGGGAACTCGGCGGGACCAGGGAACTCGGTGGGAAGTAAATCCTACCGTCTCCCTTGCCACCCTGCACGGGCCCTGGGAACTCTGTAGCCGGCTAAATTCTTCGCTGGAGCTGCACAGACTCCCGGGCCCCAGGGAACTCAGCGGGACCAGGGAACTCGGCGGGAAGTTAATCCTACCCTCTCCCTTGTGACCCTGCATGGGCCCTGGGAACTCTGTAGCCTGCTAAGCTCTTGGCTGGAGCCGCACAGTCTCCCGAAAACCAGGGGACTCGGCGGGGCCAGGGAACTCGGCTGGAAGACAATACTACCGCCTCCCTTGCCACCCTGCATGGTCCCTGGGAACTCTGTAGCCTGCTAAACTCTCGGCTGAGGCCCCCAGATTCGCGGGCACCAGGGGACTCGGCCGTACCAGGGAACTCAGCGGGAAATTACTCCCACTGCCTCCCTTGCCACCCTGCACGGGCCCTGGGAACGCTGTAGCCTGCTAAGCTCTCGGATGGAGCCACACAGACTCCCGGAGAACAGGGGACTTGGCGGGATTAAAGTGGGTCCTCCCTGGTGCATCCAAACCCAGGAGAGGGAGCCACAAACAGCAGAACACCAACACCCACTGGGAAAACTTGGCAGACTCCAAAGCCCACTGTGATAACCAAAATGGTGAGAAACAGAAACAAAAGCCAAATGAAAGATCAAGAGACCTCTACAGAAGATGAAATAAATGAGGTGCAGTTAAGCAAGAATCATCTGTAACAAAAATTAATCAATAAAAAAATAAAAAATAAAAAAATAAATAAAATAAAATAAAATATATGTTACTTTCCCTAAAAAAAAGAACAAACTGATGCACTTGAAATCCATAACACATGCATGGGAACCTACTGTACTGCTGTATCCTGATTCTAACTTTTCCGTACAGAACTTCCTGCCTCTATAACTAATTTGAGTACTTATTTATACATGTATTTCCTTTGGCATTTATTTTTATAATCTAGCATAGTGCTGCTACATAGAAGGTGCAAAATAAATACTTGCTAAATGAATAAATAAACTTTCCATTTTACTGATGAAAAAAATTGGGAAACTTTAATACTGGGCCAAAGTCTCCTGACTCCTACTCTAGTATACCAAGGCATTTCCTGGCTACCCAGTTACCCAGAATTAAGGTTTTTACTGCTGAATTCCAATTTTGTGAGCTCTCTGGAATTTGGGTACTCATTTATCTTAAAATGCCATTAAAAGACCAGTTCATATAGCAGTCAGAGGAAGATTATTTTAACAATGCTTTCATTTTCCTCTGAAAATTTGGGAAATTTCTTCCAAGATTGTCTTATTATATCCTCTAATTTACTTGAAATTACAAAGCATTACAGAAATACAGAACTACGAGTTGGTATATTGGCAAAGATACATAAGTAAGAAAGAAGTTGACAATTTTTTTTTTTTTTTTTTTACTACTTAAGGAAAGCTATTTAATCTTTCATATTTAATCATAACTTTCATGCTCTATACCATGAAAATAAATAGACAAATTGACATCATTATATGTAAACTCTTCTCTTGGTCATGTAATATTTATTTAATCAATAAACAAGTATTTATTGAAGAAGCATGATCTCCCAGGCTCTGTGGAAACGGGTGTAGACGATTACTGCCATGGATAAGATAAAGGCACCACTGAGTATATAATCATGATAATGACAGATGCTAAAAGGGAAAAGTACAGGTTTCTAAGTGAGTGTATAACAGCAAGACGTTTACTTAGTGTTGGGACCATGGAATGCTTCCCTAAGAAAGGTCCTTTTAAAATAAAACAAGAAGGGTAAGTTAAGACTCAAACAGAGAAAAATGGTGGGAAGTCTCGAAGAGATTGAGAATCTCAGACACAGTTGAAGAAAGAAAAAGTATCAAGGGCCAGCAATAGGCCAACAAATGATATTAACAACTAGTCTCATCCTTTCCTCCATTTTTTTCCTCATAATTTCCCCAGAGTAAAAGAGAATACACACATATATACCCATACATCTATATGTATGTGTATACACACACACACATATATATGTATATATTTTTTTTTACTATTTATTTTTTAATTGAATTTGTTGGGGTGACATTGGTTAATAAAATTGTATAGGTTTTAAATATAATTCCACAATACATCATCTATGTAGTGTGTGTTTACCACCCCTGGTCATGTCTCCTTCCAGCATCATTTATTCCCCCTTTACCCTCTTCTACCTCCCCCACCCCACTTTCCTCTGGCAATCACCATACTGCTGTCGGTGTCCGTGAATCTTTTTTTCTTGTTTAATCCCTTCACCCTTCTCACCCAGTTTCCAACCCCCTTCCCTCTGACAGCTGTCAGTCTGTTGTCTGTGTCCATGAGTCTGTCTTCACTTTGTTTTTTAATTTATTTTGTTCATTAGAGTCCACACATAAGTGAAATCCTATGGTACTTGTCTTTCTCTGTTAAACTCATTTAGAAAGGGCTTTATTAAAAAGTACTGCTGATAAATGGGATAATTGATCATGGAGCTTATTGCCAACATTTTTTAAAAACTTGGAGTTATAGAACCAAGGTTTTAAACTTGTGCAGTTACAAATGTTTCCTTAGCATTTGAACATGATTGTCAAGTCAGCTTGGATTCCTGGTTCAGGGCCAGTATATATGATTCCTATCTGGCCAAGGTGAGAATTTCTCCCATAATTGCAGTGAGATGAAGTAGCATTCATCTTCTGCCTTAAATTATCTTCAGTGATGTTTGCACTGTTGAAAGAGTGCATGACCCTCACCCCAGAGCATCAGCTTATGAGTGTTGGACTGTTGGGTGCAGTGCAGGGGACCCAGGCATCATAAGTCCCATGGGAGTCCTATCATTGTGATGATATGAATAAAGTGAGCTGCTATAAAGGATTTCACCTAAAAAATGCAGATACCTTCAAACTAAGTGAAATCTAATTGAAAGCTTCTGATAAATATTTTGGAAAATTCAGTTTTAGAAGATACATTTTTAAAAGATGATCTTAAAAGCATTACCAATGAAGAATACTTTTTAAAATAAATTAATCAAGGTCCTAAAGATTTAATGATTTTTATTAACCCATCACCTTAGAATATGTAAAAAACAAAGTTGACTAGGAAATGGTTTGTCTTGAAGAGTCCCCGGAACAGGAGCAAGAATGCCAAATGCCTGCCTTCCTTTTCCTTTTCTCTCTCTCCTTTCTTTCCTCCCCTTTGTTTACATTGCCCTGGTCCAGAAATTATTCACGATGGCTTATAAACTCACATTTTGTAAAGCACTTAATGAGGAAATTGGAGGAATGGGAGAAAAGGGAAGGAGAAAAGAAATAAAAGCAGGCACCACATTAACACCTTCCCCTACCATACTTCTGTACTTGGCTTAGAGTTTCCTAGCACCCATAGGACAAAATGCTAGCTGGAGAAGCCGGAGCTCAAAGAAACCTCTCTGCCAGGTGGCTGGTAGGAGTGACAGTGAGAGGGGGCTCATAAAGAAAACATGCAAACTATGGTAAAATGTTGAACAACATCACTACAATAGACGCAATCATAAATTGTGTTGATTTATTTCTAGTCGTAGTGCCTGGTGTCAGCAATGGCACAATGTTACAGTACAGCTCAGTGGGCCAGAAGGTCCTGCTCCAGGTCTGCAATCTTCTGATGGTTAAGCATAGTCAAAGAGCAAAATGTAGTCCTTTTTTTTAGCATGTCAGGTGGGTAGGTGGATGGATGCACAGCCTCCCCCATCATCTTTACAAAAACTGAAAACTGATCAGCAAAAAGGAGGTATTTATAGATAATTAAAATTCAAATGTGATGAAAAATGAAAATAGAAATGATGAAAGCAAAATCAGAGGAAGAAGTCATTACAGTGTTAGGAAGATGTGTATTATAAATGAAACGTAGAGGAAAGGAAGAGAATTAATAAACCAGAAGAAAGTCACTGGTCCAAGTCCCCATAGAGGGGTGCCTCTGCACAGCCAATTTGCTGGCAGCTGAGACTGTTACCAACAGGCTGTGTTATAGGACACTTTCCTAGTGACATTAGTGAAGTGAACAATTGCTTTTTAGGGTTCTCTTGTAGTGGAGGCCCCATTTTTTATTTATTTATTTATTTAATTAATTAATTTTTGTTACAGATGTTTCTACTTTTTCCCCCACTGATTCCCCCCACCTCCTCCCTCCCTGCCCTGTTCCCAGCTTTGTTGTCCATGTCCACTGTTCATGCATACATGCATATAAGTTCTGTGGTTTATCTCTCCCCCACCACCCCCCTCTTCTGGGGATTGTCAGTCTATACCTCACTTCCACGTCTCTGGGACTACCCCATTCCTCAGACTGTTATGTTCATTATATTCCACAAATAAGTGAGATCATATGATACTTGTCTTTCTCTGTTTGGCTTGTTTCACTTAGGATGATACTTTGCAGGTCCCTCCATGTAGTCTCAAAGGATAAGAGATCTTTCTTTCTTACAGCTGCGTAGTACTCCATTGTGTATATGTACCACTGCTTTTTCATCCATTTGTCTACTGATGGACACTTGGGCTGCTCCCAGATCTTAGCTATTGTAAATAGTGCTGCTACAAACATGGGGGTACATATATTCTTCCTAATTAGTGTTTCAGGCTTCTTAGGGTATATTCCTAGAAGTGGGATCACTGGGTCAAATGGAAGATCAATTTTTAATTTTTTGAGGTAACACCATATTGTTTTCCATAGTGGCTGCACCAGTCTGCATTTCCACCAGCAGTGTACTAGAGTCCCCTTTTCTCCACACCCTCGCCAACACTTGTTTGATTATTTGTTGATGGCGGCCATTCTGACAGGTGTGAGGTGATACCTCATTGTTGTTTTAATTTGCATCTCTCTGATGATTAATGATGATGAGCATTTCTTCATATATCTCTCAGCCATTTGTATGTCCTGTTTGGAGAGTTGTCTATTTAGTTCCTCTGCCCATTTTTTAATTGGGTTCTTTGTCTTCCTTTTGTGGAGTTGTAGGAGCACTCTATACATATTAGAAATTAACCCCTTATCTGATATATCATTGGCAATTATGCTTTCCCATACAGTGGGTAGCCTTTCCGTTTTGATGATTGTATCTCTTTCGCTGTGCAGAAGCTTTTGAGTTTGATGTAGTCCCATGTGTTCATTTTCTCCTTTGTTTCTATTGCCTTAGGTGATGTATCAATGAAAATTCTGCTGCGTAAGACGTCTGAAATTTTGTTGCCTACAGTTTCTTCTAGGATTTTTATGGATTCATGAGTCACATTTAAGTCTTTTATCCATTTTGAGTTTATTCTTGTGTAGGGTGTAAGTTGATGGTCTAGTTTCATTTTTCTGCATGTAGCTGTCCAATTTTCCCAGCGCCATTTATTAAAGAGGCTGTCCTTACTCCACTGTATGCTCTTGCCACCTTTGTCAAATATTAATTGAGCATATTGCCTTGGGTCCATTTCTGGGTTCTCTGTTCTGTTCCACTGGTCTATATGCCTGTTCTTGTGCCAGTACCAGGCTGTTTTGATTACAGTGGCTTTGTAGTATAACCTGAAATCTGGTAATGTGATCCCTCCAACTTTGTTCTTCCTTTTCAAGATTGCTGTGGCTATTCGAGGTCTTTTTTGGTTCCATATGAACTTTTTAAGTACTTGTTCTAATTCTGTGAAGTATGGGAGACCCCATTTTGATCAAAGAGATGGCTTTGCAATCAGTGTCCCTTATACAGAAAAGGGCAGAACAGTCTTTTACTCCTGCCCACACTCAACACCTTCCAGGTCTCAGTAAATAAAGTACAATGCAATGTGGCATGTTCCATGCTAACCTTCTGGGTAAAGTGCTACAGGAACACTGGGAATAAGCCTTTACTGTCTAATTTTTATGTTGGTTCAATATTGTCAGAAAGTGTTAGGTGCTAATGTTTATCAGAGAATAAATAAATGTAGGTTTGTTTTTAAGTTTAAACCATAAAAGTTTTTTTTATATTTTTGTTTGCTTTGTAGTTTGAAAAATAATACTTTGTTCTCACATGTAGTGTTATAGGAAGTAGTGCACAAAAATGCCATTCAACAGATGTCCCACTTTCTCTGCAGAGTGCCATAGACTGAATGTTTGTGTCCCCCAAAATGTATGTCTTGAAATTGAATCCCTGACATGATGGTATTTGGAGATGGGGTCTATGGGAGATGATTAGATCAGGCAGATGGAGCCCTTATAAAGGAGATTAGTGTCCTTTTACAGGAATCCTAGAGAGTTGCTCGCCCCTGACTGCCATGTGAGACACAGAGAGGGGACAGCCATCTATGAACTGGAAGTGAGCTCTCACTAGACACCAGATCTTCCTGCACTTTTATCTTGGACTTCCAGCATCCAGAATTGTGAGAAATAGATGTCTTTTTTTCCAAATCACCCAGTCCACAGTATTTTTGTTATAGCAGCCCAAATGGACTAAGACAGAGACAGTCAGATTTATATGTAAACGTTGTAATATTTCTAGTTTTCAGTAAGGTATTACAAGACTTATTTTAAACCATAATAATAATGTTGAAGAGTCAAATTTTCTCGTCTCAATGTAGCCTTTATGAAAAGGAGGTAGGAATTGCAATATCACATTGTCTGAAAAGTTATTTTAGACCAGAGATAGGGACATGTTTTCAAGAAGAAAATCCCACATTTTTAAAATAGGAAAAGACAGCAATGTAATCAACTATGGCAGTAAGGTTTAATGTAACACACTGACTATTAATGAACTAGACGACTATTTGTGTGGCCAATTATTTAGCACTGTGTGTGTGGTCTTCTCTTTGCTTCTACTAGAAGCTATGTCTCCATTAGGATCAGGCCATGCTTATTAAGGGCAGCAGAAAGCCCAACCACGTGCAAATGGACTCATTTGTTCTGAAGGCTGATTATTGATTTTTCAAAAACTCTAAATAGTAAGCAGGAATTGTAGTCACAAAAGTGAGAAGCAAAATGTTAGCACAGAAATGTCCCTACTATTAAAAAATGTTAGATATCATTAATAAATATAAAAACATATGAATATTTAATAATATAATAAATGCATTAATGTATGATAATATATTAATTAATATACAGTCATAAAAATTAGATATTAGCTTGTCAATTGCTATGTAAATAATCATCAACATTTCTTCTTGAAGTAGCTACTTTGGATAGAAAAGCATAACGACTTTGTGGGTAAATAAAAGCACCCAAAGATGAAGTAAAAATGTTTATGCAAGTCCCAACTTTGCTATTACTGAGAAATTAAAGTCATATTTTTATTTTGAACAACATTTCATATTCTCAGTGAATAAATTTACCCCACACAATTTGGAAAATCAATGACTTGAATTGAACTTGATATTCTTATAAATAAAGAGAACATCAATTGGAAGGATTTTAAAGTCCCCTGAAATCACTACTAGGCTAGTGCGAAGTCTGGTCAACTTACTAGAAGAGCTATTGCCTGGGGCAGATGATCACACAGTCAAAATTCAAAATGAGGCCAGGAGAAGGGTTAGCACAACCGTGCCGGTGAGGCCCAACTGGGGTCCAAGGAGGAGAAAAATAAAAGGCACCCAACATTCTAATACAAAGTTCTTATCCTTTAAAACAGAATAAAAAGATACAGAAGAAATAAGCACTTAATTATTGTAATATATAAGGAAAGAGCAAATGTTCCTTATTCTAAATCAAGAGGAAGCAATTGTGTGTGTGTGTGTAGAGCGATGTTGTCAGCTTTGCCATCCACATAGTCTCTGTCACGACTACCCCACTCTGCCATTGTTGCACAGAAGCAGTCAGGGACAACACTGAGACAAATGCAGGAGAGTGTTCCAACACAACCGTTGTAGTTTGCCCCCACTCCCAAACCCCACAGCAGGCTGGATTTGGCCTCGGGATCATAGTTTGCTATCTTCTGTTTTAGGTCATAAGAAGCCTTCGTTGTTAGCAGAAACAGATTAAGAGTAAATGACATAGTAAGCATTTACCTGCCACAAAATTTCATAGCTATTTGTGTGAAAGGCAGACTCTTGAAACTTCTTGGAATATTGAGTTTCTCAATCACATTACTTACATTTCAAATGTTCAATGGATACATGTGGCTTATAGCTGCCGTATTGCAGAGCACAGAATTTAGAAGAGTTCCATCCTGGTGACAGTTTTATTGGTTAGCACTGATCTAAATTATACACATGTGGATTAAACAAACAAACTGAAGTCCCATGGTGGAGTGTCTTGCTACAAACCACAGGGCTGTTCAGTGGGACCGGGAGATGATCTGGGTTCTTTTGCTTCCCCGTGTCTGATGGTAAGAGATAATCAACCAACAAAAAAGAAAAAAGCAGGGTTCTGAAAATGCAAGCGCCAACAGGATTAACAGCAGTTAAAGTCAAAGTTATTTCAAATTAAAAAAAATTTTTTTTCTTTACTGATTTTAGAGAGAGAGGAAGGGAGAGGGAGAGAGAGAAACATTGAGGAGAGAGGAAATCGATTAAAGGCAAAGTTATTTAAAGACACTTCTGACCTACTCAACTGAGGTACCAGAATCTTGGTGAAGGCCACATAGTCACAAATATTTCTCCATAAAAACATCTAGAAAAGTTCTTTCACATTGGGCTTTGTAGACAGAACAGTGAACAGAGAAGGACTGAAAATGCCTCTGTAAATCAAGATAATCTCTTGTTTAGTAAGTTTATATATTAAGTGGGGGTTGTCTAATGTTAATGTCAAATGTTTTTTTTTTTTGAAGGAGCAGAGAAACCCTTTCTCAGGGTGAATTAAACAGGATTCTTTTTGATTTGCTTGACAAGGGGAGTTACCTGATTTGCCTGTATTACATAGGTTCTGTGGGTCTCTATGTGCCCCAAGCTGTTTGTGCTCACATCAGCCTGGAGAGTCGTTCTCTTGTTTGTCTTTATTCCCAGTCTCTACACGTACAGTTACTGGAAACTCACTGTTCAGATTACATCTGTAGTCTCTGGAGGCATTGCTTCTGCAAAATACCTACCAAAACTTAACTCTTTAACTGGAAATGTCTTCTAGTACTTTCTCTGGGGCTAGTCCTGCATTTTTCAGTTTCAGTCATCTGAGTTTTCTCTTTCTTGGCTTTTATATATTCTGTTTTCATCTGAAATGGGGGTGGGGGTGCTCCACTAATCTCTATTAATTTTGGTAAAGAGAGTCACTTTCAGGTTAAGTGGGAGCCACGTGGGGGACCATCTGGAACATGGCACTTTCTAGAGAGCACAGTCTGCACATGCCCAGGATGCTGCTGGTTAAAAACTCTGTTTGCATTGCCCAGTGAGTGTTGGCACATTCTCCTCGAAAAGATTTTCCTGCTGAAGTATTAGCTTAATCCCAATGATTTTTTAAAAAGTATTTGACTTGCCATAGGACATCAAATGATATGCTTAATTCTAAATGAGGGTCTTAAGTCAGGTTTCCTGGAAAGACATTGGGGAGGGGGGCGTGTTATGTGCAGGAGGCTGATCAGGAATTTGGGGCAGAGAGAGACATTGAGCTGAGATGCTACAGAGGCCCCAGCTGATCCCATGGGGAGTCTGTAAGAAGTGGGATGGTCCTTTAGCATTATTTCAAAATGAGGCAAAGGGGGCAGATCTGGTCTAGATATTGGTTTGGCTCCCCCAGGAAAGAGGCATAACCTTGAGTGGGCCTGCCCCTTTGGTCAAAGGCAATTTCTAGAGAAAGAAGCAGCTGTCAGCACAAACGCCGACACTCCCAGCAGATGGACTATGAGTGCCAGTCCTGAAGGGATGCTTTTAAATAGTTCCTGAGTTCATTCAACTAGTAAAAATGGATCTATTTTTAAATCAAAGGTCTGCACAAATTAAAGCAAAATAACTCCTGTCTATATTTATTTACTTGATCAAAAATAGACAAAGAAATGTACTAAAAACAAATGTCAACATGGAAATATTGTGATCTTATTACACTCTTAGAACTACCCTGAACATACGAAGGATTCTGAAAATGCTAGAGGACATGACTGTCTACAGAAATTTCAAACAGGCAGTCAAACCTCATGCAGAGGACATAAAAATACAATGTATGTCGGCATAAAACAACTCTCTTTGCAGGATCAATACTCTGACCCCACTGCTATGCAGGTGCACTGAGTCTTACTGCTCTTGAGTATTATTCTTCCAGGGCCCACCTTAGAAATATCAGACACCCTCCAGTTCTCAACTCATTTCTGAACTTCTTTTTGGAAATTGTTCTTAAAACCTGTTTCATACTATTTTAATATACTTCTTATTTGTCTTTGGGTATAATTTTGAGAATAACGAAAGTAAAATCAAATTTAGAAATAATGCTCTTGATCCCACATAAGTTAAGATTAATGAATAATTACCTATTTTTTTTTTTTTGGAATGGCTCATATACTAGTTCATTCACTCACTTCATACAATTTTATTTTATTTACATTGAGGTATATTTGATATCTAACACTGTGTCACATTAAGGTATGCCATCAATTGATTAGATACATGAATGTACTGCAATATGATTACCACCTTAGCATTAGTTAACACCTCATTTACATCACATAATGATAATTTCTTTTTTATGGTGAGAACACTTAGGGTTTTACTCTCTTAGCAACTTTGAAGTACATAACACAATACTACTGACTGTAATCACATTAGCCCTCTGGAACGTGCTCATCTCCTACTTGCAAGTTCGGACCTGTTGACCAACATGTACTTAATATAAACTCTCTTCCTTTCTCTTCCATGGCAGTGACCCTTGTGTGGGTCTCTACAATGGGCATTCAAAGACGACACCTAACTTTGGAAAGATAAGCTGCAAACGAGGGTTTAAGAAGGAGTAATTCTCTGCTGAGGAACACTCGATCAAGGAAAGCATGGCTTCCAGAGTCAAATTAGTTGGGAGTCTAAAATAACACATACATTTGGACAATATGATGTGGTTTTTCTTTACTCAAATCCCCTACATACTTGCCTCAACTTTCCATCATTTCCTCGCCGGAGGACTTTTTTTTTTTTTTTCATTTATCTTTAGATAGAGTGGGAGGGAGAGAGAGAGGAAGAGAGAGAGAAACATCGATGTGAGAGAGATACATTGACTGGTTGCCACCCACATGACCCCCCAACTGGGGCCGGGAACAAACTGCAACCGAGGTGCATGCCCTTAGCAGGAACCGAACACAGGCCTCTCTGGTCCACGGGCCAATGCTCTAACCACTGAGCAACTGGCCAGAGCTCAACTTTCCATTTCAATTGTGGGTTCAGAAAAACTGTGTGACTCAGAAATAAGATGCATGATGAACAAGAAGGGAGACAAGCAGGAGAATGGAGAGAATGTGCAGAGAATGCAAGATAAGGTTGCTAGAATGCCACAGAAATTACAGTGGGAATGAATATACATTCCAGAGGTCTCCAAAAGATTAATTTTTGACACAATTAATTTTATTTGCTTTGAAAATATGAAGTGGGCCATGGCCAGTTTGGCTTAGTGGTTGGGGCGTCGGCCCGCGGACTAGAGAGTCCCGGGTTCAGTTCCCACTAAGGCCATGTGCCTAGGTTGCGGTTTGTCCCCGGCCCAGATTGGGGTTGTGTGGGTGGCAGCCACTTGATGTGTCTCTCTCGCATCGATGTTTCTTTCTCTCTCTTCCTCCCTCTCCCCTCCCGCTCTATCTGAAGATAAATGCAAAAAAGAAAATATGAAACGGATTTGTACTCATCTGGATGCAATTCAATCTTCTCAATTTTAGGCTAGATAGGTATTATTATTATTATTATCTGCTGATTTTAATATGTTGCCAGTGCCAAAATCCTCTGGGTAAATATATTGGATTTATAAAAATTCACCCCCAAATCAAATTAACCAAACACTGTTGAATGGACGACTCATAAAATGGAAAATTTTCACTGAATCAGTAATTTTCACTTTCCACTATGTTTAGCTAAGGAAAAAAAAAAGAAAAATATCAAACAGATCCAAAACTTTAGTATGTTTATTATGAACATATATACAGTGTAGTATTAGAATTTCTCATACACGCAGCTACAGTAGGCAACCAATAATTGGAGCTATTTAAATGACTCTCAAACCAGTTCTTTTTGTGTACTCTAAAATTTTTATAGAGAGATTCTCCGAAGGTTAAAATGCTACAGCATTTTGTTTAGAAAAATATTGCATGACTCTCAAGTTTAGGTTGTAGAAAAAGTTCAGTAAACTGAAAATGCATTTTAAATCTATAATTTACCAGCTCTTTAAAAAAAATATCCCTTTGAAAAGTGTTCAAATGTATCAAGCAAATCAGACCCAGGCTCTTGGGAGAAAGAAGTGACAGCAGGTGCTGGGATCACTTTGACAACACACTGGCAACACTTGTAGCAATAGTGAGAGCTCAAGGAGGGAAACTGCTAATTTCATGTTGCTTCAACATGAACATTTTGTATTAATCACTTAAATCTCTGTGTCTGTATTTATGTCAATGTCATAATATCTTGTCAATACACACCCTGATTTCCAACTTCAAGAGTCTCGTGTTGTGTAAGGCTTTGTGAAGTCCTGAATGGTCAGGACCAAGGGAATTATATTGGGGAGAATTAAGAAAAGAAGAAATATATTTCGGTTGTGTGATGAAGATGGTCAGATATACCAGAGAGATGCCTCACTAAGAACCTAGAGAGAACTTTGAAATGGTTCTGCTTTTAGTTTATCATGGAAGATGCACTATTTTCTTGAAAACCAAATCTATCAACTATCAGAAGATAATTTGCTAAGGCTCTACAAATGGTCACATAGATTTCTTTTCCATCACAATCTTTTGTTCAGGAAAATTGAAAATTTTACTAAGGACATTTCTCCATAACTGAACATTCAGAGGCGATTACAAAAATGTATATATAGACCCTGTTTATGAAAGTAGGTGGGGTATAGATTACCCTCACAGTGCAATAGACACAACCTGTCCTTCTGTTTCCTGAGTTACAGGAGTCCCCTTAGCTGCAGGAGGTATGTTCCAAAACACCCAGAGGATGCCCCAAACCACAGATTGCACTCTATATATACTCTGCATTTTCATATATATACATACATATGTACATACATACATATATGTTCCTATGATAAAGTTTGCTATATATTTAACACAGTAAGATAACAACAAAAACTAAAAATAAAATAGAGCAATTATAACAATGTATTGTCATAAAAGCTACATGAATGTGATTTGTCTCTTTCTTGCAAGTCCTCCACTGCTAACGAAGCATCCAATCCCCACGGCAATCTTGAGTGTTACAACACCTTCTATTAATAAAGAATAGTAGCTATGTTGTCCCAATACCCTGCTTTCTACCTGCATAATGTCTCAATTATCAATAGGCAAAAGCTTTAGTAATTGTTACTACCCCACCTGTCTTTCATATTACATTCAGACAGGTGGGAAATCAAATTCCAAAGTCCTATGCCAGGGCATTGCTTTCTCTGACTGGTTGTCTTAGCCTAAATACCTAGAATTAGCGTAGAATGTTTCCATTCTCATCCAGTGAAGCAACAGCAAGGGGTAAAGAAGAAAAATTCAAATTTGTGCATCACCAAACTAGTCATAGCTTAGCAAGAACACATCGCTGGTCATGTGAATTTATGAAATGTCTCCAGGAAGGCAAGATAGAACTCTTACTTATCTTAACATTCCATGGGGGAGGGTGGAGAACAATACGTCTGTCTGCTTTTCTCCAGGTTTAATCGCTCCAAGATCCCTCCAAGGGCGTTATCATCAGCCTGTCTATGCAGCTGCTGAAGAAGCCATGGCCTCTAGAGTCCAGTTGGGGAGGACATAGATGCTAGTGCTCCTGAATCTCCCACTGCTGAAGGCCCACCCCCTGGTTAAAGACTCTTAAAGTCAATGCTGTTAAGACATGTGCTAGGATCTGGGTGGAGCTTGGGCATCATAGCAGAAACGTGAAGCATGGACCAGGAAGCAGGGCGTGTTGCCGAGGCCCTTGGGACAGCCATATCTGAGCAGATCTGCAGGGGTGTATAAACTGGGTCCAGGAGACCTGTATGATTGTTCCTTTTGTAAATTTTGTAAATTCCACTAATTTATAAATGGCTATTTGTGAGAAGAACAATGCTCTTTTCATATTTCCTCTTGTGGCCGTGGGGCCGATGTCCACATAATGATTGATTTAGGCTCTGGTTTCTCTGTATCTTTTGACAATTTGTCCTCAAATTATTACAGAGCAGTGAACAAAACGAAATGCCTGGTCTGATAGAAAAATATTCCAGTGAGAGAGTCAGATGGTGAGCAAATAGCGATGTATAATGTAATGCCAGGTTAGGTCATTCTTGGAAGTAAAGAAAGACGATAGATAGAGTGAGAGCCAGTGGTCAGAAGTGGTCAGGGAAGGTCTCTTTGAATGAGACACTTGAGCAGAAGTGAGAGAAGTTAACAGCATTCACCCAGCACATCTTTGTTGGGTCAGAGGATCCTTCAGGCACTGGAAACAACTGTAGAAGGATACCCACAGTTACTGCTTAGGAGTTTACAGTGTAGGATTTAACAGAAGAAGAGATTAAAAATGATTTCAAAGGTTTGAGTGACTACCTCAAAAATTTGATAAAAATTTGACATATTTATCATTTTTGTGACTTGGTTCTATAAAGCTGTATAAAAAACTACGTTTTCAGTAACAATAGTACTTATGTGCCCAGAGATTGTTAACACATAATGGAGATAAGTTGGACCTTGAAGAATAGTCTCAGGGATTTCAGTTATTCTGTACTTTCGAACTTAACTCAGAGGCTGTTACAAGAGGTTTTCTCCCCTAATTGTTTCAGTAAGGACTATTTCCTTGAAAATAGGGTTTAATAGACTGTAGCAACATTTCTACAATGTGACCTTGCCTTATGCCGTATGATGCCGTAAGTATTCATAGTTTTGTACCTGGGTACCTGAACTACCTGTGCCTTCCAATAGAAGTAAAAATGCGCTCAATGAGAAGGACAGCACGTAACAAATACATGCTGCATGGAAAAACCAGCTGTATTTTGGTTTATGAAATGTCTCAATTTATTTTTCAAATATTTTGGATTAGATAAAACCAAACTAGGTTTTGCCAAGAACATTTCCCCCTTAATTTTTGAAATCATGTGCAATTTTGCAGAAATTTACTCCATATGTTCCTGTTTCATTTACATTTAAATCACCAAAATATTGCTTTGTAAGATCTGTTTGATGTCCAAGAAGCCATTTGAATTAGTCCAATACGGTTTTCTTAAATTGAGATATAATTCACATACTATAAAATTCACCCTTTAAATGTGTAGCATTCAGTAACTTTTAGTATCTTCTCAAAGGTGCGCAACCATTATCACTATCTAATCTTAGTATCCAATACAGGTTTAAAACACATCGTGTTAAAGGATGTTGAATTTTAACCATAGAAAATGCATGCATGAGCTGCACAATGGGGCTCACCTTGAAACTCCTGGTCTGGAACTTGATGTGAGTTTTTGCTGCAGAAAAGAGACTTGTTCCAGCCCTCACACTATTGTCTTAAATCAGAAAATTCTGTATTTAACAAAGTAGCTGCAAAGCTCAGGGGTTATCTCGAGGATGAGTTTCTCTGCTGTGAGTAATACACCCCTATGGCCAAAGTTGAAAATTCTGCTCCTTTCCTGATCAGATCCATTTCTCTACTGGTGATATTTATGACAGTTTTTTGACCTGGAAAATCCCAGACCACTGGGTCCTGATCATACAATTTTTGGCTCCAAACAACATTCTCCTTTACAACCCCATCCAGCTAACCCACTGCCAGAAAAACGAGAGACTATATTAGACTGACTTTGAAGGCGGAACATTTCCCTGGAGGCCTCTGTGTATTGAATTTAAACTGTCTGCTTATGAAGGAATGGGGACAGTGAGTCATAAAACGTAATTTGTTATCTCAGCAAGGCCCGTCGGACAGTGTTTAAGGATATCGCCCCATCAGGTTCTTCAGGGATGAAAGATCCCTGTCAAATACTTATATCCCTTTTTCTCAAGTTAAGTTCTTAATTAAATATACTTGATTTAGAATATGAAAAAAATGTATGTACTAATACATAAAATTAAATAGTATGACATAGTGCATTAGCCATATTTCCCAGCTTTTTAGGAATTGCGACACAAACTTTGGAATTTTGGTTTTCTATGACCCGTGCCTTCCTTTTACACAGAATAATGCATTCTAAATAAAAAGAGAAACAAAAATAAGCATTATGTTATTTGTAGAAATAATCAACTTGTGGGATTTTGGAGAGTTTCCTCCATCTTTAAGATCCTGAGTCCCACTTTGTAAAATGGGAATTAATGTAGAATAAATAAAAGATGGCCAGCAGAGCACCTGGAACACTGAAGATAAATAACTATGGAATTTGAACTGAATTTGGCCAAACTGACCTATGATTAGACAACTGGACTGAGTTCC
Organism: Molossus molossus; assembly: GCF_014108415.1. Classification (NCBI taxonomy): domain Eukaryota; kingdom Metazoa; phylum Chordata; class Mammalia; order Chiroptera; family Molossidae; genus Molossus; species Molossus molossus. The sequence goes on along the minus strand of NW_023425366.1, from coordinate 27,297,262 downwards.
TATATTTGTTCTTCCAGAATATAAAAGATTGTTTTAGTAGTCACTGTTCTTTTCTGTGAATGCATTGCTTCATTTATAAAATAAACACAATGTCAAATAAAAAGTGGTTAGTGTGTTTTCTATTAAGTGTCTCGTAACGGAGCCACCATTTTTTACGATCACTATGAACCCCTGCTAAGAAACTTCTTCTACCCAGATGGTGTGGCTCAGTGCTTGAGTGTTAATCCATGCACCAAGAGTTCGCTGGTTTGATTCCCAGTCAGGGCACATGCCAGGTTGCGAGCTCAATCCCCGGTTGGGGGCATGCAAGAAGCAGCTCATTATGTCGATGCTTCTCTCTCATTGATGTTCCCATCTCTCTCCCTCTCCCTTCCTCTCTCTCTAAATAATCAATAAAAAACATTTAAAAAAATCTTATACAGCCTAGAATTTTTGAAAATTAATTTGGCACAATATCCTATTAATTGTCCTCCTTTCTCATAATAAGCTTAGCAAAAATTTTCAAACTCTACAAATCAGGAGAGTTTTACTGTACTCTATTTCATCTCGTATGTCCCTAATTTGGCAGTGCATTTTGTCTACATGACAACAAAATGTCTGGATGAAGAATAAAATATTCAGTCATCTAGATGTTTTGTCTACACAATGCTATATGTTTTGATGTTATGTAGACAAAACATCCAGATAATTGTTTTTTTTTTCTTTCCATCCAGATGTTCTGGCATTATTTATACATAGCTCATGTCTAATACTATTCATTGAAACAGGAAGAGAACACAAACGTAAGAGGCAACTTCAAATGACATGAAAAATGTATTGGGCATTAGATCACAGGTGAACATTTCTCTGCATCAGAATAATTCATTTCTTGAATACCTATGGTATTCACTTAGTATTTTTGTACTTCAAATGTATGAAACATTACACAGAAAAATATGGTTGGATAGATAGATGAACTATCTAAAATGCTGGCTACAAATGACTTAGAATGGACAGGCACAAAAGGGGAAAGTTTGGTTTGAAGAAACAAGTCCTTTGATGTCATGAATGTGGGAAACAGCGATGGTTACCTACAAAAGCCATTCTGAAGCACTTTCTCTCTTTCTGCCTTCCAATAATGGGGCTAAAAAGCCAGACATTTGATTTCTTGGCTTCTTAATTGTGGGTGGATGACCAAGTGACCTAATTTTTTATAATAAGATCATGATGGGAAGTGTGATATGGGATTTTTTTTTTTTGAAATGCAGCTTGCTTTTTGATAAAAAGAACAGCTACAAGAGAGAATTTATTATTCTGCTACTTCCTTGTTTGTCTTTTGTTGAGTATGGATGTGATACTGGAGCTACAGCAGTCACTTTGCAAACATAAGACAATAAACATGGGGATGAAAAACCAGCAAATAGTGGAGTGCAATGGATATAAAAAAGAATGGCTCCTTGACACCATTGTTGAGTCGCTGCCCATTCTTAGGCCTCTAACCACCAAACTTTTTATTGAATAAAGAATAAATATTCTAATGCCCTTACCTACTGCCATTCATGTATTTTGTTACTGGCATCTGAAAACATTCCTAACTGGTAAAATAATGCAGATATGTGTCCTTTTAACAGATAAGAGAACTGTAGCACAGATTGCTGAACTGACTTATCTCATGTCAAAAATGCAAAAATAGTGTGAAAAACACTATTACCCTGGCTTATATTACCCTGTGTTCCTGCCACTAGAACACACTGAGTTTCTGAAGTCACTAAATTTGACCAGCCAAATGTCCAGGCCTTAACTTAGAAAAATAAAATGCCCCCAACCAATAAAGGTAACCCTGAAAAAACTGTTCAAAGACACTTAAATCAGCATAGTAGATTCCCTTTATTTGTTACACATGGGGCATATCAGAGCAGCTTTTGAGATTTTAAAATCTGTTGGGATTAAGAATCAAAATTTCATATTCTGACACTCCATTCCAGCGTGATAATCTCTGTATCCCTTGAGGATGTATCTCCTGAAGAGTTTTAGTACCAACCATTATTCGAAATGGGATTTAAAAACAAACAAGCATGAGTTTTGAGAGCCAGATTTGTAATCAAGTCCAATCTCTGTACTTGCCAGATGCACAATCTCAGGATAGGTACTTACTTGCTCAGTTTCCTCATCTGTAACATTGTGTTAATCTGATCCACCTCTTCAATTCTTGTGAGGATTAAATGAGATGATACATACACAACACCTACCTCTGTGCATGGTTATCCAAGAATTAAAACTATCAGATCCAGAGGATATGGATGCCCTGAGTAAAGTCCCTGTCCGATGTCCTCTATTCAAGTGGCCTTCTAAAGTATGGCCTAGATGATATTAGATTTGAAGGTCTTGATAGGGGAAAGATTGTGTTAACTTTGATGTCCCAAGAGGTACTAGCTCGATGATAGTTGGCTGTGGCTTGTGGCACTGTCATCAGGTAAAATGCTCTGGTTAACACTGAGAATCATTTCATCACTTGGTCCTCTTGTTATCTGAAAGGTCCAAGTGAGCCATCAAACTACCTGCAAGATAAATTTTGATTTTCATAGATGTACTCAACATAGTGAATAACTTAGTTCCATTCTACATTTAACAAGCCTCTTGTCATAGTACCTTGGTGGTTTATATCCTGAAAAAGGAAATTAAAGTAATAACAGTGAGGCAAATGCCATGGCTATTCACACACACACACACACACACACACACACACACACCCCAATTTCTAGATTCAAGTGGGCTCTTATTACAATAAATTTAGTTTACTGTGTGTTTTCACAAAATAACAACTACCAGAGAAGTTCTTTCTGTTCTGAATTCTCGAATGCAAAATAAAACCTTGGGCTCTTGGCTGCAAGGCAGGACCTGCCATTTCATTCCCAACACGGGGACAGCAGCTGGAGGAGAGAACACAAAGCCAGCTCCATTATTTTTACATTGTATAATGTTTTCTATAAACCTGGCAGAGGCCTACAAAGGAAAGACAGTGGGTTTTAGGAACTGGCCTTGATTTTCTGCTTGGGACAGTGAATATCAGGAATCCATTCCTAATGAAAAGCAAACAGAGAATCACTACTTTTCCCCATACATTCCTTACATATTTATACTTGAACGTATTCTGTGGAGACAGTTTTTTCTACCAGTTCTGCATTCAGAGGGTGTGCACAGGAAAGCCTCCTCTGGAGGGCTGGGGCTAGAATAACTGACTGGAAGTTAACCCTTGTGTGCTCATGGGGCTCTCGGACGGGCTCCTCCTCTGCCTTCTCAGAGGAATCCCGTTCAGATGCACCGCCCATCACGGGCCAGTCACGCCAACTTTGCTCCCAGGAGATGGAGTCACACTGCCCTGACGGTGTTATCCTGGCCCTAATGTATTACTATATCATTCTCCAGTGATCCTGATTTTATTTTTAGGAATACAGGAGCAGTTCATCCCCTCTGGCCAGGCAAACTCATGATTCTCACGGCGGACTTGTTGAAATAGAAAAAGTTCCTCAGTAGGTGTCAAAGCCTCAGTCTCTCATCAGTTATACAACAATATTCAAGCTAGCTTACTTCTAAAAGTGTCCATTTCCTCCTCCCTAAAAGGGCAACAGTTACTCCCCAGCAGGTAACAAAGTTCTGGTGAGAGATACTGTGTACAAACACCTGAAACAAGGCCAATACCATCTTAATGGAAGGTATTAATCTAACAACACACTAAGACATTCCAAAACCAGTTCTAAAACAAGATTAATTTTCAAATGTTAATACAAAATTTTATTCTTTTTAATTAACTGGTTGTTTTGAGATTCTTCTAGATTCACATTCAGTTGTTAGAAATAATATGGAGAAATCCTGTGTACCCATTACCCAATTTCCCCCTGTCCTTGTCAGCTTGGACTGCTATAACAAAGTATCATAAATTGGTGGTTTAAACAACAAACATTTGCTTTCTCATGATTTTGGAGAATAGATGTCCAAACTCAAGGTGCTGGTATGGTACATTTCTGTTTGACTGGTTTTGTTTTGCCATTTTTTTAAGCCCTTGCTAAATATTGTTTCCCTTTCTTCTGGTCTCCATGGTGTCTGTTCAGAGAAATCTACTGTCATTTGAATTATTTTTCCCCTACAGATAAGGTGTGATTTTCTTATTTACTACTTTACAGATGGTTTCTTTGTCTTTATTCTGCATAAGTTTGACTATAACATGTCTTGGTGTAGATTGCATTGAGTTTATCCTGTTTGGATATTACTAAGCTTCTTGAATCTGTATTTTCTATCTATTGCTAAATTTGTGAAATTTTCAACCATCATTTGAGTACTTTTTCAGTCTTCTTCCCTGCCTATCTATATCTCTTTTGACATATTTTTATGTTAACAAATCTATATCTATATAATAGATAAATTTTAAAGAATTGGCTCACATAATTGTAGAAGTTTGGTAAGTCCCAAATCTGCAGAGTAGGCTAGCAGGCTGAAGGCCCAGGAAACAGTGGCAGTTCAAGTCCAAAGGTGTTCTGCTGGCAGAATTATCTCTTTATCTGTGAAGGTAATTCAGAACACGATGCTTCATTCAAAGTCGGCTGATTTAAATGTTAATCTTATCTGAAATATGCCTTCACAGAACTACCTAGAATAATGTTTGACAAAATATTTGGATACCATGGTCTAGAAAAGTTGACTCATAAAATTATTCATCACAGTCTCACAGGTCTCATGCTCTGTTCATATTATTTTTCAACATTATTTTATCCCTGTTGCACAGATTGAGTAATTTTTATTGTTCTATTTTCCCTTTACACCTTTTTTTCTCTGTTCCCTCCATTCTGCTCCTGACACTGTCCACTGAATTTTTAATCCAGTTGTTATGTTTTTAGTTATAAAATTTCCATTTAGTTTTTCTTTATATTTTCTATTTCTTGGCGCAGGATCTCTATTTTTCATTTGTTTCAAACATATTCACATTTGCTCACTGAAACATTTATTTTTCTGATGGTTGCTTTAAATCTGTGACATATAATTCTAATATCTCTGTCATCTTGGTGCTCCTTGTTTTCACTCAGCTTGCTATCTTCCTGGTTCCTGGTTCTTGGTGTGATGAGTGATTTTCTATTGAACCTGGACATTTTCGGGATCATGGTATGAGACTTTGGGTTATTTAAACCTCTTATCTGGCACCATTTTGGCAGGAGAAATGTGGGGGGAACTGGCTCATTATTTTTAGGTTCCCTTCTCAGCCTCCTATGATGCTGACAGGAGATACTCCTTGTTAGTACTGGGCACTGTGGGAATTTCCCTGCCCAAATAAATATCCTAACTTGGCTGGAGGATAAATGCTTCACTGTTGCCCCCGCCCCCTTGCCTTCCAATGATACCATAAGGCAGTGGGTGGTTTTGTTACTGCTGAGCAGGGAGAAAAGTTCTGACTCTCCACTCAACCTCCTCTGATATCACTCCAGTTGGGTGGTGGAAAGCCCCTTATTTCTGCTCAGTTGCATAAAACCCAGAGTCCTACTCAGCCTTCTCTGACACCGCCCCAGGAGGAGATTGGGGCACCTTATTATGGCCTGGTGAAGATGGAATTCAGGCTCTTTACTCAATTTTTGTTGATAAGAAACTCCCCAATTCATGGTCTCTTGTCTAAAGGGAGTGGAATTGTGGGGGCTTTTTTTGTTTGCATCCTTTGGTATTGCCAAGTTTCTGGCTTCTTCACTTCTAAGCAGGATGTATAAAGCAAAACAAAATAACAACAACAAAAAACAGGGAATTCAATTTTATGTTGTTCTTTGGGTCCTGAGGTCCTAGCTTGACTACTACCTTCTCTCCATCTTCAAAGTATTCTTATGTTTGTTTTATATCTAATGTCCTGGTTAGCATGAGAAATAGGGAAAAATATATCTATTTCATATTTGTGGAAGAAGAAACTACAAAAACTCATTTTTAATGAAGAGAAGTAAGAGGGTAAATGATATCAATAATAATTTAATATTATAACTACAAAGGGGTTATGGCTCACCACTAAGCAAAAAGTCATAAAAGTAGCTCCTAACTAGGCTTTATTCCTTGAATTTTATTTTTACTTTGAGATTTCAATGAATTCCCATCTCAAGTTTTTTCACTTACAAATATTTTAAGTGTTTTATAGTAGCTATATCTTTAGTTTATGATGACATTTAAATTTATTTATTCCAAATTTTGGTGCAGGATATGGAAAATATTTAGCACTATATTTCTTATCACCAATTCATACTTTCTTTAGAGTAAAGTGAACTATTTGTCTTGCCTCTACATTCCTGGCCAGTTCCCAACTTTATCACCTATACTCATAAGCAAGATAATTTAGGGTCACCTTGACTACACATTTTTAATAAACTCATGACCACACTAAACACCTCTATTTTGCCTTCTTGACATTTAAAAATATTAATAAAACTTTATATTTGTGTTTGTCAAGACTTGAAGTCTAGAAATGCTTTTATTCCAAGTCTTAGAATCCTGAAATAATTTTAATAGTAGAAAATATAAATTATGTAGAGCAGTTCAAGGTCTGAATTTTCTTATTTATGAATTAAAAGTATTAAAATTAATTAAGTACAAGATCTCCCCCAATGGTTAACTTTCTGTAGTTGTAGTCAGTAAAGCATGTTAATGGTTGATATGGAATTAGAATGCTCATCTCTTAACATTTACATATCTGATCATTCTTATGTCCAGCTACTTGTCCAACAAATGCTATGAAATAGATTGTTTCTTTACCATTATGCTGGTAAAGAAACAAGTTCATTGACCACCTATTAAGTGTCACCTATTAAGTAACTATTTCATGAAACTGTCTAAGGTAATATAATTTGTAGCTGGCAGAACCAGGACTCACTCACTTTTAGTACTCTAAGTCCTCCAAATACAGTTTTGTGGTTTTTATTTCCCCCCCTGCATCAAAGCTCCCTCTCTGGGACTGATGCCAAGCTCTGTATCCTCTCAAAAGATGAATTCCAGGGAAGTCCTAGAGAAAGTGTCCAAACTGTCTTCTCCTTATTTTGCTTTGATTATGCCATGTTCCTTTTTAATATCTTACAGTGACTTATCTTCACATTTGGGATAAAGTCAAAGATCCTTATGGCCTTTATCAAAGCTCTTTATGAGGAGGTACTGCTTCTGATTCTTCTTATGATAGAGTAATGGCTTTCCCTTGAACAACTAGAAAAATGGACACAATCTATTAAAGAGTGGTTTTCAGACACTGGACAATAGGCAGTGCAGCACTGTGATTCCTGAGAAAAGAAAAACAAATAAAATGACCCCTGTCATGGCACCAGCTCACTGTCTGGATGCGATGCTAGGCTGTGGAGAAAGGAGGACGAACCCAAACAGAGCCAAGCAGTCTTGCTGAATTTGGCAGACGCAATCTGGAGACTTTGTCCCTTTCATGGAGGAAGAGGGGGCTAGAATTTTCAGGAAAGAATGCCAGATGGGAGGAAACTCCATAAAGATAGGTCTGCATATTTATGGAAGTGGTAACTTAACTATTTCACTGGGTATTATTCTCCATATACAGTCAAGTAAAATACCAAAGTCTGGATATAGGCAGAACAATTCCCTAAGGTCACAAAAGCTGAGAAATAGTTCATATGCCCACCAGCCAGAGTAGAAAAATCCCTGTAATAAATGATTCATCAGGTAAAGTCCACAAAAGGGTATCACCTTAGCAGTGGGATCAAATTTGCCTTAAACTACAGGGTGCTCTGGCATGCCTTAACAAAGCACAAAGTCATGCCTCAGAAGGATCATGCTGATTCCAAATAATAATGTGTAAACTAGAAACAATTCAAAGCCATATAAAAAAATCTAGCAACCAAAACCAAATTGTAAACTTCATGATATCTGACATTCAAAAAAATAAAATATTAGGCATGAGAAATAAAACTTATAACCGTAAAAATAGTGCAATAAAAACATACCCAGAAATGACAGAGATAATGGAACTAGCCAACAAGAACATTAAAACGGCTTTTGTAAATATGTTCCATATGTTCAAGAAGGTAGAGGGAAAACATGATTATGTAAAGAAATAAATGAAAAAATTTTAAAAAGACAAAATGATTTATAAATTGAAAATGTGATCTCCAAAATGGATATTTTTACCTGATAAAATTACATGAAGTAGGCAATAAATTTTTTTTAATTTGTTACTTTGCAGACATCACAAGAGAAGCAAAGTACAGACAGAAAAACATCAATATCATTATCAGTGAATCAGCGAGGCACAATTTCAAACACCTTAATAAATATGTAATTGGAGTTCCAGAAGGAGAGAAGGGGACACAGAAAAAAAAAACAAAAAAAACAAAAACTGAAGGAAATAATGACCAAAGTTTTACAAATTTGTTGAAACATATCCCACAGATACAATAATCTCAACAAATTCCTAATAGAGAAAGCATAAATAAAATTATCCCATTATTCCATAATTAAATTTTTGGAAATGAGTAAATAAGAGATCACTTTAAAAGCAGTCTGAAAGAAAAAAACTCATTAAGAATAGAGGAACAAAGATAAGAATGGCAGTGTACTTCTTGTCAGGAAAAATGCACCTCAGAAAACAATGGACCATTATCTTTAAAGAATAGTGTCAGAAAAATACTGTTTAGAAATAAAGGGAAAATAAAAACTTTTACACAAAAACCAAAATTAGGGACATTATTGTCATCAATGCTGTACCATAAGAATTCTCAGGGAAGTTTTGTAGAGGGGAGAAAAATGATAAAAAAAGAAAGAAAGAAAGAAAGAAAGAAAGAAAGAAAGAAAGAAAGAAAGAAAGAAAGAAAGCTGAATCAGCACAAAGGAAGAGACTATTGGATTGTAAATAAGTGGGCAAATACAAAATATGTTTTCTCATATTAGTTTTTAGAACAAAATAATTTAAAATAATAATAAAAACCAGTGTATTCTGTGGTTCATAACATATGTAGGAAAAAAATACATGACAAAAATGTCACAGAGGATCAAAGGGAGAAATGAAAACAATGCTGCCACAAGAGCGATAGCATATTTGAAGGAAAATGTGGTTTGTTAAAGATGTGCATTGTAAGCCTTAGAGCATCACAAAAAAATAAAGAATAAGTTATACAAAGCTAGTTGTGGAGGTCAAATGTAATCATTAAAATAAATCAGGAAATGGAGGAATAAAGGATGAAAAGATGGGACAAATAGAAAATAAATAGCAAGACGGTGAATTTAATCACCATTATATCAATCACCTCATTAAATGCAAATAATCCAAACACTCCAATTAAAAGGAAGAAATTTTCAGATTTTATTTTCAAAAACTACCCTTATATCTAAAGACACAGATGGCCAAAATTAAGAGTGTGTGTGTGTATATATATATATATATACATATATATATATATATATCCCCAATCAAAAGAAAGCTGGAGATGTTTTGCTAGTATCAATGTAAATTTAAGAATAAGGACTATGATCAAAGATAAAGAGAGATATTTTCTAATTAAAATAATAAATATATTGAGGACATAATAATCCTAAAGGAAAAAAATAGACAAATCCAAATTTGTATTTGTAGGCTTCAAAGTTACTCTCAATAATTAATAGAACAAGTAGGCAGAAAATTAACAAGTACATTTATATGACTTTAACTTTACCTGTGGACATTTATAAAACACTTCACAAAAAAAGATAAAATACATTATTTTCATGAACACAGAGCATTCATGAAGATGGCCCAGATTCTACGCCATAAAACAAATTTCATCAATTTTAAAAATATTTTAATTATACTAAGTATGTGTTCTGGCCACAGTGAAATTAAACATTGACAAACATATAGCTAGAAAATGTCAAAATATTTGAAAATTGATCATTTTGTAAGATATATAAATGTCTAGTCACTATGTTGTATACCTGAAATTAATATAATATTGTATGTCAACTGTAATTGAAAAACAAATTTAAAAAAGAAACACATTTTTCTGAGTAACTCATGGGTCAAAATAAAAATGAAACAAATGATTAGAAAATATTTCTAACTGAAAATGTAAACAACTCAGCAAAATTTATAAGATGCAGCTAATGCTGTGCTTTGAGGAAAATATGTAGATTTAAATTCAAAGAAGTACTAAAACCACTGTTCTTGGATTCTACTTAAAAAAAAAAAACAAACTAGAAAAAGAAGAGTAGTTAAAGTAAGAAGAGGGAAATAATACATAAAGTTACAAGCAGAAATCAATGAAATAGAAAGCAGAATATAATAGAGAAAATTAATGAAATCTGAAGTTGGTCCTGTGAAGAACATTAATAAAATTTATAAAATTCTAGCCAGATTGATGAAAAGAAAACAAAACTTGGATAAAGAGTCAAATCACCTATACCAGGAATAAAAAAAAGACATCATCACAGATCCTCCAAACATTGCAAAATTAATGAGGAATATTACCAAAATCTCTATAAATTAACAAATATGACAGTTGTAACAAATCGAAGAAATTCTTTAAAAAACACAAACTACTAAAGCTCACTCAAGAAGTAACCTGTATAGTAAAAACCTTCCCACAGAGAAAAAGTCCAGGAGCAGATAGTGTTACTGGTGTAGTAAACATTTAAGAAACAAACAAGAGTGACGGCAAAAACGCCTCCATAAAATAGGAGAGGAGGGTATATTTTCCACCTTTTATAAAGCAAGCTTCACACTGACACCAAAAGCAGACAAGGACTTACAAGAAAACAAATGGACAACAGCCGTGAGAGCACAAAACAAAAACAAAAACAAAAAAGAATGAAAAAAACTATTAAAAATTGTAATCAAGCAATATATACATATTTATATAAATATAAATTGTGAACAAGTGGGATTTACCCAAATAATGAAGATTGGTTTAACATTAAAAATCCTTTCAATAAACGCAAAAAAATTACATGGAAAACTTTGACATCCATTCATGATTTTTTAAATCTCAATTAAAAAAAGAACTCATAGCCCAGCTGGTGTGGTTCAGTGGTTGAGCATCGACGCATGCACCAGGAGGTCGCCAGTTTGGTTCCTGGTCAGGGCACATACCCAGGTTGTGGGCCCAATCCCCAGTGGGGGGCATACAGGAGGCAGCCAATCGGTGTCTTTCCTATCAATGTTTCTATCTGTCTCTCCCTCTCCCTTCTTCTTTCTCAGGGATTGGTAAAGAAAAACAAAATTAATAAATAACTCATAGACACGGACAATAGCATGGTGATTACCAGAGGGGAAGGGAATAGGGGCAGGTAAAAGTGGGTAAAGGAGAGAATAAATGGTGATAGAAGGAGACTTGACTTGGGGTGGTAAAAACACAATATAATATATAGATGATGTATTATAGATTTGTGCACCTGAAACCTATATAATTTTATTAACCAATTGTCACCCCAATAAATCCAATTAAAAACTTTCAATAGAAATCAGGTTCAAGGAAAAAATAAAATAAAATTGAAAAATCTCAACAGGTAATATGTATAAGTTGGAAAAGACTGAATGCTTTCTTCTTAAAACCGGGAACAAGGCATTTGCTCACTTCTATTCAACTTCATGTTGGAGGTTCTTTTCAGTGAGATGAGGCAAGAAGAAAAACAAAAGGACTACAGATTGGAAAACGGAAATAAAACTATCTTTATTCACAGACACCATGATCATCAATGTAGAAAATCTTATAAAATCTAAAATAACTACTAGAACTAATAAGTTTAGGAAACACAGAATCCAAGGTCAATAAACAAAAACTATTTGTATTTCTATACACTAGGGAACAATCAATTAGCTATTAAAATTGTAAAATGCCATTCTCAAAAGAATTAATAATGTGAAATATTCAGGTGTAAGTCTAATGAGACTTTTGCAAGACTGTGTGCTGAAAACAATAAAACATTTCTGAGGGAACTTAAATAAGACCAAAACAAATGGAGAGATAGATATACAATGTTTCTGGCTCAGAGGTTTGATGTCATTAAGATTTCTATTCTCTCCAAATTGAACTACAGTTTCAAAACAATTCCAGACACAATTCACACAGCCTTTGTGTTGACATTAAAAATATTATTTTGTTGGTAGTGAAAAGCATATCTTAATGGAAATTCAAAGACCTCAGAATTGCCAAAACAATTTTTAAAAGGAACAAAGTTGGAGGGTTACACCATCTGAATTCAAGTCTTATTATAAACTACAGAATGAAGCAATGTGATGTTGGTGTAAGACAGACTCCTAGATCAATAGAACAGAACATAGACTGTAAAAATGATACTGGAAATATCAGTTATCTATACGCAAAAAAACAACAACATTAAAATCTTAAAACATACCATATACTTGATTTCAAATGGACCACAGACCTAAATGTAGGAGCCAAAGCTATTAAAGTTCTATAAGAAAATCTATGAGAAAATTTAAAGACCTCACATTAGGCAGATATTTTTAAGTGGGACAAAACAGCACATACTATAAAGAAAATAATTTTTAATTGGACTTTGTCAAAATTAAAACCATTTGCTCTCCCAAAACACTTGTAAAAAATAAAGTCAAGTCACAGTTTGGGATCAAATATTTGCAAAACACATAACTGGACTCATAATACAACTATATAAAGTCTTATAACCTAATTAAAAAGTGAAATGAATTTAAATACCCTTAAAATGAATATAAGCAAATAGTAAATAAGCAAATAAAAAGATGTTCCCCATCATTAGTACTAGAAAAATGTCTATCAAAACCAGAATAAGGTATCACTACGACCCACTAGATCAGCTAAAATTGAAAGGAATAATGGCTAAAAGTCAAGAATAGCTAAACATAAGGGGATTAGTGTTAGTGGGCATGTGGAACAAGTGAAACTCTCTCACACAGTGCTGGTGGGGGTACAAACTGGTTCAGCTACTTTAAAAACCAGTTTGGCAATTTCTTGCAATGTTAAATAAATACCTACTCTATGACCCAGCATTTCTATTCCCAGGTATGTATCCTGGGAAATGTATCTGTACAAAGACTTATGCTAGAATGTTCATAGCAGCTTTATTCATAATAACCTCAAACTAGAAACATCCTAAGCCTCCATCAGCTGATGACCAGAACAACAAATGATATTTTAGCTTTATAAAAGTATACAACTCAGCAATAAAAGGGAACAAACCACTGACCCCTATAACACTTCATCCACATAGATGGACCTCAAAAATGTTGTGCTAAGCAAAAAATGCCAGACACAAAAGACCACCTACTGTAAGACTCCTTTTGCATGAAACAGACAAGGCAGAGACAAGGGAGAGAGAGATCAGTGGTTGACTGACAGAAAGGGGCATGAAGGAATTTGATGGGGTGATAGAAATATTCTATATCATAATTGTGGCAGAAGTTAATGGCCCGATGCATTGGTATTTTAATGGAAATTATTCTTCAATAAAGCTATTCTTTTTAAAGTAAAAGGATAGAATAAAAGATCCTATACAACCTCTAATGCAAAGAACGTTGGAGTGACTATGTTAATATCAGACAATGTAGATTTCCAAATAAAGAATATTGTTATGAATAAAAAAAGTGCATTTGATAATATTAAAGGGATTATTTCATCAAGAGGACATATTAAGATTTACTTGACTGCCTACCCAATTATTTTAAGGCTCTTAAAATCGATCTTCTTGGTCATAACTTTACTTTCCATTTAAGAGTGTCTTAAATGAGTTTTTGTTGTTGATTTAGTGTGGCTTGGAGTGGGGGAGCTTTTCTTTCCCTAAATAGTGCACTGGAATGTTTCCGGCCAATTTATCAAGATCTACTGTAATTACATTGGCTAACTTTGTTCATGTGCTAGAGACATTATTAATTGTCTTTCATTCAGAAGGCTGAAATTTACTGCTTTCACTGACAGATTTCCCATGCTACTCAGTATAAAGTAACTCAATCTGTCTGAAAACTTCATTCACTTTGCCACATATTGTAATATTTAGAAAGATCAACAAACTTGAATCACCACAATTGACGAAACTAATGGCCAAAACTAAGCTGAGTTTTCAAAATGATTGTTAAGTCTTAGAGCTTCCCTTCCTTTAGAATTTTTCAATGTGGTTATGGAGAACCCCCCGCAGCTCTGCCTCCTTTTTAGTTATGTCATTACCCTCAAAACCCGAGGCTCACGTTCTGTCACCGCCACAGTGGTGAGCATCGTGGTATCACTTTTCTGCTACCACATTCTGGCATTGCCTGTTCCCTCTCCCACCTTACCCCCACCTTTTCTCCTTCCTGCGGCCATGTCCATGTTCTTTCCATGTTTTCACCACAGTAGTCTTCTCTGTGCATCTCAATCCCCTGTTCCTGCCCAGCTCGTGAAGACACAGTGTAGTGGGTTTGTAATTCACTTTTGCTGCATGAGGTTTGTAAAGCATACTTTCTTTCAAAAGCAGAGACTGCCTTTCTTAAAATGAATGTGATTCAGATGTCCATTGAGGCCATCCAATCTCTTGAAGTGGGGAAAACGCAAGCTGGCTTTAACCCATACGTGGTGGGAAGTCCAAAGCTTCCCCAAATTTGTTACCTCCCCGGAGGCTCATGTTCTCCTGGTCACCTTTGGCTCCTACCAAGCTCTTGTTCTCACCTCCCAGCATTTCTCTTATTACTCTGCGCCACACTGACTTAAATGTGGAACATTGCTCATTTTCTGTGATCCCTTTCACCCCAATAAAAACACTCACACATGCCATTTAAATATGTAGCAGATCCTGCTAAAAGAGAGGTTTCATTTTACCATCTCACTCATTCCAAGTTCCTCTCACATTTTCCTTGATCCCCACCTTTGAGGGCCTCTAGCAAGCTCTTCCCTCTTTATTTTACCAAGCAAAGGAGTGCAGATCAAGATGCCCCAGCATCTCAGGGCTGTCCTTTGTATCTAGAGAGGAGCTATCGAATGCAACTTAAACGGAACTATCAATCTCTCTGAGGCCAAATTCTATGAAAGATCATGCTATTTACTTGTCTTTCTCTATGTTGGTCACAAGAACTAAGATTCTAGTAAGTGAGCAATGTTCACTTGACCTGCTTATCCGTATATACTAATACCTAGAGAAGGCTTTATACTTTTGTATGTTATGAAGTGGACTGAAGATTTCAGACTGCCCTTTTGCTGACCTTTGTGAATGGGGCTCAGAGCTGATGAATTGAATATGTGAAATGAAATATACTGGCACTTTTTTAAAAAATGTTTTTTAATTGATTTTAGAGAAAGGAAGGGAGAAGGAGAGAGAGAAAGAAACATCTATGTGATACAGAAACACTGACTGACTGCTTCCTTCATGCCCCTTACTGGGGATGGAGCCTGCAACCCGGGCATGTGCCCTGACTGAAATCTAACCTGCCACCTTTTGATGCATGGCAGGACGCTCAACCAACTGAGCCACACCGTCATGGGCTACTGGTACTTCTTGACCTTTGAAGATCATATAGCTACTGTGTCCTTTATATTATGAATATGTGCATCCTCCTAGAATGAGGAATTGTTACATATGGGTAACATGAAAAGATACAGCAAGCTTTATAATATCCGCCTTAGTTTCCACACATGCAAGATGAAAGGATAATAGTTCTGGTACAGTTTCCAATCTCTTTTGGGTGGCTGGATTTCTTTTTGTCTTTCAAAGCATGGTTTTCATGCTTAATTTGGGTCCTTATGTTACTATGTACACTGAGTAAAAAAGACACCTACTACGAAGGACTCCTGGTGGCTAACTAGGCTCAAATTTTAAAAAGCAGAGCCTAGCAATCATTTCTGCACAGGTGCTTCTCACACAAACTGCACTTTGTGGTGAAGTATGCACTGAACCACCTGCCTGCACTGTGTTCCTGCCATCTGAGCCAGCCCTTATAAAGTAGTTCCTGGAATCCCACTTCAACCAATAGGACTGAGGCTATCCTCATCCAATCAGAGCTGTGCAAGTGTAGGCAATCAGAGTAATTCTATCCTGACCAATCAGGACAGTGCCTTTGGGCCAATCAAACTGTGAGGATTTGGATTTCTCATTTGCATAAGGACGACCAATCAGGGTCCAGTGGTGGGGACTCCTGTCCATACCAGCCAGCTCTCTTCTGGCTGGGGAGTGCACTTTACCTTTTCACCAAAGACCGAAGATGCCATTTCACTGGCTGAACTGAAGCACTGAAGATGTCTAGCCAGAGCAGCGCAGAGCAGATCAGTGCAGTGCAAATCAGACCTTCACCGAGCAGAGCAAACCATGGAGCAGAGCTGTCTAGCTGGAGAGGGGACTGGTCCCAGAACCAACTGGCCCCAGGGTGTTCACAGCCATAGTGTACCATAATTGAGCTGTTTTGCACTGAATAAAATTTCCTTATTCACTGCACCCCAAATTGGGGATTTCTGTTGTCATTGAATAGGTACCAGCCACCATTGGTTGACATTATTAATCAGGGCTATTTTCTAGTCTTCTGTTTTCAATCTCAGACAGTTGAGCTGCAGCTTTCTGTTTCTCTACTCTGGTTTTTGTGTGTGTGTGTCTCCAATCTCTGTTAGATTTGTCCTCTTTGCAAGACCAGGGTCCCCTGCACCCTGTAATGACTGTGTGTGTATGTGTGTGTGTGTGTGTGTGTGTGTGTGTGTGTGTGTATGGGACATTGGCAAAAAGACCTTCTTTCTACTGGCAGGGTCCAGATTTAAAACTGATGTACCAATTGTGCATCCTCATGACAGTTTTTATATTACATTGTTTTTAAAAATAGCATTGCAAATTAATGTCTAGTCAGCCACTTCCTTCTAACCCTGGGTATTCAGGAGTTGGCATAGGAAGCAGGCTGGATGTGTTTGTCACTTATCATTCCTGCTTTGTGTGCGAGGCGGTAGAGCTGTGAGACGGAAGCGAAACGTTATTTATGTGTCTTATTACTATTTATTAATAGTAGCATCAGCATCGATGCTGATCTATTCATGAAAAATCTTTCTATTTATTTTAAAGTGATACATTTTTAACAAAATAAGTGTTTTATGTTATTTAAAAAAGTTTTATTTACATTGTGCCAAACATAATTTTTCCAAATTGCATAGTTGAGATAATTTATTGCAATAGATATAAAGTAGGTTTTGTTTCAATCTTGCCCCTAAAATTATTAGTTACTTTATAGAAAATAATATCCACAGGTTTTTTTTTTTTTTATCCTCACCTGAGGACATTTTTCCATTTTTTGTTCAGGTAGAGTGGGAGGGAGAGAGAGGAACAGAGAGAGAGAGAGAAACATCGATGTGAAAGGAACACATTGAGTGGCTGCCACCCGCACAACCGACCAAGGTCGGGGACAAACTGCAACCGAGGCACGCGCCCTTAGCGGGAACCGAACCTGGGTCTCTCAGGACAGCAGGCCGACGCTCTAACCGCTGAACCAAACCGGCCAGGGCCACGGGTTGTTTTATTGGTGTATATTTTCAGCCTCCGAAATTTTATCTTGATCCGTGAGGGCAGTAAGGATTTTATCTTAAGGGCTTACTTTGTATTCACCCTGAGGAGTCAGACACATGGGGGCTTTCTGAAGCTAAATTTTGTGAGGCTAACCTGGAAGGACTATCTTTGCACAGAAAAGAGCCCTAGGAGAAAAAGTAATCCTAGGGAGAGATAAAGGAACAGAATATGAAATTTGTCAGTAGGAACTGATTAGTGCCTGGAGGAAGAGGGCAGTTTGACTACAGCAGAAGGTATACTGTCTAAACTTTCGTGAACAGCGGAAGGTATACTGTCTAAACTATAGACAGTAGACTAGGGGTCTACACAATAATGATAGGACAACATGGACAGGGACCCAATACAACCTTCAGTCCTTCAGTTCAGGTGTATACACTGGGGACAGGAGCCTCAGAGGCCAGTACACAAGAAGTAATAACATAACAGCCCAAGTCAAGGGCCAGCCTACCGCCTCTGTGTCCCAACAGGGTTGGAGAGGGGTCCCTATTCAGGACCTGCACATGTGTCTACACAGAACGTACACAGAATAATATACTAAATAATGCCCCCTTCAAAGATGCCCACAGCCAAATCCCCTGAACCTGTGAATGGGTCACCTTCCGTGCTAAAAGGGACTTGGTGGAAGTAATTAAACTTGGTGGAAGTAAATGTTGAGATGATGTGATTACCCTGGATTATGCAGATGGGTCCAGTGTAATCACCGAGGTCGTTATGAGAGGAAGGTAGGAGGATCAGCGTCACAGTGAGAAGATTCAGGGAGGAAAGCAGAGATCAGAGGGAGATGCTATGCTCTGGCTTTGAAGCTGAAAGAAGTGGCACTGAGTCAAGGAATACGGGCAGCTCTGAGAAGGCAGAAAAGACGAGGAAATGCCTTCTCCCCTAGAGCCTCAGAAGGAACGCAGACTTACTGCCACCTTGAGTTTAGCCAACTGAAAATGATTTCGGACTTCTGATCTGCGGAACTGTAATATAATAAGTTCATATTGTTTTAAACTACTAAATTTGTAGTAATGTTATACAGCAATACAAATCCATATGCTATATCTCTAGGGGGCGCCATTCTCATGACGCTGATCTGAATGGCTATTGCCATTGAGCAGTGTTGGGGGGAAGTGTACTGTGCTGAGCAACTCGAGTGCTCCAATTGTGTGCTCCTGGGCTGTCTCTTCCTCCTTCCGTGTGTTATTTCACAGGGGAAGGGCCCTCCACCCTAGTTCCATTTTCTCTCTTCCACATTCAGGTGATCAGCAGGTGTTGGGTCCTTCCCAAACACCACATCATCTTTCCAGCCTTCTCACACACCGACCCAGATGGAGACGAAGCTGTCATTTTACTGAAGAGCCAGGGAAGCCACCAGAAATAGTGCCAAATGGGAAGACAAGAACTGGGGACCTCACGGAATGAGGTCCTGCAAGGACCTGCCATGTTTCCTGCAAGGAGGGAAGAGTCTCTGTCTCTAGAGCGTGTCTCATGGGAAGCCTCCCTCACTGCCGACATTCCCCTCTCCCTTCACTTCCTCTCATCATTCCACTTTCCACTGCAAACCCACTGACACTCTCAGTCGGATAACCCAACCCACTCCCTCAAAAACCCACTAGACCTACTTGCAAAAGGAGTCCTGGCCTGCTGCCCCAACCCTGGATTTTCAAACTCTCATTCTTCAGGTGACAGCTCAGCGCTTTCCTCATCATTGCTCCAAGAGATTTGAGCATGGGCTCTGGTCCTTCAAATGGAAGGGAAGGTGGAGCTCCGCCTGCACCTCGGTCTCACTGGCAGCACAGAGGTCAGCTGAACCCCACATGACCTACCCGCAAACATACCCTGGCTCCACATCATTTTCCTCCTAAAGAGTGTTCTGTGTGCAGTCATGTAGAGCAAAGCTTTCCTGCTGCCAGGCCATGGACCCCACCTCAGGGAAATATCACAGGGAGTTCCGGTCCCCTGACATGACTGCTTTCATCATTAACTGGAGCCACTGCAGAAACAGAGAATAATCCAGACATGGCCATCCAGGACGTGCGGCACCATCTCTGTAGATTCCTTCTGATTCCCAAATTTGTCTCTCGATAGACATCAGGGGGTGTGTGGATACTTGACCCAGAGAAACAGCAGCAGAGGAGGAACTGGTGGGCTTAACGTGGAGCTGGAGGAATGAGAATGCATTTGCACAAAACGCCCCAGACAATGACTTTCTGAACTAGTCGGGGGAAATTCAAGGGAGGCTAAATTTCTCACAATCCTGTGGGCAAGGCCTGAGTCAGAAAAATACTTCCTTGTAACTGTTATTTCAAAACTCTTTTTCCTCCAGGCTGCTATAATCTAGAGAAACATATGTTAAATATTTTATCTTCAACGAAGAACTAGTAAATCTAATTGTTTGCAATTGGTTTCATTTTTATTTTCCCCATGTTTTTGTTCGTTGCAACAACATATTATAATAACAGTAAAAGAAATTAAAAATGAGGGGAATTATTCAGAAATCTGCCCACGAAAGCAATTCTTTCTATTTTCCATGTTTCCTCCCAGGAATTATCTATATGCTGGCAGTGCAGTTCTGTGCTACTGCCCAGAGTGGAAGATTTAGAAGAAAGACTGAGCTCAGCTTCTAAAAAGTTATGAGACATTGGCTACATCCCTTAAAACCCTGGGAGTCAGTTTCCTTGTATTTAAAATAAAACTATTAAACCAGCCTGGCCATTGTGGCTCAGTGGTTGAGCATTGACCCATGCACCAAGAGGTCGCTGGTTCAATTCCTGGTCAGGGCAAATGCCCAAGTTGTGGGCCAAATCCCTAGTGGGGGGCATGCAGGAGGCGGCCAATCGATGTTCTTTCTCATCAATGTTTCTATCTCTCCCTCTCCCTTCCTCTCTCTCTAAAATCAATAAAGAAAAATAATTTTTAAAAGAACAAACAATTAAACTAGTTGATTTGTAATGGACCCTTCCAGTTAAAAATTATTTGTACTTCTAGACTTTCACCAGAATGAGTCTTCTCTTGAAGCATCTCATTTGGGGGACTGGACATGTTTTAAAGCGGAGAGACCAGCACTGGCAAATGAAAGCGACAATTAACAACGCTGCCAACAATAGACAGGGGCAGAAGCTGAAACTCAAGAGTAACTTTTTGATAAACATACTTTAAAATAACTGCTTTTTTGTTCTAATTCTAGAATTTCCCAATCTTGTTTGGAAGGCTCCAAATTTTTGCAACTGCTGCTTAGCTTTCTGCCATGAAATACACCCACCATTATCCACGGAAATATTATATTAACATTATTAAGGATGAACAAGCTATATTTCTCCTTTTAAAAGTTTGTGCTTGTGTGCTATATAATTTAGAATGGTGCTTGTCTTAGATCATTCTGGCTGCTGAGACACAAATATCATAGACTGGGTAGCTTGAACAAGTACTTATTTCTCACATTTCTGGAGGCTGGGATGTTCAGGATCAGGTATGGACAGATCCACCGTCTGGCCAGAGCCTCTTTCTGGTGTGCAGTGTGCTCTTTTATGTCTCTTCTTATAAGGGCACTAATCGAATTAACGAGGGCCCTGCCCTCATAACCTAATTACCTCCCAGAGGCCCTCCCTCTTAATACTATCGCTCTGGGGGTTAGGATGTCAACATATGGATTTTGAAGGGACACACATGTTCAGTCAATAACAGTGCTGGAGAAAATGCCTGTGTCTGTACTTGACTGTTGTTGAAAGCATACTCATCTTTAACATGGTGATTATGGGTAATAAAACTGTACTAAATACTTCAAAGTTGCTAGGAGAGTAAAACTGAAATGTTCTTACCACAGGAAATAAATGGTAATTATGTGATACAACGGAGGTGTTAGCTAACACTATGGTGGTCATCATTTTGCAATATATAAGTGTGTCAACTCAAACATTGTACACCTTACACTTAACACTGTGTGATATACCAATTATATCTCAAGGAAGCTGGAAAGGAAGAGAATGTGAATACTCAAAAGCAACACAGAGTGCTCAAAGACAATGAAGCAATATACTCATGGTTTCAAAGGAAAGGATCCCTACCACTCTTCAGAGACCTCTCAGGCTAAGAAAGTCAGGCAGAGAAAGCTATCAACAAGCTTCCCCAGGGACCTGGGTAAGTAACAGGTCCCTCCCACACTCAGTGGGAGCCAGTTATCCAGAGCATGAACATGAGAACTGCCCTAGGGTCTGTCTGCCACAACACCAGGGCATTTTTCCACATCTCTCTGAATGTAAAGAGCAACAACTTGCCCTTTGTCAAATTATCTCTAAATCAAGAACTTTAATGATTTCAGTAAATATCTGGTAAAACTAATTAAAGTCAGGTGGGAGTTAGTGTAGCCAAAGATTTCACTCTGAGAGAGCTCTCACAAGCATAAACGTAAATATGTGTGCACAGAGATACACACACAAACACATGCCAAATTCCAGCACCAGTACTGTGACTCATTATGGTCCAAGTAGCTTTGCAAACACAATTCTTCTTTCTGATGAAAAAGTGGATTGAAGAGCAAAAGTCAGCTGGATCATTTATTCCAACATTTTCCCACATCCTCCATCAGATTTTCCATTTATAATCCTTTTTGCCAAATGTTCTAGATATCTGAGTCGACTGTATATGTCACCTTGTCTTATAAAACTACCTTTATTTCCCAAAGTAAATCTCACACCTGAGTTCCGTATGCAGGTCCCCAAGTATGCAATAAGGAAGTTGTGCTATACAGTGAAAATGGAACAGAAAATCACCTCCGTGGTAAGGACTGCAGCTCCAATGTTTTGCGTCCCCTTTTCTGTCGGTTGCAGTGTTATACACGTATTCCCTTTACTAAAATAGCAGAAACATCTGCATCTCCTCCCTCAATCAGTATAATGCTTTATGAGTCCCAGATTTACAAATAGTATCAGTTACATGTAGTAAACCTATTCTTGGTCTTATTAATTACTTTCCATCAACTAATCCCTCAGGCATTTTGGTTACAAGAGCACACAGACAATGGGCAGGAATGGCTTTAAGTTAGTTATTTGACAAGTAGGTCCCTTTGCAAAGAGTTTCTTGTTAGTTATCAAAGAAGCAGAGCCACAGGGCGGGTTGTCTTGTTCTTGGGCAAGTCGTATTCATTCATTCGCCTATTACTGGTTTTCTTCTCATGTCTCCTCTCTCTACTTCTCTACAGAGTTTTTAGAAGTTGAAGATCTAGATATGCAGCCCTGGCCGGTTTGGCTCAGCGGTTAGAGCGTCCGCCTGCGGTCCGGAGAGACCCGGGTTCGGTTCCCGCTAAGGGCATGTACCTCGGTTGCAGTTTGTCCCCGGCCCTGGTTGGTCGTGCGGGTGGCAGCCACTTGATGTGTCCCTTCACATCGATGTTTCCCTCTCTCTCTCTTCCTCTCCCTCCCTCCCACTCTGTCTGTACAAAAAATGGAAAAATGTCCTCGGATGAGGATTAAAAAAAAAAAAAAAAAGATCTAGATATGCAAAGGTGTATTAAGTTGTTTTAACATTTTATATGACAAATTCACTCCAAGTCTTAGACCAGCCTCTGATCTTAAAGACTCATGTTATTCCACGTACATTTCTCTGACTTTATGTAAAAAAAAATAAAAATAAACAAAATAGTTTAATAAACAAAGTAAGCCTATCACATCGAATATATTTTCACGGATTCTCCTCGCATCTTAGTTTCTGGGGACGATATGATTAATGAATCACTAAATGCATATGATCAGAAGTTCACATGGGAAAAAGGTAAATGGGAAACCTTTTATTCAAAGGTTCTGGGCAAATGATGTGCGAAATTGTTGACAAATTGCCTTCATTAAGCTTTTGAAGTGAACATTTTTTTTTTCTTCATAAATTTGGCTTCTTTTCAAACATGACTGTGCAGAGTTATAAGACATTCACTGTCGGGTTAAAATTTGCCATAATGTGTGCCCTTGAAAACCTTGACTCTTTGATTCTTGAGAAAAGTGATACAAAGTTTAATATAGAACTCTTATATGGATAATACTCATTTCTGTGCAGAGCATGGACTTAATGCTGTCCTGTTATCCCCCCGACACACAAAGTAACTAGGTATGAAATAGGAAGACTTTTTCTGGTTAATTATTGACCTCTCAATAACAAAGCCCTTTGACCAGGGGTCCCATATTGACCCTTAATATTATAGTACGTTTCATTATAGTTATTTCTTTTCAGGTCAGTGCCATGCAAGGTAGTGGACAGGACTACGACCATTCAATCTGACTATTTGGGGTTCAAATCTCAGTGCTGCTAGTTACTAGGAGTGGGGCTCCAGGCAACCAGCCAATTTCTCTGTGCCTCAGTATCCTCATTGGTAATTAAAAACAACAATATGTACTCAATAGGAATGGGTTGAAAATTAAAATTTAATGGGAGAATATATATAAAGTACCTACCCCTTTCCTGGCACATGACAGACTATCAAGAAATGATAACACACTCTATTACATACTTGCAGAGTCAGAACAAACCTACCCCGAAGCAGTTGAAAATCAGTATATAACTTTTGACTCCCCCAAATTTAGCTACTGATAACCTACTTCTGATTGGAAGTCTTACATAAACAGTTGATTAACACATATTTTGTATGTTGTATGTATTATATATACTGTATTCTTACAGTAAATAGCTAGAGAAAAGAAAACATTATTATGAAAATTGTAAGGAAGAGAAAATATATTTAGGTATTTACTAAAAACATTTGCATACAAGTGGACCAGCACAGTCCAAACCTGTGTGTTCAGTGGTCAGCTGTATATGTCAGAAGGGCTTTACTGGAAAGGTTGTGGAACCCCCTACCCTTTTTTGAAGATCTTTTACATAAGGATAAGTGTATTGGTTTATGAAAGATAGACAGGCATAAAACAAGAGAGAACAACAATTCCTTTTCATTTTTCTTTCCTGCCTGTATACTTCTGCATGGTGACTTAAGTTATATGTCTAGGTAACTTTAAAACTATGAAATCTAAGGCATGAATGGTCCTGCCTAATAGTTTGAATTAATATCAAGGGCAACAAAGAAACTATAGCTTTATTTGGACCCTAAAATAACCAGAGTTTCTGTTTTCATTTTTAATTCTATTTAAAAATGTTAAATTATACTTAGGCTTTTTTTAAGGATTACATTTCTCTTCTTGAGTACCATTTTTATGATTGACTTCAGTGATATAAAATTCTAAAGCTACCTGAAACTGTGATGATTTTTCTGGGCATTTTCATCTTGAGGAAAGCATCCCACCATTGTGTTCTCTCAAGATAAATCACTTGAGAATGCACTGCACGCCCAGCAATGCAATGCATCCCTGCTTTCCAAGGTGTGAGAACCAAAACCTGAGATGGAATTTGTCCACAGACTGTATCACACAAGGACAAACTTGCATGTCAATGTCATGGAAGCATTTTCCCTGCTTCATGCATGGGGTTGATTATTTTTACAGATAGTTCAAAACATCTGCTAGTGCCTAAAAACTCTCATTGATTTCTGGATTGCTTGTTTGGTTATGTAATACTTATGCTGAATACACCAGGCTACTTTCCAGTTTACTTCCAGATATAATTTCAAGGCTGATGTTAATCTGTAAAAGCACATGTGATTTGGATTTTGGCAATCCTGAAGACAGCTTCCCTCTCTACACACCATGTTGATGGTTGATGTAAGCCAATGGGTCCTGAATTCTACCTCCTGCAAGCTGGCAATTCCTAACTGATTAACTTTAACTCAGGAATTGGCTTCTACCCACTGGTCTGATGAAGCCAATGTCTGCTCTCCTTAAGGTCATGATCCTGAGCATACTGAGATCATTACAGTGGGGGTATGGGTTGAGATGCTTTCTGTATGTGACAGTAGAGATTCCTTACTACAAAAACCTTTATTTTAACATTAGGAAGAAACTGATCTTTAAAAGGAAAACCAATAAACCAATTGGCAACATAATTCTACTCAGCCTGTAGACAAAGGCATAGAGTTGTAGCTATTTTCAGAATTTGTTTTAATATTAAAGGAATGACTTGGTGTCCATTAAAACATATGATAGGAATATGATTAATACAGACTATACAGGTTTGCTTTTTTGTTTGTTTTTGGCACTACAGGTCAGACACAATTAGCATTTGATGAGCTTTTCTTTTTGTTTAAATCATTTACATGATAGCAAAAATATGAAATTTGAAATTATTTTTTAAAATTGATTCTATATAACCAAAATGTAGTGTGTTTTTTTCCCACCTATTTGGGGTTTGATTTAAAATATTTAAAATATTTAAAATCAGTTTCAGTACTGTACAACTTTAATACAGATCAAGTGCTTTAAAATATTTATGATAGAGAAAATGATTCCATCTGGGCAGGGAATTTATTACATGAATATCATACCAATTTGAATGGAAGCCACTGTGAGATTAATTTCTTTTCTGCTGCTAGAATATAAATGTGTTCTGACAGCTGCTTTCTGTAACTGAAATGTACTTATTTGCATGCAGTATATTCTATTCAATGGAATTATATATATAACAGAGGAACTCTGAATGAATCAAGCAACAAACAAAGGTTGATTACAAAAGCAAACGCCAACCACAAATTTACTATAAATAAAGTACTGGCCAGTGCTTGTTTTGAAATCAACACTGGTTATTTAGAAATTTCAGAGACAATCAGTAATATCAGAAGAATTTGCTGATGTTTAAAAAAGAAAAGAAAAAGGAATTACACAAAGGGAAAAGATGGCCTTGATCTAACACATGTTTTTCAGACTTATTTATGATTAACACACCGGACACTGTTTCTGATTCCATTCCCTTTCACCATGGCTCAGAGCTGAGAAGATGAACATTATTACAGAAATAACAGGTCATGAAGGATGTGTAATAATTTAGACACTTATGTAGTATGACTGGAGTCAGTGTAGGTATAGCTAGCAGATATAATTTAGGCATGATGGTGATAAAAGAGAAGGGTTACAAAGTAAGAAACCAAATTTATCATACTTTCTTCAGGGACAGGCCCATCTAATTGAGAGGCCATAGACTCAAGCAAAAGGTACGGGAGTCGGTAGAGCTTCAAGGTAAGCAAATAAAGACCCACAAACACCATTAAAATGGAGATTAATTGAGAATTAAATGATTTATAAACAAAATTATACTAAATCAAATTCTCACTTTAGGTCTCAGAAAACACATTCTCTTCCTTTTTTTCTCTTAAGAAGAGTTTTACAATTAGCTGAATGTGCCTTTGATGGGGGAGCCTTCTATTCTTGCTGGACCAATCACCAAGGCAGCCCTGGGGAGAAGGGCAAGTAGAGCAATCTATGGTCTAGATGTTGACATATCTTCGCTAATAGTGATCTTTGATTGAGTAGAAAAAAAAGTTCTGGAAAGAAAAAAGGGAGGAAGCATGGAAGGAAGGAAATAACTGAAAGAGATTCTTTTCGATGTGCCTTCAGGTTGCAAAAAGATCTAAGCTTAATTATTGCCACAGCCTCTATTTCCTGAAAACTACTGAGAAGTTTTCAGACAAGAGTTAAACAAGAATCCATTGTAAATATTTATAGTGCACTTCCCTAAAGCAAAATCTCTAATTCTACTTTTCAACAAGGACAGAGAATTTTATAAACACCAAAAGAAACTATGAATGGATAATTAGAGTGAGAATTAGG
This sequence comes from Molossus molossus, assembly GCF_014108415.1. Lineage (NCBI taxonomy): Eukaryota > Metazoa > Chordata > Mammalia > Chiroptera > Molossidae > Molossus > Molossus molossus. The sequence goes on along the minus strand of NW_023425366.1, from coordinate 27,270,110 downwards.
CAAAGGGAAAGCGGACGATATTAGGTTTTGTTGCTTGAAGTCTAGAATAGTCTAGAATCCCACTGACCTTTGTTCAGTGTCAGTATTTGCCACAAAAATGCTGTTTTTGAGTCATTCTTGGGAGAAAGAAGGAGGAAGTTGTATTGAGGTATTCAATCACTTAGCTGTTGCTGTTTTGTCAGTAGGAATGTAGAGATCAATATGAAATTATGGTCTATATTGTTCAGAGGTTTTCATTTTTAATAGAAAGTTGGATGTTCTTGGGCACTCTGCTGAGAGACTGGAGAGGTAAAACTAATATTAAATGCTCATTAATACATATTTTTCTTCTCCTCCTTTCCTTCTCTCTCTTTTTAACTTTTGACACCTAATTTTGAGTGGTTTTATAGTCTCATGTAATGTGCAGCTCACCCAAGTAAGAATTACAACATTGAGTCTGTATTTGAAAAGAACTTCTGACTAGATGTCCTATCTGCCCAGGGTATCAGAATCTCGGGTAGAACTATTATTTGAAGTTCACCTGAATCCTCTATGTGCAATACCAACAGTTGGGGGCAGGAGGGAGGTTCTTGAACTTCAGATTCCACAAAGACAAGGAAAAGTGTGAAAATGTTCAGACACCTACAGTAGAATGAGAAACATATAACTGACTATAGGCAGGGTCAGTACAGTATGAAACATGCTCGTATAAACACTATGAACCTATCCTGCTACTATCTCATTTCTCTAGACTTGTATTTGTTATATGCCCACTGAATTTTGGTAAGGAATATCTCATCTTGAACCTCTTTGGAAATGTTCTTTTCTATGGCTGTGTTACATCAGTCACACAGAAGTACTCTATTGTGATTTCTTCATCCACTACTCACCTTTATTTCCTTGACAACAATGGTAGATTCTCCTCTATGTGCCAAGGGTGGCTCTGGATTCTTGACCTCAAGGAACTCAACATAGACTGGGAGACAGACACATGAATAAAGTTTAGGAAGGGGGGAGCACAGACAGATTTGTAGGTGAGAGGAGAAGGAGATAGTGGTGACACTCTGAACTCAGTGATCCCTTCCATTTTGTGTGGCTCAAAGAAATAAATTAAATAGAGATATTTCTGGAGTTAGGAGCTATTTGGGAGGTGATAAGACCAACCACATGTTGTTCCTTCCGCTGGTAAAATTACACTGTAGAGCTAAGATCTACTCTATCTATGCTGTTTCTCAAGAATTAGGAATTACAATTTTGATAATTCCAGAAGAAAATTTTACCTTTTTAAAAAAATATTTTAACAATTTTTATGAGACATCATTAATGCTCTTAATTTCCTATTTAGAATATAATTTAAAAAAATCAAAACACACTTAAATGTAAAATAACTTTTCAAGCCAAAGCTAATTTTTAGGGGTCATATTTTAAATTAGAGACTATTGCCCTGGCCGGTTTGGATCAACAGTTAGAGCGTCAGCCTGTGGACCAGAGAGTCGTGGGTTTGGTTCCTGTTAAGGGCACATACTTTGGTTGCAGTTTCTCCCTGGCCCTGGTTGGGGTTGTGTGGATGGCAACCAGTTGATGTGTCTCTCTCACATCGATGTTTCTCTCTTTCTCTTCCCACCTCTCTCCCTTCTGCTCTATTTGAAGATAAATGCAAATAAAAAAATAAAAGAAATAAATTAGGGACTATTATTCACTCTTTAAATTAGTTATTAGTATTTAATTTTCTGTTCAGACTAAAACTTAACATTACAAAATGAAAGTGGACCAAACTTTTCACTTAAGATATTTTAGATATTGCATAACTTTTTCTTTCGAATACATTAGCGAGGTTAATAATTCTGAAAACTGTTTATAGCTAGGGTCCTTAGACAAGCTCTTGACTTCTATGGACATCACTTTTCTTATTTTCAGAAAGGAAATAATTGAAAATATTATCTTTAAAATGACCCTCAAATCTTAAAAGTTTACCTTTCTAAATTTCTCTTGACAGTATGTATCCTGTGAATAAATTAGTCAAGCAGCTGTATGAGCTGGTCCAAATTCTTCTCAGGAGCTGCAAGGTGTTAATACTTTGGAAGAAAGTATTGGGAAAACAAAGAGAATACAGGACACAGAAGTGTCACTGGTATTCCCTGCCCAAGAAAACCAAACATTCTGAAGTCTTTGTCTTCCTGGTAAGAAACAAGCTAGGGGCCCAAGAATAACTGGATTCCCAAAAACTTTGGTTTCAAAAGTTGTTAAATGAAATAAGCCAGTCAAGGAAAGCCAAATACCACACGATTTCAGTTATATGTGGAATCTAATGAACAAAACAAACTAACAAAATAGAAATAGACTCATAGATAAAGAGAACAGACTGACAGCTGTCAGAGGGGAGGGGGCTGTGGGGACTGGGTAAAAAAAGGAGGGATTAAGCAAAAAAAAGAGAGAGAGAGAAACTCATAGACACAGACAAACTTATGGTGATTACAAGAGGGAAAGGGGGGTAGAGGCAGGTAAAAGAGAGTAAAGGGGGGATAAATAGGGACGGAAAAAGACTTGACTTGGGATGGTGAACATACTACAGTATACAGATGATGTATTATTGGAACCTACACAATTTTATTAACCAATTATATTCAACAAAATAAAAATAAATAAGTAAATAAAGTCTGGTGTCCCCCCCCCAAAAAAAAAAAGTTGTCAATATTTGACAGATTTCTAATGTTTTATGGGGAAAATGGCAATGCCTCTGGGAGGAAATCCTGCTGTTGGCCTACAAATGGGGAAAGGTGACCGGCAGCTCAGAATATTTTCCTTGGTGGCTCAACTATATTAAAACTGTTTCCATTTTCCATCCCTTCCATCCCTAGCAATAGGGGCTCAGCCCTAGGTCGGTTGTAATTTGCCAGTGGATGCTTAGTTTCCATTTTGGTGCATGCTCTTAAATGAATTTCTGATTAACTGAGGGAGTGAGGTCTTTGGGGCCCTGCTTCATACATGACACTTTAGAGTTAGTGGCTACTTGGTGGGAACAAATACAAGTCAGAGACAGCATTGAGGAGGAGGATGACAATGGCCCTTGGACAAGGACAGTTCATGTAAAGCAGTGAGAAACACTACAGAACAAAATTCTAACTCAGTGTTTGCAGAAGAATATTTGCCACAGGGATCTTTTCTTCCTACTCAAATACTAATGAACATTCTGTGGGATCCACTTTGGAAAATGCTTGAATATAATTTGTTAAGATAAGAATTAGGGTATCTTCTAGCTACTAATTATTGCCACAGCCTGAATCAGCCAGTTCAGGAAGAAAATATTTTTCATTTCAGAAGCTAGGAGATAGCTAACTGCTGAGGAGTCAAGAAAGTCATTTTAAAGAGAACACTGGATGACTTGGAGCCAATGTGGAGTTGGGTCCCCTCACACTGCAGACCCTTCTCAGCTGGAGAAACAACAGTCATATTGGGATTAGATTTTCCCCCCACATTTTATCCCTTGATACAATAAGAACTTATCTAGAAATGTACCAAAGAGAGCCAGTGTCTAGCAGTGTTTGCTTGGCTGTTTGTCCGAGGAACTCTGATTCATGGCACACATGACTGGATTGGAGTCTGGGGAACACCCTTTGGAAAATGTGGTTCTGTTCATTCTACTATCCTTCTCCTTGAACCAAACAGAGCTCATATTCCTCATTGTGTGCCCTGATCCCTTGTTCTGCTCCAACTATCTTCACCTTGACCTTTAGACAATTCTTGTTGAGTCATAGACTGGCTCTAATCCTTCTAGGGGAACAGGTTACATTTCTAATCTATGATTAAAAGCCAGTACCAGCCCGTCTGGTGTGGCTCAGTGGTTGAGCATTGATCTATGCACCAAGAGGTTGCCAGTTCGATTCCGGGCTCAATCCCCAATGAGGGGAGCAAGAGCTAGCCGATCCATGTTTCTCTCTCATCAATATTTCTATCTCTCTTTCCTTCTTCCTTCTCTCTCTAAAGTCAATAAAAACATATTAAAAACAAACAAACAAACAAACAAAAACAAACATTACCAAAGTGTAGTAGGGACTGGTGTCAAATCATTATCTTGACTTTCACCTCTGAGTCCATCTCCTGCCTTCTTGAATTATGGCTGCCTCTCTTCCTTAGGATAACCAGAGCTGTTCTCCCACAATAGCTTGTTTCATTTCATCTCGCCGCTTCCTTTTGGTGCTGATGGTATTTGTTGGTTACAAAGTTACCTTTGCTCACTGAGAATAAGAGGAATGATCCAATGTATGTTCTCTGTTGGTCCGTGGTCATAGTTTTTTTCACTTGTCTAGGTAAAAATCAAGGCCATTCTGAGATAAGGTCTTCTCAACAGGAAGTTATAATGTTGATGTTGTACATTTTGCCCACCAGCCTCTATATTTAGGGAAACAAATACTTACATCTTCAGAGGATGGAACCAATAGCCCTTCCCCTTCATCCCAGAGTCATTTACATTAGTTATCTAGTATATCTAGAAATCTAATTTTTCTTCTATCAATTTTATTTCTTTTCCTCTTCATTCGGTAACAAAATTTATTTCATTTACTCAGTTTGTCATCAATTTATTCATCATTTATTATTGTACACTGAATATAATGCACTGAATATTGAAGGAAAAAACCATGGCCTTTGCCCTTGAGTATCTTCTTTTTGAATCCAGAAGAAATATATGTAAACAACTAACAATAATAATAAGTAGTGATATATGGAAAATACAGTATAACAAGAAAAATAAGTGGCTAGATGGAGGAAGGTTACTCATACCCCCAACATGAAGAAAATATTAGAGCTACCCCTTGAAAGATAAGTAGACATTCTTTGAGTAAAGAGAGGTATATAGGTTTGCATGTATTTAGGGGGTAGGAATGAGCCAGAGAAAAGAGAGAATTGTTCTTTGGTTGTAATCCATCCTGCTTACTAATCTAGACAGTATTAATAGAGAAAAATAGAACCCATAGAAGTCTTTCCTAATATACTGATCCTTTTTTACCCCTAAATCCCTCTGAAGAGCCTTGTTCTTATTCTTTGTATTATTGGTTCATAAGAAAAGACAGGAAGAAATAAAACAAAATCCCTTTACCTCATAGAAAATAGTAAAACTCAAAGCACCCATTTCCCAAAGAAAATGCAAGTAGTATCTCTTTTTAACAAGCTGGTTAGTTGATCAGAATTACTCTGCTGTTGTTTTACAGTCTTGCTAAATCGCCCACTGCTCCACTGGAGACAGGCTACGCTGAAACTTTTATTGGAGCTTTAAAATGTTGTTTATAGAATGCAAATGTTTAGTGTATCGTATATTAGAAAATAGCAACAAATGTTGGTGGGATGGGTGGGAAGAGGAATGATGTGAAAATGGGAATGCATTTTTTGTTTAAAAACAGTAACTGCACTCACTCTTCAGGACTGGCGAGTATTTGAAGGTACTAAGAGGTATTTAATAAACTTGTCCTGTATATGTTATCAAAAATACTTAACTAAAGAATTCATATGGGAAAACTGCCCAAATCACAGGAGCATCTGCAGATGGGCCAAATATAGTCATAATTAAACTAGGAATTTTAGTAACTGGCTTTGTAAGTTATTGTGTATATGCTAATTGATTTAGTATTGACAAAGCCCATCTCAGGGGTGAACGGGCAGTTGGGCAGGACAATTAAGGCAAGAGCCTGGGGATAAACTTGTGGAGGACGAAGGCATTACTGTCCAACCCTTTAAAACCTGAAAGTATTAGAATATAAGGAGTTCCAGAGAAATTTCTTATCCCTTTCAAACTTATAAAGATCCATGTTGCATTGTCTCCCTGGGGTTCTCAGGTGTGCTGGAAGGTGTAATTGGTGACCCCATAAACAAAACCACCCTACTTTGGTTGTTTGCCCTGAGAATACAGATCTACTCCCCACAGGTATAACCACTGTTATGTCAGAGTAAGTAGTAAAGCAGACACTTCAGCAGCAGAAGGTCAAAGTCGGAGGCATAGTGCGATAGGACTGGGGCTGGCACTCGTCCCCAAACCACAGAGGCTGAAAATAGTCACTATTAAAAGTTGAAAAGGTCAGAAAAGGCAGAAAGGAAGAAGGTGGCTCCAGACAAAAAAAGGGACTAAGTCGTGAAAGCTGCAGTGTCAGGGGTGGGGACAAGGGGGTGATAACCAGCAGGTGTCTGGGTCAGGGGAAGTAAGCATGCAGAGTCTGTGAGGTAGAAGAGCAAAAGTCAAGAATCCAGGTTGAGAGTCCGGAGGGAAAAGCTGCTAAAAAGTCCATATCAGGTATCAGGTAAATTCAGATGTGGCAATTCAAAGGGCTTTAGCTGTTATTCTGAATGAGAAAGGAAAACACATGGAGAATTTAAGACAGTGGAGAAACATAGCTTACTCTGTTTAAAAAAAAAAAAAAAAAGGTATGTCTGGCTAACATTTTCAGAGAATATATTCTGAAAGAGTATATATTAAAAGGGAGAAGCAAAGAGTCCAGCAAGGAGGCTATGATAATAATCTTGGTGCAAGATGGTAATGGCTTAGATCAGAGAGCAGAGGTGGAGATAATTACAAGAGGTTGAGCGACTGGCCAAGACTTCCACAGGATGTCGTGATGCTGCTTAGCAGAAGCTGAGCCTGGGAACCCATCCGGACTATAGACTGTAGTTGTTTTGACCAGTCCCCCTTGCTGGGCCAGCACACAGGCAGCCTATCTGGGTTGAGTGGGACAGTGTGAGTGCCAGGCAGAGATGATTAGGAGGCTCTTCTGGCAATCTGCTTGACTGCCTAGCAAAGTGCCATAATTTCTGCATGCTGGAGCTTCTGCAATAGATGAACACAGCGCTGTTCTCTATCATGGTAGGTGCTGGCTTATGAAAGTAATTAGACCAGCACACCTGCCTCCCCACCCCTGGATCCAACGGCTTACCTGCATATGATTCCAGAAACCACCTTCCTTCTCTTGGCATGGAGCACCTATTCCTGCTTCTATCCAAGGCCAGCCCCTTCTTATGCTCTAGGTCGCAATCCTTCTCTTCAACTCAAGGATTTTGTTTCTGTCTCTTTATACATTTCTCTACACTGGATTATTCCCATCAATATACAAATATCACCTAATAGAGCTCATCCAAACAAACAAAACCTTTTCTTTTCCTCCTCAATCTGCTCCATCCTTTTCTCCTACCAGTCCAGAGCAATGGCTCCATATGAGCTCACCATGGGTACCTGCCAAATCCATCATCTGTTCATTGAATTTGAACAGTCAGCAGCATTTGGCGTAGAGGACCACTTCCTTTATCCTGAAACAGTTCCCCTTTCCTTTCCTAACACCGCACTCTCCTATATTTTCATCCACTTCGTTATTCACACCTTCTCAATCTCCTTTGCCAGTTACTTTCCCTCTGTGCCATGGAAAAATGTTGACATATATTTGGGCTCTTCCTTAGCTTTCTACAGGAGCACATTTCTTCCTAATTCCCCTCATTTAGAGCTATGCCACTAAATACTGTCTGTATGTTGAAGCCTCCCAGATAGAATCTCCAGTGATGTTCTCTGCCTGATGCCTGACTCCTCGACTCAGCTGCTACCTGACATCTCATTTGTGTGTCTAATTGCTCTCACGTTTAAAACGTGTCAAAACCAAGTTTCTGGTCACCGAAATCTCCCTCCAGACAACCAGTCCTACAGTCCTTTTCCTCCATCTTCCCCAAGCACTCTTTACCTTCTTGCTCAAGCAAAACCTTGATGCCATCTTACATTTTCCTTTTTCTTGTACACAGTCAGGTGAGTTTTGCCGGCTCTGCCACCAAAATATACTTTGAATCTGCCCAGTTTTTACCTTCTCTATTGTGTGCATTGAAGTCAAATTTCACTCACCTTTTCCAGGGCAGAGGCTTCTCACAGGTTTGGGGCTCCCAAGAGTCTGTCAGCTCTCCACACAACAGCCTGCTGATCTGAAAATAAGAGTCACATAAAATCAGTACTCAATTTAAAATCTGCCTGTTTTGCACTGTAATTAACATAGAGTTCAAAATGATGATCATGTTCACAAAGCCCTACATAACCTGGCTTTTTTTCCTTCTCTGACAAACCTGAAAAGTTTCCATTCATTCACAACATTTTGTCCATACTGGCCCTAGAAGATTATTTGCTTAATTCTCCACTCCCTCCTTCTGTCTCATGACCTTAAAATGCACAACAGTGGGCCAAGACGCTCCTTATCCATTAGACTTAGACCTGACCTTGTGACCTTCTTTTGTTTGCCATGCTTGCAAAGATTTAAAACAGGCTTTCAAGATTTGGCTTGAGCCTTGTGGTCCACCATGAGAAGAGCACACACTGTTTAGCTTCAGTCCCTTTGGTCTGGGCTCCAGAGGGCCTTGTGGGGGAAACCTGAACCTGACCTTAATTTGGGCACCACACCCAGCTCGCCCACACACCTGAACTGAAATGGCCCCAAGTGACCTGCAGACTTGTAAGCAAGACATATAAGAAATACACTGAGTTTGGGGAATAATCTGTTATGTAACATTATCATAGCAATAGCTGACTGATATACTGACGCATGGCCTTGAAATGCACCAAACACATTCCAGTCCCAGGGACTTTCTATTTGCTGTTTCCTCTGTCTGGGATATCCTTTCCCCCCACGTCTCCACATGTCTATACTCTTTCCCTGTTCGAGTCGCAGCATAAATGTCATATCCACAAAATCACATTCTCTGATCACTCCAGCCACAGTAGCCACTGTTACAAAACTCACCTCCTACATGCCATTATCTTGAATTATTTTCTACATAGCATTTTTTTTCACTACCTGAAATTATTTATTTATATGTGAACATGCTTGTTGTCTGTCTCCACCATGAACGATTCCATCTCCCTGAGAGCAGAGACTGTGTTACCTTATTCACTGCTGTACCTCTAGGGCTTGGAATAGTGTTGAAATGACGAATGCATTCTGCTGTGGATGCCGGACCATCCTGGAGCCGTGTGCAGCTGGCTGCAATTGCCAGTTATGAGAGCGCTGGCTTACCTCCTAGTTTTCATGACCCTCAAGACCACAAGGCTAAAGACACACAACCTTTTCTAATCATACCCCGGGTGCCCACTTACAGCTGGAAATGGGACAGCTGGTCCCATTCTGAAAGTCCTTTCAGTTTTGCAGAGAAAGGTGATCCACATGGGAAGACTGCTTATAGCAGGGGATTAATTTATTGCTACCAGAGAACAAATGCACACGTTTCTACTTAAAACAAATTATAAACTCTAATAAAACTTTTTTTTTAAGTCACACTGAATTCCAGGAAAGTTTTATATTATCCATACTTGAGAGGGAAAATGTGCTGTTATATTCCTTTGTTATTTTACATCTTTCCTATATGACCTAAGATTTTGGCTATATGTACAGACTGAGTCTTGATAAAAACACTGAAAGTATTATTTCTTCATGTTGAATAAATGTGTATTACTCACATATGCAATAGTATATTTAGATGTGATGGAAGAGAATGCCATTTTATTGGGTCAGCATTGTGAAAAACGTGCTGTATTCTATATGTGTATTTTATACATACCTAAAAAATTTCCATGTAGTCTGGCCGGTGTGGCTCAGTGGTTGAGCATCAGCCCATGTACCAAGAGGTCACCTGTTGGATTCCCGGTCAGGACACATGCCCATGTTGTGGGCCCAATGCCCAGTTTCTGTCTCTCTCTCCCTCTCTCTAAAAAATCAATAAAGGAAAAAAAATTTTAAGCATCAATGTATTTTGAGACAGTTCAATTATTATGAATGGAAAAAGGAAATATTATTATATTACTTGTTTTTTCTTCCTTTTTAAATGAACAAAATGTGCACCTGTTAGGTATGCACATACCTAACATACCTAGTTGGCTTTAAGACTAGAAAAGCTAGCTAAAGATAGCTCCTATCCTTCCATCACAGGGATTTTGGGGGTAAGAGGTTGCTGGTGATTGTCCAGTGGCTTTATGTCTTCAGGACTCCTGGTCATCATCATTACAATTCTCTTGGTCTTTCTCTTAAGTTCACAAGACAGCTACTGCAGTTTCAGAAAACAGTGCAGTTAAGGTAGGGAGAAGAGAGAAGAAATAGTGGCAGAGCTATCTTTAAATTTTATTTTAATAACAAAATCTATTCCAGGTGCTCCTAGTGAATTGTGCTTACACTCCGGCCAGGATATTGCATAATCTCTCCTGCATAAGAAATCTGGATTTAAATTTTTTGATACATGATGTTTCATCTTATCTTTAAGAAAGTTGTACCAAATTAAAGGAAACTTCCCAAACAGAATCTGTAAAAATGTCAAATCATTAGCAATCTCTGCATATGATTGCAAGCCTTTTAAGAAACAGGTAATTACGAAAATCCTGGTTCTCAATGTAGCTATCATATGTGCGTCTCCATGTAGCTATTATATGTGCTTATACAGTTTACATATATAAGTATCATTATATATATTTTTAATTTAATTCAAACATCTAACACTTATAAAGAGGAACTGCTGTGTGCTTGCCTCCCTACAAAGAAATTTGCCCTGGGAATGTCCGGTCTTTACTAAGATGCAATGTTATAAAATTCTAGGTATTTACATGGAAAGGAAATAAAACATTAAGAAGAATTTCCTTTTTCCACTTAAAGGAGGGAACACCGAAGGGCCATTTTAAGGCTCTAGAAGTGCCATATACATGTCCAAAAGAGGTGGTAATACATTAAACAAAGGATAACACCAAACACAAGAAAAAAATCATAGATCCAGGGAGAAAACACACTTCCTGCCTGGGAAGCTCTTCAAAGCTCTGAGCCAGGAAACCTCCCGCACCAGGGCAGGGAATGTCTTTGGCTCTCCAGTGACTCCCTGCTAAGTTTCCCTCAAGTTTTCCCTCCCGTTCTCCTCCATTCTCCACCTCAGTCCCCAAACGCGAGCCCACAGGAGGATGCCAGCATATACAGTATACCTGAAATCTCCAGACACACTCAGACACTGAGGCATGTTTATTTTAAATACCCGCGCACCTAAAACAGGCCATATTTGCAGGAAAAGTAAAGGGATTTCAAACGACGCCTGGAAGCTCATCTTACAAATTGGGGGCCAAGCCCATAAAAGAACAATAGTAAACTACAGCCAAGAGCAAGTTCCTTCACTCAGATCGATCGCGGGTGGCGCGAGGGCCTGCGCAGAGGCTGGGGCCGGGAGCCAGAGCCCCGAAAAGGAGCGCTGCCCCTTTAAAAGGCCGCGCATCTCCGGTCCGGCCTTCCTCCCCGGGGCTCCAGCTGTGATTGACGCTGGGCGGCGAGAGGAGGCGCCTGGCGCTAACAAAAGTCCGGCCCGCGGGCGAGCTGCAGCGGGCCGCGAGTCTCTGCTGGGTCGGGGCACCCGCAACAAGTGGCCGCCTCGCCCATCCCCGGGGAAGCCGCGGGCGCGCAAGGGCGCCCGGAAGAGGCGTTCGATCGGGAAGCCCCGGCCACCTGCGCGGCTCAGCGCCCACCGCAGGGGGATCGGGGCGGGCGGATGGGGACCCGGAGGCGGCGGCGGCGCGGCGAGCCTCTGGGCGGCCCCGGGGCGCGGGCTCTCCGCGGCGCTGCGCCCGCCGGCCGTGAACGCGGATTCTAAGAGCAGCGGCTGCCCCCGGCCCCACCCGGAGCCATCGGGGGTGCCAGGAGGGGACCGAGCGCCCCTCCCACCGGAGTGCAGGGGCCGCTCCCGGCCGGACATCGGCCCCGGAGCGTGGGGTATGCGCAGCTAACGGTCCCGTCGGGCGGGCTTTCCTCGGGCGGAGCGCGCAGGAGGTGCGCCCCAGCTATGGAGTGTCCCGGGAGACGGCGGGCATGAAGGCGGCAGGATGGGCGCGAACAATGGCAAACAGTACGGCAGTGAGGGTGAGTGGGCCGCCCGTTCTCACATCCCGGATCGCGCCCCCCTCCTTTCCCCTCGCCCTCCGGTCTGGGAAGGAAGGTTCTCGCCTGCTGCGGTGGCGCACACCCATTTGGCACTCTGTCTGGGCCATCACCTTCCCTTTGGCACTGAGTGCTCAAGCACCCCAAAGATGCTCTCCCACCGTGGGGGTCCTTTTAAGCAACTTCCCAGGTTGTCTTTGAGATGGCTCAAGTTGCTTTGCTGCCGTGTTTCTGAACGCATGTGCCTCAACTTTCCCACCCTGGGCATCCGGGCTGGCATGAAGGTTTGGCAGATAGCAGAAGATGTTTTTCAAAAATAACGAAATGAAAACTTTCCCAGGCCTTTGTGCTTCAGTGCTCTGTGCTCTCCTGTAGCAGAAAAAACTTCGGAAAGAAGTATAAAGTTTCCATTCTCAACTCACTGCCCCTGGGTGACAGCTTCGTGAAACTGACCACCAACGGGCCCCCGTGAGGCGAGGAGTGGCGGGGGGCTTTGTCTGAGTTCTCTCGGGGCTCAAGATGGGCAAAGGACCATCTGTTCCATGGGGCTGGAAATTGCACAGAAATATTGCCTGTCAAGTGGGAACTTGGAAGTTGGAGAAACTTTAAACTCCACCTCCTCCTAAAAGGATGATGGATGTGTGGGTTGGCTTCCCCCCTCGCCCCTCCTCCCCCTCTTTGCATAAAACTGTAGTGTTGTCACCCCATTGATTAACAGCATGCCCCCGATATGCATATGGCAAAGGCATTTTCGTAGTTCAAAAGTTAGGAAGGTTGGTCTCTCGTGAACTGGGCTGGCGGGGCGTGGAAGAGCCAGGGTCGGTTTTACAGCCTGCCCCCAGAGGACAGGCGGTTACAAACCGGGTCCAGCGCCTGCAGACGGGTAGGAATGCAGAATGGCTATTCAGCATGTGGTGTTTGGGAAACTCCTATCATCCTACTCAAAACTTTGAGCTGTGGCCACGGAATGTGGATGTCTCTCCCTTGTTTGTGGCTGTATTCCTTCTCAGCAGCTTTGTAAAACTGCAGCAGAAACCCATCCTAAAAAACCATATCCACAAGAATCTTTTGTTTAAATCATTCTCTCCCAGATCATCATGTTTGGAATTCTACATATATGTGAAATACATATATTTCACTGTTCTGGGCAGTTATGTGAGAGAGATTTTTTTTTTTTTTGGGGGGAGTGCCAGTTTCATTTTTAAAAAGTTAAAAATTTGTCTTTTTTAGATAGCAAATTTGAAAGTATGCCAGAAAAGATTGGAGAGTCTTCACCACTCCCCAAAACTTCTTGGAGTTTGTGTTTTAAACACTTGTTGGAAAATGGAACATGAAGCCGTCTTACTCTGAGTTATTAAAAAGCTTTCAGGAAGTGAAGTGTATACTTGTCAATTCTGGGTGTGCATGCATTATGCTACTTGAACACCATGAGGGGAAAGGACACCCTAAGGGGTATGCAGAGTTGCTGCTCTGTGTTCTTGAACAAAACCCCTGCACACTCCCCCTAATCCTCTGCAACTTGTTCTTGTATCCCAGCGTTCTCGTATTGTACAGTGTGTGGTGTATGACGACTTCCTGTCTGAACAGCAGAGTTTTCAACCCTTGGGAGAGCAAAGGAGAGACAGAGAACTAATGTTCTCCAGCTGTTATCCGTAAATGCTACCTCTGCATTTTCACTTCAGCTGAAGTGAAATTTTACTGGGATCAGATTTAGATACACTGCGGAGGTTTTATAGGAAAAACCTCCTGGGCTCAGCTGATTCAAGAGGACCAATAGGAAGGTTGGGGAGGTTAACTGAGTTTTGGCTGGAGAAGACACATTGTGTTTAGATTGCATCAACTCTCTTCAAATGCATGAACAGTCCTCTGATAGGCAAGGCAAAAACAGAGAAACAGAAGTAGCAAGAACTTAAACAAATCGTTTCTCCTTCATTTACACCGTGTCCTAAATAGGGTTATAACACATATAATTGGGTATGGTCGATTTTGTTACACTGTGCTAATGGGAGGTAAATCTATGCAGATAAGCCTGTTGGAATTTGATGTGTCTGTGCCACCTTTCTTATCTAAAATGTAAAATCTTTGAGCAAGTGAAAGCAACCCCTAGACGTAATATCTCTATTACTGCTGGAGACAGAATTAAGACAGTTTTAGTATATTTAGTGCAATTTAGGCATGGTATATTTCAATCATAAAGGGGAAATTCTCAGTAAATGCATATCCATAGAATGCATTGAGATCTCTCAACTCTAATATACTGGTGTTTATATATACTTTAAAAATTTGCAATTTAAGTATATAATTTACAGTTGACACTACCATGTAAATGTGAACCCCGGTAAATTTAACAAAGAGTGTTGCATTATTAGAGCGTTTAAAACTTCAGCATTTCATATGTAACCTACTTTTTCTTGCTCCTGGAAAATATCTCTTTCATTAAAACAAAAACAAAACAAACCTATTCGCAGACTTACCTTAGCGGGTGAAATGGGGCAGAGATTGCTGCTCAGTGTAATCCAGCAGCCTCAGCACCACCTGAGAGCTTGTCAGAAGTGTAGAATCCTGGGTTCCTCCTGGAACGACCGGATCATTTATCACGCGCACATTGGAGTTCGGGGAATTGCGTGTGTGGAGAGCAGAGCATTGACTTGGGAGTCTGGAAATTTGATTCCAGCTTCAACTTAGCTACTGTGACCTTGCTCAGTTCCCCGAAATCTTGGGGTCTTTCTTCTGTAGAGTGAGGAGAGCATGTAGTCGTTTTATTTTGCTCTTAGGGGACAGTTGAAGGGAGAAGATTAGCCTTTTAGGGAGACATGTTATAAGAGGGAACTCAGTAAATGTCCCCTTGCTTTTGTCATTCTGTTTCTCCCTTGTCTCTATGTTCCTCACTCATTTTTACCTCCTTTCCTAACTTAATCAGTTCTGAAATTCCTGTTTTCCCCTTGTAAATCAGTAAGTGTTTTGTTTTCTTAAATACTTAGTGAACATTTAGGTTAATGGTTTAATTTGCAGCCTTTAGGCAGTCTGGGATTTTGCTCCAGGAAAATATTATCTTCCCACTTCTGATTATTAGCTTTCTAGAAACATAAGCAAATGTCTACATGAGGAGTATGATCTGGTAAATTCTTTAACGGAGGGCTGTTTTTTTCTCTTTATCTTTTCCCATAAAGTGTGAGTTTCAGGCTCTGTGGAGATGTCCACAGCATGAGGTGTGGTGGGTGATTCAAAGCCATCAGTACCATTAGCTTTGACTCCAGTTAAACCAAATAAACAAATCTCTCTGTTCAAGTAGGAAGAGAGGAGCTGCCTTCCCTGCCTTTTAAGGTTTCTGAGCTTCACCCTCACTTACTCATTGGTTTCATTGTTATGTTTATTTTACTCCAGCAGGTCTGAGACAGCAATACTTACACTGTTAACAGCTCCTTTGCAAAATCCTGTGTGTTATTGAATTGCAGCTGATGAGGCCACAGTGATGGGGTTTGACCCTTGGTAGCTCTGCTGTTCTATCAAGAGCCTTGGGTTCCTTTTCACAATCTCAGATCTGTGATGTCAGATATGAAGAGAGCCAGTTGCCTGAGCGCATAAATCATCACAAATCTATCACCACCTTGGGAAACATATCTTGAAATAATAATTACAATGGCAGCTAACATTTATTAAAACCTTACTGTGTCCAAGCATGATTCTAAGCCCTTGACATATACTGACTCATGTAATCCTCATGAGGACCCTGTGGGGCAGGCACTCCTAAGGTCCCCATTTTCAGAAGAGGAAACAGATGCAGAGAGGATGGTCATGTTGGGTTCTACAGCTAGTGTAGGTGGAGTTGGGACTCCGGGCCAAGTCAGTCCAAGCCCAGAGTTTTTTATTTATTCATTCAACTAATATATGTTGATTTATGTCCTATGTTCCAGAAACTCTTCTACATTCTTGGGATATATCAGTAAACAGATAAAGATCCTGTCCTCCTCAGTCTTATCTTCCTGTGCGTGTGTGTAGAGGAAGTAGAATGATTCACATGCTTACACACACACACACACACACACACACACACACACACACACACGATAATTCAGTAAACTGTGTGATACATTCCAAAAGGCTAAACTTACTGAATAAAGAAAATTGTGAGATTAAGATTATTTCGAGTTGGGAAGAAAAGGGTGTTGCGATTTTAATTAGATTGGTCACCGTGGGCTTTCACTGAAAAGTTGGCATGTAGACCAAGACTTAAAGGAAGTGAAGGACTGACCTTTGAGGATTTGTGGAGCACGTTGACTGTCACTTTGAGCCACTGTGTTATACCAAGGTGAACACTCTTTATGCTGGAGAGCATACATCCTCATTTTCTGCAAGGGTAGCATCATCAGTCTTCTATAATCAGCTGTGATGCAACACTGGGCATATTTTTTTCGCTAGAGCCTTTGCAAATATGTTTTATTCAATTATATGAGACATTTTGTGACTGCTTTTGTAGGGAGGAAAGGGGAGCCCTAGGACATGCTCTTCTTGCTATAATGTGTGGATGTTGCTTGATTTATTGGATATATAAGGATGCCTCCAAAGGTCTCTGTTAATTCTTAGCTACAAGTATGTCTTTATCTTTTGTCTTCAGCAAATAATTTTATTCTGATAAAAATCACAAGAGAAACAATACCGATTCTACTGTTCAGTTCAACTCAAAGCATTAGTGCAGCGGACAATACCATCTTTGGTCTGACAATAAGAAGATATTTTCAGAGATTTCAGGAATCCATTTAAAACAAGAGAAGGAAAAGAAAGGTAACTTTTCTTTTCTCTTGGGAATGAACTGACACAGACTTTGTCTTAACTCCTTCGCCCTTTGAAACAGAGTGAACTCTGGCTTGATTTTGAGTAACTAATAATCACTTTTTAAATGGCATTTTTTTTGGTGACACTGGTTAACAAAATTATACAAGTTTCAGGTACACAATTCTACAACACATCATCGGTACATTGTATTATGTGTTCACCACCCCAAATCAAGTCTCCATCTATCACCATTAATTCCCACTATACCCTCCTTCCTCCCTTTCGTTCCCCAACAATCACCATTGTGTTATCTCTGTCCATGAGTTCTTTCTCTCTCTTTTTCTTTTTTGATCAATCCCTCCACCTCCTCCACACAGCTGTCAGCCTGCTCCCTATCTATGAGTCTATGTTTAGCTTGTTATTTCAGTTTGTTCATTAGATTCCACATATGAG
This sequence comes from Molossus molossus, assembly GCF_014108415.1. Lineage (NCBI taxonomy): Eukaryota > Metazoa > Chordata > Mammalia > Chiroptera > Molossidae > Molossus > Molossus molossus. The sequence goes on along the minus strand of NW_023425366.1, from coordinate 27,253,002 downwards.
TGAGATCATGTGATACTTGTCTTTCTCTGACTGGTTTATTTCACTTAGTATAATGTTCTCCAGGTTCATCCATGCTATCCCAAAGGATGAATTTTTTTATTTTTTATTTTTATGGCTGAGTAGTATTTGGTTGTGTAAATGTATGACAGCTTTTTTATCCACTCGTCTACTGATGCCCTTGCCTATCGGTGTCTTGGAAGCCGCTTCACCACCGTTTCTTGACTGACTGGTAGAACTTTCTAGATATCACGCATCTTAAGATGGCATTGGGGGTGTGTTAAAATACACGACACCATCTTGAATAAACTCTACAGTGAATAAATTCTCTGAATCATGAAGAAGGAAATAAATGGAGTTTAAAAACTTAGCACATTAAAAATAATACTTGAAGAGCTGTCTTGATGAAAACTAAATTCTGAAGGTAGATTTGACTCAGTCTGAGGAAGATCTAATGATGAGAGAGGCCCCCATCTGAGATAGGCTACCTAATAAGGCAGTGGGTCTCCCTACATGGGAAGGTAGTGATCACAGAAAAGGATGTTGTGCCAAAGATTTCTACACTGAGTGAGGGGGTCTACCGTAGAACCCTACACCAAGTTTCCTAGCAAACACTCTGTCATGTTATGTTTGATAAAGTGGTATTATTTTGTTCTAAGTCATGTTGCTGCTTTTTCTCCCTCAAATACATCTCCAGCATTTTAATTGTTAAAAGTGCTCCCTTAACCCACTTTCTTTGAGTTAATTCATTCTTCCTATTCTCTATATTTATATCTATCTATCTATCTATCTATCTATCTATCTATCTATCTATCATCTATCATCTATCTATATTTAGGTATTAACTGGAAAAATCTACTGATTTTATTCATTTTCCTGTTTTCTGCAGAACATAACCTCCTGAACCAAAAATTTGATTTTATCAATGACTTCTGTTATGTTGGTAATGGATACAGACTCTATAGTGTTACTGTTACTTCTCTTATCACCCTAAAACAAGTCGATCTACTAAATTTGAAGTAAGACCCTTACTTGTGCTTATGTTCCATGTCTTGACTAAATGTTTCAACTTTGTATATAAGACTTGTAATGGGTATCATTGTTTAGTGCTATTTGAGCAGGAGCTACAAATGGACTAGCACCACACAGAGTGATACACTTTGTTCAGCATGTGTCCCAGGGCAGCACGTGGTAACAAAGTCCATATCAGCCAAACTTTCCCAGAATGTAGCTATACTTTTTGTTCTGGTTATAGAAGTTTAGACTTCTCCCATTTGCTCACTGCATTAAATCTCTAGTTCGAATAAGACATGCTCTAAAAGTTTAGTATCTAACTGGGAAAGCCAGGCTGGGAGGCCAGTGATTTCAGAAAAAGGATGATTAAGTGCTCACTCCAAGAGGAGGCCACTTCTGCCCTGTGCGAAGTGTGAATGTAAGTGATACAAGGGAGAAGTGTACTTAAGAATGGGGCTCGTACTCTCTACAATGGCAACTCTGGATGGTGTCTGCAATTCCCAGAACACCTGAAGGATACACATGCATTCTAGAACCACTGCCATAGCAAAGCAGGTAGATTTGAGGAGGAGGAGCTTACACTTTGGGGAAAACTAAGTATTTTGTTAAGAGACTTTCCCTAATTGTTCCTTCAAATCTTCATGCTCTGTTTTTCATATGGTTTACTTCAGGAAAAGGGATTCCTGGTGGGTTTGTAAATGAGGACCTTGGAAAGCCTCAAGGAGGGGCAGAAATACCTGACCAGCCGGGGTTCTTCCCAGACTTGCAACACTACATCGAGGAGAATGGAGACCTGTGGGCAAATACTTTCCACACATACTAGTTAATACCCCAAAGACACCAGCTTTCAAACTTCCACTGTGAATAATCATTTGCTATCTCTGAATCTTCCTCGCTAATGAAATATAATCACATGGTCCACATCTTCCCCTTTCCGTGGTTGAAGAGGTGGGGATTCTGTCTGTGAATCTTTACTGGGTTGTGCATTAGGTTTGCTCATCCTGTCAATTCTTCTGTAAGTTCTAAGCCACTACGAAACGAAAGACACTTGAAAACACTGTGTGAACTTAGAATTGTAACTTTAGAAGCCCTGAGCAGTGTAGAAATGTTATTAAAATATAGTTTTTTATTTGCTGCCCTTTTCATGTAAGTTCCTTTGCTGCATTGTTCTTCCCAGGCAGATGTAGCAGTAGAAAGAGAATACAAATTTCTAGAGAAAAATGTTAGGAATTTTTCTTATGCTTATGGGTTGACCTGGCTGCCAGGAACCCCCTTTTTTGGCAAGGTGAAGTCAGGAAAAAGTTACTTATAGGTGCAGTTGAATCCTTTGACCCAAATGAGAACTTGAGTCAAATTGTGGGTGCATCTAAGTTCAGTCTAAGACTGAGGCCCTGTCTTACCTGTTTCAACTGTAGCTCAGACCTCAGGAAGAATAACAGGCCCACAATGGAGGACAGAGTGGAAGGAAGAACATAAGGACAAGGAGAGGGAAGAAGAGAACAAAGAGGGAGAGAGGGAGAGAGGGAAGGAAGGAGAGAGGGAGAGAAACAGAGAGAGGAGAGAGAGGAGAGGGGAACATTGATGTGAGAGAGATGCACTGAGTGGTTGCCTCCTGCACAACCCCGACTAGGGCCGAGATCAAACCACACCTGAGGCCCGTGCCCTTAACTGGAACCAAACCCTCAACTGTTCAGTCCGTGGGCTGATGCTCCAACCACTGAGAATACCAGCCAGGGCATACTACTGTTGTCGTAAAACTATCTTAGCTCTTACAACAAAAATGATTAATAGTAGATATTCAGTCGGTGTGGCTATTGCCAAACTTATTACATTTTTGGTCATTTTAATGATTGTAGTTAACAATTACTGAGCACTTCCTAGGTGCCACTCCCCCTCTGAGCACATTGCATGTGTAGTTCATGGGGAGGTGGGCTCTGATGACCCTGTTTTAAATATGTCAACACAGAAGTACAAAGGCAGGCTAACCCCTGGCAGGGCACACAGCTGGCAAGTTGCTCAGTCATGCCTGAAAGCCCATGGCTGTGCTGGAGTCTGTGCCCCTCTCCAATGTGCCCATCACCTCCTCCACCTTGTCATTGGTATTGCAGCCAAAATTCTTCCCAATCTTTGTTTTGTGTGTGTGCTCCAAAGAATTGCACTGCTGGAGAAGTAGCCATCCCAACAAACAAATAAACACCTATGTTTTATAGATTAGGTGACTAAAAAAAACAACTTCTTTTGCATGGCCAGTATGGCTCAGTGGTTGAGCTTCGACCCATGCACAAGAGGTTGCCGGTTCAGTTCCTGGTCAAGGCACATGCCCAGGTAGTGGGCCTGATCCTCAGTGGTGGGCATGCAGGAGGCAGCCAGTCGATGTTCTCTCTCATCGATGTTTCTCTCTCTCTCTCTCTCTCTCTCTCTCTCTCTCTCTCTCCCCCTCCCCCTCTCCCTCTCCCTCTCCCTCTCCTTTCCTCTGCCTCTAAAATCAATAAAGAAAAACAAATAACATATTTTGAAGGAACCCTTTAACTCATTTTACCTGGTTCTCCTAAGGACATATTAACTACTCATTAGGCAAAAATCTGCTGACAAATTGGCAGGCTATCTAGAGTCTATGTATAATAACTTTAGTACATAAAATAACATATTCTTTAGAGTCTACAGAGCGCAAATTAGAGCTGAGAGGCTTTCTTCCCTATTCCCCAGAGAGTCATGAACTTTTAGTTATCTTTTTTCTAGGATAGCCCTTTACCTGGGATATCCTTGGTACCTGCCCACACACCAAAGCTAATGGAGTACAGAGAAGGTGCACACATTTTCTTTCCTAAGTAAATAATTTATAATTCATAGCTTATATTTCCACCTGGTTTCAAAACTATGGATATGATATGTTCATAGCAGCATTATTTACAATAGCCAGGATCTGGAAACAGCCCAAGTGCCCATCAGTAGAGGAGTGGAAAAAAGCTGTGGTACATTTACACAATGGAATACTATACAGCTGTAAGAAAGAATAACTCATACATTTTGTGACAGCATGATGGACCTGGAGATTATTATGCTAAGCGAAATAAGCCAGTCACAGACACACAGATATCATATGATCTCTTATATCTTATATGATATCTTATATGTGTAATCTAATGAACAAAATAAACCAATGAACAAAATAGAACCAGAGGTATGGATACATGGAACAGACTGACAGAGGTCAGAGGGGAAGGTGATGGGGGGTGGGGGGGGGCTGGATGAAAGAAGGTGAAGGGATTAGCCAAAGAACATCTAGGCATAGCGCATAGACACAGACAAGAGTGTGGTGAAGGCCAGAATGAGGAGGTGCAGGGACTGGGGGAAGGGGAAAAAGGGGCTGAGATGAGAACATCTGTAATAGTGTATAAACAACAACAAATATAGATTTGAGACAGCCATTAATATGGGGAATTATTCCAGTATCTACTTGAAATGACCAGCCCCTGGGAGACTTCTTCATGGGTCTGTCCATGAAATTGCTTTGGAAGCTATCAAGTATTTCAGAAATTAATCTTATTTGTCACCACAGGGTCCGTGGGAAGGGTGTCCATCATTATCCTGGTTTAAAGGTGAGGAAACCGAGGCCTTTGAAGATTACTAATGCCTTGCTTTGATTTTGTAGTGAAGATTAGGTGAGGTCATTCTGATTCCAAATTTAGTATACTTTCCTTGATGCCATCACTCTTCTTAAGTGCTATAAGAAAACAAGAATATAATTGTGTTAGAGGATTATCACCAGGTAGTCTAGAGTATTTTAAGTTGCTTATACCTGAGGAAGAAAGTGGGAATCTTCACTCATACATCCTTTAATTGCTTTTGCATCTCTGCAAGAAATACAGAAGCCTGGCTCCCCATTGGTCATCTCAGGCCACAGAACTGTGGCGTGGCTCAGAGGTGCAGCCACGTAGTGATGACATTATTATAATGAGACTGCAGAGTGAATTATTGTAAGATAACTATTCATGACAAAATGACACTGTTCATTAGAGTGCACTTGCTGGTCAATAAAACTGAGCTGGGGGCTTGATGGGTGTTTCTGTCCTCTGAAAACCTCGGCGGTGATGATGAAGTCATTTTACTGCTGGGCAGATCAGAGGATGATCAGCTCTAAAATTGGGGACACTCAGCATCACAGGAGTCCTGGTTCTCTTTGGTCTTCTCGTCATTCGCTGTTGAAAGCCACCTTTCTTAGAGGTCTTTAGAAGTGTCTAGGTCCTGGGGCAAGCCCTTTAGGATAGGTTGATATCAAATGTCACTGAGGTTTTATCTTGGTCATGATAGAAATCCATCTTGTTCACTTAATCTTTTTTTTTTATCCTCACCTGAGGACAGCTTTACATTTATCTTCAGATAGAGGGGGAGGGAGAGAGAGAGGAAGAGAGAGAGAGGAACATCGATGTGAGAGAGACACATCAAGTGGTTGCCACCCACATGACCCCAACTGGGGCCGGGGACAAACTGTAACTGAGGTATGTGACCTTGGCGGGAACCGAACCCGGGACTCTCTGGTCCACGGGCCAACACTCTAACCACTGAGCCAAATCGGCCAGGGCTTGTTCACTTAGTCTTTAATGGCTTTACTTTTTATTCACTATCTTCTGGTTAAATTTCTAATTTTTTTTTGTTTTCTGTTCCTTTGTATTTACTCAGTGCTTATCCTACCACATGCTCACCCCAATGTAAACATAAGCCTGTTCCCATTGTAGGTCCTTAATATATCTTTTGTTAAACAATTAAATGAAGATGAATCTGAAGCCATGATCTTTATTGGATCTAAAAAAAAAAAAAAGCTTATGAAGACCCTATCATGTTTTCAGTGAACTTTTCTTAGACTTTGACATTTTACTCTAAAAAAAATAGTTTATCTGGACATGTTTTCGTCTGAGGATATTCTAACTTGGACTGTTATTTTTAACATAGTGGTTCCACCTTCTTATGGACAAAAATAGTTTAATTTGTGTACTTAAGGGAAAAGAAAATGTGTACTTTTAGCATTGCTGAAGAATTTTTAGCTTCACTGATTTACAGTACTGTCGACTTAACTATTTCAATGATTTGTATTGAGTAGGACACTACTGTGTGTTTTTTATTAAAAATCATACTGTTCAGTTATATTTGTTTGACTTATTAGAAATTGGGTTTATATGACAATTTAAGTAAATCATTAATCCAGAACGTATTTTTAAACCTTGATCTGTAAGTTAATGAACCAGTCCTTTGGTTCTGTGTTCTCTTTCTGGCATAAAGGCGAATAGTCTTGTGAGTCCTTTTAAATTTATATATTGAGGTACTTTATCGCATCTCTCTTTTTCTCTTTTTTGTTATATAAAATATAAAAATTAACATGAGTTTCTTGTAGAGCTTCTGACTGGCTTCCCACATTATTCAAATCAGAAGTGAAATAATCAATTTGAGAAAAAAATGACTGAGCAGTAGAGTGTGTGGATGTGTACATGAGACTATATCTAACTTATTGCTGTAAGTTCAGCAGAGTCCAATATTCCTCACATCTATTTTTTGTAAATGGAGAGAAATACATATCCTATAAGAACTGGAGGAATACATTTGAATTACAGCATCATTTGTTTCTTTCATAATATGGTACCTTTTAGGGAAACAGTTTCAGACAAAGGGTCACCATAAGTATCAAGCAAAAGAAGAAGCACGTAGTTTAACATGAGCTATTTTGAGCTGGAACTTGGGATACAGGTGATTGTACTTTATGAACAAAAGACTTGAAATGGATCTGTGACATGGTACCTATTCACTTGGAACTGTATGTGTTAGTTTGTTTACTTGAATGTGTGTTCAGCTCAGATGAATATCTCATTGCTGGGAATTTTATGCTGCATGATACTGACCCTGGTTGACCTTTGTTTTGAAGTGCTAGAGTGTAAATTCTGGTATATAAGCCACGTTCATATGCTCACGTTTGATTTTGTTTCTTTCCTTTCAAGGATTAATAGCTTCTGAGTTGGTTGCAAAGATGTATGTAACTTCATTTGGACAATACTGTGCATACTACTATGTCCCAAAGTGTTTACATTTCACATCTTGTTTTGTATCCACTTTGCTTCTTTAATTATATTTTAATATTTTTTCCTATTTTATATCTCTCTGGAAAGACCTCTCCCGTTGATTACTCTTCTAGCTTGTTTTGAGAGACAGCATTTCCTTGGGGAGTCTTTCTCCAGTCCGAAAGCTATAACAACATGAACTGTGCAATAAGGAGCCAATTCCTTCCCCCTGGTTGTGCTTCACACAGTCATTTCTTTGATACGGGCTAATAAGAACAGGAAAAGTCTCATTTTTAAATGCATTGGTTGGGGTTGCTTTACTTCCAATAAGGAAAATTGCCTCGCAAGGGGAAGCATGGGTAATAAAGCTACAGCTCACTGAGTAATTGTATTCAGTTTAATGTCAAAATCCCCAAGCTGCTGCTGGCAAATCTAATTTAGTCTGGGGATGGCGGTGTGTCCACTGTCATGTGTGGATTTGCATTTGCTGCTACTGCTGGCCACCTCTTCACATTTAAAATGCATTTCAATTGCTACTGGAGATCTTTGATATATATGGTTTTGTTTTGTTTTTCCTCAGTGCTATTTGTAAGCCTTGAGGTAGGTAACAAAAGGGCTTTGGACATTGACCAAGAATGAAATATGGAATAGAATCATGGATGTTTGAGTAGGGAAAGTGACCTCTGTTCACCTTACAGAGAAAGAGATTGAAGCATAAAGAAATGAAAGCTTTGCCAAGGTCATACAGATAACAGGGCTTTAGGATACTAAAATGGATTTTCTTAGTCCAGCTGTTTCTTTTCAATCCGTTTCTCTCTTCTTCACCATGTTTTTCTTTTTCTTTCAGAAGATTTGGGGTGAATGTAGTGGCTGCCCTACTTCTCTGTCTAGTAAGCCCCTTAAACCCCCAGCTATATAGAGACTTGTCACTGATGGCTTACAGCCCAGCACCTCTCCAGAAATTACTTTTACTCAAGGCAAGGGAGCAACCCCCATCCAATGACTAGTTGAAGATGGGGTACAGTTCGGGACCATTCTGAAGGACCATCGTTAGTCCAGAACCACCCATGGAATTGGCTGAGTCCTATATTGCGAATGCATCGCAGACCAGTTGCTGTCTCTGTCTGATATGCCTTCTCCGTTGCCTTCATACCTGTGATCCTCGGGGTACTTCCCTGTAAACTATCTGCACTTTACAACGTCTCAGAAAGTGTTTACTGGGGAACCCAACTTAAGACAATGGAGAAGTTGGACTAGAATACTATCCTGGCAGTTGTCAAAGGCAGGATGCCACTGCTGGGAAAATGACCATCTTCCTGGGGATGCTGACCATCCTTAAAAGGGAGTCTTCCGCTGAAAGTTAATAGACGTGCACTTCTTTTCTGCTTGAGGACCTTGTTTATTCCTCTCAGTGTACAGATCAGGAAACCAAGCCCAATGGGCTAAAGGGACTTGACCAATAGCACATAGCTAGTTGGCAGAAGAGCGAAAGCAAGCTTATAGTTTCCAGCTGCTGCTATTGGTGACAGTTTTGAAGATCCATCTTGGAATTTGTTCAGAGTCGTTCTGCTGCTATAACTCAGAATTGACTGCAGATGGATCTAGAGACCATTTATCTGTCTGTTCCATTTGTTCAACTCCACACAGAAATCAGACCTCTCAATAATTCCTCTGTGGTCCTGTTTTGCTGATTGCCTACTATTCTTTGATGGGTGATTTCTGAAGGTCACCATAGTTGGAATAGGGAAGAAAAATAGGGAAGTAGAAACATGGTCATAGTTGTTATTACTTGAAATCAGACTTTCGTGTTCCTGGCTATTAAGAGAATTGGGAAATTGGCAATGCTTTTTACATGACAGACCAATGACAAGTGCAGAGTCATTAGATAGATGGGTTGAAAGAATCATAGGCAAAATGAAAAAATGACTGCAAATTAATATGTAGTCTTATGATCATCCTAAATCGTTTATCAGCCATTTTATTATGTACAAATAATGTTCCATGGAGATTATCAAGCCATTATAAGCTCACAGTCACTATGATCCTGAGAAATTGGGAAGTAATTGAAAAACAAATTATTGGTAATTATCTCCACTATAAGGACTCAGATTTTATATAGTTTCCTTGGCATAATTAGCCAGCTGCTCTTTCAGGAAACCTTCTTCGACTCCCGTTGCCAGTAAAGTAAGTCGAAATGTACTTCACTTGGTACTCAAGGCCCTATGAATGCTACAGCCAGACGCCCTCCAGTTTTCTCTCAGGCTGCTCTTCTAGGTGCAACCATTTGGGAGCCTCAGTGTTCCCCAAATATATCTTTAGGTTTTAAAGATTTGTGTCTGTTGCCTTGCTGGATTTTGTTTGTTTTTTTGTTTTCTTCCTGAGAATATTTCCCCCCATATGTTTACCCATCAAATCCTGTTCAATTTAATGTTAACTTTTTACAACGGAATTTTTTCTGATTTCCTGTAAATACATCTTTGTTTATAATGCTTGTCCTCTTACTTTGAGGAAATATGTCAGGTGCTCTCAACTGGATTTGCTTTTCTTCCCTCTGAGCCACCTGGATACTTTATTTGTGTAGAACTTGTATGTCCTACTTTGCCTTTAGCTACTTGCATCTTTCTAATCCAATACGTATTTGTAGATGTTCATGTACCAGCCTCTGTACTAGGTACTGGGGGGTTGAAAAATATCAGAAATTGTTCTTGGCTTAAGGAGCCTCATGGATGGAATATAATAAAGCACTAGAGTTGCCACGGGTGGAACTGTGAGGGGAGACACCAAGCTGGCTGTGATGAGCTTCATGAGCCATGTTCACAAGGACCAGTGATCTGAGCTGACCTTGAATTGAGTCTGGAAACATGAGTAAGGGCTTTCTAGTCATGGCTGAGAAGGAAGTAGAGGGAAAAACAGAAAGTCAGACGAGGAGGCAGGGGCTAGTGGATAAACTATGAAGGAGGAGACAGAGATCTGAGTTGAGCCTCACACCTGGGGAGGTAGCAAGGGTCATATGATTATGCCAGCAGCATGCAGGTGGGTGGATGGCAGGAGGGAGCCAGCAACACGTTTAGCAGGACAGCCTGGGATAGATTTAGAGAGATCCCTGGAGAGGTGTGTGGATTGCTGTTTCTAATCATTAATGTTACTCCTGGCCTGGATTTCCCTGGTTGGTAAATTTGGAAGAAATCAAGTCGACGTGTCAACTCCATCTTATTTTCCTCTTGGGAGGCAACTGCCCTCTTCTGCCCACGAGTAGACCAGCTTTGGTCTCATGGTGCCAACACTTGGGTTCAGTATTAGCCACTTGGCTGTAGACCTAAAACCACTACTCTGAACTAAAGCTCCTAGAAATAGAGATGCCATCTTCCTCTCTATCGGCCACACCTTCTTTACCATTTTCTCAATTTTTTTGAGCCTGGGTGGGAGAAGGGGGACTATTCATTAAGTCCCACTGAGATCCTACTAGCAGTGTGTGGTGGGAGCAGCTAAGTGAGAGTGGGAGGAGGGTGGGAGTTGCAGCAATGAAAAGAAGGTAGAAGGACTCGGTGACTAACTGGCTGAAGCGGGTGAGTGAGGTGGGAGACTGGAAAGACTCTTCCTTCTGGGTGGGTGGTTGGGCGCCAAGTTGGCTCACACACCTTTGCTTTCTAATTGGCCCGAGTTTCCACTGAGTTGGTTCTCCAGGCCAGGACAGTTGGTTTGCCTTCTCATGGTCCTGTCATCTTCACCATCCAGGCTCCGAGAGAATTTTCAGGCACTGTTTCACTTGGGCATTTTTTCATCTAAATTGGTCATCCTTTTATTAATTCACTGAGCCAGCAGATTTTTGTTAATCTCCTTCTCTGTGTCAACACCTGGCCTGGCCTGTCCATGAGATACAGGGATGAAGAAAATGTTCGCGTGTGCTCTAGGAACTGAGTCTGGTGAGGAAGCCAGAAAAACATACAGTGGAAGAGGGGGGAGAGGGTGCTGGCTAAGGAACTTTGGAGCCAAGCAGCCCCAGTTAAAATGTGGGTCCTGCTACTTGCAAAGCAGACGGCCTCATCAGAGCCCCATGTTTAGGGTAGCTAAGTCGGTGCTTAACCTCAGTGCTATTTCACATGCTTTCTAAATTCTCCTGACTTGGCCCAGTAAACTGGTGGACTGGTTATCAATAAATTCTGCCAGAAACTTAGAAAATTGTTTTTGGAATTCATTTCTGAAACAGGAAATTCCTGTCTCCAGCTGGGAGACCCTGTCACACAAAGCAGCATATGTTATGCTCTATTTCTCACTCTTTTGGACAATCCCTTCAGATCAGCAGTCAATAGAGGAAAGTCAAAATGTGGCTTATTTATTTATTTGTGTGTGTGTGAAGTTCTCATTTTGAGTTCTAATTGCATGAAAGATCTCAAGAAGAGTCTGAGCTATCCTTTTATTATGGCAAATTTGGACATTCCTAGTACATAGGGAAATAAGGTGTTAGTGTGATTTGAGGACAGATCTGGTGTAATAGGGAGGAACACTGATTTGTGGTGTTCTGTGCCACTTCATACAACAGTGGGCTTTTTACTGATTCTAAATTTGTGGAGAAAATTTCTTTGTTTCAGGCATCTTCAATTCAATGCAAAATACTATTCACACACAGAAATTGTACGTGTACATGTGTGTGTGACGTGTGTGTATATGTATACTTTATTCTTATTTCGGTGGTCACAAAATAGAGTTATATACCATGTTCCAGACTTTGGCAGGTTTATTTGCTATGATTTTAGCTTGTGTCCTGATGTTCTACACTACAGCAGTTGAAGAAGACAGCTGAATTAGATGGCAGGTGGTACAAATGTGATCAGATTTCCTAAAGGATAATATTTGTTATATTTAAAATGACCATTATTTAATTAGGAACAAAAATGCCTCAGTTTTGACCTGCAAGCTTTTTTTTCTTCCTATAACCAGAGAGAAATAACAGTATCCTTCCGTAAAGAAATAGCATTAAAATTAAAGTATTATTTGTGTCTTTAATAATGTGGTATCTGTCCTACAAGGGGACAGGAAGGGCTCTTTTTTATGTCAGAGAACCCTGAGTGTGAAAACTGGGTGGGACTCTAGAGATGACTTGGTCCAGTGCTCTTATTTTGGGGACTAACAGAAAATTGAGGTACCAAGTGCTTGAAAAGACGTGTACAAAGTCCCACATGAAGTACAAGGGCGGGCATCGTGGCCAGGAGCACAGACCTGGGTGCCAGACTTGCTGGGTCTCAAACCGGCTCAGCCAATTCCTAGTTGTATGATCTTGTGCAACTTACTTAACCTCTCTGCGCATCTATTTCTGCATGTGGGAAATGGAGTCAGCAGCAGTTCTTTCCACCAGGAGTTGTTGGGAGATGGGTCTCCATAGATTAAATGCTATAGGGTGCAGTACCTAGCATATGCTGCTTACTGGTCTACTAGAACCTGCATTTTATTAAATCTAAGATAGATTGAAGCTGCTGCTTTCTCCGTCTCAGAAAGCGTGACTGGGAGATTTCACAAAATTACAGTACAATTTGCTGCAGTGATTTTAAGATAATATTGATTGTAAGATGGTAGAAAATGGGCAATGAGGAGGGTGGAGTTTAGACTTAATTGAAAAGGATGCTATCATCATCATCATCATCATCATCATCAGTATTATTTCGCTGATCTAGGACAATTGGAGTTCGAAGCTACATCTCCTTGTCCAGTCCCTAGTTCATTAGTCTACATTGTACATCTGGGTAATGTTTATAAATTGCAGTTTTAGAAACTTTCACTTTGGGCAATAAAACTTTTAGCTGTTTATTCTGAACACGCAGAGTCTATTCCTCTGTGGAGGATATCATTTCACTTAAAACTCTCGTGACATTTAACTTTTGTATGTCCACGTCCTGAAAGATGACCAAGTTGATTCCCCTGTCTTCTATCTTATTGGAAAAAGGAGGATAAACACCACCTCAATTCCAGTGAAGGAATAAGCCTCCTCACTGTGCTTGCCGGCTAAGAGGGCGATAGAGCTGCATGTGTTTTCTTCCATTTGTCATTGCTTTCTATTTGGATGTGTTAAATCTTTAAACCGGGGTGGGGAACCTTTTTCTACCAAGGACCATTTGGACATTCATATTATTTGTGGGCCATACAAAGTTATCAACTTAAAAGTTAGCCTGCTCTATTCAGTCAGGCTAATTTGGTGAGGTGTGTGGTGTTAGCTGGGATTGAGTTTTGAGAGCCTTGTACAGTCCCTGGGTGGGACGTTCCCCAACCCTGCAAGCAATGTTACATTTCTTTGTACTGAGCACAGACTGAGATTCATCTGAAGCTTTTCATAGTAATTAGAAAACATTGTTTTTATTGCTGTTACAATTCATCCAACATTGAAGGCTGGAGTGTCTATTTGTTAATATTACTAATAGACTCAGTCTGGGGGGAAAACTGTGTAAATTGTTTATGTGTCTTTGTAAATCTGTCACAGGAATGAATACATTTAGAGCTTTGGACCAGACTTCTCTGATTTGCTCCTTCATTACTATTTTATAATCTGTTCTCCCTCTCTCCTCCCTCCCTGACCCCTCTCTCATCCGCGGGTCCCCCCTTTCTCTTGCCCTTATTCCGCCTGCCATCCCTCTCTTGTTCTAGAACCCTCCTATCATTTCTTTTTCCAAAGTTTATATTTGACTGTTGTCTCTGGGCCAACTGCCCAGCTTCATTTATTTGTTTCTCATAATTGTATTCAGTGCCTCAGTTGCAAGTTTTAGTTGGATGTTTGAAATGTCATTTGTCTCCTTTATAGCACAGTGTTTTCCTGGAATTTTGCAGTGTTTTAAAATACAAATTGCAAACTTGACCTCTCCAACATGGAGTTTTACAAAATGAATACCCCAATGGATCAGAAGGTATTCCAGACATCCCTACATTAAGTTTTACTGACCCAGGTTTCTGTGTAATGGAAGAAAGATAGTAACTTATTGGTTAGCCTGATTGTTGCTAACTCCTTTGCATTTATCTCTTCAACAGAAATAATCTGCTGAGTTTAGTTTTGTGGAAGATAAATGCATCGACGATAGTTTAAAAGAATCCCAAGTGTCCTTCACATCGAAATACAAGCTAGTGTCAGCTTTAAAATGACAGTAGCACCTTAAGCACATCTTGCTTAAGTCTTAGCTCAAATTCTATTTCTGCGCTGAGAGATTGTGGTTTGAGCCCCTCTGTCACTCTGTAACATTCTAGCAAACACTCTAAGCTTTAAAATATGGGTCTTTCTATGATGATAATTGATCTCCTAATTGTTCGTATAGTCATAGTTTTAGATTGTGATAGATATTTGCATTGTCCAGTTAGCAATTAGCAACTAGCCATGTGAGGCTTTTAAAATTTTAACTCCAGTTTAATAAAATTAGATATTCAGTTCTCCAGGCACACTAATCACATTTCAACGGCTCGGTCTCTGCATGTGGCTACCATATTGGTCAGTGCATGTACCATCATTGAGAAAAGAAGCTGTTACAGAGGACTGAAGTTAGACTGGATGTCACTGACGAGTAGATTTCATGGAGTTAGGCTAAAATTAAAATTGTTTTCACCAGAGAGGACAAAATAGGTAAATGAAAGACATTTTTTTAAAGTTTCATACAACATCCAAGAAGTGAGCAGTCCAGATTGCAGTGGTGCTCTCCTCCCCAAGCCACCCCAGATGGGTTCCTTCGTTGTTTTGACCCATCATTCCCATGCATACCTGCACATGTGTGTTCCGGTTTACAGAGAACAAGAGGAACTCGGGGCAAGGGGCTTTCTTACAGGCTGAAAATGACTGAGACGTTGTAGACACCACTTGTTCCTGTCCTGCTGACCTACCTGGAGCTCACGTCCACACCGAGCTGCACCTGAGCTCAGGGCGTGTGGCGATGAGTTTGGCAGCATGTCAGCAGCTTGGACTAGTGCTGTGGAAGACAAGGAGAGTGGATTCTTACCCTATGAAGTCACGTTCTACGTAAAGATATGGCATCTAAGGTGACCATTTCTTTGCTGTAGTTAATTTGGGTGTTAGGAGAGAGATGTGCATTTAATTTTGACAGTGCTTGGCTCTCAGCTTTTATTATGTTATCATCTAAGTAAATACAAACATAAAATTCCTGTAAAGCAAAGTAGAACATTTTATGCACCAGGTTTTGCTCTTCCATCCACTAAATGACCTGAGTGTGTGGGGTGGCTCAGTTTTGAGTCTCAGGTGGAGTCAAAAAGCTGTGATTCCCACATGCTTTTAGTGCCGAGTGGATTTGGGGATCGAAGACATTGACCCTCTTGCTACTGTAAGTGAAAGGCGTGCTTGACTGTGACAGGGAAAAATGCTTTAAAGGAATGAATTTTGTGGTCTATTCACGTGAGTAAATGACTCTTCTTGGGAGGTGGAAGACTTGTTTCTATAATGAACCGATAAACCTTTTCTAGAGAAAACTAAGGCATTCTTTTCAAAGTAGTGGAATTACATTTTACTTTCCTCTTTCTCATTTAGAATCAAAATGGTAACTATCTTTGTTTGTCTGTGTTGGTTTCTCAATGACGTGCTGCTGATGACCCACCCCTTTACCCAAACCTAGTAAGATTCTGAAGTGCTAGAATGTACTGTGCAGAGTTAGTGTTATTATATGTTGGTTATAGCTTGAAACAGTAATTCATGCAATTGCATTAATTGCTGTGGGTCGTGATATTCCCTCTTTGCTTGTTACTAACACATTGAATTTTATCTCTTCTCAGATGGTGTGCTAGACTCTATTTATCCATTTATCAAAGGAGATTAAGTGATGATATAGGTAACTTGCCTGTATTAATTTTTCTGCAGCTATTATACATTCTAACTTATGTTTTGCCCCATGGGGAAGGGCAAGGAATGGCCAAGGGCCGATGGGAAGGGAAGATGTCTGAATGAGATGCTTGGCCGACCCACGCAGATGGCTGCCCCAGCTCCCAGAACCCATGACTTTCATCATCTGCCCATTAGCTTCAAAATTTGACTGTCAGAAATTTCTAATGTTTAGCTCTCTACAGAAACCTCTCTATATACGTGTATGTCTGTCGTGTAGTTTGAAATCTGGCTCTGCCACTTATGAACGATGTGACCCAGAGCCAGAAAAATAACCCTCCAGTACCTCAGTTTCCCCATCTTTAAAATGAGAATAGTAGTACCTCGCTCATAGGGAAAAGTAAGATTTAAAAAATTTTTTTTAAGATTATTTTTTAAAATTTGATTTTCAATTACCACTGACATACAATGTTATGCTAATTTCAGGTGTGCAACATAGTGATTAGACATTTATATACCTTATGAAGTGATCACCCCTATAAGTCTAGTGCCCATTTGGCACCATATATGGTTATTACAATATGCTGAAGTTTACATCCCCATGACTATTTTTATAACTGTCAGTTTGTACTTCTTAATTCCTTTCACCTTTTTCACATGAGGTAAAATTGTCTAAAGTGAATTGAATGTTATTAGAATACTGTAAGTGCTCTTTAAGTGGTGGCTCTTCTCTCTATTTATTCAATTTGGGTACATCTTTAAGTAGAGAAGCTGTCACTCTCAGAGAATACGCGAGAAGGCACGTCTCTTCAGCCCTTTTTTATTTTTATATTGTTGCTAATGGATGATTCTGACTTTATCCATTTCTAAAAATTTGATAATAATACTGTTCTTTTATGATGGTACTTTAGAATAAGACTCTACCTTCTCTATAATGTCCTAGCCATATCCTTCTGTTTTGCAAATTGGGTCGCTGAATGTGAAGAAAAGTAGTGACCTGTGCAAAGGTACAAGTTTAGTTGCTGAGTTGTACCTTAGCCCTGTTCTCTTGCTTTCCAGTAGAGTGTTTTTCTCTGCTTCTCTGAATTTTTCTGAGAGATAGATAGTGAGAGAGAGAGAGAGAGAGAGAGAGAGAGAGAGAAGCTATATACACATCCATTCATATATACATTTGTAACCAAGAGCTCTATTCTGTAAGAGAAGGTAAAGGGGAGAGAAATCCTGACGTGCACGGATGTAGGAGGAGTCCACAGAATGTGATGAGAAGAGGCTTTTGAACAATTTGAATTTTGCCAACCTGGATCCCACATTAAAGATTCTAGCTCATTAACATCTCTCTGACTCACCTCTGGAAATAAGCAGCCCCCTGCCTGCGAAGTATTGCATGGTGTTATTTGAAATATTATAAAAGCATTAGAACCTATGCCGCCTGCTGTTCAGGAGCCTGAATGCTTGGGTTTGGGGCTTTGTAGAGGACGCACACACAGACACAAACACCATGAACAGTTACTAGTGTGAAGTCACCCACCAAACCGTGAAAGGGTGTTCTGTGTGCTTGTTGAGAATGAAGTGGAAGTGGTGAAAGAAAGTGGGAATGAATGAGGTCATCTGCAGCCGGCGGGGGTGGAGGGACCCCTGCGAGGGAAACCTGGATCTGAATTAATGTGGAAGGTCAAAGGGACTTGTGAGTGGAAAGGAATGTGTGATGGGGGTGGCCATTTGGGAGTAAGGTCCACGTAGGGATGGCAACCAGGGTTGTGGGCTAGACTAGGGATCCTGGAAAAGGAGCACACAAGTAGAGTCAACAGAGATTACCCAATTAACTTAGCGAAAACTCTCCTGAGGATTCTGTTGTTAGCTCACTGGCTATACCTTGTCTGGGGAGAGAAGCAGAGAGGCTGTTTGTGGGAGCAGGAATTCCAAAGGCATCTTTTGGTTGCCCTTAAAGGTTTGGTTAACATCCAACGCTGGGAGGAATGATCAAGAAGCCATTTAATCATTGTAAAACAATGAGTATCTCATGTCAGAATCTCAAAACAATTAGAGCCTTTATTCAAAACAGACCTGGGCCACTCAAAGGAATAGGGGAGAACTTGCTGTCCCACTAGACTAGAGGGAAGCCAGCTTAAAAAAACAGTGCATCCGCAAATAGAACAGGAACATTCCTGCATAAAATCCAACCCCAACTAAATGAAGAGTGTAGGAGCATGTCATCACTGGCAATGGGAAACCTCATGAACTAATCTAGACTGAGAGAATTAAGGGGCATAAAAATATCTACTCCACTTAGACGGTCCTGGCTCAGTGGCTTTCTGGTGCCTGTGAGGATCATCTGTGCCAAGGAAGGATTGCAGCCTTCCTAGAGAGTACTGGAAGCGGTTGTAAAAGTTCCAGAGTGCTTACAGTGCTCAGCATCCTTCCTGGGGTTGTTTCAGAAGGAATCTCCATCCTTTCAAAGTTGGATAGAACTGTGCTACATCCTGCTGACTATTCACTTTGCAGTAGTTCAGTTGGATTATTGACCTTTATACATGTTGATTTGTTTTTTTCAGACTAGGTACCTTTACAATTAAAAAATGCAGTTGTGTATGTTTTTCCATGTTCAGATCTTTTTTGTTGTTGTTTTTCTTTTAAAACTGCTTTGAGCTTGAAGTAACTCAAAAGTGAGATGAGATTCTTGGAAAATAAGCCATCATCACTAATGTAAGAGATAGTAAGGCTATTAGATCTATACACTATTCCACCTTTAATCATTATAGTCTGGTATCACAGACCTACATTTAACTTAATACAGAAAAAGCCAACTGAGGAAGAAAGTGAAGTACCCAAGGGGGGTATTTTTTCCTGTTGTCAACATGACAAATGGTAAAATATTTGTCTTTATGAGTTAACTAATACCAGAAATTAGCCTCTCAATGTTATTTTGCCACAATGATTTTAAAATGAAAGCCAATGTGGTTTTATTTTTTTATTTACTTATTTATTTATTGTTAATACTCACCTGAGGATATTTTTCCATTGAATTTTAGGGTGTAAAGGAGTGAGAAGGAGGGAGGGAGAAAGAGAGAGAGAGAGAGAGAGAGATGTGAGAGAGACACATTGACTGGTTGCCTCCCGCACTACCCGACCAGGGCTGGGGATCAAGCCTGTAACCCAGGTTTGTGCACTTGACCTGAATCGAACCTGAGACCCTTCAGTCCATGGGCTGACGCTGTAACTGCTGAGCCAAACCAGCCAGGGCACTAATGTGGTTTTAAATGCTAGTGGCTTATGTACTGCTAACTCTCAAGTATATGTAGACAGAATTTATCCTTTAACATTTCAAGGGCGTTCTCTAAAGTGTTCTAAAATTTTCATTACAAAACATTTAAAGGATATAAGTAAGCAAAAAGTGTAAAATTATAATCACCATAATCTCACTACCCAGAGATAATCACTGTTAACATTTTAATTCATTTCATTCCAGTTCTATGGTTCATAAACTTCATTCATGGAAGTGTTTTTAGGATATTTTAAAACAGAATGCCTAGTCTCAGTTTCAGGGGACCCTGGATCAGCCGGTCCAGCCTCTTCTCCAAGAAGGAATGTCTTCCATCCTACCTGGACTCTATACCCAGTATCTCGACTCTCAAATGTCTCATTCCAAGATGCTTTGTATGTGAGCATAAAATATGTTTTCCAGCAAGTTTCACCTGTTGATCTTCAGAAAAACATTCTTCTTGGTATCTTCTCCAGGTTTTCCTTTTCTAACTAGAATTTTGTCAAGGAGAGAATCCTTCACTTTGAAGCTCCAGGACACATGGCACATGTTGGAAAGGAAGTCTCGGGACTTTCCCTAAGATGCCGTGATTATCTCAGAGGGAGACCTCTGTGCTCCTGCAGGAGTTACTTTTCAGCTCACTGCTCAGGACACAGTCTCCTTGAGCTGTTGTTTTCCCCATAATATCTTTTGGGCCCAGTTTGATGGAATCAAGAAGGACTTATGACCTGGCTCAGCACTCCTCCTCACGTACGGACTCTACACTCCTAACGGAAAGGCTTGGTGTCCAGAGCTTAACTCAGCTTCTTTTACTTTTCCAGAGGCATGGGTGAAAAATAGTCTTTTTCTTCTATGTTTTTTATACCTTATTTCTTCATGCTCAGTTTACTTTTTCTTATGTGCATCAATATGTAAATTATCTCTCTCATGAATGGTGTGATAGGCTCTCTTGATGTCTATGATAGCCATATCCCCTGCCATCTTGCTAACAGAAACTCAAATTGGGGTGGTAGTGGGCCAAATAAAACTGTTTCCCCAGACTCCTTCTTCAGTAGAAGTGGCTTCGTGAACTGCAGTAGCCAATGAAATGTGTATCGAATATATCCGGGGGTGCTGGGAAAGCTGAGCTGAAATAGCAATGTCTGGAGCTGTAGCAGCCGTTTTGCAGCTCATTGTGATCACGGGCTTGATGGTGAGAACCAACATGCTGAGAAAGAGAGGACAATAGAAACGACTGTGTTCTTTCATTGCAACATTGACTGGTTGAATTAACGCCTCAAATTCCTTATCTTCATCCTTTGTGTTACATGAGAAAAATAAACTCTTAGTAGCGTAAGCCATTTTTAGTGAAGTTTTTCCTTAGATTTCGATACAGATGGTTTACAAAATTATCAACCATTTTGGTTACCCTTTTCTGTCCAAACTCCACATTGTTGATGTCCCTCTTAGACTATAAAGATAAAGTAGGACACCATTATATTATTGCCTGGTACGTAATGGGACTTAAATTATTTGTTGAGCTAATTACTAAATAAAATGTACATGTTTATTAATGAATCCTAAGTATATTCTTTGCATTTTTATTTTTTATTTCATTTTATTTTTTAATCCTCACCTGAGGATATTTTTTCATCTATCTTTAGATAGAGCGGGAAGGGGGGAGGGAGAGAGAAACATCAACATGAGGGAGACACATTGATTGGTTGCCTCCCACATGACCCCAACCAGAGCCAGGGAGGTACGTGCCCTTGACCAGAATCGAACCTGCGACTCTTTAGTTGGAGGGCCGACACTCTATCACTAAGCCAAACTGGTCAGGGCTATTCTTTGCATTTTAAAAAATTAGACGCATGATGGGGTTATATTGGAGTTTTGGCCTGTTAAAGCTCCTAGATTTCTCAGATAAGCAAATTTGTCAGAGGTTCCTCAGACCACCCTCAGGCTTGATGATTCACAGGATTTGAAAGAGCTGTTATCGTCAAGGTTATGGTTTATTACCGTGAAAGCCCATAGATTAAGTTCTGCGAAGGGAAAAGGCTCATGTGGTAAAACCCAAGAGAAGCAGGGAGCAAGCTTTCGGGAGTCCTCTCCCAGTGGAGTCCCATGGGGATGTGCCTCATTCTTCCAGCAGTGGTGTGTGACAACATGTGCAAAGTGTTGATAACCAGGGAAGCTGATTCTGGCCTTAGTACCAACTGGGAAAGCTCACCTGAGCCTGGGTTTATCTCAGCTACTCAGATTCCAGTCCCCTGGCGCAAGAAAAGCCATTCACCATAAATCCGTTTGTTAGAATAATGTATTTGGCTCAAGGTCTCGGGCATACAAAAGTACTCTTATCAGGCAGACTATTCTAAGTATTCCTGGGTCATTTCTTAGGAGCCAGCCAAGAGGCAAACACAGAGATTTAGCAGTCATATAAAACATATATACTTAAAAAAGAACAACAACAACAAAAAAGTACGTGAAAATATCAGCAGGAATCCTGAGTGTGAGATATATGGCTTATTTTTTTTGAATCAATACTTTTAACAACTTTCCAAGATTTCTCCTTGAAATAAAAGACTATTGTAATAGTGAAGATTATTAAATGCAGTTTCTGGTGATGGAGACACTTTCTATTGACATGAAATCTAACTCTAAAAATGCAATTTCAGGGTTTGCTTTTAATAGGAGCCCTATTGGACAACAAACAGTATTTTCAGGAATGTGCTGGTGGTTTGAGATGGTTTCCATGGGACTGGCTCTGGGATGGGGGCAGGTTGACTGGGGTCAGAAGAGGGTTTGTGGGAGACACAATTGGTCATGTATCAGTAAATCTTATTTACTCTGAGTGTTTTGTTATAATGTAATTTTCATATAAGTTTTTAAAAGTTATGCTCAAGATTTTATCTCATCTAAGCCAATTTCCTTCCTTCCTTCCTTCCTTCCTTCCTTCCTTCCTTCCTTCCTTCCTTCCTTCCTTCCTTCCTTCCTTCCTTCCTTCCTTCCTTCCTTCCTTCCTTCCTTCCTTCCTTTTCTTTCTTTCTTTGCCTCTAGCGGGAACCGAACCCGGGACTCCCTGGTCTGCAGGCCGGTGCTCCAACTGCTGAGCCAAACCGGCCAGGGCTAGCCCAATTTTCTTTAATGACTCACACATCCAATGTAGTCATAGTTTGTTGAAGCCTACTATATACCTAGGCTTTGGACATGCCCTTGTCTTCTCCCTGTTTTTCTACGACATGAACGATATGAGATTTAGTTTATATGCCTTGTCTTCTTGCCATTCCTCCACAACACAGTGCTATGTTCAAAGAAACCCTTTGTTGGTATTATTGGCTTGGGGTTAAGAGTGTGTGATCTTTGATAAATTATTAACCTCTCTAAACTTTGGTGTCTAACTATAAAATGGAGATGCTTTTATTAAGAATATCATAGGCTTCTGTGACAATGACATTTTTTTTTCTGGTTTTCTTTTTTTTTTTTAAATTAATTAATTTATTTTTGTTACAGATGTTTCTCCTTCCCTGCCCCCACTGATTCCCCTCCCCACCTCCCCGCCTTGTCCCCAGCTTTGTTGTCCATGTCCATTGTTCATGCATACATGCATATAAGTTCTGTGGTTTATCTCTCCCCCCCACCCCCTCTTCTGGGGATTGCAATGACATGTTTCGTATGAAATGTTAACATGTTGCTTGATATAGTGTGAGTGTTAAATAAACATTATTCCCAGTTGTTATTCAATCTAAACTATGTATATCTGAACACACTCTGTGAATAAGTCTGTTCATTATTGTGTAGTCAGTATGCCTTCTTGCAGTGTCTATTTCTAGTAGACACGAAAATGAAGAGCTTTGGTTTCCTAAAAATTCTTAGCATATTAACAGAGTTCTCCATTTTAATATTAAATAATATTGCCCTCCACCACTGAAAAAATACTTTGAAGTGAGAATTAACTCTTCTAAAATAATCTGGCTCAAATATCCATTTAGTTTGTTAAGGGTAAGATGCTGTGACTGACTATTTCTTTAATAGTCTCTTTATTTTTGTAGATATAGCAGTTGGATAAACACCACGTTTCTATGATAATTCCCTGAGGATGTATTCTAAGGAATAGATGGTTGTTTGCATCAGTCAGATATTTCCTTGGCTAAGTTGAAAATTAAAGGATATAATTAAGGCTGAATAAAAATCATCCTTTCAAAACCTTACTGACCAGCAGGGACCACAGTTGCCTTGTCTTCAGAAATAAAATTTCAGTGACCAGTGTCCTCTCTCATGGGCTTCATTTCCATCATCGTCCTCTGGCATCTGCTCATCCTCTGCCTGTACCTTCTAGATCTCTAGTCAGAGACAACAGAGGCTTGGCTTCCATGCCTTTTGAGGAGGCATATCAGAGTTAAACTTTTCTTCACATCAGTGTTGTGAGTCTGACGCAACCAGGGCAGTGGTTGTAACGGTGAGTGGTTATTCCAGAACCTCTTAGGGCTTAACATTGACAGGATTGTGCTGATTGATTGGATATCATAAAGAGGAGTCCAGGCATCCTCCACATTTCTGACACGGATGAATGGTTGAAATGAGGCTGCCATTCACCGAGAGAGGAAATACAGCAGAAGAAGCATGCTTTGGAGCCAAGATAGCATGGTCCAAATCAGTTGAGTTGGGATGACTGTGGGATGCCCGAATGGGGATGGCTGGTGGACATTTAAGTCTGAAGCTTAGCGAGAAATCCAAGTAAGAGAGATTTGGGAGCATCATCCTGTAGTTAAAATCACTAGAGACCATGATGTTGGCCACAGAGAGTATTTCTCAGGGAATCACACTGTGAGTTCACTGTAAGCCATACTCATGTGTAAATGTTCTGCACACTGTGGCTGCTCTATAAACATTTGGTGAAAATGATGAAAAACTGATTGGCTCATGGGGGTAAATTGTTTTCTCATTTTGGGTCCAGAGAAAGGACAAAACATTTTTGTGGTAGGATAAAGAGGGTATGGCGTGTGGTTATAAGTGATATTAAGCATTGTTTACATGTAGGAAGCTGAGAGAATTTATGAATGAGTTTCAGAGAGCCAACAGAGACTTTAAATTATATACAGAAATGGGTAAAAGAGCCATAATTTCTATCAGATTCTTAAAGGGTCAAAAAATGTTTGAATAAATGCCTGTTATTTTAGAGGCAAAGGAAGGGAACAAAGATCACGTCAGAATAACTCAGAAGGCCAGAAAAATCACCTAAGCAGTGAGGGATCCCCATTCCTCCAGGCCATGCTTTTTCACCTTCTGCCAGTATTGCATAATATTGAAAGAATTTGGGGGTCAGGAGTTTCATAGGGTGCGTTGGCAGAATCAAAGGCCAAAATATGATTAATTCTAGGTGTGGATAATCTTGGAGGGAGAAGAAATGTAGGAATGATTGGGGTTTATTTCCAAAATCTGGCTACTTCTTCAGCCAGATTACTCACTTTCTTGTTTACTCCAAATAATGAGACCAGGAAGGCACTTTTGAGAATATTCAACAAAATAGTCCTGGTTATTTAATGTAGGAGTAGCATTTTTTCCTTTTGTCTTCCTCTTAAATGGATTTTTAATTTTTTTTAAGAGCAGTTTTATGTTCACAACAAAACTGAAAGTAAGGTTCAGGATTTCTCATACACCTCTTTTTTTTTTTTAAATAAAACATTTTTTTTTCTATATTGATTTTAGAGAGAGAGAGGTAGGGAGAAGGAGAGAGATAGAAACATTAATGAGAGAAAACATCGATTGGCCACCTCCTGCGTGCCCCCTACTGGGCAGGTGTCCTGACTGGAAGTCAAACCAGCGACCTCTTGGTGCATGGATTGATGCTCAACCACTGAGCCACACCAGCAGGCTCCCCTGCACCTCTTGTCTCCACACTCATGACCTCTCTCATTATCAACATCCCCCACCAGAGTTATAGTCGATGAATCTACTGGCATATTCTCATCACCCAAAGTTTGTAGTTTACAGGGCAGTTCACTCTGGGTGCTGTATGCTCTATGGGTTTTGACAAATGTATAATTACATGTATGCACAATTATAGTGTCATACAGAATGGTTTCACTGCCCTAAATATCCTTTATGCTCTGCATATTCATCCCTCCCTCTCCACTAATCCCTGGCAACTTCTGTTCTTTTTACTGTCTCCATTGTTTTGCCTTTTCCAGAATGTGATATAGTTAGAATCATACAGTATGTATCCTTTTTAGATTGGCTTCTTTCGCTTAATAATATGCATTTAAACCCCCTCTAATATCGTATTTAACCCAGTTATTAATTAACTGGAAAGGAGCAAAGGCAAGCCCTATATTACATGCATGCCCAGTAAAGTCTGGGTGACACAGGGAAGGTACTTGCCTGTCATTTACACCTGGGAACAGGTAACTGGCCAGAGTAGGCATGGCCACTGCAAGTGAGAGAAGATTTGATACTTAAGGTCCTAAACAAAGGAGCTGGCTCTCTTGCTCATTTGCTCTCTTGGGACTCTTGTTGTAGGGGGGTGTGCTATCATGCCCCTGCATTTGCCCACATGGCCCACAGCCATGTGGACCCCATATGATGGACTGATGCACTGTAACTAATGCCAATACTGTATGAACTCAGCTTCACCATGGATCGGAGACTCTGGACACCGGCTTTGCTTTTAGCTCTGCTGAATTGTCACCTGCACATCTTCCAGGACTGGATTAAGGGAAATGAGACTTTGCAAACCCAGAGATGTAATTCCATGCAAATAAAAATCCTCCCATGCAAGTCTCAGAAAATTCTTTTTCTCGAGATATCATGAGGACCTGACCCCAATCATTGCTCTTTAGTGCTGAATAATATCCCATTGTCTGGATGTACCAGTTTATAATTCACCTACTTAAGGATACCTTAGCTGCTTGCAAGTTTTAGCAATTGTGAATAAAGCTGCCATAAACATCCATGTGCAGGTTTTTGTATGGATATAACTTTTCTACTCATTTGAGTAAATACCAAGTAGTGTGACTGCTGGCTCATATGGTAAGGCTATTTTTAGTTTTGTAAGAAATTGTTAAGTTGTGCAAAGTGGCTGTACCATTTTGCATTCCCACTCCAAGTGAACAAGACTTCCTGTTGTTCTACATCCTCATCAGTATTTGGTGTTTTCAGTGTTCTGGATTTTGGCCATTCTAATACATGTGTAGTGATATATCATTCTTTTTTGTTTTTTTAACTATAGATTTAAAAAATACCTTTTCTTATTTGATTAGACAGAGAAGAAGAGAAAGGGAGAGAGATAGAAACATCAATGAAAGAGAGCATCAAATGGCCGCCGCCTGCATGCCCCTCACTGGGGATCGGGCCCACAACCTGGGCATGTGCCCTGACTGGGAATCAAACAGGTGACCTCTTGGTGCATGGGTTGACACTCAACCAGTGAGCCACACCAGTCAGGCTATGGCATCTCATTCTTGATTTAATTTGCATTTCCCTAATGACATGTGATGTGGAGCTTTAGGCTATTCTCCATCTGTCTATCTTTTTTGGAGAGCAGCATTTTTAAGATGTGAAGTTGCAAGTTTTGACTGAGACATGAAAGCACAGTAGATGGGACACACCAAGGACTCCAGACCAAATACACATATTTTCAAAAACTAGTTTTATAACCTTTGAATCATTCACTGCACAGAGGCTAAGAAGGATTGGGTTATTGAAGATTAAAAGAGAAGATATGAAAGAGAATATCTTTAGAGAGAGCTACTGGCGTTATGTGGGCCCATAGGGTACAGGAGGGATGCCTGCCCTTCCCCTCAAGGTCATTGAGAAGGCTTCAGCCAGACAACTTGCAATGTTCCCTGAACTGGGAGGAATGACAGAGGTACGGGGTTTTCTCCTACCTGGAAAATCTTCCTGGCTAGTTACTTATGTGCAAAGTAAGTTTATAGGGAAAAGGATGCTTTAGTATTTCCCAAGGATGTGAGCCCTCCATGAGCAGGAGCTAAGGGACAGATAGACTTAGATGCTGCCAAATAAGTTCTCCTGGGGTTGACCAGTTCTTAGCATAAGGAAGCTAGAGGCATCATTAGACCTTGGGTTACAGAAGGAATAAGTGGCCAGCTACCGAAGAGTGCCTCTTCCATATCAAGGGAACCGCCATGAGATATACAGAGCTATGGCGAGGAGGGTTAACCCATAGAACCCAGAAAAATGCATTAAATATTAGCCAGACCCAGGTTCTGTCAGTGCCAGTCAAGTAAAATATGTTCTGCTCATCTTGCTTCTCCTCCCTTTAGGACTCAGTTCCCTGAGATTTTATCAGAAGCAGAGGGGAAAAATTTTCTTGTTGAATATCTTATAAAGGGGTAGTAGAGGACCAAAATAAATTATACCTGGAGAGTCCTGCTTATTTAATATACCAGTTACATGTGAAAAAGGTGGCACAATGAGAAAAACAGTTTCAAGGTTGCAACTATCTACAGGAAAAGATTATTGATCCTGTTTAGTTCCGAGAACATGATTTTCTTCTAGAAGCAAGTCACTAATATTCTACTACTCTTCATCTGCTAACAGAAAGTAGAAATAGGCCAAATTGTGCTTTTCAATGGGGTTTGTTATTCTTTAAAAATTTAAGCAAAGGCCAATATCTTTAGGGGGTAAACCGAAGATGCTAGTAACTCCCTCTCATGTCTTAAACAACACAATTGCATTCGTACCATTGGGGGAGGTAAAATAATTGGTTTTTGCTAAACCATAGGACAGAAATCAACAGATTCAAGTTGACATTGAAAGTCAAGTTTGCAAGAAATTACTGACATTCATGGATTCAGAATATTAATGGCAAATGTGCTCGGGGAATCTGATACTCTCTCTTCCATGCATCCTGGCAGAGCCTGTTATTTAAATCTATTTAAATGCATCTACTCTGATTCTGGAAGACCCCACACAGGCCAGTGTGCACTTGGAGGGGTGGTGGGGAGCACTGGGTCAGTGGCATTGTGCTGGTATGATTCCAACTCAAATGTGGGGGAATCAGTTTGTTTGCTTACTTGTGGGTTTGCACAAACTCAGAAAGCATGTTTGAGTAATTCTTCTGAACAGATTTAGATAGCATATATTAGAGGAGCCAGTGAAAAATGTTGATGATGGAGAAATAAAAATGTATTCTTATGAGTGGTAGATGGGAAAAAATATCTAAAGGATAAACAGGAGGAAAAAGCACATACACTTTTTTTTTTTATTAGCTTACAGAACTGAAATGATTTGCAGATGTTCAGCTGAGCATTTCACATAAAACATATTTTATATACCTGGGCTTTTCCCCCCTTCACTTATTTTAATAGCTGAAGCATCTTTCTCTTGTGAACAATTTATTCTAATGGCAATAAAAATGCAACAGTACCACTTTCTTATGCCCAAAAGCAAATGACTTATATGGTGTCTTAGACTGCTGTATAGGGCTGAGCTCTGATCATGGAAATCAGCTCTCCGCAGACATGTGATGAGTGACGTTGTAAACAGGGACCCACAGGAAAAAAGCACAGCTTCTAAAATAGGAAAACAAGGATGTCAGAAAATCTCCTTGAATTTCACAGAAGGCTTTTCCTAAACTGGGTAATTCTTGCTAGTCTACACAGTACTTTGATTACTTGCTACCTTTTCTCAAAGTTGACGTAAGACACTTGTGAATTTACCTTTTGGGCTGTGTTGCTTTTTCTCTTTAGTAAAAGCTTCTATTGATGAGGGAGACACATCGAGGACCCTCAGTGTCCTAGAAAAGAGATTTTATTGGATATTCTGTAAAATTATTTCATGGGGATAGATGTTTCTTCTGGAGTTCACTCTTTTCCCTTGACCACGTGATGAAAGGAAGTCCTTTTTCCCATATGCACTTTCTAGGCCTTCCTTTTATGTAATATTATGTAAATAAGATCTTGATTATTTTATAAAACAGTGGCATTTGGCATATAACTCAAAGCTATTCCTTAAAATATTTCTTTTAAAAATAACACAATTCCTAATAAAGAACCTTAATTTTACTCTGACTATGAGTTTTCAGGAAATACAAAGTTGAATGAAAATGTATTTCCTGCTTGTATTTCTTGTTATTTTATGATATTAGCTATTTCTCAGAATGACGTGATTCTCCATTTCCCCAGGTAAATATGCAAGTAAAGCATTCTGATTGTTTTAACAGTGGTTCCTGGAGCAGACCATGGAAGAACCCATTTGGGGCAGATGAGAAGCTCTGAGCAGAGCATTTTGCCTTGATTGACAGGGACATTCTCCTTAAAAAGCTCAGGAATCAGAGTCAATGTTAACTTTCTTTTCTTTCCCTTCCAATCGTGTATTTGTTTAAGTGAAGGAACTTTTTTTAAAAAATAAAATGCCCAAAGTACATTTCCTTGTGTGAGGCATTTGGTTATTGTCAGTGAAAAATTTGTAATTTGCATATCTTTTACTCAGCCATTGTACTTCTAGGAATCTGACCACAGAAAGACTTGTTCCAAGATTTGTATTTTTATTTTTTCAGCCTCATAGGACTAAGTCCAAACATTTCTTCTTAGGTTTAAAGTCTCCACCACTCAATCTCATCATCCAAGGGGTAATGTCTTTCCTGCCTCTGATGCCTCTCCCTCCAACCTCTACCAATGAGAGCAGCCGGCCCTTAGAGCTCTCCTAGGCGCCAGGAGAATTCTGTTCAATGGGGGGAGAAAAATAATGAAGGTAAAATGTTTTTGGATAACCTTCCCCTGGGATCAGCAAATTGTAAGATTTTTCTTTTACTTTCTCTCTCTCCCATATGTGCGTGTGTGCATGGGTGCGTGTGCTCGATCCCATGTGTGCGTGTGTGTATAGGTGCATGTGCTCTCTCCCATGTGTGCGTGTGTGCATGGGTGCGTGTGCTCGCTCCCATGTGAGCATGCTCCCACATCTACATTTTTGTGTGTGGCTGAACTATGTGCAAAGAAGTGCAGATACAATGCCAACTCACTCCCAGATAGTCCAGCATGAGAATAAAGGACATCTTTTAGATAATCACAATGCCAACATCTGACCCAATTTGTATTTAAATATAGAGCTTATTTTTCTTTTCATCCTTCTGTTAAATGTAATTGTGTTTTTAAATATGGGAAATGGTTACATGGTCCCAAAGTCCAAACTCTGTGTAGATAGAAAGGTGTAGTCAGAGGAGCCTTGCTCCTATTCACATCCCTGCCCCCCTCCCCCGCTCCCTTTCATCCCTATAGAAAACCTTTTCATTACTGACTAGTGTATCCTTCTTGTTTCTTTTTGTAAAAATAAGTGTTTGAAAGTGGGTTTCCATTCTCCTTTCTTAGTTTCACAAAAGGCAACAAGCTATATATATACACACTTTAGGTGCAATTTTCTTTATTTTGGGGGGCTTAACAATATATCTTGGATCTAACTTCCTATAAGGGCCTAGAGACAGATAATACTCTTCAGAAATAATATAATTGGATTAAACATCAGAATCAATGCATCATTATACTTTATACTAGTGACCTTACTTTATTTAAAAAAAAACACCACACAATTATTTTAAATATTTATTTTCAGTGAATAACATAACAGAGTGGTTCTTTATATATTTTCAAATAACTTTCATGCAGATTTTTGTTTGCTTTTCATGTGATTCTACAAATGACATTAAGAGAGAGTATATGCAGGTGTCTGCATTTTCTTGATTATCCCATATTAACTGATTAACAAATGGAGGTTCAGAAAGTATAGGAGACTTTTCTTCCATTACCCATTAGACCTACCTGTGAACATTCTTCTACAGCCCTAAATTAGTGACATATTAATTTTAGTCACAATATTAGAACATTCTATAATTTGATTTTTTCCCTAATATAATTGTAACTATCTACTATGGGGCATCTGATCATATAGTCCAAACACTTTGACCTATAACTATCATTGTTCCTTTGGCATAATTTCACTATTTGTGAAGAGCTAGAATTTTCAAACTCCTAATTTTTTATTCTCCAAATCATAAATGATCCCTTGTTATGTTTATAGATGAGAACAGAGGGGTATACTTCAGAATCCATAAGTTCTTTTGCATATTTTGATTGAAACAAATCTAAAATGTTCCCAATTGCATATTCCTGTCTGTTTTTCAAATCATAAGATACACTAAAACATGGATTAGGTTACTCTGTTTTATGTTAATGTCCACATGATTTCTATGCCCCTTTACATAAACAGGAATGGTGATTTGCTTCCAGAATATAGAATTTCTGGTTTCCTAAGCTAGAAAAAGTATAGTGAATGGGGTGATCTTCCAGATTCTCTTTCCATACTGACAGGAAATTTGAGGTTCCTGAGCAATGAAAGTCTAAATATAGGTTTAATGGATGTCCATTTGTCAGTAATACAGAGGAGAGTTGGCCTTGGAAGAGAGTCTTCTTCTTTCAGTGTTTCCAAAAGAAAATCAGCAACCCCAATTTCATCTAACAGCTATTTATACTTTAAAAAATATATATATATATAACAGACTTTGAGTTAGGCATTTGGGATAAACTGATGAATAAAGCACATTCTCTATTCTTAAGACTAGTTTAGCAAAAGGTAACTTATTCACTCAGATTTGTATGCTCATGACACTGGAGACATGCAGGGATAAACAGCTGGTGGGTCTGTGGGTATTTGACAAGCCAGGGTCTAGTTATCAGTCACATGGACAGAAGGGTAAAGAGTGAAGGGTCAAGCTCAGTGGGAAGGCCATTTGGTAGTGACAGTTGTTGGACCATTGAGCTGTAGATGGGAGATCTATTTCTTTAAAGTCTTCCAACTGTTTTGAAATAGTTTTCAAAACTAATAGACCGAGAAATTAAATGTCCTGGGTCTGCCAAGCTTGCCTTTGCTATGTCGTTTGTCAGCAATTAGATTGCCCTTATGTATCCATCCATGCCTCTAGCCTATTTTGGTAGGTCAGGGGGACTCCAAGTGAACATTCACTGGAAATACAATTAAGTTCTTAAATGTGACAGTCAAAGTGTCCTCTTAAGAATTAATTATTTCAGCCTGGCCAGTGTGGCTCAGTGGTTGAGCATCGACCAAGAGGTCACCAGTTCAATTCCCTGTCAGGGCACATGCTTGGGTTGTGGGCCCACTCCCCAATTGGGGGCATGCAGGTGGCAGCCAATTAATGTTCTTTTTTCATTGATGTTTCTATCTCTCTCTCCTTCTCCTTCCCTCTCTCTCTCAAATCAATAAAGAAAAAACAATAATTTCATAAGCCTATTTTTGACAACTATTGTTTTTCTTGTCTTGTTTGATTTTACAGTTGCCTCTAGCATCTAATATGTTATTAAGATATCTGACATGCCGACTCAGACATTTTTGGTGTACCTCTACAACACACAAAGACACACACACATACACATACACACACACCCTCCCCAATCCCTGCACATATACCTTAAATGACACCAAAAATAAATAACAAAGAAGGAAAGATACATTATATTTATTTTAAGTTTTGGGCCTAGGCTTATGCCCACAATTAATTTCAGAGTAGGATGTGGATAAAGAATTTGCATGTGTTTAGGGAAACTAAACAACCCACTGGAGGTCACTTGGAACATTCATTGTGCCCCTTTATTGCTTAGAAGCGCTGCACAGTGTCCTGTTAACCACTCAGCAATGAATCATGTTACCTTCACCTTCACGGGCCCTCATTTGTTTTAGCCTATCTTATTTTTATTTCTTAAATTTTTTGGTAAGGGGCTTATTATATATCTCCTTTAGTGAGCCAAGGTAAAACCTACCAACACTTGCCTATGAAGGATGGTTGAGGGTTTCTACATGCAGAGGAGGAAAGGAAAGGATCTTCCTGGAGACACCTCTCCAGCATCCCGTACATCTTTTACAGGTAGATCACCGACTGTGCTGTTTCTGACTCATATCCTTACAACAATTAGGAAGACACGTTTATTTCTTTTTATGCTATCCTCTCTGCTCACACTTATTCCACATTTCCCACCACATGTGCCATGCTACTTTTCATCATCATGGTTTGGATGCCAGTTCTCCCTGTTACTAATCCAGTCAATAGGCCTTTGTTGTGCATGTGCCCAGTGCCAGACACTTCGCCAGTATTTTCCCCCTAGATTAGCAATATTGCATGAGGTGGCGCAATGTTTTATTAGTTGATACATCAGTTTATAATTTAGAAAGGGAAATTAGGAATAGTTGCATAATGAGACTGAGTGTCCAAGGGGCTGAGGATTCACAAGAACAAGACAGACATTCCCTAGTACACACCACAGTATGGTGGGGCTTTATCAAGTAATTAGGGACGCCCTAAAACAGTGAGATGAAGAGCTTCTTCCCAATGTGTCTTTTTATTTATGTTATCATCTTTAGTTTTTCTCTAGGGTTATTCTCTCATATTTATTGAGGATTGCTGGCACAGTTTTCATATGCCAGTATTTGAAATTTATATGCACACATACACACAATACAGATTAAATTGAATAATAGCGCTATGGAAGGATAAACAATATATTTTCATATGAATCTTGTCATTTTCTTCAAATGAATGGCACTGCTTTTGCTTCTCTTAATTTTTAATAATTCTACCCTCAATTTTCCCTTTATTTACTACTGACATATAGTATCTTGAATTCTCATCACATTAATATATATTTATTGAATGGTTATGTCTAGCATTATGACAGATACTCTAGGGATAAGACAAATATTATTCTTAAGATTTTTGGAGCCTGGTTGTGAAGACAAAACTTACAGTCATGAAATACATGGAAAAAAGTGTCCAACAGTATGTACTTGTTATCAATTCAAAGAAGGAAGAGGTGTATAAGGGCTGCAGGAACTAGAGAGAGCTTGCAGAGTGGAAGGAGTCAAGTTAATCCTTGAATGTTGAGTACAGTGTAAATCTGCACAGTCCATGGGGGTAACTAACAGCCACAGGTGACTACAGAGCACTGGATATATGGCTAATGTGAATCAAGACCTGCTGTAAGCATAAAATTTGGATTTTAAAAACTTCCTATGACAAACATGTAAAATATCTCCTTAATATTTTGTATTGATTACATATTAAAATAATAACATTATGGATATATCACATTAAATTAAGTACATTAACATTAGTTTTACCCTTTAAAACTTTTAACATTTGATTCCTAGAATATTTAAAATTGCATTTAAAGCTTGCAGTTTGGGCTCACACCATCTTTCTATTGGAGAGATGCATATATAGATAGGAGAGGTCATTGCAAACTGAATGGAGTGGAGGGGGCAGGAAAGGGGGAGCAGGTGGACAGAGTCTTGTGGTATGAGGATGTGATCACGAATCAAGTTGAAAGTCAGAAGAAAGAAGGTTTTGAACTCCTCATAGTTGACACATCAAGTTTGTTGGGAGACTGGGAAATCTACGTGGACCTTTCTAGTGGGCATGGTCTAGTAGAATAGAGGCATCTTTGACTTGGAGGGGAGATTTGGGTCAGAGAGAGAGATTTGGGAGATATTTTTTTTGCATTTAAAATTTCAGAGAACATCTGAAGTTGTCTGAGGGGAGAGGTGTCTTGTAGTGGACCTCTAGGGCTTGATTTATGAGCAACTTTCCAGAAGGTTTACATGATACTTAACAAAATTAAGAGAACTGATTGCGTCTTGAGAAATGTTTCATTTTAATTGCTAAGGACTGGCAGAGGACTAAGCTGATGTTTGAGCAGGAATGCCTGGCAGCTTTGAGTGAGTGGTGTGAAGAGCAGAAACCCATGAAGGATGGGTGAGGGACCAATGTGCAGCAGCAGAGGGGTGTGAAGTCAGGCAGTGTGAACTGGTCCCCTGCCCCAGGCATCCTAGGGCTGCTGGAAGATAGGGGAGGGGTGATCCTGGCGAGGGCATCAGAATGACAGACACTGACAAGTTGGGAAATACTCTAGATTGGCATTTTGGTTTCCTGTTTAGCCATGAAAGGATGCTAGGAGTTCTTTTTTCTTAAGTCAAAAATAGTCATTCTCTTAGGAGATAGTCTAATATTTCATTAAGTGACATATTATAAGTTAGACAGGAAAATTTTTTAAAATATGTTTTTATTGCTGTTTTAGAGAGAGAGGAAAGGGGAGAGAGAGAAGCATTGATTGGCTGCCTCTTGCACACCCCCTACTGGGGATTGAGCCCAAAACCCAGGCATGTGCCCTGACTGGGACTCAAACTGGGACCTCTCAGTCCACGGGACGATGCTCAGTCCACTAAGCCACACCAGCCGGTCAAAAGGGAAATTTCAGAACAAGGGAATTATGATACTGAATGCCCCCCCCCCCACCCCGGACCATTAAGAAACTATGATTTCTTTGAAGGATAAAGCCAAGAACATTTTAAACAATGATGCTTTATTTGGAATGTAGAAAGTTTCTGAAGGTGAACTCCTTTGAAGATAAAACTCATTTTGAAATGTCTATGTTCTGGAAAGTATGTTAAAAATTCTTCCTAAATGCCCTGGCTCGTATGGCTCAGTTGGTTGGGCATCATTCCATGCATTGAAAGGTTGCTGGTTAGATTCACAGTCAGGGCTCATGACTGGGTTGCAGGCTCCATCCCCAGTAATGGGCATGCAGGAAATAAGTTATGGGTGTTTCACTCGCATCAGTGTTTCCCTCTCCCTTCCCCTCTCTCCAAAAAGCAATTAAAAATGCATTCTAATTACTTCATTGACATACCTCATTAACAAGAATAAAGTGATAATAGCTAACATTTTTCAAACATGGCTCATGGGTACTAGGTGGTGAAGAGTGCCCTTAGTTTGCTTTTGTTCATACCCATGTGGGTAACCACAGGCATTTTGCATAGCCTCTCGGTTCCTCAGCCCCCTCACCTGTGAAATGGGTGTAAGAATTGTACCTACTTTGTAAGAATGGTTTGATCACTGAATAAGGTAACACACAAGGGACACGTGGACATTGAACAATTTCTGGGACAGAGCAGTTTGACAAATGTTAGCCATTAGTTTGTGGAATGCTTACAATGATCTTCTTGGCCTCTTTATAAAGATGAGAAAATTATGTGTTGGAGAAAGAGTCAGAAGCTGGAAAATAAGTTGCAGAACCAGTATTCAGCCCTAGCTTAACGAGAATCTCAGGCTCGTGCCCCGAACCACCCTGACTCAGTAAAGCACAGCATGTGGGCGCTAGAGCTAAGGATGGTTTTCATGGGTGAGCAGTGCAATGGAGTTGATGATTGGAAACACTACCTTTGAACCCAAATTAAGGGAAATGTCATCCCTACCACCCCCAAATAATTCCAATCTCTCATTAGTAGATTTGCATTCTATAAGCTGTTGTACTGAATTATTATTATTGTATTTTAGGTTTCATGAATAAAAGATGTGGAGAATTATTTTCTCCCTTGTTTTATACACATCTACATAATAACCTTGATTTTGACATTAGGCTTAAAGCCTGAAAGATTTCTCTCCCATTCTTTCCAGAAAACTTTTGCTGGAGTCGCCCTAACCACTCTGTTACTGCCTTCCTTTATGCTACTACTAGGGTGGTCTCTGTGGGGGGAAGTTTTCCAAACCAGAGCCCTGGTCATTACAAATAGGGTGCAGGGGACAGCAACTGGGCAGCCAAAGTGGGTGGAGGATGTGTCCAGAAGCGGGGCTGCGGGCCGCCGTCGTGCCACTGCGTGTGACACGCGTGTGACATGGCTACGGAGATTTGGCGGGAACCTGTGACTGGCGGGCTTCGGTGCCAACGCCTAGGAGGGTGTGTTTCTGAGAATCTCTTCTGTTGGGGCACGTTGGCTAAATTCGTCGAAATAGAAACATTCTCCAAGATTACGCTTTTCTTTCTACCTCTCAGGGGTGCTCTAAATAAAAAATGTCCTCAGAAGATGTAAGCCTAGAAGCTTGGCAAGACTTTTCAAAAGCAACTTTAAGTATTTTTATTTTCCCTTGAAGGAGGCTTGGAAAACTCATTTACACCACTAAGCTGTTGGGAGATAGCTGGAGCCTGGAATAAAAATCATGTAACAAATGGCTTTTGGGACTTGTTTAACGGGCCCTGGTAGCTGAGACGGTGTGATCAGTGACAAGGAGTCCACGGCGATTTTGATTTTGCCAAATAAAAATAGACCAAAGAGAAGGAGTTCTGGAGGGTGCTGGTAAGGCCCAAAGGGAATCATCCTTGAGGGGTTTAGGCTGTTCAAGCCCTTTCATATCACAGATGCAAACATGGGGACCTAGAGATCTTGAGTAACATCTTGCCCAAGCTGGTGAGAGTCCAAGAGGTAGACCCCTGGATTCTTGCAAATTTCCTTATTTACTTTGCCATCAAACTGCTTTAAACCTTTTGCTTCCGAAATTTGTTAAACATTTACTGTAAGTCCAAATTTCTTTGTGGTGACCCTAATGATGAAGATGCCTCATCCTCCTTTCTGGGAATGACTCACAAGGTAATGAGATCGCCATCACCTTACACCCCACCTGGATCCCGACTCAAGGGGTCTGCACCTGGCTGAGAGCTCGCCCACCCACCATTTCCGAACTTCTCTTTCAAGCAGCTGAAACAGTTCACGACTTGACTTAAACAGTAGCATACGAGCAAATGTTAAAATTTAAATCTGGGCTTTTAGCCATACAAAACAGGGTGGGAGTTATTATTTTCTGCCAATTTTAAGTAAAATGAACATCCACTTTTTGTGGATTGGGCAAATGAGGCAGAAAACATCTTACCAGGCTGCCCCTGCCTCTCCTCCTGCGTTGTTTGTGTTGTACTCAGCA
The DNA here is from genome assembly GCF_014108415.1 of Molossus molossus. NCBI lineage: Eukaryota > Metazoa > Chordata > Mammalia > Chiroptera > Molossidae > Molossus > Molossus molossus. The sequence goes on along the minus strand of NW_023425366.1, from coordinate 27,215,143 downwards.
CTGCCACAGAATTGTCACCTTATGTCACGACAAGGACTTGATTAGACAAAACACCACCAGTGCAGGCCTTGGCCCATTAGTTTGTGTTCATTTGCATGTCCCTTGCTTTCTCAGAACGTGTACTTGACCCCGGAGCATCTGTGTTGCCATGGAACCCATTTTCTTTAGCTGTTAGGCACCAACATTTGCATAGTTTCCCTTTCAAGGCAGAATGCCTCCGTGTTCTTTAAGTTTCTCTCTACAAAGCATGGGGACAGTGTATTATTTCTGTATAATTATCCAATCGGTAGTAACACTAAAGGCCTGTCCTGTATGTATTATATGGGATAGTATCAAGAACAAGAATTCTACTCTGTAGACTTGGAAGGGATTTTAGCCAACACAAGAGTAAGCCATCACCTTACGAAGTTAAATGATTGCCCAGTCACCTGCTGTGCCGAACGGAGATGGAGGCCCCTTGCTGTCTTTCCTATTTATATTTACACAGTTATTAAAGTAATTTTTAACATATTTCTTTTGATATGAGATAAATCATTAGCAAGTTCAAAAAATACATATTAAGGATTTTTCTAAAGAACTTCATTTAATGCCCGGCCGGTGTAGCTCAGTGGTTGAGCATTGAACCATGTACCGAGAGGTCACCGGTTTGATACCCTGTCAGGGCACATGCCCAGGTTGTGGGCCCAGTCCCCAGTGGGGGACATGCAGGAGGTGGCCAGTCCATGTTCTCTCTCTCTCTTCCTCTCTCTAAAACCAATAAAGAAGAAGGAGAAAAAAAAAAGAACTTCATTTAATGCCTACTCATTGTATATGTGGATTTGAAGGTGGTGTTATATTTTGTGTATGTATATTTATGTGAATGGGTGTGAATGCAGCCCTTCTGATCCCTGCTTCTGTCTTAGGCGGGCTCTGGGAGAAGCTACAAAATCAATTTCATTCTTTGCTTACATCTCCAGTAGATTTCCTTGTTGCTTTTCTTCCAAGGAGGAAGCATAGGTATGAGACTTCCAAAGAGTCTCACCCCTTCCTGTTTTTTCAGTGTTCCTCTCATCCTCATACCTATTTTGTGGTAGTCTTCAAGGAATTTATAGACATAAAGAAAGTCATCTGAATTTCAAAAGGGAAAAAGGGGTTGCTTTTGAAAACCATCCACTTGTCAGGTCCTCTGACCTATGGATTGTCTAGTTTGATGCTCACAAAATCAGTGAGCCATTTATAATGGTAATCGCCCTTTTATTTTCAGGACACACTGAAGTAAATTGTTCAGTATAAGAACATTAGCCATCATGCTATTGGATGAACACCTTTGGCCACTTCTTCCTGTCACAGTGGATACACTCTTATCCTTGGCCCGTGACATAGTAGTCTCATGGTCTTGCCTTGGCCTCCCCTGTGGTCCATCCCCCTACATGCCAGTTTCTACCTGCTGGCCACCCTCCAGGCCCTCTCCTCTCCTCACACCATCCTCTCTCCCTTGGCAAAGTCATTTGTACCCTGTCTTCCATTATGGTTACAAATTTGTCTTATTGAGTCACACAGATGTATCTCTTGTCACGGTGTTTCTACCAGGTATTGCACTCATATATCCAGTAGTCTAAGGAGATGAAATGTGAACTTCATCTTGATTATTTCAAAGATATTTCCACTCAACGCATCCCAAGTCAAACTCACGAGTTTTGCCTCTGTATCTGGTTCTCTGCCCTGCGCCCTGGAGGCGGCCTCCTACTGGTCCACCCACGCCCTCTTGCCTCCTCCAACACGTTCTCCACACTGTGGCCAGCACATTTTCAAAGGCAGATCTGACTCCACATCTTATTTTAAAGTAACCATTGATCTCAGAGTAAGTATCTGAAAATAAGTCAGCCCCTTGTGACTATGTTATGATGTCCTGTTCTTCTTCAGTTGTAATATTTATGCCAGTTGCAACTTTCTGTTTGTTCTTACTGATTTGTCCTTTAAGGCTTATGTTTTCTGCTCTATCATGGACTCCACAAAGGTATGGATATTTCTGGGATTCCAGCCATTGTTTCCCTACTACCTCGCTACTGCATGGCAAATAGGAGACACTTGATAAATGTTTATCAGATAAAAACAGATGATGAAACTCAGACTTAAAGAGATTAGTTGAAAATGTACTGAAGTTTCTTATACTTGTATTGTTTAGTTGTAAGTACCAGAGTTTCTCACAAATTAGCCAAAGCAAAGGAAAACAGGGGAGCACAGGGGGTAGTTATGCAGAATGCAAGTGTGGGGCTGGAGCCAAGCAGAGAAGTCTGTGGGCAACCACAGGAGGGTGTATGTGTCTGTCTGTCCTTTCTCTCAGCCCCATTCTCTGGCTCTTAGCCTCAGCGTGTGAGGCTCACATCCTTGTTCTCTCTGCTCATCTTCACTGTTCTGCTTAGTCGAAATGGTCATACAGTCTCCATTATTATTCACATTCAAGGTCTGGAGCCACTGGACAAACTTACACATAAGAAAAAAATGTGGGAAAGTTATGTTCCTGGGAAAGAGGTCAGATGGCTGGGCCTTGCCTCTCAGTCATGTCTGTGTATTAGGTTTCCACCCCACACCCACTGCACATCCACTCTGCTCTGGGTGGGCCAGAGCTACCTGGCTCCCCCTGAGAACAGGTTGGAAGAGGTGATGAGTGGGGGTGACCTGGCACCCCCCCATCCTCCAAAGCATCTTCCGTCCCAAGGTGGCAGAGCTGAAACGTGAACTCTGTGGTCTTTGCATCCTGCTTCGTGGCATATTCCCCTAACTTAAGCAGACCCCCATCTAATTCATTTGTGAACTTTGAAACTCCCAGTAAAACTTGTGCTGTGATGGATGACAGCCATATCTACCAATTGTGAGTGCCCTCTATCTGCCAGGCACCTTAAATGCATTTAAATGCTTACTCTCATTAAACTGTATAACAGCCCAATGAAGGGTATCATTTTTGTTAGAAGAGAAAACTGAGAATAAGAGAAGTTAGGTAATTTTGTGGAAAATGTGGCCTTTGAAATCTTGTGCTGCTCTTTTAGGATTTGGGTACCTGAGGTGTGGTCTGCAGCTAGGCCATCTCAGCCCCATCCGGAGTCTGCTAGAAGTGCAGACCCTCAGGCCCCATCTCAGAGGCAGTGGGTCAGGATGGGCATGTTCCCGGATCCCCAGCGGGTCCGTGTGCATATTAAGGGAGAAAGCTCTGGTGTAGAACTCCTAGGATCTCATTCTAATTTGCTCTGAGTAAGGCTTTCACTGTGGAAGGTGACTGACCTCGCATGTTCCCCCTTTGCTCCTCTGTAGAATGGTGACAATGAGGCTAGATGAACAAATGCATGTGAAAATGTTCAGTGCCGAAAGGGCGTTTCTTTCTTTTTAAGAAATATGTGTTTATGGAGAGAGAGGAAGGGAGAGAGATAGAAACATCGATGTCAGAGAGAAACATTGAATGGCTGCCTCCTGCATGCAACCCGAGCATGTGCCCTGACTGGGAATGGAACCAGGACCTCAGTCCATGGGAGGACACTCAATCCACTGCGCCACACTGGCCGGGCCAGAGGAGCATTTTAAAAGGTGAGTTGAATCAATATGTGAAGAGGTTAACCAAAAAAACATAGACACGATCAAAGATAGCCAGAGGGAAAGGGAGGAGGGGAGTAGGTAGAGGTGGGCAAAGTGGGGGAACAGGGATGGAAAAAGACTTTGCTTGGGGCGATGGTGTGTGATTCAGTAGGCAGATGATGTCTTACTGACTTGTACACTTGCAACCTATATGGTTTCTGTGAACTAATGTCACCCGTATAAATTCAATTTCAAGAAAGATAAAGTACTTTTAGAGAACAAAACTGGAGTCGCCTTGTAAACTGTGTTCTTTTCAGTGAAAACAAACATTGTTTGCTCTAATGATTGAGCAGTGCAGGCATTTCCCGGATCTATTCTCCTTGTGTTCTTGCTCGTGAGGGTATAGGACATCTATTTTCTGTTCGTCCAAATTTAACTTATAATCAACAAACTTTTTGCCAATTCTTTTTAAACTTGAACACCCAAATGCATACATATATGCATGTGTGGGTGCACATGCATGTACGCACACACACACTCACATGCACACACACATACACTCTCTCTCACACACTCACACACACAAACTATCCTATTAAAGCAAAAAAAAACAACCAAGTTTTTACTTTTGCTACAGTGCCCCACCCCACGTGTTTCTTAGAAATTTGAGGCCTATGTTGGAGGCTTAGCTTTGCAGCAAAGGGCAAATCCTCAACGGTGGGGCCATGTGAGCAGCAGGATTCAGAGCTGGCAGCTGCGTCCTAGTTAGGGCACCGTCAGCCGCCAGGCGCGGTCCGACTGGCACAGTGTGTAGCACACAGGGCTGCTGTGGGAGCTCGCCAGCCTCTGGAGGTGGGCAGCTATTGAGATTGGTTTAGCAGCCCAGTGGTGGTCTGGCTGAGAGTGTAGGGCTCTCCGTGGTCTTCTTGGCCTTCCCCACAGACACAGTTCCATCACACAGTTGTGTCCAGGAGGAAGAACCAGGAAAGGAAATCTCTTCTTATGGCCTCATTTTTTAATCAGGTAGAAAATATTGTTCCCAGAACCTGCCACCCCCACCCCCCGCCATTACAGTCCATTGGTCAGAGCTGGTCACAGCCAGATAACAACTCTCTACCCGATACTTGAGCAACACTGGGTCCAGTTCGCAGAGAAGCGCAGATGGGTGATCTCACAGCTGTGCCCACAGAAAGAGGGATGTCATTTAACTTGATATAACAATAAGGTATAATCTCTTGGTGCATTTGTCAGGGTTCTGCGGAGAAACAAAACTGATAAAATATGTACATCGATTATATGGCAATTTTTTTTGTTATGTATATTTCACCAAATTTTATATATTATATAAAACACAATTTTTAAAAAGTGAAGAAAGAAGGGAGAAGGAAGAAACCATGCAGCAGGCTATTTTACACAGTGAAGATCTATTCACAGCGTCAGCAGTGGGTTGCAGGGCCTCAGCTGCTCCCTTTAGGAGCCAGAAGAGGTGGGGCTGGTTTTTCCTTTGCTTTCCAAGAGGATAAATCTTCACTTCCCTTTAGAACGCAGAGCACGGATTCTGGCTCATGCCCTGTTATTTATTGCTGCCAGGCTAAAGGGAGCCTGCCAAGGGAGTCACACAGGTGCCAGGCTGTGTTCAACTCAAAATGGCATATGTGGTTTCTAAGTACCCTGTTCGCTAGGCCCAAGGGATTGAATATGGAAATAGTCCATTCCCTGCATCTGGATTCCAAAAATAAACCCAAGGCTCCTCGGGAACCTGGGGCCAGTCATCTAGATCCAAGCAACGGCACCTCCTTATAGGTGAGGCCACGTAGGAGGAATTAAACCCACAGTGAATGGTTTCCAAGTCAGACTCGTTTTGTATTGAGAATTATTTTCTTCTTTCTTATATGGAGGTTGCTTTTTTATCCTTTTGAGTCTCTGACAGACACATCAACTGGTTGCCTACCGCATGACCTGACCAGGGCTGGGGACAAACTGCAACTGAGGTACGTACCCTTGACCGGAATCGAACCCACAACTCATTGGTCTGTGGGCTGACACTCTAACTGCTGAGCCAAACCAGCCAGGGCCCTAGTGGTATTTTTGTTTGTACACTATAGAAGAAGCAAGTTGTGTTTTTGGAAGAAGAATGCATAGGAAGGTAAAATAAAAATGGAAGTTGAGGACACATTAGGAGACACGAAGTATTGTTGGGAGGAGACACGTGTTTGAAACAGCTGGAAACCTGCCAATCTGCTGCCATTCAGTTTAATCTAAATGTGAGATTGGGAAAGAGCTATGGGACCTAATAGATGACACAACGACTTGAAGACCACAGAGTCATGAAGCTGACAGTGAAAAATATCTGTATGCCTACATATGGATGTATGTGTGTTTCATCAAGGTCCCTGGATAGGTAGTCTAACTTCCTTAATTTATAAATGAAAAAATGGCATCACAGAACTTAAGTGACTTGCCCTAAATAATATTCTCTAAAAGTGATTCATAAATATGTAAAAGACATTTGTCATTGTTCTATGAGGAAGTTTTTCACATATCTTATGAACAAGGGACAAAAAGTTATTTTGCCAAGTTCCTAAATGGTCAACATGTGCCTAGTTTATGATATAGCAAAATATTTGTCAAAAAGAAAAAGAGGAAGATTAGTGGAATTAGGGCAAAGATTGGAAAGATTTCCAGCATATGGGTTATTGCTTTGACAACAAAACACCTAGAGGCATGAATGATTACTTCACATTGATGGTAAGAATTAGAACTGATACGGAACGATGTAAGATAAGGCAGCATCCAGCAATGCACATGAAGTGTTTTCTTTGCGTGAGAATGAGCTGCTGATCCCCTCATGACCTCATGTAGGGTTACCACAGTCACTTGCATTGTTTGAGGATATTCTTGGTACCCACACGTATGGTATGTTTGTTATATATGCATCTTAACACTAGCACGAGAGCTCTTTGAAGACAGTTTATAGATATTTGTCCTTCCCTGTGTGCCTAGCCAATGTCTTGCACATTGCTGCTACTAAGTCATGGTTTCTGAATGAGTAATGAGTGAACGTGCAGAGGAACAAATTAGTTCATGCAGTGAAGGCCGTCGATTCTCAATAGCGCCTGCCCAGATGACCTTAATAATACCTAATAAAATGTTTCCACTTGTTCATGCTTTAACCTTCCAAATTCTGCTTAAGCTGGGTGTGATTTCCTCTTTACAATTTATGAACAATTACTTAAAATGCTTATCTTGATGAGCGATAGTAGCTAATGAACTGTAGATTTAAAAACATATGAATCAAGTGGCCGTTGGGGACTTGTTCCCTCAACCAGTATGGAAGAAAATGTTTAGAACTACAAGTGGTTCCATTCTGACCAGCCACGTGCTTGTGGGTGTGTCTAATCCTCATCCCCTCCCGAATTTACATCTTGTCAGGTTTGACTTTCTCACCAGATAGTAGGCTCCTCAAGTGAGTTGACATTTTTGGTATCAACTATGAAATTCATAAGCATATTTACTGCACATGCAGGATATTGAATAGAAGTAGAGTTCCCAGCTTAAGGAATGGGATGTTGCAGCCCATTCAAGCCCTCTCTGTGCCCTCTGACCCCAGGTCATCTGCATCCTGATTTCGTGCTTATCACACCTGTTATTCTCTTTACAGGTGTTCTACTTATGTATATCATAATATTAATTTTTCATTTTTGGAATATAATATAAATGGAATCATACTATATGTATTCTTAATATCTTGCTTTTTTCCATCAGTTTCATAGTCATGAGAACTGCCCATGTTGAAGCCCGTAGCTATATGTATTTCTTTCATTTTCACTGTTTTTTTAGCAACCTCTTATCTTTCTCCTTTCCTCTCTCTCTTCTCTCTCTCTCCCTCCCTCCCTCCCTTCCTGCCCACCTGCCACCCTCCCTTCCTCTACACATATTTATTGAATTCTTTCCATGTGCCAGACACTGTTCTTGGCTACATAACCGGACACAGCAGTAAATAAAACAAGATCAAAGTCCTTGTCCTCATGGAGCTTAATTTCAAGGTGGGCGCATAGATGCCAAACAAAATAAATTGTTCATATCTGATATATGAACACATCAGATGTTGATAATTGTTATGCAGAAAAGTAAAGTACAAAAGGTTTAGGGAACCTGGTTTGCAGGGATGATTTTCAACATTAAAAAGAATGGTTACTCTCTTGTCCTTTGAGACAACATGGAGGGACCTGGAGAGCATTATGCTAAGTGAAATAAGCCAGTCAGAGTAAGACAGGTACCACATGATCTCACTTATTTGTGGAATATAATGAACAAAATAAGGTGATGAACAAAATAAATCCAGAGACATAGAAAAGAGTACGGTTCAGACTGACAAACCTCAGAGGAAGGGGGTGAGGGGGAGGGATGAGATACACCAAATAACTTATATGCATGTATGCATAACCAATGGACATAGACAACAATGTTTAGGGAGGGGGATGGGATTGGGAGGAGGGTGTCTAGAGGGGAAAAAGGAGAAACATCTGTAACAAAAATAAATTAATAAAAATTACAAAAACAAGAAAGGACGGTTAGGGAGTATAACATGATGTATTTACCTGTGTTCCTGCTGATTGCATTTGGTGCCTTCATTTTGAGGCCATTATGATCAATGCTTTATGTGTGTTCCACAGAGGTGCAGAGGTACCCCTAGGTATATATATGCCTGGGGATGGGATTGCTGGATTTTTTAAATATGCCAAATAGTTTTTTATTGATAATGATTTATTCATCTTCGCATTTTCAGTACCTACCCTAGTGCATGGCAAAGAGTTGTAATATTTACTTGACCCAGTAGAACTTTATTGTAGAAACAAGAACAACAGGAGCTAACACTCAAAACCTCTTTCAGCCCTGGCCGCTTTTGCTCAGTGGTTAGAGCCTGCGGTCCAGAGAGACCCGGGTTCGATTCCTGCTAAGGGCATGTACCTCGGTTGCCGTTTGTCCCCAGCCCTGGTTGGGTTGTGCAGGTGTCAACCACTCGATGTGTCTCTTCCATGTCGATGTTTCTCTCTCTCCCTCCCTCCCACTCTATCTGAACAAAAAATGGAAAAATGTCCTCGGGTGAGGATAAAAAAACAAAACAAAAAACCTCTTTCATCATACTAATTGTGCTCCGCTGTTTAGGTAGCAGGCCTTGCATGCAAAGCAGAGACCGGCCTTCCATTTATGTTCTGTGCCAAATTGTTCTCAGAGAATGCCTTCTGAGCTTCTCCCAGTTCACTTTGGCTGTGACAATTGGAGTTGCCAAGTCCTCTTTAACAATAAAGAAACACTACGAGCAGATTCTAGCTGTTTATTGCAAGTATTTCTTACTCTCCTGTTTGAAACAATCTCTGCAGGAGCCAAGTTCTCTTCATAGGACGTCATCCCCTTTTCTCTGTGCTCCTGGCTTCTGGAGCTTGCCTGCAGGGAGTGCTCTTCAGCTCCCCGTACGAAATCAGAAGTCTCCACTTGAACCTGCCCCTTTGAACATTCCTGACCGGCTGATGCTTTGGCAAGCAGAATGCTGTACTTTAAAATTGATCCTTCCTTGCTTGTGGAAAATGAATCGAAGGTACTTGGGGAATTATTTGGGCTTGGGAAGGCTTGATGCCTCGTAAAATGAAGTTCTGGGCTGAACTACTCTTGAAATATGACGAGCCCCAGAGTTGTGCCTTTACTTTCTAAATATTTAAAATAAAAGTGGGTGGTTCTACCCAGTTGTTCTGCGTATGAGTGTTTCATCATGTTTTAAAATGTCCAGGCTCAGCATTTAAAATATATAAATTCATTTCTCATGAAGCCCTTTTAGATGCAGTCATTTGGAACTGTTTAGCAGAGAAATTGTCAGTAACTTTTAAAGAAATTTTTGTAGTTCTCATTCTTTTCAATATATATTGAACCATTAGTTACCGACTAACTTATATTTATCAAAACTTGGGATAAAGTGTTCCTTCTGTCAAAGAGTTCTTGGTATATATAGTATGAGATTCCAATGTACTTCCCTCTCTCCTCCATTATAAAAGAAGTCACAAAGTGCATTTTTGTCATATGAATGCAAAACAACAGAAATGTCATGGCGTTGTGTGTTTTTTTTTTGCCATTTTGATATAAATGGTCATTCTTTTTTTTTTTCTCTCTTTCCTTTTTATAATTTATTTAATTAACTGATTTTTGTTACAGTTGTTTCTCCTTTTTTCACCACTGACACCCTCCTCCCGATCACGCCCTCCCACCCCCAGGATTATTGTTATGTCCATTGGTTATGCTTATATGCATAAGTTCTTTGGTTTATCTCTTCCCTCCCTCCTCCCCCCTCCTCTGAAATTTATCAGTTTGAACCCTACTTCTGTGTCTCTGGGTCTATTTTGTTCATCACCTTATTTTGTTCATTATATTCCACAAATAAGTGAGATCATGTGATACTTGTCTTTCTCTGACTGGCTTATTTCGCTTAGCATAATACTCTCCAGGTCCTTCCATGTCATGGCAAAGGATAAGAGATCTTTCTTTCTTACAACTGCATAGTACTCCATTGTGTATATGTACCACAGCTTTTTTATCCACTCATCTGTTGATAGATACTTGGGCTGTTTCCAGATCTTAGCTATTGTAAACTGTGCTGCTATGTACATAGGGGTACATATATTCTTTCTGATTGGAATTTCAGGCTTCTTATGATACATTCCTAGAAGTGGAATCACTGGGTCAAATGACAGTTCAATTTTTAATTTTTTGAGGAAACACCACATTGTTTTCCACAGTGGCGGCACCAGTCTGCATTCCCACCAGCAGTGAACTAGAGTCCCCTTTTTTCCACACCCTCGTCAGCATTTGTTGTTTGATGATTTGTTGATGGCGGCCATTCTGACAGGTGAGAGGTGATACCTCATAGTCATTTTAATTTGCATCTCTCTGATGATTAGTGACATTGAGCATTTTTTCATATGTCTCTTGGCCATTTGTATGTCCTGTTTGGAGAGTTATCTATTTAGGTCCTCTGCTCAGTTTTTAATTGAGTTCTTTGTCTTCCTTTAGTTGAGTTGTATGAGTACTCTATATATTTTGGAAATTAACCTCTTATTTGATGTATTGTTGGCAGTTATGCTCTCCTATATAGTGGGCTCCCTTTCTATTTTGATGCCTGTTTCTTTTGCTGTGCATAAGTTTTTTAGCTTGATGTAGTCTCATGGATTGAAATAATTGGGATAACTATTAAAATGTCCACACGACCCAAAGCAATCTACAAATTCCATGCAATCCCCATCAAAATACCAACACATATTTTACAGAACTAGAACAAACACTCCAAAAGTGTATATGGAACCAAAAAAGGCTGCAAATAACCACAGCAATCTTGAAAAAGAAGAACGAAGTTGGAGGGATCACATTCCCAGATTTCAGGTTATACTACAAAGCCACTGTAATCAAAATAGCCTGGTACTGGCATAAGAACAGGCATCTAGATCAATGAAACAGAACAGAGAACCCAGAAATTGACCCAAGATATTATGCTTAATTAATATTTGACAAAGGTAGCAAGAGCATATGGTAAAGTCAAGACAGTCTCTTTAATAAATGGTATTGGGAAAATTGGACAGCTACATGCAAATAAATGAAACTAGACCATCAGCTTACACCATACACAAGAATAAACTCAAAATGGATAAAAGACTTAAATGTGACTTGTGAATTCATAAAAATCCTGGAAGAAAATGAAGGCATCAAAATTTCAGACATCATATGCAGCAGAATTTTCACTGATACAACGCCTAAGGCAAGAGAAACAAAGGAAAACATGAATAAATAGTTATTCTTAAATTTTGGCTCTAGCTTTTAAAAATAATTTTCAACTTTAATCTAGATAACATAATTATGATGTCACCAGTATGTGTGTGCATGCATGTATGTGTGTACACATGGTATATTTTGTGAGCATCACATTAGTTTTACTCACAGAAGACACTAAAAGTAAATGCCAGTGTTTATGAGATTATTGAATAAATGAATAATAGATACACACTCTCAATAACAGTTATAGCGAGAAATGAAAAAGGAATTAAAAAGACAAACTATGAACTACAGTTCCATAAAGAAAATATAACTTATTTACTGTTTAACTGTTCTGTGAGCCTCTTCTCGCCATTTATATTTAATGTGGTTCAGGGTCCAGAATGCCAAATGGTTTTCAAAGATGTTATGACACTAAATCCGCGGAGTCCATTTAGCGAGAGTTGTATGGATGGAACGGCTATTTGGTGCACGATACGCCCGAGGTACATTCAAACGTTGCGAGGTTCGCTCTTTGGCTCCTGCAGTGATGATGCACTGACATTAAAGGACCTGTGAACAGCTGCATGGTCTTGGTGAAAAGTGTAGACATTTTAAGTCTTTCAATGCATAAGAAAAACGATGTATTTGTGTATGGCTTCTTTTTGAAATAAAGATAACACGGAATAAAACTAAGCATTTATGGATGTTTCCAGTATGCAGCTCCTAAAAATAACCGGAATAGAAGTAGTAGATTTTCCTACTTTAGAGGGAAAAAAGGCATATGATCTTTCCCATTAAAGTGAATGGCAGTTGGCTGCGTTTTCCTGTCTTTCTGATATGATTTTTCCAGTCATAAAACAATGATTAGTTTGTGCTCAAGAAAAGTCTGTCAAGTTTCCATGAAGGAAATATCTGTTAAAACCTAGGCTGTTTCTAACACGACACCATGTTTTCACAGTAAAAATGTGAAGCCGAGGAAAGTTAATGTTCAAATGAAAGGAAACCTTCATCTTCATTCAGCAAAATGAGCTTATGCTTTGGTTGCAAGTATTTATAAGAGGAGAAAAGTGACAAATATGGTCTTTGTTTGAGGGCCTTCGTGTCATGTTAAAATAGTTACAGGTCTCCAGAGAAAAGAACTAATAATAGGATGTATATATTTATATACATTATTATATTTGTGTGTGTGTGTGTGTATCCAGTTGACCCTTGAACAACACAGGTTTGAACTGCATGTGTCCACATATACACAGATTTTTTTCACTAAGTATCTGTGCTATTTTATATCCAAGGTTGGGAGTCCATGGATATGGAGGGTTGACTATATGCATTGATCTCTGTCATTTTTTTATAGGGGACTTGAGATTCCATGGATTTTGGTATCTGTGGGGGTTCCTAGAACCAACTTAAGTTTTGGACAAGTCAAAAGTTATATGTGGATTTTTGACTGTGTGTGGGTTTGGTGCTCCTGACCTCTACATTGTGCAAGGATCCAGTGTATGTAAGTGTTTGTGTGTGTGTACCCATGACGATTATGGATGCTGATACATTCCAAGAGAAACAGAACCAATACAATTTGGGGGGGATGTGTTCTCAGTGGATGCTTGAATCCACGGATAGTCCTGAAACCTGTGTATATGGTAGTATTTTTTTAAACATACATACTATGATAAAGTTTAATTTATGAGACACAATAAGAGATTAACAACAATAACTAATAAAACAGAATTATAACAATGTACTATAATAAAAAGTTACGTGACTGTGGTCTCTCTCTGATAATCGATCTGATAACCTAAATAGCTACGAAGTGACTAATGGACAGGTAGTATAAACAAGGTGAATACATTGGACAAAGGCATGATTCACATTCCATGTGTGACAGAGCAGACTGACGAAAGATTTCATTACATTACTCAGAATGGCACACGATTTGAAACTTATGAATTGTTTATTTCTGGAATTTTCAGTTTAACATTTTCAGACTGCTGGTAACTGAAACCATGGAAAGCGAAACTGCAGACACGGGGGTGGGGGGGTGGGCTACTCTGTGTGTGTGTGTGTGTGTGTGTGTGTAATACTATATTATACTATGCATGCACACACAGAGGAATTGACTTACATTATAGAGGCTGACAAGTCCCAAGTTCTGCAGTGGGCAAGCTGGACACTCTTGATGGTCAGTGATGTAGTTCCAGTCTTAGTCTGAAGGCCTGATACCCCTCTAAGAGCCAACAGTGTAGTTTTAGTAAATGCTGGTAGGCTTCAGACTCCGAAAGAGCTGATGTTTCAGTTCAAATTCATAAGAAAGAACTGAAATCTAAGCTCAAGACAGTCAGGTAGGAAGAATTCCCTTTTATTTGCAGGAAGATTTGCTTTTTTTGTTCAACTCTGGCCTTCTACTGATTGGATCAGGCCCACTGTCATTCGAGAGGGCAATCTGCTTCATTCAGTCTCTTGATTCAAATGTTAATCTCATTCAAAATATTTTCACGGACACAGCTGGAATAATATTTGACCAAATATCTGGGCACCCCATGACTCAAATAGACACATAAAATTAACCATTCCACGTGTCAAAAAAGATGTTATTTTTAAAGGATAGGAAGAGAAAAACATAGAAGACAAGAGACTTAAGACATTTATAGGAATCCATCCTGGAAAATTTACATCTCTTCCATGTCCTGTGTTGAAAATAGATTAAAGATGGAGTAAAATGCTTCAGGATGTAGACATTTTTATGATTTAGTGATACAAGAGTGTGGGGTCCAAGTTCACGACTATATTAAAAGATAATTTGGATGGGAATACCACTTAAATTGAGCAGGTTTCCCAGAACCTGTACCCCAGTGCTTTTTCTTTTCATTTCTTTTTTTAAAATTTGAGCATAAGTAGTAAAAATGAACAACCAGCATTTCAATTATAAGTGCAGTTGGCTTCTCTCATTTTATTTAGGCAGGCCAATTTTGGAATGCCAAACAATAGTTGAGTAATTTTCCCCAAGGATGTCTGCAAAGCATTTAATTCAATTTGGCGAACTTGAGTAAGTACCACATGCGCAGCTCTGAGCTAGGTGTGGTTGTGTGGGACGTGACTCGGAGCAGACACCTGGAGAGAGACACGCTTGGCTTTCTAAGCGTGAACTTGAATGTTGGGCCCTCATTACTAGTTGCAAACCCATAAGTCCCATGTTTTGTAAAGAAGCAAGTTTTCAAGAGATGTATTTTGATCTCAAATGAACAGATATTACAAGCATTAGGAAAAGCAAAGGGCTACTTTCCTGGTGACTCTGAACGAGGTTCAAATGGTGGGGACTTCTTAGCATTGGGGTCCTACACTGTTGCGACTTCCTTCTCTCCTGGAAACTTACAAGTCACTTTTCAAATAAGTGTTGTATTTATACTTGTAGAAAGGTTGTCAGGGAAGATTGATTGCAGAACCATTTTCTCCCCCAAGTCAGCCATCGAGTCACACAGGCTCCTTCCAGAGGTGGAGCTGAGAGGATGGTCATTTTCATCTGAGTGGTGTACACTTTCGGTTGATATGTTTCATGTGGTCTTGCTGCACGTGTAACAATTTTAAACTGATTGCACCATCAGGGCACCAGCATACTAATTTTAACTATTCTAGCAGTTTATCAGCATCAATTTTGGGGATTTTACTATTGTTTTCTTTTTGGAAAATAATTTTTTTAGAGCAGTTTTGGGATTACAGCAAAACTGAAAGAAAGGTCCAGAGATGTCCCATATGCCCCCAGCCCCCACACATGGACAGCCTCCCTCATTTATCAATATCCCCCTACCAGAGTGGGGCATTTGATACAATTGATGAACCTACATTGACCCATTGTTACCCAGAGTCACAGCTTATACGAGGGTTCATTCTTGGTGTTGTACATTCTGTGATTTCTGACAAATGTGTAATGACATGTATCCACAATCACAGTATCATACAGAATAGCTTCACTGCCCTAAGTGTCCTCTGTGCTTTGACTGTTCATCCCACACTGCACTATAACTTTGGGGACTTTTTTCTCTATGGATAATTAATGACTGCTGTGATTTTTATTTAGTTTATACATTTTGTCAACACATAAAATGAGATTTGGTTTTTTTTCTTCCAAACTGTAGATGAGAATATTAAATATTTCAAAAGTTTAGGAGAAAAGAACCCCTTTTTGGTATTGCTAAAATGTATGAACTAAATAGAAATCCATAGACTCAGCCAACTGAATTGGAAGGAAAGTTAGTGGGTACTGAATTAAATTTTTTCATCTTACACATTAGGAAACAGAGTCCAGGAAAAATTAGGTGGTTTGTCCAAATATAAATGAAATATGTCTACAAATGTGTCGTGGTCTGTTGGAAAACAAAGTCCCCAAGGTTTATCTTCCCAATAAAACTGCATTAGACGGGTCAGAGTAATTAGGAAATGTGCGTGCCTGTCTCGCAGGTTAGCATTCAGTGACTGTTCCTGGGGCATCTAGATGATCTACACTGAGAGTCCTGTTCCTTCCCCTACACCTGTCCCTTGTCACTTGAATTGAGCTATTCTGCTGAGCTCAGAGTGTGCAGATCCAAGATAAAGGAGGTGACCAGAGTCTGCGGCCATCCAGCTCTACTCAAGATCACGGGCTGTCCACCTCTTGCTTTAGACAGTCCCTGTGTGTTTTCCAGCTTTTGGAAAAAAGTCCCTTCCAGTGTCAGGTTGTAGTTCCACTGGCTCCTCAGCCCAGACTTGGGAGACCAGCTGTCCCTTATGTGGCCGTAACTGTGTGGGCTGGTTCCTTTGGAGCTTCTGGTTTATAGCTGAGCTTTAATTTTTATGAAATATAACTTTACAATGTCATTGTTTTGCCAGCTAAACATCTGTTTTCTGCAGCAGATTCAACTCCTCAAATGGAATTGAAATCATAAAACCCAACCAAGAGTTTGACTCTGCCACTTAAATCAATAGTGTTTTAATTTTTTTTCCTTTTCAAACATCGTCTAAGCAGTAGAATAGAAACTGTGCTAAGTGCGCTACCTCAGCCATAATTTCTTGAAAATTATACTACTGACGATGGAAGTGACTTTTTGGGAACCTTCCAAGACCTCCTAACCTTGACCCGTCAAGTAGTCATTGAAAATGAACAGGTGTAGGATGCCAGAAGGTGAAGCTGTTTGCTTTAAAATAGATGTAGGAATAAGCCTAGAGAAAGTGATTTGAATTCAGTGGCTTTCCCTCTCCACAAATATTTTATAACAATGAAATGGTTTGAACAGGGTTTAGTCAGACTTTTTCAGAGGAAGTATTTTTTATATTTTCTATCACCACTTAGGTACATGTGAGGCGGTAGCATGGGGTTGTTGAGCAGATGACAGTTAGATGAAGTTGGTGTGAGTGGGTATGGGATCTCCCTGGGACCACCTTGGTGACGTAAAGAACATTCTCGGCCTTTTGGGTGAGGTGCCTTCTGTCACAGATCTCTCTCTTCACGAATGCTTTCTCCCATTGCAAGAGGGTTTAGCAGTGTGGTGATGAACTCAAGTTTGTCACCTGGGCTGGGCAGATAAGGTGGATGAGTAGATCACCTGAGGGCTAGGGTGGTTCAGACTGTGGCAACTGCACATGCCCCATCTCCTACCCTGTTACTAGCCCAGATAATTAGCTCAGAACTATCAGTGATTTCTGGGTTCCAGTTTTTCAAGAGATTTGAGAAATCTGTATTTTTATATGAAATATCTAACTCTTAAATATTTTAAAAAGAACTTTAATATTTATTTTTTAAAAATACCAAGTGGGCCAAACCGAAAATGTCTGTGACTCACTAGTTTGTGACCTTGGGTGTCAGGGCTCCTCGGTCCATCCAAATGTTTTTAACATTTATTATTGGAGGAAATTTGACGTACTCATTTAATCTTTCCAAGGTTTAGTTTTCACTTTTTATAGTTGAAATAATAATGCTTGCTTTAGAAAATAATGAGAATAAAAACAGAAAGGGCAAGTGGAAACACTTTGTAATTGCACAGTCTTTTAGTGGCCTTACATGTTACATGCAGGGACAGAATATGCCAACATTCGGAATAGCTTCAGCAGAACTGCCTGTTGTGGCCCCAACTTGTGCCAGCTGTGTTCCCTCAGCGAAACGTGGCTCCAGTGGGCAGGAACCAACCTAGCTCTCACACTGAAATAGCAAGCAGAGATAGTAGCCAACAACTCTGTTTATGAAGTGTCATTTCTGACTTTGAAAAAGGATGCTATAGATTGTAGTCTACAGATTTAAGGAGAGATGTGTCCCTCGGGTGTGGGAATTTGGGGTGATAGCTACAGTTCTGGGCTTTGAGGGGTGGAAATGGGTCCCTGTCATGCTGGCTGTGTATTGCTGAGCATTAACTCAGAAAGCAGGTGGCTTAAAGAAAGGCCATAGAGACTGAAAACCTGAAATCTACCTTATTTTTCATGGCCAAGCCCTCCCAACCCAATCTTAATATATTTTTGACCCTTTTTTTCTACTTTTCCACCTTTAAGGAAGACTCTCTTAATTTATATTCATCTGAGTTTACTGACATAAACATATATTTTTTTCTTGGTTAGGGAAGGCTCAGGAAGGGATGCAAAGAATATGTCTCATGCCCAGGCAGTTTGGGTCAGCAGTTAGAACGTCGACCCATGGACCAATGAGTTGCAGGTTCGATTCCGGTCAAGGGCACATACCTCAGTTGCAATTTGTCCCCACCCTGGCCGGGAGGCAACCACTCGGTGTGTCCCTTTCACCTCGATGTTTCTCTCTCTCTCTCTCTTACTCTCTCTCCCTCCCACTCTATATATGAACAAAAATGGAAAAATGTCCTTTGGTGAGGGTTAAAAAAAAAAAAACTATGTCTCACTCTGGTTTTTGAACAAACCCTGTCAGATCCAACACCCAAAATTCATCACACAGTATTGAGCATTTCCCACCCCCCACCAGGTCGCAGGGTACCTGGGCACACTGCTGTTACTCCACTTTTATAGCAGATATCATTCTTCTACAACAGACTGTGAAGTCTCTGAAGGGAACTAGCTGAGATGTTCTTTATTTTTTATCCTACGGCCCAGTGAGCACATGCTCGGTCGATACATGTTCGCTCAATGCATGAAGCGACTCTGAGCCTCTGTGTGTTCGTGTCTCTGAAGAATGTGTAGTGTTTAGAAAAGGACACACATTCTCTGTTCCTCTAAGTAGAGAGAAATAGGGGCGGCAAGGAATCTTACAGCAGGAAGTTCCAAGGAAGTTTCCTCAACCTTGTCAATAAGATAGTCAATCTAGTTCATAGTTCAGAAAAAGAAAAAAATCTTTTCCCCCATTAAAAATAATCACAGTAAAATGGCAGTTTGCTTGGTAGAAAGCAGGAAAAAGGCAAGTACACTGTCATCTCTTTATTTTTTTTAGTGAAGGTGATGTTGGTCAAAGGGGGACCCTATAGTGGGGATCCCTCTGTATTGCACAGGAAGGCAGTCTTTCTTTCTCATGCTAGGATTTTTTTTGTTTTCCCTAGAAGCAAGATGGCCTTGTATAAGCTTTGCCAGCGTAAATCAGACCACTTGGGTTGTTACAGGGCGTCTGTCCACCTCATCGGTTGTCCTGCTTCAGCCGGTCAGCTCGTAGGAGTAATGTTAGTCAGTCTTGCATCTCTGGAGTCTGTGAATATAAGGTTTACTACATGTCCTTGATTTACACTATCATAAATGTAGATAAACATTAACAAACATTTATACCATTACCCTCGACTCCCCCACCAAAGACAAATTTTAGAGCTGAAAACTTGTGAGTCATATTGACATGTCATAAAAATGATATATAGCACTGAGTGTTGCTCTTACAGCCATTGCCTTCCTGAGACAGAACGGAGCCCATAATTTCTTCTAGGAAACTCTTTAAGACTTCTGGCTTCAATTTATTTTCACAAAAATCCTTTTGATTGTCTATACCTGTCCTTTTTATTATTGCAAAAATATTGCAAATATTTGGCAACTCCAGTAGGTGCAATAACTCCATAATAATATATAGCTTTTTAAATTCAGAAACATCTTATGCATGCATAAATAGTGCTATCTCCAGAATGGTTTATTATATAAAACAACTTTATCTTAAAATATTTTAGGGCATCCGCTGTAAAAGTACAAATGGATAAATTATGGTTTAACAACAGAAGTACTTACTGAGCAGGAACTTACCAGGTTCCGTAAAGTAATATAGGTTCAGCATAAAGAGAAGGGTGTCTTTTAGGGTGAAATAAATTCAAATCTTAGCAGCCCTTGGATATGTACGTCATTATTTTATGAAGACATGTATTGTGCAGTAGTAGAAACTATGTATTAATATTTTTAGACTATTAAAATTAGATTAAGACTAAAAATAAACTGTGAAAGATTGAAGGAAGCCAGTAACTTCATTACTCATGCACACTCTGGACATTTCTAAATGAAGAAAGTTCTGCTTGCCCGAAGGTAAAGTTTCACTGTATGTTGGTGTTTAATATTTAATGCGGGGAGAATGAGGAGTGGTCTGACTGTGGGGGTACTGATTATTGCACATGGGCTTTCAGCTGTAATGTTCTGGTAGCAGCCAACCTTAGGTCATTTGCTTTAAATAAAATAGTAGGGCTTTTTGTTGTGAGAATTGGAATGGTGGAAAGTTATAAAAAAGGAAAACAACATAAAAATGAAGGAAATCAGTTGGAATCAGTGTGGGTAATAAACTAGTTGCTCATATTTCTTAGTTATCCAGATGTGAAATTTTTGTAGTCACCTTTGGTTCTTCTTTTTCCTTTTAAATCTAGTAGATCTGCATTAGAACATCTCTCGAATCTGTTCTCTATCTCCTTTTATTTTCCTATACATTTTTTTCTGCTGTGCCTTCCAACCTTGTAATGTGATGATTTATTGGTAAGACTGGTAGGGCACAAATATGAATCAAATACTTTCATCAAGTGTAAGCCAACCGAACATAGAATGCACCTAGGTCAAGTGCTTTAAAAGGAAATGTGTGTGTGTGTGTGTGTGTGTGTGTGCGCGCGTGCATGCGTGCATGTGTGCTGTAGGAGCTAATTACAAGGCTGGGAGATCAGGGAAGGATGCCTGGATGAAGTGATGATTTTACTAGGATCTGAAGGGTGGATAAGAGTTTAATAGTTCAAACAGGGAGACCGAGCTCTCGGCTGATGGAACCATGAGTGCACCAGCCCTGAAGCTGGAGTACAGCAAATATGGGGCACTGAAAGAAACATTGTGGCTAGTTGAGATGCTAGCCCAGCCTTGCTGAGGACTTTTGTATATATCATAAGATCAGTGGGAAGATATTGAAGAATTTTAAGTAAAGTCATGGTGATGTGGTTAGTTTTAGAATTTGAAGTAATGGCTCCTTTGTCGGCTATAGGAAGGCAAGACTGAATTTGAATTGATTAGTCAAGCCTTTTATGGAAACAGCCAAGTGAAGGAACATGGCAGGTTGGGCTTAGAAGGTGCTGGTTGAGATGGAGAGAGTGGGAGGGATCTGTGAGATGTATACAAGGTAAAATCCACAGGACCTCATGGTGGACTGGGCATGGGGATGAAGGGTACAGTCTCAGGGATGACTACCCTGTGTGATTGGATAGAATGTGGTGCTATTTCCAGAGGAGAGGGTCATAAAGAGGACTGGGCTCTGTGAGGAATATCGTAAGTTCTGTCTTGGACTTGGTGAGTTTGGGGTTACTTCAACATATCCAAAGAGAAATGTTAAACAGGCAACTAGTGCTGCCCGTCTGAGTGTGAGGTGAGGTCTGGGTGGAGAATTTTCCATTTGTCTGCATACAGATGAAAATTGAACGTGCAAACGTGAGACCAGCCAGGCAAACAAATTAAAATAAGACTAGAAAGTCTAGTCCTGACTTTCAGGGAATCTAACACACTGGGAGAGCCTGAAGAGGGGTCAACCAGGAGAGTTTCCATGGAATGAAGGGAAGCCCCTGTTTAATTTGGGCTTATTGCTTTACGCATGAAACTCTACTTCCTGCCTCTGTCTTGTACTTGAACCCTCTATTATTAGAGTTTTTGGAAGATAATTTTTGAAGTATAGTTTTACTCTTTTCTCAGAACTACTCAGGGGTTGTCCATTCTCTACAAAGTTTAAGATCCTCCAGATTCTGGTTTTCACCTACCTTAATTCTTTACAAAATATTTTTTTAACTGATTTTAGAGAAAGAAAGGGAAAGAGAGAGAGAAACATAGATGTGCAATACATCAGTTGGCTGCTTCCCACATGTGTTCCAACTGGAGATTGAACCTACAACCTGGGTATGTGCCCTGACTGGGAATCGATCCCACCACCTTTTGGTGTACTGGACAGTGCTCCAACTAACTCACCTGGCCAGAGCTTGCTTTACTGCCCTTGTCAGGCCCTGTGAATGGAGGGGATTGAATGACTTGCTTTCATTCTTTTACTGTAATACGCCCTTGATTTTTTTTTATCATGTGACTTTTATAATTTCTTTAACTAAAAATGCCATCATCAACCACCCCTTGTCAATGTCCCCACCAACTTTCATTTACTAACTCAAAGGCATTAAGAACTGTCCAGGGTCTAGATGCTATGGAATTGGCCTATGTGTAAGCCTGGCCAGGTAATTTTAAGAGGCCTTCTGAGGTCATTTAAATATACAGCCAGATTTGAGAGTGACTAGTCTACATGTCTAGATCTCACAGGTCCCTCAACTCCCTGTTCACTTCTCTTTCATCTTTGTATCTCTTGCTTTGAAACATGGTAGACGTCCAACACATATCATTTATCTTTAAAAAAATATATCAGACATCTTGCAAATCTTTCTTCCAGTATTTCTTGGAACTTTTAGTTTCCTGATCATTTTTGGTGACTATTAGATGGTTTTCCTCTTCTTTTCTTTCTTTGATTCCAAAAGATTCTACATTGTCTAGATGTGTTGTCAGATAGTCTTTGCTTATGCAGGTAGCTCTGTTGATTCTCAGTGTCCAAATGGAAAATGTCAATCTTAGTAGAGGAAGTGCTTCAGAAGCACTTTGGGAAGGTGTTGAGGTTGGAAGCTTTTTCCCATTTTTGTTGTCCTGGACACTGCCTCTTAAGCAGAGAGCACAATGGGTTCACTTGAGCACCTTGGACAGAGGCTAATTGCATCTGTGGCCATGCAACAGTTGAAAGCTACCTGGCCTATGTGGGACTTATCACATCATCATTGGGTTAAGATAGTAGTTCTCAATGGGGCCAGTTTTGCTCGCCAGGTGATCTTTGACTCTGGGGACATTTTTGGTTGTCAAAAAATTGATAAATCTGCAGGAGGTGCTACTGGCATCTAGTTGGTAGAAGCCAGGGAGGCTGCTAAACATCCTGCAATGCACAAGACAGCCTCTCAAATCCAATAATGATCTGGCTCAAATCAAAGTGGTACAGTGCCATGACTGAGAAGTCCTGAATTAGCAAAAGCCAACTCCAGAAACCACATGGAATTTCTCTCAGCCTGAGTTATGGAGTATGCAAGGCTTGCCTCTCACTTATTCTGACCTGGAGATGTGTTTTTATGTAAATGTACTTCCCATTGTGCCGTTATGTGCTTTTATCGTGTGTGTGTGTGTGTGTGTGTGTGTGTGTGTGTGTGCACGCATGCGCTTTGTCTTTTCCTTGAAATATGAAACAAATCTGGAATTTGATTCCTGGGTTTCTTGGTGTTTTCTTGGTTCTTTTCGGTTATAATAGCTTTCTGTTTTAGTGACCAGAAAAGACATACCCTTTTGTGTTTAAGGAACAAATGGTTGGCCTTATTACTTCAGATTAGATGTTTCTTTCTTGGTGGCTTTATATTTTAAGTCTGTGATAATAAGTGAGTATTGTTTTACTTTAAAATATAGTTTGTGTTTCTTTGCCCTTAATCTTTGGACTGCTTAGCAGGACATTTCAGTTCCTATGAAGGATGGCTGGTAATAGTAGTTATCTTTTTCAAATATACTTCAATTATTTTCAAGCTCGTGTGCAATAATGTAAGTTGAATGAAATGTATTGAGTGTTCGTTTATGTCTCTTGGGAAATATGGTATAATCCCTAGCTACTTATTCTTTCTTTTTTTGTTTTAGCACATGCAATATGCCTGTCTCATTGTTTACTACTCTAGGGAGCAAGGAGCTGCAGTTTTCTACAAAAGAACAACCAGAGACCTATAAACTTAGTGTTCAAATATTGGCAACTCACATTCCTGGTTCTCAACAATACATTCTCCATCCCCTGCTTTAGTTTGCCCTATAATGGTTTGTGTTTGATTTATATTTTAAATGAGAACTGGGTTTAGTGGTGCATGAAATAATGTCAAAAAGAATGTTTGTCAGAAAAACTCTTAATACTGTGTCAGTTTTTAGGCATCAAACTGGGTTTATAGCACACCACTTTCATGGCAATATGAAAGATGATGACTTCTGAAATGTAACAGTTAAACTTTCATAGTAGTATGGTAACATTTAAGTAGCTAGACTTTATAAATGAACAAGAAGTTATAGCTTTGGATTTAAGAATAACATTTATGTTGTTAGTGCTTGGTATGGCAGAATTCACCATGCAAAGAAATAGTTGATCTAGAGCTTTTGCTTAACTTAACAGCTGGTATAGATCACTGACATTTAAGGTTTCTTTAAAAAGATTGATTTTTTTTTTTTTGGTCCTTAATAACTCATTGGAGCCATAAAGTTTAGATGGGGTAGCTTGCTGCCTGAGGTTTGGATCATCAGTTTGAAAATCATTCCCAATGTGTATACATCTCATTAGAAAAGTCATCACCATCTTTCTGATATGCTGATTATCTGTTTTCTGGTTTTCCTATTATTTTGTAATAACTCTAATGGCAGGAGACCTTTCTGATCATTTTTGTATCCTGGGCTTTCCCTGACACAGTGATGTGAATATAGCAAATATTCAACCATTTTTTAAAAAGTAAAAACTGAATTGACTTGAAAGAAAACAGTATCAGTTCTTTTGCCATAAAGGTTTTATTAAACACAGCTTCTCAAGTTATGAGCTTTTATGCAAAAACATTTTGAGAAGCAGCCCCATTGACCAAGCCTCCTCAGAGACTGGCTTCGTTTTCTTCTGCCTACCATGAAACTGCTTCTGACAAGCATAGCTCACTGTCTCCTTCTCTCTAGTCCAGGAACCAGCCTCATCACATCCTAGGCCTCTGGCTTAGCATGGTTTCTGGCGACGTTATATTAATGTGGTCACATGCCTAATGTGACATTCATCGTCTACATCACCGTATCTGGGTTCCTCAAAAGACTGGCTTCCATCGTCCTCAGTGGAATGAGGAGAGTGTTTTTCTTCTCTTGGTGCATGTGAGCTTCTTGGGGCTATCACCACCTTATCAGGAAAGTCAGTGTTCAGGAAAATGTCTATTCAATACATGAGAAAGAGTAGCTGGTGCCCTCGTAGCAACCTGCGTTGCATCTCATTCAGTAAGACTTCTGAAGACATGGAATCATTTTCAAACAAATTACAATGTTTTCTGGTTGTTTTGTTTTCGTCCTGATTCTTATAATAAAACATTAATATTAATATATAAAATATAGTGTGTGTGTGTGTGTGTGTGTGTGTTCGTATTGATGAGTTTAAGGATTTAGTGGTTTAGAGGCACTGAGCTCTAAATATGCCCCTTGGTAACATTTGTGTTTTAAAACAAGAAAAAGAAGCTGGATAGTCTGGCTAATGATTTTACAAATACAATCTGTTGTGTTAGTTAGCCACCATGTGTCTCCATGGAGCTCTGCCTTGGTCTTTTGATCTGTGGTCATGTTTAGTCCAAACCCCATGCATTGTAAAAGTAATTACAGGTTACCGGGGTTGATGTCCATGTTTCACAGCCATAATTACGCCCTTACAATCTTGTTTGTTTGGAAGAGATTGCTGCACACTGCGGATCGACACGGGACTGCTTCCCCCCAGCACCTGTGACTCTTTTCCTTTGGATTCTGATTCCTTGTTTATGGGATGTGTGGTCATGGGTGTAATTCAGGAACACAGGGCTATGCAGGTGTTTCCCTTGGCTAATAAGAATGCTGTAGTTTGTCAGGAGAAATACAAATGTTAACTGGCCATCACCCATAACATAAAATGCTTCTTTATTTTACTGGGAAAGTGCCTAGAGCTATTCTTGTGAGAATAGAGAAATTTCTGCCAAAAAAATTTTTTTTCTTATAAAACAGAGAAGTGGAGAACAGAATGTTGGTCGTGTTTTGAAATAACTAATGAATTTCTTGAGACAAGACACAAAAATGCATTGGAAAAAAAATCCTTTTTGAGCAATGATTAGAATCTGGTTCCCAGAAGGCAGAGACTTGATCTCAAAGAAAACAGTGTTATTCCTAGCAGGATACCAAACATCCAAAAGACATCAGTGAATCTTGCAGGTTGGCCCTTTGGGTGGTTTTGTACAAGCCCAGTGTATTTGGAACTTCTGTATCTTCTTAGTCAAGTCTAAACAAACTAGCCCATAGCTTTGATTATCTGTTTTCTATTTTTCCTATTATTTTGTAACTGCTCTAAGGGCAGGAGACATTGTTCTGGAAAGTCTGAGGTACAGTAAATACATCTGACGCCTCATGAGATTTTCTGACCCCCCCCCCCCAATGCTATAAGAGATCCAAACTACTTTCATCATTTAAGCAGGAAATAGCACAATGACCATATGTTTAAAATTAATACAATTCCAATCCAATATAAAGCAAACACAGGTGGATTAATTCTGCAAGACAAATATGCTCAACTTTTCTTGTCTCATTCTGTTCTCCTCCAAAAATGTTTAAAAATGTTGGTGGTTTCATTAACTTGAGATAGAATGTTTCAAAACAGGCTAAATTTTTATATGTGAATTTGTCATACACGACATAGAACATCTTGATGGGAAGAAAATTATTTAGCTGCTTTAGTCATTTCCTGACTCCAAGTGAGTCTACGTCAAACAGATACGTGTCCATGTGCAGCTATTGCCAACAAGTGTGTTGCTTTTTGGTAGACGTCGGTGTATCCATTTGGTGAGATTAAGCAGTGTCATATTCTTTGGCATTTCCATCTTTTCAGATTTCTGGATGTTAATAATTTTAGGCTAATAGGACCCTACCTGTACGTGGAGATTGACAGAATGAGAGAGAAAAGCAGTGATATTCCTCACCCTCCATGAAAACAGACAGGAAGCGGTTTTATACCTCATTACATGTGTGTAACCACATTTAAGTGAAGACTTGCTCCCAAGTAGTATTTGGCCATGACTAGTGTGGGAAGTAGATCTCTTCAGGGGAATTTGAATATTACTGTTGGACTCTGTGAAGAGTCGACATCGTAGAGGGATGTGGGACCCCAGGATGTTACATCTCCCACAGGCCATAATTTGTCCATTAGTGTGTGGTTCTAGGATATAGACTATAATTCCTTATCCCGAAAACAATGTATCTAAAGGGAAATAATGCAATTTATAAAACATAGATGCTTCTCTAAGCAAAACAACATTGCTTCACAGTAGTGCAAATTATATTTCAAATAAAGCAATTCTAGTCTCTTCATTATTATGTCTCAGTGTGTTCTAGTTACTGTTGCTTCCTAACAAATCACCTTACAACTCAATGGCTTAAAACAACAGCTATCGTTTTATGACCTGTTTCAGTGTTTGTGGGTCAGGAATTTGGGAAGGCCTAGGCAGAGGGATTCTGAGGCCAAGCAGTGGCCGAAGCTGGAAGACCAGGGCTGCAGCTGGGTATGGCTGGTTGGCTTCTCTCTCTTTCTCTCTCTCTCTCTCTCTCTCTCTCTCTCTCTCTCTCTCAATTCCTCTCCCCACCTCCAGGACTCAAGACCTCTCCCTGTGGTCTCTCTATGAGAGCTACTTTGGGCTTCCTCACAAAATGGCCTTCTCATGGCAGTCTGTCTGCTTACATGGCAGAAAGAGGTGTCAAGAGTGATTTATTCCAGTGAACAAGGTGGAGGCAGCCTTGCCTTTTACAACTTAGACTCCGAGTCCTACAGTGTCATTTCCCCACCTGTGTTCGAGAGGAGGGAAATTAGACTTTATGTCTTGATATGGTGATGGCAGGTCCCGAGGGCACATGGAATAGAAGATAATGGGTAGTCGTCCTTGGAAATCTACAATACTTTGCTTTATAATTACTTAAAAACAAGGTTTTAGTTTCTGTTTCTGGATAAGCAAACTGAGAAGCCATCCTTTGATTGAGTTTTTGAGTGAGTCTTGAAATATTTAACTCATTTTTTTTGTAACAGGCAAGTGTCCAGGCCATGTCTACCTGGGGGAAAATATTGTCGGCAACATGAACATAAACTTCATGGTCAGGGAGTGTTGGAGATGCTAGAACAGGAAAGGGAGGTGATGATTCTTAAGAATTTCATAAACTGCTCTCCTTGTGTGTGTTTTGAGGCCATGGAGAGTCTCCTGGCTGTCCATGGTTGGTCCCAGACATCCAGGTGAGCAGTCATGGGCCTGGGAGAATGTCTCAGTGACACTTATGGATGCAATAGTGTATTTTAGTGCATGGCAGAAGAAGAAATGGCAGATAGGAGGTCAGGATCCTTCATTGGTCAAACTCTGAACAACCAGCAAGGAAACCTCTTTTTAAAAAAATAAATTTTATTGATTTTTAGAGAGAGAGGAAGGGAGAGAGAGAAACATCAGTGTGAGAGCAGTACATCAATTGGCTGCCTCCCACGTGCCCCCAAGACAACTCTTTAGATCCCAGATTATGAGTTCTGCCCACCACCAGGCATGGCTGAACAGCTCCAGTACCTGTGGACAGATATCACTAGCTGATGGGCAGAGCCCACTTGCTTCCTCGCATATATCCAAGGTCACACTTTAGTGGGTATCACCTTTTTAAAGTCCTCAAAAATCATGTTAGAGGCCAGTTTAAATATACTGATTAATTTTACCTTGACGTCTACTGAGTATAACATTGGACACATCAAGTAATGATCAGTCTCGCAATTCTCGTCTACTGATGGATTCACTAGCTATTGTTTATGTAATTCTTGTAAACTAACCTACTTCAAATTAACCCTTTACCATGAGCTAGAGGATGCCTTAAGGAACTAATTTAATATAACAGTGACCCCATACTTCCCTCCATCGACCCATCCTCTCATCAGACAGATGTTGAAGTTGGGGGGCCCACCAGTTTTCCTCCTTGCTATGTACAGGATGCTGCATTTAGAGGAAGAGCCTCTTGGCTTGTCTGGAACCATAGGAATGGGTGCAACAATGTCATTTTTGCCAGCTTTATGGGACCTTGTCTCCGTGTTGTGGAAATTTCTCCCAGAGTTAAAACATGCAGGCCTACTTAACAGGCTGTCCCTTTGCTGGAAGACTTTCAGACTTGGCATTTAAAAATTAGGATCTCTGTCTGTCTTCTTTCTTCCCTTTCTCCATTTACTCATATGCCTGTGTAAGCATTTGTGGGTACAGTGCACTTGTGTTGGTGGGTCAGGGTGAAGTGGTGGGTGAGAAAGCAAGGTCCTTCCTGCCAGATATCCAGCTCCCTCCCAGAAGCACAATCCCACATCCGGGCATAATCCTTTTGAACACAGGTGTGCCCTGACCTCGCTCCTTACACCAGACTATATTCCAGATCAATGAAAAATTGAAACGCATACACTCACTAGTGAAGAGCTACTACAAGAACATAAGCATACTTTTTTTTTTTTTGTCTATTTCAGGGTAGGAATGTTAAGTTAATAATATTAGGAAAGCATACAGGCAATGATGAATTTGATCTTCTGTGTTCTATGTAGAAAACAAAAAAGAGAAATCTCCTGTATGTTCATACAAAGTAACTACATAGGTGTCCCTCCATACATGCAAAAGTATGCTATATGTGCTATTCAGTAACCTCTCTTTCACACAACAGTGTCACAGACATTTTTCCATGTCAATAAATGCATCAAATTTAATGTTTGTATAAACTTTCTTTGGATGTAAGTGACAGATTACTTAACAACTTTTGTATTGTTCTCACTTTTTCACTCATATAAATGATTAGATGAATTTAGCCTTAGGTATAAACATTTTGAACTTGTGCAGTTTCTTAACCTACATTCTGAGAAGTCTTGTTGGGACAAAGACTGTGCTCATTTTAAATTTTGATGCATATTGTCAAGTTGTCTTCACAAATGTGGGGCAGTTTCTACTTTTATCGAGTGTGCAGGGTACTTGGGGCCCCACTTCCCGCCAAGTGGGTTTGGGCAATCTTTTCAAATCTTTTATAGTCTCATGAGCATGCACGTACAAAATTTCCTCTTATTTTTATTTTCATTTTTTTTATTATCAATGAGATACAACATTTTATATGTCCACTGACCACTTCTATGTTTTCTTTGATAAGCAGCCCAGTCTCAACTTTTGCTCATTGTTATGTTGGGACTTTTATTCTCTAGTATTATATAGTACCTATTAGTCCATAAATTGTTTATTAATAGTTTTTACAGTTCTTTTTTTTAAATCTTTCAACTTTTCACATCATAGTTTTGGGCAATTTTATTTCTTTTCTTTTCATGTTTTATTTCTTTTTGTGTGTGCTTTATTCTGAGTATTTCTGTCACTTTTACTTACTACATAGAAATTTTACATACTTAATTATTCAGTCACATTTATACCTCATTTCCTATGTCATTTTAGAAATTCCTATAGGATTAAACAGATTTCTCTCATTCAGAGTAGGAAGACTTTTACTCTTATGTAATTTTAGTGACGCTTTAGTTTTCAGTTTATGCACTTTAATCATTCATGCATCTGAAATATTACCTCCGTTAGCCTTTATGTGATATTTAAGTGTATAATTCCCAATTCTAAAACAGGGTTGTAATACCCTGCTTCTGTCTGCATGTTGGTGATATAGTTTTAGGGAAAGGAGTGAGGACAAGTCTAGCCTTGTTTTGTTTTGTTTTGTTTTAATTGCTAACCAGTTGTCCCCAAATATTTATTGAAGCATTCGTCTTTCCACCTGTTGATTTTAGGTGCCACTCTCACAGTGGATTACGTTTCCATAAAACTAGAGTTTATTTCTTACCACTTTGGTGTTTCTCAGTGGTTTGGGACAAAGACCTCTGAATGCGCCTGTGAGCCTTTCATGGCTTCCTCTGCCCATACCTTGTCACTGTCTTGTGCGGCAGTCTGTGAGCCTGCTTCAGCTCGGAGACACATCGTGCTCCTGGCTTGGGCCTTTGCACAGGCTGTTTCCTCCGCCTGACACCCTTTCTGTACCCAGGCTCCTCTTCAGCCTTCAGCTTACTTCTCAGTTATCAAGGGAAGTGTTTTTTGACTTCTAATCTTAGGTGTGTTTTTTAAAAATTAACTTTTGCAGAACTACATTTATTTTCTTTATAATTATAGTTTTATAAGTGTGATAATTTGATTAGTACCTCCCTACCTTAGTAGGCTGGAAATTCTACTTTTCCTGGGCAAAATCAGGTATAGGCCTGATATTGTTTATACTTATATCCTCATAACCAGCGACATGGTTGCATTTAATAGATATTAGATGGCTGCCAAATGAATACATTAATGGGTGGATGGACGTTCTTACTACTACTTTTTTTTGGAAAACACACACACACACACACACACACACACACACACACACACACTTTTGCCCAGCCCCTCTCACTATGATATACATATAAAGTGAGAATATGATATACATATAAAGTGAGAATATGATATACACATAAAGTGAGAAGGGCTGGGCAAAAGTTGGTCTTTGGGAGATACGCAGTCAGGTTTGCCTGGGTCTTGAGCCTCCTTGAGTCAGATGCACATGGTTCCTGCCCTTGTTCTGCTTCCTAAACCAGGCATACTGATGAGGTCCCATGGGGTCAGGGATGCTTCTGGACTGTTGGACTGTTGGGAATCAACAGCAGGAGCTCATCTAGTCTTGCCTGGTGCTCACCTGGTTCTTGAGGGTCTCTGTTCTGGCTCATGAATCCTATGATAGATGTACTAATAGCCCATGGTGCTGACCTGAGCCTGAAGTAGTGAATTTCCTGGTTTCTTGTTTTCTGAGGCTGTGGAGAGAGGATTCAGACTTTACCCTGGCACCAAACTGTGGTGGATTGATTTGATTGGAAACCATTTGATTGGAAAATCTAGTGTGAAAAGCAGGCTCCTGGGAGCAATTATTGCTTCGGAGAAAAAGATTTCTTTGGAAAGTAGAAACAAGTCTCGTTGCCTGCAGTCATATGCTACTGCACCAGTCAGTTTTGTGGTGCCATGCATACAGGTTCAGCAAAGCTTTCAACTGGGATCCCTTGCAGCTATCTGGTGTAGGGTGCTAAAACATCCAAATACATTTCTATGATTTATAATTAACAAGTTATATTATAATTTATTATCTTAATTTAAAATATGTATCTGTGTTTAGTAGTGGAATTGAATAGGGGAGCTGCCATATGTGAACTTTGATGCCCTTTAACACATATGAAAGGAAGGGCAAACATTTGTAATTTGCATTAGACAAAGGAAGAGACTAAAAAACTATCTTGAAGCCAAACCATGACTATAGCACATAGTTACTCATTGTCTTTACTTATAGAGAAAGATGAGACCCAACTGAATGAGTTATAGAAATACCACTTAGAAATGATGAAAAATAAGAGTACCCTGGGCTATTGTTATTTCGTGTGATTCTCCAAGGGATAAAGGAACCACATGGAAAGTCTGCCCTCTTAAAACACATAGAAAATAATTTTCACGGCAGAGAATAAAATGTTCAAAATTAAAAGTTAAATTGAAAAAAATATCAATGGTCATTGTTAGTAAACTTCCCAATACTATAAATGTAGTTGTATAAGTTAGATTTTAACCTTGATTTTATTTCAAGTGTTATTAATGGAGAAGAGCATGGATTGTATGCCTAAGACATGGAAGAGGAAAATGTATCCTTATTTTTCTTCCATGAACGCCTCAGATACCATTAGCTATAACTCCATTACGTTGCTTAAGCTGTGCCTAATAAATCCTGATGAGTTGTTAAAACTGATTTAGTTTTATGCTGCAGTTGTATTATATTAAATATTTCTTGTCAGATTCATTGGTATGCATTACACATGAGCATGTATCTTATTAAAATTAAATCAAATTCTTGTTCAAGGCTAGTTGCACAAATGTGATCTTGTTTTTAATTGTGAAATGCCAGTGAATGGCTATTCCTGGAGGAAGCTTCCCTTTGGTTTATTTTAAAGCAGATGATGTAAAAATGATTACTTAGGAATCAAGAAAATATGTGAAACTGCAAGGCTTGGAGCCAGTCTCCTTAGTTAGATCCCAATAAACCCTTAAAAATATGTGCTGTCATTGCGAAGCTCATTTTTCCAAGCTAGACGCTAATATTTGGCTAAGAACATTTTCTTTTCTTCCATATTTGTTCTACACAGAATCTGGGGGGTATTAAGATTGATGAAGAAATCAGAGCTTGAGATTGGGAGCCAGCGTTAGCACTTCTGGGTGATGACAAATCATGCCTTAGCTCCCTCCCTGTTTCATATTCATTTTCTGTCTCCCTTCCTCCACCCCTCCTTCCTTTCCTCCCTCACCAGCTCTCCCTTCCTCCCACTCTCCCTCCTTCCCTGTCCATCTCTCTTTCTGCCTCCCTCTTTTCCTCTCTCCCTCCCTCCCTCCTCCATTTCTCCCTCTCTCCTCTCTATTCTTTCCCAAAGCACAAAGTGATAGGTTGGAATGAAGTGCGTATTTTCATGAAGCAGCCCCTATGCTAACCTCTGACTGGAACACTGGAAACAGTTATTGCTTTTGACACTTTACCAGGAAGCGATGGTGGGGAAACCGATTCTTACTATTCCCTGCCGGCACCAGACCTCCAGCTCCTGTTCCAAAGACAGCTTACAATTCAATCTAAACTGAACACCGTGAAGACTTGTCTACAGCATGGGCCTAGCACCGTTATGCATCTTCATTTTACTTTCCAAGACCGGGCCTTACAGCTGTCGATCTCTGCTACACCAAGAAGTCAGCCTGACTTGTCAGATCATTTTCTGGCTCTAAGCTCTCTTGTGAAAAACACTGTTAACTTCACTGGCCACTGGCTTTCATAAAGACAGCCATCTGAAGAACTTCAGTAAAATAGAGACTGTTTAAACTTTATCTGTAGCCATTTCTCTTATCAGTGTTTGTACCTGAGAAGAGAATGCCAAGGCAAATATTTTGGGATTCCAGGAGGCATCTTAATTTCTTTCCATTCCTCCCAATCTCCCTGTTACTGGCTATGCCAAGTAGTCATCACCTTCCACCAGAATGAATTCAGTAGCCTCCCTGAAGCTTTCATTCTGAACCTCCCTGGTCCATTCACTACCAAGAAGCTAGAATCATCTTTCAGAACAAACAATGTTACTCTCCCAATAGAAAACCATCCAGTGACTTTCTAATCCATATAGACGTATTCACTAAAGCCAAATTCTTTATTTTTGCCTCTGGGTACTGCATGCTTTGCCCCTTCCCTACATCTTCTCAGTTCCTGGAACACACCTGGAAAAGTTCAACATCAGGGAAGATCCCAAATCTTTGGCCTGGAATGTACTTGACTCTTCTCTTTGCATGGCTGACTCTTTCTCATCTTGTAGATTTCCGCTCAAAGGTCCCAGACAGCAAAGCCTTCCATGACTGCTCCATCTAAGTAGGCCCCCCTCTTATTCAGTAGTAACTTCTGCTTTTCCTCCAGGTACTTGGTCAATTTTCCAGTTCTATATTTATTTTTATTTCATAATTATGTCTTCTGTCTCTCTAATGATGGAGATCTAGTTGGCTTTATTCATTGCTGTAAATCTCAGCTTTGACATGGTGTCTGGTACAGATGATGCTTGGATATGGTTAAAGTGTCCTATAAGTTAGGTACAAGTATCGCCCCCATTTTGCAAATGAAGAAACTGAGGTACAGTGAAATTAAGTAATTTTTTTTAGGGTTTCAAAGCTAGTAATAGATGAAAACACTGTTTGTTGAACATTAATTGAATGAACGAATGAATGCATCTTTATTAATCTAACATGTGCCTTCTAGAGATAACAGTTGAAGAGTTTAATAAAGAAAACTTTAGAATGGGTCAGCTAAAAGGAACATTCATTTAATAGAATGTTTCCAAACTGAGGTGAAAGCTCTTCTCAGCCTTTCATTCCCCCTTCCCCAGCTGTTTAGCATATGTTTTTGTTTTTCAAACTTTTTTCATGTTTCTAAAAACTCTCTGAATTCTGGGATCCTTGACAAAGCCTCACTGTTATGCCAGGTTGAAACTGAGCCACCCATATTTGCTCATTTTGCATCAGATTTACTGTCCAGCAGAGGCAAAACTGAGGTCACGGAGTAGAAACTAGACTTTTACTTTATAGCATTATGTCTGGTGTAATGTTGAATTCAAAGATTTATTACTTAATGTTGGTAGGTTTCGGGGAGACGGTTGTATGATTTATTTACTGTCAGAACTAAATGGTCAAGTTTTTAAAGTGAGTGCTATTATTCCCAAAATAAGTTATCACTTTAAAAAATATTTTAGGCTGATTTGACTATACATTTTAGAGTACTGGTGTGTAAATCTATGACTTTGGTCATCACATAGAAGGACTGTGGCACAAGGCCAAAGTAATGTTATATTCTCGACTCAGGAGTTTATGTGCAGCTGGGATATATACATACATATATACATGATTTTCTTCCCAGTGTAAAATGTCACTCTGACCCCTCTGCATGCTCCATTTTCATGCAAATCATGGAATAATCATGAAAATGTGAGTTTTTGAAGACCAATACCATCAGAACTTTGCTTTCTTCAAACTTTGAAAATTTTAGTCCATTCTGTTCTTTTATTTTTTAACTCAACTCATTTTCCTGTTTCTCTAGATTTTGCTAATCTGCTGCTTCTTGATTCTTCACATGGAAACCAGTGAACTAGTGTGGATCACAAAAACCCCTCTCCTAATAGAAATGTCAGAAGGTTTCTTGTTATAAGTAATGGAATTACGTACAAAATATATTTAGTGAGGAAGAAGGATGTGTGTGTGTGTGTGTGTGTGTGTGTGTGTGTGTGTGTGTATATATATATATATATGGAAGAATAGCAAGAAATTCTATACTTTTGACTGGAGTACCCAGTTCCCTTGGGTATTATAGGCACTCCATTTGCACCCGTATTCCTATATGGATATAATGTTGGCAGTGAGGTGAGCATCATGCTGCAAATTTGTGCTTAAAAAGGCTTAGTTAATTGTGTTATTTAATTTCCTGTTTATTCTCTAAATCAGAAGGAATGGCTTTGGGAGCTGGCTGTAGTAGTGTCAGGCCAGCATGCGGCCCAAGTAGCTATTTTTTATTTTTGTTGGGTTTCCCAAGCCAGCCTTGGGCTCAGCCAGCGAGTCCTCAGTGCCCTAATTACAGGCACAGATGAGATTCAGGCAGGGCTGTGGACATTTCATCCACTTGTTTCACTGGCTTCTCTATCTGTTCTGCAGCTAGTAAATGTCGCTGTGAAGAATTGGCCAGTACTTAATCCTCTATGTTTTAAAAGAAACAACCATGATTGGTATTTCATTTATCACCCCAAGTTTGTGCCATGTTTTTTCTTAAGAGAATGATTTTTTATGATGTCTTAGATATCTTTGACCTTGTGCCCAACCGGTGTGGCTCAGTGGTTGAGCATCGACCCACGTACCAAGAGATCACCAGTTCAATTCCAGATTAGGGCACATGCCCAGGGTGTGGGTCCAGTCTCTCATGGGGTGTGTGCAGGAG
The DNA here is from genome assembly GCF_014108415.1 of Molossus molossus. Classification (NCBI taxonomy): domain Eukaryota; kingdom Metazoa; phylum Chordata; class Mammalia; order Chiroptera; family Molossidae; genus Molossus; species Molossus molossus. The sequence continues at coordinate 27,179,014 of NW_023425366.1, read as the reverse complement.
GCTGCTAATCAATGTTCTATCTCATCAGTATTTCTAACTCTCTTTCCTTCTCCCTTCCTCACTCTCTAAAATCAATAAAAGAAATATATATATAACAAAAAAGATATCTTTGACCTTGAGAGTCAATAGTGCCATGAAGATTGCTTGGAAGGTGGAGGGTGTCTGAGGGAAAAAAAGAGAAACATCTGCAACAGAAATACCTACATATAATAAGTAAGTAGGTAAGTAAATAAATAAATAAATAATTGCTTGGAAGAAGCAAGTAGAAGAGAGGGGAACCATTGAGTCCTAGCTGGATTTCATCTAAAGGTAAAGAGGACATGTATTACAGTTATTACACAGGTATGGGAACAGTGAGAAGAGGAAGATGGACATGTGTGGTACAGTCTGAGTCTGTTCTCTGGTTGCCTGTAGATACAGCCATGATTCAGAGAACCTCCCATCTTCAAGCCTTCAGACACAGAAGCCAGGTGACATTTATTCCTAGGAACACTTGAGAAATCATCTGTGACTTTTCTGTGTGCCTCATCCCAACTTTCCAATCACAAATTTCTGGTGTTTCTACTGGACTCGGATTTCTCAAATGGATTCATTTCTCTCCACCCACTGAGGTTACTTCCAGTAATATCTTTCTAACCAGCCTCACTGCCTCCAGTTTTACCCTGTCCAGTCTGTTCTCTACCCTGCAGCTCAACCTGCCTTTCTGTAATCTGATAAGCCAGTCTGTTGGTCAAACCCATGAAAGGTACATGGCTGTTCTCTGCATATAGTCAATATTCCCTGCCAGGATCTGCGAGACTTCAAGTTTCACCACCATCTCCCACCTCCTCCCCTCCTTTTTTTCCATCTTCTTCAGCCACACTAAATTATCTGTGTTACCTGAATGTTCTATGTTCTCTTTTGCTTCTGGACTTCACATTGCTTGGGCTGTGCATTCACCATTGTCTAAATTTCCAGAGCCAAGTCTGAGCTAAGTGGATCTATGGTGAACTCCAGAGCACCTTGCCTTTATTCATAGCATTTGTAGAGATGATTATGTTTCTCGGGTTAGTCCGCCCCTGGACAATACATTTAAGAGAAGAGATGCTGTTACTGGTAGGTTCCTAATGCCTGGTCATTAAAGCAAGGACTACATTAATATCTTTTGTATAAATTAATGAGTCAGGTAGCTGTGTTTGGGAGATGCTTCTAGTTAACCTAACAGTTGTATTGTTTCACTTCCTGTCTTTGTTTTCTTCTGTCTTTATAACACAAAGAATTGTGTGCTAAAAAAGGAAGATTTTAAAATTGTGTGAATGAGTCTTTGACCACACTGACCACAACTTGTCCTTTTTATTCCCTTAGTGTTTTAGAGATTTGAATCTGGTTCTCCTGGGGTTCAGCATCTCCCCATGTTGAAATGTTGCAACACTATTTTGCTGCTCACTAGTATTGGGTTGTGATAGCTCCCAGTTAAGACTGGAAATTTTATAGATCATGGGGTAATGCACTAGCATGCAAATGTCTCCTTACACAATGGGTATTTCCTTGTTAAAGGTGGGACACAGGGGAAGGCTCAGAGGAGGAAGCTTGAAGCTTGACTCTAATGTGTAGGTTTCATTTCTCTCTCACACAGAGCCAGGAGTTCAATGAGATCTGTCTCTTCTGCCTTGGGTCTTGTGATTTGAGTTTTGAAATTTGTGAGAAATGAGATTGGCCCCACCTTTAGCCATTGTCCCATTGTGATAAGAGGGCTCCCTGAAGACCACAGCATTGAAGCCATCTCGAAGACTCCTAGACATCTTTGGGCTCAACAAGTGCTCTTTGAGCGCCTACTATGTTCATGATCTGAGGAAATTGTGGCTAGAGAACTTCATCTTTTAACCAGAAAATTCTAGAACTTGGACTGGAATCTAGGTCTTCTTTCCGTTCTTCCTCTATTCCAATTTGATATTCTCCAGACTTGATAGTTATCCTTTTCATTTATGGGAGCACAGGGTGATCAAATTAGATGGACTTGGTTCTGCTGTGGGATGAACTTTCACTGTGACCTTGGGCAAGTTAAAGTTCCAAGCTCTAATTCTTCTACCTTGAAAATGGAGAGAATAGGTTTGGTTCATAAGGTTGTTATAAAATTAAATTAGATTATGTATAGCCCTGGTCAGGTGGTTCAGTTTGGTTGGAGCATCGTCTATACACCAAAAGGTTGTAGGCTTGATTCACAGTCAGGGCACATACCTAGGTTGTGAGTTCGTTCTCCATTCGGGGCATGTATGGAAGGCAACCAATTGACGTTTCTCTCTCTCTCTTTCCCTTCCTCTTTCTGTAAAATCAATAAATACATATCTTCGGTTGACGATTAAAAATTGGATTATGTATATAGAGTCCCTGGTACACAAACTGGCTCCATTACAGATATTCTTTCCTGCTGTTTGGAATACCTGAAATCCATCCTGTTTAACTGTTTAAGTTCAGGCTCCCGTTTGAAAAAGGGGTTCCCATGAAAGCTTTGTAGTAATGTACCATTGGCCCCGACTGTGTTTTCTAGTGACTTATTTGGACACCTGGACCATCAGAGGGAGGAGGACATTTGTCTGTCTACACATATAGTCCAAGCCCTTAGGGCTTGTTTTCTTGTTTCTACATAGATTACAAAACCGAAATTTTAATTAGAGCATTTAGCTCACATAAAGGGAAAGGAAACCTCTTAGCCATGTACAGGGGAAAGGACTTTTATTGCTGAGAGATTATTTTTATTATTTGGAGAAGTTTACAACTGATACACTGCTGTCCTCACATTTTAGCGTAGAACTAAAATTCTGTGTTCGTAAAGGAAAAAACGAGAAGAACGCTGGTGAATGACAGATGCCAGGATGAAATCTGCATATTCAAACCCAGGGAAAGTGTTATCCACATTATGATGCTGCGTGATTACGATTTGGTTGAACACTGGGAAGGATTGAAGCATAAGCAGTAAAGCCATTCTCCTTATGGAACAACAATCCTAGCGGACGTTTGAAATGGTAGAGCCTTTAAAATGAAGAATGGCTGACTGAGGGCCAGTTACCCGCACCGGAACACAGCTGGCGCACACGGGCTTACCATTTTGTTCCCTTTGGTGGCCCTTCTTCTTCCCAGTGCCTCCAGATTCGCTGTCGCTTGCCTCCTCTCTGGAAAGCAGGCCTGTCTGTGTCGGCTCGGTATGGAATTCTCATTAAATTTTCTGGTGCAAAGATTTAGATTAGACATTAATAAGATCATTCTCTCAAGAGTTTTGTAAGAAGTTAAATAGCCCAAGAGATGGACATAAACACGTACAGGTTTTGTTGTTGTCGTTCATTTGTTTAAGTAATATGACACATTTTTTTTATGCTTTTTGTTGGAGGTTTTCTCTCTTTGTGCTGAATATATGTTACTTCTCTAAATTAGTTCACTGGTAACTCATTATAACACTAGATGCTATAGAGAAGAATTCAGTATAAGTGACTATATTTTGAGCACCATCCAGTGAAGTTTAGTTACCTCATACTCATCACAAACCTTAGAGTGTAATTTCCAAGAAATGTTTATAAGTAGGTTAAACCAAGTGAAATGGTTGAACTTGACCCTATTTACCCATAAGATGGCAATATTTTGGATGTTATATATCATTAAAGATCCAGTCCATTCATTTCTTTCCTTATGCTAAATTACCTTTTCCAATACCCATAATATGTTCTATATACATTAGACACTTAACATTCATTTCTTGATCTCAGTGATACTGATTAAGGAGGATTTAAGGCATTTGCTTCCATTCTATCTAAGCCATGCAATGAAAGTCAGATATCATGAGGTTGAGATGGCTAACAGGAGATTTATTGTCTTGGTTGACCAGGCTTTTCATAGTATGTGTAGGGAGGACATATGGCAGGTCAAGGAGGTCAAGAATTTGGTAAAGCGTTTGAAAAGTAAACAGTTGAAAAGGTTAAAAGTGTATCTCTTCTGATCTTGGGCGGTCTTGGCCAGTAAACTTAGCCACCCTTTGAAATGGTGTTTCCCTTCCTCTCTGGGTGGTGAGGGAGGTGTATTTTTGCATGACGGATGGGATTGCTCATTAGCCACTCACCAGACAGTCTCAATTCCTGATGCATGTAATTCAAGGATTGGGACAGGAGCATGGATTGCTATTCTCAGCTCCCAGTGGGGATGGAGATGGATGTGTAGTGTGTCTGTGGGCTGTGCCTTGGATAATGAAGCTGAATTGCTTAAGGGACCCTGAGAGACTGTTGCTAGAGAAGGGACAGGTCCAAAGTAGAGGTTCCCAGATGGCCTGGGACATGTTCCAGAGTTCACATTTTCAGAATTTTAAACTGGCTTTTCCCATAATTACCTGTACTTGTGACACACTAGATTCCAGCTGCTGCTGACAAGGCCAGAACCAGCTCTCTTCTTTGCACATTACAAAAGTTCCTGATTGCACTGGAAAAGTGTGTCTCTCTCCTAAGTCTCAGTGTCCGTCCCCATTGAGAACTGTGGTTACCTCGTGATGCTCCTGCGTGGATCTGTGCACACTGATGTAGAATCGTGGTTAATCTCTGCATTTTAAAAGGATACTGCATGTGAAAAGAAGTCCCCTGTGACTTTCTTGTTTTCACTTCCCATTTTCTAGAGCGCTGTTATCAGAAGCAGTAAACTTTTCCTGAGGGCGTGGTCTTTTTGCCCACTGCATTGTGTGGGAGGCTGCCATGCAAGGGCATGTGAGAAGGCCGGAAGGGCAGTGCAGTGAAAAAAATACACAAAACCAAATTGGTATATTCCCATGAAGGCTATAAATGTCACTTGTGATTACTTCCGTTTTAAGCACTGAATGATTATAAATGGTACCAAGGTTCCAAGTGGGGAGGGGTCTCTGAGACCCAAGAAAGGTGTTGTAGAAGAATTGATTGTGGATTGTGGTCATATTTAGGAGGAGATGAGATGCCATTCTAAACTAGCAAAAGTGTGAGAACATAGCATGAGGTTATGCTGCCTGTGGTGAGTCTGGGGAAGTAGCGGCAGACCAGAATGGCCAAGACAGGGACAAAGGAACCACCTAGAAAAAGAGACCTGGTCTGATTTTTTAAATCTGATTATTGATAGAGAATTAACTATTTGGGTTAAAGTGCTGGTCTAGGACCTTAATTTTGCAGCAGTATACAGTTGGATTAATTCACACTCTTAGAACAGTGTAATATTTAACATTTACTAAGCATTTTCTATGTGCCAAACATAAAACTAGGTGCTTTACATGTGTTCATTCACAGAATACACCCCACTCTGGGCCACCATTTTATAAATAAGGACGCTGAGGCAGAGTTAAGTATCTTTTCAAGGTCAAGGAGGGGATAAGTGACACAGGATTCAAATCCAAGTACACTGATTCCAGCGTTTGGGTTTTCCCCAAGAGGGTATAGTAAAAATCCAAGGAGATGATGTAGTATGGCACCAGGTCTCTAATAACTGGCACTGTCAGCTTTGGAAAGCTAACATAATCTGTGCCTTAGTTTTTCTGTGGATACTAACATGGGCCCTATCTCATGGAGTTGGAATAACAAGACTGCAGACCTATGGGCTGGACCTTGCTTGGGAGGGGTTGCCTGTTAGGAGAGCGGGGGATGTGTCTCAGCCCTAATCTTCGTGCATGACAAAGGAAACGAGGATGGCTCACAGATAGTGCTTGGTTTGTTCAAGTACCGAACTGGGATTAGGATAAAGCTCTCTTGTCTGTAAAAACAAGGGCCCTTTTCTCCACAGTACTTGACCTGCTAAATCCAAATGCATGGTCATGCCAAATGGGCTAAGGTTTGTTTTAGAAATAACTGATAAAAAGGCATTTTAAAGTAAATGCTACTGCTTTTGGGTGGAGAAATCATGGTAGAATTTAATGCTGTGTAATATGCAGGCATGGGTTTGTGTGTAGTGAGAAAGTTTGTTTCGTTTTGTTTCTAAATAGACAACGAAGTATTCAGAATTAGTTACTGATTCTTCACTTTTGTATTTTTAATATGTTTCTTCCTACATGAAAATAAAGATGAGTATGGACTTTCAAACACAAATTTTTATACATTGCAATTCTCAAACCATCTTGTGTACCTGAAGTTGTCCAACAACATATAAGTGGGCTTGACAATCATTCGTGATCCTGTGTCCTTCCTTGATTTCAGAGACACCAAGAAGTCAGGCTGCAGGGGTGAGACATCCCTTCTGCTGCATGGGGTCCCTCCTCATCCAGGAGAGGGCTGGGCGGGGCGTGAGCAGAGCTGACAGAGCACCTATCCGACTTCCTCAGAGGGAAGGAAGAGAGACCTGATCCCATCTGGGTGCCCACTGAGTTCCCAGCAGAGATGAAAGTATGCGGGGCTGCCCTAGTAAATGTCCAGGCTCGCTGCCGGTGTCTTCCCAGGCGTGACATCTCTGGGATCTTACTCCCCTCCCCCCAGCATCCTCCTCTTCTTCCTCCAACTAGTTTATTTCTTGATCTACTCTGAGTTTGTTTTCTTCTTAACCCCTGTCAGATTTCTACTTGGCAATGAACTACTTTTGGTAGCTTTTCTGTGAACCTAAAGGGAGGCAGCGACACTTCTTTTCAGTGCCAACATTCAGACTCTGCGACATCAGTCTCCCATTGATTTATATCCATGTTTTTGCTTTACTGTAGTTGGAGATTCTTTGTATTTTAAAACGTTGCTAGTTTTGTAATTTGGAAAGTTAAAAAGGCAAGGTCTATATTTATATGGGAAGTATTGCCTAGTTCATTAAGCAGATATTTACTGAATTTCTCCAAGAGCTCCTGGCACTGTGCAGAGCGGTGATCTGGACAGAGAGACTCCGTCTCTGGGGGTCCTTGGGCTGAGTTTGGAGAGAATGGCAGTGGATCTTTATCACATAAGGTCTTGTGAGCCATAGTAGAGGGTTAAGTTTGAGTCAGAAGCCAATGGGAAACCGTTAAGGAGCTCTAAACGTGGCTGGTGATGTGATCTGATGATATGAGCACCAGTGTGGGTGAGAGGCATCTTGAAAACATGGGAAGGAGGGATCACAGGACAAGAGGGAAAGCACTTTGACCAACATATTTGATCCCCTCTCTTTGTTATAAAAGATAGAAATCTTAGGCAGGCAAGATTATTCTGCCTGTTCAAACCATACATTGAAAACATCTCCCCAGATAGCATCGCATTAACAAAAACACCATTACAAGTGCCTGGAATTCTTACTTTTTATTTAAATGAGTCAAAGCCCTGTAAATTGCATTCCAAAGTGTTTATGAACATACTCATAGCTTAAATATACCCTAGAATTTCCGTCTGGGTTTCACAAAACGTACCCATCAAATGCAGCTTGGTTGGTCTTTGAGCTGAGTGGGATGAGTTTTACAAGAGGGTGTGTGAAGATCTGGTGAAGGAAGACACTGATGCCCTGTTCTTCCTTTAGACCAGAGCGGAAAGTCAGAGGCCCCCGTCACTTTCACAGATGAAGCCAAGCCTTTGTGCTAGAAGAGTTTGGAAAAAAAATTCTAGAGAACTTTACAGTTATTAACCAGTATCAGTACATCAAGAGAGAGAACAAGGATAGAAACAACACCTGTGGGTGGAGTATTTTATCTGATTTGGCCAAAAGGCAAAGCTATTACATTTTCAAAAGAGAACCAAGATTAGCTTCTACATTGCTGTATTCAAGAACTCTTCCAGTTTCAGGCAAGATTTATTTTGTTTAATGTAACTCTTTTTACATACCTTCCCCTTCACTGGCCCCTGCAAGCCTTAAGTTGGGTTATGACCGCAGTTTATATGACAAAAGAGTTGCAAATGCAGAATTTAGGGAGAGTAATTTTTTTTTAATGCCTAGAGCTTTGAAAAATGCAACCTAGACTATAGGTGGAAGCTGAATAAATGTTTTTGAAAGAAGAAAGACCTACCAAGTCATCTGTTCATTGCTCAGAGCATGTTATACTCTTCCTCAGGGTCAGGAAGCCTTATCAGATTTATTGTGTGGCTATATATATACTGCTTTTTATTTCTACTAGGCTATGCTTTTTAGAAACATTACAATTCATCACTGTTAAATTATTACTTTGTATTTACTCAACCTTTTGCAGAGTCAGTCTCTATAGTAAGAAAGTGCTGCTTTCACATGAAAAAAAAAAATGCTATGTTTAGGATGAAATTTTTTTCTTGAATTCCAAGTTTTAAGCCTAATATTGCTGCAGTTCCTGTGTCCACCACCTACTGCAGCAGACAGATGCTTCCTTTGTCCTGTATTAGCTCCCATCACAGAAATCCAGCAGTCTATCAGAACCAGTAGGAACTGGGAATGTCTTAGTGATACCATGACTTGATTTCTTTCTGTTTCCTAATTTTCTGTGTGTATCTTCATGCTAAGGTGGATCCTGCTTTTTGATACAGTGTGGCTGCTAACAGCTCCTAGGGTTATAATCCAAAGGAAGAGAGTATGTTTCTTCCCTACTATTGAACAGCCTTGGCCATGTAACTGCCCCTCACTCTCTGTCCAGTCACTCACTGGACAATAAGGATGGGCTCCCATTGATAGGCTTCAGATAGGCAGAGTGCCCTGCTGGAGGTGATGGGGAATTGACTCTCACCCAACCATGAGCCACACACAATCAGGAGCCGGGTCCGTCACTGTGCTCAGTCCACTGCTTTAGGCTCTCTTTGTTCAAGTTCTGATTTGGAAGACTTCTGGCCATCTGTGAGGTACTCTATGGCTGCCATTTACACTTTCTCAGCTACCCTCTGTTCACAAATGCCCATTAGCAGGATGATTACAGTCGGCCCTCGTTTTGTCATGGTTAATCAGTTCCAGACTTTACCACGATAAATGAATTTCCAGAGTAGGATTCTTTATTTATAAATCGAATATTTTCATAGTTAGAGCATAGAAAACCTGTTTATTACCTTCTAAATACTTTTTAAAACATTATTAGAGCCCTCTAGACATGAAATAACACCCTTTAGTCACCATTACACTTGTATTACCCAATATATTAGAGAAAATAAGACATATTAGACATTACAAATATCATATTATTATTATTGTACATTTAATTACACACACACAGAGTTCTGACACACAACCACAAACCTATGAAAATAGTGCAACTTGTTCGATGATGAAGCGATGAAGATGAAGAGATGTACTGCACAGCCAAGAAGAACAAGGCTACTGTTCCTCTGAAGGCACAACCTCAGTAGGACAGTCTTCAGGTGCTGCAGTATCTTCAGCAGGTGCATCATCGTCGTCTTATGTTAAAGGAGTAGTAGGAGTAGGCAGTGGGTGTCTGGGTGTGCGGCTGAAGAACATGGTGATAGGCGGTTGCTGGCACTGTCTTTTCATATGCATGAGGAGGCGCTTGTAGGGTTCTATCGCTCCATCAAGTGCATTCTGGAACCGAAATGTGCATCATTTGTGGGCACCATTTGCCAATCATGTCCTGTACTACTTTAATAGTTCTCATGACTTGCGAGAGACGCTCAAGTATAAGGCCAACTTCCTCCTCCTGACCCCCAGGAACCTCTGGCTGCTCTTCCTCCTCCTCACTTGCAGACTTAGTCATTTCCACCAGGTCCTTGTCAGTTAAGGACACTTGTTCTGGATGATACTCGCCCTGGATCTTCTGGAACGTGTTGTTCACGTAGTCCTCTGCTGCAGGCTGGTCAGCAGAGGCAGCTTCTTTGTGGAAAACGACACTCTTCAGATAATACCTCTTCTGGAACTTCTCGAACCAACCCTTGCCCACCATGAAATCCATGAACGTTGCAGAAGAGGGTTGTGGTTGAGGTTTGTCCGCTGTAAAGCTCTGATAGAGCTACCTCGCCTTCTCTTGGATGACCAGTGAATCCAGTGGAATGTTTTTCCCGTGGCTGTCACTGATCTGAACCTAGAGCAGACTCTGTTTTCCCTATAAACTTATTACAACTGGTCATGATGTGCTTTGCTTTGTGTTGAAAGAGACAGTAGCCATTGCATAGATGTTCTTTTCATCTTTACAGATGGAGCAAACGGTAGACTCATTCAAGTCGTAATGGTGGGCAACCTCCATGATTTTTCTTGCTATCTTTGATTATATCCAAGAGTTTCACCTTCTCTTGGATAGTAAGCATCTTCCTCCAGTGCTTAGTTTCATTGTCAGAAAGCTTAGAAGAAGCAGCACATTTAGGAGCCATCGTGGGGCTTAGATAAAAGTTCTCAGAAATTGCAGACACTTACAAGAGCAAAGATGCTTCTGATGTGTAGCGATGTAGAAGCGTGTATGAGAGAAATGAACTTGCATGAGGCTGAGCCAATCAGTGTCCAGGATAGGAAGAGAATAGGATAGTCAATCAGTGAATAGCCTGCTCTGATTGGCTTGGTTTCACCACACCCTATTTTTTGGAAAAAAGTTATTGCCCACACACAAAGAGTGGTCAAGGGGTTACATCTGGCATTGAAGGATTTACAGGGGTGCTCTAATACATAGGCCACAGTCCATCGTACAGTGATTTTAATTTAAAAAAAAATGTTTATTTATTAATTTGTTTTTGTTACAGATGTTTCTCATTTTCCCATTGACACCCTCCTCCCCTTCCCCCACCCTATCCCCAGCTTTGTTGTCTATGTTCATTGGTCATGCATACATGCATGTAAGTTCTGTGGTTTATCTTTTCCCCCACAAACACCTCCCTCCTCTGAGGCTTGTCAGCCTGTACCCCACCTCCATGTCTCTGGGTTAATTTTGTTCAGCAGTTTGTTTAGTTCACTATATTCCACAATAAATGAGATCATGTGATATTTGTTTTTCTCTGCTTGGCTTGTTTTGTTTAGCATAATACTCTCCAGGTCCCCCCATGCCATCTCAAAGGATAAGAAATCTTGCTTTCTTACAGCTGCATAGTATTCCATTGTGCACATGTACTACAACTTTTTAATCCACTCATTTACTGATGGACACTTGGGTTGTTTCCACATCTTAGCTATTGTAAATAGTGCTGCTATGAACATAGACGGACATATATTCTTTTTGATTGGTGTTACAGGCTTCTTAGGGTATATTCCTAGAAGTGGAATCACTGGGTTAAATGGAATTTCAATTTTTAATTTTTTGAGGTAACACCATAGTGTTTTCCATAGTGGCTGCACCAGTCTGCATTTCCACTAGCAGTGTACTAGAGTCCCCTTTTCTCCACACCCTCACCAACACTTGTTGTTTGATGATTTGTTGATGGTGGCCATTCTGAGAGGTGTGAGGTGATACCTCATTGTTGTTTTAATTTGCATCTCTGTGATGTTTAGTGATGTTGAGCATTTCCTCACATGTCTCTTAGCCATTTGTATGTCCTGTTTGGAGAGGTGTCTATTTAGTTTCTCTGCCTATTTTTTAATTGGATTCTTTGTCTTCCTTTTGTTGAGTTGTATGAGCACTCTATATAATTTGGAAATTAACCCTTTATCTGATATATCATTGACAATTATGCTCCTATAGAGTGGGTTGCCTTTCCATTTTGATGATTGTATCTTTTGCTGTGCAGAAGCTTCTGAGTTTGATGTAGTCCCATGTGTTCATTTTCTTCTTTGTTTCTGTTGCCTTAGGTGTTGTATCAGTGAAAATTCTGCTGCTTATGATGTCTGAAATTTTGTTGCCTACATTTTCTTCTAGAATTTTTATGGACTCACAAGTTACATTTAAGTCTTTTATTCATTTTGAGTTTATTTTTGTGTATGGTGTAAGTTGGTGTTCTAGCTTCATTTTTTTTTTTTTGCAGGTAGTTGTCCAATTTTCCCAACACCATTTATTGAAGAGACTGTCTTGACTCCACTGTATACTCTTGTCACCTTTGTCAAGTATTAATTGAGCATATTGTCTGGGGTCCATTTCTGGGTTCTCTATTCTGTTTCATTGATCTATCTGCCTATTCTTGTGCCAGTACCAGGCTGTTTTGATTACAGTGGCTTTGTAGTATAAACTGAAACCTGGTAATGTGATCCCTCCAACTTTGTTCTTCTTTTTCAAGATTTTTTTGTGGCTAATTGGGGTCTTTTCTGGTTCCATATAAACTTTTGGATTATTTGTTCTAGTTATGTGAAGTATGTCATTGGTATTTTGATGGGGATTGCATTGAATTTATAGATTGCTTTGGGTAGTATGGACATTTTAATGATGTTAATTCTTCCAGTCCATGAACAAGATATATGCTTCCACTTTTTTATATACTCCTCCCTTTCTTTTTTTAATGACCTGTAGTTTTCTGTGAAGAGGTCCTTTACTTCTTTGGTTAAGTTTATTCCCAGGTATCTTAATTTTTTTTGCTGCGATGGTAAATGGGATTGTCTTTTTAGTTTCTCTTTCTGTGATTTCATCATTGGTGGATAAGAATGCTGTTGATTTCTTGACATTAATTTTGTATCCTGCTACTTTGCCAAATTCATTTATTAAGTATAGTAGATTTTTGATGGAGTCTTTAGGGTTTTCTATGTACAGTATCATGTCATCTGCAAATAATGACAGTTTCACTTCCTCCTTTTCAATTTGGAGCACCTTTATTTTTTTTTCTTGTCTAATTGCTGTGCATAGACTTCCAGTACTATGTTAAATAAGAGTGGTGAAAGTGGGCATCCCTGTCTTATTCCCATTCTTAAGGGAAATGCTTTTAGTTTTTGCCCATTGAGTATGATGTTGGCTGTAGGTTTTTCATATATGGCCTTTATTATGTCAAGATATGTTCCCTCTATTCCCAGATTGCTGAGCTTTTTTATCAGAAATGGATTCTGGATTTTGTCGAAGGCTTTTTCAGCATCTATTGATATGATCATATGGTTTTTATCTTTCCTTTTGTTTATATGGTGTATCACATTTGTTGATTTGCAAATATTGTACCATCCTTGCATGCCTGGGATGAAACCCACTTGGTCATGATAAATAATTTTTTTGGTGTATTGCTGGATCTGATTTGCTAGTATTTTGTTAAGGATTTTGGCATCTGTGTTCATCAGGTATATGTAGTTTTCTTTCTTTGTAGTGTCTTTATCCAGTTTTGGAATTAAGATTATGCTGGCCTCATAAAATGAGTTTGGAAGTGTTCTTTCTTCTTGGATTTTTTGGAATAGTTTGAGGAGAATGGGTATTAGATCTTCTTTGAATGTTTGGTAAAACTCCCCCGTGAAGCCACCTGGGCCTGGGATTTTGTTTGCTGGGAGTTTCTTGATTACATCTTCAATTTTCTTTGTTGTTATTGGTCTGTTCAAGTTTTCTATCTCTTCCTGGTTCAGTTTTGGGAGGCTATGTGTTTCTAGAAATTTGTCCATTTCTCCTAGATTATCCAATTTGTTGGCTTATAAGTGTTCATAGTAAGTTTCGATAATCCTTTGTATTTCTGTGGTCTCAGTTGTTACTTCTCCTCTTTCATTTCTGATTTTGTTTATTTGGTTTCTCTCCTTTCATTTCTTGATGAATCTGGCTAAAAGTCCATTGATCTTGTTTATCTTTTTAAAGAACCAGCTTTTTGTTTCATTGATCTTTTGAATTGTTTTTTTGAGTCTCTATGTCGTTTATTTCTGCTCTGACCTTTACTATTTCCTTCCTCCTACTAGGTCTGGGTTTTTCTTTTTGTTTCTAGTTCTTTAAGTTGTAGGGTTCGAAAGTCAATTAAGAATTTTTCTTGTTTCTTGAGGTAGCCCTGTAGTACTATGAACTTCTCTCTCAGGACTGCTTTTGCTATGTCCCACAGATTTTGTGTTGTTGTGTGTTCATTTTCACTGGTTTCCAGGAAGTTTTTAATTTCTTCCTTGATCTCGTAAGTAACCCATTTGTTGTTTAATAACATGCTATTTACCTTCCAAGTGTTTGAATGTTTTTGTGTGTTTTTATTGTAATTGAGTTCTAGTTTCATGCCACTGTGATCTGAGAAAATGCTTGATATGATTTCAGTTTTCTTGAATTTGTAGAGACTTGTTTTGTGTCCTAACATGTGGTCTGTCTTTGAGAAAGACCCATGTGCACTTGAGAAGAATGTATATTCTGCAGCTTTGAGGTGAAATGTTCTGTAAATATCAATTAAGTCCAACTGATCTAGTTTGTCTTGTAAGGACTCTATGTCCTTGTTAATTTTTTGTATAGAAGATCTATCCAGTGGTGTCAGTGGTGTGTTAAAGTCACCCACTGTGATCATGTTGCTATTGATCTCGCCTTTGAAGTTCTTCAGAAGTTTTTTTAATATGTTTTGGTGCTCCTGTATTTGGTGTGTATATGTTTACCAGGGTTATATCCTCTTATTGGATTGCTCCTTTTAATATTATGTAGTGACCTTCTCTGTCTCTTATTATAGCCCTTGTTTTGAAGTCTATCTTGTCACATATGAGTATTGCTACACTATCTATTTTTTTCATTTCCATTTGCTTGGAAAATTTTTTTCCATCCCTTCACTTTCATCCTGTGTGAGTCATTTGTTGTGAGGTGGGTCTCTTGTAGACAGCATATATATGGGTCATGTTTTCTTATCCAGTCAGCTACCCTATGTCTTTTGATTGGAGCATTTAAGCCATTTGCATTTAAGGTAATTATTGATTGATAGTTATTTGTTGCCATTTTAATTTTATGCCTGTGCCTCTCTCTCTCTCTCTCTCTCTCTCTCTCTCTCTCTCTCTCTCTGTTTCTTCTTTTTCTAATAACAGTCCCTTCAGCATTTCTTGCAGTGCTGGTTTAGTGGTGGTAAAATTCTTTAACTTTTTTTTTTTTATCCATGAAGCTCTTTATTTCTCCTTCAATTTTGAATGATAGCCTTGATGAATAGAGTAGTCTTGGATTCAGACCCTTGCCTTGCATTACTTTGTATACTTCATGCCACTCCCTTCTGGCCTGCATTGTTTCTATTGAGAAATCAGCTGACAGTCTAATGGGAGCTCCCTTGTAGGTAACTTTCAGTCTCCCTCTTGCTTCCTTTAAGATTCTTTCTTTGTCTTTAATGTTTGCCATTTTTATTATGATGTGTCTAGCTGTGGGTCTTCTGGGGTTCATCTTGCTTGGGACTCTCTGTGTTTCCTGGACTTGTGTGACTTTTTCCTTCACCAGTTTAGGGAAGTTTTCTTTCATTATTTCTTCAAACAGGTTCTTTATTCCTTTCTCTGATTCTTCTCCTTCCGGAATCTCTATAATGTGAGTGCTGTTACATTTTGTATTGTCCCACAGCTCCCTTAAACTTTCCTCCTGCTTTTAAATTTTTTTTTTTCCATTTGCTACTCTATTTGAGTGTTTTTCTTTACCTTGTCTTCTAAGTCACTGATTTGATCTACAGCTTCTTCTAATCTATTAAACCCTTCTAAGGTATTTTTTATAACAGCTATGTCATTCTTTATTTCCTCTTGATTTTTGTGCATAGCTTCTATCTCTTTTTTTAAGCTGAAGTAGTTCCCAGTGAGCTCTTCATAATTCTTATTAAGTTGCTTGTAGTTCTCTCCAAATTGTTTGATCACCTTAAAATCATTGCTTTGAATTCTTTATCTGACAAGTTGCTGTCTTCCATTTCCTGTAGTTCTTTTCTGGTGATTCCTCTTTTTCTTTCCTTTGGGTGTTGTTTCTTTGTCTCCCCATTTTAGCCGTCTGGCAACTCTATACCCACTGAGAGATGTTTGGATGTGTATGCAGCTCAACGTATATCAAATAAGGCTACCGTGCCTCCCAGACTGTTTTGTGTGTGTTGCCTCTTGCCTGCTGCAGATCCTGGAGGATTGACTACTAGGGGCTGGTATTGGTGTGTCCTGGTATGTGTTGCTGCTGGATCACGTGGACCCTCTGGAACTGTTTTCCAGCTGGTCGCTGGTGCCACCTGTAGCTGTATAGCTCAGGCTCTGTTGGAGCCTCACTCCCTGCCCATACCATGAGTAACTGGATCCCACAGTCCCTTTGGAGACTTGGCTCTATGCCTATCTTGTGGGTTGCAGGGTTGCACAGGTCTCTCTGATGCCCCCACACCCTGCAAGTCCCGCGGGTAAGTGGATCGCACAGTCTCTTTGGAGACCTGGCTCTACGCCTATCTTGTGGACTGCTGCATCACACAGGCCTCTCTGGTGCCCCAATACCCTGAAGATTCCACAGGCAGCTGTATTGCACTGGGCACTCTCAAGCCCTGGCTTCCCACAGCTCTTGTGGGCCGCTGGGTTGCACAGGCCTCTCTGGAGCCCCACGTCCCCAGCTGACGGCTGGGGAGAGCTGCTATTCCATGGTGCTCAACTCCTGCTCAGTTTTTGCTGTAGTTTTTGGGGATGGGTCTCAGCTGCTGGTCTGTGCTTCTGTTGCCTGGGGATGAATGTCTGCTCCTGAGCCTCTGTTGCAAGGAGTATATCTCAACTCTGATCGGGCTGCTACTGTGGGGGATAGTGCCAGGCTCCTGGCCGTCTGCAGCTTCCACAACTGGCACCTTGGCAGCTCCACTCTGTGTTGACACAGAGTGTCCACTGGTCCAATGATGCAGGTGCACTGGTGGGCTCAGGTTGCTGGGCCCTAGCTGCTCCCACTGCCTCCTCCCAGAGAAGACCCAGGATCTCCCAAAATGGTGGGACCTCCCCACGGTGCAGGGAGACGTGCCCTGAAGAGACACTTATCTTGGTAGCCGGCTACTCCAGGTCCACAGCACAAGAGCCTTCTGCTCTGCATCTCTGCACTGCTCAGGCTCAGTCGTCCACTTTTACGTCCACTCACACTCTCTCACACACTAATTCACTCTCTCACACACTCACCCTCCCTCTGGTCCTGCCTGCTGCCATCTTTTTCTCTCAGTGATTTTAATTTTAATTTTAATTGTAATACAGGGGTGTATAATTGACTCAGACGACTGAGCACACACTGTATCATTTTCACTGTCTCGATCAACTTTTCAATGAATATATTTGAAAAAAACCACGATAGAGTGAAGCTGCAAAAATCGAAGTGCAAAGTGGCAAGGGACAACTGTACTTCTACTCCTCTGACACAGATTGTAGTTTCCCATTGTGGTTCCAAGGAAGCCTCTGCCCAACCCAAGGGAAGTAGAGGAGATGTAGGAGGAGCGAGCATAATACTCTTAGGAGCATGGCAGGTAATACAGTTGGATTTCTCAGTTGGAGACTAAGATCACACTGAATAGGCAGGGTCAGAAGTCACACCCCCAAAAAGAAGACACAGCAGAGAAATAACCCAGCTGGGATTTGGTGACTTAAATATGTGTGTATGTGCATATTTGTGTATATACAGATATATTTGTATATGTATTTGTACATGTATCTATGTACATATATGAATATATTTTTTCTTAATTACAGGAAATTGTATATGTATATATAATTTCAATTCCGTGGAAGGAAGAAGTTGGTTAACAACTCTGTCTCTTCCACTTGACCTTTAACTTTGAACTCTGTTTGGATCTTGGTTTGTGTTTATAAAGTGGTTTGTAGTTGTGGTGAAAGGTTGATAGCTTTTTGAGTTGAAGAGTATAAAGAATGTGGGAGGGGAGAGGGATCATGAAGACGACCCCCCCAGTGTCCCTTTCCCTTAATCATAGGTGCCAGGATTGTTGCTAACAAGTCTTGAGTAGCTTACTCCAGGCTTCCCAGCTAGTTAGGGGTAAGGCTGGATCTGAGCTATGAATTTCAGTTTCTCCTATTAAGTGCTTTCACTTTTTTTTTAAATCCTCACATGAGGATATTTTTCCACTGATTTTTAAATAGAGTGGGAGGGGGAGAAAGAGGTAGAAAGAGAGAGAAACATCGATGTGAGAGAGACACACGGATTGGTTGCCCCAACGAGGGCTGGGGATCGAACTGCAACTGAGGTACGTGCCCTTGACTGGAATTGAACCTGTGACTCTTTGGTCCACAGGTTGATGCTCTAACCACTGAGCCAGGGCATGCTGAGTGCTTTCTTAACAATATTTACTGCCCATGTCTTCTCTGTGGTAGAAAACGTGTTTGCCATAATTCGCTTTACCAAGTAGAGTTGTTTGGATCTTTTTTAGTTTCCTTGTGCAGATTTTTGTCCTTGACTCCTTAATAAATGGGTACTGTGGGGTAGGAAACATAATTAGATCCTAAGATTGTTTTTATTAAGATTAAGATCTAAAATATATAGCTCTTCCACTTTTCTTAGGTTTAACACTTATGTGTGAAAGAAGGAGAATCAAAGCCTTTAAGAATTATTTATTATTCAGAATTTCTATTCATTTTGATTGATCATCCCTGATAATTGTGGTAAACACATTTTGTATAAAAGCCTTGAAATCCATGACTGGTTGCAGGGTGCAAAGGACTGTAACTGTCAGACTTCAGAAAGGGGCTCAGCTACGAAGCCACAAGAATTCAAAGGGTATCACTGCCTGTCCCTTCACTATGTTCTCTGTTGAAAGGCAAAGTGTTTCCTACTCTCTTTCCTTGCCTTTAAGGCCCTGCAGGAGAGTAACCTCTGCCACCAAGGTGGCTTAATCATGGAACTGTGTCTACCACAGTGTTTCTCTGATACAGGGGATGTTGAATGAATGAATGAATGAATGAATGAATGAACCAGAAGAGGCAGTAATGAGTTTATTGATACCAGAGGCTCCTGATATCAGAAAATGAACACATGGTTTTGAAGGTGCCCCAGATCATGCTGAAACAGCTCTGAACTTCAAAAAGAACTCTTCTTGCCTGTCCCTGTGCGTCTGGATAGAGCAGAGCATGGTCCTCTCATGACTCTTAGGCCACAGCAGCCCTTCAGAACCATGGAGGAAAGTGACTGGTGCCAATTGTAGTGACATTGTTATGAATATAAAATTGTCTTTCGGATGGCTTATAGTACGATGGAAATTCTCGTGTTGATGTATGTACCTTTTAGCCTGCCTATGGTCTGTCTGCTCCTCTCATTCCTCTGCTCAGAAACCCAGCTGTGAGGCAGCACCTGCAGCAGCAGCACCTATCTTTGTGTCGGCTGACGTCTGTGTTGACTCTCGTGGAACTGCCTGAAGGCCCATAGGTGGCTGAGGGACTGGGGGAGCAAGCTCCACCTTGGTACCTCTAGTGAAACACTGTCTGGCCTCTCCAACCTGAAACCACCCATGATGGTGTGCCAAGTGCTTGCTTTCTCACAAGTGGACAGACCTTTTCAGAATTTCTCGCTTTCCGTGACGCATTAAATCTTACTGCTACTCCTGCTGTTCCACCCATAATAACACTGCCATGGAGTGAGACTTCAGTAAATGTTTGTATGATAGTGTCAGGGTGGGATTTTCTGCTTTCTGTTTAATTTTGCAGAAAATGGTGTTGAAGGGACCCCACCCCACCCTCTTAGATCCATGTCTTTTCTGGAATGACATGGATTTCTTATTTAGAAATAGAGGCACTGCAGATGTCACTATTGCTCCATGGAGTAGGGTGGGCCCTGACTCCCATACGTCTGGTGTCTTTGTGAGAAGAGACATGGAGACACACAGAGGGAAGATGGCCATGTGATGACTGAGACAGAGACTGGAGTTATGCTTCCATAAACCAAAGAATGCTGAGGATTGATGGCAAGCACCAGGAGCTAGGAGAGGGGCATGCAGACGGTTCTCCTAGAGCCCCCGAGGGAGCACGGCCCTGCCAACGCCTTGATTACAGACTTCTAGCTCCCAAGACTGTGCGACAATAGACTTCAGTTATTTTAAGCCATCCAGTCGGTGGTCATTGGTCACAGCAGCCCTGGGAAGCTGTACAGAGTTCTATGTGGTGTGTCACTACTGAGAACCTGTTGGGATTTTGCCAGTTCTGGTTTGCATGCTGAACGCATCGTCATCGTGTGAAGACTGTCTTTTGGGGTCAATATAGATTTGAGTGGTGCCCATAAGGAAGGGAGAGTGCCCTTTAGGAAACATTATGGGAAAAAGGCTATTCCATTAGGAAGAAATTTCTAGTTTGTTTACTCAGTCAGACCCTCAGTCTTATGCCAACTCTACTGCCTTCCATGGGTGGAAGAGGACTGTGTTGAAACCGTGTCATGTTCTTCTTCTTTTTAGTAGTTGCAGCAAAGGGGTAATGCAGAAAAGATGGGCTTTTACTGAGGTTTCTGTCTAAGTAGGCCTTCTTCCTTCCCCAAGCGAAAGGGAGTGCCAGTAGGATGTGGAATGATCGCTGATCAATGCAAATTGTTTCTACTTAATTCTTTCTCTTTTTACCCTTTGGCTTCCAAGCTAATGCTACTGAAATGATTAAGTAGCCTTCAGAGCTGTGTGTGTTTCAGCCATGGACTTCATTTTACATCAGGGTTTTGCTTGTGTGGTTTGATAGTGGGATATCCCCTGCTGCGCTGTCTGACTTGGGCTGGAGCCCTTCGTGTCCCAGAGAGAACATGAACAGTCTCTGTATAGGGGAGGAAGGGAAGCCCCAAGTGCCCTGGCTGGCCTGTTCCAGTTGAAGCCTCTGCAGAGCATAACTGTGTGGGGACCTGAGGCCGGGTGTCTGCTGGGTGAGCCCTGCTGAGTGTGCTGGCTGCCTCTCTGGACTCCTCGCTGCCCGCAGCACCGGCTGCACAGCCCTGCCCACAGGTAATACAATACTCAGAAGGTTCGTTCCTTTACATTCCTTCCTTAACCCCAGCACTCGGCCACCCCAGGGATGCAGCAGGGTTGTACATGGTTCTTGAGGAACTGCTGACCCAGCAGTGGGGTTGTCCCATTTTCCCTCCTGGAAGAACTCCGTGTACTTTGTTTGTCTGCTCCAGCCACAGCTCTCAGGATCTGATTTCTGCTTGAAACAACAAGCACTGGAAGTTTGAAAGTTGAGAACCACAGTAGTCAAAGCCGCCACCCAACATTATTCACAGCAGTGAAAAGGTGGATACGCCCCAAGTGTCCACCAGTAGATGAATGAATAAAAGTGTGGTATATGCACACAATGGAATACTATTCAGCCATAAAAAGGAATGAAGCACTGAATCATGCTAAAACCTGCATGAACCTAGAACATTACGATGACTGAAAAAAGCCAGATGCAAAAGAGTAACAATTGTATGATTTTACTCATGGAAATGTCTACAACAGTGGTTCTCAACCTTCCTAATGCTGCGACCCTTTAACACAGTTCCTCATGTTGTGGTGACCCCTAACCATAAAATTATTTTTGTTGCTACTTCATAACTATAGTTTTGCTGCTGTTATGAATCACCATCGGAAATATGTGTTTTCCCATGGTCTTAGGCGACCCCCATGAAAGGGTTGTTCAACCCCCAAAGGTGTCGTGACCCACAGGTTGAGAACCACTGGTCTAGAAGAAGCTAATTCATAGAATCAGAGAGCAGATTAGATTTTACCAGGGACTGGGGGAGAGATGAATGAGGAGTTATTGCTTAATGGGTAGAGAATTTCTGTGTCAAGTAATGAAAAAGTCTCGGAAATAATAGTGATAGTTACACAACATTGTGAATGTAAATAATACCACAGAATTAAATACTAAAACATAGTTTAAATGGAAAATTTTATGTTATGTATGCTTTTTAAAATTTTTTCTTTTTTGATGTTAGAGAGAGAGGAATGGAGAGAGAGAGAGAGAGAAACATCTATGAGAGAGAACATCGATTGGCCACCTCCTGCATGCCCCCCACTGGGGATCAGGCCCACAACCTGGGCATGTGCACTGACCAGGAATTGAACTGGCGACCTCTTGGTGCATGGGTCAACGCTCAACCACTGAGCCGCACCAGCCAGACTGTTATGTATGTTTTTAAAATAATGAAAAAATCCAGTACTTTGCTCCAGGTCTTGAACTTTACTAGAGACCTTCTCTCTCAGCAATGAGGCAAATGCTGAAAAGTGTTCTTGGCTTTTTTCAGGCTGGACATAAGCCCACAGAAAGGCAGCCTCTTAGGGGAAGGGAGTATCTTGTTCCCCAGGTCCACCCCGACGCCCCCAGTTGCAGAAGTGTGTGTTCTGCTCCGCGGCCCTGACATCACTGTTATGTGCTGAGGGAAACTGTAGTAAGGAAAGTTCCTGTTAGGACATTAAATGTCTTGAAAGGAAAAACAAAGCAAAACAGAACTCTAACAGTTTTTTTCTATTTTATTTCCCCTTGTCCTTAGCTTGTACTTCCAGTGTTCACCAGGAGAGAGTAAGGAATAGGGGAGGCAAAAGCGTAGGACACCATCTTCTGTGTTTTGCTCTCAATAAAGCAGGGTAGGGGGCTCAGCGTCCGAATTCTCCACGTTTCACTCTATTGCAAGGTCTCTGACCCTGGAGCTTCATCTATTAAATCTCTCCCCTTTGTCTGGAAAGAGCTAATGTGCTTTCACAATATGTGTTTAGCATTCCTCCCCCCCCCCCCCAAAACTAATATGCACCTAGGCCAGGGATTAAGCAGGGTCGTCCTTTGAGATAACTAATATTAGTCTGTGTGTATGGACATTTGAACTCTGGATCAAAGAAGATAAGAAACTAACTTGTAAAATAACAATAAGGAAAACAACAGTGGGTTCAACACTCAAATATGACCCACCACTCCCTTGATCTAATTCTGAGAAATTGAAAAAAAGTCTCTTTCCATTGGTGTGGGCTTTGATGTTAATTCAGGCTCTCATGGTGCTCCAGCAGCAACTTGCAAATAAGGTAGCCGAAAGAAACAGGAAGTAAGTGGCTAAGCCCCCACCTGGGTCCACATGCTCGCTTGTGAATTTCATATGAGAAGTCTGTGGCAATCCACAGGAATGGATCCAGTGCGTATGATCTGGAATTGATATAGGGAATCAATTTTGCAAGTGGTTTCTCGGACGCTTAAGAATGTTAGAAATCATAGGACCCATGGATTCACTTTTTTTTGTCATGTATTGATTGATATTTTCTATCCCACTCTTTATATTCTTCATGTTTTATCAATCAATCACAATGGAATGTCTGTCTTGTTTTAAATATCTGCGTTTGCAGAATCCGCCTGGGCACTGGGAATGAGGAGAGAAGGAACTTATTTTACATATGGGAATTTTTTAATTAAAAGAGACTTAAAATCCCTTTCTAATAGGATCCCCATTTAATGAACATTCTCTTTCTCTTCAAACATTGAGAGAACATGGCACACTCTGACAAAAGGCCCAAGGGTTGCGGGATTGGAACAGAAGACTAGCACATTCTTCTCCTAGCGGTCCTGGGTTAATCGTGTCCCAAGTGACCTAGATGATCCAGACACCACTAATTTCTCCCACTGTGATCCAGAATTGTATGCCTGCGTTAACTGGTTACAGATAACGTTTACCAACCTCAATATGTTATTCTTCACTCGTTTTAATATTTATCAGTATTTGATACCTAATTTTTCAACTGCCCTCATTTGGGCCCTTTCGTCTACTTGGGAGGAAATTAATAAAGTGCAAAATTTTACTTTACCAAATCCAACAGGCACATTTCTCATAGGCTGATAACCCTGAATGAGTGTCCTTTCTGCCTCTATTTAGTGCCACATTTTCCTATTTTTGTGCTTTTTATATTGTTTGTTTCCCCGATCTTCTTCCTTTTCTTTATTCACCAGCATTTCTTAAACTGGAGTTTGTGGTCCTTTAAGGGGTCTGCATACGTTTCCAGACCTGTCTGAGAATTTCCTCTGAATTTGTTTTGTTTTATGCTTTCCTTTTGATGATTATCTTAAAAATAATAAATAATTGTTTACTGGTTCCCCTTTACAAGAGTTCTACCACATGGCTTTGTTGTCCAAGCTGGCTCCTGGCTTTTAAGGAGGGAGCTCTGCTTCAGTGGTTATGGGCCAATGGGGAATGAAGGAAGAGCAGTGAGTGATGCAGTCAGATCACGTGAAGGTCCATGGATGTGGTGCTGAGTTGCAGCAGGAGGGACTCTGAGTTCTAGCGGAGGCATGTGGTGGGCAGGCTGAGTCCTCACACAGCCTGGGGTCGCCTGGACATGCCAGAACCACGAGAACATCGGCTTTGGCAGCCAGTACTATATTTACATTTCGAAAGACAACTTAATGTCAGCAAAATAACATCATCTGCCACGTTAAATTCATGGTGTTAATTGAAATTTTATGGGTTTTATTGTTTTTGTGTTTAATTGGTTATTTTGTTTTGATCTTGTTGTTGAATCAGAGCTAATGCATATGGAGTTTATTTCTAATTTTCCATTTGTGCATTGCTAAGTCACAGTATACTAAAAATAATTTAAGTCTGTGTATGCATGGTGCACAATAGTGCTTTTTTTTTCTTCAGAAAAGGAAGAGTTCTGTAATGGCCTCATAGAATCATAAACTATTTGGGTTGCTAGAAATCACTTAGTTCACCCACCTCCTCGTCTCCCTACAAGATGTGGGCACTGAGCCTCCTGGAGGAGAAGTGAATGTCCAAGATCAAAGAGCTAGGGAGCAGCAGACTGCAATCAGAGATCAGTTTGACATATTTCTCACTAGGTACCGAGTCCCATATGTCAACCCCCTCCAAAGGTGAACCATGGCAGATGAACAGTGACTGCAGAGGCCACCTAGACACAAACTGAAGGAGAGTTACTGCACTGCGTTGGCTAACTCTGAGGGAGGAGAATGTGAAATGGGTGGGGATGATGGGAATAACAGACTTGTTATAACAGAGTCAGAAATCACAGGGAGCTTCCTTGTCCATGTGATACCACCTATGACCTTGGATTGTTCCATTACTCTCACATTAGCAAACAGATCCCTGAAGTGCTCTCAATCACCCACTGGTGCTTTTCTACTCTGTTTTTAGACTGGAAGCTCATGCCACCTAACTGGGGTGTATACCACTGCATAGAAAGACTGTTGGAAAACAGTGTTTCTCAACCATGTGTAAGAGTTTTCATCATAACTTGTGGAGCGAGAAGAGTTCATTTGTGGTATAATAGGATGGTCATTATATTAGTTTTCTATTGCTCCATAACAGATTACCACCAACTTAGCAGCAGCTAATGAGATACATTCTTTATCTTATTTTCCTTGGGTCAGAATTGGGGGCTCGACTTTTGTTCAGAGTCTTACGAAGCTGTAGTCAAGGCACTTGTCAGGGCTGGGCTTTCATCTGGGGCTCAGTCCTCTTCCGTGTACACGTAGGTGTTGCCAGAATTCACTGCCTTGCATTTGTAGAACTCATGATGACTTGCTTCTTCAAGACTACATGAAGTGTCTCCTCTAGACTCCCATAAAGGGCTGATCTATTTAGGTCAGGCCTATCCAGAATAATTTCCCTTTTGACTAAATCCCACTCATTAGGGAATTTAATTACATCTGCAATATCCTCTTACCACCGTCATATTCCATGACTTAGTGGCAAGTTGTAGGTTCTGTCCATAATCAAGGGGAGCAGATTACCAAGGGCATGGGCACTGGCTTAGCCCATTTGGGCTGCAACAAAATACCATATAGACAAGGTGGTTTATAACAACATAAATTCATTTTTTACATTTCTGGAGGCTGAGAAGTCTGAGATGGAAGTGTCTGGTGAGAGCCTGCTTCCTGGTTCATAGACCATCATCTTTTTCCTATTTCCTCACATGGCCAGGGAGTTCTCTGGGGTCTCTTCTATAAGTCCCCTTCATGAGGGTGCCACACCCATGACCTAATCACCACCTAAAGGCTAATCCCCTACTAGGACCATCACATTGGTGATTAGATTTCAAAATGTGAAACTAGGAGGGACACACACATTTCATTTCTAGCAGGTTCCATGGGAGTTATCTAGAATTCTGTCCACTAGAGTCATTGGCACTTTCCTCACTAGGCAGTGAGTGTGGTTTGTATTTGTGACTTTCCTGTGGCACAAAGAGAATGTTCAGCAATATTATATATGCTCATATTCAAGGTCAGAAGAGTGGAAACCGAGCTGTCAGCCGAGATTAGATTACTCAAACCAGGGGTTCTCAACCCCAGCGCCGTTGATGCTTTGGGCCAGATAATGGGGGAGGCACTGGGACTGTCCTGGGCACCATAAGATTTTCAAGCAACATTCCTGGCTTCTACCTACTCGTACCAGGAACATACCCTTCCCAGTTGTGACAACTAAAAATGATACCAGACATTGCCAAATGTCCCCTCGCATGGCGAAGCACCCCCAGTTGAGAATTACTGCATTAGAAAAATAATGTAGACTTTTTTTTTTAAAGAAAAACCTATGAAAACAAAAACTTTTTTTTTTTAAAGGTAATGCAGCTTTTTGGAATGATTAAGCCCTTGCTCCTCGGATAATGCCTCATTCTTAGATCTGTATTTGTCCTTTACTGGAAAATTGTATAGTTTACAGCTGCAAATAAAAAATTAATATTGGAGATGTGTTTTGCACGTGTACTTTCTTAGTCATATGTATGCCAAAATTACATTATGTTATCATTTGACTATGTTTTATAATCTTGTCTGAGTTTATAGTCAAGCAAGATTATAATAAGGCTTTAGTTCTATGCTGACATGGGTCAGGCATTTCCCAAAAGATATTTAATGCATAAGGCAAGAAACCTAATAAGCTCCTTTCTTGGTATTATGGCTCCTTTCTTGGAAACAAGTGATGTGGCTTGGTATGGGACAGAGTGAAAGGCACGGGCTAGTTCTGAAATTACAAAACTCAAAAGCTGCTCATTTCTGTTTTCTCTAGGCAAAGGCAGCTCAAGCATCTCATCCGACGTGAGTTCAAGTACAGATCACACACCAACTCAAGCCCAGAAGAATGTGGCTACCAGTGAAGGTAGGCATCTGGTCTTCATTATCTCTTGCCCTCTCTTCACAGTGCTGGCTATTTTGGGAAGACAAATAAAATGTGTGAGTCTGAGTTCTGTTCTACTGAGTGGGAGCATATGAGAGGCTTAAAAAATGAGAAGGCAATGGTTTTCCCAAGTTTCCTTTCTGTTGTGCTGCCGTCACTCGCCACTAAGCTTGTTTCCGTAGAATAAGTGTCTCAATTCTAAGGCAAATGTTGTTATTTTGTGATAGTATAGTAGGTGGCTTTGGAGAAGGCTTTGTGATAATATTTATCATGTTTTTCAGTATAAAAATGTTATGATTGTAAAGGCTTTGTGCTGAACTTGAAAGTTGTGCAAGGACCTTGAGAATAAGCACACTGGAATTCAGGATTGTGAAAATGGGAAAGTTGTAGTCTCATGATTTGTAAACATTGAACTAATCACCAATATTGATAGTAGGAGAAGAGTCTGATGATTTAGAGAATAATTGAAAAGTCCTCTCAGGAAGACTATATGCAGTAATAATACATGTTGAAATTCAACTGCTTCCTAATTATTAAGAAGCTTTTGAGCTATTGCTTACTTATGTGAGTGTGGAAATAATTGTTTCTGTGGTAGTTATTTAGTGGAAAGTTGACCCTTTTATGGAATCAGCTCCTTTTATTTTAATGTTAAACACAATTAAATGACTTCTTTTCTGAAGAGGACTTTGTAAACTGATTGTCGAATGAAGGTCCAGTGTTAAGTTATCAGTGCCATTTATAATGAGACTCTTTGGGAGGTGTCATCTCATTTCTGCCACACTGTCGAGAGCCTGCTTTCCTAAAGAATGCAGCATGTTGTGGAAGCACATTTCCATCTTTGTTTCAGAGGCTGAATTTCTGCTGCTTATGATGTGGGGAAGCATACTTATGGCCTGATGTTGTGCATTTCAGCTGTGTGACTGCTCTTGATCTGCATTACAGTTCATGCATTAATGATGATGCCTTCCCTCTGCCACGTGTATCTTCTTTTTGGGTGTTCTTTGACTTGGTGTATTTCAAGTAGCACAGAATTACCTTTTCTGGGTTAATTATCCCCAGACTGATGCATACATTGTTTTTATAACTGGATTATGGTCCCTTGTGTTTAATTCCTTAGCATTGTTTTACCCACATTGTAATGCAAACAGATTGGGGTGTTCTCCTCCATGCAATCAAATATCAGGTACCAATCTAATTTTAATTTTCTGCCTGTTAATTCAGATATGGGCACTAGATCATTCTTGGAATTCAGTTAAGGTAATGTGCAAATCAGGCGAATTGATCCTAGATACATGCTTTGGAGGTTTTCAGCTCTGTGAAGCCAAAGTAGACATCACTTCAATTTAATTTATTTATGATCCTCTGTAGTCAGAAATCTGTTTCATAAGATTTTCACTTTTTTCTCACCATTATTTTACAGTCACTCTTGTCACAGTTCTTTGTCTAATTTGAGTGGCTCTGAAAATAGAAAGCTAAAAGTATGTTAAGTAGTTTTTCTTTGTTTCCCTATCTCGATTTCAGTTCTCTTAATATAGTTTTCTCCTTTTCAAAAATAGAAAATACAAAAATGTATGAGCCTTGTTGTAGGGCTGAGGGGAGGAGCTGTGAGACTATATGCATGAAAAATGTCTGTTTTTTATGCTTCAAAAATACTCTATAGGGATTTAAATGTTTTATTTTTATTTTGCCTTTTTCTTAAGAAGATTCTTTTTGTACAAGCACAGCCAGTGTTTCGTACATTTTTTATCAGAATGCATTCTCTATCATGCTGTGGGTAAAAGCAGGGGAGAAAAATGAGAAAATGTGATTCTCATATGAAATGGAATTTTTAGCAACTGAACTAAATTAGTATGCATTTTTTTCCCAACTTTTAAGTGGGAGAACCCCATCCCTCTGAAAGATGCTCATCCTTTTTAAAATATATATCTCAAAAATTATAAAATAAAGTATTGCTTTACTATTTGTTTTTATGAATCCTCTTTTCTGCTGTTTTTAATCAATGAAAATTTAAAAGTATTAATAAATTAGGCATGGGTATTAGTTAC
Source organism: Molossus molossus (assembly GCF_014108415.1). Taxonomy (NCBI): domain Eukaryota; kingdom Metazoa; phylum Chordata; class Mammalia; order Chiroptera; family Molossidae; genus Molossus; species Molossus molossus. Next base: position 27,150,310 of record NW_023425366.1, on the reverse strand, counting down.
ATTGAAATGCATTTCAGGGATGTTTGCTACATAATTGGTCTCACATTATCAGTCTGGTTTTTCAAGTTGGAAGCACAATAGCCAAGGCCAAGTTTCTCAATGCATAGATGACAGAGTCCCGGTCTACCTCATGGGACAAGCAGTTAAGGTATCATAACCTCCAACTTCCACAGAGCGAATTTACCTCATGGCATGCGTGTTTTCTCCTACTGGAAAACACCTATATACAACATGCTGGCAAAAAAACAGAAGGTGTACTTTGATTTCTTACTATAGGAACAAACTTAAAAATGCTCCTCTGATTCTATCCCCACTGTTTTCTAGAACTATGTTTAAACTTTGATGTGAAGAAAATATTCAGTGAGTGGTATACTTCCAGAAGCCATTTGATCATGGTTATTTTCTTTAGTTCCTTGATCCTCTTATGATTTTTCACCCCTGAATTCATTGATACCATCTTTAGGAAACACAGGCAGGATCCTTAGTTTTAAGTTCTGAGTGATATTGATTTCTAAAAATGATATATATTGCAAACGATAATATTTAATTTTCTTGTAGCCTTTGAAAATGGTGGTCATACCTGTCTGTAATAGCTGAGTTGGAAGCATGGTATAGCAGTGTGGAACTTCTCCCTGATGGACTGGATGGGGAAGGTCGTTGCTGTTAGTGGTGTGTGTGTGTTTCTGTGTGTCCATTAAAAAACTATTTTTTCTTTATTAACTTTAGAGAGAGGAAGGGAGAGGGAGAGAGAGATAGAAACATCGATGAGAGAGAACATCGATTGGCCGCCTCCTGCATGCCCCCCACTGGGAATTTGGCCCACAACCTGGGCATGGGAATTGAATCCATGACCTCTTGGTGCATGGGTCAATGCTCAACCACTGAGCCACGCAGGCCAGGCTATGTGTTCATTTGTATCCAAACTCCACAAGATAGTTAATGGCAGGAGAATCCTCTCTTACTAGGAAACAAGTAGGTAACCACTCTGTGCAATATATGCTGGTAGAAAAACTGAGGACATGGGAGTTGAGAGAAGGGAGAAGCACTCACATAGCCTTCACCTAACCTGGTGCTGGAGGTAGGAATGGAGATGAACTGTAAACAGACATGAAGGATCCTACTGGGGAGATGGCAGTGTTCTAAAATTGGATTGTGGTGATGTAACTGAAGTGCAGGTTCGACTGCCTGCCACAGTAAAAACCAGACTTGTGAAACAGGTGCTGGTTCAAAAGAAAAGAGGTTTATTCCTGTGCCTTGATCTGGAAGAATGATGGACTCTTGTCTCAAACACAGCAGCCAGCCTTGAGCAGAAGCAGTTGGGTTGGGTTAGATCATGAAGACACTTCCTAAAAATAGCAAGCTGAGCTTGGATTTCTTTCACAGAATGGGGGGTACATGGATGTGGCTTTAAGGGTTGTATCCCAACAACTCAGTTTTCTCTCCAGCTGGAGAAGGTGAAGCAGTTAGTTCAAAGGCCAACTGTAATTGGCTGATGAAGAGTCAGCTTCATTCAGTTGCTCTGCAGACATACTCAAGTTCAGATATTAAATTCATTGACAACACACACAGTTCATAGGTGTGATGGCTGTTTTGTTACAGAGAAACAAAAACTTTTGCTGAAGATTATACACCTAAAATTGTCAAACAGGAGTGACGCAATAATGTTCTGGTAAGAGATGGTCAAATTAGGAAAAAGCATAGCCTCTAATAGACCCGTTCCCTTCTAAGCAGGAAACTATTTTATTCTCTTTTGTCCACCTGATCTTTAGCTGACTATTTTGAGCTGCTTGCAGAGCTGGGGCAGGCTGTTAAGAAGAGTTTGAGAAACATCATTGAGCCTAAAGAGATCAGTAGTTCCAATGGGATGAGAAGATCTGCTTCCAATGATAAAAGGATCTTAACCCACTTGAGTAGATTAGCTCTTACCAGGAAATGGAAACAGTACTTTTAAGACAATCCAGGATTTTAAATTAAACTTTCCGTAGATTCACTTAATAGTGCTTTGTGAAATTGCTCATTTAGGTAACTCCCTGAAAGAAGTTCGTTTTAATGTTTTGTTTGAGCCATGTGAAATGAGTTGATTTATGAAAAATACTTTTCATGGAAGCTAAAATTACCAGTTTATTTATATGGTCATGAGTTCTCATGTTTTCAGTGCCTAAATTAGACCAATTCTATATAGTTATTTTGAAAATGCTTAACCATCTGGCTTTGTTTTTATTCTCTTTGTCTTATATTATCTTCTTTGTACCTCTTGATGTACTCCTCAAAAAAAAAAAAATTCATAGAAATCACTCAGGAAAAAAAAAGATGATGCTTTTAACTGAAGATGGATTCCGCTTTCCAAACAGCCTTTTTGACGATCTAAGAAATTCAATAAACATTTTTGGGAATGCACTATTTCAGGCTCTTTCTAGCGCTTCAATGAGAATTATTGCATTCACCTTTGTTTCATCCATTGTCACACTTCTCCTGAGAAGTAGATATAAAAGTTTCCATTTGGCAGATGAAAACAGGGAGACTCAGAAAGAATCAGGGTGGTCCAAAGTCATATAAACTTAGTAAGTGGCAAAGATAAGCTATGAGCCATGATTTCTGACTAAGATTAATTCTTAATGCTTGCCTTGTAAATGTCATGCAGATCTACCAAGAATTTCATACTAATTGTTTTTATACGTTTATATACAAGTATATCTTTAAAGTACTTTGACAAGTTCCTTTTCAAATGCCAACTCATAACTGTGTCTAGATTGCTGATAGTATATATACAAGGAAACACTTTCTTGGTCTATGTACAGTCTAGAAATCGACTTTAACTCCTTAATTATAGAAAGCAAAAGTCAGTATTCTAGGCTGCTTTTATATTGGGGGTTAGTTTTCAAGTAACCATAACTATGCCCTTAATACTCTACACCTGACAGAATTGGGATTTGAAATAGATATTTAAGTTAATCATGATATAGGGTCTATAGTGTATGCAATATAAGAGTAGTGAATGGTTACATTGCTTGCTATCCCTTTAAAACTGAGCCCGGGAATTATTCTTTAATTTGAAACGTACACAAGTGGAAGATAGCAACCTCAGAACATGAGCCTTGGAAGACTGGAGTGCACCTTGAAGCAGCCTATTCCGATCAAATGACTTAATCTATGATGCAAGAGAAAATAGAGTGAAAACATATAACATAGAAAGAGGGATCAAAAGTAAAGAATTGGAAAAAGAAAATGACACTAAAGTAATATCTTTAAAAGTAGTTATAAAATGATACCTATTCAAGTTGGAAGTTTGGGTGTAAGACCTGATGGGGAAGAAGAGATTTTGAAATATGAAATGTAGAGTTAGGGGCTTTTACCCTGTGCATGAGGAAGTGATGACTGATTATTATAACGATTTGTTTTGCCTTTAAAAAGTAAAATTTAAACTTAACTATCTCTGAACATTTCAGGATCCTTGTGGAAAGCTTTTGCGATGAAACTTAATATGTTTTGGTAATTAAATTAACAGCTTACTGCTTTGTGATCAAGTTTCTTGTTCAAGATACTGCATAATTGTAAGTTAGGTGAGTTTTGAAAAATCGCACCAGTTGCATCTGGCAATTTGAGCATGTTACAAATTCCGCCTGCCCAGTTTAACAAAGAAGTCAGATTCACATCTGATGATTAGCTTAAGCAGTGGGAAGCTTATCAGCTCAGGATCCAGAAAATTGTTATATAAGCCTACAAAGACACAATGAAATTCTAAACACCATCTCAGACTCAAGAACTAAGTTTAATTTCTTGAAGGAATTATCTTCCCAAATCGATCATTCAGGATGGCAAAAATGTAATTTAGTGGGCTCAGAAGAAAACTGGGTTTCTGTGTATGTGTGTGTTTAAGAGCATCTTCGAGTACTACTTGAGAAATCCAGAACCTCTCAGTGTCTTTATGTAGAGTTTGGAGGGAGAAAAAAATTAGATCTTTAGCAGTCTGATCCCTTGGTCAAACCATTCTGTGTGTATTTCCTTCACCTACATTTTGCCATTTGCAAAAATGCACTCAATAAATAATTGATATGTCATAGCTATAGGCATTCTGGTTCAACTAAGTAAAACTAAGTATATTTCTAATGAAGGCTTGAATTATTCCCAAGATAATTTATCAGTAATTTCAATAATTTAATTCAATGGGGATTTATTAAAGGATGTAATCTAGGTTCAAATACATTTTGGGGGATACTTATGGGGTACACAATGTATGTTACAAACTGGCAGCGCAAAGAATGATCCTCACGTTCAGATGTGTTTTCTCTTCCTTGGAGAATTTTCAAAACTAATTTTGGGTTTTCTTGAACAGATTTAGGTGGAACATCCACCCTGTGTCTTCTGAGTCCCCATCCTTTGCTGTTATCTTAAACAAGCATCCTTTACAATATTGCTGTTAGCTCTTTGGTTCCCTAGGGAATTTGATGTTATGGAGAATCCATTGCTTTTAGAAACTTAGCAATTTCTGGGAAAATAACCACTTAAAAACACAGTTAAATAGTGATTTGGGGTGATAGGAGATTGTGTTCCAACAGGTGATCTGCAGAAGTGCTATGGTCAGAGGGGAGGAGAGATGAGCCAGGGTGGAGGAGTGGGGAGAAACGTCTTGGCCGCCAGGGACTTGGCACGTTGTTGTGCGTATAGAAGGTGGAAGGGCAGAGAGGAAGACAGAGCGCTGTGCGTACGGTTGTGAAGAGTTTGGAAAAAGCCATCTGGGCTCACGTGGGGAAAGTGAAACAGGCTCTCTTGGTGCTCCTGGAAAGATTGCATAGGTTCACAAGTGCGTTGAGCATCCAGGTTTCACTAAAACATTTAGTTTAAAGTAGCTGCACAGACTTTATACTAGGTTTTCAGTGGATCACACATAGTTGGAGATGTCAGTGACAAACAGGCTATCACTCTGACACACTGTACCCGCCACCTTTCTCTGGGTCATTTTGGAAGGATTTACACTAATAAGCAGACTTCTGAACTCATCTGAGACAAAGAGGGAATGTGGAGGGGGTTGTGTACCAATATTTTAGGATAAATATCCTGATATTGGAAATATTTGACCTTTACAGTCATGGACACAGCCTGACCTTAAAAATCAGGTTAACATGTCTGTTTATTTCCTCTTTGACTAGGAAATAACTTCCTGAAGATAAACTAACTTCCTCAGGAAGTCCTCACTTCCCAAGGTTGTAGATACGATTAACAAATAATGAGAGAAAAGCACTTTGGTGTAAACGGCATTCCTCTACGTCCTATATACTTAAAAAACGCAGAAAATCCACTTTATGGAGGGAATAATGTACAAGTAATTCAAACATTATTTGTAATCTTTAAGAGATGAGTGAAGAATTGTTATAAAGAGGAGTCTGTGGAAAGCAGATAGTAACAGAGTTCATTTTAAACATAATAGGAGGATTTCTACCGTATATAATTGGGACTGCCTTCCAAGGTGGGGTGGGCCACCAGTACACTGAAGGACATTTGCTCTTCCAAATATCTGCATGTGTTTGATTAAGTGATGTGGGCTTTAGAAAAACAGGTTTCTCTCCACAGTAGAGAGAGTCTAGGCTGCCAAGGAAGGAGGCACAGGGAGTGCCCAGAGAATGAAAGAGGAGATGGATGGGAAGAAAGGATGGTAGAGCTAATATGTTCCAGCATCACGGGGAGTAGGGCTCCTAAGGTCACACCTTCATGAGCCCCTGAAAATCTTTAGTCAGTGTTTTCTAAACTCACAAAACGCTTGGTACGAGTGAATTTCCTGTGGAAATCAGGGAAGAGCTAGATTTCAAGACTTCATTTGCTTTCTTTTATAATCATCCAACTTCCAAAGATACAACAAAGGCCAGCTTCTGAAGAATTCATCAACACTTCCTTACACTTATAATAGACACCGATTTGAGCAGTCTATTATGCTTACATTTTATTGTGTATAACAGTATTTTATATAACTTACATTAACATGTATTTATATTAACTTTTATTTTTTGAGTCTAATTACAAACATATTGTTTTAATTATTAATAATTATTACTTCTTCTGTGGAAAACCTTTAAGTATCTCCTTTGTCCTCTCATTGACATTCATACTGTAAAACAATCCTTGCACTCTGGCCACAAAAGAATGTTCCAGATCCACTCTGTATATTTTTCCCTCCCATACTCAAGGCACAGAATCAGTCATGCCCAAAGAGTCTGGGACCTTTTAGTGGAGAAATGTATTCAAGACATAAACCTTGGAATCAGGCAAAGGGTTTCTGCTAGTGCAGGCTCATTTTTAGTGAAGTTAGAGATGGAGAAAATGTATTTTTTAAGGTAGTAGTACACATTGATTTTATCAATTTATTATATTATGTATAACAGATTCCTGCATTTTAGTTAAATTCTTATAATATGAAGTTCCATTTGCCACTAGGACTTTCTTTCTTTTCAGCAATGAAAGACATAGTTTATGTTGGGCCTTCCCCATCAGATCTGCAAAAGTGCCCAGCCGTGCATTATCTGTAGCAGTGATATAGGTAATGGGCTACAGCTCCATCAAGATGTCTACTGCATAAGCATTTTGTGTGTGGTTTCCACTGATACCTTCATAATGTCATTTCTGCAACTGCTTTAACTTCTTTGAGGAAAGAATTGTCTTTTATCCAGGGTTGTATACCCGGTGGCCTCCACAGTATTTGCTATATATAAAACATTTGGTAACTGTTTATTGAATGAATGCATGGGTTCTTATTTAAGATTTTAAGAAGGAACAACCCTCTTGAATTTTCCAACTGTAGTCATAAAAACTGTGACCTTAAAAGCTATGCAAAACCAAGGTAATATATGAGAGGTATAGTTGCTTTTCAGGGAAAAAAAGAAGAGTAATGCTATTACTTAGGGAAACTGGAGGCACATTATGGGACTATTTCCATTAATTTGCTCTTAGTTGCCTTTTGTGTCAATGGAACAAAGAACTTGTTTAAGTAGAATAGATACATCAGAAGGAAGATGGAATAGAGGATATTTCTAGTTTTCATTTGTTCTAACAATTTTAAACCAAAAGAAGACTTGTTAAGGTATCTATAAATACTAGCTCTATAAATACGTGTAACCATTTTCTCTCAGAAAATTTTTTAGATCACCAAATATGATACACCTAGAAATTTAGAATTCTAGGCCTATCCAGCCTACCCACATTAATTTTAAGGGCAAAACAAAAGTGTTATTTTCCTCTCACCTATTTAATTTTATTAAATCCATCTTGAATCTCTTTTAACTTCAATGTATTGAATTGTTTTAATTCTTCACTTACTCATATCTTAAAGTACCAAATTAGATCCCGTGGTTCTTTAACTGATGAAATTGGAGAAGTAAGTTTCATTTAATTGACACAAAATATGGCTGTTCAGTTAATAAATGTGTTTAGGATTTTAGGGGTTCATTGATTGTTATGAAGAAAATGTTGTAAAACACATTCCTAAAGGAGTAGATAATATTATCTTTAAAAAAAAAGAATTAATCTAGAACCAACCTTAGATTATCTTTTGCAAGCCAAGCCATATTCTATTTCCCAGAAACTGGGAAACTAAACTATAAAGTTCCTATGTTTGTTTAACTGGATTAGGGTTGTTCAGGACAGAGATTGCGAAATAAATTCATCCAGTGTCCAAGATTTACCAAGGACTAAGTTCTGGTTAAGGGATGCATTTGGAAAACAAAGTAGGAGGTTCAACTCTTAATCTAAATGAGAGGGCAAAATAAGCAGCGAAATGATAATTTTTTTTTTTTTTTTAACTTTGTATTTATGTGTGACACAAGCTACTTAGCCTTAGTTTTCTTCTCTGCAAACCAGGGATAATAATATTGTCAAATTTATGTGTTGGCTTTGAGGGTTAAATACAAAAGATATGTATAGTATGAAGCCCTTGCATATTAGTTGGATTCAGTGGTTCTCAACCTTCGTAATGCCGTGACCCTTTAATACAGTTCCTCATGTTGTGGTGACCCCAACCATAAAATTATTTTCATTGCTACTTCATAACTGTAATTTTGCTACTGTTATGTCTTAGGCGACCCCTGTGAGAGGGTCGTTCCACCCCAAAGGGGTTGCGACCCACAGGTTGAGAACTGCTGGTTTAGTTTCTTCGGTTTAGTCACAATCACTTTATGTAAGTTCTCTATCCTACCTTGTTTTGGGACAGGAAGGCTTTGAATGGAAAAGTCTCTTTCAAATGAATCCAAAATAATTCCTATGGAAATCCTAATAAGATTTTCATTTTAAAACTGAACCAAATTTTACTTTCGTTACCTGGAAAAATAAATCTACTGTATGTGGACGTGGAATTCAATTTAATTACCTATGTATGACATTATGTATGTTGAATTGCTTAGGTACATTGAGCTCATTTGTTGAGTGAATACGTGTACATATGAAGATATCCAGGACAATTTTGGAAATAAGTAACGAGAGTAACATTTTTTTTAGTGTCATGACAATATATTATATACTTACAAATATTTAAAAAACATGGTATGGTTTTTTCAGTGTAATGAATCAGAGAACTCAAGGTAGACATAGTCATTATGGGAATTCGGGGTACGATAAAGATGGCATTGTAAATGGATCAGGGAGATAAGCCTTGTCAATACATCTTAAGGCTCAGGGGAAAATCAGCTTCTCATTTTAAAAAGGAACATGAGGGACCTAATGTGTTCCTGATGCCAAAATAAATTCTTGATGGATGAAAGATTTAAGTGTTCTAATTAAATATGATGAATTTTTAAAAAAAAATATATTTTGAGGTAGAAGAACTTTTCAAAGCATAAAAAGAAGAGTTGCCAGAAAGCTAACGAAGATGACCAGCACACACATGGGGTAGTGCATGCTCGGGGCAGGGTGGGTGTAGGAAAGATCTTTCTATTGTCAAAAATGTATGTCTTTCCATTAAGTAAAGTTCAACAAAAGTTTCTTTTTTATTGCTTGACTTCTCAGAGCTTTTGATGTGTTAGGGTATGTTGTTAATCTTCAAATAGTATATTTTATTTCTCAAACTTCTTTTATTATTCTGCACAACCAGGAAATGCTGATACATGTGAATCGAGAGCCTTAAAAAATGTGTTACACTTTGACCTAGGAGTTTCACAGCAGGAAATCACCTTAGAAACATGACCTTTGTTTGCAGATCTATGCTTCTTGTTTGTTATATCACAAAGATGTTGCTAAAGTATTGAGACATCAGTATGTCAAAGTCCTCGTTAACTGTTTAAAACATATTAGCAAACAATTTTTAATGATGTGGGGAAATATTTATGAAAAATGCAGATTACTAAGCAGCATGTCCCAGCTGATCCCAATTGTGCCTAGGATTATACTGGAAAAGGAAAAAGTTTGAGGGGACATATTTTAAAGTGTTATTAATTGTTATTACTGAGTGACAGAATTATAGATTTTTTCCCCCCAGTATTGACCAGCTTTTATAAGGTTTTTGTTTTGGAATTATATTGAATAGGATATGACCAAACATTTAATTATTTGATTTTTTTCAGTATTGCTTAAGGTTTTGAATAAAGACCAACCCTGCTACTTCTCATCCCTCACTCTGAAATACGTAGTCAGCACAATCTATGCAATGATCATTTGCTTTCATGGTTTTTTTTTTTTTTTATTGTTTGTTTTTTAAATAATCAGTTTTAGAAGACTTCTTTTTTTCAACACAAGTTTTCTCTTTTATATCCACTTAAAACTAAGATTCCAGTACACTGTGTATATTCTGATTTATTCAGTATTCATTTACTCAGTCATATTCTCACTCATTGAATATTTACTGTAAGAATTGTTTTTGGTAAATGGAGGCTCCTTGGTGAGCCAAGTAGACATAGATTTGACCTTCTGGAACTTTTCATTTTGTAGGGACACACATATTCTGTAATCTCAAAAATGAATTACACGCTAAGAATACATTCTTCAGTATATGCCTAGAAGTAAATATTTAAGCTGAGATCTGAATGATGAGGAGGAATTAGCCAGGTAATTATTTATGTGAATATACATGTGATGGGGGAGGAGAGTTGTGTTCCAGTTGTCTATTATTGTACAACAAATTACCCTACACTTTAATGCATTCATTTCCTGTTTATACAGTAACAAATGACTAGTAACTTAGTGGCTTAATACAACACACATCTTTTATCTTATGGTTCTGATGGTCAGAAAACCTACATGTGACTCAGAAGACTAACATCCAGGTCTTGGCAGGCCTGTTTCTTCTGGAGTCTCCTGGGAAGAATCCGTTACTTGCATTTTCCAGCTTGGTTCGTGGTTTCATCCTTCATCTCCTGAGCCAGCAGCATAACATCTTCCAATATCTCTCCCTCTGACTCTGCTTTTTCTGCTTCCCTCGTCCAGGATAATCTCACCATCTCAAAATCTTTAATGTAGCCACATCTGCAAATGCATGTAATTTACCCTATACACTAACGTGCTCACAGTTTTGGGGATTAGGGCACTGACATCTTCAGAGATGCCATTATTCTGTCTTTGATATTTAGTTACATAAAACAACAACCATTGTATTATAGCTCACAATTTATTTTCAATCAGACATTTGGGCTTGACTGTAATTCTGCTATTCCATGTGGCGTGGGCTGAGGACACCAGTGGTATTCAGTTGGTGGACAGGTTGGTCTAGAAGGCCAACAAGGTGGGCCTGAACCTTGCCTAGGATGTCTGCACTCCATGTGACCTCTCTAGCAGGATGGTTTCAGAGTAACTAGACTCCTTATACAGTTGCTCAATGTTCCAGAAAGAGTGTTTTAAGAGATAGGAAGTGGAAGCTGCCAGTTTCTTAATGTCTGGGTTCACATATTGGCGCAGCAGACCTTCTGCCATATTCTGTGAGTCCCAACAGTCACAGAGCCACCCAGATGTAAGGGTGGGCACTGACTCCACCATTCTGCGGGATGTGTCGATATAGTTGCAGCTGTTTACACCTGTAGGGTAGATGGGTGGTGGTGCAGGATTCCATGAAGAGAGATGGACCTGTGGGAAGGCTCTGGAGCTGGAGGCAGCTTCCGGCTTTTCTAAGCAATGTCTTTTGTGTATTTGCAACAGAGTGACAAAGGAGAGATTTGTTGATTCTGGACTAGTAGGCAAGGCCAATTCTTGTAGGACTTTCTAGGCCAGAGGCATGACCTGATTTTATTCTGTGAGGCCTTTGAGCTGCTCTGGCTGCTGTGTGGCCCCGAGGGCAGCAGAGAGGGAAGTCCACCAGAACGAAGGCAGTTGTGGGCCAGGTAAGAACTACCAGTACTTGGGGCATACATGGTTCTGACTGGTTTTCAGTCAGAATTTTTTTCTAGTAGTTTATCATAGAAAAGTGATGATCAAAGTGTGGTCAGTGATAGTCTGAGAACTCTTGGTCTATATCAAGGTAAATGCAGAAATCTTGGGTGACTAGAATCCTTTATAACAACTCAGCATGCTGCAACATCCAAAGGGGTGAGTATGGACTTGTATTTCATGTCTGTTTTTGCTTTTTGAGCTTTTACTTTATTCTTTTCTGTTGTGTTTTACAGAGTATTCATATGAATTAGGAATTTGGAAGAATACTGTTTTTCTCTATCTCTTAGATCGGGAAGCACACTCCTCTTAGAAAAGTCTCTTACCTTAGTGCGTATTATCTTTCATGTGTCGCCCTTGGGTGCCCTGGACTCCCTTATAGAAAAGGAACCTACACCTACACATGCTGGCTTTCTCGGAATGAACTGGAGGTCAGACTCATTCTAATTTGCTCACTTAATATGTGTTGCTGAGGTCCTGAATATAGCAATGTTTTAGTAGCTGGTTAAAGTTTCTGATATGATTGCCAGCATCTCTTTGTCACGTTTTTAGTCTTTGCATTTTAGAATTGTGTTCTCCGGGTGGATTGACCCTGCAAGAAAACTTCTAGCTCCCAGTGATAGGCCAAATTTGTGGTTAGCAAATATTGGGAAAAAAATAGATTAAAACAAAATTAATGAATTACAAAATTAATATGTAGGCTGAAAATATTTTATTTTAACTCAAAGCATATTCATTCATGTCCCAGTCTGTTGAAGTTAGGTTAAAACCTTCTTTTTGAATATATGGCTACTGACTGGAGTTCTGCAGAGTTTTTCCTTGCATAGATCATACAACAATGTATCTTTATGATTTTCAGTTTTGATAATTTTTAACTTGGTAAGATGAAATATACTTTTATTTTTCAGAAGTAACAGATCTGATAGAAGGAATTGGGATATACTACTAACATGACACTTTACATATTTAACCAGAACTCTCTATATTTGAAATTAGAAATAATTCGTGTTTATTATAATAAAAGGAGAAAACCCCCAAATGGTTAGTTTTTGCAAGTACTGGATGAATGAATGACAGCCTCACCCCATGGCCGCTAGAAAAGATGAGTGATGGGCCCTTCAGCTCCTCAGATGCTTTACCTTTCATCCTGCTAATAAAGATAAGTTCAGACGTTTTCGTGCCAGTAGTTTTCTCTCTCAGAAGTTATTAAAAATAATGACGGCAAAGGTTGTAGAATAACAAAATAATGAAATTCTGATTGTATAATTGAGACCATTTCCAAAGGGCAGAAATTGGAGCTGGTGTGACTGGCTCTCTTATGAGCTCAGATTTTTAAATCCCAGATAAAAGGGATAAACAGGTGCAGAATCAAGGGGAAAGTAATACCAGATCCCTAAGACGAGTATCAGGAGGAGAAACATCACAACTGGGTTGAGACAGGCAAGAAGGAAAAGGCAGAAAACGACACCAAGGCATGTTGTTTGGAGTTAGGTAAGGAGACGAAGGCGGAAGCCTGTAGCAGTGACAGAAGAGAACACCCTTTAACAGGCAAGGGCGGGAAGCAGGGCGGCACAGACGCTGGTCTCCGATGCTTTCGGTTGGGAGACGCACATCGTTATACGTACCGAAGGCGTAAGTGGCCTCACAGCTAATCATCGCACAGCGCACGGTTCTAAGTGTGTTACATATATTACCTCATTTAACGCCAGAACCAATGGGGCCGGTAAAAATGTGACATTATTATCACATTTTACAAGTGAGACTACTGGGGCAGAGAGCAAACGTTGTTTGCTTGGGATGAGGCAGCTATCAGGTGCCTTGAATTAAGGTACTGTTTTCTGGATGCCATTCTTCACAGGAGGGCTCTACGATTTAAAATTGTAGCCAACCAAAAGTGATGACATGTTTTAAAAAGAATCTTTGACATGTTTTATAAAGAATCTTTAAAATGAGTACAAGTGTCCAAGACTGAGCCAATCGCAACACAAGGGACTAGAAGAATTGGAAAGAAAACAATGATCTGATTTTGACGAAGGGGAAAAGTGTAAACTCCTGAAATCACGTCTGTTTCACTCACCTCGCTGACCCGTTCACCTCCTGCCCTGCGTCGGGCGCTGTGCCAGTGGCAGGGATGAGAAGATGCAGTGGTGCCATCTGCACCCTCCAGAAGCACAGCCTATGGCAAAGACAGACACGCGAAGGAGATCTACCATTCTCTCTGATGTGTTTCTTGAGAAACCACGATAGACCCAGAGGAAGGAAGGAGCATCGGTGCCTGGGGAAGCAGGTCTTACAGATCCAGGCTTTGCAAGATGCGAGGTATCCAGTGGGCATCAGAAGAAAGAGTCATAGCATCTGAGGAAAGGCCCAGAGTGTGACAGTGCCAGGGAGCATGTGAACACTGATTAGTCACCCAGCCCCGGGCAACTCAACACAGGGTCCAGGACCAGCAGCATGGAATCCTTAGGAGTTTGTTAGAGAAGCAGAATTTCAGGCTTTACCTCAGACCTGCCTGGCTGGCTTTTTAACAAGGTTCTCTGGGTGATTCCCATGCATGTTAAAGTCTGAAAAAGCACTACTACAGAGTGGGTGTGTGATTCCAGCTTCGTGTGCACCCAGGAAGTGGCGCCTGTGGGCAGTGAGAAGTGGGCAGAGGGAGACTGATGAATGTGTTTCACGTGTCATGCTGACTTGAGACTGTGTCCCAAGGGCCACGATGACCTGTCTCCAAATCAAGTGCTGTTTAGCAAATAGTTTGCATACCTGGTCCATGCAAGTCAGTCTGCATAGCAACCTGTTTCCAGAAGCAATACTTCTACAGTGTTTGTAGAAAGTAATGTTCCAAAATCTGTGATATTGGGTAAGAATGAAAACAGCCCTGTAGCACTCCTTCTTGCTGCTCTGGACCTTAAAATGCAACGAGAGCTGTATAAACCAAGTCTGACTTCTCTACCTAGTCTCGTTTTTCCTGGCCGATTCAGAAAATGTTCCCTTGGTGCAATCTCACAGTAAGGAGAGCTATTTCGTATTTTGATCTTCGAGGATCCCCCATGTCTTGAGAAATATGTTGAGTCTTGTATTGTTTTATTTTTAACACTTCAGTTTATTTTTAAATCGCAGAATTCATCTAGTTCTTCATTTCCAGAAACTTCTCTCAGACTGAGCTGGGGATTTAGACTGAGAACATCCTGGCCTCAAAATCAGGCCTCATGGTCTGTTAGACTTATATGCGGCTCAGTCTCTCATTCCCGAAAATGGAGATAAAAATGCTCATCTTTCAAGTAATTGAGAGCGTCAGAATATAATCTTTGTAAAGACTGCTAATTCACTGCCTGGCACATGGAAAATGCTTTCTGAAAAGTTGTTATTATTTTTAATAATAAGCAGATTCATGTCTGTGGAAGTAGACCAGGTCAGCGAGTAGCAGCTCCCAGCCCCTGGGAGTGGGGGGACACTGAGTGCTGGGTTGGTGAGTCCTGATGTTCTCGCTACCTCAGCCTGGCTGTGCCCTGCTTGCTGCACCACTCAGCTGAGGGTCACGCGGGCACCTGGCCCCTAACTGAGACATCTGTGCTTATACTAGGATATTTACAAAGAGGTTAGTTTTTCCTTGGAGTGCATTTTATGGCACCATAGCTAACCTTTGTATGTCTTAGAGTTTATCGAGACTTGTGAAGATTGATATTATATTACTCTATTTTAGTTGTCTAAGGCTGCCATAACAAACTACCTCAAACTGGGTGGCTTAAAACAGCAGAGATGTTATTGTCTCATGGTTCTGGAGTCCAGAAGATGGAAGCTGAGGTGTTGGCAAGGCTGCACTCCCTCCGAGCCCTGGAGGAAAGAATCCTTCCCTGCGGTCCTTGGTGTTCCTTGGTCTGCAGCTGCAGAACCTCAGCCTCTGCCTCTGTCACGTTGCATGTCGTCACATTGCATTCTCCCCGCGTGTCTGTGCCTCCATATCTCTAGTTCTCCTCTTCTACATGGTATCAATCAGATTGGATTAAGGATCCCCTCTACTCCAGTATGACCTCATCTTAACTAATTACATTTTCAGTGACCCTACTCAGAACAGGGTCACACTCTGAGGTATTGGGGGTTAGGGCTCCAACATATATTTTGGGGGATGCAATTTTATCCACAACAGAGTCTTAGGGGGCTAGTCTGCTCTCTTCCATATCCCCCGTCTCACCTGTATAACCAGGCCACGTGGAGCCTGCGTGGTTTAATACTGAGCTGCAGCATCTCTGATGCTGGAACTGGAACAGTCCAGCCAGGATTGCTAAGGCTCCAACATCTGGTGCTTGCTGAGGCCCCGTGGTGTGAGCTTGGTATTACACCCCCTGGAGTTTAAGCCACTTAAAGCAAACCCCTACAGAATCTCCTTTCCAGGTATTATTTTGCTTCCAAAAAATTTTTAACCTGTTTCTCTAGGTTCCCAGCAAAATGCACCAAATATTAGTGTTATAGGGACTCTTTCAATTGATCTACTCCCCGCTAAACCTCTCCATGGGGCTGAGAGTTGAAGGTGATGTATGCACCCCTGCAGTCAGGTACATTCAAGGTAGAGAACACAGACAGGGCAGAGTCCTGCATACCTGGTTCCTTCTTCCAAACTCTACAGTCAGTTAATCTCTTCTCCCCTCAAAGAGCGGAGGAGACAGCAGAGAGAGGCAGGGAGTTTTGCTTGCATGGAAATTTCTTCATAGGGACACAGAGGGAATGAGGAGTAAGTGTCACTTTTAACAGTTCTTCGTAACTGCAATTTTAATTGTGACAGTCAATTTTATGTGTCAACTTGACTGGGCCAGAAAATGCCAGACATTTGGCTAAACATTATTGTGAGTGTGTCTGTGAGACCATTTCTGGATGAGATGAACATTTGAATTGGTGGACTCAGTGGAACAGATTGTCCACCTCAGTGTGGGTGGGCTCATCCAGCCCTTTAAAGGCCTGAATAGAATAAAAGGCAAAGTAAGAAAGAATTATCTCCCTGCCTGGTTGTCTTCACGCTGGGACGTTGGTGCTCTCCTGCCTTTGGGCAGGGACTTCGACTTGGACTGGAATTTACCCCATTAGTTCTCCTGATTCTCAGGCCTTCAATCTCATAATGGAACCATACCCCTTGCCTTCCTGGGTTTCCAGCTTACCAGATGCAGAGCTCAGGACTTCTCATTCTCTGTAACTGTGTGACATAGGTCCTTAGCATAAATCTGCTTATATGTGCAAGCTGTTGCTTCTGTTTCTCTGACAACACTGACTAAAAGGTGATCTTCGGCATACGTGGGGATTTAATGAGACAGAAAGAGCATTGCTTTCTGACACATGATCTCAATAGCTTAGCAGTTCAGCTAACTGGTAATTGATAGCTTGGATGATCTCTTTCCACTTCTCTGGGCTGCTTTTATGTCCTGGTGTATGGAAAATTCACAAGAGGATAGCTTTTACATGTTTCTTCAATGCTTTCTGTTCGTTACATAAAGAAGAAAGAGATTCACTCAAATCCATTTTGAAAGTGGCCAGGATGTGCAGTGCCGCCGTGCACCGCCAGTTTCGGTGCTGACAGGCCTCTGAGGGTCACAGATCTCAGGGCTTGTGCACCTGCTCATCTCAAAACTAGAGTGAGAATGTCTTGCCTACCACTCAATTTCTGATAAAACAGGTGTTAAGATCAGTTGCATGACCGGGAATGTGGGGCCATTTAGAAAGTAAACATGTATGGTTGGTGAAACCTGCTGTTCCTTACCTACACCCAAACCCTCAAGTGGTATGAGAATTAGCTGAGCTTTTCAGATGGTTCTACAGGAAAGAAATTTGGTTTGCTCAAGACCCAGCAGATGCCATGGAGGAAGCCAGGTTAGCCTTTGTACCCTTGGAACAAGACAGACCCGGACAGGCTTCCGTGTGGGAAGGCGGGAGGGCTGGTCTAGGAGAGATGGGATCCGTGTTGGAGTCTTCATCCGGTGTTCATCTGACATGTCCAGCTGTCTTCAAATTCTATATCCTACCACAACAGCTTGCACACCTGTTTACTTGATTTTGTGACTTTCTTTAGGAAAAAGAACTGTTGTATCTCTCTCTCTCTCTCATAAATGAAGTGCAAAACTCTTAAGTACCTTCTGCCTTTCTGACCAGGATACCATTTTAGTCATCTCAATTATAATTTGTTCAACAGGTTTCACTTGCTTTTCCCTCTCTGATACATGAACCCTTTTGTGTGTGTAAGAGTTCTTTGTTTTAGAGGGTCTTCAATGAATGATGCAGAAAGCTGCCATATTTTTCATGTAATACATTTTTTGTTAACCATACAAGTTCAAGTTTTGTGCATCTAAATGAACTCTCTAGCACCAAGGTTCCCATCCTCAGGATTTCTTATGGGCTGCTTCTTGCAATATGTTTGAATGGTTGGTCTAACCAACTCCATCTTTTCCCCTTACTGCAACATTTTAGGAGAGAGGAACCAGCAAAATCTAGCTGGAGATTTGCATGAATTCTGATTTTTAAGAGCCAACAAGCAAATCACCTTGTTCTCTGTAGCATATGCCTGTAAAAAAACTCACACGTGTAAGGCAGCTATATAGACAGATCTTGGATGGAGTAGCTGATCTTAGATGGAACAACACAGGGAAACCCTTACTGTCTCCTTTTTACTTTCTTTATGTGTTGTATTGTGGCCAGGGTTGGAAAGGTGGGTGGATGAAGTGTTTAACTTTGAAATATTAAGTGTGGAACATTGAATCATGCTTGATTACCCTGGATAAAGCAAGAATTGAGAGCTGTGCTCAGAGAGTTTGAAGGAAGCTATTGCTTCTCAACAATATAAGGCTGGTAGAGATGAAGACGGGTTTGGTCAAGGAAGAGGAAGTAGTTCAGCATGTGCAGTTGATGTAATGTGCTTTCCGTGTCTGTTGTTTGGAAACAGTGATCATCTGTGAGTGGACAATCTGTTTCTTGACTGAACACGGGAGTAGTTGGATTTGACCTGAGGCCATATCAAGGCCTAGCAGATACAGAGAGAAATTACATCCAAATTAGTTTTTGGATGTGTGTCTACCTCAATGTTTTCTACCATCATAAAACAAAAATAAATAATTTTTGAGTTAAACATTGTTTTAACAATTTGTATTTTCATTCGTTAAAAGGGACAGTGAACTTTTCAGCCATAATGACCTGCCTGGAGTTTTTATTTTCACCTCTATCCTCATTGATATTTTGCTAGTCATGCTATATGATTTGGATGGGAGAGCTAAATAATAATTGTTTTATTTCCCTTACATGGGAAATGATATAGCAATGGTTTTAAAATAGCAATTAATTATTCCTTCTTTCTTGACACATTCAGAGAGAGAGGAGAGAGAGAGAGGGGGAGAGAAAGACAACCTATTCATCGTGTTTACCTAATTTAGTAATGGGTCATTTCTAAGGAAGCACCCCGTCACTCTCAAGATGACTTCATTTTGACATTTGCCTTGGATTTTAGTGCATCAGAGGTATGCAAGAAGCTTGAAGCCTTAGTGGGTCATACCATTTTAATAAAATTAATGGTATCCTTGTGGTGCTACTTAGTGTCTGCTTTTCAGGTATAGGGAACCTTGTGACTCATGAGGAAGTAAAGCCCTTCTCTCACTGCACCAGAAGAAGGAGAACAACAGACACCAAGGTGTGCTCTATTTGTGTGATGGGACATGTGGTCCTAGTGTCCTCACCTTTGGATGGACCTAGGGCAATGGCAGAGCAGAAGATACTGGCAGCTGGTCACCTCAGAGCAAACCTGGCACGTAAACTCCTGGGATTTTTTTTTTTTTAAATGTTAATCTTTTTTTAAAAACAATGTTTTTATTGATTTTTTTTAGAGAGAGAGGAAAAGAGAGTGAGATAGAAACATCGATGTGAGAGAGAACAGCCCCTGCACACCCCCTACTGGGGATCAAGGCTTCAACCTGGGTATGTGCCCTGACCGGGAATTGAACTGGGACCTCTCAGTCCATGGGACGACGCTCAATACTCTGAGCCACATCAGCCAGGCTAATCTCCTGGGATTTTCATATTTGTTTTGTTCCTTTCCCAGCTAAAATGCTGAGCCACATTGATAACCAGCAATTCTCATGGACAAAAGGATACAAAGCTAATATGGGTCAGACAGTTTTTACCACAATCTGGACATGATTCCTTATGTGGATGTTTGATGAAGGGAGTTCATTTGCTGTTTTTGTTGTTTCCTTTTCATTAAGCCAGCACATACATAGTTACATCCTGACATCGGTTGGTCCCCTCACCTTGGTACAGACCTTCATAATATGACAAGTATCTCATGTTTTCTTAGATTGTTTTTTAA
The DNA here is from genome assembly GCF_014108415.1 of Molossus molossus. Lineage (NCBI taxonomy): Eukaryota > Metazoa > Chordata > Mammalia > Chiroptera > Molossidae > Molossus > Molossus molossus. The sequence continues at coordinate 27,130,644 of NW_023425366.1, read as the reverse complement.
AAGTATCTTTGTAACTCTTTGTCCTCTTTGCAACAGGGTTTACTTGGTTCAATTCTATATGAAACTTTACAGATTGAAAGTTCTGTCCAATAACAAAATAACTTGGCTGCTTTGTTCACTTGAAAATGACAACGTAATTGCCTCGCCTTCCTTTCAAAAGTGGAATCTTGGCTTGTTTAGTGCTTGTTCTCTGTTCTAACAGTCACCGCAGCGATGACTTCATTCGTGTTTCTAAGAAAGTTTAAGACTCTTGGAAGCATTGAGGTGTAAGGGGGGTGGGTAGAGATGGGAGGAGGGGAAATGTTAGAAATCATGATTAACCCACCAACTGGTTGGATGATGTTAATGATTCAACCTTCGTAAAGCTTAGTCTCTTCATTTATTGTGGGGGCAACAGTACATGCCTCACATGTCATACAATGGAAGGCATCCGTTTGGTACAGTATAAAGGACATGTTAAAAAGTTATTTCTTATTGAGCATTTACATACCACTTAAGATAACAATAATAATAATGAATACTCAGTGAGACTTCTTGTCTGAAATTATTGTAGTTACTTCCAATTTAATCCTCATAATACTTGAGTGGGGTAGTTTTATCATTACCCCCATTTTATAGATGAAGAAACTGAGTTAAAGAGGATAAGGATCTTGCCTAAGGTTAAATTGCTAGTAAGTGGTCAGCTCTTGAATTGAACCCAGACTGTCTGGCTCCAGAATGAAGAACTTGAAACAATGCCAGGAAATAATTTTCACCAAGTTTAGTTGGAACCAGGCTTGAAAACTGTCTCAAATGCTGCCTCTGTGGCTATGGCAAGGGCTGAATAGATACTCCTGCATTAATGGAAATTAGACATTCTCCTTGGCTGATCTTATTCCTCAAATCATTTTCAGCTGTTTGGGAGCCTTGGAATTGCTGGAAATGTTTAAACACCACATTGTTGATTTAACTTATTTTGTTGTTTTGCAGTCCCCTAAAATTCTCTTTCTGTTGTAATGTTAATGATGTGTTACCATGTGATACTAATGAACAGCTGTTACCCCCGCACGTTCAGATGTTATGGACTATGAGACTCGGAAATTTAGAGTTTGCTATGGTGAGCCCAGCTGACAGTCCCCTGGGTAGTATGTGACCAGGTGATGCCCCTAGACAATTCAAGAGCCTAAAGTTGCTTAGTTGATTCTAGAATTCATGGAGGGTTCAGATTCACTTTTTGAGGAACTGGAATGGCCAGAGATAATATGTGCTCACTATGTCTGTTGGTCCAAATCACAAAATAACCACAAATATAGTCTGGTCTTCAGGTATTAAGTGGCACCAGTTAAAGTTCTTTGAGGCCATTTCTGGCAGACTCAGAGTCTGTGGAAGCTCTACATTACATTTGGTCAGACTAACTGCAGGATGGGCACAAGATGACCTTGGGGAGAAAGGAAATCCACTCTATCTGTGTAACCATATAATGACAAGAACAGCGTCAACCATTGAAATTTATTTAGCACTTATAAAGAAATTTCACAAAGGATTGTGTCTGATTCTCACAAACACTTATGGCTTAGATAGGATACGCATTATTAGCTACATTTCTAATGGGGGGAGTGAGACTCAGAAAAATTAAACTGATAAATGTTCAATAATATATGTTGAAGTGTGTTTTCACTAATATTTAAGTCATCCAGTAATTGATGTCCAGGTGCTGCATTTGTTAGTGTTTTAGGCTCCTATGTAGTGCTTTTGTCAACATCATGCCTTATTTTTTGTTTTATGTTTTAACATAGGAATTGGGAATGAAGGCACCTGCTTGCCACTGAAATCCACATTTCTAAGTACAGGGGAAAGGATGTATATAAAAACCTTTTTAGGTGCATACAATAATGGGATCTATAGTTAGACACACATGAAACAACACCGGAATCTGGCTTTAGGTTTTTAGTAAAGGGGTTTCTCTTCTAATAACATGGTCATTTATATAGGTTTAAACTCTCTGAAACATTACTGTGGCAATCATTTTTATCCTTTCTGAACTAAAACCCAGTTAACTGTTCAGTAGTCACAGAGCCAAGTGCATCAGGCCCCAGGATGGCTTGAACCCGGCTGACTGAAGGGGCCGCATTTCTACAAGATAAGGTCTCTATCACCAACCTCCATGTTCATCTGTGGGAAGCTCGTTGTTCTGTTCGGGCTCTCTTAGCCACAGATATTTTCCATGTTTTCCCTCCTCTAGCCTTATGCTCTGTTGAAGACTTCTGTTGAACAATGAACTCCAGCTGAAAAGATCTTCCCTAGAAACTGTGGAGAAATGACCACTTAAACTCAGACTCTATAACTGTTTTATTGTCCCAGACTGTGCTCATCAGAGTCCCAGCCAAGTCAATTTCAACTTTTTTTTGGAGCCAGAATTGTTCTTAGGCTTTTTAGAAAATGGACATATTTTCATTTCCTTTCTTGATATTCTTATTTGCTTTTTATTGTAATACATGTATGCTTTGACACTGGAAATCTAAACAAGCCTTTCTTATTGCTTGCTCAATTAGTATAATACTGGTTTGACTTATTGATATGAAAAAGTCTTATCGTTATAAAAGCTATGTGTAGACCTAGGGAACAATAGAACAGCTATGGAAAATTCATGTTAAGAGATCCTGAGAATAGAAAGAAATAAAAGAGGCTATCGCATTTTGGCAGGATAACTCTAAGTTAACTAGTTAAACTTGTCTCAACTCTCCTATCTGTGTGATTAGGCAAGTATATTTGTTTCCGGTAGTGCACACATTCAAAGATGTTCTCATGGCTTGGCTTTTCAGATATTTATCTTACAAAGGTATATAACTTGCAGTGGGCTGTTCATGTATCATCTAGGCAGGACTGCATGAAAAAGATGCTGAGTTGGTTATTCCAATATCTTCTCAATCTATGTCTGAGCGTCTGAAGTCAAATATTTATAGGCTCTACTTAATCCTCTGTAATCTTCTTTTCTCTATGTGCTTCCACTTTGTGGTTAGGACTGTTTCAGTACTCCCTGTAACATTAGCTTTATTTACTTGGTCTCCAGGGCCAATCTTGACTTTGGCTGGAGAGATTTAAGGAGCTCCAACAGAGTTCCATAGGCCTCTTCACCAAATAACACCTATTTTTATCTGGTTTTGACCTTGTGTCCAGTTGTTAGAACTGGACTGCTGCCGGATTCCAAGACCATAAAGCTACAAGAAACATGACAGTGTGTATTAATGTGAAGACAGACCAATAAATCAGTACAGTAGAACAGAGTCCAGAAATAGACTTCTACAATTGATTTTTGACAAATGTGCCAAGCCAACTCAATGGAGAAAGGGTAATCTTTATAACACATGGTGCTGGAACAATTGGATAGTCATAGGTAAAAAAATTAATCCTGATTCTTATTTTATACTATATACAAAACAATAACTCAAAATGGATTGTAGACCAAAATGTAAAAGTTAAGACTAGCAACAACAACAAACAAACAAACAAACAAACATTTTTGCAAGTGAACATAGAAAATCTTAGTGACCTTGGGTTTGCCAAGACTTTAATTAAATAATACACAAAAAGCCTGAATGATAAAAGAAAAACAATCAATAAATTAGACTTGATTAAACTAAAAATCTTTTGCTTTATAAAAGACACTATTAAGAAAAGAAAAAGGTAGGCCTCAGGCTAGAAAAATATATTTGTGAAGTATAGATCTGACAAGGACTTGAATCTAGAATATGTAGAAGATTCTTATAACTCAATTATTAAAAGAACAATAACTCAATAAAATATGGACAAAACATTGGAACAGGTACATGAGGAAATACACAAAATCATTAGTTATTAGTGAAATACTAATTAAAACCACAATGGGACATCACCACAGACCTATCGGAATGGCTAGAATTAAAAATACTTGAGAGACTGAATATATGAAGTATAAGTGAGCATGTGGAGCCACTGGAGCTCCCACTGATTGCTGGGTGGGGGTGTATAATGCTATACCTAACTTAAAAACAATTTGACCCTGGACAGTCAGCCTGTGGACCAGAGGGTAATGTGTTTGATTCCCAGTCAAGGGCACATACCTGGATTGCAGGTTCAATCCCCAGCCCTAGTTGGGGTGAATGTGGGAGGCAACCAATCGATGTGTCTCTCTTACATTGATGTTTCTCTCTCTCTTTCTTCCTCCTTCCCCCCCTTTCACTCTATCTAAAAATCAGTGGAAAAATATCCTCGAGTTAGGATTAACAATAACAATAAAACACACACACAATTTGACAGTTTCTTAAAAAGTTAAACATACACCTACCATGTAATCTAGCCATTCCATTCCTAAGTACTTACCCAAAAGAAATAAAGTATATGTTCCATACGAAGATTTTTGCACAAATGTTCATAGCATCCTTATTTATAACAGCATAGAACTGAAAATAACCCAAATATTCATCAGTAGTTCAGTAGATAAACAAATTGTGAAATATCCATAGAATAGAATGCTATTATTCAATAATAAAAAAAAAGGAAACTATTGATGCACATGCTAATATTAATGGACCTCAAAATAATCATTCTGATGGAAAGAACTGAAACAAAAACATACTGTATGAGTCTATAAAGTTCTAGAGAATGCAAACTAACCTTAGTAACCAAAAGCAAATAATTAATTTGAGGAGAGGGAGAGGGGAGAGAGAGATTACAAAGAGCACAAGGAAACTTTTGACAGATGATGGCTATGTTCATTTACCTGATTGTGGTAATGATTTCAAAGGAGTATACAAATATTAAAGCTCATCCAACTGTACATTTTAAATATTTGCCTTTTATTGTATATCAGCTATACCTCAATGAAGCAAAATAAAAATTCACTTAACCATCAACTAAGTGCTAATGTATCCCACTAATGAAACTTTAAAAAGAAAAAAGAGGACTGTGATCCCCTCTTCCTGACATCTTATTTCTAGGAAATACGCTTCCATGCCTGAGCCCTATCTCAGCACAGAGTCTGATGACTGTACCTTTCGGACCTGCTTGAGCCAGGCCACAGGTTTAATGAGCTGATATATTCTTTCAAAATTTGCTTTACCTGCCTGTTTCTGTTTTTGAGTATTGACTACCACTGGATTCTTCCTACTGTGCTTTCTCTCCCGTCTGGGCTATGCTAATATTTTATTATTTTATTTTTAATTATACTTTTTATTGATTTTTTTTTAGAGAGCTAGGAAGGGAAAGAAAGGTAGAAACATCGATGTGTGAGAGAAACATCGATTGGCTGCGATGCTCAGTCCACTGAGACTCACCAGCTGGACTATGCCGTTATTTTATATCTTACCCTCTGTTAGCTATGACAACACATGTGACTAAAAGTATACTTTCCCCTTGCTCTTAAATTAATGTTTCTCAGACCTCATTTTATTTCATTTGTTCAACCTGAGATGCTCTCATTGCTCACCCTGCCCCATCCACAAGTTTGCCCCTCATCAGTTACTACATCTTTTCCTGACACTAATCTCTGAAATTTGACCAGTTCCTGTCTATGACATGACTGTGGTCAAAATGTAAGGACATCTTGCCTTAGCACACCTTTTTGCTAACTTGTGCTGAAATGCTATAGATCTATGTATAATCTTTAAGTAGGGGAAGATTAACGTCTCTAGAACTTAAATTTCCTTTGATATTTAAGATTTAACACAGACCAGGACTTTTGTTTTATAATTTATTGGGCATGATATTTTTGCATTTTCTTTATTACCTCCTATTGTTTATAAGCTACATTTGTCTCCATTTCCTTTCATTGGGTATTTCTTCTTTCTCATATGTTAATCTGAAGTATAAAGACCAGTATATCTTCTTTCACATCTGACTTCCCTGCTAATCTCTTCTCTTCACACCTTGCCTTGTACACCTCAGTTCCCATGCGTGTACCTATGTTTGTTTTTTCTTTTTCGTTCCTGTTCATAAGTCTCCCTCCCCACTCCCTTGCTTTTGATTTTTTCTAATTTCTTTGAATAGGATAGAAACAGCTCCTGCACCACCAAATGGCTGGGTAAAAGGTGATAATTCGCACCCTTCAGGTGGCAAGACATCTAAGTGCAGCACTGTTCTATGAGTTAAGGGGTTCTCACACTCATCAGCTGTTCTTCATTCATGGAGATATAGTTGTACTTGGAAACTGCCTCTACTTAAAAGTGTAGCTTCTGCATTCCCTTTGGTCTTCTCTTTTCTCCTCCTTTCTAGCAGCCTTTGTTGAATAGAAAGGATTTTTCTCAAGCCATGGGCTGACACCTCAGCCTCTAGCTTCTTGCACATTTTATAAGCAGAAGTTTGTACTTTTGTCCATGGGAAAGAAAGGTCTTAAGATTTTATTTAAAGTTTATTTGGAATTACTGATAACCTTTATTCAGATTCCATTGTCAAAGGACTTGACCTATGGGCTTGACTTTCCTCATAGGGGTTATATTTCTGAAAATTTACCTAGTAACTTTGCCTTTCATCCATCTGGTACGATATAAGACTACTTAAGCCCTTGAGGAGCAGAATTAAAATGAAAGAAGATGTGCTGCAAGAGCCAATGGCTGATTAAAAAAAAAAAAAAGGCAAGATGAAAAGTGAAGCTGATTTCAACTTCTCAAAAATGTCACCTTCAGTGGGAAAAGTAAATGAAGTAAAATAGGCTTGCTGTACCAATCTGTCCTCCCTACATTTTACCGTGAAACTGTTGTTTCCTTTTGGAGAATCTTGCACTGAAGCCACCAGAAGTGACGTGTTCCTTTAGTCATCCTGATTTTGCATGACCAAATTGAGTTCACTTTTCCTCAGTGGATATTTATTTACAAAAACTTGCCTTGGAGTTTTACTGAAAACATGAATGGCTTTAACACAAACTTGGAGAATCAATAAACACCATTTAGCAGCAGGGAACCTGTCAACACATGGCAGTAGGGTTTATGATCATGCAAATGTCCATTTTACTTCATTTGAGTCAAATATACCAAATAGGGAACTGATTAGACTTAAGTAAACTGGTTTTTATTCCTACAGACAGTGGAAACAATTATTTCTTAGAAAAGGGCATGTTTATTTTTACTCTAGGGTAAGGGTCTGTAACTCCTTGAAATACCCCTGAATGGTTTCCAAATCAGGCCAGATGAAAATGGTAATTCACATATGGTTACCTTGATGTGTAAATGGTAGGGTCTTTAATTAGGCTTGTTAACATAATTGAGAAAGAAGCCTGGGAGTCCATTTGAGCAAGCAGGAGATTAAAAGAAGATGATGATCTTCCTCTTACTTCTAGATAGGAGGGACATTTATAGAACAAGGTCAAAACCCCAAAACTGTTCTTTAGCAATTCATTTACTGCCAAGCCCTCGTCTTTCTTATCATTTGAATTCCTAATGTATATTTGGTAGCCAGCTCTCTATTTCAGTATTCTTGGTGTCTATTACTTCTGGCTCATTTTTGTCCTGAATTTGATACCTGAAGGATTCAAGGTTATTTAAAGGATTTAAAACTTCTAACTATTCCCCAAAGCTCTAATCTCTGAAACAGAGAAACTTCCTGATTAGAAAAACAGGCGCCTGCTTTGGCCTATTGAAACATTGAACTATGAGAAATATTGTCTAACATTTTTGGTGGTTTTTCTCTGTGTGTATTGGATAAATTTTGGAACAGTATGGCTTAAAATTTTATTTTAAATTTAAAAAGTCATGTAATAGGATTCTACCATAAGCCTAACTTTATTTAGATATACAAATGTGGGTTTTTAAGTCTCTAGAATATAAACTACATGTTGAAAATTGTATATATCTATTTTCAACTATGTACATGCTAGAAAATTTCTCAGAATATATCTCAAATGGATCAGACTGTAAATTGGGATGTGGCTAATTTGCCATGGCATCTATAGAAGTGCCTGGCTTAAAAAACACACGTGTTCCTGGTACAGACACATTAAGATGGCTTCGAATGTTAGCGCACATTTTAGTCCAAGTCACATTTGAACATCCTGTTTCACCTAGTCCAGGGTTGACTAACTCACTTATTTAATAGACAGAGGAATTGCACATCAAGAAGGTAGATGAGTTACAAAACTGGCAACTCACAAAGCCATGCCCCAAACTCAGATTATTTACCCCAGGTCACTGTTGTAAGCAGTAATACCATTACTGCATGTGGAGTGCTATACTCATCATAGATCATCACCAGAACTCTGCACTTGTAGTGCCCCTGACCATAATCGTTTTATGCATTGGCTCAGAATAATTTTTGTGTAAACATGTGCTTATAATCCTTTTTGTTTGTTTGTTTAAAATACTATGAGCATCTTAGGGGAACAAATAGAAACTTCTTTGTTCATGTGCTGGCCCCTGAGTTCACGATCATTTGGAAACAGCAATATAGGTCCCACATAGAGAAACAGATAAGTGCACAGTATTTGCTAAAGACTTAATTTTTTAGGTCAGATTAGAAATAAACTTTGAGAAGCTGTGAATGCATAAGTTCATGTGAATCAGTAATTTATGAATGAGTGAAATTGCAAGATAACATTTTATTGCAACATTAAGGATGTACACATACAGTTGTTACTATAGGAAAGACAAATGGAAACTACAAACAGTAGACAGTGAATACCTAACAGATGTGTCAATTTGAAAAAGTAATAAGTTCAGTGAACAAGACAGTCATTTTTAGTTAGAAGATGGTCATGTGTCCAATCAAACTTATTTTATATTAAAAAGATTAAATTATAACTATAGAATACTTGGAGAATTACTTACGTGAAAGGTAGACTATGTGTTTTACATATTATAGAATCAGATGGAGTTAGAAAAATGGGCCAAATTGACATTATAAAAATGGAAACGAGAGAAGTCCCATTCATAATAATGTAGGAGAAAAGCCATGAAATACCTAGGAACAAATTTAATGAGAAAGAATCTACGATGAGAACTATAAAATTATATTGAAGGATATAAAACAAAATCCAAATAAATGGAAAGACAGACCATGTTTTGGATCAGAAGACTTAATATCATAAAAATGTCACTCCTTTTGAAATTAGCATATAAATTTAATGCAATTCCAATCAGAATTTATTTTTTTCCTCTTTTGGAACACATAAGCAATTCTAATGTCTATATGGAAGAATACACATGAAAATTGCCAAGAAAATTTTGAAATAGAGGAACAACAAAGAAACTTGTCCTGCTATATATGAAAGCCCAATATAAAGCTGCTTTAAACAAAATAGTATAGTACTGGCCTACAATAAACAAACAATTCTATAAAACAAATAGAAATCATCTAACATATTAAAAATTGCTTAAGTCAGTGAATAAATTATGTGTTAATGTCATTGGAAGAATGGGCTATGCTTTTGGAAGAGATTAAAATTTTATTCATATTTCATTATATAACAAAAAATTACAGATGGATGAAAAATCTAAATACTAAAAAAGAAGACCACAGCAGTCTTGGAAGACACAAAGGAATATCTGTGTAATAGTCATGTGTTGATGGTCTTTTTTATTAAAGCAAGACCCAAACCATAAATATATAAAGAAAAAAATATTAAATTTGATTTCATGAAATTTAAACATATGTGAGGCTAAGACTTCTTGTAATGGACATCTTAAATGTTTACTGGCTGGCCAGCAACTTTGAAATGTCATTTAGATATTCGGGAAATTATCATCTTTATAAAGTCTACCTTTCTAAGGTAGAATCTAGAAATCCACTTTCCCAGGCTCCCTTGCAGCTAGTGTTGAGGCTTTGGCCTCAAGATGAAGATGAACTCTTTGTAAATTCTGGTTCAGAAAAGCCTGATATGAAGAAAGAGTTGCTTCATAAGATCATTAACATTGAGAGCAACAGAGAAACATCCAGCTGGTGGATTAAGCAATGACAGGGACATCCTGCACACTGAGGTTTGGGAGAGGGCAAAGTATCCACTGGAACAGTGCAGCAGCTTAATTTGGACATTTCCCCTAGCTTTGTAGCCTCAGAGATTGGCTTTTTCGCTGGAACTTTTGTAATCCATCTAATACCCTTTAACAAATACCTTTTCTACTTAAACTAGTAGGAATGAGTTGTATTTGCAGCTAAGAATTCTGACTGAGTCATCAACATAAAAGGTCAAAAGACAAATGATAGGCTGAGGGAAGATAATTACAATCCAAACAACAAAGGATCAAAACAACTAAAGAGGGAAAAATATGCAGATGATATAAACAGACAATCCACTAAAGACAAAAAGGCAACTACAAGCTACATAACCTCCTGGATAATTAAGGAAACAATAATAAAATCACAGGTTTCAACCATCATATTTGTTAAAACTTAAAATATGGTTAGAATTCAGGGCTTGTAGGAATGTGGGAAAATAACTACTCATACCCTGTTGGTAAGACTGTACAAGCATGAGTCCTTGTGGCCTGGCAATACTTTGTACAATTAAAATGTGGACACTCCTGCACAGCAAAAGAAGCAACCACCAAAATGGAAAGGCAGCCCACTCTATGGGAGAGCATAATTGCCAGAGATACATCAGATAAGGAGTTAATTTCCAAAATATATAGAGTACTCATACAGCTCAACAAAATGAAGATAAAAACCCAATTAAAAAATGGGCAGAAGAACTAAATAGACACCTCTCCAAACAGGACATACAAATGGCTAAGAGACATATGAAGAAATGCTCAACATCACTAATCATCAGAGAGATGCAAATTAAAACAACAATGAGGTATTACCTCACACCTGTCAGAATGGCTGCCATCAACAAATCATCAAACAAGTGTTGGCGAGGGTGTGGAGAAAAGGGGACTCTAGTACATTGTTGGTAGGAATGCAGACTGGTGCAGCCACTGTGGAAAACACTATGGTGTTACCTCAAAAAATTAAAAATTGAATTGCTATTTGACCCAGTGATCCCACTTCTAGGAATATACCCTAAGAAGTCTGAAACTCCAATCAGAAAGAATATATGTACCCCTCTGTTCATAGCAGCACTATTTACAATAGCTAAAATCTGGAAACAGCCCAAATGTCCATCAGAAAACGAATGGATAAAAAAGTGGTGGTACATATACACAATGGAGTACTATGCAGCTGTAAGAAAGAAAGATCTCTTATCCTTTGAGACGACATGGAGGGACCTGGAGAGTATTATCCTAAGCGAAACAAGCCAAACAGAGAAAGACAAATATCACATGATCTCACTTATTTGTGGAATATAATGAACATAACAGTCTGAAGAACAGGGTAGACCCAGAGACGTGGAAGTAGGGTACAGACTGACAACCCCCAGAAGACGGGGATGGGAGGGGGAGATAAACCACAGAAATTATATGCATGTATGCATGACCAATGGACATGGACAACAAAGCTGGGGACAGGGCCGGGAGGGGGGGGGAGGGGGGATCAGTGAGGGAAAAAGGAGAAACATCTGTAACAAAAATGAAAATAAATGAATAAAATAATAAAATGTGGACACTCATTTACAGAGATTTATCCCCAAACAAATATAAGCATTTGATTTTCAAGATATACAAACAAACAAACATAGGCAAATACAAACAAGAATGTTTATCACAGATTTCTTTGGAATAGGAAACATCTGGAAACAACTGAAATGGTCATCAGGAGAATAACGGTGTATGGAGGGTTTTATTCACAGTCTGAAATTCCACAGTGCTGTTAAAGCTGGTCTATAGGTATCAGCTTGGAAGACCATTTTTGATATATTATGAAATGAAACATCAAATAATAATCTGATTCCAATATAAAAGATTATATATGTAAGCATATTTTATAAGAAAAGTTAATTATCAAATATATTGAGGGTTTGGTTCCAGTCCATCACAATAAAGTGAATATCGCAATAAAACGAGTCACACAAATTTTTTGTTTTCTCGGTGCATATAAAAGTTATATTTATATTATATTGTAGTCTATTAGGTGTGTAATAGCATATGTCTAAAACAATGTATATACCTTAATTAAAAACATGTTATTGATTAAAAATGCTAACCATCATCTGAGACTTCAGTGAGCCATAATCTTTATTTTGGTGGAGGGTCGTGCCTTGATGTCAACAACTGCTGACTGATCAGGGTGGAGGTTGCTGAAGGTTGTGGTGGCTATGGCAACTTCTTAAAATAAGACAACAGTAAAGTGTGACTCTTCCCTTCACAAATGATTTCTCTGTAGCATGCAATACTACTCGATAGCATTTTATCCACAGTAGAACTTCTTTCAAAATTGGAGTCAGTACTCTCAAACCACTGCTGCTTTATCAAACTAAGTTCATATAATATTCTAAATCCTTTGTTGTCATTTCAGTCTTCTCAGCATCTTCACCAGGAGTAGATTCCATCTTAAGAAACCACTTTCTTTGCTCATCCATTGGAACCAACTCTTCATCAATTTAAGTTTTATCATGATTGCAGCAATCCAGTCACATATTCAGGCTTCACTTCTAAGTCGAGTTCTCTTGTTATTTTCACTACATCTGCAGTTACTTTCTTCACTGAAGTCTTGAATCCCCTCAGAGGCATCCATGAAGCTCAGAATCAACTTCCTTCAAAGTTCTGTTAATGTCGATATTTTGACCTCTTCCCATGAATCACAAATGTTCCTTTCTAAGGGTATACAGAATGATGAATTCTTTCCAAAATGTTTTCAATTTACTTTGCCTAGATCCATCAGAGGAATCACTATATGTGGCAGCTATAGCCTTACAAAATGTATTTCTTAAATAATAAAATTTGAAAGTCAAAATTACTCCTTGATTCATGGGCTGCAGAATGGATCTTGTGTTAGCAGACATGAAAACAACATTAAGCTCAAGGTACATTTCCATCACAGCTATTGAGTAACCAGGTGCATTTTCAATGAGCAGCAATATTTTAAAAGGGATCATTTTTTTATGACCAGTACATCTCAATAGTTGGCTTGAAAGCTTCAGTAAACCATGTTGTAAACAGATGTGTTTTCCAGGTTTTCTTGTTCCATTTATAGAACACAGGCAGAGCTGATTTAGCATATTCTTAGGGGCCATACGGTTTTTAGAATAGCAAATGAGTATTGGCTTCAACTTAAAGTCACCAGCTGTGTTAGTCCCTCACAAGAGAATCAGCCTGTCCTTGGAAGCTTTGAAGCCAGGCATTGACTCTTACTGTCTAGCTATGAAGTCCTAGATAGCATCATCTTTCAATAGTAAGGCTGTTTCATCTACATTGAAAATCTATTGTTTAGTGTAGCCACCTTCATTAATGATCTCAGCTAGATCTTCCGGATGACTTGCTGCAGTGTCTGTGCCAGCGCTTGCTGCTTCACCTTGAGTTTTATGCAGTGATGATGGCTTCTTTCCATAATCCTCATGAACCAACAACCTCTGCTAGCTTCAATCTGTTTTTCTGCAGCTCCCTCATCTCTCCCAGCTTTCACGGAATTGAAGAGAGTGAGGGCCTTGCTCAGGATTAGGCTTTGGTTTAAGGGAGTATATTGGCTGGTTTAATCTTCTATTCAGACCACTCAAACTATCTCCATATCAGCAATACGGCTGTTCCAAATTTTTACCATTTGTATGTTCACTGAGTTTCACCTTTAAATTTCTTCAAGAACTTTCTCTTTCATTCACAACTTGGCTAACTCTTTAGTGCAAGAGGCCTAGCTTTTGGCCTGTCTCTGCTTTCAACATGCCCTCCTCACCAGCTTAATCATTTCTAGCTTTTGATTTAAAGTGAGAGATATGTGACTCTTCCTTTCACTTGAACACTTAGAGGATATTGTAGGGTTATTAATTGGCCTTATTTCAATATTTTTGTGTCTTTGGAAGAGAGAGGCCCACGAAGAGGGAGAGAGACAGGGGAACGGTTTGTCGGTGAAGCAAGTGAGAGCACATACAGCATTTATCATTTAAGTTTGAAGTCTTATACAGGCGTGGTTTGTGGCAGTGTACAATTACATCAAATGTCACTGATCACAGATTATCATAATATAACAATATCAATGAAATATCATAAAACAATAAGGAAAAACTTAGAAACATTGTGAATTTTACCAAAATGGGGAACAGACACAAAGTGAGCAAATGCTGTTGAGAAAATGACGCCTATAAACTTGCTTTCCGCAGGGTTGCCACAAAACTTCAATTTGTATAACTGCAATATCTGCAAAGCACAATAAAACAAAGCCCAATAAATCAAGGTATGCCTATATTATAGAAGATACATGCCAAATTGTGCTTATACTTTGGAGGGGATATTGGATATAGAAGAGAGAACTATAAACTTTAGATATTTCTATATAGTTGGCATTTGACACAATTACTTTCATAATCTAAACGACTATGAAAAATACAGGATAGTGAAGTTTGTACCATCATCACAGTTTTAACCAACAGCATATTATTTGTAAAAGAGAGGTCTGGTTAACCACTTTATTTTCCCTGGAATAACTCCCTGAGGAGTAAGTCACATTTCCATCAGCAAGAGTGTCCCCATTAGGCAGGGATGTTCCATGGTAGGCCAAGCTCTGATGGAAATATTGAGATGCTTCACATTCCATTCCCTCTGAAGAGTACATTTCTTATTCTCTCACTCTTTTGCTTCCTCAGTTTTCATAGAGAAACAGAACCATTGCCATTACTACCAATCACCGAAGCAGATCAAAATTCCGCAGAGAGGACTTGGATGCTGGGATTTGCAGAAGAGAAATGTATTAGGGTAAAAGGCACCTGCTCAAATGTCCCAGTAGATTTCCTAAGGGGTGTGCAGCCATCCAATTTATCTCGCCAATCTCCCATTACATTATGAGAAAGCAAACACATGTATTGTTAATTTAATGGTTATTACTGCCCACACGTTATATTGAGATCAAATTTATGACACAGGTGATGAGTTGGATTGGTCGACAATATATGTACACTTGATGGTACATTAGGGTCTTCACATTATCTAAAGTATATGGCACATTATGTTCATTTTGTAGAACTCTAAGTGTAATCTAACAATTTTGAAATGCTTCTGGTTCTATTTTCTTTTATTTTTGCAGCATTTCCTTTGACAATGTGGCATTGTCTAAGATTGAAAATCTTTTTTCATTTGCCATTCTTTTCAATTTGTCTTTCCGGGATGGAACAACTACAGTTTCTTGAAGCCCCTGGATAGTTCATGTAATTTTTCCATGTGTCTGGCTGTTCAGAAGCAGTCTTTTATATTGACATAGTCATTCAGTTCTTTCTACCTCTCACCTTTTGGTTTTTGGAATGACATAAATAAAATTTCGAATTATAAACACTAAGGTAGCATTTTTGTCAGTTCTTTGGATTTTTCTAGGTAGATGATTATATCATCTGCAAATAAAGGAATTTAATTTTTTTCTAACTCGTGTGTATTTTGTTTGTTTGCCTTGCCTTATTGCATTAAAAGGACCCTGTACAATATTCAACAGAGGTGATGACAGCATACATTCTTGACGATCTTAGCGAAAAAAGCACTGTCTTTTACCATTAAGTATATTGTTAGTTGCAGGTTTTTTTGTAGGCATCCTTTATCAGGTGGAAGAAAGTCTTTCTGAAAGACTGGTTTGATGAGAGTTTTTATTTTAATGGGTGTTAGATTTTGCCAAATGCTTTTTTTGCCACTATTGATCATCTATTGAGATGATCATATGGTTTTATTTTTCAGTACCTCTAATTAAATTAAGCACTTTTTGAATATTGAACCAACTTTTTATTCATGGGGGGGGGGAATTGCTTGTGATGTATTATCACTTTTTTTTTTTTTAATTATCCTCACCCGAGGACATTTTTCCATTTTTTGTTCAGGTAGAGTAGGAGGGGGAGAGAGGAACAGAGAGAGAGAGAAACATCGATGTGAAAGGAACACATCGAGTGGCTGCCACCCGCACGACTGACCAGAGCCGGGGACAAACTGCAACCGAGGTACATGCCCTTAGCGGGAACCGAACCCGGGTCTCTCAGGACTGCAGGCCAACGCTCTAACCGCTGAGTCAAACGGGCCAGGGCTGTATTATCACTGTTATATATTGTTGGTTTCAGTTAGCTCTTTTGATAAGGATTTTTTTAGCCATGTTCATGAATGACATCGCTCTCTCATTTTTCTTATCTTGAAATATCTTTGTTTGGTTTTGGTATGAGGGTAATGCTCATCTCCAAACATGTGTTGGTAAGTACCCCTTTATCCTATATTTTCTAGGAGATCTTATTCTTTTTCATTTCTGATATTGGTAATTCTCTCGTTCTCTCTTTCTCCTTCTTTAAACTCTCTCTCTCCTTCTGTCTTATCTCTGTCTATCAGTCTGACTAAAGTTTTAGCAATTATCTTGACCTTTTCAAAGAATAAGATTTTGTCATTCACTATATTATTTTTCAAAAATAATTGTATTTATTTCTGTTCTTTATTATTTCTTTCTGCTTACTTGGTATTTAATTTGCTTTTCTTTTTCTGGTAACTTAAGGTGGATAACTTAGATTATTGATTTAGAGCTTTCTTCTTTTCCGAAATAAGCACTTGAAGGCATAAACAACATCTAATGACTGTATTAGCTGTATCCCACAATTTTGATATGTATATTTTTATTTAGTTTCAGTTTTTTAAATTTTGATTGTGACATTTCCTGTGTTATTTCTAAATATTTTTTATTTATTTATTTATTTATTTATTTTTTTATTGATTAATTTTTGTTACAAATGATTCTCCTTTTTTCCCCCAGTGGTTCCCCCCTCCCCCTTCCCTCCCAGCCCCTTCCCCCGATTGTTGTCCATGTCCACTGTTCATGCCTACATGCATATAAATTCTGTTGTTCATCCCTCTCTCAGCTCCCCACTCCTTAGGGGATTGTCCTCAAACTGTTATGTTCATTATATTCCAGAAATCAGTGAGATCATATGAAATTTGTCTTTCTCTGCTTGGCTTGTTTCACTTAGGATGATACTTTCCAGGTCCCTCCATGTAGTCTCAAAGGATAAGAGATCTTTCTTTCTTACCGCTGCGTAGTACTCCATTGTGTATATGTACCACAGCTTTTTAATCCATTCGTCTACTGATGGGCACTTGGGCTGTTTCCAGATCTTAGCGATTGTAAATAGTGCTGCTACAAAGATGGGGGTACATATATTCTTTCTGATTGGTGTTTCAGGCTTCTTAGGGTATATTCCTAGAAGTGGGATCACTGGGTCAAATGGGAGTTCAATTTTTAATTTTTTGAGGTGACACCATATTGTTTTCCATAGTGGCTGCACCAGTCTGCATTCCCACCAACAGTGTACTAGAGTCCCCTTTTCTCCACACCCTCGCCAACACTTGTTGTTTGATGATTTGTTGATGGCGGCCATTCTGACCGGTGTGAGGTGATACCTCATTGTTGTTTTGATTTGCATCTCTCTGATGATTAGTGATGATGAACATTTCTTCATATGTCTCTTAGCCATTTGTATGTCCTGTTTGGAGAGGTGTCTATTTAGTTCCTCTGCCCATTTTTTAATTGGATTCTTTGTCTTCCTTTTGTGGAGTTGTATGAGCACTCTATATGTATTGGAAATTAACCCCTTATCTGATATATCATTGGCAATTATGCTCTCCCATACAGTGGGTAGCCTTTCCGTTTTGATGATTATATCTTTCGCTGTGCAGAAGCTTTTGAGTTTGATGTAGTCCCATGTGTTCATTTTCTCCTTTGTTTCTATTGCCTTAGGTGATGTGTCAGTAAAAATTCTGCTGCGTATGATGTCTGAGATTTTGTTGCCCACAGTCTCCTCTAGGATTTTTATGGATTCATGAGTTACATTTAAGTCTTTTATCCATTTTGAGTTTATTTTGGTGTAGGGTGTAAGTTGATGGTCTAGTTTCATTTTTCGGCAAGTAGCTGTCCAATTTTCCCAGCACCATTTATTAAAGAGGCTGTCCTTACTCCACTGTATGCTCTTGCCACCTTTGTCAAATATTAATTGAGCATATTGCCTAGGGTCCATTTCTGGGTTCTCTATTCTGTTCCACTGGTCTATATACCTGTTCTTGTGCCAGTACCAGGCTGTTTTGATTATGGTGGCTTTGTAGTATAACCTGAAATCTGGTATTGTGATCCCTCCAACTTTGTTCTTCCTTTTCAAGATTGCTGTGGCTATTCGAGGCCTTTTTGGTTCCATATGAACTTTTGAAGTAATTGTTCTAATTCTTTGAAGTATGCCGTTGGTATTTTGATGGGGATTGCGTTGAATCTATAGATTGCTTTGGGTAATATGGACATTTTAATGATGTTAATTCTCCCAATCCATGAACAGGGTATGTTCTTCCACTTTTTTACATCTTGCTCTATTTCATTTTTCAAAGATCTGTAGTTTTCTGCGAATAGGTCCTTTATCTCTTTGGTTAAGTTTATTCCTAGGTATCTTAATTTTTTTGCCGCAATGGTAAATGGGATTGTTTGCCTAGTTTCTCTT
The DNA here is from genome assembly GCF_014108415.1 of Molossus molossus. Lineage (NCBI taxonomy): Eukaryota > Metazoa > Chordata > Mammalia > Chiroptera > Molossidae > Molossus > Molossus molossus. The sequence continues at coordinate 27,112,184 of NW_023425366.1, read as the reverse complement.
TCTGTGAGTTCATCATTGGTGTATAAGAATGCCATCGATTTCTTGACGTTAATTTTGTATCCTGCTACTTTGCCAAATTCATTTATTAAGTCTAGTAAGCTTTTGGTGGAGTCTTTGGGATTTTCTATGTACAGTATCATGTCATCTGCAAATAATGACAATTTCACTTCCTCCTTTCTAATTTGGATCCCTTTTATTTTTTCTTCCTGTCTGATTGCTGTGGCTAAGACTTCCAGTACTATGTTAAATAGGAGTGGCGAAAGTGGGCATCCTTGCCTTGTTCCTGTTCTTAAGGGAAATGCTTTTAGTTTTTGCCCATTGAGTATGATGTTGGCTGTAGGTCTTTCATATATGGCCTTTATTATGTCTAGGTATGATCCCTCAATTCCCACACTGCTGAGCGTTTTTATCAGAAATGGATGCTGGATTTTGTCAAAGGCTTTTTCAGCATCTATTGATATGATCATGTGGTTTTTATTCTTCAATTTATTTATGTGGTGTATCACATTTATGGATTTGCGAATATTGTACCAGCCTTGCATCCCTGGGATGAATCCCACCTGGTCATGGTGGATAATTTTTCTGGTGTATTGCTGGATTCGATTTGCTAGTATTTTGTTCAGGATTTTGGCATCTATGTTCATCAGGGATATTGGCCTGTAGTTTTCTTTCTTTGTAGTGTCTTTTTCTGGTTTTGGAATTAGAGTTATGCTGGCTTCATAAAACGAGTTTGGCAGTCTTCCTTCTTCTTGAATTTTTTGAAATAGTTTGAGGAGAATGGGTATTAGTTCTTCTTTGAATGTTCGGTAAAACTCCCCTGTGAAGCCATCTGGGCCTGGGCTTTTGTTTGCTGGAAGAGTCTTGATTACATCTTCAATTTCCTCTGTTGTTATTGGTCTGTTCAAGTTTTCAATCTCTATCTGATCCAATTTTGGGAGGCTATGTGTTTCTAAAAATTTGTCCATTTCGCTTAGATTTTCGAATTTGTTGCCGTATAATTTTTCATAGTAGTTGTTAACGATCTTTTGTATTTCTGTAGGGTCAGTTGTTATCTCTCCTGTTTCATTTCTGATTTTATGTATTTGGGTTCTCTCTCTTTGTTTCTTGGTGAGTCTAGCTAAGGGTCCATCAATCTTGTTTATCTTTTCGAAAAACCAGCTCTTTGTTTTATTGATCCTCTGGATTGTTTTTTTGGTCTCTATGTCGTTTATTTCTACTCTGATCCTTACTATTTCTTTTCTTCTACTTGCTCTGGGGTTTTCTTTTTGTTTACTCTCTAGTTCTTTAAGTTGTGAGGTTAGGTAGTCTATTAGAGATTTTTCTTCTTTTTTGAGGTAGGCCTGTAGTGCTATAAACTTCCCTCTCAGAACTGCTTTTGCTGCATCCCATAGATTTTGTATTGTTGTGTCCTCATTTTCATTGGTTTCCAGGAAGTTTTTGATTTCTTCCTTGATTTCCTCGGTGACCCATTCATTGTTTAATAACATTCTATTTAGCTTCCATGTGTTAAAATGTCTTTGTATGTTCTTCTTGCAATTGATTTCTAGTTTCATACCATTGTGGTCTGAGAAGATGCTTGTTATAATTTCAATCTTCTTGAACTTGTAGAGACTTAGTTTGTGCCCTAACATGTGGTCTATCTTTGAGAATGTTCCATGTGCACTTGAGAAGAATGTGAATTCTGTAGTTTTGGGGTGTAGTTCTCTGTAGATATCTATTAAATCCATTTGGTCTAGTGCTTCATTTAGAGTCTCTGTTTCCTTGCTAATTTTTTGTCTAGAGGATCTATCCAGTGATGTGAGCGGGGTGTTGAAGTCCCCTGTTATGATTGTATTGCTATCGATTTCTCCTTTGAAGGCCTCCAGAAGATTTTTAATATATTTTGGTGCTCCTATATTGGGTGCATATATGTTTATCAAGGTTATATCTTCCTGTTGGATAGATCCTTTCAATATTATGTAGTGGGTATCTTTGTCTCTAGTTATGGCCTTCAATCTGAAGTCTATTTTATCAGATATCAGTATTGCTACCCCAGCTTTTTTTTCTTTTCCATTTGCTTGAAAGATTTTTTTCCATCCCTTCACTTTCAATCTGTGTGAGTCTTTTGTTGTGAGGTGGGTTTCTTGTAAACAGCATATAGATGAGTCTTGCTTTCTTATCCAATCAGCTACTCTGTGACTTTTTATGGGAGCATTCAGTCCATTTACATTTAAGGTGGTTATTGATATGTACTTATTTATTGCCATTTTTGTTTAGTGTGATTCTATTTTTCTTCCCATTTCTCCTGGTAATTACAGCAGTCCTTTTAACATTTCTTGCAGTGCTGGTTTGGTGCTAATGTACTCCCTTAGCCTTATTTTGTCTGGGAAGCTCTTTATTTGACCTTCTATTTTGAACGATAGCCTTGCTGGGTAGAGTAGTCTTGGATTCAGATCCTTGTTTTTCATGACCTTGATTACTTCATGCCATTCCCTTCGAGCCTGTAATGTTTCTTGTGAGAAGTCAGCTGAGAGCCTTATGGGGGTTCCTTTGTAGGTAACCTGTTGCTTATCTCTTGCTGCTTTTAGGATTCTCTCTTTGTCTTGAATTTTTGGCAGTTTGATTACTATGTGTCTTGGTGTGGGCCTGTTTGGGTTCTTCTTACTTGGGGCTCTCTGAGCTTCTTGAACTTGAATGCCTTCTTCCTTCACCAAATTAGGGAAGTTTTCTGTCACTATTTCTTTGAATATATTCTCTAGCCCTCGCTTACTATCTTCTTCTTCGGGGACTCCTATGATACGAATATTATTACGTTTCCAGTTGTCCCACAATTCTCTTAAGCTCTCTTCTTGTTTTTTAATCTTTTTTTCCTTTTGGTTTTCTGATTGGTTGATTTCTTCTAGCCTGTCTTCTAATTCACTGATCCGGTCCTCAGCTTCCCCTACTCTGCTTTTTAGACCTTCCAGTGTGTTTTTCATTTCTGATATGTCATTCTTCATTTCTTCCTGTTGGTTTTTCATTTCCAGATGGTTTATTTTCAACATTTCTATGTCTTTACTCATGGTGCTCATGTCCTTACACATGCTGTTGAGCTTCCGCAACATCATGGCTCTAAATTCTAGTTCTGTTAACTTGCTTAACTGCACCTCATTTATTTCATCTTCTGTAGAGGTCTCTTGATCTTTCATTTGGCTTTTGTTTCTGTTTCTCACCATTTTGGTTATCACAGTGGGCTTTGGAGTCTGCCAAGTTTTCCCAGTGGGTGTTGGTGTTTTGCTGTTTGTGGCTCCCTCTCCTGGGTTTGGATGCACCAGGGAGGACCCACTTTAATCCCGCCAAGTCCCCTGTTCTCCGGGAGTCTGTGTGGCTCCAGCGGAGAGTTTAGCAGGCTATAGCGTTAGGAGGGCCCATGCATGGTGGCAAGGGAGGCGGTGGGAATAATTTCCAGCCGAGTTCCCTGGTCCCGCCCAGTTCCCTGGGGGCCGTGAGTCGGTGGGGCTTCAGCGGCTGCAGAGTTTCCAGGGCCGTGCACGGCGGGGAGGAAGGCGGTAGAATTAATTTTCCGCCGCGTTCCCGGTCCCACCGAGTTGCCTGGGGGCCAGGAGTCTGTGCGGCTTCAGCGGCTACAGGGCCTTGCACGGCAGGAGGGGAGGCAGTAGAATTAATTTTCCCCCTAGTTCCCCGGTCCCTCCGAGTTCCCTGGTCCCGCCCAGTTCCCTGGGGGCCAGCGGAGAGCCTAGCCTAGCCGGCTACAGAGTTTCCAAGGCCGTGCACGGCAGGGAGGGAGGCGGTAGAGTTAACTCTCCACCGCGTTCCCCGGTCCCACCGAGTTGCCTGGGGTCTGCGAGTCTGTGCGGCTTCAGCGGAGAGCCTAGCCTAGCCGGCTGCGAGTCTGTGCGGCTTCAGCAGCGAGCCTAGCCTAGCCGGCTACAGGGTTTCCAGGCCGTGCACGGCGGGGAGGGAGGCGGTAGAGTTAACTTCCCCTCTAGTTCCCTGGCCCCTGCCCAGGCCGCTGCGGACCCTGGGCTCTTGGTCCCCTCTCCGGTCCTCGCAAGCCTACCAGGACTGAGTGGGTGTTTCTGGTTAAGTGGTCCTCCAAGGTGTCCTTCAGCTGCCCTTTCCTGATGGTTTGCCTTTGTTTTCGTTGTAAATCCAGTTTGGTCTTGGGAGACGGTCTGGGTCCCTCCATTCACTTCGCCGCCATTTTTTCATCTCCTCTAAATATTTTTTAAAAATTTTGTTTCTAAATACCGACTTTTCCAGATTCTTTTCAGATATTGATTTCTAGTTTAATTCTAATGATTAGAAAATATAATTTGTATGGTTTTAATCATTTTAAATTTGTTGAGATTTGTTTTGTGACACAGAGTATGTTCTATGTTGGCGAAAAATTTTCATGTGCACTTCAATATATATTTAGTTATTTTTTAATAGTGTTCTTTGATTGTCACTTAAGTCAATTTGGCAAATGGTATTTTTCCAATCTTCTGTATTCTTATTGATTTTCAGTGTATTTATTCTATCAGTTATTGCAAGAGAAGTGTTGAAGTCTATCTGAACTGTAGATTTCTTCATTTTCCTTGCAGTTCTGTTAGTTTTTGCTTTATATGTTTTCAATCTGTTATTATGTTGACTTACACTTAAGATTATTGTGGCTTCTTAGTGAATTGGCCCTTTATAATTATAAATCATCTTTCTAAATCTCTGGTAATATTCCTTCATCTGAATCTCTTTTGCCTGATAATATAGCCATTCAAGCATCCTTTGATTTGTATCTGCATCATTTTGCTTTAATCTATCTTTTTATTTAAAGTATATTTTTTAAATTTATCTTTATGTTGAGAGTATTACAAATATTCCCCCTTTTTCCCTCATTGGCCCCTTCCACCTTGTTTCTTCCCCACCCCAGGCTTTCACTGTTCTGTTGTCTATGTCCTTGGGTTATGCATATATGCAAAAACGTTATTTGGTTAATCTCTTCCAGCCCTTCCTTTCCCTTTCCCTCTGAAAGAGGTTTTCACAGGGTATAAGACTGTGAGATGAGTTTTGTTTGCTTGTTTTTCTTTAGTTCATTAAAGATGTTACTTTAATGTCTTCTGACTTGCATGGAATCTGACAAGAAGTTGGCTGTTATTCCTGTCTTTATTCCTCCGTGTGTTAAGGTACTTTGCGCCTTTCAGTGGCTTCAGGCTCATATCTTTAATAAAAAAAAAGATTCAGGAAAACAGGGAATGTTTGTTTCATACCTACCTTCAAAATAGTGATCACCTCTTACACACCAGCACCACTGAAAAGGGATCTCTCTGTTCCTCTTCTAATTTACCAGGAGCACCTGGTGGAAACCAGTGCAAAAGCATATTGATAGAAAAATATCCCTTTCTCTTGAACTTTCAGCTATTTTAAACTAAGCCCCTAGTCCAAATGTGGTCTTTAAGAATCCATTAAACGTTTCGCTGAGTTTTTCTTACTTGTGTGGTAGCCATGGAAGTAGACATTTAGTATTTGCATGCTGCCCAAGATCGTCTCCCATCTCTCCTTGGAATCAGTTTAGGCTGCTTGATGAGCTCAACTTTCAGTTAAGAATCACGATGATCTGTCTTTTCCTCATTGCCACCGTCTTGCAACTCTCTGCACCCAATTTGCTGAGGTTTTGAAGCTGGTTGTTATTCTCTATGAACAGATTACAATTTGTTTATAGCTCACTTAAATTTCCCCCAAATGAAAATAATTCTCACTTTATATCTCTAGTTATATATTTGTCTGTCAATTCAACTTATGATTATTGGACCATAATGTGTTTACTGTCAAAATATTTGCCAAGTCTTTTTCATGCATCCCGTCATCGTTAAGCCATTTCTTCCCAACCTTGCACTTTGAACTTAGATTTTTTTTTTCTTTTTCTTTTTTTTGCATTTATCTTCATATAGAACGGGAGGGAAAGAGGGAGGAAGAGAGAGAGAAACATCGATGTGACAGAGACATATTGGTTGCCACCCCCACGATCCCAACCAGGGCCAGGGACAAACTGCAACCAAGGTACGTGCCCCCAGTAGGAACTGAACTGGGGCTGACTGGTCCATGGGCGGGCACTCTAACCGCTGAGCCAAACCGGCCAGGGCTGAACTTACTTTTTGGTTCCTTGCGCAAGGTTAAAAAAAAATTATTATTTTAAATTATAGCTTGGGGATTAATATAATATTTCAGACCACCCAGATATGGGAGATTCTAATCTTTCATTCAACAGAGTTGCTGTTTGTTCAATAAGTCACTGATGAAACCACTGGATAGGTCACAGGTGAGTCCAAAGAGAGATCTGCCAGAAATACCTCCTCCAAAATTTGATATTGATTCTTGAATTGGTGCATTCAACTTGATAAAATCACTTAAACAATCTTGTTCTTATCCTTTATTGTTCTTGGTCATAAGAGTGAGTACATGATAGCTCTGAGTTGCTTCTCAGAAGTCCACATGTACTACTTACTAGATTTACAAACTATATTTTTTTGTGTACTAACCCAAGAATAAATTGGAGCTGGTTGTCCATACTAAAGCCATGTTAGCTATTAATGATTACTGCTTCAACTTATAGCCACTTTCACGCCATCCCTTAATAACCCATACTAATATCAACTGTATTAGTTTGGGGATTGCACTTGCTCATTTTTTGAAAATCCTAACATTTTCCCATGTATTGTCTTATTCTTCTGACATCATTTCCATTTGCCACAGTTATTTAAATATGATGTTCAGTAATTTTTAGGTGCCTGTTCTGTTGGTACACTGAGATTTTTTTAACCTGAGGCAGAAAACTGGAACTAACTTGAATCATATAGCAGCTATTTTCTGTTTGTTTATTCTTCTTTGGATTCAGATACATTTACCTTCCTGCTCCCACCACCACTGTTTTCATATAGTAGCATATGTACATTGTCAGGGAAAACCAAAAGTAAAGTGGGAGTTCTCTGTTATTTCTTATCAGTTGGCTCCAAGCAGAGTTTTAAGCTCTGCCTTGGTCTTGGTTTGTCGTTTATTAATTTGACATCAAGTCTTTGTTTTAACGTCAGCACTCTTTTACAGGGTATATTATGACCTTGTTTGTAGGATCACTTGGGGTGAAAATTGGAGACTTCCAGTACTTTGTTCTATTTTTTAACAAATAATAGAGAAAGAATCTGGGGATATATTGATGGACCATAGTAAATTCTAGTCACTGATTTATATTATAACATTAGAAGCTTAAGAATATAGTAATAGTAAATATGTACTCACACTAATTCTAGGTTCATAATTAGCCAAGCCATGGCTGGAGCTAATAAGTATTTCTAATTTTTAGAAAGTTCCTGACTCAGACTTTGGGTTTCAGATGAAAATGACTCTTGTCTGCCTCTGAATGATTCTTTCTAGGTCCAGTGATCTCCAAAGAGATGAGTGGTATATCAAAGACCAATAGTTAGCTCAACTATGATACAAGTTAGAGGACTAATGTTGAACTGAAACAGAAGAAAATATTTAGGTGATTTGGTTCATTCAATAATATGAAGATTCAGCTTTGGTTTCCAGGGTCATCTCAAAGGTTTGGTCTGCTTTATTAATGGAGATACAGACAGAGAAAAATATGTGACCTTTATAAAGAATTTTGAGTGCCTTGGATCAAAGAGATTCTTATTAACAAAAGTCTCTTTTGCTATAAGTGTTTATAGTAGGCGTGAAACTGTCCCTGTTGCCAGGAGCTGCTAATGCTAATAATGTTAGTTGCTATATAAATTCTCTTAAAATTAGGAAAAAGCAACCTCAGTTCATGCCATGCTAAACTCTGCATGTGTTGATGACAGGGACCTCCACTTAGTTTTTCTGCCTTTTAGGGAAAGAGAAAGCCACGGTACTTAGTCCCTATGTCTTTATATTTATTGCTTGACCGTATAAGAATACAACAAAGAGGGATATTTTCAAGATACTTAATGTTTCTAAATGGATTTCTTCCAGGAACCTTAGCAAGTCATACCTTTAAACAGGTTGAAAGAGGTATTATTTTAAAGAGTTTTGATTCTTTAAAGTATCCTTAGAGTTTGTTTTATGTGGTTGAAACATCTTTGGCCATTATTACATCTCTTTTTCCTCGTGTTTAAAATTAGACATATAAACAGTATTTTCATTTAGTTTCTAAAAATGATTATTTTTTCATAGATTTTATGGTGAAATAACATTCAGTCATACTGCATTGTAACAAATGTCATAGAGAGGAAAAGGTCAATAGAGTCTTTAAAGAGTTCTGTAGATTTTAGAATCTGCAGCTATAAATTAAAAAATGATTTTCTAATTTGTTTTCCTAAATTTAATTCTTATCAGTTGTTCACCTGTCCTTTTTTTTAATTTTTACTATTTTGGTAAATGTATTTGTATTTGATGACCTTTTTTTAGCCTCTTTTGAACGTCCCACTAGATTTTCCAGATGTTCCAAAGTATGAATTAAGAAAGATGCTGAAATGATAATGAATAGAGTTTCCTTAAAGTTTAAAAGCCATTGAAATTAGCCTGGCCGGTGTGGCTAAGTGGTTGATCATCGACCCACGCACCAAGAAGTCACCGGTTCGATTCTCAGTCAGGGTGCATGCCCAGGTTCTAGGCCAAATCCCCAGTGGGGGGCATGCAGGAGGCGACCAATTGATCTCTCTCATCGACGTTTCTCTAAAAATCAATAAAGAAAAAAAAACATTTTTAAAGCCTTTGAAGTTAGAGAAAAAATGTTAAATAATCAGACTAAAAGTAACACTTTCATGTTCACTGATGGCTTATAGTACTTAAGAACAGCAAGTTTCAACCTTTTTCATCTCATGGGACACACAAACTACTAAAATTCTGTAGCACACCAAAAAATATATTTTTTGCTGATCTGGCAAAAAATAGGTACAATTTTGATTCATTCACACTGAATGGCTAGTTATGTTGGCTGTTGTCAGTTTTAAAATTTAATAATCTAAAGGAAAAGAGGTCAGTGCCCCTGACTAAATAGTCAAGTATTTCATGTTTTAAAAATTCTTGGGGCACACCAGTTGAAAATCACTGCTTTAGAAAGATCGTCATCTATTAATGATTTAGTTAGCAGAATAAAGTCTTGGAATAAGTCTTAGTGACTATACTGATGGTAAACATTGACCATGAAACATAGAAACAAATTTTAAGCAGACATTATTCTTGAAAATGAATTTTGTCCTTTGGAATGGTCACGTGTTAAGAATATGCACTGATTCCAACAATGTTACCACTGCTTAAACATTTTTAAGTCTCCTTGGAATTGTCTTCTGTGACTCACAGAAGACAATTAATCTTCTGCTTCTATGTATATCTCATTTTTTGACTCAAAATAGCATCCCAAGCCTAATAACTCATATTATTTATACATCTTGGCTCCTCATTAGTTTTTTGGAGCTTTCACTAAACACATATTTAAAAAATAGAGGTTTGTTGCCATTTATGTTTTAAACTCTGAAATTCCAAAAAGAAGAAGTACAAAAAAAAAAAAAAAGTGAATCAATAGCAACATACTGGAAAAAACATAAAATTCCCTGAGCAAATTATCTTCAAGTGAGAACATGCATTTGGATGTAAGTGTGGCGTAATGGGGCAGTGAGCCACACTGCACTGTAATGTTACAGTGAGGAAAAAGTAAGTACAGGCTTTGAAGAATTCAGCAGATTAACTCAGAAAGAGCTCTACTACCTGCTTACTATAATACCAGGCTTCTTTCTGAATGACCATTTCCTCAGCTTTGAAGTGGAATTGTGAGAAGCAACCTTGCAGATCAGCAAAAACTGGTCGTGATCCACTGACATGCCTAGGTCACCCCAGGCTGAATAGTGGTATCATAAATGATGTTAATGCCATCCAACTGTCTGTGCATAGCTCAGACTACTTATCTAACTTCTTGCTGATATAGCTATTTATTAGTTATCAACTCTTACATTTTAGAAACAAATAGATATATGATGTGAGTTTTGTTTTTGTTTCTTTGGTAAAGTTTTTATTTTGTATTTATTTATTTATAAAGAGAACTCAGTTTCATTTTTTCTTCATTGATTTTTAGAGAGTTGAAAGGAGAGAGAGAGAGAGAAACATGGATGAGAGAGAACATTGATTGGCTGCTTCCTGCATTCCCCACACTGGGGATTGGGCCCACAACCTGGGCATGTGCCCTGACCAGGAATTGAACTGGTAACCTCTTGGTGCATGGGTCGATGCTCAACGACTGAGCCACACTGGCCAGGCTTGGTAAAGTTTTTAAGAAGGACCAGGTCCAACTATTGACTGCTTGAAAGTTTGTTGAAAAGAGATCAAGGTTATTAAAGAAAACACTGGAAATGACTATCGGGTTAAGAAGAGATGTTTAGAGATAGTTGGATTATACATAGAAAATCCAACCTGGTTGGGCCTGAGGGTTCTTTTCAGGAGGGGAGATTGCCATATGAACTATTGCATCCCTTGAGGGAAGAACTCTAATCCACACGTGTATAATCATAACTCACATGGTTTGGAATTTCACTGTTCTCTTTAAGACTTTTCAGGTTTATCCCTCTCCCCCCAAAAAATGTAGGAAGGGGGCAATTATTACATTTCAAAACTACAGAAAAACCCTTTCTCCCCTGCCACTGGGTTGGAGTTCAGCCCAATCTCTCTTGACCACAAATACATAATTCATAATTATCTCAGGTAATTCTGATATTTTGCCATCTGCAGGAGATTTTAGTGTTGCTGTGTAATTGAACAAAGTTAAGTTTTCTTAGTTAACTGGAAGATTTTTGTTTGCTCTGACAGACAACATTTCTTTCAGATAGATCATTAAGGTTCCAAACTAACCTCGAGAAGGACCCCTGGAACTCAGCATTGCATCCATGTCAGTTTTCAGTCTTGGCTATGTGAATGAACCTGATCTCAATGGACTTTCCCCCAAAAACTTTTTGAACTGCAACATTCTGGTTCAGATAGATTATCTGCATTTATTTTGAAACACAAAATAAATCAGCTGTCACATGAATAATGCATCAGTTGTAGTGCCTGGAATGGGATGTTAACTGCCCTAAAACAACAATTGAATCAAAACATGCATTATATTCAAAATGTTGTATTATATTACTTAGATAGTAATTGAAAATCTTTCTTATTGTAGTTGAAATTTAAGGACCAGGTTTTATTTATGATAATATATTCATATCTTCTTATTGTTAAAAATTTTGTAAATGCAAGATTTTCTCTTGAATTTAGGCATTATCCGAATTAAATAATGAAAGATGGATGACTCATTATCTGGAAAACTTTGACAAATAAAACAATTTTTGGTCATCTCAGTTTCCTGGATATTTTGGATGAGAACGTTGGCTTATAAAGGCCTGAAGAGTCTGTTAATTGCTTCTATTCACCATTTCAATTAGCTCCTATTAGTGCTCAAAAATGTATTTACTTACTGAGCTGACATGTGAGGTCTTGTTTTGTATGAATTATGCATTTGGAGGATATATACAGAAGGAAGCCGTTTTTGTAGCTCAGCCTTTTGCACAGGCTGCTCCTGCCTCCCTCAGTGGGCTCCCATCCCTCTGTTGCTCACAGGCTTGTGGACGAAACTCCTGCTAACATGCAGTCATAAATTTCCCGTTCTCTAGGTCCCGGGCAGTCTGTCATCTTACGCAAGGGTACAATTGGAAAGATTCGAAGTATACTTTTATTGCTTTTAATAGGACCATTTATTTTATCATGTGAATGTTCACTCCCTGGTTTGGGCTGAATTTTGGGTAGCATCAAACAGAAGAAGTGTACAGTTGTTTTATTCCTTTATTATTTTTCATGCCTTTGGGATGATAGAACTTGGCCACCATAATGGAATCGAGTACTGGTGACATCACAGACGAAAAACGCAAGGGAACACTAGAGACAGGGCTGTTGTAAGTAGTGTTTTCACTGCTTCCAAATGGCTCTTTGTACTCTCCATAAATCATGGACTCCATATTACCATCTCTAAATTATATTGCTCCAGCTTCCTGGATCTCCCCTCTCCATCTGGAATTCCATGGCCCCACTTAGGCCTCATTTTGTCTTTCTTAATTTTAACTGCATCTGGTGTTCTTCAAGGCATGTCCAACTGAGCGACTCCTCTTCTTAAAACCCTTCGTGGACTCCTCGTCCCACATGGCAACCTTCCCCAAACTGTGTTCCATGGAGCACTTACTTAGTATGGAAATGTTACTCAAAACTTGTTCTTGCCCTGGCCAGTTTGGCTCAGCGGTTGGAGTGTCAGCCTGTGGACTAGAGAGTCCTGGGTTTGGTTCCCACTAAGGGCACGTACCAAAAAAACAAAAACAAAAACAAAAACAAAACAAAAAAACTTGTTCTTTGTCTAAATATGGGGTAAAACCAAAAATTGAGAATGGTTTCTTTTGCTGGATATTTGAAACTATAAATATAATAGTAGGAGTAGTGATCTCTCAAGGGTGGGTGATGGTATTTACTTATTCTTTCATAGATCATCTTCTCAGACTAGTACTCCAGGACATATGCAGGGCGGGGCAAAAGCAGGTTTACAGCTGTGAGTATGTGAAGCACAGAGTTTATTCTCATCTTATTGTTTATTAATTATTGCATTATTTGCCATAGGAACAACTGTACACCTACTTTTGTCACACTCTGTACTTTGGCAAATGATAGGCTCTAAGATAAAGCTGTAATTCTTTTGCATGTCATACAGTCCACTGAAATTCACCTTCTACCCTTCTCCTCCTCTGTACAATGCATATGAGCGATACCAACCTACCTCACCTTTCCCCAAGGTTCCATATTGCTAATTGACCACATGGTGTTCCCACCATTTTTAATTATTCTTCTTCCTTCACCCCCTAAACAAACTTCTACCCATTCTTTTTTTTTTTTTTTTAGTTTTTATTTTTTAATTTCTTTAAATTTTTTTTATTTTTCAATTACAGTCCACACTCATTATTGTTTAGTGATAGTTTCATGTCTGTTCATTCTATAAGATGCCACTCAAGCATCCCTACCTCTGAGAAGTCTTCTCTGACAATCCCAAACAGTGCTCAGCACTCAGTGTTCAGTGCTTCTTTGGAGTGTGGAATACTCTCTTACTGAACATAAAGGCAGTTTTGAGTCCTACTGTCTGTCAGGTATTTATCCATGGTTTGGTCATTCTTTGCTTCCACAGTTCTCTTTCCTACAGTCTTAACGCTTGTTAATATTTGCATGCTCAGCACATACCAGAATGGCCTGCCCGAAGTAGGACGTCAGTGTGCAATGGCTGAATCCACAGCTCTTGACTGTCTGTTATGTATTGTGCTATGATCTTTGAAGTTACAATTTTTATACCTTTAACTGTGTTAATAGTAGTATTGTATAGAGGGAAAGTAGTTAGGCAGAAAATCTAAGATCTCTCATTTTTCTAGTTAATCTTCCATTTTTTTAATTTTTAAGGAAACTCCATACTGTTGTCTACAGTGGCTGCACCTGTCTGCATTTCCACCAACAGTGCACTAGGGTTTCCTTTTCTCCACATCCATCTTGAACATGATGTCTAACTTCACTGATTTTCCATTTGCTTATCCATAAAATAAGACTGAACCCATCTCTGAGGACTCTCTCCAGCTCTGAAATTCTGTGACTCTAAATTCTTTGCACATGATCTTTAGTTGGTGAGTTGGTTTGCAAGTGAATTATAGAAGACTTGGAGATCTATTTCTTCTTTGCTCTTCTCTCATATCTGATTGGTCTAAAATTCTTTGACCCCACTTTTTGATCCTTAAAATGTAGTAGTGGATGCCAAGGTCTTCACTAGACTTTTTAATTTGAGAAGCAGAAAATATGGCTAGGTTTTTAGAAAACAACTGCTCTGTGTGAGGGGCTGGCCAAGAAAAACACTTGTTTGAGCACTTGAAGCAGAAGATGAAACAAATGCTTTCCGGCTAGGAAAGAGCTCATGAACTGGCCCCCAAGAAAACATTCCACGTGACAAATGCTGACGGCAGTGGAGCAGCTCGTCATGAAATATGCTACCTGGGAAATCTCTGGCCCACCGTTCTGCATCTTCCATTTTATCTTCTTTTCTTGCAAAACTGCAAATGAGATATATGGTCCTCAGCTTTAATGTAGGAATGGGAAGTTCTTGTGGTGAAAATGAAAAATTTTTAAATCTCTTTCATGTTGGTGAAATGATTATCATTTTTATTATCCTCATCAATAGCAATCAGTAAGATTTATGGCTAATCAGAACTGTACTATTATTTTTTTAGGTAGAAAAATGTATATGGAATATAGTTACTGTCCTTAAGAAATTTCTGGGTAGGAGATATATTGAATGTGTCCATAGATGTTTTTGAAAGTGTGAGCTTTAATTCTCATCTGATTCTCAATGAAATCTTCTTTTAGTTTGGGGAGGATGCTTTGAGTGTACAATACAGTATTGCGGTGTTATACCATGGATTTCTAGAACTTAATCTTCTTCATAACTGATGCTGTATAACCTCTGTGTAGTGACTCCCCACTTTTCTCCATGCTCAGCCCCTGGTAACTGCCATTCCACTCTGCTTCTGTGAGTTTGACTGAGATACCACATACAAGTCGAATCATGGAGTAGTTGCCTTTCTGTGATGGGCTTATTTCATTTAGCACCATGTTTTCAATGTTCATACATGTTATCACATGTGGCAGGATTTTTCCTTCTTATTGAAAGCTGAATAGCCTGGCCAGTGTGGCACAGTGGACTGAGAGTCATCCCATGGACTGAGGGGTGCCTGTTTGGTTCCAGGTCAGGGTACATGCCAAGGTTGTGGACTCCATCTCCAGTAAGGGGTCCATCCTCCAGTGCAGGAGGAAGCTGATGGATGTTTCTCTCTGACATTGATGTTTCTATCTCTCCTGTCTTCTCTCTCTAAAAATCAAGAAAAAACATTTAAAAAAAAAACTGAATAACATCTTATTGCATGTATACACCACTTTTTCCTTATTTATCCAGGAAGTGTAAATTAAAACCATGATGAAACATCACCTCACTTCTGTTAGGACAGCTGTGCAGCTACGATCAAGAAACAATCACAAGTGTTGACAAGGATGTGGACAAATTGGAACCCTTGTCCCCTGTTGGCAGGAATGTATAAAGGTGCAGCCACTTTGGAAAACTGGCATGGAAATTTCTCAAAGAATTAAAAATAGAAATACTATATGATTCAGCAATACCACTGCTGGGTATTTACTTTAAACAACTGAAATCGAGATCTCTAAAAGGTATTACACTCCCATGTTCATTGTGCCATTATTCACAATCCAAGATGTAGAAACAGCCTAGTTTGGGGAGAATTTTATTAAAAGTCATCGATCAAAGTCAGAAACAAAGATTTTTAGTCTAACAGCATGTCTCGGGATCTATATCTCAAGTTACATGTGGATTTAGTTTCTGAACTATCACCCTGTCCAGCCATTTCTTAAATACCAACACATGAGCGGTGGGAGAGAAAGACAGTGGGAAAGGCTGAATTTTTACTCCTCTTCCAGTCTGATCAGCGTCATGTCTTAAGACAAGTAATATCATGGAGGACACCATTTACCTGAAACATGAAGTGTGCCAGCCCTCTGCAATGGTCCTAAATGGAGTGCCTTCACTTGGTTTTTGATCCATCTTCTGCCTCCTGCTTGGGAGAGGAAGCGGCCCTCCTGCCTCCGTGGACAGGTTCGCCAAGTTGGCTGAGGGAGGCTGAAGGGATACACATCCCAGTGCAGCCTCTCCCTGCCAAGTTCTCGTCAGTTTCAGCAGTCTATGTGAGAACCTCCAAAGAAAACACCAAGAAAGGAAATAAAAATTAAATTAATCCTCTCCAAGGATAAATAAAGTATGGATGTGCAGCTCGTGCGCGTACGGGATGGAAATCAGAAAGGCTTTTGCTTGGGTTTTGATGACACTGAGATTCAGATTCTCGCTGCTTCAGCCCAGTAAAGAGGAAATGTATAGACCTACAGAAATCTGGGTTCCTTACTAATGTTTATAAGTCTGAGAAAATGTGCCTCAATAGTTAATATTTATAGATATCTTCAAGATGGGGTATGTGAGTTAGCAACAGACAGTCATCCTGTGCAAACAGCCACTGCAACTCTTTTACTGAGCATATTAATGTCAAAGATAAAAAAGGGCATTTGGATGTCAAATAATTTCAGGCAGATACAAATTACTTTGAAGTTCTAATCTTCATTTTTAATGAATTGAAAAAATTGAGAGAGGGCAAAGGTCCTTTTCTTTCTTCATATTCTGTTATCATACAGCTGAAACTTCTGTTCTCTCTTTCGATGTCAATGACCACCTGAAATGATTTTGAGCAACTCCTAGACCAACATCTGATAGGCAGCTACAAGAAAATACAGCTACCTGCTAATCTGCTTGCAAAAGCTGAGTGGTTTGGGACCAGCTTAATTGAAAATCTTGTTTATTCTTTTCATCAATCTTCACTGAAAGACAAAACCAAAGAAAAACCTCATTCAGTTATACTAAATGCTGATAAAATACCCTTTTGTGGTTAATCTAAGGTAACAGTGAACACACTATTGTGGATGGAACTTTAGCCAGCTTACTCTAGTGCTTCTTAGCATCCCTATTTTGGTTGTGATTACACTTTTTTTAAAAAAAAATGTGTTTTTATTGGTATTTTAGAGAGAGAAGAAGGGAGAGAGAAATAGAAACATCAATGTGAAAGAGAAACATCGATTGGCTGCCTCCTGCACAAACCCCTGCTAGGGATTGAGCCCACCACCCGGGCGTGTACCCTGACCAGGAACTCTCAATCCATGAGATGATGCTCAACCCACTGAGCCACACTGACTGGGTGTGATTGCAATTCTTTAATCATGAGAAAAAAATGAGAAGATAATGGAAAAAGAATGAAAACTACATGTTTTTCACCATGTATTGAGTTGAGAGACAAAGGTTTATTTTTGTGCAATAAACATGTAGCCAAACTCCTCATTGGATGACTGGAGGAGCAGAGGGTAGCTAACCCGATGTAGATTCCCATATAGGTTTCCAATAGGTGATACAGACAAGTTCTAACTGAACTATTATTTGTGTGCAGAACAAGTATTTATAGTAGCAATTGAATCTGATTTCATTCACTGCTTTGGATATTCACTCTTGTAAACTGTTGAGGTCCCTGAAGACAAGTCTATTGATCCATGGTGACTTCAGGTGCATTTTCAAAAGATAACTCTTTCTGAAACATGTTATTTCCAATTGTCCAAAAATTGTTCGATTAATTTCATTAGTTAAAGAAACTTTACTATCTTTTTTTTGAAAATTGTCTTAATAAGTAAACACTTTTCTGTGGAGGCAATGAAGTTAAAATAAAAAACAGAGGGCTTTGCCCTGGCTGGTGTGGCTCAGTGGTAGAGCGTCAGTCCTTGGACCAATGAGTCATGGGTTTGATTCCGGCCAAGAGCACATATCTCAGTTGTGGCTCATCCCTGGCCCTGGTTGGGGTTCTGCAGGAGGCAACCAATCTACGTGTCCCTCTCACATCAGTGTTTTTCTTTCTCTCCCTTTCTCTCCCTCTCTCTTCCTCCCACTCTATCTGAAGATGAATAGAAAAATATTCTCAGGTGAGGATTAAAAAAAAACAGAGGGCTTAGATGTGAATTATAACTCCTTACATGTGGTACCCTTGTGTAATACTCAACCTGAACAAATGTAAAAGGCAGGTATTTCAGGGGATAAATTACTCCGGGAGTCAGAAACGTATCTGTAGTTATGTGCTGCTTAATGACGAGGATATATCCTGAAAAATGCATTGTTAGGCGATTTTGTCATTGTGCACACATCATAGAGTGTACTTACTTACACAAACACAGATGGCCTAGCCTACTACACACCTAGGACACATCGTATAACCTATTGATAGGCTGCAATCCTGTACAGTAGGTTACTGTACAAAACAGTGCAAGATTAAATGAAATAAAAGATAATACAATTAAGAGACATGGTAGACACATTTTATTGATAAGTAGAAAGGGTACACTGTAGATAATGATAAAAAGCATAGTATAGTAAGTACATAAACCAGTAATGTAGTCATTTTTGTCATTGTGAAGTATTATATAGTATATATAATACTTTTATATTATATTACTGGCAGTGTAGTAGGTTTGTTCACACCAGCATCATCACAAACACATGAGGAATGTATTTGTGCTATGATGTTATCATGGCCAAGATATCAATACGTGATAGGAATTTTTTAGCTTCGTTATATGGACCACTGTTGTATATGCCCTCTGTTCTTGCCAAAACCTGCGTAGGCAGCACATGACTGTGGTTTCATCTTCCTGACCTATACTCAAGTAGAGAGTGAAGAACCAGACTTCAAGACATCACAGGGTCTTTTATTGGTGGTGCTCGGATTTCACTAGACTTCCAAATAACATATCAAAAGTAGCAGGAAACAATCGTAAAGATGAGACGGCTGCCAGAAATAATTAAGCAGAAAATCTGCTGAATAAATGTGTGCTGAAGCCGGTTGACATCACGAGTGTGAGCAAGCTCTCGCCCATGTCAGTGACCTTGATCCAAACATGGATTTCTGAAAATGTGCTAGGTTGCTCTGTCAGTGTATCACATTACTGAATTTTATTAATTGCTTAATAGCTTCTCAATATTACATTGAATGTTTTCTATGTATTTTCTTAGTGAGTGGATGTAATAATTCCATAAGGATTATTGTTTTAGTTATCTCCATTGTTTAAATGAGGAAATTGAAGTTTAGAGTAGAGACATTACTTTATGTGGACACCAACGTCCATGCCATTAATGAGAATGTAAATGAAAAAAAAAGATTATTAGCTTTCTTGTTGCGAGCAAGTGTCAGTTGGAGACATGTAATTATTAAAGGATACAAACAAATGGGTATACATAGCACTTAAGAATAAATCTGTCAAGGAACATAGGGACCAATGTGAAGAACATGGAAACCTGGTAGGAACATAAATTGGTAAAACCTTTCTGGAGGATAATTTTGCATTTTGTGTCCAAAGGTTTAGAAAAGAGGCATATTCTCAGACTCATCAACTCCCATGTCAGGAGTTTATCCAACAGATGTGATTAGAGAGGTAGCAAAGAGCTCTCTGGAGGTTTATTCACTTCAGCATTGCTGCTTCTGGACTCACCATATCAAATAATATGAACACTCCATTTGTGGGAGATTTGGTAACTTGTTTAATACCTTCTTTTTATAGTACATTGGTCTAAAATCTTTATACCCAGCTGAGAAAATCAATTGTACTTATCAGGAAGTAACTGATCCCCAAGAACATGGTAACACATTTCCTCAGAAAGAGTCCCAAATGGCTCTTGGTTAAAAAGACAGCTGTCCAGGTGACAACTTAACTGATGGATATAGCCTGTTAACCCCTGACTACAAAAGTGTTTATGGCCTGGCCGGTGTGGCTCAGAGGTTGAGCGTTGACTCGTACATCAAGAGGTCACCGGTTTGATTCCTGGTCAAGGCACATGCCCAGGTTGTGGGCCTGTCCCCAGTGGAGGACATGCAGAGGTGGCCAATGTTCTCTCTCATTGATGTTTCTATCTCTCTCTCTCTCTCCCTCTCCCTTCCCCTCTCACTAAAATCAATAAAGAAAAAAAAAGTGTTTGTGACTGGCCCTGGCCAGATGGCTCAGTTGTCCCATACACCAAAAGATTACAGGTTTGATTCCCAGTCAGGGCTCATACTTAGGTTGTGGGTTCGATCCCAGGTCATAGAGTGCATGGGAGGCAGTCAGTTAATGTTTCTCTCTCACATTGATGTTTCTCCCTCTCTCCCCCTTCCTCTTTCAATAAACTTGTCCTTGGTGAGGATTAAAAAAAAGTGTTTATGTCTGATTGGAAACTCTTCAGCTTGTAGCAGACACTAGGAAAACACTTTAGTGTCTGAGATTTCTCTATTTGTCGAGAATCACCTGGTTCCATTTTTCAGATCTGGAGCTTCAGGCCATAATAAATGAACTGTAGCCCCAATTATCCTTCCTGTAATGTTTACAACAGCCAAGGGCAGGTTGTAAATAGAATAGGAGAACAAAACAAAGGGCAGAGGTATTATTGCTGATACTGCTTACTCATTGGAAACGCAGAAAGTTTTGATTTCTAACGTGGAATGAAGCACTGCTTTAGGAGCTCCTGGGAGCAGTGTTTGGAGAACTAAAACGCGTCTTCCCTTGAAGCTGTCAACTCACAAAGAGTGGTTTATTATTCTTTTTAATGAATCAGCTAAAAGTGTGTCTGTTCAAATGTTGTTACTCTATGGAGATGCTTTTGGGTCATGTGGCTTGACACCAGGAATTGTGTGTGCATGTGAGGCTGGACTGGATCAGAGTTGAACAACTTCAGGAAACCACCTGACCCTGTGAGGGCCACACCCTCTGTCACCCCCCCGAGGCTGGACTCTGCAGGAGTTTTCTTCTGAAGCTTCCGGATCCTCTGCATCTGCCCTCCAGGTCCAATAAATGAGTCCCTTTTTAAGGAGATAGAAACCAAGCATTCTGGGACAGCATAAGGGGGTGGAAACGGAGTGTATTTGCGAAGGAAAGAAACGTGTTTCCCAGCTGAGGTCCTCCTGAAAGCATGGCGGTAACAGGGCGGCCATACCATGACATGTGTCCAGGACATAATTGTACTGAGATCCTCACCTTGTAAGATTTTATTTTGAGTTCAAAGATGGGAAGTGGAAGGCCATCACTTTTTTCACCTTCTTTCTACATGTTGATCCCTTCACTTTCTTAAACTCCATTTTTCTTGTGTGGGAAGGGAAGACCCTGTAGTGCCTCCCAGACACTCGGTACAGAGCACAATTTAATAACACAAAGCCTCTTTACAATCTGAAGTGATGAAAAGTTAATACAAATATTTTAATAATTTTTCCACACTGAGATGTTTTAAACAATTTTCAATATAGTTTAAATATTTTTAAGTTGAGACATAATTGAAATATAACATTATATGCACTTTAGGTGTACAACATAATAATTCAATATATATGATACAGTTTAAATTTTAATCGTAGAATGCTACCATTACTTCATACTCTCCATCTACTCATCCAGCTCTCCTTTCACTAATACATTTATTTCCCAAATAGTTATTGCTAATCTGGCCCTTGGAAACCATAGTGCTCACTCATGGGGTGAATGAGTGAATAAGCCTAAGTACCTGCTTCCAGGTGCTTATGCTCTGGGAAGATGTCCAGTGATCTTATGGCCCGGTGTGGTATTATAATACACTACATGCTACCAGAAAGATATGTGCAGGGTTGTGTAGAGAAGACATGGGTTGTTCAGCTGCCTAGGTGGGGTATGAGTCATGTAAAGGTGGGTGATTATAGGATAAATAGTATTCCAGTGGAGAGAATTTAAGAAAAAGAAGCAACAATGGGCAAATGTGGCAGCCAGATGATGCCCATGCCCTCCCCTTCAGAAACTCTGAATGTGTTATCTTACATACCAAAAGGGACTTGGCTGATGTGATTGAAGATCTTGCGGTGGAGAGACTATCCTGGATTATCTGGGTGGGCCCAATATTATCATATTGGTCCTTAGTAAAGGGAGGCAGCAAGGTATTAGTCAGAGATATTATTAGTATCAACCAGGAGAGAAGTTTATCTCAACAACAAAAACTCCTTCCTCTTGAGCATTAACAAATAATAAAATTTATGAATGCAGTTGAGGAACTAATTTTTCTAACTTTTTTTTTTTTTTATCCTCACCCGAGGATATTTTTTCCATTTTTTGTATAGATAGAATGGGAGGGAGAGAGAGGAAGGGAGAGAGAGTGAGAAGCATCGACGTGAAGGGACACATCGAGTGGCTGCCACCCGCACGACCAACCAGGGCCGGGTTCAAACTGCAACCGAAGTATGCGCCCTTAGCGGGAACCGAACCCGGGTCTCTCCGGACCGCAGGCTGACGCTCTAACCGCTGAGCCAAACTGGCCAGGGCTAATTTTTCTAAATTTTTAATTATGCATTGTCTTTGAACATGACATGAATATCTAAAATGTACAAATACATCTTGCAAATTTTTATGGATTTGTATGCAAGGAGGGAAAAAAAGAATTTGGAAGCAACTAAAGTTAGTGCAGCTGAATGGGGGTGGTGTGTCTCAAAATTACATAAGAGAGAAGAAAATCATAGATAGCACCTTGGAGCACGGAAGGGGACTAACTTTCAGGAAAGCCTGGGAGAATATTTCAGGTAAAAGCAATAGTATCAACTCGTGCAGCTCAGATATTAGAAAAAAATGTGTGGGGGATAGAATACTCCATCTATTTCTACAGTGCTGGCAAAACCTCAGCTGCTCAGGCTACAGAGCAAAGCGCAGGCTTTAAAGACAATCAGGCTTGGGTTCAGATTCCAACTCTTCTATTTACCATATGTATGACTTTGGCCACTTCACTTAACTGCTGTGTGACTCAGTTTTCTCATCTATAAAATGGGACAGCAATCCTTTCTTCACAAGTTGTTACCAAGAATCAGTGAAAGAGTATATGTGTAGGGCTTCGCACTATGCCTGGCTCACAGGAGGCACTCAGTAAATGTAGTTATTATGTATTATTATTCACCATTAGACTTTTCACATTTCTTATCATGATCTAATCTCAAATCTGTAGTCACCATTGGGGCATTTGAGTTGGGTAGCGAAAGCAGAGCAGATGTGCAAATACACAACAACCACACCAGCAAGAAAAGCTTTTAACAATGCCTGTTGGTCGCTTGCCAGAGAACAGTTACCAGATGTGGTTTTACAGGAGTGCCCATGTGAGGGGGTTGTGGACTCCATGTATCCAAATCGGGATTGAATGCTGGTTCCAAGTGCATCGTTTAACTGTCTGAATGGCTTTGCTTACTGGGTCACCTGCGCGTTCCAAGTACTTGAGACCTGGGCAGCTTCACACAGACTCGCTGTCCTGCCCTTGATGTGCAGGTGAGCTCAACTCTTCACTGAGGTCCTTCCAAATCCTAAAGAACCAAGTTATCCTTTTAAATACGTTGCCTATATTTAGAAAGCCCCGCATTGGGCAGATCCAGTGCATGGACATAATTATCTGTTGTTAGATAAATTTGACAGTATTTAAGTGATCTAGTAGCACAGAAAATGCCCTCAGTATCAGACCAAACAACACCTCTGTGGCCCCTCTATCTAGACCACCCCCTCTTCTTTGGAAGCCCTATCTTTGAGTTAGGGGCCTTATTCCTACTCTATTTGTGTTCTTTTTCTCTCCCTACCTCCCCCTGTAGCAATGAACAAAGTATATTGACCTCTAGGGATAGTATTTTAATTGTTGCATGTTATCCAAGACTTAAACATACAGGATTAGAAAAACCTCACTGTACATAATGTTCAATGTAATTTAGAAGGTGAAATGGACTTTTTTGGACTTGCATCTTTAGTTACCAGATTTTTAATAGCTTGGAAGTGCAGTGATGCTTGAAAATGTAAATTTTTGGAAGGAAAAAGTTTCGGAAATTGTGACCTACTTTATTTTGAATGGATTGGGCCATTGAGCCAAGAAGCCTGGTGACCACCCACCGGGGCTTCAAGCGAGTTGTGATTGTTAAACTCCAGGCCTAGGCCAGTTAGAACTAGGTGAAGACAATTTCTATTTGGGCCAGAGAAATCCCAGAACCAGTCACGTGGATTTAGCACCTCTGTACTGTTCCAGCGGAGCCTGCCCTCATCTCTGAACGCAAGGCCTGGCAGGTGTAGACTGTACATGTTTGTCGAATGAATTAGGATACCACGCTGCCTGCCTCGATAATAAAATTCTCTCTTGCCCCGACTAAAACATAACAAGCATTAGAGGGAGTTCCAATCCAAGGCCACCCTGGATTAGAATAGGTGGCTAGAATAACAGAACCCTTTTACAGGAAACCCTATATTTGGAAAATCATCAGAAATAAATCCACATGGCTGATTAGAATTCAAAAGCCCTAAATATAACTACTGCCTATTCCTTTTCATATGTTTGGGCTTAACTCTCGCTATCCGGGGATCAGTCTTAGTGAATCCCGACTGTGTCAGCAGAAAAAGACCCTCCAAGGCTGGGAGCCTGGCATGGGAGCTGTCGGTCAGTGGTCATGCCCCACTTAGAACTGCCCTCGTTCTCCTCCACCCTGCACTCCCGTCAGAATGCCTGCACATGCTATTTCTACCAGTTGGTTCTCATTCTAAATGCAGCAATGCTGGGTGAGAAAAGAAGTGGATAATGATCATTTTATGGAACTGGAGGACCTCTGGTTTTTGTTGTGATCATGACACCATTGCTCTGGTGTGTGGCACCGCTCTCAAGGCCGCCAAACTTGTGAGCATGTATCTGGTTGTCACAGTGATCGGAAGAGTGCTGTCAGAATACAGGGGGTGGAGGACAGGGGTGATGGTGACCTCAAAGTGGAGAAGACTGTTGCTTAGCAAAGACAGTGGAAGAATCTTTGTCAGCTTATTGGACCTTCCTGTAAGTTAAAAAAAATATTGTTAATAATTGTTTGGGTCTAGGATCTGACTCCCACGTCTATGTAAACATGAAGTGTTTTATTTTTGCAAAGTGAATATAGGTTGGATTTTCCAAGAATCCATGTATACTGAGGGATGAAAGGATTCGGAGTCAGAACGCGCCAGGAGATGTTCACAGTGTCACGCAATCCCGTCACAGGGCCACGCTGTTTGTGATACAGTGATGACCAGCTTCTCCCACTTGTGTCTGCATTTGCAGCTGTTGCACTCAGTGTGAAGTATGCAACCAATTGTTGTTTCGTCCTGGGTGGAAGAGCCTGAGCAGTCATATATTTAGATGTATAATATTTTTATAATTTACTTTTCTTCTATTTCTCCTTTGATATGTAGTTAAGGCATTATATTATTTCTTTTGAAATTATGTATGTAAGTTAATATTTATGAAATTCCTTTTAGGATGACAAAGGGGACACAACCCAGAATTTGTTACAGGTGTCTTGGGTTCTGCTGTTGCTTATCATATCTCTAGAGCTGGGAGAAAGGGACTGTGATTATCCTGAGCCACCGTAAGTACTAGACAGCATCACCTCAACTTACAAGTTAGAAAACTGAGCTTGCTTAGCAAAGGTCAAGAAAGTGCTCGAAGCTCTGAGCTGGTATTCAGACTTGTGTAGGTCCAGTAACTCAGACCATGCTCATACCAGTCCACAGTTTGCCTCCAGTCAGAGGCTCTGCCGCTGCCTTAAAACAAGGTCACGTTCCGTCCCCTGTAAAGACTCCCAGGCTATACCCAAAGGCTTTAGGTACATCAGCCAGCACCTACCTATAAATGTATCACTTGGGAAATGTGCACAGTGAACTGGGGGTACAGTGTAGTGTCCCTGAAGCTAAAAGTTTCCAGCCATCAGCAAGACCAGAACACTGTTGGTCTCCAGTTCTAATAATATTCAAAGTCAGATGACAGTGGGGCTGACCCTGTGACCGAGTATGTTTACGTATGTAGGGTCTACCTGGAACTTTTTTTTTTTTATCCTCACCCGAGGACATTTTTTTCCATTTTTTTTTTTTGTTCAGATAGAGTGGGAGGGAGAGAGAGGAAGAGAGAGAGAGAAACATCGACATGAAAGGGACACATTGAGTGGCCGCCACCTACACGACCAACCAGGGCCGGGGACAAACTGCAACTGAGGTACGTGCCCTTAGCGGGAACCGAACCCGGGTCTCTCTGGACTGCAGGCTGACGCTCTAACCGCTCAGCCAAACTGGCCAGGGCATACCTGGCACTTTTATTTGGTGAGTAGTAATGGGGCTGAAGAGGCTCAGAAAGACTGCCATACGGAGGTGGGAGAGGAGCATTCTAAATCCACATTGGGTAATTGTTACAGAGAGGACGGTCTTCTCCATACCCACTGTCAAGGACAGAGCTAATGAATCAGGCCTTGTCCTTCATCTCCAAAGACATCACCACCATCATGTCCCTCTCCTTGGGTCCCTGGCGGGAACTCCAACATTAACCAGGACAGGCAGCATGACAGGTGCTTTTGCTACCAGCCTGACTGGCTTGTGTGCCACTCTGAGACCAGGGACTCTTCTCTCTTCCTTTGCTCCTACTCTTTTTCTCATTCTCCTAAATAATATTACTATTGCATGTACCCAGGTGGTATTTTTCAATAATTATATATTTTAGAAAACTCCCAACACAGTGTTTTCCAATGTGATAGAAGGAGCGAATGGGAAAGGAAGACCTGGCTTGAAGAGTGATCGCTGCCTCTTTGATCAACAGGCCTGGATGCAGAGCGTGTGCGACGTCCTTCTTCACTGTCTTCCAAGCATATTATTTAGCATCTAAGATCAATAGCAATGACGTGACCTCTCATGATGTACACATATCTTCCAGGCCCCATGTTCCTCTACCATCTCTTACTTTTGAGGAGGACACTTACTCTTTGTGCCTTAGTTTCTTATCTGTAACGTGCAGCAATAATAAGGCAGCTGAACTGACTATCTGAAAATTAACAAAACCACTTAGAACAGTACGTAACGCACAATAAGTGCTCAATAAATTTAGTAGTAGTGGTAACAGCTGTAAAAGCAGATTAGTTGTAGTGGCTCACGACAGCCTTACATAATGTTGCAGACGAGGAGGCTGTGTCACAGAATTTAAGTGACCGGCCCATGAAGAGCCATTCAGTGAATAATGGACAGATCTGGGTGTGTCTGAACCAGGGTTTCTCAACTTGGGCACCGCTGACATTTTGGTCCGTGTAGCTCTTTGTTGTGGGGCCGCTGTGCACATTGTGAGACATGTTGCAGTCACCCCTGGCCTCTTCCCTGATGCCAGTTACACACCTCAAGTTGTGACAACCCAAAATGTGTCCAGATGTCTGTTCATTGCCAGGTGTCTCTGGGGATGGAGGTCATGTGCAGAATCACCTCTGGTTGAGAACCACTGATGGAAACCAGTAGCTCTCTGCCCATCATGGACAATCCTTTTCTCTATCCTTTTAGACGGAGAAGCCAAGTGATGAGGCGTTTCTTCACTTCAGGAAAAAAGCTTTCCCTTGCCAACTTTCAAACTGTATTATTTCTTTAAAGAATCGGTTTTGCAGGTGTCATCAAAACCCAATTCAACTAAAATAAATAATGATACGCAGCTAGGAAACCGTCCTTGCAGTCAGTGATTAGAATAAATATACTTTGTTCTTCAACATTCTCTGGTTAACAGCATGGGAGTGAGGGCCGTCCTGGGGTCCTGCTCAGCTATCGCGGGGTCCTTCACCACGCAGGCTGCCGGGGCTCTGAGTGTGCACCGCAGGAAGAGCTGCGGGGTCGGAGGAGAATGGGGGGGTCTTCTCTGCACGGCGGTTGTCAGCTTGCCTGAGGTTAGTGGCCCTCTTCTGTGACTTAAGGGAAAGGATGCCTCCTTGTCTTTGTTTAGAATACTTGATTTTAGTTTTCAAAACTGGACTCTTTCCATGGGCCACATCCCCTTCTCACCCTTCTACCAAGCTTTCTTCGTCGATCATGTCACCCTTTTCCTGTGCTGGACGCCCAGCACAAAGTAGGACAGGTGGCCTCTCCTATTATCTGATTGGAGTCCCCCAGAATTCACATCACCCTTGGGGGCAGGTTTTCCCGCCCGCCTTTCTTCAGGACAGTGTAAGGCGGATGTACCCTGCATCCCACGTTTGCCCAGCCTGGGCTGGGGTGATGCCCGGAGAAGCATCGTCTAGCAGTTATGGCTTCTGTAGGAAAAACCATAAACTCACTTGATGTTTTCTGTGTTGTAACCAAGTGGGGTCTGGTTGACCACCGTATTCTGGCCTCTCTGTCCCAGCTCCTCCCCAGGCCTTCCTGTGAAGTGCTGACTTGCTGGTGTCTTGCTTCTTCTAATGTCACCCATTCCTGTTTTGGTAAATTACTACATCCAGAAAGAATGTCCTTGTCTCTCCCTGGCTGGTTTAGCTCAGCGGTTAGAGCATCAGCCCACAGACCAGGGAGTCCCGGGTTCGGTTCCTGATAAAGGCATGTGCCTCAGTGGCAGTTTGTCCCCGGCCCTGGTTGGGGTTGTGTGGGTGACAGCCACTCAATATGTCTCTCTCACATTGATGTTTCTCTCTCTCTCTCTCTTCCTCCCTCTCTCCCTCCTGTTCTATCTGAAGATGTAAAAATGTCCTCAGATGAGGATAAAAACAAAAAAAGAATCTCCTTGTCTCTTGTGAGCAGGACCACCTGGGATTTCACCTAAAATGGGTGACAGTGGATGCTGCCGGGTGTGGGGTTTGTCCCCTTCTTGTTCCTACAAGGACAGTTTGCCCTTGGAGCCTGGGAGGGGTCTTGTCTTTTAGAAATATTGGATGGGATCATTACTCCCTGATTCCCAAGCTTTCTTTGAACTTGCTCTTTAAAAACAACTCCCCCTTGCTTAGATATAAGTCTTTTAAAAGACGGTTCGTAAACCTTCACCCCTTTCTTTCATCTCAGCCTCACCATAACTAGCGAAGCTGTAGGACAGTTTTTAACACAAGTCTTCATGCAGACGGGCCGCTGATGCTCAGTCTTTCAGCCGGGCATCCGGCTAACCGCCTGGGCTCCCCGTGTCCACAGGCGAGGCGGTGTGACTGGCCCAGGAAGACATGCTGTGTTTAAGTGGCCTGTCCACTTTATAAATATATGTTACTAGAAAGCATTTTAGTACTTTAAATAGACATTAGAAGACAGCTTCCAGGAGCCCAGCAGATCATCTTTTCCCAAATAGCTGCAGCCTGCCCTCGAGGAACGAGCTGGGACCTGGGAGTGCATGCCAAGCACCCTCTGTCATTTTGACACCTTTATTAATGTACCATGGTAAGGAATGAAATAATCTATTCATACATGTTTCAGCTAAGCCTGGAATATACATTTTTAGGGCAGGAGGAGGGGAGGGGGTTGAGTGGGGAAAAAAATGCGAAAGGGAAAAAAAGTCTGGATGGACTTTGCAACCATAAATGGTAAAACTAACCCTGTTCTACTGCCGGCTACGAGAGCGGCCGAGTCAGGTTTTGATTTACAGGAACAGCTCAGCAAGGGCCTGGTAGAGAGCTTCATGCCTGCTATAAAAATGTGATTAGCTATAAAACAGAGAGATTTAACAAGAGAATTCAAACATAGGCAACAGACCTGCTCAAAAATAAACAAAAACAGAAATTGCTGCCTGCGTGTGTAACCCAGCTCCATAAAGACCGGGGTTAGGAGAATTCTTTTTCAGGATGTGGTATAACTAATAAGCTTTTTACTTTTAGAGTCTAAAGAGAGAAGAAGGAAAGATGACCCTGAACTTCACAAATAACTTCAATCTGCTTTCATCGACGGCTCTTTTCATTTGAGGTCCGCACAGTCCTAAAGCATGACTAGGAATTCTCGCAGAGAACAGCTCCCCACTTTAGACCCCGTGACACCGGCGCTGGGGGGGGGGGGGAGTCAGTGGGAGCATCCAGGGCCTCGGCAGGGGAGTGTGCAAAGCTGCAAGTCTCTAAGCCCCAGGGTTCTCTGCTTACTTTGCAGCAAGTCTGCAATCCAGCCCTACACTGCTGGGAAGGTCTTTAGCCAGAGACTGAATCATTTCTGACTGATAGTGCTTTTGAATACCAAAGGCCTGATGGGAATGCAGACTGGTGCAGCCACTATGGAGAACACTATGGTGTTACCTCAAAAAATTAAAAATTGAACTGCCATTTGACCCAGTGTTCCCACTTCAAGGAATATACCCTAAGAAGCCTGAAACACCAATCAGAAAGAATATATGTACCCCCTGTAAATGCAGCACTATTTACAATAGCTAAGATCTGGAAACAGCCCAAATGTCCATCAGTAGACGAATGGATAAAGAAGCTGTGGTATATATACACAATGGAGTACTATGCAGCTGTAAGAAAGAAAGATCGCTTATCCTTTGAGATAACATGGAGGGACCTGGAGAGTATTATCCTAAGCGAAACAAGCCAAGTAGAGAAAGACAAATATCACATGATCTCACTTATTTGTAGAATATAATGAACATAACAGTCTGAGGAATGGGGTAGTCCCAGAGATGTTGAAGTGGGGTACAGACTGACAATCCCCAGAAGAAGGGGTGGTGGGGGAGAGATAAAACACAGAACTTATATGCGTGTGTGCATGAACAATGGACATGGACAACAAAGCTGGGGACAGGGTGGGGATGGTGGGGAGGAGGGTATCAGTAGGGGAAAAAGGAGAAACATCCGTAACAAAAATAAATTAATTAATTAAATAATAAAAAAAGGAAGGCCTGATGGAATGACACTTGGCTTTGGGTGGTGAACACACAATACAATATACAGATGATATAGAATTGTACACTTGAAACCTATATCATTTTACCCAGTATATCACTGCAATATATTTAATAAACTTAAAAAAAAAAAAATCAGGAGGCTCTCCTAAGTTAGTCTGAAGAGGTCCATTGGTTGATTATGAATATGAATATTTAATTAAAATACTTCCACATGTATGTGAAACACTGGGGTGATTTCTCAGTAATTCATCACAAAAGCCATGGCCTATGGATTTCTCACTGTGTGTCAGTCACCGTACAAGAGTACTGTATATGGACTGTGTCTGTATCTCCCAATCAACATTGCAGTAGGTTTCATTATCTCTATTTTAAAGACAGGAGGTTCATATTCAGAGAGATGATCACACAACATATAAAAGTTTGAGACAGTTGCCTGGCCGGTGTGCTCAGTGGATGGAGAGGTCCTGGATCTATTCCTGGTCAGGGCACATGTCCAGGTTGTGCGCTTGATCCCCAGTAGGGAGCATGCAGGAGGCAGTCGATTGATGTTCTCTCTTACACTGATGTTTCTATCTCTCTTCCCTTCCTCTCTCTCTAAACAATCAATAAAAACATATTTGTTTTTAAAAGTTGGAGATGGGATCAACTCTGACCTGTCTGAATCCAGAAATCAATCTGCTAACCCTTATTCCAAAAAAGTGATAGCTTTTGTTTTTAGGATTGAATGAAGGACCCCGGGTTGGAGAATCGAGCTCTACCATTTCTGGATGTACTTGCTTTTTCTGTCCTGCATGATACCAGGTCAGCTTCCATTCTCTGATCTTTGAGAGATTTGCTTCTCTGGACGTGAGGCATGCCTACTGAGTCCTCAGGCCAAGCAGGGTGCTCTTTGCCTTTCCAGCTTCCCTCTTCCTTTGTGCCTCCCTTGCTTATCCCTGTCCTCCTGCGTACGTCTGACCCAAAGCTCTTGCTGTCTGGGAATCAGTCACTGCTCTACTCGAATAAAAGGGCCTCGTGTGGTTTACTGCAATTTTAGGTTTTCTGTCATTCCAAAAAGCATGCATACATTTACTGCCCCAGAAATTAACTAAGCATAATTTAATATTTTCTAAATATTAAATAATCCCTGTCATGCTTTAAAGTTGTCATTGTGTTTCAGTTTGTCAACTTTCTCTCCATTGTGTTACACATGGCGCTAGAAAGGGATTATTTTGAATTTGAACGGTTTCCAGACACATCTTAGAATATAAAACAAATAGAACCAGGATCTGACCTGGTTTTGTTTTCCTTGACTCTTAGTTTCATAGACTGAACCTCCACACATCTTCTCAGTAAGACTATCCTGCCTACGGGTACAAACTCCAAGTCTTTTATCACAGTCATCCCTGCAGCTATCTCCAGCTTCCTGGGGATGTTGCTTCTGGTGAGGTTCCGCCACTAGTGGAGTTTTATTTATTTATTTATTTTTAACCTCACCCGAGGACATTTTTCTTTTCCATTTTTTGTTCAGAGTGGGAGGGAGAGAGAGAGAGAGAAATGTCGACGTGTAAAGGACACATCCAGTAGTTGCCACCCGCATGACCCAACCAAGGCTAGGGACAACCGAGGTACGTGCCCTTAGTGGGAACCGAACCTGGTTCTCTCTAGACCACAGGCTGACACTCTAACCACTGAGCCAAACTGGCCAGGGCCACTAGTGGAGTTTTAAAGGTGCCTTGTCAACTGAATGCTCAGTCCACCTTATTAACACGGCTTTATAACGAGAGCAGATTTTTCTTTTCAAATAGCTTCAGTACTGAAGGGCACTGAGAACCTGTGGGACAATTTCCTCTTTCTGGAGTCTCATCCCCCCTCCTGTCGTTATTTATGGGACAAATGCCAATTTTCAGTTAGGAGGCTCATCTTTGGAATCATTGTCTCACATCCCATGTGGCTTCAGTGCCCCACCTAACCCATTTCCATAGCAACTGTGTACGTTTATCATGTAAAGATTTGCTTAAGTAATTTTATATCTCTATTGTTCGGCACATAGTGGGTGATCAATAACTATTTGTGTTGAGTGAGTGAATGAATGAATGCACTTTTACAGAAAAGCAAGGCAGTTCAGAGAGGTTCGCTGGCCACTCAACACCAGACAGACTGCAGGAAGTTCTGTGAGCTGCAGGCACCACGTCACCGAGGTCTGTGTAAGTGTGAGAACACGTCTTCTAAAGGACCAGAATAATTTCCAGGAGAGTTTGATATTTCTACTGGGCCTCAAGGAATAGATCATCTCTGGTTAGGTGATAGAATGGTGGAAATATAGAGGTAAGGGATGATAAAATTGCAAGGTCTAGAAAGTTTGAAAGTGTAATTCACGTTAAAGAATAGAATGTGAGTGGAAGATACAAACTCATATAGAAAGAGTGAGAAAATGATACATTTTGGTGACACGTTTTAAAGCATCTTAAATGTCTGACCAAGGAGTTGTATTTAATTTTGAAGGCAACTGGAGAGCAAATGTAGGTTTTGAGCCAAAGAATGGCAAGATTGAAAAAGTGCTATGAGATTAATATGACCATAGTATATAGTATATCTAAGGATAATAAGTTGAATGAGCAGAGAAATCTCCTAACAGTCTATTTTAACATACTAGGTTTGAGGTAAGGAGATATGAATTGGGAGTGGAGAAGTGGGGACAGAATGTTGGAGGTGACTAAGATATTTTTCTTAAGTTGGCAGATCATCTATCTATACACCCAAGGCTTAATTAAGCTATCAAAGGAATTCATTTGCTTCTCTTTGTTGTATATTTTAAAAGCTTCCCTGAAAGGCAAAATTGTGAAATTCTTTTTTCCCCCATGGTGTGTTTAAATATGAACAAAGAAACCCAATTTTCAACTTTAAAGCTAATGCTGTTTTGGACTTGACTAAAACCCACCAGCATCTTCAAGCAAAGAACTAAAGTGTTACTTTATAAAATAAAAGGCTTCAAACTTGTTATGAGGGTAAAATACAGTTGACCCTTGATTAACATGGGTTTGAATTGCACAGATCCACTTATATGTGAAAATATCTTATGCTGAATATATTAGACAATTTTTTTGCTTGCAGATGAACCTTATGATTTTCTTAGTAACATTTTTTCTCTAGCTTACTTTATCGTAAAAATACAGTACATAATACATACAACATACAAAAATATGTTAATCAATAGTTTAGGGCCCAGCCGGTGTGGCTCAGTGGTTTAGCATCGACCCATCCACCAAGAAGTTGCCAGTTCGATTCTCAGTCAGGGCACATGCTCAGGTTGTGGGCCTGATCCCCAGTGCGGGTCATGCAGGAGGCGGCCAATGGAAGTACTCTTTTATGGATGTTTCTATCTCTTTCTTCTTCTCTCAAAAATTAATAAAGAAAAAAAAAAAACAGTTTATATAATTGATAAGACTTCCCAGTTAATATTAAGCTGTTAGTAGTTGAATTTTGAGGAAGTCAAAATTATACATGGATTTTTGACAGTGTGGGACGCCTTAACCCCAACTTTGTTCAAAGGTTAACTGTGGCAATATTCTCTTGAGATCTACGTACTCAGTTATGTTTTAGAGGAAAATTGGTGATGACTCACAGCCCTTACAGAAAATAACAATGGAAGATGCAATATCAAAGGAAAATGTTTCTTTCTCATTTTTAATGTGTCTGTCTTCCAGAAGCCGACACAAGGAATATAAACCTAGAAGAAACAATAGAGAGAAACCTTTCAGAAAAATCACTAAAACCCCAGATCATCTGTAATCTTTAAAAATAATTAGTGGTCGCCCTGGCCAATTTGGCTCAGCGGTTAGAGCATCGGCCTGTGGTCCAGAGAGACCCGGGTTTGGTTCCCGCTAAGCGCATGTACCTCGGTTGCAGTTAGTCCCTGGCCCTGGTTGGTTGTGCGGGTGGCAGCCACTCAATGTGTCCCTTTCATGTCGATGTTTCTCTCTCTCTCTCTTTCTCTCTCTCCCTCCCACTCTATCTGAACAAAAAATGTAAAAATGTCCTCGGGTGAGGATAAAAAATAAAATAAAATAAAATAAGTCTTTAAAAAAATAATAATAGTAATTAGTGGTTGTTGTTGCTTTTAATGGTCATCAAGGGTTTTCATGCATAACTTTCAGAACATGATAGAGTCAGTACAGATCCAATCCAGTAGCCATCACCTAGATCTAAATTGTCTTGAACCTCAAGGAATAAGTTGCAAACTCCCTGCAAATACATTTCAGGAGCACAGTAACAAAAATGTCATTAGTTTATCCAGTGGCTCGTGGTGCCTAAAAAGTGAAGACGGGAGCTAGAGTAGTGATGAAGAACCAACCTCCTTAACTTTACTAGTAATAAAGATGGTATACTATATTTTTGTAAAATATAGAAGTCTATATTTTATTCCTAATTTTATTTTTAAAATCGATGATAGATTCTAGAATCTAGTGCCTCTCTCTCTCTCTGTTTCTCTCTCTCTCTCTCATTCTCTCTCTCTCTAAGATCCACAGAGCTCAAGTGTGTTTGTTGCAATGATTAACAATTAGCATTGTTGAGTTCAGTCATTGAAGAAAGATTTTGGACTGAAAGTGTAGAACAATTTTGCATAACAAAGGTTAAGATTAAAGCATTGCTTGAATAATGCTCAATTCACTTTAAATCAAATTCATCTTGGGAAACCTTACCCTGTTAGACAGGGTTTGCAAACTAATTATAATTATTGGAATAGCCTAGACTTCTTTTAATTATGCAGATTCTTGCACCCAACCTGCAGGAAGCTGGGAGACACTGGGTCACAGATGGAACTTAGAAACGTATTTATTTTATTAAGCCCTCCCAAACTGATTCTGAGGTAGGGGTCCTCAGAGTACACTTTGAACATCACTGGATAAGAAGGTAACTATTGTTTTCCAGGTGAGAAAGAATAAATATCTAGGACTGTGTGAGGTTTGGGAAAGATCCTGTAGTGGAAGGTAGACCCCTGTTGTAGGTCTGCTGCTACCATTCACTCCCCGAATCTTGTTCATGTTGTTAAATGGGAGGTATGCTCATTTCTGGGGCTGCTGAAACAAAGTACCACAAACTAGCTGGCTTAAAGCAACAGAAATGTATTGTCTTGCTGTCCTGGAGACTAGATGTCCAAAATTTAAGTGTCAGTTGGGTTGTTCTCCTTCTGAGACTAGATAGAATGCTTCTGTGTCTCTTCCTAGCTCCTGGTGATGGCCATGGATCCTTGGCATTCCTTGATGGTAGGTAGGATCACTCCATCCTCTGCCTCTGTTATCCCATGATGTTCTCCCTGTGTGTTTCTTTCTTCTTCCTGTAAGGACCCCAGCCATATTGGACTAAGGGCCCACTCTACTTCAGTGCAACTTCATCTTGACTAACCTAGTTACAATTGCAGTAACCCTGTTACCAAATAAAGGGTCCCTTTCTAAGGTACTGGAGGTTAGCACTTCAATGTATCTTTTTGGAAGACTCAGTTTAATTCATAACAGAGGGAGAAAGGTTATGTGGCTAGAAGAGGTCAGGTGTTCCCAAATCAGAGTCAGTGATGAGTTCATTGTGACTGTCTAAACGTCTCTTGAAGAACAAACTAAAATTACAGGTTCCTTTAACCTGACCTGCATATTCTCACTGAGTCACTGTGAGATTTTGCTTTAGGATCTGTATGACCACTCTGCAGGAAATGCCCACTCTCAGGAAGCCTCCCAGAAGTGTCTGCCTCATTGATGCCTTATTGAACATATTGGGTAAATGATACGTTACGTCTATGTAAAACTTATGTGAAGACCATGTGTAACTGTGTATAACACCTTCATGGTGCACTGCACCATGTGCTCATCCCTCTTGGCGGGGGCATGGAAGCCGTGTTCACAGATTGTCTCGCTCTTTGTCCCATGCTTTTAAATAAAATTGAAGCTCCTTCTAAGAATGATCGTCTATCAAATTAAACACATTTCAATGTTTTTATTTTTTTTCACTTTTTTAATTTCCAAAGAGCTGATGAAAGGTGGGTCATTTACTCCCAATATCACTTTTTTTTTCTTTCTTTTTTTTAAATGATGGCAAAGGCTTTTATTGAAATTCTACCAAATAGAAATATGAGCTCACCCAAGTCTCTGAGGACTTAAAGAGGCCAAACATTGGATCAGAATGGAATGTTTAAAAACCCTCCTTTCAATATAGAATACAGTTTAAAATATAGACTGAGGCCAAAACTGTTCTTTGCTGCAGATGCACTCAGTCCCTACATTGTTAATCCCTGGCTGGTTCAAAGTAATTCAGGCTTCTTCGTGGAACCCATTTTCTGATTTTGGAGACTAAGATAATGCACACTGCAGGTCTTTTAGTATGATAGTAAGTGGAGTCTGCCAGTGATTGCTTGTGTGAAGTGACCGTGCTATAGGACTGGAACTTGGTGTGTGTTGCAAGCTATAGTTTTGCATGCAGCCCTTTTCTCAGCAAGAGGAATCAACCTTGGTCTTAACAACTATGCCTCAGAATCACTGAGTTGCCTGTTAAGTGAACTTCATCATTTTTATTCTGTAATTTGCTGTTTCAAATAACACATTTTGAAAAAGCAAATGTGGTTGATACTTAAATAACTTGTAGTCAGTTAGTTTATAGCTTCCTTTGAGTAGTTTTTAGTTATATCTGTGTCCTTTTCTTTTTTTTTCTATAGAGCCATTGTTACTGATCTGCATTTAGATGGTAAAATTTCCTCCAGTATATTTGCCTCCCTGGCGATGTCACAAATAAAGAGAGGTGTAGATTTTTGATGATTCCTTGCATAAGTGTGGCACATAAAATATTTTGTCCCAATTTTTATTTCATAGAAAACATTTCAGTATTAATTAATCATTTAATCAGTTTCTATATAGTGTATGTAGATACAGATGTAGGAAGAGTGTGACTGAAGGCAGATGAAGTCTGTGAACTTTTTTCAGGGTCATGTTTGGAGATATAACTAGAAAAAATGAACTATTTCTATTCATAGTATCTTTCTGGTTCATCTAGTCTCCAATGAGACTATAATCTTGATTTCCAGATTCTTAATGAAGTGTTACATATCTCATGACAGATTGGCTATTCTCTGTGTCTTTGGGTCAAAAGTTATCAAAGAGAAGCAGGAAAATCCCAGCTGAAATAACACACCACATAGTCCAAAGTCTGTCTACGGTATTCCACATAGATATTCACACCTTCACTGGAAAGTAGTATCTCTGAGCAAAGAGTAGCATGTATAATTCAGCCTCCAAATTTCCCAGCTGCTCATTGAATCACTGGGTTTTCTTCTTGTGCTGTAATGGTTTCTTTTTGGCCATAGCACATCTTCATTGTCAGGTTTTAGTTCTTTCACTGTGTATGGATTAATTAATTCCTCAAATCTTTTTCAAACATTTACTGCTTCCATGCATTAAGGTTGAACCCCTTAAGAGAAACTCTCAATTTAATTTAGATCTATGAAGAAAAATTCCAGTGTTGGTTAGTAAGACACTCCTTGTGAAATGGCAATCGTATAGCTAATGGAGATACTGATCTTTATAATAGTCATTCATTCACCATGTGTTTACTAAATATTTCTATGTATGGGGCATGTGCTAATGACTAGAATATAGTTTGGTTTAAACCCTTATTGGTCGAGAGGAAAACAGCTAGGAGAAGGAAGACTCACAGCGTTGTGGACAGAGATGCCTTGGAGAACTGAAGCTGTGTTACGGGGCACAGAGGATGGAGCACCTGAGAAGTAAATAAAGTGAGGTTCTTTGGTTTGTCAAGACCCTCCACTCAGATGAGCACAAATAAAAATGAGTCCATTGAAAGGCATGCGAGATTCTCACAGAAGCAATATACAGAGGGTGTGTGCTTTTAAGAGAGCTGGCCATCAGGTTGCCACTTGGTATTTATCTCTCTCTGGGTCTCTACACACTTTCAATCTGCTTCTTATTATATATACTTTCTCCAATATTGAGTCATTAGTATTACTAAACAATATATATTTTTAATAGAGCCGTCTTCTTTTCTTTTAATAAAATGGCCTGCTGTTGTCTTGCAGGTTGTATTTTACAACGAACAAATTGAAAATTGTTGACATTTCCAATTGTCTTCTCTGTAAATAAAAATATTTTTATTTGAGAAAAGACTCTTTACAGCTGCATAGGCTAAGTTCAGAGCAAATTCTGCTAGAAAGAATTGATTCTTTTAAATTTAAAGTTTTGGTTTTAAAATATGTAACTATTTCAGCCTATTTTTACATTTTATTTACAGTATTAAATTTTTAAATTGAGTTTACAGAAGTCATTTACAATAATGTCAGATGTTTCACCTTCAACAGAATAAATTTCCAGGATTTTCTTTGATTGTATGAATTGGATAAAGAAAGCCAAATTATTATTTGAATTAACTGTATTTTTTTTGTTTAAAGAATCTGATGATATTGACAAAATTTACATAATTTATTTTTGTGTGAAGTTCTTCTGCTGATAGAGCCAACATACTGACAGTTACTACTTCACTCTTTTCATATGCATAAGACGACTTGGTACTGAGAACAAGTCAAATTAGTTCAGCAGAGTATTGATTGATTGAAAAGTCATGGTTCATGGACTGATATGTAAATGTACCTTTTGTAGCCACATGTGATGAATTGGCAATTTTAGGCACAGTCTTCCTAAAATAACTTCTAACTTTTGGTAGCAGCTATTAATGCTTCTTCAATAGGTTATGTGTCATGTGGATTTCATGAGGTAAGGAGACCTTTGGTAGAGTGTTGGGGCCAGAAGCAAAATGACAACACATAGGTGCTAATTTTAAAGGGTGTGACCACTTTCATTCAAAAGTGGAGTTTTGGAATTTTATTTTTAATAATATAATTTTAATGTCAGTTTTAGTCTCCTAAGTGAAAATGACCTCAGTGTAGATCAAAAAATGCATTGCATTAATGAAATGACGACATATAGTAACAAACATAATTGTATTTTTTCCCACAACACAAAGATATGGCCAAACTATATCACGCATGAGCAGATAAACAAGGTCGCACTCAGACAGTGGCAGGGTCTGTCTGCCCTGAATAGTAGGCTGGCATCACACTGGGACTCTGACTTCCTGTTTGTTCTTCAGTGGCCTGGATTTCTTCTCCTTCTACTGCTCCTGGTGGTTCAGGGTAGAATTGCAGAATGGAAGGAGAGCCCTGAGGATTATTGTGGAGGAGGAAGACGAGAAAGACAGCAGCAGCTCTTTCTAGAACAGGGAAATGGTCACTATTCAAGTCATCAAATTTAAATCGTGTTTGTACTGCTCATTAACATGGTGACTTAGGGAAATCTTTCAGTCTCTCAGGATCTCGGTTCTCTCACCTATAAAATGTGGAATTGGGATGATGACATCTCGAACTTTGACATTCAAACACTCTGGGTTCTATAATTTAATGGTAGAGCTCTTTTATTTTTTATTTCTTTCTTTTGGTGTTAATTACTGAAAGTACAGTCTATTTATTTTGACC
This sequence comes from Molossus molossus, assembly GCF_014108415.1. NCBI lineage: Eukaryota > Metazoa > Chordata > Mammalia > Chiroptera > Molossidae > Molossus > Molossus molossus. Next base: position 27,072,390 of record NW_023425366.1, on the reverse strand, counting down.
TTTAAATATAAGGCAATTCTTAGAAGTGAAAATGTGTTCTGATGTTATTGAGTTGGAACCTTAGCTTTCAACATAGAGATTCTGAAGGACAATTACAGAAAAGAACTATGATGTAGATTTCCATGTGGTGATTAAAATCCAACAATTAGATTCAAATCCTGTGAAAGTTTCTCATTTGCTCTCAGTAGTGTCCAAATCAAGATATACAACATTTCTTCTGTTTTATCCCTTAGTTGGAGCTAAATTCTGCTGGAGACTAAGCAGTATGTTTTTATTTATTTTTTAAATCCCGAATTCTTTGTCATTTGAAAGTGCAACATATTAAACTACTTAAAATACTTTGTGAATGAAATCACATGTCTGAAATGTGGTGTAAGTTACTGGAGCACTTGAAGGGAAAGGCTGGGGTTTAGTCAGTCTCCTTTGTCTTACCTAGTTTCTCAATCCTAGGCATTCTTTTTCAGTCTCTCTCTGTCTCTCTCTCTGTCTCTCTCTCTTGAATCCCAATAATTATCTTAAGCATAAGGCAAAGGAGACTTTTATTCATAGGCAACTCATTCAGATTGGTAGGGTAGGTTAGGTGAAGAAATTATCGGGGCAATTTTTATCTGGTTGAAATGAGTTAAAGGAATCATGATTCTCAGAGCTTTAAGTAAGGCTGCCCCATCCTCTGATTTTGCATTCTAACAATTCTCTATGATCTGAAGAAGCATTGCATTAGATTTTGCACAGACATGTACACTATTTTGATATCAAGTTCATTAATACATGTTGACGATCTCAATGTTAAAGGCTGAGTATTGTGACATACAGATTTAAGCTCATGTATACAAGAACGTGAGCTTGCGAGGACAGGGGTTTTGTGCATTGTTATATTCCTTTTGCCTTCAGCAATGCTTGGCACTTAAGGATGTTAAACAAATTATCTTAATGAGACGAGGGTAACCCATGTTCATTGGAGGGCGAGAACCATGCCTGTCCTGTTCAGTTCTCTATCTGCAGCCCTTAGAACAGTGTCTGCCTCTCATTTGTTAAGTAAATAAAAGGACTCTGGTTTTTTTGTTCTTTACAGTCTGGTTTTGGAGACAAATTAGCAAGATATTAAAGAGCAGTAATAGTTTCAGACCACAGTGTGAAATTAGAATAGGACAGTCATATGTTAACTGTCCAGATAATGATATAAACATTTTGTCCTACATCGTCAAGGTAGGAAAATAATACACAACATGAATCACCCCTCATCAGACTTTGACATTGCTGGACTATTACATTTTATTTATGGAATAATTATTTGAGTGCCTCTGTGTTCTAGGCAGTATATCAGGTGCTGGGAAATCAACAGTAAATAAGAAAGATTTAGTTCTTGCCCAAATTAAACTCATAATCTAAGTGGGGAGATGGTAAAAAACAAAACAAAACAAAAAAACAAGTAGTAAATCAAATGTTGATTGTTGAAGGAAGAAAAAAAGTGGGACATTGAAATAGAGAGTAACAGAGTAGCTACTCTGTAAAGGATGAACTTCAACTGGACTGTTGACACTGAGCTTAAAAGATGAGGAGGAAGCAGCTCTGTGAAGAGCATTTGAGGCAGAGGAAGGTGTGTGTACAAAGGCACTGAGACGCTAAGCCAATGTGGAACTCAGTCCCCAGTAGACCTATTCTAGATGGTGAAGAAGGAGGCAGCTACTGCAGGGTGTTGATCATTGGGGACATTGTAAATGTATGGACCACAATGTACTTGATACAATGCAATGACATTTTCAGACTTTCACTCTTGCTCATTTATGAAGAATGAATTGTCATGCACAAGAATGGAAGTACTTAGGCATTTGCTTTAATAGTCCATCGAAAGAATGATGCAAAACTTGACTAAAGTAGCAGTGAAGAATGTGAGGTATGGAAGGATTTGAGGTCAAATTAAAGGATTTGTTGTTGGAAAAAAATGGGAGATGGTTAAAGGAAAAGTAGGAAATGGGGTTTCTGGTTTCTGATTGAAATAATGGGTGGAGAGTGATGCTCTTTACTGTGGTGGAAAATACTGGTGCAAAGAGAAAAGTTTGGGGTAGGATTCAGTGGTGGGCTGGTTAAGATTGAGATGTCTGCCGGAAAAACTCAGAGATGTCAGTCAGGAGTAAGGAACTAGATGTGTGGATGTAGATCTCAGAGGAATGTCTGCGCTAATGATTAACATGTTGAGGACAAAGTGATGGAGAACCTGCTGGGAGTATTAAAATTTAAGCCTTCAGGTTACAGAAAACCTGCTTGGAATAGTGAACTAATGTAAACACTTTTCTCATCCCCTATTATTTTACTTAATCTTTCATTCTCAATCTGGTCTTATACTTTCTTTACTTGCCATAGGACCCTCATCTGCACACATTAACTCTTCCTGACGACTCTTTTCTTTAACTGCCCTAGTTCATACTATCATCTCCCATCTTTCTACTGCAGTCCACCCTGCTCCTGCCATCAGCTGCTTCTTGACATTTGGATCCTCACTGTCTGCTATATACAGTAATCCACAAATGGGAATGCCCCAGCAATATTTGTTAATGACAATATTCTATGTTCTACATATTTTTTAAGGTGTGGCTTTCATTCCCATTTCATTACATGTCCTATTTCAGTAAAAATGAGCCCAATTTCCTACAAAAAGAAGGAAGAAGAAGAAAGGAAGGAGAGAAGATTATTGGTCATTGAGTATTTGTTGCAATTTACATATGAATAAAACAAAAAATTGTTTTTATGAGACATCTTAGCAAAATGTTCAAATAATGTCAGAGTTAGAAACATTTTCTCCACTATGAAGATTAGATGCTAAATGATATCAGGATTCTTTTTAGCATTTGAACTTCCTCTCAACACCATGGATACCAAGAGTAGTACACTATTTGATATGTTGTGAGTTCTTAATCGATAGATACTGATTAAATGAAATTTGTTTTATAAATACAGCCAAAGGTTTTGAGAGGTATTATTTTCTTATACTTCGTGAAGCCACTACTCACTTTATCTGGTCACACCATTTCTATATCTCTGGTGCCCTTTAATCTACATCCCTGCCCTCTTTCTGGGCCTAGGCATAGAGGTTACAAGAGCTTAACTGTTCTCCTAAATTACCAACCTAATCAAATGAGCAATTTTTTAACTCACTTTATAGTAATGGTTTGCATCTCCTGTAAGAGATTATAGATATATATAATCAATATAATATATAGTTATTTATAGTATATATAATTATATAACAACAGATTATATCTTCTTTTAAATTATAGATTGCAGATCTTCAGGTGTTCATTCCTTAGAGCAAAATCAGCTAATAATCTTATTCCAATATTTTTTTCTGGTTCTTAGATCCAGAAAAGACCAGTGTATGCAAACTGTGCAAATATTTTTAATACTCTTTTCTATTTGCAAAATTCCAGAGTGAATTCCACTTTAAGGTATGCATTTAGCATTTGGACAGGGATTTCATCTGTTAGTTAATGTTTTGCTACATTTAAAAAAGTAATATGATAGTTTCAAGACTAACTGAATAACTGTTTCTCTGACCACATATGTCATTATAAGCATCTCTCATTTCAGTGAAGAAACTATATAGTTTGAAAAATCTAAAGAAAAAAGATCTTATGTTGTTAAACTGAATGTACTTAAGGTAAACACATTACATGCTTGTTGGTGACTCCACTCTGTGCAGAGATATTTTCAGTTGGCTCTATTGCTGTACAAAAGCATCCAAGACAAAGAAGGATGACCAGATCTTTGCATTTGCCAGGTTGAAGAAAGGGGCTTCATAAAGAATAAGAAGGTTTTTTTTGGAATCGCCCAAACTCTTTGGAATCGCAGGAGTTCTAGAGCCCTGGATGGCTGTGTAATGTGACAGTGGACTTCCACAGAATGTTGTCACAAAGAAAAACTAAGCAACCATGAAAAGGAAGGGTTGACCCATGACTTTTTAGAGCCTTCAATACTAAAAGCTACTAGTTGAATCCATTAAAAATTATTTCTCTTCAATATCTTTTTTCTTAAGACAATATGGTGGTGAGAGGTAAACAGAATCCAGTAATGTAGAGAGAGAAACAGAATTCAACTTATAGAAATAGGATTTATTGCTCATTTGCTAGATAAATCTATGAACCATATCAATTGTGCATGTGTGAGGGGTGGGGGGAAGGGGCATGTCCAATGTGTTGATAAGTCCATATTCCAATGCTGTGGTCTTCCAACCTTCTTCAGCATAAATATTTTCCTGGCCACTCCCATCTTTGGATATGGACTTCTTCTCATACTGTCTTCACCTGACTGTTGCCCTGCTCAAAGAGCTGTCCTACATTTCCTGCAATTACAGAATTTCCAATGGAAAAGCGAGGGTCCATCTTGCAGTTGAAGTACCATATCAAAAAATCTGCCCTTCAGTCACCTTCTGCAAATATACTGAGCACATAATCTGAAAATTCTACAGAGGACAAGAGTGTCAAGTACAGACCACAGGGATTTATTCTTTTCAGAGCCAGACTGGGTCCAGCCAGTTACGCCAAAATCCCTTCAAGTTTTCTTGAAGCACCTACATGCACTCCAGTTGCCAAACCTTTCCTGCCTCTTCCTTCTCAGTTCAACTTGGAAGTTTACCACTACTGATGCCATTCATTGTTTCCTACTCTGTCTTTTAGCTGTACATGAATTAAGGTTTTTGTTTCCTCTAAATTAGGATGACAAGCATACCAGTAGTATGATTTTTTTGTTGATAAAACTTTTCAGGAGATTATAGATTTAAACTTTAATAAAATTTTTATTGTTCTGAATAAAAGATGGTGAAGTTTCAAGTGGAAGAACATGATGTTCCTTAGTTGTTTACTGAGACAGCAATATGCAATGATGGAAGAAGGTTAAGAATCAGAGGGAAGGGTTTCATAAGGAAGAATTTTAAAATGTAGAGAAAGTTTGGTGGATATTAAAAAGTCTCTATGATATTATACTTCGTCATTTTCAGTTTTGGTTGAAGCAACTCCATTCTCTTTGGAAAATAAATTATTATATATGTCATGGTAAAACAAATAATGTCCACTCAAAAGTGGTCTTTTAACCTGTATGTTAAGTTACATGACCAAAGAGACTTTGCAGATATGATTAAGTTAAAGGATGTTGAGATGTGGAGATTATTCTGGATTATCTGGTTGGATTCAATGTGATGGACAATATGGGTCCTTATGAGAGAAACAAGAGGGTCAGACAATGAAAAGGAGATGTAATGACCAAGAGAGAGAGAGAGAGAGAGAGAGAGAGAGAGAGAGAGAGAGAGAGAGGCTGGGGGGAAAGGCATCATGGTGACAGAAGCAAAGAGTGAGATTGAAGTCCTAGCTGTGAAGGTGGAAGGTGTGGCCACAAGTCAAAGAATATAGGTGGCCTCTGAAATAGCAAGGAAACGAATTCTTCCCTAATGTCTCCAGAAGGAGCACAGGCCTGCTAACTCCTTCACTGTAGGACTTCTGACTTCTAAAACTGTAAGATAATAAATTTGTATTGATTTAAGTCACTCGATTGGTGATAATTTACTATAACAGGAAACTAGCCCACATATTATAAAGAAGATAAATTTAGGCTCTCTCAATTAAAAACAGAGACCAGGGGTCCACAATCTTTTCTGTAAAGGACCAGATAATAAACATTTTAGGCTTTGTGGGTCATATGGTGCCTGTCCCAATTTCTCAACTCTGCCATGTAGCATGAAAGCAGCCAGAGACAATATGAAATAAATGGATGTGGCTATGTTCCAGTAAAACTTTATTTACAAAAATAAGCAATAGACTGGATTTGGCCCATAGGCTGTAGCTTTCTGATATATAATGTAAACCAGTGTCTCATAATTATTTATTGTCTTAATTTATACTTCATCTGATTTTTATTTAAGCTAGTCTCATAACCCACTAAACTAGATATATAGCATTTATCAATGGTCTATAGCTGGTTCTCCAACCAGAAACATTAAAATTTTAACTGTGAAGATCAAAGTCATTATTAACACCCTACAGTTATCTTTAACTTCTCAGTATTTGCACACTGTAAAAGGTGTTTCCTCATGGTGCAAATAGTAGTACTAAATTACTCTGGCTTGATTTGCTCAAGTGAGAAGACCATACTGTATATTCACGAAGCCGCCAGCATTTCTAATGCTAAGAATATGTACAGCTCATAAAAATGTATTTCATCAAGCACTGTCCACAGAGAATTAAACTAAACTGTAAAACCATGTTTTTGTGTACAGCTTTCAGGATTGCTAATGCTGTTTTGTTTATAATTTCTCCTTGGGACATCTCTCTTGAGGCAAATGTTCTCTCAGCAGAGGAGGTAATGTACAGACAGTGTGATTTTTAGCCAAAGAAATTGCTGCATGTGGGGATTCTTATTAAGCTTGTGTCATACTAGAGTCTCTTTGCTTTGTGAACCTGACCCCAAACATCTGTATAGATGTGACAAGTGAAAACAGTCTGCTTATACCTGGCTTGCCAAATGCAGTTCTGTCCTCATCATGTTTAATCAGGATTATGTGACACTGGCCCCCTCCCATGCCTGCTGGCTCCCTTCTCCCTTCCTCTTGCACATCATGCTGACCTCCAGCCTTAACAGCTCAGATCCAATCCTACCCACTCTTCGGTCAAGTCTGCATCATCATTACTTCTGTCATTTCTCCCAACATCCTTTTGGTCAATATGTAGATTAGTTTATTACTGTCACATGAAACTTTACTCCTTAAATTTTTTTTTGGTATGCATTCTACTAAATTATAGATGCTTTGTATTCAGAAACTAGATTATAATTGGTTTATAGTTTATAATACTTAAGCATAATATTCAGTAAATATTTTATGGCTTCTTCATTGCTAGATTTCACTACTTATTTTGACTCATCTTTGGATTTTTTAAAGTACTTTATATATTAATTCTTGAAGTAAGGTATGATCATTGTTACTAATTCATTCTCTTTCAATATTGTATTGGCTATTCTTTATTCTTTGCTTTTTTATATGAAGTTTAGAATCAGGTATCAAGTTTATTGGTATCATAAGATAATTCTTTAAATTTTTTTTTCTTTATTGATTTTTAGAGAGAGAAGAATGGAGGGGGAAAGAGAGATAGAAACATCGATGAGAGAGAACTTTGACTGGCCGCCGCCTGCATGCCCCCACACTGGGGATCAGGCCCACAACCTGGGCATGGGCCCTGATCAGGAATCAAACTGGCGACCACTTGGTGCACTGAGCCACATTGGCTGGGCCATAAGATAATTTTTTTGTGTATTTTTTTCCCACTGGGATTGCATTGAGTCTATGGATTAAGTTAGGAGGAAATGACATCTTGGCAATATTGAGGTTTCCTATCTTTTACCTGGAATACATATTTATTTATTTCTTATTTAATTTCACTCATCAAAGTTTTGTAGTTTTCCTCACACAGATCTTGTACTTATTTTGTTAGACTTATACTTAAGCATCTTATTTTTGGGGGTGCTAATATAAATGGCATTGCATTCTTAATTTCAAATTCCATTTGTTTATTATTTGTGTATAGGAAAGCAGTTGACCTTTGTATATTAATCTTGCATTCTGTAACCTTGCCATAATTACTTATTAATTTCAGGAGTTTTTTAAAATGTTTTCAGTTTCTACATAGACAATCATGTAATGTACAAAGACAGTTTTAAATCTTCTTTCCCAATCTCTATATATTTTAATTCCTTTTTTTGCCTTATTACATTAGCAAGGACTGTCAATGTGATGTTGAAAAGGAGTGTTGGGAAGGAATATTGCTGTTTATACCTGGTCTTAATGTGAAAGCTTTGAGTGGCTCATCATTATATATGATGTTAGCAACAGGGTTTTTGTAGATAGTCTTTATCAAGTTGAGAAAGTTCTCCTCTATTCCTAATTTACTAAATGTTTTTATCATGATTAGGTTTTGGAGTTTGTCAATTTTTTTTTTTTTGCATCTATTGATATGATCATATGTTTTTTTTCTTCTTTTTTAGTCTGTTGATGTGATGGATTACATTAATTGATTTTCAGATATTGAAGCAGCTTTGCATATCTGGGATAAATATATGGTATATACTTCTTTTTATACAATTTAGGATTTGATTTGCTAATATTTGGTTAAGGATTTTTGCATCTATGTTCATGAGGTAAATATTGATCTGTTGTTTTCTTATAATATTTCTTTCTAGTTTTGGTATTAGGGTAAGGCTGGCCTCGGAGAATTAATTAGGAAGTATTCCCTCTGCTTCTATCCTCTGAAAGAGATTGTAGAATTCATATAATTATTTATGTGTTTATTTATTTAAGAACTCACCAGTGAACATATATGGATCTGGTGTTTTCTATTTTGGAAGGTTATTAATTATTTATTCAATTTTTAAATAGTACAGGCCCTTTGAGATCATCTATATCTTTTTTATGTGAGTTTTGTCTTTCAAGGAATTGGTCTATTTTATCTAGGTTATCAGATTTGTGGGCATAGAAGTTCATAGTATTCTTTTATTATGTTTTTAATTTTCATTTCTCATAGTATTCATTTGCATCCTCTCTCTGTTTTTCTTAGTTAGCCTGGCTAGAGGCTTATCAATTTTATTGATTCTTTTTAAAGAACCAGTTTTTAGTTTTGTTGATTTTTCTGTATTGATTTACTGTTTTCAATTTCATTAATTTCTGCTCTAATTCTCTCTTTTTTTCCCCTCCCACTTACTTTGGATTTACTTTTTTTTCTTCTTTTACAAGTTTCTCAAGATATAACCTTAGAATATTGTTTTTAGATCTTTCTTCTTTAATCTGTGCATTCAACACTATCAATTTCTCTCTAAGCACAGCCTTTGTTTTATGCCACAAATTTTGGTAAGCTGTGTTTTCATTTTCATAGTTCAAAATATTTTTAAATGTCTCTTGAGATTTCTTCTTTGACCCATGTGTTATTTAGAAGTATGCTGTTTCATCTCCATGTTTTGGGGGCTTTTTCAGTTACATTTCTGTTACTGATTTCTAATTTAATTACATTACTTAGAGCAGACATTGTGTGATTTCTATACTTTCACATTGCTTAAGGTATATTTTATGTCCCAGAATGTGGTCTACCTTAGTGAATGTTCCACATGAGCTTGAGAAAATGTGAATTCTGCTATTGTTGAATGAAGTAACATACTGATGTCAATTATATCTAATTGATTGATATTGAATTCAACTATGTTCTTATTTTCTTCCTTCTGTATTTACCCATTTCTGAGAAAGGGATCCTCTTTGAATTTTTTTTTCTTCATTTTTTTTTTTTATTTTTAAAATTTATTTATTTATTTTTTTGTTACAGATGTTTCTCCTTTTTTACCCCATTGGCACCCTCCTCCCCACCCCACACCCGCCCCGTCCCCGGTTTTGTTGTCCATGTCCATTGGTTATGCATACATGCATATAAGTTCTGTGGTTTATCTCTTTGCACCCCCTCCACCCCCTCTTCTGACAGATGTCAGTCTGTGCCCTACTTCCATGTTTCTGGGTCTACCGTATTCCTCAGACTGTTATGTTCATTATATTCCGTATATAAGTGAGATCATGTGGTATTTGTCTTTTTCTGCTTGGCTTATTTCACTTAGGATAATACTTTCCAGGTCCCTCCATGTAGTCTCAAAGAATAAGAGATCTTTCTTTCTTACAGCTGCATAGTACTCCATTGTGTATATGTACCACCACTTTTTTATCCATTCTTCTACTGATGGACACTTGGGCTGTTTCCAGATCTTAGCTATTGTAAATAGTGCTACTATGAACATGGGGGTACATATATTCTTTCTGATTGGTGTTTCAGGCTTCTTAGGGTGGATTTTAAATCTAGTTGCATGACATTATATTGAGAAATATGCTAGTGATTTGTAATGGAATCTTTACTTTTATTATATAAGTTACAGCATGTTTACTCCCCCCCCCCCTTAATATTTTAGAGAAAGTAATCTACTCTTATTTCCAGATTTGCTTAGTGGCTGTCATTTATGTTAAAAATTGTATTTGATGATAGCATTTGATGTCTTAGATGTACGGAATAATTAGAATGTATTCCTGAATACTTTCAACTTTGGCATGACTTCACCTAAACTATTCCAGATGATTAAGGATTTTTATTATCTTCAAAAAATAACAGAGAAAGCAACTCCACAGTCTCCTGACATGGATTGATTCCAGCTTAAATAATCTGCCATTAAGGCCGTACACATTTGCTGAGCCTCAGTAAATACACCACTTAGTATAGAGAGCTGTGTTTGGCAGTGTGTTTCTGTTTTTTTTTCCAGTTACCAGAAACACCTGCTCTTCACATTCTGATATCTTGTAGGTATGACGACCATGTTGTTGGTCTGGTTTGACAGTGTACAATCCCAGACACCCCTCAGAGACTTCATCACAAACTATCCTGAGGATGTTCATTTAGAATAAGTGCACCTAAAGCATTTCTATTTTAAATTCACTGTGCACCATTCCACTGAAAAGGTTATCATGATGTATTAGTAAAATAGATCTCCTGATGCCCAGAGGTATTGCAAATCAGTGGTCAGGACATATGAATAATAAGAAACAACAACAACAGTGCTTGCTTGCCCTCTTGGATATTGTACTATTTGGATCAGTGGGAAAAGGTGAGTGAAAAGTTGAGATAAGATAATTCGATAAAATAGACACAAGATATTGCTCATTGCCCAGCTGGGGTGACTCAGTGGTTGAGCATTGACCCATGCACCAAGAGGTTGCTGGTTCGACTCCCAATCAGGGCACATGCCCAGGTTGTGGGTCCGATCCCCAGTAGGGGGCATGCAGGAGGCAGCCAATCTATGTTCTCTTTCATCGATGTTTCTATCTCTCTTTCCCTCTCCCTTCATCTCTCTCTAAAATCAAGAAAAAAATAACAGCAACAAAACAAAAAACATTGCTCCATAATATTACTTCTGATACGTACCTGCCAGAAATGTGTAACCAAAATTTAAGTGTGAGAAAACAGATAAATCCAAATGGTGAAAAGTTATGCAAAATAACTGCCCTGGGCTCTAAACAAATGCCAATGTCATCCAGGTCAGAAGGATCTGGGGAAATGTTCTAGAATGAAGGATCCTTGAATAGATTCTGGATTCAAAAATAAATGAAATAATAAAATATAGTTTCCTCAGCTTTACAGGACATTGTTGTGTCAATGGAGAATATTTAAATATGGAGTGTATATTAATATAAGTATCAAGTCATTTTAAAATTTTCTGTGTGTGATAATTGTATAGATGTGATGTGGGATAATATTCTTTATAGTAGGTACATGATGAAGTATTGTAGGGATTCAGAATCACATGATCTGAAACTAACTCTCAAGTAATTCATAAGAAAATATGTATATGTGTGTATGCCTATACATACATATATAGACACATACACTCATATGTATACACATATGTATATGTAATTATATGTGTAAATGAGAAAGAGAATATAGTAAATGTTAACAATTAGTAAATCTGCCTGGCCAGTGTGGCTCAGTGGATTGAGCATCATCCCATGGACTGAGAGGTCCCAGTTCAATTCCCGGTCAGGGCACATGCCCTCATTTCAGGCTAAATCCCCAGTAGGGGGCGTGCAGGAGGCAACCGATCAATGTTTCTCTCTCACATCAATGTTTCTGTCTCTCTTCCTTTCTCTCAAAATGTCCATAAAAATGTATTTTAAAAAATGCAATTGGTAAATCTTTGTTTGTAGGTGCTTTTGTACTATTGTTTCAATTTTTTCATAAGGTTGACATTTTTTTAAATAAAAATTTGGGGAGAAAAAGCCAACAAATCCCTAAAGGCCTTCCTCCAGCTTTTGTTTGGATGTTAGTTAAGGTTCAGATAAACTAATGGGGAAAATCCTCGAACTACTAAAATAAATAATCTGTTCTAATCTTTTATAATATTTGAGTATTTTAGTACTTATAGACAAGGGCAGCTGAAGACTAGCTAAATAAATATGTCTTCATATATATTTGACCCTTTAAGGGATGCCTGTTAAGCCAACAAATAAAATAACACAGCTAGGCAGCCAGGCATCGTGATAATCACAAGTTTTTGATTTGGAAATATTTCCCAGTCGGGGAATTATTGCTTTCAGCTGTAATAATAATGGGCTTTTCCGCTAAGGGAAAAATACACGTTGTTTAAAATAAATATCATCAGTACAATTTTACCGTGTTGAGAAAACATAAATGACCTTTTTTTTTTTTTTTCTTTAAACATTAAGATCAACCGAAGGTCTCATGAATGTGTATTGGGGGAGACAAAATTTCACTTGAGTAAGAGGTGATTAAAAAGACCAGTTACGAAAAGGTTTCACCATCATTGTGAACAGTGCCAAAGCCCTTTTCATTTGTGGCCTTCACTCTAGGATAAGCCCAGAATGTTATCCAAGCTTGTTGGCTCCACTTTTTCACTGAAGTCTAAACTGTGCCTATTGAACACAATTCAGAAGGGTATTAAAAGCTCAGGGGATGTCATTACTTCCTTCCTAGGAATTGTCTCAAACTAGGTTGTTCTGAGCTATGCAGTTACCTTTATAGTTTTCCCAAGACAAGGCTTAAAAAAAAAAAACCCGCACATTTCTCCAGGGAACGGCAGAAGGATGTCTTTTGGGTAGGATTTAACACCCTCATTTTTTTTCTTACAAAGGCAAAAAGGTGGCACAAGAGAGAATACTACTCTATGTCTAGTCCATTAAACTTCCTATAACAACAGGAGCTAATTAGGAAAAAAAATAGGGACCAGAGACTTGTCATTCATGAGCTTGGGCTATTGATAATTATGAAGAGAGGAGACCATTAAGTGTCATTCTGAACAGCTTAAAATTTGCATGTGCAAACTAAAGATGGTTGGCCTTCTCTTCATAAGGCTCATTTTGAATTATTTCCCGGTGTGTTCACTACACTGTTGATTCTGAGTGATGATATCAGTGTCTTCATTTATGATCTTCCACACTCAGTTTCTGGGAGCCCGTGAGGATGGTCTGCCCCATTACAAAGACAGTTCCTAAAAGGCAGGCTTGAATCTCATTTGAGAAAGCATGCAGTTTCACACATGAATGGCAAGGAGACTTTTTGGTTATTGGTATAAATCAATGACAGTTGCAAAAATTCAGAGAAATATTAGAGAAAAGTTTCTATGGTAATGATTTTCGGTAAAGAATGTGATAGGACCTTCAACTGCTGGATAAATAACGTTCATTTTTTGTGATGTGTTGAGAAACCACACTGATATATTGGTCACCTGAGTTGTGTTGTAATAATGCTGCTTCTTTTTTTAAAATCCTCACCCGAGGCTATTTTTCCAATTATCTTCAGATAGAGTGGGAGGAAGGGAGAGAGAGGGAGAAAGAGAGAAACATCAATGTGAGAGGGACATATCGAATGGTTGCCTTCTGCACGACTCTAACCAGGATAGGGGACAAACTGCAACCGAGGTACGTGCCCTTGACTGGAATCGAACCTGTGATTCATTGTTCCGAGGGCTGATGCTCTAACCACTGAGACAAACTGGCCAGGGCAATGCTGCTTCTTTTGTCATCTGGTATCCATCTTCCACCAGTGGCAAGGAATCTCGGGAGGATCGCCTTCTATACCTCATCCCTCTGAGAGACTCGGAACTGGGCACTCGACACTGGACACAAAGGACATCTAATGTGACCGCTCTGTCCCTGGGTCATTGGGAAAGATTATGCACCTTGTGAATTCCACCCACCTGTGGAATCTCTCCAGTGGACTGTGCTCAAAGGCCTTCTTCTGGGTGGAGCCTTTTAATTGGACCAGGTCAAAGGTGCCTTCAAAGGGTAACAGTCGTGTCATTGAATGATATCTGTTTTTAATTCTGGAGTATTTTACTCTTTAAAAAGTCCTTATCTTAAATTTCAAATATATGGTTTTGCTTTTATGATAAAGTATCTATGAAATGTAACTGATAGAAGAGGTATATGTGATGCTCATTCACACACATCTTTGAAGCTCAATATTTTATTTTATTTTATTATAGGGACAAGATAAATTATCGTTTTATTTTCTACTTATAGACTGTCTCAGATTTTCAAAGAACTATTTCTCAGTGTGAAATCTGCACTATCAAACAAAACAATCTCTTTCTAAATTCCTTTGGGCATGTGATTTTAAAAGACCTGTGAGTGTTTAAAGTGATAAAAGAGTTTCAAGCTTGTGAAGTTATAGGATCAGAAAGGTCACCTACAAAATCTAGAAAATACTCTGTCTAAAATTACAGCAAACAAAGATCAAAACATAAAGAAGAAAGTAGCCATTATAGGACCTATCTTGTTATTTGCATTTTAAATAAAATTATCTATATTATCTCTTTCTGCTCTCTCTGCACCATGTTCAATTTTGCTGTCTCTGTTTATTCCACGATGAAACAAAAATAAATATTTCCAACTTAGAAATGAGACAATATTTCTTTGACACAAAGACCTTTCTAACTATGCCATTTCTCATCTCTTCTTTATATTTAAACTTTTCAAAATATATATTTCATATTTCTTTCATTTCCTCCCCTCTCATATTTTGTATCTGTTTTTCAGCTGTCAACATTGCAGTGATATTTCCCAGCCCAGATAAAGATACTCTTTTAAGTAAGATTAGCTTTGTACACACTTGTCTAGCCAGATCATTCAAAAATATACCATTAAATTATTGATACTAGATTATTTTGCTCTTACAAAAACTGCCAGTATTATCTAAGAATGCATATCACTGTGCACTATTTTTTTAACTTCATTGTTTTATTTTATAGTATTTTATTTTTTCCATCACCATTTATCCCCTCTTCCACCTCCACACCCCCTGCTACCCCCCTGAAATCACTACACTGTTGTTCATGTCCACGAGTTTTCTCTTTATTTTTTCCCTTTTTCACTCAATCCCTCCACACACACACACACACGTGCCCCCCCCCACCCCAGCCTCCCTCACCACCACCAGAGCTGTCAGCCGCTCTCTATCTATGAGTCTGTCTCTATTTTGCCTGGTAGTTCAGTTTGTTCATTAAATTCCACATGTGAGTGAAATCATATGGTCTTGTCTTTGTCTGACTGGCTTATTTCACTTAGCATAATGTTCTCATTTTTTTCTTTCTTTTTAAGAAATGTATTATTATGAATTATTTTAATACCTTCAAGAATAGGCCTACAGGGACCATAAAAAGAGTAGGGACTCCTGCAATAATGTCAACATTTAAAAAATTTTTTTAAAAATAGTACAAATGTAAGTTTAATTACCACTTGATAGATATCTAACAGATGTAAACCTTGAGAAACATATCTTCACAACAACCTGGAAGACCACCTTTTGAATTTAGAAGTTAGGATTTCTGAGGTCTCACTTATACTCACGTACTCTACCCCTGCCACTTTGTCGTATACTAACAGGAAACTTACACGCGTACACTTGAACATCACAGCCTGCATGTCCAGCTCCACCTCAACCCCCACAGATAGTTGCCCTTGACTATCCATCAAATGTAGGGGTGCAGATACAACCAGTAATGGCATCGTCCGCTTCTCGGAGGATAGAGCCAGGGAGCACATTGACACAGTCCTAGAACTGTGCTAGGGGTCACTTGGGCAGGGTCCAGGATATTTGAGTGTGGGCTAGAATAGGGTGCAGGCATTAGGTAGGCACATTCTTTGGGCTGGCTGACTTTTTGAACATATGCACCAAGATGATTTCATAGAAATGTTCATACCAGCATTGTTTTAAAAACATCTGGAAACAACTCAATTATTGGTACATAGGGAATTGGATAATATGTGTTACTTAATGGAATACTATAAAGCACAGAAAATATGTATATTTGTATTATAAATATTTCACATATTATTTATGGTAAATTTTATATAACCGATTATCACTGAATGCTTTTACCGATTTTGTTATCTCTGTAGCCAACCTACAGTTGCAATAGATAAAGTCTAGTATTGAATTTTGAATATTTTTGTTTATGTTAACAACTAATACAAAGGTGAAACAAGACATGCTGGAAATTCACTGTTTGCCAGTTACATTTGTGACTTCTTGGTTGAATCAGATAATATTTGAATATGGGAAGAATATTTTCTTAGTTTTTTGTACTATTCACAATGTCATGACACACTTTTGAGTTTAAACTGCAGTATTAATGTGTTTTTTTCTATTATGCTGTTAAGTCTAGACAATCCACAGAACAATAAATTAAGCCATGATTTCTCACATTAAAAATTTCTTTGGTATAAATACTCCAAAAATCGCCAATTTCAAGCTAGTGCATTGGCATCGCTGAACACAAAGTTAGGAAAAAATGTACACATTACAAGGTGTTTCCACTGTGCAAGCCAAAGGACACAAATGACCCCAAGACATGGAGTTTAATAAAATGTAGTAAAACAATTGAGTGATGAGTTTTTGAGTATTTATTTTTTTGTTATAATATAATTTACTTAATTATGTTTGTACAATATACTTCTTAATAATGGCCATATTAACAAACAGCTTGCATTTTTTTTTTTTTTTTCAAATTTAACAATGAGCTGTTGTGAACTGGTTCAAACTAGCTTCCATACGGTATTGCCCAACACCATGAACTGAATACTTTCTGTGGGTAGTTTCTGGGTTTGCTGTTCTATTTTTGTATTTGTTTAATTCTGTCCCAATACAACACTGTACTAATTCATTTTTGAAATTCAGTTCCATATCAGGCAGAGAAATCCCCTCACCGTTTTCAATAACGTGCCTGTTCTTGTCGGGCTGTGTCTTGGCACTTCCCTCTTCTATGTACATTTTATAATTATTTTGTGAATGTCACAAACAACTTGGAATTTTTAATGAAATTACATTGAATCAAAGCTCAGTTTGGTGAGAACAGATGCCTGTGATGATGTTGTTTATGCATTAATAATGTACAACTCTATTTCAGATCTCTTTCATGTCTTTAACCTTAAAATGTTTAAAATGTTTTTTTCAAATTTAGTTTTAAATACTTAGGGTTATGGTTAGGGTTAGCAAAAAAAGTTTTAGCAAAATAACTGTAAATAAGGCAGTTCTCAAAAAAAAAATATCTAACCCTAACACTAACCCTAACCCTAACCCTAACCCTAACCCTAACCATATTTTTGGTTGCTGTTGTAAAGACTTTTATCTTCTGATTTTCTTTTTAAAGCAACTTCATTGAGGGTATAATTTACATGCAGTGGAATACACCAGTTTTGTAGGCATGGTTTCATATATTTTGACAAATGTACACACTCATGTAACCACCTCCATAGTCAGTGATGTAGAACATTCCTGTCACCCAGAAAACTTTTTTTTTTTCCCCAGAAAACTTTTTATTGCCCCATTTCAGTAAAATCTTTTCTCCCTTCCAAGCCCCAGGAAACCACTGATTAATTTTCTGTTATTATATATTAGTTTTGCCTATTCTATCTGGGAATTTTCTGTAAGTGGAATCATGCAGTATGTCCATCTTCTGGGCCTGCCTCTTCTTGCTCACCATAATGCTCTTTTCAAAAATTACATGTATGAGCTTGCTGGTACATGTCAGTGCCATTTATGTTCTGTGAGAATTGTCTTATTTACAGTTATTTTGCTAAATCTTTTTATTAAACCCAATAATTTATCTGAGATTATTTTGTTTGTTTGTTTTTAATGTGAATATTAGAATCTGGAGATAATGACATTGTTTATTTTTCTTTCCAACTCTTGCACTCCTTATTTATTTGTCTTGTTTTATTATGCTAGTCACTTCACATTCAGTATTACATTGAAGTTATAATGGTAATTATGTTGTTCTTATTTTTAAAGGGAATGTTCCTCCATATTTTACCATTAAGTTTAATGATTCCTATAGATAGTATGTCAAAATATTTTATTAGGCTCAATAAAATTTCTTTTGATTGCCATTTTGCTAACATTTAAAAAAATCACTATGAGTACTACATTTTATTGATTATTTTTACTGTAGCGGTTGATCATCATTTTTTTTCTTTAATGTCTTTTTTGAATATATGTTCATAAGTGAGCTTGACTTCATAGAGTAGGGGAGGGCAAACTGTTTCTTAGAGTCAGATGATACATATTTTTGACGCCTAGACCATACAGTCTTCATCCCAACTACTCAACTCTGCTATGGTATTGTGAAAGCAGCCATAGATAAGATGTAAACAAATAGGCATGGCTGTATGCCTGTAAAACTTTACTTACAAAAACTGGCAGCCAGCCTGTGGACTGTACTTTTCTGACTCCTTTCAGTAAAACAGATTCAAATACTTTTAAAACACTAAGGCTGTTTATACTTTCCATGTCTTCTTGAGTCAGTCTTATTAAGGTACATTTTCTAGTATTTTCTCCATATTATTTAAATTTTAAAATTTATTTTATAACTATGTTATTTGCATTTCTCTTATTTTATTGTCCTCTTTAAAAACAAACAAACATGTTTTTGTTTGAGACTTTTGTCTCTTTTCTTGATCAATCTTGAGATGTTCACCTTAGTATTTTGTTATTATCAAAACCTTTAACACAGCCAAGTAAGTGATGACAGCATGTTTTTTATCCATTTAACCCACAAATAATTATCCTGATCTATAATGGTAGATCATTCCTGTACCTGGTTTATTCATCACAGCTCTATGCTGTGCCCTTTCTTAAACTACATGCTCAAATGAAGAGTTTAATCCTTTTCACTAGAGAAAGATTATGCTTCATTTAATATAGTAGGATATTGGCCCCCTGTTAATAGATAATGAGAGCAAGCATTCTTGGAACACTTAGTATATACCAAACACTCTAGTACATGTTTTATACCTATTAGCTCATTTAGTCTCCACAACTTTTTTACTAGGTTTTATCATTCTTCCCATATTTGCAGATAAAGAAACTGAGACATGGAGATATTAACAGGCACAGGAAAAAACCAGAACAGTGGGCCAGGATGCCAAAGTTAAGCAGTTTGATTCCAGAGTTTCAGCCTCAACTTCTGGAATACTTCTCTGCTCCTTTTTCTCTAATTTTGTGCTCATAAAGCATGTTTTTAAAGCATAATTTAGTGTCTTAAGAAGATATTAAATTGTCATGCAATTTAATTTTAAAAACTGTGATTCTACCCAGCCTGTGTGGCTTAGTGGTTGAACGTCAACACATGCACCAAAAGGTTGCCGGTTTGATTCCTGGTCAGGGCACATGCCCAGGTTGTGGGCCTGATCCCCAGTGGGGAGTATGCAAGAGGCAGCCAATCATTGTTCTTTCTCATCGATGTTTCTATCTCTCTCACTCCCTCTCTCTTCCTTTCTCTCTAAAATCAATAAAGAAAAAATATTTTAAAAAAAACAAACTGGGATTCTAATTTATAATTAATTCTCCTGTGAAATTGATACTTGCCTAAACCACTAAGTTCAGTTTTCTGAATGAGACTAAGTGAAGGTCAGATTATGAACTATGATTCTACTTATATAGAATACTTCGTAATTTTCAAAAGCTTTTTATAAATATCTCATGTTATCTTCACAATATGTCTGTAACTTGTGATAATTATTTTTCCTGTTTAAGAGTTATGTAAATTGAAGCTAAGAGAATGAAGCATCTAGGTGAAAATCACAAATTCATGGTGGTGAAGCTCAGCTATAAACAAAGGTCTTCTGTTTCTCCATGTAGAACTCTTTTCCAATGCAACATAGATCAGGCATTTCATGAATCCTGCCTGAAACAGCCACATGATTTGACCCTTACATCATCTGCTTTTGCTCAGTGTTGTAGCATTAAGGATTGGATGATGAGTGACTTATTAGTGTCACAGAGGACTGCAATATTTAATGTGTGTATGGACCTAATTTAGTTAAATGAACAAAGTAACCTCTATGGAGTTAATGCATAACAGAAATGCACTGAAATGGGAACTAGAACATATATATTTAAAGAAGCCATTTCTCCAGTGGACATAACACGCCAAGAAGAATGACAAAAAGTTTTTAGTGTACTTCTTTATAGTCTATTTCCACATCAACTATGCCTGCAGATAGTTAGTGTCAATTTTTGAAAGTTTACTTTTCAGTTCCTGAATTTATTGTTCAGGATAATTTAGTGTTCCCTTTTTCTTTTAGTACCAGCAGAGAACTCGCGCATGAATGGCTGACCTCCAAGGGTCTTTTGATGATGCTATTGCCTAGGGAGACTTCAACCTGATGACAGCTTTTTTTTTTTATAACCTATGTTCCAAATAATAACATGTAAAATATAGGTTATAGTCTTTCTTTAACTATGACTACCTTATAAAGAGAAAAGAAAAAAATATGTACTGTGATTTAAATCCAGTACTGAATTAATTTAACAGACATACTAATTTCATTTGGGAAAAATGCTGTTGCATAGTCTATTGGTAATGATGTTTGTCTTTTAAGGCAGAGTTAGCATTATGATTCTACACTGTTACATGTTCTATATGGACATAAGGATTAATAGTTAAGTGGTCATAAATATTACATGTGGTGCACAGACATAAATAGTACTAGTAAACAATAATAATTTTAATCATAGCTAACATTTTCTGTGCTTACGCTGCTCCAGGAAGTATCGTGATTTAGTTTGGTCCTCACAAGAAACCCAGAAGGTTGGTACTAGCATGATCACCCTTTTACAAATGAGAAAACCATGCTCAAACAAGTGGAGCGGGTCACCCAGTTCACCCTACTGGTTAAACGTGCCCACTCCAGATTCCGTTCTTAACCATATTCTAGCCTGTAATATGCCAATGCTTATAGAAGAACAGAAGCAGAGTTTCCCTGGGAAACAAGCATGTGCCTCACAAACTGCAGAACTAGACCCTTACTGTCCCCTTCTCAGGTTAACAAGTTCAGTGGCCAGGAAGACATGTGCACATAGAATTTTCTTGAAACATAAGATATAGAAATAAAATAAATTCTAAAAACTGTTTCTTGTTTCACAGTCTCCACTTTATGAAGACAGAGAAATTGGAAAGAAATTTCTCTCAAACTTTCATGCACTTTTCTCTTGCATAGATACTATGACTCTTATCATTGATCATATTTCCCTATTTTCTTGACAACCTGGAACTTCAGAACCAAACGTGCAGCCTACCAGTAATAATTGTGTAGGATTTTAGGTTGTCCTGGTATTAATCATATGTTGGCTTTATATTGTTTCTCTGCCTCATTTTTCATGGGCTCTCATTTCTTGAGTCATTTACTCTTCATTCTGTTTTATTATAAAAATTCCTTTGAGGCAGTTCTCAAAATCTTACTGAGGTATGGACTAAATATATAAAAAATACAATGGGTATTACACAATTTTTAAAATAAGTTGTTTTATTTAAAGAAAAAGAATCATAGCCCAGCTAGTGTGGCTCAGTGGTTGAACATCCACCCATGCACCAAGAAGTCACCAGTTCAATTCCGGGTCAGGGCACATGCCCAGGTTGTGGGTCAAACCCCCAGTGTGGGGCATGCATGAGGCATCCAATTGATGTTCTCTCTCATCAATGTTTCTATCTCTCTCTCCTCTCCCTTTTTCTCTCTCTAAAATCAATAAAGAAAAAAAATTTTTTTTAAAGAAAAAGAATCATAAATATAGACCCCTGAGATTTTTTTAACTGTTAAGAGAGAGGAGGTTAGTTTCATTTGGTTTCTTTTAGAAATAGACCTGAGATAATCATTACATGACACCTTGTGTCATTTACCATACTATAAAAATAGTTTTTGTCCTGTTTTGAAGAAGCTATTTCTAAGTTATATTCTTCCATTCAAAATCATTTGTGTGACACAAAGGGACAGTTTTCCAGTACCTGGCGACAACCATTAAAGGTGAATTTCTCCAGTATACGGTGTGGCTTATAAAAGAGTGTTATTTTGGATGAGCTAGTAACAAACCTGACCCCTACCACTTTTCACTGACATCAGAACTGATTAACAGTTCGGAGATGGAAACTCCATGCTGATTGTTCAGAGAAGGTTAAGAGGTCACATTTTCAACCAGGTGGCTCAACTTTCTTGGTAGTGATTCCCTGGAGCATCACATTATCCCTGGAGTCAGGAGGGCATGGTTTTTCTAGGCAGCGATGACCCGGTACATACAGGCTGCTGAATCCATTCTTCTTTACCAGAGAGAAAGCGGCTGAAAAGAAAAAAAATTACTCCACAGCATCCCAGGGAGGAGAGAAGAGGAAGGATCCAAGAAGGAAAAAAAATAAAATAAATTGCTTCTGGGTGAAAAAATTAATGAGCACAGGACATAGACGACCAAAATAAGTCAACACAGAGCATCAGCCTCCTGACAGCCCCTCTTGAGTCATCTCTGTGACATCGCATAACACACGACCACCTTTTCATTGCGAGAGTTTTGCTGGTAGGAACTGCAGAAGATGGATTTTCTTGCTGGATTGAATTCCTGAGTGTGCTTAGAGGAGAGAGCTGGAGGAGGCTGTGCAGGGGCTCTGACCCCTCCCGGTCACTGGCAGCTGCCTTTTCCTGGCCAGCTCCTTGCACTTCATGGTCCTGTGTGGTGCATCGGGCGCCAGAAACAACAGTCATGTCAAGTCGCACTTCAGGGTCGAACAAAGTTATCTCTGTCCAGCACGTTTCCAAGTGCAATGAAAAAAAGGTATGAACAGATGGACGAATTTACTTGTTCCATTTCCCTCTGGTGAATCGTACGAGCTCTTTTGCCCATGGTATATCTGTTTTCCATGCTTCAATATATATATATATATATATATTTTTTTTTTTTTCCCAGATAGAAAACTCAGTATTTGAAAGTTGATTTTGGCAAAGTTAACCAAGTGCTTCTTACGTTAAGTCCGCAGATGTGTTTATTTTTTCACGTCTAAAATGCTTTCTTTCCTCAAATTATTGTTCTTGATCACCAGGGCGTGTCAGGAATTAGTTATTCTTTTGGGATTTAAGGATCACTCTATTAGTTAAACATACAAACAAGCAAAATAAAAACAAGAGAAAGAGAAGCTTGACTGATATAAAAGGGTTATTCGTGTTTTGTCATTTTTATTAACTGATGTACTAAAAACACAATAGCAATGAAACTATTTTTTTTCGTCATTAAAATGTGGCCTTTAATGTTTTTTCTTGTCTCTTTTCTTTATATTTTCAATAAGTTCTATTTTAGGTAAAAGTAATAAACTCTGCCATGCTGATTACAGGTCTCCTGTATTTATTAATCTGTCGAGGCATGTATGAGGCCAATTCAAGGAATTCTATTTTAAAGGTAGAGTGGCTGAGGTCAAATTATGGTGAATGGTTTGTATATTTTAAGGTAACAATTTATAGAAACCCCATGGTATCTAAACTGCAAAACTTGTGTATTTGGAACCACAAATTTATATCAAAAAGGATTTCCTCTCACCTGCAGTTTCCTCCTTCAACTTCCTGCAGTCAGATACAGAGAACAACACGCCACCAAGAGTGACGACTCTGCCCTTGGACTCGAAGCCAGAAAAAACAAAGGAGCTTTGCACCTTCAGAACTTCCCTCTCTTTGGGGATGAGATGATGTGAGCTTGATGATTCTCTTTAGTATTATATCATAGTTTTGTACAGAACTGTTATACTTAAAAGAAATAAAACTATCAAAAAATTATAGAAATAGTCCTGTTCTGACAAACAGGAGAGTGAGTTATGATAGTGCTCATTGAGTTGGACCAAGAAGCTTTAGAACTTAAATTTAACATGAATACAATGGCAGAATATTGAAATTAATACATTGGTGTATTTTTTCTAAAATGATTGATGGGCCCTGGCCAGTTTTTCTCAGCGGTTAGAGCGTAGGCCTGCAGCCCCGAGAGACCCAGTTCGGTTCCTGCTAAGGGCGCATACCTCAGTTGCAGTTTGTCCCCGGCCCTGATTGGTCATGCAAGTGGCAGCCACTCGATGTGTCCCTTTCACGTTGATGTTTCTCTCTCTCTCTGTTCCTCTCTTTCCCTTCCACTCTACCTGAACAAGAAAGGGAAAAATGTCCTCGGGTGAGGATATAAAAAAATAAAAAAATAAATGAATAAATAAATAAAATAAAATGATTGATGTAATCGGAGTAAAACTCATGAGTCTAACCAAATATTCAATGAGTTTTTGCCGTGTTGATGAGTGCTGACCTAGAGAAGTTAATGCCGCAAAGATCACTCAAACATAACGGTCATAGCACAACTGTCTGTCTGTAGAAGGGCAGGCACTAGAATGTGGGGTTTGGCATAAATATAATGTAACTAAAATGTTTGTTGGGGAGGTACAGTGGAGGCAGCATGCCTCTCCAAGAGTAGACAGTGACCATATTAAGAAAAAAAGGTTTGAGATAAATTACAGGTTAGTGTTTTTCAAGGGTATTCTTTTTACAGTATATAGTTTTTTTCCATAAATTAACTTACTGATGCCTTTGCTACAGCCCAGTCCCTGGTCTTGTTGCCCCGGTGTGGCTGAGCACACACCTTTCTTCAGCTGCCTACTATAAGAACCTCTTCCAATTCCCTCCAAAAGATCCTGCCTCTGGGCAGGGCCCAGTGACCCACCACTCTCAACTTTCCCATCAAAACTGACTAGGGAGGACAAGGCTGTGGCAGTTCAGATGTCCTCACTGTTGTGATCCAAATGCTTCTGATGCTGCACATCACCCCTCTCCGTGGGACCTCCTGACTCACTCCCCTCCACCACATGCGGCTCCTCTGGGCTGGCAGCCACAGTGGTGGATTTAAATCCCTGCTCTAGATGTTACTGGCTGGCTAGACTTCGGCAAGGCACTTAATTTCCCTGATCCGTGTCCCCTTCTGAAGAATACGGGTTACTATAAGATTTTGTAGGATTGGTGTTGTAAGCATTCAGTGGGCATCAGATGAGAAAGACTCTGTCAGAGCCTGTCCTAGAAGAGACCATCAGTCATGTTCATTCACCTTCTCTTCCCATCCTCCTCCCTTCTCTTCCATTTTTTCCTCCTTTTCTTTATATATGCCTTCCTTCTTCTGTTCCACTTCTTTTTATTCTTTCTTCTTACCTTTATTTTACTTATTTTATTTTTGAAATGTAACAACCACAGAATAAAGATCTGTAATGTGTTTGGCGAAATTCAGGAAAGAGAGATTTCTGACAACTGGAGGCATGAGAGAAATATTCAGGAAGAGCATCTGATGCAGGGCTTGACCTTTGAATAGACTTTCTGTGGAAAAGACAGAAAGGCTGTCCAGACTGGTGGCTGGAGGCCTTGCATCTTAGGTTAAAGTGTTCATTTTCCGCTCAGCAGTGTGGGGTTTTGGAAGAACGTCCTAGATATATTTTAGGGGGTTGAGATTGAAAACGGCGTTTGTGATGAACTGAATTGGTAGAGGAGAATGGGGTTGGGGGGTCCATCTCAGAGGGTTTGGATCCAAGTAGTGACACATGAAATGGAAAGGGCCGTGGAGAGAGAAACTGTGACCTCAGTGGGACTCCAGCTAATTGCATGTAGTGAGCAAAGCATATCGTGGGGATAAAGGGGACGGAGGTGTTAAGCTCGGTGACTGGAGCGAGGAAGGTGCTGTGATCATGGAGAGAAAATGCACCGAGAGAAGGACGCTTGCAAGGAAGTTGGAGGTGCCAGATGGAAATTTGGGAAGTGGTGTTTCTAACATGACGGGAAATATAGCCATGGGTTTTGACTGTAAGAGATGTCCAAGGATAATAAGTGTCAGAGGGAAAAAAAGGCTGAGATGAGATGATCTAAGCAGGGGTAGGGAACCTTTTCTCTGCCAAGGGCCGTTTGGATATTTATAACATCATTCACAGGCCATACAAAATTATCAGCTTAAAAACTAGCCTGCTATATTTGGTCAGGTTAATTTGGTGAGGTGTGTGATGTTAGCTGGTACTGACGTTCCCCACCCGTGAAAGGGATAGTGGAGATTTATTTTTTGAATGGTGAATGATGATTCAAGAAATCAGAAGAGGAACCAGGACTACTCAGAAGGATGAGATAATATAAACTCTAGAATTTTATTTCATAGTTTTAAATCAAAGGCTTGTTTCCTAGTAGTAGCTTCCAATGTAAGATTTACCATCTTTCTGGGTGTTTCATCTAAAGAAAAATTTATTTGTATTTCTTCTGTTTTTTTTTTTTTTTTAAATTAATATTCAATATATTAAACTTGCAAATTCCAAAAACTGGTTTTCTCAAGTTCTTGAGTTTAACTCAAGCTCTCATTATTCTATTTATGTATCTGATACAGTTGAGCAATCAATTTCAAGGGGGTCTTCACAACTTAGTTAATTAAATTTAATTAACTATTTAAATAATGTTCATAAATTTAATATATTCATTTATTGTTTTACAGCTTTTCAAAAATCTAACAAACTAAACAGTCCTAAGTTCTGGAGTAATTCACATAAATATAATAAATTGAATTTATAAGTATGGTAACCCTTACGTTCTCATAAATATTGCAATGTTGTTGATAAACTACTAAATTTTTCATAGGTTCGTAATTAAAATAACTTCTAAATAAATTACCCAATCTTGCCCTGGCTGGTTTGGCTCAGTGGTTAGAGCGTCGGCCTGCAGACCAAAGAGGCCTGGGGTCAGTTCCCGCTAAGGGCACGTACCTCGGTGGCAGTTTGTCCCTGGCCCCAGTTGGGGTCGTGTGCGCGGAAACCACTCGGTGTGTCTCTCTCACATCGATGTTTCTCTCTCTCTCTTTCTCATTAAAAAACAACAACAAAATCCAATAAATAAATTACCCAATCTTAAATATAATAAATATATAAAACAGCAATAAACACAACTTATTTCTAAACACACATATGTGAATGCACTGGGCTGGTTTTTGCTTCATCATCTTTGTCCCTTACTCTAACCTTGGCTGGTTTTGAGGAAATGTAGACACTAGACTATTTTACCACCCAAGGTCTGTTCTCCTCAGCACCCCTTCCCTTTGTCTTCCTCCAACTTTAAAGCTGGAAAGTGGCATATTCAAATTCTCAGCCTCTCTTGCAGCTGTCGGGGGCCACATGCCACACTTCTGCCCGGTGGGACACATACAGGACTTGTTGGCCCGCAGCTCCCTAGCATCTTGGGATCCACCTTGGCTCCCTCTGGGGATGCCTCCTCACATATCCAGCCGGGCCTCAGGGACAGGGTTTGAGACTCTCACGTGCCCATTGACTATCTCTGGGCCACAGGAAACATTCATGAAGCACCTTTATTTCCCAAATTACAGCACTTACTCTGCTTCCGGGTCTTGCCCTTGGGATGCTTCCAACTGTAACTCGTTAGTTGTGGACCCAAATAGATATTTAGCCCTTCAAAATGCTTTTTTTAAAAAAATATATGTAACAGATTTTATTGTGATACAATCACATACCATATAATTCACCTGTTCAAGTGTTCATTCAGTGTTTTGGGCATATTCACAGAATTGTGTAGCCATCACTACAATCTTATTTTAGACTGCTGTCATCATTCATACAAGAAACTTCACATCCTTTGGAATTTGCTCCTCATTTTCTCCCACCCCGTAGCCTTAGGCAACCTCTAATCAATCTTTGTTTGTCTCTGTAGCTTTGGCTATTCTATTTTATATAAAGGGAATTATACAGTATGTGGTCTTTTGTGACAGGCTTCTTTCATTTAGCATAATGTTTACAAGGTTCATTCATGTTGCAACATTATATCAATACTTTCTATATTTATTGTCAAATAATATTCTATATAGGTTCATCACATTATTTATCCATTCATGAGCTGGTGGACATTTGGACTGTTTCTAATGTTTTTGCTATTATGAATAAAGCTGAAAGTCTTTGTGTGGACATATGTTTTCACTTCTCTTCGATATATACCAGTAGGAGAATTCTGGGTTGTATGTTAACTTTTACATTTAACCTTTAGAGGAACTGCCAGACTGTTTTGCATAATGGGCACTCAATTTTATATTCCCACTAGCATTGTATTAGGGTTCCAATTTCTCCATATTCTCACCAACGCTTTTTGAGATCTTTTTCATGATAGCCTTCCAATCTTCTGTTTCGACAAGGGGGGGAGGGGCTTAAGAGTCACCGCTCTGGTTTTTCCCAGCATCTTTGTCCACATGCTCCGCATGCTGGGATCTGCCACCACTTCACCATGTTGGGTCTAGGCTCTTCAGGCCTCAGCTGAAATATGCATTTAATATCATTTTACAAATGAAGTATCTTGAAATACAGGGATCTTCCATTTATTATCTACCTACTGCTCCCTGTTTTAGGCACAGACCTCCTCAGACGTCAGCAGAATGTGTTACCCTCTTTATTTCACCCTTAAAATGAACTGCATTTGGTATGACTGGGTTCTCTGAAGAATAAAACACAGACTACTGCACATAGTCACAAATCACAAGTGAGAGTGTTTATATCTCTAAAGAGAAATTATTTTTGTTGGAAACTATGTATGTTTCCCTGTCTTCTTAAATCGTTACCTTTTGGATTAAATGGACTTGAGGTGTCTAACCCGTAGTGTAGAATAAATAAAATCAATACAGAGGAAGATGGGCAAAGGGAAAGTAAGGATAGAAAAACAAAACACCACCAAGGAACAGGTAACATTCACAAGTGCTTGGCATTGGCACATTTGTCTGAGATGGTCGCATGTGCTTGGCTGTATTCCCTGACTTTCCAAACAGAGGGAAACAGTCTCACAGTCCGATGTGTTTGTAAGACATAAAAAGTATAGTTGCTTGGTTCCATCATATATTTTTCTCAGAAAGAACTGTCACCTGTGTGTGTCCACAATGTGGATGCTAAAGGGAAAGGTAGACTAAAAGGCAGTATCATCCACATCAATTGCAGACATGCTCATGCTCTTCCTTGTCACTTTCCGCAATGCAAACAGGTGGCATGTAGCCAAAGATTATTTGTTATTATTGTAAATAAAATACAATGTTAGTTGCTAGTTTTGCTTTAGACATTGCCTATTATTGGCCCTTCACAGTAACACAGACACATTATAAGTCTATTGGTAGATATTTTCAATTATAATAATGGTTCTGCCTGGTACTAAACATAATATCCACTCTGTTGGTGATTAGATAGGTATGAGTGTTTGAGTATATACTGTCACCTTTTTTCTCATATGGTTTTCACATGAATGTTGTTTAAACAACAACAACAAAAATTATTTTCTTTCCAGAAGTTGTGGATTGATGGCAGGGTAAAATGATATATTAGGAAGTCATTCTTTGGCATTCATTACATTTCGTAGGAAATTTAAACCTTCTTCCCTGGTCTTTTTTTCCCTTTTTTTTTTTTTCCAAAATGCTGCTCTTGGGTGTTAAAAGAATAAAAAATTTCAAGTTTTTAAAATACTGCTGGCTCTGTGCAGTGAATATTATTCTGTGTGTTCTTGGGGCTGCCCTGCTGAAAAAGCAACACCTGAGGCAAAGAAGCACGGAAGATATCCTACAGTCCAGTTACATTTTATAAGGAAAACAGAACCATTCCTAAGAGTTATAACACCGCTTACGTAAGTGGAAAGAATTGTTGTTGTTGTTTTTTTCTCTCTCTCTGAAAAACCAGCAGCTCAGCTGGAAAAGGATTGTCTCACAAGTCTAAAGCAAAGCCACTGATGCTCAAGGGTGCCCTGGTCAGGAGACAAATACGCCAAGCCCCTGCCTCATTGTGGTTACAGTTAGTTTGACTGGAAGTCAGAGGTAATGGTTTTACTGAGGGCAGAATGAGCAGCATGTTGGCACCAACCACAGCTCGGGAGAAAATGGGTAAATTATTAATTGTGTGCATAGATTTAAGTTTGCTTCTGCTTCAGGGACACTTTCTGCTATTTTTAAGATGAATTCAGCCAAAATTACTTGATGAGATTATTTAAAGGGGATGTTTTTATAAATACTTCCTGGTGAAAAATACAAATGGCTTTGACTTCAATGAGTCAAAATCTGAAAAGCATTTCCTAAGTGTTTTTCCCCTGTGGTGGTGGAGAGAGAATGATAGATCTTAATTTTGAAGCTGTTCAGATGCCTTAAAATATGGAGTCTGGAGAAAATAACAAACCCTTCTCTAAGTAAGAGGACTCCACAACTCCCTGAAGCCATTGAATTGCAGAATTTGGCTGATGAGAAATAGTGACACTTTTCAAAAACAGGTGTCAGAAATGACACAGCTTCCCTGGAAAGGCAGCTGGCTGAGTACAGTGTCTTCTGTCTGATTTGCTGAGGGCTGTGTGGTCTCCTCCCCACTCCCTGGAACAGTGTCCAGCACATAAGAATTTTTTAATAAACACCAGTGACATGAATGAGTGAGTGAGAAAGTTAAGTAGCAAAATGAGTGAATGAATGGTGCTGTCTCGTAGATCCTAGGATGACTCACCTGTGCTAATGAATAGAGGAGACATCGTATATTGCATCAAGATTAATTGTACTTTGATGGCTACTTCCCTGATATTTGAGTTGACATCTCAAAATTTGAAAGTATTTTTTTCCATGTTATATACACCGTTATATTGAATATGGTTTTCTGAGCAAAACTCCAATAGCTGTCATGAAATAAGAGTCAAGTGAGTCTGAATTAATACATTTTCCCACAGTTCATATTTCTGTGCCTTATTGCTGAATAGTATAAATATTTAGTTATAAATATTTATTTATTTGGAAATTGTGACTATGAGGGTACATAGTTTCTTGATATGTTAAAGGAATAAAATGAATGATGAGTGACAAGCCTATGTATCAAAACCCTTGTGTTAACTAATAGACTATTTTTACTACTTTCTATATTTGCAAACATGTTTAAAGTAAAGTAATTCATTCCGTTTTGAACAAGTCTAACTGTGCTCTCATGGAGCTGGCAGTCTAGGGGGAAGAGACAGACAAGAAATAAATTTTAAAATAATTAAATTATAGTAAAGTAAAATAGAGTGGTTAAGATGGGCATGCTGCTACTTGAAAAGTGTTCTCAGGGAAGCAAAGGAGTACGCTTTGCAAATGTCTAAAAAAATGATGTTTCATGCAGAAGGAAGCAAAATGCAAAAACCCCTGAGATAGGAATGTGCTTAACTTGTTTACAAAGCAAGAGGAGGGCCCCTGTGTTTGGAGCACAGTGAACCAGCAGGAGGCTGGGCACAAGTGAGGTCAGAACAATGCAGTTGCAGGTTGCACAAAGTCTCCTAGACTGTGGTCATGTGCTGGGCTTTGTGCTAAGGGTGATGGAAATCCATTGGAGCTTAGCGAACTTGATCAGGTTTATACTTTTAAAAAAACAACAATGTAGCAGCAGGGGAAAATTCACTGTAATGGGCAAGAGCAGAAAGCGGGAGAAATAGCAGAAGGCCATTTCTTGGCTCTAGGTGAGAGAAGATGGTTTGAACTGGTGAGAAGTGTTCCAATTTGAGATATCTGTTTGAGTCAAAGCCTCCAGGTACACCTGCTGCATGGGATATAGAGGTGTACTAGTCAAGGTACTAGTCAAGGATGATCCCTGAGTGTTTGACCTAAACAACTGACTGGATAGCAGGATTGAGGAGCACAAAGCAAGACTTCTTTCTGGACATGTCAACTTTGAGACACACTTTAACTTCCAAGTGGAGATATAAGCAGTTGGACAAATGAATCTGGGATGTTGAGATGGAGATACAAAATTGAATGCCAGTGACATATAAATGGTATTTAAAATCATGGGATTAAATGAGATCATCTTGAGATAGTTTTTCTCAAACTATCTATGATCTCTGCCAAAGAATCTTTGTGTTTTTCCAATTTGCAATGGAATTAACACTTCATTAGATACAGCAACAATAAATTAAAAGGAAAATGAAATTAAAGTATAAGTGCACTCAAGACATGCAAAATACATGTTCAATGTTGTTGGTAGTGGTTTTTGCTATGAGATATAAAATTATTCTGTCAAATTGCTAAACACGTACTCTGGCGTCTGTACTTACCTTGCCACAGAGTAATAACAAACAGTGTCACCCCAAGAGGGGAATGAGTGCAGAAAGGGAGCAAGCACTGGCCTCCAACATTAGCCCTCAGCAAGATGAGGAGGGAGGTGGGAAGTCATCAGACTGTGGTTTCTAGTCTAGATGAAGACATTGTTTCAAAACAAATGAGGCGAATAGGTGTGTGTGTGTGTGTGTGTGTGTGTGTGTGTGTGTGTGTGTATGTGTGCGCCCGTAGTATATACAAAAAAGCTGTTCCCAGGCATCAGTTGTAATGATAAAATAGGTCAGAATGAATGCAAAGGTGTTATTTTGCTTTTACTCTTTTCTTCCCCCATAAACTTTCATGAGGATGCAGTTCTACCAGTCTTATGCTTTGTCTATGCATGGTCTGTTCTAAGATGTTTTAGGGACAAGCCTGAATGAAGAAGCTCAAAAACAGAGCACCAGGATCACCAAAGTTAGAGTTAGATCAGAGTTTTAAACATCATGTCATCCTTATTATTAGCAGTAGATATCTCAGCCAACACATTCTCTGAATCAGGCCAACAGTGTAGTGGCACTATTGATTTCTCAGCAAAGATTGTTTTTTCAGACAAAGGGGGAAAATGTGTCTATGGACAGTGGTTAATTGGTTCAAATGCACACATATAGATCCAACATTACTGCCTGATGTGCAGCCCAAAGGGAATTGCATCGTGCTGGTTTTCTATCCGTAACTTTTGCACCATTTATAAATATTGCCCCATATTTCGTGCTTAGCCTGATGCTTGTCTCTGTTCATCCTCCACATTGTCTTACCACCCTCTCCCTGTTCCCCAACTGGGGTGGCTGAACCTGGACCATTCCTTGGCTTGATGTTAGGGCTTAAGCCTGTTTAGTACACTACTGTAATTCTTCTTAATTACCCATGAAAGTTTAAACATCTTCTGGCTTACCCCATCCCACCATGACAGCATTAGCTACACCAGTGGTTCTCGACCAGGGGTGATTTTGCTCCCCAGGGAACATTTGGAAACTTCTGCAGAAACTCTAATTGGCACAACTGGGGTGGGGGTGAATGCTGCTGGCATCTAGTGGATGGAGATGAAAGATGCTTCTAATCGTCCTAACTGCACAGGACAGCCCTGACAACAAAGAATTATCTGCCCCAAATGCCAATAGTGCTGAAGTTAAGGAACCTTGACCTATAACCACCATTAATTTGTTCATCCTCTTACCTTCTGTGCAAATGTTTCTCTCCACTTAAATATCTTAGATGCTTTTGATTGCTAATTATATTTGATTATGTAATTTAAAAAAAAAGAAAAAGAAAAAAAATGATGATCCAGATGCTCAGAGTAGCATGCTGACTAGTTAATAATTCCATGAGGAGTAAAGCAAACTACTCTTTATCATTTTAAGACTTCAAGCTCAAGTTGAGTTTAAGTTTGTAAGGACATGTTGATAGTTTGGTTAAAGGTGTTTTCTGCTCCACTGCAAAACATTGCTGGTGCAGAAGGACCTCAGTGATGAGACGAACTGAGGAAATGTCTAATTGGCAGAATGGTTTTATTGAAGGGCACTGCTTTATTTCCAAGTGCACCTGTGCCTTCACCTACACAGCTTATCAAAGTGCCTCCCTGAGGAAGCTTGCCCTGGCAGAGCTTTGAACTCTGTCCAAAAAAAAAAGTGCACATTGGGCAGATCCATTGCAAAAAGATACCCGTTCCTGAGCTTTGCACTTGCAGGCCAGGCTCTGGTGGGTACATGCTGGATGGAATCCAGCCTTTGCCAGCTGGGCCGGGTGCTGTTGTGTAGAACACAACCTGCATGGAAGCACATCACAGCCCTGCTGGAACACTATTCTTGTCATGAGGATTCTTCTTTGTTTGTTTTTTATCTCCTGCACAGATATTTGTTAACTGCCCGCTGTGTGTCTATTGTAGGCACTTGAGAACACCAGTAAATAAAACAGGTGAAGATCTCTGCCCTCTGGCACTTATATCCAGTGGGGTTTACAGTCTCATGAGCTTGCATTTTTAAGGTTTACGACATAAAGTTAATAATAACTGTATACTCTAGGTGAAAAATAGTAAATTGCTGAAGACTTTAATCATTAGGTACAGAGAGTCGTGACCTTGTTGAAATCTTACCAGTGCCTTGAACTGGGCTTCCTTCTTACTGCAGGGTTTCAGCAGACCTCATCCTGAGGTCAAGGGCAGCTCGCTTCTGGCATTACTCGCTGTACGTGGCTCTCTCAGCTCAAGCCTTTCTTAGGGGCCTGAAGAAGGAAGCACGTTACCCCTGCATGGCTCTCAACACTTCCAGCAGCCCACCTGCAGTTCCTAGCAAGTCTCTGATTGAACATTTGACTTAAAAGGGCCATTCTGAATGTATAAGACATTTCTTGCATTTTGTTTGTTTGTTTTCTTATTTGGCCTTGGGTACCCAAAACCTGTGTCTTGGGCCATATTGATCAAAAGGTTTCTTTCTGTTTTTTGTTTGTTTGTTTGTTTGTTTGCTTGTTTTTTTTTTGTTTTTTTTTTTCTGTTTTGAGGTTTAGGAACTTCTGTTGGCCCAGTGTCATAAGTGACTTCTTTACTCTGATATCCATATGCTACCATCCTTTTAACTGTAGTCCTGGAGCAAAGCATGTAAGGGGACAGAAAACCAAAGATAAAGCTGGTAACGCTGGCGGCAGGGAGCAGCTCTTGTGAGTGGCGTGCAGCTGTGAAGTGTGGTTGCCGAAGTGTGCATCATTCTCTGTCTTCCTCTAACATCTGGAAGAGAACAATGCCCAAACCTACCTGATATAAATGACTAAGCTCAGGAATGCCTGTTCTAAAATGTGCCAATTTATATTCATTCCATTGAAAGAGAAAGCTGAATTAATTTTTTCAAAAGGACCTAATTCACATGCTATCATTCAAACGTATTTCTAGTCTTTTGATTCTGAGGTACTATAATTTCTGAGGATTGTGTGCTTTTGGGGAGAAAGTTGCGTGCTATTCAGTGAAATTAGACTTCTGTATGACCCAGCCATCGTATCTGTTACTGAAAACTCGCCTATTTTTCTCATAAGGTTCTTTTCCTTTTCACCTCTTCTTGATCAATTGTTAGGTGGTAACTAGTATTTGGGGGTGAAAAATGGGGACCATTAGGAGACTGATGGGTGTATGTAATGGGATAGACGAGTTTGAAAGAAGGCTCTCACATGAACTTTAAGGTTCCAGTTGGAACTCAAATGACCTGAAGGCCAGCCAGACTTCCTGTTGTACAAGAAAGTCATCTATAGGTATGGGGTGATTCAGAAAACCCTTCTCTATGTTTGCTTGGGAATCTACTAAGACTTTTTTGTATCTTCTAAGTGAATTTTGACTAATTTTTAAGGCTTGAGATTGTTAGAAACCATAGGATTCCTATATAAATTAAATGGAATTCCACTTCTTCCCTATCATTTTGGAGAGTATTATAATAATTAGAAGTAGGTGAGACTCAGAATTCAGTGTCAATTTTAGAAAATATATATCAGAGAGAAGAATGAAGTTGGCATGGTCTGCAACAATGGCATATTCTGTATTATTTTTTTATTTTTTGGTCTTTCTTGTTTTTAAAGAGAAAGGAAGGGAGAGGCAGAGACAGAAAGAAACATCAATAAGAGAGAACATTGACTGGCCGCCTCCTGCATGCCTCCCATTGAGGATCGGGCCTACAACCTGGGCATGTGCCCTGACCAGGAATCGAACCGGTGACCTCGTGGTACATAGGTCAATGCTCAACCACTAAACCACACCAGCTAGGCAACAATGACATACCTTGATAATGCATTTGTGTTTAGTGTTTGGGGTATTTGTTCTTATTATTTTTATAATGGGTTTATGTATGAAGTCATATTTTTGTCAGATTAATATTTAAGTAAGAATGTGTTCCCTGGGTGCAGAATGAGTCCCTAGCAGGAGGATAATCCAGGAGTATGCTGCTCAGGGGTCAGGAAACTGGGAAAGGGTTAAGAATACTGCCGAGCTGCAACCCCCAACCATGCTGGGATTATCACAGAATGGAGAAATAGATCATTTTACCTCAGTAAGTAATTTTAAGGTTTTCAGTCAGACCAAGTTGTCCTGTAAACATTTTAATACCTTGATTTTATTTCTTGTCGATCTGCATAATTTTAGTTTCTCGTGTACATAATTTGGACATATCTCCTCATGGAGAGTGCACCTAGGGTTAAGAATAGAAAGTACAATACTCAACAAAATCACAGGGCAGGAGCTAGAGGTTTTTGAAATAAAATCTTGGCGGGAAATGAAAGGAGACAAGTGCCTCAGTTGTGTTCTCAGGAGACGTGAAGAGCTGAGATGACGGGAGGCTGTGGCCTGTGCTTTGTCACGACGCTTTCATGGGAAGAAAATGTCAGGAAAAGGAAATGGAGTTTGAGTTTCCCAAAGCGTTTTGTTTTGTTTTATTTTATCTTAATCTCATGCCATTGCATTTCTACAGGTCATCAGTACCCAGGTAAGGAACAGGAGGTGAGAATTAAGACAGCCCAAAGCATTAGTTGTTTAGATTTTTTAAAAACCTGGGAAAAATACACAATATGCAACAAAATAATTTTCAAACATTGAATCAATCTATAGAGGAAGATCTTAAAGAGTCTATGGGATCAAGGAATGATAAATGGAATTCAATAGCATGGTGTTTTGACCGCTAAGGTATTATGTATCAAAACTCAGTACATTGTTTACTGTACTTATTAGTGCTTCATTTTAGTAAATGTACATATATTAAGAGAGACTTGTATAAATTCACCCCCAACCTCAGTCCCCCAATCTTTCTTTTACAATCACATCTTAAATTCACCAACTATAAATTATTCTTCTAGAAGTTTCTTGGGGAACTGCAAACTACTCCGGGGATAACTGCACTTTCAAAACTACCATCATTCTTTCTTGTTTCAGAGTGATGTATCCAGGGATTTGTCCTTGGTTTAATCAATCTTTTTCTTCAGCAAAACGTTGACTTTAGGGCATAGTTGTTTCTGTTGTGATAAGACTTTGAACATTTCTGTCACTGCAATTCAAGTCATACGTGGCTGTTGGGCAGCAGCCAGACACACAGGGTTGCAACCCTGCGTGCACAGAGGGAGGAACCTAGAGAGCAGGCATGGGCTGCACACGGCCAGACGCATGCTCTCTAGGACACACTCTCTCTATCTTTCCTTTCCCCCTCTAGTGTTTTTGACTGATGAATTCACTAAGCACTTGAATATCTCTGACTTTGTTCTTTCAGCAGGCCATTTGTTTATTTGAGAGCTTATTTTGGCAAGTGAATAATCAGCTATCTGAACAAGCTCAAGGGTGATCAACGGGAATATTTAACCTCAGCTTTAGATGACACACATTTTTAATGTTAGTATTTGAGACTTAGCAGTGCGACTGATCACAACTGGCTTTCTGTGAACACACATCAAAAGCTCTAAAGTGCACACATAAAACGAGTTTGAAAAACCCTCCTCGTTGTCGAAATTCTCTGTGATTTTTTTTATTTGCAGATAAGGAAGTGTGGACAGGAGATTTTTGCAGCCCTTTGTTCTAGATAGAACCCATAGATCTACATTGCATTGCTTTCCCCCTCTTAGATGCAGTCAAGTGATTTGATCTGATTCTCCTACCGGATGTGTTGTTTCCTAGAAGACGGAGCTGCTTGCAGGGAAAGTAAAAGTAGTGGGATCAGGCAATGGCACGTGTCTTTAGAGCAACAGCCTTCAGTTCTCACGATCTCCAGCCCCCATCCAAAGTTGTATATTTACTAATTTGGACATCTTAGTTTGGGATGGGGGTCAACAAACTGGCATGATGAACAATAATGTTATCTGGAACATGGAAAGCCCTAGACTAGACATCAGATGTAGTTCTAGCCTTGACTTCAGCACCAACTACAGATGAAGTCATAGATAACTCATTCCGCTTTCATGAGTCTCAGCATTATCATTTTTAAAATGGGTAGGATTATTAGATCAGTAGTTCTGAAACTTGAGTGTGCAACAGAATCAACTGGAGGACTTGTTTAAATTCAAATCAGTGGGCCTCCCCAGATTCAGTAGGGCTAGGATGGGGGTCTGAGAATTGCCTTTCTAGCATGATCCCAGTTGATGCTGATGTTGACTTCCTAGGAACCACACTTTGAAAATCACTGGATTGGTGATTTCTCTGACAACTTCCAGCATTTACTTTGGGTGGCTATTTCGTGCCCAGTGCTTAGATACAATAGCCTATATGGAGTTTCTGAATGCATTGTCCGTGGTAGGTACAAATAGTAGACTTTGCTACCAGTAGACTTTAATAAAAGGAGAAACTTGGATCAGTTTGGTAGTGAGAAAGCCCAAAGTATTAACAGTAGCTCTGAACCTAGTGAAAGATTCCAAAAAGTTTGTGTATGGGAGTTTAGCAGCAAGACCACAGTGGTGGTAGCTGGAAGAAGCAGACGTTCAGCTGAGGTGGTGAACTCAGTATAAGTGATGTAACACATTTCAACAAGTTTATGTACTTATTGGTTACAGAAAAGAAGAATTATTTGAGTTCACAAGTTAGTTACTGAGCAACCAACACACCTTTGAATTTCTACCATTAATGTAACTTTTGATATCAATGATAAAATTGGGCTGTTCCAGAAATTAAATTAAATATGATCTAGCTGGATCTGAAGCACCACTATCCTTCAGCAACTGTGAAATAAACACGTGTGCACCGACACAAACAGTATTAGTTCAGGGGAGTGTTGGCTTTCGTCGTTGTGTCTAGACTCTAGCAGACTCTATTAGTGATTCTGGAAAGCATTAAATCCTTGGCTTTTTCAAACCTTGCCCATAATATTATCAAGTTGTTTTTAAGTTGCATTTCAGTTCCTGCTATTAGGAAAACAACAACAACAGAAAACCTGGCTCACTACAGGAGCCAAAGTACATGATTTCTAGATGCAAATAGGGAAAAGAGGGACTGGTCAACAGAGTTTGTAACTATATTTTTTCTTTCTTGAATGCTTGATGATGGGGAAATAAAGGAGAATAGCTTGAGTTTATTTCTTAATGTTTAGGAAACTTATCTGCTGCTGAAGCTCAGTATTTCTGAATTCTTGAAACTTTTTCCAAAGCACTATAATGTTCCTTAGATTTTCATACCAGACTATTTGCTGGAAACGAGTTTGCAAATATAGACTCTGTCTATCCTAGGAAAGACTCAGGTTAAGAAAAGTTTAATTTTATAATTTAGTGGACAAGAGTGGTCCTGTGTGCACTGGCAAAGAAAATGTGATTGAGGATTATCAATAGATTGCAACCAAAAATATCTCTAATAATAATTATTTTTAAAAAAGACAAAGGCATTGAAACATGAATGAGCAGACATAAAAGATGGATTTCCAAGGTTTGGCTAGCTCTGCTGGGTGTGCGTGTTGGGGGGAGGGGAGGAGTGGGGATTTTCTTTCTTTCTTCTTACAAATAAAAATAACATTGTCCCACTCAACTCATGGGAAGGCAGTTTCTGCACAAAAACAAGCATAAAGCTTTCAGCAAATAGCTATACTTTGCCTGGGCAACCAGGCTTAGGAAGCCTCAGTTTGCGATTTAATCAGACAATTTTCAAAAGATGCATCCAGGAAAAATATCTTTGGCCTCTTACCTTCTCTCCACCAAAGCGATCATTTCCCATTACATCTGGAAATTGTAAATAACCATCACTGGCCAATACAAATTCTTAACCAGTAAGAACTAACCAGACACATGTTATGAGCCAATCAGAATGCTATAAAATGCAATGAACAGTTTACAGATTGTTGCAAGGATGCTTGCTGAAATAAACTGAGAAAGATTAGCACAGAAGAAACCTGTTGCATTCCAGTGCCTGGGCCAACAAAAGTTGTTGCTCTGTTGAAATCAACTGCATTCTGGTTTTCCATAGTAGTGAGAGGAAAGAAAGGAAGGGGTGAGGGAAGGAGGGAGGGAGGATATATGAATGAATGAATGAATGAATGAATGAATGAGAATAGCCAGCGTCCAGTCTCCCCTACTAGCCAGTTACATGAATAATATATAGTTCATGAGAATTTGGCTCAGAATAAATAAATTTTTATTTCCAGGCATACTGAGAATGTCCACAGCTCCAGGATTAGCCCTGAAACCCTCTAATCTAGTTACTAATTTGCATGTTTCTGAAATCTCAGAGGGTTTTCCCAAGACCTGGCTCAAATTCCTTTTTGTTGTTGTTGTTGTTGTTTCACTAAATCTAGATGGTGTTTTCACAGAAATATATTTCATCCCAAAAATGTAAGCTTTATATCTAATATTTAACAATTCTTTACATCAAAAGGAAGCAGAAAACAGCAATCCTTTCCAAAGAACAAAAAACACAACATGGTTTTTTTATACCCTCATGTAAAACAAAATTATTTTATGTAGTTTTGTGATAGCATAATTAATTATTTTTAATCTTATCCTCTCCTTGTAAGAATTTCAGTATTAGCTGAAACCATGTTTTTCTTTGTCTTCCCTTCATTTTTATAATCTATTGTTATCCACTTGGAAATATTTGATCTGATCATTAATGATCTTCCAGATTGGGAAAAAAAAAATGTCAACAGCAAAGTGTTACAAATAATGAAAATGGCATTCTGATTGTATTTCTTATACCCATTGGACCAAATTATTCTCAGTCCATACTGTCTCCAAGAAAAAGACGGATTTGAGTTGGAGTCTTCAGTCCTGATAGCTTTGTTTTGCTGTGGCTTATGCCAAGACTTACAGAGTAAATCACAAGAAAAGTCTTGAAGTCACTAATTGTTGAGACAAATGGACCATTTTTAAGATGTCAACATTGGATACCGATAGTT
Source organism: Molossus molossus (assembly GCF_014108415.1). Lineage (NCBI taxonomy): Eukaryota > Metazoa > Chordata > Mammalia > Chiroptera > Molossidae > Molossus > Molossus molossus. The sequence goes on along the minus strand of NW_023425366.1, from coordinate 27,031,568 downwards.
TAAAAGTACATGACTCTAGTTTTACTAGCTGGGCCATTCTTAATGAGGGACAAGAAAGGATTCAAAGATCAAGTCTCCATATACAAGGGTGGCCCTGAGTGTGAAGTGGGTTGTTTTTAATGACTTGCCAAGAGCCACTTGTAAAAATGTATAATAGAAGTCATTAAGAGATTCATTTCCAGTCGGCTCTGTTTAAATTCTCAAATGTTTTAATGAACTCACTGTATTCTCGATCATTATTTAATACTAGAAATAGCCTTGACGGACAAATAATAAAGAAAAGGGAAAAAATGTTTTTACTAATTGCCAAACTGAAGAAAAAAAAAATGCTAACCTACATTTTATTATCTGTATAACATGAGGGCCAGTGGTTTGAGCAGAAGAGTAAGTGGGGAGACAGGAAGAGAGAATTTAACCAAAGAATATGTATATACATGCACAGCCCATAGACTTGGACAATGCTGTGGGGGAGGCCTGGGGTGGGGCAGGGGCTGGGTGGAGAGAAGAAAAGGGGAATGGGGACATCTGTAATACTGTCAAAATGTTTTTAAAAAGGAGTAAATATAAAGGTTTGTAAGGTTTTTTTTTTGCCGGGAAAGAGTTGGAGGCGGGAAGTTCTCCTTCATTCGGCAGTAGAGCCTACAGAGAATAGATTAAATAATATTTCTGTGAACCTCAGAAAATAAATCAGCATGTGTGGATTTAGGAATCAGGGATAAATGAACAATAGCTGCCTTGTCATTTCAAATTCTATGTCTTTCTCCTGCGTTAGAATCCTTTCCTAGAAGCATGGGTTTTTTGGGTGCTTTTTTTTTTTTTTTGTCTTGAAAGGTAAGCTTTGTGGTTTAGAAAAGTTATCAAAGTGATGGTGAAATAACTCCAAGGAGGCCATTAGGAGGAAATTGACTAAAGCTGCGGAGCTCTGAGACCTGGACGCTTAAATTCCTTTACATTTTTTGAAGAATGTTTCAAATTCCTGCTCTACTCCTAGGAGGCTCTCGGACTTCAGATACTAATCCCAAGTAGAGTCACGGAGGCCGGAAGACATCAATTCACTGTGACAAACAGAAAGCTGAATTACGTTCCTGCCAAAGCCCGGTGTAGATTTATTTTCTGAACAACAACAACAACAAAAACCCTGTTGGACCAGATGTTTTAAGTTGTAGGAGAGACAGAGGCAATGCTATCCCACAGAATCGAGGATTTTCTTTGCCTTCTAGCTCTGACACCCAGTAGCTGCAGGATGGCCCTGAGCCACGGAACTGCCGTCCTCCCATTAGTAAACTGAGAGTGACTAGAATTTCCACTCAGGCTCCTTTCAGGATATTAAGTAGGTTACATATGTGGAAATGCTCTGTGTACTTAAGCACTCGACAGATCTCGAAGGCCTGAAGGATGGAGCTCAATGGGAATAAGGCTTGATTCAGCCGAGATCAAGTAATCTCAATCAACCCCTTTATATACATGTTCCTTTCTACCCACAACTCCTTGACTCCTGTTTTCAAGTGGATAGCAAGTTAAATGGTTTCTGTTTCTTACTGTTTTCTTAAGTTACATTCGGTTTGGCTCTTTCAGTACCTCTCTCCTGATCAAATTATAACAATGGGAGAAATAGCAAGGAAAAGTCTGAGAATCAACAGCAAGTGACGCTAGCAGAGAGATACGCAGTGACTGAGCTAGTCCAGGGTCCCATCCACCCAAACATCAGGGCCCCCTCTCTTTAACATCAAAATATTTTGAAACTCACCTCATTACTTCAAAATGGTTAAACTATTTAAATATTTCAAAACAGGAAAAAAATTGAAGTAATATAAGAAAATATAGTTTAATATTTATATAATTGTGAGGATGTGAAAGACTTTATAAACATGATACCAAGATCAGAATTTATCAAAGTAAATGTGGGTAAATATAGTACTATGAAGCTTTTATGACTAAATGAATATAAATAACTAAATGAAATAAAGGTGGATGAGAAAATGGGGGAGGGGGGTATTTGCAAAAGAAGGTAGTTGGTGCCAATATCTTAATATATAAAGAACACTTAGAAAACCAAAGAAAATTCTTTAACAGGAAAGGGGAAAAAAGAGACTGTTCAACAAAAAACAAGTATTAATGATGCAAAAACATACTTTAAAGTGTTTGTTTTTTTAATAGTTTAAAAAATGCATTTTAGACAGCAATGAAATACTTTTCAATTGGCATAGATTTTTTTTTTTTAAATGAAACTCGTGAGAGAAACAGAAAATCTCACTGCAGTTAGGAGGAGTTTTGACATGATCTGTCCTTAAGAGAAGCCATTTGGCCACACTTCAAACCCTTTGGTCCAGCAGTTCTAGTTCAGGGAAAATATTCGATGAAAATAATCCCGCATGTATGCAATTATTTGTCTATGGTACTTTCCAATTGAGGATGATTCTGTCTCTCAGGGAATATTTGACAGTGTCTAGTTGGGTTGTCACAACTTGGGGAAGGAGGTGCTACTGCACACAATGGGTAGAGACACCCCCATGCTACTTGGGGGAAGGGGGTATTGCATGCAATAGGTAGAGACACCCCCATGCTACTTTGGGGAAGGGGTGTGTACTGCTGCGTGCAATGAGTAGAGACACCCCCATGCTACTCGACATCCTGAAATGCATGGGGCAGTCCCCCAGAACCAAGAATTATCCAGTCCAAAGTGTTATAGAATAGAAGGTAGAAAATCCTGGTATACATGAATGTTTACTGATATGCTAAATATCCTAAAACAAAGGGCTAGCTAAATACATTATGGTTCTTCTGTATGGTGGACTATTTTGCAACAGTTAAAGTGTCATCAAACTGTATCTAATGATATGGAAAGCTTTCATAACCTATTAGAAAAAATCAGTCACAAAATAGAAGGATCCCATTTGGGGGTAAAAACATAGACTTAATGAAATGTATCCATTGCCAGGTATTTACAGGAGTTATCTCTATGTAGTTGGGTATGATTTACTTTTAAGTGTATCTTTATAGCCTAATTAATAGTCAATAAAACAAATTCTGATATATTTTAAAAGAAAATTATATAATGGATTTATATACAAGTTATAATTTTAGAATCTATTGATTGAGAAAACACATGACAGATAGCTATTATAATTTTATTAAATCTTTAAAATATATGTATATCATTAGAATAGACACTACACACATTTGAAAGACAGCAATATATGTATTTGCTATCAGGTTATTATCCTTTCTTATATTTGTTATAATAATTGTGGCCTGAATATAAGCCTGAGCTAGACATTATCAATCCTTGATCAACCCATAGGTGTTTACAAAGGTGAAGCTACATTTATATACTAATAGTTATTTTCTTAGCTTTTCCTGCCTATGAAATTGAAATAAGGTTGTCAGAAACTAAAGTAATTGGTATAATCCAGTGTTAATATAATTCTGTTAACAGTAGGCCACATTTTTAAAGCCTGTTAAAAATGAAAAGTAAAGTGTAAATAGTGTGGAAGCCACAATTAATGTGGACTCTAGTACTATCAAATGATTTCATAATAATTTTTCTGACTGTCTTTTTATTAAAATTCAACCATGGACTTGAGAAGAAACTGTGATAATGAAATTACTTTTCATCTTTCTTAGATGTGATTTTTTTCCAGACTTCCATTGACCACCTTTGAAATAACTTAGTACATGATACTGACAAGCTTCTAAATTTGAAGAAACATTTTTACTTGTATTTATTAACAAAATAATTATGCCTTGACATTATGCTTTATGAAAAATATTATTTTCTTTCTGTATACTCTAGAAATGTAAATTATTTATTAGTACCCCCAATTATTTGTTCAGTGTTTGTAAAATGCTACTCTCAGAGAGGTACTGATGATGCAAATGTTAATAGATATTAACTCACATTTTAACTCATTCTCCTATTCAGAAAATATTTATTTAACTACTAGTACATGCCAAGGCACTGGGAATATGACAGGAAACAAAGCAGACAACATCTTTGCCCTCGTGGGGATTAAATTCTGTTGAAGGCTGGTGTCTGGTTATGAAGAGTTAGGCGTCCAGCTGGGGACGAGGCAGATAGGAAACAAACTAGTTCAATGCAATATAGTAGCTCCTACAATGAGGGTTTGTACAGGGTGTTGTCAGAATAGCAATGAGAAAACCAACCCAATTGAAGACAGACAAGTCCAGTGAAGACTCCTGGAAGACAAGATGCCTAGACAGAAAAGTAGGCATTTCCCATGGGGGAAATTATGGGAACAGTGTGCCAGCAGGGCAGAGCTTGGCATCAGCAGTGGCATATAATCCCAAGGAAGAATTGGCCTTTCTCCTGGAAAATGAAATATTAGTAAAACAAGGTATTGAGCATTTTACTAAGTGATGTCAATAAATGAGGCAAAGACTGCCATTGAAGTACATCACTGCAGAGCTGGAGATCTTTGAGAATCTTTGCCCCAAACATTTGTTTTTTAAAGACAAAGAAACTTCCCTGTGTGGCTTAGCTGGCTGAGCGCCATCCCATGCAATGAAAGGTCGCTGGTTTGATTCTGGTCAGGGCACACTGCCTGGGTTGCGGGTTTGATCCTTGATTGGGTTGCATATGGGAGACAACAGATTGATGTCTCTCTCTCATACCCATGTTTCTCTCTCTCCCTCCCTCTCTCTGCCTCTCTCTCTAAAATCAATAAAAATATATTACAAAAAATAAAGATGACGAAACTAAGATTCAAAAAGTCATATAATAGATTTACAGCAGAGCTGAGAGGCCCCACCATCTCCTGCTGGCCAGGGTAAGCTGCTCTCCTCAACTGTGTAGGCAGTTTGATACCAAGTTACACACACTTGACGAGGCACCAAAGGATCACAGCTAATCATTCTGATTTTGCATCTCATAGGAAAATGATTAATTGTGGTATTCCCTTACATGGGTATTAAAAATACTTGATTATATATTCATTTATTCATTTTGGGGCACACATTTATGGTCTATAACACAAATTCCAATTGAGTAGTCTGCATTTTGGAGAGGAAGAAAAGTAAGATGAGGGGATGAAGCATCCTGGATGAAATTATTCAGAATTAACTGTGTTTCAGCTGTATTTCTGCTGAGCTTTTTCCCAGACTTACCATCACTAAACAGACTGGGATTCCCAAAATCTTTTTGTTTGGGTTTTAAATAATAAGTGATGAGATGCAGAAACTAAGGGACAAGGCACTGTGTATGCAGGAACTTAATATTTTGTAGAGTAAAAGCGTCATTCCATAGCCTGGATTGACCAGGGAGGAGGGCCTAGGCATTAGCTGGGGTTTCACTGTAAGAATTACTGTGTCTGTCGAAATAAAATGGTGGAGAGAATGGGATGGTAAAAGTGGTAGTAATAAAGATAAACTTAACTTTTAAATCATAGATTGTATAATACAATGAGTTCATTGAACAAAAAAAATTAACTCCCACATAGCAAAATGTCAAATGAGAAATATTGTAGAAACTTGAAATAGGCCAGAAATAGCTAGGGAACGAAGAAGAAAAAAATAACCAGTCATCTGTGTTTCAAGGTGACCAGAGATATTAGACAGTTACAAGAATAATGCGTAAGTGGGAAAATGAAAGAGGTAGGAAACCTGAAAATCATTCATCTTTCTTCTGGACCACCACCTCTCCCTATCCTGGCTGCTTTGTCCATTGTCTTGGTCAGGTACATTGTGTGTGCATGTGGACAGGAGGAGTATGTAAGAGGTAGGATTATGTTGATGTTGGAAGCAATCTGTTTCTTCCATTTCCTTTGCTTCAGCATTGCTTTCTGAGTAATCTACAGCATTAATTTTTCGAGTGGGTAATTTCCTTTTCCCTCCCTTTAAAAATAATTGTTTATGGCTTGTCTTGGTGCCAAAAATATCACAGTCTTGTTTCAGGAAGCACAACTCCATGAACAGGAACTCCGCACTTCCAAAGATGTTCTTGCGCGTAGACAGGACCCGGGGTTCACGCCCACGCATCTCGGCTCTGCGGGGGCCGCGGAGAGATCTGCCTGCTCAAGCTCTGTGCGTGGGCTTCGTGGCGCTTCCCAGCCTGGGGCTTGGGGAAGTTTGGAAGCGAGCTAAACAGTCTCATATTTGATCTCGTGTTTGTCTCTACCCTTACCAAACGAAAAAAATGGGAAGAAAAGAACGGGATTTTCTAGCTGACAGACACTAGCGAAGAAGCGCGGGCGCGGGCCCAGAGAGGCGGCCTTCGTGCAAGCAGCCCTGCGTCGCCCTCTGTTTCAGAACCGTCCTTTCCGTTCGAAAGAATGCCTTGAACCACTATGAAGCAATTCAACACTGATTTGCTTAAAGGATAAAAGCCGTAGCACACAGCAGGACGAAAATTAAGATTGGGCTCAGATGTGCTATTGGGGGAGAGGGGGTGCCTCCAGAACCCAGCCCTTCCAGTGTGGGGAAGGCTACAGCACCGTGCAACTGTTTCCCTGAACCCCAGCCCACACTGGGTGTGTAGCATATGTTTTCTTATACTTGGTTGTGAATATGTCAGGCTACTCTAGGGATAAGGAAAAACTGAGACAGTAAGACCAGTAAGCACATATATAAATACCAGGTGAAAAACTTGGAGAAGCTTCATTGAGGTTAAAAAAAAAAAAAAAAAGTAGGCAATTTCCTGGAGAAGTTGTATTTTCATTCCTCACTGCTCACCTTTGCTAATTGATTTACTATTATTTTCAACATTATTTCATTATTTATATGTAATTATCAGACTCCAATATCATGCAACATCAAAGATAAATATTTGGTGGCAAAAACAGATGTCACTAGAAAAAGCAAGCACACAGATGCTATTTAAATATGCTATATGCTTACTCCGAAAATTACCCTTTAAATCTAAGAAAGGAGTAGTACGTGGACATATGGCAAGAAATGCTGCCTCATTCATATGCTTTTACTACTTTTTGTCATGTTTGCCTCAAGCACAATTGTGCTTTTTTTACCTCTTCAACTTCATAACAAAAACAGTTAAAAAATGTGGTATGTCCTGTTGCTTCAATTTACACATCCACAGTTTAGCCAGAATCAAACTCAGAAATCTGTTGTTTTTGTTTTCCCACTGATGTAGAGGAAAAAAAATACCATTAAACAACGCTGTCCTCTTTTTTTCATGTTTTTTGAGATGTTCTACTCCAAGGATAGTGTCAACTCTAAAAGCAGGTACTTATCATTTGCTTTAAGAGGAGCATTGTCACAGGTTTGCTAATTCTTAATCCCCAAGATAGAAATACAGTGCAGAGCTCCAGTGGAAAGCCGAGAAAGCCCCCGACATTTAGAACTCTTCTGAGAGGGCCCATCAGTGAGAGGACAGGCTGGCCATGTACTCAGCACACTTCATCCTCCCCTAGTGCTCAGCCAGGCCAGCCTCCGCTCAGCCCTGCTTCCCTGTGCACTGTGGCTACAGCGGTGCTTGAGACATCAACCAGAGATGTTGCTATGGAGTAAACATAGGGATGTAAATATACACCAAAGTACAGAAATGCGGGTGTTTTGATTTATTGGACTCCCATTTCAAGGCAGGCAAGGCTCAATTTATCAAACCAGCAAACGGTGAAAGAGTCAATAAGATGCATCACTTAGGGAAATGCCCCCAGGAATTGATCCAAAATATTGGCATAATATTTAAGTTCATTTGCCAAGATCATAAATCATTCTAGCTCCATGAGCAGGCAGGCAGCAGGGCAGAGAGGCGAGGAAGCTGTGTGGGGAACCCTGGCTCACTCTCCACTTGGTGCCACATGGCCTCCAGCATGCGACCTGCTCTGCCGCCAGCTGCCACCTCGCAGGGGACTGTGAACAGGCTGCTGCTACTCCAGGCATCACCGGGCACTTCATATTAAAATCTTCTAATAAATGATACTGCAGCTATTTAGCTAATTATCGCTATTTGAGCGTATATCTTGAATGCGTCCATCTGGAACCTTCAAAATCGACTCACGGTGATATGATGAATGTATATGTCATGAGAAGGAGAATATTCCAAAGGAGAAATGTAGCATTATCCAGAATGAGAGGCAGAGAGCCCCCAGTAATTGACACTGTACTCAGCCACAGCTTCATCATCTATACTTTTTATTCTGAAACGTATTTTTATTCTCTATGTAAAAGATTATTAAACAAATCAGCAATAGGAAGTCAACCATCTAATCTTCCAGGCACCACATGGTAATGTAACTTTTAAATTGGATATGGCACATTCGAAAGACTTTAAAGAAAATGGCTCTGTCATTGTCACTATCAAAATAATGAAAATGTCCTGCTTTAAATATATTCTATACCCAGATTGGAGGAGGCTCAGGAGACACGGCAAATAAATGCAGTGGGATCCTGGATTGGATCACGGACAAGAAAAGAACATTAGTAGGGCAATTGATGCAGTTTTAATAAAAACTTGTAGAGTAGTTAACACTGTATTAGTGTTATTTTCCTGCTTTTGGTCATCACACTATGGCCATATAATATGTTAAAATTTGTGGAAGCTGAGTGAAGGGTATATGAGACACCACTGTGCTATTTTTTGAAACTCTTTTTATAAATCTGGAATTATTTCAAAATAAAGAGTTAAAAATATTCCATTAATCTGATTTTCCACTGTTACATTTGTTTTCAAGTAGGTCAGTTTAGAGAATGTTTCCTATAGTATTGATCTCTGATTATAATTTAATAATCTGCATGGAATCACAGACTATTAAACCTGAATAGATTTATTTAGTTTATTGATGGAGGAAGAATGAAAAAAGCAATATTTAACTATTAGTTTACTAGGTGCCAAGTTGGAACCAGCTCTGTTAGTTGTCTCCCAGTATTGGCTAACCTGTTTTTTCTTCACACCCTGATTTTACTCAGGGCCATGTGTGCCCAACCTAGGTGATAGTTCGTGCAATCTCCCTTGAAACTGGGTGGTGCATGTGAGCCAGTTCTGACCAATAACATAAAATGAGAAGATGCAGGAAATACTTCTAAGAAATTTTTCCTTTCCCTATAAAAGGAACAAACACATCTGATTCCTCCCTTATCCCCTATTTTTACCAACCTTGAATATAGCTAGGATGTATGAAATCCTGCCAGCCAACTTGTGACCAAGAGGCAGAGCCCAAGAGTTTTGATATGGGAGGAAATTAAAACCTTATTAGTTTGATCCATTATTGTATTGTGTTTTGGTTTTTTGTTGTTGTTGTTGTTGTTATTTGAAGCTGAAAACATTTCTTCTTATTATTTTTTTTTATCCTTACCTAAGGACTTTTTTGCATTTATCTTCAGATAGGGCGGGAGGGAGAGAGAAAGAAACATTGATGTCAAAGAGACACATCGACTGGTTGCCACCCACATGACCCCACCGGAGCCAGAGACAAACTGCAACCAAGGTATGTGCCCTTACCGGGAACCAAACCCAGGACTCTCTGGTCCGCGGACCGACACTTTAACCTCTGAACCAAACTAGCTAGGGCTGAAAACATTTCTAATTCATCCAAAAGATTTACATGAACTATTTCATTTCATCCTCACATATACTTCCTTAGATCCTTACTATTTCATTTCATCCTTACATATCATCTCTGATATAGACATTATAATCCTCTTACCCATTATTCAGATTGGAAAATTGAGAGTTACAAAGGTTGATTTACTCCCCCACAGGCATACAAGTAGGGGTGGATTTGTAATTGGAATCTAAGTATGACTGCTCTAAGCCTCCTTCTTTTTCCACCACGCTATAATGTCTCTACACGGTTACTTATACACACTGCATAGCAGTGAAAATGCTAGGTTATGATACTTGCCTAGAGTTACCCAAGTAGTGGGGGTTGTATCAAGACAAGGTTCTGAATTTCCTCAAAGCCTGGATCTCTTATTTCTATATAGCAGGCAGTAAGGTGTACAGAGAAATTCCCACATCTTGGATACGGTCTTATCATTGCACACCCCTGTGGAACAGTTAGAACTAGCTTTCTTTCTTGTAATTTTTTAGTGAAGAGTTCTCTGCAACAAAAGCTGTGTGACCAGCTCAGGGTCTAAGAGTTGGTCATCAGTGGACCTGGGAAGGGATATCAGCTTCCTGGAACCTTGCTAGTTTGCTCTAATGCATGACACTTGCTTGCACATTTTCATCACCATGAACTTTTCCCTAAACAATACTCCTTATTGACATTTTCACCCTTCACTGCACTGATAAATGTAGCCTTGATGGAAATCAAACAGTGGAAAAACATGGTTCTGAATATTTTTGTTGGATTTTAGTTCATATTCTTTTTAATTAGAAAAAGAATGTCCAGCACACCTCAGTGTGCAATGTTACTTTATTGAGCACATACTTAATGCACCTGTGTTACACTGAGGATATGTGTAGGGAATCTGACAGGTGGTCACCAGTCCCCTGAGGGTTACATTAAAGTTTGAGAGGAGGGCAGATATCAAGATTCTATAAATGGTTGAAGCTCTGACTGAGAATTAGAAAATTTGATTCCAAACCAGGTCTGCTTCTGAAAGGCTAACTGCTATCACAATGGAAGTCAATATTGAAGAAGAATCTGGGGTATTATTGCTCAAAAATATCTTTTGCTTTTTCCAACCAAACCCCCCTTTGTTCCATAACCACAGTTATCTGGACTAATAGAAGAAGGTAAAAACAACAACAACACCACTAACTTATAAAAAGAAAAGGAACTATCTGTAAATGAACTAAAAGAGTCATGAATTGATAAATCATAAAATGAAAATTACAGGCATGATATTAGCACACATGCTCTATACTCTTGTTTTTCTAGCAGTCTCCACTTCCTCTTCTCCTTTACTTAATGGTACAGGATAGTTAAAACCAAAGAAGATGCTATGCACCCAGGTTTACAGGAGGTAATGGCATTTTTATTTTTGGAGGCTGATCTGTGGAATACCAGGTGTATCAGCAAGAAAGGAGGCTGGTGGTTTATAGGCTTCTGAATCATTGTTCAACTTCAATGAAAATCCTGGTCCCTTGGTAAGGGAGCAAAATATACCCTGTCTTTCCAGAGTATGGAAGACAAATAGTTACACTAAAAGGCTTTATGTATACTCATCACTGAAGGCATGATGGAAAAGGCTAGGCTTTGGATCACATATTTTGAAATTAGACCCCCTCAGCCACACAAGCTATGTCAACATGAGCATTACTTAGACTCTAAGCCAATTCAAAGGAGAATAATAATACCTTCTTCATGGTGTAATTTCATGAACTTACAAAATATTGGCATAGAGTAGAGCACAGTGCCTATTTAGACTCAATAAATGATTGGAATTAGTGGAGGAAAGAGATCATGCCCACTAGTCTTCTATTCACCACTTATTCCCATCCCAAATAACCTTCACTATTTCTCTTCTTCTTTCTATATTGGTTCTTTCTATCTCTAGCTTGACATGTAGACTTTTAATGCCTCTTCAATTCTCTGAAGACCTCATTAGTGACCAGAGATGTCAAAAATGGCATGACCCTTCTTTTCAAGGTCTAAAATGCTTGACATTTAAACAGAAAGGAAAGACCAGATTAATAAAGTTGTTTCTTTCTTTGCACTGCATTCACTCAGTCCCACCTAACCTTACTGAGTAAGGCTTCACTTTAAATGTTTTACTTTAAGCACATTTTTCCAAAACTTGGAGAATTTTTAAATAATGAAAGAAATGATCAATGGCCTAGAGTACAGTCTACTGAGTGTCATACTGATTGCCATTGATTGTTATATAGCAGAGTGAAGGCATAACATGGAACGTGTGGTTTATATGGTTCTTTAGAATATGCTCTACTTGGAAAAAGGGGATGGATGAGTTAAGAAAGTGTGTTTATTGGATGCCCTGTCAGTTTAAGGAAATGGACAGAAGAAAACAATAATCTGGAAATCATACCACTCATAAATATTCTAATGTTGCTTGATTCCCTTGCCTTCTCTTTGCACATGGATTCTTCTTGTATATATCATCTTAGTTTCTCATTGTTGTTGTTGTAGCAAATTACCATAAACTTAGTGGCTTAAAAATGCGTTATTCTCTTACAAATCTGGAGGTCAGAAATCTAAATCAAGGTGATGGCAATGGTGTGTTCCTCCTGAGACGCTGAGGGAAGATTTTTGTTTTTTGGGTTTTTTTTAGCTTCTCTTGATTTTATTCTTTTTTCTAGCTTCTGAAAACTACCTGCATTAATTAACTTATGGTCTTTTCCTCATCACATTTTCTGCTACTAACTCCAACCCTCTTGCCTCCTTTTTCTTCCTCTTATAAGGACCCTTGTGATTAAATTGGACCGACCTGGATAATCTAGGATGGTGTCCTCATCCTAATGTCCTTAATTTAATCTGCACTATTCATTTACCATGTTCTAGAAGTTAGGACCTGGACATCTGAGTGGGAGGGAGGCCACCATTATTCCATCTACCACATATGTTGATCTAGATGTGGTTTTGTTTTAAATTTTACTGTTCCGCTGTGAGTTTCTCTAAACCAGTTTACCTGGCTATGGCCCTAGACTTCAGAATCTGTTCTCACCTTTGTAAATTCAGCCTTTGAGCCTGGCATGCCCCCAACCACAACGGGGAGATCACCTTGTGGCCTGCCCTGACAGGTTTAGCCAGCCCATTGTTCTTCTAAGGGGATGCTACTTTAATAAAGCCATGTTAACCTGGTTGTAGAGAGAATTTGACAGCCTAAAAATAAAAAATAAAAATCTGACAATAAGCCCTGGCTAATTACTAACTAATCTGAACAATAGTTATTCCTTGTCTGTTAGGATCCTTAGTATTGAATTTGGAGGTGGAGGCAGAGGCAGCTGAGGTTGTTGTCCATGGTCCTGAACCACCTGCACACTGGGGTTCAATTGTTTCCCTTGACCTTTGGGACATGAGGGACTCCATCCATTTTTCTCTCTCTCCCAGAGAAGTAGTTAGGGCTGTGAAGGGAACTTAGTGAGAAAGTATAAAATAGACAGAGCTACTGGACAGGCATAGCCCTTAATAAGTTGTCAGGTAAAAAATAGAAAAACATTTTTGACACAAGTTTCAAATAACTGTAAGTACAAAAAAGATATCACAATTGACCATGGCATAAATATAAAATAATTAAAGGAGATTAGGACATTTGTGTATTGAACAGTTTAAAAGGTGCATACATCAAACAGAATAGGTAAAAAAAATGTAGTGATTATTCATTGAATTGCCCCCAAAATATTCAAAATTAGTGGGCGTTTTGTTTGTAATTTGATGGAAAATGCTATCTTGTGTAATTTATTACCTATAATTTTTATCTCATGCATTTTTGATAGCTCTGTCATGTTTCTAGAAATTACTTTCTGCCCTTCCCCCACTCTCTTTTGTCTCCCACAAACAGACACCATCATCACAAACCATGGTAGGAATAAGCCATTCCGTGGATTTCTCTTACCCCTTCAAACACAAACTATACTTTTGATCTTTGACCTTATCTGTGATACTCATTTGCATTTACCTCCTGATCTTGCAAACCTCCAATCTTTAGGAACAGAATGGGAATCAGGAATGGATTTTGGGTGCTGGATTTCCATGACACACATTATTTGATAGATTTCACAAACACCACACATTTGTTTCACTAATTCGGAACTTCCATGAGACACAGGAATGAAATATGGACCAGGCATGTCTGCTGCACACACTTTTTAATAATTAAAAACTACAGTAACAGTCTTTTTACATATTGATAAGGCCTGCCAAAGCATCCTCATTGCAATTGCATTATGAAAACATTCTGCTTATTTTCCCACACTCTATTAATTGTAACTATATACTTGGACATACCAGAGATTTTAGACATGAGGATGTAACAATTGTCTGATTATGTAAGTTTCTACCTGAAGTACTAGGTTTTTAACGAGGAAGGCTTAAAACAGATTTTAGTTTTTATTTCTCAGGATTAAAAATAGATGCCTGTGACATTTTGTGAGTTTCCTTAATGCAAAATGAAAGCTGAAGTTTTGTTTCTGTATTTAATAACAATAATAATATAATAAATAGGCTTATAAATTAATAAATCTGAATCTAGAGCCCTTTGTTAAGTGAAACATTAAAAAAGAAGTCAGGGTAGATGCTTGGGGTTAACAAATTGTAAATGTACTACTCTTGGTCGCAGAATTAGCATCATACAGAAAACTGTGGTAGGTTTTTATCCTAATTGCTGTTACCCCAAAATTCCAGTTTTGCTTAAGGCACACCTCCATTTTATAGCTAGTTAATAAAGAAGACCATAGCTTAAAGTCCATGTTTCCATGGAAACAACCAATTAGATGTGTAACTGAAGAGATGGAAGACAGCTGCCAAAACTCTCAGGGAAAAAAAATGATCTGGGTTGGCAACCTACAAGAAACATTGCCTGCTAAAAACTTTTGCCAGCTTCTCCTAGCATTGGCCTGCGAGTTTATATCTGAACAAACATCTTGCACCCATTTGCTAAGTGCTGCATCTGTAATATATTCTAAAAGGATAATTGAGTCTGGGCCTCAACATATGTGATGGTGAAGCAGGAAAAAATTCTCACATTTTTTAGGATAATTTCTCTCATATGTTTCTTATAACTTCATGGCACCAACATCAACACAAGAGAAAGAAAGGAACTTTAAGTGAGCTAACTCTAAGTTCAGAAGTGTATTCATAACTCGTATTTTAAATATCTCTATGTTCATTGTTTATATATAACAATGTATAATACTAATGTATAGGAAAAGTAGAATTATAGAACTTAAATGAAATATGCGAACCACTAATTTGGAGCTTTGATGTTCAATCCTTGTATACCAGTGCCACACTAATTACAGATATATCTTAATTTCTACTTCCTAATTACTCTGTAGATTCATTGTGCTTTGTTTTTAGGAAGCTCAATATGCAAATATAATGCATTTCCAAAACAGAGGAATAAATTGAAGATAATTTGTATTAAAATATATTTTACATGCATTATTCCATTCATCCTCTCAAAAACCTAGTAAGGAAGGATGTTTTCATTTTTATTTTGCAGCTAAAGAAACTGAGATATAAAAGGTTCAGGGACTTGCTTAACATCACACTTTGCAGTTAGTAGTAGAATTAGGGACACACTCCCATCTTGTACCTCTAAACCTAGCATTATTTTACTCTACAGTATGGGTCCCACACTAGTTTAAAATGAAATGCACCTGGGTCTCAAATATTAATATATCAAATAGTGTAACTTTTGAACTTTTACTCCAAAAAGGGTTTATAGTTGAGACTCATCAGTTAGCAATATACATAAAAGCTATTCCTTACAATCCACCTGTGTCTTTCTCTTGTTTGTAGGTAAGTGATTGGAAATTAAAACGGACAATGATGGGGATCACATTCAATTAGCATGAAATTATACACAGTGACTGTGTTCAAATCTTGTTAAGAGATTGTCAGACTTATAAAATTACAAATACACATAGCATGATTTTGAATACTGAAAGAGAAGTTGAATCAAACTGTAGAAGCTTGACACAGAAATTTTGGGTCTTAGGAGACATTAGAATTTCCCTTTCAAGAAAATGGTATATATAGTGTGAAAACTCCTATTCTGTGTTTTTGTTTTTTGTTTTTTTAAATAAATTTAAAGGTTGAATAACTTCTTCCTTACATTGGCATGACATTCCTTTATGCAAGAAGCACCATTACTACATTCAGTCTAGGACTATACTAATTATCTCCCCATAGCCATGTTGATGAGTAAGACAAGACACATACTTTCACTCCCTCCCCTCACACGCCAACAATTAACCCAACAAAATAAACAAAAATGAGAAATACGTTGAGAAAAGTATAGTGGTTTATTTAAAACTGGTCAAAATCTGCAAGTGAAATCAAGAGATGACTTAAATATATTTCCTGTATTTTTGTTGTTGTTGTTGACTTATGAGATATCTCTTTTATTAATTTATTTTTGCTACAGATGTTTCTCCTTCCCCCCCCCCAGATACCCTCTTCCCCATTCCACCCCCACCCCCCAGCATTGTTGTCTATGTCCATTGGTTATACATACATGCATATAAGTTCTTTATATCTCATCCACCCCTCCGCCCCCTCCTCTGAGGTTTGTCAGTCTGAACCATTCTCCTTTCGATGTCTCTGGGTCTATTTTGTTCATCAGCTTATTTTGCTCATTATATTTCACAAATAAGTGAGATCATGTGGTATTTGTCTTTCTTTGACAAATAAGGCCCTGGCTTATTTTGCTTAGCATAATACTCTCCAGGTCCCCCCATGTCATCTCAAAGGATAAGAGATCTTTCTTTCTTACAGCTGCACAGTATTCCATTGTATATATGTACCACAGCTTTTTTTTATCCATTAATCTACTGATGGACACTTGGGCTGTTTCCAAATCTTAACGATTGTAAATAGTGCTTCTATGAATATAGGGGTACATATATTCTTCCTGATTGGTGTTTCATGCTTCTTAGGATATATTCCTAGAAGTGGGATCCCTATGTCAAATGGAAAATCAATTTTTAATTTTTATAGGAAACACCATAGTGTTTTCCATAGTGGCTGCACCAGTCTGCATTCCCACCAGCAGTGTACTAGAGTACCCCTTTCTCCACACCCTTGCCAGCACTTGTTTGTTGATTTGTTGATGGCGGCCATTCTTGCAGGTGTAAGGCAATACCTCATAGTTGTTTTAATTTGCATCTCTCTGATGATTAGTGACATTGAGCATTTCTTCATATGTCTTTTGGCAATTTATAAGTTTTTTTTTTGTAGAGGTGTCTCTTTAGGTCTTCTGCCCATTTTTTAATTTGGTTATTTGTCTTCCTTTTGTTGAGTTGTATGAGCACACTATATATTTTGGAAATTAACCTCTTATTTGATGTATCATTGGGAATTATGCTCTCCCATACAGTGGATTCTCTTTCCATTTTGATGATTGTTTCTTTTGCTGTGCAGAAGCCTTTTAGTTTGATGTAGTCCCATGTGTTCATTTTTTTTCCTTTGTTTCTCTTGCCCTTAGGCATTGTGTCAATGAAAATTCTGCTGCGTATGATATCTGAAATTTTGTTGCTTACATTTTATTCTAGGATTTTTATGGATTCATGAGTCACATTTAAGTATTTTATCCATTTTGAATTTATTCTTGTGTATGGTGTAAGTTGATGGTCTAGTTTCATTTTTTTCAATGTAGCTGTCCAATTTTCCCAACACCATTTGTTAAAGAGGCTGTCTTTACTCCATTGTATGTTCTTGCCACCTTTGTCAAATATTAGTTGAGTGTAATGTCTTGCGTCAATATCTGAGTTCTCTGTTCTGTTCCATTGATCTATACAGTCAGCCCTTGTTTATTGCGGTTAATCAGTTCCAGACTCTACTGCGATAAATGAATTTTTGCAAAGTAGGATTCTTTATTTATAAATTGAATATTTTCACAGTTAGAGCATAGAAAACCTGTTTACAACCTTCTAAAAATGTTTTTTAACATTATTAGAGCCCTCTATACATGAAATAACACCCTTTAGTCACCATTACACTCATATTACCCAATATATTAGACAAAATAAGAACAAATAAGACATATTTGACATTATAAATATCATATTATTATTGTACATTTAATTACACACACACAGTTCTTACACACAGCCACTAACCTATGAAAATAGTGCAACTTGTTCGATGATGCAGATGAAGAGATGTACTGCACAGTAAAGAAGAGCAAGGTTACTGCTCCTCTGAAGGCAGGACCTCAGTAGGAGAGTCTTCAGGTGGTGCAGTATCTTTAGCAGGTGCATCGTCATTGTCTTCTGCTAAAGGAGTACTAGGAGTAGGTAGTGGATATCTGGGTGCGTGGCTGAAGAACATGGTGATAGGTAGTTGCTGGCACTGTCTTTTCATATGCGTGAGGAAGCTTTTGTAGGTTTCTGTCACTCCATTAAGTGCATTATGGAACTGCAATGCATGCATCATTTGCAGGTCTCATTTGTCAATGATGTCCTGTACTACCTTAATAGTTCTCACAACTTGAGAGAGATGCTCAAGTGTAAAGCCAACTTCCTCCTCCTGACCCCCAGGAACCTCTGGCTGCTCTTCCTCCTCCTTACACACAGACTTAGTTATTTCCATCAAATCCTCATCAGTTAAGGACACCTGTTCTGGATGATACTCGCCCTCCTGAAGGATCTTCTGGAACGTGTTGTTCATGTAGTCCTCTGCTTCTGGCTGGTCAGCAGAGACAGTTTCTCCATGGAGAACCACACTCTTCAGATAAGACCTCTTCTGGAACTTCTCCAACCAACCTTGCTCACCATGAAATCCATGAGTGTTGCAGAAGAGGGTACTACTAGTTGAGGTTCATCTGCCTTAAGGCACTGATAGAGCTGCCCCACCTTCTCCCGGATGACCAGCAAATCCAACAGAATGTTTTCTTGTGGCTGTCACTGATTCAAATGGCTAGGGCAGACTCCGTTTTCACTATGAACTTATTATGACTTGTCACGATGCACTTTGCTTCCTTGTTGAAGGACACAATAGCCATTGCATGGATGTTCTTTTCATCTTTGTGGTTGGAGCCAACAGTAGACTCATTGAAATCGTAATGGCAGGCAACCTCCACGATTTTCTTGCCATCTTTGATCATATCCGAGAGTTTCACCTTCTCCTGGATGGTAAGCTCTTCCGGTGCTTAGTTTCATCGTCAGAAGGCTTAGAAGAAGCAGCACATTTAGGAACCATTATGGGGCTTAAATAAAAGTTTTCAGTAATTGCAAACACAAAAGCAAAGATGTTTCTGATGTGTAGTGATGTAGAAGCACATATGAGAGAAACGAACTTGCATGAGGTTGAGGTTGAGCCAATCAGTGTCCAGGTTAGGAAGAGGATAGGATAGTCAATCAGTGAACAGAATGCTCTGATTGGCTTGGTTTCACCACACCCGATTTTTTGGAAAAAAGTTATTGCTTACACACAAGGAGTGGTTGAGCAGTTGCACCTGGCATTGAAGGTTTTGCGGGGGTGCTCGACGATATAGGCCTACAGTCCATACATACAGTATTTTTTATTTTAATTGTAATACAAGGGTGTATAATTGACTCAGACAACCGCGCACATGCTGTATCATTTTTACTGTCTCGATCAACATTTTAATGAATATATTTGAAAAAACCGCGATAGAGTGAAACTGTGAAAGTCAAAGCCCAAAGTGGTAAGGAACCACCATATGCCTGTTCTTGTGTCAGTATCAGGTTGTTTTCATTACAGTGGCTTTGTAGTATAGCCTGATATCTGGTAATGTGATTCCTCCTACTCTGTCCATTTTCAAGATTGCTGTGACTCTTCGGGGTCTTTTTTGGTTTCATATGAACTTTTGAAGTATTTGTTCTAGTTCTGTGAAATATGTCATTGGTATTTTGATGGGGATTGCATTGAATCTGTTGATTGCTTTGGGTAGTATAGACATTTTAACGAGGTTAATTCTTCCAATCCATGAACAAGGTATGTGCTTCCATGTTTTTATATCTTCCTCTGTTTTTTGTGTTTTTTTCAGTGTCCTGTAGTTTTCTGCAAATAGGTACTTTACTTCTGTGGTTAAGTTTATTCCTAGATATCTTAATTTCTTTGCCACAATGCTAAATAGGATTGTGTATTTAGTTTCTCTATCTGTGAGTTCATTATTGGTGTATAAGAATGCCATGAATTTCTTGACGTTAATTTTGTATCCTTTTGCCTTGCCAAATTCGTTTATTAATTCTAGTAGATTTTTGATGGAGTCTTTAGGGTTTTCTATGTACAATATCATGTCATCTGCAAATAATGACAGTTTCACTTTCTCCTTTCCAATTCGGATCCCTTTTATTTTTTCTTCATGTCTGATTGCTGTGGCTAAGGTATTTTCTGTATTTTATTCTTAACTAATATGAAATAATGAAATGGAAATTTATGGGTATCTAAGATGCTCAGGGAATTTAAGTATCCTTTCTCAACAATAAGGGGTCGTTATATAACTTTTATACATTGTAATATATCTTAGGTTATTGAACAGATATTTCTGGTTAAATTCCTATTGCATTTCTGAATTCCTCTCTTTCAAATATCTCCCAGTCTCTTCAAGCCACCACCACAGTTTCTGGCTAAAATGATGGCTCCATCTTTTACTTTACTGAGGGCATAGATTCTACCTTTTCTATCTCAAATTCTCTACTCAGCATCACTTTGTTTGGGCCTTCCTTCTCTTCCTTTTTCAGCAGTTCTCAGGCTTGTGTGCCCATTAAAGTCAGCTAGAGAGCTTTCAAAAAATCCCATTGACTGGGCTCACTCTAGACTTACTAGTTACGAATCTGGGCTGAGAGCCATTGACCTGATCTTTTCTCCTGAGAAAAAAACACCCCTCCTCTTTGCCAAATTTAGGTGTTCACTTGTGCTTCCTGAATTACCTCTCTCATCTTCATCATTCTTCTTTGCCAATGGTTTATTTTTCTTATCCTGCCAACTAGCTCAGTTCTTCACATCCTCCCAAATTAGCCCAAGAGTGTTTTAGGTAAAGTGAATTCCTGACTCTCAATTCCCTGCCCCCGCCCCCCCCCCCAACTTAATGTATGAATAGCTGCAGGCACTCCAGTCAGCTTTTCTTTCTTTTTTTTAATCCTCACCTGAGGGTATTTTTCTATTTATCTTTAGTTAGAGTGGGAGGGAAGGAAGGAGAGAGAGAGAGAGAAAGGGAGAGAGAGAAGGGGAGGGAGAGAGAAAAATAGATGTAAGGTTGCCTCCTGCACGATCCCGACCAGGGCCGGGGATGAACCGCAACTGAGGTACATGCCCTTGCCTGGAATCAAACCCGCAACTCTTTGGTCCTCAGGCAGACGTTCTAACTGCTGAGCCAAACCAGCCAGGGCTCCAGTCAGCTTTTTAATACAGTACAGTTGAAATGGCTTAAGAAGGTTATACTTCCAAAAACCAAAGAAACAAGAAGAGATTTAGGCCAGAAATGAAAATTGATCATGCCTGAAGGTACAGATGAAGGGATGATCTCACCAGGGATAATGTCTTGCAATTGCAGAGCCCCTCTTCTCAAGATCAAGGGCATGTTTGCTAAGTCTAGTTGATGTGAAGTTTGCTGTGAGAGATTACTTTTTTAAAAATATGTTTTTATTGATTTTTTTAGACAGAGAGGAAGGGGGGGAGAGAGAGATAGAAACATTCATGTGAGAGAGAAACATTGATCAGCTGCCTCCTACACACCCCCCACTGGGGATCGAGCCTGAAACCCCTGCATGCGCCCTGAATGGGAATTAAATCAGGACCTCTTAGTCCATGGGACAACGCTCAATCTGCTGAGCCACACCAACATGGCTGAGAGATTACTTTTAATTGGCTGTTTCTTTTCCTCTTAGCTCCAGGGTAAAAATCATAATTGAAAATTATCAATGAAATTAATGGCATATACTATTATGGTTGCTCTTATTACTGCATCTGGAGCAGAGTAGAAAAGCCATGACATTAAAAATGGAAAAGAGTGGTTTAAGATCAACTATTCTCTTGTCTTTCACAGGGAGTGTTTTTTTAGGGTAATGTGGTTTTCCAGCTGTTGGTTTCCATGTCATTCTTAGTTATAAGGAAAACCATCCATGGCCCATTAGAAAGCTGGTTCTTCAAAAACAAACTTGTGGATACAGAGAAAAAAATGATGGTTGCCAGAAGTGTGTGTGTGTGTGTGTGTGTGTGTGTGTGTGTGTGTGTGATGGGGGGAGTGGACAGAAAAGGAGAAGGGGGTTAAGAAGTACAAACTTCCAGTTATAAAATAAGTCATGGGGATGTAATGTACAGCATAGGGAATATAGTCAATAATATTGTAACTATTGTGGACAGTGACAGATGATTGCTAGACTTAGTATGGTGATCACTTTATAAGGTATATAAATGTCTAGTCACTATGTTATACACCTGAAACTAAAATAATATTGTATGTTAGCTATAATTTAGAATAATTTTTAAATTATTTATTTAAAAAAATTTTTTTAATCCTCACCCAAGGACATTTTTGCATTTATCTTCAGATAGAGTGGGAGGGAGACGGGGAGGAAGAGAAAGCGAGAAACATCGATGTGAGAGAGACACATGGAGTGGCTGCCACCCACACGACCCCAATCGGGGCCTGGGACAAACTGCAATCGAGGTACGTGCCCTTAGCGGGAACTGAACCCAGGCCTCTCTGGTCTGTGGGCCAATGCTTTAACTGCTGAGCCAAACTGGCCAGGGCAAGAATACTTTTTTAAAAAAGTGTTTCACATCACTTGGATAACAATTTACATGGATTTAAACTAATTTTGAGTATTTTAATCATAATTCATACAACATAAATTTGAGTATGTCCCTTTGATAATTTTAAAGTCTTACAGATGCAGTCAACAAACTAATGGCAAAGTGTTGAGATTAAAAAAGAGACATTACATGGTCTTTTTCAAAATTGCTTAGGGTATTGGTTTATAACTTTTGCCCAAAAGTTATCATGGAAAATCTTTTTTTGTCAAAACTTAGTAAACATTTCTTATTTTAAAAAGGCATTTATTTAAAAAACAGAGCTACTTACTCTTGGAATACTTGTTTCTTTGGTAAAGATTTTGGAAATTTCCATTTTTTCCTTTTTTCTTCACAAGTTTAATCAACACTAGATCATTCCAGTTATCCTCTTGTGTTTGTCAAAAATGTATTTAAAAACTAATTGCCACATCATGTTGGGATTAAGTATAATAAATGATTTCTCTCTGTGCAGCCAACCTTTGGAACTTGACGGGGCAAGGGAAGCTGGATCTACATTAGAGGAAGGGGAATAACTGGGTTACAGTTTCCGACGTTTTATCTGTATTTCTTTGTTCAAAACAAAGTAAATTCTTCTTGGTTTCACTAAATAAGTACTCAGATTAATGGCAAGTATTCAGTATATAATTACTCATTCAAAGAAAAAAGCCAGAGATTAGCTATGGTAATTTGTTTATATTTATTGAATTGAAGGAAGGCATATTTGTGTTACTGGAAGGAATCTCAGGTAGAATCCATTTATATATATACAGATATATATATATATATATATATATATATATATATATATATATAGTGTGTGTGTGTGTGTGTGTATGTGTTTACATTTGCAATATATATGTCTATGTAATATGTGTATATATATGTATAATTTTTACATTGCAAATCATTCATATGATCATACTCCACTAATTCAAAATATGTGATCATTTAAATTAAAATTTTCCAAAGGTTACTTACGTTATTTTATAGGGGGAAAAATAATTTGTTAAGTATATTAATCCCATAAACCAACTTTAAATAGTTACTAAGAGACAGAATGAGTTTGAGGCTTGACATAGCTGTATTGCTTATTCGGTACATTCCTCTATTATATGAACAGTGAGGTCAGTGAGTACTATGTGTTAATTCAAGCAGATGGAGTAAAAATTCTTGGCTTCGTAGTTGGCATTACTCTACAAAAGATTAAAAAATGATGTTTCTTTTCAGATTTTTCACCAAAAAATTGCTCTTCAATTAATCAACATTAATAGTTTTAATATTCTGAAGAATTTAGCATAGAAATGGATGAATTGGAATTTAGTATACAAACGAATGAGCTAGAGCAGTCAGTTAGTCTAATTTTTTTTTTTAACCATGACCAGAAACTGAGTTTGCTTCTACCATGCTGTACCAAAAAGTCAGGAAAACTGTTTTTTTTTCTGGTGCAATAGCTCCTATAAAAAGAATTAGCTCTCTGATTCCATTCATTCTGAAACTGTTGCTGTTCATGATCTCATTATCACCTCCTTAAACTTCATGACCAGGCTCTATTTCTAAGACATGCTATGCTGCATGTGCCGTTGTAATACTGATTCCCAAGGGTCTGTTAATGTAACTCCCCTGGGCCACTGTGGCCTAATTTGAGTCAGAGGACAAAGGACTCCAGGAAGGATTTTGCCAATAGAAACTGAACTGATAGTAAATCTGTTATAGTTGAGTATATTAAGGGAAGTCTACAAACTCTAGTGGAGATTGATTTTGTCATAAATAGAAAAATAATCAGAAAATTGAAGCAATTGATAACTACAAAAAAATTAAAAAGTGTTCTAAACTATGCAGTCATGGTATACCACAATCTTGTTCATAAGTAGAATTTCCATATTGCTGAAACTGATTTAACCTGAAAGTATGATATAATAACTACAGAGGGAAGATGGAGAAAGAAATGTGTGTGTGTGTGTGTGTGTGTGTGTGTGTGTGTTGAGGGTGAAGGGGTTATATGTGTTTTGGAAGGTGTTATATAAAAAAGTGATATGGGGTAATCAGTAGTAGGGAGCAAATATAAGTGTCTAAAATTGATAAATAGAGGTATATTTTATAAATATATTCTTTAAGGTAAATCATAGGAGATTCAGTTAGTGGCTGCCTCTGGAGAGAAAGGGTTTGACCTTTTAAAATATATAATTACCTTACTTTGATTTAAAAACAATAAACAATGGAAATAGAATTGAGAAACTAGGAAGTGGAGACCACATTTGTAGATCTCTCTCACTGTAAAGGAGAACATTAAAATGGGGCAGCAGAGGAGCTGAGGGAAGAACTTAACTTAGGTGGAGAGATTGGGGTGTACATTTCTTGTTAAAGAGTTGAAATGAAGAGATTAGATACACAGGAGAAACAGAAAGATCAAAGAAGCACAATTCTTGAGAAAGGAAGGGAGGATGAGCTCTACATCCAAAGTGAAGGCATTTTCCTGTGAAAGGACGGGGGATATTTCCTCCATTCTGAGACAGAAGTTGAAAGTAGGCAGGTGGCCAGGGGGTGGGAGGTGTTTAAGAAGAAATAATACATAAAGTAGAAAAAGCTAAATTAAGAAGGAAATGTAGTAGAGTTGCCAAGCAATATTGATACTTTATTTAACATATGCAATCATAAATTTAAAGTGGAACCAAACAGCTATAGGATATTTCTCCAGCAACATAAATCAGTTATTGTGCAGGCAGAGAGAGGATGGAAAACAGGAGCAATGAGATTTGGGGTTTGACACATGAATACAAGAGCAGAACTGAGAAGCAAGAGAGTCTTAGGTTTTTGCATGGAAGTGAAATGGTGGTAAATCAAGAAGTCTTGGCTGGGCAAAGGAGGAAGTCAAAACAGAAGTTGGCTGAGGAATAGTGAGAAAATGATGGGATTAGTGGAGCATCAATAATGATGAAAAATTGGAATCATGGGACTGTCATCATTTCCGGCGAGTGAGCTGAAAGGTAAGAGGAATATGAATGGACTGGGAGTGATGCAGCTCCTGGAGAGGATAAGGTCCTGGGTGTGATGTTGGGAGATGACTAAGGTCAAGTAGAAGACAAAGTCATTAGAGGTGAGGTTCAGGAACTAAAAGACTTTTACTAGATGCTAAAGAATCCAAGAGTGATCATTGTTCATTTGTGAATGAGATAACCAGCTTGACAGTGATGAGGGGACAGTGTGGTGTAACTGGTTGGTACAAACTTCAAAGGTGCATGACATTGCAGGAACAAGGTAAGTAGTTGAAAGGAATAGCCAGATCAACTCCCAGCCCTGAGGTCCAGGGAATACTGGAGAACATGCACTGTTCAGTGAAGAGGTCTGCTTAGAAAGGAGTGTGCTCAGAGGACCACTCTCGTTAACCCACTGAAGTGAAGGGAGCATTCACAATAGTTGAGGAGGGAAGGATGTGTGCTGGGTTATTGATTGAGAGCACCGGTGGTCACAATGGGAAGGGTTAGCAGGGAGCGGAAGAGTAAAGTTTTGGGTTATGGGACAGATGTACGGGAATGAGAATGAGGGTTATCAGATTTCACAGGAAGTTTGAACTTTTGACAATGGCCGAGGTCAGCAGGGATGTACGGATGCACAGCATGATGAAAGAGTTCTGAGAGTTCTTATCAGCAGACGGGCTTTCAGTTCTAGCATGGTGACCCCTAGCACTCAGCCTAGTAGCCCAGCAGTGACTGTTCCTCGCACAGCCTACGCTGTTATAGCAGTTCTAGGAGGCCGCATTCTCCACCCCCGACAGTAGTCATTGTCATTGCTTTGGTAAAAGTTACCTTAAGGAATGTGACAGTGTGATGCCTTGTAGACATGAGAGGAGAGTCTTGCAGGGCATGTGTGACTCTATCACCATACTGGCTGGTAACCTGGGCAAATCAAGTAACTTCTGTGAATCTCAGATTACCCGTTAAAGAAAAAAATAAGTAGCCCTGGTTTAAATTTTTATGATTATAATATTAAATATATGAAAGTATGTTTTTAGCATTTTTAAATCAAGTATTTTGAATCATAATATTGAATGAAATAATCAAGGATATTAGATTTATGAAGAAGCACAGTTGATGGGCTTCCTTTGTGGGCAGCTGTGTTACACTGCCATTTGTAATGAAAGTATAAGAATATTCATGCATAGATGCATTATACATATCTACCAAGCATTACCACCATTTTCTTTTGTGATTTTATGTGCTTTTTCTTTTTTTCCCATTCTTGCATCCGAGGGTTAGGTGTACTATTTCTATGAATCAAGTTTATAACAGTCTTGGGTTTGGTGAAGCAAGCTTCTTTCTGCCTCATTAGCACAAAAACTATGCAATTAAAATCATTTCAGGAGAACAATTTATAATCATGAGGTTTCAAAGGAGCACTGCTGGGTCTTCCTAACTTCCAATCACCACATGTACAGAGACCTTTGGCTGCCCTGCAAGGCCCTCACCAAACAGCTGTGGAAGCTACTCGGGAAGAAAGAGTGGAGGCTAGCTGTGGGTAGCCTTCTGCAGCACAGGGTGAATACACATATACAGTGCATCTCACACACACACACACACACACACACACACACACACACACACAGAATGGGGCAGGCTTCCAGCAGCAACCTGGTCACCATTGCATTCGTTGGTTATAGACTTAAACAAGTTACTTTGGAGTATTTTATACACAAAAGAAGAGAAATAGTAGATGAGAACGATGCCTTCATCATCCTGTGCTTTCAAGAGTGTAAGTCAATCACCGCTTCCCAACTCCCAATTAAAGAAAAGAAATGAGTCTCATGCATGGATGGAATCATGAGCCCTCCTAATATTAAAAGTCACATGGTTGATGGAAAGAAGATGAAAAGCAGTGTGGATTACCATACTGGAAACAGAGATGAACTAGCAGCTGTCTGTATTACCATATCAAAGAGCATACTGTCCCAGTGATAATTCCTGGGCAAAGTAGATTCGAGACATTTTCGATTAAACCCTTTTAAGCCACATCTCAGTTCAGCTGCATCTGGTATATATTGTGGCCTTTTGCTCTAACTTTGCAACAGTGTGAAATCCCCAGCTTTGTCTGTAGCAGCATGTGGCTCTGGGTGGCATCTGTGAAACAATGACAGTTCTTAAATTTCATAATAAACAGAAAATACTTTATAAAAACAGTATTTGACATTGGAATCATCCCATTTATCTGACTAATTGGACTAGACTGTTATTATGAAGTGAGCAGAAAAAGGCAACATGCAAAAATAGCTTCTGCTTGTGACCTAATTTCTAGAACTTACTTTCTTCTAGTGCAGGTGCTACTGACTCTGGAGTCAACACAAGTTCTAGGCTTTTTGATAGACTTTTCCACCAGTGAATTGCAATACTGATTAAAGGTGGATGGCATTAGAATGTTTGCGGGGGAGAGGAGTTGTTTGTTTCTACCCTCCCTGCCTCCTTATTCCCTTCCTTAACCTAAGAATAAACTAAAAGTGAAATATGAAATATTATAGACCTCTCCATGACTGGACAACTAATAAGTAGAAGTGGAATTCAAATTAGATCTATCACTACCTAGATTTCAAAATTTTTGAGTATCAGTGGTGACTGTTTTTTGATGTGTCTTGTTTTCTTAAGTTGCCCTTCAGTTTCCTGTCAGGTTATGTTCTTTAAATGCCATGACAGTATTCAAGACTCTGTCAGTTGACTCTCACAGTGACAACTGTCTCTTTGGCACTGGAAGGGTCATTCCATGTCTAATAAATTTAATTGGCAGAAATGTAATCACATACCAGCATAGAGTTTGTGTTTTAGCATGAGTTTGATGTGTTCACTAAAAAGTAAATTAGAGTAGTTTGTAGATAGCCTTAAGCCCGTGTCCAAAAGTTTAACTTGATTCAGGTTAGTAAATAATTAATTACCAAATGCACATCATGCATAAGGAACTTATAGGTACAGGTGGGTGCAAAGATAAGTGTAGTGGCTGGCTGATGGCTTCCCCACAATCTACATGGTAGAACTTATGAATGTGACTTTATTTGGAACAAATATCATGGCAGATATAATTAGGTTAAAAATCTCAAGATGAGATCATCTTGAATTCTCTGGGTGGGCCCCAAATTCAATGACATATGTTCTTGTATGAGACCACCAAGGAGAGACACAGCAGAAGCCCATGTGATGATGGAGGCAGAGACTGGAGTGAGGTGGCCACCAGCCAAGGCTCGCCCGCAGCCACAAGAAGCTGGAAGAGATGAGGAAGGATTCTCTCCTAAAGTTTACCAAGGAAGCGTGGCCCTGCTGACACCTTGATGTCAGACTTCTGGCCTCCAGAAGTGTGAGAGAAAAAATATCCATTGTTTTGAGACACCAAGTTCATGGTAGTTTGTTATGGCAGGAACTGGAAATCAGTTAGGTAAAAATGAATTCCCAATAAAGAGATTATAATACATAATATGTATCAGCCTGTGCAAATGTTAAAATAAAAGTAATACAGGGGAACTTATTTCAAATAAACATCGCAGCAAAGGCCTTTGAAAGAGGTGTGCCTGGATCAGGGCTTTAATGAGGCAGGAGGAGATTTCAAGGACATGAGAAGAGCAAAGATGGAGGGCGATGCAGAATATAAACTATCTGAGTCCATCTAGCACCAGAGGATCCTGAGAAAAGAAGTGATGTCATCAAAAGATGCGTCTAATACCATGAGAACTTAGTTGTGTTCAGAAACACAGAAAGCCTAATTTCTGTGGCAAGGCTTAGATTGTGGAGAATCTTCTCTTCCCACCTTCCACCTAAAGTTAAAATAAGAAATAGATTTCTGAAGAAGTGCTAGTAAGGAAGGAAATTATTACATTTAGAGAGGAAAACAATTTCACGGTATTCTCAAAGATCTATGACTGCCTTTCGATATTCAGTTATTATAGTATTTAACCTGCACTAATTTCTGCTTACACACTATCTCCCTCGGGTACGTGGCCTGCCTGAGCAGGGAGATGCATCCCATATTCGTTTCCTAGGCTGCTGCAAATGATCACAAACTAGATGGCTTACAGCAAATGAAATTTATTGTTTCACAGTTCTGGAGGCTGCAAGGCTGAAATCAGGGTGTCAGCAGGGCCCTGCTCCCTCTGATGGCTCCAGGGAAGAATCCTTCCCTGCCTCTTCTTAGCTTCTGGTGACCCCTTAACTTTTAGACACATGCCTCCATCTTCACATGGCCTTCTCTGTGCCTCTGGGTCCTCTCCTCTCTTACAAGGGTACTAGTTATTTGATTGAAGCCCCAAATAATCCAGCATAACCTCATTTTAGCTGATTACATTTGCAGAAATCCCTATTTCCAAATAAGATTCACATCTGAGGTTCTTGGTAGACACAGTTTTGGGAGGACACTCTTCAACCCACCATACATTTAATGCATAGGGCCCAGCCCAGTGTTTGACATAAAGTTAGTAAACATTAAATTTTTGTGGACTAAGAAAGTACACCTGTAACGTTCATCAATTATGTGACATTACTAAGGAATAAAACACGGGAGGAAAATCAAGAAAAGAGACGGAGTTGGAAGTGAGAAGGGAAACTTTCCAAGAGTTGCGTAGAGGTGAAAATCCAAAATTTGTAACAGGGCCTGTAAGATTAACCTTGTAAGATTAGCCCAAGCCTGCCTTCCCTGCGGACCCCCGCCTTCTTCAACTTCTTCAGGTCCTGCTCCAATTAGTATCTGAAACATTCCCCTCTTTACTATCCACCTAATTGATGCCATATCCTTAGCTCTTAGCGTAAGTGGCAATTCTTCAAAAAGGCCAAATCTCTCCAAATGCCCTACAGGCTGATGGCCATCCTTTATTAGCAGTTGTCACAAACTGAAACACTATTTTAACTAATAGAATAATTTTTTAACGTATATGGTCTCCCCCAGACCAGGAGCTGCATGGAGATAAGAGTTTGTCTAATATACTCACAGATATACTCAGGGTCTAGAGTGTTTTATAGGCCCTTCTATATGACAACTTATGTAGTATTTTAACACTAGCATCACACCCAACCCTAAGGTGTCTCCACTTGACAGACTGCCTTTGTCCTGAAGTGAATTTACCCTGCCCCCTAAGGCAATCCAGTGCTCTCCTCTGCCCCACACTGCTGAGCGTGAAGGTGAAGCACAGACCCAGTGAAGATGTTCAAGGCCAACAGCCACCACAACCCTGGCAGGTGTTCAAGCTGTTCATGCTCTGATGCCATCACTAATGAGCTCCAGACTCAGCTTTGGGATCACAACCATTTGCCCTGCTAGTGGCCTCTATGCACAAGTGTTGGCTGTGTTTCCCCATCAAGTGGGTCTCTCCCATCCTCTGCAGACCCCTCAGCTCCCAGCCTCTCTTCTTCGCTTCAATTTGAAGCCAGCTCCCTGGCTCTGGTCCCATGGCTTGTGGCCAGCTCTGGGGCAGATAGGGTGGGAGGCAAGGTAGAACAGGGGTGCTGTAGTAAGCCCGCAGAATGAGGCTGTGAAATGCTTTACTGTGTTGATGACTTGCCCCGAGCAAAGACCTTTGAAAGTGTAACACTCAAAGTAAAATAATGCTTTTTGTACATGTGACGTGCCTGGGAGGATTCGTGAGGGACAGACTCAACCTTGAACTTGCTCTGCCGCTGCATATGACCCCATCATCAGTTCTCTAACGCTGTTGTCTCTGTTTAGATTACCTTTAACTAAAATCTCCAGATCATTTCTATAACTCTCCCGGAACTCATGAAACTAGGGTTGTTTTTTTTGTTTGTTTTTGTTGTTTTTTTATCCTCACCCAAGGACATTTTTCCATTTTTTGTACAGATAGAGTGGGAGGGAGAGAGAGGAAGAGAGAGAGAGAGAGAAACATCGATGTGAAAGGGACACATCGAGTAGCTGCCACCCGCACGACCAACCAGGGCCGGGGACAAACCGCAACCGAGGTACATGCCCTTAGCGGGAACCGAACCCGAGTCTCTCCGGACCGCAGGCCAACGCTCCAACTGCTGAGCCAAACTGGCCAGGGCGAAACTAGGGTTTTTTATTTTTTATGTCAGACCTGATTTTAAAACTTAACCTCACCACATTTTATGTTGTTAAAGTCCATTCTTGCCATAAGTTGAGATCACTGTACATGATTATTACTTTTTCATTAGAGTCTGGCTGATCCATGACAGAGGAAAAGTATTGTCACTTCAGCAGATGAAACCTTTCCTCTGAGCGCAGAACCTGAGTTTGATGACCTAGAACTCAATGACACTTCTCTCCTATAGCTGTCTAACATTGGTAACTTGTTCCACCTCTCTGTGCCTCATTTTCTCAACTGCAAAATCAGGGGCTAATAATCATATCTGCCTCAAAGCAGTACCATCAGCTTTAAATGAGGTCACTCATGTGAAGAGCTGAGCATGGTGCCTAGCACTTTTTTTGTGCTAATTGAAATGTTAGCTATTATTTCTGTGTCCATTTATCATGAAAGTTCCCCACACCAGCATTTTTCTTAGCAAATCATTTTATCAGATGACCGCTAGCCTCGTCACTGCCCAAATCATTAAGCGCTAAAGAAAACTTCCTGTTACGAAGATTCCTCTTTCCTTTTCCTTATCATCATCAAATTATTATTTGCTTTGAAAATCTCACACATGTGGTACATCCTTTTGAAAACAACATAGTGGTTAGAAGTCTCCAGTGCACCTGTGGTTTCAGAGCAGCCTTTTAAATCCAAAATTTAATCACTGATCCCAAAAGGAATGGTGAGTGTAGACTTGACTCCAAGAGAAGAAACTCAGGAAATAGAGGCAAAGAAGTGAAACGCCCTATTTCCCAAACTGTGATTCATAGAAGAGATGTTAATGAGTTTTCTGCGTGAATGGTTCTATGAGGATATCTGTTTGGAAAATTAGAGTAAGTAAAATTGAACAGGCTTATATTAAGGCTCCAGACTTCAAGTCCTTTTAGCCATGGGGAGTCCATGAGTATCCAGTGTCCCTCAGGACAGTGTGGTTTGGTACAGTGGGCAGAGTGTGGGCTCTGTAGCTGGTGTGCTATTCTAGACTTCACATATAGTAATATAAAATGGAATTAGGATTTAAAATAAACCTATGGTTGGGTATAGCAAGTTTAGTTCTGTGGTTCTTTGTTTCAAATATTCTATTTTACTTCATTTTCTTCTCTCCATGAAGAACTTGGTTGATAGTTCAAATAAAAAACTATTTTATTCCTAATATAAGACATCTGTCTATTGGGATATATGCCTAGTCTTGTATTTGAATAGTAAATATCACATGTTTTACTAAAGCATACGTCAGGTGGCACTTAGGGTCCAGAAATGATGTGTAGATGTAGAACATTCAAACAAGGTAATTGGAGAGGACTTACTAAAGATATTACAAAGTTAAGGGCAAGGTTAAAAAAGTGTCCTACAAAAGATGAGTGGTACCCTGGGCTAGCTCTGGGCCTGCCAGTGCAAAGGCAAGTGTACTCCTGGGGTACTTGCCAGAACTGGAAGGGAGCTGGAGCTATACCTAAAGGAGAATCCTTTGTTGGGTAGAGGAATGGCTGACTGAGGAAGGTGTCAGGTAAATGCCATGAACCTTTTTCCTTCTTTTGCCCTATGTGTTTTTTTCTGGTCTGTCCATTGATCAGTTCCAACTGGGAACCAGAGAGCAAAGGATCCTTGTTGTCTACAGGTAACCCTTAGAATCCTGGGCACAGAGCTGGGTATGGAAGGTTCCAGAGTGGATTTGGTAGAACAAATGCAGAACTTGACTCCAAAGACTGTCCCATGAAAAAACATCCAGTTATTAACTACTTACTTTGTAGGTAATTTTGGTTACCAATTAAAGAGAGAATCATTTTGTCATCTGGAGCTTTACTAATAGCTAATCATTATTATATTATCATAATAAATGGGAATATCCCACTTGATTTTGTGTATTCATAAAGGCAGAAAATAATGGAGCAGTGAAATTATACGCTGGTTTAACTGTCAAGCATTTTGTGTTAAAACAACTATCCTTGACCTCATGATTAAATGATGCTCATCAAATACATTCTGGTTGAGAGAAAGTAATAATTAGGGTATTTTCACTCTACTTTTTTCTTTCAGTTTGATTTAGCATGAATTCATTGCATACCAAGCAAGCCATATGCTGGTCAATTATACCTCAATAAAGCTAAAGAAAATATATAAAAGTACTTCAATCTCACATCCCACACTAAATAGCATGAAGTTTATTGCTTTATTTTCAAGTATTTGACTTTCAAATGTTTCCCAGGATGCATTATGGACATAAGGAGTGCATAGTCCTACCTTTCCTAAGAATGGTCTGCCATGAGGAGACATAGGCTTTGCTGGGTCTTCCACCAGAACATGAAGAGATATTGCTAAACCATATGGTAGTTCTATTTTAATTTCTTGAAGAACCTCCATACTGTTTTCCATACTGGTTGTCCCAGTTATAATCCCATCAATATTTTTTTAAAAATTATTTTTATTAATTTGTTTTTGTTACAGATGTTTCTCCTTTTCCCCCCATCAACATTCTTGCCAACACTTGTTATCTCTTGTCATTTTGATGACAGACATTCTAACAGATGTGATTTGATATTTCATTGTGGCTTTGATTTGCATTTCCCTAATACTTAATGACATTGAGTGCCTTTTCGGTACCTGTTAGCTGTATGTCTTCTTTGAGGAAAATGTCTGTTCAAGTCCTTTGCCCACTTTTTAATCAGGTTATTTAGTGTTTTTTGCTATTCAGTTGTATGAGTTTCTTGCAACTGACAACCTCTTGTTAGATATGTGGTTTGCAAATGTTTTTTTCCCATTCCATAGGATGTCTTTTCATTTTATGATGGTTTCCTTTGCCATGCAGAACCCTTCAGCTTGATGTAGTCCCACTTCATATTTATTTTGATTGCCTTTGCTTTTGGTGTCAAATTTAAGAAATCATTGCGAAAATAAATGTCAAGGAGCCTACCACCTATGTTTCCTTCTAGGCATTTTACGGTTTCAGGTTATACATTCGAGTTAATTATTGTGTATGGTGTAGACGAGGGATCCAGTTTCATTTTTCTGTATGTGGTTATCCAGTTTTCCCAGCAATTTATTGTAAACACTGTCCTTTCCCCACTGAGTATTCTTTGCACTGTTGCAAGGGTTAATTTTTGAGCTCTGTTCCATTGACCTATGTGTCTGCTTTTTATGTCAATACCATAATGTTTTGATTACTATAGCTTTGTAGTATAGTTTGAAATAGGAAATGCAAAATATGTAGCATTATTTCTTCTTTCTGAAGAGTCCTTTGGCTATTTGGGATATTTTCTGATTTCATACACATTTTTTTCTAATTCTGTGAAAAATGGAAACAAAGTTCTCTCGTGCCTCTATCCACTAAAAATGTTACATACCCATATGAATAAATCATTATATTTGTGATACTATTTTATTCTATTATATTGGCATTTTAGAAAAGAGGGAGGGAATAAGTTCTCTTTTAATCTAGAGCCTAACATAAATGCTATATCTATTAGCTAAAAGCAGAATTGTGTATACAGAGTCCACTTTTACTCCAGAATGTCTTTCTATACATTTATGACAGTTCCATAGAAAGATTTTAACACACTGTTTTCAGAATAGCTCATATTGCTCTGTTAATTATGTAATCCAACAAAAGTGACATCTCCTGGCCAAGATGAGAGATGACTGGCAGATATTTCTAGAAATAATAGAAAAATTATAAATAACATTTAAAATAAATAAAAGTTGCTGGCCAAATGTTTTGGTATAAGGCCATGCACATTTTATAGGTTTTTATTCTTTTACCCCCATGTTCAGAAGAATGAATGACTGATCAGAACTAATAATATCTCCCTTGACTAAATATGGGTAAATAAAGCTAGGAAAAGTATTTTAAAATTGGCAGGCCCTTGTGGAAATTATTGCCAGAGCCTTATAAATGGGGTAGTGAGGATTTTTGCTCACAAATTCCCTGGCCTTTCTTTATCTTTTGGTATGAGTTGAATGACTGGCTTTGTGAATACTATATCTTTGTTTTTTTGTGTTTTTTTTTCTTAACAACTTTGGGATACAAGGCTAACCAGTGATCACACAATTGTATGCTGATTTTAGGTTCCTTTGTTCCTGACTTGCAGCAATAAAAAGCCTATTGTTCAAAACCTAACAATGTACAAGAGGAGAAAGAGTTAAAAAACAAACAAAAAAACACAAAAGGTCCTTCCTATAGATAGAAATTTGGCTTCAGTACAGGCCAAAGGGAGCAAGCAGAGTGCATTTCCTGTGGGAAATATTTTTCAACTTTTTTTAGCTTCATTTTGTAGTGTGGTGCCTTAACATGAATTGCTCATGAAACTTTAAAAGACAATTTAAGGTTTAGGCTTTTGTATAACAGCTTTGCCAAAGGAAACCTTACATGTGATTCTCTGGCTCCTCATCGCTGGTGACATCCCATGCCCAGTCTGGTTTTTGGTTTTGTGTTTTGTTTTTCTATAGCCCTCTATTCCTCTAGGAATCCACCCTAGGGACTAGAGAATCCATGGCTGTGATGAGAGTAGATGAAAGACCTCTGAGAAATGATGGGGGATATGGAGTGGAATAACAAGGGAGTGGCACACAGAACTAGAAAGACTTTCTTCTTATAATTTGACTACTGTTTTTCTAAACATGTAATTGTTTACAGTTCAGAGAGATATAGTCAAAATTATTTCATTTTTCACAGCAGGGTTTTTAATGTTTATCTATTTGGGAAGCTTAACATAATTATCAAAATCTGATGCAGTCTGCAAGCCTTAAACTATCTAGAATTCTAATGAAGATATACCCAAAAGGCAGATATTACCATTATCATCTATCTACATTTCTATGGTGAAAACTTTAAATTCATGTATTTTAAGTGTTGCTAATTTGAACATAAGGACTCATTCACAAGAATCATCAGCAAGCAAATGGTGTGTTTGATCATTAAAATCAGCTCAAGGTTTTGCTTTATGTGTTTTCTTTTAAGTGGATATGGATACCTTCACGGTTCTTTAATTTGGGGGCCACATGAGGGTGGAAAAAATAGAAGAGACAATAATATTTTTATTTTTAAAGTAGAAGGGAGTGAGCACACATCTTAATATCTTTGCCTATTCAGAGATCCAAATGGCCATGAGTATCTCATTGATTTCAAAGGCACACTCATCATATTGCTACTATAAATACAACAGATGAAGAAAAAAAGGCAGTCACATCTTAAAACTTGGATAATAGCATGCCTCAAAATATCAAATCTCTTATTCTCAAATGTCTTTGTGATCATCTATACTAGGTAATACATAATACATAATCTATTTTATGATCTTCCATAGTATTTATCCTATGCAACTTAGTTGATAAGTTTTCTTATTAATGTAGTATGCCATTTGATGTTCAGTCATTCTATTACTCATACTGTTTCAATTATGTTAATTTTCCTTCAAATAGATTGCCTATAGAATAAATTGTTAAATTATTAAGACATCTTGAGGTGTAATAGGATATTAAAAAATCAAGTCTGAAAATCTCTAAATGGTTTTCTGCCATAGAAACTAAGAATGCCTTGTTAGCTAAGTTAAGACAAGGTGGGGACTTTGCTATGAATCATAATAATGATAAGGGCACTTTTTCCAATAAATAAATCACCAATGAGGAAGAACAGTGGGCAGGTGAGTCCTCTAACTCTGTCCCACAGGCCAAATCCAGCCTGCCAGCTGCTTTTGTAAATAAAGTTTTATTGGAACACATGCATACCCATTTGTTTACACTTTGTCTGCAGCTGTTTTTGCACAGCAGTGCAGAGTTGAGTAGTAGCAACAGAGACTTTTGGCATACAGAGCCTCAAATATTTACTCTACATTGCCTTACAGAAAACATTTGCCAACACCTTCTCCGTTAGCTTGTCTAGTTTGAATCTGCACCACTTCCTGACCGAAAGTGCCGAATTAAAACAGAGTCCTAGATATAGACAATAGTAATTGCAAGGGGGGGTGGGGGGGAGCTTCTAAGCAGTCAGATTTTATACCCTGCTGTGATATCCATTCCTTCTGATGTGGTTTGCAAGTAAGGAAAGATCTAGACCTTTTAATACCTCTGCAATAAATA
The DNA here is from genome assembly GCF_014108415.1 of Molossus molossus. NCBI lineage: Eukaryota > Metazoa > Chordata > Mammalia > Chiroptera > Molossidae > Molossus > Molossus molossus. The sequence goes on along the minus strand of NW_023425366.1, from coordinate 26,994,125 downwards.
TTTTTCCTCCTACTGGCATATTCCAGTATTCACTGGGATACATGTACTAGGCCAGTAAGGATTATGAAATTCCTTCAGCTGCTTGAGATGCTTATCAGGTTGGCCAAGTCAATACCAAATTAGACCTAAAGTGGCACAGAATGAAAATAGAATGTGTATAATTAGATTGAGAATTACTCAATAGGAGACTCATAGAGGTACTGTGGAATGATTGTTTTACTCTCATTGACTGTATATTTTATGCATATATATGGTAGTCAAAGAAAGAGCACAACTATCACAATTATCATGAGACAGTACACTTTGTTGGCTGGTTTTTAAAAATACAATTATTAGTAGAAATCTAAACTACAAAAGGGATTTCAAAAAAGAAATACAACACAACTAAGAGATCATCTTAGCTATTGTCATGAGTGTAGCTTTGAAAAGGATTCAGTTTTGCCGGGCAAATTAATCTGCTTGCTATGAAAACAGACATGAGACAGAACATGTAAGACTAGGGTGACCAGTATATTAGGACATGCAGTCCCAAACACTCTTACAAGTGAGAATGGCATTAGTAATAATTAATACCATCAATAGGTATAATGTTAAACTATCCTGATGTCTGGTCACCCATATAAACATGATTTTTTTTTTGGTACATTCCCCCAGCGGAAACCGAACCCAGGACTCTCTGGTCTGCAGGCCGACGCTCCAACTGCTGAGTCAAACCGGCCAGGGCTAAACATGATTATTGATGGTTCCTTTATCTGTCAGTGGTTTGAAAGTGCCTAACTTCATGGCTAAACTAGATCATCCAGAGCCTTTGTGAGAATTACAAAAAGGCACTACTTTCTGTGGCCAGCTAGGGATAAGCTTTTTCTTCTGGGCTGATGTAGCCCTGTTCCATGCACAGCTCACTGAGTAGCAGACTGAATTTCAGCCCCAAGTTGGGACTCCTGGCCAAATGTCTGGCAGAGTACAACCATATATAGCTGTTCTGCTTGGCACTGGACAAAGTAGTGGTAGTGAAAATAAGTTCATGTGGACATATATTATTCAATACATGCAACTTTTCAACCTTGATCTAAAATCAATAGTAGTGGAACTTTTGTATTTTGGATACCTATAAAAGACTAGATTTTAATAAAAACAAATTAAGACATTTCTTAAGAATAGCCTATAATTTGGACAAGAAATTTGTGATGTCTGTGCTTTTAAAAATGTAACTTTATGCTCCTGAAACAAACTATATGTTCTGAGACTTCAAGTCATCTCAATCATAGGAATATTGGCTTTTATATTTGCCTAGACCTTTCAGGGGAAAGTAATTTGGATTTTTTCCATTTAATTTTCCAGATAATTGCTGTGGTTCCTCCCCATTTCTTCATTAATAGAGCCCAGATGACAGAAAAGAGGTAGCAAAGAAAAATGGGAACTTTGAGATGGAGAAATAATGTAAGATGGCCATCATATTAAAAACATTGGTGCCATGTCATGTAATTCTTCTGACCACAAGCTATAGCAAACCATCAGTCTGCTATTGTTTTCATGTTCCTGGCAGACCCCAAGCTTTTTATTTGGAAAGACTGATGACCAAACATGTCTGCCTCAAAGCATACAGACACCCACAGGCTTGCCAAAACCCTCACACTATGCTGTGTGGAGACTCTCTCCTTTGCTCCAGAGTGATGGAGAAGGAAATAAAAATCACTTAAGCACTTTATGATTTTCTTTTCTTCCAGTTTCCCTTTTTCCTTTGGGCTAATTTAATTTCTTCCATGTATGAATCTGATAGTTTCTCTGTATTGTCTTGAACTTTATTCAGAACTGATTAATTCACTTTTTTAAAATAATGAAGTACCATTTTGTGAAAAAAATGGGAAATAGGAATTTATATTTGCACATGTGAAAAAGTCTCTGGGATACTCGACAACGAGCAACTGTAGTGATGTTGGGAAGAGTTTCCTGAATAAACAGGAGATGGGATTGGAAGAAGACTCTTCACTGTGTATCTTGTTATGTATTTCATTTATGATTTTTGTAAATTTGTTACCTAGTCAAAAAATTTAAGTTAAAATATTTTTAAATCATAACAAAACAAAAGACAGCAGCAGCTTGAACAGATGCTTCCTCCACACACTCTCTTCCATAATGGAATTGGGAAGGTCTAGCAGACATCCACTATTTGATAGAGTGTGGTGGACATAGTTATGTCAGAGCTCTAAATACAGTTTTACCTCTAACTTTGCCTGGTCAACATTGGGGGAGATTAAATTCCCTGTCTGAAACTGAGAGTTCTAACCTAGACAGAAAATGCCATGTAATAACATGGCATGATGGGGCAGTACCTTTTGCCAGAGTTTATTGCAGGTAATCACACCTTTTTGTACTTAGTGGTGATCCACTGTACTTGGGACTTATTCATAAGATAAGCAATGAATGGTTGACATGTACACAGTATTGTCTAAGCAGTTAAATACAAGAGTGAACAAGACCTTCATTCAGCCCAGAGGAGCCCCCAGTGTAATTGAGGGGACAGCAGTCTATATATGCAACATCAGTATGTTGTCACAGGTGCCATGCACAATGCCATATTAGAGACAGCTACTATAGAGTTCTGTGGGAAGACAGGGGAAGGAGCAACTATTCACATATCCTTGTATTGTAGGTTCTGTCTTCAGAAAATTTAAACAAAAGACTAGAAAATATTAAATGAATAAACAGACAGACTTAAGAGGGTTAGAGAGAATTTGTAAAGGTGGCAAACCAGCCCTAAACAAAAAAAGAGTGGGTAGGGAATGGTAACTAATATTGATTGAGCTCCTACATGCCAGGTACATGGTGTACATCATTTCATTTAATCTTTACAACAAACTAAAGAGGCAGGTATGTTATCCTTATTTTGTAGATGAGAAAATGACAACTCAATAAGGTGAAGTATGTTGCCAATAAGTAGTGTACTGACAGTAGATGGGAAGGTCATATCTAAACATACTGCAGCAACTGTGGACCATTGTGTTGATGGAGCCATGTTCTGAGTCAAAGGTCAGTCTTTTTAGCATTTCCTGTACTCAAACTTGGAAGTATGCTTTGTTCAAATAGGCCTTATCAGAGGTGCTCATAAAAGCACTTGTTTTCAAGAATGTATCAGTCGAGTTTCTTCCAGAGAAGCAGAACCCTTGGGGCTCTGTTTACATCTACACACATAACTGAGTGTGTGTGTGTGTGTGTAAAGGCATTTATTTTAAGGAATTGGCACACATTATTGTGGAGATTGGGCAGTCCTAAATTCATAGGGCAGGCCAGCAAGGCTGCACACTCAGCAGGAGTTGGTGCTAAAACCTAGAGGCAGAAACTTTTCTTTTCTGGGAAACCTGTTTTGCTCTTAAGACCTTCAACTGTTTGGATGAAGCCTACCTGCATTATAGAGAGTCAACTAATTGTAGATATTAGCAACAGCTACAAAATACCTTCACAGCTTTACCTAAACTACTGTTTGATTAAATTTCTGAGTACTATAATCCAACCATTTTGATATATAAAACTCACCATCACAAGGAATTTGAACCATTGCTACTTACATGAATACGAGAGGATAATAACTTAAATGATCAGACTACGTGACTACTATATTTAAAAGGTTATAGAGCAAGCCACATGTATAGAGAAATTTTAATGAAGGGTCAATTTTAAATGGTGTATAAGAAAGAACATTACTAGGCCAAAAGTGTAACTTCCATTTTGACAAGATGAGATATGTCATTTTTAGAACAGTGTAAATAACTGTCTTCACTGTATTTGTTCATCAACAGATACAGAATCTTCTATCTTGATATATAGTGAAAAAAAGGAAGCCAGAGTTTTGAAGTGGTCTTTCCTGGCATTAGAAATATTTATTGAGAGAGGGCTTGGGGTGTATGTGGATAAAAATGAGAAAGATGTGGCCTCCTGTTTTTGACTGTCTTCCCTGAAAATGTCTCTTATTGTTATGTACTTAACAGTGCAGAGGTCACTGTAAGCCCAGATGGTCAACATTAATAACCCCATTCCATATTTCTGCAAGAATCTAGTGTGCCAGCTGATTACTTTGAAGTAATTGATGAACTTTTTGAGAGAGGTATGTTTATCTCCATTCTATCCATGAAATTCAAAGATAGTTGGCATTTCAGGTTAAAAAAGCTTCCCTGATGATGTATTCTTTACCTCAACATAAAAAAGAAAGCTTTCAAGGTGACAGAAGTCCACACACATGATTAAGTTTTCCCAATTCCCACCGACCTCATACCCCTATTCAATTTATCAATAAGTCCACTTGATTCTGCCTTTAAAGTCCATCCTGAATCTGAATATTTCTTATGATCTCTGTAATGACCTTACTCTGAGAGGCCATCAACTCTCCCCTTCTTTGCATCTCCCTCAGTCTCATCTTACCCCAAACAGTCCATTTTTGACCCAGCAGCCAGAGTGATGTTTTAGAAGCATGAACCAGATTATATCCGGTCCCTACCTAAAATAGAATTTAATTAAGGTAAAATGTACACTCCTCTGCATGGCCCAGGGGGATCTGTAAGATCTCATCCACCCCTTTGAGTTCAGATGTCCACACTTATATCTGACTTTTCCCTTGTTCACTGATATCCAGTCATTAATTTCTCTTTCCCTTGATCATGCTAAGCTTGGCCGGAGCTCAAGATAATTGCACTGGCTCTTCCTTTTCCGACTACTTTACCTCAAGGGTTTTTCTTGGTTCTCTCCTTTAGGTTTCAATTTAAATATTTCCTCTGAGTTCCTTCTTCTACCCACTTAGCTAAATTAGCACTGCTGTCAGCACCAACAAGTCGTTCTTCACCAAACTGCTGTATTTGTTTGTTTTCTGTTTAGGACATACTTATGTCTGAAATCAAATATTTAAGTCTGTTGATGGATTTCATGTCTATTTGTCACTCCTTGGGAGAAAGTGAGACCCTCGAAGACATAGACATCATCTAGTTCTTGCTGTACCCTCGGAGCCTTGACCTATATGTAACCAAAGTAGACATTTGATGAATATCTGTGGACCGGCTGATTTTTTAGCAGTTTTATGCTCAGACTTTGGAAACAAGACACTTAAAAATATTTGGCCAGCCCTGGCCAGTTTGGCTCAGCGGTTAGGGCATCAGCCTGTGGTCCAGAGAGACCCAGGTTCAGTTCCCACTAAGGGCATGTACCTCGGTTGCAGTTTGTCCCCAGTCCTGGTTTGGGCCGTGTGGGTGGCAGCCAGTCGATGTGTCTCTCTCACATCAATGTTTCTCTCTCTCTCTTCCTCCTTCTCTCCCTATGGCTCTATCTGAAGATGAATGCAAATATATATATATATATATATATATATATATATCCTTGGGTGAAGATAAAAAGATAGAATATATTTAACCAACCAACATTTTATCCCTAAATATACTAAGTATAACCTTGACCCCTAATCCCATAGATACTTATCCATATAACAATGAGTCTGATTCAGATAAAACCCTGTTTTGGTATTTCTCATAATCACTTTGTTCTCTTACAAGCATCATCTTCTCCATGCATTTAAGAGGAAAGAAAAGAAAAGCTTTAACAAATGAGTGATTGAAGGGAACTCAGTCAATTTTCATGAAACCAAGCACAAATTATCTTGCCATAAATTTCACATTGAATTCGGGGATTAAAATTGCATATTATACCAAATTATTTATTCTTTGCTTGTCATATTTCTCTCCCTTCCTCTCTCACTTCTCCTCCTCTTTTCCTCTCCTTCTCTTACTCTTCCTGCAGTCCCACCACTGTTTCAGGATTTGTCACTTAGATGGGAAAATTCACTAAGTGATCTCTACTTTCCCTCAAAGACTTTATTATTTCCCCTAGAAGTAAAGAAGGGGGAAGACTTTAATAGCATCTGTTTCTCATGCTCCCGCATCTTACTTCATTGTCTGTATCTACAAAGTCACCCTTTGACCACTGCAGGGACACTTTGTGAGGGGGAGTCTGGCACTCACAGAGGCTGGAACCACCATGTTTGAGGGACAGGACTTGGACATTTCGCAGCAGCCCAGCAGAACATTCCATACACATCCTTTACATCATTCAAAGAAGAAACAGTAAACTATTTCAATAGAATGGTGACAGCTCTTCTCTTTGAAGCAGACATCACAAGAGTCTTAGCATCATTTGTAGTTCTTTGTGACTGTCTTTTCCAACCCAAATATTAAAATAATTAATTTTACACTTTGGTGATATTTGTAAACACCAGAATGTGTGTGTGCATGTGTTATAGTTTATTTTCACTGGATGGTTTTTATTCTACTCCATGTTTAAAATAAAAAATGTAAAGTTGATTATTGTATTAGTTTGCTAGACTGCCATCACAAAGTACCGCAGACTGGGTGGCTCCAACAACTGAAATATATTTTCTCATCACTCTGGAATCTAGCAGTCCAAGGTTAAGGTGCTGCCTGCATTGCTTTGGTCTGATGGCGGCCTTCTCCTGTGCCTTCACATGGTCTCCCTTTTGTGCCCGTAAGTGTCCTAGTCTCTTCTTATAAGGACATTGGTAGTACTGTAGTAAGGCCCAGCCTAATAACCTCATTTAACCTTAACCTTATGAATGACTTTGTTTGATCTTAACCTCATTTAGCCTTAAAACCCTCTTTACAGGCCCTATCTCCATATACAGTCACATTCTGAGGTACTGGGATTAGGACATCAGTATAGGAATTGGGTGGGGGTGGGGGGAACACAACTCAACCCATAACACCTTCACAGAGAGACTAGAAGAGAAACATACTCAGCTGAATTCCACAGCATAAGAACCATCTGTCAGCAGTGAGGAAAGGTGAAGTCTTCTTGAGATCCCGAAATTCTACCCTTCCCAAACAGAAATGCATACTCTTTGAATTCGATAAATACACATATTCTACATTCTGAAGTTAAAATATCACAGTAAGTGTACTAGAATATCATATTAACACATAACTTTTTAATGTCTATGGATTTTTATTTTTGTGTGGATTTAACTTGAGGTCTAAGGGTCAAATGGTCACTGTGGATTTATATAATGACATCTAATTACAAAGTTTTTTGATAAACTGTATCACCATAGCCATTGAGAAGCTTTATAAATAGTCTCCACAGGGCCCCAGAAGCCCTATCTGACTTCTGAGGTCACTGAGTATATCAACCAGAATCAATTCCAGGAGAAAATAATCCATCTAGGGGGAAAAGGGTTATTTAACCAATCATAGGATTTTAAAAAGAAAGCTAAATTCTTTATGTTGACTTGATTATTTGATGGGATTTGCTTAATCCATTTATCTATGAGGGATATAAATTAAATTTTTTCACTTTTATTAACTTACTTTAAATTGAAAAATTATTTGGATATTGAAGGAGCTGGAAGACTCACCTTTTATTTTAAGGCTGTGAGAAAATAGAAAAGTGAAGGTTGCTTTTTGTCAAACAGCCCTTTACATTTGCTTCTCAAGTTGACCTGCTTAAAAACTTCACAATCACAGAATCAAATTTTACAAGTGATAAAGTTCTTTAGGACATCTAATCCTAGCCTGTAATCTATAAGTGTAGCAACAGGAGCTAAGAAAGGCAAAATGACTTAACTACAAATCAAACAATTTAACAAAATACTTAGAAGTTTAAACTATACCTATTTAATTGGTTATAACAGTTATTTACTTTGCTTGTTTATAGACCAAATAAGATGGTCATTTTCAGTCTCCAAGACAATGTAAAGTCTGCCACTTTGGTACTTGTTGCTTCTTTAGTCAAAGCCGAAAAATTATCTCTCCGAACCTTTGCACTTAATGTGCTGATTTGTGGCTGAGTGATCTCAAAATTGCCTTCCATCTATCTGCTTAAAATAGCTTTGAAAAATGTAAATACAAAAAATAAATAAATACAAAAATCTCTGATATAGCCTGGGGAAAAAAGTATAAATAAGTTAAAAATAAATTATTGTTTTAAAAAAGTTTGCAGAATTAAGGAGTTAGCAATAGATGGATGGAATTTAAGATTTTGAGTGGAGAAGCGATATCAGAGCCACACCGTGGATTTATCTTCTACACTGGGGCTCATTTGAGAGTGTGGGTGTTTTGATAATTATCAGGTTGGCACATCAGGTATAAAACAAGATTGTTCCCCCAAACTTGGACATATGCTCACCCTATTCTTTAGGAAGGTTAACTCATCAGAGAACTATGGGACAGACTAGACCAATTGTGGATTGGTAAGTGTATCTTTCAAGTACACCAGCTAAAGAGAGCTGGGCCCCATGCTTGACCAGAAGCAGCTCTTCCCTTGCACAAGAGGCAGAAGCAGCCCAGAGCCAGGTGTACAGTGATTTGCCGTGTGACCTCCCCAGTCCACCTGCATGGACCCATTGCTCCAATGGGCACTGCCCTGTGAGGCGCCTTCTGTTTCTAAATCTGCGGCGTGGCTGCCTTTCTGAACAATAAAACATATACTGTATGCTACCATGGGAAACAAATAGAGAACACTGATGTGGGAGACACACCGAGCAGCATGGGGACTTGCCGCCCTGCCTTAGAGACACTCCACAGGCCTCAGCTGACCCATCCAGATTGTTCCAGGAAGGAGAGGGTGTTCCCCCCAAAGATCACCCAGAGCTCCTGTGGAGAAGCAGAAAGTAGCCCCTGCTGGCTGGAGAGGAAAAAGCCCTGCAGTCACCCATAGGCAAAATCCTACCCATTCTGATGAATCGTAGGTCAGAGTATGTAACTGGAGTTTTCTGATAATATTAAATACTCAGTGTTCTTGATTAGGAAGTTAAGTTGCAAACTGGTTGTAATCAAATTCCCCCTAACTACAGGTGTTTATTTTTGCCTCCAACATTTATTATTCCTTTTTAAATATAGATATATATTTTTATTTTTATTTTGTTATTGAGAATATGTTCCCAGTTCGCCCCCTTCTTCTCATCCCCCACCCCACTCCAGGCCTTCACCTGTGTGTTATCTGTGTCCATGGGCCATGCTTATATGCATATAAGTTCTTTGAATAATCTCTTCCTGCCCTTGTTCCCACCTTCCTCTGACATCTGTCAGTCTGTTCCATGCTTCCAGGTCTGTGGGTCTATTTTGTTTGTCAGTTTATTTTGTTCCTTAGATTACACGTGTAAGTGAGATCAAGTGATATTCGTCTTTCTCTGACTGGCTTATTTCACTTAGCATAGTGCTCTCTGGGTCCATATTCTTTTATGTTCTGGAGAAGGTATCCTAACTAAAGCTTCCAAACTCTCAAGCATCATCTCCAGAAATAGCTCCCACTTTTTACTTGTCGTCACAGAATATGCAGACTTCTAACAGCAAGGGATCCTCAGAAGCGGTTCGGGGCCGGTATTTTGGCCAGTGCTTGGAGGTCCTGCCTGAGTCTGACGCAGATCAAGCGCCCTCACTCGGTTCACAGGCTGTCGACAGCTGAACATTGTCCGGCTCCTCAGCGGGGCGAAGGTGAAGACCTGGCTGCTAGGTGTAGAGGGCTCTGACCATCCACAGGTCTCCCTGTGACCACAGCCCAGGATTTGGCCCTTGAGCCAAGACAGCCAGTCCAGGTCTGTCAGCTGCAGGGGGCACATCCGTGCTGGAACTGACTCACTCCAGAGGACTGGGTAATTTATTATTTTCCTTTTTCCAAATAAGCTGAAATATGTGTGTGGAAGTTGGCCTGCTTTCTGCTGAGTCAGTCCGCAGTGGACATCTTCCTCTAGATTCCCTTCATTGTTTTCCTTAGTGTAGAAACACAGTCTGAAGACCTCTTAGGCCCAGTGTCCCATTTACATTCATCTGTCTTCATATGTAAGTGGAATAAGATGAAGTACTGCACTTGTTTAAAATATATTTTCAGTTGTAAATCCTACCACATCCGGCCGTGGGCTTCTGATGGTCAGTGATCGCTTTCTCCCAGAGCCTCCTCCCCCATGCTAGGGCTGCTTCCCACTGTGTAGCCTTTGAGAGAAGGCTTCAATACCTATTCGAGTGAAAGGTGTGGGCTTAGTCCCAAGAGCAATGACGGATATGACATAGCTTCTGCCTCTTTTTCTTTTCCTAGTCAAACCCAACACGTAAAACAAAATTAATCTTAATACATTATGACATAAAAAGGTTTGTCCCAAGCGGCCAGTTCTCAGAGGTGATCCCTCGTTGCTTAGGTTTCCCCTGTACAGTGAAGGCATGGCCGTTCCACAGGAGCAAGGACTGTGGTGCTCTGCTGTGTTGCCAAAACTTGGATAGTTCCTGACACGTCGCAGGGACTCAGTGTTAGAACTGAATTGCAGTACACCTTGTGTTGGTGTGTTTTGTCCTGTTAACTACTGCCCTGCAGAATTTATGCAAGCCTAGCTTTAGAAGTCTTGGTTTAACTATATCATTTTGCCCATCCTGAATTTCTGAAGACAGCTAGGTATTATTTTCACCCAATAAACAAATCCAAACCCCAGCTCCTTTTCTCAAGTGGAACTCACAGAGGGAATTTGTCCTACTTTTACTATTAAACCACCATCATGGATTTAACTGCAGAATTATTTCCTTGCTAATGGTCAACCCATATTTGTCATCATGGGAAGTTGCTCAATTTAAGAAAAGTATGTATCAATGACTCCATATCACAGATATCTGCAGAATTGTATATTCTAAAGCTGGATTGTGTACACATTTCTTGGATAGTTTATGCACATGCTTATTTCAGTGTTGAACTTAAGAACTGCTTGTGGGAAGTCTTCATCCTTCAGAGCTTGTAGACACCCCCTAGGTTGCCCTCCCACTCACTCTATCAGCCAGTGATCTTGGTGATTAAGAGCTCAAGAGCTGGGGTAAGGGATCCAATAAAACTGGACTGGAATCCTAATTTCTTACCTTCCCTAAAATTACTTATCTACTGAAAAAAACAAAACAAAACAAGCCTTGGCTGGCTTGGCTCAGCTGTTAGAGCGTCTGCCCACCTTCCAATGAGTCCCAGGTTCCATGCCTGTCAAGGGCATATACCTCGGTTGTGGTTCATATGACCCTGGCCCTGGTCAGGGTCGTGCAGGAGACAACCAGTTGATGTGTCCATTTCATGTCCATGTTTCTCTCTCTCTCTCTCTCTCTCTCTCTCTCTCTCTCTCTCTCTCTCTCTCTCTCCCCCTCTCCCTCTCCCTCTCCCTCTCCCCCACACTATCTGAAAGTAAATGGGAAAATATCCTCAAGTGAGAATGAAAAGAAAAACACACACACTAATAGACTAATAGAATCAATTTCACAGGGCTATTAGGTAGATTAAATGTAACAAAGTATATAAAGATTTTAGCACAGAGCCTACTACAGAGTGAACACAATAATTATTAGCCATTGATATCATCATTACTAGGATCTCAAATAACTAATAACATTATTAAAATATTTATTTACGCATATAAATGCTTTCTACTCTGAGAACACTCCAACCATTTTAAAGGGGGAAGAAGCAGCTTTATACATTTTGATAGAAGAATATTAGCCAGACTGTAGTGAAAGAGAAAAGAGACTAGGATTATTCAGTTAAACAGTATACAGAGCTGAGGCGCCATGCTGAAATGGAAGGGCAAAGATGAGAACAGATGACTTGAGAATCACTTTTATTTTGCATAAATGAAGAAATATTAACATGCCAATTTAAAACAGAGCACCTGAGTGTTACAATATTTTATTATCCAAAGCTGCATCCTATTTTCCTTAGTGTCATAAATGACATGCCATTCAACTGTGCAACATCCACATGGCAATCTGGATCCCAAGCCTCTCTTTGGAAACACAGAACGATTTTGGATAATTTAGCAAATAATCATCTATTCCGGTATGATTTCTTTAATTTAAATACAGATCAGTAATGAAACCAGACAATAATGATTTTTTTCATTTTAGTGAAAAATAATAGAGAAAAATATTTTAGATTTAAGTATATTTCTTATTTGTTAATCTGTTCTAGATCTTTCTTGCCAAAAGAAAATATTAAGAAAGTGAATAAACATATACCATTGAATAATGATCTCAGTCATTAGTGAAGCTATTTAAAATGTAAAAGAATAATACATGGAATTTAGATTTTAATATATTAATGTGAATAGCACGATTGCAAATTTCATTTTCAACATTATCTGCCTCGAATTTGTTCAGTATAAGCTGTTATATGTAGTTATAGTTCAGCTGCCACCTTTTTTTTTTTTATAACTCTTATCAAAATTGAAATGAAATAACAAATTGCAACGATATTTGTTTAATATATCTCCCTCTGTTCCCAACTGTAAAATCCCAGAGGCAGGTCTCCCTTGTTTGTTTTGTATTTCCACTGTGCACACAGTTCTTGGGGGTATAGGCACCTGTGGATGTGGAGATGTTGAATCTGCATTTTACCTTTTCGAATTTCCTAATGACAACAAAAAAGACCCTTGGACAAAATTAAAATAAACTTCAGAACTACCTCTAGATTTACAACTCACAAACATACAAAAATAATGATCCTCACAGTTATTAATCATACTCTTAGTAGCAGTTGCCCACGGGGTGGGATGCAACTGTAAGATAAACCGTGGGCTTGTGCCTCCATTCCACCTTCCCTGTAATTAAAGGGACACTTTTGTTTTGAGATGTATTCTGTTCAATAAATCTTTAAGTTGTATTCGTTTGCTCCGGCAACTCATTGGTTTGATCATAACAGAGTACTACAGACCTAGTAGCTTAAACAACAGGAATTCACCCTGGCCAGTTTGGCTCAGTGGTTAGAGTGTCAGCCCGCAGTCTGGAGAGACCCGGGTTCGGTTCCTGCTGGGGGTACGTACCTCGGTTGCAGGTTGTCCCTGGCCCTGGTTGGGTCATACAGGAGGCAACCACTTGATGTGTCTCTTTTGCATCAATGTTTCTCTCTCTCTCTCTTCTTCCCATTCTATCTGAACAAAAATGGAAAAATGTCCTCGGGTGAGGATAAAAAACAACAACAACAGGAATTCATTTTCTCACAGTTCTGGAGGCTGGAAATGCAAGGTTCATCTGTCAGCTGGTTTCTTCTGAGGCCTCCCCGCCTTGGCTTGCAGATGCCACCTTTTCCTCATGTCCTCACGTGGTTTTTTCTTCTGTGTGTCTGTGTCCTGACCTCTTTTTATAAAGACACCAGTGGTATTGGATTCACCCTAAGAACGTTTTTCTACTTTATCATCTCTTTAAAGACCCTATCTTCAAATAAGCCACATTCTGGGGTACTAAGTGTTAGCACTTCAACCTAGGGGTTATGGGGCGACACAATTCAGGTCATTATCAGTGCAGTCATGTAATCTTCCATGATCATATTGGTTTGGGAAATACCTGATTAGATCTAATTTAAAAGCTTTCTTTAATATGCTACCATGTGCTAGGAATCTTTAAGAGAGAACTTTAGATTTCAGCTTAAAAAAAAATAGGCCCTGCATCAGTAACATACATTTTTTTTTTAAATCATCACTTGAGGATATTTTTCCACTTATCTTCAGATAGAGGGGGAGAGAGGGAGGGAGGGAGAGAGAGAGAGAGAGAGAGAGAGAGAGAGAGAGAGAGAGAGAGAGAAAGAAACATCCACATGAGATCTCGCATCAACTGGTCGCCTCCCTCATGACCCCAACCAGGGCTGGGGAGGACTGAACTGCAACTGAGGTACATGCCCTTGATAGGAATCAAACTCGTGACTCTTTGATCTGAGGGCTGATGCTCTAACCCTGAGCCAAAACGGCCAGGGCAGTAACATGCACTTTTAACACTTCAGAAAACCTTCCCTAGGAACACCCACTTGGCAAATGGCAGAGGTGGCCCAGCACTGTGTCAGCAGCCCTGCGTTTGAGTCGTGTTGGTACAAACAGCTGCTGACCTACCTGCCCCTAAGCAACCCACTGAGCAGTCCAGTTTCTGATGAGTTCCCAGCTCTGGACCCTCTCTCCAGTACATTCTTCATTTGACCCAAGACTTTTCTTTAGACAAGTAATACTTCCTCATTAAATTATGATTTTCCCTTTGCTTTCCACCAACCAACTTTTGCACCCATTTCCTTAGTCCAGGTTTGGAGGTGGTGTTGGAATCTTCCTCTGTAACAGCTGGCGTCTGATAACATTGTTGCAGCCTGTGACCTCATGATTTAAAAGAGTGATGAAAGAAAAGATGCAGTGACGTGCCTCTTGGAGGGACGGAGACATACATGTACAATTTTGAATAGGGTTTCAATGCAGAATAGCTGTCCAACCTCCATGGAAACAGAACTCTTTATAGACTTGTTATGAAGGCAAAGTTATTATGCTCTTTAGGACATTAGTGCCTTTGATAATGATGTTAGCCAGTTTTCCTGAACTACTTACTGCATATTGACAGTGGGCCCTTCGCAGAGTCAGCGCCCTGTGAATTAATCCCTGTTTAATGAGAAATATTTGAAGGTGATGAGAGTCGTGTGCTGCTGATGGGAATGCTCCGCCTTGATAGATTATTTTTGGAACATTCGAGTCTGTTCAATCAAGACACTTGACTATGTAGGACAGGACAATTTTGTGGGAGATTGAAATAAAATACAGATTTATACTCAATTATTTTCATCACCTATAAAACGTCCTGTATTTGCTTTAAGAGTTTTAAATTTTCACACTTTCTTGCTTTCATCAAACCTCAGCAACCTGCACTAAATCAAATAGCTAGATATTGGATTTTGGCTAAATGGTGTTTTTAGTAAGGTGACAGCCAATGGCTGCAATTGAGAAAATGAAATTTGTTTTAGATTAATTTGTAAGATATGTTTCATTTCAAGCAGCCTAGAGAGAGCTATAAAAAGATGGTTTGTGTGAAAAGAGCTATTGGATTCTCACCATGATGCAAATTTTCCACATCCACCTCGAGATTTAGATATAAAGCATGATTAAAATATGTATAGACGCTCAAAATATCATTGTAATAAAAAACATAATTATAATTTTCTTATGATTAATCTTATCACTCTGATAAAAATCTTATCACTTTGATAGAAAGTACTTAGAAATTAACTGGTGGAAATATATTACCAAAATAATTTCTTTTCCTTTTAATTCATTTGCTACTCTGTTCTGTCCGTAGGTATACAAAGTGTTTCATTTTTCTCTTTCTTTGCTGTAAATTTGAGAAAGCCATAAGTGTGTGAGAGTAGATGAAATGCTAAAACCCATCAGTAGAAGGATTTCTTTTCTTTTTTGGAGGCTGGTGGTCCTTCTCATACTATGAATGTCCTTTGATTTTATGCACCTGTAAGGGTCTTGTCTTTTTAATCCTGTAAATGCCCAGTTAATTTGCTAGCCAAATCCTGACATAAACATGGCAAAACAAAAACAACAACAACAACAACAAAGCAGCATGATTTAATGATAAGACTATTGGGTCTGATTTAAATGGCTATGAGTATAGCACTGACCTTTCCTGGCCACATTTTCCTCGTCTTTAAAATGAGAAATTATCCAAGACTTTGCCTCAGTGATACCCTCATCTTCATTGCTCTTCTGCATTGGCATGCTCACCCAAAATTTTAAAAAATGTTGTTCATACTACTGCAACAGAGATATTTGACTTATTTTAGATGTTACCCTTAAACTCAAAGTTCATTTAAAGACTTTGCATTTTGCTAAAGTTTGTTTTATCATAAAGGGAACAAAGTTGATAATCTATTCAAAATGTTGAGATGTTATTATGTTATTGTATACAAAATAATCATATTTGAGAATGTTGTCAGAGAATAAAATATAATTCCATAACAAATCAACCTTTGTCAAAAACAAGAGTTTCAAAGAAGAAACTTCTCGTAATTTCTGTGTAGGTTTTTTGGTTTCCTAGATTCATGAGATGCCTGTGATTGAATGTGAGGTAATGGTAGGTTTGTTGGACTTAGATCTCAAAGACCTGGGGTCAGGTCCCGGATGCTGCTGTTAACCCTGGGCAGGCCACTTACTCTAAGGACACCTCATGGTCTCACCTGGGAAACAGGAATGACATCTCTTCACCAAGTCAAAAGTGACAGGAGGAGGTGCCTGAGGCTTTGCTGATGCTGGAAGGATGTGTCATGGGAGCTGACAGATATTCTTTTAAAAGACAAATGATGTGATAGAGACCTTCTTTCCTAAATGTATGATTTTTGCTAACTTAATAAAAAAGATATTTACATTTTTGTCTGGGTCACAATACCTGACCAACTGGTAAAATTTTCTAGCTTAGTAATGTATAAGACAAGTTTAGGGTTAAGCATATTAAAGTGAGGATTAAATAGGTGAAAAATGTTAGAGAATAAAACTTAGAGACTGGAAACTAGCAAATTGAACTTGAGAAACAAAGGTAAAAGAAGGCATGTGTCTTTGTGATGCAGCTTCAAGTGTTTGTACACCCTCTACAGCAATGCCACACAACATAGAATCAACTAGCACCGAAGAGCCCATAGAGAAGGTCTGCGTGATAACAGCTCTGCTATGGCAGGTGTTAGTACCATTCTTCATCTTACACACACACACACACACACACACACACAGTGTATACATGCATATATATAGTATGTATAATATGTGTGTGTATACACACATATATATAATGCTATATTATATGTTAATACAGTAAATAGTATGTATGTACATAGCCAACAGCTGTGCTGTGGCTTTTCTTTCTGTTTTTCACACCAGTATAAAAGGAAGGTTCACTTTAAATTTCTTTTTCATAGCTAGACATTGAAATAGAAGGCAAAACATTGTGTTTTTTCTTCTTATTCAATATATCTTGCAGGAGAAGCTTATTTATATGTTTTTAAGTAAATACTTATTAATTCAGATTTGTTATAAATTGTGACTACTAAAGTGGCTAAATTAACCCTTTCTTTAAAAAATTACTAAATAATAGGCTAAAAAACTGAATTAAAAAAAAAAATTTAAGTGCTATAGAAAAAATAGTACCCTAATTTATCATTTCAAAGTGTTTTCCTTATTCTTTAGCTTTCTATATCTAAATGTCAATTTAATACTAGTTATTAAATAAGCTTGTTATCAATAATTAGTGCATAATAAGATGCAGTGAGACTTAAATCATTATATTGAGGTGAATTGCAATGTTCCATTATTTATTTATGCATTATTTAAAATTCCCATGAGGTAAATTATAAAAATGGAAACTGTGCCTGGCCAGTGTGGCTCAGTGGTTGAGCATTGACCCACGCACCAAGAGGTCGCAGGTTCAATTCCCGTTAGGGCACAAGCCCAGGTTGTGGGCCTGATCCCCAGCAGGGGGCATGCAGTAGGTGGCCAATAGATGTTCTGTCTCATCGATGTTTCTCTCTCTCCCTCTCCCTTTCTGTCCCTCTAAAAAAAATCGATGAAGAAAAAAAATTTTTAAGTTTTAAAATGGAAACTGTGAAGAACATATTAGCTATTTATTTACCTGTGCAACTGAAATTCGAATGGATAATGATTCCCAAGGTGAAGAACAGCTAACCCTGTGGCCTCCTAAACATTCCATTCCATTAAGCTGACCTCCGAACAAGGGCTCCAAATCATCAGTGCATGTTCTTGAATTGTTTGTCTTTCATATCACATGAAGTATACTGATTTACTAGCACTTTCGAAAGACAGTTGCAGAAAGCCAATTAGCTGAGGAGAGGAGATGATCTACATAGAGCTTTGGCACACTTTTGCTGCAGAGGGCCAGGTTGTAAATATTTTCAGTGTGGCGGCCTAAGCCCTGCATTGCAACTACTCAGCTCCGCCCTGCAGCATGGATGCTGCCAGAAACAAGATGTAAAAAAAGGCCCAGGTTTTTTTTTTTTAGTTCACAGGGTCCGACACAATAGGAGAATAATTCTGATTTCTAATTACATTGTTGCACTAAAAGGCTTGTGGCTCCATAAAGTCCTGTAGCTGTATGAAAACTGAAAAACTCCAATCAGCCATCTGATACCTTCAGCAAAGGCCAAACATCTGGATGTTTAGAAATCTAAAGCTTAAAAAACACCTATTACGTTGTCATTATGATTATTACTAAGCTTTTGTGTACTTCATTCCAAGAGTGATCTCAACATATTTAAAAGCTGGAAACAAAGTAAAATTGTACCTTTTTTCTTTTCACTTTGAATCTGATGTTTTAAAAACAAAGGCCAATGGAGGGGAAGATGTTTCTAGTAAAAGATAACATATTTTGGAATATCAGATATTCTCTTAAAACCATTATAATTAAAGCCACAATAGCACTGAGTTTGTTCGATATCAATCAGGTCACAAATGAAACATTCTTTGTTGGGAGATCTAACCAGCCACGGGATGACAGGCAGCCGCCACCCACATGCACCCCACTTGACTCCTAGCTGACCTCTAACTCTGGAAAGACAGCCTTCAAAGGACACACTTCAGAAAGAGGAAGGAAGTAGAACGGTGCCCCTGGGTTTTGTTGTGGCTGTTCATTTTAAATGCTAGAATGAGGAAAATATGTTAGATAGCAAAACTCTAACTGTGACTTCTCTTTTTCAAAATCATCTTGGAAGGTGAAGCCGGGCTCCATATTGAATTCTAGAATGAAGATAGACCAGTTCTGTTTATTTAGAGAAAATAAATATTATTCTAGAGAGAGTAGATGTTAGGATTGTTTTGTATTCCTTGCCAAAGCTAGAACACGAAGTTTTTGTTTGTTTGTGTGTTTGTGGAATGAACGCCAGCCTATATCTGGAAAGTCTCTCATACTTCATGTTAGAAGAGTCCGTATCATTATTTCATGCTGTAGGAAATGTTCTTGGCCGCCCAGGACCCTTGTTGGCACCAGCACCTTATATGGCCACACCCTCCCTGAACTGGCCATGCTCTGGTGCTGTCCCTGCTTGCTCTCAGATGCTCTTACTGAGGGCGACATTGTTCTAGTTGAGGAAGCTCCTCCTGACACCTGATTCTGGGGGCCATCCCTTCCTCTCACCCCTGGCTGTAGTCCGTTGGTTTACCTTGCCTTACTTCACTTTAATCTTTTTTCTTGTTTTCATTTAATCACAAGAATTTAATCAAGCATCTCTTCTCTTAAATTCCCCCCCCACACATACACACCTTCCCTCCTACTTACAGTTCAGGTCCCATCTGTTCCTCCTCCTCACCTCAGGGCCAAACTCCATACAAGAAAGCTCTCTCACATCTCCATCCTCCTAGTCTCCTGGACATGTGTGGGTTTCCATAGCATCCACTTTCCGTGATCCCATTTTCCATCAAGTGAATCCTCAGTTTCATGCTTTTATTTCTGAGGACTTAATCATACCACAATATCTAGGGGCAGTTCTAGATTTCTCCCTGTCAGTAATGATTATTGGTTAGGAAGGGCCATCTAGCCCATACACAGGGCAGGGAAGAGAGAATGAATCCCAGGACTTGCCCCAGGTCCAGAAAAAAATAAATCAGCTCCCTTCCTCTACCACGGTCATCCACCCTGGCTGTACTGGAGTGTCGTCTAAGGAGATTTTAGAAAATACTTATGCCTGCACCACAACCTCCCCTCACTGCCCAACCCCAAAACCTTGATATAATTGATCTGGAGCAGTAAGTGCTATAATAGAAGGTGTGTTGCTGTCCTATTGGAAGCCCAGCTCCTTGATAGCAAGGAGACCGCTTATTCAACTTTGCTTTCTCATCCACTAAATAGGGTCTGACACAGGGTATTTCCTTGGTAAATGGTTTTTAATTGTGTAGCTTCATTGTGGATTAATTTCCAAAAGTTAGAATTCATTGGCAATTTCATCCATTAGAATCCTAATTTTCCTTTATATTACCTAGATAGATCTTTCCCTAAAATAGTTTTTTAGATGATTAGCATCAGTCTTCCTGTTGTGAAGATGTTTTCCTAATTCCATAATTGTGTGTGAATTGCATCTCATATAATTCCTAAGGGAGACCGATCTCAGGTTGCTGTAAAATGGCAGCTCTCAGGAAGACTTTGTGCAGGGGAAGAGTACATTCCTTCTAGGATCCAACGTGCCGGCTGGGAATTTCACTCCGCCACTCACTGGCTGTGGGATGTTGAGCGATGTACTGAACCTCTCAAAATGTATTTTTATTTAGCAATGAAAAGTAGTAACTCTGCAGTAGCAAATGCATATGGGACACTTGCTAGGTGGCTGCTGTTCTCTCCTGTCTCTAATCTGACCTTCACAGCCCCTGTGGAAAGCACTGCTCTCATATTTTCATCAGCAGCAGCACCGTCATCATCACCACTGTCCTGTTTTACACGTTGGGATACAGGATTAAAGCCTTGTCACACTTTAAGGAAATTCATAATCCACCAAAGTGAGGACGGACTTTTCTGACATACCAGGAGGATGAACTAACAGTGCCTGAGAAAGTCCTCCTTTCCCCTCCCCTTTAGCCCCTGGATTAGCTAGTCTCTAATTTCTCTAACACGGAGAAATGCAGAGTCCTGGTGAATGTTGATCTCGAGGATGAACATGAAGGCCAAGCTCCTTTGGCTACTTCAGGAAAAATCATCCTGTGTGGGGTTTGAGGGGGGCCAGCCTTAACCCAAATGATGTCCCTCGAAACACGCTGGGGCGGCGTGTGCACCCTGCAGGGGGGATGACGGCTTCACTGGCATTTTCTCCCAAGGACTTCCTGTAAACCCTGGCTGGAGAAGCCTGGACACTTCTCCATTGTACATTTCAGTTGGTTTAATTATTGTAATGTTCGCACCCAGCAACATGGAAGATTTTCCATTGTTTCTACTTCCTAATAGCATTAACCTTATAGTTGATGTTACTCTTTTATTTTCTTAATGGCTATTGAGATTTGTAAAGTAATATTACACAACACTTACATATTGCTTAACTTGTACGATGCCCTGTTCTAAACACTGTATTTCTCACGATACCCTATTTCCCCCCATTTATACATGAGGTAACTGAGGCACATAGAGGTAGACCAGGGGTTCTCAAAGGTTAGTATGCATCAGAAGTTACCTAGAGGCCCCACCCCCAGAGTTTCTCTCTCTTTTTTTTTAATCCTCACCTGAGGACATTTTTCCATTTTTTATTCAGACAGAGCGGGAGGGAGAGAAAGGAAGAGAGAGAGAAACATCGATGTAAAAGAGACACATCAAGTGGCTGCCACCCGCACGACCCAACCAGGGCCGGGGACAAACTGCAATAGAAGTAGACGCCCTCAGTGGGAACCGAACCCGGTCTCTCTGGACCACAGGCCGACACTCTAACCACTGAACCAACCAGCCAGGGCCAGAGTTTCTCATTCAGGAGGGCTGGGATGGGGTCTGAGGATTGCATTTCTAGCAAGTTCCCAGGGGATGCTGATGTCAATGCTGCTTTCCTGGGAACACCCAAGAGCCACTGAGATGGGGTAAGTTACCCAGGCACGCGGTTAGTAAGTGACAGAGGCTAGGTTTGAATACAGGCAAGCAAACCTCACAGCCTTTGCGTTACTTTGCATAATAACTAGACAAGACCCATACACCTTCACAAGAAGAAAGCCTGTGTTTCTCTTTATGCCAGTTTCTACTTTTCTGCATATAAATGTGCATGTCTACATGTGTGCCTGTGCATATATGTGGATCAATACACACCAGTGTATACACAGTGTAGAAAAAGATACCCCACTTAGTCCCACTGTGTATGAACAGAGACTAACCACTAGCACATTCTTCTTCTTCTTCTTTTTTTTTTTTTTGCCTCACCTGAGGACATTTTTGCATTTATCTTCATATAGAGCAGAAGGGAGAGAGAAACATTGATGTGAGAGAGACACATCACTGGTTGCCACCCACACGACCCCAACCAGGGCCGGGGACAAACTACAACCGAGGTACATGCCCTTAGCGGGAACAAGACTGGGACTCTCTGGTCCGCAGGCCAACGCTCTAACCGCTGAGCCAAACTGGCCAGGGCGCTAGCACATTCTTTAATCATTCTTATACTTCCTTGAACAATTATAAGTATTAGTTTGTTTTAATAACAAATCTCTGAGTTCATCACAGTCACTATACTCTGTTATGTGGAAATAATGAGCCTGTGTTTTAAAAGCATATGTAATCGCAGACTGATTTCCTAGAAGTAAATCAGACTCTATAGGATTTGACATAATGATAAGTGTAATTAATGCATTAGCATTGTAGATTCTTAGTTATCGACTCCAACCTCTCACCAGACTTGTAAATCTCTGAGGTCTGTGAAAAAAGTGCTGGCGGCCATTGCCTGGAGACTTCCCAAGTTTATCTGACTCGGTTGTGGGCAGCTCCACATGTTTCAAAGTTTTTTCCCACATCCCCAGAACCCTGCCCTCCTGTGAGCTGCATCCGTCCTAGATGGGTACCCTCCAGTAAAACACAAGCCTTTTCCATGCTTCCCATGAGACCCTCTCGGGTACAAATCCACCATCCTGGAGAGGCTAGACTCAAGCTACAACTGCTCCCTGTCTTCAGTGATGCCCTGTGCACCAAACCCATCGTCCTGCCTCCTGCCTGCTTGCCTGCCCTGGGCATGCTCTAACCTGGCAGTCACCTCTATCCAATAGTGTCCCAAAGTGGACGAAATGTTCCAGAGTTACCCGAGAAAGAGAATCAGAGGCTTTGATCTGGAAATGGATACTGAGATGAAGTGTAAACCATTTTCATTGGCAGATTCCCAAATCCACTTTGAAAAGATTTTGTTCTCACCTGGCGGTGGCTCCTTTGCTGAGACACAGGCCTCGGGACTTCCTGGCACTGGATCTGATGCCCAGCTTTTCCCTTGTCTGATTTGGTTGTGACTGTGCCGCCCTCTGCTGTTCTTTAGAGTCAGTTCTTAACATTTGTATTTTCCAAGAAAAAGCTAACTGTGATTCACAGGATAACATAACATCTGTTGATTTAAAACAATAACAGTTTTCTTCCTCGTGGTAGACAAATCCTGTAAGTCCCCTTAACCAGTGTTGTTTGCCTAAATAACCCTGTCTCACAAACCGCCTGACGTTGGAAACACAGGATATTTTTTTGCATTAGATCTTTGGACTCAATGTGACAAGATAGTTTCAGGATCCTTTTAGTGCTTTTTGAAAGCTGTTATCTTGAGTCGTGAACTCTCAGAGGTAGGAGTCATGTTTAAAATTATCAGGCCAGTCTTTTTACAGATGAGAAACTGAGGTCCTGGGAAGTTAGCAGAATTTCCAAGTGTCAAAGCCATTCTATGAGTTTCCAATGTGAACCTAATTCATTCTGATATGTTTTTATGTTAGGAAATCAAATATGTTAATTTTGAAACATGAGATTTTATCAACGTTGCAGGTTTTTTATTTTAGGCCAAAATTAATACAAAACATTTAGCTAAAATTTTGCAGTAATTTAATTATTTTGGCATTTATTAAATAAAATCCATAAGCTATGATGGATACCTTAAAAGTCCAATTTTTAATGTTTATTTTTTAATGTTTTCTTGTTATGCTTGCTAATGTGGCTTCGGACAGAAATAAATATATTATTAGAATTGCCATAGTCACTCATTCATATATGATTGCTAGAAACTGAAAAAAGTTTATAATTTGTTTATAAATGTTCATATTATCTGAATTTGATCCAATAAAATCATCTTTATTTGGTTAAAAAATATGACTTTATATGGAATGAAAGGTCTTCATCTAATAAATCACCACATATGTTGTAAAATATTAAATAGATGTTACAACTCCTAACTAGAGCAACTTTACAGTTTGCTTATTTAAAATTATTTGAGGTTTTCACTGGCTTCTAGCCAACAGAAGGAAGGAATACACATGCATTTGAATGGAGTACCTATCATATTTCTATCTGAAGTGGCAATTATTCTAATTCCTATTGCAAAATATAAAGCTTTGGGAATTTTATTTTAAATATTACCTAGTTTACTTTCCCCCCCATTGTGGCAGCATGGATGGACCTGGAGAACATTATGCTAAGTGAAATAAGCCAGTGAGAGAAAGACAAGTACCATATGAGTTCACTCCTATGTGGAATCTAATGTACAAAGTGTTACCTAATTTCTGAATTCTTATGTATTTGGGTCAGTGAAGTTATCTTTTCTCTGGATACTATCCCAGGTCACTTGCAATTTTGCTGAATCTATTATTCAAAAGATTTGAAATGTAAATAGGTAAAAGTAATTTCTTCTAACGACTCCAGTTATAGAAACAGAATTCTTAGAGCTAGAGGAGATCAAAGTAATTGTTGACTTCAGTTGCTCTTGATTGGAGATACAAAAAGGAGAAACCCAGTGGTTAGATGACTTGTCCAAGTAAGAAACAAAACCAAGAACAAACTCAAATTCCATGGATTCCCGGGCCAGTGTTCATTACATCTGCCTAAAGTACATCATCTGAGCCTCCTTATGGAGCTTCTTCTGAACTTCAAAATGACGAGAGATATTTTAGATAAACTTGAAGACACAATTCACATTTATTTTCAATTAACAGGGGTCCTGGCTTAGAATAGGACTTCTCTTGAGAGCAAAATTAGATGTACTAAAGCCAATGTTTTGTGATATTTTGGGGCAGTCCGACCACTCTCTGTATTAGTTCATTCTTCAGCACAATCCTTGTTTTCCACTCTTTAGCTACAGACTAACATAGTTGAAAATTCACATTTCAACATATTTTAAAGACCTTTTGTTTAATCCTGAATGTCTGAAGTTGAGAGACTTTTAGAAAACCTATATGAGCTTTAAGAATTTAGTGCTTTGAGAAAATAGTGGTTATAGGGTGCATATTTCAGTCTAAGCACGGGGTAGTGAAAGGTAGCACCAGCGTTCTCTGCGATCTTTTCTTTGTT
The DNA here is from genome assembly GCF_014108415.1 of Molossus molossus. Lineage (NCBI taxonomy): Eukaryota > Metazoa > Chordata > Mammalia > Chiroptera > Molossidae > Molossus > Molossus molossus. Next base: position 26,969,334 of record NW_023425366.1, on the reverse strand, counting down.
CTCTTCAACATGCACTGATAGCTAATCGTGTACCTAGTCTATTTCAGCAACAGAAAATAATGTTAAAAAGCAGAGGGCCTGAAATAACAGAGTGTAAGCATTTTCCTTCTAGTAGTCTCCTGACATTGCAAAGAGTCAGGCCTTCTCCTCGAGGCTGTCCCCACAGCTTCATTGTCTCGTCTTGGGAATATGCTCAAGGAATGGTAGATCTGGCTGCCTAATGAAAGGCAAGGTTCTCTTTATTTTATGCTGTCAACTTCTCCTACAACAACCTTTCCAACTTCGTACTCCATGAGCACTTCCTTGTTCTTTAAGATTCAGCTCAGTCACATCTCCATGAAGACCTCCTGGTTGTCCCCTAATTGTGAGATGGAGAGCCTAGCTCTGCTCTGAGTATATAGAGCTGCTGCGCACATCTCCACCCTAACATTTGGTATATTGCATTTAACTGGCTTCTTTATGTGTCTTTCTCCTAGATCAGACACATAGGAGGTGCACAATAACTGGAATTATGTTAAAACAGAAATCTTTATTCTGGCGGTTGTTGGTAGTCCTTTAAATAGTTTATATTAAACAAATAGCAAGTCAAATCATTTTGGCTGTTAAGTGGCATGCATGGTACCCAGTTTATCTTGGAAGGCTCACCCAGAATTTGTTTAAAATTCAGGGTTCTATGAGTCTTAATGGTTTGCGGTGGGGCAATTGGTAACACCTGCTGTGGATCTTTTCCAAGCTAAAAGTATATAACAATACTCCATGCCAAAGGTTGTTAAGGATCTGATCAAGCATTTGTCCTGTGTTCAAGCAGCTCAGAACTGTTTTCTCTAGAAAACCTTGGCCCTGGCCACCTCCACAAGACGGGAGGCCACCTCAGCTTGCAGTGTCCAGGTTTAGGTTACTTAGTAAGAGAATGTTTACCTCTCTGTGCTTCCATTCTTACACCTGCAGAATGGAGACAATAACCACCTCACGAGGTTATTGTTAGAGTTAAAAACACGTAAGAACACTAGGTGCCTGGCACTGTCAGTGCTGTGTAGGTGTTGCTGCTGGATGTTAATAGACTGAGTTAGGCTTCCAGATTTAGAAAATAAAAATATGGGGTTCTCACTTAAATTTGACTTTTAAGAAAACAACACATAACGTGTTTATTACACTTACATTCCATGCAACAATCAGGAAATACTGATGCTCAGAAATGATTTATTATCTGAAATTTAGATTTAACCGGTGTCTTGTATTAAATCTGGCTGGGTTGAATAAGTGAAACAAACTTAGCTGCAGTTTAGGAATGTTACTTTCAAGGGCTGTTTCTAATCAACTGAACAGAATGTATAAAACCTCTCTAGCAGGGACCTTCTCCAATAGGTGGAATACCTCGAAATGGCTTCTTGACCCATTGCTCTATAAGTTCAGATAATGAGGAAGGTGCCTGAAATGGAATCAGGAATTCTGGGCGAACCAAGGATTCCAAGTTCTGGGGTATTCAGTGGCCTTCGGTGCCAAGATTGAGGTTTAGATTTAGTCTCCCTCGAACCATGGTATGTTGGAAAGGCCAAACAACACTTGTAGTAGAAATCTTCGACGGAGTGATGTAATTGGCACACAATGTTTACCAAATCGTTTGTTAACTAAGTAGGAAACACCTTCGCTGAATCTGAGGAAGGGCTTGGAGACAATGCAACAGATGCCACGGGAACCTGATCGTGTAAGGTTTCCCACCTTGCTTAATACGCCTCAATTCTTGCCTTTGGTTATTAGAATTTTTAAAGAAATAGCGAAAGTGAATTATGAGAAAAGATCCATATTAGTAACAAACCGTTAACTTGAATGGTGACTCATGACCTTCAGGAGCCTGGGCACTGCCCTGGCTTATTAGGGTATTAATATGGCTTGTCTGTTGAGTTGCCTTTATCAGTTAATTAAGTGAATTTTTTATCACTATTTAATAGTGACCCTAAATTAATCCTTCAAACTTCAGAGTTATCTAAGCCATTCTTATTAGCCTTGTCATTCATAGTAATTGCCTTTGATTTTTTTTAATGCAGCTCATTTGTTACATTTTTTTATTGTTGTTTATTTGTTTGTTTGCTAAGCTATTTATCCCTGGAAATTTTTAAGTGCAAAAATTACTAAATTTATAGACTTCAAAAAAGTTTTCTTACATTTTTGGAAAGCTTGCGACCGCTGTTTAAGTACATTTAAAATCCATGTTTCAATGCCATCGTAAGAAATAAATGGTTAAAAATAAAACACAGAAGATTTTTTTTTTAATTTTTACATATTTTCTAAATTGGGAGTCACCCAAGTAACATATGGTAATGATTTAGGATTCTGAATCATATGCAATTATTTTCATCTTAATAGCATTGGCTCTCTTTGCTTTAAATTTCACCAGTCGGCATATACATTTGCCAGTCCACACTCTGTCTGTATTTTCCTTGAACTGCTCCTGAATGTGTGGATATGAATTATCATTCTACAGTGGGACTATAACTTTGGAAAGTTGAACATCAAGATTTGCTTTTGAAATATTATTGTTTTATTAGCAAAATCAGAATATGTGACACTCAGATATTTTCCTTGCAAAGATCCTGAAAAACGATAGCCGTCAGTTTTTCCATCTTCTGTTTGTACAATACTATTATTTTGGTAATTTTCAATAAAACTGAAATCCAAATCATTGACATCTTGACGCATATCCAGAGAATTACATGTTGGGTTGATAAATGAACAAAGGTAAACTTACTGAAGATGTTTTCTGGCCATATCTCTCCCTGTTTAAAACCCTCCCCAGAAAAGCTGGATTTATCCAGAAGCCAGCAAGGTTTCTACTTCAAAGCCCCAACTTGCCGGGGTCCCTCCAAGATCCTAGGAGATCTACGAATGTATTAACATAGACTTCAGAAATACTAGCAGAAGAAAGATCTCTACCACGATCATGCAAGACTGCCATCTCTTTCCAACTCTCCTTCCCATTTTTAAAGAAGACCCCCAGATTGTACAAACCATGGACCCCACGGAACCGGGCTTCACTCCTGCTTCTAAGATATAGCTTATTGGGTTAATTACATATCCTGAATGGTAAGTGAGGTTGAACATTTTTTAAGTTATGTTTGTTAGTCACATGTACTTCTTAGAGCTAGTTCGGGTCCCTGTCAGCTTTGCTCCAAGGGAAAGTGGGATGGTAAGTGGAGAGGGGATGTGAGCAGAGGCCCCCAAGCTCAATGCCCAGCCCTCCCTTTGGAGCTCACCTCCTTTCCTTCATCCTTTTTGCTCTTAGGGCAGATTTTCCTCCAATCTTCATACCTAAAGAGACTCAAATACAAAGTTCTCAGAGTGGGATCCCAGCAGCATCTAGATGCATAAAATTCAAGGATGAAAGCATCTAAAATCGCAGTCTTCAAGGAAATTTCTGTCTACAGAGGATACGGACTTATATCCAGATAATGATAATGTAGAGCAGAATGTTTTCAGTCTCAGCAATCAAAAGAGTAGTTCGTTATACTAAAGACCTTTAAGATTCTTTTAACTTCAGTGAAATCAAATGCTTTGGAAGCTCAAGGGAGATTGCATGTCAGTGGAATAGCTAAACTCTTCCTGGAGATGGTGTCCTTTCAAGGTGAAGACAGAGGAGGATATAGACAGAGGGGATGTGAGTCAGAACACCCTGGGCAGTAGATATGTAGGAATGGGCAAGAAAGAAAAAGGACAGGGTGCCCTACCATGAACCAGATTCTGAACATTTTGCATGACGCCTCTCATTGGATACTGCCAACCAGGCAAAGAGGTATTATACCTATTTTGAGAAAACCTAAATCAGGAGGCAATCCCAGGGCCCACTAATGCCACATCCAGAGAATTGGTTCACTGTTCCTCACAGTACAATCAAGGAATGTCAATATAATTCCATGGAAAGAGGTGTCTGTGTTTTCATGTATTTTCTGTGGTCAAATACTCCAGGGAAACACTAAGCCATTCTCTTGTCCTACACAGAACTCATAAAATCTCTAATAGGCTAAATGTGGAGGATGAGTCTAGACGTCTGTTTTTCAAATTGTGTTCTCTGGAACTCATCCTAAGAAATCTTATTCCAATATCACACCAGGCTGCTGTCATGGAGGGAAGTGAGGACATTCCCCTTTGCAGAAAACAATGTAAATTCTGAGAAGATAGTGAGTGATGTGGCAGAATAAGTGGGCTCGAGGGAGTGGAGGAGGGTGACAGTGCGGGGCAGTGGGTGGAGACACACACAGCATCTTTCTTTAAGGAAGAAGATAATGAACATTTATCTATACATGTGGCAGCCCCATGTTGTGACTTACTTTCTTGATGGTTTTTGATCTGTCCATCCTTTAACACTTCTACTCTCCTTTCCACCTGTCCTTGACCTTCAGGTAAGAAAGCAGTTATCAGTCCTAACACATCCTTCTTGCTCTAGAATTTACAGTATAATCTCTATGCTCTAAATACTTCAGGCTCTGCCTTTCTTGTGCATTTAAATTATTCCAACTTTCAAGACTGTTGCCTCTGCTGTGAGTTTCAAAAGCCTGTTTTGAAGTTCTCCTTGCATTACCCTTTCCCTGAGGACAGTTCATAGGGGAAGCCTTCCATGCAGCCTACCTAGTGGAGAAAAGGAACAGAGAACAAGTAACCTCAGAGAACAACAGCCTTGTAATATCATAAAATATGATTTTGTTACATCTGTCTAAAGGTTGTTTTTACAAACACTAGACATCACATTTACTAGGGAATACATCAAGCAAGAAAATAATTTATTCATTAACAAATCTGTTTGTTATACCTGAATGGGAAGTTAAGAATTCAAAAGTAATGGAGTTTTTAATAAGTCTCAGAAGTATAATTTTTAAAAAAGTCTTGATTTCATGTTGGGTCAGTTGACCCTACAGGGCATTTAGATTAACCATGGTGAGAATAAAGTAATCCAATAAAGGAAGTCTGTGCAAGTAGAACAATGAGAGAGAATACAGACACTGGGGTGACCACAACACTGTGTTTATAGAAAGTATGTCCAAATGCAGAGAGGAACCCAAGCAGTAAGAGATCTCAGAAGACACTGGAACAATTGATGTAGAAATTTAAAAGGAGTTTCGTGGGTTATCCATTCTGCTTTGCTGCCATAGACCAGCTCCAGTATCTCCTCTCTGAATTTCATTTCACAACATGGAGCAAGGCTCCTTCTCCAAAGCAGTGCCACTGAAGGCAAGTCTTTTCCACCCTACTTTTGGTTTTACTTCCAGTGTAGGTCTAGGTTTTGTCACTTTTGCATATGCAGAGACCCATATTCAAGCTAAAGGAAGTTGTAACACTGAAAAGAGATTTTTTTGTCTTCCCAGAAATCTCTTTCAAGCCACCACTTTTCCTCCTTTGCATTGACTTCTCAGTGCTGTCTGGGAGGAAATAGTGGACATCCTCAGATTCTCATGATGTTATTTACTACTTTGACAAAGATAATTATTTTCATATGAAATATATATTTTGGTAACACTCTTTGTAAGAGATATCTAGTTTCTCCTCTTAGAAAAATAACAGTCATGCTCTCTTGCATCAGAAATATTTGGTGCCATTTTCAACATCTAGGTAATTTTATAAATTATAAAATGGTAAACTGTATAGGCATCTGTAAATAAAACTTTATTTTCACTATATTTATTCATCTATTTTCAGTTTCCAGGAAGATACTTACTAGGAGTTAAGAAAAGTTATCCAAAATTTGGAAATAGACAAAATGAGGTAACATGCCATTTTGATGTCATAGAAGAACATTGTTTTACAAGCTCACCCAAGGATTATATGCTTGTTTAGAGAGTGTGACTTTGACTTGATAAGTACTATTGACTAAAGGCCTATATTCTATGAAATTATATGCTAACATGTAGATTTTTGTCCAGTAGAAGTCAAATGATTTCTGTCTTCAGAAAAGGTATTTATACTTTGGCACAGGTAGTTGATGGATTTTCCTAAATAGGATCTTTGTTTTCCATAAAACACATATACATAAAACAGATAAAACTATTGCTGTTCTAAATCTGATGGACTGGAAGCCCTCCAAACAACCTTAATGCACTGCTCTCTGGTCATATATCCCTTGGCCTTAGCTGGCTTCTCTTTCAAGTTCAAACCAAAGCTCTGCCACTTAGAAGCTGCATGGACCTATCAAAGTTCTTCATCCTTCAGTGCTCACATTTCCTCTTGTTTTATAGCCTTGAAGCTGAAAACCTGGCCTTTGGAAGTATGCAGATTACAGAAGTGCTCTTTCTCAATAAGATTTACATCATGCAAGTGGTATCCATGAAAACCTAAGTAGGCCACAGAAAAAATTAGCAAATTCACTTGCTACTAATTTGCTTATTTCATTTCAGAAACTAAATGTTAATTGCATTTCAATAAGAAATATTTTCAAGTAATGGAGCTGTGCCACTCATTGTAAACTACAGTTTCATCTTTTAATGGTCACTTTTGCTTGGTAATAAGTCATGACTTATCAGAGATATATACACCATCAGCTTCTTTTAAATGTAAATAGTAGGTAACTTATGAGTCATTGCTTTGCCCTTTTAGTAAATATTCTGAAGAAATGCTATAAATTTTAAGGAACCCAGCATTAATAACCTCTCATGACCATCACCATCTAGATTTACACTGAGGAAAGAAAGGAAAGGGCCTGTACTTTCATTCTAATTCCTTGTGGCATTTTTCTGCTATACAGTTCCAGGGTACGATGCAAAAGGAAAATGTACAAAGTGGTCTGATGGTTAGACCATGGACGAGAAAACAAAATCTTATTTAAAATTCTAATATGTGATTATGTATTATGTGTGTTATGCCATTATAAAGCGGAACAGAAATATTAGACTCACACATAGAAAGGACATAGAGGGCATGGTGATGTATTTTGGAATGTCTACTAAGCCTTTTACTTGACACATCCTTTTCAGCTTCACGACAATCCTGAAGAGACACGGAGGTGACTTTCTGAGAGTAACATAGTCTGAGACATGATGGGGAGGGCATCCAACTCTAAGGCCTGAGATCTCCAATTACAAAAGAAGAAAAAAGCACTGAACAGAGAGATCTCATAAAACTGTGGGATTCTGTACATGTGTCACAGGGCAGATCTTTTCAATGTACTGTTTGTTTGTATAACAGACGCTGTCACCTCTGTGAGGGGTTTATTTTATTTTATTTTACTTTATTTTAATGATTTTATTGATTTTATAGAGACAGAGATAAAAACATCAATGTGAGAGAAATACATTGATCGGCTGCCTCTGGCACAACCCTTACTGGGGACTGAGCCTGCAACCTGGGCATGTGCCCTGACTGGGAATCAAACCTGGACCTCTCAGTCCATGGGTTGATGCTCAATCCACAGAGCCACACCAGCTGGTTGAGGACTTTCTTTTAAGTAGTTGTATGTCTTTGGAGTTCTCGGCCAAGGATTATCAAGGTGAACAAAACCCATGGTGTCTCTGCGGTGATATTTTATTATTGCACAATGTTCTAAATATTTCATTTATTCATTTTTCATTCATCCATTCATAAAGTATTTATTGCACACTTACTATGTGCCTGAAATGGTTTTCAGAGCTCTGGGATACAAAACAGAACTATGAGAACAAAATAAATATCCCTGCATTCTGAAGCATGAATTCTAGATGGAATGTTTGTCTTCCCAAAATTTATGTTGAAATCCTAACCTCCCAATGTGACGGCATTAGGAGGGGGACCTAGGGAATGTAATTAGATCATGAAGGCAGAGCCCTTATGAATGACATTAGTGTCCTTATAAAAGGGATCCTAGAGACATCCCTGGCAGCTTCTTCTATGTAAATTCACAGCGAGAAGACAGCCATCTATGAATCAGGAAGTAGGCTCTCACCAGACACTGAATCTGCTAGTGTGTTGACCTTGGGGTTCCAGCCTCTAGAATTGTGAGAAATAGATTTCTGTTCTTATAAACCAGTCCTTGGTGTTCTTTAACAGCAGCCTGAAAGAACTGTGGCAGGGAGTGAGCCATGCAGATGTTTGTGATGAGAGCATTCCAACAACAGCAGCAGGTATTGCCTGGCTTCTAAATGGGAGTGTGGCTGATATGATCAAGGAACAATGATGAGTGATGTACTGGAGAGTGGTAAGAACTGGGTCGTGAGAGGTCGGATTATATGATATGTTTTGCCTCAGTTAGTCTAAGGAACCCTGGAGCAGGGGGTGATATGATCTGTCCTCTGTCTGGTTTCAGCTTCTTGTCGACCAAACACTGTGGCCATAGGAGAGTTGGGATACATCAGCTGTCAACTGCATCTTCATCCTTTGTCCAGGCAGGACCCCCTCTTGTGAGCTCTTGGCATCTTTTGCTACTTCACCTATAAGAAAGCACTGAGGCACTTTGCTGCTTTACATCCCTCCCTTGTACCTAGCAGACAAATACCCAGAATTACAAAGAGTTAAGTAGTCCAAGGCTGAAATATATATCACTCACTAATTTATGATACAAGATCCCTGATTCTTTGGTGAAAAGTTGTCATAGTTCATTCGGGCTGCTATAACAAATATTCCATAAACTGGGGTGCTTGAAAACAACAGAAATTTCTCATCTTTCTGTAGGCTGCAAGTCCAAGGTCGAGATACTGGAAGATTTAGGTTCTGATGTGAGCCCACTCACTGGATCATAAATGACATTTTTTCACTGTGTGCTCACCTGAGGAAGAGGTGAGGAAGCTCTTGGGGCTTCTTTCCAAGGGTACTAATCCCCTTCATGAGGGCTCCACCCTCATATCTTAATCATCTCCCAAAGGGTTATCACCTCCATGATACCACCAACATTGGGGACTAGGTTTCAGCATAGCAATTTTGGGGAGGACACAAACATTCAGTCTAGAGTACTTGCCCAACTTGGACTGAAGCTATCATAGCCTACAAATAAAACAATTAAACATAAATTGAAATACTGTAAATAATATTATTTTATGAAATTAGATAGTTGCCTCTTATTAGGAACTTGATAATAAATCCTTTAAGAAAAAAATCCTTTTATAAAGCAGTAACTACTCTTAATTTATCTTTAAGTACATATGTTGGATAAGATTAAGTGTGACACCTGTGCTTTCAAAGTTCACAGAAGAAAGTCTAAGATATTTTAAAGGATCTGAGACATACCATCAAGGGGAAAAACAACCATATACATGGTCTATTTAAATTCCAAACAGCTAATCAGAGACCACAGTTAAGTTGAATGAAGATAAACTTGTTTTAACAAGTCATGGATGTTTGGTTACAAATGACATTTAAGACAAGCATGCTGAGATTGAGCCCAGCAAAGGAAAACTGAGCCAATTCTAGATAAAGCTGACTTAGACCACCCTCTGTAGATCATCTATTACTTAATCACTTCCTATTTGGTTAATATTATTATTACGATTAGTGCTGAGATATTATGAGAGCTGAGGACGGCTAGAAATTTAGTTGGTCAGAGACCCAGAATACAATGCATCTTCCTCAAACCTACTTGGTTCAGAGTCAGGAATCTGAGGTCGACCTCTGGCAGCTGCAGTTCTCAGGGCCATGGATTTGTGGACGCAGACTCCGTTCCCAATGCTTATTTGTATTCTGTATGACCAGTAGTAACTTTTCTTGAGAGTTTTGAAACTTAATTACTCATACACAGCAAAAGGAAGATAAATAGAAATGTAAGTTTTTCTGGGGGAGCCAAAGACATATATTCATTTCTCTTGCCATTTCTGAGGAGCATTTATGGAATTGTGTCCTTGGGCAATGAAGAAAGACAACTGTTTAGTCCAATGTTTTGGAGTAGAAGTGGGAGGGGCAGGTGGGTGGGCTTTACCCTGCTGTGGGTCCAGGTTGTCCCAGCCAGCTCAGTCCCCACCTCAGGAAATTAGACAAGCACATTATGATGGGTCCATTGAGTCCATTCCTGAATGTTAAATCTGCAAGTATTTATATTTTCATCTCAATGCCTATTTCTGTTACATGTGTTACTAATAACCCACTCCTTCTTCTTGAAATGCTTTTTACCCTTAGTATCTGAGTCTTTCTTTACTCTGGGTACCAAGGCCATCTTCCTTTTCTGATTTCTCTTTCCCCTTGTTTAGTCATTCAAAATGTTAGTCCTCTTTAGAGGGCCTTTCTAGAACCCCTGTTATTCCCACATTACGCTTTCCAGTGCATACTTAGAGTTTTAACCACTTGAAAAGTGTATGAACAATTCTTGTTATTATTCCTCATTATTTTTCCCTAAAATTTACCTACAGCTCTAACTATAGGTAAGTTTATAATAGTAACTATAGCTAAAAAGTGTACTTATATTTGTTTTTGCTTGTTTGTTTTTAAAACTTACAGGTTCCAAGAACTATATAGTAACTGTATTTCCAGCATGTCTTTTATGAACTACTTTTACCCATTACTTTGTAGTAATACTCCTTTTTCATGTTTGTTTTTTTTCTTCATTGTGATGTTCTTGTGTGTGTGTGCGTTTTAAACACATTGTTTTTCCTAAGCACTGTGCAGTTCAAGAGCCTTTCAGAATTTCTCTACCATGAATTGATTTTTTAATGCATTTCACCCATTTTTCTATTGGATTCTCTGGGTTTTTTGTTTTTTTTTTTTGGTAGAAATTTAATATATATTCTACAATTTGCTAATTACTTTCTCTTGTTAATCATTTCTCTCTCATTTGTGGTGTTTATTATCATACAAAGATCTTAATGTTGAGGAAGTCAGATTTAATTTATTCATCATGTTGTGATTTCTGCTTTTTGTGTTTTTAGAAAAATTATTCTCTACCCTCACAAAGATATCACAAAGATATTCTCATATTTTTTCCTAAAAATTATAAAATTTTGTTCTTCGTATTTAGATCTTTAATCTACCTAGAGTTTTTATGTTATATGCTATTATGTAAGGATCTACTATGATTTTTTTTTCCTTATGGGAAACCAGGTTTTTCAATATAAAATATTGAATAGAACATCTTTTTTCATTATATATATATTTTTTTAATCCTCACCCGAGGATATTTTTTCCATTTTTTTGTACAGATAGAGTGGGAGGGAGAGAGAGGAAGGGAGAGAGAGAGAGAAACATCGACGTGAAGGGACACATCGAGTGGCTGCCACCCGCACAACCAACCAAGGCCGGGGACAAACTGCAACCGAAGTACGTGCCCTTAGTGGGAACCGAACCCCTGTCTCTCCGGACCGCAGGCCGACGCTCTAACCGCTGAGCCAAACTGGCCAGGGCTTTTCATTATATTTTTAATGTCTCCTTGATCTTATTTCAAACTTCTGTATGTGCCCTGATCAATGCATTGGTTCATTTTAATAAAGCAGGGAAATGAATATTCAGGGCACTGTCAAAGAACCACCAAAAGAGTATTTTGTTGTTGTTGTGCTATTAGTTCTCCTTTATTTACCAACCAAATAATAACAAAACACATTTAAATCTGAGTCACATTGGTTTCAGCCCTCTACATGGGGAGATTATTCCAACTTTCTCTTTTTCCTTTCTCCTCCCCCAGCCCCTCCCCTTTTCTCCTTCAATGTCCAAGTACATCCAGCCCTCCCACTTTTGTTATAAAGTGTTTTAGCCCAACCAGATGACCTGATAACCTTTCATTACAACTTTTATTTTCTTATTTTGATTACAAAGAAACAGTATTTATTCCCAAAGAAAAAAGATACAAATTCTACCAAATATCTTGATTCTCTGTGTCCTTCCCTTGTTGCATTTGTATAAATTATCCCTTAGCTGAAATAACCTGAGCCTTGAAGTGCAGTGCGTGCTGTAGCAACAGTACGTACTGACATTTCCTCCAGCCCATTGCTTCCTCGAGGAAGGGGTAGTGGCATAATGTAGACGTCCTGAAGAGCTGAGACTGTGGTGGAAGAATGCTCAGGTGTGCCTGGATAGTTGTTTATCTGCTTTTTATTTTGTCTTATTGGTCCTTTTTTTTCTATCTCTATGCCAATACCACATAGTCTTATTGACTCAAACTCTGTAGTAAGTCATGATCTCTGTTAGAAAAAGTCCCTCCTCCTTATATGTTTCCAAATTTACCGTGGCTTTACTCTTTCAAATGATTTTAGAATCAGTTTGTCAAGTTGCGCAAAGAGTCTTGTTGGGGGTTTTGATTGGCATTCTACTGAATTTATGGACTAATTTGGAGAGAATTGACACCTTTATGATATTGAATATTTCTAGCCATAAATATGGTAAATATTATTATTTAATATGTTCTTAGTAACATTTGCAATATTTTCCATATGGGCCTTTCTAGGCATTTAATAGATTTGTTATTGTGTGAGTAATTTTTATCACATTTTCTCATCAATTAAGGCATATAACAATATTGCTGGTTTTTCTGTGACTTGTGTCAGCAACATTGTAGAACTTATCCTTTAATTTCAAAACCTTACCTAGAGAGTTTCTTGATTTTTTTAAATGTAAAGAGTCATGACATTTTCCAATTGTAATTTTTTCCCCCAATTCTTACATCACTGATTTCTTTTCTATTTTTTTCTGTTTTTGTTTTTCTGTTGGTCAGTTGGTTGGTAGATTGGTTTATAGTAATGCTTCTACCTTCTAATACAATATTGAATAGTATGAATGATGACAGGAATTCTTTTCTTGTTCTTGACTAATAAAAATGCTAAAGTTTCACCATTTATTTGACCTTTGCTATAGATTACAAATAAATCCTTTCTCTGGTTAGAAAATTTCCATCTAATAATTTGATACAATTCATAATTATTTCTATTATGAATGAGTGTTGAATTTTCTGAATGCTTCCTCAGCATTTAGAATGATACTCATTTTTTTTCTTCTTTAACCTGATAAATCAGTGTAATTTTTGTGATGTTGAACCAACCTTGCATTCCTGAACATCCTTACATCATCATCTCAGGAACCTACTGTTCTCCAGAAAGGCCATCGGGCCCTGATGAAACCAGTAGAACTTGCTAAATAGAGGTTTGGGTGGAGTAGGGACAACTGGAGGCTGCTTTTAGAGTGCAACAGATGTCATGAGTTGTATAGTGCTTCATAAAACCAGTGAGAATATCTTGAGTTACCATAACTCTTTTAAAAGATGTTATGGCAAACTCACCGTGTATTAAAGATATAACTGTGATAAAGAAAAATGCATTTTATAAACTAATAATTTTTAGTGAAACAACTAAGAAAACAACTATATTAGCTCTCTTAAGCTGTACCACATTTTACCACCTATGATTAGCAAAGGAAAAAAGTTTATGAAAGTACCTTTACAAATAAAAGGTTGTGTTTTGAAACATTCTTACATCAGCCTTATTTTTATAGGTGATCTTTATATAAGTTTCAAGAGACATTTTTATTGCTAACTTTTCTCATATTTGCTATATATGTACAGTGCTGAGAAATTTGTTTTCTAATATAAAATGATGATTCATATAAGCTTTTTCTACTGTTAAAACATATATCTTCCTCCTCTTCTTCTAACATACAGAATTTAAAATAAACTCTCATTTTTATCGGTCTATACCATTATCCTCTTTTTTTTTTCTTCACTGTGCTTTTCATGTATACACATATACACATGTTTATAAGTTTATAGGTTTATTGTCTGTCAATCTGTCTATCTTTCCCTATTAGAATGAAAGTTCCCTAAAGTTAGAGATTTTTCTCCTCCTTTTTCCCTGATCTATCCTTCCCACATAAGAGGAACTCAGTAAAAATTTGAATGAATGAAGTTAAATATATTTTTCCTTCTATGTGGTCGACTGGTCATAGAATTAAAACTATGCATAAAGTCCAATATCCTAGAATTCAAAGAACAATAGTGTTTAGAAGACAATGTATAATTGCTCTCTTCAAATTTCTATATATGATAAATGAAAAAAGAGTATTGCAAAACCTCTAGAATTTCTGAGAATTTCAGAAGATTACAAATTACTGAATATATTGATGTGATTTTATTGTCATATTTTGGTCTAAGTTATAAAATCTTAAAATTAATTAAAATTTCAAGATGAGTAATTTTTTAAAAAGAATGTATGCACAATGGCAAATATATATATTTTTTCCAAAGGTAGACTAAAAAATTTAGTAACTACTGCTTTGGAGAAATGCCATATGTTAAAAAACATTTTTTTTTTAAATTTTAAAAAATCCTTCCTTTCTGTGATGGATCTACCCTTGCCAGCACAGCTCAGAGACACTACTCCCAACTGCGGCAGTTTAGAGCTGGAGGAGGACAGCCTGAGAAGGTGGAAAATTTGGATTTCTGCTGTTTTAACAAGGGGGGAAAAGCAATTGCCAGTAGAAGCTTTTAATTACATACAGATTGGCCTTTTATTTCACTCCAGCCCTTTCAGTCCCAGTGCCAGGGAAGGGGAAGTATTACCTCGACTGCTGACGCCGAGGTCTGCTTCCACTTAGCTGCCGAAGCCAGTCGCGACTTCTCTCTGGGGCCCTCACCCCAGAAAATTCACTGTGAGAGGAGTTCAAGTGGCTCCAAACACCAGCAGTGACGTTTCTGCAGTCAGCCCAGCTAGAGTCCTCTGCGGAGCTCTCAGGACTGCCTGGGGCAGCTCCCCAGGGCTCTTCCCAATCCTCACCTCGGAGCAGAGAGAGAAAGCCAGGTGGGGTACAGCCATCTCTCCCTGATGCTAGGAGACAGCTAGGAGCTGAGTGTTCATACGAATTGGGCTAAATGAAGAAAGATGGTCAGGGCTGGGGAAGGAGAGCGGTCCTCTACACACCATCGCTTAGACCCCTACCCCCAAAACTGACTTCAGAAATAACAATCACGAATATTAGAAACTCCAGATTACTAGGGACCCTGTAGGAAAATGTCTTTTTTCCTTAAGCCACCTTAGCCTCAGGATCCATCTCATTCCCTCCCTTGAGTAGGATACACCTAACCTCCAGTTTAGCCACCAACCTTCTGTGCTGTGCTCCAAGATGCAAAGCCATCCTGCACGCTGGGCAGCCTCTTACCTCCTTTTCTGTGTAATTTGTTACCTCATTGTACTAATCCCTGTGAGTTAACCACTGTGTGAAAATTGGTCCTTCTGAGAAATGGGTTCTCTCAACTTGAGGGGAAAAATACTTGGACGATTTCCTTTTCCTTCTCAGCAGATAACCACTGTGTGCTCTCCTGATGACGTGAACTGACCCAGGTCTTCTAATTCATCTTTCTGTACATCTTTCTGCCCAGTCCAACGTGAAGTGTACACAGTAAGCTCCCATTGTGGGTGACAGCAGAATCAGTATTCTGTAGGATTTTGAGCATCTGGTTACAGTTCTGATTTCCCTGCTAACCAGCCCTCCGGCCACTAGCTAGGTAGCAGACTCACTAAGACCTAGTTATATCCTCCAACTGGGAAAATTAGAACTAACATCCTGGTCTGAAGGAATGGAAAGAGTTCATATTGTCAAATGAATATCCCCCTTAAATATAAAGCATGACTTAGCAATATTCCAATAACTCAGATACAGTAAAATACAAGGGCCATATTGAAATTGTATTAAACATCAGAACATCATCACTTGTCTTCTTTTCAAATATAAAATCAAAAATGACTTGTTGCAAAAGTAAATGAAAGAGCACAGAAGTGAATGAAGTGTGTGTGCATCCTGGTGTGTTTTCGTGGGATTGCTTAAATAAGGGAGAACTTTTACAGTCAAGATGCTTAATGTAACTAAAGTAACTGCAAGATTTTGTTGAGACTGAGAATCCAGAAAGTGTTTCATGAAAAAGGAGTTGCTCCTCCAAGAACTATAGGGGTTCGGTTATTTCAAACAGTACTTTTCAGGAGCATTGAATCCTTAGTTGTTTAAAAGGAAACAAAGCCAGAGTTAATGTTTTAATGTTTGCCTAGAATTATTCTCTCTTCTGGAAAATTAAATCCAAGATGGCAACTGCCAAGATCGAATATATTTTGGGGGTATTATTCAAGCTGAATGGGTAAGTTATTGCTCTAGTAATGTGAAGTTTAATGAACTCCACTGATGTATGGTTTATGGAAGTGATTCTTCCGTGGATTTAAAACCCTTCGTAGCTTTGACCTACTTCTAAATTTTATCCTTGGGTTTGTGATTTAAATATTTTCAAAAAGCCACCTAATTGTACAATGAATACAGTGCGTGGTTCCTCTCTTGATCTCCCTATTAAAATTTTGTATCAATTTTTTTTTCATTGCTATCTGCAAGACACCTTCTGTTAGAACGTTAATATACATTTGGACAATAAATGAGTAGATGAATGAATATGAAGAAGCAAATCACTACTAATTCAACATCTAAACTTTTTACATGTTAATTTTTTAATCTCTGGAAATGAGACTGTTAATATTATGACAGCTTCCCTGAATTCAATTTACCTGTAAAAACTTGAAGTCCCTTAATATTTTTCTGCTTCTGTCTCACCTGTTCTCAAAATGTTCTTAGCATTAACTTAGTAGATTCTCCCATGAGTGAAGTACTCTTACTGTCTTCCTCGTACAGATGAGAATACTGAGACATGGAGTGGTCACTCAGCTTGGTGACATGTTAGGTCAGTAGAGGTGGAGTGAGGATTTGGATCCCAGCAGGCTGGTTCAGGACCTCCCTTCTCAAGCAAAAGCAATCCTGCATAGAGACATCAGAGTTTAGATATATTTTAAATATTTGTATAGCTTACATCATGGAGAAGTGTTATCATCAATTAAAACTGTTCTACAGGTTTAAATTAAATTAGTAATGATTCCTTTTTTTAACAAATCAGTTTTTTTGCTTTATTGATTTTAGAGAGAGAGGAAGTGAGAGGGAGAAAGAGACAGAAACATCAATGAGAGAGAACATTAATTGGCCGCCTCCTGCATGCCCCCTACTGGGGATCGGACTCACAACCTGGGCTTGTGCCCTGACCAGGAATCGAACCAGCGACCTCTTGGTGCATGGGTTGATGTTCAACCACTGAGCCACACCGGCCAGACATGATTCCTTTTTAATGTGGGAAAACTTAAATAGCTGTTGAAGAGTGGTGAGACCAGTTGAGGAAAGAGGTGAAGGCAATACAGGTTACAACTGACACACATTTGAAACTTGGATTGATAAATTCGAGGGAGATGTGCAAATGTGATTCTAGGTTAAAAAGCAGTAATTTTGAAAAAAAAAATTGTACAGTACTATTCCCCATTTGGTCTCTAAGAGCTAAGCTCATGTCCCAGGTTCTCTTGTGTCCTCCCTTGCAGAGTAGCATCTATTTTATGGTTTGGCCCACAGCTTCGGTGGAGAAGGGACATCTCTTTGAAAGAGCATATATACTGTGATCCTTTCCAGAATGACAGAGGTAGAAGGGCCTTTTAAAACCCAAACATTTGTTATAATGATTATCATCGTTAGGAATTCAAACTGTTTTGGAACCTGTGTGCTGCTGGGCATGGTAGCAGGTGCTTTCAAGTACTGTCTCATTTAGTTCTCACAGCCTTCCTTCCCCAGCTGACTGCAGTTAGCAGGCAGTTAATTTCGACTCTCTTTGGGGTTTTAGACATCCTAGTTGTGGCCTAAAGTCTGAATGTCTTACTCGTACTTACCATTTCACCTTCAGGGATCCCATTCACAAGGTGAAAAAAAGAGATGGCCTTCCCACATAACGATCTATGCTTTCAATTTTCTTTATTTTCCTGAATTGTTTATTAAAAATTTAGTAGCCTTAGTAAGTCAACCCTGGGTTTCCCTTTTGAATCTGTGCTCTGCCCTGCTCATCTGGTCCTTGTATCCGATGTAACTGATGCCAGCACACAGGACTCATTTCTTCCCTCTCCTGCAACGGCTCGCCTCTCTCCCAAGGGCTTGGCTGGAGTGCTCTTTCTTTTCCTTTGGAAAACACAGCTTTGAAATGCAGGCTTTCCTGATAGAGAACATTGCTTAGCAGCTATTATATGTGTAATCAGCAAGTTGTACACACACCCGGCCATTTCCTGGGGAACGCGTTGCCAGCGCAGTCCACCGTCACTCCTGTTTTTGGCATTCCCTTGTCTGTTTGGAGAGTCGCACCGCTGTGCAGAGAGTTTTCCTCCGCCGAGTACTTTCCGTTTGAAAATGATGCCTAGATAGCCTCTTTCCTGTTTTAAGCCTAACGGTAAAAGGGAGTCCAAGCTGATCGCAGATAGTCTCCTAGTCTGAATCACACAGTAACGTTCTCTGGGGCCACTGGAGCACGTAATCATGGGAATGGTGCCTATTAAGAATGTCTTTGCCTGTCCTCTAGGAGGGTAGAACTCATTTTATCAGCCTCACCAATTTGTTTGAATGGATGCAAGAAGGGATCATTCCAGTCATTTAAAACACTTTGCAGCCCAGTGACTCCTTGTCCCTCGTGTTACATCTGAGAGTGAGAGTCTTAGTCACCAGGAGTCTCTGAGAGGACGATAATTCTCAAGGCCAAATCTATGAATATATGAATTGAATAAATGTTCTTGGTCACATACCTCACCTTATTGTTTCAATTTCTTCTTAATTCCTTGTAATGGTCAGTTAGTAATGTAATTTGGGAGAGCGAAGGATGTCTGAGGACAAATGTGAGCTAGTGTACTATTTATGGAAACAAATAGCAAACTGGAAACATGAGTCTACATACTACGATAAATGTATAAATAATCTAAGAAACCAGCAATGTTCCTACGTGAAGCTACCCAGCAGCCTCCTTCTAAGGCAGGTTCTTGATTCACAAAAACAAACAAACATATAACCAGTTCACTCTTCACTAGTAAAGAATATGTCTCAACCATTACAAAGAGTTATCTAGAATACAAACCCTTAAACATTAACAGTATATCCTCTCTCCTCTGCTCCCCCTGTCTGTCTTATCTAGGTCAAAGCCAGCTAGGACTCTGAGTGTGCAGGCAGATAACATCCTGGTGAAAAGCCTGCCCATCCAGGCTGGATTGTGTCTCCCTTAGTGCTGTCCTTGCAGGCTTTGGAACATCTCTATGATATCGGATTGGTTACAGTGGAAGCAGAGAGAAAGATTCTAGTCATACGATATAAAGATTTCCATTTGTGAGCTCAACTATCAGATCTGTCATCTTTCATCAGCAGAAAAATGGGGGAAATCAAATACTTTGTTTTGTTTTAACCACCCAGAGAAGGAAGAGCTCAAAGTGTGGGAAATCAATGTATCTTACTTACTCTGACAACCCCTCCCTTTGGAGCATGTACATAATCGGGGGGTAGGCAAATGACTTTTCCATCATATTTGGCCCAAAACTACCCTGGTGAGTGAAGAGAAAGGGAATCATTTGATAAGATTTGGAAAATAACATCTGTTTTTCTTAGCGGTTCTGGATGAATTTATCAGGCATCCTGTAATTTACACTTTCTGTTGAAAACCATAAGTGAATACCCTGCATGGATGTGAAGCCTTTGGGTATTAGTCAGAAGCTCCGCAAGTACTGCGCTGCTGAAGTAGGCCATGTTCACAGTCAAGGGTACAACCAACAAAATGTTTAATTGTTTCCTCCCTGGAAAAATGGCTCTCCTTGCCTACCTAGACTACTTCCTTGCTCCGTGAACTTGGAACTAAGTGTTGCTGCTCATACACTTTGAGTTCAAGGAGTCCATGACTCTAAAATTCTTCTTCTTACTTTAAAAATAAATTTTATTAAACTTATTGGGGTGGCACTGTTTAATAAAATTATATAGGTTCCAAGGGTATCATTCTATAATTTATCCTCTGTGTACTGCATTGTGTGTTTACCACCCAAAGTCAAGTCTCCTCTGTCACCACGTATTTGACCCCCTTCACCCTTTTCCACTTCATCCCTTCCCCCTTGCCCTCTGTTAACTTATTCTTAGAAGTTCAGTTTGGCTACTATGCACGTGGAACTAACTAGCCACACATGATACAAGCTGGGAGAGGAATACAAATAACTAAGATATTTTTCCCTGAGAATATGAACCAGTATATCAAGGCAGAACAAATACAGATAAACAACACTAAATGCTCATACTCAGAGGACTTCCTGATGTAAGCTTTAGATACATTAATTTTCTTAGTTCTTCTCTCTGGGAGGTAATATCTACCATTATGCCTATTTTAAAAATGAGGAAATTGAACCCCCTGGCAAGGAGCCAGGATTTGAGCCCTGGTGCACTGGTTTCAGAGTCTGTGCAGAACCACTGCTCTCTGATATGACACGGTGAATGCAGGGGTTAACATGTAGCCCTGGGCACCACAGAGCACAGGGAAGAGACATCTGGCCTAGCACATGGTTTGGGGAGGTGGGACTCAGGATGTAGTCTCCATCTGTACTTCTGTCTTCTTAAGGAGGTCATGTCTTGAGGGGGGATTTAAAGGATGAGAAAGAGATTGCTGCTAGCTGAAGAAAGAGACCTACGGAGCCTACCAAAAAAAAGGGCACAGCTCAGCAAAGGCCCTGAGTTGAGAAGTGGTACTTGGGGCTGGTGGGAGGGGTAGTGAGAGTCAGGAGAGGAGCATCTCTTCCTGGGGCCTGACTGGTCAATTAGGAGGGCGACAGAGATGTGTAAGGTGGAGCATCTGGGAGGAGACTTCATGAAGGAACATATTGCACTGTCTTTCCACAGTCTGAGGCCTTCATGTCCCTGGCATCAGATATATTCACTCTCTGACTTAAAAACAAAGCCATTCAGGGCCCTGGCTTCCTAAGTACATGGCCAGAAAGACCAGGGCATGAAGTTAGGGATATCAGCAGGAGTGTAACCACAGGGATTTTGTGTTTATGATCAGTAACTTGCAATTTCTTCTATATTGATAGTTTTAGAAAAATCAATGTGGCAGCTGTATGGAGCTTGAATTTGTTAGGGACACAACTCTAAATTTCCCATTAACTGGGAACACTGGCTATCTTCTTGAATGACGTATGGATATTTGATCCTTTCAACTCTTTTAATGAACAGCGTCAAAGATGTAACAGATTGTTTTCATCAACATTTACTAAGTTCCTCTCTGCCAAGCTATTGGACCAAAATATTTCATCAGATAAACTGGACCACTTGGGATTTTCCTTACTCTGATTTCATTTTTTTGTCTTTAGAGAGAAACAGTTCTGGCACCAGAATATGAAGCAGAAATAGGAGAGAGAGGCAAAGGAGCTGTGAAATCCATATAGCAAATAACCATCTGTTAACAATTTATCTGACAAATATTTACAGGGAGCCCAGGCATGCTAGGTTCACTTGGACACGCAGCACTCACAAGTGTTTGTCTTCACAAGTGTACATTTAATAGTGGACTGTAATTAATAGGTCAGCCTAAACATGGAAAAATCAAATTCCAAAGCATATTTTTAATACACATCTGGTTACCCATCATGTTAACTCTCCCATCTTTCAATAGGATTTGGAATCTGTCTAGGTAATCTTAGGACTGTTGGCTATGTGACCTTCCCGGCATGTTAATTACATTAGCACGCTTTAGTAGAAAGGAAAAGAAAGGAAGACGGTTGAGGTGGGATATCTGGTTCAAGTTCAAGTTCAAAAAAAATTTCCGGTTCAAATCAGGTGTTTTTCTATATAAAGAGACATTAAACTGGATGATCTTTTTAATTCCTTTGAATTTGAACATGCTAAGAATATAATACTTCACTTTCCCCCACGTGCTTATCCACCTGCTACATATGTGTGCTTTCAGCATGGAGTAGGTCATTCTGGCTGAAAACAGCAACAGACTGCCCCCACCTCTTACAATAATTGCCAATTACTTGAACTTACCCAAATTTTTGAGTTGAGATCTATTTGAAGAAGGCACTGTGATTCTTTCTCACAAATATGCTCATTAAACCGATCATAACAGACTCAGACAAGCCTCAAAAAGTGGTTTTTCCCTATGTAATACTTATCAACTTCTTGAATAATGTTTTGTTTAATTGTTTACAATGAAACCAGGGTACTAGTCCACTGTTGTGATAAGACAGTGCATTTCCTGATGTTAGAAACAGTTGAAATCCATTGTTCTCATTTCCTTTGCAGATTTACTTGACCTCCTCCAAATTGGGAAAACACTTAGCTTGAATGTTTGCCCCCATAATTTTAATAGAAAATAAAAACAAATAATTATCAAAGACTTCAGTTTACTTTTCATTATTGCTCAATTCTACATATTTTAGATATAAGTAAATAAAATTTTATAGCATTTATTGTGCATTTATATTTCAAGAGATATATACATTTTAAGTTTTTAAGATGTAAAGGAGTTTACAAAAAGGAAGAATTTTGCCTATAATGTTGCATCTTAAAGACACCACTGTTAAGGTGAGGAGGAGTTTTTTCTACATATGTGTATATTTATATAAATCAATGCAAATGTATATGTAAAAATATTTACAATGAAATAACTATCTTACTTTATACTGCATAGCTCTACTGGACTATAAATGGATTGGAACACAAAAATTATGTATATTCTTTGTCTTAATGAGCCAACTGTAAAATATTTCTTTCTCTCCTGAAGTTACATACATTTTTGTTCCCTCTAAAATAAAAATAATCCTAAGAAAAATGATGCATATAAAATGAATTATCAAAATTTGATTTATTAAATTTGTGTTGTCGTTTATAGAGCTAAATGGAAGTCATTGTCAAGAAATATGATTTCGCCCTGGCCGGTTTGGCTCAGTGGTTAGAGTGTCGGCCTGCGGTCCTGAGAGACCCGGGTTCGGTTCCCGCTAAGGGCATGTACCTCGGTTGCAGTTTGTCCCCGGCCCTGGTCAGTTGTGCGGGTGGCAGCCACTCGATGTGTTCCTTTCACATCGATGTTTCTCTCTCTCTCTCTGTTCCTCTCTCTCCCTCCCACTCTACCTGAACAAAAAATGGAAAAATGTCCTCGGGTGAGGATAAAAAAAAAAAAAAAAAGAAATATGATTTCTACTTTTTAATGATTTCTACTTTTTAAAGATAAACATCTTAGTATGTAGATATTTTGTAATTAACATGGTATGGAGGGAAGAGACCTGACATTTATGAAACATTTACAGTATACGAGGCTTTGTGATAGGAAATTTAAATCTGCTTTTTTACTTAATCCTTACAATAACAAGATAATTTAATATTATCCATTTAACAATTAAGGGAACTCAGATTCACAGATTTTCAATAGTTTGCCTCCATCACACTGCTAATATTATGACATAGGACGATAAAAACATTCATGATTTCATCAATAGAATAATTACTGGTAATTGCATCATACAGTTTTGTGGGGTTTTTTTGTATGTGCCCCTAGTGGGAACCAAACCTGGAACTCTCTGGTCCATAGGCCGACGCTCCAACCACTGAGCCAAACCGGCCAGGGCCATCATACAGTTTTTTAACTCATATTCTATGCATATGCTAAGAGCCACATCCATTTTTATAGCTTTCATTCATTTCTGTTCCTTTTCGCTCTTTTTTTTTTTTTTTTTTATGAGATCATGATAATACACTGTTTAATACCTTGTGCTTTCTTTTTTTCACTTGGCCTTTTACTTCCATTAATATCAAACTCCTTTTTTTTTTATCCTCACCCGAGGACATTTTTGCATTTATCTTCAGATAGAGCAGGAGGGAGAGAGGGGGGAAGAGAGAGACATCGATGTGAGAGAAACACATCAAGTGGTTTCCACCCACACGACTCCAACTGGGGCCGGGGAGGAACTGCAACCGAAGTATGTGCCCTTAGCGGGAACCGAACTCGGGACTCTGGTCCACGAGCTGATGCTCTAACCACTAAGACAAACTGACCAGGGCTCAAACTCCTTTTTAATGACTGAATTAAGTAGTATCATTTATCATAGTTAACCAATTCCTAACAAATGCATATTTATTTTGGATCTTGTAAACAATATTTCAATACATGATTTTGCATATTTATTTTTTGCATGTATACAAGTATTTTTGTGAGATAAATCATGAAAATTATTATTTCTGAGACTGAAAGCATGCACACATTAAATGATAAACAATGGCCTTCCAAAAGGGTTTCACCAGTTTTTACTCTCATGACATCATGTAAGAGTTCCCCTTTTTCCACTGACACAGCCATTGTCTATAAACCCTCTGTAAGGGAGATCTATCCCTCTCCTTTACTGACCAGAACACTACTGAGCTTGAGAGGTGCTAAAAGTTTGCCCATCATTTTAAGTGTAGTAACAACTGGGTTTAAATTAAACCCAGCTGAGATTATAGTATCAAATACATAAAACATAATAATAATGATAGGCAACATTTCAGAATGCCAACCACTGTTCAAAACATTTAAAAAAATTTTTAACCCTCACAGCAACCCTCAGAGTTCTACGCAGTCACTGTGTCCAGATGGCAGACAAGAGGCTAAGGGATTTTTCCCCAAATCAGCACATTAGAATTGGACAACATGGCCCAAGAGTCCATGCTCTTAACCTGCGTACTGTATTTCTATTTTATACTTATTTTCTAAAAAGTAAGTTGTTTCCAGGAGTTATTCCAACCAAGTTACCCAGCAAGCCTATTAAAAAATCATGAGTATAAAAAATTCATATGAATCATCAAACTTAGAGGAAGAGCAGAATCGTGGATTTTTGAATTAAAAAGAACCCAGGGTGTGTGTGTGTGTGTGTGTGTGTGTGTGTGTGTGTGTGTGTGTGTGTGTATAAGATTGTGAAGTGCTTTGGGCAAACAGAGGAGAACACACCATCAGTTCTAACTGGTGAACTCTAGCTGGAGTTTTTGGGAGTGAGGGCAGAGACCACAACCCCTGCTCTCTGCGAGCCATTTGAAACAGAAATCTAGCAGGTAGAGAAGGCTTTGAGTTGAATTTGAGACTAGGGTATAAATGGGACTGGAAATATCTTCACAACTGAAAGTTACTAAAAATGAGGTCTCAGAGTGTTTCCTATGATTCGGTAAAAAAGAACACCATTAGTAAGTTATGAGAGAAATCTGTTCCAAGTTTATACCTCAATGATTTGAGACTCTCCACTCAAATTGGTTGCACAGCTCAATGTTTGTTTTCTAAGTATAGCAACCTATGTGTGTACTGGGGCCTCATTCCTTCACAGCTCTTTTAGGTTGGTGAGCTCCTGCAAGCTTAGACAGACATTATCTGCCTGCTTCTATAGGGGGCACCATGCCTGCCCCCTTTTGTTAAGCAAAATGCAATCCTTCTTGAACCCCACCTGTATCTACGCTCTTCATATCCACAGGCAGACCTGCAGCACACCTGGGATCCTTTTCCTCTCACTGAACACCCAGGGAATTTCAGGGCCGGCCTCCACTGCTCTGCCACCTTAGGTCCATTTTTCTCCAATGTCTCATGGTGCCCTGATAGGTCTACCAGTCCTGATGCTCTGCAGACCTCAGCCAGGGATTGATCTACCAGGCTTCACTTGCCATTTGCCACAGAACCTAGTGATGGAGGAAGCACATGCCTTGTTCCACTTACTTTCTAAAAATTATCTTTTTTAAAACTCTCCCTCTTCTCCTCTTTCCATCTTCCCCTTTGTCTCTCCTAAAAGCAAGCTTCATAAGGACTCAGGTTTAAGAAGATTTTAGTGAAATCACATTCTCTTCTCCAAGCTGTCATTCCACAAGGCTTTGAAACCTATGGCAACTTTTGGCTCTAGTGGTGGGTCCTCCTTTAAAATGAAAATCTGAAGAATACAAATATTTTGTTTGTTATTCAGATTAATTCAAAGCCACACTGTTGAGTAGAGAAGAGCTAACCCAGCTATGGAGGTTCTTCCTCCTTCCGCAGGCTGCCCTGATGGGGGTCTGTGGAACCCTAGAGCTGTTAGGGACACCATTTAAAAACCATGTTCTAGAAATGAGGAACTATTTAAAGTTGATTAGTAAGGGAGTGCTTTGGTAAAAGTAATGAATGTTTCCTTGTGATCCAAGGCAAAGTGACAAACCAACACGATTGGATTATGACCAGAAAACATATTTGAGCTTAGTTTTAATTATACAGAACTAGATGATTTCCTTTCTCTTCCAATAAAGTTCTAATGTTTTTAACTACTAACAGATACATGCAAAGATGACTTGCAAAGGGTGGGTTTTAACATATAAATACAGTTTCTGATATGTGTGTGTATATGTATATCATTATTTGACACATATGTTCAAAATGTTTCTATTTCAAGGACCAACAGCCATAAATTGAGGAAATAGAAACAGACAAGTTGAACAATTGTTCCGAGCTGGCACACTGGCTCAAGAAAATGTAGTATTCATCAACATGGAATTGGATTTCTTTCCAAGTTCATGGCTTCATATTCCAGTCTTATTTCATTTCTATTTTCACATGAAAATTCTACTACTAAGAGAACTACATCAAATTTCAACCGTACAGCTATTAGAGGATGGAAAAAATGAGGCAAAGATATATATAAAACTTACTGAAGATGAGTCAAACACTCAGTTGAAATAACCATAAATAACACATCATCATTGATAGCAAAGGTAAAAGATTTTTCTACACTAAACCATTTAGCCAGCATTTTGGTCAGGAAAGGTGTTCTTTTGGGGATTCACTGGATGAAAGAAGGGTTTTTAGGAGAAAACCAGTGGTTTTGTGGCTTAAGCCTTTCTGTGGTGGTTAGCTCCCAGGGATCAGAGGATTATAGAATGCTCTGGGGGCATTGATTGTGAAGTACTCGTGTTTATACAGGACAGGCCATACCCTTATGTGTTCATTAGTTTCATTTGTAGAGATGCTGTGGTGAAAATTATCTAATGTAACATTTGTAGTACTTTGTCTTGAGTAACTTCCAACAGTGAATTCAAAAGGAAACAAGCTACCTTGGCCAAGTGATGTTGTTGTTGTTTTTTGTCTATTTGTTTGTTTTGTTTTTTAAATCCTCACTCGAGGATATTTTTCCATTTATCTTTAGATAGAGTGGAATGGAGGGAGAGAAGAAGAGAGAGAGAAAAACATTGATGGGAGAAAGACACATCGATTGGTTGCCTCCCACACCACCCCAACCGGGGCCAGGGATGAACTGCAACCTAGGTACATGGCCTTGGCCGGGATTGAACCTGGGACTCTTTGATCTGCAGGCTGATGCTCTAACAGCTGAACAAAAACAGCCAAGGCCAAGTGATAGTTTTTGTTTATCACTTGTTTTCTTTCTTTTTAAAAGAGCTACATTATTTGTGTTCTTTAGCCTGATTACCCCTTTGATCAAAGCCAAAATAGAACTAGTTTTCAGATTTGACCATTTTTTTCACTTTTAAATTATCTAAGAGATTGTTTTATATATCCATCCTTACTATACTTGTGAGTATATAGTGGATCACCAGAAACCTAATGTTGTAAAATAGTTTCATAACTATGAGCTAGAATATAATTAATACACAATATGGTCTGAAAAAATGTCCACTAACATCGCTTAATAAATATTTCCATATATAATATATATTTTTTAATTTATTTATTTTTGTTACAGATGTTTCTCCTTTTCCCCCCACTGATACCCCCTCCTCCTCCCTCCCTACCCTGTCCCCAGCTTTGTTATCCATGTCCATTGTTCATGCATACATGCATATAAGTTCTGTGGTTTATCTCTCCCCCACCATCCCCTCTTCTGGGGATTGTCAGTCTGTATAAAAAAGTGGAAGCACATACCCTGTTCATGGATTGGAAGAATTAACATCATTAAAATGTCCATACTACCCAAAGCAATCTATAGATTCAATGCAATCCCTATCAAAATACCAACGGCATACTTCACAGAATTAGAACAAATACTTCAAAAGTTCACATAGAACCAAAAAAGACTTCGAATAGCCACAGCAATCTTGAAAAAGAAGAACAAAGTTGGAGGGATCACATTACCAGATTTCAGGTTATACTACAAAGCCACTGTAATCAAAACAGCCTGGTACTGACATATAGACAAGTGGAACAGAACAGAGAACCCAGAAATGGACCCAAGGCAATATAATATATATTTTTAATGTACTGGGATTTAGAAAAAACATACCATGGACCTTTTTCCTCTTCTTCCTCATCAATGTCATTTACAGTTAAGTTTTCAAAGCTACTCATCATGAGCAGGTGCAGAATAGAAATTGAAAAAGTGAGTTGTCTAGGCCCCATTGTTGAGTAGATGATGCACTGATTCAAGGAGGTGATGGATGGAATCTTTGAAGGTCCCCAGTGTCTCCACCAGAAATAGAGTCAAGAGGAAAGGTACTGGGCCAGGCCATTCCAGGAGCTTCTTAACCTTCTTCCATTCCATTCCATTCCATTCCATCCTGCCAGTGACTCATGAAAGAAGCATATGTACCCCAATTCAGAGATTCTCAACCTGGGGTGATTTTGCTCCACATGGCATGTTGGGCAATGTCTGGAACATTTTTGGTTGTTGTAACTGAAAGTTGCTCTTGGTATCTAGTCGGGATAATCTTGGGATGGTGCGTAGAGTATTGTCCCCCAAATTTCAATAGTGCCAGAAACCCTGTCCCATTTTACAGATAAGGAATCTGAGGTTCTAAAACACCAACAGTTTGCAAATGACTCATAGGTTGATGATTTTTTTCACTAAAACTGATTTCTTCTCAGGGTATAGTAATAATATCAGAACACATAGATTAACATCCAATTAGAGACGGTTATGAATATTTGGAGACTATCAGACATTTCATGAATGTGCATATTCCACCTGCAGAGTCCCTCTTGCCATGTGACACAACATTCACAGGTTCCAGGGAATGGTCTGTGGATATTTTGAGGGCAATTTTTCTGCTAACCACAGAGGGCATCTTGGGGAAACAATGTCAGGATTTCTGAAGATATGCAGATGCTCTGCTGGAGTTGAACAAGTAATCAATCCCTGATTGGTCTGTGTGCTCAGTCCACATGATAGATGTTATCTGTGGGACCAAACACCCTCCACCTTGGACTGGGGAACCGTTTTGAGAAGGGCTTTCTGTAGGAGGTATGCTTGAGTCCAGTCTTGCAGGATATTCAGAAGGGCAGGGTCTTGGAGAGAGAGGAACTTTGAGCTAAGTCACTGAGTTGATAAACAGCCCACTCAGTTCACAGCTACATGCTAATAACTCACACCACCTGCTTTGGGGAAGGGAAGCAAGTCAGGGATTTCAGGTCTGAGAGAGGGGGAGTTAGTGCACAGTTAGTATTGGAAGTTTATCCTGAAAGGGACAGATTCAGATTTATAAGATCTTCAAATTAAGGAAGATTTAAATATGATTTATATGTAAATTGGAAAATATGTGCTTCTCCAGGCCTTAACACACTCCAAATATATTTTCTTACCACATAATGCATCTTTCTAATGTTTCTAAATAAACTCTCAGATTAGGTTTGGCTCATTCTACCCCATTTCATAGAAGTGATGGGCATTAGTCAAGGATAAAATTAAAGTTACAAATATAGGAACAATTTCTGATTGAAGTAACATCTGGAAATTTCTGATCACATGTGGCTATGAATATATGGATATAGGTGTATGCTCATGTATTAATAAATATATACTTATAGCTTGTAAATGTACTGTTGGTTTTCTCTGATAAGCATATCATATATTAGACAATGAATTTAGTCATTTAAGTAATTACACCTAATGTTAGAAAAATGTCTTAGCACCATTTATCAACTTCACTCATCGTATAATTGCTGTTTTGTGGTTCTTTGTTGTATCCACATGTAACAACAAATAATTGTATAGAGTTGTAGCTATGCTCTTCATAACCAAAAGGAAGATCTGCATAGTTCCCATTTGTGCACCATTTCTGGTAAACGATAACCTTTTTTTTCTAGTAACAAATTTGGTCATGTAGATCTTGTCTTAGAAAAAAAAATCCACACAATTGTTGTTTGTAAGAATTGCTTGGCCACTGTGGGCCTTCTGGACCGAGGGGTTCCATTGTTGGAGTCTTTGAAGATAATAAGAATGGGCAGGAGATCTATTCTTCTGGGAAAGCTAGAGAATTACATGTTGTGGCGTCAGGACGGGAACAGTCACTTTATGTGGGCATTTTCCCTGAAGCTGGTATTTAAAGGATTGTTTTCTCTGACCTCTGAGGCACTTTTAATTTTCTCAACATGGAGAGGTCGGTATTTTATCTCAGCAACAATTATGGTGAAAACAGCTCTAAGTAAAAGTGTATTGAAAGTAATTGTCCTTCCCAAATGGTACTATTGTGTATTGTTTTCAAAGAGCTATTTTAAAAAGAGAGGCAGGGAGGGGTGGAGGAAGAAAAGGAGAAGGAAGAGAGAGACCCAGAGACCAAGAACAGAGTAAGCAAAATGCTGAGTGAGGATATGAGGGATTAGGAGAGAGGATATTTTGAGACTTAGAGGCCTGTCATCAATTCTCGGCTTCCTTCGCAGATTCGCAAAGTGCTGATGGAGAGGTCAGCTGTACGCAGTGCAGGAGTTCCGGCTGTAGAATTACCTTTGCTTCTAGTGCTCTCTGATGACTAATCCCAATTCATGTCTTTCTCCCTTTGGTTCTCTCAGAGTCTCCACTCCAGTGAATGCCCTCTTACTGTATCTAGGTGAGCTCCCCTTGTTTTCCAAGTGGTCTCTCCCAGTGTGGGACCAAGATCTCCCACTGTGGGACCAGGATCTCCTGCAGGCTTGTAATGGAGAGCTGTCTTTCTTTTGGCTCTCCTTGGAGCCTTTCTTTTGGGACCCGCCCATCCCCCAACTCATGGGGTTAAGATGGAGCTGTCAATCAGTGGCATCACCTCTTCCACAGAAGCTGGACACATGATGCCTGCTCACCCACTAGAGATCTTTTGGGGACTGGAATGGGTGCTTCAAGCCATAGGTGGTTTCTCTCTATAGGAGATTTGGAATTATCATTTAAGTTTAAAATGATAATCCTCCCCATCATGTGAGGAGAATCCTTCAGTGAATGAAAACAACACTGCAGAAATCAGAGCCACCTTGGAAGGAGAGTCAGTTCTCTGAGACCATTTAGAGAACACCTGCATTTGGCCAGCCTAAAGCCAGCCACCACCAACACATTTTAGTGGCATCAGCCTGTAGATTCTATTTTACCTGAAGGCTAGTTTAAGGTTGGTGTCTATTTCTTGTAGTGGAAATATTTTCCTTAGTGTCTTCTTAAGTCTGATTGTGATAGAAATAAAAATGTGCTGGTTCTGCCAAAGCCACCGATTTGTTTCTATTGAAACCTAACCCGTGCTCCTTGGCTACGTTTCTGCGTTCACAGTATCCGCACTACTCTTCTGGCTCCTCTCACTATGTTTTTCTACTTGCTCTATGACACTGTGATACATTATTTCTGCCGAAATTTGTTCTTCCCCCACCTGGAAAACCTGTGGGCTAGTCCTGCATTTTTGTCTATTCTAGGTGCTTCTTAGTCCTCACCACTCAGCCCTAAGTCTAGCCAGTAGAACAGCAGGGATGGGGCGCACACCCTTGCTCTAGCCTTGGAAGATCAGCGATGGGGTTTCCAGAAACAGGAACAGCAACACAAACACGGTGGTGGGCAGTAGGCAGAGTTTTGTCATTAAAGTGAGATCACATCCATCATTCTCCAGTGTTCCCATGTAAATATTTTTAAAACCAAGCCCTTGTGGATCAAACTAGTCTGGCACTCATCAAATTTCTGCCTTGATTTATACAAACTGAACTCTCTACATTCTGGTAAAAGAACAGATATCAACACTCCTTCTTCAATAAAAATGGGCTCTAAAAATAAAATGACGACTGGAAAGCACATGCTCCAAGTGGAAAAGATTAATACTGGAAATCCGTCATTATTAGGGCTTTTCTCGGTCCTTTATTGGCTTCCCTTTCTGGCTTTCCACTCTTGGGTTTTTACTACTTATTGGCACTGGTATGAGAGAGCAGATACAATGAGATCTAATTTGGAGTGGACAGTCTGCCACTTGGCAGTGCCTTTGGGAAATTTTAGTGAAACAGGTCACTGTGTAAACCTTCTGCTGTATATAAGGTGGGGATTAGAGTCAACCTAGATATCTGTGGGAAGCATGTACATACAGCCATGCAGAAGTGCATGCTCTCCACACACAGACATGCATGTACAAGAAAATGCTGGAGTTCCCCAGGGGCTCGCTTACATGGGAATGAGCAGCCATGTCAGCCTCACCTTGGAGAAGGGAGTTTGGGGAGAGATTCTCTTTCTACCAGGTTAGTAGGCACATGGCTTCCCACCAGCTGGACTCTGATGGAGCTGAGGTTCCCCTCAGCTGCACGTGGGCACTCCCCACCTTGCATTCCAGCTCGGGTTGCTCACCTTCCCATTGCTCATTCCCATCCCATCCAGCGGCCCCGGAGGCATGCTCCTATTCGGGGAGACAGGGAGGCCCATTTCAGCATTCTCCTCCATTCAATAAGCTCATCTGAAAGTGAAATAAACTCAGCTTCCCAAAGAGTGAAATATTATCACCAATACTGGATCTACCAATATCATGTGCAAGGCTTCATCAGAAGTCCTCACTGGTAACCCGGCCACATTGGAGCTCTTCGCTAAGAGGGAACAAGAAGAAAATGAAGCAAGCAGGATGGCCAGAGGATATTTCTTGATATTTAAACTGAAAATGAAAAATTTAGAAATAACAGCTAAAAATAAAAGTTTCATAGTCTCCTAATATTCATAATTATGCTGAGACCTCCCACCTCACAAACAAAGTTCTACAACTCTGAAGGACTGAAATCTGTCAACCACCGGAATAAGCAAGGAAACAGATTTCCCCTAGAACCTCCAGAAAGGAAATGCAGCTTGACCGGCACCTTGATCTTAGCCTTGTGAGAGCATGTTGGACTTCTGACCTACAGTAAGATGATAAATTTGCATTATATACGCTCCTAAGTCTATGGTAATTAGTTACAGAAGCAATAGGAAACTAATGCACATTCTGAGCATGGACTTGGACTCAGCAGACACAGTGTTTAGTGCCCACCCCCAATGCATATGGTAGTGTATTCTTGGGGTGTTAAGCCTGAGGGCCCTCATCTGCAAATGGATATGATCCCATGTCTATTTCATAGGCTTCTGTGTGGATAGCCTCCCTGAGAAAATACAGGAAAAGCACTCAACATATGGTCGGCCCATGAAAATTTTTCCTTCTACCCCATTGTACATATATGCCCCTCTGTCTGGAAGGATCTCCCTGCAGGTATATGCATGACTCACTCCCCCAGCTCCCTCAAGTCTCTGTTTAACAGTACCTTCTCACTGAGGCCTTTCTTAGTAACATTATTTACAATATCTTCTCTTTCCTTCACTACGATCCCCACCACTTTCTAGTACTCTTTTATGTCTTTTCCCATAGTATCTATCACTAGTGACTATATGTATTAGTTATATATTGCTGTGTGACAAATTACCCCAAGATTTACTGACTTAAAACAGTAGACATTGAGCTGATCTTAAGTGTTCTTACCACAACAAAACAATCTTGGAAAGGTGATGGATATGCTAATTATCTTGATGGTGGTAATTATTTCACAATGTATTAGTATATTAAAACATCATGTAGAACACCTTAAATATATACAATTTTTATTTTCAAGTAAAGCTGGGAAAAATACACATTTATTCTTTCACTGTCTCTGTGGGTCAGGAGTCCTGGCATGAGTTAGCTGGGTTTTCAAGCTGTAATCAAAGCGTCAGCTGGACCTGCAGTCATGTGAAAGCTCAGCTGTAGACATGGCCGCTTCCCACCTTGCTCATGTGGTTATTGGCCTGAGAGCCTCAGTTCCTCACTGGCTGTTGCTGGAGGCTGACCTCAGCTCCATGTCACATGGGCTTCCCATCAGAGTGAGCAAGCCTAGAAGGAAAGACTGAGTGACAGGACAGAAGTCACATGCTTTTATAATTGAATCTTAGAAGTGGCATCCCATCACTGTTCCTAATTCTGTTTCTTAGAAGGCGGTCACCAGGCCTGGCCCATTCTTGAGGAGTCACGATCACACGAGAAATGAATACAGGAAGCAAAGGCCCTCCAGAGCCATGTCTTGGCTTCATATTAGAATCACCTGGGAAGCTTTTTAAAAGTATTGCCATCAACAAATCATCAAACAACAAGTGCTGGCGAGGGTGTAGAGAAAAAGGGACTCTAGTACACTGCTGGTGGGAATGCAGACTGGTGCAGCCACTATGGAAAACAGTATGGTGTTACCTCAAAAAATTAAAAATTGAACTGCCATTTTACCCAGTGATCCCACTTCCAGGAGTATATCCTAAGAAGCCTGAAACACCAATCAGAAAGAATATATGTACCCCTATGTTCATAGCAGCACTATTTACAAAAGCTAAGATCTGGAAATAATCCAAGTGTCCATCAGTAGAGGAGTGGATAAAAAACAAACAAACTGTGGTACATGTACACAATAGAATACTATACAGCTGTAAGAAAGAAAGATCTCTATCCTTTGAGACAACATGGAGGGACCTGGAGGATATTATGCTAAGCAAAATAAGCCAGTCAGAGAAAGACAAGTATCACATGATCTCACTTATTTGTGGAATATAATGAACAAAATAAGGTGATGAACAAAATAGACCCAGAGACATAGAAGTAGGGTTCATATTGACACATTTCAGAGAAGGGGGTGGGGAGAGGGAAGAGATAAACCAAAGAACTTACGCATATAAGCATAACCAATGGACACAGACAACAGTGCTTGTGCAGGAGGGGGGCGGTGCTGGTGGACAGGAGGAGGGTGGCAATGGGGGAAAAAGGAGAAACATCTGTAACAAAAACAAATTAATTAAATAAAAACTTTAAAAATGTATTGACACTTTTTGGTTTCCGGTGGGGATTCTGGGTTCTGCTTTTACTTCTTAGGGCTAGTGCAGCTCAGGTTCAAATCAGGCACGAGGCATCAAAAACACCTAGGACAGGCATCTACTGTGAGGATGAAGACCATTCTCAGCCATCAGACTGTTGACATTTCAGAAAATGTTGACATGACTCTGAAGTGATGCGGTTATTATGAAGGGCCCCAGGGCACCCTGTGGAGGGTCTTGAATCACATCAATGTAGAACTCAGCCTCCGTGGGAAGAAAAAGAAGAGGCTTCGTTCTGACAAAGGGTGGGAAATAGAAAGGTACTGCCACCATTGCACAGCCTACAGACACGTACAGAACATGAGTAAGGGTGTTACACTGCCCTGGCCAGTGTGGCTCAGTTGGTTGGATGTCATCCTATGCACTGAAGGGTTGCTGGTTTGATTCCCGGTCAAGACACATGCCTGGGTTGTGAGCTCGATCTCCAGTTGGGGGCAAGTGGGAGGCATGTGGAGTGGGGCAGCTGATCAGTGTTTCTCTCTCTCCCTCTCTCTTCTTCACTCTCTAAAAAACAATTAAAAAAAAAACTTTTTTTAAAAGAATGTCTCTACGAACACTGGTGTTCAAAGAGTTTTAGAGAAGGGGGTGGAGGGTTTACCTTACAAGATGAAGTCTATGTTCTCTCACTTTCCCATCAACGTCGTTATCCAGAAGAATAATTCTCTTGTTGAAATCAGGAATTCCTTGGGTGAAAAATACACCCACAGGGTTTGGGTGAGGTCAGACATTGCTTGTTCAGTATCTCAAGCCCAGAAAGATGAGTGAATTCTTGAAGGAAACGACATTGAACATGTATCAAATTCAGCTGCTTTGATTCAGCAAGCCACAACAGTTAAAGACAAGGATATTAGAAAAATTTTGGATGATATTTGTGTTTCTGAAAAAGGAACAGTTCAGCATGCTGATGAATAAGATCTAAATTATCCAGCTTAAAAAAAAAAAAAAGCATAAGACTACCACAAGTTTAAAAGGCTCCATTAGCCTGGCCGGTGCTCAGTGGTTACAGCATTGGCCTGTGGTCCCGAGAGACCTGGGTTCAGTTCCCGCTAAGGGCATGTACCTCGTTTCAGTTTGTCCCCGGCCCTGGTTGGGTTGTGCAGGTGGCAGCCACTCCATGTGTCTCTTTCACGTCAATGTTTCTCTCTCTCTCTCTCTCTCCCCCCCTTCCACTCTATCAGAACAACAAAATGGAAAGGTGTCCTCAGGTAAGGATAAAAATAAATAAATAAATAAATAAATAAATAAATAAATAAATGTCTCCATTAAAGGGAGATACATTTTGCCCTGGCCAGTTTGGCTCGGCCGTTGAGCATAGATAGGTCTGCGGACCAGAGAGTCCCGCTAGGTTTGGTTTCCGCTAGGGGCACATACCACAAAAAATAAAAAGGGAGCCCTGGCCGGTTTGGCTCAGCGGTTGGAGCGTCGTCCTGCGGTCCTGAGAGACCCAGGTTCGGTTCCCGCTAAGGGCATGTGCCTCGGTTGCAGTTTGTCCCCGGCCCTGGTCGGTTGTGCGGGTGGCAGCCACTCGATGTGTCCCTTTGGCATCGATGTTTCTGTCTCTCTCTCTGTTCCTCTCTCTCCCTCCCACTCTACCTGAACAAAGAATGGAAAAATGTCCTTGGGTGAGGATAAAGAAAAATAAAAAGGGAGATACATTTTACCTTCTATGGGTCAGTGCAGCTCAACCTGGCTTCCCTCACACCCTTGGTTGGCTGCATGGGTGGTGCTTTGGTCGGGACAGGAGGCCATGAGGTACACTAGAAAGACAGCCAGATAGAAGGGGGTTTCTTCAGGAAATGAGTAAGTCTAAGCATTAGAGAATTCCTTGAGGACTCGAAGATGTGGAAGCCAGACTGCAATCTGAGAATGAATTATAAATAATTTGCAGATCAGTTGCAGGCTCTCCAGGTTGGGGATTAAGTTCTGAACTGAAACCACCTCATGCAGCTGCTGAATCTTCCATTTTCCAGAGTTGTTGGGAAACGGGGAGATGTGGGAGAAGAAGGGCCATCAGTGGGCACAGACATTGTTTGTAGAACATCACTTTGAATTTATCATGTGGTTCCATATGTACATGTACAGGGATTTTATTTCCAGCAATAATGGCATCGACATAAACTGTTTCCATTGTAGTTATGTGGATTACTCCAGTTCCTCATACTCCATAAGAAAGCTGGCTCCTTAGAACTTACTCAAGAAAGGTGTAGCTTCTCTCGAGGGGAGGGTACTCTATGTGCTGTCTGCAAGGACAATGAAAGGATTTGCATGGTCCTTTCATGCTCACATTGTCCGGGTGGTCAGGAATTTTGGGGAACCGTTGGGCTGCATCTATGGAATCACACAAGGCTGAAACCCTTTTTAGGACAAGGCTAAGAGGTCTTGGGAAGAGACACAGAGCAGGATGAACCTCTAAAGATGAACAGAAACAAGAGTGAAAGATTGCCATGCTTTCAGAGTTAAGTAGTTATAAGGATAATGCTTCTCTTTTTACAGAAATATTGTCTTAAAAAAAGAAAACAGCAATTTCTCCAACAGCTGTGTGATTAGATCAAAAGGAGATTAGAAAGAATTACACATTATTTTAAAGTAAAAAACCAGCACTGTAGATGGGCTCAGCATTGTAGAAATAATAGCAGACTAGACATTAATGTTACTACTAATTTTCTGTTTAGCTCGTTAACTTCTTCTATCACAGAATCTATCTTTTGCTACCTACCGAGAGATGGCTCCAGATAATGTTTTGAAATTATTTCACTATTCAGTGTTATTTACCAGTGTTATGTGCCAACTGCACAGATCTAAACAACAAGGAATCAGAGTGACAAAGAAAGGTCATTCATATTTTGCAATTACATCTCTTTAATCTCTGCGGAAGTTAAATATGATTAAATGAACCCTTCACGTAAATTAACAAGCAATAGTAATATCTTTGTTACTATTCACATTCTGATTTTTCTTTGAATACTTTAAAGTCAGTAGGAATACTGCAAACTGAGCAAAATATTTCGATTCAAATCCTTATGTCTTTCTCTTTTCATAATCAAGATATAATCATGGAATACTGGGGGAACTTTTGGATACTGGGTACAAGGCTACATGTTATAAAGGGAAGACCCTGTGAATGTGAACAGTTGTGGGTGTGATACGGATCCTATGGCATTTTCTGAGTAGAAATGGATCACTGTAAGTTGGGGGTTCAAGGTGACTGTGCGATCGGACACAACTGACCTTTGGAAAAAGGTAGGTGAGATATGCAGTTATCTAAGAAGTCTAACTGATATCTAGAGAAGCAAATCACAGAGATAGTAAATATTTAAAATCTCTGCTCTTTGACATGATGGTTTACCAGATGAAATTATGTTTACGGTGTCTCCTCATCATTCACTCATTAATTCATAAAATACTTATAAATCGTCCCCTGTGGACAGAATTCTGTGTCTCACATGAACCCATTAGTTTGTTTCTGGGAAAACATTACACATCTCATAATGAAAAGTACTTTCCAAAACGTGTTCCCTGAGTTTGATTTTGCAATTATTTATTTTTTTAAGTTATGTATTATAAGGAAACTGAAGTGGAAGCTCCCATTTATCATAATAAGTGGAATTTAGACTACAAGTATACCTGGCTTTAAGGCAGAAGTCTGACCCTGACGCAAGATAATAGTTTTTTATCTTAAGAAGTAAAGGAAGTTTGTTACTTCGAGGTTCATGTGCAAAACTGGTGGACTTTCTGTGTTTAAGGGATTACCCATTGAAAACACTCTAGAGTATCAGACTCTCTAGGAAGTAGGACTAGACACAAATAATTTTTCAAGTCATGTGGGTTGTTTTAATATGCAGCCAAGGTTGAGAACTGTTGCACTGAACTCTCTCATCTCCAAACGACCTGTTGTCAGCTAGCTAGCTACTCGAGTGGAATCATGGATTTCTGCTAATTCACCAATAATGGGCGTTTCCTCTCAATAATTATTTGCATTTTGATATGGAACCTATACTACCAACCAAGTCATGTCTTCATCATTTCAGTTAATTTGTTTTGTTGTTGTTGTTGTTTTTAATCTTTTACCTCCTTGCAGAGAGCACGAGAGGACTTTTTTTTTTTTATCCTCACTCAAGGACATTTTTTTCATTTTTTGTTCAGATAGAATGGGAGGAAGACAGAGAGAGAGAAACATCGACGTGAAAAGGACATATTGAGTGTCTGCCACCTGCATGACCCAACCAGGGCTGGGGACTAACTGCAACTGATGTACATGCCCTTGGCGGAAACCGAACCCCCGGGTCTCTCAGGACCGTAGGCCGACGCTCTAACCGAGGAGCCAAACCGGCCAGGGCGAGAGGACATATTTTGATGCTAGCTAATCAGAGGGGAAGCTCAGTGTTCCCAAATGGCCACAAGAAGACTTTAAGGACAGCAACCAGTTTCCTAGAGTTAGGAAGGGGAACAGAATCCTCAGGCTTATTCTCCTTTTTTTCTAAATCTGAAACTTTCCTGGAAGAAGCCGAGACAGACCACATCTGTCCACACTGTGTCACTAATGGGAAGGCCCACATCCAGAGGCGAGCTCACACCACGCGGTGCCTCCATACAGGTTAAAGAGGTCTTTATGGACTGAGCAGAAAATGACCTCTGCCGTCCATTAATGTCACTTGAACAGTCTCCTACGTGGGAAATCAGCTTTGCAGGACTAAGTTTTTACTTAAGACACAAAAGAGTGAATTCCCGGTATGAAGTCCCCCAGTGTGAAAAAGGACACCCTGGGAAGACCAATTTCCTTCAGAATTGTGACATATCACTCAACTTGTCAGTATAAAGTGTTCATTGATTTCCAGCTTGATTCTGGAACTAAACTGAAGGGTGTCTTTGCACGCATGGCTGTAGTACAGGGAACAAGATGAAAAAGCAGTCAGTAGAGCTGAGGTTAGTAGTGAGATAGTAACACAGAGTATAGCAAAGGAGTACCAAAATGCCAGGACCACCAGCTTCTTGACTTTGTCTGTTAAATCCATATGAATTTACTCATGGTTCTGTTTCCAGCAGTATAAATCTACCAGCTAATTTAAGCAGAAAGAACTCATTAAAAGAATATTAAGTAGATCACTAACTCTCCAGGAGATTCTGAAAGCCTGTCCCAAGAGCTCCCCGCCAGGGGCAGAGGACCACAGTCATGGCAGCCCCCTGGCCTGCTGAAGGTGCCCACAGACACCTCCCAGGCTGCCTCTAGAATTGCTGCTACTACTGCCTCTGCAGATGGTGGGCACCGCTGTTGCTAGTTTCACCATTTCCTGGAATTGATTCTGTGCTTTCGCTGCTGCTTCTGGTATCTAGCTTCCAATCAGGTCTGGGTGTCTCTGAGTCAGAGGGGTCTGCCACCTCAAGAGGAGGGGAATTCCCTAACACAGGCAAAGGTGCATCTGCATAACACTCCTAACAACCATCTTCTACTGGTGGGGTCTGCAGACAGGCATTCACCTGTGAACTGTGCGACCCGATGGCAGAGACAAGTACAGAAATCAAGAGGAATCTTTCAGAAACATTTGACACAGAGGTTTAGGCTTAGGTCTTATATATCTTACTCCCATGTTTATTTCATTTTTCTAGTAATTCATTTTTACTGATTTTGCAGAAGTATTAGTCTGTGATGGGTTAGAAGCAAAAAACTGGTCTTTAACATAGAATTTAAAGAGCACTACTTCTTACTATTTATATACATTGGTTTGTAATGTTTGCTTAGTAAAATAGATTCCGAATCATGTAGGTCAAGAAAAGTTTTATCTTTTCATTTAATAATAAAAAATAATATACTGAGTACTTATTCAACCCTATCTCTGATGCATGCTCATCTAAACCTTACTATCCAGTGAGGTTGGTACTATTTCTATTCGTTCTGAAGGTGAGAAAACTAATCAACAGAGAGACTAAGTAACTTTCCACGCAGTCTGTTTTCAGGAAGTTTACTTTACCCACCAAGTCACACTACTTCTTGCATGGAGGCCCCTACATAAAGGCAGACAGGAGGTAACCTAATAGTATCATTCACTGTCAAAAGTTGTCCTTTTGGGGGCCAGATTCAATATTTCTCTGAGTAATCAAAGACAATGGTTTGTAGAATAGATGATTTTATTATTTTGCTGGATTTGTTATTGTTGTTTCCAAATTCGAGCATGTTCATTTTGTTAATCCTTTTTATTTTTTGCAGAGATCATGTAATTCTCTATCAAATTATATGTAATTCTTCACTGAGACTTAAATTCCAGGGATGTCTCTGTTCTCCCTCATATAGAAAGTGGAGCTACTGAGCATAAGATCCCATAAGATAGACGAGAAGCGCTCACTCCAGGCCATCTACTGCTTCTGGCTACAGTGGCCCATCAGGAGGAGTGTACCTGTGCCTGAGGGGCCAGGGCCAGGAGTGGCACTAGGTGTTCTTGTGGGACCCCGTCCAGGCTGGTGTCTGAGTGCAGAGCTTTCCTGGGCATCGGACTTGTCTAAGGTGTGGCCATACAAGTCAGGAAATGTCTGCTTTCATGACCAAGAATCAGACCAGCTTCCCATTCTGTAAAAACAGCCAACACGTCTGTAAAACCCACGATTCAGACCTGGCAGAAGTCTGTACAGAACCAGAAATACATCAACGCTCTGACGAAGGCAGTATTGGCAATGAATCCCGTGAAGTCAAATGGCATGTAATGCCGTTAAGTCAGTCTCGTCTCAGTCTATTCCCCATTAGAAGGAAATTACTCTGTGGTCACAGAACTGCTTTTTCTCTTTGATCAAAGCCCTGAGGTGAAACTATTGAGTTTGCAGAGCAGAAATAACACAAACGTGGGTGGGATCTCCAGGCAAGGCCGTTCTTCTGAAGCCTAATACAGCTCCAATCTGAGAAATGTATGTTTAAAAATAAGATAGCATTTTACTGAACATATGTATTATAAACCAAATGATTTTTTGATATGTCAGTCTAGTCATTTTTTAAAATCAATACAGTAAGGCCTAGCCTGCCCTCTCTTCATCTCAGACACATTATCATGAATGTGCCACCAACTCTCAATGGTTGAAAACTTCGGTGTAATTAAAACCATCCTTTCCACATTTATCATTCACATGTTACCATGTACTCTTCAAGCACTTGACGTACGATAAGAAACATGCAGATCTTGTATCGATGTTTCCAGTGTTGGCGTGACTGTCTCGGTGCAGAGTCTGACAGAGCTCTGTGACAGGGCAGGAAATGCAGATAGATGCACATTCCCAAGTATTTATTCATGACAGGACAGTTTTAAGGTTTAATTTGTTATTGTTTAGTTTCTGGTTTTTCCCAGAAGAGAAAACCCTACCAGTGTGTCCTACTCTTATTTAAAATAGATCATGAGATACTCCATGGTTTTTAAACCCATGTAGAGGAAAGCTATTATTCACCAAACAAGGTTTCCCACACGTTGGTCTCTCATCTCAAGTTATATGCATAAGAGCTTTTGGTTGTAAGAAATGGGTTGTATAGCCCCACACTTGGCACTGTGAACTCACTCATCACTTTATAGGTGGTGAGACAGGCATCCTTTTGTTGGAAAGACTTGGGCAATAATCCTAGATGTGGTCTTGGGTATATTTCCTTAAGTCCTAAATCAATGCTGGCCAAATTGCCACTTTTGTTGGTTATTTGTTGAACATCTGGAGACAATTTTTCAGTGGGTGGCAGAGGACAAGAGTATGTGGCGAGAACCTTAAAACTAATTAAATCCTAAGACCCATCTATTTTTGAGAGACTACTCCAAGTAAAGATCATCTGTTTGTAAATACCAAACTATCCCCCAGAATGTATTATACAGATTAAAGTAGAATTAACTACTTAATTAATGCAAATAGAATTAGTTTTGTACATAAAAGGTAATAATTACACATTATATATCTTGATTATCTATTATTTTGCTGCTGAAAAGAAAAAGAAAAACTGGCTCAAATCACAATCGCCTTATAAATGAATTTAATA
Source organism: Molossus molossus (assembly GCF_014108415.1). Taxonomy (NCBI): domain Eukaryota; kingdom Metazoa; phylum Chordata; class Mammalia; order Chiroptera; family Molossidae; genus Molossus; species Molossus molossus. The sequence continues at coordinate 26,926,536 of NW_023425366.1, read as the reverse complement.
TATAGTTAAAAGTATCCAATTCAAGTTGTCAATAGAAAACAGACACAATTCAGTTAGCATAAACAGTCTAAATCATTGGGAACATTTTTATCATTTTAATTATTGTTAATTTAACAGATTCTAGAAAAAGAAAAGTGGTAAAATTCCAAATAAAATACCTCCCCCCACCAAAAAAAAAAAAAAGGGGGGGGGGAGGAAACTTGCAATAAATTGTATATGTACATGTTTACCCTTTAAAAAAAAAAATTGAATCTACCTATGAATGATGGAAACTGTTTTTAGAATGGTGTATGGGCTACTGATTGCTGTATAACAAATTACCCCCAAAATGTGGTGGCTCAAACAGCAGCTTTTGTTATCTCATAGTGTCTGTGGGTCAGGAATCGGGCACTGCTCCTGTAACAGACAGCTAACAGGTGTCAGCTGGGCTTCAGTCACATCAAGGCTTGACAGAGGGCTCCACTGCACACTCACTCAGGCCCGTGGCAGGACCCAGTTCCCTGCAGGTAGACTGGGGGTTCAGCTCCTCACACGCTGTTAGCTCGAGACCGCCCTCATTTTCTCGTCTCATGGGGCTCTTCATAGCACAGCTCGCACGTGGCATTTTGCTTCATCACTGTGAGCAAGGGAGAGAGCGAGAGGGAGGGCAGTCACAGTCTTCTATAGCCATCTCAGCAGTGACATCTTATCACTTTTTCCAAACTTTATGTATTAGAAGCTTGTAACTAGGGCCAGTCTACACTCAAGAGGAGGTGATTACACAAGTAAGTTAATACCAAGAGGTGAGATCATTGGGACCTACCACACACAGTGATTGGTTTCCACTTAGATGGTGACATCATGAAAGGTAGATGATCAAAGAAATACTTCAGCTCCCACAATGACTTTCCTCCAAAATGTTAAAAAAAAACACAAAAAAACAACCACATCATTGTATTTCTAGGACCTGATCCAGTTTCTTTGACCATATGTATAACCAGAACTGGGCAAGTTGAAAATCCCTATTATCATTTGTCATACATTTAAAAATGGCATTTTCTTCTTTAAAATGTATGTAAGTCAATTATCAGAAGCAAGCAAGAAGAGAGAGGCCAATCGATCCAGGCAAACAGCTGGAGTAGCCTGCACTGAATGCAGCCTGGACATGTCATGTCCCTGCTTCTGTTCCTCCTATCAGCTGAAAGAACTCTCAAGGAATCATTTTGAGCTCTGTGTGTCTGTGTGTGTGCATGTGCGTGTGCATATACTCTATGCACGCACACGTATGTGGCCATGCGGACTGTGACTATGGGAACACACTCAGGGGAAAGTGAGTGATCCTGTACATTTACCTTGCTCCTTTCTCACCATGGCCATAAAACTGGCAGAGGGACTTTTTTAAGTTGTAGAGGCCCAAATTAGCCCTGTCTCCAAAAGGCATTTCCTTTCTCTGAAGTGTGCTATTTTCTTTTTTCTCCAGTGGCAATCCCAGTGAATATTACTCAGTACATCTCCCAAGTTATATTTTGTCTTCAGATGGAGCCTAATTTCAGTGATCCCTACTCGGCCCCTTCATTATGCTGGTTTATGGATGACCATCCTGCCAGCAGGGCTTTTCACCCCATAAACCAAGAAAACCTCCACATCCCTTAATTCACAGGGTACAAGTAGTGTACACAGAGCCAAGGTGAAAATCCTTTGCTAATAAAGTAGGGTGAAACTTTGGAAGCTGCATGTGTGTTTGCCGTGTGTGTGCATGTGCACGTACCCATGTGTGTCTATGACTCACAAGCACATATTTTCCAAGAGTCATGACTCACAAAACAACATTGCTGATCTAACAATTATACTCCCCCCGAAGTGATATAAAGTGCCATGAAGATTTCTTTGCATTGAGCTAGTTCACTGCGGTTCACCTTCCATTAAAAGGTGAAACTATACTTACCTGGCAAAAGAGAGATCTTGATCACAAAGGTGGGTTTCCCAGGGCAGGGTCTATCCATGCACTCGGGATATACGGACCCTGCGATTTCCCCAAATGTAAGAAACTCGACTGCTGAAAATGGCCAAACTGTGCTTTGTTTTGCTTTGGGCTGGAAAGAGGAAAAAGAAAAAGCTTAACAATTCAAGACACAGATAAATTGCTTTTTTTTAAACAAAGACTCATTGCATTTATAAACGTGGGTCTCCCATAATTTTTAAAAATCGTTTATATGTGGAGATGAGCCTTATAAACAGTGCAGCCTAGTCAAGCTATGGTTTTTTCCAATTAAAGGACTGGACCCAACAAGACCACCAATTGTTCTGTTGTGTTTTGGAAGCTTGATCCAAGTTTACATTTCCAGCCAATGCCTCACCCCTTGTGTTTATGACAGCACAAAAGAGTTCGCCCTGGGAATTCCTCGGGGGGAGTCACGCAGTGCACTGTCACTGAGGAGTGCGCCGGAGGAAAACAAAGTAGCATGTGAAACGGGAAGCAGGAGAATGGACGATTTTTCTTCCCTTGACATTTAAATCCCAAATTGGGTTCTCCTACATATCAAAAGCGAAAATATTTTCAGTGTTTGGACATATGTAGGAATTACCAAATGGAGAGTTAAGTCTGAGAAAGTACCACAACATCAGCCGTTTGCACAGCTGTTGTTGGAAATGACTCCAAACCACCCCAATGTGTCTAGCGAATATAAATATTGACCACTTGCATTTCCTGGCTTTGTTTAGGGGTCTCCCTGAAGATAGGGTGCTAGTAAGTACCTTACCAAACACGCTTTGTATGGTACTAACTCTGCCTCCCATGACAGTTGTTGCTCTGCTATCTCCTTATAATCATGCATAAAAGAGCTCTTTTGTGGGAATTCGAAAGTATCGTGTGTGGTTATTTTGGTAAACTCAAGAGGATTGACTGTGCGTTAGTGTCTATGAAACTATTTTAAATACACATGCGCTCTTCCAATGAAGAGAGGAGGAAATGCCAATGTTTAAAAGCAAAAGGTTACATATTCTGGGATTCCTTGTCCCCTGATGGCCACTACATTTTCCCGCTGAGCACCCACCTGCTCCTCCAGGCACCTGGACACCAGACTCTACAATCGAGCCTCTGCATGTCTGACCCCATTATGGTGCCACAAGCTGTAGATGTCCCTCAATCAAAATCCCATGGCTGGACAGTCCGAGAGGTCAATTTAAAGAGATTTCATGAAGCTCGGCTGGTGTGGCTCAGTGGTTGAGTGTCGACCCATGCACCAGGAGGTCGCAGGTTCAATTCCCAGTCAGGGCACATGCCTGGGTTGTGGGCCAAATCCCCAGTGGGGGTATGCAGGAGGTGGCCAGTCGATGTTCTCTCTCATCGATGTCTCTATCTCTCTCCCTCTCCCGTCCTCTCTCTAAAATCAATAAAGAAAAAATAAAAATTTTAAGAGATTTCATCAAGTGCATTCATAGTAACTAAATCTAATTTATATTGCATTATCATCCAGAACAGAGCAATAGCTATTAATTTTGCCTTCCAAATTCTGCTGAAGTGGTTATTGTGACTCACCTATAAATTCTCCTTAAAATACTAATCTGAATGCCTCTCTGAAGCCACTGAGTTTTCCCACTATGAATTTAACTTTTGTGTGGTGACATGACATTTTCAAACTACTGCATTCTTAAGAGAATGACTTTAAGTTTGGAAAAGATCTTATAAAAATATGAAGTCCAAGACAAATAACCTTCTGCAACTTAGTCTCAGTGTCCATTCTACCTCTCATGTGCAAGTTTTCTTCTATGTCATGAAAAAGGCAAAATTGGTTTTTATCTTCCTAAAGCCTAGTGGTCAGGCAGTATCCAAGCCCCTTCCCCGATTCAGAATTCCTTCTTTGTTCATGCCTGTGAGAGCGTGTGGACGGGTTTCACCACATCACAGTCATGACAAATCCAGGGGACAAACAAGCAGAGAAGAAAAGAGGGTGGGAAGGATATTAATACCCTCTCGGGGACAATAAAGTGTATGAAATGCTATGAAATTTACCAATAGCTGGCTACAAGCCAAAGAAAATCCTTCCTTTTTAGTTTTAGTGGTTCAAGATTAACAGGTCAAGAGTTTATTCTTCAAGGCATAGGGTCCCACCTTCTTGATGCGTCCCCAAACAGCCCTACCTGGGATTAAGATACGATTCTTCCTTGTGTGATTTATCAGGAGGCTTGTCTTCCTCATTGAAAAGCAAAAGCTTGTATTTCACTGGAAAACATTGAGTAACGGAAATTTTCCTAATGATCCGAGGTTAGGGAATACGGGAGCACCTGTGGTGTTTTCAGAGTTAAAGCAGCAGAAGCTATGTATGAGCCGAATCAGCTGAAACATACATTAAATATATGCCAGTGATGTTCAAGTTCTCTAAATCACTGGCTCTTCAACCCCCTTTTACATTAGAACACCCAGGAGCTTTGAAAACCTCCAGTGCCTATGATGTACCCCAGACCAAATAAATCATAATCTCAGGAGGCACGATCCAGAGATCGGTGCTGTTTAAAATCCCCCAAGTCACTCCACCACACAGTCACGTCTGAGAATCTGCACACTAAACAGAGAGCTTGTAAATGTCTGCAGGTGCGCAGCTCTGTGCTTTGAGCATTTCAACCACCAGGGTCCACTTATTCTTTCCTTTCACAAACACATGATTATTCAGCAGCATCTCCCCAATAAAAACCACGGATAAGACTTGCAAAATTAAACAACAAACAAAAATTCAACCAGGCCAATTTAAGAAATAAACTGGAAGAAAGTTGGACCAGTCATTACCTGAGGAAGAGTTCTCATAGTGCTGACTTTATAATTGACAAAAATTCCTGGGAACATCAGGCTTCATTCTCTCTTTTCAAGTAAAAAGGAGAACATTGACAGAGCTCAATTTTCTGAAAGATGATCTGAAAGCGGAAACCCACATGAGACACCAGTAAGAATTTTGGCTTTTTAGCCTTACCTTTCAGTATGTGAACTCTATGTACTATAAACAAATTCGGAAGGAGATCGAGAGTTTATACTTCAACCGAGATGAAGCAGTTTACCAAAGAAAAACCTCCAGTGACACTGAGTAATGCATCAGTTCCTAATTAATTCTACCATATGCACTCAGATATATCAGAAAAGTAGAATCTGAGTATCTTCAAGTTCTTGCTCATGTCAGAGACGTACCAATTACTTTTAGCATAAACCTAACTTAGGGACCGTAGACTTCCAATGATTTTGTATTTTATCCTCCACTGAAGTTTTACTCTGCACAGATCAGAGTACTTTCTGCCTTTACCATTTAAAATCTTGGAAAGAAAGAGGGATCCGTGTAATTTTCTATAATTTAGAATCCATGCCCTCAACACATATTTATTAAGCACATATTTTCTGTCAGCTCAGCTCTGTTTTAGGAGCTGGGTACACATCAGGAAACAGAAGAAAGATGAAGTCCTTTGAGCTTACAATCAAGCAGAGGGAGGCACACAGTATATATATAAAACATAATTTAAACTCTTACAAAAGCTTTTAAAAAGTAATTGAAAACCAATGTCATATTAAATTGTAATAAGTAAGGAAGGTGCTATAATAAGCTGGACGTATTTTATTTTAGTGAATGCTTCATTTGCAAATGTTACAACTTAGACATCTCTGATTATTTAAATTTCATCTTCTATAGGAATGATTATCCAGTTCTAATGCTTAGGGCATTTTTTCCCCCATATTTTGAAGCCCAAGGCTAATTATAAAGCTGGGATTTAAGCCATCAGTGCATCCTGCAAGGCTAAAGTGGGCAAAGTAGCCTCAAAAATCACCCATCTCAGTTCCAGTCTGTAAATCCTGGCTGTGGGGAATCTCCAGAGGAGTGCAATTCCAGTTCTCCAGCACATGTGCTGAGGCTAGTGGAGTAGCCCCTGCCAGTTCCTTCCTCCTCTGACCCTTTGAAATGCAGATCATCTGGACAGCAAACTCTCACATCTGTTGTTGTTGACAAACATCAGAAGATGTTGTCCTATCCCAGGGCTGCTATTTATTATTTCTCTGTAGACCTTAGTAACTCAATCTGAAAATGGAAAAACACCTAACTAGCCCACAGTAAGGCATTGAGTCTAAAGAAAGATAATATACCTAAAAGTGCTTTATAAACTGTAGTGGGAAAATGCAGTTCTTCCTAATTTTACAAATATCTTGAGGATCTTCTAAATTCAACAAATATATATGATTCTTCTGTGCATTCACTCAGAGTGCAAGAGATAAAAAAAAAAAAAAAGACCCCAAGAGCTAAATCTAAAAGCCTTTACTCATCTATCTCATTTATTAATTCAACAAATACTGAATACCTATTAAGTATGAGGCACTTTTGTAAGATGCTAGGAAAAGAGCTGTGAGCAAGATAATCAAGGTAACAATCTTCATGGAGCTTACAGCCTAATAAGTAGGAAGATAAATAAATGCCTTCATTAAGATGGAAAGTGCTGTGATCATTTAAATGAGGCATATATCATATGTTGATGGACCCAGGCAGTAGCTCATAAAGTAGACAGTACTTGAATCAAGCCTGAAAAATTTTAAAACAACAACATAAATTCTCATGAAGGAGGAGGGTACAACTAGGGTAGGGAAGAGTTTAGATCATGCTCCCGGAAACAGTGAATAGTCCAGTTTTCTGGGGGTAGGCCACACCAAGGGAGATACTTGCAGAAAGTTTGAAAAGTTGTGTTGACGCCCCAACAAGGACAGCTTTATGTGGATAGGCAAGAAGTCTGAATTCAGCAGGCAATGGGGAAAGCAATGCAAGATGTTGAGTAAAGGAGTGGGTGGTTGACAGGTGTGTTTTAAGACTGATCCAACCAGAAAGGATTAGGGTGGAAAAGACTAAAAGGTATGAAACCCATTGGGAAACCATTGCTATTATTAAATATCTTTCACAATGTCATTGTGATTCATACAAATACTAATGAAACATGCCTCCAGGCAGGTATGCAAAGGTAAAACATTTAGCATGGGTGTGCAAAAAAAACAAAGGTAACTAGCCAGTCTCCCATCCCCATGTACCTCCCCCCATATAAATATTATTTTCTCCAAAGTCATGAATATAAATCTCTCTCTTTAGCCTTGATTGGTAGAGTTATCACATCTGAAGTAGGAGAAACCAGGATTCTACCCATATGCAGAGTAGACATTCACAGAATTCATCCAGCCACAGCCAGGAATCTCACAGGCTGGAACATTTGTTCAGGCAACAACTACCCATCAGCTACGCATTTCTGGTGGAGCAGAAATGACTCAGCCTCTTTGTCCCCAACCACGTGGGAAATTCTGTTCATCTACTTGAACACATGAAGGCAAGGCCATAAGCAACAGCAGTCTGGAAAGCCAGCCATTATTCCTGGTGGTGGAGCAGTACCAGCCGGCAGCCAGGTTGACTGACAGACCCATAATGTTTATGTGTGTGAGAGAGGGAAAGAGACAAAGAGGGAGAAATCCTACCTATCAGTCAGCCTAAGAAGACGAGTGAGGGGGTTGACTTTCGCACTCATCATTCTCAAAGGATGGGCATTCATTCCAACAAACTTGTCCTTAGGTGTAGCTATGTGAAAAATATTTTTATGGTAAAATTTAGATTTCAGCCTCAAGCTAAAAACATGTCTCCACCTGAAATAGTTTCCATAGATGCCTGGCGAAAGCTCACTGTGTTCTTGGCTGGACCACCCCACTGTACCTACAGGAGACTGGCAGCTCAGGCCTGGTGTGGACCTGTTCAGCATCACACGCGTTCACACGGCGGTTCCTCTGTTTATTTTCCCTTTCAGCTGGGAAGTCACTTCACTGCACCTGCTCATCTCCTGCCAAGTATTTATTTTTTGGCCAGCTAGTTCTGTTTCTCATAGGGATTTTTTGTTTGCCTTTCTTTCTGAAGAGGACTGAATAATTCATGGTGCATTCAAAACTAAGACTATATATATTTCCTTTACATTGTATATGTGTACATGTACCTTTATATATAGAAAGTGTGTAAAATACATATATAAAGATGTATAAGATATAAACATATATAATATTATCAGTCATGCTATCAATCATACAGTATTTTTAACTTAGATGTTCTGAAATATGATTCTGTTGTAAGGGTTCTGCTGGTTAAAATGATAGCATATAAGATCACTTACACAGAAAAGGAGTTGTCATTGAGATAAACAGATTTGAAAAATCAATGTTTTATGTGCTTAAAATTTTTATCTAAATGACTTGATAAAATAATACAGGAAAGCAAAAAAAATCTGAAAACCCTGGCTTTGCTCCCACAGTACTTGAGCAATTCAACAAACCTGGAAGGGTAATGCTGCGCAGTCTGGCTCCATCAGGAACTATCCAGAGACCTACAGAGAAAGAGGAACAAAAAAACCCAACACAGTAAATAAATAATAAAAAGAAAATATAACAAGAGCCCATAAGAATCTTCCTACACTTATGATTGGTAAGAAATGGAGTTTTGAAAGGGCTTATTGTAAGAATATTCATGGCAATGCCTTGCCTGAGTGGCTCAGTTGGCTGGAGCATCATCCCACACACCAAAAGGTCTCAGATTTGATTCCCAGTCAGGGCACATATCTAGGTTGCATTGCGGGTTCAATCCCAGGTCAGGGTACGTACGGAAGGCGACTGATAGATGATTCCCTCTCACATTGATGTTTCTCCACACCTCCCCTCCCCCCCCAAAAATCAATAAAAACATATCCTTGGGTGAGGATTATTTTAAAAAACAGGAATATTGATAGTCATAATTAAAGATAAAAAAGGAATCTTTAATTTTATTTTAAAGATGCATACCTAAGAAAATGTCACCAATGGTTTCTTCAGGTTTTTTCATGTAGAAATTTGCCCTGGTACTAAAGATTATAGAAAGTGAAAGAAAGTGTGATGTACGAAGCCAGGAGCCACTTTCCACTGGGGATGGAAAGATGAACTGTTGGTTAGATGAACTGTTTGGGAGTGATCCTTCTGGGGTAACCTCATATCAACTATGCCCACAATCAGTTTATTCACACTAAGAAAGAATTAATTGTTAGTATTTTGCATTCACCTGCATTTAGCCTGAGGTCACAGGAGGGCTTGTCTAAAGACAACAATCCATTACTGGGGAAAGAAAGTCAAGTCGTCCTCTCCATGTTCCTAAACTGAAAGCATAATCCTTTTTCATACAGCTGGCCCTGCACCACCTCATTAAGATCTATACTGAAAAACGGCAAAGAAAGAAGAAAAATCGACTTTTCTTGGTGTTCAGGCCTATGGGGTCTGTTCCTGGTGCTAGCAGCAAAGCCAGCCGTGGTTAGAGGAAGGGTAACAGTGATATTAAGCAAGATAATTACTTCCTTATAAGAATTCTGTTACTTTTTAAATGAAATACTTTATAATTCCCAGAAAACTTCTTAATGTGGATTTCCTATTGAAGTCAAAGCAACATATGAAAATAAATCAAATGTATAAATCCTAGAATCTTAGGAGAAAATGTTGGAGTACATCATACATATTCCCAAGCAAATAATAAGTGAACCAATAAACTGCAGCCTGTGATTGTAGGAGTTGAAGCATTGAAATGTAAACAATTTGGTTCAAAGGAGAAGACCACTGTTACTATAACTTATGATAATATTTATCAGCATCTGCGCCCACTGGCCCAATTAGTCAATTTCACGTTTTCTGTAGAACAAACCTCTCGATTCTTATTAAAACCTAAATTCTGCCATAAAGTATCAAGTAGAAACCTACTTAACTTCAAAATCCTGTGTAGAAAAAAATTGTAAAAATAAGAAATACGTTCTTTAGTTGCCACTCCAGAAATAGATGTTTCAGTGGCTACTCCAATTTCTGAAAGCCATATACTTTACCATACAATTTACTGCATAATGATGCCAGAAGGACAAAATACTTCCTCTCGTTTTTTGTTGTTTTTTTTTAATTAATAACTCATAGTTTATTTCCACACAAGATTTGTCCTAAGTGAACTATACAGAGTGTTGGAGCAAGCAAGAATCTGATAAAGCCAGAATTAGGTCATATCACAAATTTCACACAATGACCCTTTTTTGAGTAGAACCAAGGCCTAGATTACTGTCTCACTTCTAGGACTTTTTAAATCATACCCAGCACAAGGCACCAACTACTCAGCCATGAATTTGCGAATGATGAGCTTTGCCTTCTGAATGACTTTTAAGCTGGATGTGAGTGCCATGCCTTCCTGCATATTATACATGTTTATTTTTTAAGGTTAGTCACTCATTTTAGAATGCAATTGCATAGAGAATTTAACTGCATCCTTCAACAACTGTTAACTTGCATTATCAAGGGGATGTGATTATAAGATGGCCAGAAAACTTCATTTAATTAGGACCCCAAAGCACTCCATTCCAGTGACCCTACTTCTCTGTTCTCGTCCAGTTTTCCAAGCGGGAAAGGCCCTGTGCAGCTGCCTTCCATCCTGTCACTCCTAGCTTCGCTCTGTGCCTGTAGGGAGCACAGTGACAGTTTTATATTAGTTTTCTTGCTTCCACATGTGCTTCCCCCCCCTCCTTAGAGCATATGTTTAATATTTGGGACAGAACAGGATGTTTAAAGTTATGAAGTTATCAGTTTGTTTTCCTTAGAAGGCACAGATGCCCCAACATGCGAAGTCCCAGAGCTCTTAATGTGCTCATAGCAGAAAGTGCCCATTGCATCTATGTTTACACAATTATTATCTTCTAAATGGCCTAAGGTCATGAGCCAGCACATTTTCACCATTTGCTGCCATTATGTTGACAGTAGACAACTGAATAATATACAAGGAAGAAATCAATGCTTTGATTAAAAGAAAAATATGTCCAGATGACTTGAGGAAGTTGCTCCAATCCAGCTTTCCACATGAAATATACTACTTCCATCTGCTCTTATAATCCCAGAGTATGCCTTAATTAGTGATGTGGGTATTCAGAGTGTCCCGTATTTGAGTGGAGAGCTACTCTTTAGGAAAGAATTCACTAGCTTCCTTTTTAGGACCCCCTTCCCCAAAAAAAGGTTTCAAGTTGTCTTGGTACAATACAGGAGGCAGCAATTCAATGCAATTCTTTCACCAATCCCCTAAACTAGGAGAAATTGATGGAGCGCTCCCCAGAAATCCACGCCATGTTGTCATTGCCAGTCCTTCGAGGTGGCTTCAGTATCTTGCCCCTCTGATCTCTAGGTGAGCATGGTCCAGTCTCTCAACAGAGTCATGATAATGTTGATGATGAAGGTTTCAAGTAACAGATCTAGGCGATCAGAGCAGAGCTCACCCTGCAGGGTCGACTAGTGACCTGCCTGCCAAATGTCTGGGCTCAAGAGCTTTTCTGCAAAAGTGCAGGGAGGGAAGGGCACAGCAATGGCCACTCTGATGAAAGCTGGCAGCCCCTGCAGAAAATGCAGCAGGTCGAAAGCCAGGCGAGCCCAATGAATACATTGATGGGTGGAGCTATTTCAAAGGACATGCTGTAACATTTCAGAATATAAGAGTGGAAAACGGGACCCATCGAGGAAAGGAAATGTTTCTTGCTTCACAGATCTGACTCTAATCTCTTTAGTAGAAGGATTTTGACTAACGATGCCTGTCTGGGTGCTGGTCTCTGATTCACCGCCCCCTACCATGTTCTCTCTGAGTATTTACTCACAGGGTGCAGACTGTTAAAGACAGAAGTTGGGAGGAGGGTGTTTAGCTGTAAACACTAAGAAATCTGATTAAGACTTTCCTCATTCATCAATACTCAGCACACTTCTCTCCATAACAACCAGCAACACCTTTTTGGCTGATGTGGTTTTATCTTTTTCTGTCCTCTGTCCTCTATACATACATTAAAATAGACTATTTCTGACTAGCAACAATTCTTCCTTATCTTCATGCTAAAATGGGAAGGGGTGGGGGAAACCCAGAATTTATTCAGATGGATTATTTTTACATGATGTCAGCTCTTAATTTTGAAAGATAGAAACATTAATAGAAATTTTTGAGGTATCTCCTTTAAAAGATGTTATAAAACTTTACAATGTAGCAACTGCCTTAGTGTTGTTGCTTTTATTTTAAATTTATTTCCCATCCAACTCAATTTTTTAAAAACAGGTTAGAGGTCAAAGTGCCACTAATTCATTCAAAGAAGTCCAGCACAGGGACAGTAGACTATATACTCCTATCTTCTACCTTTTTCACAATCTAGGATCAGAATTGTGGATAATGATTTTCTCTTTATGTATCTTCTAGAGAGTGCATTTTTACAGTCTATGAAAAGAGAAGGGAAGAATTGGACACATTTTGTGTTCAAGGTTGGCACTGTGAAATACAGCACCCTTGATACATCCTATGGTAGTTGCTACATTTTAGGTACAACATCTTAGTATCTTGAAATCTTCTTAGAGAGTTTTCTATTGTGTTTGTAATTTTATTATAAATTCTCATTATTAAAATAGAATATTTCAGGCATTATTTTTCTTGGTCACTTTAATTTAAAGATGTATTGTTCTGTTTTGATATATGTATTTCTAAGATTTGAGCTAGCTTTGTTCATACTAGGTTATCTATTAATCTAATGTAAATTGCAACAGACACTTTTCTCATATTTTATGCACTTGTTCACAATGGAAACATGCAAAACTCATAAGCCTGATGTGAAGACACAATGCTCTTGTTCCCTATTTTGATCACGTAGCAATGCCAAACTCTAGGAGAAATAAGTATAAACCCTTTGTAGATTGTGTGGCAAAAACAGAGGTTCCTTGCTATGGTAGACTCTTAGGTAGATTATGGTTGTGATAGGTTGTTTCTAATTTTACTTTGGTCTTTACAAAATAAAATCATAAGAAATTAAACTGTTTTCAGGGATAAAGGATAGCTCTGGTCAAAGCTCAAAATTGTCTCCAGGAGTGTAAGATAAAAAAATTTTTAAAAGGCAGTTAATTAAGAAATACCTGTTTGCTCTCTTGCACATTAATCTCTTTTTCATAACTATTTGACTATATTTATGTGGGTTATTTTTTTTAATAATTAAGAAAGGTATGTCCTTTAGTTAAAATGACTGGCCAAAGAAAAATGTTCAGTGCAAATATCTGACCATTTCTTGTGGCTTATGCTTCTCTGTGCTGTACTTAAGTATCATAACAATCACTGGATATTCAACTATATTATTTCATAAGGCTCTTGACATGGCCAAAAAAGCTAAATAGACAATTATGCAAAATGCTGTTTAAATCATCTTTTTATTTGCCTGATCCAGAAAAAACATGAAGCAATCTTTTAGCTATAAACCATTCATTCTGTTGTTCGAAATGACCTGAAGTTAATTTCAAAACAATAAAACATTGACATTTCTCTTTACAGTTGACTACTAAGAGGCCATTTTAAGAGATTTGATCTTTTTTTAATAGCTTCTTTTCTTTCTTTTTTATATACAGTTTTTCTTTATTTTTAGAGAGAGGGGAAGGTAAAGGGAAAGAGATAGAAACATTGATGAAAGAGAACATCCATTAGCTGCCTCTGATATACCTCCCACTGGGGGTTTGGCCCACAACCTGGGCATGTACCCTGACCAGGAATCAACCGGTGACCCCTTGGTGCATGGGTTCATGCTCAACCACTGAGCCACACTGACTGGGCACGAGATTTGATTCTCTTAACCAAAAAGAACTAACTTACTGCTTTGAGGCCAGACTGCAAACAATCTGGACCAGAATAGGAAATTTTTTTTAAGGTTGTTTATATTGAATGAATCAAAACAATTTCTACGTCAAGGCTTCTATCTGGTCAACCTCTAAAGAATGAATCTGAAAATGTTTTTGTCATTTTTGCTAATCTGTGCTTTGACTAATTTAATAGAGATATTTTCAAACCAAATGAACAAATGTAACAACAACAAAAATTTAAGGAAAACTCAAGCCACCAGCCTGGAATATAATGTCAGAGTGTTAACATTTGCTGATAAAGTATTTTAAGTTCAGATCTAAATTTATGAAGGCAAATAAAGTGGTCCACCTTTGAGGTCAGGTTGGGTATCTCATGTGGTTTGGAAGAAACAAAAGGAAGAATGAAGAGGGCAGAATGGAAGGGATGAGGTTAATTCCCAATTTACTCATGAGTCCTCACCCCCACCTTGACCCATATAACAAGATCAAACATGGCTTCCTAGAACTGTAGCCTACTGACTTGGAACCATCCCAGTATGTGAAATACAATAGTTCTGCCTTATTTGCAGTTTCTATTTCCTTGATTTCAGTTACCTATGATCAATCATGGTCCCAAAATATTAAATGGAAAATTTCAGAAATAAACAATTCATGTTGTAAATCGTATGCCATGCTTAGTAGCCTGATTAAATCTCATGTGGTCTTGCTCCATCATTCCTGGGATGTGAATCATCCCATTGTCCAGCACCTCCTTGCTGATTGCTCCCCACCCATTAGTCACTTTGTAGCTGTCTCAGTCATCAGATTGGTTATCAGAAAGAGAGATGACATTCACATAACGTTTTTTAAAGTATATTTTTATAGTTGTTTTATTATATCAGTAGTTATTGTTGTTTATCTATTACTGTGCCTAATTTATAAATTAAACTTTATCTTAGGTATGTATAGAAGAAAACACAGCATACATAGGGTTGGGTGCTGTCCTCAGTTCTAGGCATTCCCTGGGGGCTAGGAACATATCCTCCACAGATAAGGGAAGTTGACTATATCATTGTAAATGATGAGCCAGAATCTACCATTTTGTTTGCTTTATGACTAAGCATAAGTCTCAAATTTTGGTTAAAAGGGAACCAAAAGCTCAGGTTGTCCAGAAGGCACTCTTAGAGATCATCTCCAATGTATCAAATGTGTACTTCCTCCCCTCCTGGTTCCCCACCTCCACTCCAAATATTTTATTTCTGGATGATCTTAAGAGTAAGTGGGAGCTTTAAATACTGATTAAAGACACACTATAATTAGGAGCTAAATTTTAGATTTATTCTTTAAATCTTGACCCAAATGTTGTTAAGAGATATATTCAATAAATAAAAACGTGTAGCTACCTTTTTAAAGAGAAATATGACCCAGAAATTATGGACTGGTTGAACAATGGGCAAACTGAAATGTTGATGAAATGTCCTAATTCTACAGAAAAAATAATTACACAGTTAGTGTGGAAGGTTGTCCCAGAAGTATTTCACTTTGCTTGAATTCAACTCTGCAGCTGAATTTCAAAAAGGTTATTATTAATTTCCCTTTAAAATGAGAGCTTCCTAAAAAAAAAAAAAGTGTGATTTAAGTTTTGAAAAATCAGATGATCAGTCCAGAATTGGGGCCATTTGAGCCAGCCATGTAAGTTCTGCCCCCAAAAGCCAGGATCCCACCAATTTTTGTGCTTCTGAATGGTGGGTCTATTCCCTGGAAAAGCCCTTCATGTAGGAGGGCCCTGGGGTCACTCAAGGAGAGATTATGAACTTGGACTGTAGTAGGCGCAGGAGATTTCCATGCAAAATGTGTACATGGGTACCAGCTCAGTGAAAGGTATCCATGCACCCACCAGGACACAGAGACCTTCAGCAGGTTAATAAAGCAACTTTAAATATACTAAGTTCCTGTAGTTGGTACCTTTTCTATTTGATAGTATAGAGAGAATAAAGTGTTTCCCTGCATCATTTGACCATTAGTTTTCTTACGTAGTTAAATATGACAATAGGGATATTGTATTTATGAATCAAAATTTATATGGTACTTAGAACAATATTTTATAGATAATATATCCTCTATACTTAATTTACATTAAAAGAAACTATTATAAGTAATTTAAATAGTGGTGGACTATATTTTCAAATGGCAAAGGAAATTCATAGATTTGCTTTGCTTTAGAACATTCTGATTAATTATTGATCTTTTACATGTTTATATGTTTACTGCAACTACTCTTTTTTCTCACTAGAAAGTTGAATTTGTGAGATAGACAGCCGCTCCCTGTGGGACCTGCTTTTGCTGTGAACTAAAAATTTATAAGTTTCTCTTTACTAGAATCTAAATTAAATACTAAACTAGGTATTGCGCTTTGAAAGATGTAAACATTGGAATTTTGTAACTGTTCTTGGGAAATAAGGAGAAGGCATTATCTGATAATTGAAGATAGAAAATAATGAAGGCTGCCTTATAAAGTGCAACCTGAAGGTTGAAAAATATAGATTGCTAGTCTTTTCATGAAAATCTATGTGTTTCTTCTCTTGTCAAGACAAGAGCTGGCTCACTTCCCCAGCTTTGCAAAGTGCCTGTGAGCTCTCTGGAGAACAGTGAATAAATATTACTGTCTCTCTCACTCTATGACGGAAAAGCCAGTTCTTATCACTACAATTGATGTGTGAATCAGTTCTGGGGGGAAAAAAAAGAGTTCCTGTTCCATCTTAGATAACCAAACTTAAATAGAATAAGTCTTAGAATTCTAGGCCAATGTAAATGTGATTTTCTTTTTTATTTATTGTGCATTTTCATGGAGTTTTTTCCTTTTCTTATATTTTTAATTTATATTATATATTTTTATTTTATTTGTATTATTGGAACTACTACAGATGTCCCCATCCCCCTCCCTTTGCCCATTTATGTTTATTATTATTAGGAATGAGCAGTGACGTGAGTAATCTATAATAGCAGGTATCATGACAATAAAAACACCAAGAATTTTGCTCTGAGACCCTTCCGATAATGTTTGCTGGAACACATTGTTTTGTGTGTGCATGTGTCTTTTATTTTCTTTATATCCTCACCCGAGGACATTTTTCCATTTTTTGTTCAGATAGAGTGGGAGGGACAGAGAGAGAGAAGCATTGACGTGAAAGGGACACATCGAGTGGCTGCCACCCACACAACCCAACCAGGGCCGGGGACAAACTGCAACCGAGGTACATGCCCTTCGCGGGAACCGAAGCCTGGTCTCTCTGAACCGCAGGCCGACGCTCTAACTGCTGAACCAAACCAGCCAGGGCTGCATGTGTCTTTTTAAATATCTTCTGAGTAGATTAATTTTATTAAGCTAAGTGTATGTACTACCTTCAGCCTAAATTAAAAGGAGGGAAAGAGAAAGAAGACCTAAAATAAAATGTTGAAGAAGAGATGTTCTAACTTCTTCAATCTGAAACATCTGGTTCTTCCAGGTAGTTCCTATAAAATATTTCCAACTAGAACCAATTAGAAACTGAAAGGGATTTGTTGCAGGACCAAGCAAAGGACATTCCCTTTGGTGCCTTGGTTGGACACTTTCTGGGTGGCTGAATCCAGGTGAGACTCTGGACTGACTTAGACATGAAGGAGACAGCACCTGGCCTCAAGGTTCTGTCCAGTGGATGGAGAGTCATTGTGTGAAAAGGGCTGTGGTGCAGACATATTTTAATTCAATGGAAACACTAAAAGGAGTGAAATAATTCAGCCTGGGTGTATCTAGAAAGGCTTGACAGAGAAGCTGACATCCTACCTGAGTCTTGAGCCATGATCAAGAATCGGCCAGTTGGTCTGAAGGAATAGACCTTCTGGGCTTGGAGAACAACATGAACATGAGCAGGGGCTCTGATTTGTGAATTTGGGGGAAATTCTTACATACTCTAAAAAAATTGGATTTTATTCCCTGGCTAGCTCCTAGTACAATGCCTGGCACATAGGAAGCAGTCAAAAAAAAGTGTAAACTGAAGTGAGTGTATTGGTTTCCAGGGGCTACTCTTACAAAGTACTATGAACCGGGTGGCTTAAAACAACAGAATTTATTGTCTTACAATTTGGGAGGCCAGCAGCCTGAAATGGAGGTGAGACATAAAGGGGGATACTCTCTTGCCTCTTTGAGCTCCTGGTGGCCCCAGATATTCCTTGGCTTATGGAAGCATGACTCCAATCTCTGCCTCTGTCTTTGAACGGCCATCTCACCTTTGTGTGTGTGTTTCTGCATCTTCTCTCCCTGTTTCTCAGTTTCCCCTTCCTATAAGGACACCAGACATATTGGATTAGGGAGCATCTTAATGGAGTATGACTTCATTTTAACTTGATTACATTTTCAAAGACCCTATTTCCAAATAAGGTCACATTCACATGTACTACTGGTTAGTACTTTGACATATCTTTGTGGTGGACACATTCAACCCATAGCAAAAAGAAAGAGCCATGCAAGGTGTCGGTGCAGAGAAATTGGATCATATTTTCGAAAGTTTATTCTAAATGCAGGACAGAGGCTAATTAGAGTGAGAGGATTTGGGAGAAGATCAGAGTTGGGAATCTCAATTAAGCTGTTGAGAGGAAAAAGATGATAAAAACTTGAACTAGGGTGGTAGCAATGAACACAGAGAAGGGGGGGAAACTAGATCCATAAGCTAATCAGAGTAAAGGACTTGGCAACTGATCAGATAAACACAGGATTCAAGATGATTCCAAGTTTCTAGTTTAGGAGGCCGACTTGACAAGTGGTGATATCATTAACGATAACTAACACAATGTAAGAAAGAAGGTTGTTTTGCAAAATGTATTGATGCATTCAACCTTGTACATATTGTATTGGAGATACATGTAATATGCATGCGGGGAACGGGCTAGCATAGCACTGTCCAGTGGACTCTTTACAGTGACGGAAGTGTCCTAGCTCTGTGCTGTCTAGTGCAGGAGGCACTGGCCACATGTGGCAAAAGAGCTCCTGAAATGTGGCCAGTACATTTAAGGAGCTGAATTTTTGGTCTAATTTTAATAAATTTAATTTTCAATAGCCACACGTGGCTAGTGGGTACCATAGTAGACAGCACGGCTCTAGCAAGAGCTTGGATATATGTCTTCATTGGTAGAGAGACAGAGACAGAGAGAGAACGGTCGGTACTGGAAATCGAGACTGGGGAGTCATTAGCTCACAGGCAATTGCTGAAGCCACGTGAGTGCAGGAGCCCACCTGGGGGAAGGTCAGAGGCTAACAGAGAAGAGTTAAGGACGAAACCCTTGGGAAACACCAAAGTGTAAGTGACACACCACAAAGAGGGTGAGCAAACACCACCTGAGGAGAAAGAGAAAAGGAAAGGGACTGGTGCTGCAAAAGCCACAGGAGAAATTTCAAGAAGAGAGCAGTCCACCGTGTCATAGAAAAACAGGTTTTATTAAATAAACTATGAGAAAAAGCTATCACAACTACCATATTCTTTTACCCATAAATGCAATGACCAAATTTTGTTCACTTGGAGTTAGTACATTGAACTGTAACCGTGAATTTTTACTTTTATTCTACCCCACACTTCTCCCCAATCCCTCCTACTGACATGAAAAACATTTCAAAGGATTTTGGAGACAACAGTAAAGGATTTATAAAGATAGGACTATGCCAAGGAACCCAAAATAATGTGCCTCTAAAAACATAACCCCAGCCTGGCTGGTGTGGCTCAATGGTTGAGCGTCGACCCATGCACCAAGAGGTCACCTGTTGATTCCTGGTCAGGGCACATGCCCAGGTTAAGGGCCAAATTCCCAGAAGGGGGCATGCAGGAGACAGCCAATAGATTGCCGTCTCTTGGCCTGCTGGGATCGGTGCAATCGTAATGAACCTTCAACCA
Organism: Molossus molossus; assembly: GCF_014108415.1. Classification (NCBI taxonomy): domain Eukaryota; kingdom Metazoa; phylum Chordata; class Mammalia; order Chiroptera; family Molossidae; genus Molossus; species Molossus molossus. The sequence goes on along the minus strand of NW_023425366.1, from coordinate 26,906,985 downwards.
CACGCTGGTTGGAGTGAGAGGGAGCCTTGCAAGAGAGCAAGAACCCCTGAACTCTGGACACTGTCCTATTTTCTGAGTCGTACCCCCAGGTGAAAATCATTTTCTTGAAGCCAACAGATCACAAACCCTTATTTTTACCCAATACAACTAGGTGGGCCAAGGTTACCCCCCAGGTCAGGTGAAAGTGCTTAACACAAGGTTACAAAATATCCATCTTCCATCCCCTCAACCCCACATCTCCCCCTTTTTGTTTTCCTGCAAATGTGGGAACGCCACTGTTGCAGTGGTCAGGAGCGTCATCACTAGTTTTCGGTCTTCTGCATAGAGGACACCATTCGCCAGAGTCCTCGGAGAATCACATCGAGTCTTTGGGCTGGAAAGGGTGCACAGGGTCCAAAGCGGGAACAGGCAGGGTGTCACAGACGAGTTCATGAACCGCTTTCTGGGCGGACTGCAGGGCCCGCAAGAACTGCAAGAGGGCGAGGGGGAGCAGAGTGAGCCAGTTTTTAAAGTAAATTTGGCTGAGGTTTCCTTCAAGGTCCTGTCTAAATCTTTAACTTGCATAGACACTCTGCGATTTTCCTAGTGCTTTCCCTGCATAAACCTGGGAGCTTGCTCGATCTATCTGCTGTCTGCACATGGCCCAGATTTCCTTCTCTTCCTCCCTACTCAGACCCACACACTCCTGCTTCTCTCTGCCTTCCCCCTTTCCCTGAGACTGTACTGGACATAACCTATCTCTCGGGAGTTTAGTAAGCTTGGAGTAACCTAAGTGGGTAGTCTGGTGCAGCTGGTTGACCAAAGTCTGACTTATAGCCTCTAGAACCAATAACCTCCCATCAAGCAGTGTCCATCATCCATTGATTCTTGGGTGGCTGGCTTCTGTTCAGCCAGGTCATTTTCTGACCTAGTGCATCTGGAGAGGCCCTGCTGGTACCAGGGCTCTGGTCTGTAGCAGATTTTTCTTGCCCCATCGGAGAGCCTGGATCAGGGCTATGAGTTCAGGCTGTTGGGCTGAAGTTCCTCTACTTTATGACTGAGACCAAATGACACGGTCCAGAGTCATTGCCGCTGCCCCAGCATATCCGACCTCCTCCTGGACATGGCTGCTCCCATCCACGAACAAGACCTCTTCCGATGATGGCAGTGGAACATCCCCGAGGCCTGAACGGGTCATCTGCACCACGTCGACCACCGCCAGGCCGTCCCGAAGAGGTTTCTCTGGGCCACCACGCAGGAGGCAGGCTGGCAGGATCGATGGCCAATGTCTTGTAGAACTTGATGTGGGGCTGGCCTGGAGTGGTAGTGGGCAGCAACTGAACAGTCACCAGAGACGATCACATCCGAATAGGGGATATGGATACTCCAGCATGGCCAGAAACGAATGAGTCACAGTATTTCTCCCATGGTCCATAGTCCTCTTTGAAGTCCAGGGTAAGTTAGGGGCCCATTGGCTTGGTCTGGACTGAGTCTGCTGCACCAGATCCTTTACACCTGACCTAGTCCTAGTCTTTTCTGTCCCTAATCGGGACCCAGGCCTGCCATCTGGACCCTTCCTAAGGTGATCCTTCCCCGAGGGCCCTGTTTTCCTAAAGACTGCTTTTAATACCTTGGCTATTCTTTTGTCTTGTTTTTCCTCAGGGGTGTCTCTAATATAATATACCTTTAGAGCTAATTAACCAATTGAGCCTTAGGCCTAACAGGAGAACACGGTGACAAGTGTCCAAGGAAGCCCTCCCCTGGCAGTATTTGGGGTTCCACCATGGGCAGAGAGATGGGAAAATTTCCTCCAACCCTGGGTTTACTAAAGGACTCAGGAAAGGGAGGGTCATACTTCATACCTGCACCTGAAATCCTTATTTTTAACTCCCCAAAGTTTAAAGAAGCCAGTTGGAAACTAGCTGCTGCCAAACCTGGGGTGCCTGAAGGAACACGCCCCTTCTGTGGCCTGACCGCCCTCCCCGGGGAGCCCTGTGGGCTCCGGATGAGTGCCTGTGCGTCTGCTCGCCAGCCGCCCCCGTTTCCCAGGATGAGGGGCTCTCCACACTGACCCCAGTCCCAAATTATTCGGTTAACTGCCTATAGCTACAAAATCTTGATATGGCTCTTCAGGTCCTTGTCGGAGGGATGTAAGATCTAGCGATTTTTGTTTGTTTGTTTTTTGGTTGGGAGCTCTTTCCAGGCCTACAGAGCACACATTAATTACAGCTGTAGCGGAAGATGGTGCGGGAGTCATTAAGGACTCATAGGCTTTCTCGGCTTTTCTCAAGTCTCTCAACTACGCCTTGCTTCCTCACCTTATTGGTCTCCTGCACAGGATTAAGGCAATTCCTAATCAGGGCCCAAAGAGTATATGTTTGGGCCAGAAACTTGTTTGGGCCTTTAGCTGCAACTCCGCCTCGCAGCACTGCCCTGCCTTTGCCCAGGTCTCTCTTGGGCCTACACGATTATCCACTCAATAATGTTTAAACTTAAATTACTATTTAAAACCAAATGTCCCCACATTACCTTACTTAGAAAGCTAATATCACTTGCCATATAGGATGATTTTTTTTGTAAATAAAAATAAATTTGAATGAAAACTCAAAGCAATAAAAATGTTATTAAATGCTGGCTAAATGCTGCTGTCAATGACTGAATCTAGGGCCTACTTTAAAAAAAATTAATAAATGTTTAAAGAGATTCTAAAACATGCTGTACCCGAGAAGGGTAGCACGTAACAGCAGGGTTTTCTCTCTCAGGAATGAAACATCCTGCTTTCCATCGAAGAATAAATAGTATTAAGATATCTCCCTGTGCCGTGTTACATATAAGGATAAGGAGGGTGCTAAGAAGATATCCTTTCAACACAATAGAAAACCATAAGGAGGATGGTGAATTATAATCCAGGGCTCATAGTTTCTGAGGCCATGATGTTTTGTTGAGCATAAATTTCCCAAAAGATTCTTTATAGATATTCATGTTGCAGACACAATCAAACTCACTATAGACTCCAAAGATGCCAGTCTATACATTTCATTGATTATATTTATGACTTTTAGAACAATGTGGCTTAAAAGCTTCCTTAGCAATAACTAATTCCTTTCTATAGGGGCTAAAGGGCAAAACGGAATCCATGCTCTCAGTTCAGTTCAGAGTCATAAACTGGATAACATTGGGGAACTGGTGGTCAGCCATAAAAAAAGAACCAGGCATTGGACTGGACCATGTACCCTGATATTAGAAGAGCCTCATAATCCTCCTCAAGATGTCAGAGATCACTCACCGTACCTTCTGCCCTCCTCATGGGACTACTCCAGGTGACTGACAAAGCAGGTGTTTTGTTCTCGGACAGAGTCTTAGTCATGATCTGATCTTGGGGGTGTCACCTTCTGGATGACATTACAAACAAGAAGTTTGGAGTCTTAAACGTAATTCCTCCAGGCAAGATGCAAGATAACCTGGTCTATATAAATTTCCACTTTACAGCAACCAATTCCTTAATAAGTTCTAGGTGCGGATATAATGTGAACCACATTAAGAAAAAATATTTTGAAATAAAACAGGAAGAAAAAAGATCCTTCAGATGGTATTTTTTCTTCACTTGCTGAGTTTTATAGATGTATTTTTTTAAGCTTGAATTTAAGCTAAGAAAAGAAACCTTGCTTTTTATGGCAAGAGTTTTTGAGTAGAAAGACCACTTATAATGGAAAGCATCTTGAACCAAAGTTTTGGTAATCAGAGGGGAAACATTCAGAGTAGCTTTGTAAATTTTGACTTTGAAAGGCCAATGTAATGTAAATATGACTTCCTAGAGTGTAAACAGCAGTGGTTTGAAAATAAAAAGTTATACAAAACAGGCAGCTATCTAGTTAGAAGAAAATGTGTCTAATAAGCATGTGTGTATGAGATGCCTTGAATATTTTATACTGTGCTGTAATTACTAAAGATGTAAAATTTCCAGGACTCTGAAACCATGAGAAAAAGAGTTTATAGGGCTTTTTTTCCTCCCAGAAAACGACAGCTATGCTTTTTGGTATTCTTTACATATTTAAAGTAACTTAAGAACACAAAACATAGTGTTCTCATGTAAATTACACACTTGGAAATGTTTTCAATTATTAATGGAGCCACAAGCTCTTAAACTATAAAGAATCAACTATCTCTTAGTTTAGACAACCGTTGAAAATATCAATATGAAAAAAATGTGTATTTATTTGACTTAGAATCTATCTTCATTGTGTCAAACAAAGATTATACTGTTTTTGAGAAAATCCAAAAGCTCAATGAAAATATTGTTTTAATTCAAATGTTTTTCACTACTAGGAGATTCTATATTTATTTTCTTCACCTTGGACTTACTAAATTGACTTTTTTCCCAGACTTGTATAAACTTTTCTATCATTTACCATAGTGGATTTTGTGTGATTTGAGTGCATTCTCAACAACGAGTCATTTTTCTCTCTCCCGGAAGGATGCAAGAAATCAGAGAGGGCAGAGTCTAGGCTGTGGAGGTACTTTAATGGGGTTGTGGTGGATGAGGAAAGGGGGTGGGCTACAAATTTGCTTTATAATCTAGTCCAATGCAAAAACTACTCTCTCCTTAGACCCCAACCTGGCACTTTCTAGGCAGCAATAACAATGTGTGTAAAGTGATCCAATGAACGAAGGATCTTTGCTTTCTTTTCTGCCTGTAAATCAGTATTCTAAGAATCTGCAGCAGCCCAGCTGATGGAATTTTAACATCCAGACTCTATTCATGTGTATTCCTTGCAGTCCATCTGTATATTTTTCTGCAAATATCAGTGCTATGTGTGTTTTTTGTTGTTCTATGTCAATCTTTTGACTATATCCCCTTCTCAATATCATTAAGACACAATTAGACACAAAATGCATGTCCTATTGAAAAATTATGTGATCATTTCTCCTCTAAATTCTCCCATCCTGCTTTCATAATACTTACATGTTTACTTCTATCTTTCTTTGAGCCTTACATATTCATAATTGACAGCTTTTCTAGTTCTTATATTGTAATTAACCAGATGTCCTTTTTTTGCAAAATGTCCTTCTAATAGCTTTGTCTGTTTCTCTGTCCATCCCTCCATGCACCCATCCATCCTACCACAAAATAATTTGTAGCGCCTACCTTTAAAAGATTACATTATCAATTCCTGTACTTATTCTTGAAAAAAAGTTTGCTCTAAGAGTGTCTGCAGGGCAAACAGTGGTCTTGGTAAGTTAAAAAAATATATAGTCTCTTGCCTTTTACATTCTAGAAATATTTCATGTGTTATGAAGCTGTATTCCTCTTCTAAGAGTTTGAGCATTTCTTTTCCTGACATTTCAAGGGATATCTTATCATCAAATAAATGATTGATGGCATTTTGGGTACAGCTCTTTGTGACTTTTCCTGCCCAGAATGCTTTGTGAGTGAGATCCGCTCCTGAAGGCGACATGGATGCCGCAGAAGCAGCAGGCAAGGAAGACTGTTCAGCACACGACTACGTGCCGTTTCATCATGGTCCGCCCCTCCAGTTATCACAAGGACTTCTCGGAATGTCAGGACACTTGATGCGGACATTAATGAGTTTGATCTTTGATAGAAGCTTTTGGAAATATGTTTCATTTGGCACATTTTGCAAGTTCTGTTATCTCCCCTGCTCAAAATAATGTCTGGCAGTGTGGAGATCTTCTGTACTCCACCCTTCATCTCACCATTTGCCTAGGGGAGAAGGTAAAGAAAGGTGTAATATAATGACTAAGTTTTATATAAATGTATACAAATGTATGCAATGTGTTAAAATTAGCAATAACATCCTCTGAGAATTATTCTCAAATCGTGCTTTAGCCCAACATGCATCACATTAGTAATATAGGCTGATTTTACCCTCAAGAAATCAGACAAGTGGAAATTTGCTTGGAATAGGTACTCAGATATGAAAATAAGTTCATGCCTACAAAATATTCTAAATCCAGCCCTGGCCAGTTTGGCTCAGAGGTTACAGCGTCAGCCCACAGACCAAAGGGTCTCAGGTTCCATACCTGGTCAAGGGCACATACCTGGGTTGCAGGTTTGATCCCTGGCCCTGGTTGGGGTTGTGCAAGAGGTAACCAATTGTTGTGTCTCTCTCTTCCTCCCTACCTCCCTTCCCCTCTGTCTAAAAAAAAAATCAATGGAAAAATATCCTTGGGTGAAGATTAACAACAACAACAAAACTCTAAATCCATATTCTTTCTTTCTGCTTCTGTTTATATTGCAATGTCTTAAGACCAAGAGCAGGGGTCCAGCTTTCTTCTAAGTCTATCACTTTAATACTTTGTTTTTGATCCTCTCCTCTCTGAGTTTGTGTCCAGGTATCAGGGTATCGGCATCCTTATTTCTAAGTTCTATCAGAAAAATTAGCAGCTATTGCCAATGTCCCTTTAACTGTCAGCCCTTTGAGAGGGACCTGGGAGAAAAAAATATGTACAAAGAGTGTACTAGGTCTCTCTGCAGCCCCCTGTGCCAATAAAATATATATACTACTTGGGAGGTGGATTTGAGTCTTGTTTGAAATTTGAAGCCTAGAATATAGACATTTATATTCTGGAATTCTTCATAGTTCTATATGAAAACTTCTGTTTTTATACATCATACCCAGGGCAATAAATGGCTCTTAGTATCAAAGGATAAAAAAGACTGCGTGGCAAGGCATGCATGTTTTACTCACAATAACATTTATTTCCAAATTAAAATATATATGTGTGTGTGCACACGTGCGTGCATTTAGGTAAATATATGCATGTTTTATATTTATATTTCTATAAATAAAGATTAAATATATACTCTATTAAATGTGTATAACAATGTATATTAGATACATTACATTTATACATTTATATAAATACATGTACCATATATTTGGGTAAAATATCAAGAAAAGGTATTTTGTGACAACTTCAGGTATGCATGTCTCCAACTGATATTTGTCTTACTCCATCTGGGCTGATACAGCAAAATACCACAGATTGGGTGGCTTATAAACAGCAGACATTTGTTTCTCTTAGTTCTGGTGGCTGGGAGTCCAGTATCAAAGCGTGGGCAGCTCTGGTGTCTGGTGACACTTGCTTCCTCGTAGTCAGCTGTCCTCTCACTGTGTCCTCATGTGGTAGGAGGGTAGGGTGGCTCTCTGGGGTCGCTTTTCTCAGGGCACTAATCCCTTTCATGCGGGCCCCACCCTCATGACCTAGTCACCTTCCCAAAGCCCCACCTCCTGATACCATCACCTTGGGGGTTAGGATTTCAACATAAGAATTTGAGGGGGATACAAACATTCAGAACATCCCACTACTCATTACTCTTTATTAATGTTAATTATTAGGTGGAATTTATTCAATGATGACAAATTATATCCTTCCAAAAATTCTCTGAGGGTTATAGACCTGCTAAAGAATACATAGGAAGGAACTGGAGGATCTTGGTGTCTGCTCTGGCAAAAGGGACATCCAGCTTTCCTGGCGGAAATCTCCCGGACTTTGCTGCTCATCTCCCCACCGTGGTGAGCCTGCAGAGCCACCAGGAATGGCTGCTGAGAATCCTGCTGCTAAGCTCTGGACAGAGAGAGCAGGAGAGCTGTCACCGTGCTCCTGAATCCTCCCCAGGGCGGAATGTTCCTCACCGCTGTGCGACGCTGCCCTCTCTCTCTGAGTGTGAACTTCGTTACCACTCAGCTATGATTGTTGACAAAGAAAAGAAAGAATGAAAAAACAGAAAGCAGTACTAAAGGCTGAGCAGTGCTTGGCACTCTGGATGCAATCCGTCAGGGGCGGGAGTATCAAAGAGTGAAGAAAAGTGAATCCCTTAAAGATGCAGGTCCTAGCATCCACTGCCACCTTGCCATTAGTATACTTCATCCTTCGGGACCTAACTCAAGCTATGCTGGTCCCCGTGGAGCACTGTTAAGTGTCTTCTCTTTCAAGATGAATAGAACTTAAGCAGGCAGGAGAGAGATTTCATCACCCTCACAGCTGCTGAAATGTCAGAGCTGAAAGCCAAAGACAGCTCTTCCCTCCTGGCCCACAGTAAGTTGTCCCCACCTAAAAAAAACTCAACTGCAATAAATTAATTAAATAAAAAGAAAACAAAAATTCAGTTTCAGAGGCAGTTCTTGGAGTTCACATTATGATGGTGGTTAGTACCATGGTAATGTGAATGACAACATTGAAATCCCTAATTGATTTACATTTAAAGTTTTCCTGAAAGATTTACTCTTCATCTTAGCTGATTACAAAAATGAGAAGTACATATTTTTCTTTTGAATGAATTAAAATGCAGTATGTATACCACCTGGGATAGAAGAGTACATGCCAAGCTAGAAATTGTTAATTTTTAAGTACATCAGTATTTTCATTCAATTCAAGACTTTTATATGTACCTATATTGTACCATAAAACATATCAGATCCCACCAGGCACACATTTTAAAAAAAGATGTAATCCTTGTTCCAAAGGAGTTTTTAAGGTACTAGAAGGCAGTAATGCTGTATAACAAATCACCCCCAACTCAGCGTTTTAGCTCACACATATGTGGTTTCACCTGGGCACTGTGTGTCCCCAGCTGAGCTTGCTTGAGTTTGGCTCTCAGTGGCAGGTTGGGTCCAGTTCTCACTGCTCCATAGGACTCTCCTCATCTTAAGATCAGTGAACTTGCCAGGAATTTTTTTCTCATGGTGACAGAGAAGCACCTGAGAGCCACCCAACCACACCGATGACTTTTGGCACATCACATTCCCTACAATTCACTGGCCAAAGCAAGTGACACGGCTAAGCCCAACGTCACTAGACCAAAGAAATATACTCTGCCGATGGGAGGAACTTCAAAGTCACACGACCAAGAATGTGGGGATACAGGGAGCATACAGAATTAAGAAACATAGTATAATCAAACATATTAGGGAAAGATCAATTCAAAAATGCCTGTATAACACAGAGTGGGGACTCAAAAGGGAAGGAATGAATTATGTCTCAAAGACACCAGGAAAATGTTCTTAGAGGAGGAGGCCTGTGTGCTCAGCTGCAAAAGGTGTCTATATTTCAAAAGGCAGACAGGGGGTAAAAGCAGACAATAATTCAAAGATGCTCCATGAGCAAAATTGTGTCCACATGAGGGGTATTTTCTTGTTAGCTTATAAAACAGTAAACTGAAAGAAAAAAATTATTGCAGTACAAATAGTATATGGGTATGAAAACTACAAATAGACGCTCATTAAAAATGTAGGTGTCAGAATGTTGTGTGTTATTACTGGAAGTTCTTTGAAAAAAAAAAGTGAGTGTTTGAAAATTCTCAAGGTATGTAATGTGGAAAAGCACACAAGGATGGAATTTTTAAGCTATAATTGGAGCTGGACCCAGCTCAGTATTTCACAGATGAAGAAATTTGTATTTTGGAGGGAAGGAGGAAAACTCTCTCTTTCTCTCTGTGTCTCTCTATCTACTGATCTATATATATCCACATGTATATGTATATATGCGTGTGTAAAATATATCAATATTTAGAGAAAATAAATGTTTTCCTAAAAATATATCCATCTATAATGTAAAATATATAATATAAATATGTTTATAGAGAATAAAGTCTTTCTCATACACGTATATTGAGGTAGGGAGGTATGAAATGAGCAGATTCCTTACAGTAGTATTCTGAAGAACATAACTCCTATGAACTTAAAAACCAATGTGTCCACTTCATCAAGTGATCTGTCTGGTTCCACGGAACAAAATGTCTCACATTATTCAAATGCAAAGGGAAGGGGTTGTTAATAAGAAGGAAAAAATAAATATTGCCACAGATACTCAAGGCCTGGAAGTACCATCTGAAATTTAATAAAGGAAGAGGTGCTCCCCAGACTCAGATTCCATAGTCTGGAGTACAGCTGTCAACAGACGAGGATGGGGTGGGGGCGGATGCTAGGGGGCAGGTGAAGGCAAAGACAGCAAACTTTTCTACACCCACTGGCCCCCCAACTTCCTTTCTGAAACTCATTCTCCTCATTTGCAAATGAAGCATATTTTCTGCCTAACCAAAATATAATTAGTAAATTAAAACAGTTTGTGTTCAAAATATATGAAGTCTCCATCAAGAATAGAAATAATTGTACTTTGAAGTTGTGCCCTTTAGATAATCACCATTAATGTAGATCAGAGGTCAGCAAACATGGCCCTGGGGCCAAATCCAGCTGGTTTGTTCTTATAAAGCAAATTTATTGCAACTACCACGCCTGTTTGTTTACTTATTGTTTATGGCAGATTTTTGTACAAGGCGAGGTTGAGTAATTGCCACGGAGACGAAGCCCATATGGCCTGTAGTATCTCCATTATTTTATATCCCCTTCCAGAAGAGTCTGCCCATCCCTAATGCGGAGGATGAGCCCTTTTCTGGAACTGGTGAAACCTGCATGAGCTTCTGCATCTGGTGATGGATTCAGTGGGGTCTACCCAGGATGGATGTCAATGGAACGAGAGTGTCATCCCACACTTGCATCCTTCCCGGGGTTCTGCTGGGGCCATCATTAACCCTTTGCTCTCTGTCCTTTGCCAGACTCCGACCTGAGCATGCGCACACTGAGTACGCCCAGCCCAGCCTTGATATGTCCACCAAACCTGCCGGGATTTCAGAATGGAAGGGGCTCGTCCACCTCCTCGTCCTCCATCACTGGGGAGACAGTGGCCATGGTGCACTCCCCGCCCCCCACCCGCCTCACCCACCCGCTCATCCGGCTGGCCTCCAGACCCCAGAAGGAACAGGCCAGCATAGAGCGGCTCCCGGACCACTCCATGGTGCAGATCTTCTCCTTCCTGCCCACCAACCAGCTGTGCCGCTGCGCCCGCGTGTGCCGCCGCTGGTACAACCTGGCCTGGGACCCGCGGCTCTGGAGGACTATCCGCCTGACGGGCGAGACCATCAACGTGGACCGCGCCCTCAAGGTGCTGACCCGCAGGCTGTGCCAGGACACACCCAACGTCTGTCTCATGCTGGAAACCGTGACTGTCAGTGGCTGCCGGCGGCTCACGGACAGAGGGCTCTACACCATCGCCCAGTGCTGCCCCGAGCTGAGGCGACTGGAAGTCTCAGGCTGTTACAATATCTCCAACGAGGCTGTCTTCGACGTGGTGTCCCTCTGCCCCAACCTGGAGCACCTGGATGTGTCAGGTAAAGGGCAACCGACCTCCCTCCAGTGAGGCCTTCCAAGGCACCATCCCAAAGCAATAGACGACATTACCACCTTGGGAGGGGTCCCTTCTTGATAACCATTAATGAAGGGTAGGTGGGAAGGTGCAGACTCCTAGAGGCCAGAGGTATCTCTTCATCAGACAATGTCAACTTCTTAAGAGAACTAGAGGCATCTTTTGTCTGTCACTCCCAAGCTAGCATGACTTTTATGTATCTTTTCTCCCAGTAACTCCCATAGTTATTTCAGAGCAACCAGAGAATGGGAACCAAGTATCTAATCACAGGCAAATAGAAACCAGTATCTATCTAACTAGGCACAGGTAGTTTAAAACTGCCCCTACGCCCACGGTTATTGTTCTGTGGAACCCAAGAGCTGTGTTGTGGGCTGTGCCCTTTCACAAACACTGGAGAAAATCCGTCCTGGCCAAGTGTCTCCTTGTATTTCACCCCAACTCTCCTCTCCTGTGGGTTGATTTTGTATCTTTCTTAAGCAACATTCTCAATTACACAGTGCAAAGGTAAGGCCTATTGAGTGGGGCCTTTAGATCTTTTAAAAATTGAGAGAAATCCCAGCATGTCTGCTTTGCTCAAAAACCTCTCTCAGGCAGGAAGAATTAAAACCCAAACTCACACTTTGGCACCAGATGTGGATCCGGCCAGACTAACAGCTTCTCTTTATCTCATCTGTTGCCCAGTGAAAAGATGAACATGGGAGAGGCTGAAATGTGTAAGATGCATCAGGGAGTTAAAGAAATGAACAGCATGAGCCACAGCCTCAGGGATAGTGGGGGAGGGGTCAAAAAGTAAAAACCACTCTGACTGGCAAATAAACAGAATTGGGGATTTACAAGCATCTGAGGTAAATGATACCCTCCAAAAAAACCCGAAGTAAAAGCCAGCTCTCTCAGCTTGCTCTCTCTTTCAAAAGCCGACATCTGAAAATATTTCAGATGACAGTCAATTATTTTTTGCAGATTCTTTCCCTTGCTGGCAAGCAACTCTTTGCTCCCCTCTTCAGCTGGCTTCAGTACAAAACCATAGTAACCGTATGTTCAGTCATGAGCAGCCATTGGCATAATGAAGCAGGAAACGGAGAGGTTTCCTTACATTTTTCCTCCAAGGAGTTCTGGAAAGAGAAAGCATTATGATGTGGTGGAAACTAATTTCAAAACCTTGTGAATTGGGACAATTCACAGCTTTCTCTAGATGTGTTTCCTCCTCAGTTAAGAAAAAAAAGACAAGGGATTGGACTCTAACAGTCTAAGATTCTGGGCATTATGGACCTCTTTGATAAACATCTCATTTTCTTTTCCTTCCTCTGATTAGAAAATGATTTATTTCTGGAATCCCCATCTTCATTAGAGGGACTCCCCATGCCACTTTAATACAGGCTACAGATCATCGTGCCCTGTCTGTTGCAGTCCTGTTGAAATTCAGTGCAAAGACTACTTTGGCTATTTGAGAATGGAAATACCTGGGCTTCTAGCCTGAGTGAGTGGGTCCTGCTTAGCTCATGTGGCTAACTGGTATATAAGTCTCAATGCCCTTCCTCTATACCTGTCTGACTAGTTGTGGGTCCACTCATATTTGGATAGGTCCTCGAATGTCTCCCAAAGCCCTCCTGTGATATGTGTACATAGAGACCAAAACAAGACATATCTGTAACTCACCAAGAGGACAATATTTCAAATATTGGGGGTGGAGGAGGGATTTTCAGGTAGATGGACTTGAAAGATCCAATAAGCCATAAGGATTCATTTGTTATCACTACCTCTGAAAGGTGTCCTCCATTTCTGAGAGAATCTAGGAATTATGTTGATACAGGGAGCAGCCAGAGGGCTGCCATAGGTGGTTTCGTCTGTGTCTTGTTCTCCTTGGTTCTTACAGCTGGCTCTGATAGTGGCCACCTCCTCAAAGGCAATAAGCTTGACTGTGGAAGACTCATTGCTGGTCTAGATCTTAATCCCTGCCCCAATCTCCCCAAGGACATAAGACTGCTTCTCCTGTTCCCAGCAATCAGAAAATGCCCACCTTGAAGACTGTCTTATTAAGTCATTGAAAATTACTATAACTAGCAGTAGTGTTTTTGGGTGTTTTGTTTTGTTTGTTTTTTTAATTATCACATATTACCTTTTATAAATGCTTAGTCAGGGTTCTCCAGAGAAACAGAACCAACAGTGGATCAGGAGTCGAGAAACCTTGTCCCAGGCAGCTATACAAGTAACAATCTCACTGAGCCTGAGCATCTCATCTTTACAAAACGAAGGTTAGATGGGTGCTTTCTAAGGCTCCCTGAGTCTGTAATGTGTGAATGCATGAACTAGCCAAAGACATTACCTATGGAGTCACTGACCAGTTTCTTTTCAACCCAACCTTAGCAAATCTGTAAGAATTAAAGTCAAGATGAAAAAATATTGATCTAAAATATAAGCATATCAAAACAGTTTCTTTACCAAAACTGAGCTAAACCAGTATTTCATTAAATTTGGAACTAATTTTCAAAAACAAAACATATATTTCTTTGAACCAAATACAATATCTTCTCCAGATTTTGCTAGATATTATAGATATATTAGAAACAAAGTTTGTTATAAACTCTTGAAAAACAAAGTGCCTTCACAGGTATCAGAGATGGGCAACCACTACTATGGATATATAAATGCAGTATAAGCAGGATTACAGTTAATCTAGTAAAAGAAACTTAAAACAAAGGAAGATTTCAAAGCCAAAATTCAGGGGTACCAACACCTTCTGCAAAACCACAGAGCCCACTGGAGCAGCGTGGGCCACCCTGACAAGTCACATCTTTGTTCTCCAGTGTTGCACTGCTTGCATTACTCCTTCCTGAAGTTCTCTGACTTGGTAGTACGTGGCTTCTGAACCACGTTATTCCTAGGACTTGAATTTTATGCGAGTTTCCTGGGCAGCCTGCCAAGAGGTAAGAGGAAAGTCCCAGTTAGCACCATTATGCAGCTTCTTGGAAGCCTGGGATAGTATGTGAGCAACAAGGCCCAGAGGTGCCCAGGGTGAGGCACCTGGCTTAAGACCTGCCAGAGGAATTCGGGTACAACAGAGAAAGTGAGCGGTCTATGCAGTGTAATGAACTATATATACAAATGCATTTATTTATATAATATATAGACTATTCATAGCAATTCTATATTTATATTTGCATACTAAAATATACTGTGCACATTTTATGTGGTAATATATAGTGAACTGAATTATATAGTGAAATGAGTTTCATATAGTGTATATAAATATATAAATAATATTTATATAATAGATAGTGTAAATTTGTATATAATTTATACACACTCATATTCTTGGGGGAAGAAGAGTTAGAAACAATCTTTAAAGAGGCATCTAAGCATAGATCTTCCTGAATTTAATTTCCTTATCTGTAAAATGGATTGTTTTAAAAATCAGGTAAGAAAATGTTTATAAAAACACTTTGTAAACTTCATAATTCAACACAATTGAAAGGCATTATACTAAAACGAACAACTGTTTTTCAGTATAGATATACATCAGCCAGGGTTGAAGTTCGGAGAACATTTAAATGTGGCAAATTGGATTATCCTGCCTGATATACCTATGGAAGACTCTATTCACTCTACAGGTTATTCATTCATTCATTCTACAGATACTTAGCAGTAGCTGTGAACCAGGTATGAGAGATACAGCAGTGAACAGCCCAGAGTCCCTTTTCTCAGGAACTGACATTCCAGAGTGGGGACAACAAATACAAAAGTGAACAAACAAATATATAATCCCACAAAGTGACCTAGAGTGCTGAAAATGAATGGGAGTCAGACAGGGATACTGGTTCATACAGGGTGATCAGGGAAGATTTGTCTAGTAAATTGACATGTGCTCAGAGACCTAAGAAAGTGGGGGTGGGCCCAGAGAGATCTGAGGGAGCCTTGTCCAGTGCACCACTGAGGCAGGAGGGCATCTGAGGAGTCTTCAGAGTGGCAAGGAGGCCAGTAGGGCACAGTGCACGGAATGCAAGTCCTTGAGGCCCCTGAGACTTTATATTTTACACTGGAATGAGAGGGGCCATTCAAAGGCTTTGAGCAGAGTGACACGATTGCAGTTCTGTTTTCTGTAATCTCTCTGCCAGCTGTGAGGAGTCTAGAAGGTCGGGGGTGAGGCAGGGCAGGGAAACTGGCTGAGGGGCTAGAACTATAATCAAGATGACACAATTATTCTTCCTTCACCAAGCAGGGTGGAATTGAATCCCCAGATGGTCACCTTGTTAGACTAATATCTACATGTATTTCCCATCGAGTTTCCAAAGTATGTCCCTATCCATTATCTGGTTGCATCCTCATTATCTCCCACCAGCTGTTCATTCCCATGTTATAAGGAGAGTCTTGAGACAGAAAAGTTAAGCGTCTTGCCCAAGGCCATAAAAAAATAAACTCGAACCATGTGTGACTCCCAATCAGAGATCCTTCTGCCAAACCAAGGTCAGGGCCAAGCCTTCTCTCGTGTATCATACTTCTTTGGACCAGATAGCTACCAGACCATTGCAGGAAAGAAGTAACCTTTACTGAGCTCCCAGAACATTCCAGCACCAAGGCAAGATACTTACAAAAGTGTCTCATTTTTTCCTCACAGCGACCTTTCAGGGAATCTCATCATCCCAATTTTAAGACGAAGGAAATACTCGGCTTGATTTACCCAATGTCTGGCAACTAGTTATGGGTCAGCAATCGGAACCATGGTCTTTCTGATTCTAAAGCCCTGGAATCCCCTTGAACCCAGATAATCAGAGTAGTTAAAAACAAAAAAAAATCAATGAACGCAGAGAGCCCATTCTTGCTTTCCTTCTCTGTAGGGGACAAGTAGGGAAGGGGTAGCCTGGGGATGGGGCTGGGCTGCAGGAATCAGTAACGCCCCCACGCAGGACGAGCCCCACCCCATTCCCTGCAGTTGCTCTGAGCATGTGTTCTGTCTCTCTATGTAGGGTGCTCCAAAGTGACCTGCATCAGCTTGACCCGGGAGGCCTCCATTAAACTGTCCCCCTTGCATGGCAAACAGATTTCCATCCGCTACCTGGACATGACGGACTGCTTCGTGCTGGAGGACGAGGGCCTGCACACCATCGCGGCGCACTGCACGCAGCTGACCCACCTGTACCTGCGCCGCTGCGTCCGCCTCACCGACGAGGGCCTCCGCTACCTGATGATCTACTGCACGTCCATCAAGGAGCTGAGCGTCAGCGACTGCCGCTTCGTCAGCGACTTCGGCCTGCGGGAGATCGCCAAGCTGGAGTCCCGCCTGCGGTACCTCAGCATTGCGCACTGTGGCCGGGTCACCGACGTGGGCATCCGCTATGTCGCCAAGTACTGCAGCAAGCTGCGCTACCTCAACGCGAGGGGCTGCGAGGGCATCACGGACCACGGCGTGGAGTACCTCGCCAAGAACTGCACCAAACTCAAGTCCCTGGACATCGGCAAGTGCCCTCTGGTCTCCGACACGGGCCTGGAGTGCCTGGCCCTGAACTGCTTCAATCTCAAGCGGCTCAGCCTTAAGTCCTGCGAGAGCATCACGGGCCAGGGCCTGCAGATCGTGGCGGCCAACTGCTTCGATCTCCAGCTGCTCAACGTCCAGGACTGCGAGGTGTCCGTGGAGGCCCTGCGGTTTGTGAAACGCCACTGCAAGCGCTGCGTCATTGAGCACACCAACCCTGCCTTCTTCTGAAGGGACAGCTTCCCCCGGCGCTGTTTTCACACAAACATGAACAGAATGAAATGTGTTTCTCTAAAGCAGCATATGTAAGCACCGACACCCACTCATAACAACTCTTTCTTCCAGGAAGGTTCTTAGGCATCTGGCTTTTATTTTTGTCTGATTTCTCGGGGGCAGCAGAGGTCATGAAAAGGAAGGGGGTGGGGTGGGCAGGACAAAGTTCTATTCCAGTAAACGGTTGCGTTGGTTAGGTCATAGGCAGGCTGTTTCTGTTCTTACAAAAGATGTACCTCAGAAAACTGATTCAGTGGCTTTGGAAACGCCCCTTTCCGTCTCTGTCTCTCTCCTCCTGACCACATTTGCAGAGTTCTACACCCCCATTCCTCACTCCCCCACCCCTCTGCCTCCAATAGCAACAACAAGTCATTGCAATAATGCTCTCCACACCCCCTCCTCCTTAAACTGCTTGGTTGGCCTAAACCACACTCTCAATCCCACATCCAAGCAAATTCCTGTTAGATCCATGTCACAGCACCTGGTGCTTCCAGCTCTTTAAAGAATCGGTTGCACCAAGCAGCACAGTGGAGGAGGAGACCTGCATATGCCCCCACCTGTGCCACCAACTAGCTCTGTGATCTGGGGTAAAGCATTTGACCGCTCTGGCTTCAGCTTCCAGCACTAATTCAGAAGCCATCCAGCTCGAGGATTAGCTTCGTGCCCATTTTAGAACTGAGGTAACAGATGTCAATACAGAGAAGTGCCTTGGCATAGGGCATGTGAGGTATCTACTTCCTCTTCCAAGAGTATAAGTTCTATGGATGCTTTCAGGAGATTCAGAAGTGCCAACACCAGTGTCTTTTATGTCCTTCATTCCAACCTGAGTATCACCCCATCCATTTTGTTTGGATGGGTGAATCTCTTGGGCATCTTCTCCTACCCTACTAGATCAGCCCACTTCACACCATCAAGAAATTCCTAATCACAACAAAGCCCACATCCCCCAGTCAAGCTGATCTTTCAAATGGAGAGTTTTCAAGTGGAGGAAAGACCCTCACAGATTTTTAACTAACAAGCAAGCCCCAAAAGAGCAGGTGTCCTGCAGTGCACATGTGGCCTACATCAGCCACATCTGCCCTGCAGCTGGCAGGAACAGACACCTCGGTTCGTTGTCATTCAGATCACATTTCTACTTTTCCCATATATTTATGTCTTGGTGCATCCAGACCTCACCACATGGAGCCTGTTGGGTTAAGTCATAGTGTTTAATCGTGCAGACTGACACCTTGTGTGCCTTCCCCTGTGGCTGTCTGCGTGTTCTTTGTCAAAGAATGCAGGGCAGGCTTCCAGGTGTTCAAATATTCTTCACTCGAAAATGCCAGACAAATGGAAGAGGGCACACATTGATAAGGCTTTGGCACTAGTTCACCATCCAGGCGCTTGGAATAGAATATTAAAATTATCGCCCAGTATGAATCCTAAATGGTCCTATTTGGATAGAAATCCATTTGTTAGCCTCATTCATATGCAATCAGGATGCCAGAAGAAATCCCACTGTTTACTTTCATGAAATTGATTGCCTTTTTTAATTATTAATAAACACATGACTTTTCCCAAATTATATGCTGGCCACGCCCCTCTCCATCACTATTCAAACCCTTCATCCTTTCTTTCTCAAAGTGTCCACCATCCAAACCCAGAACCTCTGTATCTCCAAGGCAAGCACATGGAATTTATTTCAGATCAAGCTTACACACAGCTCGACAACTGCACCCCACTGTAGGCTCCCTGCTTTCCTTTGTCTTGTGCTGGGAAGGAGATAGAGTGAGGTGGCGTCTTCCCAGGAGGTTTCTTTCATGCATAATATGAAATATGGTCTTTTCTCCAGTCAACATTGTGCAATAATCAAGGCCACGGAGAGAAATGAATTGTTTGGCTGGGGATGGTATCTAGTGATAGCCATAGAGTTTAAAACATAAAAGGGGTTGAAGGTAGCATTCCCTTGCTATGTGACTTGTCACCCTGTCTAAAGTTTCAGAATTTGAGAGTCACAAAGGATTGTTTCTAACCCTTGGCACTGGGTTCTTCAAGTGAGCTGTTTTCATACTCCTGGAATGAGAAGGGAGATCTGAAATGGTACCCTGAACCAGAGAAGGGGAGTCCTAATACAAATATTTTTATCACCACCACCTGACCGCATCATCTAAACTATCTTCCAAACATGAGACAAAACCAACTTTCATATTAATTGCCCAGCACATACTGTCTTTCCCAGTTTCTCCCTTTTCCCCAATCTTATTTTCCATCCGGCTTCCCCTTGGGGTGTGAATCTATGACAGAGGTTACTGGGGAAATAGCTCAGCAGAGTTTTAGAGACCAAACAAAAGGCCTCACTAGGAAATTTATCTGTTTGAAAACATTGCTTCCTTCCTGTCTCTGCTAAATTGAATGCTCATTGTTGTTGTTATTTTTTTTTTTAATTCTAATGTTCAAATCACTGCGTGCTGTATGAATCTAGAAAGCCTTAATTTACTACCACCAAGAAATAAAGCAATATGTTGGTAATTGGGTCAAGCCTCATTTATTGTCCTGACTGGAAGAGCATGGTGTACAGATAGGACACTCAAAAGTGAGCAAGAAACTTGCTTTATGTTGGAGTAGAAAGCAACCCAGGTCACTGCAGCTGTTGTCCCTGTAAAGTTGCATCCATAGTTTTGTCATTTCCCTTGGTTCAATGACTTTGGCTGAAAATTAGCAAGTAAGTGAAAAGTCTTTAGCTTTCTAGTTTAATTCAGGTTTCAATTCCTTAACCCATACTTGCCACCAGATGTATTTTGGAGTTCATAATTTTTCATATTTTAGGAAGCCATCTATGGCATATTTTGTAAACCCCCCCAGCAGAGTCTGACACAGCACTCTTCATCAAATTGTTAACATTTCGCATAAGATTATTGCAAACTATATTTAGCTTGCATCCCTTCAGGTCAGGTTCTGTCATCAAATTAATTTGTGCCAAACATAATGAAAAAAAAACTTCTTTTTCAGATCTTTCTAGATTTCAGAATTATGGGTAAGTAACCATGCACCTAACTATACTTCTCCTGGCACTGGTTACAAACATTGGAGAAATCTTTAAAATTATGCTGACCATTAGTTGTTCTAAGTTAAAAATAAACAACTAATTAAATAAACAAATAAATAAATATCTTAAAGCATTAAAACCTGGAAGGATAATATGAAAACTTGATCTTATCATTCCATTGGAAAAAGAGAAATGCCAAATCTCTACTCACTCAAACCTTTAGATCTGTGAAATCAATATGGCAGAAAGCACGTACTGAGAGATGAAAGGCAAATTTCATCTTTAGCAAATAAAAAGGTTTTAAGAGATATCAATTTTAAAACTATTTGGCCTCAACCTTTTTTTCACTCTATGTTAACTGCTTAGTGACTCGCATATAAGCCAATAGGACTGTTAACTTCCTTGTAGCATTAACTTGAGGTAGCCCCATGCAGTCTTGTCAATATCCCAGAATAAGGCTAGCAGTAAATTAAATGCATTTTCCCTTTACATTGACATTTGTTCAGAATTATAAAAAGTCTTCAAGCAGTTTGGTATCCAACAGCATGCAACATGAAAAAAAAAATATATATATATATATATTTTTTTAAGGGGAAAAGTAATACAGTATTCTAGTATAATCCATTGCTTACCATGTCTAAATGTTCACAGAGAAATCGCCAAAAGTAGGGCATTTGTTCAATAGCTGCCAACCATGATTAGTTTAGAGAGAATTAATTTGATGAAATGCTGCATAGACAGTAGATGAGGGAGAGAGACTATGTAAAGTCTAGGTAAACATTGCAGTGATAATGTTCATGCAGAAAAATCTGTGAAACTAATTGGTTTTCCATATGTTTTTGGCCAAATGGTTTGTTCTTTTTGATCCATGGATCGGAGGTGGTCCTTACTGTTCCAGGAAGGAGAGGGGCAGGGGGATGTTGGTACTCTCACTGGGACTTGCCTAAACACAGCTTCAGTTGTCCAAAGAGCAACTTAAGAGGGTTGTATTAAGGTGACCACCAGGTGGGCAAAGCTGTTCACACAAGGAAGAAATACTTTCATAGACACTCAGACTGGGAACACCCCATCCAGGAATGCACCCGGGCGATTATTCCTCCTTTTTCCTTTGAGTGCATCACCATCTCCTAAAGCCACAAGTCCATTTGGTAAAGTTTATTTTTCTCTAAAGTTAGCAATCAGCTTGCATTTGATACCACACGGCATGAACAGAATCTCTCCATTTGGGAACTGAATGTGACACAATCCCTTCCTGTCAACAATACATGTGTGGCATCTCCAGAAGAACTATCCCAGGAAATATCTGCAACTAGGATGCCAGTCTCATGAATCATCCACAAAGGCTACCTTGAAGCTCTAAATTGTTGCTCAGATGTCAACAATTAGCATTATTTTGGTACCAAAGGACAGCCATGAAGAATCAATAAAAAATAAAACTTTGACCCAAATATTTCCAAATCTAGTCATTTTCATATTGTAGAATGTTGCCCCTTACAACCAGTGAGCTACTGAATTTTATACTGATGAGATCAGTATGTCTGAATTCAATCCTGGCCCATGTGATGATGAACATATGATAAAGACTAAAAATTAAAATCATTCTTCATGAACAAAGAATTCCCAGGGAGTACCAATCACTTTCTTCTGAAGGAGCAGATGGTACTCAGCAACCCTCAACTTCTTTAACAAAGGTTTATTGACCAGGAACTGTGATAGAATCTGGGTGAATAAGATATAGTATCCATAATCTAAATGTAAATCAGATCAAACAACTATAGCAGCATGTAATGAGTTGAAGGGTAGAGAGGGAAATATAAAGTGAGTAACAGCATTCATTCATTCATCCAATGAGTATGGGCTAAGAACTTACAATGTGCCTGACCCTACTGGGACGGTGAGTCTTGCCCTCATGGAGTTCACCAAAAAGATAATTTTCATTACCATATGAAGCTAGGGATAAAGCTCAAAGACTCTTCTCAAAGAAGACCCTAGAGTTAGATTTTATAATTCAGACAGGGTGAGCATCACAAACTATGATGCACTTCAACATCTGAAACAGCATCCATGGAGCCCACTCAGGGAGACTGTATTTGATGAGTTTAAATGAGTAATTTCTACCATAAATTAACACTGACTTTGTCATTGCCTTGAGTTAGTCATATGGAAATAGCAAATTCTGTTTTGTTCTAATGTCATCCCCCAATCCCTATATATATAATCTCTCTCTCTCTCTCTCTCCCCTCTCCCACCCACACACACACACACACTCTCACACACACATACACACAATATTGTTTTTAAAGGATGAGGACATTCTGTGAAAACAACACTGAAACATAATTTCTTAGACAAACTCTAAGGAGCCTGAAATCAGGTTGACTATCCTCCCAAACAGCATATGCAGAAACAGTCTAAACACGCCATACACCTGTGAATCTACAGTCATGATTTCCCGAGAAGCTAGCTCAGAGAGAGGATGACAGCAGCTCCCTCCTTCCGTGATCCTTGGATTCTTCAGCTAACAGGATGCTCTTTTCTGTCATTGTAATTGGTATGAATTTATGATGGGAATGGTCAGAATAACTGAGGTTTTTCAACTTACCATGTCCTTTTATTGCAAACTAGACTATTCAGTAATTTAAAAAATAGTAGCTAGTCCAAGTAAGATTGATTAGGTAGCCATTAAAATCGTCAAGAAATTGATTTTACTTGTAAACCCACTAAGGATGGGTTCTATGAAACCTCAAATTTTATCAAGGTTGTGAATGTGAAATTATCTGCCCACAGTGACAATAAACTAAACAGTGAAAGCCATTAGAAAGTGTGATAGGAAGGCTTTTAATCCCTGTTTCACTGTAGTCAGAGGCAACTATCCTCATGATTTTTCAGATGCCCAAATGTCTCCCAAAGTCAGAGTAGGCTTATTATGCTCATTTCCAGATATTCATGAAAAGATACGGGACGGAGGGTTTCTAATCACAAAGATTAACCAGCAATTGATCCTTCCTTCTTCTCCAGTCTTCTACCAACACTGTCTACCAACCACTACCGAACACAGCCGTCCTGTACAAACAAAGCTTTAAAAAATTCCAGATTTCCCTCCATGAATGTATTCTTCATGGGCATTTACATTTAACATTTAAACAAATTTATCGTGGACTTTTTCATTTATAGAATGTCGATGAAGGGACAGCACTGTCAGAACTGATAAAGAGCCTTCTTCATTTTATCTCAAAGCCGTTCTTTTGGAGCTGGAGACTGAAGTAGATTCAGCTACCTTTGTATAATTTCACTTTTTTTGTACTTCCAGAATAACTGCACAAATGCTTTGGATTTCAACTGTACAATTCCTCATTTTGCACTCCCACCTTCTGATAATGGAGAAATGTGAGAACTGTTGGTTTTTCATGCTCCCTTGCCACTTAGGGAAAGTCCCTGAAGAGATCATTTTTCTGAACAGATCCTTGTCTTAGTAGAAGAACCAGAAAGGCAGAATTCAGACCATTTCTCTTGTTCTCCTTACAACCACAGACCAATATGTGATTTATGACACACTTGATCTTTATGAATGATGTCCCTGAAGCAAAGGCTTTCCATTAGCTCGTCAGACGGTGAGATTCCAGTTGGCTCTCATCCACCACATTTATAATTTTAAAACACCTAAAGAATAATGACCATGGACCCACTGGAAGGTTGGAGACCAAGAGGCTGTGGATTTAAAGAAAAAGAGAGAAACGTTCAAATAATGACCTCTCACTCACATAATGAAAACCAGAGTCACCTCCGATTTCCAAGCTGGTATTGTTTCACTGGTACCGTCGCCTTGGGGCTTCTGTGTGTAATGTTTCTTTTAAAAATAGTGCACACAGGAAATACAAACACTGCCACAGGAGAGTCTCCCTTCCTTTTAAAACTTGTGCTTAATCCCAAAACCATGTGGCCAAATAACCTTCAGGGTGATCATGTGACGTAACAACTCCTTTTGCTTTTATAAAAAGAAAAGCACACTTTCTCAGGTGCTGAATGTTTCTGTTTCTTTAACTTCCCTCACCCTAAATTCGTTGGCCTTGTGGCCTCAGGGCTCCAAAGACTAATTCTTCACAGCCAATAGCTTGTCTGGGCCAGGAAGAAAAGTGACCTTTCTTATCTGATTTTCTAAACAATGCAACATATTATGCTCCTTACAAAGTCTTCTGCAGGCCTTAGAACCCAATGTTACACTTTGTGGGGAGCTGGAATCCAAGAAAGGCCTTGGGAAAATTACAGGAAAGTCTCCTTTAGCTGAAACTAAGAAATACTCGGTAATTCTTATGTCGATAGCAAATGCAACATTTAAAACCTTTCTTAAGGTTACTATTTCTCTACCTTAGGGAGGCAAATTTCATATATTTACCTCATTTTGTAGAGTATTTCCCACTGAGATCTCTGTGGTGATGGATGAAACACAAATTCAGGCTTGGGTCCTGCTTATTTTTTTCTAGTTGCACTAGGTGGGTTTGACCACTCTTATGTGGTACTAATTTTCAGGATATGTTTCAGGTGGTCTGTGGTGATTTCAAGGAACATTTCAGGCAACATTGCTAAGGGTGGATAGTGTAACGTCCAGCAGAAAATATCATTGTCAGAATGCAAGAGTTAATTTGTCAGAGACAGAGCATTTCTGGGGACAATCCTGGACATATAACGAGATTCATTCTGGAAGACCACAGAGTTATTCCACCCTACTCCTGGCAGGGGAACTCAAACTGTGCAGTGTTTGTTACCCCAAAACTATTAACATACTTCATGATCTGTTTGTCGATGTTCAGTGATCACTCAGAATTTCCTCATTTTCCTGGATGGTCCTGCTTTGTGCAACATCTCAAATGGTAAATTTTGTTTCTGTCAAAATCCAGGGCCCCTTACATAAAGGATTAGTACCTATCAGCAAGCCTCTTGAAAACTGTTATTAAACTAAAGGTAAGCACTTCAGTACATGTGGTTGAATAATTTCAAAAGGCCACTTAAGAGAAATGTGTCAAGGTTCTTTATGATGTTTGTTCCTGGTAGAATATCACAGGAATAAGGAATCTGTAGGTATTTTGTTTTGTTTTTCATTTCTCCAATACATTGTTTTTATATGTCCAGAAATGGACTAGAAATACAAAGAGTTGAATTTTTTAAGCATTAATTTTATTTTAGAAGTGTTCCAACTTTGGTTGAGAGGATTTTCATTAGATTTTACATTTCAGTTCATTTATGCCATGAGAACAACTGCTGCTTTCTGTGACTGAAAAAGAACTTTTCTTTTTAGGGTCGTAATGGTTGTAATGAGTCTAATACGTGTGGATTATGTAGTAGAAATGCTCTTGATATTGATTTTATTTCAAAATATCATTAGTATATGAATAAATTAGAGTCTGTTTAATAAATTAGAGTAAGTTAACCTCAGGCAGCTAACTTTAGAAAAATTTGTTCACATCTGAACACCTCCAGAAAACCTCTTTCAGTCACCATCCTTCTGACCTTAGCAGACTCAGAATAAGGAGTAGAACTTCTTGCAGGCCCTTTCCCAACATTCCTAAAATCTCTGCAACCTTAAGCTGGGAGAAATACCAAAAAGACTCAGCCCAAATGCAGTTCATTCATTCATATCTTCTTTATTAGAAATTTTTAAGTGTTTCTGAATTTACTTTGGTTCAGCATTTTGGATGTATCCAAGGGGCTTTCTAAAATAACATCATTGTCTACAGAAGCATTCCTCTTAGCATTGGAAGTCCATGATAGCAGAACTTCAGTGTGGTCTGTACCAAGAGAAAGCCCTACCCTACAGACCCCACACACAGATACACTGACCAACTCTACTGTGTTGTAGATACACAAAAAAAGGGTTGCCTTTAACTTTTCATAACATGGTCAGATCCGATCAAGTTAACTAATTGTTAGATTCTAATTTAACAGTCTAGAATTTGCTTTCTGGTTCTGCCACTGTTTTTCCGTTCATGTTTGGAAGAATCACTTTATTTCTGTATTAGAGGATATGACAACAGCAATAGTAAAGGGTCCAGGCTCCTTAGAAGTATTGTCATTGTTCATATTTTATATGGTGATCTAGTTTTCATATAAAAGATAGATAGATAGATGATAGAGAGAGAGAAAGAGAGAGAGAGAGAGAGAGAGAGATACTTACATGTATTTGGTCAAGGAGTACCCAGCATTGATGCCATCTCATTAAAGTTTCTGGTGTTCTTGAAATTTTCACCTAATTAGTATTTTCTCTAGCTTCAGGAGACACATTGGCTTCAAAGCACAGGACAAAACAGGAGTGGAGCCACATCTATCAAAACTATTGAGTGCTGCATCTACCCTCATTTTTTTTTTTTTTTTAATCAAAATCACTCTACATCCTGCCAGTCTGGCCAACTAAAAAAAGTAAAAGAATAAAGATATTCTACTGATGTTGGAATAAGGACAAAAACGATGTTTGACTCAGGCAATAAAATTGAAACGCTATAGGAGAAAGCCAGGGGGATAAATAACCCATCTGAATTAGGATGCAGACAGGACTTCATGGCCTAGATTTTCTTCTCAGTTCTGGTTACTGGGACCAAAGATGAGGGTATTTATTGATGGCATCCAAAAGTCTCTCCTTTGCCAAACACAATATTTTTTCCAATGTGGTAGTAGTGAAATGTGTCTGTTGTACTGATTTTTTAAATTCCATAGTCAGATTTATTTTCTGGAAAAATATAGCAGGATGAATACCACTGATAATCAGAAGTAGCCAGCATTCTAGGGAAACAATTTCCAAAGAACACAATTGAATTTTTGTATGTGCTGCCTCTTAGTGTTTTCTTTTTGACACAGCAGTTAGCTCTGATTGTGGAAAGACACAAAGCACTGAAAATGCGAAACTAAGACATCAAAGTAATGCCTGGCTATGCATGTTGTACACTTCTATTTCAGAATGAAGTGCATCTTTTTTTTTTTTTTTTTTTTTAATATGACATATCTCGGTGTGTGGAGTCATGTGCAAGAAAGGGGAAAAGACTTTTATGTGTATTTGTTCAGATCAGAGTTTGCACAAGCTCAGTGATACCAGGGAGTTGGTTTCCACAGCAGACGAGCAATTTTTCTGTGAAACTATAAAAGGCGGCACCCCTGAGCTCTCTCTCTCTCTGTCTCTCTCTTTCTGGCCAAGGACTAGAGTCACAAGCAAGAGTGTAACAGCTCTGCTTGTGCCCAGTTTCCAGCTTGCAATTTGTCCTCCTGCACATTCACCCCTCAGGAGCTGGAAAGTGGAAAGTGTTCTGAACATTCCATTCAGGGAATGCTTATTAATGGTCTTCTATCAATAGTAGTTGGAGACATAACAAAAAGCAATCACAATTCCTCTCTCAAGACACTCCCATCTATTGAGGGAAGACCAAAGTATAAATGGCATTTGATTCAAATCAACAAATGTTTCTTGAAGGTCCACTACGGGTTCTATTGTTTTGGGCACTGAAGATAGAACAGTGAACAAGACACACAGACAATTGCAATGTCTAAGCCCTCATGGAGCTTAAATTCTATATTCTATTCTATTCGACCGGACTTTCTGCAATGATAGAAATGTTCTGTATCTCTGGTGTCCATTATAGCAATCACTATCTATGTATGGTTATTGAGTTCTTGAAGTGTGGCTAGTGCAAATAAAGAACTAAATTTTCCATTTCATTGAATTTTGATTAGTTGAATTTTAAATAGTTGCACATGGCTAGTGACTACCATACTACACAGAATAGTTCTAGAGCAGTGCTATCCCATTGCACTTCCAGTGGTAATGAAATGTTTTGTATCTGTGCTAATGGGATAGCCACCGGTCACATGTGGTTAGTGAGTACCTAAAACATGGCTATTGTGACTGAAGAACTGAGAATCAAATTTTATTTCATGTTGATAAATTTGAGTGAGCCTATGTGGCTAGTGACTGCTATATTGGAGAGCACAGTTCTAAAAACTTAAATCTCAAAATATGGTCGGTCCCTGGGCCAGCAGCATCAACAACACTTGAGATGTTAAGAATTCAGCCTCTGCTTTTTAATAGGATCCTCAGAATAAAGTTTGAGAAGCAGTTGTGTATTAGAGGCAGAAAAATTAATAAAATTAATGATATTTGTGTGTGTATTGATGACAATGCGTATAGGGATGAAGATGAGAAGTTTTATGGTGCATAATAAAACAAGGAGAGGGGATAGGGAGTGCAGCATGGAGTGGTTTCAATATTTAAAAGAACAGTCAGAAAAGAGGTGAGGGAACAGACAGTGTGGGTAACCAGGCAGATGTCCAGAGAGGAATAGCATTCCAGGCAGCTGAAGAGTAAATGCATAGACCCTGAGGCAGGAGCAAAGACCCTGCTAGTTTGTTCCAAGAACTGCAAGGAGAGCAGCATGGCTGGGACAAAGAAAGTGGAAAGTGGGATGTGAGCGGTAATGGGGACAGCTGTGGGGAGCTGGTGCCATTGTGAGGAATTTGGCTTTTACTCTGAGTAAGACTGAAGGATTTTAAACAGAAGGGATGATAGCATTTGATTTATGTTTTAAAGGGTGCCTTCTGGTTTTGTGTGGAAACAGACTCAAGTGACAATAAGCACAAGCAGTGAGACTAGTTGGGAAATTATTGCAGCAATCTAACTGAGAGATGAGGCAGTTTCCACCAGGGTTTGGGGGAAGTGGTCAGATCCTGGGTATGTTCTGAAGAGAACACCAAAAGGATTTAACTACAGATTGGATGTAGACTGAGAGACAAAGAGAACAATCAAAGATGACTCCAAGCTCACTGAAACATGCTCTAGGTTTGTTGGAAGGGACTACAAAATAAAGTCAGACATTATTTCCTGTGTTATGTACATGACAAAACTTCAAAGTACTGTTGTGCTCATGAGGGGACTCCATTCATGGATCTGATTGGACTGGCAATTTGAACAGATAATATACAAAATGGCTCTAGCCAACCCTCCATCAAGCCACTTTCTTTGCATGGACACCTCAGTTTTTCTCAGGCTTTCATAAGAAGCTATAGGAATTCATCTTTAACCAGATTTGCCTCCCAACCAAACTCTTTTTAGAAATTCTGGAGTCACCACTGTCTATTATTTCTCTTCCCAGGAAATTTCTGAAAAGTAACAGAGACTACTTGACACCTCCATTTACCGACCTCCCTCGGATTCTGGCTAATCCTGCACTTAACAGGTCCTCATCTCTTCAGTGGATTCTCCTGCTTGCTCTGCTCTTCCCAGAATTCAGTCATTGTGAGCCAAGAGTTATCAAGACTTAGTTAATCATTTAACCTACTCAACCAATATGACTGAACATCAACATGTGCCAAGCACGTTCTTAGGTGCTGAAAATATGAACAGAACAGACATTTCCCTACCCTTGTGAAACTTTCTTTGATTAAAGAAAGACAAACAATGAACAAATGAAATATAATGGGTTATCATGTAGTGGTAAGGACTATGAAGAAAACTGAAATAAATTAAGGGGAAAGTGAATGCCCAAGACAGTAAGGGGTCTTATTTTAGATAGAACCATCAGGGAAAGCTTCTCAGAGCAGATGGCATCTCAGCAAGAGAGAGAATGTATTCACATTGTAGCAATGTAAATAATTTTAAATTGAATGTATACCAATCACCCCAAAATTTGGCAATTTTTGTGGGTCATGGAACTGGATCACAAGTTCCTTATCTTAAGGACCTGGGAGCAGTTGAACTGAGTGGTTCTGGCTCAAGGTCTCTCAGTGAGATATCAGCCCAAGCTATAGTCATCTGAAGGCTTGACAGGCTGGAGAACCCACTTTCAACTTCATTCAGTGACTACTGGCAGGAAGCCCTACTGCATGGGCCTCTCCATGGGGCTGCTCATGACATGACATGACAGCTGGTTTCCCCCAATGTGAGTGATCCAAGAAAATGGATAAGAGATAACAAGCAGGAAGCTATGTGACTTTAATGAACTTGCCTTGGAATGACTACTATCACTTCTGTTGTGTCGTATTAGTCACACAGACTGACCCTGATACAATGTGGAAGGAAACTACAAAAGCCATGAATTCCAGGAGTCCAGGTTCATTGGGAGGCCATCTTGGGGGCTGGCTACACCAAATACATAGAATTCCGTTCTTGAGAGCCCCACAGCTCTTGGTTCCTCAGTCATGTCATGGATCATCTCTTCCAGTCTATGTCTCAGGAGCCAAGAGAAGAAAAAGAAAGAGAAGGAGGAGGAGGTGGAGGTGGAAAAGAAGATGGAGGTAGAGGAGAGGGGAAAAGGAGGCGGAAAATAACAATATAAATAAAATTTAAAAAAAAAAAGATACATTTCTGCCTCTTCTTTTGAAAAGCCAGCCTCTAAACCCAGCTCATCTCTAAACATGCCATAGCACGTCCAAAGACTCATTAATGGGCTTTGCTATAATGTGGTAGCTTACTCAATATCTCAACATTTCTTTCTCTCACTATTAGTCAGTCCAAAATGACAAAGAGAAAGGGGTTTTCTAAGGATTTTATTTCCCAAAAGATATGAATTATGCCAAATGTTCCCCTTATAACATTAAAGTGCTGTAGGACTTTTTGTTATAAATAATTGATTGCATTAAACCTATTTGAAGACATTGTCTATTTTATGATCCACTATCCCTGTTCAACATCTGACACTCTTAATTCACTCAAGTCTCTGTGAAACGTCTCATGCAATAAATTTTTCCTTGTGTTTAGTTCCAGGGAAAATTTTACTCTCCAGGCAAGCTTGCCTGCTTTCTTTTAACAGTCTATGAGGATGACATATCTCAGTATATTTCTCTGTCTTCCTTTGTTTCCAAAAATATCCAGGAAATAATTAAGGATCAAACTATAATATTTAGCTCTTTCCAGGTAACTGATAACATCTATTTGTTCTTGATGTTTCATATGATCATTCTCTTTTTTCATATGTTTCAAGTTATATACCATTTTCAATCTTTTTACAGTAGGCAGGATTTATATTCCAAATAATAGTAGATTATGACAGCTTCAGTCAAGAGTAAATGATTCTTGACTCATGCTCCAAAGCTTAGGTCCATATACACAAGCACTATCATTCAGTTCCAATGGCACTGCTGAAAATGAAAGACTTTTAGCTGATCCCTCCAGGATCCTGAGAAACATGCAGTCTTTTATATGAGTACTTTCTTGAAAATAATAAGGCTAGCAAGAGATGATTCAGATTTGTCCTTCTTCTGAGTCAGCCAGGATACTATTTGTTCTGTTTGAATTGTGCCCCCAACAAAATCCATCTGTTCAAGTCCTAACTCCTAGTAATTCAGAATGCATTTTGTGATAGGGTTTTTACAGAGTGATTAAGTTAAAATAAGTTCCTTCAGGTTGGACCTAATTCAATATGACTTTTGTCTTTATCAGAAGAGGAAATTTGGACATAGATATGTACATAAGAAACACCAAGTGAAGATAGAGGGAGAAAATTGCCATCTACAAGCTAAGGAAAAAGGCCTCAGAAAATGACAAACTGATGGGCACCTTGATCTTGTAGTTCTACATCCAGAACGGTGAGAAAATAAATTTTCCACCCAATCTGTGGTACTCTGTTATGACAGTCCTAGTAAACTAATACACTATTATATTCTCCAACAGAGGAGTAAAATGCGAAGCCTCTAATATTTTCATAAATAGGGTCAAACCATAATTGGCTACAATTTGGTCTGAAAATACGAAATTAGGTAAAAGCTGAGCACAGGAACTGGAACCAGGAACCAATCATGCTTACAGGTATCAACTACATCCCAAGTGAATTTCTGGAAGTATCTAAAACAGGATTAGTCTGATGAACAGTTCTCTTTTATGAACCATCTGGAGTAAAGTAATGATAATAAGAGGAGGGAGTATCAAAGAGAACATTGTTTCCTGCTCAGCCCCAATGTTGTGCTTCTACACTAGGTTTTTATACACCATAGTTGGCAATGTCCTTTTATTGTTCAAGCCCACCAATTGTCATCTTCTGTTCATCTTTTGAAATTGCTTTATATCTCTGCATGTGTTAAACATGCAGACTCAGGAGAGCATAAGACCTTACCCTGGATCTAGCGGGGAGATTGTGAAATGCGGGTATTACAGATCAATATACACATTGAAATCCCATTTCCAGAAGAAGAGCAATTCTAGGCCCAGAGGATTTTTTAATTATTATTATTGTAGAACATGTCTGCTAAAATCATGGCTGGATAATATTTCCAGCATCTACTTTGATCTTCCAGTCTAGGAAAGTGAGGACTATTAGGGAGAGGGTGGGAAGAGTTCATGGGTAGAAATTCAGAACCAGGAAAAAGTTGGCCCCTGTAGATAAGCTAAAATGTACACAGATATTTCCTTTTCTTCCCCTCTTCCTTTAAAAAAAAATTCAGTAGTGTTTCCTTTTCAAAAAAGGGATATAAATATTTACGCATCTAAAGGTGATGTTGCTGGTGACACTCAGCTTCTATTATCATCTTCAGAATGTGATTTAGACAGAGCTATTCCAGATATTTCCATGCTGTTATGCCATTGGCCAACCTTGATAAAGGACAGCCTAGATCCATTCTCTTCTGATCTCTGCTAAATGTACATGGTGATGTTTTTCCACAAGATATCAGTTAAACCCATCCACATAAGGATGCAAGCCTTTCAGAGAAGAAAGTAGGATGTTTGACTGCTGACTCAAGTATACAGGTACCAGACATATATACATTTGAAGTATTGATGGATAGTGTGTCCCTTTATCAGTGTTTTTTATTGCAGCAGGCCTGAAAAGCATGGTCTATTAACTAGCATTTCTTAGGTGGAGGGATCAGGAAGCATGAGTTGTGGCTATGGAAATGACATCACTGTCATTGTCACTCATCCCTCATGACTGGCTACTTCCAGTCACTGTTTCTTTATCATTTTATTGGGACAAAGAAGCAATGGTCAAAGTGAGGTGTTTACGTCCACCTCCAGAGATGGCTTGGAGTCATGGAGACACCAACAGTCTTACAATCAAAATTTCCCATTCTATGCTTTATTAGCTACATGCCTTTGAGCAGCTGACTCGAACTTTCTTTTCTCAATGGCCTCATCTCTCCCACATGGGACTTTTTCCATTCTAAAGCCATAATCTATATCTCTGAATACCAAGATAATACTCTTTTTCAAAAATACATAAGTTTGGCTGAGGGAAGATGGCAGTGGGCAGGACCAGAGAGAGGGTGAGTATGTGAGAGAGTGAGGTAATGTGAGAGAGAGTGTGAGTGGATGGACGTGAAGCTGGACAACCAAACTCCTGCAGTGCAGAGACACAAAGCAGAAGGTTCCTGTGCTGTTGACCGGAGCAGCTGGCTACCACAGTAAGCAGCTCTTTGGAACACCTCTCCCTGCGCCACTGGTAGGTCCCACCAATTTGGAAGATCCTGGTCATCCCTGGGAGGAGGCAGTGGGAGAAGTTAGGGCCCAGCAACCTGAGCCCACCAGTGCACTGGCATCATAGGACCGGCGGACACTCTGTGTCAACACAGACCAGTGCACAGTAGTGAAGCAGCCAAGGTGCCAATCACGGAAGCCATGGACAGCTGGGGGCCCAGCACTATCCCCCATAGTAGCAGCCTGATCAGAGTCGAGATATACTCCCAGCAACAGAGGGTGGGGAGCAGACATCCATCCCCAGGCAACAGAAGCACAGACCAGCAGCTGAAACCGATCTTCAAAAACTACAGCAAAAGCTCAGCAGGAGTTGAGCCCCACAGAGCAGCAGCACTCCCCAGCTGCCAACAGCAGGACCTGGGGCTCCAGCAGACCACAACAGCAGTGGAAAGCCAGAGCCCTAGAGAGACTGGTGCAATCCAGCTGCCCACCCGCAGGAACCGCAAGGTGTGGAGGCACCAGAGAGGTCTGTGTGACCCAGCAGGGACTGTGTGATCCAGTTACCCATGGGACCTGTGGGGTACTGAAGCACCAGAGAGGCCTGTGCGACCCAGCAGCCCATAACATAGGCATAGAGCTGTGTCCCCAAAGGGACTGTGAAACCTGCAGGGTGTGGGGGCACCAGAGATGCCTGTGCAACTTAGCTGTGCACAAGATAGGCATAGAGGATGTGAAAATGGAGGTGGAGTGAATAGAAGCTACACAGACGATCTCCCAAGACCAAACGGGAATTACAAGTAAAATGAAGAAAAATTGTCAGAAAAAAGGCAACAGAAAGCAGAAGGACAAGACCATAGAACGAGGGGCACTGGTAGGATCTGCAGAGGC
The DNA here is from genome assembly GCF_014108415.1 of Molossus molossus. Classification (NCBI taxonomy): domain Eukaryota; kingdom Metazoa; phylum Chordata; class Mammalia; order Chiroptera; family Molossidae; genus Molossus; species Molossus molossus. Next base: position 26,872,749 of record NW_023425366.1, on the reverse strand, counting down.
ATGAGAAGATGGCAGGCTGGGAGCCCATGGGCAGCAGCAGTCTTAGCTGCGAGCAGCACCCTTGTGGAATAAAGACCAAGCCCTCTCCACAGCACAGAGAGCCTGGACAGAGCACTAAAATAGCCACAGCCACTCACCTGGGGGCTATGGCAGAGGGAGGGCAGATTGGGCTGAAACTCTGTGGGGACACCTGGGATTTGGAGGGCACTCAGAGTTTTTGCTGAGTTGCAGCCACAAAGGACGGTGGCCAGTGTGCTCTTTCCCAGAGTTGTGGGGAAAAGCAGCAGCCACCGCCCTCAGAGATTCAGCCTTTGCCAGGTGAGGCAAAGAAATGCAAATTGAGGCTCATTAATAACCAGCATCTGTCCCACCCTCTGAAAATCCTCTTATGCAGAATACCAGGGCTACATTCCAAGGCCCTGAGCAACTGGGACTCCTAGCCTCCAGGACAAAGCTAGAGGATAACTGAACCTTTCCTGGACTTGCAAATCTACCCAGGAAAGTAAGACTTGACAGTGGTGTCTAACGTGGGCCCACCCAGGCCCATCCAAACCCAGTAGAGGGAGCCACAAACAGCAGAACACCAATATCCACAGGGAATATTTGGCAAGCTCCAAAACCCACTGAGATAGCACAAATGGTGAAACAAAGAAATAAATCCCAAATGAAAGAACAAGAAAACTCTATCAAAGATGACATAAATGAAATGCAGTTAAGCAAATTATCAAATGTAGAGTTCAGAGCCATGATCTTGAGGAAGCTCAACAGCATGAGTAAGGACATCAGCACCATGAGTAAAGATATAGAAACACTGAGAACCAACCAAGTAGAAATGAAGAATGACATAGCAGAAATTAAGAACACATTAGAAGAACTAACCAGCAGACCAGAGAAAGCTGAGGACCAGATCAGTGAATTAGAAGACAGGGTAGAAAAAAAAAAAATCAACCAATCAGAAAACCAAAAGGAAAAAACAACAACAAAAAACAAGAAGATAGCTTGAGAGAACTGTGGGACAACTGAAAACGTAATAACATTCACATCTTAGGAGTCCCCAAAGAGGACAAAAATGGGCAAGGGTTAGAGAATATATTTGAAGAAATAGTGACAGAAAACTTTCCTAACTTGGTGAAGAAAGAAAGCATTCAAGTTCAAGAAGCACAGAGAGCCCCAACTAAGAAGAACCCAAACAGGCCCACAACAAGACACATAGTAATTAAAATACCAAAAGTTAAAGACAAAGAGAGAATCCTAAAGGCAACAAGAGATAAGCAACAGGTTACTTACAAAGGAAACCCCATAAGGCTCTCAGCTGACTTCTCAACAGAGACACTACAGGCCAGAAGGGAGTGGAATGAAGTAATCAAGGTAATGGAAAATCAAGGATCTGAATTCAAGACTATTCTATCCAGCAAGGCTATCATTCAAAATAGAAGGTCAAATAAAGAGCTTTCCAGACAAAAAAAGGCTAAGGGAATATAGTAACACCAAACCAGCACTGCAAGAAATGTTAAAAGGACTGCTGTAATTAGTAGAATAGGAAGAAAAATATAACCACACTAAACAAAAATGACAATAAATAAGTACATATCAATTACCACCTTAAATGTAAATGGTTTGAATGCTTCAATGAAAAGACACAGAGTAATTGACTAGATAAGAAAGCATGACTCACATATATGTTGTTTACAAGAGACCCACCTCACTACAAAAGACTCACATAGGTTGAAAGTGAAGAAATGGGAAAAAAATCTTTCAAGCAAGCAGAAAGCAAAAACAAGCTGGGGTAGCAATACTCATATCTGATAAAGTAGATTTCAAAATGAAGGCCATAACTAGAGACAAAGAAGGCCACTGCATAATATTGAAAGGATCTATCCAAAAGGAAGATATAACCTTGGTAAACATATATGCACCCAATATAGGAGCACCAACATATATTAAAAATCTTTTGGAAGACTTCAAAGGAGAAATCAACAGCAATACAATCATAGTAGGGGACTTCAACACCCCGCTGACATCACTGGATAGATCCTCTAGACACAAAAATTAACAAGGAAACACAGACTCTAAATCAAGCACTAGATCAACTGCATTTAATAGATATCTACAGAGAATTACACCCCAAAACTGCAGAATTCACATTCTTCTCAAGTGTACATGGGACATTCTCACAGATAGACCACATGTTAGGGCACAAACTAAGTCTCTACAAGTTCAAGAAGATTGAGATCATATCAAGCATCTTCTCAGATCACAAGGGCATGAAACTAGAAATCAATTGCAACAAGAAGATGCAAAGACATTTGAACACATGGAGGCTAAACAGCATGTTATTAAACAATGAATGGGTTACCATGGAGATCAAGGAAGAAATTAAAAAATTCCTGGAAACCAATGAAAATGAACACACAATATCACAAAATCTATGGGATGCAGTGAAAGCAGTTCTGAGAGGGAAGTTCATAGCACTACAGGCCTACCTCAAGAAGCAAGAAATATTTCTAATAGATAATCTCACCACACGACTTAAAGAACTAGAAAGCAAACAAAAAGAAAACCCCAGAGCAAGTATAAGGAAGAAAATAGTAAAGATCAGAGCAGAAATAAATGACATGGGGACCAAAAAAACAATTCAAAGGATCAATAAAACAAAAAGCTGGTTCTTTGAAAAGATAAACAAGATTGATGGACCCTTAGCTAGACTCATCAGGAAACAAAGAGAGAGAACCCAAATACACAAAATTAGAAATGCAAGAGGAGAAATAATAACTGACACCACAGAAATACAAAGGAATGTGAACAAATATTATGAACAATTATATGGCAACAAATTCAACAATCTAAGTGAAATGGATAAATTTCTAGAAACACATAGTCTCCCAAAACTGGACAGGGAAGAGATAGAAAACTTGAACAGACCAATAACAACAAAAGAAATTGAAGATATAATCAAGACTCTCCCAGCAAACAAAAGCCCAGGCCCAGTTGGCTTCATGGGGGAATTATACTGAACATTGAAAGAAGAACTAACACCCATTCTCCTCAAACTGTTTCAAAAAATTCAAGAAGAAGGAAGACTTCCAAACTTGTTTTATGAGGCCAGCATAACTATAATTCCAAAACCAGAAAAAGACACTACAAAGAAAGATAACTACAGGCTAACATACCTAATGAACATAGATGCCAAAATCCTGAACAAAATACTAGCAAATTGAATCCAGCAATACATCTAAAAAGTTATTCACCATGACCAAGTGTGATTCATCCTAGGGATGCAAGATTGGTACAACATTCACAAATCAATAAATGTGATACACCACATAAACAAAATGAAAGATAAAAATCATGTGATCATATCAATAGACGCTGAAAAAGCATTCAACAAAATCCAGCACCCATTTCTGATAAAAACACTCAGCAATCTGGAAATAGAGGGATCATATCTTGACATAATAAAGGCCATATATGAAAAGCATAACAGCCAACATCATACTCAATGGGAAAACACTAAAAGCATTTTCCTTAAGAACAGGAACAAGACAAGGATGCCCACTTTTGCCACTCTTATTTAACATAGTACTGGAAACCTTAGCTACAGCAATCAGACAGGAAGAAAAGTAAAAGGGATCTAAATTGGAAAGGAGGAAGTGAAACTTTCATTATTTGCAGATGACATGATACTATACATAGAAAACCCCAAAGACTCCATCAAAAATTTATTTGACTTTATAAATGAATTTGGAAAAGTAGCAGGATACAAAATTAACATCAAGAAATCGACGGCATTCTTATACACCAATGATGAACTCACAGAAAGAGAAACTGAAAAAACAATCCCTTTACCATCACAGTGACAAAATTAAGATACCTAGGAATAAATTTAACCAAAGAAATAAAGGACTTATTGGCAGAAAACTCAGGTCATTGAAAAAAGAAATAGAGGAAGATATAAAAAAGTGGAAGCATATATCTTCTTCATGGATTGGAAGGATTAACATCATTAAAATGTCCATACTACCCAAAGCAATCTATAGATTCAATGAATCCCCATCAAAATACAATGACATAGAACTAGAACAAACACTTCAAAAGTTCATATGGAACCAAAAAAAACAAACAAACAAACAAACAAAAACCCTGAATAGCCACAGAAATCTTGAAAAAGAACAAAGATGGAGGGATCACATTACCAGATTTCTGGTAATACTACAAAGCCACTGTAATCAAAACAGCCTGGTACTGGCACAAGAACAGGCAGATAGATCAATGGAACAGAATAGAGAACCCAGAAATGGACCCAAGACAATATGCTCAATTAATATTTGACAAAGGGGGCAAGAGCATACAGTGGAGTAAAGACAGTCTCTTTATTAAATGGTGTTGAGAAAATTGAACAGTTACATGCAAAAAAAATGAAACTAGACCATCAACTTACACAATACACAAGAATAAACTCAAAATGGATAAAAGATTTAAATGTGACCCATGAATTTAAAAAATCCTAGAAGAAAATATAGGCAACAAAATTTCAGACATCATATGTAGCAGAATTTTTATTGATACATCACCTAAGGCAAGAGAAACAAAGAAGGAAATGAACACATGGGACTACGTCAAGCTCAAAAGCGTCTGCACAGTAAAAGAAACAACCACCAAAATGGAAAGGCAACCCACTGTATGGGAGAGCATCATTGCCAATGATACATCAGATAAGGGGTTAATTTCCAATATATACAGAGTGCTCATATAGCTCAACAAAAGGAAGACAAAGAACCCAACTAAAAAATGGGTAGAAGAACTAAATAGACACCTCTCCAAACAGGACATACAAATGACTAAGAGACATATGAAGAAATGCTCAACATCACTAATTTTCAGAGGCATACAAATTAAAACAACAATGAGGTATCACTTCACACCTGTCAGAATGGCTGCCATCAACAAATTATCAAACTAGTGTTGGCGAGGTTGTAGAGAAAAAGGGACTCTAGTACACTGCTGGTGGAATGCAGACTGGTGCATCCACTATGGAAAACAATATGGTGTTACCTCAAAAAATTAAAAATTAAACTACCATTTGACCCAGTGTCCCCACTTCTAGGAATATATCCTAAGAAGCCTGAAACACCAATCAGAAAGAATATATGTACCCGTATGTTTGTAGCAGCACTAAATAGCCAAGATCTGGAAACAGCCCAAATATCCATCAGTAGACAAATGGATAAAAACGCTGTGGTACACATTGACAATGGAGTACTATGCAGCTGTAAGAAAGAAAGATCTCTTATTTTGAGATGACATGAAGGGACCTGGAGAGTATTATCCTAAGCGAAACATGCCAAGCAGAGAAAGACAAATATCACATGATCTCACTTATTTGTGGAATATAATGAACATAACTGTGTGAGGAATGGGGTAGTCCCAGAGATGTGAAAGTGGGGTACAGCCTGACAGTCCCCAGAGGAGGGTGTGTGTGGGGGGAGGGAAAGATGAACCACAGAACTTATATGCATGTATGCATAAACAATGGATATGGACAACAAAGCTGTGGACAGGGTAAGGAGGGAGGGGTAAGAGGGAATAGTGGGGGGAAAGGGGGAAACATCTGTAACAAAAATAAATTAATTAATTAAATGAAAAAATACATAAGTTTAATTTTAACATGTTTTGGGCTCACAAAGAGGCTTTGCTGCTTAATTGTATGTTTTGGTAAATGATAATTCTTCACCTACTGAGTAAGCAATTAGCTAAGCTTGGTGCAGTTTTGAAAATGCAGAGTTAATGTAGTCTTTGGGGATTTAGTTTATAAAACTACCAATGTGTTTTAAATTTGATCTTCCTTTTCATGTTATTAACATATCATTTTCCTACTCAAAGAAGCTATCTTTTAAATAGACATAGCGATGTTACCAAGGGTCTCGTGTGGAGGATGGGAAGACTAGGCACCAAGTGCTTTGGTATTTTCAGCCCTGAAAACTGCACCTCAAGTCCTTTTCTGTTCTGTCTTGTTTTGGCCTATGAAGAAGAACATGGAAGAGAGCAGTGTCATGGTGGTGACAAAAAAGCCCAGGGGAGAGGGAAGTGGGAGTGACTGAAAGGTCAGGGCAACCCTGACAGACGTTGTAACCACCGCTGATGGCTCTGGCCATGTTTATCAGTGAGGATAGAAGTGGCCCACCAGCCACACTGAGGGGCTGTGCTCAGCCAAGAGTTCTAGGCACTTGAGCAGTCCCAGCTGTGGTGAGCAGGTGAGCAGAGTAGGACAGCCGTAAGTGGAAGAGGTGACCACAAACTGACTAGGGTTTGTGGAGGAGACGGTAAACACCCACTGTCTCGGTGAGTGTTGGACAGAAAGGGAGGCCTGGGCTCGTGGGTCCTGCTCACCAGCCCTTGAATGGCCTAGAAGAACATTTGTGCTTCGGCTGTCCAAATTAGCCACTGAGAAGGAACCACCCAAACAATGGGTATAAAACAATAGAATGAAGCAAAGTGTGTAGATCTTCATATCATAACTCCACACTTTTCCCACACTGAACTTTCCTGATTTTTTTTAAACCCTAGGTCCATAATACAATAAAATATTCTTACCAATAATACTCAAACAATGTAATGGTGCTCTATGGTGACAGTTCAGGAAGAATTTTAAGATTTAAGCTTTCATCTGTTTCATTCTAGATAAATGAAAGTTTACTTTCTTAAACAGGTTTCTGTCACATGGTCAAAGCAGAAGGAAACTAACCTCTGACTTAAAGAGTGTAAGCAGACACTTCTGGACACTCACAAGTAGGTTTAGCCTACACACTCGAAATGATCCCCAGGAGATCCAATCAACCTGGACCTTTATTCTCCACAGGATACAGAAATGTATAGACATCAGTAACACCATATTTGGAAATTGAAATTTATGAAAAGTGTCCCATTACGAATAAAATATGAGACATATTCCCACAGAGTGAGCTGTAACATTGAGAAATGGACTTACTGACATAAATCTATGCCATACCTGAGTGTGATCCTAGTGACAAAGATGCCTATATATCAGAGAGCACAAGCTCTTTGCCATATTAAGTTGTATCCTCGTTTCTCTGAGATTTATTTGTACTTCCGGGATAGGGCCAGCTTCAGATTCTCCCCACCTAGAGGATTCTAGTCTGCAGCCCCTTCCCAGATCCGGCAGTTCCAGCCAAGGATGACTATTTCTCAGACTCAGATTTCCTAAGTTGGTTGGTACTTTTATTACTTATTAAGCTGGGTGACCTTGTTGCAGGTTCTTTAATACTAACTTTAATAATTAGTATTAACTAATTGATACAGGTAAATAAGAAGAGCACTCAAGTGATTCCTCACAGAAAAAATAAGACAGCCCCCATATTACTTTGCCAATACCTAAACAAATATACTGTACATACACTACTTTTATTTTCAATTTCATATCATCAATTAGTCTTTAGGGACCAGAGGTTTTTAAACTTCAGATTGCACTGCAATAACCTGGAGGTGCTGTTAAAACACAGATAGATGGATCCATGCCTGGATCTTCTGATTTTGATGGGACTTGAGAATTTACATTCCAAACAAAGTTCAAGGGAATGATAATGTTGCTGGCTTGAGGACCATATGGAGAACCACTGCTATAGACCATTGTTTTTCTGTTAAGCAAGTTCCTTTGTTCTAAATGGGATTATATCCTGTTAAAGTACATTAATCTATTTATGATTGATTTCAAGTAACTTAGCAGAATTTATAAGCAAAATATATTTTCAAGACTATTTTATAAGCTGATTTCTTTGAAATGGAAAATCCAAAAAAGAAAATGGAGAACAAACTTGGGACATGGATATTAATTTGATCCTTATAGGCATCACCCAATCTTGTAAAACTTTGGGTGTCGATTATGGCTTGTTTTATATCTATTGTTTTTATTCAGAAAACCAAAATGAAAAGCTTGGAACCCACTATATTTTCATAATTATGAGGCTGTAGAGGGAACGATGCAATCAAAGAGCTAAAGACCTTTTCTTCACTTTCTGTAAAGTGCCAGCTGCAATGACTTCTGAGATCACAGAGAAAGAAAATCTCATCCTTTTGATGGAAAATGAAAATCCCCCTAGCATTTATGAGACTTGGAGAGGAAGTGGCTGTTCACTTCATGATACAGAGAAGTACATGGGGCAAGGACCCAAAACTCTGAGCCTGCTTTCCATCATGTTGCACACAGAGAGGGGACACAGACATGCCAGAGATAGTCTATATTGGATACAGATGTCCCCAAAAGAGCAAGTTTATACTCTCAAAGTACCATGGCAACACCAGCTGCTTATGAAACCATGAGGAAAGAGAGGTGAGAAGGGTTACATGTTCAGACATATATTTACAGTAATTTTATAAACTTCATTATTTTCAAGGAAGAACAAGGTGAAATCAGACTTGCCAATTAGAACTACCATCCCCCACTATCTCGAACACCATTTCTGCAAAATATATACACTGAATGTGAAATTGAGGCAATTATACAGAACATTCAAGAAAAAAATAGAAAACCACTTTGAGTTAATCAAATATCTACTTAGTAGGCAGACTTAACTTATATAAATTAAATTGAATCTCATCCCTTTATCATACAGGATGGGTTCAGACTCCATGTTTTAAAATAACATCTGGCTAACAGCTCCTGGAGAACCTCTCCCAACTTTCTCATTTTTCTTCACTTCCTGATCTTTCTGGCTAAAAATCCATCCATCAGTCAATCAGTGAACAAATAATGACTCATGTGGATCTGAAAAGTAGAACTGATGGACAAGTGTTTTCAAAATGAGAGAATTTCCAATAACTAAAAAATTGATGGAAAGTTACATACCATCTGTTTCTGACTCAGAAAGGTAAGGATGGGGCCAATCAGAAAACTGGATGGTAGTTTCTCATCTACATGAAAATATCAAATGAGGCATTACATGTGATTTTGAAAATGTGGTAGCACCTTTATGCTTAAATTCACTGGAGACTGAAACTCTCAGGGAACTTCTGCGCAAAAAGAAGGAGGCTTGAAGGAGAACATCTTGAGAGGGGAGGTAACCCAAGTAATGTACTCTGGATGCAGCCACAGAAACAGCCCAGAAAGCATTTTGAACAGTTTCAATTGATGAGAGATTAATTGAAATTTTAAACCTAACATATAGTCTGCATAGCATAACTAAACACAACGTTTGAGAACCTAACAACATAACTATAATGTTTTCTGCAAAGTAACCCAGACAACATCTGTCTGATTTACCTTTTTATCTCATCCTTTTCGACAATTGAGCGTAGAGGTAAAGGGTATAAAAGATTTGCTAAGTTTTCCCTTCTGCAGATTCATCTCAAACCTAGAATTGTGAAGGCTCGTGTGTTATCAGTCTATTCTGCAACACAGCTTTAACTAGAGTGCTTCCCTCAGCTTTTAATAATTTAGTAACAGAAAATTTGTTTTTTATAATAACCCCACAGCCAGGTTAATGACATCTGTGATAAAAACTGGTTTTATTCTGTACCTACCCTTGCCGGCCATGGCTCAACTCTTGCATATTTGGGTCATCAAATTAGAAGTACTAAAAGTTATCTTTATTCATAAAATTAGGAACACATACACAATATAATGCATTGCAAATTACTTGAGTTATCATTTTTTACCTCTTTAAAATTCACGTGAAGACAGCAGTGACTGAAGATTTTTAATTAGGAAAACTTAATAATTCCACTCAGATACTGATATTAGATGTTACTGAATAGTTCTTTACAACATTTCTCATATGAGATCTATAAAGGTCCCCCTGCTAAGGCTTAAACATCAGTGTGCACAGTATAATTTCAACTATTTTCTTTAAAAGCATAGGAAAATGCTAAAAGAAAATACACTCAAAATATTAACTAACAGCTGTATATTTTCAATGTTTTCAGTATAAATTATGTAAGCATTTCTAATTTTTCTATAATTAAACATGTGTAATTTTTAAGTCAGGAAAAGTAAACTTTAAAAATTCAGCATATACAATATGTTATATACTTTAACTCAACTATATAAAAATTCATAGCAAAAGATGGAAAGACATAAATCAAAGTGTTAACAGTATTTATCTCTAAGATGTAAAAATATGGAAAATGTATTTTCTTCATTTTTGCAATATTTTAGATATTTTGGTAATAGCCATGTTTCATAAAGGGTTAATGAAAGAAACATGAAAGTATTTTAACAATTTTTTATCTTTGAGGAATAACTATATGAAGGAATTTCACTGAAGAGTTTCATGACCCAATAATAATAAAGATCATACTCATAATAACAAGAAGTAATATTTATATGAAGGGTATTATTTACAAAACAGTATCTGAGAATTTCCATTCTTTGACTTACTGTATCTATAAAACAATGTTATGAGATGAATTATTATGATACCTATTTTACAGATGAAAATGCTAAGGCTAAAAGCAAGTAAAAATGAGTATGTAACATGTCCAACAGCTAGCAAAGAATGAGGTCAACATTTAGACCAAAATCTCTGATCTAAAAAGCAAAAGGATAAAGATAAAAATCACCCAGGTCAGGTCATGTTTACTTGCACCAGAAAAACTTCCAGAGAAGGGCCCTCTTCCAGCCTAGACACATCCTAACTCATGAACATCTAATTTTTATACTTTCAATGTTTACCTGCACACCGACTCCCCATGTGAATGACCCACATACTTGGCAAACCCAACTAACACTTTTCCTCTTAGTTTCGTGTAATATCTACCAGAGAGAAGGTGGGGGGAGGAGAGGGAGGAAAAATCGAAAAGGAGAGAAGGGGAGGGAAGAAGGAAAAGAAAGAAGAAGAAGAGGAAGAATTGGAAGAGAAGGAGAGAACACCCAGACTATCAGTGCACTTGCAGCCTTTCTTGACCTCCTGATATAGGTCAATCATCATGTGATGTATTATCGCAGCTCCATGGACCTCTTCTCTAAGCCCGTATCATCCTTGTAAGTTTACATTTATATTTGAGATTATTTTTATTTTTTTAACATACTTTTAATTGATTTTTTAGAGATAGAAACATCTATGTGAGAGAGAAACGTCAAACTGGCTGCCTCCCGCACACACCCCCACTGGGGATCGATTCCAAAACCCAGGCATGTGCCCTGCCCAGGGCCTTTCAGTCCATGGGACAATGCTCAATCCACTGAGCCACACCGGCTGAGCTTGAGACTATTTTTAAAGTGTCTGTCTTTTGTACTTGACTTTCAGCACCATGATAACAAGGATCAGGTCTCTTTTATCTGTATGCTGGTTTGTCTAGCACAGTCCCAGTTCATGCATGTTTTTCTGGTATATTTATTAATAATGCCCCTGTCACTCTCAAACAGCTCTGGTTTGGACACTGAATTGTAAGGTGACCCTGTTTTAGCTTAATTGAACCTTCACTATCTAGAGTACCTGACATATTTTGAGAGCTTTCTACATATCCGGTGAATGAATGAATACCTACTACCACCTGGGAACTCAAATTCTAGTTTCTCATTTTTCCCAGGGCTTAGCAAGAGCTTCCCCTGGGTAGGTTATGCAGGGTTAGTTCTCTTGATGGTGACATCTAGTCACCTTGTCACTTCTTGTATCTGTCAGGGCTCACCCAGGCAGGTCAAAAAATTCCTAAGTTATGGGACTAGGTATTTACTGTAAGAATTTGATTTTATACAATTGTGAAAGAAGTTGGGCAGTGAAGGTTTAGGAGGGAGTTTGGATGATAAAGAGAGTCACCAATGAGTCAACCTGTGAAGCCAAGTATATCTAGCTACCAATATGGGTCTATAAAGGACAAGCTCATGGCAAGATTGTGAGAGTCATGACAACCTCCAGAGCATAATGTCTGGGCCTTCACAAAGAAGGCATCAATTCAAATTTGGCCAAGTGCAACTCAAAACCATTCAAGGAATAAGAATCTAGGAAAAATATGAGTTTGCCTAGTCAAGTTGACACTGCACAAACCAGCATGCTTTTTCTCTGTCCTCTCTGTCCTCTCTGTCCACACACCTACACAATTCTTTTTACCTGCAGTACTCCCCGTCTCTGTCTTTGTGTCACAGACTTTTCAAACAGTCCTGCTGTCTGTTCGCAGGAGGAAATGACCAGGTGGCTTTCTTAATTCTGAGTTTTTCTCTGAAAGATGAAGATATTGATGATATTTTTTCAAGTCCTTTTGGTACTCAAAGCCAGGCTTATTTGAGAAAAGGACTGAACCATAGAAGACCAGTACTTTTCCTACAAAAAAAAAAAAAAAACACCCTTCAACTTATAATGGTAGTGTTAATATGGTTATACTGTGGCTTCTGTTAATTTCTGTGAGCTTACTTGGGTGCATCATCACCATGTATAATATTGCTTTTATCAATAGGAGAAAAAAAGAATTTTCAACTTTTTAAAAAATTTTTCATCAGAGGACATGCTTAGAGAGAGGAAAAGGGAGAGAGAGAGAGAGAGGTGAGAGAGAAACATTGATGGGTTGCCTTCTGCACATGCCCCAACCTGGGACCAAACCCACAACCCAGGCATATGCTCTGACCGAGAATTGATCCAGCAACTTTTTAGTGAGCAGGATGATGCTCAACCGTCTGAGCCACTCTAGCTGGACTAAAATTCTTAACTTTTAAAATGAACTTTTTTTTTTTCATTTTTAATATAAAGTCGATTTTTTTAAAGAGTTTTATGTTCACAGAAAAATTTAGAGGAGGGTACAGAGATTTCCCATATCCTGGCCCTCACACATGCATAGCCTCTCCCATTATCAACATCCTCCACCAGAGTAGTGCATCTCTTATAATTGGTGTACTACATTGATACATCATTATTATCCAAAGTCCAGAGTTTACATTAGGATTCACATTTGTTGTACATACTATGGGTTTGGGCAAATGTAAAATGACATGTATCTACCATTACAGTATCACACAAAGTAGTTTCACTGTTGGAAAAGTCCTCTGTGTTTCACCCACTCATCCCTCCTCTTCTTTTAACAACTGATCATTTTATGTCTCCAGAGAATCTTATAGTTAAAATCACACAGTATGTAGTATTTTCAAACTGTTTTTACTAATTAATTAATTAATTTTATTACAAATGTCCCTTCTAGACCCCCCACTGATACCCTCCTCCCCATTCCTGCCACCCCACCAGACCTCCACCTTCACCACACTATTGTCTGTGTCCTTTGGTTTTGCATATATGCATATAAGTTCTTCGGTTTATCTCTTCCTGCCCCCCACTCAACCTTCCCTCTGAGGTTTGTCAGTCTGTTCCCTACTTCCATGTCTCTGGTTCTATTTTGTTTGTCAGCTTATTTTGTTCATTATATTCTACAAATAACTGAGATGTGTGATACTTGTCTTTCTCTGATTGGCTTAGTTCACTTAGCATAATACTCTCCAGGTCCTTCCATGTTGTCTCAAAGGGTAAGAGATCTTTCTGTCTAATAGCTGCATAGTACTCCATTGTATAAATTCTACCACAGCTTTTTTATCCACTCATCTACTGATGGACACTTGGGTTGGTTCCAGATTTTAGCTATTGTAACTAGTTCTGTTATGTACATAAAGGTACATATATTCTTTTCGGTTGGTGTTTCAGGCTTCTTAGGATATATATATGTTCCTAGAAATGGAATCAGTGGGTCAAATGGCAGTTTAATTTTTTAATTTTTGAGGAAACACCATATTGTTGTGCATAGTGGCTGTACAGTCTGCATTTCCATCAGCAGTGTACTAGATTATCCTTTTCTCCCCATCCTTGCCAGCATTTGTTTGATGATTTGTTGATGGCAGCCATTCTGGAAGGTGTGAGGTGATACCTAATATTCGTTTTATATTGCATCTCTCTGATCATTAGTGACACTGAGCATTTTTTCATATGTCTCTTGGCCATTTGTATGTCTTGTTTGGAGAAATGTTTATTCAGGTCATCTGTCTAATTTTTTTTTTTCTTTATTGATTTTAGAGGGAGAGGAAGGAAGAGGAAGAGAGATAGAAACATCAATGGGAGAAAAAACATTGATTGGCCGCCTCCTGATTGCTCCCCACTGGGGATTAGGCCCACAACCTGGGCATGTACCCTGACAGGGAATCAAACTAGTGACCTCGTGGTGCTTGAGTTGAAGCTCAACCACTGAGTCACACTGGCCAGGTCCTCTGCCCAATTTTTAATTGGATTGTTTGTCTTCCTTTTGTTGAGTTGTATGGGTACTTTATAAAATTTGAAAATTGCCCTGGCCAGTTTGGCTCAGCAGTTCGAGCGTCGGCCTGCGGTCCAGAGAGACCTGGTTTCGGTTCCCACTAAGGGCACGTACTTCGGTTGCAGTTTGTCCCCGGCCCTGGTTGGCCCTGCGGGTGGCAGCCACTCGATGTGTCCCTTCACGTCAATGTTTCTCACTCTCTCTCCCTTCCTCTCTCTCCCTCCCACTCTATCTGTACAAAAAATGGAAAAATATCCTCGGGTGAGGATAAAAAAATAAAAAATAAATAAATAAAATTTGAAAATTAACCCCTTATTTAATGTATCATTGGCAAATATGTTCTCCCGTACAGCAAGTTCCCTTTTCATTTTACTGCTGGTTTCTTTTGTTGTACAGAAGGTTTTTCATTTCATATAGTCCTATTTATTAATTGTTTCCTTTGTTTCTCTTGCCCTAGGCGATATAGCAGTAAAAATTCCTACATATGATGTCTGAGATTTTTCTGCCAACATTTTCTTCTAGGATTTTTATGGTTTTCATGGGTTACATAAGTCCTTTAACTGTTTTGAGTTTATTCTTGTGTATGGTATAGGTTGGTGGTCTAGTTTCATTTTTTTGCATGTACCTGTCCAATTTTCCCAACACCATGTATTGAAGAGACTGTCTTTACCCTATTGTATGCTTTTGCCTCCTTTGTCAAAAATAATTGAGCATGATGTTTTGGGTCAATTTCTGGGTTCTCTGTTCTGTTTCATTGATTTATATGCCTGTTCTTGTGCTTGTACCAGGCTGTTTTGATTACAATGGCTCTGTAGTATCACTTGATATATGGAACTGTGATCCCTACAATTTTGTTATTATTTTTAAGATTGCTGTGGCTATTCAGGGTCTTTTTTGGTTCCATATAAACTTTTTGCGTATTTGTTCTAGCTCTGTAAAATATGCCTTTGGTATTTTAAAAGGGATTGCATTGAATCTATAGATTGCTTTGGGTAGTATGGACATTTTAATCTTCCAATCCATGAACATGATATATACTTCTACTTTTTTATATGTTCCTCTATTTAATTTTTCAATGTCCTATAGTTTTCTGAGACCAGGTCTTTTACCTCCTTGAATAAGTTTATTCCTAGGTATCTTAAATTTTGTGTTGCAATGGTAAATGGGATTTCTTTTTAGTTTCTTTTTCTGTGTTCATTATTGATTTATAAAAATGCCAACAACTTCTGGGTGTTGATTTTGTATCTTACTGCTTTATTGAATTCATTTATTAAATCTAGTAGTTTTTTGGTGGAGTCTTTAGGGTTTTCTATGCACAATATTATGTCATCTGCAAATAATGACAGTTTCACTTTCTCCTTTCCAAACTGGATGCCATTTATTTTATTTTTTCTTCTTGTCTGTCTGCTGTGGCTAAGTCTTTCAGTAATATGTTCAATAAGAGTGGCAAAAGTGGGCATCCGTCTTGTTCTTATTCTTAAGGAAAATGCTTTTAGTTTTGGCCCATTTAATACTATGTTGGTTATAGGTTTGTCATATAAGGCCTTTATTATGTTCAGGTATGATCCTTCCATTCCTACTTTGCTGAGCTTTTTTTTTTTTTTTCAAAAAATGGGTGCTAAATTTTCTTTTTCAGCATCTATTATTATGATTATATGACTTTTTCATTTTGTGTATATGGTGTATCACATTTACTAATTTGGGAACATTGTACTAGCCTGCATCCCTGGGATAAATCCCACTTGGTCATGGTGTATAATTTTTTAAATATATTGCTGAATCTGATTTACTAAATTTTTGTTGAGAATTTTGGCATCTGTGTTCATCAGGGATATTGACCTATAATTTTCCTTTTTTGTCGTGCCTTATTTTGGGATTAGTATTAGTATGCTGGACTCAAAAAGAGCTTGAAAGTCTTCCTTCCTTTTGAATTTTTTGAAATAGTTTGAGGAGAATAGGTGTTAGTTTGCTTTTGTTTTTGTTTTTGAATATTTGGTAAAATTCCCATGTGAAGCCATCTGAACCAGGGCTTTTGTTTGCTGGGAGTTTATTGATTGCTGCTTCTATTTCCTTAGTTGTTATTGATCTGTTCAGGTTTTCTGATTTTTCACAGGTGAATTTTGAAAGACTGCACGATTCTAGGAATTTTTCCATTTTTCCTAGGTTGTCAAATTTGTTGGCATATAATTGTTCATAGTATTTTTTCATAATCCTTTGTATTTCTGTGGTGTCAGTTTTTACCCTCTTTGTTTCTCATTTTATTAATTTTGGTCCTTTCTGTTTCTTGGTGAGTCTGGCTAAGGGCTGATCAATCTTGCTTATTTTAATAAAGAACAAGCTCTTGGTTTCATTGATGCTGTGGTTTGTTTGTTTGTTTGTTTTTTAGTCTTTATGTTGTTTATTTCTACTTTGATCTTTATTGTTTCCTTCTTCCTACTAACTCTGGGTTTTTCTTTTTGTTTTCTTTTTAATTATTTAAGTTGTAGGGTTAGATAGTTTATTAGAAAATTTTCTTGTTTCTTCAGGCAGGCCTGTATTGCTAAGAAATTTCCTCTCTGGCCCTGGCTGGTTTGGTTCAGCAGTTAGAGCACCGGCCTGCGGTCCAGAGAGACCCAGGTTCGGTTCCCGCTAAGGGCGCATGCCTCGGCTGCAGTTTGTCCCCGGCCCTGGTTGGTAGTGTGGGTGGCAGCCATTCGATGTGTCACTTTCACATCGATGTTTCTCTCTCTCTCCATCCCATCTATCTGAACAAAAAAATGGAAAAAAGAAATTTCCTCTCTGGACTGCTTTTGCTCTGTCCCATAAATTTTGTGTTGTGTATTCATTTCCATTAGTTTCCAGGAAGTTTTTTATTTCTTTCCTGATCTCATTGCTAACCCATTTATTGTTTAATAATATGCTATTTAGCCTCCATGAGTCTGAATGTTTTTGAGTGTTTTTATTGTAATTGATTTCTAGTTTTATGCCATTGTGATCTGAGAAGATGCTTCATATGATTTCAGTCTATCTGAACTTGCAGAGACTCTTTGTTTCCTAACAATGTGGACTATCTTTGAGAAGGTCCCATGTGCACTTGAGAAGAATGTATATTCTGCAGCTTTGGGGTAAAATACTCTGTAAATACCAATGTAATCCATCTTATCTAGTGCATCATTTAGGTTATCTGTTTCCTTGTTAATTTTTTGTCTAGAAGATCTATTCAATGATGCCAGTGGAGTGTCAAAGTCTCCTACTATGATTGTATTGCTGTTGATCTCTCCTTTGAAGTCCTCCAGAAGTTTTAAAATATATGTTGGTGCTCCTATATTTGGTGTATCTATGTTTACCACAGTTATATCCTCTTGTTGGATTAATCCTTTTACTATTATGTAGTGACCTTCTTTGTCTCTTATTATGGCTTTCCTTTTGAAGTCTGTCTTACCAGATATGAGAATTGCTATACCTTTTTTTTTTTTTTTTAATTCTATTTGCATGGAAAATTTTTTCCATCTCTTTACTTTCAGCCTATATGAGTCTTTTTTTCTGAGGTGTGTCTCTAGTAGACAACATATATATGGGTCATTTTTTTTTTTTTTATCCTCGTCCGAGGACATTTTTCCATTTTTTGTACAGAGTGGGAGGCAGAGAGAGGAAGAGAGAGAGAGGGAAACATCGATGTAAAGGGACACATTGAGTGGTCGCCACCTGCACGACCAACCAGGGCCGGGGACAAACTGCAACCGAGGTACATGCCCTTAGCGGGAACCAAACCCGGGTCTCTCCAGACCGCAGGCGGGCGCTCCAACCGCTGAGCCAAACCGGCCAGGGCAATGGGTCATTTTTTAAATACATTTTTCTACCCTATGTATTTTGATTGGAGCATTTAAGCCATTTATATAAAATGAACATTTAAATGAACTTAAGACACACAGCCATTTTGTCTTTAAGGATGATCTCAGTTCTGGTTGAAGCTGCCATGCCTCAGAAAATCAGATCACTAGGAATGTTTACAACCCTTCTCTGATTAGACTGCTAGATATCAAGATTAAACAGGTTGGGAGAGATCAAAAACCAGCTTGGGAGTAAGAGCTAGCTTGCAGAGCACTAATATTCAGGAAGTTTATTATTAGGATTGTGTGGCCATGAATTCATACTCAGAATCACAGAAGCAAAGAAAGTGATCAATTAAGAAAGTGAGAAGTTAAAATATGGGTATAATTTGGAATTCAGATAAAGCACAGCAGTCTGAATTTATTTTGCTGATATTGTTTCTAGGATCCACTATTGTGATTACAATTCCTGTCTGTGCCCCTCTCTCTCTGTCTCACACATCATCACCATCATCATCATTATCATCATCTAAATGCTGTGTAACATCTAAGAATAGAATAATTATTCAATAAACTGATATCATACCAGGAATTGGCCATCCTATGTGCTGGCAACCTAAAAACATTTGAGAGTGTCTTGCCTTTATAAGGCCGTTATGACACTTTAATTTACTATTTATTATATATGCTTCTACCACTACAAGCCAACCAGTTTGACTGTGTAAACTAACAGTGTCACACTTGTCTAGCCCAAATTTGGAGTGACTGTATTTCCAAATGTAAAAATGTACAATGTAGTAGATAGACTGTGTGTCAACATCATGACACTTGGTGCATATTTTATAAATCTCAGTCTTACCACAAAATCTTATCTGCTTTTCCCTTATGGCATCAAGTCTTTTGTTATGTTGTGATAATCTATGTCACATATTCTTTCTCCACTCAGACGTACAACTCCTTTAGCTCAGAGTTTGTATCAGAATTGTCTTCTAATTTAAATATATCAAATTATACCTTGACATTACTAGACAATTAAATGTCATTAGTTTTCTAGCCACTTATAGTATGCTTTCTTTATTAGTTTCTGGAGGGTTTTTTTTTATTTTCAATGACAATTTTCAGTAACAGGCTACTTAAGGATGATAGTCTTTCCTATTAATTTGCAAGTTTATCATTGTTACCAATATTTATTACCTGATTTTGAAGTAAACACATTGAACTGCCAGTGTGGGATTAGATGCTATTATGTGTCATGGAGAATAAAACATACAAACTAGTTCAGACAGACAGACATAGCTGCAAAACCTCACTTTGTCATTAACTAAGAGTGTGACTCTGTACAGTTTCCTCATTTGCAAAGTGTGGATAATAATGTTCATCTCTTGGATTGGCTATGGAGAAAAAATAAGATGTATGTAAAAAGAACAGAACACAATTCATGCTCAATGCATGGTGGTTTAAAATATTTTTCTAATTTTCAGCATCAATAAAGTAATTTTAAAAATCATGAAACTTCATAACTTGGAGCAAATACATTAAAAAACATCATGGAACACTTTTTACTCTAAGATATATTAAATTGCATGAGTTCCAAAAAGAGGGATGCTGAGGGTAGATATATTTCTAATTTTCTAATGATGATATCAAAAAGCAAAAACATTTCCTCTCATACAATGCAAGGGGTATCTGTGGCCAAGAGTGAGCAGAGAACTCCTTGGAGTGTCCATCTGTGTACTCTACTGCAACAGGAAACCAAGATGGCAGTTTTACATCCTCTCTACCACCACCTTCTTTAAATACAAGCTCCAACTTCCTGTGAACACACCCCAGAAAAATGAGTAGAAGAGATGCCATTTTTATAATGTCCCGAAGGCCAAGAATTCAAGAGGTGTGAATATTACAACCAGGCAGTAAATTTCCAGATGAAAACTACAAGTCTTAGTCACCACATCATCTGTCAACTCCTGCAGATTTAAGGCTGAGTCACAACAAACTGTGGAAAAGAGGTGATGTTTAATAATGAGGCTTATTGATCTTGAAGTTTTGTACCTTCTATGATCTTACCGTTCTGTATCCCCAACTTTTCTGTATGGGATCACGGTAGAAACTAAGTATGTAAAATAGAAAAAGATCTCTCCACTATATAACTCTCTGTATGATTGTCTTCCCCAAATCCTTCCCAGTCACTCTGCATCATACTTTGCTTCTTCCTCCTTGTGATAGCTTTGTAATAGGTCAGCTTGGCGAGGCTGAACTGTGGTCTCCAAAATTCCCTTTCTAGTATATTTGTGGGTCAGATTAGCTTCAAGGATATCTCTCATAAGAGTGGGAGGGTAGAAGAAATGCAGCAGCCAATTGGTAGCCTACATATACTTTCTCCCCGTTATTCAGTCAAAAAGTGTTCTAGGTGCTGCTATGAAGGGATTTTTTTTACAGGTAATTAGAGTTCTTAATTGGTTGGCTTTATGTTTACCCAAGACAAGATGTTCCTGGTGAGCCTGGCTTCTGTGGTTTTTCAGTAGGTGAACTGCCAGGTCTTTGACATGCCCTTAAAATTTCTGTACAACCTGGCTCCTTCACACCATTCCAATATTCCTTCATGCCACACTTTACTTTTTCAGTGCTCTCCAGTGGCCTGAAATGTTCTTACAATATTTCCTACATTGTAGACAGAATAATAGTCTCCCAAAGATATCATATTCTAATTCTCAGAACTACTGAGTATGTCATATTATATGCTAAGGTGGAATTAAAATTGTTGAATGGAATTAAGTTTTCTAACAAGCTGATCTTCAAGATTGGGTAGTTGTTGTTTATCCTCAGAACAGAGACAGCTTATAACATTTTTTTTTAAAGAGCGAAGACAAGTCTGGCTTGTGTGGCTCACTGGATTGAGCATTATCCCATGAACTGAATGGTCCCAGTTAAATTTCAGGTCAGGGTACATGCCCAGGTTGTGTGCTTGATCCCCAGTAAAGGGTGTGCAGGAGGTAGCCAATTGATGTTTCTCTCTCATACTGATGTTTCCATCTCTTTCTCTTTTTCTTTCTCTCTTTCAAAAATACAAATAATAATAATAAAGTAAAACAAAAGAGAGGGAAAAAAAGACCAAATTCTAGAGAAGGAGAACAGCTGATTTCCAGAGTTACCACATTATTAGACCCAAATATCTAGTTTCAGTTAAAAAATAACAATGAGATAATGTAAAAAGAACCCCTAAAAAAAATTCTGGAGCTAAAAATCACAATAACTGAAATTAAAAATTCACTAGAAGGATTTAAAGGCAGATTTAAGCAGGCAGAAGAAAGATCAGGGAACTTGAAGATAGAACAATTAAAATCATCAATTCTGTGATACAGAGAAAAATATTGAAGAAAAGCGAATAGAGACACCCTCTGGTACACCATAAAATGAACCAATATACACACTGTGGAAGTACCAGGAGATTTAAAAGGGGGGGGAGGACAGAGAAAATATTTGACGAATCAGTGGCTTAAAACTCCTAAAATTTGATGAAAGACATGGATATAAACATCCCAGAAGCTCAGTGTATTCCACATAAGATGGCCTAAAAGAGACACACCAAGACATATTATAATTAAACCACCCAAAGACAAATTAAAAAAAGAATCTTGAAAGGAGTAAGACAGAAGAAACTCATCACATGAAAAGGGTTCTCAAAGGTTATCAGCGGATTTCTTGGCAGAATCTTTGGAGGCCAGGAGATAGTGAGCTGATATATACAAAGTACTAAAAGAAAAGAAAACCTATCAGTCAAGAATCCTATATCTGGCAAAATTGTCAATAAAAAGTGAAGGAGAAATTAATACCAAAAAAATGCTAAAGGAGTTAGATAATATTAGATATATTCTGTAATAAATGCTAAAGGTAGTCCTGCAGATTTTAATGAAGACACCAGACGGTAACTTAAAGCCATATGAAGAAATAATGGTCTCAGTGAAGGTAAATACATGGGCAGTTATGAAAACTATTATTATTTTAACCATGGTTTTAAACTTCACCTTTTGTTATCTACAAAATTAAAGAGTAATGTACTAAAAAAATTATTAGTTTATGATTTTGCACACACAAAGTATAAAGATGTGATTTTGTGATTTCAACAACTGACAAGAAAAGGGAAGTAGTTGTAAAGAAGCAGATATTTTGTATGTTATTAAAGTTAAGATGGTCTAAAATCAAATTAGAGTGTTATAACTTTAGAATGTTAAATGTAATACACATGTTAATAGAAAATAGCTATAAAAATACACAAAGGAATTAGCTAATTTAAATATTCCACTACCAAAAAATCAATGAACACAAAAGAAGACAGTAAAATAAAAAAATGAGGCACAAAAAAGCTATCAGACATATAGAAAAGGAATAACGAAATAGTTAAAGGAAGTCCTTCCTTATCAGTAATTACTTTAAATGTAAATAGATTAAACTCTCCCAAGGACAGAGATTGGCAGAATGGATTAAAAAAAACAACAACCATGATCCAATTATGTTGCTTACAAGAGACTCACTTTAAATCCAAAGATACAAATAGGTTGAAGGTTAAAGAATAGAAGATGTTCCACATAAGTAGAAACCATAAGAGAGAACAAGAATGGCTATACTATCAGACAAAATAGACAATAAATTTTAGAAGGTACAAGACAAAAAAAAAGATGTATATTAATATACAGTTCAATTTAGCAAGAAGATATAACAGTTATAAACATTTATACACCTAATAACATATCATCAAAGAATGAGAAGAAAATTTAGCAACATTGAAAGGAAAAGTAGATGGTTCCACAAAAATAATTGGAGACTTCAGTACCCTACTTTCAATAATGAACAGAAAAAACAGAAAAAGACAATTAAAGAAATAGAAGGTTTGAACAACCTAATAAATCACCTAGATCTAGCAGACATGCACAGTGTACTGCACAGCAGAGAACACATTCTTCTCAAATACACATGGGACATCTTTCCCCCAAAACTGAAACCCATTGGTGGAAATGTAAAATTGTATAGCCCCTGTAGAAAATAATATGGTAATTCTTGAAAAAATTATAAATAGAATTATCATATGATCGAGTCAATCCACTTCTGGGTATATGCCCCCCCAAATTGAAAGCACAGTCTCAAAGAAATATTTATACACCCATGTTCATTGAAACATTATTTATAATAGCTAAAACATGGAAGCAATCTAAGTAGCCATCAATGGATGAATGGATACATAAATAAAAAATGTGGTATACACATACAATGGACTATTATTCAGTCATAAAGAGGAAGGAAATTCTGACATATGTTACAAGATGGATGAACCTTGAGGACATTATGCTAAGTAAAATAGCCACAGTTACAAAAAGACAAATATGATATGTTTCCACTTATATGAGGTATTTAGAGTGGTTTCATGAGACAGAAAGAATGATGGTGGTCAGGGTCTGGGGGAAAGGGAAAGAGGAGTTATTTTTTAGTGAGTATAGAATTTTATTTTTTCAGGATTAAAATAGTCCTGAAAATGTATAATGGTATAGTGGCACAGTAGTCTGAATATACTTGATACCACTGCACTCTACACTTAAAAATGGGTAAGACTGTAAATTCTATGTTCTGTGTATTTTACCACAATAATTAAATAAACTAATCTTTATGGACCAGTAGTAAAGTGCACTATCAAAAGGTGTCTTTCCTTCAAAATCTAATCTTATCCCTTCTATTTTCTAGCCCAAGTTACCAACAGCCAAAATCACAGGGACAGATCTACCATATTACATAATTTGCTTCATCAGAAACTTTTCTACAAAGTCATCATTGGAAACATGGGCTTCTGGAAGTGAATATATCAGTTTACCCCTTCATAGAGTTCAATAGTTAAGTTTTTCTGAGTCATTTCTGCCTTTATGTAACTAATTTCTAAACCACCACAGAAACCTACTTATATTCTCCCCATCAAGCATCCTTCTAACCTATGTATAATAAGATGAAGTTAGAAGAAAATATCAGTGAACATATTAATTTTTGAAAATCTAGACAGATAAATAGGCTTTTAAAAACCATATGTTAGTTTTCTGTAGTTTCCAAACCACAATGGATGCATTGGGAATGATTATTCTAAAGTCCCTGTGATAAATAGAATCCAAGGTGGTTAAACAAATGGTGAATTTATGGTGGAAAATGATTGTATTAATTTGTTTTCTTATCCTGGGGTTTTTCACCTCCAAAAATATATAGGGTAAATATAAAAATGAAAAGATACAGAAAGCATACTTTCAATGTTTACAAAGCAAAAAAGAAATGTTATAGTTCTGTGAATAAAGAATATTTTTACAGTATTTCAGATTTGGCTGGACATCTGGTATGGGTGTTATTAAGGGCATTAGAAGAGATAAATTCTGCTATTAGTTCCCTTACTCTGCTGCCATATGGAAGTCTTTTTCTTCTTTTACTTTACCCACTATTGACTTAGGAGAAACAAAATCCAATTAAAAATGATTTTGTGAACTGCTTCCTACCCCACTCTTGGGTTTTCTAACATTATGATCTGTTTTTAGTACATAGGCTCACTTCCTGACACCAGCTTCCTTAAATAGCTTTCCATGCATTAGCTTGAATCTTGTATAGAAATCAGAGTTTTAAAAAGAATCTGGAAGACTTAATATTGTTAAGATGTCAATTCAGTTTCAAATTGATCTATGCAAACCCAATGAAAATCCCAGCAGTTTGTTTTGTAGATAATGACTGATTCTAAAATTTACATGTAAAGAAAAAGCAACTAGAAGAGACAAAATAATTTTTGAAAACAAAGTTGGGAGCTTCACTACCCAATTTTAAGACTTAATGTTAAGCCACAGAATCAAGACAGCATGGTACTGTATTGGTAACAGCATGAACCACTGATGGAGTGTAGAATCAATGACATTCCTTTAGTAATGAACACTCCTGGAGACCAGATCTTTGTTTCTAAATGCCATTGTCCTATTTAAAAAAAAAAAAAACAGAACTCCCTGCCAATGTAGTTGATTCCAAGGATGGGGCAGGGCAAATATAAGATGAGCCTGGAACATCTTGTGGTATCAGAAAGTAAGAAATACATACAAAATAGATTGGAGCATGTCCAAAGGTCACAGGGGCCCAACAGAAAGAGCTCTCCGTGTCCAAAACTGGGACACGTTGAGCAACAAAATAAGTAATGATAGACTATAACAGAGGGAATACAGTAAGCATCACTGAGTCCATAATGACTTAAATAAATAATTTAATAAAGAATTAACAAATGTAGAAATGATGTTGGGAATGGAAATACAACACAGTAAATACTGCTGCAGGCAGCCCTGGCTGGTGTGGCTCAATTGGTGGGAGCATCATCCTGTGCAATGAAGGTTGTGGGTTCGATTCCCACACATACCTAGATTGTGGGTTCCATCCCTCATCAGGGTGTTTGAGAGAGGCAACCAATAGATGTGTTTCTTTCGCATCAATGTTTCTCTCGCTCTCTCCCTTCCTCCCTCTGTAAAATCCATAAAAAGGATAAAAGAAAACGGTTGCAGGCAATGTCTACCAGTGAGTGCTGAAATCTAATGGACAAAACTTTGAGGAGAAACACAATATTTGTCTAGTCTCAAATGATGTCCCCATCATATATATTAGTTACAAAAAAAAATAGTAATTTTAAAATGGAAAGACCTGGCAGATATAACCTCAGCCAAGTTGGATTAGCAGACATGTTGACATCACACACCCTCCTGATAGTATACACTAAGAAAGGTGCATCATCTCTATTGTGCTCTTGCCAAAAATTCACAAGTTTAATCTATTCATGAAAAAAAAATTAGATAAATCCAAATTGTGAGACATTCTGCAAATATACTTCAAAAGTAACAGGGTTCCAGCAGACAAAGAGAAAGTAACTATCACAGACTGGAAGAAAATTTAGAGACATAGAAACTAAATGCAATTGTGGAATTGTGGGTTGAATCATGGGCCAGAAAAGAATATTAATGAGAAGACTAACAAAATCTAATTACATCTGTAGTTTAGTTTCTGTTTTGTTTTAAAGCAAGGGTCTAGGTACTGACTCTTTAATAAAATTTCCTTGGTTACCCTAATGCCATCTAAAAAAGTAGCTCCGTGGTGGGTTACTGTGACTATTCATTGCATTTAATAATCAAGAATAATTAAGGATGTGTGAGCAGATGTGAATAAATTAATGCTTCAGAAGGTACTGCTAATACACAACTCAGCCCCAGGAGACAGTATCGTGTACCAAAAATAATTTCACACCTCCTAACCTATTGATCTCTCTGTTCTCACCGGTCTCTGAATCTGTTGTTTTCTCTCTTCCCATATGGTCTCTCCTTTTTCCCTCTCCCCCCACCTTCTCCCATCCTTCTGCAATATGTTAATACATAGCATGGAACTGAATTATATTTTTAAGTAACTGATATTATTGAGTTTCATATCTTCTCTACTTAAGCTTCTAAAAAGTTTCTTTCTTTCAAAATAAAAAGCCAAAGCTGTATTAAGGTGATCGTTCTTCCATGTAAACTGTAGATTGCTATATCAAGTTCAAGGTGATTGGCTCTTGATAGAAAATGTTTTCCTATCGCTGGTAAAACAGCTTAGAAGTCCATTCAGAATGATTTTGTCAGAATAGATTTTCATGAGACACTTTGAAATAAGACCAAAAAAAACCAAAAACAAAACAGCTCACAAAGATTTTGTCCTTTATAAATCCACCCCATTTTCACCTTCGTATTCATAATCATGTTGCAATTGAATATAATATGTAGGTGACCAGCTAAGGTATAAGTAATTTTAAAATGTGATAGTTTTTTTCTAGAAAAACATAATTTTTGCTTGCAAAAGAGAGTTCATCAAACTCTGTTACATTTCCTTCTCCATTGCTACACTTTTTCAGAAAAACAAATTATATCAAGTGCTGAGATGGTACAAATTAAGTTGATGAGAGGTGCTGCCTGATCTAGCTACCCCATAATTTATACCAAAATTAGCTCAAGTGGGACTCAAGCGCTTTCAGAATCTGTCTGTCATCCTAAATACCTTTAGTGGGGCTTGTGAAATGTCATTACTTTTTTTCTTTTCAGTTTGCTGCTGATTTTCTACATTGAATTACCTCTAATCTATTTCTGAAAGAGTTTGATCAAAGAAGATCCCAACCATCAAAGAGGATATGAGTCTATGTTCTGAACGTGATATCAAATCCAGCATTTCTCAAATATATTTGTATCAGGTTTCCTAAGTACATTCTTTCTTCACTCTCCAATCCTACTCACACATGGCCCTGGACTGCAGTCAATGCCATGGACAGGAAAAGACGATGGACTCCAGGTGTCGGTACATAAGCAAGAGTGTGCAGGAGGCATAGGTTGGGGGAGCAGAGACTAGACTGCAAGGCTATCATTCTATGTTTAGAACAGCCTGCTGATTAAAATGTCCCAGCTATGAACAGAGTTCCCAACCACACACTTGGGAAAACATGACACATGAAAGAGGAGGATCAAGATACAAAATTCTGTCTCATAACAAACAGAAATAGTTCAAGTAGCTAAAGGACATGTTTTAAATCCTTCCATTAGTCCTTCAGAGAAACGGGAAAAGATTTTTGCATTTATAAAACAAGTATAGAGGAACTTGAACAAGTTAAAATCATGATTGCTTAGATTTTTAAAAATTCGATAGAAGGGTTGGAAAAGACATTTAAGAAAATCTACAGGAACAAAAAGAAATAGAGACTATAATTATGGGAGACATGATAAGGGACATAGAAATGAAATCGAGAGGTCTCCAGCAAACACTGATAGTTGCCTACTTAACATCCATTCTCTATTTCTTTCTTATTAATATTTAGAGTATTGGGGACCTCTGATGTTTTTTCCCTTTCCCCTTCCCTCTTCCCTTCACTTTCTGACCGAATCACAGGAAAGATAGCTGGAGAAGGAGCAGCCCTTGGAGGTTGAGGGGAATTGTACATGTTCGGGTGATGACTAGGGAAAAGAGAATGACCCTGGGTCTGGGTGGCATTGTGGAATTGCCATACCAGATGTCTTACATCTAGATTTCTTATTCTATCAAAATTCAAAACTGTGTCTTGTTGAATGAACCACAGCAGGCAAGCTTTTATTTACTTGGAAATATATAACTTTATCTAATATAATTAAATAAAATTAAGATAGTATCATTTGCCCTGGCCAGTTTGGCTCAGCGGTTAGAGCGTCGGCCTGCGGTCCGGAGAGACCCGGGTTCAGTTCCCGCTAAGGGCAAGTACCTCGGTTGCAGTTTGTCCCCGGCCCTGGTTGGTCGTGCGGGTGGCAGCCACTCGATGTGTCCCTTCACATCGATGTTTCTCTCTCTCTCTCCCTTTCTCTCTCTCCCTCCCACTTTATCTGTACAAAAAATGGAAAAATATCCTCGGGTGAGGATAAAAAAATAAATAAATAAAAGATAGTATCATTTTATTCATTAATAACAATGTCATTTATTTATAACATTCAGATAATATCTGAAAATAATGCTATCTCATACAACATTCAACTAATAACAAAAAAAAAAAAAAATGAGTAAAGAGGGAAAGAAAGGAAAAGAAATAAAGGTGGTGAGAGTGAAAAACAGGTGAGGGACTTCCAAAGGAAAAAAATTCCAAAAAGTGAAGGAATATAAGTGTTTTCCATTTGCAAAGGCCTCCAAAGTGCTGGAATAATTAATAAAAAATGTCCATATTTTGTACAACAAGAATAAAAATATCATCTTAAAGATAAGTAACATACACAAAATATAAAATAAAATTGAAGAAAATTTAAGCTAGAATTCTTAGTCAGAGTGTCTTCTAATACATTTTTAGACATGCATAGATTCAGAAAGTTTATCTTCCATATAACATTTCTTAGAATTTGTGTTAGGGTACGCAACAATGTAAACCAAGGATTTTTAATATCTTCTTTACAGTTGTTTAATGATTAAAATTAGTATATATCATTTGTTTCCATTGTTAACATTTCTTTAGATAAAGCAAATAATTACTTGCACACTTATGTTACATATTTATATTTATGTACAGACATCTTTCAATTATTTTGATTTTGAGATTTTGATGTTACATATTACTCAACATTTACTCAAACTTAATTTTAAAATTTAACTTTTTCCTTGCTTTAAAATGTCAAACGTTTAAAAAATCTCCTTAGACTTTTAAAAATAGCAAATTGAGGACTCAGTGAATTGGTTGTCTAACTTTTGGGGGATATATGAATTTCCTTAAAATGTCATAAGACTGGCATAATATGTTGCTTGTAGACATCCAATTGTGTAGAATTGCAGCCTTACAGAAAAAGGAATCTTAGTTTTTAAAATTTATCTAGACTTCTGAATGAACTTTAATTTATATAGCCACTAGAACATCCCTCTTGGATACATTTGTTGAGCTGTGATAAATTATGGCAACCTTTGAGAACATTGGTGAAACATTTAATGAAGCAGCAAAGAGGAGAGTCCATCACACACCAGCGTGCTAAGGAATGGAACAGAATCCAAATTTATTCACCTTAATGCTCTGAGTTACTGCCTCAAAGTCCCTTGAGCAAGAAAGGCCAAGGCCAAGTATTTTGGCATAGGGCAAAAAATAAAAAATTAGCATGCATCTCCTCTGCCATTCAGACTTTCCTTTAGTTCCCTTCTCTCTAAGAGTGTAATTAAGAGAGACTTGTAGGCTGATCTCAAGAGATAGATTTATACAAACATTCATCCTCATATTATTACAATTATCTTTTTCATGTTGGCCTCTCCAATAAGACGTTAAGAATCACTAAATGGAAACTGTCTCAGATTTAAAAAAAAAGAATAAAGACCCAGAATCTTTTGAACTGTTCAGGTGTCAGTGATAATCCCAAATTTTTTATTGTTATACTTTTCTAGTACCTTCTTTCATCACAAATAACATTGGACTAAAATAATGTGCAAAAGTCAAAATCCTATAATGCTTTGCCGGCTTTGGCTTTCCCTGAACTCAACATTCTACCCTTAGGGAGTTGCTTGAAGTAGATGATAATGGGAATTACAGAAGAGGTTGGGGGAGTGCTGGCAAGAGGGACTTGTTGCTCATCAAGAGATCTTTCTACTATGTTTTCCTGGAAGAGAAGTGGTTCATACTGCATATTGTCTTATGGGGCACTGAGAATATAACGTTTCAACCAAAGAATCAAAGAGCATATTAACCTTATTGATCTTAGGAAGATCATTGACAATCTAGAGATTATTAAAAGGAATATACACGTTAATTAATTTCCTCACCAGAAGTGATTCTTTTCTTGGATATTATATTGATATCTTTGACGGGTCTTTTTTCCCCTTTTTGCTGCTCACCTCCCTCCATTTCTAGTTCTTTTTCTGCTTTTTTCTAGCTTTTTTAGACAAGTCTTAATACCAAATTTCTATAACAAATCCACATATTGTGAAAGAGGAAGAAAAAAATAAAGGAAGGAGAAAAGAAAGAAGGAAGGAAGAAAAATTTTTCATTCTACCTCAACATCTAAAACACTACTAGTGTCATGAACCCTGATTGATCATCATATTTGGATTTGTGGAGCTAAAAGAGTTATAAATTGATCCTTAGGCCTCCCTTAGCCTTATTCCCTTTACTAGTAATGCACATACAATTGGTTTGAGAAATGAAATCTTTAGCAACCTCAGGCACCTTTCTGTAAACTATGCTCACTTTAACTGCTGCTTAGCCAGATGTTCCTATCACATCTTTGTAAAACAAATTAGTTTATGAACAGAGGCAATGTCGTGGCTGTTGGAACCACAAAAGGCAGCCCTAGTGCACTGGTAATTATTGAACAATCAGCTCACTGTTTAAAGAGCCCTAACTGCAGTGTTTGCCAATGCCCAAGGTGTAAATAGCCCCACCATGGCCAAATGCATGGTACTAATATTATGTCACTGAACTCAGGTTTGGGGAGATATGCATATAGTGGGCATGCACAAGCAGGTATGAGGTAGCTTCTGCATCTTTCTGTGATTATTGGATGAATTTACTAATCCTTTGAACACTTGTGGATGTCCTGGGTCCTCCTCTTAAGTCCCATTTCTAATATTCTCTCTCTGAAGATCCTCACCTGCTATCTGTCATCTCTATCCCCACTTATCTTTGCCTCTTACTTCTAAGACAAAGCATCTGACAATATTCTATTAAATTCCTGCCTCTGCATATACAATTTTGCATCCCTTGCATCCAAGCTCATGGTCTCTCTTTCATTCTCTGAAAAAGAGGTGGTACTTCCTTGAAGTTGAGTCTTGTATTCAGGAGCCAATTTCAATTCCCTCTACAGTTATTCCCTCTTTTCCTGGAATTTTAATCCCTTTTCTACACCCCTTTTCTCTTTTAAGCATGTAAATATTCTCAAGGTTTGTTCTTGAGCATGATTTCCAAAAAATTCACTTAATCCACTTCCTTCTAGATTATCTCTCTTAATATTTTTCCATTCATAGCAAAGGGTTTTGAAGGAGTGATGTGAAATGCAAAAATCTAAGATAGGCAGAAATCTCAAGATGCCCAACTTCTGGTGTCCACACCCTGGATAATCCTCAGGATTCGTAAATGTGATGGCTACCATGTCCAGGATTAGGTCATCTCATGCAGCACAATTGTCTTTAAACATGGGAGATTATCCAGGTGTACCTGACTTAATTACGTGAGCCCTTTAAATCTGGACAAAGAAATCAGTGATTTAAAGCATGAGAAGGATTTGATGCACCACTGTTGGCTTGAAGACAGAAGGGGCCACATGGCAAAGAGCAAGGCAGCCTCTACTAGCTGAGAGCAGAGTCCAGTGGACAGCCAGCAAGGAGATGGGGACCTCAGTCCTTCAACCACAGGAACTGAATTCCACCATCAATTGGAAGTGGAATTTCTTTCCTCAGAGCTTCTAGACAAGGACTCAGCCTGACCAGCACCTTGATTTTTGCCCCAATCAACATGACAGATTTCTCTCTGTTGCAGAACCTCTTGCTGTAAATGCCCAGAATGAAGCAAATTCAAATAATTTTTGTATGAACTCTCACCCATTATATATGTGATGGGGTTTATTTCTATCTTCCCACATTATTTTAACATACAAATATAAACATGCCTATGCCTTCATTTGGATCTGCCAACATGAAGTCCCAGCTTTGAGCTCAGCACCATATAGAAAATGGGAGTTTTCCTTAAGGAATTTATAGTCTGGCTCATATTAGAAGAAGGTGATGTGTCATTATAAATGAAATTTAAGCCCTGGCTTGTTTTTCTCAGTGGTTAGAGCGTCAGTCCACAGACCAAAGAGTCACAGGTTCGATTCCTGACCTTGGTTGGGGCCATGGGGAGGCAACCAATAGATGTATCTCTCTCACATCGCTGTTTCCTTCCTCCCTCCCTCCCACACTAGCTAAAACAATCAATGGAAAATATCCTCAGGTGAGGATTAAATACAATTTTTTGTTGTTGTTCAGATAGAGTGGGAAGGAGAGAAAGGAAAAGAGAGAGAGAGAGAGAGAGAGAGAGAGAGAGAGATGGACATGAAAGGGACACATCAAGCGGTTGCCACCCGCACGACCCAACCAGGGCTGGGGACAAACTGCAACCAAAATACATGCCCTTAGTGGGAACCAAACCCGGGTCGCTCTGGACCGCAGGCCAACTCTCTAACCGCTGGGCCAAACCTGCAGGGCAAAAAATATTTTTAAAGGAATTTAATTTCAGATGTAAACTTAGATACAAATTTCAGAGAATGGAGTAATCATTTCTTGCTGAAACAACACAGGAGGTTTTATCAACAAGGTTGTACAAGACACATGGTCTGATGTGCAAACTGAGCTAAGTAACATGTTCCTATCACCTTAGTGTTATTGGTAGAGTGTCCTTAGTGTCCCCACCTGGTACTGGTGGAAGTGGAGTTCTTGTGATTTCTCAAGGAAAGAAATTTCCTGAGACTCGTGCAGTTGGATGAGTAACCTTTATTTCTGAAGAATTAAACCCCTGGGTTTCCAATGTCCCATTTCCCTTCCTCCTGCCATGGAAGAACTCCAATCTTGTGTTCAGCAGGGCAAGAATTAAGTCCGCTGCCCGGAGTCTTTGCAACATATTAAGGCACAGTCCAGTCTAGCATCTGGCTAGCTTAGCTTGTGTTCCCAGCTGCAGTCCACTGCATATGGGGTCCACATGGCCATGGGCCATGTGGCTGCTTAAAGCAGGCGAGAGCATGGGGTGAATGTGGGTCACAGAGCAAGAGTGAATAAGAGTACAAAGAGAAATAACTCTTTGTCTGGAGATTATAACTAGGAGCTTAACCAATTAACACTTCAGGGTTTCATGTACTGGCAGTGGCTCTACTCCCCTAGCCAATTATCTTTTTCCCAAGTTAGACTGACAGGCAAGTATCTCCCCTATGTCACCCAGACTTTACTTCGCATGTGCCCATCTCCCTCTTTGTTGGGTCGCTTCCCCGTGGTTTCCTGGGGAGCGTGAAGCTGTAGCTTCCCAGTGAAGCTGCCCAGATGACCATGCTTATAAAGTCTTGCCTCCGCTTTGCTCTCTCTCTATTATTAATATTGATAAACTAGCTAATTATGATGATAACATTAGTAGAAAGCCAGGATATCACTATCTGCTTCTAAAAATGTTCCCTCACAGAGTACCCTGGATTCAATTCAATTAAAAAAAGAAAAAAAAAAAAGACTTCTTTGGAAATTAGTTACTATTCTCAAAATAATAAAATTCTGGAGTTTTAACCTCAGTAAATCTCTCACAAATCCCCGCAGAGTAAATAAGACTCAATGTTTCTCTGTCATGGAGTGAGGTGATGTGCCCGGGTAGAACAAGCAACTCACTTCCAGGGGTCAGTTAAAGAGTTTCACAGAAAAATTCATGTTTTCCCAAAACATTTTACCAATCTCCACCAGGAAATATATTTTATGAACATTTTGCTCTCAATCAGTCATCCTTAGGAGCAAAACAAAGTATTTCATTATTATTCATTAGCACCTCACTTGTATAGAGTTTCACAGCCGATCAGCTGTCAATGGGGACTTCAGAGATCAAGCTCCTGAGGGGACAAAGCATAGAAGACAGAAGGTATAATTCGCGGTGGGGAGAGCTGGGCTCAGGAATAAGGTGGACCCTCAGGACATAGATGAGTGCAGATAATACGAGAAAAGCAAGTAGGAAGCTCCTCTAGTAGAAATTATAGAGAAGAGGAGGATGCAGTAGGGCGGACTCTCCGGCCTAAAGGCGACCTCCAATAGGTGAGCAACAAGGGCTTAGAAAGGAGCTGACTTCCTCCAAGGTCACACAAGTGACAAATATTGGTACATGAGTCTCAATTGTGTCCTTTCTCTTGCTTCCCCCTGACTCTACTAGGCCTGTCAAAGCAATATTTCCTCCTGAGATTGCAGCTTCTGAATCAGAAGAGATTCAGTCTTACCTTACTTTCCCTGGCAGCCTTTAGTATGTAGGAGGTATTAATGGCTGTTCATGGTACAGAATTTATTTTTTCTTAATCATGAACATCCTACTTTTGTTCACACAGCTCTGTATGACCTGCCCTGCCAATGTTAATACACACACACATATGCATACATACACATAAATATATAAACACACTCATGCATGTACACACACACACATACACCCTTCTCACAAGTTCCAGAAATGTCTAGTTCCTGATTCCTTGTGCACAAAAAAATATCCCAATCTGTTTTTTACTGACCTTATCTGCCTTTTTAATTGCTAGTATAGGCTCTTTGCACATGAACATAATAGAAATTGTATTACTGAGCCCAAATTTACCTATGCACTAAAATACATTAAGGAACTTAAAAAAAAACTACAGATGCTGGGGCTCTAGCCTAGAGATTCATTTTTAATTGCTCTGGGATGGGATTCAGGCATCAAGATATTTAAAGGGTCCCCAGCTGATTTTAATGTACAGCCAGGATTGAGAACCACTGATGTAAATGTTATAACTTTTCCATGGAGAAAACCCCACCCCAGACTAATGAAATCAGAAATCTCGAGAAATGGGGCCCAGGCAGCAATATTTCTTAAGCTCCTCCATGCGACTGTGACATGTAGCCAGGGTTGAGAATCTCTGTATCAAAACAATGGTTCTACGCCAGTAGAATCTACAAGAAACATCCAAGGAGATTTGGAAGAATACAACTTCAAGAAACACCCTCAGCCTAAATTAGGCTCTTTTGTTTGCAGAACTCCCACTTCTGTCACTGCTGGTGATGGAGGATGGCATTAATGGGGGCAGACCACCTGTGACATGCTGTCTTAACTCCTCACCCAGTGTGAACTGGAGTGTCCCCTTCCATGGCTTGCTGCTGCAGCAGACAAAGGAAAACAGTCCCACAGCGGCTCTGACAAGGAGATGCTGGAGTGTTGACAAGCAGACTTGGCCAAGGTGGTGTCCTGTATATGGGTTTATATGCTTAGTGCTAGTGCTTAGGATCAACATCATTGCCTAAGATGGAACAAAGTTTATGTCTGCATATAGAACACCCTCAAAAAAGTACTTGTTGAATTAATGAATCTTAAAAAAAAATTCTTATGGGCCTCTGGGGAGTTTATCTGAGCAAGTGGAGTTTTTCTGGAATGTATTAGGGAGAGTTTACTGGTAATAAATGGGCCTGAGTAACAGCTTTCAGTTATGATGAATCTCAGTCCTGACACTGGACACTCTGCTTCCAGTGACAAATAAAATGTCAGCTCTGATGTCTACTCAGCCGGTGGAAGAGAAAGCCTTAGGGTTGCAATGTGCAGCCACCTGGAAGAAGCATCCCTGTTATTTCTCGATAGCATGACCTTGCCCCGACCTGGTAAGTGATGACTGAAATCTGTCTAATGCACAACCAGTCCCATGTAATCTCAGAAAAATGTCGAAGGGAGTTTTGAGACTTTCTTCACGTCACTTTGAGGGCTCAAATAATATTCCTTCTCTCTTTGAGTAATAACACATTTTATAAGAAGTGGTTAGTCACCACTTACCTCAGGGCTATGTATTCCAACCCCTCACCTTCACTCCCCAACTTAATAGGGACTTCTTGGCTTAAAAATACAAGGAACTTGTGTTAAATGAGCTAACCACTGGAAATATGGCTGCAAGCTGAAAGAAATGAGGTGCGTACCACAGACCACATAAAACAATGCAAGCTATTTAGAGACAAAATGTACAGGGCAACGAGGACAGTTTTGCAATATCAAAAGCATGTGAGTGGCTTGCCGCTTTGGGAAGTGCTCAGCTAACCATAGTGCTCACTCAGCTGGGCCTGAGACCCACTTCAAAATCAGCCTTTCTGACCAGCCCATAGAGAAGCATGACAGACATTATGAAACAGAACTCTCCAGTGCTGTTCATTTCCTGCTTATTCAGAAGAGGAGCAAAAGAAAGGGACAGTTTGCAGTTGATTAAGTTGCCAGTGAAGTGTGTTACTCCTGGTTAGAGTCACCATTGTCCTTTTAATGAAGCACTTAGTTGAACAAGAGCTCCATCTATGGGAGAAATCAGTTATACAGACTTCTACCCTTAACATTTAGAAGATCATGATTTACACTAGACCAGTGGTTTTCAACTGGGGGTGATTTCCCCCTCCCCCACAGGATATTTGGCAACTTCTGGGTTGAGGGTTGCAACTGGCATCTAAGCATACTACAACGCACAACACAGCTCTACACAATAAAGAATTGTCCCACCCTAATGACAAGGGGGAGGAATTCTGCTTTGAGGACAAGAGGAACAGAAAATTATGCTCATAGGTAAGTTCCAATCCTGCCATCCCAGAAAAAAAAAATTTTTTTTTATTTGAATCTTTCCATACTCCTGCCAATACTTTAAGCTTCTCATCTGCCTACCTTTTCTATTGTCTATAAATTTAACAAAGTCTTTAACCCTAAGGTGTTAATGACTTAATATAGTAATCTGCATCCGGGCTATCTGACAAAAGGGACTAGAGAACAAATACAATATTTAAGGCAAGGAAATGAATTTGTATCAGTTCTGGTCCCTAAATGCAACCCATACTTTGGGTTCAAGTGTTTTTTCGCAGCCTTCCAACAGGTTGTTCCCACCCTTGTGGCTGGTTAAACTATATCAACTAGTGTGAAAACTGCTGTAATTGACATTATAGTTGTAAAAGTCTTCACAATATGTACGCAATGCTGTGAAAATTTTCAGCTTTCTTGGATTCTCCATTCAACACACGTCATTTGGGAGGTCCCTATTCAGTGGCATGGGCAGTGGCTTACTAAATGAGATTGTGGAGGACTAAAGACTGCAAGTGAACTTCTGAGAAATTGTCTTTCTGTCCACAGAGAGACACATATGGTCTTGGAGTTTATGACAAAGCAGATTTTTATTAAAATATAGCCTTGAGCCAGTCTTTTCTGTCCTTTAAGCCCTCCTAATTGTGGACTATGAATAAAACTTTGAAGCCTCATGCTCAGAATTGTCACAACCTCAGGTGCTCTCAGGGACCAAGTCCTGCCCCAGGCAGAGCAAGCTTTGTTCCAGCTGCAAAGCCTACAGATACCCCACTCCAGGGAACCTCCTCTAGGTATACACCTCCAAGAAAAGCAAAGGACCAGCCCACTTGTCTGAGAAGATGAGGCTCTCTCGTCATCTATATGGCTCTTTTCTTTCCTGCCCTTGCTAATGACCAAGCTTTAAACTCATCTCTTCAACCAATGAGCACCTACAATGTGCTGTGTGCGGCTCCAAGCCGTGGGAATGTAGAGATGGATACGAGGGAGTCCTAGTTCATGAGATGTCCCAGCAACGTGTTGTACTTGCATTCCCTGACTCCAGTCCGTTTTTATACATGGCATGGCATCAGGCTCTGCCTGCAGTTAAAGGAAAACAAGCAAAATTATCTGCTGGTCTATTCTGTCATTAATAACAACAGGCTAAGTATTAAACCCTGAAAATCACTAGGAAATGGCCTGGATTTTCTATACAATATCTATATGTCTACACTATGACGGTACTAAGCAAAGTATGTAGTGAGAAGTATTAGAGTATCCTAAAAATTCATCTTAAATGAGTAATGATTTAATAACTTTCTCCTTCAAGTGCCAACATCAAGAAATTGTACAGTTTTATGGGAATCCCTGATTTATTGGTACTGAAGATTGCCTCAGCACAGCGAGTTTGCCTCATAATTTGTGGGAAAGAAATAAGATTAAAAAGAAATGTGAAGGGAAAAAATGACTTGAGAAGTATTGGCAACAGGGCTTGTACAATATTGATTGTAATTGAGAAGAGGACATCCTGCGGAACCTAGGGATCCTGTGTTCTAATAAGACAGGTGTCCCCAAACTGTCTCATGTATGATCATTGCTTTTAGGCAGATGGATCTGATGAGTACTGAATGTTCACATGTTATCTCAGTAATTATTAAAGCAAACATAAAAGATAGAAAAAATAATAATGCGACACCTACAAACACCATAAACTCTGAAAGGTGTTTGGTTGTTCTTTTTCCAAGTAGGATTTGGTGAGACAGTTTGAGGAGTGTGAGATAATGGAGGAAAATGAATACAAATGTACATAAATAAAAGAAAATATTGAAACATTTTATCATCTTACATGTTGACAAGGACAGGAACTTTCCAGAATATGAAAACACTTAATCTATGACCTAAATGTAGTTAAACAAAGATAAAGAACAAGACAACTGGCCAGGACTGCATCTATTTCTAGGAGATCAAATGATAGCAGTCCAGTCAAGGATTATGGGGTTTGAAAAAAATGACAAGTCTGAGTTATATACTCATAGTTCTGTGTAACAAGATTATTTGCTAATCAAAATGCTGCTGAATTTTGACTTCTTGGAAAATATAGTTCACTTCTTTTTTGCCGTACAGAAAAATTATTTTAATAAATACTAATATTGGGTCTAGATATGGCTTAGATTACCAAGAATATGTAGTTGCTTTTGTTACCAATAAATTCAGGTTAATAGTTAAACAATTTGCTGCAATTGCTTAGATTTCTCATGTTTCATTTGAAAAAGTAAAGTTGTTCAATTACAGCCCATTTGCTATGAGTTTACAAAGCACTACCGCTTCAGTGGCATACTCTATGTACTTCAAACATAAAAGGCCAGGTGGTCTACTCAGTCTCTTTTAAGAGCAGCATGGATGATCAAGGTTTTCAGAAGTTCTGGGTTTTGCAATCATTTCTGTAGAACTTTGGGGCTAGAAAACAACAAAGATCATCCGACCAGCTCACACAAGTTCAAGGCAGCATGACAAGCCAGAACTCTCTAGTGCTGTCCTTTTCCTGTTGGCCCAACTCCCACGTCATTTCTTATTTATCTTTGATATTCCTACTAAGTGTTTGTCCAGTTGAAGATTTTAATACTTCTTAAAATGGTCTAATCTGTTTAGGAAGCATATTTAACTCTTAAAAATGATGTGTTTTTTTTTAATACTAAGCTCAAAAGTTTACCTTCCAGTAGTTAATATTGTCAACATTGGTCCTAGACTACCTCCTAGGGTCACATTAGAAATGTGTGTGTGTGTGTGTGTGTGTGTGTGTGTGTGTCAATACCCACTTCTTCAGAGACAACTCTTGCAATATCTATAGATAGCCAGCCAGCTGTCATTTTCCAAAGGGCTTGTCTCAAAGGGCTAAATGATTCCATTTCTTCACATAACTTAGAATTCAATCTGTTGTCTAGTTTAGGATTAACTTCGATAATGGGTTGTTCCTCTATTCTCAATATACTACTCTTTGTCCATATGCACTTGAACTGTGACATCCAGAATATCAGGAATGACCACGGTGGTCTGATCTAGTAAGCAGAGATGTACCTCCTCTTTTATTCATTTTTTTTTTAATTCAACAAATTTCTATCAGGCAACTACTATGTACTGGACACTGCTCTGGGTGTTGAAAGTACAACAATGAACTGTAAGATACAGCCACAGCTGTGGGTAGATATGAGCTTCAAACGAATACACACCAATAAATACAAATTAATACATGTGATAACTAAAATGAAAACAATGAATCTGTGTGATTTAAACAACGATAACAAGGATCTAATTTGGATTTTTTTAATTGATTTTAGAAAGAGAGCAAATGAGAGGAAGAGAGAGTTAGAAACATCGATGAGAGAGAACATTGATTGGCTGCCTCCTGCATACCCCCCACTGGGTATTTGGCCCACAACCTGGGCATGTGTCCTGACCAGAACTCAAACCAGCGACCTCTTGGTGCATGGGTCGATGCTCAACCACTGAGCCACACCAGCCAGGCCTGATTTGGATTTTGAAATCAAGGAAGATTTTTCTAAGAAAAGGACCTTGAATTTGAGACCAGAAAAATTAATGAGATCATTGTTGTTACTGTATCAATTAATAGATTCCATGGCCAAACTAATTTTCAAAGGAGCTATATCAATATGTGGACTCATGATGACCTTATTCTCAGATTATACATATATTTGTTCTTCATAGAATATTTACTGAGCACCTATTATCTTAAAACAAATAAATACAAATATACACATATAGGTATTTTAAATGTGCATGCTAGGCCCATATAAGACTCTCTCTATTGGGGTGGGTGCATATCCTAATGTAACCCCTGATCTCAAATTTTCAAAAAATACCTCAGACAAGCAAGGCAGTAGAAGATAAATCATTCACTTAATAAGACTTTCCAGAAATCTGTCCAGGATGGAAGTCATCTTATCAGCTGGTAGTTCTCAAATCTACTGTGTTCATCTTGTTGCAAAGTGCATTAATGTTCTCTCTCTCTCTCTCTCTCTCTCTCTCTCTCTCTCTCTCATTTTCATTCCTTATTGATTGATTCTACTTTTCATTCTGTACCTCTAGAACACAAAGCACTTTTGTGTAAATGAGGATGTTTCCACTTCTAGGTAGAGGAATTGTAAATGGACCCCCTCTGGTAGACCAGAGAGAAAGAGGATAACCTTCCTCTGGGCTTTCTCATCCACTGCAGGGATGAGGCCTAACCACTAGCAGAGAGTTGGTTATATGTTAGCCCTTGCTGGACACCTTTCTTCTGCCACTCTTTACTTTATTCCTATCCTAAGTACTACCATTTCTTTTCTTTACAATACCTCAAAGAACATGCAAAATGATTTACCATT
This sequence comes from Molossus molossus, assembly GCF_014108415.1. NCBI lineage: Eukaryota > Metazoa > Chordata > Mammalia > Chiroptera > Molossidae > Molossus > Molossus molossus. The sequence continues at coordinate 26,831,530 of NW_023425366.1, read as the reverse complement.
TTCATTTGCAAGCTTTTAGTACAGCAGTCTGGAACACTGTCTTTGCTTTAACTTTCATTTTTGCCCCCTTGAAATAGGTCATCCAGTCTTTCCAAGCCTGACTTGTACCATATGTAAAATAAAGATATTAATGAATACCTACTTGCAAAGAATTTAAGTAATGATTACATGAGATAATTCACATAAAGAACTTAGCACAAGGCCTGGAACTTAGTAAGTGTCCAATAAATCATAGCTATTATTACTTCTGGTCCTTGGAAGGCAATGGTCTGAGCCAAGAAAGTACAACAGCCAAAGTTTCATTTTCATTTATTCATACATTTTATATTTCAGTCTCCACATACCAATGAGGGTTCTTCATGTTTAAACCACAAATAAAACACAAAATACTCATCAAGAGTTGTGATTTTACAACTAGATTGTCATCCAGCAGCATAACGCAATCATATTAGGTGTGTTCAAACTACAAAACCATCCCTTCTGTGATCATTCTCCTCTAAAGGGAATTCAGAAAGCCACTGTTACTGTCTTTAGGATTTTCTCAGTCTGTTCAAGCTGCTATGACATATACATCATAGACTGTGTAGCCTATAAACAACAGAAATCTGTTTCTAATAGTCTGAAGGCTTGGCAGTCCAAGATCAAGGTGTGAGCAGATCTCGTGTCTAGTGAGGACCTACTTCCTGGTTCTTCTCACAAGAAAGAAAGACAAGGAAGCTCTCAGAACCTCTTTATAATGGGCATTATTCTCCTCCGTGAGCACTCTAGCTTCATGATTTAATGATACCCAAAAGATCTCACCTCAAATTACCATCACATTGAGAATTAGATTTCAATATATGACTTGGGGGTGGGTGGGCTCAAACATTTAGTTTAAGGCAAAGGTTTTAGTTACACTGGCACAATTATTAAAAAGTTATTTTTATTTTGGGAACATAACCTTACTAGGAATTTGAGTTTTAGTGTATTTCAACCCTCTTGAATCCTTTCCCCAACCAATTCTCATAATATGCAATGATCTATTTCCTTAAACCTAGATCTGACTCCTATCTAGTCTTTTTTTAAACCCTTGCCTTAGGATATTTTTCCATTGACTTTTTTTAGAGTGAGAGGGAGAGAAAGGAAGAGAGAGAGAGAGAGAAACATCAGTGTGAGAGAGACACATCAATTGGTTGCCTCCCCCACGACTCCAACTTGGGCTGGAGATCAAACTTACAACCAAAGTATGTGCTCTTGACCAGGAATCAAGCCCTGGACCCTTCAGTCCATGGGCTGACACTCTAACCGTTGAGCCAAACCAGCCAGAGTTCCTACAAAGTATTTTCTTCCCAAACTATCAAAACATATCCAAGGCGATATAGGCATGTTCTTGAACTATTTCTCTAATGTCTTCCTCTGTAACCAAATCCTATTGTTCACCACAACTGAGGCCATAGGAGAAATTCTGCTACAAATTTTTTTCTATCTTTGGGAAAATCAACTTGTAAAAAAAGCTGGTCAAGAATGTATCAGACATTCTACTTTCAGCCCAGTGATACTCCAGCAGATGGTCATGAGTTGAATTCCCTCAAAGAATCCTCCTCTTGAACCTTAGTACACTATTGGTGGGAAGGCAAATAGGTGCAGCCACGATGGGAAATAGTATGGAGTTTCCTCAAAAGATTAAAAATGGACTTGTGTTATAACCCAGTAATTCCAATTCTGGGGATATATCAGAAGAAACCCCAAACATTAATTCAGCAGAATATCTGCATTCCTAAGTTCATTGCAGCTTTATTTACAGTAGCGAAGTTATGGAAGCAACCCAAGTGCCCATCAATAGATGAGTGAATGAAAACACTGTGATACATATATACAATGGAATATTACTTGGCCATAAAAATGAATGAAATCTTACCATTTGCAACAGCATGAATAGACCTAGAGGATATTATGCTCAATTAAATAAGTCTCAGGATCTACTTCCCAAGGTGCTCAACCTTCAAAAGCTCCCCATCTTTGACATCTACGAAAAAAAGAGACTTCTATTTGCCAACTTCATTTTAACAAATGCTAAAAAGGACTCTCATTGAGCTCCAATATGGTCCAATTGTGTGGCCAGGACTGCCCAGTGCAACCATGTTGGACAGCACCGCTCTCACAGTCACTGGGGCCTGCAGCTTGAAATATGATTGGCCCACTCCGAGGTATCTGTCCAACCTTATACCTATGTCTTTGGGCAGTGAGACAAGATTATGTAACTCCCATTTGCACCTGAGGAGCAGAATAGGGAGAAATACTTTGCATTAAAAAGTGAAGACAGTAGCAGCAGAAATGGCACTGGAAGACCCATGGGAGTCTGACACTCTTTTTTTTATCCTCTCTCGAGGACATTTTTGCATTTATCTTCAGATAAAGCAGGAGGGAGGAAGGGAGGAAGAGAGACAGAGAAACATCAATAATTGTTATTATAAACTCTGACCTGCCTCCTTCCCCAGAGTTTTTTTTTTGTTTGTTTTTTTTTATCCTCACCCGAGGATATTTTTTCATTTTTTGTACAGATAGAGTGGGAGGGAGAGAGAGGAAGGGAGAGAGAGAGAAACATCGACGTGAAGGGACACATCGAGTGGCTGCCACCCGCACGACCAACCAGGGCCGGGGACAAACTGCAACCGAAGTACGTGCCCTTAGCGGGAACCGAACCCGGGTCTCTGCGGACCGCAGGCCGACGCTCTAACCGCTGAGCCAAACTGGCCAGGGCCTTCCCCAGAGTTTAATTGAATTTCATCACAAAAGCTTTCAAATAAATGCACCCAGGACCTAGGTACAATTTCTTGTCTCACAGTAGGGAAATGACTATGGAAATATGCTTAAGCATGTCCTGGACATTGAAAGGGCATTGTCTACACAGGAAGTCAGCTGGGGACTGATGGGAATTTTAAGACCAAGCCAGGCATCAGGATTTCTGAACGTTCAGTCCTCAATGTAGTGGCTGCTCCTTTCTAAATTCAAAAGGATCCCCCAAACCAACGGAGTTCAAAATTGGTCTTAAACCCAAATGCAAAAGAAATATTGCTTCTAATCTTTGTGCATTGTTTTACCCAATAGATATATTTCTTCTGCCAACTTATCCTTACTCTTTCTATATATGTGTCAAGGTGTGTTCTTCTAAATCCCATTTACTATATATTGTTAATAACTGTTAAATTATTTAAAGATTAAATTTATTTTAACAGATCCCAAAGGTGTAATAAGGGGGATGCATATTTATCTTAGAAATTTGGGCATATACTTCTGAAATTACAAAAAATGACACTAGCCCTAAGGATAGCAACAGTAAGAAGAAGAAAAAACTACCACCCAAAACTATAAAACCCCCAAATCTTATCCTTCCAATAATAATAATAAAAATATCAAACAGCTCACTTTTATAGAGTTCTTATTATGTGTCAGAGATTATATAAAGCACTTACCATGTATTATTGCATTTTTCCCACCTTAAAATGACCCTATGGGATGGGTAGATTCTTTAGCTAGCTCCATTTGCAAAGAAGAAATTCAATACATTAAGTCACCCCACCCCTGCCCCCAGCTAGTTAACAGCAGGGGCAAGAATTAAACTTGACTCCAGACAGGAGCTAGGCTTTCTTTTGCCTGCCCAAGGTGCGTGGTCATTTGCCAGCTTTTCTACAGAATTGCTTACTTGAGAGGCTTTTGTTCTCTTTGGAAGAAATTCAGATTGATTCATTTAATAAGTTACTCATTAAAATGGGTCTGAGAAGCAGGTAGGAAAGCAAGTGTCCTTGAATGGACACTGTTCTTGAAGTTTATATTATGTTCATATTATGCTCATTGGGCCATAACAATTAAAGTGAAGTAAAGAACAAGTTTCTTGTCAGACTTTTTTCTTCCCTTTTGTGTTTATTGGTTTAATCCTGAAATTACTAAAGATAATCAGACCAAAAAAAATTAACCTTTTGGGGTTACAGATCCCTTTGAAACTGGTGGAAGATATAAAATCCTTTTCTTAAAAAATTATATTTTTACATGCTTATTAAAGCTATCTAAATTTTCAAGAATTTAGAGAAACTCTAAAAAAAGCCTGTCTGTGGATACTCAAGAATCTAAAGAACCTATTTTTAAGTTTAGCAAAATAAGCTCAAATTCCTCTTCTGTATCCTGGGAAACACCAGAAGTGAGAGACTGGAAAACCTTCTCTTCTCTCTCCATCTCCTTGGCCTTTCAGAATGAACCCTGGGAAGCGTCAACCCCATCATCAAGGCCAGCACAGTTTGAGCCTTGTGCAAGTGTGACTGACCAAGGTGGTGAGTGGGGACTGAAGTACATACAGCTCCTGTCCTGCTTGCCAGACTGGGTACCTTAGCACTGGGCTGCATCCACCATGAGTGGGCACTTTTCCTAATTTGTAAAAAGATGTTTGCATATGAGTTAGTCAGTGTCTTACATGACCACCTACACCCTGGATTATACATCAACCAGAAATGCCCTGACTTATGGAGAAAGGTCTACTAATCACAAACTCAAAAAGCCCTGGTTCCCCACAAAAACTACCTCGAAATGGATTAAGGACTTAAATATAAAATCTGAAGGCGTAAAGACTCCTAGAGAAGAGCAGAGGGGAAGCACCTTGGCATTGGTCTTGGCAACAATTTTTTGGATATCACACCTAAAACCCAGGCAATAAAAACAAAAATTAGCAAGTAGGACTACGTCAAACTAAAAAGCTCCTGCAGAGCAAAAGAAACCATCAACAAAATAAAAAGGCAACCTACACAATGGAAGAAAATATTTTCAAACCACATATCTGATAGGGAGTTGATACCCAAAATATATGAGAAATTCATACAACTCAATGCAAAATAAATAAATAAATGATCCAATAAAAAATGAACAAAGGGCCTGAATAGATTTTTTTTTTTTAACGAAAACATACAAATGCTGTAACTGTTGTATTTGATCATTAGTTATTGTTGTTAATCTCTTATTGTGCCTAATTTATAAGTTAAACTTAAGCATACGTATGTTTATATAGGAAAAAAACATAATGTATATATAGGGTTCGGTACTGTCCTTGGTTTTAGGCATTCCTTGGGGGTCTTGGAACACATGCCCCACAGATAAGGGGGTCTATACTGTACTGTATGGCCTCTCTGACATGTGGAATCTAAAAGAACTTCACTTATAGAAACAGAACAGATTGGTGGTTGCAGATGTGGAGGTGTGGAGAGGTGGGGAAAATGGGAATAAGGTGGTTGAAAGTGCAGACTCCCAGTTGTAAGGTCAATAAGTTCTGGAGATATGAGGAGCACAGTGGTGACAGTTATCAGTAAGTACTGTGTTGTATATTTGGAAGTTGCGAAGAAAGTAGATCTGAAAAGTTTTCATTACAAGAAAATAAAAGGTGTAACTACGTGAAATAATGAATGTTAACTAAATTCATTGAGGTGATTATTTCACAATATATACATATATCAAATCATTACTTTGTATACCTTAAACTAACACAATATTATATGTAAATTATACCTCAATAAAACTAGAAAAAAAGTTAAACTAAAGTATTTTAAAAGCCCCAGGTCATCTCCTTTACAGTCTTCTCTCGCCCTCCTAGGTCACTTGGCTTCTGAAAACTAGCTCAGTCCACAAAGCCAGTTTCCTGGGTCCAGTCTCCTTTCTGCATTAGAGCAGTTATATAGCATGCTTGTTTACTAACTCATTGTCACAGACACAGTTTGCTAATGGTCATTTTTCAGAAGGTGTTAAATTTGACCAAGAAGCTTTTGCTCCTTTCTTTTCCACCTGCTTACTCACCACAGCTCACATCCACACAGTAATTTTTCAATGCAAATTATATTCACTCCTAATATGGGTCATACCGGATTCCATTTTCCAGGAGTAGAACCTGCACAAGGAGGATTTCCACACTCAATCTTATAACAATTCTTAACAGGTCTCATCAGCTGTGAGAGTGCCAAGGACCTAGATGTGAGTCTCTCATTCATGCCACAAACATTTCTGAAATGCCTATGTACCAAGCATTGGGAAGCTCAGTGGAGGGTAAGGGTAAGAATAAGTGATGCTATCATAGAAAGGCTATCATAGGATCTATGTATGGTAGGACACTCTCAAGAAGAGATAATGTCCTACCAGAAACTTGCTGGTAGGACACTCTCAAGAAGAGATCCTATCCTGACCACACGTCTTTTGAGACCTTAACTTCTCTGCTTTGATTTATGTAATAACATCCTCATATTAACATGAAGAGTGATCTTTGATGATTTAGAGAGATCTGCCTAAAAGCAAGAGAGTAATCCAAATGGCCTCTGAGGTCCCTTTTGATCATAATGCTGTAAGGCACCAACAGACAAGCCAATCCTCTGAATTTTTATCATACACTTTGGGGAGGAGGAAGCAGATGCGCTTGTTTAAGTTACAGGATTAAGACATAGAATATGTGTGCAGCCTGCTAATTTAAGACCTTCACTTTTGACCCACACTTCCAGTGGTACTCAACCTTCCTAATGCTGTGACCCTTTAATACAGTTCCTCATGTTGTGGTGACACCTAACCATAAAATTATTTTTGTTGCTACTTCATAACTGTAATTTTGCTACTGTTATGTCTTAGGCTGCCCTTGTGAAAGGGTTGTTCAACCCCCAAAGGGGTCACAACCCACAGGTTGAGTATATGGTATACTAAGCTTCAGGGTAGATGAGCCCAGGGGCACAGGAATTCCCTAACCCACCTTATTTTAAATTCAAATTTCATTCCTTCTTTGCTCTTTCTGTGTCATGCCTCTAACCTCTGATATTTTGCAGCCTTTCTTTTATTTACTGTTCTTTGTTTGTTTGTTTACCTCTCCCTCCAGATTCTGACCTTCATGTTTTTGTTGCCTTACACAAAGGGTGTCTTCTTTTATGGATCCAGGGTGCTTAGTACTAATTCCACTGGTGTGCCTCTCTGACACACGTCGCCGCGCTTCCCCCAGTGCCAGCACTGGTAGATAGTAAGCATTCCCATTCCCAGATGTGTTATATCTTCTCTGGCTCTTCTGCCCAAATGTTGAATGTCATTTTCAGGTGCCAGTGATGACCAAAATAACAAAAACACGCCGTACCTGACCAGTAAACAACCTGTGCTTTAACTGGATGTGGCTGCCAATTCTACCCTGTTGGTTGTCTCCTTTGAAAAGATATGGTACTGAGTGTCCATAACCATGTAATCATTCCTTCTATGTGAAAATCTCTTCAAGGTAAGAAAGTCTTCAAGAGCAGTGAGGAGACCCAAATGAATGACCATCCCAGTGGCTCTTGAGTAAACTTTGGGCCTGGACCAGAGGCCCTTCTTCAGACAAAGTTAAAATAGCTCCGTAGGGGTATTGCCAGTGTGGCATTGGAGGGCAGGGGACGTTTATCACAGTGCAGCAGTCCTCCGGGCGGTTCCTGGGGTTGATATGTCCTAGAGGCAAGTTTTTGTGCCAATATTCTGTCATTTAGACTGTTGGTGAATTATTCCAGAACAGGTCAAGCTCTGCACACTTAACATTATTTTTTACTATTAGGAGCATCCCAACAAAAGGAACATTTGCTCTGGTCCAGGGACATAGTACAAGGGGCAAAGGAGACTGAAGGAGCAGGGAAGCAAACCGGAACTAAAATAGTATGGTGAACGACAGGAACAATGTTGCAAACACACTCTACTGGGCTGAATAATGACTGTGTCTGGAAAAGAGAATTCTTAAAGGCCATAACCACTTATAGAAATGATGCTATGCTGAAGGAAAAGTGAATAGTTAGATGGGGCTTTATAGGATTATAGACCAGGTAAAGTCAGACAATAACCATTATAATATTTTATTTGGAAGTGCATGTAATTCATTTGTGTGGGTGTTGGGGTTTGGTAGTGAGGCATATATATCATGATGTGCCTTTTATGAGAGAAATAAATAAATAAAACAATTTTCAATAGATCTAAGACAGGTTAATTTTATTCAACTGACAAGTGCTTATGTGTGTCTATTGGGCTTAGTGAATTTGAGTCTCTCTAAGGTAAAATGTTTTCCCCTGGTGAATAAGTATAACTACCTTTTATTTCAGGCAAAGAACGTGAATGTGGAATTTGAGAGTTGTTGATTGACAGGTTAGAGGAAAATAGGACAGGAAGTATGGAAAGGCAGTGTGTGCCTACAGGGAAGAAATAAGAAAAATAATAAGCATTATAACAATAATGTCTTGGATTTGTAGATTGCTTTAGTGTTTACAGAATGCTTTTCTCACTTGAATATAGTCTTCTTCAAAATAAGACATTTGTTTTCATTGATCTTTGATTACTCAGTCCTTAACATAATGTCTGGCTCATATTAAGAACTCAGTAAGTATTAACTTCACAGATATACCAAAGAAGAATTGATGAAAACATTTACTATTTTATCTAATTTTTGCTATAATCCTACAAGATTGGATTTATTTTTTGATTTATATATGAAACACTCAAAACACATGGACATAAAATGACTTGTCCAAAATCACATTAGTCAAAATTAGAGCCAGAGTTCCAAACCACGTTTTCTGTCATTGGCAGAAGCTATTTACAGAAATAAAGCTCAGTTTCTAGGGTGAAATAAGGTTAGAACAGACTTTTAAATGAATCTTAGATTTGTGTTTAGAAAGGAAAAGAGAAAGAGAAGTGCTTTCTTTTATTTTTTAAGGTCAATTGCTATATGTCAGCAATCACCACAATACCTTTTAATGAAAAGAAAAATTCCCTCAAACTTAGTGGCAAATAACAATAAGAATTTATTCTCAAGATAATGGGTCAACAGGTCAACTGACTACAGATGAACTTATCTAGGCTGAGAGTGGCTGGTGTCTCTGCTTCAAGTTTTAGGTTGGGCTAAGTTTGGGTCCTCACTAGGTGTTAGTCTCAGAACTCTCCCAAGTATGTTCATTCGGGGTCTAGACAGAAGGGCCATCAGCTACCTAGGTGAGTTATTCTCATGGTAAAGATGGACAAACCAGAGATAAAACCATTCTTTCAGGTACATTTCAAGTCTATGCTTACATCTTTACTGCTAATATCTTGCTGACCAATATGGTAGTCAGAATGGATCCCAAAGATGCCCGAGCCCTAATTCATGGAACTTGTGAATATGTTATGTCACACAGCAAAAGAGAACATACAGGTGTAATCTAGGTTGTGAACCTTAAAATAAGGAGGTTATCTGTATAGACCCAATCTAATCACATGGGTCTTTCAAAGCAGAGAGATTTTTTTCAGCTGGAGTGAGAGATGCATCAAAATGAAAAGGTAGAGGGATCTGAAGCATGTGAGAAACTCAACACACCACTGCTGAAGGGGGCCACATGGAAGCATCAGCAGCAATTCAGACAGCTTGTAGGAGCAAACCGTTCCTAGCTGTTAGCCAGCAAGGAAACAAAAATCTCAGTCATACATTCACAAGGAACTAAATTTGATGAACAATTTGAATGAGCTTGAAAGCACAGTCATCCCTAGAATTTTCATGTAAGGGTCCAGCCTTCTCATAACCTTGATGTAGGCATTGTGAGACCCTAAGCAGAAGATCCAGTTGAGCCCACTGAACTTCTGACTTACAGAAACTATGAGATAATAAATGGAAGTTGTTTGAACAAATAACTTTGTGGTGGTTTGTTATGACAGCAATAGAAATTATTACAGCCAATGAAAGTCATGTAGCCAAGCTCAAATTCAAAGGTCAAGGAAGACTACTCTGTCATTTGGCCGTGGCCAATCTTAAATGTAATTCTACAGGACAGTGGAAAATTGGAGCCAACATTTTAAACTTCCTCAATAGAACTGAGGTGAAGGAGGGCACAACTGTCCAGAGGAAGTTTAGCTAAAATTATTGGGAAGTCAGGAGGCTATAGAAAAAAAAAAACCTTCCCCAAGATACAATAGCCCAGAAAAGAAAGATATCTTAAATAAGTTGTTAAACCAGAGAAGTTGTTAAGTGACTTTTGGAAAAAGTAATTTTGACTTGTAATGGGCAGGAGTAGTTTTTACGTTTACCAAGAAACAAGGGACTGTTTGGTGTGGAGTAAAAATTAATACTTGAAGATTAATATTCTGGGCAGAATCCATAACCAACTAGGCTTCATTGGTTATTCAGCTTTGTATAGTTTGCCCCTTGATATTTTTCTCATCAATTTATGAATCTACATTTGTATTTCACAGGGCAGATTCTAAATATTCAAGGCAGAAAATCCAGGAACAATATGGAGTACAGGCTATGGTCCCAAGATTTGTAAAGGAGCATTTTCTTTTTGTTAGAAGGTGGCAGCATAAATTATTGTGACAGTATCTCTCAAGGGCTCAGGGCCATGCTGAAAATGGGTCCTTCAAGTGTTTTAAGGAGAGGATTATTTTTGGACTCGTTCATATGTTCTGCCTTGCATCTGTAATTCTGGCTGTCGGATGCAGTGAGTCACTAGCAACCAATGCAAAGGAGCCAGATCAAGCTTCTTCCAATGAAATAGAGGTGAAGTTTCTCTAGGGAAACCTTGTTTGGAGACAACACCTGTTTATAGATATATGGTTGATATCCTAGGTATAGCTCCATGGTAGGCTACTCATTTGCACAAGACTTAGGGGATTAAGATAAAGAAACCTATCCTGAGGAGAGTTTTCTTTATGTGTTAGGAAAATCTGTATCAATTTCCACTTCTAGGAAAAATGAGCTTCTCTGTCTGAGAAGCCATCTTCTCTAGAGGGGATCTGAAGAACAATGTTGAAGTTTCTCAGATTCTGAATGGGTGTGAATCCCAGTTCTTCACCATAATAACTGTGTGCTTTTGGGTAAAATACTTGATCCCACTAAACCTAATGTTATTAGTTCATAAACAGGGGCTATAATAGTAGCCCCCTCATAGGAAGAGAGCCATTTTGAGGATCAAATAGTAGCTGTGGTTATCACAATTCAGTGTCAAGCAATCAGCTGAATTGCAGGAGAAGAGGTTTAAAGTTGACATAAAAAAAGGAGCTTCCCTAAAGAAAAGAGTTACAAATCGTACTGTGAAAATTTATGGAAACTCTTTCCATGAAGTCCTTTGAAAATAATCCAACTATAAAATTATATGACAGAAGTTTCTGGCCATTTAAGAATTTATGTAGTAGAGTGATTGTCATCACCTCAAAGTTACCACCTTGGGAATTTCTACACTGATTCCAATGATATTACTTCCGGGCAAACTCTCTTTGGCACCTCATTACAAAAACAGCCTTCAAAGAATGTAATACACTCCCTTGACATCCCTTTATAAAGGATTGTTGTCATGTTAGGAGTGCTGATGTGACTTAAACATAACCAAAAATCATTCAGGTGCAGTGAAGAGGACTAACTACACAATGAGAGACAAAATCTTACATGGTTCAAACACTTGTACTGACATTTGCATTCATAGCTTCTAGATCACATGACTAGATTAAAAATAAAAATAGTTTTGTTATGTATAGGTTTAATAAGACTTCAAACCCATTTGTTTATGATGTAAGTAAAATTGTTTTAATCCATTTGTTTATGACTAAGGCCCCAAAAAGGTGTTTTGATATCAGTATGAAGACAGTTGTGCCAGGATGTCACCCTTCTACATCTGTTGTTGTTGAAAAGTAGTCAGCAGCCCAGCTGGTGAGGAACCCCACTGGGGTTTTGTTGAACAAACGGAAAAGCAATTAGGACAAGGGGACATTTAGACTATAAATAATGAAAGCTTCTGAGGACTATTTGAGAGTTTCAGTTTGGGTGAGGTGACCCTTGGCTAACCTAAATACTCTCCAAAAACCCTTGAGACATTTGCTCCTACCATGGCCAAGGCAACTCTTTGGTTGGTTGAGGTGTTAAATAGCGCAGCTGTCTAAGGAGTGACAACCCACAAAGCAGCTCAGCCCACCCACTAACACTGGTGTCTTTGCTCCTTAGGAACATGCTCTAACAATAGGGGACTTGCTTTTGTGATAGCAGCTGGAAATCATTTCTAGACTGGTCCCCATCTCTCTCAAGTGCCTCCTTGTATGAAATTATCTACCTCTTATTAAATTTGGACTTTATTCCTTCACTTCCCCTTGCCTGGAACAATAATGTGTAGTGTGTGTAGTTCCAGTATGTGTTCAAAGGCCTGAGAACCAGGAGAGTCAATGTTAGAAAATCTATTCCAAGAGCAGAAGAAAACTAATGTTTTAGCTCAATAGTCAGGCAGGTGGTTACCTCTTATTCAACCTTTTCATTCTATTCAGGTCTTCAGTTGATTGGATGAGAGTCACTCACATTAGGGAGGGCAATCTGCTTTACTCAGTCTACCAAATAAAATGTCAACTTCATCCAAATATATCCTCACAGACACACCCAAAATAATGTTTGACCAAAGGTCTGGTCACATCATATCCTAGTCAATTGACACATAAGATATATCTTCACATCCTGGTTGTTTTTAACCATGACCCAAAGTTCTCCTAAGGGACTAGTTCCTATTTGTAGATTTCTTTTTGGGGAGAAAGGGCATTGTGTATGAAAAGGGGAAGCTCTGGCCCCTATTCAGAGTTTAGGCTAGAATTGGTAGCTCAGTCACACAGCTGCTACCCCTCCCCAATACTATCCGTGTGGAATTTCCTGACAGTTGACCCCCAACTCTCTTTCCTTATGAATATAGGGCCATTGTCTGAATTATTTCTTTCACAAGAGTTTTGGACACGACAATCAATCAATAGAAGTTAGCGTGCAAGATGAAATATTTGCCATCAAGACTCTTAGCCAGGTCCAAGTAGCTTAGAAGACAGATGTTTTATATGCTGCCTCCTCTAATATTTTTTTAAATGACAAGAAACATATGTGTAATACACCTAAGATTCTAGATGTTACTTCTCTACAATCAGAATATCTGGAAAGTTAAAACATCAGATATCATTTCATTCAAACTGCTCGATTTACAGAAGAGCAAATGAAGTCCTATTGTAGATAGTCTCTCTGTCTTTGTCTCTGTCTCTGGTTGTTGGGCATCTTAAACCATCTTACAAATGGATGATTCCTCAGTTCATGAGTCTCAGTGGAAGCCAAAGCTTGACTAACTACAGATGTTGCAAACCCTAGACTTTTACATTCTCATCCTCTCTTGCAACTAAGGCATGGGCATGTGTCCAGAGTTCTCCAACCAGGTGTACTTGTCCCAAATTCTGAAATAAAAGCTTGAGGTGTGAAGATTCAGGGAGATTCCACTCTGGTGGGTGGCAGCAGCAGTGTTTTCAGAAACTCCAGGCTCGGTGCTTTGATGGTGGCATTCTTGCTCAGTTCCAGAGGCAGCAGTGGTATCCTGACTGGTTTTGCCTTGTGGTCCCAATTGCTGCCAGCATCCATGCTCTTGAGCAAGCCTTTCTTTACGGCCTTCCTGGTTATTCTGAGAGCTACTCCAGGTCTTCTCAATAAAATACTTATCTGCCTAAATCAACCAAAGGTTTTATTTTTAGTGTTGTTTTTGGTTTGCTTTTTAGTTTCTTACAACTAAAAACCCTGACTGATATGTGACCCACTGGGGACAAGCACTCAGTAGTCTTGTGGAAGAGCTGGGATCAGGTACCTGTAACTTCTAGCTCTATGTGATTTACATGGGACAAAAATCTTGCTCTTGTTATGCTAATACCATTCCTAGTTTTATTCTCTAACTTCCAGAAAACACCAGGATAGCATACAGGATCAGTTTCACTCAAATTGTGAGTAACAATGTAAGTGCCTGTATTACTGAGAAATAGATTAGGCAGAAAGCAACCTAAAACTCACAGTATTAATAGCTTAAATAAGCTAGAAGTGTATTTCTTTCTTATATAAACTAGAGAGGTGCACAGTGGGACATTTGAGGTTCCAGGCTGTTAGGGTTCCAGGCTCCTTCCCTCTCATTTCTCCTTCACCCTTTGCACTGGGGTCTGATTTATGGTATGTTTGTTGTGGTCAATACCTTCTTGTAGACAGATGGCCTACAGGGCCTAAAATGTTTCCTATCCAGCACCCCCTTTTGTTTAAAAAAAAAGTATGCAGACACTTGCTAAAATTCTTCCTTAGGCTGCTATAATATATATATCATAGACTGGGTAACTGAAATAGCAACTATTTCTCGCAGTTCTGGAGGCTGGGACGGTCAAGGTCAAGACACCAATCAGTTTGGTGTCTGGTTAGAACCCACTTTCTGTTTTGCAGATGGTACCCTCTTGCTGTGTCTTCACATCGCAAAGAGAGAAAACTCTAGTCTGTTCTTGTTTGTTTGTTTTTTAATCTTTACCCAAGAATATTTTTTCCATTTATCTTCAGATAGAGTGAGAGGGAGGGAGAGAGAGAGAGAGAGAAATATCAATTGGTTGCCTCCTGCACAACTCTGACCTGGGCTGGGACTGAACCAAAACTGAGGTATGTGCCCTTGACTGGAATCGAACCTGTGACTCTTTGGTCCATGGGCTGACAGTCTAACTGCTGAGCCAAACCAGCCAGGACAAGTCTTTTCTTCTTATAAGGACATTCAACCCATCATGGGGGCTCCAGCCTCATGACCTTATCTAAACCTAATTATCTTTCAAACAACCCCACCTTCTAATACCATCACTTTGGGAGTTAGGGCTTCAAAATAAAACTTTTAAGGGAACAGAAATGTTTAGTCCATACACCACCCAATGCCAAAATTTTGCATGGACATCATTCTTGATTTATATGGACTCAGAATAGGCTCTTATGGCAGGTGGCTTTAGGGCTACAAAGCAGGCATCTCTGGACCCAAGTAGCATTGACTGTGGTGTTCTGACCCATTGAGCACCAACAGTGGGTGAGTGACTTTGGAGAGGGAAGATCAACTCTCGGTTCAAGTGACAAAGCCAAAGCAAAAACAAAGTCCTCTCTCTGAGTGGCATGCAACATGAATATGCCTCTGGGCACAGATGGCAAACACTGGGTACAGACGCTGCAGTACCAGGAAATGGAGGCTTTTATCTTGAACTTCTTCAGGCAAATTTAATCTGATTGTATAAAATGATTGCATTATACATATTAAGTGCATGATGAGTTCTGACTGTGTTGGCCTTGGTTCCTCTTGGTTCCAGAATAATCACCAGAAATTATTCTGTATTCAGTATCTCCAAAACTCCCAAGAAAAACAAAGGATCTTCTATACTAAGAAGTAGATTATTTAACATCTCTCAAAGCCAAGATTTTATCTACTAGCAGTTTCATTCATCATCTTCAACTCTTTCTTCATTTGTCTGCTTATCACCAATTCAAACCAGCAGAAGTAATCAGTAATATTTGTGTTAGTGACTAGTTGACTAGTATTTCTTAATGGGATATGTTCTCTCTATCTCATGCCAATGCAGATACATGGTAATTATAAAAAGCCCTCTATGAATAGGTTTATTACTGATGCTATCCTGTAACCAGAACAGGTACCTTAACTTTTAATTATCTTCTCCTCCTTCAGATTCTGAAAACAATTCTTTTAAGCTATGGAATCTTCATGACATCTATCATTTTTAGGGGCACACCTCCCACTTCTTCAAACACATAAAGAGAGTTTCTTTCACCTCAGCATTGGTCAGTCAAGGTTAGCTGGTAAGAATTCAAGTCTTTTTCCATCTCAGTAATTACATCTTCCTCAGTCTGGGGAAGGAGTGATGAACAGCCATAATGAGAGCAACGAAATTAACAGTAACTACTTGCAAAGCACTTTGGCCATTACAACATGTTTTTACCTACACTATTAAAAGTTAACCATCTAAATCTCCCAACTCAACTTTGTGTCACTTGATTCAGCCAAAATGCCAACCCTGAGAAAATAATGTTTATTGCATTAGTTGTTTTTTTGTTGTCTTTTTTTTTTTTAACAGTAAACATAAAAAATCCTATAGTGGCCTCAATAAAAGTTCAGCAACCGTTCTCAAAGAAAAAAGAGGAAAATAGCACCAGGTATGTCTGATGAAAATCAAATGACCAAGAATGATGGGCTGAACCGACAAGATTACACAATAGGGATGCTAGGAAAATCGAAAGCATTGATTTTTGATTTTTTTTTTTTTTTAAGGCTGAGTACAGCCTCGCAGTATTGAAAGAATACCTGATGCTTCTAGTGTCTGGCTGTGAAGCAGGAAGCAAGCTTGGCAGCCATAGGAGTTCAGGGCCGGTTACTACCGCTGTGCCTGAGCAGGGGAAAGAATGTGGGAGGTGACTTCTCTCCCTTGGGGAGAAAAAACAAGACCAGCCTCTCTCTCACTGCTGTTCTCCATGGCACGATAAAACATTTCAGCCAGCTTCAAAATAGGTGAAATGCCATATAATGACTTCTGTCCTTTACAATGGCCTGAGCATTGGGTTCCTGAGCTTGGGTTAGCTGATGTCAATGAGAGAAGATGTGTTCCGTGACACTGACCTTCAGGAACTCCCAGGGAGACAGGAATCTCGAGGGACAAGTGAATAGGCATGAGCCAGAGCTCCCCTCTTTGCATGGTGGACATCATAAACAGTTGTCTCCTGGCTCAGGACTGGCTCAGAAACTAAACTAACCTGCTGGAGGAGGACAGCTGGCCCCTCACACTGGCCTCTGTGCTTGTGGGGGAGTGAAATGCTGAGGTGGCTGGTTTCACTTTTTTAAAAAAAAATTTTTTTTAGTAACAAAGTTTATTATGTTTAATTTATAAATGTTGGAAACAAACCAGAAAGATAAACTGAGTTCATTTGAACCCACCAAAGTTTCTCTAAAATAATATACACATTGTTCCATATAACAATTATGAAATTACTGGTTTATCAATTACCATTACTTTACAAACAAAAGTCACTTTTATGGCTAGCCTATCAATCTTAGAGATTGTGAACGGCCTGGGTAAGCGCCATGTGGTTTTCGTCCTGCCCTTGGCCTCTGCTTACCTCTCCGGTTTCAATCCTTGCCTCTCCTTTTTTACTTTACATGTTGCTCCAGCCACAAGGAACTTTCTGTTTCTGTAAAACACGGTGCTCCTCCTTCCATCTCTGAGAGTTTGCGTGTTCTGTTTTACCTATCCATCACTCTCCCCACCACTTTTGATTGCCCACTTACCATCCCAACTCCGGGCGTCTGCTTAAAACATCATTCGCTATGCATTTCAGAGCACCCTGTACTTCTTTTGTCATTACCCTAATAAGGAGAACACAGGCTTTCTGCCCTGTTCTGAGAATACACATTCACACACAACACACAGACCTGTGTACGTATATATGCACCTATCATCCATCTATAGGAACACTAGTCAGACATAGTAACAGTCAAAGCAGAAGAAATAAAGACATGCAAAATATAATGTATGCAGAGATTTTCAAATACTAATAAAATGGAGAGAGAGAAAAGGACAGAGCACCAGCCAAGAGTACAGGTTCTTTTCGAAAGAAGATATTATGAACCTAAAATTTGGGACTTTTAAAATAGCTTTACATTTTGTAACATAAAAATCATGTCAGTTTTGAACTAGAGGTTTTCCTATTTCTTCAAAGTCTAAGAGTCTCTATGAAATCCCAAATGGCTATGTAGTAATATGTAACTTTGAAAGTAATAAAGTGTTCCACCCACATTTCACTCTTCACCCTGTAACTAAGTTAAACATTTATGCTAATAGACTCATCAAATCTGGAACACTTGCACACAGAACACACACACACATGTTCATGTACTGACACACACACATGTTTTCCCAAAATATCCAATGAGTAGAGATTAAGGACATTTGGAGAATGTGAAATGGGGAGAGATTGCTTAATCTGTTAGTTACTGAACACTATCCTTTGCAAATGAACAGAATAGAATAAAAGCTTATATTTGGGAAAATACTGATACACTGACAATTGTACTTGGAGAAAAATTTTACAGATGTGAGAGACAAAAAATTTTACAAATGTAAGAGACAATCAGTGTTATAGTGGTGTTTGGAGAATGGAAGCATGTTTTCAATTACTCTTAGCCCCAGAATCAAATATTTAAAGGATGATGCCACCACTGACCAATGAAATGCTAACACTCCCCTGCTGCTCTGGTCTGGGTGGGGCCTGAGAGGGTCTTTATTCAACAAAGGGAGTCAGAAATCAAAGGCAGTGAACAGAGCTCAAGGCCAATTGTGAGACAGGAGAAACTGTATTGTTTCCAAGTATGTTGATGGAAATGTTTCTCTACACTAAGATTAAGCAAAATGCTCAGTTGATAGAAGATTTGCCCTTGTTAATGTGTTGGGATTTTTAATGTGCTAAACACAAGCACTAAACTTTCCAGAGCTGTGTGTGTGTGAGTCTGAGCCTGGATGTGTAAAGCAAATAGGAAACCCAGGGCTTTTGAATGGACTTAGACATCTTTGGCAGAAAAAAATCAATAGGGAAGCCTTTTAAATATATAGATATTGGGTTCCAATTCAAAAACGTGAAGCAGAATCTCCAAGTTCCTGGCACCTACCTGCACCTACAGACCCAGCTGGACCAGTTCACCTGACTTTGGCTTTAAAGTCTCTCCTTAGTTGAGGCAAAATTTTCAGCTGAAGATCAACTCTTTGTCTTTTAGTTACCCTTCTCTTTTCTTCATGCAGAAAATCTTTTTATAAAGGACAACTGTAAAGAGTCACATTTATATGGATATGAAGGTGGCCTACTTTTGAGGGGTGTTGTCCATTGTTTTCCAGAGCTAATTTGCTTAATATGACTGCTCAGGGGGCCCCAATTCCACAGTAGTTTCCCACAAATAGATGGGGGAAGGGGAGTATAATTTTCTTATAGGATCCCCCAAATTTTACCTTTTTAATGTGAAATAATGTTTTTCTCCCTTGAGTATGGCACTTTGTTTTTAGTGCTCAAATATATTCTATGATCTGCAAATTTTCTTATTTTTTTTTCTACAACCAACTCCTGCACTAAGATGTAGATTGTGCACATTAGCAAAAAACATTATCATCAGTTAAATTTTAAGTGTTTTCCAAAATTTACTCGATGACACATATGTATGAAGTTATGATGGATATTTGTTATGACTTTGGATCTAGACAGCCTGAGCTCAGATCCCGGCCCTGCCACTTGCAATTTGTGACCTTGGACTTCATCTCTTGGTACCTCAGTGTTCTCAGCTATACGGCAAGTATGAGAGTTAAGTGAGCTAATATTTGTACAGTGCATGAAACAGAGCCTGGACAGTAGTATGGGTTAGTCTTTATTATTATTATTTTTTATATGTGTAGATGAAGTGTGACTGTAAAACAACAACAATAACAACAAAAGTACTCCCTGCCCTGCACCATTTTCCTTTTCCTTAAAACAGAGAAACAAATAAAGAGCTTAATTCCTCCATCTATAGATTGGAAATGGGACCTCAGCCAACCTTTAGACTGAAATTTGGGTAGATCTGATGGAATATAATAAGCCCTTTTCACAAGAGCCTGGGTGGTTGTTTTGGTTGTATTCTCATTGAGGATGGGAGCAGAAAAGGACTTCACTCTTCACATTATCAGGACCCTCCAACTTGGAGAATATCAGTGCTCTAGACATCAGTTACTCATCACAATTGTCATAAGAAAGTGGAGGAACAGTCTGGCCTGTGTGGCTCAGTGGTTGAGCATTGACCCATGCACTAAGAGGTCGCTGGTTTGAGTTCTGGTCAGGGCACATGCCCAGGTTGTGGGCCAAATCCCCAGTGGGGGGCATGCAGGAAGTGGCCACTGGATGTTCTCTCTCATCGATGTTTCCATCTCTCTCTTCCTCTTCCTTTCTCTCTCTCTAAAATCAATAAAGACAAAAAAAAAAAAAAAAAAAGTAGAGCCCTGGCCAGTTTGGCTCAGCGGTTAGAGCATCGGCCTGCGGTCCAGAGAGACCCAGGTTTGGTTCCCGCTAAGGGCATGTACCTCGGTTGCAATTTGTCCCCGGCCCTGGTTGGGTTGTGCGGGTGGCAACCACTCGATGTGTCCCTTTCACGTCAATGTTTCTCTCTCTCTCTCTCCCCCTTATCTGAACAAAATATGCAAAAAATGTCCTTGGGTGAGGATTAAAATTTTTAAAAAAGTAGAGGAACAGTTTTGTATATCTCTAGGTTCAGAGAAAACTATAGGGAAGACAAGTCAAGGAGAATTAAAGGAAGTAAGAGAGAAGCCAACACTTATTGAGTGCCTAATGTGCCAGATAACACAATACACTTTACACAGATTATCTTTTTACAGAGCAAAGAATTATTAACTGCATCTTTAAATGAAGATATTATATGTAGGAGAGCCAGGATTTGAACCCAGGACTGTCTGACTCTGGTGTGTATGCTGAATTTGCCTCTACAACACTGTGTGACACATACTGTATATGTCCACCATTCATATTTATAATCCTAAGTAATCAAAATAAAATTACTTCCCTATAAGATTTTTTTTAATTAGGAAGATCATACTATGTTTTAGAAATTTTTTATTCAAAGTAATTAAAATAAAACAAAATTTTATTCTTAAAGAATTGACACATATGTTTTGAGAAAAGGTCTCTGAGTTAAACCCCTGATTCTTTGTCAGTGCAAAAGTTAATTAACCCATCCTTCACCACACATAATTACTATTTTTGTTGTTATTGTTGTTGTGGTGTAAACATTTAGGATCTATCCTATTAGCAATGTTCAAGTGTATAACACTGTATTATTTACTAATCACCATACTATACATTGTATGCCCAGAACTTATTCATATTATAAGTTTGTACCCTAAACAAATACCTTATCATTTCTCTCACCCCCACCCCAGCCCCTGGCAACCACCATTCTATTCTGTTTTCATAAATTAGGTTTTTTTAGATTCCACATGTAAAGTGAGGTCATTCAGTATTCATCTTTCTCTGTCCGCTTTATTTCACTTAGCATAATGGCCTCAGAGTTCATCCATGTTGTTGCAAAGGGCAGAATTTCCTTTTTTAATGACCAAATAATATTTCATTATATATACATGGGAATTTAGATTCCAATGCTTCTGGTAATAGTTGGCCTTCAATGGGAAATTCAAGTCCCTTGACCCCTACTGCTCCCCAAAACAGGGACATTTAGGAGACCTAGCCTCTAGTTACTGCCAGCTGGTCCCAGCATGGCCATTTCTCCTCATATGCTTCCTCAGGGATGGGACACCAGGTCAAGTGCTCATTTTCAACCCAAGGACATGCAAAGGAAGACCGAGCTCCTTGAAGATTTTCCCAAAACTCACCCCACCTCACATCTGCATACTCCACCCTCCCCCTCCCCCTCCCTTCCAGGGCACAAGGCCACCTCACTTAGAGCATGCTTCCTCTCATCTCTGGAGTGGAGAAAAATTTGCCAATGAGTGAGGGTAGGTTGAGAAATTTTATTGGATTAATGAGATATTCTGGAACCATGTAACTTCCAGAGATGATAATCATTTCTTGGATAAAGAAATATACTACTGTAGTAAATCTCAGTATATTAGATGCTCTCAGGAGTCTCTCTTCAAATTGTAGTAAACATATCTTTACTTTTTGGTGGGGGGAGAGGATACAGAATATGATTTTAATAATACTAATTATCCATTTTCATGTATTTATTGAGCTATACATAGTCTATAAGTTATTCTTTATACTGTTCATATCTCCTACTTGTAATAAAAGAATATCTTATAGCATAGACCAAACAAAAACAGGGAGAAAAACAAAACTTCAAGTCATGCCAGCCACATACTTTTCCTATTGGGAGGCAGCCAAGGCACAGGCCAGGGACACAGTCCTGGGTTAAAGCCAGAAGACATGATGACAAAGGACTCTGTTCTTCCAATGGCCAGATGTGTACGTAAAGTGCATCTTTTTACCATATATTTATATCCAACTCTAGGGAGGATCCACGGAAAAAGGTTGGTGCCTGAGATATTTGAGTGACTAAACAAGTTTTCTAGTAAGACTGATCATTCTTTTTTTTTTTTCCTAGTGAAAATCAACTGATTTTATTTTTTAAAAATCTTTATTGTTGAAAGTATTACAGATATTCTCCCTTTTCTCCCCCATTGATACCCTCCTCCCTCTTCCCACCCGCCTCCTGCCTTCCCCACACTATCGTCTGTGTTTGCTAGTTATGCATAAAAGCATATAAGTTCTTTGGTTTATCTCTTCCCACCCCCCTACCCCCTTCTCTCTGAGGTTTGTCAGTATGTTCCCTACTTCCATGAGACTGACCATCTTTCAAATTAAGTCTTTAAATCATGGAATTGGATTTAAATTATTTAAGTTATTTTTATGTCATTTTATTTTATTAAAATTGTAAGTTTCTGTCCTAGCTGGTGTGTTTTAATTGGTTGAGTGTCGGCCCATGCACCAAAGATAGCTAGTTTGATTCCCAATCAGGGCACATACCCCGGTTGTGGGTTCGATCACCAGTTGGGAAGCATATAGAAAGCAACCAATTGATGTTTCTCTCTCATAAAGATGTTTCTCTCTCTCTCTGTCTCCCTTCTTCTCTAAAATTAATTAAAAAAACATATTTTTTAAAAATGTAAGCTACTTAAAGTATTTAAAGTGTAAAGTTACTTAAAAGTGTACAACATGATGATTAGATATAAACATTGTCCAAAAAAATTTTGTCTTTTTTATGCTAGCAATATTTACTCAGTCTGAATGCAAGATGGCCAAATTTTAGACCAGAATAAATTGTAAGATGTTAAGGTGCTTTAGTAAGAGAACTGGCTTTTTATAGAATAAGAAATGACAGAATTGCCTAACACTGCTAGAGCTATCTTGAGTGACCACTGCTAGAGCTATCTTGAGTGACCTATGCCTAAATTTTATGTGAACACAGAACTGGTCAGTAAGAAGACTGTTTAAAAAATGAATTAACCTAAATTCAATACCTCTACTATCTACTCAGATACCTGGAAGTGATCCAAAGATGGGGCAGAAGAGAATGCAGCTGAGCATACCTATGCCCTATGAAATGATCAGTTTCTGATGAAAAACAAATAACCAGATCCCCACTTCCAAACTAGATTTGTAGAAGAATCTATATGCAAATTTCTGGAGTTTCACTGTATATATAGATAAAATTTCAGGAAACGATATGATGTTATTGCTAAATAAGGTTTTGACTCCAAGTTCTCATCTTCTTTCTCATTTCAGTAGCCTAAGATGGTTCACATGTGAGCCTACAGGTACCTGTTTAGTATAAAGGATCAGATGAGATTCTAATGCAAACTGAATAGAACAATACCAGGCAAATAGCATATACTTCATAAGCACTAACTACTATTATTATCATCATTTATTATTTTAAGGATAGCCACCGTCTTCTCTTGAACAGTAAGCCTCAGTGCCCTGGCCTAGACTTACTGGGGGAAAGACTGCCTCATCCAAAGGGGAAATACAATATTACAAATCATTATCCTGCTAACCTATAGTTTTCAATATAATAGTTCTATGTGTTGGTTGGCTTCTCGTGAATTTTTGAAACACAAAAGAGACAGCCACAACTGAAGACTTGTAAGTTTTACATTTGGAGGAAAATTATGACTCAGTATTGTTTCTCAGTTAGATTTTTTTAAAGTGACATCAATGTATAGACAAGGCACATTTTTCTACCCACTACCCTAAGAAATAATCTCATTTAACTCTGGGTATCCAGTCATAAAGGAGTATTTTGTTGATAGTTACTCCATAATTCCCTGTGTTCTTAAGACAAATAGACTCAGATTCTTGACCCACAAATAGATTTTGGAGCATAACATATGTAAGATAAAGCTATTTCTTGAAAGTGAGATCAGACAAATGATGAACAGAGGAAATAACATTTGAAGAAGCCATCCACCTCAAATCAAAGCCAAACTAGAGACACAAATAGATACCAAAGGCCAGATAAAACTGCTGGTTTCATCGAGAGAAAAAGTTGAGAGGTTCATAGAGGAATACAAGTATGATATTTCTTGCCAAAACAAAACAAAATCATTATCACAAAAGTTTGTTTTTGCAAGCAGTCACAGCTGTATACAATATGTAAGTATGTGTCGCAGGCTCAAAAACCACATGGAAATTGAGTTAAGAATCTGGCTTATATTCATCAAAGTTTGGGTAATGTCAAGGTTAAGCCAAGTCTCCCAGCCACAGAGCACTCCATGAGATGCCACAGCTCCTCCATCCATCTGGTTCTTTATATTGTGTTGTTTGATCACCAGTCATTTTGGATCCCTCCACACAGAGGTCTGGAAAGTACAGACAGGGGTTCAAGACTCCACTTTGGGTTTTTTCCCTTATCCCTTGCAGTAAGCTCTGATTCTAGGAGTGAGCCACATACTTTCTACGTCTTTGTCTTCAAAGGAATTGCACTTCTAGTGTGTAAGAACTTTTTATTAAATTTATTGGTGTGACATTGGTTAATAAAATTATATAAGTTTCAAGCATACAAAAAAAATCTGAACAAAAAATAATGGTGCTATTCATCACTGTGCTTTGGTGGGAATTTAGAGGGAGACAAGATCAGAACAAAGAAAATCTAAGGAATGACATTATGGGATCCCTGTCCGGGGGTGTGGATTTGGAACAAAGGGAAATCTTCAGTTATAGCTAAGCAAATTCTTTCTTTGAAATAGACTTAGGAGTTTTCCACTACCAGTGGTGATGAAGAGAGAAAAAGATTTTGTTGTGGAATTATGTGTGAATAAATAGTACAGCTGGTGGGAGCTTCAAAGTGGAACCAACAAAATAACAATTACATATTGATTATTCAAATGTTCTCTATCTAGATTCGTCATGAGCTTTTCCACATTGTCTGATCTGACAGATCTTTTAACTGGATGAAAGGGACTGCAGAAGAAATTGAGATGTTGAAGCCAAGGAGAGAGATCTAGAACAGAACCTTCCCTTGGGACCATTAAAGGAAACCAACCTGCTGGCATCTTGATCTTGAGCTTCGAGAAGATAAATTTCTGGTCTCTCAACATCACAGTTTGTAGTGCGTTGCTATGGCAGCCCAAGTAAACTAATGTAAGTGCTCAGTAGATGTTTGCTATACAGAGAGGAGAAGGGAGGGGAGGGAAAAATGAATGTGTCCACTGAACAATGCAGAAGAATTGACAGGATTGCCACTTCCCCTTGAGTTGACCTCCTTAAACTACCTCAAGTACTACATTTTTTCTGGCCCCAGAACAGTATCACTGGATTGTCTTAAGTCAGGGAGAATGTGCTGGGAAGAATTGCGGCTACTTGTAGACAGAGGAAAAGCAGAGCATCCTCATCAGTATCAATTTATAGACTCATTTTGGAAGGAGACTGGGCTTCAAATTATACCACAAGTAACACAAAAGCAAAACTCTCATTCTCCCCAAGGCTATTCACCATTTGCAAGTATAAATCAATAATGCAGTTCAAAATACCTTGTTTCTTTTATGAATGTCCTGATTTCTCCAGCCCAAAGAAACTTAGAGTCCAGAATAAAATAAAACAAGGCATCTATTCCTAGGGCCCTAATCAGTGCAATCATTGAGCAGTATGTTCTGGGAATTCACTTACATTGGGTAATGTATGCAAACATGTAACTCCTTACTACAGGGCCAGCCTGCTAATATATATCATTCCCCATTTAGGTCCAGGAGGCTGAGGGAAGGAGAGCGCTGAGCTATATGCCTTTTCAGTGTCATCTCAACAACAACAAAAATTCCACAGAGATCTAAGAGTATATGGCTGCCAATATCTGGATCTTTTATTGCTAACTGTTCCCTTTCATTTGCTTGTGGCATAGTTTTAAATCACTAGTGCAGCTTATGTTTTGGAGAAACCAGATGATTTCTCTATATCCTGAGGTCAGACTCCAACAGCCCATCAGTTAGCACTGCTGTGGGCTATGCATGTGATGTTTTAAGTACTTCATTAGACCCGGTTTTGTCCCCTGGGGCTTCCACCTAACAAAGGGTATAACCGGTGCTTTCCAAATGTTCCCCTCGTTTTAAATCACTGTTATTCCATGCAGGCAAGCTGTGCGAGAAAGAGAAGCCTAGGGTTTTAGATGGTCCCTTTGAAATCTTTAGTCCAGGGGTGGCAAAGAAATTTTATTTTAATTAACTTTCAGCAATTGATTGTAACTACCTAGAGCATGACATTGAAAATGTGTCAAGGCGAAATGTGGGCTCAACAAGAAATAATGCTAAGACTGATATTGATGTCTGATAGATGAGGAAACTGAGCTCCAAAAGCACTCAACGCTATTCTTAAGATCACATAATTGGTTAACAAAAAAGTCACAGTCAGAATCAATATGTACTGACCCCCTTTCTACTGAACCTTTGGAAAAAAAATCTTAGTAGCATGAATATAGCATAACTGTTCTCCAGATGGTACACAGGTCTTCATTCTCCTATGAAAATATAATTCAGAAAGTGGTACCAAAAGCCTCTCATCCCTGACAAACATTTATCCATTTTTCCCTCAAGAATGTTTATTTTTCCTTTGCTTAGAGTTTTCTGTTGAGACTCTTTCTATGTTACAAATTCCGAGATAAAGGTTGCCCCTTAGTGCTATTTACCCATCTGTAAATTGGGAAGAGTGATACCCAGAGTTTAAATTCTTATGTTGAATTTAAGTTTCTAAAACCCTTTGCATGTTTTAGAAAAATTTTTCAAAAATGTAAGTTATCAATATGCCAAATAGAGATAAGAAAATATTAATGTGTATATATAAATGTAAAATATTCTGTACTTGAATTTAGTAAGTTATAGAGGGAAAACATTTTGGAAAAAAAGTAAAATTGATAGTGAACTTTTGTGACAGAATAAAAGCTAAGAGTTAAATTCTAATTCCTTGTAGTGGTTATTTTTTTCCCTTGGAGAAGGACGTTAAGAACTTTGTGCTGCAATACCATCTATTTTTTATTGCACCAATGAACAGGTACATATTTCCAAACTGCCACTTTTCATTGCTGTTAAATAAGAATAGATGAGGTTGAAAAGATATGAAGATTCATTAGTCCCAGCTCTAAATATTACAGGTAAAATTATTTCCATCCACTACAGCCACTGCAGACTCAGAAAAGAGTCACACAATACCCTTGAAAGTTACATTCCCAAAGAATGTGGCCCCTGTTGGGACAAGTACCAAGGCGACAAGGCACAGGCCCCCTGTTCACAAACCCAACCTCTTATGCATCCTGCCAGATAAAGAATAACATTTGATCTCATGGGAGGGAGTTCTTTCTATATATTAAGAATATCCAAAAAACTGGGGGAGGAAGAATTTGATATTGATGTGGCATTTTCAAATAAGTTGTTTAGTCAGAAGTATTATTAAAATTCGCTTCTTTCCTGTCACATTAACCAAGGCAATAATTACTCCAGAATAACAAGCAGTATTTACTCTTGGGGCAAAGCTGGCACAAGGAGCCATGAATTCTACTGAGCACCTATCTGCCCTGCATTGTGTTTGGGGGTTGAAATTTATTACCCTATTAATTGTCACAACACAACAAAAGGGTTGTGATCTGCACTTTAAAAATTGGGGCATAGAGACATGGAGGGCTTCAGTGGACTGAGGTAGCCCAGTACCCTGAAAGCAAGACATGAAATGTCCCTTGGATCCGTTCCACTAGACCAGCCTGAAGACTGTTCTATCCCCCAGCTCCTAATGGGAATACCTCAGTCTCCCATACTTAGGAAGGGCTAGTCCTACATACTTGCTTGAGGTAGTGTGTTGAACTTGCCTAAAAAGGTGCACTGAGAGTAAGACATGACTGGGGAGGGGTTACTATACCTCATTTACAACATTTGTTTCAACTTGCAGTTCACTAGGGTTTGTTACTTATAGGATTGAGGGGAAGAACTATGTCATACAACCTGAATCCCCCATGGCATTTAGCTCCTTGCCTTGCACATAGTAGGTGTGCAATACTTATGAGTACAGTGGATGGATGGATGGATGGATGGATGGATGGATGGATGGAAGGAAGGATAATAGCTCAGTGATGGAGTGTCCTCAGCTGCCAATCTGTCCCTCTCTTTTGATTTACCTTCTAGCACCTGAACCACTTCCCAAACAAAAGTTCTTTCTTCCTCCTTCTCCAATAGCTCACCTGATTTGCCCTCCACTGTATCACCCTCTGCTGACTTGCCACAGTGTAATGAGGACCCAAGGAGAATGATTCAGCTCAGTGTCACATCTAAATCTTTCATGACCGTTTCTCCTTCATCATTTGTTCATTGTCAGTCTGAGTGACTCAGCTCCTGGCTTAATGGAAGTAGTGTTTATGGTATATATATACTATCATATGTTTGTATATATAATTTTATATAACATATTTTCATATAAAATAAATATTTAAGAACTCTGACATAGACACTATCTCTTGATTAGGGCCAGTAGGACACACCTCTTGAGTCTCATCTTACAGGGGGTAAAAGTGACTTAACCAAGGTCACAAAGCTAATTAAGCTGGTAAGTATCAGCTACACATCCCATGTTCTTTCCACTGGACCACCAATCTCTTCTTCAGTGACTGCATGACCTTGTTTCCTCCCTCAGGGTAAAGGCTTAACACCAATGACTCAGTTCTAGCACCACGCAATGGTTACTGATAAACTTGACCACAGCTTCTATGGAGCACTCCTGTTTTTTAGCTCACTAGCCTTAAAGGACTCGTGAAAGCATATTTTTGTTACAAACAAAATATGACCTCAAATATTTAATATATTTAAAAACCCAGCCTCACTAAAATCTTATCAAAAACTGACACTCCCCATTCATGCATTTGTGAAATTCGGGGGGATGGAGGTAGCATAAGAAGCAAGTATCGTAGGAGCATCTAGAGGTCTCTGTCCCAGTGGAGAGTCCATTGCCAAAAACAGTCTGGGAACAGTCAGCATGGGTGGGGCACCCAGACCAGTCAGCACTGATGGCCCAGGTGCTCGGTTTGGAGAGACGAGGAATGTGTCCAGGCAGGAGTGCTGGGACAAGATGTTAACTGGAGAAGGAGGGCAGGGGCAGCACACACGTGGACTGAGGGCTGTCAGGCTACTGGGTTCCTTAGGGCACCAATTCGCTATGTGCATCTGCAGGAGCATTTGAGTCCCCAAAATGCATTTAGGCCTTGTTTGTAATTTAACTTATTTTTAATTAACTTAAAATTATTTTTTCCTGGATCCATTTTTCTGTGTGTCAAGAGATTAGACTGAGACAAATTTTCAACTTCTCAGCTCTGTGACATGAGGAAGAGTTTTTAATTTCTCTGAGGCTTGAATTTCTACTTTTGTGAAATAGACAGACTTTGCCCTGCCACAAAGCACAATTGTGAGATAAAATAAGATGATCACCATAAGGCATCTAGGACGATGCTTGCCTCATCATTTATTTTCTGGGTGGCTTTTTATGTGCTTCTGTCTCATACCAAACATGCACATTTCCAACAACTGTCTTGATGCCCAAAGTCCAGATCCCTTGGAAAGACTCTTGTCAGCATTTCTTCAATCTGGAGACAAAATATATTACATAGATGGATAAATGGATGGATAGATAGATAGATAGATAGATAGATGATGGAGAAAATAAATAGATGATAGTTACATAGATAGATAGGCAGAGAGACATGGAGATAGAAATATATGATACATGCATACATACATAGATGAGAGAGAGAGAGAGAGAGAGAAGAGAGAGAGAGAGAGAGAGAGAGAAATTGATTAATGAAAAGATAGAAATAGAGAAGTGAAGTAGTTCTTGACTCATTCACACCCCCTGGAAACATCACCATTTAATCTCCCTGAATCCAAAGGCTGGGTAATTGCAAATAACACTTGGATTTAGGAGGTTTCACTGCAGGTCTTGTAAATTTCTTTCTTTTCATTGAGTAATGAGACATCAGAGGAAAATGGAAGTTACAGATAAGAAAGAAAAAATTAAGCCTACGCAGATACTACAAATGGGCTTAAGTGAAAATCGGAAAGCAAAGACCACATATTTTTCTCCCTCTAACTGTGCGTTTTCAACCCCTCAACTCCACCAGGATGCCAGTAAATGCCTCACCCCCTCACCTTCTCTTCCTGCCAAACATGTCTCTGATCTCAGCTTTTGCTGTGTAGCTGGGTAACTAAATTTCCTGTTTATGGGGAACCTAGGAATGAGAAGATTCACACTGAGAGAAGAGGAGGAGAGACTGTAAGGGTAGGTTCTTAGAAGAAAGGGCACTGGAGGGCAGAGTCCTTTGAGACTAGATGTCCTGGAATAATCGCACAGGTCCCCTGCACATCAAGCAGGAAGAGTCTCAGGAAACAGCACCCTCACTGACCACGTACAAGAGGACACATACAAGAAGTGTACACAACGGGGCTGAGCGGAGAGGGCACCATGTGTGCTGCTGGCTTGGAGTCTCCGACAACAATTTGTAGGATTTATGCCCAAGGATGGAACTGGCTCAGTTTTTCCCAGCCAGACTCCAGAAAATGAAGTTTCATTTCGAACATTTTCACTATCAAGAACCCATTTTTAACTACAAAATATTCCGTGGTTATGACTGTAGCGAACATTTCAGAAGATATATTGTGTACCAAGCTCCATTTAAGTGTTTCCTGTGTATTGATTCCGTTAATGTTTGCTCCATCTCTACAAGGTTAGTGGTATCACGCCATTTCACAGGCGAGAAAGCCAAGGCGCAGAATCACTGGAAAGGGGGAGCTGAGCTGTGACCCAGGAAGTTAGACTTCACAGCCCCTACAATAAACAACCATGCCATGCTTCCCCCGATGGGAGGTGTGCTTCCAATAAAGGAGCCATGAGGACAGAAGGATTCCCTGCCTCCAATATCACTCTTCACTTAATTTCATACAGCTGGAAAAAAATATATGTCTGTGCATTCAATCCACAAGCAGCACATGAGTGTGTGTGGACTTGTCATGATGGCCTCCTTGCCCTGGCACTGCGTGGTTAGGCCCTCCTCCTTGACCCCATAACTCCCAGGGCTTACTGTCTTAAGGCCTTTTCATATTCGCTCTCAGACATTGGCTGTAGATTGGTCATGTCCTTGGGCTCAGAGACTGTCTTCTTTATTATTGCAATTCTCGCAGTCATCATGCCTTGCCCATAATAGGTGCTCAGTAAATACTTCTAGGATGAATGAATGTGTACTTCTGTATTTAGCTCCTCCCTACCCACTGAGGGTATTTGTAAGTACAGATAATTTGGAAATAACTATCTTAGACTGTGTACTTGGTGGTAATACCAGGTCTTTTGTGAGAGGGGATTTTAGAGTGGGGCTGTATGAGAGCTCCCTCAAGAGGGCTAGTATATAAAGCATGTCACAAGGTGGGTTTTAGGAGCCCTTTCCCAAGCCTCTGATAAAGCAGCTATTTCAGATAGTAATGGGCATATGATTAGTGGGAAGTGAGTGATCAGTGAAGAGGGCAGCGTCTTTGTCCAGTCCTGGTCTGAGAGTGTTCTAGGTCATGACCTTTCATTCCTCAAAGCTGCGAGGACCACGCTCACCACCAGAAGAATGAACTGGATGGACTTGGGGTGTGGTCAGATTACCTGGCCTGCTGACCCCAACTGGCTGTGTAACAGAGGTTTGCTCCTTTAGGTCCAATTCTGGCCAACTCGAAGGGACACTTTTCCTCCCCGGCTCCTACCAAGGCCATGACCCTAGTGGGAGTCACTCATTACTAATGATGATGAATAAAAAGGGACACTGAGAAATTTCATCTGAAATTGGGCTTTGTTGGGCGAGAGCCTAGGAGGTTGGCACTTTATGAGACTGGTGGAGCTTTTTGTCACAGCTCTTGGCTCTATCCCATGGGGATGTTTTAGGCTTTTAAGAAGTTGACTTTTACTCTAAGAAGCAGCTAAGAACTCCCCGCACACTCAGCCCAGGCCCAGGATGGAATAAAACACAGCTCCCTAATGGCAGCAAGGTCTGTATTATATTATTTGAAAATGATCTGTGAGATTTGGATGGCAAACCACTGATGCTGAGAGGGTCTTTTTGTCCTCAGTTGGAATATACATATTGAGTTTATTTCTTCCTCTTCATTTTTTAGAGCACCCATCACTAAGGTGAGGGTGGGGAAAGAGATGGACAGAGAAGAGGACACAGAGAACATTCCCCAATAGGTGACCATTCAGGTGGGCTTACCAATGAGAACTGTGCTCAAATCCTATCTTTGCTTGTGAAGCCCACTCTGAGACAACAACATGCTTGTCCTTCTTTGTTATCTGACATCCCACCGGCCTTTGCACCACCTCTGTAACCTTGGATAACTTTTCTTTACAAAATGAATCCTCATGCCTACACCAAACATTCAGCACAATAGCACGGATCCGTCATTACCTATTGAATCTTAAAACTTCTAAAAAATAAGAAATACATAAAATGAGCATGGTAAGAGTGTGTTGGATATGCACCCAGAATCAAGCTTTTGATTTCTGGTAGAAATAAATCAAAAGCAGACACTTCCCTTAACCAGAGATGAAGCAGTGCCTGGAGCTGAATAACAGCAGGTTGCTGAGTCTAAAGTGCACATAAAATCCAATTGTAAGTTGGCTGACCACAGAACATAACTGGATTCACTTACTGTTAATTAGGATGAATAAAAAGAGACACAGGGAGATGTGAAGCTTAGAATTATGGGTAGTGAAAGCCACTTGATGGGAGGAAACCATTTTTTCCTGGAGTTTTGGAAAATCACTTCATATAGTGTCTGGACCATTATATATACCCTGAAGTTTGCATGTAGTAAAAACCAAGAATATTTCTGATAAAACTGCACTGCAGGAAACCAAATCTGAAGGGGCCTTAAGGGTCCCAAATGGGAAGGATGAGTGTGTTTGGCTGCTTATTAAAGAATGGATCTTCTGTGGCTGGCCAGTGTGGAAAGACAGTGTTTCTTCTGCCCCAGGTTATAAAATGCACATCACTGAGCAGCGCTCTGGATATTGTCAGCTGAGGTTGGTGTGACGCCCAGATAGCCCACTTGATTATCAGTCATTTTATTGGTACCTCCTGGTGCTAGCTTCTCTTCCTTTGAGTGAGCTCACTATTCCCTCGCTCTATTTAGAAAAGAAATGAGCTGCTAGGTTCGTGCAAGCGAGGGGCAAGTGTAGGGAGGTGTAAGGCCAGAAGAAACCAATTAGACATAGTGCTGGTTAATAACATAAAGGAAACATTTGTGGGGATTCTTACTCCATATGCTGGAACATCTCTTTGCCCCACTTTCTGACCTGATGTGAGATGAGAGACTTATTTTAATCCTAATTCTATTGAGGACATTGGAGTTTTCCAAAGAGAAGGAGAGTTTTGCTGAACATTTTAAACAATTGATTGCAGATGGATTTCCTTGGTATCATTTTGGGGATTATTTTCTCTAAGTGAGTCCTAAAGAGAGAATGCACATATTCACCAAAGACTGAAGGATGCTAAAATATTAAGCAACTAGAATTGCAAATCCAGCTGCATTCAGGTGCCACTTTGGGCAAATGGCTTTAATTCTCATTTTTTCCCTTGATGCTTCTCTGATGCATCTAATACAGTAGCCTTGGAAGGGTAGGCATCACTGGGTAAATTTGCAAAATCCTTTCAGATGCATACTTTGAGGATTTAACAATAATAAAGAATGACTTTTATTTCAAATTAGTTTTAGGAGAAATTGTAATGAGAATGGTTTTGTGTGTGTGCGTGTGGGGGCGCTGATAGAGAGAAGAGGGGAGCAAGGGGAGAGATTCTAGCAAAGAGGCCAAGATTAAAACCAGGCTTTGATTCCCACCCATGTTCTACTTTTAAATGGTTATTATCAAATAATCACCATGTAAAGGTAAGGATCAAGAGTATTGGCACAGCCCCAGCACTGCTCAAACAGAATGAATGCCAGTTGGAGAATTCCAGCTGGGCTGTAACTATGCTTTGGGCAAACATCAGCCATGAACTGATGTTCTAGAGCCTCTGTACCTTTGCTCACCTATGGCCAGAGTGGAAGTGCAGGTGTTATCTTGCTCTGTACCATGAGACAATGATATCTTGGCTACAACAAATTAAACCACATTTTGACTCCTCAGCTGAAAGCCACATGACATATGTAATAGTCCAGTGGCTTAGAAGGTGGCTAAGTACAAGATACGTGTGCTTCTTTTTGGATTAAGTCCAGCCAGTCAAGTAAGAGCTTCTCTCTAGATCAGTTGAATGAGTGATGCAAGGTGCAGAAAGAGGGAACAGAGGCAGGGTAACCATAGAGAGAGCCCAAGATTAGAATGATAAAGAGCTAGAAAAAAAGCTGAGTGTTAACAGCAAACTCACTAGAGAAGGTCCCAATAGATGCTGTTGACAGAGAGGACCATTGGGTACTTGAGCTTCTGAGGATCTGGGGTGATGCTTCAATTCCTGGGACACCTACAGTGGGAAACTTAAGGTGGTTTCCTGTCCCTCCTCACTTCACCAGGTGTTCCTTGCTAGATCCCCATCACCTGAAGTATTTTAAGCATGTCCTTACTCCTTGTGAGCCAAAGTAATTATAATAATAATAACTATAGTGATCAAATGCTTAGTATATGATAAATGTTTGAAATAAATTTAATATTTTAATTATTGTAAAAACACTGTGCAATAAATACTATAATTAAAATATCCA
This sequence comes from Molossus molossus, assembly GCF_014108415.1. Taxonomy (NCBI): domain Eukaryota; kingdom Metazoa; phylum Chordata; class Mammalia; order Chiroptera; family Molossidae; genus Molossus; species Molossus molossus. The sequence continues at coordinate 26,796,934 of NW_023425366.1, read as the reverse complement.
TTTTACAGATGAGTAAACTGAGACAAAAGGGGGTCAAGAACAGCAAGAGCTTTCCTACTGAATGCAGTAAATACTAGTGATTAGTCAGTTCATTGAAAATGCAAATTGAGGCCCTGCCTGGGTAGCTCAGTTGTTTAGAGCATCATCCTGATATGCCAAGGTTGCTGTGAGGGCACATACAAGACTCAACCAATGAATTCATCAATAAATGAAACAACAAGTCAATGTTTATCTATCTATATCTATCTATCTATCTATCTATCTATCTATCTATCTATCTATCTATCATCATCTATCTATCTCTTTTTCCCTCCCTTACTCTCACTAGCTCAAATAAATAAATTTTAAAAAAGAAAATGCAAATTGAAACAAGGAACTGTTAAAAACTGATCCATGAATACCTTAGACATTTTGCTTTCTTTAAAACATATTAATGTATATCAATTTGACAAGGTTTTTTCTTCCAGTAGAAATTGCTAATTGGAATTCAGCACTGTTTTTTCTGGCAGAAACCGCATAACATATGCTCAACATTTCCTAGTTCAGTTTCTTTGATGCGAAATAAACCTGGAGACATGTGTGAAGCAATCCAATGCAGAATCCTTCTCTTTCATTTTTTTGTAATCTTTTATAGTTATTCTTCTAACATCCAACTGGCGTGGCTTATTCCTACCCAGTCATTCCAAAACATTCAGCCTAGTTTTCACAGGGGAAAAAAGCAACTTTTTTTCACACTCAGATTTAATCATTAGTTATATTTAATTAAATTATGTAATGGCAACTGGTATTGAGAGATTTGAGGAGTAACTCAGACAAATCACCTGGTAAAAGCAAGAGTGTATTGGTCAATTGGAGAGGATTCTGTATTCCAAGACTGTTGAAACTACATGTACCACCTCACATACTCACTTGGAATCCATGCTAAATGATTCTCCCCCGAAGCTGGAGGGGACTTGGTGACCACATTAACAGAGTATGGTAAAATTATACTATCTGAATTCCATGCTAAAGCCAAGCTAATTACCTTAGCCCATAGCCCATAGCCGTGACTGAGCTCCCAGCTGACACCAGCACCAACATGCCAACCATGTGGATGATCTATCTATCTTAACAGATGCTCAAAGTTAAAAATGAAGTTAAAAACTTTTAAATAAAAGAAGTTTTGTCCTCTTAGCTTTACAAATGCCTTCGTGAAATTTAAATGGTTAGGTCTGAGTTCTCAGACTCCCTGGCTTTGCCCCTTCTCTTTCTACCTCTGGATCCTCTCTTCACTACAGCATCTTTGGTCACATGAGTATAACCTTCGATCCATACCTCCAAACATTCACACATCCTGTTGCCCCATCAGCTGCCTCTTGGCCAGCCCCAGGTCCTAGGGATAGCTATGCAGGGCAATGGTCAGCCCCAGAAGAATGAACCCAGAGACTAGGTTTATGTGGGCTGAGGAGTAGACCTCAGTCACTTGGGTAGTGCCATGTTATCATGGTCTAAAGGAGAGCTGGGCTCTGGATGGACTCGGGGTGGCCATGTACCCTTGGTTCACAGTCTCCCTGTACCATGGGTAATTGTTCAGCTAGAGGGGACTAAAACAGCACCCCAGGGATCTCTTTTCAGCTCTAAGGACAGTACTGCCCACACCTCCTACTTGGTGTTTCTCTCTAAACCCTCCCCCTTATACACACACAGTAGCCTTATTCCCAAAGGCAAGTTTTACATTTTCAATCTTGGGTGCTGTTGGGGTTTAAGATATCAGCCCTGAGTGAGGTCACAAAGCAGGGATAGAAGCTGGGCTTGCACATACCTCTGAGCACAGCTAGGAAATTGATTCTGAGTGATTCCAAGGAGTAAGCACAGTGGATGACAATTAGATTTGGCTCAATAAATTGTGACTCAAAGCAAGCACCAGAGGTTTGAGAATGAAACCTTGAGCACTGATTGTCCCAACCTTCTGTCCTGACAATGACATTTTCCACTGACACTGACAAACTGCTGTCATCTCTCCCCACACCCATGCCCAGCGGAGAGTGCCCACCTCCCTACCAAATACACATATTTTTCCGGTAATGACAACCAAGTAAAGTGGAAGTGATTGGACCTAAGAGTTACTTGGCTGCTTGGTAGAATGTTACAATTGCACATTTAGGAGATTTATTTAAAAAGAAGGATTCATCCTGATGATATCTTCAGAGAAGTCTTTGAGAACCACAAAACCTTTCACATCCAACACCAGTAATGGTAGTAGCATGCTATTATTCACCAGACTGTAAGTCCCACACCTTCTAAACTTGTGTATGTCACAGACCATAGTCCACTTACTGTTTTAGTGCTATGTTTCAAGCACATTCTCTGCTACATTCAGAAAATCGTTACCCAAGAAAGCAGATACGTTATTTAATCAGAGATAGGTGTTTTATTTATTTATACATATATATTTTTTATTTTAGAGAGAGAGAAAGGGGGAGAAAAAGTGAGACACACACACACACACACACACACACACACACACACGAAGAGACCGGGCGGGGCGGGAGAGGAGGAGAGATTGACTTGTTCTACTTATTTATGCATTCATTGGTTGATTTCTTGAATGTGCCCTGACTGGGGATCAAACATGCAATCTTAGCATATCAGGACGACACTGAGCTAATCAACTGAGTTACTTGGCCAGGGCTGAACTAGGTGTTTTTAATACTGTTTTAGTTTGAACCTAAAAAACTTGAATCAAAAAATCTTACTAAAAAAAATTTTTTTGCCTGTCATTTTGTTTAAACTTAGTTCTACTAGCCTCAGAAAAAGACCAATATAAGTTATAATGCAAGGAATTTTAAGTAAAAGTGAAAAGAAAAAGAAAAGAAAATTTTCCACCTGTAATCCTGTCAGTAAATATAATTTACTTTTATCCAGAAGAGGGTTAATTCAAATTCTTCACAGACACGGCTGTGTGAAACTTTCTAATGAAACAGATTATTGAGGCACAAGTCCCCTGGGTGTAATTTATAAGTGCACTTAGAATTCTGTTTCCTGTAAGGCTATCATATCTAAGGCCAGCACAAAAATTAAACCTGTGAGAAATGAATGTCAGCTCCCTCCCTGAACCTTCTTCTGACATTTAGCTCAGAAGATCCATCTCTGCCTGAACTCATGAGTGGTGCTCTGGCCATAGATGTTGACTAAGAATTATAAAAATTGATGTTTTAATGGTACGTTCATCTTTAGAGATTTTTGAAAGAGCTTTATGAATTTGAGGGAGATGAAAGTAAACTATGGGGACGTAATTTATTAATTATTAACTATTAATTAAAAGTTCCCCCTCTGTGACCATGGGAAACTAAAATGTAAGGGAGTATTTCTGCTTCCCCTACCCCAAGACTATGTTTGCATCTTTATTCTGCTGTGGACAGTTTTTTTTGTTTTGTTTTGTTTTGTTTTGTTTATTATCATTATTTTCCCTGAGGATAATTATCCTGGTAGGGAATAGATGTGTGCTAGACCAAAAAATGGCCCTGAAAATATGACCAAATCTGTGAAACCGATGACTATGTTGCCTTACATGGCCAAGGGGTGTTAAAAGAGCTAACATACCTGGCTTCTGCTTATGTCTCTTGGCCCAGAATAAGGGCACTTAGCAATCTCTAGCCAAAAAACGAGAAAAGTGAGTACATTTATAAAGATATAAATATAATTGCAAGAGGCAAGATGTAAGGTAGTAGGGAATGGGTGTTGGGTTACGAAGTCTAGAGCAGCACACAAGTGTTAGTGGTGAGGAAAGTCAGAGATATCTACAAAGGGAATCATGCAGGGTCCTAACACCTAGACCTGATAGATTTTTAAAACCCCTTTATTCTAATATTTAGGGAAAAGAAAAAAAAAGAAATGGTTTAGATAGTTTTATCTTTATATGACACTAAAACAACTCCACATGTCATTTATCCTCTTGTGCCAGAGTTTCTTCATCCATAAAATAGAAATAAACATCCCAAAGAGTTTCTAGCAAAGAGAAGTTCTTAATTTTAGCTGCTTTTTATTAAATCCTGCACTCCTAAGGTCTTTGAACACATCATTATATTTAATAACTATAATGGAAAATTATGCTTAAAGAGGTAATCAGTCGATTTTTAGTCTAAAGCTCTGCGGTGTAAAAAACATTTTTATCCATCATTTCTAAAGAAAGTTATATGTTTAAAATAATTCTCAGATTAAATAACAGTAAGAAATAAACAAATAAAAAAGCAAAGAAAATTTGAAGAGTGACTTGATGCTGCCTGCGGGTCTATCTGACTCCATTTCATCGCCAGTGAATTCCACTGGGCTTCTTAACTCAAGAGCAGCCTCAGGGTAAAGAAGTGATTTATCATAAAGGGATTACTAAGAAACTAAAGTAGATTGTTCTGTGATGGGTCTTCATGGAGGCTGAGCAAGTGAACAACATGCAACTTCCACAGGGCTGCTGAACCAGCGAGCGCTCTTCTTAGAACAGCAGCTCTGGGACCTGGAGCTCAGAGCTAGATAGTGCTTTTCCTCTCCCCAGCCCACCCTTGTTGGACTAGGTAGTGATGTAGACTCTACATGCTTCTGAGATTTAATGAAAATGAAAACAAACAAACTTGATGACTTTAGTAGGATGAAGACATCTCTGCAAACACATCTGATTCTTGTAGAAAATTATGCTCAAAAGTACCCATACTCAACTGAGACCTAAGCTTGGAAGAGATGCAAAATAATGTCCTTGCCCTTGAATACAGACTGAAGATCACATCTGTGATAGATAAAGGAATGTCCCGCAAGAAGTCCTGTTTCCCTAAACTTGAAAATGCCTTACATGGTAGAAAGGACTTGTTAGATGTGATTAAGTTAAGGATCTTGAGATGGGGGGATTATCCTAAATTACCTGAGGAACCAAATGTAATCACAAGGGTCCTTATAAGATGGATACAGAGGTTGGAGTGATGCACTTTGAAGAAAGAGGAAGAGACCATGAGTCAAGATATGTGGGCAGCCTATGGAAGCTAGAAAAGGCAATAAAATCTTTCCTAGAGCCTCCAGAAGAAGGCAACCTGGTTGTTTTCAGCTCCTTCTGATCCATTTGGGACTTCTGACCTCCAGAAATGCACTAGAATATATTTGTGTTGTTTTAAGCCAGTTGTAGTATGGTAATTTGTTTCAGCAGCAGTAGGAAACTAATACAAGACCTTTTCATTTGCTGTTTTCATGATGGTGTGTCTCAATACCTTCCTTCTCATGAATTATTCATCTTCCTTCTCATGAATTATTCAATCTCTTAAAGAAGAGGCCAGGCTGAAAGGTACTTTTTAAGCCACACTGAGACATGAACTGCCATAGCTTCTGGTCCTTCCTTTAGGCCACAACTCTCTGTTCAGCCCTCTACACACACATACCACACACACACACACACACACACACACACACACACAATTCATGAATCTATTCCATAGGCTCTGGGTCTAGGTGGTACAGCATCTCTGTGTGTATCAGGTACATCAGAAGCAGGATTATAGAAGTAGGGTTCCATTAAACACTGGAAAATGGGAACTGTTCACAGTTGACAAAAGCCAACCAAAAAGGAAGCTGTGGAAATCCAACCTGATTTAATGAGATTTATTTGATGCATTGTCACAATGAGCTACAATGGCCAAATCCAAACTTCTGATGTATGCTTATGAGTTTGAAAGATTTAGAACAACTGTCTCCCAGTGCATCCAGTGTCTGTTCAGCTGCCAGTCTAGAAGTTACTCTACATCAAAGAACTCTGGTAAACTCCTGCATCAAGTGATTCTTTTTGATTTGGCATTGGACAATTCAATTTGGCTCCTTCTAGACCCTCACTCTTTTTTCAGGTGGGAAGACCTCTACATAACTAAAGGACTAATTTTATTGGACTGTTGATCACCAATATGCTACAGAGGGCATTTAGGTATTAATCACACAGGCATTTTGGCAACCCATAAAAGAGTTCCTAGGAGGCTGATACAATGACAAATTGGTTATTCAAAAGTTGCTAGACCAATTCTAGATATACAGTGATAAGATTAATCAATGCCCATTTTGTGGTCCAGCATCTGGGGTGAATATTCCTACTTGATGGCTCTATAAAGCAGGATATTAAAATTCCCAGGTCACTACTATCCACCTACATGCTTTGGGCTCCAGTCCCTGTGCATCTGAGAATAAATCTTCTTTCTTCTTATAACATTAGAAATAATATAATTTCCCCCGAAAAGCCATGTTGCATATAGAAAACTTCTCAAAAATTATGAGAACATTACAAGAAAATTAAGTGACTGTTACCTTATTTTAGAAAATCAATATAAAATGCTTTGGAATGGAGTCTATTATGTGCTTTTAAAAAACATACCACAAAACACTCAGCAGTGTGAGAATAGAGGGATCATATCTCAACATCATAAAGGCCATGTACGAAAGACCTACAGCCAACATCATAGTCAATGGGCAGACTAAAAGCATTTCCCTTAAGAACAGGAATAAGACAGGGATGCCCACTTTCGCCACTCTTATTTAACATAGTACTGGAAGTCTTAGCCACAGCAATCAGACAGGGAGAAAAAATAAAAGGGATCCAAATTGGAAAGGAGGAAGTGGAAACTGTCATTATTCACAGGTGACATGATACTATACGTAGAAAACCCCAAAGACTCCATCAAAAATTTACTAGATTTAATAAGTGAATTTGGCAAAGTAGCAGGATACAAAATTAACGTCAAGAAATTGACAGCATTCTTATACACCAATGATGAACTCACAGAAAGAGAAACTGAAAAAACAATTCTATTTACCATCGCAGCAAAAAAAAATTAAGATACATAGAAATAAACTTAACCAAAGAAATAAAGGGCCTATTCGCAGAAAACTACAGGTCATTGAAAAAAGAAATAGAGGAAGATATAAAAAAGTGGAAGCACATACCTTGTTCATGAATTGGAAGAATTAACATCATTAAAATGTCTATACTACCCAAAGCAATCTATAGATTCAATGCAATCCCCATAAAAATACCAACAACATACTTCACAGAATTAGAAAAAATACTTCAAAAGTTCATATGGAACCAAAAAACCTCGAATAGCCACAGCAATCTTGAAAAAGAAGAACAAAGTAAGAGGGATCACATTACCAGATTTCAGGTTATACTACAAAGCCACTGTAATCAAAACAGCCTGGTACTGGCACAAGAACAGGCAGATAGACAAGTGGAACAGAACAGAGAACCCAGAAATGGACCCAAGGCAATATGCTCAATTAATATTTGACAAAGGTGGCTAGAGCATACAGTGGAGTAAAGACAGCCTCTTTAATAAATGGTGTTGGGAAAATTGAACAGCTACATGCAAAAAAATGAAACTAGACCATCAACTTACACCATACACAAGAATAAACTCAAAATGGACAAAAGACTTAAATGTGACTCATGAATCCATAAAAATCCTAGAAGAAACTGTAAGCAACAAAATTTCAGACATCATACACAGCAGAATTTTCACTGACACATCACTTAAGGCAATAGAAACAAAGGAGAAAATGAACACATGGGACTACCTCAAACTCAAAAGCTTCTGCACAGTGAAAGATACAATCATGAAATGGAAAGGCTACCCACTGTATGGGAGAGCATGATTGCCAATGATATATCAGATAAGGGGCTAATTTCCAATATATAGAGAGTTCTCATACAACTCAACAAAAGGAAGACAAAGAACCTAATTAAAAATGGGCAGAGGAACTAAATGACACCTCTCCAAACAGGACATACAAATGGCTAAGAGACATATGAAGAATTGCTCAACATCACTAATCATTAGAGAGATGCAAATTAAAACAACAATGAGGTATCACCTCACACCTGTCAGAATGGCCGCCATCAACAAATCATCAAACAACAAGTGCTGGTGAGGGTGTGGAGAAAAGGGGACTCTGGTACACTGCTGGTGGGAATGCAGACTGGTGCAGCCACTATGGACAACAATATGGTGTTACCTCAAAAATTAAAAATTGAACTTCCATTTGACCCAGTAATTTTACTTCTAGGAATATACCCTAAGAAACCTGAAACACCAATCAGAAAGAATATATGTACTGCCATGCTTGTAGCAGCACTATTTACAATAGTAAGATCTGGAAACAGCCCAAATGTCCATCAGTAGACGAATGGATGAAAAAGCTGTGGTACATATACACAATGGAGTACTATGCAGCTGTAAGAAAGAAAGATCTCTTATCCTTTGAGACGACATGGAGGGACCTGGAAAGTGTCATCCTAAGCGAAGCAAGCCAAATAGAGAAAGACAAGTATCATATGATCTCACTTATTTGTGGAATATAATGAACATAACAGTCTGAGGAATAGGGTAGCCCCAGAGACGTGGAAGTGGGGTACAAACTAACTATCCCCAGAAGAGGGGGTAGGGGGGAAAGATAAACCACAGAACTTATATGCATGTATGCATGAACAACGGACATGGACAACAAAGCTGGGGAGAGGGTGGGGAGGAAGGGGAAGGGGGGAATCAGTGGGGGGAAAAGGGGAAACATTTGTAACAAAATTAAATTAATTATTTTAAATTTAAAAAAATAAAATAAAAAAATAATTATAAAACATACCACCAAAATTTTACAGGAAATCATGCATTGTTTTCATTCTCCTATTGGCTCCTAGTGTCCTATATCTCCTAGGGGAAAAAATCTCTTAAAATAACTTTGAAGTCTTGACTAATTTACCAGATAAATCCACTGCATGTAAAATGGCATTTTTATGAAGGCAATGAGTTAATCTCTAGGTTCCACTGGGGCCTGGAGCCTTGAGCTTTGCTATAAATTATAGCACATGCTATAATGCTTTATCTTGCACACATTACAGGAGTATTTTTTGCTGAACTGATAAACTATGATTGAATAATTGTCTATAGAAACTTCTAAAGGTCTTTAAACAACTCTTTCTTAATATATTGAACATCAAATTATCTTCATACTATATCATTTATACAAATGTATATGTTGAAAATTAAAAAATAAATAAATAAACTTTGCCACTGAAGTTTGATAAAGGATGAACTTGAAAAAAATATTTTAAGTATGAGCTATATGCAACCTAATGTCATTAAAATTTGTAAGTCAAACAAATAAGCTCTAAAGGAAAATATGGACACAGCATGATCTCTATTTAAAATGGCATTAGTTGTAGATGACAACTCATCTAATTCTAGATTAACAAAGATGACTTAATGTTGCTGTTTAACTCCATAGATAATGGAGAGTTGAGCATTAGCACATCATCAAATACAATAGGCTACGTTAATATTGTTAACCTATGAAAAGGAAATGAAAGGAAAAGAATAGTTAATGGTAAAAATAGAAGAAAAAAATTTAAATAATATTTAAGAAAACTCAGATGATAAACTTTATTTATTCTGGGAAATGATGTTCGGGCATACTTTCTTTTTTTTTTTTTTTTGGTATGTGCCCCTAGCACGAACCAAACCTGAGACTCTCTGGTCCGCAGGCTGATGCTCCAACTGCTGAGCCCAAACAGCCAGGGCTGGGCATACTTTCAATAATGGAGAAACTATGTTCTACTTCACAAGAGCTACAATGTGCTTTCCTCTTCAAAATTATGCATTTTGCCATCTTCTGAGAGAGGGGAGGAAAGCACATTCTACCCAATATTTCTATTGTGTTATGTCATTTATGGAAATAGCACCTTTGTGTGACTTGTACTTATTTCATTATATAGGATTTCTCTAAACTCTTCAGGATGTGATTACAACTCATTACATTATGTTAATTCAATCTGAAGAACTAGGAGTGTTACCCACAGGAATGGGGTGGAGAGAGAACATCATCCCCCAGAGATGACCTTGCCAACTCTTGCCACCTGCTGCTCGAACACCATCTTCTTAGGGTTTCATGTTGAGTTCAGTCCCTGCTACTTAGCCAACCCCATAGGGTTGGATCATGTCTTCACATGTATCCTATGCTCCCATGTGCAATCTCTCACCATTATTAGAACATGCCTCTTTTACCTCCAAGCTGTTTTCAGAATGTTCTTCTTTACTTGTCTGATTGACAAACCTCTAATCATGCTTTAAGTCTCAAGTCTTGCCAGCTCCTCAGTGACTCTTCCAGGGAAAACTGATTGTTCCTCTGGGCTGCCACTCCCTTGGCTCACCTGTATCCCGACACAGGAGACTGTGTAGCACGACCCGACACAGCTTCCCTGCGAACTGGGGCCTCCCATGGCCCACTGCTAACAGTGCCTGACACACACATAAATATCTGTACTGCAGATTAGTGGTTGGAAACAGACAGACTGCGTACAGGTCTGTTTTTATGTTCAAAAAGGTTTTTTAAAGAATCAATTTAAACTATTTCCAACTTATTTCCTGACCATAAATGTTTTCGAACCTTAAGGCAGCCTGAGTTTGCATTACAGCCTTCACCATTGGAAGTTAATTATTTATATCATAACTTACATTGCATATTAGAATTTTTTTTAAAACAGTGAATTCAATTCTCTAAATGCAATCCTCCCTCCATACACACACACACCAAGTATTTCTTTTGTGTTTTTATGTAATCATTTCATGGATGGTACATTTTGCTGAGTGAAAATTGTCGGATCCATATTCCAATACTGATTGGGTTATGTGTGGGAGTGTATTGGGGTGTGCTTGGAGGTGGGGGATGTGAAGATGTTGGGGGAAACAATGGGTGTAGAAAAAATGTATGGAAAAGGGCAAGGAGCTGGAAAGAAAGGGAGTGAAGGGGTGCACATTCCCTTTAGGTGGACAAATCCACTCTGCACTTGGCACACAGCCATCTCCACCTCGCGCACCCCACGCAGATGTTACCCAGAGGAGTTCTCATCCTCTGCTCCTTTGTGTTTTCCAGCGAGTTGATAGGAATACAAAGGATACACTGATTAGAAGGGTGGGCTTGCTAAATACAGAAGCAATCTGTGCCTAAAATCTCTTTATCCAGTACTATTAATACAAAGCTCTAAAAACAGTCCTCAGGATTATTCTCTATTAAATATATGCTATTTATTAGTGATTAAGCTGTCCAGGACAAATATTAACACTTGCAGGGCACAAATAATAGTTTCTTTGACAGATTTGTATCCCTAATGTCTCTACCAAATAATCTGCCTTCGTGCCCCAGGTGGCAAGATTCTGGGAGATGGAGATGAGCTTTGTGGGATCGACCTCCACTCGGGTGCCTCACCCAGGACTCTGCTCCTACCATATCACATGGAAACCTTTGGAGTGAGAATATTTAACGCTCTCAGTTTCTAGATCTGCCCCTAAATGGTGGCTAAGTTTTTCTTCCTTCATGACTTCCTGATTCATCCACATTTCTGCAAATTGTCACAACCTTAACTCATTTGTGACCATTTTTTAACTGAGAAAATATTTCAAGTGTTGGTAGAATTTGCTGTGTACAAATCACAATGCTACCTGCAAACATTCACTATTCTATTATCATTCAAAGATTATTAGAAAGTAGACTGTAAAGCATTTTATTTCATATGCTTTAAAATCTGATCAATTACTTCAAATGACCTACATGCTCACCTCGTGTTTCTAAGGAAAGCATGGCCACCTGCCTCCTCATCTATTCTGTCATTGCAATTAAAATGTGCCATTTACTTCCATTAGCAGGATAAAAAGGTGGAAAATCTCCAGGTTCCGCTAGTTAGCAACCTGATCCTGTAGAGTCGATAGCCTCATTTTTCTTTTCCTATTTTTCATTTAAAAAATACCTATCTAGTGAAAGAGAACCACTTCTCACTGCTGGTGAATGTATTTCCCCAGGACGCCATTAAACCAAGTAACAGGATCGGTGTTTAAATGATTAAGTAGGTATTATACAAGCTTTTGCAAAAAGAAAATCTAATTAAGATGGTGCCCATAGAAATCAAGACACTAATAATTAACCAAAATAATTTTGATAGGTCTATGAGAGGCTTATGCAAATGTGAGGCACTACTATTATCACACACATAAAGATGCAATGTTTTGGTGAGCTTTTAGAGTTATAAGTATGCAGGATATTCTGTGTTACATGTACTGGAGTAAAACTCTTTTCTTCTGCTCATCTTTATCTTTTTATACATTCTCTACAGTTTCAGAAGTTAGAAAACAAGCCATAACTCCTAGAGTTTGCTCTGCTGGTGACAGGCTACTTCCTCCCAGCAAAAAAAGTCATGGTCAAATGTGCCGACCAGGGTGAGGCACAAGGAGAGGCCCTGGGCAGAGCAGACAGCTCTCCCAGGCTACTCCGTTGAGCAGCACTTTGGAACCTGCCCACGGAATTCTAAACTCTTCCCCATTCCTAGCATGTCTAAAAAAATTACACGTGGAGCATAAAGTTTGATAAAAATATATTTAAAACAAGCAAGGAAAAAAAATAGTTTGTGCCTCAAGGATAACTTTCATCATTCTTTTAACCAAGTAGAGTTAAAGTATATGTATAATGATTTTAAGTATCAACTTATAAAATGTGTGATAAATCAGAAAGCAAACAAGAGGACTCTTTTTTTTTTTTCAGAAAAATGTATTTGCAATTCAAATGTTCATATAAAAAGCATAAAGTTTAAAAAGTTCATAGATGTGTGTTTTTAGAAGTGTTGTGGTTTTGCCATTCATTGCAATTACATTCCAAAATGTGTGGGGTGGTCCACATTACTCCATCATATACTCTTGTCACACTGAAGTCACTCTCATCACAACTTCTCCTGAGCTGTTATCTTCTGACAGATCTTCATGGGGCCTCATTCGGCTGAACAGGTGTAGTAACACGTAGCCACACTGAAACCTCGGGGAGGTTAACTGCGTTGGGTGGACTAAGTTCCTGTTCCGCAGAGCCGTCAATGGCAACCATAAAGTCCTGCTTGTAGAAGACTCTCCCCGACTACTCTCTTCGATGTCTGTGGCTTTGTCATAATTTAATACATCCCAGTGTAAGTTAACAGCTCGCCAGCGCTTAAACACTCTGTAAACGGCAGCTCCTTCGTGGACAATGAGACCTAAAATTCAAGGAAAAAACATCAATTTAAAAAGACTAGTCTTAATCAAAAGTTAGGAATGTTATTTTGTATGCAATTAAGGAACTAAAGAAACAGTACAATTTCTGTTACCCATCATCTTTTAAAATATGGTATTCTGACTACTCAGATATTTTCACTAATAGCAAACAACTCACCATATTACATGGAAACAATCAACATTCAAAGGTTAAGAATCTACCACCATACAGAAAGCATAGGTATTATGGAGGTATTTACTTGCATAATTATGGCTCCGGACATTCCTTGGGCATTTCATTGCCTTAGGAGAAACATTAGGTTCTTATATTCATTCAACATATATTTAACACTGTATTTCTTGAGCCAAACAATGTACATGGGGGTTTGGCCACCTGGCAACTTAATTTTGGGAAAGAGACAGATTAAGGTCAATGCCATCTCTCCAGTTCCTAAAACAATGCCTGACACACAAAGAGGTAAGATATAACTTTTTGTTGTTTTTACTCTCTACAGCAATTCAATAAAAACTTATTAAGCACCTATTTGAAAGCTTTATGTATATTTCATTGGATTCTCACCACAGCCTTATGAAATAATTACGAGTATGGCCCCCATTTCACAAGCAAGAAGGCGCAAGCCCCAGGCATGTTAGAGCCCTTGCTCAGGAGCAGAACCAGCATCAGGCGGAGCAGAAATCAGCCCCAGGCAGGCCGGTTCCAGGGTCCTTGCTCTGTGCTGTCACACAGCGAACTGGACAATTACATATTTCTGAGTCTTGGGAAAATAAACTAGGTAATGCAAGAACTTCAGAGACCACAAACTAACAGTCAGTGAGTCAGATATGGTGCCCTGATGCATGGCTTTATGTCCTCCATCCACCCAAGGTCTTGCCACACCGTGTGTTCTTCATACATGTACATTTCAGCATGGAGTCCAAGAGCTTTTGAATTTGTAACACCCTTCATCAAAGTAAGGAGGAGCTCTTACTTTGGAGGATGAACTTCCACTGAAAGATGGTGGAGAGGCCAATGAAGTCTTTTTTTAGATGGAATACAGAATGTCAGAAGAATGCGTCAAATCACAACTTTCTTTAATAATAAATTTGAAAATGAGTAGATCCTACCTTCCCAGCATTTAGAATCTTGGGTTTATGCCTTCAAGAAACTCTCATAAACATAAACAAGAAAGCATGTTCAAAATTTTACATGTTTTACTGAAGTTTACATGTTTGTTCTTCAGAAAAATAATCACCACAACCTCAATGTCAATTTTTAGAATAACAGACAGCTTGTGGTGTGTGGGCCCGAAGGACTTCCGCAATGAAATAGAGGCAAAACAACCACAGGAAAAAACACGGACATACCTTAAAACAATAGCAGGAATCTCAAAGCCACATTTAAAAAAAATGAAAGTTTCAGAAATAAATGAGTAAAAATATGACACACATTTTATGGATACAGATATATATGGTAAATGAAATATGAAAACATGCATGAGAATAATAACCATTAAATTCACAATAGTGGAGAGGGGAAATGAAGTGAGATGGGGAGAGGCTTCAAAGAAGGCTTCCAACTGTATCTCTAATGTCATGTTTTGTTTGTTTGCTTGTTTTGTTTGCTTGTTTTTAAAGCTAGGTTTTGGAGATATGGATGTTCAACATGTTATTCTGTATACTTTTTGTGTGACTGAATAATTCACAGTTTCACAAATTACCAAGAATGAGGAAAATGGATCTAAGACGGATTGAGGTGAAGTAGGAGAGATAATAAGAGGTTACCCATATAAATATGAGGAGTAGAGTGGTAGCAGTAAGGAGAATACAGAGGGACGAAGCACTACACTTGTCAGAGGGAAAATGGACAGGCATTTTAATACAAAGAAGGAGGAAAATAAGAGTCCCACATGTTCTAGGCAGGAGGAATGGACGATTGAAAGAATGAGTACCACGAGTAAGGGTTTTAAACACGTTTTTGTTGAGAGATTCTTTCTTTCTTTTTCTCAGCTAAAGCAATATCAGGTAGGTGATAAAGATATCCCACCCTTGGAATACCACACCTACCTAATAGCAGAATTTAAGTTTTACATCACTCCCTTACCAGACCAATGTCAGACATGTGACATAGCAGCATTCCAAAGGTATTATCAAAGGCCACTAAAAATGCATATGGTCTAATAAATAAAAATGTTTCCAACCCAGCTATTGTATACCAAAATCATAAAGAGAAAATGAAATGTTTGTTAATCACAGCAATTTCAAATAATTGTTATGATCAACTTCTTTTTCCTAAGGAATGATCAGAGTTGACTCATGCGATCACATGATTTTGGGAAACAGCCAGAATTAGAAGCCAGGACTAATGGAGTTTAATGGATGATTCTATTATTAGCTTTCTGAAGGCTCTGTGGCCAATGATTTAACGTTTCTGGTTCTATTTTGCCTCCTTAAAATGCAATTGGAATACCTAATCTATACATTCAACAGAATAGTATGAAGATAAATTGGAATTCATCAACTACAAAGCATTCAGATTTCCTCTAAGATGGTAAATATATAAATACAAGATATTATTATTAATTAAAAAATCAACAGTGATCCTATGTGGTGAGGAACATCATTCATACTAATCACAAAACCATTACAGCTTGCAGCAGGTTCATTGTAGTTAAGTGCTGTGGGGGGGAGGGAAGAGATTTACCAGGGGAAACCACTCATTTTAAAGAATCCTATTCTTTTTTATTGATTTCCTTTGAAAGGCCAGAAATCAGATCATTTACTAGAGCTTAAAGTTACTTTCTGGGCATACACTCATGGTAGCCCTTTTCTAAATACATAAATCCACGCAGTATGCAGAAATAAACCCCACATGTCTTTATAGAACATTTTGAACCAAATTTAAAGAGAGAACTACTTGAAGATTTCATGAGGACACAGCCCTCTTAAATTTCCAGCTCCATGTGCTGTTTCTTAATTTCATTTCAAGTTATGAATAATGCTTAGATTGTGCTTTATTCCCCATGAGCAGTCAGAATTACTCCTTGACCTCTAGAAGCTTAAATTTTACTGAAATATGAGGAAGCCCAACCCACCACCAAGGCTGTCCACTGTAATGTGAGTTCTCCTCTTTCTTCTTTATATATTCTGGAGTTGTAGCAAATACCTTCTGTACTTGTAGTTAAGAGAAGATGTTAGTTACTATGTGATCGTTGAAATCCAGGAGTAAGCATTTATTCAACTCCAGTTCATATGTTGAAAAGTCCAGCTACTAAAAATCATACTGCCATCCTTTCTTACTAATGACTGGTCTCTGATTTCATAACAGGGAAGCTCACTTCCTCCAGTAGCCGTCACTCTCTGAGTAATACTAGTTAAGCCTTAAAAAGGATTTATCACCTGGACATTTTAGGTCATATGAGAACAGGCTTAAATTTACTTTTTCATCTGAGTCACTAAACTTGAAGGGAAAATCAATAATTTCTATAAAATGTAAGTATTAAATATTTTAGGATACTTGCTACATTATTAATGGCAGAGATAACAATAAGGTGTGATTCATGGGAACTTGGAGTTTTAAGAGTTGAGCTTTGTGTGTGGTTGGTTATCATTTTCTTGCTAGTAACATTTAAGTGGAGTATCCCCTTATTAATGTGTAAAAGTAGGTTTTTGTTAGGGAATAATCTTTTAAAACAAAGCAGGGCTAAATAGTTTCTGTTTTCATTGAAACAAAAGCAAAATGTTTATGTAGGTAAAATATATTTCAAATTTGGAGTGGTGTGTTAGTTGAAATTCTTATATAGTAGTAGAAAATAAGCTAATTACCCAAAGAAATGACGGGCAGACTATCAGGTACACATATTTACATAAGCCTGCCACATAAGCACACATACACACACCATATGTCTATTTATTTTAACACAGGCAAATGGTGTGTTACAATTAACAGAGACTTCCAAAATTTTTGATCAAACACAAATTTTGATATTAATGACCAAAACACTGGTCAAACCATTTTATTTCTTGTGTTACCAGTCTCAGCTTTTGTCCATATAAGCTTGGTTATTTTCATAGTTTAGAAGCCAAATTTTTATCAAGGATGTATTTTGATAGTCAAGCACTGTGCTATGTGCTTTATATGCACGATTTTCATTTAATCTTGATGGCAACTCCACAAATAGATACTATGATTGAACAATTTCACGGTTGAGGAACTTGAGACCTATAGAGATTTTACGTGTCCAACATCACAAAGACATAAGAATCAGAGCTGAAATTAAAGCTCCAATTTGTCTATAAGCAAACCTTGAGTACTACAGTCCTACTCATGCTAAATGTCCAAGGTAAGACAGTCTCTCCTAGTCATTAAAATGATGACCAACTAAAAGAGACCTTGCTATCAACTCAATGTATGTAACTCCCTAAAGTTCATGATGAAGCCCTAATCCTTAGTGTGATGGTATTTGGAGGTGGGACCTTTGGGAGGCAACGTGGGTTGCATTAAGCCATAACGGCAGGGACTCGTGATGGGATTAATGCCCTCATGTAAAATGGGAGAAACACGAGTTTTCTCTCTGTTGTGCATGCACCAAGGAAAGACCATGTGAGAATATAATGAGAAGACAGTTGTCTGCAAATCATGACTAGAGTTCTGACCAGACACTCAGTATGCCCACACTTTGACCTTGGACTTCCCAATCTTCGGAAATGTAAGAAATAAATGTGTGCTGTTTAAGCCAGCTAGTCTGTGGTATTTTATTTTAGTAGCTCGAACAAGCTAAGACAGACCTTTTCAATAAATGACATCACCCTTATTTAAAATATGAGTAAATTAAGTCCTGAAGGCTGCGGTTTGGGTAAAGTTATGTAATTCGTTGCCTTTGTTAACATCATCATGTGACACTGCCAATCGTATCTCTAGGACTCCCAAGAGAGAGAAAGGGGATGGGAGCCCTATTTGAAGGCAACACTGTTAAGTGGTGAGAGCTTCATCTGGTGAGCTGTACTCACCCGGAGCCTTCCCAAGAAGTGCAAGGCCCTAATGAAACCACAAAGAAACACAGGCTAACTCCCTGTTCCATTAAAAGGACCCTTGGGGAAGCTAAGGAGCTCACAACTCCCATCAGATGTTTGGCCAGAAAAGGCTCTTGATTGTGAAAGTGTCCATGATCACTAAATCAAATTTTACTATTCCCCCTTGCTTAGATTATTCCCTCTCTCCCTGTCTGTCCGAAATTTTCACAAAACCAAACTCTATCAATATAATCCTGTGTCATTCCGAGAAGTCAGTGTGCACCAAAAGAATGGTGACTTTGGGTCCCATTTGATCCCATTTAAGAATAGTTAAGAATCAATCTCATAAAGTGGCTCCACTTTTAATACCTTAATTTCCTCCCCTACTTGGAAGACCAGAGCATGTTTAGACCAAAGAGGTTAACTAAATGAGACGTTTGTCCAAGATACCCTTTGCTGAGATCATCTTTGCTAGAATGCAATAAAATGCATTAATCCTCTTGGAACATTTTTCCAACCTACTCCAAATTTAAATGACCAACAGTCATGGAAGCTTAGAATTGAGTGCAGAGATGATTGCTTTAAATGTCATTCACCCATTGTTGAATCTTGTGAATATGAATCTTGAAATAACCATAAGTCATTGTTGCTATATATACTGAATGTTTACTGTTGGACTGAACTATGCATGGAACTTAAAGGAAAAAACAAAACCAAAAAACAGCAAAGCAAAATTATAAAACTAAGAGAAATAAAGACTGAAAGCAATGCATATGTCATCACAGACGTCATTAAGCTCTCAAAAGACAAAGTTACAGTTAAATGCCAAGTCTCTGGGAACCACAATGTCCTGATTAAGTATGGGAATTTTGGTGATTACATATTTCATATCTGAACAATGTAAAGAAAATCCCACATAAAATGCACTTATATCTATAAAAGATAGGTTGGTTTTTCTACTGTTGAATATAAATTTTAGAAATACATTCATGGAACCAAGTTGAGAATGGCAGACTGGTCATGAGAGCTTAAAGCTTAGAGGTTCAGCACTCAAACCATTGGTAATAAAATATGCACCCCCCAAAAAAAACATAATAAGGACAACACACTGTTTAGAAACTTCCCATGAAATGAAAACCTCTGGCACTAGAGACTGGCTAATTCCCAAATATTGATTATCTATGTAACCCACCCCACCCCCAAAATAGATCACAGTGCACATGAAGCAATGATTATTGAATAGTGAAGACCCAAAATGACTGTTATTCGAGAGCACACAAAGGAAAATGCATGGTCATTGTCCTATAACACTGCTGCTCTCTCTGTCTTCCTCTCTGCTCAGTGAAATCTGCAGCCATCAGCTTGATGCAAAGAGCATGTTTGTGTTGCATCTTTAATGCTGATGACATCACGGACTGAGAATAGAACAAGATGGCAAAGTCAGGTTCCAATAAGGAGTATAATCTTTTGCTAAATGACTGTGGGAGAAGCATGCCCTTTTCTGAGTGGTCCTGATATGGGTTGGAGTTGCTCCTTGATTTGCCATCTTTATATTGACCATCCCCCAGGTCAAGTCAGCTGAAAGCTGGGGATCACCTAGACTCCTCTCTCCTCTTGCACCACTAAACTCTGCCTTCTTAGCAAATCTCAGGTAAACACATAAATCACAGAATTCTCTGAAAGGGGCACTCTCCTGCATTTGCACGATAAAGTATTAAACATAACACTCTCATACTTTTTTCTCTGACCCACTCAAAATTAATCACTCTTGCCTACCTTCTACCACTCCACACAAGAAATACCTGCACTGTTTTTGCTTACTACCCATACTAGAACAATTTGTTTATATGCCTGTGACCCTGATCAGCTGTGTGATCTCTGAGGACAGGAACCCTATTCCTACTTCAATGTCTGATACACAGTTAGAATTCAATAAATATTTACTCAATGAGAGAAAATGATAGACTAGCCATCACTGGAATATACAGGATGACAAGAATTGACTTAATCTAGTTGTAACTGCTATTAAAAGAAAAAGAGATCTCAAGTGTTATTCTTTGAAGCGTTAGAGTAATATTTTGATGTCAGAGAGAAACAGATGTACACTCCAACATTAGAGATGAAAAGGGACCATATTTTATGACAGTGGACTTTGGGCCATGGAGGAGAAAGAGAATGATTATGATGATGATGATGATGAGTGTGTCTCTGTGTGTGTGTATACACACAGACAGACACACACATACACAAAGAAGGTCAAACAGGAATAGAAGAGCTATAAACTTCTCTACCAGAATTTGTTTTCAGTCCCAATAATTTATAGCAGCTTTTGTTTTGTAGGCCTGGTCATCAAATGTTTGCCTGCATTAACCAATCATGAAGCCAGATAGTTACAAAATGCTTGCGCCCAGACCTAAAGCCTCTGAGACAGGAAAGGATTCCAGGCAAACAGGAAGAACAAAAGAGATGCTGTCCATTCATCTGACTGCTTGCTTTTCTAAGAAGCCAATCTATCAATTAATTATTTTAATGACTTCTTTATTCCTTAGTAGATAGGATACTCCTGATCTTTTGATTACTAGCCCTGTTGCACTAACATATCATTGTGATATTCACAGAATATTTCTCAAAAGCTGTAAATTTTGTAAAATACATGATAATTTATAAATTATCATAAATTTATAATTATAAAATACATGATAATTTTTTTGTAAAAATATTAAAAGAATTCATTGGAGAGAATTATTATATTATCTAAGTTTCTACCCAACATTTCTTGAGGTCAAGAAAAACCTAAGGAATGATTATTTCAATAAAAGAAAAGAATGAACCCAATACTAGCAAGCCCACCTTTCTAATCAGTGTATCCTTTGTATATCATAGAATTCTCATAAAACTGGGAGCATGGATGAGAATCAGTTTTGCTTCAGTTGAATGAGACTTCAATTCGGTCCTTCAATTCATGAGCAGATGAAACCTTGTAGCACAGAGGTAACATTATATATCACAGGGATCAGAAGTGGACAGACACAGTTACTGAGTATCAAAATTAGAAAATTTGGGGTGTAACTTAATCCAACCCCTTCATTTGGGGGCATGAGGACTCTAAGGACCAGAGAAACCACATGGCTTGACAAAAGGCCCATGGTTAGTTAGTGTCAGTGCCCAGAATCAGAGCCAGATCCTTGACGCCTGGTCCCGTGTGCTCACATTGCAAGAACTCAAACCTCAGGAGCCATCCTTGGGCAAAGCCAGTCCTCACTGTGTCCCTTTGACCCAAGGGATATTATACTGACTGTGAAGTAGTAGATAGAATCAAAATCCTTTTTCAGTAAAACCAGAGGCAGTGGTGGTAAGTTCTCCTCTGGCCTTAGCCACAAGGATACATTGCAGCATTTGGATAGGAGATGGGAGCATTACAGCGACCCTCACAATTTATAGCAATAATCTTTCTGCAAGCCCCGATGTAACAGTATGTGGTTAAAAAACTGATCAAAATCCATCTTGTTTGTTAATTAAAGCTTTTAGGATCAGTAATCTACTTTGATATATCTCCATTTTTTTCCCCACACTCTGGTATATGGACTAAAACCAGTCCTTAGTAGGAGACTATGGGTGGACTTTTCCTCATGGGAAGTAGAAATAAAGACAACTAATTTCCCTTTCTTTTCTGCATTGGACAAGCTATCTACTGCAAGCTCACGGAACACAATGTTATTAATCTTCAGGATAAACCACACATGGATTAGATGTTTTATTCTTCAGGGTGAGAATAATATCTTTAATGATCTAAATTGAAATATCTAATTAAACCTGCTTATCTTTGTGACCTAGAATAGACTATTTCATTTTCTTGGTCTTGTTTTCATTTCTCTTAAATCACACAGGCAGTGGGTCAAAATTTCAAACAGAAGCAACCATCTATATATAAATAAAATGTCTAACTCTTCCATTTCATTCACATCAGTCAGGTTTGTTTAATTGCAAATACTGATGGAATTTGTAACCTGAATATAAAAATGCTCAGACCTCTGGTATCCTTAATATTTTATTCTGTGATATAGCAACAGAAAGGTTGAAATGTGATTCCTTATATAAGCAATTCTTATTAATCAATTACTTCACTCAGACCAATGGAAAGAGAGATGGCTTGGTATGGTATATTAAATGGTTTCCATTCTCGTTACTAATGTTTCTGTATGGTTTTGGTTCTGTTCATTTAGAATGAGTAAAGACTTCAAAAAAACAGCTACATTGCTTTGGGTCTTTTAGGAAAAATGTTTTCTCCATTTCTGACGAAAATCAGCTCTTTCATATGTAAAGTATTTCTTAATGTCATGCCAGGTTGTTTGAGGCAGCAACTACAGAACTAGTTTCACTTTATTACTAGTCAACCTTTTGAAAAGTAGCCATTCAAGTTCAGCATATAAGAAGGGGTTTTTACCAAGTAATAAATAGACTACACTGATACAAATGCACAGGCTCCGGAGCGACAGGGTCTGGATTCCAATCTTGGATGCCTCATCCAATCTGTGTGACCTCAGGGAAACTAATGGTGCCTAGTTTTCTCATCTCTGAGATGAGAATAACAACAGTGCCTATACCTCAGAGTGCTGTTGTGAAGATTAAATGTGAAAACTGAGTCAAAGTGCTCAGGATGTTGCCTGGGTCACAGAAAACATGGTCTTAGCTATCACTGGGGATAGGGTTTTCAAAGCCTTATTTCTGCATATCTGGAAGCAGTCGAAACATATATGAACCTCATTTCTATGTTCATCTCTGTGGTACCTCATGAAGTAAGAGTTTTGTCTCCCACTCTCTGTCCGCACACCCAGTCCCTCATCCTCTGTATTATACATAAAAATATCGTTTAAAAGAATAATCATATGGCCCAGCCTATGTGGTTTAGTGGATTAAGCGTCATCCCATAGACTGAGAGGTCCCAGTTTGGTCAGGCCATATGCCTGGGTTACGGCCTTGGTCCCCAGTGGGGGGCCGTGCAGGAGGCAGCTAATCGATGTTTCTATCTCACATCCATGTTTCTATATCTCTCTCCCTTCCTCTCTATCTCTCTCTAAAAATAAAAAAAGAATAATCATATTCACATTCTCTTCGGTAAAAAAATTCTTTGCTGTAAAACAGAACTAAGCCAGGAGATCCCCAAAGAGGCGGGTTGTCTCTTCTTGTCACAGTTCCCATTACTACACAGTCTACTTTCTTCTCTCTTCTAAGGGAAACTTCCCATTCCCAAGTTGAGTTGGCATCTTTAGTAACCTCATTTGTGAGTGGTCCAGGAATACACTCATCTCTCTCACGCTGGTGCACTTGTTCTCAAGTCTCATTCATATGTTTAAAATTCTCATAACCTTTCTTTTGGAAAACAGTAAAGTCACAGAGTAAAATTGCGCGCGCGCGCACACACACACACACACACACACACACACATGAGCACACCTGCATACTGAGTGAGACCACAAGAGCTGCCATCTCTTGGCAGCTTCACAGATGTCTTCAGCTTTCTAGACCCACACACTTCAGGTCCATGTGGGTGACTCAGCCACAACATGATGTGACTAACCCTTGCCCTCTGCTGTTTCTCCTTCGCTCTAGCCTGGACCTTCCCCTTCCAGAAACTGTTACAATTACAAGCTCTGAAACTACTGACAACCACCACCTCCAATGCTTCTCACTTACTCACTTTCTTAATTTCAATGTATCCTGTTCCACCTCCTGAAGATTTTGAGACCCTGGTCTACGGACTACATGGTCTTTCCCCACTCCACCAGCTTCTTTCTGGCTGTAGTTACGTCCCGGCAGTTGAGAAAGCACACCCCTTCCTGTAGTCACTCTCCCACCACTGGGGGTGAAAGTCAAGGTTGAGCTTGCTCCTGTCTTCCTGCAACTCTTCATACAACACTC
This sequence comes from Molossus molossus, assembly GCF_014108415.1. Taxonomy (NCBI): domain Eukaryota; kingdom Metazoa; phylum Chordata; class Mammalia; order Chiroptera; family Molossidae; genus Molossus; species Molossus molossus. The sequence continues at coordinate 26,772,950 of NW_023425366.1, read as the reverse complement.
CACGGTAGCCCAGTCTCACATTTCACTGCTCTGCACTCACTCGTCATCTCAATTGGGTAAAAAGCACAGTCACATAGTCCTGTGGATTGGGGTTACTCTTGTTCTCACTTTAGCGGTGCCCAATAATGTCTCTTGGCTCAGCTTCCACTCCCAAAACCTTGTGGCTCCCCTCAGATTCCTTTCCACACACTGTGCCTTCTCTGTCTCAGCAGATGGCCATACTTCCTACTTGACTGAGAAACAAGGTATTTTGCAAGGAGTCCCTCCAGCTTATTCTCCTGGAACAGCAAATGCAGCTACCTCTAGGTGTGCTACCATCTCCCCCTGCTTGCCCATCTCAAGGGCCCCAGGTCCATCCTATGCAGGCAAACCCCTCCCCTGTATGCTGGGTTCTACCTTTGTGTTCTCAAAGACATCAGGCTGCCCCATCCCACCTGGATCTTCAATCTTCTGATTTCTGGGTCTTTCTTCTCAGCATTTGCCCTTGTCTAATAAGAGTGCACCTCCCTCTTGATTCTGCCCTCATTCATCTGAGATTTGTGTCATATTCTGAGCCCCCTTCTGCCCATCCCAGCCATTCTCAGCCTACTGCACTGTGCCTATCCAGCCAACTCCCATATTGCCAAGTCCAGTGAATACACTTTGGCTTTATTGTACCTACTCTTGACATGGCGTCTGGCACTGTTGGCTACTTGCTCCTCCTCCTTGAAGACTTGTCCCCTCACCTGACCCCACCCTTTCTTTCACTGGTCATGCTCCTCTCTGTCTTCTCTTCGAGTCTCTCTATGTTCCTCAAACTGCTGCTCGTCTCACCCAAATCACTTTCCCTTGCTGACACACTGATTTTAACTACCAGACCTAAATCCCCAGCTCAAATTTCTATCCTGAGCTCAGACTCTTAAATCCAGCTGCTTACTGGTCATATCCACTTAGACTCTCCAGAAAGGAAAATGTTCAAAGTAACTTACCTTTCTATCCTATCAATCAGCAACTATGAATCACACCTCACAGCTCCTCTACTTTTCTTCCCCAACTCTATCATCAAATTGATCACCATATCTTCTAACTGACCTCTTTTAATATTCTAATAGTCTTGCAGCTGTGCACTCCTAGTCTTAATGCAGGCCTAGTCATGATATTATAATATTTTTTTTAACTTCTTCAGTGTGGCCATCTCTCTCCCTCCCCTTCAATGTCCCCTGGTTATCAAGGCCCTTTCTTCAATATCAAGCTGATCAGTCAGGTGCAGGAGACCACCCTTAGGGTCCCTGAGCTTTCATAGGTTGGCCCCACTCCCAAGCTCCACCACAGATGTCCTCTAGCTGATCAGGTCTTATGCCCTCACTGTTACTCACCAACAAGCACCTTTTGCTCTCACCACACCACATGACACGATTCCTTTAAAATATTATATGTTTTCATGTGTTGACAAGTCCAGACAGTTGCCTCTCTTTGGCCCCCTGCTGGTCTTCTTTAAAAGTTAGCTCAACACCCGGCTGGTGTAGCTCAGTGGTTGAGCGCTGACCCATGCACCAAGAGTTTGCCGGTTCGATTCCCAGTCAGGGCACATGCCCAGGTTGCCTGATCCCCAGTGGGGGGCATGCAGGAGGCAGCCAATCGATGTTCTCTCTCATTGATGTTTCTATCTCTCTCTTCCTCTCTCTCAAATCAATGAAGAAAACAAATGTTTTTTAAGTTAGCTCAAGACTTCTTCCCGCCCCCTCCCCCCCCCCCATCGACTTTGCTGACTCTAAGCATGGTTAACCTGCCCCTATCTGCTCTCTCCTACATTCCTCTCCTGGAACTCTCCATGCTTCAGTTGAATTGCTCATTTCCCTGACTCTCTCTCTCCAGCAGCTGGAAAGCAGGGGGCATGTTATATTCCAGGGCTAGACAAACCATTTCTGCAAAGGGCCAAACAATAAATATTTTAGGCTATGTGATATTATGATCTCTCAAAGGCTGCAACTACTCATTAACAACACATGAATGGATATGTCTGTATATAAAACTTTACTTATGGGCACTGAAATTTACATTTGATATAAATTTCATATGTCACAAAATAATATTCTTCTTTTGATTTTTCAACCATCATGGACTTTACAAAAACATCCCTGTGCTATTCATATCCCTATCCTGCACTCCAGGATTTGGACATTATAAATGGTCACTAGATGACTGACACCTCTTTGGCTAAACTGCCCCAAGTGGATAGATGGCTCAGAGAGTCACATTATGTCCTATGGAGGAAATGTAAGTCAACAATAACAATATATTTGGTCAGCTGCTCTGCTGATTATGCTGATATTTCTCCAAAGAACTTGAACTTTACAAAGTCAAATGAAAGGAAGGTGTTGAGTTGGGTTTTCTCCCCAGGGGAGGCCTAAAGAGTTCATGAACTTTGAGAGACCACAAAGGGCAAGTAGCAAAACAAATGCCCTTCTATTTTATTTCCTGGGGTTCTAAAGGCAGCAATATCACTAATAACTAGCTATGATAATAATCTTCAGAGACACTGGTAAATTTCAGTATAACTAAGGCATATAAAAGCCTATAATTTGTATCTCCAGAGTAAAGAGATAATAGCCTACTTTTCAAAACATCTAAAGGATAAAAATTTGTTCCCTCTCTAATAATTTTGAATTACAAAGGGCCACTCTGCCTCTCCCCCAAAGGGCCAGACCAGGGTGTGCTCAGAGATTAGAAGCCTAAAGGCCCGAGGCTGGGGCTGGTGTTGGAGAACAGATTCCTGCCTATGTTGCATCAGAATCTTTCTATAAATGAAGTTGTGGCATTTCCTGGGGCAAGAAATGCAATAAGATACTCTGAAATCAGGAAATGATGATTTGTGCTGGTAAAGGAATTCTACTCTAAGAAACCATTCCAAACAAGCTAGCAGACCATGGGACTCTGGTAACAGTCATGGCCGCACGAGTGACAGGCTTCGCCAGCATGGCCAACCTCACAACCCAGTCCGCATCCTGGGAGGAACTTTGAAGGGAAATCCAGAGGGGCTCTGGGCCAGAGTGGAAGAAGGTTTTGTCCACCCTGTACTAACTAGCAGCTGTGCGAACGTCTCTTAAGTAGCCAAATTGTAGCACTAAATGGATGTAGGTCTCTGATCAAATTATAGATCAGGAAATGGAAGCATTTTCTGCAACAGAGGTGGCTAGTACTCTTCTTATGTCAAGAGGAAAACTGTGATATGAAGATTCAACAGGGAAATACTGGGCATTAAATCAACTGTCCTAGTTATTTTGCCAGTGTTTGAGTTTGCTTGTTTTTTCACATGCCTGTGATTCATGCAGACTTATCCACCTTAGTGCTTCCCACGAAACTCAGAATGAGGCAAGGGCAACGCCTTCCGCAATGCACCATCTTGCGCTGTAATGCAAAGTGCAACCTTCCACTTGGGCAGCTTTCTGCATCCCCCTCTGTGGCTGCAAGCTGACCTACTGACATTCAAAGCTATTTTCCTGAGTGACCTCAGTGCTCAGATCCCTGACTTGGTGGTGGTGGTGGTGGTGGTTACTGGGGTGGGAGGGGGTGGAGTGTGATGGAAGTTTGGATCTAGGCTTCCAATGTTTTGTGATTTTAAAAAATCTACTGTGCACAGATTTGTAGTCTTAGGATCAAACTCGCTGACAGTTTTGAATGGGGTAGGGAAGGTGTTGAAGGTGTAGGCAGCTGACAGCTATTGTCTCCACTACCCACAGAGGAAGTATTTTCAATGTGGAGATGGCCCGTGTCCAATCACACTGAATTCTGTGGTTCTGGCTCTGCTTAGGGAAGGCTAGGAAAGAGCTCACTCTATCAGACATCAGCAAACACCCTTGTGCAGGACAGCGCCTGAGCAGGCCCTAAAAATGCGGTCAACGTGCATGTTCTCTTGGTAATTTCATGGGTTCACTTGGAACTATTTGATAATTTTATATTTTACAAATACAAATTTTATATTTATGCTCTCTCTCTACAACGACCCGAGGTCTGTACATTTTGCAGAACTTGCTGGTCATTGCTCTTTCAGACACATCCGTCTATGCGGTAGACGACCCTGTGTGGCTTTGTAGGGCCTGGAAGCTCTCCTGTGCTCCTCGGCCAACTCACTTTTTTTCTGTTCTCAATTACGGCATTTCAATTCCAATACTAATCTCTTTCGAACTCTTTCAGTAAATGTGTTTTTCATCTAAAATACTTTAGGAAATATTGTCAATTTCTGAATCATGCTGAGTGAGAAGTGCCAGAGAACATGGAAAATTTTAAACAGGAGACAGTCTAGAGTCATTTATATCTTGCTTGGAATGCATTAAAATTTGTTTTTCCTTAGCTGATTTACTTTCTTAATTATGCTTTGCCTAAGCTAATTGCTTTATACTTGCTGAAAGTGAGCCACAGGAAGGAAGATGACCTGAAAGCACCGTTTTAGGAGGAAATGACCCTGGCATTAAACAGACAGAGGACTGGTCACCCTCAACGACAAGAACGCATGTGTGGTAACCGAGACTTCGATAATCCTAAAATTATTTGTCAAATTCTTATAAACTATCAAAGAATTAGAAAGTGTACATTTTAAATTTCATGTCAAAAAAGAAGTTAAATAAGGGGGTGCTTTTAGCTGCTTTGCCTGGAGAAAAAGAAACAGCAGAGTGAAGCAATATCAAAAGCAAGAGGGAAATATTACCTTGACTTTTGAAAATGTAAACACATGTCTGATATCATCAGTCTAAAACTGTGGGAATATGTTGTGTTTATTTATTGTCCTGAAGTTCTATAATGAAATGTGAATAAAAGTTACCAACTGGGAACTCTAAATAGTTTTCCTCTGTGTACAAGTTTTCAAGTTGCTTTAGCGAGATATATTACCAACTACGAAAAAACAGATTTTCAAATGGGCAATAACAATAGTGATAAAATTTACATGGATTTTTAAAAAAATTTATTTAGATTCAAAATGTAGAAAAATAAAACTTTATTTTGGATAGTGTGGCATCTCTGCAGAGTATGGCATTTCTTTTCAGTATTGACTGTAACAGGTACATTAAGGAGAAGATATTTTGATTCTGGTATATCTCAGTTTTTGTTTTTTTTTTAATTCCCTAATCTCTGCAGCTTTCAAAAGCGAGACAGCATAAACAATCATATTGTACATTTTTCATTATTTTAAGAGAGGCCTGAGAAATATTTTTGGTTCCTCACGGGGAAAATGGTGTGTGTGTGTGTGTGTGTGTGTGTGTGTGTGTGTGTGTCCATCCTCCATTCTGATGCTTGTGCTTTAATTTGAGACAGAAAAATACAGAAAACAAGCAATAAAGAATCAGCAGTTTAGCCACAGAGCCAAGTGACAGAGAGAAGCAATTTTTCGTAAAGCAATTTCAGGGAGCACTTTCTACACGCACAAAAAAGGGACAGATTGAAGAGTAAAATCCCCTCAGTGTTAACAGTATAATAGAAGAAACTGGCCCGCAGCTCCCAAAGGTTCGGGGAAGGCAGGGTTTGTGAGAGGCGATGATCTTTGATTTCGATCACCTCTGCTGGATTTCCTTCCTCAGAAAGAGTAAGTGGCATGTTTACACCACAGATCATCAGTCTCTGTCCCTGCGTATCACATCCCTGGGGTCCGAAAAGACAGCAGGCAGAACAAGCTTCGTATTTGCATGCCCTCTGTGGCCCCTCTTATTTCCTTAGATAAAATTACCCCACGGACTTAAATTGTTACAGAATGGGTTTTAAGAAAAACACTCCTTTTGTGTTAAATATAGTTCCAACTACCAACTGCGATGTCAAAAAGTGGTATCCATGCTTGTCAAGGTGCGGGAAAACTGGAACTCTCAGATGCTGGGTGTGGGGGGGTATGAATTGGTAAAGCCTGTTTAGGGTGCAAAATGTTAACATGTGCTCACTGCTCAAACCAGACGCTCCACTTTTGGAGTCTGGCCCACAGCAATACATAAGGATGTCCTCTGCCACACTGCTCCTAATGGCAAAAACATCCATCAACAGAAGAAGGCTGGAGCACATCGTGCACATCTGTTCTAAGGTGAAAAGAGCTCTAGATCATGTTGTTAAATGAACACAACTATTTGTTGAACACTGTGAAGAGTTTCGACCCTGCTTATATGAAAAATGAAGCGCATCAATGTCTCGGTGCCCATATGCATGTTAATCTGATGGGAACGCTCTGGAGGGTCCGACTGGGATGTAGAGAGGGGCTGTTTATTCAAAGGGAGCGACAGAGCAGTGTGAGTAAAACGGTCTTTTTAAAACTTTTTTTCACACACAAAGGTGTTTTTACATTTGAATATGTATATATTTGTGTGGACAATTAAGAAAAAAATTTAAAAGAACAAAAGTAATCCAAGTTTTTAAATTTTGTAACCATGATTAATTCATTCCTTCCCTTAGCATCTCAGGGAAGATCAAAACATTTTCCAGACATGGATTTGGCACCACTTTATAGTGTTAATGAGATTAGGTATAAGCACTGCTATCTCTATTTTGAGAATCCCACTAACATAATATGGTTTTCGTTTTAGTTCATTGCTTCTACAAGAAACTGAACTCACCTCTATTCTACTCGACACTAAGGGACTTAGTAATGCCCTCTCTTTTCAGATGCAAGTGAATCAAATGACTCCCCATCCTTATGGCCATCTCTTAGTCCCTCCATCTGAGTCATTAATGAACACATTGCTCTTGTGGCCCAGACTTTCTTTGAATCACAGGACCAACGGAAGTGGGGGCTTCTCATTTCCTCAATGTGCTAAGTACAAAGTTAAGAACCAGATGCTGTGCCCAATGCCATCTTCCAAGCATTTGCTCTTCATTTCTGAGGTTGTCAACCTTCCTTTGTCCACTATGCAAAGCTTCTTAGGAAGGAGGCTACATGACTCTGCTTCGGATATTACTTCTCTCTAAAGTATTGCTCCTGGGCTACAACATGTCGGGGGGTGGTTTAAATCCTTTATATTAGTTTTCCTGGTGCACAACGATAGTCAGAATGCCACCTATTTAAATATGTAAAAGAGGTCCCCAAATATAATACAAAGTTTTATCTCTTTCTCCCTCCATTACCTTAAGACAGATCTCCCTCTTACAGCTCTTCGTCTACCTCTTGCGCACCACCCTCTCACCTTCAGCCCCTTCCTTCTTGTAGTCCTCTTGAACTCATCTTCACTTTATTCCTCTCTCATAGAACAATTTCTTTATCATTTAGGAAACACAGTCTATTTATATAGACATGGTGAAACTTATTAATCAAATCCTTATGCATATACCGTCCCACTATTTAGCATCTAGGTATCTGTCCAAAATGGTAGCCACTCACCACATGTGGCTACTTAAGTTGCATTTAAATTAATTTAAATAACACTGAGTTTAATATACACTTTCTTATTTTTATGAACCACATTTCAAGTGCTCAATAGCCAAATGAGCCAAATGTAGCCAGTGTCTGCAGTACTTGACAGCACAGATATATAATGTTTTCATCATTGCAGAAAGTTCTGATGGAAAGCACTGATTTTAGTATTTCAACTCTAATAGTACTTCAACCCTTGGGAAAACTCAAAACTTTAATAGCAAAAAGAAACTGAGTCTTGAAAAAGCAGAAAACTTAATAATAAATGAAAGCAACAACAAATTTACTGTGTCTGGAGATAAGTAAATAAATTTTCCAAGTAAATACATTTTCTACAAATCTTTACATTTCCATTTTACAATCCAATTAGAACTTCTTCCTAAACATGACATACACTGGCAGAGTTATAAAATTTTTTGATTCTAGAATAATCTATAGATTTTCAGAATCACTCTTTAAAAAGAACATTGATGAAGCTGCCAACCTGCTCCTTCTTATTTAAATATAAACACGTTTGAAAAGCTTGGATGAATAGGAATGTTTTCAACTTTAAAGCCCTCTGAATGATGAGCCAATCTTACGTCCTCCAACGATGACAAGGGGGCCATCTCGCCGTTTGCCAAGCATCAACTCATCTGTCAGCCTGCTTGGCTCTCATTTCCCCATGAAATCCACCTGAATCCATCCACTCCCTGCATACAGCACCCCAGGATTATTCTCTCCCAGCTTTGTCCAACTACCACCTCCTGTGCATACTGTCATATTGTGCACATCTCACTGTGTTCTGGTTACTTACTTGCATCTCTCTCCTGCCTGTGGGGATGGAAGCTCCTTGGGGGCAGGAAAGTGACTCACTCTTATTTTTATTCTCAGCTTCTAGCACAGGATCTCACACATAGGAAGTTCTCCATAAATGTTTATTAAACTGAGCTGAGCAAATTGGGCTCAAGGCTATAAATCTGCTTTTCACTCTACTCTGACTCAAAGTCTTTCTATCAGGGATATTTGAGATATAATCAATGTAATCTGCTGTTTGTCACTGTCTCCAGTAAATGAGCAGACATTGAGTTAATTTGAAATGTTAGCAAGAGCTGTTACAGGCTATGATCTGTTTGGCTATTGGTAGCTTATCTGTACTTACTTTCTTAACTATAGTAGTTTTCTAATTTCTTAGGGGAAAAAAATGAGATTTTCTCTGGGTCCAAACAGATTAATTAATAAAATTTCCAAGTGAAATCAAGAATGTTGTTCAATTTGAATTCTTTAATATTTTTAAAAATATACACATAAATCACTGAATGATGAAATTTAGATTTGATGAGCCATAAGACAAAAGTATTAGTCAATAAAATGTCAATTGGTATCTGTTCCTAAGAAACTGACTCTATAAAATGGGAAACACCCAGATTTCAAAATAGAATCCTAAATATGTCATATATTGTTGAAAGATCATTATTAGTTTATATGTATGTGCTTTTTAAAGTAGAATTCTAATAATACTGATTAAAAGTCGAGCATTAGCAATCAAAATTTGAGGAATAATAACACTAAATGCAAGCGGTGAAATTCAGGAAGATAATTTCTAACCAGGAAACATATAGCCCTCTTTAGTTAATATCAAGAGCATCAACTGGATTTTTTTTTTCCCTTCGGGTTGGCTTGGCAGCCTAACAGTGCTTTTGTTTTTCACACACACACCCTCTCTTAGAATATTAATGGAATACCACATTTTACAACAAAGACAGAAGAAACACTATCTCTGAATTTGTTAAGGGACTTGTAGAACAATTTTGTAATTCTTCTTTATTTAGAGCACTACTCTGGAGACTACATTTGGATAAAGATTTAGAATTTCCAAAAGCATGCATATGTATTATAGCATTTAATGCAAACTGTTCATATACATGATTAGCTCAATTATTCAGGCAACATCTGCTCAGTTTACATATTATTCATGACATTTCTCTGCCTTATTTTTTTCCTTTCTGGCCTGAAGTTTGATCATTTTCTTTCTTATTAGCTTTATACTAGTGACAAAGGAGAAAAGAAGATAACAAGGGGGAATTCAGGCTGATCATATTTTAAAATTTATGGAGTTTTTTTAGAAAGGAATCACTTAGAATATTAAAACTGCTAGCTAAATTAAGGCTCTCATGAGTAGAGGCATCCATTTGAGTGATTTAAATTATTTCAATGTTTGTGATTTACTCAAATACCCTTAGTTTACAACTTGCAATTAATAACATTATAATCATTATTTCTTTTATCTAGGCCCTGTGAGCTAGAAATGATTATCCCATTTTCATAGGTGAGAAAACAGGAATATGGACAAAGTTGATCTGTCCAAGCAGAGGTCAGGATTAGAGGCCAAGGGATTTGATTCAAATTAAGCATTCATTCCCCGAAATCAGTGTGTACTAGAACCTTGGAGGGGCAGGGCTTGTAAACCACAGATGAGGCTGAAGTTTCTGATTCGGCTGGTCCGGGGTGGGACCTGAGAATGTGCACTCCTTAAAAAAGGTGCTGCTGCTATTGCCAGTGGTCCTTGGACCACACTTTGAGAACCAATGCTTTAAACCATAGCTGCTGGCTTCAGCTCTTTCCACTTCCCCCAACATGGTGTTGCCCTACCCCATCCCTGACCCCCATTGCCAACTAGTCACCAGCAAGGTGCCTGTGGCACCTCACCCACCACACAAACGCTGTATGAACGGGCTTCCATCTTTTCATGGTATTAAGAAAACAGCAGATCAATCGACTCTGTGATCTGTTTAAGCTAAAATGCTTGATCCTTTTTCTCTTCGAAGTCACTGAATTTAATGTGTGAAGCAAACAGACATATGACAGCAAAGAAAACTGTCCCCAAGTCCATGCCTTCAGGGAATCTGAGTCACTGCCCTTGGGGAATGTGAGTCACCATGACCTAATGTAAGACCTCCAGGAGTGGGTCCTCTCCCCAAATGCACAATAGCAACATTGGCATCCATCAGTGCTATCCCAGCTTTGTGCAGGGCAGCTGATTTCTCTTATTCCTTAGAAATAAATGTCTGTCTGTATACCACCCACCCCAAATAATTTATTTGACTCCTCCTTCCTTTGTGTTGCAAAATAGGTCACTCAAAATGTATATTACCCTGTTCATTTTTTCAGACTATTTAAGAATACAGATGCTATACTTTTAGAGAAAAGTGGCCAGATTGTGACGCCCCAGAAAGTGAATTAACTGGAGAACCAAGATCATGTGAACCACAACATTCTATATTACATACAACTGGTGAAGATAGAATAGCTGCAAGAAATGGATTACTGACAGTTTGTTAATGTTTAATGTCATGGTCTTACCTATGCACACTAGATCCATAAAACCATACATTCCATAGCAGATTTGAAAAAGGATGTCCTTCCTCTGCCACACTGCATAGGGGCTGAAGGCGGACCAGAGGAGCCAGGTCACACTCGCTATTAAGAACAGGGATCCTAGGATTACAGCAATCATCTGAACTTTCTCAACCAGTGTTATAGAAATGCTTTGCCACTAAAAGAAAAACAGAGGCATGTAAGAAAAAAGGCGCTGTGTATAATTAAAAAAGAAAAAAGTAAACATTTTCAGCCCCCTGTTTCTCCTCAGAATGTTAGACCCTTTTCAATCTGATCAGCCCCCAAATGGATTTTTCCATTTCATCCAGGCTATAAAAAAAAAAAAAAAAAAAAGATAAGCAGATAAATAATTAATGAGTTGCCTTAACTTTGTTATTTTCAGTACTTTGCCATTCCGTAAGTTTAATCTCGTTTTATTCCAGATAACAGTACTGAGCGTGAATGTCTGAGGAATATTTAGTACCTGGGAATCACATTACCCGTCTTTCATGCATGCATAGAATTAAAAACACTCTGAAGAAACACAGTGAGGACTTCTCTATTTGGGAATTTGTTTTGCTCTTATCATATTTGGCTACTAAAAAAAAGGGGGAATTTCTTGTTTTAGTGAGAAAATGTAAAAAAATAAGCAATTAGGTTATAGAAGAACAAAAGCTGTTTAGGTAAAATACTAGAATAATGATAAAGGATCTGTAAAAGTATATACTATCTGTTATTGGTACATTTCATGTACTCAGATATTACTGACTTTTAATTATCTATAGAGTAATACATGGAGCCATTTTTGTCAAGATTTAGAATTTGTACACAAATGGAGCATCTTTGAAACTCACAAATTGTATAAAGCACACACTATTCAATGGGGAAAGTAATTTGAGAGAATTTACAGTACAAATGATCAAAAATCTTTCAAGGGTGTTATCAACTTAAGAGAATTAATTAGTCATATTCTCACTTTTGCATAATTGAGACAGAAACAGAACTAAAATTGCCATTATGGTTTGCCAGTAAACAATGAAACTCAACCTTCAGAATCTCTTTCTGTATGAAAGAGTCTGGCTGTTGCAGCACATGGCTTGTCAGAGGACTTCCTAAACAGCTAAAATACCTTTCAAAACAAACGAGCTTCAACAACCAGGGTCCATTGGGTAAATCTGGTGTTTTCTTAAACTCTTTACTTACCTGCAGTCAGAATGTGTGCAACCTCCAATGGCAAGTCTATCACTACCCCTAGTTTCCCTCCCCCTCACTGTTGTGCTATCTTTCATCATAAATAATTTACATATAATATGTAAATATGCATTTGACCATGCATATCCATGGACACTTAAATTCTACATTCATGAAAGATTAAATATCAAAATGCACTTGAAATATTTCATTCTCTAAAGTCATTTACTTTTTCTTTGAAAAACAGAACCAATTGACAAAGTTTGGTGGACATTCAATAAGAAAGATATTTCTAATCATTTTAAATACAAAGATTTATTTATTGAAAGATAGTTTTGGCTTTCACAACTCTGGATGAATAATAATTAAACTGGTCAACACTATTTTATTATTACAAACCAATCAATGTTGTATTTCAGGCATGTATTTGAAATTGGCTTTTCACTACCTTACTGACATAATTTTAAACACATTAATTTCAAACTGGTAGGCACTTGAATTATAAACTGTTTCAAATTCGGTGTCATCAAACAAGTGTGCAGTGTCAATGTCTGTTGTTCTTATTTAGTTTTGATGCTCACTAAAATTTGCATAAGTGCAACTACATAGTAAGTAATATAGAAAACTACTTCCAGCTAGCATCCACCTTGGATGGGTGCTACCTTGTCTGCATGAATTAGGTTACCCTCTACCAATTTGTTAATCACATCAGATAGATGAAAACAAAGCATGCGTTTAACTCCAGGAGGCAAAGGTGTTTGCCAGTAATCCTTTACGTTCCACATTCATTACATAATTTCAGTGGAGTTAAATTTGGACAGCTCAATATTGTAATGGTTAATTCTATTTAACTTTAATTAGGCTTGCTAATTAATTGACCCAAGACTGCCTGCATGCCAATTCAGTAACAAACGGTAGCCAGAGGCCCTACTAGACACTCAGATTTGGGTGAACTGGTGGGGATGGTTTGATGTGGCTATGTTGTCCCCGGTGACACAGGAAACTGTGGTGGCTCCATCTCAGAGTCAGCATGACGGGGAGAGGGGGGAGCATTCAGGTAGCAGGCTTCGGACACAAGAGGCTTAGCTGTTCCTTAGCAGAAAAGGTGAATGATGAAAGAAACATACTTACTAGGAATAAGAAATATTGATGCTTCACACTTGTTTGGTGATACCAAATTTGAAACAGTTTAAAATTCAAATACCTGGCAGTTTGGAATCAAAATTATGTCAGGAAGCAAAGAAAAAAAGAACTCAATCACAGTACATTGGGAAGCTTAATTATTTACTATTATCATAAACATAATTTTTCTTTGTAGATATAAGATTTTGAAATGTTTGAAGCTGATTTTCAAAGGATAAACTACTCATCTCTATAATGAGCTCCCTGAAATTATTTTGTTCATATCTCATCACTAACAATGCAAATCTGCCTGAAAGTACATCCATGTTCTTCATAAACCAATGAACCTTAAAATTAACACCATTTCACTGACTAGCTAATAAGAACAAACCATTACTGAAACCAAAATGATTAAAACAATTATGAACATGGGCATTTCCCTTTGAAGACTGATAGTACCTTGGTAATTTCTTTGCCCACCAGATACTGATCTTTCTTATTTTCGCCATTATGTGCAATAAGTGGGATTTGTTCACTTTCTCCCCCCAGGAAAAATGATGCTCCTTTCCACCACTAGGAAGCATCCACCCAGCATCCTTGCCCTGGAAGGCACACATTATCTATAGGCTCAGCCCAAGGAGCTGTGCTAATGGACCATTAGCTGGGACAATAAAAATAGAAGATGAGTCTCTTGGGGCTTCTCTCTTTACCCCAATGGTATCCAAGGCCTGGAGTTCAGTTTGTAAGACATTTCTGAATCTTAAACAAAATTTGTCAACTGCTGAACATTCTATCTCCTCTAAAACTTGATATATATGGAGGCACATATACTTTTTTCACTTAAATTGCTTCCCAAGATTGGAAAGGGAAATAAAAGAACAATAACCAGATTGGTTCTAAATAACTGCTATTATTTCATTTCTTTTTACTACCTTTGGATATGTGTTAACACTTTCATATTCCTGAAAAGCTGTTCGATTTTACACAAACTATGGGACCTATTGTTTCTAGCAGAACGAAACCAATTAGCTCCTCTTTGGAAGTTCATCCTCATTTAGTGGGCTGGAAATAATTTAATAATTCTAGCCTATATTTAGATAGGGCTAATACCTGGCAGTCACTTTTCTAACAAGTTACACATTTTAACTAACTTAATCCCCATGACAACTCTATTAGGTAGGTACTATTATAATCCCCATTTTCTAAATAAGTAAGCTGAGACAGAGAGGTTACACGATTTGCCCAAGGTTAACCATCTGGTGAGAATAGGAACTGATGTACAACTCCAGGTAGCCTGGCTCCTAGGTTCATGCTCTTAACCCTTATCCTATACTGTGTAAGAATGCCACTGAGCTCTGATCACAATTAATTGCATATGCCTTGCCTTTGTAGTGCCACAACAATTTTCCTAATAAAAGCTTTGAGTCTGTCTTCTCTGAATCTACTGAAATAGCTACTAGACTTCTAGCTGTAAATCATTCCTGGACCCTCTGTGTAACTCCCCAGTGTACATTATTAATGAAGGAAGAACTGCCCCTGCTGGGCTGGACTCTGAGCTCCATCAAGAGAGCTGAGTGTTTGGTTCAGCATATATTCCCAGTGCCTGGCACCTAACTGTTGCAAGAATAATGAAAAACAGGATGGAGGAACATTAAGAGAATGAGAGGGAAGGAGAGGGGAAGGAAGGAAGGAAAAAGGGTGGGAGGAGAGAGGAAAAGAAGCACACTCCTCAATACTGGCTTATCTGGCTGATTTGCATTGTCCCTACTGCTAGGTACTTTTACTTTGGTCCCTCTGCCACAGAGCAGGTTCCTTCCCTCCCCAGCATGCAGTGCCCTCCTCCCCTTTTTCACCAGATGAAATCTCGCATCCCTCCCTAACAGGCTCTAATGCATCGAAAGCAACCCCCTCGTGCTGCTCCTCTTCTGAGCAGAATCCTCCTTCCTGGACCCTGCAACCCAATGCTTCTGCTTCTGTTTAGTTCAGATGTCTTTCTCACCTGGACCCCAGGATAGTTGTTTATCTCCCTGTTTTTCGTAGATGCAGGTTTCCTAACAGTGGAAGCAGAATTTCACGTCCCTTTATGTTCACCAAGGAGCTAAACATACTGTTGGGACTCAAGGCAGGCTGCCCCAAATACCAAAATGGCATACTGAATACTTTGACTTAAAGTTACTTGACTTTCTAAATGTCACCCTCGAATATTTCTTAAATCTGAAAGCTGCAGTTTGTTAAATGAGGATTGACACAAAGAAGAAAGGACATATTAAGAAATGCTCAACATCACTAATCATCAGAGAGATGCAAATTAAAACAACTATGAGGTATCACCTCACACCTGCCAGAATGGCCACCATCAACAAATCATCAAACAACAAGTGCTGGTGAGGGTGTGGAGAAAAGGGGACTCTGGTACACTGCTGGTGGGAATGCAGACTGGTGCAGCCACTATGGAAAACACTATGGTGTTTTCTCAAAAAATTAAAAATTGAATTGCCATTTGACCCAGTGATCCCACTTCTAGGAATATATCTTAAGAAGCCTGAAACACCAATCAGAAAGAATATATGTACCCCTATGTTCATATCAGCACTATTTACAATCACTAGGATCTGAAAACAGCCCAAGTGTCCATCAATAGACCAATGGATTAAAACAAAACAAACAAAAAAAAAAAAACGTGGTACATATATACAATGGAATACTATGCAGCTGTAAGAAAGAAGGATATCTTATCCTTTGAGACAACATGGAGGGACCTTGAGAGTATTATGCTAAGTGAAATAAGCCCATCAGAGAACAACAAATACCACATGATCACACTTATTTGTGGAATATAATGAACAAGGTGGGCTGATGAATGAAATAGACCCAGAGACATAGAAAAGAGTATGGTTCAGGCTGACAAACCTCAGAGTAGGGGGATGGGGGTGATGGATGAGATGAACCAAAGCACTTATATCCATGTATGCATAACCAGTGGACACAGACAACAAGACCAGCAGGGTCAGGGGCAAGATGGGAGGAGGGTGTCTAGGGGGGAAAACAGAAACATCTGTAACAAAATTAAATTAATAAAAATTGGAAGAAAAAAAAGGAAATCTCAAGGAATTATTTCTTATTCATTTTAATGAAAGACTTAAATAGACTCACATTGGAACTTATTTAATATTCTCTTTATACACAACTGTTCATACATGCACCAAGTAAGGTTCATCAGTCATAAAAAATTATAAACAATGTATGTGGCCCAGAACTGAATATCATTTTGTGTGAGAGTCCATATTATTGTGGCACTCCATAGGAAATTAGATAAGTGTTCAATAATTATGACAGACTGCTATAAAACCATGGCAGAAAGTATTGCCCTTCCCAGTGAAATCTTACTAATCAACACAGGTTTATGACTGCCTTTAGAGAAAAAAAAAAAAAAGAATATAAGGAAAAGCTAAGAATTTTCTTTAAAGAAATGACGGGATCCACCCTGACCAGTTTGGCTCAGTGGTTAGAGTGTCGGCCCACAGACCAGAGAGTCCTGGGTTTGGTTCCTGCTAAGGGCATGTACCTCAGTTGTTGTTCATCCCTGGCCCTGGTTGGGGTCATGTAGGTGGCAATCAATCTATGTGTCTCTCTCGCATTGATGTTTCTCTCTCTCTCTTCCCCCCTCTCTCCCTCCTGCTCTATGTGAAGATAAATGCAAAAATGTCCTCGGGTGAGGATTTAAAAAAAAAAAAGGAAGAAATGACAGGATTCTAAGCCAAAATGAGACCAAGAGTCTCTCCCTTGTATAAATGTATTTCAACTAGTAAGAAGAACTGAAGAAAGGCATAACTAACTCAATGAGGCCTCCAGGAAGCTATTAAAGCTGTACCGTCATTCCATTGTCTGAAAGAGTTAATTGACCTTCTCAATTTAGAACTCAATTTCCTCCCTGAAAAAAACAAATGCTCAGAGAGAACAAGGCTGAAGTTAGAGAAAGTAGATTCATTCAGTGTGCATTAAGTCATTTGGTCTACAGTACTGTTTCCTCTTTGTTTTTACAAGGAAAGCCAGACATGAATCATAAGCTAATAGATTTGTAGTACGGTGATTTATAGTACGAAGGTGACAGGTGGGATTACTCACCAGTGTCATGGGAGAGAACACCTGCTCTTGAGAAGTGTCTCTTCAGTAAAACAAATTTAGCTAAAACCTATTTTCAATCATCTTTAGATGGTTTTTAAATTGAACCACTAAAGTTGGGATTTGAAATGCTGGCAGAAAAGATCTCAATGTGTAATCAATTTGACATGTGGATACAGCATTCAATTAATTATATGCCCATTCTTTGTAGAATTATATTTATAAACTGCATGTTAAAAGTGATTTCATGGTTTAGTATGGGTCTTCTCTGATAGAAAAACATCTTCATAAATGTACCAGACCTGAGTTAAATGTGAGACATAAGAAATTTGCTTTGCCTCTGAGAAAGGTGAAATCTGAACAACCTCGAGAAAATAATTAAAGAAACAAAAACCTACTTTCTAAAAATATTAATAAAATTAATACAGTTCTATCAAGACTACCCAAGAAATTAAAGAGTAGATACAATCACTGATCCTACAGATAAAAAGAGTAATAAGAAAATTTTATAAATAACTTAATACCAATTAATTCAATAACATCAATGAAATAGACACATTCTTTGAAAAACATAGCATATTAAAATTGACTCGAGAAGAAATAACCCTATAAAAAATAAATTGAATTTTTAATCAAAAGCCTTCCACGAACAAATGAACAAACACCCCAGGACAAGATGGTTTCACTGGAGAATTTTATCAGACATTTAAAAATATAATATTAATCTTACATATACTCTTTCAGAAAATAAAATACAGAACATTTTCCAACTCATTTTATGAGGCCAACATAAACCTGATACCAAACTTGACAAAAACATTATGAGAAAATAAAAATTCCAGACCAGTGTTCTTTATGAGCATAGATTGTTTAAAAAATCTTCTTTAAAACTGTAACAAATCAAATCCAGCAATATATAAAGAAGTGAGTGAAGTTCATCCTAAGACTGCAAGGTGGATATAACATTCAAGTATCAATCAGTGTAATTGATTTTGTCAACAAATTAAAAAAATGATTCTGTCAATAGATGTGGTAAAATTATATCACAAACACCCATTCATAATAAAATCTACAAACAGAAAAAAACAAACTTCTTTACCTAATAAAGAAAATGTCTATAGAACACTTAAAGCTAAAATAATACTTATGGTGTTATCCTACCCAAGATCAGGAACTAGACAAAGACATCTACTTTGAATTCCTTCTATTCACTAATGAACTGGATGTCCTCCTCAGTTGAATAAGGTAAAAACAATAATAATAATAAGTATAAATATTGTAAAAGAAAAAGTATAAAATTGTTTCTATTTGCAAATGACATAATAACTTGTGTACAAAATCTTACAGAATTGACAAGAAAACCAAATAAAATTAGGAAATTAATTTAGCAAAACTTCAATAAACAAAAACTGATTGTATTTAAATACCAGTAGCAAAAAGATGAAAAATAAAATTGCAGAAACAATACTATATATTTTAAAAATATCATAAATCAGAAATTACATAGGACTAACATTTTTTAAAGATCATCTACAAATCATTGCTAAAAGAAATTAAAGAAGACCTAAATTAGCACTTATGGATTAGAAGACTCACCATTGTTCAGATAACTATTTTCCCCAAATTTAAGTTCTACACTTAAAATAGAAATCATATCAGAATAACAAAGATTTCTTAACATTGTTCACATTATTGAAAAAGAAACTATTCCTTTAGAATAATAATCATTAAGTTGATGTTATCAATTGAATTTTAGCTCACAGTGATTTAAAAAAAACACAACAAAAACATATCTCCAAATTGTTGATTGCAATTTCCGTAAGAATTAGGAGGAGAAAACCCTTTGAACCACTTTCTTGGGGGGAACAACCTTTACAAGTGCTCCCTTGGCTGTTGGTAATACATACCCTTTGAGAGAACAGTGTCTTGGCCATAGATCACTGCTTTATTTAATGAAAATACCTGTAACTAGATCATGTGACCAACAGAAATGCAGAGAGGTGGGTAGGTGGCTCCCCATAATAGGTTTACATTATTGTACAGAACTCAGAATATCAATACATTTTTTTCTTCTAGAGATCAGGAAATCCCAAGAGGTTTGACAAGCCACATTTCATGACTATGGAGATGTGCTCAATGTGGTTTGCACCTTAAGGTGAGGGTCACCTTGTACGTTCCTGAGATTAAGTGTCCAGGACTGTTGGCCTGGGCCCTAGAATTAGAGGAGGAAAACTGTCTTCTCCCAGAAAGGAAGTCCCTGAGAGGAGATGAGTGCCAAGAAGACTTCACTCCAGCACTGACATTCGTCCCAGCTTTCCCCATGAAAATTAGGCTCAACAGGAGTGGACCATGACTAGGCAATGCGTCCCTTTTTAAAAAAAAAAATCCTCTCCTGAGGATATTTTTCCATTGATTTTTAGATAGAGTGGGAGAGAAGAAGAGAGAGAGAGAGAGAGAGAGAGAGAGAGAGAGAGAGAGAAACATCGATGTGAGAGAGACACATCAATTGGTTGCCTCCCACACGACCTTGAAACTGCAACTGAGATACATGCCTTGACCAGGAATCAAACACGAAACTCTTTGATCTGCAGGCCAAAGCTCTAACTGCTGAGCCAAACCGCCCAGGGCCTGGATGAATCTAAACAAAGGTGAAATGGGCCTGAGGCCACCTGCAGCAGCAAAGGAACTAAGAACCCAGGGGTAAGCCAGAGTGATCAGACAAGCCTGGAAAGTTTGAAAAAATCAGTTCCGGGAAGAGAGGAATTAATCCAAAGTGAAGGTTTGGTAACTAAGGGAGAAGCAAGACTAGCAGAGCACAGAGACATGGAGTAGGAGGGATGCTAAATGGGAGAGGTGTCCGTGAATAGCCAGGGACCAGGACACTAAGTGCACAAGTAATGGGCCTTCGAAAGAAATGTCTGTCCAGAAAAACCCTTCCAACAAAAGCTGTCCTGTATTACCCAGCTGCCAGCTGCCAAGTTTGTGGAGATGGGAGATAGTCCTGAAGACCATCCTATCTGGTTGTTTCCAAATTCACAGGAAGCAGTAAATCAAGGCATAGAAGGTGTGAAGGTTTCTTATAAAAGATGAATACCCTTAGGAGGTTTCATCTAACAGAAAAATTTCTCAAAT
This sequence comes from Molossus molossus, assembly GCF_014108415.1. Lineage (NCBI taxonomy): Eukaryota > Metazoa > Chordata > Mammalia > Chiroptera > Molossidae > Molossus > Molossus molossus. The sequence continues at coordinate 26,752,666 of NW_023425366.1, read as the reverse complement.
GACTAAGTATTAACAAGAACAACAACTTCTCAAATTGACTAACAAGCAAGATTAATTTAGCAACTATGGGGTATAGAGACTACATAAGGAATACCAAAGGTTCTGGGTTGCAGTTAAGAAAATGCATAATCATCCCTCCTTTTTTTTTTCTCCAGAACCATTCACATCTCACCTCTCAATGTAATTTCTTGTTCAGCTGTTTTGATTGTTACAGATTTTCACACTTGTCAAGGGCTTGTTAGTCCAGATTTAGCAGTAAAGCTGAAATGCAAAGACATTTTAGTTCTTCGGTGTTCAAGAACTCATATAGCCTTTTCCTCTGTGTGTTAATTAATTTTTGTAACAAAAGCAGGTGCTGTTCAAATCAGGGAAATTTGGCCCAAGTGTCAACTGTCTAATACAGTTAGCCTTCATAACTAGATTTTGCCCCATATGAATTAAAAGTGTGTGTTTGCATATAAAGTATTTTTGTTTCATTACTCTTCTCAATATTTGGTATTAATTATGTGTAAACACGGGCTCCCCCAGGAATATCTATCTAAGTAATTAGTAAGTGGTCATAATCTTATTTGCTTGCTCTCTCCATGAAGAGTTGAAAGCTATCTTTGCTAAAGGTATTTATTAAAACTCTCAACAGCTGTTACTTACTGTTTTCAACTTTGCTTTTAGAGAAGTTTTTTTTTAAAGCAACTACCTTCACATTTGAAATATTTCAGCTTGTATAGACCCAACATTGTTATTCTCTTGGTGTTCAGAACTGTACCCTTAGTAACTAGGGATCACAGCTTGAGACATGTCACCATTTCTATGGGATTTATGCAGGGTCTTTACAAAGTGACTTTCTCTTGGTGGTGGGGAGGCAGCGTAATGAGACAGAGCTGTGAACTGGATCTACTACTAAACGAGTTATTCTTTTCATAAGGACCTTAGTATCCAATTATTCTGAGATAACCATGTCAATTTTTTTTTATAGAAAACACTAAGATCCTGTTACTGACTTAGCCATTTGATAGTCTTACAGCCACTGGTTCAGTCTCTGGAACCTCATTAGGAAAAGAGATCAAGGCATGAAGCCAATTATTCTCAGATAACCAGGTCAAATGCCATTTTATAGAGAAGAGCATGCACAAAAAAGCTGGCATGTTTGGGAAGCTGTTAAATTTATATTGTCACTAGAGAGTAGAATCCACATTGGTTTCCACCTTCAAATAGCCTATAATTTTCTTGAGTGATGAGACCAATATATGGGAAAGAATGGAGCCAAACAATAAGCCATAGGATGTGCAAAAGAGATTATGAGTTTCATAAAGGGAGTTTGGTGAGTAGACATCAATGCAAACTAGAGCAATCCAGGATGGCTTTCTGGAAGAGACAAACCCTCCTGTCAATAGCAGGGAGAATTTAGAGATATAAAAGTCTGAGATAAGACTTTCTAGGCAGGAACAACCTTAACAAGGCTCCAAGGAGGGGGAATAAATGAGGATGCTTCTGTGGTACCCAATTTAAGATAAGGCGGTGTCTACAGAACCCCAGAGGAACCACTTGAGAAGTGAAACATGTGGCAAGGGTCTGACAGATTTGGCTATATACATAACATCCAGCAATATGACCAATTTCCTCTCTATAAGTCCTATGGATATATGATTATCTGTTTACACATCTTCTTCCCTGACCTCCCTGTGAGCTTTCTGTAGGCAGGAACTATACCTTACTGATGTCTGAGTCTTTGTTCCCTGGCACAGTAGCATGGCACATTAAGCAGAACTTAAGAAACTTAAGATCACCTAGGCTTTGTAGGGTGGCCTATTGTTGTAGGTGTCCTGTAGGATCCAGTGGCACAGTCTCCCTGATCACCCTACATGGGCCCTTGAGGTGCACCTCAGTGTGGACTGTACACCGTTCTGTTGTAATTGAGTCTTGATTGCTGTTGGCACATCAATGGAAGGAATTTACTCAGACTGATCAGCTGCAAGGACTTGCTGGGAAGCAGCCAAAATGAGGAGACAAAGAAACATGTCCCATATGAAAAAAAAGAACAAAACTCCAGGAAAAGAATTAAACAAAATGGAGATCAGCAGTCAATCAGATGCAGAGTTCAAAACACTGGTTATAGGGTTGTTCAAGGAACTTGGTGAGACATTCAAGAAACTTAGTGAGACCTTCAAAGAACTTGAGGAGACTGCCTAAGCACTTAATGAGAACATTGACAACATAAAAAAGGACCAGTCAGAAATGAAGGATGTGCAGGCAGGATGAGATAAACCACTAGCTGAAATAAAGAATAATTTACAGGGAATCAATAGTAGAGTAGGTAAAGCCAAGAAGCAAACCATTGATTTGGCATATAAGGAGGCAAGAAACACCCAATCAGAACAGCAAGAAGAAAAAAAAATCCAAAGGATAGTGTAAGGAGCCTCTGGGACAACTTCCAGCATGCCAACATTTGCATCATAGGGGTGCCAGAAGGAGGAGCAAGAGAACAAAAAAAATGAAAACCTATTTGAAACAATAACAGAAAACTTCCCTAACTTAGTGAAGGAAACAGACAAACAAGTCCAGGAAGCACAGAGAGTCCCAAAAAGATGAACCCAAAGAGGTCCACACCAAGACACATCATTATCAAAATGCCAAAGGTTACATAAAAAGAGAGAATCTTAAAAGCAGCAAGAGAAATGCAGTTCATTACCTACAATGGAGCTCCCAAATCAGACTGTCAGTTGATTTCTCAAAAGACACTTTGCAGGTCAGAAAGGAGGGGCAAGAGATATTCAAGGCAATGAAAAGCAATGACCTACAACTAAGATTACTCTATGTACAAAGCTATCATTTAGAATCAATGGGCGTATCAAGAGTTTCCCAGACAAGAAAAAGCTAAAGGAGTTTATCACAACCAAACCAGTATTACATGAAATGTTTGAGGGTCTTCTTAAATGAGAAAAACAACAAAAATATAAACAATAAAATGGCAATGAATACATATTTATCAACAATTGAATCTAAAAACAAAATGAGCAAGCAGAACAGAAACAGACTCTTAGATAGACAGAACTTTTTGTTGCTTACAAGATGGGTGGAGGCTGGGTGGATGGGTAAAAAAATGGAGGAATTAAGAAGGACAAATTGGCTGTTAGACTGATGAACCTCAAAGGGAAGGGGGGAGGGAGAGCAGGATGAGATAAACCAAAGAACTTCTATGCATTTATGCATAACCAGTGGACACCAACAGTAGCGTGAGAAAGGCAGGAGGGGATCAGGACTGGAGAAGAGGGGGTCAATGAGGAAAGAAAGGGGGGGAACATCTGTAATACAGTCAACAATAAAGATGAGTTAAAAAAATAAAAATTGAAAAAAAGAAACATTATGATCAATGAATGAGATTTGGTTTACTTTGTCTCTTTACGTAACTTGTTTTGACAGCATGAAGGTTCCCAAAAGTCACTTTAACTTTATAATTCTAGTCCTGTGTTTCTCAACCAAGGCTAATTTTGCCCCATCCATTCCTCAGGGGACATTTGATGATTTCTGGAGACCTTTTTATTTGTCATTACTGGAGATGGTGCTACTAACCCAGGGTAGAGGCTTGGGATGCAGCCAAATATCCTACAGAGTACAAGTCAGCCTCCACAGCAAAAATCTGGCCCAAAATGTCGATGTGCAGAGGATGAGAAACCCTATTCTAGTCCATTACACTTAAGACTAAAATAGATGCTGTGTTACTATTCTGGAGCATTTTAGGTGTATTCTCTTCTGAACTTACAGCAAGCTTATTTTTTAAAAGAAACAAGGAGGAAAGAGCCTGATTCTTCTCAAGATAATTGCTCTTAGTTTCCTGGGAAACTTAACAGCAGTGATGTCCAAAGTGTGTCACGGGTCATCTCATCAGCCAGAACACTGCATTACGAGGTGACTGTGGCCAGAAAATATATGAGAAATGGATAATGCAGAGAGGACAATGTCAGAGAGTGACTAACATGCTGATATATTCGAATTTAAAAACAAGTTCAAATTCTTTGTGAGTCTGTCTGCAATAACCTTCATGTATATATTATCACAGCATGTTAATTTTTAAAAATAATGATACATGATTCAATGCACTTAGATGAATAAGGAAAAAGCATGTTCCTTGAGGAAACATTTCTTTATAACATGGGAAGACAGATAGAGATGAATGAATGAGTGGATACACAGAATGGAAGGAGAAAAGGAGGGAGGATGGGGCAAGAAGTATGGATGAATGGAAAGATGGATAGATGAATGAAAGGATAGATGATGGATGGATGATGGATGGATGGGTGGGTAGATGGATGGGTGGGTGGATGGATGGATAGATAGATAGATAGATAGATAGATAGATAGATAGATATACAGACAGATTAATAGACAGAAAAATGGATGGGCGAGTGTATAGGTGGATGGATGGAAAAACAGACTTAGCTGCCCTTATCCAAGGCCACAGCTAAGATCACTATAATATTTATAATGCTGTATGGCCATACTGCATTGTGTCTTCAAACACTATAATCACCCAAATTAAAAGAAACAGTTGGCCTTCTCTTGGCCAACTGGTTGGGAATTGGAAGAAAGCTATCCAAAAAGTTTAAGATGATGCTAATATTTTGATGCCTAACAACTTCTGGATCAGGCCACCTTCAGGTCTTGGGTAGGAGAGACAACCCTAAAGACTAAATTATTTGTTGTTCTGGAGAAGATATAGCTCTTCAGATAGGAGAGAAGAACAAAAGCAATATACTCAGACATGATGGGCATGGACAAAAAAATGTGTCCACTAACAAAATCCAGCCTAGTCCACATCTGAACATAAACAGTTTAGATCTTTCCACATAAAAACCCATTTGGAAGGAGGCAGAAAGCTCCTTGAGCCCTTCATTTTAAGAAAAAGAGTGGTCAAAGCAGAGAAGTAAATGGCTGTGGCAAGGCCACTAAGCTGGTTGGTGGGACATCAACGTGGCCACTGGATTGGGTCCGGTGTTCCTGTTACTTAGCCATGGTGCCTTTGAATTTACTCTGAAACCTCTTTCTTCTTAATTTGGGTCATCTTCTCAATCCTATGGGCTCATGTACTATTCAATGTTCTGTCTTGACAATCCTAAGGAGTCAGCCTATTAGTTATGACAGTGGCAAAAACCTCCTGCCCCATGACCCAAAATGTCAGAGGTGACTGGAGGAAGCCCTGGCTGCAGGTGAGGTATGTTACCAGCTGTTCCTGCCCTTCTGCTGTTGAAAAACATTCCAAAATAATGAACAATACAGAGGGATAAATATAAATTTATTCACATGACAGCTGAACTAGCTTTTAAACTCCTTATGAACCAGATTTATGTGATAAAAGATGTGAAACAAAATTTTCTAGAGATGTCCCTCCCCCAAGAGATGCTTAGAGTGAAAAAAAATAAACTAAGTGGTTTGAAGAAAAGAGGGCCTGAGGGAAGCACTACTTATTTTTTTTCTTTGTAATCAGATCCTGTATTATTGCTTTTTAGGTTATCTCTCTATTAAAAGATAACTGATTCTTCAACAAGTTTTGTTGACAAAAGTTTTGAAATTGGAAGTAGGAATACACAACTAAAGCCAAGCCTGCTTTGCAATAGGAAACTGGTACCTCCAAATAACCAATAAATTATTAAATAGCTATAACAATGTTAAATGTGCCATCCACTAAAATAAATAAAGCCTATATCTGGGCATTGGAGGGTTAAAAGAGGATAGGTTGAAGGGCAGGCATGGGATTGCAGTGGGGTTTAGAACTTGGAAGGTCCTAGGAGGAGGAAGAACACCTGCTGTGGGCACAACCCAGGACAAGACAAGCTCCAGGTAGAGAAAAAGGGCAGAAGGTCACATCTGGTCACTTGTAGAAGCCTCAGCCAGCTTGGGGCAGGGGAGAGAGGGTGAAGAGAGAGCTACTAAGCAAGAGGTTCAAAGAGAGTACAGTTGGGAGGCTAGGCCAGCGGAAGTGGCCTATAAAAGCTGCTCTCATTGACATTATAAGGCTAGGGTGGGGGTGGGGGGTGAGAGAGTTGGCAACACAGGACGAGGCTGGAGCACCTCCAGGTAGCAGAGGTATGTAATTGAATGTGCTCCAGGCTGTGCTTCTCCTTTTTGGAAATGGCATCTGGGTAGTGAGTGGATGTGCCCATATGTACATGTGTGTGTGTGTGCATGTTTCTGATTGTGTGCCTGTGTCCTCTGCCTGGTATTGGTGATGGTTAACATCACAAGTCTCAATGTGCTTAAACCCCAGTGAGAATCTCAATTCTGTCATTTCCTATATAATCTAGGAAATTTGCTTGAACTTCCAAAATCTCAGTTTCTGGGATTCCAAAATGGCAATGGAGTGAATGGAAGCTACACAGACCATCTCCCACGACCAATCTGGAATTACAACTAAAATAAAGACAAATTGTCAGGAAAAAAACCAACAACATAAAAGCAGCTGAAGAGGACACATATAACCACGGTCAGAAAGAGGACATGAAATTGTGCCTTGTAGGAACTGTGGAGGCAAGAGAGGGCAGGCTGGGAGCCCACGGACAACAGCTATTTTAGTTGTGAGCAGCTCCCTCCAAAGCTGGCTCCACAGCACAGAGGGCCAGGAAAGAGCACTAAATTAGCTACAGTCACTCACCTTGGGCTCTGGCAGAGGTAGGGAAGACTGGATTGGAACTGTGTGGAGAGACTCAGGAGCTTGGAGAGCTTGAGAGCTGGGGCAGCAGTAAGAGTTTTTTGCTGAATCACTCCCTCACTGGACATCTTGCACGAAGAGCCCCTTCCCAGAACCCTAGTGGGAAGCAACAGGCCCTCCCCCTCAGGAATTTAACACCACCCAGCCAGACCAAAGAAACATAAACTGAGACTCATTAACAGCCAGCAAGCACCTGCCCAACCCTCTGGAACTCCTCTTACCCTGAACACCTGAAGGATTTTTTTTTCATTCAGCTGAAGGCTACAACCCAAGGCTCATCAAGTAACTGAGACTAATAGCTTCCATGCAAAATGCTACAGAATAACTGAACCTTTCTTGGGCTTGCAAATCTACCCAGGAAAGTAAGACTTGACAGTGGTGTTTAACATGGATCCTGCCACATTCATCCAAACCCAATAGAGGGAACCACAGCCAGTGGAAGAGCAACACCATAGGAAAAATCTGACAGGCTCCAAAACCCACTGAGACAGCCAAAATGGTGAAACAAACAAATTCCAAATAAAAGAACAAGATAATTGGACAAAAGATGAAATAAATGAAAGGGAATTGAACAAGATATCAGAGGGCAAGTTCAGAGTAATAATCATGAGGAAGCTCAACAGCATGAGTTAAGATTTAGAAGCACTGAAAATAAACCAATTGGAAATAAAGAATGGCATAGCAGAAATAAAGAACACATTGGAAGGAATAAGCAGCAGAGTAGAGGAAGCTGAGGATTGGTTTAGTGAATTTGAAGACAGAGTGGAAAAAAATCACCCAATCGGAGAATCAAAAAGACAAAATCAATTTAAAAACAGGAAGACAGCCTAAGAGAACTCTGGGACAATGTGAAATGTAACAACATCTGCATCATAGGAGTTCCAGAAGAAGAAGACAATAAGCAAGGGTTAGAGAATGTATTTGCAGAAATAGTGGCAGAAAATTCCTTAACTTGGTGAAGGAAAAAGGTGTACAAGTTCAAGAAGCACAGAGAACCCCAAGTAAGAAGAACCCAAACAGGTCCATACCAAGACACATAGTAATTAAAATGCCAAAAATTAAAGACAAAGAGAGAATCCTAAAGGCAGCAACAGATAAGCAACAAGTCACCTACAAAAGAACCACCATAAGGCTCTCAGGTGACTTCTCAGCAGAAACACCACAAGCCAGAAGGAAATAGCATAAAGTAATCAAGGAAAAACAAGGATTGGTAGGGTGCGGGGGAAGGGAAGAAGGGTGTCAATGGGGGAAAAATGAGAAACATTTGTAACAAAAACAAGTTAATAAATAAAAAATTTAAAAGAAAAACAAGGATTGGAATCTGAGACTACTCTATCCAGCAAGGCTATCAATCAAAATAGAAGGTGAAATAGCTTCACAGACAAAAAATAAATAATAAAAAAAAAGGCTGAGGGAATATATTAGCACCAAATCGGCACTGCAAGAAATATTAAAAGGACTTCTGTAATCAGTAGAAGAAATAGAAATAAAAATATAACCATAATAAGTAAAAATGGCAATCAGTAAGTACATTTCAACAATAACCTTAAATGTAAATAGATTAATTGCTCCAATCAAAAGACACAGAGTAGCTGATTGGATAAGAAAGCATGACTCTTATATATGTTGTTTACAAGAGACCCACCTCACAACAAAAGACTCACACAGGTTAAAAGTGAAGGGATAAAAAAAATCTTCCAAGCAAATGGAAAGGAAAAAAAGAACTGGGGTAGCAATACTTAAATCCAATAAAATAGACTTCAAAGTGAAGGCTATAACTAGAGACAAAGAAGGCCACTACGTAATATTGAAAGGATCTATCCAGCAAAAAATATAACCTTGGTAAACATATGTGCTCCCAACACAGGAGCACCAAAATATATTTAAAGCTATAAGAAAGAAGAATCTCTTATCCTTTGAGATGACATGGAGGGACCTGGAAACTATTATCCTAAACGAAACAAGCCAAGCAAAAAAAGACAAATACCACATGATCTCACTTATTTGTGGAATATAATGAACATAATAGTCTGAGGAATAGAGTAGACCCAGAGTTGTGGCAGTAGGATACAGACTGACAACCCTCAAAAGAGGAGGTGGTGGGGGGAGGGAAGAGATAAACCACAGAACTTATATGCATGTACACATAACCAATGAACATGAACAACAAAACCAGGGATGAGGTGGGGGGGATAGGGACAAAGGTGTCAATGAGGAAAAAAAGGAAAAACATCTGTGACAAATAATAAAAAAAAAAAAAACTTCAAAGGAGAAATCAACAGCAATACAAGCATAGCAGGGGACTTCAACACTCCACTGACATCACTGGATAAATCCTCTAGACAAAAAATTAACAAGGATACAGAGACTCTAAATTATACACTATAGCAAATGGATGTAATAGATATCTGCAGAGAATTGCACCCCAAAACTGCAGAATTCACATTTTTCTCAAGTACGCATGGAACATTCTCAAAGATAGACCATATGTTAGGACACAAGCTAAGTCTCTACGAGTTCAAAAAGATTGAAATCATATCAAGCACCTTCTCAGATCCTAATTGAATGAACCTGGAGATCAATTACAACAAAAACACGCAAAATCATTTAAACACATGGTGGCTAAATAGCATATTATTAAACAATGAATGGGTTACCAAGGAGATTAAGGAAGAAATTAAAAACTTTCTGGAAACCAATGAAAATGAACACACAACAACACAAAATCTATGGGATGCAGAGAAAGCAGTCTTGAGAGGGAAGTTCATAGTACTATAGGCCTACCTCAGGAAACAAGAAAAATTTCTAATTGACTATTTAACCTCACAATTTAAATAACAAAAAAGCAAACAAAAAGTAAAACCCAGAGCAAGAAGAAGGAAAGAAATGGTATAGATCAGAGCTGAAATAAATGACACAGAGACTAAAAAAAAAAAAAAAAAAAAAAAACAATTCAAAAGATCAATGAAACAAAGAGCTAGTTCTTTGAAAAAATACACAAGATTGATAGACCTTTAGCTAGATTCAGCAAAGAAAAACAAAGAGTACCCAAATAAACAAAGTCAGGAACAAAAGAGAAGTAACAACTGACACCACGTAAATACAAAGGATGGTTAACAAATACTATGAACAATTATACGCCAACAAATTGGACAATCTAGGTGAAATGGACAAATTATTAGAAACGCACAGTCTCCCAAAACTGAACAGGGGAGAGAAAACTTGAACAGACCAATAACAATGAAGGAAATTAAAGATGTAATCAAGAACCTTCCAGCAAACAAAAGCCCAACCCCAGATGGCTTCACCGGGGAGTTTTACCAAACATTCCAAAAAAGAACTAACACCCATTCTCCTCAAACTAGTCCAAAAAATTCAAGAAGAAGGAAGACTTTCAAACTCATTTTATGAGGCCAGAATAATTCTAATTCCAAAACCAGGTAAAGACACTACAAAGAAAGAAAACCACAGGCCAATATCCCCAATGAACATAGATGCCAAAATCCTTAATGAAATATTAGCAAATCGGATCCAGCAATACATCAAAAAAATTATTCACTATGCCCAAGTGGGATTCATCCCAGGGATTCAAGGCTGGTACAATATTTGCAAATCAAAAATGTGATACACCACATAAAGAAAATGAAAGATAAAAACCATATGATCATATCAATAGACACTGAAAAAGCATTTGACAACATCCAGCACCCATTTCTGATAAAAATGCTCAGTAATGTGAGAATAGAAGGATCATATCTTGACATAATAAAGGCTATATATGAAAAACCTACAGCCAACATCATACTCAATGGACAAAAACTAAAAGCATTTCTTTTAAGAACAGGAACAAGACAGGAATGCCCACTTTTGCCACTCTTAATTAACATAGTACTGGAAGTCTTAGCCACAGCAATCAGACAGGAAGAAAAAATAAAAGGGATCCAAATTCAAAAGGAGGAAGTGAAATTGTCATTATTCACAGATGACATGATATTGTACATAGAAAACCCTAAAGACTCCATCAAAAGTCTACTAGATTTAATAAACAAATTTGGCAAAGTAGCAGGATACAAAATAAACATCAAGAAATCCACGCCATTCTTATACACCAAAAATAAACTCACAGACAGAGAAACTTAAATAACAATCCCATTTACCAACATGGCAAAAAAATTAAGATACCTAGGAATAAACTTAACCAAAGAAGTAAAGAACCTCTTCACAGAAAACTGTAGGACACTGAAAAAAAGAAATAGAAGAAGAAAAAAAGTGTAAGCATATACCAAGTTCATGGATTGGAAGAATTAACATCATTAAAATGTTCATACTACTCAAAGCAATCTATAGATTCAATACAATCCCCATCAAAATACCAATGACATATTTCACAGAACTAGAACAAATACTTCAAAAGTTCATATGGAAAGAAAAAAGACCCCAAATAGCCACAGCAATCTTGAAAAAGTAGGAGGGATCACAATACCAGATATCAGGTTATACTACAAAGCCATTTTAATCAAAACAGCCTGGTACTGGCACAAGAACAGGCATATAGGCCAATGGAACAGAACAGAGAACCTGAAAATTGACCCAAGACATTATGCTCAATTAATATTTGACAAAGGTGGCAAAAGCATACAATAGAGTAAAGACAGCCTCTTTAATAAATGGTGTTGGGAAAACTGGACAGCTACATGCAAAAAAAATGAAACTAGACCATCAAATTACACCATACAGAATAAACTCAAAATGGATAAAAGACTTAAATGTGACTCGTGAATCCATAAAAATCTTCTGCACAGCAAAAGAAACAACAATCAAAATGGAAAGGGAACCCACTATATGGGAGAATATGATTGCCAACAGTACATCAGATAAAGGCTTAATTTCCAAAATATATAGAGTGCTTCTACAACTCAACAAAAGGAAGACAAAGAACCCAATTGACAAATGGGCAGAAGACCTAAATAGACACCTTTCCAAACAGGACATACAAATGGCCAAGAGACATATGAAAAAATGCTCAACATCACTAATCATCAGAGAGATGCAAATTAAAATGACTATGAGGTATTACGTCACACCTGCCAGAATGGCAGCCATCAACAAATTATCAAACAGCAAGTGTTGGTGAGGGTGTGGAGAAAAGGGGACTCTATTACACTGCTGGTGGGAATGCAGATTGGTACAGCTACTATGGAAAACACTAAGGTGTTTCCTCAAAAAATTAAAAATTGAACTGCCATTTAACCCAGTGATCCCACTTCTAGGAATATATCCTAAGAAGCCTGAAACACCAATCAGAAAGAATATGTGTACCCCCATGTTCATAGCAGCACTGTTTTGTTTTTTTTTAATCCTCACCGGAGGACATTTTTCCTTTTTGTTGTTGTTGTTGTTGTTGTTCAGATAGAGTGGGAGGGAGAGAGAAGATGAGAAAAAGAGAGAGAAACATCAACATGAAAGGAACACATCGAGTGGCTGCCACCCCCATGAGCAACCAGGGCCGGGGACAAACTGCAACCGAGGTACGTGCCCGTAGCGGGAACCAAACCCGGGTCTCTCTGGACCACAGGGCGATGCTCTAACCACTGAGCAAAACCAGCCAGGGCTATGGCAGCACTATTTACAATAGCTAAGATCTGGAAACAGCGCAAGTGTCCATCAATAGATGAGTGGATAAAAAAGCTGTGGTACATATACACAATGGAACATCATGCAGCTGTAAGAAATAAAGATTTCTTATCCTTTAAGACGACATGGAGGGACCTGGAGAGTAGTATGCTAAGCCAAATAAGCCAATCAGAGAAAGACATACCACATGATCTCACTTATTTGTGAAATATAATAAACAAAAAAAGCTGATGAACAAAATAGACCCAGAGACACGGAAAGGAGTATGGTTCAGACTGACAACCCTCAGAGGAGAGGGGCAAGGTGGAGGAATGAGATAAACCAAAGAACTTATATGCATGTATGCATAACCAATGGACATAGACAACAATGCTTGGTGGGGGGCAGGACAGGGAGGAGGGTGTGTGGGGGGGAGGGGGAGAGAAACATCTGTAACAAAAAGAAATTAATTTTAAAAAATCTTGGTTGCCTCTCATTTGCAACGCAGGATAATAATATCTACCCCAGAGGACTGCCATGAGCATCTCAGGAGAAAATATTCATGAAACACTCAACTGTTTATTGAGTGTTGAGGACATAAACACTCAATAAACAGCATCTAGCTATTGAATAAATGTTAAGAGGATGGAGTTCCCAAAATTCACCTCCCAAGTCCTTAGAGAAGCAAGCCCAGGCAGATGCTGTAAGGACAGAAACTGCCACTGTTTTCCCGGACCATGAGTGGAACACGTCTGGGAAGTCCCATTTGGGAAACACCTTTTATTCCTAGTTCTCTAGAAAGAGTTTAAAAATTATATATTTTTAATTAATTTAGAAATGTTTATAATATGTGCAATTCTAAAGGCCCCCATTAAAAGACAAAAATGATGATGTAAAGATGATTGGTTAGGACACCGAGACCAAGACCACATCATCCAGTTTCCGTACATGTAAGATTATCTTGCACAGATGAATCAGTTATTCTCATCACTGGACTTAGGAGACTAGATGTAACGAGGAAGACTGTCCATCCACCTGCTTTTGCATGTTTCCACTCTCTGTGGACATGCAGGTGGCCAGGGGTGGGTGAGAGCAGCATCTTCATGTATGGAGTGTACAATCATAGCACAATACAATAACATACATATAAAATGGATATTTATTTAAACTAGAGAATATTAGAGGTTAAAAAGTGCTTAGAAACATTCTAGTCCAACTCTCATTTTGTAGACATTGAGGATAAAAGTAACATGACTTACCCAAAGTCACACAGCTAGTTAATGGACAACATAATAAAAGCTACAGATCTTTACATTACCACTAGTTGTAGCAAACTCAAAAATGGTGTGAATTTGTATTTCTAATCTGCAGCCCATGAAGTAATAATTACTGTATTCTTTGAGGTCTGACAAAAAGATAACTCATTTAATAGCAAAAAATAACAAATTAAAGAATGACACAGCCAGAAAGCATCATTTTTTATGGTATCCATGAAAAGATATTGCTAATACATGGCCAACACCACCAGTAAACTTAAGTCTAGGCAATGCACAATTTAAAATAAAATCGGCTCTCATAGACATATTATTTTTCCTCTAAATTATTCGTAGCTTAACATGATTTATACAAAGCTCTTTATACAATGGGTTGGCAATATTCAAGTTGTGTTATGATTTCTTTTCTTTTGGTGGTAGAGAATAGAGATTTCCACTCCAAAGGAGGTCATCTATATCTAACATATAGTTTACCGTTTTAATACAACAATCATAATTAATGTCGACCAGTGATCAAGTGAAAAGTATGACTAAAATTTGGAAGATTAAGACTATTCCTAAGCATACTGAAAATCTAATACATTATTAGTGCTTGACTTTTTAAGATAGGATTTCAGAAAGAGAGTCTTTTTATGTCAGAGGCCATCTTCTCCAGTTAAATACGGTATATGAGTACTTGAATGAGAATAGAGAGGATGTAACTGAGGAATGAGCTCAGACCTCTCCACACCACTCTGTCTTGAGAAATTGTGAACAATGTAATCCACCCTCCTAATGTAAATATTTTCTATCAAAGGAATATTTTTATTTTCAAAGAAAGATTATTGCCTTACTTTATCACAGAGCTGGATTATAAGGCCCAAATTAAAGGTAACGGAAACCTCAGTGTTAAGACGCAAATCAAGATTCTACAACTAAAGAAATCATACAGAAGGAGTCTAAAATTCGAACACAATTTTTTGGGCTTCATTTTTGCAGTGATTTTGTTTGATGGTCAGTTGCTCACATGCCCTTTTTGTCTTGCTTCCTGCTTGTGTATCTCCCAGAAAGCATCATTACCCTGGTAGAGCGGTACTTTCCCCTTTTTGTCCACAACTGCCACATGCCCAACTGTGGATCTGGAGGACCCGTGGTATGTGTGCAGGGTCGACATTCTTGGAAGTCCTTCTTTTTTTTAATCCTCACCGAAGGACATTTTTCCTTTTTTTTTTTTTTTTTGTTCAGATAGAGTGGGAGGGAGAGAGAGGAAGAGAGAGAAACATCAATGTGAAAGGGACACATCGAGTGGCCACCACCCACATGACCCAACCAGGGCTGGGGACAAACTGCAACCAAGGTACGTGCCCTTAGCGTGAACTGAACCTGGGTCTCTCTGGACCACAGGCCGACACTTTAACCGCTGAGTCAAACTGGCCAGGGCAGAAGTCTTTCTTTTATAATAATAAAAAAATGGCTGCCTTAATTATTTAAAAAAAAAAATACAATGTGGTTTCTTACATTTTCTCCTTGATTAAATTGACTCTGATTATCTGGATTGTTGTTTTAAGAATAAAAAATAATAATAACCTGTGTTGTGGAATCAAAAACATTTATCTAAGCTTTCCTAGTCAGGTGTACTTATCCATAGCATTTAACTGCACACCATGGCTCACTCTGCTGTGATTATTTCATCCTCTGGCAGTGACCAAATTCCTGTCATCGGTGAGGTTCATGAATAAGATTACGAGTCTGGACTCTGCAGTAACGTTTTTAACAGAGGCTGAAATGCAGATCTGTAAAGGGCATTTTGCAATAAGCATAACTTAAAATGAAATATTTAGTCCATCCACTCATGGAGATAAAATCTGTGAGTCTAATTTAAGTGGCTGCTTTGTGAGGAGTGCCCTCTCATTCCCTGGTTCAGCTGCCGTCCTAACACTGGCACTGGGCACACAAGGTCTCTTCCCGCAGTCTGACTGCGTGCTGCCTGCTACTGCCTTCTCCCCAGCTGTGGGGACTGCAGTGCAGCTGTATGTCACCGCCTCTCCCACTCATGAGAAAAGAATGACCCCATCAGTAAATCTAAATCAAAAGGCCTGGAGGTAGGAGAAAGAATGAAAACAGGGCAGAAAAGGAAAGTATTTCTTCTTGCAACAGCATCTGCAGAAAGCCATGTATATTAGGAGTCACCTCGTATTTTTAACACGTTGGGTAAGAGGGAAGGAATAAAAAGATTTATGTGAAAGTTTTGTACCAGTTAAATCAAAACTTGGAGCTTCGAGGGAGTCTTGCTCGTGCCTCCGAGGGACTAAAAAGTCTCCTGCGCATGGATTGGCCGCATTTGTGAGGCTGAAAACTTCCTGGAGCGAGATGGCAGCTTAGTGCTGTGATTTCCATCTTTGGAACATGCAGGTATTTATCAATGGCCATCGGAGGACACAGCAAAGAACAAAGGAAATCACTTGTTTATGTTTATCAAGTCCACGAGTAGTATTCTTGAAGTTAGTGTCATCAAATGAAGCATTTCAATCATGTGACGCTTACTGCCTGTCTGCAACTGTGAAGTCGGATCTATCTCTATAAAATGAAACTGACACACGTCAGTGCCCAGGGCCTGGGACTCTCCCGCCGGGGACTACACTGCACCCACCCCGCTGCCTTCACACACCTGCCCTGATGAGCAGGGAGCTAGGAGTGCCCATGTTCCCCTGCTTCTGACTTCATCAAACAACTCTGAGCATCTCGAATGTCTTAGTTCAGCATAACTGCCGCCCCCAAATTGCAGAGGACAGTTATTACAGGTAATTTCGAAAATAGTTCCTGCTACTGTATGAACTTCCGAACGAAAGCAGTGCTGAGCTATTGACTACAACTTGTCTACTTTGACAGAGTAAAAGGACCCTTTTTAGTGACTTGAGAAAAAAATAATCTTAGGCTACTGGAATCACAAGTAGAAGCTGCTACTCGGGATACTGGAATATTTAGAAAAAGTTGTAAGCAGAAAAAGACAAATACCAAATGATCTCACTTATATACAGAATATAATGAACATAACAGTCTGAGGAATATGGCAGACCCAGAAACGTGGAAGTAGGGCACAGAATGACATCCGTCAGAAGAGGGGTTGGGGGGGTGGGAAGAGATAAACCACAGAACTTATATGCATGTATACATAACCAATAGACATGGACAACAAAGCCGGGGACGGGGCAGGTGTGGGGTGGGGAGGGGGGTGCCAATGGGGTAAAAAAGGAGAAACAGCCCTGGTCGGTTTGGCTCAGCGGTTAGAGCATTGGCCTGCGGTCCAGAGAGACCCAGGTTCGGTTCCCACTAAGGGCACGTACCTCGGTTGCAGTTTGTCCCCAGCCCTGGTTGGTCGTGCGGGTGGCAACCACTCAATGTGTCCCTTTCACGTCGATGTTTCTCTCTCTCTCTCCCCCCCTCCCGCTCTATCTGAACAAAAAATGGAAAAATGTCCTCAGGTGAGGATAAAAAAAAAAAGGAGAAACATCTGTAACAATAAAATAAAAAGGAAGGAAGGAAGGAAGGAAGGAAGGAAGGAAGGAAGGAAGGAAGGAAGGTAGGAAGGAAAGAAGGAAAGAAAGAAAGAAAGAAAGAAAGAAAGAAAGAAAGAAAGAAAGAAAGAAAGAAAGAAAGAAAGAAAGAAAGAAAAGTTGCAATTCTCCCATGCTCCATGACAACACAGTTTGGAATATGCGGAAAGAACTCGAAGGTAAAACCTCATACAATGGACCTATGGATGAATGTTTAAGAAATTGGATTTGGCTACAATTCCCAGAGAAGGTGGTTTCTGAGACACTGTCCCTCCACCTCACGCAGGGTCAGGCAGTGGGAGGTGCTGGGACTTTCTTCTGGCAAAGAGAATAAAACTCAAGTGGAAGAGTGGGCCCTAACCGGCCTGGACATCTGAGGTCAGAGATAATGAGAGAGAACTAAACTCTAACATAAAGTCACGCTGGCCATTAGAACCTCGGAACAATAATTTAATTTTCAAGTTAGAAGCACACCGATGGGCAGATGCGTCAATGCCACAGTAGTGACAGAGTGAGGAGGGTACAGGGGAGGAACACAGCAGGAGAAAGGAGGAGTGTTGGTTGCAACTGTGCCATCTGAAAAGCATCACCTAACTTAGCACACAGAGCAGGGGGTAGCTGAGCCCCCAGATTGCTCTAGAAATTTTCTCAAATTGATTTTCTTCAATATGAAAATAAATAAAATATGACTGAATCAGCTGTGCTATAATGTGGCTCACTTGGGAGGCTGTGAATTATTTATTCCTGAGTACATACCTATTCGGCATACTTACTTATTAACCTTTTAAAGCCATAAATGGTGCAAACTTTTAAAAATTGACTTATTTGCCCTGGCCGGTTTGGCTCAGCGGTTGGAGCATCGACCTGCGGTCCTGAGAGACCCGGGTTCGGTTCCCGCAAAGGGCGCGTACCTCGGTTGCAGTTTGTCCCCGGCCCTGGTCGGTCGTGCAGGTGGCAGCCACTCGATGTGTTCCTTTCACATCGATGTTTCTCTCTCTCTCTCTGTTCCTCTCTCCCCCTCCCACTCTACCTGAACAACAACAACAAAAAATTGACTTATTTGGGTAGACCTCCTTCCTTTGCACTCTTGAGCTGACTTTTGCATGTACATCTGGAAAAAACAATGTCCATGCAGAAAGCACTCTGCACAGCAGCATAAGACAATCACACCCAGTTGGGACTCAGTCCCTCAGAAAAGCCACAGGCCCACAAAAATTAGTGACTGCTCTCTTTAAACTCAATTGCCTTCCAGCCCTAGCTGGTTTGGCTCAGCGATTAGAGTGTCGGCCCAAAGACCAGCGAGTCTTGGGTTTGATTCCAGTCAAGGGCGCTTACCTTGGTTGTGGTTTGGGGTTGTGCAGAAGGTGCCAGTCAATGTGTCTGTCTCACATCAATGTTTCTCTCTCCCACTCTCCCTCCCTCCCATTCTATCTAAAGATAAATAGAAAAATATCCTTAGGTGAGGATTAATAAATAAATAAATAAATAAATAAATAAATAAACTCAATTGTCTTCCGAAATAAAGCAGGAAATAAACTTCACTCGACCATCCTGTAACTTCGCGCTCACTCTGTGCCTGGTGCCGGACATATGTTGGTGAAAAGCAGGCCAGTCCCTCCTCAGGTGGTGCTTGCCAACTAGCAGAAGACATGAACGTCAGACCAGACAGGGCCGGGGGAAGACGGCACTGTGACTTGTGCCGAGCACGGTGGGAAAGCACTGGCTGCCTGGGGAAGGGAAGCATGAAGAGCTCCCTTGGGCTTGGTGCTTCGGGGAAGCCACTCTGACGGAGGGCACTTTATCCTGAGACTGGAGAGGGTAAGCATGAGCAAAAAGGCAGGGGTCAGGTGTACCTGGCAAAGGGAACAGCATCAAAGTACCTGTGGCGAGTCTGAGGAACATGTCAAACTGTGGATGGACTGTGCAGGTGAAAGAATGAGAGACATGAAATGAGCTCCAAGACACGGGCATGGCCTGGGTTGGGCAGAGCCTGTGCATCCTTTGAAGGATTGAGGTTTTTCCCCCAAGCTCAATGGGGAACCAGCCACTGAATGGTTTTAAGGCGGAAGGTGATATTTCCTTCACTGCTGTACAGAGAATGGATCTGAGCAGGGAAGAAGTAAAACATCCAACTAGAAGATCATACTACTGCTCCAAATAAAAGGTGGCCATGACTTTGGCCAGATGGTAGCTTGAGAAGGCAGGTGAATGGAGATGTGTTACACCAAGATGGGGAGATGAAAGGAGGAGGAGGCTTCAAGGGAAGGACTAAGAGTTCTGTTATGGACACTTGGTTTGAAATTCCTGTGAAACCTTCAAGTAGATAGGTTGTTGGATTTATGCAAGAAAGAAGTGACATATTCAATAGAGAATGAAGAAACAGGATTAAAATAAAAACAAAACAGAGCAGTTAGAGAGCCAAGAGGTGGGCATCACTCGCTGTGTCCTGTCTGAGATGTCTGAAGACCCCTCTGCCAGGTCATGGCCAGCTTGAGCAAGAACAGTTTTAGCCAAGTAACAGAGGCAGAAGCTAGCTTACAGTGGGTTGAAAATGACAGGGACTGAAGAGGTGGAAACAGTTAAGGAATAAAAAGATTTACCTTTGAACAACGATGGGCTTGGGGGTACTGATGCCCTACTCAGTTGAAAATCTACATATAACGTTTAACTTCCCCAAAACTTAACTATTAATAGCTTGCTGTTGACCAGAAGCCTTACTGATAACATAAACAGTTGATTAACACATATTTTGTATGTTATATGTATTATGTACTCTATTCTTACAACAAAGTAGAGAAAATGTTAAAAATATCATAAGGTAGAGAATATACATTTACATTATTTATTTATTTTAATCCCAATATAAAAGGACCTGTACATTCAAACCCATGTTATTCAAGGGTCATAAGAATATGGCTCAGAGAAAAAACAGAGCTGTGGCTGGGTGGATCAAGGGAAGTTTTGTTTGTGAGCTTCTTGCTTTATCTCTTCTGTTTCTTAGATTGGGTGAGGAGATTAGAGAACCCTACACAATTATTCTTGGGAATAATCCAACAGACAGGAGACACTGAAGAGTCAGGAAAGCTAAGAAACAGCTGAGAAACAAAACCTTGAGCTGTTGAGCACTCCACCAAGAGGAGAGAGCATAGAGGAAGCATCACTCTGGCATTCTACACAGGACTTGAAAAAAAAATTGATTTTAATTTTTCCAAATTCCCAGGGCCATGAAGATTGCAAGACTTGAGAATGTAAAATGTTAAGGGATGCCTACTCATGAACATAATACATTTGGGATAATGAAGTCCTATAAGCCAACAAAAAAATTTTGCTTACTGACTTGCTGACAATACCATTTAGGAACCTTCAAATTCTGAGTTTATTTCACCAATTATTCCTCTAATGCAAAACAACTCCAGGCTCAGTGTTTTATTACTTCTATTTATAGTAATAAAAATTCAACCCACAGATTCAAATAAACATGCGGAATGCAATGAAGTAAAATGAACTAGCTTAAAATGCATTACTAAGTAACCCCTCACAAATGGAATCCCCAAAACTTTATGTCCATACATATGCTGCTAAGTGCTAAACTCAAGGACTCTCCCATCTCAGCAGCCGGTCCAAGGAAACAAGCTCCATTCCCAGACCCTATAAGCAGAGGCTTACATCTGCACAGCATGCCATGAGCAGCCGGGAGCTCGCGGGGTCCCCTGCAGTTTCTTAGAATGAAGCTCTATTGGTTTCTGAACATTCAACTTTTAAGTTTAAATTACAACAGATTCATTCATTCATTCATTCATTCATTCATTCATTCATTCAACAGATATGTATTAAACATCTACCAATTGCCAGCCATTGTCTGGCACTGAGGACACTATGGAAAATAAAACAATTCTTGCCCACAAGGAGCTTCTCTCAAGGTGACAGAGAGAGAGAGAATAAGCAGTGGAAGACATTCAGTGCATATTTTGAATATGGCTACTTCTCACCACCTCACCGCCACCACCCACTGCCACTACCCCAGTTCACATCACCATCAAGTCCCACTTAGATTATTACAATAGCCTCCAAACTGGCCACTAGGTTTCTACTTTGCCCTTGTATGGTCTCGTCTCCATAGAGCGGCCAGAAAAATGCTTTTCAATTAAGTCAGATCAAGTGTAAGCTCTGCTCAAAACCTTCAGATGGCTTTCCAAATTACATTTCCAACTTACATTATGAATGAAATCCAAACTTACATTTACAATTTACAAGGCTGTGCTGCTCTCTGGCTTCATGTCATGCCACTTCCATTAAGGTAGGTTGCAAAAATGACCACAATGTACTTTTCAGATCTTCCCACCAAGAACTGGAGCCAATTCTCTACCCCTTGAATCCTGTATTGGCCATGAGACTTTCTTTGAACAAAAGAATGAGGCAGAAGGGACTTGCCATGTGAGCAAACGTGGGATAATCTGTTGGAAGATGAAAGATCAGTGTGGACTAGAGACAAGCTATCCTGCCCCAAGTTCTTAAGGCCAATCAGCACTCAGCTTTTTGGCAGTAATGAGAGACACATGAGTGAACCCAATCAAGAACTGCCTAGCTGAGCACAGCCAAATTCCTAACAAAGAGGTTATTGAACTAAATAAATGGTAGTTGGTTTAAACTACTAAGCTTTCAGGTGGTTTGTTATGCAGCAAAAGCTAATTGATACATTTCCTTTTATCCATCTTGTTCCTGCCTCACTCACATCCTTACTGTTACATAAATACAGCAAATACACTTTGCACCTCAGGGCCTTTGTACTTGCTATTTTGGAATACCACATGTATCAATCCCTTTAGATCTCTGGCCAACTGTGACCCAACAGTGAGGCCTTCCCTGCACACACCACATAGAATTTCAAACCCACCAGCCCACTCCCAACCAACATTCGTTTGTTTTTCTGCATAAAGTTTATCACCATCTGACATACTATGTTTACTATATATTTACCAACTTGTTCATTTTCTATCTGCCTTGCCCATTAGAACATTAAGTCACATGAGGACCAGGGCTTTCTCTTGTGTTTTCATCTCTGTGTCTCCAGTACCAGCACAGTGCCTGGACTATGGTAGAAATGCAATATATTTTTAAATAAGTAAATGAATGAATGAAACAAACCAAGAAATATAAGATAAAAGTAACTACTATGAAAAGGTTTAAAATGGGGCAATGAGGTAGTGAGTGGGTTTCCACTTTAGATTCAGTGGTGACAGAAGGTATTTCTGAGAAGGTGACATTTGAGTTGATGCCTGAATAAATCCAAGTTCTTTTAAATATTAAAGGTCCAGGTGGCATGTAAGTATCATACCAGCAATGTCGCTGTTCCCAACTGCAGCTGACTTGGCTACCTCAGTCCAGGAACAGTCTCTATTCATAGATCCTAAAAGAAAGGCTAAAGCTTCTATGCCCCACAAAATAAGCTTACCCATTCTGAAATAGGTAGGCTTAACCTGATCACTCCATCAACTATGCCATCAATATGATGGCTGGACCGTCCCTGCTGACAATAATCACAATACGAACACTTGAGCACTTGTACTGTTCCAGGTTTTATTCTAGGACCATTATGGGTTTCAGCTCATTGATACTATTATTATTCTCATGCTGCAGATAGGAACTAGGAGACAGAAAATGTAGGTACTTTGCCCAGAAAGCACACAGCAGCTAAAAAGCAGTGAGGTTCAGTTGAAACATTAGCAATTGGCTCTGATGCCCTTACCCTCTCTTATCCACCATCCAATTCTAGCCTAATACCTTGTCAATCCTGATACTTTGTCCTGAGCTTTGACAGGAAGAGACTTCTGGGCCCTGGGACTGAGGCATTGCTGTTTCCCTGGAAAGTCTTGAAATAGATGGCTTCCCCTCCCCTTGCATGGGTAAGCACGCACAAGACATGGGGCCGGAGAGGAGTAGGAGAGCCTTCTGGGGGAGACCTGCAATCAACTCCCCCACTTTCATGACCAGTCTTATCATGCCACCAACTGTCTGACTATTCAAGTTCCAGGACCCTCTCTAGGTCAGCAAGCTGGAATAGCAGTGCCTATTACGTAGTTGGTATCTGTAGTCACTATCTTTCAAAAGACCAGTAGAAATAAGTAATGTTTAAGGAAAATTATTTATTTATTTATTTATTTATTTATTTATTTATTTATTTATTTTTTAATTTTGTTTTATTGATTGATTTTAGAGAAAGAGAAAGGGAGAGAAAGACAGAAACATCAATGAGACAGAGTATCGATTGGCTGCCTTATGCATGCCCCCCACTGGGGGTCTGGCCCACAACCTGGGCATGTGCCCTGACCAGGAATTAAACCAGTGATCTCTAGATGCATGAGTCAACATGCAACCTTCAAGCCACACCGGTTGGGCAAGGAAAATATTTTAAAAACAAGGATAATTACTTACACAAAAGCAAAAAGCTTACAAAGTGGCTTTCTCTTTGTTGTGCCCAACCATTGTCTTGCTTTTCTATCTCAAAACTGTCGTGAGTCTGGATCATCTGGATCCTCTGAGCAGCCCCATGGTTTCTCTTACGCCTCTCTGGCATGTTCCCATGACACAGTGGCCCTCCTTCCCTCTGCCTCAGCTGCCACATTCGTTCCTTTCTTCCTGCAGATCAAACCACCTTGGCAGCAAAGCTAGGAGCCCAGCACCATGGAGGTTTGTTTGCCCCATTTCAGAGTAGAGGACACATCACCAAAGGAGAGCGCCATAGAGATATTTTTTTAAAAAAAGTAAAAAAGGCTAGTTTATGCCATCTCAGTTTTGCATCTGTACCTCCCATGTGGATGATGTAAGCCTGTCAATGATGTAAACTTGCCTTGTTCTTCTCTGTTGAACACCCACCACTCTTCAAGTCAACTCAGAGGCCACCTGCGCTAATGCAGGCCTTCGACTCTTCCAAAGGCATCACTTCTTTTTTGCTCCATTTGCTTCCCACATGTTATGAATTGCATTGTGTCTCCTTAAAAAATTCATGTTAAATTCCTAACCCCCAGTACCTCAGAATGGTATCAGAGATAGGGTCTTTACAGGTATTACCAGATCTATTAGACCATTCCGGTGCTATAACAAAATAAAACAAAACAAAAACATAGACTTGGGTGGCTTATAAAACAACAGAAATTATTTCTAAGAGTTCTGGAGGTAGAAGTCTGAAATCAGGGTGCCAGCATGGTCAGGTTCAGGTGAGTACTCTCTTCAGGGTTGTAGGTGACCTTCTTATTGTAACTTCAAGCAGCAGAAAGACAGGTAGCTATCTCTGGCCTCCCTCTTCTTATAAGAGCACTAATCCCCATCATTTAGATGCTACCCTCATAACCTAATCACCTCCCAAAGGCCCCACCTCCAAATACCACCACATTGGAGATGACATTTGAACATGTGAATTAGGAAGGGAGGGCATAAACATCCAGTTCATAATATCAAGTAATTACAATAATATAAAGTCATTAAGGTAGGCCTTGATCCAATATAACAGGTGTTCTTATAAGAAGGAATTTGTACACAAAGACGGTATATAAGGAAGACCATGTGACACATATAGAAGGAATATGCAGGAGAAGGCAGCCATCTACAAACCAAGAAGAGAGGTCTGAAATTGACCCTTCTGTCTTGGCTCTCAGAAGGAACCAGCCTGCCCTGCCAGTGTGGCTCAGTGATTGACCATTGACCCATACACCAAGAGGTCAATGGTTCGATTCTTAGTCATGGCACATGCCCAGGTTGTGGGCCTGATCTAGAGTGAGGGGCATGCAAGAGATGGCCAATGTTCTCTCTCATCAATGTTTCTCTCTCTCTCTCTCTCTCTCTCTCTCTCTCTCTCTCTCTCCCCCCCCCTCCTCTTTCTCTAAAATCTATAAAGAAAAAAATATTTTAAAATAAAGAAGGAACCAACCTTACCAATGCCTTGATCTTGGACTTCCAGCCTCCAAAATATTTGAGACAATAAATGTATGTTATTAAGCAAAGTATTTGCATACTAGACATACAGGGAATACAAGAGTATGTTTTCTAGAAGTGGAGTCAAGCCTGGTGGCATGGCCCATTTGTCTTTTACTCTATTAATAAACATTTCTACTTCCCATAGAGAAAGGTGAAAGATGTTATCCCACAACTTCACATCCATTCACTTTAGTGATAGCTACGGGAAATTGGATGTTGGGGTGTCCTCAGCCTGCTTCATCTCAGTTGTCTAATCAAGTTGAAATCCAAGGTAGCAATGAATCTTGGAAATTCAGTCACGAAATCAGGGCAAATTTGTAGATATGATAAGAACTATTAGAAAAGGCATTTTTTATTTAATTTTTGGGGTGACATTAGTTAATAAAATCTTATAAGTTTCAGGTATACAATTCTATAATACATCACCTGTATATTGTATTATGTGTTCACCACCCAAAGTCAAGTCTCTTTTTCCATCATCAATTAGCCTCCCCTTTACTCTCTCTTACCTCCCCTTCCCCTCATTTCTCTCTGGTAATCACCATACTGTTGCCTATGAGGTTTTTTGGTTTGTTTTATTTTCTTAATCCCTTCACCTTTTTCATGCAGCCCCCTAACCTCCCATACAGCTGTCAGTCTGTTCTATTTGTGAGTCTGTTTCTATTTTGTTTGTTAGCTTGTTTTGTTCATTAGAGTCCACATATAAGTGAAATCATATGGTATTTGTCTTTCTCTGGCTGTCTTATTTCACTTAACATAATGCTCTCCATGTCCATCCATGCTGTCGAAAGAGGTAAGATGAACAGATCAAGTCTTCTGTATGAACTTCAAAAAGATTCAAGGTGCTTTAATAAAACTTGTATGTCCTCTTCAAGTGTGTTTTGAAACTGTCTTTCAGAAACAACATAGGAGATGCATCTCCCTAACTTGCATATTAAGTTTTGGAAAGGTTTTGGTATTTTCAGGTTTACAGCTGATGTTCCTGACTTTTCTTGGTTCACAGAGCCCTTGGTATCACAATAAATTTTCTTACATCACTCCTGGGTCAAAAGAAGCAACTTACAGATCTGTCTATTAAGTAGTTGGATTCAGACAACTTCATGACTACTTATAGCAACTTAGCGGCCATTAAATAAATAATACAGATAAATGTCATTATTAAATGACCACAGTTACTTGTAATGAGACATGTGACCCTTTTGGATGCTTTACAACTTCTGAAGTTTTGGACTCAAATAAGATGCTTCCAGCTCCAATTCCTGTTCCACCTCCCTTTCAGGGGGCACATCATTTTACCAGAGCAGTCACTGAAAATGTGGCTTCACAAAAGTATGATATCAAAAGGAAAATGTGAGGTCTATTGTTGAAACCCTAAATCCCGAGCTACCTCGAGCTAGCAATTCACCCTCTGCCCTACAGATGGAGCTGTATTTTCCTTGGCATTTTACAATATCCAGCGGTGCCCCTGGGGAAGTCTCAGGGCATACGTTTTCAAGCCAAAGATTTCCATTACTTTATTTCTCAGATACAACAATACACTTAGGGGCAAGTTTTATAATTAACAATAGGAAATGACAACCCACATTTCCAATAATCTCTTAATCACTTCTAAGTTTTTGGCTGACTTTTTGGCAGATCTGATATTTGCCAGTCTTCCATTCTAGAAACATGGCTGCACTAGTATGAAAAATGCCAGGTCAGCCATGTTCTTATTGTTGGATTATGTTTGCATTACTATAATTGCCTTCGATCTGAGGTTTCTTTGCAGAAATATTTTTCAGGCTCCTGTCAATTATGGGATGGTAAAGTGGAATGTAAACCAAGTATTGTAATCTGTACTCTCCACTCCACAGGCCTCATAACTGTGATGTGTCACATTGAGTTGAAATGCAACATGAGGGAAGGTGGCGCTGCCAACCGCTCATTGTCTAGAACCACTGATACATATTCATGACCATCTGACGTTTAAATTGATCACAGGGCACAGAAGTCAACCTGTATACTAAACATAGGTAAAGTTTCTATTGTGTGGATTAAGGATAATATATGTAACTGTCCTAGAACTGGGATGGCACATGGTTCAAGGTCTATAAATTCTGTTATTATCATTGTCCTAGAGCCCTTAGTTCTGTGGAGAGTCCCCAAAATGGGCCCCTGCCATGTGCCTTTTAAAGCATGAAATAACTTCCCAGCTTCCCTTGGGCTGCCATGAAGAATCCAGTCCTAAGCCTGGCATCCAGGGATGGATTTGGAGCTTGTAAACACAGCCAAGCCCTTAGCACTGGCTCCTCCATAGACACCTCATCTGATGAACTTTGACTGTCATTAAGTTTCTTCATTACAATATCAAAGGGACCCATGTCAAGAAGCCCAGAAAATATGGCCTGATTATGAGGAAATCTAACAACAGTTGATTTATAAGGGAAAGACAAGCTACACAAATTAGTCAGGAGAAATTTAATACAAGTCACTTTCAGGTTTAATTGATAAACACCAGGTAACCCACACTTTTATTTTTCTCTATAATGAGACACAGCAAAGATGTGTTGACTAAGTCAATGTGATGAGCATTTCCTCATTCTCATTTGTGAACATAGATTCTTGCTTGCAAATCTTTAGAAAGCAATCAGAAAAAGTGTTCAATGTAGAGGATTCAGATGAATCCCTTAACTGCTACAGTTGTTAGTTTGTTTCTTAAGTAACACCACCCCAACAGTTACTAAGCATTGCAACCTGGTACAGTCAGGGAGAAATCATTAATTACGGAAGGATTCATCATTGTAATGTTGGCCTTGGATAATTTTAAGTTCAGGTGGTGGGTGGAAGGGGCATATAGGATTCCCTTGACATCTAAAGAAAAGAAAAGAAAAAATTAAGATAAACCAGGGGTGGCAGGATAGATGAAAATGATGATGGGAATAAGAGACACAAACTTCAGTTGTAAAATATGTAAATCTCAGAGATATAATTTACAGCACAAGGAATGTAGCCAATAATATCGTAATAATTTTGTATGGTGACAGATGGTTATTAAACATATTGTCGTGATCATGTAGTAACGTATATAATGTTAAATCACTATGTTGCACACCTGAAACTAATATAACATTGTATGTCAACTATAATAGAAAATAAATTTTAAAAAATAAATAGAATTAAGATAATTTTCTTATTTGCACAGTGCTCACCATTTCCATGAAATCACATGCCAAGAATGTACCATGTAAATGCTGCTAATTAACAACTAAATCATTTACAAAAAAATATTGGCAGATACACTAATTTTTAACACATGGATTATTTTGCACTTTATTTCAAATTATAATACTTTGCAGATGGAATGAAACTTAAATTCTTAATCTCAAAACCTCTATTTGATACTGTTATTGTTACAATAGCTACTTTTAAATGACCAGTATAGACATCTTACAAATAAAAACTAAGTGCATATAAGAATTTTTAAAATTAGCATTATATGGTGGTCTTACATTTCCTAAGGCAAGAAAAGCTAAATGATATAGTCTTCCTCTGGACCTGTCTTTGGTCTTAAATATTTGGTTTCAAATATCTCATGTAATGGAATATGCAGAGTTATGATTCTAATTGCAGAGTTAAGATTCTAATACGTTCTGACATTAAATCAATTCATCATTTTAACTGTTCATCATAACACAATTCATTTTTCTAACTTTAAGATATGGCATCTTCAAAAGTCTTGCTTTGGTTAGCATCTACTTTTTCAAAATATTTTTTAATTGACTTTAGAGAAAGGGGAGGAGAGAGCGGGAGAGAGAGAGAGAGAGAAACACTAGAATCCCGGGCATGTGCTCTACCCGAGAATCCAAGGTTAGGGACATGGGACGATGTTTATCCCCACTAAGCCACACCAGCCAGGGTAGCATCTACTTTTAATAGGCATGAACGTTTTGTTTGTTTGTTTGTTTGTTTTTATCCTCACCCGAGGACACTTTTTGATATTTTGTTCAGATAGAGTGGGAGGGAGAGAGAGAGAGAGAAACATCGATGCAAAAGGGACACATCGAGTGGCCGCCACCCGCACGACCAACCAGGGCCGGGGACAAACTGCAACCGAGGCACATGCCCCTAGCAGGGACCGAACCCGGGTCTCTTGAGACCGCAGGCCGATGCTCCAACCGCTGAGCCAAACCGGCCAGGGCGGCATGAACGTTTTTCTTGTTGTTTGTTTTATCCTCACCCAAGGACATTTTTGCATTCATCTTCAGATAGAGCGAGAGGGAGAGAGGTAGGAAGAGAAAGAGAGAAAGATCGATGTGAGAGAGACACATCGACTGGCTGCCACCCACATGGCACCAACCAGGGTCAGGGACAAACTGCAACCACGGTACGTGCCCTTAGTGGGAATTGAACCCGGGTCTCTCTTGACCATGGGCAGATGCTCTAACCGCTGAGCCAAACTGGTCAGGGCGGCATGAACGTTTTATAAAGAGTCAAATTAATAACTTGATTGAAGCATTAAATGTTGAAGGAATATTTTTGAAGGACCATAAATCTTTAATAACAGCATAAATCTACCTACTCACATCACCGCAACTCAGTCCAAAAAATAAAAATAAAAAGCATCTCATGGTTCTTCCAAATAATGAATGATGGAGATAATTATGAAGTCTCATATAATTAAATAATTAGATAATTAAAGTAGCATATCTAGAGTAACTGGTTAAACATTCAAGTTTCACAGGGTATGATGGAAATTTGTAGTACAATGGTAATTAATGAATATATATAAACATGGAGGCTGGTCAATTAACATGTGCTAAAGAGTCTACCAGTGTGTGTATGTGTGTGCATGTGTGTGTGTGTGTGGATTAAAAATATGTGACAAGCTTGGTCATCTGTTCATACAAGTAGTTCATAAAACATTGATTCCTGGCATATAGTTAAACCTTCAATATTCACTTGTTCTTTCCATTTTCAAAATTGTCACTTTCATTTTGTATATAAGATTTACCTTTTCAACATGTATATTTTTACACAAAGAAGTCTCATTAACCCTTGACTGGAAAGGGTTGATTAGGAAATGAGCTTACTGCTGGATGTCCCTAATTCTAATACCATTATTCAGTCCTTTATATGCAACCTAGAACGTATACTGTTCACCACACTTCATGCAGTCGGCATGTGATTGACATGAACTGCTCCTCTGCTGCTTACCTTGGAACTACACTCTTTTCCATTTCTGAAGAATCAGATGTCTCACAAATGTAACAGTAACCATCGGACCATCCAAAGACATTTATTGGTTATCTAAAGTTGTAGAATAGCTGGGAATGTTTTCTATCATCTTCGCACGATTATCAGGGTTTCTTTGGTTATATTTTCTGGGCATGACTCAGGAAAGCTTCTTCTAGCACAGAGTTTGTAAAGTCACAGTACATAATTGGGGAAAAAAGCTCCTTATATTTTAAGTCAAGGGTTTTATACTGAAGTAGCTATGCCAAATTTAATTTTACTTATTATAAAGATGCCCAAATAAAGAGATTTAAAATATTTATTTTAGAGTTGTTCTATAGTCCCATTATGCTTTATGTAAGTAAATTATTTTTCAAACAACTTGCTGGCTCAGCAATACTTAGTTTCTACACTGTGTTTCGGCAATTCCAGAAAAGACTTTATAAAAGTTAACTGCAGAATTGAGTAAGATATTTGTAATGTTCTTCTCGAGTTCGTTTTCAGGTGTTTCGATAGAGAAACAGTAATTTCCAACTGACATTCATTTAAATTAGTTTTAAATACAATTTAAATACAATTCTTTTGTTTGAGGTCATTTTATGTCACCTGTCCCAACTTTTATCTTTACACAGGACTGGGCTATGTTGTTACCAGAGTAAGAAATGCCTATCAGTGAGACAAGGACCAAAAGACAAATAAATTGAAATGAAAAAAAGAGTATACAGTCCGATATCTGCTATGAAATACAAATGGATAAAATTAAAATTTCCTTGTCTCCCCATTTTTGCCATTTTAAGATATATTTCCTAGGAAATTAATACAGACAAAATATTTCATCAGTTACAGTAAAAATGAGACATCATTACTGCCCTAAGATTTTGTCTAACCGCATTTTATAAATACAGGTAAAATTGCACTTTAACAAATTCAACCATTATATCCAGATTCAATTTTAGAAATCTAGTCCATTTTTCAGCCAACAAGTCATATTAAGGAAGTTAAGAATGCCTAAGATATACTTCTAACTTATATTATAATTATTGGGATAGAAGATAATCATTGTCACAACTAATCAACCTAGTATCAGTGCCACAGATAGAACCATAAGCTGACAGTGTATCTACAAATATGTTTGTATTACAGGCACATTGTCCATTCTCAATGAAATTCACTTCCTAAATCTCTTCCTATCTACCAAAATTGATTCTAATCCCTATGCCTGAAGGTTCATATTAATTTACCAGGCAAATATGATCTAATGGATCCCTCATAGTAAACAGATGAAACAACACGTGCCTTTAAATATACATTTTAATGCCAGCAGTACCTTGACTATTCCATTTAACAGAGGCTAGCCTAAAGAAGTAGATAGAAGGGAGGAGTAAATTAACCATGAATCAACATTAAGGCAAGTGCTAGAAGAGTTGAAAGTCATTCTTTTTAAAAAGCTCAGAAGTCTTGCCCCGGCTGGTTTGGCTCAGCAGTTAGAGTGTAGGCCCGTGGTTCAGAGAGATTCAGGTTCAGTTCCCACTAAGGGCACGTGCCTCGGTTGCAGTTTGTCCCTGGCCCCTGTCGGGGTCATGTGGGTGGCAACCACTCGAGGCGTCTCTCTCACATCAATGTTTCTCTGTCTCTCTTCCTCCCTCTCTCCCTCCCACTCTATCTAAAGATAAATGCAAAAATGTCTTCAGTTTATTTGTTATTTTCAATTGTAAAATATAATAAATATACAAATGTGTAATTATATTAGCACAAGGGTTTAAAAAAAAAAATGGGCGCTGGCAATAGAAAGCAAAGAAAAAATACAATCTAAAACAAAACTTGTCAGCCAAGCAGTGTGAAGAACTGGGGGAAAATAAAGAATAAAATGGCAGCAACTTTCGGGGATCTGGGTATAAATCCTTTCTTTCAACTTCCCACCCTGGAATCATGAATGAGTCAGATTACCTTCTCAGTTTCCTCCAGTGGAGGAACTACATGATCCCTCAGATCGTTTCCAGTTCCAATATTCTGGGAACATTGCCATTTCACAAAGGACAGCGCAAAAAGAAAGATTAATTTACTTTCTGCTTAGGAATTGGAATACATGTCCCTTTCCCCCTAAATACCTACTCAGTTCTAACTTCTGATATGATATTGAACAGTGGTGCTGTGGCACCATTTAAAAGGGAGACACAATAATTAAGTCACAGATGCTCTGAGGTAGAGCAACGTAACTAAACACACACACGCACACACACACACATGCACGCACACCAGAAAATAAAAGCCCAGATAAGCCACTGTCTACAATCCTCGAATGTAGCCCAGAGCCAGCCAGAGGAACCCTTTCATCCATGGTCCCGAGCCCAGGCAAGAACTCAAGCATCCAGACTGGCTGGGGAGGCTGCCCAGGTGATGCAGAAGAATGCAGCAGGGACAGCTCTTCCTCTTGCCTTTGGAACAGGTTTGCTGCTACATTCAGAACCAAGCATAAAATGAGCTATTCCCAAGGTGTTTAAGTGGCCGAAGAGCAGACGTAATGAGAAGAAATAATTACATAGCTGAGAAGGAGAAGGGACAAAGTATAATAAGCAGTCATCTAAATTCATATTTTTTGCTCTCATCTTATCAATCTTCAGGCAGTCCCGTGTGTCTAACCAATCCAACTGGGTACCTGTTCCAGGGCTCCACTCCTTGCTGGTCTAGGTGCTTCTACTTCACATCATTCTTTGGCTTCTTCCTCTTTAAAGTAGTTCTCATAACCCTCCTACAGTGCCTGGATTGTCAGAACCAATGACAGTCAATGATGAAAAGTGTATATATGAAAATCTCCTTGTATAAGGAGAGGGTATTTTTTTATAAGCAAAATACCAAGATATGGGAAAACTCTGAATGACAGGCAAATAAAAGGTTTTATTTGGATATGGATGATTTATATTCAGAGTGTCAGAGAACAAGACAGTGTGGAGTGTTAGCCTGGGGACCAAGAGTAAGCCAGCTGGTGTTTTATTAACAGAACCCAAAGAACATTCTAAAATACTTCTTCAAAGCTTCAGAAATATGAATGCCCTGTAAGAACTAGATGTAAAAAATAGCAAAGAAAGAAAATCCTGAGATGAAAAGTCAGCAGGAACACACAGAAATACAACTGGCTGCAACAAAGATAAAGATAAATAATTGCAATAAAATAATAGGAGAATCAATATTCACATTGGAGTAAGCTGTTGACATTAACATGGACAATAGGAATAAATGCAATAATCAAAGACATGTTGAATAAAACTTTCCTATACTTAAAAAGAGTACATATATTTTTGAAATGTATCTTAGATACATCCTAAGAAAATCATTGAAATAAGAGGATGAGGAAATATTCTAAAAAGATCCAGTAAAAAACAAACAAACAAAAAATCACATACAACTAGTTACCCATTGTGGAAAAATGGAAAGAATGGCCACAATTATCTGGTTCTACTGTATTTACGCCTTTTGTATTTTACAGTTCCTCCCACTGAGAAGTACAGTGTATTTCACCATCCCTTGAATCTGGTCTGATTCTACGACTTGCTTTTGCCAATAAAGATGTCATAAACAGCTGTGTACCAGTGCCAAGCCTTTCTCGGAAACTTGCTATTTGAATAAGCCAAGCTAGCCTGGAGAAGGAGAGAGAGCCCAGTTTTCCTAATCCAGGCCAGAGTTCAACCTGCCTGCCAATGCCCCAAATGTGAGAGATCTCAGCTAAGATCCAGAGAAGCATCTCTCTACCCTACAGCTGACCCAGAGGCATGAGACAACACAGCCAAGACCAGAAGGCCACGCAGACTACCCAAAGATGAACAAACAATAACAAAAGATTATTGTGTAAGCCACTGAGTTTGAGCGTTTTGTTACACAGCACCAGCTAACCAATTTATGTAAACAGGAACAAAGAATTGTAACTCGAATAGACACACACACACACACACACACATTTTAAAAATATAAAAAATGTTTAAATATTTAAAATACCCTTAACGGAAATAAGCAAAATTCAAATACTCCAACAGTCAATTTAACAAAAAAAAATCCCTTTAGACAATTCACAGAAAAAATTCAGATGGCTAATAAACATCACTATCTACTCAACTCTGTTTATAAAATAAACAGCAAAATTTAATAAAGGCTGAAGTTGGCGTGAGAAGGCAACCACTCAAACACGCTGCTGGTAAGGAGGTAAAATGGCATGGCTTTTAAAAAATTTTTATTTTTATTTTTTATTTATTTATCTTTTAGTCAAAAATTTTTTTAATTAATTAATTTATTTTTGTTACAGATGTTTCTCCTTCCCCCCCCCCACTGATTCCTCCCTTCCCCTCCCTCCCCGCCCTGTCCCCAGCTTTGTTGTCCCTGTCCATTGGCTATGTGTACATGCATATAAGTTCTGTGTCTATGGGTCTGTTTTGTTCATCAGCTTTCTTTGTTCATTATATTCCACAAATAAGTGAGATCACGTGGTATTTGTCTTTCTCTAATTGGCCTGTTTCACTTAGCATAATACTCTTCAGGACCCTCCATACTGTCTTAAAGGATAAGCAATCTTTCTTACAGCTGCATAGTATTCCATTGTGTAAATGTACCACCGCTTTTTTATCAACTCATCTACTGATGGACACTTGGGGCTGTTTCCAGATCTTAGCAATTGCAAATAGTGCTGCTGTGAACATAGAGGTACATTTATTCTTGTATAAGCTTTTAATTAAGAAGTATGTAACCATTACAAAAACCATATGTAATGAATATTTACAAAAATGAAATAAGAACAATACAAAAAATAAACTTGGTACTAAAATTTAGGTATATAAAGCATGACTAGACTTTAATAAAATTGTGTGTGTATGTATATTTAAGACAAAAGGAAACACAAGATCACACTAAGTAATCTTTGTATCCTGTGGGTACGAGTATCTCTGACACACACACACAGTTTTCAAATCCCCTATACTAAGCACACATTAATTTTATAACTACAACCAATAAATTCACTTTTTTAACTATTTGTTATAGCTTTGGGAGAATTTAGAGGTCATTTCCTGGCTGAGTAAATTTTATAATCTTTTCATCAGTGACTACACATTGGCACACTATATAAACTTAATAGCTTTGGGTCTTTAACCAAACCAGGACACTTCATGAATTTGAAATGACATCGTTAAATGCTGAGGTGATCTGAAATAAACAGGATGAGATTCAAAAGGGACCTCTACTGGATCAATTATAGAAGATAAACTAATTACACAGTGTAATACAGAGGGCAGGTATGTCTGAAATAGAACTAGGAGTCAGTGGACCAGAAACTCAACATGGATTAGAAAGCTGTGTATAAAATCAAGTACATTATTGAAACCTAAACTGACAAATAAAACGAGATTGATTCCTCCCCACCCTACTGGCCATTGTATAGTGTTTTATGAAAATCGTGTATAGTTTTTGGATCCACAATTTAAGAAGAGGAGTTCAATGGAAAACATTGAAAGTAATAAGATCTCTTTAGAAATGAGATCATGTAGCCCAAAAAGAAAACAATACTGTTGAATAGATTTAAATATTGGAATAGATAAAAAGTAATTACTGTATGGCTGGCAATGGCCAGGTGGTCTCCATGTCTACTAAAAAAGAAAATGCCCCCAAAAATATTTGTGAATCGTATGCTAATCATGTTCTCTTCCCCCCACCTAACCTCCTGCCCCCAACTGCTCACTTTTTCATATAGAACATGGTCCCCAATGCAAAGATGTGAGAAAACATAGCAAAGACAGTAAGAAAGATGGAAGAAAGGAGGAAGAGAGAAACCAAAGAGGAAGAGAGGAGGATGTCGAGGAGTGGGGAAGAAAGAGGGGGGGTGGTGCAGGAGGTTAAAGGGGAGAGCAATCTGGGAAAGATACTCTATAGGAAAAAGGGGGCTCATCTGAAAAGACAGAGGGAAGCAGACCTGGTTTTGAATACTAGCCAGCCCTGTCTCTTACTATGCCTCAGTTCCTCATGTATAAATGAAGGAGGGTGGTAAATGCAATATGCTCTTTGAAGAGCTCAGGGAGAAAGTGCTGGCAGTCAGTTGAGGAGATACTGTATTTGCATAAATGGTGGCCCAGAACAAGAAAACATCAACTAGGACAGAGAAAAGGGGGATGTGGGGAGGGAGGCAGACGTAATACAAGAAAATGTTTCAGAAACACAAGAAAAGATTGAAAATGTATACAGGATACCAGAAATAAATTTTATATATAACATTAAACATGAACTTAATAGACTTCAGTGATAAAGAAAACTCCTTTGGGCATCCAGCTAGGATAGAGAGATACATCTATCTTGAAGGGCTTAAGGACATTGGCTAACCATGGACTTCTCCCCAGCAACATTCCAGATCAAGATATAACAGAAGACCTCCAAAGACCTCGGGCAAAGAAAGTCAAGAGACAAAAAAAAAAAAAAACTTATTAAAGGGACTGCTAGTGATCACTTGATGCATTGATGCTTTTAACCAAGGAACAATTAAAGCCACTGTGAAAACTGTGGCTATAGAATAGAATGGAAATAGTATACACTATGACAATGTAGAAATGGGTAACTAAACTTGGGGGCACACAGAAAGAGAAGCAGAGAGGTGCCATGCTAGGGTAAAAACATAAAATGTAAATCTGCTAGAGGAAAAGAAAAAGCAATGCAACTATATTAAAATATGAAGGTAAATACAGAATAGCTAAAAATACATAATATAATAAACTAAACTTAGGTGGTAGAAGGAAGTAACGAAAGGCAGAAATAAGTAGAATTACACTTATTTCTTCACAGGTTTTAGGGAACATAAATATTCTGTCTAAAGAAATATAATTAGCCCTGGCCAGTTTGCTCAGTGGTTAGAGCCCACGGACCAGTGAGGCCCTGGTTCGGTTCCCACTAAGGGCACATACCTCGGTTGTAGTTTGTCCCCAGCCCCTGTTGGGGTTGTGTGGGTGGCAACCACTCCATGCATCTCTCTCACATCGATGTTTCTCTCGCTCTCTTCCTCCCTCTCTCCCTCCCACTCTACCTGAAGATAAATGCAAAAAGTGTCCTCAGATGAGGATTTAAAAAAAAAAGAAAGAAAGAAAGAAATATAATTAACTAAATATAACTATGAAGCTACAATTATAAAGATTATCACTGAAACAGTTACAACATGAAAGGCAAGAACTTTCCAAATAACAGGAAAAAATATAAAATTAAATCGAGACCACATAATAAAGTGTTAAAAAATAAAACAAAGAAAAACATAAAATATGATTACAAATTTAAGACTAAATACATCTATTATATAAATTAATGTATTTAGATTCTATTAAAATAAAAACAAAAAGACCCCAGATTGGTCCCCAACAGGAAAAAACAAACGGTGTGCTCTAAGTAAGGAACACTTAAAGTGACTCAGAAATGTTGAAAATTACAGATTGGGCCAGGTGAGTACCAACAAAAACTCAGGAACTGTGATCTCAATTTGAGACACACTGAATTCAAAGAAATGAGCATCCAATAAGAAAAAGCTACTTTAACACTGTAGCCAATGCAATTCGTAGTGAACATCTAACAAAAATATAAGAAATATATATGTACTGAAATGTATCTTTTTCTGCCAAAGAACCACTTAAACAAGAACTAAAAATAAAATCACAAAGCTGTTCTAATTGATATATAAATAGAACTCATATCTTAAAATAGGGGATGTGACTTCTTTACAAATCTCCATGGAATATTTTGACCACTAAACAGGTAAAAAAATAAAGCCTCAATTATAAAGACAAAAATGCAATAATTTCTGTTCATAATGCAAAAAAAATAAAAACCTATAACAAAACCAGAAAATCAAGGAACCCTACCATCTAAAGTTTTTATTCTCTAAAATAAACTTAGTGTCAAAATGAAATCAAAACCAAGAATACAAAATATGCAGACAATAGTTAAAATGGAATAC
The DNA here is from genome assembly GCF_014108415.1 of Molossus molossus. Lineage (NCBI taxonomy): Eukaryota > Metazoa > Chordata > Mammalia > Chiroptera > Molossidae > Molossus > Molossus molossus. The sequence goes on along the minus strand of NW_023425366.1, from coordinate 26,714,398 downwards.
TCTATCAGAATCTCTGTCATAGAGCTGCAATGAGCTCAGAGGAAAATTCACAGCCTAAATTTCTTATGTTAATAAATTAGAAACAAAGAGTTTTCAAGCCAAGAATCTAAGGGCAATAAATAAGATCAACCCTTAACTAACAAAAATAAATAAGAGAAATAGAAATAACCACAAATTATTCATGGAATATGCAACACAGAAAAATGTGTGGCTCAAAAATGTAAAAACTGAAATAAATGGATGATTTTATATATTACCAATTATTACAAATAAAACTGCAGTACATTTTCAAATAAGAACCCCTCCTAAAATACAGCAGATTTGTGAATCCCACGAATCATTACAGGAACAGATAATCTCAGTGCTATTTGTAATGCACATAGAAACATAAAGCAAAACTCTTGACTCTTTCTAGGAAACCAGCATAACATCCACAACCTACATGTGACAAACACAGCACACCCACCCAAGAACCCACAAAGTCTACTTCTGCTCGCAATGCAGAAGTCTCCAAGAAAGTATGTGCAAGTCAAATTGTGCAACACAATGAGGTTTATAACAGGTGCACAAGGACAGTTCAAGTTAGAAAATAGGTCAACATAGTTTCTCATTTGAAGTAAAAAGAGAGAAATCTTATGTTCTCCATTAATGCAGAGAAGGAATTGAGCAAAATTTAGTAGAACTCAAAATGTATCCGTTTTTAATTTTTTTAAACTCTTCAGAGAAAAATGAGGAAGCATCACTAACAACATCATAATAATGCCGGACCTTTACATAGTGAGTATTATGTGCCTGGTGCTGTTTAAAGGGGAGGTGTACCCATTCAAAGCTGTTCTATCCTCTTCTCCTAACATAATGGTGAAATAAGGCAATGACAGTGGGGATGAGGGGATATTGCGGGGGGGTGAGGGCGGGTGCAGAGCCAATGCTGCAGGACTCGGATTATTCTGAAAGTCAGAGGAATCATCTAGTTGCCAAACCAACGGAAGAATAATCTAAAATATCCCTCCCAGAGCCCTTTTGATCCTCTGGACAGGAGACCTTCACTGTGTATGAAGCACTCTGCTCTACCTAACAGCTGATGTACACACAGCAGAAGCAGACTCAGGCTTCCCGTGTGCACACAGTTACTGGGTGCCTAGTGGATGCCAGACACTGTCCCAGGTGACAGAGATATGCCAGCAGAGAAACCGTCTTTATCTAGTTCCCTTTCTGGTCCTAAATCTAAAAGCAGGAATAATTTAGCAGCATGAGTCCCCAAATCTCAGGCACCGAGTCAAATAAAAACAAAAACGTGGCCCTTTCCCAAGGAACCCATAGCGCCCACAAGGACGTGAAGGTCGCCTGGACACCGATGACCTATAAATACCTGTCATTTTCTATGGGAAAAGTAAAAGCAGAAGACCTTGGAAAATTTTCAAACAAGAATGTGAGAGAAATACATTCACGGGAAGCTGGGCAGCCTGGAACACCATCGCACACACAGCACGTTCACTTTCATATCGTGAAGAAAACTGACATTGTTAAAAACCAATAAAGTCTACTTTTCATTCACCTTGAAAATGTAAATTAAAACTCAAGGGCCCAGAAACATGAGAACAGTATATTCTGACCTCGAGCAAAAAGAGGGGAACTGCCCCCAAATGATACACACTTTCAAAAGTTCTTTCCACGCTCCAGGTACTTCGTGTTCATTACCTCACGGCACAGGGACCCCCTTCAAGGCCTTCAGCAATCAGGATGTTGCTTGATTTTCAGGGGATTTTTTCCAGTTTTCCTGGCAAATCACTTCAACACAAAGACTTTAAAAGGCAAAACAGAGCACCCTATGATTTCCACATGACTCACTGCCAAAAATTGAGAAGGCAGCCTTGTGATCATTTCTAAAGGGAAAAACAGCAGATTCCATCTTCATCACAAGCCAAAATGACTAAAAACCTCGCTGGAAGAGTTGGCATAATGGTTTCTAAACTAAAATAGTTAACAAGTTGTCAAAGTGGGTAAAAATTACTAAATTGTACTCTATTTTACAAAGGCAAGCCATTTCTAAGATGAGAGTTTAAGAGTCAAAAGCATCTATGAACTTCCAGTCCTAACATGATTTTCTGACCAACCTGGTTCCTATGTCATCATCCCCTCCACTCGAGCTCACTTTCCTTTTTAAAATAACATTAAAAGTAATCCCATTCCAGCACCATTGGGACAGATTTCAAAATCCCTCTTCTGAGACCAATAGTGTCTTAAACCAAGTAGATGGCTCATAAAACAACCAGATAACAAAATATATCCTAGAGGGCACAATGCAGCCTGGTTTCGCCCTGAGGATTCAAACTGCTTACAAGTTCTGGATTCTGCATTTCAGTGGAGCAGAGCATGCATGAAGTCTAGTGACCCGGGACAAGTTCACCGTTACTGCTTCCATTGCGTTCCTCTTTTCTGTTAGCTCCCCTCAAAGGAAAAGCCTTGTTCACACTTTGTGCACTTTATCTTTGATGTTTAAAAGCAAACTGAATCAGACATTAAAAGGGGCAAAACACCCTTGTGCCCATATCTCCTCCCTTCTCCTTTCATTGTTCCTTAGTTTCTTTACCTGTCCCTGGCTCTTCATTCTATCAGAAGCTTTCTAGCTGATCACTTTGTTCGGTCTCTATTCCTGACACCTAAGAGGGCATAAGGAAGTGGAAGGTAAGAGACCACCATGAATATGCTGGAGCCAGGGAGGTCAAGTGGGGTGGGAGAGGACAGCTGATGAGAGACTTGTCTTGACCTGCCCTTTGCTCCTATTCCCCAGACACTCTATGTTTGTTCCCCTGGGCCAAGGCAATTTGGCTGCCCTAGTCCACCTGGCTGACCTGTTCCTCCCATCTCCCAGGACCTGGCTCACCATGCCGCTGAATGTTGATATTCTCTCCCTCCAAAACGAACCAGCCTTATTCTATGTCTTTAGACTCTAAACTTTAGAGTTTCAGTGATCTCTTAAGCAGCTAATTTGATACACTGTTTAACAAGAAAATGCCTATGGAAGAGAATGTTGTTCTAAAAGCAAGCTCTGCTAGTGTTCCAAGGAACACAGACGTTTTTCCTCAACTCTAATTGAGTCTTTTTGTTTAAACCAGAAAAACCAGTTGCAAAATACAACAAGGTCAAAGAGGAGGAGGCAGGTATTTGAGAGTTTTGCCTAGGTCTACAGCAGCAATTTTCAACCTTTTTCATCTCATGGCACACATAAACTAGTAAAATTCTGTGACATGCCAAAAAAATATACATTTTTTTGGTTGATGGACCAAAAAAAGTATGATTTTGATTCATTCACACCAGACAGCTATTGTTGTGCTGGCTTATATCTTTTTTTTTTTTTTAATTTGACAGTCTAAGGGAAAAGAGGTCAATGGCCCTGGATAAATAGGCAGATATTGCCCTGGCCAGTTTGGCTCAGCGGTTAGAGCGTCGGCCTGTGGTCCGGAGAGACCCGGGTTCGGTTCCCGCTAAGGGCACGTACTTCGGTTGCAGTTTGTCCCCGGCCCTGGTTGGTCGTGCAGGTGGCAGCCACTCGATGTGTCCCTTCACGTCGATGTTTCTCTCTCTCTCTCTCCCTTCCTCTCTCTCCCTCCCACTCTATCTGTACAAAAAATGGAAAAGTGTCCTCGGGTGAGGATAAAAAAAAAAAAAAAAGGCAGATATTGCATGTTTTAAAAATTCTTTCCTCACACTGAAAATTGCTGGTCTAGGGGAATATGGGCATGAAGTGGGAGCTGCAGTCATGATCCTCAGAGCTGAATTTGGGTGAATTTTCCAAAAAGAGACCTAACTTAGACATCCAAGTAACAAAGCTCTTCCAAATACTGGCAGGACTTCAGAAGGAGCTGGATTTACATGGATCGCAGTGGATCTGAACGTAAGCGCTGCAGTCTGGAGACTCCCGTGCAGGACTGCTTCCAGCTCAGTGGTCCCCAGCAGTGAGGGTCCCCAGCAGTGAGGGTCCCCAGCAGTGAGGGTCCCCAGCAGTGAGGGTCCCCAGCAGTGAGGGCTGCTCACTCCATGTTAACTGAAACCAACTGACTTGAATTGAAACAGGCAGAAATCCCTGGTTCTTTATTTCGGAACAAGTAATCCAGAATAAATTGTTTAACCTCCCTTAGTCTCAATGTACCCATATGTAAAATGACTTAATGATAAAATTAACATCAACGATTTTTTTAATGGATTTTTAAAGTAATGCATGTGAAAAACAAGAAAACGTTAATTATTATTTCTCAGAGAAAATCAGAATGAACACTGTAAAATGAGTTCAGTAAATAAAGTTGAAGCTATGTTCTTGAATACTCTCTAAATAGTCTTTAAGATGACTTAATGCCCTTTAAAATGGGACTTACCAAATTGCTCCATGATGCCCAGAACAAACTCTTCCCATTGTATTATTTATCTCAATGTATACTAATCAGCAGGTCTTCACTACCCTCTCTGTAATAGAATGCTTCCTAACAGCCTCAACCTACACTCTTTCCTTCATTCTCTACCACTAACCAATGTGCATTCACTGACCTTCTCTCTTCCTTATCCCAAAATCCTACCTCTTGTTTTTCTATCAGCCAGTTTGTTTTTAGTTAAAATGTGTGCTTTGATTCTTAATCAACATATTGCATTCTGTTTATCTTAATCAACATATTGCATTCTGTTTATCTAGTAAACAGAGGAATGCTCAGATATGGGTCACAAGGTTCCACATCCAGTGACATTATATCATAATTTAATAACAAAGTGAGTTCATGGTGCCAGAGGATGTATACCACTCAGTAGTGATTAAAAACTAATTTTTAGATCATTATCTGCATTTTTGGGCTATTAGGCAAACACTTAAATTAAGTGGAAAAATGGGGATAGCTGATTAAATTTTTCAGTCTTAATCTTGATTTTAAATGTCACATGCCAACAGCAAGAAAAAAAAGAAAAATTATGAGTGACAGCTGACAAAAATGAGAAAAAGACACAGTACATGGAGCTGGTGGCACAATCACTACAAAATCTTCCCATGAGAGTTAGAATAAGAATTAGAACTGGGATTCATTTAGATGTTGAAGGTTAATAGAAAGGAGCTGAATACATTCATTTAATAAAGTCAAAGGTCTTCCATCCTTTGAGTAGGAGTTGCACTTACTGACTGGTTTTCAAAGAGTAGAATATGGAGGAAGGTGGGAGGAGAGAGTAACCTTACAGAGAGAAACATGACAAACACTACCTCAAACCAAATGACCAAGGTCAACACAAACAGTAATAAGTCATGTTGATAACATGTACCCTAAATAGGATATGATGAGAATGGCACTTCACCTCTATGGGTCTTCCTCCCAAAAAAAGCCATTCCAGCCTATCTAAGAGAAAAAAAAAATCAGCAAACCAAATTGAGCAACATTCTAAATGACACCTGACCAATATTACTCAAATGTAGAAACTGTCATAACCCAGAGAAGCCTAAGAAGACACAACTAAATGTAATATGAGGATCCTCAAACAGATCTTTAGAAGGTAATTAATGTTAAATGAGGTCATAAAGGGGGGGAGGGGTTCTAATCTGATAGAACCATGATCTGATATGAAGACAGTCCTCAGTGTGAGGCACAGAAAGAAGGCAGCACTCTACACACCAGAAAGAGAACCACATCAAAAATCAAATCAGCCAGCACTTTGATCTTGCACTTCCCAGATTTCAGAACTGTGAGAAATAAATTTCTATTGCTTAAGCCACCCATCTGTGTTATTTTATTATAGCTAATACAATTCTCTGTGAAAGAAAAGGTGGTTTTAGAATACAAGACCGAACATAATTATTCTATATAAATAATACATGTGATGAAAAGATCAGTTTGATAAAACTGATAGAAGTGTATTTTGTCTCAGACAAGAAAAAGCTAAAGAAGTTCATCAACACCAAACCAGTATTACAAAAAAATGTTGAAGGGACGACTTTAAGGAGAAGGGGGTGGGGGGGGTGCAAAAATATGAATAACTAAATAGTAATGACTACATATCAATAATTACTTTAAATGTAAATGGATTAAATTATCTAACCAAAAGACATTGGGTACTGAATGGATAAGGAAACAAGACCCAAACATGTGCTGCCTACAAGAGACCCATTTCAGATTGAAAGACACACAAAGACTGAAAGTAAAGGGATGACAAAGGTATTTCATACAATTGAAAATGAAAAAAATTTTAAAAAGATGGAGTAGTAATACTTATATCAGACAAAATAAACTTTAAAACAAGGCTATAACAAGAGACAACAAAGGATCTCCCAGTTTCACTTCTGAAGAAATTCAAAACACTAATTCAAAAAGACATATGCATCCCTATGTTAACTGCGGCATTATTTACAATAGCTAAGTTATCGAAACAACCTATGTATCCATTGATAGACAAATGGATAAAGAAGATGTGGTACTTACAGAGAATGGAATATTATTCAGCCATAAAAAATAAAATAAAATCCTGCCATTGGTGACAACATGGATGGACTGAGAGGGTATTATGCTCTTAGTTAGTCAAACAAAGAAAGACAAATACCATGTGATTTCACTTATAAGTGGAACCTAAAAACAAAAACAAAAAAAAAGTAGGGAAAAAATATAAACCATGTCCTTTCTTCTCATTCTACCACATGCTTTTATACAATCAAATGCACAAAGGTGTTTTTCTTCCTCCAGAATGTCACTGGTGTTACTCCTCATAGAATTACTATCTCCGTATTTCATGCAATACATGACCCTCAAAGGGGTGCCCTAACAGTAAATTTCCTTCTACTTCTAGAGAAGTTTTGTCCATATTTACCCAAGGGAAATAACTAGAAAAATTTTTTTACCTTTTTTATGTACTGGATCTTTAAGAGGGTTTTGTGTGGAAGCATTTCAAATTCCTTATGTCTAATTCAATAATACTCTCCCCGAATTTTCATAAATGGGCTGGCTGCATCAAAAAGTTGCATTCAGTCAGTAGACATTTGAATTCAAAAGTCATAATAATTTTTAAGAACAGCAGAAAACTGCTTGATTTTGTAAATAAAAGAATTGGGACATAAGGTCAACCTCCTCAATCAAGAGCAGGTGATCTTGAAAATCTCACTGTCTAAAGGCCAAGACCCAATTATTTTTTCTGTTTTATTAAATTAAAGGGGCGGACAGAATTTCTGTAACCTCTCCCAGGGGCCTTCTTTATATTGTACCAAATATTTTAGCTCATGAAAGTTGATGTCTGCTAATCATCAGTAAATATAAGTAAGCAAAACAAGGTGCAGTTTTAAAAGCCTCCAATTTGCTAAAAGTATTCTTCTTTTTTCTTCTCTAGCTCTGATGGTTGAAATAATTTTAAAAAGACTATTCATGCTGAGAGAGGAAGACCTCCACTCAAAATTGCAGAATTCTCTCAGGTTCATTATCACTTAGAAAAGAGTAAAAAGACCTCTGGTCTCAGGGACCACTACATCTTGGCTCACTCTACCAGCTCTATGACCTCAGGGGCTTGGAGTATATATATATTATCTAAGGTCCATGTGGCTCCAACAATAAAAACCTGAAAGTAATTCAAAATTCTGGTTTGAGAAGCTGAAAGAAGCAGAAAACTGGGGTAGGTTGTTTGCAAGTTTTTAAATTTTGGCACAGTAACTAAACTAGAGGACAATCAATAATTTCATTTCAGCTTTCTGCTGTAACACAATTTGAAAGCCGTCCAGCTAGTGCAGAAGCAGAAATATAGGCTGTTGCAGCCACATTTCTTAAGCAGTACAACTCTAGCCTTCCGTTGTAGCACTTTGTAAGAGAGTACTTATCAACTGGAAATTCTAGCTTAGCTACTCTGTGCTAAAAATCTTAAAAAGATAGACACAGGTTGACAGATAGAGACAGAAACAGAGACACTAGGATGCTGAGCTAACTGCTTTCAAGTTTACCAGAGTGAAAATACTGGAAGTATCTCTCTCAATAGTTCTCAGATTCATTTTTCAAAGGAAGGAATTTCCCAAAGAGCTCTCTTTCATTTGCTCTCCTGGTAGACGTCACGTTTGAGGGAACTGTGTTTAAAGTAGGGCACAGCCACCATAGGATAGGTTTTGATTGGTTAATCTATAGGGAGCACAAGTGAGCCTGTTTGGGATTGATCTGAATAGTGGCTACACAAGTGTGTATAGATATAAAAAGTCATCAAGCCCTGGTCGGTTTTGCTCAGCGGCTAGAGCGTCGGCCTGCGGTCCAGAGAGACCTGGGTTCGGTTCCCACTAAGGGCACGCGTACCTCGGTTGCAGTTTGTCCCTGGCCCTGGTTGGTTGTGCTGGTGGCAGCCACTTGATGTGTCCCTTTCACGTCGATGTTTCTCTCTCTCTCTCTCTCTCTCTCTCTCTCTCTCTCTTTTTCTCTCTCTCTCTCTCTTCCTCCCTCCCTCCCTCCCTCCCTCCCTCCCTCCCTCCCTCCCACTCTATCTGAATATCTGAACAAATAATGGAAAAATGTCCTCGGGTGAGGATAAAAAAAAATTTTTTAAAGTCATCAAGCCATGAACTTTAGATGTAAGCACTTTGTGCTCTAGGAGTCATTCCTCGGTGAAAGAGTACTTTATTAGAAATAAATTATATAATTCTTAGACTTTAGAAGGGTCATGTGTCTGCTTCAAGGGTGGCAGGAACCTGTAAGAACCAATTCTGGCTGCAGTCTACCAAGGAAAGAGGGCTGTGCTGCTCGGAACCAGTACAGAGGGGGGATTTTGATTTCCGAGGCCCTGGAAGCCAGTCGAAGTTGGAGACACTAAAGATAAGGAGAAATTGTTTTCTGCCTACTCAAATCCAAGGATCGTTTCACCCAAGAAACACAGTACATGATGCTACAGAGCACGCAGGCTAAAGGGCTGCAGTGGGCAAGCCTGAGAAAACCACCTTGTCTGTGCGAGCGAAGGGGTTTAATACATTACCTGTCAGTGAGCTGGAGATGGCCTTTTGTAGCCATGCAATGATCAAGTCCCAGATAGTCATTCATGTTTGTTTCCAGTATTATTTACTCTCCATGTCACTAACTCATCCTCTGACTTTCTACTCACACTCACCTCTTCTAGAAACCTTCTCCAGGCAGCCCTTTGCCCTCTATCTCTGTTCACACATTCTGGGCTTAGGTATATATACCATTTTCAGTGCTCTCACGGTGCCCTGGGTACATCTTTATAGGTGCATTTTCCATACTGGATTGCAATTCATGTGCATTTATTCTCCACTGGGCTATAAGCCCCGTGAGTCTAAAGGCCATAACTTACATGTGATTCTTGGCACCTGCCTCACTGTTTAACACAAACATTGTGGATGGATGCTTTGTGTCTACTTGGAATGCTGTTCCTGCCTCTTCACCAAGTCAAACCTGACCTCCAGTAAATAAATCAACTCAAGGATTTCCCACTGCATTAGACTCTCTCTCTGACCTTCCCCTTCTCTGAAACTCTGTCACCTTAAGAGCTGATTGTAAATATCTTCCATTACTCCCCAACAGTTTCTTGTTTGCAGGTATCTCTCCAGTTAGATTTTAATAATCAGTGTCAATATTTTAGTAAATGTTTTTTTCAAACTTATCTATATTCATAGATATGTTTAGATATATAGCTATGAATCATCTATCTAGTCAACTACTAAGAGGAGTTAGAGCATAAATGCATTCTGTAACCTCAACAATAGGTTGTGAAAAACTTTCCAAGTCAATAAATGTCTTTGGCTTCATAGTGTTCCCTGTACTAAGGTGACATAATTTACATAACCATTCACCAGCCCTTATGGATGAGCATTTAGGTCTTTTCCAATATTCTTCTATTACAAACAAGGCTGAAATCAATATCCAGGCGTACACATGATTTCAGATTTGTATAATTATATCCTTAGAATAAATCTCTTGAAGTCTGATTGTCAGTCAAGAAGTGGAAGATTTTATATTCAGAGAAATGAGCCTAGATCTGCTCTCCAAAAACATTGTATCAGTTTATAGACTCCATGTCCTTTTTCCAAAACCAGTCTCCCACTACATCCCACTACAAATGGGACTGATTTGTTATTTCATCTCCTGAAAGGACAAAAATGTGGCAGCTTGTATCCCTGCATCTTTGCCTTAGATTGTGTGTGATGGGAGCTACCGAAAGGCGATGTCAATCAGAATTCCTCCTTCCCTGTCTCCAGTTATTGCCACTAGTAAACATTTCCTATCTCATTTTTAACAGGCCAATAAACATATAAAAAGATACCCAATCTCCCTACTAACCAAAACAATGTGAAAAAATAAAAACGATTTTTGGTTTTGTTTTCTTCTTGTTGTCATTTTGTGGTGAAAGCAAAGAGTAACATTCTCTGTTGATTTGAGTGTGGGGACACGGCATCGATGCCCATTTTTTGTTCTCTTTCCTACGTGCATTAGGTAGCACTTCCAGAACAATCTCAAATGACAGTGTTGACAGCAGGCACTCATGTTTTGATCCTGACGTTAATAGTTGTATTTCTAGTAGCTCAGTCACTAACCATGAAGAGATTTTTTGTTGAGCTTTATATTTTCACTTTTATTTTACTCACAATTCTGTTATGATCAAATGACTTCTACCAAATGCATTTTTGCACAACCATCAATATGAATACACATTGATTGCTATACTTAATATGGGTGTGCTATAAACCAGACTGTTTCTACCAGCCTACCCATTTGTCTAACAAAGAACTTTCAATTTTCTGTCCAAAGATGAGATTTGTTCAAAGTCCCTGGACCAATATGCACGAGTATAGTCAAAACACATGTTCTGAGTTATATGTATGGCATAAGAGTAATAACAGTGCTATCAAAATCCATTTCACAAGCCCTTTCAAGCCATTTATTAATTCATCTTAGAGAAACTAAGGCCAATTTTGGCAGGATCCAGTCTTGGGCAACGAAATTCTGATTGAGACATGATGGGTATAAGACCACAGAATAAACTTATCTATGAAGAGCTTTCACAGAAAAATCAGGCATCCATTTCTTACTCTCAATCAGAGACACAAATGGAACCCAAAGTATTTCATCCCTCCTTCCAACGTTTATGGAATAAAGTGCCCCCTGATGAATCCAATTGCAGGAACTGGCAATGTTTCTAAATTCTGCTTCCTCTATTTGGCTAAGAATAAATCTGTTAAAATATTAAGATATGCCAGTAAGTGGTATCATGTTTTTTTTCCTCACCACCTGCAGCTACTTATGCTTTCTTTTAACTAAATGTATCTCTTTGCTTATTGCTATGATCAAGCACCAGCGATACCATTTAGGCCACACAGAAAATCAATTATGTTGAAGTAGTATGATAATTTAGATTTTATGAAATAAATATGATGGCACTAAATGCACACATTTTATATGTAATCCATCATTCACTTTATTAAACCCCCATTTATTGCTGTAGTGTCCAATGTTACACACACATGGCCAGGTACTGATCCTGCCCTTGAGTCCCTCACAGTGGAGTGCAGAGACAAAAATGTGTATGCAACTGCAAAAGCACAGAAAAGATCAAATGCCATGGAAGTTCCCACAGACAGAAGATTACACACAGGTCAAAGTGATTGGTGATGTCTTAGTGGACAAGTGGCTTTTGGATTAGACTTGGAAAGCAAGAGGAGATTTCCTCTATGTAAAAAATAGAAGAAGGGCATTTCTAGATGAGAAAGGAGGGTCATTGGCACTGGAACTAAGACTATTCGTGCTTTGTGCTTGAAAAACACCATAACTCTTCAGCAGGTTCACAGGTAATAAAATGCACAGGAAGTCGCGTATTAGTTTGGTAACTTCTGATGTGGCTAGCTCAGTTAATACCTTGACTACCATGCTAGGGGGCATGAATGGGACTCGAGGCAATCTGGAGTTGAGACTCTTAAGAAGGGATATAAATATGCTCAGAGTTGTGTTTTAGGGTATAGAACAGGTGTAATTCTAAGTATTTTAGCAAAGATTATACACAAAGTTAAACGTGGTATTCTTTACACTTAAAGACACTTGTATTCTCTAAATTGAGTAATAACTGATTGATATACGCAATGGTAGAATTTGTTATGACAGACTGCTAATTATTGCTAATCCCTACTCATCCTTTTCTTGCCAATGAACTCCCAAAATTCAGCTGGTCAAAGGCTAACCAGAGTAAATATCACATACTCCCTACCTTGCCTTGAAGCTAGATGTTATCATATGACTAAGTTGTAGCCCATGGGATGTAGTCTGAAGTACTGTGCACAACTTCTGGGGAATGGCCTCTAGACATTTCTAGAGGGTTGTGCTTCCCTTTACTCTTTCTTCCTCCTGGAATGTGGATGTAATGTCTGGAGCTAAAGCAGCCATTTGGGGCATAAGATGAACTTGGGGTGGAGGTCACATATCAGGAAAATAAGAGAGGAAGAGCTGGACTCTGATACATGGAGCACCTGTATAGCCCCAGAGCTCCTTACCTGCCACTTCTATAAAAGAAAGAAATTCCTATCTTTTCTGAGATTCAGATATTTTGGATATCCACCACTAGCATCCAATCCAAATCCTATCTGACACAGTTGGAAAAGGGCCGAATGGGGCTCTGTGTAGCCATATGTCCAGCAAATATGTTACCTTTATTTTAGGAACTGGAGAGCTCTGTAAAAGATGGAGCAAACCAGCCCTGACTGGTTCGGCTCAATGGTTAGAGCGTCGGCCCTCGGACCAAAGAGTTCTGGGTTTGATTATAGCCAATGGTGTGTACCTCAGTTGTGGTTCATCCCCGGCCCCAGTTGGGGCCATGCGGGTAGCAACCAGTTGATGTGTCTCTCTCATGTTGATGTTTCTCTCGCGCGCTCTCTCCCTCCCACTCTGTCTGAAGATACATGTAAAAAAAAAAAAGTATCCTCGGGTGAGGGTTAAAAAAAAAAAAAAAAAGATGGAGCAAACCATTCTGACAGTCCAATTAAACCTGACAGGCTGCACTAAACCACTGGAGAAAACACATTGTTTTCAAGCACACATTACGTATTTACAGAATTTAACCAAATATTTGGCCAAAATTCAAGTGTCAGCAATTACTGAAGTAATGAATTCAAACCAAGCATCTTTTCTAATCATAAGACTATTAAGCTATACATCAGTAACACAAAGATGATCTTCACATGTTTAAACATTAATTGCATGATAATCTGTTAATGTCTATGTCCCAATTAGATAATAAGTTATATAACATACTGACAGATCAAGCTGGTCAAAACAATTTTTAACAATGTAATGATGCTGAGTGTAAATTTTTTAAATGAATAAATTTGATCTCAATCAAAAATAGGCAAAGGATAGGAACATTCACACACATACACATACAGAAATGCCAGTGGTCAGAAAACATAGAAAGCAATGTTTAGTCTCACTAGCAATTAGGGAAATACAAATTAAAATAACAAGGTGTCACATTTATAAACCATTAATTTACTTTGTTCATTATTAGTAATTTATGATTTCCAGTATTGATGAAGATACAATGCTGATATTAGTACATATTAGTTAGATTGGTACAGTGCTAATGGTGAGCAATTTGGAAATATCTATCACACGTTTAATGGCAATGCTCCATAACCCAACATTCAATCACTGACTCTACCCTGTAGTAGTACACCAACGTGTGTATAGAATTCACTGCAGCATTTTGTAGCAGTGAAAACTTGTAAACTACCTAAATGTCCCTCAACAGGAAAACTGCTATAATAAATTGATAGTCTCATTCTGAAGAATGTAATGTACTGGTTAAAAGAGGAAGAGAGAGTCATTTGTAATGATACACTGTCTAGTGAAAGAAACTTCAGAACAAGTCAGGTAGTGAAGAAAAATAGCATAAATACACAGACACACATATATATGCATGTAAATGCATTCTTCAGAAAGTCTGAAAGGCCACACAGACCAGTCATTTAACAGTGATTACCTGGATTGGGGTGGGGTCTGAGAAGTAAATAACAAGAGGGATTATCTATTTCACACTACCTGTTTTTACATTATCTGAATTATTTAAATTTTAACATACATTTTAACAATATTGTGTTTTCCTAAATTGTTTAGTAAATTATTAGATGTACCCAAAATCCCATAGTGATCTGTGGTTACTCATAAACTAACATTCAGGCCCCCTAACTGATTACAAACTGTTTTTCTATTTTCCCAAACTGATTTAAACTTCTGAAATCCAGAGATTTCGATCAATCCTGTTGAATGTTAGTTCAATTGATATTGAAGTACCTCAAAGTGAGAATTTTTCTAGACCACTCATGTCCCATATTTTTGAGAATTAAATGTGACATCTCTCAAGCATTTGGAAGGTGCCTGGCACATTAAAAGCTCAATAAATGGCAGCTATCATAATTATTAGGAACAATCTCTAGAATTAATCATCATAGTGCAATACAAACTTTGAACAAGTGTGCTGACTGACTGAGCTCATCAATGGTTCAGCCGTAGTCAGCCAGGGAGACACCTGAACACACTCTTAACTTCCTATTCCAGATCATTCGCACCCATGTTTAATATTGTCAGTCCTGGAAATGACATGTTGGGATTTGCTTAAACATTATCTAATTTATGTTACTTTCTACTGCTGCTTGCTATGTAATCAAGTTAGTTTAAATCCATAAATATCTAAATCTATATTTAAAAAAAAGCAATATATTCTTTATACTGAGTTCTGAATGGATTTAGCAGATACTTAAAAGATAATAATTGTATAGTTTAATCTCTGTAAAGTAACTTTGCTGGCACTATTTGTGTTGCTGTTGTTGTTTTAATCAGACATGTAGAAGAAATTCCGTTTCCAGACCGGTTCCATACGAGAAAGGAGAGCTCTCCTAAGCACTGCCCAGATTCTGACTCGCGGCTGACAAGCAGCTCTGCATTACGTTTCCTGTCACCCATCTGTCACCACATGTACCTAGCACCTTTTTTGAAGTAAGGGCCCTGTCTTCAGACTATAAACTAAATCCACCTTCAACGATGGCCAATATTCTCTTAGTTCTTCACGTGGGTACTAATCTGTGTCATTATGGAGCTTCTGGGATATGATTAGATGAATATATTTTCATGTAGAAAATGCCATGTAGGTACATTATTAATGTTAGTGCTTCTCTCCTTAATCTCAATGAAATTTTATGCTACTTCATTGAAAATGTCCCATTGTTATATCAACCTTTTTCAGCAATACTGCCATAAAAATTAATTTGCTCTGTATTTTGCTAAAAGTTTTAACTGTTGAAAATATGTTATTGTCCATGCAAAATGATTTTAATTCCCTATATGTTTATGTAATTTAGTACCCTAGGGTTTGCTGCTGAGAGAAAAAGTCAACTACCGAGTAACATAGGTCACTTTTCTTACTGTATAAACATCTGATGAAGAATACTTTTTTTCTAGCTGTCCAAACTAAAACATATGCTACCAACATATTCAATTTATAAATTAACTCAATAATAATTGAGTCCATTCTTATCATGTTTAGCTTCTAAATATTCTCTGAAATCTATGTGGGCCTAGAAATACATTTCTATATTTGATAAAGCCAAAGTACTACATGTAGATCTTTATGTGAAAGACAGTATATTTACTTTATACATTTATCAATTCACTTCAAATCTACCACATTTTATCCCTATGTAAAATGTGATTAATGAAAGTTACGGCCACATCATCATCTAAGAGAAGCCTCGTGTTCCTACAGGCCCCAAAGCCATGTATGATTCCTGAAAACTGCAGAGTTGACATGGTTTTCCCTGACAGGGCATAACATTCCTCGTACCTTTAACCATGCTATCCCATACCTCCTGATAAATAGGTCACTCCACCAAGACGGCAGGGACAGTGTGAGAAACCAAGTTCTTTGAATTACTTACACATCTTTTGTTTTCTTCTTTTTATCCTCACCCGAGGACATTTTTGCATTTATTTTCAGATAGAGCAGGAGGGAGAGAGGGGGGAAGAGTGAGAGAGAAACATCAATGTGAGACAGACACATCGACTGGTCACCACCCACACGACCCCAACCAGGGCCGGGGGAAAAACTGCAACCATGGCACGCGCCCTAGAGGGAACCGAACCAGGTCTCTATGGTCCGCGGGCTGATGCTCGAACCACTGAGCCAAATTGGCCAAGGCCATTTATTTTCTTTATGTCATATTTTCAGTGCATCAAACCAAGACAGATGTGACCTCATCGATCTGGAAAGAGTATACATGTGCTTCCCAAGTCTGTCTGATGTCCACTATTAGAGCTCTTGAAATGTCTTATACCTCTGAAATAAAATTATATTTATCATTTAGAAACAGAAAAGCACATTGATCTCTCCTTGTTCCTTCCTCTATTTCTATGTTATCCCCAGTTATTTCCAAGGTACAGAGCTTTTCCTGGAGATTCACAACCAGCCTGAGACCCGTTCTCCACACCTCCTCCCACCAACCATGAACCTCAGGATTTGGCCGGTGGCTCAACAGTTACTACTTAATTAAGGTTCCTCTAGTTGTTAACTAAGAACTTATGCTGCTCAGAAAATTTTTCTCCCTCAAGCGAGATGGCGAGCCATTAGTAAAACAATCAGCAGTAATTAAAAACCTCATTTTCAAATATAGTTCATAAGTTTTACATCATGAAAATTGCTTCTCGTCTAATTCTCTTTAAAAATGTGGTCCTAAGCAAAATAAAAGTCCCTCTTTGAGAACACTAAAGCCGAAATAATGCCAAAGTGCAGTTACTGTTTCTGTTTCAAATTAGAAAACTGCCCCAATATTTGGTCAATGGTTGCTTTTAGTTACATGAATTCAAATAAAGAATGTTATCTTTTTGTCAAACAAGATAAAATACTGATCATTAATATATTACAAATATTTTGGCAGAAATTGCTAGATGTTACAATTATCTTCTATTTTAATTTATTGCTCCCAGATATTCAATGGGCAATCAAAATTTGAATGCACTCCCTAAAATAATTTTAAATGGATTTAACATTCTGCTTGAGTTAACATACTTTATATTCTTAAGCTGTTTAAGAAGTAGCTCTTCCAAAATCTCTGAACAGACTAAAATAAAATCATCCAAAATTGCTAAGTGCAATAAAGAAAACCGAAAATGTTTGATTTAGTCAAAATCTGAATAGATAGAAAAACAAGTACCTGTTTTTGAAACAAATTAGGTGAACAATAACAGATTTCAAAGCCTTTTAAATAAGTAAAACCTGGACCAAATTTAATTTTAAACAAGATAAAAATATAGAAAAGTATCTCTAACCCAGTGGAATTCTGTGCACCATGGGTCAAATTTCAAGACCACAACTAGTTAACAAGAAACACTAGAGGGCAGAGTTGCATAGTGAAGCGCTTCTGACATCTAATTGGAGAAAGGGATACCAGCAATATTGGGATGTTTGCCGATGTAAACCCTCAAGATCTGCCACTACTGACTTATTTTAAAAGGTTTTAAACTATTAACAGTTAATCTGAACGAGTCCACTACTAAGGCAATCAAACAAACACAGGAAACCCAGTCAAAGGCTCCATGGAGAATGCTAACCCTAAGAATGATCCATCTTCCTTGCAGTGTGTGTCACCAACATAACACCTCCCCATGAAATGATCATCGCTTTTCTCCTGAATAAAAGATTCCTAATAACTTACTTATGCTTATGTCCTTTGAAAGCTAAAGGTTTTAAGTTATGGATGACATTTCCCATCAAATTTGGGGAACTGATTGTTCCATTTGTGTTACCTAAGTACCATAAGCTTAAGCAAAATGTCTCCATATTATTCAAATTTTTCTGAAGAGGAGGAAGGAGTCTTCACCCTTCAAAATTCCTTTATATTCATTTTCTCTGTCAGTGACGGAGATGCAAAAAACGATGGGCTGGCCAGCATCTCAGTGCTCTGATTAATGGAAGCCATTTATTTCAAATAGATTTTGGAAGCCTAAATGTCCATTTCTGTAGCTCTAGGAACAACATAAAATGGCATTTCCCCTCTTTAAGTCATTGCATGACGTTCATAGTGGTCATGTCATGAGAAGACGACTACATCTCCCAGTCATAGTACCTTGAAAATGACAGCCTCAAAAATTCGATCTCCAAACAGCCAAGCTTTTTTTCTAACATTCAGTAAGATAATAGAGCTTCTCTTAAAAACAATCCATCTCATAAAATGTTTTTAACACATTTTAAAAATGTGTTTAAAAAATGTACTTGTACAAGAAAAAAATAAGCCCAATATTAGGTTTTTACTTGTTTTATTATCAGTATATTAATAAAGTCAACATAAAATAATTATAATCCAAAATAAGCCAAAGTTCTCATATATGATGGCTTTTATTTAAATACTAATCTCTTGATAATTCTGTAAACTGAACAGTGAAAACAGCAACATAAATAATTTAAGTAACTCGGGAAGAGCAAATTGAGCATCTGTGATTCTTAGAATCTAGAATACATTTTTCATTATTCTTTTTCTCTGAATCTGTCTGATGGTACTCTATTTTCCTAGCTCTTAAAACCAATGTCTTGAATATTCACCAGAATATGTTATACAAATGGGTCAAGGAAATTGGGCCCCCTAGTAAGACTTTTAACATATATATATATATATATATATATATATATGTTAACATATATATGCAAATTATAAAACTATACAGTAGACTGTAAATAGTGACCTCTCCAGTTCACTCACAGAAACTAAAATTCAGAATAAAATGTTCTCCAGTGGAAAAATCAATCATGGTAAACATTCACTAGCATATTCTTTTCTAGAAGGCCATATATGAATAATTTCTGTCAAAGTCAAAGATCATGGATTTCCATCCTTCCCTAGCCAACCTAATCTAAAAACATAACCACCCTTCTTCACATTTCCTATTGCCCTTCTTTGCCCAATGCTTCTTTCTTAGTACTCACAATTAATTTACTAGTTCTTTTATTTTATTTTTAACATGTTTTTAAAAAATTAATTTTAGAGAGAGAGGAAAGGAAAGGAAGAGAGAGAAACGTCAATGAGAGAGAACATCAACAGGCCGCCTCCTGCATGCCCCCCACTGGGGACTGAACCCACAAACTGGGCATGTGCCTTGACAGGAAATTGAACCTCTTGGTGTATAGGTTGACACTCAACCAGTGATCCACACTGGCAGGGCTACTAGTTCTTTTATAGTAATCTCTCCTTATCTTCAGGAGGTATGTTCCAAGACCCCCAGTAGATGCCTAAAACGGAAGACAGTACCAAACTCTGTATTTATGTTTTTTTCCTATACATACATAACCTATGATAAAGTTTAATTTATAAATGGAAGTACAATATAAAGTTAACAATAATAACTAATATTAAAATAGAACAACTATAACAATATACTGTAATAAAAATTATGTGAATGTGGTCTGCCCCCTCTGATAACCAAGATGGCTACTAAGTGACTAATGGTTGGGAAGCATGTTCAGCATGGATACACCAAACAAAGCAGTAATCCAGGTCCTGGGCAGAATAGAGAGGGATGGTGTGAGATTTCATCGTGCAATTTAGAATTTAAAACTTATGAAGTGTATATTTCTGGAACTCTCCATTTTATATTTTCAGACCTCAGTGGACCATGGGTAACTGAAACTGTGAGAAGCAAAACTGCATATAAGGGGAGATGGCGGCATTTGAACTGTTTACTTATATGTCGTCAATCTCCTTCTCCAGGATGGATGCCCTCTGAGGGCAGGGATTTTATTTCCTTTGCTTACTCTTTTGTTCATCCCCAGTCTCTGGAACAGTGTCTGGCACCTGGTAAGTAGCTAATAAATATTTGTTGTGTTATTAAATGGATAAATAAATAAATCAACAAATCCAAAATCTGGCAGAAGTGTATGTGTTACAACTCTTGTTCTAACGAGGTCAGAAATCAGGAATTAATGAAACACCATCACATGCCAGGAACTTAGAAAATATTACTTGATTTAACCTTCCCAACCAAATTAAGGAATTAATACATATGGGATCACTGTTGGTCACACAGCTTAGTATGTGGCTGAGCCAAAATTTGGACTCTGGGCTACATATTTCTAAAGTCCATGCTGTGCCTCATCCTTGTATTTTTTTAGCACTCCTTTACTTTCTAGTACAAGACACCCCAGGCTCATATTGTATAAGAATAGCAGCTTATATGAGACTGGTTCCATTTATTGGGGAATGGTATTGGAAACCACGACCTGGTGCCAGGTGAGCTTTTTCTCACTGGAGTGTCACTATAAGGCCCTCTCAACAGACAGAGCTATAAAATGAATGCTTCTATACTAACCCATGCATAAGCACATATCTATAAATATTTCTATATGTAACCATTTGTATCTATAATTAGCAAAACATGAGTTTACACTGATGTTTCCACACTCTAATCCAGTATCACATGGTTCAATCTAGCATATCCTTTGTTAACACCCAGTTATTAACACAATCTACTTGTTTATTGTCTGTCCCTCACCATCAGAAATTTAGAAGCAGAGTTCTTACCTGTTTTAGTGTATGTTAAATAGTAATGGTAAATTTATTGAATGAGTGAAAAAAATAACCAATAAGAAAGTATTGGTTATATAACTCACAGTAGAAAAACAAAGAAAATATTTTGAGGCTACCTCTTGACGTGAGAAAAATCATTTTCTAGACTAAAAATAAATACATATTAATCCATTGCTATGCCCTGTTACATTACTCATTTCCATGTATTCATCATCGCTTAGCATTGACATTTTCCCCACAGGCAATTCAAAGAATGGTTGGTATTTTTCCCCCCTAAAGTGTACTCTAGGAGAGCTTAATCATGTCCAAAATAAAGCAACATAGCTCTAGCTCAAATTTCCTTTTCTGCAACAGATATTACCCTTAGTCTTAATAGGGTGCAGGACAGAGAGAATAGATAGGATGGAGGGAGACTCATCTCCTATCCTTACATATTTCACTAAGCTACTCAAAAAGGTTTCCAAATCTTCCCCCATTATCTAAAAACCATGTATGACCCAAAGCTACCCAATAAATTTTGGTAAAATTGGTTCTAATCTTGTTGGCTTCACATTTTTCTACTTCTTACTTCTACTTCTCAAATTGCTGAAAAATCTTGTCTGGATGTGAAAATGCCTTTAACAGAAGCAATGACAGTGTGACCCACAGTCTACCATGAAAGGTAAAGACAGACTATTGGAGTGGGTATTGAAAGGTGGCTTTGCATTCAAGATTTTCTTTCAGCTTCTGGATTGGAGCGAGGGCATGCTGGGTCCTAGGGAACACAGTGTGAGTAAGGACTGTCCCCTGCATTCATTGTTTCTTTTTCTCCAAAGGACTGAAAGTTCCTCCTGGAAACCTCTCATCTACTCCCCCCACCTCCCAAAAAATAAGAGTGTGATGTTGTCAGAAAAAGAGAGAAATGAAAAAAGGAGGATAAAACAAATATTTACTCAATGCTCAATATATGCCTGGCAAATCCTGTGTTCTTTTCTATTTTATACGCTGTTTATTTTTTATAGTTTCCCCTTTAAATTAATAGAAAAGCCACTTACAGGCACATTTGTGTTAAACATCTGCAAATGTAACATAGAAAAGAAATTAATATTGGGGACTGGGGGTGGAGGAGAGAGAAAAGAACAAACTATTCCTTGCAGCTTCTGGAATTCTGGAATTCTGGAATGTTCTTCCACATAAATTAAGTAAAATATACTGATATCTGTGAGATATTATCCTTTTTAACATCTTTTTTTTTTTTTTTTTTTTTAAACAGGCTGAATAAACCAACTGCAGAAACTTCCTGAAATAGTTCCTTGTTTATGTGAACTCTTCTGTAACTCAGAGTCATGACACAAATGAGTGTCATGTCACAACTGCAAGTCCATATATAACCCGGGAGTGCTGAGGGAGAAGAGCTGGAGGAATATGGGGAGGGCCCCCTGTGCCTGAATTAAGCCTTGGCCACTTGCACATAATTAGCATACCAACATGAGAAACAGAACTAAAAGGCACATTAAGGTGATGGAACTCTGTTATTGTGATAAGGAGACATTGCCCGGGTATCATCAGTCACAAGGAACTATTTTGAAGAGATAGAAACTGGAGAAAGAGCAGGTTTTACAATGGTAATTTTCAGAGCATACCACACCTAAAGGAAGGATGGAATAAGAAATGGCTCCTCAGTAAGTTCCCTTATTGACTTTGTCCAGGTAGTAATGCTTTGAGGTTTCTTCATGTCTTCCCGCCTGACTGCTTCCAGTCCACCTTGACTTATGTGGAATTTCACTTGGTCAATCACATAGAACAGTTGCGGAATGATGACTTAGGCTCACAGGGGAAGACACTGTCAGATATCCAAAGACATAGAAAGCACCAGTCACATGGCTGAGACCTCAGTGTCTACCACCCATTATTTGTAATTGTAGGTGGTTATCTCCTCATCAGTCCACTCCCTGCTGCTCATAAGAGTCGGAAACACTCTTGCTTTGCTCTCAGAGTCATCCTATTCTACTCTTAGAAGGTCCAAAAATAGAAGGAAGCTGAGTTTCCTTTGTTCCAATCTCTTCAGCAAACATTGGTCATATCACAGCAAAGCCACACACAGGGCAAAGCAGGAGATGAGCAGGGAGGAAAGGGTTTGTTTTCTGGCTACATCTCCCTGGGCTGGAGTCTTGCATTCACCAGTGGAAAATCATTTTTGAAGTTATGTTACAACTGCACAAACTGCTCATGAAAAAAAAAACACATCACCTTGTTTTCAGCCAGGTGGCAGATTTCACACCAAAAAAATTATTCCCAGTAGACATTCTTAGCAGCTCATTTGTACACATGATCATGCAGTAAAGAATTTCCAACAAATTATTAGAATTCTCTGAACAAACACTAAATGAAATCCTTCAACCAGTGATAACCTCGAGAAAGCAAGTGTGTCACGCATGGGTAATTTCACATTCACTGAGTCTTTTTTCGTGACATTTTATTTTGTGAAAAGAGCAGATATGTCTCATTAGAACCTTTTTTTTTTTAATTCTAGGTTTTCAAAAATAGATCTCACTCTTAAGGCTTTTTCCTGTGGTCTAAGAACTGAATATATTTGCTCAGGCAGAATCATAATAGGATTATTAGAAGATCAACTTGGTAGCAAGTTGAAAATTGACAGCCAGTAGATGGCAAATGTGTGAGCAGTGAATGCAACTTGATTTCTTTAAGTCATTCTCTCACTGCAGAAATATGAACGTGACCTCCTTGGTTCTTTCTGCCTTACTAAAACATTCATTCATTCATACCACAGATATTCATTGAATGCCCACAAAGTGACCAAGAAAGTAAATCTCAAGCTATACTGACCTTTGTTACATAATTTATTCTGAAACTGTCCCACTCACTGCTACGTTTGCCCTCCTAGAAGGCAAACCTGGAAGCCCCAAGAAAACCTAAACAGTATCATTGTAATACGTTTGAAAAGGGATATTCTAAGCATACCTACTGGGCTTCAAAGAACCTGGGAGGACCTGTTTTAGAGATGGATGTAAATGAATTCCAAAACTCACTGAGGCTAGAAGGGGGCCTATTCCAGGGACTCTGGGGGCTGATCCCAGCCTTCTGCTTCTGAATTAACTAAAACTACTAGAAAGTTAAGATTTCAGTCTGAGACAATCAATAAACCATTTAGAAGACACAATAGTTTTAATATTTAATATTAAGGAGTTAATAGCCTTTTGTTATAGAGTTACAATACCAACACTTTCTAAATGACATAGGCTTATAATGACTTCTCTGAAAATTACAAAGAAACATAAAAATTTCAAACACCTCACCCACTGCACTTTCTAAGAGGTCAGAAAACACCTAAGCCCATTCAACACGCCATTCATGTAAATCAGAGGTTGACAAACATCCACTAAATCCAGGTGGGCTGAATCCAGCTTTTCACCTGAGTTGGTGTTGCCCTTGAGTTTCTTTTTTTTTTATCCTCACCCGAGGATATTTTTCCATTTTTTGTACAGATAGAGTGGGAGGGAGAGAGAGAGAAACCTCGACGTGAAGGGACACATCGAGTGGCTGCCACCCGCACGACCAACCAGGGCCGGGGAGAAACTGCAACCGAAGTACGTGCCCCTAGCGGGAACCGAACCCGGGTCTCTCCGGACCGCAGGTCGACGCTCTAACCGCTGAGCCAAACTGGCCAGGGCTGAGTTTCTAAATTGTAAATGGTTGGGGAAGGGGAAAATCTCAAGGACTCTATTTCCTGATGCATTGAGGTTATGAGAAATTCAAATTTTGGGTGTGCCGGTAAGGCTTTACTGGAATACAGCGATGCCACTCATTGAGGTAGTGAGACTGCTTTCCTACTGGGGCTGCAGTTAGGATGGCCCTTCAAACCAAAACTATTTACTATCTGGCCAGAGAAAAGATTTGCTGGCTTCCCGTTTAAATAACAAGATAAATGTTACAAAATGAAGGCATTCTGGAGCCACCACAAGGCTCCTCTACACAACTGATGCCAACTCTTACCCTTCTAACTTGCTTTGACCAGTAAATCTGCCCAGCTCCAGCCAGGAAGTTCTTTCTTCTACAGGTCTGAGAGGCGGAGCCAAAAGAGCAAAGAGAAAGGGGTCAAAAGGGAAGCTAGAAAAATGTACAAAGGCATATACATGTGGAGAAGAAAGTTCTAGAGGGTATCATCTATGGGGACATCGTTCCCGATCCTCTTTCTATGAAGGGTAAAAGCAAACATGAGCACACTAAGCTCTAAATGGACTCCAGCTCCTTTTACGACCATCTCAGAACCACCTGACTTTGAGACAAACTGCAAAATCATGTGGCCTACACAATAAACAAGATGGCTACAAGTAGTCGGCAGAGTATAATTTACATATTTTATTCAATAGAGAATCATTATTCTAGTGAGTAAAATGACAATTTATGATTTGAAAATTAGTAAGCAAATGAAAACAAAAATGATTTCAAAGGCGAGCCAATTGCCTTTTGATATGTTCTTTATTTTGACATTTTTTAAATTACCTATAAAATCTGCCAGTGTATGCATTTAAATACTACATTTAACATTGTTTCTCAGTTGTTCAGACGTGGCAATAAAAAGCTGCCCCTTGGCTTGTCATTTGCTATTAAACCTACAGAGAATGTTAGTAGCAGAAAAAGTGGTGGCTTGCTATCTCAACCAGGTTGCATGTGTGGAGATATTTAAATCCATAAAATGCAAATGCCTTGAAGAGTTTCAAATGACAACATGCAATGCTGATAAGGTTCATGCTCTGATGTTTTTTTAATACATTTTCTAATCATAGCCAATTTCCAATGATAATTTGTCAGCTTCTCCTAGTGCATCAGCTCCATCATGAGAATGACTTAATCATTTCTGAAGGTGAAAATACCCCTTTTATGACACAGCTCCATTTAGGAAAATAATGACTCGAGAGTCCTCAAGAAGTTAATTAAAGTTCTATAAAGATTTTACAAATACATCCAGAAGCTGTACCTTAGAACGTTTGCCAAAATGAACCTGCCTGGTGCCAACTTCCTCTCTAATTCAAAACTGTCATGATGAATCGCAGGGTTTTACGAATATGGATAAAAATGAAAAAATACTCGCAAGTCATTCTCCTTCCTAGGAGACTCTCCTGTCATTCTTACAGTGATGAGAAAACCTGTTGCTGACAGCACATTTTAAGTGTTCAAAAGGAAAAGCAGTAAGAAGGTTAATAAAAATGCTAAAGGGTAGTAAAAATGGCCAGGGGCCTAATGGCTGGAAGGTATATGCACTACATGCAAGTCACATTCCCTTTCCAGGCAAGTCCCTTCCTAGTCCTTTCCTCTGGTGATCTGAGTAACTAAAGAAGAAGAAGGAAATCTGATGGGCAACACTATTCAGGACTGATGCTCAGTCACCTGCCAGTGCCCCTTTGTGACTATCCCCATGGATCGGGGCTTCCCCACCTCCTGCCAAAGTATAAACAAACAAGGCTGCTTGAGCATGCTGACTAGCACTGCCCTATGCTCGGTCACATATAAAAGCGTCTCATAACTCCAGCAAAGACCCACGGGGAAGGACATCCGGAGAGTAAATACGCTGCCATGTGCTGAGATCACTACATCTCATGACACCTGATTTTTAAAATGCTGATTCATTCATTATTTATGATAACAAATTTGGCCAGACACTGAGATGGACTCTTCTAGAAAAAGGATGTAAACATCCAAGGATAAAGAATGAAATAAAAAGAGGAGTCATTAACTTCACTTAGGTGACAGGAGGTTGAAGAAAACCACAGGGACCTGTGACAATTGTTGTTGTGAGCAGCTGAAGGTCCCCATCTGTTTGAACATGTAATAATAATCAGTCAACATTCAAATGTGCCAGGCACTATTCTAAGCACTTTACATGTGTTTATGTATTTCATTCTCAAAATAATATATAAAATAGGTGCCAGTATCTTTTAAAGATGAATTAACTGAGGCACAAAAGAGTTAAAGTAACTTGTCAAAGGTAATAGATCTGTTACTATCCACTTACATTGTATTTTTCTGTGTTTAGGAAGTACAGTCTCTTTCTTACAGCAAGTTTGAAGTTTCTTGTACAATACTTTATCTAGTAAATGTTATGTCTTAAAGCATCTATATTTCTTGACAAAGCATTGAAAGCATTCATAAACTTGAATATAGCTTAATTTACAATATCACATTTAAAAATATATTGGATCTTATGTGTTCCTGCATTTCACAAATTTTATACCATACTATGAGATTCAAAACAGAACTGGCTTTTACTCTTAAAATATCATCAAAGCATCATCTTGACTTTGTTAATCAATAAAATACATTCTAGAAGTAGATAGGAGGGTAAATGCATGTTAATTACTTCAAGTGTTTTAGTTAACTCCTACTGCTAATGATACCGCAATTAACGCTTAAATATGTAATAAAAGATACATCAGTTTTCTAGTAGGTCATGTTATTGAGCATCGCTGAAATCCAATGAAATGGGAAGGTTTAGACCCAAATGTTCAAAGACTTCTAATCTCAATGAGAAAAACAAGTAAAACTAAGGTTTTAGATTCATTGCAGCTTATTTCCCTCAAACACACCTGCTTCCTTGCTAACTGCTCCTTTCCCTCTGTCCCCATGTCCCTCTGAACACCAGGAGCCACATCATTAAAATAATCACTTCTGAAAGCACTTGAGGATATGCATCAAGCACCACTGGTGGAATCAACCTCCCATTCAATTTTTTCACCTTCTTTGTTTCTGAGCCCTGGGAGGGAAATGATGGTGGGTAATTGCCTGCTGACCAATCTGTACCTGATGAGGATCAAATGCAGAGACCAGAGTAGGTAAATAAAGCCGTTTTAGAAGCTAGCTCCTATGGTAAATTAAAAATAGCTACTCTTTTTATTTAAAAAAAAAAAAAAGCAGACTCCAGAGGTGGAGTCCATTTTCCCTTTTCTTGAGTCTGAGTTGGTTTTGTGACTTGCCTTAATCAAGAGAATGCAGCAGACATGAAACTGTCACTTCCAAGGTCAAGACTTATAGAGATCTGTGACTTCCGCTTTCTTGGAACCCAACCCAATATTGTGAGATGTCCAAGTCACCTGGAAAGAGAACTAAAGCACCAGTTGACAGTCCCAACTGAGCTTCCAGCCAACAGCCAGCACCAAAAATGAGTCAAATGAGTACAACTTCTTACATGTTTCAATTCAGTCAAACCTCTGGATGATAACAGCTCCAGACTGATGTCACATGTGAAGAAGAGCCTCTCAGCAGATCTCATTTAACTCAGACTCTTACAAGATAATAAGTTATAGTCATTTGCACCACTAAGTATTTGAGATGGTTTGTTATGCAGCAAGAGTCAAAGCCTTTCTAGATCATCTTAGAGACCATGCTGAAATCAGTTGCTGCTTGAGGGCAACTCCGATGGAGTTGAGAATAATACTTTCCAGCATAAGGCACAATGGCTAAGACCATGGACCTAGGATCCAAACTAAGTTTGAATTCTGGTTTTGCCTTTTACTAGATATGTACCTAGTAGAAGTTACTTCACTTCTCTGTGCCTCGGTTTCCCTTTGTACAAAATAGAGATAGAAATATTCTCTACCTCATAGATTGGTTATGAAGATTAAATATCAATATCAGTATATGTAAAGCACTTAGAATAATGCCTGACACAGAATAAGTATTCAGAAAATGTTCTCTATTATTATTATTTATTCTCTATTCTATTTTACATCCAAGAAACCACCCACTCAAAGCTATGTGAGGGCTCTATCCTTAGCACAGAGAGATATGGAAAGTGAAGGTGAGGACCACAACATGCTTCTTATTTGATCCTGCACCATGAGAAAATGGATCTTTGTCATGCCACAATGGCTATAATAAATGCTAAATCTAATTGGCCTTACACCAGCACAGGAGAAAACCACAATCAGCGTAAATGCTCAGTTTATGGGTCATCCATTACAGAAATGTCAGACAATTAGTCAAACTATCTGAGAATAAACTACTCCCAGGTATAAGGATCCACACTTTGGGAACCTTATAACTAATTTCTGTTCATTAAGAGTACTGAGCTTTACATATGTACAACGCAGTCTTGAAAAGTTATTTTCTCTGGCATAATCTATGCTATAATCATCACACTCATATCAACTTTGTTTTTAAATATTATTTTCTAGTTCACTGCAACAAACAGACCAGGTTACAGATCATGGTAGTATTTACATAGGTCGTAAAAGTAAACCTAAATGTTTAGTAATACTGGGTTAATTTATTGTTTTTGTTGTTTTATGTTTTGAATTTTTGGCCATATCATACACATACTTTGGGAAATTGCTTTTGTTAAAATAATTATTAAATGTCTTTTAATGAAGAAAAATATAGTGGTAATTAATTCACTTTGTTATAAGATTAGAATTATTAGTAATTTGGGGGGGGTGCCCCCTAGCACTTTGTCTCTTCTATATTTTAAAATTATATCAAGGACCTGTATCTACTTATGACAAAAGTAATCATCTCAAATGAATTAATGTATAGTAGCATAAGTTTATGTTTTTAAAATACTTGCCATTCTATCTCAGCTCTTGAACATCCAACCATAGCAGTTCTCATGGGGCCTTTCGCTAGAGCCCCAAAGCTCTCCATTTGTCATTTCCACAGATTTCTATTCACAAAATTATTGCAGATTCAATTATGCTACTCATATTCTGATCTTTGGACCTGGCTCCATCTGTTTCTCAAGACAACTGTGATGGATCCATAAATTTATACCAAAGGAGCTCAATCAATTAGAGTTTCTGGAAAAATGTGTCAGGTTCATGCCTATCTTCGGCATGATAACATCATTCATCCACATTAGCTATTCTTCTTTTCAAATTATTTATAAGCCTTAGGTCAGCTTGAGAAAATTGATATTTTCATTTCATGCCTGATAACCATGCCTTAAGTGGTGACTATCAAAGATCCAAATTAATTGCAAAGTATGTGCAGAATGCACAAATTAAAAATTATGAAGTTTAAATTATTAATGCAGTAGTAATTCAGCTTCCAGATTTATTCTGCAAACACTGACAATATCAACTATTTTATACTGCTCACTGTAAACTAAATTTTGTATTTTAAATAGAAACAGAGAACATTAGGTTTTATGACTTTCTTTCCCTCCTAACTTTTTAATTTTCTCTTCCTTTCCCTTTCATTACCTCTTTTGTCTCTGTGCTTTGAACCCTACTCTTTTATGTCTGCTTAACTTCAACTCTATGTCACTACCAGATCTTGTCAATTACACACTATTCTACTTTAGTTTAAGATGTCATCCTCACTATTTTGTATTTGACATTACATCAGTGTTTTCAAAGGACTGAATCAGTTCCATCATTACAAAAAAAAAGAGACTTGTTTTTCCAAGGGCATCTGTAGGTTTGAGTATTGTGCTATTATGTGATTATACACAAAAAGTTTAAGAATATATACCATTTCAGTAGTATTACTGAGAGTAAATATTGGGAATACTTCTGCATCCACTATGCACTTGACCACAACAAAGAATGCAAGTAATCAAAATTTAACCATCAAAAAATTTCATATGGGAAAAAAAAAAAAAAAAGCCTAGAGAAGTGAAAAAAATATTTAGATTACAACTGCATATAATAATTATTATTTGAATAAGGGGTCAACCAAAGGTTCCAGACTAGTAAACTTTTGTTTTACTTGCATTTGTTTTCCATAAAGTGAGCCCATCCAGGGTTTCAATGCTTAAATTAACAAAGTATTACTAAAATAAATTATAAACATTTCTAATTAATAAAACTGATTTCACTGGAGTATAAGTCATTTTACCAACTTTCCCTTTTAGAAACAAAGGTGGGTACAATTTCATTAATAAATAACAAATTAATAAAGGAAACCATTTGCATCAAATGTATTTTGAGTTTCTCAGATAAAAATATCATAGATTTCTCAAAGCTCTTCTTTACAAATTCTAAATCTTGATTTTACCATGATTTGTATAAAATGTTTTTAAGTCGCATATGTAAATATCCCTAGCAATAACTAAATTCAAGTGCACTGATGTTTAGCAAAATTATTTTAGGGGAAAAAAAAATGCCACAGATGTTTACCTGGCAAGGTTGTTTCATTTTAATGGCTATGACATGGTATCTGTAACAGCAGAGTTCACAGGTCCAGGAACCCCTCTCACTGATCCACTTTAGCAGGCACAGTTGATGTGTATACCTAACTGACCCGTCACAGCGGCAGGGGTTCAACAGCTCCCCCTGAAAAGAAAAGAGCTCAGTGTGACTATTTATGCGTGTGTCCCTGTTTTAAAAAACTAGTACTTGCTTTCTTTTCTATCAAAGTCATTTACCCAGAAGGCTATCAACATCAAGCTCTATTCTAGAAAATGAAATTAAATTTTTATACCTCTGATGGGAATGAAACTAAAGTCTTAAAACTATTTCAAAGATATTGCTTAGAGTTATGACATAAATGTTCTACCAACATACAAAATGTCTGCAAGATGTAGCTCCCAATACTCTTGGGGAAAAGCTGAACTATTAAATCTCTTTAATAACTTTTAAGTGGATGGTCAGATGCATTTCCTCTGCAGTTATTCTTAATCATTACTAAAGAAGAAATGCATGGCATCCCAGAAAGTAGATTGCAATAGCATTATGCTTTTATTTATTTTTTCTAAATGTAGCATCATAAATATTGACTTAGGGCACTATATTCCTGAAAGCCTGCATATTCTTATGCAATTTCCTTACTTTTAAAAATATTAAACCTAATGTTTTCTCCGACCACATATTTTGTAAGAATGATATATCATCCTGTTGTCTCCATGAGTACTCTCATATAAGTTTGCATGTACCTCTAATGGAGTTTATATTTTAAACTGTTTCTAAGAAAATGTAAAGTACATGGTTGCCTAAATAGTCTTTCTTTCACAGGACCAAAGTACATTCCTATTTCTCCTGTAAAAGTGTAACATGCTTGTCATATCACTGAGATGAAGTCACCAAAATCTGCAATAAGGAAAGACGCTGCTGTTTGGTTTTGACATGACTCGCCCCAGTTTGTATTCTGAGATGATTAGTCTCAGAATACATAAGTAGAAAAGGGATACAGGTTTGTTTCTAAGTATAAACCAAAATCCATTTAATAAATAAAAGATACTTTGGGCATTATCGTTAAAGCACCTGAGGAATGTGTAACTGCAAATCCAGATGGGGGGGGGGAGTGTAAATAAAATGAAAGCCTGTATTCGCCACTGGGACATTTTTATCTGTCTTCACAGAAATGGGAAGGCGAACACAGTAGATGCTTCTCAATCGGGAGGGCCAGACCCGCCACACAGAGGTGCCCTCGAGAGGCGAGCGCTGTCCGTGGTGCTGAAAGGTCGATCGTCTCGAGAGGGAACCAGACCATCCGTGCCCGAGCCCACTGCCAGCTGCCCCGGAGTCCCGCCGGACCTTACCTGCTCAGCGCCCTGGAAGCAGATCTTGCAGATGGGCTGGTGATGCTGGTGCTGGTGCCCTACGCGCTGGTCGCTGCCGCCGCCACTGCTGCTGCTGCGGCTGCTACACACCGAGCGCGTCTCGGGCTGGTCGCCGGCAACCGGCCGGTCGCCCTCTCCGCCCGCGCCGGCCTCAGGCTCCCCAGGGCCGCCCTTCCCCGCCGCCGCCTCCGGGACCCCCGCCTCCGGAAGGCGCCTCGGACCTTCCCCAGAGTCGCCAGCCTCCGACACCTGGCCGGCGGGTGGCAGGGGCAGCGGTGGCGGCGGCAGCTCGTCCGCGCCCCTGCGCCGCGGGATCACACCCGCCGGCGGCTCGTCGGGTTTTGCGGGGCGCTCGGGGGACGCAGGGGACGCGGGCAGCGGTGGCAGGTAGCGCGGGGGCGCCGGGACAGGCTCCCCTGGTGGCGGTGGCGGTGGCGGCGGCGGCGGCGGCGGCGGCGACGGGGGTGGCTCGGCGTCCCCGCTCTCTGCCCCGCGGCGCCGACTGCCGTTGTGGCCGCCCTCAAAGCTCATGGTGGTGCCGCCGCCGCCCTCCTGGCAGCCTCGCCGAAGGGCCGGGCTGGGGCTGCAGCCGAAGGGAGAACGGAGGGGGAGGGAGGAAAAAGAGAAGGAAGGAGGGGGGAGAAGAGGGAAGGAAAGGGACTGGGGCTTCAGGGGCTGAGGGGCGGGACGGGGAGGGGACGTGGAGGGCCCGGCGGTGGCGGCAGAGGCTGCTGCTCCGCGGAGCCGCCGGCTCGGCTCTGACCCAGGCGGCGCGGAATTCGGCTGCGCGTGAGAGCCGCGGGGGGCGGGGGACAGGGGAACGGAGCGGGGAGGAGCAGCGGAGCGGAGGGGTGGGCTGGGGAGGAGGTCTCTGAAGGGAGCTGGCGCGGGGTTCCTGAGGAGGAGCAGAGTGGGCGTTCCGGACAGGGCGTGAGGTGCGGTAAGGACAGGCCTGAATTCGGGGGTGGGGGGATACCTCAACCGCCTCCACCGACCCCGCCCCCGGGCCACTCACGTCGGTTCCGGGGCGGATTACCCCTCTCCAAACCGCGCGGCACTGCGGCTCTCGAGATCGGGAAGGGGGAGGGGTTGGAGTCCACCGGTCTAGAAACCGTTACTGGGTGGGCAAGTGGGGAGCGGCGGCCCTGGGCGGGATGAGAACGAGACGGTGGAACTTGAGACCCGCGTGGGAGTGGAGGTGCGCGAGGCTGGTGCCGTGGTCGTGCCCGAGCGCACTAAGCAGGGTAGCGGAAAAGGGTGCGTAGAACCTGGGGACGGTAGCTGCCTCCTCCCAGCGACTGCTCCCAACCCTCTTCCTCAAGGGCAAGCTCAAGAAGCTACGAGAGTCCTAGGATCAGAAGTCTCAGGACCTTATGTCCTCTGTCCTCGTCGCCATCCTCCCTCCTGCAGTGAGTATTCGGATTTATTTGTAAATATCTTGGTGACATTGCAAACATCTTGGGTCATTTCCTGGCGTGGTTCCTCCTAGTGCCACGTTCTGTGATGAGTGGTCACTTTTATCCTTGTATAAAGGACTCAGATGGCACCTCTCCTCCGTAAAGGGCTGCAACCTTGGATCTCAGTTATACGTACCCGAAAGCCAGTTTCTGGGCAACTCCACT
Organism: Molossus molossus; assembly: GCF_014108415.1. NCBI lineage: Eukaryota > Metazoa > Chordata > Mammalia > Chiroptera > Molossidae > Molossus > Molossus molossus. Next base: position 26,680,737 of record NW_023425366.1, on the reverse strand, counting down.
CCGCAAAACCTCTCTGGGAGTCATCTTCCGGTAGGACGAAAGTCCCCTCAGTTCTTTTCTGAAAATAAACTACTTTACCTGCAGGGAACTAGACAGAAACCATGCACATGCACTAGTTTCCACCTGCGTAGAGTCCAAAATCACAAAGCATTGGGTTTCTATACTGCAATGTGTCTGTCCAAATCAATAGTGATTTTCACCAATGTAACATTTTAACGTCTTGCGCACAACAGACTCCCATTGGACAGTCATTTTTGGCTGCATTTCACAGCTGAAGACCCAGACAGACAAAGTAACTTGTTCAAGGTCATAAGACTATTAACAAAGAACTTTTGAGCTCCCTGACTCCAGATTTTCTGGCTCAAACATAATGATCCCCCCACACACACCACCACCACCACCAATCCTTTCTCCTGCCTCCTAAAACAGTATTGCAATGCGTGTGTTTGATGGCGCTGACTAGAGTTAATAGTTAGATGCTCTGAAATGGTCAAGATAAACTACTAGCTTAAATTAATTTTTTCATTATACAGTTTGGCAGGGAAAAAAAGTATATTTGGTTTAAAAAATGCCCCAGCTTTTTTGTCAGAAATTGATTTGGTTGGAAAACAAGAGAAAGAAAGTAATGAAAAATAAGTCAAGAATGTTGTCACAAATGGTCCCAGATGAAATAGTTTCCAGAAGTGTCCTCTAACACTTAGCTCCCTCAGACTAGCTTATTTTTGGTAGCAAAGTGGCAGGCGGCAAACACATTTTAAAAATAATAATCCCTGAATGCCCTAGGAATTTATCACATTGAAGAAATGTGGTTGTAGATATGCTTTCATTTTCAGTCATCACCTGTCAAAATGACATTGCACAAGCCTGTATATATTGCCACATCTTAAGATATCATAAGCCTTAGGATAATCATAAGCCTTGGTCCTAAGTTTGTGAAGTAAAAGGTATCTAAATTGGGTTTTACTTTAAATCCTCTAAATAATTCAGTTTGTGACTAGTAAGCTTCTACCAGGTGTAACAAAGAAGGCGGCATAAAAGCTGTGGGTTCTGGATAAACAATGCAGAATGACTCAGACAGCAAAGTCACATGGGTAAAGGAGGCAATAGCCACAATACTAGATGTGTCCTCTCAGTTGATTGTTTTTGAAAAATGTCTCCAGTGAGAAAAAATTAACTTTCCTTGATACGATGAGTAGCCACATAAAAACATTATTCTTTGACCTCCAGAGCTGATCACTCCCTGAAGAAGAGAAACTTGTTCATGATCTTCAGTTAACTCAGTGAGTCTTCAATGGATCAAGAAAAAACATTTTTGTAACTGACTTTATCCTCTACTGTGAAAATAGAGAACAATGGGAAACACAGAAAGGATGAACTACGCTCAGCTGCTGGCACCGAAATGGAAGAAATGGTAAAATACAGACATCTGATGAAGAACAGGCCACCAGCATCCATTCAACAGCCAATGTACATCCACCAACTAAAAAATCAATGAGGGGAGCCCTGGCTGGTGTGGCTCTGTTGGTTGGCAAATCATCCCCTACACCAAAATGTCTTGGGTTCCTTTCCTAGTCAGGGCACATACCTAGGTTGTGGGTTCAATCCCCCAGCCACGATCAGGGCAACTGATGGATGTTTCTTTCTTGCATCTCTCTCTCTTTCTCTCTCTCTCTCCCTCCCTCTCTCTCTTTCTCTCTCTCTCTAAAAATCAACAAACATGTCCTCAAGTGAGGATTTCAAAAAATCAATGACGGTAGAGGCAATTCTGTCAATTTGAGCAAATACTGAAAGGCACATCCAACCCACTTCAACCAATATAAGTGAGGAGAAAGATATAAATAATATAACAAATGCTTGAAAAGTCTCCATTGCCATGTGTCCCTCACCACTACCACCAACACACACACACACACACACACACACACACACACACACAGAGTAAAATGTACCCTTCACCAAAAGAGGTCTTTTATTGTGAAGGTGCAAACCATTTAAAAATCTGATTTTTCGCCAGGCCAGTGTGGTTCAGTGGTTGAGCAATGACCCATGCACCAAGAAGTCTCCAGTTTGATTCCCAGTCAGAACACATGCCCAGGTTGTGGGCCTGATCCCTAGTGGGGGGCATGTAGGAGGCAGCCACTTGATGTTCTCTCTCATTGATGTTTCTATCTCTCCCTTTCTCTATCTCTAACATCAGTAAAGAAAAAATAAAAATAAAATAAAAATTCCTGATTTTCTTGAGTCAAATCCACAGATAGGTGAAAGGAGAGAGGGGCCCAAACAAGTATGTCCCAAAAGCTATTTAATGATATTAATAGATATCTGTAGGCTATTATCTTTAAAATTCCCTAGTGACTACATTGTGGAGGTGTACCCTGTAATCACTTCAGAGTTGTTAGATAGAAAACAGTCCAGGTTATACTAGGTCAGGATGGTTTCAGAATGACCTTGAAGCTAAATTAGGTATGACCTTGATACATCCTCCAAACAAAAGGAGAGTTAGCCTAGGGAGCTCTTTAGAATTGCTTTTCAGCTCTATGAAGGTTAGCCCTTACATATGTTCCATAATTGTTCAGTTGGCACCTTTGCAATGCATGAATTTGTCCTTGTGGCCAATGAGTATAATACACAGAATTCTCAGTTGTTTAAAAACAAAAACAAAACAAACAAACAAAAAAAAAAAAAACTGTGCTCATCAGGGATATTGGCCTGTAGTTTTCTTTCTTTGTAGTGTCTTTATCCAGTTTTGGAATTAGGATTATGCTGGCCTCATAAGATGATTTTGGAAGTGTTCTGTCTTCTTGGATTTTTAAAAATAGTTTGAGGAGAATGGGTATTAGATCTTTGAATGTTTGGTAAAACTCTCCCATGAAACCATCTGGGCCTGGGCTTTTGTTTGCTGGGAGTTTCTTAATTACATCTTCAATTTCCTTTGTTGTTATTTGTCTGTTCAAGTTTTCTATTTCTTCCTGGTTCAGTTTTGGGAGGCTGTGTGTTTCTAGAAATTTTTCCATTTCTCCTAGATTGTCCAACTTGTTGGCATATAATTGTTCATACTAAGTTTTGATGATTCTTTGTACTTCTGTGGTGTCAGTTGTTACTTCTCTTTCGTTTCTGATTTTGTTAATTTGGTTTCTCTCTTTTTGTTTCTTGGTGAGTCTGGCTAAAGGTCCATCGATCTTGTTTATCTTTTCAAAGAACCAGCTTTTTGTTTCATTGATCTTTTGAAATTTTTTTTTTTGTCTCTATGTCATTTATTTCTGCTCTGATCTTTACTATTTCCTCCCTCCTACTAGCTCTGGGTTTTTCTTTTTGTTTACTTTCTAGTTCTTTAAGTTGAAGGGTTAAAAAATAAATTAGGAATTTTTCTTGTTTCTTGAGATAGGCCTGTATTGCTATGAACTTCCTTCTCAGGACTGCTTTCACTGTGTCACATAGATTTTCTGTCATTGTGTGTTTGTTTTCATTGGTTTCCAGAAGGTTTTTAATTTCTTCCTTGATCTCGTTAGTAACACATTCATTGGAGACCATAATTGCCAATGATGCATCAGATAAGGGGTTAATTTCCAAAATATAGAGAGTACTCATACAACTCAACAAAAGGAAGATGAAGAACCCAATTAAAAAATGTGCAGAGGAGCTAAATAGACACCTCTCCAAACAGGACATACAAACGGCCAAGGGACATATGAAGAAATGCTCAACATCACTAATCATCAGAGAGGTGCAAATTAAAACGACAATGAGGTATCACTTCATACCTTTCAGAATGGCTGCCATCAACAAATCATCGAACAACAAGTGTTGGCGAGGGTATGGAGAAAAGGGGACTCTGGTACACTGCTGGTGGGAATGCAGACTGGTGCAGCCACTGTGGAAAACACTATGGTGTTACCTCAAAAAGTTAAAAATTGAACTACCATTTGACCCAGTAATCCCACTTCTAGGAATATACCCTAAGAAGCCTGAAACACCAATCAGAAAGAATATATGTACCCCTGTGTTCATAACAGCACTATTTACAATAGCTAAGATCTGGAAAAAACCCAAGTGTCCATCAGTAGATGAGTGGATAAAAAAGCTGTGGTACATGTACACAATGGAATACTACGCAGCTGTAAGAAAGAAAGATCTCATCATTTGAGGTGACATGGAGGGACCTGGAGAGTATTATGCTAAGCAAAACAAGCCAAGCAGAGAAAGACAAATATCACATGATCTCACTTATTTGTGGAATATAATGAACTAAACAAACTGATGAACAAAACTGACCCAGAGACATAGAGGTAGGGTACAGACTGACAAACCCCAGAAGAGGGAGGTTGGGGGGAAAGAGATAAACCACAGACCTTATATGCATGTATGCATAACCAATGGACATAGATAACAAAGCTGGGTAAGGGGTGGTGGGGGAATGGGGAGGAGGGTGTCAATGAGGGGAAAAGAAGAAACATTTGTAACAAAAACAAATTAATAAAAATAATTTTTAAAAAAATTGACAGAAAAGAATTTAAGAACTCTAAATATGTTACAGAGCAACAAGTTAAGTCATGCGGGTGGGAGGGTGATTTTTAAAGAGAATAGCAAAGCACAATTTGTGTATTGTGAGTCTTCCATACAGAACTCTGCTGAACAGAACTAAAGCAATGTCAACACCACACGACATTGCCATGTGCAGGCAAGGCCACAGTTGATGTTTCCTAGCATCTCCACTGAACTCAAGATTTAGGTCTATCACATTATCTCCTTGACTGCTCTACTCAGATACCTATCAGTCATTTCAAATTAACCCAGTCTGAAAGCAAACAACATCCCCCAAACTTGTTAGTTTCCCTGTCTTCATTATGCCAGTAAAGAAGGTGATTGTTCATCCAGTTGCTTGAACAAAAATCCAGAGTCATCCTAGACTTTCATTTCTCACATCACATAGTGTATCAAAAAATTCTTTCAAATTTCACTACTAGTATTCAGCTTCACCCCCACTATCCCAGTTCAAACCACCATCATGGTATATCAACACTATCAAAATAGTCTCCTATCATCCTGTTTTTTACTCTTAAATGCATCTCCTAAAGCAGCCAGGATGATGCTATTCAAAAGTAGGTCCAGTCATGTCATTCCTCTTGCTCAGTACCCACCAATGGCTTTCCATCACATTTCATGTAACATCAAAAATCTTGCATGTCCTACAAGTCTTCACTAGCTTCTGAATACATGTCTGAAGACATCTTCATACCTTCCTCACCACCTTATCTCCCATCCCTGCTATTTTTTCCTACCCCAGGCTGACTTTGAGTATTCCCCAAGTATACTCCTTCTTCGATATTCTCCCATTTATTGTGGCTTACTGCCTCACTTCACTTAGATCTCTGTTCAGAGACACCTCATCAAAAAGATTTTCCCTAACCTTGTTATTTGAATAGACTCCTCCACTTCAATTTTAACTTTAACCATTGCCCAGTTTTATTCCTTTTCATATTGCTTTACTACCAACATTATATATTTACATATTTTTTCTCATTTAACATCTTGACTGGAACGCTGGCTTCATCGAATATTTTCTTTTTTTTACTCTTCTGTCCCCAGTGCCTAGCACAGTGCCTGATCACAGAAGTGTTCTGTCAGTCTTATTGAACAAATACATGAATAATCCAGGTGATCAAGCTGGTAATTATTAATCAGCCTCTGTGTTTAAGGCACAGTGCAGCTGATTAAAGTGTACTTTCCAGGTAAGAATACAATCTGTAAGACAACTAAGGATGCAGTCATAGCATTTTGGTGTGCTCCATGTAACACAAAATATTTTTTTCATTGCTTAACCATATTAATTAAAATTATTTGTAGTTGTTGCCTAATTAGTCATTTGCTACCATAAAACAAAGTTTTGGTTGACCTTAATCTCACATTTAACAAAGACATCAGAAATCTGAAGATGCAACAAAAATGTGAAATGTGAAAATGTGTGTACTGGTATTAAGGAAAAGTGAAGGAGTATAGATGGATGGTCTACATATCTGACCAATCTCTTTGATTATCCATCATGTTCCTCATTTGAGTTTATACTCCACTGCATCTTGTATTTGTCATTTCTACCCATAAGTTTGGTACAATTCTTTCCTTTGTCTCTTGCATCTCTTCATTGTTCTCTGTCTCTGTTGACTCTTCCACTAATGAAGGCTTAAGCCTAACCTAGCTGGCCAATCTCCTCTCTACCTTTACTAGGTGATTTGATTCACCCCAACTTCTTTTGAACTGACATTCCTCCAAGAACCTGGTATCTTCTCTGAAAGCTCACAGAAATCTATACAAATACCATCAAAACTATGAGATAATTAGCTTCCTAATTTCTACCAAAAATGCATTCTTCAACCACCCCCAAAATGCTTTGAGACCTTCAAAACAATAAAATATCTTAAAAGCATGTTCGATTTAGAAAGGGTCATATTGCATTTTTAAATATTACAAAAAATAACCAAGCATTATCTTCTCCCTTGGTCCTTCTGTCTTGAATCTTGAAAATGCTGAAAGGTGGTTTGTTTTTGTTTTTTACTTGACAGGTTAAAGGCATAGAAATATGTAGAATTACTGTGTCCACTGGATAGCCTTAACCTGACACATCTGGAGTGCAACTGGATCAGCATGACTTGACAAGGTCACCCAAGCTTTGAAAGGATCTCAAATACATCTGGCCAAGTCCCCTCAGCTGAACATCCTCTATTTCTCTACCAAACTCAAACGTTAAATATGGTTTTTGTAACTTTTATTATAGTGTAACTTGAATGGTGGTTAGGTATGCACTTATCTACCCCCACCTCGACCCCGCTCCTTATGCTGATTATAAACTACTTGGAGTTAGAGTCTATCTGCTTAGTAAACCTTTTCTCTGAAACATATACTGTGATGGCTGACATTAGTAATAGCTCAATAAATACGGGTTAAATTTGTAAATATTACCTAAGATCTTCACTCAAAAGAATTATTATGTACTTTATTATGTACTTTTTTAAAGTTATTGATTAAATAAACAAACAAACAAAAAAAAAACCCTGTGCTGCTAGAGGTGACTAAGATTATTATTGTAGCTTCTCCAATTAAAAAAACAAAATTCAGGATTTGTTTGTTTTTTTTCCCACTCTTCTATCCTCTGCTTCAGTAAGTTACACTTTTTTAGATTCCCCATATAAGAAATGATACAGTACTTTTCTTTCTCTGACTTTTTTCATTTAATATAATGTGCTCAAGTTTCATCCATGTTGTTGCAAATGGTAGGATTTCTTTCTTTTTAAGACTGAATAATATTTCATTGTATATATAGATTGCATTTCCTCTATCCATTCATCCATTGGCAGACCCTTAGGTGATTTCTATATATTGACTGTTGTGAATAATGCTGCAAGGAACATGGGGGTGCACGGTTAGAATATAAACTGATGCATATTCACATGTTTAAGAGTTTGGGTAAAAATTGATTTGAATCAGGTAGCATCCAATTTAGCAAAAAGAAAGGAGCTCTGAGAAGACACTTTTATAGGCAGAAGGAGTGGGAATAAGGCAGTTATAGTAGGGAAAAATCAAACTGGTTGTTACAAGATTACTTTCCTCTAGAGCAGTGATTTTCAACCCCTGTGTCTCAGTGTGCCCCAAGAATTTATAAAACATGCAACACCTGACTGTTTAGTCAGGGATACTTACCTCTTTTCCTTCGTCAAATAAAAAATAATGATAGCCAACACAACAATAGCTGTCTGGTGTGAATGAATTCAAATTTTACCTTTTTTTTTGTCATATTGGCAAAAAAAAATATTATATAAATGTTTGGTGTGCTTTAGAATTTTAGTAATTAGGTTATGTGTGTTATGAGATGAAAAAGGTTGAAAAATCACTGCTTTAGGGGATTGCAGAGGCCTATCTATCAAATCACCTAACTAGTACTAATCGGGTGATTCCTGACTGACTATTTTCTGTTTGTTTTATTTAATTATTTTATTTTTTTTACAAATATTTCACCTTTTCCCCCCACTGACATCCTCCTCCTGTTCCCACCCCACCCCCTAGCATTGTTGTCTGTGTCCATTGGTTATGCTTATATTCATAAGTTCTTTGGTTTTTCTCCCCCCTCCCACCCCCACCTGGTTTAAGATTCCATTTGTAGGAGAGAAATTGTAATTAAGTCTCAATTTATGATGTGAGGCTTAGCATAAGCCTCATTTGGGGCTTGTTGTCTTGTTTTTAACAGAGGTAAACTTTAATTTCATCTACATTTCTGCATTTCTGCTCCTGAGTAGCAAGGAAAGTTATAGAATAGGGAGCAGGGGTGGAGGCATTACATGTCTGACCTTTTGAGGTTGCTAGCATGAAGTATCATAGCCATGCTTCTTCAAAATTGTTTTTGATGCCACTGGCAGAAAGAAAATAACAGGAGTGAAGGGGCACTGAGTTGAGTAAGTGTGATATTTTCTAGGTTCTTATCTGTGTAGTGTCTGAAAACAATATCCTGTTGCAAAAGGCTTATTCACTTGAATGATTCAGAGAATAATTCATTTATAAGTTATGATTGAAAATGGTAACACAAGTCTAAAACTCACCTTAGCTCTCTGGGTATCAACAGGGAACAACTTTGTCCACTCCCACTCCCCACTCCTGGGGGACACTTGTCAGTGTCTGGAGACATTTTTTGGTTGTTATAATTAGTGAGTGGTACTTCTGGAATGGAGCTAGGTGCAGGCCAGGGATGCTGCTGGAGGCCCTATGATATATAGAACCGCCCCCACAACAAAAAATTGTCTGGCCCAGCACTTCAATAGGGCCAAGATAGAGAACATTCACTCTAAGCTATAGAAAAAGTCCAAGATCTGAGTACAAAAGAAATAGTCAAAATTTTAAAAGCAACACTGAAAAGGAAATCATTTGCTACACAAAGAAGGATATTCTATTTTTTAAAAATTGTGAGCAGTGGGGGAAAAAAAGACAGAGATTAAATATTAGAGTAAATTTTTTTTATCCTTAAAAGAAGATAAACAATTAGGGAAAAAAGGGCAGTGTCCAATGACAAACTGTGAGACAGGAAAGCAAAAAGCTAGGAAAATTCCTTAGCAAATAAAATGGGGAAACTGAGACCAATGGCTGATTCAAATTGGCCCCATCCTGCACTCTGACTCAGCTGCCCCCTTTCCCCTTGCACAAGCACTCCTTTAAGCATTAAGACAACGAGGTACTGAGCAGCATCAAATCAACTCCATGGCCCAGAAAAGCAGCAAAACCAGATGAAGTGATGCAATGACTGACCTAAGGATCAGATGCAATGAACAATGACCCCCTACCCTAGCACTGATCAATCAGTAGAGACCTCAACCCCAAAAGGACACAACTGGAGAGCTGATGAATATTTTATTGACATACTCCTCTGAAACCTCCCCTAAAATTACTGCCTTTAGAAAACAGAGAAGAGCCCTTAAGGCAAAGGACCCAGTGTGCACGCGCTCTCTCTCTGGAGCACACTTGCACCTTTCCCCGCCTTCTTTCCTAAGGCACATATCTTTACTTTTTCAAGTGGCCTTCTTTTGCCTCAGTAATTTGTTTCCTGAGTCCAAGCAACACAGCTGGCTCACTTCTTCTGCCTCAGTGACTTTCTTTCTAAAGGGCTAAGACAGCCACACCAAGGCTTGACTCTTCCTCAAGTTTCCAAAGGATCAAGACAATTCTGCCTAGGCTCGCTCCTGTTGCTATGATCTTGCCTCTTCTATCTTAAGACTTTCCTTTGTTTTCACTGTCCCCAGCTTGAATAAAAGTACTCTCAAAATCATCTGGACTCATATTGTGCAAACTTTCCTGCACAAAGTCAAGAACCAAGAGCCCACATCACTGTCAACAATTGAACAAGCTATGCATAATGCAAGAACATATGCTCAGAATAAAAAGCTAATTTAAAATAGATTAAAAGTAATGCATGTGCAAGAGGTAACTTATAACAGTGAGAGAGTTACTTCCTTTCAGCTTGTTTTTCATTTTTTCCAATGCTCAGGGAACAGACTTTCCCCTGATTTTAAAGGATATTTTGGTTTTAAGATGACCTTTCTGGAAGCTAAAAATTATACTTGAAAAATGGTAAACTCCCAGTAATTTAGATTTTAAAACTGCTAAAATAAAGGGACATGCTTATATAATTTATGCTGAAATCCATGTATTAAACAAGTATATTTTGATGACAGTAATAGGAATGACACCCAGAGATGGTAGTGATAGGAAAAAATTTGAGTGGTATAGGGGAATGTTATCTTCATAAAGTGGGTTTTAAAACCAAGAAAATGCAGAAGGAATCCCTAGTTATCAGAGATCATGTAACTCTTAAATAGACAAAAAGAAAATCTTTAATATGACATTGATTGAATTTTTCAAATTTTATCATTTGTGTATGAAGAGAAGCAGAATAGGGCACCCCAAAATTGCCTCTTTGGCATAAGGGTTATATTGAACTGATTATTTTTCAGAAATAGCAGATACAGAAAAAGCTGTAAAAACCAAGAAGTTACTTTTTGTAAAAGGACATATACATTCACAAGAGAAATCTCTTGTAGGTTTGTAGCATGTCTCCATCTCTGGTACCAGGAGCAGAAGGGTAACTCTAAATCTCTAGAAACTCTTATCAATGGGGAAGGTGATGCCCTAAATCTGCATAATAACCTTACCTTTGTTTACTGTACTTTTCCTGGTTACTTCCCATAGCTGTCCATTCACCTAACTTTTTTATTTATTTATTTTTTTGGTACGTGCCCCTAGCGGAAACCGAACCCGGGACTCTCTGGTTCGTAAGCCGACGCTCCAACTGCTGAGCCAAACCGGCCAGGGCCACCCAACATTTTTATTTTGTCTTTAGCTGAAGATGTCATGTAAGGCACTGGCTTGAGCCATTTGGAGGACACCCAGTTTCCTGGGTAATTTCCATGTATATATGATGTATACATGTTATTAAACTTCTGCTTACTTTCCTTCTATTAATATATTTTTTTACAGTGGATATCTCAGCCAAGAACTTAGAAGGGTAGTGTAAAAATTTGTTGAAAATTTAAACAATACAAAAAACAAAATTGGAAAAAAAAAAAAAAAAGGTGACTTCTAATTCTATCCTCCAGGAATAACAAATGTGTAAATTTGTAGCCAAGAAGGTTTGCTCTACAGTGCAGAAACCCCTTCCCAAGAAGTGGTCTTTGGTAAGAGGAGGAAAAGAGCCACAGTCTCTGTTGGAATAATCATGCAGCAGAGGTTGAGTCTAAGAGGTAGCTCTGCTAGGAGGGCAACCATATGTTGTGAGGGTGCTTCCTTTCTTATTTTGTTTTTGTTTGCCTCTCCGATGGGACAGAAAAATCGGGGATCCCTTACTCAATCTCTTGTTCTCTGCCTGGGGGGCCAAACTGGAACTTACCAATTGCCTAGCTGTAGACTCCAGTGAAGACAAAGAGAAAGAAACCTTAAGATGGGTTTCAGTTGAGGGGCACAGAGGTGAGAGCCAGAGAAAAGAGACTAATGCCTGTAGGAAGGGACTTAAGGACAAAGAATGCCATTTATGCAATTAGAAGTCTTCTCCTCCAGCTGGTCTTTAGGAATGTGTACTTAGAAAGATTTTCTTTAGTTAACTAAGCTCTCCAGTGTTCTCAAACATTACGGTGCTGCTAAAGGAATTCTACCCCATTGTCAGGAGTGTTTTGATCATTTTCTCATATCCTTCTAAAATATACTTTTTAATATTGAGATGGCATATATTACATGGATGTAGCATTTATTTATTCTCTCCTAAGACATTTAGATAATTGCCCCTTTTTTTCCTCTCTGTGTGTGTGTGTGTGGTTCTTATTTTGTTTGTTTTATGGGAAAGGGGGAGGGCCAGGGCTATTATCAATAGTGTTTGTATACGCATCAATACAGAAATTTTTCTTTGCATTTTTCTGATTATTTCCTTTACAGTAGTATCAATGAGCCAAGAAGCATGAAACAGAAGCCATAACTGTATTAAGTGGGGTTGGGGAGTGGGAGTGGAGAGATTAAGCAAAAAAGAGGGAACTCATGGTCATGGACAACAGTGTGGTAATTGTAGGGGCGGGGCAAGTGGGTAAAAGTAGAAGAGGGTATAGAGAGGATAAATGGTGATAGAAAACATTAAACTAAAATTTTTAAAAACCCACAAATTTAAAACCAAGCTGCAGTCACTCTTTTGAAACAGAAAAATAAACAAGTGCTCTCATTTTCAGATAGCTACATTGTAAATTCCCTAATAGTAATTACTGCTGTTTCAACTGCCCTTGCTCTAGCTACACCTGTGACATGACCGGTTCTCTGTCCTTAATATCCACCTCTGTTTCATTAACGTCCCCTCTTCGCTCTCCTCTTACTCTGTATTTCTCTTGAATGTTTCAGATGGCTTCACCTTGAACTCTGAATTTCTCAGCAGCTGCCGGCTGTGCTTGCTGAGATAGGGCCTCGATCTTGGCATTCCCCAAAACTGTCATTATCTAAAAGTGGATGGAGCAGACTAGCTTTCCACGTCTGTGGATGTGAGATCTCCGTGTCCCTCCAGATGGCCTTGGGAGCCTGGATCCTAAGAAAACTTTCATTTCCAGCCTAGGGCCCATGTCCAGAACTTTCACTTTACACCAGCAGCCTGGGAATCAGTTCCAGAGGGAGCTTCTCTCAGAGGCTGGAGCTGGAGACAAAACAGCTCTTCCTTCGGCTGTTGCCTTTGCAGCCACCACAGCCGTTGCTCTGCCCGTCCTGCTCCGCTTTTGGAGCTCACGCTACACTGTAAAAAGGTTGTAGTTTCTCAGCTGTTAGCATTTACTATATATTGATTGCCAACTGCTTTATATGTTCCAGAATTTTCTGTTTTATCACCCCATTGGCACTCGCATTGGCTTTTCAATATGTTATGGATTTACTTAAGATATTTCTCATTTTAATAGGGTTTGCGAAGGGAAACTGATCACTATATAGTAAGATTGTCTGTGTTCAAAATTAAGCTTCATCACTTTCGAATAGTATGACCTGGACAAATTACAGTTTCCTCATTTGTAAAATATAGATAATAGCCCTGGCCAGTTTGGCTCAGCTGTTAGAGCACCAGCCCGCAGACCAAAGAGTCTCAGGTTCGATTCCAGTCAAGGGCACGTACCTCAGTTGTGGTTCAGTCCCTGGCCCTAGCGGGGGTTCATGCAGGAGGCAACCAGTCGATGTGTCTCTTTCACATTGATGTTTCTCTCTCTCTCTATCTCTCCTTCCCATTCTATCTGAAAATAAATGGAAAAATATCCTCCGGTGAGGATTACAAAATAAAAAATAAAATAAAATATAATAGTACATAATATTTTCATGCAGAGATCATGTATAGAACACTCCATAAATTCTAGCTCTTGCTATTATTTTGTCTGTCATATATATTGTAAAAGTTGTCTTTTCCTTGTATGCTATATACTTATTTGTATAGATATAGGAGTGTGTGTATGTATCTCTATGCTTTCTGATAATAAAAGCAAACACTTCTATGGTGCTTACCATGTACCTTTTAAGCACCTCACAGATATTAACTTATAGTTCCAAAGAAGAAATTTCAATGGAAATTAAAAAATATTTTGAACTGATACAACATAAATGAAAATACAACATAATAAAACTTACATGGTGCTTTTTCCATTATGTTTCTTAATTAGCTATCACTGGTGTCTTAAAAATGTGTTAGTTCAGTTTATCTTCAATACCAAGCACACCTTCAGGCAGAGGGACTCCGAGCTATTACTTTGTTAGGGATCACCATTCCCAGGAGCAGGAATGAGGACAAGGACAGTGAAGCCCAGGAGATGGGAGAGTCATGAGGGTGTTCCCACTGAGATGGCTAGCCCATCCTGGGGACCCACCCCGAGGACTGTGTAAGCTGCACCATCTCTGGATGGTCCTTAAGGGGAAGGGAGGGCCAGGAAGGGGCAATACTTTCTCCACTGGCTTCCACCTTCTTTCTCTCTGCAATCTTAGCCCCTCAGTTCCCAGCTTTGACAGAGAAATCTAACCCAAGAAGGTCGCTTCTCTCCAGGAGCCCCTCAAGTCCCAGATGCTTTAGCAAGAATCTGAAGCCTTCAAACACAATCTTTGTTTTCAATGCATCCAGCTTTTCTGGCTGTTTTCACTGAGGTATTGGTTTGCTATACCCTTGAGGTCGGGAGTAGAGGCTCACTCATATTTGATATGTGATTTTTTTTTTCATTTCTCTTTTTGCCTAAACAATCAGTAGTTTAATTTTGGTTAACTCTTGACCTAACGATCAGTAAAAGGTATGTTGTTGGTGTTTTTTTAAATTAGTTTTCCACTGCTGTGTAATACATTCTCTAAAACACAGTGGGCCAGAGCAATGACATACTTATCTCACCATTCCTGTGGGTGGGGAAGCCAGTGTGGCTCAGCTGTGCCTCTGGCTCAGGATCTGGCTCAGGCTGCAGTTAAAGTGTCAGCCAGAACTGAACTATCAAACGGAGGTTCAACTGGGAAAGGATCTGCCTCCAAGCTCACGCATATGGTTGTTGGCAGGATTCCATTTTTCTATAGGACGTTGAACTGAGGACTTCAGTTCCTCCCTGGCTATTGGCCTCAGGTGTCTTCAGTTCCCCAACAGGTGGCCAGTTCAACATGGCAGCTCGCTTCATCAGGTGAGCAAGTGAGAAGAGCCAGAGGGAGTCCAGCAAATTAGTCTTTTGTAACCTCATCGTGGAAGTGATATTCCATCACTTTTATTGTGTTCTGTTTGTTAGAAGCAAGTCACCAGGTCCCGCTGTAGGCTTTTTCTATATTTAAGAATCTCCTATTATATTTGGAAAAGTCTACCTGGCTCTACAGAATGGGGAAGACACCATACATTCACTACCTTCCTAGCAGCAGGGTTATAGGTGCATATACATGTATACTTTTCCACTGAGACTTACCGCTGCCAACTTTGAAACAAGAGTCACTATAGGAAGAAGCAGGGTGGCAGCAACTGGGCACTTACTTCCAAGTACCAGGCACAGCAGTGAAGTGGATGCATTCTGGATCCAGCAGTCAATATTTCTGCAGTCCACACTCAATATCTTTCCCTGATAATCTGCATACTTCTGAGTCCCCGAGACTCCAAACCTGATTCTGGGAACTTCTTGGAAATATTGTGAGCTAACCACTATTTTTAAGTAGATTTTTTTCTGGTTAAATTAGCCAAAATCGTTTTCTTTAATTTGCAGTGAAGAAATCTGAATGCTACAATGTCTTCCTTATCCTGCTCATTACATTTCATTTAGTGTCTTCATCAAGATCACCATCTTTTCATTTCTGCACTTCATCCTCCATTTCCTTTTTACTGCTCTTCTTTGAATTTTATCCTTTCCCTGTGTAGCTTAAGATATTTGTGTGTCTGTTCAAATAATAATTTGTTTTTCTGCAGTATCAATTGCTCTTCCAATGACAGTTTGACTTCAATTTTATTTTTACACTGTTCTTAACCTTTTCTATCTCATAGAGTTATTATTTCTACCTACCTGTCAGGTGGATTCATGTCACACTGGAATTTTCATATCCTCACTGATGTCCTTTTTCAAAGAATTCATCTACTCTTGAGCATGAAAGCAAATGTTTATCCAAATTAACCTGTTTTTCTTAGGAAATAGTATTTTATTTATTTACTTTAATATTTTTTTATTTTTTTTAATTACAGTTCACATTCAACACTACTTCATATTAGTTTCAGGTGTACCATATAGTGGTTAGACAATCATATACTTTACAAAGTGTTCCCTTGGTATTTCCAGTACCCAGCTGGCACTATACATAATTATTATAACATTACTGACTATATTTCCTTTGTTGTACTTTACATCTCCAAGACTATTTTGTAAGTACCAATCTGTACTTCTCAATCCCTTCACCTATTCACCCAGTCCCCTAACCCCACTTCCCTGTGGCAACCATCAGTCTGTTCTCTGTACCTATGAGTCTGTTTCTGTTTTATTTGTTCATTTACATTGTTCTTTAGATCCCCTATATAAGTGAAATCTTGTGGTACTTGGTACTTGTCTTTCCATTTTCATAAAATCTCTTTTTCCATCCCTTTACTTTCAGTCTGTGTGTGTCTTTCAATCTGAAGTAAGTCTCTTGTATACAACATATGTAAGAATCTTGTTTTGTTATCTATTCAGTCACTGTACCTTTTTTGATTGGAGCATTTCATCCATTTCCATTTAAAGTAATTGTCCATAGATATGTATTTATTGCCATTTTATTATTCATATATATATATATATTTCTTCTTAAAAAAGACCCTTTAACATTTCTTGTATTACTGGTTTGGTTGTGATAAAGTTCTTTAGCTTTTTCTTGTCTGGGAAGCTCTTTATTTGTCCTTTGATTCTAAATTATAGTTTTGCTGGATAGAGTAATCCTGGTTGTATGTCCTTTCTTTTTATCATTTTGAATATTTGGTGCCAATACCTTCTGTCCTGAAAAGTTTCTGTTGAAAGACTGTACTCATCTTGGTGACATGATTAAAATCCCCCTTGAAAATAAAGTCCAAGTTCTTCAATCTAGCAGACAGGGCTTCCTGTTCTGGCCTCTGCTTGCCTTTCCAGCTTACTTCTTATTATATGCCCCTGTTCATTGGCACACTAACTATATTTGCAGTTCATCATTCTCCTGTCTGTGATTTGTCAATGTGATACTTTGCTCTATTATTTTTTCTTCTTTCTGCCATGTGCTTGTACCACATTACCCCTTTCCTCGTTGGCAAATTATGCTTAATCTTGAAAAATTCAGCCCAGTTGTCAACTTTTATATAGTCTTTCCTGATGCCCTCCCCAAAAGAGACTAAAGATGGATTATTCTGCCTTCTGACTCAACATACCCTGACTTTTTCCTATATTATAACACTTAGCACAGTGCATTGTGACTCTCTGTAGTCTACCTGTTGACCCCTGCAACCTTATCATCACCTCCTTGAAAGCAGGAACTTTGTCTCTTACATCTGCATTTGCAGCTCTATGAATAGTGCCAGGCATATGATAGGAGCTCAATAAATGTCTTAAATAAATAACCCCATTGTGCCTTCTGTGAGAGCTGTCTACATGCATTCTTTGTCTTCTTTGTTGGCCAGCAAAATCTTTGAGATTAGGAACTCTTATTTCCCAGTCTTTCTTCCACTGCCTTCTCCCATGTTGTTCACATTTCAGACAATAATAACCATTGAATTAAATTACCATTAGTGTTTCATATGTCCAGATTAACCTAAATGGTGTTCATCAAAAACAGAATGTTCATTTTTACAATGCTGACCAACAACACGATGCCATGATATTGAAACAGATGGTTAGTTCTGACTTTTAGAATGATATGGAATGCATTCTTTCAACCAACAGATTGCTGTAGAACCTTTGGCATCTACTCAATACCTAATAGTTTGCACTGATTCTATTAAGATTTTGTGCTAAGGTACCTGCTATCTTTAATCAAGACCGCCTAAGAGGATAACTCTCCATAGCAAGAGTGTCCAATCTACCACAACCTGAATAAAATAACCTACAGAAGGAGTCAGCTTCCTTTGGTGCACTGCGTGCTCACCAAGACTAAGCATGGTCATCTGTAGGAAATGAAAACTCCCTGCTCTACCCCTGGATGGTGTTCTGCTTAGCCCTGAAAACTTCTGATTCTGAATTTCCTTTTGTGAGATTTCACATACCTTTTAGGACATTACCTCTGAGGAGCTACAAGTACATATACATTTATTTTATAGTAGCTGTAACAGTTTCCTCAATATTTGATAAATACTCTTGCACCAAGATTGAGATTTGGAAAGAAAAGTAGGTTTTCAGATAATTTTGAGGATAGATTGCTTCAGCTGTTGGTTAATTCCATCCAAATTATGTTTAATCTTTTATAGCTCCTAATGTGATGTCAATTTTTACTAATCCAAGTGTTAACATATTGATTATTGTGTGAAGCACATAAATTTTAATGATTTTAGAGTTGCATTTTACCAGGTTACATTCTAAAGTCAGCCTATTTGACAAAAATTATGTATAAAAATTTACCCTTGATGATCACCCCCAAAAAGGCAGATAAATATTCCTTCTCTCCCAAGTCCAAATTTCTTCTTTCATTACCACAGATGGCTGTTTCATTGGCTCCACACCAAGTTAAGTTACTGGCTTGCATTTAAGGGCCATTCTGTGTGAGTATATATCTATAAAACAAGAATTACTTTAGTGATGTGAGATCGCCAGGCAAGCAGAGATCCCAGGGGTCAACGTCAGATTTCATTCTCCGTTAAGAGTTCATGCTCTTTCGTGGGGTAGTCAAGCTTGGATTTGGGATTCCTCACAATCAAAAGTCTAAATAAAATTTGTGTAATGAAAAAAAAGACAGAGTCTAAGTTCTATCTCTGAAGATATGGTTTAACTTGCTTCCTAACTGAGCTTTTACTTACAAACCTAATTAAAATTTAATCTGGCATCTGAGTGTGTCCAGCTCTCATTGAGAACCTCATTGCTAAGACAAAAAGACTATTTTTTTTTTAAAGCAACATAAGTAAGAGGACTTGGGGATCCCTGACAACTGAAGTAGAGAGGAAGGGACAATGAAAAACATATACTATCTCTTTAATCCTCTCAGCCACCCTGTAAAGTAGTAAAGTATTATCATTGCCCCATTTTACAGAGGAAAAAAAAATAGCTTTAAACATATTTTTAATAACTTAGCTGAAGCCATGCAGATAGTGCTATATCAGAGATTCCAACACAAGTCTGTCTGGCTCCCCCACTCTGTTTTTTTTTTTTTTTTTTTCATTATACCAAGCTATTAGTATTATTCTCAAATCCCATGATTTCCTTTTGTCTTCATCATAAAGGTACTTACTTTATAACATTTTTTCCTAATCAAGCTAGGAAATGTGTAACTACTGATTCCTTTAAAAGATTTCTGTAGAATAAGTTAGATTGTTAGACCACTCCAGCTTCTGAAAATGACTAGGAATCTTAAATAAACTATTAAAAAAGAAAGAAAGAAATTAATTCTCAGACCAGACACCGAGGTCAGAAGAGCACTAGATTCAGCTTTTGCACTGGGTTTTTTTTAGCCAAAATAGACTCACTTGAGTTTTAGTTTCAGCCTCAGCGGTGGTACAGGGAAAAGAACATAATATTTTGAGTTGGTCTCTGGTGGATCTAATAGGCAACCGTCTAGATGAGATCGCCACCTAAACTTTGGGGAAAATAATAAAATAAAAACAAGAAAAAAATGCCCATTACCCCCCTTCTTTTTTTGGGCTACTGCTGGGACCATCTACTGTCTCAACCCTCGGCTCTGAGCAGATTACTGGAGAAAAAGGCCCCTGGGAATTTGGAGCGACCAGTTGGTCCTTGGGAAAATGTAAAGCCCTAATTCAAACTACCTGTGAAATCCAACAAGCTTCAAGCCAAAATTTTTATTTAGAATAGGGGTTTTCATCCAGTGAAGACACTACCTGAATAAAGAGCTATTAAGGAATTATTTAGGTTTTTTGTTTTTGTTTTTTTTTGAGTTATAATTACTGGGAGAACCATAGGCATTTTGCAGGTAGGAACAGGGATACATGATAAACAAATATTTCACCCAAGATACTAATAGTGTTAGCTAGTTATTAAAAGGAAGGAGCAGCCTGACCGGTGTAGCTCAGTGGATTGAGCATTATCCCATGGACTGGGCTTTACATCTACCCTGGTTTGATTCCCGGTCAGGACACGTGCCCGGATTATGGGCTCCATCCCCAGTGGGAGATGTGCAGGAGGCAGCCGATGAATGTTTCTCTCTCACATTGACGTTTCTATGTCTCTCTCCCTTCCTCTCTCTCTCTTTCTCTCTGAAATAAATAAGCCCTGTCCAATTTGGCTCAGCAGTTAGAGTGTCGTTCCAGGGACTAATGAGTCACAGGTTCCATTCCAGTCAGGGGCACATACCTCGGTTGCAGTTTGTCCCTGGCCCTGGTCGGGGTCATGTGGGAGTTTCACATTGATGTCTCTCCCTCTCTCCCTCTCTCCCTCTCTCCCTCTCTCTCTCTTCCTCCTACTCTATCTGAAAAAATAAATAAATAAAAACATATTTAAAAATAAATAAATAAAAGGAAGGAGCAAAGAGTATTGGACACTGGCCTGTTTGCTTCATCAAGAAGCTATAGTTTCAAACTCTCCCCCAGTGAACCACCAGTCCATTTCCCCAGATCACTGGGGGAAGGGATAGAACAAAGGGGTAGGTAAACACATGTACAATAAAGTCAAAATTGCACAGGGGGAGGTATTTAACCATAGAGGACTATTAGTCTAATCTGGGGGAAAAAATCATTGACTAGATAAGTGGAAGGCAATGCAAACCCACAAAACTTTGGGGAGCTGATCGGTTATTTTGAAAAAGCTTCTGGTTCCTCCCAATCCTGAGATACATAATTCCAGGTGAACAAAAAAGTTCTCTCCTCTCTCCTGCTGTGACCACACTTGCCCCTTGTGTTCACATGTTCTCTCTCCGTAGCCATGTGGCCTTAGCAGCCACGTGACCAATGCCACATTAACTCCAAATGCAACCACAGCACAGCAACGGATGGCAGCTGAAACAGAAGCTAAACTAGCTGGATGCTGGACTGGGACTAAGCTTTAATCTGAAGCAGAAACCCTGGGTGCTGGCTTTTAGTCTGGCCTTGCCGAAGACATGGTGGGACTTTGTCAATGGCAGGATGGAGGGAGATGAGAAACTGGAAAACCAGGAGGAGAATTCCTCTGATTTTGCATCACAAATAAACCACCTTGCCATATCACAATCTCTGGCATGTGGATCCTTGAAATGCTTTTCTCACAATCCCATGGGAGAGCCTGTCTCCCACCTACAACAGCATATTCCTTGAGAAACTCTGATTTAATGTAGATAGGAAGCAACCTCTAAGCACCTGAGAAAACACAACAAAAATTTCCCAGAGAAACCTACTTTATCTCAGATTTCAAATTTTTTTATAATTTCCAAAGAAAAATAAAATTATAGACAGTAATAAGAAAATAAAGCACAACCTACAGCAGAACACTCCACCCCTCCACCCCCAAAACACACACACACACACACACACACACAGACATAATTGACTGCATTTCTGTGCTGGTTCCTGGATAGGGAGAAGGTAAGAGATTCTGCGGAGCCGCCCAGCAGACATGCCTGGGCACTACCAGCAAGGGTCTTGTGCCTAATCCCATATGTCTCCACACCTGTGCCAGGCCTTGCTGGTTTGTAGAGCAGCCTCCCCCAGCTGAGACTATGGGATTCAGACCCAGGGGGAGGGCAACACCAGCTTCAGGACAGGAACATGGAGGGAGATGCAAAGGCTCTAGAGAACCTGTTCTGGGGAGGCAAGAACTTGGATCTCTGTTTCAGACTTTCTGTAGAATAATTACCCAGTCTTCTCCCAAGTAAGGAGAGCTAGAATCAGGATTGAAGTGGTATCAGGAAGGGGACCTGGGGATAACGGCTTCTCATAAATACTTGTAAATATTCTCTCTCTTCAGCCCCCCACATACCCCCATTTTGATATACAGTACTTTCCATTTCAAAAAACTTGAATTTCTGAACTTCAGTGATATGTCTTGGGTTTTCCTTTTCCTGCTCATATTTCAATTTCCTCTCCATTGCTAATTCAGTTACCACTTGCCCATTTCCTTTCCAGCTTCCAAAATTATGTTGTTATTCTCTCTCGTCTCATTTTTTTATCCTATGAGCTTTTGACTTTTCAAAAAAATCTCAGTAATTGTCATCTTAGTGAGATTTGGGGAAGTGGCAAAATTGTTTGAAAGTATGTAAGCAATTCTGCATGTTTAACGGAAAGTCTGTCTTTTCTATTTTCTTCCCACCTTTAAAATAGAAGCTCTCTCTCTCTTTTCTCCTCTTCACTGATGGTTGTATACTGCAGGTAATGGTGGTGCTTATATTCACAATATAAGCTAAGAATGCAGGATCCTGAAAAATCTGGACTCAAATAGGGGGAACATGTTAATACCATATTGTCTGGAAAAGGATGCCTGGGTGCTGGACAACCCAGCACAAGCACATTTCTAACTAGATGGCACTGTGATTGCTGCTTCTCTGGAAACTGCATCTGACCATGGGGGTGAGGCCTCAGCAGCAGCACCTGTGCCACGAATACCTCTGCCCTGGATCAGGTACACAACTGGGCCAATCAGATGATCTCCCCTTGGAACTTGGACATTGAACTGAGATGGTAAAATTAGGAATTATTAATAACCAAAGAAAGTAAATGACCCTCAAATTTCATTGCTGAGGCCCCCAGGATTACCATTGTCCCCACACATTACAAGGCCCAATGGGTCAGTTCCTCTTGGAGTTCCATGAGCATTTACCATATACTGTATCTGTACTATGAATTCTTCCCTTTTATTTTTTTAATGGTTAGACTGGCTTTGTTACTATAACTTCTCTCAAAATAATCTAGAAGAGTGAAATGCATTCTTTTTAAAAAATGTTATCTTTGTTGTGGAAAGCATAATAAATATCCTTTATTTTCCCCCCATTGACACCCTTCTTCCTGTTCCTGGCCTCCCCACACCACCACACCACACCCACCCTTCCTTCACCAAACTGTTGTCTGAGTCCATTGTTATGTATATATGTATGTAAGTTCTTTGGTTTATCTCTTCTTGCCCCCACTCCCCTTCCCTCTGAGGTTTGTCAGTCTGTTCCCTACTTCCATTTCTCTGTATCTGTTTTGTTCATTATGTTCCACAAATAAGTGAGATCATGTGATACTTGTCTTTCTCTAGTTTATTTCACTTAGCATAATATTCTCCAGGTTCCTCCATGTCGTCTCAAAGGGTAAGAGATCTTTTTTTCTTACAGTGGCATAGTATTTCATTGTGAAAATGTACTACATTTTTATCCATTCATCTACTGATGTATACTTGGGCTGCTTCTAGATCTTAGCTATTATTGTAAATAGCATTGCTAAGAACATAAGGGTCCAAATATCTTTTCTGACTGGTGTGTCAGACTTAGGATATATTTTCAGAAGTGGGATCGCTGGGTCAAATGGCAGTTTCATTTTTAATTATCTGAGGAAACACCATATTGTTTTCCATAGTGGCTGCACCAGTCTGCATTCCCACCAGCAGTGTGCTAGAGTACACTTTTGTCCACATTCTTGCCAGCATTTGTTGTTTAATGATTTGTTGATAGCAGCCATTCTGGCAGGTGTGAGGTGATACCTCACAGTCATTTAAATTTATATCTCTCTAATGACAGTGATGCCGAGCATTTTTTCGTATGTCTCTTAGTCATTTATATGCCCTGTTTGGAGACGTATCCATTCAGGTCCTATGCCCATTTTTAATTGCATTGTTTGTCTTCCTTTTGTTGAGCTGTATGACTACTTTATATATTTTGGAAATTAACCACTTATCTGATGTATCATTGGCAAATATTGAAATGCATTATTAAAGGCGCTGCACTCAATTGCCATGAAACAGTAGGGTGCTGAGCTGCTGTTGTAAGAACAAATTATGTACATCTCTTCCCAACTTCATGTTCAGTGACTTCACATTGATAGTTTGAGGTCAGCCATGGTGGGAGTATTTACGCAATTAGAATTGTCAAATGCTACAAATCAGGGTTTGGGTTTTTTTTCCCTTATCTCCAAGAGAAGGGAGATAAACATTTGTTTATCTGGTTCTTAAACATTTAACCACTGATTGTAATTCTACTTGTAAATTTCCCTGGCCCTCAGTTTACCCATGCCTAAAGTGAGTATAACACTTCTGACTTTCTTTATTCTCAGAAATGTTGATGTTTAACTAAGATAAAGAAAAACAAAGATTTTAAACTATTGAAATATATAGTAACTTTTGACAATATATATCAGATACTTTAGTTGATTCAATTAATAACATGAATGATTAATGGCATATTGTTTAAAGAGTAAATACTTTTCTGAGAACAGATATAACTGGAAACAAGGTTTGGCTGCCTGCCACCACAAAAGCCATACTCATGAGACAGACACTGGTGAAAAAGGAAAAAGGTTTATTCAAGTGCTGGTTACCTGAGAAGGTGGGGACTCATCACAAAACCCCTGTCCCTATCTCAGTATAGGCAGAGGTTTCTATAAGGAGGGAGAGGGGAGATAGAACAAATAAATCAAAGGGAGGGGGTATAAAAGTTCTCTACATGCAGGTCAGCACAGTCCATTTTGATAAGGATCTCAAAACTGGTCAAGTGATGGTCTGGTGTACATCATCTTCGTCTTCTTCACCCTGGTTCTGTGTCATCCTGGTTCTACAGTTGAAAGTCAACAAATCTCCTGGAACTGGGATGACAGATGGTCAGAACCTGTATTTTCTGAATGTTTATCTACAAGGTACATATAGTCAGAGTCAGCATTTACAGAAACAGTATCAAAAGAATGGTTGGGTGGATTACGATTTCCCACTGTTACAAGGACATTACCTGGACATATATAATCTTGACTGGCTTATTTATAACTTGAGGAAATAAAGATATTAAAATAATATTCAGAACATATTCTGGAAACAAGTAGATTCTCCACCTTTTTTTTTTTTTTAGCAAATTGTCACTACTCTCAACCATAATCACAAACCAGAGAGAGCGAAGGTATTTTTACTGCTCTTTCACTCAGTAGAAAACTCAACTAATTTTTCTCTGAAAGATTAAAACAATAATCTAGTTTGAAAGTAAAAAAAAAGACAACTATCAGTACAATACACTATTACTTTATATGTGGGTACAGATATATTTTGCAAAGTGAATCTATCTGCCTTATCTTTTTTGATTCTATTAACATCTATTTTTATTTTAAGTTCCAATACAACTTTCACTGTGCCTTTTTCCTTTACTTACATATACAATAGAGTCTCTTGGATAAAATATGGCCTGAATTTCAATTTCCAGTGCACAGTAAGGATGGTACTACATTTAGATCTGTATCTTGGGCTTTTTTCTCTGTGCTTTAAACACCTGAATTAATATCAACCATGTGTCCCTCATTGAAAATGGATGTTGAATCAGGACAGTGTAGATATTTTATCATTGTGAAAAAGTACACGAAAGGTAAACAATTCAGGTAATATTAGAAAACTACCACAAAGCAGGTGTTCTTATTATTTATAGGTGCTTTGAGAACATCAAGGAAGGGATGGCCCTTGTCCACTGGGATTGTGGTTGAAAGACAAAACAGGAAACAGCAAATAAGCAAGTCAGAAACATGAGTCAGAAGGAAGACAAATTTCACAGATGAGATATTAGTGACTTTCTGTCTCATTTCTCTTCTTTTCTGAGCCCTCTCTCTGAGGGCTCTTTTCTGAGCCTTCCGTTCTAAGGGGAGAATTTTACAAAGGAACTGGATTTACAAGATTTGGTGAAACATAATTCTGAAAACAAATTTGCAGGAGAGGGATTTTGCTGAGAAAAGCCTAAGAGAAATACGTTTTTTATACATAAGGAACAGCCTTAAAAATTTTAAAGAATAAAGAGAAATATCAAGACCTGAAGAAAACAAAGAAAAGAATATATACGGGCAAGGAAAGAGTGAAATTTGACCAAACAAGGGAAGGAAGGTACTAGCAAGCAGCTATAATGCACAATGGAGTATTTATTATAGGTTTATTTGCCAACAATTCATAATTATAAGCTTCCACACATTTTCACTTCTACACTGGAATAACAATTGCAAAAGAAGCAACAGTCAGAAACTGATCTTCAGCTCTTGCATTGGCAGGTGGTTTTTACCACCACCCTCTTCAGGTGCTAAGTGCCTGTTAGCCCACCAAGCCTCCTTCCAGGTCTCTTAACTTTATCTCTGAGTAAGAATAAAAAGCTTTGCCTAGGTCAAGGAATTTCAGGCATCACTGAGCAGTCAAGGAAAGTTTTTTGCCTAATCACATACTATCACTTGTATATTTACATATTTTAATTATCTTGTAGCTCTTAAGGCAAGCAAAAAAAAATATATGATTTGACAATGCTGATAACTTACCCATATTCGAATTTAATACTTAAACATTCAGAGTGATAAAAAATAAGCATATTCCAAAACTGGGTGATGTGGTTATTAATGTCCGTTGGCAATGCTGAGGGCCACAGAGAACTTCTCAGCAAAAGAAAGGAAGGAGACTTCCTTGCCATTCGGTGGTCCTTGGAAATCTTTAGGAATAGAATCATGATGATAATTTCTTGAACTCCACATTTTTTCATTTATTTAACAAATATCTACCAAGTAGCTACTCTGTGTCAACCCATGTTCACATCATTTGTTTTCTGCAGTCAACAGGACAGAAACAATACCTGTTTTCATGGGTCTTACATTACAGTAAAGGGGAAAAACAAGCAAATAAATACACAAGAAAAATGTCGGATGGCAACCAAGTGCTCTAGTAAGGCCTGTTGTGATAAATCAAGGTTATTTTAAATTGTGTGGCCAGGGGCTGATTCTCCAAGAAGGTAATATTTAAATGAAGCAAGTATGCATGACAGTAAAAAACAGATTAAGTGGAGATCTGGGAGAAAGGACATTCCAAGCAGAGGAAATAAGTGTTCCACGCAGGAAGGAGGTAGATGTTTATGGAATGTGGTGGATGAGCAGGGAGGGTAAAGTGAAATTGGAAGTGTAGACAGATGCCAGACTATAGAAAGTGGACAGTGTACACAAGAAAGAGATATCGGATTTTATCCTGATTGCTATGGAAAGTCTTTGTAGGGTTTTAAGAAGGGAAGTGATCAGAACAGATTTAAATTTTAAAAAGTAGCACTGGTCACTGTACACAAGATGGATCATGAGGCGTCAAGACTGAAAGCAGAGAGACAGATTAAGAAACTATCACAATAGCTGATGAAAGCTGACGATGGCTCAGATGAGGTCAACGGGAACAGAGACAGCAAGAAGTGTCAGATTCAGGACACATTTCAGAAGTCCCCTCAGTGGGTGTTGTATATAAATTGGTTAGAAATATGTGCAGGGAAAGAAATCCATCCTGAATTTCCTGATGTTGTCTGTTAGCAATCTTTGGCATCCCTGGTTTAACTACATCACTCAACTTTCTGCCTCTGTCTTCACAAGGCTGTCTTCCTTCTCCTTAAAGTGTCACCAGGCACAGGATTTAGAGCCCTCCCTAATCCAGTATGGTCTCATCTTAACTTATTTCCTCTGAGTGAACAAAAATTTTAGGGAGACACTACATACTCCAGTACAGTAGCCAAGGGGTCTGCACAGTTTTCCTCAAGGGACTGCTCTCTCAAGTAACTAGTGTCACACAGAATGGGTTCAGACAGGCTCACGAGACCATGAACTGCCTCATTGTCTTCTACAGCATGGCATTGCAGTGTGGTGGTAAAGAGTGTTAAATAATTAGGTGTCTGCTTTCAGCCTTGGCACTCTGATCCCTAGCCCTGGTTTGGGGGGTGGGGGTGACTGGAGCAATAGCAAGAGGTGGGTAAAGGGGAAATGGAACACACCGCTATCAGAATTTTATCTCAACTACGAAGGTGATAGGCACATCAGCAAGTATTATGGGCTGAATTGTGTCCCCCACCCTCCAAATTCATATATTAAGGCCTTAACCTTCCATGTAACTGTATTGGGAGATAAGGCCTTTAGGGAGGTAATTAAGATTAAATGAATCCACAGTGGTGAGGCTCTGATCCCATAGGACTGGTGTGAGGATACAGAGAAGGTGGCCATCTACAAACTAGGAAAAGAGCTCTCACCAGAAACCAACCCTGCTAGCACTTTGATTTTGGACTTCCAGCCTCCAGAGCTGTGAGAGAAAAAAAAATGTCGCTGCTTAAGCCACCCAATCTGTAGTATTTTGTTATGAAAGTCCAAGCAGACTAAGACAGCAAGACTCCACTACAAATATAATAAGTATCAAATGTCCCACAGACAAAAGGGGGAGGTAAGGGAAGAAGCACAGTGTGGTCCATTCATAGAAACACATCTCTTAAATTTTCATGACAGTTTCTGATTTGATCTGTTTCGATATTTATTAAACAAATATTTATTGTGCATTTATTAGATACAGTCACCAGTTGCATCACTAAATATCAGACATCCCTCAAGATCTAGTGGAGATGAGTGACCCTTGGTCTGACGCCAAAGAGAGAATAGCTTTGTCAGGTCACCGTGTGATTCACCATTGCTATGCCTTGAATGGAAGTAACATTCACATTCTGGTATCATGATTTTAAAGAGATGAAAAGCAAACCTGCGCTGTGAAAGTAATATGATAGTGACTATTTCTTGATATAGGGGAACTGTAATTTGTTTTTTGAACCTAGTAACAATATTCTAGGCACTCTGGACATGGTTCCTCATGTCATCTCTAGCAACATGAACCTAAATTGTTTGTTCTTCTTCTCTCTGTTGTCTAGTTCTCACTTCATGCTCTAGTCCTGCTATCCCAAGCCATTTTCTATTTGATTACCACGTAGGGAATTATTCTGACCCTTGGTAACAAGTTTAGAAGCTTCTAGCAATCCGATTTCACAGCTTGTATTCACTCTAAGCTATTCTCAGATGGCTTCTTTGAAAGAGCAACCAAATAGCAGCCAAGGGGTCACTTTCAAGGTCTGGTTTAACCTCCTCAATGACAACGTGGAAGAAGGCGAAAACGCCACAGTAATGAAATCTGATTCTACATTGGAAGTTGCTGCAGTGACAGGAATAAATTGAAGAAAAAACCACAGAGTAACTGAAATTTAACTTGGTAAGTTACAATCTAATAGATCTGCAAACTAAAAATAAATTCAAAACATGGACTGTCAGTGGATGAGTGAAGTCAGTCAAATATTAATGTCCCGAAAGGCCTGAGGGTAATGGCAAAGTTAATCATGCATGCTAGCAGAGCTGAGATGGGCTAGAAAATGATCAATGCTCTTTTGTACAGCAAGTGAGGAGGTAGTGTCAGGAAGGAAAAAGTAAAGGAGTGGTGAAATGACATGCAGAATGCGATATTATATTGGATGTGTTATTACTTAGAAACTCTCTCAATCACAGACAAAGGCATATATCAAAGGAGAAGTAGGAGGAGAGGATTGACACTGGGGAACACAAGTCGAATGGAGGATTAAGGCAGGTAAGTGTGAACTGGCCACATTAGCATTTTCTCAAGATCACAGAAAGCAGTGTAGCCTTGTAGTTAAGAACTTCACCATCAGACTGGTTTGGAGTCTCCCATTCGGCCACTTCCTAGTTGTTTGACCTTGGGCAAGTTGTGGAACTTCGCCAAGTCTCAGTTTCTCGCTCTGAGAAAAAAAAAAAAAATGAAGTAGTAGGAATACTTGATACTT
Organism: Molossus molossus; assembly: GCF_014108415.1. Classification (NCBI taxonomy): domain Eukaryota; kingdom Metazoa; phylum Chordata; class Mammalia; order Chiroptera; family Molossidae; genus Molossus; species Molossus molossus. Next base: position 26,651,370 of record NW_023425366.1, on the reverse strand, counting down.
GATTCTTAGGGTTGGTTGAGGAGTGAAGGAGATCATGCATGTACAAAATTAGTACAATCCTTGTTCCGCAAAATCTCAGTAAATGCTAACTACAGTAGACAATAATAATAATGATCCACAGATAATTAGGTTTTTCATATTAATGTACTTAACGTTTTCGTCAAAAATATTTTTTTCTCTGTTTCTGATGATTTTTGCGCAGGAATTTTTCTAAACATGGCATTCAACTTAGAGTTTCCACCCAACAATTCATCAGCCTCCCTTCTAGCACAGTATTAATTTTAAGTAGTTCATTATCCCTTATCACTTTCTCCACCACAGGATTCTACCATCTGTCCTCCCTCTCTTCTTAATCAGAATAACCCTAATAGGCAGTCCTCAATCTAGTAATATTTTTAAACCAAGAGAATACAGAATGAGAGCCAGATGGTAAATTTAAATGTATCTAGGACAATCACCTTACTTAGCTACAAAAACAAACACAATTAAACAGTAGTTTCTCCTTTTCATACTTTGGTTTCCCTGGCCAGCTATCTCCTTGAATTTTTTTTAGATAACAAGAAATTTTCATCCCCTCTTTATGCAGCATTATGGCATCACTGCAAACCCTGGAATATAAGAAGAATGCATTTTAAAGAGTTTCATCGTGTAGTTGTTTCCTTTTGCTTGCATCAGATCTTTTTTGTGATTAGGCTGACGGGTAAATGGAGAAACTCTTTTTAAAAATGGTAAATATTTGAAGGGAATTTCATGTGAACTAAGGGGAACAGGTATAGACAAAGTGTGAAAATTCCTGTCAGGAAAATTATGTAAATGACCAGGTTAGAGTTTCCTTCTCAAAGTTTCCATGCTGATTTACAGGCTTCCCAGAGACATGGAGGTAAGGAAATATGTTCTCATAAAGGTTCTTTTCTGAGGTTAGAGTCTGGCTTGCTCCCTTGTCATCTAAAGCCCACTGTATTAATTAACAAAATGGGACACATTCCTTTTTCAATCGAAAACCTGTGCTCCAGTGGCTTGATCAATCTGATAACACTGAAATAAAAACCATTCCGGCCCCAAGGGCTTTCTTCTGAGTAAAGAAATAAATGACATAATACTTCTACACATAGTTCAGACATGTCAATTTCTTTTTCCAAATTGGACATTTTTCCAGAGTCTATAAAAACTATCAAGTAGATTCTGGCAGAGACATTACTTTGAGATAATAGATCAATCATCTCAAACCTTTCTGTGTCATCTTGGATTTTAATGCCACTGAAATAATTTACTGTACTTTAGGATAGTTCCACTCTTACATAAAACTATTTTTATACATCATTTTATTTTTTTATTTATTTATTTATTTATTTATTTATTTATTTTTAAAACTATATTTTAGGATACTTGTATTTTATTTTATTTTATTTTATTTTCGTTACAGATGTTTCTCCTTTTTTTCCCCTCCTCTCCATCCCCCCCCCATTCCCAGCTTTGTTGTCCATGTCCATTGGTTATGCATACATGCATATAAGTTCTGAGGTTCACCTCTTCCCTCCCCTCACCACACCCTTTTCTGAGAGTTGTCAGTCTGTACCCTACTTCCATGTCTCTGGGTCTACCCTATTCCTCAGACTGTTATGTTCATTATATTCCACAAATAAGTGAGATCATGTGGTATTTGTCTTTTTCAGCTTGGCTTGTTTCGCTTAGGATAATACTTTCCAGGTCCCTCCATGTAGTCTCAAAGGATAAGAGATCTTTCTTTCTTACAGCTGCATAGTACTCCATTGTGTATATGTACCACTGCTTTTTTATCCATTCATCTACTGATGGACACTTGGGCTGTTTCCAGATCTTAGTTATTGTAAATAGTGGTGCTATGAACATAGGGGTACATATATTATTCCTGATTGGTGTTTCAGGCTTCTTAGGGTATATTCCTAGCAGCGGGATCACTGTGTCAAATGGAATTTCAATTTTTAATTTTTTCAGGTAACACCATATTGTTTTCCATAGTGGCTGTACCAGTCTGCATTCCCACCAGCAGTGTACTAGAGTCCCCTTTTCTCCACACCCTCACCAACATTTGTTGTTTGATGATTTGTTGATGGCGGCCATTCTGACAGGTGTGAGGTGATACCTCATTGTTGTTTTAATTTGCGTCTCTCTGACGATTAGTGATGTTGAGCATTTCTTCATATGTCTCTTGGCCATCTGTATGTCCTGTTTGGAGAGGTGTCTATTCAGCTCCTCTGCCCGTTTTTTAATTGGGTTCTTCCTCTTCCTTTTGTTGAGTTGTATGAGTACTCTATATATTTTGGAAATTAACCCCTTATCTGATGTATCATTGGCAATGATGCTCTCCCATACAGTGGGTTGCCTTTCCATTTTAATGGTTGTTTCTTTTGCAGTGCAGAAGCTTTTGAGTTTGATGTAGTCCCATTGTTCATTTTTTCCCTTTGTTTCTGTTGCCTTAGGTGATGTATATCAGTGAAAATTCTGCTGTGTATGATGTCTGAAATTTTGTTGCCTACATTTTCTCCTAGGATTTTTATGGATTCACGGGTCACATTTAAGTCTTTTATCCATTTTGAATTTATTTTTATGTATGGTGTAAGTTGATGGTCTAGTGTCATTTTTTTTTTTTTTTTTGCATTAGCTGTCCAATTTTCCCAACACCATTTATTAAAGAGGCTGTCTTTACTCCATTGCCTGCTCTTGCCTCCTTTGTCAAATATTAACTGAGCATAATGTCTTGGGTCCATTTCTAGGTTCTCTGTTCTGTTCCACTGGTCTATAAGCCTGTTCTTGTGCCAGTACCAGGCTGTTTTGATTACAGTAGCTTCGTAGTATAAGCTGATCTATTTAAACTTGATTAGCTGCACAAATGTCTCACTTCTTCCCTTAATATGGTGTCTCCACAAAACACCAGAAACAATATTTGCACATTTATAATACTTTTTTTTTATTTTATCATTTTTGCCTAAAGAAAGTGACTTCTTCAAGAAAGGGAAAAATTAATACTCGTCCTTTCCATAAATATAACAATAAAAAGTGTCATGTTCAGCTATGGAATTCAGTCACATTAAGAATACTTTATTATCTAGAAAAGTATTTTTTTCTACATAAAAATTGCTAATACTAGACCTGGACAATTTGGTTCAGCAGTTGGAGCATCAGCCTGCGGTCCAAAGAGACCTGGGTTCAGTTCCCACTAAGGGCACGTATCTCGGTTGCAGTTTGTCCCCGACCCTGGTTGGGTTGTGCAGGTGGCAACCAGTTGATGTGTCCCTTTCATATTGATGTTTTTCTCTCTCTCTCTCCCTCCCACTCTATCTGAACAAAAAATGGAAAAAATGTCCTCGGGTGAGGATAAAAAAAAATTGCTAATACTACATTCCAGATATGTATCAATTAACCATCCAGATCTTGGCCTGCAACTTATTTTATTTGTTTCAGATAAATGTTTTCTTAACTTATGGAAACAGAAATGTCAGAATGCCAATTTGCTTTCCACTTGTTTGCTGTGTGCAACAAACAAATAAACAATTACACAAGGCACATTGCATTCTTTTCAGCTTGGGACTGTAGTTTGGTCTCCCTGGCAGAGGTACAGTGGTGCAGAACAAAAGATCGGATACCTCACATGGTTTTTATCCAGTCAGCTTCCTACCTGCTTTCCAGGTCGTTGTTTTATGGTGATCTGGCCTCAGTTTGGGATAAATACGTTTTTCTGATAACTCATCTGCATTGGTTAGCGGTTTCTTTGAGCTTAGGAAGGAAATCATAAGGAGAACAAAAATTCATTTTTCATTTCTGAAGTCCATGTCTTTTTTATTATCAAAGTGTTTTGATTAGATAAAACTAATTATTGACTTTTCCTAAACAAATTTTGTTAGAAAAATATTTTTATTTTAGAGTGTCATTTGGACTTCCTTTGGGATGGAAAATTTTAAAAGAGCTATTTACTTGGAAGAAATTAGACTTCTTATAACACCTAGGCTTTGCTTCTGCCTCCATCGATGATTTGAATGACTTCATATCTTCATCAGTATCAAGTATCCACCTGCCTCTGGATGATCTTGTCTGGGACAGTTTGGGACATTTGTTCACTTTGGCCTATACCAATATGAATTATTATGCCCCCTGTGATTGAATCATACATGTCCTGCTACATCAACGTTATTCAGATATCTGGAGCAAATTCCATTTAGTTGTAGGTAAAAGCAAGCTGTCCTACATTAGGTTCGATAGCACAGCATTAAACGTCTGCTACCTGAGGGGTATTTTTCACTTTCTAGATTAAAATGCCTGATAAAGACATTTGTATATTTTCATTTACCATTTATTGCCTATGACTTGCAAGTCTGCTCTCCCAAAATGTCTTCAGTTATGGGAGGGAAAGGTTAGTGTCTATGTCTCTGCTACTTCCTAGAGAAAATGGGTCCTTTAATTTATGTCACTAAATCACGTGTTCGGTCTCTAAATTGTTCTGTTTGCTATGAATACATTGTCATTTAAATGCTTTTTACAGTGAGCACTGTATTGCTTTCAAAACAGTTAAAAAGTACTTATGCACCTGAAATTCTCCTCCTTAAAGAGGAAAATTAAAAAGAGAGAAAGAGAAGGAAGAAAAAAAAGAGCTAGCTCTCAAAGTGTTTCAAGTGCAAGGATTGGGAAAACAAAAACAAACAAACAAACAAAACCCCTGAAATAAAGAAATAGAAAGCAATGAAAGAACATGTGTAATAAGTGCTGAAATTCTGAGTGAGAGCTAAAGGGCACACAAGAAAGCCAGAATCACAGGGACATGGAGACTTTCAGAGCAAGACTTCAGGGGGTTCCAGCGTCCCTGAACCACTTGCAGGAGAATGTGGGTACTTCAGGATGCAGGTTCCGGGCCTCACACCATTCCTGCTGCATCAGAAGAGCTAAGGACAGACCCGGAAATTAGAACGTTAACCACTGCCCAGCTGATTCGAATGCACATTGGAGTCTGAGAACTGCTTATATATTCAGTCTAATGCACTGAGATGTAACACTGACCCCTAACTGTCTAGACTAGAGGGTCTTTAATTTGTCAAATAACAAAACCAAATACATCTGTCACTTCTCTCACCCAATTATCAAAGAGCTTTGAAGATTAAAATTATCTGTCCATCAGCAATCTCATCAATATTTCCCACCTCTCACCTTGACTCCTCAGGGGTCTCCCAGCTCACACTCATCACCCTCTCCAACACTGCTCTCCAAAGAGTAGTCAGAGGGTTTTTCCTTTTTTTTTTTTTTTTTTTAAGTGAAAATAAGATCCTGCTACTTTCCTGCCTCAAACTCTGGCTTTCTAAAATACTCAGAGCAAAATTCAAAACACTTCATCCCAGGGTGCAAAGTAAGAGCAAATCAAGCCTCTGCCCACCTGTCTTTGCCAACCTCATGTCACACCACGTCCTTTCTGCTCATCATTTTTCTGCCACAAATGCCTTCTTTCAGATCCTCAAACATAATAAACCTGTTTCTCCCATGTGGCTTTTGAACTTGTCACTGAATGGGCCAACCTTGGAAGGTGTAATCAGAAGAGCTTTATTCTCCTGCCAGTGTTCTGAAAAATTCTGTCAGACTCTCTTCCTTCCATTAAAGCTGTGTCAGACAGTGCTCTCAGCTTTCTGCTCACTTCCTAAAAATAATCATGTGATGTCACCCCCAGTGGAAAGCTTGTGCCTCCCCCAGCTCAGGTCTAGCCTTATGCATGGGCACCAAACCCCTTCATTCCTCTCCCTCTTCATTTCATCTCCTCGCCTTTAGCATCTGGCTCCTCCGGTTGGAGACAGAGTGAGGAGGGGTTACCAGGAAGACACGATGGCTCGTTTACATACTGTGCTGTCTTAACTTGATTTGTCTCTTGCTTTCAAATGCCCTCTGTCATAGCTGACACTCAAGTGTTAGCCCTTTCCTTTAAGGTGCATCATACATTCATCAGAGACACCCCACCACTACCATGATCATCATAGCAGTTTTGTGATGTGAACAATGCATTCCCTAACCTACTTCCATTGCTCCTTCATCCCACAGCACATCCTGGGGATCTTCTCCTTCAGCAGGCAGCCTTTAGGTGGGGTCCCCTTTGCAGTATTGGTTCCTGCTGCCTTCTGCGGAGCCCAAATGGTCATTGGGCACTTTCCCTCACTGGAGCCCTACCCATCCAGGCCCTCTCATTCACCCTACCATCGCCATTTCCCCAGTTAGCTTCCTGTCTTCAGACTTCTCCAACCAAAATTTGGACAAGAGACTCTTTGTCACCCAAATTCCAGATTCACCAAGAGTAGCAGCAGGACATGGGTCTCTGAGCCTCTGTAAGTTCTGACACAGGCAGTGGAATTCCAATTTCCCTTCTTGCAAATACTTCCATCCCCTAAAATGTTGAGTTGCTGCTTTTAATGACATCTGTCTATAAAGGAGCAAGGACAATTGCAACTTAATAATTTATACTTCTTTGTATATACATCTGTTTATTTTTTAATAAATAAATAACAACTTTTTAGTGTGAATACATAATTATGATATATTAAATGCTATTCTAAAAATCAGTTTTTGTTAAAATCTTTCCAAACCATGTCACTATATTTGTGACTTTCCAATTTGCATAGGCTTTTCACAAATATTATCCTATTAGGTACTGAACTAAGGAATGCTTAGAAATATGTCCATCCATGCCCTGGCCGGTTTGGCTCAGCGGTTAAAGCGTCGGCCTGCGGTCCAGAGAGACCCGGGTTTGGTTCCCGCTAAGGGCGCGTACCTCGGTTGCAGTTTGTCCCCGGCCCTGGTTGGTCGTGCGGGTAGCAGCCACTCGATGTGTCCCTTCACGTCGATGTTTCTCTCTCTCTCTCTCCCTCCCGCTCTATCTAAACAAAAAATGGAAAAATGTCCTCGGGTGAGGATAAAAAAAAAAATAAAAAAAATAAAAAAATAAAAAAATAAAAAAGAAATATGTCCATCCAGTGGTTGCCTCTTAACACCCAAAACTTAACTGACTATTCCCTGCTGAAAACTCTGATCTCGAGATTACTGCTTATTTAATTGATTGCTACAATCTTCATCATACAGTTGTTAGCTGTATCGAGAAGAGAGTTAATAAACTTGGCAATATACATTGCATTAACGTTTTTGCCCTAAGGTTAGCCATGGAATTATTTTTAAATGTGCTAAGCTTCCCTAATAAATATGATTAAGTAAAATAAGTTAAAAGAGAGAACATCAATTTCATGAAGATTGCTTAACATTAGGCAGTAGGTTTATATCTGAGTAACAGGAAATTTAGTGTTTGTACTTCATGGCTCTTAAAGAATGTTTGGCCATGACCCAACACTGAGCTTTTCCCTTCATTGAGCTGAGCCAGGAAAACACCGACTTATACATCAATATGATGGTCTTCAATAGAGTATTATTCAGGAATTTATTTTTGCATAAAATATGCTCTTTTTCTTTTTTTTATATCACAGTGAACATTATAATTCTTTGCTAGAATAATATTAGAGGCTATTCTAAGACTTAATCAATGAACAGAATAACTACGTTGAAATAGTAACCTTCTAAGAGCAAAATGTGTTTTACAAAAGAAATATTCTTCCAAAACTTATAAGTAAATTTTATATTAAATATTAAAGCTTCCTTAAGTAAAATCCACTTGTATTTTCATAAAAAAGGAACAATTAAAATGCACTTGCTGTTGCTGCTATAACTATGTTCACTGCAACTATTTCTTACTATCCACCCGTCTGAGTGCTCGCATTTTAACCCTTGGTGACTCATTCAATGTTAGACTAAAGTCAAGGTACATAAATAAGTTACATGGCATTTAGAACAACAGATCAGTAGAAACATATTTTATGATATAAATACCCTTATTTAAGTTTCTATTAGTCTTATTAAGAAAAATGGTCTTAGATTTAAACTTGCTATTATATATCCAGGTCTAAAATGATGTCGTTTTTTTAAAAAAACATTTTGATATAGCCAATTTGATAACTTTCTCCTGTGCTAATGAAAATCCCAAAATGACTTTGATTATATATATCGATTTGAAAATGATGGCAACCATCATTGAAAAGAAGAAATTAATTTATATTTGAATGGAATCCCTTTTTTTTTTCAGGTACAAAAATCAGTACTGTCTCTCCTCTTCGAACAAAATGTACTGGCTGAAATAAAAAATATCTCATTCAGGCTTCCTGGACTCAGTCTTGCATCTTATTTAATCTTGATTGAAGAGGAAATTCACAGAAGAGATGTCAGTAAAGGGGAGTGTTTGGTCTCCTCTTGGTTTAGAAGAGGAAGGGCAGCTTCTACAGTAGCTTCTTTCTCCAGATATAATCTCCATTTAGTCACTGTTTTAATGACATGGTATCACTTCATATCACCATATATTGTCTTCCAATATCTGGTCAGGGAGACTTAGACATGCTCTAATACTCTGGGACAAACTGAGTTTAGCTAAATGATATAAAAGAAGCTCAAACTCATGGTGGGAGTGGGAGGGGGTAGGAATGTAGGTATCTGGGAAAAGTTTCTGAAGAGGTGGCAATTCATTTGAAGCTTCAAGGTCTTCAACAAGGGGGAGAAGCATTATGGACCCAGGAAAAAATTTGCAAAATATCCCAGCAACATGAGGGCTCAGATTCCATTCTAGGAAGAGGCTGCAGGGAGGGACAGATAAAGAATGTAATGGGATGAAGTGAGAGATAAACCTGTAACAGAGGAATGCCTTACTTATCTTTTTGTAACCCCTTTTGTTGTATCTGTTTGGAAGAGCATAAACATATAATCCATTTCCAGACTGTGTCCACACTACCATAACACTATTCAGAATTCAGAAGTTGATGCCAAACAATTCATGCATCTGCCCTTCATCCCCTGTAATGAGTCCATCTCAGGATTCCCAAGACAGTCTCCCCTCTATAGCTTTCGGTACCCTTTCTCTTTACTGTAGTTTTCTAGCTCAGAGGCCAACAAACATTTCTTGAAAAGGGGCAGATAGTAAATGTTTTAGGTTTCACAGGCCAAATTGTCCTTGTCACAACTCGTCAGCACTGCTGTTGTAGCATGACAGCAGCCATCAACAACATGCAAAGGATTGTTATGGCTGTATTTTAATAATATTTTATTTAATGCTTTGCTAGTGGTTCTAACACTTATATTGGAGCACAGTTCTACTTAGGGTAAGTGTTGTTGTTGCTTTTATTGTTCTGTTGGTCACACAATTTTATTTTTATTGTACTCTGAATTTGATAAAATAACATATTGTATTCTTAAGTAATAGACAAATAGGCATTAATTTTTTTTAAATGGAAAAAAACCACACCTTTATTTAAACAGCAGATGGTAGACCACATTTGGACCATTGGTTATAGTTTATGGGCCCCTGTTCTACATTCACCAATTCCTCTGTCTTTTCCAAAGAATCTTACTTGTTCCTATTCTCTCTTAGTCCAAATAACTTTAGTTGTTTGAAACCATCAGATTTCCTGCCTTGATGAACTGGGGCAGAACCCAATTTTGGAGGTAAGGATGAAAAAAATATAGGTCTTATCTGACCCTCAAGGTGAAGAATCTAAAAGGCAACTTTGTTATCATAACTCTAGTGTGCTATTGTACCTGAAGTGTCTCTCTCATTTCTAGTTTTACCAAAGGAATCTTTTTTCTAATTTAATTCCCTTGGGCCAGGGCATGAGAATGGAACTAGGCATGTACTATATCCCAGGAAGGAGGTCAGTCAGAAGTTGAAGGATGGAAAATGAAAAAAAATATCATTTTGCTATATTTGTAATCCCCAAACTTAGTTACGGAGTGCCCACTATTTGTCAATCCACTGATTCTTGTTTTATTTATTTATTTATTTATTTATTTTTTATCCTCACCCGAGGACATTTTTCCATTTTTTGTTCAGGTAGAGCGGGAAGGAGAGAGAGGAACATCGACGTGAAAGGAACACATCGAGTGGCTGCCACCCGCACAACCGACCAGGGCCGGGGACAAACTGCAACCGAGGTACGTGCCCTTAGCGGGAACCAAACCCGGGTCTCTCAGGACCGCAGGCTGACGCTCTAACCACTGAGCCAAACCGGCCAGGGCCACTGATTCTTGTTTAATTGTTGTAACATGGGGTGAGGGGGAGAAGCATTTCACCTTAATCTATTTACAATAGAGAATCATTGAAGGTTTTTGATCAGAGAGAAATCTGTTCAGAACTTTTAAAGGCAACATAATTCTGATAATAATGTACAATAAAGACTGAAGGCAGGAAGAAGAGCCAGTGTGCTTTAGTTAAAAAGTCCAGTGATTAGTGGGGGATGGGAGGGTGGGGAGATAAATAGGCAAAGCACAGGATTTTAAATGCAGTAACACTATTTGGAATGATATTATAATGGTGGATACATCTCATACAGTTGTCAGAAGCCGTAGAAGGCACAACACCAAGAGTAAATCCTAATGTAAATTATGGGCTTTGGACAATTATGATATGTCAATGGAAGTTCATTGTCACTCTGACAAGAGGATGTTGACAACGAGGAGCTGCTATGCATGTGTGAAAGCAGGGGGCATATAGAAAATCTTTGTGTGTCCCCCGCCCTCATTCAATTTTGCTGTGAACTTAAAACTGCTCTAAAAGTTAATTTCTGTTTTTTAAAAGATCTCTGACAACAAATAATCCTAACTGTGACTTCTCAGATGACATAGGTAGGTGCCATTTATGGCCCAAGCAGGCACCATTAGTAGGCTTACAGAGACAAAAATATCTGAAGGAGAGACTAGGGTTGGGAGATATAAGGAGTTTACCTTAGGATTGTAGTCTAGACAGAGTGCCACCAGTCAATCAAGCAGTCTGCAGGTTGTATTTCCCGGGGTGGTTGCAACAAGAGCTCCCATTCCACATTTCTTCTTCATATGTGATGCTGATACTCCTCTCATGGAGTAGTGGAGAGTTTGTTCCTCCCCTTGAATAGTGCGGGTCTGTGATGACAGCAGAATTGATGCTACGGAACTTCCAAGGCTAGGTCATAACAGGCCATACAGCTTTCACTTGGTCCTCCTGGGACACGTTCTGGAACTCAGCCAACATGCTGTGAGGAAGTGGCAAGCACGCAAAGGTCAGGTAACTTTCTGGCTAAAGCTCTGGAGGTTCCAGCCAACAGACAGTATCAATCACCTGACACATAAATAGGTGAGCCACAAGATAACTGTAGCCCCAAACACCATGACAGCATTAAAGCCCCCAAGCGAAACTAACTAACTGAGCCCAGTAACACCCAGAGCAATGATAGATAATAATAAAGTGATTTTTGTTGTTTTGGTGTGTTTCTTTATATGGCAATTGGTAACCAAATAAGTACAATGGGTACAAAATAAGAAGTAGCCCAGGTGGGTGGTTGTCGCTATTTAATAAACCAGTAGAAAATAATAGTTTTAAAGAAAGAGAAACATTTAGATAAAAGAGAATAGTTAATTATACCATGACTAGTTTTTACGTTCTTTTTTTTTAATTATTATTCTCACCAGAGGAAATTTTTGCATTTATCTTCAGAAAGAGTGGGAGGGAAAGGGGGGAAGGAGAGAGAGAGAGAAACATCAAGTGGTTGCCACCTTCACAACCCCAAATGGGGCGGTGACAAACTGTAACCGAGGTATGTGGCCTTACCGGGAACCAAACCCGGGACTCTCTGGTCCACAGGCCGACGCTCTAACCACTGAGCCAAAACGGCCAGGGCTATGTTCATTTTTTAATATTTTGATTGAGTGAATCAAGCTCTTTTAAGGACCACCGAATTGCCCACCTTCCCTACATGTGAGCTACCAAGATTGACAGGATCCTGATTTCTCCAAGGCAAATGGCCTACATGAGCCAGCAGACTAGGAAAATGCACATTATGCTCAAATTACTACCCATGTATTTAATTTTTTTTTTTTTTATTGCTCATCATTCCATAGGTACTGGGCTGACAGGATCAAGTCAAATGATATCAAATTTAGAGATACAATTTATTTTTAAGAGTAACCTTGCAACAATGATCTCCTTATTTTCAACATATTAATTCATCTTTTACTTTTTCTATTGATGCAGTTGCACATCTCCTGGAATCATGACAAATCTTGATAAGGCCCTGTGGCATGTACTTTAGCCTAATTATAGCACCAACTCCAATGACCCAGCATTTATTTGGATGCAATGAGAATGCATGACTTAACAGGGTCACATTCTTGGGCAAATTCCACTCTTCAGTCAGCCAAAAGACAGCTGCTTGAGCACATCCAAGGCTGTAGAATATGGCCATTTCTACCTCCAAGCCAGCCTCCACACCCTTCATTCTCTGCAAACAAATTATCTCCCACTTCAGAGCAAACACACTCTTTACTTCCTCTCTTTGTGATCTGAGAATGATGTGTCTGCTATTATTCCAAGACAAAATTTTCATCTATCTTCTTCAGCCTACCCCTTGCCAACTTCTTGGAGACTTTCCCCATAAATAATTCTGTCTTTCTTGTATCTTCAGCTACTCCCTCTTTCCTGACACTTGACCCTCTGCCTATATATGTATTTTTTTTTATTTCTATTCTAAAGATTAACTACCCCTTGTCTTTGCATCTCTTTCTATACGTCTTTATCTTTCAACCAAACTTCTTGAAAATGTTTTCAACAGTCTTTTCCCTTGCTCAGTTCCTATTTATTTATTCCTTCTTTTAATGTCCTGTGGATATTGGTCTCATTATTTGAATTGCTAAGGTCAACAATGATCTTCTGAAATTATTTTCAGTCTTATTAAACTTGATCTTTGTGAGTTTTTAGAGATATTTTGATCATTTCAAACTTTGGAAATAATCTACCTTTCTTGATTTCCATGTCACAGTACATATTCTTTTTCCCAAGGAGCACTTTCCAGTATAGATTATATGCTGTGTCATAAAACAAGCTACAATAGTTGAAAAGAAGTACAATCATACAATGTATAGTCTCTGATAAAAAAAAAAAAAAAAAAAAAAAAAAAAAAAAAAACATTAACTAAGTTACAAAATAATTAAAAAATAGACAAAGTAAAAATACCCAAATATCTGAAAATTAGGAAACCTATATTTTAACCCTAAATCAAAAAAAGAGACTAAAAAGTGAATGATAATGAAAAGACCACATATTCAAATTTATGGAATGCAGTGTTTGAGGGGAATTATATATTTCTACTTGCTTATGTAAAAAAGTAGATACAGCCCTGGCCGGTTTGGCTCAGCGGTTAGAGCATCGGTCTGCGGTCCTGAGAGACCCGGGTTCGGTTCCCGCATGTACTTCAGTTGCAGTTTGTCCCCGGCCCTGGTCGGTCGTGCGGGTGGCAGCCACTCGATGTGTTCCTTTCTCATTGATGTTTCTCTCTCTCTCTCTGTTCCTCTCTCTCCCTCCCACTCTACCTGAACAAAAAAATGGGAAAATGTCCTAAGGTGAGGATAAAAAAAAAAAAGTAGATACAATTAAAATCAAGTTATTACTTTCACCTTAAGAATCTAGGGGGGAAATTTGAAAAGCCAAAATAAGCAGAAGAGACAATAATGATAAGAATGGATATCAGTGAATTAGAAAACAGATGTATAACATAAAATCAAAATTTGGCTCATTGAAAATAATGAAAAAATTTATAACACCTAAGTTTGGCTGATCAAGATAAAAACAAAGAAAACACAAATTACCAATATCAAGAATGAAAGTGAGGACATTAGTAATGACCCATAGACATTAAAGAAATAATAAAGAAATTTTGTGAACCACTTTCTATTAATAGATTCAACCATGTAGATGAAAGGACAAATTACTTGAAAGACACAAATTACTAAAAGTGACATAACAGGAAATCTAAATAGCCCTACAACAATTAAAGACACATATATTTATTCAAAAGCCTTCCCCAAAAAAACGCCAGGCCCAGATGGCTTCACTCAAGAATTCTACCATACAATTAAAGAAGAAATACCAATTTTAGAAACTGTATTAGAGTTCAAAATATGTTTTTTGTCTTTACTCTTTAATTTAATAGTAATACTATTTTAGAAATTGGCTCCATCTCTCAATAACACAACTATCACAAAAACCTTTAAAATTTCATTGAGGAAACAGAACAAAATCAGAACCAGAAATCTAATTTTAAAACACCAATGTTTTTGATTCTCATTTGAGCTGCATAGTGTGCTGAGGATATCAAATCAGAGAGTTTAAGTAGGTTTTACCATGTTCTGCCACAGTTATTCTGTGCTTAGGTGAAGCTATATAATCCTAGTCACTGCCTCATTTTCTGTTCTCTTTCATGTGAGTTATCTAAACTTGCTGTTTCTATTTCCTCTTCTCCTATTTCCAGCAAAGAGGCATCTAATTGGGCCTGGATGTGAGGACAGCCCAGGGAAGTTTCTATGAGGAGGTGATGTCTATGCGAGGCCCCAAAGGAGCACATGTGTTATATGCAGAAGTAGGCAAAGAAGCTAGGAAGGGCAGTGTGGCCAAAGGCACAGATATGAGAAAGCTGGCAGTTAAAGAACTACAAGGGGTTTTTCCATATTGGACCAAAGAGCAACAGGGGGAGTCGGTTTAAGGACACCTTCTGAGTATGGCATGCTCTTGAGAAAGTTATTTTCAAAAATGGGGAACTATTGCCCTGACCAGTGTGGCTCAGTGGTTGGAGCATTGGCCTTGGCACCAAAGGGTCACAGGTTCAATTTCCTCATGAAGTGCATGAACCTGGGTTGGACGTTCCATCTGCATCCCTGTTAGGGTGCATGCAGGAGTAACCAATAGATGTTTCTCTCTCTCTCTCCCCCTCTCTCCCTTCCATGCTCTCTAAAAAAATCAATGGAAAAAATATCCTCAGATGAGGATTAACAAAATAAAAAAATGGGAAGCTATTGAAGGATTATAAACATGATCGAATTTGCACTATAGAAAGAACATTCTAATAGTGCATAGGAAGAAGGGTAAACCTCTTCATAGTTCAGTGCAACACGACAGTAAGGGCCTAATCCAAATTTGAGACAATGGAGAGACAGAAAAAAGGCTAGTGTATACAGAACCACAATCCATGGGATTTAGTTATTGATCAAATGTCAGGGGTAAGCAAGAGGAGAGAGTCTAGCTGATTACATGGTTTCCTGATTCCATGGATGTGTGGATAGAGAGTCTTTCACTAAGACAGGGGTATCAGTAGGGGAATGTAGCTGTTATGTTTACACTTGGAACTGATGAGTTTGAAGTGAAATGTGGAGGCCTGGTAGGCATTTGTATGTGTCTTGTACTCAGGAAAGAAGACTGGAGACCAGTATTGGAGTTTCATTAGCACGTGAATTAAATGTACAACCATGGCATACATAAAATGAGAAAAAAATGATATATGTGGCTGTTGAAGCCATGCTAATTGATGAGATCTTTAGGATACAGAAAAAAAACATTACATAATTAGAGTTAAAGGGGGATTTTCCTATTTATGAATATATAAGTTCTATATACGCAACTTGTACATTCTTGACTTCTGACTGTGATTTCAAAGATGACTTATTTTAATCATAAACAAAACTATCTGAACAACAACAATTAAAAAGCTGACAGTGATTATCTTTTGATTATTAGATATTAGGAAAAATATTAAATGTATGTATACTAATGATGGTGGCACCATACATTCAGCCATGGTCAATTCTCCATCAGTCTACAAATTTTACAATAGACTTCCTCTCCTCTACATATAACATCCCAAACCTCATTGTTCTGCTCTCCCATTGTCACAATAATACCACACAAATTTCTTTAAAGCTATAATGCAAACTCATATTCACTCACCAAGACACTGTAATACTGATGCCAAAGTCAGAGTGGGATTTATTCTGAACCGATCAACGCTTAGCCTTGTGTTCATTTGAATGTACAATTTCTCATATTTGCAAAGATAAGATACTTTTATATTTTCTCAAAGAAGTTCCCTCACATTATAGGAGCTGCAGCTTACTTGCACCATTTGCTAGATAAGGACAATAATGCAAATGTTACAGACAATAGATTAATGAAATTAATCTAATATTTTTTATTTACTAAATTAAATTAATAAGTTTAACTCTTGTTATAGAAGACTCACACTCAAGTCTTCTATAACAAGAGTTATCTAACCCACTTGCAACTTTGATGACCTAATGGGCATATAGGGTGGAGAATTACTGCACTACACTACCTCTGTTAACACTTCTTAGAGGTAAATACAGAGTTAACAGGTCCCAAAATACATTCTCAAGGAAATACTTCAAAAGGCAAAATAGTAGAACAAAGAAATGGAGTCTTGGCATTTATTTTTAAATACTCAGTTCACTGATAATTTAATTATACAAAGTTGTTTTTTCTTATCTGGAGAAATTTTAGTATAACAAACAGACTATATTCATTCAATCAGTTATTGATACTTTTTCTTACTTGAAATACATAATTAAATATCTAGCAACTCTGTATGTCATAATCTATGTAACTTTGAATCAATTTTTATTCAGGTTTTATTCCATTGCTCTTCCATTGAGGACCACCACCCCCATTGGCATCTGCACATCACTGATAATGTATTTTGTCTCTTGCCTTACATTCTAGGTATGAAGAAGAGAAGTGTTTTCCTCCACAATGAAGTAGTCCCCTCATTGCCTAGTTCAAGCCTTAACACTACTTATAAAAATTATTTTTCAACCTATTTTTTTCAACAAATAAATTCCATGTCTAATAAGGGACAGAGAAGTAAGAATAATTAACTATATGTATGAGAGAAATTATTTGAATATTTTCAAATTCCCTTGGAATTCTTTGCTCAGTTTGCTTTTGTTTTGTTAACCTCTTCATTTTATTTATTTATTATTTATTTATTTATTTTTATCCTCATCCAAGGATATGTTTTTATTGATTTTAGAGAGAGAAGAATGGAGGAGAGAGAGAGAGAGAAACATCAATATGAGAAAAAATCACCTACCAGTTGCCTGTCATACACGCTCTGACCAGGGATTCAACCTGCAACCTAGGTATATGTCCCAGCTAGGAATTGAACTTGCAACCTTTTGGTGTACGGGATGATGCTACAACCAACTAAGCCATCTAGCCAGGGCTGGCCAGGGTTCTTAAACTCTGTGAAACTCAGTTTTTTTCTTCTGTAAAATTGGAATATAAATATTCATCTTGTTTAATTCATGCAGTTGGTCAATGATCAAATGTGATACTTCTACCATGTTTTATTTAACAGGAAAATATTTGTTTGAGGAGGGCAGCCTTTGATTGCAAAATCTTTGACTAAATGCCAACGTAGAAAGCTGTATCATGAAGTGTATTTCAAATAAACAATGAATCCACTAAGCTTTTCACCTGTGGTAAACCACAAGAGGCCTGATGTCCTTCTTCGCTAATTGGAAATGATTATTTGCAGTCAACATTTCCTTTCATTTAGAAAATGTCCCCTAGGAAGATACACATTATAATAACTTGAGAATATGATGTTTCTGAAGAGTTTAAAATAAGATTGACTTGAGTAATTTAAAGGGCCACTATTGGTTAATAAATATGAGTATCTATAAAATTATTTCCTTATATATTATTTCTCAAAGTTACTTAAGTCAGTATAAGCTTTCAAATTTGTGACAATAGCAATGATAGCAAGGGCTAAATATTCATGTAAAAGCTAAAGCAAAGACTGGTAGAGTCACTGAATGGGACAGGAATTACAGATATTATCTAGTAGACAGATAGACCTCTCACTTAACAGATAATGAAATAGTGATTAAGTGGTTTTGTCAAGAAACTGTTTTGTTGTAGAATTAGGACAAAAATCCTCTAAATCAAGATGTAGAGATTTTTAATTAACTACTCCATATTAACTATCAAGATATTCTCCCAAATAGCAAATTTTTTTAATTGCAGGGGTTGGGAAGAGAATATGTTTAAATAAGTAAGGAGGCAAAGTATTTAGATTTTTATCAAAACTTTAACAAATTTCTATTGTATAGTTTGATATCATAGGAAAGATGTTCCACTCATATACCTCAGTTCTTTATTCCAACATAGATTTTCTATTAGACTACGAAAGCCTAGTTAAAGCATATTTAATTTAGTTGCTTACTCATATTTGCAGTACTGGTCTTAAGTTGGGATTTAACTATAGAAGTCATTATACCAAATTAATCTTATTGGTGTTCATTTTATTTATTTATTGTTAATCCTCACCTGAGGATATTTTTTCACTGATTTTTAGAGAGAGTGGAAGGAGTTGAGGAAGGGAGAGAGAGAGAGAGAGAGAGAGAGAGAGAGAGAGAGAGAGAGAGAGAAATATCGACATGAAAGAGACACATGGATTGGTTCTCCCACACAACCTCGACCAGGGCCAGGGATCAAACCTGCAACCCAGGTACTGCCCTTGACTTAATTGAACCCAAGACCCTCCAGTCCTCGATCCGACCCTCTAAACAATGACCCAAACTGGCAAGGGCCTGGAGTTCATTTTATTACTCTTATGCAGCAAATTTCAAAAAATTAGCTTAAAGAGAAAAAACAACAGAACATTCTCATAAAACTCTTTGCCAGTGGATTGATCCACTTTATGATCTACTAAACAGCCTGATGAGGCGACATTTTTCCTTATTCGGGCCAGGCAGTTAGGTGCACATTTTCAAAGTAATGACTCATCATTAAATACTGTCAATTACACATGGGGTGCTCTGGACATTTTAAATCTGGACAAAATGCAAAGCAGGGGAAATTGCCTAGAAAACTTAGCAAACATAGTCTTGGCTTTGCTTCTGGAGTTGTCCTACAGCCCTATGCTACAGCTGTCTCCAAATTCTTAAGTAGCAGTTGCAAATAGGAATGCTTTCCCCATAAATGTTTAACTTCAAGGTTATGGCCTTTTCATTAAGAACTAGACTTCATCCCAGTTGCTCCCTCTTAAGAAAGGATTGCAGTAGGTGGATGCAAACTTGAGTATCAAAACAGAAATTCTTCCCAAACATCACGATGTTAAGAGGGCCTGACTGTGCTTGAGTCTCAGCTCTAGCACTGACTGATGGTGACTCTCTCTCCTCCCTAGGACTCATTTCCTTCTGTAAAATGATGACTCCTATGGCCCATTCTATGTCATCTTTGAATCCTCCCAAATGTCCAATTTTATTGTTCAAAGCAGGCTGCTGAGTTCTTCACCAAAGGCTAAGATTACACCAGAAGTCATTATTTTATTTTTTTTAATTCAGTGCCACAATTCTTTCCTGGTAAATTAATGAATACATGAATGAGTGAATAAATGAATGGAGTATGGATAATGACACTTATATAGGAGACAGAGGAATGAGAAGGCTGGATATGTATTCATTTATTGTTAAAATGACTGACATAGGTTATTGTTAGAATAACCTAGATTACACTACCATGATTCTTACTTTCAACCTAATCTTTCTGTCAACCAATAGGTTATTCAAAATGATTTTTAATAACCACACTCTCATTTTTGCCATATAAATCAGAATATGTTTAAGGAATTGAATGGTATTGCTAGAAAAAATCCTTCAATTCTCATCTAGTTATTTCTGTGAAAAGTTTTCTCAGGAATGGTATTTATAAAAGTAGGAAAAGTATTGCTACAAAACTCTGTCTCAATCTCACAAAAATATAATATTGAACAATGGATACTTAAACTATTTGGAAAAAAAACTCTCCATCAATCTCATTAACATACATTTTCAGAATCTTTTATATGTTTAACAATTATTGGCATATTTTATAATGTATTATATTGTTTTGACCATTTGTATGCAAATATCACTTGTAAAATATTCATTCAGGAGAAAATATTTAATTCTTAGAAGTGTGTGATCACAAGGCTTTCTTATAATTGAATTTCAAAGTCCATATTTTAGTGCAAAGATTGCTCAAAAAAAAAAGATTTCCAAACATAAAGATGTATTATGTGTAAAAGTCAAATGGAAATAAGATTACAAGGAAAAAAAACTGGCATAAAATTTCCAACTTGTTCATGAATATTTTAAGTGAATTGCTGAATATCAAATTGTGATTATATATTGATTCTACTAGGTTTATTTTAAAGAACCACACAATAGTTTTATCTTAAAATTTCAATAATTACAACATGCCTGTGATATTGTGATTTATAACTAGAAATATATATTTGGTACTGGTTCTTGCACAGAGCTCCTAAAATTATTGGCATTTCCTCAGTGAGAAAGTGATAGACATGTATTTTCCAAGGTTAATGATGTGGCCTTTGGACCCCATTAAAGGCTGGCACTGGTTACTGGAAGAACCTATCATGTGATTAGAGAATTGGACTTTTAGCTCCACCCTGTGACCTCCTTGGAAGGGAGAGGGGCTGAAGATTGA
Organism: Molossus molossus; assembly: GCF_014108415.1. Lineage (NCBI taxonomy): Eukaryota > Metazoa > Chordata > Mammalia > Chiroptera > Molossidae > Molossus > Molossus molossus. The sequence continues at coordinate 26,630,972 of NW_023425366.1, read as the reverse complement.
GTTCAATCACCAATGGCCAATGATTTAATCAATCATATACATGTAATGAAGCCTCCATAAAAACCCAAAAAGACAGGGTTTATAGAGCTGCTGGGTTCATGAACACATGGAGATTTGGGGTGATTGGCCCACTCCGAGAGGCCATGGAAGCTCCAAAACTTTTTCCACACACCTTGCCCTATATATCTCTTCTACCTGGCTGTTTTTGAGTTATATACATGTATAATAAACTGGTGATCTAGTAAGTAAAATGTTTCTCTGGGTTCTGTGAGTATTGTTAGCAAATTAACTGAGCCCAAGGAGGCACGGGAACCTCTAATTTCTAGCTAGTCGATCAGAAGCACAGGTGACAACCTGGACATTGGCATTGAGGTGGGGGGCATTCAGTCTTGTAGGACTGAGCCCTTAACCTATGGGATCTGATGCCATCACCAGATAAATAGTGTCAGAATTCAGTTGAACTGTAGGACACCCTGCTGGTGTCAGTATTGCTTGTGCATGGGGACTGTGTGACCCTTGGGCCTTATAAGGCCCTTGAAATCAGTACCAGCTAACATCATCCCACGCCTCACCAAATTAGCCTGACCAAATATAGCAGGTTAATTTTTAAGTTGATAATTTTGTATGGCCTGTGAATGATATTATAAATATCCAAATGATCCTTGACAAAAAAAAAAAAGTTCCCCACTCCCGGAAGGGAACCCAATATGCACACATATGATAAAATTGGGTGCAAAATCCAAAACAATGCCAGAATATATATTTTCTGAAATTACTAAAAATTATGATGAGAAATGTTGTCAATGTACAGTGGTGCTGGGAATTTCCCAAAACTCTTTAGAGTTCCTATGAACACATGAGTTTTGGGGATCACAGCTCTACAAAAGCTGCTTCTGCTTGTTCATCTTCTGTGGTTCGCTCCGCCACCCACTCCAGTTTGGCTCTGCCTTCTCTTGGGCACAGCAACTCTTGCTCAACTCGCCAATGTCTGGCACATTATTAATCCAATGAACACCAGTTGTATTCAATTAAAAAGCCCACCCGAGTCCATAATGGCCTCATCTTCAGTGATTATATCTTCAACAACCCTATTTCCAAATAAGGTCATATTCTAAGGTAACCTGGGTTAGGACTTTTAACATATGTTTTTGAGGGGGGCCACAGATTTAATCCAAACAATGACTAAGTGTCTCAGTTTTCTTTGATAAACCCTCAAAACCCACTCTCTTCTTCTGACCCTCCAACTTCAGTGGCCCCTCAGCCTGTCTCCATTGCTGACTCCTCTTTCACGTGAGCCCTCACTGTTGGAGTGCCGAGACCTCTATTCTGAGTGCACGTCTCCTCCGTAATCTGTCCTCCTTAGGGCTGTCCACACTCAGAACACTGCCATCCCCAAACTGCTAGTTATCTTTTATTCTGACTTCTCCTCTGAGCTCCTCACCCAAATATCAAGCTGTCTACTAAAATAACCACTTAGTTATCTCACAGGAATCTCTAACTTACTGTTTCCCAAATTAAATTTCCCATCCCCACTCTCCATCTGCTCTCCCTCCATTATATCTCAGTAAATGTCACCCAAATCCCCCCAAGTTGCTCTTGCCAGTAACTTGATAATTATCTTGGATATCCTTCTCCTTAAAATATATCTAGAATCCACAGAGCATTCTCAGGACCCTTGCTAATAGCTAAACAAGCTACCATTATCACTCCTCTGAAAACACTGCACTTTGGTAAAATCCAAAGTCTATTCAAAAATTTCAAGGTCCCACATGATATAATTATCCAGGAAGATGCACCCATGTGATATTTCACTCTTAACTATTTGATTAAAGCATAGACATCATGAAATTAGAAGTTTACTTGTAGATTTCAGTCCAGTAGAAAAGATAACTCCAATTATCACATTTGGGTGGTCCCATAGTACATTAACCGAGTTTGTATCTTTGACATTTTTTCATTGACTTCCTGATTATATACATCTCAATTGCATGAATTCTTCTTTGAATCAGCTTTTCAATCCTACTGGTTGCCTCATTAATGAACAAGAATACAATTTTTTTTTTTTTTTTTTTTTTTCCCAAATCTTTATTGTTGGATGTAAAATGTATTACAGATGTTCCACATTTTTCCCCCATTGACCCCCTCCTCCCCACTCCCGCCCCCCTCCCACCTTTTCCCACATTATTGTCTGTGTCCATTGGTTATGCATTTAAGTTCTTTGGTTTATTTCTTCCCACCCTCCCAACCCCTTTCCCTTTGAGGTTTGTCAGTCTAGCAATGAATTTGTGCTTCTTAATCCCTTCACCTTTTTCACCCATTCCCCCAATCCCCTTCCCAACTGGCAACCAACAAAATGTTCTCTGTATCTATGAGAATGTTTCTGTTCTTCCTGTTCATTTTGTTTGTAGATTCCATTGTTGATAGATATGCATTCATTGCCATTTTGTTTGTTCATACATTTTATCTTTTTCTTCAAAAAGACCCTTCATCATTTCATATAATAACGGTTTGGTGGTGATGAACTCCTTTAACTTTTTCTTGTCTGGGAAAGTTTTTGTATGTCCATCGATTCTAAATGACAGCTTTGCAGGATAGAGCAATTTTGGTTGTAGGTTCTTGGTTTTCATCACTCTAAATATTTCTTGCCACTCCCTTCTGGCCTGCAAAGTTTCTTTTGAGAAATCAGCTGACAGCCTAATGGGTACTCCCTTGTAGGTAACTAGCTGCCTTTCTCTTGCTGCTTTTAATATTCTCTCTTTGTCTTGAACCTTTTGCATTTTGATGATGATGTGTCTTGGTGTGTGCCTCTTGGGGTTCATCTTGTTTGGGACTCTCTGTGCTTCCTGGACTTGTATGTCTGTTTCCTTCACCAAGTTAGGAAAGTTTTCTGCCATTATTGTTTCAAACAGGTTTTCGATTTCTTGTTCTCTCTCTTCTCCTTCGGGCACCCCCAAGATGCGAATGTTGGCACGCTTGAAGTTATCCCAGAGGCTCCTTACTCTATCCTCATTTTTTTGGATTCTTTTTTCTTTTTGCTCTTCTGATTGGGGATTTTTTGCTTCCTTATATTCCAAATCGATGGTTTGCTCCTTGGATCTACATACTCTATTATTGAAGCTGTGTAAATTATTCTTTATTTCAGTTAATGCCTCCTTTAATTCTAACTGTGTATCCATGATTTCTAACTGGTACTTTTTTATGCTCTTGATGCCCTCCCTAAGTTCACTGAGGTTCTCACTAAGTTCATTGAGCATCCTTATAAGCAGTATTTTGAACTCAGTATCTGTTAGGTTGCTTATCTCCCTTTCGCTTAGTTCTTTTATTGGGGTTTTGTTCTGTTCTTTCATTTGGGACCTGTTTCTTTGTATCCTCATTTTGGCTGCCTCCCTGTGTTTGTTTCTGTGTATTACTTAATGAGAGGTATGGGGCTCGCTGAGACCCGGTGCTGCTTGTTTGAAAGAATTTAGGAAAAACCTGAAGCAGGATCCAAGACCGGCCAATCCTATGGTTAAGCAAGTGGCACCAGCTTGAAAGTTGTGTGGGGCGGGGGCGGGGCGGGGCCTCAGGGAGTCAGCAGGGCGGGGCTACCAGTGTGAGCCAGGTTGCTGGAGTCCCAGATATGGCTTCTGTCTGCCGCCAGCGGGAAGGGCTCACCAAAGGAACAAAGGCCTCTGACAGCACGTTTGTCCCCGAGGAAGCCCCCTCTCCAGCCCTCGCTCCAGTGCCAAACAGCTCAGTTCTTCCCTGTATGTCTCTGGTGCCCCTCGAGCTGCCTCCCCTCCGAGCTTAGAGGGAGAGAGTCCGATAAGTCCGTGCGCGGGCCCTTTAAGGAGCTGCCTGGGGCTCCAGCCGCTTCAGCTTCCCTGAGCCTCAGTTTCCGCTGGTTTTTCCAGCCAGAAGTTATGGGGACTTCTCTTCCTGGCACTGGAACCCTGAACGGGGCACCTGGTGTGGGACGGGGACCCCTCAGTCCTCAGGAAGGACCTTCCCAGCCGCGGGATCCTCCTGATTTTTATCCACCACGCTTGGGTGTGGGACCAGCCCGTCTAGCTGCTGCGCGCTCCGCCTCCGCTGCGCCGCCGCCCCCCCTCGCGCCGCCGCCCGTCCTACCGGTCTGGATGTAGCTGCTTTTTTTTTCCCCTTAGTTCCGTAGTTGTAGGACTTCCATTCAGCTTGATTTCAGGCGGTTTTGAATGATGGTTGTTCTTTAGTTTAGTTGTAACTTTGATGTGGTTGTGGGAGGACGCGATACCGCGTTTACCTACGCCACCATCTTGACCGGAAGTCAAGAATACAATTTTTGACTTTGCTCATTCTTTAGTTGAAGGAAGATAATGTTTTAAACTGTCCAAAAATCAGACTTTGTTTTAGAGATGGTCCAAGATGGCCAAGTAAACTACTGTGCCGGAACAAATTAAACTATGTTGTCCACCAAGTGTTCCACAGGGGCTGGTCTTTTCTCGGCCCCCAGAGTGACTCTCCAGAGGCACTCGAACTTCACTTTTGCAAACGTTATAAATTCTCTTTTTCTCTGTAACCTGATGTGGAGTCTTTCCTTTTACTTCTGGTTCTTGGCTAAATTTGGTTCTGGTTCTGTTTAGTGTGTAAAGCTGCAAGTTCTCTTTGTGTTTGCACATAGCTGATAATTTTACTTATTATTATTATTATTATTATTGCTGGGGATCTGGTTTAATGGTTTAACCATTTGGTAAGCTGTGTTGGTTTAGTTGGTAAAAGATGACAGAATTTTCTGTTTGTTTGTCTTTCGGTTTTCTAGCTCATATTTGACCTCAAATAGATTAAGGACAGCTATTTGAGAGCTAGACAGGTGCTCACCCTGATCTATGAGAGCTGAGTTATGAGACTGAAACTACAAGATTTCTGGATATGTGTGTCTGTAATTGAGAAAGGCCTTTACCACTCCTTAAATATTTTTCTGTCTTCAGAAGTTATTATTAAATTAGATTATAACACCTCTTTTTTTTTTTAGTTTATTTTTATTGTTGACATTATTACAGATGTCCTTATTTTCCCCTACTTCCGCCCTCCAAGAGCCCAGCCCCACCCCAGGCCTTTCCCACACTGTTGAGTCTGTGTCCTTGGGCTATGCATGTACATTCTTTGGTTAATCTCTTAATGCCTCTTAAATTAAAGAACTTCTGTTCTGATTGGCTTGTAGAAATAAATATGTGCTTTCATAAATTATTTGCCAAAATTTTCAGAAAATAAAGCATTTCTACTATTTTTATTATTCTAGCCTTTTAAGTAAAAACAAAACTAAACAAAAAAACTTTTGTGTCAGGAACTAATGACTCAAAGGCTTCTCTTAAATAGGAATGCAGGTTCCCATATTTAAGGTGAATCTTTGGAGAATAAATCTTGTTTAATGATTTTGCTTAAAAAAAAATAACAGCCCTGGTCATTTTGGCTCAGCGGTTGGAGCGTTGGCCTGCAGACCAGAGAGTACTGGGTTCGGTTCCCTAGGGGCACGTACCAAAAAAAAAAAACAAACAAACAAACAAAAAGAGAAAAAACAACAAATAATAGAAACTATATGTCGTTTCCTTGAGGTTATCGGTGACGGTATATAAAAGCGTAAGGTTATTTTTATTTAACTTGGTTTACTTTTATCATTAAGAGGCTAATTAATCTGATTTCCTAGATGCTTATATCGGTTTATTGATCCAATGACTAACTTTTGATGTTTAAGAATGTAAAAAATATAAAATTATGTGTTTGACTAAATTGAAACATGAGTCTAAGATTTTTATAACTGTGGTTATGTTTCATAGTGCGTCAGCTTAAACATAATTTCTAAGGTCCTTAGATAACTTTATACCTTAGAGTATAATTAAACTGAATTAATTAACGGAGAGTCTCTGGATATCAAGATAATGTTATATAAGATAGAATGCTGATATACAGACACACACATCCCAAATATACACGTCCCATTTTATATATAGATATATCCACACACATATCCCAAAGGGATAGCAATTCTATAGCTTAGAAAGACCAAAGAATGCTGAGAGGTTACCAGGACTCTCTAGTGCGGAAGCAGAAAGCTTCATGTAAGCAGATGGCTAATCCAGGATCCTCAGAATAAGAATTAATTACATAGGACTGAATGAATTGATGAGTGACAGCCTTTATTTTAATGTTCCATTTTCACATGGGTATATAATAGGAGTCTATTCTCATGCTGTCCAAGGTGAGGAAAAAATTATTCTGCTGAGACTCTGTCTCCCGCAACACATTCTCTTCCTACAGTCAAAACACTTTCTCTTGTTTGTCTCACTGCCCAGTCACAGTGCCAGTGGGCAATGGATATTGATCAAAACACAAAGTGACTTGAGGAGATCCCAAGTGTGTGTACTGAACTGTGGAGGTTCTGTCCAAACCCTTGCAATCTGGTCTGGTTTCTTTCCAAAGAACATTGACCTCACAGTGTGCTCGTTATTAACTAAATGACCTTCTCTTGCAAAAGAAAACACATATTTTGGGGAAAAATTGTTTTACATTTTTCTATAACTTTGACACAGACATAAATTTTATTTTAAATGAAATAATTTACATAAAATTTTTTTTCTTATGAATAATTGAGTTTATTGATAAGATAATCATCAAAATAAGCCACTTTAATGGTGAAGCAGAAAATATCTACTACTTTTCCTATGCTTTCTATATGAGTATTTCATTCTCATAGTTACTTTTTAGTTATTTACTGTTTTAAATTTAATTTTTGGGGGGTGACAGTTAATAAATTATACAGGTTTCAGGTATATCCTTCTACCATACATCATCTGTATATTGTACTGTGCGTTTACCACTCCAAGTCAAGTCTCCTTCCATCACTATTCATCCCTCTTTACCTTTTTCTCCTTCCTCCCACTCCCCTTTCCTTCTGGCAATCACCTCACTATTGTTTGTGTCCATGCGTCTTTTTTTTTTTTTTTTTTGCTTAATCCCTTCACTCTTCTCACTCAGCCCCCATGCCCTCTCCTCTGACAGCTGTCAGTCTGTTCTCTGTATCCATGAGTCTCACAGTTATTTTTTAACTCTCTGTCCCTCTTATCAGCCCCTTCCTCTCCCATATACTTATTCAAGCATTTAAGCTGCCTTTTTAAATCTACTACCAACGTAGCAAAGTACCACTTTTCCCCTTATTCTCTATTTCCACTGCCACTAATCTAGCTAAGACCAAAGGTACATCTAACTTAAACTGTGATCACATTGTCCTAATCCATCTTTCTGACTCAATCTGTTCATCCCTTGAGCCTAATGTCACTCACCCCATTCTCAATAGTCTGCTGCCTTATTATCCACACAAAACCCAACTATAACCCTATAATGACTCTGCTCACAGAATAAAACTCAAATCCTATCATGGAATTTCAAAACCTTCTACTATCTGGTCCCACCTTTATTTTCTCTTGTTTACAGGTTTTACAGATTCTTTACACTTTCCAAACACTGTGTTTCTGTTCACAGTTCCCTTTGCATAGAAAACACCTCTTTTCTCCTGCCCACTCCCCATCTGCGTTTGCAGGCTTCAGTTACACCTTGTCCACAGTTTCCTCTGAGACTGTTTTCTGAGTCTTCTTCTCGTGTCTGTTAAGAAAAATTGCCTAAAACTTTCTGTTTCTAGAAATATTGACCTTAACCTTTTACTCTGTGTATGACCATTTAATGGCTCTTGCTTTCTACTTGGAGTCAGTGAATTCCATTGAACCAATTATGTCTCTGCATTCATTGTTAAGATTCAATTCTTGCAAAAAAATGAGGATACTTTTGCCTATTTTCTATTATCTCAACAGATTTGGGTGAGATTCAATATTTATAATATCCCCAAGAAATATCATTTAGGAACTCTTACATGAAAACTTAGTTTTAATGCCATATATAATAAGTTCATATAAAAATTGTTTAATTATTTTAAAGAATTCTTGCATTTGACTTTGTTATTTATTATTAATTGAGGGCTCACACACTGTGAAATTACATTTTTTTTTTTACTTTTATATTTCAATTACAGTTGACATTCAATATTATTTTATACAAGTTTCAGGTGCACAGCATAGACATTTATACAATATATGAAGTGATCCCCCAATAATCTAGTACCCACCTGGCACTGTACATAGTTATTACAATAGTATTAACTGTATTCCTTATGCTGTACTTTACATCCCTCTGACTGTTCTGTAACTACCAATTTGCACTTCTTATCTCTTCACCTTTTTCATCCAGCCTCCTAATTCCCCTTCCCATCTGTTACCCATCAGTTTGTTCTTCGTATCTATGAGACTGTTTTCTGTTTTGTTTATTTTGTTCTTTACATTCCTGTATCAGTGAAATCATGTAAAATTACATATTTACTTGTAGATTTTATTCTGGTATAAACATAATCCTCAAGGTTATGATTGTACTGACCTGTAGAACATTAACTAATTTTATATCTAACCTACTTGTCATATTCTAACTTTTATTTCCCAAAGTACCAATAAATACAGTCGTCCCTCACCACTTCGCGCTTTGACTTTCATGGCTGTATATAAAGAAAGAATCCTACTTCGCGGAAATTCATTTATCGCGGTAGAGTCTGGAACTGATTAACTGCGATAAACAAGGGCCGACTGTACTCAGTTTCTCAAAATGATGTTTGGACCAGCTTTATCATTTAGTGGTTTCCTCATTAATGAGCTAATAAAACTCTGACTCATGTCATTCTACATTTCATGAGAATTATGCCTTTAACTTTTTTAAAATTATACTTTATCCCTATCATTTTAAAGAACTTTATATGACACCTCTTAATTTGTATAAAATGTATTTCACTTATAGTTTTCTGTGCCATCCACTTTATTAAACTATCAGCATCTGGAAGTCAGGTCTCTGGAAAACTGACCTTGAAATTCTCTAGAGACTTTATATGGTAACTTGCAAGTGGTAGACACTCAATAAATATCTTTTAACTGTAAGGGAGAGTATAAAAGAAAAAAAAATGGACTCCTTTTTATATAAAGTATCTAAAGAAATAATTTTATTTGGAAAAAGTTGTTTCTATATATCTATTTAAAAACATAGGTTTCTTTCTCCTATTTTACTAGAAACAACAATTCAGAAGCCCTAAATGAGCATGCTAACTTTGAAATATGCTCTTAATTTGAAAAAGTTTTCTAAGGAGTTATAATTATCACTAAGGGAAAGACCCAGTATCTTTAGTACCACACTTTTAGCTTTGTTCTTATAAATAACAAATTATGTCACTCAAAATAAATTATCATAATAAATAAAATAAATAATTGTTGAAAACAAATTGGAAAATTTTCAACATAATTTTGGTATAACAAAGATATATCTCATTAATGTATAAAAAGCAATTAAGGCAATAACTTTAATGTTTTTGTTTTTTTATTTTATTTTACTTTACATGAAGCTCTTGAGAACTGAGACCACCTAGGTTATTATGACCTGATTTTTCCAGGTAATTCATGTCTTGGAAGATAGGACGTTAAACCAATAATTAACTTTACCATTTGCTTTAGGAAATTCTTGCAAGTTAATTTATCAGGCAGTGTGCTCCTGCGGGCAAACAGCTCTCCCTTCAGAACAACGATTTGCTCACCTATACAAAGAGCTTGCTCATCAGAACTTTGCTTCATTATGTTCATCAAACTGTATTTTTATTTCATGGGCCTTACCCAATCCTACTCAGTCCCCACTTTGAAAGACTCATCTTAAACACGGCCCAGACCTCAAAACCCTATTAAGGAAAAAACAAAAAACTTCCTTAACTTTTTCCTTTTATGATAAGGTGATGATCTTTGCTGCAGAAAGTTTGGTGCATTCAGCTTTGCTCATCAACAGTCTTTGGGCAGGAGTCAGTCAAGACGTTACAATCAAAGAATTTTCTAGTTCTTGAAAAGCTAGCATTATAGCAAGCTTTATGATAGCTTTCTCACTACTCTGCAGTAAGTCACTGGCTGATACTGAATGTTGTAACCCAGGAGAGTCATCCTCACTCAGACATCAAGTAATTTTGAATATTAGGAGCTTTATTACCTGCGCAGGGACTGCAGCCAACCTACACAGAGGAGAACTGCAGCCCCGAGCTCAGGGGGAGGGTTGCTTATATAGGACAGGGGTTACTCAAGAGTTTAGCAGAGCAAGCAAGCTACGTGTACAGAAGCATATATCAGCAGTTAGTAGCTGCACAAATTGTTTGTTTTATATTTCTTAACATTTACTAAACCCTAGCCTTGAATGCCTCATCGTCCCGTCTGGCATCTCCTGATTAGTTAAGCTCATGGTCATGGCTGACCCATCTCTTCAAGAATTTTTGCAAAAACAACTTGGGCTCAAGGAACCCGGGAGAGGTTCCTTCTTCTAGCAGATGGAGAATTACTGGGTTATAACATTCCCCACTGGTTTTATGCACAGATCAAATCTTTGATCTAATGGCAACCTTTGGTTATGAGAGGCCAGGACTAATAATTTGATAGATTGGACCCTCTCTCTTATGAAAGCTATTAATTTGTTTATCATTATAGGTCTACAGAAATAGTCCTAGAAATAGGAGTATGAGGGGGCCTGCTAGAGAAGAGTAGTGAGCTAGGAGGACCAGTTATGAAGGCCTTTAAATTAGCTATTAGAGGCCTTTTTATTTTTGGCCTGTTCTGCAAGGCGCTTCCTAAGAACCTGAATATTCCCTCTGATGATTCCTATCTATTGGCATAAAAACAGCAAGCTTCCCTTAGTGTTCGAAATGCTGTAAGGTGTTAGCGAGATAACTAGAGACACACAGCAGAATTGATACTGAATACTGCATGTTAAAGACAGGACCGCTAAAGAACTTGCAGCTTATATAACATTATAGAAATGTAATCCAAACTGTACTGGGAAAGTGTATGCCTTCTTCATTCCTCTATATGACTATTCTATGGCACCTACAGAGAAGGTGAAATCAAGAATAACTTTTAAAATGGTTGGGCAATCCATCTTACCACTCAATAATCACTGTTGAGAATTCACTCCAGGCAAATTTTTGGGATAAACAGAGCTTGTCTTTGAAATTCCCAGTTTCTTTTCTTTATACTTTTTCTTCTCTTCACTCTCTCAGGAAAACAAAACTTTCCGTAGGTCCCCAGCATTTATTGCTCAGAGCCCTGGACTTTATCAGTCATTCACACCTTGGTATGATTGAGTTGCCAGTGCTTTTTTTTCCCCACCTCCTGTCATCTCCTGCCTTATTCACCTCGCTGTCTCCTTCATTGTACTTTCTCCCAAGGTATTTTTATCTGATTTTTTTTTTCTACTTATAAAAAGAAAGGACTTTTCCCCAGGTAAAGGAATTTCAGAGAACTAAGAAAATATTTGAAGGACCAAAAAATTCACTACACTTATTGCATTAAATGGGTCCTTTTAATCTGTAGGAAAGCCCAGTCCTACTGACACTAAGGTAATTAAGATTTACTGCAGTGAAATGGGCGAACATATCCAATAAGAAGAATAAGCAAAGATACTGTAAGAAGCAACCAGATAAATCCAGGTGTGACATTCTGGGGGACAACTGGCCCAGACACATCAACAATTCAGTTCCATGAAAAAAGAAGACTACTCCAGACCAGAGATCAACAAATCTTTTCTATAAAGGCCAGATAGTAAATAATTTAGGCTTTGTGTGCTATGTGGCCTGTGTCACAACTGCTCAAATCTGTCTTTATAGAGTGAAAGCAGCTATAGACAGAACTTAAACAAATGAGAGTGTATTCCCATAAAACTTTATTTATAAACACAGGCAGCCTGATGGAATCGTCTTACAGCCCTTGTTCTAGATGACAGACTTAATATAACAACAAGATGCAACATGTAGTCCTGGTTTATGTTCTTCTTGGAACAAACCAACTGTAAAAATATATGGGATATAATGGGGGCAATTTAATATCATTTGGATACTAGATAAGATAGCTTTGTTTACATAGAAAAATAGAAAGTATTAACTGACAAAAGCAGATCATTCGCTCCATATACATATCATGCTATTTCATTTGTTAACAATGCATATGTATAAAAATTTAAAGCAGTATTTATTAAAGAGCTATTAGTATTGGAAATATAGTGTTTCAGTTTTCTTATTTTTATTATTAAATTTTTTACAATTTATAGTCACTGATTTTGTAATAGTGAAAGTTCATTTTTATTTTTAAAAATACAAAAGAAATTTACTTACTCAAAATCTTTAAAAATTAGTATATTCCCTGGGTGATTAAAATGAAGAAAGCCTTAAAATTTCATCTTTTAATTTTTGTACAGTTTTTATGGAAGAAATATAAATCAGCTAATTTCATTTTAAAACATATAATGAACTAAAACAAAAATGATTCCACAAATAAATCTCTAATTGTTTTAGACTTTTTAATAATTTTTGATGGTTTTTGGAACTGTCCTCAACAGAATGAGAAATAGACTGCACACAAATTTGTGACTTATAAATCACATTTATTATTGCCCTCAGGAAATTTCATACTTAATGTATGCACTGAGTTATGGGTAGCAATAAATGTGTGTCATTAAAAATATGTATATATAGCTAATAACTCTGAATTTTACATTTTATTAAAGGAATTCTGTAATGCATTTCTAAGTGGCTGTCATTTAACATATCTGATACTAACTTTACACAAGGAAAGTATTTCTGAATAAAGTGTATTATTTGACTCAATTATTTCATTCTTTTTTTTTTTTTTTTTAATTTAAGCCTAGTGGCAAGATTTATTGGGGTAAAGGAAAATTATATTCCCTTGGGATATAGAGGGAGGGCAGGCTCTAGAAGCAACTGCCCCAAGATCTCTGATAATTCACCATGTATTTTCTTGGTTTTGGGAAACAAGCAGACTTGTTTACAAACTACCCAACCTACTTCCTGAGTTTTCCCAGGCTTGTTATTTTATTTCATTTTTTTACTTGGATTTTTTTTCTGTAATCAATTTGAGACTATAGTTGGAAAACTTGCATAGGCACATTTGCTTGGGGCCAGGTATCCCATATAAATGTGTAGTAATGAGTTAAAAGAAGTCCCCAAATCAGATGATGATAGCTTGCTAAATAGGTGCTAAGGGTATTCTTCCTGCACCATGGAACAGGGGTTTCCACACCAACACGAGTTTTCTTTGATAACATATTAGATCTCCGTGAAGGTCCCATTTCCTCTTGACAATGAAGGAGTTTGGATGACTTTTTCTTTAAATTCCCATTTAGAGTTGATAAGCCATGGCTTACTAATTATGCATCTCATTCACTCTTCTTTCATTTATCATTTTTTCATTACAGATGGAAGAATAAACACAGAATAGCTGGCTTCTCCTCCCAAATCTGCTATCCCTTTGCCCTAAGCAGCCAGGACCTGCTTTGCTCTTTCCAGCTCTCCAAGACCCACCAGTTCCTACATGACTACCCCTACATGCACAGCAGTTTCGAAATGATTATGTTTCTCTCCCTGCACCCTCTTATGAAAAGTCTGTACTTCTTTGAACTCATGCTAAGGCCAGATGTCATGGTATGGGCAGCAGGTTGTGGTTAAGAATCCTGACTGTAAGACTCTGAAGCACATGCTACTAAGCTCCACCCAGAGACACCCATACTGATGAATTCTTCAGTTCTTTTCCCGGTCTCCCATTTTGCCGCTGACCTCCTCTTTCTGTTTGTCCCTTTGACATCTGCGGCCATGAGCAATCCACACTTAGCTATTTGACACTTGGAGCACGTCATTTTTTAATGCCTCTCTCCTGTATATATCACAATCATTTTTTAGCAGTTTTAGAAATAATCACAATATGAAACTAATAATAATGATGACCAGAAAAGAAATAGAGACAGTGAAATTTTTATTTGATGAAGTTTTGCCTATAAAATCGTGCCAAAAATAAAAATAAATATTGCAGTACAAAAATGGGGAAAAGTTCATTGTATTGGGTTAAACTGGGCTCCCCAAAAGATTTGTCCAAGTTTTAACCCCTGGTATCAGGGTATTTGGAAATACAATTAAGTGATCGAGATGAAATCTCTTGGACTAACTGGGTGAGCTCTAAATCCGATAAGTGTCCTCATAAGAAGAGACACGGGGGAGAAAGCCAAGAGAAGAAGGAGGCAGAAATTAGGATTGCTAGCAGCCGCAGAACCTAGGAGAGAGACATGATGAGGATTGTCTTTCTGATTCCCCAGAAGGAACCAGTTCTACCAACACCTTGATTTCAGATTTCTGGCCCCCAAAACTGAGAACACGTATTTCTGTCGTTTTACACCACCCACTTCTTTGTGGTGGGAAACTAACAGTAATAATGAATTAGTATTTTTTATTACAAAAATGTATTTTTTGAAAAAGAGCAAGAGATTTTTTTGCCTACATCAGGTCTATTATAGTGATGAATAAATAGTGTACCAGTGTTTATTTTTAAACCTGACTTTGCAAAGATCTCAATGACTTCATCAACATCGATCTGCACATTCATGGTCAATACACAACATAATCAGATTTGTCCATCTATTCTCAATCACAGTTGATTGGTCACATTTTATTCATTTTATTTTAGAAAAGTTTCACATGAAGCTGCAGACCTACAGTTATTTGGAAAAAAGTCTTAAATGCAAGAACAAATTTTGTAGAGGGTCATTAAAACTGGTTCTCACAATAAATCCCAAGAACAACAATACTATCCATGTCTTTGCTGTTCTTTCTAGCAACTTTGAAATCTCTCCCCCCACTGAAAATTACAAAGACAGCCCAGGCCAGTTTGGTCAGCGGTTGGAGCATTGACCTGTGGACCAGAGAGTCCTGGGTTCAGTTCTTGCTAGGAGCATGTACCAAAAAAAAAAGGAAAGAAAGAAAGAAAGAAAATTACAGAGACAAAAACTCCAAGTAGCTACAAAGGGAGATGGAGTTAAAGTAACTCCATCTTGACAGTAGTAACAGTGCTATCACAGTTTATTTTTTATTTATTCTTTTTAAAATATATATATATTTTTAAAGAGAGAAGAAGGGAGCGCACGCGAGAGAGAGACATCAATGTGAGAGCAAAACATCTATTGGCTACCTCCTGCATGCCCCCTACCGGGGAGTGAGCCTACAACCTGGACATGTGCCTTGACCAGGAATGGAGCCAGTGACCTTTCAGTGCATGGGATGACACTCTACCAACTGAGCCACACCAGCCAGGGCTAAAGCTATTCTTTAAATGCAGGACTGTGTAGTGTCAGAGAGATGACACAAAGCTTACACAAATCAGGAGTTTGAGCAATTCTGAAACTTTACTCTGAAAGGAATGTGAGTAGCTAAGCCTGTCTGTGGTGTAGGCTGACTAGGTAACTGCAGTACACCTTTCTCCAAATTTTTTCTTTGGAGGAAGGTCATCTAGTTCACTCTGCAGTAATGGTCCCAATGAAAATCAAACAAGAGATAGAATAATTATGGGCCTGATTTATGCTGCTGTGATAAATGTGAGGTAAATTGCAATAAAGATGGTGTTGTGATGTCCAGAATGAAAAAAAGAAACAAAGGAAAAGTAGCAGGATTTTCTATGCCAATGAAAAGTTAACAAAACTAGGAAGAAGAAAAAAAAAATAACATTAATGTAAAGACCCAAAGGAAATAAAAACCAGAGACTCTGAAGAATGCTTGCCAGAGTAGAAATATTATGCTCTTTAATGTAACTGTCAACTTCAAAATAGATTGTTACTGAAAGGTCAGTGTGGTGAACAATTGTGTTTTTCGTCACTGTGTATACAAAATCTAATTAGGCTGATATCACAGGCAAATACATGGCACTTGGGAGGTGCTTTAAAATGATATTATATGTAATTTCAGATTGGTATTCTTCACTTTTAGTGTATGATTATTTCAAATTCTATATGCTCGTGAAGAAACATAGATTGCTATTTTAAACAAAGAACTATTATCAAACATTAATAAAGGTCTAGTGAAATATTTATTTCCAATGGTAATCAATATTTTAAACCATTTAAAAATATATGTTTCTATTGATTTTTATAGAGAACGAGGAAGGGAGAGGGAGAGAGATAGAAACATCAATGTGAGAGAGAAATATCAATTAGCTGCCTCCTGCACACTCTCTACTGGGATTTGAGCCTGAAATTGGGGCATGTGGCCTGACCTGGAATCCAACCAGTGACTTCTTGGTGCATGGGACAATGCTCAGTCCACTGAACCACACCGGTTTAAGCCATTTTTTGAGTCATTGGTGACTCATAGGAAAAGAAAATAGGAGTGAATTTTACAGACATATTAGTATGACACATACTGTATTTTTGTAAGTGGAATTTATCTAGAAATCACTTTGCATTCATAGAATAGAAGCAGAATGAAAAGCCTGGATATCTGAATGGTTTTCTATCACAACAAAACTGGAAGAGGCAAGTCAAACAGTAAATGTGTTAAATGATAAATTACAAGGGAGTCTTTTGAGAGGCAACTTTTGATCCCTCTGTGAGCCGAGTAGGTCCATTGCAGCAGCTAAAGGGAGGAGATAACCTGAATGTTTGTAAATGCTATCAAAGGAAAGCACTACATATGCATAAAACACTAATTTTCTTCAGTGGGTCCCCATGTGCTGTGTGCATATGTGTAGACAATTTATTATTATCATCACTATATATAACTCCAGTCAGTCTGAGCTAGGAAAGAACAGCTGTTTCCCACCAACAATGTATCTCTGAGGAGTCCCTAAGCAAGTCTCCTAGCAAAGCAAAGCAATCAAGGCTGATTAAAAGGATAGCAATAAACAGCAGTCAAGGTAAAGCAAAGGGGGAGAGGGAAGGAGATACCATTATCCCCAAGTCAAACTTACATCATCCATAGGTATCACTGAACCCTGTAATCATGCTGATAGCTGTTTGCAGTCATGATTACTTATTTTACTTATTCTAATGAAGAAATTTAAAAAGCTCTTTGTTATATCACATATCTGGTTGTGCAGGTATAAATCATGTCAT
The DNA here is from genome assembly GCF_014108415.1 of Molossus molossus. NCBI lineage: Eukaryota > Metazoa > Chordata > Mammalia > Chiroptera > Molossidae > Molossus > Molossus molossus. The sequence goes on along the minus strand of NW_023425366.1, from coordinate 26,613,962 downwards.
GTTCCCAATACGCAGAGTATGAAGTTCATCCTCATGTAATTTGTATAAAGTACAAACACAGTAGGCATTAAGAATTCAAATTATTGATGTCCTATCTAAAGTCATCGCTTTGGGTGGTTATAGACTAATTCCAATGATGCCCTTCAAAACTCTTGTGTGTTTTTTTAGGAAGAGTTTATCAGTCTTTCAAGAGTTTATCTCTCTTGCATACACACATAAATCTGCATGCACACATGCAAATATACACGCATGCACATGAACATGAGAGCCAGTTGATTATAATATCGTCATTTTAGATTGGGGAGGGAATTTATTTATTTTTACCAAATGTATATTATTCAGGTTTCTTGTCATCACCCAGTAGTAGTTCACTCTATTTTCTGTAACAATAGTCCTCTTGATATTTAGCTGGCATTGAAGTACATGACCACCAACAATAAGGACAATTTTCTCTGCTTCCCACACAGCTATCTAGGCTTGATCATATGGCCAGATTCTGCCAATGGTATATTAGCGGAGATAATGTGTGCAACTTCCGGGTGAGTGCTTTAAAGGCAAAGGACACACTCTACCTTCTCCCCTCCTCCTTCCTTTCTAGATAGTGAGCCATCTTGGAACAGCCAATGGTATTATAGGATGGCCAATCAACAAAATAACAGGAGCCTGGCCCCTAGAGACTCTGGAGGGTGGAACCATGATACAGCTCAGATTCTTAAAAGAGAGGAAAATCAACTATCTTGTCTTAAATGTTGTTACTTTGGATATAAGTCACTTAAGGCCAAATGGAACTCCTAACTAATAGAGTTGGGGTTTTTTTTGTTTTTGTTTTTTTTTTCATTTTTAAATCTGTCTTCACAGCAAAACAACCTGCCACTATGATCACAACCTTCCCAAAGGATCTGCATAATGCAATTCTCCAAACAAAGCTACAGAATATGGCTCAGCCATTGAAATGTGTTGTCTGGAAGTAATCATGTAGGAAGGAACATGTCAGTGTATGTTTAAAAAAAATAGTTTCATTACTTTTTAATTATAGAACTGTTGCTGTATAATTACACCTTTGAACAAGTATAGGCCAAGAGTGTAATGAATGTTTGATCACACCTGTTTTAGAACACCTGTCATCATTCAATAAGCCAGATAGGAGGTCAAGTCATCTCCAGTAGATTGGTAAGAAAGGAATTTCAGAACTTTCTTATCACATAAAATCTCTTAAAAGTCCCATTAGAATATATCAAGGCTCCATACACTACCAAACTTACTAGAAGGTAAGCAATCTCTATCCTCTCATAAGTGATTATGATTGTTTATGGTATCTTCTTCTGACCTGCTGTTTAATCATTTGAAAGTTGAATTCCAGTTTCCAACAGGAATTTACTATTTGAAAATCTGGGAGCCCCAGCTGCAGGGTTGATATTAAGGGAGTCATCAGTGATAAGCCCTGGCCAGGTGTTGACAGCGTCTGTTCCAGAATTAAGTATTGATTGGTGTCCTTGCTGTGCCAGTTGTTAGATATTTTAGTGCCTTCTATATCTATAGGTGCCCCTGAGGCTTTACTCCTGTCCTAGATTCTGGAGAGGTGAAGTGAATGAGGAGCCCTTGGATGAATATTCCCCTTCTACTCTAGCTAACAAACTTGGGAGAGAAGCAGGCTAGATCAAGTGATACCAGGCAAAGTCCATGGAGGAACTGTCTGTCTAACAAAGAGCTGATCAGGGAGGAATCATCTGTCAAACCAGGAGTTCATTAAGGAGGAATTACCTGTCAAACCAGAAGTAGATCAGGGCCATAACTAAAAGGAAGTAGCCTTTGGAGGTAGAGATAACCCAGAAGAAAAGGTACAGGTTTGCGCTAGAGAAAAAGAATCTGTGAAGAAAAGAAAAAGCAAATCAGAAGCCAGAACACAAAGATGGAATGGGGAGTTGGCTGCAAACATTTCCTGGTGCAGGTTTTCAGGATCCAGTCGGGACCATTGAGAGATCCCTCAGCGATGGTACAAAAATTGCATCTGAGCAGGGGGGATATTTATACTTTGAGCAATGTCTACGGCCCTCTCCTTCTTCTTTTTCTCAACTAATTTTGAAGCTCCTTCCTTTCTCCTGGCCTGCTCATTCATTAATTAACATCCTCTGTGAATAGAGACCAAGGAAAACTGTCATAGATGGTAAGAGGAGTTTGGTGGGATTTTTTGTTTGTTTCCTTTTGTGTTTATCATTTTGGAGGTTTTATTTTTGTTTATTTATTTTGTGACATCATGAAAACTCAGTGTGAGTCCCAGATATTTTTTTGCTGTCATTATTTATACTTTTTAGTGTGGGACTTTTCAAAGATATACAAAAGTAGAGAAAATAGCATGATAGATTTCCAGTTTCAGCAATTTTGTTTCATCCATCACCACCACCACCACCCCTACTCCAGGATTACTTTAAAGCAAATCTTCAGCAATCACATAATTTATACAGAAATATTTCAGTGTATCAGTCTAATGTAAAAATTAGAAAGTAAGATTTAGCTTACAATGAGAATAATATTTCATCTGTTCTTTGCATAAAGTACAGTTTGGATCCTCCTCATCAAAAGGACAAATTATTAATGTACTTTCTCTCTTTTTCACTTTTTTTCTGTCTCCTGAATAAATTCAGTCATGATAAATTGCTTAACTTTCCTCCTGTCGACCCTGGAAATTCTACTGGTTGCTCAAATGTCATTAGAAAGAAAATGCCACATCAGTTACTTTTTAAAATATATGACGTTCTCTTTCACCCCCTTAAATGCATTAGTCACACCATTTTCCCTTCTTTTGCCATTGAGAAATTTCTCTTCATTATGTAATTTTCCCTTTTGGGTGCAATTTATTTTTCTGTTCTCATTTTAGTACTTTTCCCTTTTGGATGAGGTAACTTAGCAAGACAAAAAAAATACCTTGATTAATTTTTTAATAAGGATTTTCTCAGGTCAATTGTTCTTTTAGATCACAAACTGAAACACTGGTACTGTCACATTAAAAGCATTAATCTGAGTGGAATTCACATTTTTAGATTGGATTGCAGCAAAGAATAATGCCTATATTATTTACTAACCTTTTTATAGCAAGCTTTTGCCTTACAGAATTGTACTTTGTGAGACATGATTTGGCATATAAATTATGTTACAATGCACAGTGATAATTTATGGAATATTGTAGTATTATGTGAAAATAGGCCTTAGACTCATTTATTCAGCAAATTCTCACTGAGCACCTGTTATGTACCAAGCATTAATGTTTCATTAAGTTTCTAATGAAATATCAGCAAACTAAATGGATTAAGTCCATATTCATGTAAGAAAAATTTTAGAGAAAGATCCTGAACACAAACAAGTACAAAAATAAGTATATAACGTAATCTCAGTAAGTGTTATGAATCAAAATAATCCAAGATTAAAAGAAAGACATCAATACAGGGGATGGTCATTTTAGCTGAGGTGGTTAAGTGACATTAAAGAGGAGACCTGAGAAAATGCATTAATAGCAAGCTCTTTAAAGACCTTTTAGAAGAGTGTCCCAGTGGTTGGAAAGAAGTACAAATCCCTGAGCTAGGAATGACCTTGGTGTATGCAGAGATCAGCGTGAAAGCCAGAACAGATAAACTGGAATAAGCAAAGGAGAAATATGGTAGGTAGTGAGACACTGAGATGGGCAGGGGCCAGATCATGTGGTTTATGGGCCATACTAAGATGTTTGGATTTTGTTCTATGTGTGATAGAAAGCTGTGTATTGGACTGGAAATATACTGACTTATATTTTAAAGGTTCACTCTGTGGGAGTTATGGACATAGAGCAGGAAGATGATTATGACTTGGGTAGGGTGGGAGAAAGAAGAGAAAGTGATAAGAATGGGGTCAGATTCAAATATGTTTTGTTCTTTTTTTTTTCTCAAATACATAGGGTTGAACTTTTTTTCAATTGAATTTATTGGGGTGACATTAGTTCACCAAATCTTACAGCTTTCAAGTGTACAACTCAACAAAACAACATCTGCACACATCCATAACTCAGTAAAGTCTTTTGTCTTTTTCCATCTCCCTCCCCCTCCTTTGCCCATTTCTACTACCCCCACCCACCCTTTCCCTCTGGATTCAAATATGTTTTAAATGTAGACCTTGCTAACGGATAAGAAATGGCATATGAAGGAAAGTAAGAAATTCAGGATCCAGTCTTAGGTTTCTGACATGAATGACTAGAGGAGGAATGGTTTGGGGAAGGTAGAATCCATTTTGAGTTGGAAATGTTAAGTTTGAGATACCTTTCAGGCTTCAAGGAGAAAATATTGATGTAGTGGTTGGTTATAAGAGTCTGGAGCTCAAGAGAGAGCTCAGAGAGAGGCATAAATGTTAGGGACATCATCATGTAGGGGTATTTAAACCTGTAGGTTTTGATGAGATAAGTTAGAGAGAAGAATTCCGATAACGGAGCTGTGGAACACTCCAATACTGAGAAAGGGGAGAGACTTCCGGTCAAGATGGTGGTGTAGGTAAAGGTGGTACACACCTCCTCCCACAACCACATCAAAATGACAACAAAACTACAGAACAACCATTATTCAGAACCACCTGAAACTGAGCTGAATGGAAGTCTTACAACTATGAAATTAAAGAAGAGGCTGCATCGAGACTGGTGAGAGGGGCAAAGGCGTGGATGGGCGGGTCCCACACCTACGTGTGGCAGATGAAAACCAGCAGGGCTACCTCAGCTGTGAAGGTCCTCTCTGAGGAGTAAGGGGTCCCCAGCCCACACCAGTCCCCCCAGCTCAGGGTTCCAGTGCCAGGAAAAGAAATCCCCATAACTTCTGGCTGTAAAAACTAGCAGGAACTGAGGTGGAGGGAAGCTGAGGCTTCAGCAGCCCCAGGCAGTTCCTCTTAAAGGGCCCAACACAGACTTACTCTGGACTCCCTCCCTCCAGGCTCCAGTGGAGGGGAGGCAGCTTGTAAGGCACCAGAGACATATGGGGAAGAACTGAATTGTTTGGCATCGGGGCGAGGCCTGGAGAGGCAGCTTTCTCCTGGACAGACTTGTCAGAGGCTGTTGTTTCCTTGCTGAACCCTTCCCCAGGCCCGTAGAGCGGCACCATATCTGGGACTCCAGCAACCTGGTTCACATTGTTTGCCCCACCCTGGTGATTCCCTGAGGCCCTGACTCACCCAACTTTCAGGCCCACCCAAGCTGTTTCTGGTGGCTTTACCATTGGATAGGCCTGTCTTAGCTTCAGAGCTTCCTAAATTCTCTCAAATAAACAGCATCTGGCCTCAGTGATCCCCATTCCTCTTGATAAATGGCCCCAGGCCTGGTGCTAGAAGCAGCCAGTCTATTCACAGCTTGGCTTTGCCTGGGCACCTCCAAGCCCAGCACAGAAGCAGGCATCTGCAGACTGCTTTGTAGTTTATGCCTGGTGGTATCAGGTAGAACTGACCTGGCCCCAGAGCCAGCACACCCAGTGGACAGCTTCAGACCACAGCAAAGCACCACCACCCAACCATCTCCACAAGTGACACACTCAAGGAGTTGACTCAATGGGTATCAGAGCCTGCTGAAGTAAGTCTTGCTCTGTGTGGTGGGCCCCTGCACAGCTCATCCTCCAAGGTAGTCAGAGGTCAGTGGTCATGGGCACGGCCAGTCCTTGCAGCTATCAGCCTAAGTAAATCCCTCCCATTGATGTGCCAACAGCAAACAAGACTCAATTACAATAGATGGATGTACAGTCCCCATGAGGGGTATACCTTGAGGGCCCAGCTGGGGTAATCAGGGAGGCTGTGCCACTGGATGCTACAGGATGGCTGCTATAATATGCCATCCTATGAAGCCTAGGAGATATAGTAACTCTACCTAATACACAGAAACAAACACAGGAAAGCGGCCAAAATGAGGAGACAAAAAAATATGTCCCAAATAAAAGAATAGAACAGAACTTCAGGAAAAGAACTAAACAAAATGGAAATAAGCAATCAATCAGATGCAGAGTTCAAAACACTGGTTATAAGGATGCTCAAGGACCTTAGTGAGAACTTCAAGAAACTTAGTGAGAATATCAACAATATAAAAAAGGACCAGTCAGAAATAAAGAATGTACTAACTGAAATAAAGAATAATTTACAGGGCCTTAGCTGGCTTTGCTCAGTGGTTAGAGCGTCGGCCTGCAGACCAAAAAGTCCTGGGTTTGGTTCCCACCAAGGGCACATACCTCAGTTGCAGTTTGTCCCCGGTCCCAGTTGGGGTAGTGTGGGTGGCAACCTGTCGAAGTGTCTCTCTCACATTAATGTTTCTCTCTCTCTTTCTTCCTCTCTCCCTCCTGCTCTGTCTGAAGGTAAATGCAAAAATGTCTTCGGGTGAGGATTAAAAAAAAGAGAGAGAATAATTTATAGGGAAATAATGGTAAAGTAGGTGAAGCCAAGAAGCAAACAATTGATTTGGAACATAAAGAAGCAAAAAACACTCAATCAGAACAGCAAAAAGAAAAAAGAATCCAAAAAAATGAGGCTAGTGTAAGGAGTCTCTGGGACAACTTCAAGCGTGCCAACATTCACAACATAGGGGTGCCAGAAGGAAAAGAGAGAGAGCAAGAAATTGAAAACCTATTTGAAAAAATAATGACAGAAAACTTCCTTAACTTAGTGAAGGAAACAGACATACAAGTCCAGGAAGCACAGAGAGTCCCAAACAAGAAGAACCCAAAGAGGCCCACACCAAGACTCATCCTAATCAAAATGCAAAAGGTTAAAGACAAAGAAGAATCTTAAAAGTAGCAAGAGAAAAGCAGTTCATTACATTTAAGAGATATCCCGTAAGACTGTCAGCCAATTTCTCAAAAGAAACTTTGCAGACCAGAAGTGAGTGGCAAGAAATATTCAAAGTGATGAAAATCAAGGACCTACAACCAAGATTAGTCTATCCTGCAACACTAGAATCAATGGACATATACAGAGTTTCTACAACAAGAAAAAGCTAAAGAAGTTCATCACCACCAAACCAGTATTATATGAAATGTTGAAAGGTCTTCTTGAAGAAGATAAAAAATATGAACAATAAAATGGCAATAAATGCATATCTATCAACAATTAAATCTACAAACCAAACAGACAAGCAGAACAGAAACAGACTCATAAATACAGAGAACTTTTTGTTGGTTGTCAGATGGGGTGGGGAATGGCTGAAAAAAGTGAAGGGATTAAGAAGTACAAATTGGCCATGGCCGGTTTGGCTCAGCGGTTGGAGCGTCGGCCGGCGGTACAGAGAGACCCGGGTTCAGTTCCCGCTAGGGGCGTGTATCTCGATTGCAGTTTGTCCCCGGCCCTGGTCGGTCATGCAGGTGGCAGCCACTCGATGTGTCCCTTCACGTCGATGTTTCTCTCTCCCTTCCGCTCTATCTGAACAAAAAATGGAAAAAATGTCCTCGGGTGAGGATAAAAAAAGAAGTACAAATTGGCTGTTAGACTGATGAACCTCAAAGGGAAGGACAAACTTATATGCATATATGCATAACCAATATACACAGAAAATAGTGTGGGGAAGACACGAAAGGGGTGGGAGCAGGGAAGAGAGGGTCAATGGGGGAAAAATGGGAAACATCTGTAATACATTCAACAATAAAGATTAGTTTTAAAGAGAAAGAGAGAGAGAGAAAGGGGGAGAGATAATGGATTCATCAAGGGAGTGAAAGAAACCAATGAGATAAATGGAAAACAAAAAGAAGTTAGGTCATACAAGACAAATAAAGTACTTCAAGAAGGGTAAAGTGGCTGTGTTAAATGTGCTGAGAGTTCAAATAAAATGAGCATCAAGAATTTTACATTGAATCTGGCAAGATGGAAGTCATTAGTGACTTTAACACGAGCATATTTTGTGGGTGGGGTGAGGGAATAGGGACAAAGCCTATGAAATGGGATTTAAAAGAAAATTAGAGGCTTGGAATTACAGACAAGAAATATAGACAACTTCTTAAAGGAATTTTGCCTAGATGGTTAAGCAGAGACATGGGGCAGTTCCTGGAAATTGTGAGATCAAGGGAGGATTTTTTAAAACTTGCAATACGTTGTAGCCTTTCTGTATATGGATGAGATGAATCTGGTAAAGAGGTACCAACTGACCATATAAGAAAGAGAAGAAATAGTTGCAGGAGTAAAGTACTTGAGTCCATGGATAGGTTAGGATCCAAACACAGGAAGAGAGGTTGGCCTGACATTGGAACAGGCAACTTCCATCATGTCAACAGGTCAATGGATAGAGTAGAAGTGTTTAGATGTTGTTCGATTGATAGATCTGCTGGAGGAAAATGAGGTTATTCTCTACTGATGGCTTCTAATTTCTAAGTGAAATGAGAAGTGAGGTAATCTTATAGAGAAGCGGAAAGAGAATTCATTGATTAAGAAAATGTAGCATATTTCAAGACAGTTCTGAGGTCCTCTTGTGGTTTTGTGGTCATGTGTTTTCTCCAGCAGCAGTCAGTTGTGTGGAATAGGTGTCAAGAGCTGAGCTTAACTAAAGTTGGGGTTTCAGCATCAAGCACAAAGATGCACAAGGGAATGAGGGTATTTGTAAGGGAGTCATTATAGTGAAGATAATATAGAAGCTGCATAAGAAGTATGGATATTATATGGATAAAGAACAGTTAAGGAGGTAGATCAATTGATTAGAAGTCTTCTTAGAGTGGAAAAGTTTTGGGACTGGGAGCTATTGAGTCAATGAGTTAGGAGGTTAAGAGGTTGTATCAAGTATGAGACTCAGGAAATCAGGATAATGGTGGTTATTCAGTTACTAACTATGACAAGAACTAGAGCATAACCATTCTCTAGAGCTGAGTTATATGATGTGGTAGCTACTAGTCATATGTGGTTACTGACGCCTGAAATATGGCTAGTTCAAAATGTTGTATGTTGCCAGTGTAAAATACACATTAAGTTCCAAAGACTCGGTATAAAAAATGTAAAGCATATATTAATACTTTTATATTCATCATATATTGAAGGGTAATATTTTGGATTTTAGGGGTCAAATAAAATATGTCACTAAAATTCATTTCACTTTTTTAATATGACTAATGTAACATTTAAAATTGCACATTTGGGGTTAGGGAAAAAATTTTCTCTGGAAGTAAAGTGAAGGTAGTGGGGTGCCAAATATTGGGTGGATAATGTACATGAATGTCAAGATCACAAGGAATGTTGTTGGAGGAAAAGACCATGAGCCAGGGCATAAAAATGTCAATGAATGAGGATGTAACCAGGTTGTTGGTAGATGACTACAACCAGGAAGAATATCAGCTAATAAATGTTTATGAGAGGTTTAGAGATTTGTGAGGGAAAAGAGAAGAGACATTGTCTGTAAGTAGTAAGAAGGAACAAAATGACTTCTATTCTACTTCCAGGCCATGTGGTACAGGGTATGTATTAAGAAAAAGAACACCATATGAGTAGTTTATAGGGGAATCAAAGTTCACAGGGAATGAGTTTCAGTTGGATAAAGAAAGCCAAAAATTGTGCAGAGAAGAGATTAAAAATATGAGATTTTGCTGATGGTAGACTATTAATTATTTCCAATGGGCAGAAGATTCAGAGAACAATATCATTGGCTGGATTTGGGGGAAGTATGGGAATTAGTTCTCTGGTGATTTGGAAAATCCATGTGGTAATTAGTCCATGTGTGAATAATCTGGCCTGTACCTCAGCTCTCTCTTGGGCTAGGTCTCTTGGCATTCATAGAAATGAATTGTTCCTGTGTGGAAGGTATCATTGTGTTCTTAGCATGAACTGAAGCAATTTAAAGTGTGGTGGAGGGCACATATATAAAAAATTTTTGTAAACTACCACTGGCCCTTGGGCTCCATTTTAAGAAGTACTGTTTAGGTTATTTCTTTCATTTTCTTACCTATCTTCTTGGTATAATGGGCTGAATGGTGTCTACCTGGCCAAATTTATGCCCACCCAGAACTTCAGAATGTAACCTTATTTGAAAAAAAGGGTATTTGCAGATGTCATTAGTTAAGAGTCAGGAGATGAAATCACCCTAGATTTTGTGTGGGCCCTAAATCCAAAGATTTGTATCCTTTAAGAAGAAGAGAAGACACAGAGATACAGATGGTGATGTCAATATGGAGTCAGAGATTGGAGTAATGTATCTACAACCTAAGGAACACCAAGGATCGCTGTCAGTAACCAAAAGCTGAGAGAGAAGCAAGGGACAGTTTCTTCCTCAGATCCTCAAGATGGGGCCAACATTGCTGAAAACTTGATTTTGGACTTCTGGTCTCCTGAAGTGTGAAAGAATAAATTCTATTGTTGTAACCATCCAATGTGTGTCAATTTGTTACTGTAGCCCTAGGAAACTAATACATTTGGTAATAAGTTTACTGGAGAAAGGGACTAGGGCTTCAGACTTATATTCTGAGAATCACCGATGATGCTAGACATGCTGTCAGCAGTTAATAAATTTATTTTGAATTAACCCCACCACTTCTAAAGTCTACAAGCATAAAAGTTCTCATACCCTTAAGCTGTCCATATAAAACAAAATTCAGGGAGTCATTTAAAGTCATTTCCATACTCTAATACACATTATGTGAGTGACATAAAAGTTGAGCGACATTGTTTCAGCCACTGGGGCACATGAAGATAAATCCTTTAATTTACCCCATTTCTCCCCATTGGTGTTTGCAGAGCTAGGAAGCCTGCATATATGTTTCTAAATAGCTCTTCCACTGAGGTCAAGTCCACTTACTACCCTGAGAAAAGCAAGTTCAGGAATTCCATTAAAGTTCTGCAAAATGTTACCTCCAGCTACCTGAGCATTTTTACAAAGTCCATTTGTGCTTTAGAATAGAAGAATACAGCCATAGTTGTGGTATTAAACTTTGTATTGATAAAGCTGTTTTCTACCAAACAACCTCCTGATTCTCATTTCCCGGATTAGGAAATGGCAGCAGTTGTGTGTTGACAGCTGGACTATGTTTGTCTTGAATTAAAGTGACACTTTTTACCAAAATGACATTGTTCACTAACAGGATTTTAATGTTATGGGCAAATTATTTGTGGTTCTTTTGTTTTTGTTTGTTTGTTTTTAATTCCTTGACACTTTATTGAATGCAAAGCAAGATTCAGCGTCTTCGTGGTACAGAGCTGAAGCCGGAGCCCAGGGAGGGGAAGACGTGCACCCTAGGAGTCCCATCTTGTTGTGGGGAGACTAACCCATGTTCTTGCAGTTGCCATGGCCCCTAGGATGGGTATCCTTCCAGTCATCCCACTCCCGAGCTCGCTGGAGCGTTTGCTCATCCTCCTCATCCTCCTTTGGCTCCTGCTCTTCCTGTTGCTGAGCTGCTCTTTTGATCTCTGGTGGTGTCTTGGCTGTTCCCTGATCCGGTGAAGCTCCCATCTTCCCATGTTGTTCATACCAGTCATTCCCTGTCATAGATGCCAGACTTGGATAACCAGCTCCAAATACTTTGGCTTGAGTGAGAATAAAGGGTTTCATTGGAGGCCTGGTCCGATGAGAGGAGTGAGAAGTTGATGCCTCTTTTGAAGAGTCTTTTCCTCTCAGGAGGCTCATCTCCTGGTCAATGCTCTCAACCTCTTCCAAGCAGATACAAATCCACCTTCGAAGGCGAAGGAGGTAATACTCACCAACACGCTCATCATCGGCCTGACCACCTTCCGCAGCAGATTTCATTTCAGACAACCTATCCTCCATCTCCTTCCTCTGCGTGTGTCTCTCTATTTTAGCCTGTCTTTGAGCTGCCATAGCAGTGAGGCTAGGATAGGCCGTGGAGGAACTAGCAGTGTTATTTTCGGCTGAGTTGTTCTTGATTTGGGGCAACTCAAACTCTGCCACATGATAGAGTTGGCACTGAGTTAGGTAGTCCAGGAAGTGCTCCCGAGCTTCCTGTAAGTGACCTAGGCGCCTGCTGGGGTTGACTTGTTTCATGGCGAGGGCTCCCCGAAATGCTGGCACCATCAGGTACTTCAGGTCGTGGAAGCAATCTCTTCCAAGTCTTCATTTCGGCTGAACAAGTGGAGCTGCGTTAACATTTCGGAAGCCTGCTTCAGGACGTGGAGCCCTTTCGACACCTTCTCCTGGATCGCCCGGGAGGCCGTGGGTTCAGCCGCTGCTTCCACTTCATCCAGAAGCCGTTGGCTGGTGTCGAACAGTCCAGGAGCCGCGGCAGCGGTCGCTCGTCTTCCTCGGCGGCAGCCGTGTTGAAGGAGGGAGGGACGCGGGAGACCGAGTTATTTGGTTTGTTTTGGTTTTTGTTTTTTTATCGGCTGTCTAACCAGGTTCTCTCCCCACTGCCATAAGGCAGTAAAGGAAATATAAGGCACTCTTGTAGGTGGTGAGGGAGACCAGGAGAACATCAGGTATTGCTTAACCCAAAAACACTTTGGGGAAAATAAGGCTGAATGATTTAAAGGGCATGAGATGAAGAATGTTTCAACCCAGAATGGGGGGGCAGAAATTGGGGAGAAGGAAAAACCCTATTCTTCCTCAGCCTCATCCAAACATGACCGTGGACATATTCTCTCCATCCTAGCATGTCTTGTACCTTTCACTTTGAGGACAGAAGAAAAAATTAAAAGAAGAATAATCAGAAAACAATGAGGAGTGGAAAATGGGGGGCTAGGAAGAGGAGGAAATAAGATTTACTTTTTTGGCTTTTTCTATTGTTGAAAGTATTACAGATGTCCCCTTTTTACCCCATTGATTTCTTCCTTCCCACTCCCTCTTTCCTCCTGCCTTCCCCAGCCTAGTGTATGTGTTGATTGGTTGTGCATATATGCATATAAGTTCTTTGGTTTATCTCTTCCCACCCCCCATCCCTTTGAGGTTTGTCAGTCTGTTCCCTACTTCCATGATTCTGGATCTCTTTTGGTAGACAGCTTATTTTGTTCATTATGTTCCACAAATAAGTGAGATCATGTGGTACTTGTCTTTCTCTTGACTAGCTTATTTTGCTTAGCATAATACTCTCTAGGTCCCTCCATGTGGTCTCAAAGATCTCTCTTTCTTACAGCTGCATAGTATTCCATTGTGTAAATGTACCATAGCATTTTTTATCCACTCATCTACTGATGGGCACTTGGGCTGTTTCCAGATCTTAGGCATTGTAAATAGCGCTGCTATGAACATAGGGGTGCATATATTCTTCGTGATTGGTGTTTCGGGCTCCTTAGGATATATTCCAAGAAGTGGAATCACTGGATTAAATGGTAGTTCCATTTATAACTTTTTGAGGAAACACCATATTGTTTTCCATAGTGGTTGCACCAGTCTGCATTCCCACCAGCAGTGTGCTAGAGTCCCTTTTTCTCCGCATCCTCGCCAGCATTTGTTGTTTGAGGATTTGTTGATGCTCCCCATTCTGAAAAATGGACAGAATATTGACTTTTGACTGAAGTAAAATAATATAATAGAAGTTGGCAAAAAGAAAGCAGTGCAGAGTTTTCTATTTTCCCCTCCCTGTCTCCACCTCAAATATTGGTGGATGGGTAACTGAGGAGCTGGGAAGAGGGTTGTTGAGACAATGCAGCCTGACCTGCATGCCAAACATATTGCTTTGACAACTCTCCCAAGAATGTTCCTCATAAACCTGGCCCTAATTGGAGCAGTAGGATTGCTTTTCCTTCCCTTTTCAGGTTTATGATCCTTGGGGTAGAAAGAAGAATCCATAGATGATACTGATTAAATTGATTTTACAATATATTTATCTCTCACTTCTCTTCTAAGCTTTTTGTTTTGGGATTTTTTTTTTTTTTTTTTTTTTGCTTTTTTTCTCTACTACAATATCTATTAAGTCACATTTTTAGAATGAACAATACATTTATTTACACATCAACATGAGAAATAGCTCTGCAGAGTTGTGAGCTCTGGGAGATGTATAAAGTACAGAACTTATTTCAGTGATGATACTATTGCTTAAAATATTCAGAGGGCCCCTTTCATGATATTGCTTTCAGACCTTATGTCAAATCCTTCAGAAAGTGTTTAGTGTGCCACAGAACTTCAACCTTTGAGTATGGAGGAGCTTTCTGGATAAATTGGAACTCACTCAGAAAGAACAATGGAATTTGAGATGAGTGGTCAGATTAAGTGATATCTTTGTACAAAAAATCAAGTCCATAGAAAATATGCCATCTAATGGAAAATTCACGTTATTGGCATAATAACTTTGGAGAACAATCGGTCAGTTTCTGCTAAAACTGAAGATACATGGACCTACTCTTGGGCAACAATCCTACAGAACTCTCAGTTATGAATGTGGAGATATTTACAAGGGATGATGTGTGCAACACTGTTAACAGTGCTGAAAAGGTATGTTTATACAATGCGGTACTACAGTAACCAAAGCTACATGTATCAACATGGATGAATCTTAAAACATAATTTTTAACAACAGAAAAAAATGTTTCCGATGGATATATATAATAGGATGATATTTAAATAAAGTTTTAAAAAATCTGAAAAGCAACTATAAATTGTTTATAGAGCCATACATATTGATGAAAGTACAAAAACAGCCATGGGAAGGATAGACAACAAATTTAGAAGAGTACTTAACTGGAGAAGGAGGAAGGACATGTTACTGAGGAGATATATATAAGCTACCCTTGACAGTAGGTTTTCTTTTTTAGGGGGAAAAAAAGGAAAGAATTTGAGCAAATATGGAGGGGGGGGACCTACAATTTAACAAATTAATTGCTGAGTGTTTTTTTAGATTACAACCTACATTTTTCTAATTGTTTGAAATATTTCCTCTTGGGGGAAAAACAAAGACAATTAGTGGGGCACTTCGGTTTTTTGAGTCAACAGAATCAGAGACTTTCAAATTTCTAACATATATGATATTTTGCTGTTGCTGAATAAATTCTCCAAAATCAAGGCTGCTAACAGCAACAAAATAAGTCAATATTTTCCTTATTCGCTATTATTTAAGCATACAGTACTCTTCAGGTTCCAGATATCTCAAATTTTATAGCATAGATTTTGGCATATTTTTCAAGTCTGTTTGGCTTAATTTAGCTGAATATAGTAGCATGGTCATGCTTCCACAAGAAAAATAAGCATTTTCCCAGTCTTTAGGAAGGTTTTAATATTTGTGTGTGTGCGTGTGTGTGTACACATATACATACAATAGGTGCATATAAATATACATATATTTAATTTCTCTTATTATCTGCTTCTTCCAGGACCAGTCTCAGGTGACACATATTTAGGAAGAAATCCTTCTACTTCGTGGTAGAAGAGAGAAAGGTGATAGAGTTTCCAAGCACTCCTATCAAAGAACTGTGCCTCTCTCGTAATCTCTTAACATTTACTTTTATATGGGATGCGAATTGGAATGTAAATCCAAGAGACCAGCAGATCATGGAGACCCCTTTTCTGCCTAAGAACTCCCCAGATCACTAACAGTCAATCTCTCACATGAGTTTTCATATTGATAGTCCAGGGGAACAGAGAATATTCTGTATGCTTCTGTGTTGCCCTTTAAAAAAAAAACAACTTAATTTTATGAAAGGGTTTATTTTCTTTTTTCCCCTTTTCTATCTTCTTCTCTCCCTACTTTCCTCCCTTCCTTCCGAATGAAAAGTGGGATCAAAAGTCTCCAGATTTTGCCCTGACTGGTTTGGCTCAGCAGTTAGAGCATCAGCCTCAGACCAATGAGTCATGGGTTCAATTCCAGTCAAGGGCACATACTTTGGTTGCAGTTTGGTCCCCAGCTCTGGCTGGGGTTGTGCGGGAGGCAACCAATCAATGTGTCTCTCTCACATCAATGTTTTTCTCTCTCCCTCACACTCTATCTGAAGATAAATGGAAAAATATTCTTGGGTGAGGATTTTTTTTTTAAAGGCTCCAGATTTTAAAGTCCTGTACTGGAAAACCTGATTAAAAGCAAGAAAATCTATTTTGACCCAATTTAGTTCACAAAAGGAAAATTTACCTTCAAATCATCACCTTTAGGAATGAGTTTTGTTTTGTTCAAAAACTACAAATTAAAAAAAAAAAAAGTTTAATCTTATAAGATAAATACATTGACTGATAGAATTCCTAATGATTACTAAATATTCAAAGAACATTGAAGTTGATAAATCAGAGTTGAACAATATACTGCCTAATCAGACATCCTTTTGATTAGAAGAAATATGCTTTGCCTGATTCTTATGAAAGGTGAAAACCTCTATGTTTGCATTTGGCCAATTATAAAAGTTTATTTGGGTGAAAACATGAATACTAAGCTATTTCCCCTAGATAATTGTATTACATGATAGAAAGCACAGAGGTTACTTTTCTCTATCATCAGTTTTACTTCTACTGAAGTGTCCTTTCCCACTTCTCTCTTGAAAATGAGAAAGAATACACACCATTGCATCTGCATACAAATCCAGAATCAAAGCATAAGCAATCCTTTTTGTTTTAAACTTCAGAGTGATCAACTTTCTTTGGCAATTACACAGGTCATTACAATAGGAAATGCAAAAATCTAGGGACCCACTGAAGCTTAATTACTCTCCATATTTACTCTGATCCCTTCTTAGCAGCCTACATCTCTGCCTTAATTCATAGCTAATAGAGGTCAGAGTCAGGGTTAATAGCCTGCAGCTCAAAATTCATTAAGTCATTCACTGAACATTAAAACATCCTGAAAGAGCTTTGTGCTGAAGTTTTAATAGCAGCAATATATGGAGACTTGCTCTTCTCAAATACTAATAATGTTCTTTTATGACAGTAAGGAAGTGTGCACATCCGATGACTAACAATCCTGATTACTAGTTCCGTTCCCTGAACATGAATTCAAAAACAAAATTTTAAGAAACCTTCCAGAAAGATAAGATGTGATTCATTAGAACTTTCTGACCCAGGAGCAAGTGTCACAGTTTTGGGAATCAGTCAGTTCTCTTGGTGCTGTTAGAACCAGATGTGGCAACTGGCCTGAAAGATTTTTCTAATCCCTCTCCCAGTCCATCCAGCAGACAGTAATCAAGTGCCTGTGATGGGAATGCCTCAGATTCAGGACACATTACTGGACAAGTTAGATATGATCTTGTGGAATCTATATGCCAGCACCCTAGAAAAACTTCCCTGGCCCATTACACTGAAGTATCTGGAGAATGGTAAAAGGAATGGCATAGGTTTATGTGCATCATCAAGGCTGGGTTTCAAACATATTACAAACGTTTTCTATGTATAACTAAGTGTATTACTTTAAAAGTATGAAACAACACTATGAATTGTTTCTTAATATATAAATAGTTTTGTGAGTATATATTTAAAAGGACTTCAAGATGCATAGTTATAGTGTTTTTCCCCCCATGTTTGGGTGAGGGATAGGGGAGATGAGGATGTAGAAGTCAGGAATAGAATCAGGATGGTCAAAGGAACCTTATTTGTAGGATTCCAAGCTATTATCATATTCTTAGAAATTACCAGCACCAACTTTGTTGTATTTCTGCCAAAAATAAACTGAATCTAATAATAAGGAAACAGAAAAAAATCTAAATTAAGGGACATTCTACAAAATAACAGGCCTACATTCTTCAAAATGCTAAGGTTGTGAAAGACAAAGGGGAGATGAGGAAATGACTAAAGAGACATGACAATAAGGGCAATGCATGATTCTGCATTGAATTCTGAGCTAGAAACAAAAATAGCTATAAATGGCATTATTAGGACAATTGAATGGGCTTTGAATGGACTATGACTTAGAAAACAGTATTGTATCAATGTTAAAGTTCCTGATTTTGATCATTGTAATGTCCTTGTTTGTAGTGAACACAGTATTTTGGAGTAAACTAAATATTAGAACTTTTATTTTAAACTAAATATTTGAACCATTGGTTCAAAAAATAACTGGAGAGAGAAGAAGGAAAGTCCCTTAGAAGGCCTCCCTAGAACTCCAAGAAAGAAGGGACGGGGTACAGAGAAACAAAATTTGGGAGACACTAGAAAGGAAGAATCTATAGAACTTGATACCCGATTGGATAACAGGGCAATGAGGTTAATGAGCTACAGAAGTCTAGAAAAAAGTGTTTGGTTTCTGATTTAGGCAATATATTAGTCAGGATTCTCCAGGGAAACAAATAGCAGAGAAAGATTGATTGACTTTAAGAATCTAGTTCACTGGGTGGGGGTGGGAGGGCATTTGTAACAAAAATAAATTAATAAAAATTGGAGAAAAAAATAGTTCATATGATTATGGGGTCTGGCAAGTCTGAAATTTATAGGGCAGGCCAGTAGGCTGGAAACCCAAGTAAGAGTTGCTGTTTCAGTCTTGAGTCAAAAATCCATGGGGTAGACCAGCAGGCTGGAAACTCATGCTGGCTTTCCATGTTACAGTCTTGAGACAGGATCTTTCTGCAGAAAACACCAATTTTATTTTTAAGATCTTTAACTGGATGAGACCTACCTACATTATGAAAAATAATCTACTTTACTTAAAGTCAAATGATTATAAATATTAACCACATCTACAAAATATCTTCCCAACAACATCTTCACTAGTGTTTGACCAAACAACTAAACACAATAGCATGGCCAAATTGATACAAAAAAGTAACCATCACAGGCAACTACTAGCACAATGGTGGCACTGATCATCACGTTTAAGAATGCAGAAAGAAAACCATCGGGCAGAAAAATGAGTTCAGTTTCAGACAGGTTAAGGTCGAAGTGCCTGTGGAACCACCAAACAAGTTGTTGAGGAAGCAATTTGATGGATCTGAAATGAATCACAGAGGTGTGTTTGGATTATGCCAGTAAGAAGTGAAAGTTTTTTAAGTGAAGATGAGTTGGAAATTTCAAATACTAGGAAGAAAGACAAAGGCCCCATCAAATTTGCCAATCTGGATGTCAGTTATAAGACTAGTGAGAATGTTGAAGTGGAAGCTGAATAGTGGAAATAGGAGAAGCTGAAAATAATTGAGTGTAAACTCCTCTTTACGAAATCTTTCCTGACAGCCCACTTATTTCTGGAAATATCAGATGCAGCAAAATTATATTTAAACAACAATAATTTTGAAAGCTCTTTGGAGATTAATTACTGGAGTTCAAGACACACTCAGAGGAAGAGGCTGAAGATTAGGGACACTCTACTTTGCTGCTATGTTATCCTTTGTGTCCTGGGCAACCCACTTAACCATTCTGATCTTTAGCCCCCTTATCTGTGATATTTAAATAATTATATTTTGCTTGCAGAAATAATGTGAGAATTAAATTATATTTATGTATGTAGACGTAACAGTAAATTGAAAACAGAGGTGTAAATTTTAGTAGTTATTATAAGTTGTTATTCCTAGTAAGCAGTTATCCAAAAATAAAAGGATCTTAATGTCTAAGAATTTAGTCAGCCTTCATTGAAAGTCTTTTATACTTTTTTATAGAAAACCATTTTGATTTATTTCCTAATTTTATAGATCATAAACACAGATCTTGGAAAATTTAACCTCAGAAAACATTTAAACATTTAACTATTTGAATTTTTGATGCATTAAAAATCATATGGTTAAGCTTTCCTCTCTTTATAATTATGAACTTAGAGTTATGGTTAAAAAAAATGTTTTTAACATAAAGTTGTACTGGCATTCTTAAGTAATTAGGGTCTGCAATCTTTTCAATAATTTGAATCTTTTTTTATCCAGGCAAAAATTCAGCTAAGATTTCATTGGAGAAAGTTAAAGACAATGTTTTTAAAATATTGTCATCCATTATTTTCTTTCCATTGAAGCAAATTACTGTGAATTCATTAAAAAGGAAAAAAATATTTTTAAAAAATTGGTGTCTGACAATCATGGCTTCCTGCCTTCTGAAGACAAACTACTGATGAGCCATAAAGGTAGACCAGAGCAATGGTGAGCTGGTCCCTTGCTGTGTCCACCTTTACAATGAGATGACATGTATACTCTGAATCCTGATGCGAATAATGCTGATTTGTAGCACTAAAAGTCTCAGCTCCTTCAGTGTTGTCATACTAGTCCCAGTATGTAGGTGAGATTCATTCATAAATACTTATTGATCAAGACACATCTATTAGAATGTCCAATATCTAGAACACTGACAACACCAAATGTTGGCAAAATGTGGAGCAACAGGAACCCTTGTTCCTTGCTGATGAGAATATAAAACAGTACAGCCATTTTGGAAGATTGGTGTTTTCATGCAAAACTAAATATACTCTTACTGTAAAACCCAGCAATAATGTCCCTTGGTATATACCCAAAGGAGCTGAAAACTTATGTCCACGCAAAAACCTGCATAAGGATGTTTACAGAATGAATAATATTTAACATTTTTACTAAGTTATTCATTATTATTATAACTTTAATAATTAATTTAAATGGATTAATAAAATGAGGCAGAATTGGACACAGGCAACATTTGGGATCTGTTTCTGTCATCTGAGAAATGGGGGTGGTCTGGACTAGCACCACAGTAATGGTATGAAGGATATTTTTATGATGCTTTGTAAAATTTTTTCATTTTTCACTTTTCAATTACAGTTTGCATTCAATATTATTCTGTATTAGTTTCAGATGTACAGCATAGTGGTTAGAAATCATGTACTTTAAGAGTGGTTCCCCTGATGTTTCAAGTACCCACTTGGCCCCATACAAAGTTATTATGATATTATTGACTATATTTCTTATGCTGCAATTTACATCTTTGTGACTATTCTGTAACTACCAATTTATTGTTCTTAACCCCTTAACCTTTTCACCAAGCCCCTCAGTTCAACTGTTAGTCTGTTCTCTGTATCTATGAGTCTGTTTCTATTTTGTTCTTTAGATTCCACATAATATTATGGTATTTGTCTTTCTTTATGTGACTTATTTCACTTAACATAATACCCTCTTGGCCTATCCATGCTGTTACAGAAGGTAAGATTTCTTTATGTTTTATGACTGAGTAGTATTCTATTGTGTATATGTACCACCACTTTTTTATCCACACATTTATTAATGGGCACTTGGGTTGCTTCCATGTCTTGGCTATTGTAAATAATGCTGTAATTAATATAAGGATGCATATGTTCTTTCAAATTAGTGTTTTAAATCATTAATAACTATAATGTAAGTAAGTACTTCATTTTCAAAGTAGTTTGCAAGAACATGTCCACTACAAAGAATTTGCTGTTTCGGTTTTTAAAATGCCTTCACAGATATCTTTATATACTCTAACATTTCCATGAAGCTTCCACTGTGAGTAGTGTTCTGACATTTGTGATCTAATTCTAAAATGTTATTCCCTCCCACATGTGAATAAACATAAATTTGGATGTGGTTCAAGCATGACCTTATTACTTAAAAGAAGTTATTGAAAGCAATTGTTGCCAGTGAATGACATATTTATAAATACGATTCAAAAATAAATACCTGGTATTATAGAAACACTATCTTTTATTTCAAGACTTACTAATATTTCTATCTATATTAAATTTGAAAAACAAATTTCTGCAAATGATAAAGCCACCCAAGTTGCAGTACATGCTTCTAGAAAAAGACCACATTCTTCCATGGAAATATGTCAAGGCTAATGGATTTATTCAAAGGTTAAATTTCAGGGCTCTAGACGAGGTTTGAGCCATGCTATTTTATAATTACATGCCCATGGCTATCCTTGTTGGTTAGCACATCGTACTAATGAGGCCAGTAGCAAAAGTTCAAATCCCCAGGCAGGCAATTTGTTTTTCTCTGCTTGTGGTGATGACTGTAATACCTATCCCAAGTCAGCATCAGAAATGTGTGTCATACATTATAGTGTTAAGAGAAAGTGCCAATGGCTTAATGAAAATCTGTCCTTTCTATTAGAAAGACATCTCACAGCATGTGTGCCCCTAATGGAGGGATAGTGGTGTTACCTTCAAATGCAAGGAGTAGAACATTTCTCATGTTGCTACAACAAACAAAAATTTCTGCCAGAAACAAGTCATAAATGTCATCAAGAATGATGACCTTAAATTAGGTTCTACATGAATAATTTCTTCATCTTTCATCTTCGACCAAATAGCACTAAATTTGCCATTAAGTAAAAACTATGTGTTTACCTGCTTCCTTCCTGTCTTCCCAAATTGTTATGAGAATGAATCAGAGAGTATCTTGGAGGCATTTTAAAATAATAAAATATTCATCCAAATTGTCCCCTTCTGACCCAGCGAGGGAGTAGATATATTGAGTTTCCACAATATAAAAGCAATGGATGATGTGCAATTCAGCCTTAAACAACAGTGAATTCAGAAAAGCAAAACAGATTTCTAGCCTGCTATTTGAGTGCAACAGTTGAGTGAGTTAATGATCAATTGGTAGCATGAGGTGGACAGAACCATAGATAATTCTGACATAACTGTTCTTAGATGTTCAGTTTAGCAAAATTTACTGTTGAATAGAATTCAGGTCGGTCACCCTGCAAACCTATCTAGGAGGTTTAATGGCTTTATTAACAAAAGGTTTCACTGAAACCTGGGATGTGGGGACTCTTTTTGCTTAGAGACCTATAAGAGATGCTTGGCTATCTGCCTAACTGTATATTCAGATAATCCCTTCAATAAAAGAAGAAACAGAGAGATGGGAAGTTACAGAGTCCCAGATCTGCCCTTCAGATTTGTAGCTGACTGAATCCAGAAACCCAAATTCTAGACGTCACCCTTGAATTTTTTTTTCTCATGCATGTATGATCCATCATTCACTTAAATTGTTCTTTTTATTCATACTTAATCATTCTACTTCCCCAATGTTACTTAAATCCATCCAGTTCACTTCATTCCCTTTGCCACCACTCTGGTTCTGAGTGCCACCATTCCCTACCTGGATTGTGTATACCATCATTTAACTCCTTTAATTTAGTTTTGTTTCTTTCTATTTTTTTAAGCCATATTGCTACAAAAGTGACCCCTGGAATAAATGCAAATAGACCTTAAAACTCTCAATGGCCCCCCATTGCCCTTCAAATACAGAGCAGTCTCATTACAATGGTTTGCGAAGCCCTCAACAATAGAGCCTCATTTCAAAACTCTTTTCCCATCATACATTTTCTGCTCACCATACCAAACTTATTCCAATTTTTCAAATATGCCATTTCTTCCCTGAGTGGTTTTCCTTTTGGTGAAGCATTCTCTCTCGTAACCCTTCGGTTCACTGAACTCCTCCTACTTAACCTTTAGACATCAGCATAAATGTCTCTCTCCACCTTTCCCAAGGAGGCTTCCTTGACCTCAGGACTTGATTCCCACCCCTTTTCTGCTCCATTAATACCCTATACCTCTTGTTATCCTTGTAATGAATATTCATCATATTAATTGTAGCAAACAATTTAAATTTTGTCTTTCTTGCTAAGCTCCAAGCTCAGAGGGGCAAGGACAGAGTCCATCTTATCTACCTGTGTCTGTAATGAGAACAACAGCTACATGAGTGTAGGAATTTATTTTATTGTTACTATATTCCCAGCACCTACAGCAGTTCTCATAATAGCAGACACTAAATACATTCTTGTTGAATAAATAAATGAATGGTAGACGCTCAACAAATATATATTTAAAAGAATCCATGTAGAAAACTCAAGGCTACACAGAGCTCAAAACAATCAAACTCATAGAACACATTTACAAATCAGAATCAGATGATTTATTTATTATTTTACATCTGTAAAATGTTCTACATCTGTTCTTTACTCAGAAAACTCCCTCCTAGTAGGCAAGCCTACTCAGAAATCAAGAGGTTATTCCATAATCATAAAATTAATTTAAAAATGGTTAGCAGTCTTAAGGGACACCTCACCCAAACTGGGGACATTGGATGCATTGTACTCCTCCTTTCTGTATATTTCTAATTAATAGAGGCCATGGTGGTGAGGTGGCAGAAGATTAGTCTGATCCAGATGTATCTAAAAAGGACAGTATTGCTCTACACTGCTTTAAATTGCTTTAAAAGGCATATTTGTTTATGGCCGATGCATGATCAACAGTTTCCTCTTCTTCAGAGGAAGAGAATTAAACTATAGGCTCTATAAAGTCCCTTTTAGTCATAAAATCCTTTCAAAAGTCATAGAAACTTAAAGTCAGGTAAAACCAGGAGTTTTGCCATTAAAGATCCCACTGACACATTTCTCCACATAACCTGAACTACAAGTCCTAGAACTGGGGGTTTCATGGTAAAACTTTGTTGCGTGCTTTTTCCTGAGTATACTCAAGGAAGGTCCGCAAGGGTGTCTTCTTTGGCCTGACTAGAAGTCAGAAAGTCAGTCTCAGGAGGCAAAATATATACTTTTTACTTTTATACTTGAGCATAGATTGTAACAGATAACTTTTCCAGAAAATTTGAAAAAAGGTGCTATCCCCTACATGTTTACAATGATAGCTTGTTCCTTTACTCTGAATATCCAGTTAAAATATGACCTGCTATATAAAAAGAGTTGGCCTACCTTGTTATAGAAAAGTAAATAGCATTTTTTAAAACTTTTTAACATAAGGATATCTAGAATGATAAAGAAAAATGCTCCCTATAGTAAATGCTTACTGTATGGGGACATAAATTTGGAATACCACACCTCTATAATACATGTTTGACCTTTTTTCCTGCTGCTTCTGCCCTGTCTACATGAAGGATGATATGGGAACGGAGCCAGACAGAGGAAATACAACCAGAGTACTGAAGAAGAAAAAGAAGTGAGCTTAACTTAAAGGTAGAGGGATTTCAATTGGGCATAAGGGAAAACTCTTGATCTTGCTATGATAAAATATTGAAATAGGCCAATCGGAAGTTATGAAATTTCTGTCTTTGGAGATTTTCTGTAAAGGCTAAAAGAATTTTTCTGCCTGGAGTCTTTCATTCATTTGTTCACTTATTCATTCAATCATTTGACAGAAATGATTGATTGCCTAATGACCAATTACCAAAATATGTACAAAGCATATTTCTATGCAGAGAAAGACTAATCCTGTTGATGACTATTTCATAGGCTCTATATGACAAAACAAAAACAAATTTCTGTGAAATGGGTGTGAGGTATTCTGTGTATTTTACTTTAGAGGAAAAAATGACTTCCAGGGATAGTGAGTTCTCCATTACCAAAGTTATCTATAAAATAGATGACCACCTGTCAGATAGGTAGTAGATGAAAGTCCATTATTTTGTTTGAAAAAATTTACCTCAAAAGGGTATCTTCTATGGAAACAAAACAGTTGGCCAAACTGTTGAGCAGCAATATAAGTTTCCAACATCCTAAAAGATAAAAATGAGTCAGGGCCATTGCTATGTGCACTCGCACTCACGCACACACACAAAATTAGGAACGTGTTAAGCTCAATTCTGAAGTAGTAGTTTTGATTTCTATTTTTTAAATTGTGGATACTCATTTCAAATTCATGGTTAAGCAGATTAAAGAGGAGATACTAGAGAATAACTACAGGTGGATTCAACAACTCACGTGGCACAGGTACCAGCTAATCAGAATGGGTTGGAGCAAGATCTCCATAGCCCCTTGCTATGCCAGGTGTTGACCCTTATTTTCTGGGTCTGGAGACATCCAAAAGTACCTGATGGGCGAATCAAGGGAACTAAGGACAGAGCAACTCGGATGGAGCCTTTGGAACAGTGGTTATTTATCAACTGGTTCAGAGATATTTTCCTATTTGAACAAGCAGTACCACCATCCTAGGGGCCCATGGGTTGGCTTCAGTCATGGGAGCAACCACTTGTATAAATCCAGATAAAAGCCAATGCCACACCAATCCTCCTCCCTGACAGAGAGTTCAAAGGGAAGAAAAAGAGAGAAACAATCCAATTTTATTTGGATAGGGTCCTTCTCTTCCCTGTGGCATAGCCTTTAATAAATGGAATATGATGGGCTGGGCTTCACAACATAGTAGAGAAGATCTGGCTGGAGGGTCAGAAGATCTGGCTGGGAAACAAGCCCCACAAGAGTGTGTTTTGAGACCAGTGGTATTCCCATTTACCAGTTTTGTCTTCATAAATAATTAGCAGCTTGATGAAGGCTGGAAAAATAAAGAGTTCTAATCTGAGATTAAAGAAAGTATAAATTAGGAGTTGGGGGGAAATTCTGACTTTTTGAAAGACCAGCACAATTTCAAGTATCATTGACTACCTAGAAAAAAATAAAAAAGAATTTCCACACTATAGAATCACTAGGATAAGTAAGGGACAAAATATAGAAGTACAAGATTATGTTGACAATTTATGTGTAACTAATATATTAATGGCTGCTATATCTATCACTTCAGCTTCACTGATGTATCTATCTACTCAAAACACATTGAACCCTGGCCATTCAACCACCTAAATAAACTTGTTAAAGTGTTTTGTAAGATGAAAAGTACCATATCAATGCCTGCTTTATTATTGTAATCAGTTGGTTCTCAGTGAAGGTAGAAAAACAAGACTAATTTTATAATACTAATTTTAATTATACAAGTAATAATAAATCTATTTCTTTTTTAAAAAGGCAAAAAACTAAACATTAAAGGGAAGTGAAGTGACCATATAATTTAGTATCTAAACCAGAACATTCTTGAGGGTGAATAGAAGTACATTTAGTAGTTATACTAGGATGAGGAGGGGGAGACACTAGGAATAAACAGAGACCCACCAGAAATATTGGGACATTTATAGAAAAATACCCTGAAGACCCTTGAGAACACCCAGACTCCCCCCAAAGATCTTTGACTTTCCCAAGGTAAGTATGGCTATTATTTCAGAAGAGTGACAATGCTTGACAGGAAGTCAGAGACCTTTTTGTAGAGTCAAGAAAAGTAACATTAGATAAAAAAAAACAGAAGGGAAAGTCTCTCCCAGAACATGACACCTCTTTAGCTCACAATTCACCTGGGGGATCACTTCTCTGAGGTCCGCTCCAATACTTCTTGCTCTGAAGCACCTCCTCACAGCACATTTCATCTCTATTTAACGATGTCCAACTCTCATCATGTAGCCTTAAGAGATATTGGCAGTCTTCGACAATTCCTTTTATACTTTCCATGGCCTTGAAGGATTCTTATTTCAATTTTTTTGAAGTGAGCCACTCAAGATTATCTCCCAACAAATATTGTATTTCATTCTGAAGTTTATGCAGAGATGAACTTAAATTTTAAGGGGAAAAAAATTCCACTTTTCTGATATTCTAAAGAGAGCAGATAATATACATTCAACATCCTAGAAGGAAAAGTTATTGGGACAAAGTGCCCTCCACCCTTCACTCATTGCTCCCATGGGGGGAAAAGACATATGGGACTGGTGGTCAGGAGACAAAGCTGAGCAATGCCAAGTTCAGTCCCTTCAGAGAGACAATGGCCTTCTTTCTGAAGACCAGATATCCTGTTCAGCTGGAGGGAAGGAACTCACCTATGGTTGTCTGCATGGTGCAGGGACAGTTGGAGTAAACATTTTGAAATCAGGGGGAGTATTACTAAACCTATTTGGCCCACATTTAAAGCTATGTTTTTCTATCAGCTTAATCAATAATAAAGCCTTATTTTTTTTTTTTTTTTATTCCCCATCTGTTTGCCTTCTCTGGTTTGTTGCTCCACTGGCTCCAAAATCTGGAGAGAACGATGACTCATTTATTGGTCCTCCAAAATAGCATATGTAGGTCTCAGTGATGAGATGTCATAGCAACTCTTCTTTACTGGTGACTACCATCTTAAGTGAAGGTGATGAGGGGTCCTGACCCATATATGCTGCTTTTCTGTGTACCTGCATGTGACTAATAGCACATATTTGCATACAGTTCCCAAGGGTCAGTTGTAAGGTCTAGGGTTACAGGATAGAGTTTTCTCTCTTAACAGTCATGGAAAATTGAAGCTTATAATCCTGAATTTACTAGTATCATAGCTTACTGCAAGAAATCTTCACTCTTTTTGGGTCATAGACTCTTTAGATTACCCTGTAGATATGGAAAGTCATGCCAAGAAAATGCACATATTCAAAACATTTGACATCCAATTTTATCAGCTCCCTAAAGCTCTGAAATAAGTGGTTACAAATCCTGTAGCATGCTCAGATGAATGTATGACCCTGCTGTCACTTCTAACAGGCTGGCAGAGAAGAACAGAATTCTCATCTCTTAGGAAAGGGGCCCTCAGAGTTCATCTGAGCCAACTTCTCATTTTAGACTTGAGGAAACAGACCTAGAATAGTGTTGTTGAATTTGTGGCATACAAATCCTTTAAACTCCTTAGGATAGGTACTATTTTAAATGCATGGGACCTATTTTTCCATGTGCAGGAACTCTGACAGACTTTCCATCCAAAGCTACATTTCCTCTGTACTAACTTACACTACATGTGGAAAAGCAAGGCACCCAAAAGAAGTTCCTTTTGTTTCTTATCATCTTCGCGAGGATAACCGATACAGATTGCTGTTTTCAGACAAAAGAGACCAAGTATGAAGAGCTTTAAAAAATATATTGAACAAAGTTCCAGGACCCAGCAGATGCTCAACACATGATTATTATCTGACAGTGCAAGAGATACATTAAAAGTAAATAAATAAATAAAAACCACCTACTGACCCACCATTGTTTGTATGTTTGTATTTATTATAACTACATGTTTCATGTAAACATATTACGAACAAATCAGTTACAACCCTGAGGCTCTGGGCAAGTAGATACAGTGATTCTGAGCCACACAGTCCAGACAGCACTGCTGTGGAACTCCATACACCTGGCAAGAGCATTAAATCACCTTGTCACATCTTTGCCTCTCCTGGCTGGTATTTCTTTCTCTCCTTTAGTCAGCAGAATGTAAGGCTTTCCTGATTTTTATTAGTTATTTTTTCTTCTATGACCATAGAAATTAGTTCTTCTTCCAGAATTTCTCAAAATCCTGTCACTCTTGACATTCGGGGCCAGATCAATCTTTGTGCGGGGGGACCGTCTTGTGTGTTCTAGCATACTAAGCAGCATCCCTAGACTCTGTTCACTAGATGCCAGTAGCATCTCCTCACTCCCCAGCTGTGACAACCAAAATATCTCCAGACATTGCCAAATGTCCCTTGGGGGGGCAAAATCACCCTAGTCCCATGTTGAGAACCACTGCTTTAAAAGAATCTGCTTGAAACAAAAAAGACAAATCAAATGTAAATTCCAGAAAGCATCTGAAAGTTGACCTGCCCTAAGAGGGCTCCTCCCACACAGTGGGAGCTTGCTTGTTTTCTTCCCAATGGTTTCACATGCAGTTCACTGGAATTTTTTCTTCTGACCCTCTAACTTCCACTACTTTGCTACAGGACCACTTCCCCTTGTGATAAATGGTGCCATCCTTTCGGGTTCTAA
Organism: Molossus molossus; assembly: GCF_014108415.1. Lineage (NCBI taxonomy): Eukaryota > Metazoa > Chordata > Mammalia > Chiroptera > Molossidae > Molossus > Molossus molossus. Next base: position 26,584,675 of record NW_023425366.1, on the reverse strand, counting down.
TCGGTTTTGTGATGGTAGCACTCTATGTTCATGGAGGACACCAAACTTATTGCATTCAGACAAATAATAGGTGGTTGGGGTTTTTCTGATGAAAGGACATGGAGTGATTGGGAAGAAAGAGGGGATGTGGCCTAGGGTGACCTGCCTGGTCAAATTTACCTGATTAGCATAGTTATTGACTCAGTGATTCTAGAAAGTTCTTTTCAAAGTTGAGTAATTTGGAGATAACCTCAAGATACCAACCTTTTATCCAGAACCTAGCTAAATGCAGTATGGGGAACAGGTTTCCAGCGTGCCTGCCTATGAAGTGCCCTCACTTAAATTCCCTCCATCTTGCTAATTTATTACAAAGCTCTTTCCAACTCCAGGGCCAACATGCAATAATGCAGCTCATTAAGAGCCACCAGGGAGTATTTAGGAAACATGCAATAGGGACAGTTCCTTTATTTCCTTTCCCTGGAGTCTTATTTCCACTCCAAGGTTTTTCTCCATTTCTTCTAGTTTGAACAACTAAACATTGGCTCGAAAAATAACCTACCACAGTAATTCATCTCTGAGCTAGTTTTTTTTAAAAACAAAAAACAAAAAAACATTTATGTTTCCTGAAGTTGCATGTGTTTCAGTTTCAATTCCAAATTCCAAATGAGAAAAATGAACTCCTATTTTTCATCTCCAATTAAATAATACATTTCTCTAATTCTAACGCGCCCCATTCAAATCATCAAGTTGACAGAAACTCATCTAGCATATTCATTAGAAATGCCCCTTTCCTTCCACCCTCTCGCTGTGATGCTGCCTTCCCTGATTTGGGTAGTTGTTGCAGAGCACGCTGAGCCGCAAAATCAATACCTCATTAAGTTATTTCAGATCTGTGAACTGCAGCTGCTTCAGAGCACGAGCATGAAATATGGTTTCATCAATAAAATCCGAGGCTCTGTCTACGCAAAGACAAAACAATGGGGTAATTTAGTCAATGCTGTTTTTTTCTTTAAAAAAAAAAAAATAGTCAAATGAGTTGCTTGGTTTTAGGTAGGCCAAAAAATAATTTTTCTGCTATTTTTGTCACAGGTCATGGAACTAATAAACACTGTCATGATGTTCTTAGTCCATTTCTTTGAATCCCTGTAAACTATAAACAGAAAAATGCCTATTTTCTATCCTTAAATGCTGCCAAGAAGAAGTCCCTGGCAATTGCTCATGAGTGTGTTTTTCCCTTAGCTAACCTAAGCACAGACAAGAGTGACCAGCACTCATCAGTAAAGACTGAACATGTGCACTGGCCATGTAGGTGGCATGTTTGATACCTGGTTGGGGTACTCACAGGAGGCAGCCAATGGTTGTTCCTCTCTTCTTTCTCTGTCACTCTCTCTCTCCCTCCCTTCCTTTCTCTCTATAATCAGTTTTAAAAACATATTCTTGAGTGAGGATTTAAAAGAAAATGAACATTTACTATGAATAAAACCTAAGGTTAATGAGATTTTTTTTTTTAATTATAAAACATGAATTCTACCTTCAAATGACTCAATGGTCTAAGTAGGGGGCCAAGTCAAACTACATGGGGGGAAAAATCTTGCCTACAACCCAAGGCAGAATATAACTCATTGGTCAACAGTGTGGATTAGGTGCTAATGTTGGAGGAAGTTCAAAAGATAAGTAAATCAATATATGGCAACATTTACAAAAATTTGTTAGTTAATGAAGTCTTTACTTAAATTCCAAATTGATTATATATGCTACATCTAAATCAGTATTCTTCTATAATAAAAAAATGTGTTGCCTTCTTTAGAAAATTAGTCTAAGTATTACAAATTGAATTTAAGCATTTAAGAGTACGTGCTATCTGGAGAGAAATGGACTCATCACCATGAAATCATTCAAGAACCAGAACAGCAAGGATCTGATTACTTCTGGTAAATAGGTCCAAATAGTGAATTCTAATTTTTTAGAGCAGATAAAGTTATTTTTTGTCTTCAACAATGGCCGAGACAGCCAAAGTCCAGATAAAGACTCTGGAAGCACATAATCTACACAACAGGCTTTTAAAAGAATATATTCAGTAAGGCCACAGAGTCAATTCACACAGTTGACTAGAACTCAGGTCTCTTACCTTCTAGACCATTTATCTATTTACTACATCCATCTATTTATCAATTCATCTATTGATATATGTAACAACTAAAGCTCATTAATAACGATAAATTGATGAAATGTACTTACATTAATAATTCTCAGCTAAAGATTTTCCTATTTAACTGATGTTTCCTTTCTTGTGGGAGCAAAGACAGAGAGAACATTTCTGTATTAGTTTACTTTATTGTTTATCTAACCCAACATCTTAGAAAAGATATCATAAAGGCTAGTTTTCTAATAATACAGTGTGGCCCCAGATGTGCCATTTATTTCCCAAAACCTGTAAATAATAAACCTTTCTGATGATTATTGCTAAGGGTGTTTTGCAATTATGACATCCACAAGGGCCACTTTAGTACAACATTGGTTATCAGTAGGCTGAGGCTGGCATAGAAGAAATGGGTTTGCTCATGTTTATAGACTGAAGAAAAAGATGCCAAAGGGAAGGAGAGAGTGAAGATATAGAATGTGAGAAAATAAGGTCAAGTATACAGGTGGAAAACTGAACCTTATCAAGAGAAATTACACTTCATTCAGGGGCTGAACTGACTAATGCAAGTATGGGATAATTTATAGATGGAGAAGAGACTGAGAAGATAATGAAGTACTTATTGATGGTTTTATTTTTAGAGAATATAATAATAATATAATGATAATAATAATTAAAGTGATAAACATGTACTTGGTGTCACAATGTGCAAGACATTCTGCTAAGCATTTTACCTGAATTATCTCATTTGATCCCCTTAATAACCTTGTGAAGTAGATTATTATTATTATTTTGCATAACTTGCATATGAGGAAACTGGGGTTTGGATAGATTAGCTTGCCCAAGATTATGTGGCTAGTACAGAGCTATGCCAATAATCAGCACAGCACTGAAACTATGTGACAATGAGATCTTCCACTGGTTACATCTCAGTTTAAGAGAGAATGTGAGGACGAAAACTTGAAAATCTTCCTCATGATACTGGGCAGAGATGTATAACCTCCCCTAGGCAAAGGATGCTATGTGACAAATACCTTAAAGATTATATATATGTATATGTATTTATATATATATAATAACATTTATATATTTAACAATATATATTGTTTGTATAATATATATTCTATATATAATAATATTCTTAATATATATTAATAATATATATATTCTGTTTGTTAACAAACATAACACGAAATTAGCTTAGTTTACATAAGGCTTAAATGAAACTTAATCTTAGTTTTCTACTGTGCTCAGCTGATTCTTACAATATCACTATAATTGAACTGGCACTTAAAAGAGTTAATTTTTATAATTTCTTTTGATAACTGAAGTAGTTGTTTCAGCAATAAATCAGGAGACTCAGCATTTCAACTGAAATGTCCAATATCTTCCCATTAATTATGTCTTTTTAAATAAGGAGTATAAATCAAATGAGTCAAATTTATTCAAATCTGATGAAATTTTAATATTCCAAAGCAACATATATTGAAAGCACAGTACTTTTAGACCACTGTTTTGGGGAAACAAGCTTTCATTTGTGGCTCAGAAGAATGAATGTGTTTGTGAAAATCTCTCTACAGTCTTCTGTCCATTGATCCAAATGACCTGGAGAATTGAAGAAGTTAAGTAGGTAGGAGTGTTAGTTTTGCGTCGGTGAGTGGGTGTCTCCAACTGCCCATCAAAACGCTTCTCTCCTACTTTGGCTTCATGCTTTGCCAAGGTGGATGCTCAAAAACCTGGGTGTACAAGGAATGTATAAAGGCAAATGTGAATACCCTGAGGACCTAACCTCCTAGTCAATACATACAGAGTTCAAGTAAGTTATTGAATAATTGCTTTTTATCTCTCAACTTAAAAAATATATATCACACCATTCTTTTTATTATAGTTATCATGTACCTTGCAGGCTTCTCCAAAGCACTGGAACTTTTCCAGTCCCTGTAGCCCCCAGAGCCTTGCATAATATCTGATTCATGGTAGACACTCAATCAAAAAATAAAAATGAATTTAAAATATCAATTGCAGAGACTAAAATGATATATATATTTAGGGTGTAGTCAGTAATATCAGTATCCTTCGATCAAACCATTTCTTACTAAAGTCATATATTTACTAGTTGACTACACTAATATTTTTGTTCAAACATGAGAAATTCCTTTTTTCCTCCATTTATTGGTGGAGATACTGTTATTCAAGGTTTTAACCGTTTCTTGTGCCATGAATACCCTTGACAGCCTAGTGAATCTTATTTTCATAATTAAAGGAAAGGTTAAATTTCAGTTAGAAGTTTTAAAAAAGAAAACAGACAAGGGTATAATAAATTTTCCCAGCCATGTTTAGCAGCGTCCCTGAATTCTATGATACATGGACACCAGGTAAAGAAGCCCTGATGAAATCCACTTGAAATGTGTATGTTCTGTTCACAGTGTAGGCAATATTCTCTCTTTATTCTGGCTCCATTTTTTTAAAAAACATTATGCCAGATTCTCCCCTGTCTTGCATATAATCCCTCTACTCTTCTAAACATTTTGAAAATGAGTGTCCTCTATAAATTACTCATTTTAGCTAATTTTATATGGCTTTTTCTCCAAACTGATAACACTAGCTAGAACACCCCGATGAAAACAATGCCGATAAGCACACAGAGCTCCAAGTCTTTCTCTCTGTTTTCTCCCCATCAACCACAATGTTTGCAGTGGGGAGTAGGGAGGTGAACCAGTGTGTTACTCTGTGTTCAGAGCAACTGCTTGGTCTTTTTCTCCTTAATAAAACTACTTTACTCCCACACCTGAATCTTGAAATTAAATCCTAAGGACAATTCTTTTTTTAACCATGCATATATTAGTTCCTCAATCTTTCTCTTCTTTTTCTTTAACATATGCAAGTTCATACATGGAACATTCTTTTTATCATGGAGTGAGAACTATCTAGAAGATCTGAGAACCATTTGGAAATATTCGGTTCTGCTTGCCATGATATCCAAGATTAATAATCCCTCTGGTAAATGGGAAAGATCATTGAAGATTTGTAAGTTGTCCATTAAAAAACTCTCAAATGTCTTCACCCAACTCTTTTAATAAACTATAACTTGAATAAAGAAATCATGGAATGCTTTGGTGGCTACTTTTTACAAAAGACACAAACTTCAGTGTTATAAAACTTAGATAAGAACTAAGTTGGAGGTAGGTAAGAACTAAGCCATTTTCTTAGATTGCTGTCATGTATTATTCTTTTTAGAAATAAGGAAACTGGAGCAATAAATGGAGTGCACCCTTTTATTCCTTTAAACTAAACCTTCTTTCAGCGATCCGTCTATGTCCTCCAAAAGCACAGCTTCCGTTTTCACTCTGACAAACGGGCTCACGTCACAGTCTTCTCTGCAGGACATTTAATTTGTTCTGGCCTTTCTGGAGAGCACCATCATCCTGGCTTCTGCCGGCAGCCTGACTGGCGTAATGGCCCTGTGGTGTGCCATGAGATTCGTCCTCGGAAGCAGCAGGCACTGTCAGTCACAGAGCGAGCACCTGGCATTCGGACAATGAGAATACCCTGTCTGCATTTCTCCATCCTGCGTCTCTCTTCAGATCCCAGCAGCATGGGACACTCACTTCTTCCCGAGCTGGGAGCAGCTGTTGCAAAAGAGCTTGGATAGAAACATAACCGAAAGCCTATCTGACAACGAGGTTTTTTTTTAATTGCTTGAAATAATGCACGGGATGTGACACAGTTTCAAGAGAGAATCTGCATTAGAGTCGCAGTGGCTTACACAGGAAGAGCCGGTGCTCTGTTCTGTATTGGGAAACCGCTGTTGAAGGCTTACAAACCAGGCCTCTGGGAGGGAATATTTCCTTTAACAGATTTTATCCTATTTTGATGCCTTCACTAGTCTCCCCTCCCATTCTCACTACTGTTCTGATTATTATTTAAGAGGAGCCAAGGTCTGGCCACTGCAGCTCTCAGCTGGTCCTCAGCACAGGACTTAGCAAATGTCTGTTGCCACAGGATTAATTGAGAAGCTGCTTTATATGATTATCACCCATTGCTCTGAAACTCCATAAATCTCCACCAAACTTGAAAGATTCCACTGCATGACAAAATGATATCAAATATATATCTTTTTCATTCCCTACACATTTGGATCAGGGATTCCTAAACTTTTTTGTGCCATGGAGCCCTTTGGAATTTTTGTGAAATCTATAAATTCTGAATAATAAGTGTTGTTGTTTTTTAATAATAATATTATCAAGGTAGCCAGTAATACTGAAATATCACTTTCAAAATATCTAAAAATAAATGTAGAGGTTTCTAGTGTAGCACGTAAGGAGCTTAAAAGTCGCCACTCTATCCTAACAAGTAAAAACTGAACAAACTGCAAAAAATCAACAACTCTTCTTAGATCCATCAGAGAGGGAGGTCCAAGGACCAACGCTGCTCCCCAGATTGGAGAGACTAACAGATGGGCAGACACCAAGAATCACAATTTACTGACTCAGAAGCCTGTGTACAAAAACCACTTCAAGAAGCTGTGCTGGGGCAGGCAAGTCTGAGCTGTAACTGATGAATTGCTGGAGGCTCAGAATATACAAGCCTAAGAGTTAAAAACTCCAGGAGGACAGTCTTGGTGGTGGGGAGATAAAGGCACCACAGTTTGGTGAGTTTTACCTGCAGGAGTCCCACCAGGTCCTCACAGTGACTACTGGAGGAAAACCCTCATGCTTCAGAAACGGGAGATAAAAAATGACCAGTTTAAAATACTCCAGAGCATTCTGTCCTTAACAAGGCCTGCCCTCAGGGGAAACTAATGAACCAGGACCTACACTACCAGAGGGAAGGGAAATATCCAGCTAGAGCCAAGCTAAAGCCTTCCACAGGAGGGAAGGAAAACACTCAACTTCAGCCCCCTCTAGCTGTTGTCCCACCTAAAGGAGCTGGGAGGGGACTGAAAGAACTGGTCAAGTTCACAATCCAGAGGCACAGGCTCACCACCTAGTCATAGGACCACAAAGTGACCTTACCTCCATACAACTAAAGCACTTGACAAATTCAATGATTGAAAAAAAAAATCACAACAAACTGGAAATAGAAGGGAACTTCCTAACTTGATAAAGAACATCTACAAAGATGTATAGCTAACATCATTCTTCACGGTGAGAAATGAGAACCTTTTCTGCTTAGATCAGGAACAAGACAAGGATGTCCTGACTCTTACCACTACTTTCCTTTCTTTTTTTAATTTAATTTAATTTAATTTTTTAACTTTATTGTTGCGAGTATTACAGATGTCTCTCCCTTTTTTTCCCCATTGCCCCCCTGCTTCAACATCATACTGGATATCTTAGCTATTGCAATAAGATAAGAAAAGAATATAAAAGGTACAAAAATTGGGAAGGAAGAAATAAAACTGTCTTTTCTCCCTAAACTGACATGATTATACATGTAGAAAATCAGAAAGAACTGACCAAAAAATCCTGGAACTTGTAGGTAATTTTAGCAAGTTACAAGATACAAGGTTAATATACCAAAATCACACATTTTCTTTTATACTAGCAATTAATAAGTGGAATTTGAAATATAAGATTACCATTTATATTAGTATTCTCTAAAATAAAATACTTAGGTTTAAACTGAACAAAATATGGCCCTGACTGGTTTTGCTCAGTGGTTAGAGTGTTGGCCCATGGAATAAAGAGTCATGAGTTCTATTCCGACCAAGGGCACGTAACTCAGTTGCAGTTAGTCCCCAGTCCTGGTTGGGGTCGTGCTGGAGGCAACCAGTCAATGTGTCTCTCTCACATCAATGTTTCTCTCTTCCCCCACCCACTTCCACTCTATCTAAAGAAAGATAAATGGAAAAAATATCTTCTGGTAAAAATTTAAAAAATAAATAAACTGAACAAAATATGTACACAATTTATATGAGGAAAGCTATAAAACCCTAATGAAATAAATCAAAGAATAACTAAATAAATACATACGCCATGTTCATAAATAAGAAGACTCAATATTGTCAAGATATAAATTCTTCCTAACTTGATTTATGGATTCATTCCAATTTCAATCAAAATCTTAGCAAGTTACTATGTGGATGCTGATAAAGTGATTCTAAAATTAATAAGGAACAGCAAAAGCCCAGCTGGTGTGGCTCAGTGGTTGAGCGTCGACCCATGCACCAAGAGGTCGCCACTTCAATTCCTGGTCAAGGTACATGCCCAGGTTGTGGGTCAAATCCCCAGTGGGGGGCATACAGGAGGTGGCCAATTGATGTTCTCTCTCACCGATGGTTCTATCTTTCTCTCCTTCTCCCTTTCTCTCTCTAAAATTAATAAAGAAAAAAATTAAAAAATAAAAAGAATGTAAATTAAAAAATAATAATAATAAGGAATAGCAAAAGACCCAGAATATCCAACTCAGTACTGAATAAGAAGAAGAAAGTTGGAGGACTGACATTGCCTAACTTCAAGACTTACTATGAAGCTACAGTAATCAAGAGAGTATGATATTGGTGAAAGAATAGATAAATGAATAAATGAAACAAAATAGAGCACCAGAAAATGACGCACATTTACACACTCACACAAATACACCCAACTGATCTTTGACAAAGGAGCAAAAGCAATGCAGTAGAGCAAAGACAATTTTTTCAACAAGTGGTACTAGAACAACTAGATAGCCACATGCAAAAAAATGAATCTAGACATAGACCTTACATTGTTGTTCTTGGCTAGACAACAGGAGCCACAGAGATGGCAGTAGTAATCAAGTACCATCCCTACCAGTAGGAGCCCAAGTACCAGGAGAAGCAACACAACATCCCACTGACATGAGGGCGTGCAATGAAGTGGGTTGTGTTCTCCCCCAACTTTGTATGTTGAAGCCCCAACCCCCAATGTGACTGTATTTGGAGACAGGGATTTTGAAAATGAATTAAGGTTAGATGAGATCATGACAGTAGGGCACTTATGATGGAAATAGGGGTTTTATAAGAAGAGGAAGAGAGTAATCTCTCTCTACCATTTGAGGACACAGTGAGAAGACAGAAGTCTGTAAGCCAGGAAGGGGTTCCTCAACAGGAACTATATCAGTCAGCACCTTGATCTTGGACTCCACAGCTTCCAAAACTGTGAGAAATCAATGTCTATTGTCTATGATATTTTGTTATAGCAGCCTGATATAATACAAGATTCCCTGCACGGCAGAGAGAGGATGGGAACAGAAGAAAAGGAAAGCATATCAAATGACTTGATGTTGGTAAGATTGCTCCTGGGTACAATTAAGTATGTCTCAAAACACTAAAAAACACATTGGGTCAACACATGTCCTATATCATAACAAGAGGGTCAGGAGCCAGGAAAACAGAAGTTAATAACATCAACAATAGGTAACATTTTTTAATAACTTTAAATGTGCCAATTCTGTTCCCAGAAAAGTTAACTATTGTTATGCCATTAGATTAAAAGTGTGAATGGTTATATCTTACAAAATGCAATAGCCCAGCTGGGCCAGTGTGACTCAGTGGTTGAGCATCAACCCATGAACCAAGAGGTCGCTGGTTCAATTCCCGGTCAGGGCACATGTCCAGGTTGTGGGCCAAATCCCCAGCAGGGGGCATGCAGGAAGTGGGCAATCAATGTTCTCTTTCATCAATATTTCTATCTATCTCTCCCTCTCCCTTCCTCTCTCTCTAAAATCAATAAAGAAAAAAATTTACAAAACAACAACAAAAAACCCAAAATGCAATGGCCCAAAGTTTATAATATATGATGTTTAATGCAGCTATGTTTATACATTTCACATATACTTATTGAGACAGGTAGCAGGAAGCATGACTATCTTTTCCAACTATGGCAGAAATTAAAGCACTCAATGATACAGAAATGGTTCATTCCACAAGATCAGAAAGCTTAAGACTTACTTCTGAAATACACCTGGATTGTAGACTTTATATAAATAGAAATAGAGATTCTCCAGCACTTCCAACAAATATAGTGTATTAATATGAACAAACTTCTTTATTTTTATGATTCAAGATCCTACCATCTGCCCACAGGTGGGAGATGCCCTCTCCCATTCCTGGACCACACCTGCTCTGACTGGCTTTCCCATCCATAGAAAATAGGAGGGATTTCTGGGCTGATCAAGGAAGACGATATGGCCACAAGGTGGCAGTAGCACACACAAGCTGTATTCTGGTGATGCTTTGACAGGTTTACATGCAGGAAAGCCCCTAGGGCATGAGACTGTTCTAAAGCTACTGCACTGGGGCCACCATCCAGAAAAGTAGGAAGGCAAAGGAACTCCCGAGAAAGAGGGAGATCAGAGAGGGTCCTTCACATCTAGGTAATGTTATTCAGCACTCCAGCTGAGTTTCTGGCTTCAAAGGGCAGCAGCAGTGACTTGGGGTCTTCATAACCCTGGGGTATATAATATATGGCTAGCAAGTGTTGGACAGTTTCAAAGGCTATGTTAACAAGGCAAGCTCTGAGGCCAAAAAAAACATTAAAGGAAGATAAACAATCCAATTAGAAACTGGGCAGACGACCTGAATAGACACTTCTCTAAACAGGACATACAAATGGCCAGGAGACATGAAAAAATGTTCAACATCTCTAATCATCAGAGAGAGGCTAATTAAAATGACAATGAGCTATCACCTCACACCTGCCAGAATGGCTGCCATCAACAAATCTTCAATCAACAAATGCTGGCGAGGGTGTGGAGAAAAGGGGGCTCTAGCACACTACAGGTGGGAATGCAGACTAGTGTAGCCACTATGGAAAACAATGGTGTTCCTGAAAAAATTAAAAATTGAACTTCCATTTGACCCAGTGATCCCACTTCTTGAAATATATCCTAAGAAGCCTGAAACACCAATGAGGAAGAATATATGCACCCCTATGTTCATAGCAGCACCATGTATAATAGCTAAAATCTGGAACAGCCCAAGTGTCCATCAATAGATGAGTGGAGCCCTGGCCAGTTTGGCTCAGCGGTAGGAGCGTCCGCCTGCGGTCCGGAGAGACCCGGGTTCGGTTCCCACTAAGGGCATGTACCTCAGTTGCAGTTTGTCTCTGAGCCTGGTTGGTCGTGCGGGTGGCAGCCACTCAATGTGTCCCTTTCACATCGATGTTTCCCTCTCTCTCTCTCCCTCCCACTCTATCTGTACAAAAAATGGAAAAATGTCCTCGGGTGAGGATAAAAAAAAAAAATAGATGAGTGGATAAAAAAGTTGTGGTACATTTACACAATAGAATACTATGCAGCTATAAGAAAAAAAGATCTCTTATCCTTTGAGATGACATGGAGGGACCTGGAGAGTATTATGCTAAGCAAAATAAGCCAGTCAGAGAAAGACAAGTACCACATGATCTCACTTATTTGTGGAACATAATGAACAAAAGAAGCTGTTGATCAAAAGAGATCCAGAATCTTGAAAGTAGGGAACAGACTGACAAACCTCAGAGGGATGGGGGGGATAAACCAAAGAAAGTATATGCATATATGCACAACCAATCAACACATACACTAGGCTGGGGAAGGCAGGAAGGGGTGGAGGCGAGAAGGAGGGAGTCAGTGGGGATAAAGGGAGACATCTGTAACACTTTCAACAATAAAAATAAATAAAACGTGCTTATTTGAGCTGTGTTTAAAACAACTGAATGTGTAAAAAGTTGTCTGGCTCTGACAGGCTTTTGAGCTAATTGATCTCAGCCTGCTGTGAAGAAACAAGCCATCAAGTGGCCATATACGGGGGCCATCTTTGGCTCATTTGTATAACACCATCTCTTCCCTACACATCCTCTGTCTCTTCATGGAGCTGCTGTCCCTACTCAACCACATCTCAACTCAATCTGCTCCCAGGTTCTGCCACCCCCATGTAGCAATGCCAGCCCACCATCCCTCCTCACCTTCCATCCCTATCCTATAACTCCTTGGTTCTCCATGGAGATTGGAGTTGTGATGTTCAGACTTTTACTTTATTGCTGATGCTATGTCCTGCCTGGGCTGTTCTTACACCTATGTTTTCTCTGCTACCTTGATGGTTTCTTGCCCCCTGGCTTACTTCCCCTTTACTTCTTTGTTGCTGCCTTAATAGGACTTACATCAGTCTACAAGGAATTCACTTTAAAATCTGTTTACTTTTTACATTATATGCATGCTCTCCTTTTCTCTGTTAGATTGGGAATCACCTGAGAAAACCAACCTCCTCAGCTTTATTCACTCCTGGATTACCAATGCCTGGAATAGTGACTGGCACAGAGTAGGTGCAAAGTTATTAAATGAATGAATGGACTGTATGGTTGACGGTTATGTAATCCAAACCTTCTCTGAGGACTGAAGTATTCATTTTTTCAAAGCCATTTACTTAAAGTGATAGTATTCGCACCTAACTTCCAGGACGTTTGTTTTAAACAAAAATTGATGATTAAAGTTCCTTTTTTCCTACCCTTAAATATTGAATCCTCCTGCAGGGATTGCTTTGTACTGATTGGTTTAGGTTTGTGACCAAAGGAATTGTTCATATCAGTGACTGCCCAAAAACAATGACCATATCATGAGTATTTGTGAATCATATATCACTTAACACATGGCTTTAAAGGTCGGGAAACACTGCTTACATTTTATTTCTTTAATACATATTTATGAAATGCCTATTATTAAATTCCAAAGATAAAGTGGTAAAGCAAACCAGACAGAATGTAAATTGTGGTATTCTCTATGCTAGCATTTTTCCAAGTGTTCTGGGCTGCACACTATAAAAGTATTTCTTTTACGTTAAAGTCTTCCATGGAGAGGTTTGGGAAATCTTGGAGACTAGACCTTTTTATGAAGCTTCATCATGCAGATGAAAATGAAAGAGGCTTTGAAAAGTCCTATCATTTAAAAGCAATCTAAATCCAGAATTTTTCAAATTTATATTTGACTATAGAAGTCCCAGTAACATACCTTGGAACTACTCTTCAGAAAATTATTCTTTGGAGTGTGCCCTCCTAGTTAGTTAAACTGTCAACAGCAGAGCCCAGAGCAACTGGCCATGTGAGGAACTTGAGTTTCTGAGGCTGCAATTCAGGGAACAGTAGTAAGGACTCCGCAGGTCTTCCAGGTCAGCAGGACAATCTCGTGTAGCATTTATGTTTATTCAGTCACATTGGGGCTTTTATATAATTGGCAATCCACTTACAGCATTTAATCACCCCACGAGTTTCTTAGCAGAAGCAGCACATATCATTTTATTAATTTCAAAAAAGCGTTTGTGTAGTGATTGTTTTATTACTGCAGCATACAAAAGTAGGCCAACTACATGGTTTACCAGGATTTGGAAGCACCAATGGTTTGAGAGATTGAAAACCCACCATTTCAGCCATATTCATAATAGCCTATGTTTATTGAGTTTTTATAATGTGCTAACCTCTTTAACTAAATTATTTTTTTAATTCTAATAACATCCTTATTAAATAGCTGCTAATATTACTTCCAACTGACTTAGAGTAAAAAAAAAAAAAAAAAACAAAAAAAAAACCAGCTAGTCCATGTGTGGATGTGGGCAGGAGGTAATCTAAATCCAAATCCAGGGAGTCTGATCCAGAACCTGCTTACACACTACACTGAACATATACTGATCCCTCTGGATCTGTACTGTCAGTACAGTAGCACTAACCTCCTACAGCTATCACTTACACAAACTGAGATGAGGCTGAGGGGACTCTGATATCCAAAGATGAAAGATGAAGTGGGTGGGAAAGGAGTCTGAGAATGAGGAGCCCAGGCAAATGGGGTATCCTGGAAGCCAAGTGAAGAAAGTGTTTCAGGAGGAGGGAGAAATCAGCTGTGTCAAATGCCAAACAGGTCAAGTTAGATAACTACCAAAAAAGGACCACTGGACTTGCCAGTGGCGAAGGCAGGCATGTTCTTGGTAGGAGTAATTTGGGCGCCTTTATAGGGATGAAAAACTGGGTGAAGTCCATTAAACTGGAGAAGAAAAATTGGAGACAGAGAGCATAGACAACAATTCAAGAAGTACTGTTATAAAGGGAAGGAGAGAAATAGGACAATAGCTGGAAGTGAAATAGGCCCAAAAGAAGGGTTTCCTTCCTGGAAATGGAGAAATAGAGCAAGTTTGTGTGCTGACGGTTATGATCCAGTAAATTGGGGGAAATTGCTGATGTGTTAGAGAGGGTTTTGATTGCCGGGGCAATGTCCACAAGAAGACACCAGTGGTGAGACATTCACAGAGAGTTGGTTCATCCATAGTAAGAGAAGTAAGGTTATGTGAGCACAGGTGCAGGTAGGTGGGGAGGTGTAGTAGTGAGAGCTATGGCATTTCTCTTCTGATCCCTTCAGTCTTTTCAGTGAAATAGGAAGACATTTACTGGCTGAGATATGAAGATCTGAGAAGAGAGGAGAATGGATGAAACTGTCATCCAGAGAGTAGAGAAGCGAATGATCTGGGAAAACACCATGATTGCCAAGCCGAGTATCTGGGCTTTCTTGATGTCATCAAATGTGAATTTAGAGTGACACCGATTCGCATCACTGTGTGTTTTTCTCCAGCTATGTTCACAGAAACAAAGAAAAGGTGCCAATCAAGAGCGGAACAAAAGGGTTGAAGATATAGGCAAGGACGTGATTTTAATGATTGACCCTAGAAGGTAGAGAGTGCAGTGAGGATGTGAGGGAATGAGGGACAGTGAGAAGGTGGTAGGGCCCTCGTGGGCAGCCAGGTTGCTGGACTGTCAGAATCCAGATGCTAGAGGCAAAGAGTTTTAAAAGTTGAATGTAGGAGAGATGCAGAGGTTGTTGCTGTTGAATGACAAAGGAGTGAGAGGCTGAGATGAAGGAAGATCAGATCATCAATGTGAGAAAGTCAAGGAACTGTGAAGCTACATGAGCACAGAAATCCTCAAGAATTAAGACCAGAGTAGTATTGGAGAGAGAGAGTCAGGAGCTCAGACCTTTCTCCCTTTTTAACGTATACACGGCTCTACCATCCTGACACTGAACTCCAGGAGCTCAGATATTTAGGAAGGAAAGGAGTCACAGTGATGATGGGGAAGGAGACATATGGATGACTACCCCAAGAGGAGCACAGTTGGATTGGTTCCCCCGCCACATGTGTAACTAGAGTTAGAATGGATGGGATCTAACTTCATCCAAGTTAGAATGGATGGGATCTGACAAACCCAACTGCCTGATTCAGCCAGCTGTATGAACATGGTCCGATGGACAGACACAATCTGAACCCATCAGGCTTTCTTCCCTGTGGCATGTCCGTACAGGGAGCAGCCAAACGCATACAATCCTGACTGCTAAAAGCACGCCATGAAAACTGCTTCTATTTGGTTCACAAACACATACACAAATCCAGAGAGTAAAATGTACCACTAGATTAATTATTATTGGGGTAGGGAGACAGGACTGTCTTTCCCAAAACCCAGTGAAGCCTTTTATAAGATGAAGCCAGATCTTTAAACGCCTGACACTGATTGGGGAAAAAGGTGTTATTTTAATTATTTTCATATGAAGCATTTTCAAAAACCTTCTCATACAATTGTCACATAGCCATGAATTAGTCATCTCTTTGTTTCAGTCATCAGCTCTGCCAGAGCAAGTCCATGCCAACGCTCTCATCCACCTCTTCTCTCTCCAAATCTGGAATAACTGTTTCTCACATCCTAAAGCAGCCATGTTTACCAAAATGAATGGCCAATGGAACAGGCATTCTATTCAAAATCAGAAAGTAATTACTTCCACATGGCCAATAACTCAGTAAGTTATTTTTAAAAGGCGTTCTTGAAAGGTAAAGAAGTGACCATACACACTTTCTATAGAAACACCCATCGTGCTTCCTCGTCAAGGTCTTTGCTGCAGATGTTCTGCCTCAAGCCTTCTCCCCTCTGACATCTGCTTGGCTCATTCCTTATTTCATTCTGGTCTCTGTTCAAGCGTTATGTCCCCAGAGAAGCCTGCTTTGATAACCCTCTCTAAATTGGTACTGTTAGGTTACCAATGATTCTCTCATCTACTGAACTACTCTCTTTTATTTTTCTTTATCATTACCTGGGACCTTCACCATTACCTGGTGTCTGTTTTGGTTATTAGTGGACACCCAGTGCCCAGAACACTGAATCTGGAACAAAGCCAACACTCAGTAAATATTTATTAAATGAATGAACAGGTGAATGTATGAATGAACAGAGGAATGCAAGAAATACCATCCCAGGGAGAGAAAACTTTTACAAATAAATTAGGTTCATAATAAGAAAATAACTGTTTAAAATATATTCTCCACAAGTTTAAACCATTAAGAAATAGTCAAGTCACAGAAGAGAATATTGTAATCCTTTCTGTTGAAGAGAGAATTTCACTTAGCCAAGAAAAAGCAAACAAGAAATGTCAATCTAGAGGGTAATTTTACTTGAAAGGTAAGTACTCAGAACAAAGTCTTATAATGGAAGTGTTTCATCAAAGCACACTGCACACTTGACAAAGCACTTTCATTAGTGTAATTTATGTCATGGTTGGTTTGAGCACGCCAAGATACACACATATTAAACATAACAACGACACAAAAATGTACACAGAACTCCTTGTCTAGTTTTGAGAAATAGGTAAATCTTACTTCTGTTGATAATCACATTGGTATTTATGGGAATTACTGTGTTAAGTTACATGAGGTATTTCTTGCCAGAGGATCAATTTAACATGCTGCCCTAAAGAGCATCAATCGTCTGAAAAATTTCCTCCTTATAGTTTCAGGCAATGTGAGATGGCATTTTCAGATACTCCTGGATGAATTCCAACTCAGTACTCACAAATTCATTGATTTGTTTGGAGGAGGATGGGTGGAGTGGAAGGATGGGTGGACACAGAGGCCAAAGCGAACTAGCTGAATGACGACTTCCATTTGTCGTGCAGGCCTACAAATAAAATAGAACTATAGCTCAGTTCAGAAACTGCATGACTATCTTGCATTTTATTTTCAATAAATAAACTCTTGTAGCCTAGTGATATTATTTTATAGAGACATTTGTCTATTCATTTCTAAATATATATTATACATAATTCACTTAACCCCAATGTTTTGTTCCATTCTTTTATTCCAGAACCTTGAACATGTACTTCAGCAGAAATCTACAAATGCTCTTCTGAAATTCTCTACTTTAATTTGAGTAATCTAAAAGTCAGAAAGAGAAAATATTTACATCCATTCTAGACAACATGCTCAACCAGCTATCCAAGTTAAATCATTTTACCCTTTCATAAAGATTTCTATTTCTAAAAGACTTATTAGATGCTTTTAAGATTTTAATCTACTTTCTTGACACATAACCCTGTGGTATGTATCACATACCTTACTCACATAATACAGGGGCTATATACACAATTTTAATCTGATACAACTTGAGGTTGACTCTTTTTAGTGTCAAATTCATCCACAATCTTCCTAGACTAAGGGCCTTAAAAAAAAAGAAGGTGAAATGTGTGTCTAGCATTTCAGATAATCCTGCTTTATATGCTGAGATTTATCTTCTGTTCCCTGAGTGTTGGTCACTAACTTTATTTCATTAATTCACTGACTCATTTACCCTTTGTTCATCAAGTCTTTCTGTAAGCACCAACTAATTAGATGGAGGTAAACTGGGTGCTAAAACAGTACAGCTTGCCCGGCCGGTGTGGCTCAGTGGTTGAGCACCAACCCATGCACCAAGAGGTTGCTGGTTTGATTCCTGGTCAGGGTACATGTCCAGGTAGTGGGCCAAATTCCCAGTGGGGGGCATGCAAGAGGTGGCCAATCAATGTTCTCTCTCATCGATGTTTTTATCTCTCTCTTGCCTTCTCTCTCTAAAATCAATAAAGATTAAAAAAATTAAAAAAAAAACAAAAAACAGTCCAGCTTGCCCAGCTGGTGTGGCTAGGGGATTGAGCATCATCCCATGGACTGAGAGGTCCTGGTTTGATTCTCGGTCAGGGCACATGCCCAGGCTGTAGACTCATGTGCAGGAAGGAACTAATCGATGTTTCTATCTCTCTCTCTCCCTTCCTCTTTCTCTAAAAAAAATCAATAAAAACACAGTACAGTTTATCAGTAATGATTTCCTATCTTGTTTTCATTAATGTCCCTCATATACTCAGAGGCAAGTCTCTTGCCTTTGTGATTTGCAGAAACCTAGTGTTTCACATTTAGCTACTGACCCTCTAGGAAAGAGGTCATCACCTAACTTCAAGAATCAGACTGTTCTTCATGCTTGCTATGCATAATATTCCCTCAAGGCGGATGTTGCCTTTGTCTCCTAGGGTATTTCAGGATGTCTGTGAAAGATACTCACTGAATATAGTCGATGATGCTGATAGACTAATTTCATTGCACTATGCTAGACCCAGGAAATGATTCTTCTCAAAAGGGTCAAATCAGACGTCCTATGGCATATGATGTTTTCTTTACCTTCTTCTTCCATGAATAATTGATCAAAAAGCATTCTCAAATTCTGAACAACACAAACACAGAATGAATTATTAACACGAGCTTCCCCAATCTAATCATCTTCTCTTCCTCTTTGACTTTATCCTCCTTGCCAATCTTATCATGACTCAGTAGAAAATTCTCTATCTTGGGCTCTTCTGTCAAAGGGCTGAATGCTCAAAATGTTCGCGTCTCGTTTCTTTATCTGTGAAGGGAAGGGTTGACTTCAATGATTTTATGGCCTGTCAGTTGGGATAGTTTGTTATTTTTATATCAAGATGTAGGAGTAGGGGTGATTCTTTCCCCCCAGTGCAATTAGGCTGCTTCTCTGAAGGAGAATTTGAGAAATCTCCGCCCAGCGTTAGGTGAAGACCAAGGCTTAAAATAGAGGGTACATTTCCACTGGTTACTAGCATAATAATAGATCCAAGTCATTGGTAACAATTGTTCAAAACTGGAAGCAGATGAAGAGAAAATCAAGTGGAATATGTAAATTATGCTCGTCTGTGAATTCTCTGAGAGAAGATTCTGCCAGTTGGTCCCTTGTTTTTAGTGCACTTCCTGGAAGACTTCACACCTTTTCATTAATGTCAAAGAGTTTTAATCTGGTGCATACGCTCTGCCTTTATTTCCTTCTTCCAACTCTTCATCATTTCTCTCTCGGCCCTACGCCGCCCACCTCTTCTTTTCTTTTCTGCTACCAGTCTATGGATATTGTCCCAATCTGAAATGGAGCTGAAAGACGAAAGAGGGAGAGAAAGAAGAAACAGAGGTGGGCATCATCTAGTGGGAACAGAAATACAATCAAGGGCAGGGAGTGGCTGTCATGCATTTACTTGTTTCTGGTCCAAGAACTTTCATTGCGCTGATGTGCACTGTGGGTCTTGTGGGCATAAGACGTGATGTGGATGGTGAATGTCTAGACTCAGCACATCCTGTAATGAGTGTGCAGTCTACCAGGACATGGTGCCTTCAGGGAGCCAGGAGTTTAGACTCCGCGTTTGTTGTTGTGAAGTCAGCAATCTGTCAAAGCAAGTGGAAGAGGAGAGGCAGGGAAAGGGAGGAGGGAAAGGGAGAAAGCGGGAGACAGAAGTAACAAGGAAGAGAGAGAGGGTATGCATTTGGTTCTGACAGTATTTGTCTCTAACTCAGTGCATCTCACCAGGGAAAACTTGGCTTGGTCTAGGAGTAGATAATATCAGGCTTTCAAGATATTTTTTCTTTAGCACCTTTAAAAGGATAACTACATCCACAAATATTATATTGACAGTCTAATTAATTTATCCTGTATGACAGAATGTATATTGTAAAATGGAAGAGGTAGTATGTACCACTGGAAAACACTACATCTTATACACACAAGTTCTCATACATGGTTTCTTATGGGTTTAAAAAGATTAGACTGAACTTTGTTCATTGGGTTTACTATTTATTGTAAAAATGTCCTGGACAAGGCCCTGGAGCAACAAAGGGTGAAGAAGACATGGCTCCTACCCTAGAGAAGCTGATAACTCTAGTAGAGTGTAGCTTATTGGTCTGTCTTGATTGCCACGAACAGAATCCACTCTAGCTATTTTCAACAACAACAAAAAGTATTTTTAAAGAACTTTACTGAGTAGCTCAAAGAATCACCAGAGTAGCTGGACACTCCCACTGGAATTAAGAAAGGTTATCACTGCCAGAGGCACGATGAGGAGCAAACTGATTGGACCACTAGTTGTGACTGATGCCCTTTTGTCACTTAATGTCGCCTTCAATTCTATTCACAAGGGAACACTTTTATATGTCCCCACAAATTGGGTCAATCTACTTAAATGTCAATCCCTGCCCTGGAGAGGAGACCAGCTAGTGCACAATAAATATTTGCTGCTGTGAATTGTCGCTTGTATCCAATGAGTCTTGGCAATGGCATTGGCTTTTATTGAATTTAAAATATAAGCAGCAGCCTGGCCAGTGTGGCTCAGTGGTTGAGTATCAGCTCATGCACCAAGAAGTCACTGGTTCAATTCCCAGTCAGGGCCCATGCCCAGGTTGTGGGCCTGATCTTCAGTGGAGGGCATACAGGAGGTAGCCAATCAATGTTCTCTCTCATCGATGTTTCTGTTTCTCTCTCTAAAATCCATAAAGAAAAAAAATTTAAAAATAAAATATAAGAAGCAGAACATAGAAATCATGGCTTCCATTTGGTCACACTGGTCCACCCCCAAGTGGTCTCCCTGAATTCCTGGGATGCAGGGAGTGGACTTTGCAAGGCACTGGGATGCCTGTGTAAACCAGAGAGGCTTGTTTGTTTGGGGTTTATTTGATTGAGATTTAGGGATTGGATTAAATAATCAGAAATAATCCACATAATATGTGCCTGACACAAAAAAGATGTTCAGTAAAATGGAAGCCATGATTTCTATGTTCTGCTTCTTATATTTTATTTTTAAATTTTACTGAACATCTTTTTTGTGTCAGGCACATATTATGTGGATTATTTCTGATTATTTAATCCAATCCCTAAATCTCAATCAAATAAACCCCAAACAAACAAGCCTCTCTGGTTTACACAGGCATCCCAGTGCCTTGCAAAGTCCACTCCCTGCACCCCAGGAATTCAGGGGGACCACTTGGGGGTTGACCAGTGTGACCAGGGCCTCTCTCAGGTCTATTGAGGTGGCTTCTGGTGGCTGCAGGGCTCAGAGACACATGGACACCACACTGTGGAGGCAACTGCACCTCTCAGGCCTTTGTCCTTCAATTAGCTCCCACTGGCACCTAGCAATTCCTCCCTTGGTGGTATCTGGGCGGAGGTGACATCAAACAAGGGTGAAAGGAAACTGTTTTTGAATCACACTTAACACTCTTGGTTTTATCATACCGCGACTTTTCTTCCACGGTGGCTTGTCCTCCCTTCTAGCAACTTGGACCTTCTTTGTCTGTCAAACGTGCCTATTTATTCCTTAATTCCAATGTGGATCTGATTTGTGCATCTTTCCACACCCCTAGCCTCCAGAGATGTTGATTCTGAAAAGGGGTTTTGTTGCCAGGATCCTTCCCCATTCACAGGAAAAAAATATTTGTTCCATAACCAGCAACCTTGCAAGGAGATACTACTGTCCCTGTTTTATTTAAACGTTTCCAGTATGAAATGTGATAAAATCAAGTTATTTTGCTAACGTGACAGAATCACAGGTCATTGTTTTCTTTCATTTTTTTCCCTACTGATGTTAAATGATCATTTGCTCATAAAAAAGAATAAACTCTATAGGAGACTCAAGAGTTTATGCATCTATCACAGACTGGTAGATCAAATATTAAATACATAGAAGAGAACTTTTAAAATTATGTCCCAATTACTCTGAATATAAAACACTAGTGTTGTCAACAATTACTTCCAGTCACCTTTGCCAAGAAAGCAATATGTATGTTTACAGTAACCTACAGGGCCTTACATGACCTGTCTTTACCACCCCCTTTGTAGTCACATTCTCTCGTTTGCTCACTCCAGCCACATTAGCCTCTTGCTGGTTTTATAAAAAAACGACAACAACAACAACAACAACAACAACAAAAAAACACGTTTTTACAGAACAAGAACTTTTGACCTTGCAGCCTCATGCTTCCCTCACCTCCTTAGGCCTTTGCTCCAATATCCCCTTCTCAGTGAGACCTTCCCTAATGGTCCTACCTGAAATGTAAAAACCCCTCTCCCATCCCTATCCTTTTCAGTTTTGTTTTTCTCTAGAGAACTTGTGGCCCTCTGACACTGAACCCTAGCAACAAAGCCCTCTGGAGGACACATGTGCTGGCTCTGTTCTGAGAGCTTTCTGCACACACTTTCATTTAACCCTCAGGGCAACAATGCAAGGTGGGTCCTCTATTGATCCCATTTTACAGATAAGGAAACTGAGCTGCAGAGAAATTGAGTAACTTGCCCAACATCACACAATGACTAAGTGGTTTTGATGATGAGGATTTGACCTCTGTGCGGCATGCTAGGGCCAGAGAGTTCAGTTTTACCTGCCATGCTTTCAGTACTTAACTTAACCCATTACTTTGTTTATGTTGAGTCTCCCCTCACTGCAGTGTAAGCTCCAAGAATTGTCACTTTTTCTTGCTCTATCCTCAATGCTTAGCACAGTGCCTGGCCTATAGTAGCTGTCTAATTGATATTTGTGTACTTAATTAATTCATTAATTAACTAGTATACATTTATAATCCCTATTTCAGCTTCTAGTGTGTGCCTGTATGTGTTAAATGCCTACTAAATATATATATATATATATATATATATATATATATATATATATATTTATGAGAGAGAGAGAGAGAAACATCAATGTGAGAGAGACATATCGACTGGTTGCCTCCTGCACCACCCTGACCAGGGCCAGGGCAGGGACCAAACTGCAACCAAGGTACGTGCCCTTGACTGGAATCAAACCCACAACTCTTTGGTCCTTGACCAACACTCTAACCACTAAGCCAAACCGGTCAGGGCCCTAGTAAATACTTTTTAAAATGACATAAATCCCTAATGGCACATTTCCTTAACCATATTCCCCTATTGTGCTGCTCAGGAGGAAGCATTCAGGTGACTTTTGGAACAAAACATTCTGCGTCTGACTTGGCGGAAGACCCAAAGGCCAAGAACACAACAGTAAGTGCCAATGGCCCACACCCCACAACAGTGCTGCAGGACAAGCAAAGAAGGGCTGAGGCGCTTTTCCAAAGCTGACGAGCTCCGGAAGGTCCCAGAGAGAGGCTGGGCCTCCTCTGCAGCCTGGTACACCTCCTCTCTGCTCCATAAACCGAATTTGACAGCAATAGCTGTTTCTGAGACGTGCATGTCAGCTTTCATCTCCTCTGTGCCTGGCCTCAAAAACAGACAAGAGCCACTCCACAGCGCTGAGCCTCAAAGATGTGCGCCTACCATCGGCCCATGCTCCCCAAGCCTCTCCCCCAGGACAACACCTGACAGAAAGCCAGGCTGATGCTCCATCTCAGTTAATCCACTAGGACATGCAACCTGTTTTGCAATTTGCTTTAGTTCACGTTCATCCTTTTCATCTGTGTCCAGTCCTCCAGCCTAGACCCTTCCTCCTCAATGAAAACAAGAATCACAATGAAGAACAGTCATTTGACTGCATTGCCTGCCACCCTCTGGAATTAAGCAAGGTCAAAACACCACGTCAGAATGCCTCCAGCCTCTTTGCTGACATGTTAGGTTAGTGACGAGCTTCTTCAGCTGTGCCTCCTCCAACTTCTGCCCAAGAGCTCCGCCTGAGTAACAGTTTAGTCCTGCCCTTCCCCAGTGCAACCCTCCAGCTTAGCCTCCATCTCTGGGCAGCTGCCGGCCGGCCCACCACACCATCTGTCACACTGGCTCTCTGCCGACAGGATATGAGCCAGTGGTTTACGGCATCCAGTGAAGGCGCCCAGGAAGATGAGGATCTGCTGGATCAGTGGCATTGTGTTTACACATTCCACCTCTCTTGCTGGAAGCCCTTCCTGATCGCACCTGTTGACAATTGTTCATGTGGGAGAATCTGCGCCTCCCACAGCAGAGGGAGCACCCGCCTCCAAGCAGGGTTGGCACAGCGATTAATCTTGGCAGCAGTCCCTACGGCTCTTCCTCAGCCGGAGAGGGAGGTCTCTGCAAGCTCAGCTCCATGCCTGCTCTTTCATTATTCACAATCGCTGGGGAAGAATTCCCCAATGGGGAAGAAATTAGACCAAGCTGACTTTGTGGTCTTGCAATCTCGGGTTGCATGTCTAGATCAGTGTCAGCCACAGGATTGTGTGGTTACTTAAATTGTCAATTCGCTTCATATTATAATTTCTCGAGGAAAATTGGTGTATAGAAATGAGCCTGCCTCAGACACCCAATTAGCCACATTCCTAGCAACTTGTTTTCTGTCTTAGGCTGAATGTTTGGCATTTGATAGAAGGAGGAGGATGCAGGAGCTAGGGTGGAGAAAAATAGGGATAAAGAGAGCATAATTAATTACACAGACCAATTTGTGATCAAATCGGGATTATGTGGACTTGTCCCCATGCACCATTTCATAAAAAAGAGAGAACTGTGCATTTTCTAGGATACGCTGGATCAATAAACCGCCCATGGGGGTCACTACAACCCTATTAAGCTAATCAGGTAGCATTTAGAGCATTGAATAGAAACATTCTCTCTTTCCTAGTGTGAGAGAAAAAAGTTTAATAGTTTCAATGTCATCCTTCCAAAAACTCAGAGTACCAGTTTGGAGGTTTGGGGAATGGCACACTCTCAGGCATATACTACTTTGGGGAGACAAACTGCAGTGAGTCTGGTTTATGATCCCACCCAAGAATCTATGGGAGTGGCCTTTCCAGAGGGCCAGGAAAGCCAATAACACAAGATTAGGCCTCAGGGGAGAGGGGGCTGGGCCTTCCTTTATTCTGAGGCCCCAGGAGGCAACCCACACCCTAGTCAATTCTCTGTAAATTTCCACTTTCATCAACGTAGGAAATTATAGGAAAGAGTGGCAAAAATAACTCCTAATTACCCTCTTCCCAAATGTCCGGGGCATTGGAATGGGTGTCTGTATGCAGGGTGCATATGCCTTTTAGGGGCACACCCCGGCAGGGAGAGGGCTCACACAACACCTGCATTGTCCACACCACTGTACTTAGAGTGCTCTTCTGTTCAGCAGCAACTCTCACTTCCTTTTCCGGTTAGGACTTTCATGATACTAATTAATGAGTTGTTTTTCAATGAGACTTAAGTTTATGATGATACGATGGTGAATAAACTGACATTTCTGTTTCATGATGCAAGCTCTCTGCTGGGCAGCATTGCCAGTGGGGGGTGGGGGGGAGGCTCCTCTCTCACTGTGCAAGAATTCTCTCCCCTTTCCATGATGAGTCCCTGATCACCAGCTAATTATATATGGCGTAGACCACAGTCTGCCCTTTGCTGACCTGAGACCATGCAATTTACTTTCTTTCAGACAAGAAACCTAACTAAAGCCAAAATGCTGAGGTCATTAAATGTATTTCCATCCATTAAGTAGGCCAGGAAATTGCTTGTTCCTTTCATTGAATTTCTCTACATGAATTGAAATACAAAATAGGCATAAGTGTAGATTATGAAGTAATCTACACTTCAGTTTTTTTTCCAACTTCAGTTTACCTACTTTAATATATGTTCATACTCGCCCGGCCGGTATGGCTCAGTGGTTGAGCATCAACCCATGCACCAAGAGGTCGCCAGTTCAATTCCCAGTCAGGGCACATGCCCAGGTTGTGGGCCAAATCCCCAGTGGGGGGCATGCAGGAGGTGGCCAGTCGATGTTCTCTCTCATCAATGTTTCTATCTCTCTCTCCCTCTCCCTTCCTCTCTCTCTCTAAAATCAATAAAGAAAAAAAATGTTCATATTCATGTATAAATGATATATTATGGGAACATCATGTCACAGTCTCTTCCCGTCCTTAAGTGAAATGGATCCTGCATCATTTGCAGACTCACTAAATGGACTTAACAACTGTGATAAAACAATGATCTTACATATAAAGAAGACTATCCTGATGGAAAGAATGTGGCTTTCCCAGAGCTAGAAAATGGCTTGTTCTTAAACCACATGCTCCCTACTGCTCTTTGATCCTCATGTGAATTCTTTAACCTAACTTTGGTATCTCCCCAGAAACAACTCCTCCAAAGGAACCCCCTCCAATAAGCCTTCCTTATTCTGCTCACATTCACTGCTTTTCTATCTTGTGCAGAGGTATTAAATAATCTTGCTTCCAAACATTTCTCCCATCCCTTTCTTATTTATTCTTAATATTAAAGCTTTCAGCTTCAAGGAGAGCACGTCAGATGAGCGCTTCTGGACTTACACCTCCTGCATGTTCTGCCCGAATGAAGCATGTATGCTTTGCACAGCTTTGCAGATACATACTTTGAATTTCTCTTGTGCCTGTGCTGTGTGTGCACAGGCATGTGTGTGATGTTTCTCCAGCTGGGACTGGCCATACAGAGTCAGGGATTCTGTTATTTATCTTTTACGTTTCTATTTAGAAGCCTAGTGTCTCTAAGATGGTAGATGATCAAGACAATGTGCTCATCAAATGAACTGAATGTTGGAGAGACTCAACTCCAGAGCCATCCCTCTCATGAAATCATCCACCCACCCAAACACATGTGAGAATTAAATTTTTCTTCATTTGGGCTTTTAGAGCACACAACATTTTCCTTTGCTGTGGTACTGACCACACATTCCATCCTGTAATATGTTCAGTTGGGCACGCTTCTCTCCCCTCTGGGCCAACTGTGAACACCTGTGCTAGCTTTACACACATTATCTCTAATCCACCTAGTGATCATTCCATGTTGATATTACTATCTCCCTTTTAAAGACCAGAAAACTATAGCTTATAGAAATTAAAATAATAAATAGTGAGTAAAAATCTAAGCTGTTTGCAAGGTCATACTTCTGCGCTTGTCCTGGTGTTTTCTTTCAAGAGGAGGAAACCTCATTAGTGAAACACTCCAGCACTCTCCCTGTCCCCTTACTTCTTCCTCCCCAGAGGACATGGGACATCTCAGTGTGATGGTTTAGTTTGGAAGGAGAATCTGGACGAGCTTCCCTCATGTGCAGAGAATACTGAGCTCTTTTCCTCTACACTGTAAGTCTTTAACAGGTAAGCCCCAGTTCCTAGGGTGTAAGGCATGATGGGTTAGAATTGGGGATACCAATCCCCAACTGATACTCAAAGGTACCAATATCTGTCATAGTAAGTCAGCAATCTTAGGGGAAAGACAAGGGGTAGAATTTTTTGAGGGAGTAAGTTATGTGTAGAGAGATTGAGCCCAGGCTTTGAGCCTCTGATTTTAGTGTGTGAGACGGTCTTGTGACCTCAAGCATCTGTAGAGGCTTGCTTAGACCCAATGGTTAACACAGTTATGCAGTTGAAACTTACATACTGCAGGCTGGGCAAAAGCCTTGTGCCTTACGCTACAGAGTATTTTGAACTTGGTAAGTGACTGCTGCTCATGCCAGCTTTGCCCACAGGCCGCTGACATTCAGGGCTCTTTGCACAGGGCTGGAAGCAGGCAAGTTCAGGGATTAACAAAGGCATGGAAGAACACAGCCACCCAAAAGCCCAAGGACTCCAAAGGTGGCAGCAAGGGAACCTCAGCCGAATAATTCACATTGGTGCCCTTTGTAGATGGGGCCTCACGGGACCTTTGCAAGTCAACGCTGGCCCTGTAGGCCTCAGCAAAGGTGTGGGCCATTAGTAGACAAGGGCAGCCTCTGAGTATAGGTGCTACAGCTTGTCCTTGACCTGCACAGGTGCAGGTTTTCCTAAACAGACAAGGCTAAGTCAGTGATTCAATCAGAGAGAAAAGAGCCTCTTGGACATTGGAGTGCGAGCGAGGCATGTTTGCTGTTCTTCAGTGACAGTGCTGGAGAATTCCATCTGCCCCACAGCACACTCGGTGAGGCTCTGTATTTAAACTGCTAGTGTCAGGCATCAGCAGGCAAAGCAAATGAGAAATGCAGATTGGCAGGTTATAGATCTACTGGATGGCAGAGACAGAAACATCGGCTACCTGCTGATAATGAGGGTTACAATAATTTCACATTTCTAAACTCTGCGAGAAGGCAGCAATGTCTCCAATGCCACAGTCTGGGAGGGGAGCTGTGGGCATGTGGAATTACGAGGCAGGCTAAATGCTTTTGCTGGGAGATTTCTTTTCCCAGTCAAGTTTCAGTTCAAAGCTCGTGGAGATCACACAACTAGCATAGTCTGGAGAAAACAGAAGCCGAATAATTTTCTCTAGCTACCTTTGCCTAAACTTGCCTGTTTCTCTTACTATCTCCTGTGGCAAACTACCTTTCTGGGTCCTGGAAACCTGGTTTTGCTGGGAAGGGCTGCCCTTGAAGTTAGAAATTGGCTGTTTCCCCCAATTTGGTGAGAGTGGGGTCAGAGCTGTGATACTAGTAACTCTTGTGTGTGTCCTATGAACTCACCTCTTTAAAAAAGAGAGGTATTCAGGGACTTTTTATTACACTAATACCACTTCTGAATCCTAAAAGGAAACATGCCCATTCTAGGTAGAGCCAGCCCAGGCATTGGCCCAGACCACAGACTTCAAAGGATGGCCCGCAACCCATTCAGGGGGTCTGCCAGGTCAAAACATACTATTAATTAATAAGAGTACAATTATATTTGCCTTTTTCATTTGGTGATGTGCAGTGATGGTGCAAAAGCAAGGGTTCACGAGCTGCGGGCACCTTAGCAGGCATGACACCCACTGTATAAAAGTCATTGAATTCTTCACCACTACAGACTCAAAAACACATTTTTTAAAACCCACTTTCCCTTAAGAATTCCTTGACAAAACTGCAAAAGCATAGCCCTGGCAGGTGTGGCTCCATGGGTTGGAGCATCGTCCCTCCACCAAAAGGTTGCCGGTTCGATTCCTGGTCAGGGCACATACCTACGTTGTGGGTTTGATCCTCTGGTGGCAGAGGGGCATACAGGAGACAAATGATCAATGCTTCTCTCTGTAAAACCAGTAAAACATAACCTCGGGTGAGGATTAAAAGAGAACTGTAGAAAATATGAATGTTATTTAAGCTCATCCCTTGAGAACAAGTGCTTTTAATATTCTGTGTGACAAAAAGAGAAGTGCACATGGAATCCTTCTGCTGTGTGCCACGGGGTGAATGTTATACTGAGGACAGGCACTGTGCAGCTGTTTGAATTTTGACCCGTTTTTCCTGTTTTGTTTTTAATGAACATCATTTTTACTTAAAAGAACCACTATGATCATTTAAGCTTGGGTATTTAGGAACTATTTGCTCAAAAATGAACAAAGAGCATGTCAGTTTAAGCAAAACAGCACATAATAATTGTCACCAATGATAAAATTCAAGTTTTCAGTAAAGCAACATTAGAATTTTAAAAAATGTGTCTCGACCACAATGAGCTTGAGAGTACCCTAGTCTTAAAGACTTTCCGATGAGATAGGTGGTGATGTTAACAAATGTAATATTTTGATATTGTATATTGAAGTATGTCAATATTCAGGAGATCTGCCTGACTCAGTGAACCTATATTTCCCAAAATCTAGAACAAATAATTAACAAATGTATGAGTGAGTGAAAGATGTAAGCTATTCAAAATGTAAGCTATTTCAATGAAAATTTTTTTTTTTTTAATCCTCACCCGGGGATATTTTTCCATTTTTTGTTCAGATAGAGTGGGAGGGAGAGAGAGGAAGGGAGAGAGAGAGAGAAACATCGATGTGAAGGGACACATCGAGTGGCTGCCACCCGCACGACCAACCAGGGCCGGGGACAAACTGCAACCGAAGTACGTGCCCTTAGCGGGAACCGAACCCAGGTCTCTCCGGACCGCAGGCTGACGCTCTAACCGCTGAGCCAAACTGGCCAGGGCTATTTCAATGAAATTTAATGTAACAATGTATAAAACATACACTGGTAGGTTTCAGATTCTACATGGAAATTTATCTTTCAGAAACAAGCCCTTAAGTGTTAGTGTGATATCAAAGAAGAAAAGTCCACAATTATCTGAAACAGGTTTGAAAATACACCTCCCTGTTCGACTGCATATCTGTATGAGGCCGGAGTTTCTTCAGATTCTTCAACCAAAAGAACATATTGTGACAGGTTGAATGCAGAAGCAGATATAGTATCCAGATGTTTTCTCTTAAACCAAATGTGAAAAAGATGTGCAAATATGTAGAAAAAAATTTAAAAGGCCACTCTTTTTCATTATATTTTTGTTGTGGAAAATATCGTTAGTTTTAATAAATATGCTCTCTGTGTTAAATTACAATGCATTTATTTTGCTATGTTTAAGTGAATTGATAAGTATCTGTAAATGTCCCAGTTTTCATTTCTAATATAATAAACATTGATAAGTACTTTGGGGTTCTCAACAATTACTCAGAGTTTAAAAGTATACTAAAATGAAAAGTCTGCAAACTACTGACCTAGACAATAAGAAATCTCTGGCTAAAACAGCCAGAATAAGAAATTGAGGGATGAAGAGATTGTAAAATCTTTGAATTTTTAATTCACAGAGAAAACACAACTCACTTTCAGACATTAATTC
The DNA here is from genome assembly GCF_014108415.1 of Molossus molossus. Taxonomy (NCBI): domain Eukaryota; kingdom Metazoa; phylum Chordata; class Mammalia; order Chiroptera; family Molossidae; genus Molossus; species Molossus molossus. The sequence continues at coordinate 26,553,986 of NW_023425366.1, read as the reverse complement.
CTACTATATTTGAACTTCAATCAGCAAGGAGATTTAATCTTTAGACTCTAATTTCCTGCTGGGAAATGTATAATAAGGGAAGGTTTGTATATCAAATTCATAGATCTATGTTGTTGTACTGTATTATTGTACTTTGTATTAATGTTGTCCTTTAATTTTATCTCAAAATCTTTGAACTGGAGATACCAGAATGAACTGAATTGGACAATGTGGCTGATTACAATTTGGAATAGAAATGGAAGAAGGGAAACATTGTTGAAAATGGCAGCAGAGTGAATGGAAGATACACAGACCGTCTCCCAGAACGAAACTGGAATTACAACTAAAATAAAGACAAATCACCGGAAAAAAGCGACAGAAAGGCAGCTTGCAAAGATCAGATAACCAGGGACCCTGACTCAATCCTGCTAGGGTTGTGGAGGTGCCAGAGGGGGGCTGGGAGCCCACAGATAGCAGCGGCCTTAGCTGTGAGCAGCACCCTCAGGTTAAACTCCCAAGCAGCTCCACAGCCCAGAGCCAGGACAGACGCTAAAATAGCCACAGCCACTCACCTTGGGCTCCGGCAGAGGGAGGGCAGACTGGACTGGAAGTGTGTGGGGACCCTCGGGATTTGGAGGGGGCTCAGAGCTTTTGCTGAGTTTCAGCCATGCAGGATGGTGGCCATCTTGCTCCTTCTCAGGGCTTTGGGGAGAGGCAGCCAAGCCTCCCTCGAGATTCAACCCCACCCTGTGAGCCAATGAAATGCAAATTCAGGCTCACTAACAACCAGCATCTGGCCCACCCTCGGGAAATCCCCTTACTGTTGAGCACCTGAGGGAGATTTTCATTCAACTGAGAACCCAATGCTCTTCAAGTAACCTCTACTGATAGCCTCCAGGCAAAAAGCTAGAGGATAACTGTACCATTCCTGGGCTAGCAACTCTATCCAGGAAAGTAAGACTTGACAGAGGTGTTTAACGTGGGTCCTCCCTCACTTATCCAAACCAAGGAGAGGGAGCCACAAACAGCAGAACACCAAAACCCACAGGAAAAACTTGGCAGGCTCCAAAGCCCACTGTGATAGCCAAAATGGTGAAACACAGAAACAAAAGCCAAATGAAAGAACAAGAGACCTCTACAGAAGATGAGATAAATATGGAGCAATTAGGCAAGTTAACAGAGTTAGAATTCAGAGCGATGATCTGGAGGAAGTTCAACAGCATGAGTAAGGACATCAACACCATGAGTCAAGACATAGAAATGTTGAATATCAACCAATTGAAAATTAAACACCAAGAAGAAATCAAGAATGACACAGCAGAAATAAAAAACACATTGGAAGGTCTAAACAACACAGTAGAGGAAGCTGAGGACCAGACAGTGAATTAGAAGACAGGGTAGAAAAAATCAACCAATCAAAAAACCAAAAGGAAAAAACAATTAAAAAACAGGAAGACAGCTTGAGAACTGGGGGACAACTGGAAACATAATAATATTCACATCATAGGAGTTCCCAAAGAAGAAGAAAATGAGCAAGGGTTAGAAAATATATTTGAAGAAATACTGACAGAAAACTTCCCTAATTTGATGAAGGAAGAAGGCATTCAAGTTCAAGAAGCACAGAGAGTCCCAACTAAGAAGAATCCAAACAGGCTGAGACCAAGACATATAGTAATTAAAATGCTAAAAATTAAAGACAAAGAGAGAGTCCTAAAGGCAGAAAGAGATAAGCAACAGGTTACCTACAAGGGAAACCCCATAAGGCTCACAGCTGACTTCTCAACAGAAACACTACAGGCAAGAAAGGAATGGCTTGAGGTAATCAAGGTCATGAAAAACAAGGATCTGAGTCCAAGACTACTCAACCCAGCAAGGCTATCATTCAAAATAGAAGGTCAAATAAAGAGCTTCCCAAACAAAAAAAGGCTAAGGGAATACATTAGCACCAAACCAGCACTGCAAGAAAAGTTAAAAGGACGGCTATAATTAGTAGAAGAAATAGGAAGAAAAATGTAACCACACTAAATAAAAAATGGCAATAAATAATTACATATCAATAATCACCTTAAATGCAAATGGATTGGATGCTCCCACAAAAAGACACAGAGTAGCTGATTGGATCAGAAAGCATGACTCACATATATGTTGTTTACAAGAGACCTGCCTCACAACAAAATACTCACATAGGTTGAAAGTGAAGGGATAGAAAAAAATCTTCCAAGCAAACAGAAAAGAAAAAAAGGCTGGGGTAGCAGTATTCATATCTGATCAAATAGATTTCAAAATGAAGGCCATTACTAGAGACAAAGAAAGCCACAACATAATATTGAAAGGATCTATCCAACAGGAAGATATAACCTTGGTGAACATATATGCACCCAATATAGGAGCACCAAAATATATAAAAAATCTTCTGGATGACTTCAAACGAGAAATCGACAGCAATACAATCCTAGCAGGGGACTTCAACACCCCGATGACATCACTGGATCGATCCTCTAGACAAAAAATTAGCAAGGAAACACAGACTCTAAATGAAGCACTAAACTAAATGTATTAAATAGATATATACAGAAAATTACACCCAAAACTACAGAATTCACATTCTTCTCAAGTGTACATTGGAAATTCTCAAAGATAGACCCACATGTTTAGGACACATACTGAGTCTCTACAAGTTCAAGAAGATTGAAATCATATCAAGCATCTTCTCAGATAACAATGGCATAAAACCAGAAATCAATTGCAAAAGAACATGCAAAGACATTTGAACACATGGAGGCTAAATAGCATGTTATTAAACAATGAATGCATTACTGAGGAGATCAAGGAAGAAATTTAAAAATTCCTGGAATCCGATGAAAATGAACACACAGCAACACAAATCTATGAGATGCAGTTCTGAGAGTGAAGTTCATAGCACTACAGGCCGACCTCAAGAAACAAAAAAAAATCTGATAGAATATCTAACCTCACAACTTAAATGATTAGAAAGCAAACAAAAAGAAAACCCTGGAGCAAGTAGAAGGAAGGAAATAGTAAAGATCAGAGCAGAAATAAATGACATAGAGTCCAAAAAAAAAACAATTCAAAGAATCAATAAAACAAAGAGCTGGTTTTTTGAAAAGATAAACAAGATTGATGGACCTTTAGCTCGACTCACCAAGAAACAAAGAGAGAGAACCCAAATACACAAAATCAGAAATGAAAGAGGAGAAGTAACAACTGACACCACAGAAATACATAAGATCATTAACAACTACTATGAACAATTATATGGCAACAGATTTGACAATCAAAGCAAAATGGACAAATTTCTAGAAACACATAGTCTCCCAAAACTGGACCAGGAAGAGATAGAAAACTTGAACATACCAATAATAATAACCAAGGAAATTGAAGAGGTAATCAAGACTCTCCCAGCAAACAAAAACCCAGGCCCAGATGGCTTCACAGGGGAGTTTTATCGAACATTCAAAAAAGAACTGACACCCATTCTCCTCAAACTATTTCAAAAAATTCAAGAAGAAGGAAGACATCCAAGTTTGTTTTATGAGGCCAGCATAATTCTAATTCCAAAACCAGAAAAAGACACTACAAAGAAAGCAAACTACAGGCCAATATCCCTGACGAACAACGATGTCAAAATCCTGAACAAAATACTAGCAAATTGGATCCAGCAATACATCAAAAAAAATTCACCATGACCAAGTGGGATTTATCCCAGGGATGCAAGGCTGGTACAATATTCGCAAATCAATAAATGTGATACACCACATAAATAAAATGAAGAATAAAAACCATATGATCGTATCAATAGATGCTGAAAAAGCATTCGACAAAATCTAGCACCCATTTCTGATAAAAATGCTCAGCAATGTGGGAATAGAGGGATCGTATCTCTACATAATAAAGGCCATATATGAAAGACCTACAGCCAACATCATACTCAATGGGCAAAAACTAAAAGCATTTCCCTTAAGAACAGGAACAAGACAGGGATGCCCACTTTTGCCACTCTTATTTAACATAGTACTGGAAGTCTTAGCCACAGTAATCAGACAGGAAGAAAAAATAAAAGGATCCACATTGGAAAGGAGGAAGTGAAACTGTCATTATTTGCAAATGACATGATATTATACATAGAAAACCCTAAAGACTCCATCAAAAACCTACTAGACTTAAATGAATTTGGCAAAGTAGCAGGATACAAAATTAACATCAAGAAATCAACAGTATTCTTATACACCAATGATGAACTCGCAGAAAGAGAAACTGAAAAAACAATCCCATTTATCATCGCGGCAAAAAAAGTTAAGATACCTAGGAATAAACTTAACCAAAGAAGTAAAGGACCTATTTGCAGAAAACTACAGGACATTGAAAAAATAAATAGAGGAAGATATTAAAAAGTGGAAGCACATACCTTGTTCATGGATTGGAAGAATTGACATCATTAAAAAGTCCATACTACCCAAAGCAATCTATAGATTCAATGCAATCCCCATCAAAATACCAATGACGTATTTCACAGAACTGGAACAAATACTTCAAAAGTTCATGTGGAAGCAAAAAAAGACCCCGAATAGCCACAGCAATCTTGAAAAAGAAGAACAAAGTAGGTGGGCTCACAATACCAGATATCAGGTTATACTACAAAGCTACTGTAATCAAAACAGCCTGGTACTGGCACAAGAACAGGCATATAGACCAGTGGAACAGAACAGAGAACCCACAAATGGACCCACGATTATGCTCAATTAATATTTGACAAAGGAGGCAAGAGCAGACAATGGAGTAAAGACAGGCTCTTTAATAAATGGTGTTGGAAAAATTGGACAGCTACATGCAAAAAAATAAAACTAGACCATCAACTTACACCATACACAAAAATAAACTTAAAATGGATAAGAGACTTAAATGTGACCCGTGAATTCATAAAAATTCTAGAAGAAAATGTAGGCAACAAAATTTCGGACATCGTATGGAGCAGAATTTTCACTGATACATTACCTAAGGCAACAGAAACAAAGGAGAAAATGAACACATGGGACTACATCAAACTAAAAAGCTTCTGCACAGCAAAAGAAACAATCATCAAAATGGAAAGGCAGCCCACTGTATGAGAGAGCATCATAGCCCATGATACATCAGATAAGGGGTTAATTTCTAAAATATATAGAGTACTCATACAACTCAACAAAAGGAAGACAAAGAACCCAATTTAAAAAATGGGCAGAGGAGCTGAATAGACACCTTTCCAAATAGGACATACAAATGGCCAAGAGACATATGAAGACATGCTCAACATCACTAATCGTCAGAGAGACACAAATTAAAACAACAATGAGGTATCACCTCACACCTGTCAGATTGGCCGCCATCAACAAATCATCAAACAACAAGTGTTGGTGAGGGTGTGGAGAAAAGGGGACTCTGGTACACTGCTGGTGAGAATGCAGACTGGTGCAGTCACTATGGAAAACAATATGATGTTACCTCAAAAAATTATAAATTGAGCTGCCATTTGACCCAGTGATCCCACTTTTAGCAATATACCCTATGAAGCCTGAAACACCAATCAGGAAGAATATATGTACCCCCATGTTCATAGCAGCACTATTTACAATAGCTAAGATGTGGAAACAGCCCAAGTGTCCATCAGTAGACAAATGGATAAAAAAGCAGTGGTACATATACACAATGGAGTACTATACAGCTGTAAGAAGGAAAGATCTCTTATTCTTTGAGATGACATTGAGGGATCTAGAAAGTATCCTCTTAAGTGAAACAAGCCAAGCAGAGAAAGACAAATACCACATGATCTCACTTATTTGTGGAATATAATGAACATAACAGTCTGAGGAATAGGGTAGACCCTGAGACGTTGAGGTAGGGTACAGACCCTCAGAAGAGGTGGTCGTGGGTGGAGGGAAGAGATAAACCACAGAACTTATATGCATGTACGCATAACCGATGGACATGGACAACAAAGCTAGAGATGGTGTGGGCGGGATGGGGAGGAGGGTGTCAATGGGGTCAAAAAGAAGAAACATTTGTAACAAAAATGAAATTAAAAAATAAATAAATAAAATATAAAATAAGGACCTAAAAAAATGGAAGAAGGATTACATTTTCATTCATAACAAGAATAAAATTAAAAAATAAATAAATATAGTATAAAATAAGAACCAAAAAAAAAAGAAATGGAAGAAGGATTACATTTTTCTTTTACAATTTATTTATTTTTTTTTGTTACAGATGTTTCTCCTTTTTTACCTTATTGACACCCTCCTCCCTATCCCCCGCCACCCCCCCCCCGCCTCATCCCCAGCTTTGTTGTCCATGTCCATTGGTTATGCATACATGCATATAAGTTCTGTGGTTTATCTCTCCCCTCCCCTCTTCTGAGGGATGTCAGTCTGTGCCCTACTTCCATGTTTCTGGGTCTACCGTATTCCTCAGACTGTTATGTTCATTATATTCCACAAATAAGTGAGATCATGTGGTATGTGTCTTTTTCTGCTTGGTTTATTTCACTTAGGATAACACTTTCCAGGTCCCTCCATGTCGTCTCAAAGGATAAGAGATCTTTCTTTCTTACAGCTGCATAGTACTCCATTGTGTATATGTACAACTGTTTTTTTATCCATTCATCTACTGATGGACACTTGGGCTGTTTCCACATCTTAGCTATTGTAAATAGTGCTGCTATGAACATGGGGGTACATATATTCTTCTTGATTGGTGTTTCAGGCTTCATAGGGTATATTGCTAAAAGTGGGATCACTGGGTCAAATGGCAGCTCAATTTATAATTTTTTGAGGTAACATCATATTGTTTTCCATAGTGACTGCACCAGTCTGCATTCTCACCAGCAGTGTACCAGAGTCCCCTTTTCTCCACACCCTCACCAACACTTGTTGTTTGATGATTTGTTGATGGCGGCCAATCTGACAGGTGTGAGGTGATACCTCATTGTTGTTTTAATTTGTGTCTCTCTGACGATTAGTGATGTTGAGCATGTCTTCATATGTCTCTTGGCCATTTGTATGTCCTATTTGGAAAGGTGTCTATTCAGCTCCTCTGCCCATTTTTTAAATTGGGTTCTTTGTCTTCCTTTTGTTGAGTTGTATGAGCACTCTATATATATTGGAAATTAACCCCTTATCTGATATGTCATTGGCAAAGATGTTCTCCCATACAGTGGGCTGCCTTTCCATTTTGATGATTGTTTCTTTTGCTGTGCAGAAGCTTTTTAGTTTGATGTAGTCCCATGTGTTCATTTTCTCCTTTGTTTCTGTTGCCTTAGGTGATGTATCAGTGAACATTCTGCTGCGTATGATGTCTGAAATTTGTTGCCTACATTTTCTTCTAGAATTATTATGGATTCATGAGTCACATTTAAGTCTTTTATCCATTTTGAGTTTTTTTGTGTGTATGGTGTAAGTTGATGGTCTAGTTTTATTTTTTTGCATGTAGCTGTCCAATTTTCCCAACACCATCTATTAAAGTGGCTGTTTTCACTCCACTGTATGCTCTTGCCACCTTTGTCAAATATTCATTGAGCGTATTGCCTTGGGTCCATTTCTGGGTTCTCAGTTCTGTTCCACTGGTCTATATGCCTGTTCTCTTGTGCCAGTACCAGGCTGTTTTGATTACAGTCGCTTTGTAGTAGATGGATTACATTTTCAACCTTGAGTTCAGAGTGGCCTTAACTTTGATTTCATTAATACACCTTTCTAACTCATTCCAGAGTGTGTCTCTAGTGGAAAACTCTCCTGTATCTGTTGCTGTTGGTGAGCTATGCAGTAGTTTTCTGCATTTGCAAACAATTCAAAAAAAAATTTAAGTTTTGCCCCAAACATGTGAACACATAACTACAGTATAACACAATGAGTATGTTGTTAGGAAAGTGTGCGTTACACATAAAAGGATTGAAGGGACCTATTAACCTAGTAAGGCACAGGGTAAATGTCAGAAAAAGCTTCCTGGAAGAAATGAACTAATATTCGTCTTAATTAATATCATGGTCCTGTCTAATGATTAGCTAGGTATTCAGGCCAGAGAAGAAAACAGGAAAGATACAAAGTTGAGAAATGGCATGGAGTGTGGAAGGGAATGAAGTTGGGAGTGTTAACAAATAAAGTGGGGATTTTGAGGACATGAGTTTTAAAAAGCAGGCAAAGCCCCTCATGGAGGACCAGACCCTGAAGCGCCACATTAAGGAGTTGGGTCTCTTAGGTCATAGACAAAGAGGGGTATGATCAGATTTGCATTTTAGGTACATCACCCTCGTGGTTTTACATAGGAAGAATTTGAGTAAAACAAAGCTACAGAGAGTTGGACCAGTTCAAAAACATGAGCTTAATATTCAAATGGGGTGATAGGGACCAGAATGAAGACAATAGCCACAGGGTGAGAGATGAAAAGGCATATCTGTCCATTATGAATATGTGCAGCTTTGGTGACATCCAACAAAAGCCAATAGGCATCTTTTCAAGTAGTAAGGTAAGATACAGCAAGGTAAAGGAAATTATTCTGCTGGCCTGTATTCCCAGGGCAAGACATGGGATCTTTCAGAGATAGGGTGCTTCCACTATAGCATGCCCAACTTGCTAACCTGTGTGTCTGGGAGGAAAGGGTCCAGGTGTGACCACCTAAATTCTTGACAGATCACACAGTAAGAGGGCAGAGTGACTGCCTGAAAATAAAAATCAAACCGCAGGACAGCTGTGGATTGCCATTGATTTCTGACTCTTAATGTAAATATAGCATCAGGACCTTTTCTTTTATATCACTTTGTAGAAACTGGAAATTAGAGCTACAGTCTTGTATCATGCCACAAAATAGATAAGTCATTTATTTATGCCTCATGTCTGAGATGATCTATCAGGAAATAAGACAGTTGGAATAAAGGAGTCGAGAAGGCCAAGCTGTCATTTGTTCCACATGGTCTACCACTAAGGGATATAAAGGAAGCCAGATGGGCAAGAGATGAGTCAATAATTTGAATTATTAGTAAGCATTAAAGTGTCAAAGGATGAGTGAAATCATTGCTCAATGTCTTAAACAAACAAACAACAACAAACTACAAGACTAAATTTATTACTTTCTTAAGTAAGAAAGGGTTATGCTGGATGGGCACAGTCTCTCCGAGCAGAGGAGGTAACTGAGCTGATAGAGGATATCTGAGAAATGTAGACCTTGGGGATTGGTGGGCTTTCAGAAGCAGGAGTGGGGTGATGTCAGCAGGAGAAGCACAGTTACTCAAGTGAGACATGTTGATGGGTTCACTTGCAAAAGTCTGTTCATTGGAGCAAGTCCAATAGTCCCTATTGGCTGGCTTTTCAAAGCAAAAGACCAACACCAATTAGTTGTTTTTCAGAAGCACTTCACTGGAACGAGTTGTTGGTTGATTAAGTGGATTTTAAAAAGTTCTGATCACTCCATGGCTATTGAATTGTCTTTTTTTTTTTTAAATAAGTTTCAAAATCCGTTTTGGTGACTACTTTTTACCATGGCTACAGAATAATTAGTTGTTTCCTGGGAGTATGGGAATTTTTTTTTCTAGCAAAAGAAAATGTCATCAAGAAAAATATGCAATTATTTGTAAGACCAGATCTTAACAAAATCTCATTTTTAGATAGGGCTCAAATTCTCAAATTAGAATTAACCTACCAACAGGCCCCATCAACCACATATTCATGCTGTGAGAAAGAGGCAATGACAAGAAAGTGTCCTGTCCTGGGATTGGTTCAGTCTCTCACACTGTCTGCAGCAATGTCTGTAAATTCAGTTATATTCAGAAAACTCACCTTGTTCACAAATCATTAAAAAGAAGCCCTCATCACAGAATAAGATTTCAGTCATTGTCAGAGCCTGTGTAGTAAAGGAAGTAAGGAAATGTGCAGCCTACAAGATTTTAAAACAAGTATGAAGTCAAATATACTGTGCTTACTACTTAATGAACTAGGAAAAAATGAACTCAGGCATGTAATTTCCTGATGATTTTAATGAATACCAATTACACAGAAATTAAGATATATTTATCCATCTCCATGTTGGGATCTGAAAGCACTTATCTTTACATTCCATCCAGTATACACCACAGTGTGGTGGTTAAGAGCACAGCCCCAGAGTCTGACTGTCTGGAGCCACAGCTTGACTCCATAAATGCCTCATTTTCCTCATTTACTATTGTGAGCTGAATTGCATGCTCTCCGAATTCATATGTTGAAGTGCTCATCCCCAGGACCTCAGAATGTGACTATATTTGGTCTTAACAAAGGTAAAGTTAAATGTTGACCACAGTGACCAACATTTCCTGACCATTGATATAGGCCCTAATCTAGTATGACTTGTCCTTGTAAGAGGAAGAAATGAGGAAACAGGCGCACACAGAGGGAAGACCACGTGAAAACACTGCAAGGAGGCAGCCATCTACAAGCCAAGGAGAGAAGCCGCAGAAGAAAACAACCCAACCGACCCACTGATCTTGGACTTCCAGCCTCCAGAATTGTGAGAAAATAATTGTCTGTTGTTTAAGCCACCCGGACGGTGGTATTTTGTTGTGGCAGCCCTAGGAAACTCAGACATCTGCTAAATGGAATAGTACTGAGTTCACATCATAGGGTAGTTGTGAGGAAGAAATAAATCAATAATGTCAGCCACCACAGTGACCAACATTTCCTGACCATAGACGATATGCCCCAGCCCTAAGGGCAAAGTGTGATTACAACTCAGTCAATGCACTTACTGTGTATTTTTATTATTTTTAAAAAATCAAGGTTTGGCTTGTGTGGCTCAGTTGGTTGGGCATCATCCTATGCACTGAAGTGTTGCTGGTTTGATTCCCTGTCAGGGCACATGCCTTGGTTTCCGGATCAATTCCCAGTAGGGGTTGTTCAGGAAGCAGCTGATCAATGTTTTTCTCTCTCCCTCTCCCTCTCCTTCCTCTTTCTCTAAAAATCAACTTTAAAAAATTTTAAACCCTGGCTGGTATGGCTCAGTGGTTAGAGTATCAGCCCGCTGACCAGAGAGACCCGGGTTCGGTTACTGCTAAGGGCACATATCTTGGTTGCGGTTTGTCCCTGGCCCCGGTTGGGGTTGTGTAGGTGGCAACCAGTCAATGTGTCTCTCTCACATTGATGTTTCTCTCTCTCTCATCCTCCCTTTCTCCCTCCCACTCTATCTGAAGATAAATGCAAAAATGTCCTCGAGTGAGGGTAAAAAAACAAAAATTAAAAAATCTTTTTTACAAACTCAAGCCTGGCTGGTGTGGCTCAGTGGTTGAGCATTGACCCTTGCAGCAAGAGGTCCCTGATTGCATTCCTGGTCAGGGAACATGTCCAGGTTTTAGACTCGATGCCCAGGTTTTGGATTTGATGCCCAGGTTTTGGGCTCAATCCCCAGTAAGGAGTGTGGAGGAGGCAGCCAGTCGATGGTCCTCTCTCTCATCAATGTTTCTACCTCTCTCCCCCTTCCTCTCTCACTAAAATCAATAAAAATATATATATTTAGCCCTGGCTGGTTTGGTTCAGCGGTTAGAGCGTCGGCCTGCGGTCCAGAGAGACCCGGGTTCAGTTCCCGCTAAGGGCGTGTACCTCGGTTGCAGTTTGTCCCCGGCCCTGGTTGGTTGTGTGGGTGGCAGCCACTCGATGTGTCCCTTCACATCGATGTTTCTCTCTCTCTCTGTTCCTCTCTCTCCCTCCCACTCTACCTGAACAAAAAAAAATGGAAAAAAATGTCCTCGGGTGAGGATAAAAAAAAAATATATATATATATATATATGTTTTTTTAAAAAACAAGATCTGACCCTGGTCAGTTTTGCTCAGTGGTTAGAGCGTCAGCCTGAGGACCAAAGGGCCTCGGGTTCAGTTCCAGTCAACGGCACGTACCTGGGTTGTAGGCTTGATCCCCAGACAACCAATTGATGTGTCTCTCTCACATTGATGTTTCTTTCTCTCTCTCCCTCCTTCCCTTTCTCCCTCCCTTCCACATTTTCTAAAAATTAATGGGAAAATATTCTTGGGTGAGGACTAACAAAAAGAAAAAAAAATCAAGATCTACTCAGTGAGAATAGAATAGAATAGAGAATAGAATATTATTCTGATCAGGGGAATTTATGCTATTTTATGTCAAGCACATAAATGAGATGATCAGTTTTGACCTCCACTTCTCCTCTGTAGATGCCCTAACCTCTTTACTTGGAGTGGTAGGGAGTTAAATACACATTTTTAATCACTGTCAGAAGAGACTTATTATTTCAGTGGTAGGTAGAGACAGCTGGAATAAAAGCATGATTCAAGAACGGGCAGAAAAGAAACAAGGAGAGCAGCTAGAAAATCTGCCTGGGTGGGGCAGGGAGTGAAGACAAGATGTATACATTGAGTGCCTGGAGGTGACTTGAGAAATGTAATGTATGTTATGATATAATGATAAATGAGCATGTTTGGTAGAGTGACTTTAGTATCAATATGTAGGAATAACCAAGAAGCAGACAGTCTAAGGTGATCCTAGAAAAACTGGAAGTTTCCTATGATGACAGTGAAGGAGTCACTTGGGAAAGTGACCTCAGAAGTAAATTCCTTCATAATTCTTCTCTTGTCCTGTACAAAGACTATTTGCCTTGGAAGCCAGAAGTGCATGGAAGTTGACCTAAAACAGACGTGCTAAGCTCTGCTCAAGTCATGGACCAGAGGAGAATTATTAAGGTAAAATTTAATAATATACATTAATAAAGAGAAAAACAAATTTGGATTTCAGAAAACTTCAGAAGATCACTTTTTGTGTGTCAGAGATATGCAGTAACTTGAAATAGACCAACAAAGTATAGGATAGTGTGAGTCCAAGTGACTTTGCTTTAATGTCTACTTAAGAATCACATTTAATTAGGACATATAAAGTACAGTTAACCCTGAGCAACACAGGGTTAAAGCTACCAACCCTTGTGCAGTTGAAAATCTGCATATAACTTTAGACTCCCCAAACTCTTAACTAGAGTTGAGCCTCCGTATCCTCAGAGGATTGGTTCCTGGATACCAAAACTTGAAGATGCTCAAGTCCCTTATTAAAATGGCGTAAAACAACGCATACATTCAGCCCTCTGCATCCACAGATTTCCAGCCTTGAATTGAAAATGTTTCCTGTCAGCAGTTGCTTCAATCCACGGATACTAAACCCACAGATACAGAGGGCTGACTGCATTTATTGGGGGAAAAAATGCACATATAAGTGGACCCTCGCAGTTCAAACCTGTCTTTGTTCAAGAGCCAACTGTATTTGTATATAATGAGTGATTTTTAAATGTTGTCCCATATCTTAGTCAAACGTCTTGTGGTTAATACAAAAAGATTAACTTCAGCCCAGTTTCTTGCCCAAATAAATGAATATATATTCTATATTTATGTATCAGGTAAGTGAATTCTTGGACATGCTTTGTCTCATTGTCTGTCCTTGCACATTGCCCACCCTGATCCCCCAAGAGGACTGCTCCATAAATTTACAAAAAATCATCTTCCAGGAATTGAACCAATTCCTCAGTCTGTGAGTCATTTTCTGTAGGTTCTTCATGTGTAGTTTAGTTTAACTTGCTATGTTAGTTCATTAGACATGTACCAAACTCCTAGCTAGGAATATTCTGGATAATTCTGGAATATTGCTTTTGTATACATACAATTACTGGCTGAGTGCTGATTGTAAATTTATGAATAGAGCAAAAAGACACAATTTCTTTGTCAAGCTGTTAATTGAGTTTACCATTGTCAAAGTAACTGTCGTTTTGATTTGTACACAAAACCAAAACAATAAAGACATCACTGGAAAAAATTTGGGGGCTTATGGTTACATAAAGAATAAACTTGATGATTTGCAGACTCAGTTGATTAGATTAGCCGATGTGAACTTTAAAATTCATCAAACCAGTTGTTTTACTGAACCAACTGCTAATTTATTTCTGAAAATGAATGAGTTAGCCCTGGCCGGTTTGGCCCAGCGGTTAGAGCGTCGGCCTGAGGTCTGGAGAGACCTGGGTTCGGTTCCTGCTAAGGGCACGTACCTCAGTTGCAGTTTGTCCCCGGCCCTGGTCGGTCGTGCGGGTGGCAGCCACTCGATGTGTTCCTTTCACATCGATGTTTCTCTCTCTCTCTGTTCCTCTCTCTCCCTCCCACTCTACCTGAACAAAAAATGGAAAAATGTCCTCGGGTGAGGATAAAAAAAATAAATAAATAAAATGAATGAGTTAGCCCCTATGTTGGACTAAAATTGTTTCTTGCCTGTACCTTCTTGCCTTCCAAATAAGTAGCTGTTGGCCTACCATTCACTAGCAGTTACCATTTCTTTTTGTCTGTCTCCTGGTCCACCTTTGCCAATCTCAGGTAAACCACATTTAATCAATGAAGAATCATTAAGTTGTAATCAATAATGTCACAAACTGCTATGACATCCTGCAATCAACAATCTCAGGATGGGAATAGAAATTGGAAAACAGGAAAATAAAAGTGTCAGCTTCCAGATGGGTGAGAGAGGCCTCCTCATTGTTTCTGCTCAATGGTGGAAATTGTTCTTACCCAGATGGATATTAAGGAACAGCAGGAAAGTGGACTTACATGGCTGCAAACTCATGCAGACAGTGACTGGGAGTGTTAATTTGTTATCGATTGTAACTGCATGAAAGTTATTAACATAATTTCCTCTGACAAGTGATTCATCCGAGGAAAAAACAAAAACTATGCAGCCTCTGTGATTAATTATCTGACATCTGCAAACCCCTTCTCCTTCTCTCACCCAGTCTGCAGGTATCCAGGGTTAACTTGATAACACTAACAGTACGCAAAGGGACGGCTGTTATTTACTGAGACATATCCTCTTGTACAAACACAGCAAGGTTTTTATCACTTCTAGAAAGTGTCTCCACTGGGGTGACAACTCATGTTATTAATAGTGTTTTCTAAAGATCCAGAAGCAACATGAGCTAATCTTGGCATTTGAAAAGGTCCTGCAGACAGTCAAGGGTGAATTAGTATTCGCAGTGGAATTTTCTCAGCCTCCTAATGGTGCTAACATTTATTTTTACCTAATCGCAGAGAATGACAACTGGGAGAGGAAGACAATAAGTATAAAAGAATGAAATGTGCCAGATAGAATTCAACATCCTGACTAATTTCAGCCTCTCCTGGGAGACCTTTGTGTCAGTACTTAAACGGGAAAAGAGAGAAGGCACCATCCGCCTTATGTTTGTTCCCTTATGTTATGTTGACCCTTTACTTCTGCTTCAGCCGCAGACTCAGCCATGCGTCATGCTGCTGCGCAGAGAAGGGTGGTGGGGAGCATCGAAAATGGAAGCAGTCCTTTCTTATCTGTTGGCAAGGGCTTTATTTGAAAAGGGCTAAATATAATTGAAGCTAATATTATTAATGTGCATCAACTCTCCGATTGTTTTAAAGATCCATTTGTTTGATACGTTCATTTTCATAAAAGCTTTTGCATGAGTTTGATGCTTTCAACTTTCACTCTCTTAACGGAAAGTGGTCAGGGAGAAAATGAATATTCTAAGGCAGCCATGGGCTCTTGTTTAAAGCTCTTTACCAGATCTCTGACAGAAACCACCAGAGTCCCATTTTCTTTGTGGGTGGTGCCAAATGCCAACTGCACAGGACTGAACATGTCATTCTTAGAAGACGTCCTCTCCCCTGTAGTGCTTACATTCAGAAATGCAGAGAAAATGATTTGACAATTTTAAAATGTTTTATTGTCAGTCTACCAACACTTTACCATTTGTCTTCCTATTTCCAGAAACTCTTCTATTTCTTCTTTTTTCCCCAGCCCTCCAACATGTGCACACCCCGTTGTGAAGACATCAGTACAGTCATGCTCCACATAAGGACGTGTCAGTCAGCAAGGGACTGCGTATATAACAGCTGTCCTATGAGATAATAAAGGAACTGCAAAATTCCTGTCACCTAGTGATGCCGTAGCCATGGTAACATGTCGTGGCACAACGCATTCCTCACATTTGTGGTGCTGCTGGTGTAAATAAGCCTGCTGCTCGGCCGGTCATACAAAAGCATAACACACACAGCTATGTCCAGAATGTAATACTTGATAATGATCACAAACCATATTGCTGATTTATATATTTACTATTCTTTTTATTGTTATTTTGTGTTTGTTTGTTTGTTTTTTTAATCCTCACCCGAGGACATTTTCCCTTTTTTTTTTGTTCAGGTAGAGTGGGAGGGAGAGAGAGGAAGAGAGAGAGAGAGAGAAACATCGATGTGAAAGGAACACATCGAGTGGCTGCCACCCGCACGACCGACCAGGGCCGGGGACAAACTGCAACCGAGGTACGCGCCCCTAGCGGGAACCGAACCCGGGTCTCTCAGGACCACAGGTCGACGCTCTAACTGCTGAGCCAAACCGGCCAGGGCTTATTGTTATTTTGGACTGTACTCTTTCAAAAGAGTTTTCTGTGAAACAGTGTGCTGGGTTACGTCGGCAGCAGCCTCATACATCTCCAGTTCACCGCATTGCTTGATGGCCTCATTTTCTCTTGCGTACGATTTAATCTGGTGTTATTTTATAAACTTGGTGTAGCCTAAGTGCACAGTGTTCATAAAGCTAAGTCAAGTCCTGGGCCCTCACAGTCACGCACCACTCACTCACTGACTCACCCAGAGCAACATCCAGTCCTGACACCTCCATTCATGGCAAGTGCCCTAAACAGCTGCACCATTTTACATCGTTCATGCCACATTTTTACTGTAAGTTGTCTATGTTTAGAAACACAAATACCATTGTGTTGCAATTGCCTACAGTATTCAGTACAGTAATGTGCTGTACAAGCTTGCAGACAAGGAGTACTGGGCTATATCCTATAGCCAAGCTGTGAGGTGGGCTATACCATCTAGGTTTGTGTAAGTACACTCTGTGATGCTTGCACAACCACGACATTGCCTAATGATGCATTTCTCAGAACGTATCCCTGTTGTTAAGCAGCACATGACTGTAAATGCTCAGCACAGTGCCCAGTACATTACAGATGCTTAAATAGTGCTAGCTTTTTTTTTTAAAGGGGCATAGCCTCTGCCTGCTAACTTGGCCGAATTGTACGATTGAGGGTTGATTTGTTTTGAGATCGAATCAGAAACTAAGCTAAATGAATGAGGAAACGGTAGATTGGGCACCAGCATGGTGAAGATGAACAAAGTCTGTGAATTCGGAGGCCAGACTTGAATACCACTTTGGGCACTTAACAGCAACATGACTTTGGGCAAGTTACTCCAACTCTCCAGTTTCTTTTCATCTTCTGTAAAACAATAGAGTAAATAATAGAGTGCAGGATGTTTTTGAGGATTAAATGTAAATATACAAATCAAATACTGCAGGTCCTCGAATAACATCATTTTATTCGACGCCGTTAAACATCAATGAGATGTCGTAAGAACTTAACTCTTGTTTAAATCAGTTAGCCTACAGTAAAACTGGTTTTATTATATGCTGTTTCTCTTAAAGTCACAGAACCTATGTACAGTGTTACGTGATAATTTACTATATTGAAATTAAAATGTGTAAAACACTAGTACAGTATCTGGCACATAGTAAATGCTCAATAAATATTTTTATTATTAATTAGAAAAAGCATACTTTGGTAATATAATTATTTTTTTAAAAACTTTGGTAATATAATTATTTTTTAAAAAAAGAATAATAGTGATATTTTCAGTGTAGATACCAAGGAAACTTTTTTTAAGGCAGCAAGTGGTAAATCCCACCAGAAGAGCAACTGGATTTCATGCAAATAAATGTGTTTTACCAATTTCACTATTTGAAGAGTAGACAAACAAGGTAGATGGCTGTCCAATCAAGAAAGGGAGAAACTATCCAGTGTGGCTCAGTGGTTGAGGGTCTGATCCATGCACAATGAGGTCACCAGTTCGATTCCTGGTCAGGGCATATGCTCAGGTTGTGGGCCCAATACTCAGTGCGGGGCATGCAGGAGGTGGTTAATCAATTTCTCTCTCATCGATGTTTCTCCCTCTTCCTTCCTCTCTCTCTAAAAATCAATAAAGAAAAACAATTTTTTTTAAAGAAAGAGAGAAAGGAAAGGATTTTTAAGTGTTAAAATGTGTTCTCAAATAAATCAACTATTTAGAGCAGGTAAAATGAATTTAGGCTATTTACAACTGCCCCTTTCTGTATCAGGATACTGATATCCAGGGATAAAATTGTGTCCTTATTTTCTGGCTTAAGCCACCTCTTACTTGGCTACAGATACAAGTGAAAATACATTAATAGGAATTGAAAGTCAAAGAGCCTGAAAGATTATAAGCATATTTTCCAAATGGCTGGAAAATCTACCATATTTTTAATCCTGTTTTTACATCAGAATTGTGTCATCACCAGACTGATGACTCAAGGACACATGACCTAACCTGTAATCTAATATCAGCTTGGTCACTGGTCACTTTTATGTGAGAAGCAGACAACCATGTCTTAATCCAACAGCATAGCCTCAAAAACATTTTCAATATTTGAATTAAACTCAAATATGGACCTAAAAGTTTAAATTCATATTTGGGCTCAGGGTACAATTGAAATGAAGCCCATACCCATTTTTTTGTCAAACATTTACCCTCTTTGGCTGCTTTCTAAATGTATTCATTAAATAAAACACTCTAAGAAAGAAGAAAAGGGTCTGTGCCCACTGAGCAAACGTATGTGCGCTGGAATATGGATCGTAGCAGAGAGAGGATTTTGAAAAGAAAATATTGCCTGAGAATAGAGAGGAAATGCTTCTTGGTCTCTCAGAATGGCCATTGTCATTTCTACAGGTGTGGTGGCCCCAGAGAGCTATGAGGCAAAAAAGAGGTGTGCTGCCAACTCTCCTGCCTCCCTCCCCACTCCCTCCCTGTAACAAATATCAGTGAGCACCTACTGTATGCCAGGCAACGCTAGGCACTATGGGTGATCACAATGAATAAAGGGAAGCTCTGTCTGCGCCCAAGTTCAATTCGGAGAACTACAAACAACACTCCTTTATTTGGATGCCATGCCATCCCAAGAAAATCCTGTTTTACCAAGCACAGTCCTCAAAGACTGTGACAATTTTTTGAGCTCCTCAAAGACAATGACAATTTTTCATACACTAAGCCCGGTACCTGTCACATTACATGTGCTCACAATATGCTATAAATAAATTAATTAATAGTGGAGTAAATATTTCAATGTAGAATTTTTAAATATTTTCCAATTACAAAATATATCACATCAAGTATGTATATAATAAATACTATAATTTATATTTATTATATTTATTATTTAAAGAATATTAACTATAGTAAACAGTCAAGATTCAACTAAACAAATAGAATATTTCTGAGTCTTAGAATCCCTCTATATGCATTTCTGAAATTTCTTCCTAATTCTATACTCACAGAGTATAGTAACTAATATAATTGCTTACAAAGTTGGTGTCATGTTAGACTCCTACTTCTCTTTTACTCCCAAATCCATTGGCTACCCAGTCTTGTCTTGATGGTGAAAATGTATCCCCGCCACCAACAGACACGTCCATGGTTCTATGCACCACATAAGGACCGAGATACTTCTGAGAAAGGCATCATTAGACAATTGTGTTGTTGTGTGGACATCACAGAGTGCACTTTCACAAACTTGGATGGTATAGCCTGCTGCACGCCTAGGCTATGTATATAATCTTATGGGACCACCATCGCATATACGGTCCATTATTGACCAGTACACCATTTTGTGGTCCACAACTATATTTCCATCTCCCATCATCTCTTCCAATGTATCGTACCCCTTCACAGGCTAAGTTTTTCTTATTCACAGTTTGGCAATTAAATAAATCTTCACTGTGGATTTATTTTTGTAAAAGAACAGCTTGAGTAGTAAGATAATTTTTGTTTGTTTAACTATGTGTCCAGGGTGTTGATACCATACCAGCCTCATTCTCTCAGGTACATACAGCATACACAAAGGAACTGTGACAATAGACCTCACATTTCTTTTCATTAATTTGTACAAATTAGAGCTGCTGGCAGTAGGTCAGCTGTTATTATTGATCATCTCCTTGTACAGGGCACTGGTTGAGGAGCTGAGGGGTGGGATATAAAGACATGTAAACAAGAATGTAATCTAGAGTCCATACAACCCAGTCCATTGGTTGCAATTAGGACTATTTTTGTAATGTTTACAGAGATGAACAGCCAGAATTGTTAGTCCTCTGTTCTCTCTGTAGCCTCTAGCCTTTAGCCCTTTAATTAACTGGACCCACTAATGGACTGCACATACCCACTTCATAAATCTTCACCACAAATATAGTCACTTTTGAATTCTGGTTCAAAAGACATTTTGTCTCATCCCATCCTTAATCTTGAGGATAGCAGAACAGGCAGCAAAGGCCATTGTCCTTGAGAGCAATCCTAATGCTTCTCCAACTTCCTTAAGTCTACCACACATTTTCAGGAACACTGATTTTAACAACTATTTCTTAAAAACTTTGAAAAGTTTGCCCTCAAATGGGGTTGTCATACCTTTGAAGCCTGCATTTCCCAAATTGCCTCCCAATTCCTTGCTTCCACACTGTAATCACAAATATCATTGTTTACAGTCTTCCGTCGTATTAGACTCCTGCTTCTCCTTTACCCCAAATCCCATTGGCTACCTAGTCTTGTCTTGATAGTGGAAATGCATCCCCACTCCCAACAGACACATCTGTGGCTCTACAGTCATGTGGCACATAAGATCGGGATATGTCTGAGAAACATATCAAAGGAAATGTGAAGAATCCCATTTTCCAGTTTGGAAAACACCCTATGATTTTTGTGAGACTGGAATCAAAATTGTAATCTGCCGAGAGTGATTGGGTAATTTGGTTCCTTTGCATTGCCAGGGAATTGAGTGAGATTATCATTGTTTTGGGAGCCATCCTGGAGAGGGAGTACATTGTGCAACGTGCCTGGAGTGTAGGCTGGTGCTGGTCCGCCTACAGGCAGGATCTGGCACGCCTGAGTTCTCAGTGTGCAGGGCTCACAGGCCACTTGGTAAAAGAACTAGTCCGTTTCATTTCTTAATATTCAGTCACAGAACAAAAGTGAGACATCATTAATGGTGTGTCAACTAAAAAAATGTAAGGGAGCCCTGGCCAGTTTTGCTCAGCGGTTAGAGCATCGGCCCATGGTCCAAAAAGTCGGGTGTTCAATTCGGTCAATGGCATGTACCTTCTTTGTGGTTCCGGCGACCCCAGTGATGTTTCTTTCTCTTTCCCCTCTCCCCCCACCCCACTCTTTCTGAAGATATTTGAAAGAATGTTCTGGGTGAGCATTTTTTTTAAAATGTAAGGGAGTTGAACTGATAACTTTTCTTCTTGAAGTGAAAAAGGGCATCTCTACAAAAGGTAAAAAACTGGATTCGTTCAGTGAATTCAGGTTCATCAGCTTTTTTTCTTTTTATTGTTGAAAGTATTACAGATGTCCCTCATTTTTCCTCATTGAACCCCTCCTTCTCACACCCACCCCCCTCTTGTTTCCCCAGGTTCGTGTCAATTGGTTGTGTATATATGCATATAAGTCCTATCAGCTTTCTCAGTAAATCTAGAATGACTTCTCTCAAACATCGTATCAAGGCAAAGCTGTGTCATAGCCCCTGTGATGAAGCTGCCACAGTAAAAACGCGGTTTGAAAGTCTGACGAGGAGTTCATCATGAGCAAGGTGATGAGGCTTTTGTGACTGAGTTCACATACATAGGTGGAAATTCTGGCATTAGCAGAGAATAATATTGTCAGTCATTTTTCTTCTCTGAAAAAAATGCTTGATGACTAATCTCTTGACTGATGACCACTGACTCAGGTACCCTTGCAGTCCACCTATAGGAGTCAGGGTTCTCCAGAGAAACAGAACCAATAGGGCAAGTGGACGTATACATAGAGATTGATTTTAAGGAATTGGCTTTGGTGATTGTGGGGACTGGCAAGTCCAAGGTCTGCATTGTAGGCTGGCAGGCTGCAGACTCAGAGAAGATTGGTTGTACTTTGAGTCTGAAGGTCGTTTGCTGGCAGAATTTATTCTTCTCCCGCAAGAAGGCTTTCAATGGATGAATGGGGCCCATCCTTCACATTATAGAGGGCTATTGGCTTTACTTAAAGTCGACTGATAAAAATGTTTATCTCTTCTAAAAAATAACTTCACAGAAATATCTACAGCAATGTTTGATGAAATATCTGAGCACCATGGCCTAGCTAAGTTAACACAGAACATTAACCACCACGTGATCCAAGTGGCTAACCTCTCAGTAAGGGACATTTACTGAAAGTGTCAGGAACTGGCTAAAAATGTGACCTCATGAGAGCTGTGTACCGAATCCCAGACATCTGTCCTCGGAGGTTACCTGGCCAGTTCTTTTTGAATCAGGTTACTTTTCCATAAATTATACTCAATTCCATATTTACCAAAGATGAGTAGGAAACTTCTGCTATGTTTATTTTTCTTTCATTTTATTGTAACAAACAGGTTTATTACAGTTTACAATGTAAACTTGCATGCACTTTTTTTTTTAATTTTTTTTATTTTTATATTTTTTTTATCCTCACTCGAGGACATTTTTCCATTTTTTGTTCAGATAGAGTGGGAGGGAGAGAGAGGAAGAGAGAGAGAGAGAAACATCGATGTGAAGGGACACATCGAGTGGCTGCCACCCGCATGACCAACCAGGGCTGGGGACAAACTGCAACCGAGGTACGTGCCCTTAGTGGGAACCGAACCCGGGTCTCTCTGTACCGCAGGCCGACGCTCCAACCGCTGAGCCAAACTGGCCAGGGCTGCATGCACTTTTTTTAAAAAAGTTACTTTAAGGCAGTGATTCCCAACCTTCCTAATGCCCCGATACTTTAATACAGTTCCTCATGTTGTGGTAACCCCCAACCATAAAATTATTTTTGTTGCTACTTCAGAACTGTAATTTTGCTACTTTTATGAATCATAATGTAAATATCTAATGTGCAGGATGTATTTTCATTGTTACCAGTTGATCAGAATTAAAGCATAGTGATTAATCACAAAAACAATATGTAATTGTATATTGTAAAATATTTATTTCTAATTACAAATAAATGAAATTTTGTCTTGAAGCATGGTGTAGCATGGGTAACAGTCTTAATATAGCAACAGTAAACTACATTGCTACATTTTGCATTACAGCATGCATAAAAAACCAACGTCAGTACGAAGGTTGAGATTGCTTTTTTCTCACCAGATCAGAAATTCTCAGGCCAGTTTTTACAAGAGCACAATGAAGATCATCTTCCACAACAAGTCTACTTTTATATTTAGACTTGATAACCAACAAGCTGGAAAACCCTGTTTCACAAAGATATGTTGTTGGAAATGGAAGAAGGCGCAACATAGTCTCAGACAGAACAGGATATGACTGCAAACACTTGATCCAGAATTTTGTAACTGGCATTGTAGAGAAATCAGTTCTCCCTGTATCAGTTAATAAGCTCAATGAACTCCTCCTGTGCTGTCTCAGGAACATCTTCAACTTTAACTGTGAATGGGCTTCTGGAAAGTGCAAATGAGGTGTTAGGTAGATTTGGAAAGTATGATGAAATTTCGTCTGCAAGCATGTGCAAGTGTTCTTTCACAGAAATTATCATCATAATCCTTTTGTCTGGTTCAATGTCATGTTCCTCAAAGAAAGCAGGCAACATGTAAATTTTATTTTCATCCAATTTTTTTGCTAAAGCTGAAGTTTCATTTGGAAAGATCGGATCTTTTCAGACAAATTGAGGCATGTTGCATTTGGTCCTTGCAGTCATAAATTTAACTCATTCAAGATGGCAACCAAGTAAGCTGTTTTCTGCAGTTCACTTTTATTGCTGAAAAGTACTTCGAACTGCAGTCTTGCTTTCTGATTAAAAACTGTTTTGAGTTCATCATGAGGCTCAAAAACAGGTTTTAAAACTTTTCCTGTCAACAAACATCTCACTTCAGTGTGAAATAGTAGAGCTTTGTTCGGCACATCCAACTTGTTGCACAGTTGTGAAAATAATTGACTGTTTAAAGTGCTCGCCTTTGCAAAATTGACAGAACTTGTGACGCTTTTCATTACTACTTATAACTCTTGTGGCAGCGTCTTCATTGCTAATATTTTCTGATAAATCATACAGTGAGTTCCGACGACTTTGGTGACTCATTCAGTACCAAACGTTGAAATCCAGATCAACATTCTAGCATAGCTGGAGCACCATCTGTGCAATCACAACAAACCTTTTCCCAGGAGATCTTACGCTCTTTCAGAAATGAACCAACTGTGTCAAAAACATCACGTGCAGTAGTTGTTGTTTCAATAGGTTTGCAAAAAAGAAACTCATCTTTAAAGTCACCATCATTAATATACCTCACATAAACCAGTAACTGTGAACAGTTTACAACGTCTGTAGACTCATCAAGCTAGATGCTCAATATTGGAAGTGGAGCAGATTTAATTTCCTGGATTACCTGATCAAGAATATCAGCAGACATGTCATCTATTCTTCTGTGGACATTGTCATTAGATAAGGAAATTGCACTCAATTTCGTAACAAATTTGTCTCCAATCATAACTCGAACAATGTCTGTGGCTGCTGGCAACAATAAATCCTCAGCAATGGTATGAGATTTCATAGATTTAGTGATTCTGACTGCCACCAAATATGAAGCTTCAATGGCTGCTACGTTTTGTTTGTGGTACTTGCCACCAGTGTGAAGTCTGGCTTTCTTTAGTCCATCAGCTTTGCTTCTAAAATAGTTGGTATCCTTGCTGGCATAGCTTGGATGCTTGCTATTAAAATGGCATTTTAGTTTGTTCAGCTTCATAGATTCAGCTGATAGAACTTCACAACAAATAATACATTGCGGTTTCTCTATTCCTGCTGTAATTATTGAGGTAAAACCATACTGTAAAAAATCCTCACTATATTTTCTTTTAACATTCTTCTCTACATGATCCATTGTCATAAGATGGCTTGCTAATGAAAATAATACATAACAATAGCTTTAATAATACAAAAGATGATACATGGCATAGTCAATACAGTTCATTAAAGTTTCCTATGATTTACCGTTCTCTGTGTTGTTTTTTACATACCTGTTACTATCACAAGGAGGCAGTAATCACATCAACCACAGCAGAATATAAAAAGACTGATCAGCATCCAGATTAAGTTCCCATGGTACAGATATATATATATTTGCAGTAGTTGATGATTTTACAGTACATGATTTTACATTTACCCAGTAATTATAATGCATGAAGTGTCATTTTACCTTCAATATTGCTGCTTTCAACACAGTAGCTGCTTTTAAGAGTACCTGCTTTCTACACAGTAGCTGCTCTCTACACGTGTGACTGGTCCATATAAGTACATTATGGCGCTAACCCTGTCGCGTATACCTGTATTTGCATGGGGTGTATGTGACAGGGTTGGCACGATGATGTCATCACACCAGGTGCTTGTATGTGGGCGTATCTGTATGTGGGCGTATCTGCATGTGGACGGACCCGCCTGGAGACAGATAGAGGAGCGGTGTCTTGGTTCCTAAGACCATCAGAAATATGTGTTTTCTGATGGTCTTAGGCAACCCCTGTGAAAGGGTCGTTTGACCCCAAAAGGGGTTGCGACCCACAGGTTGATAACTGTTGCTTTAAGGAAAAGTTTTTCTTTCCATTCACCTTTTTGGGCTGTGTGCCCTAGTCTCTCCAAGAGAACATTCTTCTTAAACTTACATTCCTTTGCCATTAGATATAAAGTTGAAGGAGAAATGCTATGAGAGCTTCACCTTCGTCATCTTCAGCTCTTGGCCCCTTGAATGGAAAATTTCCCATTGACTCTTTCAATGAAGGTGACCCACAGCCTGACCGCTTGATGTTGTTAGGATAGAACACTTTCAACTTCCTTTAGCAAAGAAATCAGAGACACAGTCGGGCTTAGCAGTTATTGACCCAAGTAGGCAAAGGAGCTAACCATGTCTGCTGAGCACAGAGACCTGAGTCCAAGGCTGACTCTGCACCTGCTCCCTTCCTGGCTACCAGAAAACCACAGAGCGAGACATGAAGAAGTATGAATACTGTTTAGTGATCCATCACTGATAAACAAGCTTTGGACAGTGTATTCAGCAGGAGGAATCTTCGAATTAGTGTTTCCAATAAAACACCACCATACAACATTTATTCGTTCAACAACTTATGGAGCACTTACTATATACTGATAGTACTCTTCTAGTCACGTTGGTTAGGGTAGGGTTATATTTGGTTCTTGCTTTCAAGAGGTTTGTTGGGAATCCAGCAGACATAAAAGTCTGAGGGAGAAGGACCAGTATGGACTTCATCCTAAGTGTGTCGTTACATTTAAGGTTAGTGAAAAACTAATTGTACAAAGTCTTTAATTTAAAATTGAAAAACTGAATGATTTCCTTCTACTGGAATTTTAGAGAAGAAAATACCCTATTATCTAATAAATTATCTGTATTAAAATGCATTAGTAATCAATCTTCATAACATCTGGTGATAGCTACATTGCTTATTAAAAAAAACAAAAGTCTCCTTTCTCAAAACATGCTTTTTTTGGTTCTTTTGAAAGAAACTCATTAAATTCAACCATAGAAGAAAGTAAACTGCTTTACAATAAATTGGTATGTTATAAATAAGAAAATGATTTGCATAATATTTTAATTGCTATTTTAATTTAATTTAGTACATTGCTATCCAAAATGTCTATTGCAAAAACTAAAGAACAAAATTTTTACCATTGGCTGGTAAACCCGAGAAGGAAGACCGGCCATAGCATTTATTTTCTCTGTGCTTCTAATAGAACATAGAGGAGTCTGAAATCCTCCATGAACTATCCAGAGCACATGGCATTTCATCCTTCCTTGGAAAGCTCAGTGCGCCTGGGTATCCTGTGTCCTCATTATTCCTGGTTAGAAAGGCAGATGTTTCAGAAGGTTTATTGGCTCTTATAAATATACGTTGAAGTGTTGAATTTTCCTCTTGCAGAGCCCTAAATGTTCCCATGGTTCTTAGTACAAAGTATCAGAAGATCCAAAATGTATCCTAAAAACTAACTTGTTATGGATTTGTTTTGCCTAGTTTCAGACAAGTGGGTCATTCCTATATTTGGCTGCTTAGGAGACATTATTTACAAAATCGAAGAAAATTCCCCACAGAATGACAAAACTTCCAGAAGCCGACAGTCCACTCCACTTCCTCCGTGCCCAGAGGGATGGGGTAGGAAAGAAGTCGGTGCAAAAGGAAGGAGAGGAGCTGCCATATCTCATGACACCCAGCCACGTGACTAGAAGACGGTTGAAACTGTACATAAAAAGAAGAAATCACTTAGTTTGGGGACAAGAAGAACAATTTCATACAGCCGGGAAGCTAGAACTCAGAGTTAAGGAAGTAAGCTGTAATTATGGAACTAATAATACAAAAAATAAAGCCAAATTCAGAAAATAAGAGGTCTTTCCCTCATTTGGAATTCCTTTCTCTCTTTCCACTTCCTTGCTCTCATTCTAATCAACCCCAGCATATTCCTTTCTCCTGTCTTTTCTCTTCTCCAGTTTCTGTGTCTTCTGTGCGAACCTGGCCAATTCCCCTTTGTGTTTGAAGTCACTCTATCAGCCACTGGCTGAAAGAAAAGCCTGATCCTCTCCCCATTTCCACCACGGACTGGACTGGGAGTCTTGGGCAAATCTATTATCCTTCTGAACCTCAGTACCATCAGAGATAAAATAGGACATCAGCACATACCTCATACAACGGGCACATGGAAGACTTTCCCCAGGAATGCTGATGTCAAGCCCATGGTTGTGCAATTCTGTAATTTCTCAGGGTGAGGGAGTTTATATCCTTGACCCCTGATCCTAAGGCCTGACTATCTGTTTACTCAGTGTAGCCACCATCTGCTCCAAATCCTCATGTCAACACTATTACTGCCAATTCCTGAAGTTCCCAAACCTGACTGATCATCAGAATCACCTAAAAATCTTTCTCAAAATAGAAATTCCAGGGACCAATCAAATTAGATTCTCTGAAATGACTGAATCAGAATCCCAGGGGTAAATGTAGGGCAGTGATGCTTTGAAAACAGGCCTCCATCGCGGAGGGCAAGGAGAGATCAGAGAAAGAGGCAGACCGCCCAGATCGGTAGGTAGCATGCTTAACAAGCAAGGAATATACCTACGAGGTTTGTCTTCAGTTGGCTGCAAGCCAAGTGATCTCCACTCTGCCACCAGAGTCTTAAGAGTTTATATAGAGGTCTTGACAGGGTTTAGTCATGTGTACCACCCATGTGGTCTCAACAACACTTTGCTCTCTCAAGGCTGCATCCATGAAATGGTTCCATCTATGGGAACGGTGAGCAGAATGTACGTTCTAAGGACCAAGGAGGAAGTGAGGAGCCACCAATATCCCCTGTCCAGATCAAGGGTCAACTGAGTTCAAGTCCTCTCCATGACCTCCTCCAACAGGTGGGACTCAGAGACTCTGTGCACATGTTTTACCAAAGCTCTCCATTTAATCATCCTTACGTGTCATTAGCCTTGAGCCCCATTCAAATTCTATTTCCTTGTGGGAACCACTGATGGAACCAAACCAATGTCTGATCTCTGTGTTCATACTCTTGGTGACCTGTAATGGTCTAGATGCCTGCTTTAGTGGTTTTCCTCCCCCTGAAGTTGCCTGTGTCCTCCTCATCATGCTGCCTCACACCTGCTCCTAACCCTGCCTTTCCTAGACTGTCCCATCCTCTGCATTGACAGTCCCAAGCCCAGGTTCCATAAACCAGGACCTGCTCCTAACCCTGCCTTTCCTAGACTGTCCCATCCTCTGCATTGACAGTCCCAAGCCCAGGTTCCATAAACCAGGACCTGTTCCTAACCCTGCCTTTCCTAGACTGTCCCATCCTCTGCATTGACAGTCCCAAGCCCAGGTTCCATAAACCAGGACGCCCTGCACATTCTTTCTCCTGGAAACTAGACATCGGCTCTCCTCATATCCAGGGTACAAATCTGACTATGTCTATTGGTCCCATGCTTAGCTCTTACTCCTAGATCACATGGCTATTTTCTCCCAAGGCTTCACCATCCTACCATATCAAGTAGTCCTTCTAATTAGTCATGCAAATCCCACACAGCAGTTTCTCTTTCCTGACCCCACTATAAATGCCTTTCACTGCTTATCAGGAGTCCTCCAGTTGGGCATCTTTAGCCCTGAAAAGCAAATCCAGCCTGGTTGGGATTTTCCTGCTAATGCTGAGTCAACAGAATGCAAATGTCTCCTTGGCAAGAGCCATGGGAAAAGCTTGAGCAATCTCTGAATAAAGACAACCGGCCAGCGGCCGCTCACACAGCTCTGGAGCATCTCATTCATTACCCAGACCTAGCTATGACTCAGAGCCCATCCTTAACACTGCCACTTTACATTTGTGTACTTTGTTCCTTTCATTAATAGTCCCTGCGCATTTAAAATACGTCACATATGCATTGAACTAGAAGGAAGTGAATCAAGGTAGTGTGTGTGTGTGTGTGTGTGTGTGTGTGTGCACACGCGCCTGTGTATGTGTGTTTGTAGTCTTGAGCCTGGTGCTAAAAGGAATGTGTCTGGAACTATGAACTATGCCAGTGTTTGTGAAGAGGAAGTTGCCTTGGACCCAGCTCCAAGAATGAGTACACGAGGGAAGTTGGGGTAAAAAGTGTATGTTTTCAGCCACAGGCTTCTAACTATTCAATTAAAACTAGTTCAAACAATAAGGATATTTATCTCAAAAAGCAAGAAGACCAGAGGAAAGATAATTCCCAGATTGGTGCAGCAGTTCAATTATAACATCCAAGGCTCTTTCCAACATTTTACTCTGCACTTCACAGTGTTGTGATGTCTATCATCAGTGCTCAGCTGCCACAAACCCAGACGTCACCACAGACGTGACAGAATCCAGTGAAACATATTGCTGTTTCCTCCTGTGAGTCTCTTTTTATTTGGGAATCCACCTTTCCTTGAGGTCTGCTACATATACACAGACATGCAGAATCCTTTCCTCTTAGGTCCCATCGGCCAGGACTGACTTCAAGAGAACCTAGGAACGTGTCTGGGATGTGTGTACCATGGTGGGATGCGGGATCTACCAGGAAGCATGAAGTAGTGGGGCAGCGGTAGGGGTGGAATGACTTCAGGGTGAACAGCCAACACTGGCTGTCCCAGGGTCTCGGGACTGGATGAGCAAAAGGACAGAAGAATTTTTGGATACTCTCTCTTGGTACCACTTTAGAAAATATCATCTCCACATATCTAGACATACTTTAGAAGCACATATCCAGATACTTAGGCATTGCCAGTTTTGGTCACTACTTAAGGACATAAAAAGCATTTTGTATCTTTCTAGGCACCAGGAGAAACCTGAAACGCATTATGTTCTTAACTGCATACACTACATAGAACCACACATTCTGTAAAGGCCTGTCTTAGTCATTTCAGGCTTCTGTAACAAAAATGTCATAGACTTGGTGGCTTAAGTCACAGAAATGTATGTCTCACAATTCAGGAAGTCCAAGTTCAGGCTGCCTGCATGGTCATCTGGTAAAACCTTTTTCCAGGTTTGCAGATGGCCCTCTTCCTGTTTTGTCCTCACATGTAGAGAGCAGAAAGAGGAAAAGCACACTCTCCCATCTTTCCTTATAAGAGCACTAGTCCTATTCACGTGGGCTCCACCCTCATGACCTAATCACCCTCCAAAGGCACCATCTCCTAACAACATCATACTGAGGGTTAGTGGTTTCAATGGATGAGTCATGGGGGTCAGAAGGACAAACATTCAGAACACAGCAAGGCCAAAGTTAAAAGAGAAGAAACAGGCTGGTTCTAGAGTCTAGACTCACAGCTCAACCTCTGGTTAATGGTGGACAGAGTCCACCAAGCCCACTGAATAGTCACTGAGGCTCACCAAGGTTTCCAGAGAAGGCACTGAACTGAAAGAAAGTGAATAAAGGCACTATTGCAGAAGTTAATTTCACTCTAGAGCATGTGAAGCCTTTAAATTTGTGGATAAAAAGAATTAACAAGGAAGAATGTCAGCAAGTAAGTGACTGAAGCAGGGGCTTACTGGTCAGAATGTGGGCTTGAGTCCAAATCCTGTCTGTGCATTATGGCATGACCTTGAGCAAAACACTCCAGCCAGGCAGCAAGGGGCCACCAGGACATCATTTAAACAACGTATGGTGTGTTCTGAGTCAGCAGTGAGAGGAAACGGGGATTATTCCCAAACAGGGCACTTGGCAGATTCAGCCAGCAGAAAAGTTAGAACTAGAACTCTCATTGACACGGGTGAATATTGGGCAAGATCCTACAGCGTTTGGCAATTCTACAAATTTTCATGATGGTGCCACTTCTATGCAGAGTAGAAGAGTGCCTTCCATGCCTATCTAGCTCACTTAGCTCTCATGGTGCCAGGGGCTGTCCCTGCTTGCCCCTCAGCTCTCATGGTGCCAGGGGCTGTCCAAGCTTACCTCCTCAGCCCCTGAAGCCCTTCACCTTCTTGAGATGTATGCTCCACCATGATTCTTCTCTAAGCCTTGCATTTCATCACAACTTACCTCCCTACATACCATTACTTGTAAAACTAACTCAAGCTAAGGTCCTACTAGTTAATTTGGAGTCAAAAAATGCTTCCTGAGAGAGCAAAATGGCGGCAGAGTGAATGGAAGCTACACAGACCATCTCCTAGGACCAAACTGGAATTACAACTAAAATAAAGACAAATCGTCGGGGAAAAGCAACAGAAAAGCAGCTTGTGAGGACCATATAACCAGGAACACTGACTCGATCCAAGTAGGATTTTGGAAGTGCGAGAAGGGGGGCTGGGAGTCCACGGACAGCAGCTGTCTTAGCTGTAAGCAGTGCCCTTGGGGTTAAACTCCCAAGCAGCTCCACAGCACAGAGAGCAGGGACAGAGCTCTAAAATAGCCACAGCCACTCACCTTGGGCTCTGGTGGAGGGAGGGTGGACTAGACTGGAACTGTGTGAGGACACAGGATTTGGAGGGTACTCAGAACTTTTGCTGAGTTGCTGCCACACAGGATGGTGGTCATCTTACTCCTTCCCAGGGCTCTGGGGAGAGGCAGTGGCCCCTCCCTTGAAGATTCAACCCCACCCAGGTGAGCTATTAAAATGCAAATTGAGGCCCATTAACAACTAGCATCTGCCCCACCCCTGAGAAATCCCCTTTGGCTGAGCACCTGAGGGAGTTTTTCATTCAACTGAGAACCCAATGCTCTTCAAGTAACCTCTACTGATAGCCTCCAGGCAAAAAGCTAGAGGATAACTGAACAATTCCTGGCTTGCAAATCTACCTAGGAAAGTAAGACTTGACAGCGATGTTTAATGTAGGACCTCCCTCACTCATCCAAACCCAGTAGAGGGAGCCACAAAAAGCACAACACCAACACCCACAGGGAAAATTTGGCAGGCTCCAAAACCCACTGAGACAGCCAAAATGATAAAACAAAGAAACAAATCCAAAATGAAAGAACAAGAGACCTCCACCAAAGAAGAGATAAATGTGGACCAGTTAAGCAAGTTAACAGAGCTAGAATTCAGAGCCATGATCTTGAGGAAGCTCAACAGAATGTGTAAAGACATGAGCACCATGAGTAAAGACATAGAGATGTTGAAAATCAACCAGTTGGAAATTAAAAACCACCAAGAAGAAATCAAGAATGACATAGCAGAAATAAAGAACACAATGGAAGGACTAAACATCAGAGTAGAGGAAGCTGAGGACCAGATCAGTGAATTAGAAGACAGGGTAGAAAAAATCAACCAATCAGAAAACCAAAAGGAAAAACTATTAAAAAACAGGAAGAGAGCTTACGAGAACTGTGGGACAACTTGAAACGTAATAATATTTGCATCAGAGGAGTCCCCGAAGAAGAAGAAAATGAACGAGGGTTAGAAAATATATTTGAACCCTGGCCGGTTTGGCTCAGTGGTTGCAGCGTTAGCCTGCGGTCCAGAGAGACCTGGGTTCGGTTCCCGCTAAGGGCATGTACCTCAGTTGCAGTTTGTCCCCGGCCCTGGTTGGGTCGTGCGGGTGGCAGCCATTTGATGTGTCCCTTTCACGTCGATGTTTCTCTCTCTCTTCCTCTCGCTCCCTCCCACTCTACCTGAACAAAAAATGGAAAAATGTCCCCGGGTGAGGATAAAAAAAGAAAAAAAAAGAAAATATATTTGAAAAAAATAGTGACAGAAACTTTTCTAATTTGGAGAAGGAAGAAGGCATTCAAGTTCAAGAAGCACAGAGATCCCCAAGTAAGAACAACCCAAACAGGCCCACACCAAGACACATAGTAATTAAAATGCCAAAAATTAAAGACAAAGAGAGAATCCTAAAGGCAGCAAGAGATAAGCAACAGGTTACCTACAAAGGAACCCCCATAAGGCTCTCAGCTGTCTTCTCAACAGAAACACTACAGGCCAGAAGGGAATGGCATGAGGTAATCATTGTCATGAAAAACAAGGACTACTCTATCCAGCAAGAATATCATTTAAAATAGAAGGTCAAATAAAGAGCTTCCCAGACAAAAAAAGACTAATGGAATACATTAGCACCAAACCAGCACTGCAAGAAATGTTAGAAGAACTGCTGTAATTAGTAGAAGAAATTGAAAGAAAAATATAACCACACTAAACAAAAAAGGGCAATAAATAATTACATATCAATAATCACCTTAAATGTCAATGGATTGAATGCTCCAATAAAAAGACACAAAGTAGCTGATTTGGATAAAAAGCATGACTCATATATATGTTGTTTACAAGAGACCCACCTCACAACAAAATACTCACATAGGTTGAAAGTGAAGGAATGGGGAAAAAATCTTCCATGCAAACCGAAAGCAAAAAAAGCTGGGGTAGCAATACTCATATCTGATAAAATAGATTTCAAAATGAAGACCACAACTAGAGACAAAGAAGGCCACTACATAATATTGAAAGAATCTATCCAACAGGAAAATATAACCTTGATAAATATATATGCACACAATATAGGAATACCAAAATGTATTAAAAATCTTCTGGAGGACTTCAAAGGAGAAATTGACAGCAACACAATCATAGCAGGGGACTTCAACACCCTGCTCACATCACTGGATAGATCCTCTAGACAAAAAATTAGCAAGGAAATAGAGACTCTAAATGAAGCAATAGACCAAAGGGATTTAATAGATATCTACAGAAAATTACACCCCAAAACTATAAAATTCACATTTTTCTCAAGTGCACATAGGACATTCTCAAAGATAGAACACATGTTAGGACACAAACTAAGTCTCTACAAGTTCAAGAAGATTGAAATCATATCAAGCAACTTCTCAGATTACAATGGCATGAAACTAGAAATCAATTGCAACAAGACTATGCAAAGATATTGAAACACATGGAGGCTAAATAGCATGTTATTAAACAGTGAATAGGTTACCAAGGAGATCAAGGAAGAAATTAAAAACTTCCTGGAATCCAATGAAAATGAACACACAACAACACAAAATCTATGGGATGCAGTGAAAGCAGTTCTGAAAGGGAAGTTCATAGCACTACAGACCTACCTCAAGAAACAAGAAAAATTTCTAACAGACTATCTAACCTCACAACTTAACGAACTAGAAAGTAAACAAAAAGAAAACCTCAGACCAAGTAGAAGGAAGAAAATAGTAAAGATCAGAGCAGAAATAAATGACATAGAGACCAAAAAAACAATTCAAAGGATCAATGAAACAAAGAGCTGTTTTTTTAAAAAGATAAACAAGATTGATGGACCCTTAGCTAGACTCACCAAGAAACAAAGAGAGAGAACCCAAATACACAAAATCAGAAATGAAAGCGGAGAACTAACAACTGACACCACAGAAATATAAAGGATCGTTAACAAATACTATGAACAATTATATGGCAACAAATTCGACAATTTAAGCGAAATGGACATATTTCTAGAAACACGTAGTCTCCTAAAACTGGACTGGGAAGAGATAGAAAACTTGAACAGACCAATAACAATTATGAAAATTGAAGAGGTAATCAAGACTCTCTCAGTAAACAAAAACCCAGGCCCAGATGGCTTCACGAGGGAGTTTTACCAAACATCCGAAAAAGAACTAACACCCATTCTCCTCAAACTATTTCAAAAAATTTAAGAAGGAAGACTTCCAAACTCTTTTTATGATGCCAATATAGTTCTAATTCCAAAACCAGAAAAAGACACTACAAAGAAAGCAAACTACAGGCCAATATCCCTGATGAATATACATGCCAAAAACCTGAACAAAATACTAGCATATCAAATCCAGCAATACATCAAAAAAATTATTCACCACGACCAAATGGGATTCAACCCAGGGATGCAAGGCTGGTACAATATTTGCAAATCAATAAATATGATACAGCACATAAACAAAATAAAGAATAAAAACCACATGATCATATCAATAGATGTTGGAAAAGCATTTGACAAAATCCAGCACCTATTTCTGATAAAAATATATATATATATATATATATATATATATATATATATATATATATGCTCAGCAATGTGGGAATAGAGGAATCATATCTCAACATAATAAAGGCCATATATGAAAGACCTACATCCAACATCATACTCAATGGGCAAAAACTAAAAACATTTCCCTCAAGAACAGGAACAAGACAGGGATGCCCACTTTTGCCACTCTTATTTAACATAGTACTAGAAGTTTTAGCCACACCAATCTGACAGGAAGAAAAAATAAAAGGGATCCACATTGGAAAGGAGGAAGTGAAATTTTTATTATTTGCAGATGACATGATATTATATATAGAAAACCGTAAAGACTCCATCAAAAATCTACTAGACTTAATAAATGAATTTGAAAAAGTAGCAGGATACAAAATTAATGTCAAAAAATTGACGGCATTCTTATACACCAATGATGAACTCACAGAAAGAGAAACTGAAAAACAATCCCATTTACAATCAGGCCAAAAATTTAAGATACCTAGGAATAAACTTAACCAAAGAAGTAAAGGACCTATTTGCAGAAAACTACAGGACATTGGAAAAAGAAGTAGAGGAAGATATAAAAAAGTGGAAGCACATGCCTTGTTCATGGATTGGAAGAATTAACATAATTAAAATGTCCATATTACCCAAAGCAATCTATAGATTTAATGCAATCCCCATCAAAATACCAATGACGTATTTCACAGAACTAGAACAAATACTTCAAAAGTTTATATGAAACCAAAAAAAGACCCCAAATAGCCAAAACAATCTTTAAAAAGAAGGACAAAGTAGGTGGGAACACAATACCAGGTTTTAGGTTATACTACAAAGCTACTGTAATCAAAACAGCCTGGTACTGGCACAAGAACAGGCATATAGACCAGTGGAACAGAACAGAGAACCCACAAATGGACCCATGACATTATGCTCAATTAATATTTGACAAAGGAAGCAAGAGCAGACAATGCAGTAAAGACAATGGAATAAAACTGGACAGCTACATGCAAAAAAAATGAAACTAGACCATCAACTTACACCATACACAAATATAAACTCAAAATGGATAATAGACTTAAATGTGACCCATGAATCCATGAAAATCCTACAAGAGAATGTAGGCATTTGAAGGTGAGGTCTTTGGGTGCTGAGTAGGTTGAGATGACTTCATAAGGGTGGGTCCCCAGTGAAGGGAATTAGTGTCTTTATAAGAAGACCAGAGATCTCACTTTCTCTCTCTCTTCCTCTCTCTCCTATGTGTGGACACAGCAAGAAAGCATCCATCAGCAAGCCAGGACTGGCACGTCAGCCTTGGACTTCTAGCCCTCGTAACTGTGAGAAGTAAATGCTTGTTGAAGGCATGGAAACGGACTAGAATGAAAAGCACTGATGGTGGGAAGCTTCTGCAGGCATCAGTCAGATGCTGAGGCTTTACTGGCAATAACATAATTGTCCGACTTAACTTTTAAAAACATTGCATGGAAATATTATTTATCTTGATTACCGAGTTTGTCTACACCTCTGTTAAATGTTGTGCTCCAGGTGAGTGCCCTACTCAGCTCGCCTAGTCCCAGCCCTGCTCACGATTCCCTAATATTTGGTATAGCACTCAGTGATAGTTGCGTACAGAGCTTCAAGGCAGCAATGTACCTATTAATGATGTTTTTACAACAAATATTTAGAAGCTTATTTCCTCATTGGTCTGGTAAGAAAATCTTTCCACAGATGTCTTTGTTGGTGTTTCTGGGTCTTCACACTGTAAATGACAAGCCGGTCAGAATGTGATAAAAATAGCCTAAATTGTGCCACAGCCTGACCCAGAAAGATGTATGGCCTGCAGTAAAGGAACCAGCCTAAATTCAGGTGGATGAGGTTTGGCCAGATCATCAGTCTCCATCCCAATCCTCATCTGAATATGATGGCACTGTGACAAACCTCACCAAAGATATTTATCCCTATGATCCCCCTGGATTTCTGGAGCCCTTTCCATTCACAGATTTTAAATTACTTTTCAACACGCACCTATCTTTACAACATCCCCATGCATCAGCCAAAAGGAGGCATTGCTTTGTCTACTTTACACATGGGGATGCTGCATAAAGCAAGCTTACACCTCATCTAATCAACTCATAGTGAGGCAGTCCAAGTATTCACTGAGGCCATGATTCTTGGTCTTCTTTCCACCAGTCTCCCAAGTTTAACTTTTTCTCCTCACTGCTGCTCTCGCCTCAAGGATCGAAGCATTTAGTTCAGCTGAAACTTTAGCAAAAAGGACCAAACACTTAATTGGGAATCTCATTCCCAATTGGTGGAGCTCCTCCCAGCAAATGTGCATGAAAGGGAATCTTGGTATACTAATTATTGATCACCATGATGATCACTGTGATTGTCGATCAAGAAAGTAAAAAGAGAAAGAGCAGAGGTATTGGACATGGGCGGGAGCCAGAGTCGATGCGGTGGGCACCTTTGGAGAGAGAGTCAGACCATGATGCCCACATGAACAGTCCAGGACAGGTCACTGGCTCCAATAAGCCAGCACTGAATTCTCATAAACAAAAAAGAACCATCATGGAATTCTGGCTTTGGCCTAGGAGTCAGGAAACCAGAATCTTGGTCCAAGGTGTGTCCCTAACAAAGAGTGTGACTTTCAGGAACTCATTTGGATGCCTAATCTATAATATGAGAGATTTAGCTTAACAGAGTGGTTTTCCACATGGGTTCTTCTGATAAGTGAAAGTATCTTAAGGCTACTCTGGGAGCAGGCATGGGAGACCCACAGTGATGGGCTCAGGAGCCACTCTGTTCAGGCCAGAGAAGTTCCCTTTTGATGTATTTTATGCATTAGGACACCAGCTAAGATATTTGTCTAAACAAAGAACTCTGTGCTTGATAATAAAATGGAGCAAAACAAAACAAAACATGGTGGAAGGGATGGTCTCAAATCTTCCTTTCAATGTCACTGGTCAATGATTTAATGACAAGTAAGTGATAAGTTCTGTACATTTACACTCTGTCAATGCCCTCCAGCCAAAGACCACCAGGAACACATCATCATCAAACAAGTTGGGTTTATTACTCATAGCAGGAAGGGTGTGCGCTCATCAAGGGGCACCATGAAGTGTCTCAGTACGAGGGTGTCAGAAGGAACCCATTCCAGGATTTGGACTTCTGTTGAGTAACTGGCAGAGGGGGGAGGCAAATAGGGGAGGGAAGCTGGTTCTAAGGAAGCAGGGGTTTGGTCTAGATGAGGTGCTGTCAGAAAGTGGGGAAAATTCTGTGGCTGGGTATATTAATCAAACATATCTGTAGGGAGGCACACGAGAGCAAAGATAAAGCTATAACTGGTAAAGAAGCAGCAGCCACTCATTTTAGCTGAGAATGAGAATGTTTGGTATTTTATGGGCTATACAGTAGCCTTGTTGGGCTCACTTTATCATGGTCTCAGAGTGACCCTGTCCGACATTGTGTTCTGTGAGCTTGTTTACATGAGCAGAACAGGGCCAGTTTCCGGGTTTTTATTTTCTCACCTCCCTTTAAAAGATGTGTTTTAACTTTGAGACAAATTTTTTAATTAACACCTACCCCCTCAGAGTTCCTCAATACATTCAGATGCTTCTGTGAATGAGTTGAACAAACATTCTTGTGAAATATCTTCCTGACAAGGTCTCTCTCACTTCCCTTTCCTTATCTGCCGCAGCCCCCCCCTACGCAGAAATACTGAGAGACTTGTCTGTCTTGTGCTCATATCAGTGAGAAATTGTGGGAGAGGCCAGAGAACAAACAAAGAACACACGGAGAAAGGAATGAACATGAGATGAAGACATGTCGAATTTTTCATTAACGTCACTCATTGCATCAATCAGCCAGATGGGATGAATACTGCTTGTTTTTCCATCAGTTGGTGACCCGCCAGGGGCTCCATTAGCAGCAAGGTGAACTCCTTCGTAAGAAAATAATTTGGAAGGTACATGTGTCCCCTTGAAGGAAAATGAAACTAAAAT
This sequence comes from Molossus molossus, assembly GCF_014108415.1. Lineage (NCBI taxonomy): Eukaryota > Metazoa > Chordata > Mammalia > Chiroptera > Molossidae > Molossus > Molossus molossus. Next base: position 26,514,415 of record NW_023425366.1, on the reverse strand, counting down.
GAAAATGTGCAATGGACACCATTATTTGGGGGGGGGGGGGAGAAGGTAAATTATATTTCAGCTGTTAGATGTGTGGAAGGTTATGGAGTAAATCAATGAAAAAGCACTCTCAAATGGATACACAAATATACATGCTTTTCTTGCTTTTTACAAAAAGTACCTATGATTTTCTTGCAGAGATATGGTTACTTAGTAGACACAATAATTAGTGAAAAATATGGCACTAGGAACATTGTAAACTCCTAGTCTAGACTTTCTCATTTTTGGTTGGCCTTTATTTATCTTAAAATAAGAACGGCAATGATTCAGAGGAAGTAATCCTGGCTGAGAATCAAAAATCCACATTCCAGCCCAGCCGGTGTGGCTCAGTGGATTGAGCATCACCCATGGGCCGAGAGGTTCCAGATTGATTCCTGGTCAGGACACACGCCCAGATTGAGGGCTCAGTCCCCAGTAGGGGGCGTGCAGGAGGCAGCCAATCAATGTTTCTCTCTCACGTTGATGTTTCTATCTCTTTCCCCCTTCCTCTCTCTCTAAAAAGTCAATAAAAACATTTTGTTTTTTAAATCCACGTTCCAGTCCCACAGTTGACAAAGAGTATGCTGTTGGGCAAGTCACTTAGCCTGTGTGTAGATCCCGTGTCCTCAGCATTCTAGAAGATTTGAACAAAACACTCTTGCAGCCCCTTCTAGATCCTGTGATTCACATCTTCTCTGCATCAGAAATGGGCACTTTTTTCTGTGTTGGCTGATCTCTCAGATATGAGATCTATGCTTTGGGCTCCAAGGTTAAGTATACTGAGCATTTGTTGGTTTTGGCCTTTTAGCATCTGTATAAGTCAGGGTTCTCCAGAGAACCAAACCAACAGGATAAAGAGATTTCTTACAGGAATTGACTCACAAAGTTACGGAGGCTGAGAAGTCCCATGCTCTGCCATCTGCAAAAGAAGCACCAGGAAGCTCAAGACGTAACTTGAGCTCAGTCCAAAGGCCCGGGAGTCTGAGCTCTGATGTCCAAAGGTAGGAGAATGGATGTCCCTGCTCAAAAGAGAGCAGAATTCATCTGACCTTGGACTTTGTCTACTATTTGAGCCGTCAGTGCGTTGGATGATGTCCATCTGTATTGGTAAGGGCCATCTTTTCTACTCAGTCTACTGATTCAAATGCTAATCTCTTCCAGAAACACCCTCACAGACACACCGAGCAATAATGTTCACCAGCTATCTGGGCATCCCTGAGCCCAGTCAAATTGACACATAAAATTAATCATCACAGCCTCCATTCACACTGTTTAATAATCTCTATTTAAAAAGCCCAATTCTGCCCTGGCCGGTTTGGCTCAGCGGTTGGAGCGTCGGCCTGTGGTGCAGAGAGACCCGGGTTCGGTTCCCGCTAAGGGCATGTACCTCGGTTGCAGTTTGTCCCCAGCCCTGGTTGGTCGTGCGGGTGGCAGCCACTCGATGTGTCCCTTCACATCGATGTTTCTCTCTCTCTCTCTTCCTCTCTCTCCCTCCTGCTCTATCTGAACAAAAAATGGAAAAATGTCCTCGGGTGAGGATTAAAAAAAAAAAAAAAAAAGATTTTAAATTGCCCAATTTTGCCCTGGCCGGTTTGGCTCAGCGGTTAGAGCGTCGGCCTGCAGTCCCGAGAGACCCGGGTTCGGTTCCCGCTAAGGGCACATACCTCGGTTGCAGTTTGTCCCCAGCCCTGGTTGGTCGTGCGGGTGGCAGACACATCAAGCAGCCACTTGATGTGTCCCTTTCACATCGATGTTTCTCTCTCTGTCTCTTCCTCTCTTTCCCTCCTACATTATCTGAACAAAACAAAAAAAATGGAAAAATGTCCTCGGGTGAGGATAAAAAAATAAATAAATAAAAGGCCCAATTTTGTTTGCGGACCTCCCTGTCCCCGAAACACTTCATTAACAGTCCAGGTGGCTTGCATGAGTGCTCATTCTCCCTGCAAACCAGTCAGGATAATGTCACTGTTTTTTGGCCACCAAGTTTGATTGGTCAATGTGAATACCTAAATTTATTTTGTTCAAGCAGAATGAATCTTCCAATTTGAGAACTGGGAAGAAGACTTTAATCTGGGAGGATTGGAGTCTGATCAAGTTCCTAGAGCTAATTATCAATCTATAAAAAATATGAGGGAAGAAAAAAACATATTAACTACTTTGGGGATGCAATTAGCAACTAACTGTGAGACTGCATAGCAAAAAATGACCTGGGTTCCTAGGATAAAACAGAAGAAAGTGAGAGAACATATAGATAAAAACAGATCTAAAAAACCTGTGAATCAATCACAGTGTATGGAACTTATCTGGATGCTGAAAGCATATTTGACAATATTAATAACTTCAGAAATTCATACTGAAAATCTGCATATGAAATAACATCTGGGACTTGCTTCAAAATAATTATGGGATGGGGAGGGAATAGATGGAACAAGACTGGCTGGGCGTTAATAACTGTTGAAGCTGGTGATGGGTATGCTGGGTACATAAGATCATTCTTCCTACTTTTAGATACACTTGAAAATTTGCATTAAAAATTTTAAAATAAAATTGTACAGCCTGGCCAGTGTGGCTCAGTGGTTGAGCATCGACCCAAGCACCAAGAGATCTCCACTCAGGGTACATGCCTAGGCTGTGGGCCCAGTCCCCTGTGGGGTGCATGCAGGAGGTAGCCAGTCGATGTTCTCTCTCATCAATGTTTCCATCTCTCTCGCCCTCTCCCTTCTCCTCTAAAATCAATAAAGAAAAAAATTCTAAGAAAAAAATTATACATATACTTTTTACACAATAATTCCAGTTTGATACATGATATAAATTATAGAAAAAGATGTTTATTTTAAGATTACTTATAATGGAAGGAAGCTAAATGTTGAAACCCAGGTTAAGTAGGTTATAGTAATTTCCTTCAATACAGTGTGGGGCAAATGTAGGTTGACAGTTGTTTCCATAAAAAAGAATACAATAATTAATAAATAATAATACAAGAATAAACTCTGTTTCACGTACGCACAACTGTACACCTACATTTGCCCACCCCTGTATGATGATATGCACCCTTCAATTATGTCTAGGAATAGGTTTTGTTTTTGTTTTTTCAAATTCACACATTCTTATTATTCATCTTTTTTGTTGTTGTTAATCCTCACCTGAGGACCTTTTATATTAATTTTTAGACAGAGTGGAAGGGAAGGAAGAGGAGAGATAGGGAAAGAGAAACATCGATGTGAAAGAGACACATCACCTAGTTGCCTCCCACATGACCCTGACTGGTGCTGGGAATCGAACCTGCAACCCAGGTATGTGCCGTTGACAGGGAATCAAACTCAAGACCCTTTGGTCAGCCGGTCAGTGCTCTAACCACTGAGAAAATCGACCAGGGCTGGGAATAGTTTTAAAGACATCGGAATGTGCTTATATAATATTAACTAAACTATGTCAAGATTATAGTATTATCTCAAATAAATGAAATATATATCATATAACAACACAGTGAGATAAGAATGAATTTTATTCCTCATGAGTATAGAGCAGCGGTTCTCAACCTGTGGGTCGCAACCCCTTTGGGGGTCGAACCACCCTTTCACAGGGATTGCCTAAGACATAACAGTAGCAAAATTACAGTTATGAAATAGCAACGAAAATAATTCCATGGTTGGGGAGGGGGTCACCACAACATGAGGAACTGTATTAAAGGGTTGTGGCATTAGGAAGGTTGAGAACCACTGGTGTAGAGGAATCAAATAACTATTTACAAAATGAAAATCAAACCTCAGTTGCAGAGAAGTCAGCAGAAGTGACCCTGGCAATCTGCTCGTGGTCCTAAATCATCTACCTCGGCCTCCTGACTTCCTCTCTGCCAAAGCCCCTTTCGGTGAACAATAAATGTCACCATGTGGCTGACTGCTGGCCACTGCCCATCAGGCCCAAACCTTATTTTTAATCCCTCTGCTCTGGTAGATAGGGTCCAAAATCCGAGAACGGTGCGATAGGCCTCCCCCAAGCTGAGCACTGGGAGCCAGAGGCCAGTCAGCGCGCCCGGGCTGTCAATAGCCCACAGCACTCTGTGTCCTGCCGCAGCTTGCCCTGCCTGGGCCCCTCCGGAAGGAAGGACGGTGTGCTGACAGCCCATCTTGATTCAGAGAAGCCTTATCTGCATCTCATGGTTAGCATTCTATTTATATGCAAATAGGCACTTGCCTTTCTTGCTTGTGTATTAATTGCCACTATAAATTGTAGCTCTTCTGCATCCATGGAGTTCTTGGATTGTGGGATATAAGCTCAAAGAGTGACCTTATAGCGTAAGGAGTCCTCAGTTTACAGATGAGAAAACTAGGGCTCAGGGTAGCCAAGTAGATTCCTCAGGGACATTGTGATAGTGAGTGCATCCAGACCAAATATTGGGATCCTCATTGCCTATATTTTCATCCCTACCCTAGAACCTCAGGTCAGCTATGAAAAAACAACAACACAGATTAACATCAGACCATCAATTACTCTGTGTGTGTGTGTGTGTGTGTGTGTGTGTGTGTGTGTGTGTATGAGAGAGAGAGACTAAGAAACAGAGGAAAGGAGTGGGAGTTTTTCTCTATAAATCATTGGTTTCCAAACAGTGGGATTCACCCTTACAGTGGACACTATGCTCAGTTAATAATAAATGTAGCCCCTTGACGAACTTCTATTTTAAAAAATATGTTTATTCCTTTAGAAAATGTAGAGGATTAAATTATTGACCATATATATTTTATGAACAATCTCATCCATTGCTACTGTTAAATAAATTAAACCAGGAGGCCATCAGATACCGTGGCTCTAACCCACGGGCACCTACATATGCAAACCAAAATCTACGCCTGTAACTGTCTCAAAGATACAAAATTGAAACCGAAGGACAACCAATCACAGTCAACTAGGCTTTAAGCTACAGCCAATCAATCATGTCTTTACTTTCCATGTCTCTCCTCGGCTCCAGTCAGTAAAGGGCTCCTAACCACTTCTGCTTCAGAGCTGCCGGATTCCAACTGATTTTGCTCAAATTCTTAAAAATTTTAATATGTCTCAGCTTATTGTTTTTAACAATACTAAAAGTATAAATACAACAAATAAATGCCCAATAAATATTTTAATGTAAAAGGAGATGGAGCCCCATAATAAAAAAGGTTGTTTTCTTACCACATTAAAAAGGTGTGGGGTGGGTAGACAAGGAGACTCTGGGAGGTGTGGGCCGTCTGTTATCTTGATCAAGTGATGGTGTTAGAAGTGTTTGCAGATGTCCAAACTCATCAAATTGTCCCCATTCAATGTTCAGTTCTTTGTTTAGCAATTATGTTTTTACTGGAACTGTCTTTAAAAAGGTTGGTAAGGAAAGCTGTTACAAGTAAAAGAAAAAGATGTAAGAGGGTTTAAAATAGTCATTAGAAAAGGAAGGGAATAAGAACTGTGATTACTTAATAAAAAAAAAAAGTAAACCATTGCAATTGACATTCATGCAAAAAAGAGAAATAGTAACAATGGCAAATAAGTCAAGTTCACCAATCCCACCTGCTCTGGCAAGACCAGAAAATGCCTGGAAGCAAAAGCCAAGCCCTCAGGCACAGCCAGGAGCACAGAAAAAATAAATTTCCCATAATTCTCTCTTAAACAGAGGGAGAGTCAGGAGTTCCTGTCGCTGAAGGACAGTGACACCACCCAACCCACAGGAGAAACCTTCCTGTTTGTGCAGTTCTCCTGGAAGGGGACAGCCTGCTTGAGGCATAGCTGACAAGTACTGAGCTCACCCTGACAGGTTTGGCAGAAAACTAATTTGGGGTGAGAAAGTTGGTAAATGCCTGTCTTCAACCCAAGCCCCAGAGCCATTTTGGTGATCACAGCAACATGCTCGGGAGTGAAATTCAAATGTGAGGCAAGGGCCTTTAGATGGCAATATGGGAGAGAAAGCCTTAAAGGGCTGTCAGAGGGTATGCAATAGACCCACAGAGAATGCCCTAGTGATCCACGGTGGAGCTCAGGGGGACCTAATCAAGGTCAGACTGGGTTCACACATGCAATTTGCAGAACTGTGACCCCTGTGGGCACCCAGGTCCCTAAATTGACATGCTTGGGAACTTTCATATTTTTCTGTACCAGAATGCAAGAGAGAGAGAGAGAGAGAGATGAGGGCAAGATGGGGCAACATGGCAGGTATCCTCCCACATCCTGTCCACTCCCTTCCCATCTCAGTCAGACTATGTTTGAGCCTCAAGAAAGAGGTCTTAGGTCAAAGCCTGAAGTTGATGTGTTCAGGAAATGGGGGTGCTCCTTATAGAGAAGACACCATTCTGATTACTTTACATATAAGATCTCATTTAATTTTGCATCTATCCTATGAGGTAGGTACTATTATTACATACAGGATCTCATTTAATTTTGCAACTATCCTATGAGGTAGGTAGTATTATTATCCATATTTTACAGATAAACTGAGACACAGAGAAGGCAAGCAGTTCTCCAAAAAACACAAAGCAAGAGATGGAGCCAAGATTCTAACAGAGGTGGTCAAACCCTTAACCACTGAGCAACACTGCTGGGCTACACCGGCACTGGTGCTCCTGGGGCCTGGGTAACATATGACAACTTGCCCGAGTCTTCCCAGAAACCCGGGGAGGTGAAGCAGAGCAGGATGTGGCAGGGACTGCAATGGCCACTTGACCAGGAGTGCAGAGTGGACAGGGTGAGCTGAGAAGATGCCCCACACCCAGACACCCTCAGACATGTCCATACCTCACTCCAGGGTGAAGCAGGAACCTGGATGTTATCAAGCAAAATGCAGGTTCAGGCTGTAATAAAGGATTTAAAATAAACACACATTTATTTGAGCAAAGGAGGGGTTGTGATTGGGGGGGTCCAGATTCAGGTAACAACTGAATGCCCCGAGGGGAACATAGAAAGGCAGGGTTTATAAAGGCAAAAACTACAAGTACTGTCCCCATTTAGATCCTCTATGTAAAATAAGGATTATTTGGCTAGATTAATAGGGACTGGTTAGGTCCATTATGTAAATGGAGGATGCCGGTTGGTATATCAGATTGGCTTCTTTCAGATTGAAGAAGGCAGATGGTCTGGTTGTCATGGTGAGCTTCAAAGTTCAAGAGTTCCTAAGTGGGATGTGCATAAGCAAACTTCTTTTTGGTCACCCGAGCTCCAATTTTTGTTCCCTTGACATAAATGGTTCTTGGCAATTTCCATTCACAGCATGCTCTGACGACCTGTGTTGGTGTCAATGGGACTCACTCAGGTTCCCAGCTCTTGAATTAAAAGGTCAAAAAGAGGAGAAAGAGAAACCCCACATAGTACTCTACTCTTCCTCCAAACTGCAAATGAGAAGACTAAACTAATTTAGTAGCCAATTTTATTCAAGGCAGAATAGTTCCTGGATTGGGGAGCCAGTGCCTCAGAAGCAGTGGAGACACCTCCTGAGGGATTTGGGGCAACAGCAAGTTTTATAAAATATTAGATTTGGCAACATGGAAATGGGGCAGGATTGGTTGGGAGGTCGGGGATTTCCTTAGGAGAGTGGCCGGTCCTATTTCCTAAAGTAAAGTGAGCCAGCGAGAGCTGAGTTGGAGGAATGCGATCAATGTGTTACGTTTCCTTGACAGGTGCTTCCTGGAAGTGCAGGCTGACTTGGGTTCAGATTTGTGTCCTGGACCCACCTCCATTTGAGAGTCTTAAGTAGTTATTATAAACTGAGCTAAATCCATCATCTCAGAAACATACTCCATAACCACCAACCTCACGGAACCCAAAAGACTTCAAAATACTCTCTGGGCTCCCAAGCTGGAGTAGGAAAGAGGGTATTTGGTGGAATGGGAGATGGAAACCATAAAATAGTAGGTTGCATTTACTATTAAAAAGAAGAAGCCAAATTACTATTCCATCCCCTGGAGTCGGGGTTTCCCACCAGGTGTGGCAAATGTGCCTAGTTGTGGCCATCAGCAGACCACAGAGGCTGTTTGGGCAGAGGGACCTGGCAGGAGGTGCCTCCAGGGGAAAGCCAGCCTACCCCTCCCTGGGAAGCCAGGTGACAATGCCTTTTGAATCTTGCTTTAATTAGAAGAGACCAGCTCCCACTTTGGCCTTCTCTGGGTCCCCAAAGAAAACCAATGCATTATTATTCCTCTGTCATCCTACAAGTTGCTGAGCCTTGAAAGACTCGACCGGCAGCTGCTGGAGCATGGCTGTGGGGGCAGGGCCACATTTAATTGCTTTGCCCGTAGAGGCCGGTTAATGGGGCCTTCAGTCTGTATTTAACACCACGGCCGGTGATGGACTTCCGCTGCGGGAAAGCGCAACCGGTCCTCTGCACACTCTTTTATGACTGACGGGGGAGGATGCCCTCTGCTTCAGTAAATTGTATCTGGCCTTTCCAGCCCAGAAGTAATTAATGTTTGTTCTCTTCCAATGGGCAGATTCAAAGAAATACAGCTCCCATTAGGTCCTGCTCAATTAAGAAAAATGCTCATCTGTCCCCATGACTCAAACGCTGCTTCAAGCTGGAGCTGTGTGACTTACACAGCTGGAAGGACCGGGGAGGTCATCCTAGCTGACTGGTGCTTCAGCCCCCAGCCCAACAATGTCCAAACGCCTGCTAGTCCCCTCCAGTTCCTACCCCACCCGATCCACACTAACCTCCTATGGGAACAAGAGAATGATAGTAGGTAATGTTCACTGAATGCTTACTCTGTACCATGCACTCTCCTAAACACACACATAAACCAGCTCATAAATGACGCGCATGAACTAGCTCTAAAGGATGAGCATGAACTAGCTCATAAATGTCGCCAATGAATCAGCCCATTTAGTCATGGTCACAAATCTATGAACCTAAGGGTCACAGGAACCAACAAAAACATGAGTATGGGTTCAAGTCTACTCCTGAAACCTATGAGGTGTGTGGCCTTGGGCAAATCACCAAGAAGAGACCACGTTCTTGTACAGGCATACCTCATTTTACTATACTCAGCTTTATTGCACTGCACAGATGTTGCAGTTTTTACAAATTGAAGGCAAGACCCTCCTCCAGCAAAAGGATAATGACTCGCTTTATTGCAGTGGTTTGGAATAGAACCCACAATATCTCTGAGGTATGTTGGTCCTTGATCAAAGCCTAAGTGATAAAGTAAAGCTCTGTGGTAGAGGTCTCCAGGGGGAGAGTTCCCTTTCCTCAGGCTATACCCAGGCAGCCACTCCAAAATGCTGGTGATTGGTCACCAGGGGTGTGAGAAAAATGAAGAAGAAAAAAAGGATCAGCCTCAATTCATCACCATCCTTGGAAATAACACCTGTGATGTCATGTTTGTACCTCTGTAAATTGGAGCTGAAAATAGCCAGTTGTAGTGGTGTTAACTGGCAGTCCTTTGTGGAAGAAAATTTGCTAATATGTCAAAATTTCAAATGTCCATATCCATTTACCTAGCAATTCTACTTCTATGGATATATCCTAAAGAATGGGAGGAAATGTGTGTACAAGGCTTTTTATGGCCACTATTTCTGTACAAACATAAAACTTGAAACAATCTAGATGGGGAACTGACTAAATAAATTATGTATATTTGTAAAATGGAACATTATGTAGTTATAAAAAATAAAGGCATATTTAACTAAATTTAAATGGAACAACTTCAAAAATACTTTGTTAACTGAAAAAAAAAGTAAGGTCTTATTAGTAAATTTTTAAGAAGCATCTATACTCATTTATTCATATATGCATAGAATATGCTTACAAAGAAACCAACAGTCTGGTAATAGATACTGCCTCTGGATAGAAACTTGAGGTGGCTTGAGGTCAGGAGTGAAATAAATATTTATATTCTCTGTATAAATACCTTTTTGAATATTAAACTTGTGTCATAGGAATGAATTAGATGGGCCTTGTTTAATCAGTTGAGGTTGTAAAAAAAAAAAAAAAAGATTGAGATCCCTCCAAGGAAGAAGGATTTCTGTCTCAGAACTGCCTTCAGACTCGAGACTGCAACATCAACTCCTCCCTGGGTCTCCAGCCTGCTTGCCTATCCTGCCGATTTCAGGCTTACCAGCCTCCTACAATTGTTTGAGCCAATTCTTTAAAATAATGAGAGAGATAGAAATAGAGATAATACAGAGAGAGATGCATTGGTTCTTCACCTGGAGAACCCTAACTAATACACTGTCATAGGGTAGGCTCCTGTCATAACACATCACATAGCCCACAACACTCTTGGTGTACCCCTGCTAACCACTTACTTATCGGTGTGTGTATGTCCAGTCCAGCTAGCTAGACTATAAGGTCTTCATGAACAGGCACTAAGTCTCCAACACCAATATGTTTCCATCATCCAACAGAGAACCTGTTAGACTACAGGAACAAGAGCCGACTAGAAATGTGTTGTTGAACGAAGCAGCACTTTTAGGGACAACATTGGGTCCTGAAGTTAAATGCTTGGATTTGGTTCGTCCACAGATCAGCATCCAAGTTGGCTCATTGAAGAGGAGGAAAATGAAGGAAAAGAAAAGTGAAGAGAAAAAACAATTGTTTTCAGTTACTAGGACACTATTTTACATGTCTCTTCTTACATAGCCATCTCAAAGACAATTCATTATTCACGATTAATCGTGCAGGCCACAGGAGTGAAGTTTCCACAATGGGAAATTTAGCCTACACTGTTTTAAAATGAAAATTAAGAATTCCCTTTTGAAAAAAATATATTTAAATAGAATAAAATATAAACAAAAACATTATCTGTGATTATCACCCTCCGTTAGACTCCAAATGGCTATAGAATTTCATTGCCCATTTTAAAAGAGGAAATTATGATCCTCACCTCCAGGATCAAAATACCATTCCTGGAAATCAAACTAATCCTAGATTAGAAACCTCTGCAGACTTCCTTCACAAAAGTTTTTTATCATTTGCAAGGATTAAAGGATTACACGATTACAAGATTAATTCGTCTTTGACAAGTCATCTGAATCCTTATGTGAATAAAGAACCAATTGGTTTAGTTTTCTGATCAATAAGATTATTTTCAATGAGCACTAACACCAACAATTCTGTCCCCTGAGAAAACTGATTTATAAGCATGTCAAATGGAGATTTTCTTTTACTTCCTGTTTTTACTGTTCTGCCTTCGGCTGTCAACCCAGAATTTAGAGGCTGTCCCCTGAGAGCAAAGAGGCAGAATAGTTGAGGCCTTCAGAGGTCATCCTTGAAAGCAGGAAACACTCAGCTTTGACCTGGTCTATTGAAATCAATATGACGTGGCAGAGAGAAAGGAAGCAGGTGCTGGAGTACAGTTACATCAATATTTTTCTTTATTATATATTTGCATTAAATTCTGGTACAAGACAAGAGGATTAAATGGGCCATGAGAGATACAAAAAGAGTATGTGATGAATCATATCCCAATTGAATTTTAATCAACACTATAGGCTTTTGTGGTGGAGGCTTATTTTTCTTTTAATACAATTATCTTATTTGTTTTTATTCTACATTATGTGGAAAAATACAGTATGAAGCATAAAAAAGAGAAATATGACATGTGAGTCCCACCAGCAAAAGACATAACTATGAACATGTGAGTATATTTGATCACAATAGATTCTCTATGCATTTTTTATATATTTGTGAATCTTGCTTTTCCACCTAACATATAATAAAATAATTGCCTATGTTATTATAATGTCCTTTTTCTTTTTTTAAATCCTCACCTGAGAACATTTTTCCATTTATTTTCAGACAGAGTAGAAGGAGGAGGAGAGAGAGAAAAATCAATTGGTTGCCTCCCGCATGACCCCAACCGGGGCCAAGGACCGAACCACAACCAAGGTATGTGCCCTTGACCAGAATTGAACCCAAGACTCTTTGGTCCTTGGGCTGCCATTCTAATTGCTGAGCCAAACTGTCCAGGATAATAATGTTCTTTTTCTTTTAGGGGCTTATATTGTCCTCATTTTTGACATAAAGCTTTTTCTAAGACCCAAGAGCTAGTAAACAATAGAGCTAGGACTCTAACCCACCTCCAAAATCCATTCTCTTCCACTGTGTCCAACCACCTTAAAAAGAGTAATTCTTTTGACCCAGTAAGTCATCTTTTGGGAATCTATATGGAATCTGAAATATACAAAATGAGACTGGGACATCTTGAAATGCAGAAAAGCAAGGAACTAGTAAAGATTAAATAGGTCATATCAAGAGACAGCCAACTTGAAAGAGATCCCATCAGTCAAAATGGCACCAAATGACTATCAAAAAGAATAATAATCAGACTCAATTAACATATTACATATATTAAAAATTCATGCTATCCATAATGATACTTTTTTTAAAAACTTGCAGGTTGTTAGGGTACAAACTCATTACTCTAAACGTTGATAAATATGTAGAAAGAATCAAGAATTTATCCTGTCTTTTCTATACAAATTGTATTTCAGAGCAGCCTAATAATTGAAAAGGATAAATTCCTCCTTATGGAAGAGTTATGGCTGACTAATGCGGAAGGGATGGCAGTGAGGAAGTTGCCATTTCAATCCTCAGTGAAACACTGGATCTAGGCCATGGTTGTCGGTGAATGCTACAGCCCCAGGTGAAAGGTTTATGAGAAACTCACAGAGCATCTTGACATCACCTGGGCTGCTTATTGACATTTCCGAAAGTGGGGCGCCCAGACAGCATGAGCTCCTGATGTGATTCAAGAGGAAATTCACAGGAGAAGAAATATCATGACCTACAAAACATTCGAAGTTTAGTTGAATCAAACCTCAGCTCTAACTATGTTTATAGAAAATACAGAGTACAGAGGCACAAGTTACACACATCACAGAAAAACAATGGTGCACTTCTAGAATATGGCACATAAAGGATAAATAATCGGATTTCTCCCACAAATTCAATGGAATAAGAGGGAGGAGGAGCTATGCAGACTAAAATACTTAAGAGATAGGGGCTTATGGACTTGATTGGTTTTTATTATTTGAATAAGCAAGTGGAAAAGAACAAATTTGAGATTATTGGGGACCTTTGAATGTGGATTGGTATTAGAATTTCAAGATACTATTTGTTAGCTATGATAATATCCAGGTGGTAATTTTTTTAAAAATGTTACTGCTTAAATGTATATAAAGTACTTTATCGGGGAAATAACACAACGTCTGGTATTTCTTCAAATATTCCAGAAAAAAATGTGTTTCAGTGTGTGTGTGTATGTCATGGGTAGGGGCAGGAGGTAGAGATGGGTAAATGAAAAAGGACTTGCAAAGTGTTGACAATGGCTGAAGCTGAGTGATGGGTACAAGAAGGTTCATTATATAGTCTGTCTACTTTTGTGGTTTTAGAATATTCCATAAATAATCTGAGAAAAACCTCCTCCATATGCTTTTTGCTGATTTCTTATCTATATGTAAAATGAAACACTGCACATTTTATCTGACTAGTTTTGAAATTGATGATTAAAAAAAGATAAATCATCTTCTATGTTTTTTTTGGTACCAAACACTACTGCCAATTTAAGTAGAAAGAGCATGAAAACTATCCATTTAAGAAAGAAATTCAGTGAATTAAAAGACCTATAATATGCTCAGTGAACATGTCTTTCCTGTCGCAAAGAAATAATTTGGAGATAGAAAGAGAACATAAATCCTGCAAATCAATTGCCTGTGATCTTCTTTAAAAGGTTAAAGTGCTGGGGTTTTTTTCCTCTCAAAAATCTGATGCTGTAAAGAACAAAGTGAAACAGAATTATGAGTAGACTGAGAAAAGAACACTCAGGACAGCCCTGCTGTCCCACGGACAGAGTGAAGCAGGCAACAGCACTGGGATTAAAGTAAGTCCATTCACCATATGCCCACACACATTCCGTGTAATGACAGCTGGGGATCTAATTTTAAAAACACACTACATTTTCAAAATACTTCAGAAACATCTATCTAAACAATGGATTAGAACTTGATTGAAAGATAAATCGTTGAAATACAAAGGCTCGCTGAAGGAAAGATGCTATTTGGAGAGCCTTCCCATAGAAACAAAGCCCTTTGTGTTCGGCAAAGTGTTTTCTCCTGAACATTTTCATTTTCAACTTATAAGGGGAAATATTATCTACTTTTACTCATTAGTTTGTTTCTAACCCCAGAATTACAACCACTGGGAGAATAAAGGCATTTATAAGATGCTTAAACCGGAGCCCACGCTTAGGTAACGTTCCCGAAAACTAGACTCTGAGATGGAGAGGCTTTATTGGGAAGTGCTCTCAGAAACACACCTGTGAGTGGAGGAGGAGCGGAATGGGCACAAGGAGAAGCTGAGCTGTGATGCAGTTGCCAAGAGTTCTTAGCCAATACCACAGGGAAAGGGAAATGGCCCTTTCAGAGTTTTCTCATTGAAGCAAGGGTGCCAAGCCTTCCTATCTTCACGTAAGTCCATCTCTGAATGCCACTGGTGATGAACTGTAACCCTGGGCCATTGCTGGGTAGGACTCACTGATGAGTTCCTCTGCAGGAGTCATAGCCAGCTCTCTGACTGCTTGGGAAATGAATGCTTGGTCCTGACTGGGAGCTCTAAGGACTAAAATGCCCATTCATTACAGTCCACCCCCTGAGCTCTCAGATCTAATACCTTCATATACTTTCATCCCATCTGAAACTAGCTTCATATGATTCTAAATTATCTCTTTTTCTGAGGAAGCTTATAAGAGAAAGGTTTTGGGATAAACTATAGTCATGATCATGATCTCCTCTCTTCCTTCCCTTTCTGGGTTCCCCACACCCTCAGATAACACTCTTGCTAGTCTGGGTTGCTTACATGGTGGGGTGACCCAGATTCTCATTCCTGAGTTCTCTAAACCCTAGGTCACCATGAAGACATGGTTGTGGTGGTAAATGGCCAAGTTCCAGCCATTGCTACTGTACTTGCTCGTTTACTATCAAAAATCTGATAACCCTGGGAAATGTGGCTGCAACTAGGTAGCAGCTGTACTTTCAAACTTAATGGAATCCTTGCTGTTTACCCTGATAGAAGCATAGTCTATCTGAGGACCAGGACCTAAGAGACTCAGTGTGCCATCATAAGGAAGCACAAATTTCGCAAGCACGCCATTGGGAGTAATGTAAATGGGGCCAGGCCTACTTCCAATTCTTGTTTAATGGACCCATCAACTTCACCTCTTGGGAACACTGCATTATATAATGGGCATTGATTTAATGCCACTGCATCTTCACAGGGTATCATCTCCAGGTGGTCACCTGAGCTGTGGTTTCAAAAAGCTCTGTTGGACAGGCAGCTCCTGGGTGTGTGGTATAGTATGGGTGGAATCCAGTGGGTCCCATGGTCATATATCCCATTGTTTCTCTTCCTTTGCTATTATAGTGGAATATCTGGTCCAGGGTTACATTATGTAGGATCCCATGTCAGTTTATCAAATAATATATAAGCTCATGAATGGTGGTGGTGGCTGAGTCCCTATGGGCAGAAAAAGCAAAGCCACTTCTTGAATATGTGCCAATTCCAGTCAAGATCCATCATGGTCACTTCCAGATTGAAAGGGATCTAATGTAGCCAAGTTACTAACAAGTAACTGGCTGCTCTCCTTAGGAAAGGATGTTGTATTGGGCCTCAGTGTTGGTTTTTGTTGCTGGCAGGTTGGATATTCAGTAGCAGCAATAGATACATTAGGGAATTAGTTGGCTTTAGAACAGTCTGCTCTAGATTATCAGGATCCCTGGTTTTGATGGGGGCAGAACGGTGAGTTAAATGAGGGCATGATGGGGACCACCATTGTTACAGTATTGACTGTATGAAAGGTGGCGGACCAGAACTGAAATCATTAGGTTGGAAAATATAATTATCTATCTTGTTTTTATTAATCTTTCTGAAATGTACATTTAGCTCACATTTATTTCAAAGTTTAATATTAGAAGTGTTTGGGATCTTTGTTTGGAAGTTTGGTGATGTTTGTGTGACTATAAGATGAGGTAGGAACTTAACTCTTGTTTATATCAATTAGCCTATGGTAAAATTGGTTTTGATTCATTATATGTTGTTTTGCTTCAAGTCAGTTTCCAAGAAACTACTGACCACATTGAGGACTTATTGTATTTGAAATTACCGCTTTCCTTGAACCTCTCAAATACCCAGCCCCTGCACCCACCACAGTGAAAGTTTGAGAAATTTCAGGACTATGGCATGCCCAAGGCTACCAGCGCTCCACCCACCTGGAGTGATGGTGTCCACATCGACCACAGGCCAGCTGGTGACCCAGTTCCAGACCTCACTTAAGAGCCTCCTTCCATGGACCATTCCTGGCACCAATAGTTTTGGTTATGCTTCCCAGAAAAACAAACAGAGGTGGAGATTTACAAGCAGGACTTTTATTGGGGAGTGCATTCAAGATTGATACCTACACAGAAGAGAAAAATGATTGTCCATTGGGAGTTGAACAAAGATACAGTTGTAATAAAGGCTGTAGGCAACCCATGGGGAGTTCTGGATCTGGCAAAGCCTGCAGAGTAGACCTAATTAAGATGAGGGGCAGCCACTGAATGCAGGTTGCCCCTGCAGAGGGGTCGTGGCCTTAGGCAGGGCAGCTTCCCTCTACTAAGGGCCATTCCTACAGAGGCACTCATGTGTGAGGCATCAAAAGCCAACACTCCTGGAAGCTGGGGGAATGAGGGGCTCAGTCCTGGAGGGCGGATCTGGGTACATACAGGTACATATTGAGTAGCTGAGTTCATGTGTCCATGAAATGAAGATCAGATAGGTATCCATGAGCCTGGTTTTTACTATCCCACCCCGTTACTGGGGATCGGAGATCTGGGTTCAGCTAATTGTGATTGTAATTGTTGTTCCCAAAGTAATTCCAGATAATGAAGGCAATAAAGTAGCAGTGGTTTATTGTCTATAGAAACATTAAAATCCACTTTTGACAGGTGAAAGAGAGAGAGACGAAGAAGAAGAGGGAGGAAGAAGGAAAGGGAGGAAGGAGGGAGGAAGGAAGAAAGTAAAAAAGAAAAAGGGAAAAAGGAGGGAGAAAGGAAGGGAGGAAAAGAGAAAGAGAACATGTAAGAGAGGAAAGTAGTCAGAGGGAGGAAGAAAAGAAAGGAAGGAAAGGAAGGTAAATCAAAGGACAAAGCCAAGTCTTACAACTCACTGCCGCAGCCATTTCTAGTAAACTAAAGATCCATATGATAAAAAGTTCCTCTTTCTACCTCCCTGCCTTTTAACAAACAATGTTTGCTGCTTTTTGGCATGCCTGAGAAGGGGACATTTTAATACCATGATGCTGAATTGAAAACTCTACTACATATGTATTTAAGTTGGACTCAACAAAATAAAGTGCCTAGTAATATGTGGCATATTTAGGTGTCCAAATAAATGTAACTTACGTCCCCTAAATTCAAAATAATAGTGTAGGTAGAAGCAGAAAAATTGTTTTAAATGCTTTTATCTTTGTAGCTACAAATCATTTTAAATCCCACACACACAAAAAAAAAAAAAAAAAAAAAAAACGTAGCTAAAGTGGCTTCTCAAGATCCACAAGCCTTGTCATAAGCCTGTGTCATTTCAAACTGAAAAATTCTTCAGAAGTTTACTTCCAGGTACCTGCAATCCTTTCATTGTCCAACATTAATGCAGAGCAGGACTTTTATCTTCAAACAAATTCAGGGTTCATTTGTCTGTGAAATTCTGTAAAATGGAGATTATGAGCATGAAACCATCAGTTTGAGCTCTTGTTTACAGATTTTTAAATGCATTTAATTTCCATCCCTGTGAATGCAGTGGGTAATTGATTTTATTGGTATCTCAAATATATCATCTCACCTTTCTTAATTCTTCAGAAAATTAAAACTCCTGTCTGGATGGACTTCCAAAAAAAACTGAAGACAAACTTTCTATGCATTCATTAAAACATCTGTTTAAAAAACAAACAAAAAAACATTTGTTATTGGGTTCATTTTGTTAAGTGAATGTGACAACCACTACACTACGGAAACAGATTATTGGGTCCATTGTGAAACACACACACACTCCACATGTCTAATTCCCTCTCCCCACCCACATGTAATAAATGTTTGGACTTTCATTTGTAAGTAAGAGCCAAAGAAAGGAAATCAGAAGCCACTGCTCTAGCCCAGGGATGCTATAAAGCTGGTTGAAAGGCAAAAGCTAGCCAAGATATTTCTGGATCCTGAGATGTCTGCTCCTTGCTCATGAAGTTGAGGGAACTGAATGAAATTGCACGGGCACATCCCTAGCTTGGTGCCAGCACAGTAGCATTTGGTAGGACCTACAATCCCTTACCCATTGTCCAAAAGGGCCCAGAGCCCTGAACACAGAAAGGTTGTTTGTAATCATTTGGTATCCGAACCTGGCCTGCACAGACTCAAGGCTATTTCTAAGCTTGGTGTGAGTGGGATAGGTTTCTCCAGAAAGAGGAATGTGTTTGATTAATACCTGATCCTCTAGGTCCCATGGAGGGTACTATATACAGTATAGGCACAGTATTAACTTTTTAAAACCCCAAATTGCTGTATCTCTGAACACATCTGACTTGCTACATCTATCTAGTTCTCAGATAAATGTCTATGGGTCGGCCCTGTTGGCTCTCTTTTCCTCCCCTTTTTGCCAAAACATGACCTTTCTCCTCCCTTCCCTGGCTGTCACTGGCGGATCTGGGATAGGAGCTGCCCCTGGATCAGGCATCCTGTCCTGTGTGTGTCAGCACCTGTTAGGCACCTCGCCTCCTATTTTTGAATTCCTACAATGTCACTGCAAGGGATTTGTAACTAGCCCTGTTTTAGATGAGGAATCTGAGACAGACAGAAACAAGGCAACTTAGCAAAGGTCAAGAATTACCAGGGCGGAACCAAGACGGCACCCATCACACAGTCTCTCACCACACAGCCGCTGCTCCTTCCACGCACCAGGCTGTGATTTACTCGAGGAAACAGTGTTTTTTAAGAAGCCCTTCATATTCAGCCAAGACACTTATCCTGTACAATGAGGGGCAGTTAAGTGTAATGCAGTGGTTCTCAAAGTGTGATCTGGGAACCCCTGGGTGTCCAAAAACCCTTTCAGGGGTTTTCCAAGTCAAAACTATTTTATAATAACATTAACTTTTTACCCTTGTTCTCCCGTCCATTAAATTACGGTGGTGTTTCCAGTATCTATCTGACACGTGAGCAAGCAGATAGAACGATCCAGTTGTCTTTTGTGCAGCTGGATGTGAAAGATAATTGCAAAACTGTAAAACCTGTTCATTTTTCTCATTACAGATTTTTAAAAAGAACATATGGTTATTTTTCATAAAAATATATTAATGTTAACATGCAATGTTATTATTTTTAAACAAATTAACATTTTAAAATGTTCTCAACCTTCATTTCCAATACGGTGTATGTTGACAGATGCAACTAACAAAAACAAAAGGTCTTCAGGGTCATCAGTACCTTTAAAGAGTGTAAAGGGGGGCCCAGATGGAAAGATTGAAGAACCCCTCATGTGGTGGTCAAGAATGCGGATTCTGGAGGTGACTACCTAGATTCATAGCCCGACATAGCTACTTACTAGCTCTAGAGCCTTCTTTATGCCTCAGTTTCCCCACCTGGATAAATGGAAGTATTGCCTACTTCAGAGTTGTTCTGAGGACTAAACAACATCTGGCACGTAAGCTGTTTGTTTTTGCTTTATAGTTACCAATTTCTACATTCTATATATTTTTGTGTTTATTTCCAGAAAAAATTCCCCCAAGTTTTAAGATGAATAAAACATATATACTACCAAGTTGTCCAAACAGAGTTTACTCACTTGAATTAGAAAGAGCAAAGATGTCTTGGAAGGAGAGTCACGCTTCAAGCATATATGTTATATAATAGTTTCCATTTATTGTCAATTTAATATTCTCATTATCTGGCACTAAGCATTATAAAAGTCTCTTCAGAAAAAAACTCAAATCCCTCTTCTTTGTAAGTCGTCTTATTTTCCACATTGGCAGATGCTATGTTAGAACACGGGTGAGCTTGGGCTGAGCAACATGTCTAACACACATTACTCCAGGTGAAAATGGTACTTGAGGATAAAATACCAAATGTGGTGATTAATAATAAAAGGTAAAGGAGTAATATAACAAATGCCTTGAATTCAGGATTTAGTGGTCATATGCAGTGAAATCGACATTAAAGATTTAGGAAGCAGATTTGTTGTTTTCAATATCGTTTTAATGATTTTTCTATAATTTTAGGTATATGCTAAATACAATGGCATTCTTTCCTCAAAAGAAATGGATCCAGCCCGGCCGGTGTGGCTCAGTGGTTGAGCGTTGACCCATGTACCAAGAGGTCGCCAGTTTGATTCCTGGTCAGGTCACATGCCCCGGTTGTGGGCCCAATCCCCAGTGGGGGGCATGCAGCAGGCGGCCAATCGATGTTCTCGCTCATCGATATTTCTCTCTCTCTCTCTCTCTCTCTCTCTCTCTCCTTCCTCTCTCTCTAAAATAAATAAACATTAAAAAAAAAAAGAGAAAAAATGCATCCAGATTCAGCCCACGTAATCAACAAATTATTTACTCAGCAGTAAGTTTATACTAAAAGGTTTTCTGAAGGAGTTGAAAGAGTTGGACCTTGCAGAACAGTCATGAACAGCATGTACTGCTAGGAGGAGAAACAGTTCTCTCCCTGCCTGTCAGTTCCTGATGTGTACCACAGAGCACAGCATACCAACCTGAACACCCAGAGTCAGCCCACATGATCAACAAATTATTACTCAAACATTCAAATGTTTGCAGCAGTATTAACAAGCTGACCAAATCTGCCTAATCTCCATCAATTTTGATGTCGTAAACAACGTGATTGCAAATGAGGCTAAATGAAATGTATATTCTTCAAAGCATTTATAAATTATCTCTAGACTGACAGACTATCTTGCCAAAAAAGTCTGCACACCGAGTTGGCAACACAGATGGTCTCCTGCATAGGAATTATTGTGAATTTCAAATTAATACTGTCCAGTGGGGTCTTAAGAGTTTAAGTAACAAAGGTGGAGGAGAGCACCTTAACAATTATGAATCCAAAAATAACCAAAATTGGTGAGGGGCAGAATTCACTCCTGTTCGAGACAAGAAGAGGTGATATTTCCTTTCATGTGTGTAACACTTGTTATTCATGTGTGGATCATGTGTAACATTAATGTAAACAGTAAATTCCACGTGTTTCTAGATTTAGAACAAGATTCTTTCAGAGCTGCTGCAAATTTCATGGACTTGAGTAAACGCTTACAGCCCACTGGTGTGCTCCGTAAGACAGATGATGCCCAGGATTCTGTATCAGTGCATCCAATATTAATAATGCTGGACCAGAAACCACCATCTCTGGCTTCCTTTTGTCTCCTTAAAAGAGTTACTGACCTTCCTTGAGTCTATTTCCTTATCTGTAAAATAAGAATGCTACCTACACCTCACAGTGGAGGAAAAACATGGTGCATAAAAGCACCTTATACTCACTAAAACACAAATTCACACCCAGCAAAACCAGAAGAATAGATCACGCCTATATCCAGCCTGCAGACACGGTGCAAGCAGCTGCCAGGGGCTTCAGTAACATGCACAGAGAGGGAATAGATTCTGTTCTCTCACTTTTAATCCCAGTCTTTAAAAAAACAAAACAAACAAAATACGAGAACAACCTTACTGAGATATAATTAATATACCATACACTTCTCACATTTAGAGTGTACAATTCATTGGCTTTTAGAAGATTCACAAAGTTGTGCTATCATGACAATTAATGTTGATCCCAGTCTTGATGTTTCAAGCTGAAGACAGACACATAAACTTGCAAGGGCCATGTGGTCTGAGATTACTTCCAGGAGAAAAGATTTCACAGTCATGGTCAGCTAGTGGCAGCAGCCAGTGCCGACTCAGTACTGACAAAGAATCTTTAGTACCACTACTCTGGTATCCACTGTAAATGTGGATTAGCTGACACCAGGCAATGAGTGGAAATATCCATAGGGATCGGCTTACAAATTTGTATTTAGCAAAAAGAGTTAATTTGGGGTTAATTTGGATTCATTTTAGATTTAATCAAAGAATTGTGAATAAAAATTTGGAGAAACAAAAGAACTACATCAACAATATATTGTAAGCAGGGAAATTAAAATTGATCAAGCGTGATGTTAAGGATACCAGCATTCCCTAGGTCTTAAGCTTGTACCTTTGTTTGGCAGGTTCCACCTCCTTCTCGTGATGCATGAGATACCAGGAAAAGAACATGTGGCTGTGAGAGGGAATGGTAGCAAGTCACCGTGTGGGAATGGACCAGGAGCCCAAGGGGTCTAACTGCAGAAGACAGAGGGTGGAAATAGTGTGCCCAGGGGAAAGAAAAACTTCCAAGAAGAGAATGACTAGGAAATAAACTAACGGACATTTCCATATTTTCCTATTCCACATAGAAGTCCCCCCAAAATAAGTACACTTGCCATGTTTCTTGTCTGATTCATTCAGCTATTAAGGAGACGATGTATCTCTTTTCTTTGCCGTCCCTCCCAATAGAACTTTACTCCAGAAAGGTAAAAAAAAAAAAAGAAAAGAAAATCCCTAAATTTCATAAAATTGTGATGTAGGCAGAGATGAGATAGTGGATTGCTTCACAAACTCAGAATCAGAAAGAACTAAGAAAGTATCTCCTGAAGTCTGGAAGAAGTAGAAATTAAATAAAGGTAGGAGTATTTTATAGGTCAGCAAACATACTATGCTCATTTTCCCCACAGGTAAAAATGCTCAAAATTAAAAGGGTATGGATACAAACAAGGCAGTCTAGTGCTGAGCTGGTGTGGTAACGGCGGGCTGGAGACAAGCAGGCATCAGCTCCAGGAGAGGTCAGCACCTTGTAGGGGACACACACGAAGGGCACCTCACAGGGTCAGAAGCAATGAAGCTTATTATGTTGAGTGAATGAAAAACAAAATTGACAGCCACAGCATAGGATCGTGTACACTCAAGTAAGAGTTAATCAAAAATGTAACTTGTGGGAAGCACTGTCTCATTTTCCCAGGATACAGATTTACACGTCAAATATTGAAGGCAGACACTTGTGCAAGGAGGATGTTAGAAAACAGGATGAAGGAGCAAAATTAAAGCCAGGGAGCCCTCCACTATGGATGATAATGGACTGGTGTACAGAGAAAACAGTTAACTGCACCCCAAGATTAAAGAAAAGCCATGTATCTAGCCAACGAGGGCCGCTGAACACATGCTAGACATGGGCCATCCGGTGTGGCCCACTTCGGTCAATCAGGGAGAACTTTGGCACTCACTTCATGCTAAGGACGGAATGAATGATGAGTCCTCTAGCAGATTTATTTAACCCCAACAACCTGTGAGGTAATAAACACCTCATTTTACCAATTGAAAAAAAAGAGTCAGTTTCCAGTCACACAGGTAGCTCAATGGATTTGAACTTGTTTAACTTCATTTCCAATATATCAGTTTTCTCTCACCACCTAAACTGAAAATCTCTTCAGAGATTTCACCCGGAGGTAATCTGTTTCTAAAATGAGATCTAAACACTTTACATTTACTTCCTTTTAAGCAAACTGCTCAAGTAAAGGCGGCGCTGGAAACAGTGCACAGCACCGTCATTCTTGTGTGTCCACATTTAGAAATAAAGAACCTTTACAGCAAGCCATTGGCATGCTCTTCACCTTGGCTGGATTTAATGAATGTGCCCGGAGACTTTCACCACCTCATGAGCCACGATACACTCAAATGAATGACATTCAACAAAGCTCCCTTACTAGGTTCCAAATCTGGTATGTTATTCTTCTGAAAGTTATACTTTGGAACGAACGAGTCACTCCTGAGTTTCCCATATTACTCTGACAGCCATAAATCAGATAAAAGCTGAGGCAATAAAGACACTGCCCAGCAGTAGTGCAAGTTCTGAGTCCAGGAGACACACTGCTCATTTTGTGAAAACATAACCTTTAAACCTTGTCCAGAAATAACATTTGAAAGCCAATATAATTCTGCTTTTTATTAGATGAAGTACAAGGAGAAGTAGCAGCAAAAAGGCTTCTGCTGGTCCTCAGGCAAGGAGGACACCTGTGCAGGAGACGATGACTCAATCTGCAGCAGACCCTCAGAACATCACTTGGGCCCTAAAGTGCATCTGCTTGGTGGCATTGTTCTTCATTCCTGTCTTCAGCAACCATTTAGATTTCATCCTTTGGACATACTGCATGTCTCGCTTGTTCATAAGAGCTGCTCCTGTGGTTGGAAAGAATATAAGAAATGAGGCACATGCCTGTTATTTGTAATCAGGGAAAACCCAATCTTTGCAGAGAATCTCAAACTTAGTTGGGGTTCTTAAATTTAGAGAAAAGTTGCTAATTTGGAATATCTATGCAGTGGGCCAGGGATTTGGGTGTGCCATGGAACTGCATACCAGAACTCCTCTCTCTCTATATATATTTCTCTCTGGGATGAACCTCTTTAGTAGTTTTCATCATCTAGAAAGGGTCTAAAGCCCAAAAGGTAAAGTCCCATTGATCTAAGCAGACAGAGAGAAGCAGAGAATACATATCGAGTGAGATAGTCGAGAAGTGTAAGATAATGTCAGTCTGCTAGATTTAAGTGGCCCCAAGTCACAATGCCACCAAGCAGATGCACTTCAGATTGAGTGCTCATCTCCTGCACAGGTGTCCTCCTTACCTGAGGACCAGCAGAAGCTGGACTGTATGACAACCTTTTTGCTACTACTGCTCCCTGTACTTCATCTGTTCTGACCTAATAAAAGCTCACAGGTGGCCACAGTGAAGGAAACTAAATGTACATAAACACAGTGGCGCTAAAAATAGATTTTACTTGGACAGTCTTCCCGGCCATTCAAAAAGAGCTCTACTCTTGTCTCCAGACCTCTAGTGGACTGATGTTTTCCCAGAATAGCTAAGGACAGAGCTTCATGCAGCAGACACATTAGAATAACTTTAAATAATTTCATAACAACGACATGTTAAAGACTAACAATTTTAGTGGCCCACTTTATTCCTATGACTCTTACTACATTTTTATGGTAAAGTTACAAAAGTGACAGCTAGCCTTGATTGTGCACATGTACTATACCACACGTGCATTAAGACATCCAGCCCACATAATTCTGAGGTAGGTTCTATTGTTATATCACCATTTTATAAATGAGGACAAAGAGGTGTAAGTGAAATAAATTACTCGTGCTTATCATATAAGAACCTACAAGTATATCAGATAGGACTCTACTTTTGCCACAAAGATACTACTTAATTATTCTGCATAATTTTCAGGATAATTTCAACCTTGGGTGATCACTAAATGCTCTTTGTGGTAATTATTATCTTCTGAAAAAGTGAATGGTGTATATGCAGTTTTAGAAAGTTGCTGTGACAGGAATGTGAAGTTTTTAAGTCATAGAACTTTGGGCTTACTGCATAAACAAATCAAGTAGTAAAGGAAGCAAAAGAGCCAAGAGGTTGTCTCCTCTAGAGAAGATTCACAAAGACCACATAAATGGAAGCAACTTCTCCCCAGGCTGCTGTTGTAAAACGAGTGTGTGGGCTGGTCTATGGCTGTCCACACCAACATACCTGTGCTGCCCGTCCATCCCAGGGCTCTGTACTGCTGGAGTACCCGGCCCACAGCCTTCTGATTCTTGGCAACTGCCACAGCTCTTGACAAGCCAAATCGCTGTTTGTAGTATCTCATCAGTGAGCGATGACCCACTCTGGCACCTGTTTTTCAAAAGAGTAATATTTAAACAGAGTTGGATAGATTTCCAAGACAGACCTATAAAGCAAGGGCTTTCCAAATCAGACTCTACAGGGCATCAAGCTGGAAAATGGGTATGCCAGCAGAAACAGTACTCTATCTGATGAAAAAAAGATGAAGCAACATATTAAAAACTGATAGAAAACCAAAAAGCAGAGAGATTTTTTAAAAAAAAAGAATGGTGCCCTGGCCGGTTTTGCTCAGTGGTTAGAGCATTGGCCCGCACTTCGTTTGTGGTTTGTTCCCGGCCTTGGTCGGGGTCGTGCGGGAGGTAATCAGTCGATGTGTCCCTCTCAAGTCGATGTTTCTCTCTCTCCTCCCCCCCCCCCTTTCTCTCCTTCTCCCTCCCTCCCACTCTATCTGAATATAAATAGAAAAATATCCTTGGGTGAAGATTTAAAAAAATAAATAAAAAAAAGAATGGCAAGTCACTTCTAAGTGAAACACTAAGCTATTATACTTATAGACACTATGCCTCCCTAGAAATTCATGTAGCAACACCTACTAATACAGATAACAGGACCCTAGGAGGTAAGGGATTTTAACTTTTTTTTTTGTAATAGAAAGAAGATAAAGAAGATTAGTCTTGAGGTTTAGGCCTACAAGTCACAGTTTGGGTCTAGAACAGAAATCAATCCCCCTTTCCTTTGCTTAGGTTCTCCATAGCAGTGATTCTCAAACAGGCAGTTGGCAATGACTGGAGATATTTTTATTGTTGCAGCTAGAGGACGGATAAGGCATCTAGTGGACAGAGGTCAAGGAAAAGCTAAATATCATGCAATGCACAGGATAACCCTCCACATCAAAGAATTATCTGGCCCAAAATGTCAATAAGGCCTGGGTTGAGAAACATTGCCCTATTGCTTTCTAAATGATGGAAATTACCAGGTGAACTAGGATTTTAAAGGATGATTAAGCTGAATTCTCTCTACGGCGTTTGCCTATTTAGAAGGATCTGGTAAAATTATGCAAGTCAATCATGCTTTCAGAAGTGAATTTCTATTGACTGATTCTTTACAGGAAAAGTGCTGACCCCTGTGTTTTAGCGTCACAGCAGGTGAAAGGGAGGGGCAGGCCTCTGTGCTGACTAACTAGACTCCATCAGAGCACTGGTGCTCAAAACGTGATCACCTAAGAGCTTACTCAATACAAGTTGTTTTCACAATAATATTAATTAGGAAATAAGCAATCAAACACCTTTCCAGACAGACATAAACATGTAGAAATTTAACAACAGCTATGCAAAAGGCATAAAATAGCTATTTCTGCTGAAAATGATAAAGGAAATATGGCTAGACAGAACCATGTGGAGAGCTTCAAGAAAAGTTTGACACTTACATATATAAAACCATTTCTTTTAGAATCCTGTGTAGAAAGACCACGAACAGAATATTATTAATATGGCAGATGGCTGTACTTGCTTTTAGGATTGAGGCCTTTTTAATTTACATAAAAAAATTCTGGCCCTGGCCGGCTTGGCTCAGCGGTTAGAGCGTCCACCTGCGGTCCAGAGAGACCCGGGTTCAGTTCCCGCTAAGGGCATGTACCTCGATTGCAGTTTGTCCCTGGCTCTGGTTGGTCGTGCGGGTGGCAGCCACTCGATGTGTCCCTTTCGCATCGATGTTTTTCTCTCTCTCCCTCTCTCCCTCCCACTCTATCTGTACAAAAAATGGAAAAATGTCCTCAGATGAGGATAAAAAAAAAAAAAAATTCTGTCAGGCTATGTTATTTTAAATCCCTCTACCTGGCAAGCTACCTGAAAATTGTGTATTTGCTACACAGGTATGGAAAAGTAGTTACTTCCAGTTGATTGTTTTGTCATCAGACTCAAGAAATGACAAAAGGAAACATCCACATCAAAGATGATATGGTCTTTGAATACCAATATAGAAGAAAACATGTTTCCCTGTACCTGACTGCTCTGGCAGCTTAAGAGTTAACAAAGCTCCTAGACCACAAAAAATAAGAAAGACGCAGTTGATGGATACAAACTCAACTGAAATGGAGACTCTAGCAGGAAACCCAGCATTGTTCATTGTGATTTTCTTTATATAATATATATAGGTCAGAATGCTCTAGGTTTATAATGATGACTACCTCAAAATCATTAAATGACAATGTTGGTCATTAGTATATAATAAATAAATATATTTATCATCTTAATCAGCATTTGGAAATACACAGTTATTGAAGTTTGCCTTTTAAAAACATCCTTGAAGAGGTTTCATTACTCAATGCCTAGGTCTCTGACAACTAGGAGCAATTAAAACATGCAGTGTTGTTTAGAGCCACCCCTGCACTGTGTCAATGACAGTGAGCACCTGACATTAAGCACCAAGTATAAGGTGCTAGAACAGCTAAACTTGAAGGCCCTCATCAAGGGAAAGTACGTTTAGAACACACTGTGACTGCCCATTATGTAACATATAAGTTATGTCTGAGTTATGGTGAAGTCACAACCTGTCCATCTATCTGTCACCACAGAAAAAACCACTTTCAGAATTGTTCGCTCCTACCTAACAAATAGCCTAACAATGACATTAGATTGTGGGGGGAAAAATATCTCCAACAGTAATTTTTCTAAAATTACCTATGTATCTCTATGATGGATCCACCAGTTTCATCTGTCTAGTCTGTAGCTAACTAGATGTGATGTGCTTTTCATACCAACTAAAGAGCAAAGACCTCAACCACAGAGCCAAACCAGTTTTCAAAATAATGCCCACAGTGCCCTCTACTGGCTGCACTCTGTCACAGCTATTTGATCTGTTTTTGAAACCAGATTAAAGCCAAATCTACTAAGTGTGGTGGATAAAATATCCCTAAGCTCTTCACATTAGAATCCTTCTCAAATTAGCTTCATGCTAACATCCATGTCAACCCTTTCCACAGGGGACGGGGGAATGCATGGCCTAGTTAGGAACCTTTGGAATAAGGTAGTACTTGCCTGTTGGTTGGGTCTTTCCTGAGACTACCTAATAGTATAGTACTTCGGAGCACTCTTAACACCAGTCACCTCACTACTTCTAAGTCTACGTCACAGAGCTATTCTAAGGTTTATTAGCCAATACTTAAAAAAAATAACCTGACTCAGTAAGTGACCTGCAGCTGTGAGCAAGGAAATCCAGAGATATTGGACTTTCAGCTCACCTCATGCCGCCCTGCCTAATGATATAGAGACAGAGCAATCTGCTCCCAGTACTGCAGGCAAATGATTCTAAGCACCTGAGGCTTGTAAAGATAAAATAATACATCTGCCTGAACCTGCCAACTGCTCAGGAAATACCAGGCACTTTTAGGATCCTATTATCTCTACCACTCCATTTCCCTTTTCTCATGTGTCTCCAGTAGTTTCTCCTATTCTCATCAGCTAATCATAACATTGTAAATAATAGTGAGTGCTTCTCATATTCGTGGCCTTTCTTCATCTTTACATACCTGGGTTAAATTACCACCATTACGAATATTGTTCCCCACAGTACAGGACAGAATTCAAACAGGAAGCCTCCCCACTATCAGAAACAGGCAACCTGGGCACTGTCAATCAGATACACCATGTCAAACCACCATTTAGAAGTCTGAGCAATAGAAGGAAACAGGAATCAATTCAAAGATTAAGAGTAAGGTCAAGACTAACAAGACAAATCTAAATTGGGCCAAAAAGGTTGACAAACAGAATAGAACAGGTCTACATATTTGAAAAGAAATGACTGACAAAGCACTGTGACCAAACAGAACAGAAGGAAGCAAAAACAGTGAGCCAATTTAAACAAAACAGCCAACACAGAGTTTTGTGGCAAATCTTCAGAGGGTACCACATACCTGAGAACACAAACAGGCATTTGAAGTTTTATGTTCAGAAAATTTTCCCTCATTATGAAAAACAATTGACGGAAACATGTCTGTCCAATAATCTCAATGGCATTAAACTATTAATTTTTGACAAATGCACATACCAGAAGGTAGAATCAGCTCCATGGTTTCATCATCATAATCCAAGGTCTTTTCTGAGGGCAACCCCTCAATCTCATCAGGCTCCTCCCTTTCCTTGTGATCTGGATAGCTACTCCTGGAAAACAGTGAAAGACATTAAAAAATAGACTGATAATCTCAAATTTAACTAAAGACTAAATTGTATTTACAAATGTGGCAAACCCACTAGCTACCTAAAAGGGGCAGTACAGAGCTGCAGGGTCTGCAGGCTGAAAGGTTTGGGGGAAAAACTTTTTAGCATTTTCTCTGAAGTAAAAGTATCCAAATGACTTAGGAACTCAAAATAGATCACAGAACTAAATGGAAAGCGCAAAACTATAAAAACTAGAATTAAAATATAAGCCAAACAAAAGAAAACATTTTCAAAAGACACATCTGATAAAATGCTTTTAAAAAAATTAGAAAAATAAACTTTTACAACTCAGCAATAAGAAAACAAACACCCATCTAAAAGGGGGGCCAAAGACATTACATACACCTCACTAAGAAGATATACAGCTGGCAAATAAACATGTAAAAAGATGCTCCACATCATATCATCAGGGAAATACAAATTAAAACAATAAAATGTTTAAAGTTGGCTAAAATCCAGAACACTAACATCACCAGTGCTGGTGGGGTTGTGGAGTAACAGAAAGTCTTCTTCATTGCTGATGGGAATGAAAAATGGTATGGTATAGCCACTTTGGAAGACAGTTTGGCAGCTTTTTACAAAACTAATGACATATGGTCATTCTCTTACCATATGGTCCAGAAATCTTGCTGCTTGGTATATTCCCAAAGGAGCTAAAAACTATCATCAACAAAAAAACCTGCACACAGATATTTATAGCAGCTTTATTCATAATTGCTAAAACTTGGAAGTAACCAAAATATCCTTCACTAAGTGACTGAATAAATAAACTATGGTACATCCAGACAAAAGAATGCTATTCAGACCAAAAAGAAATGAGTTGTCAAGCCATAAAGACATGGAGGAACCTTAAATGCATATTACTAAGTGAAAAGCCTGAAAAGGCTGCATATTAGATGATTCAAACTACATGAAGTTATGGAAAAAGCCAATCTACCGAGACCATAAACATCAGTGGTTTCCAAGGTTTGGTGGTGGAGGGGGGACATACAGGATTTTTAGGGCAGTGAAAGGACTCTGCATGATACTATAATGGTGGATACATGGCATTATACATCTGTCCAACGCAAAACACCACAAGTGACCTCTAATGCAAACTATGGATCTGAATAATGATGAGTCAGTGTAGGTTCATCAACTATTACAAATGTACAGCTAGAGGAAGATGTTGATAATGGGGGAGACCATCCATGTGTGGGGGTACGGGGCATATGAAAAATATCTGTACCTGCTGCTCAATTTTGCTATGAACCTAAAATTGTACTAAAAAAAAAAAAAAAAAAGAGCAAATGACTTAAAATTAAATTTTTTTACCTACTATTTGCTTCTCCCTAGGAAGGTAGCCAAAGAGGAAGAGAATATAGAGTTGGAGATGCAGCTCTCCTCAATTTAACCATGAAAATAATGAGGTCTGTAAATGGATGGTTGCCAGATGGAAGAGGGTTGGATAAATGGGGAAGGGATCAAGATGCACAAATTGCCAGTTATAAAAACAGTTACAGGTGGAAAAAACAGTCACCAAAATATAAAGTACAGCATAGGGAATATAGTCAATAATATTGTAATAACTATGTATGGTGTCAGATGGGTATGAGACTTATTGAGGTGATCACTTTGTAAGGTATATAAATGTCTAATCACTATGTTGTACACTTGAAACTAATATAATATTGTATGTCAACAATAACTGAAAGATTTTTTAAAAATTTAAAGTTCGAGAACTGTGGTGTCCAATAGAACTCTGTGATAGAGAAACTGTCTATGTGTATCTGAAATGGTAGCTATTAATGTGCTTTTAAGCAGTGAGCTTTGACATGTAGTTGTGCAACAGAAGGACTAAATTTTTAAATCTGTAATTTAATTTCTAATTAACTTAAACAGTCACATGAATATACCTAGTAATTACCATATTGGGCAGTGCAGTTCTAGAAGAATCTCTATATTCCTAGAAATGTTCACAAATACATAGACAATAATTGGAGAAATGCATATAAAACATTAACAGTAGACAGATAACCCAAAAGAAAAACAGACAAAAGACTTGGTCAAACATTTCATAAGAAACATCTAAATGGCTAATTAATACATAAAAGGTTCTCAACTACAGCAGTCATCATCAGGGAAATGCAAATTAAACCCACAATAGGATACCATTACACAGCCATCAATGTGACAAAAATGAAAAACTCTCCCTCACTACAAAAGAAATAAGGAGGAAACTGCAAAAGGACAACTGAAGAGAGTAGCACTTTTCTGAACAATTGTATCATATGGATTATGCACACCTGGTTTGTTAATTATACACACCTGCTTGTGTAGCACACCTGTGGTAGGTCATAGGCAACTTGACACCAGGGATTAGTTGTACAAAAATGTCTAGCATAGATTCGGTGCATGATATATCAATTATCCAAGTTTCTAGTCAAGGGTGAACAACCAATAGACTAGTCTCATCATCAAATGCCTCGGACTGGCCTAATTAAGCAATCATCTCAACTCCCGCAGGAGACAGCTTGTGCTTCAAGGACTCTCAGGGAAACCAAAACCCAATTCCTGTGCCTCTGTTCAGAAGGTCAACTGGCAAAACTGAACTCCTAACCATTAAACCACCAAAAAGCCCCCAAGTTTTCAGACAGACAAATTTCAGTTTGGGGCCTGAGAACTTCTTATCAGATCTCTTTATCATATGTATGTGTTTAACTCATTACACTCAGTTTCTCATCTACAAAATGCGGGAATAACAAACATACCGAAGTGTTATAAGAGTTATAAAGAATATATTGTACGGTGCCAGACACAAAGCAGGCACTGGCACATCTAATATCACTTCAATGCAAAGAAGATGACTTCACTTCGCTTCACATTACAAACCACAGACTTACCTAAAGTCATAGAAATCTGCAAATTCCAAAGCAGCGTCACCATCTGTGAAGAGCTTACAGTGGCTTTTGTCATTCATGTGCGCTTGTACAGCTTCTGTGGAGTAGAAGGACTTCCCTTTCTCATTGCACCACAAGCAAATCTTCCCAACACCTACTTTCTCTCCTGGAAAAATAATTTGAGGGGGGAAAATATGAAAAAAGCTTTTGTGGCCAGATTAAATCTCACTATATACCTGTACATTTCAAATAAACACCCATGAAGTTGCTGATCTTCACAAGATAAACATAATTCAATTAAATATTGATGAGAAACATACAACTAACGTTTCCTTATGACCTGCCCCCCCAATTATGTGTGATTTCCTCATTAAAACGAAAGCTATTTTACTTACCCAAATACTGAATCAGTCCCTTAAGATCCGAAAGATATTCTATGTCAGGAATAAAGAAGCTATGGATTTTAGTCATATGAGCCACATTCTTCATGAGGGAGCTTGAATGATGGGGACAAAATAAGCAGTCCTTTATAGAGATGGCACCTAGGGGGACACCTCCTCCAGCCTCTGCATCCTGCTCCTCCACTTCGTCCATCGATTCAGCATCTTCACATTCCAATTCTTCATCAGAATCAATATCTTCCCAATCTTCAAGCCAGAGATTTGAAAAACAAGCTCAGTTTAAGAGAAGTGGTGACCACAACCAAAGAAACCACACAGATATACAAACATGAGGTGTTAGTGCTCTCTTTCAAGATCTCAAGTTTAACTACTCTTTAACCAAAGACCGATTTGTATGGCTAAGAAATACCTTAAGCGTTCTTTTCCAGCCCACAGCAAACTCCTGGAGTCTTGGTGTCTGTCTATGTGCACGCACACAATCCGTGTTAATAGGATGTGTGATGAGGGAAAGCAAGAATTACTCAAAGTCAAGGAGGTCAGGCTGCTGGCTGCAGCTCCTCACTTTAGCTTAGCTAGCTGATTCTGAACCCCTCATTTTACTGTGTCAACCAACTAAATCAAGTGCGAATCCGTCATAAGTAGAAACCTAAGAGAATTACGTGTCCTATGCATATGTTAGAGCTTCCTCATTCAAAAGGCACCAGTTCACTACTTAAGTGTTTACTAAGGACCTATTTTCCCTCATGTAAGGTTTCAGGCCCCGAATCTACAACAGTGAACGAAATAGACAAAATTCCCTGCGGGGATGCTGGGCAGACAAGCGACTTCAAAAATCATAGAAACCTGCCTTACACACCACTTTCACTTAAAAACGGATCCCTCCACCCAACCTCGAGTATCAGTCTGAAAAACCGAAGGGGGGCCAATTTCCCACCCCCGCTCCCGCCTTTACCGTCTCCATCCAGGTCCTCCCCACTCTCCTCCTCCTCCTCCTGCTGCTTTGCCAGCTTCTTCGCCTGCCGTTCAAACCACTGTAACCGGGGAGGTTTCTCGGCCGGGTCGCGGTCGTCAGTCCCACGGCCTCCATCGGCCGCCGCGCCGGGACTCCCGGACTCCTTCCTGGGCGCTGCCGGGGCCTTCTTGGGAGACGGCTGAGCCTTGATGACCTGCTGGATGGCCGTGTTCATGGCATCCTTGTCGACACTGTCCACGCCCAACCCTTTCTCCAAGTTCTTTTCATTCATCATTTCCACCTTGCGATGCACGGCCTTCCTCTCCAGCTCCACGTGCCGCCGGGACTTGAGGTGGTTTTCGTAGGCGTTCAAACAGGCGAACCTCTTACTGCAGACGGTGCAGTAGGTGGCCGTGCCCTTGCTCTCCTCCTCCGCCACGGCCCGCTGCGCCCGCACGCGCTCCTGGAAGCCCTCGGCGGTGACCGGGGCCATGTCCGCCACCTTCCGCTTCAAGTTGTAGCGGTGCCAGTCTGTCTTGTAGTGGGCCCGCTGCACCTCCGGGTCGGCGAACGCCACTCGGCAGGTGATGCAGGTGTACGTCGCCATCCCCAGACGGGAAATAAAAGGCGACAGAAGCAGAAACCTAGCGATCAGCAACCCGACCCCACGACTCGCTCAAACCTTAACTCGCCTCACGGCCCACAAGGAGGAAAAGCGACCGCCGACTTCCTGGCTGGATCTGAGGGAAAAGAGGTACACTTAGGAAGTTATTCCCGGATGAACAGGAAGTCCCGCCTATCGACCGTGCCCCTTCCAATGAGGAGCCGGGGAAGGTGAGAGATGCTATTGGCTAACCGGGCCACGCCTTGTCGGCCTGGGGCGGGTGTTGATTGGATCAGCCTGGGTATTGATTGTGTGCTCCCAGGTGACTTGTTTTTGTTTTGTTTTGTTTTGTTTTGTTTTTATTACCTATTCTAATGCTTCTCATTCTCATTCCTGGTCAGA
Organism: Molossus molossus; assembly: GCF_014108415.1. Taxonomy (NCBI): domain Eukaryota; kingdom Metazoa; phylum Chordata; class Mammalia; order Chiroptera; family Molossidae; genus Molossus; species Molossus molossus. The sequence continues at coordinate 26,479,240 of NW_023425366.1, read as the reverse complement.
ATTCTGAGTCATCTCAACAACTTGTCCCTCCTTGGCAAACCTCTCATTTTCCTTCTCAGCTCACTGCCTTTTGTTACCTCTCAATAAGGATTATAGAGACCTGTTGTCTGTCATACTTGATATGTCAAAGAATTTGCCATTGATCGTTCTCTTTCTTTGACATCATTCTCTCTAGTAACTTGTCTTCTTTTACTGCTTCATCTCTATCACCTTTGAAGATCCCTTTTCCTCCACCTTTCTCTTAAATGTTGGGGTCCTGCAAGGTTCTGAGTCGGGCTCTTCTCTTTTCTCCCTTTGTGCACTTCCCGAGGTGAGGTCATCCTTTGATGTGGCCTTAAATACCACCTATATGCCCGAAGTTTCCAGGCCCTTTCCTCTGTCCCACAAATCTCTCCTAATTCCAGATCTGAGTATCACTTTACCCTCTAGCTAGATGCACTTAAGTTTCTCAAAGGCACTGTATTATTCTGCCTGGGCTTCTGTAATAAAATACCATAGACTGGCTGCCTTAAACAATAAACATTCATTTCTCATAGTTCTGTAGGCTGAGAAATCCAAGATCAGGGTGCCAGGAGACTCAGTGTCTGGTGAGCTCCCACTTCCTGGTTTGCATTGGCTGTTTTCTTACTGTATAGTCATTTGGCAGAGACAGAGCAGAGAGAAACAGAGGAGGTGGGGGGGGGGGGGGGAGAGAGAGCCCCAGGTGAGTTTTGATTGTGTCTTCTGGAGTGGGTGAAGATCCAAGGTCTTCGAGACTTCTGGGTTACTTCCCTTCAGGGTTTTGGGAGCGGTGTGATGTGGTTAGGCGATCGCTGCGACAGAAGGAGTAGTAGGGCGCCCAGGGCGGCTCCCGGTTTGGAAGGACCCTGACAATGGTCCTGGCGTCCACACAATGGTCGGCACTTTTCGGAGGACCATGAGCTGCACCTCTGCCACCAGGTGTATCGTGGTCACGAAAGCGAGGCGTCACCCACTCGACCCTGAGGCTGAGAGAATTCACAGGAAAACCGAAGAGTCCAAGCCTGAGCCGTCTCTCCGTGGCGGCCCTTCGCCCAAAGGCCACGGGAGAAAGTCCTTAATGAAAAAATGCCAGACAAGTTGTTGCCCAATAGAAATCGAATCCAAGCCACATATGCCATCTTAAATCGAATAGTAGCCACGATTTAAAAAAAAAGGGGGTGGGGGGTAAAATTGATGTTTAATTTCCCAGGTAAAATTGATGTTTAATCTTGGAACTCCAGTGTGTATTTTACAATTAGCAGCACATCCCCATTCATGTGCTCAGTTAACTCTGGCCTCCTATGTAGCAGTGCTATTCTATAGGAACCATGACTGTTAAAGGCTTAGGGAGTTCTTAGACTCATCTGCATAGCCTAACTGAACCAATCATCACAATTACAGACTGAGCATTACATATTCAGAATCCAAGTGGCCCTTACCACCAAGGAAAATAGAGGCATTTTTAAAAATCTAGGTCAAGGTTGCCCTTCATACTCAAAACCCTCCAGGGGCTTCCCTTGGTTCAGAATAAAATTCAAGCATCTTACTACTATGATCTGAAAGTTTGTGTGCCCCTCCCATTTCCAAATTCATATGGTGAAAGAAAACTTAATGTCCAAGGTAGTGGTGCTGGGCAGGGGCTTTGGGAGGTGATTAGTTCATGAAGGGCAGAGCCTTCATGGTAGGGTTAGTGCTTTTTTTTGAAAGATATCCAGGAGAGGATACAATAAGAAGTCTATGATCAGGAAGAGCTGGCACGACTGATGATGGACTTCAGAACTGTGAGAAATAAATTTCTTGTTTATAAGCCACCCAGTCTATGGCATTTTGTTGTAGCAGCTTGAATGGAATAAGGCCTTTTTATTCTAGAAGGCCCTATATGATCTGCCACCACCCAAACCCCTGCCTCTGAGCTGCCACATCCCCTTCCCACTCTGCTCACTCCACTTAAGTCACATTGAAACTATTGCTGTTTGCCCTGGCTGGTTTGGCTCAGCCGTTAGAGCGTCAGCCTGGGGACCAGAGGGATCAGAGAGACCAGAGAGACCTGGGTTCAGTTCCCGCTAAGGGCACGTACCTCGGTTGCAGTTTGTCCCCGCCCCAGTTGGGGTTGTGTGGGTGGTGACTGGTTGATGTGTCTCACCTCCTGCTCTATCCAAAGATAAATGCAAAAATGTCCTCAGGTGAGGATAAAAAGAAAAAAGAAACTATTGCTGTTCCACTAATAAGGCTAAGCCAACATCTTTTGTTGGTACTAAGTCTTAGAAATCCTTTAAGCTCTGCTTGGAACATTCTTTTTCTGGATGTCTTCCTTCCTGCCCAATGCCTTTATAAGAGAGGCCTAATCCATACCCTCTTGTCAAATATAGTGTCCCCCCCACAACTTGTAAGTTTTTACTAAGCATAACTTTTCTCCAGAGCACTGTATTAGTTATTTATTACTCTATCAAATTACCCCCAAATTTAGCAGCTTAAAACAACAAACTTAGATTATCTGAGTTTTTGTAAATCAGGACTGTGGGTTGTTCAGGATGTCATGAAATTGTAGTGAATATGTGGGCCGGGGCTGAATCATGTGAAGGTTTCCCTGTGGCTGAAGGACACCCTTGGAAGATGGCTCATTTACAGGCTGATAGCAAGAGGTTTTGGTTCCTCACTGAGTTGAGTGTCCTTGTAACATGGCAATTGGCTTCCTCCAAAGAGCAAAGTGGAAGCCATAATGTCTTTTGTGATCTAGTCTGGGAAGTCACACAGTTATTTCCACAATGTGCTATCACAGTCATGTGCTGCTTATGGGTGGGGAAAAGCTCTGAAAAATACATAATTAGGTGATTTTGTTATGTGAACATGATAGAGTGAAGTGCACTTACACAACCTAGATGGTATAGCCTATTACACACCTAGACTGTATGGTATAGCCTATTGCTCCTTGGCTACAAGCCTGTACAGCAGGTAACTGTACAAAACAAGAGATTAAATCAAGTAGAAGAGAAAACAATGCAATCAAGATGTAAACAGGAGAGGCATGAGGCTGCTGCTGGCAGAGCACTGCCTACTGTTTACAGCAAACTTTTTTTTTATAATTAGAGTACATGCTAACAAAAAGTATAGTAAATACATAAACCAGTGACATAGTCTTTTGTTATTATAATCAAGTATTATGTACTGTACGTAATTGTATGTACTATACCTTTATAGGACTGGTAGCCCAGGTTTACACCAGCACCACAAATATGTGAGGAATGTGTTCTGATGTCACCAGGGGATAGGAATTTTTCAATTCCATTACAATATTATGCGACAACCCTCACATATATGCTTCATCATTGACCATAAATAACACTGTTATTGAGTACATGACTATATTTACAAAAGGTCGACTTTATTTAATATGGGAGGAGTCTACATAAGGGCACAAGTGAGGTGTCTTTAGAGACCATTTTGGGAAATTGGCTACCACTAACACTTTCTATTTCTCAGTTTTAGCACTTATTGGGGCCTAGGAGCCTGGCCTGTTGTTGATAGAGGCCCCAGTTCAGGACATGACCCCAGAACTGGCTGCGCAGGCGCAAACCACGTTACCATATAAGCATGATAAAGCAAAAGCTTAGGACTCATGCACCACGCACTGTCTTGTGCACTGTACCATGCAGAGTATCCTGCCACAGCAGTCTATAAAAGCCACTAGCTGGCCCTGGCAGGTTTGGCTCGGTGGTGAGAGCATGGCCCGCAGGCCAGAGAGTCCCGGATTTGGTTCCCGCTGGGGGCACGTACCTCAGTTGCAGTTTGTCCCTTACCCCAGTTGGGGTCGTGTGGGTGGCACCCACTCTATGTGTCTCTCTCCGGGTGGATGTTTCTCTCTGTCTCTTCCTCCCTCTCTCCCTCCTGCTCTGTCCGAAGATAAATGTAAAAAATTGTCCTCAGGTGAGGATTAAAAAAAAAAAAAAGAAGCCACTAGCTGTATTGAATAAAGCTGCTGTCATTTGTTGACCCGCCCCACCCCTACATGTCAGCTCCGCATGCTTTCTTTACCTTGGGTATCTCAGCACCAAACCGCCCCCTCCCCCTGCCTTGAAACCCCCGGTCTCTGACACTTGGTGTAGTTGGCAGGGTGAGGTGAGGAGCAGCCCCGAGTGGACGCGATGTGCCCCCCGCCCCCGAACCCCCTGGTACCCGGTGGTAGCATACCTGATGGCCTGGACGCTGCCGGAAGATTGGGACGCTGTATGTCCCCAGCCTGACCAAGTACGGAAGGCTTTGGAAACGCTGGAGCCGAATATTCCCTTCACTCATTGGGAGGCTGCGGGTAAGTTTGCCTGGATGTTCCTGGCTGCCTTGCCACATACCAGCCGAGACATCCAGGACCTTACAAACCAAGTGCAGTAGCTACGGTGGAAGGAGGAGGACTGGAGCAGCCCTGGAGGCGGCTGAACTCCTGCTCCTTGGTCCCGCAGAGTGGGCTGCGTCTTCCGCACTAGCAGCCCTGCCCAGTCCCTACGACGCGCCCAACCCTTGGTGGGGCAGAAGGTAGAGATAGAGGAAACTTTAGTGCTGGGAGCCGGGATGGTGGGACCCCACACTTGACCCAGCATAGGTCTTATACAACGTCTTCTGCCACAGAGTTACGGGACTTGGCCAAGCAATGCAAGCAGCGGTGGTGGGAGTCTGTCCCAGCTTGGTTGTTAGGCCTTTGGGATGATGGTGCAGACAACACTGAGCTCAGCCCCACTGAAATAGGAAAATTGACCATTAGCACCACCATCCCCTTGCTGCTGCAGCGGCTGCAGAATGTGCCGCAAACGAACCCCCAGCCTGGTAATTAGACATTTAGCAATTGCTTGATGGCGGCTGCCCAAACTGTGCAGGATAATGCTGGAGATCTCCCAGAGCACGTAAGTAAGTGGACTACTTACTTGGACTTAGTGCAAGTCATATGGGAGATGGGTATGTGCCAGATGATTTTCTTTTGTTTTGTTTTTATCCTCACCTGAGGACATTTTTGCATTTTTCTTCAGATAAAGCAGGAGGGAGAGAGGAAGTGAGAGAGATAAAGATCGTCGTGAGAGTGACACATCGAGTGGTCACCACCCACACATCCCAACTGGGGCCAAGGACAAACTGTAACCAGGTATGTGCCCTTAGCGGGAACCAACCTGGGCCTCTCTGGTCTGAGGGCTGAGGCCCTAACCACTGATCCAAACCAGCCAGGGCGCACCAGATGATTTTCACTCAGTGGTACACCAGCCTAGATGAAGAGCTGTTTACCACCCATATGAAGGACATAGTGCTAGCTAATGGCCCTTCAGGGACTTTTGGGACTATGGCAGCTTTCTTGGCCCCCTACACAGACCACCCAATCCCTGAAGTAACTGCCACCTTGGCACAGCTGGGGGATGTGGAAGTACAAAAAAAGGCCTAGCGACGCAGGTACGGGAGCTTACAGAGGGCAAGACTAAGCGTTCTCTCGGGCCCCTCCGACGTGACTGCCACGGGCAAAGGGACCCAACATGGACCCGAGAACCGACCAGTGAAAATCAGCCAGCATCAATTACAGTGTGACCTCCTAGCAGCTGGGCTGGCCAAGGAAAAGCTAGATGGACATCCACTAGAACTGCTGTTGGCCCTGTGGTGGAAACTGTACCCTGAACAATACGCTCCCTATGCCCTGTGGCTAAGACACAGGCGGTTCAGTTGACCAACCACCTGCCTGATTAGGGAGCAGGCCTAGGCGCCCGTTGGCAGGGGAGCCAGACAACCGAAGGCCATATGTAGAAGTGACTATTGACTCATCGCCCTGGAATGTTCGATGCGTTTTGGCCCTTGTGGATACAGGGGCAGACTTGACCCTGATTTATGGAAATCCGGACCGATTTCAGGGCCTTAGCGCCACACTAGAGCGGTATGGAGGAAGGCACATCCAAGTACGCCACTCCCCCTTATGCTGGGTATCAGATGTTTGCCACCAACCCCCTATGAAGTATACATTTCACCGATTGCAGAATATATACTGGGAATGGACGTTTTACAGGGTCTTGCGGTCCAAACAATGCAGGGCGAATTTCGCTTAAGGGTGCATCTGGTAAAGACAGTGATTAGAGGCCACCCACCCCACACACCCTGTGGCTCCCACAAGCAACACGGGTAGTCAATGTGAAACAGTGTTGACTACCCAGAGACCAGGAAGAAATTAGAAAAAACATGCTGAAACTGGAGGAAGCAGGGGTTATTCGAACAACGCGTAGCCCCTATAATTCCCTCCCGTGGCCAGTACGGAAGCCTGAGGGCTCATGAAGAATGTCTGTGAACTATGAGGAACTGAACAAGGGCCATACTGAATATCACTAAACTGATGGACCGCTTGTCCTCGAGAAGGATAAAGTCCAAGAGCCTGGATACTCTGTTAAGTTCTTGGGTGTTGTCTAGTAGGGAAAGACAAAGGTTATGCCTGAGACAATTATAGATAAGATACAGGCCTATTTCCAACCAGAAACAGTGAAACAGTTGCAGAATTTTTTGGGACTGCTAGGGTACTTGCAAACCTTTATACCCCGTTTAGCCATGCTGATGAAACCCCTCCACTGTATGGTCCGGAATGGGTAGGCCTGGGACTGGTCGCCTGGAGCAAGCGATTTTGGCCATGAAACAGGAGGTGGCCCAGCTGCAGATGCTGTGAGACGTGGATCTAGCTTTGCTGTTCCTCCTGACTGTACAGGTGGACAACTTGGGGTTTGGCTGGGGTCTTGGGCAGAAACAAGGGGCTTGGAAGAGTCCTATTGGGTTTTGGTTCCAAGTGTTGAAAGGAGCTGAGAATTATTACTCCCTCATTGAGAAGCAGTTGGCGGTGGTGTATGCATCCCTGTTAGCCAATGAAAGTATCACTGGTTCTTGTCCTGTCACAGTGCAAATCATGTACCTGGTAGAGGGGTGGTTATGGTCTTGGGCTACTCGACCATGCACGGGGGTGGCCCAAACTCCCACTTTGACAAAGTGGGGAGCTTACTTGGAACAGAGGGCTTGGTCCTCTACCAGTCCCTTGATGCAGGAGCTGCACTCCTTGCTGGGACCTATACAGTTTAGGGCAGAACTGCAAGAGCCCTCTGTGGAAGCAGAGGAAGGCCCCAGCCCTTTAGAAGAAAGAAAGCCTCCCCCTCTGGCCGATGCTTGGTATACTGATGGTTCTTGCCGAGACTAACCGCCAAGGTGGGTGGCGGTGGCCCTGCAATCAGCAACGGATAACTTTTGGTACAATACAGGAGCTGGACGTTTGAGCCAGTGGATAGTGTTAGAGTCTGACCATATGCATGTGTGCACCGACAGTTGGGTGGTGTACAGAGGCCTAACACTATCGCTGCCTCCCTGAGCAACCCAAAAATGGCTTATAGGCAATTGACCCCTGTGGGGGAAGGATATGTGGCAGGATCTGTGGGAACGGGGCCTGAAAGGAGTGGTATTTACCACGTATCAGGGCATAAGCCCCTCTCAGGCCCCTGGAAATGATGCAGCCAATGCATTGGTTTGTGTGTGAGCCCTTCTAGGCTCTCTGGAACCAGCTACTGTAGCTGCCTGGCTACATAAGAAATTGGGTCACATTGGTACCCAAACCATGGGCTTGGTGGCCCAGCACTGGGGCTTGCCCATAACTAGAGCTAAATCCCAGCAAGCTGTGCATGAGTGTCCGTGGTGTGCTGAACACCACCTGAAGCAGAGACGGTTACTGCTGGAACCAGGGAAAATTCCCTGAGGAGCCTAACCTTTACAAAATTGGCAGGTAGATTACATTGGACCATTGCTTGAGGACCAAGGAGCGTGGTATGTGTTAACTGCTATTGACACTGCTACAGGACTTGAATTTGCCTTCCCTGTAACCAAGGTAGATCACCTTCACACCCTCCAAGCTCTGGAGTGGTTGGTGGTGCTTGTGGGAGGCCCCTTGTTATAGCCAGTGATAGAGGAACTCATTTTACAGGCCACTTGGTCCAAGCCTGGACACGGGATAATGACATTGACTGGTATTTACATATCCCTTATAGACCCTGGGCTGCAGGTATGATAGAGAGATTCAATGGGCTCTTAAAGGAAAAGTTATGAGCCCTAACACCACATTGGAGGTGCTGGGAAAGACACCTGCCTATAGCAGTGAGGCTGTTGAATGAACAGTCATGGAAAAAAGGGAAAGCCCCTCTGGACAGTCACTGAGGGTACTACTCGCATACTACAGGTGTCACCTGGAAAGGAAACTGACTTAAAGCCCTCCCTGAGTGGGGATGCCATTATGTTACCTACTCCCACATCGGTGGCTCCTGGACACACAGAGCAATGGACATGGCCTTGGCAAGTGAAAACCTGTGAGGTCCCTTGGATAGCTCTGCTAGAACTCTGGGGCCAAGGTCTGGAGAAAGGGCTCTCACTCACACCTTGGTTAGGACTCTGGACTCTGACAGTACTGGCTGAGTTGCCTCCTGAGGCAAAAGGTTCCCTCTTGTGCGGTATGCCAGCCATTCGCCTGTGGCCCATACCTTTATATTTAGTAAACATAGAAGAGGAGCTCATGGCCCCTAAACCCGGACTACAGGTGTGATATCACCAGCTGGGAGGGGCCCCTCTACAAACTACCACCCTATCTCAGGATGAGCAGGTAGCGTGCATCTTGCCAGAGGGTCATGACTTGTCAATGATGGTTTCATTATCTGCTTTGTCTTACCTCCCAGGCTGACCACTGGGAACAGTTTGCTGTCTTGGCACACACCTTTGCCAAGGTGCACAATGTGTCACATTGCTGGGTCTGTACTGAGTTCCCATCTGACACTTTGGATGGCCTTCCCTGGCAAGTAGCTCCAGCTACGCTCAAGAATTGGATGGCCCTCTGCAATTGGAACCGCACCAGCGCTGAATGGAATGCCTGCCATTGGGTTATTGAGACTCTTTTGTGCCGGACCTGTCACAGTGAACTCCCCCCTTACTCGGGAAAGCTGCATACAATGGTTGCAGGGTGGATGATGGGGACCCCTGTGGAATTATTACAACTAGTCCTTCCTGAATAGAGCTAGTGAATTACAGTGCCCCTAACTGGATAGTAGGCTGGGTCCCCAAGGGATTGTGTCAGAATAGAGAGAATACCAACTGCTGGTGGGATGGAAAGAAACTAGTGGATACTAAACCCACTGACTTTTTACCAGGTGATGCTCTCTGGATCTGTGGATGCTAGGGATGGCCCTACCTTCCCACCTTCTGGACAGGACAGTGTACATGGGGGCACCCCCTCATACAGGGCTGCCTCATACCCACCTTAACCCAGAGACCCGCTAACTGGGACTGTTTATCATAGATGGCACCTAGAGAAAAGAGCTTCCTGGTGGTTCTATCCCCTGGCTCTGTTTATACTTGGGGGTTGGACAATAGCTGTAGAATTGCAAGAAATGGATACTGAAATTTCAGTGATACAGGCTCTCCAGGAAGACCCCGACACAATGGTGGACCAAGTTGGGGAATTCCTGGAGATGGGCCCTACTGAGTCTGACAGGTTTCAATGGAGGTCTCATGGTTCTGTGCTGCAGCCTGTATTGCTGTTGCGGGCTCTGGGCACAGGGAAATGCTTGATGGGTCAAGTCCTGACATCCCAGCCTCTAGGGCAGTGGTTCTCAACCTGTGAGTCGTGATCCCTTTGGGGGTTGAACAACCCTTTCACAAGGGTCGCCTAAGACCATTTCTTATGGTCTTAGGAATCAAGACGCCACTCCTCTATCCGTCTTCAGGTGAGTCCACCCACATGCAGATACGCCCACATACAACATGAGGAACTGTATTAAAGGGTCACGGCATTAGGAAGGTTGAGAACCACTGGTCTAGGAGGTGGAGTGTTAGGGCCTGGAAACCTGGCCTGCTGTTGATAGAGGCCACGGTTCAGAACATGACCCCAGAACTGGCTGCGCAGGTGCAGACCGTTCCATTATATAAGCATGATACAGCAAAAGCTTAGGACGCATGCACCACGCACTGCCTCGTGCACTGTACCATGCAGAGTATCCCGCCACCCCAGTCTATAAAAGCTGCTAGCTATACTGAATAAAGCTGCTGCTGTTTGTTGACCCTCCTCTTGATGTCTGCTCCATGTGCTTTCTTCACCTTGGTTATCTCACTGCCAAAACCCCCCAGTGAAAGTCTTGTGTCCCAGGAATCCCCTCCATCTAGACGAACCAGGATGGTTAGTCACATTTTAGTTTCGTCACCCACATCTGGACTATAAGCTCCATGAGAGCAGGGATGCCTTTCATTGCTCTATACTAGAGCAGTGTTAGAGCAACGCATAGATTGTTCAGTGTTTTGAAATCAAACTTTTAGTGCAAAAGTTAAGTCTGGTGGTAATTTTTATTTCAGAAATCTTGGTTTTGATATGATCAAAATATTTTAAAATGGCTGAAGCCTCTGGATAGAGATCCACTTTAAGAAATGTAGCTAGTATTCGTTATCAACTAGGATAAGCAAAACAATGTATTTTCATGCCTCTCTAAAGGGTAAAGCGGAAGATGGCGACATGAAATAAAGAACTCCTTTTTTTACTTTCTCCTGTTATCATTCTTATATGCTTCCTCCAGCATCTGTTCATTCTCCAGGTCTTTATTTCCTCCCTACCAAGTAATCCATTTGTATGACCCTCCTGTCTCAGCATCTTTGAAGTCTCCACAGGTTCTTTCCAGAAGAGCCTTGTTTTTCCCACTGTGTTCATTTCCCAGTGTACTGTTCTTCTTGCTGTCTCCCAGATAGCCCCACTCTATCCTCCTACTCAACCCTACCACTACGTAGAAATAATCAGACTCATTTTCCCAAACCATTGTTCCTTTTATGTCACTCATTCTGTTCAAAAATGGTTGTCTGTTGCCCATGCGATGAAATTTCAATTCCTTTGCCTGGTTTTCAGTGTCTCCCGTAATCTCCCTTTCATTCTACCCATCTCCAGGGTGTTTTTTCCATGCCTCCAAGCAGTTCTCCAACACTGGTTGAGTGTCCTATATCTCAACTCACTCCAATACTCTCTACCTGGAGATAACTCCACACCCCCACAGGTTATTACTTGTGCTTCTTTCTGACTGACTGGCTTAAATTGGAGGTTCCCATGACCCCCTTCTCAGATTTAATTAATTTGTTAGAGCAGCTCACAGAACTCAGGAAACCAGTTTACTTACTAGGTTACCAGTTTATTACTCAGGATACAAATGAACAGCCAGATGAAAAGCTACAAGGAGCCATGTCTGGAAGGGTCCCAAACACAGGAACTTCTGTCCCTGTGGAGTTTGGGGTGCTCCACACTCTTGGCTAAGATATCTAGGGGCTTTCCAAAAGTCACTTTATTAACATAACAAAAGACACCTTTATAGCTCTCATCACTTAGGAAATTCCAAGGGTTTTAGAAGCTCTGCTCAAGGAATGGAAGACCAAATGTATATTCACATCACCTGACCTTTATAATATTCAGCTGGTCTAAATTAAGACAGCCCTACTTCCATTTGGGGGATTTGTTATGAATGGTAAGGAATACATAATGAACGAATGCAATAAAGATGGGGTAAAGTACTACAATGAAATACAAAGAATGGGGCAATGGAGTCTTTAGAATGGAGAAATCTCACTAATTAGGGAGATCAGAAAAGTTTTCATTAAGGAGTTGACCCATTCCAGATGGGTCCTGAAGGAGGAGGAATGTTGAGGACTTCATCTGGAAATAGAAAAAATACTGTGGAAGAAGGAAAATAAGGGACATATTTAGAAAGAATGTGTCTAGTTTGGATAAAGCATAGGATACAGGGAAAATAAGGCTTGAAAGTATCAAGTTATCATTGGGTAAAAGGTTGAATTCTGGAGTTTTTCGCTCATTCTTCATTTGGTAAACAGCAGGGACACAAAAGTATTTCAGTTTATATGGGCATCAGGAGAACAGGGCCTTCAGTAGCTCCAGCAACAGGAGCAGATCTATAGCCAATAGCTTTGGTAAGTGCAAGCCAATTGACCGAAGGACCTTTGACTTACATTTTTCACAGCATATCCAGAGTACTCTGTTAATGTGTCTAATCTCTGCTGACAATATTATAAAAAAAAAATATTTATTACCAATTAATCATCCCACTGAAGAATTTAAACTGAGACTGCCTATGACAAAAAAAAAAAAAAATTAGATTTGAAACTATTGAAGAGTAAAATTCTTTCTGGATACTGTGACATAGCCCTTCAGTTCGTTCGCTTAACCACCAAACTGCTGATGTTCTTGTGGTGCTCACTGTAACAGTGAGTGCCAGGATAACGTGGTTCCTTTCCAGTCTCGGGAGATGTTGCGATGGTGATTTTTGATCATAACAAAATTTTCAAAAGTTAATAAGGTCAGAGTCAAATCAATTGATATAGTGATCACAATATTTGCTTGTTTGAGGGGGTACTACTGTTCACATTCCTCTGTTGCAGTGGCAACTTGTCTCTTAAAAGGAAAACTGTAAAGGAGATAGGGTTGGTTAAGGTTACCTTCAGGGGTAACAAATATAAACTATAAACTAACATACATTGAATAAGTGGGTTACAATTTCTATGGATTCTGTGTTCTTTAAAAAATGTTAAGTATTGTGGTTTTCAATAAACAACTCCCACCCAGCAATGTCTCCTGGGGTTGAAGGGGCCCCCCAGGCCGGGGGCAGTCTGCGCAAGCGCGCACTCGCGCTGCGGCCGGACCCCCAGTGCCACGCACAGGCGCAGCGTGCAATAAACAGTTTTGAAACATTTTACTACCTCTTAGCTTCTGGATATGCAAAGTTTTGTTTTTAAATGACCAAGGAATTGGACTTTGCAGGAAAACCTGGTTATCACAGCCCCTAAAACGGGGGGGGAGGGGGGGGAGAATTAATTGAAATCGAACAAAAGCAGTGTTTAATATTTAAAATCTGTTAAACTATTTAAAATTATAATCATTCTTAATATATTTTTTAAAACATTAGGTAATATGACATTAGAAAGAAAATAGGCATTGGAGTCAAACTGGTTTTGTGACTTTGGGCAATTTAACCTCATCCTTCTGAAAAAATGCTCTTACTCCCACTTAATGGTAGAGTCATGAAAATTACACACAATCCTAACTGTACTTGAGTGTGTTCTGTGTATTAGACTAAGGATTGGCAAACTTATCCTGTAAAGGGTCAAACAGTAAATATTTTAGCCTTTGTAGGCCTATGTTCTCTGTCACAACCTCAACTTTTCTGTTATAGTATGAACGTAGCCATAGGCCGCACCTAAATGAGTCGTGGCATGTTCTGATAAAACTTTATGAATGCTGAATCTTGAATCTCATATATTTTTCACATGTCATTATATTCTGATATATTTCAACTATTTAAAAATGTAAAAAAAAATATCATTAGCTGGTAATCCATACAAAAACAAGTTGCAGGCCAGATTTGGGCTATGGGCCATAGTTTGCCAACCCCAGTCTTAGACTCTTAGTCCTCATAACATATTATGAGGTAGGTTTATATCTTAATTTTATAGATAAAGGAAACAGGCATAGAGATGTTAGGTGATTTAAGAGTCCCACAGCCAGTAAGTGTTAAAACTGTTAAAAATGACTAGTGTAGAATCCCACACATGGTCCAGTGTCAACTAAAATAATAGACATTTTTGCAAAACTTTTCAGCGTTTATTCCATAACATTTATTGGCTTATGATGCCAATAACGTGATAGGCCCATTAAAAGAAATGTTGAGTTTTCTTTAAGCAGGTACTTACTATTTGACTTTGTTTTCATGTTTAAAAAGATGGCTTAGTTGAAACACAGACGAGAAAAAAATCACTATCTTGGTTTTATACAGCTGTTTTATCCCCTGAAAGTGTTTCATATGCTTTTCATTCATTCTCAAAACATCCCTGTCTGAAAAGATAAGAATTAGCTTCCTGATTTTATGTTTGGGGATATTGAGGTGGTAGTCTGGGGGTGTTATATGACTTTGATATTGTGTTTTAGGGCCACAATATTAACATCAGAACCAGAACTCATACTTCTGACATTCCAACCTAAGTGAAATGCTTTGGTGGAAATGAAGGAACAATACAAAAAAATATAGTTCTAAGACTTTCTAACTTCATCAAGATAATGAATGACCTATGACAACAGTTTAGTAAGGGTTTTCAGAATCATTTCTATCTTATAACTAATATAGTTGGAGCAGTGTAAAGACTACATCATCCTAAATTATATTTTTCTAAATGTAGATTTGCTTACCTAAAATCAGTAGTATGCTGGTATTTGCCACTTTTTTTAAAGGAAGAAAGTTGCACTTATTTCAAATATTGTGGGGAGATGCCTAAAAATGTTGGGCTTGTTTGCCAATTGCAAAACCTTATACAAATTTCTTTTTTTTTTTTTTTTTTTTAAAGAATACTAAACTGGAGAGGGATAATTTTTTAAATTTTACTTTTGAAGATTTTTAGGGCAGGAGAAAGCAAAGATGTTTCAGAATGAGAATACAAACACTGCTTTAACCCTGGGTTGACCTTCCAAAGCAAATTTGACTTCTTGGGCCCTGCTTTATTGTTTCAGATCAAAATGGGTGATCGATATATGCTATTCTCATTGTATGATTTTGCTCAGCATTTTCTACAGGTTATGAGCAAAACATTTTCCTACAACTCCTCTATAATAAAAAAAAAAATCCACGCTTCAAATGTTAATGACTTGCATAAATCCTCATGGTAAATAAATAGTCCCCGACTATACGGGATCAATCACAGGATTTATTGTTACTATATCTTAAAATTGAAAACAAGATTATATATAATGTTCTCCCACCTAAAAACAAACAAAAAAAACCCAGACACACACAAAACAAAAAAAAACCTCGACTTCTCTGTTTGTTTGAATTAAGAACACCATTATTAATTACATTGTGTAAATTTGTAATTATATTCTTGAACAAATAATATTGAAGTATATATATGGCTATAATGTCACTGTCCATAGAGAGTTGGTATATCTCCTCCACAGTGCTGGTAACACATTTTTCTACTCTCTCCTGTCCTCATCCCTAAGACCTTTTTGATTTATAGTTGATAACATTTGATTCTAGTGCACTGTTCATACCATCAACTCTTGAGTCTTCTTCTCTTGTAAGCTTGTCCACTGACTTGTAACACATTCTTTAATTACTTGGATTATTTAACTTATTTTCCCCTCAATGAAGAAATGGAAATGACCTTTAAACTTTTTGACTTTATGGCCAAAAACATTTTTTAAATGAAGAAACATACACATAAAAAATAAAAAAGAATCCTGGTCACAACTATTTTATAAATATGTGACTGTATTTTTCTTAATGTCCAGAAACTCTTATTGAATAGAATTCAGGTATTTTCCTCCAAAACGCACACAGTCATAGATCTAACACCAAATTTTCATTTGTACCAAAATGGGCAAGATAATGAAGGCACAGTCTCACTTTGATCAATAAAGGACATCAAACACAGTCATGAGGCACTATGACACATAAGCATAGTCAATCACAAAAAGCAGGTGTTCAGAGTCTTCAGTAACTTCTCTCCCTTTAACATTTGGCAAAATGCAGTCTAGATATTTTAATACCTCAGAAAGAAAAAAAATAAATAAGATGCTTCATTAAAATGTCAGATTACTTATAATTACTCCTCAGAAATATAAGGAAAGGGACAAAGCAAAGGGGACCAGAGATTTCCTATGTTCTTGGATTGTCCTTGCTTTCTGAGGGTCTCAGATGTCTGGATATATCTGTAGTAATGCCAGCTGTACCTGAAGACAGAAGAGGTTGTTGGTATTGCCGACATGGTCCCTCAACACTGTTAAAATTACATCGCAAGAACAAAATTAGCTTGATTTCTGCTCTTTAGTCCTTTGTTAAAAACCCAAGTCAAGTTTGGTTATTTAAAGGAGATCTGAAAAGTTTAAAATAATGGAAAAATATATTTTAGCTTCCCGATGAGAAACATTAAATATTTAGACTTCAGTGGCAAATAAATACACTTGAAAGTCAAGCAAGTTTTTCTCCTATAGGAGAATCTATCCAGACTACAAAAACAGTTATTTTTCTCAACTGCTGATGACCACATCACTCACAGAACAGACCAGGAACTAGTTTCATGATTTTAAGAGATTTTTTTTTTCCATGACACTATAGCACAGATGAGGGCTTGACTTGGATCTGAGCAGGCAGAACAGACCTGCACTCACAATGTCCCTATTACAAATATACGACAATTGAATCACAAAACATAGCCCAATCTCTGTTTACACCAAAACCACTATCTATGTGATATATAATTACTTGCTTTCTATGGATTAATACCACCTACGGCGGGACTAGCGCTGGCAGTCAATGTGCCATTAACAAGTAAGCCTAAATCTACAGCTGCAGAAATAACATGGAAATGTACCTGCTTATCCAAAGGAGTTAAATATATTTTGATAAATTTTTCCTAGGAAATTCATTTTTTTGTTATTTCCCAAGTCCTTCCACTAAAGAAGTCTCAATAATTTTTGTCTTTTTACAACAAAATCCACCAAAAATATTTATCTGCTTCCAAGTACTATGAACAAAGGGGCTAATACAGCATGTGTTCACAATTAAATGTTAATATTTCAATGACTTGCAATAAACTGTTCTTACATGCTTGAAAAATTGTGTAGAAAAAGTAAGGAGTACTTATGGAAGGATCTCAATAATTTTGTTTTCTTTTTGCTTTAAAAACAACCCCTAATGTTCATCTCTGAAAACATAGTATGTATGTATATGTGTGTGTATATATGTATGTATGTACACACATATACACACACACACACACAGTTGACCCTTGAACAATGTGGGGGTTAGGAGCTCCAACCCCCTGCACAGGCAAAAATCTGCATATATCTTTGACTCCCCCCAAAACTTAACTACTAATAGCCTACCACTGATCAGAAGCCTGAATAACATAAACAGTTGATTAACACATTTTATATATTATATACTGTATCCTTACAGGAAAGTAAACTAGAAAAATAAAAATGTCTAGGAAAATAATAAGGAAGAGAAAATACATCTATAGTATTTATTGAAAATAATCCACGAATAAGTGGACCCACACAGTTCAAACCCATTTGTTCAAGGGTCAACTGTACATATATATATATATTTTTTCATTTCCATGCTTATTACATAAAAATAACTATCAGAGATATCAATCAGCTGATATATATCCAATTAATTCACTGCAGAAGGGAAAATAAGACAAAATAATCTAAAGTAATCAGTAAAGCTCACAGTTCAAAAACATTTTCTCCTTTTTTTTTTTTTTTTGCTTATTTGAAATTTTTGGTAGTTTATCTGTGCTCTGTTGTAAAGCTGATTCCCAGGTTAATGGCCTCCGAGTAGATTTGAAAGGAAGCCGGAAGACTTCTTACTTTGCTGTGCCTCTGCTTCCTGGTCTTGTGAAAGTCCCAATTCACTCTCAATTTGATCGAGCTCTGATTGGTCAAGGAGTTCAAAGTCATCACCTTCTTCGGTGTCTGTTTCCTCTCCCGGGCTGGGTGCAGCCTGAACAAGGGCTTGCTGCACACCCTCTAGCTGGTCTTTGATAGCAGCAGTCACTGCAGCTGTGATGACATCCCCAGCCAGGTTGCTCATCAACTGAGAGGTTTGGTCACTGCTCAGAGGAAGAGTGAGACCCGCAGGTGATGGCCTATCTTTGCTGGGTCTGGGACCACTGTCCAACTGTTCCTTTTTTCTCTTGAGCTCAGTGGGCAAGCCAAGGCTTAATTCATCTTCATCGTTTGTTCCCATGCCATTTTCTAGAGATGGAAAATCTGAAAGGCCTCGAGAGAAAACTTCCTCATTAGGTCTGTCAAGATCTGTGAAATGTACAACAGAAGTTCATGCTTAAGCACCATCACAAATTTGAAATAAAAGAACTGTCTAAAAGATATCTGATTTTAATCTGAACCCTCCAGGTGACCCTGGTTCAGTTTAATTCAACTTAACAACATGTACAGGACTCCTCCCAAATCTGGGACACCATCTCTCTGCAAGTACACGAATACTACATGACCCCTGCATCTTTAACTTTCCTTGTAAGCACAAAGCCGTGTACGTAATGACTTAATAGTCAACCTGTCTAACGTTAGCTGGAGGCTTTGACTAAAGTTTAAATGTTCACCAGAAACAGAAATTCCATCCTGTCCCTGGGGAAGAAATTAGTTTGAGCCAATGTGAATATGTGTGATCACAGAATAGAAAATATTGCATTTGGAGATTTTCATGGTATCTGGTACAGCAGATGGGGAATACTACCCAACCTCAGCATGTTCATCTATGGAGATCTATCTGAGCATCTGCAACCTGTATTTGTTTAAAGCAATGAATTAGAAGAAGCTATTGCTCCTTCTATTCCATATTTAACCTCAGAGCATATGGAATCATTTGACTTTACATAAAAATAGCTGAAGTTAATCATACCACGTTAACCAAATGCATGCCCTGAATAATATAGGAACACTTGGAAGATTTGGGCCAACTGAAAGCCATGCCAGGTTCACAGGCAGACAGTGATTTTATCGTTTTTCACTTTTCATAGAAAATCTTTCAGTATAATGATTAACTCTTTATAACAGTGATTTGAAATCTTCAGTTTCATTACTGAAAAGTCTCATGTGTGGGTTGGGTTATCACTGTCCTTCCATTGTGTGACTCTGAAATGGGATGCTGTAAAACAAAGTGTGTGTTATCCAGGTCTTGTGGATATTTAGCGCTTATAGACTTCAGTGAAACTCTTGTTCTAATGCCCTTTAATGATGAGTAAACTGATTTACACAAGTACTGTCACCTGTTTAAGGTCATATAGTTAGCTAATTACAAAGACAAGCCAACACCTGGGTGTCCCAGTCCCCAACTATGTCTCCTTTCAAACCCTGCACAGCCTCCCTTCTTCCTCTAGAAAAAGAAAACGTGTTCTTGCTTGTAAAAGTACATAGAAGACAATTTATTTATAATCCTCCATTATAACCTGCTCATATTTTCAGTATATAGCTAAGATGACTTGAAATAATCCAATGAAACTAGCTGAAGTTACTGCACTAGAGTTGTCTCTCACTTTATTTTAAATTTATTTAACCTGATTTAAAAAAAAAAAAAAGAGAGAGTTTTTTATTTTGAAACTAACTTCGAAGAAAAACATGAGAAACCTTGGAGTGAGCTCTGGATTTGGGGAACTCTCCCTCCATGCCTCAGGCCCTGTGAATGAGGACGAGCCCTGGGTCTGCAGGGTTAGCGCCTCTCTTTCCTGCCTCCCACTGTTGTGATAAACAATGTCACCAGACATTGGAGAAATTAATTTTGTCCACTGTCGATATTTATTTGTTTTCAAAACAAAGGCAGAGTTTGGACATTGACTTGCTTAGGTTTTTTCTCATACTAAAAAAAAAAATAATAGCTTTTGAGATATAATTCATATAAAATTTACCCATTTAAGTATACAATTCAGTGGTTTTTAATACATTCACAAAGTTGTACAACCATCACCACTATCTAATTCTAGAACATTGTCATCACTCCAAACAGAAACTCAGACTAATTAGCAGTCACTCTCATCCCCACCGCATCCACACAGCTACTTTCCATCGACATGGCTTTGCCTGTTCTGCACATTTCACATAAATGGGGTTATACAATATATGTGGACTTATGTGTCTAGCTTCTTTCATTGTGCCCAATGTGTTCAAGGTTCATTCATGTTGTAGCAAGTATCAGTACTTCATTTGGATAGCCAACTGAAATCCATTGTACAGATATACCCCGTTTTGTTTATCCATTCAGCAGTGGACAGGTAAATATTTCCGCATGCACTCATAATGGTAATTATTATAGTAATAAAAAGAGAAATGTGAGCATACCGTCAGAAGTGTCTGTCTGTGGAGTGTATCCTTCTGAAAGGTTGAAGGTCCCATTGTCAGTCCAGGAGACCTCGGATACGTCTGTGTCGGACACAGACAACTCTTTGGCAGCCACCGTGAGGCTAATCTGTGTTAATATAAATACCAGTGGCACATTCTAAACTTCTGTGGCAAATCTTTCGAAAACTCCATACTAACACCAAAAATGTCAGAATAATAAAAACCAGATGAGTATTTTCCTTTCAGAATTGTTCAATCATCTTAGAGAAATAGGAGGAGTCTATTGGAAAAATCATTTTGCTTTAAATAAATTTATGGTTAAACAACACGGGAACAAATTGAAAAACTAAACAAAAAAAATACCTTAGGACAAAGAGCTGAAAACTCTAATTCACTGTCATCTTTGTGACTTTTTTCTTTGTCTGCTTCTGTTGAGAAAAAATTTGGACGCTTTCAGTTCCCCGGCCAGCTTAGACTTGTGTATTTCACCCATTACATACCCTTACCCACATTCCTCATGTTCTTTAATGCCTCCACTGAATTAAATGTTTGCACATAACAAGCTCCACATATTTGCAAAGGTTTGGTTTCCAAGGGAAACGGCCTACATCAGTGGTTCTCGCAGTGTGGCCCCTGACCAGTAGCATCAGCACCACTGGAACTTTGTTAAAAATGCAAATTCTCAGGCCCTACCCTAGACCAACTGATAGAAGCTCTGGGGTGGCCCAGCAGTCTGTGCTCCCATAAGCCTTCCAGGCAGTTGTGATGCTCGCTAGTCTGAGAACCTATAAGGTCATAGGACAGGTTAAAAAGTGAAATTGATCACATTAGTTTTCCTTCTGCGTATTTTATTTCCCTTCCCATTCTTTTGGTGTCTCTTATATAGTTTCCACACTCTTAGTCATTTTTCATTCTCAATAGCTTACCCAAAAGTAAAGAAAATTAAAGAAAGTAAATCAGAAGTAGCAAATATAGAATGATTGAATCCTTTTCTCCCTCCCCTGACAATTTAATTAAAAAGTCAATTTATTGTATGTTTCAGAAAGGACTAAAAGCCTAAATAGGAAAAGGCAATGTTACTTTGGGTGGGGGAGTAGATGAGCTTCTGTGATAATATGCTGTAAAAGGCTAAAATACTCTACAATGTACTGAAGGTAATGTCATAATAAATAACCCATGGAGGTCTCATTTCATGTGTGGAGTCTAAAAGTCAAACTTTACCTACCAGATCTCTCACGTTTTTTCTGGTTAATATATTCTCCAATTCCAAAATCTAGTTTCAGCAGAACTGACTTGATTTTGCTGTACAGTTTTTGTCCCATATCATTACACTTAAACAGTGGACACAAAAATGCACACAGTACTGAAATATAAGAAGGAAGAGAGTGTGGGTAAGATGATCTTTATTTCAAAAGGCTACATCTTTGTAGTTCACAAAAATATTTCAGCTCCCTTACTGACAAACAGAAGTTTTTTCTTAGGGAAATGCTCTTGTGATATAAGTTCATAATTTGAATTTTTCTCCCTGTAATAAAAACATTTATTCCTATATGCATGGGCACACGCACACGTGCGCACGCACACACACACACACACATTTATTATAATCATTGTTTTCAAAGACTTGCAATTATTAGATCAGCTCCTTCCCTTCATTCCTTTTATCCTCCAAATTTAAACAAGGATTCCACGCTTTCCAGATAACTGGCCTGGATTAAAATCTCTACTTTGTTAAATGCATTGCACCATGGGAAAGTTATTATCTACTTGCCTCTCATCAGTCATATTGGAATAATAACATTATTTGGGGGCTGTTGTGAAGGATAACTGAGATGAATACAAACCATCTGACTAATAACGCCTTGCCCATATCAGACTTCGCTCTTCTGGCTCTCTCCTCCTCCCCCTGCTGAACAAGGCAGATCCAGGGGCTGATACTCTACTTGAGTTCTATTTGGGAGAATGGGTCTGAGCCTGGACCATTTGCCATCTGGGTTTGCATCAGGAATACAAAAAGAAACAAAGGTCTTCTTGTCTTCCCTGATATTTATTTCTCTATTTTTGTCAGGAAACAAGCCTATTTACCTTTTAAATAGGAGCTGCAAACTCAAAAACCTCTAGCAGCCAAGGTGGTTATGTGTAAATTTTAAAAGCTGGTGTGAGAAAAATAGGGACATATGAGGGTAGGTTAAGTGGAGCATGCCCATACCATCTCAAGGTAGCAGCCCTAGGTATTTTTCAGGAGAAGCAGGAAATCTACACTTTTCTGCAGAATTTCTGAATTATAGTTCATGTACAGTAAATTGCAAATATTTAAAGTGTACAATATAAGTTTTCACCCATGCATACAACTAAGAAACCATCACAACAATCAAGACAGTGAACATATCTACCACCTCCAAGTTTCCACATGTTTTTATTAATCCTTTCCTCCTGTGTTTCTCTGCTCTCCTATCTCATCCCCAGGCAACCACTGGTCTGCTTTGTCACTAAAAATTAGTTTGAATTATACAGAAATAAAATCAGACAGTATGTACTCTTTTTTAAAAAATCTGGCTTCTCACACTCAATCTAATTATGTTGAGATTTATCTAGCTTGCTGCATATATTAATTCTTTTGTGCTGAGTAAAAATCATTATACGAATATACCAGAGTTTGTTTATCCATATGTCTTTTGATGGACATATATGGATTGTGTTCCATTTTTGGCTACCACAAATAAAGCTGCTATGGACATTCATGTACGAGTCTTTTGCAGAAAAATACTTTCATTTTTCTTGGGTAAACACCTAGCTGTGGAATGGCTGAGATACATAGTTTTTAAGAAACTGCCAAACTGTTATCCAAAGTGGTTGTACCATTCTACTTACCCACCAACAGTATGTGAGTATTCCAGTTGCTCCATATCCCTGCTAATGCTTGATGTGATCAGCATTTTTAATTTTAGCCATTCTGGTGTAATGGTGTCTCATTGTGGTTTTAACTTTCTTTCTTTTTTCTTTTTTTTTTTTTTTTTTTTGAACCACAGAACATGTACAAGGGCAAGGGTATTCATGTGTCTGTGGAGGTGGGGAGTATAGCTTATTTATAGTTTTAAGATATAATTTAAAATAAAATTAATCACTTATAATCCTGCAACTATTCTTCCAACTTTATTATTTTTAAACTGAATTTATTGGGGTGACACGGGTTAATAAAATTATAGGTTTCAGGTGTACAATTCTATAATGAATCATCTTTATGTTATACTGTGTGTTCACCACTTTGCCAAGTCTTCTTTCTTCACCATTCATTCCCCCTTCACCCTTTCCTTGTTCTCCCCACCCCCTTTCCCCTCTGGGAATCACCGTACTATTGTGTGTGTGAGTTTTTTTACTTAATCTCTTCACCTTTTCACCTAGCCCCTCCCTCAGTCGCCCTCCCCTCTGACAGCCGTCAGTCTATTCTCTATATCTATGAGTCTGTTTCTATTTTGTTTGTTAGTTTATGTTCATTACATTCCACATGTAAGTAAAATCACATGGTACTTATCTTTCTCTGACTGGCTTATTTCGCTAAGCATAATACTTTCCAGGCCCATCCATGCTGTCATAAAAAGTAAGGTTTCCTTCTCTTTTATGGCTGAGTAGTATTCTATTGTATAAATGTACCACAGCTTTTTTATTCATTCATCTACTGATCGGCACTTGGGCTGCTTCCAAATTTTCACTCACCTCACACCTGCTAGAATGGTTATCCATAAACAACAAGTGTTGGCGAGGATGTGGAGAAAAGGGAACCCTCCCTAGTGGTGAGAATGCAGATTGGTGCAGCCACTGTGGAAAGCAGTATGGAGTTACCTCAAAATATTAAAAATGGAACTGCCTTATATCCCAGTGATTCCACTCCTGGGACTATATCTGAAGAAACCTGAAACACTAACACAAAAGAATATATGTACTCCTATGTTTATTCTCCCAACTTTAAAGTATAAACAGATCTCAAGGAAAAGGAGAAACTTTGCACATGTGGAAATGAAAGAATAATCAACTTTCTTTATAATTAAGAACGCATCCCTCCTCTTCCAAACTACAGATGGTCTCGTTGACCATTAAATGATACCACGTGTACCACATAAACTAGCCAGATGTTCTACTATACTTACAGAGTAGATAGCTGAGTATAACCCCAGGAATGTAACTTCCTAAGATCATAAAAAACGTGCACACACTGCAGACCAGGAGACAAAACTAGAAATCAGAGAGAGAACGTGAAAAGTATGCATAACACCAACACATTTTAGAGTGCAGCATACATGCACAGTTATTTTTCTATATGTGATCTGTTCCATTATGGCAGATGTTTTTCAGTGTTCTTTTGCCCTAAGTTCTGACTAATGACTGCCAGTGTTCAACCAGCCTTAGTCCATTTTCACAGTTGGTGGTAATCATTGTGACGGTCCAGAAGCTAAGTTCTGGCACAGAGCACACTGGCTCCCATTAATCGTGCTGTGGCTGTGTGAGTGCCGGATGCCAGAGGACTGAAGATTTATATGCCCCCAGAAAGTTCTTTTACTTAGGGTTACTCACTGAATATAAAGCAGCCCAGCAACTAAACCTGAAAGTTCAAACTCCTTCTATAAGCCCACAGAAATACATAAACACAGCAAAACATGTTACAGAAACTAGAGGCATTTCTGTAAATGTCATGATAATCTGCACAGTTGCTGAGCTCCTGAGATAACTCTATTGGCCGTCACTACCCTCCTCCCTAACTATCAAACTGACCCCACTGCTACCTCACCTAGAAACTAACTGCAGGTGAAATGCAATTCCCACTGAAGTGTGATTATTCTCCTTTTGTCAGTCATCAACCAGCCCCCCACCCCCAAATCTTGTTTGTTTTAAAAAATTTAAACAAAGATAAATTCTCCTATAAAGTCTTCACATATTTTCCACACTCTAATCTTTTTTTTTTTTTTTTATCCTCACCCAAGGACATTTTTGCATTTATCTTCAGACAGAGCGGGAGGGAGAGAGGGAGGAAGAGAGAGAGAGAAACATCGACGTGAGAGAGACACAGTGAGTGGCTGCCACCCATACGACCCCAACCAGGGCCAGGGACAAACTACAACTGAGGTACGTGCCTTTAGAGGGAACCGAACCTGGGACTCTCTGGTCCACGGGCCAACGCTCTAACCGCTGAGCCAAATTGGCCAGGGCTCTACACTCTAATCTTAAAAAGAAACTATCTTACTTCTTTTGCTTTATCTTTAAATTATGATATTAAATTAAACTAAGAAGCAAAGAAAATAAGGAAATTTGAAACAGACACGTGAATAAGGCATTTGCAACCCATCACTAACTGAGAAGAGGAAGAGCAAGGCAGGGGGGCTTCACACCAGATTAACTTTGATTTTTCATTCTTTGGCACTGGGTTTATTTATTAAGTCAAAAGGAGAACTGGTGCCCTGGCCAGTTTGGCTCAGCGGTTAGAGCGTCAGCCCATGGACCAGAGAGACCAGGGTTCAGTTCCCGCTAAGAGCATGTGCTTGGGTTGCAGTTTGTCCCCAGCCCTGGTTGGGTCGTGCGGGTGGCAGCCACTCGATGTGTCCCCTTCACATTGATGTTTCTCTCTCTCTCTCTTATTCTCTCTCCCTCCTGCTCTGTCTGAATAAAAAATGGAAAAATGTCCTTGGGTGAGGACAGAAAATTAAAAAAAAAAAAAAATCCTTCCATATGTAACCTTGCTACTTTAAAATGCTCAAAATGTGTCCAAGCATAGTTGGATTATGTAGCCCCGGAACTGAAGTTAAGAGTGCCTGTGCATGGTACCACCAGAGGGACTGGAAACACCAACATTCCTAGGATCTTCCAACTACTGGTGGATGTTCAAGAGACTTGAACACAAAACTGCAAGGGACAGGGTCCGAGGATGGCCCTGCACCTCCCCCTTGCTATCAGGATCACATCTGAAGCTGCCTCTACACACAAAACTAATACAAGTGTGTGTGCTTCTCCATGTAACCCCTTCAAACCACTTATGACTCTTCTCATAGGTTTTCATCTTACTTAGAAAAAGACCCATTCCACTTAGATAATCACTATGAATATTTTTGCCAAAGGTTTTATTTCTTAAATAGATAATATAAGAAACTCCACTTCTTCGATTAAAAGTGAGACCCAATTATCTCCAAAAGCCCCTTCATGGACGACGTGTCCATTTCATCTCCCTTTGACTTCAGAACCAGGCTGAACACTATAAACTGGCATCTTAATAAGATAGTTTTTCTTCTTGGTCTGGATGACAAGACCAATCACCATTCATTTTAATTAAGCATGTGGATAAATATGTATAAAAATAGAAAACCAGTCCAATTTCAAAATATGAGGTTAAAGTTGTTCTAGTGCTAACACGTAACGATTCCGAGCCCTGCTGACGTCAGCTGTTATGGCTTGTGTTCCTAGTAGATTATGTTCTGACTTGAAGAACACTCACAGCTAATAAAATAAGTTAATTCATGTGTTTCTAGGTTTACTGCACATTTTAAAGCACGCACAGTAATTCTCCTGTGCTGGAAAACTTGCCTTGCCAGGGCTCTGCTGTTTGAAAAGAGACATTTCTTGAAGAAATATGCTGAAATTCATCCATGATTCTGCAATGCAGTGGCTGAGTCTGGGTCTTTCATCTGGCTTGGAATTTATAACTTCCCAACTGAAGAGAGAAGAAGAAAACAAACAAACAAACAAAATTAACTGGATGATTTGACATTCATTGCTCCAGCAAATATTTATTGAGCACATACAGTTGGCAACACTGTCTGGAAAAGTCCTGTGCAGAAGTAAACAAGCCAGACGTCTGCCTACCAAAGCTCAAATGCCAAGAGAATAAACACAGGCTACACCACTAGCTACATAATTACCCAGTTACAACAAGATATAGGCTGAGGGAGAGGTACAGGTAGAGTCATTGGGACATCTTCTCTGAAGAAGTCACTTGAAGCTAAAATCTAGATTAGCAGGAGTTTACCATAAGGGCTCAGAGAGTTCCAGAAAGAACAATGTACAATATACCCGAAGGACCTGCAGTGAGGAGGAGCTAAAAGCACTATTCTGACCCCTAGTGTGGTTCCCGCAGAGAGAGCCAGAAGAATATCATTGGGTGAAGCTGAGAAAGTAGCAAGTGGATGAGGTCATACAGGGCCCCATGGGACTTGTTAGAAACACTTCAAAGCTTAAGGATAGGGAAGATACAGTACTTTCTTCAAAAAATGTTTTTATTGATTTTTTTTTAGAAAGGAAGGAAGAGAGAGACAGAAACATCAATGTGAGAAACAAACATTGATCAGCTGCTTCCTGCACGTCCCCCACTGGGGATTGAACCCGAAACCTGGCCATGTGCCCTGATGGGGAATCGAACTGGGACCTCTCAGTCCATGGGAGGACACTCAATCCACTGTGCCACACCAGCCAGGCAAGGGAAACCACAGTACTTTAAAAGAAACCTTGGCATCAATCTTATCATCATCATCATCATCATCAAACACTAACAGTGCATTTTCAATATATACTATGATTGGTTAACTCTACAGAAAATTGTTAAACTCCACAGGATCTCACAGTATGTCACATTTTCCCAATCCCCATCACAGAATTTGTTGAATGCAATGCATGACCCGAGCATGTACTGTGTTCCTGCCCTGGTTTCCCCCCAGGAACGTCAGTAAGCTAAAAACTAGTAGCAATCACAGCAGGATACAAGGCATTCCCTGCAATTACAGTGACATCAAGTTCAAAGCCCACTTTTATAATCCTCTCATCACAAAAACATGTCAAACAAGTTCTGCTTAGGGCCCTCAGTTCATTCATTTAATAAATAATTTCTAGTGCCTACCATGATAAAGGCACCCCTATAGAGCTAAGGCTATGGCCATTAACTAAACACATGTCCCTAGCAGAAGACAAGGATTATCAGTGACTTATCATCTGAGCTGGGACTGCAGGGTATCAGGGTGAAGCCGGTCTCTGGATTCAACTCCAGCAGCCCTAAGACAAGTCAAAACTACCTTGGCCCTTAGTGCTCAACTACATAGAAATTGTGTACATGTAGACTCTGTTACTTTTTAATGTACTTTGAATACTAAGGCAATTTGTAAACTAAATAAACAAAATTTCCTTTCTCAATATAAATTTTAATCCAAGTTTAAATGAATGCAATAGGATTAAAAAAAAGAAGCCCTGGCCAGTTTGGTTCAGCGGTTAGGGCGTTGGCCTGCGGACCGGAGAGTCTCGGGTTCGGTTCCCGCTGGGGGCACGTGCCTTGGTTGCGGTTTGTCCCCGGCCCGGTTGGGATTGGGTGTGTGGTGACCACTCGATGTGTCCCTTTCGCATCGATGTTTCTCTCTCTTTTTTCCACCTCTCTCCCTCCCGCTCTGTCTGAAGATAAATGCAAAAAAAAAAAAGGAGAAGAAAGTATTTCCTTTTCGTTCTTTCTTTTTTTTTGTTCTATCAGCCTCAGCCACTGGCTAAGCTGGCCAGGTTGATGCAGTTCCACTAGGGAGGGTTTGCCAAATGGTGTCCTGCTGCCATAAGAAATGAACTTTGGGGGATGTGCAGGAATCAGAGTGGTTTATGTATCCATCGACTCTGCCCTCTCTCAGTGACCAGTCTAGCACTAGGTTTGCATGCCTCATGAATGATGCCAGACCTATTAACAGAAACACTTGAGTGTATGGCTAGGAAGCCACTATCTGTACCAAAATCTTGCCAATATGTCTGCTTAATGGGAAAAGATTTCGTACAGGAATGCAAAAGCTGTAAAAACAAAGGAAATAATAATGTTATTAAACAGCAGAACAATGCAGATGGGTTGCAAATGGGCAGGGACAGGATCTAGGTTACTGTGAAGTTTAATCGGCCCACAGAGATGACAGAAACACTGACTTTAGTTTCTGCTCTCTATGCATATAGAACAGGACTTTAGAAGTGTTTGGCAAATATAATTCTGACAAAAAGCAATAATAAACATAATGGAATTATTTGATTATCATTTTTTTTTAACAATTATAGTGAAATGAATGAACATTTCCTATTTGGAAACAAATTTAAAATATCTAATTTCATTAGGACAGTGAACCAAAAAAGTGGGTTGTGTTCAAGCAATAAAAAATAAAACAGCAATGGAAATGAACTCTAACTTTGTGTCTGTCTATGAACCTCAGAATCATAATCTTGAAAGAAAAAAATCACAGCAGAATATGCGCAGTATGATTTCATTTATGTAAAGCCCAATATCACACTAAACTAACATGATATAAGCAAGGAAAGGACAAAACACAAGATTCAGGAGAGGAGTTACCTTGGTGTGGGAGGGAACGTGACTTGAGCAGGGCATGTGGGAGCTTCCTGAGTATTGGTCATGCCTATTTCTTAAAATTTATTTTTCAATTACAGTTGACATACAATATTACATTAATTTCAGGTGTACTAGTCACATCTTTTTTATTATTATTATTATCGATTTTTTTTTTAGAGAGAGAAAGGGAGAGAGAGAAACATCTATGAGAAAGAAACATTGATTGGCTGCCTCCTGCATGGCCCCCACGGGGGATCAAGCCTGCTACCATGGCATGTGCCCTGACTGAGAATCAAACCAGGACCTCTCAGTCCATGGGATGACGTTCAATCCACTGAGCCACACTGGCCAGGCCACATCTGTTTCTTAATTTAGGTGATGGATACATGAGGATCAACTTACTATGTTCTTAAAGCTACACCTCTATACATGTGTACATATATGGCTTCTATTTAAAACTGTGTTGATCCTTAAATGTCTAATCATGCTTTTTATTTAATGAATAACATTCTTACATGAGTATATCTCACTTCCCATCCTACTGTCAAAATACAAATGTTACTTAACTTTTTGCCTCGATGTATGTACTTGTGAAGTAAAAAATAAATTTCTGCTGGTGAGAGCCTTGAAAAATAACTTTTTGAAAAAAAATAGTACTTTATATAGATTCTGGAACCTTCTACTAATATTATCTTTAGGATTCATGTCTCAGAAGTGATACCACATTCATATACATGTTTTATCACTCTAGTAAGTAAATTCCCTAAAATGGAACAGGAGCCTAGTCTAATACTAAATCCCTAAAATTATCTAAATTATCTGCTTAGAGATAATTTTATAGCAAAGTCTTCATACAACTTAAGGATTTTTTTTTTTTTTTATCCTCACCCGAGGACATTTTTCCATTTTTTGTTCAGGTAGAGTGGGAGGGAGAGAGAGGAACAGAGAGAGAGAGAGAGAGAGAGAGAGAGAAACATCGATGTGAAAGGAACACATCGAGTGGCTGCCACCCACACAACCGACCAGGGCCGGGGACAAACTGCAACCGAGGTACGCGCCCTTAGCGGGAACCGAACCCGGGTCTCTCAGGACCGCAGGCCGACGCTCTAACCGCTGAGCCAAACCGGCCAGGGCCAACATAAGGTTTTTAATACAACAATAGAACTAAAGATTCTGTTTTGTGCTTAAGGAGCTTACCTATTTCATAGTGGACTCCACATGAATATGAAGAAATCTCAGTATCCATTCACCCATCATCTTACTCACTTATTCACTAAAAAGTTATCAAGTTCCCCCACTATCTTACATTACATTCAGCATGTTTAGTTTTGTTATTTCAAACCAACAAAAACTGGATACCTGTAGCACTGTTCCTGTCTGTGTCCACAGGGACCACCACTTGTAGGAGGAACAGAAAAGAAAATATCCAATGTGCAAATACTTTGCACAGCCATAAGACACTCGAATCGATATTAAATTTCTCCCCTTTAGAAAAAGCCTCCTGTGACAGTGTTTTGAGAAAATCAATTCCATTGTTACTAACATTTATATTAACATAAGAGCTGTGAATAATTCTAATTGATATTTGAATTGTTACAATCAGCAACAGAAATGAGGAATTCATTGTGTACAAGTTGAAAATACTTTCTAACCAAATGGGTTAGAAAACAGTAGTAAATGTTTGAGATAATAAGTGTATATAGATCAGCGGTTCCCAACCTGTGGGTCGCGACCCCTTTGGGGGTCGAACAACCCTTTCACAGGGGTCGCCTAAGACATAACAGTAGCAAAATTACAGTTATGAAGTAGCAACAAAAATAATTTTATGGTTGGGGGTCAACACAACATCAGGAACTGTATTAAAGGGTCGCGGCATTAGGAAGGTTGAGAACCACTGGTATAGATGGTGCTGAATACAATTTAATGGAAATATGTATGATTTAAAAAGAAACTCTGAATTCAAGGGCAAAGAAGCATGTCACTCTATACTTCTTTAAATGAAACACGGACTCAGACACGTCACTCTGTGGGAGTTTCATAATAGTACTAAACTGTCCGGTGATTAATTCTGAGTTCCACTGGAACAGACATTTCTACAGTCTTCCATCATGTATAGTCAACCATTAGCTTATGTCGCCCCAATTCAATTTAGGTAATATAGGTATATAACATATAGTACAATTAATACAGTCATAATATAGTACAAGATGGAACATTTATGTCAACTTTTCAAACTCCTTCATCTTTATAGAAGAGGAAAGTGAAGCTCGAGTTCCCTCAGCTAGTACGGGGCAAAGCCATGGCCTGAGGCCAAGACTCATAATTTCCAATGCAGTTCTGTTTCCTTTACACATGTACCCTCTTCAAAGGATGAATAAGTTCAAAGACATCCTTTGAAGAAACCCAACATTGTAACTTAGAACGAGAAGGAGCATTCACTGTTCCTCCTGGCTCCTTTCTGGTGTCAGGAGGAATAAGCTGTGACTGACCCATACCCACAGGGCCTCATTTAGACCTACCTGTCCAGGCAAAAAATGGCCCTTCAAGTGCAGAATCCAAACACTCACAGAAACTAAGATTCATGCTTGGTGGTTGGTTGACGCTTAATACAGGTAACATATCACACACACACACACACACACACACACACTTGCTTCATAATGAAATTGTAGGTTTTCCTAGAAAGCCTTATCTGGAAAACACGTAACCAGAGAAAAGGAGAGAAAAGGTCTTCTGTGAACACTGGATGATGCTTGGGAAAGAGCCCTATTACAAGGTGTGTGGCTGTCTTCCCACCATCCTTGGTGCTGATCAACCTGCAATGTAATAGCCAGCTAACATAAAAGGAAGCTTAAAACAGTGTGAAGCTTTACCAAGTTCCCCAAAGAGCACAATTCTTCTATGGCTGAAGGTCATTCAGTGGAGAAAACTAGTTCCTAGTGGCTTCAGTATTAATAGTCCAGCATTTATGTTGCCCTCCTGAGTTTCAGAGAGAACATGCATTGGCCGGCTTCAAGGGGAAGAAAGTAGGTTCTTCGGTTCCTCTGCCTGTCCTTTCTGTCCGTTTTTCCCTCCCTCACACGCTGGCCTTCCTCCCTTCAGCTTTCTCTTCCACTCGTGCCGCCACTGCGTGAACCTCCTGCACACTCCAGCCGAGAGATGAGGTCCACCTACGAGTGCCTCCCTCGTGAGCATCATCCCCAAACTACCACACACCTGGTGAGTCCGGCTGAAGGGGATCCAAGCGAGAAGCCACGACACCCTCATGGCCACACCACCTTTCAAACGGCTTTTGCCCAAAGCTGTGTAGTGCTTTCTCAAAAAAGGTGCCAAAACTATGGCCCTGGAAGATTCATTTAGCTGCGTGCTCCTTCTTTAAACAAAACGAATGGTCAAGATAAGCATGTATTTACCAAAGAACCAATTTATGGTTTCACCTGCCTGGGGAACTCGACGGGAATAGAAATGAGGAAGACGGCTCCGTAGACGAGCAGCCTCACCTTATCCCAGAAGGGCCTCTGCTTCCCAGCACAGTTTGAACCCAACAGCCCTTCTGCCTGCCCCCGTTCCTACTAGAATACACGTAGGTAGATACATTAGGGGGTCCAGCCTAAGTAATCCTCTAGGCCAGCGGTTCTCAACACTTTTCATCTCGTGGCACACATAAACAACTAAGATTCTGTGACCCACCAGAAAGCATATTATAATTTTGGCCGATCTGACAAAAAAAGCTAGGTATAATTCTGATTCATTCACACCAGATGGCTATTGTTGCATTGGCTATTGTAATTTTTTTTTTTTTATCCTCACCGGAGGACATTTTTGCATTTGTCTTCAGATAGAGCAAGAAGGAGGAAGAGAGAGAAACATTGATGTGAGAGAGACACATCGACTGGCTGCCACCCACACAACCCCAGCTGGGGCCAGGGACAAACAGCAACCGAGGTACACGCTCTTGGTGGGAACCGAACCCGGATCTCTCTACACTATGGGTCGATGCTCTAACTGCTGAGCCAGACCGGCCAGGGCTGTTGTCATTTTTTTATTTGACAGTCTAAGGGGAAAGAGGTCAAGTATTGCACGTTTTGAAAATTCATGCAGCACATCAGTGTACTAAGGTACCCAAGCTGAAAAGTGCTGTTCTAGAAGGTTCTCAAGTGGACCATGAGTCCCTGGGGCACTGTTTCAACAACAGCCTTATGGGCCTCACTCCAGAGAGCCTGGTGGAGCAGATCTGGGGAAGCTCAGAAATCTGCACTTTCAATAAGTGTCCCAGGTGTTTCTGAGGCAGGTGTTTCTTACACTAAGAGCGACTTCGAGAAATACCCCATGAAAAAGTTACGAAGGATTCCCATTTCAAAAAGAAAACAAGAGGAGAATCTGGTTTGGGGCAAGATGATCTATCAGGGACCCAAATTGCCATTGAATCTGAGATAAG
Source organism: Molossus molossus (assembly GCF_014108415.1). Taxonomy (NCBI): domain Eukaryota; kingdom Metazoa; phylum Chordata; class Mammalia; order Chiroptera; family Molossidae; genus Molossus; species Molossus molossus. Next base: position 26,445,547 of record NW_023425366.1, on the reverse strand, counting down.
AAAAAAAGGAAAGGAAAAACAGACACAATGTATGAAACACTGATTTTCAAGACCCTGGGTATTGTGCCAGGCAGACTGGCAATCCCTGCGAATGAAGGGTGAGTGCTGGGATGCCCAGCTCACTGCCTTGAGTTTCCAGGCTGAGGAGCAGGAGATGGATCCTGGTCACCACCTGAGTTGAGGAGACAGAACTTAGAGTCCAAAGAGAAGAACAAAGAGGCCAGGGTTGGCAGGACTGAGTGTGGAGGACTAGAACTTATAGAGACAACGCTGACCACCAGAGGACCCCTGGAGTCACCCGCTGAGGGCCACCAGTGTGTGTGTGTGTGTGTGTGTGTGTGTGTGTGGACCCCGGGGGGTCAGGAAAAAGCCATAGAAAGGGCAAGAGAGAACAGAGTCCTGTGCTCACACATACCTGGTCCTACCGACCAGACTAAAAAACCTCAAATTCATGGACATCGGGTACTCAAGGGTGTTGCCTTCATTGCAGAGAATAATCCTAGATTAAATGCTGTTCTGGTCCTAACAAGTCTGAAAAGCAATCCAAAAGGATCACGTGGATTTGAAGTTATTTAACTGTGGCAGACCTAAGAATAAATAGTAGTGAGGTTTGGTATGAACCAAATAACTCACGTGGTCCGACTGGGATCTGAAGGATTTTCTTTTCTTTCACTCTTACCCTTTAAATTATTGTGTACCTTTAAAAAAAAAAAGATACTTAACAAAAACATTGTTTAGCCCTGGCCAGTTTGGTTCAGCGGTTAGAGCATCGGCCCACGGACCAGAAAGTCCCGGGTTTGGTTCCCGCTAAGGGCACGTACTCCAGTTGCAGTTTGTCCCCAGCTCAGGCTGGGATCGTATGGGTGGCAGCCACTCGATGTGTCTCTCTCACATCGATGTTTCTCTCTCTCTTCCTCCTTCTCTCCTTCCCGCTCTGTCTGAAGATAAATGCAAAAAAAAAAAAAACAACAAAAAAACATTGTTTACATTTTATATTAAAAGACAAATTAATCTGTACAATTTAATGGCTGCTATACATGAAATTCAAATACACTTGAGCTTCAGTATGCAGCATACAGTATCGTCCACTAGGGGGTGCTATAAGACTAATACATGTGACACTCCTGTGCTCTTTAAAAAAAGACTGGAAGTCTGTGAGACAGAACAGGTGCTAGCAGCCTGTTTCATCTCTTTTGCTCCAGTGCCTTTGAGCTCTACAAAAATACAGAAACAAATGAATCTTGGCATAGAACAAATGATGTCTCTTAGTACCATTTCTCCTCTGTTCATTTCAAAAAACATGCACTGAAGACAGTCGATGACTGCTAGTCATTATTCCTGGATCCAGTGATTTAGAGAAGACTAAGGCACCCTCCCCAACCAATAAGTGAAAGCTTGCACAGGACCCCGAAGTGATCTCTCTCTCTCTCTCTCTCTCTCCCTCTCCCTTTCTCTAATGGAGAGAAAGAAAAGTTGGGGATTGAATATGGGAGGAGAACCTGTTAAATATAACATATTTTCATTATTGTACATTTCACAGGATCATACATCTTTATAGAATACACTAGTGAACCTGAACCTAAAGTTCAAAAAGCATTTTTATAATGGAAAGTTTTTTTTAAAGCAAAAATTTAGATTAAAAAAATATATATATCAAAGCTCAAATCATTTCACATATTTCTTGAACTTTAGATTTGAAGAGATGATTACCAACCAGAGACAGGAAAACCGTGGGGATGGAGAAAGTGAGAAGAGGAAGCAGTGTGTGTGTGAGTAGAGAATACAAATGAATCCTGGTGGTCTAGTTTGAGTTCTTGGGTTCAGTCATCCCCAAGAGGCAGAGCCAACCACAGACATCCCAGTCCCCTCTGTGGGAGCGAAGTCCCCCTGTTGGCCTGGAGTTGGTTTCAGTTTGGTTTCTGGTACTTGCAGCACAAAATACAGTGCTACATTTTCAGTGAGATCAATGACGAGCTGGGATATATATGTATGTGTGTGCATATATATATATATTTATTTTTAATCCTCACCAGAGGATACTTTTCTATTTATTTTCAGATAGAGTGGGAGGGAGAGAGAGGGAAAGAAAGGGAAAGAGAGAAACATCGATGTGACAGAGACACATCAACTGGTTGCCTCCCGCACGACCTGACCAGGGCCAGGGACAAACTGAAACCAAGGTACATGCCCTTGGCCAGAATCGAACCCATGACTCATTGGTCCGCAGGCCAACGCTCTACTGCTGAGCCAAACTGGCCAGGGCTGGATAATATATATATGTATACATATTTTATCCTCACCCGAGGACATTTTTTTTGTTTGTTTTTTGTTCAGATAGAGTGGGAGGGAGAGAAAAGAGCGAGAGAGAGAGGGAGGGAGAGAGAGAGAGAGAGAGAAAGAGAAACATCGATGTGAAAGGGACACATCGAGTGGTTGCCACCCGCATGACCCGACCAGGGCCAAACTACAACGAAGGTATATGCCCTTAGTGGGAACTGAACTTGGGTCTCTCTGGACCGCAGGTCAATGCTCTAACCACTGAGCAAAAACGGCCAGGGCATGGATAATATATTTTAAAGTAGAGGTAGAGACAACTATTTTAAAAGAGTTGTGTAATAGGATTATACACAGAGATTATTGCCACAGTTTTATTTCAGTGACAATTTTTAGTAGAATGGAAGGATGGAAACAGAGGAAAAAATTCAAGTCAAGGCAGTTGGTTAACAATTCAAGTAAAGGTGGTTTCAGGCCCCAGGAGCCAGGCACCATTCTCCATGTTCTACATTTACTCTCATATCCAATCCTTACAAAGCACCCAGGAGTGAAGTGCTCTTTATTATTCCTATCTTGCAGATGAGGAAATTGAGGTCCAGAAACATTAACCATCTTGCTCAAGGCCACAGAACTAATGCACAATGGACTCGGGCTGTAAGAAATGGAACTGAGACTGCTCAGAAAGGGAGATGCAGGAAGACCCCTCTGGATTGGAACGCAGGGACCAAAGTACGTTAGCGCAGTCCCAGGGGAAGGAATACAGGGGAAGGAATACAGAATCTTTAAGTGCCACGCTACAGAATCAGAAACATCTAAAACACAGCTTCGGTTCCCAGGTGAAACTGAGGACCAAGGAGTTGCGATTCCTGCTTTCTCTCGCCACCACGCCAGCTGTTTCTAAGTCAGGGCCCGCACGCGATTCCACAGCCGAGCCAGGGATCACCGGGATCACAGCTGCCGCTGGCTGGGCTCTCCCGGGCCAGGCACCTCGCTAAAGGCTGCGTGCATTTTCTCACCGAATCTTCTCCCCCGAACCCGCTCCCCACCCCAGTAGGTCATTTTCTTTTGTAGCAGTTATTGACAGCAGTTAATTTATGTTTGTAATGTTGACTCCCTATTAGATTTTAAATTTCATGTAAGAGTTCACAGGCATGGCTCTGGCTTCAGCAGCTGACAGAGCTCGACACCTATGAAGCACAAAACAGTGAATAGATGAATGAATATAAACAATGGATGAATATAAACAATGGATGAATATAAACAATGGATGAATATAAACAATGGATGAATATAAACAATGGATGAATAACAAAGAAAAAATATCAAAAACTGTGATTATTTAATGACATGTATAATTCTTATACACTTATCTCAACGCTTCTATACATTAAATATTGGAAATAATAAGCATGCATTCCTTTATATGTATAAAAATATATATAATAAAGGGCAAAAGGTCCAAAAATTTTGAAAACTCACTTTCATTTATATGGATTGTTTGTTGTTGTTGTTTTTCAATTACTGTATTCCCCTAGAAATGGAGAGTTAAACTGCCTTCAAAATTAGGTCATTAGGCCTGGCCTGTGTGGCTCAGTGGTTGAGCGTCGACCCATGCACCGGGAGGTTGCTGGTTTGATTCCAGGTCAATCTCCAGTGGGAGGCATGCAAAAGGCAGCCAATCGATGGTTTCTCTCATCTATGTTTCTATTTCTCTCTCTCCCCCTTCCTCTCTCTCTAAAATCATAAAAAAAAAAAAGAAAATATGCCTCATCTATTCCAAAAGTTTCTTTAATTAGAAATCAGTATTTTGTGTGGAATTCCTTCTGGCAAAACGAGAATCCAAATGCTTGACTTCCCCAGAGGGATCCAGGGCAGTACTCGGACTAGAACCACATGCTTTTGTGACACCCAGGGGCACAGGGCTGGGACCTGTGAGGCTGAGGAGGCCAGAATGTGAAAATCAGCCAATATCCAACCTGCCCCTGCAATAGAGAAAAACTAGTCCCTTTTTTGGTTTTATTGGGCAACCTCAATCCACTGGAGAGAATTTTTGGATACTGCTGTGTCCTCTAAAACACGTGTACACATATACACACATGCGTACGCACACCCCTTTCTAGTCACTCTTTAGCTTTTCCATATCCCTAAGGACTCATATTGCAATAATCATTTCCCAAGATGTTTAGAAGAACTGTCATACTACCTCCAGAGAATGCACGTCATTCAACACTGTTTGATTTTATGTTTAATCTATAGGAATTGAACATTGAAGCCAAACAATATTTTTCAGTAAGTGAATTGTGTCCATGTCCCATCTAGACAAACTTTTAAAAAGGGGGTTTGTTATAGCCTAAGTTGTCACCTAGCAACCGCAACGAGCAGCTGCTTCGCCATCACACCTATAAATATGCTTTGGCTTGGAGCCCTCAGCCCTTCCATTCTCTGCTAGTGACGAATGGTCTCATGCTCTCTGCTGGTAGCGAACATCTGTTGATGGTTAAGTCCTGCCGAATTTTTCTTAGAAAGGTCAGTCAGTATCCAGTTACAGATTTCAACATTTCTTAGTGCAATGTGTTAGAATTTTTTTAATCCTGTGGACACATAATATGTTCTTCCATGTGTAGTGTGTGTGTGTGTGTGTGTGTGTGTGTGTGTGTGTGCAGCCTGAGAAACAAAATAAAAACAGGTATGTGTCTCTGCACAAACACAGCATTAGAACCATGACAAAGCAAATAAGATGTGTCAACTGGAGGATTAAAATAAGCAAGCGCAAGGTTAAGACGTTGCATAGCCTCCACTTGAAGCTTTCGCTTTCTCAGACCACGTGAGCACTGCTCCGGAGGCCAGGGACTAGGAGGCGCCACCCAAATGCTGACTTTTCCTACCCAAGAAGCTGAACCCCATCTCCCCGGGGGAACTTGGGGTTCTATGTGGGGCTCTCCCTCTCTCTTTTTCTTTTCATTAAACGAATCAGAGATTAGTCACCTTGTGAAACTGCCCCCTTGTCCCTCCACCTCAGTCTGGGTCCCAGGTGCACAGACCACCACATCCATCAAAATAATTCGGGAGGTTGGTACTCAACTGCCATCATGTTATTTTAGTTTCTATGAACAAATGCCAGTTAGAAGTTATTTTCCAGAGTTTTCCATTTTGTTAACTTTTCAACAACTAGACTTTCATAAAGTCAGGGCACGAACAATTTAAATTCCATTACTAGCTTGGAACAAGCGCCTGCTTGCGACCTGCAGATTAAACACCCATTCATTTGTGAATGCCAGGATTTGCTCCAATCACCATCCCCGAGGGAAGAAAAGGTTTCTACTGTATCCCTGAAGGATGGATAATACCTGAGAGTCGGGAAACATTTCTCAAGGAAAACAGAAATTGTTATTGTGACACCACATGGGCTAATTCGGAAAGACATAAGCCTTTCTTTGCATTCTGCTGGGACCCACAATTTCCAACGAAGTGCAATCCAGGCTTTACTGCAGTTGGGGTCAAAAGTAACTGCCCCCTCCCTGCTTTTTTTTTTTTTTTTTTTTAACCTCTGGCCTAGTTACATGAAACCTATACCTTCTGTGACAATACTAAAGGATATATTTCTTACAGAGCAAATTTCATCAACAATATTGCTCCTAATTTTCAGAGACCTTGCCCATTTCACTGGGCCTGAACAGGTACTTACAACCCAAAGAGACTGAATGGTCAAGTTCTTCCAAAGTGTTTTACTATGAAGGCCTATTAAACTGTATTTTGTTTGAAGACTCTGTTGTCGGGCTTTGTGATAAGCAGGTGCCCTGAAATGTGGCAGGTTTGGAGTCAGTGACCATCAGTTACTGATGCATTCATTGAAGACGCTGGGCTGTTTAATTATAGGCTACATTTCCACTTCAGTTCTTTTAAGAGCACATCTCTCATTTATCCTCATTTTCCCGCCAGCCATGGAATGACACCTGTGGCGTTTAAAGGAGCACACCCTGCCCTGGCCAGTTTGGCTCAGCGGTTAGAGCGTCGGCTTGCGGTCTGGAGAGACCCGGGTTCGGTTCCCGCTAAGGGCATGTACTTCGGTTGCAGTTTGTCCCCGGCCCTGGTTGGTCGTGCGGGTGGCAGCCACTCGATGTGTCCCTTCACGTCGATGTTTCTCTCTCTCTCTCCCTTCCTCTCTCTCCCTCCCACTCTATCTGTACAAAAAATGGAAAAATGTCCTCGGGTGAGGATTAAAAAAAATAAAAATAAAAAAAAAATAAAGGAGCACACCCTTACCAAGAGTATCGTTCTTATCAGTCATAGGAAAATGAGAATCTTGTTACGCTGTGTCCGTGCTGCTGAACTTGCCATCTGCCTCCCTCAAAAGTGGATAGTCATGTGTTAATGATAAATCAGTACAACAGAACACTCCATAACAGCGTGCAGAGATGATGGCTATGTGTTGGGGGCTGTGCAGGGCACACACTAGAAGGAATATGTGACACACACACCCCCCCCAGGTAGAAATAGACACAAGTCCATGAGATGTGTTTCTGTGAAATCTTTTGCTCAGGGAGGGTGTACAGTGGTTGATAGTATGAAGTGAGGACAAATTTAAAAAAAAGATATTTCTCCTAGTAATAGGTTCTTTAGGAAAGTTATAAGTGTTAATGAGTATAGTCTGATTTAGAGAGAGTTTCTATAGGAACGCATTGCCCCCCTTTCTCATATTCATAGAATGAAAACAGACCTGTGTCTAATAATGAACTAAAAAGGAGTCAGCCTTCAACACATTGCTAATTACCATGGCAACAGTCAGTGTGTGTTTTATATCTGGGGATGGAAAGAGTTCCTGAAAACACTTATTTAAAGAGTTCCTCCAACTTTTCATTTTCATTCACATTATTAATTTGCTCAGAAAACCTTATTCTTAAAAATTAGTATTCCTCTGCGAAATGTTATTCAGTGGCAATAAAATGAGATCTGAATGATCCAGGCTGACCTATGCCTATGAGAGAGCTGTCTGCCCTTCTGTGCTGGCCTCTTGCACTTTTACCTGGGGCAGGTTGCTCATCTCTGTCTCAGAGTTCAAGTTCCTGTCAGTGGTGTTCAAGAGAATCTAACAGCTGCCATGTGTGCTTTATATGCAGGAAAACGGACAAGCATAATGGAGACCTGCTTGCCCGATATTCTAGCCATTTCTTGGAAGTCACCGTCACTAAATCAGATATCACAGGAAAGCAGTGTGGCTGCTCACCCCCACCACCTCCCTCGGGCACAGTGTTAAATCCGCATCCCTTACTCCTTTCTCCCTGCTCATTATTTACTGGACTTGCTAGTCAGTAAAAGCTTAAATGCCTTCTTGTTTCTTACACACAGTTTCTTACTGTTTCGTTTTCTGTGTGTACTCTGTAATTCAGTTGCATAAAATAGACTCGGTATGGTCCTCTAGTGAGATGAAACAGCTCTTTGATCAACCTCAGTTATTTAGTTTTCCTAGATGAGAACCATCCAGAACCACAAGGACAAAACTACTATGAAATAGCATTTACCTGGGCTGGACATTCGAAGGGTTGTCTCCCCGCAGCGAAGTAGGTCAATGGAGTGATGCTAACCATTTTATCCTGAGCTACTTGGGGGGCTCACAACCCTAGGTGAGTCTTCAGGGAACTGACCACAACCAAAATGGAACCAACAGAGCCGAATGGCCAAAGAAAATCACCTATTATTAAACAACACAATGACTACTTTAAACAAGCATACAAAAAAAGGCAGAGATGTAGATACGTCCTTTAACTGCTACCTTTGAGTACATTCTATGCTTTATATTTTGATCAGAACTCAATGTATCATGTTTTTTTTCTCTTTTTTTTCTAGCTCATGTGATCATATGCATTCATGAAAACTGAGAAATGGGAAAAAACAACAACATTGGGTTCTATAAAAGGCAATTGTTTTTAAAGTCAGATATATGCTATTGCCTCTCTTGTCATAAACAAAAGCCTATACCTGTTAATCTATGTAATCTTTAACCCAACTATCCACTTCCAACATTGTTTGAGTGATCCCTGTACACATCACAGCCAACAGACATCCCAGATGCTAAGTATAATTAGGCTCACTTAAACATTAAGTTCACTGTGAGTATATAGCTAAAGAGGCCAGGAATGAATCAACTCTGTGAGTTCTGTTATGAATTGACTCTTTGGAATCATACAGCTAATAAATTCTTTTAACAAATTATGCTAAAGAATGTGGGGATATCACAATATGCAGATGGGCAGCTTCGTGGCTCTATTCAGAGTTCTGACGAGTCCACAGGAGGAACCTGGGTTTCCGGGTCAGTACAGAAGGGAGCTGGGCCAGCCTGGATAGTGACCGGTTTGGGATCATGATCTCCTCTTTGAAACAGCTCAACAAACAAGAGGGTCTGTGGGCTGGGCTGAGTACTGCTGAATGGGCTAATCAATGACACCTTCTGTCAAGGATTCTGTCATCAGCTCTCCACTCCCATGTTTGCTTGAAAAGCTGAATTTTGGAAAACACTGAATAAATCCTCTACTTTTATGAAATAAACACTTACTTTCTCCTATACAGAGTAGATTTAGAAACTGATAATCATTTGAAAAAGGAATATTTAAAGCTGGCAATATCCCTTTAAACATCCCCAGGAATACTGATGGAAAAGAGAATCTTAATCTTAGATGGGAGCTATCGGTGGCACTTCAAGTCCTGATGGCGAAGTGTCAGATGTCAGATTGACAGAGGTTCCTGGCAAACAGGCCTCCTGATGAGCTGAGAAAGAAACAGGTACTTCCATTTTCTGAGGCTATGAGGGTATTAAAATGTAAAATGTCAAACCCGCGTTATGCCAATGTTTGCAGTCCTGTAACAGAGAAGCGCAGAGCCATGTAAGAAACTGTGTCCTTCCTTTACAATGGACTGCTGATTCCCAGGCCCCTGGTGACTGGAAGCCCACAGCAGACGGCCTAAGCCCCTTCTGCAGGTTCAGTCAGCTTGATCTGTGATGGTGGTCTAGATGCTACTACCTTCACCGATGTGTTCGCTTTCAGTAAAACATACAACTAGAACCCTGGCAAGTTTGGCTCAGCGGTTAGAGCGTTGGCCCATGGACTAATGAGTTGCGGGTTAAATTCCAGTCAAGGGCACATACCTTGGTTGTGGTTCATCCCCGGCCCTGGTTAGGTCATGCGGGAGGCAACCAGTTGATGTGGCTCTACCACATCGATGTCTGTCTCTGTCTCTCTCTCTCTCCCTCCTTCCTACTCTCTCTGATGATAAATAGAAAAGTATCCTCAGGTGAGGAATAAAAAAAAACACAACTAGAAATTCTCTGTTTACTGGAAACAGGAGCTGGAGTTAGAATATAAAGGTAAATTTACCAAAGCCAGTGGGGGCTGGTAAGCATCTGGGTCTAATTACCTGGGAGTAGTTAAGACCCCCTTTCTCAGATTTTCATCATGGAGTTTAAAAGAGCTATCATATTCATATATATTGCCAAAAGTGGTCCATTTTAAGCTGCTTTTTCAGTATTAGATAATCCCTCCCTTCCTTTATCTAGGACAGTACAGATTACCCATTAATTCCCAACCATATTAAGAAATAGGTGTGAATATTCTCATACTTAGGGAATAACCTGAATGCTGACTGGGGACTAACAAAAACCAAGCAATACACTCTCGGGCACTCAACTCCATCCAATAAATACTGACTTACATATATGTTCAGTGGGAGTTATAAAATTGTTAACTGATTTAGGGCATGGAATAAAGATTGGTATTCTTGCGTAAAATAGACCCCCCATGAATTACCTATGCTTTCTAGTTTATTTAAAGAGGAGGAACAATTTAACAAGTCAAACAACCCACATAAAGGGTCATCCTTATGCTCACCCCTCCACCATCCTTTTTAGTTGTTTTGTCCACTTTTTAAAAAAGCAATATTTATTACTACCTTTCCATTACTGGCTCTCTCCAATGCATTCAGCTTGTTTTCATAGAGATCAACAGCTGTTATGCATTAAGACATAAGTTGAGGTATTGTTTCCAATGTCAAATTGACAGTGGTTTAAACAAGACATCACTTAATTTTTCTCTCATGTACAGTAGAGCAGAGCAGTCCTGGACTACATGGGATCTCCATAATGCAGGAGATCCAGGCTCTTTCTATCTTATTGCTCTGATACCCTCAACATCACACTTCCAGCCCAGGGTGCAAGCAGCTACTCAGCTCCTGCCATGCACTGTCCCCACCGCCCACATCCCAGCTAGCCGGAGGGGAAAAGGGAGCCACAGGGCACTCCATTTCCCTGAAAGTCATGACCTGTGGGTTGCACACAAAGCTTCACCCACCTCCCCACTGGCTGAAATACACAGTCACATTGCCATGCCTAGCTGCAAGAGAGCCTAGGAAATATAAGTCAATTACTGGTGGCCATCATCCAGCTGAAACTTGGTATTCTATTACCAAAGGAAGGAAAGCTGGGTATTTGGGAACAAACTGCAGAATCTCCCAAACAATACTCTTTTTGATCTCTTATTTCATCAATTTGCATAATTTATAATTAAAATGATGCTATTACAATAGCAACAATAGGCATAAAGAGATTTGTGAATAAGCACACTGACTTGGTAAGTACACAACTCAAATGGTGGATGCAGTTATATACTAGAGTTGAGACAGACAAACATTTTCTGACAAGGGCCAGACAACAAATATTTTTGGCTTTGTTGATCATCCAGCCTCTGTACTCAACTCTGCCATTACTGTATGCGGGCAGCCACTGGTGATATGCAAACCAAAGAGCACAGCTGTGTTCCAATAAAATTTGATTTTCAAAAAAAGGCTGCAGAGTGGATTTAGCCTCTGGGCTGCACTAGTCTGCTAGGTTCAGGGTGTCCAGAGCTTCAGTCACGTGGCTATATAGTGTTGATGGAGAGAACTGACTAACCCAACAAGCTGACTGGGAGCCATTCCAAGAGCTTCTACTATAATACCTCCTGCGTACTGTGCGTGTACCAAGTGCTGGGAACTACATTATTCATATTATCTGTAATTCTCACTACAATGTGACAAGCTGGGTAAATGCTCGAGCCAAGAAGGGGTAGCCCCAGATCAGACTTTCCAGGTCTTTCCAGCTCCAGCCCACCAACCTGCCACGCCTGTGTAATGGTGGCTGCATGAAAAACAGCCCTATTGCTAATAACAAATGAAGCAGAACCACACAACTTCTTGTCATATTGCTGGTGAAGATGTTATATGCCAGATTTGACTTGCAAAGTATTACAAGGAGAAAGGCTTCCTTTTGATCTTAAAATAGTCCTTGCCCTAGCAGCTCATCCAGGATTTAGCAAAGAGGCAGCTAACTTTCAGATTTCTCCTACGTAACATTTCTATCCCCTCAGGCTTCAGAATATTGGTAACTAATGGGGGTAGGGTAGGTGCCATTAATATCATTGAAAACATTTAGAGTCTTCAAAGACTACTCTCCCACTGCTTCTCCCACCACCGACCCCTATCCTTACCTTGGCACAGTGCACTCCACTGACATAGCCATCCACTCTCCCCCAGCGTGACAGATCACACTGACTTGTCACAACATTCTTTCCAGAACTTCCCCAACAAGGCAATCCTTATCAAAACCCCAGGCACCACTATGGGAGCTGGCACGCGAACGAAGCCATTCGCCAACAACCGTCACATCTGCCTGTGGAACACAGCAGCGCCCCATTTTCCCCTCTGCTGCGCCCAAAAAAGGGATTATCAACTGCCGCCTTCATCTTCGATGTCAATGTCTGTTGTGTTTTAGTTTACTGAGCAAATCTCTTCCTGTTTCAGCAAGCAAGTTAATTCATTCTAGGTTTGTAACTAATCTGCGTATGTATTCCTTTTATAGCAAAGTCCACATCTCAGAGCCTTCCTTTGCAAAAACAAATACACTTCTCAAAGAAAGTCTCTCAAATGTTGAAAACGATGAGAAAGTATGACTACTTAGAATTTAAGTTCAGTTTAATCACTTTGGAAGGAAAGTTATCCACCACTCAACATTACATACAGGCTGCTCCAGAAACATTCTGTTAACTTCTTAGGAAAAAGAGCCATTTTAAACATACAAATGCCATATAATTGTGAGCCCTACCTAGTCTACTCTAAGAAATAAACACTGGTAATTTCCAAAAAAATATATAAACACCTTTGGAATCCCCTCAACTTGTCTAAAGACGGAACTTATAGGTTTAACTTTTATAGGTATAATTTGAACATGAGAGATGGGTTTGTTTCCTTTTCGAAATAAAGTACTTGCCTTTGGTTCAACTAAGACGCCACCGTGAGCTGTCACTTCCTGAGTCCCAGGGCCGTGCCTGTGTACAGCTGCTTGTTCTGTTTACAGCCAGCAAGAGGCCACATCACGCTGGTAATTACTGTGTGACAGTCCCTCCTCCTGAGGCACCACACGTGGGTGTCTGAGCAGCTCTGGAGAACCCGTCTCCACCCTTGAAACATGGCCCCCCTCATAAGTCAGTTACCATGGAGAGGGGGTTTGAGCCTTTCCCTCACCTCTTCCCACAATGGGCACTCACAGCTGCAGTTCCCCGTCCAAGACAAAGAACCCACAATCTGGATTCCTCCCCAGACACTGCGAAAACCACAGAGCAACGTCCTTAACAGCCCTCGATGGCATTTACCCTGTGTGTGACCAACACACCCAGGGCAGGCCAATCCTACAAAAATAAGGATGCAGCTGGGGAGGGGGTGCGGAAGGGAGTGTGTGCCAGGGGGGGTGGAAGACTGACAGGCCTCTCCTTTTAAGGGTAACGCCACTGTCCTCTTGATCATCACCTAAACTTGTGTGTGCCTCCCAGGGACAGCTGGGACCCTCCCACTGTTTTCCAGCTTCTGCACAGGACACTTTGTGACCTAGGGACGGCCATGCATTGCTACATCCAGGTTTTGTCTCCCTCCTTTGCCAACTGGGATTCACAGACAGCAGGTACCATGGGTGTGAAGGGAGAGGAGGAGCAAAGGTATTAGAGAGAGAAGGGGGTGGTGGTGGTAAATGAGAGTATGAGAGAAAAATCAGAAGAAATACAAGTAAGAACAGATCAGGGTTAGAATTGTTTTGCCTGATTACATCTCACTCACAGAAGACACTGAATGAGGTCATACAACTCTGGCCAAAGACCCAGAAGCCAATATTCCCCCAGGAGGTCATTTATATTTTCCCATTCAGGGTGTATTGGTGATTTCACAAGAACAGCTGAAAAAAACATAGAGTTTTAACTCACTTCTGCCTGAAGGTCTTTCCTCTGAGTCTGGGCTGGTTCTTACACATTCTTACTAGGCTGCAGTGTGGCCAATTGGCCCCAGAAACAAACGGAAACCCCTGGATTTGAGTTGAAAGGGAAGTTTGATTGCTGAAGAAAATTACTGGGTTTCAAAGCAACCTTTCTTTCGGCACTGCAAGCTGATGCTTCTCAAACACAAAATTAAGGCATTGTATTTCTTTCAACCTATCTCCAACCGTAATTGATCTTCTCTAGGACTGAATCGCTTTTGTCCCCTAGTCCTAAGTTAAAAACTAGGTGAAAGGAAGACTTCATTTTCTGTTTCTTCACATATAGTTATATATTTAATTTGAGTGTGGCAGAGGCTATTCTCCTGGTAATTATTTTATCTCACTCCAGTCCATAAACAACTTTAGGTGGCTTGAAAAAGTACCTAGAAAACAAGGAATAATATAAACACTGCAGTGAGCAGAGCCTGTAGGTCTACAAGATACATCTGTAGAAATGGAGCACCTTCATCCAGGAGACACAGCCCCAGCCCAGGGCCCACAGCTCGGGGGCAGAGCCTGGGATGGGTGTCATCCCTGCATTGGGTCTCTCAGCTGGATGCCTTAGTCAAGCTATTACAGCTGTGGGGGAGGAAGTGGCCCTACAAGGGAATGGCACCAAAGGTCCTAATGGGAATGGAAAGAAGCCCAGGGGAAGAAGAGCACACAAAAGTGGGTTCTGGAGGGTTCCACACACTAGCTAGAGGTGAGCTGTGATTTTTCCTTCCAGAGATAGAAATACGATTGTTTAGAAGATTCACAGTGCTTATTAAGATGAAAACAAACCAATTGGACAAGAGATACAGACGTGTCCTGAACCTGAACTTCCGTCTGTGGATGCCCAGCTCACTGTCAGCTGCGTGGGCAGACGTCCTTGCTTCCTTACCTGCTAGAAGAGGAAGCTTCACTTAACATGGGCGATTTTGCACTGACCCTGGTGGAGACCATGCGGATGGCTGGCACACCCTGAGCACCTTCCACATACGTCATGACTGTCACAGGGATATTCACCAGGATTAGACCACGGATGATGGAGGTGTTTCACTCAAAGTGACCGATTTAGTACTGCTTAAAGCAATGTATAACTTATGGAAATGTTATTATTAACTACTTTTTGAGGACTTACAATGAGCCATTCAATAAACTAAATATTTAATGTGGACTACCCTATTTAATCTATAAAACAAACCTATAAAGTAAGTATTATTATCTCCATGTTACTGATAAACAAAATGAAATACAGAGAGATTAAGAAACTTCTCCAGGGTCACCAGCTAGTAAATGGTGAGGCTGGGATCTGCAGCCAGGCTTGGAAATAGCTTTGCCTAACTCCAACAACCATGCCTGGAGTCACTCTACACAGTGGCTGAAATAGGTAAGTGTTCATGCCTAAAGATGTGACCTTCAAAGAAATAGAAAGTTATTCTATATATGTAAGTGAATTCATCAAGAAATGATCCCACTGGAGTGTTCCTCTGTTAGGAGGAGATGTCACTGGTCAGCAATTGTTTTAGGAGGAAAGGGAGTCAGATAGAAAGCTTCACCATAAATATCTTTTCAAAGGACAACTGATAAAAATTTTATAAAAACAAATACTAAATAAATACTTTTTCTCTTTCTAGAAACTTTAAGACAAAGCCCCCAAATTATTTGACATTCTTCCCAAGGAAAAAGGGGGTGTCCATGTCCTCCCCCTTCAAATCTGGAATCTTTGGCTGCTTGAGCCACAGAACGTGGTGGAAATGGGCTGGGCCAAGGTCTTGGGAAACCGGCAGCTCATACTGCACACCTTTGATCCAATCACCCCTTAATTAGGAAAAATTAAAGTGGTGTATCTCACTTTCATTTATATGGCAAAACAATTGTCAAGAATAGAGTAATATTATATGTGAAAAAATCCAACAGGTAGAATATTTTTCAGGTATTTTAAAATGCTTCCAAACGTTAGAGGCCATTGGGAAATGCTCATGAGAGGGAAAAAGCAGCATACAAAAGTGTGTATGTCAGCCCTGGATGGGGCTCAGTTGGTTGGAGTGTTCAATGCCATACACCAAAGAAAGGTTGCAGGTTTGATCCCCACCTGGGGCATGTACAGGAGGCAACTGATTGATGATTCTCTCATACATGGATGTTTCTCTCTCTCTAAAAATCAATAAACATATCCTCGGGTGAGGATTTTTTGAAAGTTTTACATATCACATACAATTATTATAATAACTTTACCAAAAAACATCTGTCCAAAGAAATATTTATAAGCAAAATATACCAGTATCATTTTAGGGCAGTAAGATGCCAGTTGATACTTTCTTCTTTTATTTGTTTCAATATGTTTTTATTGATTTTTTTTTTTTTTAAGAGAGAAAGGGAAAGGAAGAAGAAAGAGAGAAACATTGATGTGAGAGAGGAACATCATCATTTGCCTTCTGCATGCACCCTAACTGGGGATCGAATCCAAAACCTGGGTATGTGCCCTGACCAGGAATCAAACTGATAACCTTTTGGTGCATGGGACAGTACTCAACCACCTGAGCCACACCAGCCAGGTTGATCCTTTCTCCTTTATAGTCATTTTTTATTATACATATTATTTTTATTCCCCCAAGTGGGAAAACAACACTGTATATGAGTTTGCCCCTCAGGCAAGCCCTAGAGCTCACATACCTTCTGTGGGACCCAGATTTACAGTGAGGAGAATCAAGACAACAGAATGGGTCTAGACACAGAGTTGCCCATGAAGGGACAAAAGGCTGGGGGGAGTAAGGGAAGCCCACACAATGGACTTTTCCTCTGTAGGGACAGTTTCTGGTGGCAGCCCTGGGACAGCTCAGAGACAGTCCTTTCCATGGCCCAACACATAGCAGCTGCAGCCCTCCTTTGGTACTGGAAACCAAAGAGCTCTTTGTCACAGTTTAGGGATGACAAAAAGTCAGTCACCTGTGTTTATAAAATAGAAATCAGCTTAGGGAGTTACAAGGGTTCTAGAAGCATACTTACTGCTTGTTAACTGGTGATTAATATATTGCAGACAAACAACCTCTGCAGCAAGGACAGACTGTATTGTTCTCCAAGTTCTTAATCAATTTCAAATATTAGCCCAGCTGGATCAAAGGAGGATTTTAAAAGTGGTAAACATTTCCTATGCCTGAGAGACATTTTCCATGACTGTGTTGGAGGGCGAAAGAAAAATAAACCCTTAATTCCTTCAACAAGCATTTCCTGAGTGGCTCATAGGCCTTGGGGACACACCCAGGAAGAAGATGCAGCGATGTTAATGAAACACTAGGTCCTGTATCTGCACACAGTGGCTTTGTGAGCTGCAGCTGACCGCACAGGCTTTCCAGAACCAATTCCATGCAATCCCCCCACCCTCCCGCTCTACTTTCAGTGACCTCACGTGGGTGTCTTGAAAAGGAATCAACAAAAGCTAAGATCAGGGCTTCCCCTCCCACAGAGACCAGCACACCAATACCTAGAAGGCCCAACCAGGGGTTCCTCTATACCTCTCTGCTCATCTCCAGCCACTCTCCTTTCTCCTGTGTGCCAACTATATCGACTTTTCTGAGCGTCAAGCCCACCCAGCGCATCACCACCATGTGGCTAAATATGTGTCTGACTGCACAGGCTCGGGAGTCCGCTGCCTGCCTTCGAATAGCAAGACTTTCACTCCATGGGTGTGGGAACTTGACCGACTTCACCCTCTGTGCCTATTTCAAAGCCAATGGCAGTATAAGAACTTCTTCAGACATACAAAGATGAAGTATGCTTGCTCGTGGAAACCCACCTTATAAAGCTTGAGGAGGGACCTGCTGGTCAGGTTTCTAGGTAAGCCTTTCCTTAGCCTCATTTCATATTTTAAATAAAGAGTATCTTCAAAAGATAGGCTTCATTGACAATGAGAAATTGTGCCTATAATCGGCCCAACCTGAATTATTAGAACATCTGGATTAAAAACTATATTTACATCAATTTCTTTTAAACCCTCCAAGAATAAAATCTAATGCAATTGCTAATGCCATTTTCAAATCTTAATTAGGCATGTGCTTTCAATGAGCTTTCGTTTTCTTAAATAAAATGGCCCTTCGTATATCCAGAACCCAAATGGATGGCAACCTCACCACTCCAGAGCAGCAGCAAGATCTGTGAGCAACCAAAATCACTACTACTGAGTTACAGTTTCAGAGGTCCAGTGGCCTTGTTCAATCCAAGTTTAAGTTTCCAGTATGTTATATGACAAGTCAAATAACCAATTGCTAAAACTGCACATTGTCCTTTTGGTGATGTTCCACTTATTGGTTAAATGTTAGATTCAGGTAAAACATTTGCAGATACTTCGAACAAGCTAAAGAAGAGGCGCTCTCCGTGCTCTTCCCGGAGGCATCCCAGCAGGGCTCCTTCCCTGTCCCATGGTCAGCAAGACACCAGATCACCCTCCTTACTATGGAGTGGAGATACCTGTCCAAACAACCACAGTGGAACCTGTCACACACTCAGAGCCCACCCCACTGGTCACCTAATGGTCAGACTCACTGAGTAAAGTTGTCCTCTTTCTGCAGAAGATAAAACCCCTGACATGAGTCGAAGCACCTATTAAAGGCCTGCAAGACTATGCAGGGGATCCAGTCATCTGTAACCCAGTAGGTAACCCCAAACTACTCTGTAATAAACAGTGCTGTCTTGAACTTCCACTATATCAGCCTCAGTGCTTAGGTTTTCTTAATGCATAATTTATACTGATTTCTGAAGTCACATCCACCTAATTTCCAGCTATGAACTTAGTTATGCTACCAAACTTAGTATTTTTACACCTCAGATTCCATGTTTCCATGAGAAGTTATAAATATAAATGGTGCTGAGTTCTCTGGCCAACTCATAAAAGCACATTACCTCATAATGTCTCTGAAGTATTTAGGTGGCCCCACCCCCAACCCCTTCCTTCAAACCCTCTGATGACTTCTCACCACCTTGAATAGCATCTAACCCCTGCTCTGGCCTCTTAGATTAGATGCTGTGGGCCTGGCCTGACCTTTTCCAACTCACTTGTCTCCATTCCTGCCTTTCTGTTCCTCACAGGCGGCAATGTATCCCCTGCTCAGGGTCTGTGCTCATGCCGGGTCCTCTCGACCGACCGCAGCACACCCTTACACCCCCACACCGGCCTCCTCCAAGTCTTAGTGCCAAGGGCACCTCCTCGGACAGGCCTTCTGAACTCTTCTCCCACATTACCATTTTAAAAGCTGTTTAGCCCTTGTTTTTTAACTTGTTAAGCATGTCTCCCCCATCAGACTGCATGATCCAGGAGAGCAGGGGCCGAAGCCCTCAGCCTGCCCCCTGGCATAGCAGCCGGCTGAATTGGGGCACTCGATGAGCAGTGCGCATGCGTGGGCACGGCGGCCTGGCGCAGAAGTGCTTCTGTGAGACACATTCGGAGCTTGGTCCTGGCAGCCCGGGGTCCGTCCCCCCAGCTGGCAGCCGGAACAGGGAATGTTTTGCCTGTCCACACCCGTCCACGCAGGAACCGACCACATGGAGGGCCTGCCCCTCCGCCTGATGGCGGGACCCCAAATCAGGTGGGAAAAGGGACCACATGGAGCCGGGCCTCCAGCCAGGGTCTCGCTTTCTTCGTACTGACCCTGTCAGCTTCCCAGGCACTGCCCCCCTTTTCTCCTCCTTCCCTGCTTCCTGCTTGGGTGTCTGCCTGCCTTATTCTGCTTCAGAATGGCATTCTCTCACACCCTCTCTGCTCATCCCGACCTTGAGAACTGGGGCGGAGTCTCCAGAGGCTGTTCCCCAGAGTGTTTATTACTGGCAACAAGCTGCACCGGAGAAGGAGGGTCCCAGCAGGTGTGCCCAGCGCTGTGCCCTCGGTGGGCAGTAAGGCCGCCTCCAGCCGCTGACCATGCGGCACGGCGCTGGGCACAGGGTGCCCGCCGCACACACACCCGCGCACGAAGGAAGCTTGGTTTCCACGAGTTTAAAACACTGCACTCAGATTTAGCTCACTGTCAGTTCCAGAGCAAGCCGGGTCACCAAATTCCAAAATGGGACGGAGGTAACCTGAAGCAGCCTGCACGTGAGCCATGGCAGCTGCGCACTCCGGCCCTTCGGCAGGTGTAGTCAGCAGACCCACCGCTATAATAGGGCTTTCTCCTTAGACCGGGCACCGAGGGAGTCGGCCGGTGCATTTAAACCTAGCAAAAGTAAAATTCCCTCTCCAGTGCAATCTTTTATTTCTAGCTTAGCTCTCAACATTTACCTTGTCCAGGTTGCCCTTTCTCACTTTCTGTACAGACGGGGGAAAAACAAACATATGAAGCAGTTTATCCTAAGGAAACCACACTGTCCAGAGCAGGGTGTTACCTCATCCTAATAAATCAGTGGGAGCGGGGACATTGCTTCGAAGGAGGGAGAGGGAGTTTCCCATTTTCAGCGAATATATGACCAGTCCTTGGTAATAATAATTATTATTAGATATATATTCCCCTTCTTGTCTGTCTGCCCTTTGTAACCAATAAAACAAATTCAAAGAAAACATTCTTATGTTTAGTTTACATTACAAGCTATTTGTTCAAAATATTTATAATTATCCACAATTAACTACTATTTAATTGTGACGATGTTAGACAACCCTTATTACACTTTTGCCAAATCTTTCTCTCTCTCTTCAGTCTCTGAAACAGTCAGGCCCCCTAGATATTCATTGCAAGTATTAAAATGGTCTATAAACACATCCCTTTCAACAAGTATTTATTTAAAATGCCAATTCTGTGCAAACTCCTATGCTGAGAGCTTGTGGGAATGCCAAGATGCTAAGAAAAAAAGAGAGTCCTGCCTTCAGAAATGTTAAAATAACATGGGGTGGGGGGTGGGGGTGATACATACAAGGCAGGTAAATCAACCCCATCATCTCCAAACCAAGACTGACATTTACATTTCTCTAAAAATGTTTTCTAAACTAGTTAGTCCCTGTCCTAAATCTAGGCACTTTTATAAATGCCATCTTCAAGTACTTGATTTAATGTCTCATTTTATATAGAAAACTATTTCATTATTCAATTAAATATCAACTTAATGTCCCCATTTGTTGTACTGGGAAGAAATCTGGAAAAAAAGAAAAACTAGAAAACTAACAAGAAAGGCAGCTTTTAAAGACACAATTGCAACTCATTATAATCAGCATACACACACACACTCTCATACTGTATCATATAACTATGGCTGAAAGAGCTTATCTTAAAGAAAAGAACACCAACAGAAATATCTGGCACCCCTGCTCCTAGAGGACCACATGTTACCACCTTCTTTGACAATAAAATTGTCAGTAGCCCCCTTTCCTTTTCAAACAGCTTAAAAAATATTTTTTTCATTTTTTAATTACAGTTCAATATTAGGTTAGTTTCAGGTATACAGTATAGTGATCAGACATTTATATAACTTATGAAGTGATCATCCTGACAAGTCCAGCACCCACCTGACTCCTGGTACCATACATAGTCACCACAATACTACGGACTATATTCCCTATGCTATACTTTACATCCTGTGACTATTTTGTAACTGCCAATTTGTATTTCTTAATTCCTTCACCTTTTTCACCCCAACCCCCTCCCTTCTGGCCACCATTGGTTTGTTCTCTGTATCTATGAGTTTGTTTTTGTTTTGTTTTCTTTCTACTTCATACCCGAATTTCCATAACCCAATTAAAATTCCAATGAAATGGATTCATACACATTTTGTTAATATAGCAATGGGGCTAGAAATGAACCTTCAATATGGGCACAAGTGATGCTCATATTAGTAGGAATAATTGCCTGTTTTCTTCCCCATCTCAATCCCCTCATCTTAGAGCTAGATATTAAGAAAAACATTGATACAATTAATACTCTGCATATGGGCTTTAATTGACCACATTTTCAAAGATAAGAATTGTGGCTAAAAAGAAAAGTACGGTGATATCAAAATTGGTATACTGGTCTAATATTTAACCTTTAGAAATATTCAACAAGTCTTTAAAATGCAAATAGTTTACTCAATGTTCCCCAGCTGAGACTTCCAACAACTATCATCTAAAGTTAAAAATGAAACATCAAAAAATTCAAGTAGACTTTACATGGTATAAGAGAAATACTTTTTAAAATTTCACACCATCACTTACTTCCTCATGTAAGAAAAACACTTATTTGCATGTTTCTAAGGGTATATTAAGTTAATTTTATGTCTCTCTCTTCATGCTAAAGAAAACTCAGTTTCCTGGAATTAAGAGATTACATTCTAATTTTTTTTAATTTTCATTTATACTAGTCATAATATTTTTTAAAAGGTAACTAGCAAATGAAAGATTCCTAGCAGATGAAACAGACTCCAGAAGAAGTAAATATATATTGTAATTACCTTTTGTCTGGTCCCAAGTCCTCACCTTCAGGCATGTCTGCCCTTTACAAACACTAAGACAGTGTAGAAGGCTGTAGCACGTCCGTGCCACGATGGTTTCTTCTCCACTCTAACAATGACTATCAGGAGGAAAAACCCCAGTAGTCAAGTTCTTTCCTTTTTGGAAAAAAAGCACTCCTCCCTTACTCAGAAAGTAGGTGTTTACAAACTTCCAAAGCGCCTGCCTGCCTTGAATGAAGCTAAGAGCCAAGTTATTATGACTGTCCCCTTCTAAAAATAAATAGGTCACCTCTTACTCCCAGTACCGTGACAGGCGGCTGGGAGCAAGCACGGCCCAGCTGCCCCGCATTTTCTGCCCAGCATTTTCTGCCCAGTCGTGTGAGAAGGTGTCAACACCCAGCTATTAACCTTTATTGGGATGACTTCACCTAGGCCTGCCTACCCTTTCTTTTTCCTTTTTGTTTTTCTTTTTTCCTGGTATGACCAGGCACCCCACCGAAGGGCAGCATGGCCACCGGGAGCTTGGAACTTCAGTCCTGGCTATCAGATCTGCAACTCCCAGGAGGGAGCTGGAGGGCAGAGAGCGAAAAGGGCTGTCCATGCCAGAGCTGAGAGGTTTGTTTGTTCTGAGAACACTGAGCCACTCAGCAAAAGAGCTCTCACTCAAAAAAAAAAAATTAAAAAAATGCTAATAAACAATTGTGTTTTGAAGGACACTGTTTTGCATGAAAATCTTTCCTTGGGTCACTTAGATTTCTCAACTAAGAGTAAGTATGCACTAATTTATGAGCCCCTGTGTTCCTTTGGGCAACATGGTTCCTCCCACGGGACTTCCTCTGTCATCAGGGAGCAGCATGACATTGGCACATAGCTTGGCTCATCACGACGTAGGAATCATCACTCACTAGGCATCCTCACTGGCTGCAACTTCTAAGAGCAAGACAAACATCACTTCAATCCTACCTTTACCAAAAGGCGAGGACAAAAGTTTGTACTGAAGTGGGTACACATTTCCATTTATAAAATAAATAAGTCATGAAGATATAATGTACATCATGGTGACAACAGTATTGTATATTTGAAAGTTGCTGAGAGTAGATCTTAAAAGTTCTCATCACAAGAAAAAACTGATACAGTGTGGTGACAGATGTTAACAAGCCTTATTGTGGTGATCATCTCATAATATATGCAAATATTGAATCATTATGTTGTATACTAATATTGTACATTATGTTGTAACTAATATAATGTTACGTCAATTTAAAAATATTTCAATTTAAATATAGAAAGTATAGTTCTTTCCTCATTTAAAGAAAACAAAAAAAGCCTAGAGAAATATTACTGAGATTCCTTTATGACTATATCCTAAACCATTTTTGCATTAAACTTGAAACCATTTTATTTTCCTGATTGGTAACATTAAGTAAGGCAGTAAGCGAGATCTAATTATTGAGAAACAATATACATTTCTTTATAAAATGCCTGTACCCCATTGTCATGCTACAGCTAATCCTAGCAATATATCTATAGCTAATATACATTTTACATTTATTTATGTGTCAAAGTGACTTCTAGAGCATTAAAGAACTGAAAAATCAAAACAACATAATCTGCTTTCCTTTGCTGGTGTTAGCTATTTTGTCATACACATATTTAAGACATATATTTAGTATTTCATACCAAATCTACAATTTTGACCTCAAAGTTTAAGGTCAGGTTGGTACAGGTACTCAAACACAACTCAAATACCATTGACCTTGAAAGGAAACAGTCATAAGCAGAGTTCTGAAGATCCGGTTGTGCCATGGCCCCTCAGCACAGGAACATGCTGCATTGTTAGAAACCTCAGGTTTATGAAATATTATTATTTTTTATCCTCATCCGAGGAAATTTTTCCATTTTTTGTTCAGATAGAGTGGGAGGGAGAGAGAGGAGGAGAGAGAGAGAGAAACATCGACGTGAAAGAGACACATCGAGTGGCTGCCACCCGCAGGACCCATCCAGGGCTGGGGACAAACTGCAACTGAGGTACATGCCCTTAGCAGGAACCGAACCCGGATTTCTCTGGACCCCTGGCTGACACTCTAACCGCTGAGCCAAACCGGCCAGGGCGAAACTTCAGGTTTAAAGAACTGAAAAGTTGAAGCACTGACAATAGTATCAGGAGAACACTGCAGCACTTTATTTAATCCTATCAACACAAAAATGCTAATTCTCTGATCGAACTCTCAGTTCTGACCATTCTTTCCCGCTAATTTTACCTTTTGTTTACCTAAGCTTCTATTTTACTGCTTCTTGAATATCTGAGTGAGGCTGTTGCTGAACGTGGCTGCTGGTTACTACAGACTGAACATATCCCTGAAATCTGCCTCGCAATTTTAAGGGGCAACTAGCTGGTGAGTGCTGTAACAGATGAAATGCCCATTACTACCTTGAAATATTTATAAAATTCTTCCTGTAAGCACTCCTTCGTGCATTTTGAAATTACTTGCTTCAAACAAGAAAAACAAACCAACAAAAACTCGTCGACAGACAAGAGTATGGTGGTTACCAGAGGAAGGGAGAGGGGAGTAAGAATGAAGGGGCCAAACATTTGGTGACGGAAGGTGGTTTGACTTTGGGTGGTGGGCACACAATGCAATATAAAGATTATGTATCAACCAGTGTTACCCCAACAAATTTAATTTAAAAGAAGTAAAATAAACTGCTTGCTTCAACCATGAATTCCCCTTTAGGTATATTTTTGTTAATTACTGAAATCAAAGGACAAGAAGGGAAAACATGGTTAGCACAGACAGACTGACTGTGTGGCTTCCTCGAATCAATGACGCCTTCAGCTCTGTGGGGGTTGGGGTGCCAAGGACTCCCTCGTCATTGCTGGCCTAAAATCGACTGGGCATCCTGAAGAATATAGACGGGGGAGACCCTGAGAGCCACAGACCCTGAAACTGGGGCCCGGCAGAGTGCCTGCTGGTGACAGAGCCAGGAGTTACTCCAGGACTGAGCGCTGCTTCCACTCCTCCAGCCAAAGACACAGCAGAGCCCACGCATCCTGGCAAGAGCTCGCGGGGCCAGACTTCTATAGTTTAAGTTTCTTATATCCACACTCTTTCAAAATCCCACTGACAGCATTCTTGCTCATGGGTTCTTGAGGACATACCCAAGGACAAGGCCTAGTTGAAAAAGAGCTCAGAGGAGCCTGAATAGAGTTTGGCCAACAAGAGAGCCTGTCATCTCCCAAGAACAGACACATTTTGATTACACTAGCATTCAGTGCTACACAGTGAGGGACCCTCTGGAGCTACTCTGGCCAACCTGGCAGCCACTGGCTGTGTGTGGCTACTGAGCAGGTAAATTGTGGCTGCCAGATTTTTAAGATGACATAGGGAAAAAAAAAGTGTGTAAAATATCTCAGTAATTTTTATATTGACTATGTGTTGAAATGATAATGTTGGGGTATACAGGCTAAGTAAAATATATTAAAATTAATTTCACTTGTTTTTCACTTTTCTTTAACTTGGCTACTAGAAATTTTAAATGATCTGTGTAGCTTGTATTCTGTTCCTATTGGCCTGTACAGCTCCAGAGCTTCCGTTTTCTACTTCTTTGCCAAAACTGGTCTCAATTAGACATAAAACAGTTACTATGAGAACTAATGAACACAATCTTGCCAAATGTTTCAAAAAAATTTCCTGAATTAGTTTTCATCGGACGGGGAAAGGGCAGAGACGACAAAAGGCAACCAGCAGGACAACCTGAGAAGAGGCCTTTGAACATGAACTCCCTCAGCATCGCCTTTGTTTGCTCCCATCCTACCTTCTCTCCAGCCTCTGAAGACAAGGAGAAGATGCCACAAGGAACTTCTTCAGGGCCCTCTCCTCCTCTCTCCTGCAATTTGTACCACCAGTGATCCCACCTTCTTCTGGCCAGTTCATGACCCTCTGCAATTCTATTGGCTCTTTCCCCTCAGCCCACAAACATTTCCACAAATATTTCTTCCAGAAATCTCACCAGTGACCACACAGCTTCTAGTTACCTCTGTCTTCTATCCTTCACAGCCAAAGGTCCTAACCAATAGTCTGTGGTCATATAAATGTACATTTATATGTTGATGAAAATATCTGGAAAGATATATATGAAGAAAGGGAAACTAGGAGGATGCGGGGGAGAGGAGAGGGAGGGGGGAAGGGAAGGGAGGAGAGAGGGAGAGAAGGAAAAGAGGAGAAAGGATGAGCATTACAAAGGACTCAGGCTGAGGTGTTAATTGTGGTTTTCTTCTTTGGCTTAAGGAAATAATTAATATTTTCCATGTTATTCTTTCTGCCTCTCTGTATTTTCTGTTTTTTCAGCAACAAATACAAACTGCTCTTATGATAAGAAAAAAAATTGTTCTTAAAATACAAAAAAGGTAGAAGCTTACTTTTAAATGGAAGGGAAAACTTTTTTCTGTGGCTTCCTGTCACTACAGGAAAAACAAACAAACACAAGGCCTTCAGGAGCACCAGGCTTCATGAATTTTTACGCAGGCCAGACCAGCAAAGTCCTGCCTGTGGCGAGCTGACTCCTAGAAGACACATGTTGGCAGAAAGAATGAGAGAAAGGAAACCAGAGCGAGCCCTCCAACCCACTGACACCAAGAATTCCTCTCCCGACTTTGACATCCCACCAATGACTTCCAATGTTGCAATATGAATTTGTTTCCCATGAAAATTTGGACTATATATTATCCACTTTGCACAAGTAGAATAAGGGTATGGAACCAGCATTAAACCAGTATATTTCTGGAATAAAGTGGAAAAAGCCATCGTTTTTTCCCCTTAGATTAAAAATAATAATAATAAAGGATCAAATGACTGTATATGAACATGGTGTGAATGGTGCATTTGGTAATGTCAGGTCATCACGGCGAGCCACAATATTGAAAGATGGGCCCTCCCTCTTCTTTCTAGTTGACGGAATCCTACTGAGACTCATCTTACATGGGTGGCTTTCAAAGCAAGCAAAGCTCCCCCCTCCCCAAATGCTATGTTATGCCAACAATCAAAAAGAGTTACTTGGACCCTGGCCGGTTTGGATCAGCGGTTAGAGTGTTGGCCCTCGGACCAAAGAGTCTCTAGGTCTTGATTCCAGTCGAGGGCATGTATGTAGGTTGTAGTTCGTCCCTGGCCCTGGTGGGGGTTGTGCGGGAGACAACCAGGCGATGTGTTCTCTCTCTCTCTCTCTCTCTCTTCCTCTCTCTCCCTCCCACTATCTGAAGATAAATATAAAAATATCTCCCGGTGAGGATTTAAAAAGAAAAGAGTTACTCGGTTTTAAATGGGGGCAGAGCACTGAGACATGGCCTCGCTCCCCCACAAAGGCAGCCCCTGAACTGGGTCCTTGGAAACCCAGAGTGGCTCACAGTACAGTTGGAAAACTGTGACCCAGGTCACCTGGACAGCGAAGAAGAGAAAGTGGGGACCTTTTTGCAGTTTCTCTCATACAATTAGAACAGGCTCAACTCAGTTACTCATTTTATCGTCTTACTTTTTTTCTCCCAAAATGATTAAAATCTTTATGGGTCCAATGGTACTGAGCGGGACAGGCATTGTTTCAAGGTAAAGGATAATTTCTGCCACCAAGATAAAGGGATGCTCCTGGTGGGTTTGGGAGGCAGCATGTTCCTCAGCTGAGCATGTTACTCCAGCAAATTTATGGAGTGGCCTCAAAAGCTGCTCGTTTCAAGTTGGACTCTGAAAAGTTCTGCACATGGAGTGTTTTCTTTAAACTTCTTTTCATCCCAAAATAGCTGTTACTCTAAAACCAACCACACACGCAGCCTCTAAAGTCCCCCCTGCCCCTCAGCTTCCTGGTCAACTTTCTTCTTGCTTTTTAGGTATCACTATAGTCACCTTATTTCCCAGCCTGGGCCACTCCCCAGTTGTACCTCCTCTCCTGGTGTAATTGATAACAGATCCCTTTCACTCTCATCAGTGTACTGTTTGGGTCATAAATTGTAGGGGTAACCCAGTATATCACCATTTTCTTTCTATTATTTGTCAGAACTTCTATTTTGTTCGTATGTCCTAGACAATCTGTCTTCACTGTCAAATAATGTGTTATGGTCTTGGTGGGGACCGCCAAGTAGAACCGGACCTTTGCCGTAGACTGCGTAGAATGGCCAGTGAGTGCCTCCCACACCTCTCCAGTCCAGTCCGCTACACCTGCTCCCCACTTCCCAAAGAGATATGTTGAGGTGAAGCTGTTTGGAAAGTGTGGTTTAGACAGAACAGAGTGCAGCCCCAGGGATCCTGCAGAAGCTGGGCAGGCTGGTGGAGGTGAGAGGTCCAGGAGTGGAGGACAGAAGTGTGGGAGAAGAGTTGAAGAATGGCCGGAAGGTGAGGCGGGTCAAGGCATGGAGAGAAGCTGGGTGGTCGAGAGGCGGTCGGGGAGCACCGTGAAAGACTCAGTCGCCTCCAGGAGTTGTGCCCTATGTCATGCTGATCTCTAGGGCGTTCTATTTGATGTCCTAACTTCCTGGTCAAATATGTTTTTTAATAAAAGCTCATTTTAGGTTGTGAATTTTTCAACTGTGATATTTGGAGTTCATGATCACGTGAATCCATGAAGCAAAGTGTAAACACCACAAATGACCCGTCTGCCCACTCATCCAGCAGTTCGCAGCAGGAAGGGTGGGCGAAGGCAGATGGAGAAGAGCAGGAAGTGACAGTGAAGCTGGAGTACAGGAGTAGCCTCGGGACACACAGAGAGGAAAAAGAGGCCATTTAGTGACCGCTTAAGGAAGAACTACATGAAATAAAGCAGGGGCCGGACCTCATGTGTCACATCACCCTATGTCACTGGCTTGTTTTTTATCACATCCTGTGTTTACTGAGACCCATTTCATGGTGCTAAATACAGTCCCTACAAACTCTTGTTTGTTACCTCTCTCTCTGAGACCTTGTAGTCACCTGTGACTGGTTTTGTTCCTCATTCCTTCTCTCCTTAAAACATAGTTGATATGCTTCTGCATCAAGCCAATTTCTTTTCTTTTTTTTTTTCCTTTATTGATTTTAGAGAGAGAGGAAGGGAGAGGGAAAGAGAGATAGAAACATTGATGAGAGAGAACATCGATTGGCTGCCTCCCGCATGCCCCCCACTGGGGGTTGGGCCCATAATCTGGGCATGTGTCCTGGCCAGGAATCAAACCGGTGACCTCTTGATGCATGGGTAGATGCTCAACCACTGAGCCACACGGGCTGGAAAAGCCAATTTCTTTATCTCTTCTTCCTCTCATCCTTCCCCAAACCCCCACCTCTCCCCCCAAAAATCTTCTATAAAACCCTAGCCTTAGTATAGACACAGATAGAAATCAAATTCCCTAAGAGCCTAATATTACCATTGGTTCAAGCTTTCCTCCACAGATCATGGCTGTTGCTGAATAATCTCACTTGCTTATGTAAAGTTCTCTTCTAAGGCTCTGTGTGTACTTCAGAGCAAAGGTCCTTGACACAGAATCTTTGGTTCCAAGAAATTTAGAACAAATAGCCAGGGGAGAAAAAGGGCCTGGCAGACTTCACTGCTTTTAGCTAATATAAGGAAATGGAAAATTTCTAAGACCACAAATCCTAGAAACAGAGGTTTGTGGACGGTAAAGCCCAGAGTGACTGAACAAGAGTAGCACGCAGCTCAAAACAAATCCTATCTCTTGTACTTGAAAAGACAACGCAAGAAAAAGAGCAATGACAAGCTTCAGTTAAACTACGAGTTATGCAATACTTTTGTCCTATGTTGATCTTCCTAATCATAAGTTGCTTAGGTCAGTGTTAAAAATTACTTTTCATTGCTAAATAGCACCTGATAAGATGCTTCTTGGCTATACTTTTACCCAGTATATTTTATGAAGAAGCCAAACTGATACAGAGACTTTCCACCCAAACAGGCCTACAATAGTTAATCATTATTTCCATATTAGTTCTATGGGTTGAGTGGCCAGAAAGCCTCCTTCTATACCTTTCTTCTGCACCATGGGACACCTACCTCTGTGGCCTGCAGACCCAGCCTTGTTGGAGATGAGAAATCTCATCCAACACTGAAAGGACCTCTCCTCCAGGCAATGGTGTTGGAGGAAATGTGCTCCCTGGGCCAATATCCTACAGCCTCTGGGCATTTCTGAAGAAAAAGCAGCCCCTTTAGAAACATTTTCTACAAGAAAAGCTGGGCATCTGCTGACCCTGGTAAGTGAGAAAGAAGAGGGCCTTCACTTAAGGGACCTCAAAGCTGCTTCTTACAGAAGGGCAGGTCCCTCCCATAGCCTAATGGGCCTGGTCTCCTTATTGCCTCCACCACTGTCTGCCTGTGTGTCTGAGAATAAATCTGGCCTCTCAAAAATGTCCTTCAGGCCACCCAAGCGAGGGTTCCAAATGCTACAACTTGAAAGCGTCTCATAAGTGATTTAACTCCTATCAGAGTTGGGTAAAGCCCCTCCAATGAATAGGAAGAAGTAATAGCTTTAAAAATAGAATGAAATAAATTCAAAACATAAACCTTGAAGAGCCTTTGAAGAGAATCTGGGCCCAGTGAGACTCTGGTGGGGTCAATGCCCAGTTTCCTGCCTCTACAATAATTCTTCATGAGTGGTTTCCTCTGGCATCAGTACCTCTCTCCAATAAGCATAACAAACTTGCTTTATTTTAATTAACTTTTTTGGGGTATAATTTAAGATTTATAGAACAATTGCAGAGGTAGTACAGGGAACTCCTGTGTCTCCCCAGGATTAGCATCTCACATTACCACACAGTACGTTTGTGAAAACTAAAAACCAACATTGGTACATTAGTATGAACTAAGCTCTGGTCTTTTGTTTTTTTTCACTAATGTTCTTTTTCTCTTCTAGGATGCCACACAGGGCACCACACTGCCATCTGTCACTGTATCTCCTTAGTCCACTGTGGTATGAGAGGTACTGTCTTTCCTTGGTTTCATGACCTGGACAGTTTTGGGGAGTATTTTGTAGATATCAGGTATTCTTCAGAATGTCCCTCAGTTTGAATGTGTTGTTTTCTCACGAGTAGACTGAGGTTGTAGGTCTGGGGGAAGAAGACCTCAGAACTGAAGGGTCCTTCTCATCTTATCATATCACATCCGGGGATTCATGATGGCCACATGACTTTTCCCTGGTGATGTTAAGTTGGTCATTTGGATAAAGTAGTATTTGCCAGGTTCCTCCACTGCAAAGTCATTATTTTTTCCTTCCCATACTCTACTCTTTGAAAGCAAGTCTAAGTCCAACCACATCAAGGGGGTGGGGAGGTGGCGCATGGGGACACAGCTCCACCTCCTGAATGAGAAGCCACATATATTGTTCAGAATTCTTCTATAAGAAAACTGGTCTCTCTTCTCACCCTCATTTACTTATTTAGTCAAAGTTTTCATCAGTAAGGAC
The DNA here is from genome assembly GCF_014108415.1 of Molossus molossus. NCBI lineage: Eukaryota > Metazoa > Chordata > Mammalia > Chiroptera > Molossidae > Molossus > Molossus molossus. The sequence continues at coordinate 26,414,141 of NW_023425366.1, read as the reverse complement.
TTAGGTGGACTCATAAGAACTCAGAATTTGGGTTATAATCCAGTGCTATGTTATTGGTTTTGTTGCTCAAATCATTGCAGCCACAAGCTTATTTCTGCCCACCCTGCGCTCACCAACGACTTCTCCTCTAACCCCTTAAGAGACCAGGGGAGGCCACCTCTCTGCCCTGTGGCGCTGCTCCACTAGGCTTGCCCACCCCTGGCCAGTAAACACACTCCGGTTGAGCTCGGGGTTGACCACAGTGCGCCAGGCCCTCTAAGACTGTCTGTCTCACGTCCTTCCCACCCTCCATCAGCACCAGCTAACGGCGACACCAAGTCTGAACCCAGAATACAGGTGGCCCAGCACAGAGGAACAAAAGCCTGTGCCTGCACACATGCATCCATCTCCAAGGACGTATGCGAGGCAGGGCGCTGCCTGTGCTCCTTGCGGGGCACCAGAGGCTGAGTCGTGTCCGGAGGGCAGCTGTGTGCACATGTGAGCTACCCCAGAGTCTCCTTCCAAAAGCCATGGCAACCTGCCAATTTTTTTCCCTTACTCTGATGAAATTTCCAGGATTGAAACCAAGTTCAAATTTCCTTTCCACGTGTGCTATTCATCCTTGCCTTTCATGTTTCTTTCCTATTTTGAGTATTAGAGGAAGTCCACAGTTTAAAAATGGAAACGAGACTTGGCATCTTTACCTGTACCCACTTTTAGCATCCAGCATGGCAATGCCACACACATTTTGCTGCAGGTCCTCCGGCAGCCCCACTGCCAGACGCTGCCCTCAGCCTGCTGATTTAGAACCAATGCGAAGTTCTTGTCTCAAACTTGACTTTATTTTTTAATAAGACAATAAAACCAGAAGTTGTATTGAAAACGAGGGGAGGGGGGTAATGACCTATTTAAGACTCTTCCTGATCCAGTGTGTGTCCAGTTAACATTTAAACATCACCTCAGTCCTAAATATAAGTGAAGAGCAAGGCGCATGCTGTGTCAGAGCTGTGACAGAGGCCAGGAAATGACCGGTGTTTCCACACCATCTGTGGATGGGTGTGCGGGGCGGGGGGGCATTGTGCGTAGATATGCCTTTCAGGATGATGGGGTGCCCTTCCCCCGCAGGAAAGTGCACCTATTTCACGTGAGGAGATAAGCAGGGAGTCTCACCAACATTGAGAAATGGTTGTTTCCAAGGGCCTCATAGTAACACAAACCTTAAAGGCACAGTAAGGCTCCTCGTGGGGACTTCATCCTGAGAAACAGGCTTCAGCGGGACAAATGGTGTCTTTCTTGGCCCTGTGTGTCCACAGCCCTCAACTACGCATGGCAGCCCTTCATGCAAAGCTGGGAGACGGAAAAAGAGCAGTCGCTGGGTTCCCACGTGCATCGGTTAAGATTCCTTCCCAAAGGGGACCAGGTGGTGCCTCCCAGAGTCCACAGGAGTAATAACCGTCCCTTTATTACCTGTCCCTAAAAATATTCTTTGCTTTGTTTTACTTAAAATTATCCCTCAGGCCTGGCCAGTGTGGCTCAGTGGATTGAGCGTTGTCCCATGGACTGAGAGGTCCCAGTTTGATTCCCAATCAGGGCACATGCCCAGGTTTCAGGTTCAATCCTCAGTGTGGGGCATGCAGGAGGCAGCCAATCAATGTTTCTCTCTCACATCAATGTTTCTATCTCTCCCTTCCACTCTCTCTAAAAAAAAATCAATAAAAACATCTAAACTTATCCCTCAGGAGGAGAATGTGGCCACATGTCTGTGATCTTACCAAATCTGTCATACACCAGGGTTGTACATTAATTTCTTTATTTGGAATAGAAAAGTAGTGGAGGAAGGAGAATGGCTGAAATGACATCAATCAACGCTAGTTTGGGAACATTTTAGATGTCATAGAGGTTACCTGATAGAAGTTGTATATTATTATAATATTACATTATGCATTAATAATATTAATAGCAATAATATAATTAAAGACAAAGGCATTTATCACAAAGTTCATAATTATTTGTGGGGGTGTGACCTCAAAATTGAAGAGGCTTAGGGTTATTATAAATAAGCTTTTCAAAAATGTCTTCAAACAGTAATATAGAAAGGGGTCATGTTATGAAGACTGAGAGAGATTGGTGGTTGCCAGAGATGGGGGTTGGGAGGTGAGGAATTGGGTAAAAGTGGTCAAAAGGTACAAACTTCCAGTTATAAGATAAACAACCTCTGGGAATGTAATACAGAGCATGGCGACTGCAGTTAACAATAGTGTACTATATATTTGAAACTTGCTGAAAGAGTAGATCTTAAAATTCTTTCCCCCTGAAATACTATGTGAGATAATGGATGTTCACTAGAGCTTATTGTGGTTATCATTTCCCAACATTTACATATAAAAAATCATGATATTATACACCTGAAACTCATACAATGTTTTATGTCAATTGTATCTCAACAAAACTGGACCAAAAAGACAAAACTAGAAAAAAAGGTTGAGTGAAATAGTTGATTACAGCTTGGTACAGTTTCCAGTGACTCGACTTCTTAAAGTTCTCAACCATGACTCAGGAATGAAGAGGGTTTGTCCTGGGAAATGTGTTAGGCTCAAAACATGGCCCCACTTTCAATAAAACTGACATGAAGCGAGAATAGGGAAAGCAGTGTTTTTAAACTAAGATATAAATAAGATGTGACTTTATATATATCAACCTAACTAAATTGCCAAATAGTGATTTATATGGTGGTTGCAATTAGCATGAGTAGAAAACTGTACCCTTTAAATTACATTTAGGAAACCTGTATGCTCAAGGGGCCGGAAGCCTTCCGTGGATCATGGCGACGGAAAGGAGGGCCACCGCAGTCCACTCACGGTCCCTTGTGTCAGGCACATACCGCCTTCCAAGTGGAAGAGGAAGTCATCAAAATAGTTAGCTCTGCCTGGTGCGTGGAAGCCAGCTCTTTGGGGTCAGGAGAACATGTGAGGGCCACCCGGGGTGAGATCTGGCCCAGGTCCAAGGGGATGACAGAGTGAGGGGTCTAGGACATCTTACGGTGATGAAGCCAAGCGGGTTTGCAGATGAAATAAATGTGTGGAATGGGGACGTGGTGAAATTAAATGACTTCCATCTATTCATCTGAATACCATGAAGTCCCTTAAGCACATTTTTGATGGGATGTTTTACATTTCAAGACAGGTTGGAAACCTTTTCTGTAAATGGCCAGAGAGTAAAATTCCTGTCAGAACTACAACATAGACAATGTAAACAAATGAGTTTGAGCCACAGTTGGCCAACCCCTCTGTAATACATACATACACATAACACAAATTATAATAGAATATGTGTCCATGTGTAATTGATTAGAGAAAACCATCTGGAAGGAACTATGTACCCCAGTATTAATAGTGATTATCGCTCTGATTTCTTCTGTGTGCTTTAAGTATTTTTGAAAATTTCCCCACATATGCATTCCCTTTATAATCAGATAAATTCTACCAAAAAAAAAAAAAAAAAAGAAAGAAAGAAAAGAAATTAGGTCTGGAATTCTACCTTTAAAATTCTGCAAATAAAAACAAGGTCTGTTATCCTGTGCTTTGGTGTCCTGTAATTGATCACACTTTTCAGTGGAGATTATTATAAAAAATACTTACTAAAAAGGTCATCAGGAAATAAACTCTAAACTAGTAGTTGACAAGAAAATAACCTGTTGTGGTGTTCCTTAGAACTGGAGCATGCCTGTCTGTGGGAGGAATGAAGAAAGGATTTTTTATTTATTTATTTATTTTTACTGCATTGGCTTAGTCTCTGGAAAAGGTTGCATCTTGAATTAGCAGCTTGACTGTTTGCTGTCCAGATAAATATTGTGTTGCTATGACTGAAATCGTCCTGCCATGTGGTCACCCTGTTGTATAATTAGCTTCTTATCATATCAGGTGCAAATCAAAGCAGCAGCACTTGCTGTTAATGTGGTAATTGAACAAACCAGAAACACACCTTTTAATGCATCAATATCTGAATATTATCGCCATCCTGCTGAAGGCACCCCCAGGGTTATTTTGCAGCATTGTTCAACAGCAAGCTGAACCTCAGAGTAAATCAAACACATCTTGATAAATTCCCAACTAGCTCATCTACTGTCTCTTTTATATTCCCTATGTCTTTAATTGTATCATTGTGCATTTTGTTAGTTCACCAGGATATGGAACAGGGTAGAGAGTGAAATTAACCTTGAACATACTTCAGCTGCATAGACACAATCCTCAAAAGACTATTCGCATTTATCCTGCATCATGGTCAGGTTCATTTTCAAAAGTCTAAATGAAACTTAATTCAGCTTGACCTGCATCCAGAGAGCTGTGCCCTGTACTCTCTCCATCATTTGATCCCATCCTCCCTGCTCCAGAAGGCCAGGCTGCATGACAGCTCCACTTCCTCTATGCCCACTCTTCCTCTTCCTCCCTTCCCAGGTGCAGATACTAATAAATAGGCTGCACGTTCATCTCTACCTGATGACTGTTTCCCAGAAACCCACCCTGGCTCTAGTCCTCAACTCTGTGTGCCAAATTTTGTTTACTTCTCAATGGGATTGCAACTCCTGGCCTGGGCAGTACAACCCTGAAGGGCAGAGTCTCTGGTGTCCAGGCCTCTCATTGCACTGGGCACAGTGCATGTGCTCCGAGGGGCAATTCTGCCAAGTGACCCCTGGAGTCAGCCTGCCTGTGATGTGATGTTGGCTCTACTACCTACTAGCTGTGTGATCTCAGTCAAATTGCTTATCCTCTCTGTGCTTGTTTCTTCAATTTTAAAATGAGAGTAATAATAGTACTTCATACAGCTGTGAAGACAATGCATTTGTAAATTTTGTAAAGTGGCTGGATAGAGTTGAGTATGTAAGATTGCATGAGAATGTAATAATGTGCAAAATACTGGACTAGTGCTGGCACTTGGACTGTCCTACTTAAGTGTTGGCTTTAAAAAAATTGCTGGAGATAAAGAGATTCAATCTCACATTTTCCACGTGGTTCTCTCCAATTGCAGTGATCTTTCCTTTCTCTGAATTTCATCAGAATATCCACATAAGGGAAGAATGAATGAAGAAAATTATTTTTTAGATACCCTATTCATTTATGTTTGGCCCCTCATTACTGTTGGCCAGCTAACCCTTGAGGACCATGAAGCAGCAAAGGAGTATTTACTACATGTTAAGTGCTGGGCTATGTTAACTATTTCATATAGTCCTAAATATGTCTTGAGGAAGGTGGTCTTACCCCATTTCATAGATAAGAAGATGGAGAGGCAAAGTGTCTTGCCCAAGGCCACAAGAGCTTGCAAATGGCTGAGCCAGGGATATGATTTTCCTCCCTTGAATGACCCACTGCTCATAGATAGCACAGTTCCAGACTCATACATATGTGTATTAACTAAACAGTTTTGTTAAATGACTGATTCAGTTAATAACTGCTTACTGGTGCCAACCACAGGCCAGGCACTACAAGGGCAAAGATTAGAAATGGTCCCTGTCATCACCAAGTTTAAGTCTGTGAGGAACACAGACAAATCAACAAGCAATTACAAAGCAATGTCATGGGTGCTACTATGACAGGGAAGGACAGATACAAAGAGTCACAGGCTTGGGGGGCTTTGGTGGGCAAAAAGGACTCCCCAGGAAGTGATGTGTCAGTGATGATAAAAGATGTTTTGGGGCCGGGGCTGAGAGGGGTTGGCTTCTGGGTGGAAGCAAGAGAACTTATGGCACATCTGAGGACGGAGAAGGGGAGAGTTTGGAGAGGACAGAAGGAGGAATACAGTATGTTCCCTAGCAGGGATTTCTGTCCCCAAATTAGGCAGCAGACAGACCTGAGTGGGGCTTCCCTTTCTTAGCACTTCTGTGAGCAAATCGATCAGGACAGCTTGTATGTGCCCTTCCACCAAACGCAAGGCTTCTCTACGCCAGAGGGAGTGACATTCACGAGGAGAGCATCGGGGAAGAGTGCGCAGCTTCCAGGGCCGGCCCCTCCGGCTGCTGGGATGGGGGACAGAGCCACGTCCTCCTTGGCCTTGGAGAATCGTCCTTAGGAAACAGATACAGGGAGGTAGACACTGAGATCAAACGTGTCCTGACATCCAACAAGACCCAGTGACATTGCATGTTAGTAGCTTCTTTGTCACTGGAGTCTTCAAGTGTCTAGAACTTTCTAGAACATCATGGGATTCCTCTCAGTCTACTCAGTGTTCAAATGTTTTTGGTTTTTTTCCTTTTTGTTTCCTCTTGTAGGTTCTCCATGCAGACAATAAAGGGAAAGGCTAAAGCAAGAACTAGATGCCATTAAAACTTTTTTTTTTTTTTTTACAAAGAATGCCTCTGTTATCTACATATTTCTGAAGAAACTTCTACAAATGACCTCAACATGGAGCCAACCGCATGAATTCCCTGCACAAAGTTATAGTTGGAGCGACTATCATGTGAGTCAGACTTTGGAGAAGAAGCTAGGGTCCCTCAGTGTTTATTAGTATCTTTGTTATGTAAATTGTTAGAGGAGATATAATGCATATGAAAGACCAGGGTGAAGTTTAAAATGACAGCTCTGAAGATAGATCATTTGGAATCACTCCCCCATTCCCCCCACCTCTAAGGCAAATGCCAACTTTAAGTAGGGGTGGGGAGAGAGACTCTGTCCAAGGCAGATCAACACAGAGGTCTGAATGATAGGAAGGAAGGAGGACTGTCTATGGTGACCAGCGGGGTTCAACAGGGATCCCCATGGTGATTATGGTGTATTTCACACCCTCATGGGTACTTAGAATGGCCTACAGTAAGTATATCAGCCAGGATTCCTGGTGGCAGATATTATGGGCTTATTCTGGTTGGTTTGAGTTGTCAAAATGCAACCCAAATGTCATCAGAGAATGGTTCCCCCAGAAATTCCAGTGCAAACACCTGGCAGCTCACAGAGTGGTGGCTAGTCTAGAACCTGCATCATCGCTACTTTGGAAAGTGCATGTACAGACTGCCACCCTCGCAGAAAACCGAGCGCCAGAGTATGTTTGGGGTGGCTGAGACTTTAATTCTGCGTGCAAACAACACTGTCTGCACACACTCACTGAGATACGAGTTGCCGCTGGTGTGGAGCTGCGCAGAAATGCTCCCCGAGGTTATCATCGGAAGCGCAGAGCACTCCACACTTGCCCAGCCCCGCTGAGCAACCAGGACGTATAGAGCGTGTGGAGAGGAGAGATTACCCTGTTCATTTCAGCCACCCTTATCAAGGCCAAGTCCATCATGTGATAATGTGTGAATGAATCAGAAGGGGTAGCCCGGGTATTTCTGTACTCATATCAACATTCACACTTCAATATCAGCCAGCTCTCATTTTCCTTTTCCGAGTTTTTACTGGCCACTTTTCACGTGGGCCTTGGAACCTCCTCTTACTGGTTTGCTAAGAGTAGAAGCCAACTCTGGACCAGGGGTTGCTACATCGATAAAATATCCTTGCCGAACTTCTGAAGGGCAGTGTCTTCTGCTATCATTTTTCTTCTCTGGAAATGATGGTCTCATAGGGGCCCAGGATCACACATTCATTCATCAAACATCTTTAATTGAGCATTTAGTAAGTGCCAGGCACTGTGCTAGGTCCCAGAGATACGTGAATGGATATGGGAGGCACATTCTTTGCTTCATAGAGCTCCCAGGGTGGTGGAGAAGCTGGATATTAAAAAGCGAAGATATAAATAAACACATAAAAGCACATTTTGTTAAGAGCCATGAGAAGCTGGATCCTAATGAGGTAAATTTAAAACCAGAACACCTGCATTGGTTGGTTTTCTTGTCTTTCTTCCTCTCTCCCCCACCCCTACTCTCAAATACATACAAAAAAAAAGTGTGTGTATGTATGTGTGTGTGTATATATATATATATATATCCTCATATATACATTTATATGGATATATACACACATATATATGGAGATATATATATATATATATATATATATATATATATATATTAATTAGAGAGGAAGAAAGAGGGAGAGAGAGACAGAAACATCAATGTGAAAGCAAAACATTGATTGGCTGTCTCCTGCACACCCCGTACTGAGGATTGAGCCTATAACCAGGGCATGTGCCCTGATCAGGAATTGAACCAGCAACCTTTTGGTGCATGGGCCAGTGCCCAACCAACTGAGCCACACCAGCCAGGGCCAATATATTTTCATTCGGTGTCAGTCTTTGTGAGATCTGAGTGCTCTATGCAATCTCAGTGATGCCACGGGCAGAGAGCACCAGCGACACAATGGGCACGGTGGTTTTTGGATGCAGCCTGCATTGGGGTTGACAGAGAGCCAACCGCCATATGCATCTATCTGCCGAATCTAAAATCACAGGGACCACACAAAGCAAGAGTTTTCCAAGTCCTGTATCTCCTTGGGAGCCTGCCTTCCCCTCCTACCCATTTCACCTCTCTTGTTAGAAATGGACCACCCAAAGGTTGGGATGGATCAGAATCTTCAGGCCAGCTTTCACAAAGGAGGTGAGCCAAAGGTCAGGGAGCCCTCTCGTTCATTCCCAGAGAGAAGCCCTCACACGGGGCCCTGAAGCTGGACAGTGTTGATAAAACCCCAGACTCCTTCCTTACATCTTCAGCTAGGAAGAATCCAACAGCTCACGGTGTCAATGAGAGTGACAAGGATTATGAGTCAGCATAAGTGGATCACCTCACAAATCAGGACGTAGCCAACCTGGTTCACCCCTGGGACCTGGACATGTCAACACCTCAACATGTTTTAACTTCGTCACCAAGTATGTTTACAGGTATTTGTATGGAAAACAATACAATAATTAATAAATAATAATACAAAAATAAATTCTGTGGTTTTTTGTTTTTGTTTTTTTATCCTCACCTGAGGACACTTTTTTTTTTTTTCATTTATCTTCAGATGGGGGGTGGGGGGAAGAAAGAGAAACATCGATGTAAGAGAAACACATTGACTGGTTGCCACCCACATGACCCCAGGTGGGGTGGGGACAAACTGCAACGAAGGTCCGTGCCCTTAGAGGGAACCGAACCGGGGTTCTCCAGTCCACAGGCCGACGCTCTAACCACTGAGCAAAACTGGTCAGGGGTAAATTCTGTGTTTTGTATAGTCACAACTATAAACCTACTTTTGCCCCCACCCTGTTTAGAGGAACGCCGCCCTCAAGGATATTCAAGGATATTCGCGGAAGACACTGGGATCAGCTTTGTGACGTCTGTGAGCTCACACACTGAGTTCGATCAGGGCCTCCAATCAGAACTGGATTCTGAGCTGCAGCACAGCTCCCAGCCCTGGAAGGACACGCACACTCCCCCACCCACCCACCTTCACCAACCCACAGAGCAGATGGAGCCCAGCTTCCACGCTGGTGACCAACTTGCCAACCTCAGGGGGAACATGAAGACACTGCCTTGGATAAAGGAGCCCGGGAGGTAACTGCTTAGGCAGCCGGAAAATTGGGGTGCCTCCTGGCTCCCCTTGGGAGACTTTCTCTGAACATGGAGGTGGCTTCCAATCAAGGACTCTTGTCACATACAATGCAGATAAGTAATAAGGAAGATAGGCAGCTAAGACTAATTGAACGCACACTGTTCTGCATTTGATGCTGTACCTTCGTGATCTCATTCAAGTCTCCCCAAAGCTCCAGTAGAGGGTTTCCATTATTACACCCATTTTAAAGATGAGCACAGTAAGGCAGAGAGAGGTCTGAACTCAAGTCTGTCTTAACCACAATGGCCTCTCAGTGCAACCACTGAGATCCTGAGATACCTGGCCAAGCGGGACCACAGACCTCCGGAATCAAAGAGGAACAAAAGTGCTTGACTGCTTGTAAGAATCTATACAGACACATTTTATATTATATTCCAAGATTTTTCGGAGGGGATTGAAATCATCTCTTCAAACATAAAGCTCTCATGTCACGAAAAGGAGCCTCAAAGAGCTCTGAATTACAGACCACTTCCCAAGGAAGGGCCCAAGCAGCTGGGACATCCATAAAGGGGGACACCTGAGGAAGGCAGGAGGCCCTGACTTCACGGTCTGTTAGAATGAGTCCGGAGGAAATAAACAAGTTATTTTTCTCCTGCACTCACGTGCTCTGACCCAGAGCCAGCGGGAGAGTCCTTACAATTCAGTGACTAATCAGATGATGGGCCGTGAAACACACCTCTGAATGTCATCAGAGTCCAGGGATCCAGAAATAAGCTGTCACCACAGGGACGTGTGCCCTCTGGATATAATTTCCAGAACATGTTTCGTAATGTAGGGCTGGGACTTAGCAAGCCAGACAGGAAAGGTCAAAACACAGCCCCTGGTCTGCTGCACCCGGCCTGGTCTCCTCCTGCCCCACACACTGCTCTCTGCTTGCTGCCCAGTCCCTGAGCCCTCAAGTCCCTTCCCTACCACCACTAGGAAAGCCAGCTGACCCGGTATGGATGTCCTGGGGGTCACTGAACTGTCACTGAAGGCAGACCTCACTGTTTCCTTGACTTGCCTTGAACATATTTAGAATAACTGTCAAAAATGAACAAGTAGTTTATTCACCAGACATTTAGATGTCAAATGATCACTGATACCAGATCCTCCACTTATTAAATGTGCCTACATTGAATGACATGTTTTAAAATAAGTTCTCTTTTTAAAGTAACATTCGGTGGGAGTAGAAAACGTGAATGGAACTTTTACATGAGCAGAAAAGGCATCTGTATCTGGGAAATGCACATTAAATAATTTTTAAAATGTAAAACTTATGATTATTTTATTAGTATCCTTGACTGGTTTTTTTTTTTTTTTTGGTTAAGGCAAAGGATTTGGCTGCTGGTAAAAATACAGCCATTCATTGACTAGATTTACCAAAATCGTATCCTTTTCTGGATAAGGATCTAGGCATCCAACGCAAAAACTCTCTCCTTTCAACCTGGACCCCAGCTGAAACTGACCAACACAGGCTTCCCTGCGGCAGTGCTCTCTATCCTGTTGATGCACGTTAAGCACTTGTAAACTTCTTAAGAGCAAGTCAATTACCTTGTTATTGTTTATTGAGCAGAGTCATTTATAAAGTCAATAAGTGATCAGATGGAGAGGACACTGTGCACCTGCTAAGTGGGAAGGAGGGGGGAGAATCAATGGGGCTCGACGTGGAACCGGCCACGGCCACAGGGAAGCGCTGTCCCCTGCAGACACAGGCCAGGGCCACGCAATGGCTCCTTTCTACCAGGCATTCCAGGATTACAGCCAGGTGCTCAAGAACTGAGACTCTGAACCCCTTTGATCCGAACCCTCCGGAAATTCACGCGCATACCGGGGAATGATTTACTTTGGACTGTAGGAAAATCAAATCTGGGAAAGACTTAGGCGCGTTAATGAGTAACTGGGAACTGACTGAGGATTATTCACAAGGGAGAAAAAGGTGAGGGAAGCAGTGTGCCTGCTCCAGACAAGCAGGGGTGCTGGGCACCCCGCACCCAGCAGCTCGCCCACACTCCAAGGAGCCCAACAGAAAGACCATTCCGAGCACAGGAAGGGGGGTGAGAAGTGACAGGAAAACTTTTCCCACGGTTGGCCAATACGTCCCGTGCGTCTTTTTAGGGATCAGGGAGTACAGCAGTTGCCTCACAGGGATTATGCAGGACAACTGCAGGGAAAAGACATCACTTCAGTCAACTGACACATAAACAAGCATTTATTATGTGAGGTCGCTGAGCTGAGAGGTTCCAGGAGGGACATCATCTCAGGCCCTGCCCGGCCCCAGAGTTTACATGTTTGAAGAGACTAGATTAATAATCACACTTCATTAGCTAATACTGCCCCAATTTCACACCTGACCTTGTCAATAAAAACACAGATGTAAAGAAATAATATCAGAACTTATATGCATATATGCATAACAAGTGGACACAGACAATAGTGGGGTGAAGGCGGAGGGGCGGGTGGGAGTGGGGAGAAGGGGGTCAATGGGGGGAAAAAGGACAGCTATAATACTTTCAACAATAAAGCTATACAAAAAGAGATGATATCCAAGTTTACCAGTAAAAACTGATCGATATGCCCATGGATGAAACAGTAACTAAAAGAGTGGTTTTATTGGTTTCCTAACAAAAACTGCACAGGGAGGAAACAATGATTATTTCATTAAAACATCAGGGTGTGTGTGTGTGTGTGTGTGTGTGTGTGTGTGTGTGTGTGTGTTTAGGGGCCACTATATTCTAAAACTGAGAGCTGAGGAAATAAATGTGTGGAGTTTCTAAAATAGCACCTTTACTTAAGTATAATTTACAAAAAAATAAAATGCATGGTGTAAAGCATAAAACCTGGTGGGTTTTGACAAATGCTTGCACCCATGAGACCACAGGACATTTCCAATGCCCACCTAAGAAACACCCACCCACCCGAGTCACACTCCTTTGAAACCCAGTCCAGCCCCAGAAAACCAGGGTTCTGCTTGCTGTCACTACAGCTTACTGAAGGTGTGAGCTTCATAGGCAAAGCACCCACCTGACTTCTGCCTGAAGGCTGTTTAGTTGGGGGTGCAAGGGTGTTAGGTATGTTCAATTTCATTTTGCTCAGCAACGGCTGAGAGGGCTTTGGAAGGACTGCAGACAGGCCTGGGGGTGGGGGAACTGTCAGTCTCAGAGTATGAGAATCTACTGTCTCCAGCACCCAACCCTCTGTGGTTTTTGTTTTCGTGACAGGCATTTCAACCAAAAGAAACAGGTGCCACACAGCACATGAAAGGGATGCCTTGCAACACACACGAGGATCAGAACCAGTTCTGGAAGCATCCATAAGAGCTGGATGAGATTACCCAGCTGATGTGGGTCAGTGGTTAAGCATCAACCCATTCCTGGTCAGGGCACATGCCCAGGTTGTGGGCCCAATCCCCAGTGGGGGGCGTGCAGGAGGCAGCCAATTGATGTTCTCTCTCATCGATGTTTCTATCTCTCTTTCCCTCTCCCTTCCTCTCTCTCTAAAATCAATAATGAAAAAATACTAAAAATAAATAAAAGTTGGATGAAATTACTGCTGGCTTCTAACACAAACTTCTGTTTGCCTTCTCATTCATGTAGTTATGTTTGTTTTGTTTTAAACAACTTTATCAATATGTAATTGACATACAATATACTGAGTACATTTAAAGTGCATAATTTGACATATTTATACTTTTGACATATTTATACGCCCATGACCGACACCAATATCAATATAGTAAACAATTCCATCACCCTCCCAAAGTTTCCTGTTACCCTAATCCCTCCCTATTCCCTTCCCTGAACCACCCCTCCCCTTCCAACGCAACTATAGTTTGCATTTTAAAATTTTTATACAAATGAAATCATACATATGTACTCTTTTTGTCTGGCTTCTTTCATTCAGCATTACTGTTTTGACATTCACTGATGTTTCGTTTATCAATGTATCAATAATTCATTCCTTTTTATTGTACAGCAGTATTCCATTATATGAATATACCACAATTTATTTATCTATTCAGCTGTTGATGGGCAGTTTTGGGCTATGACAAATAGTGCTGCAGTGAACATTCACAGATAAGACTTTTTATGGGTATATGTTCTCATTTCTCTTGAGTAAATACTTAGGAATGGAATGGCCAAATCACATGGTAGGTGTATGTTTATCTCTTTAAGATCCTGCCTGACTGTTTTAGCCAATGGTTGTACCATATGACATTCATCCCACCAGCAGAATATGAGAATTCCAATTGTTTCACATCCTCAAAATATTTTTCATGTTCAGCCTTTTAAAATTCTGGTCATTAAAAGAGGTGTAGTGGTATCTCAGTGTGGTTTTAATAGCAGTTCTAATGACTAATGATGGTGAGCATTTTTTCATGTGTTTACCTTCATTGAAGTATCTGCTCAAATTGTTTGGACTTTTTGTTACTGGGCTGTTTGCTTTCTTATTAAGTTTTAAGCATTCTATATATACTCTGGCTATAAATATTTTTTCAGATATATTTACATAGATTTACAAATACTTTCTCCCTACCTGTGCCTTGACTTTTCATTCTCTCAATATTGTCTGTTAAAAGCAAAAGTTTTTAATCTAGATGCAATCCAATTTGTCAGATTTTTCTAAAATTTTATAGATCATTCCTATCATATCGTGTCTGAGAAATCATTAAGATTTCTTAAGGAAATGTAGACTTTCTCCTACCTATGTTTTCTTCTAGAAGTTTTATAGATTTAGGCCTATGTTCTCATGCCCTTTTGAGTTAATTTTTTTTTTTTAAGCCTCACCTGAGGATATTTTTCTATTTATCTTCAGACAGAGTGGGAGAGAGAAAGGGAGAGAGAAAAACATCAACGTGAGAGGGACACATCGACTGGTTGCCTCCCACACGACCCTGACCAGGGCCAGGAACAAACCACAACCAAGGTACATGCCCTTGGTCACAATCGAACCCAAGACTCACTGGTCCACAGGGCCGAGGCTCTACTGCTGAGTCAAAGCGGCCAGGGCTGAGTTAATTTTTGTATACTGTGCAAGGTTTGGGTCAAAGTTTCTATGTTTGCATCTGCTTATTCAGCTTTTCCAGCACTATCTGTTTAAAATCCATCCTTTCTCCACTGAATTGCCACTGAATCATGGTTGAAAATCAGTTGTCATATGTGAGTCAATTTCTGGACTGTCTATTCTGTTCCATTGATTTACTTACTATACTGTCTTGATTACCATAGCTTTAAATTAAACCTACTTGCCTGGCTGGTGTGGCTCAGTGGCTGAGCATCAACCCATACACCGAGAGGTCACCGATTTGATTCCTGGTCAGGGCACATGCCCAGGTTGCAGGCTGATCCCCAGTGGGGGGGGGGGGGGCATGCAGGAGGCAGCCAATTGATGTTCTCGCTCATCAATGTTTCTCTCTCTCTCTTCCTCTCCCTTCCTCTCTCTCTAAAATCAATAAAGAAAAATATTTTTAAAAATAAGATAAAATAAATTAAGCCTACTCACTTCATTGAGCCTGTAAGGAAACTGAGGCCTGAGAGTTGAACTGTTTTTTTCTCCAAGTTCAAAGTTTCTTCTATTGGCACCCCATTATGTCCTGAGATTTAATTATTAATTATTTTACATGTAAGAAGAAACTGCATACCAAAAAAAAAAAAGTAGTTAGCATGACACAGATCAACATATTTTTACTGCGAGGAAAACAAGCTTTAAACCTATTAAAAGTAAGCTTTTAGCAACAGCAAAGAAACACATTTCAGTCACATAAAATATAACTGGTCTCTCCAACACTTAGGGAGCCCCCGCACCCCACCTGCCTGGTCAGGGCTCATTCTGGCCCAGCTAAGGTCCCTGCCATAGGCTTTGACCATCTCCAATCCTTGCACGCTGATGACTCCAACAATTTGTTTGCTTCTTCATTAGTGCTATGTGATGAAAATATTTTAAATTCTTGTTTTAAATTCCTAGCTTTACTGTTTAGGAAGCTATGTTCTGGAAAAGCAAATATAAGCTGCTGGATATAGGCTGGGGCAGACATCAGGGTAAGCCCACTGTCTTTGAATAGGAGAGGAGAACATGAGTTGAAATCCCTCTGTCACTTTGCTTAAGTTACTTAACCAAGCTTTGGTGCCCTTGTCTCTTAGATGGGGCTACTACTTCCTGCCTTGTAAATTGTCATGAAGACAAATTAGGTAATGCTAAAAACATTTAGCACAGTGCCTGGCAAATCATAAGCACTAATAGATGATAGTTATGAACAGTTTACTGTCATCTTCATCCAGAGTCCTCCCCCTTCCTTGACTGCCCTTCCCTATCACCTCCCTCGGATTCCTGGGGGCACCTTAAAGCTGCTTTGTTCCCAGTTCCTCAAATTTCCTGGTCTTAGCTTCCATGATACTGACTCCAAATAATAATGCCTCCTTGATTAATGCTAGATTGAAGGGTTTCTGTTCGTTGTTCTGAAAGAAGTTTCCTTGGACAGACAGGTGAGACAGTGCCCCAGACCTGTGCTTGTCCCAGCCCACAAAGCAGCTCCAGAACGTCTGAGTGCTGTCACTGCACACGCACCACTGGGCTATGACAAAATGCATCATTCGGGTGGTGAGTTAAAGACCTTTATCCCTCAGTGAGAAGCAGAGCAAGTCTTGTCTTCACAGGCCACAAAAAGTAAAGCTATGAGATTCAATAACCAAAATCCCAAAGGGGGGAAAAAAACACTAAAAAAAAAAAATTTCCTTTGGTGCCTCTGCTTTTCCACTGCACAAATCCTGAAAGTTCATATTCTTAATAAAGAAACATTCGACATTTGAAAAGAGATACATTGTTAGAAGCAACATGTTACCTCAAAGATGTTTTTATAGTTTAAATATAAGACATCATTCTAGTAAGTGACTGGAAAAACAGGAATACTTTGGATGCTGATTCAATCTATGCAAACATTAACACCAAACCCCAATTTTGAAATATCAGTCAATGTGTACAAAATAAATTTCATGGCCTTCTCCAAGTATCCCTTCCCCTCCTTTTTCTTATTTTGTCTTAGAGCTATCATTTCAATAAGCAAAACAGAATCCATCTAAATACAGTCTGTGGACTGCTTTCCCACAAGGCATGATGCACCAATGAAAATGTTTGCTGGTGATGTAATCCTTACAGCTATTTTTATTCTGGGCCACAGGCTCCCCTCTCCACAGAGAACAAACAGCAGTGGAATCTCTTCAGAACCACTTGAAAAGTGAAATGGCACAGCTTCCACTCGGCTAACAACGTTCCCCCTGACACAGACCTTCTCCCCTTGTTCCCACATCAAGGGAGCTACGACCAAACACTGACATGAGCTGAGGTGCGTGGCCAGATCTCCAGCAGAGTGCCCAACACACAGCACGCGTGTACTAGATGTTGGAAGAATGGAGCCACTGATCAAGCTCAAGACACCCACAGGGACCGTGGCCCCAGAGTTTAAGCAGGAATCCAGACAGCAGCCATTAGGGGGCCCAGGGAAACAGTCACCTCCCTTCCCTATTCTCAGACCAAAAGAGTAACATTTATGAATGTCTTTACAAAACCCAAGAGGTCCCAGTGCAGAATTTTAGAGTCAGGCCCAAGATAAAAGATAATTTATGGAGGGAAAGAATCGATGGCTAATGAACTCCTGCAGAGATAGTGGGGAACTCTGGTTTCTTCAGAATAAAAATAACATTTTTAAAACTTTCTTCATTCACTTCGCAACATACTCCCACAGCGCTTAGTTCACAGTTGGCTCCCTGTTGACTCACTGAACCACCATGAGCACCTCCAACAGCGGGAATTTCATCTGTGATAGAACAACTTGAACTCTAGTTTCAGCAGCACCAATTTTGGCTACAGAAGGAGGTGGGTGAATACATATGGGGTGGGCAAAAGCAGATCTACAGTTGTTCATATGGGAAAAGGCATACAGGTTATGATCATTAAAATCGCTTTAACTGTGTTTTGTGCACTCACAGCTATAAACCTACTTTTGCCCATCCCTGTATATCTGGTTCTTCCAAGTTCCCTTTCAATGTTCCCATACAAAGAGGCTCTTCAAAAATAAATGGGGAGACTGGACTTACAAGCTTGTATCCCGTAAGTAAAAAAATATATATGCATACATCAAAAAATGTCCTAAACATAGAATAAAAACCAGCATAACAATATGTCTACTTCTCAAAATCACCAGCTTAGCAGAGAATTAGTTGTTTTCCATTCCAGAAATCAGTTATCAGTATCAAGAGGAAAAGTTTCTCTAGGATTTTAGCTAACTATTTCTGGCTATGGATTAAATTATTGATCCCATATTCTAATCCACAAGAGAAAATTCATTTATTACCAGCAATGTATTCTTTCACTGGGAGGGTGGGGGGAGGACAAGGAACAAACGTATAAATTGGTCTCTAACTTTCCATGTGCCCCACACTAAAAAACACAAATTCCTCAAACCAGGAACACTTCTCCCCTCCATGAGGCGAGTAGAAATGGCCCAACTCAATCACCTAGGCATTTATATGAACCAGACCATGAAGAAGGGTGGCCTTTTCCATTCCAATTTAATGAGGACTCATATTGGGACAGTCCTGTTTGGACCCCACATCAGTTTCAGATTCATTACTCAATTTAAAACTACAAGTTTCTTCTTCATTTCGAACTTCTCTCAATTACGGAGTCTTCATGGTCTATTCCAAGCTTGGTACATCCATTAGAAGCCCTGTAAAGCCATATGATTTCATTTCAACTTAGCCCCAGAAGGGGAAAGTACTTAAATGCACAATGTATTCAAAATAAAGATCCATTTCTGACTTGAGGATGTTTAGCTTGATGAGTGTTGGAATTCAGACAATTTTCTTTCCCAGGCAGATGACTCCTGAGTCATGATTGAAAATATCATCACTCATTTACATAAACAACTGACCTCCCCACCCCCCAATTAAGGCAAGCATCCAGGAAAAGATCTTTTAAAAATGGATTTTCAGTGGAAGTAATAATACTTATCAAAATCCAAAGTGTGCAGTTCAGCAGAACTGAATACCGAAAGCACTTCTGATGCTTTAACGGCATTAGATAGCTCTGAAATTATAGTTTAAAAATACTCTCCAAGAACACAAGCCAAATGACTGCAGGATTATAAGTTCTCTCTCCCAGTTGTTCAGGTATTAAAAACAAGCACAAGTAAGAATAGCCTTCAAAAAAAACTAACGAACAGCACATAAGTAACATAATCTATCCAACAAGGGTACAACATCATATGCCTTTTTTCCTCCTTTTACCAAATACCTCTCAATAATAACATTTTTTCCTTCAATTTTCCCCCTTCCTATATATTCTGTCCACTTTCAAACAAAAATTAAAAGGAGACATGACTAAAATGACAGGTGATGGGCACATGGTTCATCATCGAAGCCAGCAGCTTAGCATCTTCTCTCCCTGCCTGCCTGTCTCCCTCTTCTGATGACATGGGGCCATCAGGATCAGCTAAGATCAGCTCCCATCTTGAGAACCTTAACTTAATCACACCTGCAAAGTCCCTGTACCATAGGAGGAACACAGAAACCGGTTCTGGGCATTAGAAAATAGACACTTTTTGTGGTTGTGGGGGTGGAGGTTATTCCGTCGACCACAAACACGCCATGATCCTGCAGCCTTTTCTTTTGCATGCTTTTCTAACAAGTAGGGACCTCTGCCTTCAGTATTTCATGGGTCAATTCATTCAGAGGTCCTCTCTCAACACAACTGCAAATTAAGCGATTTTCTGGGATTCATGATTCAAGAATAGTTAAAGCTCTCTGGGGGGAAAAATCCATGTTTCCATCTGTTTCCAAGAGAGGAAAAAGTACTAAGTCAGAGCCCAGTTAGTGAAGGACAGATTTTGGAGAGCACATAATAAAACAACATTCAAAACATTTCATAAGATAGTGAATAGAAATAAGCAGTAAAATGGGGAGGCCCTCACCCAGCCAGTGTGGCTCACTGGTTGAGTGCTGACCCATGCACCCAGAGGTCACAGGTTCGATCCCCAGTCGGGCATATGCCCAGGTTGTGGGCCTGATCCCCAGTAGGGGGCATGCAGAGGTGGCCAATCGATGTTTTCTTTCATTGATATTTCTCTTGCTCCTTCTCCCTTTTCTCTCTAAACATCAATAAAGAAAACAAATTTTTTTTTAATGAGGAGGCTCTCAAAGTACCACTGAGCTCTCGGAGGCCTTGCAAATCTTCAGCTTGTTCCTATACTAAGAAGCACAGTCATCTGTCACTGATTTGTGGACTTCCTCCCCAGCCAATCTGTCTTATTTTCCACAGATACACCCTTCTATCATTTATCTTACTCCCTGTTCCTTTTCTTCACTGCCCTTATTACATTAAAATATATGTGTGCCCACGCATGTGTGTATGGATATAGACATAACCTTTCATTGTATCTTCTTCTTATAACTTGAGAAGCATTACTATTTTTGCCCTGTTGAAATATGCAGGTACTAATAACACTTTGGAGCCACCAATAGGTTTCAACAGTAACCACATTATTCGTAGCTTTTCATATGCGCCCTCTTGTGGCAGCCAGTACTAGAACAGCCTTGCAAGGAGATACTTCTAAAATAGGTGCTGTCAGAGTCCAAGAATTGGTGCAGATTTTATACAAGCTTACAAATGTACAGTGTGGACGACAAAGGGGCCACATACTAACCCTGACAAGCTCAGGGAAGGCCTGCATGGCAGCCTTACAAACTCAGAGACCTAAAGTAGCCACATAGGATGGTCTGAAATTAAAACTTCCTAACTAAAATCGAGTCATGGCAGGTAGTCATGTCCTAGGCCGGTATCTTCCCTGACAAAGGTTAGTCTTTACCTTAACTGGGCCTGTCTATATTGTCTCTCTGCATCGAGAATAACACACCTTTGAGATGTCTGGGCAACTTCCTTCTTCCTGATTCTCACCCGAGCAGGAGACCACAGAGCCCTCAATGTAACTGTTATCATTTTAATGGTTAACTGCTAACCATCCTACACTCACAAAGATAAAAGGAGTATGTGTTCATTCATTTTACTCTTTAGCCAACCCCAGAGACTTCCTCACTTTGTTGTTTCCCGTCTCTCTAATCTATCCCCGATGAATTTCATGTAACCCCTGTCTCTTCCCCTTTGATTCTGATGTAAAAAATATGTGGTGCCCTGGTCGGTTTGGCTCAGAGGTTAGAGCATTGGCCTGTGGTCCGGAGAGACCTGGGTTCGGTTCCCACTGAGGGCAGGTACCTCGGTTGCAGTTTGTCCCCAGCCCTGGTTGGGTCATTTGGGTGGCAACCACTCGATGTGTCCCTTTCACGTCAATGTTTCTCTCTCTCTCTCCCTCCCACTCTATCTGAACAAAATATCAAAAAATGTCCTCGGGTGAGGATAAAAAAAATATATATATATGTGGTAAAACTGCCATTTTCTGGAGCGTTTTCTCAATCCATTGAGATTTTGCTTCCTGGCAATTATTGTCAGTTTGGCTCAAATAAACTCATTAAAATTATTTCAGGTTTGGGCGTTTCTTATGTTGACATTATTCTGGCTCAGGAAACCATTTCCTTTATGTGTTACGCATTTTCATTTCGTGATCTTTGGCATGGCCATATAATATACTCAAACTCACAGAAGCAATGGGCATCCTGGTTAAAAAACAAAGAAAATCCAAAGTCCAGTGAAGACAGAAGTCTAAATAAATTGTGGTATGTCACATGATGGAATGTGATCCAGCAACAAAAAGGAATGAACTACAGGTATACGCAACAACATGGAACTCATCTTTTCGAAAAATGTTTAATGCTAAGACAGTAATTCTAGAAGACTACATAAATATGGTACCATTTTTATAGGCTTCCAAAACAAAAATTTGATTTAGGAATTCATATCATGTAATTTAAATACGTGTGTGTGTGTGTGTGTGTGTATAAATATATATATAAATATATATATGTATATGTATATAGTTTAAAAAGAAAAAAAAAACCAAAGAGCACAGAGTTCAGGACCACACTTCCACTTGGTGTGGGGAGGCAGTAGCAGGGGGCAGGTAGACACGACAGTCCTGGTTGAGGGAGAGGCTCGTGTGTCTTTGTCTTATTCTAATGTCTTATAATTTGTGTGTATATTCCACCTATTCTTCAATACAACAAATATGATCATTAAACTATAATGAAGGAATATGTGTAGGTAGGTAGGTAGATTAGATTGGTAGACGGATAGATTGACAGCTGATACCTAACAGATGAACAGACAGACGGGCCAACAGAACCTAAGAGTGAGTTGTTCGTAAGAGAACACGTGTCTTCTCAGGGTCATTCTTGTTTGAATGGCCCAAAGGCTATAGTTTGGGCATAAGGCTAGAAAGATCAGTCTTACTCTGGATGACACAAAGAGCCCCAAGTTTTATTTAAGTAAAACTTCCTTGAAGGATAGACACTCTTCAGCCCCTTCCCATGTACCTGGAGGCTCAGTTTAGGGCTTGTCACTAAGCCACAGAAAGGAAGAATAATTTCACAACTTTTATCCCATCCCTCAGATACCACGTGACCTTGGAAATTAATTATTTCAATTTATTACTTAATAATACTGTACGATTTTTCTATAGCCTTATCCTATGGGTCTCAGTGTCAAGTGACACGTGGTCCTCAGACTGAGCTCTGAGGCTCCATCCTCTCCTCTGAGCCCTGCTGCTTCTCTGGACTTGAGCCCTGACCTTTGTTTCCAATGACTGAGCCGAGCCAGGCTCTCTGCTCGTAACCAGAGCCCCGTCTCTGGATGGCAGCTCTCTGGCACTTAGGCGAACTGAATACCTGCAGCATTGCCGGCAGAGTTCCACACCGCCTCCCACATCCAGTCACAAGCCCCACCCTGCCTAACGGACACTCCACATCACTGAATATCTGGTCTCCCCTCTTGATAAAAGCTATGCATGTTCATTATAGAAAAAAGGTAATAAATCAGGTAAACAAAATCAAGAAAACTAAAACTACATATATTCTTTTCACACAGAAATATCACATTTGTGTACCACCATAATTATAATGTACGATGCCTTATACCTTCCTGTACTTGTTTTGAATTTACAATATTTCTACAACTAGCAATAAAGGGTAATTTCATATCCCTAAATATTCTTTTTCTTTTTAATCCTCACCTGAAGACATTTTTGCATTTATCTTCAGATACAGAGGGAGGGAGGGAGGGAGAGAGAGAAAGACAAACATCGACATGAGAGAGACACATTGACTAGCTGCCACCCACACAACCCCAACCAGGGACAGGAACAAACTGCAACCGAGGTACACACGTGCCCTTAGAGGGAACTGAACCCGGATCTTCCTAGTCCGCAGTCTGACACTCTAACAGCTAAATCAAACAGGCCAGGGCCCTAAATATTCTTGTACAATATAATCTGAATTAGTTGCACAACATTTCATTTATTCCAGTTACCATAGCTGCATTAAAAAAACAAAAACAACAACAACAACAACAAAAAACACCTTACTGGTATAAAACAAAAATCACCCTCAAACACAGATTCTGCCTCAGGGCCTTTGCACTTGCTGTTCCATCTGCCTAGAAGCTCTTCCTCCAGGCATGATTCACAACCTCACCTCCTTTAAGTCTTTGCTCAAAACTCATTTTTAGGACGGTCTTTCCTGAGCATTTCATTACAACTTGACACATTCTCACACTCCCTAACTCCCTCTACTGCTTTAGTGTCTCTTAACCACCATCTAACATTATGTACTGTAGTAACGTCTATTTTCTGCTCACTCACTAGAATGTGAACTCCACAAGGACATGCTTGTTTGTCTGTTGTTTTTTTTTCTCTTCCACAAATGCCTGGCAATAAGGTATTTGATATACATTTGTTTGAAAGGATGGATAAATAAAAGAACATATATATGTATACATAATTTTACAAAAAGACTGGAAGGAAATAAAATTGAAAGTGAATTTACTTTCTGGGTGATGGGGTTATTTGGGATTTGGGTTTTCATCTTTTAGTGAATTTCCTATATTTTTAGTTTTCTAAACTAACATATTTTATAAACCAATAAATATTTTTTTTTCAAAGCCAGTAGGCAAATGTGACTACAAATAAAATGTCTGGGAACAAAAGAAAGACACAGAGAAAGAAAGAGAGAGAAACAGGAATGGTCACTGTAATAAATCTAACCGAAAGTAATCTGACAGGGTGATCAGATCATAAATTCCTAACTGGACAGGTCATGGTGAGTAGTCACGTACCAGGCCTAGTAAAAGGTTTATCTTTGTCTTAACCTTTGAAATGCCTTTTCAGACCCCTGGAAAGAGTAACCACCCTCCAGAGAGCACAGAATCTTGTTAACTCTCCTGTAATCCAATCCCTGCCTTGCCTCCTCCCACTTGCGCGTCACCTTCCTGAAGTCCCCTCCTTCATTCCCAGCGCATATAAGAAACTGCAAACTCACTCTCGGAGCAGTTGAGACCTCGTTTTCCCGCAGTGTTGTCAGTTTGGACGCAAATAAACTCTTATAAAAAAAATTCTCTACAGGTTTGGGTGTGGAAGGAAAGAATGTTTAACTACCTGTGAAGTCTTTATATTCAAATAATTGTAACATAGGCTAGGGCAAGATAAGAGAAATTAAACTACTAGTCTTCCTCCTCTGGTAATTTAAATTTACTGAGGCAGAGAAAGAATGCTATTATTTAACAATTAGTCTAGCTTAATTATTTTATATATTTATAAATGAACTACATTTTCAAATCCTTAATAATTCAGGATCCACTACCTAATCAAACCTAGTAAGCATGAGATTAAGAGAATCTGCAAACATGGATAAAAATGATCAGAGTCAGAATTTTCATTTGTTATCAAGTGGTTATTGAGACCCACGGGGATACCACAGGGAATGACAATGTACACACACCTTTAATTATGGAAAGATACAGCAGTTTAAAAATAATAGGGGAAAATGGTGACAGAATTAATGTGAAATCAGATTATTATGAAACTACAGTAACGTAACAAAAATTATAATAATAGTAAGTGCTTTTCACTTAAAGAGTCCTAGTATTAAGTCATTTAGGGTCACCTCAGGGCTTCTGCTCCCAGACCCACAGAGAGCCTGACCCCTGGGTTTATGCCCATGTTTGACTCAATAAATCTGTTTAAACATAAGGAGAATATGCTATTCATGAGTGGAATGTACTTGGACAATGTACTGCCCTTGTCAATGAAACGAGTAGGCTATGAGATGCACTGTAGTTTCTCGTTCACTTGTTTTTAATGCCTTGGGAAACTTATCGGCTGCTGTCATGGATGCCCACATCGGTTTCATGAAGAGCTCTTCCCTTCAACTCACACTACAGGCATGTGTTTTAGTTTGACAGACTCCTGAGAGAGGAATGGCACTTCAGTGTCTAGCATGAGGCATTTTTAAAACTCATAAATAGCCCTGCCTGGTGTGGCTCAATTGGTTGAGCATCGTCCTTTGCACCAAGAGGTCACTGGTTTGATTCCCGGTCAGGGCACATGCCCAGGTTTCAGGCTCTATCCCCAGTGGGGAGCGTGCAGGAGGCAGCCGATCCATGTATCTCTCTCTCCCCCTCCTCAAGATTCTAAAATCAATTAAAAATACTTGAACAAACAAACAAACAAAACTTGTAAATAGCCAGGCCAGTGGATGGAGCGCTGTCCCATGGACTGAGAGGTCCCGGTTCGATTCCCAGTCAAGGTACATGCTCGGGTTGCAGGCTTGATCCCCAGTAGGGGGCGTGCAGGAGGCAGCCAGCTGATTGATGTTTCTCTCTCACATGGATGTTTCTATCTCTGTCTCCTTTCCTCTCTTTCTAAAAAATAAATAAATAAAAACACATTTAAAAGAAAAAAAATAGTAAATAACTTTTTATATAGGTACACCATTGATGGTGAAGAATAAGCATTCTCCATATCATTATCTTTCAAAACAGCTTTAAAAACTCCTTACAGTCCTTTGTTCCATACTCTCTTCACATTGGGTAATTTTCAAAGTCTAGCTTCAAGAAATGAGCACAACAGACTGGAATCCGGATGAAGACTTTTGAGAAACTTTCGGACCCCATCTCAGTGACTCTGGCTGGGAGGTCGCTGTCCCTGTCAATGAATGGATCTGTTTTTTCCTGAGAGAGGAAGAAAGCGGCTTTGACTCTCCATTGTGTAATACATGACTACAGAATTGTGCTCAATTTTTTTATTTTTTTTTAAAGAAATAAAAAGCCTATTCGAATTTTCATTTTGGCAGGGCAGAGATTAAAAGTGGTGCTTAGCTCCCAGGCTAGCCCCAGACATTTTCAGCCAAAACTTACCCAAGCACAGATATGCTTATGCTAAAATCCAGCACATTCTGAATTTAAGTGAACTTTCTTCTTGAGGAAAAGAATTTCTGTTTAATCCAATCAAATTCATCCTTCATAGCAAGATTTTCTTTTAAAACATATGGAGATGTGCCTCCCTGTTTATAGTTTTGGCTGCAATCAAACTAAAAACAGTTTCCAAATATTATGCCTTAACAGAAAGGTACAAGCACAAGGTTATAAAATACAAGTTACAGGGTGACTTCTAGACACATTCAAAATGCTAAAACGGTACAATCTAGTAGTTTCAATACATGAGTAAGAATTACTGATATGCTTAACAGCCAAGAAAGTAAACTTTTCAAGCTACCATGTGTAGGAAGAAAAAAAAAAGCCTAAAATGACATCTGCTATGCCCACGTCACCAAACCAAGGCTTCATGCCTAATCTGACTACAGTTTCAACCTTCCCCAGGAATGTCATCTTAACCAGCCAGTCTAGAAGTTTCTGGTGAGCACCTATGAGGTCATCTGCCACATGGGTCCTTTCCATCCCCCAAAGCACCAAGAGGTAATCCGTTCCTTACGACCCCTGCCCCTCTCTCTATAAAAGCTTTCCATTTTGTGTAGCTCCTTGGAGCGCCTTCCGTTTTGCTAGACGGGATGCTACACAATTCATGAATCATTCAACAAAACCAGTGCGATCTTTAAAGTATACTTGGTTGAATTTTTGTTCACACATGTGACTATTTAATGCCGTTTACGTGAGCATTCGCCCTATGCCATTTTGATGAGTAATGATGATTCATACACATAGAAAACAGTTCTCACACTAAATTCTGTTCCTCAGAGGCGACAGTTTAGCAAACGCAGGATGATTTTTCACTTTCAACAAAACCATAATATTGGGCTCAAGGATTTAACGAGACATTTCTTACTTAAATGCTCCAATCCATTCTGGGCATCTGAGGTGGGGCGAGCTTAAGGCTGGGGTTTTACAACCAAAGATTCTCGGCTCTCCTTCCCCCGGGGAGGGGTATCCAGCTAGAACACTTCAGCAATGATGTGGATACTGACCAGACAAAGGGCATCGTATCCCATGAAGTGGGCCACATAACTGGTTCTCCTGAGAGCAGATGAGACCGGCAAGAGAAGGAGTCATCCTGCAATTTGACTCAGCCAGAGGCACAAGCTCACAACTGTTGCTAATCCCTGTTGGATCTAGAGAGACAGACTGTTAATTCTCGGCTGCGCACTGAAAAGTCTGCTCCAGGTGAGGCGCAGTGGGTCAGCTGCACTCCTCACCGAAACGCCACCCCCACTTCCTAGGGAGTGGCCCTGCCAGAGGCTGGGGTTCTGGGGAAGTCTGTCAGAAAATCCCAAAGCTCTCAGCCGTAATTTTCAAAATTGTTAGTTGCCATGAAAAACCCCTGTATTTTCTGTAAATTGGACCTGAACAATGAAACAAGATTTATGATGAGGACAACTCCTTAACCTGAGTTATAATGTACAACACTATTAAAGAACTAGGGTTAGAAAACCCTGGTCCAACTGAAAACGATCTTGTTTTTAAAAGGTGATGGGCACAATTTTTCCTTTGTTAACGGGATTTTATTCAGTCAGCTGCCACAGATATGTGCTGAAATCAAAAGCTATTCCACTACGGATCAGGTTTCATTTCAATACTAGGAATGAGTCATAAAAGATGCTAATTTGGTTAGGTTGACAGCTCTGTGTAAATCCTGTTCACAGATTGTAGAGTTAGTGCTTACTGGTTATTAAAAAATAGGTCAAGCCTGAGCGCTTCTCGGAATTTACCCACTAAGAATCATCTGCACAAAATTAATTTTCCAGGTACAAAAATCAATATGTGCATGGCATATGATTAAAATGATCCAGTTTTAGTCCTGCCCGTGTGGCTCAGTGGTTGAGCAACGCCCCATAAACCAAGAGGTCGCTGGTTGGATTCCGGGTCAGAGCACATGCCCAGATTGTGGGCCTGATCCTCAGTGGGGGAGCATGCAGGAGGCGGCCAATCGATGCTCTCTCTCATCTATGTTTCTGTCTCTCTCTCCCTCTTCCTTCCTCTCTAAAAAAATCAATAAAGGAAAAAACTTTTTTTTTTTAAGTATCCAGGTTTTACTGCCAATTACAATATTGGAGCTGGCTTTGTTGTTATGTAGTAAAGTATAATACAAGTGAACTTTATGAAAATCTTCTGAATGTCCAGAAAATCTATACATGCATATGTGTGCTGCCATCTTCCTGCTTAATTTTGAAGGAACTACTTTAAGCTACCTTAGCTGACAAAAGCAAGTTTTCCCAAAGAGTAAATAACAGTCTGTGAAATAACAAACCATTAGATGTGGAGGAGGAAGGCATCCCTTTCCTGGCCCCTCACCCCCTAAGGCTTTATTTAGATGTAATTTACATGAAACATTGTACAACTTTTAGGTGAACAATATGATGACTTGATACACATATATATTGCAACATAGATAGCAAGGTTTGTTAACACATCATTATTATTTTGTTGTTTTGGTGAGAAAATTTAAAATTTACTGTTAGCAACTTGAGAATATAATACTATATTGTTGTTAACTATGCTCACTGTGCTGTACATGAAGATGCCCCGAATTCATTCCCCTTACTGGAACTGTGTACCCTTTCACCAACATCTCCTCATTTCCCCCACCACCCAGCCCCTGGCGATAACCCTCTACTCTGTTTTTTTTGCGTTCAGCTTTTTAAAATTACACGTCAGTGAGATCATGCTGTATTATGTCTTTCTCTTCTGTCTGACTTATTTCACTTAGCATAATGTCCTCAAGGTCCATCCAAGCTGTCACCAATGGCAAAATTTCCTTCTTTTTTTAATGGTTGAATGATATTCCATTGTGTGTATAGACCTGTCTTATTTATCCATTTATCTGAGACAGGCTCTCGGTTGTTTCCAAGTCTTGGCCGTTTGAAGAATGCTACAATGAACACGAGGGTGCAGATGTCTCTTCAATCTTGTTTTCATTTTCTTTGGATATTATACCCAGAAATGGAATTTCCAGATCGTATAGTAGTTCTATATTTAATGTTGTGAGGACTCTCTACACTGTTTTCTGTAGTGGCGGCACCAGTCTGCATCCCCACTAATGGTGCATGAGGGTTCCCTTTTTGAGGTGCTCCTTTTTAACGTAAAGTTTACAATGGCTTTTTGAAGGGAGAATGCTCCATTATTTTATTCACCTTTTAAAAAAATTATTATTATTATTATTATTATTATTATTTTTTATCCTCACCCGAGGACATTTTTCCATTTTTTGTTTACGTAGAGTGGGAGGGAGAGAGAGGAACAGAGAGAGAGAGAGAAACATCGACGTGAAAGGGACACATCGAGTGGCTGCCACCCGCACAACCGACCAGGGTTGGGGACAAACTGCAACCGATGTACGCGCCCTTAGCAGGAACCGAACCCGGGTCTCTCAGGACTGCAGGCCGATGCTCTAACCGCTGAACCAAACCGGCCAGGGCTAAAAAGATTATTATTATTAATCCTTACCCGAGGATAATTTTTCATTGATTTTTAGATAGAGAGGGAGAGAGGGAGGGAGAGAGAAACATGGATGTGAGATGGATACATAGATTTGCTGCCTCCTGCGCTGCTCTGATCGGGGCCAGGGAGTGCACCTGCAACCCAGTTATGTGCCCTTGACTGGGAATTGGACCTGTGACCCTTCGGTCCTTGGACCAATGCTCTAACCACTGAACACAGTCAGGTCTGATTCACCTTTTTAACAGTGCATTTAAGGTCCTTAAATGAGCCAACTAGAGCCCCCCGGAGAGAAGGTCTGGCTCATTCTGAACACAAACTACTTACACAGTGCTTGAAAGAGTTGAAACTAATGCTGGTTTGCTAACCTGGGAATCCAGCTGTGCAGCCATGGTGGTGGGTGTTGATGTCTAACTACCGCCAAGTGAGAGCGAGGTGTCTGAGCTCAGCACCTGGGACTTTGGAAGAGGAAAGACCTTGAGCCCACATGGCACATAGGAGCAAGGCAGTGCCTCTCTCTGCCTCCAAGGATCTTCTTATCCATTATTGTATTGTATCCTTACACTAAAGTGGTTTTAAAGTTTTCAGTGTTAAAAAACACAAGCACTGCCCACTACTACAGGAAAGAATCACTGTAAACAACATACCAAACCCTAATCAAAAGAATTCAAGGAATAAATATTTTAATTTCATATCTTCAATGAGCTGACTAGATTAGAAGTGAAATTATACAATGTAAACTGCAGTGAAAAGATATCAGAAGTATTCCCCCCCCCCCCCCACTTCAGACACCAATCACAAGTCCGGCTGTCACATGTGCTTCTGATCCATCAGCTACAGACTGGAGGCTCCAATGATCCCCTCCTTGAGTTCGATTAATTTGCTAGAGCAGCTTAGAGAACTCAGAGAACTCTTTTACTTACTAGATTACCAACTGATCACAAAGAATGTGACTCAGGGACAGCCAGATGGCTGAGATGCATAGGACAAGGTATGGGGAAAGGGTACAGAGCTTCCATGGTCTCTCCACATGTCTGCCATACCCTGTCCTTTCGGGGCTTTATGGAGGCTTTATTACGTAGGCACTGTTCACTAAATCAATGGCAATTGGTGACTGGTTCAACCTCCTGCCCCTCGTCCCTCCCCAGAGGTCAGGAGTTGGGACTGAATGTTCCAACCCTCTACTCCTATGGTTGGCTCCAGTGACAACCAGCCCCCATCCTTCAGTGCACACAAATTGGAACATTGGGTCCCAGAAAATACTTCGAGAAAAATGACTGTCATAACATTGCTCTTTCCTCCCCTGGTCATGCCATCCCTCCCAAACATCCTTCCGCCTCCCTGAGAACCACTGGGTTTTCTTCTTAGACCCAATGTCTCCCTCTGGGGAGTCTTCTGGCAAATTCATAAATGTCCGTCCATGGAAATTTGGGACCTGAAATGGAGGAACAAGCCAGCAGAAGTCAACTGGTCATAAGATTACCCTTTACACTTGAAATAAGCAGTATTTCTAAGAGCACCGTTTTCAAGGTACATAAAATACCAAGTTATGTTTTTTCATAGGATTTAATGGCTCTGGTTTGTCCTTTCTGTGCATTTGTTTCATACTGTCTACTTTGATATGAACCAGGCACCCCGACACCCTCTCTCCAAGTCATACGAGAATGTTTCTGAATTTAAAAAAGTAAGTGCCCGTAAAAATTCATTTTACTGGAATATTAATCCTTCCACTTTCCTCATTTTTCCACTTCTCATATGCACAGCTGGTGAAGTGAATGATGTTCCCCTCATCCACTGCCCAGCTCTTTCTCTCCCATTTGGAAACAGCACTTTAACTTCAGGACAGGTGACATCAAATGAAAAGGGAAAGTACTTGTCTCGGGTTGGGCAAGGACTCAAGAGGTCAGTCAACGTTTGTGTACCCTCACCCCTCAGCCTCGAACCTGCTCCTCCCACCCCAAGGTCCTCGGAACCGACAGTGTGCTTAACCCTTCAGGAATGTTCCAGCACAGTTTCAGGACCCGGGGTCACCCTGGTCCCCACAAGCAGTGCCGTTCATACCCCAAACTGAAGTTTGACAGGAAATCCCTAAAGAAAATGCCTCCATGTCTTCACTTGCAGTCGTCACACATTGTGACAGTAACAGATTCAGGCTGCCCGGTATTACAGCAAGAGGTGAACTGTTCTTAAATGAGTTCCAGCTGGACCTTTGACCTCGATTCATTTGAGTTTTCTTTTACTTTCCCATTCTTATAAGTTACTACAGGACTTATACTTCTGTCACTAACACATTAGTGCAGAGACCCACCCTGGAGGCCCACTCCCCCCCGGCCGACCCCACCAGCACAGCATGAGAGGACGTGTCCTACCTTTCGCTGAGGCTTCTCCACAGCTGTGCACCTGCAACGAGAAGGGAGAGGGCGAGCTTAACCGGTATTCTTCTGCAGAGGCATTTCTCAACTTAGAAATATTCTGACCCATTTAAAACTTTATGCTTAGATCTTTAAACTCTAGAACTATCCAATCACACAGCGTACACCTCTGATATCATAACTAATGCAGGCAACGAGTCCACAAATATTTAAGATACCACTACATGCAAAACACGTGGATAGGTAGCACGGGAGATGGAAAACTATATACCACATGGTCCTGCCTTGAGGACTTCACTGTCTACTGGTGCTGCCAAAATTTGCACTCTATTGAATACAAAACAAGGTAGAAACTATACAAGATGCATGAACCATGAGCATTTTGGGACAAGAGAGAATGTGTCTGCTCAGAAAGCACCAAAAACAGAGATGGCAATTAATTGAGCTTTGAAATGGTGTTGACGAAGGGGAACTAAGACATCTTATTTGAGAAAGGAGGTTTTTAATTCCTTCTTTAGGTGTTTTGAGCTTATATCTAGGCTCAAATGAAATCAACAGGAAAAATATATACCTCGCTTTCATTTGCTTGTGTAATTCCCTCGTAACATTCTTCATTGGATTATGCCTAAATATTAGACTTTCAACTACCAGCTTTAATGAAATGGCTATAAGGTGGTTTCTGTATTTTCCATCAAGTACCAAAGATGTGGTCTCTTGTTCTTCAGTATCCCCTTGTCAGAGATCTATGTGACAAGTTCTACTTAAAATTTAATGCCAGGAAAAAGTTTCTCAAAATTGCTTCATCCTTTCTGCAGATACTAGAATTGTGTGTTTGATCTGGTTTCACTTTTTACCTTGGCTGCCAGTAAGCCCAGGGATAAATCTGTTGCTCCATTCTGGTCACCATGTTGGACTCCTATTCTTCTACTAGACCTCTTGTACGCTGTCTTATTTTTTATGTTCCTTATAAGCAGCCTCAAATGTTTGGGACTTA
The DNA here is from genome assembly GCF_014108415.1 of Molossus molossus. Classification (NCBI taxonomy): domain Eukaryota; kingdom Metazoa; phylum Chordata; class Mammalia; order Chiroptera; family Molossidae; genus Molossus; species Molossus molossus. Next base: position 26,381,427 of record NW_023425366.1, on the reverse strand, counting down.
GATGGCATGTCAAACAAAGCAAATAAACAACACAGAAGAATCCAAGAAATTATGAGCACTAGTGAGATCTCAACTAATGTTGTTAAGATGGATAGACTAAATCCTAGGAGCACCATCTCACCTTGTCATATGACATTTCTCTGACAACACAAGACAAGAGTGGAAAAAGCAGATGAGAGTGTGAGGTGTTTGCTTGTTTGCTTTGTTATTAAAAAGTGGGCAAATGAGCACAGCTGCTGGCTAAGGGCCCGAGGGCCTACAGAACAGCAAGGGCGGTGGCACTGCAGTCACGGAGCACAGACCAGGCTGGGGCTGCTCAGGGCCATGGGACAGCGATGTCAGAGGCTGAGCAGGAAAACACTGAAACTAAGCACCAAGACTGGTTCAGCCACAGCGAGGGGCAGGAGCCTGGACAGAGGGGTCCCCCAAGGACCACCCTTCAGCCTCTGCAGTGGTTGGAGACATTGTACTTCCAGAGGCTAAGGTTAATAATGAGCCCACAGCGAGCGGTGGTGGAATCTAGGCTGTCTTATGAGCCATCAGGGTATAAGCTGGAAGGACAGAGAACAGAGAAGGCACAAAGGACTGCCGTTCACAGGCCAGGATTCCCCACGTGTCTGTGCTCAGTAGCAACCAGGACGTGGCTCAAATGAGTAATGCCGACTATGCAGGAGGGAAGGCTTGAAGAGACAGAGGTGAAAATGCCGCTCAGGTGGCTGTGTGGAGCCCTCGGAGCCCAGAGCATCTCAAAGAGCCGGGGTAGACATCCTCGTTCTTTGGCAATAAGGGAGAAGGAGAAGGTGGTCAAGGAAACGGCCAAGGCTGCAGGAGTTTTTCCGCACTGCCGAAGAGTTCCCTAAAGCCCAGATGAAGGGGCTAATGTAGGAAGCACACACTCAAAGTGCACAGCCAAGAGAGGGAGAAACCACGGCAGCGGGAGGCTGCCCATGCTGGTGTCTAACAGAGGCCTGGGCTCTCGAGGTTTCCCAAAGACAAACCCACAGGAAGGATCGCCATGCTTTCGCTCACCTAGTTCATAGTAAGCATCTAAGATAGTATTAAAAATAATAATGAATACAATCAAATTCTTAACAACGGAAGTTTAATATCTTTCGTCTGAAACGTTGTGGGCATGGGGAAGTCGAGGGGTGGAAGGAGCCAGAGCAGCCTGGGACCTGCTGACTTGGTTGTCCCTCCCCCGTGTTGTTGCTGCTGGCCAAGAAATGTAGCGGGAGCAGCCGGCAGTTCTGGTGGAAGCCGCAGCGTTCCCACAACTGCATCTGGATCTAACTGGAAGCCGAGTCTGTGTCTCCCAGAGACAGTTCATCACAGCCAGGCCCTGGGCTGAAAGGCCTGCGAAGTCCAGCTCCTACCAGCTATGCACAGGCCTCACATGGGCCTTTGTCCTAAAACACTTGACAAAGAGGACGGAGCAGGCACCAGTGTTTCTTCAGCCACAGACTGGGGTATGCTGGGAAAGCACAGTAATTAATCCCATTTCTCCTTTTTTTTTCATTCAGCTGAAATGCTGTATTCAGAGCAATGTCACCCCGTGAAAACCCTGACAGAAAGATTGGCCAGTGACAAATGTGTGCCACACAGGATGGAGCGTGAGAGCTGCAGGGGGCAGAGGGGCCGGGGAGTGTCTGAACCACACTGTAAGCCCAGTGCCCACAGGAGGCCCTGGCACAGACAGGCACTCCCAGACTGCCTGACGAGGGGACAAACCCCATGCTGTCCGACTCTTCCTGTGCCCAAGGCACTTCTCTTTCGCCCTCTTACTCAACCCTTCAACCCTTACACAGCCCTGGAGTATAGGTTGGTTTCTCCCATTTCACAAGATAAAGAGGTAGTAGCTGAATAATAGTTCCCGAAGACCTCAGGTTTTAATCCCTGGAACCTGTAAAATATGACTTTGTGGACAAAGGGATCTATTAGATGTAATTAAGCTGAGGGTCACGCAATGGAGATTATCCTGGATCATCCAGATAGGCCCCAGATACAGTCTTAAGTGTCCTTGAAAGAGGATGTCAGAGGGAGATTTGACACAGACAGGAGAAGGTACGGTGACCATGAAGGCAGAGACTGGAGTGATGCGGCTACAAGCCAGCTAGACAAGGGAGAAGTCAGATCCTTCCCCAAAGCTTCTAGAGAGACCACAGCCCTTGTTGACACCTTGACTTGGCCCCATGATACTGATTTTGGACTACTGTCCTCCAGAACCATGAGAGAAGAAATTTCTGTTGTTTGGAACCACCAAGTTTGTGGTAAGTTCTTATAGCAGCCAAAGGACATGAATGCAGCCTATGACTGGGTTCTCTCCACTGGCAAGAAATGGAGTGAGTCAGCTCAAGAACTAGAGACCCATTAGGCTAGAAGTCTCTCAACTCTACCACGATACTTTTTTTAAAGGACTGAATCTTTGCAATGCAGGGGTTCCTTGCAATTTGTGAATATGGACGTTCCATATCTGCAAGAATAGCAAACCAATGAGTCAGTGCTAAAAATGATCTCTGTGTAGGGGGCCGAGAGTGAGAAAGGGACAGTTAGGAAGTCTTTCAGCTTTATCCTTGGCCTTCCACATCCATCCATTCTGTGTAACTTGTGCTAGGACCACTGAAAATACAGAGACGCTCAGCTTGCTCTGTGAGTCGACTTCCGCTACTGAGCTAAAATGACTAGATACAATTTGTCAGTGGCTATTTCTATTAAGATTTCCATTAGGGAGGCTCTGGAGGGTGAAACTGTTACAAAGACTAGTTGAGAAAAGCAGGCTCTCCTCTACCAGTTATGAATCAAGGCAGACATGGGGATCGCCAAGCACTGATCCCACCGAACCCCGGTACAACATCCTACAGCACTGAGATGCTCCACCTCGGGGTGGCCTTCACACATCTCGGGCAAACAGAGACCATCAGGGCAGGTGCCTGTGAGGTTAGCAGTTAGGAGTCTGTTCTCTGAAACAGAAGAGGGGGTTAGGGAAGGAGAGAGGAGGAGGAGAGAAGGAGAGAAGAAGAATGCATACCAGAATATCATCTAAATCTATAGATCATGAAAAGTAATGACTGGACAAAACCAAATTTGTTCACTGTTTGGAATGAAGAAATTTTAGTTTAAGAACTATAAAGACTTAAAATATACACCGGATTGAAGTCCACTTCAGAACATCATGATGGTAAGTATGTAATAGCTTATGGCCCTGGTCTCAGAGTTGGCATCAGGAGAAGGGTACCCTCTACAAAGAGGCCCTGGTGCCCCTGTTGGGCTAGAACTCTCGGCAGGTCTTATATGTATCCATCATGTGGACCCCAACCAAAATTATCCCTCCATTTGGGATTACATTTAGTGAAATCTAATGCCTTATTGTAACCTTCTCTTAGCCATTTTTATTCAAATCAATCTCACCACTTTTAGGTTCACGGGCTCAATTATTCCAAGGAGGGATTTTTGCCCATTTGCAAAATAAGCTCAAAACCTGGTAGAAGAGGACCCTGTGAGCATGGAAAAGCCTGACTTAATTTATAATATAGATAAATTAGTCATAAAACACCTTCAGAAAAGTTTAAAATTAATTTAAATTCTCACTTTTAAAAAAAAATGGTTTTATTGGTTTCAGGGAGGGAAGGAGGGAGGGAAGGAGGGAAAGAGAGGAGAGACATTGGTCAACCGCCTCCTGCACGATGCCTACTGGGGATGGAGTCCAGAATCGAACCACAACCTCCTGGCACATGGAACGCTGCTCAACCAACTGCACCATACCAGCTGGGCAAAGTACTCCATTTCCAACTTCATGTTTAAAATTAGTTCATTTTTCTTCATCAGCTAATTTTTTTTTTTTAATTTAACCATTACTTAATTGTTTTTAAGCCTTGAATTATTTTTGTTCATTTTGAGGTATAAAAAAAATTTATATAAACCAGTCTTTTCTGAAGGCCCATTTTCATCGTGTAGGATGTGATAAATATTTACCTGCTATCCTCCCTGTAACCTACTGAAATATCAAAATGGAATTTAAAATCATAGTGTTCGGAGCTAAAGGAGAAAGCAGCAGATACAAACCTTTTGCCCTCGAGTAGTAGCTATGACTGGGGACAACATCAGTTAGATAAATAATACATATTAAATAAATGTTTAACAAATGAATATTTAATCAACATTAAGAACAGCAAAGCCAATGCCTGTGTCACCTGACATTCTGCTCCTTTTCAAAGGACTTCTTGGTTCATATGCCAACACAAAGACCACACAGTCAGGCTCTAGAAAAGCAAATGCCACAATAATGAATTCTGAGTTTTCTTACCTCTCTTTCTAGACAAAACCATATCCTTTATTATTTGCATAATAACACGCCCAAGTATCATGACGGCAATCAGGTGATACACTCTCCATGGAGTCAATGCGAGGAACCTGTTGGCAAAAATAGACAAACCATTTCAGCTGGAGGATTTTGTTATTATTTTTAATTAGGTTTAGCTTTAGTTTATGCCACAGAAACAAACAATAAAACATATTCCGCCCGGGCCGGTCTGGCTCAGCGGTTAGAGCGTCCGCCTGCGGTCTGGAGAGACCCGGGTTCAGTTCCCGCTAAGGGCACGTACCTCGGTTGCAGTTTGTCCCTGGCCCTGGTTGGGTCGTGTGGGTGGCGACCACTTGATGTGTCCCTTTCACATTGATGTTTCTCTCTCTCTCTCTCTCTCTCTCCCTCCCACTCTATCTGAACAAAATATCGAAAAATGTCCTCGGGTGAGGATAAAAAAAAAACAAAAACACATATTCCAACAGTGATTTCACTTTTCAAATCACCCCAATGTGATCATATAAAAGTTATTTAATAGGCATCAACGTCAGCAAAATAAAAGTGCTTGAGCGATGTGTACTTTTGTGCTAGGCTTTCTACTCTACGCTCTGAGCTGGGCAGAGGATCCACTGTCTTGGGTAGGGCCCAGACACCGCTCTGCTAACAGATGGAGCATGGAACTGACCTGAAACAGAAGTATGATGGGCCGCAAAGGCAGAGCTGCAGGGTTTTTAATACAAACAGAGAAACTACAGTAGATGCTCTGTCCTCCGTTTTTCTTTTATGCCATATTCATTTCTTTAACTACTACACCCCACCACCACCAACCTCTTACAAACAGCAGTTAGTAAGGACCCAATTTGCTAACCCTTTCTCTTTAAGATCACTACCCTTTTGTGATCTGCCTTCCTCCTCTCCAGAGCAAAACAAAGAATCATTTAGCATGAACAGCACATAAATCCTACAGTACTTTTTTTTTTTTAATTGGGCTTATAAAAGAATGGAATGGCAAAGTCACAAGGAGCTCTGAGACCTCCTATAGAGGCTGAAGTACATTTTACATTCGTTAATTGGCTAAGCTGCCAATAATATTAACTTTGATGTAATCATAATTCATAGAAAAATTAACTTTACCAATGCATTATTTAATGCTAATTGCAAGGCACTGTAGAGACTATAGAGAATTAAAGTACATATGAATACTGCTGTCTGGACATGTACTTTCTCAAAAGAGAGAGTAACACAGACTGAGCTAACAAGGTACAACACGATGAGTCTTGAGTGCTATAACAGAACATAAACAAAGAGCAAAGGGAAGCAACAAGAAACAATTAATTAAGCCAGGGAAATTTTTCTAGAAGTGGCACTTAAACTTTGAGAGGATGAATGTAATTCAGAGGAAAACAGGGCTGTTCCAATAGGAGGATATACGTGAACAGAATATCAGGGTCAGGGAAGGGTGAGGTAGGCCCAGGGCAGGCCAGGTGTCTTGGAGCGGCCCCAGCAGAAGGAGCAAGATGACAGGGAGTTGAGAGAAGGTCACAGGAAGAAGACAGGCTGGGGCCAGACTGTGGCAGGTTCTTGAATGGTATGTTACAGCATTTGGTCTTAATACCAGCAGTAGAGAGAAAGCCTAAGATGTAGAGTAGGAAAATGAAATGATGGGTAATATAGGAAAATGAGTGGAAGCAGCAGAAAGCATGAGGTAAAAGAGGGAAGAAGCATGAAGTCCAAGGCATTTACCAGAAGGTAAGAAGTAATCAACATGAGACACTGGTGAAATTGTGGGTAAAGCCCTTTGCCAGAAGGTGAGTAACCCAAGTTCTAACTTTGGTTCTAATGTTAACTGTGTGGACAACTTAGGCCAAAAAAATGAGTGGGTAGAACAGGTCAATGCTTCTTAAATATTGGCCTGCAACTGCTGCTAGGTTGACTGCCTGAAAACTTTGTTAAAATACGGATTCCTAGACCCCAGGCTCTTCCTCTAGATCCTCTGAAACAGGTGATCTAACTACTCATATTTATATTAAATAAATGTTTATTTATGGATGCCTACACTGGGCCAGGCACTGTGCTACCAAAGGGGAGATAATGGTGAACAAGAGTACAGAGGGAAGGAGGAGACATAAAAACATAACCCATAATGCCAGTACCTGAGTCCTTAGTAGTAATACTTTTTCCTCCACTAAGCGACTACCATTTACTCTATTTTTTTTAGATCTGATGTTTGTTTTAATCAAGGTTGTTTTCCGTGTTTATTTTCTTTTTGGCCTATCTCCTCCCTATCAGTTTATAATTAATTCTTGCTATTGCCTGTGTGCCTGGCTCTTTTTGCATTTTCCAACTCATACTGAAGGCAGTTTTCAAAAGTTTTGATGGTGACCCACAGTAAGAAATTCAATTGCATTTAAATATATACAAATAAAATCAAAGTTTCAAAAAATAATATTTATCCTTACAATCTGTAATGCCACCTGATACTTTCCAGTCGATTCTATTATATTTTTTAATGCTGGCTATGACTCACTAAAGTGACTCAGGACACACAAGTGAGTCGTCACTCCCCGTTTCTGCATCAGAGGGAATCTTCAAATGTTTGCTTAGTGTGTTTCACTGGAATGGCCTTTTTTGTAGAGTCAGGCAAAGTCCTGAGAGAGTAAGTTTCCTCAAATGTAAAGGTCTTTGGAGCTAGCCAGGAAGCAATTTAAATATCTTTTTTAAAAATCAAAGAAATGTGAAACCCACTGAAGCAGTGAAGGTCATTAGTTATTCTCTTAGTGGAAGTTACAGTCTCCCAGGAACAGAAAACTTATGTAATGACAAGACTCTAACCCACAGCCCTGGCTTCCAGAAGACCCAACTTGAAGAGCATTGCCATGGCAACTCCAAAGAGCACTGGGGATGCCCTTGTGTGTCCTGGGCAAGGGTCCAGTTGGCATCTTGGCCAAGGGTCTCACTGGTCATTAACAATCCTCAGCCAGCCTGGCCGGTGTGGCTCAGTGGATTGAGTGTCGTCCCATGGACTGAGAGGTCCTGGTTCAATTTCCAGTCAAGGCACATGCCTGGGTTGTGGGCTCGATCCCCAGTAGGGGGCGTGCAGGAGGCAGCTGATTGATGTCTCTCTCTTTCATTGATGTTTCTATCTCTTTCTCCCTTCCTCTCTCTCTAAAAACTCAATTAAAAATATTTAAAAAAAGAATCCTCAGCCAGATGAGAAGAGACAACCCCAACAACTGGTTTGGATGGCATGCCAAAATTGCATGGGATCACATATGTGTTTCCTTAGTATGTGAGTGTCTTTAAACCCCAAGATTTAAGTATATAAATTTTTGAAAAATGTAAAACAACTATGAGGTATCACCTCACACTGCCAGAATGGTTACCATCAGCAAATCATGAAACAACAAGTTCTGGCGAGGGTGTGGAGAAAAGGGGACTCTAGTACACTGCTGGTGGGAATGCAGACTGGTGCAGCCACTATGGAAAACAATATGGTACATATTCACAATGGAATACTATACAACTATAAGAAAGAAAGATCTCTTATCCTTTGAGACAACATGGAAGGACCTGGAGAGTATTATCCTACATGAAACAAGCCAATCAGAGAAAGACAAATATCACATGATCTCATTTATCCGTGGAATATAATGAACAAAACAAGCTGAAGAACAAAATAGACCCAGAGACATGGATGTAGGGTGCAGACTGACAATCCTCAGAAGAGGTGGATGTGGGGGGAGGGAAGAGATAAACCACAGAACTTATACGCATGTATGCGTAAACAAGGACATAGACAATAATGCTGGGGGGTGGGCAGGACAGGGAGGAGGGTGTCAATGGGGGAAAAGGAAAAACATCTGTAACAAAAATAAATTTATTTTTTAAAAGGACATTTTTTAAAAATAAACCCCAAATATTAATAATTTGTATTTATTTATTTTAAATTTTTTATTAACTTATTTTTGTTACATGTTTCTCCTTTTTTTCCCCATTGACACCCTCCTCCCCATCCCCCCCAACCCGTACCCAGCTTTGTTGTCCATGTTCATTGGTCATGCTTACATGCATATAAGTTCTGTGGTTTATCTCTTCCCTCCCCCCACCACCCCCTCTTCTGAGGGTTGTTAGTCTGTACCCTACTTCCATGTCTCTGGGTCTACTCTATCTCACTTATTTGTGGAATATAATGAACATAATAATTTGTATTTAGAAAAACCTGCACATATTTGGTATTTTAATTATTTATACTGACTAAGATGATTCATCTCATGGCTCCAATTTAAAATATGTAGTTGTATAATTTAGATTTGTGATTTAAAATTAAAATCTTAGGAACTCTGAGTTTAATTTATTCATTTTCTATAGGAATTGCCTAATACTGGGAGGGCTTGGGCTGTTAGACAAAGTCATGTTTTAAAAACTTCTCCTTTGGTAAATTTCAAACATATACAAAAAGAGACCAAGGCATAATAAACCAGGCCTAACAATGCTCCATTAATGGCAATCTTGTTTGCCCACCCACTAAGCTCATCCCCACCCGAAGATTATTTGAAGCAAATCCCAAACATCATATAATTTAATTTGCAAATATAGCCATTTATATTCAAAAAGGAACTTCTTACCCTAACAACACTACTATCATACCTTAAAAAAATTATTTAAACTCTTAAATGTCATCAGATAATCTGTGAGCACAGTTCCTCATCATTTTTGCACGTGCATGTACACACACACGCACGCACACACCACACACAGAAACACTGTTTGAAACAGGATCTGAAAAAGCCATACACTGTACTTGTTTGATGTGTGTTTTAAGTTTCCCGTAATTTACAGGTCTCCTGCCATCTCTCTATTTTTTTTTTTTTTTTTGCTTGACTATATTAGTGGAAGAAACAGACTCATTTATCCAGTAAAGTTTTCCAGAGTCTAAGAATCGTTCACCGTATCCTTGTGATTCAGTTTAATATTTTCCTCTGTCCTCTGCAGACTGTAAAAACTAGAGTCTTGACCAGATTTAGATTCAACTTCTTTTCTGTAAACAAACGACATCAGGTGGTGGTGTGTATTTCCATCAGGAGGAACATACTGTCTGGGTGTCTGGTATTTATATTTTTGAGATATTAGCAGCCACTGATGATGGCTACTGAGTCCTTGGGAGACACAGGGTGCCAGCCTTCATTCCTGCTTAGGTGCTGGCTGGATCACATCTACACAGAGAATCCTCCCCTCATCAATGTTTGATTACTGGGAGAGATGATCTCAGCAGAGGCAGGATCAATACTTTATTCTTTCTCTTTATTTATCAGCTTTCAAGATAATGGCGCAGTTCCTTAGTATCCTCTAAAGGTTACAGAGTTGTTTTTCTTCATTCCTTTTGGGGCTTAGTGTTATTATTAACATATCCGATGTGCTGCAGTCTGCTATAGTCTTGTACCTACTGACCCGTGAGTGTCCCTTCTTAGCTGGTGGGGCTTATTCAGGTTGGCTCCTGAGCCCCTTTGGTACCATCTTCGTAATCTTTGATAATGATCTACTTCAAGGGGACAGAAAAAACATAAAATTTACACATTCACCTAAAATGTTTAAAGGAGCATGACAAAACTTTTTAATGAGACCAATCACCCATCAGAGGCTATTTTGGAAATGGTTGTTAAAACCTGCTAGAGTTTAATAAAACAAAATAGATTATGTTAGGTGAAATTGAAAACTCAGAGAAAAATGAGGGTTTTGCATGTATGGCCTTACTAAATCATAATTTATTTTTTTAAAGTAAAGTTGTTTTCAAACAATCTTTTCTTTATGTGAAAACAGTCTTATAAGGACATCCAATCCCTGTCTGCCCGCCCCCGCTGATCTGCCGCTGGCCTTCGGCAGCACCACTCAAGAGAAAGGCTACATTCATCTGATCCATGAATCCCTCGCTCAGCATCACCCACCTCTAATGAAATACACTTCAGTCAGGAAGCTCAGCCTTTCTTGCAGCATCCAAATGTCCTGCAGTATCCTACTGTTACTAGGGAAAGGGGAAATTCTGCTTCCATCCCATGACGAGTGTCAGTTAGAGGCTGGACTAGCTGCAGGGAACATACCAATGACAGATCCCAGCCTGCCCAGCAGAGCCAGAGCCGGAAGCAGACAAGTAAACAACTGTGTTTAACCCCAGTATTATTCAAAATGCAGTGGGAGCAGGGAAGAGAGCTGATGAGTGAACAAGGAAGTCAGAGAAAATGCACGAGAGAAGGTGATGTTCAAGCTTTCACTTCCCAGACATGTTAGACTTTGCCAGGTGGAAAGAGACAAATGCATTACAGGCTGGGGAACAGCATAAGCAAAAAGAACTGCATGAGTGCAAGGAGGCTAGAACATAAGAGAAAACTTGCCCTTGAACTTTGCCTCCCAGAGACAAACTGTGGCTGAAAAAAATAAGCTGATGTTTGGTGCCTGCCAGCACTGTTCTAAGAACTTCATATGGGTTCATTCATTTAATCCTTATAATAATTATCCCCATTTTACAGAGGAGCAAAGAGAGGCCAGGAAACTTGCCCAAGACCCCAAGACCAGGGAGAGGTGGGACCAGGATGTGAACCCAGATGACGTGGCTCTAAGCTAGCTATCTTACCATTCTGCTAAATATCTCTCACTCACAAGTCCCTGCCTCTTGGTCTGCTTGTGATCACATGAAAATAGTTGGAAGGGCTGTCACCAACTTGCAGAAGTGTGACTACTTGGGTGTGCCAAGATGATTTAAGAGATTCCAGGAGCCCTCCTCAAAGACACCACGCAGTCACTATGAGGGTTGCAGAAACTGGGGGATATGTTCAGGCCTCCTTGAAGTTTTGTCTTATTCAGGACAGACATCCCGGTCCCTTCACCTCTTTCTTCCAGAGGTGTCCCACACCTCCTCTGGCCAGGCTCCAAGTGGTCAAACAAATAAAAAAACTATTATGACTTTTTAAATAAAAATATAATTTCTGTTTACTAAAATAGTTACATGTACTTGTTTTAGCTGGAGTAAGATATAAATTTATCTGACTATAGTCCAGATTTTGGAAACCAAGATTGGCAAACATTATATATGACAACTACAATATACATATACATACCATAATAGGCAATCGTTACAAGTGACAATTATATGCTACATATAAATACATAGAATTATATATAAATATGAATTTTATAAATACAGTCATCCCTTGGTATCCATGGAAGATTAGTTCTTGGACCCCTGCAGATACCAAAATCCACAGATGCTCAAGTCTCTTAAACAAAATGACATATTTGCATGTAACCTATATACATTCTCCTGATACTCTAAATCATCTCTAGATTACTTATAATACCTAAAACAATATAAATGCAATGTAAATACTTGTTACACTGTATTGTTTAGGTAGTAAGAAAGAAAAGTATGTACATATTCAGTACAGAGGCGATCATTAACCCTACTACATAGCAACACGTCAATCTTCCTGTAGATTGATGGGCTTTGTACAACACATCAACAACAACATAGCATTTTCCCCTAAATATTTCCATTCGTAGTTGGTTGAATCTACAGGTGCAGAACTCGCAGATTTGGAGGGCCAACTGTATATAAAATTACATGTATATAAGAACACTTATTTGCCCTGGCCAGTTTGGCTCAGTAGCTGGAGCATCAGCCCACATGATATCTAAACATGCTTGTAGGGCATCATTTTTTATTCAGGTATATATTAGATAAATTTGTCTATTTGCTCTTTTCCTATTGCTTTTTATTTCTTCTTCACTTCCTTCTCTTTCATTCTCTGGTTAGGCTACATTATTTTGAATTTTATTGGTTTTCAATTAGCCAACTGCCACAGCCCACTTGGTATTGTTGGGATGATCTATTGGACAAGTCTCTGCTCTGTTATTAGATTAGCTAAAAACTAAGACTCAATCCGTACATTCAGAAACAAAGGATAGTATATGGAAAACAGGTAAAGATCCAGAGAAAGCCTAAAAGACTATAAGGGTCAACCCTCTACAAAGGTAAAAAAAAAAAAAATTGAAGAGGCTGGGGAATCCTCAAATTATGTCCATTTTGGAATGCACCATGATTTTTAGTAGAAAATTTTCCTATCAAATCATGGGTTTTGACTAACATCAAATGAGTCTGTGTTCACTGTTCATGAGACACATACATGCAAGTTGGCCAATGACCCCAGACAGAGGCCCAGAAAGGAAAAGGACAGGCTGGTAACTAGTTACTCTCGGGCAATCCATCATCTTGGCTTTCTGTGCAGGACCATTCGCTCTTCCTTGCCCTTTATTGATTCTGAGCACTCGTGTGTGCGTGCGCCCGGGGAACGCCTGCTCAGCCTCAGCGGTGGAGGAGGTTACAGCGCAGTGGCCAGGCTGCCCAGAGCGCTGGGACAGACACTGGGGGACAATGTACATGACGAAAAAGGGGGTGAAGGTACCACAGGGACCTGCTGCGGGATGACTCAGCGGCTACATACAAATCTCTAAAACATTTTTAAATTTATGTATCCATTTGACAAGGAAAACCTAACTAAATTTTCCATTACTTCACAACAAGTTCTGCACTGACAAATTAAATGTTTCAACAGAATCCACATTTTTTTATAAAGCAAAGCAAAGAAAAGGATAGTTCACAAAAATAAACTAGAAAACAAACCTCTTTGGTAATGGATGAAAAGGAGTGTGTCCAGGTGTAAAAACCTTACTAACCTCATCTGGCCTGTGGGGCTCAGTGGTTGAGCATCGTCCCATGCACCAAGAGGTCGCTGGTTCAATTCCCAGTCGGGGCACATGCCCAGGTTGTGGGCCCGATCCCCAGGGGGGGCCATGCAGGAGGTGGGCAATCGATGTTCTCTCTCTCCCTCTCCCTTCCTCTCTCGCTAAAAATCAATAAAGAAAAGAACAAAACAAAGCCTTGCCCTATTTCTGGGTAAAGCATAACCCACTTTGTACTCTGAAATGAATGGTGTCAACAGCTAAAATGTACATGTTTTTGTTTTCAGAGAAAGAAAATCTATGGACAAAAGCACCAGAACCCTTCATAGTTCTGATGGAAATTAATCTGTAGTATTTACTTTGTACATATTTCAAAATATAGATTTAAATGTGAGATTTTGTTTTCCTTTACTGATCTATACGCAGTCATAGACCTCACCTAGGTAGAGTCCTTTCTGTAGTTGGCATTACTTACTATTACACTGGCTCTCATCATAGAGAAGGGCCTCATGAGACATAATGATTTATCCAACATTATCCAAAGTCCAGATCATCAAGTTTTCCTGAAAAATACCCTATTTTCTTCATAGTTCAGCACACCGTAACTGTCCATCTTACTGTCGCAAAATTCTCAATCTTGACTGAGATTGCTGCCAGTCGTGAAGCTGGCTTTACTGTTCCCGGGCCTGTTATACAGATCCTGCAAAAACAGCATCTGAAGATGCCACGTGAGACTCAATTATGCACCACTGGGGGGGCTGCCAAATAAATTTCGACCCTCTGAATTGTAAAATGCACCCAAATTGCAGACCATTTTAAACATATGTGTATATTGGGGGAAAGGGGATTATATTTTGTAAAAATCAACAAAAATACAGCTTTAAAATTTTGGAAATGAAAGGGTAATCACAATGGAGCAAGAAAAAGTAATGACTCGATTAATTACAAATGGGAGATAAAACTCAGAAGCCTTTCATTTTCTAGAGAAGTACTTCTTTAGTTATGATGACCAAAAAAGTAAATCAGAGGCAAGAGAGAAATATAGAGAAAAAAATTATAGACATGAGGTCCCTTCTACAGTGAGATGAGACATTCTGGAAGACACCCAGAGGCAGGGAAACACTGGGTAGAGCCACCAGGAAGTGTCCACTGACGTGAGGGGGAGACAGGACGGCCCTGGTGGAAACCGGTGGTGGAAATCCAGTGAGTTCAGGGAATGTGCCCAGCTCAGCGAGGCACGGCAGAGAACCCACAGGACAGGGGGTGGAGCAGAGGGGAGTCTGCCTCCTTGAGCCCAGAGCGTGGAAGAAGCCAGGGGCACCGATGGAGTGAAATCAAGTCCATCTGAGGTCAAGGGAAAGGGAAATCAGTCTGCTCCATTCCTGCTCTGCACTGGAATTATGAGAGAAGCCGAGGCAAATCAAGTTAGGAGCATCAGGAGAGTGCAGTGCTTCCTCAGCTCCACCTAGGGTATCGGATCTGCCCATCCACAGTGCCTCGGGCCTCCTATCCGGGCTGGTCACCGCAGCTCAGGAGAAGGGGCCTTCCAAGCCAGGAGCGAGAGTCAACCTCTGCAGCCCACTCCAGCTGGGTTACCAGTAAGATAAATATTAACTACCAGATTCACTCATAGAAAGGAACCAGAAGAAAGAAGAGATCTGATCAAAGCCATACATTGTATGTAGCAGGAGGGTAAGAGGGATGAAGGAGAAAAAGAGGGCACAGCAAAACCCAGGAGCACAGAGGGAAAAAAGAAAGAAATATGTGAAGGTCTGGAAGCCGTTGTCATGAGCAGCCCAGTTGGTTTATTTGGGTTTTTATGCAAATGGCAATAAAATATACTGTGTCTGCCCAGTGGCCCGGCCCCTGCCATAGTTTGAATTTCAGCTGAATCACAGCCATGCAGAGAGGCCAGCCCAGTCAGTGACAAACCTCCACATCCTCTCTGCATCTCGGTGTTTTCATCTGTAAAGTGGGGCACTGACTAGGTAAGACCTTCCCCAGACAGCTGACCATCAGTTACTTGGGGGCATTTTCAAAAATACAGATTCCTGGGTCTCTCTCTGGACCTGAGGGATCAGCATCCTCAGGGCGAGGTGCAGGAATCTGCATGTTCTCAGCCAGCTTTACAGACGCTGGGCTTCAAAGCTCTCTCAGGCCCTGGCCAGTTTGGCTCAGCGGTTAGAGCGTCGGCCTGCGGTCTGGAGAGACCCGCGTTCGGTTCCTGCTAAGGGCACGTACCTCGGTTGCAGTTTGTCCCCGGCCCTGGTTGGTCGTGCGGGTGGCAGCCACTCGATGTGTCCCTTCACGTTGATGTTTCTCTCTCTCTCTCCCTTCCTCTCTCTCCCTCCCATTCTGTCTGTACAAAAAATGGAAAAATATCCTCGGGTGAGGATAAAAAAAAAAAAAAAAAGCTCTCTCAGGCCGTTTCCAGTCAAACACTCTGAGTCTATAAATGGTAAGCCTACAGCCTGCCTGTGACTGATCCACATGTCAAGCTGTACTGTGGGGTCTCTTCCTTCATAAATAAACACATGCATATGTTGGGTGCAAGACAGTGGCAGGTGCTGAGAGGTTTCGAAGAACAGCTCTGCAAAGGGGTGGGGTGGGGAGGTCAGACACACTGATGAGTTCTATGTATCTGGCCCTGTCCAGGGAATCGAAAACGAATTCAGCTCCCGTGCCGTTCCAAACTGCCAGCATTGCCACAGCTGTAGACAACCCTCGGGCTTCTCCACCCCTTTCATTCTGAAAACCTGAGATGGAAGGAACGGGACTCCAGCCCTTGTGCCCTCAGGTGGTATCAGCTCCACCTTGGTCCTGTGGGTCCAGCTCCACCTGTGGGTGGCTGGTTCTCCAGCTCATCCCTACCCTGTTCCCCTTCCTCCCCTCCTCACAGGAAGCCCTGCCAGGGCTCTGCCTTCAGAGCTCCAGGCAATCTCTTTCCAGGCGAATGACTCTTGATCATACCCTACTTACCCACTGTCCAAGACCACAGCCACACACACATGGGCCTCCTGGACTCCCTATTCCCCGTCCAGATCCCGGGCTCAGTAACAAGGTTTCCCACAGCCCAGACTTCCCCGCTCCCAACCTGAGACCATGAGGCTCCAGAACAAGGACTGGAGCTTTTACACAAGTGTCTGGACTGAACTGTCAGCTCCAGGTCTCCCTCTGTGTCAAGGTTAGTGAGCCCTGCAGTTGGCCGTCAGCTTCACAGAGCTCAGGACCCAGGCTGTCTCCTCCCAACCCCCGGCTACAAAGGCAGACGTTTTCTCAGGCTGCTCCACGCAGCGAACAGAGACCAATGCTGAAATATGTGAACACACTATGTAGATTAGAACAGGTTATTCAGTTCAGAGAAGTCATCATATCCTGAGTTATATCTTGTCCCAGCGTATTTAGGTTTGGACAATAAATTGTATGGCATTAGATGATCACCCTAACAAAAATCCAAATGATCACATGACTCAGAGAAGCAACTGTCTAATTTGTTTCAAATGCCCTGATATTAAGGGCATGCCGTGTGGGGAGGCTGTTCACCTGTGTTCTTACAGGGGTGTGTTCATAAACGGGGTGACCCTGGGTCAGCTCTGCTGGGCAGTGCAGCTTCAGTGCACTGATAAGGGACACTTGAATTTGGCCTTCATAGACATGGCCCTCCCAGGCATGACAGAATTACTAATTCAGTACTCTATTTACGTGTTCGACATTTGAAACACATTACCCACTTGTATTTCTTATTCAGTGACGAAATATTTAAAAAACCACACAACACCCAAAGCTGTACGTGGACTCTTGCCTTTGTAGTTTCCGCAGATACATTTAAGTGGCAGAACAAGTGGCAACATTTGGGCAACTGTCCCAGTGAAAGGCAACTGGGATGGGGAATTCAAAGCTAGAGATTACAATCCTACTTGGCGCACTTGCCCTGACTAACAAGGGTGGGAGATGAGTGAGTTCACAGCTAGCATGCCAGACTCAAGGTGGCTGTCTCCCCAGTCCTTACTGCCATTCTGTGAGGCACCCACCTTTCACAAATGCGGAAACTGAAGCTCAGAAAGATTAAGTCACTTAACTGGGTTCACCTTGCTAGAAGTTAGTTCACCTATTCCAAAACCCTACTCCCCAGCCACACACGGTGCACATGTGTGCACACGTGCACACACACACATGCATATACTTGCCTGACTCCATGAGTGTTTATTTCTACTATATTTCAGTCCAAAAAGCAATGGAGAGAGCTAAAATATCTAAAATCCCAATCCCACAGAATTAGTACAGATAGATACAAAAATTGGCAAAGGGAAAATTAACCAAAAATATATATATTACTCAATTCTGAGGTTTGCCACAAGAAGAAAGCCACAAATTGGGTTCTGAGAAGATCTCTTCAGGCTAAGACCTTGATGCTTCACCATGAGAACCCCCTTTTTTATCTCAATAAGAGAAAACAAACTAACACAAGGATCATTTCCATGTCTTCTTAATAGGAAAAGCAGTGGTCAACGAAACAGCAAAGGGTGACGTGAAACAGCGAACGTCACAGACAACCACCCAGGTTCCCTCTGAGAGCCCCAGAACCGCAATCATGATCTCAACAATACCACCCTGACTTGTTAAAAGTGACTCTATGGGGATGTTTGTTTGCTTCAGTCTTTTCACCGTTGGCCATAAAGGAGCTATAACACAGGAAGTCAAGAGAGGGGTGACTGGACGTGTTCCAGGAGGGAACAAAGCCACCTCCTCCACACACCACCTGTAAAACCCACATGGGTGTGCTAGAGGTGCTGCCTTTACCCAGCAGGTTTGTCCCAACCTTTCCCTCTGTGTACTCCCAAGGCAGTTCGCAGGGGCAGAAACAACCCTAACGACTTTCTCTAATTAAACAAGCAAGACAAAGCCATCCCTTAGCACAGCCCTAACCAAGCTCCAACGGAAAACATATGTCTCTCCTGATAATTCCACCTGAGACATCCAGGGCCATATTAACTCTCCAAATAAGACAGGCAGCATCCATGAAAAACAACACGGGTTAGAAGAAAAAAAATATGTAGTAAGAAAAGATGACAGTTTCTCATTGAGTTCTCCAAAGGAGCGACTTAGCTTCTGTGTTTATAACATTTGCCATCAAGCACAAACA
Organism: Molossus molossus; assembly: GCF_014108415.1. Lineage (NCBI taxonomy): Eukaryota > Metazoa > Chordata > Mammalia > Chiroptera > Molossidae > Molossus > Molossus molossus. The sequence goes on along the minus strand of NW_023425366.1, from coordinate 26,363,257 downwards.
ATAAAAGAGAACTCCTCCATTCAACCACAAAGACAGTCAGCAAGGACTACGAGCCTAGAATAGAGCGGGATCCACATTTCCATCATAAGCTTGCATTGCAATCCGATGAGAAGTAATGAGAAGTAAAACTCAAAAGCCTGGCAAAGGCACAAGAGTGAGTCAAGATATCATCCCGTAGACAACTGTCACACTCAGTGGCCACATATGTTGGAAAACAGTGTCCTTGGCAGACTGCAATTAAGTTAGAACACCCCCCTACTTTCCCAGAGTCATGTTTTTTCCTTTCATAATACTTATCTTGGCTAGGTCACTGCCTGGCCAATAGTAGGTGTGTTTGGCCAATACATTTTGTATTGTTGTTCATTCAATATTTGTTGAATGACTGAGTCAATTTGTGCTATTAAATAATCATGCATGTAATTGACATAAGTATTAATCATTAAATCCCCAACGCACACTATCATAACAGTCATAGTTTGCCAAAATGAAAAAAATAATGGATGGGAAAGCATAAAATCTTCTATACAATTTTTAGAGACCTTTTGAGAAGCAACTAGAGAACATGGATGGCCCTTGGACCTTGGCTTAGATTATTTTTTCTCTTTAAAGAAAGACCTGGCTTCTCATTAACTATTGAAAGTCAGTCTGATACTCCAAAGTGCCCCCACGCTAAGGCCCTGCTGCAAAGATGTGGTTGGTCAGGTCAAAAACGATGGTGCCCTGGCCATCGCGTGCGTCCTCATCTCTGGAGGAGGGGCAGCAGATGTACCTCCCCTCAAGTTTAAGAAGCCATGCTTATGATGAAAGCCACAACAATACACAATATGTCTGGGATTGTTTCTAGACATCTGGGAGTTCTTCTAACCAGAAGGCAAAGATAATCACTGACATTCTGGGGACTGTAGCCCAAGAATGGTTCTTTTACAAACAGCCATGCTCTAATCTTTATTTATTGATTTGAGAGAGAGAGAGAGAGAGAGAGAGAGACATCGCTTTGTTGTTCCACTTATTTATGCATTTATTGGCTGATTCTTAGATGTGCCCTGACCAGGGATCAAAGCCAGAACCTTTTATCAGAACAATGTTCTAATCAACTAAGCTACCCAGCCAGGTCCTACCAGCCACGCTCTTCGATGCCATAGGCACATGGCAATCATGGGCTCATTTGCCTTAAGACATGTACCTGTTTGCACCAAGTAAACTCCATACACATCAGAGATCCCATGGGCAACATCGGAGCTAAAAGTTGGCACATACACAGAATTCATGGCCTTAATCACACATGGCACTAAAACACAAATGGGCTGAACTTGCAGCTATATTTAGTGACATTATTAAAAATGAAAATGTTAATGGAAATGATCAATTTCCATTTTGATGAATCAAAGATGGTGTTCACTAATACTAGTGAATTAAAAAAAAAAAACAGAATAGCAATTTTTAAATCATATATCATATTTTCCATTTTCAGTGGATTATATTTAAAAATGTATTCTAGCCCTGGCCGGTTTGGCTCAGCAGTTAGAGCGTCGGCCTGCGGACCAGAGAGTCCCGGGTTTGGTTCATGCTGGGGGCATGTACCTCGGTTGCAGTTTGTCCCTGGCCCCGGCTGGGGTCGTGTGGGTAGCAGCCAGTCGATGTGTCTCTCTTACATCGATGTTTCTCTCTCTCTCTCTCCCGCCTCTCTCCCTCCTGCTCTATCTGAAGATAAATGCAAAACTGTCCTCAGGTGAGGACAAAAAAAAAAGTATTCTAATACACTTAGAACATGAGCCAAAAGTAAAATTGTATTTTTAAGTATCTTTAACTATTTCGATATAATTTATTTTTAAAAAGGTTAAGAATTTGATGTACTGTTTTGCATAAATTATGATAATAAACTGGTTAAAGTCTCTCATGAAAACTTTCTGATATTAAACACAACATAACAATGAAAGATGTTTTGAATTCACTCTGAAGGTTTTGGGAAGCTCAATTTAAAAGGTGAACTAAGAAAAGTATAATCATTCCTAAAAAGGTGAATTAATAGAAAGGAAGGTTTCCATACCACAGTGGATACCCTGGCATATACCCATTCAGGGTAAAGGGACACCACCGCAGGAGGAGGCTCATATAATGTCCCTCCCCAGCTCACAGCCCTTCCTTCCACATACACAGGTGGACCGCACGCGTATGCAACTCACGAGCAAATGAGCCCCAGACGAGAAACCACGAGGCCACCTTCTGACCGGTGGTGAAGTTCCCTCTCCAGGATCCGGTGGTGCGGTCTTGTGCACCATGGTCCCTAAACTGCACTGCTCTCATGGACACCTCTAGTCCTGACCTTTACATTTTATTTTATTTCCCATGAAAGCTTGAATTTTTAAAAAATTCTTAGTGCATGCCTGGGTTTTGTTTGTAAACACCCTGTATTATGTGCACCCTGTATTAGGAGAGCTTGATGAGAAGAGGTCAACGGCTATTTTTTTGAAGAGATTTTATTAACAACAACAAAAGTCTTAAGTTGTAGTTGGTAACCAATATAACTATTGAAGTGGCCCAGTCTGTTTTGACAGGTCCTGGGTTTTTTTTTTAGAAAACACAAGTATCAATTTGGAGTTCCAGGATATATAAAATGTTTCCTTTGAATAGCAAATGAGTGTCCAAGTGGCAAGAACTTCTGTCTGTGAAAGATCTCCAGCAAGGAGTTATCCTCCTCATGTGAAAAGGGCAGTATTACCTCTAGCTGGATGTTAAACAACTTCTTTGAAGTAATGTGGTCAAGTCAAGCCATTAAGACTGAGAAGGAGACAAAGTCTTCAATTGTCACCTTTTGTCAAAATCAACCTGTAACAAACTGGCTCCCTTGACGGGGGGGGGGGGGGGGGTGGTTCTGAAGCGCACAACTAGGAGCTTGTGAGGGTTCCAGCAAATCGTGGGGAGATCTGTCCACACACTGGCTCCAGACTCTGGAGACCCCCCAAGAGGTGACTGGAGCAACACAGTACATTTTCCCAGTGACCTGAAAACTCCAATCAGCGAGCGATCTTGACACTCGGGAATATTATTATTTTGCCGTTCCAAGTTTCATCATGCTTGTTTCAACACTCAGCAGCATGCAGTTTTACAAAGGAGTCAGGAGGCTCTGAGATGGGCCATGTGGTCGCCAGTTCACTGTGAAGACTTGGGCCTCAGTTTCTTCATCTATAAAATGAGGTGAGGACAAAGACAGTCCCTGCCTTTTGTTTCATCATACAGATGTCATCTTTTGAAAGGGTCTAGCTGCTAACAAAACTACCTGGTTTACTAGGTCAGTGCTAGAGTAACTTGATCATAGATATTTCTTCCATGAGCTGTTAGAAATACAGAAAAACAGGTTAGTACCTTCAAAGTACTGCGGAGTTCGGCGTACTCAGCAATTTTAATAAGACTCATTCTAGGATCCTTCGGCTGAAATCTGCTACTCCACATACACATTTCCTTCAGGGCTACACAGACCAGCAAAACATGAGCAGAAGTGCCCAGGTGCTTTTTGGAAGCTGACCAGAACAATGTGGCACTTATGTGGCCTTACACTCCCAGCCAAACCTAAAATGTAAATAGCAGCGACACTCTTCCAATTCAACGCATCCTGGTCATATCCTGTTCTATAACAAGTTAGGATATTTGTTTTGAGTGCGAGCAAACAAGGTCCAGTCCTGAATTCTACCCACCTTTTGGTTCATTTAGGTGCAGCCTATCCAGGATTATACATGTTCCTGCAAAGCCAGGCCTAACACTTACTCCCAGGACATGACTCAGCAAAGCCCACAGCACCTAGCCAGGGCAGCCTCCGTGCACAACTCCAGGTGGCGCCACTCAGGCTGTGCTCTGTGCGAGTACCCCATGGAGGCACACCGATGCCCTGTGTTCAAGTCCACAGGGCTACAAAAGACCACAAAGTCATCTGCAGTTTTTTTATACTACAAATGTTGAGTTCTGGAAGCATGAAAGCCAAAAAGAAATGCTTTAAGCTTGCTCTGAAGTGGTAAAGCATGAGAGAGAATAATATAGCAGTCTGGCCAATTTCCTCTCACCTAAATACCAGAATCAGAAAGCTATAGCTGGACCAGCTACCAGTCATCTGCAAGAGATTGGAAAGGCAGCCAACTGCTCAGAGGCAACACTGGAAGCAAAAGAGAAGACGGGAGGGCGGCGATTCAAAACTGCAAGGGAAATTATTTCCAACCCAGAATTCTAAACCAAGCCAAACTCGCAATCAGATGGAAGGGTGGGATAAAGATAGTTTCTGCACATAAGTTCTCCAAACATGCATTTCCTTTGTACTTTCTCAGAGCTGGAGAATGCACTTTCTCAATACAGAAGAGTTCACCAAGAAAGAGCCCAGTAACAGAAAAAAACAAACAACAACAAAAAGCAAACAAACAGAAATAAGAGACTCAGAACAAACCATCATGAATATTCTTAAGGGGAAGAAGAGGGGTCTCCCCATCCAGGCTGCTGACTTCCTCCCGATCCTATTTGCAGCAGGGGCCCAACAACGGAGGCTCTCGCACAGGAGAAAGTCCAAGATGACTGTCCCAAGAGAACAGCAGGCCCAGGGGACAATCACACTAGACCAGAACAGGAGGGTGAGGGCTCCGGAGGGGCAGCTCCAAGGGAAAGAAAAAAAAAGAAAGAAACTCAACTATCAGCCTGATACATGTGACCTTGTATTGAAAGTTTTCCAGAAATGTTAGAGACTTAAAAAGATCAAATAGAAAAAAATGCTAAGAGTAACAGCAAAATAAAGTTGTATAAGCCAGGGACTATAAACATGGCTTTCTCCTTAGTTCAAGTGTAAACAATGCTTATACAGGCATAATGATAAATTATTAAACCCAAAATTGTGACATCATTGTAGTAGATGGGGGGAGGGTATGTTTGTGAATTGGGGTGGGAGGGGAAAAAATGTCTCAGATTGTGTAACCAAGAAATGCCAGTTTTAAAAATTTAACTATGAATAGTGACAGGTTGACTACACTTATTGTGGTGATCATTTTTCAAAATATATAAATACCAAATCATTATATTGTACATAATATAATGTTATATGTCAATTATACCTCAAAAATTTTTAAAATAAATTATAGATGTAAAAAAAAAGAAAGAAATGGCATTTTAAGGATATTATTTCGCCTAGATAGAGCTGGGAGCAGAAAATTAACAATAAGTGCTCTGAGAAGCACAGCTGGGATGTGGGAAGAAGCAGGACAAGAAATTGGTGTGCTTTTATTAAAAGTCTGGTGGGATTAATTGACCTTAGAGAAAAAGAGTAGCATGCATGTATGTACAGAGAGAGAGAGAGTGACTGATTTTCATATGCAGTCCTTTCCAGATCATTTACTACATATTCTATCATTGTTGCTTTAATGTTTTTTCTTTAACTTAAGTGGTAATCAACAGAGTTTTATTAAGTTTCTAAGGATTAGGAAAAAAAAAAAAAAAGAACACCGAAAAATAAAATACCTTCCGTTTGTACCAGGTGCCATAAAAGATACAAGCAGATCTAAAAACTGAAATTAAAGGCAAGACCCAGAGAGGGTGGCAGGGGTGACCCACCGAGGTGACAAGGAGACCAATGACAGTGAAGGAGCTGTGGAAGAGACGGTGGGGACAGGCAGAGCCTCAGCGCCTCAGAGGCGGAAGGAGCAGGACCAGGGGACAGTAAGAGCTGCAACCAGAGCGGGGAAGCTTAGCAAATGAGCCAGAAGCGGCGCAGGAGCTCTGAGCTCTCCTGACATCCTCCTGTGCTCCTTCAATAAAGACACACCATCAATGCCAGCTCCACAGCCCAGCTCCTCCTCCCCCACGGGTATGGCAGAAGTGCTCCTTAAGGACAAGCTGGCATCTCCAACATTAAAGCACCCAGGTTCACACCCCAAGGGACACACTGTTTAAGGACTACTCTGCAGCACCCAGCGGTGCAGCCCCCTGAAAGATGCAGGCGTCCACGTGACCTTTCTCCTGAGAGAAAGATCTGTCCTCCAGTCAGAAGGGCAAACACGAAAGGAACCTGAAACCTGAAGCTAGACCACTTGACAACTCAGAGAGATGCAGGCTGGGTTTTGGTCATTAACACTGGAAAACGGAAAACAAAGGTGGTGCAGTGGAGCTGTGGTTGGTGATGAAACTTTACTTGGAAAAATAAATCAACTTCTTTCCCAAAAGCAGGTAAGAGACAGCCAGCTATGTGGGAAGTAGCTAATGTTTTAATTGAGAAGCAAATTCACTCTGTCCTGTAGATACAGGGGATAAGCCATACAATATCACACTCATTTTATGCTGCAACCTCCCCTTGCAATAGGGTCTAGTCAATGAGGGAAAAACATACAAAAGCCTAGTTAGAATCACAGCTCTGCCACATACTGTCATCTTGGGGCAAGTGACTTAAATGCCCTGACCCTCAACACTCCCCTCTGCAAAATGGGACAAGGTCCCCTTGCTGGGTGGTATGAGAAATAAGTAAGGATAATAACTATGCCAAGTGGACCAAAGCAGGAGCCCAATCAGTGGCCACTGTTAAAATCAATAATCATGCCCCGGGCAGTGTGGCTAAGCGGTTAGAGCGTCGGCCCATGGTCCAGAGAGACCTGGGTCCGGTTCCCGCTAGGGGCACGTACCTGGACTGCAGTTTGTCCCAGGCCCCAGTTGGGGTCGTGAGGGTGGCAGCCAATGTATCTCTCTCACATTGATGTTTCTCTCTCTTTTCCCCTCTCTTCCCCCCTCGCTCTATCTGAAGATGAATGCAAAAAAAAATGTCCTCGGGTGAGGATAGAAACAAAATCAATAATACTGCAGGTATCACCAAGTGAAACCATGTAAAGCCACAGAAAGTGTGCCCCAAAATGTGTCCAAAGCACACCAGCTTGTTAAACAGCAGCCAAATCAGTTTATCCAGAAACCCAGGTGGCCTGCATGGCCACAACCCGAGTGAGTGCTGGCGTCATCTGAGTTTATCTTTCCCATGGAAGGTTCGCTCCGTGTCTGGGCCCAGACAGGAGGGTGGCGGGCCCACAGGTGGCTCCGGCTCCTTCTCCCTGTTCTAAGATTCAGTCTGCAGCCTGCAAGTGGCCACACCTCGCCCAGCATGTTTTCACTCAGGTAGTGCTGCCTTCAGGCCCACGAGAAAAAGATTTCCTTTCCAAATAAACTGAAATGAGCAGAGAAGAAAGCACTGTAGAAAATTGTTCTGAAGAACTTTTGGAAACACTTTAGAGTTTTATGCTTCCCAAAGCATGTTTGTAAAGATGTGGATTCCACGGACACTTTGGAGCTCGAGTCTGTAGCAAATGGAAAATTTCCTACACAGTATTTACTGCTAATGTAATATAGCATAGGGGTGACCACAACACTAAATTTAGCACTATTCCATGAAAAAAAAAATTTAGCTTGAAAAAAAAATTGTTCCCTGAGGACAAAAATGAAAGCATGGGGATCTGATAAAAACATGTGCCTGTAGAAATGGCCAGACACAAATAAAGCCCGGAAAACAATGTCATCCGCATTACCTCCCAATTATTTGTGATTTCCTGCTATCCCTTCCCATGGAAGATAGAGCCAAGCCTCATCCTCTCTCAGCCTCCTCAATCGCAGCAGATCGTCCTCCTCCTTCAAAAGGAAATTAGTTGTCATTGGACCATGACTCCTGACTCCTGGCCACGTCCACTCAGGCACACTCACGTTTCCCTTGGTCCTCAGGTAAGGGAGGCAGAGGTGTCCTTTCAGCCTTCCCGAGAGACCCACTGTACTTCTCCCTCCCCCACGGCATTCCCTCCATCCCCACAAATTCCAGTGCCCTTCGGGGTACCCACCCAGGTATCCTCAGCCACCTGAAAAGTGGGTGGAGAATGGCATGGGGAGGGTGTGGTTAGACTACAGAAGAAGCACAACAGAAACACAGCTAAAATGCAGCTTCTGACATTCAGAACAGGGGATCCTGATAGGCCCAAAAGCCAGGCATTAGAGAAAGCAGATTTCCTCAACGGCGTGAACTCGAGTTGGCCAAGTCAGGAGCTGGCCGGAGGACCAAATCACAGAGGGACTTGGGAGGACAGAGTGGGGAGTCCTGTCCTCCATGGAACTGAGACGGTGATGGGGAGCAAGGAGGAAAGAATCCTCTCTCTCTGGCAGGATTGGGAAGGCCATGCCCCTGCCCACACCACACTGCTGTCACGAAGGCCAGGAAGTTGGCACTTGCCAGTCAATTGCTAGCTATTGACGTCAGCTGCTACCTCGCTAGGCTTCTCCAGGACACCTCTCTCTGGGACTCGCCATGCTTGGACTCTCCTGTGCAAGATGCTCTTTGTGGTCATCCACCTTGATAATATCAGTTTCCCCAGTACTCTCCTCCAGGTTCTTCCCTCCTATTACCCAACAAGTGCTCCCTAGAAATTTTCACAACATCCCCCCAAACATGCACCCCCTTAATATCCAAATCTGTACTCCCACCCAGCCCAGCCCCTGAGCATCAGCCTATGTACTGACCCTATAGGGACTTGAATAACTTCACTTGATGGCCCATGGGCACATCAAATTCCACCCCTCAAAACTGGGCTTGTCACCCTTCTCCCCCACCACCCCAACCTGCTGAAGCCTCAGTGACCCTCACATTGGTCCACACCAGCCACTGCTCGTTTACCGTTGTCGACTGTTACCTGTCTCTCTCCTCTCACCCACAAAATCATTCAGTCCTCCTGATTTTACCTCCAGAGCCTCCCGAGTCCCCTCCTCTTCCCCAACCCCACTGCCTCCCCTTACTGGTCTCCAGACCCAGGCTCTCACTTCCCAAATTCATCGAGGGGGCCAATGGAAAGCCAATATTGAGAGTCCAGCACTGACCACTCCAGCAAAGCAGTACCTCCTTGTCACTCTGTCCCCTGTCCCCGCTTTAGTTTTCTCCATAGCATCCAGACTCTCCTAGCATTTTGCATGTTTATTGTCTTTTTTCACCATTTCCACCACTAAAACATAAGCTCCAAGAGAAAAGGGATCTTATTATTTACATCTCACACTAGAACAGTGTCAGCATGTGGTAGACATTCAATAAGTAATAGTTGACTTTTTGAATGGAGGTCTTGAAAGGCAGAAATATAATGCTATTTATATTTGGGTAATAGAGACCACTTATTTGGTATAGTCCAAAATCCTTAGCACACTTCAATAGTAACCTCTTCATAAATTGGTTCCAATGTTTCTCTTTCCAACCTCGCCTCTCCATATTTCCCCCAGCACATAAAACTACCTTCTTTCCTCCCTTCCCCCAGCCTTCCCCCTCTCCTCTTCCTCTTCCTTCCTCTTTTTCTTTTCTCTCCTCCTCCCTCCCTCTCAATATATCTGAGCACCTAAGACATCAGCTACTCAATATGCATTAGTTCTCTTCCAGTTTTTACACACCGATCATCCTGTTTCCTCGCCAATTCCCAGGACCACTCATTTGTTACCAAGGAAATCCTATTGATTCTTCTTGGCCCATGTGTGACAATTTAGCACTCACGGCATAACTTTGCAATAGAATGATTTGCTTACTGATCTGCTTCTCTCACCAGGGATCAGATGTGTCTTAGTCATCGCTGTTTTCCCAGCAACTAGTAATCATGATACACCTCATTTACTTGCACGCATTTGGATCAATCAGGCAGCTTGAAACCACTCATGCACAGCAGGGGCGGGGGAAGAGCAGCAAGAGAAGCTGAGATGAAACATAAAATTGTGCAAAATCACTAAAGATGACCTTTGTAGTTATCACGTAAGTGAGGAAAACTGATGGGGTTCTTGAATGAGTGTCAATCTGCTGAAAACAGCCCTGTTTCTTAGGGCGTCAACCCACAGCTCCTGGATCTGAGGTATGAAGGTCTCACAGAAGAGCCTCCATGTCTAACGATAAGCACAAGGGGCCGCCACTCCATAAACACCTGCTGAATGCTGGACCTTCAGTGAACGGAAGCCTTTCTACAGTGCAAGAGCACTCGTTCTCAAACCAGGCCCACCCTACCCAGCCAGGGGCATATCCTCCAATCTAACTCAGTTCACTAAGCCTTTTGAACATCTACAAGGTTTCAGTTCCCATGCTGGTTCCAGGCATCCGAGAATAATAATTTATATTCTCTCCTCTCCAGAATGTACCCCCAGAGTGAGGCAGGTAAGTCTCCCATGCTGACAGCATCCAGTGCTCATTCCCATTGATTCCTGAGGTTGTCCTATGTCGAAAGCCCTGTTAACCTGACTTTTACAATTACACCTTCTCTTTAAACCTATATAATAAATCACACAGAACTTCCAAACTATTCCAACCCCCATCCTGATCTCCAGATCCCCATCCTGATCTAAAGTTTATTCCTAAACTTTAGAGCCCTAGTGACTGTGACATATAATTTACAACTATGGTATAGTGTTTCAATCAATTCATTGAACCAGCCATGTCTCCTGAATGCTTCCAAAGATAGCCTGGGTCCCTGGGCTTCTGGTCCACCCCCCTGGGCCCTGCACCGCGTAGGCCAGGAGCAGGCACTCCACAGCTGCCGAATGCCCAGATGGAGCAGAGAGAAGGCAGAAAATGTGGACTGGACTGACCAGTAGTTTGAAAAGATCTCCCTTAATGCAAAAGCAACCTCTACCAACATAATTATTTCACTCTGGACTGATATGCTTCAGTGTGTAATTCTGTGATACTGAAAAATGTAAGCCCTAATCATTGGTTCCCATAATCTGTCTTCTCATCTTTAGAGTGATAGAGCAAAAAATATACTGAAGTTGTAGAAAAATGTGGCTTCATGACCCACCCCATGACTATGGTCTAGGACTGTGCCACACACTATAGGCCACATATGGCTATTTAAATCTAAGTTTAAATTACATAAAATTAAAAATGCAATTCCTGAGTCACACTAGCCATATTTCATATGCTCATCTTTAACAAACAAATGAAAAACAACAACAGAAATTTTATCTCGGGTATGTGACTAGAAGGATGCTGTCCAGGAGGAGGTGGGGAAGGACACACTGGTCAAACCATCTCGGGAATGCCGCCTTCAAGGAGGAACACGATAAACTTAGGCATGTCCAGAGGAGTCCAGAAAACAGTGAGCGGAAGGATCCCAGGATCTTTTAGCTGGGGGGAAGGCTCAGCAGGACTGGAGAACAAAATGAATCTTGAAACAAAGGACGGCCTGGACCTTGGGCAGCTGCAGAGATAATCAAGAGGTGGGCCTAACTCAGTGTAAGGAAAATATTTGCTACTTAGCGCTGTCCAACAGTGGAAACACTGCCTTATGGAGAAGAGAGCTCAGGACCCCAGAAAGTACTTAAATGCAGTCAGTGCTTCTGACTGGAGTGTGTAATGAGTCACCCGGGGAGCTGGAGAAAATTCAGATGTTTTGGCTCCACGTCCAAGGATTTTCTGGTCCTGTAGGTGTCTCATGGAGCCCATAATCTGCATCTCTAACAAGTGCCTGGGTGATGCTCATGAGAGCACTCTTTGAGGGCACGGTTCTAACAAGCTGGAGGAGCCATTGGTGATGGTATAGGGGGCTCTTGACACCGGATGCAAGTTGGACCCTGCAACCTTCCAAACCAACACTAGGGGACAGCACCCCAGGCACTCCCAGTGGGTCCTAGGCATTCTAGATTGCACAGGTGCCCCACCTGAGACATCACAAAAGTCATAGCACCCAAGGTCTCCTGCCCTTGTGCAGTCACCTCAAGCAAATCATTTTCTTGCAGTTTTACTATTCACACAAATGGAGTATAATGCCAGATGCCCTAAGGAGAAAGCCCAATGCATAGACTTTTCTGTATGCCAAGACTCCAACTGTGGGTTCAATACTAAATCACATCAGGACACTTTCTAGGCTGCAGAGACAGTGTGCCCCAAGAGGGAGGCTGCATTGGAAGGCATCCAAATTCAGTACTATGACCCGCCAGGGGACTGAGAACAGGGGCATTTTGCTCCATCCCTTGCCTGTCCAAGGCAGCTGCCATGTGGCCGTACAAAACATGAGTCAGAGCTTCACTCCTCTCACCAAAAGCAGACATTTTACACAAAGACTTCTGCCTGCATTTTTTCAATGATTTTATTCATAATAGCCAACCCTCAAAACAACCCAAATGAACATCAACTAGCAAATGAATAAGCAAATTGTGTCATGTCCCAGAAGAGGCATACTAGTCAACAATAAAAAGGAACAAATAACTGATATGTACAATAGGGTCAATCTCAAAACGTGACGCTGAGCAAACAAAGCTAGACACAAAAGACATAATATATGGTGTCATTTATATCAAACTTTAGGGAAGCCAAATAAGATCTGTAGTGATTGAAAGCAGGTGGGTCCCCAGGGGTGGGTACTGACAGGAAAAGGACCCAAAGGAAACTTTTGGAGTGATGAAATGAAGGTCTTCTCTAGACCTTGCTTGCCTTTGCTGGTACATAGGTGTGACATTTGACTGTACACTTAGAGTCTGTGCACTTTACTGACAGTATACTGCAAAAACCTAATTCTTTAAAAACAAAACCAAATGGGCATATTCTGTTTCATTGGGCTCATTCTATTTTATGCTGTATTTGCCAACGGGTATCATTGGTTGCCTCTAGGAGGAAACTGAGTATCCAGGGACAGACATGGGAAAGAGATCTTCAGACTGTTTATCCTTTTGTACTTTTAAACTTTTGAATTGTGAGGTGGTATTAGCTATTTTTTTAAAAAAATAAAATTTAAAATTAAGAGGAAGAATTTAAAAACACATCCCTCAGTAAAACAAGGTAGATGCAGCACTCAGACTATTAGTGTTACCCAACCTATTTCAGGTCATGGGCACGTGCAAATAGTATATGTGGTCTGTATTTTCTCAAACTCCTCCTCTGAGCTCTGAGCAAATACCACTTTTTTTTTTTTTATCATTATTGAGTATTTTAGTATTTTCAATAAAATACATAGATAATAGATAAGAAATGCATATACATATACTTTTAAAATAATTACAACTTGAACACCATGTAACCACTACCCAAGTCAGAAAAGACAACACTGCCTGGACCCCAGAACCTCCCATAAGTCCCTCTGTGTTCATACCCTTCCACTCCACCCAGGGACAACCCTCTCTTGATTTCAGGGATATGAATGTCTTTCTTGTCTCCTATGTATATATCCCTAATCAATACTGTTTAGCTTTGCACATTTCAAAACTTTTAAAATACTGAATCATTCTGCACATATTACTGTGTGCTTCTTCTGCCCAAAATTACATTTGTAAAATTCATCCATGTTCCTGCCTATCACTGTAGGTTATTTTCATTGTTATATAGTATTTTATAGTAGGAATAAATGAACCACAATTTACTTATCCATTAAAATATTCATGGATACATTAATGAGTCTTTTTTGGTCCTCATTGCCTAAAGAAAAAACAAGTCCATACGTATCACATTCAAAGCAACCATTGCCCCCAAATGTGTCTCCAAAACACCTAGCCAGTCTCATCTTCCCCACTTTTCTCTACCAACCCATGTGCCATTTCATCAGTTTAGGTGCAATTCCTTAGGGCTAGAAGGCTGCTGACCATGTACTAGATCTACCCAAAACATCCCTGTCCATCTAGATGTGCTCCAAGCATGATCTCCTTATGATCTCTTCTGTCCACAACACCTCCCCTGCCCTGAAAATGCATCAGAATAACCTATCCTTTTTCTGACTCTGCTAACACACTTGCTTCATGCAGCATTGAGTTATACACCCTTGTTACCGGCACGTCTCCACATTGGTTCTTGTAGTGCACAGTACTAAAATCTTGCAGATAATGGGCAGGCGATAAAGAGAACTTTTCAACTCAAATCCAAAATCCTGAAAGCTACTGCTGGTACCAGATACTAAATCATTCAAAAATATATGTTTAACACTAATCCCCCCACCCCCACTGCTAAATTTGATTGGCTTAAAAGAAATATATATATGTTTAAAAAGTTAATTTCCTCAAAAATGTAATAACACCAATTAAAGCAAAAACATCATCACTATTGCTTAAGATAAGATTTGGGTTCCTCATTGATCTTCATGTTTTCTCATTAAAAAAAATACAGAGCTTTGGAGTTACTGGGACACAGAATGTTAGAACATCATCATTTAAGATCACTTGATAAGTCCTGACCAGTATGGCCCAGCAGTTAGAGCTGGGGTCCATGGACCGAAGGGGTGGGGGTTCGATTTCTGGTTAAGGGCACATACCTAGGTTGCAGGTTTGACCCCAGACCCCAGTGGAGGTCGTGCAGGAGGCAACCAATTGATGTGTCTCTCTCATATCAATGTTTCTCTCTCTCTCCCTTCCACTCTATCTAAAAATCAATGGAAACAAATCACTTGATAAGAAGGACACTACTTAAAGAAAACGATGTCCTCAAAAAGTATTTAACCCCAGAAACAAGAAAGGGGGGTAAAGTCCAAAATTTAAATAAATTAATAAATGAGTGAGCAATTCCAATTAAAAAATATTTCAGAATTTAAAAAGCAGTACTGGCTCAGCCGGTGTGACTCAGTGGTTGAGCATCGACCCATGCACCAAGAGGTCGCCAGTTTGATTCCCAGTCAGTGCACATGCCCAGATTATGGGCCTGATCCCAGTGTGGGGCATGCAGGAGGTGGCCAATCGATGTTCTCTCTCACTGATGTTTCTATCTCTTTCTCCCTCTCCATTCCTCTCTCTCGAAAATCAACTAAGGAAAAAAAAAATTTTTTTAAAAAGCAGTACTGTTATTTTTCTGTCAAAAAAATACATGTATGGAATGTAGATACTGCAAACAGGAGAAGAAATTAAACAGATAGGCAGAATGATATAAATGGATTGACGGCCTGGTCACTGTCTCTCCATAGAACTCATAAAAAAAATTGGATAGAAGACATCACTCCTGAATAATATAAAATATGCCTTCAAGTATTCTATGAAAAGTCATTCTTTTCTATAGAGGTTATTAAGAATACATGACAGAAAAAAAAAAAAAACAAACGTTTGCAACTCATATTACAGAAATTAGGCTAAGGTTCTCAATATAAAAAGAGCTTCTATGAATCAATAGTAAAAAGCCCAATGGCTCAACTAGAAATATGAATAAAGTTATTTATAAACAATGCAAAGAAAAGATAATTATAATGGTCCTTGAACACAGGAAAAAATGCTCAATCCCAGAGAAATACAAATTAAAATCATAGTGGTATACCCTTGTTCACTTATCTGATTTGCAAGATCAAAGAGTTTAATAGCCCAGCTTCATTCCCAGTCAGGGTACAGGCCCATGTTGTGGGACTGATCCCCAGAAGGGGGCATGCAGGAGGCAGCCAATGGATATTTCTCTCTCCCTGTCCCTACCTCTCTCTCCCTCAAAAAGTGATATCCATCAAAAGTACAAGTGCACATCCCCTCTGACCCAACAATTCCACTTCTGGCAACTTATCCTGCAGAAATACATGCATATTTGCAAAATAATTAGCTATAACACTGGGATAGCAAAAGTTGGGAAACAAACTTAGTCCACCAGGAGAACACAGGTTAAACAATTTGTGATTGATATCCTTATAATGGAATTCTATGCAACTGAAAAAGAACAAGGAAGTGATCACCAAGAAATACTAAGAACAGGAATAGCACAGGCAGTATTCTACAATTTGGATAGAATTTTGTGTATTTGCTGAAATATGCACTATCTGGAAGAGTACAAGAAAACTGGTAACATCAGTTGCCCCTGGAAAGAAACCAGGTAGACAGAGACAGGCATGGGAAAGAGATTTTAAAAATGCTTATCCTTTTGTACCTTAACTTTGGAACTGTAAGGCTATTAGCTATTTTTTTCAAATAAATAAAATTTAAAAATGATAACTTAAAAAATATGTCCCACAGTGGTAAACTGAGTGCGACACAGCCCTAAGATGATTAAAGTGTTGCCCCATCTAGCACAATACGACATACCCTCTTCTGTGAGTGCTCATGAGACTTCATACAGGATAGACAAATTTGGAATAAACTCTATAAACACAGAAAGCTAAGAGACCCAAAGTAAATTCACATTCAGGGCCCTATGAAGATACAGCCAGTTTTTAGAGAAAACCAGGACTAGCACAGATCTGTAAAAAAATCTTTGAGTTGCTCAATTAACCTAGAAAATGGCAGGCTGTGTATGTCTTGTGCAGTTATTTCCCAACTTTAAGTTAAGAAATCAATCTCCTATAACAAAATATGTGTTGCTTAAACTCTGCTTAATCTGCATTGTGTGGGTCATGCTTGTATGAGGACAGGGTTGCAAACAAAGAAGGCTTTTCTCCACCCTCCATCAGATTGGTAGCAGATAACAGGGCTGTCCTTCAAGGAAGGAGCCAGACCCTTCCCTTGTCCTTACCAGTGAAGGGATCTATATGGAGGGACAAACCTGTTGATCAGGGGCTTGTCAAAGCCATTGCTATGTATTCTCTCTGTACTTCACCTAAAAATATGACTGTTTTCCACACTGTGCACACCCTGAGGGTGGGGTGTACATAATCCACCTGGTTGCCTCCTGTTTTCTTATTAGGGAGTAAAGACAGTAAATCCAACCCTCCAGGGAGCGGAAGAACAAATCATTCAGAGCCCATCTCGGGTAGCTGATGAAGGCGGTGTCGTCTCGAGTATGTACCTAAGCTGGTCCAGATATGCCTGCCGGGGGCGCAAGAACGAATACAAGTTCAAGCACGATTGCTCGGGCGTTTTGGGGGGGAGCAGGTCAAAACCTGCGAGTTTTAGAAAGCAAAAGCCCAAGTTTCGGAGCACGCTGGGCACACCTGTAGGTACAGGTGCAGGCTAGTCAGCTGACTACCTCGCCTACGAAGCTGGATACACACACGGAGGATGACATTGTTTACGGGCAGTGCATCTGGAGCAGAGTTGAAGTGGGTGTCTACCTGTTCAAAAAGGTGACCAAGAAACTGGATCACGGCTGACACTTCTTATTCCACAGTGTCCAGCGCGCACCCCCACCCCGGGCGCCCAAGGTCACCTGCCCCCTAAACTCCCCCCACCCCCCAACACATACACACCGGCCCTAGCCCAGAGATCTCACCAGAACATCAGGTTGGCCCCGACGAAGCTCAGCAAGGTGCGCAGAGGCCTCTTCCAGCTCAGGAGCTCGTCGGCGCGGCAGCCCAGCCACAGCACCGGCTCCCCCAGCAGCCAGGTCACAGCGATGGCCACCCCGCCGGCGGCCTCCTCCACCTGCCGCTCCACCGCCACGGCCGCCGCCGCCCCGTCCTCCTGCGCTTCCTCCGGCTCCTCGGAGGGGGCCCGGGGCGGTGGCTGCTGCTCGCCGGCAGCCCGAGCCGGGCATCCTTCCTCGGCGTGCTGCGCGGGCGCCGGGCTCGCCATCTTCCGCGGCGCTTCCAGGCCGGGACGGGCACGCGCAGGCGCGCCTGGGTGTCGGCGCCGAGAGGGCGGCGGGTCCGGGCTCGGGGCGCGCACCGCGGGGCGCCGGCGCTGGGTGCCTTGTGACGTCAGCCCAGCCACGGCGGGGGCGCCTCTCGGGGAAGTGGGTGCGGCCAAGTTCGCGCAGGGGCGGGGCGGCCGGCGCCGAGGGGCTGGGCGGCCTCTCCTGCGCCGTGGGAGCGAGCTGGGAGGTGTCCCGGGGACCAAGGGAGCGTGACCCCTTTTCCCTTCCAGCTGCGCAAGGAGTGTAGGAGAGGACCGCCTCGCAGCTACTCGTCTAGAAGGGAGTCAGGGCTACCGACAGAATCAGTTGGCCATCCTCACTTTCTCACACCGGGGCCACCGCTCACCCACCCTGCAGCCTTGGGTTGATGAGCGATTTCGGCCCCCGGTGACCCCCTGGCCCAGTGCACTTTCAGGGACAGCCTGCCCAACCACCGCAGAAGTCTGTGGTAGTCTGCAAGAAACGTGATGACATAAATGTTGGGTTGAGAGAGGAAAAAACTCGTGGGTCAATTAAAGAGCATCTTGCCCTCCCTTCTTTACATTTGAGGAAACACCAGGCCGCAGAGATTGGAGCGGGGTGGGAGTGCGGGGGGGGGGGGGGGGGCGCTTCCTCTCTGACTGTGGCCAGTCCTCTGGCTCTAAAGTGCACGACGGCTTGTGGGAGGTACAGTTGAGCGGGGAGCTCAAAAGCCAGAACCCCAGCGGAGACTGAATGCTTTACGTGTATCAAATGAGGTTTGGCAAGTCTCAACTGCACTTACTTCCGTAATAGGGAAAGGCTGCCAAGGGGGGGAGGGGGGGGGTGTGACAGGGAATCCTGAAACCTTTCTTTATGGGCCCCGCTGGCCCTGGTGCTTCTGGGTGAGTGTGGGGAGAAGGAAGAAGGGTAATCGTTAATGTTCACTTTTCACTATTTGCATTTTTTAAATGTCTTCTTTAATCTCCATGTTCTTGCTTTTCTCTAGAATAAAATGCCCCTCCCTCCATCCTGAGCTTTTTACCTGCGATGAATCAGGACATCTTACATCCTCCTGGAGTCTCTTACCAGCAACCAACTTCCTTTCACAGGCTGGATGGGGCTCATCCCCGGAACAATTAGAGCCTGTTGTCTAGGGAACCTCTGGGGAAAGTTCTATAATGCTCATCTGCATGGTCATTATATACGTTTATCCCTCTATTTATACGTTGCAGATGTGTGCACTTTGCTGTATTCATGTAATACTTTAAGAAGTATATTCCTTGAGTTCACTCTAAGGTTTACTGAGCACCTATTATGTTTGCAGTGCATTGCTAAGCTCTGTGGATATGGCTTCCACCCACCGGAAGCTCATAGTCCAAGGAGGGACCAATAACAATTATGAAAATGGCTGCAATAGAAATAATGGCTCAGTGCTTAAATCATCCATCTGAAATTGGGGAAGGAGTGGAAGAATCAGGTTAAGGAAGCTCTTTAGAAGAGATGGCATCTGCCCTGAATTGTAGGGAGGAGGGAAGTAAAGCAGGGCTGGGGGGAGGCAGTAATCTCCATTGGAAGGTCAACATGAGAGAGAAGGTGTGGAGGTGCAGGTGAGGCGCACAGTTCCTTCTGCATATTTGGAGCAGACCGCCAAGGCCTTGAAAGATCCCCTAGTGGGCGGAATTTGGGGTTTTAATGTGAAGACAATGCAGGGTCTCTGGGGTTTCTGACTTGCCTTTGAAGAGAATCCCTCTGACAACCCAAAAGAAAGTGGCAGTGGCATGGGAGACAATGAGCTAGCAATGCAGAAACAATTCAGGTATTTTATTTTTTTAACAAAAAAGGACATCTTTTCCCTGGTGTCAGTTTCTCCTCCTGGCCCTAGTGCAGGAGCTTTTGAAAGATAAATGATGTTTTACTGTGCAATCTGGCCTTTATTTAGCACTGGATACAACCCAGGGGCTGCAATATCTAAAAATTTTTCCTAGACTCCAAAGCTGGAGAGGAGAATACAAGGTGGAGATGAGGAACCAGACATCCCCATTGTCCAAACGAGTGAGGATATGCTTCCAGAAGCATGTTTGCAAGATTCTTTGAGTTCCTTCTCACCCCGAATTCTAATTATTGTCAGGATCTGTTGAAATAGTAAAAGCTGTTGACAACCAAGACATGGAAAAGCTAAACTCCATTTGCTATGTGTGGTTAGCAATCCTTATATCTCTATTTAATGCTAAATCTCCCTATGTACCGCTGTGTGAAATCTTTTCTCTCTGTGTTAAAATGACTAAGGAAAAGCATGCTACACAAAGCTGTTTTTGCATGAAAAGCTGGAGTAATTGCTCTAATCTGTCTTTTTCACCTCTGACCTCTAACAATTGCTGACAAAGAAATAATGTCACAGGAGTTGACACTGGCATAGACATATAAATGAGTGCTACTGCTGGGTGTTTTTTCTTGGTCTAATTATCTTTGTGATGCTTGAATAATTTATTCAGTGCTAAGATAAAAATAATGCTAATGATGGTTAAAATAGACTTTGTCCCCTACTTTCAAGAACATGTTATGTTTAAAACTATGCGTAACCTTGCTGCTTAAGATTCTCTTCTGAATTTTGCATCTCTGTATATTGGTGACAGGGTAATAAACATGAATAAGCCAGATGATTTGACAAATATATCCGAAGCAAACAATGTGTGTGTGTGGGGGGGGGGGGTGCAGATAGAAAAACAGGTGTAACCACTGAATCTAAGAGACAGTTTAGAAAATAGCACAGCTACAGCAAAGTCAAAATACACACAGGAACTCTTAAAAGAGGCCGCTCACCTTTCCCTTCCAAAAGTAGTGAGAAAACTTGTAATAGGAGAGAAAAATAATGAATAATTAATTCCCACTCTTGGACGCCCAATAGACAACATTAAGCTAAGCACTGGAATGAGAGAGAAATGCCTCATTATTATTTTTCTCTCTAAAATGTTTCGTGTTAACCCAGCTGGTGTAGCTCAGCAGTTGAGCATCGACCCATGCACCAAGAGGTTGCTGGTTTGATTCCCAGTCAGGGCACATGCCCAGGTTGTGGGTCCAATCCCCAGTGGGGGGCATGCAGGAGGTGGCCAATCAATGTTCTCTCTCATTGATGTTTCTATCTCTCTCTTCCTCTCCCTTCCTTTCTCTCTAAAATCAATAAAGAAAAAATTTTTATTTAAAAAATGTTTCTGGAATGCTATACAGCTGTAAGAAAGAAAGATGTCATCCTTTGAGACAACATGGAGGGACCTGGAGAGTATTATCCTAAGCAAAACAAGCCAATCAGAGAAAGACAAATATCACATGATCTCACTTATTTGCGGAATATAATGAACAAAATAGACCCAGAGACACAGAAGTAGGGTACAGACTGACAAACCTCAGAAGAGGTGGTTGGGTAGGGGGGAGAGAAGAGATACCACAGAACTTATATGCATGTATGTATAACCATTCACATAGACAACAATACTGGGGATGGGGCAGGTGGGGGTGATTGGGAGGAAGTTGTCAATGGGGGAAAAAGGAGAAACATCTATAACAAAAATAAATTAATAAAAAAAAATTTTTTAATGTTTCATGTTAGAATTCATCCTTAAATGAAAGGGGCCATTACATACATGTTGTGTTGTTTATTACTCCTGCAGGTAGACTGATTTTGTGCTGACAAGTTTATAAAAGTAATTCTACCCTCCTGTTCTTACCATATACTGTACTCCTTTCCCTAATTTTCTTATCACTGAGCCAAGAGAACCTAAGTAGTTCACTCTAAGCACAAATATATATGAGCATCCCACAAGGACAGTGACCTGGAGGAAATTGAAAGGAAGGTTGTACCTGGTGTCCCAGGCCAGGAACTCAGAAGGGATTGGCTATTTCTGTTTGGGGCTGACTGTTGTGCTTATAGGAGTTGGGACATGCAAACTAGAATAGTCTACATTTGACAAGCATTCTGTAAGGGAGGTGCTTACCAGAAATGAACCACCTCACACCAAGATGCTGGCCGTGCCTACACCAGCTATGTTCCCAGTTTAGGTATTGCTCCGTAACAATAGACAAAAGACCTTTTTTAAAGATTCAGAATGGTTCATTAGAACTCAGGTCATATTTCAATAAGAATATATTCTAAAAAGCTACCATCTATCCACAGGCACACACATCAACACATGTGCACAATCACAATCAGCAAGGATGACTGCAGGAAACTAATTCCAACCCCTTCCCACTGGGAAACAGTAATACTCAAATCAGCAAACTAGCCACTGTTCTGGTCCTATGCTGGAGGAGTTCATAGAAAAGATGTGGCTGCCAGTTGAACCACCAGCTGGACCCAGGCAATGGGAGGCTCCTTGCCCCCTCCCTGGTCCTTGGAATGTACATTCCTCCTACTGTTTCCACACTGAGAGCCTTTTCTGGGACGCAGATTGAGAGAGTAAGGCGTTGTTCAGACCATCTGGACTAAGCTCTGTTAAGGCCTCGATGTAAACCCTTAAAATTCTGGCAGGCAGGTGCTGAGACCTTATCTTTTTGTTTTTTTAATTAATTTATTTTTGTTACAGATGTTTTTCCTTTTTCCCTCACTGACACCCTCCTCCCCATCTCTCCCACCCTGTCCCCAGCTTTGTTGTCCTTGTTCATCAGTTATGCATACATGCATATTAGTTCTGTGGTTTATCTCTTCCCTACGCCTCCAGCCCCTCTTCTGAAGGTTGTCAGTCTGTACCCTACTTCCATTTTGAGACCTCATTTTGCAGGTGCTCAAGACAAGCCTAGTGAGTTCCCTGCTTATTAAACCTGCCACCTACCAACCTGGATGATCTGCTTCTCCCCTTGCCCTCTGTGTAGGGGGGGCCAGTTTCAACTTTCACCAGAGGAATTCTTGAGGCTGTAAACCAACATCCTCATCTCCAGCTGCTGCTGCTGCTTCTCCTTCTTCTTCTTCTTCTATTGTTTTGGTTCTGCCTCATTGCACTTTAGTTTCATTCATTCCTTACTTCTCTATTCACTGATCATTAAACATTCATTAAAAGCTGCCTGTGGGGTTTATAGTAAGATAAGCAGGATGTTTGTGTCCATCAGTTATGCATACATGCATCTAAGTTCTGCTTGCTTATTCTCCCCATGGTGCTTAGGTCGTGGACAAGGAAAAAGGAACCTGAAGAAGGCAGCTGGGTGAAGGGAGGGGGAACACATGCATGGGCTGGGGCAGGAGGGAAGACAGCCTGGCCCCTGGAGGAAACCATAAGCAGTTCTGAGCAACAGGATGGTGAGTAGCAGACAGGCGCTCGGAGGGGCCTCCTCCCATGTGCTGCGATGGAGTTTGAGCTTTGAGGCCACTGGTGGGCTGTTAGCAGGAGAGTGAAGTGGCTGGTTTGTGATTTAGGAAGGTGTCTTGGTCAGTGGATCAAATAGAGCCTGGCAGAGATACTGGAACATTTTCTTTGTCATTCACTGAGATGGGGAGAGAAGGATAAGCTGGTGTGGGTCATAGGCAGTTGGGTACAGGGGTCTGCAGCTCCGAGACCAGCGGGAATTGTGAAGGGATGGATCCAGGGTGGGGAGTGGCCTGTGTGAGGACCTGGCAGTGGGCAAGGCTGGGAACAGCTCAGCTCAGATTGACTGCATGGATCAGAGGAGGCGATGAGACTTTGGGATAAGCAGATCCTGTGAAAGAGGGTTTCGGGTATCAGTCACCAATGTAGACACGATCCTGTGAGCAATGGAGAGTTCCTGAAATTTGTGGGTTTCTTTGTCGTTTGTTTGTTTTTACTAAGGACATGATAGACTCAAAACACCAGTCTCTTGAGGGCCCAGAAACTCCGCTTGACTTTCATCATCTAATGAAACTGGTGATTGTCTCTAAATCCTAATCAGGCCTCCAGTCTCAAGGGTATTTTCTGCGTTAAAATTAGATCAATGGAATAGAATAGAATAGCTATGAGACTTACATCCCACAGACATCCCTTCAAAGTGTATACTTGGTTCGTCACCTTTTACTAGTTCATTAGAAATTGGCACAGGACCTGGCAGTCCTTTAGGCTGGCTAGTGGTCACAGGCCCTGTTGGGAACACCCAGTCAGGCTGTGTCATATGCTGTCCTCTTAGACTATGCACCAGTGAGCACGACTTGGTGTTCACAGCACAGCCAGCAGTGTTCTTGGGGACCTGCTAGCTTTGCAAGATTCGAGTGCCTTCAGAACCATCGTAGGATTATTAAGTTATATTTAATATAGTCTGAAGTTCAGTCTACAGTAAGTCCTCACCTAACATCATCAATAGGTTCTTGGAAACTGCAATTTTAAGCAAAGCAATGCATAACACAACCAATTTTCCCATAGGCTAATTTTTCTGGTCACAAAACATCACTAAACTTCTAAATAAAGACCCCAAACACTTCTAACATTAAACATTGAAATAAATGTTAGCTATACTTACATTTAAGAAAGATGAATAAAAACAAGCAAGATCATTGTATTCCAACCATCTTCATCCGGTTCAGGGTCAAGGGGATGGAGCCTCAGGGAGCAAGGAGGGACCCTTGCTGGACAGGACTCCCTCCCAGCACAGAGCACACTCACACACCCACACTCACTCAGATTGGAACAATGGAGACACACCCGTTCACCTCCCGTGCACATCTCGAGGATGTGGAGGGAAGCCCATGCAGACATGGGGAGAATGTGAAAACTCCACACAGAGTGGCCCTGGACAGGAATCCATTTTTTCCTCATCAACATTATAATAAATGACATTGAACACAAGGACATTATTTGAGGACCTGCCATATTTGCTTGTAGGCCACTTTATTGAAAGTTGATGGTTTCTCTCTACTCACTCCTGTCTTAAATCAGGCCCTTTGGTGCCACAAGCAGTGAAAAGAAAAAAAGAAAGAGAGAGAGAGAGAGAGAGGAAGGAAGGAAGGAAGGAAGGAAGGAAGGAAGGAAGGAAGGAAGGAAGGAAGGAAGGAAGGAAGGGAGGAAGGAAGGAGCCAGGGGAACTCATTCTGGGTTACGTGGACAAGACTCTGGCTGGGACTGGAGAAGGCCTTTTTCCTTTCTCCAAAGAAACAATGCACATAAATCCGGGATCCCACAGGTTCAGAGGCCTCCAAAGCCAGCTTCCCATGGGCCCTCCAATTCCCCAGATGCTAGGCAGCTGGGTTTTCCAGACAATATCTGCAGTCTGCTGGCATCCATGTACCTATCTCAGTTTGTTCTCTCATTGACAATGAAGTTGTTCTTGATTTTGCCCTATAAGAAACAGAGGTGGCAGAGTTAGAGGGGAGGGGCTCCTTCCCCAGGAATGTGCACTGCAGTGGGTCCCAAGAAGCACCCTGGCCCTAGCACACACCTTATAAGTTAAGCCTGTTCCTTAGTCTGTACCACAGGGGGTTTCTGATTCCTCATAAGCCCGACTGGGGAGGACAGGCAGAGATCAGAAAGAGCCCGTCTTGGCACAGGCAATGGTATTTACAACCTCCCTGTCAACTGCAGTAACTCACAGTCCCCATGGCAAAAAATATGGGAGTAAGTTTTGCTTCTGGTCTCGGGTTCATTCTGTCTGCAGTAAGCATATGTCAGGCTTGTCCACCCTGTGGTGTTGGGGGGTTAGAAGATGGACGTTTTCTAACCTTGTATTAATGCATTCTCGGAATCCCAGCCCCCGGGGAAACCTGGCCAGCCCAGGTGTGTTGGGTGCTTCATTTGCATGTGAATAAGGGTTTGTTATCTTTTGGCTTCAAGGTCTCTTTCGTAAAAAGCAAGAGACAAAGCGAGAGTGTTTGCAGTAATGCCATCTCAAGGAAATAATTTACTTAAATCCACTTGTGTCCTGGGGGTACCAATCTGCAAATAAATGGGACTGCGTCCAGAGAACTGGAGCATTTTGCTACCTTGCAAAGCTCCCCCTCACTCCAGGCAGCGTGTGCTTGTAGTTTCATTGCATTGCACTGATCCCGGCAGGCCGAGAGACGGCACACTCCAGTCCTGGTTTATGCCTGTTGTCTGGCATGCTTCATAATAGCTCTTCACTTTCTTTCTCAAAGGTGTCCCTGTTTAGATGATAAATTATATGGACTCCCCATCCATCTCCAATCTGTCAGCCACTGCTGAGAATTCTTCCTCTTCAATGCTCCCATGCCCATATCCCTGCTCTCCCTTCTCAGGGCTGCCATCACTGTTCAAGCTTCATCACTCGGTGCCTGTCTGAGCCACAGCATCTTGTACCTCTTTCTCTTCCAATCCACTTTGCACGGCCCTCCTGTGAAACACATGTGTCACCCACCCAAGCACTTACAACAACGCCCAGTTACACAGAGCAGCGAAACTTAAAGAATCATAAACTGCCTTCGACAGCCCTACTTCATCTTTTCCTTAAGCTTTATGTTTTAGGAAGATTAGCTGCTCCCTGGTCTGAATACTCAGCTGTAGTCAGATTAGCTCTTCACTGAGTCCCACTCCAAGCAAACTCACATCTATGCCTTTGCTCACACTCTGCAACCTTCCCAGTCTTCTCAGACTGCTCCAGCCCCAGCTCCTCTCCCTGAGCCTGCTCACTCTCCTTCCATTAACATTCCTCACGTGGAAAGAGCATAGGTTTCATAGTGAGGAGGACCTGAACCTGATCCTAGTGTCCCAGCACTAACCACTGTTTCACTGATCCTAAGACACACATGCTCCCCCCCCCACATTAACATACTGAGAATGAAATAGACCTTAACATCTGTATCATCTTAGACTCACCAAAATATACTGGCTCTCTGACTTTGTGGTATAACACAGTTTATCTGAGTCTTGGCTTCCTCGTCTTTTAAAACAGGAATAATACCCGGTTCTCAAGACCGTTGTGGGAATTACTTGAGATAAATGCAGTTGAGACCAAGGGGGAGAATATTTCTGTGGGAATCTGGATTCTGTGCCCAGCTGTTTGCCCAGTATCTCTTGGGAAGACCTGTACCACATGGAAAAGTTGTCGCAGCAAATACAAAGGTTTGTGTACTAATAGAATTTCATAAAAATTCTCAGCAGTGTGCAGAGTGAGAAAGAGAAACCAGTCTCACTTATGGGTGGTTTAACCACAATACTCCACTGAAAATTCTTTTCAGCAGAACTAGCTAAAGAGGACATTTTTCCAGCAGTAATGGGTCAAGTAGCTTTTTGTTGAAAGTGTTATTTGCATGGAGAAAATTACAAAAGCAGCTTTCTTTTTAATTTGTTCTTACATAGAACATCTTCAAAAGCTGATTCTAAGTGAGAAGCCCACAAGTAGGTTCTTTAAACATTGGGTCAGCATTGGATGTTTTAATACTGTTCCATTGGACAACTGCCCTCTCTTGTGAGAAGCCCTCTCCTTTTTGTATATAACTGTGCTCACTCCAAGGAGCCTGGCAGCCAGCTACCTTGGGGTACATCCAGCTAACTGGCAAGAGACTCTTGCCTTCTGCCTCTCTTTCCACCACTGAGAAGCCTCAAACCCAGATAACCAAGGCTTGTTTTACCTTGTGGCTCAGGAGAAGGGCTTCTCCCACACCACCATAACACCAATGAGGGTTTTCAGTGAAGGGCAAGAGAAATGGAATGGGGGAAGTGAAGAATAACCCTGTGCTGAAGGATTTGAATTGGAGCTATTAGTAAGTACAAGATCAAGACCTGATATTCTAGCTCTGACAACTGGAAGAGCCTAGAATCCCTGACACCCCATGGCGGTGAGCTGACCTAGAGACCAGGTGCTGGTTTCTGACTATTATATATATATATTTAGAGAGAGAGAGAGAGAGAGAGAGAGAGAGAGAGAGAGAGAGAGAACAGGTGCTCCTTAGAGAATTGGCTGATACTAGGTCTGAGTTAGGAACATTGTGTATACGAAAAGCAAAGATATGTTTAAAGATTATTTATATTCAGTGTCAAAAGGACACTGAAGCCAGATAAAAGGGAATCCCACTGATCAAATCTGGGAAACTTTGATGATCAAAAAGAATAATATTGTTAAATGATTATAACACATTGAGTTAAAAAAAAAAATCACAACTCCATAGTGATTCTAAAAAGAGAGAAAATCTCTGCTTTACAAAAGATTATAGGCTAAGAAATAGAGACTAAATTATAGATTTAGAAAAGTACCATTTCACCTGAATCAAATCCTACAAAACAGAGGAAACTAGAATGAAGGACATTCTGCAGGTCAACCTGCCTGGATCTTCAAAGTGTGTGAAATCAAGAACAGACAATGAGTTTCAGGAGGATAAAGAGATGTCACAGACAAATCAGTGTGTAAAACTTGATTGGATTCTGGGGCAAAAGAATAGCTATCAAGGACATTTGGAGAGAAAATTAGAGAAACTTTAGTCCAGGCTGTATGCTAGATAATTCTATTGAATTAATATCGCTTTTCTTAGGTGTGGCAATGGTGCTATGTTGGTGCAGGAGAAGCTCATCTCCTGAGCCACACAAGAGGCAGCACCCAGGGGTGAAATGCTATCTGCTTTTAGCAAAAGGGAAGTGTGTATATATAGAGAGACAGATAAATAGAGAGAGGAAATGGGTGTGGCAAGATGTTGGTGAATCTATGTGAGGGGTATCTGGGTGTTCATTGTACTGTCTTTTAAACTTTCCTGTGGATTTAAAAAGTTTTAAAACAACAAAAATGTTTTTAGAAGACTAAATAAGAGAATAGGATATAAACAAATTTCTTATTAAAAATATTTTTAAAGTTTCTTTTGATTTCTTTTTTCCCCAAGACTGTGTGACCTTCAGTGATTTGTTCTTTCCATAAACTCTTGTTTGGTTTAAAATCATTGTAAAACCACTTACCATGGGAATGCAATGATGGTTGAAATACTATAGCGACAGGAAATGAAATATTTCTGTTCTCTCCAGAGAAAAGAAATGTATCTCTTTAATTCAACTTTTTTTTTTTATATTGAGTGTCATCTATGTTCAAGATCCTATGAGAGGCACTGTGAGTGATATATGGATGAACAGCCTTAAGGTTTTTGCCTTGAAAGACTTTAACACAAAAATAAACTCAGCAAACATTTTTTGAGGGGCTATTATGAGCCAAACAAAAGGCAAGACTAGGAATCTAATTATGTATAAAACACAGTCCCTGCTATAAGAGTTCCTTGTCTTTTGGGAATTACAAACACAGACATTAATTTTAATACAATAAGACAAGATTATAAACAGACCTTTATCAAGTTCTAAAAATTATGACCACACAATCAGGGACAGCTTTAGAACAAAGAGTACCTCTGATCTGGGGCTTGAAGTGTAGGTCACAATATTTTCAAGACAAATTGGTAGGCACTTCAAGCAAATGGAACAAATTGTGCAAAAGCATGCAGGTATAAAATAGGCATAGCATATTTGGGAGTCTGTAGTTAAATATAGGTAGAACTTTGGACGTTTATAAAGGAATAAGAGATAGAGCTGGGGATATAACAAGGGCTGCTTGATAAAGAGCTGTCATAATAAAGAGTGTGAACTGTACCTGTGTGTGATGAGGAGATTTTGGAGGTGACATAATCAGATTCTTATCTTAGAAAGATAACCTGGTGGTGGAGTGGCAGGTGGATTGAAAGGAGTTGAGGTGGAGAGACTGGGTAACACGTTTGTAATACAGTTGGCCCAAGTTTATGGAGGTTAATCAGTTCCAGACTCTATCGTGATAAATTAATTTCTGCAAAGTAGGATTCTTTATTTATAAATTGAATATTTTTGCAGTTAGAACATAGAAAATCTGTTTATGACCTTTTAAATACATTTTTAACATTATTAGAGCCCACTAGACATGAAATAACACCCTTTAGTCACCATTACACTCATATTACCCAATATATTAGACAAAACAAGAGAAAATAAGACATATTAGATGTTACATATATCATATTATTATTGTACATTTAATTACACACACAGTTCTTACACACAACCATTCACCTATGAAAATAGTGCAGCTTGTTTGATGATGAAGCGATGAAGATGAAGAGATGTACTGCACAGCAAAGAAGGGCAAGGTTACTGCTCCTCTGAAGGCACAACCTCAGTAGGAGAGTCTTCAGGTGGTGCAGTATCTTCAGCAGGTGCGTCATTGTCTTCTTCAGTTGAAGGAACACTAGGAGTAGGCAGTGGGTGTCTGGGTGTTTGGCTGAAGAACATAGTGATAGGCAGTTGCTGGTGCTGTCTTTTCATATGTGTGAGGAGGCTTTTGTAGGGTTCTATCACTCCATCAAGTGCATTCTGGAACCACAATTCACGCATTATTTGTGGGTCCCATTCACCAATCATGTCCTGTACTACCTTAATAGTTCTCATGACTTTTGAGAGATGTTCAAGTGTAAGGCCAAGTTCCTTCACCTGACCCCCAGGAACCTCTGGCTGCTCTTCCTCCTCCTCACACGCAGAGTTAGTTATCTCCACCAGATCCTCATCAGTTAAGGACACCTGTTCTGGATGATACTCACCCTCCCAAAGGATCTTCTGGAACATGCTGTTCATGTAGTCCTATGCTGCTGGCTGGTCAGCAGAGGCAGCTTCTCCATGGAGAATGATACTCTTCAGATGATACCTCTTCTGGAACTTCTCCAACCAAACTTCGCTCTCTGTGAAATCCATGAATGTGACAGAAGAGGTCCTAGTTGAGGTTTATCCACCGTAAAGCTGATAGAGCTGCCCTGCCTCCTCCTGGATGACCAGTGAACCCAACAGAATGTTTTTCTTGTGGCTGTCACTGATCCAAACGGCTGGGGCAGACTCCGTTTTCACTATGAACTTATTATGATGCACTTTGCTTCCTTGTTGAAAGAGACAGTAGCTGTTGCACGAATGTTCTTTTCATCTTTACAGTTGGAGCAAAATGTAGACTCATTCAAGTCATAATGGCGGGCAACCTCCATGATTTTCTTGTCATCTTTGATCATATCCAAAAGTTTCACCTACTCCTGGATGGTAAGCATCTTCCTCCAGTGCTTAGTTTAATTGTCAGAAGGCTTAGAAGAAGCAGCACATTTAGAAGCCATAGTGGGGCTGAGTTAATACAAGTTCTCAGAAATCACAAACCCTTACAAGAGCAAAGATGCTTCCAATGTGTAGCAATGTAGAAGTGTGTATGACAGAAACAAACTTGCATGAGGCTGAGCCAATCAGTGGCCAGGATAGGAAGAGGATAAGGATAGCAGATCAGTGAACAGCATGCTCTGATTGGCTTGGTTTCACCACACCTGAGTTCTTGGAAAAAAGTTATTGCCCACACACAAGGAGTGGTCGAGTGGTTGTACCTGGCATTGAAGAATTCCTGGGGTGCTTGAATACATAGGCCTACAGTAATTACGTACAATAATTTTAATTTTAATTATAATACAGAGGTGTATAATTGACTCAGACAACCGAGTATGCACTGTATCTTTTTCACTGTCTCTATCAACTTTTTAATAAATATATTTGGAAAAAAACCATGATAGAGTGAAGCCACAGAAGTTGAAGCCTGAAGTGGTGAGGGACAACTGTATTCCAAGTGAGAGAAGCTAAGAGTCTAAAGCAAGACAGCAAGGTGAAGACAGGGTAGACACAGGAGACATTTTGTACTCTGCATCAGTAGGGCTTTGGTGACTCAGAGAATGTTGGAAAGTTAAGGGGAGGGGATCATCAAAGATAATCTTTATATTAGGGTTCCTTAGAGAAACAGAACCAATAGGATTGTGTGTGTGTGTGTGTGTGTGTGTGTGTGTGTGTGTGTAGGGCTGGGGGAGGGGAAAAAAGATGAGATTTAAGGACCTGGCTCATGCAATCAAAGACACAGGCAAAACAGAAACCTGCAAGGTAGCCTGGGAAGATGATAGGGGTTGATGTTGCAGTCTTGATTCTGAAGGTAAACAGGAGACAGAATTTCTTTTTCTTTAGGTACTTGTCTTTTCTCTTAAGGCTTTCAACAAATTGGATGTGGCCCACTTATATTATGAAGATTAATCTGCTTGACTCAAAGTCTACTGATTTAAATGGTAATCACATCTAAAAAATAACTACACAGCAACATCTAGACTGGCGTTTGACCGAACAACTGGGCACCATGGCCTAGACAAGTTGACACATAAAATTAACTATGATCACAATCCTTTGAAAGATTGCTTGTGTATTTGTGCCATTACTAAACTATGGCATAGAGAAGAAAAGTTTGGGGAGAAAAAAATAACATCAGTTTAGAAGATATTGAATTTCAGTTAGTCATGTCCAGTAGTCTATTGGACTAGAAACTCAGGAGACAGATATTCCTACTGGGCCAAATGTAGAGATCTCAGTGGAAGCCACAGGGACAGAGGAGAGTTTGTTCATTCATTCAGCAAGTGTTTGCTCTGTGCTTCTTTGGGCCAGACAGTGAGGCTGGGAAACCAGAGTGCACTCTAGTTTCTATCCTCATGGAGCTTACATTTTGGAAGGGTTGGCAGGCAATGAACAAATATGCACATAGGTACATACTTTTAGATAGTAATGCATATTGTTTACTGCTGTATAACAAACTACCTCAACACTTGGTGGCCTAAAACAAGTTTTATTTGCTCATGATTCCATGGGTTTGGCATTTGGGGACAGATCAACTGTAATGGCATGTCTCAGATTCATGTGGTGTTTCTGGGTTCACATATACCACCAGCTGATAGATGCTGGGTAGCAATAGGCTGGACTTTCAGCTGATGTACCTCAGTTCTCCTCCACGTGGCCTCTCTGGCAGGCCAGCTCAGGCTTTCTCATTTAGCAGCTGGGGTTCTAGGAAGGCAAGCCCTTAATATTCAAGCACTTATTGGACCTCTGCTTGGGTCACATTTTGTAATGTCCCAGTGGCCAAAAGCACATCACATGACCAAGCCCAGAGTCCATGTTGGAGGGGACAACACAAAAGCTGGTAATTCATTGGGGACCATTAACATAACAATCTAACGCTTGTTAAGTGCAATGAAGAAAATCCAAACAGGGTAAAAAAGATAGAGAATTCCTTCAGAAGAGGGGGCTTTAATTCACAGGGTGGTCATGGAAGTAACTTTGGAGCAGAAAATTAAACGAAGACAGCAGTTATATACAGTTCAGGAGTCAAGAGCAGGCCAGAGAAAAGGAATGACAAAGAAGACAGTGAAGCTAGAGCTAGCTTGAAGTGCTAAGAAATGAGAAGAAGGTTAAAACAGGAGAGCACAGGGAGCCAGGCTGGGGGTAGAGGAGTCCAAGGTGGTCAGCTGGGGGAGAAAGGCCGAGAAAAAGATCATAAAGGGCTCTATAGACCATGGCAAGAAGATTAGATATTATTCTAAAGGGTGATGATGAAAAGTCAATGAAGGATTTTGTGCAGGAGGTGACTTAATCCCCTTTTCATCTTTAAAAGACTGTCTAGTCTTTGATGAGGAGACAAGCATGGCAGCAAGGAGATCCGTTAAGGGGCTACTGCACTAGTCACAGAAAGAGATATGGGTAGTGGTGGGGGTGGTGAGACATGGTTGGATATAGAATACACTGGGGAGGTTGAGCCAACAGAAATTTTGAATGGATTAGATTGGAGTGTTAGCATCAGAGAGGGATTAAGGACGATGCCTAAGAACTGAATGAGGTAGGGGAGATTTGGGAGGGTGAGGCTCTGAAGATTGGGGTCACGCATTTGAAGTGGGAATCAGCATGGGTGGGTGTTTCTCCAGCAAAATTCAGTTGCTCAAATAAAGATTGGGAGAAGTGAGTTTATTTAGGGATGCGGTTTTTAAAGACACGTGAAGAGGAAGGGGTGAGGAAGAAGTTGAGGGTATATATAATTGAGTGACTACAGTGATGGACCAGAGATTCTAATCTGGGGAAGGAGGAAAGTGAAGGCATGAGAGAAGTGATGGGCACTGAAGAAAACGGCAGTCTCAAGGGTCAGAGGTCCTGGTGAGGTAGCGCTGTTGAAAAGTCTACTAGAGGGAGTAGCTGAGAAAAGATGAAAACGGAGTAGAAAGAGGACAGAGTTTGGACAGGGAAGATTGTTGCAAGTGAAGAGGTCGAAGCACCACGAGGGCAGGGCACTAGCTGGATTGTTTATGAGAAGAACGTCTCCAGAATAATGGTGCAGAGAAGACAGTGAGTGAGATGCTTGGATGAGGAGGGGATAATGGATGGTATGGCCCAAAGGCATTGCCCTAAAGATCCTGAGGATTTTCAGCAAAAAAGAGTGAGAAATGGTCTGGAAGTACCAAGGGGATGTTGCTGTACAGCAGGCCCAGGGGTAGGGCTGGAAACCAAACAAAGAAAAAGTTGAAAAAGCTGGTGATTATGGGTGATTTGGAGATGACCGATGGTGAGCTGCAGAGGGCACAGGGGTGAGCAGAGGGGAGGGCACCTGTTGCATGTGTTGAAAGGCAAGATCAGCTTCCTGACCCTCTTCAAGAAGAAGCAGAATCAGCAAAGTGCACATGGACTCAGCAGTCATTTCTCACACAAAGCCAAGCTGTGCTTCCTTGCAGAGCCTTGGCCATGTCTGAATGACTGAGTTGGCTAAAGAAGTACCACATAAATAATTTTTATTATCATGTCATTTTTAAGCTTTAATTATATAACTGTCTGAAAAAATAAACCCTATCCTACATGGTCTGTTTATCTTCAGACGTGCAATTATAGATTCTGATTTAAGTTCACTAAAAATTAGTTCAGAAAACAGGATTCCAAGGAAGAATGAATGTTAAATCACACATAAAGCCAAGCGATTTTTACCTGACAACACTGCAACATCTGGCACAGCAGCTGCCATCGGGACTGCGGCTTGGTTGACTCTGCTGTAGTCCACGGGATTGGACTGGGGCAAGACTTCTACATTGAAAGGAAACATGACGAGGCCTTGCCCTGAATCCTCCAGTTCTTAGGGATGACACTAATTTCTGCCACCAGGATGCTGTATCAGTTTTGATTCACTGTCGTGGTCGTGGAGGGAATTCTTTTTGGAGCATTCTTAGCTCTCTGCACTCTGGTAGTCTTACTCTAAGCCAAGGAGCCAGTATGAGGTCGTGCCACTACAAAGAATGTCTATTTCTATTACAGATTTGGACCTGGGGAAATGGCCACCAGGTAAAGCCACAGACCCGCTGCAAGTTGGATCTCAGCCAGCTCTCCATGTATCACCTAGCCCCAATATGCCCACACTCGAACAGAGGTCACGGTGATGATCAGTGTCTCTAGGTATGAATGTCCATTCAGGCCTTGCCTAGCAGTCATCAAAATGCTTGGTTATTTCTCAGAGTTCAGTTATCCAAGTAGATCCCCTTGGTGAAGGACAGAGAGCCAGGAGCACACATACACCTGCGTGGTGTTGCAGGGTTTCGCCTCCTGGGGCACGGACTTCTCTTCAATAAATGGGTCTGGCTCCAAAAATTAGCTCAGGACTGGAAACTGGGCAAGAGATTGTGACTTTTTATTGGGGTGGTGGGCCCCCAGCCTCCTGATTATTCATTCTTGACTTCTTTTGATTATGTAGATTGAATACTCTGGTTGGTGAACCATCAGTTTTGCCCCTAGGGATGCAGTCAGTAACTAATAGGATTTTAAGCTAAATTCTTAAAGTGGTTTTTTTTTTGGCTGAGAGAAGAGTCTTCATGAATATTTCTTGGCCAGAGGGCCACACTGTGACAAGTGACATGTAGCAGTCCACCAAAGCGTCATCTTCACCTTGACATCATGTAGAGTTGTTACCAAAAAGGTAAGGTTGCTGAGCCTAGACCTATATTTTCTGGCATCTATTGCATGTAAGTAACACTGTAACTAGATCTTGCTAGAGCAGTGATTTTCAACCCTTTTCATCTTATGGCACACATAAACTAATTACTAAAACTGTGTGCCACACCAATATATTTTTGTTTTGTTTTGTTTTGTTTTGTTTTTATCCTCACCCGAGGATATTTTTCTATTTTTTGTACAGATAGAGTGGGAGGGAGAGAGAGGAATGGAGAGAGAGAGAGAAACACCGATGTGAAGGGACACATCGAGTGGCTGCCACCCGCACGACCAACCAGGGCCGGGGACAAACTGCAACCGAAGTACGTGCCCTTAGCGGGAACCGAACCCGGGTCGACGCTCTAACCGCTGAGCCAAACCGGTCAGGGCCACACCAATATATTTTTTGCCTATCTACTAGAATAATAGTAGGTATAACTTAATTTATTTACACCAGACAGCTATTGTAATGTTGTCTCTATCATTTAAAAAAAAAAATAATCTAAGGGGGAAAAGCTCAGTTCCCCTGACTACATAGTCAGGTATTACATGTTCTAAAAATTCTTGCGGCACATCAGTGTGCCATGGCACATCAGTTGAAAATCGCTGGTGGGACGACTGTAAGAACAAGTGATGTCACTTCCAGGCTGAGATGTATGTCCTTTTCCAATCAACGGCTCATTTTCTACCAGCTGTTTGTTTATGCCCTGGGTGATGTTGGCAGCTAAATGTTGAAGGCAGAGCATCTGTCAGCCTAGGCCCCTAAATAACCACAGAAGTAGAACCACCATCCTGCCAGCAGTATACCCATATTGGACTGTTGTGTATGTAAGAAACATCTTTAATATAGTAGATTGTTGAAATGTAGAAGTTTATGGCTAGTTACCCTGAGTATATGTTCTCTATAAATTCTACATCAAATCATGCCCTGGCTGGTTTGGCTTAGCGGTTAGAGCCTCGGTCTGCAGTCCAAGGGACCCGGGTTCGGTTCCTGCTAAGGGCATGTACCTTGGTTGCAATTTGTCTCCAGCCCCGGTTGGGGTCATGTGGGTGGCAGCCAGTCAATGTGTCTCTCTCATTTCGATGATTCTCTCTCTTCCTCCCTCTCTTCCTTCCACTCTATCTGAAGATAAATGCAAAAATGAAAAATCAAATTGACATAAAATAGTTTCTGTCTGAAAAGATTTTCACCAAATTTAAAGGTATATTTGTGATGGTCTGACTTAGAGTATAAATTGTGTGACATGTTTAAAATTTACTTTGGGAGGTCCAGGGCATTTTACAGAGCTAGGCAGTTATGCCTCACATGAAAATGACATGTTAAAAAGCAATGTTAATATGATCAACTTACACAAGTTTCCTTTTCTGTCTTCAATGTTTTTAAATAAACAGTATTTTTTGTTAACCTCGCCTATGACAGATTTTATTAATTTTAGAGAGAGTAGAAGGGAGAGGGAGGGAGAGAAAGAAACATAGATGTGAGAGAGAAACAATAATAAGTTGTCTCCAATAAGCACCCAGTCCAGGGATCAAACACACCGCCTTTGGAGCAGAAAATGAAGAGAATCAGGAGAGAGGGGCGAGAATGCAAAAAGAAAAAAGAAAAAAAAATGGAGAGAATGCGGAGAGGAGAGAAAGCAGAAAATGGAGAGAATCAGAAAAGAGGGTAGAGAACACAGAAATGGAGAGATTCAGGAGAGAGAGGAAAGAACACAGAAAAGGGTGGGATTTGGGAGAAGGGAGAGAGAACGCAGTGACCAGAGACAATAAGGAGAGGAGGAAATGCATAGAACAGAACGAATCCGAAGAGACAGGAGAGAACGCAGAACATGGAGAGACTCAGGAGTGACAGGAGAGAATACAGAAAGCAGAGATAATTAGAAAAGAGGAGATAGAACGCAGACATTGAGAGATTCAGGAGAGAGAAGAAATAATGGAGAAAACGGAGTCAGGAGAGAGAGAGAAAACGCAGAAAGCAGAGAGAAAAAAGGCAATGCAGAAAACGGAGCGAATCTGGAGAGAGAGGAGAGAATGCAGAAAATAAGGAGAATCAGGAGTGAGAGGAAAGAACG
The DNA here is from genome assembly GCF_014108415.1 of Molossus molossus. Classification (NCBI taxonomy): domain Eukaryota; kingdom Metazoa; phylum Chordata; class Mammalia; order Chiroptera; family Molossidae; genus Molossus; species Molossus molossus. The sequence goes on along the minus strand of NW_023425366.1, from coordinate 26,326,043 downwards.
CAGAAAACAAAGAAAATCAGGAGAGAGGAGAGAGAATGCAAAAAAATTGGATAGAATCTGAAATGAGAGGAGAGAACAAGAAAAATGGAGAGAATCTGGAGAGAGAGGATGGAATGCAGAAAATTGAGAGAATCTGGAGGGAGAGGGGAGAAGGCAAAAAACAAAACAAAACAGAAAACATCAGAAGAGAGAGCAGAAAATGCAGGGGAAAAAAGCATCAGGAGAAAGATTTTTAAAAAATCAGAAAGAATCAAGAGAGAGAGCAGAGAAAGCAGAAAATGGTGAGATTTAGGAGAGGGAGCAGACAACGCAGAAAATGGAGAGAATCAGTAGAGAAGGCAGAAAACAGAGAAAATCAGGAGAGAACGCTGAAAAGGATATAATCATGAGAGAGAGAAGAGAACGCAGAAAACCTAGAGAATCAAAATAGAGAGGAGAAAAAGTCATGTGAACCAGGAGAGAAGAAAACACAGACAATGGTTAGAATCAGAAGAGAGAGTGGATGACACAGAAAATAGAGAATCCGGAAGAGAGGAAATACGCAGAAAACAAACAAACAAAAAATCAGGAGATAGAGGAGAGAAAACAGAAAGAAGAAAATCAGGAGAGTGGACAGAATGCAGAAAACAGACAATCAGAAGAGATAGAGAGAACACAGATAATGGAGAGAATCTGCAAAGAGCAGAGAGACCGCAGAAAATGGGGAGAATGATGGGGGGAAGAGAGAATGTAGAAAATGGAGAGAATCAAGAGATAAAGGAGAGAAATCAGAAAACAGAGAGAATCAGGACATACAGGGGTGAATGCAGAGAACAGAGAGAATCAGAAGAGAGAAGACAGAATGCAGAAATTTAAAAGAATCAGGAGAGGGGGCAGAAAACACAGAAAATGAAGAGAATTAGGTAAGAGAAGAGCGAACACAGAAAATGGAGAGAATCAAGAGAGAAGAGAGAATGCAGAAAACAGAGAATCAGAAAAGAGGGTAGAGAACAAAGAAATTGAGAGATTCAGGAGAAAGAGAGAGAAAAACACAGAAAATGGTGAGATTTAGGAGAAGGAGAAGAGAATGCAGAAACCAGATACAATAAGGAGAGAGGAGAAAACGCATAAAACGGAAAGATTCAGTTGAGAGAGGAGAGAACGAGAAAAATGGAGAGAATGTGGAGAGAGTGGACATAATGCGGAAAAGAAAGAAAATAATAAGAGAGAAGAGAGAACTAACAAAACAGAGACGGTCAGAAGACCGATGAAAGAACACAGAAAACGAAGACGATCAGGAGAGAAGGAAGAACGCAGAAAGCAGAGATTCAATGGTGAGAAAAGAGAAGGCAGAGAACATAGAAAATCAGGAAGGAGGGGAGAGAACGCAGACAACAGCGACAATGAGGAGAGACGGCAGAGAATGCAGACAATAGAATCAGCGTGAGAAGTGAGAAGGCAGAAAACAAGGAAATCCGGAAACCGGGGAGAAATCGCAGAAAATGGAGAGGATCAGGAAAGAGAGAGGAGAACGCAGGAAATGGAGAGAAACAAGAGAGAGAGAGGAGAGAATGCAGAAAACAGAGAGAATCCGGAAGCAAAAGAGAGAACGCAGAAAAAGAGAGATTCAGGAGAGAGAGGAGAAAACTCAGAAAACGACGAGAATCGTGAGAGAGAGGAAAGAAGGCAGATATTGAAGAGAGTAAAGGGGGAGCAGAGAACACCAAAAACGGAAGAAATCAGGAGACAGAGGGGAGAACACAGAAAACGAGGAGAATCGAGAGAGAGAAGAGACAGTGCAGTAAACGGAGAGAATCAAGAAAGAGGAGAGAGATTGCAAAAATTGAGAAATTCGGGGAAGAGAGGAAAGAATGAAGAAAACGAAGAGAATCAGGAAAGAGAGTAGAAAACAGAAAAGGGAGAGAATGAAGAGAGAAAAAACACAATGCAGAAAATGAAGTAAATCAGGAAGAGAGGAGATAATCCAGAAAATGGAAAAAATCAGGAGAGAACATAACGCAGAAAGTGAAGAGAATCAGGAGAGAGAGGAGAGAACACAGAAAACGGAGAGAATCCATAGATAGAGGAGAGATGCAGAAAATGGAGGGAATAGAAAGAGAGAGGGGAGAACGCAGTAAACAGAAAGAATAATAAGATAGTGGTGACAACACTGAGAACAGGGAGAACCAATGAAGAGGAAAAAGAATGCAAAAAAAACGAAGAGAATCTGGAAAGAGAGGAAAGAAGGCAGAAAACGGAGAGAATTGGGAGAGAGGAGAGAGAACATGAAATTCGAAGAGGATCAGGAGTGAGAGGAAAGAATGAAAAAATGGGTAAAATCAAAAGAGAGGAGAAAACGCAAAAAAAAAAAAAAAAAAAAGAAGAGAATCAGTAGTGAATGGAGAGAATGCAGAAAATGGAAAGAGTCAAAAGAGAGAGAAGAGAATACAGAAATGGGAGAGAAATATGAGATAGAGGAGAACATGCTAAAAACAGAGGGAAACAAAAATAGAGAAGAGAATGCAGAAAATGGAGAAAAACAGGTGACAGAGCAAAGAACAAAGAGAATGGAGAAAATCAAGTGAGAGAGAAGAGAATGCGAAAAACCAAGAGAATCAGAAGAAAAGGAGAGAACACAGAAAATGAGGAGAGTCGGGAAAAGAGAAGAGAATGCGAAAGCGAAGAGTATCAGGTGACAGTGTTAGGAACACAGAAAATGGAGAGGATCAGGAGAGAGAGAATAGACCACAAATAAAATGGAGAGAATGAGGAAATAGGAAATAATGCAGTAAACAAAGACAATCTGTAAGCATAAGAGAAAAAGCAGAATATGAAGAAAATCAGGAGAGAGAGGAAGAGTGCTGAATACGGAGATAATCAAGAGATAAATAAGAGAACACAGAATATGGAGGAATTAGGGAGACAGATGAGAAAATGCAGAAAACAGAGATAATCAAGGAAGAGAGCAAAGAATGCAGAAACTAGAGAGTATTAGTAGAGAGAAACGATAATTCAGAACATGGAGAGAATCAGGAGAGAGAGAAGAGAATGCAGAAAATGGAGAGAGTCTGGAGATACGGAAAGGAATGCAAAACAACAACAACAACAACACAAAACAAAACAGAATTAGGAGACAGTGGATCGAACACAGAAAACAGAATCAGGAGAGAGTGAAGACAACCCAGAATCGGAGAGAATTGGGACATACAAAAGATAATGCAAAAATCAGAGAGAATCTGGAGAGAGAGGAGACGTCTCAGAAAACGGAGATAATCAAGAGAGACAGAAGAGAACACAGTACATGGAGATAATCAGGAGTAAGATGAGAGAACAGAGAAAACAGAGATGATCATGAGAGACAGTAGAGAACACAGATCATGAAAGAAATCAAGAGATACAGAAGAGAATGCAGAAAATGAAGAGAATGAGGAGAGAGAGAAGACAACTCAGGAAACTAAGAAACTCAGGAGAAAGAAAATGCCATGCAGAATATAAAGAGAATTCAGAGAGAGTGGAAGGAATGCAGAAAATGGAGAATATCAAGACAGAGAAAAGAGAATGCACAAAACAAAGAGAATCAAGAGAGAGAGGAGAGAAAGCAAAAAACCCCAAGCAACTCGTGAGTTACAGAAGAGAAGGCAGAAAACGGAAAGAATCAGGAGATAGAATAGAGAACTTGAAACACGAAGGGAATCAGGAAAGAAAGGAGAGAATATACAAAACAGTGAGAATCAGGAGGGACAGTGGAGTACACAGAAAACAAAGCGAATCAAGAAATATGGGGGAAAAAACTCAGAAAACATAGATAATAATGAGAGAGAAGAGAGAAAGCAGAAAATATAGAGATTTAGGAGAGAGAGAAAAGAGAATATGGGGAGGCTCAGGGGAGAGAGGAGAGAACTCAGAATACAAAGAGAATATGGAGAGAGAGGAGAGAATGCAAAATATGGAGAGAAGCAGGAGCAATTAGAGACAACAGAAAACGGAGATAATCAGACGAGAGAAGTGAACGCAGAAAAACAAGAGAATTAGGAGACAGAGAATACGGCTCAAATACGAAGAGGCAGGACGATTGTAGAGAATACAGAAAAAGAAGAGAATTAGGAGAGTTAAGAGAACTCAGAAAATCATGAGAATAAGGAGAAAGTGAACGCAAAATAACAAAGAGAATCAGGAGAAAGAGATGAGAACCCAGAAAATGGACCGAATCTGGAGTAATTGTACAGAACACAGAAAACAAATTGAATCAAGGGAGAGTGAAGAGAAAGCAGAAAACAAAGAGAATTAGTATAGAGAGAAGAGAATAATGAAATTCATCGCAGTAATTGATGAAATTCAGCAGAGAATGTAGAGACTGCAAAAAAATGGTGAGAATCAGGAGTGAGAAAAAAACAAAAAAAAACAGAAAATGAAGATAATCAGGAGAGAGAGAAGAGAACACAGAAATTAGTGAGAATTAGGAGAGGGAAGAGAATGCAGAAAATGGGGAATATTAAGATAAACTGTAGAGAAAGCAGAAAATGGAGAGTATCGGGAGAGAATAGAGTCTGCCGAAAACAGAGAATCGGGAGACTGAAGAGATGGCGGAAAATGGAGAGAATGAGGAGAGAGAGCAGAGAACGCAGAATATAAGAGAATCGGGTGAAAGTGGAGAGGACGTAAGGTAGAGAGAGAATCAGGAGATAGAGTAGAGGACACAGAAAAATGGAGATTATCCATGGATAAGGTAGAGAATGCAGAAAAGTAGAGAATAATGGTGAAAGTGGAGAGAACGTAAGGTAGAGAGAGAATCAGGAGATAGATTAGAGGACACAGAAAAATGGAGATTATCCATGGATAAGGTAGAGAATGCAGAAAAGTAGAGAATAATGAGAGAGAGGAGAGAAGGTAGAAAAAGAAGAGAATCAGGTGAGAGGGTAGAGAACAATGAAAACTGAGAAAATCAGGAGAGAGGAATGAATGCAGAAAATGAAGAAAGTAAGAAGAGAACACAGAATATGGAGAAAATCAGAAAAGAGGAGAGAACGCAGAAAACGGAGAGAATCAGGGGAGAGAGGAGATCATGGAGAAAATCAGCAGAGAGGAAAGAGAACACAAAATGCAGAGGGAATAGGGAGAGAGTGAAGAGAATGCAGAACATGGAGAGTAGCACGACAGAGAGAAGAGAATCAGGGGAAAGAGGAGAAAATGTAGAAATGGAAAGTATTCAGAGATACAGAATAGAACGCAGAAAACGGTGAGAATCAGAAGAAACAGGAAAGAATGCAGAAAATGGAAAATCAGGAGAGAAAGCAGTGAACACAGAAAATGAAAGTATCGAGAGAAGTAAGGAAGTCACAACGAGAATCAAGAAAGAGTGGAGAGAACCAGAAAACAGAAAAAATCAGGAGAAAGGGAAGAAAACTCACGAATCAGAAAAATCAAGAGAGTGAAGAGAACGCAGAACACAGAGAGAATCAGGAGACAATGAGGAAGAAACAGAAAATGGAGAGAATTAAAAATGAGAGGGTGGAATGCAGAATACAGAGAGAATTGGGATAGAGTGGAGAGAACGCAGAAATGAAGAGAATCAGAAGATTCAGAAGAAAACACACAGAATGAAGCGAAACAGGAGAGAGAAGACGACACAGAAAACAAAGAGAATCAGGAGACAGAAAAGAGAATGCAGAATAGGGAGAGAATCAGAAGAGATTCTGATGCAGAAAACGACGAGTATCAGGAAAGAGAGAAGATAATTCACAATACGAAGGGAATCAGGAGAAAGAGGAGAGAACACTGAACTCAGAGATAATTGGGAGATACAGAAGAGGACGCGGAACATGGTGAGAATCAGGAGAGAGGAGAAACGCACAAAACGGAGAGATATGAACATACAGAAGAAGACGCAGAAAACGGAAAGTATCAGGAGAGAGTAGAGCGAATGCAGAAAATGGAGAATATCAGGACAAAGGGAAGAGAATGCACAGTACAAAGAGCATCAGGAGAGACCGGAGACAACACAGAATACCAAGAGAATCGGGAGAAAAAGAAGAGAACGCAGAGTATGGAGAGAATCGGGAGAGAGATTAGAGAACACAGAAATGGAGATAATTGGAAGATACGGTAGAGACTGACTGCAGAAACGTAGAGAATAATGGGAGAGAAGAGAGAAGGCCAAAACCAAAGAAAATCAGGTGAGAGGTGAGAAAACATTACACACAGAGAAAATCAGGAGAGAGAGGAAAGAATGCAAAAAAACAAACAAACAAAAAAAAACAGAGAATCAGAAAAAAATAGAAGAGAAAGCAGAATACAGAGAGAAGCAGGAGAGAGAGGAGAGAACGCAGAAATGGAGAGAATCATGACAGAGAGGAGAAAACATAGAAATCGGAAAGAATCCGTATAGAGTTAGAGAACGAAGAAAATAGAGAGATTCAGGAGCGAGAGAAGAGAATGCAAAAAACGAAGAAAACATGCAGAGAGGGAAGAGAATGCAGGAAACCGAGATAATCAGGAGAGAGTTAAGAGAATGTAGAAAATTACGAGCATCTGGAGAGAGTGAAGATAACTCAGAAAATGAGAGATCCAGGAGAGAGGGAATTATGTGCAGAAAACCAGGAGGGAGGGATGAGAACTCAGAAAACAGAGAAAATCAGGAGAGAGTAAAGTGAATGCAAAATACAGAGACAATCGGGAGAAAGTGAAGGGAACTCAGAAAACAGAGAGAATCATGAAGATGGCGGCGGGCAGGACAGGAGCAAGGGTGTGTGTGTGAGAGAGTGACCGAGTGTGAGAGGGATCGAGAGTGAATGCGTGTGGGGATGACCAGCCCTGAGTAGTGCACATACGCAGAACTGAACATTCTTGTCCTGTGGATGGGGAGGAGCTGGCTACTGTGGTAAGCAGCCCATTAGTGAGGTTCTCCCTGTGCAGACCAGAGGTCCTGCCATTTTGGAAGATCTCCTGTCTTTTGTGGGAGGAGGAAGCAGGGATGGGTTAGGGCCAAGCGACCTGAGTCCACCAGAGCACCTTGCACCTTTGGACCAGAACACAGTAGAGGCGCTATGGAAGTGTGTGCTGCAGTAGCCAAAACCACATGGGAGCCAAGCACTGTCCCCCATAGCAGAAGCCTGATTGGAGCCCAGCACCTTCCTCTACAGCAGCAGTGACTGAGTAAGAGTGGAACCCCACCCCCAACAGGTGGTAGCAACTCAGAGAGGCAGTTGAGACACATCTCCAGTGGCATCAGCAGAGGCTGATCAGGAGCAGTGCCCCAGCCCAAGCAGAAGGGCTCGGGCAGCGAAGACCTTCCCCTGACAACTGCAGCAGTGTATTTTGAGTGGAGAGCCTCCCCCGTGGCAGCAGAAAAGTCCTGGGAGCGAAGCATCAAAAGATTGGGACCTGAGAGCACGCCCTGCAACAGCAGCAGCAGTAGCAGTGCAAACCAGGAGCTGACACTCATCCCCAGCAGTGACTGGTCAGGAACTGAGCCCCACCAGACAGTAGCATATGCCCAAAGCACACCAATTGGACCCCATGCACTGCAGTAGAACATGAGCTGCTCCCACGCACCCCTACAGCACACCAGCTAGATCCACACACCCCAGCAGCATGCCAGCAGGGCCCATAAACACCAGAAGTGTGCCAGTAGAACCCATACACCCCAGTGGAACCTCACACCTCTTAGCAGCATACTAGTGAGACCCATGCTCCCCAGGCCACAGCAGCACAGATTGGCAGCTGAGACACATCCCCAGCAGCAGCAGCAGAGGCTGATCAGGAGTGGTGCCGCAGCCCAAGCAGCAGCAAGACTCAAGGAGCCAAGACCTGCACAACAGACCAATACCAGCCACCAGTCTTCAGTCCTCCAAGACCCACATCAGGCAAGAGGCGCCACACACCAAAACAGTCTGGGAGGCACAGCAGCCTTAATTGATACATACCGACCTGCCTACACACTCCAACGTCCCTCACTGGGCCTAACACTACCAGACGGCTAAAATGGTGAGACAAAGAAACAACACTCAAAGAAAAGAAAAAGAGAAATTATCAGAAAAGAAACTACAAGAAATACAAGAAAGCAACTAGTCAGATAAAGAATTTAAAGCAGTGATTTTAAGGGAGCTAAAACAATTTTGTGAGAACTACAAGCAACTTAATAAAAATCATGAAGAGCTCACTGGGAACTACTTCAGATCCTCCTCCTCCTCCTTAAAAAAAGAGGTAGAAGCTATGCATAAAATTCAAGAGGAAATAAAGAATGACATAGATGTTATGAAAAATACCTTAGAAGGGTTCAATAGATTAGAAGAAGCTGAAAACCGAATCAGCGACTTAAAAGACAAAGTAGAAAAAAACACACAAATAGAGCAGCAAATGGGGAAAAAAATTAAAAGCAGGAGGAGAGTTTAGGGAAGCGGTGGGATAGTACAAAATGTAACAACATTCACATTATAGGGAACCAGAAAGAGAGGAATCAAAGAAAGGAATGGAGAACCTGTTTGAAGAAATAATAACAGAAAACTTTCCTAAACTGGTAAAGGAAAAAGTCACACAAGTCCAGGAAACACAGAGCATCCCAAGCAAGATAAACCCCAGAAGACCCACAGCTACCCACATCATAATATAAATGGCAAACATTAAAAATAAAGAAAGGATCTTACAGGAAGCAAGAGAGAGACAGAAAGTTACCTACAAGGGAGCTCCCATTAGACCAACAGCTGATTTTGCTCAATAGAAACACTGCAGGCCAGAAGGGAGTGACAAGAAGTGTATAAAGTACTGCAAGGCAAGGGTCTGAATACACGACTACTCTATCCAGCAAGGCTATCATTTAAAATTGAAGAAAAAAATAAAGAGCTTCACAGATAAAAATAAACAAACAAAAAAAGCTAAGGGAATGTACCACCACCAAACCAGCACTGCAAGAAATATTGAAGGGACTGTTGGAAGAATAAGAAGAGGAGGAAGAAGAGGAGGAGGAAGAAGAGGAGGAAGAAGAGGAGGAAGAAGAGGAGGAGGAGGAGGAGGAGGAGGAAGAAGAAGAAGAAGAAGACGATGACGACGATGATGGAGGGGGAGGGAGAGGGGGAGAGGGAGAAGGAGGAGGAGGAGAAGGAGGAGGAAAAACAGCAAGAGAAAGAAAAGGAGAGAGAGAAGAACACAGGAATAAAATAAAAATGACAACTAATAACTATCTGTCAATAATAACCTTAAATATAAATGGCTTAAATGCTCCAATCAAAAGACATAGGGTAGCTGATTAAATCAGAAAACATGACCCATATATATGCTGTCCACAAGAGACCCACCTCACAACAAAAGACTCACACAGGATAAAAGTGAAGGGATGGAAAAAAATTTTCCAACCAAATAGAAATGAAAAGTGGCTGGTGTAGAAATATTTACATCTGACAAGGTAGACTGCAAAATGAGGGCCATAATTAGAGACAAAGAAGGTCACTACATAATATTAAAAGTATCAACCCAACAAGAGAATATAACCCTGGTAAACATATACACACCAAATACTGGAGCACCAAAATATATTTTAAAAATTCTGAAGGACTTCAAAGGAGAGATCAATAGCAATACGATCATACTTAGTGACTTTAACACCCCACTGACACCACAGGATAGATCTTCTAGACAAAAAATTAACAAGGACATAGAGTCCTTAAATGACAAACTAGATCAGTAGGACTTAATTAATATTTACAGAACATTTCAGCCCAAAGCTGAAGAATGTACACTCTTCTCAGGGGCACATGGGACATTCTCAAAGATAGACCACATGTTAAAACACAAAGTAAGTGTCTACAAGTTTAAGAAGATTGAATTCATATCAAGCATCTCAGATCACAATGTCATAAACTAGAACTAAATTACAACAAAAACATTCAAACACTTGGACGCTAAATATCATGTTATTAAACAATGAGTGCATTACCAACAAGATCACAGAAGAAATTTTAAACTTCCTGGAAACCAATGAAAACGAACACACAACACAAAATCTATGGGATGCAGCAAAAGCAGTCCTGAGAGAGAAGTTTATAATACTACAGGCCTACCTCAAGAAACAAGAATAATTCCTAATGGACTTTCTAAACCTACAACTTAAACAACTAGAAAGTATACAAAAATAAAACCCAGAGCAAATAGAAGAAAAGAAATAGTAAAAGTCATGGCAGAAGTAAATGACACAGAGAAAAAAAAACAAAAACAACAATTCTAAAGATCAATGAAACAAAAAGCTGGTTCTTTAAAAAGATAAACAAGATTGATGTACCTGTGCAAGATTCACCAAGAAACAAAAAGAGAAGACCCAAATAAATAAAAGCAGAAACAAAAGAGGCAAAGTAACAACTGACACCACAGAAATACAAAGGATCATCGAAACGTACTATGAACAAGTATACGTCAATAAAATGGACAATCTAGGCAAAATGGATAAATTTCTAGGAACTCACAGTTTTTCAAAACTGAACCAGGAAGAGATAGAAAAGTTGAACAGACCAATAACAACAAAGAAAATTGAATATGTAATTAAGAAACTCCCAGCAACCAAAATCCCAGGCTCAAATGGCTTCACAAAGGAGTTTTACTAAACATTCAAAGAAGATCTAATACCCATTCTCCTCAAACTATTTTTAAAAATCCAAGAAGACAGAAGACTTCCAAACTCATTTTATGAGGGCAGCATAATCCTAATTCCAAAACCGCATAAAGACCCTACAAAGAAAGAAAACTACAGGCCAATATCCCTGATAAACACAAATGCCAAAATCCGTAACAAAATATTAGCAAATCAGATCCAGCAATACATCAAAAAAATTATTCATCTTGACCAAATGGGATTCATCTCAGAGATACAAGGATGGTACAATATTTGCAAATCAATAAATATGATATATTACATAAAATGAAAAAAAATGATCTTATCAATAGACACTGAAAAAGCATTTGACAAAATCCAGCACCCATTTCTGATAAAAACACACAGAAATGTGGGGATAGAGGGATCATATCTCAATATAATAAAGGCCATACAATCCTCATCAAAATACCAATGATATACTTTACAGAACTAGAAAAAATACTTCAAAACTTTATATGAAAACCCCCCAAAAAGGCCCCAAATAGCCACAGCAATCTTGAAAAAGAAGAACAAAGTAGGAGGGATCACAATACCAAATATCAGGTTATACTACAAAGCTACTGTAATCAAAACAGCCTGATACTGGCACAAAAACAGGTATATAGATCAATGGAATTAAACAGAGAACCCAGAAATTGACCCAAGACAGTATGCTCAATTAATATTTGACAAAGGTGGCAAAAGCATACAGTGGTGTCAAGACAGCCTCTTCAATAAATGGTGTTGGGAAAATTAGACAGCAACATGCAAAAAAATGAAGCTAGACCACCAACTTACACCATACACAAGAATAAACTCAAAATGGATAAAAGACTTGAATGTAACTCATGAATCCATAAAAATCCTAGAAGAAAATGTAGGCAGCAAAATTTCAGACATCATGCACAGTAGAATTTTCACTGATACAACACCTAAGGCAATATAAACAAAGGAATAAATGAACACATGGGACTACATCAAATTCAAAAGCTTCTGCACCGCAAAAGAAACAACCATCAAAATGGAAAGGGAACCCACCATATGGGAGACCATAATTGCCAATGATATATCAGATAAAGAGTTAATTTTTAAAATATATACAGTACTCATACAACTCAACAAAAGGAAGATAAAGAACCCAATTAAAAAGTGGGCAGAGGATCTAAAAAGACATCTCTTCAAACAGGACATACAAATGGACAAGAGACATATGAAAATATGCTCAACATCACTAATCATCAGAGAGATGCAAATTAAAAATGAGCTATCACTTCACACCTGTCAGAATGGCTGCCATCTACAGATCATCAAACAAGTGCTGGCGAGGGTGTGGAGAAAAGGGGACTCTGGTACACTGCTAGTGGGAATGCAGACTGGTGCAGCCACTTTGGAAAACACTATGGTGTCACCCCAGAAAATTAAAAATTGAACTCATTCCACCTCTAGGAATATACCCTAAGAAGCTTGAAACACCAATCAGAAAGAATATAGGTACCTCTATGTTCATAGCAGCACTATTTACAATAGCTAAGATCTGGGAACAGCCCAAGTGTTTATCAGTAGATGAGTGGATAAAAAAGCTGTGGTACATATACACAATGGAATACTATGCAGCTGTAAGAAAGGAAGACCTCTTATCCTTTGAAATGACATGAACGAACCTGGAAAGTATTATCCTAAGCAAAACAAGCCAAACAGAAAAAAATAAATATCACATGATCTCACTTATTTGTGGAATGTAATGAACAAAACAAACTGATGAACAAAATAGACTCAGAGACATAGAAGTAAGTTACAGACTGACAAACTTCAGAAAAGGGGGTGGAGCAATGGGAAGAGATAAACCACAGAATTTATATGCATGTATGCATAACCAATGGACATACACAACAAACATGGGGACAGGGTAGGTGACGGTGGGGAGAAAGGTGTCAATGGATAAAAAAGAACAAATATAAATTAATATAAATAATTTTTTTTTTTTTTTTTTTTTATCCTCACCCGAGGACATTTTTCCTTTTTTTTTTTTTTTTGTTGTTCAGGTAGAGTGGGAGGGAGAGAGAGGAACAGAGAGAGAGAGAGAAACATCGATGTGAAAGGACACATCGAGTGGCTGCCACCTGCACAACCAACCAGGGCCGGGGACAAACTGCAACCGAGGTACATGCCCTTAGCGGGAACCGAACCCGGGTCTCTCCGGACCGCAGGCCGACGCTCTAACCGCTGAGCCAAACCGGCCAGGGCTAAATAATTTTTTAAAAAGAAAATGGGGAGAATCAGGAGGGAGCTCAGAGAACTCAGAAACCAGAGAGAACGATGAGAGTGAAGAGAATGAAGAGAGTGGAGAGAACTGGGAGAGAGGGAAGAGAACTCAGAAAATGGAGGAAATCAGGAGAGAGTGAAGAGAAGGTTGAAGCTCAGCCAACACATACTAAAAAGTAACCAAAGTTCTACTGAAAGACATCATCCTAAGATATGGAATGCCTTTGACCGTAGGATCAGACAATGACCCAGCCTTCATAGCAAATACTGTACAGCAGGTAACTAAAACTCTAGGCGTCCAGTGGAATTTGCACATGGCCTACCAGCCCCAGAGCTCAGGGAAAGTAGAACGCATAAATCAGTCCCTTCCGCAGACCATGGCAAACTATGTCAAGAAACCAATCTGCCCTGGACTGACTGATACCAACCTACTCCTAGCTCTTCTGTGAACACATTATACCCCTTGGCAAAGATAGAGTTCTCCTTTTTTGAAATTTTATACGGGAGACCTCCCCCACTGATTAAATTCAAAGGGGATATTAAAAAACTGGGAAATTTGGAAACCCAAAAACCACTACAAGGACTAGAAAAAAACATTATTTTTTTTTATCCTCTTGCGAGGACATTTTTGCATTCATCTTTAGATAGAGCGGGAGGGAGAGAGGGAGGAAGAGAGAGAGAGAGAAACATCGATGTCAGCAAGATACATCGAGTGGTCACCACCTACACGTCCCCAGCTGAGGCCGCGGACAAACTGCAACCACGGTACACACCCTTAGTGGGAACTGAATGTGGGACTCTCCAATTTGAGGGCCTATGCTATAACCACTGAGCCAAACTGGCCAAGGCTGGAAAAACCATTCTCGAGGTACTTAAATGGATAGAATACCATTTCCCTGGGAGTAACTGTACACCCCCACAGACCAGGAGACCAAGTCTGGATAAAAGACTGGGAAAGGAAACCCCTCAAACCAACCTGGAAAGGGCCCTATTTACTTATATTAACCACTCGCACAGCTCTCAAGATTGCAGGTCTGAATACCTGGATTCACCACTCACAGGTGAAGGCAGCTCACCTGCTACATGACAACCGACCTCCCTGGGGAGCAACCACCAGCCAGAACAATCCTCTGCAGGTCTCCCTTAAGAGGACAGCAAAACCTGCTGATCGGTCTCTGGCAAGCACCTGAGGACTCTGCCAGTAGAATTGATGGCCATTGCCTGCTGGACTGATCCCAGCACTGGACTCTGTATACTTAGTAGCCTTACAGGATGAAGTAGACTCCTTAGCAGCAGTAGTATTGCAATATAGAAGGGGTTAGACTTACTGATTGCTGAAAAGGGAGGAATATGCCTCTTCTTAAATGAGGAATGTTGCTTATATGTTAATCAGTCAGAAATTAAAGCATCTCTTAATGCTTTTTATAGCGCTCCTGTTTGGCCCTTGTATTCTCAACATGCTAACCTGTTTCATTTTCTCTCACTTGGAAACAATAAAGCTCCAAATGATGCTTCAAATAAGGACCCCCAACAACTCACCTCTGAACAGTGAAGAACTTTAATTGCTGCATCCCTCCCCGTCAATATCCCTATTTTAGCAGCCAGAGAGATCGTTGCCCCTCTTTCTCACACGGCACTAAGGAAACTTCCTGGCTTTTATGATTCCCTTTCATCTGCCATCCACCTAAACTACACAGGAACTAGAAAGCCCCCAAATACCCGGAGGCTTATCATGCATAAAAGGTGGCTGAAACCTGGGCTTGGGACTCAGCCTTCGGAGGTGACTCCGCTGGGACAGCACCACTGCGCATTAAACAGTCCTTTTCTAGTCCTCCCAGTGCGTGCAGTCTGCCTCTTCCCACTGACCGAATTTCCCACCACACGGGAAGATGGTGAAGGCCATCAACAAGTGGACTGTGAGACCATGGGAGCTAGCTGGCTCCTCAGTGATGAAAACAGCAATTTGGATTGCACACAGTTTTCAGGGAAACACACCCCCCTCCCTTCATGCCATATGTTTCTGTTTTCTGTAAAGCTTGTGCTGGGAAAGCTACCCCCCCCACACCCTGTGCCCCTCTGCAGCTGAGTGGAGTTTAGCAGGTCAGCTTCAGAGGTGGCAGCCCTTGGGTGGAGCAATAAACGGCCACCACCTGGGCTCCAGGAGGCCTAATAAACCCCTGTCTTTCGCAGCAGTCCTCCCAGCTATTTCTTCTAGTCCAAAACAATGCGCTGAGGTTTTCTGAGACCTCAGCACTTTGCGTGACATATAATCCTAATGTATACACTCAGTTGGTCCTTACTTGGCCAAGAATTAGTCCTTGAGGGACCTGCAAACTGTTTTTTTTCCCCCACCCATGATAAAGCCATAGAATGACTCTACTAATTAAGAATCTTGTCTCCGGCCCTGGCCAGTTTGGCTCAGCAGTTAGAGCGTAAGCCTGCTGTCCAGAGAGACTCAGGTTCAGTTCCCACTAAGGGCACATACCTCGGCTGCAGTTTGTCTCTGCCTTTCACATTGATGTTTCTCTCTCCCTCTCTCTTTCTCCAACTCTATCTGAACAAAAAATGAAAAATGTCCTCGAGTGAGGATATAAAAATAAATAAAATTAAAAAAAAAGACGAAGCTTGTCTCCGTGAGTCTCGGTGGGGGTGAGGTGGAGGACTGGAGGTTGGCATCAGCTCTGGCAGGGACGCTGGGAACCAGCAGAGAGCAGAGAGACCCGAAACCCAACAATCTATTCACAGGGTCTTACTCCACTTTATTACTATTGTGTCTTTATAATACAATGTATTTTAGTATCTGGTTAGATTTTCTTCTCTAATCTCTCTCCTAATTCTTTCCATTCTCCGCGTTCTCTCTGCTTTCTCCGAATCCTCTCCATTTTCCACCTTCTCTGTCTCATCATTCTCTGCATTTTCTTCATTCTTTTGCCTCTCTCTTCATTTTCTGTATTCCCTCCAATCTCACCTGATTATCTCCGTTTTTTGCTTTTTTCCCCTCTCCCATTATTCTATCCATTTTGTGCATTCTCTACTCTCTGTCCTTACACACTGTTTCCTGCCTTCTCTCCTCTCTCCTGATTCTCTTCGTATTGTGCGTTATCTTCTCTTTGTGCTGAAACTGTTTTCTGCATTCCCTCTACTCTCCCCTGATACTCGCCGTTTTCTGCATCTTCTTCCCTATTTCCCAATTCTCTCCACTTTGAACGTTTTCTTTTCTCTCTCCTGATTCTCTCCATTTCCTGGGTTCTCTTCTCTCTCTCCTGATTCTTTGTTTTCTGCATTCTCTTCACTCTCTCTTAATTCTTTCCATTTTCTGTGTTCTGTTCAATTACTCCGGATTTTCTCCATTTTCTGGGTTCTCTTCTCTTTCTCCTGATTCTCTTTGTTTTCTGCGTTCACTTTTCTCTCTCCTGATTCTCACTGTTTTCTGAGTTCTCGTAAATCTCCTAATTCTCTCCTTTTTTCTGTGTTCTTTACACTCTCCTTGCTTCTCCGTTTTCTGAGCCATATCCTCTCTCTCCTGATTCTCTCATTTCTCTGTGTTCACCTCTCTCTCCTGATTATCTCCATTATCTGAGTTGTCTCCATCGCTCCTGCTTTTCCCCATATCTTGCATTCTCCCCTCTCCAGATTCCTTCGTATTCGGAGTTCTCTCCTCTCTCTTCTCTCTCGCTGTTCTAATTCTCTCCATTTTCTGCTTTGTCTCCTTTCTCTCGTTCTCTACCTTTTCCGAGGTTTCCTCCATATCTCTCAGTTCCCTTTGTTTTCTGTGTAGTCCACTGTCTCTCCTGATTCTCACCGTTTTGTGCGTTCTCTTCTCTCTGTCCTGATATTCTCCATTTTCTGCGGTCTCCGCTCTCTCCTAATCCTCTTCATATTCTGCCTTGTGTTTTCTTCATCTCCTGCATTGTCTTCTCTCTCTCCTCGTTCTCTTCGTTTTCTGCATTCTTTTCCGTATCTCTCGATTTTCCGTGTTCCGTGTCCTCTACTCTCCCTTGTGATTATCTCCGTTTTCCGCATTCTCCCCTCTCTGCCCTGAATCTCTCCCTTTTCTGTATTCTCTCATCGGTCTTCTGGTTATCTTTGTGTACTGCGTTCTCTTCTGTCTCTCCTGATTAGTTCCCGTTTTCTGAGACGTCTCGTCTCTCGCCTGATTCTCTCTGATTTTTGCATTATCTCCTGTATGTCTCGAATCTCTTCTGGTCTGTGTTCTCTCCTCTCTCTCCTCATCCTCTTCGTTTTCTGAGTTCCCATTCCCTCTGCTGAAACTGTCCGCTCTCTGCGTTCTCTGCTCTCTTCCTTGATTCTCTCTGTCTTCTGCGATCTCTCCTCTCTCCTGATGCTCTTCACTTTCTGCCTTCTCTTCCTTCTGAGCTGATGCTCTCTGCATTCTGTGTTCTCTCCACAATCTCCCGATTCTCTCCGTAGTCTGCATTCTATTTATTCTCTGCTGCTTCTCTGTTTCCTGTGTTACTTTCCCTCTCCCGATTCCCTCCGTTTTCCGGGTTTTCTCCTCTCTCCCTTGATTCTCTCCATTTCCTGTGTTTCCCCTCTGTCTCCTGATTCCCTCCGTTTTCTGCATTCCATCCTCTCTCTCCAGATTCTGTGTCTTGTGTTCTCTCCACTCTGTCCTTATTCTCTGCATTCCCTGCGATTGCTCCCAGCTTTCCTGATTCTCCCCGTTTTCGGCATTCTCTCCTCACCCCCGATTCTCTCCATTTTCTGCGTTCTCTGCTCTCCTTCCGGAATTTTGCCATTTTATGCGTTCTCTCCACTATCTTGACTTTTTTTTCTGCTTTCTCTCCTCTCTTTACTTATTATCTCTGATTTTTAAATTTTCTTCTCTCTTGCTTTTTTTGCATTCTCTCCTCTCTCTCCTTAGTGCCTGCGTGTTGTCCTCTCTGTCCTGGAGTTCTCCGTGTTCTGCATTCTCTGCTCTGTCCTGATTCTCTCATATTCTATGCTCTGTCTCTCCTCTCCGAATTCTCTCCATCTTTGTGCTCTCTCCACTATTTCCTGATTTCCTCCCTTTTCTGCTTTCTCTCCTCTATATCCTCATTTTCTTCATCTTCTGCATTCTCTGCTCTCTCTCCTAATTCTTTGCATTTTCTCCTCTCACTCCGATTCTCTGTTTACTGCATTCTTTACTCTTTTTCCGGATTTTATCCATTTTCTGCACTCTCTTTTGTTTCTCCTGATTTTCTTTGTTTTCTGAGTTCTCTTCTCTCTCTCCTGATTTTCTTCATTTTCTGCCTTCTATCCTGGCTTTCCTGATTCTCTCTGTTTTTAGCATTTTCTCCTCTTTCTCCACATTTATTTTATTTTTTGCTTTCTCTCCTCTCTCTCCTTATTCTGTCCACTTTCTGCATTCTCTCCACTATCTCTTGATTCTCTTTTTCTGATTTCTCTCCTCTCTCTTCGGATTTTCTCTGTTTTCTGCGTTCTATTTTCTCTCTATTGATTTTTTTTGTTTTCTGCACTCTATTCTTTCTCTTCTGATTCTCTCTCTTTTCTGCATTCTCTCCTACCTCTCCTGATTCTCTTCGTTTTCTGTGTTCTCTCCTTTTTTCCCGGATTCTCTCTGTTTTCTGCCTTCTCTTCTCTCTCCTGACTCTCTCCGTTTTCTTCATTCTTTCCTATCTCTCCCAATTCTCTCCACTTCCTGTGTTCTCTTTTCTTTCTCATGCTTTTCTGTGGTTCCGGAGTCGTCTCGCGTCTCCCGACTCTCCGTGCTCTGGGTCCCCTCCATGGCTGTTGCTGGGGCCTCCCGAGCTCCCTCTCCTAGGGCAGCAGGAGCAGTGGCTGCCGCCGGGAGGGTGGGTGAGGGGCCAGGTTTCACTGTGAGGGTGTGAGGACCTGCATCCGCCTCGTCCAAACCCACTCTTAACCTGCATGTAGCATTTATTTCTGCAATTAAAAAATTATTAACATACTTTCAGTAAGCGTGACCAGTCCCTTGCAATCCAATGGTCTTAGGTGACACATTAGACGTAGTCCCAGTCTGAGACTCCCTTCCCACAGTGTCCTCACTGGGCGGGCACGACGGGGTGGGCGATGCGGGAAACGCAGACATTTACTGGGCAGCTCTCAGGGGAGCGCCGAGCAGCTCTGTTCCTGTTCCTTCCCCCTCCCAGGAGAGGGAAAACCCCAGAACAATGAGAGGACAATCAGCAGGGGGAGGAGAAGCCTGGGTGGGCAATTTACATGTTTGAATTTTCCTTATTTCAGGGTCCATTCTATTAATGTGAACTTTTACTAGGGAATCACCCATTTTCTCTAGTTTTCCTATTTGATGCAATGGGTTTATTTTATTTGACTCTTAATTTCTCCCCTCTTTTTATTTATTTTACAGAATTGTTATAATTAACAAATATGGATACATTATAAATGATGAAAGTCTATATTTTACTACATTTCCCACATTCAAAGCTCAGTCTCATTAAAAGCCCCTAACAATCCTCCAGCCAGAGAGGTTGATGCTGACATGGGTTCCTGAGGCCCGGCTGGGTGGTAGGACATGAAATCAACCAGGAGGAAAAACAGGCCTGATGAAGAGTCAACTCTGTGCCTGGGAGACTTCGCTCTCAGTCTCCGGGGGAGCTGTTGGTAGATTTATACATGATGTTAACTTTGAAACATCAAGCTGGTCACAGTGAGTGCGTTAGATCCGACGAGAGGGGGACAGGAAGCACACTGGGGAGAGGTGGTGCTGGCCTGAGCCGACAGGGTCCGTGCGCTGGCAGAGGAGCAGAGGTGTGAGGACCAGAGAGCGGCTGTGGTTGATGCTGCCCTGACGATGAAGCCGGCACAGGTGCAAGAGTTAGTTCCCATGGGGACTTTGTCTCTGGACACCAGCACAAGAACTTATTCTGCTAAGGATGCTATTTGCTAAACTCTTCATTTACCCAGACGTGGAAGTCAGGAAAGAACTAAGAAGGGAAGAGGAAGGGAGAGTGTGTTGATCACATGTTGGGCAGGAGCTACATGTACCCCTCACAGAATCCTCACAGCCACTCTGAGAAGGAGCGGTCACCACCCTCTGACGGAGCAGGAGACTGGGTTTCTGTTTCTTTGCTTGAAGTCACACAACTAGTAGGTCAGCTCTGCACCTGTCTGTGGCTCAAGCACTCCCCTGTAGGGAAACTGCCTCCCTGGACTCCACTCCGAGGGGAAGCAGACCTGTGTTCGGATAGAAGAACACATTTTAAACAGCTGGAGGAGAAACAGGGTGGAGAAGTCACTATTACAGGGATCCGGTGTTGGCTGTGCTCTTGTGAAGGGTTAGTTCACCTCCTCCCTCCCCACCTGTTCCCTTCCAAAGCTTCCTGCTCAAGTCCCACCCCAAAACCCAGGTGCAGCGAGTACATGGCAAGCTGAACCATTAGGTAAGGTGCAGGTTTTCTTCAAATAGAATGAGCAAGAGGCCTCTGGTAGGCGAGAATATACGATTTTAGAGGGATCAAAGATACTCAATACAATACTCTCTAAATCAAAACCCCATATATTCAGAGTGAACATAATAACATAGCATTTCATAGCCAGAGTGGAACAGTATCCGACTTGGGGCAACTTATTCTGTACCCCTACAATAGCATATTGTAACATAACCTTGAATTAATATTCAAGATGTGGTTATTTTGGCGCCAGAGAACAACTCAAGAATCACAGAGTACAAGTTGCACACTAGATAAAATGGCCCCGCCCAAGGTTCTCATTGCTGCCCCCCCCCCCAATTTGCTTGTTCACCTATTGCAGATCCTCAGGGCTCAGAGAAGGAGCCCCATCACTCCAGGCACTGGGGAGTGAGGCGTGACGCTGAGTATTACCTTAATTTTACCTGAAGAACACCTATATTAACTAACCCACAGAGGTGAACACTATACCAAGAGCCCATTACTATTTTGTTTGAATGGAGATTTTAAAGACTCTATCAATAGTCACCAATCTGAAGAAGAATATTTCTATGTGTTAGGATTTATACCAATGTGAATAGAATGCTTTACATTTTCAAGTGTGGAAGCTACTGATGTAAATAGTGAAACAAAAAAACTCAAAGAAACTCCTTAGTAAAATCTGTGGAAATTTCAGAAAACAACCTAATAGTGGTTAAAATCTCAGACATGGGAGGATACTGAGTTTTCCACAAAATTCCTGTTGACTGAATAGATAGCTCCAAACATTGAAGAAACTAGGAGTCAGAGATGAATTCATTTTGCAATGAGCTGATAAATCTGTGCTCATTAGTGTACTCGATATGTAGTGTACCTGAAACACTCCTAAAATAGCGGTTTAATTGCAGTAAACATTGTGCCTAAGGTATTGAAATAGTTAAATATAGTGAACGGAGAGCTAAGAATATGAATGAAAGGAGGTACCCCAAACAGTATGTTGTCTAAGTAACCTGCTCTGACTAGAAGGAAAGGCCAAGTTGTTGACCAAGGCTGGCTGCTTCTGGTGCCGGGCCTGGGCCACTTAACGAGAGGTATGGGGAGGCTTCTGCACAGCTGAAACTCAGGGTTCTCATTCCAAGGAAGAAGGAGGTAAAGATAATGCCTTCTAGTAGCTAAACAACTCCAGTGTTTACAAGCCTCACAACTCCAGACCTCTGTCAGGGGACTTCAAAGCTGTGTTCCTGTAGATGCACAGACACAATGGACAGAGCTTGCTGAAGGCAGATACATCTTTTACTAAAGAAGTTATGCCCGGCCGGTGTGGCTCAGTGGTTGAGCCTTGACCCATGCAGCGGGAGGTCACTGGTTCGATTGCCAGTCAGGGCACATTCCCAGGTTGTGGGCCTGGTCCCTGGTGGGGGGTGTTGATGTTCGTTCCTCCTCTCCTCTCCTCTCCTCTCCTCTCCTCTCCTCCCCTCCCCTCTCCTCCCCTCCCCTCTCCTCCCCTCCCCTCTCCTCCCCTCTCCTCCCCTCCCCTCCCCTCCCCTCTTTCCTCAATGTTTCTCTCTCCCTCTCCCTTCCTCTCCCTCTGAGAATCAATAAAAATTAAAAAAAAGAAGTTATGTGCCTGGGGTGCCACTATCTACTTTGACCTATCAGGAATTTATAATCTGATGACCTAGAGGTTATTTTCCATAGAACCCCATTTTTGTCTACACTGTATATCTTTGGCCAGGGTTTGAGATCTTTACCCATTTTTATTGGAGCTGTTTATAGTACAATCCTTTCTGTATTTTGAGCAGAAATTTCTTATATTTGTTTTGCAAAAATTTTTCCCAGAGTGTGACTGTTTTTTTTATTTTTTTATTTTATTTATTTAAACAAGTGATTTTACTGAGCATTTTTTAAGTTTATAAAGTCATGGTTGTAAGATTGGGGTGAAGCCAAATGTGAGGTGAGTGAAGGGCCCAGAGAAAATTGGATGAGCCCGGGGTGGGGGCCGAGTTGAGCAGCGACGGGAGCAGGTGCAACCAGTCTGTGAGGAGCAGAAGAGGGTGCCCAGACTGTTTCTGGGGCACAAGTCTCAGGTGCCGATTTAAGTGAGCAGTTCCTGTGGGAACACCTTTCGGGAGCATGTCCTCGAGCCTGGACACTGGACTTAGGGGTGCGCAACTCCTGTTGTCGGTTTACTTGAGCATTACAAGCTCTCGGGAGCAGAGCCGGCTCTTGCACCTCGGTCTCCCAGCAACGAATGTTAAGCTACAAAAACGAGAAATTTCTTAGTAATAAAACAAAGACCCTAAGAGGTTTGTTCCCTGTCCAAAAAGACACTGGTTGTAAATGACAGACCCAGGCTCAGATCCGTTTTGGGGACTAAAATCATAGGAGTTTCCTCTATCAGAACTGCTGCCGTTGTCCACGAAGGAGTGAAAATTAGAAAAGGAGCAATTGTAGGCTAAACAATTCGTAATATCCACGCCCCGCCCCCACTGTTGAGAGACCAAAGTGGGTGAGCAAAAAAAAAAAAAAGACTTTTGTTGTTGTCACCACAATAATCTAGGATTTTATGTTTTTTTTAACTAGCCCATGTTTTTCTCTAGTTGTTTGTTTCAAAATGAAAATGGCTGTTTGTTACAACTTAATTAAACGATACAAAAAAATACAATTTACTAAAACATCCTACCTCAAGAGGAAAAAACTGCTTTAATATTAAGTACATACCCTTCCAGACAGCTCTGTACGCATGTACTTTTACTTTCTTCTCCTTTCTGTGGATTTAATGTTCTCTTCTAGGTTCTTACGATGGGTGTAAAACTTGCAAAATTTCAGCTCTTCTCCTTTCTTACTATGTGCACTAATAATGCACACTTTTCTGTAAGTTTTGGTCTGTAGCCTTTTTATTGTTATTAGGTTCTAATTATTTTCTAACTCTGTGATTTATTTGGGGGGTTATTAGTGTCTTTCATAATTTCTAAATATAAGCCCTGGCTGGTTTGGCTCAGCGGTTAGAGCGTCCGCCTGCGGTCCAGAGAGACCCGGGTTCGGTTCCCGCTAAGGGCACGTACCTCGGTTGCAGTTTGTCCCCGGCCCTGGTTGGTCGTGCGGGTGGCAACCACTCGATGTGTCCCTTTCACATCGATGTTCCCCTCTCTCTCTCTTCCTCTCTCTCCCTCCCGCTCTATCTGTACAAAAAATGGAAAAATGTCCTCGGGTGAGGATAAAAAAAAATAAAAAATAATTTCTAAATATAAAAACTTTCTAGTTAAGTTTATTACTGATTTGTAGACTAAATGCAACAGGAGCAAGAAACATTCTTTATGTAATTTATCATTTTAATTTTTTGAAGTTTGTTGAAAAGTGGTTTTCCTAGCACAGTATGGTCACTAAAAAAAAAAAAAAAAGTTTCAAGTGTGACCCTCTGCTGCTATCTAGTGTGCATACTGGAAATAACACCGTAGTGCAGGTCAGCATCAAAAATGGATGAATATAGTGCATGTAATGAAAGTTGAATTTGATTTACTGCTCAAGTTAAGGTTCTAATATGATTACTGATTTTTGGTTGGTGTCTTTGGTTCTAAAAGTGGTATGCTCTGTCCTTGAATGAGAGCTGTGTTAAATGTATTATAATGATAAATTCGCCTATTTTTTTCTTGCAGTTCTGATTTTTATACTGTATTTGTTATAAAGTGCTTGTGAATTAGAAACTTCCTGGTAAATAGAAGTTTTGAGGTGCTCTTCCTTATTTCTAGAAATGCTTATTGCCTTCAAGTCTACGTATGTTATTATACGGTTTTTATTTAGGTTGTTTTCATCACATATCTTTTCACATGCTTTCACTTTCAATCTTTTTGTACCCTTATGTTTTTAGATAGCCCCCAGTGTTTTGTATTAATAATGAGTGCCTGTTAAAATCCATAAGGAAGTGCTTTTGATGGAAGGTATGATCTAGGGATCCAATATTTTTTCCTCTATTTTCTGCGTTCTCTTATCTCTGGATTTTCTCCATTTTCTGTGTTCTCTCCTCTATTTCTTGATTCTTTCTGTTTTCTGCATTCACTCTTTGTACTGAATTTCTCCGTTTTCTACATTCTCTCCTCTGTCTCTTGATTTTCACCGTTTTCTGCGTTCTCTCCTGTCTCTTTATTCTCTCCATTTTTTGCGTTCTCTCTTTTATGTACTGAATCTCTACATTTTTGCCTTCTCTCCTCTATCTCTTGATTCTGTCTGTTCTCTGCATTCTCTTCTCTCTGTATTAAATCTCTCCGTTTTCTACATTCTCTCCTCTAGCTCTTGAGTTTCTCTGTTTTCTGCATTCCCTCCTTTATGTCTTGATTTTCTCTGTTTTTTGTGTTCTTTCTTTTCTGTACTGATCTCTCCGTTTTCCGCATTCTCTATCTCTTCATTTGCTCCACTTTCTGCATTCTCTCTTCTATCTTTTGATTCTCTCCGTTTTCTGCACTCAGTACTCAACCTCTCCATTTTCTGCGTTCTCTCTTCTATCTCCTGATTTTCTGTTTTCTGCATTCTCTCCTCTATTTCTTGATTCTGTTGTTTTTTAAAATGTGTTTTTGTTGATTTTTAGAGAGAGAGGAAAGGAGAGGGAGAGAGAGATAGAAACACTGATGAGAGAGAAACGTCAATCAGCTATGTCCTGCGTGCCCCCTACTGGGGATCAAATTCACAACCTGGGCATGTGCACTAACCAACAATCAATCTGGCGATGCTCAACCACTGAGCCACACTGGCCAGGCTATGTACCTATCATGTTCAGACATGATTCTGGTTAACAGAATGACAGTACTAAATATGAAAAGGTTTCTGTTCTCACCGAGGTTATATTCTCATTGGGGAAGACATATAACAGACAAGAAAATATAATTTACTGACAAACACGGAGATGTGAGCAGGACTAGTGATTTTATACTAGCTGAGTCCTGAATGACAGTCATTGCACAGAACCAAGGGGTGAGGACGTGCCCGTGCTGGCAGGTATCAGTTTGCCATTGATGTGCTTTGCACATGGACGATCCCAGGTGCACGCTCTGGTTCAATAGCAGCAGAAATTTACTTCTAAAAAATTCCTGATTCTACCAAGCCAGATGGTTTAAAATACAAAGTAAACATTTCAAGCAGAAGGTCTTTACTAACCCATACTTGGGAATTTCTCTTTGTCTTAAGGAACTGTATTTTCTTTTATCTTAGAAGTTAATTTTTTTTACTATGTTTTATACTCAACATCATTGAAGAGGAAAGACCTTGAAATGAGAAGGGATGTCATTAGCTTCCTCACCTGGATAACAAATAAAATGGGCTATAAACCTAATTACTTCTAGCTCCAAATGTTTTTGTTTTTATGATTAGCTGATGTTTGTATCATAGTATTTTCTGTTTCACTTCATTTCAAATGCTTGTGTAGATGAATTTACATCTCAGTTCTGACTGTAGTATACAGGAGCTGCCACGGTCTTTGACGTGAGAGGATACAGTATTTCTTTAGATTTTCTCTTGGATATTACATGTTTTTTGTAATATTGTGAAAGGTATCATTTAAAGATTTTGTAATTGGCCCAGCTGGTGTGGCTCAGTAAACTGAGTGTCCATCCCATGGACTGAGAGGTCCTGGTTCGATTCCAGGTCAGGGCACATGCCTGGGTTGTGGGCTCGATCCTCAGTCGGGGGTGTGCAGGAGGCAGCTGATCGATGTCTCTCTCTCGCAGCAGTGTTTCTATCTCTCCCTTCCTCTCTCTCTAAAAATAAATTGTAATTGGTTATTTCTGCTATATAGAAATTGTTTTTGATTTTTATTTATTTTTTATTATAGTTGACATACAGTATTGTTTCAGGTGTGCAACATAGTGATTAGACATTTATATACCTTGAGAAGTGGTCATCCTAAAAACTGTAGTACCCATCTGACACCATACATAGTTATTACAATAGTATTGACCGTATTCCCTATGCTATACTTTACCTTGGTTTTTAAAACACCTTTTCTCTAGTGATCTTGCTGCATTCACTCATTAATTCTAATAGAAAATCCAGCATGATCAATACTAGATAAGCTAAGTGCTTCCTTGTATCAGCTGTATACAATGACAGTTTTAAATCTTTCCCATGCCTAAAAGTTTTATTCCCCTTTTTGGCTTACCGACGTGGCTGGAACAGGGCATCTCAGTGGGGCAGCTGGGGACTGCAGTCATGTCTGTCTAGTGGTTGATGCTGGGAAGACTTCCATGGCTGGGGGCAGGCACAGCTGCAATTCCTCGGGCATCTTTCCCTCCACAGCTCCCCACCTGGGCTCTCCAGCTTGGTGGCTGCCATGGAGCTCCCAAAGCACGTGTCCCAAGGGTCAAGCAAAAGCCGTGGTGTCCCCTTTTATAACCTAGCTTTGGGAGTGGCACTCCATCCCTTTGGTCACATTCTATTTGTTGCAAGGAAAGGAGTATCAGACTCAACCTTTTCATGGGAAGATTATCAAGGAATTTGTGGCCATATTTAAAGCCACTTCAGCTGGTCTCTTGGCCTCAATTATTTACATTTCTCCCTCAAGCATTTCTGAAACCCAGCTGAGCACACATTGACAGGTCCATGGTTAGAAGTCAGTTCTGCTACCTGGAAATAATTCTCCAGGGGTTTTGGATATATGCCGTCTCCCTTCTTTGTCCACAAATGCCGTGGGCCAATGACTGTGTGTCTCCTGTTTTCCCCTTTTTTGAATCAGAGCATTTATAGCAGTTTTCTTATGCCAGCCCCCTGCTGTAAGTGGACAGAAAACTTGTCACTTGAGGACACAGATCTTCCAAGCAAGAAGCATGTCAATCAATGAGCTGTACTTCAGAAAGTACAAGGAGCCTAGTTCACACAGGGATCTCACTTAGATGACAAGACCCTGGGTCTCAAGCCTGAACCTGATGCCGTAGTAGAGAAGACGTGACGGTTCCTGAGAGGGGGGAGGTGTGTTGCATGAAGGCTGGCTTAATGCTGTGGCTGGAATAATCGAAGACTCGCTCATCTTACGGCTGAGGCTGAGCAGACATTCAGTGGGGGGATGGAGCACGTGGGGCCTGTCTCTCTCTATGTGGCCTCCTTAGATAGTCTTGGCATGGCAGCTTCAGGTTAGTGGGATATCCTTCATGTCAGCTCAGAGCTAATAAGGGCAAACAGCAGGCAAAGAGGTGTCACCTTTGATGACCTGGCCTTGTAAGCCACGCGGGATTATTTCCACCACATTGTTTTTAGAAGTGTAGTCACTCTGGCTGGCCCACATTCGTGGAAATTAGTCTTCACCTTTTTATGAGAGGCTATCAAGAAGTTGCAACATGTTTTGAAACCACCACCACACACTAAGCTGCAAGGGAGGCTAGGAAATGTATAGTGTAGCTTAGCAACCATTGTGAGCTAAAACTTAGGGGAATTCTATTACTAAAGGGTAAAAGCAGAGAATGGGCAGAGACTGGGGTGGTGAGCAGCCTGCCACAGGCAGCTTTGTGGAGGAGAAGTTAAAATCTCAACAGATTGTCATGGATAAAGGGAATATGAACAGGGAGAATGGTCATTTCAGGCAAGAGAAGAAAATGAGCAGACACTTGGAAAATGGAATAGGGCAGGCATGTGTGTCTGTTCACATTAAAAATGTGCCTCCAGTTAAGGGACGGGCGACGAGACAGTGGTAAGCTGGCCACACAGGAAGGGTGTGGCACAATAAAGAGAGATAGACAAGCTTTAGCTTTCAGTATAGCTTTGTGATAAGAGCCAGATTTCAGAGACGAACCTGGATTTGAATTCTCTGCCTATCGCAGTTGTGTGATTTTTCAGCAATGGGGCCCATTTAAAAAATGTCGCAGTTCTCCAACCTCTTAATGAGTGACTTTGCAGCAACTTCCAACAAGATATGGAGTCCGGTACGGCCAGTGTTGCTCAGTGGTTGAGCATCGACCCATGCACCAAGAGGTCTCCGGTTTGATTCCCAGTCAGGATACATGCCCAGGTTGTGGGCCCAATCCCCATTGGGGGGCAAATAGGAGGCGGCATTCGATGTTCTCTCTCAATGATGTTTCTGTCTCTCTCCCTCTCCCTTCCTCTCTCTCTAAAATCAATAAAGGGGGAAAAAAAGATATGGAGTCTGTTTCCCCACCTCTTGGCTCTGGTCTGATACTGGGTCTTGCTTTGGCCAACAGAATATTGCAGAATTAACAATGTGCCAGTTTTGAACCTAAGCCTCAAGAGACCTTGCCCATCCCCACTAGCTTTCTTGAGACCTTGCCAAACGTCCTGTGAATCAGCCAAGGCTAACTGGAGGATGAGAGCAGGAAACAGAGCTCAACCATCTCATCTGAGGCCCTACCTAGACCCCTGAGAAAGCCAAGGCCAAGGTCAACACAGTGGACATGGCTGCAGTTGAACTGCAGGCAGACTGCCCCGCTGAGCCCAGCTCAAACTGATTTATGACCTACACACATTAGCGTTGCTTTAACCACTGAATTGTAGAGTGATTTGTTACACAGCAAAGCTGTTGCAGCGAGTTCCATTGCCTTCTAAATCTCCGTATCAATGAAAAACAGGTTTGGTAGCACCTACACCATGCTTTCTGTGAGGACACAGGGAGATAACGATGGTAATGCACCCGGCACAGCCTGAAATACAGTGTGTGCTGAGCAGATGGTAGCTAATGCCCCCGGCCATGTCGAAAGAGAGGGCCGAAGAAAAACCACAGTGGAGTGTAAGAAGTCTTACTTAGAAATCCAGATGCTGCGCTTTTCCTCCTGGCTTTTCTTCATTCATTTGTGCGCTGGCGTGTGCTCACACTACACACTACGTCTGCATCTTGGGGACGCAGTGTCCCCTTTGAGAACTCTCCTCCTCGCACTCTTGCTTTCTGGGCCCCCCTTTAACACGTCCGCAGACGGCCCCCACACACTTGCCGTGCCACAGCCAACTTCTCGTTTCCTGTGTTTATACCTTTTACCTGAACGAGTTTCTACGCCTCTTAAGACGGTTTTGGTTCCTTTGCAAACCCCATAGAAATACTTTTTAAAAAATCTGAACAGCAAGAATTTAGTAAACATGTAATAAAGTAAAGTAAATTAAATTGTTATGGTTGGTTTTGATCCTTGGGGTATCTCTAACCATGAGGCCTATGAAATTCCAATGTCAAGTTACAAAGTAAACTAATAGAGAACAATTCCCCCAGGAGATCAAAGTTGTAGGAATTCCTTGTCTTCTCTTCTGGTGGGTCATGAGGAATCATGAGAACTCTAATCGGGCATCTGGTTCTCACCAAGCCAACATCTGGGTGCCTCAGGGGCAACAGGCCCTGTTTATGTCTCAAACTGCGAATCAGCTGAAATCCTGTTATTACTTGAAAGAGAAAACAAAATCTCTGGGAAAACTAAAGATAGGAACAGATTATACACTTTGAAAACCTCTTCAATTTTCCCACATAACTTTCCCCGACTGAAAGTACTTAAAGTTTTATAAGTGTCTTTTTTTTTTTTTTACTTCTGAGGTTTTTTTTTTAACTTAAGATGTTTTCTTCTCAATGAGATGACTTTTTTTTTTATTGAAAAATGATTTACTGATGTGACCTCTCAGTGGTGTGCAAGGCCAAGCTCCTGCCAGCGCTCGGACCAACCATGCCTGTCGTTACAACTCTGCGCACAGTGATGTCTCCTCGCAGCTTGAAATCAGCCCCGGTGGGAACACGGACACCAGAAAACCAGCCAACACTCCACAGCGGGACTGTGTTCCCTGGAGAACCCGCGAGAACACTTACCAGAGCTCGTTACCCGGGGATGACTGCTCTTGTCTCCTTGAGCATGACACGGGCTTCCACCAGGAAACACGTTACCGTCCTCACTGCTGGGCAGCGAATATACACTAGGTTGGGGGGCTGAGAAAGTGGGGATGAAATGAAAGGAAGAGCCAGCACGGCTGCAGCAGGAGGAGGCGGAGTGGAGGGAGACAGGTCGGAGGCACGCAGGGCAGAAAACACAGGGTACTGGAGCAGGGATTTGTGTTTTGCTGAGAGAGTGCTAGTTTTGAGTAGTAGAGGCGTCTATTTAGATTTGTGTTTTATAAAGATCCCTCTGGGCACCTGGTCTGTGGAAAATAGTATTTATGGGGAGCTGAGGGGGTGGTGAGGGGTCACAAAGGTGGAATCATGTGGAACCAATGAAGACGCAATTTGGGGCCAGGGCAATGGGACGGCACCATGGCTTCAGACACCTGCCTGACACCAGCTCCGTGCCCTCCCCACCCCCACCTGTGCGTGGACTCTCTTGCCCCCGCCCCGAATTCCTTTCCCTCTGCCGTATTGCCAGACCAGCTCAAGGCCCACCACCCCTTCACGAGTCCTTCCCCGGCCATCCCAGAACCATCGACCTACCTGGGATCTGGAATACCACTTCCTGAAACTCAGACTTTTGTGTCACCTTTTGTGGCCATTTACCATGTTCTCGTGCTTTTACCTGATCACCGTAATACTCCTCGAGAGCTGGGGCTGTGATCTGATCACCGTTTGTGGCTGAGGGAGCCCCTACAACGGTCCAGGCAGGTATGATGCTGGATCTCTTAGGTCATGTGGAGGAAAGACATTTTCTGTCTTTCTGGAGCTCTAATCAATTTCCTGACTGATTAGGCAGAAATGAGAGGTGATGCTGAGCCAGTCTGTGCTGAAACAGGGAGAGGGGGATATCGGGGAGGTCCTTCAAAATAGTGCACAAGAAACATGATAGCACCCATCTCAAACCTGGGGACTGTATTTCTAGCATAACACGTGGAGTCAAAACCCTACTATAGCCGACAATTGGTTATAAAAGAAATGTTGTACTTCCTGTACACTTGCGGGTATGCAAACTCTTTCTGTAAAGTACCAGAGGTAAACATTTTCAGCTTTGCCGGGTGTCTGTCACTAGTCAGCTCTGCCATGGGGCACAAGTGCACCTGTCGACACACACACATCAACGGGTAGGAATCTGTTCCAATAAAACTTGACAGAAGCAGGTGGAGGGCTAGATTTGGCCTCTGGACTGTAGTTTGCTGCCTCAGACCTAAAAGATTAAAATTATATATTCTGAAAATGGCCATGCCAAACAGACTCCGGGCCCATTTTCTCCCACATACCATGTTTCTCTGATCAATTGTTGTAATAGGTATAGATATACTAGTTAAATTTAGTTTGCTGTATACGTGTTTGTTCCCTATTAGATAATAAGCTATTAGTAGGTGAGGATTTTCATATTATCTAAAGCACTTATTTTGACACCAACACATATTTCTAAAATTTATCAACTAAAGGTCCCAATGCATGAGATAACACAGAATTTACCATAGCATGTATATGACAACAATGTGTTGAGTAAAAAATCAAGTCAAAAAAGTTTGTCTTCTTAGATTTCTTAACTATATTTAGAGAAATTAGGTGCCCCCTCCCACCCCCCACCCCCCTGAGCTATCTAGGATGCTGTATACAAAAAGAATAAGGCAACTCGAAGGTACTATGTGGAATCCTATCTAACATTATTCAGGGAGAAAAGCAACGTGCAAGAGAATTTATGCTTTTATATGTATTTTTAAAAGAAAAGGGGACAAGGATCATATATGTGAGTATATGCTGAAAATATTTCTGGGAGGGATACTTGAGAAAATGGTAGATATTTGTTTCTGGGGAAGGAAACTAGGTAAGCAGGGGCGATGGCTTTGAGGAAATGTAACTTGAACCATTTGATGTTTTTAAAACCCACTTATATATATTCTCCAAAAGAACGGAAACTTAAAACACGAATATGCTAGGTAGTCCCAGTCTGCAGTGATGCCATTTCATATTGACGCCTTTCTCTGTAACAAGCAAACATTCAAAATTACTCCACTGACCACATACCAACCTATTAAAACCACACACAAATGAACGTATGCAAATTTGGTGAAATAATTCTCTGGATGGAGGAAGCTCATGCATTTCTTTTTCTATTAAATATGTTTCATTGATTTTTTAGAGAGGAAGGGTGAGATAGAAACATCGATGTGAGAGAGAAATGTCGATCAGCTGCCTCCTCCATGCCCTACCCACACTGGGGATCGAGCCCAAAACCTGGGCATGTGCCCTGACCGGGACTCGAACTGGGACCTCAGTCCATGGGGTGACGCTCAGCCCACGAGCCACAGCAGCCGGACACCAATGCATTTCTTAGCTGTGCTGCTGTTCTATGGTTGTGCTGAGACGCTACCACTGGGGAGACCTCCCTGTACATCCCATGGCAACCTCCCCTGAATCTATAATTATTTCTAAATAAAAGATCAAAACAAAACGAAGCCCTCGACATGTCAAGGCGTGTGTGCAGAGACCTGGCTTTGATGCTGCCAGTGCCCTAGTTGTCACGCTGTCCTGTGCCTACTTCCTCACAGGCAACGGGTGTGGGTGGTCGGCCAGGATACAAGAATCACACAGGAATTCCAAGTGGTGAGCTGTGAAAAGGCACGTCGGCCCGTTCTCTCTGGGCCTGAGATGAAGACAAAGACAAGAACAAAACCTCCTGGTCACAGCTCACCTTCCTCTCGTCACTCAAGGCCACAGGTGCTCGGCAGCACCTGCCCTCAGGTACTTCCCAGTCCTGGGGAATTGGGGGGGGGGACATTCCTGGGCATAGCAGAGGTGGGGAGAATCGGTAAGAGAAAGGGACATTGGGGAACTGGAGCTGCTAAGGCCCCCTATCTGGCCGAGGGGCCTCCACAGGTGAGACCTTGTGTCCCTAGCTGGTTCTTTGGGTTCATTGGTGGGTACATGGCCTACCCATGTCTGCTGCTCCAGTGATCAAGGCCGCAAGCCAGATCATGATCTGCCACCGGGCACATTCTGGGTTGGGCCATAAGAGACTGTTCAGCCCAAACACACCTTGATTTCTGTGACTTCCTTGAACCCCATCTTTTACCTTCTCAGCTGTCTTGGAGTCATACTCTGTGCCTACAAGAGCAGTCGAGATGTCTACATGTCTGGTTTAGACTGGTGTTGAGGGCATGAAACATACAGCTGAGACACCCTGAAGCCCAAAGCCTTAAAACCCCAAACCAACAAAAACAAGATCCCATATGTATTTAGAGCCACCCCGATAAAGAACATACACTGTGCATTAGCTAATATCTTTTATTATCAGACTGTCTGGGAGCCAACAAACAAGGATTTCAGTTTCACATGGCTGTCTGTAAGGGGTAAGGCATCTTTTTTCTTTGTGGGTAGACTTCGTTGGCCTAAGTCGTGACAACTTTTCCATATGAAAATAAGAGTCCAAGACCAGATAATTTTTCTTCTGGTCATAAATGCTGATTTATTTACAGGTGCCTTTTTCGGACCACCATTATAAACTCGAGATGAAATATGTGTATTATATTAAAGCCTCAGCATTTAATGTTAGGGTCTTTTAAAGATGCGCACACATATTCCACCTTTGGGGAGGTACAGCATTTCTCCCCGTATTCAAATGGTTATACAGTAATCTACCTGGAGCGATACAAGCTAACCTTCAAAGAAACATTTTTTTTTAACTTAAATCTTTTAGAAACTAAAGACTCCAAAATGACTTCATACATTTCTAAAAACAGCCCTGAAGCCAGCTGTTTAAGAGTGGTTTATAAATACAGTTATTTGCAGGCTGCATTTCTGTTTATAATACAGCAGACACAGAATGCAGACTTTGCTACATGTATAATAAAACTGAGTCCAAATGTGGCTTTCGAAATACAGCAAGGACAGGAAAATCCAGAATTCGGTTTGTTAATATCACTGCCTTATAAAGTTAACAACTGGAGACTATAACTCTGAACTATTAAAATATACAGACAGACTGTTTACACCATTGCACTTCCTTTTTCCCTTTGCTTTTAATACTCTTGAAACAGTGATTAAAGTGGTGAGTTTATGAACACATGCATGCACAGGCCAGCACAGACACTTAAAAGATGAAACAAAAAAAGTTACTATGTGTTGCGAGGAAGGCTGCCAGCAGCACCCCAACTAAGATACACTGTCTCCTTGCGCTCCCTGCCCCCTCCCCGCTCCCTCACCTTCCCTCAAAGTCGGGAGATCAGGCTGAGAGGTTAGTGCATAGGTGACGGATAAACGCCCCCACCGCCAAGCTCTGTCAGTCTCCCCGGCAAGGGGGAAGCTTTCCCTTCAGTAGCACAGTTAAGGTCCGTTAGTGTTGCTCCCACACGTTAAGGCACTTTTGGCTGCTTTGGCGGCAGCGTGGGTTTTTTCTTCTCTTTTTTTTAAGGCATGTGTCATCTAGGAGTAGTGAAGCGTTGGAAATTGGGTTAAGGTTGACAGCTTAATACATGATCACTGAAGTGGACAGGGCGAAAGGTCCCTCGGGGACACCTCCTCCCGGAGGCTTCCCGAGAGCCTGGGCAGCTGTGCTTGGGCTCTGCCCGCAGGAGCCAGCTGAGGCCAGAGGGGGGCGTGTTCAGGTCCTGAGGACACGTGGGCTCCGCCTGGTTCACCTGGAGCTGCCCTGGCTGCTGACGGAGCGCGAGGTGCTGTAGCGCTTCTTCACAATCATGCTGATGTAGGCTTTCATGAGCTTGGCCACGTCCACCACCTGCCAGGGAGGCAGATCGGCACAAGGTCAGCTGGGTCAGTGGGCACAGCAGGACCAGCTCACGTCCTCCCAGCAAAAGCCACCAGCCTGCCATGCAAATCCACGGCTCGCGTTTTGTACGAAGGCACACGTTTACCCGCTTTTTCCTGTTCCGAATCAGAGAGGGGCAACTGGCTTTTCCAAATACAGTGTGCACCACCGGCTGGTTTTTTCATGCAAAAATGTCGGACTTTGCATATTAAAAAACCAAACAAACACCCTATGACACTAAAATTGGTATTGCTAGGGCTGGGATCTCTCTCCCTACTTAAAATGAGGGTAATCACCAGGGCCCACAATCACAGCTGTGAAAGACTGGATCGCACAGTTCTAGTCAACTCACGATGCAGCTGGGCAAACCACCACGGCTCTGGGGACAGGCAGAGTGGCAGATGGCCAGTTCTGCTCCTTGCCAGCTACGATCTCAAATTTGGCCCATCACTTCTCATGGCTGGCCTGGATCCCTGCTAAGACATCCTAACTGGCTTCCACTTCCCGGTTCTCCGTTTCCTGCCAGCCCTAGCCCACATCACTGTCTGTGAACGCGCCGTCCTTACAGCGTGCACCGAGATCCCCCAGAAGCTCCCTGCTGTCTACTGGGGTCGACCAAACTCAGCAGCCTGGCACCTGAGACGCTCTGGCCAACGGCCCCACCTCTCTCCACCTCTAGTCAGCCTCGTCCAGCTCCCACAGCACGTCCTTGGTCTGACCGCTCCTTCCAGCCCCTCTCCAGGACCTAACAGCCACAAGGGCAGCATGGATCCATCTCCATTCCCTGCCTCTGCTTGTAGGCAGCTCCTTCAAAAGGCTTCTGGTATTATCATTATTATTATGACATTTCAAGCTTTGGAGTGGATAGAATACATATTTAAAGTGTGTGCGGACGGGCGCACGTGTGTGTGTGTGTGTGTGTGTGTGTGTTTTGTGAGCCAGAATTAGCTCTGCCCAGCAGGTCACAGCCCTTGCTCCTGCTCCGTGGACACTACAGAGCTGAGTCTCACTGCTGTTACTCACTGTCATCAGCATCTCCTAATCTTCACAAGGCTATACTGCCCACCTATATATTTTTTTCTGGAACATCTACATCATTTCTCTTTCTCTTCCTTTTCTCCATGGGTAAGACCCCGATACAAGCGAACCAGATTTCTCTGTGGCAGAGGTATAGAGAAGAAGTCTGGGGTGATCGGATTTCAGCCCGAGGAACCTGAAGCTGGGCAGGGCCGTCATACTGTGTCCCCATGCCTTAACAGAAACGTTCAAATAAAACTGCTTGGCCAAAAGCATCAGAAAGTGGCGTGTTGTTTTTTTGCCTGTTCAAGGCCCTGCTTTGCCTCTTACCTCACTGGTCTCAAAGAGCAGCTCCCTCTCATCCACCACAATCTTGTAGGTGTTTGCCAGGGGGGCGCCGAAGGAGAGGATGTGCTCATACTGGAAGACTTCTAGCGGTTTCCCCTCCCCGCGCTTGTAGACGGACACGGCGTCTGCGCTGACGCCCAGCCAGAGGTCCTGGGGAAAGCCGCCTTCCTTGCACTGCGGGGGCAAGAGTCAGCGTAAGGTGTTAGACCAGGAAGCACAGGACCAGAACACACAAGACAGGTTTTCAGGCGAGTCCTCTGCACAGAATATTGAACACAATCAATGCACATTGATGTCAGGGAACCCGAATACGAGAAATGATATCCCTGCCTGACTTATAATCGGTACATCCCAACACCTTGCTCTGATTCTCCAGCTCTGGATGGCACCCCTCTACGGGTCATCTGAATCAACCACGTGGAGGTGGCCGCATCGAGGAACCGACAGCGACCCCAGCAAACCAAGCACCTGAGCCAGGTCTGCTCTTCCAGCTCTCCTTCTGCCTCCAACCCTTCGATGATTATCTTTCAAATACAAAATCTAGGATCACAGAGGAAAACTGTTTAAATCGCCCTGTGCTGAGCAGTTTGGCTCCTTGTGAACAACATGTGTCTTGATGAGGAGCAGCAGTGACCTGCTGTGTACACAGTGGTCGATCTCACTGGGTAATGACCGACTTTCCTGCACAGATCAGTGAAGGAAAACAAGAGCCCCAATGTAGGGACAGCAACTCAGGGCCGAGCTGAACCAGCACAAACAGGAGGGTGCACATCAGCGACACCAAGAGGAGCCACGCGGACAAAGCATCTGATTTGTACTCAAAAACCAACATACCTGAATTAACCAACCAAACCAACCAACCAACCAAACATAGCATCCCACAAAAAGCCACAGAAGGATCTTGACATATAGAATCAATATTTAGATTTTTTTATAGTCTCATTTAAAGGTCATCAGATAACATGCTGAATAATTGTGACAAGAAAAACGGAAGCTCCTCTGGACCTCTGGTGTACTCATGTTAAGGGACAGACAGGACCTGTTTTAGGCTTTGTGGACCACATGGTCTCTGCCACAGCTACTCAATTCTGCCACTTCAATGTGAAGGCAGCCGGAGAAGATAAAGGAATGAGCATGGCTGGGTTCTAATAAAACTTTATTTAAAAAAGAGGCAGGCATCTGGCCAGTGTGGCTCAGTGGTTGAGCGTCGGACCCATGCACCAAGAGGTCACTGGTTCGATTCCCAGTCAGGACACATGCCCAGGTTGTGGGCCCAATCCCCAGTGGGGAGCATGCAGGAGGTGGCCAATTGATGTTTCTCTCTCTCCTTCTCACTTCCCCTCTCTCTAAAAATCAGTAAAGGCCAAAAAAAAAAAAAAAAGAGGCAGGAACAGTTTGGCCCTCAGGCTGGTGGCCAAGCCTGGATCTAAACCATTAGTAAGATTTTCTTTCAGTAAGTGTCTACTTCAACAAAAGTAAAGAAGGTATGAATCCATACTTAGTTGATGTTAATGGCTAAATTCCAATTATGACAGAGAAATTCTTCCCTGCAAATAGTCATGAGGAAAAAATGTAAAATTCAAGTATACCCCAAGTTTCTAGTTTTGTGTACATAGTTCTAAACATTTTTTTAAAGTTTTCAAATGCAGGTTTTAACCAGCACTTTTTATTGGATCTATAGCTTCCATTAGAGTAGAAATTATTTTAGAATAGGTGATATCTTAATTTTTCACTCACTCCTAATATTAAAAAAGAAGAGACACACCAAAGAACTTCTGCATGTAAGCAAACCAATGGACATAGACAACAATGCTGGGGGGGACGGGAGAAGGAGGGTGTCAGGGGAGGTATCTGTAACAAAAATAAATTAATTAAATAAAAAAATAATAAAATGAAAACGAAGTCAAAAAAAGCACTTAGTATAAAGAGGTAAACGCCTTAAGTGGGTGGGTGTGCTAAGGGTGAGATTTGGGGCTCTAACAAAAGTGGGTAAACAACAGCAGCGTGCAGCCCTTCCTCCCTTCGCCCGAACCTGGCCATGGGCCCCGATATATGCTCTGGGGCACAACCAGATCCCACAGCCCACGGCAGCCAGGTCTCACCTCCACGTCAAAGAGCGTCGACCCATAGCCAGGCCACTCCTTGATCAAGGCCATGTACTTGGCCATGGCCTGTTCCTGGCTCATTCCCTGAAACTTCTTCCACTTGTCGATGATACTGGCTCGAGCAGAGGAGACTTCTTCCTTGACCCACATGTCCAGCATCTGCTCCTCCTCGGCCTTGGGCCGGACCACAGAGCCAGTCCGGAAGCTCCGCCGCAGCGTCCCCTCCAGGAAGCTCGTCCGCCTCTGCCGCTCACACGGGGTGAAGCTTTTGGTGGACTGGCTGATGCGGGCCCGGAGCCTCTGCAGCGAGTAAACCTCTTCCAGGGGCAGGACGGCGGTGTGCAGCGAATAGTCGCCCTGCAGGTACTGCAGCCGCAGGGCTGCGAGAACCTGCAGGTTTTCTTCCGGGGCCGGATAGTGGCCGTGGATGACAGCTTCATGGGCCTGGAAGGAGGCGGGCAAGGGCGTTAGGGGCAGACACAGGGGCCCCCCCCGGCTCACACCGCCCGCTCCACCAGGATTTCCATCAAATGTCACCTTCCCAAAAAATGGTGCCCTGATCCCGCTTCACTGCTTTAAATTTCCCCCTAGTATGGACACCAGCTAACTTGTATATTTTACGCCTTACTGTCTCTCTCTCTGCCCAACTACAACAGTTTCTGGAACAGGTGTTCAAATAAAATGTGCGTCGATTTCATCTACAGATGAATGCAAGCAGCCGACCCTGTCCATGCCGGGAAACTGCTTGCTGTGCATGATTTCTAGGACTAGCAGTCAGCTTACCAAGGACATTAATGGGTGTCACCCCTGTTCTCGGCTAAAGGAATCTGTTTCTAAAAATTCCTCTTACCTGCTCAAACATAAATGCAAATTCCACGCTGTCTTTTGGCACATTGTCTGTGTCCAGGAA
Organism: Molossus molossus; assembly: GCF_014108415.1. Lineage (NCBI taxonomy): Eukaryota > Metazoa > Chordata > Mammalia > Chiroptera > Molossidae > Molossus > Molossus molossus. The sequence goes on along the minus strand of NW_023425366.1, from coordinate 26,286,792 downwards.
GCAGTAAAGTTTGAAGTAGAATTTCCAGGGCAGGTCACCCACCTCTGAGGTGGCAGCCAGCCTGCAGAAGAAGTCGAGAGAGACTCAGAGAGCAAAATGAGAGATGGGCCTTAGGTGACCCTCAGGGAGCTGGCTTGACTTGGTTTATTCCCCGTAAGGATGCAGACATCCTGCCCGTGCTCAGATAACCGCGTGGTGGAGAGGGCGAGAAAACAGAACAAGAGTGAGGTGTACCAGAGTCCTTCATGAACTTGACCAGAGAGGGACTGTTTTCATCCATGTCTCATTTTAACACAGCACACAGATCCCTTCCATTAAACTAGGCTAACAAGTATTCTTCAGGTGCCCCAGTCTCATTAGTACTAAGCATCATGCTGAATCCACACAAAGAAAAGTAGCAAAGGCTGTTTCTTCGCTCCCAACCCTTAAATAAACTACAAGATTTATAAAAACTGACACGAATGATATGGAGGCTGTGTTTATATTGAACAGAAATATCTTTTAAGGGGATAAAAGAGGAACAGATCAAAATTAGAGTTCCAACAGAGATCAGAGTTTCTAAGGTGGCTTCTGCTAGCCCTGTTTCAAAGCGAACGGACAAGTGAAAACCTGCGAATCAGGAATCTCAAGGTAACGAGTAAAACGGAGGTCTGAAGGGATGGGGTGAAAGAATCACATCTGAGACAGGGGCTTTATCTAGGAATTAAATAATCAGCCCACAGAGATGAACAATCAAATAAGCTCCAACATGGGTAAGATAAAATATAAACTCCAATACACGCCGAAGCTGAAGACGGAGGTTCAAATCCCCAGCTCTTGCTCTTAATTGCCGTTATTTAATCGGCTGGAACTTCAGGGAGAAGGAACTCACTTTTCAAACTTTGCTAGCACATCGGCCACAATAGTCCGGCTTTCGATGGCTTTGTCAACGTGTCCGTTGGACTCAAACAGGGCGAACATGTTCCTGCTGTCCTCCATGGCCAGGCCTCTGATCAGCTTCTCCACCACCTGAAAGACACACCCCGAGGTCACCAGCTCCCAAAGCCATGGTTCTAGAATGTTCTCGCACCTGAACTCAGGGGGAGCAGCCAGCAAAAGTAAGGGTGCAAATAGCCTCCTAAAACTGCCATGTGTGTCACCCAGAATGTCTCAGGTGCCGTTTCTCTTTTGTTCTCTTGAAACCAGTTTCATCTCTTTCTTGCCAAAAAGAACACAGGTGGAGGCAGATGTAGACCCAATGTCTTTCAAACCCATACAAGGAGAGAAAGGGCATGAAAACTGAAGGCTGTGTTTCAAAAAACTCCAAGAAACAGCCTGGCCGGTGTTGCTCAGTGGTTAAGCATTGACCCATGCACCAAGAGGTCACCGGTTCGATTCCTGGTCAGGGCACCTGCCCAGGTTGTGGGCCCAATCCCCAGTGAGAGGCATGCAGGAGGCAGCCAACCGATGTTCTCTCTCATCGATGTTTCTATCTCTTCCTACTTCTCCTTTCCTCTCTCTCTAAAATCAATAAAGAAAAAAAAAATTAAGAACTCCAAAAAACAAGTGCGACTTCCTCTGATGTTTTCTACATGAAAAGTATTTTGGGTTTTACTTCAATTTTAAGAGAGGGAAAACAAACAGAAACAAAAAACAAAGAAAGGTGTTCATCTGACCCAACATTCTAGATATCCATGTGGCAAATATAAATACCTTATTGCAGAAGCGTGACACCCTGGTCATAGTGGACGGCCTGAGTCAGGGCTGTGATCTCTATGTGACACTCAAATGCTTGTCAGATTAGCAGGACGGGGATTGTCTCGGATATTTTGGCCCTTTGATTTGGTGTCTATACTCATCTCTAATACATGTTCTGATCTCTCTATACATGTGGTTGGACGCAGGTTATGTTTGTTTCTGTGTTTACTGAGCAGCTGCACTGTGCAAACAGCTGGGCAGCCAGTCTAACTGGGCTTAGGCACACTTTCCTGACTTAGGCACATGGACAGGGGGCATCAAGGGAATGCGCCGCAGGCCACCCCTCACCTCCCCGGCTGTGGTGTGGGAGTTAATGGTGATTTTGCAGGAGCCGCCGCCGTGGCAGTACACCATGGATGTCATGTCCTGCCTGTGGATCAGAGCTTCTATTTCATCGCGGGAAGGCACAAATTCTCTGCACTTGGTTTTCTTAAGAGATTCGTAAATGAAGAGCGCGTATTTTTCCATCTCGGTTCCTGGGAACTGTTCCCGTATCCTAGAAGACAAACACTAACTGTTAAATCGCCAAACTGAGGACGGGTGGCAGCTGGGCTCCTTGGAGGCGGTAGGCAGACACCTAGCCGTGAACGGAGCAAACACCAACCACTTCCTGGCAGGGACCAGTGCAGCCAGTGCAGGTTCCGTTTAAATACAAAACAAAAAGAAAAACAAAAAGCCAGTGTCTGGCTGGGGGCAACTTCCACCTCTGCAGGGCCTGTTATACTTGAAGGAGTCCTGCTTCAAACTGGTGTGAAAATTGTTTTTCCACGGTTAATCAAAATCTGAATTAGACTGTTTCTACTGCTGTTTTATCTGGAATAAGTGCCTAAGTTTTCGGGTTTTCCTATTTATATACAGTAGTAGTAATTAAATGTATCCACTGTCCCACACTTTGAGAACACTACCCTGAAGGTAACCTGGTCCCTGAAACAGCCGTGTGGTTGAGAGAGAAAGATGATGTCTGTGCTCATTCTGTGAGCTCGCTTACGTGACCGACAAAATCTGACCCAAATCTCTGACCCACACTGGGTGTCTCCTAGACCAGGTCCTCTCTACCTGAACCACAATCCATCAGACCACTGGGCTCTGGCCAAGCCACCACAGACCTTTCTATATTAAAAAAATTTTTTAATTTAAAATTACAGTCCACATCAATATTATATTTGTTTCAGGTATACAGCATTGTGGTTAGACATGTATATACCTTACAAAGTGATGCTCCCTTCCCCCCATAAGTCTAGTCCCACCTGGCACCACACATCATCCTCACAGTGTTGACTATATTCCCTATGCTGAGCTTTACATCCCGTGACTATTCTGTAACTAGCAACCTGTACTCGGTCCCTTCACCTTTGTCACTCAGTCCCCCAACGCCCTCCCTCTGGCAACTGTCAGTTTGTACTTTGTATCTGTGAGTCTGTCCCCGTTTTGTTTGCTTGTTTATTTTGCTTTTCAGATTCCACATGTACGTGAAAGCCTACAGCGCTGGCCTTCAGCTCCCGTACCTCTTCAGGTGGAACTTGAGGTACTTGAGGATCCCCCGACTCGGCAGGAAGGTGCAACTCAAGCACGCAAGGATCTGCCAGCTGCACAGGTTGCCGGCGCTGCCCGGGTGCGGCACGTTGTTGGTCTGCTTGATGAGCTGGCAGTACAGCTCGTCTCGCAGGGGGCGCAGGTCATGCCCCGTCTGGAGGATGCCCTGGATGATGGGAGTGGGGTCAGACATGGATTCCAGTTGCTGGAGGGAATTGAAGATTTTGATGGCTTCATCCTGGAGGGTGGTATAGCCTTTGTCCTTGAGCACTAGGAAAAGCAAATCAACGCGTCACACAGGAGGTCAAAGACGGTACCATCTGAGCAGCAGATAAGAGCAGGGACAGACCACTGCACTTCATGACACTGCTCACCACAGTCCCCGTACCTTTCAATCAGCTGGAAAATACTATCAAAATACAGGGGGTGCCCTGGGCAGTGTGGCTCAGATGGTGGAGCATCGTCCCATACACCAAACTGTAGCAGGTTCAATTCCCAATCACGGCACACACCCAGGTTTCAGGTTCAATGCCCGGTCGGGGTGTGTGCAGGAGGCGACTGACTGATGTTCTCTCTCACATCAACATCTCTCTATCTCTCTCCCTTTCTCTAAAATCAAAATAATAATTAAAAATAATAATAACGGGGCAAGTTATCTTATGTAATTCGTAACTGTTTATGTAATTCACTGTTTTGTTATATAATTTAACTATTTTATTGTACAAAATTCTTAGTTGAAAGTTGGTCTGCTGCCAGTTGGTTCCATAACCGGAATCCAAGGCTGCACGGATGTGTTCTCGAGGGTACGAAGGCGGCTGAGAGCGCTTGGGGCCACTGGCATTTTCTGCTCCCTTACACGTTGTTTCCTTTAGTACCACAGCCCTTGCACCCCTATAGCCAACAAGTACTAACATTCCAGAGCTAAAGACTTAACAGGGAAACAGAACCCGTGTCTGGAGGCAGGCGGAGCTGAGGACTTACAGGTGAGATTGATGTCTCCGTAAGGCAGGGGCAGGAGCGGGGAATGCAGGGGGTGGTGGGTGTGGCGGAGGATGGGGTTCCGCTTGTAAATCTGCTCCACCACGTCCGAGTTCAGGCAGTTCTCCTTGAAAATAAAGGGGCCGTTACAGAAAGCAAGCAAACAGATGGTAAAAAAACATGTAAGCATCTGTATTCTCCTACACACGAACATTTTTCAAAGGTCTAAACCACCCAACAACCCCAGAGAAGGTGGTGGAAATCCAGCATTCGTAATTACCACCACAAAGACCCACAACCTGCGTCTGAAAGCAAATCACAACCACACGTTGTTCTTTCATAACTCTTTCTCTTCGTCTCATATGCATCTATTCTCCCACGGTATTTAAGTTTCCCCCCGAAATTATAAATGTAGTTAAAAAATTAATTTCAAGTTCTCTTGCTAATTATTTAGCCATCAATCATTTAGCCAAACCATGTACCTTTATCTGTAATTCATTTAAAAATGTATTTTGTGCCCAGCCAGTATGGATTGAGCATCATCCCATGGACTGAGAGGTCCCAGTTCGGTTCCCAGTCGGAGCACATGCCTGGGTTTTGGGCTGGATCCCCGGTGGGGGGCGTGTGGGAGGCAGCCGACCAATGTTTCTCTCTCTCATGGATATTTCTGTTTCTTTCTCTTTCCCTAAAAAAATCAATAAAAACATTTTTTTTAAAAATGCATTTTGTTAATTCTTTGTCTTTTGTATTCTCTCTATACCTGAAAGTGTCTGCCTTCTCTTTCACACCTGAAATGTAAGAGATCCTCTCACAGAAATACATCATGTATTTATGCTCCTAAAATGTTAATGAGATGCAAAAAAAAAAAAAAAAAAAAGCCAGTTACTTTTATAACTTTAAATAAACAGAAGAGTTGGAGGAGCGGCAGTGAATCACTCTATCCTGGTCATTTCATTTCCACTTGAAAACTTTTTCAATAACACCCGATTCAAAGTAGGAAAAAAACTTTAATTACTTAGAAAAAAGTGTATGGACTTAATTAGAGCAATTTAGTTTCTTAAAAAGAGCTGTTTCATATTTGAAAAATTCTATTACTCTTTTAATGTCTGATTTCAAATTAATTAGAGACTGTAAGACCAGATAGAGCTTTGAAGAGAAGATTCAGCTGATACAGGCATTTTTTACTCCCACCGCAAAAGAAAGCTTCAAAAATATATTTTGAAGGCTAGAAATAAAATTATTAGCATCCAGCATTCTGGACTCCACAGGAAGCTTTGCAGAACCTTGGAGAATGACTCACTTGGTGGAATTTAGCTTCCAATTCCCAGGAAACTATAACTTCGGCATCAAGAGGCCGACTTGAATTTGGTGGGAAATTACTACTGATACAGGAGACCCTTTCCCACCTTTGCAAAGGTGGAGTTTGCCTCCTGGATCCAATCAGATAACCTCCTTTGAGGCACATCAGTAAATACCTGCCTCACTATCCCTCTGGAATCAGCCCCAGCTCCTTCCTTTGTTGGGAAATCTGTGTGTGTGGACAACAAGGAGGTACGGCAGTAAAACGAATTCCTTTGACCTGGTTCTGCACCGGGGGCTGACCAGCTAGGCAAGCAAGGCTACCAGAACACTCCATGTCTGTTTCCCTTCCTGGAACATCAGTGCAATAATCCTCATGCCGGACACAAATTTACTGAGCAACTTATCCTCATACATACACAGGACACAACAATTTAACATGGACAATGTTGGTCCAGGGACAGGAGCTTTTGTGAGTCTGGAGGCCTCTGATACAGATTCCAAGTTTTCTAGACCCATCTGGGCTCTCTATGAATCCACCTGTGCGGTCCAGAAACTGTATATAGTTAAGGGTAGAATTACCGTGTTACTCCTAGAAGGTGCTCAACCCAGGGCTAAAGTTACCTTTGGCATAGGTGTGTCCCCAACACAATTCACACCACATCCCTTGATGGGGAACCTAACTCCCAACCACAGACCACTGTCCGTCTGCCTATAGAGCCCACCAGTCAGGTCTGCCTCCGTAGCAACTTCAAACACCTCCCTAAAAATATTTTAGCATAAGATTTCACCCAAAATCTTACATTTAGATTCCTAAAAGCAAGGGTACACAAGTCATTTACCAAGAGTCAGTTTTGATTACAGAATAAAAAGGGAGCTTGACTAATGTTGACACCTTGATGTTCTCGGGGTGAGAATCTCTGCGCTACGATGCACCAGCCTGATGAGCTCGGCTGCACCTTACCTTGATGTCTTGAATCAGCTGCTGGGTGGGGGTATCGATGGGGGCCTTGGTGTCAGTCACATTTTGAATGGCGCTGGACCACCTGGTGGCCTCGTTGAGCAGCTTGGTGTAGAGCCGATAGCAGTGCTTGCGGCCGTACACGGTGACGTTCCAGTAGCCTGTGACGGACACATGGCGCACATAGCAGCGTCAGTCTCAGGACCCAGGTGACGCTCCTGCACCGAGTCCCAGAGCCCAGCAGCACTGAAGCCTACGTCGCCCCCACCTGAGCCCCTTAGTTACTGAATCTGCACGTGCCTGGCCCTACCCTGGGTCTCTAGGTATCTAAAGATATGAGGAGTTTATAGTCAAGAGAGGAAGACAAACAAAAAAATAAACCCAGAACTGAAGGTGTAAATTGAAGTCCCTTTCAAGGCTCTGAGACTAGAATAAAAACTGCCCACAGCTTTCTCTTCACTTCCCGAGACGCTCCCTTCACAACACGTGAGCTCCGTAAGTAGTCTGTGTGCCCAAGACGAGTTGTAATCTGGAATACAGGAGCTACACTAAAAACATACAAATATTTTTCTGAGTGGGATAGCTATATTTTTAAAAAGCACAAAATCACAACTAGTAACAAAAATCAAAATAAGTCTAGACATTTTTCTGAGAAGAAAAAAACACGTATGCTTACAGTCTCTTCTATTTAAGTTACGTTTACTAGAATGTAACTTCTCAGGTTGCATTGTGTCTCTCATGCTACAGTAATAAAAAGGACGAAATCCAAGCAAATAAAAATAAAGCTTCCTATAGGATGATATTCACCTGCTTCCATGGTACTGTCCTTAGAAGACTCTTTCTGCCACTCAGTAAGTCAAGGCTTTTTACTCTAGTTTAAATACTACGTGTTCTTACAGCTAACCACAGACAGCCTCAGAAGATAACCAGCACAGAGCTTCTTTTGGGGAAAAAGCACACGCTTGGTAGGAATCTCATTCCTTTGCTCTGAGCCGACCCCACCTCCAAGGATTTGACGCGGTTGTTCTGGGTCCCGCTCGCCACTGGCACACGGCGCTGGTTACCTGTCTCCTTGAAAACCTTCTCGTCCGGAGGGACGACCGAGCAGAGGCTATTGAGGACCAGGGTGCCCAGTTTCAGAGCATTCTTCTCCGAGCTCTTGTAGTAATCCAAGGAGTTGTGGGTCAGCACAAACCACCGCTTCTTCAGTTTCAGCGAAGACATCTTCGGGCTGTTCTTGACTTCTTTGTGCAACCACCCTGGAGAGAAAGATGAACGTGTAAATCGGAAACTGCGATGAGAAACACCAGAGACCAGTTAATAATCTGCAGGATACTTACACATGGGTCGTAATCCTAAAGATTTGCTAGAATCATGGTCATTTCTTATTTCATATTTTTAGCAACTTCAAGAGTCAAATGACTGGAAAAGCTGCTCAAAATGGAAATACTGTGTTGTCTGGTAGGGCTCAGTAGTTAGAGCATCAGCCCGCAGACCAAAGGGTCATGGGGGTTTGATTCCGGGTCAAGGGCACATACCGGGGCTGCAGGCTTGATCCCCGGCCTAATTGGAACACATGCGGGAGGTAACCAATCAATGCATCTCTCACACCAATGTCTCTTCCCCCACCCCCATTTCCCGCTCTCCCTAAAAATCAATGGAAAAACAACAAAAGCAATACACAATGGAAATACTGCAGACGACCATGCAAATCAAAACAGGACTCCGTGAAAAAGGGAAGCATTGGTGGCAGTCACCTCTCACGATAAATTCCTGGCCCTCGACCCTGGTGTCGCCCTTGGATCTCTGCAGCAGTGTGATCCAGTGATGCATCTCCTCCGGCGTGTCGGCGTTGCAGTGGAGCACCCGGTTGGCTGTGATGATCACAAACGAGTTGGGCCTAAGCAACAGGGCGAGAAGAAAGCAAAGCCTCTTAGGGCTACTGTGAGCATCACCTTTGTTTGAACCAGGACGGAATGCCTTTCTCCAGGCTTCTGGGTCAGGGGCATAAAAACTGGCCGTGCTATTTGTATTTTATGGTAAGGACAGCAAACCTTGCTCATTTCCGCAGGATTTATTTTATGCATCATTAACCTTTAAACTTGGAGCGACACACTCTGAAGGCCCTGGAAGGGAACACACTTCTTCATGCAAAACTTTCCAGATGAAACTCGGTTCTGGAAAGGCTAACTAAGGTGACCGTGGGGGGAAATTCTGTTTTGATGCCTCGCCAAAGTAAATTTCTTTCTGCCTCTGGGCACTGCCTTGGATAATATTTCTGTGAGTCGGTAATGAAATGTCAGACACCAGGAATAGAAGATCAGTAAATAGGTGTAAATGGAACATCTTATACACTTGATTATGCCTGGTACAAAAAGCCACCTGGCTCCACGTTTTCAAAGCAATCTAGCAAGGGCTCATTTCCCAGTGCGGGGTGACAGAATAATGGAAATTTCCTTTCTTCCCCTCAGTGCCCTGAGCCTCTCATAGGTCCTTACTCACACGAATTCCTCTGTCCAACCGCTTAAGCTAATGACCGAATCTCTCACGAGTTCCCTGTATTAAGTGCAGCAAACGTTCAAGGAAAAGGAAGGAAGGTTGACAAGAGTGTAGTAGATAGAAAGAGACAGGTGTTCCTTAGAAATAAAGATGTTCTATCGTTGGTAGGGAGCCAGGTGGGCAGCTGAGGAAGAGAAAGCCCGAGCAGAGATAGCAAGTCCTACGCATGGCTCCCCACATGCCCAGCCGGATGAAATGAAGGGGTTGGGAGAAGACACAGCTGAGGTAGAAATGTGACCGTCAAAGTCAGAATCCGGGCTCTGATTACTGGCCTAACACACGTGTGTTACAGGTTCCTGGGCCGGGTGTAAGGAGGTGCAGTGTGACTACCAGAAGGACGGACCTGTGGTCCAGGAGAGCCGCATCCTCAGTGGGCGATGGAGACTCCAGACCTCTGGTGCTGCCTAGTGGACACTAGTTCTGTTGTCAATTTGAATACATTTCTGTTCACTTTCTAAAGCTGTTACTGAAGGCAGGAGTCAATGAGATTCTTACTCAGAATTCACAAGCAGCAAAGAAAAATAGAGATGATAAAAACAAAGGTCACTGGGACAAGACTTCTGAGACCATCTCCGAACACCAAAACCAAAAGCATGCTATTGTGAAGGCACAGATAAAGTGAAAATGTCAATAATAATAATAAATGTATATGGCTTAATTTATTAATATTCTCTATAAAAGTTACAGTCCTTCGACATCTTTTGAATTAACGATTAAGTGTGGACAGAGGAACTGCACCCTTTCTGTAATACATGCTGGAACACTTTTCCTACGCGGGCACTCTCTTCCTGCACGAACCCCGAGTTCATGCTGGATCCAGACAAAGGCTATTTCTCTTACATGTGTTTTTATTTTAACTGACTGTCTGCATTAGGTTTCCACTGTCTCCCCCAGCACTCAAAAGAAACCCGGAGAGGAAGACTTGAGGTGATGCAAGACCCGTTCGAGGAGCAAAGACTCCGGATTGCTGAGGCTGACCAGCGGGAGCAGTAGCTTCGAGTTCACAGCCCAGCGAAGAGGAAGGTAGCCCAGGAGCAGAGAGAACTGAGCGCATGCAGATCATGAATTACTGAGTTGTTAAGACACATCTGGGCTCACCTGTCTGGGCTGTCGGAGGCGCACACGGAATCAATCAGCCCCACATCCAAAGTGCCCTGGAATGGAGCAAAAAGCAGAGAGGTGAGAGAACCATCCAAGTACAATGCGCATTATCTTAATACCCCATATCATGACCCCCTGGGTGGGCCAAAAAAAGGCTCCTTTTTGTGTTAACTACATAACAGTAGTTATCTAAAAAAGGGTCTGAGTGAGTGCAAGCAGCCTCCAGGCAGTTCATTCATTACAAAATCATAAATTAGCCAGAGGGATACATCCATCAGCTGCCTCCTGCACACCCCCTAGTGGGAATCAAGTCAACAACCCAGGTATGTGCCCTGGTTGGGAATCGAACCTGTGACTTACCAGTGCACAGGATGATGCCCAACCAACTAAGCCGCACCTGCCAGGGCTTTCTGTTTTTTTCTTAAAACACCCCCAGTGAGGAGTGATTATAAACTCCTTTCAGTAGCACACATGGTTTAATTTACACTATGATCCATCATTAAATTTTATACTTATTCTGCTAAGAAACTTCGTTTCACGTTAGTTTTTCTTGTGAGGCGATAAAACTTTCTTTCTAAAACAGGATTTTTATGGCTCTGTATATGTGTCAGGGACAGAGTGAAGACAGAACAGTTTAGAATTCACCAAGTCCTTGGAAGAAAGTGTTAAGCGCTTCCATGGGTTGGTAAAACTGGGATTTGCTGCTGCTGTTCTTATAATGGTTTGAGGCAGGAGAATTGGAACCTGTTACTACTCCTAATCTATAACTTATTCTGTTTTTCTGTATGATTTTTAACCAAAATATCCCAAGTTTTCTCTTTAATTATGATACTGTTACTTGAAAAATAAAGATGGTCTAGAAATGTGCGGCCTCCTGGCCTCCCTCAGGACGCCACCCCCGCCCCACCGATGCTCACGCACCACGGCGTTCTGCGGGTTCGCCTGCTCGTCGTGCATCTCCCGGATCTCCTGGTCGGTGGACGCGTGCACCTGACTCAGCACGCTGAACCACTGGCTGTGGGAAGGAGGGAGCGACGGTGAGCGGCCAGCCGCTGGACGTGCCAACAGCCACGCCCTGCACACAGGAAGAGGACCTTTCCTCTGACCGATGCTGCCTCGCACCTGCTTACACGTCAGGGCTTTGCAGGTGCTTGACAGGTTTCCTACTACCGAGGAGCAAAGGGAAAAGAAAGAGTTCGAGTTCCTTAGGTACCATCTGCTGCTCTTTCCGATCACTGGGAGATCTTCCCTCCAAGTACCACAGACCTTATAGACACTGACTAATGATAATGAGTTCCTAGAGAAATTGGCAGGAAAAAATGAAACCCTCGGTTCTACTCAAAACTTTACATGAAAAAATCTTTACTGAAGAGATTATTTAAAACCTGGGGTCATCCAAGTGCCTTTGCATTTTTGCCAAGTAAACTGCACGGTCAGAAGGCCAGTAACGTGGGAGCACCTTCTCCGAACGGCCCCTGCCGTCTGTTTTCCCTCCTCATTCCCAGGATGGGGTTTGCAACCACCCGGCAGCACTTCTACTAAAGTGAATAAAACCACAGGAGAGCTGGACACGGAAAACAGCTGCCTGAAGTAGGAAATGGAAATCTGTTTTGATCAGAGAACTCACTCTGTATCTTCACTTCAGAAGTTTTCTCCCTTCCATTGGAATCAGAGAGTAAAGGAAAACGTGTCATCCCCAGAGAAGTGAAGGAGAACAAAGGTCATGATGTAACTAGAAGCTCAATACATGCTTGAGGAAAACGTTCGTGAATATCCATCTGTCTGTCTGTCTAGCCAACATTTATTAAGCAACTACAAAATGTGAGCAGTACCAACTATGAGAAACACTGGGACATCCTCCTTCTGTAGGGGCCAATGGTACTGGACATATTGGGGGACCACACTGTAAAGTACATGCTTGTCTATCTACTGTGTTGTACACCTGAAAATAAAACAAAATAATACTGAATGTAAACTGTAATTTAAAAAAAAAGACATATATACATACTCCTACTAAGTAAGGCAGAGGACAAAGTACTTAATCCACATGAATATTTAAGTAAAAGAGTAGTACCTACGGGCAAATATAAGTCACGTAAGTTATTTATAGCAAAGCACTAAAATCTCTTTCTCATGATTCCTGAAGGAGAAAAATGTAACCAAGAGCCTGAACATACTCAACAGACACAGATGCCAAGGAAGACACGGGAAGCTTCTAATATGAATTTGCTTCATTAACTCAATGACTAATGACAAGTCTTTAGTCATTGCTTTATGTGGAAACTCAAAAATATCCCAAATTAAACACTACAATCACATACACACATGCAAGATGGAGGCCACACACACACACACACACACACACACACACACACACACACACAATCTGCTGTGCTTTCCATCTGTGCAGAATAACTTGGATTCTGAAATTTTTAAAAATGTGTTCCACTGGTCAGGGAAAAACGTCCTTGGCTAAAATGTTCCAAATGTTAAATTTAGCAGGTTCATCGTGGCACAGAACAGACAGGGCAGCTGCCAAGTGCCGAGCCTGTAATTCAGCTATAAATCTGTGGGCATTCCCTGAACCACACACACAAAAAAACTCACACGTGGTCTCTAGGCGTCCCAGACAGAATGATGGGGCTATAATTCCAGGTTTGCTTGTTTTTCCAGTTTGTGTCATAATTTATGGACCTCAGCAGGTTGCAGGTTGCTCCCATGGGGAGAATTGCTTTCTCTGCCCTCAGTGCTTACCATGGTGTGCTGTCAACTCAGAAATACTCAAAGGGCAGGGCTGACAGAAGACCCTACGAACTCGCTGGAGAATCTAATGATTTCGGAGCTGAAAGGGGAAGATGTCACCCTCAGAAACCGGGAGGTCCTCCCTGGCACTGCTCACAGATGACAGAGACCGCCAACATAACCCCAGGACGCAGAGTAGCAGGAAGCACTCAGAATATGGCCCCAAATCCAGTAAGCTCTCTAGGAGTTAACAGTCTCTTCTATCCTCTGGAATGCTTCAACATCAAGGCCTTGAGCACCTTGCAAATGTCACAGCACTCTCCTTTGTCTAAACAGCCAGTGGAAGCCTCCTGTCTTTTCAGTCCTGTAGCAAACACAAGCTGTTTCCTTCCAAAGCTCCTGGGGGTGGGCTTTCGGCTGCTTGTAGCGGCAGTTCACACAGGCTGCCGGTGACACCAGAAGCCCGAGCAGGGGCGACAAAGGATCTGGCGGGTGGCACTCGAAGCTGGGAACCCTGAACTGTGTGCTGCACGTGGACAGCTCTGCCCAGGAAAAGTCTCCAGAGGAAAAAGCACATCACTCTCTTATGACTCACAGTCCCTCAACCATCCTAACAGAAAAACCCATCTAAGAAATCAATTAAAATCTCTTCCCAGCGAGTGGGTTTAAGCAGGGATCTGAGAGACACCCAGGCCTGTGCAGGAGTGAGGGTGTAGTTACGAAGTCGACAGCACAACGCCTCACCTGGCATCTTCTGGGGACTCCGCGATCAGGTGGAAGGTCCTATCGGCCATAATGATATCAATCCCGTTCTCTTTGCTGGTGTTATCTATGATCTCTCTGGGGAAAGAAAAAACACCAAAAGCAAATCAGGAACACAGAATTCTTAACAATAAGTGAGAAAAGCAATTTCACCAAACCGATGTTTGAGCTGGAAAGTAATTGAAAAATCAGACACCTACTTCGGCCAGTTTTTTAAGAAATGATGATCACTGTGGCCTCTAGGGGGAGCCATATTCCTCATTCCTTTGGAGAGAGACCGGGGCTGCTGGCCTGGCCAGGGGTACAAATTTCCTTGACTTCCCTACTAAGGAGGGGGCCCCTCTCTTCTCACACTGGCCCACTGGGAGCCTGGGCCCGCTTAGCCCCAGAAGGCTTGGGGCTGCAGCTCGCTCTGCCTCCCTTTCCCTGTGGTGCCTCTCACAGCTCTTCCATGGAAGGACTCACAGGGATCAGTCTGTCAGAGTTCTGTCAGAGTTCATTACGGCTTCCCATCAGTGTCAGGCCTTGGCTGACTCCTCTGCTGTACTCAGCCTGATACAGGCACATTATTTCCAGTGGGAGCTTTGGGGTGTTTCTGGATCGCAATATCATCTGACTATCACCCCAACACTCCCTAAACTGCCCTAGAGGTTTAAAATCAGTGGAGCGGGTGAACAACATCCAAGACAAAACACCCGCAGAGTCAGGACTGGCCCAGAGAGGGGACGACATCTGATGAAGGATCTTGGGGATAAACCCAGCTTGCTTGGACAACTGAATTAGTACAACTGTTCACAGTACAGCACTCATTTTACATCTACAAAACTAGTCCAACCGATTAGAAAAAAAATAAATGTATAATCTTATAGCTAAAATCACCGAGTCAGGATAAAGTACTAAACAAAAATATCAAGATGTGCCCTGGCCGGTTTGGTTCAGTAGTTGGAGTGTCGGCCTGTGGTCCAGAGAGACCCAGGTTCGGTTCCCGCTAAGGGCACGTGCCTCGGTTGCAGTTTATCCCCGGCCCTGGTTGGTCGTGTGGGTGGCAACCACTCAATGTGTCCCTTTCACATAGATGTTTCTCTCTCTCCCTCCCGCTCTGTCTGAAGAAAAAATGGAAAAATGTCGAGTGAGGATATATTAAAAAAAAAAAAAAGATGGAAAAAGAAATATCAAGATGTAACTTTATTATAGAGGGGTCTGGGGTGCCTTCTCTGAGGGGCAGGAGAGAGGGGAGCAGTGGGGAGGGACCAGCCAAGGTCTGGCAACAGAGCCTCTGGTGCAGGATGATAATCCCTAGGTAAAAGTGTCCAGACCAAGTGGTCCTGGATTAGCCACTGTGCCTCCTAGGAACTCAGTCAGCAACCTTGAATGTTGAGAGGGTGAGACTGTGATCTGGCTACAAGGTTGTGGTTTTAAATTCTGAGAAGTGTTCAGAAAACACAGGCAGGGGGCACTCTGTGGGTGGAACTCAGGGGCCTGTATTTGTAGAAAGCATCCTTGGAGATGGGGGTGTGAGGAGGCTGTCAGGACCATGGTAAATGACAATGTGTCAGGGAAAGAAAAGATGGAGGGGGAATTTATCCATTAAGGGACTTGAGATATCTGTCAACTGACTAACATTATAAACCTTATTGGGCTTCTGATGTGAAGAAATAAACCAACGCAAACCAACAAGAACACTATCACCTTCGTTTTTAAGACAACTGGGGAAATTTGAACAATGATTCAAATTTGGATGATAAGAAGTTAATGTTTTTTTAAATGTTACAATAATATAATTAATCTTCAAATGTATACTAAAATATTTACAGAAGACACTGCATGATGCCAGGGACTTGCTTTAAAGGATGTCGTTTGTGGGGGGATTGAGGTGGCGGGGGGGGGGGGGGCGATGAACAAAACACTGTGGCCACGGTGCGTCACTGCTAAAAGCTGGGTTAATGAGACAGGGATTTTATTACATTCCACCTGCTCTTGCATGTGACTGAAGTTTTCTATAATAAAACATTTCAAAATATGAAATAAAAAAATCTTAAACTTAATTAATCTTAATAAAAAATCCTAATGTGGTGAAATCCTAACAACTCATTGCCCGTCCTCTAGAGACTATGACAGTAATGGCTGAGAGCTCACATTTCCTTAACTCGGAAATGTTTGCAAACACCTGGAGAACAGGGCTTCATCAAGAGGCAGAGGGAGCTGTGAAAGGAACATAATCACTTCCCACAGGCGAAATTCACCCCCGGACTCAGGTGCTCTCTCATCTTCCTGGCATCGGGACCCTCCTACGGGGCGGACAAAGAGGAAGTCACGGTCTGTAGGGCTGAGGGAAGACCGTGTGAGGCAAAGGGCTGTGCCATCTGTGAAAACTTGTGTGGGGGATTCAGATTCGAATCCCCCCAAACTCACTTTTGCAGAGCATGGGCTCCTAAAATGAACCAACTCCAAAGGCAGCCCGGAAAAGTCCAATAGTCTGCCGTCTACACCTCATTATCTGCCTGTAAATACACAAAACAATTTCCTTTCCTTGTTTAACTTCCCACTTTTTAATGAGTAAGTTTCTAAAGTTGATAATGCTGGCTGATTAGAATCAATGTCATTTTCAAGACTCATGACTTCAGGAGTTAATTTGATCTCTCAAAGCTTATTTTACCAGTTTTCCAAATGCGTGTGGTTGCTCGAGTGCAGTGGAATATGGCTACAGGTTCTGTCAAACAAGTTTTATGCACAGTTCTAGTTACCCAGCTGTCCCTAACTCCAACAATTTTCTGAAAACCTGACAATGTTTAACAAGAATAATCGGTCCTCAAATGCTTTGGTTCTATAAGAGGGTATCAGAAAAGGGGTTCATGTTGGGTTCAAAGAGCAGTTCCGTTTCTCTCATTGCTGAGAAAGAAGATGGTATGTATTCACCTGAAACAGATCTATTCAATACAGGTAGAAGACAAATGATTCATTTCAAAAAATACCTCATGGGTAGAAGGTGATCAAAAAGTACAAAAAATGGGTGAAGGTGGTCACAAGTTACATACAAACCCCCCATTATAAAATAAGTCAGTCATGGGGACATCATATGCAGCATGGAGACTGTAGTCAATAATACCATATTGCAGATTTTAAAGTTGCTAAGGAAATAGATCTTAAAAGTTCTCACCACAGGGAAAAAATGTGTATGGTGTGCTGATAACCATTTGGCAATATATACATATACCAAATCTCTGTTGTGCACCTGAAACTAATAATGTTACATGTTAACTGTATCTCTAAAAACAAAACAGAACATGGAAAAACTAAACACCTCCAGACTAGCAGTTGGCTCCCAATTTCGCAATCTGCTGGCATAGCTGAGGGCATACAATAATCGAAAATGGTATGGTGAGTGATAAAAGGATAAAAAGATTCTCAGCCCATCATTCAACCTTCATTCATACCATGAGTCCTGCAAACAACCAATCACATCTCCAATGGGCTAATTATAGGTCCAACGGGCATCTTACAAACCAGAGCCAAACGTGTGAATGTAACCACACGTGAGCTCTTCACAGACGAAGCTGTTTCGTTCCACTGAAGTGAATGATGAGGACTTGCTCAACACCCACTACCATCTACCGTTTCAGAGAACGCACACCAGTTGGCTTTGAAGGCATCAGCACAGATGATCAAGCCGCACCAGAGCACCACCCACTGGGCCACATCCACGGTTCGTCAACCCACCTTGCCGTCCGGACTTCCACGGTGCCCTTGAGTTTCTCCTCACTGTCATTTTCAAAGTACATCAGCTTGGACTGGCGGAGGACGAACCAGCGCTTCTTCCAGTTTCTCCTGGACAGCGTGGAAGAGCCACCACCTTTTTTGTGGAGCCAGCCTTGCTTGAGGGCCTCCTGCTTGGAGCGGAACCACAGGAAGGTCTCGTCCTTGAGGACACACCAGCGACGTTTCCAGGAGTTCATTAAGCCACCTGTTCCCCCAAGACCGGGTAGGGAGGGGTTTAAGAAGTTAATCAAATTGGATGACAATATCAGTAGGTCTAAGGTCTAAGGTTCAGCCTGTCCTTAACTCTGCTTCAAGTGACCTGCCCGCAGATCCCCCTCAGTGAAGGAAGGTGGCACTGCTGGCTTGTTCAGGGGATGCTGGACAGGTATTACACCAGCTTGGGGGATGATACAAGAACGTGGTCCCTCCCGTATACCGAACTGATACTCTAACCCTGCAATGAGTGGGGGCCATGGGACGAGAACCATTTCTGTATGTTTATCTTCAAATGCCCCACGGGGGAAATGAGTTTATAACGTTGTCAGAGTTGACACATTTTCTTCCTTAGTTGGTTGATGAAACATGGCTTGTAAGTGATTTTGAAATTGAGCAATAGATTCTCACTTACATAGGAAAATAAAATAAAGAGTTCTTTGGATAAACACATTTAAAAAAAAGTAACATCATCTGAAAATGGTTCACATGTACAAGGTATACAATTAGAATGTGAAACAAAGTAAGTACTCCAAATTGAATTGTGATAAGACCTAAAAAAATGAGAATTTAGCTATAATTTATTTAGTGGAAAACTTTTTTTTGGTTGAGTCAAATTAGATAAGGAGACAAGGGTACACAGATGTCATTTTTTTTTTTTTAAATGTTTTTTATTGATTTTTTAGAGAGAGAAACATCGATGTGAGTGAGAAACATTTATGGGCTGCCTCCTGCATTCCTCCTGACTGGGACTCAAACTGGGACCTCTCAGTTCATGGGACAATGCTCATTCCACTGAGCCATGTTGGCTGGGAATAAATGTCATCTTTTATAAGAGAAAAAATATTTCTAATAGCTTTCTAGGATAATTTTATCTTAGCATTCTAGATTTTTCAAGGACACTCAAGAGCGATGTCTTACCACCATCATTCAAAAATCTGTTTCAATGTATTCACTAAGAACATAATCTCCTTCAACAATTTAAACATTATAAACATTATAAAACATTATAAAATGTCCAAAAGTTATTTTTGTGGTCAGCCAGTAATGATAATAAGGGACCTTTAAACATGGATACCGAAAGTCAGTATAAAGAAAGTACTTTTCTTTTATAGATTAGAAATACATTTAAATAAAAGACCTTCTCAGATTAATTTCTTGAGTGACTATAGATCTAAACCTCACATTGGAGCAGACTCGGCAGTGCCGACACTGGTCTGTGCTGGGTGTGCACAGTGCACTTGCGATAGACTGCCGCCCTTTCTGTATCTGAAGCACTGCTTGCTCACCTAGCTGGAAAGTCTTTGTGGTCACGCCAAGCTGCAAAGCTGTTTCCTAACAAACAGCAAACTTGCCAAGGTCTACCAGAAACGTTCTTTTTGATTTGTGACTTTAATCTGGGTTTCTCAAACAAGCCCAGAGGAAATGGTAACACAGAGTTATTCTATTGTCTTATCTTTAAATGATAAAGGTTATTCACAGTTGTTTCAAAGACACACGGGTTATTCTAGTCCTCACCAGAGCCGCCGCCACCAGCTCATTCACTGTTGCTTTTATGCCATAATAGGACTAGATCCCAGCCCTTCCTCTACAGTTCCAGTTGCTCTCTCAATAGTCCATCATTTAGAAAATTTGATCAAAGCTATAATTTTCAACTGCAAACACCTTTAGTAGGCTATTAAGCTGGTGAAGACTCATTTATGCTCATAAAATATCTGGTGGTTGGATTTTATCACTGATTTCTCTGATTTTTTTTTGGTCACAGCTTTAAGACTTAATTAAAGATTAATGAGCCCAGCTGGTGTGGCTCACGGGTTGAGCATCGACCCATGCACCAAGAGGTCACTGGTTGGATTCCTGGTCAGGGCACATGTCCAAGTTGTGGACCCAACCCCCAGTGGGGAGCGTGCAAGAGGCGGCCAATCGATGTTCTCTCTCATCGATGTTTCTTTCTTTCTCCCTCTCCCTTACTCTCTCTCTAAAATCAATTAAGAATAGTTAAAAAAAAAAAAAAAAGATTAATGATACATTTATACAATAACTTTTTTAAGAGGTGAGTTTGCCAAAAATTTACTTACTTAGCTCTTTGAGCTTTTAATGCTTTGATGTTGAAACTTAATGCTCTGAAGTAACGTATGTTTACTTTTTCCTAATCTTTCCTTATTTGTCTTAATCAGATAACTATGTAACAAACCAATGCCATATATTATAAATAAGAGTAACATAGTGATACAGAGAATTTGAAAGGTAACTTATGGACTAAAATTAAATAGGGGGAGGGGGAAATACATTAATAATAAAAATCTTATCTTTATTCTGAAAAATACATGAGAAAATCTTAAGAGCTATGGTTAGATACATATTAAAGCATTAGGGCCTGATTTGTGATTACATGTTTTCCTTTATCGAGTGATCCGATGCTAGCTAGGTCATTTGGTTAGACTTTCTCAATCTTTGTCAATCTAAGGTTCCTATAAAAACTTCCACCAACCAGTGACTTCTGCAATAGGCAGATCTCCCCTAAAACAAACCTGGTGTCGTTTCCATGAGCACCTTGGGGATCGGAGGCTGAGAACAGCAGGACTTTGAAAAACGAATGACTGATGTTAGTAACTAAACCAATGTTGAAGAAGGGGAGCAGAGTGGCAAAAATAAAAAAAAATAAAAAAATAAAAATCAAATGAAAGCAAAACATAAAAACAGAAACAAATATTAAGGAGGACAAAAGAGGTATGAAAAAATAAATATGCCGATGTCCTGGCCAGTACGGCTGCGTTGTCTGGGTGTCATCCCATGCACCAAAAGGTGGCTGGTTTGATTCCCGTTCAAGGGCACATGCCAGGGTTGCAGGCTCCATCCCCAGTACAGCGCATGCAGGAGCAGCGATGATGTTGTGCTTTCACATTGATGTTTCTCTCTCTCTCCCCACTGCTCTCTCTAAAAACCAAAAAACTATTCTTTTAATAAATAAATAAATAAATAAATATGCCAATAGAAGAGCGAAGCAGAGGCAAAGAATAGAAGAAACAGAGAAAGGAACACAAGATAAATAAAAAGTTTTCATGGAGAAAAAAGAAAAGAAAAACCGTATGATTCAAGATGGCCGTAGAAAGAAAGTGAAGAAAAGGGGCAAAGAAAACAAAAAACTTGATTCTGGGGAAACAAAAAGAAAGGAGAGAAAAGAAGGGGCCACAAAGTGAAGGACATCATCTGGGGATACTGGTTCTGTCACCCCTGCCCCATCCCCAGGATCTGGACTCTGGTCCCTCATCCAGCTAGGGCCATGTGAGAAACGCAGCAGTCCCCTTATCTGACAAGCCAAGTAAAACTCTGACCAAAACCTGGCGATGGTTATAGTTTCTCATGGCCCCTGTCACTGATTCAGAAGTCGGAGTCGATCATAAATAAGACATGAGTACAAGGTCCTTTCCAAAAGGAGTGTGCTCCAAGGTCCCCAAGGAAAAAGGACCAATACAGTCCATTCAAAGTTTAATAGCAATCAAAACGTACAACTACAATTCTCATCATCAGTGACAGTGGTTGTAAACTCTGTCCGAGGAGAGCCAAGGCAATGCCCTTCCTGGCATTACCCACATCATGCCACCATGGTACCCTCCATGCACCTAGAGAACCTAATGCGGGGCAAAGGTAGGTAGGGTGATATTCCTAACACCCTCAATCAGCCTCAGTGAAAATAAAATCTCAGCTTCCAACGCTCTACCCCTGGACCATGTGCCACGGAGGCCGGGGTCATACCTTTCATGTACAGGAAGCTGTGGAAATAAGGCAGGGTGACGCAGCTGTACACAGAGTCCCGCCGGTAGGACAGTTCATCGTCCGTATCAAACCTCGAGTCGAAGTCCTCTTCACTGTCTTCAAACTGGACAAGAAGAGAGCCAACAGTAAGCAAGAAAACCAGAGAACAGGCAACAAACATGCCCAGCGTCTATCAACATTGAGAAAAAGAAATATGACCAACAAAGAAGCAACATGCCCGTTTGTAACATTACAGCAGAGTGGTCGTCAAAAATCCAGAGTTACGAAATACCGCCTTTTCAGGTCAAATTGCACCTTGCATGGATACATTAAAAACTCTAGACATACTTTCACCCAAAGGCCATCTATTCTAAAAACAACACTGCTGTTTAAAGGTGTAATTTTCATCAAACCATCCAACAGTTAATTCCCTTTAAATTACTAAGCTAGAAATATCAGGTCTTAGGACGTCAAGGCAGTCTTTAATGGACGGCCAGTGGGGGAAACACATAAAAGTAAGTGATAAATGAGCGCAGCAGCTGGAAGGGCATGTTTAAGCCCTTAAAGATCCCTCTCTTACAACCAGAACAAGCTAGAACATCCTGCGGTGTGGTCTGTGAAGCTACTGTAAGGAAAGTTCTCCCAAAGGCCTTTGGCAATTCTAGTTCCCATCAGGGCAGGTCTCATTTCCCGACTGGCTGCAAAGCAGTGACAGATACAGCTGAAGTCTCCACTGAACATGCCAGTTTTCTTAGGCCTTGAGCAAAGTGCAGTTCTGGGCTTTGTGTTTAATCTACAACAGATACATCAGAGCTCCATGTACTAATCCGATTGCTTTTGGGAGAGAAAGGGGTTTGAGATCATCTTTAAGGGCCTAACTCTGAAATCCTGGCATGGTCTGTGAGGAGGTCTTCATCCAAGTGAATGTGCAACAGGGGTGTGGTTCAGGACAACTCCTACCTCAGTGTGGGGGAACCTGGGCCCCCCCAGGGGAGAGGATACTCACCGAGGACTGTGCCCCTTCGGAGCTAAACCGGTATGCCCCAGAGCTGTTGTAGGTCCCCACGGAGCATCGGTAGTCTGGGGACCACTGGCTACTGCAGGAGTTGGAGAAGGTCACGCTGCTGCCGGAGGTGATGGCACCGTCCTCATAGTCGTCCTGGTCGTAGTCGTAGTCGCCCTCCGGGGAGGGAAGGCCCCCGGTGTTCTGGGGCATGCAGTAGGTGGGCACCCCGCTGGAGGAGCCCTGCTCCGAGGGGGCCAGTAGCACGGTGCTGTCGGCACTGGGGCTGGTGGGCACCACAGTGTCGTTCATATAGGGATCCTCCTCCGAGGACTCGTCGCTTGTCCGAATGCCACTTGTTCGCTGGTCAGAGTGGCCGTGCTCGCTCGGGTTGGGCGAATCCTTAAAGGCATCGTCATCGGCCTCAAAGCCCTCGTCGACCTCCTCCTCCGGGTAGGGCTGGCTGAAGTTGAAGTTGGGCTTCTCTGCACTTGCACTCTCAGCAAGCTCACCCAGCTCGTTGGAAAACTCGCTGCCCACGGACAGCGAGCGCTCGATGTTGCGCACGCACTCGTCGATCTCGTCGAAGTTGAGCGACTCCAGGAACTCCTGGGCGGCTCGGCATGCTTCGTCCTCCAGCCTCTTGAGCTCCTCGTCCCGCAGCTGCTGCAGCTTCTGCAGGGAGGCCTCGGTCAGGGACAGCTCCTGCCGCTCCTTCATGCGCTGCAGGTCCTCGATTTCTTTTTCCAGGCGGAGGATCTCTTCCACCTGTTTGTTTTCTTTCTGCTTCTCCAGTTCCCGGCTGAGTTCAGCTTCCCTCCGACTCTTCTGCAAAGCTTCCAGCTCCTGCTGCTTCCGTTCAGCTGCCTCCTGGACAGAGAGGACGGCAGGTGTTAGACGTCAGTGACAGGAGGGTAAGCATGCTTCTCCTTTGCACTGAAGAACCACCAGATGCTGCTTTGAGCTAAAATTGTGACACCCCTCCCCCCCAATTGAGATGTTGAAGCCTCAACCCCTAGTATCTCAGAATGTGTCTATATTTGGAAATGAAGTCTTTAAACAGGTGATTAAGTTAGAACCAGGTGTTAGGTGGGACCCTAACCCAATCTGACTGGTGTCCTTGTAAGAGGAGATTGGATACAGAAGATACCAGGGATGCAGAGCCAGAACGTGACCACCTGCAAGCTACAGAGAGAGGCCTCAGAAGAAACCAAACCTACTGCATCTTGATCTTAAACTTCTAGACCCCAGAATGGTGAGAAAACCACATTCTATGCTTTAATCCACCCGGGCTGTGGTCCTTTGTTATGGTAGCCTGAGCAAACTAACATAGAGGTTATGTTCGTTCAGAGAATTTATGCTGTCATGATTCACACTAAAATTTTAGACATGCACGGATTTTCACCCAATTGTATCATGTTAGACATTGCACCATAAACATCTCTAATGTTCTTCCTCCATCTTTATATTTATTTCAGCTTTAACTCCCGAGTCAAAGGGTTTGAAGGGGGAGATGGGCCGATGAGAAGCCACCCTGTCCCTCCATTTGTCACCTGTTGGGCACGGAGCTCAGCTTCTCTTCGTGCCTTCTCTCTTTCTCTAAGAACAGGAAAGAAAAAAGACAGTGAAAATAAACACAATGGGAAAAAAATCTCAGAGCCATCTGTCAGACAGCTAATTTTCTTAACAGAGCCTGAAGGATAGGACCTCTTCCTTTGGCAATATACCTATCCTGTGCATGAAATAAACACACACACACAGAACCGGCTCCTCAATGCTGCGGAGGAATTTTACATTTGAGTCCCCAGAAGCTACTGTTTCCAACAGCAGGTTGGGCAGCCTCCACTGGGAACTCTTGCTGAGAGGACGGATACTGAGCCTAAAGCTCCAAAGGTGTCCCTGTGTGTCATCCAGGCAAGAGAGGTGCTGCACCTTTCCTCTTGCTCTCGCCTCCTCCTTTCCTCTTCTTCCCGCCTCCTCTTTGCTTCCTCCTCCCGCTTCTCGGCCAGCAGCTGTCTGTAAAGTCGCCGCGCCATCTGACCCCTGAGCTGCTTCTGGAAAACTATGGCTGCTTTCTTCAGGCACAGAAATCTCCTCCTCAGCAGGAAGGCTCTGTAATTCTTCTGTATCGTCACCACACAAGAAAGGACCTTCCTGTACTGCTTCCTGAAAATGAAAACAAAAACACATCACAACAGAATAACTGTCCAGGTAGTGAGGCTTCGAGCTCTTCAGAGGAGTTTCCATTCAGGCCCCAAGACAAAAGAACGAGACCCCGTTTGGGAGGAACCTCTCATTACAGAGTCTGGAGGCCCTTTTGGACAAAACAAAGCAGAAGAAACACAAAAGAACAGTAACCAACAAAAGTCAAGCAAGAACCCTATCATGATCTTGGCAAAAAATAAACACAGAACCCCTAATGCTGACTTTGAAAAGTTTTGGCAGGAAGTTGGGTTGTAAACATGACCAAAAGAGATTTTATATATTCTCCTGTTCTTATGAAGAAAAAACAACAACAAAAAGAACTTGTCACAGCAGGACAGCTTTGCACTAAAGAAAAGTTAACAGTGTAGGGCAGCGGTTCTCAACCTGTGGGTCGCGACCCCTTTGGGGGTCGAATGACCCTTTCACAGGGGTCGCCTAAGACATAACAGTAGCAAAATTACAGTTATGAAGTAGCAACAAAAATAACTTCATGGTTGGGGGTCACCACAACATGAGGAGCTGTATTATAGGGTTGGGCATTAGGAAGGTTTAGAACCACTGGTGTAGGGTTTCATGGGGCACGCTGGTCCACAGAGGTGAAGAGAACTCAAGTGCACATGAAAAGAAGCTGCCTTATTTGGTAAATGTTGAAGAGTGGGCCTCCGTGGACCCAGAGAGACACCAATGTCAACAGCCAGGCTGCCTCTGGCTTCAGGATGAAGGAAGATGAACCGGGGAAGCAATTTAAATATCTCAGCACAGTCCCCTAATACCATTGCTCTCGTTGAAAGGTTGGAGCCCCCCTTCCTACTTTCTGCCAAGGTCAAGCTGACTAGGCATCTGGCACCACTAGCTAGGAGCACTCCTTAGCCTGACCCTGACCCTCCATTCAGGTCTATTTTAAGAAAAAGCAATCAACCAGCCTACCCCACCCAGTGGATTATCCTGAGAAAGGTCTCACGAAGCTTAATGCCTTCTCCCCTCTGATGCTTCTTACCGTGCCAAGTAGCCCAAGATGTGGGCCCGGATCACCATGGCCGCCCGGTTAACTTCCTCTTCACGCAGCTTCTCCAGTTTCTGCTCCAAGGATTCTCGAAGGAAGACCTGCCCAGGAGGGAGCAACACGGAAGAATCAAAGAGTGTAGAGGAAGGTATCTCCGAGTCACAGATATTTTGGGGGGGGGGGGGGGTAGCGTTAGGCTTTATTCCCCCTCTCAAGTTTGCTCTGAACACACACACCATGCTTTCCAGCCCAGAGCTTCTCAGCTCCCTGTGGGAAAAAGCCATTGTTTTCATTTTTTTACAGAAGAAGTATTAACACATAACATATCAGTCTCAGGTGTATATCACGATTCAGTATTTGTATTGTCGAGGAGGGAACAATTTCCGCCCTACCCTTCTTCCTTCTTTTGGCTGATCTAATAATTAAATTGACTAAAGACAGGTTAACAAGAGAAAAAACAATCACATCCACAGGGAGGTCTCACAGAAATGGGCCCCGAAGTGACCAGAGCAGGCTGCTTGGATGGCAGTTTTAGACACAGAAACAATTACCCGAGAAGATTAGACAAAACAAAGGGGTTTGTGTTTGGGGCAGCAAACCGATGAAGCAACAAAGCTTCTTCATGCAGCTTTCTCAGCCTTGACTCCCCGTCTCTAGTGATAAGGACGCCTCTGTCCTCCCATTGGGAGGATAATTCGAGGGAGGCTCATGTCCTGCTTTCAAGGGGAAAGTGGGGGAGGAATCAGAGAGCCTCCTTTTTGCACTGCTGTTTTGCAAGTGACTTTAATTTAAAATAATCAATATGCCACTGTGGTATCCTTTGGGATGGCCTGTCCTGAGCCACAATAGTATATATTAAAAATGATCTCCACAGTAAGTCTAGATAACATCCGTCACCATACACAGACACACATTTTTTTCTTGGGGTGAGAACTTTATGCAATACAGTATTATTAACTATAGTCACCATGTTGTACATTACAGCCCCATGACTTACAACCGGAAGTTTGTACCCTCTACCTCGTCACCCGTTTTGTCCACCCCCACCTCTGGCAACCACCAATATGTTCTCTGTATCTACGAGTTTGGGTTTATTTTTTGTTTTTTAACCCCCTTCAGTTTAGATTCCACATATAAGAGATCATACAGTAGATGTCTCTCTCTACGGGGCTTATTTCACTTAGCATGATGCCCTCAAGTTTCATTCATGTTGCAAATGGCGAGGCATTTATTCTTTCTTATGGCGGCATAATATTTCGGTGTGTGCGTGCGCGCACATGTGACAATTTCTTAATCCATTGATGGACACCTAAGTGGCTTCCCTACCTTGGCTACTGTGCATATATTTTTTGAATTAGTGCTTTTGTTTTCTTTAGATATATAGCCAGAGGTGGGATTGCTGGGTTATATGGTAGTTTTTTTGAGGAACCTTCACACTGACTTCCATAGTAGCTGCACCAATTTATATTCTCACCAACAGTGCACAAAGGTTCCCCTTTCTCTATATCCTCGCTGAGATTTGTTATTTCTTACCTTTTTGATAACAGCCATTCTGACTGGTGTAAGGTGGTACCGCATTGAAAGGGTTATTTCTGTTAGCATTGTTTCGATGATGAGTGATATTGGCATCTCTTTTCATGTACCTGTTGGCCATCTATGTCTTTAGAAAAATGCCTATTCAGATCTTCTGCCCATTTTTAAATTAGATTATTTTGCTACTGAGTTGTATGAGTTCGTTAATTTTGGAAATTAACCCTTATCAAATAGATGATTTGTAAATATTTTTTCCCATTCAGTAGGCAGCCCTTTCATATTAAGGGCTTCCTTTACTGTGCAGAAGGTTTTGATATAATTCCCTTTGTTTAATTTTGCTTTTGTTGCCTACTGTTTTTTCAAGCTTTCGATCTGTCATAGACTAAGACATTTGTAAAACACAGTAGAAATAATAACTAGGAAGAAAAAAGGATATAGAAAGTAAAAGTTTCATTTTATGGTCGTTATTATTAGATTCAACAGGCATAAAAGGACTATGATATTGTTATAAAAGTTTGTGAATTTTTATCTCATCATGGGCCAGGACAAATAGTTCATAGACTAGCACCAGTCCCAAAATAGTATAAATAACAAGAGATACAAAGATACTCCCTACATAAAAAAAGAAAGAAAAGGAAGGAAGGAAGGAGAAAAGAAGGGAGGGAGGGAGGGAGGGAAGAAAAGAAATCTAAGAAGTTTACAAAATGATCTTTATCATCACATGAAAACCCACTCTTCATGCGCATCGAGTGATTACAATCAGAGCATCTCGGCCTCAAAAACGTTAATGCACATAAAAAAAAAAAAATTTACATCAAGAATGTAGTTCTGAAAACTCAATTTGAGATTGTTTCTTTGGTACTGAGGCCCTTACTCTAATGCTTTTTACTCTAGTGAGCAAAAGAAAAAAATAAAATAAAATCTTGGGAAAGCGTGGTGGTGACAATCATGAAACAAACTGTCGATTCTAACAAGCGATACATTAGACAAAGAGAAACCTTTATGAAGCAACAATATCTTACACCTTATCAAAAGTCTACAGAAGGTCTTGGTTGGCATTCGAATCAGACACACAGCTCCTTTAGTTTTACACCCATTAAAAAAATAAGCTCTCTGCTCTATTAAATTTCCTTGTGCATTTCATCCAGATTCTCCTCCACTAACCCGAAAGGCAAACAAATGGAGCAAAATGCTTTCAGAGACCAGACTTGGCTTCTCTAAGGACATCACACTAAATTTAGGCAACACCACACAGAAAGTGATGCCAGCCCTTCCAGCCCAGCGGTGAGTCACTGCCACGTCCCCATGTGTCCAGGACGCGGCCAGGAGTCAAAGGGACCCAGCTGCTCTGAGCAGAGGCGCTGTCCTCAGGCACCATCGAAAGGGAGTGCCCAGGCCAGTGCCTGCCCTCTTACACATGACTCAATATCCACCACGAACAATTTCACAATTAATGAAGGCTCCTCTTTTAACTGGATTATCTGCCTTTAACAAAAAATTTTGAATGCCTTTTTCCATCCTTATCTCAGATAACTCAAGAGCCTATGGGTTATTCTAGTAAGATGTCTTTATAAAAATACCTCCTGCAGGCCTTATTTCCATAGAACAGAGGGGAAAAGTCTAGCAATGTAATCCAGATGATCAGAAAAATGAAAAGTGCCAGAATCACAAGGCAGAAGGGAAAATCAAAGCCAGGAACATAGAGGGGAACAGCTCACCTCTGTCACCCTCCGCTCAACGTCTCAGTCTCCCGCAGGCTTCCTACCTTCTTTAGAAATGTTTCCGCAGCAGATGGGAATTCTTGCCTGAATATGTTTTACTTAAACTGGCTAATTCAGATCTGGTGCCAGGTTTAATTTGCTGGCTACAATACTGCCCACATTTCCCTCCATCATGTAAGTACGATGGTAATTTCCTTACCAGAAAATCCAGATGTTCATCAGAGGTTCAAGGCTTTAAATGCAAAGACCTTCTGGGGGCACTCCTGACCAAAACACATGCTAATGTGTAATTAAGTCAAACATTAGTCAGTTAAGGTCAAAGCTATTTTAGTGCACACAGTTCAAATGCTCTGTTTACATTTACTTCCCAATGTTTCTGATAAGTCTCCTTCCTACTACTTCTTGCAACTTTTTTTTAATCCTTACCCGAGGACATTTTTCCATTTTTTTGTTCAGATAGAGTGGAAGGGAGGGAAGGAGGGAGGGAGAGAGGGAGAGGGAGAAAAGAGAGAGAGAGAGAGAGAGAGAGAGAGAGAGAGAGAGAGAAACATTGATGTGAAAGGGACACATCGAGTGGCTGTCACCCACATGACCCAACCAGGACTGGGGACAAACTGCAACTGAGGTATGTGCCCTTAGTGGGAACTGAACCCGGGTCTCTTGGGACCGTAGGCTGACGCTCTAACCGCTGAGCCAAACCAGCCAGAGCAATTTCTTGCAACTTTTTACCAATTACAATTTAAATCTTCTTTAAAGATTCCCTCTTTCTGACTACTCTGATCATTTCAATCCACGGTGAGCTCTCTCCTAGGGAGTCTGTGTTCGGATTCCTTAAAGAGATTAGAACGTGTGATTTTTTCAGTTGTATGTGGCAGTCTCACCTCCCAGCAACAGAGCAAACTGTATCCCCTGTGCTATGCATGCTCCCAAGCCTTGCTTGGGCCTGGTTTCCATAGTGGAAGTTGTAGGTCAAGTTGGACTGAACCCTCAGAGCTCAGAAGAAACTGTTACTGGCTGGCTGAGTCATGATGCTCTCCGATGTTACTCCAATGTACAAAGAAGTGAGACAGGAGATCAGTTTCTAGAAAGTCTTCCTTGAGTGATGAACACACGATGCCCTTGTGCCAATGACTGAGCTCCTACTGTGTGCAGTGTGTAGAACAATCAGCTCTCCGTTCTCCGTTGCGGCTGCAGAGAAGTCAGCAGCAATGACAAGACGGCGTGACAGAGGCTGTGAGTTACAACAGGGTCAAAAATAGGATGACGTGAGATGACAGAGGAGGGGCTTACCCCAGTTTCGGGGAGAGCTTCTGGGATGGGTTGCACTGAAGAATGTCAGAAAGGACTCCTGTCTAAGTCTACATCTAAGGCGATACCCGAAGGATGACTTGGCTAAAATAAGGAGTGGGGGGAGCAGAATTCTAGGTAGAGACTCAAAAACCTGTGAGGACACACTGCAAGGGGACGCTCCCCAATGAGTTACATCTCTATTTACTCAGACTAGCGTAGGTGGAACCTGCGACTTCCTTCTGGCCCACAGAATATGGCAAAGGTGACTGAGATGTCACTTCTGTGAAGGTGTCAGGTTATATAAGACTCCATCTGAGGAAACTGGAGAAAGAGATTATCTTGCTGGTCTCGGAGAAGTGGGCTGCCATGCTATGAGAGGGTAAGGGAGGGGGTCATGTGGTCAAGAAAGGGGGAGGGGGGGGATAGGAGCAAAGAACAGCTCCAGGCGGGAGCCAGGAAGCAGAGTCCCTGGAAAACTCTAAGACTTCGCATAAATACTGTTTGGGAGACAAAAGATTATGTAGGGCATGACCCTAAGGGTATCTTTCCAATGTTGGAAAACGGGTGGTCAGCAGTACCACAGAGCAGCGAAGCCGTGGCAGGGCCCTCACACGGCTCGGGGGCCCGGGCGCCTTCTTTCTGGGACTCTACCTTCGTCTTCCCCAGCTGCCACTCGCTGCGGGAGGAGTCGCAGAGCTGCAGGAGGGCCGTGCACTTGCCCCGGATGTCGTCGGGCACGGCCATGGTCCTCATCAGCACTCTGTACCTGCAACGCAAAGGGCCAGCGTCACCTGTACTGCCATCCCCTCTTTGCCCAGTCCCTCTGAGAAGGAAGTGGATGTATTCAGTTCCATCTTGCCTTTTGTAAAAGTCCTGGAAGGGTCTCCGGACAGCATAGCCAGCTTTGCGGATCCTCACCGTCTCCAGCATCCCAGAGTACCGCAGCTGGTTCAGCACGACCGCCTGGTCAAACTGGTCTGGCATCTGAAACATGCGGAAGGTGAGATGATCAAGTTAACAAGGCCACCCCACCACTGCTGCGCGCACACACACACACACACACAACACACATACACACATGCACGCACACATACATGCACACACATACACACACATGCACACACACGCTAAACCTACACAAAAGAACTCAGAAAGTGAATCCCCCTCCAGGTACCCATCACCCCTATCAATCCTGCCTCATCCAGGACCCCACTTACTCCTGGATTTTTTTGAAGCAAATCTTAGATATCACACTACCTCATTTGTAAATATATCATTATAATTTTTTATATAGCCACAACACCATTCTCAGATAGTAAAACACACCAATAAGTCACCACAAAGATACCAATAATTCCTTGATATTAATGTCCATGTTTCAATTTCTGATTGTTTTATAAATATCATAAATGTACCACCATATTTAATGTTTTCCAAAGAATCTAAAGTGCCATATAAATACCATTTTATTTACTTTTTAAACTTCAATTACAAGGCATTTAAAGATATTTTTTAGCTAAAAAATACAGTGACCCAGTTAAGGACTGGGAGAGGGGGTTGGGGTGGAGAAAAGAGACAAAAAAGAAGAAGAATTTTAATTTTCTCAATTTCTCAAACACTCCATTTATGGAGAGTTCCATACCATAATCACTAAATAAATTAATCCTGGAACATGCAAATTAAAGAAAGAGGAACTCAAACCAAGCCTTAACGTTCTGAAACATATTCTCTTATCCACTCACTTGCCAAACAAACTGGCATTGCTCACAGGACAATAAGTCTTTCAGAGTCAAGCCTAAAAGTAGGCCACTTCCTATTCACAGCTTTGTGGGCAGTGATTTGTTTTTTAATTCAAATACCCACCCCCTTTAATTAATTTGAATTTTGTTATCCTACACAACAGTGTAGAAAATGGCTGGAAAATAATGCTACAGGCTACAAGTACATTGTTTAAAAGTGCAAAATGTGGAAAGTGGTTCAAATTTGTGAGCCATAAAAATGTAGTCCGTCAATAACACAAAATTAGGCTGAAACCCATGTTATTCTGTATGCTTTCCAAACTAGCAAAAAATAAACTTAAAGAATGCTTTGCAAATCTCCCTCACAGCTTTTGGTGGAATAGCTGCCACCATCTCCAGCAGGCGACTTATATTTAATTTCTTCTGCAAACACTGGTCAAATTGTCTTTACTCAGCAGTACGCTACCCAAGGACAGCCAATAAACGAGGGCAAACATCCCAAGAATTGTGGCTCACAGGTTTTTAGTCTTGATTATTTCAAACATCCTTAGAAAAGTAGGAAAAACATAAAAGTATAAAAACAAAATTACCCTTGGCTACTGTTCTACCTTAATATTTGGATTAACAAAATGGAGAGAGACAGCTGTACTGAGGTATTTGGTTAAAATGCGTGTTGCATTTCTTTGGGAATATAATCTGATCAGCAGCAAAGCCTAGCATAGAGCTAATATAAAACAAACACTGAATAAAGCATCAGACTTAGTCAACTTTGTTAAATTCATAACCAGAGAAACCTCATAATTTAATATATAATTATTTGATGCTCCAAAACTTTTTAAATAAAGACTCTCTCTCAACTTTTCACCATTCCTGACGCATACAGCTTTTCCTTGCTTCTTTTCTTCCAATCTCTGTTTCACAAAGTCCGTACAACCCCTTCACTTGGCACTAGTTTTGAAATGTTCTAAAATATATTGCTAAAGGGATGCCCCGTCCAAAAAGTTCAGCCGCACTTACCATCTCCCAGTCTCTCCGAGGAACATTGCACTTTCAGTTTGGCTCCGGGGCCAAAATTCATATGGAAAACAACTGCCACACTGACCTTTTAGCCACAGCTAAAGACACTGAACAATAATGAACACCATTCCTGTGCTTTAAAAAGTGCTCGGTTGCCATGACAACCCCTTCCATTCTAGGGCTAATTAGTGTGGTGTGGTTGTAGGATTTCATATGGCCCAGGGAGGGGTCGGAGGGGAGGGAGAGAGTCACCAGGAGTGGCCACTCTTTCCAGGCACCCACTGCGATTGTGTTTCTGACCCTTCACAGAAATTTAACCAGGGGCAGGGGGATCTATAGGCAGATTGTCACCCGGGGCAACCCACGCTGCTATCATGAGGGGGATAAACCTGTATTTCCACTGGTGGTTCTCTTTGGAGTTTCCACTTTCTTTTCTGGTGAATTTGGCATTTAAGGATGACACAGCTGGAGACTGGACAAGCCACAAACTTAAAGGCACGGTGCTCTTTGAAACTTGGCGAACTTCCAGTCTTCACTGGTAACTGGCTTTCCAGAGCCGGAGGTCTCGCCCAAAGACCCCGGCAGCGCACTGGCAGTGAAGTTTTGACGGTGACAATTAGGGTGAATTTTGGAAGTAACAGCCATAAATGGGGCAATTATAGTCACAGGAGTCTGGTCTTAATCTATTTACTGAATACTAAATTAATAAACACCTCTACAAGCAAGGTTCCATGATTCTCGCTCAGGGAGAATTAAAAAATAAGGGGGGGGGGGGCTAGATTTTTTTTTTATCCTCACCCGAGGACTTCTTTTTGCATTTATCTTCAGATAGAGTGGGAGGAAGAGAGAGAAACATCAACGTGAGAGAGACACATGGAGTGGTTGCCACCCACACGACCCCAACCAGGGCTGGGGACAAACCAAGGTACGAGCCCTTAGTGGGAACCGAACCCAGGACTCTCTAGGCTGCGGGCAAACAATTTGACTGCTGAGCCATACCAGCCAGGGCTAGATTTTTTTTTTTTAATCTAATCAACATCCCCCACCAGCAAGGTACCTTTGTTGTAACTGATAAACCTACACTAACACATCATTATCACCCAAGTCCATAGATTACATGAGGGTTCACACTTGCTATACATTCTAGGTTTTGGTGACTGTAGAATGAAATATATCCACCATTAGAGTTTCATTCAGAATAGTTTCCCTGCCCTAAAAACCCTCTATGCTCTCTGCCTATTCATCTCTCCACCCTCAAAGACTACTAACTACTCATCTTCTTACAGTCTCCATAGTTTTTTTAAATCCTCACCCAAGGATATGTTTATTGATTTTAGAGAGGAAGGAAGAGAAGGAGAGAGGAAGGAAGAGAAGGAGAGAGGGAGGAAGAGAGGGAAGGGGGAAGGTGGGGAAAGAAACATGGAAACATCGATTGGTTGCCTCCTGTATACATCCCAACAAGGGATCGAATCTGAAACCTTTTTGGGATGACCCTCCAAGCAACTGAGCCACTGGATGGAGCTCCACAGTTTTTTTTTTGGGTTTTTTTTTTTTTTTTGGTGCTTTTTAAGACTTTTTTTTTTACAGTAGTGTTAGCTTCAAAGCAAAACTGAGAGGAAGGCACAGATTTCCCATAACCCCCTGCTTCTCATACACTGCATAACTTCAGAGGGGCTGCATTTTGTTTCCAAGGACCCTGAAATTTAGGATTGTGATGAGTATGCCAAACATTACTACTTCTATAATCGAAAGCCTAAGACAAAACCATAATACAGATTAAAATTAACTTCCTTGGGAATATAAGAGAGAGAGAAATGTGAGAGAGAAGAGACTATGGGAGGCTCATGAATTTGAGCCCAAGTCTGACCCAGAGTTTGAGCTCTCACAAGTATTATTATTCAGTGCTTGAGTGGACAGGCCATTCAACATGGAGAACTTAGCTCAAACAAATGCTAAGAGCCGGCAAATGGACCTGGCGTGTTCAGTAGTTGGGCTGAGAGTGAGCAGAGGGAGGTGGGAAGGGATGATGGTGGACACGGGGCTCAACCTAAATGGCCATTGTTTTCGAGATAAGGGAGGGGAGCAGGAGATGAACACAGTCACACCTATGCCATAGAAGGATCCCCTATTGGCAATGGCAAAACTGGGAACGGGGCATAATTTGTTATCATGCACATCATGAACTGTTATGTAGCCATTAAAAAAAACAAAACAAAGTAAAGCTACATCAGTTGGTTCTCATGCCTTTCACAAGGTGGGAAGCAAGCCACAGGAATTGCAATCATCCCATTTATGTAAAGCAAACTATGGCCTTATGTACATGTGCATGAATATATATGTCTAAATACACACCCAAGAAAAGCACAGAGAGATATAAGCTGGGTCTTTACTAACACTGCTCTGGGTGGGGGGAAGAAGAGACAGCTCAGAAAAAAGGTAAAGAAACAATGAGGTTACATTGAGGGAAGGCAAGAATCTCATGTATGTATGCATGTATATTTAATATGGAAACTTTCTTTATGACCATGTATCATTGAAGACATACAGAAAGTAGTATTGTTCGCCAGGTAAAAATCAGATACAGAATAGATTCTAGAGGTCCTGAGTAGAATCTGGGGAAAGAGAGAAAGGGAATCAGGGGAATCAAGTAGGAAGCTGCTGTAAGGGTACTTAAAGTAGGAACAACCCAAATGCCCATCAACTAACAAAATGTGCCGTATCCACACAAAAGAATATTATTTAGCCATAAAAAGGAAGAAAATATGTACTGACCCTTGCTGCAACATGAATGAGCCTGGAGAAAATTATACTAAGTGAAAGAAGCCAGTTACAAACGACCACATATTATCTGATTGATTTCATTCATATAAAACGTCCAGAATAGGAAATCTGCCAACAGAAAGTAGAAAGGTGGCTGCTTCGGGCTGGTGAAAGGGATGGGGACCGGGGTGGGGTTGAGGGGAGGAAATAGCCAAAATGGATGGGGGTTTCTTTTTGAGGTGGTGATAATATCCTCAAAATGACTATGGTGATGGTTGTACATATCTGTGAATATACCAAAAACAGCAATGAACTGTACACTTTAAAGGAGTCAACTGCATGGTAGGTAAATTGTATCTCAATAAAGCTGCTGTTTGTTTGTTTGTTGTTGTTGTTGTGTGGGGTTTTTTTTGTTTTTTGTTTTTGTTTTTACAAGACAGTATTTTAAAAGCCAGACAAACATGGAGGCATTTCAAACAGACCAGAAGAGATGGATGCGAGAGAAATTCTGCATCCCAGAGACAGGATTAACTATATTTAGTTTCAGGTAATCTCATTCTACAAAAAAAATTAGACAACCATTTTTTTCCCTCTAAAACCTAAAAAAATAAGATTTCAGAACGTCTAGACAAAACAAATAGAGCATGATAAACCCTCCACAAAACTCAATTACGGGCAAGCCCTTCTTTCTGCAGCTTAAAATCTAAATAAAGGGCAATGGGACAGGGTGGTGATTTACAATGAAAGGACAGAAAGAAATTCATTTATGAGTTCATGAATATGATTACCCTGAACATTACCTTGCTTTCCATAATTTCATAAATACTGCATAAAGAAAATAAGAGTTGTGACAGCAGACCTGGAAATCATTACCTGTCTATAGTATGGAGACATTCAAGTTGTGCTTATTTAATTAAGAAAATAGAGTGTGGTTATTAGCTTTGGAGCCTTGAGATTCTAATGCTTTTCATTATTTGAGAATCTCACTGAAACCAACCTAGGACCCAGGGAGAGGGGTGGGGTGGGAACCCAGCCTGCCACTTGGAGGCCAGTGGGGTTTGGTGGGGGCTTTAGAGAGAAGGTACCTTTCTCTACTCTGAAGGTAAAAGTCACACATGCACGACCTCTGCAAGACACAGAGCCAGGTGGTGGTGGGGAAATCAGCGCAACAGCTAGGGTGAGACCATCTGTCTCCTGCAGAAACAATACTTGTACCACTTGTCACTCTAAGAAAGGAAGACAAGGTAGATAAAGACATGGGACAGGCACATAACTGATTCTAATTTCACTCTGCCATCACCCATGGCTATGCAGTATCACTTAACCTGGACCAATGAGATTACATTTTTTCAAATTTGGTTTGAAGGGGGTTGAAAGGGGATCTCTCTAGAAGACATAACATGCGTTATTTCACGAAAAATTTGTAAACTGACAACCATGTAACTCACTGTGATTTACTTTTACCCTACCTTGTGCCAAAGGAATGAAGGCAAGATAAATTGAAAATACAGTGATTAAAAGAAAAACCAGAGTAGAAAATGCTTGGTATTCCCCTTTTTGCCTTGGCTGACAGGAAGCCCAAAGTTAAATTTCATTCTCATTAATAACTGCCGTTAACCAGGTATTTTATATTGTCTTAATTTTTGAATGACTTCATAGGTGTTAATCAACAGATGTCTCAATTCCTTTAAGAAGCATATATTTTTAAAGTCCAAAGCAACCGTAAAAACATGTTAAAAACTGCCCTGGCCGGTTTGGCTCAGCGGTTAGAGCGTCGGCCTGCGGTCCGGAGAGACCCGGGTTCGGTTCCCGCTAAGGGCACATACTTCGGTTGCAGTTTGTCCCCGGCCCTGGTTGGTCGTGCGGGTGGCAGCCACTCGATGTGTCCCTTCACATCGATGTTTCTCTCTCTCTCTCCCACTCTATCTGTACCAAAAAAAAAAAAAAAACATGTTAAAAACTAATCATTTATTATTTTTTTAAATATGTTTCTATTGCTTTTTTAGAGCAAGAGGAAGGGAGAAAGAAACAGTGCTGTGAGAGAGAAATATCTTGATCGGCTATCCCCCACACGCCCCTCACTGAGGATGGAGCCCACAACCTGGGCATGTATCCTGACCGGGAATTGAACCAGGGCCTCTCAGTCCACGGGACAGCGCTCAATCCACCGAGCCACACAGGCCAGGCAAAAACTAATAGTTTTTTTTTGTTTTTTTTTTAAAGAAGAACTCTATTACTCAACCTTCACAGACCTGCTGTTGATTATACACAGAATTTCAAATCCTTGTTTAGCAGTCTTGCAGGAACCAAACACTCGTATGTGTGTGAGGTACCAGCAGCCATCCTTCAAGTCATACACCACTTGACCACATAAAGCCCGAAGGGGTGGGTAGCATGGGTAACATTATTCCATTCTGTAGATAAGGAGAGTGGAACTGAGCAAGGCTCGATGGCCTGTTCAAACCAGTTTGAATATTTGCCTAAATCAAACAATTAGAAAAGCAAGTCTCCAAGAGCTTTGCATTCCTGAAAACTAACATGGGAATCAAGCTTGTACACATCAAACCTATTTTCCTACTGATGTTATAAAACTGGCAGCATATTTCCATGGGATACCTCTCAGAAAGGAATGTGTTGGAAATGTCCTTAGGGAAAAAACTATGCTGGAATCCAGAATTCTTTACT
Organism: Molossus molossus; assembly: GCF_014108415.1. Classification (NCBI taxonomy): domain Eukaryota; kingdom Metazoa; phylum Chordata; class Mammalia; order Chiroptera; family Molossidae; genus Molossus; species Molossus molossus. The sequence goes on along the minus strand of NW_023425366.1, from coordinate 26,248,439 downwards.
TTGATCAGCAAGTACTGTGGAATAGGGGACAGACACGGCAACAAGCCTTACAAAGAGGATTTAATATATTAGATATGTTGTATATTCATTACCACTATGGGATCTACCTCCACCCCAATTCAACTTCATATACAAACAAGCAACAACAGCAAAAACTAAAACCCCTTACCTTTGATACCTCTTCTTCAACTTTAAGTCAAACATTCCAACATTCCAGAAGTCGATTATGTTACACTAATCCAAGTATCATTCCCAGCCCTATACTGACTGAGCAAGTCTTACTAATAAACAAAAAAACAAAGATGTAAGGCCTCTCGATCTTTATTTCCTTTCTCTGCTACATCAAACGCTCAAAGGCAGAGAATAAATACTGGATGAGACATTTATCAGGCTCTGATGGTTTTCAAGAGCATGGTTGTAACGCAGCGATGATTTCCCTGACCTTGAACAGGCAGCACACACAGCCGACAGAACTGGCGTGAGTTCGTCCTACTTACAGCAATCATTTCTCTCCTGGCTGGGAAACATTTTACACAGTTGTTGCCACTTTGCTAACTCACCCATTCCGATAAGAGAGGCAGAAACTAATGTTCCCCAGAGAAGAGGCCATCCTCTCCCAGGTGAGGAGCAGGAAGCACGGGGGTTGCAGGGCTGGCACAAGCTGAGTCAGTCCTGAAGGTCAGAGTATGGAAATGGCTCACTGACCAAGCACAGCCTCCCCGCCGCACCCCCTGCCAGCCCACGGTCACCACCTGAGCAAGGAAACCCCAGCTCTGTCTCAGCTAGAGCTGTCGTGCTCACCTCAGAGCCACACAAACAACATACATGTGCCCAAACACATACATGAATCCTTTCTGAGGTGCAGCTTTAGCCAGATCATACCTGTTCACACACTTCCAGCACACACCAAGTTAAGACAAAGGCTTCAACTGCACAAGAAAGTCAGTCCCCCACAGTATGTCCCCAATCTACCCTTCCAGTCAATAAACCCTTCCTCATACCCTACACTTGAGTCAAATGGTAGGTAACTAGCCGTTTCTGGCTAAGACCTTTACCGCCTGCCTCAGCTGAACTAGCCTTAGCTTCTCCACCGGAAGTGTTGCCTGCTGTCTCGAACTGCCGAGTTTCATCAACTTCTCAGAGGTTCCCCCTTCAATAAACTGTTCCTGATGCAGCCAGCAAATGCCACCTGTGATCTCCTGGTCCCTGGGTCCCTGGGGCATGAGGTGACCTTGACCATGCTTTCCCTGCTGTCACATGTGTTTGCATATCCATTAGAAACATCCATGTGAATTCCTCCTTAGAGCATAAAGTCTTTTAATTGGAGGAGCTAAGTTTTATGAATTTCTCATTGCATTGCCTAGCACTGGAACTGACACCCCCCCCACACACACACACACACAAACTAATTACTGCATAAATAAAATTGTGGATCTGTTTATAGCTGTTTCTAATGTACTTGGTTTGGCAATGACTTAGAAAACATATCAAAAGCACAGTACACAAAAGAAAAAATTGCTAAGTTGGAGTTCATGAAAATTAACAACTTCTCTGTGAAAGACACTGTTAAGTAATGAAAGACAAGTGAACACACTGGGAAAATATTTGAAAAATGGATATCTGAAAAAGATGGTATCCAAAATATACAAAGAATATTTAAAGCTCAACAATATGAAAACAACAACCCCATTTTTAAAACAGGCAAAAGAGCCCTGGCCAGTTTTCTGAGTGGTTAGAGCATCGGCCCAAAGACCCAAGGGTTGTGGGTTCAATTCCCAGTCAAGGGCACGTAACTTGTTGCAGGTTCGATCCCTAGTCAGGGTCATGCAGGAGGCAGCCAATCGATGTGTCTCTCTCACATCGATGTTTCTCTCTCATTCTTTCTCCCTCCCTTCCACTCTATGTAAAAATCAATGAAAAATATCTTCAAAAGATTAACAAAGAAACAAAAAGTCATAAAAATAAAGCAAGCAAAAGATCTGAGCAGATGCATCATCCAAGGATATATTGAGACAGCTACAAAAGCCTATGAAAATATGTTCAACATTAGTTGTCCAAAGAAATTGCAAATTAAAACAAATACATGCCACTACACACCCATTAGAATGATTAATACTCCAAAACTAAAAATACCAAATGCTGGTGAGGACTTGGAACAACAGAAACTCCAGTTCATAGCTGGCTGAGGGCAAAACGGTAACAGCCAACTTGAAGACAGCTTTTTACAAAGTTAAACATAGCCTTAACATATGACCTACAAATCATGCTCCTAGGTATTTAGCCAAATGAATAAACCCTTATGTCCACAGGAAAAAAAAAAAACATGCATGTTAATATTTATAAAACTTATATTCATAATCATCCAACTGGAAGCAATCAAGATGCCCTTCAACAAGTGAATGGACAAAGAAACTGTGGTACATCCCTACAATAAAATATTCAGGTATTTTTTAAAAAGAGCTCTCATCCCGGCTGGTTTGGCTCAGTGGTTAGAGCATCAGCCTGAGGACCAGTGAGTTGTAGGTTTGATTCCAGTCAAAGGCACGTACCTCAGTTGCGGCTCGTCCCTGGCTCTGATTGGGGTCGTGCAGGAGGCAATCAGTCAATGTGTCCCTCTCATGTCGATGTTTCTCTCTCTCTCTCCCCTTTTCTCTCCCCCTCCCACTCTAGCTGAAGATAAATAGAAAAAGAGTATCCTCAAGTAAGGATTAAAAAAAAGAGCTCTCAAGCCCCCTCAAAGACAGAGAAGAGCCTTAAATACATAGTGTTAGGTGAAAGAAGTCAGTATGACATGGGTACACGTTATTTCATTCTAATTACATGACATTCTGAATAAGGCAAAGCTACAAAGACGATAAAAACATGAGTGGTAGCCAGGATTTGGGAGATGCAGAGTACAGGGACATTTTAGGTTGGTCAAGCTATTTTGTATGCTACTGCAACAGCAGATATATGACATTACACCTTTGTCAAAAATCTGTAGAACTTCACAGCACTAGAGTGAACCTTGGAGGATCATCCCAGGAAATAATGCAGTGTCACAAAAGAATCTAAATGTATGACAAATATACGAAAGAGCCTCACTGAAGGACTGGGGTGAAAAGGGGGCTGGCTTCAGTAACTTTAGGAAGGAGTCTGGAAGATTAAAGACAGAGGGAGCTACATCTGAGCACTATACTGTAGCTGAGAGAGTGGTCTTCTCTGACAATATGGGGTAATAATTCTAATACTATTACACAATTAAATAAACAGATGGCGGGTGGTGGGAGCCAAGTTTCTCATTGTTGGAGTGAGAATTTTACAGGAAAACCTTAATGAAATGAATTCTATTCAACTAGATTTTATGTAATTTCATGAAAACAGTAGCAGAAAAACTCAGTTCTGATGGTGACTTAACTGTCCCTCAAAGGATTGCCAGCCACAAGGTGCAAGCAGTTCTCAAAAGGTGTTTCTAGAGAACAAGCCCCAAACAGAGCTTAATACCGAGCTATTTTTTCAACCACTCATATAACCTAACTGAAATGTATTTCTATGGACAATGGTTCAGTGACAAGATGTAATGAGTAACTTTTCAACATAGATTTTAATGAGGGTGGATATACAAGAAATAAGGAGATACAAGTTGTCTCATTTTCTCCATTAAGTTGTCACTAAATGAAAGAATAATACATGCAAAGGTCCCCCCACCCAGAAATACAGAGAATAGATACAGTGAAAATCCCACAGCTCTCCTAGAGAAAACCATTCTTAGCAGCTTCCGGTGTTACCTCCCAGACATGTTCCATGCACAGATACACACACACACACACAGTTGGAAAAAATGCAGATAAAAACATGCTCCACATTTTGCTCTTTTCACCAGCAGACTCTCAGAGAGTGAGTTCCCTGGTAGGACACAGGTCTCCCATGTTTTCTCAGAGCTACAGAGTCATCACCAGAATGAATTGAATCAGATGTTCCCTTCTGAACATTCAGGTTGTTTTTACTCTTTTGTTTTCTATTCAACTTTTACTGAATGAAAGGAAATAAAATAGTAGAGCCGCAGAGCCACACACGTTTCCTGTCGACGCCTCCACCTCTGACCTCTCCAGAATCCTGTTTCACAGTGAGCACATCTTACACTCCGGATGGCCAACCGTCAGAAGCACCGTGAACCGGAGGCTGGTCGATCACTCTGATGGGAAGCTTGGTAACATCTTCCGTCCCTGTCCTAGTGAGGTGCCTTAGTGTGAGGCAGGCTTTGCTCTACAGCAAAGATGCCACTGCAAGACTCCTCTGCTCCCATTCATGTAACGTGTCAATGCTAGTTCGACATTTTGTCAATCAGTCAGAAAGTAATTACTGATGAGAAGACTCCAGCGATTCAGTTATGCCAATTTTCTACTATGCTCTAGTATGTTAGTCCATAATACTATTTCTAGTCCAAATGATAGAAATCTAAAAGAATAGATTATGACTTTAAAAAAAGAAAAACAGGCTATGTCTTCAACTGACAATTTCATAACACAAATAGCTCTACCTCTCTGGCCGGGGGACTCAGTTGATTACAGTGTCATCCAGTACAACAAAAGGTTGCGGGTTCAATTCCCAGATTCCTGGTCAGGGCACATACCTGGGTTTCTGGTTCCATCCCTAGCTGAGGCTCATAAGGGAAGCCAACTGATCAAACAATACTCCTCCCCCAACATATCCTCAGGTAAGGATTAAAAAATAGCTGAAATGTGCCTTAAGTGTAAAATACACACCACATTCTGAAAATCTGGTATGAGAAGGAGAATATAAAATATCATTACCACTTTTAATGTGGAAATGATAACATTTTAGATACATTGTTTAAATAAAATTTATAATTGAAATAAAAATAAAAAAATAGCCCTGGCTGGTGTGGCTCAGTTGGTTGGGTGTCATTCTGTGCACTTGAGGGTTGCCAGTTTGATTCCCAGTCAGGGCACATGCCTGGACTGTGGGCTCAATCCCCAGAAGGGGGCATGCAGAAGGCAGCCTTTCAATGTTACACTCTCACATCGATGTTTCTGTCTCTCTCTCTCTTCCCTTCCTCTCTCTCTAAAAATCAACTTTTAAAAATCTTTAAAAAAAAAATAGCACTGCCTATACCTTGAACACAAACTGTTTCCATGTATGATCTCACTTAATCCTTATAACCACACTATGAATGAAATCAGACCATATTGATCAAATTAAATGTGATATAAGGCAAACAGAGCAACCATTCAGAAAATGCCATTAGCTAGCATTCACACATTCCGAAGCACTTGTCACCCAACATATCCTGTGCTCGTTTCTCCTACCCTGCAAGTGGGCAGGTCACTAATATTTTCATTAAGTAGGTCCAAAGAATCTGAGTGACCTAAGCCACATCCACCGTAGCTACCAAGCCAGAGAAGCAACAGACACCCACTTTCAGCATCAGTATCCCTGCAGATTCTGTCAAAGCTTCCCTAGCACACTTAACAAGTTCAAGTCCAAAGTGACACCATGTGAGTAGCTGCTGGGAATCACCAGTGAGTGGCTGATGAAGTCGAAGAGCCTCTGTTCCGGTGCATGGGCTGGCTAGTGTGTTTGCATCCCTCTGGTGGCGGCAGCAGCAGCACCAATAAAAGCAGCCAGCAGTCGCGGCCGCAGTCATTGTGAAGGCTAACACGTACCTTTGCACTCACTATGTAGCCAGGCACTATGCGAGCTTTACCGTGCTGCTTTTATTTAATGTCAGCAACTGTCAGGTAGGTATTATCATCATCCCCATTTTACAGATGTATAACCTGAGGCACAAAGAAGTTAATTAACTGGCCTAGGGTCAGAGAGCTTATGCCTGACCGAGCCAGTTTTCAAATCCTGGCAGAATGCGGGTGAGTCCTAGCCGCACTGGGCATCACGAGGGTCACTGCTGGCTCCGCTAGGTGCCCTTCAGGAAGGGGGAGGGACAGTTCCTGCACTTCCCAAGTATTCATTCTTTAACAATGGAGTGTGTTTCCTGGTACATTTTTCCTGAATATTCTTGAATGAAATTCATCACAATAGCTATCTCGGTAGTGGACTTTAAGCCAAAACAGAAATCAACTTCTGTGAACTAAAACACTAATAAGACAATACATGTAACTAATTTAGTTAGAGCAGGGGTTGGAAACTACCACTGTGAGCCCCATTAGCCTGCCACCTGTTTTTGTAAATAAAGTTTTCTTGGAACACGGCCACACATTGTGAAAAAGCCTAAAATATTTACTATCTTGCCAGTTACAGAAAAAGTGTGCTGACCCGAATTAGAGAACAAAAGCCAGGCAAATAGTGCAAACTGAATTGCGTGCTAAAGGTAATTATACACCAGAATTTTTTTTTTTTAAAAATCAATATGAGAAAATGTAAAATATTTCATTAATAATTTTGAAATTTACTATGTTGAAATGATAACATTTGGGAGATAGCAGGCTATGATATATTTTTAAAACTAATTTCACAAAACTAATTCCTTTATATACCTTCAAATGCGGCTATTGGAAGAATTTTAGTTTCATATCTGACTCGTATTACTTTTCTACTGAACAGTGCTTCTGTACTAAATCAGGCTGAGCCCCTGGTCTATTTGGACAGTGCAAAAATAGCAAGGCTTGCCCTGGCCGGTTTTGCTCAGTGGTTAGAGCGTCGGCCTGCGGTCCAGAGAGACCCGGGTTCGGTTCCCGCTAAGGGCATGTACCTCGGTTGCAGTTTGTCCCTGGCCCTAGTTGGGTCATGCGGGTGGCAACCACATCGAAGTTTCTCTTTCTCTCTCTCCCCCTTGCTCTCCCTCCCACTCTATCTGAACAAAAAAAAAAATGTCCTCGGATGAGGATGAAAAAAAAGAATAGCAAGGCTTAAAATTGTAATTTTATTTGCATTTGTTTGATACTTTGGAGTACGTTTTATATAAATGAACTGTGAGACCATTTTAATACAAGGCTTATATAGAGACTAAAATAAAATATATTACTAACGAAAAACAGTACCTATTATTCAACGATGAAAAACACAAAAATGTGAAACAGAATAGTTTTCAAGAGACTAACAGACTCCAGACAAATATATTAGGACATGAAGAATTTCCATTGACTTCAAATGAAGACAATGATTCTCAAACAAAATATATTCATTTCATTTTTCCTAATAAACTTATATTTAGTTTCCAAAGTCACTCCAAAAGATTCCAAGGATTTTTTTTTAAGCAGGTCATTGAATCCTGCATTTTCGGCACCTTTTGTAACACTGCAAAGAGCACCAGTGGGGGAATTTGTAAGAACACTAGTCTGAATAAGGGGCACATACACTGTGATTCCTGCCCCCCCCAAACTGGCAAATATATATGCTTGGAAAGGCTAAGGTTAAGAGCTCCCCAATGTGCAGTCAAGCACCTTCTCTTTCATTGCATCCTGGGGGTACATTTGCTCCTTTGAGTCTTAGCTTCCATTGTGCCCATGTCACATACTTGTTTCCAAAACCCACAAGTGGCCTGAAAACCGCAGTATTTAACGTTTGCTTGAATGCTTCCTTGAGCTACAAGAATGCAAGCCCACCCTCCTCCAGAGGCTTCTTTCTTCCATTCTTATTCCTTTCCGGTTTCCTGATTCTAAGCACCGCCTTTGCACCTGCCTCTCTGACTTCTCTTCCTCCTGGCAGAACACTGCACACGGCTGGCTTTCCTGCCCTCCTCTCCTGCACACACCGGATGCAGACGCCCCATTCTGCCTCCCGCCCACCTGTGAATCCCCAGGAAACTGCAGGAAGTTCCCAGTCTTCAGGCCTGCACCTCCACCTCCTCTCTTGGGGACAAAGTGCCTGGGACTTTCCTGTGGACACCTCTGCCACAGTGTGTTCCTGCACATACAGGACCCCTGGATGGCTAACATCGGAACTGGTGTTCAATTCTCAATACTGAAAGAAAGCTATGGTTTCCTTCCTGAACTGAAAGCAAAACAGCATATGAAGAGGACATACTCTTTAAATATGGGTTACTCCAGACCAAGGATTTTTGTCACCTTAATTAAATCTCAAAGAACCCTACTGAGGCAAGTGGGCAAGCCAGGTATATCACTCCATGATATACATGGGGGAAGTGAAGCTGATGCAACCTGAGTGGCATGCCCAAGGCCACGTGACTAGTAAGCACAAGGACCTGTCTAGATTCTGTGCTCCTCCTCCTTGTAGAAGAAGGGCATGACCCCCCGTGTGGCCTGTGACGAGTGCTGGACTACGATATGTTTACCAAAACTGGGAGTAAGCACTTAGGAACTTTACAGCAATCTGACATGGTTGCATCAATCTTACTGAACTTTTTCAAAAGTACCAGTCCACAATTAATTGGCAACAATAAAAAAGGTACATAGTTAAAAAATTCACATATAGTTTAAGAGTCAATTTTGAGCATGGCTTGTAAGACATTTCTTGATATTTGTGGGTACATTATTACATATTATTAATTAATGTTACATAAAGTACTAGCCTCTTTCCCTCTCTATTGCTGAATGTCAAATCAGGCTCAGGAGATAAGAAAAGTACATTTTACCTAAATTCTTCCTCAAAACTGTTACAAGCGTAAAATGTCTATCCCGACAATCTGATATCACATCCCTACTAAAAGTTCTCCGAACCGTCCACAAGATAAAACCCAGACATTTTCGCATTTCTATCTATCCATCTTCACCTCCACTCCTCATCTCAAGTTTACTCAATCCTCACTTGCTCGTGGAACTCCCATTGCACTCAGGGCAGCTTTGCTCGGACTGAGATCCCTCCAAGCCAACCCTGCAAACCCACTCCTCTTTGCCAGACACCCCCCCCCACCTCCCCCCCCCCCCACTTCCTGCGGCGTGAGGCTCAGCCACAGGTCCCGTCTGGCCCTAGGAACAGGGAAATAGGAGGCAAACCTACTGAGGGGCTCCTGGGAAAATGTTTTCCCTTCCTAATAAAAGAGCAACCCATTTTGGCAACAGCCCGCATTCCTTTAGGAGTTAATGTTTACTCTAGGACGACTAGGTCTCTGTTTGCTTTATTCAGTAATGCATCCTCCCAAGGGCACCACAGATACTCACTCAAAAACTATTTGCAGAAAGAAGTGAATGAGGATGTTCTCTGAGGACGTGCTAGTTGCCATGTTGCAACCTTAAGGACCGAGAGAACCAGAGGCATCTATGCAACGTCCCGACATTGTGCAGCTGCTTAAACAAGAGCTTATTTATTATTAAATGTGATACTTATGTGTATACACTGTGTAGGTCACTGGTGGCCCAGTTATTTTGTGTCTTGTCCCTGAAGAGTCAAAGTCTGCCCAGAAGGAGACTTGAGGGAGTAGCAAGTGTGTGGCATACAGTGGAAGGGACCCTGTGTAGAAAGGGCTGAGACTCCAGAAAGACCAAGATGTATGATGATAAAGCGAGGTTGGTGCATAGCTTAAAACTCTACAGTGGTCAATGCTGTTAAGTCTCAAAAGGCAAATCAACAACGAAGTAGATAGAGGCCAGCAATGGCAACATGAGCTGGTTTACTATACCCAAGCTAGATGGACATCACAGGGTTGTGGTCAAGTTCAAACCTAGGTCTGAGAAGTCAGAATCAAAGACAGAATGCATGGAACCAGGTTCTGTGGCCACAGTGAGAACCACTAGGTTGTGGCCTCACCTGGAACAGCTCAATAGCCAGGTGGCCTGGAATGGAGTAGTTTTAGGAATTGGCTCTCAGCACGTAGTGAGGACCTGACAAAGGAAGACAAAGAGAAACAACACGGTGGAGGAGGGTGGCGAGCTGGCTGATGACAGATGTTCTCAGTCCTTTGGTGGATTACAAGGTGAGCTCATGCTGGAGTGGGAAGGTTGACATCAGGTTCGGGAGTGTGGGAAAGCATTGGTGAGTGGGGTGGGGGAGGCAGGGAGGTCTTCTCCCCCTCCCAGGCTGGTGCAAATGTGAACTATAACAAATCACAGCACATCTCCAGCAACACCATGGGATGTGCCACAGAGGCGAATGTGGGCATTACTTAAGACAAGTCTGGCCATCTGGAGGGAGGAGCGGGCAGCGAGTCAAGGGATCTTCTGGAAGTCACAAGTTCAAGACTAAAGGGCTCACCATCTCCCTGAGCCGGGATGTTTTATGTCTGGGCTCTCTCTGTGTTCATTCAAAGATAGACACTTAGGATTTGACTCCCTTTTAAAATATGTAAAAAAAAATATATGTCATGTTCCAATTTTAAAAAGTGTTTTAAAGGCCCACCAATGAATCCAACTGAGGAAAGGAAATAATGAAATGCTACAGGGGGTTCATGGTGAGACCACCAGGAACTAAGAGACTGAGAGGTCTCTGTGGTGAAAAGAAATACATTCACGCCAATTAGGGAGTAAAAACAATGGAAAGATGAGAGGTTCGCATGAAGAGACAAATTTAAATTTTGGATAAGTAATAACTAATCCGGAGAGTCAATTAATATGCGCTGAAAGAGACTCTCAGAAAAACACAGAGAAGAAGGGAGCAGGAAGAAAGGGAGGGAACTAAAGATTTGTTCTACATCAACCCAAAAGCCTGGGTAAAGAAACCAGAAGGTCCAACCCTCAGTGTAAATCCCATCTGGCAATCCTTAGAGCCGCCTCCCTCTGGGGTATGATCTATTGCCATTTTATCTAATGTACGTAATTAAATCCTTTTTATCTTGGTAAACTAATCTCGCTCTATTCATCATTATTAACATTTCTTCTTCTCCGTCCACCGCATTGAACAGGTCACACCTCGTCCCTCTATTCAGACTCACTCTGAAAATCACACCGAGAAATACAAATGAGAAGGCAGCTGTCTCTCTTTGTAGATGTTGGCAAGGTGGCTCACATCAGCCGTTCAAATGCCAAAAAGCTGTGCAACTTTCCAAGTCACCTGTGCCCAGGTTCTGTAAGAGTGAGGAGGACACTGAGGTACTCAGTAAAGAGTGGAGGATGAGGAAGAAGACCAGAGACCCACGCCCCACGGCCAGACATTCTTGCTCGCCCGGCCAGGTGAATCTGCCATGCTCGGACTTTCCACGCTTGGCCAGTTACTGCTCTTACAGTGCTACACGTCATTCTTTTCTTCCTAATGGAGATGGGACAGGGTCATGGCCACCATGGACGCACAAAACAGTTTCCAGGGAACCACCAGGAGAACACACCCATGTGTTTCTTGCTTTAAGGTGTTTGAATTCAGAGACAAAAATCTTCCAAAAAATGTTTAAAAACTAAAATACGGAAGAAAACAATGGGTCTCAGAAACAAATATGTAAAAAGACAAATTAGAAAAAAGGAGTTTGAACTGCCACAAAAAGTGAAAAATTTGAGCCCAAAGCCAGAAATGTCAGGGATCAGAAAGAGTGTAAGTCCACAGGACTCAGGTGAGCTGACAGCAAGAAAGGACTTGAGAAATGACCCCACCCATCAACCCCTTTATACAGGAAGAAACCAGGATGAAGTGCCCACTCTCCATTTGCTTAACAAAATAAAGCCAAGGAGTTACCTCTTTGAGACTAGATATAGCTGATTTATAAATATTCATGAATATAGATTGGGATATCAGAAAAAAAATCAAATGGAGACTTTTACTTGAAAGCTGTTTAAAGTGGGTGCCCTGAGAGAACCGTTAACATAACTGGCAGGTCCTCGTAGACTCGCTCTGGAAGGAAAAGGGAGGCCTGGCCTGGTGGGGAGGCTGTTGGCCCGTGCAGCTTCCTCGGACTCCTGCCTCTTGCTTATTCGTGTATCCGAGTGGACGTCAGCGAGTCCTAATGGGAAATTAGCCAGCCTCAGACACGGCCAATATCTGTTCCGTATAAATTAGGGACCCACCGCATATTCCTCGGAGCAGCTGGGCGTCGCTAGGCGTCGCTAGGCAACGGGAGGCCTGCGATGCTCAAGGTCAGGTTATTCCCGCCCCGGGGCCTGGAAAGGACTCGCTCTGGCTGCTCAGCTGCTCGCAGCATCGCACCAGCCAGACCCAGGGGCCAGGCTTCTGAGCTCTGTGACTCAAGCTGCTTCAATCCACATGCCCCCTTGCGCTCCCTCTGCCCCCACGGGGGGGGGGGGGGGGGCAGCAGCATGGGAAGGCCACGCCTGCTCATCTGCAACCTGGCACTTCTCCTCGAGACACTGCCTGAGAAATGAATGCCACAGAAAGAGTTTTAAGTTGAAGACTAACTTCAACTGACTGAGCAAAATGGTAAAAAATAAAAACGATAGAGAACAAACATGCTCCTAAATCCAAGGACACATGAAGCACACACATGACAATAAAATACTTTCTCCCAACCTGTCCTTCAAACAACATCCGTCTTCCACATCTTTAGGACCCGGTGGACTTGACCTAACCTTTACCGCAGTCCCCACTCTCGGATGTAAAGAGTAGTTTCAGGGTCCTGATAATCCTCTTCCCGTGAATTTATTTATGTTTCTCTACACCAACCCCAAAGTGAATGTATGTCCCTCATAAATTCTACTGGAGGATGTGGTGCGGAGTTCAGTCAGTGGAGCATAAGTCCCAGTGATGAGTCATAGGAGGAAATGAACACCTCTTTACGCTGGGACAGCCACACAGTGGGCATCACTGGTGTCGGCCATGACACACGCAATGCCTCTTTCATAATGACAAATACAATCGTTATTATTTATTAGCCACCATGACCATCAGTGGCCGTTGCGTGCCAGAGTCTGAACTAGGAGTGTTAGACATGATCACAGCTAATCCCTTGGAACCACCCTAGAAGTGGTTGTTCTGTCCCCACTCCATCATGGAGAAAACTGAGTTCCTAAATGACAGAACCGTGGCTGGTGAAAGCAGTGGGTGCAGCACTTTCCACAAAACTTCGCTCAGCCCGGCCAGTGTGGTTCCGTGGCTGAGCGCCAGCCATGCACCAAGAGGTCACTGGTTCAATTCCCAGTCAGGGGCATGCAGGAGGCAGCCAATCGATGTTCTCTCTCATGGATGTTTCCATCTCCCCCTTTCTCTTCCTCTCTCTCTAATATCAATAAAGAAAGAAAAAAAAAACTTTACCCAGTCCACCAAGAGACTCGGCCTCCCGGTACATCTTCACCAATCATTTTAATCCAGAAACATTTAAAGAGCAACTTGTAGTATCATCCTGTTAACCATACACTGCCTAAAGGACAGACCAACAAAATCAACGTGTTCAGAGGATTATGAAAGCTTTATGCCATTAGCTCCAGAATACGAAGAAAAACAGGCCCAATTTCAATGATTGCCACAGCGTCACTACTGATGAGTGTTGAATTAGAGTTTAAATTCTGTGATTCAGGGAACAAGGCCACATGAGACCATGTGATGTGAAACACTGGTGAACTCTAAGAAATCCTCTGGGGATCTCCCCAATCAATGCTCTGGCATCGTGAGCTGGGATCTAAGGCTGGGCAGCAATATATGAACAGAACAGAAATAATTCAGATATGATCTGTTCATCTCTTCACTCCTTCATAGATGTTTGCACCCACCCCTCAATACAATTACTATGCAACATCAGAGGGTCTGTTTATTTATACCTACACATCAGTGCCCCCTCTAGGCTATACCCTAAAACCTGTTTTAGGCATGCTTACCAAAACGACCAGAACAAAGAACAAGAAAAAAAAAAGCCTGGCCACCCAGGCCAGTAGCTAAAGGCCCATCGAATATTCCCAATCTGCGTTCTCAATCACTGAAGCACGTTAGATCAACATGTTGGAACAGGAGAGGGGATGCGCTTTGGACAGGCCAGTGAGTAATGGGGAACAAACTGGCAGCTGTACTGCAGCTGTACGAGAAGGGAAAGACTTTCACTGTGAACAAGGGCAGAGCCCGAAGTCTGGGTAAACCAGGGCTACCTCCAGCCCAGCTCCAGAGAGCAGAGGCTCCTGAGCAGAAGTGGCCTTTGAGATGCAAGCAGGCTCGGATGTCTGAGAAATGGTCAGTTACATCAAGCTTTGTCGTTTTTTAGACTCTGCTGCACCGTCCATACCACTGGCCCTGAGGACTAAAAGGCTGGGTCCAGAATCCTGGAAATCCAAACCAAGAGATGTCACAACCAGGTCTAACCTGCCACCTCTGCACAGGACTACATTTCCCTAATTTGCAAGGTACCTCCGATTAAGAGGCCCTAAGAGCTCCAACTATTGTCCAATTTAAATAGAATAGTCTAAACCTTCCTGGAATTGATGTCATTAAGTCAATGAGTCAAATATATAGGCCAGTGTTTCAGAGTTAACACCAAAACCAACAAACAAAGGAGAAAATGAAAAGCAGCCAGGCCAATTTTCCTTCTGCCATTTCTCAAGCCACAATTAACATATTAAAACAGCTTTACCTTTAGCTCTAATGGTCTTGTAGGATTTATTTATTCATTTGGCTCAGTAAAATTTGTCTTAGTTCTCTACTTATGTAGTGTAATAACCTTAATGTCCCATGGAAAATGATGTCAAGGTATGCCCTCAGAAATATCAAATTCAAACCCTGTCCTTTGCCTATCAGGCCAAAGCTGAAAAACCAGTTACCCAAATTTAGTAGAGAGACTTTAAAAAGCCTCACTAAACGGTATCTAAAACACTTGTTGCTAGTGAAGTTTTCACCATTATAAACACACAGAAGAGCGGGTGTTTGTGGGGGGGTGGGGAAGAATGCGACAATATTTTTAACGAGGACATTCTTCTTTCATTTCATTAAGGCAAACTGAGTATGTCACACTATGATTCCAAAGCTAAACAGTATTCCCTTTTAGCCGAAATACTGACAAATGAAGCATGTGCCCCCTTTAATGAGCTGCTCTGTCCTTTCAGTGCAGCTGAAATGAGGGCAGCCATTCATCTGAGACAGTGGGCAGCACAGAGATTACGTAATCCTGCAGGGCGCGCTGATGGTAAGGGCACCGAGCCCCCACCCCCCGCCCCAATCCAAAATTTCTACTACTACTTACTAGGAAAGGAAACAATAGGTGTTTAACTTAAAGACTGAGTACATCTGGAAAATGTTAAATGCTACTCAATTTTCTATTTTCACCATGTAGTCAATAGTAAGACACAAGGTTCAAAGCCCTAACAAGCACTATAATAAAAATTAAATTGCACATAGATGTCATTTTTACTGAGCAAATGAAAAGGGGGAAAAATAGTAATAATCAGCATTGACACCTTAACCTAGTGATTTTCAGTAAGGGGTAAATGTGTCCCCTGGGGCATGTTTGGTGGGGTTGGGAGACATCTGAGTGAGGGGACTGCTACACATCCTACAATGCACAAGACAATGCCCCCAGCACAGACCTGTCCCGTCCAAAATGTCAGTGATGCCAAGGCTGAAACACTCGACTGTGACCCGATAAACAAGAAAAGGGTTAAATGAGGAAAGGAAAGAATGTGAAATAAAAGTATGAAGACATTTCCATTTAAAGTACTGGCCAGGTGATGTAGACCAGCACAGAACTAGAAACTTTAGAGAACTAGGAAAAAAGTAGTTCACAGAATTAGACTATGAGGCCACAGCTCAGAAGTCTGGAGCTGGAAAAACACAGTGGAAGGGTACTCACCTAGGCTGAGGGTGGAAGGAGAGAAGTGAGCATTCCTCCAGAAACAGGCAGGTGAGGGAGAAACCTGAGGCCAGGCCTCCACCCAGGGAACCAGTGGAGAGCGAGAGGGGGAGGGAGAGGGAGAGGCTCGTCAGAGAGGTGCCAGGAAGGAGGCGGTGACTGCTAATGTCACGGGCCTGGGGGTGGGGATTAGGCGCCGGGCAGAGAAAACTGCACCTGGGAGCTTTGTGCTGGCTCTGATGGCATAACATTAGAAATAAAAAAATGGGCAGGGGCTCTTTTTAGAAATGTTCTGGTTGTGAAAAGAAGACTATTTAAAGGAAAACCATATTCACTCCCACCTCCCCTCCATTCATTCATATATATATATATACACACACACACACATACATATATGTGTGTGTGTGTATATGTACACACACACACACATATAATTTCTATATTAAGTACTATATTAAAGGTTTCGATATACTTAACACCAGAGTGTGAACAAGGAGATGGACTCCTGGGAGAAGGAACTTGTGATGGAACAAAAGAGAAACATCTGATGGAATATGGTCCCAGGGAGGCAAGAAACATTAAATCAAGAAGACAGGTAGTATATTTGAGTATCAGAAAGGCTGCACCAAATTAAATTCCCAGCAGCCTGGTACATTAATGGCAGTTTCTTAACTATTTACAGACCCTGGGGAGCGGTATGAAAAAGCCACACAAAACCAAACAGCTCCTTTGGTCTTCACACTGGCAAAGTTACCTCCCTGTTTTAAGCTTGGTTTCTTTGATTACACCATTGACGTTGGCAGGTTATTTTCCATTTGTATTTCACCCTTTGAAAACGCCTCATTTATGTGCTTTACTCATTTTCCTACTAAAACATTTGTTGTTTTCTTATTGATTTGTAAGGGTCCTTCATTGATTAAGGTTATAAATCTACTGTTATCCATGTGGCAAAAAAGTTTTCCTGTCTGTTGTTGACTTAATGAAGAGCAGCCTGGCCATGTGTGTATGTATACATCAAAGTCATAATGTGTATGCTCTGATTTAGCAAATAAACTTCTGAGAATTTACCTTATGGAAACAGTCTTGAATGTGCACAGATATTTACACACATGAATAACATACCGACACTGTCTAAAACAAATAAAGAAAATAACCCAATAATAGAAATTTGACTTAAAAGTATAGCCACTAGCAGAATTCTATAGTCATGAAAAAAAGCACAGAAATATTTTAAGATATAGTATTTTTTTTTAAGTTATAAAATGAAGGTTGTTTATGACCCAAATGTCAAGGAAAGAAAGTATATATACAACCCAATGTAAACAGGATTGTCTCTGGGTGGTGAAATTATGGGTAATTGTAATTGTAAGGTTTTTGATAGTTTGCCTATTTTCCAAATTTTTATAATCAATAAGTATTGCCTTTTTTTTTTTTTTTGGTATGTGCCCCTAGTGGGAACTGAACCCAGTACTCTCTGGTCCATATGCCGATGCTCCAACCGCTGAGCCAAATCGGCCAGGGAGGGCTAAGTATCGCCTTTTTTACTGGGGAGGAGTGGAGGCAAAACCCAATACTTATAATGGTGCTGTACTTATTATTGTTTCTATTTATTTTGGTAGTATATTTAAGTATCAGAAAGAGCCAACCTGAGGAAGGAACAGGGAACCTCCCCCAGGGTCAAAGGCCAACACAGTGAAATGCAGAGGAGAGGCCAGAGGTGCATGGGCCTTCCCATGGCTGTGATAAGACCCTGGGAGCTTAGATGCTGAGCCCGAGCACAATCTCAAACCCAGCCCTTTGTTCCAGAGTCATGGAGGGAAAGCACAGCTTTTGGAATTGGACCTTTGTAAAGCTGCTGGGTGAGCAGTGTTGGGTGTTAGAATAAAGCCACTAACAGAAATCACCCATTAAGGAGACCAGGATGTCTGCCTGTGAAGATGCTAGCACAGGACCACTTACAGAGATCAACAACATCTCAGTCGGCATAAGACTGATGGATGGGCTGGGGCTGGGGCTGGGGTTCTGATTGGGTGCTACTCACAGGGTTCATCGGAATCAGACCACGTAAAAGGCACAGACACAGGGATGCAGTGAGGAGGCCGTGGCTATTGGCACAGCGGGCACAGCGGCAAATGTCCACCCCATTTTATCAGCTAGCTCCTCCTAGGAGGGAAGCAAGGAGGGCAGACTGGGGTGGTGTCTTCCAGAATGTACCCTTTGACACACGATGGTACTCGTCAGACAGTGAATATTACACATTAGAAAGTGAATGTATCCAGAGCTCAAGCCCTCTTCCAAGAAAAAAGCAATGGGATTTTAAACTAGGGGTCCAATATTTAAACACACAAATACGGTGACAAAACATGATGGGTGAGGCAGAAATACATGGTACTTTCCCATGACTTACTCTCTTTCTCTTATGTTGGTAATTAATTTTGTATCGGATTAATTGCTCTTAACATTTTAAAAACTGATGGTAAAAATAAAACATTCTAGCATTTGATTTTTACAAATTATCTCAATGAAAGCATATTGAGTTAAGTAGCAGTCAGACACATTATCATTCGTTTCTTTTAAATGTAACTCAATTTAAAATGAAAGACCACCTTCACATTTAAAACTGTTACTCCCTTAAAAGGCACTTTTAGCAATTGAATAGAAATCAACTGAACACATTCATATGTCCCCTAGAGGAAGAGATTAGCATTTCAGTCTCTCTTTATTATGTTCTTTTCTTTGGCGACATCTACTTTGGGGAATCGGGGAATCTCAACAAAATGTGCCTTATCAGGTTTCTCCAGGCAGATTGCAAAATCCCAGCATGTGTAAACTCATGTGAAACAAGCACAGAATATTCAACAGATGACCATTCAGCTCCAGTAACTCTCCTATTGTGCAGAAACCAGTTTATGATATAATTTACAAAGCGATGATTACTCTTAGGCAGAGTTCTTCAAAGTTATACAAACCACAAGGCAAGCTGCATGCCTGTATAAACTTCTAAAGAGAAATTGTTTGAAATAAAAGAAACCACCCCTCACAAATTCTCCCTGCACCCTACCATGAAAAATGATTTTTCCTTATAAGAGGTGAATTCCTTCTCAAAAGCAAATTGCATGATCTGATACGTGCGCCACACATGTCATCCAAATCAGCACTCACCCACTTGTTTATAAACTAAACACTTCTGGTGCTCACAGAGGCAGCAAAACCTGTTCCCCTAACATTGAAAAAAATTCCTCTAAAATGTTACACTCTCACGTTCACTGCAAGGTACTCACAACTCTTAAGCAGCACAAATAAGAGTGAAACTCCTACCTTGGGTGTCTTGTCCCCCCGTCAGTTTCTGTCCACAGTAAATGGCTGCATGGGTTAGCAGTCCGGACTCGGAGCATCTGAGCCGACAGACACAAAAACGGGCTTTCTTCAGCTGGCTGGTGTTCCCAGTCTTTTATGTGGTGTCTTGGGCTCTGCTTGCTTAATTCATTCCTGACTCTACTGAAAGGAAGTCCAGCCTGGCGAGGCTAGTAGGGTAGCAACTGCTGAAGGCACTTTTGACTGGGGGAGCAAATCAACCACCTTCTATGCACCAACAAATGTGCAGATACATTTGAAGGCCAAAGAAGCTTGATTTTAAAAGATAACCTATGATGATTATTATTATCTAATGCTCCGGAACAAAATCAAGTAAATTGTGATCTCAGAAAGTCTACCCTGAGAACAGCACTCTTCCCTTGAGCGAAGCTTCATTTATGGCTATTTATCCTGGTCTTTACATAGCACTACTGAATAGTTGCTATGACAACTCGGTAAACAGGATTCAAGTGACCACCGAGGGGCTTAGTGGCATTGTTTTCTTTAGGGAGAAGAATGGTAGCCTTAATGCTTCCTTTACTAAAATTTCCTGAAAAAGCAAAGCTGCCTTTTCACAGGTCCTCTGTACGTGATGTTCTCAAAAGTCAAAGATGCTGGCTGTGGGGCTCCAGTTACAGGACGACAGAAAACGTGAGTGGCAATCAGAAAGATAGGAAGAATTACGGGCGGCTACTGAATGCTAAGTGGGCACATTTCAGTGAGAAGGTAGAAGAAATGGAACCGTCGCGAATCGCTGTCAGACTAACTAAATGCAGGGAGGAGTCGTGGGGGCTGATCGTCCAGACAGTTCTAAAAATCCTAGCTCCCCAAGCTTCTTCACTCCCCTTTTGATTCATTCAGTCTCTGCTACATAAAACAGTATTATTCACATTTTAGCGGGTGCAATAACACTTTAGTCTTAATACTTCACCTCTGACCAATCACAAACTATCCTACTCTTATTAAAAATATTACTTTAAAAATATTAATCTTACTGTGAATAGCGCATAAATACTGGGCATTTGGACACATCACGATGGCATGCAATCCACTGCGCTTCTCCAGTAACAATTCCACACAGCGACCCTTAATGTTAACTATGTGCTAAATACCAGTTCATTAGTGATAACCACACTAATGAACTGGTATTAGTGTACCACACTAATTCCAGATATTAATAACAGGAGAAACTGTGTGTGTGTGTGTGTGTGTGTGTGTGTGTGTGTGTGTGTGTGTGTTGGAGGGGAAAGTCATATAAGAATTCTATGTATGCTCAAATTCTCTGTAAACTTAAAAGTGTTCTAAAAAATAAAGTCTATTAATTTAAAAAGCTTGAAATAAAAATGTTCATCCTATAACAATGTCAGTGATTAAAGGAGTCTTTTTAAAGAAAAAGAAGCTATTTACAACAATTCCCCAAAGACAGGTGTTTTAAAACTAAACCCAAAAATGAAAAAGTCTGGCAATAGTCTTAGAAAGATTTTCTGTGATTCCACTGAAATCAAGGGGTGAACCTGTGAGGATAAAGTGAGGTGTAATCTTGTCACGCATGCTGTCCACATTCAAACATATAACTCAAGTCTGAAGTATTTCACACGGTCGAATGTAGCCGGTTCCATGTCCACATTACCTCATTTAATACCTACTACTTGCTCCCCAAGCAGGCACTGTCATTATACACACTGGAGAGACGAGGAAACAATCCCAAGGACACCCAAATGCTTAGTGACAAGGCTGGACAGAAACCCAGGTGCACACCTTTGATCTATTTCTAGGTCGTCCCGCTGCTCCACGGGCTCTGCACCTGTACATCTCTGCAGTGGGCTCCCACGTGCACAGGACTGTGGTGTACACTAACAGGTGACTCGGGACACCTCATGCCTGCGTCTCAGCAAGAATGGAGCCATCTATGTCCTTGGCATGGAGCAAGAATGACCTAGTTTCCCAGGTTCTGCAGGTAACCCCACAAGCGCACGGAGGGAGAGGGGCTGGGGGTAGGGGGACCGTGGGAAAACAGTCACAGAGGAAGGAACAAAATTAACATGAATGAGAGACACACATTCAGTAGTCAGACAAGCAAAGCTCTACAAAGTCCAGGTTCCCCAAGAGCCTTGAGGCTTCGTACCATTGTGTGATGTCTGAATAAAAATTCTGAGATAATGTTTTGCTTCGGAGGGTGTTTACTAGAGCAGAAAAAAAATACATTTATTAAGGGTTTAAAAATATCTGAGACACTCTTAGGAATAAATACGGATCTGACATTTCACTTGAACCTTCAATGACCAGATGAAAATCAGGGAAGAGAGGCAGGAGTGCTGATTTCTCCTGCAGTACAACTAAGATTTTTCCCATCAACAGTAAGGGCTTAAAAAATAATCACAACAGGCGGCCTTTGGGTGTGAGGAAGGCGTAAATCCTCTGTCCCTGAGGGTTATTTGAAAAGATGATTCTTCTGTGTCATATCTGAAGGGGATAAATAGACTATATTTCATCAATACCTGGGTGTGTGTGAATTTCATCACAGCCTTTCACTCTACCTTAGCAAATTCTGGGCATTACTGGAATTACTCCCACTGAATCCAGCTATCCTTTAAATGGCACCAAAATACTACACTACAGTTTCATCCGTGAAACCGGATCTTTTTTTTTTTTATCTGTAGAGAGACCTGGAAACAGAGTGGCAAGGTTTAACTGTGATATTAGAGAAGCAAATATTTGTGATGGAGAAATGACCTCTGGGGGGTCCCGAAGGAGCCACCCCCGAGATGTGTCACAGTGGTCTGCAGATGACTTTGAGCTAAAGGGAGGTTTAGCTTCAGGCTTAAGAGAAACTTCTCTTTACTCCCCTTTCACTACCTAGAAGAACTTGAATTAGAGGCTCCGCCCCTAAGAGATTGTAAAAGATAACTTCTTTTGACCTCTTTATAGGGCTGGGCAAACTTCTATTCACAAAAGGTCTGCTCTTTCTATCATCCTGAAATGACCTTGTGAGGCCTCCAAGGCACCTTACCTCATCCTGAGCTCAAGGTGTCTTATATACCTCAATCCCTTACCTCTGAGCCTCTCCTGCACGTGGGGTCTCTGACTCTCTCATGTATGGGGGGTTCCCACGCACATGAGATTAAGTTTGATTTTCTCTTGTCAATCTGTCTCCTCTTGATTTGATTATTCAGCCAGCCAAAAGAGCCAGAATTTTCCCCTTCTCCACACCTCCCGTCCACGTCCATACTTTCTGCAAAGCGACAACCACGGGCTGGGCGCCACATCCCGTGCGTGCGGGGTTAGTAGGCAGAGCTCCTGCGTCCACAGCGGGCCGTGAGTAATGGTGTGTTTTACCATCGTGGGAGTCTAAGATTCAATAAAATATGGTAACAGGGAACGCTTGAACTGACCGACGTACAATTCCAGAAAGTTCAAGCAAAAGGTAAAAATCCAACGCTTAATCTTTCCCTTTAAACCCTTGTGGTGTGACAGATTCCTACTCCAGACCCCCTTGCCCAGTCGCCACTGGTAACAAAGGCCCTGGGCGCCCCATTTAGGAATCCGAGTCTCTGATTTGGCAGTACCAGCCCCAACCTAAAGAACTGTTTGTGAATGCGCCTCTGGGGCTGTGCTTGGCTGTTCCCAAAGGGCCGTGGCCCCTAGCAGGGCAGCTGAGAAGGGTCGGCTGTGAGAGGCAGGCAGGGAGAAGTAACACATTAACATAGAAAGGCATGACCTACAGAAACGTCCTACACACATCCCCAGAGTAACTGACCTATAGAAATGTGCCTAGGGTACTTCAACCACACAAATCAAAGATAACCTGGAAGTGAAAAACCTGCCAAAAATAAAAGAAATTAATTAGAATGGAACCTTTAGCAATAAGGATTAAAGATGGTGCATAAGAGTTTATCTTTGGCAAAGTTAAGCACCCATATACCATGAGTACCTCTCCAGTGTCTTGTCCTGAACATTTTGATCCAACGTTTGCTGAGCACACACGACACCTGGACACCGAGCCAGGCACAAGGGACTGAAAACGCACAAGGCAGGCCCTACAAAGTTATTGTGGTCACGGTCTCCTATATCTATGGACTACTGTACTCAAAACACAGGATTAGGGTAGAGAGACCAGAGCCTAAAACGAAATGGAAAGGGTTGCTGAAATGAAGTTCAGTAAGGTTAATGAGAAATAAGATGAATAAAATGAGAGAGAAAACAATAGAGGAAGAATAAAATTCAGGTAGTTCATAGACTGCATTATCATCAAAACCTTTTTTTTTAATCTTCACCAGAGGACAATTTTTGCATTTACTCCAGATAGAGCGGGCGGGAGAGAGGGAGGAAGAGAGAGAGAGAAACATCAATGTGCGAGAGACACATTGAGTGGCTGCCACCCACATGACCCCAACCACGGCCAGGGACAAACTGCAACCAAGGTATGTGCCCTTAGCGGGAACCGAACTCCGGTCTCTCTGGTCTGCGGGCTGATGCTCTAACCGCTGAGCCAAACCAGCCAGGGCTAACATCAAAACCTTTTAGAGAAATGTTTGGTTTTTGTTTAAGGCAAAAAAAAAAAAAAAAAAAAGGGGAGGGCAGCACCTGGATGACATAAATATGATTCCTGAGGATTATATGTGTGACCTTTCACTAATTCAGTCCAAATCTTTATGCCTCAATAAACAAAAGGCTCTTATTTCCATAATGTGTCCCATCATCCTTACTTCACGTGTGCATGGTGGCTGAGGGTGCTGGCCGAATGAGAAGCCTAGTTTCATGTCAACAGTGACAGCATGAACAACAGGGATGCAGGTCACGAGGATTCGTTTAAGTGCAAAATGCTGGCATTCTCTGACTTTTCTCAAACACTTGAGATTCTCCTGTCTCACAGAGACAGTGCTTCAAGCCAAGGGCTAGCCCTGCTCAGGTGGCTCAGTTGGTTGGAGCATCGTCCCATACACCAAAAGGTTGCGGGTTCGCTTCTGATCAGGGCACACACCTAGGTTGCAGGCTCAATCTCCAGTCAGGGCGTGTATGGGAGGTAGCTGATCTCTCACATAAATGTCTCTCTCTCTCTCTCTCCCTCCCTCTCTTTCTCTTAAAAAAAAAAAATCAATAAACATAACCATGGGTAAGGATTAAAAAGAGAGAGAGAGAGAGAGAAGGCCTAAGCCTTATGTCTCCAGCTTCATTCTCCTCCTTGACATCCCTCTGACAACTGCAGTCCACCTCACAGACCTCGCGGTTTCCCTCCTCTGGGGCCTGGCCTCCAGCCTCCCTCAGTGTGGCCATCCCTCTGCTCTCTCCTTTTCCATAAACTCTCCTCGGAGCAGCCTGTCTTTCAGAAGCCTTCCTCCACCAGCTCCCAGCCCAGAGCTATTCTGGTGACTCCAGCCCTGCCTCTGTGAAGAAGACCTGGAGGAGTCTTCAAGAATATTGTTATAGCGGGTTAACAATGTAGAGAGGATGCTGCTGGAGTCAAGTGCGTTTCCTCCCTAACACCCGAGGGCTCCACACATCAACCTGCAGAAGGAACCGCGCGGAGAGGCGGCCAGTGGAGCAGCTCCAGGTGGCGGCCCTGCTGCTTCTGCAGGAGTGGGCCCGGCCTCGCGGCGGGGCTGGCAGCCCAGACAACCGGCTCTCACAGCTGGGGAGGTTTTCCTGATGTGTATCGTCTGTTCCCTTCTGTAATTCTGTCCAGCACCTCCTCAGGCTTTTTCTGAGGAATGTTAATGACAGACTTTTCTGACTAGAACTCATTTGCTAAAATACCAGGCATGGAGGGAAAGGAAAGATCACAGGCCATGGACACCCTTGGGGAGAAATTCTGAGAAGGCAAAGCAGGTTTCCTTCTATACAGATACCTCCTGGGCTTGGTTCGGGCACTTTCGGCCAGAAACAACTGCCTAAGCAAATACAAAAGAAAAGAGGTAACTGGCCACATCCCCGCCTAAAAATTGTCTAACAAAGAAGTCTGCTCTTTGCAAACTGAAAATTCTGAGTCATGTAAGGACTGTATCCTTCAGTGCTATCTAACAAAGGACTAGATCATTAGGTGTGCTTTTTTATTAATTCACTTTATTTTATTCTTTAAAATATCTTTTTATTGATTTTTTTAGAGAGAGGGGAAGGGGGAAGGAAAGAGAGAAAGAAACATCGATCAGCTGCCTCCTGCAATCCCCCACTGGGAATAGAGCCTCGACCGGGAACTGAACCGGTGACCTCTCGGTCCATGGAGCGACACTCAACCAACTGAGCCACACCAGCCGGGCTATTAATTCACTTTAATTTCTTTTTTTTTTTTTTTTAATCATCCTCACCCGAGGACATTTCTCCATTCTTTGTTCAGATAGAGTGGGAGGGAGTGAGAGAGAGAAACATCGATGTGAAAGGGACACATCGAGCGGTCGCCACCCGCACAACCAACCAGGGCCGGGGACAAACTGCAACCGAGGTACATGCCCTTAGCGGGAACTGAACCCGGGTCTCTCCGGACCGCAGGCCGATGCTCTAACCGCTGAGCCAAACCGGCCAGGGCTATTAATTCACTTTATAACTTAGTACCAGGCAGACTTTCCAATGACACTGGACAAGTGCCTGTTGTGCAATACCCAATATTAGTGGCAAGTGGTTTGTTAAAAAGAGAAAAGTCCACCTATTACTATAATTGAACGACTTAATTGTTCAAGCATTTCAGTTATATTCTCCCTGCATGCACCTGCTTTTCAAAGCAAAATACAAAAACCTGTAACACTCAATGCTTGAGGCCCAAGGTCCGCTGTGAGCTTCGCACACTTCCTAGCAGGGGAGGCTGCCTGTCCCGACAGCCTGGGCCCAGGCTGCTCACTCGCCAGCCAGCAGGGGTGCCATGCTTCTAAAGGACAAGGCAGCTACTTGGCTTTTTCTAAGGCCACAGTCCTCCAGGCCACAGACCTTAGAGCCGCTGTTCTTGTCCCTTTCTGGCCACAGAATTGCACCTCCCCCCAAAAAACTTGCAGAATCTACCCAAACCCATGATACACGAAATACCTACATACACATGTATTTGAATAAATGCTCTCAAGCTCCCGTGATGAACAACTCACTTGGGAAGGGTGTGAGGTGAGGGGAGATGGCCTCCTCCCTCCATGCTGGAAATACACATGCCCCATCTCTGGGGTGAAGGGAGGCAAGATTTTCCCTGTGGAATTTCTAGAAGCATCTATCTTTGGACAAAAGGGTATGTTCGTAAGAAACTCCAAGTGAGGGCTGCTTACACTCGTCATGGAACATAATCACTGGTAACACTCCCATATTTTCAATGGAACCAAACGAAGGTTGAGCAAGTCATAATTTAATATCTCCATATTCTAATTAAAAATCACACCTACAGCTTAGGCCTCAAATAAGTCAGTTCTTGTGTCTGTGACTTTACTGTCTCAGTGTCTTTTAAAATGTCACCAAGAGCCCTGGCCGGTTTGACTCAGCGGTTAGAGCGTCGGCCTGTGGTCCAGAGAGACTTGGGTTTAGTTCCCGCTAAGGGCACGTACCTCAGTTGCAGTTTGTCCCCAGCCCTGGTTGGGTCGTGCGGGTGGCAGCCACTTGATGTGTCCCTTTCACATGGACGTTTCTCTCTGTCTCTCTCTCTCTCCCCCTCCCACTCTATCTGAGCAAAGAATGAAAAAATGTCCTCGGGTGAGAATTTTAAAAAAAGTCAACAAGAGCCCAGCCAGTGTGGCTCAGTGGTTGAGCATCAACCCATGCACCAGGAGGTCACCGGTTCACTTCCTGGGTCAGGACACATGCCCAGGTTGTGGGCCAAATCCCCAGTGGGGGGCATGCAGGAGGTGGCCAATCAATGTTCTCTCTCATCAATATTTCTATCTCTCTCTCTCCCTCTCCCTTCCTCTAAAATCAATAAAGGAAAAAAAAAAATTAAAAATAAATAAATGTCACCAAGACGTTTTTGTCAAAGTCTTTACAGCCCACCTCTAGGTGTGCTATGAATGAGTGTCTGCCCCAGGTCAGGAGAAGAAAAGGGTTGTGAGCCAACACAAATGGAAATAAGAGTTTGGGCTGGATCATTTTTTTAAATGCGAAATCCAAAGCAATTAGGCACAATCAAATCCCAGCGAGGAAAAATAAACATCAAAAAGAGAGTCACGTTTTCACGATTCTGGCTGCTGAACAGCTTTCAATTCACCAGGGCCTAATTTCAAACGCAACCACAATGTAAAAGCATTCCTATCCTTACAATAAAGCTGAGCTAGTAGGTCCCCGTTCTGTGATTCTGAGATGCCCGTTTCTGGAACACTGCGACTGTGTTCCACTTAGCTAAGAAAGCGAGAGCTCCCGTTCAACTACAGCTTAAGCTGTAAATCCCCAGCTCCAAGAGACGTAAGCTGGGGAAAACCATGTTTAAGGATGAAATACAGTATTCTCATCTGTTAAAAAGTCAGAAAAAAATGCTGACAGATGTTAAACAGCTCCTGTGAGTGTAGACCCTAAATGCAAAGCCCATTTATACCGTCTTGTAAACACTGCCCACTGGGGTTATAAAGTGAAGTATAAACTGGCTGGCATGGTATATGGTGATGTCTTAACTATTCATTTCCTATGTCATGTCAAAAAAGCTATATTGCTTATGTGTCATTTTTTTGGTGGTAACCTAGAACAGTTCAATGCAAGTTTGAAAAATGGGGAGGTGAGTTACTATTCAGACTACCAGAACAGGCGCACATTAAATTAAGTCACAGCAGCTCTTCTATGTGAGACCAGTCTCCACCACCTTAATGCCATTCCCGTGCCAGTTCTCACCATCACACTTCACAATGAGGCAACAAACTGAACAGGTTACTCTTCCATAAAGAGAATGGGTACTTTTGGCTTCTGAGAAGAATAGAATTCCATACTGTGATTCTTATAAACATCTTTAAACCATAAATCAGGAACCACTATACTCTTATGTCAAAGGCAATTGGTAAACAATATAAACAGATATAGCCTCAGCCACATTATCAGAATGTAATCTCATAGGACAAATCTCATAGGACACACTTTGGGTCAGATTCCTTATCTTAATCCTTATGAGGATGACATCAGTTTTCCAACATGAGGGGCCCTCGACATTACTATCTTGTCAGGTTTGCCTCTCTTCAGTGGGGGTTACTAAGAGCTAATATTTGCTAAATCAAGATAATTTCAATTTTTTAACAACCCTAAAAGGCAAGTTGCCCATTTTAGTTTTGGACTCAGCAACTGTATCTATACCTAATACTACATTTTCTGTGTTTAAATAGCTTTTTCTTTTAAAATTCACATTGTTTCTGATCAGGACATTGCTAAAATCTCCAAGCCTAGACAAGAAAAGTCATGATGTCAACGTTTCAGGAATTTTCAAATCCGTTACGACCATCTAAAGTCCTCAACACACAGAATGCAGACTCTTCATCACGTTTAACAACAAAGCAAAATAAAAGGAACAGAAAAATCAACCACAGAGACACACCAACTATCTCTTCTAAAATAGAAGCCTGCCCAAGAATTTCACATCAAATGCTTAAAAAAAAAAAAAAAGTGAAGGCTTTACAACGTTTCCTTTTCAACTAGATTTCTCTAAAGCTTAATGGCAGCATTCAAAGGCAGATGAATAGGCCCGAGACAAAGGGAATTTTGCCACTCTGCAATGTTAGCTTATAATAATGCCATATACATCTCCAACCATCTATAATGAAAGCACTTTGGAGACACCAAATCTGTGAGTAACCAGGAGGCAGTGTTCTTAAAGACGGGGTCTCAGTCTAGAACCAGCCTGTCTTACCTTCTGCATGTTTGGCTTGACACAGCGAACAAAGAAAGGGTTAGAGGAGCTTAGCGTTGCCATCAAGGAATGCAGTGAGTCCTAAGAGAAAGAAAAGAAAGTATATGGTGATTTAGTCCCTTGCTATGTCATTCTTTAAATTTCTCAGCACCGTAGACACTTACCAGAAATAATAATTAAAAAAAAAAAAAAACCCCAATATAAATCAGAGGAATACTAGTTTTTATTTTTAATTATGTCATTCTAATATAAAATAAAGCAAAGATATTATAATTGTCACCAAAATTATTTCACAATGTAGGTATACACAATTTATTTATCACTTCCTTAAAACAGTTACCACTAAAAAAAAAACTTCTGTGAACGAGCAAAAATGGCATAGGGTATTTCAGTGGGTAGCACAGTAAACCTGAGATGTATGCCCTCTCCCACTAGACTTATTTCTCCTAACTCATTATTTCCATCAGAATGACAGCCTCTACCAGCATTTGGTTGATCTTTGACCTACAACCTGCACTCTTACCTTCAAATCACCAGGCAGATCAATATTCTGTAATACTACTTTCTTTTCTTTCTTAAGTTTCTTTTTATTGTGAATTTTTAACATTTATCAAAGCAGAGTATAATGACTACTCATCATCAGCTTCAGCTCACAGCTAATCCAATTTACTCTGATTCCTGTCTTCATACATACTATGCCCACTCCTTGTAGAAAAGCAAATCCAAGACACTGTGGTATTTCATCCCCCAATATTTCATATGTACTATTAATGGAAGATCATTTAAAATATATATAGATAACCATGTTCATATCATCATCCTAAAAATATTTACCATGAATTCCTTAACGTTAACATTAAAAAGTACAACTGGCCCTGGCCGGTTTGGCTCAGCGGTTAGAGCGTCCGCCTGCGGTCCAGAGAGGCCCAGGTTCGGTTCCCGCTAAGGGCATGTACCTCGGCTGCAGTTTGTCCCCGGCCCTGGTTGGTCGTGCGGGTGGCAGCCACTCGATGTGTCCCTTTCACATCGATGTTTCCCTCTCTCTCTCTTCCTCTCTCTCCCTCCCACTCTGTCTGTACAAAAAATGGAAAAATGTCCTCGGATGAGGATTAAAAAAAATAATAATAAAAAAAAAAGTACAACTGTCTGAAGTTTCATATAAAAACATTTAACTGTCACAAATTTCATTTTTAAATGCTTTGTTCTCTGAATTCAGAATACAAACAATGTTCATGTATTGTACTTGGTTGATATGTCTTGTAAGTCTCTTTTAATCCATTCGTTTCCCCTCTCCATCTCTCTTTTTCCTTCTTACAATTTTGCTGAGGAAACTGGGTTTCTGCAATACTACATTGATTAGTTACTTTTCTGCTTGGAAAGCTTTAGGGTTTTCACATGACAAAATGTCCTGGGCATTCACGGCCCTTCATGCACTGGTACCAATACGTTCATACAAGGTGAGTGGTCAGCTGGCCCATATTTATTCACAATCCTCCAGGGACAGGACTCATCACATTCCTATCTCAGGAACCCTTCCCTTGTTCTTGTCTCTACCTGGTAGGTCCACCCACTCTTTTTCATTTCCTTTATTCCTAGTCCAACTTAATTCCCAAATATACACAAAGCCTTCCAAGACAACTCCAGACAACACCAAACCAGAAAAAGAAAACTCCACTGGGAGCGTAAAAGCTGGGTTTTAGAGTCAGACAGACTTAGGTTAAATTCAAATCCTGCTCAGTCCTCAGAGGGGCTGAATGGGTCTCCATTTCCCTAAACCTGTTTCCTCATCTATAAAATGGGGACAATAATATGTACTTATAAGATTATGAGGTGAACAAGATAATGTATATTAAGTGATTAGCCCCACACCTGGCACATAATGTTTATATAATAAATGGTAGCTAGCTATTATTATTATATCCTATCTGCCCCTCATGTGATTGTGCTACCCAGCACCGCCAGCCATGTTGGGTGTATCTGGCTCATTGCCAACCACTCTGCACAACCGACCACACAGACTCCCTCCGATGCATCTCACTGGGAGTCCATGAAAGCCCCGCACAGGCAGAGGTTCTAAATGTCTGCAGACTGCTGTGGATTAAGTCAGAAAAATGGTCATCATATGCTCTACCTCTAAACCATATAAAAGGTTTCACATTTAAAATTAAAATGTTCTTTATTTCCCTGAATTCTGAACATGTCGACACAATCACTGACATTAATATTACTTAAATATGTACTTGGTGATTATTCCTAGTTATGATATTGTAAATATACCTGAGAAAAATACAAAAGAAAAATACAAAAACCCAGACATGGCAAGATATACACACTGTTTTCACATGATCATCTGAATACAAATCAGAGTGATCCCACATGGCCAAACACAATCCCACATGGCGATTCTTAAGAACTGCTATTTCATACTCTTAGAATAAGCAACTATTTACTTTTAACAACAACAACAACAAAAAAAAAACCTACATATTTTCATCTGGCTCAGAAAAAAGTATATTTTAGTTCTGGTTTAAAGTGTGATATAAAAAAAACAAAAAACACGCTCATGGAGCTCTAGTTCCTAACTCCTGTTTTCAATTCCTAAATCACAGTATTGATGAACTCACGAAAGCCCACAGCAGAGACTAACCTTGAACTGGGAGCTGACCGTGGGTCGCCGGTGTTTACTTCCACACTTCAAGGTATCCTGGTTGTTGCGGCTTGAAACGTGTTCAAATAGGTCATAGATGAAGTCGAAGCTGTGAGAGCAAAGAGCAGAGGACCGTGAGGGGCACACACCCAATTATTAGGTGCTAGATTACTGTAATTATAATGCATTTTCCCACTGACAGTAACACACGGAGGCCTGGAAGAGCTAAGATAGCTTCCAAAGATTTCAAACCAACCACTGCCAAAGAGCATTAGGCATTGGGGGGGGAAAAAAAAAAGTGGCCGCCTTCAGAGCACTAGTCTCGCAGAAGAAGGGTGGATTGTGGTGGAAGTGACGGACAGCCCAGGGTGACATGCCAGTGGAGTGCTGTGCTTTCCAGAGCTCCACCTAAACTTCTGCAGCCTTGATTCCCCTGCCTGTAGGAGGGATGTATTTGTTCTGCTTATCTCACAGTGTTACAATACCCAATCAGTTAACAAATGGAAAGGTGCTAACTCTAGAGTGAAGCAGACTGGGGTTCAAATCCTGCCTCCGCTACTTCCTGGGCAGGATACCTGGCTCCCTCCAGACCTCAGTATTTCCATCTGGAAAATGGGAATAATTTTAGAATATATCTCATAATTCTGGGGTGAGAATAAAATGAGAAAATGTACAAAAGGCTGAGCAGGGTGCCCGGCACATGGGAGGTACTGATGTTAGTAGCTGTTACTATTACTAAAAAGTTGTAAAGAATTCATTGCCCCTACTAAGACAGTAAAAGACTTCTCAATAACTTCTTTTTTTTTTTAATCCTCACTCGAGGATATTTTTCCACTTATCTTCAGATAGAGTGGTAGGAAGCGGGGAGGGGGGTAGAGACATCAATGTGAGAGAGACATCAACTTGTTGCCTCCAGCATGACCCCATTCAGGGCTGGGGACGAAATGCAACTGAGGGACGTGCCCTTCACTGGAATCGAACCCGCAACTCTTTGGTCCTCGGGCCAATGCTCTAACCGCTGAGCCAAACTGGTCAGGGCTGAATAACTTCTTTTTATCTCCCTTGCACGAAGACGTTATGAGCTATAACATGGCGAGTGGTTTGGTGGCTTCACTGAGACCAGGACATTTGGGGACAACGTGCGGGCATCCACACCTCCCAAGGCACTGCCAGTGCTTCCCCTGTCCCTTCTCACTCTGCCCCAACCGCTGTTCGATTCTGTCCCAGGGTGCTGTTGCATGCTTGCTCTTTGAAGTTCCCCAACAGTGCTTTGAGCGCTATGGAAAAAAGCTTTGGTGCCATTAAAATGTCACAGATGTCAAAGGTGAAAGAGCAGAGTGAGCAAACAGCCCAAGCCCCTCATTGGCAGAGAGAAACCTGGGGCTGAAACAAAGTTTTTTACTCCAATTACAAATCTACTTCACACGTGAAAGCGAAATGCCATCTTGCCTGTGAGCTTTTCAATATAACGAAATGCTTGTATTTAACATCAAGACACTGCTTTTATTTAAAGGTATCACTTTAAATCTAATAACTAAGAAAGTCTTCGTTAGATAACGTGCTACAGCATTTTTAAAGGTCTAAAAACTCATCTAAAAATAAAAATGGATATTGTTGTAAACAGGGAATTTTCAGATTAGAGAGTTAAAGTACATCTAAAGATTGAAACTTCCAATTCTGAGCTTCTAAGCTGACACTTCAGATGGGCTCCCTTTAGCTAATAGCTATCTAAGTCACAGGGTGGCCACCTGGCCTTGACATTCCTAAAAGTATTACAACTTTTAAATAATTGGGCTACTTTCCTTCCTTACATATTAAAAATATATTTCTGTTATAGATTCACTCTGGATCTGACACAGGAATTGAAAGCTTTAACGCAGGGTTATCCCCCCCCCCCCACAAAGCCTCATAGTTTAATACACATCAATAGCTAATCAACTATTGATTTAATGGTATGAATTTATAATTCATGAATGAATAACTGAATGTGTGATAAGTTTATAATTTTAGCTGTATTAACACCTGTTTCTCTCTCTTGACAGCCTTTATACTAACCAGAGACATAGAGAGCCTACAAATCCAAGGATGAGATCAATGTAACCACAGCTCTAAGCTTGTCATTAAGAATGTCGGTCATACTGGTTAGATCTTGGGTTCTTGAGGCGAGCCGACTGATCAGCACTAGTGGGATACTGGGCAAGTCATTTAATTGCTCCAAGTCTGTGTCCTCATCTGCATAACAGGATTGATAATAGTATCTAATTCGTGGATCTGTTGTTCTTATAGCACCTCATTAAATTGTAGTCATGGCTATTTGCATATTTTATATCTCTTGGTCATTTATTGATGAAATATTGCCCAGGGAAGAAGATAATAAAGTTGCTTCTATATTAATTTTTTCTATATTGGTAAATTCAAAGCATTTGTGCAAATATTACTTTGCTTGCTAATGACATCTTAGGGAAGAGACTCACATACCGGCTTTCCCTTAGCAAGTTGAGAAGATCATCTCTGAAGGTGTCTCTGTTCTTCTCCAAGATGCCCCGGACATCATACTGCACCTGGTTTTAAGAAAATAAATGTGAGACGGTAGAATTGATCAAAAGAGTCATTTCAGGTCATAAGCATGGAGACTCCCTTTAAGATAGACCCATGAAAAGAAGTCATTTCAATGTATTTATGACTGGATTCTGAAAGTACTACTTCTCTAAATACCAAATGGGCGAAGGCCAAGAAGGATCTTAATTAAGAAGTTACCTCTCCAGCATAGTGTTTCACTCCAAAATTGTTGACGGCGACTCTGGGCTTCACGTAAAAGTGGTTATTCTAATAAAAAAAAACAAAACACATATAAATGCCTGCTTTTACTTACTGATTTCCACTGACTTTCAGAGAAAAGTACAATAGACAGTGAAAACAATGTCAAAACCAGTCATATGGGAGACATAGCTGGTGATGCTTGTACATGAAAACCATGTGCCTCTTGGTGTTATTACCACAGAATTCTATACTCATAAACTAAACATGGGCATACCCTGACAAATGGTCCCCAATCTATCTCTTTGGCTCACTTTAACTTAGTTCTAGAAATCAAATAAGAGCTCCTTTAGTTTGAGATTTTTTTTAAAAAAATCAAATGTGGGAGGCATGGGGGGCAACGGCACTGAAATGTGTCCCATGCAGTCTAATCTGCAGATGTGCTATCCAGACAAAGCTAACAATTGGCAGGTCTTGACATACAGCATGTTGATTGTGTAGCTTCTCCAATAGCGTGCTATCCGTGGCTTGAGGAAAATGGCTTTCTTCATTGATAAGAGCCAGGAGGCCGAGTTTCTAGAAGAGAGAAAAAAGGTTAAATGAATTAAAAGTTGACCGTTTGCTTCAAAATATTTTAGAGTTCCTTTGCTCTCTACTGTCTAGCAAATACGAGAAAAGGCAGAGCAATTTCTTAGATTGAAAACATTCAGAATACTATTATCAAGAAATCTAATAAATTTAAATTCCACATAGATATAAAAAATAATACTGAACCCACCACAATTTCATGGACAAAAAAACTTTTACAGTGGGCCAGTCTACTATGGGTACTGGCAAGGCCTTGGATGCTGACTGAAAATCTAAGTGAAGCAGATCTGCACGCTGCTGATCCTAAAATACTGCATTCAAGGAGACAATAGTCCTAAAGCAGCCAAGTATTTAAATTCAACCTTGCACATTTACATTTACATTTCCAAATGGTCCATTGTGTTCTAAACATTCACATCTTTGATGTGCGTGTTCACACAAGCTATTTCGTTCCCATAAATATGAATCAGCCCAGCTGGACACCCTTGGGACTAAAACAACTCTTCAACAATACATTACCTTCTCGATCAAGTCCAGGCATTCTCCATTGTCTATCCAGTCAATATCTTCCCACACTAATCCTTCCCTGTAGAAAGATGAAAAAGGGCTGCGTTATAGTAACATATAGCTTTCTAATTTAGTGGCTGACTTTCTTTTTAATTGAAATAGAATCCCATGAGTGTTTACCTGCTATATTCCAGTTGTTCTAAAGAAAAAATATGCTTGTTGAAATATTCCTGAAGTTTCTCATTTGCATAGTTTATATTGAACTGCTCAAAGTGATTAACCTAAGGGAAAAAAACATTCAAAAAGTATCTTTAGTGCCCTCACCATTATATATAAAGATGAAAGCGGGAAAAAAATCTGCACAGAAAAACATTAGTGCTTGTTACAAAAGTTTTGTTGAAGATCAGCCAAGAAGTGGGTCGAAAAGAATTCACGTGTCCCACCCATTGGAGGCATACCTCAAAGTTTTCAAATCCGAAGATGTCAAGAATGCCGATAGATTTGAAGTCGTCGCTGCCTTTGATCCTGCTGTTGATCTTCCTGATCACCCACTCAAAGCAGCGTGCATAAAGTGCCATGGCCAGGGAGTCTCTGCTATCTACCGCCTGAGGAGGGGAGGGGACGTGGTCACAGTTTCCCACTGAGAAAGGGGTGGTCCAGGCAGGCAGGTCCACCCCAACCCTCTCAGGAGTCCTCGGGAGACACGTGCTAAACAGGGGTAGCAGCTGTGCACCCAGTGTCAAGGAGCTCAATACCATCTAGGAAAGCACAGACTTGAAAAGATACACTAGGGCTTGCTTAGTACTTTGCAGCAGGGGTCACCTTTACATATCAGGCTCCAAAGTCAGCCTTATATGTTGAGTTAAGGATGAGAATCTGAGCAAATTTTATATGGTTTAAAACAATAATTAACACTGAGTGCTTTCCTTTTTATCTTCTCCTACTTTACTTTGTACACATAAAAGTTTTCTTCATAGGATATGGTTAGCTTTTTATTTTTTATAGTTTATTGATTTTGAGAGAGAGAGGAAGGGTGAGAGAAGGAGAAACATGGATGTGACAGCATAATATCAATCGGTGCCTCCTGCACAACCCCCACTAGGGATCAAGCCTACAACCTGGGCATGTGCCCTGCCCCAGAATTGAACCAGCAACCTTTCGGTGCACAGGACGATGTCCAACTAACTAAGCCACACCAGCCAGGGCAAAGTTAGCATTTTTTCACTTATCTAAACAAGAAACAGAGATTATATGGGCTACAGCATATAACTTGCTCAAGGCAGTAGCAGGGTCAAAATAAGTAGTACAACATACTGTTGCATTGTTTTCACGTGTAATAATGTATTATAGTTAATGTTTATTTAGTTCTTATTCTGTGCCAATCATTAAGTACTTAGTTTTCTTATTATTATCTTTACAAGAATCCTCTGAATTAGGTATGATAATTATCTTTGTCTTATAGAAGAGGAAACTGAGGCACAGTGAACAAATATCCCAAGAACAGAGAGTAAAAGGTGGAAAAGTCAGGACCCAAACACAGGCCCTCTGCACCAGACCCAACCCTCTTAAAGACTCAGCTACACTGTCTCTTAGACACAATTCAACAATTTTATCTCAACAGACATCCTCAACGGGGAAATCTTTGTTTTGATTGTGAGCCACAGTTACTCGTCTGAATCAAAGCCATGGATCTGAAAAGCCAGGAGTGTCATTTCAAACAAGCTTTGATAGCAAAGCTCATGTACCTGTTGAACGTTGAGAGGTGTGAGGATCTCTTCCCCCCTGAGGAACATCGATCTCTGGGTCAGAGCGTCCGTGAGCTGCGTTGGGTCCAGCCCAAGTAACTCGGCAGACCTCCCCAAGGCTGGAAAGGAAGAACAGGCAAGCGTGGACCCCCAGCCCCGAGAAGGACCAGCCCACGGGACCCCAGTGGGTTCAAAGCTAACCACACACAGCAGCACATTAAAGCGGAAAACTTTCCTAGATCCCTCAGGCAGAATTTAGGGAATACACATTTTATTGGTAAGTCATTCACTCCTTTATCGAGTCCGAAGTTAATAGCAAAGAACCTGGTGTAGTCCAAGGACCCCATGATGAGGGGGCTTTCCTAAGACCCCGTCACAGGTTTGTGAAGTCATAACTATTTTCAATAATGATACTAAGATGTTATTAACTTTTTTATTCTGTCTCTCACCAGCATACAGATGCTTTTTCCAGTGGCTACGTGACCGGAGGTATCTTGACAAAATAAATGCAAAAGCAGATATGAGAATCTAGCTGTCCTCCATTACATTAAAGAAACTTGCAAAAATGTAAGATGTTACTATTCCCACTGGGTTTGAAAAAAATCTTAAATAAAAATACGTATTATATTTAATAGGCAATGGGTTTATTATGGCTATTTTGGAGTGAATTTTTTTAAATGCCTGTTTTAATTCCTAATGTTATAAACATCAACAGGTAAGACTCACACCTGTTTTTAAAAGCTCTTTAGGGTTCTCCACGATGTTATGATGACGGCGAGGCACCGGGACCAAACGTTCAGAGCTCCTGCCTGCTCCCTGGGCTCCTCTGGACCCTTTGCCTTGAACTCATCAAGTCCCCAGCCTCCACGCCCTCACACACTGCTTCCACCAGGATAGTTTAAAAATAAAAGCATAAACCACTCCAGGAAAACGACAACAGACATAGCTGTGTGCATTAACTCATTTAATCTTGGCAACATATCTCGGAGGCACTTTACCGACAAGAAGTTGCCAGTGCTGAGGGGATACGTAACACAGGAAATAGCCTGAGCTGCGGGCTGCGGCCCAAGCATTCTGGCTAGAAAACTCGCAGTTCTACTAACCACGGAAAACTATGGCAACACTATCCCACCCCCACCCCGACCCAGAACAGTTCCTACACCTCATCCTGGTACTCAGATTCCCCTCATTCCGCCCGTGGGCCTTCTTTCTCAGTGGGAACAAGAACACGGCCACCATCCCATTCTGTAATAAGGTCTCATGTTCTGACCCTTTATCTGCTGACAGTTCACACCAGGTGCCAGTTCACACCAGGTACAAAGTGCTGTGGATCTTTATTTCAGGGGTCAGAAAGTTCTTTCTGTAAATGGCCAGATAGTAACTCTTTTGAGTTTAAGTTTCCTAGGAGGAGAAAGCCAAGGAAGGAGGGAGAGGCAGGCAGGGAGGGGCACTCTTACCCGTTTTGAAGGAGACCTGTGCCCCGCCAGCAGTGATAAATTCTATGTTCCCGAGATGCAGTATGCCCGCAAGCAACCTCAAAATCTCCCGGACTTCCTCCTTACTAAACTGCATTACGTCCATGGCTGTCTGGAAGATAAGTGACACGTTTAATTGTTTTTCATGTTGTTGTGTTTTTTTCAAATTAAAGAAAATTAAAAAAAAAAAAAAAAAAAAAAGCTCATTGCTCAATAAAATAATTCGATATTGTTCTAAAAGGCAAGAAAAGAAGAAAGAGATGCATGGCCACTTTTAAATGACAAAGACTTGACACAGGTACACATAAAAGAACATGATGTTGAGAACTGTAGCATGTTGAGAACCCAATCGATGAAATAAAAATGAAATCTGCCTGATGGGCAAGCCTCCTAGTTATACTACAAAAAAATTGCCTAAGAGAGTCACAATAATAATGGTGACAAAGAAATACTTTTTTTCTACAAATATCAAAGCATAATGGAATATTTTCTTACACATAAAAAATGGGGGCGGGGGGCAATTTGGTGGAGGTAGGACTGCATTTGGGTCCTCCAGGGTAAGCTCTGGGGCTGTCTCCATGCTAAATGCAGCAAGGACTCACAGAACCGGAGTAAAACTCTGGCCGGAACTCTGCAGGTGGGAGAGACTTTGGATCCTTTTATAACAGATACTGATGGAACTATGAATGGACCTGAGTCTGTCTCCCCAGGACATTCATCACGTCTCTAGTTTTCATTTCTCCAAAGGGTTTTGAAGGTCCTGTCTTGACCTCTGGGTAGTAAATGGAACTTAACATAATGCTGTTTTGGGAAGAATAAAACTAAACAGGAAAGCTACTACTGGGGTTTTGTTCCCAACAAATATCTGAACAACTTTAGTCAGGCGTCTTCTCAATCATATCTAAGATTTGTTCATTTTCTGTTGGGATTTAGGAGCCATATTCATGCCAGGACTCTCACACACACACACACACACACACAACTGTGGACAGAAGTGGCGACAATACTGCTGAAAAGGGCCTACAAAGAGGACTCGGACCCGACATCACTGCAGTGACCACAGGAGCTGGGGAAGAAGGAAACCACGCACTGCTTTGAAGCAACAGAAATTGCAAAAGGAAACAACTGGCGATTTTAAAATGTGAGACGTATAATTTCTTTACAAGGAAAAAACAGTGATGTTGAAACAAAGGGCAAACAC
This sequence comes from Molossus molossus, assembly GCF_014108415.1. Taxonomy (NCBI): domain Eukaryota; kingdom Metazoa; phylum Chordata; class Mammalia; order Chiroptera; family Molossidae; genus Molossus; species Molossus molossus. Next base: position 26,208,825 of record NW_023425366.1, on the reverse strand, counting down.
AATAGACAGGGAAACAGAATTAGAAGAAACAAATGTAAGGGAAAGAGCAAGAACTATACTGGGAGATACACGAGCAACAAAAATAAAATAGGCCCTTCGCAGAGAGGAAGCACAAATCCACAGAGAAATGTTCTCCTTCAGAGAAGTGAAGCGAATTCAAGAAAATCGAAGAACACTTCTATTAAATTAGCAAAACATTTTTTAAGGATCAACCTAAAATTGGTGAAACTGGGATATTTAGGCGCTGGCCAGTGGGACTATAAATGAGTGTGATCTTTCTGGCACACAAGACTGTGCGGCAGCACTGTGCTGGGCCTACATGTCCAAAATCTTATACTAGTCCAAGAGGTTAAGGAAGCTTCTCAGGGCTGCACAACCAAGACTCAAAGTCAGGCTCAACACATCCAAAGTCCAGGTACTTATTATCTATCCAACTTTATGATTTTCCAAGGACATTAAAAAAAAGAAAGAAATCGCCTGTGTAATCTCCCATAACTTCAATGCTGGAAACTGTTCCAAGGAAAATGTCAAAAATAACCAAGTTTTGCAGAATTTCACTACAGTGCTACCTTAATACTTTCAGAGAAAAATAATTCTATCACTATCCTATAATTAGACAAGTCAGAGTAAATCAAGTTGTTAGAATAGTGTATAGTTTATAAAGGAAATTCTAAACAATATATAGAGACATGATTTATATTTGCTTTCTGCTAAGACTCAAGATTATATATATATATTTTTTTAGTTTCTTTTTCTTTATTGATTTTGAGAGAGAGAGAGGGAGAGAGAAACAGAAACATCGATGAGAGAGAACATCGACTGGCTGCTTCTTGCATGCCTCCCACTGGGGATTAGGCCCACAAGCTGGGCATGTACCCTGACTGGGAATCAAACTAGTCACCTCTTGGTGCATGAGTTGACGCTCAACCACTGAGCCAGGCCGGCTGGACTCAAAATTATATATTTAAAATAAAAAAAAACAGGAAAGGAAGAAAACTTACAAAATTTAAAAAATGTTAGTGTCGGTAGGCTCATTAACACTGTGTTCTATCATGTCCTTTAATACTGTTGACATCTTTTTAAACAACAAATGAGACTAGTGATGGGAAAATATCAAGTTGCTCTCTATTCAATGGAATACTACTCACCATAAAGAGGAATAAATTGTGTTATGTGAATGAGTGAAAGAAAGCAGATACAGGACAATACATTCCGTGAGATTTCCTTTACACAAAAGTCTAGAAAAGACAAATCTATACTATGTAGAGTGACTGAAAGATCAGTGGTGTCCCAGGGCTATGGCGGGGTAGCTGGGATTGTCTGGGAAGGGGCGCAAGGAACTTTTAGGGTGTAGAATTGTCTTTTTTTTTTTTTTTAATCCTCATCCAAGAATATTTTTTCTATTTACCATCAGATAGAGTGGGAGGAAGGGAGAGAGAGACAGACACATCAACTGGTTGCCTCCTGCATGACCCGACCAGGGCTGGGGACGAACTGCAACCAAGGTACGTGCCCTTGACCAGAATCAAACCCAAGACTCATTAGTCTGTGGGCCAACACTCCAACCACGGAGCCAAACTGGCCAGGGCTAGAATTGTCTTTTATATTGATTGTAATTGTAGGTACATGGTGATTGTAATTGTAGTTACATGGGTGTGTAAATTCAAAATTCATTGAAATGTATACTTTAAATGGGAACATTTTATTTTATGTACATTATATCTCAATAAAGTTGATTACAAAAAGTAAAAAGACCATGAATTATTTAACCAAGAGTGAGAACATTCATTTCATGGGTATAAAAAAAAATTGATGCAAAAATAAGAATGTATTAGTTAAGTGTTTAATCAATACAAAAGGCGTATGGAAGAATATTCAAATTTACTTATTCTAAAAGCAAAGAAATATGGCTAAGACAGACTATTATGTTCAAGACTTTAAAACAGTGGTATCAGCAAAATCATTATAAAGCACCTATGCTGTGCAAAAGTTAGTATTTCCTTTCTCTATGACTAAAGTTTTCCTCATATCACAAGACATGTTCAATACTAATTTATAAAAATGTTCTAAAGTTGTTATAGGCAGTTAGACAAACATGAGCAGAGCAAGGACAGTGGGCCAGGTACAGAAACTCACCAGGGCAGAAATCCCCAGATGCCTAGAGCAAAGGGCAAGACTGGGAAAACAAAAACCTAGGCCCCAGGGTAACCTTTCCTCCCCTAGCATATCACGGCCATGTGGTTTGAACTCCTTGACTTTCCATATCGCTGGTCATGCGGTTTAGACCCCCGACCTTTTCTTCCCTCAAGATAACATCTAGGCCTCAGTAGCATTTCAGCTCCAGGCCCAGAAAAGCAGCAAAACCTGACAAGCGACGCTGTGGCTGCCCCAGGACCAGCTGCACTGACTAATGACCCCCTGCACTGGCTCCGACCAATCAGCAGAGACCAGACCCTGAAAGAACACACCTGGAAAGCCGATAAATATTCTATTGAGACCCTCCCTGAGGCCTCTCCTCAGATTCCCACTTGTGGGAGAAATAGAAATACCCTCGACACAAAGGACCCAGAGTGTGCTCTCCCCCAGGGGAGCACGCCAGCACCCTTCTCTTCCCCCTTCTTCCCTCCAAGGGACCCCAGGAGACCCGCAACCAGGGGAGCAATGGGCCGCAGCAGCTCCTCCCGGGCTAACCCCCTGAACCTGTCTCCGAGGCCTCCTTTTCTGACTTCCCAGTGAGCCGCCGCAGCCCAGCCTAGGTCTCCTGCTGCTGCTTCTACGCCCTTCCTGTTTCACCATCTTGAGTGTGTTTTTGCTGCGGCCAATACATTCTTGCTTGCTTTTCTATCCTTTCTCTCTTGACTGAAATCTTTCCTTCAAGAAGACAAGAACCGAGGTCTTGTCATCTCACTGGTAACAAGGTCATCTTAGAATGATCACAGAAATGAAAATCTTCTCGGTTTAAGTCACCTACCCAGACTGTAAACATCATTGGAAGAAACAAGATTTTTTTTAAGTTTTTTTTTTCTTTATTGATTTTTAGAGAGAGAGAGAGAGAGAGAGAGAGAGGAAGGGAGAGGGGGAGAGAGAGAAACATCGATGAGAGAGAACATCCTGCCTCCTGCATGCCCCCCACTGGATCAGGCCCACAACCTGGGCATGTGCCCTGGCCAGGAATCGAACTAGCGACCTCTTGGCGCAGGGGTCAGTACTCAACCACTGAGCCACACCGGCCGGGCAAGAAACAAGATTTTTGAAAACTAAGTTTACAGTAGCAAAAAATTTCAAATGAAAAATATCAAAAGATGCCCTATGAAAAAAATTATTGGTTAAGTTGTGAGAATACATACTAAGATTAATATGGAGATACAAAAGTAGATGGATAAAAATGTGCTTACTTCATTAATAAATTTGTGACTTCTTCACTTTCAAGTCCAACTCCAAGTGAGTTAATTAGTGAGGAGTGTGGTGATAAGTGGTAATTGCATTAATCACACCATAGGGTAATTTAATAGCTGTGACCAATTATCACATGTGGGTGTGGGTGCCAAAAGCTGCTGGCCAGAGCCTCCATCCATTGTCTCCCACTGTCCTGTTTACCGCATTTTTAGTAGCAATCCCCACCCTTTTGGCAAGGGTAGCACTTTAAGGTTTATTATAATTATCTTATTTTCTCAACAATAGGGCTCAAGACTTAAAAAAAAAAAAACCCTGGGAAATTCTCAGTCCAGTTTAGAAGCGCTACACAGCAATTTAGCTATAGAACTGGCACAGAGTTATACCAAATATTTTCAATAAAGTCTTTATTAAGCCCATAAAAATTAAATGTTTGCGAAAGTGTGTGAGGCGATGGGGGGAGGGGTGTGTGTGTGACAAACACGTGATACAGTCCCAACCACTGGGACTATGGAAGCTAGGCTGTCACCCTTGAAACAAACAGAGAAGAGCGGTGAATTCTAGGCAGTTCACAGCCAAAGGTGTGTCTGCTCAGGGTCTCAGACATTGGCTGGGAGTGGGGAGGATCCATTCAGGAAGGCAAAGGGACTACAGAGTAACCTTCAGTAAATGGTACAACGGAAATAGTGGAAGGAAGCGCTATTCTGGGCTTAGTCAATTACTACAAGTAACTTAATAATTTATTATGTGATATTATAGCAAGGCCATCATATGCTATTTTATTATATTAAATTTGCTTATACTCCCAAGTTTTCCAACACTGAAAGTGACTGTTTCCAAGCTTGGCAAAATCACGGTTATCAGGTCAACCCTTTACATTTTCATAAAATCTGACTCATGACGAATGAATCTGTGTATGTGTACACGGGCTCACACCATGAAACACCCATGGACATGCCCATAAGGCCGATATGGTGGGGAAATCCCGGAGTGGCCCATGGCCACCACACTGTAAACATTCAGTACTACGGAAGAGGAGGATGACGAGATTACGGCTCTAAGACTCACCTTATCTCACACACATCTCATCAGCCACCATGCTAGTAGGTCAATGCAGGCGACCAAATACATTAGTTGTTACTATTGACTTGAAATAGCTTTTCATCCTGACTGATCAATTCACAGGCAACTGGGAAGGCCACCATAAAAAATGGCCACAAAATTCAGCAGGTCACTGTCCCTGTCCTAGGAAAATATAGGTCCTCCTAAAACTGCTCAGAATACCTCACAGATACTTATTTATATTAACTTCACCAGTTGATGCCAATGATGAATTCTAAAAATACATACATTCTCAATGGAATAAGCACAATTCTTAAAAAATCCTATTGCTAGAGTATATGGACATTAAAGTTGACAAAAAGAATAATGATGTTTTTTGCCCTGGCCAATGTGTCTCTGTGGTTAGAGTGTCGACCCATGCACCAAAGGGTCTCAGGTTTGATTCCTAATTAAGGACACATTCCTGGGTTGCAGATTCAATGCCCAGCCACCACCCCGGTCGGGGCACATGCGGGAGGCAGCCAATCAATGTGTCTCTCTCACTTCGATGTTTCTCTCTCACACATTTTCTCTCTTTCTCTCTCCCTCCCTCCCTTCCTTCCACTGTCTCTAAAAATCAATGGAAAAAATATCCTTGGATGAGGATTAACAACGACAAAAAAAAAGAATAATTTTTTTAGTAGCTAAAAATGAACACCAGCCCTGGCCAGATAGCTCAGCTGGTTAGAGTGTCATCTGGATATGCCAATATTTTCAGGTTCAATCTCCATTCAGGGCACATACAAGAATCAACCAATGAATGCATAAATAAGTGGAACAACAAATCAAGGTTTCTCTCAAAAAAAGAAAAATAAATCAAATTAAAAACATGACCACCAGCCCGGCTGGTAGAGCTCAGTGGCTGAGCATCAACCCATGCACCAAGAAGGTCGACAGTTCGATTCGCAGTCAGGGTACCTGCCCAGGTTGTGGGCCCAATCCCCAGTGGGGGGCATGCAGGAGATGGCCAATCGATGTTCTCTCTTATTGATGTTTCTCTCTTTCTCTCCCTCTCCCTTTCTCTCTAAAAATCAATAAGAAAAAAAAATTAAAAACATGAACGCCAGAGGTGACATGTTCATACATTTTCATAGAAATAACTTCTCTCCATTAGCATTTTAACACACTCTGCAAACAAATGTGCTTGAGCCTCAACAGAATGTGGTCCCTTTCCTTCCTTCAATCCCTAAACCTCTGGGAAAAAGGGCTTTATGGAATTTGAGTATGAAGATACAAATTTAAATGGTATTTGCTCTTAGAAGGAAACATTGAGATGAATTACCTTAAAAAAACACACACAAAAAAAACAGTACAATCTGTTCCCATCATTTTTAGCAGAATGCAGGAATCTTATGGTTTGCTCATTGCCTCCCCAGCGCCTGGCACACAGCAGGTGCCCAGACATGCTGGACATATAAAGTCAACTCCAGTCAGAGGAGTTTGGGGTCTTCTTAACCATTTCTGTGTCACTCCTGGCTACAGAGTGCTGCTCAAGGCAGAAGGACAGGCTGGCTGCTACTAACAATGATATTTATGATCATATTCCTATATTACAGAGTTATGATTTTTAGGAATATAATCATAATAATTATAAAGTTGACATATTTGTTGTAAAGATACATCAGAGAGACTGGTAGAGAATGAAATACAATCCTAGAATTCTGCCTCATGAAGTAACATTTTTGGTATAGTTACAATGTTTTTCTGCATATATAATTATTATATATGCATGTTATATATACAGGGTGAGGCAAATGTAGGCTTACAGCTGTTTGTATGAAAAATAACAATAATTAATAAATAATAATACGAGAATAAATTGTTTTGTGCACGCACAACTGTAAACCTACTTTTGCCCCATCCTGTATGTATGTGTGTGTGTATATAAAATGCTTATTATTATTATTTTTTTTTTTTCTTTATTGATTTTTACAGCGACAGGAAGGGAGAGGGGAGGAGAGAGAGAGAGAATCATCGATGAGAAAGAACATCGATTGGCCGCCTCCTGCATGCCCCCACTGGGGATTGGGCCCACAACCTGGGCATGTGCCCTGACCGTGAATCGAACCGGAGACCTCTTGGTGCATGGATTGATGCTCAACCACTGAGCCACACCAGCCAGGCTATAATGCTTATTATTGAAATAAAAAGATTATAGTACTGTATCCTGCCTTATGCACTTATGTAATAAGCAAGTTTTTCCATACTACTTAATATACATGAGCATATATTTTGCTTGCTACAATAGATCTTGTTTTACGGATATAACAAATTATTTAAGCCAATCTCTAATTCATAATTTTGTAGGGTTAGGGGGAAATAATCTTATTTTTTATAGAAAAGACTATTTTTTCCTCCTTTCTGAAAAGTTGTTCATTTATGTGTTTCTTGTCTGACTACACTGCTTAGAACTTCCCAGAAGAAGGTTAAATAATAACAAAGATTACATGTTCCTGATTTCAATAAACACCAGCTTGGTTGTTGTTGACATTTCTGATGGGCCTACACTAAAAGGTAATTGCAAAGTAAATATTCAGGATCTATCAATAGAATACTTCTGAGTCTGTCATGTACATTCACAAAGCCAAATTTATGTATACATTTTTCTTCCTTTCTAGAAGACCAAAAAGCCTTTCATCATAAGACCAAATTTCAAATGTCAAAACCTATCATTTCAATTTAAAAATAAAAGCTAGCAATCATTGAAACTGGGACAAGCTCCAAAAGTTAACTTGTAGCTAACAAAAAGAACAAACAATTTTGAATCAGAAAAAGATGCCCCAAGAGGAAAGCCCTCAGAGTACCTCGTCAGGTACTCAGGACAAGGGCAGACCTCGATGCCCAGCGCACCCTAGTGGCCACTCAGCTAATCAGTTTCACCTGCAGTGAAACTAAGACTTCGATCATTACAAATCTGTCCATAACCAAGAACAACGTTCTTCTATCATAATGCATGGTTGACCAGCTTCAAGAAAGAAGCAAAATATTGTGTTGAGAATTTTGGCATCTATGTTCACCCGGGATATTGGCCTGTAATTCTCTTTTTTTTGTAGCTTTTTTGTCTGGTTTTGGTATCAGGGTAATGCTGGCTTCATAGAATGAGTTGAAAAGTGTTCCTTCCTCTTCAAATTTTTGGAATAGTTTGAGGATAGGTATTAATTCTTCTTTAAATGTTTGGTGGACTACACCTGTGAAACCGTCTGGTCCTGAAATTTTGTTCAAAGTTTTTTTGATTAGTGCTTCAACTTCATTGCTAGTAACTAGTTCATTCAGATTCTCTGTTTCTTCCTGGTTTCATCTTGGAAGGTTGTATGTTTCTAAAAATGTATCCATTACTTCTAGATTGCCGAATTTGTTGGCATATAATTGATCATTCTTTAATGATCCTTTGTATTTCTCTGGTGTTGGTTGTAATCTCTCCTCTTTCATTTTCTGACTTATTTGTATTCTCTCTCTTTTCTGCTTGATGAGTCTTGCTAAAGGCTGGTCAATTTTATCTATCCTCTCAAACTATTAACTCTTAGTTTCATTAATCTTTTCTATTGTTTTTATTTTCTATTTCATTTATTTCTGCTTTGATCTTTATTATTTCCTTCCTTCTGCTTATTTTGGGTTTATTTACAATAACCAAGATATAGAAGCAACCTAGGTATCCATTGATTGTTGAATGAATAAAGAAAATGTGGTGGTGTGTGTATTACACATACACACAGGAATAATATGCAGATATAAAATAATGAAATCTTGCCATTTGGGACAACATGGATGGATCTAGTGAAATATTATGCCTAGTGAAATAAGTCCTACAGAGAAAAACAAATACCATACGGTTTCACTTATATGTGGAATCTAAAAACAAAACAGACTCACAGAAACAGAGACCAAAGAAATGGTTACCAGAAGGGTGGGGTTACCAGGGGGAGGGTGAAAAGTGGGAGGGCAGTATAGTCAACAATATTTGTTTATATGGTGACAGGTGGTTACTAGAATTAGTGGGGTGATCACACTGTAAAGTATAAAAATGTGAATCATTTACTGTACACCCGAAACTCATATAACCAATATAAGATTGCATATCAACTACACTTAAAAAATTTTTTTAAAAAAGAAGCAAAAATAAAACAAAATAGAAAAAAATTCTGAGACAAGTCTTTTTTTGGCAACTCATCCAAAATAAGAATGAGTGTTTTTATTTATTCTAAGACAAGATCTTTCAGCAAAGAGAGTAATACAGTAAATGAATTGTGAACAGAAAAAATCTGAGTCATGAGAGAAGTTTTAAGAGCCAAAATACAATTGAGAAATAAAACAAATACTGTTCTCAGACAGTGGTGCAAATGTAATTAAAAAAATTTTTTTTGGAAACAGAAAATAAAACCTGTCACTTTTGGCGGGGGTTGGGGGGGGGGCACACTCCTAATAAGGGAAAATAAGAAAGTAACTTACAATAACTTCCCTAAAGGATTCCTGGTCACTGATTGTCTTGTCTTCTACACATCCAGACTGATTCAAGTAGTGGTAGTTTTCTGGCACAGATAAATAGAATTCTTCTACAAAAAGGAAAAAACAAACAAACAAAAAACAATATCAATACTTGACTGGTTGGGATAGACCAAATCTGTTTTCACTTTAAGATATTAAAATCAAATACATACATAATTTTGTGCTAATAGTCCCCTATTAAGATCAAGTTCTCAATCAGATCAGAAAGATAGAAAGAACTTAATGAAACTAAATGAGATGATAGAAATGTTACTAAAAAATAATAATAATCGATGAGGATCCTGTTTTGATTGTTTTCTCTTAAAAATCAAATGTTCAGTCCTGGCCAGTGTGACTCGGTTTGTTGGGCAGTGTCCCATGCACCAAAAGGTTGCTAGATTCGATCCCAGGTCAGGGCACCTGCCGGAGTTGCAACCCGACCCCCAGTAGGGAGGGTGCAGGAAACAGCTGATCAGTGTTTCTCTCCTTCCCTCTCCCTCTAAAAATCAATAAAAGTATTATTTTATTTTTAAAGCAAATGTTCAGAAATTAGCTTTATTTGGGCATAGCTTCAAAGTAAAACCAGTTGTAACACATTATACATATATATTCATATTCTTTAATTCAGAAAAGTACCAAGATTCCAAAAACAAACAAAATTTATTATTTCCATATTGATGATTTTCCTTGTACATAATTTGGCTCTAAAAGGAACTCAACGTCTTTTGATATTCTCATACATTTCGCATCAATTGGTGGACCATCAACAAAGTCCAAACCATCCTGATGGTTTTTACATGGAAAACAAGTCGCTAATGCATATTTCTCCGGGCTGTCCCATTCACTTACCTGTCTGTTCCCGCTCCAGCCCCGCCAGCAGTGCATAGAATATGTGGTAATTCCTCTCCCCAGGATTCTGCCTTACTACTCGGTTCTGTGGAAGTAAATCAGATTTCTATTCAGAGATGTTTCCCCTGCTTAACTAACACAAACCAATACTTTCTGAAATTTGTTATTATGAAAGAGAACATGAATTAAATCATGCTTACTTACTTTTTCTAATAAATCTTCATGTGAAAAGCAATGGCAAGTCAAGGAACAAAACCAGGATGTGACCCACTTAATTAGTCTTTAATTTTCTGTTCTTTGTTACCCAAATAATTACAATTTCCCATTCCTCTGACATTGAGACTTCCGGTAAGCCCTCCAAGTGCAGACTATTTCACCTAAATCCAATTTCGAACATGACACATGGTGCCCTAGGACCTACCCAAACTATGTGGCAAAATTGATTTTAAACAACAAACAGCTGATGTTTGATCATAAATCCATTTTTTCAGATTATGGACATGATATCAGAGATTTCCAAAAGAAGAATGGTCCTTTATCTCCTAGAATAATTAACAGGTCATGCATAGTAATATTAAAGCAGTAACTAGGTATAAAAAAACAGACAGAGAGGTTTCATTTTCAGTCTTCATCTGTCCTTATAAGAACAGTTTCTACCAGTGGCGTCAAATACTGCAGACAAAAAAACTAAACAAAACAGGATACAATCTACAATTCTCCCGCCCTGAATATTTCCCTTCTGGCAGATGTTCAGCTGAACGAACTTCCCAAAGCGACTGGAGTTGTTGTTGTACACAGTCTTGGCATTGCCGAAAGCTTCCATGATGGGGCTGAAAAGGAGTCGGGACAGCGGAGTGTTAATTAGGGTGGATCTCAAAACACCAAGGACATTCCCCACAGATGTCAAAATATACCAGTGCAAGAGAAGTCTGAAATCAAAAGGACCCGCGGGGATTATTTCTTACAGAGGAGCCAGATTTTCAAAGCACTTGCTGAAATGGGTTTATCATGAATGTCCATCTTGAAGGTGAGATCTCATGGCTGGTGGTAGGGTCCAGGATGTGTGGGTACAGGATGCTACACGGAGTGAGACCATAAAGGCTCAGCCCTGCACAGATTAGCTTGGGTTTATCGACACCAGCCAGGATTACACAGAAAAAGCCCCTATTCCAATTCTAGAGACTGAAAATAATCCAGTCCTAAAAACTCGACCCATTTGTTCTGTGTGCTGGGAGCAGGCCCTGGTTCTTCTCTGATTTTAATAGTGGGCAGACTAGATCAAGGGTCAGCATGCTTTTTCTGCCAAGGACCAGATAATAACTAGTTTTGGCTGTGTGGGCTACGAAGGCCTTTGTTGCACTAGCTCTGCCGTGATAGCCTGAAAGCAGCTACAGATAACCATAAACAAATGAGTGTCTGTGTCCCAATAACATTTAATTCATAACAACAGGCTGCAGCGGGGAGGTGAAACATTCTGAAGATGGATGGTGGAAACGGCCACATACAATGTGAATGAACCTGATGGCACTTCACTGTGCGCTACAAAACGTTTCCAGTTCTAAATTATGTGTATGTTATCACAATTTTAAAAATAAAGTTTGAATGCTAAAAAAACAAAACACACACACACAACAAAAACCAGCTGCAGGATATGAACTAACAATAAGGACTACGTTTGTAGATTCCTGGACTGATTTCTACATAATAGGATCTATAAAGTCCCTATAGATTCTAAAATATTGTAAGATGCAAATCAGATACTGGGCAACTGCATATTTTAAAGAAAATTCTAGATGCGACCTCACCACACAGCCCTCTTTCAAAGGCTTGAGGCTCACTGCCATCAGATGTACCTCATCTTCTGCCACATGACGCTACAAAAGTGCCACCTGCTCACATGGCACTTCCAAAGGGCAGATGGCAGAGCAGAGTCCCCCTGCACACAGTGGTGGGGTGCCGAAGTGTCTGCTGATAAGGCCTCCAAAATGCTAGTCGAGGACTCTGGTAGGAGACCTCCCCAACACATGCCTGGCCCACGGATGGAGGAGCCATTGTTGGTGGTAGGGCTACTAGAAACAGCTATGGGCTACTAGAAACAGCTACAGGCTACTAGAAACGGCTATGTGCATGTCAAGACTTTTCCTTGAGAACCCGTAAAACAGAAACCAAGAGAAAGAGAAAACAGACCCACTAATCGAACTCTTTAAGCCATACCGTGAGGAGAGGGAATCCTGTTTGCTGGCAATGAGAACCACGAGAAAGAAATACCTGCTCTCCAGGATGGCTTGTTCAACACAGGATGTCTTGTCCTTCACAGAGAGCTCCAAAGACTGTTGACTGATGACTGATAAAAACTTGAGGATCAATTTAGTGCTTTCGGTTTTACCTGCCCCACTTTCACCACTGAAAGACAAAATGCAAAAGTGTGTGCTTCTAAGTATAATTTCTTGTACAAAGATCATCTTGGCCAATGTCACCACAATCTGTCCACGGCACTGCTGCTGAAAGGTGGGGGAAGAGGGCTCAAAGCGCGTCTCGAGAGCTGAACGAAAGTGGAAGCCCTTGGTCCCGCTGGCCACACCGGGTGATGAATGCCAATCAGGGCACACACGGCCAACAGAAGTACCTTTGCTAAGGTCACACGATAAGATAGACAGCGCCTTTCACAGGTCTACTAGAACATCCCAGACATCTCAACAGTGCCGGGCCGCTCGCCAACATTCGGTAGAAGTTTGTTAAATGAATAAGCCTGTTAACGGTATGTTTCTGGGGAACTTTAAGCAGGTCACTGTGCATAGAAATGCAGTCAGTCAGCCCTGGCCAGTTTGGCTCAGCAGTTAGAGTGTTGGCCTGAGGACCAGAGAGTCCCAGGTTTGGTTCCCGCTAAGGGCATATACCTCAGTTGCAGTTTGTTCCCAGCCCTGGTTGGAGTCGTGTGGGTGGTGACTGGTCGATGTGTCTCTCTCACATCGATGTTTCTCTCTCTCTCCCCCCTCCTTTCCTCCCGCTCTATCTGAAGATAAATGTAAAAATGTCCTCAGGTGAGGATTAAAAAAAAAAGGAAAGAAATGCAATCACTCAAATATTATTGCGGGGACAAGGAATGACCCCCAGGTACCCGACCCACACTAAGTGATTTTATTCCCACGACAGTCCCACGAGGGAGGCAGTGGCTAGACATCCAGTCAGAGCTGAACGGCAGGTCTGCCTGAGTGAAGTCCTGCAGAGAATGAGCTTCAGTGCCGGTTACGGAAACGTGTACAGGGTACAACGCAATGCAGAGGGAAGGGGCCAATGGGAGAAGTAACTAAGGGAAAAGCTGTGCCTTTAACAACGGGCAGACACCAGCCAGGCAAAGGAAAGGGGAAGGCCTGGGTGAAGACAATGCGAGCGAAAGCGCAGAAGCCAGGAGAGCTTCGAAAGGCCTACGAGGCAGCAGGACTCTGGCTGGGTGGGCGGGACTGAGAGGTGGAGGAGAGTGTGGGGCTGATGGACCGCGTGTGAACACTGGGGGGCACCTGTGGGGGACAGAAGGCAAAGACAGCTCACTGAAGTTGCCGGGGAACAACTGGGCTCTGGAGTTAATGCCCCAGGAGAGAGAGGTCCCTCGGGGAGATCAGCTGTTATAATCCAGGTATGCGGTCGTAGGTCCTGGACAAGTCCAACCAGGCTGGAAATGGAAAGGAAGGTATGGAGATGGAAGATATTTGAAAGGAGAAACTCAATTTTGTGTAAGGCACCATGCTTGGTCCTGTGGGGAGAACAGAAGTCGTAAACCAGGGACATGAGCGACAGCACCTCAACACCAGCAACATCACAAGGCAGCATGTCAACAACAGCTAACTGGGCGACAACAGATGAGCTGCACAGACCTTGTACAGAAGCACTCGCTGAGTGCCAAGATCTATGGAGTTATCACGAAAGAGGAATTTTGCTGAAAACATGGTGAAAGCACATGGAATAAAGGAGAGGAAATGGCTCAAAAATGATACCCTCTGTTCCCTGCTGGGTGCCACAGGCCTGTGGGGAAGCCCACTGGTCCAGGCTGTCGCAGTAATTCCCCTTGCAGGCTGCCCGAGCAGGAGTCAGGATCTCAGCCAGACAGACTGAAGTCATGTGTGCTGAGGGCCCCCGGGGAGGCCAGCATGCACACCAAAGAGGACAGGCAGAGACCCACCCCCACTCCACATGGCTGCAGACATCAAATACCTGGAATCCACACCTTCCTTGAGATCATAAAGCAAAAACCAAGAACAGCACCCAGCAGGAGTGGCTGAATCCACAACCCTGAACCAGCCCAAATTGTGTTGTCTGAAATAATAAAGGCCCATGCAAGTTAGGCCACTCTGGTTGGGTTTTCTGTTGTCAGAAACCAGAATCTTCCCAGTACGGGGCTCACATTCATCTTCCCATAACTGGCACCTGCCCAGCTCAGTGGCTGGCACACTGGAGGCATTCAGCAGGGATATACTGAGTGAGCAACACAGAAACCAAGAGAAAGTTGCAAGAATAGATTTAAATAAGTCTCGCTATTAAAAACACACACACACACACACACACACCTACCTTGCAGTTGATGATTAAATTACGTTCAAACAAACAGAACTGAAAGCCGTAAATTCTCTTCCTAAACATGTGAGGCAGAAATAACGTTCCATGTTCCCCAACCCCACCTCTTACCCTCCAGCACACAGAAGTAGACAACATCCCAACCTCCCTGCAGGGAGAACAGCAATCAGTAACAGGGACTGGATGCGGCCAACAGAACAACTGAGCAAGAGGGACATGTGCCGTTTCCTTGTCTGGTGCCTAAAACCCCCTCCGTGGTCCTCTGGACTCTAGACTCCACCTGCCTCACCTGCCACCCAGGTGCCCTCCGAGATCCAGACAAAGTAACGTGAAGTCAAGTCGAGTCTCTCAGCTTCCCAGGTGGGACTGCTAGATGAGCGAGAAAAATACCATGCCTGTTACACCCCTGCAGTTTGGGGGCTGTTGCTGCAGCAATCAGCCTGCCTGAACAAACACAACACGGCAAAAATACAATCACAGAGAAGACACCACTCAAACTCAAGGCAAAGACTGGCTGGTGAAGACGACCCAGCACTCTCATCGTCATTCACAAGTCACGGAGATCGATCTGCATCAACCTTCAGCCTCATTTGCTCTCACTGGAGCTATTTTCTTCAAGCATCTCCTATAGTACACCTGTTTTGATGTTCTGGTAAAACTTGAAATGAAGATGAAGCCCGGATTTACACCGTGCTCTGCAGCAGCTTCTCAACCTTGGCTGCACACTAGAATCATCGAATACGTCCCTCCTCCGAACCTACAGAGAACTCAGTCATCACTGCTTAAGACTTGTCCAGATGATTCTCCGCTGAAGCCAGGTTTGGGAAGCCCGACTCCTGAAAGCAGTCTCACGCACAGGGCTGCCCCGGGAGATGAGAAGGGGGCTGCTGTGAACAGACCACGGACATGGTAATAAACAAGGCAACAAATAAAAAGAAATAACTCACAAGTCGTTAAAATCCACACATGCCGGATGATCCCAGTCATTAATGTCCAGGCAGAAGTACACGTACTCTAGCCCTCCCTTGCCCCACCCCTGCCTGTGACGTCAACATTCCTGATGAAGACGATTTACTGAGGGTCAGGCAGGCACAATCTCTCAAGCAACGGCAGGAATGTCTCCGCAGGTGTTCCTTCCTGCCCTGAACTTTCAGCGCCTCTGTGTGTCAGGCTGTGCTGAGGGCTGGGCCACAGCCATGAGCAAAGCGTCCAAGGTCAGTGTTTGTCTATGATCTCAAAGCAGAAACACAGACGGATGGTCAATGCTCTCAAATGCCAATCTCAGAAGATGGGGATTCATAATTTAGACGGAGGGTGAGGGTTCAGTAAAGACCTCTGGGAAAATGACATGCAGGCTGAAATGCAAAAATGTGCACAGGGGTTAACTGGGTGAAAATGGGGGAGGAGAGGGAAAGGGAAGGGAAGGGAAGGGATGGCAGGGGAGGGCAGAGAAAGAGAGGGAAGGGCAGGGGAGGGGAGGGAGGGAAGGGGAGGGCAGGCGAGGGCAGGGCAGGCGAGGGGAGGGGAGGGGAGGGCAGGCGAGGGCAGGGCAGGCGAGGGCAGGGCAGGCGAGGGCAGGGCAGGCGAGGGGAGGGCAGGCGAGGGGAGGGCAGGCGAGGGGAGGGCAGGCGAGGGCAGGGCAGGCGAGGGCAGGGCAGGCGAGGGCAGGGCAGGCGAGGGCAGGGCAGGCGAGGGCAGGGCAGGCGAGGGCAGGGCAGGCGAGGGCAGGGCAGGCGAGGGGAGGGGCCAGGATTTCAGCCAAAGAGAAAACCAAACACCAAGAACAGTCAAATTAACAAGACTAATTTAACCCTCTGGCTAATTCTCTCACTGTGACTGCCTTTTCGTGGAGTTGAACCTTTTCTCCCTGGGCCAGGTGGTGACTCTTTATCCACCTCCTCCCTGGCTCCAGCCACTGTAAACCAGGAACTCCTGCAGCAATGCCAATGCTATTTCGCCTTCGCAAACGTGTCACTCACATCTCCAGTCCCACACTGTTCTCATAGCCCAGGGCACCAACATGCCTGCAAACGCAAACATGGGCTTCAGTAAACATGTACACCGGACGGACTCAAACGAGCTTATACTTTATAAAGATACTGGTGAAAGAAAAACACCCCAAAGTACCGCATGAGGCCTCGAAGGCTGTATCAGAAGTTCTGAGAATTCCGTCACTGGCAGAATGGAAGTCACAGGACAGCTGCTCCGGAGGGGGTCATGATCAGGTTCCAGGTTTCAAAGAGTCACTGTGCAGAGTTTGGAGAGTGGAGAATGGATCCAGGGGAGCAAGACAGGAAGTGGGGAGATAGGATGAGGAACAGGGATGAGAAGTGAGCGGCCCAGGACAGACTGCAGGGGTGGGGGTAGGGGGATGAAATGGCTGGTGGCCCTGGTCAGAGGGTTTGTTGGTAAGTGACAGGGAGCGTGGGGAGACTCCGAGAGCCCAGGGAGCTTGCTGGCATGATGACCTGGGTGTGGTGACACAGATGTGCACGCCTGTCGGTACTCATCAAACCGCACATGTAAGAACAGTACACTTTGCTATATGTAAGTTTACTTTGGGGGGGGTGCTTTTATTTTTTTGTAATATTATTGGTTCTTTTTAAAAAAATTTTTTTCTTTGAGAGAGAGACAGAGAGAGAGAGAAACATCGATGAGAGAACATCGATTGGCCACCTCCTGCACGCCCCCCACTGGGGATCAGGCCCACAACCTGGGCATGTGCCCTGACTAAGAATCGAACTGGCGATCTCTTGGTGCATGGGTCGACACTCAACCACTGAGCCACACTGGCTGGGTGGGGAGGTTGGGGGGGGGGGGGAATGGATGCTTTTAGATCCAAGAATGACTTCTTGATCTCAGGCTTAGAACCTGGCAGAATGGAAAGTCTACTTGCTGAGAATGCAAAGCATGAGAGGAGAAACCACTTCTGGGAGAAAATTAGGACGCATTAGGACATGCCACCCAAGAGGCCCACAAACACCTTTGTGAAGACACCTCAGGGGCACGTGGCTTCCGTCTGGAACTTGGAGGAGAAACTGGCGTGGGAGGTGTTGAAGTCTGGGGTCCCGAGGTCAGAGGAAAGGCAGCTCGGTTAGCAGATGAGGTGGAAAACGGCTGAGGGGAGGCGTGTCCAGAGAGCGAGGAAGAAACCCAGAGTGGTGGAGCGCTGGGGAACCGTGTGATGCGATGGGCTATGCAATGTAAGGTGCATCTATTGTTTTTTAATGGAACACAATAGAGATTTTTGAACGATGACTCCAGATATCCAGGAGAAAGGGAGAGGTCAGAAAATCAGGGCAGGAGACTTCAAAGACGGAGCAAAGACCCAGGGAAGCAGAGGAGGGATCTGGACCACACAGGAAGGAAGGGGCCTCTGATGTGAACGGGCCCTTTATCCACCCCACAGGCCAGTCTCCAGATCAGGGCAGGTGCGTCCGCAAACTATGGCCCCCAAATCTGCCTGGCTTCCCCTTCTTGTAAATAAACTTTTATCGGAACACAGCCTGGCTGTTCATTTGTGTACTGTCTATAAACGCTTTCACGCTCCAAGGGCAGAGTTGAGTGGTTGTGACAAAAGTGGTCTCACCCACAGAGCCTCTAATATATGCATACACCTTGGCCCTTTGCTGACACCTGACACATCTGCATCCTGTCGATCAAATCCCTCTGGTTCACATGATACATCAATCAATTCCTTGCTTGGAGAAGACCAGGGAAACATCTCTACTGTCTAGAGTAGCGGTTCTCAACCCGTGGGTTGCAACCCCTTTGGGGGTTGAACGACCCTTTTACAGGGGTTGCCTAAGACCATCAGAAAACACATATTTCTGATGGTCTTAGGAACTGAGACACCGCTCCTCTATCCATCTCCAGGAGGGTCTGCCCACATGCAGATACGCCCACATAGAACATGAGGAACTGTATTAAAGGGTCACAGCATTAGGAAGGTTGAGACCCGCTGGTCTAGAGGATTTAGTCCAAAGGGCTCAGCAAACAGGACAAAATCCTTAAAGTTCGACCCTGTTCCAGGAATTAGGATTCTGTTCTGACATGAACACAGCGAGACTCAAGTTCAAAGCCTGTGTCGGCTGTTCATAGCAGCTCTCGGGGTGCTCTGAGGATGACACACAAACCTGTCTCCTCAATAAAAGTCAGCTCCCTTCCACTCTTTGCCCAGCTCCCTCACGCCCCTCAGCCAGCCCCACAGCCTTACTGCCAGAGTCCATTTCCTAATTCTTCTTGCTTTGCCAAATAGCTATGTTTTTGCAAATGCTTCTGTGCCCTTCCTCCCAACTATGCCGGCAAAACTCCTACATAATCACATGCCACTTTCTCTATGAAATATTCCCTTGGCTCCTTCTTGAGTATCTACTGCCACCTTCTCTGACCAGCCATGCATTATTTCTCTTACAACATCTGGCAGGCTGAACTGAAATTATTTACACCAGTTTCTTCCCGTCAGAGTAGAGGCTCCTGAAAGGCAGTGATTGGGTCTTTTTTAAAACCCCCAAAGCCTCGCATAGTAACCTACATATTACGTGAGCCTGAGACGTGCCCTATGCCTTATTTTTGTTGGTACCTTCCTAAGCCAGGATGCAAGTTTCGTTCACTGTTCCAATTCAATCATTTCTAAATACATTACGAGAAAAAGAAAAATACAGAACACCTTATTATCATTCCAGGATATAAACAATATAGGTAAGAAGAAATCACTTTGGTTTTGGAAAACCAAAATATGCAAAGGAAGCAGAGAGCTAAGCCAACAGTCGCTCCTTCTGTTCATCCTTTGATTGACAACTGTTGAAGGCTGGCCCTCTGCCAGACACTGTCCTGGGCACAGGTGAATTAGCCACAGACCTTGCCTTCAGGGTGTATCTTAAAACTTCACATATACTAAACTCTGCCTGCTCAGTAGAATGTATGAAAAACTGAAGTCAATACAGAATGTACTAGATTAACCAAGATCAAATGCTGACCTGGTCAGTTAGATGGAAAAGAATTCTTAAATAAGTTCTAAATGTATACATTTATATTTTTAAAACAATAATAGCATAAGAATTCTTCACTTAAATGTGCACAAGCTCGAGAGAGGTCAACAACCTTGAAAGTGAGGCCAACAAAAGAGGCTTGGCATAAAAGCCGAGAGTGGCACCAACAGCAACTAGCCGGGGACCTTGGCCAAGTGATGTGGGCGCTTAAAGTGAAAGAAAAATGTATCTATGAAGTCTTGTCTAGTTCCAAACAGGCTTATTTTCTGATTTAAAAGATATCAGCATGAGATGTTTCGGCCACCAGGGGGCAGACAATGCCTGAGGAAATCTAAATAAGGCTTTGTATCCTGCAATTTTTATTTTTGTACTCAATTTTCTCTTAATTCCCACAGCCCCAACCTCCACTTTAAAAAAAAAAAAAAAACTGCCAGAGAGCTATTAAAAGCCAAAACACATTTTAATGAGAAATCTATTCTTAAAGACTGTTTCCTGAGTTAATTTAGATAAATACAGTTCGTTTTTCACATTAGCATGACACAATGGGAGCTTTCTGCTTAGGATCCACTCCCCCACCTCCTCCACCTGACTGCCAACTCTTTTCATTTTATTACACACACACACACACACACACACACACGTGCACAATGATCTCATTTGATTTTTCACTTTCTTCCTAAGCTACTTTGTCTAGCAAGTAATATATTACTCCTCCTCTCATTTTTTTCCACTTAAAGTAATAAGCACGAGCCATTACTGATGACAAATATTCAGGTACCTAAGTGTGGTCATCAATTCAATCTTCTTAAAATAGAGTAAGTTCTCTTTCTTTCTGTTCATCTTATTCCACTAGATTCTGCATGTTGAAATAGTGATCTTAAATTCTAACTTCTGAACTTTAGTGAAGTCATCTGAAAGAACCCAGAAATAGTGCTTCTAGTCATAAGGCAAGTTACTTCACTGGGAATGTGACTCTCAAAAGCTTGGTTTTTATATGAAGCAAGTAGCTTTATTTACATTAACTGCAAGTTATAATCATTCCTATTTACTTAGCTGAATAAAATGGCAGTCCTTCTATCTGAGTGGTTTGCACAGCCCAGCACATGGGCACCAGTAAGGTGATGGAAAAAAGAGTATCAGCCCAGATGTTTCCCTCCCCTTAAAGAAAGAGGAAGAGAGAGGTGGGCAGAGAGAATATGGGAAAGGCACTGTTTTGTGTTCATATTCCTATCATGCCGATTTGTTACAAAAGCAAGGACCCAAGAACAAACTGCCAGTAAGAAGAACACGACCCCCGACAGTAGTTTTGTGTGTGTAGGTATCATATGGAAGGACCACATCAAAGTGCTGCTGAAGGCTTCAACAAGTTGATGCCTGGGAAGTTCTTGGCACAGTGTCCAATACAGTTAACCCTTCAGAAAAGGACAGCTGTTTTATTTCTTAGTACCTTCCACTGGGTACCACACAAGGCAGGGCGAGTACCTTGCAAATGCCCTTGGCTGGGGGCCCCTCCATTTCCCCTCCCTGGGGTTTCCATGAAGGGCTTCCTCTGACATGTCTGCCCCCCCACAACCCCATGACCCCTCCATCTTCACAGGACAAGAGCAGCTCCTCTGACAGGTGAATTGGGGGGGAAGTTGGTCTGCTCCTCACCATCTAGCACTGGTTTCCCATAGGACTGTGGCCACCAGTTACCTGCCTGTATCCGCGACCAAGCGGGTCTGTCAATTCTGGGCTGCAGTGCTAGCAATCCTAATTGGCTGAAAGTCTAAAGCTGCCATATGACTGTCGATCTGTTTCCTGGACTTCCATTGAGTCAAAAATCCAGAGGGTAGGTGTGGCCTTATTCATTATCCTCCCCAATCCAAACACCCTTTCCTCTCGAAACAATGTAATTATTTTGCCAAAAGTGGGGACTAGACAGCCATGTAAAAGAAATGTCAAAATCTTTCACTCCCCCAGTTCTGTTTGTACACCGCAGGTTCTCAGTGACAGCCTCGCTCCATAAGCCAGTGCCTGGAGGATGAATGAATGAAGTGCCTGGGCCGCCACAGAAACCACTGAAGGTGACCTCCAGCCCGCCTGCTTTGGATACCTTCCAGGGCATTCTGATCTAAACGAGAACAGGATTCCCATATAAACAACTAGTAAGATCCAATAAGATGTCACCAGAATATAGGTGATGAGGCACTTTGAATTAGTTAATAAAAACTAAGAAGTGTTTTTAAAGAAATAGATTCTATTGGTTTTTTAGACAGTTCCTAGTAATCTAGGTTTCCACAGTGGGACTTCTGGAGGTTTATTTATTTATTTATTTTTTTATCCTCACCCGAGGACATTTTTTTGATATTTTGTTCAGATAGCGTGGGAGGGAGGGGGAGAGAGAGAGAGAAACATCGACATGAAGGGACACATAGAGTGGCTGCCACCCGCACAACCCAACCAGGGCCGGGGACAAACTGCAACTGAGGTACGTGCCCTTAGCGGGAACCGAACCTGGGTCTCTTGGGACCGCAGGCCGACGCTCTAACCGCTGAACCAAACCAGCCAGGGCTGGAGGTTTATTTTTTATTTTTTTAATTTTTATTTTTTATCCTCACCCGAGGATATTTTTCCATTTTTTGTACAGATAGAGTGGGAGGGAGAGAGAGAGAAACATCGACGTGAAGGGACACATCGAGTGGCTGCCACCCGCACAACCCAACCAGGGCCGGGGACAAACTGCAACTGAGGTACGTGCCCTTAGCGGGAACCGAACCCGGGTCTCTCCGGACCGCAGGCCGACACTCTAACCGCTGAGCCAAACTGGCCAGGGCTGGAGGTTTATTTTAATAAATGAGTAAGACTCGGCTGAAATAGATATGTCAAGACGCCTCCTTCTCTCTCACCAAAAGAAATGAAATACAATAAGCATGTCCTTCTATAAGTTCCTTAACATATAATAACGATCCCTTTTCTACAGCCAAGTCAAAAGTACACTTTAGTAGCATCCAAGTAAAACCACGAAAATGTCTCCAAATTTTGAAGATTTCATCTAGAGTAATATTACATGCAAGAAAAAAAAGGCTGCCCAAACATGCAAGCATTCTGTCTAGCGCTCTAGAATAACAAACATTTTAAATTGAAGGAACTACGCAACATGTCCTTAAATCCACAGGAAGACCAAGCCTCACAATTGGAATAAACTGAAGAATAATTAAAGCAAATTAGAAAAAAACAAACAAATGGAGTAATTATTCTAAGGACAAACGTCAACAAACGTCATACACGCTGCTATTCTAAGGGAGCTCCTCCTGTCTTAAAGCTGTAGTTATAAGCCATTCAAAATGGAAAACTTCATCTGAGAAATTCAGGCACTGAGGAATTTTTTCCTGACTGTGCTCAGCAGGTTAGGGTGGGGTCTGGCTGAGAAAGCGCTGCAGGTAGACCCCAATGGGTGCGGACGGCTGGCTCTCCAAAGGTCCCCTCTGCAGCCGCGTGGTCGGTCGGTTACCTGATGAGGACGCACTGGTTGTCGTGACGCTTCCACAGGCAGCGGTAGCACTCGTTGGCCACAGCGAAAATGTGGGGGGGCAGCTCCCCCAGGTGGCCCTTGCTGTAGCGCTCCATGGTGGCGTGCTCGTACAGGCCGGCGATGGGCTTGTACGGGTTCACCGAGGCGATGATGGAGCCGATGTAGGTCTGCAAGCACAGGGACACCCAGTTACACGCGGCACTGCCCCGAGGAGCTGGGCGAAGGCATCGCAACCTCCACCCACGCCGGGGCTGGGGCTGGGGCTGGGGCTGGGGCTGGGGCTGGGGATGGGGCTGGGGCTGGGGCAGGGGCTGGGGCTGGGGCAGGGGCAGGGGCTGGGGCTGGGGCTGGGGAATCTGCAGGCAGCTCAGTATGGCTCCGCTCTGAAGGGGAGTCGCTGCCACATGAAAGGCTGGGGAAGCCTGGGCTTGAACAGAGTCCACCAAGTGTGGGAAAGGTGACGTCTGCTCCCCACTGCATACGTTTTTCCTGTAACTTTTTTTTTAAATCCTCACCTGAGGACATTTTTGCATTTATCTTCAGATAGAGTGGGAGGGAGAGAGGGAGGAATAGAGAGAAAGAAACATCGATGCAAGAGAGACACATCGAGTGGTTGCCACCCATACGACCCCAACCAGGGCCGGGGACAAACTGCAACCGAGGCACGTGCCCTTAGTGGGGACGAGGCACGTTCCCTTAGTGGGGACGGAACCCAGTTCTCTCTGGTCCTCGGGCCGACGTTCTAATGGCTGAGCCAAACCGGCCAGGGCATCTCCTGTAACTTTTGATACAAAATCTTGTCATTCTAGACAAGTGAATAAAACCATTCCAAAGGGGACTTGCTATCAAAGGAAAACAAGAGAAAGAAGAGGGTGAGGCGGCCCGGCCCGGAGCCCTGTCCCCGTGACCTCCTAACCCTGTCCTCCGCAGGTGGGAGTAAAGAGAACAGAGAGGCCGAGGGGCTGGAGGAGGAGGGATGGACAGTTACTGTCGAATGGGTACAGAGTTTTGTTGGGATGGTGAGAACTTCTGGAGACACACAGTGGTTATGGTTGCAAAACAATGCAAATGTATTTTTTTATTTTTCAATTATAGTTGATGTACTATATTAGTTTCTGATGTACAACCCCATGATTAGACATTTATATAACTTATAAAGATCACACCTATAATGCAGATGTATTTAATGCACTGAGTTATACACGTAAAAGAGTCAAAATGGTAAATTTGATGTTATGTGTATTCAACCACAACATTTAAAGGTAACAAGGCCATTTGAAAACCCTAGGTAGTCAGTCATCTCAAAGGGTTCCTGAGGTACCACACTGCTTACCTGGAGCGTAGCTGACGGACAAGCTTACCTTTCTGGAACAAAAGCCAGGCCAGAAACTAAGCCAAATCTTCAGAGCAACAAGACAGAGGCCACCGAGTTATGCAAATGGAGGGCCTTGTGTCTTCCATATGGAAATACATATCCACTTGCACTTCTGCAAGATGCTAGCAAGTTTGGTTGTCTGGTTTCCAGGCTCAGACCCGAAGAGAAGGAGGAGGCAGAGTCCTGCAACCACCGCCCACCCGCCAGCCAGCTTTTAAGGCACTTGTGAGCTGTGCAAGGGCTTTAGGGGTGTTATGGGCTGAACTGTGCCCCTCCATTGGATACAGCCTTTAAAGAGATGTTAACCATTAGGGTGGGCACTAATCCAATCTGACTGGTGTTCTTATAAGAAAAAGAAATTTGGACACAGAGAGACAGCAGAGATGTCTGTGCACAGATAAAGACCACATGAGGGCGCTAAAGAGAGCACAGAAGGAGAGAGCCCTTGGAAGTAATCAGTCCTGCCAGATAACTTGACCTTGGGCTTGTAGGCTCCGGAACTGAGAGAAAAACCAACTCCTGCTGTGTAAGCCTCGCAGTCTGTTACTTTGTTACGGCAGCCGGAGCAGACTAGTACAGAGGGCCTTGATCCCCTTCAACACTCACAGTAACCCTGGGAGGGCCACAGTATTACTACCCGTTTTTCCGATGAGGAAACCGAGGCACAGAGAGAAAATTCCGTGGACGGTCACAGAGCCAGTAAGTGGTAGAGGTGAGACTTGAATGCTGGCAACCTAATGCCAGAGTCCTCTCTCGTTCACTGGCAAGGCTGGGCAGCACAGCAGAACCAGGCAAGCAGGAAACACTAGACGGAAAGCCCCAACATCCTGAGAGCATCTGTACCATATTACAGCAATTTGTAATCATTTATATTCATGGCGACTGCCAGGAACATCGAGCAAAGGATCCTATGTTCCACATAACTGTTCTCAAATGTAAGGGGGTCTGCAGTGTGTGTTGGAAATATATTGAACCAAAAAAGGTTAAAAACATAAAAGAGATATTACCATATGACCCAATGATTCCTCTCTTAGGTATATGCCCTAAAGAATTAAAAACAGGTTCTCTCATAAAGACATAGCAGCAATATTCACAATAGCCTAACCATGGAAACAACCCAAGTGTCAATCATCAGAGAGATGGGTCAACAAGAGGTGGTATATCCATACAATGGAATATACGCCACAAAAAAATAAAATACTAGCCCTGTCAGTGTGGCTCAGGGTTGAGCACTGAGCCATGTACCAGGAGGTCGCCGGTTCGATTCCCAGTCAGGGCACATGCCCAGGTTGTGGATCTAATCTCCAGTGGGGGGGCATGCAGGAGGCGGCCGATTGATGTTCTCTCTCCTCAATGTTTCCATCTCTCTCTCCTTCTCCCTTCCTCTCTCTCTAAATTCAATAAAGAAAAAAATTGTTTTTAAATAAAATAAAGTACTAATTCATGCTACAACACAGATAAGCCTTGGAAACACTATAAATTTAAAGAAGCCAAACACACAAGCTCACATATCCAGAAGTAACAGATGCATCATGTTCCTTAACCTTAATGTAAAGTTTCAGAATACACACCTTCAGATTTCAACCCAAACTGAGACACAAAAATGCTCTGGTGACAAATTATAGATCATTTATCGAGGGAGAGAACAGAGGCAGTTAGATTTTCAGAGATGAAATCATCTCATTCGAGTCCAGATAATAAATACGGATGTGGTGGCTGATAATAAATTCAATAAACAGACTCCCACGTACCAACAGGAACAACAGAATATGAGCCAAACACAGTCAGCTGAGACCTCTTACAATAAATTTTAAAAAGAAAGAAATGTGTGAACAGTGTGCCTGGCTGGTATGGAGAGAGAACCCAATTTTCTATTTTTTAAGATTCGAGGAAACCCAGGCTCATCTAGAGTTAAACTGCCCCTGAATGGCAAGAAAGGCCCCTAGGTCCCAGGGTGAGGTAGACTCTGAAACACAAAGGCTCGAGTTTGACAAGTTCACCTCCTCACTAATGACCCAAGTCATTTCTTAAAAGGCTTGTCGCCGATTTTAAATGACAGCTAGGCCTCCATGTTTCCAAAGCAGCTTTACCTGACATTTATAACCGTGGGGTACAGAGGACCATACTACCACGTCATGACATCGTCACACGCCCTCATGGGCTCCAACATAACCTTGAGGTGTGGTCAGGGCAGAGGCCGCTGCTCTGCGTCCTCTGACAGAGAAGTGAGTGCAGGATGCCAAGTACTGCCCCTGCTGTCACAGCGCCAGGCACCGATGTCACACTGCGGGTCTGCAGTGACCCCTTCCACACCTGCCCACATACAGAATGGGAACCATCCGGACGCTGCCCAGCCTCATCGTCAGGGGCCAGTGTCTCCATGTCCTGTGAGAATCGTCAGCTTCCCCTGCATCTCCGCCGCCCTGACCTCACTTGCTTAGATTCCCATAGAGCCTGCCTCCCCACTGATTCCCTCATGGTCCTTTCTGCTCAGTCCAAGCTCCACAGCCCACAAAGAACTTCCGAAGATGAAACTCTCCTGCTTAAAACTCTTCATCAGTTCTCATGACCGGCAGGGTCAACTACAGGAAGATTTAAGAAGGGAGTTTGGGGGGAGGGGGCTCCAAAAAGGTAATAGACCCCCACATCCTAATCGATTACTCTCTTTACAGCTACAGAAGGGGGGCCTTCAGTACCCGGAAGGGTCTTCACAGACTCACTGAGTTTTTACTGCTTGTGTCCACGTACACATCAAACAACACTTATGAACCTCCCCCCAAATAAGTGCAAAATAACATGGCGAGAGCAATAGCTCCAATGCTTTATCCAAAGAAAGACACCGCGAAATCTCAGAGGTCCATCAGCAACAAGTCACTGCCCCCCACAGGACATCTCATTCCCCCCACGACCTTAAACTACTACTTCACACGAGTGATTTTCTCACTAAATGAACAACAGGTTCGGTGAATAATAAGGAAAGTTCAACAGTTAATAAAATGTACAAATGGCCACTGGAGAACAGAGAGGGCAGGAGAAGGGCCCGGTTGAAAAGCAAGTACCAAGCGAGCAGAGAGAAAATGTGGCAAGAAACCCCGAGCGCCAGGAGACGACATTTGTGACCTGCTTGTACCATTTATCACTCTACGAACAGGCATTATTACTGCCCTAAAAAGGGTCCTGATAACACCCCACGGTTCAGACCCCAGCCACACGCCACTCTCCAACCTGAGGTGGGACCAGGCATCGGTTTCTTCACACTGGACCCCGAATTCCCCAGGAATAAATAGCCCGGGCATTCTAACGGCTTTTCAGAAATAGAAAGCACATTCTATTTTGAAGCACATAAACCTTTTTTTTTTTTTTTTTGAGTCAGAAAAGTTCCACACAACTCACCAAAAACTACATTTCCTTGCCCACTTTAATAATCTGGAACAGCTGGGGCACAGACTGCTTCAAAATGTTGGGCGGAACGTCCTCCACTTTTTTAATCCAAAACCTACCAATTCAAGGATTTCAAAAGGCATAATAAGAGTATACTACCTTGTCTCTAACCCTCCACCAAAAAATAAATAAATAAAAATCAACTACAACCAAGAAAACAAAGTGACCCGCAGTCTCAGAGCTGCTTGGAGACGGAGAAATCCGAGCTACTGTTGGGAAGTCTCCACTCCAACGCAGGAACAAATGATCTGGACAGCGAGGTGTGGCCACGCCAGACGGTCCTCAGTCTGGGGCTGCCTTCCCCGGGACACTGCTTAACTCCTTGGGCCCAAGATTCTGATCCATAACACCACCTCCTCTGCCATCCCACATGATCGCCACACGAAACTGCTGCCTAAGTCAGAGGTATTTATGATTGTCTTTGTTAATGAAAACAAAACCACCACTGCTCTTCATCATGTGGTCCTGAAAAGCTGGAAGCGGACCAAGTCATGGGACGCGCACTCAGGAAACGGGTTCGAGTCAGCGCCATGCCCACTTTGCTAAGGGGGGAACTCGTTAAGAAGCGGAGTCATCAGCCATCCATCCACCATTCTCCTCTTTCCTTCTCTTTGCATCTTCTCAGCTAAAGATGGCCATGAGTTACTTATGGAATCCTTAGGTTGAATGTAGCTTCAGTTCTTTTAAAAATTTTTTCCCTTTTATTGATTTTAGAGAGAGAGGAAGTGAGAGGGAGAGAGATAAAAAACATCAATGAGAGAGAACATCGATTGGCCACCTCCTGCAGGCTCCCCACTGGGGATCGGGCCCACAACCTGGGCATGTACCCTGACCAGGAATCAAACCGGTGACCTCCTGGTGCATGAGTGGATGCTCAACCACTGAGCCACACCAGCCAGGCTCCAGCTTCAGTTTTAAATGACAGGTCTGTGTACTCATTGGCGCACTGGCCATCTTCACTCGGATGCCCCTTAGCTCAAACTTAACCTGGACAAGGCTGATCTCTCCAAAACACCTGTTTCTTCTCATAGTCACATCACAACAAATGGCACCAGAATGGTTAATCCAGAAATCTAGGTATTATCCTATAGAAATTCAGCCTACCTGCCCCTGACACCATTAAACACTCAGCATGTTTTAAACTCAAAACTCTCCCAGGACTGGTTCAGAACCCCATCATTTCCCATCTGGTTTGAGGGTCCCCTCTGCTCCTCGACCAACACTTTCTGCACTCACCAATCACTCTGCAGCCAGAGGGAGTTTTCCCAGAACTCATGTTTAAAGATGTCCCCTCAGCCTTCACCAATAAATTCAAGGTCACTACCCTGGCACACTACCCTCCTCGTGTGCTCCTGGCCTCGACCTTCATCCCCACATCTTCATGTCCTGCAGATGGACAAACACATCACATTGCATGATTTCGTGTCTGTGCGCATGCTGGCCTTCTGCCAGGACGGAGCCACCCTCTTCCTCGACCGAATTCCCCAGTGACTGCTTCAAGACTCGGTCCAACTAGTGCCTCAGCTGGGAATCCCCTCACCTCCTGCTTTCAAGGCTCACTCTCTGTTCCTAGTAAGTACTTTTGTCACATGCATTGTCACCCTGAGCTATTTGTCAACGGTGTGCTGTGTCTGTCTTCACCAATAAACTGGGAGGTCCTGGAGGGGCAGCATCTTTCGTTTATCCAGACTTTCAGGAAGAGTAGTTCTGTATCACTGGGGCCCAGCACACACCCTTACACAGAAGCAGGGCTGAATCGACATAGATGTACTGGGGCCCACGTTCTGACCACCAACCCACTACACAAACTCACACCTGAACCGTGTTCCAGTGTTCTAAGCCGTGTACACAAAACTGTTGGTCATCGCTGTCCAATTAAATAATTTAAAACATTTTTAAACATTTTAAAAGACTGTGAAACATTCAAGGTTGCTTAAAACCAGATCACAACAGATACCTCCAGGTGTTACTAACGTCAAACACTTAAATTTAGAGGTGGCATTTCTATTTCATTTGAGTGACTCTGAGACAAACTTCCCCCTTGCTGAAAGAAATCTGACCCCAAAAAGAGGCAGGGAAGAAAAAATATATCACAGAAACAAAGTTGGTAATTGCCACCATCATGTGCTGATGTGGAAGTGGCCACTGGAGCATAAACAGTTGGTAAAGTTTAAAAATATATACATAGTCAGACAGATGGTTACAATCATCTTTTGGCAACACCAGTTCTTGATTTCATGTGAAAAAACCCCTGACAAACCACACTGAATTCAGCTGTTCCCGGTATGAGACACATGCCAGGACTACTAATCATTGGACATCGGGCCGTCCCTGAATCCGTGAGAGGCGCGCTGTTACTTGACACTGGCTTTGGAAAGGAACAGAAACAAACCAAAAAAAAAAAAGACTCTACTTTAGGAAAACTCAGCTCAAGGAAATGAAATGCAGATTTTGATCCGCATGGCCAAAACGGTACCCTCCGTAGCATGGCGTGCCCGGTCCGAACACCGCAGGTGAACTCAGTCCACCTGCCTCCTGCAATCAGTAGGTCTGACTGGCTGGTGCGTTTTTAAAATGCTAGCAGATTGAGCCTGACAGAAGCAGGCTTCCAAGTTAATTCAGGAACAACATCAAACACATTTACAGATTCCGTCTGGAACGCCACCTAACCAGAGGAGAGTATTTTTGAAACACCTAAAAATACATGAGCTGTGAAGAATCTTTTGTGCTGACATGAGCATTTATGTATAGACACAGCCCCACGTCTCAAAACCAGCTTGGCTGATTCTGTTCTCTGCACTGTTTGTTCAACAAGACCAACCAACTAACCGAAGGTCTGGGTGGAACGGAGCGGGGCGCCCTCCGGGGCCCTCTCCGCCCCATAATTGCAGGCGTACTCTAGTTCCTGCAGCTTTCTCCTGAGGTGGTTTTGAGCCATTGCTTCAAGGCTGTGACAGGAGTCTCCGAGAAACTGACCCGGAGCATGACAAACCCTATGACAGACAGAACAGGCTTCTCTGCCATTCGGCAAAATCAGAAAAGGCCATACCACGGGTCCTGTTGGCAATGCCTGCACTCTGGACACGGGGCTCACCTTCAATACCACACTGTTTAGGTCCTGGGTACATAGCAATTTTAAATGATCCAGGCCCAGAGAGCACAGTACGTCAGGTATCCAAAACCCAACTTGTCTCCCCTCCCCCCTTCCCTCCCCCTCCCCTCCCCTCCCCCCTCCCCTCCCGGAGCTGCCGGACCATCAGCACCATGTTCTCAGGCCCATCTGGGCTTGACAAAGCTGGGAGTTACTAAAGCGAATCCTTTCTCCTTCACCTCCTCCCCCACACCCCTCATATCTGTTCGTGTCTTGCTCACGACCATGTATACTTTTGTCTAACCCCCTCAGCTCCTGACCCCTGGATTAGTGCAACGCTCTGTAAGCCAACTCATAGTGTCTCATCTCGTGTCACTTCCCTGTCACCTCTTCCAAAATCTCTCTCTGGGAAAGTCTCTCTTCACAAACCTTTAACCAAGATGGCGTAGTCTGTACACCACTGAGCCCAAACTTTGCCGACTAGCTTTAAGGCAGGCAGGTTCCTCAGCCTCAGCACTTCTGACATCTGGGACCAGGCAAGTCTTGGTTGTGGGGCTGCACTTGCACTGTGGGGCGTTTAGCAGCATCCCTGGCCTCCACCTACCAGATTCCTTTAGCACTCTCTGCCGTAGCTATGACAAGCAAATATGCTTCCAGATACTGCCAAATGTCCCCTGGGGGACAGCATCACCTGCTTGAGAACCACTGCTTTGGGGTGTCCCAACCCCAGCCTGCCTATATATCTATATCTGTATCTATATCTATATATCAATATCATTGCCCAGAGCTCCCCAACAAACACCACATTCCATAAGCAAAGACCCTTCTCCCAATCTAGAGAGGCCACCGCACCAAATTCACTCTCAGTCCTTCTTCGTGCATGGTTCTCACTGGTCTCTCCTTCTAACCAGCTCTCCGTTGTATCAGTACGGCCGCTGCCCCGCAGGGCTTTTCACAGCCAGCTCAGGCTCTCACCCACCTATCAGCTCTTTGTACCGCGAACACATACCCGCCCCTCCACTCCCAGTCTTTAGGAACTTACAGATGTGAGTACGTACTTGTCTTCAGCAGGTCTTATCAGTGGCAGGGAGAGACAGAGGAGGGTGGGGCACCCATCAGATCATCTCCAAGGGGCAA
Source organism: Molossus molossus (assembly GCF_014108415.1). NCBI lineage: Eukaryota > Metazoa > Chordata > Mammalia > Chiroptera > Molossidae > Molossus > Molossus molossus. The sequence continues at coordinate 26,176,882 of NW_023425366.1, read as the reverse complement.
GCCTCTGAGGCAGGAAGCCCAGAGGCAAGAGATTCCAGGTGGAAGTCTGGGATGGGCTCCCAGGTGGGGAGCTGAAGTGCTGAGCTGGCCTCTCGCCTGGGAAGTCGCCAGAGGGTGGGAAAGGCTGAAAAGGTGAAGCCTTAAGCGTGAGGAACCTGGAGTTCCAGGGAGGAAACCCAGCATCAGGGCATCTGCTCTGATCCAGGTGTCAGAGCCCAGCAGGTCCAGCAGGCACTGACCTCACAGTCTGCACAGCCGCTATGCCCCGAGGACATGGTGCCAAGTGCCAGGAGGGAGCTTTCTAGATAAAGACCTGGTGGTATCAGCTGAGGTGGGGAGAAAGGTGCAAAGGTTAACAAAGTTTCTAAAGCTCTCTCTTGTCATTTCATTTTCAAACAGCCCTGTCAGGTATGGGGGTAATGGCAGCTGACCATTAAAATAAATAAATTTAAAAAATGACACCCAAATAGATGAAGTAATTAACACAGAGCCCAAGAGGAGGTGAATGGAGAAAAGGGGACTCAACCCTGATATGATGGCTGGTGAATGCTTTATCCCTCTACCACTCTCTACTCAATTTTCATAGAGAATGCCAGAGGCTGGAAAACAGATTCTACTGGGGTCCGTAAAGTCCTCAGGCATTAAGGGTGGTCCCCAAGGAGAATAAAGCCAATGGTCCTTCTTAACACAGAACAATTGACCTCTCTACCTGGAGATGGGTCCCCTCACCAGCGACCTGTGTAACCTGCCAGTTCAGACCAGAAAGCCAACAAATAACGCAAGACCCAGAGTGGGGTACAAACCCACGGAGCTTCTCCTCAATAACATGACCCAAAGGAGGGCCCCTATGGCAGGCAGAGAAACACATTCCCACCCCCCGATGTCCACGCCAAATTTCCAGAACCCATGACTTGTGTGGTTACACAGCCAAAGGACTCTGAAGTGGCCAACATGGTCAACTCTGAGACAGCGAGCCCACTCTAATCGCATGAATCCTTAAGAGCTGAGAACCTTTCATAGCTGCAGAGACACATGAAAAGGAAGAAGAGAGATCTGAAACCTGAAGTGATTCAATCCCCCACTGCTGGCGTTGAAGGTGGAGGGAGGGGACCTCTAAGCTGGGCCGGTCCTCAGCTGACAGTCATCAAGAAAACATCAGTCCCACGACTGCCAACAGCTGGACTCCACCAGCACCGGAATGAGCAGGAAGCAGATCCTCCCCCAGAACCTCCAGAACGGCTAACAAGAACACAGCACCCATGTTGTAAGTGAAGCCATCTTTTCCCTCGTAAACATACAGACGGGCATCACAATGCTGGGATAAAAGGCGGGAAAGCCATGCCTCTGTGACAGGTGCTGGCTTTGTCTCTTTGGGGCAGTCTGACAGGTACTGGCACCCACTGCCAGCAGCTTCAGCGATGACACGGAAAGCATGGTGGCTGCTTTATGGATAATAACACAGTTATCCAAGTCTCAAAAGGAAGGCAGATAGGGCAAAATGAACTAATCTGAACTGCAAATTGGATGTTCAAAAATCCTGTGTTTTTCCCTCAAAGAAGGAAAAACATTTCAGGGGAAAACAAACAAACAATATCCTATTCACAAACCAAGATCCTATTCACAGGGTTTACTAGGCAATTTAGCTATTAGGTTTAACATCATCATCATGGAGGGGAAAAAAACTGTTATAAGGCTGTCTTTTAAATCCATTGGGTAGTTTTTATTTCCTCCTAATTACTTACTTTTTCTGGACTATTAAATGCATAGTAAGAACTTGCATGGAAAGATATGAGTTCTGAAGTACTAACCTACAAGACACGTACACCAATAAAAAGTTTTTCAATCGAGCTTCACATGTCCTTGCCAACTAGAATTGGTTCTCTCTAATATGTATGGCATTTATTTTTTTAAATGTGTTGTATTGATTTTAGAGAAAGAGGAATGGAAAGAGAGAGAGAGAAACATCAATGTGAGAGAGAAACATTGATCGGCTGCCTCCTGCATGCCCCCTACTGGGCATCGAGCCAGAAACCCAGGCATGTGCCCAACCAGGAATCGAATCAGGAATTGATCCATGGGACGAGGCTTAATCCACTGAGCCACACCAGCTGGGCTGTATGGCATTTATTTTACAAACATTTACTGCACAACTACCAGGTGCCTGGGAATGTCCTTGGCTCCAGAAAGACAAAATAAGTAAGTCCTGGACAAACCAAGGAAGGAAAGTGCTATGTAAACAAATGGCTACATGGAATTGTCGAATGCATACTACTAACAACACAGGTACGGTACATGGTAACTCAGACACCTGTGCAGCGGGTTCCCTGGGAAGAGGGAGTTCATGTCGCCCACGAGGTTTCTGAGACGGGAGCAGAGGCATCAGCGCACACCAGCACATGCAAGGCAGGATACTTATACGTAAACACGCATGAATGCTACCTTTCCTGAAGAACACATGGAAAATATTTCAAATCTGAAAACTTAGCATAAGCAAACTCAGCAAGTCAGAGGACTACAACACGAGGCAGTTTCTCAGACAAGGTTGTTTGAAAACATTTGGCAAACATTTGGTGAATCTGGCAAAAGTGACACTTTCACAATGTAAAGAGAAGGCAAATAAACATACTTTCTAAAAAAGATGAATAAAATTGAGCCTAAAACCCCCCAAATCTCTCCTCCTTCCTCTTTCCCAACTCTTCTCTCATGGTCTAAGGTGGATAATTTGGAGGGTTCCAAGTCCTAAGAATGCCTTGAGTATGTTCACACCTAGTAGTTGTTCTAAAAGCTGGTATCACTCATCATCACCACAAACACATTAGCCAAGTTACATGTAACTCCGAAAGAACAAAAATCATCCAAAGATGAAGGGTTTTTGCAATATTAAAAACTGTATGAAATTGAATTTGACCAGAAAAACAGACATGTATAAGCGGTTGTCCCAGTTTAGTATAAAGACCTGCAAAACAGGCAGATAAAAAAATGGATAAAATCTCAAGACCAATCAATTTTGAATGTAATATATGTACTTTAATGTAAAAAAATGGTTATGATAGGAGTGAGTTTAAAAAATTCCTTTACAGTACGGGAATAGTCACATTTCATGAAAGTTGAGGGAAACATGTGCATGTCTGCTTTTTCTGGACATGTTTCATTCAAAACAGATCCTACAAATAAGGGAGATGGGTTCCCTTGAATCCAAATATCCCCCTGGGTGGGACCCAGAGCCAGAAAAAAAAGAAGAAAATCCATAAAAGGAGAAAAACACAAGAAAATGAGAAAAAAGCTTAAGATCTGGCACACTGGTTTACAAATCCACATTTCCCCCGGCCCTTAATTGAGGAAGTCAAACCACTCCTCGTGACTCTTTATACGACAGAACATGTACAAACAACGAATTCACATGAAGAAAGGTCAAATTACCCTTCCATTTAAGTAATCCCTCTAATAAAATCAAGGCAATAAACACAAAGAACATGATTTATTGAGCACATTTCTAATTTGGCAAAACACCTGAACAGAGAGTTTTACTTAGATTAACTACAGGCTCTCCAAAGGCAGGAAATACTCTTTGAAAACGATAATTTTGAAAAATAGTACTGAATTCATTGGGGGAGGAATCACTTTGTAAGTTATATAAATGTCTAACCACTATACTGTACAACTGAAATGAATGTAATATTGAATGTCAACTGTCATTAAAAATTTTTTTTAATAAAAGGACAAACGAGGGGTTTTTAAAGGGTATCGGAGCAGCACTTACATAGATCTGATCTCTCTTGTAGCGCTGGTGTAAATTGTGCATGATAGAGCCCCCGTGCAGTTCTGTCAAGGTGGCCATGTCATCCACACCCTCCTCATTCGTGGGGTGCATCGCAGTCACCTTCTGGTGTGTAATTGTGCTCTGCTTGTATGTGAATACCTGTGGAGGTGGGGATTCAATAATTTAGTTATCAGCAACAAAGAGTTTCTAAAAGTTACCTGAACATACAACACAAATGATACAAACTCAGTATAATTTCAGCAACAAGATCCTGAACAGGGCAATAAAAAAAAAGTAAACTACAGAGAACTTTCTCATTTTCGTTGTGCCACCCATCTTTTTTAAAGGGAGCAATTATTTTGACAATTGCTGTTAGATGGTCTTAAAAGACATTATTAGTTCAAGTGCTAACCATCCTTTGGAAACCACACAAATTACAACTTCACAGTTCACCTCTGTGCATATTTCTCCCACTGATATAAATCAGTGAAGAAACTGGCTAACCAAGCTTTTAGTAAGTAATCTGGTTTCACTACATGTTTCACACAGGATCATATATTTCAAAGCTTCGTAATAACATTCTTTTATTTAAGTGTTACATAAATTCACTGTGTCTATAGATTCGTTCAAAGATTGAAACATATCTGCACAGGAATGTTTGGAAAATATCCTTGGACACCGTCCCTTCACTATCGGGATATATAGCATTCATGTGATCTTTAAGCAAAACAAATCCCCTCTCAGATTTAAAATAAAATCGGGTCATTTGCTTGACAGCCTGTCCTCCTGAAAGTTCCAAACAGCCATGGGGAGTGCTGGCTACATGCTGTGGCGTGCACACGAGACGCCGCCGATCCTGTGAGGCTGATGACGGAATGTGCGTGTGTTTCTCAGATCTCGGCACTCCTCTCTCACAACTGATTTGGTTTAGGATTAACCATTTCAAGTCAGCTCCGTGTGTCGACCAAAGCTTGTGTAGCTTTATATACAGACTCAGGTAGTAACATAATTTCATTATGGCATCTACTCCATATTTATTCGCTTTACACTTTTACTATATTCATCCTCAAAACAAAACAAAAACACTGAGATGCAAAAATCAAGAACATGAAAAATATGCAGTCTCCATACACACACATACTCTCGTGTGCACAGACACATGCCAAACTTTCTGGAATATTTGCAGAACTTCTTGACCAGGGATTCTGTTTTTAAATATCAACCAGTTGCCTACATGGCAACAAATGGCATGTTATTGCAAAAAAGAATGACACATCAAAAAAAAAAAGCAAAAGTGCCAATTTGATGGTTTTCATAAGCCATGGAAAATGGCATGTTTTCTTTTTCTAGAAAAAAATTAAAACTTCAGCAGTGGCGTTTCTGCCACAGGAACCACAGGAGTCGTTCAAAAGCAGCCCTGAGAAACTGCTCAAGGCCAGGGCCGATACCCAGCAGGTCTTCTGAGAACCAGCCACTCTCTCCAGCTGTTTCCTGTGTTCGGACACCCACCGGGAGATGCCCCAGTCCCAGCAGTCCCCCTTCGTGGCAAGGTGGCCACCCCTGCCACGTGAGCACCCCCAGGCCCTCAGAGGGTGTGCAGGGTGGAGTAAAGAATACACAGGAACATTCAAGAGTGCAGAAACACTCCCAAGCTTGCATTTTAACTCATAAATACAACAGAAGTTAAACAGAAAGGTTTCGGCTCAGGGTACAAGTAGTTTTAGGGCAACCTGGAAAATCCCAGAAGCAACAGCTGAAACTCTCTGCCTTCCCCAGTTTCCTCCATGCCTGTGATGTCAATCCAGGCAGGTTTTCCAGAAACACCGCAGTGGGCAGGTTACTTGGCCTTCCACCAAGTGACTGTGACGGTAGGGGCAGAAGCAGAGCTTGGCTGCGCCAGGGAACGGCTGGCAACTGAGGAAGGCACAGAAGCGCTGTGTGTCCCCCTCTTAGCTCCCAGCACTCCCAGGAAGGTCTCTCCCCACGCTGCTTGCTCAAAGCTCCTGCCAACACAGCTGGCAGACGGGTTACTCAAGTTCCCCGGAAAATCTTTCTTGTAGGATCCCAGGCACGCCACCAAAGCCACCAAAGCCAGCTCAACCTTCTCCTGCTCAACCCTCTGCAAACTCACCATCAAGTCCTGCCCAAGATGAAAACAAACAACTTTCTCCACTAATTGTCTGAGTAGATGGGGAATTCCAAATTTAAGGACAGAAATAATTTAGAATACTAAAATTGTTTGTATTTATGTTGATTCTGCTTTTTTGGAAGTAATACACACCGTACAACACTTAGACAGTAAAATATATATGAAGAATGATTAAATATTTATGTCCTATGTAAACATTTCACTGTTTTTTAATGCGCTAGGAACAGCAAGACCATTGTGAGCACAAGTAAACAGCTCAGAGCTGGTGACGTGGCCAATGAAGAAGTGGCCATGACTTGTAAATAGTGTGGCCCCCTTCCACACTGACTTCCCTTAGATATTTTCAGGAACATACGGAGTAGGCAACACGGGCCCCTGCGCATTCCAGGAGACAGGAGATTAGGAGAACCAGATCAATCCTCATGACCTCAAGGAGAGGAACCCAGGATGGAAGATAACAGTTACATAACCCAGAGGCTACGAACAGAAAAAACAAAAACAAAACATTCCACCAAGATATAGGACTGCAGCCGCTCAAAACAATGGTTATTTAAAAAAAAAAAAAAAGTAGAATCGTAGAAAAACATGTTTATGAAGGAAAGGCAAGGATGACCATCCATTCAGAAACGGGTTAATATCTATGAAGATTTCAGAATGATGTCTGCCACCTCAAAGGTGCTAAATAAGTGTCTGAGAAATTAAGAAAATCCATTCATTCAAGCCAATATTTACTGATGTGTTCTAAGCATCAGGAATATAGCTTACATTCCAATAAGGGGAAAGGGGAAAAACACACATATACAAGTAAGTAACAGAATCACGGATGGTGATGAATGTCCATGAAAACACAGAGGGGAAGGGGATTGAGTACCAAGAGGGGTTACTTGATATTAGGTATCTGGAGATAGCTTCACTGGGGGATGACCTCCAAGTAGAAACCCTACGGAAGTGAGGATGTTCAGTATGTTAAATGCATACAGAGTGGATGTTAATGCAGACAGGGTGGGGCAAAAGTCAGTTTACAGAGGTTCATATGAAAATACAATAAATAATAATACAAGAATAAACCCTGTGTTTCACATACTCATAACTGTACGTCCACTTTTGCCCCACACTGTATTTGTTGAATAAACCACCTGATGGAATTTTCAAAGATTTCAACAGATTAGTAAGACCCACAATCTTATTCAAGAAGTTTTAAGGAGAGCCCTTTGAACGATCACAACTCATTTCCATGTGCAATTAACAGGGTATTTGTTGCACAAGACTATTCTGAAATAGCAGAGGTTTAAGGAATGGAATTTTTTCAGGAACAGGCAACTGCCAAAACACAGTAACAAGATATATTCCAAAAACCCCACCTCAGAATAAACTGAGTTACTTCAGTGGAGCATATAGTGGGAGCAAGGTGGTGAGGTTAAGAAATGGAGCAAAATATGGGAGATTAACAGACAGGAAAGCAATTTAGAGAAAAGGGGGCCTCAGAACAAATAGCTCCTGTTACAGAAGTAGAAGCCACTGGTCACAAGATGGCCTGGATTAAACATGGAGAACAAAGGAAACCAATCAACACTACTGGGAAAACAACTCAGGACAGGCTTGCCCAAGGCTGTGTCCACTTCTGTGTGGAAAGGCACGGAGTCAATTACTTAGATAAAAACAGCTGAGCCATTACCAACCCCCATCCCTTTTTGACCTTGGGATAGTACACATTGCAAGGCACCCCCCGCCATGCTTCCACAACAGTTTCTCTAGTAGTGAGTAATGTATACAGATTTCCCCTGTTACAAGTCATTATGAATCCTCAGTCACAAAACCTAACTTTTTCTACTTAAGGGGGGGGGGGGGGGTATCATGTCCTCTCTCGATGAGCAGATGGCAAGAGGGTATTCTCAATCTGGGCAACTTCATCTCATGTTAGCCTGGAATTTTCTCTAGATAAGCTCTCCATTTTGCACCCCCACCCCATCCTAGGAATATGTGTTGATGTCTGAAAGCATTTTGGGTTGTCACAGCTGGGGGGAGGGAGAAGGAGGCTATTGATATCAAGTTGGTGAAGGTCAGGAATTATCCAGCCCAAATGTCAAGAGTGCCAAGGCTGAGATACCCTGGTTTAGAAGTCCCACGACAGGCCAACCAACCAGATGTCAATGCAGATTCTAGAAAATGACGAGAGTGAGCTGGCCTATAAGCAAAACCTTTCATAGAACATAAAAACAAGTCTTTCAGAAACAAAGAACTCAACATAGTGAAAAGAGGTCAATCAAAGGTCAGAATGGCAATATTATGTAACTTAGTTGTTTTTTTAAAATAATTTTTCTTTATTGATTTTAGAGAGAGAGGAAGGGAGAGGGGAAAGAGAAATAGAAACACTGATAAGAGAGAACATCGATTGGCCGCCTCCTGCATGCGTCCCATTGAAGATTGGGCCCACAACCTGGGCATGTGCCCTGACTGGGAATCGAACCGGCGACCTCTTGTGCATGGGTCAACCCTCAACCACTGAGCCACACATGTAACTTAGTTTTTGATTCTTCCTTATTTGAGCCAGCTTAAGAAGGGTAGTGGTGGTGGTGATAATCATGATAAAGATTACTATTAGGCATTAGGGTTTACTTATATTTTTGTATTCTAGTTATGCTGTGTTATGGTCAAACAATATGGTCCATACTATTTCTACTTCTGTCTACCTGGCCCAGGGCTCCTGTGCCTGCTGCTCCCATGTCTGAGGCACTGACACCCTGATCCTCTCTCTTCCCTGAGGTCTCAGCCCAAGGGTTCCTCTCAGCAGGAATTCCATCGCTGTCCTTCTGAAGACACTTGTGCTGTCTGCATAGCTCATTATGACCATTTGTAATCACTCATCTAATCTATCATTCTACTTGTTTAAACACCACCTCACCCCCATTCAGGTCAGTGACTTTCAACTCTTTTGAACACTACCTACTGTAAGAAATATGTTTTATACTTTAAACTACAATACACATAGTTTCCTAAAACACATCACGATATTTGATACATCCCAATATTTTCTATTCTACTTCTTTTATGTGCTGGCTGTGACCATCTAAACAGATTTCACACCTCACCATGACCAAGTCATAAACCACAGTCGGAAACTGTGCAAGCAGGAAGCAGGCTGGCCCTGCTCCCCAGTGCCCAGCCTTGACCCACTACAAAGACTCAAGAACACGGACTAGATGGTCCTGGCCTTCCAAAGGTGGCGTAATGACCAAAACTTGGTCTTGGGGTCAGATCTGGATGGATTCATTTCTCCTTAGCTCTGTGCTATCTCTAGCTCAGGGACAACGAGCAAGGTAACATCTCCGGCCCACAATTTCCCATCTGTAAAATAAGAAAGGTAATAGTAATACCTAACTCACAGAATTGTTATGAAAATGAAAGAAAATAATGTAGCTAAAAGTCACAGCCATTGGCACCAACGAGACCTCAGTAAAGTAGTTATTTCTGTGAGGGGGGCGTAATGCTAGGAACAGCGCAAAACATTCTACAGGGAAATAATCAGTCTGGACCCAGACGGAGGAGCACCCTGCAGGCAAGACTGAACACCGGCTGCGTGGGAGAAGGGACGGAGCAAGAGGGAGGGCCGCACGGTTAGTTCTTCATATTTTATCAAGAGCTCTTGGCTTGTGCACTGATGCAAAACTATCTGACATAACACTTACTTCTTCTATTTTCACCCCTTTGCACAAATCTGGGTGGCCTTGTTTCGAGGTTCCCGGGAATTCTACATTATATCTGGGGATGCCTCTCAATTTATTTCCTTCTTTCTTTCATTTTCTGGCTCAATATTTCGTGAATTAAAGTATGATCAGTGACAAAGGTTAAGATGTTTGCCTCCTGACATGTGGCTAAAACAAGCAAGCATGTAAATAAAACACGAGCTTCCTCATGTTAAGCTCCACTGACTCACGCTATGCTCTTAAGACAAGTCTAAGAAAGAAGCCAAACACTTCACTGAAACTCTGCCCTGGCCTGTTACTGTGCTGCTGCCTTGGGAGACTGGAGAACGTATCTGGGGCATGAAAATGTACAGTCCACTAGAAAGTTCCACTGGAATCTAATCAAAAGCAAAATTATACACATCTAATGGGGAAAAATAGTGCTTTTAGCTCAAATTTGTCAGAGACTTAGCACCCTAACAACCATGGCACAGGAGGTTAAAATTATCTTTACATAAATAAATATCTGTTACTTTGACCTCCCTTGGGTGAGTTTGTTAGATAATCGACTACTAAATATAGATAAAGCAAAGACTGATAGCTTCTTTTTCAAAGACTCTATCTAACTAGTCTGTGAGATTAAGTCACTTAAATTGTCATCAGGTTTTCAATACCCAGCATTCAGCCACAGAACCAAAATAAGGAAGCAGGCTGGGCAGAGGAAATTGTACATATTGAGTGCTGGCTGCATGCACCAGGCATGTTGATTCTATTACCTCACTTGATCCTCAGCAGGGGAGGAAATACTGTTTATCATTTTTTAAAGGATGAATTCACAAAAGATCAGAGAAGTTAGGAAACCTCCCCAATAGCACACAGCACAGGCAGCAATGAATCTCTTGGGATCAAGGAGAAGCATGCAGGTCAGCGACAGACCTTGCAGGGATGCTAGTTTCAAGATGGCCTTTTCATCTGGCTCTGCCACTTGCTGCCTGTGCATCCCTAGGCATACTCAGCAAGGGAAATGGGAAAAACTCAGGGGGCCTCTGAATTCGAGAGCTGGGGTGGAGAGGGGAAAGGGAAAACACTGGACATTGCTTTTCCAGCGTGCTGGGTTTAATCTCTCTTTTATTCCATGATTTTTCATTTACTCTCTCTAGTTCCCCCGTCTTTCCTGCCAGCTATGTGCTGGACCCTAGGAATACAATGATGAATTAAATGCCCTCCTTCAAAAAGCTTAGCATCCATTGAGGGATCAGAAAAACAAACAGGCAATCCTGCCCACATGCTGGAAATCCCCAGGACACAATGGGAACTAGCCACGCAGGACGGAAGACAGCCAGGGAAGAGCACACCTGGGGGCCAGGCTGCACAGGGCGTGTGCTTGGTGGAGTGTGGCTGGGCAGCGTGTGGGGCCCCGTGCCCTGCAGTGGCACTTGGCCTTTGACCTGAAGGAGCTGAGGGCCATGTAAGGGGGGCAGACACTTCTCTACCCACTCATCATCACGGACAACTCTTAATATCAAACATGACACTGATTTTTCTAGAAGCAAAACACAGAAGAAATCTCATTATAAAACACAATTCAGTGAGACCAACTTTCCAGAAACCCCCCAAGAAAGCAATGTCTGAGTCATTTCTAGGAGTGATCACTACAAGCATGGTTGTTCCCAAACAGAGGATCCCTTCCTGCTTTCATGTGCACAAATGACACACCACAGAAAGCATCAGCAATGATGCCCACAACGCAAGGGAGATGGAGGCTGTGCAGGGGAGTCCCTGGGCAGCCAATGTTAACCACTGAGCAGGGATCTTTTTGATGACCCTGCAGTCTGCAGGCAGACTGACAAGATTAAGAGTTCGAGAAATCTAAGACACCCGGGCAGCCAATGTGTGGACGGCACATCTGCCGATGGAGAGGCAGAGCCGCGACATCGTGACACGCCACACGATGAAGGCAGCCAGCTCGCCTGCACAGCAACTGCCCACCACCCAGGAAGGCCTAGAGGATGCACTGGCCCTGGCCCCGCGGGTGCACTTCAGAGAGAGAAGTGAACTCTTCACGTGAGCTGGCAGAGCTGGAAAGAATGGCTGATACACACACACACACACTAAAGAACATCGCAGACTATTTGCATATAAAGGAAACGAGACCTCCAATCTGAATTTATTCATAACATTAGCAAATGTGATTTTATAAAAAAATTATGTACAGATTTTTTTGAAATGCTAAACTACATTACTTATCCATTAAAGAAAACTATGTGTGTAAATTTTCGGGAAATTCTGCCCAAAGGAAGTCACCCTTGTTGTTCCAGCTGTGCTGGGAAATGTCTCAAAAACTTTCTTGTAGCTTACACCACCACGCAGGCCACGTCTACCAAGGAAAGGAAGAGGTTTGTGCCCCCTGAGCTGGTCTTTCCACGTTGAAGAATTCAGAGTGCAGGAAAAGACCATGATACACAAATGTTTTTTCATTACAGAGTTATACCAAAAGCTATGGTGGAATGATTCTACGCACACATACAGTATAGTCCTAGGCTTATTATTATTATATTATTTATTATTATTATTTTATCCTCACCCGAGGACATTTTTTTGCATTTATCTTCAGATAGAGCTGGAGGGAGGGAGAGAGTAAGAAAGAGAGAGAAACATCAATGTGAGAGAGACACATCGACTGGTTGCCCCCCACACGACCCCAACTAGGGCCGGGGACAAACCGCAACCAAGGTACGCGCCCCTAGCGGGAACCAAACCCAGAACTCTCTGGTCCGTGGGCTGATGCTCTAACTGCTGAGCCAAACCGGCCAGGGCATCTAGGCTTATTTTTTAAAATACACACACACACACAGGCACACACACCAGTGACTACTCTGGGGCCTTCATTCCAGATCAATGAAAACAATCATTTGCACAAAGGCTTGCACATGAATGTTCATAGCAGCTTTATCTGTCACACACGAAAGCTAGAAAAGCCAGTCCCAGAAGGTTACAAGCTGTATGATTCTGTGATATACTACTTTTGAAATGACGGTTCTAGAGCACGGAGAGCAACACTGGCGCTGGCCAGAGGTTAGGGGAAGGGAGTGTGGCCACAAAAGGGCAGCATGTGGGGTGCCGCTGCTGATGGAAAGCTCCTGTATCTTGACTGGATCAGTGTCAACGCCCTGGCAGTGCTGTTGTGTAAGATCACTGAGGGAAACTGAGTCAAGGGTACCGGGGTCTTTCTATATTATTGCTTCCGTACACGTGTGGGAGACAATGATCTCAAAACTACTGAAGTTTACAAATACAGACAAAAAGACTGGAAGAAAATAGATCAGAACTCCAATGATGGGTTGCAAGTGACTAGGTGTTTTTAATTTTGTTTTTTCATACCTTTTTATGATGTTTTTCTCAAAATTTTAAACAATTCCAGACGTATAAAGACAAATCAGTCCAATCAGTGTCACTATCAGTGAACATATCTGGATACATATAACTGATTCAATTTTTTTAAATTATTTTCAAAAGGAAACAAAAACTAAACAAAATAATCCACCAAGAATCACCAAGAACTCCACCAAGAATCACAAACTATTAGAAGGAAAACGGGCTTCTCTTCTAATCCACTTGTCTTAAGCACAGTAAGGTTCTGCCCAGAGAAACTCTACGAAGAAGCGGAGATGGGGTGCAAGCCCAGGAACCCCAATTCTTGGCCCAAAGATCACTTGATAACTGATCGACAAACTCTCGTTTCTGGGGTTCCTTTTCTCCTGTCTTAATGTCCTGGTCTTTGTTTTAATTTAAAGGGTCCCTTTCTGAATCCTTTATCCTGAATCATAAGCTTAGACCTTTATAGCATGAATGTGAACCTCCACTCCTAAAATTCTAACCACACCGATGTTTCACACGCATCTTAAAAAAACAACCACCAGCAAACAAAAACACCAAACCCAGATCGCTATATCTCCTCACTCTCTGCCTACTTCCTCATCCCTTTCCCAGAGAATGACTCCTTCAGCTCAAGTCAGAAACAGAATCAGCCTAAAATCCCTCCACTTGCTGGCTACCACATCCACCTCCCCAGTCCTGGTGATTACATGACCAACACTCCCTGGAATCCATCTTCTCTCCCTCCCGCCTCTGCCATGGCTCACTCCTCGCCCTTCCGTCCAGACCCTCACACCGCTGCCTCGCTCGTTGCTCCGCCTCCACTGTCCCGTGGTATGAATCCCGAGCACTCAAGTTGGAGGCCAAGAAACATTTAATTTTGAATTTTAATGATTAAGAATGTTCTGTTGTCCGAACAGTGTGGCTCAGTGGTTGAACGTCGACCCATGCACCAAAAGGTTGTCAGTTCGACTCCCGGTCAGGACACATGCCCAGGTTATGGACTCGATCCCCAGTGGGGGGCACGCAGGAGGCGGCCAATCAATGTCCTCTCTCATCGATGTTTCTATCTCTCTCTCCCTCTCCCTTCCTGTCTCTCTAAAATCAATAAATGAAAAAAAAATAAAGAAATTTTAAAAAAGAAAAGAATGTTTTGTTGTTGTTGTTTTGCCCTGGTCGGTGTGGCTCAGCTGGTTGGCCATTGTCCCGTGTACCAAAAGGTTGCTGGTTTGATTCCTGTTCAAGGTACATGCCCAGGTTGTGGGCTCGATCCCCAGTGGAGGTTGTGCAGGAGGCAACCAGTGTTTCTCTCTCTTTCTTCCTCCCTCTTTCTTTAAAAATCAATTTGAAGAAAATGTTTTCTTGGTTTCTGTTTTACTAGTTTTAATGACAAATTTTATTAGCATTGATAACTTAGACTTGCAAGACATTTTCAGAGCCATAACTTGGGTTTCTTTGGCTGGTGTTTCTTAGACTGGAATTGACTAGGATCTTGAAGGGGACACAGCTCAAGTCTGAACAGCAAGTCTAAACAGTAAGTCTGAACTCCACTCTGCTCCCCAGTGGCTGAGTAACCTTAACTTGCTCCCATGACTCAGTTCTGTAACCTTCCACTTTATCATGTACGGAAAAAGGATGATAATAATTCGTACACCTCACAGAGTGGTAGGGAGCTGAGTACTTGGAGCTAAGTTAGCAATTACAATACTTCCGGTGTTAGTCCTGGTATTGCTATCAAGGATGCATTCTGATCTTGCCCTGACTGAAATTCTCTCAGTTGGTTCCCAATCACTCCAAGGATGAAGAGTGATTCCCTTAGTGTGGTTGCATACAAGGCATTCCCTGAGGGCCCCTGCTGCTTCTCCCACCAAGCTCACTCCAGCCCTGTCTCTTGCCCTCTCTCCTGCCCCTCCTGCGGGCCACATTGCGGTAAACTCTCCTAGGGTCCGCCTTTCATTCTTCCTGGACACCCGCCTTCCAAGCCTCAGCCAGCACACCCATCCTGAGCAGAGTGCCCTTCTCTCCCACAGCACCTTGGACAGAACCGCTTCTGCTACCACATTATACTGTAATCTTTTAAAAAATATTTTCATTACATTTATTGGGGTGACAATGGTTACTAAAATTATATAGGTTTCAAGTGTAAGGGGTTAATATCCAAAATATGTAAAGAACACAAATAACTCAACAAAACAATCCAATTAAAAAATGGGCAGAGGACCTGAACAGACACTTCTCCCAAGACGACATACAAATGGCCAACAGACATACACAATCTCTTTCTCATATCTTCCTAAGAACCAGGGTGGCCAAATGTTGGGCTCCTGCTTGGAAGTGGCTGATTTCCTGGAGCAGTGTGATGAGGATCTGGGGCTCCAAATGGGCCCGTGGGAAGGCGGGCAAGATGTAGTGATGTTTACAAAGGACAGGGCCATGCTGCTGTCCCTTTATTGGACCAGTATGGGAGGATCTAGATGGTGTCTCATGAAAACCTTTGGTCCCCATCACCTAGTGACATGTCTGGCACCAGCAGCTTACTAACTGGTGCTAAGGGGATGAGCACCAGCTATCCTATGGTGCTAAGAGCATATAACAAGTACCTTGCATTTGCATGTAAAACCTAACTCCAAAGGCTGAGTTGTAAATCAACATTTTACTTACTGGCTGCCTTGAAACTGCCTGAAACTGTACAATATGGCAGTAATTCCTTGGCTGCTCTAAAGTAAAATGAAAAAATGTATATTTGAGCCAAATATGCACACATCTTGGAGTTTTAAACAAAGTCACAATCAGTGTTATGAATCCGAGCTTTAAGCACTCTGTTTTATGCATGCTACTCATTTCCAAGTGTCAAGTAAGAATTAAGAGATACCATACAAGGTATTTATGAACCCAATGAATAACGATAGACTCAAAATGATTCCAGGTTCCAGGCTGAAACCAAAAGTTGTTGTTGGCTGTTAGTTTGCTAAAATATCTACAGGGAGCCAAGAGGTCAGCTTGGTTCAAGCTTATAGCCCAAGAAGTAGAAGAAAACAAATCATCCAGAAGATAATAGGAAAGGCCAGAAATGAGGCACAACAGCTTGAAACATGCGATGATTAGTTCCCACACCTTCCCCGCATGCTAGCCCAACCCCTCCCTGCCAAGGAAACCCCTGGAAATGTCAGGAGAGCGCTACATGAATTATTGAAAGGATTAGGAGCAGGCAGAAGGCTGAAAGAGAAAAAACTGAAAAAATATAGGTCACTAAACGATGGCAAGGATCTCTTTAAAAAGACATATTTATTAAGAAAAATTAGTACTACGTACTGAGTTTGGGACCACAAACAACATTAAGAGGGCTAAAAAAGAATACTGCTTGTTTGCTTCCCTCTGAAAAGTGTCAACAAGACATTCTCCGTAAATGTCTGTGAATGCAAAGGATATAAAAGCCTTGCACACCTGCTGTAGGACATCTGGTCCAAGTGTCAAAAAGCCAGAGTATCTGAGGTGTAGGGAGACTGATGGACATCTGGTTGGAATCTTCATCTCAGCAAAAGTTATGAGGGAGGAACATGAGCGGGTCTTGGTCACTATCACTCTTTGCAGAGCTTCCCATCCACCTCTGAGCTTTCCCCAAAAGAGGGTCTGGAGATCCTTCCTTTCTGGTAATATCCTCAATAACGTGCGTCTCTTCAGATTCGCACTTTAGAGTGTTACACAATCAAAACAGGCATAAAGACGAAGGGCTGCCGCGCGCGCTCAGCACCTGGTCACCACTGGCACGGGGAAGCCCCTCCAGGACGTGGTGTGACCCCGCGAGCTCCACCCCCGCTCCTCCTTTCCCTGGGTCACCCCTGCATGGCTGCCGGTCTTCAGCTACCCAGGCCACTTCGCCTTCCTCTGCCTTCTAGGGACAGAATAAGGTGAAGGCTGAAACCAAAAACTCCAAGACCCCACAGGCCGTGCGAGGGGCAAGGCGACCACAAAGACTGCGATGGTGGAAATGCAGCCGTGACAGCCTCCCGCCTCGTGGACATCTGCAAACTGGGAAAAGCCGCATCAAACCCAGAGCGGTCGATCCCTCAGAGACCTTAAGATTTGCTTTAGAAACGAATGAATAAATCCACATTATCTTAAATGACTACATAGAGATATATATATAATTTATTTTATTTTTCCATCACCATTTATCCCCTCTATGCCCTCCTCCACCTCCACCCACTCCCCTCCCCTCCACAATCACCATACTGTTGTCCATGTCCATGAATTCTCTAAGTTTTTTTTTTTTATCCTCACCCGAGGACATTTTTTCGATATTTTGTTCAGATAGAGTGGGAGGGAGAGAGAGAGAAACATCAATGTGAGAGGGACACATTGAGTGGTTGCCACCCACACAACCCAAACAGGACCGGGGACAAACTGCAACCAAGGTACATGCCCTTAGCGGGAACCGAACCCAGGTCTCTCTGGACCGCAGGCCGACACTCCAACCGCTGAGCCAAACCAGCTAGAGCATGAATTCTCTAAGTTTTAAAAAAATTCTCTGCTCTCTTAATCCCTTGATAGCTATATATGCCCGTTAAGAGTATGTGAGTTAATACTCTGCTGGAGGGAATGTAAAATGGTGCAGCTGCTTTGGAAGACAGTCTGGCAGTTCCTCCAAAGGGTAAACATAAAGTTACCGCATGCCCCACCAATCCCGTGCCCAGGTATATACCTCAAAGAAATGAAGACGTGTCCATGCAAAAACCACTGTACAGAAATGTTGTTAGGAGCATTAGTCCCACTAGCCCCAAGGTGGAAACAGCCCAAACATCCATCAGCAGATGAATGGACAAACATCGTGTGGTATACCTACACGGTGGAATATTCTTCACCAATAAAAAGGAATGTGAAACTTGCTACAATATGGCAAGTAAAAGAGGTCAGACACAAAAGCCCACACATTATGATTCCATTTATATCAAACATCTAGAATAAGCAAATGCAGAGTCAGAAAGATGAGTGGTTGTGGGGGCTGGGGGGGTGGAGAGGGGAAAACGGGGAGTGTCTGCTATGAAGTCTGAGCTTTCCTTTGGAGGTGATAGAAATGTTCTGAAAATCATGAGGTGATGATTGCTTGGGGGTAAGTTATACCTCAATAAAGCTGCTGGTTATTTTGCTTTTGTTTTAATAGCTGAAATAGGCACTTGGGCCAGAAGGTGACACACGAAGAGATCCATAGACTCAGGTGCCCTTCCTTCACTAGCATGCTGAGCCCACCTCCAATATTGTCACTTGCCAGATGAAGCCCTGCACAGATGTCATGCGGACCACCACTCTGCTGATTAAAATTCAGATGCCCAAGGGGCTTAAGGGAACTGCGGGCAGAAATCAGGTAAAACCGGCACTGGCAGAATGAGGAAGGCCAACCTTAGCAGAACAGCTGGACCCACTCCATACAAATCAGAAGCCGAAGTCTGACCACAGAGAAGTGAAGCTGAGCCCAAGGCAGGCTGTAGAGGACAAGGCTGGGAAGAGGGAGAGGATGGAACACAGGTAGCTGAGAAGGCAGAAGCAGAGGATGCCCCAGTGCCTCTCAAACGGGACCAGCCTGGTCACTGTCCCTGTGCCTCATTACTCGGCGTACACCCCACCCCTGCCCTCTGGTTTTCACCTGCTCTTCTCCATGAACGTCTCTACCATCTTGGCCTCAACCCAACCCTTTCTGGCTTTACACCTACTAGGTAAAGAACTGCAAACACTAACATGGGGCTCACCGAGCACCCCATCCAAGGTGAAGTGCACTTCCAATATTCAGACAGGAGACGTCTTCATTGTTCCATAGTATGTGTTTAACACCCAGACCCTGGCCCCTAAATGCCTCTGGCTCCAGTTTTAGTGGCAACAAGACAGAACCCTACGCGCTTCCAAATGCCATGATGGGCTTGGCAGGAATGCACGGGGCTGCGTGAAGCAGGGCATCTTCAGTGGCCAAATCAGGTACACAGAGCTACACGGGGGTGGAAGGAAAACTCCAGGTCCCAAGTCACCAGCCAGGACTTGCTCAATCTATAGCATACACAATTTTGTGACGAGTCATTGCAGTTTCTGGCCTCCCACTGACCTCAGTTCAAACCCCAGCTCACATCCTGTCCATGTCCAATCAAGGCAGCGTGTCATCAGGACTGACACCTCCCCACTGTGTGCCTCAGTTTTCACAACTGAAACCATGGCAATGAGAGGGCCTGCCTCCCATGACTGCTGTGAGCTAAGTCATGTCAAGCACTTAGCAGAACCCTTGCCTCAGAATAACTTCTCAAGGACACCTGCTATTCTTGATCAAGGTCACTGGGCCTATGCAAAAGCAGTCTGCACGAGCTCCTTCCATGGGAAAGTTGTTATGCATCAAAAAGCTCGAAATCTCTTCATTAACCACTATTTCAGATGATTGAAATATCTAAAAACAATACTGTTTTTTCATTAACAAGAACCAAATAATGTAATAATCATCTTAGCAAAGCAAAACATCAGCTTCATAATAATTTAGGCTGGCATTTCAGACCAGTGCAAATCACATGAGTTACTGCTGTCTTGTTGAAGCCCAGGCACAAAGCCACACAATCGTCTACCAGTTTCTGTTCTACATGCAAGGTGGCCCAACATCAAGAGAATGGTGTGTGATCAGAACGCACGGTAAATGCCCATTGCTAAGGCCTCCTTTCAAATGTCCCAACAGTCTGGATTCTTATTCCCCATAAAACTACCATGTGAAGATGGGCAAACAGGCACCATGCAAAGGAATGCAACCTCTTTGTTTACACGGTACCTCAGAACAAGATCATATTTCATTAATCAGTGAGAAATGTGTTCTTTAATACGGAAAAAAGATCTTTCTTTAATCTATTAGTAGAGACACGACAAATAATTATTTACTGGATAAGCCCTCAAAAATCATTAAATGGAGGAACTGAGAATTTTATTTCAGAAATAGAAGCCAATAGGCCTTTCCTCACAACTTTCTACTGAGAAACATTCTCTCTGATGATTGTGAATAAGATGTTACATGAACCAAATAGTATAGAGGTTTTTTTTTTAACTGAACCAACCTCTCAAATACAGCATTATTTATGCAAAAATGAGGGAAAACCAGAACTCCCAGGAACTTTTTGTTAACACTGCAGAGGACTATAGAATGTCCAACTAGCTGCCAGGATAAAATTCCTGTTTGGGACGCTTACCTCTTTAAGAGGATATACCATTCCAAATGATTGCTTGCGAGAATATCGAAAAGCACCAACAATGGATTGAATAGATTTTTACAAAAGATATCCACCTCCAAAACGTGAAGACAAACACTGGTAAGCACACTAAGACTGAGAGTCACTGGGTGACTTTCCTACACAGGCACTGTGAGTCCCTGGGTGGGTGGCAGTGAATCCCAGGAAAACTCGGAGAAATGGCATCTGTTTGATTTTCACTGTGTCTGAGCGTGAGACACTCCACAACACGCTTTAGCACAATCATCACCAAGACTCAGAAACAAAATCAACATCATCACCTTGCTTTTCTGAGTTGATTTCTGAAATTTCAGTGAACGCCTAATTAAAATGGGGAGCAGTACCAGAAGATGGGGCCAGGATTACAGTAGAAAACCCTCATCAAGGCCAGGCTGAGGCAAGACATGGTGAGGATCAGCCTCCCGCTTCAGTGTGTCCCAGAATTACCCTGCAGAACTGGTGGGCAGTGCGGCCACCTGGGTCCCTCCCCCAGTGGGTGTGACAGGGGAGAGGTCTGGAATGGAGCCAATAAACTGGGCTTCTGGTGTCAGCTGTGAAGACAACAGAGCAAGTGACAACTGGGAACCACTGAACGGCACCTGAGGCCATGGTTTGTCATTGTTATTACTGATGCATGTGTGCATCCCGGTGTGACCAGATGGGGACAGAGACTCAGAAAAGGGGTCCTTGAACAGTCAGCATGGACGGATGTGGATCTGAATTCAGGGCACTGCCTGCACATGAAGACAGAACCCACGGGCTGTTAACCAACTAACTCAACAGCTGGGAAGAGGGTTTCAGGATTTGTGTGCTGGGTGGCTTAGCAGTACATGTTAGGGAAATAAAGCTAGGAGGAGGAAGATTTCAGAGATTTTAGTAGCAATTCAGTGGCTAGGTGGTTAGGAAAACAAAACAAAAAAACCCCACCACATTCAACATTATCTATAAGTCCAGCGTTCAAGTCCCAGTTCCCCCATGCCCTATACTCTGGTGAACCACTTTGTTACAGTTATAAGAGGCTGTGTGCTTCAATGCCAGGTTTAGGAAGAAAGCAGGAGTCTGGCAGCCAGAAGAGAGATGAGTGGGTCTGGGTGAGAAGGAACTGGGGTGAACCCAATGTGGCAGGCTCTGACAATCCCTGGCCAGGTCTCCTACCAACAGACTGTAACCCGGGAATTAAAAAGATAAAGTAACATGGAAGAGCTTAGGCACATCTGCCCCGAGCACTCTCTGCTTGACATTTTACTAGCAACATCTTATTTTTCCTGCTCTTAGAAGCCTTCCTTGAGAAATACTATGGCCTGGTACCCTCCACTACAGGAACAGCAGGACTACCCCCACACTGGCAACGACATCAAATCTATAGTGTTTACATTCTTCAGAGGAGATGTTATAATTGCCAAAATGGTACAACAAAAAATAGGCTTTAAGCCTTTATTTACAACGTCTGGCTGCTATAAATAACATTAAAACCAACGTATGGTGGGGGAGAGTCTACATATGAAAAGCTAATTCAGTTTCAAAAAATAAAAAAGAGGTGATTAAAAATGTTTAGAAGCTGTTTACATAACCCTAAAGACCCAGAAAAAAGTATTATTCGGAAACAATTTTTAAATGAATTCCGTTCTAAAGGTCTTTTCACTGTGTATAAGAAGAACTGAGATATTATGGGTAATTATTTTGTGGATTGAGCTAAGCCTATTAAAAGAGAGACAATATTTCTGTACAAAAGGTCAGAACAAATGATTAACAACGCACACAGTTCTGTCAAGCAGGCTAACACTCGTCAGGCGGATGTTTCAGATTTTAGAAAAACGGCTTAAAATGTCTTCACTTTGAACTGACACCAATGTTGGCCTCTGCGAAATTTCACACCCTTTAAATTATGCATGAGCAAGCATGAACCAGCAGAGCTCCGGATTCATTTTCACGTGAAAACTCTTAATTTTTCACCTTTCTCTGAGACAGAAAGGACGGTTATGTTTCATAAGCTCCACAGACACAAACACACACACACACACACCCAGAGCAGCCTGGTGCCTGAGACACTAATAACTAAGTTGGCTCACCCAAGCCAAGTTCTATTTGAATGTGTAACAATGGAAGCTGACTTCTATGCCAACTCTCCTTGCAAACTGCTTTTCATTAATAAGATTTTTTGTAAGTATGTCTAATAATAAAGTCCACGATCTCTTTGTCCTGGCCTCATTATCCAGACCTAGGCAAGCTCAGGGGCCTGCAGTGTTTCCAACCGGTTGGGCACACATTAGCCCACACCCGGGCACAGCCTGCTTCCTGCTGAGATTCGCACAGTATCTGATACCTAGACAAAGAGGACTGAGTCATCCAAGCCACGAGACTAATCTTTTTTTTGGGAGGGGGGGGTTCTTAAAATTGGATATAGTATTACACAGTAAACAAACAAATTAGGTGGAAAGTCGATTCTTGGTTTCACAGTATAAAGTAGCCCTTGAAAAACAGCAACTTAGAGAAAACCCTCTACACCTATATATGTGCACTTCAGAAAATGTGACCCACATCTGTCGAAGTTCAAATAAGTGTAATTTCTGACACATGTGTTGACTGAGATGGGGGTCTAGGTCTGCTCACCTGCCTTTTGCCAAAAGCTCTTTTGTTCAAAATGTATTGACTCTGTGCCCGGCACTGTTCAAGGAGCTGAGGAGATAGAGACAGATGAAAAAAGGTGCTGAGAGCCAGTCAAGGGAAGGGAAAGATGAGGAAAATGATCCCGAAAGTATCTTAAAAGGTGCCATAACAAAGGTGTAGGGACTCCACTCAGAGGGAGACCAACATCCAGAAATCACCTCCTCACAGAGGTCTCAGCACCTTCAGTGATGCGACCAGATGTGAGTCGGTCCACTCCTTGGAACCTTCCTAATCTGTCCAAAGGCTGAAAAATGCCTTCCTCCCCGGCAAAAAGGCTGCTGTAAGCGTCAGACAGGGGTCACAATGCACAGGTTCAAGGGACTTGGCAGCGTGGGCATCACTGGTGCCAAGATAAGATGCCTGTTCCCATTTGGCATGGGGCCTTCAACTCAATCGTGAAACTGTCAAAGGCCTGTTTCCCTGGAAATCCTGCTGCAGATTCTGGTTCCATTTGCACTGTTTTGGCTCATTCCTCTTGTTCTCCGAGCCCTGGCCACACATTCACGAGGCCACTCCCTGCTGTCCTGACAGCCAGCCGAAACCACACCCAGCTAGACCAGTTCAGCACTGGCCTCCACACATCATCAGACTGTCCCCGTGCTCCAGCTTAAATCATGTTCCCTGCTCCACCCTTACCTTTCAAATGTCTATGTCAATGACCTACTTCCAATTATTTCTGTAACTCATGTGTACATCTATGCACACAAATATTCCCAAATACACATACACAGACGTACACATATAATTATGGCAATTCTTATCTGTTTAACCTGGCAAATACCTACATTCTATCTGGCAATCAGCCCTCTGGGAAGCTCTCTGAATCCAAATTTTATAAATGAGGAAACTGAGTCCAGAGAGCTTAAATAACTTGCCCAAGGCCAGTAGATGGCATGCAGGGCTGGGAGCCAAAGGTCCGTCTATCAGTGTACAGGCTACAGCTGGAAGTTCAGGCTTGCGTACCACCAGTGTGTGCCATATTGTCCTGTTTTGGAATATGCTGTTTCATGTGTTTCATAAGGTCCTAGTACTACCTTCCCTAACTTTCTAAATAATATTAAAACAGTCGCTCTTACCTGCCCATTGTTAAAAATCAAGTTAAATGAAACAGTATTTAAAAGGCACCTATGCTAAGCACTTGGACTCTTATTAGTGCAGCACATCAAATGGGTGATGATGGGTCAAATGACAGATTTTCTGTTTTGAAGAGTAACACAGGCATGGGAAATGGGATGCTAACACTGAATCAACATGCTTCTCGGGCTGCCGAACTTCATTAATAGCATCCAAGCTAGTTCGCACAAGTGAGGCAGAAGGGTTAAGTGAGGACACCAGTTAATAATAATTACATGGTTACATGAGAACTTTAAATACTTAACCCGTATTACTTGATTATAATTTATCCCAACAAACAAAAAGACTGACCCACAAGATGGAAAACTGGGCAAAACAAGAAAAGTGGGCTGTCCCAAGTCACTCAGTGAATCGGCGACTGAACCAGTCACAAATCACAACCAACTCATTTCCCGCCCACATTCCCTCCTCCCCTCAATCAGCCTGAAGAACTCTGCTCCGTATTTCTATCCAGTTGTCCCTGTGAACCCCTAAAATTCTTCTTTCAAATCATATTCCTGGGAAAAAATCTTGTTCCAAACAATTTTACCCGCTTTTTTTTTTCTTTGAATAATTAATTCCTTATCCACCTCAAGGTTGATAATTTGGGCGCTGAGTATTTTACATAAATCACAGAAGAAACACACATTTCGCTGCTATCAGGTCCACATTCCACATTAGCACAGACCTTTAATTTTCACGTCGTTTTTTCATTCTCCAAGCAACTTAGTGAGGTAAGTGGACAGAGAACAATGACTCCTGAAGATAAAGATTACATCCAAGGACTCCAAGATTAACCCCCTATGCTTTCTCCTATAATTTGCCTAATTGGCTTTTCTTTTCTTTTTTATAGTCACAATCAAAAGGGGCAAATGTGCAGTTATGAAAGTAATTATGATAAGAAGAATATGAACAAACAAAGCAAGAAAACTTACTCAGTTTCACTTTTTGCTAATTAATCTACCGGATCAGAAAAGTAAAAGATGACTGGTCTGGCAGCACGTTAGAATGCAGAGCTGGTGTAAACAGAATTCCACAACCTCCTCTACACTCAACCACTAGTTCCCTCTTTCACCTTCTGCACTAATTTCTGCCTTAAAAGTATAACAACCCAACTATGAAGTCAGGTGAGAATGACAGAGCACTAAGAGCATGTTACATTCACTAGATTACTCTCAGTCAGTGGTATTTAAATCAAGCCTCCAGAACTCCATTTCAGAGAGACCAATTAAGGAAAAGGGAGCTATTTCTGCCCACTTCTCCTTGGATAGTCTGTGAAATCTGTAAACCTCCAGTAACAGTTTATTTGAACAAAAGAATTCCAGATATACATATTTCCTTTTTTGAATAACTCTTAATTATCCTATCAAAACCTATAACTGACACCATATCTAGCTACATTGAAACCTTATTTTTAAGCACAAGGAATGGGAGTAATTTAAAGTACCTGCTATAGAACTAAACCTCTTGCTGAGACAAGGTTCAGGACTGGGGGTGTATTTTCTGCGCGTAAGTAAAAGATTCCTATTGTTGAATTAACTACAGCAAGGACTTCCAAACATATAAGTGGGGCTGCCCCTCATCAATAGCCAAACAAGAAGACAACGAAATTTTTTCTAAAGCTTAATTTCTTCAATCTAAAATGTTGTCCTTTATATTGAAATTATGTCCTTCAACACACTTCCAATGGGTTGAAATTGTCTTAAAAATAAAATGATGGCCCAGGACTTACACAATGCCCTCACCTGACCATATAAAAGACGGGATAGCTCTCTGCCAGTCTCCTGGAAGTTCTGAGTGGAGAAATCCAAAGGCCTGGGACCAATGAGCTACAGTGTCCAGGCACCGAAGAACATCAAATGCAGACTGATCATGGCAAAGTGTTTTTGTGGGTTGTACTATTGATTTTGTTTTCAAAGTAAAATGAGGCCAAACAAAAAGACAAGCTACTGAAGGACCAATTAGAACATTACTATCTTTAAGTGTCATTAGACTAAAAGGATTCGAATGATGTTTCCTTCACACCAAGCTTTTCGAAACACTGAAAACCACTTTGAAGTCAGTGAAGGGTGACAGCCGTTTCTGGGTGTGAGACAAACTGTTCTAGAATGGACCTGTCAAGTGCCTTGTCTTCCTTCCCTCCCACACCCAAGCATAAAGGCTAACACCTGGCTCCAGAGAGTCCATTACCATGAAAAGAAATTCTCTTAGATTCTGGTCACTGTGAAAGCACAGATTTCACTGATCATCTTCCAACACCTTTATTACCTTGGTTCTTTGTTGTCAAAAGCACAGGCATGCCTCGTTTTTACCTGTGCACTTCACAGATGTTGCATTTTTTTACAATTTGAAGGCAAGACCTTCTACCAGCAAAAAGATCACTACCTCCTTTATTGCAATACTCACTTCATTACGGAGGTCTGGCACTAAGCCTGCAATACAGGTATGCCTGTAACTAAAAGAGGATGAAGAGAAGCTGGGTGACCACAAACATGTCCCTAAGTAGCCAGTTGGCATTAAAAGGTGGGGAAAATCATCACTGTGCAAGGGCCTGTTTTGGGGAAGACTTTCATAACACATGACAGGCACTAAGTATACACAATGCCAGCACATCCCTAAGCACCCTCATGCATTCCCTCCCTCTTCCTCAAGCCAACCCTGAAAGGTAAGTATCACCATCTCACAGATGAGAAAACAGAGGATTCGTGTTGTGTAATTGTCCAAAATTATTCAGTTGGTGGCAGTCACAGCAGGGACTCTGCTCTGTCACAAAGTCACATCTAATCTCTAAGATGCACCTCTTCAGGCCATTTAAGATAAGTCATTTCCCCATGCCCTCAGCACAGCTGTAACTAAGTCAAGAATGCAGAACTCATCTCCATCCCTTCATTCATTCATTATTTACTGGACATCTGCTATGTGGCAATATTCTGGGAGGTGCTGGGTGATGCAGAGGAACTAATGTGCTGTCCACCCTCTTGGACTGCAGAGTCCAGGAAGGGAGACATGCAGGGCCATACACATGTTAAAGTTATTTAAAAACAGTAAAACATCCAAATGGGACTCGCACCCTAGAGAAGACAGTGTTGGTATGAGCTGAGTAACACTGATTCTAAGAACCGAAATGAAATGGCAACCACAAAAAAGGAAGCGATGTCTGGCTCAGCATTTCCCAAAGTGAATGTATGCTAATTAGTGAGCACTAATTTTATGAACAGCTTCTTTTGTGGTTTGGGAAGCATTATTAAGCAAAGCATGAAATACATTTATCGGCAGAAATTATGATTAAATGCATGCTCTTAAATTCTGAAAAATAATGTAGCCTTTCCCCACCTGCTTCTTCCTACATCAGTTAGGAGTGGTGTTCCCTAGTTAAGTGTGGCAAACACTAGTAGCTAACACTGTCAGTAGTAAAACACCTGGAGTTGACACCTACCAGCCACAGACGGAAGGACCAGTCTCTCCACCAGACTCAAGAGGTCAGTGTCTGCACCAGTATTGGTCCAGGTGCCGTAACTGCCAATGCTGTTTAGGAATAAATTCATGAAGGTAGAGATTCACTATGGTAGCTGCCTTGGGCATCAGCATACCTGTGGGCACAGGAGTTTTTTCAACTACATTTGGGAATAGGAATATTATTCAGGAAGATTAAATAATAGCAACCAGAAAGAAGCCCTTCAATTGTTTATTCGAATTATTTTTTCTCCTCCCATTCTGATAACTGAAAAATACTCTCAGTACATAATCTGCACATCACATGCATTTACTGATTGCTCCACTCTAATCTGCTGCTGGGCAACAGTGGAGATTTACTTCCCTCCCCCACCTTAAAGAAGCATAATGGCTTTTCCACAGGTAACTAAAAATAAATCCAAGAGATAGCTTCTGGGAACCATTTTAAGAGTAACTGATTAACATGAAAGTCAGTCATGACTAAAATTTTATTAATGACAGAGTCTATCTGTGCCAGCTAAATAAAGTACACACCTATAAAAGCAGAAATTAGCAAAGATCAAAGTTAAGGTTGAATCGGGAGAATACATTTTAAGATTGTTGCAGAGTCGGAGGTTGGGAGGGGAAAACATTATCCCACAATACATTAATACACCAAAATATTTCAGGTTCTAACATTCTTTCCCTATATACACTGACACCAAATCATAGTTGCATGATTCAGACATAAGTTAAACATCTGGACCAAAAAAAAAAGATTAACAACAAATTTAGAGAAGCATTCAAGGGCGTTGAATAAATGGACTTACTTCAAAAAACACTTGTTCACAAAATATTTGAACTAGTAAACTTGGTCATGAAAAAAAAATACATCAACTTATTTATGTTCTTCCCTCACTTGGCTTGAAATCTTTCCAACATTTCAAAACAGCTAACATACATACCAACCCATACAAAAGAAATTAAGATGGCAGCTGTGGACATCTGCTTTACCCTAAAAACAAAAGGCGCTGCGCTCTGTCTCGCGGGCCAGCAGAAGAAAACCACGTAAAACCGAATGGCTGAGACTTCCTCAGCACAAAGTAACTAAGAAGACAGACATCTAAACTATTTACTCAGCAAGTCTCATCCTAATGGCAATTTTAGACCCGGCATTTCTGTAAGACAAAGAAGAATGCTTTTAGGTGAGCAAAAAATGAATTGGTCTTCACTGATATCCCTCAGCATATCAGTCATTCTGCTTAGCCCAGCAATTGTAGGAAAGATGTTTTTATCAAAAAGCACCATCCATTCACTCAGCTGTTTCTTGTTTATACTGGCTTGACATCTTACATCTGACATTCCAACTCCAATAACTCTGCTTACACTTTTTTTAAAAAGAAGTTTGAAAAAGTGAAATAAAAGAAATTCCCAGTTAAAGAGCCTAACAGTGCCAGTAGTGAACGGACTGGACGGGAGTGGACAGTGGCAGGGAAGAGCTGGCCACGGAGCCATGTACAGGTAAGCACAGCTAAGGCGACGCTAAGCCTGGACGTGAGCGCTCTCTGGAAGAGCCGGTGGGAGCCGGGGCTGGTGGCGGAGCGCAGAACTCACTGGGGCTTCCTGCCCTGAGAAAGGGCTTTTAACTAGAAAGTAGACAGCAATAAAACTTTACTTCTACCCTGAGGTCCACTTGCATTTCTGAAGCTGAAGTCTTTTAGGGAAAGAATGAAAAGTGGCCATTATGTTTGGGTGTTATTCTGTTTGTTTGTTTTTTTAATAATGTTTTCGCGAGTCATATTTATTATGTGTATCACTAGTATCCACAACAGAAACTTTTTTTTTAGATTTTTACTGATTTTTAGAGAGAGAGAGAAACATCAATATGATAGCAAATCATTAATCAGCTGCTTCCTACACACCCCCTACCAGGGATCAAGCCCACAACCCAGGCATGTGCCCTGACCGGGAATTGAACCGCAACCTCCTGGTACACAGACAACACCCAACCAACACTGGCCAGGGCTATTCAGGTGTTTTTAGTTTTTGTTCTCTAGAGAGGTGGCCTTAGGACTCTCCCCTCAGCTACTTTGTTTTATACTGCAAAATCAGGTCACGGTACTGACGGACCTGAAATTTCTTCTGTCTGTGCAATGGAGAGCAACTGGTTAATAAATAGATCTTTATAAGTGACATTTTAAAAATTAGAAACTTGGGTCACATGATTATTATGATAACCAAAATGAGATCCATCAAATGAAAATGCCTTCCGAACAGTGGAGAACTATATAAATGTCAGGCTTCTGCAAGACTTCCTCACAAACTACCTCATTTTAGTGTTCACGGGGATAAACGGAGGTGGTGACCTTTCCAGATAAAGAATGCAAAACTGTGATCAAATTGGGTCTTCTGGTAGGATCAAACCTAATAATATACACTTAGAAAAAAAGTACCAGTTGATACACAAACACATGGTATTCCTGGTTAATTTAGTTGAAGGAATCAGAATTGATTTGCTAACTACTGGTTAGGATGGATTAGAACAGACACATAGCCAGAGACAGGTACAGATGTGATGAGCAAGCCCTATACAAAACAAGTCTGCATATAACTTTAGACACATTAAAAGGGCAACACAGTTGAGGGTATAGGTTAAAAAGGACACAATGTAACAAAAGGTACAGATTCCAAGTCAGAGGAGCCATTCATTTATTACTGTTCATGAATGACTTCGTACAATGGCTTAATCATGGGTGTATGGAAACAGTCCTCCTCTCCATGCATATGTAAATTAGCTCATTCATCAGTGAGAGCCTCATTTTTAGTTATCCTAAATGCATCCATTCACAGGGGTTTATTGGGCAGCAGGTACCAAAAAATTAACTCACTCCTTTGTCTCTGGTTTTCAGACATTATTTGAATTTCTGACCGGTTTTGTGATTTCCTGTCACGATTCCCTCACCACCATCATGTTTCGGGTCATTTGTGCTACTCTCCAGGCCTGGCCTAGTCAGCTCTCATGACCCTCAGGCAGGAGATGGTCAGCAGAACCGATGAGGCCTGATCTTTGCTCCTAATACTTGTTTTCTCTCTCAGGCGACCTTAATCAAAGCACTCTGAGCCGATTCCGCTCACACATTAAATGACTCGAGAAAACAGATGATCCCCTAAGCTCTTTCCTTCCTCAAGGTCCCAGTATTTAGCAGATAACTAAAACATGCTGGAACTAAAATGACCTGTGCAAATTCCTGGGGATTTCTTCCAGGAATTCCTCAAGAGGCTTTGCTAGGCAGCCACAGCGAGCTGAGGAATAACAACAGTAAGCTATGGAGATCCTGGGGACCAGTGAGGGTAGAACCAGAATGAAAAGGCACCACTTAGAGCAGTGGTTCTCAACCTTCCTAATGCCGCGACGCTTTAACACAGCTCCTCATGTTGTACTGACCCCAAACATAAAATTATGTTCGTTGCTACTTCATAACTATAATTTTGCTACTGTTATGAATCGCCATCAGAGATATGTGTTTTCCGATGGTCTTAGGCGACCCCTGTGAAAGGGTCGTTAGACCCCCAGGTTGAGAAGTGCTGACTTAGAGAATCTCAAAAATCCATTATAAAAAACTTTGTTATCAGACTTCATTTCTTTTTTCTTTATCAATCCTCACCTGAGGTTATTGTGAGGACATTTTTCCATTTATCTTCAGATAAGAGTGGGAGGGAGGGAGGGAGGGAGGGAGGGAGGGAGAAAGAAACATCGATGTGAGAGAGACACATCAGACTGGTTGCCTCCCGCATGACCCTGTCCGGGGCCAGGGACTAAACCACAACCGAGGTACATGCCCTTGACCGGAACTGAACCTGCCACTCTTTGGTCCTCAGGCCAACACTCTAACCTCTGAGCCAAATCGGCCAGAGCTCATACCTCATTTCTTAAAGCTATACCTTCTCTAATAGTTGCTACAGTTCTACAGCACTGTCAAATGTCCAGGCCACCTGCAGTGACCACCGTCTGCCCCTTTGAGGTCAGGATGATAAAATACAGTCTCACCTGTACAAGGACACATTTATGACATTCTCTCACCTGCCTGAACGGAAGAGGCAGGAAGAAAATGACCCTGACAATCCTCAGGTCTAAAATCTATGACATTACCATTCTTCCAAACAGAACAGAGGTCAACTATTTACTCTCAATGGCTAAGTGAACCAGCCTCTGCTGTGATCCAAGCTGTCCACGAAGTCCTCAGGTCAGGACAGCCGGCAGCACAGGGAGGGCCATCCTGTTCGGACTGAAGTCCATTCTTCCAAGTGGAAAAGATGAGCTGCTCTGCACTATCTAAGCACCCTATCTGCTTAAATTAACCCCTAACCTCCTCCTGGCTAAACAACCCATCCTGGGCTGCTTCTGGAGAACTCAGTCTCTACACCTCTGATTGCTCAATCTCCCCAGAACTATATATAAAAATTAAAAAGCGTTGAGCCCATTTTCAGATATGAGGCCGAAACTAGAAATACTGCCTAAGGGAAATTCTAAACTGTTTTCTTAATGTATATAAGAATTATCTCACAGCTCTCAATTATTATTCTGATCGCCAGCTTACACATCAAAATACCACCCTCAGTTTTAGAAATACTAAATGTGTGAGCCATCATTAACCATATAAAAAGTGGCTGTATGTGGCTAGCCATTCTTTTGATATCTTTTATATTTTTCTTTTCTATTTAGCTTTTAAAAACCATTCCTTTTAAATAAAATGTGTCATATCTATACAATGAAATATTACTCAGTAATGAAAAAGAATGAAGTACTGATACATGCTCAAACATGGATGAAATGGATGAACCTTGAGGATAGTGCTAAGTGTAAAATGCCAGATACAAAAGATTCCATTTGTTTCATTCCATTTATATGAAATGTCTAGAATAGACAGATCTATAATGACAGAAAGTAGGTGCCTGTAGCTGGGAGTGGCGGAGGTGGGGGGGTAAAGTGTGGTGGGATGGTTTAGGGATGCTGGCTAAGGGGTACAAAGGTTTCTTTTTGGGGAGGTAATGAAAATGTTCCCAAATTGATCATGCTGATGGTGGCACAACTTGGTGCATATAATAAAAGCCATTGAGTTGTGTACTTAAAATGAGTCAATTTTATTAAATTAAATGAGGAAATATTACTTTTCATTTCAGACCAAAGCCCAAATTTATAAAAGTTATTAACTAATCATATCATAGGTGCAAAAATGTGGCTACAACCGCTTTTGTTCTTTTAGCTAAAAGTAACATCTGCAAACCGTTTTATTGATTGATTGATTTTAGAGAAAGAGGGAGAGAGAGACAGAAACACCAATGAGAGAGAACATCAACTGGCCGCCTCCTGCATACCACCCACTGGGGACTGGGCCCATAACCTGGGCATGTGCCCTGACTGGGAATCAAACTGTTGACCTCTTGGTTCATGGGTCGACGTTCAACCACTGAGCCACAATGGCTGGGTTGCAAACTGTTAAAATCTCTATCAAAGATAGCAATAAGCCACCCTGGCTTGTTTGGTTCAGCGGTTAGAGCATCAGCCCACGGACCAAAGCATCGAAGGTTTGATTCTTGTCACAGGCACCTACCTTAGTTGCGGTTCATCCCTGGTCCTAGTTGGGTCGTGCAGGAGGCAATTAGTCAATGTGTCTCTCTCACATCGATGTTTCTCTCTTTCTCCCTCCCTCCGTCCCTTCCACTCTATCTGAAAATAAGTGGAAAAATATCCTCAGGTGAGGATTAAAAAAAAAAAAAAAGAGCGATGAGCCAACAATGTTTACTTCTGAACATAACTTTCCTCAAAAGGCAGGAATTACTTTCCCTGTGGCAATTACACCATCGCAGGGAATGTCCCAAGCAGGGAACCTCCAAAACAAGTGTGGGGGTTTGGACGTTGACACCTCCAGTAAAAGTTCATTAGGCCCATGTAATATCTTCTGAGGCAGGTTAAAAAGAAATTTAAATTGTAATTGTGAATATTTTTAAATCAGAAAAAAAAATGCTAACATTGAAAAATCTGCAATTTTAATCTCCCTGGTTTACCACTGCTCCGGGAAGGAAATTAGGTTAATCGGCCGGGATTTGCCCTTTACAAAGGCCTGCTGGCAACATTCCCCAGTGGCCTGATCTCTTTTGAGTCTTTTGTTACAAAAGCTTCCTGAAACTGGGGACAGCATATGCTCGGGCCCATTGTCACAGGAGTGAGGGGGTCTCTGTACCACCCAGTAAATATCTGTCACTAGCTCCCTTTCCAAGAGCGAAAGCAGATGCTTGGAGCAAGCTACTGTGAACTCTGACATGGTAGGAAGAGGGATACATTTCAGAACAGAAGATCATTCCAGAGGACAAAAATACTTGCTGAATTCTCAAGGGTTAGCTACTTGGTTACCCTCACTGGAAGACTTAGAAATAGTAATGATTAATTCAAAATCAATACAAGAACCATTTGGAATACCCAAACAGCAGCTGAAGACCAACTTGAACCTCTGAAAGAAGCCACTGCCAAATTTGGAACTTCTAATACAGTCCATGTGCTGAACTTACGAATATAATGTTATAACGTTAGAGAGGATGGCACAGCCTTCGTCTAGGAAACCCTATGGGGACATTTATCCCTCAAAAAATCATGTGGATAATCAATACCATCATATTATACACTGCACTGCATGCTACAATAATTTAATCTTAAATAAGTTGACAAATGTATTGACAAACACATTTGAAAACAAATACCAAAAAAAGACTTCAGAAGGAGTCGTTTCTCAGAGTATTTTTAAAGTAACAATAAATCATTCAAGCAAAGAAGGGGGAAGAGGGATGCTTGATTCCACAGATGGGCCTCTTGACCTAGGGAGTCTTGGTTACATTCTGATCACGACCAGGACTAGGGTGAGGTAAGTGCTGGGTGCACAGTGTAAGGATAAGCCAGTTCTGGATGGAGGTCATACAACCGCAGCTACTGTACCTGCAGGACCCTGTGAGCTTCTGCACATCCCTGCACCCTAAACACCTGACTCACCTACCCCAGTCCCGGCCCCCTTTCTAGTTACCAGTGCAATGTTTGCTATGCCGGGGTGACATGGGCAATGGAATACAATGGCATATTAACCACAGGGTAACTATCAAAACCTTGGGGGTCCTAACAGAAGCCTCTAAAAATACAGGACCTCTCCTTCCTTCTCTGGCCTTAGCACCTCAGTTAGAAAATGAGGGCTATGTATTTGCCTACATGGCAAATGGTGAGTTAACAATTTTTTTTTATTGTTGAAAGTATTACAGATGTCTCCCTTTTTTTCCCATTGACCCCCTCCTTCCCACTCCCACCCCCCTCCTGCCTTCCCCAGCCTAGTGTCCATGTCCATTAGTTGTGCATAGATGCATATAAGTTCTTTGGTTTCTCTCCAATATTACATATATGCATGAGGTGCCAAAATCCATACAGCAACTTCTGAACGTGTACACGCATGATCAGCTCACGGCTGAAATACTTCCTTGGAAATGCGCTGAGTTGTAATGGACACACAACCCATAGGCTATTCTTATGTTTACTGTGCCTGGGAGTGACTCTCCATTAACCCAGAAAAAAAACATTGGGCTAGAGACTAAACCTTCAGCGGTGTTAGTATTTAAAACTAAGATCAGTGGCCTAGGTCCTGTTTCTGACAGGCACTGTTCAAATACTCCCTCTAGGGCTGCAACAGTCAAAGCTACTTGGACTCAGGGACCATCTGTGTTTCTAAAGAGCATGCTTCGGGGAGAACACTCTATATCAGATGCTTTTATTTAGAACATGGATTTTTTTAAAAATGTGTGCACACAGCCTACCAAGCCCCATAAACTGGTTCTTAAAGTGGCTTCCAGACCAGCAGCATCAGCAACACCTGGGAGTAGAAATGCACATTCTCAGACCCCACCTGGGATTTGCTGATGCGGAACTCCATGTTGAGGCCGAGGATTCAGAGGTTTAACAAGCCCTCCTGAGGTTCTGGTGCCTGTTCAAGTCTGAGAGCCACTGCCCTACAAGTAGCAGGAGACACTGGTTTCACCACTGATGAGCTTTATCCTCTTGGGCAAAGTATTTCCCCTCCCAGGGAAAACACAGCAATGGGGCTTCACTAATCCATCTGTTTGTG
The DNA here is from genome assembly GCF_014108415.1 of Molossus molossus. Classification (NCBI taxonomy): domain Eukaryota; kingdom Metazoa; phylum Chordata; class Mammalia; order Chiroptera; family Molossidae; genus Molossus; species Molossus molossus. Next base: position 26,141,303 of record NW_023425366.1, on the reverse strand, counting down.
GAGAGGGGTGTGGTCATAGCACTGACTCCTGAGGGCTGGCTGCAAATACAGATTGCTGGGCCCATCTCCATAGAGGCTGTACCATCGGGCACAGGGTGGAGGCCCAGGATTCTCATGTAGCAGCCCTTCATGTGATTCCAATGTATAGCCAGGACTGGGAACCACTAAAGGGCCCCCTGTAGCCCTAAATACCATGTCAGAAGTAATTGGGGAAAATGAGCCCTTAGCTCAGGGTCAGCAACCTTTTCTGCAAAGGGCCAGATGGTAAATCCTTTGGGCTGCTCGACTATGTGCCACTGTAGCTGGAACTCAGTCCCAGATGACAAATCAATAAATGGACATGGCTGAGTTCCAATACAACTTCATTTAAACCGAATTTCTTATCATTTTCACGCGTCATAAAATATTATTCTTTTGGTTTTTTCCCCCCCAAACATTTAAAAATGTTAAAGCATTCTCAGCTTCCAGTCAGTACAAACACAGCAGCGGGCGTGGGCCGTGGCTGCCACTACGGTTTGAGTTAAACGCTGGAGTAATTATATACACTTTATTGAGTTCGGGAATGCTGTGTTCCTGACATATGTAACTTCAATACAGACAGCTGCCTTCCAACAGGCTAGATGTTACTTTTTTAAAAAACTGAGGTTTCCTTTGCACACAGCAAAATACACAGCTTGACGAACCACACAGAAACAAGATGCTGAACATTCCCTCGACCTCAGAAAGTTCACTGGCGCTCTCCCCCAGTCAGCATTCCTTACAAGTAACCATTTACGTGATCGCTCGGACGTTCGTCTCCTTCAAACCGGCACTGCGAGCAAACAGTCTGGAGTAAAAGCCAGAAGCTCACACTTTCGCTGCAGTTCCAAGCAGCACAGCTCCTCAGGCAGAAGTTACCAATAGGCACCCACCGGGCATGCGCCCTCTGTCCTCTCCAATGTTGGGCAGCTTCTTGGGATGTCCCACCCCTTCTTCACCCTGCGTCTCATCCAGCCCAGGTGAGGTCTTCCGAGCCATGGAGGACAGGTACTTCACTGGAGGAATGGCGATGCCACACCAGGAAGGCCAGCCCCCTCCCCAGAGCCCTTAGCCTTCCAGGGCAGAGGGCAGCCCAGTTTGAAGTAAATCACAAATGAGAGGGGCTGAGAAGAGGAAGGAAAGGGACTCCCCAGTTTATCTCAGGTCAAAATACCCACTGTGTCCGTGCTTTTCCAATTTCAATGTGAACAGATGCATCTGGGAACTGTTATACTATAGATCCCAGGGCCACAGGCACAGAGAAGTGGACTCCAGATCTGGGGTGGGGCCAAGGAGCCTGCATTTCCCACAAGGGCCCAATGATGGTCATACATGGAGAAACACTGTACTAGGATTTGGGATGTTCAAACTCAAATGCCCCCTCTCAGGGAGTATCTAACGTGAGCGGGTGGGTGGGAGTAGAGGCGGACATGGGAAGAGGAGGAGCAGATACAATTCCCAGAAGAGAAAGACAGACGGACAGAGGGAGCTGCAGTCACAAAGAACATGCGCCCAGGAGACATTTCACAGGGTCATCCAGGAAAGGGGCTGGATGGGAAAAACCAAGGCCTAGGAATCACGAGTAACATTAGCACTAAGTCCAGGATGCAAAGGTTGTGCTTTTCCAACAACTTTTAAGGTAATATTTTGATATGAGGCTCATTCTGTCTATAAAATGGTTCTGAAGTTGGCTGCTCACCAAAGGGCACCCAGGAAGATTTTTAAAAACACACCCTGGCCTGAGTCCCAGTGGAGACTCGGATTTCATTGTTGTGGGGCAGGGCCAAGGCTCCCGGTAAACACTTCCCAGTGAATCGTAAATGCCAGGTTGACAGTGACACCATCAGAAGCAACAAAGCAGGACTGTGAATACGAGCTGATGAAACATTAAAAAAAAAGTGACTTTTGCTGACCCTTGTATCCCCCTAGACTAGAGCAATAAAACAAAGGGGAAAGAGCCCCCACAGAAAAAGAGAAAGGTGGGGAGGTGGCATGAGAACCTGCCAACCTTGAAGGGTGACTTCCAGAGAAAGCACAAATGACACGACAAGAAAGACGACGAGGGGCCGAAAGAGAAAGAAACAGCCCATGCAGGGTGTAACGGCCTGAGACGTGAGCCTGTCACCCCCACCACCAGTCTCGGCCTACTGCACACCCTCTGTAAGAAGGGGTGATAAAGTGAAAAGATGATCCAAACTCCAGCTCTGTCCCTCATCGCAGACCAAGTGTGGACTCTTGTACATGTTCTTGCACCAAAGCTCCATGTCCAGATCTCTGAAACACGGCCAGCCACACCTCCCTCTTAGGGTATTTGCGGGGATTACCTAGGACAAACAGGTAGAATGCACCAGCATGGTGTCAGGAAGAGAGACGCCACCCGCAACTGCCATCCTCTTCCCTGGCCATCCTGAATGCCAACCCTGATGAGGAAGATATGGCTTAGCAGTGGGGTGCCCCGTCTTCTCACCGCTCACCTCTCAAGGAGGTGATCATGGGAAGAATGCAGTTTCCTAATCTCCCCATGGTGGCATCCTAGGTTGCAACTCTGAACACGTTTCAAGTTAAAATCTGGCCATACAGGGCTTTCCCAACATCCCGGTCCTGCAGTGCAGGTACCTACACAGGTCTTTGTGGATGGACTGGATGCACCAATTCCCCACCTATATCATCGGGTCTTTGGGAAAACTGGTCATCAATGAATTTTTGAAATTGAATGCATATCAGTCGCAAACTGACAATGGTCTGAATTTGTTTTAACAAATTGCCTCTGCTGTTTCTACTGAAATCACACCCAGCATTAAATGGTGCCATGTCTTGTCAGTGGATAATTTCTAAATTGTTTTTTTTTTCAGACAAGGTCTTCGCATACATTTTTCACAAAATGACACTTCTAATAAGAGCACAGTATTTTAAAAAGGCTCCAAAAAAAATGAAAACCAAGTTTTGATTTAACATGAGCTTAGCATCCAGTGTTAATTATCTATTTTCAGTACTCATGGGTACAAAAATGCAAGATAATATCCTGCTTACCTTCGAGTATGAACAATTTAATTTACTGAACTAACCACAAAACTAAAAGCAACAGTGGGGGCCAGAGGCACAAAACGTCAGCCCTTCACTTTGTGCCTGGATGCTACCATTGCAGGACCAGGATTCTCTCTGGTTGAAGGAAGTGCCCAGATACACCACCAGCTTACACAGAAACAAGTCGGCTGAGCTACCCAGATGCAGAGCCTGGAACCCCGAAGTCAACCAAAGATAGGAGGCACAGGCAGATCAGAGGGAGGTCTGAGTCCAAATAGACGGAGCCTAAGAATTGGGAAGAAGCTTATTCAATACATCCAGGGAGGAAAGAAGAGGCCAAAGTCGAGAGGTATCCACAATGGAAGAAGTTAGGTTGGTCCAAAGGGCATGAAGCCAAAGGAGGTTGTGACCCAGGGCAGAGACCATTTGCTATCCTGCAAAAACGTGTAATACGTGTGTGTGTGTGTGCAACTCCAGCCTCACTGGAGCCAGTAAATACCGCTGATAACGATCCATTCCCCTCCACATTCAACCACCCACCCAGTGCAAGGGCCTGCTGTTCAGTCTAAGGAAGCTGGGGCTGGAAGTTCTAAAAGAAAGGGTCAGAAATTAGCTGGATTCCTAATCCACTTAAGCTGGATGCACTTAAAGAAACAGGTAGCCAGACCCCAGAAACTGGGGGTAGGACAGGAGGTCTTACCAATGGATTTTCAGAGGAGCTGGACTATGACAGGCAGCAGAACAGAAATGGTGTGCTCCCCTGCAGGCTGAGGTCTCCAACACTTGACACAGCCCACATTCTTAGAACGCCAGCCAATCTTACAGTGTTTGTCCCTGTAATCTGTTTCCTGTGTCAGTGTATATGCTGAAGGATATGGAATAACAATCTCAAGTTTCAAAATGCCAAACTTTGGGGAAATATTCTGAACCAAACTCAATATCCACCTACTCCTCCTCAAAACAAATGAAAATGCAATTCATTTATGTTTGAAGTTTATCAAATGAAACAATTACTTTGAAAAAGGCTCTAATTATCATCAGTGTCCTTTATTTCACTCCGGTCCTACGGTCCAAGCATGGCTTATTACTGCCAGGATAGGACTTGCATAGTGAAACTCCCACAGTGACTCTTCTGACAGGTGGCTTTTTCTTCTGTCCCTTGCAGTCCTTTAAGACTTGTCATTTCTTTTTTTTTTTTATTATTCAGATAGAGTGGGAGGGAGAGAGAGGAAGAGAGAGAAACATCGATGTGAAAGGGACACATCGAGTGGCCACCACCCACACAACCCAACCAGGGCCGGGGACAAACTGCAGCCAAGGTACATGCCCTTAGCGGGAACCGAACCCCGGTCTCTGTGGACCACAGGCTGACGCTCTAACCGCTGAGCCAAACTGGCCAGGGCAAGACTTGTCATTTCTTTATTACAATGTTATATAACAGCCTCCGCAGAGCAGACAGCATTCGAATGACTAGTCTGGCTTGTACTTATCGAGTGCCTCCCCCAGCCCGGTGCTCCTAGGTGCTAAGGACACAATAATGAGAAGGCCCCTTCTCAGAGAGCTTGGTAAGGAGAAAATTAAATAAACACAGTCGTAGAATGAGAATGTCAAGGTGGTGGCTCTTTGGGATGAAGAGGTGAAGAAGGCCTCTCTGAGGTCTCCAGAGTGAAGGTGGGAGAGCCGGGCACATCTCTGTAGGAACCAGGTTCCCCAACAGGGAAGGCAAGCTCCTGGGCTGCTGGAGCGACAACCTCCTCCCAGGTTACAGTGAGTGAGCATTCCACACAGAGCTGTGATTTGCAGAAACTCCCATCTTTTTTCTAGAGCTAAGTATACTAATAAACAGATATCATTTTTTTCCTATCATCCCAGAGTGAAAATTAATGGAAACATGTGATTTCCTATCTTTGAGCCATAAGATGCCAAATCAAATTCTTAGAAGAGGTCCAGAGAGTCAATCGCGTGGTTTTCAGAGCATAAACACATTTTTTTTCACTCATAAACCAAGTCAGTTGAACTTGACTTGCTCTTCAAAGCAAGACTGAAAGCCCCAGTGGTGGTCAGTCTCTGGAGTACAGACCTCCGATTCTGACAAACTCCGTGGGCTGGGGTTTCATACCCCTCCCAGAGACGGGTATTTCCAGGATGAAACAGAAGATTGTGGGAAAAGAACAGAATTTAGAAGCTGCCCAGCCCAGTGCTGTCCCTCTAATACAGCTGCACTGTTTTGATGGAAGTGAATTCCAAGAGTAACAGATGGACCCATACTGAAGTTTCAACAAAAAAAGCCAAAAGCATCTGATTCTTAAAAATTGCCATTTGTCACCATCGTGCTCCTCTTTCCCCTTAACTTCTGAATGACTGTGGAGCCACCTTCCTGTTAGGAAGGGCCCTCTGCCCACCCACAGGGCAGTACCTTCCACCCCGCACGCAGGCCACCGGCCAGTGCCGGATGCTCGGAGCTGGCAGCAGTCCTGAGGCACCATCGGCTCCCCCTCCTCGGACTCTGGACCTAGGTCTAAAGCAATTCTTTCCTGATGCCGTCTAGTCCTTAGGAAAGGACACGAACCAGAACTTCCAATGTGATTTTATTTCTAAAATCCGCACAAGAAAAGGCATCCAAGAGGAAAGTAGCTTTAAAATGCACTGTATAGGGACGCAGTACTTAACAGTTATAGAGCTTCTGTGTGGGGTGAGGAAAAGGTTTTGAAAATAGGTAATGGTGATGATTGTGCACATCACAAATGTAATGAATGCCACTGAATTCTATGCTTGAAAATGGTTAAAATGGTCAATTTTATGTCATGTTTATGTACCACAATAAATCCCCATACACAAACATGACGATAGAGGGAAACCCCCGCCCCAGCTGAAAAAAATAAACTGTATATTCATTCATTTTTCTTTCAGCTCCAATCTGGGCATGCGAAGCAGACACCAATCCTGCAAATCTTTAGACATTCACCAGAAAACCTGAAAGGTGTGCCAATGTCACAGCTGTTGACAAGCATACACACAGCGACAGGGCTGAAGACGGCAGCGGCACCCCAAAAACCGGGGCTGCATACTGTTTTAGGGATGTGCTTTGCCCCTCCACTCACCTGCAAAAAACATTATTTCATTAAACTTGACTATTCACCATCACAAAAATTCCACCTTTAAATCATCAACATGGAGCAGCTAAAACACAAAATGAAAGAGGGCCACTAATATGCTCTTAGGAGGAGCCACATGAAATTGCCGATATTCAACTCCCACGTCCTACAGAGACGGCGATTTCATATGGTTCAACTGGACCCCGCAGGTGGATTTGATTGGAGGCAGCAATTGCAGAGCATCTGAGACTTGAGGCCACAGGAGCCAAAAGACATATAATCTATATTTCTTTCCTTTTCAGAAAAAAATGGGTATGATTTCTCCCAAATACATGCATTAAAATGAGAATGTTTTGCATCACACCAAAAAAGGAGATAAAAAAGTTTGAGAAGGAGATAAAATATTCTTAAAAAACAAACCAACAAAGGGGGACTAGGTGAAAGAGGTGAGGGACTAAGAAGCACACACTGGTAGTTACCAAACAGTCACAGGGAAGTAAGTAAAACATAAGTAATACACTCAATAATATTGCGACAACTGTGAAGGGTGCCGGCTGGGGTACTGGAAATGTCAAGGGGGACACGATGTAAAGTATATGATTGTCTAACCACTAAACTGTACACCTGAAACCAATACAAAATAAAATTGTGGGGACAAAAAGAGCAAGGGAATTATGTCCAGGACAGCTGACTGGAATGAATCTGTCCTGTTGTCCCGGAGTTTGGAGTTTGGCCCGAGAGTCAAAGAATCCTAATGACACTACCTTTGCATCATTAACCTTGTCCTCCATACTCCTTTTTCTCCATCTGCATAAGTTTAGGTGTCTCCTGCTTCCTCTACCACTCACAGCCTCGAGACTCTTTCCTGGACTGTGAGCTGCCCTGGCGACCCCAGGTGGTCCCCTCCTGCTGGCCACCTTAACTGGGGACCGTGCCCATTGCTGCTCACGTCCCACGGGCTCTTGTGGAAAGACAGGGCAGGAGAGGCGTCCTTCCCCCGGCAGCTGCTCTGCCAACAGCTGGCTGAGCCATGAGGCCTGGAACGCAGCGCCCCGGCTGCTGGAAAGCGCGGGCATTCCTGGGCTCTCGGGACCGTGTGTGCAGTCAGCTTCCTCTCAGATGAAGTGTTTCAATCGGTTCAAATGCCTAGGATCCCCCACGTGCCCTCAGCAGTCAGACCCGGCGTGTCCCCTGCGAAGGCTGAAATCACGGAGTTCTAGTTGTGCAATTCCTGATCATGTGTGGGTCCCAGTGTTACCTGGAGTTCTACAACGGGAGAGCGCCGTGCTGGGTGGACCCACTGTCAGTACTGCAGCACCAACAGGCCTGGGGAGGCTTCTCCAGGACACAGGAGTGAATGGAAAGGGGGTGTGGAGAGGTCAAAAGGCTGCCCGCGTCCACATGGCAGTCAAGGTACACACGAGGGAACCAATGGGGGCAAAGTGGAGGAGGGAGCAAAAGAAAAGAGGCTGGCCAGGGCACAAAGTGTGTGAAAATGACCAAAAAGAAGGAAAAAAAAAAAAAGGGATGAAAAATCACTACACTAACCCATTATCAAGTTTCACAAAATTGGGCCCATCTTATATTAATTCCAACAAGTCAAAAACAGAAGGTCAAACCAAAAAAGGTTAGAGACGGCTTTCAATGGGAGATGTGATTATGAATGATTAGGACTGTGTTTCCTGTGTGGCCCGGGGAAGTCTTTCTTACAGGCTGAGAAGAATAACTTTGAAAACAAAGTCTAACTATGCTTGTTGCAAATAAAAAACGAAGGGCATGGAGGACGTCATCTATCTGTAGATTGGGGCGATTAAATCTCCTGCCAGTGAAGTCTTTGAGAGAGACTGCACACAGAAAAGCCAACACAATCATTGCAGGCAGTCATCACCCTGAGTTTATGGTGGGAAGTTAAATAACTACCCTTTAAAATACAATTAGGTAAATTGATCTCTCTCTAAGCCATTGCACAGCACTCAAATTAGTTCTTTTCAAAAAAGATAATAGTTCACCCTCAAAGTAAAAAATCTAATTTAGAAGTATTACCCAATTCTACAATGTGTGTAAAGGGTGTTATAGTGACCGCCCATGCGCCCCCTGAATGTTCCGGAAAAGACATGCTTGGGTAAGACTGGAAGACAGCACTGGACAAAAGTTGATCGTCCAGCCACATCTGCACCCTGCAGAACCGTGGTGCCTTTTAATCTGGCTAAAATCTCTGTGCAAAGCTTGTTATCTAAGACGATAAGCTAGTAATTTAAAAACGTCAGGACATGTGCTGACCTGCCCATGTGCTGAGTCCTCCCAAGGCCACAACTATGCATATTTTTCAACCAAATGTGTTAGCTTGTCACTTGCACACTTCTTTTTCCATCTGCAAATACTTCCTGGTGACTGTAACCTAAGTTATGAGTCCAAGGGGAATATTTCAGTCCTCCGTATTCCTACAACTAACCAACAGCAATTAAAATTTTCATGAAATGGCCCTGGCCAGTTTGGCTCAGCGGTTAGAGCATCAGCCTGCGGTCCGGAGAGACCTGGGTTCGGTTCCCGCTAAGGGCACGTACTTCGGTTGCAGTTTGTCCCCGGCCCTGGTTGGTCATGCGGGTGGAGGGCCATGCGGGTGGCAGCCACTCGATATGTCCCTTCACGTCGATGTTTCTCTCTCTCTCTCCCTTCCTCCCTCTCCCTCCCACTCTATCTGTACAAAAAATGGAAAAATATCCTCGGATGAGGATAAAAAAAAAAAAAATTTCATGAAATGAAATTTTAAATGAACTTTAAAACTATCTCCCTGGCCAAAAAGAAAAAGAAAAAACCAGCTTGCGTGAGTGTGCAAAATTCTCAGAGACTGAATGAATTAAGAAAAACCTGCCCTTCCCTGGCCCATTTGGCTCAGCGGTTAGAGCATCAGTCTGTGGACCAGAGAGTCCCAGGTCTGGTTCCCGCTAAGGGCATGTACCTCGGTTGCAGTTTATCCCCAGCCCCAGTTGGGGTCCTGTGGGTGGCAACCACTCGATGTGTCTCTCTCACATCAATGTTTCTCTCTCTCTTCCTCCATCTTTCCCTCCCACTCTATCTGAAGATAAATGCAAAAACGTCCTCAGGTAAAGATAGAAAAAAAGAAAACGTGCCCTTTTGTGTTGACACACAAAAAACACCACACTATCATCTGCTACCTCCCAGGGTCCCCCAGCTTCCATTTTAGGATTTTAGTTATACAAGGCTCTGCTTGATCTCTAACACTAAACAGGATTTTTAAAACTGCTTTTGAGTCTACCTGAGGATTATTATGCTGAAGTCACACCATCCCTGGCCATGCTCAAGGTGACACAGTTGTCAGAAGGGAGGGCACGAAGAAAAGCAAAGCCTCAGAAGGCCCAGAAACGCTTCCGGCGTTCGGTATAGTCCTCCTCCTCATCTTTGTATCCTCCACAGAGTAGGACTGGTGACGACACACATAAGAGGCCTGAGAGTACCTCCCTGTCGGAACCACGACCCCAAGGTGACCTTCGGGAATGTCTTCTAAAACCTCACTACTCAAATGGGGTTCCAGAACCCTGAACAAGACCCTCATGTGATTCATGGACAGTCAAGTTTGAGATGCGATGCTCTAAACCAAAGTGTGATTCGTTTTTCAAGCCATTTATGTTTTCAGAAGCCATATTCTGGCAACATAAAAATTGCACCAAAGTTGTTTTTAAAGACACATAAAAATACCCTTTTGACAGGTGTTACCAGTTACCATGTGACCTCAAACACTAATATCTTGTGTGTGTGTGTGTAGTAGAATATCTATACGAACGTAAAAGTTGCCATCTTAACCATTTTTCAGCAAACAGTTCAGTGGCATTAAGTCGATTCACACTGTTGTGTAATCATCACCACCATCCATCCTCACAACTTTTTCATCTTGCAAAACTAAAATTCTGCACCCATTTAACAATAAATTCCCATTCCTCTCTCCCCCAAGAAACACTAATTTCTTAACACCTTTTAATAACATACCAAACTGGACTGAAATTAGCCAATGCCTTGAAAAGTTACTATACAGGGGCTTGACTAGGACAAAGCCATATTCTGCATATTTGACCCCGATCCCTTCACAGCTTCATCCTGGCCCAGTTTGAAAAGCAGGCGTTCCTGTCCTGGGCACCAGGGCCAGTTAACAAACTTCTCCTAATCCTCAGTGACCATGCCCCTCTGTCCCACAGTGAACTTCTAGGTCAGGAGACAAAGAAACTAGAGTATTTTGGCCGCTGTGTTCCTGATCCTAGTCTAAGCCCAATTCTTTCTATCTCACCTCATTTTCCTCGTATTTTTAAACCCTGCAATTCCTACACAAATCATCCAGCTAATTATACTTGTTAGACTTGGGAATGACAGAGCAGACAACGTTAAGGCCAAGTGATTGAAGATTAGAAGTCCAAGTAGAGAGCTGTTTTCACGTTTAAGGACACGTTATTCTGGTTTCCTTCTTTCTAAACCCACAATCCATAAATACTGTCAAGAGTGAACAGAACTATGGCCCTGACTGTCCCACCCCACTCCCCCCGCCTCACCAAGAGCTGCCTGCCGACAGGGGCCCACAGTGTCTTCACACGGCACAGACTACCGACGTGTCACGGGCAGTAGCACTAAAATGCTGCTGAAGTTGCCATGGTAGAAGCCTCTGCCAAGCAAAGGGTAGACAGGAACAGAAAGTATCTTAGACCTTCGAGGGCTGTTAAGCAAAATAAGCCAGTCCCACAAAAAGCAAAACTCAGCAAATACTATATGATTCCACTCACGTAAAGTATGTAAAGCCGTCAGTCATAGAGACAGAAAGTAGAAAGGGGGTTACCAGGGCTGGAGGAACAGAGATGGGGAATCAGTGTTTGCGGGGGACAAAGTTTCTGTGTCACAAGAAGAAAAAGTTCTAGAGCTGTGTTGCACAACACGAGTGTACTGAACACTACTGGACGGCACACTTACCGTGGTTAATATGGTACATTTAATGTTATGAGGCTTTTTAGCACATTTTTTTTTAAAAGAGAGAAAAGGTTTTAAAAAGTTATCTTTGGGATTAAAAACTAAATCAACAACAACAAAAAAGAATTTCATTACAAATCCATTTTACAATACTTTTAGGAAAAGTTATGTCAAATCAGACTGAGTATTGGTTTCCCTCTTTATGTCACCTTGAGAAGTATGTACAGGGCCTGAGAGGGACTGAATTCATGCAGCCAGGAGGAGGGACACAGGCAGAATGAAGGCAAGACAGAAAAATGGTGACCGAGACGCACAGGAACTTCAACATTAACGCAGTGCCCGACCCTGAAGTGCAGCAGAAGGCAGTCCGTCCTTCGTTTACAGATCACAGGACACTACCTGGCCGCCGGCCGGGAAAGAAACCAGACTGGCCACCAGTGCCGTGAGCACACCGGCAATGGCTGTCAGACATGTGATCTCTTTGCCACTTTCTTCCTACCCGCCCCCCAATCTACAAAACACTGCTGTATCTTCACCACCAAACACTAAAGAGCAGCTCAAGACTCAGATGAAAAAGAAACTGAGGAATTGCAAAATAGTCCAGTAACACTTCTCCTCACGGAGCCAAGAAATGAGAAAGGTACCACACCAAGGTGCCATCCAGGCGAAGAGGCTGCGACAGCCCAGCACCCTGCCTGCCTCGAACCACACAGCCTGCACTTGCAGTCCCTGCTCAGCACAACCTACAAACGAGATTCAGAAACCAGGAGGGTCCTTCTGCTGTTGTTGTTGTTTTTTTTGGTGTTAATCATCATCCAGGGATATTTTTTTCATTGTTTTAGGAAGAGTGGGAGGGAGGGAAGGAGGAAGAAACATTGATGTGAGAGAAGACACATAGAGAGAAACATCGATTAGTTCCCTCCCATATGTGCCTCAAACCTACAACCCAGATATGTGCTCTTGACCAGGAATCGAACCCAAGACCCTTGGGTACTTGGGCCAATGCTCTAACCACTGAGCAAAACTGGCAAGGGCCAGAAACCATGAGTTTTAAGTGATGATATATGACTTCCTTTTATTTCTTTATGTCTTAAATTTCGATATGTGCCTCTGAAGGAGGGACCCATTTGTAACATTAAAATTAGTTTCTTAATACACTGGAGAGACTGGGCTCCTTTCACAATTATTCAAATATAGTTAATGAACAACATGTTAGGGACACCAACCCCCCTTGCACAGTAAAAAAATCTGCATAAATTTTTTACTCTATCAGAACCTTACTAAGATCGGAAGCCTTACCAATAGGATAAAGTTGATTAACATGTTTTGTATGTTTATAGGCATTATACACTATATTCTTACAATAAAGTAAGCTAGAGAAAAGAAAACGTTATTTAAAAAACCATAAGAAAAACATATTTACAATATTTATTGAAAAAAAATCCACGTAGCCCAGCCAGTGTGGCTCAGTAGATTGAGCAACATCCCATGAACTGAGAGGTCCTAGTGCGATTCCCGGCCAGGGCACACTCCCCAGTTGAGGGCTTGATCCCCAGGAGGGGGCGTGCAGGAGGCAGCTGATCAACATTTCTCTTTCACATCGATGTTTCTATCTCTCTCTCCCTTCCTCTCTCTAAAAATCAATAAAAACCCACATATAGCCCTGGCCGGTTTGACTCAGCGGTTAGAGTGTCGGCCTGCGGTCCCAAGAGACCCAGGTTCGGTTCCCACTAGGGGCGCGTACCTTGGTTGTAGTTTGTCCCCGGCCCTGGTTGGGTCGTGCGGGTGGCAGCCACTCGATGTGTCCCGTTCACATCGATGTCTCTCTCTCTCTCTTACTCTCTCTCCCTCCCACTCTATCTGAACAAAAAAAAAAGAAAAATGTCCTTGGGTGAGGAAATGCATACATACATACATACATACATACATACATACTTTAAAAAAAAAAACCCATGTATACATGGACCTGCACAGTTCAAACCCATGTTGTTCAACGGTCAGCTGTACAATCACTGAGCCAGTCTCTGGGTTCACATGGTATTTGCTTTCGGCAATAGGGCTTCTCATTTGTTTTACACTAAAAAAAAGGGGAACAAGGAGCAGCTCAATTCCCACATAGAGAAGGAACTTTAGTTGCTTAACAAGGTGGATAAGGAAGCTCAGGTTAGGGGTTTAGTCAGGCTAATTCTTACAGGGATCGGGACACCGCCACACTACGTTCTTACTGGCAAGTCAGTATTTCCAATACTCTATGAAAGTTTAAATATTCTAAGGGAACGTGGTAATGAAACCAATTAGCAAACATCAATATATTCCTCCAGCTGCTTGCATTCCATACTTCTGATTCTTGGACAAGATCCCAGGAAGGAGACCAGCCAAGTGGAATGCTCTTCTGTCCCGTCCTGGTTGGCACACTTTCTGTGCTCCATCTGGGAGAACGTGACTGCGTCTCGCAGACACCTGAGGTGTGCACTCCACATCCCTTTGGGCCAAGGAACTGTGCTCACCTGACCATAGTCTGTCCGGAAGACGACGACGCCCTCTGCACAGGAATTTACAGTACTTGGAAAATGCTGGCCATTTTCTCTCAGCCAGACCCGCGTTCCCTGTAAACAAATAACAGAATTGAATGAGTTTGGATTACCTTTGGTGGCAAAGCATCACCCTCAACATTACTACAACTACTATATTCCTTTTAAAAAAAATCTTTTTGGGGAGGTAGGTCAAGATGGTGGCATAGGTAAACGCAGTATCATGTCCTCCCACAACCACATCAAAATTACAACAAAACTACCATCATTCAGAACCGCCTGAAATCGAGCTGAATGGAAGTCCTACAACTACGGAATTAAAGAAGCCACCACATTGAGACTGGTAGGAGGGGCGGAGGCAGACAGGCTGGTCCCACACACACACACGTGTGGCAGATAAAAATCAGAAGGACACCTCGGCTGGGAAGATCCCCTGAGGACTGAGGGGACCCCGTCCCACACCAGGTGCCCAGCTCAGGGTCCCAGTGCCAGGAAGAAAAGTCCCCATAACTTCTGGCTGTAAAACCAGCGGGAACTGAGGCTGAGGGAGGCTGCACCTGTGGAAGCCCCAGCAGTTCCTCTTAAAGAGCCTGCAGACTTACTCAGACCCGCTCCCTCTGAGCTCCGAGGGGAGGCAGCTCGAGGGGCACCAGAGAACAGGGAAGAACTGAGCTGTTTGGTTTCTGGACAAGGGCTGGAGGGGCAGCTTTCTCCTGGACAGATGTGCTGGTGGAACCCTTTGGGGAGCCCTCCCCCAACAAGGCAGGCAGATGCTGCCATATCTGGGACTCCAGCAACCTGGCTCACACTGTTGGCCTGGCCCTGGTGATTCCCTGAGGCCCCGCCCCACCCAACTCGCAGGCCCATCCAAGCTGTTTCCAAAGGCTTTACTATAGGACTGGCCTATCTTGGATCCTGCTTCAGAGTTTCCTAAAATCTCTCAAACAAGCAGCATCTGGTACCTGAGCCCACTAGTGCACCTGGTACCATTGGGCCAGTGGACACCCAGTGTCAACACAGACCAGTGCACAGTAGTGGAGCTGTCAAGGTGCTGGTTGCGAAACCGCAAACGGCCAGGAGCCCAGCACCATCCCCCGCAGTGGCAGCCCAATCAGAGTAGAGATATACCCCCAGCAACAGAGGCTGGGGAGTTGACATCCATCCCCGGGAAACAGAAGCACAGACCAGCAGCAGAGAACTATCTCCCCCAAAAAATATATATATATAGCAAAGGCTGAGCAGAAGCTGAGCCCCACTGGGCAGTAGCACTCCCCAGCCACCAGGTGGGACCAGGGGCTCCATAGGGCCCCTGTGCTATCTAGCGGCCCATAAGAGCGGTGTGGAGCCGGGGTTCTGGTTGGACCTGTGCAACCCAGTGGCCCACAAAAGCGGTGAGGAGCCGGGCTCGAGAGGGGCCAGTCTCAGCGAGCCTCATACCTCTCCTTAAGTAGCCCCAGGCCTGGCACTAGAAGCAGCCTTGGTTCACAACGTGGCTTTTCCTGGACACCTCCAAGCCCAGCACAAGAAGCAGACATCTGCAGTTCACTTTGTAGTTTATGCCAGGTGGTCCCAGATAGAACACAGGCAGTGGCTGACCTTGCCCCAGAGCCAGCACACCTGGTGGACAGCTTCAGACCACATCAAAACGCCACCACTCAACCACCTCCACAGTGACACACTCAATGAGTGGACTCAGTGGGTACCAGAGCCCTGCTGAAGTAAGTCTTGCTCTGTGTGGTGGGCCCCTACACAGCTGATCGTCCAAGGTCCAGTCCTTGCAGCTGACCAGCCTGAGTAAACCTCTTCCACTGATGTGCCAACAGCAATCAAGACTCAATTACAACCAAAGGGTGTATGGTCCACACTAGGGTTATGCCGCGAGGGCCCTGTTGGGGTGGTCAGGGAGACTGTGCCACTGGATCCTACAGGACACCTACAAAAGTAGGCCACCCTATGAAGCCTAGGAGGCATAGCAACTCTGCCTAATACATAGAAATAATCACAGGGAAGCAGCCAAAACGAGGAGACAAAGAAACATGTCCCAAATGAAAGAAAAGATCAAAACTCCAGGAAAAGAACTAAAATGGAGATAAGCAATCTAACAGATGGCAGAGTTCAGAACACAGGTCATAAGGTTGCTCAGGGAACTTGGTGAGACATCCAAGGGACTTAGTGAGACCTTCAAGGAACTTAAGGAGACCTCTGAGGAACTTAGTGAGAACATCAACAACATCAAAAAGGGCCAGTCAGAAATTAAGGATGCACTAACTGAAATAAAGAATAATTTACAGGGAATCAGTATTAGAGCAGGTAAAGCCAAGAAGCCAACCATTGATTTGGAATATAAGGAAGCAGAAAATACCCAACTAAAACAGCAAAAAGAAAAAGGAATCCAAAAAATGAGGACAGTGTAAGGAGCCCTGGGACAACTTCAAGCATGCCAACATTTGTATCATGGGGTGCCTGAAGGAGAAGAGAAGAGAGCAAGAAACTGAAAAACTATTTGAAACAATAATGACAGAAAACTTCCCTAACTTGATGAAACAGACATACAAGTCCAGGAAGCACAGAGAGTCCCAAACAAGTTGAACCCAAAGAGGTCCACACCAAGAAACATTATCATCAAAATACCAAAGGTTAAATACAAAGAGAGAATCTTAAAAGCAGCGAGAGAAAAGCAGTCCATTACCTACAAGGGAGTTCCCATAAGACTGTCAGCTGATTTCTCAAAAGAAACTTTGTGGGCCAGAAAGGAGTGGCAAGAGATATTCAAGGTGATGAAAAGCAATGACCTACAACCAAGATTACTCTATCCTGCAAAGCTATCATTTAGAATCGATAGCCATATCAAGAGTTTCCCAGACAAGAAAAAGCTAAAGGAATTCATCACCACCAAACCAGTATTATATGAAATGTTGAAGGGTCTTCCTGAAGGCGAAGAACAAAAATATTAATAACGTGGCAATTAATACATATCTATCAACAATTGAATCCACAAACAAAATGAGCAAGCAGAACAGAAACAGACTCATAGATACAGAGAATTTTTTGTTGCTTGCCAGATGGGTGGGGCTTGGGGGGATGGGTGAAAAAGATGAAGAAATTAAGAAGTACAAATTGGTTGTTAGACTGATGAACCTCAAAGGGAAAGGAGGAGGAAGGGTGGGATGAGATAAACCAACGAACTTCTATGCATGTATGCACAACCGATGGACACTGACAATAGTGTGGGGAAGGCAGGAGGGAGCGGGAATGGGAAGGAGGGGGGTCAATGGGGAAAAAAGGGAGAAACATCTGTAATATATTCAACAATAAAGATGAGTTTAAAAAAAATAAAATAAAAACTTTTTGAAATGCAACTGTTCTTCTCAAACAAGCAAAGAATGACTCTTTCATGCTTCACTAGAGAAAGGTATGACTGAGAGGTAGTCCCACTGGACAGAGAGAGCAAAGAAGAGGCTGAGATAATTCTAGCCTGTGTGTTACTGAGTGCTATCAACTCATGGGGATTATCTCATTTCACCCACAAACATCTGTTGAGGCAGGAACTATTATCATGCCCATTTTAGAGATGGAGAAATAGAGGCCTGGAAGTACAGTAACTTGCCCAGCATCACAAGACTGAGAGAAAACTCAACCCCAGGTAGTTAGTTGGGTTCTAGAAATCATAAATTTGGCCAGGTCACTACTTGGCTTCACCTTAAGATGAGAATTCTTTGGGACCTATGGGTTCACATTTTCCCAGGTCTAAGCCCCATGCACTTGCCCTTTTAGAGGGCATTAGAACACTCCAGCGACTTCCTACTTGTACCAAATCCATGTGTCAACTGAACTCACCAAGACAGGGACTAACGTTTTAGTAAATATCAGAACCCAATCCACTGGGATGAATTTTGGTAAGATTCCAACAGACACCTAATGCACTTCAAAGTCTGGGGTTGTAGCCTAAAAGATAACTTCCAGATCCCGTTGTTTTAACCGAGGGCATGTTTTGTTGACATTCATTTCATTTCCATTTTTATTTCCCCAATGGACAAATGAAATGCTAACTACCTTTTTAGATTTCAATGTTAAATATCCTCTTTCTTTGATTTCGCAACATTAAAACTATTTGTTTCCAAGGATGAGTGATAAAAACAAATTTTAAGAAATTACTGGGTGTTCACTGGCAATTTCAATTATAAAGAATTATCTTTTTGATGCATGATGTATACTCATGTGATGGACAGCTTTAGTATCTCATTAAGTTATTTCTACTCTGATCAAAAATGTCATTAACGCCAACAAAAATGACACTGGAAATAATATAGCAAAATTATCACTCGAAATAGCACTTACACGGAATAACTACTTTTTCTAGAAGATTCAATCTCATTTCAATGGTCTGCTTAATTTCTGTTTTGATTTGAAATAAGTAAAATATTTACAATATATTGGTTATGGTATGTTCAACCCAAGTTTAAGGGGTTACCTACTACTAGTTCTATTAACAGAGAGTTGGCAGAAAATAAGTAATACAGAAGTATGTATACTCATGACTTTATGCTTTTTCTCTTTATAAACAGCAAAAATAATAGCTTCCAGTAATGGAGTGTCCATGAGGCATCCCGGTCCAGTGCTAATAGCCTCAGTGACACTCTATATCTAATACTAACCCTCAGTCAGACAGGAATCTCCCCTCCCCCCGGAGGAAATGAGTACACAGCCTGAGTCCTTGCCTGATGTAACACAGTTAGTGACCCCAGTCTCACATCTCTCCAAATCCTAACCCATGCTCTTTCCACACATCACGACAACTCTATTTGTCTCCTTAAAACAATTCATAAATAAATCAGTCAACATTACTAGATCAGTCAACAATTAAAATATAACACAGAGATCCCTTTAAATGGCCAGTTATCAACATACAACCATTTGCTCTCTCTCACCCTCCTAGGAGGAAAAAATTAGGAAGATATAAAAACCCCCTTTATATCTCCCTCCATGCCATCGATGACCTTGTTTTAAAATACACCAGCCAGGATCTAAAACATGTGCTGTTACACCACTGTCGCTCAGGACCCAGGAAGTCACCTTGAATTTGATGAAAGCATGTGGGGCCAGCTAACTAGACCCAGGGCCTCTGGAAACAGGGGGACCCAGAGGCAGGGGCCACATGTTCATGAGATTCTACAGGCACTTCCAAGATCAAGGTGGCTGAGGTGTAAAGTTGAAAGGGCACAGGTTTTTGTTCCTCATGACTGGCTCACAGAATTCCCCATGTGAGTTCAGCAACTCTCCTACCATCCCTTATTATACCCCCACACAAAGCGCTGCCCATGGGTACCCCATTTCTTATTATTATGGGAACTTTAAGTTGTTAACCCCATCCTTCCTTCTTCCACCACTTTTCCAAAGAGAGGTTGAACTCCTCCCCGATCAAGGTGGAAAAGAACAAAGAACATCAGAAATGAATATGAATCGTTTCTCTATAAATCCTGAAGTCTGTTTATTTAAAGAACCCACATAACACCAACAGTGGTGAGTTCCCATCTCCACAGGAGTGGGTCACATATCTCTGATGCCTAATTCAGGCTGAGATGCTGGTAACACCCAGAAACAATGAAAACCAACTGCCTGTCAGTCCTGATTCTTTATTAGCAAACAGCTGCTCCCCAAAAGAACATTTACTTCGGACCTCCTATGAGACTGCTCTCTCAAATATCATCCCACTCCAAACTGCGGTACTAGTTATGCTTGAGAAAAAGAGTTCCAAGGGCCTCAACAACTTTTCTCATCGTCTTTTTAATTCACACGTCGGAGACTGCAGCATTTGAAAACTTTGAAATGCCTGCAGACATGTGTGTGCACACACACACACATACACACACCCATATTCAAACAGGAAATGTCAAAGTCATGTCAGGTGAGAACTTTTGCTCAGTAGGTAAAATCATGAAATAATAATCCAGCTGACCTCCGTCCCAGAATGCTAAACCCAAATCATTGTCTTCTATGCCCATCACCTGCAGTGTTTTCATCAAAAAGGGCTCAGGTACACATTTCCCAATTATTCAAATGGCCTATTTCGTAAGGATAAATTAAGATTTTATTATGAAGCGTTACTGAATTAGTATAAACTGTCACCATGATTAATATAAACCTGTCTCCAGAGGCCATAAGACAGGCAGCTCCTTTTATTTGAGTTTGTTTCTTTTTACCTTTTCATTTGAAAGTGCCATAAAGCCCTTTGTTGGCACAGTCGTACATGATCAAACACACAGTTCAACTTCCTTAGTCCAAAGGTCTTGCTCAACAGGTGTGAAGAGCTGCTGATAAGCAAGTTTTACGAACTCCGGCTCCAAATAGCAAATCTCGAGTCCATGGGCCAGGTCCCATAGGCTGCGGCAGCTGCTTCCACAGAGTTTTGCATTCAAAACTCCCTTTGTTCTCTGAAAAAGTTTAACCTGGCAATTTTCATAGAATCGGAATTGCAAAATAAAACCGTTGCAATGAGTATTTTTATATAGATTGTTTCCTGGTCGTTTCTCTGGGCCCCCAAACCTTCTACTTCCATTCTATTAGAATAGAACACCATGCCAAGGTCCAGAAGAGAGGCCACCCACAGGTATTGGAAAATGAAGTCACAAGCAGACATTTACCAGACCTTCCAAGTTTGAGTGGGAAAGAAAAATTTGCCTAGCATATGCAAACCATTATATTCTGTCATTGTGAAGTAAGGCTGATAATTTCATGTACAGGGCAGGCATATGGAGGAAGCTCACAATCTGAGTAAGAGATGCCTGTGTAAGAAGGTAGAACAAGCTCGACCATAACATACACATTTTATTAATACTTGGGCAAGTTTTCATCTTAATTTCTGAGACGGATATGTGTTAAATTTAACAGCTAAAAACTTTTCTGCGCACACTCACCAGTAACAGTTTTACAACGGAAAGCCCTTGCACATAAATCTCATCTCCTTTGAACTTCAGAGCAATCCTGTAAGATAGGGAAGAAATACCATCCCTTCTTCCAAAGTGAGGTTCATAGGGGTCCCACTTCCCATCGCCAACAAATGACTTCCTAGCTATAATAAAAAAGATCAACTCTACCAAGTGTTGGTGACAATGTGGAGAAAAGTGGTGAGGGTGTTAAAACAAACATGTTTCCACATAATTTTACCATATGTCCCACCAATTCAACTGCTAGATATCTATCTACTCCAAAGAAAAAATTTTAAAAGCCTTGCAAGCAAATATTCATAGCAGCATTATTCATAATAGCCAAATACAAAAATCACTTAAATGTCCATCAACTGGTACAGGGACAAAATGTGATAAATCCCTACAACGAAACTCTTCAGTAATAAAAATGAATCATTGATAGAATCAGCAAATAATGATGAATGTCAAAAACAGCATGCTAGCCCTGGCCGGTTTGGCTCAGCGATTGGAGCATCAGCCTGCGGTACAGAGAGACCCGGGTTCGGTTCCCGCTAAGGGCACGTTTGCAGTTTGTCCCCGGCCCTGGTTGGTCATGCGGGTGGCAGCCACTCGATGTGTCCCTTCACATCGATGTTTCTTTCTCTCTCTCTCTTCCTCTCTCTCCCTTCCGCTCTATCTGAACAAAAAATGGAAAAATGTCCTCGGGTGAGGATTAAAAAAACAACAACAAAAAACAGCATGCTAAGTGAAAGAAGCCACACAAAAGAGTACATGTTACAGGGTTCCAATTACATGAAATTTTCAGAAGAAGCAAATCCATTGACACAGAAGGTAGAACAGCTGCCTGGTAGGGAAATAACCCTGGAAAAACAATAATGATGATGGACTTCAAATACCATGCTGTGTGGCATGTCCCAATTACAGACTCGTGGAAAAGAATATTCTTCAGCAAAAAACACAACTCAGTCTCAGACCCAGAATAGGTCACACCACCTACTTTTGTCCCACAACTGCTTACTTGGCCTATGTTAAGTATCACTGTTCTGGATTCTATAACAATCTGTATGATAAAATTATAATTAGGTCCTGAAATGTGGTCTTTTTTTTTTTTAAAGAAAAAGAAGTCAAATAATTTTGTAAAGGATAAATTAAAAACATTGTTTAGCCCTGGCCAGTTTTCTCAGTGGTTAGAGCATTGGCCTCAGACCGAAGGGCCTTGGGTTGATTTCCCAGTCAAGGGCATATACCAGGGTTGCAGGTTCAATCCCGGGCCCTGGTGGGAGTCATGCAGGAGGCAACCAATTGATATGCCTCTCTCACATCAATGTTTCTCTCCCTCCCTTCCTTCTACTCTATCTAAAAAAATCAATGATAAAATATCCTTAAGTGAGGATTAACAACAACAAAAACAAAACCACTGTTTAAATCTGCAGTAAATTGAGTAGCAGAAAGAAAGTTCTTATCTTTTTGCCTGGAGTGACTTAGTGAAGAAGCAAGCTGGCCCAGACTTCTCATGTGGAAGTCAGACTTCTCATGTGGAAGTCTGGGGAGTGGGGGAGGGGGTCTTTGTTGTGAGTGGTACTGAATTCCAGAAACTGGATGTGGATCGTATTTTATAGTACTGAGGATTTAACTAGCACTTTTTCTCCTGTTCATTTT
Source organism: Molossus molossus (assembly GCF_014108415.1). Taxonomy (NCBI): domain Eukaryota; kingdom Metazoa; phylum Chordata; class Mammalia; order Chiroptera; family Molossidae; genus Molossus; species Molossus molossus. Next base: position 26,119,082 of record NW_023425366.1, on the reverse strand, counting down.
TTATTGAGATATAATTGACATAAAACATGATTTTAGTTTCAGGCATCCAACAAAATTAATCAATATTGTGTATATTAACACCTATCACCATGCATAGTTACTAATTTATTTTCTTGTGATGAGAGCTTTTAAGATCTACTCTCTTTGCAACTTTCAAATATGCAAAACAGTATTATTAACTATGGTCACCATGCTGCACATGACATCCCGAAGACGTATTTATAACTGGAAGTTTTTACCTTCTGACCCCCTTCACCCATTTCTCCCACCCCCACTTCTGGCACTCACCAATCGGTCCCCTGTGTCTCTGAGTTTCTTTTTTTTTAGCTTCCATATAATAAGTGAGATCTCTTCTGTTTTATTGTCATTTTTTTTCTATTGAAAGTAGGAATACCTTTCCAACCTAACAGATGTTATTTTTTCTAACCCTTATTACTAAAATCTACTTCAAAGGACACATGGCTTTTATAACATGGCTTTTATAACATTCAAAGTTCTAACGCTGGTTTCTCAACTTCAGCATTGTTAACATGTTGGACAGTCATTATGTGGGGGGTGAGGGGACTGTCCCCATTGACAACCGCTGATCTAGAGTAATACAAAGTTCTGAAGGAGTTTTCAAAACCATTCACTGTCCAAAACATAATTAATTGAAAGCAGATTCCACTGTAAATGCCAGGAATTTCCACAGCCTCCTGAAGTAGGATCAGCCCGGACACAGTATACCTGGGACAGATCTAATTTCCAGTGACTTTCAACTGAGTGTGTACAGAGAGGGAACAATCTTTGAGGTAGGATTCAAAGCGTTTGGCAAACAAGGCAAAGAGCCTCGGAGGCAGCGGTTTGATGGTGGTAACAGAGGGACTCTCCTTTTCCATCTCTCTGCCCACTGGGCTGTTTTTGTTTTTCTTTAATGCACTTTAGTGTTAATTAGAACTGACTTTTAATGTTCTTATGCGGTTGACTGGAACTGCCCACCGTGCCTTTTCACCTCTGGAGTTATTTCAGCCCTAAGTGCTTGCAAAGCCCAACGCAAAACTTGTCAGAAAGCTTGGAAACGGGGCAGAGAGAAGAAAGGGACAACATAATCACACTACGAAGTAAGTATGAAAAATGCAGCGTGAACACAAGCAGCGTGAACACAAGCAGCGTGAACACAAGCAGCGGGGACAAGGGAGTACTGTTGGCTGGGGACACACCCAGGAGACTTAGAAATTAAAGGGGAAGGTGGAACCTAAGATTCTTCCCCATCAGCTGGTTAGACTCAGTGGGGTGCCTGGAAATAAGGTGGAGGGGGAGGGCACCACTCTCTCCCAGGATCCCCACCACAGTGGGTGGTCCTTTAGCCTCTGCCACACAGCATGCAGAGTGTGGACCCACAACACTGAGTGATCCCAACTCATTCCCCCCCTCGTGCGTGACTGCAGGGTCTTAGACCTGAGCCTGGCAATCAGTTCTGAACAACCGTATCAGATTCCGAAGAAGATGGCTTCAAGTCAGCCCTGGGCTGCTCAGGCTCTGTCCTCAATGGCCAGCACCAACCATTGAGGAAGAGAGTGTAACAAAGGGAGGCTCAAGGGAGCAACTGTGAGCATACAGCCCATAATGTTAGAAATGTGGTGTGAGGACCCCAGTCTGTGCCATTTTACTGTTGGTTGTGGGACTGCAGTGGCGTTTGTTTTCTATACAGGCAACCCCAAGAACAACGGTCCTGCTCCCCCCAGACATGATGCCACCATTAAAATTCCAGAGGAAAATGTGTTCCTGACACTCCGCTTCAGGACTCCCCTCCACCCAAAGATTATAGCAGAAGTGCTGGTTTATTCCCAAGGCTGGCCTGTGCAGGTCTTTACTGGTATTGCTTACTAAATAAGAAATGCATTCAACTTTTTGTAGCTACAACATATTTGTAGCCACAACATATTTGTAGCTTTCAGCTATGTCATCAATGTCATCGTCATCATTACTGAGATCATTTCTTGGGCTCACTTGTGGACCTAGGATCCTTCATAGCACTATTTTCACAGGAAGATACGTGGTGTCCCAAACAACTAACTCACAAACACACCTTAAAAACAGTATGGTTGTTAACTGAGGTCTGTCTGCATGCTTAACTATCAAGTTCACAGACAGTGCATCCCAGGCATTTGGACAGTTCCAGTCTCCAGGGAATCCAGGGAGAAGGACCAAACGGTGCCAACATTCTTTCCCATTGTCCTGCTCATGAGGTCAAACTCAGTCATCACCATCAGCTACTAAGAACGGCAGCTTCCATGCAGAGGCTACTACAAAACTGTATGAAGTGTAGGTGGTGGAAAGGGAGGAAAAAGAGGAATGAAAATGGAAAAAGGTATCACCAACAATAACTTTTATATCTAGCAAAGATTCATTGGCACCCACCCACTCTCAATCCAAATCAAAACAAAAACGAATTAGGCTAAATGGTAAAATGCCTAAAGTATGAACTTATGACACTGTAGAAGAGTTTATTCCCATGGTTGTAGGGGTCTAACTTGCCAATTGATTCAGTCCTGATTTCATATTCTGATTTTCCCTACCTTTCTTGCAATTCCTTGAAATAGTTTTTCAGTTAAACTATACTGACATAATTTTTTCAAAAAATAAAAATAAAAACCTCACAAATAAACAAAAAGTGGTAAGATTATCTCAATGAAATCCTAGCTGTGTTCTGGTTACCATCTGTTTTTAGAAAAAAATACACAAACTTACTTGGAACAGGAGTTTATCAATACCTCATAAAAAATGAATGATCCAAGAACACAGTGGGAAGTAAATAAACTTAAAAGAGCTATTTCACATTGCTGTCTATATATGCAAACTAATGCCTTTGCAGAATTTTATTAAATTTCAAAAACAGTTAATTTTTTCATGACATCATACTTCCAGAATTAAAAGGTGCCTAAAAGAGCCCTGGCCGGTTTGGCTCAGCGGTTAGAGCGTTGGCCTGCGGTCCGGAGAGACCCGGGTTCGGTTCCCGCTAAGGGCACGTACCTCGGTTGCAGTTTGTCCCCGGCCCTGGTTGGTTGTGCGGGTGGCAGCCACTCGATGTGTCCCTTTCACATCAATGTTTCTCCCTCTCTCTGTTCCTCTTTCTCTCCCCCACTCTACCTGAACAAAAAATGGAAAAATGTCCTCGGGTGAGGATTTAAAAAAAAAAAAAAAAAGGTGCCTAAAAGATAATCCCATCCAATCAAAAAAACAGATCCATGTTGGTGAGAATGTGGAGAAACAGACCCCTCATAGGCTGGTGAGAAAGCAAAATGGGCAGTTAACCAAAGTTACCATATGACCCAAGAATTCTGCTCCCAGGTATATCCCAAGAGAAATGAAAACATATGTCCACACACAAACACCTATACCAATGCTCATAGCAGCATTATTCACAATAGCCCCAAAGTGGAAATAACCCTGATGTCCATCACCTGATGAACACATTTTTATAATGTGGTGTATTCATATAATAGAATATTACTCAGTGATGAAAAAAACAGAGAGCTAATCCATGCTATAACATGGATGAGCCTTGAGAACATATTATGTGGAAGAAGTTAGGCACACAAAACCACACATTGTATGACCCCCTTGATATGAAATGTCCAAAAGCTATATCCATAGAGAAAGAAAGCAGAATGCTGGCTTCCTAGACTGGGAGTAGGTATGGGTTTCTTTATGGGCTAATGAAAATATTCTGAAATTAGATAGCAGTGATGGTTGCATAACTATTAGTATACACTGGTATTAGTGTTCCAGTGTACACTAATACTAGTATTTAGTGAATATACTATAAACCATTCAATTGTATAGTTTTTTAAAAGGGTGAATTTTATGATGTGTGAATTATATCTCATAAAAAATAGAAACGGAAGAGAGACAAACAACTACACAGAAAAACAAGCAGACTCACGTCTGACTTCATTCACTCCCTAGATCCAGTTATCCCAACGGCCACCTCCATCTCTGCTTCTCACATTCCAAATGCCCAGAAAGTCCTCTTTTCAGCTTTTAATGGTTTTTGTTGCGCTTCTATTACTTACAAGCAAAGGAGGATCAGCTATTGTTTGTCACACAGAAGTATGACTTTCAGAAGATCTCCAGGAAACAATTCACTCATCAAGAGATCTAGGCAAATGACCACAACTGGTCTTTGTGTGTTTTCCCTGGAACACCAAAACAAGTTATTTCAGCGCTTTGACTATTTGATGGATGTTACACTAGATTTACATCATTTCAATGGTAAGAGGCAGAAATGGGTTAGTTTTACTTGCCCTTGAATCCCCAGCACTGAAAACAAGGCCGGGCATACTCGATGAGGGCTAAGTGTTCATTAATTCACTCCCAACCCCAGATCCTACCAGTGCTCTGCTCAATGCCCAGTGAGCACATGGTGCATCTGCAAGAACCGTGTTGCAGAGATAACCCAGAGTCCCCACACATCCCCCAGCGGTTAACATCTCACACTGCTATGGCACAGTTGTCACAACGAAGGAACACGGGTACATTACTATGAACTCAACTCCACACTTCATTTGGATTTCACCAGTGTCCCCTAAAGTCCTTCTGTGCCAGGAGCCCATCCAGACATTTCTCATTGCCACGCCTCCTTCGGACTTCTCTGCTCTGTAACAATCTCTCGGACTTTCCTTGATTAAAGGAAAGATTTGAGGAGCACAGGTCAGGTAACCTGTAGAATGTGCCTCAGTCGGTGATTGGGGTTTTTCTCAAGGTTAGATGTTTTCAGTGACAGCTCAATCCAGGGGGCCAAACCGCCTGAATGGGAGTCCTGACTTTCCTGCATCTGAATGTGGCCCGGGACAAATGAACCACCATGGGCCTGTTTCTTCATCTATAGGAGGAGAAATAAACACTCCCTACCTACCAGGTCACTGTGGGGGGTTAACAGGCTAACTCTAAGACGAGGATGAGTGGCTAAGCAGAAATTCCCCATGGAGAGAAGTGGCCACTGATCGACTGAGCAAGGAAGACACATGCCAGAGACACAGTCCGAAGTTGAATGACACAGCAGAGCTTGCCATCTAGCAGGGATGACACTTGGATCTTTAAACTCAATGCCACAGGGCTCATTTAGGGGTACATTTGTATAGAGTACCCATACTTTAGATTGCTGCTGAAGGAAGCAGGCCTCACCAGATCTGGGTTCTGAAGGACAAATGAACAGGACAAACCTCAGGGGGCAGGTGAAAGCCTCAAGTTGAAAGGTCCAATTCTGCAAATTAGCCAAGCGCCACTTCGGCTAAGACCCACTGTAACTAGGCTTACCTGCTTGACTTAATCACCATCCGTAAACTATTAACAGCTCCACACAACTGAACAATGAAGGCATTCACCTTTGTCCAGACCAAGAAAGAAATAAGTTTCAGACTCTAACTCACCAAGCGCTGGAAACCACTAAGGACTGTAACTGCCTCCCCCGTACCAATAAACTGTGGGTCATATTATATTGTCTTGCAATGCAATAGATTTTGTTCTAGCTATGTTTTTACAAAAACAAGAATAAAACACAGCAGCCAAGTCATTTTGAAGTATCAACTTTGAATTCCATCTCAGTTCAAAAGACCCTTGGTCATGCAAAACTTGGAAATTCTGCAGATCTCCTTGAGCAGACTAAAAGCAGGGGCTGGATACTGTAGTTAAGATCCCACAGGGTGGACAGGAGAGCAAGCTGAGCACAGTGCAATGAAGTCTGTGGCCTGCCAACCAAATGTGGCTGAGCCCTACCAGGGCAGGTAACACAACGCTAAGCTCTGAGATCTGAAGCTAAAAAAATGTTCCTCCAAATTCCTCCTGGCTGCTGCTGAGCTTCTCCCCTGCTCCAGGATGCCAAACCCCATCTAGACCAAAATGGCCCTGGTCCACACTAAGGTCCTTTTGCTCTCCTTTCTGAGGGCCAGTGGTAAGAACAACAGGCTCAATCCTGCAAAGGAGCTGCTTCCCCAGCAAGACCAAAGGACATTTCCTAGGAATGGAGTCCATCCTCCCTCTCCCCCCCCCCCTGCCCCCCACTGCATCCTTCCCATACCACTCCAGCCACAATTAAAGAGACAGACACACGCACGCGAGCGCGCGGGCACACACACACACACACACACTACCCTATACAGTACAAAGCCCGACTCCTGGCTGGAAACAAGGGCAGGCCTGCAATAAAAACCCACAATAGTCAGCCCTTTGTACAGAGGGGCTCTTCTTCCAGGACTGGGTGGGACAGGATGGAGGATGAAGCACACTGAGCAGGGCCGGGCAAGAGCTCCACCGAGGAGGCAGGATCTGCTCCGAAGCCATCCACCTGGCCCGTGCTTCTCTCGGTGGAATAGGGCCCTTGGCCACTGCACAGGCTCATGGAAGGGAAGTCACTGTAGGCAGAGAAGTCATAACTCAGATGCCAGGTCAAGCACATGTCCAGGAGACTATCCAGGGATAGAAATGCCCTGAAGGAAGGCTCTTATCCTTGACTTCACAGCAGAATCAAACCTGCTGAAGCCCTTCGACCTCAGCAGAACCCAGGGATCCAGTCCAGATGTGCACACCTGGGATGGCAGGAGCTGGGTCTTCATGGCTCCACAGTGCTTCTGGGCCCACTTGGGGTGGAGGCCCAGGGCTCCTAACCCTGCCCCCATTTGTATATTCACCAACTCAGTGACTCTTAACCCTGGTCTGACTCCTAGGAAACAAGGGCTCCCACACAAAGCAAACACCAGCTCAAACAAAGAGCATTGGGTTTAAAAACATGAATCTAAACAGCTGCCCCAGAGGGGAAAGCACTAGGTCTAAGCCAAACCAGGGAGGGAGGGAGAAAAGTTAAGTTAGTTAGCAACAAATACATTCTTTCACAAAACAGAATGCGTCGCTGAGTTATTTACTATACAATGCCGACACACACCTCTATATCTATTATTTACTCCAAAAAAATCAACACTCACTGCAATCCATGTATTTGTTTTGAAATTAGTCAAGTCATTTTAAAATATGTCATTTAAAAGTTATTTTAGAAGTTCCCTCAATACTGCACCTATAACAAAGCCGGCTTGCTAAACATCACTTAAAATTTTACCCTTTTAAAGAAAATGTCCTTAATTAGCATTATTTAGGGACTTTGCAATACCACTGGAGACACTGCAATGGAATACCACAATAGCCTATTCCAAGACACATACATGGGTGTGAAAAGAGCTTCCCAAGATAAACCCACGTACATCTGTGTTTAAGCCCCAAACTCAGCTTTTCAAATGGCAGTAAATCTTTACAGAAAGTCTGTGCGCTGCTCTCTCCTGCTAACACCAGGCCAACTAAAAGGCCTCTATGTCCTACAATCCAAACTCCTTTGTTCATCCAACAAATGCCACAGAGGTTTGTCAACAGACACTGGAAATCCAGAAAATAACCCTTCCTCTCCACTGCCTCCATTTACAGGTTATGGTGACAACTCTCCCTGGGGACATCTTGCCCGGGCCATGAGATCTAGCATCATTTAGAAGGGCAGACCCAAAAGGATCCAAACCCCTCACTTGACACAAAAGAGCAAAAGCCCCCCAAAGAAGTTTGTTTAAATGCAAATGGGTCATTGAAAACTAGCAAGGACAAAACGTTCTCGGCAGTTAACACAGAATTCAGAATGATCGTCGGCAACCCACCAAAGGCTATCAAGCACTTGACGAGTGTCACTAAAACTCTACAGACCCTCCTAATCTTAAGAACTCCTTGAACTCTTTTTGTTCTAAGAAAGAGCTGACCTGTGTGCCTCTTGCTGTCATCAATCATAGCCTGGCAGATAAGCAGAATTCTCCTAAGAAACACGGCTGGCAGGCAGGGGAGGCCTGGAGCAGCTGAGAAATGAAGGAAGCAATGGGTTCTCCTTGGGGTAAGGGCAGCAAGAATTATCACCAGCGGTTCACAGACTCCGGGAGATAAAACCATCAGAACTCCCTCCTCCATGGTTCCCAGCTCCCTCTGGGCCCTTCTTGCCTCCTGGCTAAGTGCATCTCCAGACCAATGTTCACAGAATCCATGCACGCCACAGGTGGGATTTTAAATTTTCTAGTAACCACATTAAAAAAAGAAATAAAAAGAAATAGGTAACCTTAGTTTTAATACTACCTGTTATTTAACCCTAGAGATGCAAAATATTATCACTTTTGTATGTAATCAATATAAAAATGTGTTAATAAGAATTTGACTTTTTTTTTCATACTAATTCTCAAAGTCTGGTGGGTATTTTTTTTTTTTTTTAATTTTATTTCATTACAGATGTTTCTCCTTTTTTACCCCATTGGCACCCCCCCTCTCCATCCTCCCCCGCCCTGTCCCCGGCTTTGTTGTCCATGCCCATTGGTTATGCATACATGCATATAAGTTCTGTGGTTTATCTCTTCCCACCCCACCACCCCCTCTTCTGAGGGTTATCAGTCTATACCCTACTTCCATGTTTCTGGGTCTACCCTATTCCTCAGACTGTTATATTCATTATATTCCATATATACGTGAGATCATGTGGTATTTGCCTTTTTCTGCTTGGCTTGTTTCACTTAGGATAATACTTTCCAGGTCCCTCCACGTGGTCTCAAAGGATAAGAGATCTTTCTTTTTTTTTTTGTGGTATGTGCCCCTAGCGGGAACCAAACCTGGGACTCTCTGGTCCGCAGGCCGACGCTCAACCGCTGAGCCAAACTGGCCAGGGCGAGATCTTTCTTTCTTACAGCTGCATAGTACTCCATTGTGGATATGTACCACAGCTTTTTTATCCATTCATCTACTGATGGACACTTGGGCTGTTTCCAGATCTTAGCTATTGTAAATAGTACTGCTATAAACATGGGGGTACATATATTCTTCCTGATTGGTGTTTTCAGGCTTCTTAGGGTATATTACTAGAAGTGGGATCACTGGGTCAAATGGCAGTTCAATTTTAATTTTTTGAGGTAACATCATATTGTTTTCCATAGTGACTGCACCAGTCTGCATTCCCACCAGCAGTGTACTAGAGTCCCCTTTTCTCCACATCCTCGCCAGCACTTGTTGTTTGATGATTTGCCTGGTGGGTATTTTAGACTCACTGCACATCTCACTTCAGAACAGCCATGAAGTTATAGCCACCAGAGTCCAGAGACATCATTTTGTGAGCTAAGGTGGGGGGCAAAGACAATGTCTTCTTTTAGTTTGCTTTTTCTCATTTTAGGGAATAAACTTCCCCAGTGACAACCAGTAAATGAATGAATTCTTCATCATCTCTCCTGTGCAACCCTACCCTACCTTAGTACAACATTCACCTAGAAAGATCAAACAACCATCTTTTTCTCTGCCTCTGAAATAATAAAAACATATGATAAATCAGAATTGCTCTGAGAATATAAATTCTACATGCCCACTATATGGGATGATTAAAACAGCATTGGGGTCCTGACCGGTCTGGCTCAGTGGTTAGAGCGTCGCCCGTGGACCAATGAGTCTCAGGTTCGATTCTAGTCAAGGAAATGTAACTTGGTTCTGGTTCATCCCCAGCCCGGGTCAGGCCATGTGGGAGGCAGCCAGTCGATGTGTTTCTCGCTCATTGATGTTTCTCTCTCTCCTTCTCTCTCTCTCTCTCTGTCTGATGATAGATGAAAAAATATCCTCGGTTGAGGATTAAAAAAAAAACCCGCATTGGGGAACTTAGTACATAAATTCCCCTATGACATGTTTTACCAAAGGTAGGAAGAAAAGCATACCTGTTTACTGTAATACAAAACTAGCAGCAATTTCAACAGCAATGTTTTATAAATTCTTGAACACTTTATTGTACATGTCAGCTCATTAACTGAGTTATTGGTGATTTAGAGTTAAGACAAATAAAACTAGACAATTAATTATAATCAAGCAGCAGAAAGCATGTGCTTTCACCCCAAAAGTGCCCTCTTCTCTTCCCAACTATGACCAGATATTTTTAATGTGGTAAAAGAGGAAAGAGTCTTTAGGACCTAAAACGTCTTCTAAGGAAAGTGTGTGTGTGTGTGTGTGTGTGTGTGTGTGTGTGTGTGTGTTGTTTTTTTAATTCTTTTTTTTGCAATTTTTACTAATTTCTTTTTGTTACAGATGTTTCTCTCTCCCCACCCCAGACACCTTCTCCCAATCCCTTCCCCATCCCACCCCACCCCCAGCACTGCTGTCTATGTCCATTGGTTACACATACATGCATATAAGTTCTCTGGTTTATCTCATCCCTCTCCCCGCCCCATGTGTTTTTAACTGGGGTTTCCATGTGCTACAGGTTAGAAAGTGAAATGTATTTGAACGACAGTGATAACCCTGGAGCCTAGAGCAGGGATCTGAAGGAAGACTGCAGAAAAACTTGCAAATTCCCCCAGTACCCAGCAGGGAGGTGAGCAGCTGAGAGGCAAATTGGCTTTCAAAACATGGGGCTGCGCCATCCAGGGACAAGGGCCCAGCTAGACCATCTGTTCTCAACACTTTCCCATGTCTGATGCCCCCACCTTCCTCCCTATACCCAGCCCTGTGCCTCAATTTATGGGACACCAAGAAGCCAGTGTAATCCTTGCAGACCCGCACCCCTGCCCTACTTAAAGCCTTTTCACTTGGACAAACTCTCGCCCATGGCCTGTGGACTGTGCACACTCTGGCCCCTGCCTCCCCCTCCAGCCTCATCTGGACTTTTCTCAGGTCTCAGCCAGGCTGAGCCTTTCCCCACTGCTCTGCCAAGGATACCCATGCACCCTTTTAGCCTGGGCATCAGCATCACTGCCCCCGGGAGGCCCAGGCCTGCCTCTCCAACTCTGCACCTCCGCTCCTGCACCTTTGTCCCCTGACGGAGAAACTGGTCCATAAATAAGTAACTCCTGTAATGCCAGCCCTCTCTCCTAGATGAGGGCCAGGACCACGTCTGCTGGAAAAGACAGAAGGACCCTCATAACAAAGACCCAAGAACACGGTGGACTTCAGCATGAACTCCACCCATCTGGACACTTTGCCTGGATACTTTGCATCTATCTTTCGCCAGCCCTCTATTAACAATGACCTTGACGTTTTGTGTCCACTCCCTTCCTTAAGCTGACCTCTGTAGCATTAAATAGGTGTGAGAACTGATATTAGTTTCTGGGGTTCACATTTGTGGAAGCCAATAAAACAGGTGAGAGCTACACCCTAAAACATATCATCATACCCTGGATTACCTACCAATACCCACCCTGTTCTAGAGCCTCTGCAAGGAGCAGTCAGTCCCTGCTTACCCTGGAACCCAGACACTGGCCTCCCTGCTCACTGCCCCAGCCCTGCCGTGTCACCTCCAGTGCTGGCCAGACTCAGTTTCTAGATTGCGGAAATGGCACAGGAATTCCCCCACCAGCCCAGCCCTGAATGCCCCAGCTCCCTGGCAGCCTCCAGAGCCAGACCAACATGAGGCCATACTTTCCACATGGGTGGGAGTTCATTTAAAATGACTGATTTGAGAAGCTGTTTGCTTTTTCAACCCAGGCTGAGGTATACAAGAGGATTTTCCAGAACTCTGACCTGGTATTCTATTTCTTTCATGAATCCCAAGGTAGGTTCTCAACATTTTAGCAAATTCATTTCACCTAGAGAAGCACCACCACCCAAAATTCCAAATGCATTCATTCATTCTACAAATATTGACTTAGCCCTTGTTGGCAGTATCAGGGCCAAGAAAGACACAAATTCAAAGGCGAGGACATGGGCTTCAGAACCCAGCAGACCAGACTCCAAGGCCTCGACTGGCAACATGACCCTGGAGAATAATAGACACATCGGCCACCTGCCAGACACTGTTCTAAACACTCACATGAGCTGAATTGTTTAATTCTAACACCAGCAACTAATAATATCCCCCTTTAACAGATGTGAGAAATGAGGCACAGAGCAGTTAAAGAACTTGCCCCACATCCCAGAGTTAACAGGTAGTGAAACTTTTTTTTTTTCTTCATTGATTTTAGAGAGAGAGGAAGGGAGGAGGAGAGAGACAGAAACATCAATGAGAGAGAACATCGACTGGCTACCTCCTGCACACCCCACTGGGGATCGGGCCTTGAACTGGGAATTGAACTGGCGACCTCTTGGTGCATGGGCCGATGCTTAGCCACTGAGCCACACTGGCCAGGTGAAACTTTTTTTAAAAAAGAAAAACAGCTTTATTAATGTAAAATGTATATACCATAAAATTACAGCCAGGCATGTCTACCCCTCCTCATTCTACATAATTCCACCTCTCCTGTCACTTAGCTTTCCTGAGACAGAGTTTCCCATCCTACAAATTGCAAATAAACTCTAATCAGCAGAGCAGTGAAGGGATTCAATTAAGGAAATAAATATTAGTAAAATGATGTTAATGTCTGGTAGAGAGAACTGCTCCATAGCCTGAAAATGGATAGAAGACGGTGGCTCTCAGAGTTTAATCTAATCAGAGATGAAACTGGTAAATACAGAAAACAGCCGTAATAAAATGCCGAGAGATAAATACACAGGAAGTGCACATAAAAATACAAAGGCCAATTGTGTGTTTAAATGAGAGTGAGGATTTGTTCTGCTTTTTTTTTTTTTTTCATCCTCACCCGAGGACATGTTTCCATGTTTTTGAGTGGGAGGGAGAGAGAAGAAGAGAGAGAAACATCGACTTGTAAGGGACACATAGAGTGGCTGCCAGCCGCATGACCAACCAGGGCCAGGGACAAACTGCAACTGAGATACGCGCCCTTAGCAGGAACCGAACCTGGGTCTCTCTGGACCGCAGGCCAATGCTCTAACCACTGAGCCAAACCAGCCAGGGCGGATCTGTGCTTCTTGAGCTAAGTATCTGCAAAAGAGAGAACGCTGAGCTGACTATCAGGCTAAATCAAAACACAAACTATGAGAAGAGCCTGGAGCTTCTATTAGGCAAGTCTTGCATATCTGACCCCCAAAACATGAGGCAAAGAATCATGCTTGCTGTGGATAGTGGTCTAAACCCCCTTTTCTAGAGATGGGTATGGCGGTCTTTAAGCAAACCAACACACACTTGTCTTCCAAACTCTGAAGAAACACTTCCAAGAATGAAATCAGTGTACTCAACCTCAGACATTTGTCTGGTCTCATTCTGCAAAGTTACTGTTGTCTGCTGAGAACAGTTGTCGCCCTCACTGACCTTGAAACCCTCCTTTTCAAACTGGTACTGCCCATGCAGACAGAGTCCCGCTGCCAGAGCCACCTCCCTGACACCCAGCCTTCCACTGGCTGCAAGAACAGCCCCTCCCCTGCCAGGGCAATGAGATCCACTGATTGACAAGTGCCCCAAAGTGAGAAAGTTCTGCTCTAGGGTCTGCCAAAGCAAAAGGCAGTATTACCTTGGATATAACTCACTTTCAAATATATTTCATTGCTCTCAGGAACCCAATGACACCAATTGATCTTTTGTTTGCTTTAAAGAATCAACTCCCTGCTAGGGGGAGAACTAAGAAATGTAACCCCTGATTTCAAAGATACCAGCTGGCTGACAAGAGCCTTCACACACACATCATCCTGCACACTGGCCCCCACTGCACAATGTATGGGGGTCCAGGGTGAGCAGCCTGTTAACAAAGTGGCATCTGAGGAGGGAGAACAACCCAGCAATTGTTGAGTCCAATTTCCTGTTCCATATCTTCCATGGTAAATCAAACACAAAAAAAGGGAAGAACAGTCCTCACAGATCAGGGTGCACACATCCTCAACTGCAGTTCCTGTCAGAGGCAACAGAGATTTCTTATGCTTGGCATTGTCACAAAAGTGGTAACGGTATCTCTCTCACATGCAGCTCATATCCGTTAGCAGGCCCTGAAGGTACCCACCGCCTGATGGAACAGCTGCTCCAGGGCCACTACCAAGGCATCCCCTGTGATCACAAGCACTGGTCCTCCCTCCCAGCTCCCCAGCCCCACTGCTACAGACTGGAATGAGGAACCAGCGGGTCTGCCTAGGACCGAAGGAATGTAAACCCTTTACTTAAGGAGAGGTCTAAAGCAGGTTTCTCAACATCAGTACCACTGACATTTGGGGCCGGATTCTTTGTTGTGGGAGGCTCTCCCATGCTCTGCAGGACGTTTAGCAGCACCCCTGGCTTCTACTCATTCGATGACCCCACCCCTAAATGCAATAAGCAAAAATACCTGCAAACATTGCCAAATGTCCACCAGTGCGGTGGGCAAAATGACCACCACCGAGAGCCATCTTTTCTTTAGACCAGAGGCTATTTCAGGCCCACTGACATCCCACCTAGAGGTAGTTTCATGTATGTGTTTTAGATTTCAATCAAGCTTTTTAATGAAAAGATCATAAAATAACAGTTTCTCATCACTGTACATTCAGACTACACACCTCTGAATGGACAGATCAGTCTTCAGTGAATTGCTATTCTATGATAGTTGCAGCTCTGACCTGAATTTATCCAAACTCTCGAGGGAAGTAAACTCAATGTGATGACTGAGAGCAGTGGCGGCCAGGACAGGGTGTGATCACGGAGGCCACTTTAAATCATGAACTACCAAGGACCAGATGTCAGAAGCCAGCATGGCCGAAACCACCCTATCATCTCTTCAAACTTTCTCCTCCTCTATACCCATCTGAAGGCTTCCACCATCACTAGGTAGAAAGCTGATAGTCTAAATAATCCCATCCCCTGCATCCAAGAGGTGTCAGAATGCCATAGATCCTGCCCATTTACCCCTTCTCTGCATCTCTTCGCTATATGGAGAAGAGGAAACTATGTACATTCAGGGAACCAGACCATTGTGATTTTTAATAACCACTTGAAAAAGTTCACTTTCTCCTTTTCTGTTCTTTGCTTGCCTCTTTGTAACTTTATTAAATAGTGGAGCCAGGATTAAAAACAGAAGTCATTCTAGGGCACATCATTATTATACTGCCTCTCAAATGACAGAGAATAAGCCAACACAGGAAACAGAAGAAGAGTGGTATGCTCACAGGAAGCATAACACGGGCTGGGGGAACACAAGGAGAAAGTATCAAATGCTACAAAGAGGACCAAAGAAGCTGCCACTGATCACTCGATCTTCTGATGACAGATCACTGGTGACAGCATTTTCATTTACAGTGATTTATTAAATAAAGAAAAGACAGAAGATACAGAACAATTTAATCTATCTCTAAATTTAGGTAGGGGAGAGTGGGGTATGAATAAATCATTTAAAATAAGTTTATTAAGCCCTGGCTGGTTTGTCTCAGCGGTTGGAGCATGGGCCAGCAGACCAGAGAGTCCCAGGTTCAGTTCCCAGTAAGGACACATACCTCGTTTGCAGTTTGTCCCCAGCCCTGGCTGGGGTCATGTGGATGTATCTCTCTCACATCAATGTTTCTCTCTCTCCAACCCTACTCTATCTGAAGATAAAATGCAAAAATGTCCTCAGGTGAGGATAAAAAAAAAAAAGGTTTATTAAACAAACTGAAAATTAAGGTACAAGATGGGACCTGTGTTAAAGCTACTATGATACTACATACCAGAAACACAAATAAAAATACACCCATTCCAGTTTCTCTAAATGTGGGCCTCTTGCTAGAGAACTCAATACAGTCGTCCCTCGCCACTTCGCGCTTCGACTTTCACGGCTTCACCCTATTGCGGTTTTTTCAAATATATTCATTAAAAAGTTGATCAAGACGGTGAAAATGATACAGCGCGCTCGATTGTCTGAGTCAATTATACACCCCTGTATTATAATTATAATGAAAATTACTGTACTTATGGACTGTATAGGCCTATGTATTCGAGCACCCCAGGAAATCCTTCAACACCAGGTGCAACCGCTAGAGTCTGGAACGGGTTAACCGCGATAAACAAGGGACAACTGTATATACATTATATTTAGGGGATGTATTAAAAATATAGACATTATTATACAATGTGTTTTACACATTATTTTTTTTAAAAGCCAACACTGGAATATTATTCAGCCATAAAAAGGAATAAAATACTACATGCTACCAAGTGAATGAAACTCAAAATCATGTGAAATGAAAAGTCAGACACAAAAAGTCACATACTATGATTCCAATTATATGAAATATTCAGAATAGGTAAATTCAAAGAGACAGAAGGCAAATTGGTGGTTGCTGGGGGTGGGGTGAATGGGAATGACTCTTAAATGGGTTTGGGGTTTTACTTGGGGGTTAAATTAGGCCATAAAGATGGAGCCCTGACCCGACAGTATTAGGGTCCTTGTGAGTAGAGACACCAGAGACCGCACTCATGCACGCATGTACTCTCTCCTACCCCCATGCTGAGGACACAGCCATAAGGCAGCTCTCTGCAAGCCAGGAAAAAAGCCCTCACCAGAAACTGATTCAGCCAGCACCTTAGTCTTGGACTTTCAGCCTCCAGAACTGTGGAAAGGAAACGTCTGTTGACTAAGCCACCAGGATGTGTCATTGTGGTGTGGCAGTTCAAGCTAAGACAAGACAGTTATGATCAAACCCATTTTACAAACAGAAGCACTGAAAGGTGACTAGTCTGCCCAAAGTCATACTCTGGGCAGCAGGAGGGCGACGTTCAAACCCAGGCAGTACACTCCACAGCCTTCCCCTCTAAACTGCACTCTACAGGGGGAGGTCCTCAGTCAGTGCTGAATGAATGTTAAATGACACAGACGGACGGGACAGAAGCTTAGGGTGGCATCCAACTTTCCAAACCTCACAACTCTGCAAAACAAGCAGAGTAAACTTTTAATCTTTTTCCTCTTTCAAAAGACAAAATTATTCAGCTTCTTCCCCAAGCCTATGGGCGATAGGGCTTGGTGTGGACTGTGTTTGACTAGAGCTCACAGACCTGGGAGAATTAAGTAAAATGTAAGGAAATGGGCCAAAAATACCGAATAACATGAGGATCCATTCCAAAAGTACAGAAATTTAACCTCTCAAAAACAGTTTCAAAGTAAATATTTGTTTGGAAGCAAGCTAAAACTAAGGGGAGAAAAAAAACTAACCTAAAGGGAAAAAAAACAAAAAACAAGACTAACCCAAAGCCATCTCATTCCCTTTCTTTGCTCCAAAGTTAAGAAGGATCACTTCTTCACTCTTTAAGGGTACAAGCCACAGTCAAGTTTTGTTTGGCCCACTCAATACAGACCAAAATGTTCTGGCCCTGGTGGGGTAGCTCAGTTGGTTGGAGCATTGTTCCCATATACCAAGGTTGAGGGTTCAATCCTCAGTCAGGGCACATACAAAAATCAACCAATGAACGCATAAATAAGTGGAATAACAAATCAATCTCTCTCTCTCTAAAAATCAATAAATATTTTTTAAAAGTCTATTTTAAACATGTGTTCTGCATTACTTGTCAAAGTTTTACAAACTGAAACAATTCAAAGACATCTACATATCTGGCCTCTCTTTAAAAACTAGAAGGCCTGGCAACACTGGGCTTTAATTCTCCCAGATCTGTGAGCTCTAGCCAACCACAGTCCACACCAGGCCCTATAGCCCACAGACTGGCTCATTTCACTCATTCTTCTTACCTGCTGGCCCCTATGGGCCAGTATCTGCAACCCTTGTACATACTACGTCATCGAGTCTGGGTCTCAATGTAGGGTTTAAAAAATGTGTTATTTTGTACATAGTGCTTCCATTCAGAGTAAGCTTTTGAAGGGAAGTGTTTCTATTTTTTAATGGGCTTGTCAAGCAATGCTCTTAATTAAACTTGGCTCAAATCAAAAGGAAAATGAGTATGTTTTTAAGGCAGTCTTGGACATAATATATTGAATCAAATCTTAATTCTGACCAAATGGCAGCATAAAGCCCTTTTTTAAAGCATGAATTTTAGCCAGTCAAGTGAGTAAGTATTCTATTTATAGCTGCCAGGGGTTAAGGCTTCCAACATCATTCACCCACCACCCTGCCCCACCACTAACATGCACAAGTGGGCAGGCACACACACACACATGCACACACACACACCATGTCACCACCTCAATATTGAATTTCAGCCTCCAGCAAGTCAGACTTTTTTCATTAGTTTGGTTTGGGATAATTCCTGAACTAAAGGCATGCTTCCTGGCTGGCTGCCAACTGAATGCCAGAACGCAAGGAAATTCTGTTTATTCCTCAAAAAAATAACTGATTATATCTCCCCTTTAGTGTTCGTCACGTTCACCAAAAAGGAGCTTACATGTCTCACAGTGCTTCCATTCTTTCGTGATTAACAGCCTAACACAAATATCAAAAATTGTTGCTTTTCCCTAGTTATAAAGCAAACTACTTTCATATTCAAATTTGAAAGGTGCTAAAAACTCACCAAATAAAAAAGGTACAAACAGCTATCACTATTCTCTTAAAACCCGCCAATTACTCTTAAAAATCCAAAAATCCAAACCTGAGTAATATAATCAACTCTTCTCTGATTGGAAATCCAGCAGGAAGCGGGATACAGGACAACTCTGTCAGGAAATCTAGCCTTTGTGCCATAACTGCTGGTGAACATTTCCAACTAGTATGTTCTGCTTCTCCTTGCCTGGCCATCTGAAAGTCAGGAATGAATGATTCAAATTCTGCCCAGGGAGAATCTCCTCCTTCATAGGCCTGTCTTTGGAGCAATTGCATCTGCAAGGTGGAGACTCCTGCTAAAAAAGGTATATTAGAACTGTCACCACTGAGACCCCAGGACAAGTCAGAGACTGGTGGGGCGGCCAGGAGGGGTGGTCTACACAGAAGAATGATCAACCCTGGGCAGTGGCCTAATCAGGGAAGTGGGTGGGGTGGGTGTGGCCAAGGGACCACCAGATCTGGAGTCAGAACAAAAGTGACCAGTTAGAACCACAATACATCTGTGTGTATTAAAGTTAAGAAATAAGGCCAGGAAAACAACAACAACAAAAAAAAAAACCCAGAGCTCCAAATACAACAGGCAAAGCCAAGCCTATACTTACTTGGGGTGCATGGGGAAGGGGTGGGTATGAGGATGCTGCCGAAGAGGCAGCAGCAGAAGGCAGAACCTCCATAATGTGGGATACTCTCTGTACCTCAACGCTGAATGTTTTGTGTCATTTCAGTAAGGCAAGAAACAATATACAACACCCAGCTAGCCTGAGCTCCTCAAAGGAAGCAGGCACCTGGCAACATGGACTTGAGCAGTAAGGAAGGTCTGAAAAGACAGAGCTACATCTGTCAGATCCCAAAAAATGATAAAGACTTTACTATTAGAGCAACCAGAGAACTCACTGCTGAAGTCTGCTCTGCTGAGCCCACCTGCTGGCCACACAGCCATTCTATGTGATCCTGCTGTGACACCTTCCCAAGGACCTTCATGAGCTTGTGCTGGAACACCCTTTGAAGCCCACAGGGCCCATTTATAAAATAACCTAATGCTGATATCCATCATCAGTTAGTCTACACTATCAGAGAGCAGCCAGCAAAAGAACAAATCACTATGTCCCATAGCATCTTGGGACCGGTGACATCCGAGGAAGCCTGTGTGGCTCGTGTATGTCATTATTAATTCTGCAGACCTGTTATTTTTGCTAAAGCCACTATTTTTGTTTTTCTCACTTGCGATATTGAGTTTCTAGCCCCAGATATGTCCTATATTTGAGGAAGTCCTAGACAAAACACACCCTCAAACTGGGTACACAAGCCATGAAAATAACCTTGAAACATGATCGTTGCCCAGTGTGGGATTATACAGCACTAAGAAAAGCCCAAACATCTGATAAATCCACAATCTTCCAGACTGGAAATGCACCTGGCCAGGGGAACGGTGATAAGCTCTTGAGATATCAACACGGAAGAAAAATATGAACACAGGCTCTAAAGTCACAAAAACTTGGAATCCCATCTACCAGCTGTGTGACTTTACTAGTTAGTCTCTCTAAACCACAACTGATCAACTCTATATTAGATTAACAATAGTTCCTAACATGCACAGGACAAGATGCGTATAAAGGGCTTGGCACAGTAAATGCTACCCGGTAAGTGTATCATAAATGTACCCTATTATTGTCAGTTTTAGAGGTTTATAGTATCTGAGTAAACCTTAGGAATGCTTCAGGTTCATCGGTTAATCAACTGTACTTCCTCAGTGTCCTCAGATGCCCCTCTGAAAATAATTGGAACAATACTTACAAGGTCACACCCTTACTGTTCTTCCCAAGCCTTCAGGGGGATCACACTGGAACCCAGATGTCATAGCCTTAGTCTCACACATGCCAGGTCCTTCACAAGTCCCTTGGCACAACTGAATCGTGTTGAATCCATCAACAGTGGTCTTTAACAAGCGGTGATCTAAAGCTAAGAAATCATTCACACCATACTCGAGTTTCTTATTAATCTGAATTAACTGACCTGGTGAATAAGTACTTGGTGCCAGTCCCTTATAAGCTGAATGGTCACAAGAAGTCTAAACCTTGGTGACAATGTCATCACTGAAGACTCATTACCAATCTATCAAGCCCAGATTTCCATTATGAACCATCTCCAGAGACCTTAATTCCACATCAGGGTCAACTAGTGCCCAACAAATTATCCACTTAAATTAATTCTTTGTTAACAGATAGTGGCACAGACACTTATTCTATCAAATTAAATATCCCATTTGGAGTCCTGCAGAGTCTATTTAAAATGATTCCCACTCAATAAACAAAGCATACATGACACAACAGATCATCCAGAAAGAAGTCTCATTTACAGCATCTTACACATTAAAAAGCAATAAAGTCAAAAGAACATCAGATTGATTTTTTTTTCTGTCTCCCTGCTAGAAGGGGTTGGGGGAAATGGGTAAGGAGAAACATGGAAAGAACCCAATCCTACCATGATGTACACTTTAAACATCTTACAATTTTATATGTCAATTATATCTCAATAAAGCTGAAATTAAAACAAACAAACAAACAAAAACCTTATTCCTAAACCACAGATTAAATCCAGAAACCCAGAAACTTTAAAACAAACCCAACTTAATTTCCCTCCTGCCTGAAGGTTTGGGAAGAATAAGGGTGTGACCTTGTAAGTATTCTTCCAATTATTTTCAGCTAATGAGAGGTCTGCTTGCTGATTCAACTGCCTTTATCAAGCTTCCAGTGATTCATCCCTGTGGCTTGCAAGAAAATAACATGCTAGGTGAAAATTAACCAGAAAGAAAAATCACACACTTACTCATCAAAACTGAGAGAAGTGGAAAAGAGAAGTGTGGAGTTGTGTTGGTCAAGTTTCATTTATCTCTGGTTCCAAGAAGCTTGATCAGAGTCAGTAACCTGAGTGCTTGGTAATTAACTAAAATAATCAAATGACAGGGAAGGTCCAGAGAACAGAATGCAGATCTCAGATGCTGGTCGCTTCTAGCTTTCTTCCGGGTTGGATACATATCAGTTTCCTGGTGTTGTGTGATGCAACTCGTCCAACTGTCTATCCTCTTGCTGTTTTAGGATAAGTGCAAACTCCTAGTT
This sequence comes from Molossus molossus, assembly GCF_014108415.1. Taxonomy (NCBI): domain Eukaryota; kingdom Metazoa; phylum Chordata; class Mammalia; order Chiroptera; family Molossidae; genus Molossus; species Molossus molossus. The sequence continues at coordinate 26,097,642 of NW_023425366.1, read as the reverse complement.
AAGGAAGCCTGGAAAAAAATAACTTTATATCCCACTATATAAATATACATTTTTATATCTAATAAAATACATTTTATTTATTTTTCATTAATACTACAAAAATCAATTTCAGAATAAATATAACTAAGCTATTACTATAGATCTAGATATATAGTATAATTAAACTATAAATATAATTCAGATATTAAAAGTAATTTTTAAAAATCAGATGAATGTGCCTTGGCCAGTTTGGCTCAGCGGTTAGAGTGTCGGCCCGTGGACCATAGAGTTCTGGGTTTAGATCCCGCTAAGGGCACGTACCTCCATTGCATTTCATCCCTGGCTCCGTTGGGGTCATGCAGGTGGCAATCATTGATGTGTCTCTCTCACATCGATGTGTGTCTCTCTCTCCCTCTTCCTCCCTCTCTCCCTCCCGCTCTATCTAAAAATAAATGCAAAAATGTCCTCAGGTGAGGATAAGAAAATATATAAAAATCAAAATCAGATGAATGCATCATCTGCACACACACGTGCACATGTGCCTCTACAGTACACACTGTAGGAATGATGTCAGCACTGTTGGCATCTGGATTAAATCAATCTGTGTTGTGGGAGCTCTCCTATGCATTTTAGGATGTTTAGCAGCATCCCTGGTTTCTACTCACAACCTCCCGCATTGGTGGTAACAACCAAAAATGTCTCCAGACATCGCTAAATATCCCCAGGGAGGCAAAATTGCCCCAAGCTGAGAACCACTATTCTATATAAAACATAATTCTAATCCAATTCCTAAAGACCTGCCCAGCCCTTACCAACATCCAGACTGCACACTTTATGACAAAGAACACACCTACTGATATAACCATGCCAGCCTCCTTTGTAAACTGCAAAATCTGTCTTCACTAGGAATGAAAAACTTTAGCAGCTACCATATCACTATCTTAACAGAATTACAGCTTTGCAAAATCGACTTAAATGTAAACCATTAATTATCTTTTAAAAATCTCACATCGCCCTGGCCAGTCTGGCTTAGCGGTTGGAGCGTTGGCCTGCGGACCAGAGAGTCCCGGGTTCGGTTCCCATAGGGGCACGTACCAAAATAGATAAATAAAAATCTCACATCACTTGAAGGAAGGTCAATCTCTCAAATGGTTCCTTAAAATTTTATTACTTGCTGTGAACCTAAAAGTGCTCTGGGAAAAAAAAAAAAGCCTCTATGAAAGAGAATGTAAACCTGAACATGAACGAAACAGCACTTTCAGCTGTCTCTGCCGAGGAAGATGTGAACAGCCCAATGTATAATGACAGGGCCACTGCCATCTACAAGGCAGACAAACGAGAGTCACGCACCAGCCCACAGATTCCAAAGCAAACATGCCTCTCACGGCATCACTTCATGGGAATCTGGGGTTTGTCAGAAACAGACAAAAGCCACGACAGATGACTTAGGACATTTGGTGTGACCTTCGCCTTCAGTAGAGATGCTCCCAAAAACCTATAAAAATGTCACTGAAACTAGTCTTGAATCTTCTTCCCAAACAGAACGCCTACTGTGCTCTCACTCAGGATGAATGGTCACTTGCTGCCATCACACTAACAATCAGGAGGACTGTTTTCCCTTTGTGGATTACAGGAAAATCTCTATTCCTTGTTCCAGTCACTGGCAAAGATGGGTACTTCTTCCCCAGCATGCAGCACATGACTTCGGCCTGCTCTCTGTGAGGCACACACCTTCCCAAAGATCTCCGCACAGACGCAGCCGGCACCTCCTTCTACAGGACCTACTGCCCTCCACACAAGCTCAAGTTCCAGCTGAGGTCCAAATCCTGGCTCTACCACTACCCAGCTGCGCGAACTTGGGAAAATTACTTAACTGCTGAGACGGTGTATTCCTGTATGTAAAATGGAGAGGAGAATGGTACCAACCGCATAAGACTCTTAGGGAGATTCAATAAATTAATTCACGTGAAGAATTTAACACGAACCCAGCCTGTGGTAAGTGATCAATAAATTTACACCAGAAAATGCAGATGTGGAGTCTGAAGAGACAGCACACTGGCTAAGCCACAAGACCCAGATTATTCAAACTGTTACCAAAGTCCCCCATGAAATCCTAATTATACATCGTATTTCCTTCTTGGACAAATAAACCACTGACTTGAGTTAGGGAACACTGCTAGGATAAATATTTTTTCTTTACAAGGTAATTTTGTCCTAAGGTGGGTAAGGTAAAGACAGGGTATACCCTTTATAAAAATAAATAAATAAAATAAATAAACAAATTAGCTTCCAAAATTCTGCTTTCCTTAAGGGAATAGCTCTTCCATTTCATCAAACATTTTATAACAATGAGAAAGAAAACCCTCCTGGGGCCTTTTATTTCCAAGGATATCCCGTTTCCTTGTCTCACATGTGCACGCCAACTCTAAAGATTCCCATTTAGGGATCAGGTGGAGGTTTATGGGCATGCGGGGATTTTAAGAGACTCAAAGGACACAACCTAAGTTATATTTCTGACCCCATCTGTGCCTCAGGGTTATAGGAATCTACTTGACATTGCAGAAATAAACAGGCAAATAAAGATAGAGGGACACTGCCCTGGCCGGTTTGGTTCAGTGTTTAAAGCGTCTGCCCGTAGACCAGTGAGTTGCAGGTTCGATTCTGGTTAAATGCATGTACCTGGTTGAGTTCGTCCCCAGCCCTGGTCGGGGTCTTGTGGGAGACAACCAGCCGATTGTTCCTCTCATGTCTGTCTCTCTGTCTCTCTCTGTCTCTCCCTCCCACCCTCCCTCCCACTCTATCTGAAGATAAATAGAAAAATATCCTCAGGTAAGGAATAAAAAAAAAGAGAGAGACAGAGGGACAGCCCTGTTAAGACCTCTCAACTCTTTCAAAGAGACTGTCCACTGCAGAAGTGCACTTTCTCAGCACTGCACACAACCCGCAGAAGAAAGAGCAGGGCATCAGGAAGCCAAGCTAGAATGATTTTTGGTCCCCATTTTTACTCTTAGAACTGATGACTCATGTTTTCATTTATTTTTATTATATAAAATACTGGAGCTCCAGCTGGTCTGGCTCAGCAGTTAGAACATCAGCCGGAGGACCGATGAGTCTTGGGTTCGATTCTGGTCATGGGCATGTACCTCGGTTGCAAAATTTATCCCCGGCCTTGGTTGGAGTCCTGTAGGAGGCAGCCATTCGATGTGTCTCTTTCGAGTTGATGTTTCTTTCTCTCTCTCTCTCTCTCTCTCTCTCTCCCTCCCTCCCACTCTATCTGAACAGAGTGGAAAAATGTCCTTGGGTAAGGTTAAAAAAATACTGGAAAACAACTATGGTGAAAAGACTGATGTAGAAATTGCCCTTCGAATGTAGGCAAAACAGCCCTTGACTTGCTTTTTCTCCAAAATACTGTATGGTAGAATCCACTGCTCATTTCAAAACCAAGAGTTTGTTTTATCAGATGTTTTCTTCTGCTGCTGTTGACTTGAAAAAAGAAGAGATTCCATCTTCGAAATATTTTTAGAGAAGACACACTGGCCTTTGCATAGAGAACCTTAAGCGAACACAGTTTTAGGAGCTAAAATACAGTAACCTCACCTATGAAATCTATACAAAGGCAAGAAGAGAACTGTTACCACTGGGAAAAAAAAGTGTTACCAAGAGAAACATCCAAGAATTCCAGTGGTTCTCAAGGTCTGAAAAAGTTAATGTCAGAATTTACCATCTACACCTGACTTCATATTCTTGAAGTTGAACTTGGCACCTATTTTTGAGAGAACACCTAGAGAATGAAAATCTTTTGGATATGCAGTACCTATAATTCACAATGCAGTCTTCTGATGACCGCACCCTATAGAAGGCAAAAACATGTACAAGTGTGAGGAGGCTGTTAACTCTTATCTTCTTAAAAATCTGTAAGTAGTTCAGAAACACTACCTGCTGAAGACTCTACTTCTGACAGCAAAATAACGTATCTACCAGATGTTGGAAAAAAATCTACAGGCAACATAGCCTTGGTAGGATATTTGGTGTCCAAGAAAGAGAGACTCGTCCAGGCTGCTTTTGCTTAGTGGTTAGAGTGTTGGCCCATGGACCGGAGAGTCCCAGGTTTGGTTCCCACTAAGGGCAAGAACCTCAGTTGCAGTTAGTCCCAAGCCCAGGTTGAGGTCGTGTGGGTGGCAACCAGTCAGTGTGTCTCTCTCGCATAAATGTTTCTCTCTCTCTCTCTCTTCCCCCCCTCCCTCCTGTTCTGTCAGAAGATTAATGCAAAAATGTCCTCCGGTGAGGATAAAAAAAACAAACAAAAAAGAGAGAGACTCAGGAGGACAGCAATGGCAGAAGTAGGAAAGATCACCAAGAACCAAGATGTGGCATTACAGACCAAGGCTAAGATCACCCACAGCTTCACATTCTCAATTACTATATATGGATGTGAAAACTGGCCAGTGAAGACGACTCATAGGAAAAAGATTGATCCCTCTGAAATATGGGGTTGGAGGAGAGCTCTGCAGACACCCTGGACTGCCAGAAAGACCAACAGTGGGTCCCTCAATCAAAGTAAGCCTGAAACACTGCAGGAGTCAAAAGTGACAACCTGAAGCTGTTCTCCTTTGGGCACATCATGAGAATGCTGGGTTCTCAGGAAAAGACAAGCATGCTGGGAAAAATAGAAGGCAGCAGGAAAAGAAGACGACCAGATATGAGATGGACTGACTCGATTTAATTATAAAAGGAGAAAGGTAGCAAGATCAGCGATCGGGGTGGTGTCAGACAGAGCCCAGTAGATTGGCACAGAAATTGGCTACACGTGTGAGGGTAGTTCAGCGTCCTAGGACTGGGGTAATGGGATGGCTCAGCCCCCGGCTGATCAAGGGAGTGGAGGCTATCTCATGCCACATCTCTCACCTGATGATCCCCTCACTGCTGTCCCCACCACATTCCTGACTCAAGTCCGAGCACCTTCAATGGCCTTAGAACTCGTGGCTTACATCGAAGAAATCCCCTTTCCATTCAGTCCTGCTGAGATACTGATGGATGAAAGAGAGCGTTTTTTTTTGTTTTTGTTTTTGTTTTTGTTTTTAATTGATTTGAGAGAGAGGAAGGGGGGGGGCATGGATATGAGAAAGAAACATCAATTGGGTGCCTCCCGCACATACCCCAACTGGGGATTTCCCGAACCTGCCACCTGGATTTTGTGCCTTAACCAAATCAAACCTGCCACCTTTTGGTGTACAGGATGACACTCCAACCCTGCCACACTGGCCAGGGCGGGAATATCTTGTTGCATTTTGTTCAGCATGCCAAGAAATCTTGGCTCTAGCAAAATCCAACATCCATTTGCTCACTTGGCTAGTCCATGTGGGACTGTGCCATGTTAGGGTTGTGACATCAAAGCATTCACCATGCAAAAGTCATTTTATTTCATGAAGTTTCTGTTTCAGGGAAAGAGACCAGGAGTAGGAATCTGCTAGTTGGTACCGTGATGAGCATAAATTCAAATGCACCAGGTCTGAGCGAATGTACCTCAAACAACTTGAGACCTAGAGTCATAAATTTAAAAATACTTTGACAACAGCATTTAAATTTACTACAAGGAGTAAAATAAGGAGAATCTGAGCTATTAACAACCATGGGACAAAAAGAGTACTTTATTATGCAAATGACTGTTAGCCTCAGAATGATAACGGGTATTAGCAACTGGTATTAAATGAGGATCAGAACAATGGAGCACTCTCTACTTAGCAATGGAACAAAGTATCCACGCACACAACAACGTGGGTGGGTCTCTAAGGCACTGAGTGATAACCCCATCTCCAAAGGTTTACATACTGTCTTTCATTCATTTAAGTAACACAAATGACAAACTTAGAACAGATCAGTAGAGACAAGGGACTAGGGGAGGGAGGGAGTATTTCTCATGGGGTTGTACGAAGCCTGAAGAGTTCTGTATTAGGACCATGCTGGAGGTTACTCGGACCTGTACATATGAGAACACTAAAGTGTGTCTAAAAACTGCTGAGCCCTGGCTCAGCAGTTAGAGTGTCAGCTCGTGGACCAGAGAGTCCTGGGTTCCGTTTCCGCTAAGGGCACGTACCTTGGTTGTGGTTTGGCCCCGGCCCCGGTTGGGGTTGTGTGGTGGCAACCAGTTGATGTGTCTCTCTCACATTGATGTTTCTCTCTCTCTCTTCCCCCCTCTCTCCCTCCTGCTCTATCTGAAGATAAATGCAAAAAATGTCCTCGGGTGAGAATTTAAAAAATAAATAAATAAAAACAGGTGAAATCTAAATGAGGTGTGTAGACTGTACCAATGTCAATTTCCTAGTTTTGATATTATACTAGTTATATGTCACCACCGAGGAAGCTGAGTGACAGGTACACAGGACCGCGATGTACGAATATACTAATTTGGCAACTTAGCCTATTGTTAAAAAAAAAAAGAACCAAGCATCCTAGAATAAAACTGTATGAAATAAATATGGGGGAACGGGCAGGAGATATGACTTAGCTCAACATGTTCTCAACCTTAAGAGAATATGTCCTTCTAGGGAACAAGTGTCGGTTTCATTACTCAGTACAGTATAATATATACTGCTCTAACGCTGTAGGGAGCGGATCTGAAAGGGAACTTAGGGTGTGAGAGGTGGAACACCAGAAGGGGGACCAACAAAATCCTTGGGGCAGATGGTACAGGAGGACCAGACCAAACAATTTAACGCGTGACTTGGATGATAAACAATGACTTAGAGTTTGGATACTAAATAGAATACAACTTCAACACTAAGAAATGTGTGCTCCCCATCACCCAAAAAGATGGAAAGCAATCAGGAATCCATATAAATGAGGAAGAGTGTAAAAGCACTGGTGAGATCCAATTTAATCTGTGGCCATAGAAGTGTGGACACAGCCCGGTGATCCCCAACTGGAGCCACTCTGCGCCCCTTCCTCCCAGGGGACGTCTGCAGTGTCTGGAGACATTTTTGGTTACCACAACCAAGGAAGGTGAGTGCTACTGGCATCTAGTGATTAGAGGCCAGGGGTCAACATCCCACAATGCACAGGACAGTCCCCAACTGCAAAGGTTGCACTGCATGAAAATGTCAACAGGGACGAGGCTGAAAAGGCCTAGAAAGAGGGTACCCTTGTTCACATCTGAAAATCTGAGGCTGAAAACTACCGGAGGGCTGAATACCTTGGTCTTTAGCCCACATCATTAAAAGAACAAAATGGGGGCAGAAATACACAGAGGCAAACCTGCACAAAATTACAATATCGTAAAAACGTAGTGCTATTTGAACCTAGCACTCAACACTTTTATTTCATGGAAAGATTTCCTGGGGGTAATTAATTAGAATAAGCCTTAAAGTCACACACACACACACACACACACACACACACACACACCAGTGTGGCATGTCACCCAAATCCCTACAGTTAGAACCACCACCACAGAACGTTATGGCCGTGTTAACTCCCAGTGCAAAGGAATGAGAATTAAAAAAAAAAAAAAAATCCATACAAACAATACCCAAACAAATGGTCAATGGCTCCCCAGGCAGCACAACGCTGCATCCCTTGTATGTGCTTTGGTCTTAAATGAACATTAGCAACCACAATGGGATTTTCTGTGGGCCAGACATAAATCAACAGCCCTGCTATTAACTGAGAAGAATGCTTCTCTCCTCCACCCAGATTCACAGAAGAACCTAACAGTGAACACAGAAATCTAGTAGTCAATGTTAACATTAAGAGGCTGACAAAAGGTTATGAAATCTCTCTTACCATAAGTGCATCATGACAGGGTGTCTCAACTGTGCCTGCAGCAAGCTGCACGGACACATCTTATAAAACTTTCGCTGCCAAATAAAAGTCAAAATGTGAAAAACCCTTTGATCAAACATCTTCACTCCCAGAAAATATTATCCTCAAGAAATAATCAGACAAGAATGCAATGATAAAGGTACAAGAATGTTTGTGTGCTGTCTTCTATAAAAGCAAACAACTGGAAACAACCTAAAAAAGGTCATATAAATGATACATGCCCAGGAGAAATTGGCAGGGCCACTCTTAGGACTGGACACCTAAGACTCTTGCCTTGGGCTGTAGGCTTCAGAGCACCCTACACATCACAAGACAAAAAAAAAAAAAGAAGAAGAAGAAGAAGAAGAAGAAGAACAGAAGTTCCTGAAAGAGCTAATCATGGTATCATGGTCTTGGGTGAAAAAATATTATTCATTTTAAACGTGCAGTAAGTGGCAGGTATTTGATATGAACTATTGCTTAACATTATTAATATTAGCAAAAGTAATATTTTTTTAAATACTAGAGAAAAAATGTTCTCAATCAAAAAGGAATGAGTGTGAAACATGCAACAAAATTGATATTGCAAGAAAATATTTTAAAAATCAGATTAAGTAGAAACATTTGTATGACTAGGAAGGAAAAAATTCACACATACATAATCCCCAATCATATCATCATGCAGATCATTTCATGGCCAAGGTGCATTAGGGTATAGTCTCATCCAAAAACAGATTTTTGGCCCTGGCCGGTTTGGCTCAGCGGTTAGAGTATCAGCCTGCGGTCCTGAGAGACCCGGGTTCGGTTCCCGCTAAGGGCATGTACCTCGGTTGCAGTTTGTCCCTGGCCGTGGTTGGTCGTGCGGGTGGCAGCCACTCGATGTGTCCCTTTCACATCGATGTTTCTCTCTCTCTCTCTGTTCCTCTCTCTCCTTCCCACTCTACCTGAACAAAAAATGGAAAAATGTCCTCTGGTGAGGATAAAAAAATAAAAAATAAAAAAATAAAAATAAAAACAGATTTTTGCCCTGGCTAGTTTGGCTCAGCGGTTAGAGCAGGGGCCCTCGGACTCTTGGGTTCCATTCCCGGTTAAGGGCACATATCTGGGTTGCAGGTTCGATCCCTGGCACTGGAGCCCTGCAGGAGGCAATCAATCTTAACCTCAATCTCTCTCTCTTTCCCCCGCCACCTCCCTCCCTTCCACTCTATCTAAAAATGAATGGGAAAATATCCTCAAGTGAGAATTAAAAAAAAAAAGTAAAAACAGATTTTTAATGAATTAACTTCTGTGTTCAGTTTTCTTTATAACATATACAGCACTGAGAAACCTAAAAAACAATTTAAGAAATATTTAATGGGCCTAGAGATTGTCTTAAGAAATTATGAGATTCGTAGTATCAATGACACTGACAAAATAAAATTACAAAATTTTGTACATCCTGCAATATCAATAATTTATCACATGCAATCCTATTCCTTTCCTTTTTATTTTATTTTATTTATTATTATTATTATTTTTTTTTATCCTCACCCGAGGACATTTTTCCATTTTTTGTACAGATAGAGTGGGCGGGAGAGAGAGGAAGAGACAGAGAGAGAGAAACATCGATGTGAAGGGACACATTGAGTGGCTGCCACCCGCACGACCGACCAGGCCCGGGGACAAACTGCAACCGAGGTACGTGCCCTTAGCGGGAACCGAACCCAGGTCTCTCCGGAGCGCAAGCCGATGCTCTAACCGCTGAGCCAAACCAGCCAGGGCCTATTCCTTTCCTTTTTAAATCTAAATATTGCTGTATGAGTTTTGTTGACAATGCCAGTAACTAACAGCCAGCCTTAGCAAAGCAGGCCTTCTGCAAACTGAAATTAAAAAACAAAAGAACTACAATGACTCAAGAAAGGTTTTCTAGTTTGGTATTACTATCATTAAAACATAAATTATTGTGAAAATTACAACAATAATAAAATTAGTAATTTTGCTGAAAAATGGGCAAGAAAAATAGATTTATGGAAAATCTATTATGGAATATATGTCTATTGCTCATGCAAACATCACTGGCCAATCAAAAGGACACCCAGATGTGTGCAACTATAATTATCTTCATTCATCTTTGATAGTCTGCTGACTTGCAGCAATAAAACCATTGCTTCCGATGTTTTTCAACTGTGTCCTAATGAAGGCATACTTGTCAAGGCAGGAGAACAGAATAGATTTTATTTACCAGTTTGCAAGCTTGATTCATAACCTTTAAATATTTCGATATGTGATATGGAGTATGCATTTGTACTTTGCCCCTGCCCTAAACACATGCCAACTCCTTGACATATAAAGGTTTTCTAAATCAACCAGTACATGACAAACATCACAGGTGTACTTTTACACAAACATACACAGAGGCATACACCACAAAACATTAAGGTAGGACCCAGGCAGTTTTTGCCTTTTGGTTATGGCATTTTCTAAATTTCTAAACTTGATGTATAATCTTTGCAGAAAAAAAAAAAATGGTTTAAGAATGACAAAGAAAAGTAATACAGCAAACCTATGTTTATCAAAAGCTTTTTTATTTTCCCCAGAAAGAACTCTTCTAATTCTAAATATATTTCTAGTAACCTAACTGAAGTATCTATGAAGCAAATAAAACCCCATATTTGTGTGTGGTAGGCCACACACAAATATGCAGTGAACTAGATAAACTTTTTAACAGAATTTGAACATGCAAAGTAGTTATCACAAGCAGACTCTTCAGAGAGAAGTCCACCTCTCTCCATAATGTCCGTGGATACCACTCGCATGTTATTAACCGACCCAGAGAAAGGACATTTAAAAGAATTATGGGATTCTTTTGGGACCCAGTGTTGGGTAAAAAAAAAGACCAAGTCAAAAAGCTACAGTTCAATATCCCCATGTCTTGTTTTATCTTGGACTCTAAATCACAGACAGGTAGTAAAGTTAAGTGTGCCTACCCCAAAATGCAAAAATTCAACCTTGCCTACCTTTTCTAACATATTTCATTTTTAAAATTACACCAATGTAAAATGCTTCTATACAGAGGCAATTTTAATCCTGAAAGCAGCTACTGAAGCTTGGGTGAAGGCAGAGGTCTGAAACACACAGCTCCCAGATGTCACTCCCTGGCTCTGGCTGTATCTCAACAGATGTGTCAGGGCTTTGCCATAAGAACGCGAACACCTTTTTCTGCAGCTGGCCAAGTCTGGTGATATGTTGTCACGTGACATGAGGTGCAAGGCTGAAACTGGGGACACAAGTTTCTTATTTTTGGCCTGGTGGACACATACTCCAAAAGCCCTTATCAAGGAAGCAAAAAAAATTGTCTTCAAGGAAGGGTCTTTGAGAAACATTCCTCCCTGCTGTCATCATGCCATGAGTGCTCATAGCTAACAGGGAAAACACAGCTGATGTGGGGAAACTCTGGGAAAGCAGCCAGGATCTTTACTCGAAAGAGAAGATTCCATCAGAAAACCTCAAAGAGGAATGAATACTCCAATAACTGAGCATTAGAATTGGGGAGAAAAAATGAGCTGCCCAACACTTTCTTTAATAAAATAAACACTTCTGCCCTGGCCAGTTTGCTTCAGTGGTTAGAGAGTCGGCCCATGGACCAGAGAGTGCGGGGTTCGGTTCCCGCTAAGGGTACGTACCTCAGTTGCGGTTCATCCCTGGCCCCGGTTGGAGTCATGTGGGTGGCAGCCAGTCGATGTGTCTCTCTCACACAGATGTTTCTCCTGCTCTCTTCCTCCCTCTCTCCCTCACACTTTGTCCGAAGATAAATGCAAAAATGTCCTCAGGTGAGGATAAAATAAACAAACAAATGCTTTCAAAAACCCAGTTTTTGTCGTTGTTGTTCAGACAGAGTGGGAGAGAGAGGAAGAGAGAGAAACATCGATGTGAAAGGGACACATTCAGTGGCTGCCTCCCGTACAACCCCAACCAGGGCTAGGGACAAATCGCAACTGAGGTACGTGCCCTTGACCGGAATCAAACCCACGACTCCTTGGTCCACGGGCCAGCGCTCTAACTACTGAGCAACCCGGCCAGGACAAAAACCCAGTTTTCTAAGTGCCTGCTTTTACAGTCTTCCTACCATCCTCAGGAGGTTGGGGCCAGCAGCTTTAGAAATCACATTTTACCAAAAAAAAAAAAAAAAAAATGTTGTCTTTTCTACATAAAAAACAAACCAAACAAAAATTAGTGGCATGTTCAAAAGCTGATTCACAATTTCCTGCTGGGTTTGCAATGTTTCTGGGGTGTGGACCACTTGTTTTCCCAAACTCTCATGCTGTTTTCCACTCAAAAATCATTTCCTCAGTGCCCACTATAGATGGCACTTCATCCAAGAGCCAGGAAAGGATGATGTTGGCGTAAGGCTAAGGACACCAACCGGAGAGAAAAGCATGGCCAGGCATGAAGAGCACAGCAGCTCTGGAGGCAACCTGTCTGGGTTCAATCCTGGCTGTCATTTTCCAGCTGTGTGACTCAGGGCCCATCACATAACCTCTCTGTGCTTCCCTTTCTTCATCTGTAGGGCCTTCCTGATAGGGCTGTTAGATGGATTCAATGAGTTATTGAATGTCAAGTGCTCAGGAACATGAGGGGCACAGAGTGAGCACTCAGTAAACATTAGCCATATTTATTATTGTCTTCAAAGAATCGTAAAATGGTTTGTAATTAATGAAAAAGGTTATGAGCATCTTCCCTCCCGCCATAAAAATATCTGTACCTGAGGAGAAAGTAAAGGCTATATATACAAGGATAGAAGCCCATCCTTAAGGACCTTCCAGTGCAAACGAGGTGATAAAACCTGTGAATGGGACACTTAACCTCTCAAGGCTCTGTTTACTCATTTGAAAAGGGGGAGAAAGGTATGTAAAACCTCTAGCTAACAAGAGGCGATTCCTAAGGTGACCAGGACAGAAAGGCAGGGCCAAGTTCAGAGGAAAGAGAGGTAGGGGGCCAGCATGAACTAGACCTGGCAGAGGCGGTTCCAAAAGGGAACTGGACAGGCAGGCCATCTGACCAGCAGTGAGGGTAGTATACACAAAGTTACCAATCAGGCCTAGTAAGAGGGCCCCTGGGGTCCAATCCATGCAGGGGGAAAAATGAAGGATGCTGCAAGATCAGAAGGCCTGGAAAACCCGACTCAAGAACAAATGTGAACTTGATTTTGTAAGCGAGATGGACATACTTTAGACAGTGTTCTGGAAATACAAAATCTGCCAGAAATGTACAGGTTGAAAGGGGGCAAATTAATAAATGCAATCCCAGCACAAGAAATGATACTGGGGAATAGCTCTAAGGCTGAGATTTCCCTGCACCCTTGAGTACTGGGACTTATTTACCACTGAGGGCCACACTCATTAATTTCTCAGTTACTATAACTAAACTCTTCTTATTATTCTACTACCTACCATGTGCCAAGCGCTTTGTATATCTTATCTTGAATCTACCTATAACCATGCAAGGTCAACACTATTATGCCCACATACAGACCAGAGAAATAAAGGCCAGGAAGGTCAGGTAACCTGGCCAATCTCCCACAGGTGGGAGGGGTACAGCCGGGGCTCCCAGAGGCCACATCTTTTCTACTTTTTAAGGACGAGGTGCTTTTCCCTCTGAGTAGGGGGCTTTAGGCATGGGGAAGTCTTGCCAAGCTTAATGTAGACTTCACAGGTTACTCATCCTTAAATGTTTCCTGCAAATTAATGACATGAAAATGTTAGGTCGCAGTTCCCCTGAATGCAGAAGTTTGAATCCCATTAACAATAAGGTACCCTAGCCTACCAGCCTCCACAGAAGAGCACAAGTCAAGGTTCGTGTCCTTACAGGTGACCCCACTTAAAGCAAGCAGAGCTGGAAAAGCAAACATTGTGCTTGCTCTCTTCACCACTCTAGTTAGTATGAAGGTCCTGCCCATGCTGGTTTGTGCCTGGTTTTGTGACAGGTGAGAACAAGAACAACAGGCCACGTGATATGGAGGGAGCAGCCCCTCCCGGAGCGCCCTGGCCAGGGAGATCAGGGCTCCCTGCTAGCAACAACTGTCTCGCTCGCAGCTGCTTCTGGGCTTTGCTGTTCCCAATGCAACAGGAGCCAAAAAATGTACTTGACAGTAGAAATCTTTGAGAGTGTACAGAAAAGGCAAGACACTGTAACTCCACTGTGAGAAAAAGCAAATGCTCTGATTCTATATAGTCGTCAAAAGGATGGGTTTCAGAATTTGGTGGGACAAGAAGGTGCTCAGCCCTTCACTATTGCCTGGGACAGATGATTTGGGGAGAGGAAAGGAGCCGCTAAAAATAACAGTCTTAAATTTTTTAACCCAAACAAGAGATATCAATAAGGTCTAGAACAACAAAATCAAATACTAAGAAAAAAATAGGCTCAAGAACTCGTACCAGCTTAAAAAGCTAGTTGAACAACTCCAGGTAACAACCAAACCCACATTGAGGGGAAAGGAGGAAGGTGTTTCCTCTTGCAACTTGAGTCTGTTCCAACCCAGAGTGAACCAGACTGTAAGAAATAGTGGAAAATATTCCAGCTGCACCTAATACTTTGTCCCTTAAAACACTCTTACCTGCTTCCTGTATCTGTATTAGGAGTATATTTGTGTAAATTTTACAAATTTATTCTGAAAATCAAAGTGTATGTGTCCCATTAACAAGCCTCAAAAGATCTTTTGCTTGAACAGCCATTATGCCACCCCTATTCCTAGAACAGAAAACAGAAAAGTCAAGCTCATTTATGAGTTCAACTGTTAGGTACTTACTGGACCCTCCAGTGTTCTAGGCGCTGTACTTTGGCCCTGGGGACATGGAAATAGTGTACACTTCAAAATATCAACAATGCCTTTGCAGAGTAGTCTTGCCACTTTGCTGGTTCACTTTACTGCTTTTTTTCTTTTAATTGCTTCGGTTACAAACATAGCAAAATTTAGTTGCTGCCTGAAGTAAACTTTTTAACAAATTACCTTCAAATGCTAAAAAAAAATTTTTTTGCCAGAAGTGCCCAGAAAATGTGCTTGAGAGAAGCCATAAAAATCTAAGGCAGGACATGAAGAAACAAACCCCATTAGGAAGTGAGGAGTGCTCAGTCTTTCCAATCCGGGGTCCACATCAAAGTCTGTGGCCATCAGCCGAGAAACGCCTCACCAGCTTCCCACTGACGGGCAGCAAGACAGATGTCTGATGCTACTTAAAGCAGGCACTTGCAGTCGAGAAGGCCGTGTATGCAACATGCACGAGAATTCATTACACAAGGCAACCGCTTAGTAGGTATAGCTCAGCGGTTCTCAGTTGGCAGTGATTTTTGCTCCCCGTGGCTCATTTGGCAGTATCTGCAGACATCTGAGTTGTTGCTAAGTGGGGGCTCTACTAGCATCCAGTGAGTCGAGGCCAGGGATGCTACTCAACATCCTACAAGGCACAGAACAGCTCCCCCCTCCCCCCAAAAAACAAAAACAAAGAATGAACCAGCCCACAATGACAATGGCACTCAGTTTGAGGAACCCTGGTCCCTGCTCAAAGTAGCAGCTGCTAGACCCAGGTAATAAATACAACATCTCATTCAGTGTTTTTCCTCAACTGTTAACATTAGCTTCAAATTGTCACCCAATAAGCAACAAGTCATTATGCCTAAATCACAATGGGAAAAGTTACTGAAGACTAGGACGCCAATTAATGATAAAGAGGCCCTACAATTTTGCTGTCCTTGGAAATGTATCTTACTGTTTCTACTCTAACAGGACATAAGATTTTCTTCACTGGACAGTTTAACAAAAGGATGCTCTGTCGTAAGAAACAAAATAGAGACAGGATCTATGTTAGGAGTTTGTCTTCAATTAATACAGCACTGTGTGCCCACTCTGACTGGCCCTGCTGGCCCCCACCTTAGGCACAGAACTTTGACGGCTGATTAGATATACATCACTAGATTAAAAGTATAACTTTAAAATATGAAAATATTCACAAAATGAAAAGTTCCACCAGCAGCAGAGGGAAAAGGCTCTGGATTCTATAACAAGCTCTTCAACCTTGGGCAAGTGACTTAACATCTTTGAATTAAAATTCTTCATCTAGGAAATGAAAGGAATGGAGTAGATAACAGCTAAAGGCCAACTTTGATATATTTATCATTGAAATAAAATCCAACAACCAGATTTCCTTTCCCTGAACCAAGGTATAGTGTAATTGGGTCAGCCTCCTTCCTTTTGCCCTACTGCGGGTCCAAAAAGAAAAAAGAAAAAGAAAAACTTTTTCAACCAGAAAATATGAGGCAGGTTGCAGCTGTCCCAGGTTATCCTGCAGTTCCCCCCCACTGGCACTAGGGGGCAGAGTTCTTCCCAAGGGGAGGCCACGGACCCCCTGTAGTCCACAGACAAGCTTCATGGGGACTGGGATCCCAAAACACCCAATACAAATTCTAGGCCTCATGATATTGCCTAAGGGACCTAGAACACACAAAAACAAAATAAAGCAACTACAACAACAAAAAAGTTAAGAATTAGTGTCCCGCAGGCAGAGCCTAGGTTTTCTTACAGAGAAAGGCAATTAAACACAGCCCACGGTCTTTCATCATTGGTTAACCTGCAACTCCTGCAAAAAGTTCTGGTGCCTTCCTACAGCCGTGAGGTTCTAGGGATTCGAAAATGCTACAGTTTCACATTTATAGATTTCATTCTTAAAAAAAAAAAGTAGAAATATACATGTTGATGGATGAGTAATTCCTTTCCAGCCCACCTCTCACAGAGAATGTGGATATCACATGTGAGATGCCACTTTGAAAAAACTGGGTATTACTATTACACAGGAATATATCGATCACTTTGGTCATTATAGTTGTCAAAAGTGGACATCCACAAAGCAGAATGACTTTAAATAGTATATCCAATTAAGTCGGATAAAGCAAGTTAGCAACACAGAGGCAATCTCTCACCAATCTAATTTAATGGAACATTCTAAAATTGGCCTAGATTCACAAAACACCCCCTGGCTTTCAATGAAAGTCACATCGGACTCCCTTAAGTCAACTAAGTTTACTTTGAGCCACTTCAAACCTCAAACCTAAACAGAATTTATTAAATAAACACATCCAAGAAAGTAAAGGGAGCCAAGAAACCACAGTAACTCTCGATCCCGGAGGGAGGGTGGGGGTGGGGTGGTCTCAAGTCAAGGATTTCAAGTAACTGGAGTGTGCCGCCCTGGATGAACCCTAAAAGAGGCATCAGCTGAATATTTTAAAATAGCCGTTGTTTGCCCTAAATGATTTTCTTCACATTCAAATTCAAAACCTGCCAAGGACAGTCAGCACAAATACACGATCTTTTGATCTCACCTTCTGGAATGATCTCAAACCCTAAAAGAGAGCTTCTTGGTGGAAACTACAAGTTAGACCCAAAGGTCCGGCGGGCAGAGAACACAGTGAATGATTAAACCCTCGCCTTTCCCGCTCACACTTCATTAAAGCCTTCTCCCCTGGAAGTGTTTGCACCCCTCTCACAGGAAGCCGGCACGTTTTGCAAAGGAAATACCAGACTTTTCTTGGAGAAAGGCACGTCCCGGTTGAACACTTTATTGGGCTTCCTGCACCCAGGCAGTCGGGCAAGCAGATGTCCTGGCCGGGCCCGAGCGCCCGCCGACTCACCTCACGCGGGCGCCGCGGGGACACACCGGTGAGCCAGCTACCCACGCAAAAGGAAGCACCTTCGCTACCTCCCCGGGCAAAGTGGAAGCGCGGGACAAAACAAAACCTGACTCGGCTTACTCATCTGGAGGCTCCCCGGAGGGTGAGGGGGGTGATTTCAGGCTACTCCCGGGAAGTTTCGCCCTCTCGGGCTTGGGGCAAGGTACCAGAAGCGGGCGCGCGGCGCGGTCGGCGGATCCCTCCCTCCAGGGCACCCAGGCCAGGTCCGGGCAGGAAGGGAGCCCGCTCCGGGTTCACGGAAAGAAGCCCGAGCGGAACCGCGAGCGCACTCACCTCGGGGAAGAAGTTGTCCATTGTTCCAGTGCGTTCCCCAACTTGCCGGAGTCGGGCGTCCAGCTCGCGGAAGTCAGCCCAGCAGAAGGTCCGGGGAAACCATGCGTGTCAAGGCGCGACTCCCAGAAACTCAAGCCCTCGAGGCTCCCCCGTTGCCATCGCCTTATCCTCTTCTCGTCTTTCGCACCTTTTGTTTGCCCAAACCCAATTCTCTAACTCATCCGTCCCAAACGCAGCCTTTGTCTCCTCTTCTTCCAAGTTCTTCACTTTTGGGCGCAGCGCACGCGAGCGGAGAACAGCTGGTGGCACATTCTTCCCCCAGGCGAGGGGAGAGCGGAGGGGTATTAGGGAGTGCGCCCCCTCCCTCTGAGCTGGGGCCGAGGCGCTGGGCGCCGGCAGGGGGACAGCGGCCACAAAGCAAGCCCCGAGTCGTTCTCCCAGAGCGAGCGCCGCCGCGGTAAGTATTCGGGCGCCGCGGCTCAGCTGGCTCACCGCGGCTAAGAGACTTGCAGACAGGAGCACACGCCCCGCCCCGCTCCGCTCGCCGGCTACGCCTACTCGCCCGCCTCGTCCCGCCCCTCTAGGAGCCCAGCCCTCAGCCAACCCCTCCCGGCTCTTCTGCAGGGTCGGGCGCAGCCCACCGGCGCGCCCCGCCCCACCTACCACCCAGGCCCCGCCCACTCCACGCCTGGGCGGTTCCAGTCTCGGCAGCGGGCAGGGAAGGCGGATTCCAAGTGGCTCCACTCCTGTCCCCGCCTCCCCGCCTCCCCACCTGGGGCTGGCGGGGGAGTTGACTCTTCCCTCTGGTGATAGAGACCCAATAGTCACCGGGGAGGAGGGGTTGAGGGATTCTTTTGTGCCTTTGATCTCAAGCAGACCCTGGAACCCGCTCAACACGGATCTCATTAATTCAGCCAGGCAGATGAACGACCCCGGGAAGGAAGCGCGCTCTGCGGAGCTGCCCCGACTGTTGGGCCAGATCAAAGCCGTGAATGGGGGCTAATCAGAATTTCTGGAAGCTGCCTTTCCGTGTTGAGTTTCTCTCCTGCCATCGGTTAACAGACGGTTTCATAGCCGCGAGGAAAAGTAGTTTTGTAAACTGGAAGAGGACGTGGCCAATTGCACCTTTAAAAATGCAAACTTTTTCTGTGATCTAAAGGAAACTGAGATAAGAAAGTCAGATGGATGAAGGATCAAACCCACCTGGTACCTGGTTTCCTCTATGGCAGGCCCTCAGACTTGAGCGTGCACAGGAATCACTTGGGAATTTTGTTAAAATGCAAGCTGGAATTCAGTGGGGCGAGTGCTGACAATTTGGATTTGTAACGAGCCCTCAATGAGTGTCACCTGGTGCTGTGCAGGTCTGCAATCTGGAGTCTGTGTGTAACAGGTAGAGCAATGTAGAACACAGGTATAGAAACCTTTGTAACGATATTTAAATGCCACGAAATCTAAGCGCATGATCGTTGGACTCTTTGAACCGAGTATAAACCAGTTTGGGTGTTGTCAGACTGCATGGTGAGTCATATACCTGGCACAGCAGTGATCTTGTATTGGTACCTAGCCTATTGGAAACAAAAACGACTGGTTCTTTACCACAAATAGTTTGAGGCACACTCTGTAGGGGATTTGCCAACTGCTACTCATGCTTTAAAATTCAAACCAGAAAGTCACATCTTCAGAGGAAGCCTATCCAGAAATGCCAAGCCACTCATACTGCTCCACCTAACCACGGGTGTGGCTTATTCCTAAAACTGTTGAGGAAACTACATCATGCTGTAAGAGGTTTTTTATTGGTGTCCTACACATCGTCAGTTGGGAAAATGGAAGCTCCTTAAGAGAGGGAACTGTGCTTTAAAATTTGTATCCCCAGTCTTTCTCAAAGAATGAGTTTTTGTGTGAAAATCCAGCCATGTTTGTAACCCATCTAAGAGCAGTTCCCCAGCTTTAACATATATTCATCCCGTAACCCTTTGGAAAGAGTCAAGGTAAAAAATACTGATACTGTGCTGTGCCATTGCCCTGTTTCACAGGTTTAGACACTTAAGCCATGAAAGACTTTGTCCCAGAGCCCTGGCCAGTTTGGCCAACGGTTAGAGCTTCCTCCTGTGGACCAAAGAGTCGCGGGTTCCATTCCGGTCAATGGTAGGTACCTCGGTTGCTGTTCGGTCTGCTACCTTGGTCGGGTCATGCGGGAGGCAACCAGTCCCTGTCTCTCTCACATCGAAGTTTCTCTCTCTCCCTCCCTCCCACTCTATCTGAAGATAAATGGAAAAATATCCTCAGGTGAGGATTTTTTAAAAGTCCCAGTTTGCAGGGACAGTTAAAATTGATAGAGCCAGGATAAATACCAATAATTCTAGGCACCAGCCAAGGTGCTTAGTCAAATGAGCCCTGGTGCCACCTGTATTCTGATATGGGAGCAGAACAATTACAGTCATTGTGGTATCGATCTGTATAGAACAGTTTTGGAGAGAAATTACCAGGCAGCTTTCAAGTAATTGTTGCGGGGGGGGGGGGGGTGCTCTCAGCATTAGCCCAGGCACTGACTGATGTATTGGGCCACCTTGGCCAAGAAACTTTCCAATATTGGCTCATCAATTGTAACAAATGTACCACACTAATACAACATGTTAGTAATAGAGGAAACTAGGGAAAGGGGGCAAGGGGGACGTAGATGGACACATTCCCCTCAATTTTTATGTAACCCTACAACTGCTTGAAAAACTAAAGTCCAATTTTTTAAGTCACTTTCCTGTTGATTAAGAAGATATAGTTAATTACCCCCCCAACTTGACTCATATGGAGAATGTAAGCCAGATCCAATACATAAGGGTTGAATTTTACTGAATTATTATGATTCTTTAAAAAGTTTATACCAGCTTATCAAAGTCCCCTGGGACTGTTGTTTAAAAAACAAACAAAAACAAAAAAACACTTGATTCTTAGTCTCAGGGGTGGGCTAGGTGCCTAAGAATCTGCATTTTAATAAGCACCCAAGCAGGTGATTCTAAGTGTAAGAATCACTGCTTTAGCTTGTCAGAATTCATCAGATTTTCCTTATAAATTCACACTCTCAAAAAAGGTGTAAAGATAAACGGAATAGTAAGACTATTTGCTGAACAAAAAGCAAAGTGCGTGTTATTTTAAACATTCTAAATAGGATATCTAACTTTCATGTGTTGGGGTTGAATCAGTTGTTTAAAAGGACTGTGTTACATTGACAAGGGCTTTGATAAAATTGGGCAAAGATGGGAAAGCATTTTAAATCAATAGATTTCTAAGAATATCCACTTTTGTTACCATTTTTAACAAGTTAAGTGCTTCCTTTCATGGGTCTGTGTAACCCATTGGTCAAAGCTGTTTGAGCTAAAACAAACGCTGTTCTCTGAGAAGTAACAGAGGCTCAAGAACGTTAATGCTCTGAGGCAAAGTTCCTTCTCAATTATCCTACTTTCTCAAAGACACCATGCTACTGGAGTGTTATCTTTTCAAATTAAAACATCAAAAAAGCTTGAATTACATTCTCTTTAGCTGCACAAATGAATCCACAACTGACAAAACTTTGTTTTAATGCAGATGGGACCATTTTCGCCACTTTAAGGGAGGATTATGTATGCATATATATGAGTGAAGTACTATAGTCTTCCTGTTTCTGTTTTCCACCGCGTGTTTGTTTTTAGTTGAAATGGGTTGTCTTAACTGCCTTTGTGATTTCAAATTGAGTTCCTTTGTTGTTATTCTGTTGCTTTTTAGCAGTTCCTAATCTGGGTGTGTTCCTGTGTAAAGTCTTTTCCATTACCTTTGTTTTTATAAAATACCTCTAATTGCTCCAATTAGAATAATGGTTTAATTACTAGTTATGGAAAGGGAAAGTTCTGGAAGATTCTTTCACACAAATTAGAGGTTAATAATTGACACAACTGTAAAATACTGTTTTTCATGCTTAACTAAACAACATTTCATCCTTTTGGTTCACTTATTGTCCTGAATGTTTAAAAATTCACGTGTGTTTGCCTTTCTGAACAAACAAGAATTAAGAGAATTTTTTAACGTTCTTTAAATTTTTAGACAAGTCTTTCTTTTATTTCTCATAACTTGCCATTCAAAAATCCCAAAGAATATTTTTTTTCATGTGAAACTGCAAATCATTGTGAGGTTTCTACAGAAAGAATAAAATTGAAGGTGGGCCCTGGCCGGTTTGGCTCAGCGGTTGGAGCGTCCACCTGCGGTCCGGAGAGACCCGGGTTCGGTTCCCGCTAAGGGCGCGTACCTCGGTTGCAGTTTGTCCCCGGCCCTGGTTGGTCGTGCGGGTGGCAGCCACTCGATGTGTCTCTTTCACATCAGTGTTTCCCTCTCTCTCTCTCTACCTCTCTCTCCCTCCCACTCTATCTGTACAAAAAATGGAAAAATTTCCTCGGGTGAGGATAAAAAAATAAAAAGCTAAAAACAAAATAAATAAATAAATAAATAAATAAAATTGAAGGTGGGAATACCTGAAATGCTTCACATTGTAATAGAATTAAACAAGTACAAAAGCACAGAAATAAAGCAAGGATAAGACACTCAAAAACCTATTTTACTAGCAGTCATTTTTCTGAACAAGATGGAGTAGGGCTAAGAGGACATTCACCTCATCAGAGAGCACTCAGTGGACAGTTAATTCTGACTAAATCCAGTCACTTTAAAACTACAACAATGGTTTCTAAATTGAGATGTCACACAAACACTGAGAGTTGTTTTCATAAATTCATCCATTTCCATTTAAAGTGGTTAGTCCTGGTCTTGCTGATTGTGATAAACAAATGGTATAAGTCCTAGAAACACTCGGTGATGATCTACTCTGCCCCATTGGACAATGTTCCTCAGCAGCCTTCTCTCTCTATTTTTCTGTATCTTCAAATTTCCACTCTTTTCTTAGAGTGGCTTTGGGGTTGACTTTCCAGAGTTACCATCGCTCCACTTCTGCTGTACTTTTGATTATGTTAATGTTTCCACTTCCAAACCTCATGCCCTTACTTATTCCTCCCCCTTCCGGAATCTTCCTGCTGACATTATCCAAGCCAATAAATGTGATTGGGTCTATTCCTCTTGAAAATAGCTGTTTTTTAACCTAATTGCTCCCTGAACTGTTAAGCCATTTCTCTTCAAGCCCCTGACTTGTTATTGCACTTCATCTTCAAGCAATCAACTCTTAAACTCCTTACGATTGGATTTTTGGCCTTCATTCCACTCTCTTGAAGATGGCCATGACCTCGAAATAATCAAATTCAATAGCTTGTTCTCACATTTCATTCTCCTTGACACTGACCCTCTTGTGAAAGCCTAACTTTGTAGCTTCCAGGGCCAGCTTCACAGCTCTGCAACCTGCAGTTAGTTGTACAGGCTCAGAAGGGGCTCCATTTGTTCTTGGTTTTAATACTCTGTCGTGTTGTCTTAGAACTCTTACTGATTTTTTTTAACAATGGGCTCTGCTTTTCCATTCTGAACTGGGTCCCGAAAATTACATAGCCACTCCTACCTAGCTTTTCTCACACTGCATTTGTCTGGTCCTTCCAGCTCTTTGACCTCAGTCTCTCTCCCTTTTTTCTCCAAACTGTGGTCAATCCCACGCACACATTCTCTTCCCTACTCTTACATTCTCACATTAATTCTCAGTATTTCCACTGTCCCTTCATAAATGATGCCCAAATCCATAACTGAAGCTCTGTGAAGCCCCCTCCCCACATTTCCAACCATCTGTTGGATTTTTCCTAGGGAGGTTCTTCTCATCCTTCATACTCTCCTCATCAACATCTACCAACTTTCCTGTATTTTACATGCTAGTATCTTCACATTGTGAATCCCTTCAACCCAACGGAGAACCTTTAAGTTCCTTTGGCTCCAAACATGTAACTTCAGTTCTACCAATTGGAAGTACCCACTTAAGATTTAACTTAGGAAACAAATGACGTGAAGATGGGAGGCTCAGAGCATCAACGTTGGTGGGCCAGGACATGGCAGAGGCAGTATGTTTTTGTGGTCAGCTGTGGGGGCAGCAACTTACAGACTGCAGAAGCAGAAGCAGATTTCCTAGGTTGGTATGTGAAGCAGCCTCTGACCAACCTGGCTTGCTCTGTGCTGTGGTTCTAAGAATTATTTCTGGAAGCTTTGCCTAAAGCCCATCCTCTTGCTCTTTCAATGATATGGCAAACCTTATAGTAATACTCTTCAATCTTCTCTTGCTTAAGTCCTCTGAAATAGATTTGTTGTCTACAATTTGCCAATACCTGAGGAGGACTTGACACCCTCAAGTCGAAGGCCCTGTGGTTGAGGATACATTCCTCAAAATGGTCTAGGTCCCATTTGGTGCTGGGACTGTCTAGGACTGGTAGTGTCATTCAGGCCACCCTGGACCCAGATCAGGTCCTGTGTGGGCCTTACGGTCTGTCTTTTCCCCTCGGGGCACTCACTCACCTTCTATCATGCACATGGTGTCAGCCAGAAGTCCAGAGCTGGCATTTATTGGGGTCTTGACGAAGCTTATGGATGACCCCAGTCCCAGGAGGCCAGCTACCTGGATTTTTCTCCTGAGCAAAGCAGTGTGTTTTTCATAGGATTGTGAGAGATTGGGCCACCAGAACAATGCTGACAAACTGATTCTCAATGACTTTCACTCACCTCAGACAGAGGTGGACTGCAGTACTCTTTGTCACCAAAAGCCCCCTTTTCTACCAACAATCCCCCAGTGGTTGGGCTTAGCCTCATGTGTGAACTCCTATGTCAGGCCTCACCTATGTGTTCTGATAAGCAGTGGTACTGCCTGGGCCTACAACACCCGTAGGTAGTGGTGAGGTGGCAGGTGTCTTCATCCTGTGTGGTCCCCACCCCAGGCACACAGAATAGTTATCCTACTCCCTTCACTGGCTCTAAGCCTCATGGCAGGCAATCTTCCCAAATTAACTGCCCCCCATTTCCTCTTTGCTCTGCATTGTCAGTGGGCCCTTCCAATCAATGTCCTCTCTTCCCCCAATCAATCTGGTGTGTTTGCTCTTGTGGGAGGTCCTTAATCTGAGCCAAATGAGAAATGAACATTTCTTGCAGAAATGGGGCAGCTCTTTCCACTCCACTCATGGCCCCTCTCCCACCTCCACATTGGTGCTGGTGCTGGAAAGCCCAGTGCAGTCAGCATTGAAATCACCCATATGCTCAGAATGCCTTGATTGCAGCCTGCAGAGTTCCAGAGAAGATATCATTGGGAGAGGTGTTGTTCAATGGTTATGCTATAAGATTCTCAATGGTGAATTTTTCAAAAATTTATTTTTCAATTACTGTTGACACACAATATTAGTTTCAGGTGTATCACATAGTGACTAGATATTTATATTCCCTATGAAGTAATCACTTGGATAAGTATAGTACCCATCAGACTCTCAATGGTAAATTTAACATGACCCAGGTATGAATTATCATTCACGTTTTTCTGCATATTCTGGGTTGGATTTGCATTTGTGGCCATCACTAACAAAGCACTGTGACAACCATGGAGAGTGTCACTAGTGGCCAGTTTCACAGGCCCACAATGGACAAAGTGGACAACAGTGTCAAACGATGATGCAATTAGCATTAAGTAAATGAAATTAAGAAACTGCAGAGGTATGAATTTCTGTATTGTTTTAATACAAACACGTTCTGAAGATCCATGACACTGTAAATAATAGGAGTTTCCCTACCCTTCTCTCAAGGTACAAGATAGGAAGTAGCCACACAAGAACAACGTGAGGTGTTTCCTGAATGTGAATGGAAAAAGTTGCTGCCTGGATCCTAAGAAGAATCTTTATGTACATTCGTTGGAAATCACAAATACCCTGGGGCTCATTCTATCTCCATAGAGAAATCATCTCACATGGATCTATGAACTTTTTAACAAATTGTAATTAAATTATTTCTATATACAAGGGTCCCACATGCCCTGTGAGAAGCCCTGAAGAACAAGACAGAAAGCCCAAGGCTGGCACACAAGTGAGAAACTCGGGGATAGGATTCTCAAGCTACATCACAGGGCCGATTCTACGCAAACTTTCTTCAGCAACCTGACAAGGCCTTGTTTTCCCAGCTAAATGGCCTGAAATCACCACTATTGCTTTTGCTTCTTTAATAAGTTAGAATATGTTTGGAATGTTTCTTTCCCTAGAGTTTCCATTAGCCCTGGCCTGTTTGGCCTAGCGGTTAGAGCGTCAGCCCGTGGACCAATGAGTCACGGGTTTGATTCTGGTCAAGGGCATGTACCTTGGTTGCGCTTTGACCTGGTCCTGGCTGGGGCTGTGTAGGAGGCAGCCACTCCATGTGTCCCTTTCGTGTTGATGTTTTTCTTTCTCTCTTTCTCCCATTCTCTCTGAACAAAAGTGGAAAAAATGTCCTCTGGTGAGGATAAAAAAAAAGAAAAGAAAAAAAAATGTAAGTGTGCTGCTGCTGAGATTATTAGGGGGAAAATCAGATAAGAGCAGAGAGTTGTTTATGTAAGAATGCCCAGGACAGAGTTGTTTGGAATAGTTAGGAACCTGGACCCGGCGTAAGTGCCTTGCGGCAGGAGTCTGGTTGAGTGAATTATGGTAACTGTGCATGGCAACACGCTCATTGGGTTAGTTATCTGTTTCTGTGTACAAGCCACCTAAAATGAAGTGGATTCAGACAACAGTGACATTCTTCCTCACAGTTCTGTGGCTTGACCGGACTTGACTGAGTTTGGCATGATGGCTGCTGATGTCAGATGGGCTCTCTAAGGCAGCTGCAGGCAGATGGGTGCTCCGCTGTGGCTGGTGATGGGACAGGGCCTTCTGCACACGACAGGAGCCTGGCTGGGGCAGCTGGGACAGCTGGCTGCTCTCTCCACGTGTCTTTTTTCACACTGTGGAAGTCTCAGGACTCCATTTACAGTATGTTTATTGGCATTTATTACATTCACAATGTTGTGCAACCGTCTATCTAGTTCCAGAATACTCTCATCACCTCGAAAGGAAACCTTATACCCACTAAGCAGTCACTCAGATTCCTGCCCAACCCCAGCCTCTGGCAACCACTAATTTGCTTTCCATCTCTATGCACTGGTTTATTCTGGATATTCCACATAAATGGTTATGTGTAACTTTTGGCTTCTCTAATTCAGCATAGTGTTTTCAACACTCGTCTATGCTGTGGCATGTATCAGTACTTCATTCTTTTGTATGGCTGACTAATATTCCATTGTATGGACAGACCACATTTTGTTCATCCACTGGTCAGTTGATAGATAGTTCCGTTGTTTTCACTCTGGGACTATTGCAAATAGTGCTGCTGTGAACACTTGTGTACCTGTGTTCAGTTCTCCTGTGCACATACCCAGGGGTGGAATTGCTGGGTCATATGGTAATTCTATGTTTAGCTTTTTGAGAAACCAGCAAACTGTATCCCTCTGTGGCCATTTTTAAGCCACCATACTATCTATATTTATTGATGTGGAGATATGAATAAATACAAGTTAGAGAATGATATGTTTCATCTGTATGTTATAGAAATTTAAAACAAACATTGGTTAAAGGCAGACATGTTTATTTTTCCCTCATAAACAAAGCCTGGAGGCCTGTGGATGTTCCATAAAGTCTTCAGGGACACTGACTTCTTCCAGCTCTCTCCCTGCGGTTGTGCCTCAGTGACTCTGAGCCTTGCAGTTTGAGAAGGAAGCCTCCCTAAGCAGCAGGAAGCAGCGAGGGACCATGACTGACCAGGGGGGTGGCGGGACAGGGTACAAAGAGCAGGCCCGCAGTCTGTTCGGGCAGATTCGCAGGAGTCACCACACAGCACACGAACTCGTGTTCTAGTGACCAGAACTTAGACATCCGCTGCAAGAAACACGGAGAAACGTAATGTTCATTCTGAGTTTTTCTTTACCCAGCTAAAAACTATTATTGCAAGAAGGGAAGGATAGATATTACAGAACAGCTGCCTGTCTCTTCCCATCTGATAAAATTCATTGTGTAGAGAACTTGGAAGAAAAAAACAAACAGCTATTATTTCTAGATAACAAGGACATGGACAATTTAAAAAATTATTCTTGGAGCCTGAAACACCAATCAGGAAGACTATATGTACCCCCATATTCATAGCAGCACTATTTACAATAGCTAAGATCTGGAAACAGCCCAAGTGTCCATCAGTAGACAAATGGATGAAAAAACAGTGGTACATATACACAATGGAGTACTATGCAGCTGTAAGAAAAAAGATCTCCTGTCCTTTGAGACGACATGGAGGGACCTGGAAAGTATTATCTTAAGTGAAACAAGCCAAGCAGAAAAGAACAAATACCACATGATCTCACTTATATACGGAATATAATGAACATAACAGTCTGAGGAATATGGTAGACCCAGAAACATGGAAGTAGGGTACAGACTGACAACCCTCAGAAGAGGGGGTGGTGGGGGTAGGAAGAGATAAACCACAGAACTTATATGCATGTATGCATAACCAATGGGCATGGACATCAAAGCCGAGGATGGGGTGGGGGGGAGGGGGAGGAGGGTGCCAAGGGGGTAAAAAAGGAGAAACATCTGTAACAAAAATAAAATTAAAAAAATAAAAACAAAAACAAAAAATGAACAAAAAAATTATTCTTGGGCCCTGGTGGGGTAGCTCAGGTGGTTAGAGCATTGTTTCAATACAGGAAGGTTGTGGGTTCAATCTCTGGTCATGGTAAATACAAAAACCAACCAATGAAGACATGGACAGGTGGAACAACAACTCCATATTTCTCTCTCTCTCTCTCTCTCTCTCTCTCTCTCTCTCTCTCTCAAATCAATTAAAAAATTATTCTTGTGCCCTGGTTAGTTTGGCTCAGCGGTTAGAGCATCAGCCCGCAGACCAGAAAGTCCCGGGTTTGGTTCCCACTAAGGGCACATACCTCAGTTGTAGTTTGTCCCCTGCCCTGGTTGGGGTCATGTGGGTGGCAACCAATGTGTCTCTCTCACATCAATGTTTCTTTCTCTCTCTTCCTCCCTCTCTCCCTTCCATTCTATCTGAACATAAATGCAAAAATGTCCTCGGGTAAGAATTTTAAAAAAAGTTATTCTTGTCCTGGCCAATGTGGTTCAATGGTTAGAGCATAAGCCCGTGGATCAGTGTCTCAGGTTCAATTTCTGGTCAAGATCACACAGCTAGGTTGCAGGTTCATTCCCTGGCTCCAGTTGGGGTGCATGTAGGAGGCAATCAAAAGATGTGTCTCTCTCACATCAATGTTTCTCTCTCTCCCTCCCTCCTTTCCACTTTATCTAAAAAGTCAATGGAAAAATATCCTCTGGTGAGAATTAACAACAACAAATTATTCTTGACCCTTTTCTATATTTTCTGAATTTTTCTGTGATACCCATGAAATCAAAAGTAATTCTTATTTTGAAGAACAAAATACACATTTCCTCTGTAAGTGCAGAATTTCATTCATATATTCTTCCATTCTTCTGATTATTTAAAAAAATGTTTACTGTGTGTTTGTGATGCCAGGTATAAGAAGATATAAAGATGATTACATCAGAGTCTCTAATCAAATCAATAGAGCAGTTGCAGAGAAATACTAAAAGATAATTTCAAAAAGGCTATGGGCATTTCTGTAGTAAGCATACACAAAGTATAAAGAGAAACCTTAAAATAAAAAATTAAGCCTGGGGGAGTATTATGGGCTGAACTATGTCTCCCCAAATTCATATGTTGAAGTCCTAACTCCCAGTACTGTAGAATGTATCTGTATTTGGAGATAGGGTCTTTAAATAAGTGATTACGTTATAATGAGGCCGCTAAGGTAGACTAGTCTTTATAAAAAGAGGCTTCTATTAAGTTAGTTTAGAACCAGTAATGTGCTGGCAAATGTTTGACAAGTGAACCTCTGGGGAGGATAGCCCTGAATTATACTACAGCATTTGCCCATTTCTGTGGTGTAAATGTTCTCCTCTGATGTCAAGCTGTCCCTGTGACTTACTGAACCTGGCATTGAGAAGAGATGCACAGAAACTCATCATTTGTTAGTATTTCCACCACATACATAGATACAGTGGACACAACTAACCTCAAGAGCATAGATAATAGTAGAAATGCACTAGAATAAGTTGTAAACCATGAGTGTTGAGTATTTTCTATCTGGGTTTTTTATATCATTTATTTAACTGTAAGTTTATATAACAATTTTGAATAATGGCTGTATTTCACAATTGGCTCACAGAAGTCTGAAAATTTAACAATCTGTTCTCATGGGTCAGTACGAGCTCTCTGCTGTTTACATCTACTATTTCATAAATAATTGTGCTTTCTCTTGGGGTGGGTTAGGACTAAAAAAATAAAGTAATACACAGTACATTTCATCATCTGCTTGAGGAGATGACACACACGCATTCAAAAGGAACTTGGAGGGAACTGTTAAGGAGGAGGAAGGATCTCTGTGGCAGTGGTTAAACCATCACAGAGGAGGTGGATTAACTGGAGCCTCCAAGAAGAGGAGTGAGGATACCTTTTGGAATTCAGAAGGAAGGTGAAGACTTCAGGGAGAGAGGAGATTTCGAGATGGAGAGGACAATGGAGGGAGTTTGAAATCAGATGCCCTCCACCAGCTTAGTTCCTTGGGAGAGTGGGTGATCTGCACATTCGCTTTAATACATGTACTAGGTTAACTCATTATCTTGAAAGCCAGAGTACTACAGCCTTAAAAGATCAATGGATTCTGGCTACTATTTACCACTGGGTGAGAGGGTTAGGGAGAGGAAAGGCAGTGTATCCATGGTGATGCAGGATCATGTTCAGGTCAGGTACAAGTGGGAAAGACATCAAGAGAAGAAGATTCTGGGGGCCTCACACTCGCTGGATCACAGATGCCAATTCTATTTTCTCTCTCAAGCCATCATCCTACCTGATACTTATTTCCAGCTCCCACCAGACAGCATCACCTCCTCCTCCTACTCTCTGCATCCCATTTGTCCTTACCTCCTCATCCTTCCCCCCTCCAGCTCACCTTCTTCCCTACCAGATCTTTCTGCTCAGCAGACAACATGCTCTAGTAGCCTCATCTCTAAATCTCTCAATTAAAACACATCATTCACCAGCTACCACCCTATTGTCTTCACAGCAAAACATCCAAGGAAGTCTCTCTTCAGGGGGGTCTCCACTGCCTATTGCCCCTTCCTCAACCCTCCCCACTCTTCACTGTCATTGTCACTAATGATTTCTCTGCTCTACCACAGCTAGAGTGATATTTTTAAATGTAAATCAACAACACTTTACTATCGCAATTAAACTCTGCAAGGGACTCATACTTTGCATCAAATACCAGGTCCTTTTAGGCTGATGAAGTCCTGTAGGACCTACCTCCTGAATCTCTCCTCCACGCTGCAACCATACTGGCCTCCTAGAGCACACCAACCAGGAAGCTTGATCCTGCCTCGGGGCCTTTGCACATGTGTTTCCTTTATCTGCAACATTTTCTCACCTTCAGCCAACTCCAATTCCCTCTGCATGGCTGCCTCATCTCCTTGCTCAGGGCTCAGCTCAGGTGTCCTCTGATCAGCCCTAATTTGCACTGACACACCTGTCACACTGTGTCACTCTGCTCCACTGATTTTTTTCATAGCATTTATCACTCTTTGAAGTAATCTTTGTTTCCCTCAGAGGTCAGCCAGCTGTTGCTTATGGGCTAAATCTGGCACAAAGCCTGTTTTTGAAATGCACTGAGATTGGAACAGGTACCACCATTCATTTACAGACTGTCCATGGCTGCTTTTGTAGAGTTGCAACAGAAACCTTGTGCACCACAGAGCCTAAAATATTTACTACCTGTCCCTTCCAGAAAGGATTTGCTGATCCCTGGTTTACTTGTTCACTGTAATTACGTGTTTATTGGCTGCCTTCCTCTACTAGAATGTCAACTCCTTGAGAGTAGGCGGTTTGTCTATTTTATTTTCTGCTGTATATCTCAGGCACCCAAAAGGCTGCCTGTCATTGTTGCATAAATGAAAGAGTGATAATGAAAGGGTAAAAATGAAGGTGTGATAGTCCTGTTAACTACTGTTAACCTTGGGTTAACGTTGGCCAAGCCTAATAATAATAATAATGCTATTAGCACTGCTAATAAAAAGGGCTAAGCCCTGACTGGTTCGGCTCAGCGGTTAGAGCATTGGCCTGTGGACAGGAGAGTCCCAGGTTCTGTTCCCGCTAAGGGCATGTACCTTGGTTGCAGTTTGTCCCCAGCCCCATTTGGGGTTGTGTGGGTGGTGACCAGTCAATGTGTCTCTCTCACGTCAATGTTTCTCTCTCTCTCTCTTTCTCCCCCTCTTCTCTCCCTCCCACTCTATCTCAAGATAAATGCAAAAATGTCCTTGGGTGAGGATAAAGAAAAAAAAAAGTGCTAAGATGTTTGGTTTTGGTTTTGGTTTTGGTTTTGGTTAATCTTCACCCAAGGATATATATTTTTCCATTGATTTTAGATAGAGTAGAAGGGTGAGAGAGAGAGAAACATCGACTGTTTGCTTCCCATACCAGGGTTGGGGATAGAACCTGCAACCCAGGTATATGCCCTTAACCGGAATCAAACCTGCAACCCTTCGGTCCATGCACCAACACTCTAACCACTGAGCCAAACCAGCCAGGGCAAAGGCTAAGGTGTTTTAACAAAAGCTAGTATTGCTCTGGGCACTACTCTAAAGGCTTTCTTTGCATTCCATTATTTAATGCTTACATCAACTCAGCAAGGGAGGTTTCAGTCCACCTATTTTATGTAGGAGGAAACCAAGACTCACAGAATTCAAGCAATTGCCCATCTTCCCATTGCTGGTCAGTGTGCACAACTCCATGAGGTCTCTCAAGCCTATTTCTTCCTTCCGTCATACCCTGGACAGGCCATGAACCTGAGTTAGACAGAACTTGAGTTAGAAGTTCAATATTGGACTTCACTGCTATACAACTTTGTCTTTGGCAATTCATCTAGCATGAAACTGGGAACTTACCACCCATTTCTCAGGGTTGTAAGGACTGAATAAGATGGGTAAAGCACCTAAGGCAGCACCTGAGACATACTGGGTGCTCAAACACGTTAGTCCTCTTCTCTTTTTTTAAAGACAACGAATGGGACAAGTTTCATTGGGTCCATACTTCTTGCACCTTGTGGGGGGCGGCAGCGTGTGCTGAGCCAGCTCCTCTGCCTAGTTGTGTTTTCACAGCTGGGACAGCACTCACCTGGAGCATGTGAGAACCCCACCCCCACCCCCAGTTTTCTCCTTTTTCCCAGGCCACTTACCCCGATGGAAAACAATTGTACCACCTCTTCAGCTGCTTTCCCTTTCGAGATGCAGTCTATTTAGACTCCTTCTGCCTTTACCTTCTCGTGCCAAGCCCCCTTGTTCTGGTCACTGCCCGAGAACAAACAGGGACATTGAAACACAACACCACACTCAGCAACAAAGAAAATAACCTGTGCTCTTGGCACCAGCACCTGAATACGTGCAGGGAATAAAGCGAATGGGAAAGTCTTGAGGAGTTTTGCAGGAATCACGTGCACACAGAGGAAAGGCCATGTGATGACACTTCCAGAAGGCTGCCATCTGCAAGGTAAAGAGGGAGACCTCGGGGGAAACCAACCCTACTTGTTAGCCTCCAGAACTGTGGGGGGAAAAAAATTCTATTGTTTAAATCACCCAATCTGTGGTACTTTGTCATGGCAGCTCTAGCAGGTGGCCTAGGAAAACCCAAGGGAAAACATAATTTTAAGCACATACGCTAAGAAGGTAGAGCCCTTTTAGGGCAAATCTGGGTAAGAATTCATTCTCATCCCAACACTCCCGGGATTCCCACTGATGAAGGTCAGCCTCACATGAACACACAATAAAACAGAAAACCCAAATAACTGGGGCTTCCGTAGGACAGAAGTTTGTTTTTTCTCTCGTTAAAATACGGAAGTGAGTTGGCTGGGACCGTGGCAGGGGCTCCAAGGCACCAGGCCTCCTTTGTTTTCCGCCGAGCTGACTGGAGTGGGTGTAAGGGACGGTGCAAGAAGAACATGGGATAGCATGGAGCACAGACCTGCTAGGAGTGCTGTGATCAACAAGCAGAGACATGGAGATCTACCTGGGGAGGAAAGTAGAGACAAAGGAAAGGTTTTATTTTAAGATGGAGAAGCCATCCATGTTTGGATGCTGATGGAAATGGCTCAGTTGAAAGGGAAAGGAGATGGAGGGAGGGAGGCATGGCTGGAGAGAGGTCTTCGTGTTGGTGAGAGGGGAGGAAATTTCTACTCCAAGTCTACTCTGTCACTTTTCTGTACATTCTGGGGTATTGGTCTGGATGGGGAGCCTTTGGAGACCTGTGTAAGCCTATGTAAGGGGGAGGTTAGTGGTGTATTTTTGTGTTCTCCAGAGAAACAGAACCAACATGAGATTATTTATCTGTCTGTCTATGTATCTATGTATCTATGTATCTATGTATCTATGTATCTATCTATCTATCTATCTATCTATCTATCTATCTATCTATCTATCTATCTATCTATCGATATGACAGAATCGGCTCACATAATTATGGAGGCTTGGCAGTCCAAAATCTTCAAGATGGACTGGCAGGCTGGAAACCCAGGGAGGAGCTGCAGACTGAGTACAAAGGCAGTCTGCAAGCAGAATTTCTTCTGGTTCAGGGAAGGTTCATCTTTGTTCCATGAAGGCCTTCAACTGATCAGATAGGTGGCCCATCCACATCATGGAGGGCAATCTACTTTACTCAAAGTCCACCAATTTAAATATTAATCTGATCCAAAAATCACCTTCACACAAATATTCAGAATAAGGCCTGATCATGGCACAGCCAAGGTGACCTAAAATTAACCATCACCAGTGGAATACTTTTTTGTGTTTGGGAATGTTTTCTCTTTGTCTTTAAGTGAATGCTAGCTGTCCATGTGCCGGAATTGCTTCTGTGAATATGCCTGCCTTGTACATTGCTGACTCTGCTGGGCTGGGGGGTTGGGGATGTGAAACCAGAGGTCTTATGAAGACATGACCATGACCCGTGCTGCTCAACACCAGAAGCAGAGGAAAAACTGGGTTTGAAATAAAACAAAACAAGTCTGTGAAAAGTTCTTCCACATCTGACAGCTCATATATAAAAGCCATTTGAATGAAGTCTGCCCAAACTTGCCAACAATCCTAAAATGTAAATGACATTGCCATTATTCCTTGTGAAGTGGAAAGAAATGCCCCAACATTATCAGTAATAAAAAACTAACTTCTATTCATTGTGCTAGAGCAAGATGAATTATCATTCTGATTCTCTCTATAGAAATGTTATTATAAACAAGCTTTATCATTTGAAGGAGTGATTAAGGAGTATGCAGCCAAAAAATGCAGGAAAACATTATCAGAGATGAGTGTTCATGAATAACAAGCTTTTTCTAAATCTGCAATTTTGGGTGATTTTTTTAATTTATTCTACATAATGCTTATTTCTGAACTAATAATGTACGTGTAATTGTATGTTATTGCTAAAAAGGGAGTATCCAAGTTGCATAAGCTCTGGGCTCCACAAAACAAGGAACCCTGGGATGGCTGAGGAGAAGCCACTGAGGTGGGAGAGAACCCAGAAGGACTCAGAAAAACAAACTAAGGGACTATTCAAGGAGGGGGTAGCTGGTTGTATAGAATGTTCTGGGACTTTAGCATGTACCTCGGTTGCAGTTTGTCCCCGGCCCAACTGGGGCCCTGTGTGTGTCTCTCTGACATCGCTGTTTCTCTCTCTCTCTCTCTCTCTTCCCCACTCTATCCCTCCCACTCTATCTGAAGATAAATGCACAAATGTTCTTGCACAAATGTCCTCAAGTGAAGATTAAATAAATAAATAAATAAATAAATATCTCACACTTGCTCATCCAAAGGCTTTTAGGGAGTTATGAGCTGCTCCATTAGAGAAAAACCTGGGAGTTTGTAGGTGTCCCATCTGCATTGCATCCCCAAGGGACAGGGTTGCAAGGTTTAGCAGATTAGGATATGGAACACCCAGTAAATTTGAATTTCAGATAAACAACGAATAAGGTTCTAGTATGAGTGTGTCCTATGCAGTGTTGGTATCTCATCTGGCAATACTACCTGGGGAGCTTCTTAAAAATTCATTTACGCTGATTACTCAGGTGATTCATATGTATAGATGGTCCCTGACTTAAGATAGTTTGACTTCTGGTTTTTTTACCTTATGATGGTGTGAAAGTGATGCTCATTCAATAGAAACCATACTTCATACTTATAATTTTTAATTTTGATCTTTTTCTGGGCTAGTGATATCCAGTATGATACTCTCTCCTGATTCTGGGCAGTGGCCCAGCTCCCAGTCAGCTACAAGGTCATGAGAGTAAACAACCGATACTTGGTTCTCTCTCTCTCTCTACTCTCCTTCTCTAATCGTATGTGTGTGTGTGTATACAGGCTGGGGCAAAACTAGGTTTACAGTTGTGAGTATATGAAAAACAGAGTTTATTCTTGTATTATTAGTTATTAATTATTGTAGTATTTGTCATATAATTGTAAACCTACAATTGTAAACCTACAAAACCTACTTTTGTCACACCCTATATATATATAGGTGTATATATATGTATATATATATGTGTGTGTATATATATATATATAAATATATACAGTTGACCCCTGAATAATATGTGTTTTAACTGTGTAGGTTCACTTATATGCAATTTTTTTTTCAATAAATATCTACAGTTTTTTGTGGGGTTTTTTTGGCAGTACGTGTCCATAGTGGGAACCGAACCCAGGACTCTCTGGTCCGCAGGCCAACGGTCAGCCACTGAGCCAAACTGGCCAGGGCTCTGTACAGGTTTTTTTTTTTTTTTTTTTTTATCCTCACCCAAGGACATTTTTCCATTTTTTGTTCAGATAGAGCGGGAGGGAGAGAGAGGAAGAGAGAGAGAGAGAAACATCGATGTGATGGGACACATCGAGTGGCTGCCACCCGCATGACCAACCAGGGCCAGGGACAAACTGCAACCAAGGTACATGCCCCTAGCGGGAACCGAACCCGGGTCTCTATGTACCGCAGGCCGACGCTCCAACCGCTGAGCCAAACCGACCAGGGCAAGTTTTGTTGTTTTTTTTTGTTTTTTTATCCTCACCCGAGGATATTTTTCCATTTTTTGTACAGGGAGAGAGAGAGGAAGGGAGAGAGAGAGAGAAACATCGATGTGAAGGAACACATCGAGTGGCTGCCACCCGCACGACCAACCAGGGCCAGGGACAAAGTGCAACCGAAGTACATGCCCCTAGCGGGAATCGAACCCGGGTCTCTCCGGACCGCAGGCCGACGCTCCAACCGCTGAGCCAAACCGGCCAGGGCCAGGGCAAGTTTTTGATCCTTAATTGAGAGTCTGCAGATGTGGAGTGCTGTTTGCATTGATCTCTGCTATTTTCTGTATAGGACTTGAGTATCTGAAGGATTTCCTTTTTTCTCATGGTTGAATAATATTCCCTTTTATATATAAATATTCCATTATACATACATATATATGTATAGATATAGATGCATAATCTTTATCCATTCATCCACTGATGGACACTCAGGTTGTTTTCATGTCTTGGCTATTGTAAATAATGCTACAGTGAACATGGGGGTATAGATATCTCTTCACTGCAGTGTTTTCATTTCCCTCAGATAAATACCTAGGAGTGGATCATATGGAAGTTCTATTTTTAATATTTTGAGGAACCTCTGCACTGTTTTCCCTCATGGCTGCACCAATTTACATGTTCACCAACAGTGCACAAAGGGTCCCTTTCTCCAGACCCTGGCTGACACTTGTTATCTCTTGTCTTTTTCATGACAGCCTTTCTAACAGGCATGGGGTGATATTTCATTGCAGTTCTGTTTGCATTTCTCTGATGATCAGTGACATTGAGCACCTTTTCATTGACCTTTTGGACATTTGTATGTCTTCTTTGGAAAAATGTCTATTTGTTTCCTCTGCCCATTTTTAATCAGATTTTTTTTTGCTACTACTCATTAAGGATTTTTTAATATGGTTTTATATATATATATATATATATATATATATATATATATATATATATATGACATTTGCCACTTAAACCATTGTTAAGTGTATAATTCAGTGGCATTAAGTACATTCACATGTTGTACAATCATCACCATTATCAATTTCCAAAATGCTTTCATTCTCTCAAACAGAAACTCTGTACCCATTAAGCAATAACTCCCAGTTAGTCTCCTCAGCCCTGGTAACTTCTGTTCTTTCTGTTTCTATGAATTCGCCTATTTTAGATATTTCATATAATTGGAATCAATTTGTCCTTTTTGTAACTGACTTACTTCACTTAGGATAATGTTTTCAGTTTCATCTATGTTGTAATGTATATGAAAACTTCATTATTAGGGCTGAATAATGTTCCATTGTATGGATAGACAACTTTTGTTTATTCATTCATTTTCAATGGACACTTGGGTTGTGTCTGCCTTTTGACTAATGTAAATAATGCTGCAATGGACATAGGTGTCCAGGTTATCTGTCTGAGCCCCTGCTTTCAATTCTCTGTCTATAACCAGAAGTAGAATTGCTGGATCATACAGTAATTCTGTTTAGCTTGTCGAAGATCTGCCAAGCTCCCTCGCCACTATTTACAATCTACCTGTTATACACAAACAGCCACTGAACTCCAACATAACAGCACCTAAGGTCAGCTTCTTGGGCATGTGACCTATGCCATTACACAGGGCCAAAAGAAACAGCCCACGCTCATAAAGGCCCCATGCTTTGTTTAATTTTTCACTACCACCATCTTGAAATTCTGAATAATTTTGTCTTTGAACTTGTGTTTTGTAGGACAATGTCACCTGTGAGCAGAGGAGAAATGCACAGTATGTGTGTTCGCAGCCATTTCTGGCTGCCCATTTGCATGCAGTGTTCATAAATGCCCCATGAGCACAATTCTGGAGGACCCAGGATGCATGGGAGCTCAGTGAGACTTGAAGTGAGTTCCAGGTAAGTGTCCTATGTCTATGGCTGAGTAAAATGGGAGAGGGGAGTGCTGAAAACCCCAAGTGACCTCACTTCTGTTCAAATCAAAACTTGCTTTGAATGCAGCCAGAAAGCAATGGTGTTTTAAGAAACACAAACTACCGAGGAGCCCTCTCCTATCCTTTCTTATTCATGTCACTTCCCTGTACGCACCAACTCCCCGTGCTGAAAGTGATGATCTAGAAAGAATGGGAAAGTTAGTACAGTGCACAGTCACTCTTCATTTCAATTCTTCCCGACTCATCATTAATTCAAAGGTAATGTTGTGGCAAAATGTGTGGGCAACAGGAAGTGAAATTGAAATGGTTCAGTGAGTTTTGTGCCTCATCCTCACTGTTCTTGTAAGCATAAAACACATATGACGCATGCACAAACAACAAAATATTGTGTAATGTCAGTGATTCCGCATAAAAGCCAAACATAGTCAAAATAAATATTTTCATTTAAAATTGGCATTATACCACATAAAGATAGACAGTAAAATTCCTACTAATAATTTAAATTTTTATGTTTCCTTTATTCAGAATGACATTAAATAGCAACTAAAAAACACCACGACAAGCCAAGAGAGAGAACACAGAAGAAAAGAAAAAGCTTTTTATTTTATTGATTTAAGTGGCACATTTTTCTTTTCTTGAACCAAAGGGTCATGCATTTTCATTTTGCACTGGGCCCCATAAATTATGTAGCTAATCCTGACAACCCCCTATTCTCAGATACTACAAAGTAGTTTTATGTGCAATTAGGGAAGTGGGGGAGGGATGAGGTAGGTCTCCAACTGCTGTAGTGTTATTTTAGGAGGGGTGGAGTTGACCATGATTTGGTGAAGGAATGCACTTCAGAAAGTAAGTACATGGATGAAAGAGCCTAGAGACTCTGGCTTTCATGATATAGTGTCTCAGCATTCTTACACCGAAATGAATGACAGATACGCTCTTTTAAAGGAGGAGAGAGACAGAGACATGGAAAGGAGGGCCAAGCTTCCTTTTACAGTAAATATAACAAGGCACAAAAATAAAAGTAAAGAATTATAAGTGAAAATAATAATAATGATGGGTTCTATATTGTTGACATTGTTATGAAAAATGTATGGAAGATAAAAAATATATATTTTATCCAAAAATCAGTCTGATGAGCTGATGCATATTTAAGAAAACTTTATTTTTATTAATAGCTCAATTAAGTAAAAATAAACGCAATTATTATGTCTCTTCCTTTTAGATTTTTTAACATAATATTTTATGGATATTAAAGTAAGCCAACAAATATCAGAAATAATATCAGAATAATATCAGAAATAATATTAGAATCAGAAGTAATAGCCCTGTTCTCCTTTAGCATATATTAAAAGTCTGTTTTCCTTAAAAGTTACTCTAAAAAAAAAATCAAATATTTTGCATAGTAATATTGCAGGTTGTTTTTCCCCCCTTTCGGAAATCCTGAATATATCTTTTCAGACAATTTGTTTTCTCAAGAAAGAGAAAACGAAAATAAATGGTTATATGGTGATATTTCCCAAGTTTCCTGATGATCTGCTGCTTTTAATCTCCCATCAATCAAGATAGCCAAGTGACATTTTAAAAAGTAATCAAATGTGTCTCAGCTTTGCCACCTGGGTCATGTTGACTCAGTGCCATCTGTCAAGGAGAAAGACTTGCAAAGGCATGCAACCTCACATTTTAAAGGAAATTGCAGTCAAATTCCCAAAGCACCAGGGAACATCTGGTCTATACTTAATTCATCATGATTTTTCTTATCTCATATAACAGTTTAATGAGAAATAGGTACTCCTTTTTCATGTACTATTAACCAGCAAATTAATTTACTAATTATTTATTTCTATACCCTGTAGTACAAGGAGAAATTGTATATAGCATTAAAAATATTTATTGAGCACTTACTTTATTCTATGCAATTTACCTGGATTATCTAATTTCATCCTTCCAATAATTCTACAAGGTAGGTCCTATTATTATCCC
Organism: Molossus molossus; assembly: GCF_014108415.1. Classification (NCBI taxonomy): domain Eukaryota; kingdom Metazoa; phylum Chordata; class Mammalia; order Chiroptera; family Molossidae; genus Molossus; species Molossus molossus. The sequence goes on along the minus strand of NW_023425366.1, from coordinate 26,056,827 downwards.
ATTTTACAGAGGAGGAAACCAAGGATTAAAGATTAAAAAATTTGTCCAGCTCTGGCTGGTTGGCTCAGTTGGTTGGAGCATTGTTCTGTGCAGGTTTGATTCTCGCTCTGGGCACACACCTAGCTTGCGGGTCCAGTTCTGGGTTGGGGTGCATACTGGAGGCAACTGATCGATGTTTCTCTTGTGTCTTTCTCTCTCTCCTTCTCTCCATTCCTTGCTCTTTAAAAATCAATAGAAAAGCATGTCCTTGGGTGAGGATTAAAAAAAAAATTATCCAAACTCACATACCTTATAAATGATAAAGACAAAATTCAAACACTGGCATTTTGATTCCATAGCCCACTGAACTATGCCTCATTTGCTCCTCAATGAGTCCACTAAAGTACCACAGTTTCCTTGGTTAATACATAGAGATTAAGAAGAATAAAAAGGCTTCTTCATGAATCTCTCTTCCTTCTCACAGGATGACTGCATGCTTGGGTACCTGCTACATTTGATTTTTAAGAGACAGGTTAGCAGATGGGAAATATAGTAAGGTACGGCAGGTCCAATGTCATTTGTCTCTGCTGAGGATTTTTTTACTCAGGTTAAAATCATTGGCAAGAACTAGAATGCAATATTATTTCTCTTTGCTGTCCCAAGTACCAAGAAATGATCTAATAATATCTGATGCTTTAGGTAAAAAATTCAAATTAATATTTACATGAATTCCTGTATAACTTTAGGATCTTTAATAATCAGATGATTTAGGAGTATTTAGTATAGAATGCATTGTTCACTGGAAATTGATTTGGATTTCCTAAGTGCAAATTGCCAAAAACTAAACTAATTTTTTTAAGAGGCTGCTAGGATTGTTATAAAAATATTCTGCCAAACTTGACCAAGTACTTTGAAAATTCTGTGACTTAGGGCTGAGGTGAAGGAATGCACTTCAGAAAGTAAGTACATGGATGAAAACATAGTCTGAATGGTAAGGCATCGATGTGTACTGTAGAGTTTGATTCACTGAAGTTTGTCCTAATAAACTTTTCTCAAATCAGTAATTTTGATAAAAACACAGGAGATATGTTTATCAGATTTTCAAGGGATCAAGTATCCATTTTATATCATGATTAGATCAAGATTATTAGACATTGGGGAAATCTTGAAGACTTAGTAGTCACTATAGAAGAGATGAAATTTGCCCTGGCCAGTTTGGCTCAGCAGTTAGAGCATAGGCCTGCAGACCAAAGAGTGATGGGTTCCATTCTGGTCAAGGGCATGTACCTCAGTTGCGGTTCATCCCTGGTTGGGGTCGTGCAGGAGGCAACCAGTCGATGTATCTCTCTCACATTGATGTATGTGTGTGTGTCTCTCTCTTCCTCTCCCCCCCTTTCTCCCACTCTATCTGATATAAATGGAAAAATATCCTCCAGTGAGGAATAAAAAAAATAGATGAAATTTAATGAAAATATATGAGAAATTCTCTATTTAGATTTAAAAAATAGACTCATCCATAGAAACAGATTATACAGTAGAAACAAATTGGCTGCCAAAATTCCATGACTTACTTCTTATTCACCTTATATGTCTACAGTGGGTCATCTGGGAACTTTGCTCTACATTTTCTTCACTCTGGGATCCAGGTTGACAGAGGAGCTGTCGTCTGATCATGGCTAGTACAGTGTCAGAGAAAAATCTCCTATTAGCTCTTAAAGCTCTCAGTGGAACAACATGGGTCATCTCACATCATGCTGGCCAAGAAAGTTACATGATCACATCTCACTCTAGAGGTGGAGGTAAGTACACTCCTACCATATGCCCAGAAAGAGAAAATCCTAATGGCCCCACAGGTTAGACCAGGCACAACAGCTATTGATATAAAAAATAGCACAAGGGTTTTAGTTAATGGCAAAACTTGGTTGATGGAAAAAAAACACACGAATATAGTCTTAGAGTACCTCGATTAAAGTTTTTGTGGCAGGCTGAACAACGGTCCCCAAAGACATCTGAATCCTAATCCCCAGAGTCTGTGAATATCGCCTTTTATGGGAAAGGGGACTTTGCACCTGTGATTAAGTTAAGGATTTCGAGATAGGAAGATCACCCTGGATTATCTGGGTGGACCTTAAATGTAATCACAGGTGCCCTTATAGGAGAGAGACACAGGGATACTAAAGTGAGGACTTCTGAAGGGCCCAGCCTTGATTTTAGTCTGCAAGTTTTATTTTGCACCTCTAACCTCCAGAAATGTAAGATAATAATAACTTGGTTTGTTTTAAGCCACTTAATTCCAGATGAAACAATCAGAATAATAAAGAGGAGTAATACCTCATTATAAACAGAGTTGAAGCTGCTAGGGGTGTTTACCTGAAACAGAAAATACAATGGAGGCTTTCATAGACAAAGGTTGGCTTATAGACTTGGTGAGGACTGCTTTGTATGGACATGGAAGACAAAACTTAATCAGCCAGTGGCATTGTTGTAGGGTTTGGCTCATGACAAGGATGAAGCTTGTTCAACATTAGAACAGGCTGTCTCGGTTCCACTGGATGTGGGCACAAAGATGCTAGATGACCACTGGTCAAGGATATTGTCAGAATGAATCCTGTGTTGGATAGGAAATTTGGAGAAATCACTTCTCAAATTACTTTCATGATTGTTTTTTCTCTTATACCTATGGTTGGTAAAGCTATTGGTCAAAGGGAATATGTGTAGTTAAGATTGAAGAAGTCAATCCAAATGCCTGGAGGCAGGAAGATGCCCAGTCAGAGCATCTAGAAGGCATGGCCACAGAAGACATCTAGAATGGTGAGCATGAATTAGACTTGCCTTCAGGTAAACTGAGGTTCAATGGGTCAAAAAGAGAAGGACAGTACCCTGGCAGGTCTCGTCCAGCGATTAGAGCATTGGCCCGAAGACCAAAGCGTCTTGGGTTTGATTCCTGCTCATCAGCCTCAGTTGGGGTCATGTAGGAGGCAACCAATAGATGTGTCTCTCTCACATTGGTGTTCTCTCTCTTTCTTTATTTCTCTCTGTCTCTCTCTCTCCCCCTACCCTCCCTTCCACTCTGTCTGGAAATTAATGGAAAAATATCCTCTGGTGAGGATTAACAACAACAAAAAAGGACAGTAAGTTCTCGAATGAACCCCATGAATACTCCTATATGCAGTATTTTTAAATCCCATGGTCACCTGTGTAGCCTAAGGGTTAGGGCTAGATCTTAAAGGGACCACATAATCTGGCTTCCCCTTCTCTGTATCCCTTCTCATTCTCTTTTATTGACTCCAGTCCTCCAGGCACCCTTTGAGATCATGTTCCTTTGAGCACCATCTGCACCGTAATTACCTGGGTGCTGGTTAATAATGCCAGGATCATGCAGGTGGGGCCGAAGATTCTCAATTTTGAGCCAGCTTCCTAGTTGACTTCTTTCCTACTTAAAGTTATTTATTTATTTATTTATTTATTTATTTATTTATTTATTTATTTATTTATATTTTTAAAAGTATTTTTTCTGTATTGATTTTAGAGAGATAGGAAAGGAGAGAGAGAGAGACAGAGAGATAGAAACACTGATGAGAGAGAGCATCAATGGCTGCCTCCTGCATACCCCCCCACTGGAGATTGGGCTCACAACCCGGGCATGTGCCCTGACCCAGAATCAAACCAGTGACCTCTTGGTGATTGGGTTGACGCTCAACCAGTGAGCCACACCAGCCGGGCTTTCCTCCTTAAAGTTTACTATCCAGTGTCTTAAATATTAATACTCTTTGAAATTCTGTCCTTAAATCTCTTCCTTCTTTTTTTATGCTCTTGCTAACTCATAACTGAATGTAGCAGACAGATAAAGTATTTGTGAAATGAATGAATAATGTCATCTCAAGTGATAGCTTCAGCTATTGCCTTGTGTTGATGAGGACTCTTTAAATCCAGTCTCTAGACCATATCTCTCCCAAGTCCTAGATCAAACTCCCAGCTGCCAACTGTACAAGTACCCCAAACTAAACATTTTGCAGAATTGAGCTCATTCTATTTTCTTTATAATCCCCTCTTCTGTGTAAATGTATTCCTTCTTTAATTTTCCCATTTACCCTGTGTTTCAAAGAAAACAGTTTGAAACCTTCCTTTGCTCAACCCCATACCCATTGGAGTATCCATTTACCCCATATTTTATTATCACAATATCCCCCGAGTCTATTCCTTATCCTTTATTCCCCACTGCAATTACCTTAGCTCAAACCTGTATCTTTTGTTGCGTAGAAAACTTCAAGAGCTTCCGATTAGTCCTTCAGCTGCCAATCTCTTCTCCCACCATCATTTTCATCACTGCCACAAGATTGTTATAAAGCACATCTGATTCCATCAGCTCTCTCTCCTTTTTTACTTCCAGATTTTCTAGAATGGTGAGCAAAACCCTTCAGTCTGTTTTTAGGCTATTCTATTTCTGTCTCCCCTCCTCCTCCAATCACACATTGGCTTTATTGCCCATTCACATTGAGCAGTTCTGGACTAAGCCGGCCATTTGACACTTACATGCCTTTAACATGCTGGGCCTTTTGCCTTAACGGTACACCTCCTTCTCTGCCTAGGGCTTGAAGACCAGTTCAAGCAACGACTCTCTTGAATAAGTTTTAAGTGAGGACATGCATATTTACCCAGAACTTCCTGAGTCCCCAGCATCAGATCTGTTCATGCCTCTATTATTTTTTTTAAATAAGTTTTTATTGATTTTTTTTTTTAGAAAAAGAGGAAGGGTGAGAAAGATAGAAACATCTATCAGCTGCCTCCTGCACACCCCCTACTGGGGATTGAGCCCACAACCCGGGCATGTGCCCTAACCAGGAATCCAACCCGGACCTCTCAGTCCATGGGACAACACTCAATCCACTGAGCCACACCGGCTGGGCCTTGCCTCCATTAAATTATAGTATTGCATTGATTAGAAATTAGCTATGTATCGGCTTCCTACCCTAGTAGACTATGATTTTAGGAAAGGGGCCATGTCTTTTTCATCTTTGCATTTCTAGTGCCTGGTAGAGAATTATGTTGATTAATTATAGAACTAATCAACATTAGAGCTGATTTCAAGGAAATGCCCAGAACAGTTCTATTTAGAGGGTATTATGGAGACTGCCTAGCACCAGTGTCAAGTAATGCTGCCTTTGGATACCCTCCCCAAGTCTCTGGAATCATAAATGTATTCCATTCCTCCTGCTCTACTTGAGATAGCTGACAATTATTAGATCATATATTTTTAAATCTTATTTGAAGACTTAACCTTTCCCAGAACTTTCTATATTTGAGAGAGAGTTTTTTAAGTCTTATGTTTAGAGAGAGTTTAGTATAGCAACAGTTGGCCAAGCTAGGAATTACAAGGGATGGTGGACGTGCTTATTCAGTAGAGTCACCAATTAAATGTAACTGTCAGTATGAACTAAGACTCCTGTTTGCCATGGGGATGCAGCTGCCTAAACTTTCTCCCTGTTCTTCAAGACTCTTCCTGGAGTTTACACTCTATTTTTTCATGACTCTCTCGGGGCCCAGTGGGAGATCATGGCTCTTGATGACAGTAATAAAGAAAGAGAATCTTCTGCTTAGAATTGCAGAGTACTGCCACCAGTCCAGTGGCAACTACAAACTTGGTCTTGGAAAAATTAAGTGTTGACTTCAAAGCATAGAGTCTCTCTCTTATCTATTTCCTCAGGCAATGGATAATATATAATAAAACCAGCCGCCCCCCTCCCCCCATTATTGGCAACAGAGGCAGAGCCTCATGCCATTACTTTCAAAATGGGGTCGGATGCCAAGAAGAGGAAGAGAAAATCTGGAGTGCTTTTGTTCAGCCTCTAAGAATGGTCATCAAGACTCCCCAGTTTTGGGAGAAGGGGACCAAGGGGTAGGTCCAAGGAAAAGATATGGGGAAAGTTGTAGGAGCAAAAAACCCTACCTTGCCACTCTAGAATTTAGCAGTGAACAAAGGATCTGTTTGGTTTTCTTATTTTCTAGGACTCATCGCTGAACTGTGGGGTCAAGTCAAGTCCTGCAGGAAGCTACATCCCCAACTTGGGGGAGTGAACCGTGGCCCAGAGCACTTAATATAAATTCAGATAGGAGACAGAGCCCAGGTGTTGGGCCTTCGATGATTTTGTATGCTTCTCATCACTTATTTGTTTTGTAACGAGTATATGCCTTTAAAAATAAAACAGTCACATTCAGATAAGAAAAAAAGAGAAGCCTATAAAATAAAACAAAAATCTAGTCTTGAGAAAGTCCTTTTGGCTTTTTCCGAGGATCCCTTAGGAAACAGATCCCTCCTTACCAATCAAAACCAGCTCTTCAATGGACAAATTCAAGTGGCTCATCCCCTGTCTCACCCAATACCTTTCAGAGACCTGAGGGGTTGAACTCTTAACAAGGGAAATGGTTGGAAAGGTTCCAGAGAAGTACTTACAGAGAATGTTCTCCAAGACAAGCACATTTGGAGAAGAGAGAGAGATCGTTCATATTGTCCTAGCCATGTTTCACTTACTCCTTAACCCCAGACAGCATCAGAGCGACCAAGTCTCCTGCTGCCCCATTTCCGCCCTGGAGAATCAGAGTTCCTCCCTGGAGTATGGTTCCCATCTCCTCCCTTCTGAAGCCTCCGATGATTTTGGCTGTATGTGTCCCTCACATCACTCTTCTCCTTGGGAGGTAGTAATATTTCAGGCGTCAAAAGCATTGCACAGGCCTGTGTTTGATTCCAGCTACATTTTTCATTTACATATGAGAGCACACTAATGTGACTATTTAAAATTAAATCCTATCAACAAAAAATTTAATCATGACATTCTAGCTAGTAGGTTTAATATTCTTTACACCCCCCCCTCCCCAATTTGAAAAATAGATGCATATGATTTATATATCCAGGAAAAAAATATAATATGAAACTAATATGAAGAGAATTAAAGAAAAATGTTATATCCTCTTCCCTCCCTTCACCACAACAAAATAACAGCTGAATTAATTTCTCCTTCAAAAGTTATTCCCTTGAATGAGGCCAACTGGTTAAGAAGGAAATTTAGAACAAATAAAAGGAAATAACTTCATGCAGCTTGTGGTCAGCTAAAGGAATTTGCTGTCACAGAAGGTCAAATGATCAAATGCGGTGGCTGGATAACTAGAAGGCGCTTTCAGGGCGCGACGGCTACAGGGAAGCAGGCAGGCTCCTTGGTCGTCAGACGGGAGGAGGGACTGAGATGTCCAGTTTTAGGGTGAAGAAGAGTTTCAGCTGCAACTGGTAAACGAACGTCCTCTGACCTTGATTTGAATATTTAGAACAAGAACCTACTAATAAATGGCTCGTTCCAACTGAAGCTACTTTCTGTTTTACTGTCATTTTGACCTTTGGTCTGCCCCATGGACTCACACTAATGGGCCATGTGTCGGTCACTGTTATTCATGGCTCCACTGAGCATTGACTGAGTGGAAGGCACTGTGCCAGGCACCAGCAACACAACAGCAGGTGGAAAAGGAAGAGCTTGGGGTCTACCAAGGAAAACAGGTAAAAAAAAAAAAAAAATTATAGATCAACCCATTAATGCTGTGTTACAATTAAAGATAAAGCACCATGGGAATTTAGAGGTGATTAATTTTGCTAAGTTGAGGATCAGGAAATATGTTTTTCCAAACTCTCCTAAAGTAAGAAACATCCTTGATCACTAGCTGGAAAAATAGCTTCCTGGACTTCAACTCAGAGCCATTGAATGAGAAGGTCCAGAGGAGAGGTCTGGAATCTGTATACCTACCAAATACCCTGGGGGATTGTTACCTGGAGGCTGTTTGGGAAACCAGGGTAGGTAGGAGCTTGTCAGGTGAAACAGGAATCAGGATTCACCAAGGATAAAGAAGTGCTTCTCAATCTTTTGTGTGCATATGATCCTTTCAGGGACATTTTAAAATGCAGATTTTGACTCAGTAGGACTGGGTTGGGTCCATTATTCCATTCTAATCAGCTTCTAATTCCCCCAAAGCTGCTGGTCAGCAGATTCCATAGGACTTCTCACTGTCTTTCTGATAAAGTACAAACACAGCAGGTAGACAGGATCCCTAGTGATCCAGCCTTTCACCTCTCCAGGCTAATCCTTTTCCATTCCATCCTGTATTCAGTTCTGACAAACCAGGGATTCCTTCTGAAAACACGGCCTGATACCTTGTATAGAGCAAGGGCAGGACAGACTTTTTGGACACCTTGGACAATCCAATATGGAGTCACTGTCAGTCAGGACAATTACGTCAAGTGCTACGTCAAGACAGAAGTAATGGGGTATAATGAGAATGCCCTTAGGAGGGGCCCAGAATGCCCAGAACGACAAGTCTAATCACTTGGATAGGACTCCATCTGGACACCCATATGAGTGGGACTGCCACTAATTGTGGGCTATGAGAAATCAGAACTCTGACCACCTGATGCTCAAGCTTGGCTGTACCACAGGTCACACTTGGGACCCTGAGGTACTTCAACTCCACTGGACACGTGCTGTCACTGCAGCCACCTGGCTTGAGATCATCGCCTGCCTCTCCACTTGCAGATGCCGCCAGTGACTAGGACTTCCTGCCAGTCTTGCTCTGCTCGCTTCTATCATTTGAGTTCCTCCTCTGTGTGTGTTAACCTACATGTGACTCTATTGGCTTATTGGGGAGGTTTCCCTAATAAACCTGGCATTGTGGAAAGACACAAACGTGTGTGAATGACTCTTTTTGGGGATGCTCCCTTCCTCACCACATGCCTCCAAATCTGGGTTAGGCACCCTCCTGTTCTGACAGCACCTTGTACTCTCCTTGCCACACAGATTTGTAATTGCACGTTTGTGCATCTAACTCACTATTCCCAGGACACACAGCCTCGCCATAGGGAGCTGTTGCAGAAACAGATGCTTGCGAGTTGAATTGAGTTACCCCGAAGGTCCACATCAAACAAATTCAGCAGCATTTGTGAAGGCTCAGAGACTTGAAAGCTGTGCAAGATATTTTGGGACCCGAGTAATAGTTTAGTGTGAGCCGTGCTCATAAATCGTGGGAAAAGTAAGTCACAATACAGCAGGGATGAGGGATCTTGTAGGGAGGGAATCTCAGGTTTAACCCTTTTTGAGCCATAGAATCTTTAAGAGTCTAATGAGAGCTATAGACCCTACCCCCTGAAAAATGCCCATCAAACAAAAAGTCATATAAACAACATTTTGCAAAGGATTTCAGGGAGTTTTGAAACCTGAAGCCTCAGGATCCCAGGTTAAAAATCTGACATTGAAGGAGATCCTGTAGGGAGAATAATTGTTGGCAGAAGGAGCGATGAAATCAGGCCTGGGGGGGCTATTTTTAAAATAAAGTTACGTATTGGAAACAACCACACCCATTCATTTATGTATTGTCTGCAGCAGCATTAGAACTACAAAGCCACTGTTGAATAGTTGCTGTAGAGACATGATAGCCTAGAAAACCCAAAATAGTTCTGACCAGCTTTTTCGAGAGAAGGCTTGCTGACCCCTGGGTTAACATGCAGGAGAATGGCCAGGGGAGGCTCTGAGAGGGTTCAGGCCCAGTGGGTTTTGTTTTGTTTTTTAATTTTTTTTTTATCTTCACCCAAGGACATTTTTGCATTCATCTTCAGATAGAGCGGGAGGGAGAGAGAGGGCGGAAGAGAGAGAGAGAAACATTGATGTGAGGGAGACACATGGAGCAGTCGCCACCCACAGGACCCCAACTGGGGCCAGGAACAAATTGCGGCGGAGGTACGTGCCCTTAGTGGGAACCGAACTCGGGTCTCTCTGGTCCACAGGCCGACGTTCTAACTGCTGAGCCAAACCGGCCAGGGCTCAGTGGATTATCTAAACATATACTCTGCTGTTGGCATCTTTTAAAAATTTTTTTAAAGGATTATATATTTTAAATTGTTTTTTCTTTTCCAGATTAAAGAAATAAATTGCATATCAAAAAAAAATTGCATATCAACAAAACTCAGAAAACCTAGTACCAAATCGTGGCATAGTCATTTAATATTTAAAAAGCCAGAAATTTAAAATTATCTGAGTATTGTTGAGGACATGCTTCAAGTTGGACGGGAAGGCTAAATATCTAGGATGTAGCCTTTCCCACTATTTCCCCACAAGAGGTTGGTGGCAGTGCAGGAAAGCCCAGTGGGGAGCCTCCTCTGGGACCTTCCCTAAACTATTTAGCCACTCGATGCCTGTTTCCTCTTTTGTAGCATAGAGTAACAGATGCTCATTTTCCCCAGAGTTGTAGTGAAGATTAAGTGATATAATGCAGCAGGTAGTAAGTTCTCACGAAATGTTAGTTGCTAACAATGCTGATGTCTGAAAGAAGTCACGGATGCTGATGTCATATACATTTTGTTCCTAGTGTGATTTTTACTTGGCCCGCCTTCCATAAAAAGTACGTTGTTGACAACGTATTTTAGGGATGTTGAGGAAACCCTGCCCATAGCACAGTGCTTGGTGCATATTTGGTTCTGAATAAAAGCTTGTTTAATCATTGCATCAAAGAATGATGAGTGTTGAGAAGCTATTTATAAACCTCAGAAGATATAAATATGTCTTTTCTTGAATTACATGAGAATCCTATTTTTATATTTTTAAAAATACAATGCATGGATTTTGGGAATGATCAAAACAGAAGCAATTTTGAAGTAGATTATATATTGAGGAACAAATTATGCAAAAGAGAATTAACTAGCAAGTCTTCAATAAAAAGAGAAAAAGAGCTCATTGAAGAAATGAGTCAGGTATGTGTGGCTGACAAGGAAACACCATTTTCATTTGCCTGACATCCTGCCCTTTCTCATCCTCCTCCCCTCACCCCTCCTGGGCCAGAATTCATTTCATTCCCATCAGAAATATTTAAAGAACCCTTTGTAACAATGCTGCAGTTATAGATGGGGATACAATTTATCTCTTAAATCCTTCATAGGGACTTTTTGTTTTCTGCCCGCTCATAATCTCTCAGCATGGATGTTGAAATGGTTCTCAGCCTTCCTAATGCTGCAACCCTTTAATACAGTTCCTCATGTTGTGGTGACCCCCAACCATAAAATTATTTTCGTTGCTATTTCATAACTGTAATTTTGCTAGTTATGTCTTAGGCGACCCCTGTGAAAGGGTCGTTCAACCCCCAAAAAGGTTACGACCCACAGGTTGAGAACCACTGGTTTATGGGATGTTTTTGTTTCTCTTAGATCCTTTACCCCAAGTTCCCAAGCATTTAAGCATATTAACTCTTCTTTGAGACTATTGGTTGTTTAAAACTTTTTTGGTCATTTTATATTAGTTCCTCTCTCTTTTTTTTTATTGTAGTAAGAACAAATAACATGAGATCTACCCTCCTAACAAATGTGTCAGTGTACAGTACAGTGTTGTTAACTAGAGGCTCTATTTGTACAACAGATTTCTAGAATTTCTTCAGCCTGCATAACAAAAACTTTGTGCCTATTGAACAACCCCCACGTCTCCCTCCCACCATTAGAGCATTTTCTTTAATGACACTAAAATATTGAGAGAATAGTGGGATTATTTTAGGACAGGGGGTAGAGGAAAGAACTGATCACAGAACTGAACTGTTTTCTAAAGAGTCACCATCTTGCCCTGGCTGGTTTGGCTCAGCGGTTGGAGCGTCGGCCTGCGGTACAGAGAGACCCGGGTTCGGTTTCCGCTAAGGGCACGTACCTCGGTTGCAGTTTGTCCCCGGCCCTGGTTGGTCGTGCGGGTGGCAGCCACTCGATGTGTCCCTTCACATCGATGTTTCTCTCTCTCTCTCTTCCTCTCTCTCCCTCCCACTCTATCTGAACAAAAAATGGAAAAATGTCCTCGGGTGAGGATAAAAAAAAAAAAAGAGTCACTGTCTTTTGCCACAGGTGCATTGCATTGCACTGGAGGACATGGGAAGCCTTCAAATTGAACAGTTAGAAGAAAGTGTAGCATCTGCAGAGTCATGATGGCATGAAAGCCCCGGAATTACCAAACACAGACGGAGACAGGGGCAACTGAAGAAAGGAGTTAGTCCTGTGGGAACCCAGTGGACGGAGCCCCAGTCCAAGAGTCCAGAGTCTCTGGGATGACCACTGCCCACCAGAGTGATTTTCGTGGGAAACCTGGATCATTCATTCTTCCCTGTGCACAGAGATGTGGATCAGCCTAATTTATTTCCTAATAAGATAAAATAGTGACTTTATCCAACACATTGCACAGTTCTGGGGCCACCTGTCACCTCTGCTTTTACCACTAGAAACAACGAGGAAAATGAAACAAAAACTAAAATTTGGTCTTTCTCTAAACATGTGTGATTTTTTTCACCTTCAAAAAGAAGATTTATAAGGCTTAATTAGTACATCTCTATAAAAGGCTTTGATATTTCGAGGAAGATCCATGAATGGACTTAATCTGGCCTAAAATGGAATTATTTAAAATAAAGCTTGTTGTTTGGGATAAATAGCTTTGGTTTCTCTTTGGAGACCTGGGTTTTAGGAAGTATGAGTTAACCACCGACTGCAGAGCAAGGTGCAGTCTGGAGAATTTTAAACTTTCTCCTAAGTAAACTTCAGAGAACAAGAGCAATAAAAAGTCGAACCTGGGGTACAAATGTAATGGGTAAAAGTCGTATTCTTTCCATAAAAGTTTGTTTTACCTGGAAATTATTGTCATCATTTGAAAACCTATGAAGTTGATATGATTTGAGTTAGGTGGAAAAAATATTTTTTTAAAAAGTAGTAATCAATTTCATGTTCTGTCTGGAATAAAAAAGATATTCAGAATTGCATAAAACCCACGATCCAGTCTTTTGGGTATGACAGAAGAGTAAATTGTGAAAATAAGAAAGAAAGAAAGAAAGGGGGTTGGGGTGGGGAATAATGCCATGTGATTACTGAGTTTTATTTTACCCAGAAAAAATTTGTATTAATAAATTTCAAACAAAGACCCTACATTATTTATTTATCCTTTTATTTGTTTCTTCATTTTAAGAAAGAAGCCACGAAGATCCATGATCTTTCTTTCCCTTTCTGCTTCCTTTTTTCCTCTCTCCCTTAACCTCAACCTCACTGATCTTGCTTCATTTCAATGTGGATGGAGGGAGTGATCTAACTACTACCTATTGAACCACAAGGACCCTCGCCGTGGGTGGGAGGGAAGGTCAGGCCTCCTGGACTGAGTTTGTCTGTCAGCTTCTGCAGGAAGTGGTGTTCTGTGGAGCTGTATGACTAATCCGGGGAGTGGTTCTGAAACACACAGTGGGACTGGCAGAAACCACGCTGGGTACCTTGACACTCTGATGGAATTCCCATGTGGAATTGCCCAGGAGATTAAGAATTCATGATGAAATTAAATTAGTTGAGTTAAAATGAGATGTAGATGTTCTTCCTTGGACAGCATACGATGTTGCCTTGGTGAACTGTTCGTGTTTGTTATTATACAATGTTATGTTATCTGTTCTGTTTGTTGTCTGTGTGTGCCAGGCATTGGGCAGTGACCTCGTGGCTGTGTGGAATGAATTTAGTCTCAGTTTTGGCATTTCACAGAGGTCCCCTCCCTTGTCTTTTGTCTGACAGCAGTCTTTGTAGCACAGACTGCACACGAAAGGCTCTTTCTATTTTGTTAAGTAGGTGAACACCAGTTTGTTCTGATTTATGATTGGATTTTTCCTGGAGAATGGGTAACTTTTGTGTGGCATATGACTATTTTTTTCTGTCATTATTATTTTAGGGATTTTTCTTATGGGCTTGCTCATTTCCTGCAGCTGGGCACGACTTGTTAATGATTCCAACAAACCAGTCTCTTTCTTCCCCATTAGTCAAGATGAACAGGACCAAATTCCATGTCTCTTCTGCTCGAATTCCATTGATTGTGCACTTTTCTATTACATTTCCCTCCCACTCTTCTGTGCGGAGTCTCAGGAGCAGACCCAGATTATCAGAATGAATGGCAGTTTCATTTATTCATAATCTCTTCAATCAGCACCTGCCAATTCTGTCTTAACTAGCAAGACCCATCCCAAAAGCCGAGTTAATGTTAGAAGGCAGGCAGCTTGTGACATAAAAATTGGAAGGAAAGGGGGAGAAATGAGTGGAGGTGAAAGAGGAAGAAAGATAGAAAACAGATAGGGAAGAGCTATGGAATGGAAGGAAGATGAAATGAAAAACGAAAGGAAACGTCTTGAATGTGTTTGTTTTTTAAATAGCAAAGAAAATTCAGTCAGAACCAACTATGTGCAATGATTCTGTCAGGACACTGGGGATCATGCATATCAATCAGTTTTAGTCTCTATCCTTCAAGATTTTCCAATCAAAAACAGAAATCAGATGTGGAAATATTGGAAGACAGATTTGTCTTTGGCTATTGTGTTTCAAGAGATACATAGGAGGAGAGCTTTTAAAAGTAGTGAACACTTGATTTTGGGTGGTGAACACACAATACAATGCACAGATAATGTATTATCAAATTGTGCCCTTGAAACCTATATCATTTTAATAACCAATGTCACCCCAATAAATTCAATACAAAATTTAAACAATAAATAAAAGTAGTGAACATATTTTCCTTCTTTATAAAAGAGCATCAAGTGAGTAGAATAATTTAAAATCTAAAATTTGTACTTTGTGGCTTCTAAATCCCTTTTCTGTCTTGCAGCCCCGGCTGGGGGCTTTGTGGACATCCAGGGGGCGTGGGAGACAGTCACTGGGCTGTGCCCATCTTCTCCAGTCAGAACCTGTGCTACCAGAGAGCTGGGAGGAAGAAAGCTGTTGATGTCCTCTTCCCCAGTGACTATTGTAACTACTGATCTCTGTGTGGCGAATGGGATACTCATTACATCTCGCTGTGCAGGACACTGAACCGAGCAGAGTTCCTTCACAAATGGCCTCTTCTCTCTTCATCATGGACCACAAGGCTGGGTACTGTCCCAGGGTACTGCCTCCAGCAGCACACACAGTCGTTTGAGCAGGAGATCGAGGGGGACACGACTCCCCACAAGGCTGCAGTGTGCTTTGTCGTGTGCGAGGCGAATGTGCACCCGTCCTTGAAGCACCAAAGGAAGTCAGAGAAAGGAAGCGTGCCGGTGGGGTGCTTGGGGTATTTTTGGCAACCATGTTCTCACTACCTGATCTGTGTGTTCGTGTCTATTATGATGTTTACTGCAACTTGTAAAAGAATAGTTACTAAATTGGGATATGATGAACTTCTCAGCTGGAGACAGAACTGGATGGAGCAGGGAAACATTTGGGACTTGAGATGTTGTGTTCTCTTTGAGGTTACGTTTAGATGTTTGAATAAGGAAGGGGAAAAACACTTCCAGAAAACAGAAACAGTTTAGCCGTGACAGTCCATGCAAGGAAAATGGAAATGTTTGAAGTGACTTTTATAGTTGTTTTGTCTAAAAAGAGGACGGGCTCCAGGCTTTGTCCACTTCATCATCACATCCTTTTAGACTTTTGGTTTGCTTGGTGAGTTTCTTTTTTTCAAGATCTTGTTTTTTTATTTTTTTATCCTCACCCAAGGACATTTTTCCATTTTTTGTTCAGATAGAGCGGGAGGGAGAGAGAGGAAGAGAGAGAGAGAGAGAAACATCGATGTGAAGGGACACATCGAGTGGCTGCCACCCGCACGACCAACCAGGGCCGGGGACAAACTGCAACGGAGATACGTGCCCTTAGTGGGAACCGAACCCGGGTCTCTCTGTACCGCAGGCCGACGCTCTAACCGCTGAGCCAAACCAGCCAGGGCCAAGATCCTGTTTTATTTCAGAAAGTGTTTGGTGGTCCTGGATGATGGATTTATTATAACACTGTTTTGGATTTTGATCCTTTTTTAAGACCAAAGGCTCTGTTGGGTTGTCACTGGAAGGGAGTTTGAAAACTCCATACAATCTCATCTAGTCTCTGCCTTCAAGGGATACAGTCATACAAGTGCGGTTGTTTCCAGACTTGTCAAGAGCCTCTGGCAATACAACTCAAAATAATTCAGGCCTAGGCTGGAAGGAAAAGATGAACACTTTCCTCAGAGGAAAGCTGTTGGGGGTCTAGATGGAGGGACCTCTGGGCAAACCCAACTCTTTGGAAGGATAATTAGTATGTAAAAAGGGGAGTAGAGACCGTTCTGGTAAAAAATCCCTTGTAATTACCCCACCAGGAATGTTCTCAGGATGTTATTAAAGGGGTTGTGGGACCAATTCAAAGGGGCTGAATGATCAATGGTTGACCTTTTATCTCAAGGAGAATTTCACCAAGGCTAAAGTCCCCTTTCTTTATAAGTTGCCTATCAAGAGAGTAACATACAAAAAGCAGTGGTTCTGGTGACAGATGGTTACTAGACTCAGTATGGTGCTCATCACATCGTAAGGTATATAAATGTCAAATTACTATATTATACACATTAAACTAATATCATATTGTATGCCAACCATATTTAAATAAAAACATTGTCAATTATATAAAACAGAAATTTAAATGATGTAATCTAACTTTCTTCTATTAGTATAACCAGTACGATTTGCAAGGATGTCTTACTGGGATGTTAACAAATATAGCAACTATTATATTTGCTACATATATATTGATATAACCAGGTTCCAATAATTGATGAAAGAAGTAAAAAGCAGTAGTTCATTTGTTAGTTCATTTTTTGTCTGTCTACGCTCTTAGCCCCACACATCATGCATAAATTATACTTAATGTATTCTATACATGTTTAATAAAACAAAATGCATAGAAACCTTGTTTAAAGATCGTAAAAGTATGTGAACTATCACTTCAATGAGATTTGGGGTGAGAGAAGTTTTCTAAAACAAGTCACTAAGATTAATAAAAGTTACTTTGTTAAATTAGGGTCTTGAAAATCCAATGAAGAGCCATATCTCATTCCTCATCCCTCCTCTCTCTCCCTTTTTATTCCTTCTCTATTACAGAGCTGAGGGGTTTGCGATAAGGACAGAATTTATTCTGCAATCACATTTTCCCCTATTTGTATGAGAACAAAAAAATGACTCAGGGAATTTGATGTGCAGGCCCAAAGGCACACGTGTTAAACTCAGCTTTCCACCGTCCTGTGGCTCCTGGACCTGGCTGCGTAATTAGGCCTGTGCTCACCCCGCCCACTTCACATCCTGCCCACTTGGCTTGTACAGCTGAACAATAGTCTTTTTTTTGCCTCGCCACTTGTCCTCCGGCAATGAGAGGTTGCTTCACTGGTTGCTCACTTTTGACTTACTTAGTTCCCTCTGATTCTTTCTTTCTGAAGTTCACCAGTTTGCCTGGTTACTGAGGTGTCAGCTCAGTCATCTGAGTAAAAGAAAAAGTTATTTATTTAGTAGAAACTTGATAAATGGGGGAGAGGGGGGTAAAAGCATTTTAGGGGAAATGAATCAATTGCCTCAAACTTAGAAAATTCTTAATTATCCATGACTAACAGGGTCCATGAAGAGAGATGCCATTGAAATACACGTAATTAAAAACCTTTGTAAGCCAAGGGTGCAGCTTGGTTCCCCCGCACACTTTGATTTTTAAGTGGAGCCCTTCCCTTTTCCCGTCCACCATTTGATTATATTAAGAACCACAAAAATGCACCTAAAACAGCCTGGCAGGCAAATGGATTTAGAATAGAACCAAGGGTCATTTACAAATTAAATAATCAAATGTTGAAAATTGAAAATTAAATATAAAAAGATAATCTTTCTTTCTTTAGTAACCCACAGCCCTTATAATGATTATCAGAGTATTGAAACCACCCAAAAAGCAAAGGATAAATTCACAGAAACAGAAAGTAGAATGATAATTGCCAGGGACCTAGGGTGGTAGTTGCCAGTGACCTAGGGTGGTAGTTGCCAGGGACCTAGGGTGGTAGTTGCCAGGGTAAGAGGATGGATGGGCAGTTGGTGTTTAACTGAAACTTATCAGGAGTTTCAGTTGGGGAAGATGAAGAAAGTTCTGGAGATGGATGGTGGTGATGGTTACATGACAATGGGAATGTACTTAATGCCACTGAACCACAACACTTAAAAATGCCTAAAATGGTACATTTTATGTATATACTTTTTACCACAATAAAAATGCATAAAGAAAGAAAGAGAGACAGAGAGAGAGAGAGACAGAGAGAGCAAGACAGAGAGAGAGAAGGATGAAAGGAAGAAAAAGAAAAAGAAAAAGAAAGAAGAAGGAAGGAAGGAAGGAAGGAAGGAAGGAAGGAAGGAAGGAAGGAAGGAAGGAAGGAAGGAAGGAAGGAGAAGGGAAGGGAAGGAAGGGAGGAGGAAGGAAGGAGGAAGGAAGGAAGGAAAGAGAAAGAAAGAAAGAGAAAGAAAGAAAGAAAGAAAGAGAGAGAGAGAGAGAGAGAGAGAGAGAGAGAGAAAGCAAGAAAGAGAGAAAGAGAAAGAAAAAAAAAGGAGTAATTTTAGGATGGGCTGCAAGAAATTACCAGTTGAATTAACTATGCTGGTTGTTGTTTGAGCCTAATCCTCCTGAAATTACTGTTGGGGCATCTCTGCAAAAGAAATGAGGAAAGAAGTCTGAACACAATTTGGAGTAAAACACATGTGAAAAATATGATAGAGGGTCTTTATTTAAAGTGTGGCTGAAGGACGCTGACTCATTGGATAACTGAAGTATTTGTGGCTTGAGTAATGGCCGAGCCAAGAATCCTGGAGTCAGTTAGACTCTTCCTTGGGGAAAATAAAAAGGAAAGGTCAATTCTATTCCACTCTATCTTGGATATTTTGCTCAACAATGGTTTTGACCAAGTCCAAATTCCTCAAACAAGGGAGGAATGTTCAGTGTTTTTGTAACCTTGATTAACAGTGATTTTATTTCAAACGAGGAGGCATACCCATATGGGGACGAGAGGTAGAAAGGAAAGAACTAAAGTAGGAATCTGTTTTTGTCCTGGGATAATAGGGGTCTTACCAGTGGGGTCAGTGCCACTTTTAATCTCATGCTGAGCAAAGACACTCTTTCATCAGCTGGGCAAAATATCTGCACTCAAGTGTGATTGATTCAACCAAACACCTAAATTATTAAATTATTCTGGTACAATTATACTGATACAAATATACTGATTATTTTGTCTTCCTAAGTTTGCACTTATTTCTGAGTATTTTCTGGCTGGGATAAAGTGATAATTTATGAATCGGTGCTTGGAACTGCATGGCCCAGAACTGCTGTTTTCTGTGAAGTCCATGAATTAGGTTAGCAGGAATCCGGTCACCTTAGGGATGTTGTTGAGTGTGGTCAAGCAAGGATATTCTAGAGCCAGACTTCCTGGGCTGGAATCCTGGCTCTGTCCCTTAGAAGATGAGATGTTTGCCCTTTAGAAAATGGGTGTTTGCCCAAATCTCTGTGCCTTGGGTTTCTCATCTCTAAAAGGAGGACTGCAATAGGTCTTACATTACAGGTTGTTGTGAAAATATGATTTAAAACAGGTAAAATGCTCTGAACAGTGCCTGGTGTGTAGAAATTGGGTCATTAAAGTTCGCTATAATGACCATTCATCATTGCCTCTCTGGAGGAAGACATGACTAAAACAGTGAGGGTAGTTTAGCATTTGCATTGCAGAGTCCAAAACTCAATAGTTATATCAAATCATCATGTTGTGCACATTAAATATATTACTATTTTATTTGTCAATTATACCCCAATAAAGATTAAATAAAGAAGAGAAGCCTCTAGGCTGCTATGCACACATATAGCTGAAAATAAAATACTGGTTTTAATGAAACATTCCTGCATTTGCTCATTCATTGTTTACCATGTACCAGGCATTGGGGATATCAAGTTAATTACGGCATGATTTATTATGGTGCTCAGTCTACTGGTAGAGATACTCTCATAAAGAACTTCTTATGCACTATGTAGATGCAAAGATAGACGTAAGTATGAGGTTATCACTGAGATGTAAGGGAGGAAACGTCAGGGATAGGGGAGATGATGGAGAACAATAGCCAGAGAAAATTCCTGGAGGAAGTAATTCCACAAAATATGGATTTGTCAAATAAAAATTAATTTTAAAAATCTTTAATGTTTCAGTCTATGTCTCTAAAAGATTCTATTTCTCTCTCATAACAAAATATTTTTATTATCCCTAAAAGAAACAATGGCCACTTAACTGTAAAAAAACATCTGATTATCAATAGCCTCATATATGTCATATTATTTTTTAGCTGTTTTATATGATCAAAATACAAATAAAGGCAAACCTTGTAATGGGTATATGTCTCTTAATTGTCCCTTCATCTGTGTAGGTTCCCCCTCCATCTCTCATCTCTCTCTATCTCTTTTTTTATTCCTTGTAATTCAATTTCTGAAAAACTGGGTTGTTTATCTTGTAGAGCTTTCCATAGATGGATTTTGCTGACTGCATCTCCATGGTGTCATATACTATTTTTCTCTATTCCGTATATTACCTGTACATGTCTACTTAGATTTAACGGCTTATTCAGATTCAGGGTCAATATTTTGGGGGTGGGCAAAACTACTTCACAGACAGTGGGATGCGTTTCTATCAGGAGGCACACACTGTCTGGTCGTCTTTGTTTTTAAGATGATCGAAGCCCATTTATGCCTCGTTCTATTCATTCACTGGGGTTGTCAAGTGGTCCTATTCCAATTCCAGTATTCCTTTTTTTAGCTGTAATTCTATAAAGAGTAATTTGTCCTCATTTATTATTTGCTTACTCAGTGGTATAGTTGGTACAGGAAAGGCAAGATGAGCACCTGATTGAAAATCTGTATTGACAGTGGCTCCATGACCCCACAGGATCAACACCTTTAAGGTCAATACAATTCTATTCAGCACATCATTTTACTAAATGGTGAGCCTATGGGTTATTATAAATACTTGGCATGAAAAGAAAAATTTTCTGCTTGTAACATGGTTTTAAAAACACTCTAACTTTCCCCAAGCTTTTAGTAAAAATAGGGTTTTTATTTTTACAGCATTTACAAAGAGATAATCTTGCTGAACTGAAAACCTAGACTACATCTGATATCATTTTAGTTTTCAGTGACCTACTTACTTCGTGGCGTGGTTTACAGCTGAGGTTTATTGCATTAGCAGAATAACGCTTTGGTCATTCACTTAAAAAAAATCCTCTCAGCCGTGGCCAGTTTGGCTCAGCTGTTGGAGCATCGGCCTGCAGACCAGAGAGTCCCAGGTTCGGTTCCTGCTAGTGGCACGTACCAAAAAAAATCTTCTCAGTTTTATTCTCTGATATGGAATAAAACCTTTAACAGTCAAAACTGGCTTGAGGTTAAATCATCATTAGAACAATTTTTTACTTTGAACCTAAAGTTGATGTGGGCTTTGGCATTGATGTATACAGAACCCATGTTTCCTCAAAGGCAAAGGAAAAATATATTCCTACCACTGTATGCAGAATGAGTAAACACATACACAGGCTAATAAAAAATGGAACATTTAAGAAGCATTGCATTTTAGGTGTTTTGTAAAAGTCCCTTTTAATTTTAGTCCCGAGTGAAATCAGGTCTTTGCGTTTGTTGGTGCCATACAACATTAACAGTAGTAGAAACATGGACAACCTCTGAGTTGTTGGGTGGACTTCTGTGTGACCTCAAGTCCCTGACTCCCTCCATTGGAGACTGGTCGACCCAGATCCTGACCAATTTTCCTCTTGCCCTCTCCCTCCAAATCACTTAAATCCTTTGTCTCCAACTACATTAAATCTATTCAGTGTTTGCCTCCACAATTTCTTAATATCTACAAAGAGTGAATTGATTTCTATCCCCGGAATATGCCAGCAGGAAGCAGTAGGGTGTGCATATTGGACCGGCCCCAGTTTGAGGGACACACCAACAAGGGGGAATATTGTCTTCCTTCTCATTCTTTATTTTTTTAGAGCATTTTTATTTCTTATCCAGATTAGTCTGACCTCAGCCCAAGACAACTATATATTACTTTTAACAGCGAAGTTGAATGTCGCCTGGGTTGCGTTGGTGGTTTTCCATGAATGTAATATGATAATCCCCATGGAGTCACCCCAGTCACTTACCACTCTTACCCTGACAAAAATACTTGGTCCAGGCTATTATGATGTCTCTTATTTTTAATTCAGTTGAAAATGGAAGCATTACAGAGCTTAGAAAAATTAATGAGAAAATTCTCTGTTTTACATCACAGAATACCCCACTCATGATGGATGAGAATAAAAGTATTTTGCTCCAGTTTTACCTCAACAGAAAGGTCTTAAAGTTTTCTGAACATCAGAAATGGCTTTCCAGCTAGGCTTTTAAGGAAGAATCATATGACACAAAAATGGAAATGTCCTGGCAGATAAAATTAACATTCTCCTATTGCACCTGTAGTGCAAACAGTTGTAAAAGGAGTTGCTAAATAATGTATACCCTGGTGATTTAACAAGCAGCTGTGTGCTTTTCTATTTTTAAAAATCCTGAGGGTAAAGCCTAATCCAAGTCTTTCTTGCTCAGAGTTTCTGTCAAATGATCAAATCTTTGGAAGCGTGTTCAGTCAGGACTGATGTGTTGTCTTGAATCTCGCCTCCATTATTAACAGGCTGTCCATACAACTCTAAGGACCTTCTTGTGTTTGTTTATTAACAGGTAGAAATGAACTTGCCATCTTACTCTTGTTCTAATGAAATAAACACATGCCAACTCCCAAATGGGTGTTCAAAGCAGATGGTCTCTTCTTTCTAAAAGACATGACTTACTATCCTGCTTTACCTCTGGGCACAGACCTGTCAGCAAGACTAGTGAGATGGCATAGTATTTTAAGTGACAGTCACTTGGAAAATGAGTTTTGCTTGTTCATTTCATGAAAAACAGAGAGCAACGTCTCCCTCTCTTGTGGTCATACTGTGGAGGCTTGATGACTCCCAACGAAAATTTAGTTTGGATGTCAAGACAGATGATAGCACACAAACACCGAGGGGACAGGCTCCCAAACAGGTCCGAATTGGTTTGAGAGAGCTGGGGATGGGGACCAGCTTGGCTTTTATTATGATTAGGAAGTAGCCAGAGGTGAAGATGTGTCCCAGAGCTTGTGCGGCTGATTTTCAGGATGATGCTCTAACCAACTGAGCTACCAGGCCAGGACCATAATATTAAATATTTTATTTATACATATATTTGTTAATCCTCACCCGAGGACATTTTCCCATTTATCTTAAGATAGAGTCGGAGAGAGGGAGAGAGAAACATTGATGTGAGAAAGACACATCAACTGGCTGTCTCCCGCATGACCCTGACGTCCGGTCAAGGAACGAACCACAACCAAGGTATGTGCCCTTGACTGGAATCGAATTTGTGACTCTTTGGTTCATGGCCCAACACTCTAACCACTGAGACAAACTGGCCAGGGGGAAATATCTTTTAAAATTTCTCCTTTTTTGTATTACCTTTTAGGATTAAAAAACAAAAAACAAAAAACAAAAACCACAACTTAATTTTAAAATGATTTTAGATTTACATAAAAGTTCTGAAGGTAGAGTGAGTTTCCATCTACTCTATACACTGTTCTACCAAAAATATTTTATGGTACATTTCTCAAAATTAATTAACCAATATTGATACAGTGTTATTAACAAAAGTTTATGTTTATCCACATTTTCTTTTACCCAGTGGCCCTTTTCTGTACTGCGGTCCCATCCAGGACACCACATTCCACTGTCATGTCTCTTTAGGCTCCTCCTGACGTGACTGTTTCTCAGACTTTCCTTCTTTTGTTTTGATGTCCTTGACAGTTTCAAGGAGTCCTGGTAAATAGTTTGTAGAATGTCCCTCGCCTGCGATCTGTCTGATGTTTTTCTCATGGTTAGGCTGGAGTTATGGGCCGTTCTCATCACGTTGCATCAAGGGCACATACTGTCAGTGTGACTGGCCACTGTCGATATTAATCTTACTCACTTAGCCTTGGTAGTGTGTGTCAGCAGATAGTTCAGGAAACCCACAGATGACAAGATAGGAAGGACAGAGGGGTTTTTATGTATGATTTCACACAGAAAATTTACTCTTTTGCATATTAGAAAATTGTTAAGTAGGTGATTATGCTCCTCCATCTTCTAAGGGTGAAATATATACACAAATGATTTTGGATTCAGCATGAGAGATTTGTGCTATTATCCATCTGTCTATCTGTCTATCTATCTATAATAGTATAAACATGTGAATATTTATTTTATAGTTTAGATTATAATCTAATGCTACTTTATTTTGTTGCTTATATTGTTTCAGTTTTGGCCATTAGGACCTCTTTCAGTTGATTACTGTGTCCATTTGACATACCCCTATCGTGTTCCTTTGTTAAGAACTTCCTACTTTCTGGCACTGTAAGATGCTCCATTTCATCTTATACAGTTCCTGCACCAGCCCCAGAATCAGCCCTTTCTCTAAGGACGCTGATATCTTTTACTGAAGAAGGGTACTCGGAATCATTCTTGGTTGTGAGGTGAGCTTGTTGCTACCATGCTATCATTGTTTCTAGGTGGCCCTCAGAAAACAGAGCAAGGAAATATATGTGTATATACTAATTCTTGTGTGTGTGTATGTCTAAATATCTATATCTATCTATCTATCTATCTATCTATCTATCTATCTTTCTATCTATCTATATCTGAATATGTCTATGTGTATCCATTTTTATATCAAGCTAAACATGAGTTTATACTTATGCCTGCAACTCTAATCCAGTACCACATGGATTATTCTAGCTTCCACTCCTTGTTTGTCTGTGCCCTCCCACTTCAACAGAGTGAAACTTGGCTTCTACCATCTGCCATCCATTTATTTAATTGCTCAGTTCCAGTTATACATGGATAATAGTTTCAAAATGGTTAATCGGATTTGGGGATATTTTTCAACTTTATCTTCCAACCTATCTCCTGCGATTTTTTTTTTTTCAATTTACTTTGGAAGGCGATTTTTTTTTCAGTTTCCAAAATCTGTGTTTTTATTCTCTAATGGTTCCTTTCATAATGGACTAATAGCTTTTTCTCTTTTCCTAAAGATAGTAATTACAGTTTACAAAATTCATTCTGTCTTCAGGATTATCTCTGTTTCTTCTTCAGTGTTTTTGTTTGTTGATACTGGCCTTTGTCTTTTTTTCTTGGAGGATCTCTTCAAATATCTGATCTTTGGCCATTTAAATATGTCTAATCTTGAGGCAAAATGATTCAGAAATTATACAAGTGCCTAAATAAAACATGTCTAAATAACTTCCTGTGCTACACTACTGATTTAACAGTTGTAATTATAAAAAGAAACAAAAGATATTATTATTGATGAGATGTTAAGCTATTTGTGACCCAAAGACACTCCCTAAATTATAAGTCAGAATTAGGGTCAGAGATTTATTTTTAAATATAAAATACCCTGGAAATTACTACATGTATATAATAAATAGTAGCTGGACATAGAGTGAGGTGCTAAACACACTGATTGGTAGCTGTGTGTCCTGGAGTAGGACTGACTGAACTGTGGGCAACTTTGAGGAGGAGCACCAGCGCTTGAGGGGTACCCCAGAGAACCACCACTTTATAGTAAGAAATACATTTCACTTAATGAGCCAGTAAACATACACAAGTACCAACTTTCCCACCCAAGCCATGAAACAATATTTAAATTTCCTAAGTGCAAAATACTCTGATGTTTGGCATTTTAAAGAGGTCACTAAACTGATTCCTCAACCCAGTAATGACTGAAGATTAAAACTTGCAAAAATGTTGTCCTAAAGGCTTCTGTGAATTAGTCTCTACCTGTCTCTTCATCTTGATATTTTTAAACACTCTCTGTCAAACACCATTGTCATGTCCAAACTATTTAAAATTCCTGGAAGTGCTGGGTTTATCTCGACTTAATATTTTGCACATACCGTTCCTTGGCTTGATAAGCCCTCCTCATTATTCTGCCTGCTAACTTCTTCATGTCCTGCAGATTCAACACAGGCATTATTTATCTTGGAAATATTTCTTGATCTTTTCTTTTTTAAAATTCCTATTCATCCCTGGGCAAGGGGAGGTTTAACTAGTCTGTTCTCTTTTTCTTTGTTTCCATAGAAATTAATACATATGCTATTATTCTACCTAACACACACGTGTGCTAATATAACCATTGACTTTGATATCTGTCTTTTCTGAGAATATATGTTCTGGCCATGGTCTGTGTTTTGTACTTTGTCCTTTGTTGCTGGGGTCCAGCTCAGACTAGGACTCACATGAGAATCAGTGAGAATCCACTTGTACGACTCTGCTATGCTTTGTTGGGGCATGCAGATTAGATTCACTCAGAAAATTATCCCATAAACCCATCTACCTGTCCCCTAAACCTGCATAAACACAGCCCCATGAGTCTGGACTTGAGGCCTATCTGGAGTCATGCTGATTACACAGGGCAATAAGCTGCCTCATACTGTGTTGAGCACAGGAGAGAATGAGCCAAAGACATGGACCTCCAGGAGAGACGGCAGGCTTGTGACTTTGAGCCAGATATCCTCTGCACATGGGTGCGGAGGACAGAGTTCTCCGAACTTAGGGTCTTCTGGATAAAGCACTTCCCCTCCCTGTGGAGTATAAAGAGAGAGGTGAAGAAAGGGAATAAAGACATTTCTCCAATAGTATTTCATTCTGGATATGTATCACAACTCTATTTCCTCTTTAGAGACCTGCAGCTTGGGGTATTGAGTAACTCATTCTTACATCTATGTCCTTAGAATTAAATTAAGTAAAGCAGCCATTGAGGCAAGCTGGAAGCTCAGCAGTTTTGATTGAAAGAGTAAATGTGGATAATAAGTGGGTGAAGGACTAGAATTCATGATGCTAACAGCGGATCTCAACCTGTGGGTTGCGACCCGTTTGGGGGTCGAACGACCCTTTCACAGGGGTCATCTGAGACCATCGGAAAACACATATTTTCAATGGTCTTAGGAACCAGACACAGCTCCTTTATCTGTCTCCAGGCGGGTCCGCCCACATGCAGATACACCCACATACAACATGAGGAACTGTATTAAAGGGTCACAGCATTAGGAAGGTTGAGAACCATTGTGCAGAACATACTCTATTCAGGGGGGAAAGAGGAAGACAAGAGATATTAGAGTATAATATCTTGTTGACTGATGGATTCAAGTGATGACCTATATTATTTGCTATTTTAAATGACAGTTATAAAGAAGAGAGTGAGGATTGTGAGACCTGAGTATTAGAAACATCATTAGAATGAGCATTAATGTTGGAAGAGATCATGCTAGAGGACTGAATGAAGAGTGAGGATAAGTCATGTTAAAATAATTTGGGAGCACAACAGAATGTTCTGGAGGGCTTGCAGATGACTAAATAAGAAGGACAGTGTGGTTATTATGTTAAAAACAAATATTTCTTCATTATATATTTTTATTTATTATTAACTTTTATACTTAACAGATAGCATTTTTCCCCTGAAATGTTTGCTTTTAGGATCAGAAAATAAGCTCATACCATTAGGGACAGTAATGTATTTTGGCTTAAAATAGGAGTCATGTTTTAGAAAGGATAATGCTAGCTGCCATAACAACACCCCAAATATGCAGTGGCTCAACTATGATAGTTTATTTCTCACACATGTGAAGTTTAAATGGGTTTTCCTGGTGGGTGGCTCTCTTCCAAAGATAATTCAGGGGTCTAGACTCCTTCCATCTTGTGGTTCTTCTATCTGTCTCATGCGGCTTCCAAGAACACTATGCTTAGCTCCACTGAGCCGATAGGAAGGAGCAGGAGGAGAAGGCTTGTTAACTGCTTGCTACCAATTTGGGCAGGAGGTGACTTATTTCTGCCCACATTCCATTGGTGAGCACTAGTTATATGGCTTCACCTAAATTCAAGGAAGGCTGGCTCTCCAGTCCACAAATCC
This sequence comes from Molossus molossus, assembly GCF_014108415.1. Taxonomy (NCBI): domain Eukaryota; kingdom Metazoa; phylum Chordata; class Mammalia; order Chiroptera; family Molossidae; genus Molossus; species Molossus molossus. The sequence continues at coordinate 26,028,971 of NW_023425366.1, read as the reverse complement.
CAACTACTTTTCAGCCACAAAGTCATACAATGAAAGAAAGCCCGGGTTTGGACAGGTAATTAGCCGTCTTTCCAAAGATGGATCTTTAGGGATTGTATGTATGTATCCATAATTTGTCCAAAAAAAAAAAAAGAAGACCCTTTCAATAATGACTAAAGTAAATTAAAACATAAATAAAATTCAGTGAAGTACAATTTTTAAATATTTAAAGCCTTCAACAATTATCGACTGTGTAACCAAAAACAATTAGTAAAGATATAAAAGATTTGAGAACCCAATTAACTAGTTTGATTTAATAGCTATAAATAAAACCTATTAATACATGAAGAATTAGAAACCACCCATTTTTCTTAATCAGAAAAATTACAAAAGTGATCATTTTATACTTAGCAAGTTTTAATGCATTTCACAGCATTGGTGTCATACAGCCACATTCTCTGATTATAAGATAAGCATTACCCCATGGGCTCTGCTCTGCTCATTCAGATAGTAGTGTTCTCACTTAAAACCGACTGCCAAGGACACAGTTTGTCATCTTTGCGAAGAAAATACATTTAAAAGCAGCATTTTTACATTTTTAATGACACTTTGCAGATAGTAGTTATGAACCTATTTTCCTCACAGGTTTACCCATCAGCTGCCCTTTCCATTGCTTCATATCACCACCCGAACTTGTAAGACTAAAGCATTTTTTACTTAACCTTTGTGATGGTTTCTGATAACCTACAAATGGAAGGTTGTATGGAAGCCACTGGATTTGTAAACTTTGCTCTAGTTAGAATTAGGCAGCAAATTGTGGGGCATAAGTGAAGCATTATGAACATTTAAAATACAAGTCAAATTCATTGCTGTTTCATTAATGTTCACCAGAATAACAATGTATAATCATTTCAGTAGAAGACAAGAAGTCATTTTCATTTATACCGAGTAGATGGCATCCTTTGTTCAACTTCAAAATTTAACAAAGAATGAAAGAATTTAGCTTAACAAGAAAACAGGAGGAGTTAAGCTTATTTGGTAGCTAGAAATGTCCCCAATATACCTTTGATCATATGTGCCTCCGTGTTGTTTACTTTATGACATAAATTTCCCAGTGTGTTAAACCTCTCAGGAAACCCCTAGCCCTAATCTCTGGCACAGACCCTCAAAGGAAAGAGTTCAAAAACAAGCAAGGCTGTCGTGGGACTCAGGACTTTAGATGGCATGAGAAAGGAGTCAGAGTTACTATGCCTTAGTGTGAGGAAAACTTAGCATTACTTACCTCTTCGTGCTACACAGGAAGATGATAGGCCTGGGTAGATGAAGGTATTTACTCAGGGTCCCCTGGATACTTCAGATCAGAATTAACAACAACAACAACAACAACAAAAACAGTGATCTTTATACACTAGGCACCCATTGGATGTAACAAAAACATGCCAGAGCAGCAAAGTGTGTAGTGGACCAGAAGGGAGAAGAAAGGTAACCGGTAGCATGTCAGGGAAGAACCTGGAAAGGAACCACATAGATGTGCTCATAGACACAGTCTTCTGTGTCCTTATTTCAGTAAATCTAGGTATGCATAATCATACCTGGATTTGATATGACTTATTCATTCACATCATTCAACAACTATTATTAAGCCCCTAGTATGTGCTAAGTCCATAATACCTGTCTTCATGGAGCTTACTTCTATTGGGAACATTCTCCCCCCTACTCGGGGCTTTCAGTGATGAAGCTACAAAACTTGGAACTAAGATGAATTGGGGTAGTAAAGAAGGTTCACACATAAAGTATAGAACGGGGACCTTTAAAGTCACATGTCCCACTACACATCCACCACAATGACTAAAATTAAAAAGACTGACAATACCAAGTGTTGGGGTGAGAAACAAACTCTCATACATTGTTGAAAGGAACTGTGGATGCGAAGGGGCCACATACTAACGTCACAAACTCAGAGACGTAACGTAACCACAAAGGATGGTCTAAAATGAGAACTTTTTAACTAAAAGCGGTTTATGGCAGGTAGTCATGTCCTAGGCCGGTATCTTTCCTGACAAAGGTCAGTACACTGACACTGTCTATTGTCTTTTTGCATTTATGATTACATATCTTTGGAATGTCAAAGTAATTTTCCTTTTTCCAGACCCCTCAAAGCATAGGCGCCACTTGCGGAGACCACAGAGACCCTCGTCGTTATTGAGTTGATTGTTTACTCTTAACTAACCTGTACCCACCTATGTAAAAGATGTATGTGTCTTTCACTTTACTTTTTACCCAATCCACGTGGTTTCCCCATTTTGCTTTCTCTCCCCTCCCTAATCTATCACCAGTAGATTCTATGCAACTCACTTGCATCTTCTCTTTTGATTGTAATGTATAAAATAAGGTGCAAAACTGCCATTCTCTGGAGCATTATGTCAATCCATTGAGACTTTGCTTCCTGGTAATTGTCCACAGTTTGGCTCAAATAAACTCACAAAAATTCTCTATAGGTTCGAATGTTTCTTATGTTGAGAGAACGTAAAATGGTACAAGCACTTTGGAAAAATATCTGACAGTTTCTTTTACAACTAAACATATGGACAAAAATTTCAAGCCTAGATATTTACCCAAGAAATAGGAAAATACATGTCTATGAAAAATGTTTGTAAACATATTCATAGAATATTTATTCATCATAACCAAAAACTCGAGACAGTCTAGGTATTCTCCATAGGAGAATAGATAAATAAACTGTAATATATTCATATAATGGATACTACTCAACAATTTTTAAAAATTGAAATTTTAAATATCATCTAAGACTATATTCAAAGAAGAAGAAATATAAAAGATAATTGCTATCAGGGGAACTTTTCTTCCCCCTAAACACACCATCAAGAAAAGACACATCAGGGAAAGAAAGTCTTCCGGACAGGTCCTGGACTAGTCTTGCTTGATGTCCTGGTTCCTATTGATCAGCTGTGCTTCATATTTGATGCTGGAAAAACTGTTAATCTTCCATTTGAACAAACTGGGGTTAATAGTGCATGCTACCTGACTCCTGCAGCATTGCCAAAACTCTAAGAAGACGTGACCCAGATGGTGGATGGCTAAGGACAAGAGCAAGCTCTGGAGAGCTGATAATGGTTTACCTTTTTCCACTCCAGCCAAGAGGTCAGGCCATGGCTCTAAATTCACTTTATCCCAGTCTAGAACATTCCATGTTTAGGGCCATATTTAAGGCCCTCCTGATGAACTTTTCTATGCTTAATTGCATTAATGGGGCTGTGTTATTTTGAACATTTGTGGTACATCAGAAGTATGGTAATTTATCTATTAGATTGAACGAGAGGCAAAGGAAGCATTTGAGAGCCAGCAGGAAGCCTGTGGTGTCAACTCAGGATCCATTTATATCTGATCCTTCAAGACTGAGAGCCAAATTGCATAAATGGAAGTGAGACTTAAAAATATAAGCGATTTTCTTTCTCGATTTCCAATCTTGGTCAGAGTGCCTGGGCTTTTGAAAAGAACCTCTTCATTCATCCTCTTTCTCACTTCCTGCCAAATCAGCTTGTCCTTCGCAGACATTTGGTTCTGTTACTTCCTCTTCCTTCTTCCTCAGTTCCAGAAGCATCCTTGTTTGTGTGGAATGTCCTGGCAGCCCCTTAGAGGAATAAAGTAATCAAGAAGTCCCTCGCTCTTCCTTCCTTGTGAAAGTTGGGAATGTGAGAAAGAAAGGTGAGGAGGACGTGGACAGAGATTGGAGCCAGATGCTGGCAGAATAGCTCTCATAGATATTGGGTGAATGATAAATTTAAGTTTATAGGACATCTCTTCCAAAGTGACTGAGACTGTCACCTGACACAAGAGGCTGTTCATTTGATTGAAGAAGTGGGTTAAGGCAGAGAATCACTTTATAAAGGAATGCAATTTCTCTGACTTAAAGCATATACATCTAGCCCTGGCTGGTTTGGCTCAGTGGTAAGAGCGTCGGCCCTCAGTCCAGAGAGGACTGGGTTCGGTTCCTACTAAGGGCACATACCTCAGTTGCAGTTTGTCCCCAGCCCTGGTTGGGGTTGTATGGGAGGCAGCCACTCGATGTGTCCCTTTCACGTCGATGTTTCTCTCTCTCTCTCTCTCTCCCTCCCACTCTATCTGAACAAAAATGGAAAACTGTCCTTGGGTAAGGATAAAAAATAAAACAACAACAACAACAAAATATACATCTATAATTTTTTGCCAATCTTTTGATGTAGGGCCAAGGATTTTTTGTTTGTTTGTTTTTGTTTTTGAGTTTGGGTGGAGTATAGTATCATCTTTCTTAGGTAAATAATATTCCCTAATCTACTATCTATGAGTTATAACCTCATTTTCTTATAATGAAGGGAGAATTTAAGGGCACCTGTGAGACAATCCAAGTACATAATCCTTCTAGATTTTTAAGACGCCCACCCCCCTCCCACCGCCTTCTAGTCATTTATGGTCAGAGCTGCGCATCTCTGATTGGATGGGGAAAGCCTCAGTCCTATTGGTTGAAATAGGACGCCAGGAAATCTTTATAAGGGCTGCTGCAGTCAGCAGCTCAGTGCAGAGGTGGACAGTTGAGCACAGAGGTGACTTCTCTATGAGTGCGGTTTGTGTGAGAGGCCCCTGTGCAGAAGCTGCTGGGCTCTGATTTTTTTTTTTTCTTTTTTGGTACGTGCCCCTAGCGGGAACCAAATCTGGGACTCTCTGGTCCGCAGGCGGACGCTCTAACCGCTGAGCCAAACTAGCCAGGCTGGGCTCTGATTTTTAAACTGATAAGAACAGATACTACACTTGATCTTAGCCAAAAGGCTGAGAAGCAATAGGGCTCTGATTTTTTTTTTTTTTTAATTTGAGCCCAGTTAGTCACTAAGGCGATAGGGCTCTGATTTTCTTTTTTTTAAAAAATTGAGCCCAGTTAGTCACTAAGAGCTGTTCTTAGTATATAGCTCCCCCCATCCCCTTTCAGGTTTCAGTTTATCCAATCAATTTCATTGCCAGGAAGAGCCTTGGGAAGAGTAAAAGTTTTAAGAAAGAAAGCGTGCTGATAGTAGAGAGTTTTCCAAATACAATTTTATTTTCTACTTTGTGAACCTACCAAAAGCTGAACCTTAATGTGACCATTTTAATAATAAATAACAGTCCAGAAGTTTTGAGTACCTATCATTTGCCAGCACTGTGCTAGCTTCTGGGAATGCAAAGGGATACTGAGTGATGAACTTCGTGATAAATATTTGTTGGCACAACACTGGCCCCGAGTTTTAGCGCTGGCATACTATTATACACTTTATAACAAAGGAAATTATACAATGCTTGATAGAAATAAAATGAAGCAACTAGCGTTTGCTGAGAATCTTGTGGAAGACATCCAGAAGGAGTTTACATTTGGGCTGGGTGTTGAAGGGTGAGTATGTTCGTGAGACCAGGAAGAGGGTGAGGGCACCCTAGGCAGAAAGAAAGAGAGAGACGTGTAGTATGGACTACTCAGTACACTGACATATCATGCTTGAGTAATTGGTTATAGGATAAGCAGGGTATAAAGTTGTGTAAGTCAGAGTTCTCCAGAGAAACAACCAGTAGGATGTGTGTGTATACAAATTTGTATATGTATATGTTTATGCATACATAGTAATTATGGAGTCTCAATATCTTCAGCAGGTAAGCCAGAGAGTCAGGAGAGCTAACGTTGTGTGTTGACCAGCCAAAGTCAAATCTCCTTCCACCACCATATATTTGACCTCCTTTACCCTTTACTGTCGCCCTACGCGCCTTCCCTCTGGTAACCACCACACTGTTGTCTGTGTCTATGAGTTTTTGTTTATTTGTCTTATTTGTTCGTTTGTTGCTTTCAGTTTTATATCCCATATATGAGTGAAATCATATGGTTCTTAATTTTTTCTGACTTATTTTACTTAGCATGGTATTCTCAAGGTCCGTCCATGTTGCTGCAAATTGTAGTATTTCATATTTTCTTATGGCTGAGTAGTATTTCGTTGTTTGTATGTACCACATCTTCTTTATCCAATCATTTCTCAAAGGACACTTTGGTTGTTTCAATATCTTGGCTACTGTGAATAATACTAAACTCATTAAAAAATACCCTTACAGAAATACTGAGGATAATGTTTGACCAAATATCCAGGCACGTCATGGCTCAGTCAAATTAACACATAAAGTTAACCATCATAGAGGTCATAAGGTTCAAAAGGAAATCCTCGTTATGTTCTCCCCTGCTAGAACTTAAAACATGGAACAGTGTTCTTGAACCTAGAAGTACTCAGCCACGTTTGCATTAGAAGTCTATGAATGCCTGTTAGCTGCTGTCAACCAAAACTGTGTAGGTCAAATAAAGATGTCTAAAGTGGCCAGGAATTTCATTGAGAATTTTAAAATGTTTTATGAAAATGTCATCTTTGGGGGCTTAGTGTCAACTTATGCCATCTGGTAATATTTGTAGGACTAAATTTAAAAAACTAAAATTATGCTGGAACAAAGCACTGATAATATGGGGGGCTATTTTCGTATCATGTGTTGATTTGTTGAGCTGTTCTGGGAATCCTCCACCCACCCCTCCCCACAAATATCCATGCCTTTTTGCTAAATATTGCGCAACCAGCTAAATTAAAGTATTTCCTCACTATGGACTGCGATTAGCTTGAGCACTTGGAATTTAAGAATGGACAGTGGTTTATTTAGTAGAAAACTAAAGGCAGCTGCAAGTTTATTCTATACTATAGAGTAAGTAATAGCCAAATTCCTCATTTGGGCTGTGTCCTTTGGGCTGTAGATCTTTAGCAATACTGGGATGGTGACAATTATAATAGCCAATTATTGTATCTGACTGAACCAAGTTGCTTTACGTTAATTAAATTATTGTCCTCATTTTACAGATAAACTGAGACTTACTGGGTTTTAAACCTTGATTAAGTGTACATATCTAGCTTGCTGCAAAGATGCTAGACTATTGTCATCTTCTTTTATTGATGTTGATAGTGAACCTGAATGATTTCTAGCTCAAGATGTACTACTTTATATCTACATTCTCCGTTGTACCTACATAGATTAAATTTGTCAATTACTACTTGGAACGATCTCAAAATAACTTCTCTGTGTAGAAGAGAGGGCTATTTCTCGAGAGGTTTGTGAATAGATAATGGATACAGGTTATTTCTATATTTCTATGTAGAAAAAATTAATACATTCTTAAAAGAGAAAAGAATAGGTTAGTGTCGGGAAAGGGAGGGGCATAGATCTACTCACTGTTTTGTTCAAGTGGTATGCTGACCTATGTGCGAAGCTTCAGTTTGTTTTCAATTGTACCTCTGGGTCATCGACACTTCCCCAACCTGGTTACATCCCTGGAAGTTGAACCCAATGAAAAATCCCTTCTCACAAGCTAAAATGATCATTTTGTTGCATTGAGAGGCGACAAGCTCAGAGGCAATGGAAAAATCCCCACCTGGAGGAAGGCTGAGGGTCATCCATCCTGTAGGCATGCTCCAGGGCACATCTGATCCCCTGAAGCTCCCAGAGGCACAGCCTGATCTAAGGGCAGGAAGGTCTCCTTTACTCACCTGTGTCTATTTAGAACAGCCCACAACACCTTTTATAAGGACAAAGAAAATAAAACACACTGGACTGACTTGGGAGAAACACATATTCATGTTAAGTGTGATGGTTTTTCTGCATGTGCTCAGCATAAACCATCTAATTTCTAAATGGGAAAATAATGCTCTTCCCTGAATACTATTGAGAGGAGAATGTAAGGGAGGAGTAAGAGACAAGTGGACCACACAGGCTCTCATGACTGCCAAATCCTCACTAAGAACTGATTCACTGATTCATTCACTCACTCCTGCAGCCAGTAGTTATTGTGCAAATATAAATGCCAGATACCCTGCTCACTGCTGGGAGACAATTCAGATTTAATCTCTGCCCACGTGGAGCATATAGTGGAGAAGAGGAAAGAGGGAGCAAAGAACAGTAAACACATGCTTTGTGCATAGTTCTACAGAAGAGACATGACAAGATATTACATGGCTATAGATCTGTGCCATGAACAACCTCGTCTAGACTAGAGTTTCTAGAAGAGCTTCCATGTAAGTTTCAGGTACACCCAGGTCTGAAAAATGAGTCAAAGCTAGGAAAAGGGCCGGCAAAAAGAAGGATGGATGGAGCTGTTCAGATGCAAGGAACAACGTGCTATCTCATTTTCATGGGTTGGCTGGAATTTTAATAGCTTGCTTTTGTAAGCTCTTACTAAGTTCCAGGTTTATGCTAAGAGCTTTACGAACATTGTGACACTTAATCCTTAATAGCAACTCTGTGAGGTAACTATTATTTCCTGTTGAAATAAAAGACCTAGAGAAATTAGATGACAGCAAATGGAAGAATTGGTTTAGGTCCACATGATACTTATAAGATATAAAAGGGAGAAAGATCGAGGCAAAAAGAGTAGGAGGTGGTGGAAATTCTTAATCTCAAGCAGTGTAAGCGCTTTTCTCAGGCCCCATGTCTGAACTCAGTCCAGCCACGTATGAAGTTCAGCTATTGCTGGAGTCTGGGACTCTAGTAGCTGGTGCTAAAGAGAGACTTCTACTTTTGTCTAAACCACTCTCTTAGTTTGGGCTGCTGTAAAATAATAGCATTGATTGGGCCGCTTAGACCACAGAAATTTATTTCTCACAGTTCTGAAGGCTGGGAAGTTCAAGGTCACGGTGCCAGCATGGTGGGGTCTGGTGAGGGCCTCTTCTTGGATTGCAGATGGCTGTCTTCTTGCTGTGTCCTCACCTGGGGAAGTACGGAAGGAAAAGCAAGCTTTTTTGTGTCTACCATTATAAGGGCACTAATCTCATTATGAAGGCTCCACCCTCATGATCCAATTACCTCCCAAGGCCTCCTCCCCAAATACTATCACACTGGGGACTAGGGTTTCCACATATGAATTTGGGGGGACACAAACATTCAGTCCATAACCACCACCCTTCTTAAATTCCTGATCTCCGATGCGGGGTCCTGCTGGAGTACTGTTTCTAGAGCAGTCCTTTTGGGACATTTTCCCCACTTCAAGATTGACTTTGACATCTATTGGGGTTCAAGGCTACAGGGTGGGGAATCAGGTGTGGTGATGATGCACGCTGGTGGTGGACGTGAGCGGGAGTATCACTGCATTGAAGGTGGGTCCGAGTTATCGACTGTTGGAAATTGAAACTAAGCTCAGCCCTGAGGTTCCTGAACTTCTAACTCTTAGAAAGAACAAGCTTCTCTTTTGTGACTTCCTCCCCAGGGCATCCACCCTCCACAAAACAAAGCTCATAATGTCTGAAATGCTCATCAAGTCAGGGCTCTTGACGAGTTTCCTTTCCTGAACTAAGCATTTCCCGTTAGCAAAAGAGCTCGTGGAGCAGAGAAATTTTGCCCAAACGATGAAGGGGCCCGCCGGACCCTCCAGCCAGTGAGACACAGGGTGGTCTGGCCCCACTATCATTTTTTCACCCTTTTTTCAGTCTGGAGTGGTGAGGTCCAAAAAGAAATTCCAAGAAGTGATGTTGCTCTTGGCTAGGCATGCGCAGTGATATTCTGTCAGACTAGTTCCTAACTTTTGGGTTTACCAGCGCTTTTTAGTATCTGATGAAAACTATAGACCCTTTTCCCAGGAAAAGTTACCACACAATATTTTATACATAATTCTGGAGCATATAGTCCCAATCATGGCCTAGAGGTTGAGCACACTTGGTTTATATGTTGCAGTGAATAAGGGCACCAGGATAAATTGATGACTGCTTCTCAGAAGAATTCTTCAACACTGCAAAATTCAGTCTGGAACAAGGTGAGGTGAAAATTATTGATCAATCTCTAGGGATCAAGCAAGTGTAATTGATCTTTCTGTTGTACTTAATTTGGAGGCTGTAGTCATGTTCTAGTGAGGAAGGCGATGCGATTTAAATCATAGTTTTTAATACGATGCTCACTTTTTAAATAAGCCGGTGGACTATCTTTGGAGAATAGCAATGGTTGTGCTTAAATGACCTCACTTCTTGTGAGAATAGTAGTGCGATACTTAGAGATGTACAGTTACTACAAAGAACCCAATTAAAAAATGGGCAGAGGAACTAAATAGACACCTCTCCAAACAGGACATACAAATGTCTAAGAGACATATGAAGAAATGCTGAACATCACTAATCATCAGAGAGATGCAAATTAAAACAACAATGAAGTAACACCTAACACCTGTCAGAATGGCCGCCATCAACAAAACATCAAATAACAAGTGTTGGAGAGGTTGTGGAGAAAAGGGGACTCTAATACACTGCTGGTGGGAATGCAGACTGGTGCAGCCACTATGAAAACAATGTGGTGTTACCTCAAAAAATTAAAAATTGAACTGCCATTTGACCCAGTGATCCCACTTCTAGGAATATACCCTAAGAAGCCTGAAACTCCAATCAGAAAGAATATATGTACCCCTATGTTCGTAGCAGCACTATTTACAATAGCTAAGATCTAGAAACAGCTCAAGCGTCCATCAGTAGACGAATGGATAAAAGAGCTGTAGTACATATCCACAATGGAGTACTATGCAGCTGTAAGAAAGAAAGGGCTCTTATCCTTTGAGACGACATGGAGGGACCTGGAAAGTATTATCCTAAGTAAAACAAGTCAAGCAGAGAAAGACAAGTATCATATGATCTCACTTATTTGTGGAATATAATGAACATAACAATCTGAGGAATGGGGTAGTCCCAGAGACGTGGAAGTGGGGTACAGACTGACAATCCCCAGAAGAGGGGGTGGTGGGGAAGACATAAACCACAGAACTTATATGCATGTATGCATGAACAATGGACATGGACAACAAAGCTGGGGACAGGGTGAGTAGGGAGGGGCAGGGGCAAATCAGTGGGGGAGAAAGGAGAAACATCTGTAACAAAAATAAATTAATTAATTAATAAAATGAAATAAGAAGTCTCAAAGTCTTGTCCAATTTCTGCAATTGTTAATACTTGACACTTTATAAAGGAAAAGAAAAGGGCCATGAACCTTGGCTTTTCCCAGGATTCTAAAACGGCAACGCCCTTAACAACAGTGTGTACCAACAGCCTGAAAAAGGCGCCGTAGACAATGTGGGCTATTTTAATTTGCTACAGCCCTGAGGCACCCAGTCATGGGTTGCACCATACAGGCCTGTCCAAGAGCGGAGTGTCTACGTGGAAGTAATTAGAAGACAGCAGCCCTCTTTTCAGAACATTCATAAAACCTCAGTTAAAACCACAGCGACGTGATACTGCATATCCAGAATTTATTATATCCCAGACACATCCTTGTCCAAAGGAGGTGTACGGCAAAGTCTGTCCGGGCACTTGTGGACTTCAGTGTTTCTCTTAAGAAAAAACTGAGTATTACATTGAGTGGTCTCTCAAATATCAGTGGTGGGATATGCTGTGCGTGCATGTGTGTATGTTTGTGTGTGTGTGTGTGTCTGTGTCTGTGTCTACGTGTTAATTATGTGACAGCTCATCAACTCTGAGCAGGCATTAAACTGCAAGGGAGGGTGTTAAAACAAACCGTGAATTTCATGAGGGGTCTATTCAGGCATGTCACATACTGTCAAAGAAGTCAAAGTCCTGGTTCCCGTCTCCAGGGTTTCCCCTCCACCAACTTGTTCAACATGTGAGCTTGGGGAGCAGAGGGGAGTGACAGGTATTAGCAGGTCCTGTGAGTCACCACATGGTTCTTGTAATCCCAAAGAGATATTTCTTTTTATAGCCAAAGGAACATAATTTTATGTTCTCGGTGACAAATGAGAGATTTAATTTGCTTTTGGCAATCAGCAAGTTCTTGGTTAGCTATTTCCTTTGCTTTTTCTTGTCAGTTTCTAATAATAGGGATTGCAGCTACTGTGTCCAGCAGAAGTTAGAGGCCACGCTCAGGGTAGGGATCTCCTCTCAGTACTGGGCTGGAAGTGGTCATGGGACACCATGCTACTTACCTGGAGCCAGTATTTGTTAGCAAACTAAAGTTCATGTAGATACCACATTAGTTTTTTTTTTTTAAGTTAGCAGAACTGAATAATTCTTATCATTAAAATTAAGGTGTTATTTTCAAATAATTAATATACCATACAATTCACCCATTTAAAGTGTACATTTGAATGTTTTTTTAGTATATTCATAGTGTTGTCCAATTCTAGAACATTTTGTGTCCCTCAAAATGTTCCCCACGTCTGGAAGTAGTCACTTCTCATTCCCACCTTGGGTTAGCCATCTTGGTAACTATTTTTTTTAACACCTTAGTTTTAAAACTTATTTATTAAGAATATTAAACATGGGAAGAGATAAACCACAGAACTTATATGCATGTGTATGCATGACCAATGGACATGGACAACTAAGCCGGGGACGAGGCAGAGGTGGGGTGGGGTGGGGGTGCCAATGGGGTAAAAAGGTAAAATATCTGTAACAAAAAAATAAATAAAAAATTCATAAAAAAAAAGAATATTAAACAGTATACACAACACACTATAAACATATAAACAGTAGCAAATAAGCACAGGCTGTGCCAAGTGATTTACATAGATCATTCATTTAACAGGCACGAATCAAATGAGTTGCCAGGCATTGTTCCACATGTTCCCCTCCCGTGGGATGTACATGCTAGTGGGGTGGAGGAGAGATAATAAACAAGGTGAATGTTAAAATACATAATATGCTACATGGAAATAAGTGCTATAAAAATTAATTAGTAAAGGGGAATGGGAAGTGCTATCATTATTGTGAATACTGATATACTGGTATAAAAAATAATTATATTTGAAATGTTTTTGTATTTTTAATATATTTTTATTGATTTTTTTATAGAGAGAGGAAGGGAGAGAGACAGAAATATCAATGTGAGAGAGAAACATTTATCGGCTGCCTCCTGCACAGCCCCCATTGGGGATCGAGCCCACCACCTGGGCATGTGCCCTGACCGGGAATCAAACTGGGACCTCTCAGTTTGTGACACAATGCTCAATCCACTGGACCACACCAGCCAGGCTATTTGGAATGTTTTAACTGAGATAAAATCAACATGTAACATTCTATTAGTTACAGTGTACAACATAATTTGATATCATATGTATCACAAAATAATCATCACAATAAGTCTAGTTATCCATCAGCACACATAGTTAACCACTTTTTTGTTGTGATGAGAACTTTTAAGATTTATACAATACCATGTTGTTAACTATAGCCACCATACTGTCCAATACATCCCCACGACTTTACTTATTTTATAACTGGAGGTTTGTACTTTTTGACCACCTTCATGCATTTCCCCCCAAAGGAGATTTTCTTCAAGGACATTATTAAAATTTCTCTTAAGAGAATGGCGTTTCGATCCAGAAACCAGAATACGCAGATTCGGTTACCCATCCACCCTGAGATCCTGGAAGACACATAAATATGCAGAAAATAAATGTGAAAGAGCAAAACTGAGGAGCACTTCGGAGTTCACTGGGTTTGTCTCTCGGCCTTGGTGTCCACCTTGTGGAGACTGGCCAGACCTCACTGGACAGCTCTTCAAGCTGAATGTGTACAGAAGGGCCCGGACATAGGCAGGTGGTAATGTGTACTTTGCTCACAGGCCAGAACCAAAGTCCGTGACTTTCCGGAACGAATCTGAAGAAGAGCACTCGTGCCCCGGGGAGCTGAGAAGGGAGCCTGCGCAGTGGAATGCAGAGATGTGCCCCACGCCTGGAGTCTCTGTCCCAGGCTTCCCGGTCTGTTCATCCAACAGCTGCTTATTGAATACCTGTTGTGATAGGGGATTTGGGGATGAAAAGATAAACAATGACCCCGGACTCATAGAAATTATAATCTACTGGGGGAAACACTTTAAAAATGCTTTCAATAAAATGTAATGACCCTGCTGTGTATCATAGTGGTTAGGGGCCCAGACTTGGAAGCAAGAAGACTTGGGTTTGCATCCCAGCTAAGTGACTGTGGGCAACTCAATCTCTTTAGTCTCAATTCCGGCCTTTGAAAATGGAGATGATAATAATGGTAATTACCCCAGGGGTTGCTTAGAATGGTGTCTTACATAGTGAGTGCTATACAATACTACAGAAGTTTCTCTATTCAAAAAAAAAAGGAGGGAGCTGTTTGCTTACAAGGTATCTTTCCCATGTGGCCTCAGGGAAGGGGAGAATCCACACTCACAGCTACTGGACCTGTGTGCCTTTGGAAGATCCCAGAACTCCAGTGTGGGCCAGTATTTCCCAGAATGTGACTTGTTCTGATCAGCACGTCTACATAGGAGTCCAGGAGGGTTTTCTTTTCCCTAATTCAACCTAGGGAAGGAGAGAGTTCAGGGTGGGGCAGGGACAGAGAGGGGCCTGATTTCTTGGCCTATAGGTCAATATCCTGATTTATATTCTTTTTTCTGATCACTCTGTAGGCCTGAGAGTCAAGCTTGTGTACCAAGCTTGTGTCAAGCTGAGTGGGGGAGGGGGACAAGGTGAGTGCACTCTCAGGTAAGTATGCCCCCCATGGTCCACATGGCCGATCTTCCTCTCCTCCCCTTCCCCGGGTTTCCTCGCTAGAGCAAGGAGATTAGGTGATTCCACCCTCTCACCCCCTGATGACCTTTAGACACTACCCCTTTGACACTTCCCTCAGAAGCTTCTGAATAGGGCAAGACAGGACACTGAGTTCTTTCCAAGGTCTTGATTCTAAGCTAAGAATTAGCTTCCAACATCATGTCCCATATTAAATTACCTATCTTTAATCTGTCCAACCTAACCACTAGGCAACATTAAATGACAAACACTGGCTTTTAGGATAACTCCAAATCATACAACACTGGCAATGAAAAAAACGGAACCATATGAGTTATCTTCCATCATTCAGTGAACCTGTCATTCCCTCAGAGAAATGGGACAACCACAAGTAAGTATGTTTCATCTTGCTGCCACAAAGAAATGCAGTCAAAGGAAGGAAGGACGCGAGGGGGAGGGAGAGAAGGAGTTCCTTTCTTTTCTCTGTATGGACATTAAATAGCAAAACCGCTCTCCTCATTTGTTTTTCAATTTACCACAATATTATCCCCATTTTATGAATTCGCACGTGGAATTTTGGAGACTCCCAACTTGACCAAGCTCCATGGCCGGGAGGGCACCCAGCACTGCTGCTAATAGTCTGTGTTTGTTTCTGCATCAGCCTCTCCCTCCACCCCAGGGAGGCAGCTTCTTTCCTCCCGGCCACTTTTCCTGCAGTTTGGGGGAACAGGTGTGCCTTGAGTCTGGGGGTGTGCAATTCTCCTACGGGGTGTAAAAACAGGGTTTCAGTGCACACAGTTTTTCTTTAGCTATGTAATCATGAATGGATAGTACAGAAAAATAGCTACTCTCTAATTTGTCCTACTGTGGGTTTAAAAAAAATAATTAAAATAGCATTTTAGCCCGGCCAGCATGGCTTAGTGGTTGAGTGTTGACCCATGCACCAAGAGAACTCCAGTTCGATTCTTGGTCAGGGCACATGCCCAGGTTGTGGGCCCAATTCCCAGTAGGGGGCATGCAGGAGGCGGCCAATCAATGTTCTCTCTCATCGATGTTTCTATCTCTCTCCCTCTCTCTTCCTCTCTCTCTAAAAATAAGTAAAGGAAAAAAAATTTTAAAAAGGCATTTGATTAGCACAAATGTTATGTCAAAGTCTTAGATTTAGGACAACTTGATATAGAATAGCAAATAATAAAATGAGATGATTTTGCGCAGACGGATGCGGGTTTGGGACATGAGGACATTAGCAGTCTTTTGTCAGCCTCAGTAGACTACTCATTCCGTTGTTTTGTTTTGGGTGCATTGTACTGAGTAAACCATTTTTCAAAACACCTCATCTGGCAATCTTGGATACTCTCCAGTTAAACTCAACCCAGAAATTTGGATTCGGAGTAGCAGTATTTGATTCAAAGTTCAATCTCTAGTATCTTCTTGATTTGTTTTTTATTCACTCCTGATTGCATAACTGACCATGATACTAGGACTAGAATATGTGTGACCAAAATGCCTGGGGCTTGCTGGATGTCTGTATGGGAAGGCTTGAACTTTTTTTTTTTTTAATCATTTTAACCATTTTTATGGCATTAAGTACATTTGCAATGTTGTGCAACCATCCCTGCCATCCCCTACTTTGTTTTTAAAGATATTTCCACATGTCCATGTCACATCACTTTGAAAGGGACACATGTATATGTCAGTCATTATCTTAAAGTTCTACTTGTTTAAGTGCCTAGTAATTAATACTTCAGTTCATATCGACCCCAGGTTTGAATAAACTCTTCAATTTAAATTTGATTTGTTTTTTACCTTGAGGTTAGAGTTCTTCTGGATTGTCCTCTCCTGCTGACATTTCCAGAAAATTCAGAACCCTTAGGGATGCTGGGAATGGGAACTTTCAGGTGTAACCTGATTCCTGGCTAGTGTCTTCAAGGCTTTAAATAGCTATCTACTCTAATTTCTTTAGTCAGTGTCTTACCTGTTCTCTGAGCTAATATTAGTGACCTGAAATCACATAATCACATCACCTTCTTGGTGAGGAAAACCAGAACATTCACTCCTCTTTGTTTTTTTCCTTTGGTCAAAACAGGAAAAAAAAAATAGAGAATCAACTACATCTTATCTTATATATAAACAATAAATAATGATTGCTGATTAAAAGGTCCCATTTTGCTAGAATGATCCTCACAACAGTCCTAAGAGGAGGGTATTGTTATCATCTCCATTGTACAGATGATAAGATGGAAGCACAGAGAGGTTAAGCAACCTGCCCCAGGTCACACAGCTCGGAAGTGCAAAGCTGGGACCCAAACCCAGGCAGTCTGCTCCAGAGCCCACACCTAACCACCGAACTCCAGAGTCCTCCTGTTAAGGATGGCTTCTGCTGACATCACCAGGATTCCTTTCTAGAACTCCAGCTTCAGGGGAAAGATTGTGTCCAAACAAGAAAGAAGCCAGTGCACTGGGAGCTGGATTCCCGGGTTCTTATTCCAGTACCTTTTCTATCTTCCCATGTGATTTGGACACACGCCATAGCTCTTCGGGGTCCAATTTTCTTTACGAAACAAGGTCGCCCTGAGTGATGGCCTTGAAGAGAGAACGGAATGTGAGGGCTGAAGAACGAGGGGCACAGCTGGGTGGGGCAGGGCCAGCTACACAGATTGGGCAGCCCAGGGCCAAATGAAAATGCAAGGCTCTTATTCAAAACCACTAAGAAGGTAAGACAGTGATTGAAGATGTTCAACAAGGTGAAAGGTCTTTCTGAGCCTGGGCCCCTTGTGACTGCGTAGTCAGTGGTGAAGCTGGCCTGGGAGGAGGGTGCTAGTGTAAGAGAGAGGGGGAGAGGGAGAGGGGGGAGGGGGAGGGGAGAGGGAGGGGGAGAGGAAGAGGAAGAGGAAGAGGTCCTATCCACAGAAGGAACCGTGGCAGTGTGTTTCTGTTGAGAGGGTCCAGACATTGAGATGGTTCCTGGGAGAGTCCGGCAGGTCCTGAGATGGCTCCTGGGAGAGTCTGGCAGGTCCTGAGATGTCCCCTAATCCTTATCATCCCAGTAGCAGGAGTGGGAGATGCAATGACTGCCTGGAGGAGGGTTTGCTGCCTGGAAGAACAGAAGCAGAGAAATGCAGAAAAACTGAGAGCCAGCCGAGAGATGTTCATAAGTTCCTCATTTCATAAAGAAAATAGGGCCCAGGGGACCGTGGGCTATATTCAAGTCACATAGGAAGATAGAGAAATTACTAGATCTAGAACCCAAGTCTCCAGCTCTGTGACACAAATTTTTCTCCCGAAGCTAGAGTTCTAGGGAGGAGTCATGATGGTATCGCAGGATGCGCTCCTCTTCTTTTCTTTTAAATTTATTTTTATGTTACAGATGTCCCCCATTTTTCTCCCCAGGCCCCCCTCCACCCCAGGCCTTCACCACACTGTTGTCTATATCCATGGGCTATGCATACATGCATGTAACTTCTTTGCTTAATTTCTTCCCACATTCCCTCCCCTTTCCCCCCTCATATCTGTCAGTCTATTTCATGCTTCTATGTCTCTGGACCTATTTTGTAAGAAAGAAGTATTTCCTATACTTTAAGACAGCATCGATGGGCCTGGAGATTATTGTGAATGTGGCCGTCTGAAAACCAGGAAGAGGGAGTTCATCAGACATGGAATCAGCCAGCGCCTTGGTTTTGGACTTCCCCGTCTCCGGAAGTGAGGAATAAATGTCTATTGTTGAAGTCCCCCCAGTCTGTAGTGTTTTGTTGTAACAGCTTGAGCTGACTGACTAAGCCAATAAGCATTAGCTGTTATTATTTGGAGACAAATAGACTTGTTTAGTCTTTCATAATAAATTAGCCAGCTTCTCTAAGCCACTGTTTCCCATACAGTCTTGTACCCCTTGACGACAGGTACGTTCCGAGAAATGCAGCGTTCAGTA
The DNA here is from genome assembly GCF_014108415.1 of Molossus molossus. Lineage (NCBI taxonomy): Eukaryota > Metazoa > Chordata > Mammalia > Chiroptera > Molossidae > Molossus > Molossus molossus. The sequence goes on along the minus strand of NW_023425366.1, from coordinate 26,010,510 downwards.
ATTTCGCCGTCGTGTGAACATCACGGAGTGCACTTACACAACCTAGATGGTACAGTTTACTACATATCTAGGTTGTATGGAACACCTTACTGCTCCTGGTCTATAAGTCACAGAGCATGTTACTATTCAAGAAAACACGGGTTACATAAAGCACGAGAGAAAATTATACAATCAAGTGACATGGTAAACACTGTATTAGGCTGCTGCAGGGGTAAGAGCTCACTGTTTTACAGAAAACTTCTTATTTATACGTAGAAAGTGTACACTCTAAAATAGATAAAAGCTATAGTACGATGGTTGCATAAACCACTAACATAGTCGTTTATTGTCATTATCAAGCATGTACTGTACGTAATTGCATGTGTTACACTTTATACAACAAGCAGTGCACCAGGTTCTTCACACCAGCCTCACCAGAGACACATGAGGAATGTGCTGTGATGTCATGAGGTGATAGGAATTTTTCAGCTCTGTTATAATTTCATGGGACCTCTGTCATGTGTGTGATCTGTGGTTGACTTGATGTTCGTACGCAGTGTGTGGCTGTATTTAAAATGAAACGATAGTACCTACCTTCCAGGATGGCTGGCAGAGTGCTTGGCATGTTGTCCGACAGATTAGGGCAGCGGAATAAATAGCAGTTTTTTGCAATATTAGCTATTATATAGAATCCCAAGGGACAACTCATGTTTTACAAAGAGAACCTGCCTTTAATTAAACAGAGAATCAAATGGGGACATGAAGTCCCCCCCCCCCCCCCAGGCAGCCCCCTGAGGGATCTCCCACCCTCAGGCCCAAAAAGCAGAGATGGGTAGGGGATGGAGTGGCTGGGTTAAGTCTCTTCATTGAGTTGTTCATCCCTAATGCCACCAAATGCATCTCATTTCTAAAATTCCCGTTGATCACCAACCTTTGAGTTTATCAGACAAGCAGGAGAAAAATAAAAATAATACAACCACACAAAGATCCAAACCTGGCTAGCTCGCAGGATCAAGGCAGGAATGACTGTGATTTTAACACAGAACATGCTGTGGGCTGCATACAGGCCTGAGTCTGACTTCCCGAGGTGTCCTGTGGTGGTCACAGGGAAGCTGGAGTGGAGGACTGCTGGGGCAGTGTTTGCAAAATGACCTTGAGACCTGACAGGGAAACCCCGCTTGACAGTCACGCCTCATCTGTGTAAAATTAAAAAGCAAGCGCTGACTCTTAATGCAACTCGAGGTTATTAAAAAAATAAATAAATAACTCAAAAATAATACTAAGGATTAAATAATAGTTTCCAGGCTGGTTAGAAAAGGAGGTAAGAGTATTGCGAGTGAGACAGGAAAACAAAATTAAAAAAACAAAAACAACCTCAATTAAGCTTATTTTTCTCTGTTGGGAGATGTGATTTTCAAACAATGACCCTCACATCCTGCTTATAGCAACTGTTAAAAATAGCGTTTGGGGTTTTTGTTTTAGTCTCTCCTGGGCATAGGCTACTGTACCAACCACCTTTGTACACAGAGCAACTTCATCCTGAGAAAAGGGAAGCTGGGAATTCAGAGTGTGGCTAAATAACACAGAAATATGAGGGCCCACCTCCGGCTCCCACTGACAGCCGTGAAGATTCATTCTGCTGGCATGTGTCTTTCTGCTCCCTCCCTCCCTCCCTCTCTGCCATAGTTTCACATTCCACGTGCATTTGTTGTACACATACTGTGTTCTTGGCACCGGGGAGAAGCGGAGAAGAGAGAGCTCTGATCTGGAGACTGTCCACAGTTTGCTATGCAGTCTCAAACAAGTTGTATAACTCTTCTGTTTGCTGGGACTGACTGTAAAATAATTGCTACTAGTCTGGCCGGTGTGGCTCAGTGGTTGAGAGTCAACCCATGCACCAAGAGGTCACCGGTTCGATTCCCTGTCAGGACACATGCCCAGGTTGTGGGCCCGATCTCCAGTGTAGAACATGTAGGAAGTGGCCAATCGATGTTCTCTTTCATTGATGTTTCTATCTATCTTTCCCTCTCACTTCCTTTTTCTCTAAAATCAATAAAATAAAATAATTGCTACTAGTAGGTGCAAAAGAGCCAAGCAGAACTCCTTGAAACTCCTCAAAGAAATTTCTTTGAAAACGTATTGCTAGTGTTACCAGTCTACTGAAGTCTCATTTCAGCCCAAACATGGAATCTAAACTTTTTTATTGTAGTCTGTTTAATGAACATGGATTGATAGTTGAACACAGTGCAGCACAAGAATAATGTGTTAATAGTTCCCCTGCATAACAGGGAGCTCCACTTCCGTTTCAACAGAGGTGAGTAATTCATTTAACACGCTAGCTGGTAGTTCAGGAGCAGTACACATTCAGCGTCTCGTGCACACAAGGCAGTGGTGCTGTCCCAGACCAGCGGCCTCAGTATTACCTAAGAACTTGCTAGAATGCACATTCTCAGGCCCCAGGTCCACTGAATCAGAAACTTAGGGAGTAGGGCCCCGAAATGTGTGTTTTAACCGCCAGATGGGGGATTCTGATGCATGCTGATGGATTTTTTTTTATAATTTCAACATTTTTAATCAGTTTTATTTTAATGAACCATTATTCTAGGTAAAACTTATTAAAAAGCCCACTGACCAACCGTTCTTTTTTAAAATACAGTTTGACTTTCAGGTATAATTCTCAGAACCAGAACTCCGTATCACAACAGCCCTTTAACTTGATGGGATTGCAAACTGTTTTCCCATAGCACCTTAAAAATGTTCTATTTTTCACAAAGACACGAGGGCTACAACAAGGAGAACAAAGTACCATCAACTCGTCTGCAGACAGGCTGTTGGGTAAGTTATTTACAATATTTCCCTCATGGGCAGTAATGTCCCTCTCAGGCTGAGAGTGTACAGAATGTACACGGTAGTCTCAGCATAAAGAAGAGCTAAGTCATTAGAGACATGTTCCTTCTCCAGGGGCAGCATAATCTCTTAGATGCTACAGGGTGTCACTGCACCTGGCTTTTAGAGGCGCTGTCATTTGAAGAATGGAGCAAGGTGTGCTGGGATCATGACAGCCAGGTGAGCACGTCTTATCCCAGTTCCCCGTTCATTAGCATCGTGCTGGTATCAGCCATGCGAGGAGAATTGACACTGTGGAAATTGCAAAATGCTCTAAGTGAGGGCTTTGTAAAATATTATATTTTGAGAGCTGGTTTACCAGCACACCGGTGGATTTAGGAGACTACAGAGCTGCAAGGTAGGCCCTACGGACTGAGCTCATCTCCTCTGAAATAGTCATCTTTTGAAATACTATTTGTATTGTGATCAAAATTCATATTTCTGTTTGTCAGGATGGTACCCACACTGGAATGCAAAGCAAACCTGTTGGTGGATGTCTTTTTGTAACCTGATCACAGCTGACCTTGCTGCTGCCATGAGGTCTCTACTAGACACCCAAAGCCTTTTTACTGGGGATCATCTAGATGTCTGCCAGGTACTTCTGTCTTCTATCTTCCAGATGTTCAGAGCTGGTCCGCTTAGCCATTCAGGGGTGGCTCCTCTATCACCCTTTGGCTTCTTCTCCTTTGTAGTCTACTCCAATGTCAACTGGAGAATCAGAGGTTTTAGTGAAAGGGTGATTTCCTTTTCAATTTATAAAGTTAATGTTTACTAAGTGCATATTCTCTGCTCCAATACTATGCAAACAACTTGGGCAAACTTGGCCTCATTTAGCATTTACAGAAGCCCCAAGAAACAGGTGCTACTTGTGAGGAAGCTGAGAGGTAAGTAAAAGCCAAGATCACAGAGGGTTTGAACTTGGCATGTATGACTCCTATTCTTCTCCCACATAGGCCTGAGTCACAGACACCAAACTCCACTTGGAATTAGTTTTGTGCCAGGTTCTTTCTTCTTTTGGGCTGGATTCTCTCCCTGGAGCCCTTTAGCCTCTCTGCAAACAGACAGCTGGTGGGTCTGCCTCGCTGGGTCACCAGCTGTGTTCATGTAGGTCTTGATCCCAGGACTGAACATAGTTTAGGTTCCAGATAGGACAGCCTCCCCAGCCCCAAGTAGACAATCAGTGTTTTACAAAGTGCTTTCTACAATGATTTTACTTCATAATCACCACAGAGCTTTAAAAACATACAGAAAGCGCCCTGGCCGGTTTGGCTCAGTGGTTAGAGCGTCGGCCTGCGGTCCTGAGAGACCCGGGTTCAGTTCCCGCTAAGGGCACATAACTCGGTTGCAGTTTGTCTCCGGCCCTGGTTGGTCGTGTGGGTGGCAACCACTCGACGTGTCCCTTTCACGTCGCTGTTTCTCTCTCTCTCTCTCCCTCCCACACTCTATCTGAACAAAAAATAGAAAAAATGTCCTCGGGTGAGGATAAAAAAATAAAAAATAAATAATAAAAATAAATAAAAACATACAGAAAGCTTAAAAGCTTTGGGGCCCTGACCCAGAAATTCTGATTTATTGATTAATGAGTAAGGCCTGGGAATTTTTCATAAGCACTGTAGAGAAAGAGACAATGAGAACATCCTCCCAGTGTTTGATACCTAGAAAAGACAGACAAAATGTTACAACATCCTTTTAAATGTGTAACTGAGCTTGCAAAAGTCGTCTGGATTGAAATCATAGAAGAAATTGAAAACCCGGTTGGTGAACCCATGAGCTGATTCTGCAGCTGTGCTTGCTGACAGGGTGGAGTGAGAGAAAGAGTGTAGCAGTCCAAATCAATACTATGTTAAAAATTATTTAATACACAGAAAAGAGCATTATTTTTTCAAATGTACTCCTAAGATCCACCCTCGTTGTTGCAAGTGTCGTTCATTGACTTCATGGCTAAGTAATATTCAACGTGTGACTGTCCCTACCTCTTCTATTTTTTTTCCTGTCAGTGGACATTGGAGGGTGTCAAGTTTTTCACTCGTATGCAGTTGTGAACATGTCTCCTGCACACGTGTGCCAGATTTTCTCTAGGAATAGAACATACTCAAAACAGAACTCACGAGTCTTGCCCAAACTTGCTCCACCTACCGTCTTCCATGTCTTCAAATAGCAACTCTACCCTTTCACTTGCTCAGGATAAAACTTTGGTACCATGTGTATTAGTTTCCTATTGCTGCTGCAACAAATTAACAAATTTAGTGGCTTAAAAATGACACAAATTTATTATCTTTTATTTTTTTAGGTTAGAAGTCTAACATGTATCTCACTGGGCTAAAATCCAGGTGTTGGCAGGGGCACACTTCTTCTGGAGGCTCTAGAAGGCAATCAGTTTCCTTGCTTTGTCCAGCTTCTAGAGTCTGCCCACATTTCTGGCTCCAGGCCCCATTCCAACGTCTTCAAGGCCAGCACCTTTGGGCTGAGTCTTTCTCAAGCTGCTGTCTCTCTGGTTCTCCCTCTGCTGCCTTCCTCTTCTACTTTTTAGGACCCTTGTGATGCTATTGGGTCCACTTAGATAATCCAAGATGATCTCCCTATTTTCAGGTCATCCGATTAGCAACCTTAATTCCATCTGCAGCCTTTATTCATTTTCCTTTGCCATGTAACTCAACATATTTACAGGTTCTGGAGACTGGGATACAGACATCTTTGGGGGACCATTGTTCTGCCCACGTCAGCATCCTGATAACTCTTTCTCTCCTGTGACAAAACCAATCTGTTAGGGGACCTCGTGGGCTCAATTTTCAATATGAATAGAAAATTCAGGCACTTTTTACCACTATGCTGTTATTGCTGCCTGGGTGCCATCCATCATTATTTCGACTGGGATCATTGCAGTGGTCTAAGAGTGTCTCTCTATGTCCGTCCTATAACCTCATCTCAATAAATCAACCATAACGACTCTCTTAAGATGTAAGTCATGGCATGGAAGACTTCACACAACACCGTCCAGAGTCTATTCATTTTCTCAGAATAAAAGTCTCAGTGGCCCACAAAGCCCCCGACTCATGCATTCCCCCCCTCCACCAACGCTCGTCTCACGTTCTACCACTCCCCATTGCTCAGTTCTCACTTCGAACTGACCTGAGAGTTTGCTGACTCCTTTCTGCTCCCTCCTTCCAATAAGTAAGTTGGGATTTTGGGCTGGATTATTCAGATACCTGCTCAGAACCTGGAGCTCAGTATTTTTACTAAGAATACATTTTGGTCCAAAAGGTTTATACCAGCAGCTTGGACAGGAGATGAAGCCCTCGGCCAGCACAAGAGGGGAGATGGAAAACAAGACCCAACATAAATCTGAGAAGCTGAAGAAAATTCCTCCCATGGCCAAAGGGATTTTATCTCTTTGGCTGGGCTCAGTCTCCTAGAAAGCAATGTAGTTTGCCAGGGGCTGGGAGGAGAAGGGAATGGGGAGTGAATGCTTATTGGGTATAAGGTTTCCTTTTAGGGTGATGAAAATATTCTAGAACCAGAAAGTTGCAGAACACTTTGAATGTTCTAATTGCTGCTGAACTGTACACTTAAATATGGTTTACCATAATAGAAGTTCTCTGAGTTTCCTGAGGAATTATTACCACAGGCCCACTGTCATGTGGATTGAGGATTGATCAAGGGACTCCCGGCTTGGTCGGGGGACTTCCAAAGCCAAGAAATTAACATAAGAATCCGTCTTGGGCTGGTGCTATCCCTTGAAGCTCTGAAAGAAGAAATGCTTCTGTAAAAGTGGAGGAGTAATACTCCCTCAACCCAGGCAGCTCTGGATTCCCACAGGCAAACCTCCCTGAACATGAGCTCACTGCCCCGAATTCCACATTCCACAGGGGAGCCTCCGTGTGAACAAATGTCAGCAGGTGAAACCGAGAGCCGAGAACTTAAGACGATAGCGCAGTTGGCTAGAGACCAGTGAGTAAGTTTAAACTGATTAAAGACCAAAATAAGCAAACAAACAGGAGCCATTAGGATAAAAACAATACTCAAGAAGATCAGGAATGCTTGAAAAGAACAAAATAAAACTTCTAGAAATGAAAACAAGTCTGAGGCCAAGACCACAAAGGATACAAAGGCAGACATGGCAAAGCAAATATGGTTCTTGCCCTCAAGGAGCTTATAAATTGTATACGTTTATGGATGGCTTTAAATAACTTGGTTTATTTGAATGGTTAAATAAAAATTTAAAAAATTCTCATGATGCACTTTGTTGATTCTTGAAGAACAATGCAGAATACAAATTCCTATTTGCTGAAGTAAACACCGTCAACAATAGCATGACCTCACACTGCAGGTTCATGTTATTGAGGTGGGTGCCAAGTTTTGTTTAAAACCTTTGCATTCTTGTGGCAACTTGCACAACAATGCTACTGGAAACAAGTCAGATCTGATGGTGTGGGAAAACCTAACAAGGTTTATCAGATCTAAAATGCTAGGGATGAGAATTCTCTTCTGTGGTTAGTGATTACTGGTTGCAGGGGGTGTGAATGCTAGGCTGCATATATTTGTATGAAATGGCACTTGTCCTCCCAAGAAGCTTTTAATGTAGAAAGTGCTGCAAATCTTTTCCTCTAGGACATAAAAAATCCTGTCACCATTTGATATTTGATATTTGACTATGACACTGCTGAGTCTATTGTGTGGATGTGAAAGTCACACTGCAAATACCATTATCATACAATTTTTCATCTGAAAATAAAGTGAATAACAATGAAATATTTTGTAAGTGATTCCCCCCGGGATCTGTGTGATTTTCAAGCTTTACTATATAATGTTGGGTTTATTAACTAAAGTTGATTATTTATCAACCGACTTATATTTTTGCCTAAAGTAATGCAATTTATACTGACATACTTTCCATTTTTGAAATTTCATCAACTCTGAGTGAATAAATTCTATGCTAAGCATTTGAGGCAAAGTGCAGAGCTGAGCAATGTCCTTTGCTGGGAGAGATTACTAATGAAAATTCAGGAACTAGTTTTTTTTTACTAAATAACAAATTTTCAGGAGGAGCGGGATGATAAATTGCTCAGTGGGACAACCTGGAGACTATAAATATTTAATAAGCTTTCATAAGATTAAGATTGACTATGGAGAATGCCTGAAACATTTGAAAATCAAATGTAAACACTTTTTTCTTCCTAATTGCACTTTTCTAGGCACATTGCTCAAGTGAAGGCTATGTAACCGGGTGGCTCAGAGGCTGGCTTTCTGGCTCTGAAATTTACATCCTGAGGGTTTGGGCAAGTCCCTTCTCCATTTGTCTCAGTTAACTCATCTTTGCAATGGGGTGGCATTCAGTGCTTATGTCCTTGGGTCATAAGGAGGATTAACTTCCTATAATACAGGCAAACACTTTGAATAGAGTCTGGTGCAACTTGGCTTCTAGTGAATTGCTCTGTAAATGTTAGAGCCCTTGATTTTGTATTCTGTCTAATGAGACATAATCACAGACTTTTGCCAAACACTATGGAATTTTGCCTTGACACCAAATGAAAGAAATCAAAACAAGAACATAAGGATAATGATGGAGGGATAGATTTTAGAATCAAATGCCAGACCCTGTTGGACAGGTATCTCTTTGATTTCCAGACACAGATGATATGTGATTAGGCTGTCTTCTTCAAGAATCCCAGCTACAGGAATCCTTCTGTGGACTTGTATTATTGTTTTGTGACCATGTAAACAAAGATAGGAAAGATTTGTGTAAGCAACCTAAATATTTGCTTTAGAAAAAATTTAACTCAATTGTTCTATCTTTGTTTCCTTGTGACCTGCTAAGATATATTTTCTCTTATTTGTTTGGCAGAAGCAGAATAAAAAAAATTAAAAACAGGTTCTACTGAGGAATTTTTATATGCATTCAAAAAGTTAAATATTATCTATGCAGACACTTTGAAACTACACCCCAGTTTATATATCATGCTTATGTAAGATGAGCCCTTTGAATAGCTTCACCTGAATATTTGAAGGAACGTCTCAAATGCTCACAGGTGTCAGTTCTAGCCTTCCTCTGATTTCAGCTTCAATGTTAGTTGGAGGCAGAGCTTACTCTTTTGGACATAAGACAGTTAAACACACTGCATCTTTGAAACAACTGATGCTTAGAAAAGTCTCTGGCCAGTGGTCACTTATGGCAGGTGGAGTCCAACCAGGAAATGGTGTTTGTCTTCCATGTTGATGATAATTACTTCTCTGAAAGAACCCTGTGGAATTTCCTGATGTAAGAAACACTGCTGTGAAAAACTCTCTTCAATTCCACCAATGACCCAAGCCACTGCTGGCACCATTCTACTGAAATCCAGTGCCCACCTCTTTGCTTCTTACATCAAATACTAGCACTTAACTTCAGAGTTCTTCTAGAATTCTAGGTTCTCCTCAGTACCCATCCAGAAGATGAACTCATTAAATTAAAAGTCCCTCTATGTGCTGGGGATGTTTTAAATAGAATGATGTCAGTAATGTTCACAATGATATTGATACTTTTGGGTCTTTTTAAATACTAGGATAAGAAGCAATAATTCATTCACTTGAGCAGGTTATTAAGATGAAGTTTTAAATGAAATATTTAAATATTCAATTCTATAGCAATTGCCACCCAGCAATTGTCCCAGTGAAATAAAAAAATGCAAACAAAGAGAAAGTTTCTTTATAATAGTTGCAGTTCTAAAGTAGTTAAGTGAAATGGTGAGCAGAAATAACTAGAGAGATTGATCATTTCACTATATTATAGTGATATTATTTTCCTGGCAGTTTTGAGTACATTAGTCAGCCACTGAGTAGGATTGGTTTAATTTTGTTAAATTAAGTTTAGTAGAAACCCAGTGGGGAAAGAAATAAAACTTTTCGTTTTCACCAAAATATTGGTTATGAAGTCACATTTTACCTCTGCAAACAGACTATTTCCATAATGAGTCATAGGAAAACTACTATAATGAAAGTAGACAAGTAACAGAGGTATTGAAGAACTTCAAGGTCATCTGGCAGGTTTTGCCAACCTCCAGACAACCTCTCCTGTGACTCAGTCTCCACTCATCCAGTAGCGTTCCAGGGAGAGCCACAAGATTAAAACTAGGCTGACCTGGATCAGCTCCACAGGGCAGCCAGGAATCCCCAGGGGTACGTGTGTGCGGGACTTGCCAAACTGGTTCTTGAGTCTCTTTGATTTGAATGAGATCCACTGTGAGAGGGAAGAAGCACGTGTGAAGGAGAGGAAAAACTTGGAGGTGGTGCCTCTCCTTGCATTTCAAACCCAGGGAAATGGTGTAGCAAAATTACAAAAGGGCGTCCAAATAGGAGTGTGATGCTAGGAAACATCCCCCAAGGGGGAAAATACAAAAAAATAAAAAATAAATTCCATATTGCAGATCATGTTTTCTATATGAAGAAAAATATAATTTAGGGAGAGGACAACACCAAGAATCAACATGCAGGAGCTATCCCTTTAAAAGAGAGATGAGAGATATTTGCAAATCGCCAGGAGCTAACTCTTCTCTGCTTTGTTTGCAACAGAAAAATCCGGAATCCACTGCCTGAGAATCAATCCAGATATTAAGAATCTACAGTCCTGAAGGAAGCAGACAGGAGGAGAGCTCCATCCCCAAAGTCAGTTTTTGCCCCTCTTTCTAAACTGTATTGCAAAAGCATTTCTCAAACATATAAAAATTGGCACAAATAAAAGAGCATTTGGGGTTTATGGAGGGCACTGTGGAGTAGTGGCTGCAGCTGGAGAGCATTCAGGGAATACTTTCCTGAGCTAATCCCTTACTGGACAGAGCCCTGGCTTTGGCAATTCATGGGAATTGCTCGAACAATAGTAGACCAATACCGTTGTAATAACCTGATTATTAATTAATAATGGGAAAGGAGTAAAGGCCAGATAACATAGGCATGCCATTTATACAGCTTTGCCAGGAAGCTGCAGTTTAACACTTTCCAGGTCTGTTCCCCGCCGACCAGTGGGGGAGGGGACTGGGCAGAGATAGGTTAGACGCATACCTGGTAAGGTCTGAGTGGCAATTACACCTGGAAACAGCTAATTGGCCAGATTAAGTGTGGCCACTACAAGTGCAAGAAGATTTGATATTTCAACTCCTGAATGAAGGGGTTCTCCTGCTCTTGGCCCGCTTGGCCTTCTTGCTCTCTCTTGCTGCTTGCACCTGGCTCCTGGCTTGGTTGCAGGGCCCTCGTGCTCCTGCAGTATCCCATGAGGCTCATGGCCCTGTGCACCCCACACACGATGGGTTAATGGACTCAACTACCCCAAAGAACGGAAACTCTGAACGCTGGCTTTGCTTCTAGCTCTGCTGAACCCACCGCTACACATTTTCCAGGACTGGTTTAAGGAAACCGGTACTTCAGAAACCAAGGAATGTAACTTCACACAAAGAACTTTTTACCACATCTTATTCTCCCTGTGGGGTCTCTGGAAATTCTTATTCCAGCAGGGCCCCAAGAGCCCCACTCCCATTAGTGACAGAGAAAGGCAATTCTCTGGTAAGAGGATGACACTTTGGCCCAAAGAATCTTGAGCTTCATCCTAAACCAACTTTCATTTAGATTTTCTCATCTTATCATTTGAGTTCAGCTTAGTGACCAAATTATTCTCTAATACATTCTTTGGTGTATACTTTTTTAATGTCCAGTTTTTAGAGACTTTTTTTTTTCTATACTAGCAAATACTTACAGAAAACATTAGTATTATCCCCATTTCCCACCCAGTGGCAGGATACCAAGAATAGAAATATTCCTTCTGGCATCTAGGCCAGTGTTCTGAATTATTTCCCATTTTACAACGGTAAAATCCTCTACTTCACATCAGAATTCTAGAGTTTTCACATGGCTATCTTCCCAGGTACAGTTTGTAGGGGAAATTACTCCACTTATTTGTTTATTTATTCATTTAACCAACCAATATTTATTAAGCATATACTGTGTGCTAGACAATCTCCTAGGTCCTAAGAAGATAATAGTGATCAAAACAGGGAAAGATCTCTGCCTTCAGAGAACATACATTCTAGTGCGAGGAGACACACCACAAACAAAATGACAAGGAAAATATATAGTACATTAAACGTGACCGTAGGGGGAAAAAAAGAAAAAAACTTTTCCTCTAGGTTCAGTGGCTGGGGTCTGTGAATTAAACTGACAGAAGAGAGATTACCAGGAGAAAAGGCACACAAAGTTTAGTAAGATTTTAATTTTATGTGCATGGGCTTCATAGAAAAAAAGTGAAGAACCTAAAGAAGTGGTTAGACTTGAGGCCTTATATACCGTTTTGGCAAAGGGTGATCAATTGTGGAGAAATGACTATATAAAGGAGAGGGGGTTGGGCTCTTAGAGCCAATAAATTGTAGGACATATATGGGGAAAACTAACGGTAGATAAGGGTTATTTAATAAAGTTTGTTCATGCAGACTCAACTCTGCTGATAAGGGTTGTTCTCTTCCCTTCAGGAGGAACGGGTGGGGTCGGAGGTGTTTCGCAATTTTAGAGAGAGTTGCTCGGAAAGGCCACCTCGTAGGATAGCATGGAGTAAAAACCTTGAAGACGGGAGTGAGCTGGCCATGAGGGTTATGGGGAAGAGCGTTTCAGGCAGATGCGAAGAGAGAAAGCAAGAGTGCGCCAGACATGCTCAAGGAAAGTATGCTCAGTGAGGTGGGAATGAATGAGGGAAGAGGATTAGGAGACAAAACAGAGAAGGAAGAATAGTCATGGGCATGTTCAGGTCACATAGAAGTCATGAGATGAGATGGGAAGCTGTTGGAGAGTTTTGACCAAAGGAGGGTGTGATCTGACTTATGTTTCAACAAGATCACTCTGACTTTGGGGTTGAAGATACACTGCTGGGTGATGGGAGTGGGAGCCTGAAACTATAAGGGACTAGTGTGGTTAGACAGGCAAGAGATGGTGGTGTTGTGGGCCAGGAAGGTGGCAATGGGAGAAACCCAGGGAAAACGAGTAACTCAATGAGGTAGCGTTAAAATTTAGGATTAGCACAGCCAGTGTGGCTCAGTGGTTGAGCGTTGACCCATGCACCAAGAGGTCACCAGTTTGCTTCCTGGTCAGGACACATGCCCAGGTTGTGGGCCTGATCCCCAGTGTGGGGCATGCAGGAGGCAGCCAATCAATGTTCTCTCTCATCAGTGTTTCTCTCTCCCTCTCTGCCTTCCTCTTTCTCTAAAATCAATAAAGAAAAAATATATTTAAAAATTTAGGGTTAAATACCATCTTAATAGGGAAAGGGGTAGAGATGTAGGCCTTTTGGGGGAAAGTGGATGAGTTTTTTAGGAAAGATGATCAGGCATTAGAAGCACAGATGGAAGGAATGATAGTTTGTAACAGAGTCTGTGTAGGTGTGACATTGACTTCTAATATTCTTTCCTGTGACAAGAGTCCATCTTCCCTCTTGATGAAATTCCCGGGTGAGGGAATCTATGACAATCAAGTTCATTTTGAGGATCTGTCTTTAGGCAGATAGGAAAGTTCAGAGAAAGCCTCTCCCTGCATTTGCTGTTTCTCAAGTGGCCACAGCCAAAATAATCTGTATCCCAAAGCAGTGTATTTTGGGGGGGTACACCCTTAACTCCTACAGTTACCTTTTGGAGTGGCATATCCTACTACCTTTCACCATTTACTGAGATTGCTGAAGAATTTGAGAGGAGTTGGTGAGTTTGAGGAGGAGGGATAGTTATCAGGAACTCAGTTTTGAGTTTGACACAAACACTACACATCCCACTAGAAATATCCAAGACACAATTTGATATATGAATTGGAGATGATTGTTTGGAACACATTAAGCATATTGATGATGTTTTAAGCCATGAGACCAGATGAGTTCACCAAGGAAGGGAGCAGGCCTTGGAGTTCGAAGGTCTGGGTCCAGATTTCAGCTTCAACACCAAGGGCTTTGTAAACAACTTCTTTATCTGTAACATGGCTATGTGTTATGGCCTGAATGTTTGTGTCCCCGCCAAATTCATATGTTGAAATCCTAACCCTCAATGTGATGGTATTAGCAAGTGGGGCCTTGAATGGTGATTAATGGGATCATGAATGGGATTTAGTGTCCTTGTAAAAGAGACCCCCAGAGAGCTCCCTCACCCTCTTACATCATGTGAGAACATAGAGAGAAGGTGGCCATCTAGAAACCAGGAAGTGGACCCTCACCAGAAGGTGAACCTGCCAACGCCTTGATGTTGAAATTCCCTGCCTCCAGAACTGTGAGAAAGACGCTTGTTGTTTAAGCTGCCCAGTCTATGGTATTTTTTAATAGCAGCCCGAATGGACTAAGATGCTGTGATAATATTAGCATCACACATTACCCTTAGAATAGATCTAAAGTGGTGCCTAATGCTGAATAAATGTTGGTTGAATATTGTCAATCAATAAGAGATTCTTTTCCTTACCAACTAAGAACATTTGTTCTACTTGTCAATTAATTCTTCATTTTGGCATTTTCTCATTCACTATCAGGGATTTTGAAGTAAGGAGCAGGATGGGATGGGATGGCAAGAATTCAATAGTATGGGGACTAATAGGCTACGGTTAACTGGGTATTTACTACATGCCTGGAGCTATCTTATGACTTTTATATGCATTATCTCATTTATTCTCACAAGACCCTATGAGGTAGCTACTATCAAAATTCCAGTTTTACAGATGAGAATAGGTAGTGTACCAAAGGTCATGGTAGCTAAAGATCAGAGCTTGAATTGGTACCCAGGTCCAACGCATTCCACAACTTAGTCATTATTTCCCACTCTCTGCTGTGTTGGGAGAGGGGAGGGATCTCTTCACTCTGGTCAGAGACACCTAGTCATAACACCATTCTCCAGTCACTTCGTCCTTCCTTTTTTAGTCCATGGTTACACAGCTGCTAAGTAAGTGGTAGGATCCAATGTCAACTCAGATCTTCCTACAAGTCCAGCTTGTCAGTCAGAGATATAGTCAGGTGTCCCTTCTTCCTCTCAAAATTTAAACAGAAAGAGAGAAATATTGTGAGAAAGGTCTCTGTTTTATGGCTCCCTTTAATCTTCCCACTGTTTTTTCTCGATGCCCTAATGGTGTTTTTTAATCCTGGCCACTCTTTAGAAAACACCTAGAGGGCTTTTTAAAAGTGCAGGTCCTGAGCTCCCACCACAGACCAATTCAACCAGAATCTCCAGACAAGGCAAGGGCAGTGGTTTTTATTTTATTTTAGTTTTTAAATCCTCACTGGAGAATATTTTGCCATTTATCTTCAGATAGAGTAGGAGGGGGAAGGAGAGAGAGAGAAAGAGAGAGACAGAGAGAGAGACACAGAGAGAGAGACATCGATTGGTTGCTTCCTACATAACCCGACCAAGGCTGGGGAGCAAACTGCACCTGAGGTACGTGCCCTGGACCGGAAATGAACCTGTGACTCTTTGGTCTACTGGGTCAATGCTTTAACTGCTGAGCAAAATCGTCCAGGACTTATTTTTAAAAAATTGATCTGGGGGTTTCTAATGTGAGATTTCCCTAGGAACCAGCAACCTATGGGGTAGGACAAAGTCAAGCACAGTAGAAAATCTTGGCTACTTAGCTAGACCAAAGTTTGAGGTAAAAGTCACAGACAAACATAGTAGTTTTTTTTTTTTTAAACTCATCTTTATTGTTGAATGTATTACAGATGTTTCTGCCTTTTTCCCCCATTGACCCTCTCCTCCCCAATCCCGCTGCCCTCCTGCCTTCCCCACACTATTGTCGGTGTCCATTGGTTATGCATATATGCATAGAATTTCTTTGGTTTAGCTCATCCTGCCCTCCCTCTCTTTTCCCTTTGAGGTTCCTCAGTCTGACAATCAATTTGTACTTCTTAATTCTTTCATCTTTTCACCCATGCCCCCAGCCCCCACCCATCTGGCAAGCAACAAAAAGTTCTCTGTATCTATGAGTCTGTTTCTGTTCTGTGTGCTCATTTTGTTCGTAAATTCAATTGTTGATAGATATGTATTAATTTCCATTTTATTATTCATATTTTTGTTCTCCTTCAAGAAGATCCTTCAACATTTCATATAATACTGATTTGATGGTGATGAACTCCTTTAGCTTTGTCTTGTCTAGGAAACTCTTGATATGTCCATCAATTCTAAATGATAGCTTTGCAGGATAGAGTAATCTTGGTTGTAGGTTGTTTTTTTCATCGCCTTGAATATCTCTTGCCACTCCTTCCTGGCCTGCAAAGTTTCTTTTGAGAAATCAGCTGACAGTCTTATGGGAGCTCCTTTGTAGGTAACGGGCTGCTTTTCTCTCGCTGTTTTTAAGATTTTTTCTTTGTATTTAACCTTTGACATTTTGATGATGGTGTGTCTTGGTGTGCACCTCTTTGGGTTCATCTTGTTTGGAACTCTCTGTGCTTCCTGGACTTGTATGTGTGTTTCCTTCATCAAGTTAGGGAAGTTTTCTGTCATTATTGTTCCAAATAGGTTTTCAATTTCTTGTTTGCTCTCTTCTCCTTCTGGCACCCCTATAATGCGAATGTTTGCATGCTTGAAGTTGTCCCAGAGGCTCCTTACACTATCTTCATTATTTTGGATTCTTTTTTCTTTTTGCTGTTCTGATTGGGTGTGTTTTGCTTCCTTATATGGCAAATTGATGGTTTGCTTCTTGTCTTTACCTACTCTACTATTGATTTCCTGTTTTTATTTTTTATTTCAATTAGTGTATCCTTCATTTCTGACTGGTACTTTTTGATGTTGTTGATGTTCTCATTAAGTTTCTTGTAGGTCTCCTTAAGTTCCTTGAAGGTCTCACCAAGTTCTTTGAGCAACCGTATAACCTGTGTTCTGAACTCTGCATCTGATTGATTGCTTATCTCCGTTTTGTTTAAGTCTTTTCCTGGAGTTTTGTTCTTTCCTTTCATTTGGGACATGTTTCTTTGTCTCCTCATTTTGGGTGCTTCCCTGTGATTGTTTCTATGTATTAGGTAGAGTTGCTATGTCTCCTAGGCTTCATAGGGCGGTCTATTATTGTAGGTGTCCTGTAGGATCCATTGGCATAGCCACTCTGATCACCCCAGCTGGGCCCTTGAGGTTCACCCCTAGTGTGGACCATACACCCTTTGGTTGTAATTGAATTTTTATTGCTATTGGCATGTCAATGGGAGGGATTTACTCAGGCTTATCAGCTGGAAAGACTGGCTGTACCCACTGACCACTGGCCTCTGACTACCTTGAAGGATCAGCTGTGTAGAGGCCCACCACACAGAGTAAGACTTACTTCATTAGGGCTTTGGTACCCACTAAGTCCACTCACTAAGTGTGTCACTTGTGGAGGTGATTGGGTGGTGGTGTTTCTATGTGGTCCAAAGCTGTCCACTGGGTGTGCTGGCTCTGGGGCAAGGTCAGCCACTGTCTGTGTTCTACCTGGGGCCACCAGGCATAAGCTACAGAGTGATCTGCAGATGGCTTCTTCTTGTGCTGGGCTTGGCGGTGTCCAGGAAAAGCCAAGTTGTGAACCAAGGCTGGTTGCTTCTAGTGCCAGGCTGGGGCCACTTAATGAGAGGTATGGGGCTCACTGAGACCAGATGCTGCTTGTTTGAGAGATTTTAGGAAACTCTGAAGCAGGATCCAAGACAGGCCAAACCTATGGTAAAGCCTTTGGAAACAGCTTGAGTAGGTCCAAAGGTTGGGTGGGGTGGGGCCTCAGGGAATCACCAGGTCTAGGAGAACGGTGTGAGCCAGGTTGCTGGAGTCCCAGATACGTCGGCCATCTGCTGCCCCAGGGAAGGGTTCACCAAAGGAACAATAGCCTCCACCAGCATGTCTGTCCAGGAGGAAGTCACCTCTCCAGCCCTCGTCCCAAGGCCAAACAGCTCAGTTCTTCTCTGTATGTCTTTGGTGCCCTTCAATCAGCCTCCCCTCTGAGCTTAGAGAGAGCAAGTCTGTGTAAGTCTGTGTGCAGGCCCTTTAAGAGGAGCTGCCTGGGGTTCCAGCACCCTTAGCCTCCCTCAGCCTCAGTTCCCGCTGGTTTTTCCAACCAGAAGTGATGGGAACTTTTCTTCCTGGCACTGGAACCCTGAGCTGGGCGCCTGGTGTGACACGGGGTCCCCTCACTCCTCACTCCTCAGGGAGGACCTTCCCAGCTGAGGTGTCCTCCTGATTTTTATATGCCACACGTGGCCCTTGGACCAGCCTGTCTGCGCCTGCGCCCCTCCTACCAGTCTCAATGTGGCTGCTTCTTTAATTTCGTAGTTGTGAACTTCCATTCAGCTCAATTTCAGGCGTTTCTGATTGATGGTTGTGTTCTAGTGTAGTTATCGTTTTGATGTGGTTGCGGGAGGAGGCGATACCGGGTTTACCTATGCCATCTTGACCAGAAGTTCCCAAGCATAGTAGTTCCAATTCCTTTTTTGTTCCAATTCCTTTTTTGTTCCCAAGCATCAATGAAGGACAGACACACCTACCAGAACCCGGAGTGGGTAACTACATTGACCATGTCGCTCAGATAATCCTGATCGATGGGTATGGGTGTCATATCCACCCCTGACCCTGAGGAAAATCAGATTTGAGTTACTCGGGGTATTTTGTGCAGGGAGCGCCGAGATGCACAGGAGCGCCGCAGGCGAGAAGGGCAACTTTGGGGGAGAGCTGCCAGGCGGTGGCACTCAACAGCTGGCAGGAGAAGGGACTAGAGAAGCAGGTGCACACGTCTCCACTTCCCCTCTGTCAACCCCATCCTGGCCTTGGAGCCAGTCCTGGATTCCAGCAGGAATGGAGAGCTGGCTGAGCAAATTCAGGCAGGCTCAGGCGGAGGGGCAGAGATCACCACAAGTCGGCAAGCCACCAAACGGTGAGTTCATTCTGGGACGGCCATTTCAAGGCAGCTGACCTCTGGAGGCCGCTGACATGCACACTTGTGCAAATCTGGATTTAGAAAAGATACCTTAATTTTATTTTTTAAAAATTTAAGAGTCCCTGTAATATTCTCTTTATCTTTTCTAATATGTCCTTTTTTGGGGGGAATAAGTTACTGTGGCATAGCTTAGATGCTTTTGTTGTTCTTTCTTATGTAATATCATGTAAAAATACTACTTTCTGCAGAGTAGAGACCTGAATATTGCTGGAGACGTAACTGGTGTGGTTGCCGCTGTGTTTATTTATTTTTACTTCTGTTTATTGATTTTTGAGGGAGAGGGAGAGAGAGAGAGATGTGTTGTTCCATTTATTTATGCATTCATTGGTTGATTCTTGTATGTGCCCCGACCGGAGATCGAACCCGCAACCCACAACATTGGCATATTGGGACAATGCTCTAACCATCTGAGCTACCCGGCAAGGGCCAGGCACTGTGTTTAGAACTGAGACTCAGAATCAGTCTGGCTGGTCTGCCGGAGGGAGAGTCAGGCCTGTGTCAGTGGCAATGCCTTTCAACCTTGTAGCTCAGTGCACTTCAGCTAAACCAGCTTACTAAATGCAAGGGCAACTTTTGCACCAAAGTTTCTTTCAGGACTCTGTCCAGGCAAGTGTCTAGAAGCATGATCCCTGAAGCATGGTGCGTAGGTAGACAGGGCTTTTTCCATTATTATTCATCAAACGACCCCACTCCCATCACTGGCAGTTTTTTTTTTTTTTTTTTTTTTTTTTTTTTTATCCTCACCCGAGGATATTTTTCCATTTTTTGTACAGATAGAGTGGGAGGGAGAGAGAGAGAGAAACATCGATGTGAAGGGACACATCGAGTGGCTGCCACCCACACGACCAACCAGGGCCGGGGACAAACTGCAACCGAAGTACGTGCCCTTAGCGGGAACCGAACCCGGGTCTCTCCGGACCGCAGGCCAACGCTCTAACCGCTGAGCCAAACTGGCCAGGGCTCACTGGCAGTTTTGATGTCCAAGGATAAAGATTTAATAAATGAAGTATAGGCCTCAGTGCGCATCTTCTGCTTGCTTTCCTGACCTCCCTTTCACTGAGGGTGGTCTGACCAGGCTGTAAGCCAGATGAAGGATGAGGCAGGAGGAGCACGCTGGCGCCCTGGCAGCCCTCCTGAGGTTCCAGGAATCCTTGATCTCAAATGTCTTGCCAGACTCTAAAGCTCCTCGCGGACAAAGGAATCTATATATTTTAAGTAGCATTGAATTTCAGAATCCAGCTAAGGCAGGATCTATTGCAGACTAATAAACCAGAATAATATGTGCATGAAATGGTAGAAGCCTATAAGAACCTGCTTCATTAGCCAGAACGTGGATCCACTATTTCATATTTGGTATAATGGCACAGAATTGTTTTGTGATAGTTTGTTTTTGTAATCTGAAACACTGTAAAATATACAAGCAGTATGTGAGAATGTATACATGTAGTTTAAATAGCAAAATAAGTAACCAGTTTTTAAATCATCATCTATGCCAAGAAATGGAACATCACCAGTAAGCCAGAAGCTTCCTATGTGCTCCAATTAGATTGCAAACCCCCCACCACACCCCCAAATAACCACTGTCCTGAATTCCGTGTTAATTACACCCTTGCTTTTTATTGTGTGTGTATAGCTGTAACGTGAATGTATCAGTAAATAGTGTATTTAGTTTTGCCTGCATTTGAACTTTGTATGAAATAATAGGGTTTAATTTGCATTTTTCGACTCAATGTTGTTTTGGAAATTCAGTCACATTGATGCTTGAAACCTGATTCATTCATTTTCACTGCTGTGGAATATTCCACAATATGGAAAACCAATAACTTTTAATCATCTGACTGTTGATGGATATTTGTATTGTTTCATTTATGAAGAACACTGCTAGATACATTGCAAACATGTCTCCTGGTGCACATGTGTTGAGTTAGATTTTGACAGCTGATTGTTGACCAAACCCCTGTCATTGAGGAATCATCAGGAAATGAGAAAAATTCTTAAGACTGAAGTTGCCAAGCATTTTTCCTATTTTTTAAAAATGGGAAGAGTTAGAATCCAGAATACACTGAAACAATAAGCATGATAAAGAATCTTGGCAAATTCTATAAAAGAGAATTAGATATAATTTGTTCTTAAGAATGCTTAAGTAGAGAATGAGGTTCCCATGACTTAGTATAATGTCACTAAAAACAAACCACAACAAATTATTTTACTTAATCCCTTTGGTAGGGTTTTTGCACTGGTAGGTCCAGGAAATGCTACATTGACCTTCTTTTCCTACGAGAATCCTCTGAGGCACTCGATGTATAGATTCCCCATGATAGGACCGTTCTTATGTTTGTTTCTTTCCATGTTTTTCTAGACCACAAACTCTAGTGGGGAGAGACCCTATCTTGACCATCTAACAAACTGCTTGGCTCCTCCTTAGGAGTTTGTTGGCTAGATTTTCTCCTTGAAAACAAGACAAGAAACAGGCCCAACTTGTACAGGCAGAAGGACTAGTAGCTTTAGATACATATCTAATGATTATCAATTAGCACATAAATATCTATTTAGAAATTCTTCTTTAAGTCTTTGCCTTTCTCAGTATTTTGTGTTGAAGGTGCAGAGGAGTTTATTTCTTTTATGTGATAACTTCATTGAAATATAATTCACATACCATACAATTTACCCATCCAAATTGTTCAAATCAATGATTTTTTTTGTATGTGCAACCATCACCATAATCAATCTTAGAGCATTTTTCACTCTAAAAAGAAAACCTATCCTCATACAGTCACTCACTCCCCAAGTCCTCCCCACCTTCCTCAGGCAACCAATAACTTACTTCCAGTTTCTACAGATTTGCATATTCTGGATGTTTTATATAAATGAAATCATACAATATGTGCTTTTTTGTGTGAGACCAGCAGCTTTTTTCACTTAGCATAACATTTTTAAGGTTTATTTGTGTTGTAGCATGTACTAGTACTTCATTTTTTTATTGCTGAATAACATTTGTTTTATGAACATACTGCATTTTACTGACCCATTCATTCATTGATGGACATCTGAGTTGTTTCCACTTTTTTACTATTTTCAACAATGCTGATACATATAAACATTTGAGTACACATTTTTGTGTAGATATATTTTTTTATTTCTCTCTGAAATGTTTTTATTTTATTTCATTTTCCTTGGGTATTTACGTAAGAGTGAGATTTCTAGGCCAAGTAGTAACTCTAAGTTTAACCTCTTGAGGAATTTGTCTTGGTCAACATTTTAGTAAACAATTTTAAGTGAAGACAAAGTTTATACTGATCAAATTTGTGAATGATATAAACCTGCAAGAAATCGATGCTCTGGGGTGGCACAGTTCAGTATGGTAGCCACTAGTCACATGTGACCAAGGAGCTCGTGAAATGTGGTAGTCTAATGACTTATAAATACAAAATATACACCAGGTTTTGAAATCTTAGTATGAAAAAAGAATAAATTATTTCATTAATAATTTTATACTAATCACGTGTTGGACTCACTGGAATAAATGAAAGGTTACGAAATTAATTTCACCTGCTTCTTTTTACTTTTTCAATGTGGCTGCAAGAAAGTGTGAAATCACATCTGTGCCTCCCATTCTGTTTCTCTTGGGCAGTGTGGTCCTCTCCTCCTTGGCACATTGTATGAATATTAGCATGGCATGGAGTCAGAGCAATCTGGTTCAAAACCAGTTTCTTCTTAGCTGTAAAGCTGTTACTTAACATCACCAAGTCTCAATTCCCTTAACTTAAAAAATTTTTTAAAAAATTTATTTTATCAAAATATTCCAATGATTCAATGCAAGAAGTTGTATAAAGAACTTAGGTGAATGCAGGCACAAAGAAAGAACTAAATAAATGTTGGTTCTCATC
This sequence comes from Molossus molossus, assembly GCF_014108415.1. Taxonomy (NCBI): domain Eukaryota; kingdom Metazoa; phylum Chordata; class Mammalia; order Chiroptera; family Molossidae; genus Molossus; species Molossus molossus. The sequence goes on along the minus strand of NW_023425366.1, from coordinate 25,987,849 downwards.
TTTCCTTTCCACATTTTTACTCTGTTAAGGGATAGGAAATTAACCTTGTTGCATGATTTCTATTTCTGGGTGGTAACAACATGCACATCTTGTGTGACTTACAGTGCATTTAGTTGAATAATGGACTTCAAGATATTATGCTTAATAAAATGATTTCAGTGGTTGAATTTTTGGGGTAAGCAGGATCTCATAAATAATATGAATAACCACTTTCATCTCTTCTTTGATTTCAGAATTTAACTTTGCCCATTTGCAGTGCAATATATGCCAAGTCTTAAAACAATTCCAGGCTGTTTAAACTTGACTCAACATTAAGGATATGTTGAGATTGTTCGCATGTGTTTCAGGATGTCATTCGAACCATCCAGAACTCATTCAATATGGAAAACTAAGTGAGAACTTCTCAAGGGAACTTGTTCTCTCTCCAGAGGTCATTGGAATTTCCTGTTTCTGTTTGGATTCAAAATATCACATGAAGTTCTACTTTCTCTGAATACTTTGGATGCTGGCTTGACCCAGGAAGGCATAGTTTAATTTAAATGAAAAACACATACATATCACAGACTCCTCAGCACCTCCCCCACCTCTGAGGCCTGTTTGGTTGATCAGAGGTATTTTTCTCCCTGCAACATTGGTCATGGATTGTACCTTCTTCAGTTTGCTGAGGGGGGATTTACTTCCCTTTCCACAATCAGCAACCACCCTTGATTTTTTTCTACTTTTTTGCACTTTTGGAAGTAGATTGATCATCCAATATAGAAAGAAATGGATGAAAAGGATTGGTAACTAACTTTACTCAATTGAAGAAAAAATTTGCCTCTAAAAATTGAAGTTTTGAGCAATTCAAACAAAACATCTTGATGTACTGAGGATTCAAGGCAGGCCTTTTCTTGCTATAGGTTTACATGTGACGACAGAGAGATACAATAATGTTCTCATTGTTTGAGCATTAATGTCTTTCTTTTCTGTGTTTTTCCTCCCTAGGTGATCTATCTAGAACATTCTTATTTGGCATGCAGTTAAAAAAATTAATAACAAGTTGCCTCTCTACTTTTTGGAGAAATGTAGAGAATTTAGTCTGGGGTAGTAGAATGGGTACCCTTTGCAATCCCTCTGACCATCTTGTTCCCATTTGCTTGATTAGAGATTAAACATCTTTCAGCCATGTGTGAACTTGGCACCCTTGAGATTCCTGCTAAAAGTTGCTTTTTTTTTTTTTGGACATCCTGCTGCACCCTCTGAGAGAAGTTGCCAAAGACTTCCTTCCAGTTGTCACCAAAAATGATAAAGGGCCATTTACTGACAGAATTGCTTTGATGACCCTATCTATGAATACAATGGGCAGAAAAACATTTATTGCCATTTCTGGGGCAGTAGAACATTAGGAATACTACACCAACTAAATAGATTCTTTGCCTAAAGGATGGGAGAGGCCATGGCCTTGGACTGACAAATTTTTCTACTGACAGTATTTTTTGGTTTTGGGGATAGCAGCAGAGATTATTCAGTTTCTAAGCAAATTAAGTCAAATACAAAGCAGTGTAGATTTACCAGAATCAACTGAAAAAATGCCTTGTACCTTCCAGGTTGTAAAGTTTTTCTTTATCCTATTTCTAATATATACAAAAAAGTATCAGTTTGCTCTAACCTTTTAAGCCTATGTCATGGTGTTCTCTCAAGCAGGAAAGATGTCACTGAGAAGAAGCCAAAAGCATTGTGTGTTGTTTCTTTCTCCCACTCATTTAGAATTTGGATGACTCCTTACCTTCTGGAAAACAAAGCAGATAACGAGGCAAAATTAATTATTGCCCAGAGGTGGTAACTAGACACAACTACTTTGTTTTCAAAACTAAATTGTTGGATGATGAGCAGATAGCAGACAAGATAGAGGTGGCAATAGCTATGTAGTTGCTTCTGGGACAATTGTTTTTACCTTTTTCCAAACAACATTGACTAGAAATTAAATAATTATTCAGTTAATTTGAAAATTACTTCAGCCTGTCACACAATTATAATCATGATAAACAGAAATAGAGTCAAAGAATAATGAACTCATAATTCACTTCCTTAACATACCAACTCCAAATTTTTCCACATGTTTTTGTTCACTATAATTCAGAGAAAACAGTGTTCTTCTTACATTTGAAAACGCTCATGTTGTTTAGCCAAATGGTGTAAAATGAGATATGAAGCGATAGAGCTTCCACGAAAACATACATCTGCACATATTAAATGAGATAAAGAAAAATATTATTTAATGATATAAATATACAAGCCACAACTTATCACAATTATGAGCCTTTATTCCAAAGTAACATAAAAGCTGAATATAAAGCAAAAATTCATAGATATATAAAGAAAGCTTAAAAACAAAAAATTATTCTGGGATATTTTAATACATCTCTTTCAGAGTTTAATAGACTAAGCAGATAAAAATAAAGAATAGAATTTGAAAAACATAAGAAACACTCTCAACATAATAGTGAAATATATAAGACTGGATATCCTACAGAAAAATATATGTTATTTTATGACTAAGGGCACTTACAGAACTAAATCATGTAATTGGCTTCAAAGAAAACCTTAATAAATTCCAAACAGTAGGAATTTTAGAGGCCAAAAATGTTTGCTCATAATGAGATAGGCCAGTAAGCCAAGGCAAGTGAAATTGGGAAACTGAAACTAACAGCTAAGTGGCCAAGCATCTTACAGCCGCCTAGTGCATTGCAAAGTCCTATCTGCCCTAAACCAAGGACACTTAAGAGTAAATGGTTTACACTTCTCTCCCCCAACCAGAGTGTGAATGGCTTAAATCACCCTTCTCAGAAAGATAGCAGAAATCCAATTAGTACCATTTGTGCTAACCATACCCAAGGACCGATAAAGTTGAGAGAATAAATCTTATTTTGGCATATCAACATAAAGCTGATGAATATTTTATTGAGATCCTTCTCTAAAGCCCCCTCTAAACCCCCAGCCTTCAAAAACCCTCCTGACAAGGACCCGGGACGTGCTCCCCTATCCAGGAGCACACCCATATCTTTCCCTTCCTCTTCTCCCACAGGCATGCGTCTCCTGAACTCTAGGGGACCCCATGAGACTTGCACCAGGGGAGCAATGGGCAGGGGCAGCTTGTCCCGGGCTAAGCCCTGAGCCTGTCCCAAGGCCCCCATTTCTCTGACTCTCAGTGAGCTGACAGCCCGCTGTGGCTCACTTCTTTCCTGTATGTATTTCTAGAGAGCCACAGCAGCCCCGCCCAGTCTCTCTCTGCTGCTGCTTCTGTCTTAAGCCCTTTCTGGTTTCACTGTCCCCGGCTTTAGTCAATGTACTCTTAAAATCATCTGCACTTGTATCGTGAGATCTTTCCTGCACCAATTCAAGACCTACACATTGCGGGCCAGCCCGAGGCAGACCTGTTCTAGCCCCAGTCCCCTTCCCAGTAGCGATAATCCAAAAAAACTGGAAATCAGTCATGTCCATGTAGATACCCTGAATTAAAGATAGCTTTTCATAACCTGGTTAAACCTACTTAATGTCATATTTTATTGGCAAGGAGTAACAAATGGTATAGAGGTCCTACATCAATTGAGAACTTGTGAGTACAGGTACAACCAATGGTACTAGGTAACTGAGAAACTAGAATCTTATTGGGGGGTGTTCTAGATTCTTTCGAGTACCTGGGCCATCCTTCAGTCCTTTGAAATATTCCCAGAGGTTGAGAAAGTCTTGGTAGGGAATAAATTTAAGGACCTGAACCCCTAAGAAGCCAGAATGAACTTTCAGTGTTATTTCTTTTTCTTTCCGGCATAAAGGAAGCAACGACCACTGTAACAATGCAGCTTTTCCAAGGGCCACGATAAGATCTCCCTTCCCTGTCTGGAGCACTAGACTCTTAATCAGCAGAAAGAGGAAACCAAGGCTTCCTTCCCAGATCATCCTGGGCTCCAGAGTGCAGTTACCTTTGACAAAACTCTCTGGATGCTGTCAGCTCAAGATCCACTTTTTGTTGAATTCCCCTTGGCATTAGACTAAACAAAGGACTGTATTTCCATTTCAATGCGTGGTTCCTTAAAAGAAATCCTTCCCTATTCCATAAAGATAAAGCAGCTTAAGTTATGCTTAATCAGGCTGTTCAGTCAATAATATGTTTATGTACATTCAATATAAAAGAAACCTTTACGTTTAGATAAAAAGAGCCCCCGGGTATATCCCTGCCTCGTGTCAATAAGAACATTTTATTTTAGCCATTCAATAAACCTCAGAAGATGTGGGGAGGGTGCAGATAGATGGAAGACAGTCTCTCTCTTTGATTCTGCTGTGTAAACAAGTCATCCGAACTCTTTCCATATTGCAAATCCCCATTTGTAAAGTGGGATCAATTAGGAAGATGAACGTGAGCTGGCACTGGTTGATGTGAGTCATCCCCTTGTAAAGCCCTGAGCTTCCAGAAGATACCACGTTGCAAAAGATTTCTAATAACATGTTCTGAATTAGCTAGGAAGAATTTCAGCTTCCTTCTATAGTAAAATGGCTACCTCAGAAGACTGAAAAATCCTGAAATCTGCAGGTCGGCCAACTCACTCTTGTTTGCATCTTGCCGGCTTGAACACATGCAGTTCTGCAGCAGTGGTGCTGACAGCCAGTGTGTTTCATTAAAACAAGGAGCCCAGTTTAATAATTACTACCTTATGAGGCCCTCCAGTGTTTTCGACGGATGCCTCTTCTTTCTTTCTCTTTGTACCTTCTCCGTTAGGATAGCTCCCAAGAGGGCCTCTTCTTCAGAGTCCTGCTCCTCTGGGAGTGGGGGCCGGGGGGCTGTGTCCCTGATAGCTCAGGACCCCAAGCTTGACTCACAGCCTACTCCTTGTCCACCACTAACCTGGCCAGGCCCTGGTGTTCACGAGATCAAAACACCCAGGAGGCACCATCAGACGAAGAGCAAGCCCAGCGCTGCCGCGAGTCAGGCCCCAGGCTCCGCACAATTCTTCAGTGCCCTGTAAAGTTACACAAAATGAGAATTCACATGACTTCTTTTATCACGAAGGGAGGGGAACAAGGTTCATTTATATGTTCATTAGGAAGAAATCTGGTTTGGAAGTTTGTAGGATTGGTTGCTAGAGAATGAAAATATGCCTGTCATCCAAGGAGTTTTTCCCCCCCTTAGTGTTTGCTTAGAATATAATAGGAAGATTAGTATTTATTGTTTATTGTGTAGTGGTTAAGTGGGAATAGATGTGTGCACACACATCAACGTTTTTGAGTTTCTTGAAAGGAAGCTACTCTTACATCTAAAATAGCAGAAATGTCAGCATTTAGTACACATTCACTTCAAATATGTGAACTAATTGTTTGGAAAAACCGAACAAAATTTAGAACAGATAGTATTCTAGTAAAAGGAAGAAAACAAAGAAGTAAGAGCATGTATATCCATGTGAGTTGATGTTATGAGTGACAGCATTCTCTTTCATTTACTGTAATGATTATAATAACCTTGGGGCTTGTGAAAACTTTCATCCAGATACACATTCAGGTGGCTGCTCACAGATGCGGAACTGTGACCTTTCAGAACACTGCAGTTGGTAGACTCAGTAAGCATACAAGTTTGTCTCTCTCTTCCCTTTTTGCTATCAGAAGATCAAACATTTAGGATCAATTAACAAAAGATATGCATAAACTCCTCAGGCAAGTTTACTCAGCAGTAACTTTAAACATACCTATGATAAGAGCAAACATTAAAATGCTGATAACTCATCAAAACTCATTTGGTTTTAGTGCCAAGATCATTAACTCAATTCGCTCTTCACCAGCAATGGGGGGTATTTATTTAGCCAACTTGGAGAAGGGGCTCCTCAAATTGTTTTATTTACTCTCAGTAAATCCTTATGACTTAGGTAAAGGTTAGGACACAAAGGAAGCTGGCCCGGGACAGGAGGCGGTAGCTGACACTATTCAAAGGCAACTAGACATTGGTGGAGAAACGCCCATCAAATGGCCTGGAAAAGGACCTTTCTCTGATTACCCACAGGAAAATACCCAGAGAAAAGCCATCAGTTGAAAGACATACTGAGTTGAATCAATGTGATAATTTCCTTCCTTTTTCACTACCAGTCTAAGCATGATGCAAGACATTGTCTTCACTTATTGTCTTGTCTTTTCTTCCCTGATGTTTAACGTCATATTGATCCACTCAGCTTGTACTTACTTTATGCTGGACTTAGACATTGCTCTCATTTGTCTGACATTTTAAAAGGACTTTAAAGAGGATTTTTCAGGAGCAAGTGGAGAATGAAGTTTCTTAAGCCCTTTGAGCACCACAAGCCAGATGCTATGCTGGGATGGAATGAAGATCCTCATGGTCCTCAAACCTGCTGCACTTAGGAATGACTCAAAGATCTTACTAAAAATACTGATGTAATGCTGACATTTTAAGGGGAAGTACACTGATGTCTGTCATTTATTTAAAGAAAAAAAGAGGGCTAGGTAGGTGATAAAGCAGGTATAATAAGATGTTAGTGGTAGAATCTAGGTTTGGGATGTACGTGTGTTCACCATAAAATCCTTTTAATTTTTCTGCACGTTTGGAACTTTTCATAATAAAATATTTAAAAATACCTTATATTGTTAATAAAAAGAAAAATGATAGAACACATAGTGGAATGACTACAGTTGAAGAATGAATTATAAATTGTAAACTTAGATTCAGAAACTAAAAACCAATCAAACTAAGCAACTAACCAACAGGAAAGAAAAAAAGAATTAGAAAATATAAAATTATGAGATATCTGGGATGGTAGTAAACATGAGAAATCCCAGAATAAGATATAAATGAAAATTGAGAAAAGGATATATTTAAAAAAATAAAGGAGATTAAAACAAAAAACAAAAACAAGCCCTGCCATCCTTCCTGTCAATCACATCGGAATTTCTGTAAATGGGCCCAGCACTGGTATTTTTAAGGGCCCCAGTAACTTTAATGTAAATGTCAGGGATGAGAACTGCTGGCTGGGAGACTAAAATTCTTTTAAACTAAACAGCTATGAGAGTATAGAAATTGTTAAATTGAAGCAAATGCCATGATTTTAATGACAGGGTTTTCTTTAGATTCTGAAAAATTGGATTTTATCTATTGGTATCATCTCAACTGCAATATGGAAAAAAAACCCCCACATATTTAATAATTAATTAGTAGACTATTTTCTCACCAAATTCTTGTGCTATTGCAAACAATGAAATTGAGCTTCACATACTTATAACTCAATTAATACTTTTGGACACAATGAAAAATTTTCCTTACCTTTTTGGTCTTTTTGTTGGATTTCAGTTAATGCTATGGAGCAAGCATAACTTTCTTCTGTCATCCATAAATACATATTCAAACAACCTGTATAGTGCCAGACATTTTCATTTCCATTGTTCTGATAAATAAACTGAGGCAAGGAATTTATTTAAGAGCAAGGGATTCATGATGGAATTGAGAGCTGGTCTTAAGAGTCTCAACATGCCAGTAGTTTAGTTTAATTCTATTAGACAACATTTGTAAACACCTTTGTCAAGTACCTTCCCTCAAATAAATTATCATAGTCATTTTATGGTGCATGTAGGCATTTAAAAAATTACAATTCAGTGTGCTAAGTGCAACACCAGAGATGCAGATAGACAGATTCTTTGGAGTTTAGACTCTAGATTCTAGAGGAGTAACTCTACACTGATGAGCAGTCAGTGAATTAAGAGTTATATTTGTTACTTCTAGAAGCTGATTTCATCTGGAATAGACATGAATTGCTTCCAATGCAGATGAAGTCAACATTCCAGGGCCAATTCTAAATTTAGTTTTAGTCCAGGGTTACAATCGTTTTGGTAAAAGTCAGATAATAAATATTTTAAGCCTCATAGAATATACTTGATTTCTGTCACATATTCTTCTTTTTGCTTTTTTATTTATTTTTTATTATGACTCAAAAAAAAAAAAAGTAAAAACCATTCATAGCTCTTGGGTCACACAAAAGTGGGAATGTGCTAGAGCTGGCTGAACTCTAGAGTAGTTTTGTCATAGAGTGGATCTTAAATCCTCTCCACGCTGTTTTCTAAATCTTGGGGATGTCTCTAAATCCATCAGAAGAGATCTCAGCTAGGAACGTCATTCGGGGTTAACCAAAACTCAGAGTGTGGTGCACTGTGCTCCTGTTCTCATTGACGGCCCTTTGTGGGAGGATGGTACGTGCCCACTCCAGCCATGTGGCTTGCAGTGCTCCCCCTGTGGGTGGTGCAAGTACTTCACCACACATGGATGGCGCACTTGGCCACATGGCTTGTTCCTATGAAATAGGAGAGGGAATATGATGTGCCTCTTCCTGGAATAAAATGAAGACCCATCCTGTGGATAAGACACTGACTTCTTCTTTTTCTTCAAGATCAACACGACCTAAATGGGCTTGATCCCAGAATGAAGACACACAGAATGAGAGTCACAACCAACTCTCAGTTGACCTGTAAATAAGCAAGAATAAAACCGTTGTTCTTAGATGCCCACGGCATTTATGGTTACAAGCACATTATTTAAGAAAGCTATGTAGTATACTAAGGCACCTGTGTCCCCACTGAAACTTTTTTCAGTCTAGTCCACCCTTCTGAGCTGTGCAGGAATGGATCAAAAGAATGGAGTACATTTTAATGCATGAATACATTTTAACCTATATAATTCTCACATTTCTTATTTTACCTACAAAGTTAGTTCATTTTAGAGAATGGGTAAAGCTTGCCATAGATTGCTTAGCGTTCTAAATAAGAACATATAAAAAAGTAGAGTGAGCAGGCATGCATATCAAATTAATATTGTCAGAACAGATGATTGTCCAGGACACCCAGAGAATAGTGAACTCAACAAAACAATCACTGTAAACATGATTTGCATTTATGAATAATGCATAACCAAAAGTGAAATAGCAGCACTGCAACTATTTCTAAATAATGGTTGACAAATAAAAAGCATAGATTTAATCATTAGACCAAATGATAACAGCCCTCTGCTGTGCTGATCCTGTTGAGCTTCAGAGCATCAGTTGCTCACAAATTACTGACATAACTTAGGACAGATGCTATGTATGATCTGCATCTTTGGATTCTACTGACAACTCGGGATTTTGTTCCTGCTAGTTAATGAATAAACAAGATGAACTTTCAATGTTGGATATTCTTTCACAGACTGCTCTTATGTAGGCTAAACATATTTATTAATAATAATAGCTGACATTTACTGCATAGTTTACATGCGCCTGGTTTAGGCTAAATCCTTCAGATGGCTTCTTTGTCACCCTCAACCTTGGAACAAGTCTTTAAAGAAGGTACTATTACTCTTCCAGGCTGAAAAATGAGCAAGCTGAGGCTTAGAGATGTGAAATAATTTACCCAAGGCTACATGGATAATGAGTGGCAGAGTCAGGATCTGAATTCAGGTCAGTGTGATCCTAAAGCTCACACTCTGGCCCGGAGGACACCTCCACTGATGTCTTGTGCTCTCTCTGTGGCTGTCAGACCATGAGACCTTGCTAAAGCCAAATGAGATCCCATCTGTGAGAGCCCTTTGAAAAATGTCTGGTGCTGTGCAGATGTAAGGTTTCAAGGATAGCAGTTTTTCAAACCCAAAATTGTCCAGGGGATGTAACAACAAACAACCACATTGAAGGGTTCAAGTACAGGAGCTCTGTGAGTGTGCCTTGTGGGGTCTCTCATTGGTAGGATGAAATGTTGAGAAGGCCTGTTCATCAGAAGAGATGTGGGAGCTGGTGACTAAATCTGGACTGAATTTACAATGGAGAAGTTGTCTCTGCCCTTATATTTACTCCCAGAGTGAACTTGTTAGCACAATATCTCATATTTTCTAGGATGAGCATACTATGTGGCCTGAAAACCAACCTCTTGGGAACAGCTCCTTGGACTCCTTATACCTGATTTATTGGAGCAAATGTCTAGTGTTTTGAGCTGATTTTAAAAATGGAAATGAATCAGGAGGCAGAGGCTCCTCTGGGATCTGAATCTGGTTTCTGCCCTCTTTTCACAGAAGAGCAAAGTTAGAAGACTTGTATTGAAGTCACCTTGGTGGAAAGAGCTAAGATTCCTGAGTAGAAGGTGAAGAAGCAAATGCATTTCCTGGGTTATGGCAGGAGGGGGTGCTCAGTGTGCTCTGTTCAGAGGAGCTTGCAGCTGGGCACCTCGGGTGCAGGTGTCACGTTGACATGTGTCATGTACTAGTGGTCTTCCAAAGTAGGCCCCGAGGACTCGAGCTGGCCTGGAGCATGGCTCTGATCTTTCATGGAGCTGGGCATCTGTGACTTTTAGAGGCCCTGGTCTGTAGTATGGTGTGTAATTGTGAGAGGAGACTCAGAAAGGAGAAGAGAGGGAGAGATGAATGAATAAGGCAGAGAAGGAAACAGGAAACTTAGGAGGATTTAGAAGAATGAGGAATGTGTTGTCCCAACCATCAGAGAGGAAAAAAATAATGAACCCCCAACCAAAAAACAATTCAAAAATCTAGCGTTGAATCTTCTACCTGAAATCTTTGGTCATTTAATTTTCACCTTCAAGGTATGAAAATAGATTCATATAAATACAAAGTCGACTGTGGTTCTTATGAAAAATCACTAGGCCTCAATTCGAAGAAAATCCAAAATTTCTCCATAACCATTAATCATTAGAAACATAGAGCAATCCCTGGGCGGGTTCTTGTTTCTCTTAAGAGTAGCTTTCATTAAATAGATGCTGCCTCCTTATTTTGAAGGATAAAGCTTAAAAAAATTTAGATCCTAGTCTATCTTTTAACATTTAGGGAGTCCATACTACTACTCAATTCAGAAGTTAAAAAAACTTTTAAATACTAAAGGTTTAGAATAAATTCTAATTCTGACTTAACACCAGCTTTGATACATTTCAAATTCTTTCATTTTCATTATTTAAAAAATTAACCTTGTTGAGACCATGTGTATTCGGTGCCTCCTTTGGAGGTGGGGCATTTTCGTTTATCGTTTCTTCCTCACCGGTTTCCCAAGGAAAGCCAGCGGCTTTCAACACTGCGTTTGTTTGAAATGCACGTCATCCGCGTGGTTGTAATGGGGCAATGAACCAGCACACGCAAGTTTGCCAGACTTGGGAGGAGACACAAACATCCTATTTTAGTTTATGGAAAAGGCAGAGCTGGAGCTGTGGACTTGAGTTTATCGGTTTTACTTTTGTTCGGGTTTTGGCCTCTGAGACTGTTTCAAATGATAAGAGTTGGCTTCTAACCGAAAATTTACAGTCCCTGCCACTGTAGAAATGCTGTATATCCTTACTTCTATGGCCCACGCTTTTGAAAATTGGCAGCAGTGGAGAAACTTGAATCATTCTCTAGAATCATGCCATAGATGGAGGGCGGGTTATCCCAGTAGTGGGAGGGAAGGACTGAAAAGTGTCAAAAATGCATCAGTCCAGCAAAAGGGAGAGTGCACTCCGACCGTCTGTCAGCGATTGGGAGACACCAAACTAGAAGCATGTTCCTCATCCATATGTTTACCATCCCTGAATGTAGGGGAAGACAGCGGTGGGTCAGATCTGTTCTGATCCCCGGTGGTTTGAATGAGCAGAATAACATGAATCTTGTGTCGTCTTTAGGCAGTCTAGAGAACTACGTTTTGGGAACGTGGCGGGGATTCCTGTGTCTAATGGGAAATTGGACTAGATAGCGCTACCTACCTTGAGACTTCATGAATTCCATTCAGGGCCTTCCTTCTGTCTCAGACGTCTACAGGACTGTTTTGTATGTAGGAAGTACATTTCCTGATGTCCCTCATCCCCACCCGTGTGCCTCTACAAACCATAATAAGTTCAGAATAAATGTGGTTAATGAATCAGAGCTAATGTGAAAACTAATGAGGTAAAATGCAGGGTTTTCTCGCTTTCTCCAGCAGGGTATTCATTGCCCTTCTGAAAACTGCCTCTACCTTGGTGGTTCAAACCCACACAAGTGACTCTGAAGAAGTGTTTCTTAAGTAGGAGAGGAGGACAAGCTAGAGAGAAGTATCACATATTTCTACTAACCCAGCTCCCAAATGAGAAGCATTTGTGTGTGTGTGTGGGGGGGGGGGGAGGGGGGCTTTGTGTAACCTTAGTGGCCATGGACAGTGACATTTATGGAGAGTCAGAAGGCTTCAAAAAGGCGTATGTTTATAATATGAAAAAAATCCGTCAAGCATAGAAACACTTCTCTCTTTCTGTCTTCTTTGTCCCCCTCTCTGTGTGGAGCTGCAGAGTTTGCATGTCAATGTGTATGGTGCAGAGAATGTGGGCTGCAGAGCTATCCAAGCATCTCCCCACCCCCATCCTCGAGGACTCTTTCTTCCACCACAGAAGAGGGCCCTGGTGCATGATTGGCAGGGCATCTGAAGGCCATAATAAATCTCAGCAAGATTTGTCCACTTCTGTTAGACTCCAACTCCTCCCCCCCTCACAGTCTGGGAAATTCCTTTGACACAGTGTTTCAAGGTGAGTAGCTGGGCTGGGACAGTGGAGGGGGAGTCTGGGAGTGACCTCTATTCCTCTTTCAGTTGGAAACTGCATCTGAAACTTGAGCCAGGAGGTGCTTGTCATACTACCTACTGCAGCTGGGAGTTACTGTTATAACCGCGAAGACAAAAAAAGAAAAAGAAAAAAGCAATGGAAAAAGAAAACCTTGATGTATGCCGCATAAATCATGGGGCAAGGGTCCTGAATATCCAGCTACATCTAATCATGTCCCTTTTCTTAGAGGGTGATGGTGTTTGATCTGAAAGTCATGCAGATAACCCCGAAGAAGATCCAGGAAATGAGCTAACAGGACGTGGTGTCCAATGGAACTTCCTGTGATGATGGAAATGGTCTCTGTGATGTTTCGACGATCGTGACTAGTCACATAGCAATTGAACACTTGAAATGTGGCTAGTGTAATTGAGGAACAGAATTTCTTATTTTAATTAATTTAAATAGCCACATGTGATTAATGGCTACCGGACTGGGACAGCACAGGCCTAGAGCTATGATGTGCGACAGAACCTCACGCAGTAATGGGAATGTTGTATATTTCTTTTGGCCCATCCGATAGCCACTAACCACTCGTGACTATTGCTTGAGCACTTGAAATGTGGATAATATGACAGAGAGATTAAAATTTTACTTTCATGTGCTTTTAATGAATTTACATTTAAATTTGGAAAGCCACACGTGGTTAGTGGCTGCAGTATTGGGCAGCACAGTTTAAAGGCATCTGTTATGACGCAGCATGGTCTGCGGCTCTCGGAAGGTTTGCTTTATCCTTCCTTGTCGGGATGTGCACCTCTTCTCTCTCGGTTGGAAGAAACGACCTGTATTCCCCATCCCTTCCCTCGTTCTCAAGTCAATGACTGTTTAGGGAGCTCAAAAGAAAATTCGGTGCAAAGCGATTCAAGATACCTTTCACCTGTGAATGTTCCCTCTGTGTACACACGAACCAAATCCCGTCTGCTCTGTGGTTGCACACTGAGCTGGTCTCTTGTCTGCCTGTGGGTTGTTTTTTTTTTTTTTTTTTATCCTCACTCGAGGATATTTCTCCATTTTTTTGTACAGATAGAGTGGGAGGGAGAGAGAGGAAGGGAGAGAGAGAAAGAAACATCGATGTGAAGGGACACATCGAGTGGCTGCCACCCGCACGTCCAACCAGGACAAACTGCAACCGAAGTACGTGCCCTTAGCGGGAACCGAACCCGGGTCTCTCCGGACCGCAGGCCCACACTCTAACCTCTGAGCCAAACTGGCCAGGGCTGCCTGTGGGTTTTATTTCTGAGAACCAGCTAAGGGAATTTTCTGAATTAAGATTCTCCAGGCTCCTGCTTTCTCTCGTTGTCTGTGTCAGCTGCAGTTTTATTCATCCATTGTACCCTTCCGTTCACCTCCAAGGCTATACAAGTCTATACATTTAACTGGTCAAACAGCCAAAGGAGCTCACTGCTTCAGTTGGAGTCCTCCTGTGTTCATGACATTGAGTAATATCCCCACAAATACCACTTGGAAAAGTAAACTGAATCATCCTGAAACTCCACGTCATTCGTTCCTGGTTGGTCTGTCCCGATCAATAACACTGTCAGAAATCACAAGGAAAATAAAGCTGAAGGACACTCTATTGATCCTCTCCTAGCCTCGCTGCTTCAGTTTATAGTTAAAAAACTATGACGTTAGGGGGTTAAAATAACCTACCCAAGGTCACACATGTGCACAGGTGTTAGCAAAACCAGAACCAGAACCAGGTGTCCAGACTCCCAATCTAGTGCTATATTTTTTCTTTTCCATGATACTGGACGATCTCCCCAGAGGTGCCAAACTCCAGAAGAATAAGCTATACATTAAGCATTACACCCTTGCGTGACTATAATAATGCCGCTGAAAGTGCTATGTAATTTCAAGAGGTCAGGTTTCTAAAGGTTCCCTCCCATGGTGTGCCATTCCCTCAGGGCTGCAAGAAGAGCCCATATCCAGCCTGTTTTGTAACGGCCGCCAACTTGGCCAGGCTTGCCTTCTACAATAGCAGATTATATGGCTTCTTGGCCCACAAAATCTAAAATATTTACCACCTAGCCCTTTACAGAAAACATTTGCCGACTCCTGATGAAAACTGCAATGTAGTAACAAGAGTTATGTGTTTCTTAATGCTGCTTTACAAATGACCACATATTCTAAGGTTCAAAACAATACCGTTCTTGGTCTCAGCTCTGGAAGTCAGAAGTCTGAGAACGGGTGCTCCTGGGCCGCAGTCAAGGCGTCAGAGGGCCGTGTCTCTTCTGGAGGCTCTAAGGGAGGGTCCGGTCCGTTCCTTTGCTTTTTCCGACTTCCAGAGGCCGCCTGCATTCCCGGCTTCCTTCAAAAACACCTTTAAATCTCTCTCCCTGCTCCTCTTATCATTTCTTTTTGTCTGACTCTGGCCCTCCTGCCTCCTGCTTTCATTTGTAAAGGCAAACTTGATGACATCGAGCCCACACAGCTAGTCTGGGATAATCTCCTCCGCAAAGTCAGTTTATTACCACCTTAATTTGATCTCCCTTATTTTGGCTTCCCTTTGCTGTGTAATATAGCATATTCCCAGGTTGCACTGAGTAAAATGTGGATGCCTTTAATGTGGTCGAAATTCTGCCCATCACATGAAGACCAGTGTGGCACTGAGCGTCCCAGGGGCCTGGTGTTTGTAGTGGGTGCCACAGAGAAGAGTGTCAGTGCTGTCTGTCATACGTTCACGTTATGTCCTTGGGCAAGTCAGTGAAGTATCAGCTTAGAGTCCTCATTACTACAGTGGAGATAGTCATAGCTACTTCATACCATTGTTGGATGATTGAATTACACACATAACATCCCTTGTTCGTGCCCCGGCATGTAACAGCACAGTACTCAATAAGTCACTTCCTCTTCTCTCACAGGCTGTGTGGCTGCTCCTAGCAGTCGACTCTTCTGTAAAGATGTTGCCTGGAATTGCCTTTCTTCCTCTCCTGCAAAGAAGGCATCCCATGATCCTTTGCATTTTCATCCCCCAAGAGCACATGTGTCTAGTCTTACAATGTTAGATTATTATGAGTATATGGTCCTCCACGCCCTGACTTTTCTGCATATATTTTTTAAACAATAATCTGTGGATCACTGTTTAACAAGTTGTACAAGCACATCATGCAGCTTTATGCTGTAGCTTTGTGGCCGTCCTGGATGGTGGTCCGTTCTGTGGCTGGTTTGCCTAACGGCATCAACATCTCCAGCCCCAGGGATCCTGCCCTGTCCTGCTTTGCTTCAGGAACAAAGAGCTGAGTCCACTCATTCATTGCTCTGGAGACCACCTGGGTCAGGGGAAAGCACATAGCGGAGGAAGGAACTTAGCGAAGGTCTTCCTCTACACAGTTTCTTTCTGAAAGTCTGTTTATTTTCTTCATGGGTAAGGGTCTATGAACAGAGACACACCTGTATTAAGCCTTTAGAATGGAATCTTATTTACATGTATTCATGGTAGGTGAGAGGAAAAATGGAGCAAGTAGGTGAGCTCCGAGAAAACACCCAAGTTCAACAATATTCAACACTGTCTCCTTATCAGGATTCTCAATAGAGTGCGACCCTTCACGCATCACAGTCTGGAGACTTGCTTCCCCTGATGAACTGGTTGTCCCAGAGGGAAGTTCCACTCGAGCAGAGCCATTCTGGGTCTTGGAGTAGGGGGTGGGTCTGCCTCTGGGGGAGGGCAACCCAGCTGAGGTGAGGAGGAGAGAGTGCTCTTGTTCCACTAAAGTCAGTGCAGACACTGCATCCTTGACCTGATGTATAAGAAGGGAAGGCATTCCTAAGCTGCTGGGAATTCTAGCAACCCTTTACTTTCGATGTACTGAGCATTATTCTAAATGCTTTGCCTTTAGTAACTCATGTAATCCTCCCCATACTCCTAAAAAGAAGATACTATGGCCATCATTTCCATCAGACAGAGAAGTGGAGTAACTTGTCCAAGATGCACAGCTAGCAGGAGATACATTTTAAACCAGGTAGGGAGCCCCAGATCCTGTTCAAGGGAGCGCCTGAGGCGCTGGAGGTAATGAGTATCTTTTCTCTTCTTTATCTCTTCCCCAAGGCAGGAGGAGGTTCTAGAAGAGGAAGGCAGCCTTGACAATGGGAGGAGTAGAAGAAATGAGGGTGAGATGCAGAATTTGCTAGCATGTTATGAATTAAAACTATAAAGCCCAAGTTAATGCTATTCTTTTCATTTCTTCCAGATTTTCCTATTCTTTTTGTTATCATTCTTCCAGATTATTTTCTTTTCATTCTTATTGGAAAGTTGTAGGGAGGCAAGTTTGTCTTTCTCAACATTCTTTCTTCTAACAATGGAACCCTCACAGCCCTTTCATCCTGTTCCCTTCTTATCATTCTCATAGAAATTTACATTCCACACGAGCCCCAACCTTATGCTGTGTCAATGCCTTTAAGAAGGAACAGGAAAGCAAGATATGGTTGGATTCAAACATTTGACTTCTTGGCTTTCCACCAGCAGGATTTGCCATATGTAAGCAGAGCACATCTTGCTGGAAGCACATTTTACCTCAGAGCTCCAGGGCACCCCCAAAATGCTGGGGCACAGTTCAAAGGAGGGCTGCTACTTACATGCACTAAGATGATTAAGAATGCAAATATGTCCACCGTTACGAATGGAGTGTTTCTGAGGCCTTGTGAGGTAAGGATAGTGAATTAGGTTGGACGGAAATGTGTTTTTTAAGCTCAGCTCATGCACACATTAATTTGACTGATACAAAGGATATTGGCAACATGGCCCTTTAATGGGTAAATGTGCAGTCTAGAATGAGAGAACTATTCGCTGTTGAATTCCTTAGGAGTGGTTCTTTCAACATTCAATAACTATTTATTGAGCATTTACTATGTGCTTTCAGGGTCTACGTACTGGTGATAAAATGGCAAATCAAGCAGTGGTCTTCTTATTAACTCTGCATTTTAATGCAAGAGCCAATATGATAGGTAGTAAGTTGTTGATGCGTAGGAGTGAGGAAGCAAAGACGGATGAGAGGACGAGTTCTGTTTTATATAGAGTGGCAGAAGAAGGCCTGCCTGCTAAGGTGACATTTGACTTGAGACCAGAAGGAAGCCAGGATTGGGCTGTGCAGATAAGTGGGGCAAAGTGCATTCCAGGTAGAGGCACAGCAGGTGCAAAGGCCTTGAGGTACAAGAATACTCGGAGGTGTTCAAAAACAGGCAAGGGAGCAAAGAAGAGAGTAGAAGACAATGAGGTGGGGGCGAGTGGAGATTGTGTAGTGCCTCGCAAGCCATCTAAGGACGTTGGTTTTCACTCTGGGATGAAAGTAGTGAGTGGTTTGGAACAAAGGAGTGGCATGATCTGGCTTTGACTTTAGAAGGATCACTTTTGCTCTATGTGGAGCCAGACTTTGGGGAGGGAAAAACTGTGCAGCTATGAAAACTCCCTTCCAGATCTGCAAAATGTCAATGAGAGTAACTGTTTCAAATATTTTTATGGAAGATTCTATCCAGATAAAAGAAACAAGTCGTTTGGCATGATCTTTAAATGACCCAGGGGGAGGAGGGAGTATTGGGCAAATATAAACAACATTGCATTCAAGAGGTGAGGTTGAGACATGCTTTCAGTCCAGCCTGTGCACTAGCCAAGTCATCATAGCACAATCAAAACCAGCTGGGACCACGGAAGATGACTCCATATCCTGTGGATGATCTGCTTGGCACACTGTGGATGGGAGCCAGTGGGGACGGGAGGGATGGAGGCGTTGTGACTGCTGCCAGCCTTTGTTCAAAGCCAGTAAAAACTTCTGATTCAGTTCAACTCTGCTGCAGCTCGCAAGGGGGAAAGGGCTAACGGGGAAGGTGCTGAGGCTGCCATAATAAATGTTGTGTGAGCATTCAAAGTCCCACTGGAGCCATTTCTGAGCATTTTCCATTAAAAAACAAACAAACCGGTAGGTCTTTATGCTGGTAATGCTGGCAAGCCCTTCGTCAGCATTTACTCTGTGCCTGGTACTGGGCTAAATCATATATAAATTATTATATTCATGACCTTATTCATTTAAGTTTTCACTACAGCTCAATGTGGAAGGTGCTGGCTTTTTTTGTTTTGTTTTTTAGCAGTGGGAACTCCAGTTTAGAGACTTTCCTAAGAACTGGGAAGCAAAGCCAGGGAATCAGAATCCTGTCTGTACATTGAAACAATCACACAGTGTTTCTGATTGTTACTTGCCAATATTTTGCCTGAGGAATTGCCTAAATGGTGGCAGCGTTTAATTTTAATTGGCTTCCCTTTAATAGATGTTGGCATACATTTGGCATCAGTATGAGACCTGCCCACACCCAGTGCAGGTATTAGACTAGTGTGAGAAAATGCATATAACCACATGCAAGCCCTATTTTTAGCAATCCTAGTGACATGAAACAAGACTTACAAAATAAATATTAGAAGGGCATGTGTTCACCATAAATTTTTTTGTTACTTTGCCACAGAATTTTCCTGAGTACTCCTTTAAATAGTGGGCTCAATAACGCACCTCTTGTATGATTTACATCTATCCAAGGAAACAGTGGTTATGATGAATACAGCTGACGACTACCAGTGTGGAGACAGTCAATGTTTGTTGGTTAAAAGGTTTACCTGGGGTAAAAGCCAGCAAGTCTGGTGTCGAGAGTCAAGCATCACAATTTCAAAGTGCAAGTTTCCTATTGAAACAGTTGTCTAAGTGGGTAACTTTCAGCCATGGCCAAAAGTTGCACTGCTACAGCCTACAAGGGAGCTGTGCACTCACAGGTTTTAAGTCAATATTCTTTTTGTGACATGGGGTCTTTCTGTCTGGTCTGGCCATTCATAAAAACAGCTAGGTATTCGAGTGGTAAATATTCTATTGATGATAATTTATTAATAAACTGGCTGGAGATGGAAAGAGGTGGAATGGGAGGATGTCTCCGTGTTCTTTATCCTGACTGCACAGTTTCACCCGTCCATACCTTGGGACCTAGGGACAGACCAGTGATGGAAAGGAGAGCAGGTGAAACAAGGGAGTTACTTTACTTCTCTCAAAAGTAGGAGAGTGGAGTCAACCCCAGCCAACGCTCCTGAGTTCTGTGTCAACCCATGTAGGATACACAAGCTGTGAAACAGTCTTTTGGGATGTAGGCGAGAAAGGGGGAGCACGTTCAGAATTCACAGCCAGGCACCATGGAGAACTGTGGAATTAGCAAGCACACCCCTCTGCCCTAAGGCTGCAGGCAGTGGATGGAGGGGGCATCATCTGGAACAGTGGTTCTCAACCTTCTTAGTGCCACAACACTTTCATACAGTTCCTCACGTTGTGGTGATCCCCAGCCATAAAATAATTTTTGTTGCTACTTCACAACAGTAATTTTGCTACTGTTATGTCTTAGGCGACCCCTGTGAAAGGGTTGTTTGACCCCCAAAGGGGTCGCAACCCACAGGTTGAGAAGCACTGGCTTAGAACCTCATTTTTGGAAGACTATCAGATGTGTCTCTGCCCACTTAATTCCAGACAGAGACTACCTATTTTATAAATTTAAATATGGTCAGATTACAATATTATATTCATTTCAGGTGTACAATATAGTGATTCCACATTTACATACCTTGCATGTGTGCTCACCAGGCAAATTTATCACGATATTATTATCATATTGTCTTTCACCTGAGGCCACCAATCTAGGTTCACGTGAAGCAAGTGCCATGTGCGACATGACATGGTCTCCATTCCAGCTGGGGATATACATCGCCCTACCCCCGGCCCTGCTGGATCCCGGGGGCCTGAAGGCATTGGCTTCCTGACATTAACGATGGACTCAGGTCTCATTTTCTCCTCTGGTCGCCTCAACATGTCAGTCACTCCTCTGTGTTTTTTCTTAATGGGAGTACAAGTGTCGAGACATGTTCCAGAAGGTTTTTCCCCTTAGACAACTGTGAATCCCTTTTCTTCCCCTTTTTGTTGTTTTATCTTCTAATTGTTGATTTTTTACAGTGCATATGCATTTCCTCAAATATTTTAAAGGATTATTTAAAATAAAAACAGTATGTTTCCCCCTCTGGAAGTTCAAAAAAGAAGAACTGCACTTAGTTTATACCCCGGGCAACCCTTTTATCTTGAATTAGCAACGACCCAATGCGTAAGAGGACTAGAGGAATGATGACTATGAAGATTATAAACATCTTAAAAAGCTTCAGCAACTCAAGTTAGTTCCAGTGTATCTTACTTATCCGGAGTCTACGCTTCAATGGGACAAGTTGGTAGTTCTTGTGTATCAAATTTAGAAAAAATTTTCATTTTGATTTTGTTTCTTTGGAGAATCTATAGTGAGGTCTGTGCTCAATAACTAGGTAGACAGCTTATAACAAAGACATGCTAATTTTATCAAAGAGAGCTATTTACACTGACTGTCTTTAGGGTGACAAAGCCTTTAGCCCCTCTGGGAAGTTTGACTTTTGGCTACAAAAATCTTTCTGACAGAAAGGTAAACTGACAGAATGGTTGTAATTTTTTTTTTTTTTTTTAATTAAAGAAGAAGAAAAATGAAAGTAAGGAAGCATTTCCCTAACAGTTATCTCTGCCCGTGGAAGTGGCTGTGGCCCCTGCTCCTGTGTTCACTGTCTCTCTTGTCACTCAGGGTGTCGTGTTGCTAAAGATCGGGTGTGCACTGTGCATTATATTTCAGTTCTAGATGCCTAAGCTCCACTGATGAAGTTGGCTGAGTATGCAAATGGCAACTCTGCAGCAGAAATAGCCCCACAGTCTAGTAGCTACGATGACTATATCATACATCAGAGTTAATAACCAAGATATACCCCCAATCATCTCTAATCATTTACATGTGTTCCTTCCTGAACAGAGTTTGCATTATGATTACTCTATTAATAAATCAACCAGTCATTTAAAGGAGATTATATGGAGGAGAAATTATTTCAAGCTTTGTTTGCTAGTGCTTTTTACTTACTGGTTCCCAAAGCCTGTGAATAAAAGGGGTTATTTTTCAAGGCAACTGCTTAGCCAATTAGTATATGTAATGCATCTTGTGCAGAGTGGGATCCCTCTTGAAGGAAATTTCCAGAAATTTATTTCTATTTAGAAACAAAAGCTTAAGTTATGAAACACTCTAACAGTGCACGTGTGTGTGTTACCATAGGAAATAGTATTTTAGTGAATGTTCAGATACACAATAGTACTGTCTGCAGACAGACCGTCTCCAGAAGTTTCTGTGACAATAGGGATAGAGTCTAAATGCAGCATAACTACACTGGACCAGCTTCCGGGAAGAGAGCCGGTACACTTAGGAGATAGGTGAGCTAGTCTGAAAATCTAAACTACAACAGTCACATCACTTTGTGTCTTTCATTCATTGTTCCTATGATGATGAATTACTAACCTGTTCTTTTAGTTTTATCCCCAAATGCAGTCTGCAGAGTCTAAAGGGAATGTTTATCAGCTCTGCTTCTTATAGCAAATCCATTCATATCTGTGTTCAGGGACGGAAGACGAGTAAACCACAGTTCTTGCCAAAAAGGCTAACAGGGGCGGTGACTACATGTCGTCATGTCAGTAGTTGATCTATAAACATATTGCTATATTGAGGTGAGGAGGGAGGTTCACTTTATCTCACAACTTTCAACCTTGTTTCATTATAATGTAAGATGTTTGTCTCATTTTATGAAAATAAGTGAGT
Source organism: Molossus molossus (assembly GCF_014108415.1). Taxonomy (NCBI): domain Eukaryota; kingdom Metazoa; phylum Chordata; class Mammalia; order Chiroptera; family Molossidae; genus Molossus; species Molossus molossus. Next base: position 25,965,604 of record NW_023425366.1, on the reverse strand, counting down.
GATAAAGTTGGGTCTCACGTAAGGAAGGCACAGCTCAGGGGTGGACTCTGGGGGGAAAGGATGAGGGTTAGGGGCCCTGGCAGGCAGAAGGCAAGCAGTGACCGCCTCCTCTGGGAAACTGCTTTGTTGTCCAGGAATTCTGGGAATTTTCTCAAGCTTCTGGGATGCCCCGAGGAAGCAGTTTGACCTTTGTGTGGCTGGTCAGTTTTAGAGATGAGATTCCAGCCTAGGGACTCCATATTTGCAAAGGCTCTGAATGATTCCTTTCTAGTTTTTGTTTTTATATTCTCTCTGTCGAAAAAGTATCATCTGGGACCTTCATAAATAAGCCTCTTGCATTTTTAAAAGTCTATAAAATACAAACAAGTTAGAGCTGTGTAATATCTTCAAAATTATTACCATTACTTTGTTTTGTAATGACAAACATTTAATATCGGTTCTAATACGCTCCGATGTCCTCAGTGCTCAGGATCCTAAAAATCAACTTGCGCCCAACTGGTGTGGTTCAGTGGATTGAGCATCATCCTATGGACTGAGAGTCCTGGTTTGATTCCCAGTCAGGGCACATGCCTTGGTTATGGGTTCGATCCTGGTGGGGGGCATGTGGGAGGCAGCCAATCAATGTTTCTCTCTTATGTTGACGTTTCTCTCTCTCTAAAAAAAAAATTCAACTTGTTATTTGTTCTATAAATGATTTCCAAAAATTGTGTCTATTATAATATGCTTGAATACATTACCAAATTTATTTGTATTTCCTGTTATTAATTGTTTAAAATATAAAATTATCGCCAAATAATCCATGGAGTATAATAAAATCAAGATTTTTGTGGCATTAAATACTAAAGCTTCATATGAATTATCCAAATTACTATCTTTATACAACTCTAGTTTATTTATTTATTTATTTATTTTAAATCTTCACCCGAGGATATTTTTCCATTTATCTTCAGATAGAGTGGGAGGGAGCGAGAGAAAGAGAGAGATATCAATGTGAGAGAGACATCTGCCTCCCTCATGACCCCAACCAGGGCCAGGGACTGAACCTTAACCAAAGTACGTGCTGTTGACTCAAATCGAACCTGAGACTCTGGTCTGAGGACCGAAGCTCTAACCACTGAGCCAAACCGGCCAGCGCTGTATAATTGTACTTTGTTTGTTTGTTTATTTATTTATTTTAATCCTCATCAGAGGACATTTTTGTATTTATCTTCAGAGAGAGTGGGAGGGAGAGAGGGAGGAAAAGAGAGAGAGAAACATCGATGTGAGAGAGACACATCGAGTAGTTGCCACCCACACAACCCCACCTGGGGCCGGGGACAAACTGCAACCGAGGTACATGCCCTTAGCAGGAACCAAACCCGGGACTCTCTGGTCCGCAGGCTGATGCTCTAACTGCTGAGCAAAACCGGCCAGGGCTGTATAATTGTAGTTTAAAACATCCTTGAGTATATGAACTGTGACTGACTTGTTTATCCCCAGTTCTATCCATATTTCCAGACCTAGGCAGGCACTTAGTAAGTTTTCAATATCATTGTTTAGGGAATTAATATAAGTCTAAGAGAAAGCATTTGCATGTACTTGTCTGTTATAGACTGAATGCTTATGTCCTCCACAAATTTATATGTTGAAATCTTAACCTGCAAAGTGATGGTATTGGAGGTGGGGCTTTGTGGAAGTGACTAGATCATGAAGATGAAACCCTCATAAATGGGATTAATGCCCTTATAAAAGAGACCCCAGAGGGCTCCTATGCCTCTTCCACCACTGTGAGAAAAAAGTGAGAGGTTGGCAGTCTATGAACCAAGAATTGGCTTCTGACTAGACACCAAATCTGGGGGCCCCTTGATCTTGGACTTTCCAGCCTCCAGAACTGTGAGAAATAAATTTCTGTTGTCCCGTAAGCCAGCCACTCTACAATATTTGTATAGCAACCTGAATGGACTAAGCCATTTTTTATACATTTAAATGCTATTTGTCTTGAACTTACCTTTAATCTTTTTGTTGACTAGCTTAGAATTTATCCAATGGAATTAAGAAAACATTTGAAAATCTTGCATGTAATATTAACAGTCTATTAAATGTTACAGTTATTAACAAATCTATGCCATGTCAGTCCTAATACACTTAACTTGCCAAATGGATAGACAGAATAAAATCTGTTTTATTCATATGAAGAACCTTACTTAGAATTGGAATTCAGCCTCTGATCACCACCATCCATCCGCGAGGCTCAGTCTGGGTGGAGAACAGCTGGTTTGGGGTTTGAGGCAGAGACAAACAAAAGCACATTAAGTGAGGACCAGTCCTGCCCTGGCCGGTTTGGCTCAGCGGTTAGAGCGTCCGCCTACGGTCCAGAGAGACCCGGGGTCGGTTCCCGCTAAGGGCATGTACCTCCGTTGCAGTTTGTCCCCGGCCCTGGTTGGTTGGTTGTGTGGGTGGCGGCCACTCGATGTGTCCCCTTCACATCGATGTTTCTCTCTCTCTCTCTCTCTCCCTCCCACTCTATTTGAACAAAATATCAAAAAAAAAAAAGTGGGGACCAGTCCCTCACCTAGCAATATGTGGCCTTGCAGAGATGATACATCTCTCTCTCTAGAAGTTTGCTTTCTTCAAGTATATGATTTAAAGAACACTGAGCCCTGGCTCATATGGTCTTAGAGAATCTTGGAAAAAACAAATTTCACATTTTTTACTCTCAACTTGACCAACAACTGTGTAATTCTAAATTCCCATGAGGCCTTGGGTTTGACTTTCTGGGACCCAGCCTAGAGTCTGAAACTAGGTGGTTTCTTTATTTGATAAGTTCCCTGGCTAAAGTTTCAAGGAGACTGGCAATTATTCTCGAGGAAATGCTATCTCTTTATCTTAAGAAAAGCTTTTCATACCAAATTTTCAGTGTTCTGGTTGATCTAAAATATTAGGAGTGGAAGTGTTTGCTGTCAGAGAGTCTGCTCTCTTTATTGATGGAAAAGAAAAACAACCTATTTGAATCATGAGAGGGATCATAGAGATTTTCAATTCCAAACCCCCTTGGTCCAGAGGTGAACTGAAGTAACACCAAGTGCTTGCTCTGCACTTGGGGCAGGAACAGGATCCTTGGTTTGGGGGATGAAACATGATTCTTAAACATCCTTGCCCGGTTACAAATTGCACTTGAAGTCCCTGATTATGTGCGGGGTCTGTGAGCCTGGCGGAGTGTTACTGTTCACAAGTGTATCTTTTTACTTAAGGATTAGAAAGTGTGTGCTGACTTAGCACAGGTGAGCTTTGATCTTGCCCAAGGTCAACGTCAAAAACAGCGTCTTTTATGAAAGAGGAACAGGAAAATCCAGTGAGATTTCACATCCATATTTATTCTTTGATAAGCTTCACCTTTGCTAATGCTGTAGATTTCCGTCTCCCTGCTAGTGATTTGATTGTGTGGACCTCGGCACCACAGCTCGGGTCTCTGGCACGGTGTGAGAGATGGTCTAAGTCTCAGTCTGCCTCACTCAGTCATTAGGTATTTGACGATAGTCTGCAGTATCTAGTTGCTGTTTAATATATAATTCTTTGTTGCTTACTTTTTCCCCTGAGTTTCACAACACCCTTAAATGTAAGCTACTTAAAGGCAACAGCTTATCTTCGTGTCTTTCACATCACTGATTCTAAATAACCTTCTGGAAGCTACTTGAAAACCCAAGTTTTATAAGGTGAACTACTTAAAAGTAATTATGGCAAGGAGTGAATTTATTGTTTTGGCAAAAATGCATTTCCACATGTCAGAATTAGACAGAGCAAGGTCCTTCCACACAAGTTCATCATTCCCAGGGATTTCTGTGTGTGGGTGAAAACCCCGCAACACTTGGCCATCTTCTTGGTTTCTTTTCTCCTAGAATGGGTTGTTTCAGTGATCACTTACTTGACCATCTTCTAGCAGAGGCTGACTGGGAAATTTGTAGCTCTTCCCCTGTTCTGCATAATGGACATGTGTTAAAAGAAATGACCTTGAGCCAGTGTTTTGTGGATGCTGTCTTCCAAAATCCCTGTATATTTACATTCAGATTATGGACTGTAACCGGAGTGGGAAACACTGCCCTTGGCTTGATTTCATCCCATCTGTCTGACTGTATTGCTTGGTCACTAATCCTGTGCCCAGAGAATATTTCCCCCTTGTGAGTGTGCCTTTGAAACAGAAAAACAAAAGGCTTAACGCCACCAGCCTCTTCCAGAAGGAGGGTAACATCTTTGCTGTGCTTCTGTTGACACCTCTGTTCTCAAGGTAATTACGCATCTGGTTAATTGGTTTAATTAGTTAATTGGTTTGCTGAGTCTGCCTCCCTGGTGAGAATGGTAAGACCCAGTGTGCTGCCAGTTCAGGCATGGGTCTGCCTTTCCTTGCTTGGGGCCTATCACGGGGCACACACTGCTGGCTTCAAAGAGTTTGCTTTGGAGGGGAGGAGAACGGCGGAAAACCTGATTCTTTTTCTCTAGAATACAAGTAGAGCAAATGCCAGTTTCCTGCCAATTCCAGAAAAAGTCTGCTTTTCGTAGGCAAGGGAGGAAATGAGAATAAATGGCAGTCCCCAGAAGCAGGAGATGTGGTTGTGGGGAACGGTTGTTGGTCAGGAGGTGGAGAATATCAGCTACGTGTCTTCTCCCCTCAGCAGAGAAGACCAGAAAAAGAAACAGGGTTCATTGGGTCCATGCTGAACATTAACATTTTCTCAATCACCAGCAGAAATGAGATTGCTGGTGGAAGTAAGGAAACCGAGTTTTTATCCAGAGATGGGTTGTACAGGTGTCAACTAACTGTAATTATTTCTTGTCTTTTCTATTTTCAACTTGCCTGAAACCAGAGGGTGGCCTTATGGATGTTGAACAATGACGAGCATGCCTTATTTGGCGTTCTGGGGTCAAATATTGGAGAAGAAAAGCTCCCTGGATGAGCTGCAGCAGAGCGGAGGGAGTGGAGGGCTGCTTTCACCAGGTGTGTTTCCTCACAGAGTTCTAAGACATCTTGAAAGAACGTGGTTAAAGATTTAAAAACTGCCCATGGATTCGTTCAGCTGCAGAATGGAGCGCTCCGTTTCGGGGTTGATGTTTTGTCCTAAGCATCTCTAATTGTCAGGTGTCTCATTTCAATCTGAGGGATAACACGTGTGTAAGCTCCTTTGTCAGGCTCCGCTAAGAACCTGCTTTCCTTTCCTCATAATTAGAGAGCTTTTCGTAATCTCTAATCAGACTTTTCTTTGAACAAGCTTAATTGACCAGCGTGGCTCATTGACCTCCCCCTCCCCCAATAATATTGCTTCATGCACTTTAAAGGCGATTCTAGCTCTTTTTTTATTTTCATTCTCTCAATTGCCAACCCTTCCTTCTAAAAACTATAATTATTTAAAAAAATCACAGAAGTCATATAATAGTAGTACTATTTGGCCTTTGTTTTTTTCTTCTGAATTAGGCTTTATGTTACTCCCTACAAATCATACTTCGAATGACATTTTTCTTTAGATTTGAAGTTTGAAAACCAAACATGAGACCAGTATCCCATCACCGAGGCGGAAGTCTGTGGTCAAGTTCTCATGCTTTGGGCCATGTGTGGAACTCTTGTTCATACATCCCAGTGTCAGAGGCCACTTCCTCTTTTTTTAGGGAGGTTTGGGGAAGAAAGGCGGGTGGCAACAGTGTCTCATTGATGACTCATGTTCCTGTGTCTGTGAGCAGCAGGGGCATGGATGGCAGAACTCTCCAGAGCAGTGTCCTCAGGGTGGGCAGTTTACTTAATGGATCCAACTACTTCTTTTTTAGGCCTTTCCGCTAAATTCTGGCTAGGTGTTCACACAACACCACAACCTTAGTGAGAAAACAGGAAATGAGATCAGGACTCAAGCAGAGAGACTAGACTGGGTTAAAACTGGGAAGCGTTTGCCTGGCAGGTGTGGCTCAGTGGTTGAGCATCGACCCATGCAGCAAGACCCATGCAGCAAGACCCATGCAGCAAGACCCATGCAGCAAGACCCAGGCAGCAAGACCCGTGCAGCAAGACCCAGGCAGCAAGACCCAGGCAGCAAGACCCAGGCAGCAAGACCCATGCAGCAAGACCCAGGCAGCAAGACCCAGGCAGCAAGACCCGTGCAGCAAGACCCAGGCAGCAAGACCCAGGCAGCAAGACCCAGGCAGCAAGACCCATGCAGCAAGACCCAGGCAGCAAGACCCAGGCAGCAAGACCCAGGCAGCAAGACCTGTGCAGCAAGACCCAGGCAGCAAGACCCAGGCAGCAAGACCCGTGCAGCAAGACCCATGCAGCAAGACCCAGGCAGCAAGACCCAGGCAGCAAGACCCAGGCAACAAGACCCAGGCAGCAAGAGGTTGCCGGTTTGATTTCTGGTCAGGGCACATGCCCAGCTTGTGGGCCAGATCCCTAGTAGGGGGCATGCAGGAGGCGGCCAATTGATGTTCTCTCATTCATGTTTCCATCTCTCTTTTTCTCTCTCTAAAAATCAATAAAAAATAAATAAATAAAATAAGAAAAAAAAAGAGTGGAAAAGAGGGTGATTGAAGGCAGAGAAAGAAATGAGATGCTTAGAAACCACATTGAGAAAAATGTGAAGTTTGGACTTGCATTTAAGAAGGTACCCTTATTCTGGTTATTCCTGCCTTTGCATGGACAAAAAGGAGAGGTTTGGTGTTCAACTCTGTAATGCTCTAGCTGTGAGTTTATGGGCCCAGACATGTTTGGGGTGAAAATGTTTTAATCAGCTGCTGGCATCTTGGCAGAGAGTATCTCAGTAAGCTCTGTGCAGTAGGGTGGGCTGTGCGGAGGCGAAAAGGAGCGGAGAGGAGCCCACAGTAGGATGAGGTGGTTCTGCTAGGAGGTTGCCCTCCAGGGAAGCCAGCATCCTGGTGAGTCAGCAAAGAACGGCCCTAGGTCCGAGTTGATTGGATGTTGAAGTATGGTCACAGGCAGCTGGAGCAGGACCAGGTGATGGATGAGCTCCCTGGGGCCACAGGAAAGATGCAGTTAATGGCTCAGTTTCCTGTTGGCTGCACTTTATTTAACAAAACAGCTAGATGAGCAAGGATTTGATGAGAATTAGCCAATATTCTCATGCTGAATTTTTACCCTCTGAAATTACTAACTTCAGGGGTAACTCTTGTGGTTTGTTGTAACCTAATCAACTCTTCTGATGAGAAGATTTTTGTTTTCTTGCCCTTATCTAGTATTAAAGTAAGCTCTTAGTGCCAACTATAAGTTAACATTAGATATTTGCCTTGGAGGCCAGTGAAGTCAGAGATAAGACCGAAACTGGGATCACCCAGGCTCCTGGTTTCATCATCTGCAAAACTATTAGGAGAAATAATGAAGGTGATATTAATTGAAACTGGCTGCCAGGCCACTTCTAGCACTGACAGTTTTTCTTATCTGATGTTCCCAGCACTCTGCTGGGTGCTAGAGAGACAAATACTACTGCTGGGACTACTATCTCTATGAGTAATAGAAATAATGACAGCTAACCCTTATGTGTGCTTACTATGTAACAAATACTGTTCTCAGTACCACCTGCCACACACATACTCAATCATTTCATCCTTTGAACTATGAGGAATGTTGGATTATATTATTAATATTTCACAAAGAAGGAAACTGAGATACAGAAGAGTTACAGTTGCCCAAGTTCACACACTATGAAGTAGCAGAGCAGGGATGCAAAGTTGGGGGAATAATGACTAAGAAGATAGACTCACATGCTACTTTCCCAAAGCTGATAGTCTAATAAGGGAGATGGACCATAAACACTCAATTGCAAATAAGTGTGGTTGATGTCAGAGAGAAGGAACACGTAGCAGAGGCAACCAACTAAACGTGAAGGTCAGGCAAGGCTGCCCAGAAAGAATGTTCTATGAGCTGCGTCTAACTGTGGGGGCGGTAGGTATGGACAGGGTGCAGGGTAAACAGTCTGCTGAGAAAGGACATTGCTGAATGTGGTTGGGATGCTAAGCAGGAGGTGCGGGTGTGTGGCTTGAGGCAAGAGGCAGCAGCCATATTGGGGAGGCCCCTTTGGTTACAGTCAAGAGTTGACTTCATCTCCACAGTGAAAGGAGACCATTGTAGGGTATTGAGTAGGAATGTGAATTACTCAGATTTGGCTGCTGTGAGACCATTGGATGGGGTTTAGACCAGAAGCAGGGAGATCTGAGAAGATACTCTTCAGTAATTGGGATGAGAAGAAAAGATTCCTTGGACTAGGGCAATGGACATGGAAATGGAGAGAAGGATTTGAAAGCAAATCAAATTGTAGGGCTGATAGATTTAGTGGTTGACTGGAAGTCAAGGATTCAGGCCTGGGCACCTGGTTGATGGTGGTGCCATGTGCTGAGAGAGGGAACAGGTCACCTCTTATTCCTTCCCTGCTGCAGCGCTCTCAAGTTCTGTGTTGAACCCGGAAGGGGACAGGGAGTGGGGTGGGGGGTGGGGCTTTAACTAATGGAGCCAGAAGACTGGTAAGCTTCTGGAATAAGCAGAGGACTCCTGGAAGCCCTGTGTCAAGATGGTGTTGGTGCCTCGCCCAGGCCCTCCTTGTGTGAAGGTGACACCCTAAATCTCCATAAGCATATAGCTAGAGATTTACAGCTATGTGACCCTCTCTGGAAAGTGTTTTTTTTTTAATCCTCACACTAGGATATTTTTGTATTTATCTTCAGATAGAGCGGGAGGAAGAGAGAAACATCAATGTGAGAGAGACACATTGACAGATTGCCACCCACACGACCCCATCCAGGGCTGGGGACAAACTGAAATTGAGGTACCCCTTAGCGGGAACCGAACCCGGGCCTCTCTGGTCCACAGGCCGATGCTCTAACCATGAGCAAAACCGGCCAGGGCTGGAAAATGGTCTTGGCTCACAGGAACTGTCTTGCTTGGAGATGCCTGGGAAGATACTTGAACATCCCCTCCCCGCCAGATACGCAGTGGGGTCTGGCCAGTGAACGAACAGCTATGGTGACAGGAAGACCCAGCCTCCTTACTTCAAGGTGAGGCAACCTCTTCACCCCATGGACCAAGGTGAGACTAGGCTTTCCTGGAGACCACATCCTGTCTCCCCTCTTTCTGTTTTCTTGTCTCTCTTCTCTTACTGTTATGGACTGAACTGTGTCCCCTCAAAAGTCATATAGCAAAGCCCTAACCCAGTACCTCAGAAGGGAACTGTATTTGGAGACAGGGCCTTTAAAAATGTCATCAAGTTAAAACGAGGCAGTTACAATGGCCCTCATCCAATCTGACCGTTGTCCTGATAAGAAGAGGAGCATCCAGGGACACGTGCGCAGGGGGACAGCTCTGGGAAGGGCAGCAGGAAGGCGGCCGTCTGCAAGCCAAGATGAGAGGCCTCTGGAGAAGCCAACCTACCAACACCTTTATCTCTAGACTTCCAACATCCAGGTCTCTGAGAAAAGAAATTTCTGTGGTTAAAGCCACCCAGTCTATGGTATTTTGTTATAGCATCTTGAGCTGACTTGCTTTTCCTGCAGAGGACTCCCCCCAATAAACCACAAGCCTGGATCTTGATCTCAGGCTCCACTTCTTGGGAACATGACCCAGGACTCCAAAGTGCAGAGGGAAAAATGTTTGGATTGTATTCCAAATGTATCAGTCCTTTGTTGATTATTTCATTAACTTGTTAGTGGAGAGTTTATACCCAGGAAGCTGAAAGGTTGACCGAGGGCTCCCAAGGCCAGTCTGCTCTGGAGCCAGTCCAGGCTTAGAGGAGGGAGGAGTTCCCCAAGTTTCATCTGGGCCTAGAGCTTCTCTCGTTTTCTCAGTGGCTCAGCCTTTCACATCTTTTAAAAGACCACAACTAGTTTTTATAAAATAATTTTTCTTTATTGATTTTAGAAAGAGAGGAAGGGAGAGGGAGAGGGAGAGAGACATCTATGAGCGAGAACATCAATTAGCTGCCTCCTGCCCGTCTCCCACTGGGCATCAAGCCCACAACATGGGCATGTGCCCTGGCCAGGAATCGAACTGGTGACCTCTTGGTGCATGGGTCAATGCTCAACCACTGAGCCACACCAGCCAGGCAAGTGCACAACTATTTTAAGTCTAAGTTAAAATAAATTCTAATGTATACATCAATTAATTTGTTTCTGGTTAAAATCAGAAAGAAATGATTAAAAGTAATTTCTACCTATGAAAACATAACAATCACTTTTAATTTCTAGATGCAATGCTTTCCCCTGGGTTGTACCCTATGACTGTGTACATGGGAGGGAAATGAAGGGACAAAGTGGCTTCAGCGACAATTCGGGGTCAAGTTCTGATTCTACCAGGTGTGGGATTTTAGGCTCTTGACTACACTCAGCTTCAGGGCTTTTTCTTTTCTTTTTTACAAAACCCACCAAACAAAAGAAGTCCAAAACCTAAGTCCCCTTTCCCTCTAATTATTCTGACAATTAAACTGGGATCTTCCAGACAAAGGTATTGTTACAGATTCTCAGGTCTTGCCAATGAGAATAGTCTCACCTGCTTGCAGTGGCAGGTGTGGTCACAACCCGCCCCCTGTACCAGTTTTCACTCGTGAACTTCAACTCCACTTACCTTTCTGTCCTCAATTCCCCTGGCTGGCTCTGCGTGTCAAATAAACCTCTCCAAATAGACTTGGAGTCTGGCTGGCCCGCGTTTATTGAAAACCCATTATGTTCTGTTTACTTATTCTGCAATCAGAGCCTGCGCATTCCAGCTTCACACTAATGGGAAAGTTTTGGCCAAAGAGGAGCTGATTGTTCTTGTTCTGCCCTGTCCCATGATATCCAACATTCATCTGGGGAACACATCTGAAACCCTTTGTCCCCTGGTCGCTGCAGTGGTTAACCTTGAGAGAGAGAGAGACATGGATAAAATGTATGTGTTGGGGATGCGGGTGTTGATTTTATTAGCTTGGGACACGTTATGCTGTGTTTTCAAGGAACTGTCAAAATCCCAGAAGTAAGCCTTCTAGCGTGCAGTTTATTTTCTCAAGCCTCTGCTGGCAGGGAACTGACCTAGAGACCCGTGAGGTGGTCCTGAAACATTTAGGAGAGCAGTCTTTCTGTCTTTGTCTAGCAGAGCAGCTTCCTTACACCTCTTTAAAAGCTGTCCAGTGACCCCCATGCAGAGTGGCCTGAGGTGTGACTCAGGAAAATTGATCAAAATGCAGATTAGATGCACTCATTTTTCCCCCAATATGCGATGACATCAGAGAAAGCAATGTCGATGTTTTGAGAGCAAGGATTTGCCAGAGATCAGTAACTCCTAAAAAGTAAACTTGAGAATAGCACCCATGCCTTATTTATTTTTGTATTGTCTCAGTATTGACCCTACTCTGCTTGGCACATAGTAAGCCATGAATAAATAAAGTGATGAGTTACGAAATGTGGCCCCAAGACTCAAATTTGGTTCATGCTCCAGCCAAGGAACCATACTAACCTAGCATCTTGCAAATGGTAGCAGGTTAAGTAAGACACAAAATCACCTATTCACCAGACCCTGTGTGCAGCTGACCACTCTCCCCCATTACCCTGGTTCATTTCTTCATAGCATCTACCATCCCTACAAATGACCCCATACATCCCACTGTAGGGCATTGATTGTTTGTCTCCCCAACTAGAATGTGAGCCCCAGAGGACACAAACTCTGTACATCTTATTTGTGACTGATCTTCACCCCCCCAACAGTCTCAGGCACAGAGCGTTGGACAATAATAAATTGCTGTTAAATGAATGAATATATAAATGAACAAATTCAGAGGATATTAAAGTATCACCTAATTAAATCAATATGAATTGAAAAGTAAAGTGTGCCCTGTATTGGTAGACCCCACTGAAGAACCGGATCCTGTTTTTAAGGACGTTATAAGCATCTTGGAAAGAAACAGATCTCGACATCCTCTCTGGCCTGCACTCTCCCACTGCACACACCCAGCATCCCCGACGCCACAGTCAACAGGAAGACAATTCGCCATCTACTTCCTGGAGACACAGATGTTCCTCTAGCACTGAAAATGGATTCGCGCCTGTGATTCCCCATATATCAAGTTCTAGAACAGGTGACACTAATCCATGGTGACAGAAATCAGGACAGTGGTTGCTTCTTGGGTCAGGAAGGGGTGGAACTGACTGAGTTTTTCTGACTTGATTGGTTTACACGTGTGCATGAATTGTCAGACCCTACTGAACCATAAAGATGTGTGCATTCCACGGTCTTAGGATTACGCCTCAGTTGATTAATTCGTGGACAGTGCTTGGGCTGAGCATGATAAAGCCCATTTCCATCCAAGCACACCCGTTCCCCATTGGATCCTGACTTGGCCCTGACCCGATCTCAGTGCCCCGCTGGACTCCCACTGCCCGAGCTGACGCGGAGAGAAAAGTTTTGGGAATTGCTAAAACATATGAGAGCAGCATTGAAGTGAACTGTAATTGAAAAATAATAATAAAAAAAACCTATTTAGGGCAGGAAAAAATGTTATTTCTCAAAAGAAGTGATGGACTTGCTCTTGCCTGGAGTTAAGGACCTTCATCTCTCAGAAAACTAAGGCCCAGATGAATCAAGCAGTGTTTCCCAAGGCTGAACTTACGCCATACGGTCAACCAACAGCAGAGCTGCGGTCCAAACGCTGGCTCCCTCCCGGCTCCTGTGTCTAAGCCCAGGTGTCTTTCCATCACAGCGTGTGGGGTAGGAAAGTCTTTCCTTGGACCAGCCCAGGTTCCAGTCCCTGATCTATCACTTATTGCCTCTGTCCCTGCCCCTGTTTCCACATCTATTAAATGGAGATACAGTATTTACCTGTGGTTGGGACTAAATGAAATAAGGTCTATCAACGCAGGGGCTTAACAACCGTCCGCTCCTCCCTCTCCTCGTCCTTTTCATGACTAATTCCCCATACTTCCTCCCCAGACTCAGGCCCTTGGTATGTTTATCCACAAGGTTGTAATATAATGAATCAGCTTTTTAAATAAATATTTCTCTTCATGAGAATTAATAACCCTTGCTATTTAAGTAGAGTTTCTAAAATTCCCTATGCCTCTTTTTCCCCACCCCCATCAAACTCTGATCCAATAAGAAAATAAATCTCAGAAACATGACAAACTACAGTGTACAACAATGAAAGCACATATATATATATTTTTTTATAAAGAAAATATGTGAAAAGGTAAAAACACTTGAATTTCTAGCAGGCTTTCTGTCTTCTTTGGCAAATGTTTTACTCTCCTGTGCCTGTTTGAGAACTCCTCAAAATTAAAATGGCTCTTTCTTTTGCAAAGTTGAGAGCCCCAGGAAGAAATAATTATTACTTTCTTTATGTACATACCGTTGAGGAAAATCGTGCAGTCTTGTTTCAGATTGACGTGTGGTGCCTTGGATGACCTAGGACATTCCAGCGCCGAGTCTGTTACTGGAGGGCCGAAGGGGACCCTGCTGCGTGGGCAGTGATGCAGGTATCTCGTGCCGGGTCCTGTCGGCAGCCCTTCTCTTTTGCTATGTGTCATTCTGTCCCTGCCCCTCTCCCCATCGATTCCAAACTGGGAGCAGCTCCTCAGAGGTTGACCGGCTCACGATGAGCATATACGGCAAAGAGAAAATAAAACAGATGATGTAGACTTCATGGAAGAAAACAAGCAGCCTGAGTCACGTGGTTGATGCAGCAGCTGCCCTCTTTTCCCTCCACACGAGGTCGAGGCCTCACCAGGCAGGGTTCTGTCATCAGACAAGGCCAGCGAGGAGGGAAGCCACATCCGTGGAGAAAGCCACCCAAGAGACTGTCCCCAGCACCCTCATGGCGTTCCCCGCAGCTGCAGAACTGGCCCACAGTGATTTAATTTCATGTGTAAAATGTGGCTTATAGAGTGTTCAGCATTCTTGCCATAGGCATTCCTATGGCTGCTGCTTTTTATTTCAATAGAGAGAGACAATAGGCTCTAAGAAGGTCCACACTGTACACAGGGACACGCAAACATACTTATTAACCCCCACAAAAGTCAGGCCAAGCTGTGAGACAAACTCTGACCTTTCTCACTTATGTGGCACTGAACTTGACCAGGATACTTGAATATCCCTTGGAAATATCAAATACCAATATTCAGTTCTCTCTGGGCCCATCTCTCAAAGGGGTAATAGGGGCGGAGGGTTGGAGGATTTATGCTAGTCATATCCTTATGCTTAAAAAAAAAAAAAAAAAATCACATCCTGTAGATTCTAGCAGAGGTTCTCAGATTAGGCTTTCACAGAGACTATTCTTTTTAATCACATAGGAATAGAATTTGGCTTAAGGGTACTGTTTTTCCAAGAATGCTCCAATAATTGTTGGGCTGTGAACATCACAACCTGAGTCTTAGGTTGAAGTTAGTGGTGAGACAAGCTTTTAAAAGTACCTAGCCATGGCAATTTTATATATTTGCTTTGTTTCACACAGCAAGGAACTAGTAGATGGCAGGGAGGTCAGGTCACACAGCCAGGTGATCTGGACGAGGGCCCCAAACCTGGAGCTCAGGATTCCCTGTTGGGTGTCCTTTGCACTGGCCACAGATTTTGTTTTTAGCAATTGTGCATTTTAATCGAACCATGCTTCCACAAAGCACATCTTGGTCATGTTTTCCAGAAGCCCACCTGGGTGCTTAACGCACAGCCCATAGGACGGCGACACCTCCAGCCAAGGCTCATCCTGGTCCAATGTCCTACTCTCCTCTGACCTCCTCTCTCCTCCTCTCTCCTGGACTTGGGAGGCAGACCAAGGCCAGAGACAGAGAAAATGCCAGGTGATGCACCTTTCTCACAGAGAAGGGGAGTGTGGAATGTGGGGACCAGGACAGTTAATCCTAGGTCTCTGCTAAAAAGATACAGTGCAGCCCTGGCTGGTTTGGCTCAGTGGTTAGAGCATCCGCCTGTGGTCCGAAGAGACCCGGGTTCGGTTTCCGCTAAGGGCATGTACCTCGGTTGCAGTTTGTCCCCAGCCCTGGTTGGTCGTGTGGGTGGCAGCCACTCGATGTGTCCCTTTCACGTCGATGTTTCCCTCTCTCTCTCTTCCTCTCTCTCCCTCCCACTCTGTCTGTACAAAAAATGGAAAAATGTCCTCGAATGAGGATAAAAAAAAAAAAAATTTAAAAAGATACAGTGCAGAATATTCATCAAGTTGGTTCTCAATTGCATTCTCCAGTTCAAAAAATAAAATAAAAAAATGAAAATCTTTCAAATTTGGGACTGATGCCAAAAACAAAAACAAAACAAACAAACAAAAACAAAGCAAAACCATTCTTTGTTTTATTTGCATGCACTTTGCAAAACTTGAATAGAATGCAGAGAGGTCCACAAATTGGGCCATGAGTCAGCTTCTGACTTAGCAGGGCATGGGGTTTTAGCTGCAAGTGGTCGTCCATTGTCAGATATTAGAGAAATGGGACCTTAATTTTAGGAGTAGCGTGTGGAGTGAGGGCAGCCCTACCGGGTGGAGGGCAAACCAGGAATATCCTAAAAACAAGAATATGCTGCAAAGGTTCTATGCTTGTTAGAGCTCCCACTCCAGCATTCCAGGAATCCGGACTCTAAACTCTCTGCTAAAACTTCGGATTATACCTCAGCCGGAGGATGAGTCTCTTCCAAATATTTGCTTTACAACCAAATGGACTGAAATCTATTGGCAAGGGAGTGGGGGTCTACTTAGGGAACTTCATTTTCTAGCCTGACAGAATCATCTTAAATAATGAATAAGGAGCTATGGACTGCAGAGCTCTTATTGAACCACAGTATTATGCCGAGCTCTATATGTTACTAATAAAACTAACAAAAATAAGAACGGCACTTGGCCCTACTTCATTCGCCAACTGGGAAATGAAGTCATGAACATGCTTTATAAGTGGCTGGCTAGTTTCCATCAGGTAGAATGCCAAATTTAAAAATAGGAAACCGAGCTTTGAAGTATAGATCACAGATGAATTCCACATTTTACAAAACTATATAGTCAGTCGAGTCTTGGTACTTGGAGGAGAAACTTAGTTTTTTATTCTTTTTTCCCTTGTAAGATGTTAGTAAATTCCAAATTATAGACTCTTCTGCTGGTTTTTACAACTGGGAATGAAAGAAGCCCCCTTGTGGTCAGAAAGTGCACAGGTCAAAAAAAGCAAACTGCTTGACTTGGGCCAAGTTGTAGGGTTTCATTTGAACTAGACTAATGTTTTGAGCCTCAACTTAGTTTCTACCAACATTTTAGCATCAGGAAAAGGATCACAAAGTAAAAAGGCAATGTTGGAACATATAGTCAGAAAGAATGGAGTGCCTAAAAGGAAACAGATTCATCAGAAGTGGTAGCTTTAAGGAAAGCAGAAAAACAATTACGTTGTATAGGTTTCTTCCCTGCCCCTCCTTGCCAAGACTTTATTGTGGGTTTTTAAAATTAGATATTGCATCATCATGTGATGAGCCCCATACAGCTTGACTCATTGTGGCCATAAAACATACTTTGTGGATTCAGACGGCAGGAAACTTCTGTAGCTGGAGCATAGGGGGCTGGGATCAGAATTGGGTTGGTTTGCAGCAAACCAATCACTTCTCTCCTGGCATTGATTCTGGATGTAAGGCATGGATGTTTAGGACACTGGGCTTCTGAAAAGCCAGTTCTTGGGTTGCTATCTGTTAGGCCTGGTTTTGCCAAGCAGCTCTTGATTTTCCTAAAGATCTTTTCTTTTTTATGTGTGTGCTTTTTTTTGAAAGGAATAATTGTATTGTTTCTAGTTTTGAGATATTACACTCAATAATAATAATAATAGCCAATATATTTTGAGCACTAATTTTGTGCAAGGAACTGTTCTAAGTACTTTGTGAATTAACTTGTTTATCTTTTAGTAATAGTAATACCATGAGCAGGTCCTGTTATTGTCCCTACTCTACAAAAAAGGAAACTAATGTATTAAGTCACTTTCCCTAAACATGGAGGAGATAGGATTTGAACCTAAGCAATCTGAGCACTTACTACACTATTCTGTCCAAATGAGTCTGGTCTCTTTTAACTTCTGAATAGCTCCTACATCTGTTCACTTCTCTCCATTCCCAATGCTGCCACCCAGCTCTTGCCTAGACCTTTCTCTTGGTCCTCTACAATTTTTCTTCCACAGTGAAACTAGGAAAATTTTTATAGAATACAATATATTTATGACTTCTTTAAAAAAACAACAACCATGAAATAATTACAAATTCATAGGTAGTTGCAAACAATTAAAAAACTAACAAGGAGATTCCATTTACTCTTTTCCTAGCCTCCCACCATGGCTCCATCTTACCTAGCCACAACGCACTATCAAAGTCAGGAAATCAACATTTGTACAATCCAATTCATTCAGCTTTCACCAGCTTTACAAATATTCATGTGTGTGTGTGTGTGTGTGTGTGTGTGTTTTGTGTAAAGGTCTATAAAATTTTACCACATGTGTATATTTCTGTTACCATACCCACAGTCAGTGGGTGTGCCAAAATTGTGCCATTACCTCAGTCCTTTCTCATGCTACTCCTTTGTGTCCTAACCCAGCTTTTCCTTCACCAACTTCTACCCTGTGGCAATCACTAATCTGTGCTCAATTTCTATAATTCTGTTATTTTGAATATGTTTTGTAAATGGAATCACACAATACATTACCTTTGAAGGGGGACTTTTTTTAGTCAGTGTATTTTCCTTGAGATCACTCCAACTTTTTTGCATATCTCCAGAGTTCTTTTTCATTGCTGAGTTGTATTCCACAGTGTGGCTATTCCACAGTTTGTCTAACCATTCACCCACTGAGAAATATTTGGCTTATTTCTGAGTTTTGACTATTATGAATAGAGCTGCCATGAACATTTTTATATAGGTTTTGCTAAATTAAAAAATGCTTATGAAAGAAATAAAAGGAAACCTAATAACCCATATTAAGGGGGAATTGACTCAAGTTCTTCAGCCGAAAGTCATACTTGTTAATCTAATATTAATCTTCTTGAAGACTTTTTATGGAAGCCTCCTCTTAACAGAAGTTCTCCTGGTCTCTGAGCTGAGATTCTTATCCTTTTATTATATGGCAACATAAAATATCATTTAATGTGGTTTAGATCTTCACATATGGATCAATGGCATATAACTTTTGTCCTTGCCATTGTCCTCATCTCTACAGGTTAGTGTTAGGATCAGTGGGTTTCTAAGAGTTAGGTGTGCCCTCGACCAACATGGTTCAATGTGGCAGGTACTGGCCAGTGTGCCCATTGACCTGTGGCGGTCTTAACTGAGATGTGCTGTAAGTGTAAAATACACATCAAGTTGAAGACTTACAATAAAAAAATAATGTCTATCATTACCTTAATGTATATCATTAGTGTATTTTTAAATTGATTACATGTTAAAATATGACATTGGATATAGTGCATTAAAAAAGTCTATTAAAATTAATTTTATTTCTTCTACCTTTTTTTAACGTGACTAGTACAAAATTTAGAATTATATACATAGCTCTTTTGTTATGTCTGTGGGATAGTGATGTCCAGTGAGGAAATGAAGGTCCAGGGCAGCTAAGTAACTTGCCCAAAGTCCCACTATAAACACTTTACATAATGTCAACTGTTAGGGTTTGTTTTCAGTCCAGGGACTACCAAATGCAGTGTCATGATTTTGTGTTAAACTTGGGAGAACAGGAAGGGAGCCTGTGTTTCCCCTGATGGAACGGATGATGGGCTCCATTTCAGGGTGTCACCAATGGTGACACTGCCGTATGGCAACCCTGGCTTCAGACGTTCTACTCGGCAAAGACACGTTTACGCTGCCTCCTGGCTTCCACTTCCCCCGTAGCTTTCATTAGTCCTGCCAACAGATGTTAGATGCTGTGCTTCTAAACCCATTTCAGAATTTGTATTATGTCCTAAATAATAATGGCTATTATTTACTCAATGCTATGCTAAATGCTGTACCATAAATCATATAATGTAGTCCTCACAAGAACCCAAATGACGACATACTAACACGGTTCCATTTCACAGATGAGGAAACGGAGGCTTGCAGAGGCGACATAAACTGCTCAGGACGCAGAGGCAGAAAGTGTAGGCCAGCAGTCTAGCCTTTGCTATCCGGTTCTTGAATTCCTGCTCCGTACCACTATTATGTGTTCTCTTTCTGTGGGTGAATCTACTATTCAAAGGATAAGTTTTTTCAAAGATCAAGTACTCGTATTCCAAAACACCCTATAACCCAACAAAGTGTAACTGTTTATAACCTGTGCAGTAGCCACACAACACACAACTCCTCACGGTGTTAGAACCTCGCTCTTGGCATCTGGGGGCTTTCCTTTCCTTCAATCCAAGATGCACATTTTTCAGGGGAAGATGTGTGTACCCACACTCTCCCAGAACAGTGGTGAAGGTTATGCTGTGACTTCCAAATCCTAAAGTTTCTTCAATCTTATCAGTATTTATATGCTTACTTAAAGCAGTTTGTAAGTATGGATGACTGGCGTCCACCATCTACCTTTGGTGAAAAGTCTTGGATAGGCTGCTAGACCCTGGGATGATCAAGTATTAGAGCTGAGGAGTCTGATTTTCTACTGTAGGGGTCAGCAAATGTTTTCTGTAAAGCCTCCGACAGTAAGCGTTTTAGACTCTGCTGGCCATACAGTCTTTGTTAGAACTGCTCAACTCGGCCTCTGTTGAATGAAAGCAATCGTACACAATACGTAAACAAACGGGCATGGCTTGTTCCCATAAAACATTATTTACAAAAACAGGAGGACACGGCTACCTGCTCAATTCAGACTATAGGCTTGTTGCAGAAAGAGTCTAGAAATCAGACCTCCTGACCATCATCAGCATTTTTTCCTACTGTATTATACTTATTCATATTTAATTTTCTTTCCCTCCTCCTTTTTTTTTTTTAAAGAGTGTGAGGGAGGAAGAGAGAGAGACAGAGAGAAATATCGATGACCCGCATGACCCTGATCAGGCCTGGGGACGAACTGTAACTGAAGTACATGTCCTTGACCAGAATCAAATCCGCAACGCATTGGTCTGCTGGCCAACACTCTAACCATGGAGAAAACCAGCCAGGGCCCCACCTCTTTTTAAAAAATGATGAAAATATCAAAAACTAAAAAAGAGATAAAAATAACAAAAATCAGCAGCAATAGAACTATCACCATGCCTAAGAGAAAAATTACAAATGTGATTGAAGCTTCCTGTGTTCCCTCCCCAATTCCCACCCCCTAGGTGACCATTCCTGATTTGGATGTTTGTCATGCCCTTGCTAGTTACACGCATATGTCTCCTGAAACAACAACAAAAAAACAGTAATTTTAAAGAAACATTTTATTTCAAATAACACAAGGTTAGATACCTAAATTACCATTGGCAGAAAGATGAATAATAACATTTGGTAAATTATCTAATCCCCCCCCCCCAATATTCCTGTTTAGAAAGAGATTGTTTGTTTAAAAGAATTGGTGACAAGATATGCATAGAATATTTTTTTAATCTAAAACTTCTTGTAAAGTTGTGGGGCTGTACTGAGTGGCCTTGGGCAAATTTTTGCCCTCTCTGTGCCTTAATTGGTAATACTAGCAGAAACACTAGTACCCAACTCTTGGTGCTGTAGAGGGGTAAAGGGGTTAAGGTACTCAACATGCCAACAATAGTGCCTAACGGTAGCTCTTATTGCTTTTAGCATCCAAAATTTAAAGTTTAAACTTTTAAGCTTCCTTTTTGGGAATGAAGATAATGACAATATACTAACCAAAACTGCAACTGTTACTTAGGTAGACGGAGCTGCTAATTCTCTAGATGGAGAGCCAGTATAAATTTGAAAACGGCCTTGATAAATCAGGAGTGTTGCTGAAGGAAATATTTGCGGAGGAGCAGAAATTCAGCAAGTCGGTAGAAAAAGAGATAACATTAACTACAATCCACAGAGAGACACTGAGGGGTCACACAGCGTGCATGGTACATATCTCAAAAGTGGGGACCCAGAGATCTAGTGCTGGGTGACATCGCAGGCCTCACCACTCAGCAACACGATCATCTCAGGCCTACTCCCACACCTCCCCAAGCCTGTGTCCTTCACTGTGAAATGTGGATAATGACAGACCTATACCACTTAGGGTAGTCGCGAGCTGTTAGTATAGGGCACCAAAGTTAGATGTCGCGATTACTGTTGCTGTTGTGGAAATTATTACAAGGTACAAGTTTAGGGGCAAAATGACCTGGGTGGAGCGGACTCCATTTGCTAAATGAATATTGCTCAAAAACGTAGTGGATCTGTGGTAAACAGCCAGCACGATACTGAGATGCCAGAACTAAAACGGGAATGGTTTAGGAACTCCCTCTCCTTCATGTTCCCCCTCCGTCCAAACGGTGCTAGAAAACATGGTTTTTTGTCTTGTTTGTTTCTGTTAAAAAATAATGTGAAGAAACCAGAGGCACAAAGGATGTTGTAAAGAATGACAATTAGTTTTATGAGAAAAGGTTCAAGCATGTGGGGCTGTTTGGGCCGAAGAAAAGCAGGCTGAGGGAGGCTTAATGACAATCTTTAGACAAATGAAAGGTTTTACTGCGGGGAATGTGGGCCCGTTTTTTCATCAGCTTTGTGGAGGACCAAATTAGTGGACATAGACTTAAATTAAAGAGGAGGGATTTCACGTCCATAACAAGTTCTCAGAAGTCCCAGCGACCAACTGTTCAGGGAGCTGCCAAGAGAGAATGAGAGTGGGCATCAGGAGGTCAGGAGAAAAACAATACCAGAAGTATGTCATTAAGATGCTCTTTCTAAAACTCTCTTCCAGGCCAACGGGTCTGTTTTTCTTTGGATCTCACCCTAGGCAAAGAATGCAAAAGCTAGAGCAAAAAGTCATGCAGTTTTTTTTATTTTTAGCTCAAGCAAAGTGGTATTTTCTCACTGATATCGAGGATGTTTATCAAGTTCTTCTGTTCCTGGAGCCACTTCTTCTGGCCTCTGGTCTCTGACTCCGTAGTGAGGCTGGACTTCCTGTGAAAGTGGCCTGTGGGTGTTTATATCTAACAGACTTCTCTTCTCTTTACCGCTGTCTGTCCTCCTGGGACCTAGGCTCACATCTCCACTCGAAGTTGCTCGTCTCCTTCCTCCATTCTCTGAATTCTCTAAGTTGCATGTGTTTGTTTCTATTATTTCTATTTCTAGGACTGGGAATCAGATGGCGCCTTGACAGCACCTGTGATCATCCATCGTCATGTGCCTTTACACTTTGCAGTCTACATGAATTCTTTCTTGAGAAGCATTGCCAAGGTATATTTTCTGTCTGTGAAAATGTACACGTTCAGTCTTTTCACAAAAATGAAATTGCCACCTGAATGAAATTGGCCAGTGTGGCTCAGTTGAGTGGAGCATCATCTCATACACCAAAAGGTCTTGGGCTCAATTCCTGGTCAGGGCACATACCCAGGTTGTGGGTTCCATCTTCGGTCAGGTTGCATCTGGGAAGCAACTGATCAATGTTTCTCTCTCTTTCTCTCCCCCTTCCTCTTTCTCAAAAGCCAATTAAAAAATAAATTAAAGTTCATTCTAACATTATAATACTTATAAGAATAGAATACATGGTACGGTATGGTACTCACAAGGGTTTGGCAAACCACTGCCCCTGGGTCAAATCTGGCTCTCCTCTTGTTTTTGCACCTCCTGTGCACTAAGAAAGAATGGCTGTTACATTTCTTAAATGTCTGAAAAACCTTAAGTAGGAAGCAACACTTACTGTTGGTACCTTCACTTCTCTTGCTCCTTGAAGCCATGAAACCACAAGGCCAAAGTAGGAGAAAAAGCATATCAAAAAGTGAAGGGAAGAAAGTCCTGCCTCATTTCTGACAAGAAATTAATATGTCCAGAGGTGGAAATTCTGATGCAGGAGCATTAAGCCATGCTCACAATATGTTTAGAGTGAGTGCTCACAAGAGCATTTACTGAATTTAATAAAGTGTTTTCCCAGGACGTACATGTTCAATGTGTGTGTATGTGTGCATGTGTGTGTGTATACATACTATAATGCAGGATTTTTAAACATTCAACTTTTATAATATGACTTAGTGAACCATACAATAGACCAGGAGCCACGATATGAAGAGATGTTGTTACACTCTCTTCTCTCATGTTGCACATTAGTTCATCATACAACTATCTATTTCCTGGACAGCAGTTCTATTGAGTTTAACAAACATTTCTTGAGCATCCACTGGGTGCCAGGCACTGTGCTAGGTGCTGAGGATGTGCAGGAGAGTAAAGCCTGGTCCCTGGCTTTAGAAGCTTGCAGTCAAATGAACTTGTGGCAAATCATGTTTTCTAAACCCTTGTTTTCTGTCCTCAAGATTATAGGCATGTGACCCAGCACTTCCACTCCTAGGTGTATATTCCAAAGAATTGATAACAGATACCTGTACACAAGTGTTTATTGCAGTATTATTCAAAATACTGTAACAGTGGGGATTGTAATCCACCCAACCATTCTTTCGACATTGTTTCTATAGATGCCGACTTTGACTAATATGTAACTTGCAGTTAAACAGCATATTTGTATAAGAATCCTAGGAACTAACTTTAGAAGATTCAGACTTCGACCTTCTGTCATCCCAGTTCTGGGAGATTTGCTGACATTCAACCATAGAACTAGGATGACATAGAACAAGGATGACAAAGACCAGAATGGTGCACGCCAGGCCATCACTTGACCAGTTTCCAATCCTTATTAGAATGGACTGTGCTGGTCTCCACTTAGAGAAGTTTTCAACCCCTTCCCCTTGATTTATTTGTTCTGCTTTCCCTCTCCCTCCTTACAAAAACCTCTGCCTGCACTGAAAGTTAGGATGGGCTTTGGACAAGAGTCCCCCATCTTCTTGAGATGCCAGCACTTGAATAAACCACTTTCCACTTTTATCAGCATCTGTTTCACAACTTTGGCTTTCATAGTGGCAGACAGTTGAAACTTGGTTCCAGTTTCAATATCAAAGGTGGAAAAATTTTGCTCATTAATGATGAATAGTAAACAAAACGTGGCATATACATACAGTGCAATTTTTTCAAACATAGAAAGGAATGAAGTTCTGATACAAACTATAATATGGATGAACCTCAAAAATATTATTCTCAGTGAAAGGAAAACAATACAAGAGTTCACATATTACATGAAATATCTGGAAAGAGGTAGATTCATAGAGACAGAAAGCAGATTGGTGGTTGCCAGAGGCTGGGGAAGGAGAATGGAGGGTGACTGCTTCATGAGTATAGTTTTCTTTGGGGCTAATGAAAATATTTTGGAGCTAGATAGAGGTTATGGCTGCACAACATTGTGAATATGCTAAATGTCATTGAATTGTACACTTTAAAATGGCTAATTTTCTGTTATATGTCTTCTCCCTGAATTTCTTCTTTTGGCTTCTAGGACATCTACGCTATTTAGTTCCTTCTTATTCAGTCCCCATTGCCAGTTTCATCTTTTCCCCTTTGATCTAGTAGATTGGAGGCACTCAGAGCCTCAGCTTGGAACCTCTTTTCTCTTCTACTTGTCTCAGTCCCTTGGTGACATCATCTTGTCTCATGACCTTCAGTCTCATCTATAAACTGATGGCTCCCAAATTTAAACCTTCTGCCTGGACTGCTCTCTCCACTCCTGACTCACATAGTCAAGGGCCTACTTGACACCTCCATGTGAATGCTTAATGAATATTTCAAATGTAAGGTATTTAATACTGAATTTCTAGACTTCCTTAAAAGTTGCTTTACCCACAGTCCTTCCCATCTCAGTCAATGGCAATGTCAGCTTTCCAGATGCTCAGGCTAAAGACCTTAGAGTCATTGCAAACTCCTTTTTCTCACTCTGCCCCTCAATCTGTCAGGAAAGCCTTTGCTATGTCCAACCAAAGGAGGGCACCATTTTCTGCACACACAGGCTCTGCCTGCTTAGCTGCACAGGGTGGGATCCTTTACAGGTTTGTCTGTGCAGAAGCCATGAAGGATAGCTGGCAGTAGGACTACTTCTACTTAGAAAGAGAAATTAAAGCAATAATGGGTTTCTTTTTTTTAAATCCTCACCCGAGGACATTTTCTCATTTTTTGTTCAGATAGAGTGGGAAGGAGAGAGAGAGAGAGAAACATTGACATGAAAGGGACACATCGAGTCAACCAGTGCCGGGGACAAACTGCAACTGAGGTACATGCCCTTAGCGGACACTGAACCCGGGTCACTCTGGACCGCAGGCCAACGCTCCAACCGCTGAGCCAAACCGGCCAGGGTAATAATGGGTTTCTTAACTTGCCTAACATCAAGTGAAACTTAATGGTTCTAACCATAGCTTCTAAACATTGTAAGCCCTGCTTCTTCTTGTGTTCAAACAAGCAATTTGATACTGTGGTGGATTATACAAATGGCCACTGACTATGTCCCTCCCTGCATTTGTGCCCTTGTGACGTAACAGTGAAGAGCCTCCCATCAAAAGATGGAGTTTATTTCTCCTTAGCTTGAATCTGGGCTGAAGTTGTGACATGCTTTGGTCAATAGTATGCAGCAGAATTAATCTCTCTCTCTCTCTCTCTCTCTCTCTCTCTCTCTCTCTCTCTCTCATGCAGCCTGGGCTTTCAGACAACCAAAGTGTCCCAGTCAACAACCAGCCAACTGCCAGACATGTACATGAGGCTAACAGGAATGAGCCAGCCTCTAGGGCACCTACCAACTGATCTGAAAATCAGCAGCTGATCACAGATGAGTGACTGTAGCTGAGAATATAGAAGGATCATGGGGTTGAGTACAACCCAAGTCACTGACCCACACAATTATGAGCTAATTAAGGAACTGAGATTGGGGAGGATTTTTAATTCTCATCAGAGGTTATGCTTATTGATTTTAGAGAGAAGAAGGGAGAGAGAGAAAGAAACATTGATGTGAGAGAGAAATATTGATTGGTTACCTCCTGTACACACCCTGACTGGGGATTGAACTCAAAACCAAGGTATGTGTCCTATCTGAGAATCTAACCCTCAACCTTTTGGTTTATGGGATGATGCTCCAACCAACTGAGTCATCTGGCCAGGTCTGGATGACACTGTTTTGAGATAATTTGATATGCAGCAAAAACAAAAGATAATCATCTTTAATTTATTTCTCTTTAATTTGCCTGATTAGATTACAACTTTTTCAATGCCGTGATGTACATGTAGACAATCTTGTTTTATATTTTGAACTTCAACTTTTTTTACCTTAATTATCTTAACTTGCAAAACTCACTGATGCAGGCAGATCTTGTTGTTTTACTGCATTATTTCTAGGAACCACATCTAGTCACAAGAAGGCTTATATTTTCAAGAGCCCAAAACAAAGGAACCACAAAGGCAAACCCTTAACATTTTCAAACACTTGAATTGACATTGTGACAATTGGCTACTTGAAGTCTTTTAATCTGTGGACTCCAAATGCAGAAAAAACTCAAAGTCACCAGAATGAAGAAATACATTTTTTGCCCAAAGGACCTCACCTACTACCTATCCAAATATGTTATCTTAGACATGGTTGAGTAGTTAAAATTAAAGGTAACTCTCTCTCATTAATCTCAAAAGAAATTTTTCTGAACACTTTCAGTGCTCTATTGGACAATAATAAAAAGAAGCATTTTAGGGTATTGTTCCTTAAGCCAAGATATGAAGATTAGAGTCATCTTTCTACCAGGTAACAGTAATGATGGACATGAGCGCCACATTTATTTTATGAAACGTATAATAAATGAATAAATTGGGAAATCAGAAGTGTACTTCCCAAATGGCATGAGCAAAAGCCATTAAGAATGTTAGAAAATTTGGGTGGGGTGGGGGGCAAGATTTTCTCAGAAAAAAAAAAACAAACCCAAAACAGCAAACAGCTGTTTTTAAGCATTAGCCGTGCAGAAAACGGAATTCACTCGAACCATTGTTTCAGAAAGTGCAAGCGCTCCCAAGGGGTTCTCTGTATTGTAAATGCTTTGTCCCCATTATGAAATCATAGTATCTGCTTATAAAGTTTGCTTTTAATTTTCATCAAATCTGGAGGCAAAATGAAAAGTATGTCACCCTTTTCTTTTGAACTTTAAAACGATGTAAGTTAGCCAGTGTAGAGAATGTTTCCACATAGGCAGGATTAATCTTCTCATCGTAAAACAACATGAAATAAAATGTATTTTGAAATGCCAACCTGAAATAATAGTTTCACTAGAAACACATGAGATACTCATATTAACTTATTTTATGTTAATGTGGGAATAACAATAACCGTGTGTGTGTGTGTGCATGCGTGTGTGTGTGTATCACCTTTGAATAAATATCCCAAAGGCTTCCACTGAAAAAACCATGCTTGTCTGCTACCATGTAACCAGGGAACTAAGCAAAATCTTACAATGAAACCAGATTAGCAAACTAATTTATGAGGTGCTTCTTTATTTTTTATTTTTTATTTTTTTTATCATCCTCACCCGAGGACATTTTTCCATTCTTTGTTCAGATAGAGTGGGAGGGAGAGAGAGGAACAGAGAGAGAGAGAAACATCGATGTGAAAGGGACACATCGAGTGATCGCCACCCGCACAACCAACCAGGGCCGGGGACAAACTGCAACCGAGGTACATGCCCTTAGCGGAAACCGAACCCGGGTCTCTCTGGACCACAGGCCGATGCTCTAACCGCTGAGCCAAACCGGCCAGGGCAATGTTTGTTCTTGAGGTAAATGTTCTTCTAATTCTTATTTTAAGTTGGCTTATTCTTTTATATGTATGAGTTATAACTAAGGACTTATTACTAAACCTGACACCTAGGGAATTCTACAGCTTTCCAAGCACCTTGTGGGAGTAAGATCACTTTAACAAACAGCAGTGGAAGTCGTGGGTATTACACATTTGGGTAGAAATAAAATGAGAACTGTTCTCAGTCTACGTGTGTTTATGTCCTTTTGGCGAATGGCTGCTTGCCAACAGCCTATGGTCAGTGTACGTAAAATACTACTTATTCAAAGTCATGAGCACTCATTGTTGCCTCATATTTTAATTTCTCACAGTTTAGATGAGTTAACATAAGCAGATGATGGAATACTGGCAACAGATTCTGTGTCGTGACTTAGTGATCGTGCAGCACACCTTCACCAATGTTCATGTCCCGGAGATTCATCACTGGAACAACGCCTCTTCCTCTTTGGGAGAAAGCTGCATGAGCCCAGTGTCCGAGGCCTCCTTTACTATGATTGGCACATGTTGAAAACCTGTGTAGGAATCTGCTATGCTGGTGGAATATTCTACTTGAAGGCTTTTTTTTTTTCACTTTTATTTATTTTTTTTTTAAAAAATCTTTATTGTTCAATGTAGAATGTATTACAGATGTTCCTCATTTTTTCCCCCATTGACTCCCTCCTCCCCACTCCCACCCCCTTTTTGCCTTTCCCCACACTGTTGTCTGTGTCCATTGGTTATGCATATATGCATATAAGTTCTTTGGTTTATTTCTTCCCACCCCCCAACCCCTTTCCCTTTGAGGTTTGTTAGTCTAGCAATGAATTTGTACTTCTTAATCCCTTCACCTTTTTCACCCATTCCCCCAACCCCCCTCCCATCTGGCAACCAACAAAATGTTTTCTGTATCTATGAGAATGTTTCTGTTCTATCTGTTCATTTTGTTTGTAGATTCCATTGTTGATAGATATGTATTCATTGCCATTTTGTTTGTTCATATATTTTATCTTTTTCTTCAAAAAGACCCTTCATCATTTCATATAACAACGGTTTGGTGGTGAACTCCTTTAACTTTTTCTTGTCTGGGAAAGTCTTTATATGGCCATCGATTGTAAATGACAGCTTTGCAGGATAGAGTAATCTTGGTTGTAGGTTCTTGCTTTTCATCACTCTGAATATCTCTTGCCACTCCCTTCTGGCCTGCAAAGTTTCTTTTGAGAAATCAGCTGACAGCCTTATGGGAACTCCCTTGTAGGTAACTAGCTGCCTCTTCTTGCTGCTTTTAAGATTCTCTCTTTGCCTTGAACCTTTTGCATTTTGATGATGATGTGTCTTGGTGTGGGCCTCTTGGGGTTCATCTTATTTGGGACTCTCTGTGCTTCCTGGACTTGTATGTCTGTTTCCTTCACCAAGTTAGGAAAGTTTTCTGCCATTATTGTTTCAAACAGGTTTTCAATTTCTTGTTTGCTCTCTTCTCCTTCTGGCACCCCCAAGATGCGAATGTTGGCACGCTTGAAGTTGTCCCAGAGGCTCCTTACACTATCTTCATTTTTTTGGATTCTTTTTTCTTTTTGCTGTTCTGAATGGGCGTTTTTTGCTTCCTTATATTCCAAATCGATGGTTTGCTTCTTGGATTTATGTGCTCTACTATTGAATCTGTGTAAGTTATTCTTTATTTCAGTTAATGCCTCCTTCATTTCTGACTGTGCATCCATCATTTCTGACTGGCCCTTTTTTATGCTCTTGAGGCCCTCACTCAGTTCACTGAGGTTCTCACTAAGTTCATTGAGCATCCTTATAAGCAGTATTTTGAACTCAGCATCTGTTAGGTTGCTTATCTCCATTTTGCTTAGTTCTTTTCTTGGGGTTTTGTTCTGTTCTTTCATTTGGGACCTGTTTCTTTGTCTCCTCATTTTGGCTGCCTCGCTGTGTTTGTTTCTGTGTATTACTTAACGAGCGGTATGGGGCTAGCTGAGACCAGATGCTGCTTGTTTGAAAGAATATAGGAAAAACCTGAAGCAGGATCCAAGACAGGCCAATCCTATGGTTAAGCAACTGGCAACAGCTTGGGTGGGCCTGAAAGTTGAGTGGGGTGGGGCGGGGCCTCAGGGAGTCAGCAGGGCGGGGCTACCAGTGTGAGCCAGGTTGCTGGAGTCCCAGATATGGCGACTGTCTGCCGCCCCAGGGAAGGGCTCACCGAAGGATCAAAGGCCTCTGACAGCACATTTGTCCTGGAGAAAGTCCCCTCTCCAGTTCTTGCTCCAAAGCCAAACAGTTCAGTTCTTCCCTGTATGTCTCTGGCGCCCCCCTCAAGCTGTCTTCCCTCCAAGCTTAGAGGGAGAGAGTCCGATAAGTCCATGCATGGGCCCTTTAAGAGGAGCTACCTGGGGCTCCAGCCGCGTCAGCTTCCCTGAGCCTCAATTCCTGCTGGTTCTTCCAGCCAGAAGTGATGGGGATTCTCTTCCTGGCACTGGAACCCTGAGCGGGGCACCTGGTGTGGGACGGGGACCCCTCAGTCCTCAGGAAGGACCGTCCCAGCCGAGGCGTCCTCCTGATTTTTATCCGCCACACGTGGGTGTGGGACCAGCCCGTCCGCCTCCGCCCCTCCTACCAGTCTTGATGTGGCTGCTTCTTTAATTCCGTAGTTGTAGGACTTCCATTCAGCTCGATTTCAGGTGGTTTTGAATGATGGTTGTTCTGTAGTTTAGTTGTAACTTTGATGTGGTTGTGGGAGGACGCGATACCGCGTTTACCTACGCCGCCATCTTGACCGGAAGTCTACTTGAAGGCTTTGAGAAACAAATAAAGCTGCTGATATAATTACTCATCTGGGGAGATTTTTCACAAAGCATTTCCTCTGGGGTCCTGGGACACCTCTCAGCTACTGAAGAATTTCTGTCTTGGTAGGCAAACAGAACACAGATCCCCTAATCCAACATTTCTTTTTGATCTGCTTTTTCGCCTACTTGAATATATTCTTGGTAGTTAGCCTCAGATCACATAAACATCTATGGCATTCATTATGGAAAGCCCAAGAACAAAGTATGCAGCTACATTGATTTTAGAAAATATTTATTTATTGCATGCAAAGCCTTGTCCTGGGTCCTGAATGGAAGGTATGACTTTGCATGCCACGCATGGAGCCCAAGGTCTCTGAGTCAGTGCCTGCTTGCCCACAGAGGCCAGTGTCCAGGCACCTAAGAGGAAGCCCTGCTGGCCTGAGGGTCACAGAATCTGCACCCTGAGTTAAAATGCCCTCCTTGGGGATGGAAGTTACAATTAAGGGACACTCTGGCTATGAATGTATTCCAACTTGACATTTCAGGCCTGACAACATGAAATGTACACGAGTGTGGGGGACTGCTGTGGAATCCATCTCAGGCTCAGCCTGTAAAAGCTAAGCAGGGGTGTAAAGGGCATCTTTGAGTGAGTTGAGACAGAGTTATTCCCTACGTTGGTCTTTTGCTTTCTTCTAGATATTTCAATCATCAACTTGGGAAATAAGGGATGCTTCTGATTTGACATTGATTTCTGACTCTAGCATTCTTATTTCAGAACTTTGAGTAGGTCAAAGATTTCTTGAACCTCAATTTCTCTGGTGGAAAAGCATGGATTGCCTTCTGATGTCATAAGTATTATACAACAGGGCAAGTACAGGCCCACACACTTGGTCTAACTCATGGATGCTGGACTGAAGACCAGCCCACACATAGAAACAGGCAGTGGAGATGGAGCAGCAGGGATAGCAGGAGCAGATCTAGCCCTTCTCTCTCTTCATGGGGTGAACAACGCTTGTTTCTCAAGTCCAAGCACCCCAAAAGTTATTGACCTTGACCAACATCCTGGTTTGTCTAGAGCTATTCCAGTTTTAGTCCTAAAAGTCATGCCTCCCAGGACCACCCCAGACCTGCAAAAATCAGGATGGTTATCCTACCATTAGCTCTAAGAGAAACACCAAGCACAAAACAGTTCTCTAGCCAAAGAATTTTAGAAACTCCCCCAAGAAAATATAAGGTGAGGATTCAATTCCAAGTTTATATGATTTAGCATAAGGTCTCTCCCATCCCCATTCAATACCTGGCAAATGGCACTATATTTTCTTTTTTTTATCCTCACCAGAGGACATTTTTGCATTTATCTTCAGATAAAGTGGGAGGGAGAGAGGGAGAAAAAGAGAGAGAGAGAAACATTGACGTGAGAGAGACACATTGAGTGGTTGCCACCCACACAGCCCCAACTGGAGCCAGGGATAAACTGCAACCGAGGTATGTGCCCTTGGTGGGAATCGAACCCAGGCTTCTCTGGTCCGCGGGCCAACACTCTAACCGCTGAGCCAAACTGACCAGGGCAGCACTGTATTTTCTATAAACCAGTGTTGCACTGTCAGATGCAATTTCCTGAAGTTTTACCTTTTCAGAACTCTGAAATGGAGATTAAATGAAGGATGTTTATTAGGGAGTGCTTTTGAGATAGGCATTCATAAAAAAGAGAGGAAGGAAGCAAGATTAAGTGAGGGAAGTCTAGCTGTAACGCAACCCTGATAAAGGCTTCAGCCCACCCCACTAGGGGCTCTAAAACTGAGATGGTACTTTGGAGTTCACTCATTGGGGCCAGGAGGGATTGGCCTTTATATACACCACCCCTTCCTGTCAGATCAGTCACCAGCCGCAGCATCCAGGAATGGGGATTCGACCCTGAGTGGAGAAGCTCCTTTGAGCCTTGACCATTTCCATCAGGGACAACACGCTGAGGGTTTGGGGTCTGCAGCATTGCCAGCAGCTGGGAGAGAGCCTTCATTCTTGAGGGGACTCAGCCCTGTGACTCAGCCCAGTTTTTCAGGAGTCTTGCTTCCTGCCGCTCAGGAGATTATTAGATTAGCTCTTAGGCACTAACATCTGTGGCGTATCAAAGAACACAGACTGAACCCAATTCAGCAGATTCCTTTTTGGAATGAACCCTGAACAGATAATAATTCTTTTAATGTTAGTCTTCTGGATGCTAATTCTGTTTACTTTGATAGAGACTGGTGGTAAAAAACAGAAGCCTGGATTTAAAAAAGAGACAGACAATGGTGCTAAAGTACAGGAATAGTTATTAGTAATTGATTGTTTTATTATTTTGCATATTTCCACACAATCATGTGTTGCATAACATTTTTAAAAAAAATTTAAGTATTGCATGATATAAGTACAAAGTCCTACCCATGCTTTTGAGGGAGGACTTGGAGCCCTGAACCTCAGGGGCAGCACTGAATGGTGGCTGGTGGTCTCTAGAGCCCAAATGCCTGGTTTAATTTCTCCACTTCCATGCATGTGACTGTGGGCCTCAGGTTCCTGGGATCCTGCCCCAGAAGAAGGGGTTTACGCCAAAGCACTGATCAACATGTACAACCTCTATTCCTCCCCTTAACTCGCACCTTCTGCATTTCATCCTCTTTGATTTTGCCCTTCCCTGTTGCTTTCCATCCTAAATCATCTGGAACCTCCTGTAAAGACTTTCTCTATATGTTCAACCCACTCCAGATGAAGCTGGTGTCCTCCCACTGGGACACTGTTTTTCTTCAGCTGGGCTCTCTGCAGTGGGGGCTGCTCTTTCTCTTGAAGTCTACATCTCCTTAATCTGGGAGAGGGGGTCGTCATTGTCCTCACACCCTCTCCTGGGCCTAGATGTTACTCCACTTCCCTTGGTTAAAAATCCCACCTAATCCACCTACACCCCTGAAGATCACTGTCATCTACGGGCCTTCTGATCTCTCTCCCACGTTATGGAAAATTGGTACTTGGTTCATGGTCTTGTCCAAGGCACCACCTAAAACATTTAGAGTCAACTGGACATCCATAGAAAACCCCAAACATGGTTATCTAAGGCTCCTTGATCTTAGCACCAAGAGCATTTGCCTTCACTACATTTGAGTAGACCTCTTTCACCAGCACATTCTGCGCCCTTTTCATCCCCAAACACTGTCACCTCTGAAAACTTCAACAGCAATTGCCTACTATTTTGGTTTGAGTCTCAGAAGCAGCAGACCCTGAAGAGAGATTGCAGTTCAAGTAGTTTATTGGGAGCTACTCTCAGCAGGAGAGTGGGGAGTGGGGATGAGATCAGGCAGAGAAGTAAGTAGAACATCTCTCAGAGGGCTCACCCTGGGGAGCTGGGTAGTTATCCACTGATTTCCACCAGTCATTGGCTGAGGGCTGCTTCTAGGGGACATTAACTGCTCAGTATTTCTGGCCTAAAAAAGGCCGTGGGCCAAAGGTAAATAACAGTCTGGCCAGAGTACGGGCATAGAAATAAGGATGCTCCAGAGACACGGGGGCCTTCAGCAGCATCTGCTTCACCTACCATTTCGTCTTTCTTAACCCTGCATTTCCTCTAAATATGTCTTTTGTCTTTATTGAAGTCCCTAATCCCTTGACTCATTCATTTTCTGCTAAATGATCAGGCTCCTGGGAACCACAATTCCTTCCATATGGAGCCTGGGTCCCATGGCCAATTTGAACTTCATTCTCTCAAGCCTCTCAACTTCATTGTCTCCTTGTTGTTGGTTGTTTATTTCTCTCTTTTCTTTTTCTTTGTAAACCACAATTTGGTATTTCCTAACTAAGTTCAGACTTTGATAGCTAGAAAGAATTGCCCACCCAGGCAAACTGGTGCCACTACAAATTAATGGAAGTCTGTCTTCCCAGTTCATTATATTTTTTCACTTGTTCTAGGTCAGTTCTCTCTTTAATAACTCACAGCTGCTTAACTATCCCCCTCGTTCCTCAAGGCACCTTCTCAGTTTGTATCCCTTTTATTCTCAGTCGATGACTCAAGACAAAGGTTTTGGCAGCATTGTTTACATTCGCTGTCTCCATTTTTTCCCCCCATTCACTCCTCAACCTGCCCCAGTGTGACTTCTGGTTTTATTACCTCTTGAAAACAGGTTTTTCTTCATGTCAACTGAATGGGCATTTCTACTCTCATCTTCTTAGCAACATTCTTGAATATTTCCTCTTTCTGGAACTTCCTCATCTCTCATTTTCTGTGCCACGAAACTATCTTAGTTTTTCTCTTTCTTATATTTCTGGCCATTTTCTCTTTCTATGCATAGTCTCACCATCTTCTATCCATCCACTGAATGTTTGAGCTCCTCAAGGGTCTATCTTAAGCCTTGTCTTTTTCTCTATATTCTTTTCATAAACAACCTTACTCTAGTGATGCCTGCTCTTTGCATATACAGTTTAGACTTCTCCTTCGAGATCCAGGCTCATGTGTCCAGCATTCTACTTGATACTTACCCTTGACTGTCTCAAAGACATATTAAAATTGATATATGTAGAAGAAAACTCATGAGCCTTCCCCAAACCCAGCCCACTTCCAGTGTACTTCATTTTAGCAATCCACCCAAATGGGTGTACTGGAAATCTAGGAGTCAACCTCAATATTCTCTTCACCTTATTGTATTGAATTTCACTTCATAAATATCTTTTGAGATCATCTCTCTCAATTTTCACTCCCATCACCACCTTTTTTGAGCTATAGTAATTTCTTCCCAGGATTATAGAAATGGGTCTATCTTGTCTTCTCCTGGATCCTCTAATCCCTTCTCTGGGCTGCAGCTAAATTTAATTTTATGAAATACAAATGTTGTCATATGACCTCTACCCTCAGTCCTTCTTGGAATTCTTCAATGGCTTCCTAGTGCTTTGAGGATTAAAATCAGCCCTCCTGCCATGTCCTGCAAGGCTACCTGCTGATCCTACTGATGTCTCCAGCTTTATCTCTCATCATGCTCTACCTCACACTTTCTGCTTCATCCACACTGACTATTTTTCATCCTGGCTCAGGTTTTTGCACATGCTGACTGTTCTCCTGTCTCTTCTCCAGGTGATTTTAACCTGTAGCTTGGAGTCATGTCTCTTCATCATGTGTCATGTCCTACTTGAGTTACCT
Source organism: Molossus molossus (assembly GCF_014108415.1). Classification (NCBI taxonomy): domain Eukaryota; kingdom Metazoa; phylum Chordata; class Mammalia; order Chiroptera; family Molossidae; genus Molossus; species Molossus molossus. The sequence goes on along the minus strand of NW_023425366.1, from coordinate 25,929,964 downwards.
CAACAAGGAAGGCTTCAGTGACACCTTAGTAGATCAATTTCCCTCACTAAAAACTCTTATTGTACCATGTAAATATTATAGCATCTATCACAGTTGTAATTTTATATTTATTTATATGATTTTTTTTATTAATGCCTGCCACCCCACTGGATTTTAAGCTTCAAGAGGACAAGGATAATACCTATTGTAGTGCCAGGGTACTTGGTAGGTGCTCAGAAAATAGTTATTGAAAGAATGACAATTAATGAATGACTACTTTCTAATTTCCAAGAGACTATAGAGTTTTTAAATGTGAAAGCCCTCATTTTCCAACCTACATCTCAATGAACTTGGAGTCTCAGCAAGGTCTCTGTTCTAGATGACCCCCTCAACTGTGCTCTTAATCAACACCCTTCTCGACCTGGGTCCAGTCATTCTGTCTCTTTGTGGTTCAGTTGCTCCCTTTTGCCTTATTCCTATCTTGCATATATTAATATTTTCAAGTCCCATTAGAAAAAAATACCCTCCTTGACCCTGTATTTTGTCTATTTTTCTTTACAAAGTCCCCCAGATAATACGCCACACTAGCAATCTCTACTTCTCATTTTCATGTGCTGTCATCTTCTGTCATAAATTTGAAATGAAACTCAAATCTTTCTCTTCAACTTCAGACCCAAATTACCAACTGGGGACTTGATATATTTATCTGCATGTCTCAAGGGCTCTTCTGCTTGAACCTATATCAACCCTTTCAAGCTTGCTCTTCCCCTACTCCTTTAGCGCTGGTCAAAAGTACTATCCTCACCCTGGCCAGTCTGGCTCAGTGGTTAGAGTGTTGGCCCACAGACCAAAGAGTCAAGGGTTTGATTCTGCTCAAAGGCACGTACCTCCGTTGCAGTTCACTCCCCAGCCCTTGCCAGGGTCATGGGGGAGGCAACCAATCGATGGGTCTCTCTCACATCAATGTTTCTCTCTCTCTCTCTCTCTCCCCCTCACTCTCTATCTAAAGACAAATGGAAAAATGTCCTCAGGTGAGGATTAAAAAAAAAAAGGTACTATCCTTCACTCACTTAACAAAGTTAGGGTTCTGATAGTTATCTTAGACTTCTTCAACTTACTCGTGATCCCAATTAGTCAATATGTGTTACCTAATGTGTTTTTCAGCATTTCTGGAATCTCTGCATGAATTAATATTGATTCTTGTTTTTAGTGCTCAGATTATGATGAGAGGCTCCAAGTGGCTTCCCAGGTTAGCTGACCCATAGATACAGTGATCTTTCTGAAGCATACATCTGATTATATATAACCCATTCCTCTAGTTTTAAGACCACCCCCCTCCCCTTTACACACAGGCACTATACACTCTCAATGCATTGGCATAACGTACAAAGTCCTCACATGATTGTATCTTCAGCTTCGCCTCCAGCTGTTTTTCCCATTATTCCCTCTGCTCTAGATTTCCCCCAGTCCTTGCTAATCTTGTAATGCCTGGATGTTGCACTATTTTATGAATCTGTGCTTTTTCACATACTTCTCCCTACAACACCATGCCCAGACTTTTGGAAAAACTCATATTCCTGCCTCGAGGATCCGGCCAATGACTACGTGTTTTGTACAGCTTTCCCTGACCTTCTCAGAGAGAGCTGAGCACTCTATCTGCTGTGCCTCCAATGCGCCATGTGCTCATTCTGCTAGAACATGCGTTGGCAGAGCTGCTGCATAGGGTTGCTCAGATTGTACACTGTACAACTTTAGGGTCCTTGTTCACAAATTGGTGCACAATGAACACAGTCATACATCATAGCTCTGCTTTCGAGCTGTTTTTCCATTCCTTGTTCTTAAGGATTACAGGGAATAAAGAAGAAGGGATTAAAAAAAAGATTAAGAATGTAGTGTGTGGAATATAAATGCTCTGGATTGCTATGTTAACTCCAGAGGAATGAGGGACAGGACATGGGTGCATGCTGAGTCAGGAAGCTTATGCATGTAATGCAGGAGCTTAAGAGAGAAGTTTTGTTGTGCTTTGATGTACCATGCTTAAGTGGCAAATTGTGCAAGAGGTATGACAAAAAGGGCCTGGCTTGGGGTATCAGTGTTCATGCACAACACCAAAATAGGAAGAGCTGGAAGAACACAGAAAGACTATTTTAAAAAACTGAAACACAATTGGCTGCCGAAAGAGAAGTGGGGATTCTCCGTATCTTCGTGGAGTTGTCATGGAGTTGATGACTGGTGTTAATAGTAAGGATCTCTCAAATAAATCTCCCCCTTAGGTTTTGAGTATCCCTCCATGCACAGACTGGGGCAAGCACTGAGGAAGCTTGGGTGGCTCATTTGTTGATTCTTTTGCCCTTCCTTTCCCTCAGTAGATTGCGAACTTCATTAGGCCAGGCATTGAATATTTTTATTTTAAATTAGCAGTAACTTAGGTCATACCTGGAGCATAATGAGTACCTCTCATACCCATTCCAGCCAGAGGGAGAAAAGAAAAGGAAGGCTTATGGATTTCAACAATGACAGTAGTAATATTAATAGATAACAGGAATATAGTGTTTACTATGTGCCCAGCACTTTTCTAAGTGCTTTATATATATTAACTCATTTTATCCTTGTATTTAGCTATTACAATAACTTTCATTTCACAGATGAGGAGATGGAAGCTAAGAGATGTAAAGTAACCTGGCCAAGGCCACACAGCTGATAAGCAGTAGAGGGTCTTCTCTACCCCACCTATTGTGAGGCTGAGGACTTCAGATGAGGCTTCTGTGCAGTTTCATGCCTTGGGCCCCTCCAAATCTCAGTGCTTTTGTGTTATTTTCTCTTTCATCTTTTACCCTTGGAAACCCCTATTTGTGAATAGAGACAATCATCTCCGGGCTCTCGTGCACATTCTCTTTTCCCTGAGTAGTCCTGGTGGGGGCGTCAGTGGGCAGGGAGGCTGAAACTTTGGTTCTAGAGAGACATTCCACTCAGGTCTCCTGGGTTGCCTATCTTTGCCCTCAGGTTGGGAGAATTTAGGGAGATTTCCTCCCATTTTGCCCACTCATCTTTTTGATTTTGACACTGCTCCTGGGGATATGAGGTTTCTCTGGGTAACACTTTTCAATGATTTTTTTTTTTTTTATCCTCACCCGAGGATATTTTTCCATTTTTTGTACAGATATAGTGGGAGGGAGAGAGAGGAAGGGAGAGAGAGAGAGAGAAACATCGACGTGAAGGGACACATCGAGTGGCTGCCACCCGCACGACCAACCAGGGCCGGGGACAAACTGCAACCGAAGTACGTGCCCTTAGCGGGAACCGAACCCGGGTCTCTCCGGACCGCAGGCCGACGCTCTAACCGCTGAGCCAAACTGGCCAGGGCATACTTTTCAATGATTTAGTATGGGTTTTCCCTCCTCATTTGTGTAAGGAGAGTTGATACAATTTATTTTTCTCTAAATTTATTTTTCTTCATCGGCTTTTGTAAATTGGGCAATTTTATAATTTGGGTCCATTTTGTCATCTGACTCCAGAAGTCAAATAATTGTATTTGTTCCAGAAATATTCATAATTCAATTTTCCTTTTTACTTAGCTAAATTTCTTTAACCTGTAAAAAGACCAGAAATGCAGACTTATGAGACCTGTGAGTCTGAAGTTTTCTGGTGAAAGGCAAAAAAAGAATTCACACCTGGCTTGCATTTGACGAGGATTCCATATGCTTCGTTATGTTCTCGGGATTCCCAACAGGCTTTTAAACATATATAAGTTAGCATTTTTGTGTAGATAATATTAATAAATAAGAGCTTTGCCTTTTTATTCTTGCTCTAAGGGAGAAAGCAGGCATTGTGTGTAATAAGCACTGTATCAACATCCATGGCCAGATTCCAATTCATTCCTTGATTTAGATCTTAAAGACCATTTCGTTTTAAAAATTCCTTCCCACTCCCTGCCACCCCCAGCCCCCAGGTGCTTTCTAATTATGTAGTCGGTTGGCCTACGAGTCTGCCAGTGCTTGCCGGGGCTGTTCCCTTAGAGGATTTGTCCTCTTGAAGGCATTCAGGGGTCTTCGATTTCCTTTCTCCTAAAAATAGAACGGCGTGTGCTTATAGTAATCTAGCCTACACTTAATATGTTAAGGGGAAAAAGTCCATAGATTTGTGCCCTTAATTCTCTCTAAATTACATTTGGTTTGGTTTTTTAATGGCGCCGAAATAATGCATGGTAGTAAAACTTCAGTTTCAAAATTGGGATTTGGTACATGTCCAGTGGTGGAAATAGAAACCCCTTTTTAAAATTAAAAAAAAAAAAAAAAAAAAGAATGGAATAAAAGCATTTTTCTAGGATTAAGTCAAGCCTATTTGGAAGTAAGACTACGGGTTAGGTAAAATATAAGGTATTTCAGTCGATTGCTTCTATAAATCACTTGTATTTGTAAGGTCATGTGTCCTAATTTGTAGTTTGGAAAATATGGTCCCTGTGTTTGTTTTCTAGGACAGCCAGAACAAATGACCACAGGCTGGGTGACCTGAACTACAGAAATTGATTTTCTCCCAGTTCTGGAGGCTAGAACTCCAAGATCAAGGTGTTGACAGGTTTGGTTTCTTCAGAAGTCTCTCTCCTTGGCTTGTGGATGGATGGCCACCTTTTCACTGCATCTTTACCTGGTCTTTCCTCTGTGTGTGCACATGTCTGTGTCTTAATTTCCTTTTTTATAAGGACACCATCAGATTGGATTAGAACCTAACCACACAACATTATTTTACCTTAACTACTTCTTTAAAGACCCTATGTCTAAAATGGCCATGTTTTGAGGCACTTGCGGTTAGGACTTCAACATATGAGTTGGGGACATGGCACAATTCAGCCCATAACAGTCCCTATAGGACTGGTCATCTGGCCCCTGGTAGGTACTTGGGACCTGAATTTCTTCAGGATACTCATTACTACACTGAAGAATGATGGTGACTTCAAGGGGTTGACACATTAGATACCACCCAACAACACAGAATGTTTTACTCCCACCAAAAGTATAATATAAATATAATGATTTATTATATAATAAATAGAAAGACCCAGAGAGCCTTTAAATAAAAAAAAAAAATAGCTTATGCTCGCAATTGCAGAATCTTAGACCACCCACTATGATAAATGACATCTCAGTACTTATCAATTAAAGTTTATAAAGTGATGCACTGATCTTTTATCACCTATTACTTAAGCAGGCATTTTGCTCTGCTAGGAGAAAACGAATACCTCATCCTTCTGTCCTGGAAGAATTTGTGGTTTAGGATCTCAAATACTCCAGATACAATGGAGTCACATATTTGAGTAAACCACCTGGGCTACCCTCCATGCCCTTCTTAGATCTAGGTCAGATCTGCTCAAACCTCTTGTCCACCAGACAATAGGAAGTTCAATGCTGTTGCCAGAACTCCTGGACATTCCTTGTCACATTACCTCTGATTTCAGCTTCCAGCTCCTGCTGACTTTTTGTTCTCCACTCGATATCTTACAGCTGTTCCTCTATCTCTTCCTTGGCATCAACTCAAACATAGGACAAAATCCTTCCATTTTTTAAAAATTTGCTCCTTCCATTAAAATACAGCATGCACGATGCAGCTGTATGCAGTAGATTTCCACTGGCAATTCGATGACAAGGAAGGTTACACTGCAGAGCCATAGAGCGTTCACTTTAAAATGGAATTCTAGCTCTGGCCGGTTTGGTTCAGTGGTTAGAGTTTCGGCCTGAAGCCCAGAGAAACCCAGATTTGATTCCCGCTAGGGGCATGTGCCTCGGTTGCAGTTTGTCCCTGGCCCTGGTTGGTTGTGTGGGTGGCAGCCACTTGATGTGTCCCTTTCATGTGGATGTTTCTCTGTTTCTCTCTCTCTCTCCCCCCCTCCCTCCCTCCCTCTGTCTCCCCCCACTCTATCTGAATAAAAAATGGAAAAATGTCTTCGGGTGAGGATTAATAAATAAATAAATAAATAATAAAATAAAATAAAATAGGATTCTAGATCCTTAGTCTTCCAAGTCTAATTCCATTCCTCCACTCTTGCTGAGTTCTCTTCCGTTCTCTTTCTTCTTCTTCTCCTTTCCTGCCTCATTTTTCTGTTCTTCCCTACCTCACTCATTCCATCCATCTAATTCTCTTTCATGAAATAAGCAAAGCAGTTGAGCTGTGTTTCTGTAGTTTGCTTTAAAATTACACCCTCAGAGCCTCTCATTCTACCCTGACTGGCATTCAGTGTTCTCTCAGAGAGAGAGAGAGAAGCATGGATGTGAGGGAGAAACATCAATGGCAGACCAGGGATTGAGCCTACAACCTAGGTATGTACCCAGACTGGGAACCAAACCCAAGATCCTTTGGTGTATGGACAGTGCTCCAACCAACTGAGCCACCTGGCCAGGGCAATCATGAGTTTTCTTAATGGGATACTCATGAAAACAGATTGAATGTTAGCATTTAAGCAGTAGAGATTTGTACACATTCTGTGAAATTTTAGGAAAAGATGTAACTAGCCTTCGTCTACAAGTGTTTGAATCTTGTTACAGGAGGAGGTGACTCTTTAACTGGAGAAAGGTCTCAGGGGATGAAAGAAAGGAGGAAACTCCCCCTTCCGCCACCTCATTCTATTTGGAGGGAGTAGCCTAATGGTGAGGTGGATACTCTGCTGCTGAGCAAAGGTGCTAGAAGTTGAAGGCTGGCATATACTGTGAAGAGAGAGAGGCTGGGTCCACATTTCTAATAGCTTGTGGTAGGTCTGAAGGTTAAAGCTTTGATCAGGGTTTTTATTTGTTTCACCTAAGAATTGGCTTCTTCCCTAGTTTAAACCCCCCATTCTTATCTTCTTCTTCTTTTTTTTTGATCCTCACCTGGGGCCAGGGATCAAACCTGCAACCCAGATATGTGCCCTAGATTGGGAATTGAACCTGTGACCCTTTGGTCTGAGGGCTGATGCTCTGTTAGTAACCGCTGAGCCAAACCAGCCAGGGCTTAACCCCCCTCCATTCTTAAATGACAGTACCTCCAGTCACTCAGAGGACAGTAAGATGACATGAGAGAAATTTCTTTGGGTTCTTTACTTGTCTATCAAGAGGTCACACTTTCTTATAATATGACAAATCTCAGAAGCTTTCTTGGGTTATTGGTATTAAAGTATAAAATTTTATTTAAAAAAAACAAAAGCAAAATCATGACTCCCCTGAAAACGAACAACTGTTAAAGATATTTTTAACACAACAATTAAATGAGGGAACTAATAAGATATTACAACGGGTTCAAAGGAAAATTCAAACAACACACACATGTAGGCAGCCAGGAATGGCAAAATGAATCTTAGATGATAAACTCAAAACTGGTCACTGTCCACAGGCAATATTATCAGTTGTATCACACTGAACAAAACTCACTTGCAGTTCTGTGGACCAAAATCAGTTGCCTTATTTTCAGTTTCCTACAACTTACAGAGCTGTAAAATATCTCAAAGACAATGAAAAGGGCAAGCCCTTATAGAATTATATAACCTCAAAGGGTAGCTACATTGGATTATTTCTGTCTATCCATTCAAAGTCTTTCACAGTATGTACTCAGTGTGGTACACAAGCTGACGATGTGGGTTCACACTGGTGAAGTGTGAGGTGGGGTTTTCTGACTTGGCTCCACCTTGGGGTAGTTTTCTTAAAATTTTCTACCACAAAGTGATATATGTAAAATGATACCTTACCTGGGAGAGGGTCCATGCCAGTCTCTCCTCTCAAATCTCCTTCTGGGGAGCTTTCCCCAATCTATATTTTTGGTATTTTGGGTCCTTTACCTTGATGGTGATTTTTACTTAGGATTGTAGATATTTCTTCCCCAGACTGTACCAATCCAGCCAGTGACGTTCTCTGTCGTTACTTCAGGCAGGTCACAAAGGCAAATTTAGACCAACTATATGTTCTAGAAGAGTAACATAAATGACCTTTGATTTCATAATACTTAGACACACACTGACCCATCCATATCCACGGTCAGTTTCTCCATAGCAACACACAACTGGAGATAGAGTCTTTACAAAATGAGTAGAAAGCCCTCCAAATGAGCTGAGGATTCTCCTGCTGCTGCTTTTACACTAGCAGCCAAAAATGACAATGTAAGCTGTTCGAATTAAATGCTGCAATCCCTACATGGGGTGTGTGCACTCAGAAGATGCAGAAGGTAATCCAGTTGGGAGTGGGAAAATACATCATTATTAACATTTAATTTTTAAATTTACATGTAGTAAAATGGATTCTTTGTTGGTGTTCAGTTCTCTGGATTTTAATACATATATAAGTTTGTGTAACCATCACTATGATCAGGACACAGGCCAGTCTCATCACCCCAAAATATGAGGCAAGTAATTATGTCATCTTTTTAAATGAATTTTCATATTATGCACAATATATTAACATAGGAATACATGTTGATGATTTTGGAATAAGTAATCATATTTTAGAGGCGTGTGCTCAAAATTATTTTTTTACTAACAGAGGCATATGAACACAAGTGTTTGGAGACAACCTCTACAGACAGTAGCAATGAAAATTGTTAATTAGAAAAAATGACATAAGATGATTAAAAAAAAAAAGATAACTGAGCTGAACTGAATGGGCAGAGATTCTGGAGGTGGACCAAACAGGAAATCAATGTCACTACTCGAGCAATGAGTGCTGCAAGCGTAGGTTAGTGGCAGAGGGAAGGCTGGGTCGAGGCTGCTCTGACGTGGAGCGGGGAGGTGCTGGAGTGGGTGTGGGCAGGAAGGGGAGGGGGAACTGGGGCTGAATGTTGGGTTTGCTGCAGAGAGGCACTGTTGATGGTGATACCACCGCTGGAGAACTTGACTACAGAGGTGAAGCTGGTTTATAGTATTCAGATAATGAGTCCATGTTGGTTCTATCAAATTGAAGAGAAACTGATTGAAATGACATGGATAATGTGGAATGGGGAAGCTCTTGGCTGCACAGTGGGATCACCTTTTAAATTTATATAATTAATCTTTACAGCCAGTTGGAGCCAGTTAGAACATACATGGGCCCATTTCCTGTCATGCAATGGGGACTCACCTCATACTTGAGGAATTCAAAATGCTTTAAAAGGGACTCTTTTATTATTTTTTATTAATTTATTTCTTAATATTTATTTTTAAGATTGAGATATAATTGGTTTACAACATTGTATTGTTTTAGGTGTACAACATGACTTGATATAGGTACATAGTGCAAAATGATCACCACAGTAAGTTTAGTTAACATCCGTCACCATGTAATTGCAAATTTTTTTCTTATGATGAGAACTTTTAAGATATACTCTTTTAACAACTTTCAAATGTATAATAATTAGCTGTAGTCCATTGCATTTCCAGGACTTACTTCTTTTATAACTGGAAGTTTGTATCTTTCAACCACCTTTACTAAAAGGAACACTCCTTAACCCTCCTGGAAAGTTGTCATTCAGACTTCCTGGCAATTAAATCTCAGGGGTGTTCTCAACCAGAAAGCTAGTTGGCATCTGGCCGTTGAGAACCACCAGCAGTGCCCTGGCCAGAGTGGCTCAGCTGGTTGGGTGTTGTCCCCGGCACTGAAACGTTGCCAATTCGATTCCTGGTCAGGGCAGCCAATAGACAACCAATTGATATTAAACTCTCATGTTGATGTTTCTTTCTCTCTCCCTATCCCTTCCTCTCTCTCTCTAAAAATCATTAAAAATGTTAAAAGAAAAGAAAAAGAACCACCAGGAGCAGGCAGCACCTTTACTGTCTCAACTCTTTTGCTGCCAAAGGTCCAGCAGGAATGGAGCAGGGAGCTGGAGGGAAGGTGATAAAGGTGAGGCTGTGGGCGAGCAGGGTCTGTTTATTGGAGCAGGTACCTGTTGATACTTACAGCCAGATCTGAAGATATAATAGACAAAAAAAGGAAATCCAAAAGGGCCTTTTGTTTATTAAAATAAACCCAAAGAAAAGCTACAGACCATACATTGAGAACTTTAGACAAGGTTGTAACTATGAGCTGATAGCATCTCAGAAAGTTTGCTCTGCTGGCTGTTTTGAGTAGTGGTCTCACAAGTTTCAGGGGAGGCTTGTACCCCAGAAAGTATGCAAGAAAGTATTAGAAGAAAATTGGAGGCAGATGTGGCCTTTAATCTGAAAAGAAAAAGACACTAAACTTTACTGATATTTAATATGCTACTTCAGAGTAGGACATGTGTATAATTTATAAATAAACGCCTGCACAGAAATATTTTACTGATGGGGGCACAATTATAGTATTTTGCTTTGACTTTAAAATAAACACCAGGCCCTTTCAGATTTCCTTTTTTGTCCATGGTGGGGTGGGGGTGGGGGGAAGATGAGGCCGTTGGAAAGAGAGAGAGAGGCGGATGGCAATGGTATTTAGCATTTGGTGATTGATGGCTTGGGAGTGAAGCTTTGATCAAACTCTTGCCCCTCAGTGGATAATGTATTGCCTTTCTAGTACTTTCACAGAACGGCCATCATTTCTCCGTGGCATCAAAATCTAACTGGTCACTTATCAGTCATTTGCCTCTCACTATTTTGAAGCTGTATTCCTAGCAAGTTAGCAGATCCTAAATAAATGTGCAATGGGAATAGTACATTCAATGTTTTAATAACTGTAGTTCAAAACTGGAAGAGATGCATATTTTTGAATAAGAGAGTGTTCCATATAATGGTAGATGCGCTAAGCCTTTGCTTCAAGAATGAAATAAGACCCACCATGATATGCTGTGGAATTCGGGTTGTTAAGACAGGTTTTATGATTCTTTATTATAGGTTGGAAGTTACTAGGGTCAGTCATTTGTTGGTACCTGCTATTTGAAATTTATATGACAATTAGGGACACTATTAAATATTCACGTTTTACAAACTAGAAGAGTCCAAATGAATCTTAAGGCTTATTTTTTTCCTTATAAAAATAGGAGTCAAAATTGGCCATAAAAGTTATTTTCAAAGCATTTCCTTTCGGATACCTAAGGAATGCTGACTATTCAACAAACATTAGTTGCATAAAGAAGATTTTTGGTCCCATGATCTGGCTGAAGCTTTGCTCGAACAGCTGCTTATCTCATGAATGGAATTTCCTGTTAATATTCTTGCAGGCTAATTGTTCATCAAAAGTATAACAAACGTCAACAAATATCCCAAATGTGTTACATCCTAATATTTAAGAGAGAGCATAAATAGCTGAGATGTTTAACTTGGTTGTGCTTAAAAGGCCACAGTGCAGCCTTTAGCTTTTGCCACAAAGTACTCTTGACAGGATTAATGCTATTCAGAGAAACCATTTAGTTTGAATGCCCTTTACTTTTAATTCACAACAGCATATGGTTTAAGATAAGACAAGCTAAGAGAAGAAATACAATTGTAACTTCAAACATCATTATTATGAAGCACTTCATGTTAATGGATGTCATATAGTTTTCATCCCACCTACATATGGAAATAAATTTTCTTAGAAAAAATATGCTTCAAATGGACTTAAATTTCTTGGCAGCAACCACAAAGATAGCAACTTTTAAGTGTAAGTTACTTAGGGTGCAAGGCTCAGTAGTAGGAAGTAAACTTACCTGGGCACCAGGGTTCAGCTCAGAAGTGGACATTTTGTGTTTTTTTTTTTGTGTGTGTGTTTTTTTAAAGAGGCAAGAAGGACAATAACTTTTCAAAGGCATTTTCAGTTGTTGTTTCCCCTCCCCCTTTCTTTCTTTCTTTCTTTCTTTCTTTCTTTCTTTCTTTCTTTCTTTCTTTCTTTCTTTCTTTTTTTTGGTACATGCCCCTAGCGGGAACTGAACCCAGGACTCTCAGTCCACAAACCACTGAGCAAAACTGGCCAGGGCTTTTTCCGCCCCTTTTAATAAAATTAGCATTTTGCACCTCAGTGCAAATTGAGGCGGTTTTAGGAAGGTGCTGGAGGAGGAAGTTTGGCACACCATGCTGACCTTCTTCCTGCTGTGAACCATGTCCCGTTTTCTCTGCCTGAGCCCCAACAACCTTGGAGTGCCTAACAGCTGGAAATGAACTACAGGTCCTTCCCATGCTCTTCCAGCTGCTATCTATCTTTACTCCTCCTTCAGACGTGGCTGAGAATGGAGGCATGCTTCTAGTAACCAGAGAGATCTCCCGTCTCATCTTGTTGGCATCCTCTCCTGGGGCGGAGGGTTGTACCTTTGCAGGCACTGGGAGCCACTTTCGGGTTACAAGGAGGTAAGTTCAATTACTCCCAGCTCTGTTATCTTGGCTGTGTCTGCACATCTGTAGCTGTTAACTCTCTCGCCCGGACACTGGTGTTTAACTCCAAGAACCTCCACATCCAGCACCCACACATCACTACTACCTTCCTTGCACCCTCAGAAGAAGCCTTGGTGAGTGACTGATCACATAGAGTGGTATTATCTACAGGTTACTGTCTGTTTATACACAGTGTTTTTATAGTTCTGTATAGCTCAAGTTCCTGGATTAATAGCAAGTTCTTGTAAGAATGCCATATAATGATGTATATTCATGAATTTAACAAACATCTACTGAGCATCCCCTCCCGTGTGCTCTGCTGGAAGTGGGGCATACAGAGATGAGTAAGACTTTTTCTGCCCTGAGGCACGTACTTGAAATAAGATGACATAAGAAAGGTGTTGGCAACCCTGGCCAGTCTGGCTCAGCAGTTAGAGTGTTGGCCCGTGGTCCAGCGAGGCCTGGGTTTGGTTCCTGCTGAAGGCATGTGCCTTGGTTGCAGTTTGTCCGCGGCCCCAGTTGGGGTTGTGTGGGTGGCAACCACTGGATGGGTCTCTCTCACATTGATGTTTCTCTCTCTCTCTCTCCCTCCTATTAAAAAAAAAAAAAAGAAAGAAAAGAAAGATGTTGGCAAACCACCCAAGAGCCATATCTGTTGTTTGTGGTCCTGCTGATGAAGAATATGAAGAATTATCAAAATGAAAGAGTATGCAATACAGGTGTGTATGACTTACAAAGTCTAAAATCATTACTATCTGGCCTTTTACAGCAAAAGTTTGCTGACACTTGACACAAGGATTGTAATCCAAGGTAGAACATTTAAAATTCTATCAGGAATGGTCAAAAGGTGATTGGAGTCGAGAGGAAGGAAGTGCTATTCTTGATTAATGGGATCAGAAGGACTAAGGTGGAGGAAATGAGTCCTAAAGTAAAGGTGGTATTTCAGTGAAAGGACATGGGAGAGAAGCCCTTGTAGGGGAAAGAAAGAAGAGAGAGAACAACAACACAGTCATTACCTGTTCCCCGTAGCTGCTCTCTGGAATCTATCCCAGGGGAGCTTTTAAAATAAACTGGGGCCTAGATGCCAAAATCCTTAATAAAATACTAGCAAATCAGATCCAGCAATACATCAAAATTTTTTTTCATCATGACCAAGTGGGATTCAACGCAGGATACAAGGCTGGTACAATATTTGCAAATCAATAAATGTGATACACCACATAAATAAAATGAAAGATAAAAACCACATGATCATATCAATAGATGCTGAAAAAGCATTTGATAAAATCCAGCACTCATTTCTGATAAAAAATGCTCAGCAATGTGGGAATAGAGGGCTCATATCTCGACATAATAAAGGTCATATATGAAAGACCTATAGCCAACATCATACTCAATGGGCAAAAACTTCAAGCATTTCCCTTAAGAACAGGAACAAGACAAGGATGCCCACTTTTGCCACTCTTATTTAACATAGTACTGGAAGTCTTAGCCACAGCAATCAGATATGAAAAAATAAATAAAAGGGATCCAAATTGGAAAGGAGGAAGTGAAACTGTCATTATTTGCAGATGACATGATATTATACATAGAAAACCCTAAAGACTCCATCAAAAATCTACTAGACTTAATAAATGAATTTGGCAAAGTAGCAGGATACAAAATTAACATCAAGAAATCAATGGTATTCTTATACACCAATGATAAACTCACAGAAAGAGAAACTAAAAAAAACAATCTTATTTACCATCACAGCAAAAAAATTAAGATACCTAGGAATAAACTTAACCAAAGAAGTAAAGGACCTCTTCACAAAAAACTACAGGACGTTGAAAAAAGAAATAGAGGAAGACATAAAAAAGTGGAAGCACATATCTTGTCCATGGATTGGAAGAATTTACATCATTAAAATGTCCATATTACTCAAAGCAATCTATAAATTCAATGCAATCCCCATCAAAATACCAATGACATATTTCACAGAACTTGAAGAAATACTTCAAAAGTCAATATGGAACTAAAAAAGACCTCAAATAGCCACAGCAATCTTGAAAAAGAAGGACAAAGTAGGTGGGATCACAATACCAGATATCAGGTTATACTACAAAGCGACTGTAATCAAAACAACCTGGTACTGGCACAAGAACAGGCATATAGACCAGTGGAACAGAACAGAGAACACAGAAATGGACCCAAGACACTATGCTCAATTAATATTTGACAAAGGTAGCAAGAGCATACAATGGAGTAAAGACAGCCTCTTTAATAAATGGTGTTGGGAAAATTGGACAGCTACATGCAAAAAAATGAAACTAGACCATCAACTTATACCATACACAAGAATAAACTCAAAATGGATAAAAGACTTAAATGCGACTCGTGAATCCATAAAATCCTAGAAGAAAATGTAGGCAACAAAATTTCAGACATCATATGCAGCAGAATTTTCACTGATACGTCACCTAAGGCAACAGAAACAAAGGAAAAAATGAACACATGGGACTACATCAAACTAAAAAGCTTCTGCACAGCAAAAGAAACAACCATCAAAGTGGAAAGGCAACCCATTGTATGGGAGAGCATAATTGCCAGTGATACATCAGATAAGGGGTTAATTTCCAAAATATATAGAGTACTCATACAACTCAACAAAAGGAAGACAAAGAACCCCATTAAAAATGGGCAGAGGAACGAAATAGACACCTTTCCAAACAGGACATACAAATGGCTAGGAGACATATGAAGAAATGCTCAAAATCACTAATCATCAGAGAGATGCAAATTAAAACAACAATAAGGTATCACCTCACACCTGTCAGAATGGCCGCCATCAACAAATTATCAAACAAGTGTTGGCGAGGGTGTGGAGAAAAGGGGATTCTAGTACACTGCTGCTGGGAATGCAGACTGGTGCAGCCACTATGGAAAACAATATGCTGTTACCTCAAAAAATTAAAAATTGAATTGCCATTTGACACAGTGATCCCACTTCTAGGAATATACCCAAAGAAGCCTGAAACACCAATCAGAAAGAATATATGTACCCTCATGTTCATAGTAGCACTATTTACAATAGCTAAGATCTGAAAACAGCCCAAATGTCTATCAGCAGACAAATGGATAAAAAAGTAATGGTACATATACAGAATGGAGTACTATGCAGGTGTAAGAAAGAAAGATCTCTTATTCTTTGAAATGACATAGAGGGACCTGGAGAGTATTATCCTAAGTGAAACAAGCCAAGCAGAGAAAGACAAATATCACATGATCTCACTTATTTGTGGAATATAATGAACATAAAGTCTGAGCAGGGTAGACCCAGAGATGTGGAAGTAGGGTACAGACTGACAACTCTCAGAAGAGGGAGGAGAGGGGAGGGAAGAGATAAACCACAGAACTTATATGCATGTAAGCATAACCAATAAACATGGACAACAAAGCTGGGGACAGGGTGGGGGGGGATGGGGAGGAGGGTGTCAATGGGGAAAAAAGGAGAAACATCTGTAACAAAAATAAATTAAAAAAATACACACACACACACACACACACACACACACACACACACACACCGGGGCCAGACTGTCAAATTGGGAACAAATACACCTGACTGTATATAATGTTGGAAGCATACCCACCCAGAGAAATAAGTATTTCAAGTGGTGTTTTTGTTGTTATTGTCCATCATCACCCAAGGATATTTTTTTCATTGATTTTTTTTTAGAGAGAGTGGAAGGGAGGGAGGGGGTGGGGGAGAGAGAGAAATATTGATCAGTTGCCCCTCACATGTGCCCCAACCAGGGCCACAGATTGAAGCTTTAACCCAGGTATGTGCCCTTGACCAGGAATCGAACCTGTGGCCCATCGGTTTGCAGGCCAACACTCTGACCATGGAGCCTCATCGGCCAGGGCCCACGTGAGTTTTGAACCCAGTACTCTGCCTGGACATCCCTCACGAGTAATTTTGTAAGGATAAAGAGGATTGCAAAGAAATTGTAAACGTCCTTCAGCAGCTTCATTCATAGTAGTAATACTGGCACAGTGATTTTGACACTATCTTATTTGTATGATGAGATAACAAAAATTAATAAATATGTTTATTTTATTAGGATTCAAGTTATAGTGGAAAGGAAAGAGATATACATTAAAAGGTCAAGGGAAAGATATAAATTAAAAAGTCAAAGAAGTTAAGAAGGCTAAATTGTAATTGGAAATATTGATATGAGTTCATGATTTCTATGCACATATATATCTTAGTTCTTGATTTGAAGTATGTGTCTGTGTGTATTTCCACTGGAAGAACCTAAAAGTGATAATACCTCAGTAACCAGGAGATGCCTAATGCCTAGACTTAGTTTCTAAATATCAGTTGAAGGAATCTGTCCTCTTGGAGAATGGCTTAGTCTAGGCCTAGTTCAGGGAAGGTCAAGGTGAGAATGGGAATCTTATTTTGTCAGACAGAAAAGAAGTGTCAAAAGCTAATGAAGTCACATCAAAGTTCATAGGATCTATTTGACAGCATTCTCATTAGGCAAATTTAGGACACTTTGAGAATTAAAAAGATAAATGTTATTGATTATAAGATATGGCATAAATAAAAACTTAGAAGTCTATAAATATTTTTAAAAGGGCGCCCTGGCCGGTTTGGCTCAGCGGTTAGAGCGTCGGCCTGCGGTACAGAGAGACCCGGGTTCGGTTCCCGCTAAGGGCGCGTACCTCGGTTGCAGTTTGTCCCCAGCCCTGGTTGGTCGTGTGGGTGGCAACCACTCGATGTGTCCCTTCACGTCGATGTTTCTCTCTCTCTCGCTCTTCCTCTTTCTCCCTCCCGCTCTGTAAAAAAAAAAAAAAAAATTTTTTTTAAAAGGGCAAGAAAACAGAAGAAGAAAAAAGAAAACCTTGCTTGCCCACCCTGAGGTCGCTACTATGAAAACTCTTTAATCTGAAAATTGGTAATTAAGCAAGAAGAATTAGCATTTACTCGGTCTTAATAATAAGAGCTATAATTCATCTCAAGTTGATAAGAAAATGTTCTTTTTCCATGGGAGATTGCCAGTTTAAAACTATGAAGGATGACAGAATTTTATTTCATTTTTTAAATCCTCACCTGAGGATATTTTTCCATTTATCTTCAGATAGAGTGGGAGGGAGGGAGGAAGGAAGACAGAGAGAGAGAAACAACGATGTGAGAGACACACATCAATTGGCTGCCTCCCATACTACCCTGACCAGGGCCAGGACCAAATTGCAACCAAGGTATGTCTCTTTGGTCCATGGGTGGACATTCTAACTGCTGATTCAAACCGGCCTGGAGAGATGATAGAATTTTAAAAATGATCAATTAACTCTCATGCAGTGAAAGTGAGAATGTATGATGGTAGAAGCACTGTGAAAAAAAAGATTTTAGCTTTTTTTTTTTTACATATTCTCACTAAACAACCAGAAATCACCTTAAGTATTTTACC
Organism: Molossus molossus; assembly: GCF_014108415.1. Classification (NCBI taxonomy): domain Eukaryota; kingdom Metazoa; phylum Chordata; class Mammalia; order Chiroptera; family Molossidae; genus Molossus; species Molossus molossus. Next base: position 25,912,282 of record NW_023425366.1, on the reverse strand, counting down.
CAAGTAAAATGGAAGCTTATGTTAACATGAAAAATTCAATGAGAATGTTTTCATCATCATTACCCCAAATTGTGAATAACCTAAATGTCCCTCAACTTGGGAGTGAATAAGCAAATTAACACTCTCCTACAAAGAACTTCTATTCAGCAACAGAAAGGAAAGAACTACTGATACATCAACACATGGATGGACCTCAAACACATTTTGCTAATTGAAAGAAGCCAGATTCAAAAGGTTACCCAAGATCTGGCCAGTTTGGCTCAGCGGTTGGAGTGTCAGTCTGCAGACCAGAGAGTCCTGGGTTTGGTTCCCGCTAGGGGCACGTACGCCCCCAAAATAAATAAAATAAAATAAAATTTTTTTAAAAAGGTTACCCAATGTATGATTTCATGTATGTGACATTCTGGAAAAGGCAAATAAATCTAAAGGGACAATAAAAAGATTTGGAGGGCTATTGGGGAGAGGGAGTGGAACAGTTCTGTTTCTCAGTGGTTCTAATGGTTGCACAAATGTACACATACATTTGCCCTGGCCAGTTTGGCTCAGCAGTTAGAGCGTCGGCCTGCGGTCCGGAGAGACCCGGGTTCGGTTCCTGCTAAGGGCGCGTACTTTGGTTGCAGTTTGTCCCCGGCCCTGGTTGGTTGTGCGGGTGGCAGCCACTCGATGTGTCCCTTCACGTCGATGTTTCTCTCTCTCTCTCTCCCTCCCACTCTATCTGTACAAAAAATGGAAAAATATCCTCGGGTGAGGATAAAAAAAAAAAAAAAGAAAAAAAAAATGTACACATACATTTGTCAAGAACTGCTAAACTGCACACAAAAAAAGAGAGAACTTTTACTGTATGTGAATTATGCCTTAATAAAAAGTAAAAAAAAATAATCACTATTTTTGTAACTCCCAATCAAAGAATTCTTTCAGGCAAAGGTTATTAATGGATGCTAAAACTACTGGGTAGAATGTTGTTGGTGCCAGATACCACCTCACAAGTTCCTTGCTAGTTGCAAATAGAAAAATGTATTTTAGATTTCTGGTCAAGATGGCAGCGTAGGTAAACACGGTATCAGGTCCTCCCACAATGACATCAAAGTTACTACTAAACTACAGAACAACCATCATTCAAAACCACCTGAAATCAAGCTGAATGGAAGTCCTACAACTACGGAATTAAAGCAGCAGCCACATCCAGACTGGTAGGAGGGGCAGAGGCACGGCCACACCCACATGTGGCGGATAAAAATCAGGAGGGACTCCTCGGCTGGGAAGGTCCTTCCTGAGGACTGAGGGGTCCCCATACCACACCAGGTTCCCAGCTCAGGGTTCCAGTGCCAGGAAGAGAAGTCCCCATAACTGCTGGCTGGAAAACCAGCGGGAACTGAGACTCAGGGAGGCTGAGGCAGCTGGAGCCCCAGGCAGCTCCTCGTAAAGGGCCCGCACATAGACTTACTCGGACTCACACCCTCCAGGCTCCAGCATGGGGGAGGAAGCTTGAAAGCCACCAGAGACATACAGGGGAAGAACTGAATTGTTTGGCATTGGAGTGAGGGCTGGAGAGGCAGCTTTCTCCTGGACAGATGTGCTATCAGAGGCCTTTGTTCCTTCGGTGAGCCCTTCCCTGGGGTGGCAGACAGCCACCATATCTGGGACTCCAGCAACCTGGCCCACACTGTTTGCCCTGCCCTGGTGATTCCCTGAGGCCCACCCAAGCTGTTGCCAGTTACTTTACCATAGGATTGGTCTGTCTTGGATCCTGCTTCAGGTTTTCTTAAATTCTTTCTAACAAGCAGCATCTGGTCTCAGCTAGCGCCATACCTCTCATTAAGAAATACATAGAAAAAAACCCACACGGAGGCAGTCAAAATGAGGAGACAAAGAAACAGGTCCCAAATGAAAGAACAGAACAAAACTCCAGGAAAAGAACTAAGTAAAATGGAGATAAGCAATCTAACAGATGCAGAGTTTAAAACACTGCTTATAAGGATGCTCAGTGAACTTAGTGAGAACCTCAGTGAACTTAGTGAGGGCCTCAAGAGCATAAAAAGGACCAATCGGAAATGAAGGAGGCACTAACTGAAATAAAGAATAATTTATACAGACTCATTAGTAGAGTAGGTAAAACCAAAAAGCAAACCATCGATTTGGAATATAAAGAAGCAAAAAACACCCAATCAGAACAGCAAAAAAGAAAAATAAATCAAAAAAATTGAGGATAGGGTAAGGAGCCTCTGGGACAACTTCAAGCGTGCCAACATTCGCATCTTGGGGGTGCCAGAAGGAGAAGAGAGAGAACAAGAAATCCAAAACCTATTTGAAACAATAATGGCAGAAAACTTCCCTAACTTGGTGAAGAAAACAGACATACAAGTCCAGGAAGCACAGAGAGGCCCAAACAAGATGAACCCCAAGAGGCCCACACCAAGACACATCATCATCAAAATGCAAGAGGTTCTAGACAAAGAATCTTAAAAGCAGCAAAAGAAAAGCAGTTTGTTACCTACAAGGAAGTTCCCATAAGACTGTCAGCTGATTTCTTAGAAGAAGCTTTGCAGGCCAGAAGGGAGTGGCAAGAAATATTCAGAGTGATGAAAAGCAAGAACCTACAACCAAGATTACTCTATCCTGCAAAGCTGTCATTTAGACTCGATGACCATATAAAGAGTTTCCCAGACAAGGAAAAGCTAAAGGAGTTCATCACCACCAAACCGTTATTATATGAAATGCTGAAGGGTCTTCTTGAAGAAAAATATAAAAATTATGAACAAACAAAATGGCAATGAATAAGTATCTATCGACAATTGAATCTACAAACAAAATGATCAAGCAGAACAGAAACATTCTCATAGATACAGAGAACATTTGTTGGTTGCCAGAGGGGAGGGGGATTGGGGGAATGGGTGAAAAAGGTGAAGGGATTAAGAAGTACAAATTGGTGCTAGACTGACAAACCTCAAAGGGAAGGGGTGTTTGGAGGTGGGAAGAAATAAACCAAAGAACTTATATGCATAACCAATGGACACAGACAACAGTGTGGGGAAAGGCAGGAGGGGGGGCGGGTCTGGGAAGGAGAGGGTCAATGGGGGAAAAATGAGGAACATCTGTAATAAATTCAACAATAAAGATAAGTTAAAAAAAAGTAAGTATAATTTAGCAAATGAATGAATATACAAATAAATAGGAGAACAATAAACTAAAAAATCTTTACAATAAAATGTAATTAATATATGAAATTTGATTGGATGTGTATTTTTTAAAAATGAGCAGAAAAGGAGATTTTTGAGAAGATTGGGGAAATTTCAATATGGACTGGATAGTAGAGAATTACTGTGATTTTCTAAGGCAAGACATGGTATTGTGTTTATGTAAGACAATGCCCTTATTTTTAGATACTTCTATGGTTAAGTAGTTGGAGGTCAAATGTAATATCTGCAAATTATTTTCCAATAGCTCAGTCCTATATATCTATGGCTATCTATCTGTTTATCTGTCATATTGCAAAATATAATTGTGATGGGTCCACACATTTCCAGATATTATTCTCTCAACTCTTCTTGATGTTTAACATTTATACCAAAAAGATGCAGAAAAATTAATATCAGATCCTACTCTAAACTAAATAAATCAGAATGTCTTGGGGAAAGGATCTAAACTACAGCATTTTTAAAAAGCTCTCCAGTATCTCTGGTCAGGTAGCCTCATTGGTTAGAGTGTTGTCCTGATACACCAAGGCTGCAGGTTCAGTCCCCAGTCTGAACACATACAGGGATCAAACAATGAATGCATAGGTAAGTGGAACAACAAATCAATCTCTCTCTCTCTTTTAAGGAAAAAAAATAAAAATAAAAGCTCTCCAGATGATTAAAACAAAACATAAAATGACCACTTTACTGGGCTTCTGGAGTCTGTTGCTCAGGAATTCAGAGTGAAAAGAGAAGATGACTTATTTCTATTCAACAATGTCTGGGGCTTCAGCCGGAGTGTCCTGGGGTCATCTAAATGAATCCTCACACACAGGCCTGGTGACTGAGCTTCGCCGTTGGCTGGAATCTTAGCTACATGTCAGTCAGCACACCTCCATGTGGGCTCTCCATTTGGTCTCTCTGCGTAACCTCCAGGTATTTTTTTATTTTTATTTTTTATCCTCACCCGAGGACATTTTTCCATTTTTTGTTCGGATAGAGCGGGAGGGAGAGAGAGAGAGAGAGAAACATCAATGTGAAGGGACACATCGAGTGGCTGCCACCTGCAAGACCAATCAGGGCCGGGGACAAACTGCAACCGAGGTACGTGCCCTTAGCGGGAACCGAACCCGGGTCTCTCTGTACCGCAGGCCGACGCTCCAACCGCTGAGCCAAACCGGCCAGGGCAACCTCCAGGTATTTTTAATGTAAAGTCAGCATTTACACAAACTTGAACAATCACAAGATTTATTGTAAGCATTTATTGAAATCCAGATTCCCCGAACCTTTCCTGGGACTGGGATAGGGACTACTAATATTTCTAGTTAAAAGGTACCCAAGTGTGTCTAATGGAAGGGGGTTTGGAAAGCACTGACCTAGGGCATCCGCCTGTTCTTTTAAGACCTCAGATCTGTTTAGACACCAAGTACCAGACTCCACAGATGAGGGAAAATGTCAGATTCTATTGTCTTATTTCTGAAACTTTTTCCAAGTTTCTCCCTTTGATTTCCAGATTATCTCGCTGTCTCCAGCTGTGTCTTTCTCTTGGCTATGATTATGGTTCTCCCATGGCTACGTGGCTTTTGTTGTTTTAGTTGAACCAATTGTCTCATATGACTAAGCTGTTGGAACTTCCTTCAAGACATGATTATGTGGGTCTAGAAATTGGATAAATTTGAGATACACTGAGACAGAGAAAAACGAGGCTGGGTCATACCAGCTCTTAGATCCCAGGCTGAGGAGTTTGGCCTAAATTATATGCAACAGTATTCCACAGAGGTTCTTGATCATGAGTACAAAAGGATCAGGGATGTATATTAGGAACATAAGCCAGGGGCAGTGAGAATTTTGAGACAAGGAGAACATGTTAGGGTGAGAAGAAAAGTTATGGGGCATTTATCAAGATGATGGCTGTCTCCATGTTAAGGAGAAAATGGGACACGTTTTCAAAACCCTTATAGAACATTAACATATTCTTTGGCATCACTGTTGGTTTATAACATGGAATAAGCATTTTACCTTTTTTTTTTTTTTTTTTTGCAGTCATCTTCAGATAGAGCTGGAGGGAGAGAGGAGGGAAGAGAGAGAGAGAGAAACATCGACATGAGAGAGACACATCAACTGGTCGCCACCCACACAACTCTAACCAGGGCCAGGGACAAACTGCAACTGAGGTACGTGCCCTTAGTGGGAACCGAACCCAGGTCTTTCTGGTCCTCAGGCTGACGCCCTAAGTGCTAAGCCAAACTAGCCAGGGCAAGCATTTTACCTTTTATGAAAGATGCTACTGCTGACTTGTAAACTACACTTTGAATTGGTTCTAGTCATAATGTATTTGAGATCAGAAGAAGTCATGCTCTCCTACTAGTCTGTACCCCTCTTGATGAAGAGAACTGAAGCTGAGTAAGCTCTGGAATTGTGGACCTTTATCGAGCTAACTGAGCCACTACAATCATCTAAAACCATGGAAGACCTTCTAGAACCAAATCAGAACCAGAGAAAGGGAGTCTCTTCTGAGGAGGTGCCCACTGGTATCTTTTAAGTGTTTACTCATATATTGGGGTTTCTCATGTGTTTGTTTTTGCTAAAATGCTGCCTAAACTTAATGGAGGTATACTTCCTGCTAGTTATTTAGGAATAAGGAGTTACTTCTAGATGAATCTAGAATAGGTCATCAAACTATAGCCCACAGCTGAATAGGGTCCAATGCCTGTTTTTGTAAACAAAGTTTTGCTGGGTCATAGTTGCACTCGTTCTTACATACCTGTGTGGCTGCTTTCAAACTACAATGGCAACATTGAGCAGCTGCAACAGAGTCTGTATGACCTGCAAAGCCTGAAGTATTTACTTACTATCTTGTCCTGTAGAGAGAAAGTTCACTGACCCCTGATGCAGGAGAATGACTTTCTCATCAGCTGGTAATGCGGTCCTGCCCATTCAGGATGTTGGCGGGAAGACCATGAGAAGAATGAAAACGTCTTCATCCATTTCCTTTTAAGTCAGGATAGTCTAGCTGGGAGGAACAAATTCGAATTCCCTTTTCTGTGTATGTTCTTTGAAGCTTTATTTGAGGGGACTCTCACTACATTTATATTTGGCAGAGCTATAGTCAGGTTTCATCTGTGGTTTGTGGTGTAGCAATTAAACTCCTGGGCTCTGGAGCCAGACTGCCCGCATTCACATCCCAATGACACCACCTATTCCCTCCACAGCCTTGAACAAGGCATTTGACTGCTCCATGCTTCCATCTTAACTATAATAATAAAACCTGCTGTCAAAGGTTGTTGGGAGAAATGATTGAGTTTATGCATGGGGTGACTAGGACAGTAGCAGACTACATACAACACTCTGTAAACATTAGCTCTTATTAGTATTGATCTGATATAGTCATCTACAGGCAACGTTTCTCTTGCCAATGATGGCTTGTGTTCGAGCAAGAATCTGTTGTCCATTTCAGGGCTCTCTGAAATTTTTTTTCTAAGTGGTCCTCAAAGTGTAGCCCCTGGACCAGCAGATTCAGCATTACATGGGAACTTATTAGAAATGTAAATTCTTAGGTCCCATCTCAGGTTTACTGAATCGAAGAATTTGAGGATGGGGACTAGTCAATGATGTGTTGGTGAAGATTTAACAACTGACTCTCTAGAGTTTGCTGATTCCCTAGGTTTAAATCTCCCACTATGACTGATACCAAGCTACCTATGTGCTATTCTTGAATGTGGAGTTGTGAAGAGATGCACACGGTCAGCTCCCCCAGCTGAAAGGTGGACCCTGCTAAGCACATTGCTGGCTCAGAGATTTGGGTTTTAACTGGCTTCCTGGATGATTCTGATGCTCACTGGAATTTGAGAACCATTGCTCACTGATCTCCAAAGAGCTTTGTCATCCAGAGTTCTGGGGAGAAAGTATGGCAAAGTGCCTGGCTTTGGCAGTAAAATCCCCGGGCATGAATCCCACTCTGCCATTTCCTGACCTTAGGCAAACGCCTGACATATAGTTCAGCATAAATGCACACTAGTCATTATTATGACTCCAGCTGCATTCCTGCCACAGTCAACTGACACCTTCTCAAACTGGGAGGAGCTTGGAGGACTTTTACTGTTCCCCAAGCCCCCTGGGTAAGCCAGTGATGATCCTGGTTCAGGGTTTTGCAGGTAGATTGGTAGGACTTTCAAGAGGGCTATGTTATGTTATGTTATGTTATGTTATGTTATGTTATGTTATGTTATGTTATGTTATGTTATGCCACATGATTATTTATATGAAGTGGAAATTTTTTTTTTTATTATCCCATTTTACATGACAATCATAACAACAGCGAACTCCAGTGTGGTGGTTTGCAGAGCCTTGTTGTAACATCAGTTTGGGAACCAGGATGTCAGCAGGCTGGAGGTTCATTTTTGTCCTTTATTAACTGAAGCTACTCAGATGGGGGTCTAAAAATATGCTTCCTGATAATTCCAGTTTCCAGCACAGTCAAATACCTGGTGTCCTGTGTGTAAAAGAACCTAGGGGCAGAGAAGCCAGCATGGTCAACTTGAAGTCTGACGAGACTGCCTTAACTTCTGTGAGTCTCCCCGACTACCACGTTCACACCCACTGTTCTGACCTCACCAGCGTCTATGATGGTCCTTCTCTCTTGCTCGTTACCAACCCACCGGCCACCTCCAGTTCTTCCTTGGGGAACAGAGCGCACTTTTGTTCAGGCACCTGAAGGGAATGTGCTCAGGGAAGGTGAGTCCCTTGTGCGTGAACTCAAGCTGCAGTAAGGTCCAACAGAACTTTCTGTGAGGATGGAACCGGTCTATGTCTGCACCAACTGTTATGAAGACCACAACTCCATGTGGCTACTGAGCACTTGAAATGTGGCTTGTGTGACTGAGTGACTGAATTTCTCATTTTAATTAAACTTTTTCATTTATTTACTTTTTATCCTTAACTGAGGATATGTTTACTGATTTCAGAGAGAGAGAGATGGAAGTGAGAGAGAAACATCAATCAGTTACCTCCCCTATGCACCTCGACTGGGGATTGAATCCACAACCTAGGTATATGCCGTGCCCAGGAAGCGAACCTGAAACCTTTTGGTGTATGGGACGATGCTCCAACCAACTGAGCCAGCTGGCCAGGGCGAATTTTAAACTTGAAATCACTTTACGTGGCTAGTGGCTACCGTGTTACTAGCACACAGACTCTAGCGTCTAAACCATGAGAATCCTAGTGCTCTTTGCGGAGTATCGCCGGACACCACCTGTGGCTCCATTCTGACCTACGGGCTCCAGTGTGAAGGGAGAGGGGCACCTGGGATGACTTTTCTCCTGGAAAAGGAGAGAGATGCACAAGGGGTTTATGTCAGTCTCATCCTCTGCCCTGACCCCCTCGCGCACTTTCTTTCCTGCCTTGCACGTGCAGTGTGAAACCTGGTGCCTTGGGAACTCTCGTGACAACGAGAGGATGCTATTAATAAATAAAGATAAGAACTGACACTTATGTAGTGCTTATTACATGCTCGGCCCTGGTTATGCAGTCCACATATACTCACTAAGTCAATGTTCATAAGAACCTGCTGCTGTTTGGCAGAGGAGAGAACCGAGACTCAGAGAAGTTAAGTAATGCCACTGCCCCACCGCCGAGAAGCACCAAAGCTGGGACTTGAAGCCAGGGAAACTAATGACAGAGGCTGGGCCCCCGTCACTGCACCATACTGTCTTTCTAGAACCAAGAGAATTGAAGAGGCCTGGAACTACCTATCTCTAGACTTCTTACGTGAAATGAACACACATCCTTATATTGAAGGCCACTTTAGGTTGAGATTCCTGTGACTTGCGGCCTCAAACATCTGACCTGCTGTGATATCTCTGAGTGGATCTCTTTCATCTGGAGCGTGTACTGTGCTAGTCCACTGGGTCACTCCTTCATCAAGAGCTGATTCACAGCACGCGTGGATTAGAAAACCACCCCGTCATCAGAGGGAGAACGACCGAAAGCCTGGTAGTGCTGATGTTGTCATACTTAGAGATACCACGGGGGAGGCCACCTGTGCTCGGCCTGTAGCTTACAGCAAAGCCCAGCCTTCCAGCATCTGCCCGTTGTCTCTGATTCTGATGAAGTGTGTCCAGAGGTATTACGGAATGAGCAGCTCAAAGAGATAGGGAGACTTGGAGAGCATCTGTGAAAGACTGCAGAGCACATTCTTAGTTTATTCATTGCACTGTCATCATGTAGTCAACGTCTGGGTTTCCACAGTCTCCCGAGTTCTTGTTTTGTGACTAAGAGTTCAGGCTGACTTGAAGTTGTATTTGACTGATAAGTGGGGTGTTTGTCTTTCCAGACCTATGAATATTTGATGATACATGAATGTTCAATCCCTTCAGTGAGAAGTAAACATGGACTTAAGGGGATAATACTGAAAACTTCCAGTCCATGAAAGCACACAACACACTGAGCTGCGACAACTCGGGCTCCTACTTGTGGGTGTTGCAGGAAATCCCCTTCCGTCCAGACCGGCCTCCGTCCCTCCTTGCTGCTGGGTGGCCCTTTCTCTCCGTCCCCAGCCTTCTTCACTGCACTTCCCCTGCCCAACCCTGGTATTTCTTTGATATTTCTTTTTTACCATGTCCTAAGGTTAAGTAGAGCAAGGGCTGCAATGGCAGAATGAATGGGGTGATCCGAGAGGGGGCCATCCCTCGCCACACTCTTCATTTATTCCTTCACTCATTCAGCAAAGAATTACTGAGCACCAGCTACTGAAAGCACTAGAGACACAACGGAGGAAAAACTGCTCCTGGGAGGACAAAGAACCTGCCATCGCATTCTGTGAGTGTTTTGTTTCTTTATTTTTTTCTCGGTATTTGATGTACCAAAGACCCAATACTATCTATATGTCAAACTTGTGAGAGAAATAGGTGAGGTATCATGCTCCCATTCCACATGGGAGAACATGAAGACTAAAGTCAAGTAAGGAGGTCATAGGATGTGGGTAAGTAGCAGACCCCAGCCCCGAACCCACACATTCTGACTCACTTATTTTTCCCTAAGATACCTCACTCGTGGCCTGGCCTGGGCAGGGCCAACCACCGCAGGTGTTCACACGGCTCAGAAGCAGACCCTTGAAAGTTCTTTCACCACGAGCCCCTGGTTGTAGGGAGGGGAGGGGCCCCTGGCAGCCGCCTGCATGGCCCCGCTGGCTAGTCTTTGAAGTCAAAGATCTTGAGATCAAAGGAAATATTTTGTTGAACTCAGTCATTTGTCCTTGATCTGCTAGAAACCTTAATTTAATTAGCAATATGAACTCTGTGAAGACTGCACGTTCCCAGCTTGGTTTAGTGTATACCATTTCTTTTATTTCGAAGTGACTTGGAACAACTAAGAAACAAAATATGTAAACTATTTCACTTAAGACAGGGACTATGCAATACTTTTATTGCATGAGTATTTTCCAGTAGTACTGACCCAGATTTGTATAATTTTTGTCCTCCAGTGACTAATAAGTCAGAGAGGGAAATATTTTGGACTGAATTATCTAGTTGTGTTCCAGAAGGGCAGACTTCCCAGATTCCTTCGTGTTTGGAATCACAGCGTTTCAGAAAGGAGTGTTCTAGCATGAGCATGTAGGAACCTAGTCCTTACCTGGGACATAGGTATTCTCCCTGGTTTAGAGAAGAAACGCGGTGACGTTCCCACGGCTGCGCAGCTGAGCCGTGTGGAGCTGCGTTCTGACGGGCAGACGCTGAGCCCTCCCGCGTGCTCCTGGTTTACCACAGACTGGGAGCCGCCTTCAGCCCTTCAGAAATCAGCTGGCCCACCTCCTCCTCTTACCTCAGGGCTGAAGAAATGAGGTCCCTACACTCTAGGTACTTGTCCATTCCTGATGGGGTGCAGACAAAACTTGGGCCACTAACTCTCCCAAGGGTGGCCTTGTCCCTTGTATTTGTGCAGATGGTCAAGAGCAAGAGAAGGTGTCCCAGGGGGATGCAGGTCACCTCTGGGTCCTTGTGGAAACTTCTGTTCTAGGATGTTTGATTGATGGCGAGGGGCTTTCCAGGGTGCTCATGCTCCAAGAGACTGGGTCTACTTATTTTCATTTGTGTATGGTGTGTGTGTGTGTGTGTGTGTGTGTGTGTGTGTGTGAGAGAGAGAGAGAGAGAGAGAGAGAGAGAGAGAGAGAAAGCTATGATCCCCCTCCTCCATGGGACTGCATTTATTTTAGACGTTACTGCTTTGAGCATTTTGTTCCAGGGAGAAACCCACATGGAAGGGGAAACGCCTCAGCCAAGATTTCAGGCCCTGATCTATTTCATGCCAAACCTCTTGTTTGCGGTGATGTACCTGGTCAGTACTTTGGGGCAGTCCTTTAGTTCACCACATCCCACAACAGGAGGTTTCAGACAACTCTGGTAATAAATAACATGGCCAGATCGTGAGCTAGAATTGGTACCTGCTGCTCATATTTTTTCCTCTCACTTTCACCTGCGGACAGAGAACAGAAGATCTTGGGGAGTGACTGGGATGGCTACTATTGATGACGTAAATTCTCTTTTTCTCAATAAGGCTATGCTCTCTAAAAACATATAAACAAACAAACAACCACAAAAACCCTGAAAAAGAAGAAAGGGATGAAGAAAGGAAACCACAAGCTACGTTTGAGAAACTCCCAACAGACAGGCCGTCTCCTCCTGACTAGAGGGGCCAGTCCTTCTGGAACAGTTGCCATTGATGTCCCGTGGATTATTTTTCTTTAAAGTCTGAAACGTGCCTGGTCCCCACCCCCAATCCTGCCACCCCCAGTGTTTCTTTAGCTGGGAAATTTCTTAAGCTTCTTACTGGAATTGGCTGCATGTGGTTAAAATCCCCAGCAAGTAAAATGTGAGCTTGGCATAAAGAATCAGTTTTGTTTTAGAGTCATATTCAGAATAATAAGTTCTAATGAAATAAACTCCTTTTGAAGGAGGCTCCTAATTCTTATCACCTGAAATCAAATTGAGATTTGGAATCTAGGAAGAATTTGCAAAAAAGATACTATGCAATTAATATTGAGAATTATTTCAATCTGGGTTCCAATGTAGGAGGAAGTGTGGAGGGCTGGGGAGCGGGCTCCAAGTTTTGTGCAACATTTTAACGTGTATTTCTTTCTTTCTTTTTTTTTTTTTTTAAAGGAACATTGTCTATTGAACACAGTGGCCAAAATGAGTTGGTGATCGTTGACGCTGGGTGTGTATGTTGAAACTTTCCACAATAAAACAAGGACAAGGAAACTGAAGCCCAGACAAATGGTCATGGCTCTGGAATCGGGCTGCTCTCTGCTCGCAAGGGCTGTTGGGCTAAACGGAAGCAGGAATGACATTTAGTTCAAACTCATTTTCCAGGGAGACTTTTTGGGGGGTGGGGGTGGGGAGGGTTTCCTGGAACCTTAAAACCACACTCAAAAACTGTTTCAACACGCTCTGGGCTGGTAGGGGTCAGAGACGACAAGAGTACAAGACAGTAGAGGGAGCTTCTGACATACAGTTAGTTAGTGGCTGGTTGAGATAGTTTCCGAATAGAAATCTGACTGAAAGATTAGAAAAATAGGCTGAAACTGGTGACCTGAGATCAGCCACACGTCTGCCACGTATTTCAAGTTTACCTGGGGGCCGAAATACGGGGCTTCAGTGTTAGGCTCTTAATCACGTATAATCACTTGAGCCTTGCTCTGTTGGGTAACTCCCTGCCCTCCCCTTCCAGGCAAGCAGAAGGGACATACTTAGAGCAAACGGTTTTCTGTTCAGACTTCTCAGTGCAGAAAGGAATGTCTATTAGGCGGATTACTTACCTTCCCGCTGTCACGTCGGGGTCAGCGTCCTGGCCCCGCTAATGCGCCTGTGAGGACTGGCAGCTTTCAGCCGTCAGCAGGGTGAAGCTGAACCCCACATCCTTCGCCACATCGGTGGCCCCAGAGTCCCCTTCCACCTGGGTGGCAACCCACTGACCACAGGCCCCAGTGTCCTGAAGGCTCAGAGGACAGGACACAAGCCGACACTTGCGGGGCTCCTGGAGGCTGGCGAGTCCCCTCCTGCCTGGCATTCTGTCATCTCCAGGGATCACTCGAGTGCTGGCCCCTCTGGTAATGTTTCCTTCTGTACCCATGCACCTGCTGCTCCGTGGGTCTCTTCTGCCCCCGTGGCCACCCTTTCAACTGGGCTGTCTGGGGTCCTTGTTCCATGGTGGGCAATCCCCCTGTGTCCTCAGTCTTTGAAGGTTCTAACGCTACTGGCTCTCTCCAGAGGATCCTAGTTTTCTACTTTTCCATTCATCAACAGGGTTGGGGATTCAGCATTCTACCCCTGTTTCATGTTTGCTTGCAAACTATTGCTCTTCTTTCTTTTGGAAAACATCCCCTCTCTGTTGAGTTTTTGACCTTTTGTGATTCCTCTCCCCATCCCTTCCTCCTTGCTGTCCCCCGTGGAATCTGCTGGTGGCTGCTTCCTCCCACCTCTCCAATGCAATTAAGACGTGAGTGTATGTGTACAAACATGTGTGTGTGTGTGTGTGTGTGTGCACATATACAGTGTCAAGACCCTGGCTACGATATCTGATGGCCTAGATTCTGATTTCTGCTTTGTACTTACTAGTTTGTGTGACATTGACCAAGTTGCTGAATGTTTTTAGTGTTGTTAGCTCTTCTATAAAATGTGAATAATAGTACTTCCTACAGTGGAGGGCTGTTGTAAAGGTGTTACGAGAAGACTCATATAAAGTGATTGGCACACTTGTGGCACAACTCAGTAGTTGTTAACTATATCATGTTTGGCCTGTGTGCTTTCCTTCCCAACTCCCACCATCATTTGGGGAAACTTCACAACCTGGTCCCCACCAGAGATCCTTGCCTTCTTTAACTCGAGACTTGTGTCTCCCCTACATGCCTGTCCTACTTTCTAATGATGACTTCCTGTCTCCATGCCCTAACCCCACCTTCCTCCCTGCACTGCCTCTTTCTTCTTCGCCATCATACTTTGGTCTTTTTGTCGCACTAGCCTGGGACCCCTCAACCTTGGTCAGATGGCTTATTTTCACTGACATCTACAAAGGCTGTGATATGTTTTTCTATGATTCTATTTTCATTATTCTTGCATTATAAGGATCAATGTGAGGCTGAACAACCCCTATTGCCCACCACAGGCCGGATCACATGTGCAGAATCCCATCATCGCTCTCTCAGCTGGACACGGGGGCTTAGGCCAGTTACGGATTTGATCCCAGGGGCAAATGGCTTGGCATGGGGGTGACATGACACTTCTCATGTGGCAGTGATTCAGAACTGTGCCACCAGGAGACCACAGGCGGTCTCTGTCATCTGAAGTTGGTGTGTATGCTCTGATGAGGAAGGGGACACGCCCCGTGAGCTGTGGGACAAACTCAGCTGTTTCCATGATTTTCCTTGGAAATCACTTTTCTTGTTGGTACTTTTAGAAATTCCAGTCTGTCTCAATCTTGCTGAGTCACAGCAGGAACAGAGATTTCGTCTTGCATGAGCCAGACCTTTAAGATGACACCGCTCTTTGGAGGCGAGGTGGTGACTGTGGGGGGAATCAGCCCGGGGGCTCTCTGAGGCAGTATGATGGACAGGATGGCACCGAGAGTCAGCAAACTCATGATCGTCCTGTCCCAGGACGTTTGGAGCCAGCAAAGGTGGGGAGAAGGTTTAGCTCAGCTTGTGCCTGATCGTTCCTATCACCCCCAAAGGTGGAGCGACTCTCAGAATGGAATGGGCAGGAAGGGAGGAAAAATTCTTGTGGAGGTTGGGAAATGAGAGCATGGCAATGTGTTTGTATCATTTCCTTTGAAGTTTTATAAATTCCCAAAGTATCAGAGACATTTCTATCCAAAATGTAGAAAGGGTACTCAATTGGCAACTCTTGATTGACCATAGTTTTGGAGGATTTGTTCACTCTTCTGTTATAGGTAGATAATTAAGGATAAAATATAATTGCGTGGTGTTTAAAAGGCACATTATATGAGAAATGGGGAGATTTATCTCCCAATTCTGGTCATCTATTGAAAGGCTGTATGACTTGGGCAATATGATTAACTTGGCTCTGTATTTCCTGAGGTTTAAAATAGCTTCTCTATTAAAAACAAAAACAAAAGCAAAATTTTTCCTTTAGCATGTCATGAAGAATAGGGAACATTTATGTTTAATACTTTGAGCAACTCAAGGGAGCAAAGTGCTTTAAAACTGCTAATTAGAATGTAAAACTTTGGGGTATTTGAGGAGACTTGGAAAAATGACCACATTTCTAGAAATCACTAAGAACTGTGCATTTAAAGACAAATAAAAATAATATTTTATATTTTGACCATTGAAATATTGGTATTGGGTAGATAGAGAAAAAGGCAGAGAATGGAAAAAACTCTTTGAAACCTCACGCTTAGTCAGCTAAGTATTTCTTCATCGCCATTCCCAGAATTGCTATTCTGAATTTGGTCATAATAATGAGTTTCCTGGAGATGCAGTAACAAACTACCACAAACTGGGTGGCTTAAAACAATAGAAATTGGTTTTCTCACCATTTTAGATGCTGGAATTCTGAAACCCAAGTGTGAGCAGGGCTGGTTTCTCCAAGGGAGCATCCAGACCCCTTTTCTTCCCAGCTGCTGTTGGCTGTCGACAATCCCTGATGCTCCTTGGCTTGTAGGTGCATGACCCCAAATTCTGCCTGTGTGGTCACACTGCATTCTCTGCATCTTGGTGTCAAGACTTCCTCTTCTTATAAGGACAACAGTTATATTGGATTAGGGCCTACCCTGATGACCTCATCTTGATTACATCTGGGAAGACCTTTCCAAATAAGGTCACATTCACATATAAGGAGGTTAGAACTTCAATATACTTTGTGGGGGATGTAATTCAACCCACAACACTGACCAACTTAAAAAAATGCTGTACTTTGCTGTGGAGACCCAGGCTCTGGCAACTTCTCTGTGTGGGCGAGGCTGCTTGGTGAATGTCTCCCAGGGCAGGCAGGGGTGATAGGGACCTGAACTGCGCTGTGTGCTCAGCTTCTTCCCTGGGTCCCACCATGCCCCCTCCTACCTCTGTCGTTCTTCAGCTCTCAGCCCAAGAAGTGTAGTTTTCGTGCAACAAATGCTTGCTTTTAAGAAACAAAGTTACTTTAATGCAAAAGTCAAATTAAAAAAAATGAATCAGAACATGTGTTTCTAGCTGCGCGCCCTGTACTCCATTCTTCCTCCTCTGCATTTGGGCACAATGAAGGCCTCCTGTCGACCTTCTGTGGCACAGGGCCCCTGGCTGCCTGGAGATTAGGCCTCACTAAGCCAGAGTCAGCTGGTGATATCAGATGCATTATGAAATTCAAGGCCCTTCCCTCCTAAATCTTATTTGAAAGCTTCTGTGAGTCACCTAAGTTTTCTTGTCTATGACTACCAGCAGGGTTTGGGAGGAGGGTGAGAAAAAGTAAGGTGGGAGGGATGACATTTTCAGCAGTGTGACATTTACAAGACCCGGGTGTTATCTCTGGCCTGACTTGTTTGGTTCACAATCTCAAGTGGATTCAGATTTCCTGAACACATGTATATTGACCTTAGTATAAGGCCAATTCTGGTTGCCAAGAGTCAGCTACTTTTTAGCTTCTGTTGCCAGAAAATGGATTTTTTTCCCTTCAGCAAAAAGTGAAAATAGTGGCCTCTCATTTTGTGAAAACAATTCACTTGCGACAATATAAATGAAATGACCAGTTTACCCATGTTTGAGTCAAGGTTGTGCTTTGACTGCAATGCCCCCTGGTGGATATTTTGATGCTATGCAAAGTTTTTGTATTGCACCAGTTTTCAGACATCTAAGAAAGTATTTTAACAAGCTCATTGTTTTCTAAAGTGGGTCCATATTTTGCTTCCTGTTTTTCTCCCAGCTAAAGTTCACTTCAACACATGACCACATCGTGTGTGTGTGTATACATAACTGATTGTTCACATGAACTTTTCCACACATGCTCTCTTCCTCATTTTAGGGAAGAGGGGAGAGAAGGCTGATGTACTAAAGTGGGCACAGAAGAAAGTGACCCTAGGGCCTGTGGAACTGTGGTTGGTAACATGCTACATGTATCTAGAACACTAAAATGCTGAACAC
Source organism: Molossus molossus (assembly GCF_014108415.1). NCBI lineage: Eukaryota > Metazoa > Chordata > Mammalia > Chiroptera > Molossidae > Molossus > Molossus molossus. Next base: position 25,894,984 of record NW_023425366.1, on the reverse strand, counting down.
ACGACTATAGTGAAGCTTTAAAACGAAGATTGTTGTGATTTAAAGCATTGTAAAGCCAGATAGGGATATGAACTCGGTCAGCGAGAATGTGACATCTATTTGGTGCCAGAGGGCTTGTGACAAGTGGGTGGGGAGGGAACAGCAGGTCCCCAGATAAAGGCCACTTTCTTACTGCTTTGCATAAGGATGTCCTGCCTGTGACTTTATCCCCAACCTATTCACGTGAGACCAGGCCCTCTGGCTGCCCTGCCTGCTCTCTCTCCTTCTGGTCCATACTGGGGTGGAGGTGAAGGTCCTGGCCTCACTTCTTTGTTCTGTAGCTTCCAGGAGACTGCAGGGCGGTCAAGTCCAGGGATTCCTGTAAAGATTGTCTTGTCCAGAGGGAGAGACACACAGATGGGGTGAGGGGGCTTAAGGCTTCTCTAAAGTAATTATAAAGCAGTTTTTGTGACTCCCAGATTTTTAGATCTTACAAACAAGCCAAAAGAAAAATAAGTTTTTAATGGGGAATTAAACATTAATAATGAAAGCAAATTTCCACGTAATGGCATTGAAAATATAGTCATTAATAATAATTAACCCTGGCCGGTTTTGCTCAGCAGTTAGAGCATCAGCCCGCAGACCATTGAGTCGTGGGTTCGATTCTGGTTAAGGGCACATACCTCGGTTGCGGTTCATCCCCAACCCTGGTTGGGTCGTGCGGGAGGCAGCCAGTCGATGTGGCTCTATCACGTTGATGTTTCTCTCTGTCTCTCCTTCCCTCCCACTCTATCTGATGATAAATAGAAAAATATCCTCAGGGTAAGGAATAAAAAATAAATAAATAAAAAATAAAACAACTACCATCACTTATCACCCTCAGTTCATAAAAGAAAAAACAATTTAATACAAAAGATAATTAAAACACATTTCTTCCCAGGAAAGATGTGTCTTGTGTCCACATAGACAAACTCACACAGAGGGAGACCCCAGTTGTCCTTTCTTTTCGTTTCTCCATGGACCAGGGACACGTTTGTGCTGCGTGGCACCTGTGACTGACTCGGGGCCGTGTGAGAACTCTGCCATTCCCTGCACGACTTGGAGATCACCTCCTCTGTGTTATTCCTTCGAAATTAGGACAGCCCCCACCCACCGTGGCGTCAGGAGAGGTGAACTCCGAGAGAGGGTCTGCCTTCCAGGGTTACGGAAATGTTGCCCACTGGCCTCTTTTTGCTCTGGAGGGCACGGGAGAATGTCAGACCTCAGAGACACTTGGGGACACACAGAACCTGAGAAATGGGAGCATCTGGCGAGTCCTCCAGTTAGTGCAGACCTGTGTGCGAATCATGGCTGGCAGACGGGCCAGTGCTCCTGTCCTGGGCCTCGGAGGATGGGTTCCCGAGCATCCTGGGACACTGTGTTCCAAGGCTCGGGCATGCTCACTCTCAAAAAGGACGTTCACAGAACTGTAGAGCCAGAATGGGCCTAAAATCCCAGAGCTGAATTTCCCATAATACCAAGCCACTAATTCACCTGAAGGAGGCAAAGGACAATCAGAGATTCACTAACATTGTCTTTGAAGAGTGTGGCTCACAGCCCAACACTGTGCCCCGGAACACAGAAGCACCTCTCAGATGGGGGTGGCTGGCTGGGGGCCTCAGACTCAGATCTCACACCTTCCTCCAACCTCTGAGCTGCTCCCCTCACCTACCAGTAACCCCGTGAGCTGAAGAAAAGCCGACACCAGAGTGCTTTGTTGAAAGCCTTCACCTGTTGGACTGGGATCTATTATTTTATCTTGTGAGCTTTCTCTTAGCAATCTCAAACTTTCCATCCTTTCTTTAAAGGCCTTATTTTACACATATTTGTGTGATTTCTTTTCACATGTACTTTCCTTTTCACAAGTGTTGTTCCAAATGGGCCACATTATCCCAATGTCCAATCGATACTGACATTTACCCAATTAATGCAGTTCCCTATTCTGTGCATTTTGAGATTCTGTACATTGCATACTCTTCCTCATATTTTTCTTTGCTATGTGTCTTTCAATTTGTCTTGTTTTGTCTTCCTGATCTTTGAATTAGCTGTACATTTCAACTCAGCAAAACTCAGTTAGTTGGTTTTTGAGGGTGGCTCTGTAGTGAGTGGAATGATGGCCCCCACAAAAGCCACGTCCACACCCTACTCCCCAGAACAGGTGAAGGTAAATGTTCTCTTATTTGGAAAACAGGGACTTTGGAGATATATGAAGTCACAGGTGTTGAGACGCGGAGCTTGTCCTGGATTATCCCAGGACGCTAACTCCAATGACAGATGCCCTTATAAAAGACACACATGGGCGAGACACACAGAGAAGGCGATGTGACGATGGAGGCAGAGACTGGAGGGATGTGGCCACAGGCCCGGAAATGCGACAGCCACCCGGGGTTGGAACAGGCGGGAGGAATTCTCCCCTAGAGCGTCCAGCGAGAAGGCCCTGCCAATACCTTGGTTCTGAACTTCCAGCCTCCAAAACTGAGAGAGAATAACTTGGTTGTTTCAAGTTACCAATTTGTGGTCATTTGTTAAGGTAGCCACAGAAAAACGAATATAGTCTCCAATATCCTAAGATCATATCTGAAACATTTCCACACCGGGCTATTCAGTCATTATTCCCACATTTGATAGTATTTGTCAACATCTTACTGTGCCTTTTAGGTCACTGATCTCAGTCATTTTGTGTTTTTCAATCGCAATTTATTTGTCAATCTGTGGTCTGTGTCTAGAATCAAAGAGTTCTGTTTATCTACTAATCAACTGAAAATAAATGGGCTTTTTTCTAAATCACAAATTTGGGAGCAAAGGGCTGTAAAACGTGTGGAACTGAATGGGTTGGCATCTCAAAAGGAAATATGGACCGTGTGACAGTGTTTCTGAGCAGTCACACTAGTGACACCATCAGAGTAGTTAGCGTGCGGTTTGGAGCTAGACTCTCGGGTTGGAACCTAGCTTTACCAATTAATTGTGGGCAAGTTATTTATCTTCCCTGGGCCTCAATTCCCTCCTCTGTGAAATGGGTCTAATAATTATACTGACTCATAAGCTATGTAGGTGGGGATTAAGGAACTAAGGTGTGTCAAGTTCTTAGAACAGCACCAGGAGCACGTTAAGTGCTACAGAAGTGTTAACTATTGTTTATATGTTTACACCTTAAACATACAATTAGTGTGAAAGTACTTTAAAAATAGGGAGGGACTAAATAAGGAGGTTGTAATAATTTAATAAGAGCATCAAGAAAGTGCTCCTGGGTACATAACCCTGTGCGACCCTGACATAGGCTTGCAGGCAGAATTACATATACCCGCGTAGGGGTGAACAAGGAACAGTATACTCACAGAGCTACCACTGATCATTCTGCTTCATGCCATTGGCAGCCGTACGTAGCAGACAATGTAATGACAAGCGCCCCGTTACATCAGCCGCTCCGTCACTTTCTGGACCCTTTGTAGTAGTTCTTAAATTTATACCATCATTTCTATTCACAGGCTAATAGATTAATCTCATCTAGCTCATTATTGCTTCATGCCTGCACTGTTGTAAATACTCATGGAGTCCAACCCCTTGGACGAATGACGTCTTTTCCCTCCAGCAGAATTCTGAGCAGTGTTCTGTAGTTCCCAAACCTTACGAAACTCCCGTCTTCTGCAGCAGTGGCCTCGAAGCTCTTTTGATCCTACACCATTAAAGGAAAACAAATTAACATGTTATAGAAGAAAGACCCAAATGCTGCTAGACTAAACATATGCACATGATTAAATACACGACTATGGAAACAATGTAAAAGAAGAGTTTGAGCTGAAAGAGAAATTACTGTTAGATGTCTTGTTAGTCCTGCTGCTCAGTCCTGTCGTTAGCTGCTGCCTAACGGCTTGTTTTGCACCCAGGGAGCCTTCGCAAACCCCTGGGAAAATGCATCTTCCTGGTCACTTCAAACTGTGTCCAGCTTATTGTCAGTGGTGATTTGATTACTGTTGCTTTGACCTCAGGCAAAGTTATAGCCTCCTCTAGGATTTTCATTTCTATTCCTGATTCCATTTGTATGTTTCCTTTCTGGAAGGTTCTAGAATCTTTTCTTTATCTTTGGGGTTCTGATATTTTGACATAATGTGACCTTGTCATTTGTTGTGCTAGGCATTTAGTGTGCCTTGTGATCCTCAGTTCCGGACAAAATGTTCTAACAGCTCTTGGATACTCTTCCTTTCTGCTCTCTTTCTGGAATTCCAGAAACAGTGGTTCTCTTGTTTCAGATCTCAGTCTCCCCCCTCCCCTTGACATTTTTGTTTTACTTTCTAGGATTTATTCCATAGTATATTCTAACCCTCTATTGAAATTTGTATCTTGCTATTTTTAATTCCCAAGTTATCTCTCTTTCATGTTTACCTTCTTTTTCTTATTTTATGAATAAATTCTCTAATAGCTCCGAGAACGCGTACGTGTACACACACACACACACACACACACACACACCCCACCACCGGTCCTGTACCACCTGTTTCCTCTGGAGTCCTTCCTACCAGTCTCCTTTAATTTGTGTTGCAAGTTTTCTTAGATACCTGAGGATCCATGGTTGCCCTTTCATAATTAAGACTTAAATACTTGAAACCAGTTCACGAGCTCTCTGTGTGTGGGCAGAGCTCTGTGTGTGGACAAGTGGGCTTCACAGCAAGTGCCCAACTAAAATTTTGGCTAGGGAACCAACTGGCCTCTTCCTTAGGGACCCATTTCTCCAGAGAAGCCTCCAATCTCTTGTTGGGGGGTATCTTCCCAGCTAAGGCCTTCTGGCATCAGGTCCTCGGAAATGGAATGGGTGGTCTACCGTCATTAAGCGGACTTTCAGTTAATTCTCTTATTTTCGCGCCTGTGCCTCACCCTCTCCGTGCTCCTCAGTAACAAGTAGACTGGCGCCCCCTGGAATCAGTTTCTCTAAGGCACCTTTCCAGCCAAGGGTGGGGCCGAGAGCATGGCCTCTAGTGAGGGGCTGGGAGGAAATCTGGGGAAACACTGATTCTGCATAGAAACCTTCCACCAACCCTGTGCACTGCCCCCTGCCTCGGATATCTCCTACCTCTAAGTCCTGGACCTCTGAAGGTTCTGCAGGGCAAATTGGCTTTCAAACCCTCCTGGGAAAGAATTACAGTTTAGAACCATTTTCTTTTTCATTAAAAGGACCAAGCAAAGAAGTATTGTTGCGAATTATCTGATAGGGTGGAATTTCTGATGCTTGATCTGGGTTGAAAGAAGCAGCAGGCACTGCAGGTCAGAGTCTACATCACCGAGGAAGTTGGCTAGTAACTGGCAAATATTCACAACTGTATTAAGAACACTGAGTTGTCATCAGTTGGAAAGGAAATTTGTATTCTTTGGGACATTGGGACGCATTCTTGCAGAAACAGCAGGGGAAGTAAAAAGAATTCTATTTTGGTACCAAAGAGGCTTGGTACTCTGCCTGAGGACGGGAGGGGAGTGTGCACTTTCTTTCCTTTGATGCCCGTAACTCGCTATCATAAGTAGGAAATTATTTAATGGAATTCGATATTAGAATCTCTTAGGTTAAGTCATTTATTTTTATTGGTTGTATTTAACAGTTAAGGAAATGTGAGCCTTTTGAATAACAGAGGCATCAGGGAAATCAGTACTAATTGTTCAATAAATATTCTTGAATATGTGTGTCCCAATGATGGCACTTAATCATCCATCCTTTTCAGAGCTTTCCACGTAGAAGATATCTTAGCCTCTTTATTGAACTCTAAATCTCATTTTAAACCTTGTAATGCAAATTAGATAAAGCCTAAATGTGTTTTTTCATGAATATGGCAGATAAAATGAATGATTGAATAATGATCAAGGACATTAATAACTTGACACTTTTTATTGCTTAATATATACCACCCATAGGGCTATGTATTTTATAGATATTAATCCACTTATTTTTACAACTACCACATAAGATATTGTGTCAGTCAACCTCGACTAAGTAAGTTATGCTGCAATAAAAAATAGCCCTGGATCTCAGAGACTAATCACAACACTTTTTTCTCACCCACATGACATGTCTGTCACGGACAGCACAACCAAGGACCCAGAAGGTGGACAGCACCTGGGTGGAAACTGGTAGTCTCAGGCGAAGGGATAGAAGACATAGTGAACCATGAGGTGGTTCTTAAAACATCTGTTCAGAAGGGATGCACATCACTTCTCCCTTCGATTCAATGGGCAAAGCAAGTCCCATGGTAGCTCCTGTCCTTATTGAGCCAGGGAGGTTTTTATCTTATTTCATGGAAGGTCATCTCAAATTATGCAGCCAGCCTGGTATCAGTGGTTGGGGGAGTATGATCCTCTAACAGGGAGGGCAGTAAATATTTTGAATAATACAATCTACCATAAACAAAGCAAAACCAGCATAACAAAACGAAAACACAGTGTCAAGGGCTTAAGCATGCAAGATGTTAGAATAAAATGTTGAATGACACTTTTTTTTTATCTTCACCCAAGGACATTTTTTCATTTTTTGTTCAGATAGAATGGGAGCAAGAGAGAGGAAGAGAGAGAGAGAGAAACATCAATGTGAAAGGGACATATCGAGTGGTTGCCACTTGCATGACCCAACCAGGGCTGGGGACAAACTGCAACCGAGGTACATGGTTTTAGCAGGAACTGAACCTGGGTCTCTCTGGACTGTAGGTCGACGTTCTAACCACTGAGCCAAACTGGCCAAGGCAAATGCCACTTTTTTTTTTAAGAGAAAGAATTAATGTTCACCTGCATGCTAATATCTAGGTTGTAGTTGAAAAATAAAAGAAAACATTAAGATATTATCTTATGAGGAATAACACTGGGAGATTCCCTTATAAAAGGGCCCTTCTAATTTTGTTTATACGAATGAAATTCAGGGTCAGGTGGTCTCAAAGAGGATCCTGTTTCACTTTGGGGATTCTCTAGTGTTTTATATTTATCATGTGGCTCTGAAACTCTCCAAATGTGAGAAATAGCTTAGAGGCAGTAAGTGTGATTGTTTCAAGGGGAGATAATTTTAAGAGAAAATAATTTCATATCATTAGAAGCACATCTTAAACTTATGGGTACCTATGTAATCTTTGCATTTTATTTTCTAACTCGTGGTTGTGTAAAGTCTTGACTGTCACAAGATAAGTACATACGCATCCCAATGCTTTAATTAATTTATGTTCTAGTTTATTAGACTCTTCATTAAAAAGTCACTTCTCTGGATTAGCATTTATTGCTCTACAGAAATTAGCCAACCAGGTGACACTATTAATTTGAGCGAGCCTGCCACCTAGTGGTTATTTGGAAAATAAGACTTGGCAAAACTAGTTGCTCTGCAGTACCTTTTTTTTTTTCAATAAATCTTTTTTGAGCCCCTAATGTGTACCAAACACCGTTCTAGCTTACACCAGTGAATAAAATGGACATGAATCCCCCAACCTCCTGGAGCTTGTTTTATAGAATAAGGATTTGTGTATATAAGTTAAAGTTTGGAAATGTGGTCCACATTTATAACCCATTAACCTAATATCCCACCTACATGCATGCCCATCTTCCCTGTATGTTACACATGAGGGAAATATCCATGCTCTATGAAGGTCAGCTCCTCTCTTCTAGCCTGTGGATCAAAACACTGTTTCAAGGGCTCAAGGACTTTGCATCTGTAATGATACCCCCTCTTTTAAAAAAATGTTTTTATTGATTTTTATAGAGAGAGAGGAAAGGAGCGATAGAAACATCCATTGGCTGCCTCCTGCATGCCCCCTACTGGGGGTCAAGCCCGAAGTCCTGACCAGCAACCAAACCAGTGACCTCCTGGTGCACAGGATGACACTCAATCCACTTAATCCACACCAGCTGGGCTGATCCCCTCTTTCTCCTACATTCTCAAAGGCTCCCTCTCCCTTGCCCATCCCCTTCAACATAAATGCTTGCTCCAACGGCTTTTATTTAAAAAAATTCCTTAATCCCAAATTCTTTCTAGCTAATGCTGCATTTCTTTGTTTCCATCACAATAAAACTTCTCAAAATTTTGTTTTTATCCCTTGTGCTCGCAAGAACCTCATCTACCTTATTGATTGCTGAATCCCTAGCACTCAGAAATTAGTTTCTGGCATTTAGCAGATGGTAGATGGATTTGTTTAGTGTGTATATAAATTCATATTGCAATAATGGTGACACCCACCCCACCCTGGTCTGGTATTTGGAAAATAAAGGTAGAAAGGGTATTACATTGATGAGACTCATGCTTAGCATTTGGGAAGATTCTTTAACCTATGGATTCCCAATTTGTAAAAGGAGGATTGGACCACACTGAAGATGACAATTACATATCACGTAGGCTATCTTGGGGTGAGATCTAATTGGCAGTGGTATTTTGGGTATAATATTATGAAGAATTTTTTGGCCACAAAGAAATGCTGTGATTAAATGATGTTGATTGATTAGTGATGTCCACCCTAGACGCAGGAAGTGGTGTTGGCTGTGCATTCCTGGGTCACGTGGTTTCCTCTGCTCTAAATGTCAGTGATGTAAAAAGGCAGAGTCTCAAAATATTGTTTCACTTGCATTTTAGATTTGAACTAGACTTACTCTCTGAACAGTCCTCAACATTTAATAATCGAGTAAGAATTAAACTCAGATTCAAAATTTTAAACGACAGTCTCCAGGAATGAGTCTAAGATAAGTGGTAACGGATCTGCATCTACGTATTTACCCAGAGTTCATCTGGTATCTTGTATCATGAAGTAAAAGTATTTTATTGTATACTATTTAAAACTGTTCCTTACAGCCCTGGCTGGTTTGGCTCAGCGGTTAGAGCATCAGCCTATGGTCCGGAGAGACCTGGGTTCAGTTCCCGCAAAGGGCACATACCTCAGTTGCAGTTTGTCCCCAGCCCTGGTTGGGTCATGTGGGAGGCAGCCACTTGATGTGTCCCTTTCATGTTGATGTTTCTCTCTCTCTCTCCCTTCCACTCTGTCTGAACAAAAAATGAAAAAATGTCCTCAGGTGGGGATAAAAAAAATAAAAATTAAAACTGTTCGTTTCAGAAAAATATCCTGCACCATATCTGGTATTTATTATACTTAATATTTTATTTTCCTCTAATGTGTGTTATTGTTCCTTCTCTTCTGGTTGGCTGACTTCGCTTGCTTCCCCCCCCCCCCCATTTGCTTCTCCACAGGGAGATAATTCCAGACCAGACTGACACATATTTCAAGTAAGATTTCAGTTATGGGGATAACAAGTGTGAAATTATGAGTTTAAAATAAAATAAACCTCAGAAGAAATCATGCACTTCATTTGAAGGAAATTGGGATTAAATGTGAATTTTCATCATGTTTTATGTCAGACAGTCATAAATGTTTTGAATGAATAAAAAAATCTGAATGAATTTGAATATTTGAAAGAAGGTGTAGAGTTTATCTTAGTTAAAAAAAAAGATAGCAATTGGTGATGTTAGCAGGAGGAAATTGTTAATGATCTAGACCAGCTGTGGGCAGAGGGCAGCTCCCTGTCAAAGCTGACCTGTTTTTATAAATAAAACTTTATTGGAACACAGCCACATCTGTTGGTTTTCACATCGTTTATGTCTGTTTTCTTCAGATAATGGCAGAGTTCCCGAGTGCCCAGCAGAAATCACATGGCTTGCAAAACCTAAACTAGTCATTATTGGGCCCTTTCTAAGTTATAAGCTTCTCATTAGATTGTATGTTTCTGAAGGCAGACGCTCTATGCTTAACCTTAGTTTATAATTTCTTTTTTAATAAAGGATCACTACCTTTGAGATGATCGGGTAATAACTTTAAGAAATAGAGTATGAAAATAGATGTGTGCAGCGGGTGGTATTTTTAAACTTTCTACCTATTGTTACATGTGTCCTTTAAGCCATCCCTATTTTTCCTCAACTTTTGGAGAAAGGTCTGTGTCCTCTGCTTCTCTCCCTGACCTGGGTTCTTCCGTGTGCCGCCAACCTGGATCGTTGAAGGGAGCTGTGCATTGCAGGGCATCAGCCCCCCCCCCCCCATGTTCCCCAGGAGTCCCTCATGCTCCTTTGCGTCCACCCAGTGGCTGATGGCTGCACAACTGCCCTGCAAACCTTCCTGGCTCAGGTGCCTCCACCACCCTCAGTGCTTCCAGCCTCCGGGCCTTCCCGTTGGCAACCTGCAGCCCTTGAGCGGATTTTTAGCAGCGGCCAACAAGGTGTGGGGTGTCCGTTGCCAGACTCCCATGGCACCCTTTTAGGCAGAAATGAGGGGGGAACTCTTTATTTGGGCCAAAACACAACTTAAGTTTAAAAGAGGAAAACCTTAAGATACAATTACTTCTATTTTTCTGACAACACAATATTCGAGAGGTCAACTTTTGCACTGCAGGGTTTGTTTAAGGTTCACACCAAAATGCCTGGCATTCAGTAAGAGAAGCCAAAGGAGAGGATGAAGAACTCCGTGACGACCGTCCCTCAGTCCCAGAGGAGTCTGGAGTCCCCTGGCTGAAAACCTCTGCTTGAGACTCCCGGGGAAAGGCAGCAGCAGAGCCTGGGAGAGGGGTTGATGTATACTGTGGATACAACTTGCTCACCTGATGGACATTCTGCCCCACCCAAGGAGAGGCTTCTTCTTCCCTGCACCCTCCGCCCATGGAAAAGCGTTCACACGCTCCCACACAAAGTTGCCTGTCTGGACCACATTGTCTTCACCTTTTCATAGCAATGCTTTAGCAGAACTATAATAGGATGGTTTCTGCAGTTTGCAGGTTGATAAAAATAAATGGCCTCATGCGAAAATTTCTGTATCTGCAGTAAAAAGTTGTCCTTTATGAAATTTGGTATCCTTTACATAAAGGAACATAGCAACACATTCCTCTTCAAGTTGATTGCTGCGAAGATTTGCCCCTCCCAATCCACTGAAAATGTTTGCTTTTATTAAGGAAATTAATAGCCTATAATATTTTAATCTTTTCTTTTGGTTGCCATGAAGCTTAGAGCTACATTCTTTGTTTTATTTTATTTTATTTTATTTTATTATAGCTGTCTGTGCCCTCCCATAATCCCTGATAGAGTGCTTAACTCTTATTTGATCTCTTCCTTAGTGGTCCTACTGGAGGTGCTATATAATCAGGTTCTTTAGGACACATTTTCTGAAGGTGTTTTATGAATTGACTAAGGGCTTTAAATACATTTTCTTATAGAAACCGAAGAACAACCCAGTGAGGTTGGAATTTTCCCATTTTCCAGATAAAAAGAGACTACAGCTAAAAAACAGGGAGGACTGTGTTCAAAATAAAAAAGCTAGAAAGTGGAGGCAAAGTTAAGATTTGAAGCCATGACTAGCTATAAAACCGAGCCTGTCAACTCAACCACTGAGATGTACCCTCTCCCCTAATCATGTTCCAGGAGATGTCAGCCAATGGCAAAGAGAACTGGTCTGTAAGAATGGAATCAGTTTCCCCAGACGAAACCCAAACAATGAAGCAACATTGGAAAAACAAAGTCAATTCTTATTGGTAATTAAATATATGCAACTTAAAACCATTTGCACCTAAAAATAATCTGTAACATGTACTGGTGTTGGGGCTGGGGAAATGAATTCTCTTAAATTGTTCTGGTTACACAGAATTTTAAAATCTCAGTGGAGGACAAAACCCATAAGAATCAGCATAGTGATGATTGATGGATCCCATTGCTAGAAACTGAAAGAGAGGAAATATTTTAAAAGATGGGAACTATGTGTTTAAAGCTGTCACAGCAGCATGATTAGAAGTAAAAAAAAAAAAAAAAACCCCAGAAAGGAAGATAATTGGCCTTTAATAGAAGGTAAAATGCCTAAGTGATTTTGCTTCAACAATGCTGTCTATTAGATCATTCAGATAGACGAAAAAAGACAGAAAGTCATAAAAGCCAGAGTTATATAGAAAGCAGAACTTTGTGTTGATTACAGGTGCATCAATGCAAAAAATAAGTAAGAATATGGAGAGCACAGTAGTTGCTAACTATGGGCTCAAATCTACTTGCTCCTGCCATCACCTCAAAAGTTGGGGCTGTGAGGGGGGACCTTTTGCATTCGAAGTGGATGAGAGTGGGACACCCCAGAGACCTGGGCCGGCAGAAAAATGCAAGAAACAGAAGTGCAGAGTTCAAATACAGAGTGCAGGGAAAGCTGATGAGAAGGCAGCCTCTAAGTAGTGGTTTCTCAGCCCAGCACAGGTCTCCCAAACAATGCACAGAATTATATAGTGTTCCCCAAGTAGTGAATGTTCATTGCAAAAACACTCATTCAACACGGAACTGTATAGCATGGTTTTGGAAAACTGAGCAACCCTCACCCCACCTCTGAACGACACCATTTCTCAGCAAGAACAACGTGGTAACAGTTTGGGCAAAAGTCCTGCAAAGATTTCTCCATGTATTGATTTAGAGCATAATGGGACAAACACCTCCCATTCAGCAACTTGCTTTAGGCACCTAAGACATTATTTTTGACATCTTTCCTTGTGTTTGATTTTGATCAAGTAAAATATTCTAATTACCATGAAAATATTTTTTTGTTTGCTTGTTCCAAGTCTTTCAGGAACAGTGACAAGAACCATGATTTTCTAGTTGTGTCAAATACTATGGCCTATCATTGTGACCGGCCACCTCATTCTCATAGATGGCATTGGGTTCCCCTGGGAACTACTGACACAATTGCTGTTTTTCTTTTTTTTTTTTTTTTTCAGATATCCTCAAATGTTTATATCAGCTTTTTCCTTAATACACTTTAAGGCTGGCTCTCTCATTTCTTACTAACTTACTTTTTTGGTTTGGAGAGAAGTCCTTCTTTCTGACATCGAGTTGAGCTTATCTGAGAGGTTCCTGGGCCTGGGATGCACCTGGGTTGTGGCATCTGCGAGTCTTTGGGAGTCTATCCACAGGGCAGAGTCAAGCAGATGTTGGAATTTGGACAGCATTTGCACCTGGGGAAGTTGGGAAAACGGCACCCCTAATTGATTCACAGCAAAAGTGTACCTCCTCGGCACTCTGTTTGGCAACCTGCTTGTGCACTTACCAGTTTATTTTGGGCACCATTCCCTGCATTGGAGTTGAATTGAAAACATTTCAATACCAGTAGGGGCTGGTCTGAGAGGAGAATCAGGTGGTAACAAGGAATGGGGCCAGACTGCGCTATCTAGTACTGGAACCTCTACAATCTCATTGATTCAGCAGCACAGCCACGTGAATAATTGTTCTACAACATTCTTTAGGCCACTGTAAAGTAACCTGTTCTTTGAAGACTTTAATGGGTGATTACAGGGGAAGGGCAGCCAATGAATGAAGGACTGGTTTCCTGACACGGAGGTCCCTCTGCCCTATCCCCTGCCCTGTGTCTGTAGAAACAGGTAGGCACCGCCAGGAAAGAACTCTTGCTGGTTAGTGAGGCAAACACCCTTCCATCACTGGTTTTGTGTATTTTCTCAATAGAAAATGCTGGAGAGTAAGAAAAGTACTTTGGGACAGAAAGCCCCGGAGGAAAAGTGCAGTCGATGGTAGGGAGAATGGAGTTGGGAATGAGGACCGTTCAGGTGGAGTGAAAGATTTTTATCCACCTTTCATCTGGCGCAAAAATGTTCCCAGTGTTCGTGCCAAGGCCGGGTTGCTCCTTGCATTTCAAGCTCAATGCTTCGTAGTAAACACATTTGCTCACGTTTCCCCGCTATCCCTTTACAGGACATAAAGAGGAATGTGAAAACAGGGAACCGAAGTTAATCTGTTTTCTTCCGGTTGCTCAGTGTGTAGTAACAGAGTGGAATTCGGAATCCCTGATGTTAATCTTTGGCTTTGCTCTCGAAGAGACTGCCTGGTTTTGTGTTCCCATCGAGGAAGGTGGCAGTGAAGGGCTCAGGGTGCCTGCCAGGGCCCTGCCCAGAGAACTCTGCTCCATTTTGGTACCCACAAACCTGCTGCCTGCCAAAGACACCCTGACCCACAACAGGAGGCGGTTCCCCTTGCAGCACTTAATAAAATCAGGTGCTTTCCCACATCATGCGTTTTAAAACTAGGGTTTCTCAAACTCATTTTGACATTCTGGGCTGGATAACTGTCGTGGGCTGTTCTGTATGCATTGTGCGATGTTCAGCAGCAACCTTGATCCTTACTCATCAGATGCCAGCGATCTTTTGCCCCTTTGCCCTGCCCCCCCAGATGCTTCCAGGTATTGCCAATGTCCTCTGGGGTGCAAAAGAACCCCTGCTTGGGAACCGCCTAGTGAAACCTAGCAAGTCCTTTCTCTTAGCTATGTGGTGGTGAGGTTGTAATAATGGGGGTGGGAGAAGGGAGAAAGATGAAATAAAGATTATACAGATTTCAATATTTTTCTGTGATTAAAAATCATAAATATATTTAGGGGAAAGAGATGTACATTTTCATATGTAATGCTGGCTGTCTGGCTTTGAGCTTGCAGTTTGTAGGTGGGATCTTGTGAACACATTAGAGCAATTCAGTCCTCCAGTCAACACTTAGCAGTAGAGCTAAATTTATCACATTCGCTCCATGGGTCTCTGAGGGTTCAGGGTAATTCAGTGGCTTTAAATAGGAGCTAGCCAAACGAAGTCAAGCAAAGGTGGCTGTGGCAACATTGGGGTGACAATGCTGTCACCATGTTTTTGCTTCATTCATACTGGTCCACATCTTTTATTTGAGACTTTAATCCTCTCTTTACCATTTAGGAGGAAAGGATGGTGAACTGAGGAGGACACCAGGCTCAGTGGGTGATATGGGGGGTATGAAAGGGGAGTTGTGGGTGAGTTTTGGAGGTGAGATGAGCTCTAAATAGTTATCATGGTCTCTCAATGGACACAACAGATAACTATTTGAAAAGGTGAACATACACCAAAGTTTTTGTAAACTGACTGGTAATTTAGGTGATGAAGAGTCCATTATATTGCAAGCAATTCCAAGGCAAATACTTTAGCGAAAATCAGTAGTCACTGAATAATGTATCCTTTTGATAAATATTTTTATAATGCAGGTTATGATTCACTGAAGCAAATTAAGTAAGTAATTGAAAATGACAATGAAATTCATTTTACAACCCAGAAAGTCCAGCTTTGTTTATTAAAAATATATTTATTTCATTTGGAGAGTAAACCAGTTTTTATTTTCAGGATGTAATGTTGAAAGGTAATTAAATTTGTTATAAATTGCACCTTCAAGATATGCTCCCAAGTCCATTAGTCCATAATCTAAACAGCTAGTGACATCCACAGTAGTTAATGTTAACAATTTTCTAGGCTCCAGAGCTCTAATGCTTAGTCATTAATTCCTTAAGTGTGCGTTTCAAAAGATGTTAGATGAACAACTAAAAATATTATGAAATTAGCCTTTATATAACAAGGTACTGAAATGTAACACTTTGACTACCATTTGATACATATTTATAAATTCTGAAAAACCTGCCAGTCTTTTTCTTTACTTTTTTTTTCTTTATTGATTTTAGAGATAGAGGAAGGGAGAGGGAGAGAGAGAGAAACATCAATGACAGAGAACATTGATTGGCTGCCTCCTGCATGCCCCCACTGCGGATTGGGGCCACAACCTGGGCATGTGCTCTGACTGGGAATCGAACCAGTGACCTCCTGGTGCATGGGATGATGCTCTACCACTGAGCCACACCAACCCAGTAAAAACCTTCCATTCTTTAGGTTAATAGCACCGCCAGCAAGTTTCATCATTATCCCTTTAAAGAAGAATGCCTTAAAAAATCTTTTAGCCCTGGTTGGCTAAAAGAGCATTGGAGCATTGGCCTGCGGACCAGAGAGTCCTGGGTTCGGTTCCTGCTAGGGGCAAGTACAAAAAAAAAAAAAAAAAAAATCTTTTAAGAGAACAACTAAATCTGATGGAAGACAAAACTGAGGAGACCCACAGTCTCAATGGTGTAAGCCTTTGCTTCTCATTTCTGGGAACCCATGATTTGTATTGCAACCACACTTTTGAAAGGTTTGTTTTCTCCATCAGGAAAATTTAGCCGGAAGCACTGAATGTACCAAACATTAATTTTTATGTTGTCTTTTTTTCTTTGAAAAATTGGAAAAAGAGGAAATAGAACATAACATCCAGGGGCTTACCATACAAACAGAATAAGACCATATACTTACTAATTTTAAGATGATTTACATGCCTGGAAGATAACAGGGCTAAAAATTGAATACTAAACGAAATAACTAACTACTCTGAGACCCTAAAAAATACACTCAATAAATGTCTTCAGTATAAAATTGCAAATGCTCATCTAATTTGACAGGATAAAAACTTAGAGAATTGTTCAAAATGGTTTACAATTTTATAGCCCAGTATTTTTTGACTTGGGTGATTTTTGCCTCCCAGGGGACATTTGGCAATGTCAGGAGACATTTTTGGTTGTCACAACTTGTGGAATGTATGTGGTAGTGGTGGCGATGGTGGTGGTGGTGGTGTGTGTGTGCTACTGTTAACTAGTGGATAGAAGCCAGCAATGGTGCTAAACATCCTACAGGGCATGGGACAGCCCCCACCAATAGAAAATTATCAGCGCAAAGAATGAGGTTGAGAAACCCTGCATCTAGCCTCAGAGATGGTGTGCTGGAATGAGGGACACATATTGAACTTATTAAATTATTGAATAAATATTTATATTCAAATAAGTAAAACGGTTTGGAGGCAACCCTAGTTGCAATTTGCTTTCCTGTTCTTGTACCATATTGATTTGCTATTCATTTAAATGGCAAAAAAAAAAGCCCTGGCTTGTGTGGCTCAGTCGGTGTATCTGCCTGCCTGCACCGAGAAGTTCTGCATCATGCTTCTCTCTTTCTCTCCTCCTCTCTCTAAAACCAATAAAAACAGATTTTTAAAAAAAATAGCAGAGAGAGAGAGAGAGAGAGAGAGAGAGAGGAGAGAAAAGCAAACCAACAAAATCCCTATTTTTTTCTTACCACCCTTTGGTTAAAATGTGAACATTTCTAGCTTGTATACCCTTGTCTAATTTAGTGCGACCACATGTGAACTGTAAAATACCTGTTCAGTTGGGTACACAAGTATTTCCACCCCACTTTATTTAAATGTAATTAAGTTTGGATAAGTTTTCTCCTGTTAAAAAATAGACTTACCTTTCCCCAGTTGAATTTGAATGCACTTGCCTTTGGCGTCTGTTCTCCTAAATATAGTTACATTTTTGTCGTCCCGATTTTGGAGGACAACCCTGTCCCTGAATCTAAGGGTCAGGGTTGTCCTCCTGGGACAGGAGGGCAGATCCATCCTGGAGGAAAACCTGCAACTCAATCGTTTTCTTTGCTGAATATAGGCGAGCAAGAAAGCAATCTAAACACAGCCAGAGGGCGCCAAAATGCCGCAAATAGAAGTTCCGAGGTTCACACGGGTTTTGCAGGAAGGTAAAATTGGCTTTTGTCTAAAGAAAGGGCTACCGTTGTAAGCGAAGTCCTGTTATGGTATCTTTTACATTTGCCTCTTGTCAGTGGATAAGCAAGGTGAGCATATCTCCCCACCCTGTTATTTTTATGTCCCAGTGTTCAACAAGGTGACAGTTCCCAAGACTCCCCCACTACACACACACAGCAGTTGGCCCGTTTTGACTCTTGCGCCTCTGTGCTGGTTGCCTCGGCTAACCCAGTCTTCCTGAGTGCTGGTTGCCTCCATTAAAACACACACACACACACACACACACACACACACACACACACACCCCCAATCCCAAGGGTTCCTTTCCTTTTCTTTTTCTCTGAAGTCCCGAGAGCATCCTCGCAGGGCTGTGCCGCCCACCCTGCCAGCTGGACCTTAAGCCGTGGCGCTTGTCCGAAGCCGCAGCCGTCGGGGCTCAACAGAACGCGCGCGGGAGCCGCCCACCCAGCGCGCCTTGTCCGCGGGGCGCCTCGCAGTAGTGCCAGCTACTGAGGGCTCCCCATCCACCCTGCGGACATCCGTCTTTAATGGCTGTGGGGAAGCCACCAAGTCACCCCCCAACCTCACTGCCTGCCGGGGTATAAGAATCTCAGCCAGATGTCGCGAGCTGACGGGATTGGGGTCCTGATTAGGGTAGCAGGTGGCAGGGGGCATCATTCATCACCTCGAGGCAGCTCCTTAAGTCTGAGCGAGAGCCGGAGCACTTCTAGTCAACCGTTCCGAGAGAGAGAGAGAGAGAGAGAGAGAGAGAGAGAGAGAGAGAGACCGAGACCTACCCATGGACAGCCACGCGCAGCGGGGGAGTGGAGGAACCCGGGCGGGAGGGTGCGGGGGGGGGTTGGCCCAGAATGGAGGGTGGTGGGAAATGGAAAACCCACGTAGAGGGCAGATCAAGAGAAGCAAGAGGGGTACAGGGATAGAAGGGGGGAAGGGGACCACCGGGATAAAGAAGGGAAGTGTGGGGACTAGGGTGAAGGGGAGAGGACTTCGGGAGCGTGCAGAGATGGAGGGGAGTTGAGGCGAGGTGGGCGGGGCACCGAGATGGAGGGGAAAGGGGGAGGGAGGCGGGCGGGGTAGCAGGAGAGAGAGGCTGGGCGGGCGGACGCGGCGGGGGAGGGCGCTAGGCAGGAAGGGGAGGGGGAGCGCGAGCGCAAGAAATGCAGAGGCTGCAGCAGCGGCGGCAGTAGCGGCAGCGGCGACGGCGGCGGCGGCAGCGCTCCAACTCGCTCCTCGCTCGGGACTCCGCCGTCGAGCGGTAGAGAGAACCTCCGCCAGCGGCCAGACACCCGGCCGGACGACGCCAGCGACCCGGGCCCCTCGGCGGCACCGCGTTCACACAGGGGCGGCGCAGACACCCAGAGCCGGTAAGGAGGCGCGTCCCTGTGGCCCCGTCGCCACCTCTAGCGCCGTCAACCCCGGGACCTCCGTTTCTCTACTGCACCGCACCCGGCTCCCCAAGTCCTTCGTCTTCAGCGGTAGCTGGGGTGGATGAGTGGTGGTGGTGCAGGGCGGGATTGGACGACGCCGGGCGTGGGGCCCCTCCACAAAGGCTCCGTCGCAGTTCAGAGATCTAGGGTGGAGGTGGTCCCCCGAGGTGAGAGGCTTCAGCCAGACGCCTGGTAGAAAGGATTGGGGGGAGGGGGCTGGCGAGTCTGATAAACGGATTTAGATCGGGGGTGGGTAGCGGGAGAGAAGCTGCTAGTTGAAAAAATTGCCGAATGCGAAACCCTTTAAGCTCACTGAGTCCCAAAGAGCGGGTTTTGCGGGGTTGAAGGGAGCATATCTGTCATCGGAACCTTCCACTGCCAGGAAGAAAGCGCTTGGTGCGAGGGGCGCAGCAGTAAAAGATGGAGGGTGGAGGTGGGGTGGGGCGGGAGTAAGGGGATGGAGAATATGGGGAATCTGATCTGATCAGAGAAAGGAGGTGGCTTTGGGATTTAGCAAATGGGTTTTCTTGATCAGTGGGACTCCTGAATCTTTGCTTGGTGTGGCCGAGGAATGCGAGGTCCACACGACAACGAGCCTTCAGAAGCACATTCAAGAAGATCAAAGCCCCAGACTCGGACGCGCCTTAATTTCTTTTCCACTAACCTGTGGGCCACCTCTTAGCATTTAATTTTTTGGAATCTTCGGTTCAGAGAATGCGCCGGGCGCCTTCCTTCGCAACCCGGGCCGGGAGGGTGTGAGCTTGAACCTGACCGTGCGCGGCCCCTAACGGCCCAGCCCCTCTGTGAACGAAGGTTTGGGATTTAGCAGGTTTTGCCCAAAACACTAACTCAGAAACCCAACGCCCAGTTCCTGTTCCTCCCTCTACCTACGAAAAATATAAATTGCAGAATATCTAGATCGAATCGCACACACAATGTGCGGCTACAAACCGCATTCTTTTCATGAATATTCATCGAACGCTTGGCTGGGCTCCTTATCTGCTTACCCAGAGATATTTCCGTCCTGAGACGAACTCCGTGCACAGCCCTTGCTTGTGTAATTTTCACCCTGCTGAAATTAGCACAGCGCACGTGGGTGCATTTTTAGTACCTTGAACAGGGCTGACACACCTCGCTCTCCCGCGAGGCCAGTAGCACATATGCGGCGGTTTAAAATCAAACACCAGCAGCGACATGGTCATCCTACCAAAGGGGTGTGGACCAACACCCTGTCACCCCCGTCTCCCGGGATTACAGCCTGGGGTAACAGATCCCCAGTGCTGCGGGCAAAATGAATGAATCGGGACTGTAATTACCTATTCCTTT
Source organism: Molossus molossus (assembly GCF_014108415.1). NCBI lineage: Eukaryota > Metazoa > Chordata > Mammalia > Chiroptera > Molossidae > Molossus > Molossus molossus. The sequence goes on along the minus strand of NW_023425366.1, from coordinate 25,874,782 downwards.
GTCTTGGCCTCGCGCATGCGCGGGAGAGCAGGGTGTGGAGGGCCCCGGCAGCCGCGTCAGATCTCTCTCTCCATCACCCACCCACCCACTCCCTTACGAGGTGAAGGAACAAAGGCGGTTGCCCTAAATGTTGCGTGAACCCCCTGGGTGAAATGACAGTCTCCCTCCCTCCCCTTCCCGCTCCCCCTCCCCCGTGTGTATGTTTCTTGTTTATTAGGCTATCTCTCATCTTTTGCTTTCTTCGTGATTTCAGTTGACCAAAAATAAGATTAACTTTTATAATGAGAGCAAATTGTGGATTTAAAAAAACCCAACACTGTTATTTTCCTTTCTAGTACTGTCCATTGTTCTTTATCCTGTACATTGCACTGCAGTGAAGGTGACTTTCTTACTTTGCATCAATTAACTGACGAATTTTTTTTGCTGTTGGCCATTTGATCAAGGGACATTGGTCTCATTACTTGGGAAAAATTGAGACATCTCGGCTTTTATAGGAACAAGATGGCCTACAAAACCCAAAGCAGAGAAAATGGTTACCTTGTCAGGATCCTAACCCTTTCATTTTTCTTTTGCTTCCTACCTCATTGTTTCTTTAGGAATCCCAAAAGGCAAACCCCATGGAGATGGAAATCCACTAATGGGGGAGGAAGAAGGCAGTGGGCTGCTGGGGTGTATGTGATTAATTTCATTGCCCCTTCCTTCCTTCCTTCCTTCCTTCCTTCCTTCCTTCCTTCCTTCCTTCCTTCCTTCCTTCCTTCCTTCTCTCCTTCCTTCTCTCTCTCTCTCTCTCTCTCTCTCTCTCTCTCTCTCTCTCTCTCTCTCCAATATTTAACAGAAGCCATAATACATATACCTTTGGCTGCTTTTCTTTCCAATAATGTATTATCCAGGTTATGGCTTTTTAAATTTCTTCCTGGGTTACTTTGTTTTACCATCCAAAAGGAGACATTGTGTATATAAAATAAAGCTAAATATATTTTTGCAGTGGTACATATACTTATATGAATTTTATGCTTAAGTATTCTCAGTACACCCTGGTAGGACAACATGTGGCAGGAAAATGGAGATCACCTCTTTTGTTCCTTCGAATAAAACTTGAACTGTATATAAAAGGCTACTTTACTTGGCAGGATAGGTAGGCTAGCTGCCTGGTTATCTGCTCTATTCCTTAGTACTGAATAGTTTATTATAATTTAGGTGGCTATGTGTACTTTTTCTCTTTTTTTTCTTGTAGATTGTTTTTGAGGGAGAGGTGAATTGGAATATAGACCAAATTCAATAGCAAATACATACCAGTATACCACAAATTGAATGTCTTAGGTTTTTGAGTAAAATAATTTGTAAATAGAATTTTTAATAAAGATCAGTTGCCTTACTCTTTGAGCTAGCTCAATTTTTGCCAAGGCTCAGCAGGTGGAGAAAGGGAGCTAATTGGGCCTTTTGACAAAAATGCACCAACAGTTAACTATGTGGACAGTGACATTTTTGTCCTTACCTGGTGCTCATGCTTTCATTATGGCCTGTGGAAGAGAACTCTTTCTCCACCCAGATCACTCTAATTAAAATATCCAGTGGAAGAGCTCAGCTCAGGGCTTTAGCTCTCTGTTCTTGGAGGTGTCATTACTTGTGTGTATATGTGTGTGTGTTAATTCACATTAAGAACAATTTTAAACCATTTTCATCCCATGGTCAAAATAAGTAGAGTATGAAAAACTTACATTTGGGTGAGATTTGATCACTGTAATACAGATGTCTTTTTCATTGTAATTTTATAAAAAACTGCAAAACCCCCGAACCATTTTTAAAGCGATTAAGGTCATATGTATGTGTGTGTGTGTGTGTGTGTGTGTGTGTGTATACATATATATACACACATATATGTATATATGTACATATATATGTGTAAATCTTATTAATGATATGAAATTAAACTAGTTGATATAGAATATTATTTTATATTGCTTCATGTGTGTCTTTGGAAAATATTTTCTTTCTAAATATGTATGTAAAAGGAAGCGAGTCTGGTGAGTCTACTAAGAAGCTCATTTCCAATTTCTACCAGTGTATCCCTAAAACAAATGGGTTTCATTGAACATCTTAAATTAAGATGTTCATTTAGAGTCTTAAAAACTGGCCTGTGTGGCTCAGTGGATTGAGCATCATTCCATGGACTGAGAGGTCCAGGTTCCACTCCTGGTCAGGGTACATGCCCTGGTTGCAGACTTGATCCCCAGTAGGGGGCGTGCAGGAGGCAGCCGACCAATGTTTCTCTCTCACATCGATGTTTCTCTCTCTCCCTTCCTCTCTCTAAAAAAAAAAATCAATAAAGACATATTTTTAAAAAACTCACTTTAAGCCCAACTGAACTTTAAAAGCTGTAATAAACAATGCCTTTTAAATAAAATATTTACAAAATTGTTTTGTCTTATTTTTGTGATCTCTTATAAATTTTTGTTCTGAAAATGTCTAAAAAGACCTGTCAATTATTATTTGTTAAAAGCATTTGGTATCTGATTTGTTGAAAGATGTGCTTTGTTTTGTGTAGGCTTTTGTGTAGTTTTACCTACTCATTGTTACACCTTCTTTATCATAAGATCAACTTCTTAATGATCATCTTAGCTGGTAAACTGGAAATCAGGTAAAAACCTTGTTTATATAGACAAGGGGAAATGATGTGGGATCTATTTGATCAAGTTTTCTCAACTTACTGAATCTTTTTCATTTATTCTGTCTCTTAAGATAACCCAATGCAATATGAACTTTACTCTTTGGCTTAATCATGGTAGATAATATCAAGCAATGACTTTGAAGTTGTGAGTAGTCAGAATTTTTTAAAAGAGTACATTCTTAATGTATTTTTGGTGGGTTTTTTTTTTGGTTTTTTTTTTTTTTTTTTGAGGTTTCCTAGGGCATAGTGGAAAGCAAGTGGATTAAAAAACTCTCTAGGTACTGGCTGGGCCACTTTGGACAAATTACTTCAAACCTCTCTGGATTTTACTTTCTTCAGTTGTAAAACTGAGATAATAATTCCTATTTTCAGGCTATACTAAGGACCTCACATATATGTAAAAAGTACGTAAGTACAACAGCTGGCTCATAGGGGCCCCTCGACCTCTCAGTCTGCATTTGAACATGTTCAGTGTGATTGACATCACTAACTAATTTCTGTATTTTGAGCTGTGCTTTTGTTTTATGCTGACTAATCAAGACCTGAGGGCTCTGGGTGTATTCAGTCAGAAATGGATATCTCCTTCTGAAAATGGTAATATATCATAATCCCAAACTTCTGTCCTCATGGATGTACATATATGAACTTCTGAGACACTGCATGGGAGTGTGGCCAAAAGTGAACTGAATGAACCCAGGATGACCACTCCTCTTGAGTTCCCAATGGCTACTTATGTAACTCAAGAGATGGCATTTGAGTTCTTTTGAGAAAATGCACGGGTAGTCTTAAAACCACAGAAGTTTCCAGCCTACCAAAGGGAAGTTTCTGTTAAATGCCATTCCCTCCACAGCTATAAGACAGACATCTAGGTAAGTGTCACATGAGAAAATTTGTCCAGCGAACCTTATCAAGAGTGAAAGATAACCACAGAGCCAGATTCTTACCAGGATACAGTGAAGTTGTAACCTTGAGAAGAAACAAGTCCAAGAAGCACTGTGATGAAATAGCGTTCTCTTTCCCTCTGGAGGTCAGAAATGGGATAGAGTGGGATGCCCAGAGTCTTGTAGTGTCTTTTCCTTCTGCACCCTAAGGACTTAAATAATAATAAAAAATAATAATAAGGCTTTCCAAAGGCATTATTTTATTTTATTTTTTTAACAAACACAGAGAAAGAAGAGATTTCTTGACTCGTCAAGGCCATCAGTGAGGGGAGGTTGTGGTTGAGCAGGCTCCGAAGTCTAGGAATACATTCCAGAAAGCTTTAGAGACTGAGAAATAGAAACCATCTGCTAGCACCACAGGGGTACAGGCATAGGGAAACATTTCAAGATACCATGGGAAAATGGTGTTTGGGTGGGGAAGGCAAAGCATTTACACAGTATTTCCACCTTATCACTTAAATGTTTTTGGAACTTAGTTGAATTGATTTTGTCGTGGTTATTCGTTTTAGGTGAGGGAGGAAGGGCTGGATTCACTGGTTTGTTTTTTGGACTTCTCTCTGAAATGTATTTTTCAGCTATTGTTTGTACATTGTGAAGGGAGTATGATACTTAGAAAGCATGGTTTGGAGGTCCAGGTGTGGTGGAGTTGGACTCTGGAGCCAGATTCACTGGGTTAAGAATCTTGTCTCAGTACAGTTCAGATTGACAAACCTCAGAGTACGGGGGGCGGGAGGGATGGATGAGAGGAAGCAAAGAACTTATATGCATGTATGCATAACCAGTGGACATGGACATCAGTGCTGGGGGTGGGGTTGGGGAGGAGAGTGTCTAGGGGGAAAAAAGGAGAAACATCTGTAGCAAAAATAAATTCATAAAAATTGGGGGGAGAAAAAAAAATCTTGTCTCAGCCATTTTCTGTTTTGGCCAATTGCTTAGCTTCTCTGTGCTTCAGTTCCCGTCTGTAAAATGGGGGTTACAATACAGAGTGATAAGGCTTAAGTGAAATCCTCAAACACTTAGGATAGTGCCTCACACATATTCAATGCACCTTAATTTAGCACACTCCCCATAAAGCCGGGAGAAGCCCAGCTTTCTTTACTTTGTCCTCCACGTCTGTCGCTATTCATATGCTTGTTTCAGAGGTCTTATCGCCAGACAGGCCATGATGGTGCCTTGAAGAGGCTAGTTGGTAGGACATTAAAGTCTGTCTTTCAGAATAAGCCTGGCCACATATTCGAGTCCTATGATACCTTGAATATGTGGCCAGGATGCTTGTCCCAGTTTCAAAAGTCTAAAAAGTGAGTAGGTTAATGCAACCCTAGCCCCCACACTGAATTGGCATTAAAATGAAGGAAAAAAAAGTGAAAGGTCTTGGACTTAAGAGAGCTTCAGAGAAAGGCTCACTGTATGCTGTGAGGGACAGACTTAATTCAATCAAATTCCTGAAAGGATTTGGCTTTGTTGTGTCAAGGTGCATTAATTGGCATTTGAAAGGAGTGGCTTAGTCATTAGCGCTCAGACTGATATAAACCTATTTATATATTTAAAAGCCTGGGACACATGGTATATATACCCTTCCACTTTCCCACAGCCCCACCACCCCCATTCCAGGAGTAAAACTAAAGCTTGTATTATGCAGGAATGTAAAGGTGTTGTCACCTGTTCACAAAAACCTTTGGAAGTCAGTATCTGCATGGAGACTTTGGTCCCTGTGGCCTCTTAAAAACAACAAAAAAAGGTTTCTTTGGAATTTCAGATATTTGGGATTGGTCCATCCTCCTCCAATCAGTTCCAACCTTTTAATTCAGGGATCTGCCCCAGTAGTTTGTTTTTGGCCTTCTGGACACTGGCTTTTGCTGTTGAGCCAAGGTAAAGTCATTCTTTTTAATAGTTTCCTTAAGCGTGTTTTGAATCTATGGATTTGGGACGGAAATTATATTTTGCTTTAATTATCTGTCAGGTGTTCACAGTAGAAAAGTTTTGGATACGGTGGTTGTATCTTTTAAAAAACTTCTTCCATCAAAGGATTTTTTGTTGTTTTTTTTTAATTTGGGGAAGGGATGAAATTGGACATTTGTTGGCCATCATATGCTCTCACTGATTTTTATCCCTTCACATTGTAAGATGCATTTTACCTGTGAATAAAAACTAGAGGGTGTCAAGGTAAGAAATTTTTAATTCTGCAGAGAGTTTATATGAGTTTATTTGAGCCAAACTGACAACGATTGCTGTGAAGCAAAGTCTCAATGGATTGAGAAAATGCTCCAGAGAATGGTAGTTTTGCACCTTATTTTGTACCTTGCAGTCAAAGTAGGAGGTGTAAGGGGTGGTTACATGCAATCCATTGGTGATCGATCAGGTGGGAGAAAGCAAAGCTGGGAAATCTCTGGGACTAGATAAAAAGTAAAATGAATAGACACGTACTTCTTTTATGTTTTGGGGTATAGGATAGTTAGCAGTTCACAATTAACACGATGACAATAACAATGAAGGGTTTTGTGGTCTCTGGTGCAGTGAGGGGTCTGGAAAAAAGGAAATTACCCTGACATTCCAAAGGTATGTTATCCTAGATGCAAAAAGACAGTATACAGGCTCAGGTAAGGTCAAGATTGACTTTTATACCAGCCTAGGACAAGACTACCTGCCATGACTCACTTTTAGTTAGAAAGTTTTAAATTCAGACCATCCCATGTGGTTACTTTAGACCTCTGAGTTTGTAAGGCTGCCATGTGGGACTACCCTGAGTTTGTCAGGGTTAGTATGTGGCCCTTTTAAAATTAAATAATGTACATAGGATTCTAGAGCTAATAGTGGTAGACTTCAAATCTATGTCTAATGGTTCAGTTCCTCTCCACAATGCTACACTGTATTTCCATAGTCTTGGCCATTTTACCGTATATAATATGAACAATCTTCTAATGTACTGACATCTTCAAGATTATTTAGAAAGAGTCCTGTTAAGTTCTTCAATGAATAATTATGTATTATAGAAAAGAAGTTGTGTTGAATAAATGTTCAATCAGTAAATATATTAAGTGACCTATAGATTAGAAGTGCTTCTTGTCATAGTGAACATGGGCTAATATCCGTAAGTCATGACCTTTCCAAGTATGATGATGATGCTCTTAACAAGGACTGTGGATGAATGTGGGGCATTTGGGTGCTCCCTTCACCTTTTTCATTACACTTCACAGGTAGAGGTAATCACTCAGATATCTTACCTGCAATTCTAACTTGGAGGTACTAATCAGATACTGGTCAACCCTCTTCCAGCTATGTAGTAGAGTTGCCTGATTAGAAATAAACCAAATCCTAAGTTTGTTAACTGGTTTTCATTCTGCCTTCATGTGTGCAGTACTCATTTGGTTTAAATACTATCCTAACTACAACATAAGTCCTTTGTAAATACTCATGTCATCGTATGAAAAGGTTTGAAAGCTCATGACTAAACCACTTATTTTGGGACTTAAAAGGATCTTAGAAAAGTTAGTGGCTTACTCAAGGTCCTGTGAGCTGATGGAAACTCAGGTTGTTTCCCAAAAAAGCCTCATTCCTGCTACACCCCCCTCCCCCCGCCTTCTGCCCTTCTGTCTAACGAAGTCAAACGCCCACTGTCTGCAACTTAAAAAAGTATTCCTACCACTTTTTTGAAAATCCCAATCTGAGTTTATGTGTCTGTCCCTGCTGCCCTCTCTCCCGTCTCCTACAGAAAGAACTTCTGCTTTTTGATACATGACCTGCACCTTGTCTCCAGCTCCTACCTGCTACTGCTTTGTCTTTGCGCCATCTTTCCCCTTAACCTATAGATTAGAAGTGCCTCTTTTTGCTTCTTACATTATAGGCACATGACTTCTTTCATATGCCAAAGAATGTGTCATGTATTAAAATAACTTTGCTCATAAAACTAAATTTTAGTGGCATATCTTTTATTTTCCTCCTAAATTTAACAATGGTACAAGGTTGGGGAGGTGTGGATGGAGCGTACGTGTTTACAAGGAAGCTAGTTGGTTTTAGACTAATTTAGGGGCTACAGAGCAAGTGGAATCATCAAGCATTGAGCTCTGCAAATGCTTCGGGAACTCTTGGGAAACCCAGCATGCTGTGTGGTGGGACACGGTGGGTGGACTTGAGCTTTTATGCTGATTATTAGTGTTATCTGGCTTTTTGGTTTGAGAGCTGCATAATACACGAGGTTTAATATTTTTTTCTTTAGAATTACCAGTTATAGTATTTGGGCTGATTTAGAGGATTTAAAGGGCTCTAAGTTTCTGAAGTAGTTGTTAGAACACGGAACTGAGAGTTCATGTTCTTAAAATATTTTGCAAAGCTTAATATTTAGATGCTTGAAACTGGTTTTAGCAATGTTAACTGTTTGCATTTGTATTTGGTGAAACTGCTGGTTTTAGAAAAGACACAATTTTAAGTATGTTTTTATTGATTTTTATTTGTAGAGAGAGAGGAAGGGAGAGAGAAACATTGATGTGAGAGAGAAACATCTATCTGCTGCCTCCTGCACGCCCCTTACTGGGGATTGAACCCGAAACCAGGTCACGTGCCCTGACTGGGACTCAAACCGGGACCTCTCAGTCCTTGGGACAATGCTCAATGCACTGGACCATACTGGTCAGGCTAGATAATACAAACTTTAATTTTACATTTTTAAATGATCATTAGACTTTTCAATAAGTGGAGAATAAGCTTTAATGAATTTATGTTTTCTCCAGGGCAACCAGCAAAAAGTGACTTCACAGTTTTAATGATGTTTTAAATCATTACAGTTTTGCAGGTTCAGAAAAGGATATATTACTAAAATAAGCCTGAATTAAAATCTCTTTTTTAAGTCTCTGAAGAAGTAGATGTTAGAGAATAGTTTTTCCTGGTTGTGCTTTCTACATTACAAATTTCCTGAACTGCTTGGCAAAGTGATTTTGAAAAAACCCACATCATTTACCCGCTGACAGCCATTCAAAACACCATTACCACCCAGGTTAATGTAATAGCCAAGTTAAATAGTAACAAGATCTAATTGTGGAAATAGTATATTAAAAGGGAAAATAATAGCAACCATTTAGTAACTGTGAGAACACTCCTGTTTCTTCAGGATATGTAGAAGAAGTTCTCCCTAGAATTGTTGGGTCTTTGCAGAACACTGTCTTAAGCTTCTCTGAACTTGTCTTGGAAATGTAGGGGCTGTAGGAATATTTGCTGTCTTTGACCTTTACAAATGTTCTCAGCTGTTTCAATAGAGGATAAAGAGCTCCTATATTTGCCTTTGGCATATTTAAGATGATTGTGGAAAAGGAAAGTCTAGAGAAACCAGTGATTTACAGGTGAGGGAGATTTAAGGCGATTTTTCTCCCTTTACCCTGCATTTCATCAAGAAGGTAGGGTGAGGTTATGTGACCACTGGGATATTTACTAAATACATTGTTATGGTTAAACAAAGTGTTCTGGAATCCTCTGTGAATGACTCATTTTCCTAAGGAAAAAAGAAATTCTCAGTTAACAATTGGTGGTGACAAATAGTTTCTGGGTCTTCTTGTGATAACCCGACCTTGGTGGATACCACGCTGTTGGCAGGAGGTGCATTGTGGCGAGAGTATTTCCTCGTTAGCCCTGGTGATCTTTTGTTGAAACAAGCTTTGAGTTCTCAAGGCTCACCCAACTGGACTTTAGAAACCGGGTTCCAGAAATTTCAGTGTTTGGCTTTCAGACAAATAGCAACAAGTGTTTGTCCCAATGTTCTCGAAAAGGGTGTTCAGACAAGATTGATAATGGCTTCCCAGGTATGTGTTTCTTCACGTGACTTGCATCTGGATATTCCTCTTCTCTCGAATCCGGCCCAGTGGTTGATTAATGAAAAGTCTCCTTGAAGGTTTCATTGGTATAAGAGACCAAAATTAATAGCTCACTTTATTCACTTCTGCCCTTTCTATTCAAACTGGTTTTGTTTCCACCATCCAGAGAACTTAGCTTTGATTTCAGCTGTCCTCAAGTTTCCTGGGTGGGTGGTTGTCTTAGGAGACAGCATCTGGCCACAATGCAGAGAGAAGTAATTACACAATGGAGTTATAACATGCCATTTCACTGAGGTAAGAGTCGTCGTTTTAAATGCAATACACTCACCATAGGAAAAGCATTGCGGTAATATTTCCAAGATATTATTTAATGTACTACTAACTCTGAATGTAGAGAATGTAATAGAAAAGTGAATTTAACAAAATAAATGAATTTTCAGCAGTTTTCACATTGCTCCCTTACATCCAAATAACCATGTTAATTAGCCCTCCCTCCTTAAAAAATACCACTTTTTTGCACTTTAAATTTTAATGCTGTCAATAGGAGTATTTCTTTCTTTCTTTCTTTCTTTCTTTCTTTCTTTCTTTCTTTCTTTCTTTCTTTCTTTCTTTCTTTCTTTCTTTCTTTTTTTTTTTTTTAACGTATCCTTGCTTCCAGCAAATATTAGACTGTTTTAGGGGAGCAGTGGTGGTCAGAGGGAGCAGTTGACAAATCAGGACAAAGGCACTCATGCTAACCCCTTTCACTTGCCTGCTTTCGACCAAGAGATACGACTTGCGGGTCTCATTCTTGTATTGATCCCCATTGTCTAGACAGACTACCAAAGGAGGATCCTTTGTCATTTTTGTAGTGAAAGCCAAGAATTTCAGACAAAAGGCAGAGAAGTCCGGGATGATGTCATACTGTTAGAAATGTTAGCGCTGTTGCTCAGGGGAGTGAACAACACTCAAGCCAGTTTTGAGATGAACATGATTCCTGTTAGAAGAGGGTGTGAACAGGGGGAGATATATTTAAAAACACACAACACCCAAAGTCTTCGGGTATTTGACAGTTGTTTCGTTAGCAGCACGCAGCCTGGCAAACCAGCAGGCCTTGACACGTTGGCAATTGTTTGCATAGTTTACCTGGTAGAGAAACTATCTAACTGCTAGAACCAATGCTTTGGAGCACTAATGTGCACCGTGGTCAGTGTGAGGTTTAATTGGCTGGGACACATTTCCATTTAAATTGGATTCTGATAACACATTTAACTACTTCCCTACTTAATTAAACAGTTCCGTCTAGAGAGAGGGAGGGGCAGCTGTGAGCAGCAGAATTTCTTATTAGATACGGGGTTTTCAAAAACCTCCTGGAAAGGAGGAAATGGTCGTGCTTGCGGGAAGTTCGGCACGGTGATTCTGCTACCCTGTGTGTGGATGGAGAGGGGAACACCATTCCTTTCTGTTTCCAGGAGTGTCTGTATTCCCCTTGTGGGAGCAGAGTTTCTGTTAAATACGATACAGGAAGCAAAACTCCATTGTTCTAGATCAGCAGCCAATGTTACCACTAGTTTCTGAGCCCCAGGGCTCCCTCTGGCCCCCTCCTAGTGTTCCCAGGGGTGGAAAAAAGCCCCCAGAGGAGGAAGCGGGTGGATAGGAGGGGTGGGGATACATATGCAGTAACAGGTGGTGGGAGACTGGCGCTCTGCTCCCCTTAGTCTGTCCGTGCTGCCATAGCAAAGGCCACAGCCTGGGTGGCCTCCACGACAGAAATGGATTTTCTCACAGTCATGGAGGCGAGAGGGCCAACATCAAGGTGTTGACTAGTGTGGTTTCTTCCCGGTTCTCTGTCCTTGGCTTGCAGATGGCCGGTTCTCTGTCCTTGGCTTGCAGATGGCCGACTGCTCGCTCTGTTCTCACCTTGCATCTGTGTGCGTGCCTCCCGGGGTCCAGGACACCATGGCTGTTGGCTGAAAGGTTCCCCCAATGGCCTCATTTTAACTGAATCATGCCTTTCAAGCCCACACCTCCAAATACAGCACATACTGAGGTACTGGAGTTTAGGGCTTCGACCAATGAATTTGGGGGTGATACCATCATCACAACTTATGTTTTCTACCAAGGAAGGTGTTTTACAGTGAAGAACAATTTTAAGCTTCTGTGCAAAGTGCTGGTTCACGTGGTCCTGTCCTCAAGGAGGGAGTGGGGACAATCAGCAACACCTGAACCCCAGTTTAATGCTCACAAATCCAGGTGGGGCAAGCACGCGTGTTCTCTTCTGACACATTCAATGCAGAGGTTAATTTTGCAAAGATTCACATTGCTAGGAAAGCTAGAGCCCGGCGTGGGATTCAAAGCCATGCTCTGTGGCTCCATTTTCCCCAGGGGTGGCAGAGGATATGTGCAGGTGCCACTTCCTGTTGTACTCATGATGGACGTGGGGACGTGGAAGAGGCCTCAGGATCTTCTCAGCACCGTGCTTTAGGCAGCCGCCGCGTCAGCAGGCTTTGACATTCAGTGAAAGCTATTTTTCTTTCTAGCACTATACTGTGTATTATCATGCTATTTATTTTTACTCTGCCTGAAAGCTTTTCCATTAGGTTTTTTATATACCCAAATTTTACAAGAGAGTGCATAAAGGAAGAGAAAAGGATTTACTTAGTGCATCTAGTGTAATGAACTAGCTAGCCTCGAGTAAATTGGAGTTATTCTGAGAAAGCCCCTTTATCTTTTAATTTTTTAAAATTTATCTTTATCGCCCTGGCCGGTTTGGCTCAGCGATTAGAGTGTCGGCCTGTGGTCCAGAGAGACCCGGGTTCGGTTCCCGCTAAGGGCATGTACTTGGTTGCAGTTTGTCCCTGGCCCTGGTTGGGTCGTGCGGGTGGCAGCCACTACATACGCCCCTTTCATGTCGATGTTTCTTTCCCTCTCTCTCTTCCTCTTTCTCACTCCTGCTGTAGCTGATCAAAAAGTGGAAAAATATCCTCGGGTGAAGATAAAAAAATAAATTAATTAATAAAAAAAAATTGAAATTTATATTTATTGTTGAAAGCAGTACAGATGCCCCTCCTTTCCCCCCTCATTGACACCCCCCTCCCCGCTAGCTCAGACAGCCCACTTTAGAATCCCCCACCAATAATGCCATGGGAAAGGGCCCTCCTTATTCTAGATGGAAGAATTGACCAGCTATGTAGGCCTGTTTAAAATCCTGTTCTGGCATCCATGCTTATTGGTAGGGATTTGCCATGCAGAACGTTATTAGGGGAAAATAACTGAAGACATTAGAAGATTGAGGCTTTAACAAAAGCACATGTGGGAAGATTGGGTGGCGTTCTGCTAGGTTTCTACATAGTGGGACACTAAGTACTAGGAAGGAAGGTGTGTCAGGAATCACATGGAGTTTTTGATAACAAAAACGTCAAGGCTAATGAATTTTGGGGCCTTTCCAGACAATAAAACACGTAGTGATACTTACAGCATTCTCAAGAAATGTGGATGTGGGTATGTCCACACTTAATGCTTTTGAGAGGCTCTTTATAAAAAATAAATTTATAACTTTTCAGGGTGCCCTTTCAAGTGATACAACTATTGCTTTCTGTTTCAAATTTCAGGTCTTGTCACATTAACTATGGCAAAAAAATATTACCTCATTAATCCACCATCTAATTGAATATAACAATTCAACTTTACTATACCAGATAAACCACTGGCCCTAAATAATTGAAAGTTGGTACTGCTCAATATCTTTCATAAAAATTTTCACTAGTAAATTATTTTCTGCATGAAATATGTGATGCGAGTTACTGTAGAATATTTTATTTTAACACTTTAATTTACGCAGCCTTTGTTTTCAAGCTAATGTCCTAGTCTTCTTTCAAAGCTCACTGTCTCCGTCAATAGCACCTTCTTCCATTCATTCCAGAAAGCAGGGCTCTTCCTGGTAACAAAGCTCCATCAACTCTACCCTGTAATTGTCTTGCACATATGTCCATTTCCTTTGCTGGGGAGGAAAATTTTTCTTCTACCTTTCAAGGTTCTTCTGGCTCATCCAATAATCAAGTGGAGACTAATTAAAATTAAAGTTTAATAACAGGTATATCACCTTCAGTGAAAGACAAAAGATGATGTTGAGGGGAGAGAGTCAGTTATGGGAGGTTATCAGGAAAACACCAGTAACAAGGGCAAAATTGTTACTCAGATTTAAGTCTATGCTTCTCCATTGATAACAGTTTCTAGGGATTTAGATACCTTGCTGATACAGTGAGGAAAACACACTCACAAATGGAGATTTCCACAATTGTAAAGGTCTATTTACAAAGGATAACTTCTATTTGATTTTTACATCTTCTCCCATGTCTGCTGTTTCTTAAAATTAACCATCCTAAAATAACCTATCTCGAAGAGGCACATTTTGGGGTGATGACCTGTGTGCTCCCCTTTACCCATAACTCTAAGCCATAAATCTAGTCAAAGCCTCTCTCTCTGTCTTTGATTACTGCCCAATAATCTTCTAAATCTAGGCCTGAGATTCCTGTACCTCGGACTATATCATGATTTTCTGTTACCTTTAGAGAAAATGTTAAAATCCTTCAGTGATCTGCAAGGTCTTGCATGTTCACCTCGTTTCCCTCTTCCACCCCCTTCATGCTCACTCTCACCCACCCTCTGTTCTCCAGCCACTCCGCTTACCTTTCAGTTCTCCCAATGCTCCCTGTTCTCTCCTGCTGTCTCTTCTGCCTGGAATATCCTTTTTTAAAATCCTCACCCGAGGACATTTTTGCATTTATCTTCAGATACAGCAGGAAGGAGAGAGGGAGGAAGAGAGAGAGAGAGAGAGAGAGAGAGAGAAATACGATGTGAGAGAGACACATGGACTGATTGCCACCCACATGACCCCAACCGGGGCCAGGGACAAACTGCAACTGAGGTACGTGCCCTTAGTGGGAACCGAACCCGGGTGTCTCTGGTCCATGGGCTGACACTCTAACTGCTGAGTCAAACCAGCCAGGGCAGCCTGGAATATTCTTTTTCCCACTGTCCAAATATTCCTCAGCCTGAATGCCACTTTCTCAGAGATGCCTTCCCTAACTGTCTCCACACCTCTTGTAGCACTTGCCATTTTTTTGCCCCAGCATTTATCAAAACTGATGTGATTATTTAATGTCTCTAGATAAAAAGACCCAGAAGGCAGGGTTGTTGACCCATAACTGCTCCATAACAGTTCTGAAACATACCAAGCACTTCACATTTGTTCAGTGTCAAAGGTGCCTACAGTACTTTATATTCACGGAGGGCACATGTCTTTTGAAAGTCACCTCTGGCAGTTGAGATGACTTCCATTTATGGACGGTAAATTTCACCTCATCAGTTGTGCTTACTATGAAGATGGATATCTGATGAACTCCAATTAGTGTAATTATTCTGTTTCCAGGCAGTAACCTTAGTAGTAATTGTTCTAAATCCCTGAGACATTATGAGTAATTAGTACTAATGGCTCATGCATCCAAGCTTCCTCCCAAGGTAGTCTCAAAGGGGGAATGGAATTGTATATTATTTGTGGGAAACAAATAGTACTCCATTGTGGAATCTCTCTGGAAGTAAACCACAAGGAGTGAAAGCTGGGCTCCTTGTCCGCATCCCGTCTTCCAAGTCATTGAACGTCAAGAGCCTGCTCCAAACCAATGCATTTTTGTAACAGCCTTTGTGAAGCCTTGTGACGTCGGGAGTATTTGGCCTCCATATGAGCACGTGGTTTAAAATCTTAAATTACACGTTAGTCAGTTGTAAACCTAACCAGATAAATAGGAATCTAGTCCTGGTTCTGCGCTGTGACCACTTGCTCTACATTGGAGTTCCTTCAGGCCAGGACCTTGCTTCATTCATCTGTGGATGTCTGTTTCCAGCACAGAACCCGTGCTCCAGTTTGGGGCTGAAGGTACAGAGTGACATGTTTTACAGTGGCCCCTGATATCGTGCTATACAAATAAGGCATGTGTCAGAGTGTTGTCCTTGCTTTATTTTTATATCCAGGAACCAAGTTGTCATGAACCTTTTGCAAACATCACAGTGTTTTTGGGGGGTAGGGGTGGGAGGAACACAAGGCAACATTTGTGATTTACTACCCCCCAGTTCTTATGTTTTCATGGACTTTTAAAAAATATATGTTTTTATTGATTTTTTTTAGAGAGAGAGAAAGGGAGGGAGAGAGAGAAACATCAATGTAAGAAAGAATCGATCAGCTGCCTCCTGTGTGCTCCCACCTGGGGATTGAGTCTGCAACCCAGGCATGTGCCCTGACTGGAAATCAAACCAGGACCTCTCAGTCCATGGGACGGCGCTCAATCCACCGAGCCACTCCGGCTGGGCTTCATGTACTTCTTGATAGTCAGTATGCACTTTTCCTTGTCTCACCCCTTACTATTGTTGGTCTTCACAGGCCAGTGTCTAGTTTTCTAAAGTAAATTCTTATTGATGGGATTCTTATTAAATTAAAAAAATGTAGTTTTTATAATAATATGAAATTGATTTCTAAAGTGACCTGCAGTTAAATAATAATGCAGGGTTCCAGTCAGCAAGTCTAAGCTGGCAATACAGTTGACTCATTCAAAAACGTTTCTAGATGTTGATACTTTATTTGTAAAATTTTTATTTTAGTAGGCTGTTTTACATATATATATATTTTTTTATCCTCACCCAAGGACATTTTTCCATTTTTTGTACAGATAGAGTGGGAGGGAGAGAGAGGAAGAGAGAGAGAGAGAAACATCGATGTATCGAGTGGCTGCCACCCGCACGACCAACCAGGGCCGGGGACAAACTGCAACCGAGGTACATGCCCTTAGTGGGAACCAAACCCGGGTCTCTCCAGACCGCAGGCCGATGCTCTAACCGCTGAGCCAAACCGGCCAGGGCTGTTTTACATATTAAGACTAGTTATAGTTGAGGTGATTGCAGGGTCTTTATCGTCTACATCTGTGAGCTGTGTTGGGGTACAAGACATTCTCATGCCATTTGTAACAAAAAAACTTGCTACTTTTATTGTTAAATCAATACTTGGTCCTAAAATGGTGTCATTTTAAATAAACTCAGTTTAGCCCTGGCTGGTTTTGCTCAGTGGTTAGAGAGTTGGCCTGCAGACCAAAGGGTCTTAGGTCTGATTCCCAGACAAAGGCATGTACCTGGGTTGCAGGTTCCATTTCCGTCCCCACTTGGGGTTATGTGGGAGGCAACCAGTTGATGTATCTCTCTCACATTGATGTTTCTCTCTCTCCCTCCCCTCTTCCACTCTGTCTAAAAATCAATAGAAAAATATTCCTTGGTGAGGATTAACTAACTACATGAGTGAATAAATAAATAAATGAACTCATTTTATAAAACAGCCTGTGGCATTGTTTGCAGCTTTGACATTGCATCTCCTTCTTCCCCTGATGTCCATCCCCCAGCATACAGGATGGCCCTTCCATAGGGATCTAAAGGAGCTGGCCATCAGGACAGGTGAGGGGCATCTACTCCACAGGGTCAAGTCAGTTTGATTTCAGGTGAGTGGTAGCATAGAAAGGGCTGTAATAGCTCTTTGCAGTTAATTACTTTATGTAGTACTATTTAGCCTCCCTAACTTGCCTTACAGACTGCTGATCTCCACATGCCAAACTTCATATTTTGTTTTGAAGCCTTGGCTCAGGTTGTAGATTGTGTCCTTGGAATATGTAATTAGCTGGAATGACATGGTATTGATGGTTGAGCAGCAATTTATGACACAAATGAATAACTGGATGACTGATACACTTTTTGATGTGTATTTCCAAGAAGTTTACTGGAGGATATTTTCCTTTATTATTATTTTTAAACCCTCTGATGTGACTTGTTAGGGTGAAGTTATCATTTTGGTTTCGAAATTGGAGAATAGAATCAGAAAAGTTGCTGTGGCAGCATTAAGGAAGATAATTGGTGTAGATATTTAGATTCCAGCATTATTTCTCCTCTACAAATTCATTATTGAGTTGGATGCTCATGATGTATACTTTCATTTGAACTCATAAGTAAAAATTATTTATTGAAGTTATATATAAAAATTATTTTATGTAGTTAAAAGCCACAAGTCTTGCTTTTGTGATGAATTCACTATGTAAAGCTCAGTGACTTTTTAAGCATATTTCTAAGACTAAACTTTTAAAAGCAGTTCAAATGAGCAAACAATGTGGGGTTTTTCTACCCTGTTAAATGCAATGTAGGGAAATATAAACTTCTTTAAAATATTGCACAATTTATGTTTGTTTATTGAACGAGCTGGGAGAGGGATACCAAGACCTGTTTCCTTCCTTTTAAGGAGCTTATAGTCAGTGAAGGCAAACAAGTACACTAGTAATTACCGCGAGACAAGTATGAGTCTGTAGATAACATGGGATAGAAGTATTAACAGCAAATAGTCATTATATTAACTACTTGGATTAGTCATTACCTCTGTCCTTTCTCTATTCTGCCGTCAGATACAACTCTTTGACTTGACTAAGCCATGTGAGATATTCCAAGTTCAATCTGCTATTTTTAAAGAGTTTTATGTACCTGTCACTTTTGAGAATATGGAATTTAGGATTGATTTTATTTAATTCAAAGATCTTAATCACGAGATAGAAATTTGCATATCATAAATTTTATCAAAAACAAAGTACTTTTTGGGTTTATGCATTGAAGGAAAAGCCTTCCAAGAAGAGTTAGTTCTTAAAACACAGTAAGACTTTGCTTCGGATCTTGAGCAGCATTCTTGTAGCACCTGAGGGACTCCTGGGGCAACTGGTCGCAGCCGCTGCTCCCTCCTGCCAGTCCTCATGAGTTCATTCGGGCTGACTCCGCCTGAAGACCAGGGAAGGACTGCTGTTTCTCTTATCTTCAGGATGCCACGAACAGCTCACCGTGGTTTGCGGGATCCTTCAAATCTTTATTTTAAGGAAATTATTCCTTGATCTAAGGAATAAACCATGCTTGTCCTAAGTTCCAGAGAGATGTCTAGGAACACAAGTTGAGGGTACGTGGAAATGACTCTGAAATTGCATGGGATATTTAACAAAGGAGGGTATCTCTATACAAAGAAAACATTTACTCTTGATAAACCCTGCTTTGGAAAATGTTAATTCTAGAGTTTTTTTGTGGATTGGGTAAGTTTGCAGTGCTAAAGTTGATAGATCATTTTTCTATTACTCTTTTGTCATAGGAATTATATTTTCCTACATATCTAGTCCTTTCTGCCATTAAATTGTGGTTTCTCTTGACTCCTGAATTGCAGATAGCTTCCAGAGATAGCTGGGACTCTTGAAAACACACACACACACACACACACACACACACACACACACACTTTGGAGTCTCAACAAACTTGAGGCAAGGTTGGTAACCAATCTC
This sequence comes from Molossus molossus, assembly GCF_014108415.1. Lineage (NCBI taxonomy): Eukaryota > Metazoa > Chordata > Mammalia > Chiroptera > Molossidae > Molossus > Molossus molossus. Next base: position 25,856,000 of record NW_023425366.1, on the reverse strand, counting down.
TTATCCTTCCTCTACCCTTCTCTTTCTAGTCTGATTTGTACTATCTGTCATGTTTAATGTCTGGTTGACAATTGATTACTTCTCAACCCCACAGGGAAATGCTTTGGACATAGGAACCCTGTCTGCTTGACTGTTGGCTAGAACTTTAGGCAGGAAGTGGCTCGGAGTAATTGTTCACTGTGAATCAAAGATTAATCTTAGAGATTATTCTACCTTGGTGGAGAAAATCAGAAATGATTTTTTTTTATTGCAATGTAGTTAAACCAGTATATATATTTGTGAGGATCTTGAGCAAACCATTCAGAAACAAGTTTCCTGCTTGATCAATGGGAATTACAGTGTTTGCTCTCTGTTGATGTTCTCTCCTAAATAGTTAAATGGCTACTGGATATATCTGGAGGGTGTGTCCTCAGACTTTAGTTTTCATTCGTTTCTTATTAAAACAGAAATATTTTTATAATAGGAATTAAAGATTTCTATCAAGTTCACATAGACCCTAATATCTAGAAGTTGAGTAGTTCAAATGTGATGAGTAATGCACACTTTTAATTAGATCCATATCTTAAGAAAAAATTCTCAATAGGCAGTCCTGATGTAGAAATACAGCACAACTCTGTGTATCAATGGAGCTGCTTGTGCTTCTGTGTAATTCCCCTGAAATTTTCAAAAGCTGGAATTTTTTCTGTACATATTGAAAGCTTGCTAATGGAATCTTCCAGCCCAGGCTTTGGTAAACAACCAGGAATTCTTCATGGAGGTGTTGTAAGGAGTACGGATGTCAGGAAGGCTGTCTCACGGGGACACCAGGAACTCTCCTTGAGCTCATCTGGAATGCTTTTGGGATTAAAACACAGACTAAACGTCTGTTCTTAACATTAGTGACTTGGATGGTTTTCATTTTGAAGAAGGATGATTGCCTCAGACTGTGGTAGAATGGACTTGCAGGGGTTATAGGTGTGGAAGTCTGGAAATGAGGGGTGTAAATGAGGATTCTGTCACCCGGCCCTTATGAGGTATTCCCTAATGTTGCTTTCTAAAGTCAGACTATGTATAGTGTCACCAAAGTAGTACAAAGTAGTGTGTATGGAGGTGGCTTCATTATGTAAATGCTTATTTGGAGGATTCTTGTCTTTTCCTGTCCTCAGTCACATTCTCTTTGGATGAGTATAAGCAGTTTGACACTTCCACTGACTCTTTGGTTTGTGACTTGAAATATTTTTGAGTTATACCCATCCTATTGCCCAGGTGCCTTTCTGTTTCTTCTCTATCTAAATTGCTCTCTTTTTCAGAACCGCGCTGGACTTGTTCCTTACAGTCATTCCAGGTTCACCTGGATCTCCCCATCATCTTAGCCTTCTTTTCCAGGAAAGGTGGTCACTATTTTCAACCCACTCAATTTTCATAGCTGGCTAGCTGAGTTTTTATTGAAACCAAAATAAAACTTCAAAGAAACTGAAGAGGCTTGAGCCTCCCTGCTCTCCCTTTCAACTAACACCTACCGATGTTTATCTTGGAAATAATTTGATGTTTATTTGATGAAACATGTAGTTAAGTATTAATGGAGACTCATGTCAAGCCTTAGAACCATGTGCAGAAACCCTTAATCGTCTGTTGAGCATTTGAAACTCTATGGTCATGGTTTCTATAGAACCCATGGAAGCTTGGAGTAAAAATGCTTGCCTGGCCCCCAAATAGTCTCAACAGAATGCACTGAAGTATAGCCACAACCATTCCATGCATCTGAACTTGACCCATCTTCTCTTCTTCATCTGCTGCCCCTATTCTTCCTGCGTCACACAGTCTTCAGTTTGTCATCCTACTGTCCAGCACCATGAACTGTTTATAATTGCTGATCAATATCTGAAGCATGGGATGCTATGACTATTTCAACACCACTCATCATGGATAGTATTTAAATACTGATATGGCAATGACTTTTCAAAGAATATGTGGAAATTTCTTTTTGAGTGTAAACTATGAATCATTTGCTTTCTATTCAAATGTAATTATCCTTAGTACGCTTTTAAGTATCATTCCACCTAAATGAGGACTGCCCAGCACTCCTGTAAGTGCCTAGAAAAGGAGTATTGATTTAGATGTTTGCTCCTTTTAGCCCTGTAAGAAACCACTTTAGCTGGCTCATTCAATACAGTGTATAAATGAGTTGGGGAGTAAAGCTACACAGCTCCTTATCCCGCCCCGAATAATCAATTAAACTTGACCGAATGATACACACTACCTTCAACTCTTTCTGAAAGAAGGTGTGAGATAGAAGAAAAGTCTCCTCATTCACTTTTTTTTTCTTTGTAAACCATTTTTGAAGTCACCAAACTCAGGGTCCAAGTAAAATAGGTTAAAGTCAGTACAGTAGTTATGCCCCCCCCCCCCATTCTCAGAGGATATGTTCCAAGATGCCCAGTGAATACTTCAGAGAGTACCAAACCCTGTATGTACTGTTTCATCCTATACAGATATACCTCTTCATGTTAAGGAGGTGCTTTGTGACTTCTCTTTGGCATAGCCAAAGTGCCAGCATCTCTACTCTGTGCTTTGGGGCTATCAGTAAGTAAAATAAGGGTTACTTGAACACAAGCACTGCAATACTCAGAGGTTGATCTCATAACCTGGAGGACTACTAAGTGACTAATGGGGGGGGGGGGGACAATGGTCAAAGGGATGCTTCATGTCTTGGCTGGGACTGAGCTGGACAGTGAGAGATTTAATTCTGCTACTCAGAATGGTGTACAGTTATGAATTGTTTATTTCTGAAAATGTTTACTTAATAGTATGGGATCATATGATTGACTGTGAGTATGTGAAACTGTGGATAAGTGGGGGGGGGACCACTGTACATACAACAGAAGGCTGTATATTTGATGATAACTGACCCTGCATTACCCAGGATCTGGGCCTTAGTGTCCCGCAGGATGTGTTGAGAGAGAGCCCAGGTTATCGACCTTAGTTGCAGCTTCAGTGGTCTTCTTTCCAGGGCCTTGCAGAGTCAGGCTGATCCTAGTTGGTACCTACTTAGGAATTCAGATGTGTGGCATATTTGCATCTGATAATGTCCTCTAATGATTGAAAACACAAACTGCAAGTAGTGAATCAAAACTCTTCTAGTCTGGATTTCTCCCAAATCTGTGAATTTGTATTTATTCACAATCCTCTTTACTGGAAACCACTGTGGTGGTAGTTGGTCTTTGGAAATGCCACCCCAGTGGCAGTGGTGTGGTGGTGTTTGCTTTTGCTTTTTCAGTCTGTCCTTCTGTAGTTGGAACTGTTAAGAGACATGTATTTTCAAAGATTCTATGAAATAAAAAGCCTGGATTGTTGTGATTTTGATTCTAAGTTGATAACATAAAACCATCATTACAGGGAAGGCAAAACTATGCAAAGATTTATTTTTAAAATGACATTTCACAGCATTTTGTAATCTCTTTTAATTATAAATTGCAAAAAACCCCACTTTTCAGTTTACCAAACACAGGCTTACCGTGTGCTAAGCAGGCAGTGTTCCTAAGCTTTACAAAGATTAGCGTGTTGAGGTACAGCAACCTGATGAGGTACTGCTCTTACCCCATTGTGCAAATGAGGAAGCGTTGGCTCAGAGAAATAAGCAACAGGTCACGTAACCAGTGTGACTCAGCCCTTCTTGGTCCACATGCCATGCTCTTAACTTGTTTGAATTGTTCCCAGTCAATAAAAAAAAACTTCATTTATCGCTTCCAATGTAGGTAATTTTCATCCCTTTCTTTAAATAAGGGCCATGTAGCTGCAGTTGTTGGAAATTAATGAGATTCTGAAGCTTACATCAGTGCGCATAGGGTCACTATTCCTGTGAGCCATTGAGAGCCCCCGAGATTCCCCAGGGTTCCAGATGCCTTCTTCTCTGGTCCCTTTGACTGCACTGGGTGGGTGTCAGGCTTGTGGGTCAGTTCACCAAAACAAAACAAAGGCTCCAGACCCACTGACCGACCAGGAGCTGATGATTTGGGGACAGGCAAGGCCGCAGAACTACTAGTTCATGGACACAGCGTGCAAACTTGGGGTTTTCTGAGACTCAAACTTAAGCTTCGTAAAAATATTAAATCATGGGACTTTTGACTGCGTTATTGAATCACACTGTGATTCCCCCACAAAATTTGAGGTGCACTGCATTTGAATGAAGAAATCATCTCTCTCACTCACTCCCACTCTGCTTCCTTGAGTGACCACAGGACGGACATGGCAGGAGGGCTCTATGGTCCCACACTGCCCCCTAGGAGTGAGAAGGCCATCTCTGATGTACCGCTAACAGTTTTTGAACTTACTATCAACCACAGTGTGTTTGTAGTTTCTTTTTTTTTCTTTTAAATTTTATTGATTACTCAGTTAATAGAAAAGCAAGAAGAGGGAGACACTTCAGTGTACATCCATATCTACAATGTATGGGGGTGAAATGACTCTGTGACGTTATCTCTATCTTTTGTTTAAAGAACATTTTCTTTTCTTTCTTTCTTTCTTTTAAAAATGTTTTTTTTTTTTTTTTTTTTAATTTATTTTTTTATCCTCACCCGAGGACATTTTTCCATTTTTTGTTCAGGTAGAGAGGGAGGGAGAGAGAGGAACAGAGAGAGAGAGAAACATCGACGTGAAAGGAACACATCGAGTGGCTGCCACCCGCTCAACCGACCATGGCCGGGGACAAACTGCAACCGAGGTACGCGCCCTTAGCAGGAACCGAACCCGGGCCTCTCAGGACCGCAGACCGACGCTCTAACCGCTGAGCCAAACCGGCCAGGGCTTAAAAATGTTTTTATTGATTTTTATAGAAAGAAAGGAAGGGAGAGAGATAGAAACATTGATGTGAGAGAGAAACATTGATCCGTTGCCTCCTGCACATCCCCTACTGGGGATCAAGCCCACAACCCAGAAATGTGCCCTGAGAATCTAGACGGGACCTCTCAGTCCATGGGATGATGCTCAGTCCACTGAGCCACACAGGCCGGGCTCTTTCTCTTTTTTAATAGACCTTTTAAAAGTAGTTTGGGTATATTGCAAAACTGAGCAGAAGACAGATTTCCCATACATCCTCTGCCCCCACACATGCTCTGCTTTCCAAACCATCAACATCCCCGCCAGAGGGGGACATTTGTTGCAATCCATGAACCTACATTGTCGCATCATAATCACTCCAAGTTCATAGTTTACATTAGGATTCACTCTTGGTGTTGTACATTCTATGGGTTGGGACAAATTTATAAAGACATGTTCACAATTATAGTGTGATAACTTTGCCTCGAACATTCATAAATACTCAAGTCAGGACTTCTCATTTATTTTAAGGGAGGTTAAGGGATTGTAAGTGTATTTCTGGTGTCTATGACTATCAATAAGATGTTTAAGATTCTTTAAACAGCAAAAAAATGATTAACATTATTTATAATAGTACATATTTGCTCAGCCTGTTAATATCCTGTGGACTAGAACTTTAGGAAAAAACAACTCAGTTAAAAAAAAATGGCAAGCATTTTTTTTCCTTCTAAAAGAAATATTCCTGGAGGGGGAGCATATCTTTAAATACGTGAAGCCACGCTTATAAAATGATGTTTTTATAAAACTTCCCATCCCCATACATGTGTGCCTCTCTTAATATTGGAGTATGAGAGAGTGGGTCAAATGTGTGAAGGGAGAGAGAACATTCTCGAACACCTGTAGCATTCTGCCTCTGTCCTTCCACAAGATAGGTGGTAAAGAACATGGCTCCTGACTTCGAGTGTACAGCTAAGTTATGTTATGGTGATGTTTCCATTGGGTTTAGAAAAATATAACTGTTACCGTGTGTTCATTCAGCTGTGGAAGAGACCAGTCGAATACCAGACTTCCCAATAGATGTGTGTGCCGTATACTTTCAGGCTTTTGAAACTGATCCGAAGCTGTAATTCTTAACAAGAATGCCGCTTCAAACAGTACCAGTGGTTGGGACTCCACTTTGATGTGGCCTATATAAAGTTCCTGGGCAAGCACTAAGCCTGCCTTTGATGGACTAACCCCTCCGTCAGACTTAAGAAATTGGATCTCCTGTAGTATAAGACAGTGGCAGGAATGAAGTGTATGAGTTTGGCACTTCAGATGTCAGATTTCACTTAAAAGAGTTGCTGGGCTTTGTACTATGGGAATCGGGGGATAAATGTATTGCAGAGGATTTGGAAAACATATAGCACTTTGTGGCCTCTTTGGCGGTGCCCCACTGTTTTCTGGAAAAGGGGCATTAGTGAGCAGAGAAATCTCTGCATCTGGGCCACCGTGAAGCTGTTGCAGGCATTGCTGGTCAGTAGCCCCAGGGTCATGAGACTTCCTCTGACTTGCTCTGGGTTGCTTATGATGATTTCAGTTCAAACACTCAAATAGGCCAGATGTGGGATAGTGACCAGAGGGCTTCACACTAGTCAATATTCTAGCAAATGTATTTCATATGGTTGCTTGTAGTCATTTTCTCAGAATGCTCCCACCTCTCTGGCACACACTTACATTTAGCCACTGTTTATAAACTGTTGCAGTGTAAGGACCAAGTTCACGTTCAGTGTCTGTTACCTGGAGAAAGTGACCAATAAGTGTCTGTGTCAGAGCAGCCTCTGCTCTCACCTGAATCTACTGATTTGATGTGAAAACAGTTGTGTCATACTTTAAGCTAAAAGCTTTTTTTTTTCATCATAAATTGTTGCTGTGTATGCTGGATAAGGATTTTTCAACTGAAAATTATTTTTGAATGTTGGTGCTTATGTGGCTTTAATGTTGTAGTTGACTCGGTTGCATACATTTAAATGGGAGGTCACTTCAGCAGAACCAATAAAAAGAATATCTGCTTCAGCTGTAGTTGGCATTACTCTGGGGTATGGTGGCATTTGGTAATCATCACCATAAGGATGATTCGATGTTTATTCTACAATTGAACATTCTCATTGCATAAACTTGAGGATTAATAAAACCAAGTTCAGCTGCTGACCAAGTTCAAACACAGAAGTGTTCTTTCAGACTCGGAAGAGGGAGGCAATGTGTCCACATTCGGGTGTGACTAGTTTCCAGCCCATAGTTTAGCTTGGGTCCTAAACCAGGCACGTTTCTGGGTGCTGGGTGATTCTTAACACTGAAATCCCAAAGATAATTTGCTTAACTATAAATCTATAGGTGTTGAGTTGTAGAAGCTCGTTGGCCTAACTACTACCGTAGACACTTGTCTTGGTCCATTCATGCTGTTACAACAAAATACCGTAAAGTAGGTGACTTCAACAGTAAGTATTAATTTCACTGAGCTTTGGAGGCAGGGAAGACCTGGATCCAGACCCAGTAGCTTGGGAGTCTCGTGAGGCCTCTGTTTCTTGTTTTAGGAGGACTGAGGATTGCTGTACTCTCAGTGGTGGCAAGAAGGGCAGGGAGCTCTTTGGGGCCTGTTTTATTTGAGCACTAATCCCATTCATCAAGGCTCTGCCCTCCTGACCTAACACTTTGCAAAGGCCCTGTCTCCAAATACCATCACATTGGGGGATTGGGTTTCAACATATAAATTTGGGGGGTGGGGTACAAACATTCAGTCAATAGCACCACTTAAACACTTGTTAATTAAAATCCAGAGGTTTTCTTTCTGTGTTTTGGAGGCACTGTTTTGTTTCAGGTTTATCCCAAATGGTTAGACTTTCCAGGGTCCTTGTGAGTTCAGGCACCCTTGCCCCAGGCTGGTCAGGCCTGTGTCAGGGATCGTTCCTGTTGCTGACCTTGCATCCCTTCACCTCTGCATGGGTGGGTGAGACCTGGGTGGAGTCTTTGCCAAACCTTGTTTTTAATACAGAAAAAACTTTGATCCAGGGTGAGAAGCCACTTGCTCCTCTTATGCTTACCTGGAGCACCCAGTCCCAGTTGTCTCCTAGTCGGGACTTTCCAGGGGGAACTCCTGCCGAGCCAAAGTCTAGAGGATGTGATTATCTGACTCAGAGTTTGAAAATCCAAAGTCAGTTGCTACTTCCATAGACCTTTCATCTTCCATCAATGTGGAGGCGGTTCCCATCATGCATTTTCCTACTTAAAATCACTTGCCACACATAACCTCTTTGCCTTTGTTCAAACTTTTAAAATTTCAGGTTAGACTCTATTGTGTTCTCTATGAATGGCTCCTTTTACATACACTAACATTTTTGTATCTTTGCTTGCTCTGCGCTTCCTACCTCACTAATTTTTCTTCATCCCACAGCTTGATCAAAGTATTTTTTCTTAACCATCTTAAGGCTTCTCATTCAAATGTGTTTTTAGGGTCCCTTTTTGTTTTTAATTGCTAAGACTCTTGCTTAGAGCTGTTTTGTCCACCTCTACTAAAATAACCTCTTTTAATTCGACTATATTCTACTTGACTATAAAAAGTCACTTGGTTCTTTCTAAAAATTTTGCACTTTATAGAAAGTGTGTTATTTGATTAACTTGTCTATTCTTCTGTGAAATTAGCTGCATTGACTTTATAGTAAGCATTAAAAAATCAACTTAATTCCTTGTTGCTATTTATTTTTTACAGCATCAGTAATATTTTACGTGGAAAATTCATTGAGCAGGTTTGGTATTTTTGAGGAGCATCATACCCTGAACACTAATAATTGAGAAATGTACGTTTGAGAGATGGTCATGGGGCTGGGGAAGTCATAAGAATAGCTTAGTGCCAAATGTGTTGAGATATTTTAACCTGAATTTTTGGTGCTTAAGGAGTGGTTTTGAGAAATTTACTCTCGCCCTGACCAGTTTCGCTCAGCGGTTAGAGCATTGGCCCGCGGACCAGAGAGGACCAGGTTCGGTTCCTGCTAAGGGCACGTACCTCGGTTGCAGTTTGTTCCCGGCCCCATTTGGGGTTGTGTGGGTGGCAACCAGTTGATGTCTCTCTCTCTTTCCCCCTCTCTCCCTCCTGCTCTATCTGAAGATAAATGCAAAAATGAAAAAGTCCTTGGGTGAGAAATTTGCTCTCTGTTAGAATTAGATGTTGCAGCAGGAGTAGAACAGAAAGTTCAATAAATGGCTTAAATTAGAGAGACGCTTAATTCTCTTTTACATAAAATTCCAGAAATGGGCTCCAGGGCTGATGTGGCAGTTCAGTGGTGTTATCAACACACTAGGCTCCCATCTTTCAGCCCTTCCGTTCTCAGTATTGACTTATGTTTTTCTGACTCAAAATGGCTGCTGGAGCTCCAGGCCATCTTTCTGCAGAAGCACATATTTGCCAGCCCCGAGCTATGGAATTTTGAACAGATTTTAAGTGGAAGAAGGACATAAGCAATTGGATGAGAGAGTGGTGGTGGTGGCGGCGGTCATGCAGGCTGCTCTACAAAGACCCCCATATTTCTGCCTAGGCGATGGGGTGGGTGGTGGTTGTGGTCTCTTGGATGGGAACACAGGAACAGGAATAGGTTTAGGAAGGTCAGAAAGATAGCAATGAGCACACTTGGGAAAATCTTGAATTTGAAATATTCAAGGGATGTCCATGTTGGTCAGTGGTATCACACAGAAGTCTGGAACTTAGGAAATGACTGTCAGTATTTCCTAAGCTGTAGACATTAGACAAAGGAATGTTCGGCATCCCCAGAGACTATTAAAACTGTGCAAGTGAGTGTGTCTCCCAAGAAAAGCAAATGACTGAATTGAAGTGGACCTAACGGTGATACCCCGTGAACCTTTGAAGGAAGCAAGTCATGGACAGAAGAATGAGCTCAGGTTGGGCTTGAAAATGAGAGAGACAGGTCTGGGGATTGTTTAAGGGAAACAGCAGCTGTTTTCTTTAGCTCCCTTTCACCAGTGGACTGTTGTTGATATTATGGAAGTGTCACAAAGATAAGCATTTTAACGTCACAGAAGATCAGGCACCATAGAATCTGAAAGGTGCCACAAGCCCACACCCTTGGCTCAAGAGGAGCATTGAAGTCTTTAGCATCTTACTCAATTGTTATACATTCTTTCTCATGGAAAGTTATTATTGTCCCCCTCCCCCCCCCTTTTTTTTGTGAAAAACAAAACAACAACAACAAAAAAACAGGCTCAGAGGTTAGGCAACTCATTCTTTTCTGTGCAGCAGAAAGGGATGAAACCCTGGCTTAGAACCCAAGCAACTTTTTATTTTGGTTCTGGTCTGGATTTTGTGCTATGGCATCATGTCTCCCGAACAGGTTAGAGTTTTGATGTGGTAAGTGCTGTGTTGAGACTATAATCTAAGTCTCTGTGCTCTCAGGCAGTCAGAATGCACAGAATAAGTAAGAATTAAAACAAACAAACAAGCAAGAAACTGTCTGGTTCCCAATCTTTTTTCTTTTTTGGTACGTGCCCCTAGTGGGAACTGAACCCTGAACTTTCTGGTCCGCAGGACAACCCTCCAACTGCTGAGCCAAACCAGCCAGGGCTGGTTCCCAATCTTAAAACGTTTCCATGTGATATTCTTTGTTACTGATAATATTATTGCAGACCAAAAAGAGCCTGATTAACCTTTGCAGAATCATTTAGATTTTAATCACAATCTTGTCTGACAGTAGGAACTGAGGGAGTCATGGTTAAGTATGTTCATTTAAGATTCTAGACGGGGTCAACAAACATTTTCTTGAAAGACCAGCTAGAAACTCTGTTAGGCTTTGCCAGCCAGACAATTTCTGTCATAACTACTCAACTCTGCAGCGAGAAAGCAGCTGCATTATGTAAATGAAGGGCCTGGCTGTGTTCCAGTTAAACTTCATTTTCAAAAACTGGTGGCCCAGTTTGCTGACCCCCTGCTCCAGAAGAAAGCTAAATTCTAGAATTTCTGCTTTTAATACTGCAAGAAAAGCATCTGACAAAATTGTGAAAATAGTCTATTTTTCTTTTTCATTTCCAGAACTAAAAACATAGCTAAGTTTGTTTTTTAACATTGACTTATTTGCATAATAATTTTTTATAAGTGTAATGACACTTTTGGGAGAACTGTTGCAAAGTATGAAATTTGATTCCCCATTTCTATTTTGTTTTCTCCTGTGTAGTCTGGATGGGGTTATCAAGGTTCTCCCAGATGTCTCAGAATAACCATACCTGTCAAATCAACCCTAGATCATAGAGAGCCTTGATTTCCAAACTGAGCTGTGGGTTTGCTTTGATCACCATGAATGTGCACCCTGACATCTGTGGGGTTTACAGCCTGGAATCTGTGGCTGAGAGAAAGCTTGGATGCTTGCATTGTTAGAGAAGTTTAATGCAGTTTACTCACCAACGATAAGACCTAGCACATTCAGGAGGCTTTATGGAGCATAAAAACCCTTCAACATTAGTGACTGTCTGGTGTTTATTATTTGTGTTATGTAGATACATATAGCAATCTTAGAAAAGCATGCTAGGTGTAATCTACATGTTGCTAGTTTCTTGATATGTTCAAATTACAAACCTGCATTTGTACCATAGTTGGGTTTTTGGTAATATGAACTATACTGGATTTTGGGGGGAAATACCTTTTTTCTCATAAAAGAACAAACTAGGAGGACTTGAGCATCTTGTGTGCAAGTAAGTGCTGATGATGACAAATGAGCACAATTAATTCGTAGAAGAATCACAAGCAGGTTCTGTCTTCTTTTTAGCAGTTAGTTCTCATTTGTGTGGAAAAAAGAATTTTTCCTAAATGAATAGTAATTCCTTCTTTGTGTTCATTCAGAAGCGCCTTTCCCTCCCGGGAGGCTGCAGGCCTTGCGGTAACACAGGATGCACCTTTAGCACGCGGACCTCTCACTGCCGTTGAGGAGTGTTTATGTGTTTGACCTTTAGCTCCCCTCATGACTTACAGGAAATAAAATACTTCTGCTCATGCAAAAGGTCTTTTGAAGTTAGAGTGACTGGGGAACTGAGAAGACTTGGCTGGGTTTGGGGAATTCTATGTGTCTATTATAATCACCTTCGACAGTCAAGTTTCACCAATTCCCAAATAAAAAGAGACAGTTTTGCCTGATTAAGAGGATGGTTCCGATTTTAGGATGGTCTACTTTCAAAGCTACGTTATAGACGGAATAAGACTATGCACAAGGAGAGCGAGGCCAGTTTGATACAACGTTCAGTTTGCCGTGAGTCTTCAGGATGTAATGGCAATTTGGGGTAACTAGATTTATTTCTCAGATTTTGATTCTATGTGGTTTGCAGATCCCATGTTCACAAACTGTGAACAGTGTGATTTAGAACAAAGAATGTTTACCATACACCATGCTTGGTAGTGCTCCCAAAGACATTTTAGGCTTAAATGAAAAGATTCAATATAAAAATGGAAAGAATAAATCTTAAGGCACTGTCTATGTAGGATGTCCTCATTTTGTTAGATAACACCGTGACACCAAAGGAAGTAACATGTTTGGCACTGATCTTTATCTTAAAACATGCTTCCTCTTTTATAGGTGGTCTTTGGTAATTTCAGTTTACACTCTGCTTCTTTTTAACCTTTCAGCTGACTGAGGTATAGCTTTGATTTTTTTTTTTCATGTTGCATGATTTGTTCTAACTAGCCAGATACCCACCTATTGATTTGAACATATTGTTGCAAACACGTAAATAGTTTGAGACATGCAAATTTTTCTGTATTGGTATTTATTATATTAGTGTTATAGACACATGGAATTTTTGAGATGAAATAACCCAATTCCTTTCTTTTATAAAACAACCTTGTAGGTCCAGAGATGTGAGGAACAAGTGTATAGTCATAAGAGCTAGCGGATGCTGTTCTTAAAAAGATGCTCCTTCCCTTGGGTTCAGCTTAATCTGTAGTAGGACTCATGGTAATGACACAGTAAAATAATTTACCCACTTGATACTATAATAAGTTTACTAGGATTTTCCCCATTAAAAGAGATTCGTGAGTCATTTAGTATTGTCTTCCACGCTTTCATTCTATTCTCTCCTTACATCTGAGAGTCACGGAATCCTGTGGTACCTTTGCCAGTCTGAGGCTGCTGTGTGTTTTGAAATCTCTTGCCCCACACTGATGCCTAGTGTCAACCGGGAAATGTTGTAATTTGTACCAGGGTAGGAAGTTGTGGGAGTGCAAGGTTGGTGGCGGGAAGGAGGCTGGAACCCTCAGAATTTCTACTGAAGCTGAATGTTGCAGCTTAGATAAGTCAGATAAACTGTCGCACTGAATACATCTTTCACTTGTACCTTCTGTATTACATGGGCGATGTCCTTGCCTTCTCTGTTCTCACTGAGACAGTGCACCTCTCATCAGATGTATCTGTCACAACTCCACGATTACGTAAGACTCACGCTGTCACTGACGTGTTCCATTTAGCAATGTCCTACAGATCAGAGCACGTTTGCAGACTGAACTGTGGGCACACACATGGTTGAGGGCACAGGATAGGACCCTTGGTCAGCTAAGCAGAGGGATTTTGTACCCAATCGTGCGAATCTTGAGGTGTCTATTATTGACATCTGAGGTTGCACTTGTTCCGTATTTGTCTGGTGTTCTCATGAAATCCACCCATGCCATTCAGCACCCTACTTTTAGCAACTCCACCCTTGGTCCTCACCTCAGAAAGTGCATAAAACATTTGAGGAGCATCCAACGAGAGCCCAAAAAGCCTCATTAGGAAAGATTTGGGCCCCTGCCTATGTTTTTTTCTGCTCTAACTCTTGCAAAATAAATTGACTTTCTGTTGTAGTGTACTTAATAAAATTATTTAAGCCATGCTGTCAGAATCCAGCCTACAGTCTAGCATTGTTATTGCTTTGAACATTTTTAAAGAAGTAGGTATAAGTTTTCTACACTTTAGACCTGAAAGGTCTGGGGGTAAGTCAGAGTCCACCTTGTTTTGCATTGGGTGCTCTGGTCTAACAGTGCCTGGTCATTTGTGTCTTTTCTAAAATAAATGCGTAAGTGAATTTGAGTGCTCAATACAATCTAGTTAAAGACATACATTATTACTGCACATTTTTGTGAAGACTAAAAATTATAGACCAAAGGAATACAATTCTAGCCATTTATATAAGAAATGAAATAACCAAGCCCTGGGGAGTTAAAAGTGGCTTGTTTAACATAAGCCCCTAATAGAGGCTATCGTGAGACTCAAGCTCAAGTTTAACAAATATTGTTTAAAGATTCAAGTTCACAAGAGCATGAACAATGAATAGCGTTAGTTCCTTTTCTGAGGAGAATGATTCAGGTGAGTTGTACCCTGAGATGGATGCTGTTGGGGCATTAAATAGGTACCCTGTTTTAAGTTCCACACGTTGGGATGGTATTTAGCACTTGGTCACCAGGCTCAGTACTAAGGTGATATTGATGTGGCTTGGAATGCAATGCCACATTCCCTGGTGGCTGGTTCCCTGATTCCAAGAAAAGTGCTCATGGATGTGGGCAATGGGGTTTTCTTGACTGGCTTTTTCTAAGCCTATAGGAAAAAATAGAGAAGTGGCTGACTTCTCGCCTGCATTTTATGCTAAAATTGAGGAAGGATATTTGGTAATTCTTTACTTTGTGCTTGTATATACTATTTAATAGCTGTAGATGAAATATAAAATACTCTCAGGGAAAAGGTCTATTGATATTTCCATTTTGAAACTATCATTGAACTCCAAACAGGTAAAATGGGCAAAACAGAGTCTAGTGCATGGCCCTTCCCCACACCTCACAATTTCCCTAAAGCAAACACAATGGAAATATAGTTTGGAAAATACTCTCTTCCCTAAAAGGTTGCTTTAAAGGCGAGTTCTCCCTTTTGATATTTTTTATCTTTTTTTTTTTTTTTTTTTTTGTATATGCTGGGCTCATTTAGCATTTGGTGTTCCTGATTATCATTCATTTTTTCCCAAAATGAGCCATATGTTCATACCAGTGTAAGAACTTGCCCATTTAGTGACATTTGCTTCTCTTTAAAATCTACTGATTATATAATGGGTATTATAATCTTTAATCTAATCTAGGATGTGGATATTTGGGGAAAGTATCGTTTTGATTATAATTGAATCAATTTCTATTTGTTTGCCTGTTTTGAATATAGTAATTTGTTCCACCTATGTGTTTACTTAATCTTGAAATTCAGATTTACTTTATTATATTAAGAGGACTGAGAAATGGTTTTAGGTAAAGAAAGGTCAAGGAAAATGTACTAGATGCTATGTCATGAGCTGAATTCCTGCAAATACTTTATTTAATGCTATTCTCAACCTCTTTCTCCTCTTTTTTCTTTTTTAGGTGAAGTTGAGTTTGCCGAGGCTAAGCTCCCTGCCCAAGTTCACATAGCTGAACCTGGCTTGCTGGCCCCGGTGCCCATAGGCTTTCTCCCGCAGAGTATATTGGATCAGGGCTCAACACTCATTGGCAAACCATCAAAGTTCCATTTGAACTAAAAGAGAAAAACCTGTTTTCTGAAACGGGAACTCTAATTACATAAAATGGATGCTTCTGAAAACAGTATTGTCGCATGGGGCGGGCTGTAAACCTTGACCAACAGTATGCAAAAAGGGAGTTTAGAGAGGTACTAGCCCTGCACTGTGTTCCCCCCACCAGCGCTGGGAACAAGGTCGTCCAAGGCCTGGTGTAGGTGTGTGGGCCTCTCTGCAGCTGATAGAGCTGCTCTTGGGTCAGGAGCCTTGCTCTTCTGGGCACGGCTGCTTGTGTGGTGCCCCTTCCTTGGCTAAACAGTGGCACTAGTGAGAGGGCTGGGTGAGGGGGTGGGGGTGGGGTGGAGAGGCAGTGGGGGCGGCTGGCTACAGGGGAGTGTCTGGGGGGAAGAATAACCCTGATAGCTCTAAAGTATCTGTCATTCTGGTGGCAGAGAGAACTCAGAGACAGCTCACTAGTTGGTGAGATTTCACGGGGGTTCTGTTCACCGTCACCTCGGGTTCCACACAGCTGGGGCCTCTTCATGCCTGTTTTCAGCTTTGTCATCACTGGTAACCACATTGGCTTTCACTTTTTCACACCGTAGTTGTTACAGATAATGTGAAAACATCAACTGACTGAACATCAACACTGCAAACTCCAGGTGTCTGTATTTCTCAGAGTGGCTCCTGAGCCCATGGCCTCAGCTTTACCTGGTCAGCTTGTTAAAAAATAGATTCTTGGGACCCACTCTAGACTCACTAATTAGTCTCTGGAAGGGGACCCTACTGTGCTCTGTAAACAAGCTCTTCAGATGATTCCTATATACATGCATTTCACTGCTACTGCTTAACACGTATCAAAATATTGATAATTTAGAGATTATGGCTGATTTTTACGTCAGGTCACACCATGAATAAGGTGCAAATTGGTACTGAATTCTTGTTGCTTTAGTTAGGATTCATTCCTATTCATTCATTAAAAATATATGTATTGAGCCCTGGTTGGTGTGACTCAATTGGTTGGAGTGTCGTCTGGTACACAGAAAGTTGAGGGTTCAGTTCCTAGTCAGGGCATATGCCTAGGTTGTGGGTTCAGTCCCCGGTTGGAGTGCTTGTGAGAAGTAACCTATTGATGTTTCTCTCACTTCAATGTTTCTCTCTCTAAAATCAATAAAAACATATCCTTGGGTGAGAATTAAAAAAAAAAAAAAAGATATGTATTGAGTTTTTACTGTATGGGGTCTGGAGGGAAAAGGCAGTCTTTCTCCTCTAGGGATCCCAAGGTTAGGAAGGAATACCCCTCGGTTATGTTTCTTTTTTGTTTTTGTTATTATTATTATTTTTATTTTTTTTGTTACAGATGTTTCTCCTTTTCCCCCATTGATACCCTCCACCCCCTCCCTCCCCACCCTGTCCCCAGCCTTGTTGTCCATGTCCATTGGTTATGCACAGTTACGTTTCAAAATCTCACAGCCCCCTGGGACTCAAACCTTTGATGTTTCCTTACTTTGCTGGATGCCTCACTAAGTAGCCAGGAGGCTTAAATCTGAAGAAGGCAAAAATGTGGTGGGGACTATGAATGCTGGGGGTGGAATATTTGGTTGAGAAATTTTGAGAGATATTTGGATTTGTAAGGAGGGGCTGAATTGCAAAGAGCATTAAATGTTACACTGTGTTGTTGAAATTCACCATTGCAGTAACTAATCTCTTCAAGACAGACAGGGCACTGTAAATTTAATACATTCTTTGTTTTTTTCAGATTCATCTACAGTTTTAATCTTAGGTGTGCGTACCAAAATGCGTACATTCTTATTAAATAATTAACACATATTCACAATTAACAGGGGCAAACTTTGTACAAAAGTTCTGCTACTACTATAATTTTTAAAAAGCATTTATCTCACCAGCAAGAGAGAAGAGAGCTTGGCCTTTTTTTTAAATCTTCACCTGAGAACATTTTTTTGTTTGTTTTTCTTTTTTGTTCAGATAGAGTGGGAGGGAGAGAGAGGAAGAGAGAGAGAGAGAGAGAGAGAGAGAAACATTGATGTGAAAGGGACACATCGATTGGTTGCCACCCGCACAACCAAACCAGGGCTGGGGACAAACTGCATCCGAGGTACGTGCCCTTAGGGGGAACTGAACCCGGGTCTCTCTGGACCACAGGCTGATGCTCTAACCGCTGAGCCAAACTGGCCAGAGCGAGCTTGGCCTTTTTAAAGACAGATAGTTTGAATAGAGGATATAAGATATAGTCACAATTAGAGGAGCAAGCAATAGTTGTTTTCTTGTGGATGTTTTAAAATTTAATTTTTTATATATTTTTTATTGTTCGTTCTTGTTTTTCTTTAGACAGTATAGTCATTTCTTCTCAAATGATTATTTTTGGGAAGTGGGTTTTCTATTGATGGTCTAAAAAGAATCACCTTGATCATTTTAGCTGAGGCAGAAATGGATATTTAATAATTCTTGCATCTCATTAATGCAGCCTTCCAAGATGTTGATTAAACAGAGAGATCGTTTTCCAAGTCCAAAAATGTCAAAACTTTATAAGATACTCAGATTTTATAACAAATAATAAGTAGTTTTGTGCATTCATTTTCTATAATAACCCAAAACATATGCCATTTAAAACCCAGACTTCATATCGGCATCCAATGAACTTTCTAAATTCAGCAAATGTTTACTGAGCCCTAATTTGTGCTAAGCGTAACACCAAGGAAAAAATTGCAAAAATGTATATATTTTTAAATCAAGGACATGTATAAAGACTTTTAGAATAATTTTCCTTGAAAATGATTAAACAATGAAATAGCTTTAGGACTGGAAAATATTATATTTGTTATTGATGCCCCAAAATGATACTTTACATTGTCAATATGTGACAATTTTAGGTGGTCATAAAAAGTGTGAATTAGCCCTTTATGATCAGAGATAGAAATGGCTCAAAATAAAATTGTAGTTATTCCCGGTATAGGTGGGCCTCCTCCCTTCTCCTTGGCTAGTTTGTCTTGGTCGGGTGGACTACACCTTTCAAATCTGATATGGCTTTAAGCCTATGATGGTTTGTCTAGTCCATTAATAAGCAGCAAAAATATGTAAACCGCTAGAAGTTTTTTTCCCTGTGCTTTATTTTAATTCTGTCTTCAGAGTTCTAAATTCGTTGTGGTGACAAGACATGTTAGCTTCCTGGGTCTTTGGAAGAGAGAGGGGAAGGTTTAGAGGTGATCTCAGCAGCTTGCATTTCCTGAACTGGTTGTGGTTCACTTACTAGCTTTATTGACTAAAAGAGCAGATAATTCACATAAAGTCATACGTTAGAATGAAAGGACTACCCGTTAAGTACAAGTAAATATTGATGTGAATGCGCCGAAGACACTCAAAGCATATTAGACTATTGATGAGAATGAATAATACATGTTTTGTGATAGTGCTAGCTTCGTGTGGCAGGGTATTTTAAACGGGGAAAAACCCCCTCTGCATAAGGCTTGCATTCAGTCTACCTTTATATTCAAAGGCAAGCTTAACTATCTGCCGTATTTAGAACAGCAGCATCAATTCAGACTTTTATGGTTAATACTTGCAGAATCACCCTGGCCAGTGTGGCTCAGTGGAATGAGCATCTTCCCATGCACCAAGAGGTCACCTGTTCAATTCCTGCTCAGGGCACATGCCCTGGTTGCATGCTCGATCCCCAGTAAGGGGTGTGTAGGAGGCAGTGGGTGGGTATTGTTCTCTCACATCTGTGTTTCTTCTACCTTTCCCTCTCCCTTCTCTTTCTAAAAATCAATAAAAACATATTTTTAAAAAGACTTGCAGAATCAATCAGGAGATATACTTTGAAAAATTAGTTTCTACAACAGGCACATAATAATTTAAAAGAAAAATATCTTGTCAATATGACTGTAGTGATGTCTGCCTTCTCATCTTTACGTGATGGGTCCTATGCCATGAAATTTGCTATCATGATGATCCCTGGAACTTGGCCATATCTCATTCAGTGGAATGAAAATTCAGTTATAATTTAGCATGCTTATTTCTACTGCTAAGTAAAGCTGAGTTTACATAACTTGTTTATAGTCCTGGTTGTATTGACTCTTACAAGTTTATAATTTGGAAATTGCAGGTTTCAGATTCTGCAGTGTTTATCAAGAACCCATTGTGCACTAATAACTATAAAACAAAATCTTTGTCTGAGATCATCAGATATATGTTGAATAAATCTGAAGAAAGGCTTTGGTCAGTGTTCAGATGAGGCTAGATTTATTTTACTGCCAAAACTCCCAATACAACACAGCAGACTATAAGAGGATTAAGCAATAAAGATACAGATAAACAACCAGAGATGGATGGCTTATCCAAGACAAGACCAGATTGCATAACAAGGAAAGTAACAAACAGAATAAAGGAGTTCTTAAGACTTAAGGTTCTTTTTCTATTTACATCGAGAATCCATGGCTAGATACCTGTGCATTCCCTTGTCTCTTAGTCCCTTTATAATGCAATGAGCCTATTTGCTTCACTTTTGCACACCAGCTTATTTCACAATAAGACCTTTCCAGGTTTAGTGGTCACTATGTTAATTCTCTAACATTTTAGTTTATGAAATGTCTGTTCTTTTCCTCTCAGTACTGAGTGTTGTAATATGAAAGAAACTGAGAAGATAAACAACTGGTCAAATAAAGACCCAAAGTACTGAGAGATAAAGGACTATTTCACAGACACATGCTCTAACATTTACTATAGTGAGATTTTTTTGAGTCTTTGGTCTGGAATCATTCAAATTTGACCATCCATACTCACTTGAAAGAGAGTGATGCTGATGTGGAGTCTGGGAATTTGCCCCGCTCCTCCCCCCGCCCCCCCCCCCCATCTGTATAGTAAGTGTCCCTCTTACCAAGCTTCATTTTGATGTACTTTCTGAGTCTTCAAGAACCTTGACTTTTGCCTTGACTTTGCCTACATTCTTTTATGTCCACCATTGTGGGTGTCCTTTCTGGCTTTCCATATGCTCTTTGAGCCCTTCCAAAGAGAGGCATATGCTTCATTCTTTCAACCGAGTCACTGCAGGGTCAATAGTGGACAACTCATCACCAGAACAAATTACACAGTTTCTGTTCTTATCTTTCTTAACCTTTTTTGCAGAAGCATAGAAGTCTTCTATCTGCTTTCTAAAATTCCCTCTGTTCTTTTGATTGCTGAGACACATTTTCCCCCCTTTAACTCTTTGAAGAGCTGTTTTTCTGCTTTCTGCACCTAAACACATTCTATTAGGCAAACTTTATGGCTGGGCCTTCCAGCGGTGCTCCCTCCTTGGCGGTGTGCTCACTATCTCCTAGATGTAAACAGGATTCTCTTCTCATCTTGACGAGACCCTTCCGGTTGGTTCACTCTGATGGAAACACTTTCCACTTCCCCAACTTCACCTGCAGATAGAGAGCCATCTTTTAAGGCACTTTACCATGATGGTTAACAAACTTCGCTCAAGAGCCAGAGTGCCTTAGTTCACCCCACATCTCCAGACTACTAGTTGAATGATCTTGGATAAGTTTTTTACCTCCAACATTTTTTAGTTTCCTCGTGGTAAAGTGGAGATAGTGACAATTCCTTCCTCGTAGGACTGATGAGACTGAAGACAGCCCTAGGCAGAGTACGTACTGTGTGTGTAAATATTTATTCCAGCTCAAATTCCACCTTCTCTATAAAACTTTTCCTGGATCTCCTGAATCCAACTAAAGGCCATCTCTTCTGGGAAAACTCTATGGTTTTTCACTCTGTTATGACACTTAACTGACTCTCATTTTAATTATCTCTGTATGTCTTATCCCTCCTGCTAGATTGGAGTAGGCTTATGCTCACTTATGTCCCCTATCATTGCTTACACTTATTACCCACTTCAAAATTTCTTTTCCCACTAAGATCAATTTTTCTAGAATCATTTGTGAACATCTGAAGTTCTTGAGGCCATTCTGTATATTGAATTTTGACAAAAGATCCCCAAAGACGCTTTGACAGTGCTTATGTAGAGCTAGCCTGGACTTTCATGAAGGAAAAAGATGGAGGGGTCACTTGTGATTAATTTTCTATTGTATTGTAGGGGCTTTTTGACTTTCTAAGTCATTTTAATGAAACTTTTTTTGAAAAAATTGGGTTGTAGAAGTGTGAGTCTGTGTGCCCTCTTTTCCAAATATTTCTTATACATCCTTATAGTACATTTTTTACAATGCTGAGTGAATATTTTTATTGTGACAAGGGAAAAAATTGTCTGGAAAATGTTTTCTCTGCAATTTTACTCATGGCGTGTAATAGGTATGCCTCAAAAACTTAGACATAGATTGACAATTCTCTCCCCAAAGGACATTCTCATCTCCTAAATGGCAGTGATATTATAATTGCTGAATAGAAGCTTTGACTGAATCAGATGCTGAGAACAACTTAAAAACTTGACAGCAAATCAGGGTGACTGAGCACATCCTGGTAGGAACACTAAAAATGCACACAGGCTACATTACCTTTATTTCATTTTCCTCTTTTAGATTTTTTTTAGAATAAAAGTCTTGACCATGTAAAAGAAAAAAGCCAGCCATTTGTTGAAAAGAGAAATTGTTGGACAAACCAAATGTTTTGATTTTCCCTCTGTCCTTGTTGAAAAGAATCTGTATAAATTCTTTCCTTAAGGTAAAAATAAAAGGTTGTTCTTTTTCCCTTTGTCTCAACCTGTGCTTTAGCTAGGTTTGATCAGTAACTTGGATTCTTTAGGTCCGAGTAATTATAAACCCAGCTCGTTTGGTGATGAGTTTGTCTGCAGATGCAACCCAGGAGTCAGTTCTCACTTTCTTTGTGATCTTAAAAATAATATCAATATAGATTGCCATATATAAACACATTGAACCTTTGCAGCCCCGAATTCACAGTGACAATTGCTTACTCTAGGGTACAGGTCATATGCTGCAGCCACATGCCTAACTGTGAAGAAGCACTGATTCATTCTCAGCACCCTGTGAGGCCGGTGTCTTTTCTTCTGATTGTGAGATGGAAACAATCAAAGAGAGACTATTTCTTGTCTTGATTACATCCCGAAGCAACAATCAAACCAGAAATAACACTCCCGTCTCTGGCACACACACAGCATATTCATGTTGGGTGTGCTGTAAACTTTAGTGGCCATCTTCATCATTGCCTGTTCGATGTCATCCTTAAGAACGATATTCTCTTGGTTCTGGATGAAGTGGTTAATTAATCTGGGTTTGTATCTTCAAAGTGGAAATTGGGCACTGGATGGGACCTTGGTGTAATTCAAACTGTCCTACATAGGAAATATCTAGATATTATTAGTGAGAGACAGAAGACTAAAAATAGCACATGAAGCCATTCATAAACATAGTAACTTTGGGGTCATATGGAGAAATTCTGTACTAGTCATTTTCTTGTTTTGTTTTATAGACCAATGAATGCATGCCAATAATTTTGTTGTTGCACAATCTTATTGTTACTCATTGACAGTAACAAAAATGTAAAAATACACTTGTGAGAAATGGAAAGGGGAGGCGTCATGGAGTATGTAGTAATTATAGGCAGAATACAGTGTGTATAAGCCCCCATGATTTTGGGATAATTAATGCCTGGAAACTGTGTTATTATGCAAGGTCGCATTTTTCGGAAGAGAGACAATATGATAACTGGGGTTTGCATTTTTTATAACCAACAAAGTGCTATCAAAACAAAGGTTCAGCCCTGGCCGGTTTGGCTCAGCGGTTAGAGCGTTGGCCTGCGGTCTGGAGAGACCCGGGTTCGGTTCCCGCTAAGGGCACGTACTTCGGTTGCAGTTTGTTCCTGGCCCTGGTTGGTCGTGCAGGTGGCAGCCACTCGATGTGTCCCTTCATGTCGATGTTTCTCTCTCTCTCTCTCTCTTCCTCTCTCTCCCTCCCACTCTATCTGTACAAAAAATGGAAAAATATCCTTGGGTGAGGATTAAAAAAAAACAACAACAAAAACAAAGGTTCAACATTTATAAGTGGTGATCACCAACGTATCAAAACATCTAAAATTCAGTATGTGCGCTATTAATTACCAATAATTTTGCTTGCTAGCAAGGTACAGAAGGGGTCTTTCAAGCTACTTGGATGACCCGGGTCTGTGGGATGCCTGACGGCATGCTATTTCTTAGCCCTGCCTCAAAGGACTGAAATCTTTTTTTTTTTTAATTTATTTTTATTTATTTATTTTTATTAATTAATTAATTTATTTTTGTTACAGATGTTTCTCCTCCCCCCCCCACTGATTCCCCCCTCTTCCTCCCTCCCTGCCCTGTCCCCAGCTTTGTTGGAAGGACTGAAATCTTGAAGTTGGTGATGACACTGCTATTGCTTCTCCTACTCAAACTCCTTTCAGTCCAACATTCCCCTCTTCTCCCTCACCCACACTCTGTTCAGTAAGTGTTATATTTCAGGGACTAAAGAAAGGCAACAGGAAATGATAGCTTCCTGAAAACTTACATTGCATTGGAATGCCATAAAAAGAACTTCCCTTATGGCTAAAATATGGATTAGACGCTACCTCCGTGTGTAGGGCTGTGCCTTCCTATGTCTTAAAACACTGGCAGTTTTCTTGACTGCAACCAAAGACAGTGGGGCTGAGCATGTGTTTTCACTTGGTAGCAATCATAGGATCTGAGAAACTGTCCCTGGAGGAGGCAGAACTGTCTGTCCTCTAAAGAGACTACTTAGGACCAATTCAGCTCAATGGCTCCACTTACCATAGCAACTGGCGTCTGCCAAATTGGGCTCCCTCTTAGCACTAGAGAAAGGGCAACTATTCTGATGTGCTTCTTGATTCATAATACAATTACTTTGGCTGCGGTGCAGAATGGGGTAGAGGCATCAATCTTATACTGCTGGATACTGGCATTCTTGTGTGCCTTTGACGATGTTGAGCAGGCTTATGGGATGGAATATTTGTCTTAAGTGTTTTTTAAGTTAAAAATGCAAAAACAGCCCTGGCCAGTTTGGCTCAGCGGTTAGAGCGTCGGCCTGCAGTCCAGAGAGACCCAGGTCCAGTTCCTGTTAAGGGCACGTATCTCGGTTGCCGTTTGTTCCTATCCCTGGTTGGTTCGTGTCCCTGGTTGGGTCGTGCGGGTGGCAGCCACTCGATGTGTCCCTTTCACATCGATGTTTCTTTCTCTCTCTCTCTTCCTCTCTCTCCCTCCCACTCTTTCTGAACAAAAAATGGAAAAATGTTCTCGGGTGA
Organism: Molossus molossus; assembly: GCF_014108415.1. NCBI lineage: Eukaryota > Metazoa > Chordata > Mammalia > Chiroptera > Molossidae > Molossus > Molossus molossus. The sequence continues at coordinate 25,831,436 of NW_023425366.1, read as the reverse complement.
GGATAAAAAAAAATTGCAAAAATAGAGATTATTTCTAGTGGAGAAGTAGATTTTCAGAATTAGCAGTGTAGGGAGGGGGAAGAAAGACTGTAATTCAAAATGAGAAGCTCTCTCTCTCTCTCTCCCCTCTTTATGTACGGGTAACAAATTTTTGTTCTTACTGTGTTTAAAAGTCACCATGACCCTGTGCTGATATTCCCAAAGCAAAGCTGTTGGCATTTATAACCCATAACTGGCCTGAAACTCTTTTCCAACTTATAAACTCCTGGAAACATTTTCTAAAATGTTGCATCCCAATTGCTCTGTAAAAATGGTGATATGTCCTAGTTTGGTTATTGTATCCACACACAGCTCAGTGCATCAGCATTGGTCCGACTTTCCTTGCTGGGCCACTCAGTGGCTAGTGAATGACCAAAATGTGGAGAAACACAGAGGTGGTTGTTTCCCTGCAGCTCAAATTTAGGTTTAAGTGATTTCCAGGGTGGATTACTAGTTGCTGTAACTTTTTTTTTTTTTAACAACTTTTTTCTTTTTTAACTTGGAAGTTCCAACTTCCAACTTTCTACACCAACTGATTTCTTTCACAATTAGATGCAATGAAAATGAGAAAAATAATTAAAATGTGCCCATTGCTCTCTCTAATTGTTTAAGGGTCATGATACAAAGCTCCACTGGCCAATAGGGTAATGAAACGTTTAGGGACAGAGAGTACCTGAGTTTCATCATTATCTTGTCAATATCTTGAGTTCTGAGTCACCACAGATCTGTACCAACCCTGTGACCCGGGGCAGGTAACATTCCTGAGATGAGAGCGCTGCCCACTTGCCAGCTTCTTAGTGGCCCTGCCTTTGACCTCCAAGACGGTACCTTCCTACCTCACCTCATTGGGTTGGACTCAGGTGTTTGCCTGTATTGCTCCAGGAAGTTAGTTAGAATTTCCATATGGGAAAAGGAGGATGCTAATGGTATACTTACTATCTCATGGTACTGTTGAGAAGATTGAATCCAATAACTTAGTACTGTGTTTAGGATTAGGATTGTGCCTAATACCCAGGAGACAGTTAATAGATTTTAAACTGTAATTTTACCCTCAGGTGTAGGCAAGGTTTTCACCCATATTGTCTTGGGAAATAATCAGCTACCTTGCCTTTCCAGGGTTCTAGTGGATTCTATAAGTCTCCCTGTGATACCTCACTATAACCTACATAAGAAAACGAGCAAAAGTAGGAGTATTGGTTAATTTTGTGTTTGAAAAACAAACAGGAATGGAGATGCACTTTCTTACTTACCACTGGACTATGTACATTCATTTCCTCCCCAGAAACAAATCACAGCTGGGCTTAAAACGAAGAATAGAAAGTGGCCCTGTTTCAGAAAACCAGCTTTAGTAACATAGATTTTAGGTTTGTAAACCAACGTGACTTTCAGTCTCTGGGGATAACTATGTAGAATTTCATGCTGTGTGTGTCAGAACATAGAGCCCCTATGTTATATTCACAACACATATTTGGTCTTCCGTTCTGTAATCTCCAAGTTGGTGTGTGGGTTTCTATTGTAGAAATGGGAGTCTACCCTAAAGGCAGGCCTGTCAGGTTTTCTATCTCTTAGGTCTCTTGACAGATAAGAGCTGAAATTATTTTGACATAACATCATTTATGCATATTGGCTAACTAAGAATTTAATAGAAGATTTCTAACTATAATTTAAAATACTGATCTAGTTTATCTCATTCTATTTAGATCTATTGCCTTTGTGATTGCTTGTAGGGTTATGGTATATTTAGTTATAGTTTTACCACATCTGATCGCTCCCACTTCTGAGGAAGAAATAACCAAAGATGAAGTAAACTAGAGCCCAGCTGCCGGATATCTGAAGTGCTCATGACCTTTTTAGAAAAAAGATATGTAAGAGAAATCCTTTGATAACATAAGAAAGGTCTTTCTTAAGAATAGAAACATTAGCTCTGGCCAGTTTGGCTTAGTGGTTAGAGTGTCGGCCTGCGGTCCAGAGAGGCCTGGGTTCGGTTCCCGCTGAGGGCATGTACCCCGGCCCTGGTTGCAGTTTGTCCCTGGTCGTGGTTGGGTCATGTGGGTGGCAGCCACTCGATGTGTCCCTTTCATGTCGATGTTTTCTGACTCTCTCCCTCCCACTCTATCTGAACAAAAAAAACAAAAAATGGAAAATGTCCTCGGATGAGGATAAAAAAATAAAATAAAAGAATAGAAACTTTATTGATTTTCACCTCCTTCAGCTGGTAAAGCCCCTCCAGACAGGAAGTTAGCTTACAGAGTAGGAGACAAGGTTTGACTTTGGTCAGATTCTTTAGTTAGTGTTCTCTTACCCAACACTCAGCTTTCAGAATAAATACAGATTACTTCACTGTTGTGACTTATGATTTCAAGAAGCATAATGAATAAGCAGCAAAATTTCTCTTTTAAATGGATGATATTTTTTAAAAAGACTCGTCAAAAAGTGCTTTATAATTCTGTCAGGAGTAGAGCTGACCTGAACCCAGTCAGATGGTCTCACCTGTTCACTGGGGCCCAGGTCAAGATTCTCTCTCTCTCTCAGATTTATTAGTGGGAATGAAAGAGAATATTGGAGTGTTATTTCTGCAATACTTCATCAAGGACAAGCAACCAATTTTCCTCTAAAGAGCAATATTTCAGTGGGTTCCCGCTGATACATGATACCATAAAAATGCATTTGAAGAAGAAAAAATGCAGTGCCTGTTTAGCTCTGGCCGCGGTTTTGGACTGAATTTATTATTTATAAATTTAAATTATTTATCTGGATTAGTGTTGTGCTACCAGAGGAGAAAAATTCAAATACAAAAGCATATTCTTATGCCCAATCAAAATGTCATCTAGGAAGTTGAAGACGTAACTTTGAGTGAACAAGGCTATTAATGACTATTGAACTCGTATATCTAGTTTGAATCATAATTAGAAAATTGGTAGTGAATAACACTTTTTTTTTCTTTATTGATTTTAGAGAGAGAGGAAGGGAGAGGGAGAGAGAGATAGAAACATTGATGAGAGGGAATCGATTGTCCGCCTCCTGCATGCCCCCCACTGGGGATCTGGCCCAAAACCTGGGCATGTGCCCTGACCAGGAATCCAACCAGCCGATCTCTTGGTGCATGGGTCTACGCTCAACCACTGAGCCACACTGGCTGGGTGAAAGACTTTTATATCACTATTGGAACTATGTCTTTTAAGCCAAAAACACCTTGAAAAGCAATGAATATATATCTGACACAAGTAGCAACCGAAATGTAACCAGAGACACTGTGCTTTTCATTTTTGGGGGGATCGTTTCCCTTTTTTAGCTGGTCCTACTTAATGAGCTAGGCCAAATTCTGCTTGACTTAGGTCTTTGAAGATGTGTGTGCTTACCCAAACATACGCATGAATAATGGAGTTTGAAAGAAGTTTGTAGTTTAAGATTATTTTCTTGAAATTTGTGATCTCTGCTTTATTACAGCTGTGCCATTTCTCTGGAAAGCATTTTATTTTTTATTTATTTTTGTTAAGCCTCACCCAAGGATATATTTCTAATGATGTTTAGACAGAGTGGAAGGGAGGGAGTGGGGAGAGACAGAGAGAGAAACATCGATGTGAGAGAGACACACCAGTCGGTTGCCTCCCACATTATCCTGACCGGGGCCAGGGATTGAAACTACCAACAAGGCATGTGCCCTTGACCGGGAATTGAACCCGAGACCCTTTGGTCTGAGGGCCGATGCTCTAACTGCTGAGCCAAACTGCTAGGATTAGGAAGCAGTTTAAAAAGGAAGTCTCTCACTAACTGTGCCATGATTTACAATGGTGGCTAGTGCCACTTTGTACCTGTGTTGCATCTTGGGTGTTTGCATTGGACGTTGGAGGGCAGATAAGAAACATACTGCTCCACTTCTCTTCATTATGGACAGGCTTAGTCTTTAATCACCGATTCTTTGATCTCAGCTTCTTTCCTCAACTTGCTGTAATTAGACAGTGTATAACAGAACTTTTTTTTTTTTTTTTTAATGATTCAGTGTTTTATTTATAACTGGCAAAACACATGTAAAAATTTACCATGCGGATCATTTGAAAGTATAGTTCAGTAGTGTTCTGAACTCTTTGTAAAGTACTTAAAAGCTTCTTCATCCATTCTGGCTGCTGTAACAAGTTACCATACACCGAGTGGCTTTGAAACAATAGAAATGTGTTTCTCACAATTCTGGAGGCTGGGAAGGCCAAGAACAGGTGTGGGCAGACTCAGTGTCTGCAGAGACCTGCTTCCTGATTCCACACGGCTGTCTGGCGGTGTCCTCACCTGGGAAGGGGCAGGGGAGCCCTGGTGGTGTCTTCTAAGAGAGCACTGTCCCCTGCGTGAGGGCTCCAGCTCCATGGCCTAATCACCTACCAAAGGCCCCACCTCCAAATACCATCACATTGGGGTTAGGGTTTCAACATATGAAGAGGGGGGCACAGACATTCAGTCTAGAGCCACAAGTAACTCCTTTTGTTCTGGTTTGTGTTGTGTTGTGTTACAGAACTCCAAGATGGGAGGCAAGCTGAGCAAGAAGAAGAAGGGGTACAATGTGAATGATGAGAAGGCCAAGGACAAAGACAAGAAGGCTGAAGGAGCAGGGACGGAAGAGGAGGGAACCCCGAAGGAGAACGAGACCCAGGCGGCTGCGGAGACCACAGAGGTGAAGGAGGGCAAGGAGGAGAAGCCAGAGAAGGATGCCCAGGATGCTGCCCACAAGCCCGAAGACAAGGAAGGCGAGAAAGACGCAGACGCTCCGAAGGCAGAGCCTGAGCAGACGGAGGGAGCCGCGGAGGGGAAGCCGGAGCCCCCGAAGGATGCGGAGCAGGTGGCCACCTCGGGCCCTGCTGCAGGTGATGCCCCCAAGGCTTCGGAGGCCGAGGCCCCTGCGGAACCCACGGCCGCCACCAAGGTGGATGACAAGAGCAAGGAGGGAGGGGAACCCACAAAGACTGAGGCTCCCGCAGCTCCTGCCTCGCAGGAAACGAAAAGTGACGGGGTCCCAGCTTCAGACTCAAAACCCAGCAGCACTGAGGCTGCCCCATCGTCCAAGGAGACCCCAGCAGCCACGGAAGCACCCAGTTCCACGCCCAAGGCCCAGGCCCCAGCAGCCCCAGCAGCCCCAGCAGCCCCAGCAGACGAGGTTAAGCCTGCCGAGGCCCCGGCAGCTAATTCCGATCAAACCGTAGCAGTGAAGGAATAACAAGGACAGCCTATGAAAAAAGAGATTACAGCTTAAAAACAACCTGTTTCTCTCTCTCTGTCTCTGTCTCTCTGTCTCTCTCCTATACTAACTTGTTTCAAATTGAAGTAATGATATGTATTGCCCAAGAAAAAAAAAAAGAAGAAGAAAAAAAAAGGAAAAGATGTCCCATCAAGGGAGGGAGGGGGGTGGGGAGAATCCAAATAGTATTTTTGTGGGGAAATATCTAATATACCTTCAGTCAACTTTACCAATCGGTCCTGGCTTTTCAAGGTCAATGTCTGAAAGTACAGTACACCTTTTGTACCTGAACTGCTATTACCTGCAATCCGCCACTAAGATCTGATATCTTGTCTTCTGCAAGGGGAGTTGGGAGTGATGCGTTTGATTCTGCCCACAGGGCCCGTTCCAAGGCAATCCGATCTTTATGAAAGCAGTATTTTCTGTGTTTTCTTTTTAATTTGCAGTCCTTCTTATTTTGATATTTTTTAATGTTTGTGGATGAATGCCAACTTTCAGACAGCCCACTTAGCCTGTCCACATGTATCTCCATGCCAATACTCCATTCTTCCTCCCCAGGTATTTTTGGGAGTAACAATCATTCTCTCATCTGACTTAGCCTCCCTAGATTTCTCATGACGAGTTAATGCATGTCCGTGGTTGGGTGCACCTGTAGTTCTGTTTATTGGTCAGTGGAAATGAAAAAATAAACATGTCTGCGTTCATTGCAGTTCCAGTTTCTCCTCCATTCTGTGTCACAGACACCAACACACCACTCATTGGAAAATGGAAAAAAATAATATTTAAAAAAAAAACAAAAAAAATGTACAATGGATGCATTGAAATTATATGTAATTGTATAAATGGTGCAACAGTAATAAAGTTAAACAATTAAAAAGAAGTAATAATGACTGTTGGTTTTGTTTTGCCACCCCCCCACCCCCCTAGATAATTAGCCTCAATGGAGAACAAAGCAATGGGTCTGGCATTTTCCAGGATATATTTGGGTAGAAATATAAGGTAGTATCCTCAAATTTTTGTGAGTATTATCTGTTTAAAAAATTTGTTGGATCAGTGCCAATAAATTATCTTGGAAGAGGCTAAGCTGAAAACTTACCATGCCGATGGGTATGCACTCTACAGAAATGTGGGTGTGGCCCTGGCCGGTTTGGCTCAGCGGTTAGAGCGTCGGCCTGCGGTCCGGAGAGACCCGGGTTCGGTTCCCGCTAAGGGCACGTACTTCGGTTGCAGTTTGTCCCCGGACCAACCGGCCCTGGTTGGTCGTGCGGGTGGCAGCCACTCGATGTGTCCCTTCACGTCGATGTTTCTCTCTCTCTCTCTCCCTCCCTCCCACTCTATCTGTACAAAAAATGGAAAAATATCCTCGGGTGAGGATTAAAAAAAAAAAAAAAAGAAATGTGGGTGTGGTTAATTTACTTCAAATAAAATATTTTGAATAAAACAATTGAAAGAATAGATCTGATCTGGAAGATTGGGAAGAAATGAATTATAAAATCTTACAGAAACATTGTGTTGAAACAAAGTGGTGAAACCACTGGCGCTCAGTTTATTTTATCCCTTTATTCATTATACTCACTGGTGATAGAGCCTGGGAAGGGGGCTCCGCGTTGTGATCAGGCGGAGAAGCAGCGGTGTGAAAGCAAGCACAGAGCTGACCTTTATGGTGTCCAGAGTCCTATCCAGGTCTTGCCACTCCTGGATGGCCAAGGCCCTACTAACCGCCAGGCTGCCCTGCTTTATCTGCACGAGGGCAAAAGCTCTATGATCGCAGGAAAGACCCTTGCAACTTCGGAAATATATTGACTTGTTTGTGTGTATATCGGGTGGCAATTTTATATTGTGATGAATATGTATGTCCCAACAGATGTGATGTCACCTCCATACCCCGATTTCTCCCCCAAACTCTCAGTTTGCTCAGGTTTCATATATCCCATAGATGGGGAAGGGGTAGGAGAATGAGTATAAGCCATGACTTATGGAGTGGCCAGGCATGCCCATCAGTTCTTGAACAGAAGAAAGGGAATTGTCCCTTGGATCTTGGTAGTAATTTTGGTCTTTTCCAATTGGATATTAGAAACCAAATCTCAAATATCAAACACTTAAACATGAACTTAACCCTAGCCATGATAAAGATTACTCATGGTTGAATCAGTTAAATGTCAAGTTTTGGGGAGAGTAGGATTAGGTAATAATTGCCCAGAGTGATAAATTCAATTTATCCTCTAACACAAGAAGTTTTCATACTTGAACATAGGGGATTTTCTATAGAATATGAGAAGAGCCAGTACACTGAAATTATCCCCAAAGGGACCTTAGCAATACAGTAGATGAGGATGAACCTGAAATTGTTCTTATGCATTACGTTACACATGATTAAAAAAGGGGGAACAAAAATTCTCTCCAATTACTTTCTGAGTGAACTGTAGTCTGTACCATACCTAAAACATTGCTAGTGGGTAATACTGGGGAAGAAGAAGTGAAACAATATTAGGCAGATATACCTGGTTGGATTCAATTCTTGTCTATGATCACCTTTAGGTACTTCTTGTTTCTATAGTGAAATAAATTTGAACTCTTAATGCTTGAAAGCACAGCATATGAGAAATATGTAAACACAAAGCCACCAAGCAACTGTTTTAGGTATGAAAAACAGCACAGGACTGTCCAGATTGTTAACAATGTGTCCCAGCATATATAAAAAATAGCTCGGGGGCGGGTTGTTAGTGGTGGTAGGGAGACAGCAGACTCAGTGAACCATGGAGGACATTTATACAGTGACTAACATTGAACAGCATACACTTCTTGCAAGTAAATGTGCTTGGTGGAAGTAATATATATCTACTGTCTTTTCATCTGCTTTTAATTAAAAATTCACTAGGCATTTTGGTGATTAGAACAATCAAATCAGCCTCCTGGATTAATATTTATTACTATAAATCACTGTCTAGGAGTAAATGAAACTAAGACATTTTTCTCAGTTTATTTACACTTAGAATTGTTGAGTCGGGTATAGGAGAATTAAAATCTAAGCTAGATATTTTTTTCTTTTTTCTAACTCTATTAGAATTGTGTTCATATAATTAAAAGTACAGAAATGTAGTCACTGAAATATTTAAATCAGAAGTTTAACCTAACCATGGCACATAACATTAATTTTATCATACCTAAGAAACACTTAAGATGCAGTTTGAAATTGTATATTCAACAGAAAATGTTATGCATGGGAGTGATTGGTTCAGCCAGGCAGGAAACAGTGTTGGGCATCCAGGTTAATTTTGGATTAACCTAGATTGCTCCTTCCTCGTGAGTGATCTAAAATGAAGGGAAGGCAATACATAGGCTCTGCTTAACAGACAAGTCAGCACTCTTTGGGAACTCACCACCTATTTGACCTACTAACTCATAGATGTTCAACATCTCCATAAAGAATAAAGGGGTTCCAGGGTCTAACACTTGTTGAGTGCCCATGAGCCTACTGCAAGGAGAAATTAACAGGAATCAAAATGTACTTGTTCAAGGTTGCCAGCTTTCTCTTTCCACCTTGAAGTTCCTGTCTAGTAGCTGACACTTTCTCTGCATGGTGGGGATGGACCCAAATCCCCAAGAGCTGGGATGCACCAGGCATCTCAGGATGGCCCTACCTGGCCTCAACCCTAAGAAAAGACCATCTTTAGTTGTCCCAGACCATTAAGGCAGAGGTCACACATGGCCACGATCCAGGAATGACATTCACCAGTTTTCGAAAGTCTCTTTCAGTGGGGTCCAGACCCAGGTCTAGTGCACAGTAGGGAATTGGTTGTCAACTCTAACGCTGGCAAGGTCTAGACATTCTTCAGCTGCCTACGTTGAGTAAATTATTAGGTGTCAGCAGCTACACAAAGTCAGTTTTCATAAAGCATCCTGATACCTTAAATTTCATTAAATGAAACTTCATGGTATATTGAAACTGTCTTCATCAAAACACATGCACTGTCGGATATGGCTCTGGTACACCCATTTTCTGTTGTTTCTTTATACATAGAGGGCACAGTAAATTTCAGTAGCTTCATTTAGGGGGGAAATCTATTTGTAAAATTTATTAATTTAGTGTTATCCAACATCTTGTCTCAAGATTGATGAGGTTAATCTCCATCCTTTTTATTTCTATTTTGCTTTCTGAGAGTAACAACACAGTTATTTTGAGCTTTGTTTTTAACTAATTTGCACAGTGTCAATAACTCCTTTATAAAAGGAGGCAAAATTTGCTTGATTTTTGGTCTGCCAAATACTTAATATTTTAAATATTTAGCTCAGAGGTTGCTTTTCAGACAGGATGTCTTTTTTTTTTCCTTTTATTTGCCCTCTGCTAATGGAAAAGAAAAATGGGCAATATAGGAAGTTTTTAATGAAGTTATATCTTTGATTTTTAAAAAAGCTATTTCTTATCATGAGACCATATGCTTCATGTCTTTTTAACAGTAGAAATTTTATTAGTGCACAAAATCTCAAACCTCAGGTTCCATACATTTCTCCAAGTTTTCTCAGTTTTAATTTTAAGAGAAGTTTACATTCTGAAGCTGTATACCTACTTTCACATACATATTTAAGCAAATTCCTAGAGCAAGTATCTTTTTGAAAAAGACCCATGATCTTAAAAAGAATATTCTGTTTAACTGTATACCATGAAATAGAAAAATTAAATAACAATATCATATTCCTCTATCTCCTGTACATTTGACCTCTGTATTTTCCAAAGGTACAGATGTCACCTTGGTTCCTCATTTTGTTTTGTTTGAAGGTGGCTTTGTGTTTCCTGAGTTTCCCTCTGAGACCAGGAAAACTCACCATTAATATCAGTCATTTATAAATTAATCAGCCATATATAAAATATTATTTCTTTTGTTTTAACTTCTTTAGATCACTGTGTTAAATGGTCAAATGACAGAATGATAGATCTATATGCATGGATTTAGAATCATTTAGAGAACATTTATATGTGCCTTTTTCACATATGCTTTTGCTTATATAGCCCAGGATTTAAGTAAGTGTAAAAGAGTCTCAACAAAAAACTGTTTGGGGGACTTCTCATCTTGAATATGATTTTCCATATATTTCCCTAATTCTGAAGCAGAGTTTCATATAATGAAAACCAAACAGTAATAGGCCACAGGCTTCTCTGAAGTTGTGGGTATAGAAATGTATATGAAAGCTTTTAAAAAAATATATTCTGATAATTTTTTAAAAATGATCTAAAAGATGGAATTCCACTCACTAGCCAGAAAGCCTTATTATTGGCAACCTCACTATCTTTTGGCTTTTCAAGCTTTGCATTTACAAGTAGAACATGTGTTTGAATAGGCACCAAAAATTCTTGCCTTCTATTTGAATAAGTGATTTCTTAATGGAAATTGGATTATATTTAAGAGCCAAAGAACCAGAAAGCCAGGCCCATGATATTGTTACTTAGAGGGAAAAGACACTTTTTTTTTAACCTTAAAGAAAATATACTAATTTGTATGATACTTTTGATAACAAAAGGAATGGGGAAAAAACAAACAAACAAACAAACAAACAGCCCTCCACCCCTTAAAAGGAAAATAACTCTCTTAATGGAAGGGAAAGACTACCTGTCAGCACATTACTGACAGAAAGAGCTCTGTTTTGAGATTTGCCATGAAAAGAAGGGGATGGCATGCCTGATTATAAGAGCCTTTTATGCAGGTTTGGGCAATTTGATCTGACAGGTGAACCCCATTAAGAAAACTGAGGAGCCGGTCCTAGGGCAGCAGTGAACAGTTTTCATCCTACTCAGCCTTGGCACAGACGGTTTAGAGCTGCCTCTGGGCCAGAACGCCCACTGCAGCTCACCAAGTCTGACTAGTATGCAAATCCGTTGCAGGGTGGTGTGTGTGTGTGTGTGTGTGTGTGTGTGTGTGTGTGTGTAGAGCAGACACTATATTTTGCAGAGACTATATTCAGCTGCCTTCACTTGCAACTCAAATTGCCTTGATAATTACAGCAAATTTGATCATTTCAGAATAAAACATACACTAGTAATATTACAAAACCAAAAATAATATAATTAGAGGACAAACTAATTAGAGTACCCCAGAAAAGAGCTGCTTATTTTTGACGTTAGTGGAAACTTTATTATAACGTTTTTATCTTTTATTTCCTCCCTTCCTTATTCTGTTTTCTCTACATTTTGTCTTTCCCAACCAGTCTTCCATTTATTTTGTCAGCTCATTAAATTTTAAAGTGATAATGTCCTTCCTTCCTTCCATCACCTTCACACTGAGGCAAAAACACTTATACTGAACCAGAACTATGAAAATTATATACAAGTTTAATGTGTAGTTCTCAAATACACTTTAAATATACTGTTCTTTCTGACTTTGCATAACTCTTATTATTTATCTGTTCAGAAAGAACAAATATATTTTACCTGGAATGTACCTGTACCTTGCTTATCTCTCTCCCCGCCCCCACGTCCCATTATCTATAAGAATAACAAGTGAATGGTAGGGTTACCCATTCATTCTGATGAGTCAGAAACAAAGAGAAACTTTCTTTTTCGACCCTCCATCATAACCTAATGTTTCTCAGCTTTTATTTATTATCACCCTCTGACCCCAGGGTTGAGAAAAATAACCAGAACTGAGGGGGAAGGTCAAGATTTTATACTTTGAAATATTCAATTTGAGGTGTTTTGGAGACATAGAAGTTGACCGACTGAGTAGCCACATGGATCTCAAAGGACAGAGCGGGACCGGAAATGGGTGTCGACATCCGCTGGAGGTAATTGACCCCGTGAGCCTGATTAATATCACCTATGCCGGCACCAAGGCGAGAACGCAATGCGAAGTGGGCCTGGACTGAGCCTTTTATTTGAAGATTAGATGAAGGATCCTGAGCCTGCAAAGATTGGGAAATTGTACACTAGCGAAGGAGGAAAGCTGGGAGAACGCTGGAAGACAGAAAAATAGGAACAGATGTCTCAGGAAAAGAGAATGGAAAAGAAATGACAAAAGTTGCTAAGTCAAATAAAATGACTTAAAAAATGGTAACCTGGGGCTCTGGCAACCTTAATAGGAGCTGCCGAATTAGAGGGTTAGAGGGTGAAACCAGACTACAGGAACCTCAGAAAGGAGTTGGAGGTGAGGAGACCAAGCCACGTTTTCTAGAAACACTTGAAAGTCTGGATTTGAATGGGAGAAGAGTAATAGGGCTGAGTCAAGAAAGAAACGGAATTTTTTGTTTGTTTATGTGGGAGAGCTTTGACCCAGTCTATCCATCAATGTAAAGGAATCAGTTGAGAAGGATCAGGTGAATACCAAGGAGATAAAAGAGAGCACTGGTTATTTGAGCGTTTTGACAGGCAGTTAGGATGCGGAGCACAGTACAAGGGTGACACTGTGGTTCTAGAGCGCACACGGCAGCGACCAGAGGGCAGGAGGAGATCAGCTGAGTCTGGGGCAAGAACGTAAAATGTGCCCGATACTATGTGCTACCTCAGCATCTAGTGAAAGGAGGAAGGGAGTCCTGAATGGCCTAACGGCATGTTTTCCTCCCCTCTGTGCTCCCTCTTCTCATGGGTCCACTGGTCCAGTTCCCTGCAGCCTACAGATCTACTGAACAAGCCCATCACATCCGCCTGTAGGAACCATCTCATCCTCTTGTTGCCACAAAGCTCACCTCCCACAGCCTCTGCTGTTCACTCCGTTTTCAAGAGCAACTGGCTGTGGCCCTGCAAGGAGCAGCGTCCCCCGCCCCTGGGCTATGAGTATGTGTGGCTAAGACACTGCTGTCGCTCTCATCTGTCCAGTGCTGGGTGTCCTGTGTTTGGCCATCCCCATAACACTAGGGTGGGAACCCCTCCCTTAGCAGTGGAGTAAAGAGGAGGCGATCAAAGGACTATCAACGGTCTGCCCCGCCACAACATCCCATCCTTCCAGAGCCCTTTACTGTGCAATAACTGGATTGGGAGACATCAATTTGAAGACACATTATATTAAACTGTGAACATGTGGCCATTTCCACATGTTTTCTGGGAGTGCAATTTTAGGCAGCGGACTTGGTGAACGGGAGAGATGCTTTGGGAAGTGAACATGCTCCAATCCAGTTGCAGAGATGGCTCGCCTGTGCCAGATGATAATTACTCAGCGCAGGGGCTGTGCACCAGAGGAGGGAAGCCGGACTGAACAGAAAATGTAAAGTCTTTGGACAGAAGCCAGATGTGTTTCCAGAAAGGCACCACCTGCCATATTTTAACATTTCAAAGTCCTTTAAAAAGCCACATCATCAGGTGAAAAGAAAGGACTGATTTCTCCGCTCTGAAAGCAGATGGTGTATGTAGTGGCTGATAGTAGAGGCCGGGGTTTTACGTGCTGGGTTTGAGGTGGAGTTCTGACTCTAACCACTGATAATCCTGAGTCCTTACCCTCGGCCTCATCTGTAAAATGGGGGTCCTTGTGGGCATGAATGGGTTAATAGTGCCAGGCACTTGGTAAATGCTGTTCACATTTTTGCTTTTTTCTCCTCTATGGTATAAAAATCTCAATTTTAAATGGATGCTTGACAGCATCCGGATATTTTTATAATGCTATTTTCTAATACCCCAACTTTCTGTAGATTTATGGCTAGTGTTTTAGTTTAAGTCTGACCTAAAATCTTACTTGTTCTTGATGGAATTGCCATGTTATTTGAAAGTCCTGTTTTTCTCTTTTCTGAATTAGTGCGAGGGGAAAGCAATGAGAACCTGGCATGAACATGCGGCACATGCTCAGCAAGCAAGCTGGTGGATGAACACGATAGGCATACTCTCTAACTTGCTCATCTGGATTTTTCCACACTATTGCCTAACTTATTTCTGCTTTCATATCTGCATTCAAGATGGTTAGGTTTTCAAAGTTCTGACTTCCAGAACAAGAGAGGTGTTACTCAATTATTGCCTTGAGGAATTATGCTTTGGTCATCAAAGGTTATACATTCACTGTTTTAACTAGGAAAAAAATCATAATTTAAGACAAAAGTTTATTTTGTGTGTGTTGGAAATATGGCTGGAGTTTTATGTTTTGTTTGTCTAGTTAATCAGACCTCTAAAAGGGTAACATTCCTAGAGAAGTGCTAATATGGTTTGGGAGGGGCTATTATTTATAGATAATGGACTCAGATTAGGGCATGGTTGATATGCCACGTTTATTAGAGATAGAAAGAGCAAAGAAAAATTAGACTGAGACATTGCAGATTTAGACTCAACCTTTACATTATTTAAAATATATATGTGGACAAACAGGTGGCAGTTGGCGGAGAGCATGTCTGCATATGTATGTTTGCATGTGAATGTAGGTGCATGCAGGTAAGTGGAAAACCAACAGACTGCAGGAATGGGCGACAATCAGGAAGCATCAGTGGTCCTATGAAAGGCTTGAATGACAGTCAGTGCAGCACAGGAAGAGGGACATCTCCTGGAAGGGCAGAGTATAAGAATTATTGCTATATTTATGATAATTTTTTAAAGAAAATTTATATTTTCCAGAAAACTAGAGTAGAACTAAGAATGGAAATAGGATGAGACCTTCCAAAGCTGTTTTTAGTATACATTTTCTAGCCATTGAGAAAAATATATTTGTTATCTTGGAACTCTCATAAACTGGGGGAAACATCCTTTATATGTAGACATTGTGAGTTAAAATCATTAACAGTTAAGAACTGAAGCACTCTGGTAGTCATACCCATGCACATTTCCAACAGTAAAACTTAACTATTTTATTTAAATAAATGCTTCCTTTTTCTTTTAAACCAATGAAATATTATAAGTATATTTTGTGAAGATCAAACAGTACAATTTTGAGACATTAATACATCCCTCTTATCTGGGTGTGGGTGTTGGGGTCAGGCTAATAAAAACTCATGTGCTGTAAACCCAGAAAAAAAAAACAAAGAAAATCACAAGCAGAAACCCAAGAAAATTCCAGTTACAAAGCCAACATTTTTCTGTTCAGTCTTACAACACTGAGTTGTCTGCAGCTATGTCTTCTTGCTGAGAAGTCCTCTTTTCCTGTTATTGCTTTATGGTACCTTCCTGGAGTAAACTGTTCCCTAGAGAAACATACTCTTTATGGATTCCTCCCATGTAGAAATTCTATGCAGAGGGCTTCTCACACTGGAGATAGAGCCCTGACTCGGGCCAAGAGCTGCTCTGAGAGCACTACTGAATGATTGTCACAGTCCTGTACCTAGCTGGGCTGGAGGGTGGGGCAGAAGACGCATGGGATTTCAGGGAGTCATCGCAGAGATGATACAACCTTTCCTCCCTTGGTTGACCTTGGGTTGATACTGTGCAGGTTTAAATGTATCACAGTTATCTAACACTTAACAATGTATCTTGGAGATTATGCCATACATTAAGCATGTTGAGTTGTCTCATGCTTTTAAGGAATACCTGGCATAATTTATTTAATCATTCCCCTCTTGAGGAAATAATCACATTGCTACAGCAAATGTCCTTGTACTCATGCCATTTCATCCATGTGTCAATAAAGCTTTCTCAGAAATTTTAAGTCGGTATAGCCTGTCTTGCCTTATTTGTGAGGGTTCAATGAGCATCAGATCTGTAACCACTCCTCCCTCCCTCCCTCCTTCCCTCCCTCCCTTCCTTCCCTTCTCCCTCCCTCCTTCTCCTTCCTTCCTTCCTTCCTTCCTTCCTTCCTTCCTTCCTTCCTTCCTTCCTTCCTTCCTTCCTTCCTTCCTCCTCCAGTGTTCTTTCTACTACATAACAATTTTTGGAAAATTCTATCATTTAGCTTCCAGAAACATAGTAGCATACCTCCAAAGGAGCTCCCCTACTTCTCCCTATCTTCCTGGGCTCCCTGGTATGGGTTGGGCCTATGCTCTTTCTTGTAGCCCTTACCCTTTCTCAGTAGGTTCAGAGGAAGCAGGCTTCCTTGAGGTCAGATACATTAACCTGAGAATGACTGAAGGGGTGGGTTGGTATCTGAAAACATTGCTCTGGGCAACATCTTCCCAGAAATCCCAGCCTCATGGTGAAAACTTCCTAGCAGATCCACTTGCAGTTAGGACAATGTGATTATTTTTATTTCAAGGGAAAACACTGGAATTCCATTGAGAAACCTCAATACCATTGAGAAACCAACATGGGACATCATGTCTCTGAGTTTGCACATCATGGGGACAGAACTCGAAAAAAACTTTTGGCCCTAAATGAAAGCCGCCAAAATCTCCCAGGCCCTCTCCCTTTCACTTATGCTCATTGGGGAAGAGTCTTCAGCAAAGGATTCAGTGGGACCGTGGCTGTTCCTGTGCAAAATTACAGCCAGGAGGTGATTGCTTTTAGCACTGGGCTCCCAGCCCACCTCACTCATTCATTTCATGATTAATCCCTTAAAGATTCAGTTTAACAATAACAGAACAGTTCTAGAAACGATTATGGAACGAGAAGCTGTGCTAGCTGGTGTAGTTATATAAATAAGAGTTTTCTTCCTGAGACAGTTTATAGTTTGGACAATCAGACAGACAGTGAAACAGGTTTGAGATAAATGAAAATGGCTCTTTTTACAAAATAATTGGTCTTTCTCCCCCCCAGAAAAATCTATTCAATATTTGTAAATAAAGGATTAAAATATTTCTGATAGTCTGGGCAGTCCTGGCAACTACGTGTTCCTTGAGTTTTCAAGTCCTAGGAAGGGGGATTTATTGAATGTATTTGCTCAGCAACTGACATGTCACCTAGGCATTCCCGTGTGTATTCAGCATCACACCGTTAATTACCAGGTACCAGAAGTACAAGTCCTTGCTCTGAAAGACCTGCTGGAAGGGGAAGAAGGGGGTATCACAGACTCAGTGTCTCAGAGGCCTCCTATTTGTCTGCAGGGTAGTGTTTACTGAGTCAATGGCAACAAGGTTTCAAAGTTTGAAAATATTTTTTTATAGAGAGAAATTTTGCTTATAATGATATTTGTTTGGTTTGGACTTTGGCCTAAGCTGTGGCGATTTCTCAGTTGGGTCACTGAGCTCTGAGATAGTGAAGGTTTCTCTTTGCTGTGTTTCTGTTTTAACGTTTGGGGAATTTTATAAGAGTTTACTTTGTGTGCAATCGAATGCACTGAGAAGGTGGGTAGCCACAGGTGACTAAAAGCAGCTAGACTTTGTTCTGTAAGTCGAGGATCCCTAAGCACAAATATCTGAACAAAGGTCTTGCTGACTATGGAAAAAACTGTTTTATTTGCTTAAGGAATACAAGTCTTTCTTTTTCCCATTTTTTTTTTTTATCCTCACTCAAGGACTTTTTTTTTGCATTTATCTCAGAGTGGGAAGGAGAGAGGGAGGAAGAGAGAGAGAAAAACATCAATGTGAGAGAGACACATCGAGTTGTTGCCACCCACACAACTCCAACTGGGGCTGGGGAGATACTGCAACCGAGGTACGTGCCCTTAGTGGGAACCGAACCCAGGCCTCTCTGGACCATGGGCCGACGCTCTCACCACTGAGCCAAACTGGCCTGGGCAGGAAGACATGTCTTTCTTACATTGGCGCTTAACATTAAATTGGCATTGGCTTGGAACTACCAATTGCAGAGTTAGTTTAGTTGTCACAGTTCTCTCAACAACATGATTAATATAGTAATACATGAAGAAAACTTTAGCTGAAGTAAAAAGGCATATTGACATTAGAAATATAAATATGGTCTTAATTCAGCAATTTCTTGTACAACTCATAACCACTTTGACGAAATTGACCAGATTAAGTCAACACAAACATAAGATAAATCTTACAACCTTTGGTGAGGTACTTAGGGTCAGATAAAATAACCTTAATATAATGGGGAAGTAGAACAATGCCAGGAATGTGCTCTTGGAGGTCACAGAGCAAGTCACGGAAAGACTAAGGATATCTTCAATTCTCCCAAATTCTAGGTCAGTGCATCTCCAACACTTCAAACGATCATCGAGGATCAAATATTTGGCTGTAGACAAAAATGAAATTTTGATTGTCACAATGCATTGGAATGGTGTTGACTTTGGGTGGCAAACAAGCTGGGATCAGACCTGATTAACATTGCTTCAGGCCGTGATGTCAGCAGCTGCCTGTTAAATAAATAAATTAGAGATTCATTTAATGCCAAGTACACAATCAGAATCCAGCAATCTCTTTCCATTTGCTTTTCACAACAAGGTTTGTATAACTTCAGGGCAAAACCCAGAATAAGGCCACTGGCAAATCTGGGGACTAGTGAATATTTTATAGCGTGGCAGATAAAAGACATGAATGCTGGGAGCAATTCCAACCAATTTCTCCAACCACTGGGAAGTGCATGAGGGGGTGAAGAGTTGCAGGGCAGGCTGTGAAGCGCCTGACTCTCCACAAGGATCTGGTCTCCTGCTCACTCCGCCCTCCAGACTGGACCAAAGCCCGGTAAAATTTGTATTCAACTGTGTGCCGTTTAGCATGGTGTTCTTTGAATTGTTATTCTTGATAACAACAACTAGCATTTGCTCAGTGCTTCTTATGTGCCAGGCACTCATTTAGGGGCTTACATAAATTTTTTTTTTTTTTTTATCACTGTAGGGTCATTTGAAACATTTTTCAAAGTTTCAAGTATGACTTGTGAACAGATTTAGAAGTGGTTTAAAAAAAGAGATTAGGAAGAGTAAGTTTGAAAATGGGTCCTCAACTTCCAGTCAAGATGGCAGTGTAGGTAAACGCAGTATCGCATCCTCCCACAACCACATCAAAGTTACTACTAAACTACAGAACAACCATCATTCAAAGCTGCCTGAAATCAAGCTGAATGGAAGTCCTACAACTATGGAATCAAAGAAGAAGCCACATCAAGACTGGTAGGAGGGGAGGAGGGGCGACAGGCTGGTCCCACACCCACATATGGCAGATAAAACTCAGGAGGATACATAGGCTGGGAAGGTCCTCCCTGAAGACTGAGGGGTCCCTGTTCCATACCAGGCGCCCAGCTCAGGGTTCCAGTGCCAGGAAGAGAAGTTCCCATAACTTCTGGCTATTAAACTGAGGCTGAGGGAGGCTGAGGTGGCTGCAGCCCCAGGCAGCTCCTCTTAAAGGGCCTGTGCACAGACTTACTCAGACTTGCACCCTCCAGGCTCCAACTTGGGGGAGGCAGCTTGAAAGGCACCAGAGACATACAGGAAAGAACTGAGTTGTTTGGCATTGGAGTGAGGGCTGGAGAGGTAGCTTTCTCCTGGACAGATGTGCTGTCAGAGGCCTTTGTTCCTTTGGTGAGCCCTACCCTAGGGCAGCAGACAGCCTGGCTCACACTGTTTGCCCCACCCTGGTGATTCCCTGAGGCCCCGCCCCACCCAACTTTCAGCCCCACCCAAGCTGTTGCCAGTTGCTTCACCATAGGATTGGCCTGTCTTGGATCCTGCTTCAGGTTTTCTTAAATTCTTTCTAAGAAGCAGCATCTGGTATTAGCTAGCCCCATACCTCTCATTAAGTAATACATAGAAGCAGGCACAGGGAAGCGGCCAGAATGAGGAGACAAAGAAACAGGTCCCAGGGGAAAGAACAGAAAAAAACTCCAGGAAAAGAATTAAGCAAAATGGAGATAAGCAACCTAACAGATGCTGAATTCAAAACACTGCTTAAGAGGATGCTCAATGAACTTAGTGAGAACCTCAGTGAACTTAGTGAGGGCCTCAAAAGCATAAAAAAGGACCAGTCGGAAATGAAGGATGCACAGTCAGAAATTAAGAAGGCACTAACTGAAATAAAGAATAATTTACACAGATTCAATAGTAGAGTAGGTAAAGCCAAAAAGCAAATCATCGATTTGGAATATAAGGAAGCAAAAAACACCCAATCAGAACAGAAAAAAGAAAAAAGAATCCAAAAAAATGAGGTTAGTGTAAGGAGCCTCTGGGACAACTTCAAGCATGCCAACATTCTCATCTTGAGGGTGCAAGAAGGAGAAGAGAGAGAACAAGAAATGCAAAACCTATTTGAAACAATAATGGCAGAAAACTTCCCTAACTTGGTGAAGAAAACAGACATACAAGTCCAGGAAGCACAGAGAGTCCCAAACAAGACGAACCCCAAGAGGCCCACACCAAGACACATCATCATCAAAATGCAAAAGGTTCAAGACAAAGAAAGAATCTTAAAAGCAGCAAGAGAAAAGCAGCTAGTTACCTACAAGGGCGTTCCCATAAGACTGTTAGCTGACTTCTCAAAAGAAACTTTGTAGGTCAGAAGGGAGTGGCAAGAAATATTCAGTGATGAAAAGCAAGAACCTACAACCAAGGTTACTCTATCCTGCAAAGCTGTCATTTAGAATAGATGGCCATATAAAGAGTTTCCCAGACAAGGAAAAGATAAAGGAGTTCATTACCACCAAACCATTATTATATGAAATGCTGAAGGGTCTTGAAGAAAAAGATAAAAAATATGAACAAACAAAATGGCAATGAATACATATCTATTGACAATTGAATCTACAAACAAAATAAACAGGCAGAACAAAACATTCTCATAGATACAGAGAACATTTTGTTGGTTGCCGGATGGGAAGGGGGTTGAAGAAATGAGTGAAAACGGTGAAGGGATTAAGAAGTACAAATTGGTTGTTAGACTGACAAACCTTAAAGGGAAGGAGTTTGGGGGTGGGGAGAAATAAACCAAAGAACCTATATGTATATATGCATAACCAATGGACACAGGCAACAGTGTGGGAAAAGGCAGGAAGGGGTCGAGAGTGAGGAGGTGGGGGTCAATGGGGGAAAAATGAGAAACATCTGTAATACATTCAACAATAAAGATAAGTTAAAAAAAATAAAATACAGAAAAGTAAAAAACAACAACAAAAAAGAGAACAGGTTCTGAAACAGTTGTATAGATATTCATAAGAACATTTATTCACAATAGCCAAAAGATGAAAACAGGCCAATGTTGATCAATGGATAAATTACTAAACTGTGGTTTATACAAACAATAGAATATTATTCAGCCATAAAAAGAATGAAGTACTGATACTTGCCACAATGTAGATGAACTTGTCCACTACAGAAGGTTTCACATATTGTATTATTTCATTTATATGACATATTCAGAGTAGATAAATTCATAGAAATAAAAGGTGAGTCAGTGGTTATCAGGTGGCGATGTGGTGGGAATGAAGAGTAACTTTCATGGGGTATGGGCTTTTCTTTTGGGATGGTAACAATTTTTTAGAAATAGAAGTGGTTGTTGTACAACATTGTGAATGTACAGAATATCACTCAATTGTACATGTTAACAGTTAATTCTATGTTGTGTCAATTTCATCTCAGTAACAATAATTTCAAAAGACTAAACCTAGAATAAAGCCAAAGGAATCTAATTTTCTATACCCCTTACACTCACATCTGTCTATTCCCAATTCATAGCACTTCTGACAGACCCAATGGAAATAAACTGAGCATTTTGGTTGGCTTCACTTACTTTGAGTCTTGGTTCAAAGGTCAAGATCACTTTATCAGAAAGGTCTTTCTGGCTCATCTGTAACAGTGCCTTCATTATTTTTGTCCCCCTTACCCTTTGTTTGTCTATATAGAATTTTTCATCCACTGACGTATATTTGTTAACTTTTCTGCTTCTCCCAACTGAATGGCATTTCTACAAGAGCAGGAATTGTATTATTTTTATTCACTGTTGCACCTCAAACAAAGCCTGACATAGGAAAATAAAGTAGGAATAACATGTATTTGAAGTAGAAATAATATGTATTTAGTGAATAAACACATGAACTAACATTAGTATTGAGTCTTGATTTTCCTCAACATGGGTTCCACAAAAGCACAGAATTCATGGAGGAGGGGTAGGTGTGATTTACCTTTTACTTCCAACATCCAGGATGAGGCCCAGAATGGAGATGATGCTCATCGGATTGCTTTGGAACTAAAAGCAATTCAGTAGGCAAGAAGAGGCCTGGGTAAATAAAAAGTGAAATGACAGTGTAGAAGCATAATACGATATTGTAGTGGAGGAAAGAATCATCTGAGAGTCATTACATTTCATTTCTAATTATGGCTCTTTTCCTCATCTCAGGAGAGAATTTCAATCTCTCTAGGCCTCAATTTTCTTGTCAGTAAATTTAGAAGGTGGGACCAGATGGCCCATCTGACCCATTCTTTTTTATTTTTTTTTTTTTTATCCAAGGACATTTTTCCATTTTTTGTTCAGATAGAGCACGAGGGAGAGAGAGGAAGAGAGAGAGAGAGAAACATCGATGTGAAGGGACACATCGAGTGGCTGCCACCCGCACGACCAACCAGGGCCCAGGACAAACTGCAACTGAGGTACGTGCCCTTAGTGGGAACCGAACCCGGGTCTCTCTGTACCGCAGGCCGACGCTCCAACCGCTGAGCCAAACTGGCCATCTGACCCATTCTAAACTCTCATTATTATGCACATGTGTGTATGGCAGAGAAAACAAGTGCTATGCATTCAAATAAATAAAAAATTGCCCTAACTGGGACAGTTATCACTTCAGCTACTCTCCCCCTACCCTGATCACATGACAGGTCTAGAAAAGAAAGCTGAGGGAAACCTCTTCCAACAGTGAAATTGTGTTGCTTAGTATACTTCTGTGAAAGGTAGGCGAGAATGAGTGCTAAGACACATTCTAAGCCTTTTGAGACAATAATCATTATTTGCAAAAGTGGTGAGTTCATGAAGCTTGACCTACTGATGTAAACTTTGCAAGAACATTAAATGCTGCGTTAAAAAAAATTCTCAAGGTCGTTGGGATTTCAAATGGATCTGTACGCCTATTCAGCAGCAGTAAAAGATGTCATTGCAATGGTTTGTCCAACTTGAGTTCTAAAGTTCCCCAAAGATTTCTCTTGTTTATAACAATGTGCAAGGCATTCGCAAACTCTAAATAAATACAAATGTGGAACTGAAGTCCAAGCAAAAATTCTGTTGTCCTCTGCCTCAAGTGCTTAAATGGAACAGCGACAGAAATATTATGCAAATAAAAAAATCAGGGTTCGGCTGGCTCCTTGAAGACACTGGCTGGCTTCAGGACACTTAACATGTTTGCAGAAATCTTTGAAATTTGACTGTAGGGACGTGCCAGTTCCCTCTTACTTTCAGTTTTAGTACAGGAGCAGAGAAGGGGGTTACCACAGATAAAAAGCAAAACATAATTCGCAAAAGAAAAACCTCAACTGGGCAGCACTGTAGAAAGGCAGGATAAAAATTCATTTAATGATTTTTCTTCCTCAGAGCACTATGAAAAAGAAATAATCTTGCCAAACTAAAGTAATGTAAATTCAATTCAACAAACATTTATTGAGTACATACTGTGGGGCACATATTGTTTTGCAGTGAAAACAAAAATGGGGTTGAATTTATTTTAAGTCTAAATATCATTGTATAAATGTAATCAGCATTTGGCCAATTTCTTCTTCTTTGTTTTTTTCTCCCTTTTGGAAACATTTTGCCTTATTTTCATATAGAATGCAATTTTTTTCATCTCTCCACGTTCTTTGAAATATGCATCATTGTTTTTCCCCATACTTTAACTTTTTCTTACAATTTGCTTCAGGCTATTTATAATTATATCTATTATATATAATTAATATGTAAATATATATAATTATATCTATTATGTATAATAGATATTTTAGATACATAATTTTTTCCCTCTTTCCCAGGACTAGATTTTACTTCCCCCTCCATTTTTCACATCCCCCACCTACGTGGAATCTTGCTAAATATCTCATACAGTCCTTCAATTTGATCAAATAAGCAGAGTGAGAGTATGGACTGGGTTATAATTCTTGCAACTATTGTTTAATTGTGCAAATTAGTTTAAATTCTCTAGGCCTCAATGTCATTTTCTATAAAATTTACAGGCAGTAAGATAAGAAAAAGTAAGCTCTTAGATCCACAGCTGGAACCCCTGGCTGAGTTGTAACTCCCACACATCAGGAAAGACAATGGCAATACAGCACAGATGGCTGATGGGTGAAAGTCTATTAACTTGACCTTATATTAGCATTAATTGAATGTTTGTTTAGTTGCATGAACATGTGAAATGTATCTCAAGGGTTGTAAGAGAGGTCATAGATTAATTATAAATCTGAGATAAAATGTTTAACTGGGCGGCATTTTGCATATTATCCAGTAATAAAGGTGTTCAAGATGCCTACTTACTAGGTTGAATACTCCCTAAGAATAAACTGACAAAGTGGACTAATCCAGAGACTTTACCACATCTGTTTAGAGATTGACAGAGGGAATACTTTCTACTAGAGAGTGAATTAGAGACCAAGCTTTTCCCATCATCTACGTGACTTCTGAAACAAAACTGCCACATCACTGGAAAATTCCGAATGACACCAAACAGAAATCAAGACAGTTTAGGAAATAAGAAACTGCCAGAAAACCCCCAACAATCCCTGTAAATCCCAGAACATAATCGTCTTCAGTGAAGTCACTTTTGTTCTAATCATGTTTCTTTGAGAAGCTTGTAAGTGGAAAGATAAGAGAGTTCCTACTGAACAGCTCTTGCAGTTGAATTGAGGTGAAGGATCAGGAGCTGAGCGGTGACAAGCGACACTTGAGGTTGACATTGCCCTGTGAGAGCAGTGCACATACTGGTGTGAAACAATCAGGACTGGGGTGGTGCCTTGGAAAAGGTGTCAGGTTACCCCTCAGTGAAAGCAGCTCCCGAGAACATTACATCAGCTCATGTGGAAAGCCAGCCTACTGCGCCCGTCCATGGTGGCATCCACTCTCTTACTAGATGAAATATTTTTAGCTCTAAAGAATTCTGTAGTTCTAAGGACTGAAAGGACCTGGAGAGAAATTAACTCTTTCAGGTTAATCTCTTTCTAATTCATCTTTTATGATTTACTCTCAGCTAAATACGTGTTACCCAGATGGAGGGAAAGAGTTAATACACTTGACCTGAAATTTTACTACTCTTAAGATTGGTAACAGGTGACCCATCCCATGGTGTGTTTGACTAAAAGCTCATGTGCATCTGTGCAAAGCACCATGGATATGCTATTTCATGCTCTGTGTCAAAGTGAACCAATTCTGAAGGAAGTATTATTCATTTTTGTTTACTCAGAGCAAGCTGTTTTTTTAAATCCTCACCTCAGGATATTTTTCTATTTATCTTCAGATAGAGTGGGAGGGAGAGAGAAGAGAAAAGGAGAGCGAGAGAAACATTGATATGAGAGGGATACACCGACTGGTTGACTCCTGCAAAAAAACTCTGACCGGGGCCTGGGAAGAACTGCACCGAGGTTCGTGCCCTTGGCTGGAATCGAACCCGAAACTCATTGGTCCATGGGCCGACACTCTACTGCTGAGCCAAACTGGTCAAGGAAATGAAAATTGCTTTCAATGAAATATTTTTTTGGACTAAGGACACCGCTCTACCTGGACCAAACAATATGACACACTGAAAAGTATAAGTATTTTCCCCCCATATCCAAGCATGCCAATACAGGGCCATGCCATATGTAAGGAGCCAACAGCCAAAAATCTCTTCAAAATAAATTGGTGTCAATTGTACATTAGAACTTTGAGCGGTGTTTGTTTTTTCAAGAGTTCCCATAACTCTTTGTGGAAGCTGATGGGTTAATAACTGAGTAAATAAAACTCTTATCAGTGCATAAACCACATCTACTACCAACCAGAATGACCAGGAATCCAAGGAAGGGAAAGACCAAGGAATGGCGGAGTTTGCTATTACTTTTCTTAGCCAGTTCTTCCTTACAGGTAATTTAGGATCTTAATGTCACCAGGGGTGAAAAAATGTGTGAAAAATTTAATGTATTTTTATAAATAAAACATAAGTTAGAAATAAGGCAGAGTGCCTTTTGGGAAAGTTAATATACCTGATATGGTTTGGTTATGTTTTAAATGCAACACTGGGGTGTAAAAGCAACTTTGCTCAATGGAAGGTTGGACGACGCAGAGGACACTGGGGATGTGGGTGTGTCCTGGGGAAGGTGCACAGAGTGGGGGAAAGATGAAGGATAGGACAACCCAGAATCACAGTTCTCTGAGAGTTTTGTAATATTTTAAAGACTCCGAAGAGATTGCTTGGCAATACTTTTGAATTGGGGGAGGAGTCAACTTAAGGAAATATGATATGTGGCAAAGTATCATTTAGTTTTATTTACATGGTTATACTAGAATAGATTAAGTTATGCATGATCCCAAAAAACAGTAATTTCATTCACAATCACTTTATTGAACTAGGTGAGGCCCCAGGAAATCTCACTCTTAATTTCCTTCCTTTTTTTTTTTTTTGCAAATATTTCTGAAACAACTAGAGTGTGGAAAATGCTATGTGCAGGAAAGTATGTCAAGTTTATCATTTGTGTAAGTCACTGTTAAGAGCTGACATTTCTCAAAAAGCTTGGATTTTAAACTAAACCTGTTTAAAAAAATTTTAAGTTGTTAAATTATGTTTCCAAACATTTACCATACAAAAATAATAAAATGAATGAATATTTTGGCTGAATTCACAAAATAATTTTGTGTTTTTGGTGCTTCCTCAAAACATGGTTGGCGCATCCATAGTGTGGGGAAAGAAGAAATTTTCTCTATCTCTCTAGGTTTTCTGGCTAGTCTATAATCAAATAGACACAAGACAGATTAACAAAAGATAATGACCAAATTTAATTATTTATAAATGTATAAGAACCCTCCACACATGAGAGGTTCAGAGACAAAAAGGGAAAATCAGGTACATATGACATTCTGAGTTAAGGATGAGGTCAGACACCTTGAGGCTTTGGGAAGGAGGAAGGTCATTGGCAGTATGACCAGAAGAGCAGATGTTCAGTAATTAGCAGCTTGTCCTGCCCTACAGATAGATCATAAAAAGCAATTTCTGGTGATAAACTCTTATTGGCCCCTAATTTAATTTCTTTTTGCTGCTGTTGTTGTTTTTGTTGTTAATACTCACCTGAGGATATTTTTTCCATTGATTTTTAAAAATATTTTTATCCTCACCTGAGGACATTGTTTTTTTCATTCATCTTCAGATAGCGCAGGAGGGAGAAAGGAAGAAAGAGAGAGAGAAACATCTATGTGAGAGAGACACATCGAGTGGTCGCCACCCACACGACCCTCGCCGGGACCAGGGACAAATAGCAACCGAAGTAACATGCCCTTAGCAGGAACCGAACCTGAGACTCTCTGGTCTGTGGGCCGATGCTCTAACCACTGAACCAAACCAGCCAGGGCTCCATTGATTTTTAGATAGAGTAGAAGGAAGGGAGGGAGGAAGAGAGAGAAACATTGATGTGAAACATATCCGCATGACGGAGCCCTTCCCTGGGAATTGAACCTGCAGCCCTTTGTTCTGTGGGCTAATACAAAAACCACTGAGCCAAACCAGCCAGGGCCCTAATTTAAATTCTTTAAGGGAAAAAAAAAAGTTTCTTGTGAATCTTCAGGTTCTCCTTTGCCTTTAGCTAAAAATAACTCACATGCCAAAGTGGCGCCTCTTGGGGAGGCCTGTTCTGAACGCTTTCAGCAGCCATCTACAAGCTGGGAAGAGGGTTCTCAGCCACAGCCCAACCATGCTGGCATGCTGATCTTGGACTTCCAGCCTCCAGAACTGGGAGAAGATAAATCTCTGCTATTTAAGCCCTCCAGTCTATGGTATTTTGTTATGGTGGCCCAAGGAGACTAAGACTGTGGTGGTCATGAGTGAAATGCTTGAAATGAGGATTTTGGGATGGGTTGAAATTCAGGACCGTGACAAGGTCCTTTAAATTCTATAACAGGAAGTAGTTGAATAAGAGGGTTGCCCAGCCTCTTATTGATGCCAAATTGTGAGGCTTGAAACTAAACTTGCAGCTCCAAGATTATACAGTTTACAGAATGGCATGTCCTCAATTTCTTTTTGTGATCTCTGAGATGCACTGTATCAAAGTGTCAGACTGTCTTCATATATTTTCTTCATTTAAATCTTAATGGTTTGGCACCACTCATTTACAAATATATGTTTATAAAAATGCCAGGTACAGTTCTCCATACATATTGTCTTAGTGTGTTCATTTTGCTATAACAACATACTGTAGACTGGGTGGCTTCTAAGTAGCAGAAATGTATTTCCTACAGTTCTGGAGGCTGGAAACCCAGGATCAGGGTGACAGCATGGCTGGGATCTGGTGATGGAGTGACCGACTTCTTGCCATATCATCATATGGTGGAAAGAGGGTTGGAGAACTCTCTGGTGTCTCTTTCATAAAGGCATTAATCCAGTTCATTGTGGCTCCACCTCATAACCTAATCACCCCAAAGGCCCCAATTCCTAATGCTATCACAGTGAGGATTAGATTTCAACACATGAATTTGGGGGAGACACAAACATTCCGTCCATGACACATACTTATCTGTGTACCTTGCCCTGATAGAACTTACATTCTATAGATATAAGAGCTTGTGGAGAGGAGGTTGGGGGAAGACAGATAATAAATAATAAAACAATAAGCAGGTCAATTATATAGTGTTTCAGAGGGGACAAGTGCTGAGAAATCAGGGAGGAGGGCTGGGGTGGATGCGGGGAACAGGGGCAGTGTTCATACACAGTGTTAATAGATGATTGGGGTAATAGGCCTTGTATAGAAGGTGTCATTTCAGCAAAGATTTGAAGGAAGTGAAGGAGTTTGTCCTGTAGATAACTGAATGTAGAACTTCCCAGAGATGATATTGATTATTGACACTCAATTATGTTCATCATTTTCTGCCTCCTAATTTGTGTACAAAATTTACATAGCCCTTACCCAAGTGACATCAAAGCAGTTATTGCTGACCTACCCTGGCCAGTGTGGGGACTTCTTTTCACCGTTTCTCTGTCTTGTTCACCTTGTGTCTAAACTGTGGTTCTTCATGTGTGGTCTCCGCAGCTTGAGCATCACCTAAACGTGTATAAATGCATACAGTCAGGCTCGCTCCAGGTTTTGGGGATCAGAAACTATGGAATGGGGCCCAAGGATCAGTGTTTTAATCATCCTCCAAGTGACTTTGATGCTGCTCAAATTTAAAATCAATGTTCTGAATCAGAAGCCTGAAAACTAAGTCCCATGGACCAAGTCTGGCCTGTTGCCTGACATTGTATAGCTGATGAGCAGACAATGGTTTACATATTTATTAAAGGTTGAAAAGTAGATAGTATTTGGTGACATGTAAACATTACATAACATTTAAGTGACAGCGTCTGTCCATAAATGCAGCTTCATCCTGACACGGGCAGGCCCCTTCACTTACAGATCACCCGTGCCTGCTTTCACACTGCTAAGGCGGAGCTGGGTAGTTGCCACAGAAACCAAATGCCCATTGAGCTTGCAAATCTACTATCTGACCCTTTCCAGCAAGATTCACTTACTCCTGCTCTAAACCTTTTTTCCTTTATCCTCTTCCTCCACCTCCACCACCTTCTCTTTTCCCCAGGTCTGAGGCTAGCTTGTGTCATTTCATGTCACTGATGGCCTCCTATCCAATAGTGGAACTCAGAGTCAAAGAGATTGTTAGCTTTTTAAAAAAATACATATATTTTATTGATTTTTTAGAGAGAGAAGAAGGGAGAGGGAGAGAGAGAAACATGGTAAATCAAACAGGCAATCCTTGGTGTACACAGATAATTCCCAACCAACTGAGCCACACTGGCCAGGGTTTTTCCCTTTTGTTTTAGGGTATTGTTATGTAAGGAAGCAAAGCCACCTCAGTTTCCATATGCAAACTAGATTTACAGATCTCTGCTCTGAGGAACATTACTTCTATCATTTGCATTCCTATTGTTGTTACAGGGTTGAGAATATATATTTTCTTAACATTTGATTATAGATCTGGTTTTAGTGGAAAAGGCTGTGGGGAAAAGACAGGTTGGCTGCTGTTAGTTGGGTGGAGGATGCTTTGGTGTACACGTGGTGGATGATTGCAAACTGGAAATGCATAGCTGTGGTTTAGGAACGTGGCAGTTGTCATTCTCAGTGAGATTATACATGTGTCAAGTTCGGACTCTCACTTCCTGAGAAGAGTCCTCTCTTAATATTTCATGAGTTCAAGACACACATGCACACTATAAGCTGACTCAAGGAAAAGGCATACCATTGTGCTACCTCTGGCGAACAACAGGATTCTGTTCTTTCCCTCTGCCCAGAAACCACTAGCTTCCTTCTGAGGCAGTGCGCTAGTTTCTTAATGCTGGCCTAATAATCATTACAACTGTGATTTATATTAAAACGAATCTTTTACATCATTTAATAATGTGCTGAAGAAGCATCCAGTTGTACACAGACTACTTAAGGGAACTATTTTTAACATAAAGAGGAATATTTTATTTTGGTTTTAACTAGAATTTAATGTGTGAGAGTCTGAAAATGACACAATTTTTCTTCACTTTTTCCTGGGGAGATGTCAATGAATTCTCAATTCCTTCCAAGGATCTAGTGTTAGTGTAGTTGTGTAGTTTGCTTCATCACCTCACTGTGACTCTGATAGGGCCAGCTGGGCTTTGAGTCAGTGTAGAGGAGGGAACAAAGTGTGTGTGTGTGTGTGTGTGTGTGTGTGTGCTCGAGTGACTTCTTATAAGGAGGGGAAGGCTAGCTAAGTTCTAGACTCAGCACTCAAGAGTGTGGGAGAAGCATCATGGACATCCCAAATGGCAACAAACACGAAAGGTCTACATTTTAACAAAAAGCAAGGTTAATTATTAGTAAAAGTTTCATCTTAGATAACTAGTTGTTTCCCAGAAAGAGAATCTTTAAAAAGTGCCCACTGAGAGGGTAGGAAACTGCATTTTTCTTCCATGCTGCCTGGGCAGAGAAGAACAGGGCAGCAGTGGGTGAAAAGGAGGGAAAGCATGGGGAATTTTGGAAGGAGAAAAGAGTCCAAGATTGAGAAGCAGGTGTTTGTTCAATTTATATAGATTACTTTTTCTTGCAACTTCTGTAATGAAAAATTTCAAGGTACAGAAGAGTTGGAAGAATGGTTCAATGGACACTCATCTATCCACCCAGATAAATTCAACAAATTGTTAACATTTCCCTATATTTCCTTTATCCATCCCTTCATTCATCCATCCATCCATCTGTCTGTTGTCCCTCTGTCTCTCCATCTACCCCATTCCATGCATCCATGCATCCATGCATCCATCCATCCATTCATTTATTGATTGGCCTATCTTTCTATTCGTTTCTTAGAGTCTTTTGAAAATAAGTTGCAGATATCATAAACCTTGACTCATAAATACTTTAGCATGCATCTTTTCAAAAACAGGACATTCCACTATATAATGATGATATACACACTTGCATATCAAGAGATTCTTTTTTTTTTTTTTTTGTAATCATAAACATTAAACAAGCATTAACTTCATCTGACCATGTAGAAAATGTTCAATTTTCTTGCAGCAATGGAGGTTGTACATTGTCCAAAAAAAGATGCTTTGCCTATTCCAAACCAGGGAGATCAAATAATGACCTGATTAATAACCAAAAGATATGGTTTCTTCTGTTGATCTTCAAAGCGGGAAAATGTTTCTTTAGACCAACAAAGAGGCAATTTCATAAAGGAAATGAAAGATGGAGGTGACTTTTATTGTGATCTTTAGGATAGATTCTATAGAAAGCCAAAAGTCTGACAACTGTGACTACTCATATGAAGGAAGCCTACGTCAACAATTTGACTGAGTGACTATCACCATTAAACCAACCCAAAAATACAATGATGTTGGAAAATGGAAGAATAAATCTAGTAGAAAATTTTGTCTTAAAATTTTGAATTATATTACCAGGTAATGTAGGAAACATTGTCTTTATTTATGTTAATTAATAAAATCCAAATTTTTGAGTTTATATGTATGCAAAAAAATAAAATATTAGGACAAACTTCCAAGTAAATTTCCTCCAGAGTGATTCCATAGTGGAAATAGGAATACATAGATGGACAATTATCATTTTTCATTTTCTTCAAGATGTTGGGATTATTGTGTCTATGTTGGTCACTTGGCTATAGCCTCCATGCACATACAGCCATGTAGATAACAGGATACAGAAAATAACATAACCTTGTTCCTCTCAGAGTGGCCGAAGACAATTGTAAACCATAGCACACTCAAGTTCAAGTCACTGGATAAAGGGTCTATGGAACTTTTACTTCTTACTTAAGTTCTCCTTAAAAAATTCCTCATATTTGAGGATGGAGAGGAATTTTCCTTTCCACAGTAAGATGATTTTATTTACTACTTAAAAAAAAAAAATCGATGACATGTCCTTCCATACTTTCCTCTGCCTCTTTAAGAGTGCTACTGAGAAGCAATGAAACAGGACAGAAAAGGCAGATACCTTTTAACCTTAAGAAGATAGAGCAGCTCCTGGTCTTGAACCTGCTCCAAAGTGCCCTGGGCCACACACTAGCCCAGAGAAGCTCAATAGGACATTAGCTTGTAGATGATCTTTGTGCGCTTCAGTTGAACTTGCCCTCTGGCTGCTGTTGGAGAGTTCTTGGCACCAAGATTCATAAACTCCTACATCACTGTCAACCATCTAGAATTCTCACTTTCTGCTGTTCTCGTCCTTCTGTGCTCATTGCCACCACCTTAGTCCAGGTCCTGAGCTCCAGCCTGTAGTGGGCTGCGCACTGTTGGAATTCTAATCACCCCTAAGAGTACCACCTCTCATCTCTCCACACAGCTGTCCACCCTGTGTGTGGTACTCAGTTAATTTCTCCAAAAGCCACTCAGTTCAGACTGTTCTGTGCTCAAATACATTCAGTGGTCTCCATGATGGCTACATAGAAAAAGCCCAAACTCCATAATTTTGTATTCATGCTCTTCGGCATTTGTCTCTAAATTCCTCATCCAACTTTATCTGTATTTCACAACTCACTAATGAGATCTCTCTGCTTTGTTTATATTCATTTATTGTTTGTAACTTGCAGCAAATATCACATTGTAAACATCAAAGCCAACAGAAATCATTATTTTTGCAGTGTGAAACCTCAAGGGAAAAGGTTAGGGATAAACAGCAATGGATGTAGCAAATTGATGTAAAGATGTAAAGCTGTAGCAAATTTATGTAAAGATTTAATAGCTATTATAACTCTCCATAAACCTGACATAATCTTTCTTAGAATTAACTCTTTGGTCACAATGGTGGTTAGACAGAGTGATGTGACTAAATCCATCCCATCTGGAAGTGAACATTCACATTGGGTAGAAAGCTTCCTCTTATGAACCTGCCCTCCAAGTTCTTTGTCCTGTTCTTTTGAATTCTCCTCTTGGACATTCAGTATTAACAATGTCTACCGTTCTATGTTCCCGAGTATTTGCCATCCTCTGAACAGCTGGGCTTATTTAGATGGATGCTCCATTGTTCATCAGGCAAACACAGCATTTCTTTGGACAGGATTTTCATATTGAATATTCTGAGGATTTATTATGCATGGGTGGTCTTGTCCATAGCAGAATCCTCACTCAGTTTTGACAGCTTCCCACATTCACGTTTATTACTCTGGAATTCATTCTGTTTGCTAATTCTAACCCACAGATTCCTTTATTTTTAAAAATCTTGTGATCAAATTAATAATTTTATATTAAAATATTATCTATGCATTTCAAGTCTCCTTTTTGTTTTGGGGTATATTTTATGCTTTATATAATACACAAATACATTATTTTATTATTTGTAAATAAATAAGTGCATTATATATCAAAGATGAACATTTGTATTTTTAATGAGAGGAGTGCATGAAAATATAATATTAAAAGTTTGAAGACCATTTTTTTAAACCATTGATTTGACATTTACCATGCTTTATAATATGTGATTATCTTGTTTTAAACAACTTTACTGAGGTATAATTTATATTCTATAAAATTCACTTATTTTAAGTATACAATTAAATAATTTTAAATGAATTTCCAGAGTTTTGTGACCATCAGCATAATTCCATTTTAGAACATTTCTATTATCCCCCAAACCTGCTGTATGTCCATGAGCAGTCACTCCCTGTTCCTACCCCAGCCCCAGGCAACTAACTCATGATCTTTTTACTGCACAGACTTGCCTTTTCTAGACTTTGCATAAAAATGGAATCGTACAATATGTGGTCTTTTGTGACTGGCTCCTTTGACTTAGCATGTGTTTGGAAGGTCATCCATGTTGTAGTGTATACTGATATGTCACTTATCGTGCAGAACAAGATTCCAATGTATGGACATTTCACTGATTGCTTATCTATTTACCAGTGAATGACTATTGGGATTTGTTCCACTCTTACGAATAAACTGCTATGGACATAGGTTTTTATTTCTTTTGGATAATTTCCTCAGAGGAAATTGTTGGGTCATATGGTAACTTTATATGTAACTTTTTAAGCAGCAGCCAAACTGTTTCGCAAAGTGGCTACACTTTGCTACATCCCACAGCAACGTGAGAGGGTTCCAGCATCTCCACATTCTCCTCATCAATACTTGTTATTGCCTTTCTGAGTATCATTCTAGAGGGTGTGAAGTGGTATTTCATTGTGGTTTTTATTTGCTTTTCCCTAATGACAAAGATGGTGACCCTCTTTTCAATGTATAACTACATTGGCAAAAAGGTCTATTTAGATCTCTTGCTGATTATCTTTTTATACTTTCTCCACAAAAGGTGAACCCTCCATGGGGATAGGACTAATATTTTATACTTTTTGAATCCAAAATGTCTGCCTTACACTCAATAAGGTCATTCATATAATGATGGCTCAAATGCTCAAATGGATGATGATGATTTTATAGATTGAATGTAAAAAAGGTTTAATGTTTTGTCTCATAGGTTCACAAACTCAATTGTCCACAGTCACCGTGCTGGTACCATAAAGGTTTAAATTGTGTCGATGTCAGGAAAATAAAGAACAGAAGAGAGAACAAGTTCTACTTTAAAAGACATCTAAGTTTATTAAAAACAATCATTGTTCAGGCCAAGGAATTAATTTACCACTCGGTTTAACCTGCAGGACTGTCAGATTGAAACCCCTGATAAATATACAGTAGACCCTTCACCACTGAGCCTAATTCAGGAGAAGTCAGGGTGTCTTACTACTCAGGGTGTGTTTCCCTATCGCTCGGATGCTATGAGGATCTTCTACGAGACATTCCACAGCCTTCTGACAGTCTTTATTTAAGCTTTCCAGAGCCCATGATGCTGCAGACAGAGGTAGTTTTATGAATGCAGCCCTGCTGATGATGCTGGCACACATAAAACCTTCCAAAGACCCTCATTACTCTTTGGATCAACTTGGAGTGCTTCAACGAGAAGAACTGACCTCTTTTGCTTGTGCCAAGGCCCAGCTCACATCGTCATCACTAGTTCTCTGCAGTTTCACCTTCCTGTAAGTCCTCCTACCCCAGCTTCCACCTTCAGCCGCTATCTTTCTCAACAGCTCCTCCTATAAGCTCCCGTAGGCCCCCATATTACTCTCGTCAGAGTACATTTCACATTTGGTTGTAATGTCCTCTTTCCTTGCTCAATTTCTCTGCTATCTGAGGGCAAGGACTATGTGGAGTGCATTCACTGGTGTATTCTCAGTGAGCAGAGCTTTTGGTTGCATAGAAGAATCCCAAAATACTGCATGCTATGACAAATAAGTTGATGTAGAAGGCACTTTACAACATTATTTTCAGGAATGACAGTATGGTGGCGTCTAAGCTTGAGTAGAAAGAATGTAATAAAATCTCCATCTGCACACAAAGTTGATATCTGATTTTTACTCATATTCTCCAAGCTTGGAAACGTTTAGCATTTTTTCTAACATCTGGGTTTACTGAAGATATTCAATGAGGAATATCTGGATCCTGGAGAAGAGAAACATTCTGTTTTATTGCTATGCCCTTTAGTTACCCAATTTCTTCATTCCCCCAGGGAATATTAAAGACTTACCTAACTCACCAGTGTCTAGATATGCAAAGAGATGATCACCAAATCAGTTCCTAGATCTAAGTCTTGCCTGAGGAAACTCAGGGTCGGGTGGTGGAGATTTCTATGAGCCAAAAATATGACTTCATATCCCTTTTAAGGGCTTAGGTCATCTACAAACTTGTAGGGTCACATATATTGGCTTAACTTTCACTTGGAAAAGGAAGTTATGCTTAGGGCTGAAGTTTTTTAAATGAATTTTTAAAATTTGACTTTGGATGACATCTGACATCTGAATACTATCTTGATGACCTCGTCTTGGTTTCCAAGCTCTGAGTGCCTCAGGAAATGAGAACTGATGAGTGAAATACTCGGTACACATTTCTTCCCTCTTCCTTGGGCAGGATCAAACCTCTTTTATGGAGCTTGCTGGGTAAATTTTCCAAATTCTAGGATGAGTAAAATCCTCTTGTGATGCCACTCTTTCAAATCATCTCCTGTGGGGCTGATGCCACAAAGGGCATGATGAATTGAAGAGGTTCTTGCCTTAAGCGTTAAGATTCCTCAATCTTTTTATTTTATTTTATTTTTTAATCTTCACCGGAGGACACTTTTGCATTTATCTTCAGATAGAGTGGGAGGGAGAAAGGGAGGAAAAAAGAGAGAGAAACATTGATGTGAGAGAGATACATCGACTGGTTACCACCCACACAACCCCAACCGGGGCGGGGACAAACTGCAACCAAGGTACGTGCCCTTACCGGGAACTGAACCTGGGACTCTCTGGTCTGCGGGCCGATACTCTAACTGCTGTGCCAAACTGGCCAGGGCAAGATTTGCTCAATCTTTGTAGCCCTTGAGAAGAAGAAGAAAAAAAAGAGTAAAAAGAGTTCTGATTTCTCAATATTACTAATAAGCATGAAATTAATTTAACAATATTTTAACACTTTATTTATTTGGCATAGTTGGGGGAATGAGAGGCTTCCTATCAGATAGAGTCTTAAGGGAACTTAACGTGTTGTGTTAAAACATATATTGAATTGTCTTTACAACTATGGAACATACTTCTGTACCTTATTAAGCATTTTATAAAAACCACAATGGAATATCATACTGATAGGCCCATCCTGAGATACCCCAGACAGGGCATTGCGATTTAATGCTTTTCTCTGCCCAGAACTTCTGCTCTGTCTAGGTGTAGTAGATCCTTCACTAACCATGGCCTCAGGTGCTGCTTATATTTTCTCCCTAAATACTGGGGTCTATTTTTAAGAAGAGTTTTTCTGTCTCATTCATGCTGGCATAGTTGTGACCTCTCACTTCTTTGGGCTAAAATTAGACCTCTTTCAGCAATCCACTCTCCATACCCACTTTAGAATCTGCAGCCTCGATCTTACGTGGGCTAGGCAAATAGATCACTAGGCTTGTTCCATCATAGAAGGAGTGGTTCGTCACAGGGACACTCTCCTAGGGGGCAAATAGAGAAAATTTAGTAATTGAGATGTGTTACATCTGATTTAGCTGGTTTTTAAAATTCTGTGCTTTTTTTCTGTTATAGATAATGGAAGATATTAGATAGGTAACCTCTATAGAAGTGGTGTGTGTTCTTTTGTTATATCTGAATGCTCAGAGTAAAGAATATAAATCTAGAATCAATCCCTACTTGTTATTTTTTTTTTTCTAGCTGTGAGGATTATCATAAAAAAAAGAACGCATGTGAGAGAGAGAGAGAGTGAGAGAATGAACATGGGTTCTTCACAGGCTTAGAAATCTAATTTTTTTTAAATCAAGTTTTTCAGAAATCTAAAATTTAGTTTACCCAGAGGTATCAGACTATAAAATAAATCACACTAACTGTATTAATTTTTATTGTTGCTGCAACAAATTACTAAAATTTTGTGGCTTAAAAACACGTGTTTGTTATCTTACAGTCTGGAGGTCACATGTCTAGGAGCAGTCTCACTGTGTCACAGTTGAGGTGTTTACAGGGCTGGCTCCTTCTGGAAGCTCTAGGGGGTTGTCTGTTTCCTTGCCTTTTGCAGCTGTCAGTGGCCCCCTGGATTCCTTGGTCATGGCCCCTTCCTCCATCCACAAAGCCAGCCTTTTAGCATCTTTAGTCCTCTGACCATCTGACCTCTTCCTCCATCAGCCTGTCTCCTTATCTGAGGTTGGCCTCCTAGCTCACTCTTGCAAGGACTATTGTGGTTACATTGAATTGACCCAAATAGTCCAGGATTATCTTCTTTTAATTTCAAGATCTTTAATTTAACCACATCTGCAAAATCTCTTTTGCCATGTAAGGGAACATATTCCCAGGTTCTGAGATTAGGACATTGACATCTTTGGCAAGGGGAGGGGGGAGCATCACTGAGCCTACCACACTAAGTAATGGAGAGTTGTAATATATAATTTTAAGATATATGGTAGGATAACTGGAATTACCTTTATAGTTAGGACACTCTTTTCTACTAGGGCATTTGTCATGTGAGGATACGAAATAATAAGAGCTTGCTTGGTAAACATAAAGTAGTCCTGATGGATATTGCCAAGAAAGTATAGCAGCTTGACAAATTCTCTTCTGTACGCTACACAAATTTCTGCTAGGCTCGGTATATTGGCTGTTAGAAATGTTTTTTGAAATAGCTCTTGAGTTTGATACCCTGAAATCTCAGTCTCCTTGGTTCTTGCCTCACTAGATCCCATGGATTCTATGACTTGCTGTTATAATAATGTTTCCTAGTGTACAAATATTGTTATACACCTGTGTTAAAATTCACTTTAGTCTACACCCTAGAGGCAGTTGGAGTGCCTTAACCAGAATCCCTATTCTAGAGTGAATAGTTGACAGTTGAAGCATCATAACATGGAGCCAACTCTTCCTATCCTTACTTACTACTTCAAATCTATGGAAATTTATGTTAAAAGATTCATTAATTAGCAACAGATAATAATTTGTCACTGGTGCAATGAGTGGTTTTATTTTTTATTTAAAAAAATATATATTTTTTAATCCTCACCCGAGGACATTTTTGCATTTATCTTCAGATAGAACAGGAGGGAAAGAGGGGGAGAGAGAGAGAGAGAGAGAGAGAGAGAGAGAGAGAGATGTGAGAGAGACACATAGAGTGATTGCCACCCACACGACCCAACCAGGGCCGGGGACAAAC
Source organism: Molossus molossus (assembly GCF_014108415.1). NCBI lineage: Eukaryota > Metazoa > Chordata > Mammalia > Chiroptera > Molossidae > Molossus > Molossus molossus. Next base: position 25,792,125 of record NW_023425366.1, on the reverse strand, counting down.
TGCAACCAAGGTATGTGCCCTTAGTGGGAACCGAACCTGGGACCCTCCGGTCCACAGGCCAATGCTCTAACTGCTGAGCCAAACCGGCCAGGGCAATGAGTGGTTTTAAAGGTAAGTGAAACATTGGCTGGATCCCAGTGTCTTCAGCGAATAAGACATAGGCCCTAGGAAGCCCAGTGGGCGGCCACTGTCAGTGGAGAGTTCAAGTTCTAGAAGCATCTTAGTCCTGCGATATTCTGCTTTCTGGAGGATGCTGATATCTCATCAGGACCTGGATGGTTTTATTTGCAAAATATCCTTTCATTGGCCTGCCAGTGAAACTTTCATGTAAAGTTCTCTAATCAGAGTGCCTGAGGACAGGGAGGGGACTTTTCTGAGCTATGAGAATAGGTTTCATGACTATTTAGCGTCTACTTACTAGTAAATATTCCTACATTTATCAGACATTGGACTAAGACTTGTTTGATCTACTACCTGGGATTGATTTTGGGGGAAGGGGCATGTAGTTCTGTGTCCGGAAGGATGGGTTAGTAGATCCTTGGTTTCTAACCCTAGCAAGCATCAGTATCACCCAGAGAGCTGGCTAAAACACAGGTGATGGGGCCTTAACCCCTGGGTTTCTTAGTCAGTAGGTCCTGGGTAGAGGTTGAGAATTTGCATTTCTCACAGGGTCCCAGGTGATCTGCTGCTGTAGGTTGAGGACTACTCTTTGAGGTCCACTGGGTTAGGTTTTGCTATGGCTTCATACAACAAAGGGCTATTTCTGTTCACATTACATGTTCACATGGGTTGGTTTGAGGCTCTGCTGTGCATCATGGCCGATCTCACTTTGAGACCCAGGTTCATGGAGCATGACTGCTTTCTGCATATATCTGAAAGAGCCCTGGCAGGTGTCACACTGGCGATTAAACAACAATTCACAATGCATAGCTTAGAGCTGAGCTGGTCACGTGACTCACCCACCACGTGAGATCAGGAAGCACAACACTACCTTGTGTCCCTGAGGAGGGTAGCAGAGTGTTTGTAAAATAACAGTAATGATTACCACAGTACTGTCCAACTTTAGCTGCAAGAACTGGAGGTAGCTGAGCAGTCAAATTGATTTACGTCAGTTCACAGTGCTGGGACACGATACGGCGATGCTGTCATGGCTCAATTTTCCGTGCGTATCGTTTAGTCTTCTCAAATGGAATTGGAAATCATACTAACGTTGTTGGTACCATACTTACAAAGTCTCTCCAATATGGTTCCTCTTAGTTTTGTGGTTGATCCATTACTCCCCTTCTACCCCCTTTGAAAAATTCGTAGATTCTGTTGTAGACATGATGTTTTCTGACTTTCCCCTTCGGAGGCCTGCTGCTCTGATGTGTTGACTACAATCACATAAGAACAAAGTTTGAGAATCCCTCTTCCCTCACCTTCCTTCCTTCCTTCCTTCCTTCCTTCCTTCCTTCCTTCCTTCCTTCCATCCTCTTTTCCTTCCTTCCACAACTTTGCAATCATTTTAATAATTATAAAACTGCAACAACGTAATATATAATTTGAGCATAAGCTGAAATCTTGACTCTAAAATGCTTTCTCAAGACCCCTCTGTAAATGGTCACTTCAACAAATATTCTTGTTAATCTGTGCTTTCACTGGTTTTTCTTTTAAGCCAGCCTGAGAGAGTCGTTACACCTTCACTGAAGGACAACTGGCAGGGACTGCTTGTTGTGCATTCTTCAGTTTCAATCACTTCAATTCATCAGGGAAATAAAACTGTCAGCACAACATCTCTGGGCACAGAGGACATGGGTAGAAAACATGATTTAAAGGATTGCCCAAGGCAAAAGCCACTGTGTAAGCTTTAATTAACTGGGACAGTCAGGGGCAGGTGCTATATAAGGGAACACTATCGTTATTAATGTTAATTTTTTTATGTGAATATATAGGAAAATTCCTGAATGTATTGTTTCATAATTAATCTTTGTATAAATTATGAATGTCCTAGTTTTCCCTAAAGCAGGACTGAGAGATCAATTCATTTTAAGTAGTTTACTTTTTAGAGGCCTTTCTTATAACCATACATTCATGGCTACAATTGAGTTTTACTTTTGTATGTGGCTTTCTAAAGCCTAGAGTGGCTCTGCTTTTAAGATGAAAATGATTAGTAGTTATTACTGTGCTCTTTAGAGCAGTTTACGCTCTTTGGGTGCATTTTTAGGCTGGAGTCTGAAGCAAGGTGAATAAACTAGTGATCGCTTTGGAGTTTCTCATTTTTAAATCACTTACTATAGAAAATACACAGATATTTGTCAATCAAATAAATGTTAGCTTTTAAAAAAAAGTTAAGGTTATCCTGGAAATTGGATTCACTAAGTCAAAGTGTTATGCCTTGTGCAAAATATTATGTATAATATTTTATTCTCTTAAAAGTTGAAGTCGTTTGCCTACCTATTATTGACATTGATATTTTTATTGTCTCCCACCACAAATCTTTAAATGGGAACAGGTAGGGCCAAGCTATTTGTGTTTGCCCCATGGCTTAGAAACAAGGCTGATAAAACCATTTACAGTTGAACCAGATTTTCAGGTTGGGCAGAATTGCTGGGAATTCATCAGAAGCCCAGGGCAATGCTGAGCTCAACCCTGGGGGTGGGGTGGGGGAGGGGATGGGAGAGTTCAGTGGTGCAGGGAAGCACATTTCCTTTAGAGAACATACCTCCTTTTGTAAAATGAGAATAATAAAATTATCTATCTCACAGAATACTGAGAAGATTACATGATATGCAAACCATAGCAAGAAAGGTAAGCACCCAGCAGACTGTAAACACTTAGTAAATGTTAGCTTTTATTTTCATGTCTCTCTTTTCTACCATTTCATCCCTAAATAAACAAATAATCAAACGACAAGTGACATTGTTATCCTCCCAGTGGTAAGACATTGTTGGGCTCACAAAGAAATGTAAGACAGTCTTCTCTCAAAGGATTCCAAACAATTGACAAGACAAATTGCAAATAAGTGACGACTTAGAAAATATAAGAGAGAAATGAATTCTCATTCACTGACAAATAAGTATTGTAGAGCATGTGTATCAAGGGAATTCAGGAGGGGGAGGGACAGGAGGGAAGTGGTCTGGAAGGCTTCACAGGGAGCCGTCATTTGGATGGGCACAGAAGGTATTGATGGAGGTGAAGGACAAGGGTTATTAGAGTAGCTTATTATCATCAGGTAGGGGGAACGATTAGACGAAAAGCATGGAGGCAAGGAAGTGAGAGGTGTGTTTGAGGAATCGTAAACAACAGTTTGTCTGAAGGAAAACACTCAACTGGTGAATATTTAGTGTAAGGCTCATTTTAGGGTAGAAATTTGTTAGCATACATACATTTTGTTAAAACCATATTGTCAATTAAAAAATATGACCACTAACATTTTACTATTGTCATATGGTCGTTAATATGATCTACTCATTAATATAATAATCTGGGGAGCTTATTAACTTGATATTCTTCTGGACTTCACTCTTTCAAATTCTTAGTCAATAAATTTGACATGGGGACTTGAAATCTGCATTTTTAAACAAGCCTTTTAAAAGGCATCGAAGGTGATTTTGACGTGATTGGATGTGGACACCGATGACCTTGACACAAAGAACTATATGTTATAGTGTTATAACTCAGTGCCATTGACCTAAACTCCCAGAGGCCTTCACGACAACCAAAGGGGTTGTCAGTTTACTCTTTTACTGAAGAACATTCTTCACTAACTAATCCCTAAGTAATCACTAACCCTGGGGTAATAACTAACCCTTGAGTAATCCTGGGCGGCACCAGGGATAATCTATTGAAAACATCTTGACCTTTGAGATGTCTGGGAAACTGAGTAACAGGTAATTAACTAACTGCTAAATTCCACTTCTGTAACATGCTTGCTTACACGTAGCAACCCCCTTACAAAATCCTATAAAAAGGAGCCATTTTAGCTCTCCGGGGCCGCAGTTACTCCTGTGTGGGACATACTGCAGGTGCCTGCGGACTTAGCTCAATAAATTCCTTTTGTTAAACCCCATCTCGGCGTCTGAGTTTGGTCGATCTCCTGGGTTACAACAATAGTTTTGGGAGAAGGCAAAACATTTGGGGAAAAGTCAATAACACAACATGTAACCAAGCATCAGATTCTGTGGTTCACATTCTAAATGCTAGAGACTTAAAGACCAGTGTGGGCTTGGTCAAATGTCATGGGTGACAAGAGGCTTAAAGCGAGTCACAGACAATGAATAGAATTTGAAGAAGTCAAGAAATAGGAAACAGGTGATAGGCCTGGAAAACACAAGAGGGAGAGTGGTGATATACTAATGGGAGTGAAGTGACTGTGCTGTGCAGATACGGCATTGGGGGTTTTGGAGAGTGTCAAATGCTAGAGAGGTAGAAAATACAAATTCCTGAAAAAAATTTCAAAGAATAGCCTTGAAGGTCCACAGACTCTACCCTACTAGTAAATGACACACTGATCTTAAGTTATAACTTTCTGCTATAGTTTCTGGTAGGCACAGAGTCACACAGGTTTAATACATAGTTTAATGGGGCCCAGAGCAAACTATTCTCACTGTAGGAGGAAGCATTCTCCTACACTGTCGTCGCTCATGCCCTTCTAAGGCCATTTTGAGCCACTGAGATATGAGTTCTTTTTCTCACTTTGGTATTGATTTATTGATTTCAAAAACTTTGGCTCATAGCAATAATGATATTAAGATTTCTTTCCATTACACTCATCTCCAAGAACTTTGACTCTCATCAACTCCCTGTTTTTTATTTTTATTATTTTTTATTTTTTCCCCTGGCTCCCAGTGTCAACCCTGACAATGGAGGCCATGAAATATGCAGCTACTGCATTATCATCTTGGATCCCTCTAGACTGTAGACTTATGAAACCATGGAAGCTGTATTAGGTTTTAATAACCCCTAAACCTAGCTGTTTAAAACAAAAATCACTTATGATTTCACAGTTTCTGAGGGTCATAAATCTGTGAGTGGTTTAGCTTGGGGGTTCTGGTACAGGGATGGGCAGGGGGTTGTAGCCATGATGTTGGTCAGGGCTGTAGTCATCTCAGGATGTGACTGGGATGAAAGGATCCATGTCCAAGCTCACTTGTGTGATGTCAGCAGGTCCCAGTTCCTCACTGGCTTTCTGCAGAGCCAGTGATATCTCAAAAAGTAGACCAATGAGCCAGAGTACTTAGATGGAAACTTCAGTTTTTTTGTAAATGAATATTAGAAGTGACAGCCCATCACTTCTGCTGTACTTTGTTTGTCACATAGACCAACCCTGGTACAATGTAGGAAGGGTCTAAGAAGATACGAATGTCAGGAAGTGGGGATCATTGGGGGCCACCAAGGAGATTGGCCACCACAGGAACATTTACCCCAGTTGGGTTGTTCAACACTTTCCTAGCTCCAAGCTTATCTAAATGCTTCCTACATCTGTCTTGCTCCAACATGATGCTAAGAGACCTCGAACACATTCTCTGAAAAGCATCCAGGTGTTGACTGAATGCCTTCTGTGTACCAAATGCCATAGTGTGTATTATGGAGGATTCTGAAACAATCCTCTTATCCTCAAGACCTTTTTGACACAGTGGAGAAAACAGAACACACACTAGGGTATTTATAATGCTGCTCATGGCAAATTATAGAAATGAAACCTAACCACAGCTAAGGCAAAAATGGGGATTTCCTGAAAGGCCTGTGAGGCTAAGAAGAAGAGCAGGGATGCGGACACAACTGGATGCCAGGCACAAATCTCTCCAGCTCTTCCCTCTTTTCCTCATTTCTGTTACTCTCTCTGTGTTGGAATATTTCACGGACACTGTCTTCTTTCACATGGTGACAACTGAGCCTTCTGGCAGCTCTTGGTGTACATCTTGTGGCCCTTCTATGTAATTAGTAATAATTGAGTGTAGTTCCAAATTCTAAAACTTAAGAGAAGGGCTCTGATTGGTTCAACCTGGACCAATCAGCTTCCATTCCTTTGTCCAGCCCTTATCAGACATTGACACTGGCAGACGTTGGGGATAGGTTACAAAAATAAAAAGCAGAGTCCTGGCTAAAGGTATAGCAGGGGACGGGAGAGTTAGGAAGCTCAATTATAGGCCCCAAACAACCTCAATTTGAAGACCCCCCTGCCTGCAAGCAGTTCTGTACCATAGGGGAGGACAATGGGATGGGGCGAGTCTGTAGATTGTGGGAGGCAGGTTGTGTATCATTTATGTTCTATTTCAAAATTCTGTTATTTTCCTCTCTCTTTTTATTCTGTTGGGTCTACCCAGTTCTGTCTCGGCTGCTTCTTTAAGATGCCAGTTCCCTTCACAAGAAGCTCTTCTGAGCTGTGTTCTGAGTAGCACCTAGCTTGCTGAAAAGCACTAGATTTCTAACAAGCCATAATGGTTTCTGACAGAATCTTTTTCTGAAGGAAAATGTGGGAAAGCAACGGGGTAAAAATGTCATTGTTTTCACCGAAGCACAGTCAGAATGCATAATTAAGAAACTGATACTGAATTCAGCACCATTATCTGCACAGTTAGTCAGAAGAAGGTGGATGAGGGTGTGGGTGTGTTTATGTTTCCAGATGATAGGTGGAAGTTCTTGAGTCTATGTTTCTGTTACCGGTTGTATCCGACTGGATGGCGAGGGCAACATTGTCTTCTGGATAAGGAGAGCTGTTTTTCCAAAATGCCACTCTTAGAATGAGTACATGGTTACTCAACTGGTGTGATTTCAGGGAAGAATAACATCTTTTACTCCAAGTTCAGTATCATAATACCTTTGCAAGAGAGACAAAATATTTTATTCTATAGTTAAAATATTTCTGCAAGAGTTAGGGCAATGATGTTAATTCATATTAAAATGTTAATAAATCATTTCAAATACTTTCCTGGGTACAAAATATTTTTAATTAATTTTTTTTTTTAGATAAGGACAGAGAAAGAGAAACATTGATGCGAAAGCAAAGCACTGATCAGCTGCCTCCTGCATACTCCACACTGGGGATTGAGCCTGGTACAAGGGATGATGCCCAACCAACTGAGCCACACCAGCCAGGGCTGAATTTTTAAATTTTATTAGATGAGGCTTGTGTGCTCTTGCATGTGTGTGAGTGTGAGTATGTGTGTGTGTGTGTGTGTGTGTGCGTGTGCGAGAGAGAGCGAGAGAGAGAGAGAGAGAGAGAGAGAGAGAGAGAGAGAGAGGTGGGGGGAGGGAGAGGGAAAGGGAGACAGGGTTAGGGGATTAGGTTAAGGACATGAACCTCCAACTCTTCTTAATACACAATTTTGCCTAGAGCTGATTATGGCATTCAATTCTAATTCTACTTCATGCCACGTACAATTTATGTTTTTAAATGTGAATTCTGTCTGCAAAATAATAACACAGTCAGACATTAGACTCTCTCAGAATACTTATGTCTTAGACTATTTATTTTAACAATTTGTCTGGATATTAGCATTCTATGAGGCTAGTTCTCTCAAAACTTAGTTTTTCCCCCAACAAGCACATATGAGTTCACTTTCTTCTCTCAAATGTCTTGTTGAAATAGCAGAGAAAGTTCAACATTCCTTTTCCAATGTGATATCTGTCACTAGAGCATTATCCCCTTCAAATGACAACTTTTGGATACAGTTCAAATCAGATAAGGCCTGCTATTTATTTAAGGCCCTTTAAGAACACGGCCAATTAGAGATGGTTGAATAACACACAGATCACTGAGGTTTCCTAGAAAGGCTCAGCGACGGGGCTTTAAGCTCCCATACAAAGCATGACGGGCTGCCTGTTTGTAAAGGGATCTTTATTTTTGGAAATCTGTGATTCTCCTGTTGGCCTTGCACCCCTTTGCTTGTAGGTGTTTCAAAGAAATCTGAACCCTTGTCAGGCTATTTCTATAAGGCTACCTACTTTTTTCTTTCTTTCTTTTTCTCATAGTAAGTTTGATTTAGAAAGAATGAAGTGAAAATGAGCTTCATAAAACTCTTCTCTGCCCAATTCAACTGACTTCAAATCAAGAGTTCATCATTAATTCCTATATTTAACAAATAATTTTGAAGGCTTACTAGGAGTCAGATGCCATAGTCAATGCGATAGATGTCTCTGTTCTTATTCAACAGTACACAAATGGACAAACACAAATGAACATCATGCAACAGGCAAGGCCAGGCTGAGAATTCCTCAAGGTGAGGGGCTACACGCTGACCAGGTCCACACCTTAGCTGAGGGGACTGGAGCTAGCCCTTCGTGGGTGGAGCCACTTCTTCACGGTCTGTATGACCAGAAGGAGTCAGCCTTTGAAGACCTAGGTGAGAATATCGAAGGCAGAGCAAAGAGTGAGAACATTGATTCACAGGCTCCAGGCTGGGCATGGGTGTGGCATGTTGCAGGAACAAAAATAAATTTCTTGTCAAGAAGGAGAGGTTCAGAGAATTGACGAGGGCAGGGTTTAGGTGGGTCAAGGACAACTGTGCAAGGCAGGGGAAGAAATTAGATTTTAAGGACAATGAAAAGCCATTGGAGAGATTTAAGCAGAAGAATGGCATGACCTAATTAAATTTTTCTGTGGAAAGTGGATTACAGGAAACGAGAGTGGAAATAGGGAGATCAGTTAGGAGGGAACTGCAAAAGGCCATGCTAGTAGCTCCAATGCGAGTGCACATAGCCCAGAGGGGATGCAGGATATTCCCTTAGTATGAGAGAAAAACATAGGGGTGTGTGTTTGTGTGCATGTATATACTGTACACACACACACACACACACACACACACATGCACATAAACATTTAAAATTTTTCCTTACAACTTTCTATTTCTATATTATAATATGTGTAACATATGGACACCATAGTCCATATATTATTTGTAAATAAATTAACAAGTGTAATAGGGGGATATGTGCTCATAATATTTTACTGATGAATGTGTGACCCAAAAGTTTGGAAGTCACTGGTGTAGGTGTGAGGTGGTGGTGACTTGGATTTGATGGTCATAGTGGAGATGGGGAACAGTAGATGCATGTGGGATAAGTTTCAAAGGTAGTGTCAATAAGACCTGTTGACAAGTACATTGTGCTAGACGCCCTGTGGGGCCAGGAGAACACAGGTGACTCCAGACATGGATGACCTAGCCCTCAGGGAGCCCTGTAGCCCTGTAGTATTTTCCTGACAGGTGACGGAGGATGTAAGACTTTTCAAGTTTTTGTTTACTTGCCCCTTTCACACACACTATGGCTCACACTTGCTCGAGAGAAAACAGTTTTTATTTTTTTTTCACCCCTCTTTGTATAGCTCTGGGGCCACCATTAGCTCTGGAGTTGTGTTCTATGAATCACGCTCCAGGACAAACAGCTCAGAGCTACACAGTGAAAGGTGCTGCATGTGTATCTTCCAGAGTCTTTTCTAGTGGAGCAGCTCTGCTTTAGGGTGATTCCAGCCCACCCACTCCTCCCTGGTCCCCAAAATGAGAGCCTTCACTTGAGATGATAAAAACAAAGAAATAATTTGAGATTGGCCAACTCACTTGATGGCTGAGAAGCAGATTTGAGATGGGACTTGGAGCCAGAACTGAGGACCTCGTTTGTTCTTACTGAACATGATTATAAAAGAATGCCGCCCTGAAGTGTGGTGATGTCCACGTGATCTGTTTTTGCCCTTTGTCAGGCTTGAAAGGACACATAAGACCTGGTATCTTGTTCCAACACCCCCCAATAACTTACTTACACCAAAAGCATTAATGAACTATATTAAATATATAGAAAATTTTGTCTCCAGAAGATATTTGTCCTTTCCTGAGTCTACTCTCTCTCCTTAATCATTAAGAGACACTTCCTCATCCAGCCCTGGTTCTGGATTCACCTTGCTCAGCCTCCTTTATCACACAAAACGGTTTCCTTCTTTGGGGCACATCATGCCACGTGCTCTTCAAATCATCTCTGGACAAAGTGAATTCCTCACTGAGACAGAACTCATGCACCAACTTCTACAGAGATAAAACTTGCTCTATGCTGTTACAATGAGATTGCAATGATTGTTACATGTTAACATTTATACTGTTGCTGTGATAAAATAAATTCCAAATGACTGACCAACAAATACATTTTGGAATAGAATCTGCTGTTTTCCTTACAGACCCTTTTTATCTCTCAAATGCAGAATGCAGCCTTCAGTTGATTGCTAAAAACACAGTGGACTCTTTTTATCCTGGGGTGAAGGACACATTTTTTTACCCCTAAGAAACAGGAAAAATATCTTTTATAATATTATAATGTTTTAGTTTTTCATGGAAAACAAAGCACAAGGTAGGTTTTGTTTTTATTCCAGTAAGGAGACTTACATTAAAAAAACATTTTTAATAAAGACATAAAGTTATTATTTGCTTTAAGGAAGAAGCATGAGGAAGTCACTTTGTTGCTATTGTTGTTTTTGGGAGGAAACTAAGGCTTGGGGTCTGTGTTTTGGTCTTGAATGTTTGGAAAGCAGAGACAAAACCTCTGACTCTAAAGACTGAACACTGACCTAGGGAAAGTGAACAGATACACACACAGTGACTTCAGACTCATGCTGAACTGATGTTAGCAGCCAAGCAGAGCGTTCATCATTTTACCTGACAAATACTGTTTGTCTGCAGCCCAATTATAAGAACCACAGCAGTACGTCGGCATTGGAGTTTGAGGAAAAAAGTGAAAGCATAGGTTAAAAATGTAAAATCCTCAGAGTTCGGGCAGCTGTCATCCTGTCTGACTGCCTCATGCATTCTGAACACTCTTATGATGTCTGGAGAACACCCAACCTGTGTTAGTTTTCCAGTGCTGTTATTTAGAAATTACCTCCAACTCAGTGGCTTAAAAATACAACTTTATTATCTTACAGCTCTGAGATTGGTTACTCTAGGTTAAAAATCAGGGTGCCAGCAAGGCTGCATTACTTCTGGAGTTTCTAAATTCCCTTTCCTTGCCTTTTTTGAGCTTTTAGAGACTTCCTATGTTCCTTATCTGGAGGCCTCTTCCTCTATCTTCAAAGCCAGCTGCACGAATCTTTAAAAATCTCTGTGTCCTCGGCTTCTATAATCACATCTCCTCCTCTCTACTCTGACCCTCCTGCTGTCCTTCCTAAAGACTCTCATGGTTAGAAGGTCCACCTGGATGATCCAGGAAAATTTCCCATCTCGAGATTCTTTTTTTTTTGTATCCTTACCCAAGGACCTTTTTGCATTTATCTTCAGATAGAGTGGGAGGGAGAAAGGGAGGAAGAGAGAGAGAGAGAAACATCGATGTGAGAGAGACACATCGAGTGGTTGTCACCCACATGACCCCAACAGGGGCCGGGCACAAACTTAGTGGTACGTGCCCTTAGTGGGAACCAAACCCGGGACACTCTGGTCTGTGGGCCAACACTCTAACTGCTGAGCCAAACTGGCCAGGGCCTATCTCGAGATTCTTAATCACATACGCAAAGTCCCTTTTGCCATATAAAGTAACACATTCACAGGTTCTGGGATAGAATGTGAGTGTCTCTGAAGGCCATCATCTGTTCCCTGTCACCTTTCGGTCAGGAAGCTCACTTTCCCAGCTTCCTTTGTTGGGGCTGGGACCAAGGTGAGGAGTGTAAGGCACTCACTTCAGGGGAAACATTTAAAGGAGCACCCCCCAAAAACTCAGCAATCATGATAAATAATATTTTATTTTTTACTATTTATTAGTTTATTGTTTAGCATGACACTGCACAATAAAAATATAATTCAAGCCACAAATGTAATTTAAAAATTTCTAATAGTCACATTAAAAATGTAAGAGCAGGTAAAATTAATTTTCACAATATGTATTTTCTTATTTATTCATTCATTTCTTTATATTTGGGGGTGGTTTTCACAGGTGTTTCATTGCATTACTTTGCTACATTTCTAACAAAAGTGAGCTTGTATTCTTCTGTGTACATCAAATATTGTATAATCAATGATTTAAAACACCGAGTTAAATATACGTGTTACAGTTATATACCATCTGGTATTTCCAGAGCATTTTCTATTTATTTATTTATTTATTTATTTATCTATCTATTTATCTATTTATTTATTTATTTATGTTAGAGATGATTCTCCTTTTTCCCCCAATGACACCCTCCTCCCCTCCCTCCCCGCCCTGTCCCCAGCTTTGTTGTCCCTGTCCATTGTTCATGCACACACGCATATAAGTTCTGTGGTTTATCTCTCCCCCAACCCCCTGATAAATAATATTTTATAGCAATATTTTAAAAAGTAAAATATTTAAGACTCAATGTTGGACAAAATTTTGGATAAAAACAGGATCAACAGAACAAATCATTTCCTTTTGCATCAGAGTGGTTCAGTATGCAGTTTCCTTTGCACCTAAGCCAAGGGATGTGCCCTGGACGATAGAGTGGGATGCGCTGGTGTGGGTCCTAGATTTAGGAAGAACAACCAAAGGAAGCAGGGGTCGCACACGTGGCTTTCATGCTGGCTTGGTGAGGAAGCTGGCGAGTGAGAGAGCAGAGGTGGACCGCGTGGCCGGCCTCAGAGGCGTGAGCTGCGGTGTGGGGGCCCTTGCTTTGGGACAATGTCAGCAGCCCAGCCCACGGGGCACGAGATGGTGTAACTTAGGTTTGTGCCTGGTCGCATAGCCAACCTATACAACCTATTCCCTGACTCAGCTGAAGATCCTGAGAGCTACCTATCAGCATCCTTGACTAAATCTCTTTTCTGCTTCCCTGGCCAGTTTGCTGTTGTTAGCAACTAACAAACATGAATAATGACATTAATCTCAATAAGAACAACTAATATAATTGGAATGGAGAGGCCAAAGCCACAGGCATCCATGTTTAAGGAGCAGCATGGTGGTGCCTTACTCAAGGAAAGGAAGCATGAATACCTCATCTGAAAACCCTGTCCGAATAGTCTCCAGTGTCTAAGTCAGTTCCTCATCTGGACACTTCCCCAGTTTCAGACTAGTAGCTTATTCAAGGCTTTGCTAGTAATAAGAAGATATTGACTTTTTCTTGTTCACTGAGTAACACATAAATTCCTGTTGGAATTATATACATAGTGCTGGAAGACAGAGGAGCCTTCTCTCTGTCTGTCGTCTCTGTCTCTGTGTCTGTGTCTCTTCCTCTCCTAATATAGAGGTAAGATTGTTTGTGGTTCCAAATTTCCAGACCTCAGCCTCCAGTTCTTAACTGAGCATATTTTTTTTTTTGGAGGGCCTAAGACAGCCTTATGATAGTTGACTCCAAAGTTCTCAGAGGATAGATACCTGGCTTGTGGAACTCCATTTTCTTCTTTACAGATGTATTCCTTGTTAACAGCTTTCCTGTCTTTTTGTTTAAACCTATTTAATTGACTTGACTGTGTCTTAATTTTATCTCCCTAACTGGGCTTTTGAAGATTGAGAACATAACTATATTTATTAAGAAATATTCACTTGCTGTACAAGAAACAAAATACCCTTCAAGATGCTGATGACAGAGCAGTGAGCAAGGCTCACATCATCTGCTCTAAAGGAGCTTTCTTCTAACAGTGGGGCCTGGGAATAAAGAAATAAATGCATACTTGCCCTGGCCAGTTTTGTTCAGCAGTTAGAGTGTTGGCCCGTGGACCGGAGAGTCCTGGGTTCGGTTCCTACTAAGGGCATGTACCTCGGTTGCAGTTTGTCCCCGGCCCCGCTTGGGGTCGTGTGGGTGGCGACCACTCGATGTGTCTCTCTCACATCAATGATTCTCTCTCTCTCTCCCTCCTGCTCTATCTGAAGATAAATGCAAAAAATGTCCTTGAATGAGGATTAAAAAAATAAATAAATAAATGCATACTTACTATTACGTGGGAATAAATTCTACGAAGAAAAGTAAAGTAGCTTAAGGTGATGGAGAAGGACAGTGGTGGGACGGGGAGAGGCTATCTCGTAGATAGTGGCCAGAGAAAGGTTCTGTGATTAGAGGATTTGGAGGCTATGAGAGACAAGGAGTCTTGTCTTATCTGAGGAAAGATGTTTCCAGGAGGATAAAAGAGAAGAGGCAGAGTTGAGGCAGGAGCTAGCATGGCATGTTTGAGGAATGGCAAGGACTTCAGTGAAGCTGGAGAGGAGAGTGCCAGGAAGGTGGTAAGAAACAAGATCAGAGGGGGGAAGGGAGGCTGAAAGAGCAAGGGTTTGTGTCCTTCACAGGTTTGACTTTCTTCTGGGAAGATAGTATGTTTAACTCTAATGTTTGAACCCAGTACCCATCACCCGACACGTTATCTTGTTCCCTTTTGCATTTCAGGTTTCTTTGTTGTCTCTAATGTGAGTCTATAGCTACATTGATTTTTCCCTTTATTAAATTGTAAGGACTACTTGCCGGAATTATGTATAGATCAGTTATTCCTGTAGGCAGGTTGCCTTAGCAACAGAGCAAATCTTGCCCATTTCAGTAAAACATTATCAATAAAACAATCTCATAAGAGACGAATGTTCACATCATTAAATGTATGCTATGCTTTTCTTCTATTCCTTAACCACCACAATTCTCAAATTGTTAATTAGGCAAATGCTAATTGACCAAATGGCTCCAGGGGACAAGTTACCAAGAAAGCGCCTATTAGAATGATCCTTAGCAGTTGCAGTGGACAACCCTAAGTTACTATATTGTTTTGGTTTCCTAGTCACATCACAGCAAATTTTTATCCGTCCAGGCCTAGGCAAGCAGGTTACATATTGAACACCTGTCATCCATTTAGACTGGCCAGTGCCCATTATCTCTCAAGCCTTGGGTAATGATAAAGCATTTGAAAGGAGAAAGAGTGTATCCAGTCTTGCCAGTCATAGTCTGAATGAGCAGGTATGTGGGTTCCTGAAGAGGCGAAACAAAGTAAATTAAATATATCTCAAATCTTTCAGGTTAAAACACTAGGGACCTCACACCACTGAAATGAATTATAATAAAAAGTATATGAACTAAGACATTTTTGTTACAGTAGTTGTAATTCTTGTCTAAAATATGAGTAATTTAATGAAGAAAGTTTGTATTAGTTTAGAAATTCAGTATATATATCTATATATCTTTATATATACATATAGGTATGTATATATACACATACATATACATGGGTACATGCATACATATATATCTTTATCTATCTAGCATACCTATTTATCTATCGATTGATTGATCAATTGACTGAAGTTGGCTTACATGATTCTGGGGATAGGCAAGTTCAATGTTGATAGGGCAGACCAGCAGGCTGAGAACTCAGGTAAGAGTGATGATTCATTCAGTCTTGAGTCTGAATTCCAAAGGGAAGCAGGCCAGAAGCAGGCAGGATTTCTACGTCACAGTCTTATGAATTTCTTCTTCTACTGGAAACCTTCAACTGATTGGATGTGGCCCACCATATTATGGAGAGTACTCACTCTTTTTTTTTTCTTTTTTTTTTTTTATCCTCACCCGAGGATATTTTTCCATTTTTTGTACAGATAGAGTGGGAGGGAGAGAAAGGAAGGGAGAGAGAGAGAGAAACATCGTCGTGAAGGGACACATCGAGTGGCTGCCACCCGCACGACCAACCAGGGCCGGGGACAAACTGCAACCAAAGTACATGCCCTTAGCGGGAACCGAACCCGGGTCTCTCCGGACCGCAGGCCGATGCTCTAACCGCTGAGCCAAACCGGCCAGGGCAAGAGAGTACTCACTCTTATGTATTCAAAGTTTGTTGATTTAAATGTTCATTACACTATAAATACCTTTACAGCAACATCTGGACTGGTGTTTGACTTAACAATGGGGCATCACAGCTTAGCCAAGTCTACATATAAGATTAACCATTGAAAAGTCCAAAACAAGTGTTTTGATTTTGATAGTGCTAGTTTTGTAAATTTCTTTTTTCAAATGTGAGGGAATAAAAAAGAAGTGAAACTAGGATGTAAAAGAAATATGGCACCTAGAATAAAAGTGATTCTCACCATTCTATCAACTTTCTTACCCTTTATTTTAGTTTTCCATTTTCTTAATTTTAGCACTTTTATATGGTAAAACCATTAGGGAAGCATATTCAGTAAGTTGATGAATCAGAATTTGCTTCATAATTAATTTATATAGTACTATCAAGTTAAAAAGTAATCTTATACTTTGACAATGGAAAACAATCATCTGTCCTACATAAAATTAAAATTTGTATAATTTGAGAATTTTCAACTAAGATAATTAATGCCTTTTATTAATGTGGCATGGTTTGCTTGAAAAAAAGAAAATAAAAGTGTATAAAAGGACTAAAAGTAAAGAATCAGCCAGCATTGGGTTTTGGACCTACAGGATGTTTCTCCATGGCTTGTGTGGTTACGGCATATGTATATTTATGCAATTTTCTATGATTGTCAGTTTCTTTCATTAGAGGATCTTTTCTTGCAAACTGGGAGCCACGCCTTCCAGGTCTTGGTAACATTTGCCTCCATCTGATATAGTCTTTGCTGATACTGAAGCTATAAAGATATCGTGGACCCATAAGGACTGTTACATTATGAGTTTTATGTGTCAACTTGTCTAGGCTATAGTAGCAGTTATTTAATCATACACTGACCTAGGAGTTGCTGTGAAAGTATTTTGTAGATGTGATTGATATCTACAGTCAATTGACTTTAAGTAAAGGAGATTACCTTTGATAATGTGGATGGGCCTTGTCCAATCAGTTGACAGACCTTAACAACAAAAACCAAGGTTTTGTAGATGAAGAAAAAATTATGTCTCAAGACTGTAATATAGAAATCTTGTTCATCCAATACAGAAAAAAAACAAATGTCCTTCAATTGGTGAATGATTTTTAAAAGACTGTGGTTGATCCATATAATAGAACACTACTCAACAGTGCAAAGGAGTGTAGCATTGACTCACACAACAACATGGAGAACACACACACACACACACACACACACACGTACGTATGGAGAGAGACACACAGAGAGATATAGAGACAGAATGAGAGAGAGGTAGTCTTTTTTTTCCTTACCCGAGGACATTTTTTCCATTTTTTGTTCAGATAGAGTGGGAGGGAGAGAGGAAGAGAGAGAAAGAGAGAAACATCGACGTGAAAGGGACACATTGAGTGGCTGTCACCTGCACGACCAACCAGGGCCGGGGACAAACTGCAACCGAGGTACGTGCCCTTAGCTGGAACCGAACCCGGGTCTCTCTGGACCGCAGGCTGATGCTCTAACCGCTGAGCCAAACTGGCCAGGGCATTTTAAATTAGGACCTTAGCTATGAATCCACAGAAATTTTAGGCATTTACAAATAATGACAAAAGAGCCAGCAAAATACAGAGATTTTATTTGCACAAGGACCCTAAAATATTGGTAATATAAGAGATAACTAAAGCAGAAGTTACTACCAGAAGTGGACACAGCAACTGGATTTGTTGTAAGTCAGAATTTAAAAAAGTGGAGGAAAAGCAATTATAAATCTTTATAAACTCATGAGAAACATCATCTCTTGAGCCAGAAGGTGGAATTTGGGAGTGAAATTTCTCTGAATTTTCTGGCAAGAGCTTATCCAAGGGAAGCTACTTTTTTCTTTATTTGCCATTCATTCATTTATTCATTCATTCACCACTTTGCTGGACAAATAATTTTAAATGGTTCTCAAGAATATAAATAAAAAATGGAAATACTATGAAATTTAAAAAATTAAAATCTAATACTGGAGATTAGAGATGAGATAGCATGGTTGGGGGAATAGAATGATTATTACAATATAATTATATGCATATCCCTGACCTTCTCAGTTGCCAAAGGAAAAAAAGAACAGAATCTGTGATATGACTTATAGTGTCTGGAAGAGAAGATACTAATATTTCAGGAGAAACAAAATGATTTCTTGTCTTAAGAACTAAAAGTAAGTTCTCTTTGAAAATAGTCACATAAATACTAAATGATGTAATTTATTTTACATGTAAGTACAATCCAACATACTTAAATGGCATTATCTGTTTCACACAGCAGTTCTAATACCGTCCCTCAACTTAAGCTAAGGGCATAACAAAGCATAAGTATGAGAAAGAAAACCTGGGAGTGTCCAAGAATATGCGGTTTTAGGAAATAGTGTTCTGATATTCTGGGTGTATTATCTAAGACAAAAAAGGAAAGAAACAAATCTTGCTTGAGTTTTCAGCCTGCCACCTACCCTATGAATTTCAGACTTGCCAGCCTCCACAATCATGTGAGCCAATTCCTTGAAAGAAGTCCCAACACACACACACACACACACACACACACACACACACACACTCTCATATACATATATCGCCTACTATTTCTGTTTCTCTGCAGAACACTAAATGATACCCACACTAATATTGTTTTGTTTGACTCATTCACCTGCATGTTAATCTTGGAAGTTAAAAATCAGGGTGCACATGCTATGGACTTATTTGTATGGACTAAACTGCTATTTCACTGTGAATAACTAACGACTTGGAAAACCTTTTGCAAGTTGGATTAAATGTAGGGTTTATTAAACTAGTCAGTATTATCTTATAAAATTAATTTGTTTGGCTATGGATTCAACCTTGAAAGTACTAATTGTCAAATATTCCTTACAGTTAAACTTCTAGTCACAAAAATAGACTAATATAATGGCACGACCAACTGCAAATTACATGGGTTCCTCTACAAATGGTAGCATCCACAAACAGGGGTTTGAAAACATTTGTCATGTCAGAGAGGTGACATTCATAGCATGTTATAAGGAACCTCCATGATACCTCAGAACCTTACAATAAGGATACCAGAAACTGAGCTTAGTGTAAAAACAAGTACCAACCAAGGGATGTGGTTTAGTTTTTTGACAAAGGATGCTAAGATATAGAATAGCCTGTGTACTCAGGGTATAGACTAACTAAGGAACCTTCTCCAAATTGCCATCAACAAATCTGTGTGAGAAGGTGCTAGTGTAGGGTTCATTCTTTGCACCATTGCAGAAATGAAGACGCAAGTAGACCATCCTACGAAACTCAGCCTGAGCCAGCGTGTAACAGAGCAGAACTCTGGCAACAAGTGCTTCTTGAAAGTGAATTTTCTGTGCATGTGTTAAAATATGTAGTTTTAAAATGATCATGAATTCCACCAAACCCACAGTTTTATGACTCACATAAAGTGTTATTCTGCTTTCTTGAGGTAACCAATAAAATCTGGGTGGTCTGATGGATGATTATTTATGAGAAGTCGGGCAAGCTAGGTCAAGGAAGCAAAGGCTTAGACTGGAGGCTGTTTGGTGATTTGAATCAAGCATGGCATATCAACCTGTTTCTGCTGACACGCCTCTTTTGAGGGTTACCATATCACACTGTCAAGTCTGGTGGCTTTTTATCTGCCATCATTCCCCCAGGGCTTCTGCTAACTTACCCCTCCAGCACCCTAATTCCCGACATTGCCTTTCCCTGACCAGCTTTTCTTCCTTTGCCTTGCTCATTCTCCTTTCTCTCACTCTAACTTGCTCATGTGTTTTCTTCTTTACAGAATAAAATTTGAGACCTTTAAGAAAGGCCTTAGCAAAAAATTAAGTCATTTTAAAGTGTCATGTTTTCATTAATAAAAAAACAAATGTCTTAGCCCCAGCTTTTTGTACTCTCTCCTATTTGTCCCCCTTGCCCTTTAGGAAGAAGGGGGCATTTTAAAATCATAATAAAGCATGGAATTATGCTAGGAATCCATCACTGTTAACCAGAGAAAGGGTATTTGCTTACGCTGTGACTGCTTTGTGCTGGAGTCTGGAAGACCTCTGTCTGCTCCCATGAGAGACAGAGGGGAACCTTGACTTGGAGGCGTGGTCCTCCACGATGGGTTAGGGACAGAAGTTCCAGAGGCCTGGGCTGGAGCAAATGCGGGAACACTGGTGGTCTCGAGTAGATGAGAAGGGCAGAAAGAGATGGTCCCCACACACTTCTGAGGTCCATGTGAACCCCACTGTCAAGAGACTGAAGGTGCCCTTAGGAAAAAGATAAAAATGCTTTCGCACATCCTTCGTCCTTTGCATGTTTGTGAACATACAGTTTTTCTCCTTGGAAGGACTGTGTCCACCTGCTCTTCCTGCTGTCACAGGGCTGACAGAAGTCTCACTTGTGACCATATAGCACGGTATCTGGTCTGTGGGTTTAAACCTCTCTTCTGCCATTTCACCAAAGCAACACCCCCCTACCCTCCAGAGGTATAACAGATATACACATGCTTGAAGAAACCCAGTGTGCCCCAAAATCTGCGTGTCCTTTCCTCTCTCCCATTGTGTCCCATGTTCCTGATTCTCAAAAGCATCATTATTTTCCCAATCAAGAGGCTTGGGAATGTGCAGTTCTCTTTGGCTCATCTTTATGTCTGACAACTCATATTTGGTCTGCTTCCAGTTCTGTAGCTCGAGGGCCTGTGTTTCATGTCTTTTATCTAGACTCCCTTTTCCATGAACTTTGCAAATGCCCTTATCCATGATTTATTTACCTTGTGCAACAGCCTCCTAATTGGCTTCTTCCTCCTCCTTCTCTGTTCCAAGCTGAATACTATAGCTAGACATCCTTTTTAAAAAGGCATTCCTCTTATCTTGCTATTCAAAAACTCTCAGTTTATATCCATTTGTCTGGTTTCCAGAGCCCCTGGGTCTGGCTTCATGCTCTAAGCGTTCTATTTCTGCAGCGTAACCTCTTCACTCAGGCTAGAATGGACGTAACCACAGGGACAAACCCTGCTGGTTCTTACCTTACTGTCTTTCTTCTTCATCGTCAGCTCTGCCTGTTATCAAGGATGATTTTAAATTCTTGCAGTCTTCTCTCACTACTTTGAAACCCAGCCAGTAGAACTTTCTATGCATTCTTATTGCTTGTATCACTTATTGCTGACTTAGCTAGCATTTGCCCAACCAGGTAAGCCTCTATCTAAGGAAATTAATGTGATTGTCGCTACAATGTTATAACAAACCTGGAACAGGATACCACATTTCCTTAGAGCCACCAAAGAAGGTGCTTTGCCAGGCACTAGTGAGCAGAGTAGACCTCACCGAAGATTTCCAGTGAGATAGGAGAGGAGGTCAATTACACAGGGTGATGGCATTCAATTCCTGCATGGACTGAAACTTGTATCACTCTCTGTGTCTGTGTTAGACCATCCTGGGACCAGACACATTTTCCTCTTCCTGTGTTTACTGGGGTTAGGTATACCTTCCTGTCTGTTTGTGAAACAACACTTAGAGAACAATCCAATGAAACAAAACAAGCAAAACAAAGGGACAGAACTCTTAGCTAGTAGCTCCAGAAAATACTTGCTCCTGGAAGGCAAGACTGTGAACCACTAGGCAGCTTGCTCCCTAGGGCTCTCTTCAAATACCCTCACCTCACTGCCCCATCAACCACAGCTGTTAGGTTATAAATTCTGGCCAGTCCCTACCAGTTCCCACATTGCAAGACCCATCTTGAAATCACCCAGGTTTCAAGACTCTGTATAGATGTTTCTCTAATTTCCCCATTTTGAGACACTTGTGAAGCTCTCTCTGCTAAGTAGTGTTCTCCTTTATTCCAGGAAGTCCAGTAAATTTAGCTTTGCTTGAACAACAGGTTTTTCTGGTGGCTTTTGAGAGATTGATGAGATATTTTTGCCCTGTCTCAAAATCCTTCACCTTCTAGGGTTCTTCTAATCCTCTATCCACATGGCTCCTACCTGACACCTGCCCACCTTTCGCTTTCATGGGCAGACAGTTTAGACCAGCCAAACCCACAGACCCTAGAGGGCCAGCTATCAGGCTGACTTACCTAAGCATTTACCCAAACCAGTGGGCCTCCACCTAAGGAAATTGATATTATTGTCTCCATAATGTTAACTAGCATAGCTCTGGATGGTGTGTAGAGTTTTTATTCTTTTTTTATTTCTTTACACTCTGCCTATCTCAGGAGGTTGAAACAGCTGTCTGGCAGGCAGCTGCTTAAGAAATAGCTTAAAAGTGTAGATTCAGCAGATGGCAGGAAGAAACATTCAAAAGTCCGACTCTACCACACTTCCTCTCTTCCAAGGACAGGGGAGCTTTTTTGTGTGTGTGCGTATAGATTTACACAAGACTCACACTCTTCTCCAACCAACTTCTTTGGGTTTTAACACCACGGTGTGTCAACATCTCTGATTTCAAAAAGAGAAAAAAAAAAGAAAAGAAAAGAAATGAGGAAATCCAGAAATTCTTTGGGATTAACTGGTATTTCTCTGAACCTTAGGAAGGATGGTGGAATTCTTTAAAGCACAAGTGTGCTTTTAAAAGATCCCCATAAAAATAATTTTTAACGACTATAGAACATTCTCTTGTGGCACATTCAATAATTTTTATTTACTATTTCCCTATCAATCGGCATTTTGGTTGTTTATTATGTTATAGAATTTTGAACATTTCTGAAAATAAAATGTTTGCACTCCTTATTATTTCCTTGTAGAATGAATTTCTTCTACTGGATAAAAGGCTATGACCATTTTAAGGGGGCTTTAATGACTCACTGTGCATGGATTTCCCTTTGGAAATTTGAGATGCCCCTTGTGAGATGAATCGATTTAGGGCAGAGACAAAATATGCAGAGTTAATTGTTGGCATTTGCTGCTGTCCATGCTTATATGGAAACCACACTTTTGAACCTCAGTATGGACAAAGTTGTATCTTTGCTTTTAAACAGCAAGCAGACCCAGGGGATGGCAGTCAAACTCTGTCTGCTTAGGGAAAAGCTTTTACCATTTCAGATGCCAGATTCAAGCAATGCCATAATTCTCTGTTTCCCATAGGAGCTGTAGTACGCCGGGCCTCCTGGAGAACATGGAGGCCAAAGGGCTGAAGCCCCTTCCTGGTCTCAGATGAGGCATTCATTCCCACTTAGAAGCATACTCCTATCTTGGAATAATTTTCTGTGGTTTCTTTTTATCAGAACACATTGTACTTTTGAAAAGCCAGACCCCTCTGTCCCATTCCCCATGCCATGTTGATTGAAAGTGGTGCGTTTGCTTAAATTGCCTAACCAAGCAGAGCAATTAGTGCCCAAGGAGACAGGAGGCTGACTGCCTTGCAGAATAATGGTTTTCATGGGAACAGCAGTAAAAACCTTGCACTGAACAAGGAGACCTGCCAGCGACCTTGTTTGATTCTGGCCCTCTTGTTTGGTTTTACAGAAATTGTTTATATTCCCTGATGCTCTAATAAACAGCCCTTTTCATGGGGCAAATCTTTAAAATAGTTTCATTCCTGACATGAGTTCCTATCATCAGTCAGATGCTACAGCACAGAACTATCAGAGAGAAATGTGACTCTGCTATTATCTGGTTGATCCATCAGGAAGCCCCTGGCCTTTTACTTCCTGGGTGAAGTCGGTTTTCTTCAACCACTTGGTCTTGAAATATTTGTTAGTTGGCCAAATGGATCAGACCCTGTTTTGAACACTGGGGATGGAGTGATGGATGAGACAGACAATGTCCCATTTCTCATGGAGCTAACATTCTAGTGGGTGTAGTCAGACAATAGACAGATAAATAATCATGAAATGTGCCAGGTGCTAATAAGGAATGCAGAGAATTAGAACAGCCTGCTGTGATGGTGCATGCCTATCCCTGTTTGGGTGGTCCACGACCGAGGCTCTGAGCTGAATTCTGGATTCTGAATAATAGCTGAGATTGACCTGTTTAGAAGAGGGTTGAAAATGTCAGGCCAACGGATAATTAAGTATAAAGCCCCAAGGCAAGAAGAAGATCTCTGGATTTAATAAACAGAAAACCAGAAAGCAGGCCACACGGCAAAGACTTAATGAGTAAGAGGGTGTGGTATTTATCAGGTTAGATAAGTAGACAGGAGCCAGATCACAAAGGGGCTTGAGAACCAGAAAGAGGTGACTGGGTTTTATTCTAAGTGAGATAGGAAGCCAATGGAGGATTTCTTTTCTTTTTTAATTTTTTAAAAATTTATTTTAGAGAGAGAGAGGAAGGGAGAGGGAGAGAGAGAGAGAGAAATATCAGTGAGAAAGAACCATCCATCAGCTGCCTCCTGCACGCTCCCTACTGGGGATTGAGCCTGCAACCCAGGCATCGAACCAGCGGCCTCTTGGTGCATGGGACGGTGCTCAACCAACTGAGCCACACCGGCAGGGCCCAATGGAGGATTTCAAGCAAGGAGTGACATACTGTGATTTATGTTTTTAAAAGCTGCCTGAGTGTTAACTGTCTTGTGGTACCGATAGGGGAAGCAGAAAGGCTGGGGAGGAGCCCTTCACGTGGGCAGTCCAGGAGAGAAGAGGGATTGACCTCGAATGGCAGCAGTGGAGAGGAAACCAATGCTGAAACTGGAATACGGACTTGTTTTGTTTTTAACAGCAACCAATTCTCCAACACCAACTAGGTGTCCAACAATTCAGTTCAGTTGTGACCCTAACTGCCCAGAGTCAGTGCAGACCCCGCAGGCTAAGGGCCCAGTTCCACAGGACTGCCTCCACCTTAGACACCAGCTGCACTTGGGGTCTCCAGGACACTTGGCCTTCTGCCTGGCTGACAACAAATCTGGGGGTGTCTGCAACACTTTCTGAAGTTCATAATGTGCTAAAATAACTTACAGAACTCAGGAAAGATTACTGTTATTATGAAGGATATACAGTGCACAGCTAGAGAGGTGCATAGGGTAAGGTCTGGAAGGGTTTCCCATGCAGTCAGGATGCACCAACCTCCTGGCATATGGATGCGGAGAGTGTGGTGTTTGATAAGGTTTGATAGGTAGACAGGGGCCAGATCACAAAGGGCCTTGAAAGCCAGATGGAAGTGATTGGGTTTTATTCTAAGTGTGATAGGAAGTTAACAGAGGATCAAATACCATACCCTTTGCAATCCAGATGCGTCCTTAGTGTTATTGTTTCAGAGTTCCAGTCCAAGGGATCCGTCTGGGTCCTTCCAGGAAGTGGGTTTGGCTCCCAAGCCTAAGTGTCCTCTTTGGGGATAGAAAGGAGAGGGGGCAGGACCTCGGGTGCCTTCTCAGATGCCCACCAGCTTCAAGTTCTCCTCGTCAATTCTAAATCTTTCATTCTCCTCCTCACCTGAGCAAACTCCATCTCATCTTGGGGACCGAAAAAAAGGCTCTGCCTGAATATTGCTTCTAACATTTTTTAGGCTTGTACCTAGGCTTTTGAAACTCAAAAACTGAGGATGTCAGCCTGCTTCGGGCTCTTTATACCATTCTTCTTTATACCATTATCTGTCTTTGTGGTTCTCCATGGTGTTTTCATCAGCTAGTCCTTTTTAAAAACTTTGTGTATTGACTTCTGTTCACCAGAATGTAAAAGCCTATGATAATGATTATTTTCAGAACTTAGGACAGTGTTTTCACATAGCTGGTGCTCAATAAATATTTGTTAAAAAAAAAAAACAACGGCCCTGGCCAGTTTGGCTCAGCGGTTAGAGCGTCCACCTGTGGTCCGGAGAGACCCGGGTTCGGTTCCCGCTAAGGGCATGTACCTCGGTTGCAGTTTGTCCCCGGGCCTGGTTGGTCATGCGGGTGGCAGCCACTCGATGTGTCCCTTTCACATCGATGTTTCCCTCTCTCTCTTCCTCTCTCTCCCTCCCACTCTGTCTGTACAAAAAAAACAACAACAACAACGGATGGCCCTGGCCAGTTTGGCTCAGCGGTTAGAGCATTGGCCCGTGGACCAGAGAGTCCCGGGTTCGGTTCCTGCTAAGGACATGTACATTGGTTGTGGTTTGTCCCAGGCCCCGGTTGGGGTTGTGTGGGTGGCAACCAGTCGAAGTGTATCTCTCTTACATTGTTGTTTCTCTCTCGTGTCCTGCTGAGTCGCCCCTTTCTCGAGCCAGTGACCCACGTGGACTCCCACAGCTACGTTGAAGCGAGAGCTATGGAGCCACAGATCCCAGGATAAAAGCTTCGATTATGTCAAAAAATGTTGTCTTATTACATATCGACACCAGATTGTAACTACACTACTTACAAGTTTATTACGAGGATGGAGTTGGTAGAAGTGTCTTTCTGGTTCCTTTCTGGCAGGTAGATTTCAGTTCTTGATGTATTTGCCAGGAGAAACTTGGCAGAGATTGGGAGGTAGCATGAGCGTTCATCAAGAGATCGCTCCGTAGAGATTTTTGTTCCCTGTCATATTCTTGTGTTTAGCCCGAGTCACTGCAAAGACCTTGTTTACATTCCTCTTGAACACTCTTGATATACCGGTTGCAAAGCCTCTGAGGAATGCAATGAAACACGCTAGTGGGAAAAGGACTTGACGTTCATGGTGGTGTTTTTTTTTCCTACCAAATATATAAGAAAAATGCATGTATAGATAGATTTATTTTTTACAGAAATAGTATTTTTCCTAAGTGACTTTATTTTAAATAGAACTATAGCTCTTACGTTTTTTAAAAAATCTGAATTGAGTATTAAAGAACATAGATATTTTGAAAATATGTATTGATTCACTCATGTATCTCTAGTTGAGGCAAACACCATCAGACGCATCGTCCACGGGAGGACACCACAGGCAATTCCTAAGATCATAAGTCTTTGTGAAAATTCTCCTGGGTTACAGACAGGAGAAAAATTCAGAGTTTTCTTTGAGAGCAAGTACAGCTTTCTCATAGATTATAAGCACCAGTGAGATTCATATTTTAAATCATATGTTTATTCTTAATACTAAATAACTCCTTTGCAGTCACTTAAAAACACTTGTATTAACAGACCCGTCGGTCACAAGTCAGATGTCGGGGGTTGAAAATGTAGCTTGTTTTTGCACATTCTGGGGTGTTTGGAGATTGATTTCTAAGAAAAGCTATGTCTTTCCACATAATTCAAGCTCATATCAAGTCTTCCCTCGCTGGTAAGTCCTGGCTCAGATGTTTCTCATTTTATGCAGCATTGCTCCCTGCAAGATGAAACTCAACTAGATCATCTTGTGAATGTACTGGACACCCTGCCATAAATCACGAAAGGCGATCTCTTCTCCAGCCCGAATCACTACCTCTAATGTAGCTGACTTTTAAATCTGAATTCCCCGAGGCTTGACTTAAAGCTTGGCTCTCAGCCAAGCTGCCATTAGGCGATGTATGCCGGTGACTCCGACACACTCTGTGTAATTGCCCGCAGGCTCGCATATGGTCCCAACCAAAGGACCAGACACATTTTTACATAATTTTGTGGATAAAAAAGACATGTTATGAAAATTTTATTACAATGTCCACTTTGCATTAGCTGTTATTGCTTTTGTGCATTTAAGAAAAGTAATAATATAGGTCCAGTTAGATTGGAGAGGAAAATGTATTTCTATCCTTTTCATATTTTCCCCTTAGAGATAAAGCACAAGTATGGGATCATTTGGTCACGTGGCCACACGGATCATGACACATTGACTGCAGATACATTCTATGCCTGGTGATCACCTTCTTGCCCTCTTTCTACATTTGCTGCCAAATGAAGCAAGTCATCAGTGAGATGTTCTAGGAGATGACAGAAGGGCTGCATTACAGGGTCTCTGTGCTTTAGCTCCTGTTTTATAGTTTTGTGGCTCATAAAAGAATGCAGACTTGCTCCACAGTCCAGCTCACTGTGGGTGTTGAATTGCCAGTATTATTCTTAATATGTGGGGACTAGTGTTTCCTGTTCCGTTGGAATTTGGAAGAGATTATAGTTATACTCTAAGATCAGTTAATATGGGATTAGAATAACATTATACACAGGATTCTTTAAAAAGACAAAAATGACTCTTAGGACCCTCTAGCCCACTGTGTTCCATTAGCTGTGTTACGAACTACCTCTGCAGGGAGGTTCAGTCTGCTTGGAAAATCAAATAAAGGGAGAGTCACCCGGCTGACAAGTATACCCATCTAAACACTGTCTCGGGAAAGTGAGTTTAGTCTAGAAGCCACAAGTACTAAAGACCCCAAATGATGCCACTGTCCCTATTCTAGAGGTTGTAGCCCAGTAACATTAAATTTCCTATTAGTCTCACGTCTGTTTACTGATTCCAGCCTCACCAGGCCATTCAGAGAAGACAGCTCTTTCTTTCTCTTGTAGTTTACAGGGCATTTCTCAGTTTAGTGAGCCAGCAGATGCTGACACAGGCCAAGGGCTATGTTCACCTCTTATACTTGGTTATTTGTGATATGCACCTGAAAGACAACAGATCTCACGTCCAGCATACAGAAAAGAGAAGTTTTAATTGTTCAGTGAGTATTCAGTGGGCACCCCTGCTGGGTAATGCCCGTCTGCAGGTCCTGTCGGGAGAGAGCAGGGGATGCCACACCGGCTCAGGGCCAGTTTCCAATGGGAATACCTAGCAACCCCTTCTCCGGCCCCTCCCCACCTGAGTCTTTCTCAGTGTCTGGTATGGCACTGTTGTTGCCAGAGGCCCTTTCAACCCCTGAAAGTCTTTGATAATTTTCATTAGCTTCCCGGGTGGGAACATGAGGCACCAAACTGAGCTCTGCTTTGGCAGATGAAGCTTTTGAAAACTCTGAACTACAAATCACCGCTATTGTCCACGTCAGGACCGCACCTTCCTTGGTGGTTAGTGCCTGGATTTTGGGAAAGGCTCCTTAGCACCCAGTAGCATTTGGCGAACAGTTAATTAATTGTAAAATATTAAAGCCATTTTGGAGCTAGAAGAAGCCTGAGATTATCTGGTATAACACTTACTTTTCTGAAGAAAACGGAGGTTCAGAGGTTAAGTCCCTTGGCCCAAAACATTTGGCCTGATTTATTTGCTTGCTTTTACTTGGGGCAAGTTTCCAGCAGCTTCTTAGAGGGGTATCTTGTTGATCATGTTGCTTTTAACACCGATTGTGATACTCCTCAATGATGAATACTCATGAGGCTCAGGCAAACTCAATTTCACTGAAATTACACTAGAAGGTACAAAGCACAGTTTTAAAGAAGCAGAAAACATTGTCTTGTAGGAAACAGCAAAGTCGTCTCGTTCTGAAGAAATCAGTGGGGCAGTCACCTCAGGAGGAAGGCATTGGCCCTGCCTGTTTCTGGGACCCTGTGCATTTTTTTTTTTTAATATATATTTTTTAGTCCTTATCCGAGGATATTTTTACATTTATCTTCAGACAGAGTGGGAGGAAGATAGAGAGAGAGAGAGAGAAACATCGATGTAAGAGACACATCAATTGGTTGCCATCCGTATGACACCAACTGGGGCCAGGCACTAACCACAACCGAGGTACGTGCCCTTGGCTGGAATCGAACCCACGACTCTTTGGTTCGATTAGAGCAGGCCGATGCTGTAACTGCTTAGCCAAACCGGCCAGGGCTACTCTGTGCATTTTGTAGCATCAGCTTGTTACTTACTGTTATTTGTGTCATTCAGCTTCCTTGCAGTCTAGTCATGACAGGGAGCCTCCAAGACACAGCTGTGGCAGGCAGGCTGCTCCGTTAGCCCACCATGGTCACTCCTCCTGGTTCCAGGGCTTTGTGTTGTTCTCTCCCCTTGCTCAGCTGAGCCTAGTGACCTGCTTCCAGCCAACAGAGGGGATGTCACTTCCACGAGTAGATTACAAAGAATTGTGACTTTGATGTTGCTGGTAGACTCACGCAAGCCGTCTCAGCTTGAACATGTCGATGAAGCAAGCTGCCATGATGGAGAGGCCGACAGGACAAGGAACTGAGCATGGCCTCCAGCCAACAACAATGAGGAACTGAGATCCTAAGTTCAACTGTCTGTGAGGAACCGATCCTGAAAGAAATTGCCTGAGCTTGGAACCAAAAATTTTTTTTTCCCATCTGAGCCATAAGGTGGTCACAGCTCAGCTTCCACTTGATTACAGCCCACGAGAGACCCTGAAGTGAGTGGGTGTAGTGAAGCCACGCCCAGATCCCTGGCCCACAGAGGTGTGAGATAACAAATGTGTGTTTTTTAGTTAGTACGTTTCGGGGGTAATTTGTTATGCAGCAATAGAGAACTAATGCAAGAGCAAAAAGGGTAAGACAAGTTTGTAAACATAGGCTTAATTTAAATGCATTACTGGTCATACTAATTTTTGCATTACATGTGTGACCTTAACTTGGCTATTTCAACAAGAAGAGCATTTTAAATGAAAATGCATCCAGATGAGAACATGCAAAACTCCTCTGCTCCTTTTAAATCCACAGGGGCAACAAAGCAGCATTTGTGAGTTCATATACAATTTGAATAGCACAAGACTATGCAGATTAGAGCAATTTCAAAATGTGGAGAGAAGAGGAAGTGATATGTGCCATCATCATATTAATGACCACACAAATCATAATAACAATTATTTATGGAGCTCTTGACATATGCTAGGTAATGTGTTTTTTTTTTTCACCTGAGGACATTTTTCCATTTTTTGTTCAGAAAGAGTGAGAGGGAGAGAGAGAGAGAAACATTGACACTAAAGGGACACACTGAGTGGTTGCAACCCGCACGACCCAACCAGGGCCGGGGACAAACTGCAACCGAGGTACAAGCCTTAGCGGCAACTGAACCCGGTCTCTCCGGACCGCAGGCCAATGCTCTAACCGCTGAGCCAGCCGGCCAGGGCAATGTGTTAAGTTTTTATGGATCTCATTTCATGGAATTCTCTCATCCACTGTAAGATTGAAGTAGGTTGTCCCGATTATCTAGCTGAGGAAAACGACATTTTGGCAATTTTCCCAACCAGTAGCTCACAGCAGCAGTGACATTGGGACCCAGTATGTCTTGTCTGAAAGCCTGTGTTCACAGTTTAAAAAGTTGTCTAAAGTGACAACCATTTCTCTCCTCTGCTTTGTTCAACCAATGGGAGCAGGTCATTAAAAATGCGACCTTTGATTTGTAAAAGAAAAACAAAAAAACTCTCAAAACTTTCTGATTTTAAAATTGACTGTTTCCCAAAGAGCATGTTTGCAATTAATCACATTCTGCCTTGTGATTTCTTTTAACGCTTTCCCTGTTATGTTAGTTTATTACTGTTTGACTTTTAATCTCACAGATTATTTTTTTTCTGTTCACAAATACATTCCTTGAGGACAGAAATACTTTTTTATACTTCAGTGACCCCAGCATGTCTAGCACTGTTGTGTACAAATAATGGATCCTTTCTGATGGATTTGAGTTCCTCTGAAATAAAAACACTAATAGGCCAAGAGATTGTGTCTTTCTAGGCAATACAGTCAGCTTTGGATAAGGGGCCCGTGTCTTCAGGAAAGAGCTATGGCTCTGGTTGTGCTGAGAATCAGGAGAAGTTACCACAAGCCCAGCCCTAAGAATTCGCTCAGGGGCACCCTTGCTCCTGGGCCGCTCCTGAGAGGGTTAAAAGGTAAATTAGCATAACCAACCACCCTACTTTTCTCAAGACTGAGGGACTTCCCAGCATTTTCAGTGCTAAAACTAGGAAAGTCCTAGACATACTCCCATTTATATATTGAATCCCAGATCCCCAAATGTGACTATATTTGGAGTGACAAAGTAATTTAGGTTAAATGAGGTCTTTAGATGGGGGAACTTGGTGCCCTTTTGAGGAGACTCCAGGTCCTCTTTCTCTTCTTGCCCGGTGAGGACACTGGGAACAGGAGGGCTCTCACCAGAACCCGACTGCTGGCACCCTGATCTGGGACTCCCAGCTTTCACGACTTTGAGAAATAAATGTCTGTTGCTTAAGCCACCCAGTCTATGGTATTTTGTTACAGCAACTCAAGCAGACTAATACAAATATGCATTTGGTGGGGAGGGGTGCTGTTTGCTACATTCATGTGGCTTGTCTTTTCTATGAATTTAAACTCAACCAACCAACCAACCAACTAACTAACCAAATCCCGGATATCTTAAAAGTGTACTATTATTTAATAAGTGTTGTGTTTCTTATCAGAAATGTTAGCTAGATTTAAACAGTCATTTTTAGAATTAAAGATCTAACAGTACTTTGAAGGTCATTGTCATCAATATTTATCTGTGATGTGCAGACAGGGCTCCTGGGTCTATCCCATGTTACAGATCTCCTTTGAAGTCCTGGTGAGTTTGGCCCACTGAGCTGCCATAGAGGATGCACAGAGGAATACAACCAGGGAGTTAACATGCACTACATGTCGAAGAGGCTGTATCAAAAACTCACACACCAGGCTATTTAATTTGTTGGTCTGCTTGGCAGAAAGATACCTGCTGAGCAGGGAGGGTTTGAAGAATCAGAGGGAGAGAAATATAAATGAGTATAGTTCAGACTGTTATTTCTTGGCTACACTCACACATGGATGAACATTTTTTCTACCCCAGAGTTGGCATGCATCTCTTGCTCCTTTCTCTGAGCTAGTACCCTGGCAGCTGAAAGTTAGTGAAGAAAATCACACAATTGAGCTGACTAGTTTTTTACTTTCAAGTTTTTTTAAACTTCCAATTGGCATGGCTTAGTAGTTTTACTGTGTTTCTTTAGTAGGTGTTCTTTGACATTTGCTGAGGTTGCTTTTTCTTACCTTCCTCTTGCCCCCAAGCTGCCACATCTTCTCCTTCAGCAGATGACCTTGCTTCATTCTATATGAAATTAAAAAAAAAAAAATGCTATCAGACCTAATCCTGCCACTGTCACCACCAATGATGACAATCTACCTCCATCTGCACCCATACCTTCTTCTCCTGCTCAGTTATGATGGAGGAAGGGGTCCTCTTCCTCCAAGACCAGTCATTGCATGTGAGCTCGGTATGCTTTTTTGTTCTATGTAAGCAGTTTCTGAATTGGCTCCCAATGATACCAATCTCCTGGTGTCACACCCTTGTGCAATCCCCTCCCTTAGAGTGTTCACTGGATTTAGTGACTTGCTTCAAACGAGCAATAGATAGCAAAAGTGCTGGGTTGCACTTCTAAGGTTACGTTATAAAAGGCTGTGACTTCTGTCTTGCTGCATTCCCTTTGACTTGTTCACTGTGAAGAAGCAGGAGTGCAAATGGTGTCATTAGGACCCTGTCTCTCTTCTTTTTTATCCTCACCCAAGGACATTTTCCCATTTTTTGTTCAGATAGAACGGGGGGGGGGGGTAGAGAGAGAGAGAGAAACATCGACATGAAAGGGACACATCGAGTGGTTGCCACCAGCATGACCCATCCAGGGCCGGGGACAAACTGCAACCGAGGTACATGCCCTTAGTGGGAACCGAACCCGGGTCTCGCCGGACCGCAGGCCGATGCTCTAACAGCTGAGCAAACCGGCCAGGGCAGGACCCTGTCTCTTTAAGTGTGGGCTCCATTGGTGTTATTCTGAGGTCTGTTCTTTACTCGGGGTGGCGATGATCTACCAGCATCTCCAGGTTTCTATCATCTTCATAGACAGAGTAATAGACCATAGAGCTTGCAAAACAGAAAAACAAGTTTGGTCTCTGAGTTAAAACCTTCTCATTGTGTTTGATAAATACAAAGTTAGATATCTTAGTGTATATTTTCCTATAATTGGCTATTAGTTTTATATGACCTTTTTCTTTTCTTTTTTTTGACTCCCAATTTGAGTTTTTCAACTTTACTCCAGTTTAATACTTCAATCTAGTTGACATAGATGAGGAATTGACTAGGCACAACTCAGTTCCTTGGAGAGAGAAAGAGATGATTGTTTTAGAAGAAGATGCAGGATTTTCTTGCTGACCTAACATAATATTGACCTGAGAGAAGAATGAAAAAAGAGCTGGTGGTCTTGGAAACTGGCCATACTCTAGTCACTTTCTGATGTGGGCAGTCCTAATTTGGGTGGCCACAGTATCCTGCAGCCCATAGCTGAAGTAGTGTTTAATATTAGCCCTTTCAGAAGCAAAAGCTTCCCAAAGAAATCAGAGGCGTTTCCCAGGTCCACATGTTTCTGATCTGTCCAGGGGCATGGGACCATGACAGGTGGCACAGGCTCCATCACAAAGCGGCGTGTGAGTACTGTTCTCGTGAGAGCCCGAATGCTAGCTGGGAATTCAGAGGATGGTGGAGAGTCGTGTTCATCTGGGCAGGAAACTCTCTCGTGTTCCTCTGGACCTCTGGTGTGCACATGGCGTGTGATAAGCACTAAGTGGGTATGTAGTCACTGACTTGAGTAACTGGATCACCTGTGGTTACTGGAGGTGGGAGTAAAAATATATATATACTAGCCGAATAGCTAGCTGCTTGCTGAATTTAATTCTCATACTCTGAAAAATCTCAGTACATGTTCCTTTGTATAATCAACTGATATTCAAATAACTTGTGATAGCTACCTAATTGATTCTAAAGCAGTAATTTGAGTCTTCTAAAAAGTTGTCTAATGTTTTCTTTTGTTAGTCTGTTCTGGGGAAATGGGTCACAGGTGTTAATTACTGGGTGGGGAGTCAATTTTTTCTTTCTCTTTTTTAATACAATGATGAGCATGTTGCACTAATATTAAATAATTCTTAAAAGTTTTTCAATAATTTGGAAGTTATTAACATTTGCTAAACCAGAAGATTTTATTTAGTGCAAACACACAGCCAAAGACAACTGGCTTAAGTTGTTGAATTTCTACTTACGTTGAAAAGCTGTTTAAGTCTGAAAGTAGAGAACATGTAATTACTCCAATGCAATGCTAATGGGACTTCGAAAAACTGGTCATCCTGAGTGGTTAACTGCATGGTTAAGAAACAGTAAAGGCATGGAGATCGTGAGCCTTGTCCAGTAGTGATCTCAATTTGCACTTAGGTTCTGCAAAACACTAATAGGTTAACTGAATACCAGACAGCAGTGAACTGCCTGTGATTTGCATCTTTACATAGTGATTAAGAATTGAAGAAATTAGAATGTCATATTTATAACACTGTTGTAATATTTATAACACTGTATGGCCAACATATCCCCTCTATTTCCTGTACTTGTAAAGGTAGAAAGACAGAAAGGGCCACTTTCTTCACTTATGCAATTGAAAAGTATTAATTTTGTAACAATTTTCCAAAGATTGCTTGCTGTTAACATGTAAAATGGTACCAGAAGCTTTTCATGTATTATTCACACTGTAATTTTGGTTTATTTCCTTCTAGACATCTTTTTATATGTTTTAGAATAGTTACATTGTTTACCATGACTTTTAAAAAATCTAGAGTTATAAAGTGTTTATAACATTAGTGTTTATGCTTATGTCTATAAAGCAAAAAATATGAAAACAAGATTAATATGAACTATATATTTTTATTTTTTATCCTCACCTGAGGACATTTTTCCATTTTTTGTTCAGATAGAGTGGGAGGGAGAGAGAAGGAGAGAGAGAGAGAGAGAGAGAGAGAGAGAGAGAGAGAGAGAGAGAAACATTGATGTGAAAGGGACACATTGAGTGGCTGCCACTCGCACAACCCAACCAGGGCTGGGGACAAACTACAACCGAGGTACGCGCCCGTAGCAGGAACCGAACTTGGGTCTCTGTGGACCGCAGGCCAACACTTTAACCTCTGAGCAAAACTGGCCAGGGCTAATATGTACTATATTTAATGGACACATGGCACTCTTAAAAATATTGGTTATAAAAATAAAATGATTTATTTAACAATCCCCATACAATTGGCTACCTAGACTCTAGTTTTTGTTTTTCTTGTTACAAATTAGATGAATGTTATAATGCATGTTTTGTTTTTATAATGCACATTGTTTCTTTCAGGATTTTGACTATGTTCTTAGAAAAACTACAAGGGCAATTAGTAAGTGAAAATTTATAAATCTTCTTTTAATAAATTTGAAGCAAATATTTTTCAGGACCCAATTTTTTTCAAGCGACATTAACTAGTTTAGAAATAAAAGGGGAGATGTATTCGATGGAAACTATTGTAAATATGTACCTGCAGGAAGAGAACGTAAATCTGGATGGCTGGACCAGGGATTTCAATGTCCCTGGGGGCTTTCTCTGACTGTTTCTTTCCAGGGCCCAGGCTCAGCCTCATTTCATTCACTACTGGTCAACTCGTTGTTTGTTTCATCCATAGGGAACACAGTCTCCCCAGACTTTTGGACTCCCCCCAGTAATGAGGGATTAGATTTAGATCCAAGAGGAAAGGTCTGGGAGAACTACCTTAATCTTGGTCTGGCTCAGTCAGGGGGCTGCTATGGGCCAGTGCACACTCGCACAAGATCCTGTAACAGAGACAGGAGTCAGGTCCATTATTAGGTCTATTTCTCTGGACCGCAGGCCGACGCTCTAACCACTGAGCCAAACTGGCCAGGGCCATATTAGGTCTATTTCTAAAGAATAGAGAACATAGGTACGTAGGTGAGCTAAGTGTCTTGTTATTTACTTCCGTGCCTATGATCACATTACCTTATCAGTTGGCAGTTCTATCAGGAGTATATAAAGGTGCCAGTTTTACTAATCCTTTACCAGTATTGACTCTTAAAGTATTGTAATTATGATTATTTTTAATATTTTCATTCTGTTTTAAGACTATTAACTGGGCACATTTATGCAACCTCTTATTCACCCCAATTTCACTAAAATGACATTCAATGGGTACAACAGGAGTAAACTCATAAGGTCAGTTGACTAGCTACCTTAATTTCATCTGCAATAGTAATTTCCCCTTGTCATGAAACCGAAAATTTTTACCGGTTCAGAGGATTAAGATGCAGGCTTGTGTGGGTAGGAGGGGGACATTATTCTGCCTACCATTTGTAGGGAATTTTGAAAAAAATACAATTCCATGAAAATAGGAAGTAGACAGTTTCTTTTTTTATTGAAAGTATTACAGATGTCCCCCTTTATTCCCCATTGACCCCCTCCTTCCCACTCCTACACCCCTCCTGCCGTCCTCAGCCTAGGACAGTTTCTTTTTGATTTGGTGGCATTCATATGTTGGCAGAATCTCAGACATATTAGGTGTTCAGTAGGCATTGTTTGTTGGATGTTTGGAGGAGAGAAATAGAAGACAATGACAACTGGACCCAGTGAGGTCTGCAGGTCCTGGAATGTGGATACCTATTTATTTATTTATTTATTTTTTAAATTAAATTTTTTCTTTATTAAGTTTTAGAAAGAGAGGAAGGGAGAGGGAGAGAGAGAGAAACATTGATGAGAGAGAACATCGATTGTCTGCCTCCTGCATGCCCCCCACTGGGGATCGGGCCCACAATCTGGGCTTGTGCCGTTACCGGGAATCGAACCTGCTACCTCTTGATGCATGGGTCAACGCTCAACCATTGAGCCACACACACTGGGCATGTGGGTACTTATTTAGAAGCATGTGGAGAAGTTCCGCTGGAGACAGTGTGAGTGAGAGGCCGTGCAGCAGAATCTTGCTTTCACATATTTGCTCTCTAAATATTTTAGAGAGAGGAACATGGAAAGTAGTACCCCAGGAAATTTGAAATGTGTGTGATAGATATTGGAAAGAAAAAGAGGCGAATCTAGAACAATAACTCGCATTATTTGTGGTCTGGGTCAGAGATGCCTTTTTCAGGTACCTATCTAATGTTGGTGAGGGTGTAGGAAAGGGTTTTCTTTCTACTTTGTATAGGTATAGATGGTGATCTGTGTTGAGGGAACCCCCTTCAAGGTCCCAAATATGCAACTGGACTGTGGAATTAGAAGAGGCTGATGTGCCCATGGAAATTAGCTTAAAAGATTTTCAAAGGTTGCTACATGGTACAGGCCATTCAGTAGGTTTTCCTTAGAAACTTTTTTCTTCTCTATATTTCTTCAAAATAAAAACAATTTTCCCTCTAGTTTAAGCACAATGCTAGGTTAGTCTATGACACATCAACTTTACAGTGGATGTCTGCTTTATTTTTAAAATTCCATGAACCTTGAAATACATTCTTTTTATTTAGTGTTCTTTATATATGCGTAAACAAAATGTTCTACTGAATCTAAACAACCCGAGCTTCAAATTTTGAATAACTATGAGAAAATCCAGTACCAGAGATTCAAATGAAACACACATGCAAACTCAGATGTGGTTCCTTCCTCCCAAAGCTGACTGTAACGATCAGCTATTTATTTAATTGCAATTGTCTCAGGATTGGGGACAGAAAACTTCCCTGAAAACCTACCAGGATGTTTTTTGTTTGGTTGAGGATGAGTAGCGTTGACACGTGATAGAAGATATCTTTTGAATTATCTTGAGAATAAGAGCCTCAGTTTTATGAGCAGGGAGTTTCAGTATGTTTTGTGTCATGAATAATCCTACTTGACATGGTTCATGACCCTTTAACATTTTGAAACACAGGAAAACTTTTAAGTCTTCATAAGGTAAACAAGTAGTAACATTTGTTTCTTTTCATTCAAATTTGAAGTATTAGACTCTGTATTACATACAGGATTTTAAAATATGGCTTATATTTAGGCTTCAAGAATATTGTAGGAAATAAAGCTTGGTGTTCTGCTTCATAATGACATTTTGACATAATGACATAATGACATGTATGTGTATTTTCATTACAAACTTTTAATTTTGGAATAATTTTAGGTTTGCAGAAAAGTTATAAAGATAGTATATAGAGTTCCATATGCTCCTCCCCTGGGTTCAACTTCCCCTCAGATAATTATCTTACATTACTGTGGTGCAGTTTTCAAAACTTAGCAACCATGACTGTTACATTTCTAATAACTGAACTCCATCTTGTATTTAGATTTCCCCATCTTTCCCTAATACCCCCTTTTTGTTCCAGATCTCATCCAGGATCCCACATGGCCCTTAACAGCCATGTCTCCTCAGCCTCTTTTCTGTCACAG
The DNA here is from genome assembly GCF_014108415.1 of Molossus molossus. Taxonomy (NCBI): domain Eukaryota; kingdom Metazoa; phylum Chordata; class Mammalia; order Chiroptera; family Molossidae; genus Molossus; species Molossus molossus. The sequence goes on along the minus strand of NW_023425366.1, from coordinate 25,753,473 downwards.
TTTCTTTGTCTTCTCTTGTTTTTCATTATCTTGACAGTTTTGAGAGTATTGGTCAGATATTTTATAGAAAGTTTCTCAATTTGGGTTTGTCTGATGTTTTCCTCATGATAAGACTGGGTTAGAGGTTTGGGGGCAGAAAACCACAGAGAGTAAATGCTCTTCTCATCGTGAAGTAACAGGGGTTACGTGATGTCCACGGGACTGATCACTGGTGACGTTCAGTTGATTGCTTGGTTAAGATCATGCTTATCGGGTTTCTACACTGTCAAGTTATTATTTTATCCTGTCTTTGGACACCCCTAGCATTGTTGTCTATGTCCATTGGTTATGCATACATGCATAAATTCTTTGGTTCATCTCATCCATCCCTCCACAGTCTGAACCATATTCCTTTCTTTCTTTTTTTTTTATCCTCACCCGAGGACATTTTTTTTTGTTCAGGTACAGTGGGAGGGAGAGAGAGGGAGAGAGAGAGAGAGAGAGAGAGAGAGAGAGAGAGAGAGAAACATCGATGTGAAAGGGACACAACGAGTGGCCGCCACCCGCACGACCGACCAGGGCTGGGGACAAACTGCAACCAAGGTACATGCCCTTAGCGGGAACTGAACCGGGGCCTCTTGGGACCGCAGGCTGATGCTCTAACCGCTGAGCCAAACAGGCCAGGGCTGAAACATATTCCTTTCTATGTCTCTGGGTCTATTTTGTTCATCAGCTCACCTTGTTCATTATATTCCACAAATAAGTGTGACCACGTGGTATTTGTCTTTCTCTGATTGGCTTATTTTACTTAGCATAATACTCTCAAGGTCCCTCCATGTTGTCTCAAAGGATAAGAGATCTTTCTTTCTAAAAGCTGCATAGCGTTCCATTGTATATATGTACCACAGCTTTTTTTTTATCCATTCATCTATTGATGGACGCTTGGGCTGTTTCCAGATCTTAGTGATTGTAAATAGTGCTGCTATGAACATAGGGATACATATATTCTCAAAATCATATTTTGATAATGTTTTAAATGTAAGAATTTTGCCCTCATTGGAGCTGCAGTTTGTGCATATGGAGAAAGGAAGAACTGTACACAAAGGCCCAGTGCAAGCTCTTTCTTGTTGTCTCAGTCCTGAGTAAAGAACACGTGGTCAGTGCTATGTTGACACTCTTGACTCTTTTGTCTAAAACGCCCAACCATATTGACCTATGCAACATTATGGTGGAAGTTAGTGGAGGGAGATTTGCACATTAGTTTGAATGTATTTTCATCTTCAGATGAAGTGAAGCTGAATTCGAAAATGGAATATGTTAAACTCTTTGATTTTAAAAGTTAAGGTATGACAAACTTCACATAGCTGCACATTTGCATGTCTCAGTTTCAACTGTGTTTTTGCTCAGTGGCCAGCTGATATGTACGTTTCACTCCTAATTGGCATCACTGCCTCCTTTCTTGGACCTTCACGTCCATCCCTAGAACAGATGTTAGGAGTTGAATTGTGTCCCTTCCAAGTTCATATGTTGAAACACTAACTTTGGTATTTCAGAATGTGACCTTTGCAGATGCAATAAGTAAGATGAGGTCGTTAAGGTAGGCCTTAAGCCTATAAGACTGGTGTCCTTATAAAAATAAGCAATGTGGTCACAGAGTCAGACACATAGAGAGAACTCCATGAGAAGATAAAGGCAGAGATCGGGGCAATGTTTCTACAAGCCAACACCACCAAAGATGGTAGAACACACCAGAAGTTAGGCAAGAAGTATGGAGTAGATTCTTTCTACTCCAACCTGGAAGGAACCAACCATGCTCACACCTTGATCTTGGACTTCTGGCCTCCAGAGCTGTGAGACAGTAGATTTCCATTGTGTTAGCCACCCAATTTATCAAACTTTGTTGCGGTTCCTCTAGGAGAGCAATACAGTAGATAATCAAAGTTGGACTGAGCAGCCCAGCTTTTGTGACTCAAGCCTTGGCTAATTGTTCAGTTTTATCTCGGTCATAGACTTCAGAAGGAATCTTCAACTCCTCATTTACTATAAGCCCTTCTCAACTAGAAACCTCTACTAAATATTCACTTAGGATTGTTCCACGGTGTGGACCATATTGCAATTTGTATTATTTTTGTCCATATTTTCTTTGCCTCCTCAAATCTCCTTCAAAACCTGACAGTTTTGTATCTACTGACCCTATTGTGATGACAAACCGATGCTGACTTTGTAGTCAAATTTCTGCCTACTTTCTCACGGTTGAACCAATGACTGAAGCATTCAGCTTTGCCTTCTGATTGGTCATAGGAGAGGTGAACTGTATATATATATATATATTTCCTGATAAAGCTGCATTATCTTCCAAGGTGGAATAAAATGTGGTTGTTCATTTAGCAGCTGGGTTGAAAAGGTTTTTGCATTTTTCATCTGAATCAAGCCTATGTCATTTCCCTGTCAGCCAGGGCTCCATGGACCACCTGGAACCTTGGAGGTCTAGGGTGTGGATAATTCTATACAGATGTGCCTGACACCTAGCAGGCTGTGGCAAATGTTTCTCAACTCAGAATATATTCCCATGAAAGAACTAATTGCTTAGTTATTTGAAATTTGACTACAAAGTCAGCATCGGTTTGTCATCACAATAGGGTCAGTAGATACAAAACTGTCAGGTTTTGAAGGAGATTTGAGGAGGCAAAGAAAATATGGACAAAAATAATACAAAGTGATAGAGTGGAGAGTGGAGAAAAGAAGTGGTGGGTGACTGTATTCATTAAAAGAATTTGAAAAGTAGCTCCTTAAAAGGTCTTATCATATACCCGTACTTCTCTGGAATAATTCAACTTATTTCTTAGGCATGTCTGTTTATAGTCTAGGGAAACAGGACCAACTAAGTATCATTATGATTATTAAGCATTTTAAGGAACTGAAATGTGGAAATAAATGAGTAACTCATAGATGTCCCCCCCACCTTTAAAGTTTTATTGAAATGTAATTGAAACTAACATTTCCCTAGGAAGGCAGCTTGGGCACTTGAACAGGCAAATGGAAACTTGGCACTTTTGTATATTTCAACAAGTGCTCTCAGGTATAGTTTTTACTAATTTGGAGGTTGTGGAGAATGAAATGCAGGAGCCCTCCCATGTGTCTCCTTTGAAGGAGGAAATGCAAAAGATGGGCAAGCTGGTGCACCCTAACCACGGAGGGTGAATACAGCTTGTTCCCTAAGTGAGAGACCTCTGGAGAGCAGACTTTGTGAACATCACTATTTGAGGGCTATCACTGAGGAGACCAAATGCAACTTGAGGTTTGCATAGCATATATTCTGCTGAATCCACTTCCTATATTTTATTTTAATCTTTTCATTTTCTGAGCAAAAATTCGAATTCATCCTCAAATATGCCCATTCCATCTCTCTCTCTCTCTTTTTCTTTTATCCTCATCCGTGGACATTTTTCGATATTTTGTTCAGATAGAGTGGGAGGAGAGAGAGAGAGAAAAACATCGATGTGAAAGGGACACATCGAGTGGTTGTCACCCACACGACCCAATCAGGGCAGGGGACAAACTGCAACCGAGGTCCGTGCCCTTAGTGGGAACCAAACCCGGGTCTCTCCAAACTGCAGGCCGACGCTCTAACCGCTGAGCCAAACCGGCCAGGGCTCCATCTCTTTTTGTAGTGAGTGTATTTTTAAGGAAGAAACTCCCACTCTGACTTCTCCAACTGTCCATTTTTTGTCTCCTATCTGGAAGTTACTGCAGAGTCTGGATCATCTGAAGACAGTTTGGGGGCAACCTCTCCCTCTCAGAATGGCTCCAAACCTTAAATTGGGAGGTACTGAGGGAGTAGAGGAAAGTATTTTCAACAGCAAAAGTAAGCTAGGATAGACAGATGGATGAGAGATAGATGGCGTTCTGAAGACCTAAGGACCCTGTCCTGGTGACGTTGTCACATCCTGGAGCACACTGCTGCTAGAGCCAGGCTGAAACTAAAAAAACAGGTGAAAGGCAGTGAAAGAGGCTTATAGGAGGAGGTAGAAGTAGAACAAAATTAAGGAATATAAACTAAAATAAAACGAGGGCAGCATAGCCTGGAGGAAAGGGACAGGGGCAGTGAGCGCCCACAGTGGAGATGGACTTTACCTGGGCTCTCAGTGAAGGGCAGGTGGTGGCAGTGGAGGACCGCTGCCAGGTGTGGCTGGAAGAAGATGCTGCGGTGTAGAAACTCACCATCCTACATGTCTTGCTTGGCCCATCATGAACCCGATCTATGACGGCAGGATAAAATTGCTGTTCGTAATTATGATCGTTAGCTATCAGGAAAATTATGCTTGTATATTTGACTAAGGAAGGAAAAAAATTATAATAAATGAAATGTTTAATGTAGAAGTTAAAATCTGAGCGAAAGGGTTAAATTCAGTCATCTATGAAAGTGTGCTGCGGAGCCCGAGTCCTTGAAACGTTGGAAACTTGACGTGGAAATTATGCTGCACATTATTATTGAGATAAAAAGACTGGAAATTAAATTTCAAAGAAAATAAGCATTGCCTTGAAATTATTGCCAATGCAGTGGAGGCAAGTTGCAAGACATAGACATAAGTTGCAGAATGAAAGGAATAAAATAAAGATGACCTATAACACACACATGCACAGAAACACAGGCACACTCACGTGTTCCGTGCTTTCCGGTTTCATTCTATCTTCCCAGCCCCTTGCCTTTTTCACAGAGAGGGCTGTATTTGTTCTGGTTCAGGATTTCTAAGTATGAAAGCTACCTAGAAGGTGCACGTGCTAGTTAGTAAGAAGAAAAGGTCAGTTAGTGTAGTAAAAATTGTTAGCAGACTGTAGGTTCCAAGAAGGCTATTTTATCTGCTTCACCTCCTCACGTGACTCCTCCTGCTTCTTCCCCTCCCCTGCTTCAAGTTGGCTTTAAGCACAGATTTGTAGGGCTCTCTGTGCTCATGTATTATTGACAAGCAATCCCTTTCTCCACTCCCATGGGCACTGCATGAATCCTGCCTGTGAGCTACCACTTTAGCGAGGGGAAGTCAGTGAGTAAGAGTCAGTTATTTCATTATCCCAGCAAGGACTGCCGCCTCCTACCTGTTGTTTACTAACGAAATGGGCACCGCGAAATCTCATTAGAACAGGAAGTCCAGGATCTGAAGCTATTGTCCCCTCATTTCTGTTCCCCTTGGTAGGACAAATTGCTGAGACCCGGGAAATGGTTTTGCAGAAGCAGGAAGGGAGAGTTGGAGGGATCAAGGCCATTGCAATGAGGCTGGATGGAAATCACCTAGGAGACCCCTGGAATGCATTGTCTGTCTTCTCACTTTTAAACTATAGGCTTCCAAGGCACATGTCTGGGATGCCCCAAACATTGAAGGCACAAGTAAACATTTAGACAGCAGACAGATAAAGTCAGGAGCACTATAAATCCTTGAGCTTGGAGGGAGCTCTGTGTTTGCTTTCTGACATTTGTTTATTTGTGGGTGAGAGGATTTTGTGGGTGAGTCCCAGGGTGGGAGAATAGTAGGTGATCTGTGTGCTTTGGGCGCTGAAGAAATTGTGGAGAATTCGTGAGCTAATAGAGGCTTTTTTGAAACTGCCATAGTTCTGTGGGAATTCCTTTGCAAATTTTGAAACAAGATGTAGGAGCAGCCAAGTGAAATTTCCTCTTTTATCACCCCCCCCCCAAAGATTTAAAATGAGCTAAATTTAGTGCTAGTTTTGAAAGCACTTTCTCACTTTGTCTTAGGGATTGAGAGTGAAAAAAATTAAATATGATCTGCACTGGATCTTTGAATGTGGGTGTGAGGAAAAGCAAAGCCCTGGGTTATTAACTGAGCTAGACAGAGAGGCAGAGACACAGTGATAGAGAGACACTGACAAACAGAGACAGCCAGAGACAGAGGTTTACCGTTTTCCTATTAATCCATGAATTACGCCTGAGTTTTTATCATCCAAACATGCAGAAGGTGATTATCTTCTTTGTTAATGATTGTAGGTGTGTACATTTTGATTAGGGACTAGGGTCTGTGCAACATCTACACATCTGTATGATCTTGGCCATCCCATGTATTCTGTGCTGTGATCACTATTTATAAATGTCACATGTGTATAGAAGACAGTGGTAGCTGAGTAAGGGTTGTAGGTATATTAGGTCAAATTCTTAACTGTGTTGTTCAAGGTTTCTATAGCCTTTTAATTGTTTTTCTGTTTCGACTACCTGGGGTTTTTGGAATCAGGGCCTCCTTCGACCACTAGTCTTGGAGGGAGTTGAGAGCCACACTGCAGGGGCTGAGAGCCACAAGTAGGGGAGGGTGAGGCCATGAGGCTCAGGACACAGAGTGGGCAGGGGGACATTTTGGAGGAGTTGGATAAGTGGAGGTGCAATGCAGGTAGGCAGGCAGAAATGCCTTTCAGAAAGTCAATCTCACAATCAAGGAGGCGGGGACAGTCTTCCAAGGCCATTTGAAGACAAATCTCCCATTTCAGTTTTTAAGTTAGAATTAGGGGAAATATGTTATTTTCTATGTGGGTTAAGGTAAGTGTTCAGCTTAGCAGACTTGCCTTGGTTTTGTCATTATCACCAGATCAACAAGGACCCACTAAAATTGTTGCAAAAGACCCAAAGGTCACTGTGATTTCCAACTCTGTCCTGGAGCTCTGGGACATGCTTGGAGGGAGAAAAGGGAGGCTGGATCTTCCTCTTGCCTTCGCCAGATCTGTTATATTTGAGAATTTCCATGTTAGGATTCCCAGTAAGATTCCCTTTGGGAAAAAGGAGAGAGCCTGTCCATTAACAGAATGTTTGAAAAATTACTCATTTAATCTCTTCTCACTTTACAAATGAGGAAACTGAGACTCAGAGAGCTTAATTGACTAACCTAGGATTCCAGAATTAATGGCACAGATAGAGTTACAACTCTAATCTTTTGACCATCAGGGTACTGGTGGTGACTTTTAAAAACCAGAATACAGAGTGGACTCTAAGTGTTGTATGTACTAGCTATAATTCTATTTTAAAGTACACATGCTTCTGTGGTAGTAATCAATCACCTGCACTTATGTGCATTATCTATTTAATAACAGTATATCACATGTGGATTGGATGAGATGGATACATTTTCTCTTCTTTTTTTTATTCTTAATAATTCTAAAGACCTGTTTTGCTGGTTTGCTTCTCATAAAAATAAAACCAAGTTCAAACTTCTTGTTTTAAATAATTTAGTTGGAAACTAAAATTTTAACCTAGTGGCGAACCTCCTTACATTTTGTAGGACACCCCTTCAGAAACAGAAATGATTGTGTTTGTTGACTTTTAAAGTTTATAGGAATATTTACTTTCTTCCATTTTCTATTCTGTTTTTCCGTTTGAAAGCCTAGCTTTGTCTGATCATCCTCCATCCAACTTTTAAATATTGTCCATCACCATTGTGATGTTTATCTTTAATAAGAGAGTAACATGCAATCACTATCGGGTAAATGACACTGAAAGGTATCAGCAAATCAAAATAAAGCTGTAGTCGGAAAAATTTAAACTTGTAACATTGCGATTTTCCAGTTTCTCTATATTTTGGATATATAGTCAGTTCACAGTATTTTCTAGAAAGCATCTGCAAGGTTTGAATTAGCTACCATGTTCCTAACATTGTCTTAGGTGTTGCAGTTACAAGTGTGAACAAAACTTGCTCCCTGCCTTAGGTAGTTTGTGCTGGAATTATTCAAGTGTGTTCTGGGAACTAAGAGGAAGAACAAATATGCTAGATTGGGTGGGGTGGGGTGTTAAGCATGGAAATACTTTGAACAGGAATGAATAACCAAAGACCAGTTTTTGAGGGTCTGAGCAGGGGTCAACTGAAGAAGGAAAAGAAAGGTAAAAGGCACACCATATTTGAAGCTTGAAGCCACATTGGTGATTGACAGAGCTGGAAAATGTAAACCTCAACACTGGGTTTGTATTTCCAGGTGGGGATGATGTGGTTTGGAGAAGGAGTAAGAAGGTAACAGGAAGTTACTTTCCTTCCAAATTCTGTGTACATGGTGGTGGGTGGGGGTGGGGTGGGAGGCAAAATTGTCTCCTCTCGAGAGAGGGTAGAATTAGGTCAAAGTGTAAGGACAGAGAATCTATGAATTTTCCACTTAAATGGCTCTAAAAGTATCAGGTAAGTAGTTGCTAAGTAAATGGTTATGAAATGTTGCATTAAGAGCTATGACTATTCTCTGGAGGAACGGATCCTAATGACTCAACATCTTTTTGCTCTTTTCCTGGACTAATGAGATATTTGCAGTGTTCCTTTGTCTCTTTTACCACTTTATATCTAATCTTAGCACTGAGAATTTACCTCCATCAATTTGCCTTCAAGTGCACTGCACTATGGTGTTCATGATTTCAAGGACATTGGCTCATTTTATCATTACTATTTACTGAGTGTTACTGTGTTATATGCTGGAGGTTTCAAAGGGAACAAGTTAGAAACTGTCCTTCCTTTAACGGAGTTTGTTTTCCAGTAGGGTGTGGAGTGTTAGTAAGATTCTTTAAATACTTAACTTACACCTTTCCTTTAAACACACCAATAGAAAAATGAGCAACTCCTTAAGCATATCATTTTAGACCATTACTGTATAGTGCAAGGTGTGAATGAATCAGTATCTAGGTGTGACCATCAATTCTTAACCATTATAACCCTCTGCAAAATCTAACCTACTTACGTTTCATTCTTGAATTCTTTGAGTGTATTCAATATTTTAGAAGCACAATCATTGCTCCCAAAGCAACGTGGCATTCAAAGACCTTGAACTACTTTGTTCAGTTGTTGACTTTCTTCTCATATATTTCTTAGATGTTTGATACAACCACCAATCTGTTTTGCCCACTTTCCTGTTTTCTCTATTTCGGTCTCATTCTTTATGAATGGTCAGCAGCTACTTTTCAGGCCAATCTCTGTGTCTGTACTGAATACCCTATGATTCCTGTCAGATGTGTATATTTTTTCTTTTTTTATAAGAGATAATTTTCTTCATTCTCAGTAGAAACTGAGTTTGTTAGCTATTTACCATTTTGATCATTTGTATGAATTTCCTCCATAGCAATGAGTAGTCTGAGCTGGAATGAGAAAAAGTTCATGTTACACCCTGAATTGCTTTCGTAAAAGGTTATATGTTTCCTCTAACAAATTGTTTTAAAAGTAACAATGAAAAACTATAACAAGTCTTAAAAATGAAACTAATAATGGCTTTAATTACAGGTGCAGTAAAATCCCAGTGTAAAAACCCTGGTGGAGTAAAACCCCAGACTGCTATAAATTCTGAGAAGACCATAACTATAATTGTGATTCTAACATGTATAGTTTTATTGTTATAAGTTCATGTTCAAAGTTTAAGGAACATTACGGAGTAATTTTTTTATTAACAAATTAATTATTTTCTTTCAATTGTATTGGTTTCAGATGTATGCTTAGTGGTTAGACAGTCTGATACTTAGTGTTTCCCTCAATATTTCCAGTACCCATGTGGCATCACCACTGGTTATTATAATATTATGACTATAACCCCTATGTTCTACTTTACATTCCATTAACATTTTTGTGACTACCAGTCTGTACTTTTTAACCCCTTCATATCTTTCACCTTGTCCCCCAACCACCCTCCCCTCTAACAGACACTAACTGGTACTTAGAAAGTACTCAGTATTTTTGAACTACACAAAAATCTTAAGGATAAAAGTAGAATAAAATGAAGGAAGAGCAAAGTCTAAAGTTAAGTCACTGGATTAGACTAAAATAGACAATGTAATAACTGAATGCCAGGTAAGAAAATTTTTTAATGACCCGCCCTTGTCCTGAAAATTAATAATCTGTGACCAGGTGTCTTGAGCTCTACATTAACCATGAGCATCCTATCTAATGTAGGAAATAAACACACGTTTTAGCTTTCAAGTCAATTACTGTGATATTCTTATTTCTCTTCTAGGTTAAGGAAGCAAATCTGTTCTGATGCAATGCCAACCAAATACATGACCTGATTGTTCTAGTTTTCCTGTGCCAAAACAACAACAACAGGCTTTCCAGTGTTTATTATGGAATATTGAACATGTTAGAGTGCTTTAGGAACAAGCCACTATTCAACCATTCCTAGGCAATTTGAAGGTTTCTGAGTTTTAAATAAATCCTACAGCTGAGTTTAGAAGACCATAGAATTTAGAAAACATACATTCTCTGGGCTATTAAAAAAAAAAAACAGCATTCAAGACTATAGGAGCTATATTCTGAGCAATGCAGATGCAAACACTATGAGGATGGGTTTTAATGGAAAGGAGGGGCAAGGACAAGACAATGTCATGAGTATTTGCCAGATGGGACAAGGGTGAGCCCAGTTTATCTTGAAAAAAAAAATATGTGCACTTTGGAGGAATTCTATAAGGCTGGCTCATTTCTTGGAATTTAGGTGAGGGGTAGAAAAAGTCACTGGCTATCAAAACCAAACATAAGTTTCTGCTAGAATTGTGCCAAAATAAGAGCAGCCCTGGACTTCCTCTGGGCAGTCTATATGGACCGTCAAGATACAGCACCTGGATGTCTGGTTTCTGGATGAAAGATCCAGAAAAATGAACCAGGGACCCTGTTTCAAAATATATGGGGGTAGGAGGTACTAGAGAAAGCCTGTTGAAATTAAATTGGATATCATATATGAACTGACTCAACTATTTCTAAAACTTCTTTTTATTCCTAACATGCAATAATGTGTGAAAGAAATATGATATTGTTATTCATTAAAGAATAATTTTATCAGCTCAAAAATGAAAAGTACCACCAGTGTGCCTACAGGACGGGCCTTGGGAGTACATAGTAAATATACTGGCCTCATTGTTCAAGTTATCTGATAGCTGTTTGTAGTTCCCCTAAAATACCTTTTTTTTTTTGTATTCCTCACTGCTAGGATTTTAATCTCTTTGCCAACCATCAGTAGTGGGGGTGGGGAAAATCATTTAGATTTCGACTGGCCTTCATATTACTCTATTACCCTATCTGCAAACTGCTCTGAAACCAGACAGATGGAGAGCCAGCTGCAGCCACACAGGACCAGGGTCCCGAGGGACCAGCCAGCAGTGCTTGGAGCTGAAGCCAGCTTCTTCTGCCTCTGATCACCCCCAGAGTGGTTCTGTCTGGGCCAACATCACTCACACCCACCAGTGAGGACCTGAATGTTTTGTTTCAAATGGAGAATCCTAATAGAATCGTATTCTCTGCAGCCAGGACATTTTACCATTGTTCCCCTCTCCCATATGTCCGGTTCAGCTGCCCTTCCGTGAGGAGGCCACCTCAGCAATAGCAGAGGAGGAGGGGACTTGTACGGATCACCCTCAGGAGAGAGGGTGTACCAAAAAAACTTGATCCTGTCTGGAGAAATACCCCTTTAAGTGATTGAAGAGGACAACCTCTACAAATAGGTACCAACGACAGGTTCCTCTTTCTTCACAGCTCAAGAAAATGTATTATTTCTGTGTTACAAATTAATTGAATGTGGAACTAGCTTAACTGACATTTCAGTGGTTCTCAAGGAAGCATTGGTTCACCTGGGAACTTACTAGAGCCTCAGATTTCCCAGCTGCTGTCAAGACCTACTGTGCTTCAGCAAGCCCTCGGGAGATTCCACTTTGTGCTCAAGACTGAGGACTACTATTCCATGCCTTTTGTTCATGTTTCTATAATAATACTGATATTTTCAAAATCATGTTGTCAAAATGTGTATTTTCAAATTTATACCTGCAGAATGTTTCATCTTACCAGGGGCTCATTGTGCCCTATGTTGTATCTGTGACGTCATGGGACTCTTTGGTCCTGGAGCCCACATCTCTGGCTTTAAGCAGTGTTCGCATTCTCTAATTCTCTTTATTTACGGAAACCTTCAGCTTCCATCCGGGTTGGTCAGTTGACGGAACTTTACATTTCTTTGGCTCATAAGATCTATAAATGGTATTTTCCTTTGGTTTCTTAAGATCATTGTACTTGATGGCTCTCAAGATATTCAGAAGCATACTTTCTATTAAATGATCAAACTCTTTTTTTGTTTTTGTTTTTTCTCGATGTGATGCTGTATTCTTTCATAGTGTGAAAACTTCATGATTTTGATGGATGTTTAAAATGAAACTCAGTGGGGCTTGGATATCTCACTTGGCTTTGCCTGACTTACTGTCGCATTTTATAAGATCCTTCTAGCAACACAGAAACACAAGCAAGCATTCCTGCACAACTGAACATTTTCAAGTTCACGTGCTGCAGGGGCCTACGTTCCCTTTGTCATCCCCAAAAGTATGATTTTGGTTGGATTAGAATGAAAAGGATTAGAACTTCTTTCATTCCTTTGGGGATTTTTCTTGGAGAAGTGAATCAATGTTAAGAACTCTGAGTAAGAAAAAAGGAAATTGTCAACATTCACAATGGATTGTATTGGTCAGGGTTTCTAAATTAGGGAATGCTTGAAAAGTTATAGTGCTTAATGAGAAAATTCTAGCTTCCGTATCCAACTAGCCTTTCATTGAACATTCATTAATCAACTATTTACTGAGCTCCTACCAGGGGTCAGGCAGTCATGGTTCCAGGTGATTTGAGATATGTGAGTAAACAAAGAAACAAAGACATAGATAAGCAATAAACAACACATTTATAATTTATATTATAATTCAGACTAAATGCTACTAAAAGAAAACAGTGGAGGTGGATAGTGGGGGAGGGAAGAAGAGAGTGGATACAACTTTAAATAGCATGCTCCCAGAAGGCTTCATTGAGACTGGGTAATTTGAGTAAAAATCAGAAGGAGGTAAGGGATTTAGCTATGTGGATAACTGAAGGAGAGGCTTCCAGACAGAGGTAGGAGCTGAAGCAAAGGTGTGATTGAGGACATCACTGTGCTGGATCAGAAGGGTGAGGGGGAGAACTCTAATTGGGGTCAGCTCAAGTTTGCATGATAGCCTATCTTGGTTTTTCCTAGGAGGGAACTAAGGAGCCATGGTGGGTATTGGACAGAGGAGTAATGTGATCTAACATATTTTCAAAGGTACGTGTGTTTGAATAGACTCTAGGGGGCTATGTTGGATCCATAAAGTGGCTATAATCCAGGTAAGAATACTGGCTTGGGCTCCTGTTGTAGCAATGGAAGTGATGAGTAGTAGTTAGGTGCTAGATAGCCTTTGAAGGTAGACCCTGGAGCATATCTGACAGATTAGATGTGCCATGTGGTGTGTTCTATTTACAAGATAAATTTAGTTGGATGGATTTTTTTTTAACTCCTTCTATTGAAGGAAATTCTAGAATTAAGTCAGAATTTTCAGCTTTTCTAATGAAAGGTTCAACTTCTAGTGTGTGTGTGTTAGTTTGGTGGGGCTGCCATAACCATGCCACTAATGGAGTGGTTCCAACAACAGGAATTTATTTCTCACAGCTCTGGATGCTGGGTGTTGGCAGGGATGCTTCTTCTGAGGCCTCTCTTTGGCTTGTAGATGATCACCTTCTCTTTGTTTTCACATGGCCTTCCCTCCCTGTCTATTTGTATCCTGATCTCTTTTTCAGGACACCAGTCAGATTGAACTAGGGCCCATCCAAATGACCTCATTTTACCTTAATTTCTTTTTAAAGGCCCTGTTTCTAAATACAGTCATATTTAAGGTACTAGGGGTTAGGACGTCAATGTGTGACACTTGGGAGACACAGTTCAGCCCATCACAGTGTGTAACTGTACATTTTACTCACTTAAATATTGTCATTTTACTCCCGGTTGAGAATGGCACAGCCTTTGTGACACCTGACCCAGAAGCAGCTCCAGACCCTCACACAGCTTACTCCTTTCACAATGAAATCATCATTCACAACTCACTTCATTCCTAGCAATACTTAGAAGGATCTCAGACCTGAATTGTCACGACCCAATTTAAACATGGGCAAGATACTTCTCATTTGTACATGTTCTTCAAGGTATTCCAATAACCAGAAAGAATATTGAATTAGAATTCTTAAGCATCTTATCTTTTCCCTCGATAAGAAAGATATCTGCTTATTATTTGAAAAGACAAAGTTGTTCCAGAGACCCATGCTATAAAAGGGGAGCCTCTCCTGTAATCTTGCCCAACAGTTTGTCGAAGAACCGATATGCTGACTGGGAGAATCTGATGCTCTTCAAAACAGAGTATATTGATCTTCGTTCTATTCAATGAACGCCAAAGCCCTGTCGGCTAATGTGATTTCAGGAGGTTAAATATGAATTTGGAGAGAATTACCAGCTTCTCATAAATGTTTTCTGGGTGAAATGCAGATGCAGAGAAGCAGGAGGCTCAGGATGGGCTTTGTGTGCATGTATGCACCTCTCCAGACAGAAGTACGGCCTTGGGTCTTACCCCGAGTCTTTAGACAGCCATCCCTAGGAAATGAGGAAAACCAGGAGGAAAACAGAAAATGTCAATGACAGGGGAACAGTTCTCTTTACTTTACTTTTCTGAATTATACATGTATTAACCAATAAGCTTGTCATTCTCCCATTGTGCCCAAGAAAGTGGTGGTAGTGTTGGGGGCAGGGTGGAGAGAGAGAGAGAGAGAGAGAGAGAGAGAGAGAGAGAGAGAGAGAAATGAACTCTTTGGTAGTAGGGTTCAGAAATGCAGAATTAAAACTGGGGTAAAATCACCAAGAATTTGGCAACATGTTACCAAGTGACAGATTTAGAAAGTTCTTTGTCATTTGATCTTCGACTTTTTCTTCCCCTTGCCTTTTATACAGCATGGGCAGTAAAAATAGCTCCTTTGGTTTTTATTTTGAGTCGGTTTTGTTCCTTTGTCTTTTATGTGGTGGTAAGTTGGAGTATGCTTGGATTTATAGGGAATACCTCAGGAGAACCCTTACTGTCTACCCTTGGACTATTTTCTTGGTTTTTGTTTAATAAAATTCCTGTGAATATGAAATAAACTGATTCATTGTAAAGTGTATTTTTGCCGAACATGGCAGGCTCTGAAAACCTAGGTTTGAATCTTAACTGTAATTCCTGTGCGTCATGTGATCAGAAATCATGTTATAGCGCCTCTCTCACGTCACACGTTTTATATGTGTCAAGTGCTGATAATCACATGACCTGACCTTCCGTAGGTTGTGTGGAGCGTTCTAAGAATAATGTCTGAGGCAGTGCTTTGCAAACAAAGAACTCCGCCAACAGTTGGTTACTAATATTAAAATACTTCTGTGTATATTTGAATACTACCAATTAGAGAATCTTGTTTGAGAAAAAAGCCTAAGTTTGGAGCTCTTCTTGGAAAACATGAAGGAATTGTTTAGTTTAAATTTTTTTTTATTTAGGCTATTAGTCCTGGAGACAGACTGAAAAGTAGAAGGGATTTTTGTGAACAGGCCTATGGAGAGAGAAGCAGCTACCTGAGAGATAGATGTGTCTTGGATTTTTAGGCAGCTGTGATTGATTTATGCCTGGGTGAAGTTTGTGTGCAAATGTGATATTAACTCATAATTACATTATAAAAGTGTGAATTATACAGGTAATTAAAGATTGTGAGACTGAAAGGTGATGCTGTCCCAGCGGTAGGGTTTGGCGGATCAGATTTCTATCATGTATGTTAGTTTCCAGAATTAAATAAGAACAGCACCCCACACCTCATCAGCCCTGCTATTAAAGTAGTGTGGAGCTACTTGGAAACTTCTGCTGGTTTTCATTTTGGGTCACAAAATGAAATGAGAAACCGCATGCTCTGATGAAAACCTCTAGTAATATATGATGAGATAGAGGGAACAGAAAGCTCTTTGGGGCACTCTGACTTATTTAGAGGGTGTATTATGCATTCTCAACAATTACTAATCTACACATGTCAGTGTGTGTGGATTCCACTGGTTGTTTGTTTCCTGGATGAATATTCAGCTTTCTTCAGATTCAGGGGACATGCGCTCTAGAAATCAGGGGAATGAGGATGTATATTTATTTTGTAGACAAATGACATTAATTGCAGACACAGCAGAACCAAATCAAGAAGTTGTGCCCCACCCCCCCCGCTGATAATAACTTACTGAATGTTTCAGAATGTCTGAGAGTTCAAAACTATCTTTGTACACAGTGTTTTGTAGTTACAGCCCTGCTCCATCACTTACTAGCTGGGACACCGAGAGGGATGCTTAGTCTCTCTGACCTCAGTTTCTCTCTTGAAGTGAGAATAGGGCTGTTGTGAGATTTCCATAAATGATAACAGTTAAAGTACTTTAAACCATACCAGAACATCAAACACAATAAATGGTAACTATTATGTACAAACTTCAGAAAAATAACTGAAGCGAGGAAATCTCCGCGTATACTGCAATTCTTGTAAAGCCAGAATGAAAACAGTATATTTAAAGTCTTCTGTTTGGCATTTGTGTTATGGCATTTGGTTCGGTTATCGCTACGTTACTAGAACTGCTGAAACAAAGGGTATTGTCCTAGGCAAACCCAGGCTTTTCAATGCAACATCACTTTCACTTCTATTTAAAGAGGGCTAATGAAATACAACAGTGGAAACAATGAAAAATAATACTAATTTGTAGCAACTAGCCTTGAAATTTTACATATGTGTGGAGCAAGATAGGTAATCCTGGCTAGTCAATTCATTTTCAAGACACGATCTCTGCTATTGCTCTCCTGTTATATACACCACATATATAACCCCTGGCAGGTAACTAGGCCCCTCGGGGCCTCTACGTGATAGATGGGTCATTGCTGGTGGTACCTTACTCCCCCTATCAGATATACCTCTTTCTTTTATTTTTCCTTTTTCTCTCTTCTGTTCACCATTTCCTTGCACAAGACTCTTTTTTTTTTTTTTTTTTATTTTCCCCTTTTCCTGTAGTGTCTAAATTTTGCCAAAAGAAGCTGCATGCTGTGTAAGGTTTTGACTACCAAAGTAGTGCCAGAGATAATGAAATGAATAACCCTTCAGGAGAGTCTGCTTTACAAAATAAAGGCAGGATAGTATAAGTCGGATGCTCTCATTAGAGTCACTGCACATCCCTTTTGTTTGAACGAATTGTGGTTTCCAGTAATGGCTGAGATTAGAGTTCTAGTACAAATAGAACATATTTGCTTTTGTAATTATTCTCAACAGAATATTACTACAGCAAAAGGTAGCCTGACCTAAGCAAGGGATGTCAAAGAAAGAAGGAAATAGCAGTGGGTTATATTTCAGTTGTTCTGTGACTGTGCATTTCTCATTGTTCTTTGGGGAGATGAGTGGAGATCCCAATAGGCATACTTATGATAAAACAAAGGAGGGAATAGCTGTGCTTAGAAACAGGAATGTTGGCTGGAGAAGAATCCATGCACAGGTCAGCACTTCTGAGTGTGCATCTCGCTATGAGCGAGGAACAGAACATACTGCGTTTGGTTGAGCTCCACAGTGCAGAGCAGGGCACTCGGTGCCCAGGGAATACATTGTGTGCCTAGGTACATAGGGAGTGGCAAGACAAGGAAGCCGTTGCCAAAGAACAGGGACTAGGACTCAACCGGTTGTGAAAACAGATCAACTTCTTTCCAAGTTACCTTTTAATAGCGAGTAACCACAATGACTCGCTAGACGTTGCCATGGAACCTTCTTGTCATAATGCATTTTCTTCCTCTCCTTAACTTGCAGTAGTGTTGTGGTCAACTTCATTCCCTAGCCGGACTGGCAGCCTAGACCTCATGCGCTATCTCCTTAAATTGTACAGTTTTCCCCATTCTTTCCTCTTCAGTTCAAAGGGTGTTTATGTGACCTTGGTGACATCACAATTTTGGGCTGAGGTCAGAGTGTCTCCTACACTGGCCTCAAACTTCAACTGGTATTTCTGCCTGTTACAGAAACCAAGACTCCTGTTCTAGACAAACTCTTCAATTGTAGGTTGTCCACTTCCCATGACTCTTTTTATCATCCTCACTCGAGGACATTTTCCAATTTTTTGTTCAGGTAGAGTGGGAGGGAGAGAGAGAGGAACAGAGAGAGAGAGAGAGAAACATCGACGTGAAAGGGACACATCGAGTGGCTGCCACCGCACAACCAACCAGGGCCGGGGACAAACTGCAACTGAGGTACGTGCCCTTAGCGGGAACTGAACCCGGGTCTCTCCGGACCGCAGGCCGATGCTCCAACCACTGAGCCAAACTAGCCAGGGCTACTTCCCATGACTCTTAAAAGGAAATGGAAATTGATCAAGATGCTGGAAAAGTGCGCCATCTTTGCGATGCACTTGTTAGAACTGGGACATGGTGCCTGGCCGATGTGGCTCAGTGGTTGAGAGTCAATCCATACACCAAGAGGTCGCCAGTTTGATTCTCAGTCAGGGAACATGCCCAGGTTGTGGGCCAAATACCCAGTGTGGGGCATGCAGGAGGTGGCCAAACGATGTTCTCTCTCATTGATGTTTCTATCTCTCTCTCCCTCTACCTTCCCCTCTCTAAAATCAATAAAGAAAAAAATTTTTTTTTCAAAAAAGAATTGGGACATGGTGATTATCCTCCCCACCACTTATTTTTTTTTTTATTTTATTTTTTTTTATCCTCACCCGAGGACATTTTTCCAATTTATGTACAGATAGAGTGGGAGGGAGAGAGAGGGAGAGAGAGAGAGAGAAACATCGATGTGAAAGGGACACATCGAGTGGCTGCCACCCGCATGACCAACCAGGGCCGGGGACAAACTGCAACCGAAGTACGTGCCCTTAGTGGGAACCAAACCCGGGTCTCTCCGGACCGCAGGCCAACGCTCTAACCGCTGAGCCAAACCGGCCAGCTCCCCACCACTTATTTCTTGCCACCTAGGATGTGTGGGACCCTGCATAAACATGTGTGTGTGTGTGTGTGTGTGGGGGGGGGTCTCCTCTTTATATAATCAATCATACTTAAAAATACTTGGCAAAATTTGTGAACATCTATGAGGCATAGCAATTTATCACCAAAGATTTAGAGTGATGGGTAGAGAAGAAGTACTGATGTAATTGCTTACTTTCCAATCAGAGCACTTGATTCTTCTTAGTATCCACACACCACCTCTTTCTGTTTAGATCCAGGAATCATCTTGTCATATTCCTTATTGGGGAATGTGCTGTTACTGGGTAATTTCATTTCTCCCACTCCGAGGAAAAGGTAACAACGCTGTTATTATTCAAGTCCTACAGCTCGTCAGAACCTGTCGGGGTGGAAACAGTACAGCTCTTCCTGACTAAATGTGCCCTAATGCCATTTGTTTCATGCTGGTTATATCATTATTTATGATGCTACAGTGAGTACTGGCTTCTGAAGGCTCTTTCGAAGGCGGTTCCTGTGCTTCTTTGAAGATGAACACAAATGCACACAGTTTACAGAAAAGAGTAAACAGTAATTTATTTTAGGGTTGTGTTAAATTTATCATTTGGAAATGTATGGCATAATATAAAGAACACAGTTTCCAGCCGTGTCTTCCCTTGAACTCTTCAGGTTGTAATCACAGCATTCCGAACATGTGATCTCTTTGCATGTTTATTGCACCTTTGGTTTCTATCCACCATCAC
Source organism: Molossus molossus (assembly GCF_014108415.1). Classification (NCBI taxonomy): domain Eukaryota; kingdom Metazoa; phylum Chordata; class Mammalia; order Chiroptera; family Molossidae; genus Molossus; species Molossus molossus. The sequence continues at coordinate 25,733,964 of NW_023425366.1, read as the reverse complement.
CAGTGGGAGTGGATAGGGGTGGGCCTGTACATAGAGCAAGAGTAGTGATCCCATTCATGCAAGAAATCCCTGACCTTCATCTGACTTAGCTTAACCCAGGACAGCCACTTATCCATTGGAGGGAAGAGAGGACATGGATTGGCAAGGCCCATTGATGTTGCAAAGCAACAGTCTAGAAAGCTCTTGGAGAAAATAGCTGGGGCCACACCAAGGACTGTATTCCATGTGGTGCAGAACCCACAGAGGGATGAGGTGACTGCCCTGGGTGTCAGCAGCAAAAGGGTGAGGGTAATTTGCACAGGGTAAACAACATCTGCCACTTTGGGTACTTGTAGCCCAGAGACAACTCCATGATAGGAATGTGATGGGTGAATGAGGATGCAGGAGATCACACATGAAGTTCAAACTCAAGGGTTGGCTGTGGGCTGTTGGGAGCTCAGAGTCCTAAATTCATTCTACATCCAAGGGAGTGAGAATCACTCAAAATCAGAGTGTCAGCATCATTCTAGTAGCCCAATCTCATACCATCCCATGAAAGCAATACTGTCTCTGTCAGCAGAATTGATACACTCACCAAGCTGCTGCAGCCCAGCTCCAGGATAACCCCACAGGCACAAGTTCTGGAGATTTTTGGGGCATCAGGCCCACCCATACACAAGATAGAGGGTTGAAGAGTAAAGAGTAAAAGCTGGGACTAGATACATGCTGGCTCCCACCCATACTCAGGGGATCTTCCCAGACAACATTTCCAGCTCCAACCAGGCCCAGACATCAGAGGAGAGTCTTGGAAAATTTCCTGGAATGCGTAGGAAGTTCAGGGCCCCTGGAGCAGGAGAACCCAGGCAGGAGCCCTGTTTACCTGGGTCTAAAGTCTGCATTATCTTCTGTTTGCTTCCTGTGACAGAAAGGAATGAAGAGAATAAAACAGAAGGTAGATATAGAAGAGATTAGGTAAAATATGAACTGTTCTTACAAGTCTGAGTCCCGAGAAGGGATGACCATTGGTTGAGCCTTATTCAAGAGACTGAAAGTATTTTGCCAAAGCATTTAATTAATGTAAACAACAACAGCAATGATAAAAAGAGCTCTTATAATGAAGTCTCAATAAGTTTGCACTGGAGGTAGAAAATGCTATAAATGACATTAATAGGTAAACTGACAAAATTAGAATATGATCAGCAGATTAGATAAAATTTATTGTGTCAATATGAATGTGTGACGTTGATAACTACACAGTGGTTGTATAAAAGAATATTCCTTTACTTAGGAAGTACACTCTGAAGTATTCAAGGGTAAAGAACCATGTTCAGAAAAAAAAAAAAAAATCTCTCTCTGGCCTCTTCTTATAAGTGCACTAATCCCCTTCATGAGGGCTCCACAGCATGTCCTAATTACCTCCCACAGATTCCACCTCCAAATAGCATCTCACTGGGATTAAGGTTTCAATATATAAATTTTAAGGGGGGCACAAATAATCATGATATTATCTATTTATCTACCTATCATCTCTTTCTCTATCATCTGTAGCAAATAACAAGCATATGGAGTAAACTTTGTTTTGCATGAGGTAATATACATATCTTGGTGTGCCTAGTTAACTGCCAGCAGCAGGAACACTGTGTGTCCATAAACGAATCCCCAAACAACCATGCCCAGAAAAGGAAACACACAGGCAGATCTTAGAGACGTTGGTTTTGGCTATAATTTAACACGAGCCCATGACCATGATCTAAGGTGTCCTTCCATAAAGACCTGAGCTCCCTGTGTGTAGCCATTCAGCCTTGTGACCACTGCCTACGTGAAGCACCCTCTCCCAAGAGCCTTTTGTGGAAAAGTCCTACAATTCTTTCTTGGCATTTTCCTCATGGGTTACTGCCATAACTTTCTCCCAAATGAGGTACTTTTAACAATAACAGAATCTCTAAAGATTAAGTGGGTGATCTTTGTACCATTTTTATTTTTGTAACTTTTGGTAACTTTGAAATTATTTTCAAATAGAAAGTTTCAAAAAAGTAACCACAATATAATGGATCAAATCTGGTAATCCTAGTTAATAACAATACTTTCTTTCTTTTCATTCCTTCTTTTGTTTTCCCCCCTCCCCCACCCCTCCACTCCTTCTTCCCCTTTCCTCCTTCTGTTCCCTTCTCCCCTTCTTTCTATATTATACAGAGAATACATTGAAGAAACTTCTGATTTATTGGCATGTTCTACAGATTAAAATAATTTAAAAGTGAAGAATTAAAGGAAAACATTGGCTAGATCCAGGATGGATGTTTTCCCTGGGAGAAATGACAACAGAGATTCCAGTTGAGATGAGATGATCCAGAGTTGTCTTTGGGTATCTGTAGCTGATGAATAAATTGTGTAGAGTTGGAATAAAATGATATGATAATGGCTAAATTTTTTAAAAACTGGAGGGAAATATTTCTGTTTTATTTTGATTTAAAAAAAGACCATATTTCTAAACAAAGTTTTGTCCAGAGCATAATGGTTAATAAGGGGGGCTCTGGAGAAAGAGAACCGAGGTTTAAACCCAAGCTTTCTCATTTAGCACCTGATGTTCTTAGACAAATTGCTTAACTTTTTTGTGCTTCATTATCTCTCATCTGTAAATGGGAATAATAACTGTACTTGTTAGGAATACCTTTGGCTGCAAGTGACAGAATTGTGATTTATAGTGGCTTGAACAAAGTCTAAGGACCTGGTGTTGATGATCAGTAGTGCCAGAGACATGAGATCCTTTCTGTCCTTTGTCTCGGAACACTCCCTGTGTGGTTTCACTTTCCAAATAGCAAGAAGGGGAAAGAACACTGGGGGTATTTTAGCTGAGTGTCCTTTTACCAGAAAATCAAAGCTTTCCTCAAACTTCCAATCAGCAGAATTTTAGTTATGTTTCATGGTCCTGATTTATATCTCATGGTCACCCTTGCTTGAATTTGGGAAGAAACATGGATTATAGATGTAGGTAATAGACACTCTTCAACCAAGAGTGTCTGTTAAGTGTTTTAGAGCTGTTTTGAATATTAAATGAACTAATAGCCATAAAAATTTTTAAAAATCTATAACAAGTGCTTAAATAGCTATTATTAATCTTATTTTCAGTACTATTAGTAGAAGTTGTAGTATTTTTGTCAGATGTCATCAGTTTCAAAATAATTTTGAGAAGGCACATGAAAATGAGGGAAAAGTAAGTCAATAATTCATTCCTCAGTTCCAAACTCTGATTGATCGCTTGGTAGACCAGGTGGAGCTATGGGACATGCTTTTATTGAGATGGACTTTGCGAATTTCAAAAGGACCAGTGGGATCCCTGAGTAGCAGAGACCCAGGTGGCAGCACTTATTTGCTTATTTTTATCACAGTAATATATGCTGGACAGTCAGTTTTTTCATTATTATTTTTCATGCTGATAGCCTGTGTTTACTTTGTTGGAATAAACTCATATTGAACACGATAATCTTTGCCTTGTTAATGTTGTCAACATAAGAAATGTTCAAACCTATAAGAATTTTTATGAGTTTATTTGAGCCACATTGACGACAATTGCTGGGAAGCAAAATCTCAATGGATTGAGAAAATGCTCCAGAAAATGGCAGTTTTACCACTTATTTTATACACCAGAATCAAAGGGGAAGATGTAAGGAATCTATAGGAATGAATAAAAAGTAAAAAAATGCACACATCTTTTTTTTTTTTTTTTTTTTACATAGGTGGGTATAGGATAGTAATTAAAATTAAAATGATAAAAATAACGAGGGGCTCTCTGGTGGAAGATTGTGCCCTGAGGGGTCTGAAAAAGGAGATTACTTAGACATTCCAAAGGTATGTTATCTTAGATGTAAAAAGAAAAAGAAAACATAGACAGGTTCAGTTAAGGTAAAAACTGACCTTTGTCAAGGAAGAGACCAGTCTAGGACATGATTACCTGCTGTGACTTGATTTTAGTTAGGAAGTTCTAATTTCAGACTCTCCTATGTGGTTACTTGAGGTCTCTGAGTTTGTAAGCCTGCCGTGCAGGTCTCCCCCAAGCTTGTCAGGTTTAGTGTGTGGCCCCTTTTTGTCCACAATGTCAATGGGTCATGTTGCCACTCTTTTTTTTTTTTTTTTATCCTCACCGGAGGATATTTTTCCATTTTTTGTACAGATAGAGTGGGAGGGAGAGAGAGGAAGGAGAGAGAGAGAGAAACATCGACGTGAAGGGACACATCGAGTGGCTGCCACCCGCACGACCAACCAGGGCCGGGGACAAACTGCAACCGAAGTACGCGCCCTTTGCGGGAACTGAACCCGGGTCTCTCCGGACCTCAGGCCGATGCTCTAACCGCTGAGCCATACTGGCCAGGGCCATGTTGCCACTCTTGAACAAAGTGGAGATGGTTTGTCTGTCCAGCGGGGCTTCTCTTACACAAGGGTGGATCTTTTCCAGGTTGCTAGCTTGGTACTTTTCAAAATAAGCTGAGTAGCTGTTTGGAACTTGTCTCTGCTGACTCCACTGGGCTCAGTTTCAAATCTCTCCTAATCCACTAATGAACCTTTTATTAAAGTGGAAGAGAGGTTGAATCAGTCTTTGGACACGTTATTAAGGTAAAGTTGGAGAGTGGAAAGATCAAAGGAGAATAGAAAAAGAACACTTGATCTCCGCTCCCCTTATTCAATTTCTTTCAAGTGGATGTTTTTTTGAGAAATGGCAATGTTAATAGGTTAATTTTCAATAATCTTTTATTGTGTTTGATTTTAATTTTGGTGTGTTTTATTTTTTAAGGCAATCAAAGGAAGAGACTCTCATTCACCAACCCTTTCCCCCTTTTTTTCTTCTGTGATTTAAATTTCAGGCTGAACAAGTCAAACCCCCACAAGGATTTAGATGATTAAGTGAGCCATGACATGCCAACTTTTTGGGTTCTGAAAAAGTATGTGCTGGATCAAACAGTAATTATAAAGCACCCTGATGGTTATTACTTCCCGCCACTCTCCCGCTCCACCTTTCTGCCACCCACTCAAGGCTCCCTGTGTCGAGGACACCCTGAGTCTATAATGACTTGTGCTGAACTGCAAAGGAGCCACAGTGTACCTTTAAAAAAGTGCCCAGTCATTCTTCAAGTTCCAAGTCAAGAAAGAGATGGCTTCTAGATATGCAATTTCTGACACCAGCCAGCCATTATTCTGAAATGTCCCTGTTTGTCTACTGCAGTTATTGACCACATCTGTGGTTACATGCTCACCCAAACTTTGAGCGAACAGTTTTCTGGTTGACCTAGAGGATCTGCTGATGAACATTTCAAAATTCCTGGCCTCCGAGCCAAGGAATGTGCATTCCGCCAAGTAATTTATTCCATAAGAGGAAGCTATAATAATTTTAGTCCCTAAATTGAAAGAAAGAACCTTGATTAAGTATACTATTGTGCGTCTGACTTGTTTTTGTCAGTTCCCATTTCTTCATGAACTTCATAATTGGGGGAAAAAAACGATGATTACAAAAATCTGTTCTCAACTTTAGCCATCAACTCTGACTTCCCTTCCTTCCCTTCCTTGGCACATGTGGAAAACAAGAGGCATGGACAGTGGCCTTGCTAGGCCCTGAGACATTCTCAGCTCCTAGCCTGCAACCCATAACCTATGTCTTTCATAAAACAGTCAAAACTGAGTGTAGAGATATTTTAAAAGTCAAAAAAGAGAAGGCAACTCAAACAACCTATCTAATCACTGGACTATTTACTGTGACAGAGTTTATGGTACACAGGAGAAGACAGACCACTGCGTCTGCATCCTTAGGACCCAGGAATGCTGCGAGTGTGCATGTATCAGCTCTGTTTTGGTTTCACTTCACTTTAGCTATTTGATTTGGGGTCTGCAAACCCTGTGCACATATTTTTATGAGCCTTGGGACAAGTTACTGCCAAGCTTGCTTGAACTCTAAAATATGCTTCCAGTCTCAGAAACCACAAATTATTTACCAAATAGGCAAGGAAATGGAGGTCACTGAGCTCATTTGTTACATAATTTTAAACTTCCTTTCTGAGTACTGACATCTCCCAGCAGTCAGAGTGATGTGTTCATTAGGCAGACCGGATAACGGGGAGGAAATGACGGAAAGTGATGAAAGTTGCTAACTGCTATGCTGCTCTGTGCACTTGAATTTGATGCCAAATACCAAGAATCAAAGACAGAATAGTGGAAGGTACGTATGAAATAATCCTTCTTTTTTTTTTTTATTTCTTATTTCACTGTGTTTATAAAGAGTTAAGCAGGAAATGCTAAAAACAAACAAACAAAAACCAACAACTCTGCCTTGTGGTGGCAAAATTATTTAAGGTATAAAAAATAAATATTAACCTAGAACAATGGAATGAACAATCATTAAAATGAAATTAGAAACCAGTATAGAAAGTAAATCTTTCTTTCAAAAGTCAACTGGTGTCAGCTTTCTGCAAGATATTTTAAGGGTGACGACACATCTAGCAAATACTTACATTCAACAGAAAAAAATGAGTGAGGCTGAGAGTGACTCTATAAAATATATAGGAAAATAAATAAGAACTCTTCAAATGAGGATAAAGAAAGAGGGGGAAATAACTCCTTTGTGTCTAACTTGGAAAGATCACTCAGTTGGGTGAATTGGGGGATCTATCTATGGTTAGTTTAAAAGTTAGGAATGTCAGGACTTTCTTAACAAATGCCCCAATTTTTTTGTATAGGTTTACTTAACATAGATGGTACATGGGTCCATCCAGAGGGGTTCGGACAAAATGTTACCTTATTAGATTTTGAGAACTTTTCTGTTCCAAATTTTATGTTTTCCTTTTCCTCCAAGGCGGTAGGAGAATGAGAGGTACCGGGTGCTGATGGATCACTTACCTCGCAGATTCCCATGTTTTGGAGAAAATTGCTTGTAGACTTGGAGCAGAGACCTCTTCTGGGGGCCCTCTGAGTTGTGAATTAATCACTTGGAGCCCAGAGACACCAGGTATCTTTATGACACCAACAAGATTTAATTAATCAAGGTGTGGGGCCCAGAATTCCCAGCTGAGCCTCTCGGTTATTGTTTCAGATGCAAGGGGACGAATGTGCCAGAGAACCCTGCTCCAAGAATATGATGAGGTTCTAAATTCCTTCATGGTTATAACTTTAATTATCCCTGTTTCCCAAAGTGATTAGCTGAGGCAATTTAGGAGGAAATGGATGGGTGAGCTAGAAGGATGAGAAAAGTCAGGGGACTCTATTCCATTTCACAGCCAGGCTAGTGGTTAGGGAGGGGATGGCATAATCCGAGGAAGGGACAGAGAAGGATTGGAAGTTACTGAGAGGAGGGGGGAAGAATGGAGGGCAGGCTTGGTCCTTGGAAAATGGGTGCAGTGGGAACTGAGCTGATTCTACCAAGATCTGCATCGCTGCAGCCCAAATCCAGAAGCCCAGAGCTAGAATGAATGTCTATCTCTAAATAGAAAGAAAAAGGAGTTTCATTTTTTAATTTTATTTTTCAATTACTGCTTACTTTCAATATTATCTTGTATTAGTTTCAGGTGTACAACATAGTGGTTAGACAATAATATACTTTACAAAATGTTGCCTCCAATATTTCTAGTACCCACCTGGCACCACAAATCATTATTACAATATTATTGATTATATTTCCTATGCTACACTTTACATCCTCATGAAATAGTATGTGCTTCTTGTATGCCACTCACAATTTGTGCCCGATTTTCTGTTATTCTGATATCAACAACCTCAGCCAAGTTTTCTAAAATATATATCTGTGCTTCCTGAAGCAAATGCCTCAAATAAGAGTTAAGACTTCATATTCTGAACTCTCTTTCTTTGGAATTACTTTCTCAGTGTTCCAATTTACTTATGTTAGTTAGGCATGGAGATTCTTCTTGAACTTGGTTTTATTTATCTTGATTATAGGACAGTTTAAAACATATGGTTTCTATTACTTTTGAAAAGCAGCTAAAATCTTCAAACAATAAATACAATTTATTCATCTTTTACTTGGTGTTGTTTTGAAGTTATGGAAGTTAATGTCTTCTTTCAAAATGAGCAATATAAAAAGATAATTTGTAGCACATTCCACTTGAGTTTAGAATAAGGGCTGTGGCACAGTGACCATTCAGCCTGTTGGAATGAGGGTAAATCTTTGCTTTTCAGCAGTTTGAAGGTGATGCTCCTAGTTACAGTTTTCTTTTTATTAGTGCTATTTAGGCTTAGCTGAGATTCTTGGATATGAGGGTTGCTCTCTTTAAGAACTTTGAAAAATTCTTAATTATGCTTTCTTCATATATTTATCCAGCCATACTTTTCTTTATTCTTCTTCAGTTAACTCTAATAATAGTGATGTAGAGTTTTAGACTGAGATTTGCATGTAACTGATATGTTTTGTATTATTTTGTCTGCTCTGTGCTTTAAACAAATATTTGATACAAATATTTGTCTTTGGGATCATTTCATTAATCTTTTGCTGTGCTGTTTAACTCATCCAAAGACGACTTCATTTCAGATATTGTATTTTTCAGTCTTAGATTGACATTTTTGGTGTGGATTTCAATTCTTTGATGAAATTCCACACTATTTCATCACTTTTGTCTATGTTTTCTTTCAATTTCTTTAATATATTAATCATTGTATCAAAGTATTAGATGGTAACAACAATATCCGTTTTTGTTGTATCTGCTTATGTTGTTTGTTTCACTTGGTTTATTAGCCACATTTTCATATTAGTAATTTGTTATTGTAGCCAGATATTATGTACAGAACACTTGTCCGAACTCTGCGTGATGTTATTTCTACTAGACAAGGCTCTGTGTGTCCTCTGTGAGGCAGATACGGTGCGGAGCCGATCATCCCAACCACAGGAATTTTAGTAAGACTCTCTCTGCCTCCAGTTCTGCCTTTTCTCCTTAGGCCTGTCTTCCCTGCAATTTTGATTGTGATGTCTGAGAGACTGTGAAAGCTGAGGTCTGTTCTTTAGCATCTTGCTGCACACTACTTCTAAATTTCATGGATGTCTTGAGGAAACCAGCCGTGTTTCTGAGCCAGGCCCCTTTTCTCCAGTGGCACTCAGCTATTATGGGATTACCAGAGATTTTAGTCTACCTTGTGTTCAGCCCCAGAATTCAGCAAAGGTGCTATGCGAAAAACCCACCAAGCATTTAGAAATACTTTGGTTTCCAAATCATTGTGGCCCCTTGTAGGAATGCCAAAAACTTTTTTGGTTTATCTTTGCCCTCTTACAGTTCTTCTGCATGGACCAGATCTGATCTTCAGACTGTACTCAGAGCTGGCAGATGCCCCAGGATAAAAAACAGCCTGTGAAAGATAGCTTGCCTTGGTACAGATCTCTGCTCTCCGAAATTTTTCATTTAACTCTGCTTGTTTCCTTAAAGATCTTGGCATGAGGCGTCTCCACCTAAAAGGCTTGAATCTCCTTTTTCTCTTCATTGGGTAGAAGGAATACACTAAGTACTGAGAGACATCTGGCTGCCCACAGAGAATACCTTGCAATCCTCAGTGCAACAGGGGATGATAATCTAGATGTGAACCTGTAGGAGTGTTGGATCTGCAGAACTTCCGCTGGGTCAGTGGACCTGTCTAAGGAAGTAGTTGTCATTTTTCTTAAATTGGTGGCTATATTTGCAACTTTTATGTGTCCTGAATATATATTCCTTTTGGACTTGAACTTCTGGAATCCTTTACTTTGGCCCAGTCTGGTTTTCTCCTCTGTTGTTTCTACCACCACCATGTCCCAACTCTGCTCTCTATGTAAATTTCCCTGACCATGTTTTTGTACCTGGGTCTTTCAAAATACTGAACAGACTTTATTTTAGTTGTTCCTTAGAATGAACTTACATGGCTAGGCATGGCCTAAGTTCCACTTCATAGACAAGAAAACCGCAGGTCAAGAAGTTAAGCATCGTCAGTAACAGCAGTGACAAGATTTAAAACCAGGTCATTTTATTTCTTTTTTTTATATCATGAGAATCAAGCCTAGCTCTGAGATGACAGATGGTACTAGAGCAGGAAAACTGTTTTACATCTGGTATATAGTTGAGAAGTGAAGATTCCATACAAATAAATATGGAAGAAATTTTTACCCTCTTCCATAACTTCCTTTCTGGGGCCTGGCACTCACCAAGCTTAGATAACAGAAAGGGGACTTATGTAACTTACTCAAAGTAGAAAGAGGAAAAAGTTCTAGAGACTCTCAGAATCATATAGCATGAGGTTAATATCCTTGGAAATGTGGAAGGTGTGATGGGCTTGGCCTTGAATTTCACTAATGAGGTCCAAGTTCCTTCCTGGCTCTCCTTCAAGTTCAACTGTCAACTTCTCTCATGGACTGGATATCCCCCCCTCCCCCCACCACACACAATAGGTTCATCTAGAGGAAACTGGACAGAACTAAATGACTGGTGCCTAGGCTGAGGCAAGGGGAGGACTTGAGGGAGTGGAAGGCCATCTTCCTATGGGAGATGCTTTGATAAACAGAGAAACACAACGGTAACTGAGAAGTGAATGAAGGACTTCTCAGCTCATTGAAGAGAGGTGTCAGTTGTGTAGGGCAAAGCAAACTTATTGGACCTAATGTTTTCATTTGATTTTTTTTTTAACTTAAAAAGTGATAAAATATCAGCAATTTTATAAGATTTGACCCAGTATTTTAACTCCTTTTCTATTCTAAAACAATCATCTTTGACAATCTAATCTACATAAATGAATGCTCTAAAACATAAAATGTCCTAATTCTAACATAATGAATATTTCAATTAGTAAATGCTCAGTCATGACTTCATCTTTACTTGAAGGTATAATACAGTAATCCCCCCTTTTCTGTGGGGGATATGTTCCAAGACCCCTAGTGGATGCCTGAGCCTGTGGCTGGTACTGAACCCTATGTAAATTATGTGTTTTTCTATACATACATACTTATGATAAAGTTTAATTTATAAATTAGGCAGAGTAAGAGACTAACAATAATAACTAATAATAAAATAGAACAAAGATAACAATATACTGTAATAACAGTCATGTGAGTGTGGTTTCTTTCTCTCTCTCTCTGATAACTGATCTGATAACCGAGACTGTTACTAAGTGACTGACAGGCAGTAGCATATGCAGCAAGGAGATGCTGGATAAAGGGATGACTAGGGACACAGTGGAACAGCACGAGATTTCATCACATTACTCAGAACAGTACACAATTTAAAACATATGAATTATTTATTTCTGGAATTTTCCATTTAATATTTTTGGATTGCAGTCAACCACGGATAAATAAAACTGCAGAAAGTGAAATCGTTGATCAGGTGTGACTACTGCATATTAACCAGGTGCTTGCTACTCTAGGAAGATTACCCTGGGTGCCATAACTACAGATGAAGATATCCTTAGGGATATTGGTGTCTTAAATAACACTGGTATTTTGCTATACTTAGAGCTGCCACAGGGGGCAGCTCACATTTTTCCAGGTCTGTCTTTCAACCTTTTCCTTGTTTCTGGCATCTAAGTTCCCTTTCTTGGGAACTCAGTTGTATATTTTAAAACACATTCAAACATATTAAACATGTCAATAGCAAAAGATGTTCCTTATTGAAAAGTCTTTCGTGTTGCTGGAAACAGAGGACGTGCCAGTTTGAGGTGAAGGAAGTAGATTTCATAAATGATGAAAGCTAGGTATGCAATAGCTTTCCCATAAATAAGCATTTCTAAATACATGTGTAGAAAGGCAGTAAAGAAATAAAATACAAATCAAGTTATTTTAAACCATTATTTTCTGGACCAAGGAAGAAATTATGAGAATAAAGTATTTAAAGAAAACATTACAAATCCTTTGGTGGTGTTTTCAGTGGAAGTAATTTAGAGATGATTGGATATTGTTACTTTTAATTTTATTTTTTGGAACAAAAGTTTAGAAAAATAGAAAGGTTTGTCATTTATTTTACCCACAACTTTAAAAAGCAAACTATGAGCATTGGATCAACATAACCTTTCTTTTTTTAGAATCCTTTGCTTGCAAATTCATCCACCAGAAAATTATATTTTATTCCTTCCTCTTTTGCCTACCTGTGGCAGAGCCTTTTATAAATAAATTCAAAGCCCTGTCTTTGTCTTGCCTGCTGCTCTGAGTTAATAGTAAGACATCAGCTGCCTGATAGTAAGACAAGCAGGCCAATGACTTGATTTTATTCAAATGGATCTTGTTGGAAATTTTCTTTATATCTGGGATATCAGGAGATTTATTTATAACCTTCCTTGCCAACAGAACAGTAGTGGTACTTCCTGTTTCTACAATGTGTTGTAGTTTCAAAGATTTTGTTTGACTATTGCCAAAGTGCCTGAATAATGAAGTACTTAATTAACTAATTAAAAAAACAAATCCAACTCACTTAAATCATTCAGTGGTTTGGCCTATACCAGTCCATACTTTCATATGATTGTATATTTTGATTTTCGTGTTCTATTTTTTTGGCAGATGTGTAGATCTCCCTATATCTCGCTGGTCTCACCCACAAAATTCTCAGGCTCTTCTCTAAATATATGCTGAAGATACCTTTACATAGCAAATGTGTGTCCAAGTATACAGCAGCCCAGGTTGCTCACATATCTTGGTTTAGATATGGTCAGTTGAGGGAGTAATGAGAAGACACATTGCTATCATAATTTCTGTTCTTTATTTCTCCATCTATATTGGTGCTAATTGATTTTCTTGTGTGTGTGTGTGTGTATATTGCAAATACTTTGGATTTCTACCTCCTTCTTCCCTCCTCTTCTTTCTCTTCTTTCAGATTGCCACCAAGAATGAGACGAAGGTATGTATTGAAAATGCTGTGAACTGCTATTTGTAGTGTGCTGCTGGATGGAGGGTTAACCTTCTTGGAGAGTTAGGGATTGTATGGGAGAAACAGTTGGAAGAGTTAAGAATAAAGACTCCTCTATCTTTCCAGTCTAGAGAAATTATGTTTCAGCCACATACCCTGAATGAGAAGGAGGTGTTTTGCATTTCTACCATCTTCACACAATGATTAACGATGTAGCCATCTTTAAAGAATCTGCTCTTTACAATAAAACTAGAATCTCTTCTGTGTTATACAGCCTCTGCACATTTATTCTTGGTATCTTTGAACTGTAAAGAACCTTTTGACTTTCTTTTTCCTCCACATACTCTTTATCCCTGCTGCTTTTCTTCACACTTCCCGCTACAGAAGTGCTGAGCCTCTTGGTAGGGCACCTGTCACAGCCAATGAACATCGAGCAGAGACCAGAACTGTTCTACCCCACAAATCAGAAAGATGCTATTTATAAATTAATGAAGTTTTAAAAATTGGTTGTAATTAGTTTTGGTGTTAAGCAGGGAAAAAACAAAACAAAACCCAAAACATTCTTTTTGATTTAGCATTGCCTGCATAATACAAGTATTCATCTGCTGTAAAAAATGAGGTGTGTGTATGCCATGCCATGTATATTTCCTGTGTACCTTCTATATGCCAGGTATGAGGCTAGTTGATGTATAGTTGAGAATAAAACAACCACGGTCTCTTCCTTAATGCATTTATAATCTAGAATAAAACAGACTTCCCATGTTCAAATCCACAATGGTATAATTACAGCATGATAACTATTGTATTTGAAGAAAGCAAAGAAAAGTATACCTAACTTATAATATTGTTTAATAGCAGAACTATATCCAGCTAGAAGTTGAGATAACCCTTTGTAAGAAAGTGATATAAGGCTGACTAGAAACAGAGCAGATAAAATATAGAGCCAGGAGCTGAGGGTAGAAATGAGGGAGGGAGGAGGCACTGATTGTACTTATGGAGAGGTGTGGAGTGTAGAGGTGGCTGATGGGCATAGAGAGATGGCAAGTGTCATTGGATTTCTGGTCTCAGTGCAGAAAGAAGTGTGGCAGTGAGGTGACTGCAACAAGGCAACTAGAATGAGAAGAGGTCAAAAGTGTTGATATTTGTGGTGGTGTGTATGTGAATATGTTATTGTGGAATTACCTGGTGTAGTTTCTCATGAAGATCAAATTCATAATTGGCTATGGAAATTGGTACTTGAGGTGGAGTGATGGAAAAGATCATTGGGTATCAAGTCAGGACACTGCTGGCCAAAGTGCATCATCCATGTGATGTTGAATTTGCCTAGGATGATAGCAAGATTGAGATGAAAGGAAGCTTGTAGGTCAGTGCTAAATTCTTTAATGAATGGACAGATGGTCAGTTGATGATTGGAGGGAGAACAGGCTCTTAGAGACAGCTGCTCAAAGGAACAACTTACAAAGGAGAGAGCAACCATTTGTCTGGAAGCAGCATTAGGTAGTTAGGGAGACATTGCATCAGTTCTACAAAACAAAACTTTGTCGATTATACTCAATAACTCTGGAAAATAAAATAAAATTAGAACAACAACACCACCTGATTAAATTTAAAAAATAAAAGAAAGAAAGAAAACACAACTCCAACTCCTAGTATCCACTTGAGAGGAGAAGGATGTGTAGGGGAAAGTGAGTTTCAAAGAAGTTGAGGAGGGGTGTGTGCGCGTGTGCGTGTGTGCATGCATGAGAGAGAGAGAGAGAAAGAGAGAGAGAGAGGGGGAGAGAGAGAGAGAGAGAGAGAGAGAGAGAGAGAGAGAGAGAGAGAGATAACTTTAAGAAATATAAGAGACAGTTCAGTTGAGGACTACAACCCAAGGCTCATCAAGTAGATGAGACTAATAGCCTCTGGAGAAAAAGAGAATAAGTGAACCTTTCCTGGGCTTGCATATCTATCCAGGAAAGAACGACTTGACGGTGGTGTTTAACCTGGGTCAGACCACATTTACCCAAACCCAGTAGAGGGTGCCACAACCAGTGGAACACCAACACCCACAGGAAAAATTTGGCAGGCTCCAAAACCCACTGAGACAGCCAATATGGTGAAACAAAGAAACAAATCCCAAATGAAAGAACAAGATAATTTAACAGAAGATGAAATAGAACAAAAAGAATTGAGCAAGATATCAGGGGGAGAGTTCAGAGTAATAATCACAAGGAAGCTCAAAAGCATGAGTAAAGATATAGAAGTATTAAAAACTAAACAATTGGAAATGAAGAATGACATAGCAGAAATAAAGAACACATTGGAAGGCATAAGCAGCAGAGTAGAGGAGACTGAGGATCAGATCATTGAATCAGAAAACAGGGTAGAAAAAATTGCCCAATCAGAGAACCAAAAAGAAACAACAATTAAAAAACAGGAAGACAGCCTAAGACAATATGAAATGTAGCAACATTTGCATCATAGGAGATCCTGAAGAAGAAGAAAATGAGCAAGGGTTAGAGAATATATTTGAAGAAACAGTGACAGAAAACATCTCTAACTTGGTGAAGGAAAAAGGTATACAAGAATAAGAAGCACAGAGAGCCCCAAGTAAGAAGAACCTAAACAGGCCGACACCAAGACACATAATAATTAAAATGCCAAAAATTAAACATAAAGCCAGCAAGAGATAAGCAACAGGTTACCTACAAAGAAACACCCATAAGGCTATCAGCTCACTTCTAACAGAAACACTACAGGCCAGAAGGGAATGGCATAAAGTAGTCAAGGTAATGCAAAAAAGGATATGAATCCAAGACTACTCTATTCAGCAAGCTGTCATTCAAAAATAGAAGGTGAAATAAACAGCTTCCCAGAAAAAAAAAAGGTAAGGGAATATATTAGCACCAAACTAGACTGTAAGAAATGTTAAAAGAACTGCTGTGATTAGTAGAAGAAATAGGAAGAAAAATATAACCACAATAAAGAAAAATGGCAATAAATAAGTACATATCAATGATAACCTTAAGTGTAAATGGATTAAATGCTCCAATCAAAAGACACAGAGTAGCTGATTGGATAAGAAAGCACGGCTCATATATATGTTGTTTATAAGAGAGCTACCTCACAACAAAAGACTCACATAGGTTGAAAGTGAAGGGATGAAACAAAACAAAACAAAACAAAACAAAACAAAAAAACCTTTCAAACAAATGGAAAGGAAAAAAGAGCTGGGGTAGCAATACTCATATCTAATAAAATGAAGGCCAGCCCTGGCTGGTGTGGCTCAGAGGTTGGAGTGTTGGCCTGCGGACCAGAGATCTTGGGTTTGGTTCCCACTAGGGGCACATACCAAAAGAAAAAAATGAAGGCCATAATTAGAGACAAAG
The DNA here is from genome assembly GCF_014108415.1 of Molossus molossus. Lineage (NCBI taxonomy): Eukaryota > Metazoa > Chordata > Mammalia > Chiroptera > Molossidae > Molossus > Molossus molossus. The sequence goes on along the minus strand of NW_023425366.1, from coordinate 25,717,778 downwards.
AAGGCCACTACATAATATTGAAAGAATCTATCCAACAGGAAGATATAACCTTGGTAAACATATATGCACCCAATATAGGAGCATGAAAATATATTTAAAAACTTCTGGAGGATGACAAAGGAGAAATTGACAGCAATACAATCATAGCCAACACCCCACTGACATCACTGGATAGATCCTCTTGACAAAAAAAATTAACAATGATACAGAGACTCTAAATGATGCACTAGATCAAATGGATTTAATAGATATCTGAAGAATTACACCTTAAAACTGCAGAATTCACATTCTTCTCAAGTGCACATGAAACATTCTCGAAGATAGACCATATGTTAGGACACAAACTAAGTCTCTACAAGTTCAAGAAGATTGAAATCATATCAAGCATTTTCTCAGATCACAATGGCATGAAACTAGAAATCAATTACAGAAAAGACATTTTAATACATGGAGGCTAAATAGCATGTCATTAAACAATGAATGGGTTACCAAGAAGATAAAAGAAAAAATTAAAAACTTTCTGGAAACCGATGAAAATGAACACACAATAACACAAAATTTATGGGATGCAGAGAAAGCAGTCCTGAGAGGGAAGTTCATAGCACTACAGGCCTACCTCAGGAAACAAGAGAAATTTCTAATTGACTATCTAATCTCACAACTTAAAGAACTAAAAAGCAAACAAGAAGAAAACCTCAGAGCAAGTAGAAGGAAGTAAAGACCAGACCAGAAATAAATGACATAGAGACTAAAAAGAAAAAGAAAAAAGAAAAAAATTCAAAAGCTCAATAAAACAAAGAATTGGTTCTTTGAAAAGATAAACAATATTGATGGACCCTTGGCCAGATTAACCAAGAAACTAAAAGAGATAACCCAAATAAACAAAATCAGAAATGAAAGAGAACTGACACTACAGAAATACAAAGGATCATTAACAAATACTATGAACAATTATACGCCAAGAAATTGGACAATCTAGGCAAAATAGACAAATTTCAAGAAACACATAGTTCCCAAAACTGAACCTGGAAAAGATAGAAAACTGGAACAGACCAATAACTTCAAAGGAAATTGAAGATGTAATAAAAAATCTCCCAGTAAACAAAAACCTGGGCTTAGACACCTTCCTGGGGGAGTTTTACTGAACATTCAAACAAAACTAACACCCATTCTCCTCAAACTATTCCAGAAAATTCAAGAAGAAGGAAGACTTCCAAACTTGATTAATGAGGCCAGCATAATTCTAATTCCAAAAACCAGATAAAGACATTACAAAATAAATAAATAAATAAATAAATAAATAAATAAATAAATAAATAAATAAATACTATAGGACAATATCCCTGATGAACATAGATGCCAAAATCCTTAACAAAATATTACAAATGGGATCCAGCAATACATTAAAAAAATTATTCACTATGACCAAATAGGATTCATCTCAGGGATGCAAGGCTGGTACAATATTCACAAATCAATAAATGTGATACACCACATAAACAAAATAAAAGATAAAAACCATATGATCATATCAATAGATGCTGAAAAAGCATTTGACAAAATCCAGCACCGATTTCTGATCAAAACGCTCAGCAATGTGGGAATAGAAGGATCATATCTTGACATAATAAAGACTGTGTATGTAAAACCTACAGCCAACATCATACTCAATGGGAAAAAACTGAAAGCATTTCCCTTAAGAACAGGAAAAAGACAGGGATGCCCACTTTCACCACTTTTATTTAACATAGTACTGGAAGTCTTAGGCACAACAATTAGACATGAAGAAAAAATAAAAGAGATTCATATTGGAAAGGAGGAAGTGAAACTGTCATTATTTGCAGATGACATGATATGGTACATAGAAAACCCTAAAGACTCCATAAAAAATCTACTAGATTTCATAAACAAATTTGGCAAGGTAGTAGGATACAAAGTTAACATCAAGAAATCAGAGGCATTCTTATACAATAATAATAAACTCACAGAAAGAGAAACTAAAAAAACAATCTCATTTAACATTGTGGCAAAGAAATTAAGATACCTAGACATAAACTTAACCAAAGAAGTAAAGGACCGGAAAGACCCGGGTTCGGTTCCCGCTAAGGGCACGTACCTCGGTTGCAGTTTGTCCCTGGCCCTGGTTGGTCGTGCGGGTGGCAGCCACTCGATGTGTCCCTTTCACATCGATGTTTCCCTCTCTCTCTCTCCCTCCTACTCTGTCTGTACAAAAAATGGAAAAATGTCCTCGGATGAGGATTAAAAAAAAAAAAAAAGAAGAAGTAAAGGACCTATAAGCAGAAAACTATAAGACAATGGAAAAAGAAATAGAGGAAGATATAAAAAAGTGGTAGCATATACCTTGTTCATGGATTGAAAGAATTAACATTATTAAAATGTCCATACTACCCAAAGCAATCTATAGATTCAATGCAATCCCCATCAAAATACCAAAGACATATTTCACAGAACTAGAACAAAAAGTTCAAAAGTTTATATGGAATCAAAAAAGACCCCAAATAGTCACAACAATCTTGAAAAAGAAGAACAAAGTAGGAGTGATCACAATACCAGTTATCAGGTCATACTCCAAAGCCAAAACTGTTTTGTTGTAATCAAAACAGTCTGGTACTGGCACAAGAAAAGGCATATAGATCAATGGAACAGAACAGAAAACCTGGAAATTGACTCAATAAATTATGCTCAATTAATATTTGACAAAGGTGGCAAGAGCATACAATGTAGTAAAGACAGCCTCTTCAATAAATGGGGTTGGAAAAATTGTACAGCTACATGCAAAATATGAAAGTAGACCACCAACTTACACCATACAAAAGAATAAACTAAAAATTGATAAAAAGATTTAAATGTGACAAAAGAATCCATAAAAATACTAGAAAATGTAGGCAACAAAATTTCAGACATCATACACAGCAGAATTTTCATTGATACAATGTCTAAGGCAAGAGAAACAAAGTAAAAAATGAGCACATGGGACTATATCAAACTAAAAAGCTTCTCACAGCAAAAGAAGCAACCATCAAAATGGAAAGAGAACCCATTATATGGGAGACTATAATTGCCAATGATACATCAGATAAGGGGCTAATTTCCAAAATATATAGAGTGCTCATACAACCCAACAAAAGGAAGACAAAGAACCCATTTAAAAAATGGGCAGAGGACCTAAAGAGACACCTTTCCAAACAGGACATACAAATGGCCAAGAGACATATGAAAAAATGCTCAACATCACTAATCATCAGAGAGATGCATATTAAAACAACAATGAGGTATCACCTCACACCTGTCAGAATGGCCGCCATCAACAAATCATCAAACAACAATTGTTGAGAAGGATGTGGAGAAAAGGGGACTCTAGTACTCTGCTGGTGGAAATGCAGACTGGTGCAGCCACTAAGAAAAACACTATGGTGTTACCTCAAAAAGTTAAAAATTGAACTGCCATTTGACCCAGCGACCCCACTTCTAGGAATATACCCTAAGAAGCCTGAAGCAACAATCAGAAAGAATGTATGTACCCCTATGTTCATAGCAGCATTATTTACAATTGCTACGATCTGGAAACAGCCCAAGTGTCCATCAGTAGACGAATGGATAAAAAAGGTGTGGTACATATATATACACAATGGAATGCTATGCAGCTGTAAGAAAGACAGATCTCTTATCCTTTGAGATGACATGGAGGGATCTGGAGAGTATTATCCTAATCAAAAGAAGCCAATCAGGGAAAGACAAATATCACGTGATCTCACTTATTTGTGGAATATAATGAATAAAACAAGCTGATGAACAAAATAGACCCAGAGACATAGAAGTAGGGTACAGACTGACAAACCTCAGAAGAGGGGGTAGGGGAGGAGGGAAGAGATAAACCACAGAACTTATGTACATGACAAGCAACAAAACTGGGAGGCTAAAACAACAGAAATTTATTTTCTCACAGTTTTGGAGGCTAAAAGTCCAAGATCAAGATGCTCTCAGGATTACTTTGTGATGAGACCTCTCTTTCTGGCTGGTAATCTGTGCCTTCTCACCCCAGCCTCACCAGACCCTTTCTCTGTGCCAGCACAAAGAGAGATCACTGGTGTCTTTTTCTGATAAGGACAGCAGTCCTAGATTAGGACCCCACCCTACGTTCTCAATTAGTCTCAATTTTCTCCTTAAGCGCCCTGTTTCTAAATAGTCACATGGGGGTTAGGGCTTCAACATACCAACTTGGGGGTGCAGCACAGTTCAGTCCACAACATCAGTTCACTTGACATCCAGATGGACTTTTCCTCTAACAGAGTATAGTCTCTGAGAAAATAAAATATCTTGTTATGTCATGAGAAGATACCTATGTAAAAGGGGAAAAATATATTTGTTAGAGGTCAGAGCTAGAGTTTACTTATAAAATAAATGCAGTTGTTTCCTGCTTTACCTAATTGTATAGGAATTCCAACAACAGATTTTCTTTTTCATTTTGAAGAAGGTTATAAGCCACTTGCAAATAGTAGGTGAATGGGTTTCATGGATTGTTACTATGTATCGCTCTACAGAAACCAGGCTGGAAAAGCCAGACAAAGGAACCATCCCACAAGAATGTCATATCACAAAGGTGTAAATTTAAAGTGGAGATTACTTGTTGACAAAAAAAAAAAAAAAAAAAAGACTTACGTACATGTATGCGTAACCATGGACATAGAAAACAATGCTGGGGACGGGGTGAGGGGCGTCATCGGGAGGAGGGTGTCAATGGAGAAAAAAGGAGAAACATCTGTAACAAAAATAAATGAATAAAAAAATTAAAAATTAAAGAAAAAGAAACAATTCTTTCATTTCTTTTGTCCGTAGTCCCCTTGCCCCACTCTTCTGCCTATAAAAATCTTCCATTTTGCACAAACCTTCTAGTTGCTATATGGGATACTGACAAATTCATGAGCCTCTTATTAAAATCAATTAGATCTTTACACTTTCATGGTTGAATTTTGCTTTTTAGCAGTACATACTCAAGAAAATTAAAAGCAATTACTCAAATACGTACTTGTACATAAATGTTTATAGCAGCATTATTTACAGTAGCCCAAAGGGGTAAACTCCGCCAATGTTCATAAATGGATGAACAGATAAATAAAATTTACTTTATCCATACAATGGAATATTACTCAGCAATGAAAAAATGAAGTATTACTATATTAATAGAACATGGATGAATGTTGAAAACATTATGCGGAGTGAAAGAAGCCAGCCACAAAAGACCATATATTATATGATTTCTTTTTTTATTATATTTTTTCTTTATTGATCTTAGAGGGAGAGAAAGAGGGAGAGAGAGATAGAAACATTGATGAGAGAGAACATCAACTGGCTGCCTCCTGCATACCCCCCACTTGGATTTTGGCCCACAATCTGGGTTTGTGCCCTGACCAGGAATCAAACTGGTGACCTCTTGGTGCATTGGTCGATGCTCAACCACTGAGCCACACCAGCTGGGCTATATGATTTCATTTGTATGAAGTATCCAGAATAGACAAATATATATAAAATATATATATATATATGAAAGTAAAATAGTGAGAGCCAAAGACTAGGGGGTTAGAAAACTGGAAGTTATAGCCAAAGGTACAGGGTGTCCTTTTGGGTTGAAAAATGTTCTAAAATTGAATTGTAAATATAATGAAAACTGTTGAATTGTATACTTTAAGTCGTTGAATTGTATAGTATGTGAATTCTATCTCAACAAAGGTATTAAAAAGTGGGGGGGGGGAACCCCAGAAGGACAGTCTTAAAGTAGAAGATGGTATTCAGGCATGGAAAAAGTGCAATCTCTTCAAAACATCAATCCTTTACATTAAAACTTAGATATATTTGCCAATTAATTTACTCATTAGATCATTCACTCATTCATCAAATATTTACTAAATGTCTACTACATGTCAATGTGTTTAATATCTTATAAAATCAACTTGAATTACTAACTTCCATTATTTGGCTAGATATTCAATAGTGGATAGTTAATATCTTTAATAATATTAGCTACTAATCATAGAGCTATTATTTAGCTAAATTCAAGCTCTGGGGATTTATGAAACTTACCAGAAAACATTAATGACAATAGAGGAAATAAAATTAGATCATAAAGCATGAGGTGATGGTTTGTGAACAAAATATTGATTTGAAAATGTATTAACTGAACCACTCAGCTATTACAATAGCAAAGTTGGACATCTGGATGGAAGTTTTGATTACTTTTATAGTGTTAAGAGAAGTTGGTTAAAACCCCTAAATTGAATGAAAAAAAATTAAACTGATATCTTCCTCTACATTTGAGGAGGGAATATCAGACTCAAGCATTTATTTATATTTATTTTTGAGATAATTTTAGTAGGAAATACTATTATAAAGACCTTTTTTTTTTTGAAGGGGAGGAAAATGGCTCAAGTTGTTTGTCAAAAATAAAGTCTAAAAGGCTCTCCTTACCTTCTATTTGTGACTTGCGGTTTGTTGAGCTAGCCATTGTATTTTCCGGAAAGAATGACTATTTTTATTTAGTTCTGTTTTAAACACAGCTTAAGCATGCATATGGGTGTGCATGAAAACACAGCATGGGATGTATTGGGGTAGCAGTGAATGAGCAAAGAACTTAGGAATGCTCTATAACCTGCAGAGCAAATATTATTTTGAGTAGAAAATTATTATAAATTACAAATTATTTCCAGGAAGTGTTGTGCTTTCTTTTTTTTGACTCTAGTTATAAATTATTTTAATCAGTCAAAAGGTCTTGAAAGGAAGTGAGGTAGGGATTTAGAAAGAGAGATGTTTTTTGTTTGTTTGTTTGTTTTGGTAAAGACGAGGGAGGGGCTTTGGGCAGCGAGTGGGCACCATGATGGTATTGGCAATGGGGAGAACCACAGATAAGAGGCCAGACAAGAAAGTTTCAGAAGGGGAAGTGAAAGGAGAATTGCCAAGTGTGCCTTGAGTGCCACCAACAGTGTCTTTCTTCCTAAGTTAAATGATCAGAACTGTTTGAATTATAAATGTCAGTGTCCTTCAATTTTGATGCTGTCTACCTGAAGGAGGTAATTTAGCATCATTTCTTGTTTTGATGGTTTACTCTCTGTTTAAATGCCACCATTTGGGAGTGAAGAGTAAAGGAGAGAAGAAAAAATATTGATGAGAAAAAAAAAAAAAGAAAAGGAATATAAATATTTATCTTCATCCTCTTTGTTGTTAATTTTCTGAATCTTTTATAAATTCTTTCCTGATTTCTAGGACCCAGCGAATGCTGAAGTTACAACAAAAATGAACTTTCTGCTGACACAACAGATTCATGTTATATAAATGTTTAAGACATGAAAATTTAACTATAATTTGACTAAGGAAAAAATAGCATAAGACGTTACATATAGGGAGTGATTATGGCTTTCATTCCACTCAGTGGCCTTGTGCCCTGCCTTGGAAATGAGAAGGGAGACAGAAACTGCTTTGTCAGCCTCCGTTCCTGGATGCTATTTGTGGCTCAAGCATTATAGTGTGCCGAGACACTGGTATTATTTAACCAACAGACCAATGGACGTATCTACCAGTTGACCCTTATTTGGTTTCTCCTGTGTCAAGCCTTCGTCTGCAATTCTAAAATCTAAGAATTATGGGAAGGTAACAGATTTTGTTTTGTTTTTGTTTTCTGTTTTCTAATTTGGTGGAAAAACCTAACCTGATGTAAACATTTTTAAAACTAGTCTTTATCCCATATAGTTTTCTGATATCCCCATGATTATCAATGAGAGAAAGTCTTCTTGAATATTTTAAGTTAGTTTTATAAAAGCTAATCCATTACTAAGGGTTCTGGTTGCTGTTACCTATAAGAGCAATGCTGTTTATAACCAACAATTCTATTTAGCCTCTAATACAATTTTTCTGTTGTATTCTGTTGTTTACTTGTTTTGTGTTTAAAAATAGGTATGTTTCCAATATTTATTTGAACATTTCTTATCTTCGTTAATCAATATAAGGAAAACAAACAGCCAATAATTAGAATAAAAGCTAACACTCCCATGTAATGTTACTTGTTGATGTCTTTATTTTTTTATTTTTTATCCTCATCTGAAGATATTTTCCCATTCATCTTCAGATAGAATGAGAGGGAGGGACTAGAGAGAGAGAGAAACATTGATGTGAGAGAGACACATCGATTGGTTGCCTCCCACACCACCCCGGTCAGGGCAGGGGACAAACCACAACTGAGGTATATGCCCTTGGCTGGAATCGAACCCGAGACTATTTGGCCTGTGGGCTGATGCTTTAACTGCTGAGCCAAACTGGCCAGGGCACTTGTTGATGTCTTTCGATCAGCTGTAGATAGCGGATGCTTGCTGTTGATAGTGTAATAAGACATAGCACACCATGAAAAATGATGGGTTTAAATGAACAGTCTGAGCACCTCAGTTCAGATATTAATCTGGTTTATGCGACCTCTCAACTTCTTGGCTCTTAGATTTCTACTCTATAAAATTTAAAATTGAGGCCCTTGTGGTGCTAAAGTATTATGAACATCAAATTAATTTCCTGCTCTAAATACCCTTTTTTGTTTACTGTCAAGAGACTAAAATAGTTACTAGAATAAGGCATATATATACAAACATCAAAAGTAAAAGTATATTTCTTGAACATGTTGTTAACTACATCTATTTCAGTAAATAAGTCCTATTATAGATGGACGGTTTGGAGGGTAACAGAACAAACCAGTGAGATATGGCTTGATACAGGCAAAGAAAATGAAAAGCAGTGGTAAAATTTAATAAATATTTGATGAGTCACATCTAACCCTCTGTGTCAGGAGGTAACCAAACATGTCTTTGTTGGGAAATCCCATGACACCACACCATAATTTCCCCTGGCAAGTGATGCTGGCACCAGTAGTCACCCATATTCAAGCACTTCTTTCCAGAACAGTAACACTAAATTGTTTTAGTCAGGGTTGCTATTCTTACTGGGGGAGCTATGGCTGTGACAAAAAGGTAATTAAGCCACCAACAAAGACCGGTTTTTGTTGGCTGGCTACAGCCTAGGATTTGGGAACACTGACAAAACAATAATGTGATGTGAGGAAGCACTTTTGCTTTGACCCGGGTATCAGTCATAGGTTGAGCACAAAGCTATTTTCATTGGTAAACCATTTGGCAATTGCTGATCAGTAACAATGTACTGGATTCCTACTGGAGCATTATGGTTCAGTGGGCAGAACTTTGACTGAACTAAAATGTAAAAATATTTGTACTTAAGTGTATCTGTTTTGCTATTGATTGGCCTTGTGAATTTGTTTTCATTCTTTAGTATCTAAATATATCTGTGAATGTGTATCTGCATTGGTTTGCTTTGAGATGTAAGTCGAGGACAGGATACCTTTGTCAAGATGAGTTTGAAATGCAATGAGTTAAAATATTTAAAGGAATAACCTAACATGATGGTCAAAACAGAAAAATTTTAAAAACCTGTAAAAATGATGAAGGATATGAGAAAGCTGAATGGCAGCATGCTTTTCTGTAAAGATATTCAAAGAAAACGTATTTTGAGATGTTCTGGACCCCTCTCTGAAAACCAGCAATGTAATTGAAAGACCAAGGATAGCTGACTTACAGATTTGCTAAATATATTATATATTGCTTTACTTCTTACAGTCTTTGGATAGTTTTAATCATGCAGGTACTCAGTCCTCTGGTTTTTAAATCTATGTTGCCAGTTTCTAGGTGAGATCCAAGGCCATATTTTTAAAATAAGTGCCCCAATATATAAGAACTTTACCTAGTCCACTTCCACTTTTTTAACTCTTATCTGGAACAAGTGTATATAGTGATAGAAATCTTTGTCTTTATTGTGTGTGTGTGTGTGTGTGTGTGTGTGTGTGTGTGTGAGAGAGAGAGAGAGAGAGAGAGAAATTGAAATTTGGTAATTTATTGTTAGGCAGCTATTTTTAAAGAGACAGACAAATAAACACAATGTGTGATCTTGAACTGATTCTACACCAGAAAAAAAAGAGCCATTTGGGTCATTGTTGGGACAATTGATGAAACACGAATATGAACTATTAGATTATGCTGAGAAGAATATATATATATATTTTGGTCTATACAGTAAAAATATGTCAGATCACTGAACATATCATGAACAGTTATATTCAGTAGTCTCTTTGTATTTTTCTCTTTTGCAGTATTATATCCAGTAGAACATACAATGCATCTCATCAGTATAACATTTTTAAATACCCTAACATGAATCTACATATTCATAGGCTTTATTAATCTGTAATAGTAATTTTGTATATTCAGTATTAGTAAATGTTTAATTTTTTTTTCTTTTTAGTTCAAAATAAACATAAATTAAAGTTTTAACATTTTTTCCCCTCATGTATCAATTGACTGATTATCTTCCAAACTTCCTAGGGTAAATGGCCTCCAGGTTCACCCATTTTATTTATTTATTTAATTATAATTAATTTACTTTTGTTACAGAGGTTTCTCCTTTAATTAATTAATTAATTATTTTTGTTACAGATGTTTCTCCTTTTCCCCCTCTGATAGTCCCCTCCCCCACCTTCCCAGCCCTGTCCCCAGGTTTGTTGTCCATGTCCATTGGTCATGCATACATGCATATAAGTTCTGTGGTTTATCTCTTCCCCTAGCCCCTCTTCGGGGGATTGTCAGTCTGTACCCTACTTCCACATCTCTGGGACTACCCAGTTCCTCAGACTGTTATGTTCATAATATTCCATAAATAAGTGAGATCATATGATACTTGTCTTTCTCTGTTTGGCTTGTTTTGCTTAGGATAATACTTTCCAGGTCCCTCCATGTTGTCTCAAAGGATAAGAGATCTTTCTTTCTTACAGCTGCATAGTACTCCATTGTGTATATGTACCACTGCTCTTTTATCCATTTGTCAACTGATGGACATTTGGGCTGTTTCCAGATCTTAGCTATTGTAAATAGTGCTGCTATGAACATGGGGGTACATATATTCTTTCTGATTGTTGCTTCAGGCTTCTTAGGGTATATTCCTAGAAGTGGGATCACTGGGTCAAATGGAAGTTCAATTTTTAATTTTTTGAGGTAACACAATATTGTTTTCCATAGTGGCTGCACCAGCCTGCATTCTCACCAGCAGTGTACTAGAGTCACCTTTTCTCCACTCCCTAGCCAACACTTGTTTAATGATTTGTTGATGGCGGCCATTCTGACAGGTGTGAGGTGATACCTCATTGTTGTTTTAATTTGCATCTCTCTGATGATTAGTGATGTTGAGCATTTTTTCATATGTCTCTTGGCCATTTGTATGTCCTGTTTGGAGAGGTGTCTATTTAGTTCCTCTGCCCATTTTTTAATTAGGTTCTTTGTCTTCCTTTTGTTGAGTTGTATGAGCACTCTATATATACTGAAAATTAGCCCTTTATCCGATATATTATTGGCAATTATGCTTTCCCATACAGTGGGTTGCCTTTCCATTTAGATTATTGTATCTTTTGCTGTGCAGAAGCTTTTGAGTTTGATGTAGTCCCATGTGTTCATTTTCTCCTTTGTTGCCTTAGGGGATATATCAGTGAAAATTCTGCTGCATATGATGTCTGAAATTTTGTTGCCTACAGTTTATTGTAGGATTTTTATGGATTCATGAGTCACATTTAAGTCTTTTATCCATTTTGAGTTTATTCTTGTGCATGGTGTAAGTTGATGGTCTAGTTTCATTTTTTATATGTAGCTGTCCGATTTTTCCAACACCATTTATTAAAGAAGCCAGCTGTCTTTACTCCATTGTATGCTCTTGCCTCCTTTGTCAAATATTAATTGAGCCTATTGCCTTGGGTCCATTTCTGGGTTCTCTGTTCTGTTCCACTGGTCAATATGCCTGTTCTTGTGCCAGTATCAGGCTATTTTGATTACAGTGGCTTTGTAGTATAACCTGAAATCTCTCCTAATGTGATCTCTCCTACTTTGTTCTTCTTTTTCAAGATTGCTGTGGCTATTCGAGGTCTCTTTTGGTTCCATATGAACTTTTGAAGTATTTGTTCTAGTTTTGTGAAGTATGTCATTGGTATTTTGATGGGGATTGCATTGACTCTATAGATTGCTTTGGGTAGTATGGACATTTTAATGATGTTAATTTTTCTAATCCATGAACAGGGTATGTGCTTCCACTTTTTTTTTTTTTATCCTCACCCGAGGATATTTTTCCATTTTTTGTACAGATAGAGTGGGAGGGAGAGAGAGAGAGAAACATCGACATGAAGGGACACATCGAGTGGCTGCCACCCGCGTGACCAACCAGGGCCGGGGACAAACTGCAACCGAAGTACGTGCCCTTAGCGGCAACCGAACCCGGGTCTCTCCGGACCGCAGGCCGATGCTCTAACCGCTGAGCCAAACTGGCCAGGGCTGTGCTTCCACTTTTTAATATCTTCCTCTATTTCTTTTTTCAATGACCTATAGTTTTCTGCCAATAGGTTCTTTATTTCTTTGGTTAAGTTTATTCCTGGGTATCTTAATTTTTTTTTTGATGCAATAATAAATGGGATTGCTTTCTTACTTTCTCTTTCTGTGAGTTCATTATTGGTGTATAAGAATGCCATAGATTTCTTGATGTTAATTTTGTATCCTGCTACTTTGCCAAATTCATTTATTAAGTCTAGTAAATTATTGATGGAGTTTTGGGGGTTTTCTACATATAGTATCATGTCATCTGTGAATAATGACAGTTTCACTTCATCTTTTGTAATTTGGATTCCTTTTATTTTTTCTTCCTGTCTGATTGCTGTGGCTAAGACTTCCAGTACTATGTTAAATAAGAGTGGTGAAAGTGGGCATCCCTGTCTTGTTTCTGTTCTTAAGGGAAATGCTTTTAGTTTCTGCCCATTGAGTATGATGTTGGCTGTAGGTCTTTCATTTACAGTCTTTATTATGTCAAGATATGATTTCTCTATTCCCACATTGCTGAGGGTTTTTATCAGAAATGGATGCTGGATTTTGTCAAAGGCTTTTTCGACATCTATTGATATGATCATGTGGTTTTTATTCTTAATTTTATTTATGTGGTGTATCACATTTATTGATTTGCGAATATTGTACCAGCCTTGCTTCCCTGGGATGAATCCCACCTGGTCATGTTTAATAATTTTTTTGATGTATTGCTGGATCCGATTTGCTAGTATTTTGTTCAGGATTTTGGCGTTTATGTTTATCAGGGATGTTGGCCTGTAGTTTCTTTCTTTGTAATGCCTTTTTCTGGTTTTGGAATTAGAATTATGCTGGCTTCATAAAATGAGTTTGGAAGTCTTCCTTCTTCTTGAATTTTTTGAAATAGTTTGAGGAAAATGGGTGCTAGTTCTTCTTTGAATGTTCGGTAAAACTCCCCCGAGAAGCCATCCGGGCCTGGGCTTTTGTTTGCTGGGAGAGTCTTGATTACCTCTTCAATTTCCTTGGTTGTTATTGGTCTGTTCAAGTTTTCTGTCTCTTCCTGGTCCAGTTTTGGGAGACTATGTGTTTCTAGAAATTTGTCCATTTCACTTAGGTTGTAGAATTTGTTGCCATATAATTGTTCATAGTAGTTGTTAACAATCTTTTGCATTTCTGTGGTGTTGATTGTTACTTCTCCTCTTTCATTTCTGATTTTGTGTATTTTGGTTCTCTCTCTTTGTTTCTTGGTGAGTCTAGCTAAGGGTCCATCAATCTTGTTTATCTTTTCGAAAAACCAGCTCTTTGTTTCATTGATCCTTTGAATTGTTTTTTCTTTTGGACCCTATGTCATTTATTTTTGCTCTGATCTTTACTATTTCTTTACTTCTATTTGCTCTGGGGTTTTCTTTTGTTTGCTTTCTAGTTCTTTAAGTTGTGAGGTTAGGTAGTCTATTAGAGATTTTTCTTGTTTCTTGAGGTAGGCCTGTAGTGCTATGAACTTCCCTCTCGGAACTGCTTTCACTGCATCCCATAGATTTTGTGTTGCTGTGTGTTCGTTTTCATTGGTTTCCAGGAAGTTTTTTTTTTTTTTTCTTTTATCCTCACCTGAGGACATTTTTCCATTGTTTGTTCAGATAGAGTAGGAGGAAGGGAGAGGGAGAGAGAGACAGAGAGAGAGAAAGAGAGAAACATCAACTTGAAAGGGACACATCGAATGGCTGCCACCTGCACGACCAACCAGGGCAGGGAACAAACTGCAACCGTGGTATGTGCCCTTAGCTGGAACCGAACACAGGTCTCTCTGGACCACAGGCTGACGCTGTAACTGCTGAGTGAAACTGGCCAGGGCTCCAGGAAGTTTTTAATTTCTTCCTTGATTTCCTCGGTAACCCATCGTTGTTTAATAACATGCTATTTAGCTTCCATGTGTTCAAATGTCTTTGCATGTTGTTGTTGCAATTGATTTCTAGTTTCATGCTATTGTTATCTGAGAAGGTGCTTGATATGATTTCAATCTTCTTAAACTTGTAGAGACTTAGTTTTTGTCCTAACATGTGGTCTATCTTTGAGAATGTGCCATGTGCAGTTAAGAAGAATGTCAATTCTGTAGTTTTGGGGTGTAATTCTCTGTAGATATCTATTTTTTTTTTTTTTTTTAATCCTCATCCGAGGACACTTTTCCATTTTTTGTACAGACAGAGTGGGAGGGAGAGAGAGGAAGAGAGAGAGAGGGAAACATCGATGTGAAAGGGACACATCGAGTGGCTGCCACCCGCACGACCAACCAGGGTCGGGGACAAACTGCAACCGAAGTACATGCCCTTAGCGGGAACTGAACCCGGGCCTCTCCGGACCGCAGGTGGACGCTCTAACCGCTGAGCCAAACCGGCCAGGGCTCTGTAGATATCTATTAAATTCATTTGGTCTAGTGCTCCATTTAGAGTCTCTGTTTCCTTGCTAATTTTTTGTCTAGAGGATCTATCCAGTGATGTCAGTGGGTTGTTGAAGTCACCTGCTATGATTGTATTGATATTGATTTCTCCTTTGAAGTCTTCCAGAAGATTTTTAATATATTTTGGTGCTCTTATATTGGGTGCATATATGTTTATCAAGGTTATATCTTCCTGTTGGATAGATCCTTTCAATATTATGTAGTGGCCTTCTTTGTCTCTAGTTATGTCCTTCATTTTGAAATCTATTTTATCAGATAAGAGTGTTGCTACCCCAGCTTTTTTATTCCTTTCATTTTTTGATGGTTGTTTCTTTTGCTGTGCAGAAGCTTTTTAGTTTGATATAGTCACATGTGTTCATTTTTTTCTTTGTTTCTGTTGCCTTAGGTGAGGTATCAGTGAAAATCATGCTGCGTTTGATGTCTGAAATTTTGTTGCCTACATTTTCTTCTAGGATTTTTATGGATTCATGAGTCACATTTAAGTCTTTTATCTATTTCGAGTTTCTTCTTCAATTCCACTCATTTTAGAGACCACTGATTTAGGTCTTTCTTTAGCCTATAGGTAAAGAACCACACCGGTTTTAAGAGAAAAATAAAAAATAAAAGAAGCTAAGACAAATTCAGACTCTTGTTAAAGTACCATGAGAGATAATTGTGTAGTCAATCTCTTTCTCTGGACAGCAAGCCAATGCTCTAACTGCTGAGCAAAATCAGCCAGGGCTAGTCAATCTCCTTCAAAACCCTATATGTTTCTGTTTGTTTTTTCCCCCTAGAGGTTAATTTTCAATTCACGATGATTCTTAATTCTTGATTTGCAGTTTCTTTCTGCTCATTATCTCCCTATATGCCTTTAGTGATCACCCTAAGGTTGAAAAGGGACACCCTGTGTGACTTACGAAGGCTCTGGTGTAAACGTGCTGTGCTGGAGAAGGGAAGTAAAGATTTTGAGTGAAGCAAGAATTGCACAGGTGTAATTCTTTCACATCCATCTCCCCTAATGTTAGTTAAGTAAAATTTTTACTCAGCTCCAAAGCATTATAAATGCTCAGAAGTTTGATTATTTTGATTGACTATTATAAATTCAAATTAAGTGCTAGTTTTAAGATTATTACAATATTATTTTTATTGTTAATTCTATCCCCAAAACTCCAAAAATGTAAGTGTTCAGATTACCGTTAAATTTATAGTAATGAGCACCTCAACAATTTTAATGTTATATGCATTTTAGTTAAATGCATATGGCCACTTGAACTCTAGCACTTGCAATAGTGTCCTGTATTCATTAAAATCCCAGAAGGCTCCCTGGCCAGTTTTGCTCAGTGGGTAGCGCGACGGCCTGTGGACCAAAGAGTCTCAGGTTTGATTCTGGTCAAGGGCACGTATCTCGGTTGTGGCTTGGTCCCCAGCCCTAGTCGACCCAGGACCGTGCGGGCAGCAACCAATCAATGTGTCTCTCTCACATCAATGTTTTTCTCCCCGCCCCTCTCACTCACACTCTATCTGAAGATAAATGGGAACATATCCTTGGGTGAGGATTAAAATAATAACAATAATTTAAAAAAAATAAAAGAAAACCCTAGAAGGCAAGTCAAAGAAGTACTTAACAAACACTTGAGAGGTAAAACGCGGTATTGTGTCCTCCCAAAATCACATTAAAGCTATAACTAAACTACAGAACAACCATCATTCAAAACTGCCTGAAATCAAGCTGAATGGAAGTCCTACCACTATGAAATTAAAGAAGCAGTCACACCGAGACTGGTAGGAGGGGCAGAGGCGCAACGGGCTGGTCCCACATACACATGTGGCAGATAAAAATTAGGAAGATACCTCGTCTGGGAAGGTCCTCCCTGAGGACTGAGGGGTCCCCTTCCCACACCAGGTGCCCTGCTCAGGTTCCAGTGCCAGGAAGAGAAATCCCCATAACTTCTGGCTGGAAAAATCAGTGGGAACTGAGGCTGAGGAGGCTGAGGAGGCTGAGGAGGCTGGAGCTCCAGGTAGCTCCTCTGAAAGGGCCCATGCATGGCCTTGTCAAATTCACTCCCTCTAAACTTGGAGGGGAGGCAGATCGAAGGGTGCCAGAGACATATGGAAAAGAACTGAGCTGTGTGTCATTGGAGCGAGGGCTGGAGAGGGGGCTTTCTCCGGGACAGACGTGCTGTCAGAGGCCTTTGTTCCTTTGGTGAGCCCTTCCCTGGGGTGGCAGACCGCCTCCATATCTGGGATTCCAGCCACCTGGCTCGCACAGTTTGCCCCACCCCAGTGATTCCCTGAGGCCCCGCCCAACTAACTTTCAGGCCCACCCAAGCTATTGCCAGTTGGTTAACTATAGGATTGGCCTGTCTTAGATCCTGCTTCAGGTTTTCCTAAATTCTTTAAAACAAGCAGCATCTGGTCTCAGATCGCCCCCAAACTCTCATTAAGTAATACATGGAAACAAACACGGGGAGGCAGCCAAAATGAGGAGACAAACAGGTCCTAAATGAAAGAACAGAACAAAACCCCAGGAAAAGAACTAAGCACAATGGAGATAAGCAACCTAACAGATGCTGAGTTAAAAATACTGCTTATAAGGATGGTCAATGAACTTAATGAGAACCTCTGTGAACTTAGTGAGGGCCTCAAAAGCATAAAAAAGGACCAGTCAGAAATGAAGGTTGCACAGTCAGAAATGAAGGAGGCACTCACTGAAATAAATAAAGAATAATTTACACAGATTCAATAGTAGAATAAGTAAAGCCAAGAAGCAAATCATCACTTTGGAATATAAGGAGGCAAAAAATACCCTATCAGAACAGCAAAAAGAAAAATGAATCCAAAAAAATGAGGATAGTGTAAGGAGCCTCTGGGACAACTTCAAGCATGCCAACATTCACATCTTGGGGGTGCCAGAAGGAGA
Source organism: Molossus molossus (assembly GCF_014108415.1). Taxonomy (NCBI): domain Eukaryota; kingdom Metazoa; phylum Chordata; class Mammalia; order Chiroptera; family Molossidae; genus Molossus; species Molossus molossus. The sequence goes on along the minus strand of NW_023425366.1, from coordinate 25,699,981 downwards.
AGAGAGAGAAGAAATCGAAAACCTATTTGAAACAATAATGGCAGAAAACTTCCCTAAGTTGGTGAAGGAAATAGACATACAAGTCCTGGAAGCACAGAGAGTCCCCAACAAGATGAACTCCAAGAGGCCCACACCAAGACACATCATCATCAAAATGCAAAAGGTTCAAGATAAAGAGAGAATCTTAAAAGCAGCAAGAGAAAAGCTGTTAGTTACCTACAAGGGAGTTCCCATAAGACTGTCAGCTGATTTCTCAAAAGAAACTTTGCAGGCCAGAAGGGAGTGGCAAGAAATATTCAGAGTGATGAAATGCAAGAACCTACAACCAAGGTTACTCTATCCTGCAAAGCTGTCATTTAGACTCGATGGCCATATGAAGAATTTCCCAGACAAGGAAAAGCTAAAGGAGTTTATCACCACCACACATTATATAAAATGTTGAAAGGTCTTCTTGAAGAAAAAGATAAAAAATATGAACAAAGAAAATGGCAGTGAATACATAGCTATCAACAATTGAATCTACAAACAAAATGAATAAGCAGCACAGAAACATTCTCATAAATATAGATAACATTTTGTTGGTTGCCAGATGGGAGGGGGAATGGGGGAATGGGTGAAAAGGTGAAGGGATTAAGAAGTAAAAATTGGTTGCTAGACTGACAAACCTGAAAGGGAAGGGGGGTTGAGGGGTGGGAAGAAATACACCAAAGAACTTACATGCATATATGCATAACCAATGGACACAGATAACAGTATGGTAAAAGGCAGGAGGGGTGGGGCGGGAGTGGGGAGGAGGTGGTCAATGGGGGAAAAATGAGGAACATCTGTAATACATTCAACAATAAAGATAAAAAAACACACAAGACCAATTTTACTTTAAAATATAAAAATATAATCCCTTTAATATTTAATGTAATACTGATTAAGGGCCAATACAATAAAAAATGAAGAAAACTCATTAAAAATGTGGATTCAATTATTTGATTCAAGTAGGGACTACTACCTTTATATATGAAATGTGCTACTAAGTTATTTAGTCAAAACCTAGAATCTTTGATTTTGTGGGAGTACATTTAGAATTAGTGAGGTAATGTGGGAAATGTAAATTACTTAGAATCTGGATCAGTTTAAAACTTAATGATACAATTAAAGGTGTAGGCCATTGAGCATGAACTTCACATATTCTCTTTCTGCTTCCAGATTAGATAATACCTACAAAATTTTAGGTATGTGGTTGTTCTCAAGTTTGGCTGGTGGGAAAAATGAACTTTCCATCTGTATTTATCCCTCTAGTTTTCATATGACTTGGTAGATAGGAATGTATGCTTATCTTGGTAGAAGTCATACTCTTGGTGCAATGTTATTGTTCCTTGTGTTTTATCATTTTTTTATCTTTTTTTTTTTAAAAAAAATAATCCTCACCTGAGGATATTTTTCCATTTATCTTCAGATAGAGTGGGAGGGAGGATAGTGAGAGAGAGAGGAGAGCAAGAGAGACATAGATGTGAGAGAGTCTCATTGTTTGGTTACCTCCCACATGACCCTGACCGTGGCTGGGGACTGAACTGCAATTGAGGTACGTGACCTTGACTAGAATCAAACCTGAGACTCTTTGGTCTGCAGGCCGACGCTCTAACCATTGAGCAAAACCAGCCAGGCCGTTCTGTTTTATCTTTATAGAATTTGGGAAATGGTATATCACAAATGTAATGCATTAACTCTTTAGCAACTTGAATCCTAGGGCAAAAATTATTACTTTTTGACCATCAAAAATAGACACTTTTTACCCCAACTGGTGTGGCTCAGTGACTGAACATCAACCCATGCACTGGAGGTCACTGGTTCAATTCCTGGTCAGGGCACATGCCCATGTTGTGGGCCAAATCCCCAGTGGGGGGCATGCAGGAGGCACCCTGTTGATGTTCTCTCTCATTGATTATTCTCTCTCTCTCTCCCTTTCCCTCCCGCTCTTTCTAAAATCAATAAAGGAAAAAAAAAGGTACTTTTTAGTGCTCACTGTTTACTGTTTTGCTGGAGAATGTCTTGGTTTAGAAGTTTGAGCAGGGATTTCAGTATAATGTGGGACATAAGGCCAACACTTGAAAGAACAAGGCAGAATATAATCCAATGCCAACTCATGGGTCGAAATGGCATACTGCAGGAAGTACAATGAGGACACTGGAGTTAGGAAGGCCTTCTAGAAAAGACAGATCTTGACCAGGCTTCCATGAATAAATCAGATACACTAGAATAAAGGGAAGAAGGATTTCCAGGTCAGGAAATCACTACAAGTGAAGGCAAATATTACATGTCCAATGGATTTGGTGTGCTTAATGAAAAGTAAAGTTAGAAATGTAGAATGTTGCAGTAAATCCAGATAAAGAAGATTTTCCAAGTTAGGGAAATAAATCTAGATTCTATTTTCCTCATCACTGTAATCCAGCTTATGTCTCAAATAACTAATTATCCTTTTGTTGCTTTATCTGCCCATGTTAAATTGCTGCCAAAGTCATAGATCCATATAGAGCTACAGCAAAAACTGCTCTGGTCCTTCTCCTTGGTGGTTTCCAACTCAAATCTGGCTCATAATTTCTCATGATGATTGTGAAGGTTCAATTTTTGTGCTTAGTTTGTGAACATGTGTCTGCTTTGTGTGTTTTGGAAGTCTGTAGTCTTAGCCCATAGAAAATTCATGTGTCAGTTTTTAATTATAATGGCAGTTCTCGATGTTCTATTGTCTACTGTGTCCAGACAACACTTAAAGGACAGCTTCTGAAAGGTGGGATTTGGTTCTTGCTTCAAGACAAGTGGCAGGAAATACACAGCGTAAAGGGTGACAGTGTAAGCCAAAGAAATGCCTGTGGGAGTGTTATAACTCAGTGCCATTGACCTAAACTCCCAGAGGCCTTCACGACAACCAAAGGGGTTGTCAGTTTACTCTTTTACTGAAGAACATTCTTCACTAACTAATCCCTAAGTAATCGCTAACCCTGGGGTAATAACTAACCCTTGAGTAATCCTGGGCGGCACCAGCGATAATCTATTGAAAACATCTTGACCTTTGAGATGTCTGGGAAACTGAGTAACAGGTAATTAACTAACTGCTAAATTCCGCTTCTGTAACATGCTTGCTTACACGTAGCAACCCCCTTACAAAATCCTATAAAAAGGAGCCATTTTAGCTCTCCAGGGCCGCAGTTACTCCTGTGTGGGACATACTGCAGGTGCCTGCGGACTTAGCTCAATAAACTCCTTTTATTAAACCCCATCTCGGGTCTGAGTTTGGTCGATCTCCTGGGTTACAACAGGAGAAGAATGGGCTAAGAAATACGGAACAGCAAGAAACTTTGTCACTGCTTTTTGCTCTCTAAGGCAGAGTAATGACTCTAGTTAATGAAAGACATGCTATGCATTGTACATTTTTTCTATTTCTCCCCAAATCTATATTTTTGAGGGTTACCTACTCTAATTATTACTATGGTGATTTTGTCTGTAAATTGATACTAACAAAAAATTTCATAAGGTTTCTCCAAATATTCAGGCAACTTATGAAACTATTACTGTTAGCACTTAGCTTCCATATTACTGCCCCAAGGCTCTTCAATCTTTTACTTTCATATTGATGCCCCAAGCCTCTTATCCTTTAACCTTGCCCTAAGCCTCTCATTCCAGGAAACCAAAACCCATCACTCCAGTCAGGTGGAACAGAATGATGGAACCACCCTAACCCACCCAAAACAGCAAACGGTCGCTCCACAAGAAAAATAAGTTTCAGGAGACCTGAGCCCCAGACCAATCAAGAACTTGGGAGACCCCAGGCCCAACCAATCAAAGACGACCACGTCTCCTCAGCTGAACAACCATCCCCCCAGCCCTGAGTTTAAAAATCCCTAGTCTGTACAAGCCGGTTGCTACTCTCTCCTTAGAGGTAGTCCGGCAGGCTAATTCCCAATAAACCTGCACTTCTGCAGATCCTGGACCACCTCGTTCCACCTCATTCTTACAATTACATATAATCAGTTCATTTTTATGAAAGCCCTTCCCCTTCTCCATTATATATGATTATGTAGCTTAGCACCCTGATTTTGCTCTCCTTCAAACATAAACCCATCCACTCACAGTTTAAACTTGTCTACTTTGTATACATTTTATGTTTAGTTGCCACAGGTCTTTGTATTTTTGAAGACTATTCCTTAGATGATATGCCTTTGGTATAGTGGAACTAGATTAATGAATTTTGTTTGGGCGTATGCTGAGAACTTCTGGGGGCAGGGCAGGGAGGTGGTGGTAAGGTATTGACCTTATCACAGAGGGATACTAAAGTACTGAAAAACACACAGACAAGTTTAGTTTCTTTATTTGTTATGCATCATTTTACAAAAATAGCACCAACTACACACTACATTTTTCTAAAAAGTCTTCACGCATATATTATATGTACTTTGGTAATGAAGCTCAAGGGGAAATCTGCATTGTCAATGGCACACAACCATACACAAGAGCTTTCAGAGATTTCTCTTAGAAGGGTACCAGACTACACATAAATTTCCTTTTTGAGAACATTGGATATTAGACACCTACATGGCAAAAAGTCTTAGAATGTGTAAATATATTGAACCTTTAGCCAATCCATTTTGCCCATCTGAGAAAACAATGCAAAAGTTCCTGTTCCTGATCTGACCTTTGAGACCTTAGTAGGAACTTGCTTCAACTATCAGTGGTTCAGCTATACTCAAACCCCACGAAAGCACTGAGCCTTCCAGGTGGCCACAAGACCTTTACAGCCGTGTGTCCAGTGGATATAATCACTGCTATTGGCCAAATACTGTTCCCCACTTCCACCTGCTTGGGTTAGGTTCTCTTTGCCTCCATGGTTCAGAAAGCCACAAGCATGACTTATCTACCCAGAAAACATCTTCCAAACCTTCCTCTGACCCTGTGTGGAAAAATGAGGCTGAGAGCAATAAAAAGGTTGGGAAAAGTTGAATCCCTTGCACCTTACTTCTTTTCTTGCTCAATCACTTAATTTCCTGAGACAGCCCATGGGTTCTTCCAAGAACCTGTAACCTCCATCTCCCTTTTTGTTTCCTGGTCTAGCTCATTATAACCACTGATGCAGCAAGTTGGTAAATAAGAGTGTAACAGACTATTATGGTATTAAATAGAACTTGCTTATTCTTACTAGAGTCTCAAAGCTTACTGTAAACAAAACACCAAAATAATTATAGATTCTATCTATTATGGATACCAATATAAAGGCAAAGAGAAAATGTGAGGAGAAATAAAATAACATTTGTGTGGGGATATTTTTGGCTTCAAGATGAGAAAAATGGAGGACATTCTCCATTTAGCATTAAAGTTGCACAGTGGGGCTTATTAGGTTCTTTTGCCTGTACTGGGTGTTTCAGAAGCCAGGTGGCCAAGTTAAACAGACTAAAATAGCACTGTAGACATGAAAGTTGTGCTGTGAATGGTGATGGCCATTGGAAAATAAACTTTAGACATTATAATGAAAAGTTCTGTAGTACAACATATGTACAAGTAAAAATTAGGATGTGTGTAACTCATGATAAGCTTGCTTAATTCATACTGACAACTTCTGTTACCTGTGGTTGACTCAGGTTTTGAGGTTCTAGGAATTTTGGGTAAAATGGGAAAATAAATATATTTTCAGACATGTTTTGAAATAAACTCTAGTGCCTGTAGAAACATGCGCATATCCATAATGGAGGTTGTTATCCAAGTGTATTTGGTGATTTGATTATGTATCTAGTCTCTTATGAGGCTCCAGGACTATGTTACCTCTCTAACTGGTCCAGTGCCTTATAAAGGACTCATGTGAAGGGAAATCTTGCTCAGCTGAAAAAGCTCATGGGGTTTCCCCAGTCACAGGATTCTTTATTTTATTCTTGTTCTCACTTGAGGACTTTTTTTTTTTTTTTCATTTATCTTCAGATAGAGCAGGAGGGAGAGAGGGAGAAAGAGAGAGAGACACATTGAGTAGCTGCCACCGACACGACCCCAATCGGAGCCAGGGACAAACTGCAACCAAGATATGTACCCTTAGAGGGAACGAAATGTAGCCACTGAGCCAAACGAGTCCGGGCCAGTCACAGGAGTCTTAATCTCTTCGCAGTAGTGACCGCCCAAGAGAAAGCGAGGAGCAGGCACAGGGGACTCTGCCCAGGGATGGGTGGGAACCACAAGTTCTCCTTCCGAATTGTGCATTACCGAGTTTCTGCAAGTTGACCTGTCATGACAATAACCATGAGAAATGTATGCAGTAGGAATAAGACGTGTATCTACAGTTGCATTTAAAGAAACTAAAACGAGGGAGAAAAACAAAACGAAACCCCACAAACCAAACAAACCCTTTGATTCCGTCGCAATTCTGTCTTTCAGGTTCTCGAAGAGCACGCTGGACCAGGAGGCAAACTCGGAAACCCTTCATCTTCCCCCTCCTGTGTGCTCTCCATCATGTTCCGTGGTCATTTGACACACTCCTCTCCCTGCAGACAGAACGTGGAGTTCTGTAGCAGTCCTTTGGGAAAGCCTGTGCTTGGTGGAGGCCCAGTCCCCTACAGAGGACGCAGGCGACGGGAACACGCCCAGTGGGAAAATCTCACGGGGTTTCCCACTGTCACCTGATTCTTGATCTCGATTAAATCTCAAAGCCTGTGCTTTCCCAATAAATCAAATTCATGTCACCGTCACTGACCCTTCTACCGCCTCTCTACCTTGAGCATGAATGCGGTGAGTCCCTGGACTCAGTTATCCTTCTTTTGCCCAGAAAAGAAGTGCCTTGATTTCCGAAAAAGGCAAACTTTCGAAGGAGGGTCTACGCCAGAGCTGTTGCCTACTAGAGCTTGCCGAAGGCGTGGCGAGTCTGGAGAAAGGACAGGGTCTTTTGCTACAGTCAGGCCAGAAGCCTGGCATCTTAAGTGGCATTCATTCATCGGTTGCAAGCAAGAGTACGTAGACAGGTTAATAAAACAGAAGCAGCAGGTACATTGTTATCGCAAGAAGCCTAAGAGAATGCTAATGCAGATGGTCAGGCTGTACTTTTGCTCCTTTGAAGGGACAAACCTCCACCGCAGGGGCACATATAAAAGCATGTCCGAAGGTAGGGACAGAAGCGCATGGGTGGAGAACGTTAGCTCCTGCTCTCCGAACCTTGCCAGTTGGAGGATTCAAGAGAGGGCAACAGGGGCCCAGGTTAGGTTTCAATGGTGGCAAGCCGGGACAGTTTCAGCAGGAATGTAGGAAAGGGAAGGTCGGAACCAGTGGCACATCTACTGAGCCCTGTCCCCGATGTGGCAAAAGGCTTCATTGGGCCAATTGGTTTAAGTTCAAACTTGAGAAAATTGGGAATCACTTGTAGGCAAATGGGACGAGAGGCGCGGGGCCAGGGGCCCCGACAACTCCCTGGGTCCCCAATGACTCAACTTGTCTCAGCCAATCAAGCGGAGAGTTGGAGACCCCTCAGCATCAACAGCAGGAAGTGCTGGCCTGGGCCTTGTCGGTAGCACAGAATTAAGCCTGGAGGAGTCTGAGGGTACTTATCTAGCTCCCACTGGATTCTGTGGTCCCTGGCCGGGAGGACAAGATGGGTCTAGTGATTGGATGATCTGGTTTAACAATGAAAGGAGTTCGAGTGATGCCAGGGAATTTGATGCTACCTCCCGGTGCCCTATGAGGCTAGGAGACTATGTTACCTCACTAACTGGGTCAAAGGTCATTCTCTGACATAAACCACTATGGGGAGGAAGAAGGAAACAGTCACACAAGGGACCAAAAGGATTTGTAATTTTATCTTTATTTTTGTAAGTTGAAACACAGTTTAATGGTCACTAAGATTTAAAAATAAAAATAAAAAAGACAGAAAAAAACAAAAAACAAACCCACACCGGGATAAAACGTAACTATTTACAAGGACAAAGGTTTTAACTTCCCCTGCTATGCCCAGAGTCCTTCAGGGTGGAAAGTCACACATGAAATGTCCGAGTTGTTTCATCTCCCAAAGAGCACAGGAAAGTAACCACCGGAGTCATAGCCACTCCCAGCTTCGATGGGAAACCATCGCGGCAACCTTGCGAGGGTTTTTCCTTTTTCCAAGCAGGTCTCAACCGGACGTTGCTGGGTTTCTTCTTGCATGCACAGTTTCTCATTCAACTGACTGAGGTCAAGGCCCCCAGGTGGCCTCCAAGGAGCCCCCAGCCAGTCAAGGCTGAATGTCTTCATAGATTTATGGTGATAGTGGAGTCTGGAGGAAGACAGGACTTGTCCCGGGTGAATTCTTGGTGGGCTGAGCTAGAGACGCTGCGCGGCACACAGTCTCAGCCCCAGGAAGCCACACCCCGGGCTTGGGTCTTGTTGGGTCAGCAACAGCCCTTTGCTGGCCTGGGCCTAGACTAGAATAAGACCGGTTTGGGCTTGTGTTTGGGGATTTTGCCCTTGGAGCTCAACCTGCGAACAGCCTCCCTGAGATGCTTGGGTTGCAGTGGGGGCGCTTCCCCCCACTTCTCGCACACGTCCAGGGCCTCTTCCACCACCTCTCCCACGAAGACCTTGGCCAGGCCGGCCATGGCGATGACCGCAGTCTGCGGCACCGAGGTGCTGGCCGCGCTCCGCATCAGCCGGTTCACGGCGGCCCTGGGGAAGGCTGACCGGCGGTACACTTCGTAGCGGTTCAGCTGCTCCTCGGAAAGCATCAGGCGTTTCATCTTCTGAGCGTCCGCCTCATCCACTTTCCATTTCCTCTCCTTCTTCCCCTTGGCGTCTCTTTTCTGTCTTTTGGCCGCGGGAGGAGATGACGAGGACTCCTTCCTTCCGACTGTCTTCAGGTCCGAGCTGTCCTGACTCCCGAGCCCATCTTCGTGTTCAGGAGTTTCCTTCAGTTCCTTAAACCGCTGCCCCGGGATTCTGTGGGGGTCGCTAGCCGCGGAGTCCACGGGGACGACAGCAGGTTGCGGGCACACACCTGTGTTCCCACCTGTGCCCGCGCGCCAGGACCTGGCCTTATCCATGCCGGTGCTGGAAGACGCAGGGCCCGGTGCAGGGATGTCTGATCAGGGACCTGCAACAGGAATGTCGAGAAGCTTTAGTGTCAGGTTGGCTATTAGTTTTTCTATCAATTTACAGCAAATGTTATAAGTAACATTTGCAACACATTTAATAATGAATTTTTCATTAATTTATCACCGACGTCCGCAAAACCCCCACTGACTTACTAGTTACAGTGTGTAGGTCAGAAATCCCAGTGGAGAACCAGCCTCGGAGTGCTCTCCTGTCGTCTGTCTGGGAACTGTGGACTGGGTGGGGCTCCAGTCCCTTATAAAGACTCACGTGATGGGAAATCTCGCCCAGCTGGAAGATATCACGGGGTTTCCCCAGTCACAGGATTATTAATCTCATCAGGGGAGTGACTGCCCCAGCGCATGTGAGGGGCAGGCACAGGGCCCTCTGCCCAAGGATGGGCAGGAACCCTGCGTTCTCCTCCGGATTTGTGTATTACCGAGTTCCTGCAAGTTGACCTTACTGGTCACGACAGTACCACGGGAATCGTATGCAGTAGGAATAAGACGTGTATCTACAGTTGCATTTAAAGAAACTAAAATGAGGGAGTAAACCCAAACGAAACCCCACAAACCAAACAGACCGTTTGATTCCGTCGCAGTTCTGTCTTTCAGGTTCTCGGAGTGCACGCTGGACCAGGAGGCAAACTCGGAAACCCTTCATCTTCCCCCTCCTGTGTGCTCTCCATCATGTTCCGTGGTCATTTGACACATGCCTCTCCCTGCAGACAGAACGTGGAGTTCTGTAGCAGTCCTTTGGGAAAGCCTGTGCTTGGTGGAGGCCCAGTCCCTTACAGAGGACGCAGGCGACGGGAACACGCCCAGTGGGAAAATCTCACGCGGTTTCCCACTGTCACCCGATTCTTGATCTCGACTAAATCTCAAAGCCTGTGCTTTCCCAATAAATCAAATTCATGTCACTGTCACTGACCCTTCTACCGCCTCTCTACCTTGAGCATGAATGCGGTCCCTGGACTCAGTTATCCTTCTTTTGCCCAGAAAAGAAGTGCCTTGATTTCCGAAAAAGGCAAACTTTCGAAGGTGGGTCTACGCCAGAGCTGTGACCTACTAGAGCTTGCCGAAGGCGTGGCGAGTCTGGAGACAGGACAGGGTCTTTTGCTACAGTCAGGCCAGAAGCCTGGCATCTTAAGTGTCATTCATTCATCGGTTGCAAGCAAGAGTAGGTAGACAGGGTGATAAAACAGAAGCAGCAGGTGCATTGTTATCGCAAGAAGCCTAAGAGAATGCTAATGCAGAATGTCAGGCTGGACTTTTGCTCCTTTGAAGGGACAAACCTCCACCGCAGGGGCACATATAAAAGCATGTCCGAAGGTAGGGACCGAAGTGCATGGGTGGAGAACGTTAGCTCCTGCTCTCCGAACCTTGCCAGTTGGAGGATTCAAGAGAGGGCAACAGGGGCCCAGGTTAGGTTTCAATTGCGGCAAGCCGGGACAGTTTCAGCAGGAATGTAGGAAAGGGAAGGTCGGAACCAGTGGCACATCTACTGAGCCCTGTCCCCGATGTGGCAAAAGGCTTCATTGGGCCAATTGGTTTAAGTTCAAACTTGAGAAAATTGGGAATCCCTTGTAGGCAAACGGGACGAGAGGCGCGGGGCCAGGGGCCCGGACAACTCCCCGGGTCCCCAATGACTCAACTTGTCTCAGCCAATCAAGCGGAGAGTTGGAGACCCCTCAGCATCAACAGCAGGAAGTGCTGGCCTGGGCCTTGTCGGTAGCACAGAATGAAGCCTGGAGGAGTCTGAGGGTACTTATCTAGCTCCCACTGGATTCTGTGGTCCCTGGCCGGGAGGACAAGATGGGTCTAGTGATTGGATGATCTGGTTTAACAATGAAAGGAGTTCGAGTGATGCCAGGGAATTTGATGCTACCTCCCGGTGCCCTATGAGGCTAGGAGACTATGTTACCTCACTAACTGGGTCAAAGGTCATTCTCTGACATAAACCACTATGGGGAGGAAGAAGGAAACAGTCACACAAGGGACCGAAAGGATTTGTAATTTTATCTTTATTTTTGTAAGTTGAAACACAGTTTAATGGTCACTAAGATTTAAGAAAAATAAAATAAAAAAGAGAGAAAAAACAACAAAAAAACCCCACACCGGGGTAAAACGTAACTATTTACAAGGACAAAGTTTTAACTTCCCCTGCTACGCCCAGAGTCCTTCAGGGTGGAAAGGCACACATGAAATGTCCGAGTTGTTTCATCTCCCAAAGAGCACGGGAAAGTAACCACCCCAGTCATAGCCACTCCCATCTTCAATGGGAAACCATCGCGGCAACCTTGCGAGGGTTTTTCCTTTTTCCAAGCAGGTCTCAACCGGACGTTGCTGGGTTTCTTCTTGCATGCACAGTTTCTCATTCAACTGACTGAGGTCAAGGCCCCCAGGTGGCCTCCAAGGAGCCCCCAGCGAGTCAAGGCTGAATGTCTTCATAGATTTATGTCGACAGTGGAGTCTGGAGGAAGACAGGACTTGTCCCGGGTGAATTCTTGGTGGGCTGAGCTAGAGACGCTGCGCGGCACACAGTCTCAGCCCCAGGAAGCCACACCCCGGGCTTGGGTCTTGTTGGGTCAGCAACAGCCCTTTGCTGGCCTGGGCCTAGACTAGAATAAGACCGGTTTGGGCTTGTGTTTGGGGATTTTGCCCTTGGAGCTCAACCTGCGAACAGCCTCCCTGAGATGCTTGGGTTGCAGTGGGGGCGCTTCCCCCCACTTCTCGCACACGTCCAGGGCCTCTTCCACCACCTCTCCCACGAAGACCTTGGCCAGGCCGGCCATGGCGATGACCGCAGTCTGCGGCACCGAGGTGCTGGCCGCGCTCCGCATCAGCCGGTTCACGGCGGCCCTGGGGAAGGCTGACCGGCGATACACTTCGTAGCGGTTCAGCTGCTCCTCGGAAAGCATCAGGAGTTTCATCTTCTGAGCGTCCGCCTCATCCACTTTCCATTTCCTCTCCTTCTTCCCCTTGGCGTCTCTTTTCTGTCTTTTGGCCGTGGGAGGAGATGACGAGGACTCCTTCCTTCCGACTGTCTTCAGGTCCGAGCTGTCCTGACTCCTGAGCCCATCTTCGTGTTCAGGAGTTTCCTTCAGTTCCTTAAACCGCTGCCCCGGGATTCTGTGGGGGTCGCTAGCCGCGGAGTCCACGGGGGCGACAGCAGGTTGCGGGCACACACCTGTGTTCCCACCTGTGCCCGCGCGCCAGGACCTGGCCTTATCCATGCCCGGGCTGGAAGACGCAGGGCCCGGTGCAGGGATGTCTGATCAAGGGACCTGCAACAGGAATGTCGAGAAGCTTTAGTGTCAGGTTGGCTATTAGTTTTTCTATCAATTTACAGCAAACGTTATAAGTAACATTTGCAACACATTTTATAATGAATTTTTCATTAATTTATCACCGACGTCCGCAAAACCCCCACTGACTTACTAGTTACAGTGTGTAGGTCAGAAATCCCAGTGGAGAACCAGCCTCGGAGTGCTCTCCTGTCGTCTGTCCGGGAAGTGTGGACTGGGTGGGGCTCCAGTCCCTTATAAAGACTCACGTGATGGGAAATCTCGCCCAGCTGGAAGATATCACGGGGTTTCCCCAGTCACAGGATTATTAATCTCATCAGGGGAGTGACTGCCCCAGCGCATGTGAGGGGCAGGCACAGGGCCCTCTGCCCAAGGATGGGCAGGAACCCTGCGTTCTCCTCCGGATTTGTGTATTACCGAGTTCCTGCAAGTTGACCTTACTGGTCACGACAGTACCACGGGAATCGTATGCAGTAGGAATAAGACGTGTATCTACAGTTGCATTTAAAGAAACTAAAATGAGGGAGTAAACCCAAACGAAACCCCACAAACCAAACAGACCGTTTGATTCCGTCGCAGTTCTGTCTTTCAGGTTCTCGGAGTGCACGCTGGACCAGGAGGCAAACTCGGAAACCCTTCATCTTCCCCCTCCTGTGTGCTCTCCATCATGTTCCGTGGTCATTTGACACAATGCCTCTCCCTGCAGACAGAACGTGGAGTTCTGTAGCAGTCCTTTGGGAAAGCCTGTGCTTGGTGGAGGCCCAGTCCCTTACAGAGGACGCAGGCGACGGGAACACGCCCAGTGGGAAAATCTCACGCGGTTTCCCACTGTCACCCGATTCTTGATCTCGACTAAATCTCAAAGCCTGTGCTTTCCCAATAAATCAAATTCATGTCACTGTCACTGACCCTTCTACCGCCTCTCTACCTTGAGCATGAATGCGGGTCCCTGGACTCAGTTATCCTTCTTTTGCCCAGAAAAGAAGTGCCTTGATTTCCGAAAAAGGCAAACTTTCGAAGGTGGGTCTACGCCAGAGCTGTGACCTACTAGAGCTTGCCGAAGGCGTGGCGAGTCTGGAGACAGGACAGGGTCTTTTGCTACAGTCAGGCCAGAAGCCTGGCATCTTAAGTGTCATTCATTCATCGGTTGCAAGCAAGAGTAGGTAGACAGGGTGATAAAACAGAAGCAGCAGGTGCATTGTTATCGCAAGAAGCCTAAGAGAATGCTAATGCAGAATGTCAGGCTGGACTTTTGCTCCTTTGAAGGGACAAACCTCCACCGCAGGGGCACATATAAAAGCATGTCCGAAGGTAGGGACCGAAGTGCATGGGTGGAGAACGTTAGCTCCTGCTCTCCGAACCTTGCCAGTTGGAGGATTCAAGAGAGGGCAACAGGGGCCCAGGTTAGGTTTCAATTGCGGCAAGCCGGGACAGTTTCAGCAGGAATGTAGGAAAGGGAAGGTCGGAACCAGTGGCACATCTACTGAGCCCTGTCCCCGATGTGGCAAAAGGCTTCATTGGGCCAATTGGTTTAAGTTCAAACTTGAGAAAATTGGGAATCCCTTGTAGGCAAACGGGACGAGAGGCGCGGGGCCAGGGGCCCGGACAACTCCCCGGGTCCCCAATGACTCAACTTGTCTCAGCCAATCAAGCGGAGAGTTGGAGACCCCTCAGCATCAACAGCAGGAAGTGCTGGCCTGGGCCTTGTCGGTAGCACAGAATGAAGCCTGGAGGAGTCTGAGGGTACTTATCTAGCTCCCACTGGATTCTGTGGTCCCTGGCCGGGAGGACAAGATGGGTCTAGTGATTGGATGATCTGGTTTAACAATGAAAGGAGTTCGAGTGATGCCAGGGAATTTGATGCTACCTCCCGGTGCCCTATGAGGCTAGGAGACTATGTTACCTCACTAACTGGGTCAAAGGTCATTCTCTGACATAAACCACTATGGGGAGGAAGAAGGAAACAGTCACACAAGGGACCGAAAGGATTTGTAATTTTATCTTTATTTTTGTAAGTTGAATCACAGTTTAATGGTCACTAAGATTTAAGAAAAATAAAATAAAAAAGAGAGAAAAAACAACAAAAAAACCCCACACCGGGGTAAAACGTAACTATTTACAAGGACAAAGTTTTAACTTCCTCTGCTACTGCCCAGAGTCCTTCAGGGTGGAAAGGCACACATGAAATGTCCGAGTTGTTTCATCTCCCAAAGAGCACGGGAAAGTAACCACCCGAGTCATAGCCACTCCCATCTTCAATGGGAAACCATCGCGGCAACCTTGCGAGGGTTTTTCCTTTTTCCAAGCAGGTCTCAACCGGACGTTGCTGGGTTTCTTCTTGCATGCACAGTTTCTCATTCAACTGACTGAGGTCAAGGCCCCCAGGTGGCCTCCAAGGAGCCCCCAGCGAGTCAAGGCTGAATGTCTTCATAGATTTATGTCGACAGTGGAGTCTGGAGGAAGACAGGACTTGTCCCGGGTGAATTCTTGGTGGGCTGAGCTAGAGACGCTGCGCGGCACACAGTCTCAGCCCCAGGAAGCCACACCCCGGGCTTGGGTCTTGTTGGGTCAGCAACAGCCCTTTGCTGGCCTGGGCCTAGACTAGAATAAGACCGGTTTGGGCTTGTGTTTGGGGATTTTGCCCTTGGAGCTCAACCTGCGAACAGCCTCCCTGAGATGCTTGGGTTGCAGTGGGGGCGCTTCCCCCCACTTCTCGCACACGTCCAGGGCCTCTTCCACCACCTCTCCCACGAAGACCTTGGCCAGGCCGGCCATGGCGATGACCGCAGTCTGCGGCACCGAGGTGCTGGCCGCGCTCCGCATCAGCCGGTTCACGGCAGGCCCTGGGGAAGGCTGACCGGCGATACACTTCGTAGCGGTTCAGCTGCTCCTCGGAAAGCATCAGGAGTTTCATCTTCTGAGCGTCCGCCTCATCCACTTTCCATTTCCTCTCCTTCTTCCCCTTGGCGTCTCTTTTCTGTCTTTTGGCCGTGGGAGGAGATGACGAGGACTCCTTCCTTCCGACTGTCTTCAGGTCCGAGCTGTCCTGACTCCTGAGCCCATCTTCGTGTTCAGGAGTTTCCTTCAGTTCCTTAAACCGCTGCCCCGGGATTCTGTGGGGGTCGCTAGCCGCGGAGTCCACGGGGGCGACAGCAGGTTGCGGGCACACACCTGTGTTCCCACCTGTGCCCGCGCGCCAGGACCTGGCCTTATCCATGCCCGGGCTGGAAGACGCAGGGCCCGGTGCAGGGATGTCTGATCAAGGGACCTGCAACAGGAATGTCGAGAAGCTTTAGTGTCAGGTTGGCTATTAGTTTTTCTATCAATTTACAGCAAACGTTATAAGTAACATTTGCAACACATTTTATAATGAATTTTTCATTAATTTATCACCGACGTCCGCAAAACCCCCACTGACTTACTAGTTACAGTGTGTAGGTCAGAAATCCCAGTGGAGAACCAGCCTCGGAGTGCTCTCCTGTCGTCTGTCCGGGAAGTGTGGACTGGGTGGGGCTCCAGTCCCTTATAAAGACTCACGTGATGGGAAATCTCGCCCAGCTGGAAGATATCACGGGGTTTCCCCAGTCACAGGATTATTAATCTCATCAGGGGAGTGACTGCCCCAGCGCATGTGAGGGGCAGGCACAGGGCCCTCTGCCCAAGGATGGGCGGGAACCCTGCGTTCTCCTCCGGATTTGTGTATTACCGAGTTCCTGCAAGTTGACCTTACTGGTCACGACAGTACCACGGGAATCGTATGCAGTAGGAATAAGACGTGTATCTACAGTTGCATTTAAAGAAACTAAAATGAGGGAGTAAACCCAAACGAAACCCCACAAACCAAACAGACCGTTTGATTCCGTCGCAGTTCTTTCTTTCAGGTTCTCGGAGTGCACGCTGGACCAGGAGGCAAACTCGGAAACCCTTCATCTTCCCCCTCCTGTGTGCTCTCCATCATGTTCCGTGGTCATTTGACACACGCCTCTCCCTGCAGACAGAACGTGGAGTTCTGTAGCAGTCCTTTGGGAAAGCCTGTGCTTGGTGGAGGCCCAGTCCCTTACAGAGGACGCAGGCGACGGGAACACGCCCAGTGGGAAAATCTCACGCGGTTTCCCACTGTCACCCGATTCTTGATCTCGACTAAATCTCAAAGCCTGTGCTTTCCCAATAAATCAAATTCATGTCACTGTCACTGACCCTTCTACCGCCTCTCTACCTTGAGCATGAATGCGGGTCCCTGGACTCAGTTATCCTTCTTTTGCCCAGAAAAGAAGTGCCTTGATTTCCGAAAAAGGCAAACTTTCGAAGGTGGGTCTACGCCAGAGCTGTGACCTACTAGAGCTTGCCGAAGGCGTGGCGAGTCTGGAGACAGGACAGGGTCTTTTGCTACAGTCAGGCCAGAAGCCTGGCATCTTAAGTGTCATTCATTCATCGGTTGCAAGCAAGAGTAGGTAGACAGGGTGATAAAACAGAAGCAGCAGGTGCATTGTTATCGCAAGAAGCCTAAGAGAATGCTAATGCAGAATGTCAGGCTGGACTTTTGCTCCTTTGAAGGGACAAACCTCCACCGCAGGGGCACATATAAAAGCATGTCCGAAGGTAGGGACCGAAGTGCATGGGTGGAGAACGTTAGCTCCTGCTCTCCGAACCTTGCCAGTTGGAGGATTCAAGAGAGGGCAACAGGGGCCCAGGTTAGGTTTCAATTGCGGCAAGCCGGGACAGTTTCAG
Source organism: Molossus molossus (assembly GCF_014108415.1). Classification (NCBI taxonomy): domain Eukaryota; kingdom Metazoa; phylum Chordata; class Mammalia; order Chiroptera; family Molossidae; genus Molossus; species Molossus molossus. Next base: position 25,682,871 of record NW_023425366.1, on the reverse strand, counting down.
CAGGAATGTAGGAAAGGGAAGGTCGGAACCAGTGGCACATCTACTGAGCCCTGTCCCCGATGTGGCAAAAGGCTTCATTGGGCCAATTGGTTTAAGTTCAAACTTGAGAAAATTGGGAATCCCTTGTAGGCAAACGGGACGAGAGGCGCGGGGCCAGGGGCCCGGACAACTCCCCGGGTCCCCAATGACTCAACTTGTCTCAGCCAATCAAGCGGAGAGTTGGAGACCCCTCAGCATCAACAGCAGGAAGTGCTGGCCTGGGCCTTGTCGGTAGCACAGAATGAAGCCTGGAGGAGTCTGAGGGTACTTATCTAGCTCCCACTGGATTCTGTGGTCCCTGGCCGGGAGGACAAGATGGGTCTAGTGATTGGATGATCTGGTTTAACAATGAAAGGAGTTCGAGTGATGCCAGGGAATTTGATGCTACCTCCCGGTGCCCTATGAGGCTAGGAGACTATGTTACCTCACTAACTGGGTCAAAGGTCATTCTCTGACATAAACCACTATGGGGAGGAAGAAGGAAACAGTCACACAAGGGACCGAAAGGATTTGTAATTTTATCTTTATTTTTGTAAGTTGAAACACAGTTTAATGGTCACTAAGATTTAAGAAAAATAAAATAAAAAAGAGAGAAAAAACAACAAAAAAACCCCACACCGGGGTAAAACGTAACTATTTACAAGGACAAAGTTTTAACTTCCCCTGCTATGCCCAGAGTCCTTCAGGGTGGAAAGGCACACATGAAATGTCCGAGTTGTTTCATCTCCCAAAGAGCACGGGAAAGTAACCATCCGAGTCATAGCCACTCCCATCTTCAATGGGAAACCATCGCGGCAACCTTGCGAGGGTTTTTCCTTTTTCCAAGCAGGTCTCAACCGGACGTTGCTGGGTTTCTTCTTGCATGCACAGTTTCTCATTCAACTGACTGAGGTCAAGGCCCCCAGGTGGCCTCCAAGGAGCCCCCAGCGAGTCAAGGCTGAATGTCTTCATAGATTTATGTCGACAGTGGAGTCTGGAGGAAGACAGGACTTGTCCCGGGTGAATTCTTGGTGGGCTGAGCTAGAGACGCTGCGCGGCACACAGTCTCAGCCCCAGGAAGCCACACACCGGGCTTGGGTCTTGTTGGGTCAGCAACAGCCCTTTGCTGGCCTGGGCCTAGACTAGAATAAGACCGGTTTGGGCTTGTGTTTGGGGATTTTGCCCTTGGAGCTCAACCTGCGAACAGCCTCCCTGAGATGCTTGGGTTGCAGTGGGGGCGCTTCCCCCCACTTCTCGCACACGTCCAGGGCCTCTTCCACCACCTCTCCCACGAAGACCTTGGCCAGGCCGGCCATGGCGATGACCGCAGTCTGCGGCACCGAGGTGCTGGCCGCGCTCCGCATCAGCCGGTTCACGGCAGCCCTGGGGAAGGCTGACCGGCGATACACTTCGTAGCGGTTCAGCTGCTCCTCGGAAAGCATCAGGAGTTTCATCTTCTGAGCGTCCGCCTCATCCACTTTCCATTTCCTCTCCTTCTTCCCCTTGGCGTCTCTTTTCTGTCTTTTGGCCGTGGGAGGAGATGACGAGGACTCCTTCCTTCCGACTGTCTTCAGGTCCGAGCTGTCCTGACTCCTGAGCCCATCTTCGTGTTCAGGAGTTTCCTTCAGTTCCTTAAACCGCTGCCCCGGGATTCTGTGGGGGTCGCTAGCCGCGGAGTCCACGGGGGCGACAGCAGGTTGCGGGCACACACCCTGTGTTCCCACCTGTGCCCGCGCGCCAGGACCTGGCCTTATCCATGCCCGGGCTGGAAGACGCAGGGCCCGGTGCAGGGATGTCTGATCAAGGGACCTGCAACAGGAATGTCGAGAAGCTTTAGTGTCAGGTTGGCTATTAGTTTTTCTATCAATTTACAGCAAACGTTATAAGTAACATTTGCAACACATTTTATAATGAATTTTTCATTAATTTATCACCGACGTCCGCAAAACCCCCACTGACTTACTAGTTACAGTGTGCAGGTCAGAAATCCCAGTGGAGAACCAGCCTCGGAGTGCTCTCCTGTCGTCTGTCCGGGAAGTGTGGACTGGGTGGGGCTCCAGTCCCTTATAAAGACTCACGTGATGGGAAATCTCGCCCAGCTGGAAGATATCACGGGGTTTCCCCAGTCACAGGATTATTAATCTCATCAGGGGAGTGACTGCCCCAGCGCACTGTGAGGGGCAGGCACAGGGCCCTCTGCCCAAGGATGGGCGGGAACCCTGCGTTCTCCTCCGGATTTGTGTATTACCGAGTTCCTGCAAGTTGACCTTACTGGTCACGACAGTACCACGGGAATCGTATGCAGTAGGAATAAGACGTGTATCTACAGTTGCATTTAAAGAAACTAAAATGAGGGAGTAAACCCAAACGAAACCCCACAAACCAAACAGACCGTTTGATTCCGTCGCAGTTCTTTCTTTCAGGTTCTCGGAGTGCACGCTGGACCAGGAGGCAAACTCGGAAACCCTTCATCTTCCCCCTCCTGTGTGCTCTCCATCATGTTCCGTGGTCATTTGACACACTGCCTCTCCTTGCAGACAGAACGTGGAGTTCTGTAGCAGTCCTTTGGGAAAGCCTGTGCTTGGTGGAGGCCCAGTCCCTTACAGAGGACGCAGGCGACGGGAACACGCCCAGTGGGAAAATCTCACGCGGTTTCCCACTGTCACCCGATTCTTGATCTCGACTAAATCTCAAAGCCTGTGCTTTCCCAATAAATCAAATTCATGTCACTGTCACTGACCCTTCTACCGCCTCTCTACCTTGAGCATGAATGCGGGTCCCTGGACTCAGTTATCCTTCTTTTGCCCAGAAAAGAAGTGCCTTGATTTCCGAAAAAGGCAAACTTTCGAAGGTGGGTCTACGCCAGAGCTGTGACCTACTAGAGCTTGCCGAAGGCGTGGCGAGTCTGGAGACAGGACAGGGTCTTTTGCTACAGTCAGGCCAGAAGCCTGGCATCTTAAGTGTCATTCATTCATCGGTTGCAAGCAAGAGTAGGTAGACAGGGTGATAAAACAGAAGCAGCAGGTGCATTGTTATCGCAAGAAGCCTAAGAGAATGCTAATGCAGAATGTCAGGCTGGACTTTTGCTCCTTTGAAGGGACAAACCTCCACCGCAGGGGCACATATAAAAGCATGTCCGAAGGTAGGGACCGAAGCGCATGGGTGGAGAACGTTAGCTCCTGCTCTCCGAACCTTGCCAGTTGGAGGATTCAAGAGAGGGCAACAGGGGCCCAGGTTAGGTTTCAATTGCGGCAAGCCGGGACAGTTTCAGCAGGAATGTAGGAAAGGGAAGGTCGGAACCAGTGGCACATCTACTGAGCCCTGTCCCCGATGTGGCAAAAGGCTTCATTGGGCCAATTGGTTTAAGTTCAAACTTGAGAAAATTGGGAATCCCTTGTAGGCAAACGGGACGAGAGGCGCGGGGCCAGGGGCCCGGACAACTCCCCGGGTCCCCAATGACTCAACTTGTCTCAGCCAATCAAGCGGAGAGTTGGAGACCCCTCAGCATCAACAGCAGGAAGTGCTGGCCTGGGCCTTGTCGGTAGCACAGAATGAAGCCTGGAGGAGTCTGAGGGTACTTATCTAGCTCCCACTGGATTCTGTGGTCCCTGGCCGGGAGGACAAGATGGGTCTAGTGATTGGATGATCTGGTTTAACAATGAAAGGAGTTCGAGTGATGCCAGGGAATTTGATGCTACCTCCCGGTGCCCTATGAGGCTAGGAGACTATGTTACCTCACTAACTGGGTCAAAGGTCATTCTCTGACATAAACCACTATGGGGAGGAAGAAGGAAACAGTCACACAAGGGACCGAAAGGATTTGTAATTTTATCTTTATTTTTGTAAGTTGAAACACAGTTTAATGGTCACTAAGATTTAAGAAAAATAAAATAAAAAAGAGAGAAAAAACAACAAAAAAACCCCACACCGGGGTAAAACGTAACTATTTACAAGGACAAAGTTTTAACTTCCCCTGCTACGCCCAGAGTCCTTCAGGGTGGAAAGGCACACATGAAATGTCCGAGTTGTTTCATCTCCCAAAGAGCACGGGAAAGTAACCACCCCAGTCATAGCCACTCCCATCTTCAATGGGAAACCATCGCGGCAACCTTGCGAGGGTTTTTCCTTTTTCCAAGCAGGTCTCAACCGGACGTTGCTGGGTTTCTTCTTGCATGCACAGTTTCTCATTCAACTGACTGAGGTCAAGGCCCCCAGGTGGCCTCCAAGGAGCCCCCAGCGAGTCAAGGCTGAATGTCTTCATAGATTTATGTCGACAGTGGAGTCTGGAGGAAGACAGGACTTGTCCCGGGTGAATTCTTGGTGGGCTGAGCTAGAGACGCGGCGCGGCACACAGTCTCAGCCCCAGGAAGCCACACACCGGGCTTGGGTCTTGTTGGGTCAGCAACAGCCCTTTGCTGGCCTGGGCCTAGACTAGAATAAGACCGGTTTGGGCTTGTGTTTGGGGATTTTGCCCTTGGAGCTCAACCTGCGAACAGCCTCCCTGAGATGCTTGGGTTGCAGTGGGGGCGCTTCCCCCCACTTCTCGCACACGTCCAGGGCCTCTTCCACCACCTCTCCCACGAAGACCTTGGCCAGGCCGGCCATGGCGATGACCGCAGTCTGCGGCACCGAGGTGCTGGCCGCGCTCCGCATCAGCCGGTTCACGGCAGCCCTGGGGAAGGCTGACCGGCGATACACTTCGTAGCGGTTCAGCTGCTCCTCGGAAAGCATCAGGAGTTTCATCTTCTGAGCGTCCGCCTCATCCACTTTCCATTTCCTCTCCTTCTTCCCCTTGGCGTCTCTTTTCTGTCTTTTGGCCGTGGGAGGAGATGACGAGGACTCCTTCCTTCCGACTGTCTTCAGGTCCGAGCTGTCCTGACTCCTGAGCCCATCTTCGTGTTCAGGAGTTTCCTTCAGTTCCTTAAACCGCTGCCCCGGGATTCTGTGGGGGTCGCTAGCCGCGGAGTCCACGGGGGCGACAGCAGGTTGCGGGCACACACCCGTGTTCCCACCTGTGCCCGCGCGCCAGGACCTGGCCTTATCCATGCCCGGGCTGGAAGACGCAGGGCCCGGTGCAGGGATGTCTGATCAAGGGACCTGCAACAGGAATGTCGAGAAGCTTTAGTGTCAGGTTGGCTATTAGTTTTTCTATCAATTTACAGCAAACGTTATAAGTAACATTTGCAACACATTTTATAATGAATTTTTCATTAATTTATCACCGACGTCCGCAAAACCCCCACTGACTTACTAGTTACAGTGTGCAGGTCAGAAATCCCAGTGGAGAACCAGCCTCGGAGTGCTCTCCTGTCGTCTGTCCGGGAAGTGTGGACTGGGTGGGGCTCCAGTCCCTTATAAAGACTCACGTGATGGGAAATCTCGCCCAGCTGGAAGATATCACGGGGTTTCCCCAGTCACAGGATTATTAATCTCATCAGGGGAGTGACTGCCCCAGCGCACGTGAGGGGCAGGCACAGGGCCCTCTGCCCAAGGATGGGCGGGAACCCTGCGTTCTCCTCCGGATTTGTGTATTACCGAGTTCCTGCAAGTTGACCTTACTGGTCACGACAGTACCACGGGAATCGTATGCAGTAGGAATAAGACGTGTATCTACAGTTGCATTTAAAGAAACTAAAATGAGGGAGTAAACCCAAACGAAACCCCACAAACCAAACAGACCGTTTGATTCCGTCGCAGTTCTGTCTTTCAGGTTCTCGGAGTGCACGCTGGACCAGGAGGCAAACTCGGAAACCCTTCATCTTCCCCCTCCTGTGTGCTCTCCATCATGTTCCGTGGTCATTTGACACACGCCTCTCCTTGCAGACAGAACGTGGAGTTCTGTAGCAGTCCTTTGGGAAAGCCTGTGCTTGGTGGAGGCCCAGTCCCTTACAGAGGACGCAGGCGACGGGAACACGCCCAGTGGGAAAATCTCACGCGGTTTCCCACTGTCACCCGATTCTTGATCTCGACTAAATCTCAAAGCCTGTGCTTTCCCAATAAATCAAATTCATGTCACTGTCACTGACCCTTCTACCGCCTCTCTACCTTGAGCATGAATGCGGTGAGTCCCTGGACTCAGTTATCCTTCTTTTGCCCAGAAAAGAAGTGCCTTGATTTCCGAAAAAGGCAAACTTTCGAAGGTGGGTCTACGCCAGAGCTGTGACCTACTAGAGCTTGCCGAAGGCGTGGCGAGTCTGGAGACAGGACAGGGTCTTTTGCTACAGTCAGGCCAGAAGCCTGGCATCTTAAGTGTCATTCATTCATCGGTTGCAAGCAAGAGTAGGTAGACAGGGTGATAAAACAGAAGCAGCAGGTGCATTGTTATCGCAAGAAGCCTAAGAGAATGCTAATGCAGATGGTCAGGCTGGACTTTTGCTCCTTTGAAGGGACAAACCTCCACCGCAGGGGCACATATAAAAGCATGTCCGAAGGTAGGGACCGAAGTGCATGGGTGGAGAACGTTAGCTCCTGCTCTCCGAACCTTGCCAGTTGGAGGATTCAAGAGAGGGCAACAGGGGCCCAGGTTAGGTTTCAATTGCGGCAAGCCGGGACAGTTTCAGCAGGAATGTAGGAAAGGGAAGGTCGGAACCAGTGGCACATCTACTGAGCCCTGTCCCCGATGTGGCAAAAGGCTTCATTGGGCCAATTGGTTTAAGTTCAAACTTGAGAAAATTGGGAATCCCTTGTAGGCAAACGGGACGAGAGGCGCGGGGCCAGGGGCCCGGACAACTCCCCGGGTCCCCAATGACTCAACTTGTCTCAGCCAATCAAGCGGAGAGTTGGAGACCCCTCAGCATCAACAGCAGGAAGTGCTGGCCTGGGCCTTGTCGGTAGCACAGAATGAAGCCTGGAGGAGTCTGAGGGTACTTATCTAGCTCCCACTGGATTCTGTGGTCCCTGGCCGGGAGGACAAGATGAGTCTAGTGATTGGATGATCTGGTTTAACAATGAAAGGAGTTCGAGTGATGCCAGGGAATTTGATGCTACCTCCCGGTGCCCTATGAGGCTAGGAGACTATGTTACCTCACTAACTGGGTCAAAGGTCATTCTCTGACATAAACCACTATGGGGAGGAAGAAGGAAACAGTCACACAAGGGACCGAAAGGATTTGTAATTTTATCTTTATTTTTGTAAGTTGAAACACAGAGTAATGGTCACTAAGATTTAAGAAAAATAAAATAAAAAAGAGAGAAAAAACAACAAAAAAACCCCACACCGGGGTAAAACGTAACTATTTACAAGGACAAAGTTTTAACTTCCCCTGCTATGCCCAGAGTCCTTCAGGGTGGAAAGGCACACATGAAATGTCCGAGTTGTTTCATCTCCCAAAGAGCACGGGAAAGTAACCATCCGAGTCATAGCCACTCCCATCTTCAATGGGAAACCATCGCGGCAACCTTGCGAGGGTTTTTCCTTTTTCCAAGCAGGTCTCAACCGGACGTTGCTGGGTTTCTTCTTGCATGCACAGTTTCTCATTCAACTGACTGAGGTCAAGGCCCCCAGGTGGCCTCCAAGGAGCCCCCAGCGAGTCAAGGCTGAATGTCTTCATAGATTTATGTCGACAGTGGAGTCTGGAGGAAGACAGGACTTGTCCCGGGTGAATTCTTGGTGGGCTGAGCTAGAGACGCGGCGCGGCACACAGTCTCAGCCCCAGGAAGCCACACACCGGGCTTGGGTCTTGTTGGGTCAGCAACAGCCCTTTGCTGGCCTGGGCCTAGACTAGAATAAGACCGGTTTGGGCTTGTGTTTGGGGATTTTGCCCTTGGAGCTCAACCTGCGAACAGCCTCCCTGAGATGCTTGGGTTGCAGTGGGGGCGCTTCCCCCCACTTCTCGCACACGTCCAGGGCCTCTTCCACCACCTCTCCCACGAAGACCTTGGCCAGGCCGGCCATGGCGATGACCGCAGTCTGCGGCACCGAGGTGCTGGCCGCGCTCCGCATCAGCCGGTTCACGGCGGCCCTGGGGAAGGCTGACCGGCGATACACTTCGTAGCGGTTCAGCTGCTCCTCGGAAAGCATCAGGAGTTTCATCTTCTGAGCGTCCGCCTCATCCACTTTCCATTTCCTCTCCTTCTTCCCCTTGGCGTCTCTTTTCTGTCTTTTGGCCGTGGGAGGAGATGACGAGGACTCCTTCCTTCCGACTGTCTTCAGGTCCGAGCTGTCCTGACTCCTGAGCCCATCTTCGTGTTCAGGAGTTTCCTTCAGTTCCTTAAACCGCTGCGCCGGGATTCTGTGGGGGTCGCTAGCCGCGGAGTCCACGGGGGCGACAGCAGGTTTCGGGCACACACCTGTGTTCCCACCTGTGCCCGCGCGCCAGGACCTGGCCTTATCCATGCCCGGGCTGGAAGACGCAGGGCCCGGTGCAGGGATGTCTGCTCAGGGACCTGCAACAGGAATGTCGAGAAGCTTTAGTGTCAGGTTGGCTATTAGTTTTTCTATCAATTTACAGCAAACGTTATAAGTAACATTTGCAACACATTTAATAATGAATTTTTCATTACTTTATCACTGACGTCCGCAAAACCCCCACTGACTTACTAGTTACAGTGTGTAGGTCAGAAATCCCAGTGGAGAACCAGCCTCGGAGTGCTCTCCTGTCGTCTGACCGGGAACTGTGGACTGGGTGGGGCTCCAGTCCCTTATAAAGACTCACGTGATGGGAAATCTCGCCCAGCTGGAAGATATCACGGGGTTTCCCCAGTCACAGGATTATTAATCTCATCAGGGGAGTGACTGCCCCAGCTCATGTGAGGGGCAGGCACAGGGCCCTCTGCCCAAGGATGGGCGGGAACCCTGCGTTCTCCTCCGGATTTGTGTATTACCGAGTTCCTGCAGGTTGACCTTACTGGTCACCACAGTACCACGGGAATCGTATGCAGTAGGAATAAGACGTGTATCTACAGTTGCATTTAAAGAAACTAAAATGAGGGAGTAAACCCAAACGAAACCCCACAAACCAAACAGACCGTTTGATTCCGTCGCAATTCTTTCTTTCAGGTTCTCGGAGTGCACGCTGGACCAGGAGGCAAACTCGGAAACCCTTCATCTTCCCCCTCCTGTGTGCTCTCCATCATGTTCCGTGGTCATTTGACACATGCCTCTCCTTGCAGACAGAACGTGGAGTTCTGTAGCAGTCCTTTGGGAAAGCCTGTGCTTGGTGGAGGCCCAGTCCCTTACATAGGACGCAGGCGACGGGAACACGCCCAGTGGGAAAATCTCACGCGGTTTCCCACTGTCACCCGATTCTTGATCTCGACTAAATCTCAAAGCCTGTGCTTTCCCAATAAATCAAATTCATGTCACTGTCACTGACCCTTCTACCGCCTCTCTACCTTGAGCATGAATGCGGTCCCTGGACTCAGTTATCCTTCTTTTGCCCAGAAAAGAAGTGCCTTGATTTCCGAAAAAGGCAAACTTTCGAAGGTGGGTCTACGCCAGAGCTGTGACCTACTAGAGCTTGCCGAAGGCGTGGCGAGTCTGGAGACAGGACAGGGTCTTTTGCTACAGTCAGGCCAGAAGCCTGGCATCTTAAGTGGCATTCATTCATCGGTTGCAAGCAAGAGTAGGTAGACAGGGTAATAAAACAGAAGCAGCAGGTGCATTGTTATCACAAGAAGCCTAAGAGAATGCTAATGCAGATGGTCAGGCTGTACTTTTGCTCCTTTGAAGGGACAAACCTCCACCGCAGGGGCACATATAAAAGCATGTCCGAAGGTAGGGACCGAAGCGCATGGGTGGAGAACGTTAGCTCCTGCTCTCCTAACCTTGCCAGTTGGAGGATTCAAGAGAGGGCAACAGGGGCCCAGGTTAGGTTTCAATGGTGGCAAGCCGGGACAGTTTCAGCAGGAATGTAGGAAAGGGAAGGTCGGAACCAGTGGCACATCTACTGAGCCCTGTCCCCGATGTGGCAAAAGGCTTCATTGGGCCAATTGGTTTAAGTTCAAACTTGAGAAAATTGGGAATCCCTTGTAGGCAAATGGGACGAGAGGCGCGGGGCCAGGGGCCCGGACAACTCCCTGGGTCCCCAATGACTCAACTTGTCTCAGCCAATCAAGCGGAGAGTTGGAGACCCCTCAGCATCAACAGCAGGAAGTGCTGGCCTGGGCCTTGTCGGTAGCACAGAATTAAGCCTGGAGGAGTCTGAGGGTACTTATCTAGCTCCCACTGGATTCTGTGGTCCCTGGCCAGGAGGACAAGATGGGTCTAGTGATTGGATGATCTGGTTTAACAATGAAAGGAGTTCGAGTGATGCGGGGGATTTGATTTTTGTCTCCAATCTTCTATGAGACTCAGAGACTGTTACCTCACTAACTTTGTTCAAGTTAATTCCTTTCCCTGAACCACTTTGTTACAACACAAAAATTTTGTATTTGTATGTATTGCAAAACTATCAACTGAAATCTAATGAACTTATGTCACCTTGTACATCATTACGTGTCTCTGATTTTAACATGAAAACATACAAAGAATGTTACTTAATTAGTATAAATAGAAATAACCATGGTTCATATTTTATATTGTTTCATAAGCTTAAATATGGTGTTCAGAACCTAAGCATTTTCTACTTCCTAGTTATCTCATTTTCAGAAGATATAAACACCATTTAAAGATTACATAAACATTTATTCTACCCATTATTTTCAATACATTTTTTTGTTTATTTTTTCATGTACTAAATAATACAGTCCTGTCACTAACTGTTGGGATAAGTTCTGAGAAATGCATTGTTAGGCACTTTTGTCATTGTGGAAACATCAGAGTGTATTTACACAAACCTGGATGGTGTAGCCTGTGATTGTGTGTTATAGTTTTACACAAATGGCATCAGAGTAGGTTTGTTTATGCCAGCATCAACACAAACACACAAGGAATGTGCTGCCCAGTGATGTTGTAATGGCTATGATGTCACTAAGCAATAAGAATTTTTAGCTCCAATTTAATCTTATGACACCACTATCAAATATAGTTTGTCCCTTATGTGGTTTATCGACTGAAAAGTACCTATTTATTGCATGATGGTAGGGATAAAGAAAACAGCAACAATAAGCAAAATGCTCGCCCCACTCAAAAAAACAACAATACAGTGATAAAGCCAGAACTAGACATAAATACACATACAAATACACATATTGCTGTTTTAATTCAGAATAATTTAGTTAATTGGGCTTGCTAAAATAGTCTCTGTCTCTATATCTATCTATATGTATTGGTTTTTAAATATTCAAATGTTCCTAGGAGAAGAGTCATGAGATATTAGAATAAAAATACCTAGAACAAACACCAATGTATTGAAAAATAAAATCTGCCACTCACAAAGGAGATCTGTTTTTGTGAGCTCTACTGGACCTACTTGTGAAAAACAAAATATGAGCAAGGCTTAGCTTCTGCAAAGTTATTAATCTCTCCAAATTTAACATCATTTTACCGATAATAAAGTTTTATTTAATACATGGTAAATATGTAAATAAACTCAATGAGAAGCCATGTTGAAAACTTTTAGACATCCCTCTTCCAAATTCCTCTGACATTTTGTATTGGGGTCTCTGCTTGTGAGTTCTTCCCTGATCTCCCATTTTAAAATAGTCCTGTCACTCTCTATCAAATCATCTTCTACTTCATGCCAGTACTTGAAAGTATCTTGTTTCTATATTTACACACTCACAATTTATGTAATCCAGGGATGAATCAAGTGTTGTGAGGAGTCTGAGCTTATACAATTTTAGTGATTCACTTAAAGAAAATAACTCAAGATAATGAGTTCAAAGTTAGGTACACAATCTCTTTGAAAAGACCCGTGTAAAAAAAAAAAAACAAAAACAAAAAACAGAAGGGCCCTGAATCTTTGAATCTTTGCTACCTGAGCTTCAGTATAAATCCACCTGTGGTCTCTCCAGTTCGAGCATAAGTTTCCTGAGAGCAGGAATGTTATGCCTTGCTGTTTGAATATTACTGACTATAGGCTTGGTCTGGGCCCACAGCTGTGCTTATTCCAGTTCTTCTTTGAAAAGCCTATATTTTAAGGCTTCCCTTTCACCATTCATTCTACATATATTTGATTTTAAGTAATTAACTTTGAAGCATGTGGTTTGATTATCTGATCAGAGAGTGTCAATGATATTTAATGTATCCAAGCAACAGATATCAATTTAGGTGGTGTCTACAGTGAGGAGTGATACTTTTGGCGTAAACACTACAGAGTATTGAAACCAGCCCTGGCCGGCTTGCTCAGTGGTTAGAGTGTCGGCCTGCGGACCAATGAGTCGCGTGGGTTTGATTCTGGTCAAGGGCAGATCCCTCAGTTGCAATTCATCCTCGGCCCTGGTCCGGGTCATAAAGAAGGCAACCAGTCAATGCGTTCCTCTCATGTCCATGTTTCTCTCTTTTCCTCTCTCTTGCTCTCTCTCCCTCCCACTTTCTCTGAAGATAAATAGAAAAATATACTTGGGTGAGGATTACAAAAAAAAAAAAAAAGAGTATTGAAACCAATAGCTGGGTAACTCCCTCTTGTAGGACACAGGTTAGATGAAAATAAAGGAATATATTTGGAGGATTAATTGTAACTAATTTTAGTACTATCTTTCTTTGCTAACATTACTCAGAATGTTCTAGGCTAAATATAACCATCCCAGCACTGTGAACTCTTGGTGATAGTTTCTTGAGAAGAGTATAATTAGGAAAAGCTTCACTGTCACCAAAATAAAGAAATAAAGAATTATGTGCTTGACTCTAGGAAAAATAGAAATGACTTTGGGATCATTTATTTGATTTAAAGGATCAGAATACTCTTGTTAGTTTTGCCAATCACCAATTTTTCTTTAGAAATTCTACAGTCAAACAGGGATATATGAAAAATTATAATAAATGAATATTTTCTGCGGAAATTATAAAGTACATGAGTGGAAAATACTTCCAATTACCAAGACAATAATTTTCCAACATTAATTGAACAGAATTGGATGTCAGTCAAACTTTGTTTACATTCAATATTCTTAAATGAGCTCCTAGAAAGAGTTCAAGAATTAGCAAATTGGAGTTCTATGACCAGGCACAATGGGTCAGCATCTTTAGTGAGTATCAGGAGTTCACATACTGTGGAGGGAGATAGAACAGAGAGGGTACTTCTGTGGAAGTTAAAATGTGTGCGTATTTTGTTTGTTTTCTCTCTCTTTTGAAATGTGAATGTTTGCCAGATACCTTATAGCAATGATGAAGGATAGCAGTGATTCTCAAACTTTAATGTGCACCAAAAGCATCTAGAGGGTTTGTTGCTAAAGCACAGATCCCCTGCCCTTCCTAATACCAATGATCCAGAAACCTCACTTTGAAAATGACTGGCAGAGAATATTGATGGACTCAAGATCATTCATACAAGTAGTTCAAAGGTTATAGATCTATCAGATTTATCAGTTTATATGCCTTTATGCAAAACATGACAAGAGATAAATTCTAAAGCTTTTCTGTTAACATAATGATAAGACTGTTCATATAATTTCTGATATTATAAAAATGTATCTGAATATGGTAATCTATGACCACTAATTAGAAAAAATAAAGGGCTTTAGGATTTAGATTTTAGTTTCCAAGACTTCTTCATTCATTTTCCCTCATGGTAGTATCTTGCATACTATAGACAATATCAAAATTAGGAAATTAACATTAGTCTAATCCAAAGAATTTATTCAGATTTAACCAATTGTACTTCTGTGTATATCAAGCTTCATGAAATTTTGTCACATGTGTAGATCTGTGTAGTCACCAATACAAGATTCAGAATAGGTCCATTGTCACAAAGATTTCCTTACCTCTTATAGCAACATTCACCTGCCCTTGTCCCTGTCCCTAAACCCTTATCCATTTATTCTTGGTCATGTGTAGGTAGTATTTCTCACTCTTCAGAGTTCAAATCCTTCTTATACTGACTAAGGTCAAATTTATGAGATTTGGGGAAACCTTATTCCTGGTGGCCACCATATCTGCAGCAAGCAGGATTTAGTGCCATTTGAGGCAAAGTGAAAGCACTCATTTGTATGTGATGGATCTCTGTTTACAAGGCACAACAGAAGGTCAGAGATTGCTAAATGTATGGCATGCATCTCCACATTTTCCCACTGATATGGGAAGAGGTAGTTCTAGTTTTGAAAAGTCTGGCCAGTGCTTTGAAGTAAAATTTCTACAAAGGTTTTACCTTCAGCTCTCTTATACTTATCCAAAATAGTCCAGATAAAAGGCACCAGAAAATTCCATAGATCTTAGGCGTCAGGTGGTTGTGATTACAGGAAAATTCCTGCCAGCTGTGTCTGCACTGCTTGGAGCTCCTAAGGGCTGTCATGATTGTTCTGGCACAGAAGTGGGAAGTGAGTTGTTGGTGCCTGAATCTAAAAGAAAATTAGATTTTAAGAATAAAGTGCTGTTAAATGGTTGGGGTCAGTGTCTTCTCACCGTCCGAGGGGAGCCCAGGGTGAGAGGACTGGATTTTGACAACAGCATCCGTGAGCAGAAGGCCTTGGTTTGGGCTCTTTCAGAGAGGAGGCTGTGTATCTTCTGATGGGATTTGGCGTAAAGTCAGTCGCTGGGCTCTATGTCGACACTGATGCCGTGTGAGCTGGCTCCTTTGACACACTGCTTTGAAGCTTTGAATGGTGTCTCCCTGATATTTGTGGCCACAATAGAAGGCAAAGGACTGTTAATATTTTCTTTAATCTTTACACACCCCTCCCAATTTATTGATAGCATCATGGCTTACTATCAACTCAAATGGACTAAATCTGGTCAGCAAAAGAGAACGCTTAAAACTTTCCTCCTACCCTGGCCAGTTTGGCTCAGGGTTAGAGTGTCAGCCCTAGGACCAAAGAGTCACAGGTTTTATTCCAGCCAAGGGCATGTACCTCAGTTTCGGTTTGGTCCCCAGTGCTGTTCAGGGTTGTGTGGGAGGCGGCCAGTTGATGAGTCTTTCTCACATCGATGTTTCTCTCTCTCGCTTCCTCCCATTCTGTCCGAAAATAAATGGAAAAATATCCTCGGGTGAGGATTTAAATACAAAAACAAAAACTTGTCAGCTATAACCTATACCCTTGCCTTCACTTCCTCATCTCCCCTTCTTTTCTTAGCCTATATAAATAAAGATTAAAAAAAAAAACTTTCCTCCCATTTTTTAAGTCACTCTCTGATAGTTTTCTTAAATATAAAATGGATTGAATGCTTGAATCTGCACATAGATTTTCCTTTTGTTTCCTCTTTTCATCTAGCTCAGTGGTTCACAGCATTTAGTGTACCTAAGAATGATGCACAGGATCTTAGGCACAAAACCTTGTATGACAAGTTAAGAGATATCAAGGATACTTTTTTTAATGATATCGGAATTTTATCTTGCTCTTTAAAAGTCAAATCTTTGCCTGACATAAAACTTCACTTACATATTTTCATGTAGTGTGTGTGTGTGTGTGTGTGTGTGTGTGTGTGACTTCAACAATCCCAGGAGCAGAAAAGGCAGATATCACCTCCATTTGCAGGATGGGTTGAAATGTGCACACACAGGGAGCTAAACTTTTGAAATCTTATCTAACAATCTTCGCATTTTTTTCTTTTGCATTTCCTTGTATGTGATTTCTCCTCTGACCAAGGAGGCCCCCCCCACTTTGCCTCCATTGAATTAATTGTTGTACCAGAAATGCAGGAGAAAGAAATAGCCAATGTCTATTAACAGCTGGATTTTTCTGAGAGAAGAAATGTTCTTGAGAATTAGAAAAAAAGATCCCTGAGGGAGGCAGGATAGAAAGTATATGTCATAGTAATGGATTAGAAAAGAATAGCGACAATCTCAAGAGTCTCGGTTGCTAGGAGACTAAGTAAGAGTGTCCTGGCTAGAAGTAGAAAAAGTAGTTAGATGGAATTGACTATGCAAGAGGTCAGTGGGTTCTTGGGTGTGCAGACACGTGGGTTTCCCCTGAGAGAATCAAGTCAGCATTGAGGGAGTGCCCTGTGTCGTCTGTGACCAACACCAAAGGCTGCATTCTGTTGCCATCCAAGGGAAGCCTTCATGTTAGCTGTGTTAAGGACTCACCTAGCTCCTCTCTCATGGCTGCCTGGCATGATCTTTTCAACAGAATGTCTATGGCTAGAGCAGAAAGAACAAGAGAGTGTAGTATGGATAACATGGGAGGAGGTGGTGAGGGAATCAGGATCATGTCATAGAAAGCATGGTAGGGCATATTGAAGGTTCTCGTCTTAAATGCAGTAGGAAAGTGAGGAAGCATTTTAAGCAGAAGAATGACCAGATTCAGTTGAAATTTTAGAAGATTATGCTGGCTGATCTGTGGAATAGGATGTAGGAGACGTATAGAAGGAGCAGTAGGGAGACTAGAAATACAATGTAGCTGCCCATGTGATACATGATGGTGTTTGGATTAGGGTGCCAGCTATGGGGACAGGAACAAGTGCATAGATTCAGGAGATGTAAGTGGTTAAATTGACCAACAATTCAAAATTTTACTTTATCTGACACATTTGCTTGGGTTTTACATCACTTCCATTGTCTCATTCTTTTTCTACATTCCCAATATTGTTTTTGTACATTGCATGGGTTTAACATCTGCACCTTGTTTTATATTTTGAGCTTCTCCCTAGAATTTTAATCTCCTTTTCCAATAGCTCCCAACATTTCTGACAACTGCTTAAGTCATTATCTTCACGCTGTAACTTTTATTGCTTTTACTTTCCTATTATATTTTTTCCTCTTTCCATGTTTATAAAATGCTATTCAAGACCAACACCAAAGATCATATGTACCATAAAAATTGTTCCTGATTACCCTTGCACACAATGACCTTTTCTTTTTCTAAACTCCAATTGCCCTGATTTTCTTTCAGTTCCAAGGAAATTGGGCCAGTGATTTATTTACCTTTTTACTCTCTGATCCATGTGTCATGTTTCTCTGCTTGTTCTGTGTTACAGAGAGCTGGCCTTTGCCAGTGTGTTCCCCAGTCTCCTTTGCCAAACGGCTTCCCTCCACGGAGGGAGATTGGAGGGTGACAGGAAGTAGGAAGCCAGTTCCAAATCCTGATATGCTTGTCTGGCCTGTTGACATTGGAGAAGATCTTATTTCTCCGCAAGGAGCTATTGCACCACCATCATCTCCACACTCCCAGAGAAAACAAATGGGGCACCACAGCCATCCTCTCGAGTATACAGCAAATACCACTTTCTGAAATGACCACAATGACCAGACCAGAGGTGATTCAATGCCTAATCAATTAGCCTTAATCAATTATCCAATCCATAGCACTGAGAAATTACAATATCATAGTGTGGACCAAGATTATTGGTGTATTGCAACTCTGAAAAGTCTCAGCCCTTAGAATGTTACTGAAACATCCAAAACTGTAGAGAATTTTTATGAGTTTATTTGAGCCAGACCGATGACAGATGCCAGGGAACTAGATCTAAATACTCCACAGAATAACAGTTCTGCAGCTTTTTAAAAGCATTTTATTTAAAAAAAATTTCTTTCTTTATTGATTTTAGAGAGAGAGGAAGGGGGAAGAAGAGAGAAACATTGATGAGCGAGAACATCGATTGGCCGCCTCCTGCATGCCCCCCACTAGGGATTGGGCCCACAACCTGGGCATGTGCCCTGACTGGGAATTGGACCAGAGACCTCTTAGTGTATGGGTCGACGCTCATCCACTGAGCCACACTGGCCGAGGCTTTAAATGCATTTGAAATTAAGGAGGGGATGTAAGGAAGATTGGAGAAAGCAGGACAGTTAACAAGATTATGTGCTCTCTTGATGTTACTGCTTCTATTGTTTATCTTTTCTTTCTTTCTTTCTTTTTTTTTGTTTTAATCCTCACCCAAGGACATTTTTGCATTTATCTACAGATAGAGCTGGAGGGAGAGAAGGAGGAAGAGAGAAAGAAAAACATCATGTAATAGAGATGTATCGAGTGGTTGCCACCCACAGGACCCCAATGGGGCTGGGGACAAAGTGAAACTGAGGTATGTGCTCTTAGCGGGAACCGA
The DNA here is from genome assembly GCF_014108415.1 of Molossus molossus. Taxonomy (NCBI): domain Eukaryota; kingdom Metazoa; phylum Chordata; class Mammalia; order Chiroptera; family Molossidae; genus Molossus; species Molossus molossus. The sequence goes on along the minus strand of NW_023425366.1, from coordinate 25,664,834 downwards.
ACTCAGGACTGTCTGGGACACTCCGACCGCTGAGCCAAACTGGCCAGGGCTTTTTTTTTTTTTTAATCCTCACCTGAGGATATTTTTCTATTGAATTTTAGAGAGTGGGAAGGAAGAAGGGAGAGAGAGAGAGAAAGAGAGGAAGATCAATGTGAAAGAGACACATCGATTGGTTGCCTTCTGCATGACCTAGACCATGACCAGGGATTGAATCTACAGCCGAGGTACATGCCCTTGATGGGGAAGGAAACCCTTGACTCTTGTCCTCTGGTCAATGCTGTAACTGCTGAGCCCGACCAGCCAGGATTTATCTTTACTTGAATTTGTTTCTTATCTTCATAAACAGATTATCACTTTATAAGGGCACAAATCTTAGCTTGTATTCTTTGTTTAACCTCCCAGTGAGTTATACATTATTGTTGCTCAATGTATATAGTTGTTTAGTAACATATACAAAATAGATAATGATATTTTCTGTCAAGTACTCCCTATAGTTTCGAATGTTTTTCAAAGAAAAGATGTTAGTATATAATCTGTACATGGAAGATATGAAATTTGGAATCACATCCTAAGGAATAGGTTTTAACTCGAGTTGTCCTGTTGACTTGAGACAGGGCACAATGAGAGAAAAAAGGTTTTTGACCATTGGAAAGATATCGTCTAGGTTACCTCCAAAAGATATTAACTATATTTTTTTCTGAATTTGAAATCAAGAAAAAATACAGAATCTCTCCTTTGACCATCATAGCAGAAGACATTAGCAAAACACATTTGTGTTCCAAAAAAGTGACTTAGGAGTGTCATTCTTCTTTGTTGCCAGCATACACAGCTTTTTTAATGGTTGTAATCAGAAACAGGAACAGAATAAGCAGTAGCAAAGGGCACAGAAATAGAAAGCAAGAGCTATTTGTGGTGCAGGCAGAAAGCATATACTTTAAGAATTGAACTTTGAGTAAATTTAGACAGATAATAACAGCATGTAGTCAGTATATTGGATGAACACAAAGATGTGATCAGTGTGGTGTGAGAGAGGGAGGGCTGTAGAAATAGGCAACAATAGGAGACAACAGGCAGGATAGGATTTCACTGAGACGATACTTTCTCCTTTCGGGTGAGGACCCTGACTTTTGACCTTGGGCAAGAGATCATGGACACCGGAATCAGCCTGTAATTATTCTCACATATTATTTATAATAAAAAACAGCAGCATACCTTAAATAATGTATACAAAACAATGTACTCAATACTTTTTACTCAGTTCTCAATCATCTTGCTGTAACCATATGATTTCATGTTAAACAGTCCCTTTGGGAAGAGTTTTGACTAGCATTCTGGCATGAGAGATCCCACTAGTGTTGCAAGACCTCTTACAGAAACACTCTTAAATTATGTATATTTGACCATTTCAGTTGTGCGCAACTTCTTTAAATTTCTGAGTATGTGGTTCAGTGTCTATTTATGTGGTTTTTATATGTCTATGTGTGAATATATATCCTTAGATACTTTCTGCGAACTCCTTCCCAAGTTAATGACATTCTTGAAAGTCATGCCTTTACAAGATGCGTATTCCTATCTAAATGATTACTTTTCTCTGCTTAACCAGAAAAAAAATCAGTGGTGGTGGTGGGAGGGGTGGGTGTGATGTAACCTAACATTTTTTGCTAACTTTTAAATTTTCTAATTTAATCCCGGGTTAGAATTAACATGTGTTCCTAAGATTTCTGGTGGGGGAGGGGCGATAAGTAGAATTTTAACCTTGTCCTTAGCACCAATGATTTAATAAAATTATTTTTCCTTATAGATAACAAAAACCAATATTTATAAATCAAAAGAGCTGACACAACAGTAGGTTTATTTCTAGATTTATCATGAACATAAGCAGCTGTGGTTAGTGTTAAAAATAGGCTAAGGCTTGAAGTGTAATTAATTGGATGAAAAAAAATTATTTTCCACAACCCTGTGACTAAATATTTCTTATGGGGTACCTGTAAAATCACCAGTTTAAGATTTGCAAGATTATAGTGTTTCCTGGTTACTGAGAAATCTTCATAATTCTTTCAGGCTTCTATTTTTTTTGTTTTGTTTTGTTTTGTTTTGATAAGATCCATCTGCCTAATCTTTATTTTCTATCTAAACATTTTTCCCCCAATTAGTTTAAAAAATCATTACTTTGCCCCTTTGGAAAAGGGATAATTCTTTTAAGTGTATTATAATAAATTACTATATTAACTTCTGCATAATATTTTGAATATAGATATTTAATGATATATTGATTATAGCAGGAATTTGAAGGTAAATTTGTTTTGGATTTGGCTCTATTTCCAACATTATGAGCTTAAAGAGACTCCCTAACCCTAGTTTCCTGTTGAAAATAAAACAAAAAATTTAAATAACAAAATCACAGTCCCTGTTGCTTCACTTACTTGGTGTTATTGGTTTGATTAATTTATTTTGACTTAACTAAATTTTAATCCTGCTGGCTCAATATACAGTTTTATTGGTATAATGTAGTAACAGCCTCTTTCTCTGTTTATCCCAAATCAAACATGCACATGTTATTTCATATATATTTTAATGGCTGAGTCACACAATTTATAAAACTTTATTTATTTTTTCTTAATACTCTCTCTGCTGAAGCCAGTGGAGTCATTTGGGGACAGTCATTCTTTTTAGCTACAAATTGGATTTAAATCAAGCAATATAAATCAGTGTTCATATTATTTCTTCTACTTTTTAGAGTTGGCATAGACAGCTTGCTAATCTCTAAGTTTCATAGGGGCCTTTTACTGAATTTAGGGCAGCTCTGACCCAGTTCTGACATTTCCTCACTCTATAGACTTTAAAGGTTTATGGTTGCTATGGAAATAAGACATAAATGTCTCACTCAGGAATGCAAGACTGTGGTCCAGCGGAAGATCTCATCCAAAGTTTGTGGCCCTGTTTTCTCGACATCACCAAGCTCCAGGTCATTGAGAGGACTCCACTTTTCTTAAACACACTTCATCTACTTCCTTAACTCAACTCTCCTTAGAAGGTTTTACATGAGCTTCAAGGCTTACCTCAAATTCAAAGTCTTGTTACTTTTTTCCTGATCTCCACAATGAGATGTTATTATATTCATCTTTGAACACATAATGTGTTGATTAAACTTTTGAGGATTCTTATTCTGCCTGAAATTAATAGCTATTTGTAGACGAACCTCTCAACATCTTGAGGAGTCATATCTTTCTCATCCTGGTATCCATTTTGTATTTAGCACAGTGCTTTGCATGTATAAATGAGAAGATACTAAACTCTGAATGTCAGAAAATATGGAGGTCCGTTTCAACTCTGTAACTGCTATACGTAGATATTGAGGGGAGAGAGGACAGGGTACCCATTTTTTCTTAGAAGAGTTATGAAGTTCACAACAAAAGATGTGAACTTTGAGCAGGGACATGATGAAGAAGCATGTGTTTTGTCACCAGGAACAAAGAAAGCTATCTTATTCTTGGTGGACATAATAGACTGTACAAATAAAGTTATGAATGGAAAGGGAGGGTTGAATTTTAGTTGAATCTCAGATTTTGTAATAAAGATGTGGGTTATGGGAAGTAAGGTCAAAATGACAAATTAGAATAAACTGTGAAGGGTTGTACCAAGTTAGAAATTCGTCCTCAAGGCAACAGGAAGGAGATGGGGTTTTAACAGTGGGTATGTGATGGCATCGGGTTTGTTTTTTGATGAGATGGGAATTCTAGCATCAGTGTGGCAGGGAAACTGGTGTCTATGAGTTTGGTTCACCAACCAGAAATACAGTTAACAATTTTCACTCAATTTCCATTTCCTGGTAACATGCAGTGGCATACTGCTAATTAAATTAATACCTGTGATCACCTCAAACGACACACCCATTGGCTATTAGATTTTAGGAGACTTTCAGAGAAGGGCAAACCACACTGTCTGAGTGCAGTGTGCATAGTTTGAAACATTCCATTTGATGTATTGTTTCTTATTCCTAAAATGAAGAAATACCTCCCTTTGTACACACTTCTGTATTAAAAATGGATATAAGACCCTAATGCTTATAAAAAGGGAGGTGTGCCTTCTGAAAGGCTGGGGAGAGTGCTTTAGGTGGGGAACTTGGAGTTTCCAGGCTGAAACAGAAGCAAGGTCACTATTTCTCAATCAACTTCCTCATCTCCACTCGCTGGTTCAAGGTGCTGTTTATCTAGATAATGTGAGTTTTGGTCACATCCGCTGACCCTGTTGTCTTAATCTGCCATCAACTTCTGATGCCATTTCTCCTTTTTTCTGTCAACACCAACATTTTCAGCTTTCTAGTTTTTGAAGTATATGTATCACATACATTTTGGGTTGAAAAGAATGGTTTTCTCCCCCTTGAAGAACAATAGTGTTATTCATATTTTACGATTCATAACTTCTTTCAGCCAGGGATGCCCCTAAAGATTGCTTGACAAATCATTTATCTAAACCAGTTTTTATCTCAGTAAAAATGGGTTTCAACGATTATTGCCACAGGGGAGACGGCAAAGGTTCTAGAACATAGAACAGGCAGCTGTCTTATTTGGTGTGAGCATGAAGTGACAGAAATGGGCCCCGGGCTAAGAGACGAAGGTGCAATCCACAAATCCTTTATCTTACCAACTGCTAGCTAAATTGCTCTTAAAGTTCCCTGACTGTGTATTTATAAAATGGGTCAGTTCAGAGAGTGAGGGGTTTTGCTCTAGGTTATAATTAGGACTTCAACAATCTCTCATCTAAAGATGGGGAAACACAATTTAAGTCTGATTAACAGAGAAAGAGAGGATCCAACTAATCTGTGGGCTCACATATGAAGAAATGCCATTTTATCTCTTTCTCTTTGGGGACATTTTTATTTATAGCCATACCTTCCAGTGAAAGTTGGTCCTGTCTGAATATCTACATCACTGCCAAGCAAACGAGATTAGGATACAGCTCCAAGCCCTTAGTTTCTATTTTTACAACAAAATCTGCCCATAGCTGCCTGTTTACATTACTTTCATACTATCTGGACTTGACAAATGCTGTAAATTAGGATAAAAAAGAGAGGGTAAGGGGTAGCGATAGGAGGAATGAAATATGTCTATAAATTCTAGGTCATGGAAGAATTCCTGAGGATGTATGTTTTAAAAGGTCAGAAGAATTTTCAGAACTCCAGATCTGTGTTCTGAAGTAAAAATTTTTTTCATCTGCTTTTAAAAGTCAACCTTTTCTAAGTAGTATTCAGTTTTCATTAAAATGGAAACAAGTAGATTTTTATATGCAGGGGATTATTTCATGCGACTTTTAGTGACTTCAACTTCCTAAGAAATTTAAAGAGTTTAGTTTTATATGATCATATCCAAATTTTATTTTTTTATTCAGTTGTTGCAGCTTCAATCTGTAAGAATTTGTGATTTGGAGGATATAAAAAGTTAATTTTATATAGTCACAATAACTTTGTGCTTTTTCTGCTGTGTAGTAATTTTTTAAAGTACAAGTAAATATCAAGTGATGGCAATAAAACAGGAACTTTCTAGGGGGCAAATTTACTGTGAAAGAAAATAAATTCTCTTTGGTATAGACAATTCAGTTGTTACTGTGCTGAAGATTCTGGGGTATTAAACTAGTAAGCTGGTGGGTATTGAGTCACTCATTTTGTTATTTCCATTTCTGACTAGTTTATTTTTTAACATTAGTCAAGAAAAATGCATATGTGCATGTATGCATGTGCGCGTTGCCTGTACCATTAAAATTCCAAGCAGATAAACTACATGTATGTGAGAAACTTTATTAACTAGGGCTGAGAAGATAGTGTCAAAACCATTGTCTAGGCACCAGAAGCTAAGACACCAAGAACAGCCAGTCTTGTCCTCAAATTTATGTGCTCTCCTGGTCAACAGAAGTGAATTTCCAGTCTTTTGTTTAACGTTCCATATTGACTTCCTGTCATCAAATATTTTTTAAAATTGTCTCTTAGACCTTCCAAGCTCAAAAGTGTCCAATCTGGGTGCATGACCTTGTTATCCTTTGAGTTTCATTGAGAAATTTCAGCTTTGGCTTTCATTTTCCCAGCTCTCTGCTTTTTACTTACCTTGGCCACTGCTTAATCTAGCTCTTTGTACATATCTTGTACCTAACTGATGGTAGTAAACTCCTAACTCATCTAAGGACCTGCTTTGGATGCATTTTTTGTGCCTCTTTCCCATATTTATTTGTTGAAATATAATCCCCAATAAATTAGGAAGTGGGGCCTTTGGAAGGTGATGAAGTCATGAAGGTGGGGCCCCTTATAAATGGGATTCACACTCATAAATGAAGCCTCTGAGAGCTCCCTTACCCCTAACACCATGTGAGAACATGGCAGGACCTGTGCCCTCACTAGATATTGAATCTGTGAGAGTCTTGATTTGGACTTTCCAGCCTCCAGAACTATGAGAAATAAATTTCTGTTGTTTATAAGGCATCTAATCTGTGTATTCTGTTACAGCATCCTATGTGGACTAAGACAGACCTGGCCGGTGTGACTCAGTGGTTGAGCGTAGACCCATGCACCAAGAGGTCACCAGTTCAATTCCCTATCATGGCACATGCTCAAGTTGTGGGCCAGATCCCCAGTGGGGGGCATGCAGGAGGTGGCCAATCGATATTCTCTCTCATCGATGTTTCTTTCTCTCTCTCCCTCCCTCTCCCTTCCTCTAAAATCAATAAAAAAAATTTAAGGACTTTCATTTTAATTTTCTTATGCTTCCAAACAGTACTCCAGTTACTTATTAAGAACAAAACTTGGGTAAGATGAATCTCCACAAAGCCCTTCAATGCTTCTGCAATTTTTACAGCTTTATCAAAATATTGTTGGCATATAACACATGTAAGTTCAAGATGTACAATGTGATGATTTGATATACGTAAAGAGTATTGTGAAATGATTACTAGGATAAGGTTACTTATACCTCCATCTCACACATGATTACCTTTCTTTTTTGTTGTTGTGATGATATTTAAGATCTAATGTCTTAAGTTTCAAGTATATTATATTGTTAATTGTAGTCACCATGCTGTACAGTATATCCCCAGAACCTATTTATCTTGTGGGTGGAAGTCATTACCTTTTGATCAACATCTCCCCATTTCCCCACTCCCTAGTCTTGAGCAACCACCGTTCTACTCTATGTTTCTATGAGTTAGGTTTTTATAAGATTTAACCTCTAAGTGAAATCATATAGTATTTGTCTTTCTCTGTCTGACTTATTTTACGTAGCATAATGCCCTCAAGATTCATTCATGTTGTGGCAAAAGGCAGGATTTGCTCCTTTTTATGGCTGAATAATATTTCATTGTGTATATGTGTATCTCTCTCTCTCTCTCTATGTATATATATCAACCACATGCGTGTTATTTATTTAGTCATTCACTAATGGACACTTCAGTTGTTTCTATTTCTTGGCTTTTGTGAATAATGCTGTTATGTACAGGGAGTCCAGATATCAACTCGAGGAAGAAATTTCTTTTCCTTTGGATATATATCCAAAAGTGAGCTTGTTGGATCATATGGTAGTTCTACGTTTAATTTTTGGGGGAACCTTAGTACTTTTGTCTATAGTATCAATTTACATTTCCACCAACAATGCACAAGTGTTCCCCTTTCTCCATATCCTGGCCAACACTTGTCTTTCATTTTTGATGATAGCTATTGTGATAGGTGTGAGAGGTGATATCTCATTGTGGTTTTTCTTTGTATTTCCCTGATGATTAGTGATGTTGAGCATCTTTTTATGTACCTGTTGGTCATTTGTATGTTTTCTTTGGGAAAATGTCTATTCAGTTCCTACAACCATTTAAAATTTTTTTTGTTTTTGTTTTTTTATTTTATTTCTGTTATAGATGTTTCTCCTTTTTTACCCCATTGACACCTTCCTCCCTATCCCCACCACCACATTTCCGGATTTGTTGTCAATGTCCATTGATTATGTGTACATGCATATAAGTTCTGTGGTTTATCTTGTCCCCCCCCCCCCCATCCCATCTTCTTAGGGTTGTCAATCTGAACCCTATTTTCACATCTCTGGGTATACACTATTCCTCAAACTGTTATCTTCATTATATTCCACAAATAAGTGAGATCATGGGGTATCTGTGTTTTTCTGCTTGGCTTGTTTCGCTTAGGATAATACTCTCCAGGACCTTTCATGTTGTTTCAAAGGATAAGAGATCTTTCTTTCTTACAGCTGCATAGTACTCCATTGTGTATATATACCACAGCTTTTTATCCATTCATCTACTGATGGACATTTGGGCTGTTTCCAGATCTTAGCTATTGTAAATAGTGCTGCTATGAACATGGGGGTACATATATTCTTTCTGATTGTTGCTTCAGGCTTCTTAGGGTATATTCCTAGAAGTGGGATCACTGGGTCAAATGGAAGTTCAATTTTTAATTTTTTGAGGTAACACCATATTATTTTCCATAGTGGCTGCACCAGTCTGCATTCCCAGCAGCAGTGTACTAGAATCCCCTTTTCTCCACACCCTCGCCAACACTTGTTTGATGATTTGTTGATGGCTGCCATTCTGACAGGTGTGAGGTGATACCTCATTGTTGTTTTCATTTGCATCTCTCTGATGATTAGTGATGTTGAGCATTTCTTCATGTCTCTTGGCCATTTGTATGTCCTGTTTGGAGAGATGTCTATTTAGTTCCTCTGCCCATTTTTTAATTGGGTTCTTTGTCTTCCTTTGTTGAGTTGTATGAGCACTCTATATATTTTGGAAATTAACCCCTTATCTGATGTATCATTGGCAATTATGCTTTCTCATACAGTGGGTTGCCTTTCCATTTTGATGATTGTATCTTTTGCTGTGCAGAAGCTTTTTAGTTTGATGTAGTCCCATGTGTTCATTTTCTCCTTTGTGTCTGTTGCCTTAGGTGATGTATCAGTGAAAATTCTGGTGCATATGATGTCTGAAATTTTTTTGCCTACATTTTCTTTTAGAATATTTATGTATTCATGAGTAACGTTAGAGTCTTTTATCCATTTTGAGTTTATTCTTGTGTATGGTGTAAGTTGATGGTCTAATTTAATTTTTTTATGTAGCTGTCCAATTCTCCCAATACCATTTATTAAAGAGGCTTTCTTTACTCCATTGTATGCTCTTGCCTCCTTTGTCAAATACTAATTGAGCATATTGCGTTGGGTCCATTTCTGGGTTCTCTGTTCTGTTTCATGGTCTATATGCCTGTTCTTGTGCCAGTACCAGGCTATTTTGATTACAGTAGCTTTGTAGAATAACCTGATATCTGGTATGGTGATCTCACCTACTTTGTCCTTTTTTTTCAAGATTGCTGTGGCTATTTGGGGCCTTTTTTGGTTCCATATGAACTTTTGAAGTATTTGTTCTAGTTCTGTGAAATATGTCATTGGTATTTTGATGAGGATTGAATTGAATCTATAGATTGCTTTGGGTAGTATGGACATTTTAATTATGTTAATTCTTCCAATCCATGAACAAGGTATGTGCTTCCACTTTTTTATATCTTCCTCTATTTCTTTTTTCAATGTCCTGTAGTTTTCTGCAAATAGGTCCTTTATTTCTTTGGTTAAGTTTATTCCTAGGTATCTTAATTTTTTTTGCCATGATGGTAAATGGGATTGTTTCCATAGTTTCTCTTTCTGTTAGTTTATCATTGGTGTATAAGAATGCCGTCAATTTCTTGATGTTAATTTTGTATCCTGCTACTTTGCCAAATTCATTTATTATGTCTAGTAAATTTTTGATGGAGTCTTTAGGGTTTTTTATGTATAATATCATGTCATCTGCAAATAATGACAGTTTCTCTTCCTCCTTTCCATTTTGGATCCCTTTTATTTTTTCTTCCTGTCTGATTGCTATGGCTAAGTTTTCCAGTACTATGTTAAATAAGAGTGGTGAAAGTGGGCATCCCTGTATTGTTTCTGTTCTTAAGGAAAATGCTTTTAGTTTCTGCTCATTGAGTCTGATGTTGGCTGTAGGTCTTTCATATATGGGCTTTATTATGTCGAGATATGATCCCTCTATTCCCACATTGCTGAGCATTTTTGTCAGAAATGGATGTTGGATTTTGTTGAATGCTTTTTCAGAATCTATTGATATGATCATGTGGTTTTTATTCTTCATTTTATTTATGTGGTGTATCACATTTATTGATTTGCATAAATTGTATCAGCCTTGCATCCCTGGGATGAACCCCACTTGGTCATGGTAAATAATTTTTTGATGTATTGCTGGATTCAATTTGCTAATATTTTGTTCAGGATTTTGGCATCTATGTTCATCAGCGATATTGGCCTGTAGTTTTCTTTCTTTGTAGTGTCTTTTTCTGGTTTTGGAATTAGAATTATGCTGGCCTCATAACATGAGTTTGGAAGTCTTCCTTCTTCTTGAATTTTTTGAAATAGTTTGAGGAGAATGGGTGTTAGTTTTTCTTTGAATGTTCGGTAAAACTCCCCTGTAAAGCCATCCAGGCCTGGGCTATTTTTTGCTGGGAGAGTCTTGATTACCTTTTCAGTTTCCTTAGTTGTTATTGGTCCATTCAAGTTTTCTGTCTCTTCCTGGTCCCGTTTTGGGAGACTATGTGTTTCTAGAAATTTGTCCATTTCACTTAGATTGTTGAATTTGTTGTCATATATTTGTTCATAGTAGTTGTTAACGATCTTTTGTATTTCTGTGGTATCAGTTGTTACTTCTCCTCTTTCATTTCTGATTTTATTTGGGTTTTCTCTCTTTGTTTCTTGGTGAGTCCAGCTAAGGGTCCATCAATCTTGTTTATCTTTTTGACAAACCAGCTCTTTCTTTCATTGATTCTTTGGATTGTTTTTGTTTTTGTTTTTGGTCTCTATGTTATTTATTTCTGCTCTGATCTTTACTATTTCTTTACTTCCACTTGCTCTGGGGTTTTCTTTTTGTTTATTTTCTAATTCTTTAAGTTGTGAGGTTAGACGGTCAATTAGGAATTTTTCTTGTTTCTTGAGGTAGGCCTGTAGTGCTATGAATTTCCCTCTCAAAACTGCTTTTGCTGCATCCGATAGATTTTGTGTTGTGTGTTCATTTTCATTGGTTTCCAGGAAGTTTTTAATTTTTCCCTTGATCTCCTCGGTGACCCATTCATTGTTTAATAACATGCTATTTAGCCTCCATGTGTTCAAATGTCTTTGCACGTTTTTGTTGCAATTGATTTCTAGTTTCATGCCATTGTGATCTGAGAAGATGCTTGATATGATTTCAATCTTCTTGAACTTGTAGAGATTTAGTTTGTGTTTAATCATGTGGTCTATCTTTGAGAATGTTCAATGTACACTTGAGAAGAATGCGAATTCTGTAGTTTTGGGGTATAATTCTCTGTAGATATCTATTAAATCCATTTGGTCTAGTGCTTCATTTAGAGTCTCTGTTTCCTTGCTAATTTTTTGTCTAGAGGTTCTATCCAGTGGTGTCAACGGGGTGTTGAAGTTCCCTGCTATGATTGTATTGCTGTCGATTTCTCCTTTGAAGTCCTCCAGAAGATTTTTAGTATATTGTGATGCTCCTTTATTGGGTGCAAATAGGTTTATCAAGGTTATATCTTCCTGTTGGATAGATCCTTTCAATATTATGTAGTGGCCTTCTTTGTCTCTAGTTATGTCCTTCATTTTGAAATCTACTTTTTCAGGTATGAGTATTGCTACCCTAGCTTCTTTTGCTTTCCGTTTGCTTGGAAGAATTTTTTCCATCCCTTCACTTTCAACCTATGTGAGTCTTTTGTTTTGAGGTGGGTCTTTTGTAAACAACATATAGATGAGTCATGCTTTCTTATCCAATCAGCTACTCTGTCTTTTGATCAGAGCATTCAGTTCATTTACATTTAAGGTGATTATTGTTACGTACTTATTTATTGCCATTTTTATTTAGTTTGGTTATATTTTCTTCCTATTTCTTCTACTAATTACAGCAGTCCTTTTAACATTTCTTGCAGTGCTGGTTTGGTGCTAATGTATTCCCTTAGCCTTTTATTTTTTGTCTGGGAAGCTCTTTATTTGATCTATTTTGAATGATAGCCTTGCTGGGTAGAGTAGTCTTGGATTCAGATCCTTGTTTTTCAGGACCTTGATTTCTTCATGCCATTTCCTTTTGGCCTGTAGTGTTTCTGTTTAGAAGTCAGCTGTAAGCCTTATAGGGGTTCTTTTGGAGGTAACCTGTTGCTTATCTCTTGCTGCTTTTAGGATTCTCTCTTTTTCTTCAATATCTGGCATTTTAATTAATATATGTCTTGGTGTGGGCCTGTTTGGGTTTTTTTTTTTTTTTTACTTGGGGCTCTCTGTGCTTCTTGCACTTGAATGCCTTCTTCCTTCACCAAATTAGAGAAGTTTTCTATCACTATTTTTTCAAACATGTTCTCTATCTATTGCTCATTTTCTTCTTCTTTGGAGACTCCAATGATGTGAATATTATTACATTTCCAGTTGTCCCACAGTTCTCTTAAACTGTCTTCCTATTTTTAAATTGTTTTTTCCTTTTGGTTTTCTGATTGGTTGATTTTTTCTACCCTGTCTTCTAATTAGTCCTCAGCTTCCTCTACTCTGCTGCTTAGACCTTCCAATGTGTTCTTCATTTCTTTTTTTTTTTTATCCTCACCCGAGAACATTTTTCCATTTTCTGTTCAGATAGAGTGGGAGGGAGAGAGAGGAAGAGAGAGAGAGAGAGAAACATTGATGTAAAAGGGACAAATCGAGTGGCTGCTACCCACACAATCAACCAGGACTGGGGACTAACTGCAACCGAGGTACACGCCCTTAGCGGGAACTGAACCTGGGTCTCTTTGGACTACAGGCCTACGCTCTAACTGCTGAGTCAAAGAGGCCAGGGCTGTGTTCTTTATTTCTGATATGTTATTCTTGATTTTTTCTTAGTGGTCTAGCTTTTTACCTGGAGGCTATCAGTAGAGGTTACTTGAAGAGCCTTGGGTTCTCAGTGGAATGAAAAACTCCCTCAGGTGCTCAGCGTAAGGCGATTTCCTGAGGGTGGGGCAGATGCTGGTTGTTAATGAGCCTCAATTTGTATTTCAATGGCCCACCTGGGTTGGGTTGAATCTTTGAGGGAGGGGCTGCCACCTCTCCCCAGAGCCCTGGGAAGAAGTAAGAGGGCCACTGCCCTGCATGGATGCAACTCAGCAAAATCTCTGAGTGTCCTCCAAATACCGAGCGTCCCCACACAGTTCCAGTCCATTTTTCCCTCCCTGTTCCAGAGTCCAACATGAGTGGCTGTAGCTATTTTAGCATCTGTCCCGGCTCTGGGCTGTGGAGACACTTGAGAATTTAACCTGAGGGCACTGCTCACAGCTAAGGCTGCTGCTGTTTGTGGGCTCCCAGACCCCTTCTCATGCCTCTGCAATCCTACCAGGATCGAGTCAGTGTCCCTGACTATTTGATCCTTGCAAGCTCTTTTTCTGTTGCTTTTCCTGACGATTTGTCTTTATTTTAGTTGTAATTTCAGTTTGGTCCTGGGAGACAGTCTGTGTAGCTTCCATTCACTCTGCCACCATTTTGGAATTCCCATTTTAAATTTAAATGCTTATTTTTTGCTATTGAGTTGTATGAGTTCCTTTTACATTTTAGATATTAACACCTTATCAGATAGATGGTTTGCAAATATTTTCTCTCAGTCTGAGCTGCCTTTTCATTTCCTGATGCTATCTTTTACAGTGCATAAGCTTTTTAGTTTAATGGCTTCTGCATTTTTTAAATAACAAAATACAACTTCTAAGTATGTTATTCCTAGAACCCCTAGATATGACCTCAAAAGATCTTTGCAACCTTTTAAAATTATGTTCCAGTGAAACTTATCCTTGAATAAATCCAATTTCCGCTCTTTCCTAAGAGATGACATGGTATTTCACGAGTTCGTGACCTTCACTTCATTGTCAGCCCATTAGCTTCATCTTTCAAGCCTATCCCAAGTGCTTTGTGATATCTTTCTTGGTCCTTTCAGTTATATTTAATGCTAAAAATTGCAATTGATATATAAAAAGATATCTATAGCTATGTATGAATAAAAAGAACAAGCTGTCTTTTTGTCACTTTTCAGGTCTTACTTTTCTTTTGTCTTTTCTACTGAGAAGAATGATCTCCATACTGGAAGAATTGCATGGACAGATTATGAGAAAAATGATGCCCAAGACATCAATAATAGTGATAATTTAAATCCTTTTCATGAAAATATCTTATTCCCCAGAAAAATGACATTTGATATGATAAAAGAATTCAAGGTAACATTGAGGATTCATTGTTCTATATTAATGTTGAATTATATGAACAGGATGATATTTCTCAAGTCTTATGTCATTTCTTCATTAAAATCCTTCAACGGTTTTTCATCATTGCATGCAGCATCTCTGCCCATCTGCCTCCTTTGAATTTGTTTAACGTTACCTTCTGCCACTCTCCATTTTCCTCTATGTCAAATTCTTCTCCCGTAGTACCTGATGTATATCACATCTGTAATAATTATTACAGCATATTTCTTACTTGATTTATTTATCCTCCTCCCACAAGGTCTTTATAGTAGGCATCCCTCTTTCCTTTAGGCATACTGGAGAGAATCCTTGTTCTACAATTACACAGATTTAAGTTCCAGTCCTAGTTTTTCCTCTTAGTAATCTTGGCAAATGATTAGTCAAGTTGGTTTTCTGGGAAGAGAAAGAAATGGATGGAGTGGCTTCTAGTCAGTGACTAAAAATATTTTCTAGCCTTGCACATATTTGGATGTGATTACATGATTACTGATTATTGATTGTTTTTGGAAGTAATGTGTATCAGTTCCCCCGAGGCTTTTAAAAAATGCAGTGCCTTCTTCATGTTTTCCTTCTCTCCCCTTGGTAGATGAAAATGACTGCGAATCTGAAAATTGTGGAGAGAACTTTGATGTCTGAATTTTTACATGGAAAAAGCTGCCTGATGAGCAGAAACCTTTCATTTCAGACTGTCATTTAAGTGAGAAATAACTTGTATTATGCTTATTTCTTGCTTGTATATTATTATGAATTGTTGTGTGATGGTTATTTCCAAAGATGGCTACCAATCATTTCTTCATTGTTGGTACACATCTGTCACTCCTCACATCAAGAGGTAGAGATTATTTGCCTCCTCCTTGAATCTACATTAGTCTTGACTGGCTTTGACTAATAACATGTGATGGAAAAGCTGTTGTAGCTCAGGATGTAAGCACTCTGACACCTTTACTTTCCGCTTCTTGGAACCCAGACGCCTTACTGTGAGAACCTCCTGCCTCATAGAGACTCCACGTGGAGAATGGTGGTTCTCTGGTCGACAGATCCAGCTGGCTTCCTTGGGTACAGTCAGGAAAATTTCCCAGATGTGAAGAAGCTGATTCAGTCAGGTCCTCAGATAACTGTGGCCCTAATAGTGATCGTGGGAAAAGAGGACCACCAGCTTTCTCACAAATTATGAGTAAATGAAGTGGTTGTTAATATGCACCAAAGAGCTTTGGCTCATTTTTTGAGCAGTGAGAACATCTGCTTTGTAACATTGATTTAGCCACTCTACCTACCTTCAGCTCTTATTCTATGATTTGTGCAATGGGGAAAGAAATTCCTACTGACTTCATATGGTGGTTCTGATTCAATCAGACAATGATGGAGAGTTCCTTAGTCAGTGCCTGGCATATGGTAGTCACTCAATTTAAACTTATTTGAGGGGATATTAATCTTTGAAAACCTCTAAAGAGATGTTTAATTTTAAAAAAAGATTAACTCATTTGGAATCAGAAAATGCAAAATTATGTGATAGAATATTTCTCAATTCTATACCTTATTGCCTTGAAAGTAGAGTTATATTTTGTTATTTCATTTTGAGTTTCTTTAGCCAGCTCCCTCTTCATCTCTGCATTCATTTCAACATATTTTATTCCACGAATTCCCACTCCAGTTTTAGATAACACATCTATTCTAGCATCTTAGTGAGAACACTGAGAAGATATTCTCTTACAAATTGTTTTTGCCTGCAATACATTTTTCAGATATATTCACTTTCTTTTAGATGTGGAAATATTCATATACCTTATACATAATTGTCCTGTTTATTAATTCAACAACCATTTAGTGTGCATGCACTATATGCTTGGCTCTAAATTAGATTTAATTTTCTTCTATACACACAAAATGTCTCACTAGCCATCAGTTCTATTTTTCAGATCAAGGCAAATTATATTAAGAATATAATTTATAGCAAACTACAACTTTTGAGTCCAACCTGGACAACTACCTGTTTTTATCAATAAAGTTTTATTGGAACGTAGATATAGTACTTTGTTTATATATTGTCTAGAGCTGTCTTTGTGCCACCTTGACAGAGTTGATTAGTTGTGACAGAGATGACCTAGCCTACAAAGCCTAAAATATTTACTACCTGAACCCTTATCGAAAAAGTTTACCAACTTTTCAACAGTTTTGATTGTTACAGTTTGAAAGGATTAATACACTGGCGTGAACTGCCATGACAATAAAAAGTCTGAAAACTATGTCACACGATAAAGGATATTGTACAGAGAATATTTACTCTGTAAAAGAGAAGTTTTCAGGGGACTATAAAATTTAAAAATGACAGATTTGGTTTATACACATTACTTCCACACACAACTGGCATACTACTGGTTGGGGAGTAAGCTAGAAAGATATTTAGAAAGGTCAACTTGGAATTTCTTTGAGTAGTGGAAACTCGATTACCTTTGGATTTGGTAATTTCAATAGGAAATAAAGGCTAGAGAAATTGCTTTCCTATGTGTAAAAAGAAGCACAGACAAGGATGTTGGTTGGGCCTTTTGTTTATAATAGGCAAAGCTGGAGACAACCTTTAACAATGGGGAATGATTAAGTGAAATATGGTGTATACATTCTATACATGGTGTTATAGTAGAAAAAATGCAACCATTATAAAAATATTCTTGTATTTCTAGTACCGAAAAGATTGTAAATATATGTTATTATCCTGTAGTACAATATTTTCTGATACTACTTAAATATTTTTAAAAAAACATTATGTAAATATTTGTACATATAGTTAAATCTAAGTTAAATTGCATGTGACAGAAAGTTTCAAATTATGGTGGCATAAGCAAGATAGAATTTATTGTTCTGTTATGTAAAGTCCAGGTAATTAAATTCCCCTCACCCAAATTTCTTGTCACATCTGTTAGGTTATTATTGCATGATAGTTTTCACCTGGATTTGTGGTGGAAGAAGTTGTCCCGGAAGTGGAAGAGTTGGTTTTGTGACTTTCCTATCGTACACTTGTGGTTGTATTATTGATATTTACTCAATTCAATTAATTTGCTAAAGTTCTTTAAACTAGGTATCCATTTTGTAAATACCATTCTAATTAACATATATTTAAAAATCCATGCATTTATAATAATGGTTTTTATTGAACTTCGAAATGCCAGTGTGTTGTGATTTGCTGGTAATGAACGAGGAGGGTCCCGTTGTCAGCCCCTTCATGTTAAGGAATTCTTCAATCTTCCTTCAGAGTGCCTCATGGTTGAGGGTAACAAGTGGCCCTCTCACACAGGGATTGAGTGAGGGCATAAGATTTCATCTATATTATATGTATCAGTCAAGCTTACTACCTTACTTTCTCTTTCTCTTTGAGGTTAAAAAATAAAGTAGATAGTTTAATATTTTATTTCCATAAACCAAGTTGTTCAACATCTGGACTGTGTGTAGACATCAATGCAGTTTTTCCAACTGCAATTTTTTTTCTTTTTTTTTTAATCCTCACCTGAGGACTTTTTTGCATTTATCTTCAGATAGAGTGGGGGAGAGAGAGGGAGGGGAAGAGAGAGAGAGAAACATCGATGTGCGAGAGACACATCGAGTGGTTGTCACCCACATGACCCCAACAGGGGCCAGGCACAAACTGCAACCGAGGTACGTGCCCTTAGCGGGAACCAAACCTGGGTCTCTCTCGACGGCAGGCCAATGCTCTAACCGCTGAGCCAAACTGGCCAGGGCTCCAACTGCAATTTTTAAATACGACTATATTCTATGTACTAGTCAGGGTCCAACCAAGAAGCATAATTAGTAGATACATGTTTTAAAGCCATTGTTATTTGGAATTGGCTTACCTAATGGTGCATCCAGCTAAGCAGGACCAAAAACTACAGAGCAGGCAGCCCAGAAGGGAAGATCAGAAGCACGTTGGAATGCCACAGGCACCGGCTCAAGCTTGTCATTCACAGGCAGACAGTCAGGAAGGAAGATCCAGGGAAAATGAGGAACAATTGCAGACTCCACTTCTGGGTGGATCTCTAGGCTCAGGAAAGGGCTGAGCCATCTTTTGAAGAAATTTCAACAGAGTAAGTCAAGGCCACTCAAGATAATCTCTCTTTTTATTAATTTAAAGTCAACTGGTAAGGAACAATAAGTACATCTGCAAAATACATTCATAGTGCACCTGGATTAGTGTTTGGTTGAATACTTGGGAGTAGATGTGAGTGCTACTGTTATCTATCCCCCAATTCTAATGCGAGAATATCCTTGGTAGCTCATTGCAGCCAGAAACAAACTAGGAAGAGAATTCTGAGGACTGTAGTTCAGCCTAGCCAAGATCACATATTATAAAGCTATCATGCTATTACTTGTAACAGATAATTATCTATCAGGTCAACGGAATGTAACCTTGAAGAGATTATATGTTAGCTCTGAAATCATGTAGACCTTTCTCACATAATCACTGTTTATTTAACTAGTTTTCATTATAGTAATTATTATAATGTAAACCACTTTTTAGACAACTTCTTTTATTTGGTCACTATATTATTTTTCCACCCCCAAACATACTAAATAAATATGCCATAAGTTGTTTATATTTCACCATTAATATTTCAACTAAAAACACATTCACTCATTATTCAACACAGCAAGCTCTAATGATGTAGTAATATATGAAATGCATTTGAAATATTTGTTAATTTTAGAAGGACCTAATATGTTTTTTTTTGTGTGTGTTATGTGTCAAACAAAGTAAATGAAAAGGATGTACCTTTTCTGATTCTTTAGTCTATTGTGTATACATGTACTGTTTTACAAGTTTCTGAATGTTGTACTTTTAATTTTCCTTAAATTTGTTTTTTTATGCTATCATATTAAGTTTAATTTGAATGCAAAATAAAAATTACACACCCCCCCTCCACAATTGAAAATTTTGGTGAACAAAATGGTGCAGAAAGAAGAATGCACCTTGCAAAGCATGTCTTTTTCTTCATTGGCCATCACCCACTATTCTCCTTTGGTGACTGCAGTACAATTTTATGATATTTCATGTCAATTATTCTGTATTTCTTTCAATATGTTATGTACATTCTAAATTAATTTGTTTTCAACTTGTTTTTTTTAACTTTGTTTTGTCAATGTAAGAAACATTCAAACCTGTTTTGTGAATTTATTATGTCAGTTTATCTGAGCCAAACTGTCTACAAATGCCAGGAAGCAAAACCTCAGTGGGATGGGGATTGAGATAATGCCCCAGAGAATGGCAGTTTTGCACCTTATTTTATACATCACAATCAAAAGAGAAGACAAGATGTAAGTGGGTTACATGAAATCCACTGGTGGTAGATTAGGCAAGTGGGACAAAGCAAAGTGGGGAAATCTCTGGGATTGGATAACAAGTAAAAAGTTGACATATCCTCCTTTTACAAAGGTAGGTACAGGATAGTTCACAGTCAACAATCAACATGATAATAATAGCAACAATAAAGGGATCCGTGGTTTCCACCCTGATGCATACATTGTGCCCGGAAGGGTATGGAAAAAGGAAGTTACCCCACATTTCAAAGGTATGTTATCTTAGATGCAAAAGACAATAGGTTCAATTAAGAAGAAAATTGATCTTTGTCAGGGAAGATGCCAGCCTAGGACATGACTACCTGCCATAAACTGCTTTTATTTAAAAAGTTTAAATTTCAGACCATCCTTTGTGGAAACTTTGGGTCTTTGAGTTTGCAAGGTTGTCACGCGGGTTTTCCCTGAGCATGTCAGGTTAGTATGTGGCCCCTTTTCGTCCACAGTTTGCCTAAACTTGTTCTCATTTAATTGATGCATTCTTTTATTTACAGAATTGTTCAACTATCCTATGTTGGATAGGATATATCATAATTCTTCCCACTAAAATAAATGAAACTATTACTATCTAATTGTTTTTCACGTGGTGATAGGGCTTTCAGGGATAAGTTAAGATTGATTATTCAGGAATGAAAATATTGCATTGTTATTAAATACATGAACTCTGCAGTCAAATTTCTAGGTTTGAATCCCAGACTTTCTCTCAGAAATTTCATTTTCTAGATCAACTTAGCTATCCTTTCTCTGTTTCAGTTGTTTCATTGGTAAAAAATGAACAATACCTCATAGTATTGTGACAAATAAGACCATATATGTCAAGTGTTAGACATATTTGATAGATAGTAATCACTCAATAAACAGAAGAAAAGTAACTCATTTAGGTGAAAGTATACCATTAGTAAAGAGAGCATGATTAAATTCATAACTCATATGATCCATTTTATATCATTATTGAGAAATCCTGTGGAGAACTGAATGATACTGTTCTCATGGTGTCTACTTTCTATCATTGGAGGCAAAGGCGTTCATAGTGCTGATGACAGGTTTTGGCTCTGGTATATGTAAATTCCACATTCAAAGTAATAGAAACTCACCAGATTAGCAAGGGAAGAAATCTTAGAGACCATTTAGACCACAGTCTTCATCTTAATAGACTGGGAAGCAGAGACTCCAGGTTCAATGACTGACTAAAACTCATGGAGGTAGTTTGAACCGAAACTTGGATAAAAATGTGTGTCTTTCAACTCCTTAAATCTAACTCTAAACATGAGTTATCATGGCAACAGGGAAATGATAAAGAATATGGCACTTCTAACATTTGAGACTAAAAAATAAACCTGAGCTGTTAGCTGGAGAGAAATGTCGCTGTGACATTTTAAAACACATTTATTTTCTTCTCTTGTGACTAACTGTGGTCAGTCCCTAGTAGCCAGTCAGTTACTTACTTCTTTCTTTCTTTACTTATTTATTTATTGATTTATTTTCCTACAACCTTTGTTCTCTTTCATCTCCATCCTTTGTTCTGTGTTGTTTGCCTTGTAAGGTATGCCATCAATAGAAGATATGGGTTCTAGGAAATCATCATGGGCAGGAACTGGAAATGTAGGTGTCCAGAAAGTAAATTTTTAATCAAATGGGAAAGTCAAAACACATTAGAACTCACAGATGTCTGAAATTTTTGACTCATTGATTTAATTTTAAGAAACTGAGGAGTTGAAGATACAGTTCTTGGATTTTGGTAGAACTGTTTTAATCTATTGTTTGAGATAATTTCTCTTTCACTTAAATGTTTTTATCTCTAGAAAATCTACATGGGAAAGAAAGTAGCATCATTTGAGCTAGTCTGCAAATTAATACTTGTATCTACCAGGGTGTTTGTTGCAAATAATAATTTCCACTCTAGCTTGTTGAAGCAGAAAGGAATCTATTATGAGGTACGGGGCTGGTGATATACTTTGCAGGAGTGCCAGATAACCAAGTTTGTGGGACTTTTCTGGTGGAATCCACTGCTACTGCTGTGACTGCTTCTTGGCATTCATGACACTAGGAACTGACTCTTTGAAAACCTTGGCTGCTACCAACACAGGTGAGCCTGAGGCTCTCAACGCTGATTTCTAGTTTCCAAGTTTCAGTGGCTGTATCTGCTTAGTAGATATTGGGTCACATCCAGAATCTTTACTTCAGGGGAGACTATGAAATCCTCCAGGCTTTAATTTATATAAGGAGGCATGCTCTAAAGAGGTTGGGGTAGGGTTGACCTCAGCATGGTTGCTGAGGGGTTAGATAATCCCTACACATGTTGTCTGGGAGGGAGCATGGGACCTAGGAATTCCCTTTGTCCATCTCTACGAGCATGTTACTATGGACAAGTTTATTAGCATAGATATCATTTTGGAAGGAGAAAGTGACTGAGAAACTATGAAAATATACTTTGTATAAAATATACTTTGGGAATAGAAGAAAAGTCTGCTAAATTCAATTATGTAACTTGTTTTATATCCAGCCAATTCTATTTTAACTTCAGAAGTATTTTTTTTATCTTTATTGTTGAATGTGTTACAGATGTTCCTCATTTTTCCCCCATTGACCCCCTCCTCTCCACTCCCACCCCCCTTCTGCCTTTCCCACACTGTTGTCTGTGTCCATTGGTTATGCATATAAGTTCTTTGGTTTATTTCTTCCCACCCCCCAACCCCTTTCCCTTTGAGGTTTGTCAGTCTAGCAACCAATTTGTACTTCTTAATCCCTTCACCTTTTTCACCCATTCTCCCATCCCCCCTCCCATCTGGCAACCAACAAAATGTTATCTATATTTATGAGAATGTTTGTCTGCTTGTTCATTTTATTTGTAGATTCAATTGTTGATAGATATATATTCATTGCCATTTTGTTTGTTCATATTTTTTATCTTTTTCTTCAAAAAGACCCTTCAACATTTCATATAATAATGATTTGGTGGTGATGAACTCCTTTAGCTTTTTCTTGTCTGGGAAACTCTTCATATGGCCATCGAGTCTAAATGACAGCTTTGCAGGATAGAGTAACCTTGGTTGTAGGTTCTTGCGTTTCATCACTCTGAATATTTCTTGCCACTCCCTTCTGGCCTGCAAAGTTTCTTTTGAGAAATCAGCTGACAGTCTTATGGGAACTCCCTTGTAGGTAACTAACTGCATTTCTCTTGCTGCTTTTAAGATTCTCTCTTTGTCTTGAACCTTTTCCATTTTGATGATGATGTGTCTTGGTGTGGGCCTCTTGGAGTTAATCTTGTTTGGGACTCTCTGTGCTTCCTGGACTTGTATGTCTGTTTCCTTCACCAACTTAGGGAAGTTTTCTGCCATTATTGTTTCAAATAAGTTTTTGATTTTTTGTTCTCTCTATTCTCCTTCTGGCACCCCCAAGATGTGAATGTTGACATGCTTGAAGTTGTCCCAGAGGCTTTTTAGACTATCCTCATTTTTTTTGGATTCATTTTTTTTTTTTTTTGCTGTTCTGATTGGGTGTTTTTTGCTTCCTTATATTCCAAATCGATGGTTTGCTTCTTGGATTTACCTATTATACTATTTAATCTGTGTAAATTATTTTTTATTTCAGTTAGTGCCTCCTTCATTTCTGACTCATCCTAATTTATGCTCTTGAGGCCCTCACTAAGTTAGCTGAGGTTCTCACTAAGTTCATTGAGCATCCTGATAAGCAGTGTTTTGAACTCAGCATCTGTTAGGTTGCTTATCTACATTTCACTTAGTTCTTTTCCTATGGTTTTGTTCTGCTTTTTTATTTGAGACCTGTTTCTTTGATTCCTCATTTTGGCTGACACACTGTGTTTGTTTCTGTGTATTACTTAATGAGAGGTATGGGGCTAGCTGAGACCAGATGCTGCTTGTTGGAAAGAATTTAGGAAAACCTGAAGCAGGATCCAAGACAGATCCAATGATGTCTCTGGTGACCCTCGATCTGCTTCCACTCTGAGCTTAGAGGGAGTGAGTCCGATGAGTCCATGTGTGGGCCCTTTAAGAGGAGCTGCCAGGGGTTCCAGCCGCCTCAGCTTCCCTGAGCCTCAGTTCCCGCTGGTTTTTTCAGCCAGAAGTGATGGGGATTCTCTTCCTGGCACTGGAACCCTGAACTGGGTACCTGGTGTGGGATGGGGACCCCTCAGTCCTCAGGAAGGACCTTCCCAGCCGAGGTGTCCTCCTGATTTTTATCCGCCACACGTGGGTGTGGGACTAGCCTATCCGCCTCCACCCCTCTTACCAGTCTCAATGTGGCTGCTTCTTTAATTCTGTAGTTGTAGGACTTCCATTCAGCTCGATGTCAGGCAGTTCTGAATGATGGTTGTTCTGTAGTTTAGTTGTAACTTTGATGTGGTTGTGGGAGGATGCAATACCGTGTTTACCTATGCGGCCATCTTGACCGGAAGTCTCTCATTGATGTTTCTCTCTCTCTCTCTCTCTCTCCCTCTTTCTCGCTAGAAAACCGATAAATACTGAGAGACAGGGCTGGGTAGAAAAGACTTCCTGGCACGGGCAGCTGGTCACAGCTTCTTTTAAAAAAACTCTCCAGAAGGAGTATTAAGAGAGAAATTAGAATATGGGCAGACTTTACTTTACATAGTTTTGATGTACACTCATTTAGATACCACAATATGGTTCAAATATCAGTTACCAAAATATACTGTGTGTAATTGCCTAAAGCATAAATTTTACTACTAGCTCTTTAGTCCAGAAGTTAATACATGAATAACTGATGGGTGTCATGATCAATGATCAATCATGTCAATTTTTTCAAAGTCTGTTTATGCACCAAGTACAAGGCATGTAGTTGTGTTTTCTCCTTGATTTCAGTGATAAATCTACAAGACATTTCACAAAACCAGATAGGAGAAAGAGAAAATTGGCCAAAAAGGATAAAAGCACAGCAAATAAACCAAAAATGATGATGTTGAGGTTAAAATTCTCATCAAAAGTAAGTGAAGTTACAGGACTAGCTGACATGGAAACACTGACACACCCATCATTTGAGAAATGCTAGAAATGCAGCCAGAGAAGCTTAGTGATGGAGAACTTACCAACATCAATGAGGAACGTGGTTGTGATGAAAAGCATGAAGATGTCTCAGAGGAAGTGACGCTGGCCAAAAACCACATTAGAGGAACTCTTGAAGATATCCCATGACATAAAAGTATAAAGGAAAAATGTTGAAAGCCAGTGCAAATTTAGAAAGGAGTATAACAATTTGCCAATGCTCATTCCATATTGAAAATTATATGATGATGGAAAAGCAAACTGTTCAACTACCCTTGATAATATTTTCTTTACAAAGAAAAATTATAGTTCTACGTGTGTTAAGTTATAGTGTAAGCAGTAGTTTTACTATTTTTATTATCATATACATTTATAATCAATAGTAAGGAAGTTTTTAATATTCTGACAAAAAATTTTTAAAGTCATGAAAAAATTGTGATTTTCCTCATTGACTAGTAAGCTCACATTGCATGGTTTGAGCTTGCACGTTATTTAGATGGCCACACTACCATGTAGAAAGAGAACTATCTCCTGAAAATGAGAGCTAGTAGACATGCCATATGTCCATCTTGAAAGACAACACTTTCTGGCAAAGAGAGGTTAGACATGCATTGCAGTTGAGGACTCCACCTTAAAAGTCACAGAGTCACTGCTTGTCCATAGAGCCTTTTCATACACAGAAAAAAAAAAGTAGCCTTTATCTGTGATGGCTTCAGTGGAAATGGTGTTCCTTTAGATGCCATGCTCTTGTATACTCACAGCCTGGTGACCTGTGGGTGGCCTGGGCTGATTTCAGGGGGTCTCAGTTCAACTTACAAAAATAAAAACACAGGCAGCTGGACAGCGGGAGCTGACTAAAGAGACGCCACTATCAAAGGAACAGGCAGGAAAAGCGTGAAGGTGAACATGAGTGCTCATCAGTGCCTTGAAGGTTAACAGCCAGAGCTGGGATTAGGGAGAGGCAAGTGGGGCCAAGTCATGGAAATGCAGGATCAGATCCTGTCTTAAATTAAATGTTTGATATTTTGTTCATCATATATATACATATATATATATGCCTTAATTTAGATTTTTAGAAACATTGCAGTAAAATTTATTTAGTTTGCTGAGGTTTTTTTGTACCCTCTCCTAAATTTTATGCTCAAGTACCACATTTACCTCACTGTTTCCTACCCTAGAACCTCATGAAGAAACTTCATACCTGAGACTGCTGATTACTATAAAAAGCAAGGCCAGGACTGGAGGAAAAAATTCTGATTATTCTTTCCTAATTCTCTTTGTTGCTATGAATTTAAAATACAGGCAGTTTTTGCTACAAATGACAGGAAAATATATTTGTCTTGAATATCTGTCAGAATTTGATCATTTGACTATAATTTTATGACAAGCTAAATTATATTTGTGTTATGTTTAGAAATTTAGATATATCTTGACACTCAGATAAGATTGCTGGATTTAGCAAATAAAAACATGGGATGCCCAGTTAAATTTGAATTTCAGATAAACAGACACCAATTTCTTAGTAAAAGCACATTCCATGAAATATTTATGATAGACTAAAAATTATTTATCTGAAATTCAAAATTAACCAAGTCTCCTGTTTTTTATCTGACAACCAAGTGCCATAGTTGAGTAAAGGTTAATTCCCACCTTTTGTCTTAGTTGACATTCTAAAATGTATAGACTTCAGCACATTGATGAAAGTCACATATTAGTGCCCTGAGTGTTAAGTGACTTTTGCAAAATTTCTTTAAATGCTAACTCTTATATTCTTAAATAAAATACTGTAGCTTCTTTCAATTGGGTATGCCCCTCTTTCTTTGTCTTTTTAATATTGTGACTTCTTTCCTGCTCTGGACTTTCAGCACATCAAAATTAGACTCACAGGTATAAGCCTTATCTTTTCATCTCATTAGAGGAAAGAAGGGAAAGAAAAGCCATGTTGAGGCCAAAATATGAAATAAGGCATCTAGGTTGAAACTCACTGTTGCTTGTTCCCTTGTGCTCGATCCATTAAAGAACTTAATTTCAAGCAAATTTTCTTTCTTGGTGGTATTGATTCCACCTTGTGTTTTGAAGTAATGGCAGACTATCTATCTATCTATCTATCTATCTATCTATCTATCTATCTATCTATCTATCTATCATATTTGTAGTGTGATTAATTGGATGACTAATAACTAATCCTGTATTCAAACAGTGGAAGAATTAGGAAAATTATCTGTGTTAATCATAGTGATTTACACTTTTAGTTTAGATCAGGGAAATAATATTTTGTTAATTTTAACTTTAGTTTTAAAAAAGTTGTTATTTATTTCTTTTGCTTTCAATGTTTCCTAATGTGATCTTCATGCCAGAGCCTACACAAGGCGGGTGATGAATTGAGGGAAGCCTGTCTTGGTGCCATCCTCCCTCTGATTGGACCTTTCACCCCAAATTGCTAGGCACCTTGCCTGCCTGGCAGGAAACTCATGCCATTTTCAGTCCACCTACTTAGATTTGTTCTTGTCATTTAAATGCAAAATATTTGAAATAGCCAACTCTTTGTCATGACCATCTTCTCTGATATTTAAATTATGGAGAGAGAAGCCACTCTGTTCCTGCTCTCAGTGAATTTATTGCATAGCAAGGATTTCAGATTCTTAGGACCCATGGAGTAACTGAATAAATCTGTTGGACTGAGAAGTAGTCTGGCAAAGGTAGCAATAGATACATGATGTTTAAAGACCTCCCAATCCACTGAAGGTCCTGACAACATACTAGGCACAATGCTAAGTGCTAAGGATACAATCATGAATCCCTTGGTTTTAAAGAATCTGTATGATTATAAGAGAGAGAAGCATACACAAATAATTTGACTTCAATGTTGTTATTTAATGCTCGTGTGCTGTATAGACAATTATGTGAGCTGAAGTGAGAGTACAAGGACATCTTTTCAAGCAAGATACGCGAGAAGGTAGTGGTAGCACAAATCAGTGGTGTGGGTACAGGTTCACACAGTACCAGTAGGTGGTCCTTGTCTCATATCTGAAGGTTGACAGTAACATTAAAACACCATGCACTGTGAACGTTGATTTTGAAATCAAATTGCCTTTTCTGTTAAATACCACGAAAATGGGGTGAATGAAATTTCTTTTTCTTCCAACTGTGAGCAACTAGAGAAGCTTTTGTCCCCAACCACGACCCTTCCCAATAGTCAGGTATGAGAAATAGAGCTCCAATTACCAAGAGGTTAGTTGTGTGATCAATCAGATCTGGCAGGAAACATTCAAGTTTGGCAGGTTTCCCAGTAGTCATGTAGTTTGGAGCCAAACAGAAATGTCCCACCAAGCTAAACACTAAGGACCTGTCAGCGTTCAGTCATCTGCCAGCAGTAAAAGTCAATGAGCTTTACAGAGAGGTTGTTCCAAAGTCTTGAACATCCTTAAGCAAAAACTGTCAAATGTGGATAGTTTTTTTTTTTCCTTTTTGAAAAAAAGTCTTTTTTTCTTAGCAGAATCCTGGCATTTTTTTTTTTTTTTAAACATTATTTCTTTCAAGAACCAGAGAAAAAAATAAGCCAGAGGAAATAAATGGCATCTGAAGCCTTATGATCATCAACTATTTGATGACATTTAAAAAAACTGAAATCCTATTTAAAGGAAAGTCTGAGCCTTGAGAAAGAGCTGCCTTCACAGTCCCCCATGGAATAATTTAGCTCCTATCTGGACCTGACTTTGGGGTTCTGGGGACTTGGAAGTGGACTTTATCAACAATAAACCAGGTTCCACTGTGGTGGCTGTTGGTTCTGGAGTTGGAGCCTAAAGGAGTGTGAGAAGACTGTTCTCTCTGAGTCTAGTCAATTAGATTCGATTCAATTCAATTCAAGAAATGTTTATTGGTTGTTTCTATGTGCAATTTACAGCAATTGGGGAGGTGGATTTTGGAGGTAAGGGGACTAATTCAGTGACCTTCAATTCACATCTCAGGCCGAATCTAGGACAATGTCCAGAGAATTCACATCTTGTGCTGAGGGATTTATTCTGAATCTTTGAAAGTGACAATATTGAATGTGATTTATTTTGGAATACTTACGCATAGTCAGTGGCATGCACACATACAGACACACAGTATACTCTATCCCTTGGATCCGTTAACTAACATTTGTAGCACTCTGACAGAATTACACATTCCAGAAAGGATTAATTAGTTAGCATTTGGAAATTGAATCAAAACCCAATTAGTCTTCCCAGGAGGCTGGTAAATGTGTGCCAACCAATTTTATTTCTGATCAATTCTAGAAAGTAAAAAAAAAAAAAAATTGCATATTGAATATTGGTAAAACAGTTTATGTTTAAGGTGTGGATTGGCTTAAAATATTTCCTGCTCTTTTGAAATTGATATAAAATATTGTACAAGTTTAAGGTGACAATGTATTTATTTGATATATCTAGCATTAGCTAACACCTCCATTGTGTGACATAATTATCATTTCTTTATGTGATGAGAGCATCTAAGATCTACTCTATTAGCAACTTTCAAGTATATAATACAGTATTGTTACTATAATCACAATGCTGTATATTAAATTCCCAGAACTTACTTATCTTGTAACTGAAAGTTTGTACTCTTGACCAACATTTCCCCATTTCTTCCATTTCACAAGCCCTTGTAATCACCATTCTACTCTCTGTTTCTGTGAATTCGGCTTTCTTAGGTTATATATAGATTAGTTATATCACATAGTATTTGTCTTTCTCTGACTTGTTTCACTTAGCATAATGCCCTCAAGGTCCATTTATGTTGTCACAAGTGGTAGGATGTTCTTCTTCTCTTGATGAATGCTATTCTATTATATATATCACATCTTTATCCATTCTCCCACTGATGGACAGTTAGGTTGTTTCCATGTTTTAGCTACTGTGAGTAATATTGCAATAAACATAGGAGTGCAGTTATCTCAATATTCTGTTTTCCTTTCTTTTGGATATATACCCCCAAGTGGGATTACTGAATTATATGTAGTTCTATTTTAAAATTTTGAAGAAACTCCATGTTTTCCATAGTGACTGCAACAACTTACATTCCCACAAACAGTTCACAGATGTTCCATTTTTCCTACTTCCTCACCAACACTTGTTAAATCTTGTCCTTTTGTTGACATTGTGGTATGTATTTATTTTGCATTTCCCTGATGTTTAGTAACATTGGGCATCTTTTCATGTACCCTTTTTGCCATTTGTATATATTCTTTGGAAAAATATCTATTCAGTTCCTCTGCCCACTTCAAAACAGATCGTTTGTTTGCTTTTGAGTTGTATGAGTTCCTTAATTTGGGATATTAACTTCTTATTAGACATATGGATTTCATTTTTCTGTCCCCATTCTATGGGTTATCTTTCCATTTTGTTGATTGTCTTGTTTGCTATGCAGGGCTTTTTAGTTTGATGTTTTCCCATGCATTTATTTTTGCCTTTGTTGTTCCACTTTTGCTGTCACACCCACTAAAACATTGCCAAGACCAATGTCAAGGAGCGTTTGCCCTGTTTTCTTTTATGGTTTCAAGTCTTATGTTCAAGTCTTTAATTCATGTAAAGTTAATTTTTCTGAGTAGTGTAAGGTAGGTGTCCAATCTTATTTTATTTTATTTTTTTACATGTGTGCATTCATTTTTCCAACACCAATCACTGAAGACGATCTTTTCCCGTGAGTATTCTTGGTTCTTTTATTAAATATCAGTTGATCATATTTGTGAGGGTTTATTTCTTGAGTCTTAATTCTGTTCCATTGTTCTGTGTGTCTATTTTCATGCCAGTACAGTACTATTTTGATGACTATAACTTTGTAGTATAGTTCAAAATCAGGAAATGTGACGACTCCAGCTTTTTTTTTTTTTTTTTTGGTCCAGTATTGCTTTGCCTTTCAATGTCTTTTGTGGTTCCGTAGAAATTTTAGGCTATTTTTTCTATTCCTGTGACATTGCAATTTTGATAGGAGCATTTTGTAGGTGCGATTCCTCATGTGTGAACTGGTGAGACTCTAGTGAGCCTGAGGGGCTTGCTGTATAGTGCTGTGGGTTTAGGATTACCACCAGTTCTGTGGTAGCCGCCGGTGGAGGATTTTGCTGTTTGATTCTGCCTACCCTGTTAGCTCAATCCTGCTGCTAGGATAGTGTCACTTCTGCTTTGAATAAACTTATTAGGCAAAGTGGGGTCTGTGTGCCTCCAGGTGGAAAAGTATAAACTTGATTTGGTTTTCAGAACAGGTACAAGATTGTATGTATAAATGGACATGTAGCTATTTTTCCTTCTTGTTTGCATGGCTAAATTTCATCAGAGGCTTCTTTCATTGCAAGCTATCCTGTGGTTGTGATATTGCAGGAGAGAACCCAGTAGCCCTTATCCACCTCTTTCTGCCTCTTTCTGTTGGTGACCAGCAATGTCTAAAAAAATAATAAAATAAAAAATCTGATATTCATAAATGGTTTCTGGTCAGCCCCTACCAGTCTGTTTATTGTGTCAACTATTTAATGGAGTTTTCTCCTTCAGTAACATGGGAAGGACTTTGCTAATTAGAAGCAGTATGTCTCTAATTATTTTTTCTTTACATTTAGAGAGAATTTTTAAAAGGTATTTGGTGCTTGAAGAATTTTCAAAAGAAATTTTCTTTTTATGTTTTATCTACCAGGGCACCTTTCTTTCTTTCTTTTTTTCTTTTCTGGGAGCAATGTCAGAGAAGGATATTTTGAAAGAAAATTGTGTTGCTGTGATTAAAAGAAACATTCACAATTTATAAAAGCAGTTACATGTGGAAGAAGCTTAGTGTTGAAAGTGAGGTCAAGCAAAACATGGAAAATAAATTTTACCAAACCTATGTAAAGGCCATGCTAAAAAATATTACCCACAAAGTTCTCTGGATCTAAATACACAAGTAGACACTTATTTAGTGACACAGTAAAATTATGTTTTGCAGACTTACATGAAAATCTGAACACCTTATTCTACTTTTTCACTGAGTTATGGTATATACACAGTAAGGTGAATAAAATACACACAAATCTTAAGTGTACAGCTAAGTGAAATTATACTTTTCAATGGCATCAAAATATAGAACTTTTTCATCACCCTAAAAAAAAAAATGAAAGAAAGAAAATCTGAATACTTTGCTCACAGTTTCTCTTAGATGAACAGTATTGGAACACTAAGAACAGATTAAACAAAAAGCAAACTTAATAGTTAAGTAACAAAGACACTGGAAAAAGAACAGAAGAAAATTGTTTGGTCAAGATATATTTGTCTTTTCAGAATGCTTGCCCTTTTGCTTATATTTTGAGGGGGAACACTTTCAGTTTCCAGGAAATGGTTTGCCTTACAGCAGCGATTTTCAACCAGCATGCTGCAAGAATTTCTGAAACATGTAATACCTGACTGTTTAGTCAGGGGCACTGGCCTCTTTCCCCTTAGATTGTCAAATTAAAAAAAATGATAATAGCCAACACAATAATAACTGTCTGGTGTTTAAATCAAATTTATACCCATTTTTTAGGTCAGATTGGCAAAAAATATATGTTTTGGTGTGCCACAGGATTTTAGTGATTAGTTTATGCGCCATGAGATGGAGAAGGTAGGAAATCACTGCCTCACAGCATCCCCTTCATTTGCCTGAGTAGGCCACTCGTGCTGTAACACCAGCAAAGAAATGACTTATTGTGTGTACTTTCATTCCTGCCAGAAAATGAATTTTATTAGTGTCCGTAGCTTGCACATAACACATTTGCAACCACTTCATTTGTTGGAACTAGGTAATAAAAATGAGATTTCTTTTAACAAAATGACATTCTGACATTCATAAAAATTAAGTAGTGGAACCAGTCAGCCAGTTTAGGAGTAGACCACATGCCAAGTGATAAGAGTTTAACATAAAGTACAATATCAAAGTAGTTCAAGTAATAATATGCAAATTTCTATTAAAAAGGTAGGGCAAAGAAGACAATGCTTTATACTATAGTGTGCTTTAAAGAGTACAATCTAGTTTGCTCTGAATAATTTGTAACAAATTTAGACTCAGAAAAAAATACCCCTATAGGAACCATTATGCAAGTAAAAAATCTAGTCTTTGTTCCTTAAATGGTAGAAATTGAAACAAATTCTATGACCCAAGGATACAAGATTGCTAGACTAATAAAATCTTGGTTAAATAATAAATGAAGTTAAATAAGTGGATATGATTTCTATAATTTTCTTCTATCTAAATTGATGTCACATTTATCTTTACTTTATGATCTAGCAATTGTATCTGTAGATTGAATTTGTGGGAATTGGAAAATATTTCTTTTTATACAAAGCCTTTTATCAATTGTCTTTATTTCCACTTCTGCTAATAAAATGGTAATGGCAAGATTCTTCAAGAAATAGTGGCTTCCTCATAATTGAATTATATTTTTAAATCAGTGCGGAATCTGAAGCATCTGAAGGTCAATGGCTCAAGATAAAGTAGTTTATAATTTATGGATTTTTGAAATGATTTATTACACAATTGTGATATAAACACAGTTTAAAAAATTCTTTTTGGTTTTTCTTACTGTTTTGCCTCCAGGTCACCTTTTATTTATTTATTTTTGTTTGAACCCTGATGTAAAATTATTAATTTTTAAAAGGATGTAATTAAAACATATTATAATAACTATGTATGGTGTCAGATGGGTACTAGACTTATTGGGGTGATTGCTTTATAACTTATATGCATGTCTAATCATTATGTTGTACACCTGAAACTAATATAATATTGTATGTTAACTGTCATTGCAAAGTAAAATATTATTTAAAAAATAATAGGAAGTCACTGACATAAATGACCCACACCATGACAGTAAAAACTCATTATACATGATTTTTTATCTCTGTATTTCACTAATTTCCTCCACTAACCAATATAATTGACAGTTTTCAAGTACAAATGAGTAAAAGGAAGTGATTTGTGTAGAATTATTGAATTTAAAACTAAAAGGCGATTCCAAGTTCATCTACTCTCCCTTCCTTACTTAATAGGTAAGAAAGTGAGGGTGTGAGAGTAATGACTTGTCTATGGTCTCACTGGTCTTATGATTCTACGTTATTGCTCCTTTCCCTAACATTATGTTAATTAGCTTATTGTATCCAACAAACCCCAAGGCCTTTGAATACTTAATTCACTGGCTGTCCTCTATTTCTCCATCTGTGTGGGCATCTGTTCTACTTGCTTTTTGCTCCTTTCCAGGGATCTGAATTCTCACTTTTCATTTGACTTACTGTCTCTAAACTGGCCAATCCACCCACTTGTTAAGGCACCGAGTCCTAAGAATCACTTGGCTCAAGGGAGAGCAGGTTTGTAGTGGTTTTGATTTCTGCTGCTATTACTAATTATTCTTGATCCATGGCTCATGAACATGTGAAGCCACATTAGTTCTATTATTTAAGGTAGAAAAATATTTGTTAAGAAATTATCTAAAGGATGTGTATTTTTGGTAGTTTCAGCAAAAGGGGGACTTCCATATTTGTTGTTAGACTGATATAATTTTATAATCACATTTAAAGAATCCAAACAAGTCATAAATTCAAACCTTCATTTAATAGAGTCTGTTCAAAGATAAAATCTGAAAAAAAAAATTAACTAGAGATATTTTTTTAAATTGATTTTTTTTCTTTATTGATTTTTTAGAGAGGGAGAGAGATAGAAACATTGATGAGAGAGAATATTGATTGGTTTCCTCCTGCATGTACCCTACTGAGAATTTGGCCCACAACCTGGGCATTTGCTCTGATGGGCAATCAAACAGGCAACCTCTTGGTGCATGAGTGGATGCTCAACTGATCCAGACAGGCTGGGTGAGAGATTATGTAATTAAAAATGTTTTGGCCTCAGATGTTAAGATGAGTTTTTAATTTTTATCCTCTTAGAAAATGCAGGCTTTTGAAAAAAACAGGAACATACATTATAAGATAATCATATTTGATTAATTGTGGCTTTTTATTTTCAGGAAAATCACAATCTAAAACTGTGTTCATTTAATAGACAACAAACATTAGAGACCTAGTATTTTTAATATTTCTCTACTTTTTATTTTTATTTTTTTGGTGTGTTTTCTTTTCCAGATTTTGATTTTGGAGTATGCCAGCGTCATGAAATAAATTTTTACATCCTCTCTTCTACCATAATGAGGAGAACACAGGTGAACAACTCTGATTCTAAAAAAATATACCAACTTTGAACTATTATAATATGTCAAACCTTATTATTCATATCTATTCAGTTTCTAAGTTGGGATGGAGTGTTCCATAGAAGGTTCAGATAATAAGGACCATTGTCGAATGATCTGAATCTATTCATGTCCTGAATTTTGGATACCAAGTAGTAAGAGTGTAGAAATTGAGGTATACCTTTTCTCCATATAGGCCTCTATTACCAATTTTATCTAACTCTATTCTGTTCTAAGTTTTGAGAGTGAGCATTTTAATAAGAAATATTACCTATAGTCTTGAGTCTATAAAGTTGGACCATTCCACTTCTGGGCTTTTTGTGAACATTGAATGTTTTTATCATAAATCATCTTGAAAGAGAATTTTGGGATAAGGTCATTAAAGAGGAGTGAGGTGCAAAATATCTTTTCACCTGGGGATTAGACGTGAGTTTGCTTCTAGATTTAAAGCATGAAGATGTTGATCCAGTGAAGGAAGTGTTGGGCTTGTAGTAGGAGCAATTATATGACTGTTCAAGTGGAAGTGGCTGCCAGGCTGCCAGGTGTAAGGGGGAGAGAGAGAGAGAGAGAGAGAGAGAGAGAGAGAGAGAGGTGTCCAAAAGATATTGAATGGGTGTCTGGGCTTCTGTAAGAGTCATAAATTATTTCTCTTAATTTGTAACTAAGTCATCCATGGCCTTTAATCTTTAGCACAGGCTATTAACATTTGTCAACTGATTTCACTTGCATATAGAAAGTTGAAAAAGACCCTGTTTTCATGTACAGGTTGAAACCATCACGGGCAATATCTTATTTTGAGACTAGAGACAGGATTTCTACAGCAATCACTGGGTATAGCCAGCAATGTCCAAAGAGCAGGATGTTATGAGGAACGAGTTGGGGAATAGTTACATGAGAGCTAACATGTGCCAATAAAACTGACAGTCTTTATTTAAAAAATAAAGGTACCAGCAGCAAAGGCAAAGTTCTGGAAGCAAGATAAGATGCCCTAAATGGAAAACAGTAATACTACTACGAATGCTAATCATGTTAATAATAATAAATGATTGAATACAATCATAAGATCTTTGAATTTGGCATTTATTTAAGCAGTTTCATGAACCATCTTACTCAATCTTCATGATAATCATACGAGTTTATTAGTATTTTCCCCATTTTTAAGATTAAAGAACTAAAATACAGAAGATTAAGGGAAGTCCAAGAGTCCAAGATCACATGCTAAGAAAGATGGGTAATCTTTCTGAAGAGCTTCTGTTTCTAATTGCCATATTATTCTATAAAATGATGCCACCAAATTGGGGAATAGTTACATGAGAGCTAATGTGTGCCAATAAAGCTGACAGTCTTTATTTAAAAAGTGATCTTCATTTGCAATTTTATTTTCAAATGAGTAAAGTTTGAAATATTTGGATGCATTCTTACTGTAATTTTATTAGTGTTACTACTTAATTTCATTGATAAAATATTACAGTTTTTCTCTCAAGAAATTCTTTAGGATATTTAAACTTATATAGATATAACATCTATTAAAAAATGGAAGGAAAATGAAACAGTTAATTTTAAAACATTCATTACTGACGTAGCTTCCAAATTATGTTGATGCTTACCTTGACAATTACATGATGTAATTTTAGATTTTAAGGCAAAGAAAAAAGAATTATTTGTCACAATATGTTTTCACTGAGGATATAGGCACCCAATTGAACTTTGAATTTATTCTATGTGTATTCATATATATCTCTGGCAGCCCAACCTTAGTAGGTAACATAGCATCATGAAATGTTAGTGTTGAAAGGGTCTTGGGACCAACTTTGTCATTGGGAATGAGGATGGGAAAATTGAGGCTCAGGACCAAGGACAGCGGTATAATCCTCAGTATCCCAACAGCGGTTCTATATTGGATATGAGCGTGGAGAACAGGGAGCCTATTTGAAATCCAATATCTGTGCTGCAGTCACAGTGCTGGTTATTTGGAATATATGTACTGAGAGAACAAACTGGAGGTTAGATTAAGAAGGTTGCTCTTGGATTACGAAGGCAACCTAATGACTGAGCTCTACTTTCCTCTCAGTTGCGTTTTAGGGTATAGTTGAAAAATATTTTCATTCCTCTCTCTCCACCTTACTCTTTTCCCTTAATTTTAGTGTCCGTACCAAATACTTTTTGGATTTGTTATGATGTTTGAGCAAAAAAAATAATTTCCCCACTTGAAATTCCTTTCAATGTGCCTAAATGAAAATTACAATTATGTATTAAGTGATTGATTGGTAGTGTTTATATGTAGTTATCTGGGCAAGAAGCCCTGCACAAAAGCAGTTGTGTTGGGGGTAATTCCCAATTATCTGTGTGAAGCTGAAAGAATATGTGTCCTTCAAAATCGCCAGATGCCATTTCAGGAAAAAGCACAAATCAAAACAGAAATATACTGTTCTCAGCCAAAGTCTCTTGTAGAACAAAGTTCTAGATAACAAGGATCTAGAAAACAATGACTAAATCAGACATTCTCAATCTCAGCACTACTCACATTTGGGACAGATAATTCTTTGTTGTGAGAGCTGTCCTATGTATTCTAGAATGTTCTAGCTAGCTAGAATGCAATTAGTGACATTTTATAATTGAGTCTCATCCATGCATGCATTTCCTTTGGCTACCTCACTTCAATGACAGTAAACAGCATGGCCTTTCAAGTTTTTAAAAGTACAGGTTAAAAAAATCCAGTAACTGCTCACATGAAAAGCAGTTTTAAAATATTTTAAAATTGCATCTCATTTTTCCTCCTAAAAGCCTTGTAAGTTATGTTAGAGGTTTGTAAATAGTATTGCCATATTACAGGTGAAGAAACAAAGTCACAGTTAAGGCCACAATGTTTATACAATGATAGATTTAGAGCTTGAGTCTGTTGCAATTGCTTGCAAAGCTTCTGTCCAGGACACCATTGTGGTGAGTGGAAGGTGTGAGGCTGAGGACAGCTTGTGTTCAAAAGTGGGTCCTACCAATTACCAGCTTTGGGAAATTAGGCCAGTAGTTTAATCTTACCACTTTTTTTTAAGTTTTTTTAAATTTGTAAAATAACAATTTTACATTATGAAATTAGAAGGTACTTTATAAGGTATTGTGAGGAATATATGATCAGTGCTTGTAAGTACTACATATTATTTTCAACAATTATAACAAGACTTATACCATTATTCTTATTATTATTGAGAATAAAAAATATAAATGCACTTCCTAAATTTGGGGCCAAACTTTATTTATGAGCCATGTGGCCCTGCAACACTGATTCATCTTCTCTCTTCCTCAGTTTTCTTATCCATAGAAGGTAATGATGGGGACTATCTCACATTGCAGCGTTTTGGTGAGGATTCAATTTTTTTGCTTTATTGATTTTTAGAGAGAGAGAATGGAAGAGGGAGAGAGAGACAGAAACATCGATGAGAGAGAACATTGATTGGCCACCTCCTGCATACCCCCTGCTGGGGATAGGGCCCACAACCTGGGCATGTGTCCTGACCAGGAATTAAACCAGTGATCTCTTGGTGCATGGGTCGACACTCAACCACTGAGCCATACTGGCCGGACAAATTTTGGTGAGGATTAAATGTCACATAGTAAGGGGTCACAAAATGTAAACAATAATACTGATGATGATAATAATGATGATAATAATTATTCATTAAATACTTTGGCATTTTTTTCACAACTAAATTTGAGCTTAGCTTGAACAGTCTTGTCTGACACTACCTTTATTAGTTGGGATTTTTGTTTGTAAAGCCATAGAAAACAGTTGTCATTTCAGACAAAAAGGAAGTTTTTGGACAAATACTGTTAGACAATCAGAGCAAGGCTGGAGGTCTGGGTCTGGAAAATGGTCAGATGCCCAGAGAAACCAGAAGACGGATCAGAAGCTGTAGCAGAAATCACCCAGCAGGAACCGTGTGAATGTGATCACCATGGTCAATAGCTGCTACCTGGTCCCCACAGCCTGAGCTACTCCCTGGAGAGTAAAGGGCCCTGGAGAGGGGTTGGCTCAGCTCCCCTTGGCTGCATGGGGCTGGGGGACAGACAACCTGCGTCTTTGGCCCCTGTGGTGTGTGGGCACAGCCTCGCCCCCAGAATTACACAGCACATGGAAGAAAGGTAATTTCTAAACAGAGCTGGGTGGTGTTATAAGGTAGCTTGAGTGGTGGGCAGCCAAAGGGTTGTGAATGTCTCTTATACTTTCTGCTAATATATTTACACACACACACACACACACACACACACACACACACAGAGAGAGAGAGAGAGAGAGAGAGAGAGAGAGAGAGAGATGGAGAAAATGAGAGGTTTTTCTTCTAACAATTAGTCACTACAGTACTCAATATAAGTAACACTTTTATTTTTAAATGATAAATTACTTTATTAAAATAGATCAGTTTTAAAATCTCTAGGAAGCTAGAAATCTTACTGAAAATAAAAACATGTTAAAAATAAAAAGTAGCTGCCAGATCGGGCTGGTTTGGCTCAGCTGTTAGAGTGTTAGCCCTTGGACCAAAGGGTCACAGTTTCGATTCCAGTCAAAGGCATGTACCTGGGTTGTAGGTTTGATTCCCAGTCTTGGTCAGGGTTGAGTGGGAGGCAACCAATCAGTGTGTCTCTCTCACATTGATAGTTCTCTTCCTCTCTTCCTCCCTCCCTTCTACTCTATCTATAATCAATGAGGAAAAATATATCCTTAGGTGAGGGTTAACAACAACAACAACAACAACAACAACAACAACAACAACAACACAGTAGCTGCCATATCGTATAAAAATGTTTTAATAAAAACACATGCAAAGTGCTTTGGAATAACAGAGAAAAGTCATAATTATAATGGTGATATGACCTCAGACCTAAAGTAGTATTTGGCCAAGAAAGAAAGGAAAGAGAACACTCCAGGCAGAGAAAAATCAAAGGTGAAAGAAATATAAGGAAGAGGAAAAAACACACATTCCAAGCCTCTTTTAACTACTTGTCTTATCTTAGCTCCATTGTTTCAGTCATTTTATGTCCTCTGTGATTTTTTTAAAGTGATAGCATTGTTGTGTAATACTCAGGTGTCTGCTTAGATAATGTTGAATGTGAAGAGTCATGCTTCTGGAATAACTTCACATGAGCAGTATTTCTACAAGTGCCCTCCATCAAGGACTGCCATGGAGAAAGCCGTTTTGTGAATACTATTCAGGAAAGGGGAGAGGTGCCTACATTTAGAGAGGAGCACAATTCTCCTCTGCTGATCTAATCTTATTTTAATATGCCCTTAAACTCATTTTGATAAGATTTAAATCAGGAGGCCTGGCTCCAGTACAACTGTGGTTGTATCTGTTCATATAACATGCTGCAGAGGGTGGTGAATTTGTGGAATGAATTAGCAACATTAATTACCCACTAAAATTAATTAAGGTAAAGGCGGGCCTTAGAACAAATGACCCATGCGGGCAATTAGAATAGCTCTACATGTATAGATAAATCTGCCTCTCTTTCCCTGTCCAATCACAGTAAAGCCGATGAAAATTAATCTCCTGTGAAAAAGTATTAAAAGACTCAAATAGACAAGTGTAGCCTGACTTTACATAAAAGGTGGAAAATGATGATTCCAGATTTGGTCCACTTAGGTCAGGGTTCAGCAGACTTTTCCTGCTGAAGAACCAGAGAGTAAATATTTCAGGCTTGGAGGGTCATAAGTCTGTGTTACAACTACCTAACTCTGCCTTTGTAGAGTGAAAGTATCCATAGACAACATGTAAAGGAAAGGGCATGTTTGTGTTTCAATAAAACTTTATTTATGGACGTTGAAGTTTGAATTTTATATAATTTTCACTTATCATGTCATATTATTGTCCCCCTTTTTTTCCCAACCATTTAAAAATGTAAAAACCATTCTAAGCTCACAGGCTGTACAAAAACATGTAGCAGAACAGATTTAGCCTATGGACTATGGTTTGTCAACTGCTGGTTTAAATAGTGAAAAAATGATGACATGAAATAACTAAGATCTATGATTCCATGTGGCCCAAATCTGACAAAAATAAATAATACATACACTAGCCTAGCATCCCTGAGAGGGAATGATATAGTGGAGCAAAACACATTTTTAAAATCATGTTTCATTAAGATATGTGGCTGTTCTCCAAGATGTGACTTAATCACATATTAATGAACCTTCTTCAGAAATTATTCATCAAAAAGTGCCACTTATCTTGTCTGTATGAGAATATGACTTTGAATATCACTTGGAGCCAACTGGGTTAAATGTTTTAATTGCACTTGAAATTTCTTCTAAATCTGTCCAAATTTTTGATAAGAATTGATATTTACTAGAAAATGAGACACAGATGATAAACCTAATAACACAACATTGACCCTATAAGTTGAGGGGGAACTATGGTGTGGTATTCTCCTCTGAGATGTGCTTTGGAAAACCCCCCACAAAAAACAATTTGTGCAGAGTGCTTCTCCCAAATGTGTATAAATGTCCAGAGATATGGTAGTGGGAAGGGGTTTGTGAATGCCTTGAATTTTGATGGGAAAGAAAGTTTGGGTTAAAGTTTGACTGAAAAAACTTCTCTCTTTATATAGAGCTCTTGTCTTGTTAGGCACAGGTCCAGAAACCTTACCATCATACATATTTATAGTCTTGTGCTTTTACGTATGTGTATATATATAGTTCTCTATATAATTATAAATTCAATGCATGCATCACTGTGTACATTGCACACACACAGGCAACAGAATGCCATAAATCACTTTGTGCGCTCTGGGGTGCATCCCTTACTCTGGGGAGCAAACGTCCTATTGGCTCTCACAGCAGAGATGAAAAGCCATCTGTTTCCTGCTTCACTAAGATTCTGTTTTGAATAGCTTCACACTTACAGTGGTGCATGGA
This sequence comes from Molossus molossus, assembly GCF_014108415.1. Lineage (NCBI taxonomy): Eukaryota > Metazoa > Chordata > Mammalia > Chiroptera > Molossidae > Molossus > Molossus molossus. The sequence continues at coordinate 25,623,045 of NW_023425366.1, read as the reverse complement.
ACATTGCTGCCCACTTGGGAGGGAGGATACGGAGCTAGGCATGAAGAACATTCCTTTCAGTTGTGGCCTATGATAAGCTTGATAAATCTGGCAATTTCCATGAAGAAACCCCTGACTTCTGGGGCTCAGTCAGGCCTCAGGGGGTGGGTGCAACAGCCACAACACAATATGCATTTATTTTGCTACATATTGAATTTTATATTCATTCTGAAGGCTGAATTTAGGCAAAACTGGTCAGTTTTGAAGGATTTTCAATATTTCTGTTACTAAAAGTAGCAGTTAGCCCCTTTATGGTGGGTGCATTTCATATTACCCTACAGTGATGGAATCTAACACACTGCACATAAGAAAGTATCTGATGATATCTGTGTAGTGAATTTAAGACACTCTGATACCCTTTTCTGGCATAGTTGAATGTAAATTCTTATCTAAATGTTGAATAAAGGCTTTTCCCTTTATTGAAGTGATTGCCAACATTTGTGATTAGACAATGATAGAAGCAGAGGGTAGAAAGCTTCCTGGCCCCTCTGGACTTACTGTTCTTTTGACCTACTTACCCGTTCTCAGACTCTACATCCTTTCTCAGTTACTTTGGAGAAGAAATAGATCTGCCAATCAGGTTTTGTTTCTGAAAGAAGCGTCACAAAAAGTAATGGGAAGAAAACCAAAAGAAGGCATGACTAAGGATGTGTGGTCAGCAAAAGGGGAAGGACAATAGTGGGAAGTCAATGTCTCTTTTGCATTGGTAGACAAAGGGAATTGTAATTTGGGGAAAGTTATATGCCAAATTGCATTCTCTAGTCCTGACCTTGACCCTCACATCGACATTCATTTTAATGATAAAGATGTAGAAGTGAATAAAATTAATTAGAACATTTTAAAATGGTGCCAAAATAAAGAATATTTTAAAATCAAACTAATGACAGAATGAGCAGAAATAGGCAGAAATAGGTGAGTAAAACTGAAATGCTCATTACAAATAAAGAATAATAATATAGATGGCCTGATATCTAATACTGGACTGAAGGTCTGGAGTGAACACAGAGTATTTTTTTACATACTGGAAATAACATTTCACTGGTAAGCAAAAAAAATTATAACTGGCTACTTGGGACATTTCCTAACTGAGGACTTTATAAACTCTAGGCACTCTTGCATTTTTGAAATTTTATTTAAGATTATATATAACCAGTAACTTTTATTTTATGTTAGTGAGAGATTAAAATGTTTGAAGTATAACTTGGTGGGGTTTCTGAAACAATTATGAAACATACTAACAAGATCAATAATATCAACAGTATATGGGTAGTTGCAAATGTATATTTAGAGACCAACAAAATATGGGGATATCACAATTTGACTTAACAGCCAAGGTAGGAACCATATGCTTACACCACAATCAACAGTGCACTGAACGTGGCCAGAAACTTCCCTCTGGAGTGAGTAATAAAATCAGGGCAGGAGGCACAAAAGTCGATATTCAAGGCTTCAGTAAGGCAGATGGCTCCAACCCCAAAGACCGAATTCAATAGCTACTCTGCTGTAATTTTTTTGCCAAACATATATTAATATTTACTATTCCTTTCCAGATATTTTGGACATTAAAAAGACTCGAGGGAGAAATGGATCTCTTGCCAACTTCAAAGCCATTTTGAAATGGAAAGAAGCCTAATGCTAAGTTTAGGCTATAGGTCTGTGATGTTTATAGACTTGGCATTGCACTGTATCATGAGTTCTAACAATAAATTATCTTTAAAAGGCTCACAAATCTTCTTGATCTCACATATCTCTTTACAAATAACATTTTGGTGAGTTGAATGTAACTCCCCTTCCCTCCACCCCTTCCCTTCTGGTAACCATCATTTTGTTACCTGTATTTATGACTTTGTTTTTGTTTTGATTTGTTAATTCATCTTTCAGAGTAATGTTAAACTCTATTCTCACTATTAGAGAATGAATCCATAAGGACCTTTTGGCACTATGAAGGTTTTGGTTTAGCTTGTAGATTTTTTTTTTGAAAGTGGAGCTTCTCCTGTTTTTTTTTCTCCAACTTCTAAGTACACAATAGGTGCCTAATACATGAACACTGGCTTGACTTACTGAGAGGGAGTGGAGAGTACCCGTCAAGTAAGACTGATTACCCAGCAGCTCTTGCTGATTAGTATCTTCTTGCCATTTGTAGCTTCAAAACAAACAAACAAACAAACAAACAAATGAACAAACTGACCATGAAGTAATAGATGTGTTCATTAACCAGAGGATGATCCTTTATAGAGTATATGTATAGCAAATTGTACATTGATGTATACAATTTATACTTAAATATCTTAAAATTTTTACTTCAATTATCTTACAATTCTATTTGTCAATTATACCTCAATAAAACTGACATTTAAAACAAGAAAAAAAAAACTGATTTATGTCTTTTGAAGTCCTTTTTCGAAGTAATGTTGACTTACTTCAATTTCTTTCTATGAAGTATGTATGTGTATGTTTCCAAAAGAATCCTGGAGAGGCATCCATGTGTGAGGGCAGTGGCTAGAATCTGAGGAGAAAAAATGTTCTACATAGTAAAGAAAAGATATGCATGCTTGCATATGTATCTGCATTTGGCCAGAGGATTTTTTTTCCCTGCAGCTGTAAAACCACCCACTCTCTGAGGAAGGAGCAGTGTTGAAATGCCCACTCCACCTGAGGTCTGCAGGTGGAGACAGTCAGTTTCTAAAACGTGATTTGAGGGTATTTAATTTTCAAACCACAATTTACTGATTGGCTTATCCTCTCGTAAATATATTAACATGAATGAATCTCTATTTTCTTCCTTCCCTCCTCTAAATTTTATTTAAAAAAATAAGTGGAAAAACTAATAAAAAGCAATCCCCTTAAGATTAGTAACAAACCTGCATTATTTTCTCCTAGAAATTAAAAGTTTAGAGGTGGGAATGTAATGATTTGTAGGCTTCTTAATGATTTCCTGAAAATTCAGACCAGAGAGGAATAAGTGGGAACTTGGGAAAGGAGGAGGCCATGAAGAATGAGTTGACTTAAACTTATTGACTTAAATCATTTATTTGACTTAAATCATATGAACATGATTTTTTTTTATGACCATGCTTATTAGTGCACCTGAACTGGAATACAGAAGTTCAAGAATATAACTAAGTTAGTTAAACACCAATCTCCAAAGGTACCATTGACTTAATTTTAAGTTGAGACTCATTAGCAAAAATGGAAACCAGATTATGGCTGTTGTACAGTCTATTTTCCTATTGAAAATATAAACAAATATTTAGTTGTCACTAAATTTATCTTTAATGATTGATTGATTTGTAATGACATTAGAAAAATAATTACACAATGTTGGAACCTCACGTTTTATAAATAAGCTTTTCAGTTAATAAATAAGTACATGTTATGGAAAGATGAATACTAAGCTATTTTTTACCTATATGTAAAGTTAATGAAACTGAAAGCATTCAACTTATAATCAAGCATTTGATTCTATAAAATTTTATGCTTTTTTTCGAAAAGGGCATAAAACATGAGTAAAATTCAAATATAAGAACAGCCCTTATTCTTGCTTTAACAAGCATAGCAGTCAAATAAGGACAATTATATAAAATGGATTTCATGCATGCACCAGAAGTCTTTAGCAAAGTACCAGAAAGATGCTCTACGACACATCCCAGACAACCTTGTTAAAATAATCTCCACTATTCAAGGTTGGCATTACAGATCTATTACTTAAACTTGTATTGAGGAGTAGACAGAAAGAAGGTGAACTTGGGAGCTCTTAGGGCCCCTGGTTCTTGCTGTGGAAAGACAGCCAGTTTGCAGTAAGGGAGAATGAGGCTAATATACACAGAGATGCAGAAAAAGGGTACAGCTGGAATGCTGCACTGCACAAATCCACGGAATTCACAGCTGCACCCTCAGTTCCTCTCTAAGTGTGATGTTTTATCTGTTCCATCAATTCCACGAGTCAATAGTTTTCTATGTTTTTTGCTTAAGCTGTGTAGGTTTCTGCTACTGGCAACCATACCTCTATAAATATCTGTTTACCCCACACTTAGGACTTTTTGTGACTCTGAAGCCTTGATATTCCTCCTCAAACACTGAGCTGTTCTTTCTGCACTCTTCTGAGTGATTCATCCAATGCTTCCGTTGATTAGATCACCATACAAAGTGGAATCACCAAGTCACAGAAAACACTCCCTACTGAGTGTCAGAACGTGACATTACTTATATAAAAGACAAAAATGGATACTGACTAGCTTCTCCTGAGTCCAGGACGAAACAAACTCCTTCTTGGAGAGAAAAAAAATCAGCTTCCTCTGAGACTGCACATTGTTGGGGCTTTTTCATGAAAAAGGAGAGTATGAAGAGTATGCCCAGGATTGTCTATGTAGGCAGGGTGACAGAAAGAGGCAAGAAGAAGTTAAATTGCTCTGCCTACAAAGAGAAAAAAGGAGTTTTTACATTGGACACAAGTCAGAGTAAGGCCGTCTGTGTGCATCAGAGCCACTCTTTATGTGACACTGAGAATGTGCAGAGTCACCTTATTCCCACAAAGAGGCTGCTTTCTGAGTAACTGAAGTTTCTGGTTAACATAGACTTTGTGTCATGGTCAGGGTTGGAAAGCTAGGCTCATTTATTCTAGTTTTGACACTTTCATTAGTTTTGGGTCAAGCTGATTGATTTTGGCTCAGGGCTGTCTTGAACAAGCAGGCTCCGCTTTGCACCACCGTGCCTTTCGGGATTGATCTTGTTGCTTCCTGAAAACTGTTTATGCTCATATATATTGTCCATTTTATTGAAGTTGAGCTCTTAAATCAAAATTAAAAGCCACACTCATAATTTAAATCTTCTAGATTGAGATAGCGCAAAGTGAACATTCATGTGCGGGCATGGACACACATTTTAGCATATTGGCCTTGAATCTTATTGAATTCCATCAAGGACATTTTGACATATGGCCTGGATACATGCATTTTATTGAATGTGTATTTATTTATTTAAGTTACTTTAAGGTTTAAGATACCAGAGGATATATACCATATTGTCTCTAGATTATCGGCAACAAACTACTATTATTTTATAAACCATACATGAAATAGACCATAAAGGACCACAGAGCAGACCAAAGGAGCTTGAAGTCCTCTGTTGATAACACCTGAGTTGAAGAAAGAAGTGGAAGGGTAGTTTTGTGGGTTTATTTTTTGTTGTAAACCCTCACCCGAGAATCCTTTTCTATAGATTTTTAGAGAGAGTGGAAGGGAGAGGAAGAGAGAGAGAGAAATATTGATGTGAGAGAGACACATTGACTAGTTGCCTCCCACATGACTCGGACCCAAGCTGGAGATTGAATTTGCAACCCAGGTACGTGCCCTTGACTGGAAATCAAACCCATGACCCTTAGGTCCTTGGGCTGATGCTCCTACCATTGAGCCAAACTGGCCAGGGAAGTTTTGTAGTTTTAGAGTAGGGTAACTGAGTTGGAAATAATGTTAAGATAGAGGACATAGCATTATACCCTTAAATTAAGAAATTGTCTGCAATGTTTTCTATATTTCTATTTCTTTCTTTACTGAAAATCAGTTACATTGAGTTGCACACTGTTATTAATAAACATCAGGTGATTTTGCTTCTGCTTTGGTATTAAAATTTCAGGTTTGTGACTTTCATGAATGTAGGAACTTAAATTTTAAACTGTAGAAACAATACTTATTTCTCAGGGATGGTTGTTCCAAATAATAAGTGACATTTACTTAATTTTTGTACATTATGTTAAGTTTTTGGTTGAGAACCAATACTTTTTTTCTATAATGACAAATTTCTAAAGATAAATCTATGTTTTAAATCAATCCCTCAGTGCAGTCTCATCTTTTCAATAATGCCATTTTGATGAATTTTACATTAGTTCTAAAAATCTAACCTAATACATTTCTATAAATTCCTAACTTTGTACATCTTATTGCCAAGCTTTTAAACCCAATTTAATAATAGTGAAAAAATGTTATTCTATTTTTTCTGTTTTTACAGATAGGCAGCCAAAGGAATTTATGCATCACCTTCTCCCTTGAAAATCTGAGGTGTGCCAGATTCAATTCCAAGTTGATACTTTCCTGAAAAGGGGCTTTTCTAATTTTTTTGGTGGCTTCTGAATTTTATATATTTTACAAATGTAAGCAAGCCAATCAGTGAAATCACTGCTATGTCATAGGTATTATGATTAAAATCCAGACCACAGAACAGGGGAGATGGAGACAAAAATAGAAATAAGACAGCAACCAGATACATAAAGCTGGGCTTCCCTTTTGAGAAACACACAGAAAATGCACCCTTAAAGTATGTGCCCAAATTTTATTGTTGACTTAGGACAAGTTGGTATCTCGTTTTAATTTTTAAAAATTCAATCAATTTTTCTGATCTTGTTCTGTAGTGTAAGAATATGGAGAAAAAAATATTTTTAGCAGTTTTTAAAATACATTTATTATAGGGGGAGATCAACTTTGCTAAAATGATGCTATGGAGATGGCAGCAGGCAGGACTGGAGGGAGGGTGAGTGTGTGAGAGAGTAAGCTAATGTATGAGAGAGGGTGAGTGCACGTGAAGGTGGATGACCAAACTTGGGCATTGCAGAGACACAGAGCAGAAGGTTCCTGTGCTGTGGACAGGAGTAGCCAGCTACTGCGGTAAGCAGCTATTCAGGGTGGTTCTCCCTGTGCAGGGAGGTCCTACCATTTTGGAAGATCCCAAGTCTTCCCTGGGAGGAGGCAGTGGGAGTCGCTAGGGCCCAGAAACCTGAACTCATCAGTGCACCTGGCACCATGGGACCAGTGGACACTGTGTCAACACAGACCTGTGCACAGGAGTGGAAATCCTAAGGTGCCAGTCACGGAAGCCAGGGACAGCTGGGAGGCCAGCACTATCCCCCATAGTAGCAGCCCAATCAGAGTTCAGATATACTCCCAGCAACAGAGGCTGGGGAGCAGACACCCATCCCTAGGCAACAGAAGCACAGATCAGCAGCTGAGACCCATCCCCAAAAGCTACAGCAAAACCTGAGCAAGAGTTGAGCCCCACAGGGCAGCAGCACTCCCCAGGTGCCAGCCACTGGACTTGGGGTTCCACAGAGGCCTGTGCAGTCCAGAAGCTCACAAGAGCAGTGGGAAGCTGGAGCCCAAGAGAGATTGGTATAATACAGCTGTCCACCTGCAGGACCTGCAGGGTGCAGGGGCACCAGAGAGGCCTGTGTGACGCAGCAGGGACTGTGTGATCCAGTTACCCACTGGACCTGTGGGGTGCTTAAACACCAGAGAGGCCTGTGCTATGCAGCAGGGACTGTGCCATCTAGTTACCTGTGGGACCTGTGGGGTGCTGAAGCACCAGAGAGGCCTGTGCGACCCAGCAGCCCATAACGTAGGCAGAGAGCCAGGTCCCCAAAGGGACTGTGCGATCCAGTTACCTGCAGGACCTGTAGGGTGTGGAAGCACCAGAGAGGCCTGTTTGATCCTGCTGCACAGAAGATAGGCATAGAGGATGTGAAAATGGTGGCAGAGTGAATGGAAGCTACACATGATCTCCCAGCACCAAATGGGAATTACAATTAAAATAAAGACAAATCCTCAGAAAAAAGCAGCAGGACAGGACCATGTAACCAGGGACACTGGTAGGATCTGTGGAGGCGTGAGAGGGTGATGGGCGGGGGGCCACTGACAGCAGCAGTCTTAGCTGTGAGCAGCGCCCTTAGGGAATAAAGACCAATCCTGCTCCACAGCACAGAGAGCTAGACAAAGCATTAAAATAACCACAGCAACTCACCTGGGGGCTACGGCAGAGGGAGGGTAGACTGGGCTGGAACTCTGTGGGGACAACCGAGATTTACAGGGCACTCAGAGTTTTTGCAGAGATGCCGCCACAAAGGACTGTGGTCAGTGTACTCCTTCCCAGAGCTGTGGGAAAAAGCAGAAGCCCCCACCCTTCAGAGATTCAGCCTTTCCAAGGTGAGGCAAAGAAATGCAAATTGAGGCTCATTAACAATCCTACCCTCTGAAAATCCTCTTATGCAGAACACTAGGGCTACATTCAAAGGCAGTGAGTAACTGAGACTACTAGCCCCCAGGCAAAAAGCGAGAGGATAACTTAACCTTTCCTGGGCTTGTAAATTTACCCAGGAAAGTAAGACTTAACAGTGGTGTTTAACGTGGGCCCACCCAGGCTCATCCAAACCCAGTAGAGGGAGCAACAAACAGCAGGACACCAACATCCAAAGGGAAAATTTGGCAGGCTCCAAAACCCACTGAAATAGCCAAAACGGTGAAACAAAGAAACAAATCCCAGATGAAAGAACAAGAGAACTCTAATGAAGATGAGATAAATGAAATGCAGTTAAGCTAATTATCAGAGGTAGAGTTCAGAGTCATGATCTTGAGGAAGCTCAACAGCATGAGTAAGGACATCAGCACCATGAGTTAAGATATAGAAACACTGAAAACCAACAAAGTGGAAATGAAGAATGACACAGCAGAAATTAAGAACACATTGGAAGGACTAACCAGCAGAGTAGAGAAAGCTGAGGACTGGATCAGTGAATTACGAGACAGGGTAGAAAAAATCAACCAATCAGAAAACCAAAAGGAAAAAATTATTAAAAAACACAAAGATAGCTTAAGAGAACTGTGGGACAACTGGAAATGTAATAACATTCGCATCATAGGAGTCCCTGAAGAGGAAGAAAATGGGCAAGGGTTAGAGAATATATTTGAAGAAACAGTGACAGAAAACTTTCCTAACTTGGTGAAGGAAGAAGGCATTCAAGTTCAAGAAGCACAGAGAGCCCCAAGTAAGAAGAACCCAAGCAAGCCCACATCAAGACACATAGTAATTAAATGCCAAAAATTAAAGACAAAGAGAGAGGCAGCAAGAGATAAGCAACAGGTTACCTACAAAGGAAACCCCATAAGGCTCTCAGCTGACTTCTCAACAGAAACACTACAGGCCAGAAGAGAGTGGCATGAAGTAATTATGGTCATGAAAAACAAGAATCTGAATCCAAGACTACTCTATCCAGCAAGGCTATCATTCAAAATAGAAGGTCAAATAAAGAGCTTTCCAGAAGAAAAAAAAAAAAGGCTAAGGGAATACATTAGCACCAAACCAGCACTGCAAGATATGCTAAAAGGACTGTTGTAATTAGTAAAATAAATAGGAAGAAAAATAGAACCACACTAAACAAAAATAGCAGTAAATAAGTACATGTTAATTATCACCTTAAATGTGAATGGTTTGAATGCTCCAATAAAAAGACACAGAGTAGCTGACTGGATAAGAAAGCATGACTGCCTTAGCCAGTTTGGCTCAGCGGTTAGAGCGTCGGCCTGCGGTCCCGAGAGACCTGGGTTCGGTTCCCGCTAAGGGCATGTACCTCAGTTGCAGTTTGTCCCCGACCCTGGTTGGGTTGTGCGGGTGGCAACTACTCGATGTGTCCCTTTCACATCGATGTCTCTCTCTCTCTCTCTCTCTCTCTCTCTCTCTCCCCCCACACACACTCTATCTGAATAAAATATCGAAAAAAAGTGTCCTCGGGTGAGGATAAAAAAAAAAAAAAAAATTAACGAGAAAGCATGACTCACATATATGTTGTTTACAAGAGACCCACCTCACAACAAAAGAATGACACAGGTTGAGAGTGAATGGATGGAAAAAAACCATTTCAAGCAAACGGAAAGGGAAAAAAAAACACTGGGATAGCAATACTCATATCTGATAAAGTAGATTTCAAAATGAAGGCCATAACTAGACACAAAGAAGACCACTACATAATATTGAAAGGTTCTATCCAACAGGAAGATATAACCTTGGTAAACATATATGCACCCAATATAAGAGTACCAACATATATTAAAAATCTTCTGGAGGACTTCGAATGAGAAACAGACAGTAATACATTCCTAGCACGGGCTTCAACACTCCACTGACATCACTGGATAGATCTTCTAGACAAAAAATTAACAAGAAAACACAGACTGTAAGTGAAGCACTAGATCAAATGGATTTAACATATATCTACAGAGAATTATACCCCAAAACTACAGAATTCACATTCTTCTCAAGTGCACATTGGACATTCTCAAAGACAGACCACATGTTAGGACACAAACTAAGTCTCTACAAGTTCAAGAAGATTGAAATCTTATCAAGCATCTTCTCAGATTACAATGGAATAAAACTAGAAATCAATGGCAACAAGAACATGCAAAGACATTTGAAAACATGAAGGCTAACTAGCATGTTATTGAACAATGAATGGGTTACCATGAAGATCAAGGAAGAAATCAAAAACTTTCTGGAAGGCAATAAAAATGAACACAAAACAACACAAAATCTATGGGATGCAGCAAAAGTAGTTCTGAGAGGGAATTTCATAGCACTACAAGCCTACCTCATGAAGCAAGAAAAATTTCTAATAGACTATCTAACCTCACAATTTAAAGAACTAGAAAGCAAACAAAAAGAAAACCCAAGAGCAAGAGCAAGGAGAAGGAAGGAAATAGTAAAGATCAGAGCTGAAATAAATGACATAGAGACCAAAAAAACAATTTAAAGGAATAATGAAACAAAGAGCTGGTTCTTTGAAAGGATAATCAAGATTGATGGATGAACCCTTAGCTAGACTCACCAAGAAACAAAGAGGGAGAACCAAAATACACAAAATCAGAAATGAAAGAGGAGAAATAATAACTGACACCATAGAAATACAAAGGATTGTTAACAAATATTATGAACAATTTTGACATCCTAACAAATTTGACAATCTAAGCAAAATGGACAAATTTCTAGAAACACAAAGTCTCCCAAAACTCGACCAGGAAGAGATAGAAAACTTAAACAGACCAACAACAACAACAAAAATTTGAAGATGTAATCAAGACTCTTCCAGCAAACAAAAGCCCAGGTCCAGACGCCTTCACAGGAAAATTTTACCAAACATTCAAAGAAGAACTAACACCCATTCTCCTCAAACTATTTCAAGAAATTCAAGAAGAAGGAAGACTTCCAAACTTGTTTTATGAGGCCAGCATAATCCTAATTCCAAAACCAGAAAAAAACACTACAAGAAAGAAAACTACAGGCCAATATTCCTGATGAACATAGATGCCAAAATCCTGGACAAAATACTAGCAAATTAAATCCAGCAATACACCAAAAAAATTATTCTCCATGACCTAGTGGGATTCATCCCAGGGATACAAGGCTGGTACAATATTCACAAATCAATAAATGTGATACACCACATAAACAAAATGAAAGATAAAAATCATGTGATCATATCAATAGATGCTGAAAAAGCATTTGATGAAATCCAGCACCCATTTCTAATAAAAACGCTCAGCAATGTGGTAATAAAGGGATCATATCTCAACATAATAAAGGCCATATATGAAAGGCCTACAGCCAGCATCATACTCAATAGGCAGAAACTAAAAGCATTTCCCTTAAGAACAGGAACAAGACAAGGAAGCCCACTTTCACTCCTCTTATTTAACATAGTACTGTAAGTCTTAGCCAGGGCAATTAGAGGTGAAGAGAAAATAAAAGGAATCCAAATTGGAAAGGAGGAAGTGAAATTGCCATTATTCGCAGATGACCTGACACTATATGTAAAACACCCCAAATATTCCATCAAAAATTTACTAGACTTAATAAATGAATTTGGCAAAGTAGCAGGATACAAAATTAACGTCAAGAAATCGATGGCATTCTTATACACCAATGATGAACTCACAGAAGGAGAAACTAAAAAAAAATTTTATTTACCATTTCAGGAAAAAAATTAAGATACCTAGGAATAAACTTAACAAAAGAAATAAAGGACCTATTCACAGGAAACTACAGGTTATTGAAAAAAGAAACAGAGGAAGATATCAAAAAGTGGAAGCACATACTGTGTTCTAGGATTGGAAGAATTGACATCATTAAAATGTCCATAGTATGCAAAGCAATCTATAGATTCAATGCAATCCCCATCAAAATACCAATGACATACTTCACAGAACTAGAACAAATACTTCAAAAGTTCATATGAAACAAAAAAAGACCTCGAATAGACAGAACAATCTTGAAAAAGAAGAACAAAGTTGGAGGGATCACATTACCAGATTTCAGGTTATACTACAAAGCCACTGGAATCAAAACAGTCTGGTACTGGCACAAGAACAGGCATATAGACCAGTGGAACAGAACAGAGAACCCAGAAATGGACCCAAGGCAATATGCTCAATTAATATTTGACTAAGGTGGCAAGAGCATACAGTGGAGTAAAGACAGCCTCTTTAATAAATGGTGTTGGGAAAATTGGACAGCTACATGCAAAAAAAATAAAATAAAATAAAACTAGATAGACCATCAACTTACACCATACACAACACTAAACTCAAAATGGATAAAAGACTTAAATGTGACTCATGAATCCATAAAAATCCTAAAAGAAAAGGATGTCAGACATCATACATAGCAGAATTTTCACTAGTACATCCCCTAAGGCAACAGAAACAAAAGAGAAAATGAACACATGGGACTACATCAAACTAAAAAGCTTCTGCACAGCAAAAGATACAATCATCAAAATGAAAATGCAACCCATTCTATGGGAGAGCATAATTGCCAATGATATATCAGATAAGCAGTTAATTTCCAGTATATATAGAGTGCTCATACAACTCAACAAAAGGAAGACAAAGAACCCAATTAAAAAATGGGCAGAGAAACTAAATAGACACCTCTCCAAATAAGACATACAACTGGCTAAGAGACATATGAAGAAATACTCAACATCACTAATCATCAGAGAGATGCAAATTAAAACAACAATGAGGTATCACGTCACACCTGTCAGAATGGCCGCCATCAACAAATCATCAAACAATAAGTGTTGGCGAGGGTGTGGAGAAAAAGGGACTCTAGTACACTGTTGGTGGGAATGCAGACTGGTGCAGCCACTATGGAAAACAATATGGTGTTACCTCAAAAAATTAAAAATTGAACTTCCATTTGACCCAGTGATCCCACTTCTAGGAATATACCCTAAGAAGCTTGAAACACCAATCAGAAAGAATACATGTACCTCCATGTTCATAGCAGCACTATTTACAATAGCTAAGATCAGGAAACAGCCCAAATGTCCATCAGTAGACGAATGGAAAAATAAGCAGTGGTACATATACACAATGGAGTACTATGCAGCTGTAAGAAAGAAAGATCTCTTATCCTTTGAGAGGACACGGAGGAACCTGGAAAACAAGCCAAACAGAGAAACCCAAGTATCATATGATCTCACTTATTTGTGGAATATAATTAACATAACAGTCTGAGGAACTGGGTAGTCCCAGAGACGTGGAAGTGGGGTACAGACTGACTATCCCCAGAAGAGGGAGTGGGGGGGGGAGAGAGAAACCACAGAACTTATATGCATGTATGCATGAACACTGGACATGGACAATAAATCAGGGGACAAGGCGGGGAGCATGGGGGAGGGGACTATCAGTGTGGGGGGGGGAGAAACATCTGTAACAAAAATAAATAAATAAATTAAATAAATAAATTAAGTGATGCTATGTCCAGGTTTCAGGGGAAGAAGAGGGCTTCTTGTCATCTAAAGGAGGGAATGAGAGAAGGAAGCAGGTGCGGTATTACAGGGGGCATGGCTGGAAAGGACTGCCAAAGGCTGGGGAATAGAAACCATGCACCTGGAATATGAGATAGTTGAATGAAGTTTTCTTTTTAATGTAATCCTAGGGATCCCTTTGAAATGAACCTTCAATAATTTTATCCAAATTCCCAATTCTGGGTGCAACTGGATTTCTTACAGAAGCTAGTAAAGAAGTTGAAATCTGAGTTAAGTTTGCATAGAAGTAAAAAAGAATTAAGCTTAGCAGTAAAAATAATTTTATATATCTTTTAATGATAAAAATGATTTTTAATACACAACAGTAAACTTTTAAAATTAGATTTTATCTAATTCAAAAACCTGATTTGTCCTGGCTGGTGTAGCTCAAATGGTTGAGTCTAGTCCCATGCACTCAAAAATTCCCTGTTTGATTATTTATTATAGCACATACTCAGGTTTCAAGTTTGATCCTTCATTCTGGATATGTATGGGAGGCAACCAATTGGTTCCTCTCTCACAAAAATATATCTCTCTTTTTCTTTTCCTTGCCCTTTCTGTCTCTGTAAAATAAATAAAAACAGAATAAAGAAAAAAACCTGGTCTTAAATGGTAGACTGTTTTCATAGATCACATTAACAGAAACAGTCCAGTCATAAAAACTAATTAAAAGAAATGAAATTTATGTTATTAAAAATGTTGGAGGGGAACTACTTTGGAAGCTGTAGTAACACATCTTAACATCCTCTTCTTTGCTTCTTTCTCTACTACTGTCTCTACTTCTTTGGCTGCTCATAAACCACTTTCCTTATCCCTCACTCTTCAACCCCCAAACAAATTTCTATCCCCATTCCCATCTCAATTCCAATTGATACCCAATGAATAGCAATTGATATTTATTGAATGTTCACAACCTGTTAAGCAGCCTAATGAATGATGAGAATACATCAGTGGATAAAACAAAAAAGTAGTTTCTGCATTTATGATCCTTTGTCATTCATTCTAAAGGGGGTAACAGACAAATAAAAAGAAACAATAGTCCTGGCTGGTTTGGATCAGCAGTTGGAGCGTTGGCCTGTGGACCAGAGAGTCCTGGATTTGGTTCCCGCTAGGAGCATATATATATATATATATATATATATATATATATATATATATGTAAAATATAGAATATGTCAGTTATAAATGATAAGAGCCAAAAGCAATGATATTTTACAATGTCTGTTGGAGGGAGTGGTGACATGTGAAGTTCTCAGTAGGAAGGGGATTTTGAATAGAAATGTTGAAGAAGTTTAGAAACAAGTTATGCAAATATACAAAGTTTTATGACCAATGCAGCAATATAAGACTCATGATTTGCTTCAGCACCATCACCAGGAACATGTAATGCCATAAACCATTTTGTGAACAGGTTTAATGCCCAAACGTGGAGGCCCTTTTGCTGATGATAGGTCCTTGAATGGATGGTACACAGGGGCTAGACAATTGCCTAAATGTAAATGATCTCCTACAAGCTGGGAACTGCAGAATTCTACCTAAAAGAATGAAGTGGGGGAAGGTAGGAGTGATGGTGAAGATGAAATGTAAACCTACAACAAAAGATGGTAGAGTGTATAGGCAGACGGGATGACGGAACACTTCACATTTAATATCTTTTTTTTTAACTCTTAAAAGTCATTCATTTTTGAAACTTACTAGTTGATTGATAATTATGTTACAATGAAATAATTGTATGTCTCTCTGTGTGCAGTACAGACAAGTTGAAAATCGAGAAAAATCTGTATAACCACCATTGTGTAAATCAACAATTTCATTCATTTGTCACTATTGAATTGACTAATTTTGTTCACTGGGAAGACACAATGTGGATCTGCAGGTGTATACAGGACCCCAGACAGTCTGATACCATATCAAGGGCTCTATCGTTCCACATCAAACATCTTTTGTATAAAGTTTTGTGAGAAGGCCGTTACTAAATAGCGAAGAAGAAAGGGGAGGCGAACTTTGTGTTCTTTTGGGAAAGTTAAAGATAGAGTCAGGAAGCTGCTTAACTTATGGAGATCTTTAACTATGTCAACTGGTGAAGAATAGCAAGCAGACAAAGGCAGATAGTTCTGATAGCCATACAAGCTAAATGTTCTGGATTGAGATAATTATCCGTCGGATTAGATCTGGAATGTCAAACCATGAAATGAAGATGGTTCAACAAGTTAAGCTAATAAATTTGTATTTGATTTAAGAATATTATTTAAAAATTATACACACATATATAATTACATAATAGATATTATCTCTATAAAATTTATGTATATAAATTATATATATATAACATATGTGTATATATTAAACATATATTTAATATAAATTTATGTACATAAAATTAAATAGTTGACTATAGACTCTTGGTGGATTGATTAGGTTTTTGGTAAATATTTTCTCTACAGCAATTTTATTTTTGAAACAGAATCGTTGCACTAGTCAATAGAGTTGGAGGAGAAGGTTTTGCTCCCCTGAACTGGGAGGGTGTTTCAGGGTCCCCCAAGGCTCTGTTCCTAATTTTGGAACCATGATTCTGTATTTTTTTTTGAAAAGGGTTCCCAAATTGACAAACTCCAGCACTAAAGATACCTGGATCCATCCATGCCTGCCTTTAATCACAAAAGTATTCAGAGTATTTCTAGTGTAGTTTGATATAATAAAAAAACCCAAACCCATTAAATATTCTCTCATCCCCCACCTCAGGTCCAAATCAGGCTTTGAAAGTTTGGGGGTCACGTGTTCTGCTGGCTTCTCTTGTCTTTGCTCCCCTCTGGCTCTAGTTAGCCTCTGCTCATGACTTTCTAAGGGAAAAATCACAGGTTGTTGGTACAGTAGTAGTCTGGTGTGGGTGCCTGCTGCCACAGTAAATAATCCCAAATGGACTAATTTTCTCTAATTCAGTGCTTTGGGCTGACCACTAGCGACTCCTCCCCTGTCCCCAAGTCCCAGGTCCCAATAACTACTCCTCTGTTTTGACGTCTCTTTGCTCCTTCAGATAGACCCTCTGTGGGATCCCTTTTCAGTGTTCCCCATAGCAAGGCCCATGTTTGGACTCTGAGAAACTTTTCTGGGTGTGGAAATTCAGCTTGACCCAATGCACTCCTCCCCCTTTACTCTGGGCTTCCATTTTCACAAGTCTCTCTGAGTCACTTTCTCTTGGCTAGAGGTCAAGGGGAAGCTCCACCTTTGCTTCCCCATGGGTGTGTGTGGAGGTCAGTATAGCTTACTGACAACTTACTCTAAAGAAATCTTCCCAGTTCTTCAATATTTTTAGGCTCAGGTCAGCAACTATCTAATGCTGGCAGGATACATCGGGAACTGCTCTCTCCTTGCCTCCACATCGCTGTGAAAATCCAGGAGTGGTTTAGACTAGCATCAGTCTTCAAATATATGTGTATTTGGAGCTTATTATTTTGTGCTTGACCTTAGAGGGATCATGTTGAAGCAGGCAGGGTGGAATTTAATAACCTGTTACACTCCCACATTGGAAAATCCAGGAAAATAGAGATAAACAAGTCTGGAAGAATATTTTGACAAATAGAACCAATGTACAAAAATGTCAAGATAATCCTGTAACGTGAGATTCTGGCCACCCAAGTCTACAGGGACAATTTGGGGCAGTGTGCTCAGAATAAAACCTTTCCATTTCTGACTTGGCCAATCTGCTACATCTTTATTTAAAGTGGTCTATAATTTCCTTTTCTAATCTAGGTTTTGACCTCTAGGTGTAATACTTAAAGAGAAAGCGAGTAGCTGTTTGAAATACAAACTCTAAGACTAATGGATACTTTCTGTGTCCTAAACGGGACCACAGGAAAATGATTCCCACACTTTCATATTCTGGTTATTTCCTTGGTCACGTGGCTCCAATCTGACAACAAAGCCTCTAGGCTTCTACAACAGAAAAATGTACGGTCCAAACACCAGGCAGCGTAACTGGCCCTCGCGAAGAAATAAGGTTTTACTCCAAACTCCATATTGCGTTTGAAATAGAAATAGACACTTACTAATTTAAAAGATTATATCGGATCACTGGGAGAAAATGATTAAAATGTTAAATTCTTATTTGTATCACCGTGGTGGCATTTATTTGTGCATGATCTCAGAATTCAGACACTTGTTTGGCAGGTAGGGCAACAAAGGACTCACACTTGTAGATCCTGGTGTGCATTCTTAGAGTAGATTCATCTGCTACAAAAACCTACATTAAAATGAATAACCTAGAAACAGTTTCCACTTGTTTTGCTGGGACACCAGACGACATGAGCCAAGCTGCCCAGAGGCCTCGGGCTCTCGCAACAGACCCGGAGGGAGCAGCTCGGGGAGGGAGGGACTGTGAGCATTCTCGCGAGACCTGAAGGTGACCGCGAGGTGGCGGTGACCCAGCCGGGAGAGGACCGGAAGTCATTCATCTTGAGCGTCCATTGCTGGAAGCGGCCTCTCTTCATCGGAAAGGGTTTTCCAGGGCGGAGGGAAGACGTCCACCTGGCGGGAAGGCCCGCTTTCTCCAGCTCCTCACCTTCAGAAGTTTTCCTGTCACCGGTGCTGGCCCATTCTCTTTCCGCATTTAATCCCTGTACCGGAAAAGGGACCTTTTAAGTGTCTCAGTCACAGAGCCACTAAACGTGTTGGATAGCTCACTCCTCAAGTCGGGATTCCTTCCTGGTGCCCCTATGGAGCTGGGAAGCGGCACCTGGAGCTGACTGGCCCCTGGGATCCTGAAGGCAGGGCAGCGAGGGCGCAGAACTCCCCTTCTGCTCCTGCTGCTGGGAAGCGGCCTCCTGGGCCTCTCCCCGCCCTCCCGCTGCCATGCTCCCTCCAACCTGCCCACTTCCTGTGGTTGTAGCCACTGTGCTGTGGGGAGCAGCCCCCATCTGGGGGCTCATTCGAGCAACTTTGGGCCACAGTGCCAGAATGGACTTTGCAGACCTCCCAGCTCTCTTTGGGTCGACCTTGAGCCAGGAGGGACTTCAGGGGTTCCTTGTGGAGGCTCACCCAGCCAATGCCTGCAGCCCCATTGCCCCACCACCCCCATCCCTGGTTAACGGGTCAGTCTTTATTTCACTGCTGAGAAGATTCGACTGCACCTTTGACCTCAAGGTCCTAAATGCTCAGAAGGCTGGATATGGTGCAGCTGTGGTGCATAATGTGAATTCCAATCAGCTGCTGAACATGATGTGGAATAGTGTGGCAATCCAGCAGCAGATCCGGATCCCATCTGTATTTATTGGGCAGAAGAGCTCCGAGTACTTGCGTGCCCTGTTCCTCTACCAGAACGGGGCTCAGGTGCTTCTGATCCCAGATGATAGCTACCTCTTGGGCTATTACCTCATTCCTGTCACAGGGGTTGCGGGACTGCTCATTTTGACAGGAGCAGTGATGATACTTCGCTGCATCCACCTGCAGAAACAGATCCAGAAAAATCGACTGACCAAAGAACAACTAAAGCAGATTCCTATTCACCACTATCACAATGGAGACCAGCATGATGTCTGTGCCATTTGCTTGGATGAATATGTGGATGGGGACAAGCTGAGGATACTTCCCTGTGCTCATGCCTATCACTGCCGCTGTGTGGACCCCTGGCTCACTCAGACCCAAAAGACCTGTCCCATCTGCAAGCAGCCTGTTCATCAGGGTTCTGGGGAGGAGCAGCAGGAGAGAGAAATTCAAAGGCAAGAAGGTGATGAGGAAGGGGAGCCAAGGAACCACCACCCTGCCTCAGAACGAACCCCACTTCTGGGCTCTGGCCAAACACTTCCCACATCCTTTGGCTCTCTAGCTCCAGCCCCCCTCATTTTTTGTGGGCCTTCAGCAGATTCCCCATCCTCGCCATTATCTTCTTCCTCTTCACCTACCATCCTGGTCTAATAGCCCCCCCCCCCCAATACACACCCATTTGCACAGCCCCTCTTTCTCTCTTTAGTCCTCTATGTTTAGAGATAGAGGACATTTCCTCCCCAGGTTTCTCCCTTACCCAGCACCATTCTTTTGGGGGGTTTGGGAGTGCAAAGAGATTGGGTGTATACTTACTGGGTTAATAAAACTGTTTTTGTGGACTAAAAAAAAAAATTAGATATGTATGAAACCTGTCAAAAACAATTTGAAAGAGCATATTTTTATAATTTGTGTCAAGGATGAGAAAAAAAATAGAGACTTTATTTTAAATTCCTCTTGGAGTATATTAAATTTACTTTGGTATATTAACATTTCACAGTTGGTCTCATAATGCAATTTCTCATATCTGTAAAAAACTTCAATGCATTCCTTTTAACCATTTTCGATGGGGGTGATTAAGAATTAAGTAATCTACACTTACCTAAATGTTTAATTGTCATCAGTTGATGCCTAAAGAGTGTAAAACCATTGAAATGTCTACATGGTCATGGCAAAAAATAACTTGGTTTTGGGCCACTTGTTCTCTGCTTTTCCATGTGTTAAATGGTTGTGGAAAAACAACAGATTTAATTACTCTATAGCATGTGGTTATTTAGTCATTCACATGGCTAACTGGGGTGGAATTTTAAGAGAATGCTTTCTAGCTTTGTCTTTTCATTTCTTGGAAATAAAAACCTCTTTAAATAAAGGAAATATGCAACATCAAATGCTTTGCACCTAAGTATAATAATTAATTGTTCAACCATGCCAAGTATTTTCTGTGTCTGGAGCTGCTTGTCCAATGGTTTAAGATGGTAGTTAGCTAATAGGGAGTCAG
Source organism: Molossus molossus (assembly GCF_014108415.1). Lineage (NCBI taxonomy): Eukaryota > Metazoa > Chordata > Mammalia > Chiroptera > Molossidae > Molossus > Molossus molossus. Next base: position 25,602,625 of record NW_023425366.1, on the reverse strand, counting down.
CCATTAAATATGCCCTTGCTTTTCAGAAATTAAGGTCACTTTCACTCTTTGATTATTGTTAATGTTAGCTAAGCTAGTTCTCATATGTATGGATAATTTCAACTTACCTCAAACTTCCAGACACTGCAAAATAGTGCAAGTGACTAAATACTCTCAGTACAACACTGTTATTTGGATTAGAATGTTCTATTTCATGCAAGCCTTGGCATAAACACAACACATTGAAATACTTCTATTAGAAAATAGAATCGATTATTATAAGAAGAGATCTATATAAGTTTATATATAGTTTTATTTTTATAAAGATGCATTTAAAACCACAATTTTAGAGCTGAGATGTTCCTATTAAATCAACTGTTAATACTATGGCAATTGATATCTGTTCTATTTACTAATGTTATGCTCCAGGTTTTTATTTTATTTTTTTATTTTTATAATTCTCACAATGCATCCTTTGGCATGAGGTTATATTAAATTTTTTGCATTGAAAATCATAACACAATATTGAGGGCTGCAGTATGTTGGGATTCCCCAAGGAACAGACCTTGAGGTGTAGTTTTGTGTGCATAAGTTGATTGAGGAGTTAAGGAAGCAGAACTGGGTAGAGAGAAAACTTGAAGGGTAGTACAGTTGCATTAGAAACCTCAGGAGATCCCTCAGAGAGCACTGGAGTTGGAATGGCCCTATAGAATTGTCCCAAATCAAAGAAAGGGGGCTAGGTCCACAGAAACCTGAAGTGACCTGTCATTTCTTACAAGATGTCATAGGGGAAGAGGAGTGATCTTGGAATAGGTAGCTTTGTTTAGATAAGAACAATTCCTGGAGCGAGACTCAGCTGAGAACTTTTGACTACCAACATCCTCAGTAGCCAGAGGAATGAATGCTTCAGTTCTGAAGTGAGCAGGTCTGGGCAGGTAACTGCAACAGTTAGTATAGAATTTACTAAGTCTGGGTGGTTCCAAAGAATAACAAGCAAAGAACTTCACAGCTTCGTTTTGGTTTTAATATAATACATTGAAGTTAGTACCAAATGTGAGCAATATAGAGAAGGTGCCTAATTAATATTTATATGAGCTTCCTCTAAAGTGAGTTAATATAAAAAAACTGGTCTTTGTTAAGCTGAATTGGTGAGGAGGTTAAAATAGGAAGCAAGGACTGCTGTTGATCATGATGGAAATATTTACACCACAGAAATTGGCAAATGCTCCTCCCACACCTTACTCCATCAGGATTAGATATATTACTTTCTTGATTACCTAGACTTTAGAATGTAATAGAGAAAATATTAATGCATATTAAACTTAAATGGGTATCATGTCTATAGCCATTCATTGAGAACAGCACAAAAGATTGAAGAAATATTCTTTCAGTATTATTATTGATTCAGCAAATTAATCCTCACATCATTGATGAATGAATGAAGTTGTCACACACATCTTCATTTTTTTCCTTTTGATTTACCCATTGAATAAATGAAAATATTAACTAATATTTATGTCAGAATAAACTAATACTTATTAGTTTGTCAATGACATGAACTTCTGAATTGGAAAGTAGTCAAGCATTTACCCCTATAGAATTCTCTTATACACATAGGAGATATATTCCATGAGCCCCAGTGGATGCCCGAAACTGCAGATAGTGCCAAACCCTATAAATGCTATGGTTTGTCCTATACATACCTACGATAAAATTTAATTTATACATTAGGAACAGTAAGAGATTAACAACAATAACTAGTAATAAAATAGAACAATTATGACAATATACTGTAATAAAAGTTATGCAAATGTGTTCTCTCTATCAAAATATCTTGTTGAACTGTTCTCACCCTTATTATAGTAGATGATGTAAGATAATAAAATGCCTATGTGAGGAGGTGAAGTGAGGCAAATGCCATAGGCATTTTGATGAAGTGTTAAGGCTCCTATTGACTTCTGACAATACATAACAAGCACTTTAGCTTAATTGTTGGCATCAATAGTCTTGTGCTTTGGGGTCATTATTAAATAAAATAAGGGTCACTGGAACACAAGGGATGCAATACTATGACAGTTGATTCTATAACTGAGACAGATACAAAGTGACAGGTGGGCAGATGACTTTATACAGAGTGGAGATGCTGGACCAATGAATAATTCACATCCTGGGTGGAAGGAAGAAAGACTACAAGAAATTTCCTCGTGCTACTTAGAATGGTGCAAAATTTAAAATTTATGAATTGTTTAGTTCTGGAATTTGTCATTTAACATTTTCAGACCATAGTTGACTGCAGGCAACTGAAACCATGGAAAGCAAAACCATTGATAAGGCAACTATATTGATGCAAACAAGGGAAATACAAGTTCCTTTGTCTCCGAACTTTTCTCAAAGAGCCATCTTAACACCACACATTTAAAAGATCTATTTATTCATTCATCCTTGCACCCAACTAATTAGTAATTTATTCTGTAAACATTGTGTATTAGTTATAAAATGGTGTGCAAGACAAATATGGCCCCACCCTCAACTGGAGAGGAAATATTAATTGTACAATGTAAAATGTGATGAATACTCTGATGAAAAAATATATGTTGAATACTTCTCAGAGTAGAGGTCTAGAAAAGCATGATAAAATAAACAAAAGTTATGCTGAGACCTCAAAGATGTTTAAGGGTTTGACGAAGAAATGAGAAGAGGCAAGGGTATTTAGGTAGACTGCAGCACAATATCTGCAAACCTATAGAGAAAGAGAACATGGTGTGTTCTATTATAAGCAGGGAGTATGGAGTGACAAAGCTGCCGGTATGGGTACAGACTAGAATTTGAAAGGCTCAATAAACTGGTTAGAGAATTTGAAGTTCTCATCAGGACTGATGTGTAGAGAATAGGTTACCAGGTAGGAAGAGGGAGCATAGCTAGGACCTGGGAAGCCAGTTAGAAAATGTGTAGTAACCCATATAAGAGAGGATGGCCACCCGACCTCAGGTAGTCACTCTGGGATAGAAAAAATAATGTTATCATTCAAGAAAACTTTCTTAATTGCAAGGGACTGAAGGAACTTGAAGAGATCCAAGTGAATAAAAGTTCACAATCAGAAGACACAGGTAAAACATTTGTCTCTATGCAGGTCAGTTCTATCACCTTTGCAATGGTGATTACTTTAATTTATTTTTGAGAGCTATTGTTTAATTTTTCCTTTGAACAGAATTGATGAAACCTTGTTACAGTTGGAGAGACAAAAGAAACAAAAAAGAAAATATAGAGGAGATACTTTTCTATAAGTTTATTATTTAACTTATAATAAAAATCAATAAAATGCCAGATATACATGCTATCTGAGCCTATCAATACAATGTGGTTGGACAGACCAGGGTCTCCTGTGGTCTCCTTTGAAGGAGATGAAGACCATGGATAAGGACTAAAAGCTGAGAGGCCATTTAGGTCTGGAGCTTTTACCTTTTTGATTGAAAAAGGCATTAAGGTATTGCAAAAATTAATGTTAGAAGAAGACAAATGCAGTAAATATTAATTATTGCAAAAAGACATGGCACTATTGGTTTATAAAAGCTCATTCAAAGTTCCAAAGATCATAGCTATATTTCTTTCAGTACTACATAGATGTGATGCTTAAAGGATCTCCATTTGTAAATGTGATCTTTATTCAACTTTGACCATAATTAGTGATTATGTGTGGCTGGTGTGCTCTTGTTATCACTTTAGGTTATTGTTTTTGAGAATTTTAAATTACCTATTTTTTAAAGATAATTTGTTTACTTAATAATGAAGAGGATCTTTGATTGTCTGAGATTGCCTACAGTGGCCTTAATAGTTAAAGAAATGGTTTACTTTGCCTGGCAAAGGAAATGGGACCCTAGGATTACACCCTTGAGAGATGATACTTCATTTCAAATTGGAATTCACAGAGTAATTGCAGCCTGTGGTAATGCATCTTCAACATCTTAAAATAGCTGTTAGATGGGTAGAGCTTTTCCCCAGAGGAATGGCAGTGTTCATTAGATATCTTTTGTCTCTTTCAAACTACCAGTGTAGCCTTTGAACAGTGCAGAAAGATACACAAGATTTGATCATTTCTGAAGTGATTTGAGAATCAACTGAAAACAAATACATTCTCATCTGTTTTGGATTACATTACACATAAAAATAAATAAAACAAATAAATAAAATAATAAGTGAAAAATTTATATTTGGGTTAATTTTAGTGTGCTTAAAATTTGGACTTTTTGGAGCTCTTCCATAATGTACAAGCAAGTAACTGAATAAATTCTTCTTGCAGTGGGCCATTAAACTCATTTTATCTGTGTTCATAACAGAAAAGCATGTAAAGAAGAAAAACATTTTTTTTTTTCTATCTCCTTTAGGCAAACAGTGACTGACAGCAAAATGAAATATTTTTTTGCTCTTAATTGCACAAATTGAGCCAATGGTTTTCTTAAATATTCAGTGAACTGGGCTATTTGACTATTTTTTTGTTGTTGGTCAGAATTTAGACAGAAAAAAATGTTAAAATATGATTAAAAAAATAAAGGCCTTTGAAGAGTCCTTCATTTACATAGAATGTTGTAAAGCACAGAAAAATGTGAAGGTGGAGTGGAATGTGGCCAGTGGGGGACTAAAACAAACCTAAAAGATAATGCAGAGGCTGCATACAGGTCCTTTTCTGATGGATGGAAACTGCCCGAGCCAGGGAAGCCTGCTGCAAAGGGAGCATATGGGTTGAGATGAGAGCATGGCTGACACGTAGTTATAAAAATACCAAAAGCAGAAGAAAAGACAAAACCAAGTTACAAAAACAAGTATGGAGTTCAGTTAGAATGGATTTTATATGAAATTGGAAGAGCAAGTAAGTGGGTAGCAGAGTCAGGTAGCAAGGTTGGGTGATCAAGGAGACTGGGACAAAATGAGATGGAACAAGGTGTGCTACAGGTTGATCCAATCAGTTTTGGAACTAAGTCTGCAAATGCAGCAGCAAGTAGATCGTTAATATGGAAATCCTTTAATACAGTGGTAGCTGCTTAGAGGAAACCCACTGGGTCCAACAGAGGACAGGCAGGGACTTGATGTCAAGAATAAAATAGCAGGGGTTTCAGCTACCCCGAGTCTGTAGAACAGAGAATGGTGCAGCAAGCAATGTCAGCAGCAGCACAGCTCCAGGAGCTAAAAAGTAGGCAGATTCACTCAAACATTATGCAAAAAGCACTAATTATTTCATGGATATAATTCAAGGATTATAAAGAAATATCAGAGTTGATTCCTTTTCATCAGGATTCTGAAAATCTAACGTTAGTAATACCACCAACAGCCAAGTCCCTTCTCAAATCAAATATACCTCTTGTAATGCTGCTGTTATATACATTTTATATTTATTTTGTTTTATGACAGCAGGCTTAGGGCCATAGCCAGCTTGGTCTGGAGGTTTGCATGTAGCATGACTCATGATAGCACCGAGAGAAATCATTGCTAAGTAGATAGAAAATAAAATAAGACGTTTTCTTGACACCCATTCTAATTTACTCCTAGGCATGTAGCCATCGAATGCTGAGCAACACAGTCATTCAAGCACTAAACCCAAGCACTAAACCCAAGAAGAAATTTCAGGAAAGGTCTTCACTGTGGTATTGATGGGAGAAATAGGTTTGATTTGCTAAGAACAGTGTTGGCAGCCACTCCAACCATTTATGAAGAAGTCCAGGAAAGTCTTAGCCACTATAACAGATTAATTTAACATCCCTAGAAATAAGATCAAACAGCAATATCATAGCCTACTGTGAGTATTGCTGTTCTTCAGCTGTCTCAGTAAGCGTTTGCAGCTATTTTTCCTCTGCCGCTGATAAAGAATGCCTCTGAATTTGCCATGATTGATCCAATGGCTCCATTTTTAGTACTCAAGTACTTGAATGTGCTCTCTAGATCTTATCTGTTTAACTGCACAATATTGGGATATATAAGTAAGGTTCAGGAAACCATGTGTCTTAGGCCAAATCAGGTCATTGTCCACTTTGCAAATTACGTTTTGTCAAAATACAACCACATTCATTCATTTACATATCATCTCTAGCTGCTTTCCTGCCACAACTGCAAAGTTGAATAGTTCTATTCAGTCCACAGTCAAAACTATTTACTATGTGAGCCTGTAAGAAGAAGTTTCCTGACCTCTGATCTTCAGCCAGTATATTGTCCAATGATTAAGAGCACCAGGGTTCAAATCCCACCTTTCCATTTCCTAGTTTTCTCTATCTGCTGTAAGGGGATAATGATAGCTCATACTACATAAGCTTGGTATAAAAATGAAATTAATCAAATCACAAAGAGTGTTTATATTGGAACCTATAGTGCCCTAAATACTCAATAAATAATAGTGTTGTTATCATTAACTGACACAGTGCATTCTTTCATTTACAAAAATCTGTGAATATCTACAAAGTTCTAGACTGTAAGTGTAGCCAGTGAAGATGAATTAGGGCTCATTCTTTTCCTTGAGGGGTTCATGGTATAGTGGGAAAGATAGACATATAAACTGCTAATTATAATAGAAGGTGATAAGCAAACACATTAAATGTCATTGGAAGTATACAGGAAGGTCAGCTGAGTGATGAAATTTGGCCTTAATCTTTAAGTATGATCTTTAAGTGGAATTTTGTAAGCAAAGTCATGTGTAGAATGGCTCTATGGACAAAAGGAAGACACTGTGCAATATTAGGGCTATGGGAAGGTATGGGGTAAGATAAGAAAATGTAGGTTCTTTAGGTTTATGTAAAAAATGGCAGGAGAAATAAAAATGGGAAAAAGAAGAGGGTTTTAATATATGGCAAAGAAAAATTGCATATTTCAGCTGACTTGGTGTGAATGGTAGATTGGAGAACAATGGGAGCAAAGCAAGTATGGAGAAGCAGGTCTTTTGCGGGTATCTATTGATGAACACATGGAAAACAATTGAATCACAGAAGGTGTTTGAAATAGAAGAGTTCAAGATGTCTTATTAATCTTTGTGTCTTCATGTTTGACATTGAGTGTGTTTCTTAAAGGAGACTTCAAATTGTTCACCATCAATATTAATAGTAAAAATCAAAGAAACAAGTTACACTCTTAGGAGGAATTGGTTTAATAAGAAGGATGCATATAGTTTGAGGAGCTCTTTCTGGCACTGATATGAAGGTGGTTGTCTTTGAGGGAGCCCCTCTGTAATAGTTCTAAGTCCCTGTAGTGCGTAGAAGCATAAGTCTAGCAATCAGTCTGTGATATCATTTAGATTCTACCCCCCCCCAACTGTGTGACTTTATGCATGTTACCCAATTTCTCTGTGCTTGAGCATCTTCTGCATAACTATATTATAGAATTATATGTACATAAGTCCAGAGCTGGTAAATTTTCAGCTGATCAGCAGGTCTCACGATGATCTCTTTTAAGACAAAATCTGGAGTCATTGTTCCCTTTTCTACTTCAGTGTTCCAATCTTTTTCTTTCATATTCTCCATCTCTCACTCACTGTTTTTCCTTCTTCTCCTCCTCTACCTTCTCCTCCTCTTTATTCTTGTTCTCCTTCTCCTACTCCCCCTCTCCCTTTCCCCCCTACCACTCCAGAAAAGTTAAGACATCTTGAAACTATCAGAAATTGTTATGAGAAGCCATCTAATATTATTTTCCCAAGGTGATATAATATGTAAGTCAGGAAAAATGTGTTTTGTTGTTATTGGGCTACATTTGAGTTTTCATAGAATACACACAGGAATTGTAATAGAGATTGGATGAAGGCACAGGTTTCTTATGACATGGAGGGTGTCATGCTTTTAGTGTCCACCAAGATTTCCCTTCTGGTAACATCAAGAATGAGTTTGGGAGAAACTCAGACTCTGTGGGCTATTTCTTCCCATGGATCTCAACTACTTAACTATCCTTGAGTGATTTTAGTTTTGATGAGAAATGCACACTTAAGATAGAACCTTGTGTACAGAGATTGGGTGGGAGAGATAAAAGAAAGAGGCATAAAGTGAAAGTAAGTAGATTCTACAGTAAAATCTTATCATTTTGCTGAGGGGGAAGATGTTATCATCATTTGCTGGTTAGTCACAAAGCAATCTGGGTTAGCTATTAAAACCAGAGGAAAAAACCCTCTATTGTTCAGTATGAAGTATGATCTATTTGAGTTTTGTTTGTTTGGTATTTGGCTAAACACAGAGTTAGCCTAAGATGGTGGAGGGAATCCGGAAAGCTCATAAAATTTGTTTAATCTGTTGGGTCTTTCCTGGTTTTAGGGAAATAGGGGCTATAAGTCAGACCCTCCTTGCAAGAGTTAATCCATGCTGTGATTTCACAGAATACAGCAATTTGTTATTAAATTTGAAACTTTAAAATTGCACAGCCAGCATCCTGATGTTCTTGAGAAATTAATTTCTTTTCTCTTTATTAGCACTTTTTGGCTTAACATAATAAAAATATTTCTATTTTTACATAAAAATGGGAATGATGAGGGCATGTTAAATCTATTGGTGAATATGAGACACTAGGGCACAAAGTTAAGACAATGTCTCTTTGTGGTAATAAATAATGACAACTATTTTTTACACCGCACCTCCCCTACAGCTCTTAGCACTGTGACTTCCTATTGCAGCATATTCAAAGTGTAGAAATTCTATATTTTTCTAAGCAGCAACACTATGAAGTGACTTTTGAAGATCATCAGAAAAGTTTTAAAAGAGATATAGGGGTGACAAAAGTGAAAAGTACAAGAAAGCATGAGGTTTCTCTCTTGGAAAACTTCCAGGGAACCCTTTGTGGGGACTGGTCCATCGATTTCAGGCTTTTTGTTAGGGGTTCTTTCTACTCTCACCCTCCGCATGCAGCCCATCAGCAAATACTATAGGTTCTGTCTTGAAAATACATCTCAAATTTGACAATGTCTCACTGTCTTCATAGCTTCTTTTATTTTTCCTTCTTCCGCAGTTGACCTGCTACATGTTTTCAAATAATAACCAGTTCATGAGTTGAAGATCAGATCATATCAGTTTTCTGATCGAAGTTCCTCAATGCCTCCCGACCACTCTAAGGTAAAACTCCAATCATTTTCATGGTTTATGAGACCTTTGTTGGGTAGACTCTCAGTGACTCCTGCCTCCTGGTATTCATGCTCTGATGTAATTTCCTCCCCTGGGTTGTGGGCTAAACCTAGTCATTTGCTCTAACAAATATAATAAGGCAAAAGTGATGGGACTGGACTTGTATGATTACATTACTAAACTGTGTCTTCATCTTGCTGACAGACTCTTTACTTCTCAGCTTGCTCACTTTGATGAAGCAAATGGCCATATGAGAGAAGCCTGCAAGACAAGGAACAGAGGGCAGCCTTTGGCCGACAACTGGTGCAAAACTGAAGTTCTCAATCCAACAATCCAGAAGAAACTGGAACTTGCCAACACCCACATGAGTGAGCTTGGAAGTGGATTTTTCTTGAGGTGAGATTTCAGATGACCCCAGCTGAGATTTCAGATGGCTAATACTGCGATTGCAGCCTGTGACGACAGACTGAAGCAGGAGACCCAGCCCAGATGCACCAGAATTTCTGACCTATGGCAAATGTTTCAAACCAGTAAATCTTGGGGTAACTTGTTATACAGTAATAAACAACTAATATACGACCACCAGACCTATAGGTCCTGTCTTTGTGTATTTCTCAAATCTTATTCTTCTTTAACACATAAAACTTGTTCCCTCTCCATGGACTTTATGCTTGCTGTTTCCTGTATTTAAAATGCTTCTACCCTAGACCTTCCCATGAATGTTCTTTCACAGTTTTGGGTCTTGTTTGAATTATCGCTTTTTCAGAGAAGCTTCCTTTGGCCTCCATCAGTGCAGGAGCTGCAGCGTCCACTCCACTCATTTTGCCCCCATCCCCCTCCTCTGTCCCTTTGCCCTGAATTACATATTATTTCTTCCTAACTGATGAATTTTTTAGTTCATTTTTTAATTGTATATTTTCTACATTAGATTGTAAGCTTTATGAGGGTCAGGGTTTGGTTTTTTCTCAGTGCCTAGAATATATAGCCACTAATGAACCAGTTATTGAAGGAATGGATAGATTTTACTACAGCAGGCAGGCATTTTCTCATCTGTAAAATAATAATGTTAGAACAAATGCAATTAAATTTACATCTATATCTAATCTTCCTATTCTATGTGTAATGTGGCAAAGCAATTAAATATAGCAAATCAAAAGTGGACAAGAATGAGGGCAAGCAGATTTTTGGAGTGAAAAACATGGGGCATGTGAGAGCTTGGGGATAGAGAGGATGTGAGATTTACATCATTGCACAAAAACCATCTGCTTCAGTTGTGCCCCATAGAACTTTCTATGATATGGAAATGCTCTAATTTGTGTACCCAATGCAGGAGCCAGGAGCCACTTATGCCTACTGAGCTAGCTCTTGAAATATGTCTACTATAACTGGGGAACTAAATTTCAATTTTTATTTCTGTATGCTATACTTTTATCACACAAACCTCAGTGGTGTTATTTCTCTGCACACTGAAAAATTCTAATATAATTTTAGATCATATTTAGTATAATAATCAAACATATTTATTGTGTTACTCTTGCTGGCATGAGTTGAAATAGTAGTCCATTAGCATCTTTTCAAAAAGGTTTCTCTTGCCATTTGCTAGTACCCCAGCAAGCAGTCTCTTTGCTATAAAGTACATTCATTCAGCTTTTTCATTCTCCAGGGAGCAAAAGGAATTTCTGGTGGCTTTAACGTGACACTACTGTAGAGAAATGTCTATAACTTGCTGCTTAAAATGTTGAACTGACAAAAGATGCTCAAAATAACACAGTGATTCAATACTAGAAGAATGACTAGAATCGACCCCCAATTTGAGCCCATACTACTGACATTATGGTATTAATTGACAAGTTCAAAGGGTTTCCTGATGGCAAAGATATTTATTATTCATGGAGGACCTTGAAGCTGGACAAACTCCTCCAAGTCATGTGACACACCAGTTTTAGAGCAATTCCTAGGGATCTCCTTGCACTACAAGGAACTGCAGAGAGAAGTCATAAATTTGCCTATATATAAATTAGCTGAGAGTGTTAATTACATTGCTTTCACAAGTTCATATTTGGGGGCCCTCTGATGGTTAATTCATGAATCACCACATTAAATAAAAACAGGAAAGTGTTTTTTTTGTCACATGAGTGTCAGTGTCAGCCTCACAGAGGCCACATCGTTTTGAATTACTTGTAATTAAGAAGAGGGGGTGGGGGGGTGGAGGGTGGGAAGAGATAAACCACAGAACTTATATGCATGTATGCATGACCAATGGACATGGACAACTAAGCCGGGGATGGGGTAAAAAGGTAAAATATCTGTAACAAAAAAATAAATAAAAAATTCATAAAAAAAAGAAGAAATAAAATATTTGAAAGTATTTTTATGACATATTAATAACAATTTGAATTAAAATTTTCTTGGTGAATGATATAATTAGCTAATCAAAATCTTAGATGTATGGTGAAGATAGTTCTGCATTTAAAGTTTTACTAACTAGTTATGAATCTGAAACTTACCAATTATAGTATATAAATCATAATTTCTCTAAGGTTTGGTTTCTTCTTTTGTCAATAAGGTGGGGGTGCAAGCAGGAAGTGACACATGATTTTTCATGAGAAGTGTCCTATTTGTAAATAATGAGAAACTGACACTGTGAGAAGGGTATGTGTGTATCCTAGACATGGGCCTGGGCCATGCTTGCTCACCTTCTCAGTAGCACATTAGGCTGATGGGAGTCTCCCTCTGCAAAGGCTGTCAGATGTTTCAGGCACTTTGCTTACTAAACTTATGCATAGGTAATCTACGTAGTGAAGTCTGCGTGGAAGGAAAAAGTCACTGAAAATATGTTCTTAAATTAAGGGAGAAAAGCAAAAGAAGGAGCACTGACTTTGTCACCTGTGTGCCCACGGCTACCTTTCCTACTTGGGTTGAAAGTCTTACTCTCGGAAAGATCGACAGTAGAAGCTGGAGATTATAACTACGGAAACACCAGTTGATTTGCACATGTTACCTGACAAAGAAGAGAATTTGCTCAAGACAGACTTTATTAACTGGCCTTATCTGTTAGCATGAGGACAGGACTTGATTGATATTTGTTTATTTTATTTATTTTTATTGTTCCTTACCTGAGGATATATTTTTTCCCCATTGATTTTTAGAGAGAGTGGAAGGGAGGGAGGCAGGCGGAGAGAGAGAGAGAGAAACATCAACATGGAAGAGACATATCGATTGGGTGCCTCCTGCATACACCCCGATTGGGGCTAGGAATCAAACCTGCAACCCAGGTATGTGCCTTTGATTGGGAAACGAACCTGTGACCCTTTGGTGCACAGGCTGATGCTCTAGCCACTGAGCCACATTGATTGGGGTGGGACTTGCTTAATATTTAATTGACAGAGGCCACTATGGCTCCTGAAAAGCTGGAAGAGATTTGCTTCATGAGAGCATCAGGATAGAACTTTGTTTTAACCTAATCAAGAAACTCCCCCTCTTAGACATAAGACTGGGTTAAAAAACCAGGCTAGGTAGAAATCCAGTGAACAGAAGACATTCTCTTGGCACAAAGATTGGTTTACAAATGACATGTAACCAAATTTGCACCAATAAAATACAAGAGAAGGTTGACTAGTAACTTCGGGGGATTAAGTGTTCTTTAAAATTAAAAATGGAACTGCCATTTGACCCAGTGATTCTACTTCTAGGAATATATCCTAAAAAATCTGAAACACCAGCCAGAAAGATTGGTGTTTTTCTTGTTTCCTCTATTCTGCTATTGAGTCCATCCACTAAAAAAAAAAAAAAAAATTGGGGCGTGGTTATCTTATTATTCTCTTGTAAAATTTCCATTTGGTTCTTCCTGATAGATTTTATTTCTTTGCTGAAATTTTTTTATCTGTTTTAAATGTGTTTATAATTGCTCATTAAAGCATATTTATGATGGCTGCTTTAAAATCTTTCTCAAATAATTCTAACATCTCTGCCTTGTTGGAGTTGGGTCTTTTTGTTACTGTTGCTGGGTGATGGTTGGGTTCCAGTTCCCCAGTAGGTCTCCACTGATACCTCCCTGGCTGGGAAGGTGAACAGGAACTCATCACTACTGCACACTGGTCTTTTATTGGCCTCTCTGAGCTCTGAGGTGGCCTCATTACTGCTGGGTAGTGATGCAAGTGCTGGTTCTTCCCTAGGCCTTCTCTGACACCACCCTCACATCTGGGGGTAGGGGTCAACATAGGAATTTTTGGGTAAAACAAACATTTGTTCTATCTATCTATCATCTATCTATCTATCTATCTATCTATCTATCTATCTATCTATCTATCATCTATCTATCATCTATCTATCTAGATATATATAGATATAGATTTTTTTTTGTTTGGTGGAAAGAAAGCACTGAAGCTTTGACCCCAATACTGGCAGAGGCTGTTTCTATTATGTAGGGCTAGCATTCTAACATTTATCCTAAGACCTTTCTCCATAAAAATTAAATATGGCTTTGAAAAAAATAGGAATTTTTCACCATACGAACATAAATTCTCAAACTTAATCATCTTCTTGCTTATGTAGATTATCATTAAGATAGAGAATTTTTTTTTCCTATTTTGGTTCAGTTTTCTTAGGTTAAATGTTTATCTTTTAAAAACTATTTTTGAGAATGAAATGAATATTTTTTTCTTTAATATATTTTTCTCTAAGTATCTTACATGATGCATTGATGAAAGCCATGCCTGGAAATATATATTTTAATACATTTGAATAAATAAGGATATACTGCACATAAAATAAATTATAAATTTGAAAGCTGGAAGAGAATCTGGAGCTTTTGTACTTGGTTTCTTCTTTAGACAGTGATAGAGAAGTCACAGAGAAAGTGACAGAAAGTTCTTCTCTCTCAGAAACATGGTGTTTTAGACCATAGAAATGTTAATTAGTTAAATTTGTGTCTATTAAAATGGAAGACTTTACAATCATGCTAAGAGAAATATTTTAGCAGTTTAAAGTGATACCATTTATTTCAGCTGTTAGAAAATAGTGATCAGAAGCACTTTATTTGTCGCTTTGAAATGTTCTACCTCCAGTAATTGAGAGAAAGTGAGGGGTGCTTCTGTTGCCTCATTAGTGATTTGTTGATCAGAGGTATAGCTTTTATCAGATGGATACATAATTTTTATTTTATTTATTTATTTATTTTTGTTACAGATGTTTCTCCTTTGTCCCCCATTGACACCCTCCTCCCTCTCCCTCCCCGCCCTGTCCCCAGCTTTGTTGTCCATGTCCATTGGTTATGTATACATGCATATAAATTCTGTGATTTATCTCTCCCCCACCACCCCCTCTTTTGGGGATTGTTAGTCTGTACCCTTCTTCCACGTCTCTGGTTAGATACATGATTTTTAAATGACTAACATGAGCTTGCCAATCTAGCAAAAAATGAAAAAAAAGAGCAAATGTCATTTCTGTTTTTAATCTTTCAGTGTTTTAACAAATGAGAGTGAGTGTGATGCATCCATACTGGTTCTAATATTGCCAGCTAATTCTCAGCATGTCACTGATTTCTGATGTGACTGGTGTCTGGGTCTTCCTAGGACCACCCTAGTCAGAAGAGTGGCCCATAGGAAAGTTCTTGGCTAGAAATATCAGAATCAGTGTCTCAAACAGTGCCAGGTATGTAGCAGTCTCTCAGTATTTGTTAAGATAATAGTGGAGTTTATCTTTAGCTTTTCATATTTGAAAACAATGGTCTGTTGAGTGCAAATTTATTTGCAAAGTTATAGGTTATGGAAGAAAAAAATGTATTTCACAGCATGTAGAAGTCAAGGAAGCATATTCGTGTATTCACAAAAAAAGATGTAGAGGAACAAAAGCAAGAGTGGCAGCTGGAGGCATTACTGTTATACTGTATAAATTTGCTTAATTTTGCAATTAGCAGGTGAGTGAGTGATCCTTTATTTCCCTCTAAACTTGATTGACATGTTTCTTGTTGAGTGTAGCTGAGTAAGCATTATTTCCAAATGTATACTAAAAGAAAGTAAAACTTTTTCTTTTCCCTTTTTATGGGTGTCAATAAAAACTATTTGAAGAATTTCAAGAACTGGACTGTTTGAACAAAATGAAGGTTGTGTAACGAGCATATTGATACTAACCAACTTTTTACTCTTCCACATTTGCGTTGAAAAGCAACTATTTTTATTAATTTATCATATGAACTGAAATAAAATATGAATAAAAAGTCCAGTTTTATTTTGTTTACTACTATTTAAAAAGACCCTATTAGTGCTTGTGTATCATCTATTCATATAACTATCAACTTAGACTCTTTTAGCATCTTTGATAAAGCATCGTCAAGAGTCTGACATTAGGTGCACTTGATGTTTAAGTGTTTCTGGAGTTCATTTGCATGACTGGGAGAAAACAAAGCCCAGAGGTTTCTTAAAACATTTATCTGAAATAAAAGACATTTATAAGAGAGAAGTTCTATTTTTAAAAATTTTTTAGCAAAATCATAGGATTGCACAGATATGCTTGTTTCATGAAGAAAATATGCCTAGGCACACCATGTATAGGTCACTGCATACATTTACTTATGACACATGCAGGTGATATATAGTAGTTACTAGTTTTGTGTTAGGCAAGATGGTAGTTTCTGAAAGATGCAGACATTGACTCTGACACAGGCCACTAAGCTCAATGTTATTTGAAGGACTGTAGACTCCTCACTAATCCCTTCTTTCACATTTAGAAACATAACAAATACTGCTCTAGAAAATAGCCCTACAAAATCTTTCAGATAGAAATTATAATGGTATTGAAAACTGTTTTAATTATGTTTAAAATAATTTTATTTTGTCCAGTGTTGTCTCTTTATATTGTCAATTTTTAATAAATAGAAATTATTTTATACAGCCAAAGTGAATTCTTACATCAAACAATCATTATGTACAATCTTTTAATAAATTTTAACAAACATATAGCAGACATCATTAATAGTTCCAAAATTGTAGGAAGAATTTATTAGTATGGAAACTCTTTAGTACTTATACGTTTACCAAAATACATTATATAGCTCTTCTAAATTTTTAATAATCAGATGGGTGAAAGAAATTAAAGTAAAAAGTAATTTATATACAGTAAGTTTAAAAGACATTTTAATTAATGAATATTTATCTTTTAATGTTATTTCAAGTTTTGGGATATTTTAGATTGTTCACTGTTATATAAAATGTGTGTGTGTGTGTGAGTGTGTGTGTGTGTGTAGAATGAAACAAAAGCCAACTGTAAATAGTATTCAGGTTGTTTCATTCTATAGACAGAGTATAACAACACTCTCTCAGTAAGAAATTTCAACAGTACAACTTCTTTGATTTGGGGCATTTTATGATTCATTACACATAACGTTCATTGTGCTTAACTTGAAATCTTCCTTTCTGTTATTCACATCTCTCATATCCAATCAGCAGAGAGTATTTTCAGGCCCAAATGGTTCTGACTACCCAAGTTGCATAATCATTTGGAAAGCAGGTGTCTTTTGCAACATTTTATAAGCAAAGTTTTAATACCTTAGCATCAAACACCTACTGAGTTCAAAAATCTATTACCACTCTGCTCCACATCTGCCTCCACATCTCTGCCATATTTTCTATTTTTAGTACTAAATTGCTCTAGATTTCACCTACTTTATAGAAAAAAGAGGTGAGAGAACAATGTATTTTTGTTTTAATGGCTGCCACAGGGAAGTGCTCAATGCTGCAGTTCGTAGATGGCACACAACTTTGCTTAATACACACTGTTACTTCCAGTCATAGGATGATGCTTTTCAGTAAGACAAAGCAACTTTTTCTTTCATCTCCTCTTGAGAAAACCAAGTATGTCTTTCTGAGCACTTCCAGTCCTTTGGCTATGATGTTCTATTAATAAGACTCTGTCCTCAAGCTCATCACAGAGACTGTGGCTATAATGACATAAATTTTCTTCTGAAGAAATTGATTTCCCTGCATGAATGCACTTATAAACAGGGGCTCAGGACAGGCATCATATCCTATAAAGAACATCAGTACAATAATCTTTTATGACATTCTCTTTTTGGTAAGATATCGAACAATTTTAAGGAATGTTAAATTATGCATATGTAGCTCTAACTGAGGCTCACTGCGATAAGGCATAGAGCAATCAATCCTGAGTGTAATATGATCTAGAAGATTTGGTACTATACCCGGAGCCAGGGTGGCTCGTTCTAGAGCTGGCTTTGTCACTTCCAGCTATGTGACTTTGCTTATGCCAATTCACTTCAAGACACCAGGATGCTTTCTTCATTAGATAAGCCACTAAATTTGTCCCCCCTTGACTATCATATTACCTAGCTCAGGAGATCTTAAATATCATATGTAGATCCTAGAAGACCCTCAATACTTTTTCAGGAGGACTGCAAGGTCAGAAACTACGTTTATAATAATATTAAGATTTAATACATCTTTTTCAGTAAAGGTGCAAAAGCAATGGAGTGTAAAATTGATGGCACCTTAGCATGAATCAAGGCGATGGCACCAAACTGGAGTAGATTTCCTTCAATTCTTCACCATGCCACAGTCACCATGAAAGAAAAAAATTGCTAGTTTTACTTGCACATATCTTTGATGAAGCAGAAAAACATATTAAGTTTTATTAAATCTCTAATCTTGAATACATGTCTTTTTTTTTTTTTTGGTTTCTTTTTTAAATCTTTTTTACATCTACATTTTTTAAACTTTATTTATTTATTTTTATTAATTTATTTTTGTTACAGATGTTTCTCCTTTTTTTCCCCATTGACACCCTCCTCCCCATCCCCCACACCCCATACCCGGCTTTGTTGTCCATGTCCATAGGTTATGAATACATGCTTTTAAATATGCTGATGATGATGTGGGATGGATTCTGAGAAAAAATACACACACAATTGTTTCAGTTGTGAGCTGAGCTAGTTTTTTTATTTTTATGAAGTACTCATTCTACTGTAAAGAACATTCGACAAACTATGATTTTCAGACTTCAATATTTGCAGACACTTTCTCAAAAATAAAGTGAACCTGTGACTTCAAGAAAAACAAAAAAGACAGTATTTGTAGCTAAGATAAAATTGGAGATTTCAAATGAAAATAAAAATTTTGGAAAACTTGTTTTGCTATTTGATAGTCCTACAATATATAAAGGTTAATCTGATAAGTTTGGTGGTTGTTATGGGTGAATGTTTGTCCCCCTAAAATTCAGCTAACCACCAATGTGATGGTATTTAGAGGGGGGGATGTTTAGATGATGTCATGGGGATGGGGCCCCATGATTGGATTAGAGCCCTTATGAGAAGTGGGAGAGAGAACAGAGCTTAGTCTCTCCCTCCCCCCTCCGTCCCACCCTCCCTTTTCTTTCTTGTTTATGTGAGGACACAGGGAGAAGAGAGCTTTCAGTAAGCCAGCAAGAAAGGTCTCACCAGGAACCAAACTAATTGGCACCTTGATCTTAGACTTCCTAGCCTCTGGAACTGGGAGAAATAAATGTATTGTTTAAACCATCCTGTCTGTGATATTTTGTTATAGCAGCCCAAGCTGACTAATATAATAGTGTTACTAATGAAATAGAATTTTGATAATGTGCATTAAAATAATTTAAAATTGGAAGATTCAGATCAATCATCTGAAACAGCTACTAAAATACTCTACTCTCTTCCAAGTACATGTCTGTATAGGGCCAGATTTTCTTTATATACTTCAACCAGAGCAACATATCATAACAGTTTAAATGCATCATCATATATAAGAATCCTGCTGTCCTCTATTAAGCCAAATATTAAAGATATATGTGAAAAAATAAAACAATGACACTCTTTTAACTTTTTAATTTTGCTTTGGAAAAACATAATTATTATTTAAATTTTTTTTTCTTTATTGATATCAGAGAGAGAGGAAGGGAGAGGGAGAGAGAGGGAAAAATCAATGAGAGAGAATATCGACTGGCTGCCTCCTGCATGCCCCGCACTGGGGATTAGGCCCACAACCTGGGCATGCACCCTGACCCAGAATAGAACTGGCTACTTCTTGGTGCATGGGTCAATGCTCAACCACTGAGCCACACTGGCAGGGCAACATAATTATTTTTCATGAAAAATGTTATTTATATTAACATATAGTATATTCACTATTACTTTCAGGAGACTTAATAAAATATTTAAAATGTTTCTCAGTTATTATTTCCAATATTATAAATATCAATAGATGAGATCCACATAAACAAAAGCTCCTTGACATCCTCAAAATTTTAAGAGTGTGACGCGGTACTGGGGCCTACAAGTTTAGGAACTGCTGACCTAGCTTATCCTTGGTGGTTCACCGGCTCTTTGCCCTGCTACTCTGGCCTTTTTAGAGTCACTTCGGTGACACCTCACAGTGACTGCTGCCAGGGTCCACTAGGACCACCAAGTCCAGTACAGGAATTCCTATACTCCTCAAAGTACAGATATGAGGCTCTGATGTGGTGCTAAATCTTCACTCTATCAAAACTGACTGCAGTCTCTACATAAAGGAAAGACATTCTCCTAGCCTTCAGGGGGCTACAGCTTGTCCATTGCCCAGCAGCTGTGCTGGAGACACCCTGCATCTCAGGCAAATTTTTGTAAAACCATTTCCTCAGCCTTCTGCCTGAAGTGTTCTCCTAAAGCCTCAGTGAGGGGCACATAAAACTTAGCATGGAGCAGTTCTGGTTTTCTATATTCTTTTCCTCTCTGGTGCTGGCCCCCAAAGAAACCCAAACCAACCAAATATGAGACCACAAGCCATCACGCCAAATGCCCTGGCCCCTCCCACTGATCCATCTGACAAGCCCAGCCTTGTCCACATGGTAGTTGAAATTCAGATTGGATGCCTTGTGGTTGTCATCCTTTCACTGAATGAATGTTCAGTTGCAAGCAGAAAACAAACTTTACTTTTCCTGCCACTAACCTTTTACATTTGGACTATGGGACAGTTTTCTCCCTGGCCCTGGATGAACTCTGAGGTTTGCCTCAGATTTTTACTCAATTGCACTTTGAAAAATAGAGAGCTCAAATAAAATTTTGGAGAACCAACTCACTTCAGTCATGAAAATGTCTAGACCAGAGTAATAATGAGATTCAAAAATTGGAAATTTATGCCTCTTTCTGTTTGGTTCCAGCTTGAAATGGTGCTCATTACAGAATCATTTCTCTCTCTCTCTCTCTCTCCCCCCTCTCCCCCCCCCTCTCCTCTCTCTCCCTGTTTCTGTCTTTGTCTGTCTCTCTCTCTTTGCTATTGGCTCAGGTCAACAACATAACTCTAATTTTTCACCTTCTGTTTGGCCCGTGTGAATCAGGTATTAATCAAGGCTGCTCTTTTGTGAATGGCAGAATCTTACAGATTGTTAATATGTAAAAAATCTTTTCTAAATTTGTTAAATAAGTTACCCTGAGTTCTCCAATCAAGTCAGGAGTCTCCTCATTTCACCACCATCCAGCAATTAAAAGGCATTGTCTAGCAAAACAAACAAACAAACAAACAAACAAACAAACAAACAAACAAACGGCATTGCCTAGCAGCACAGGCCTCGAGTATCCTACTCCACTGTCTGTCAACATTAGTGTAGTAGCAGTTGTTAAATATTTTGAAAACCACACTGCACTAGTGCATGTCTCCAAACTTCCAGAAACATGGGCCAGGCTCTTTGGTGGTCCCTTAAAGCCCCTCTTGATTGGTTGCCATCACCCATCTAAACGGACGTTCCCAGTCTCCTCAGCAGCCCCTGCAATGCTGGCTGCACTGAGCGAGACCCCGCCTTGTCCAGTAATCCACCAATCCTGCAGCAACTGGCTTGAAAGAGGGAGTACTTGTGTGGTGACGCTTTGTTGGAGGCTTTTGAGATTCAGCTGAAGCAGTAAATACCTCATTTTTAATACTCAGTCAGATTCTATTCAGTCTGAGCACAAATCCTTCAAGAAAATTTATGTCATTAATAACTGCATTTCTGATGGGAAGCTAATATTACTGCTATTATATAGATAGAGAAGGGGTATTTTGAGGGACCAGGGAAATTATCACAAGATTAAGAAACTTCTTGGCAAAAATTTAGAGATAATTTTAGAATCTACATGAATGTCTGCATGACTATATGTATAATTACACATATAACATATTGATTATATATATTATATGTAATATTTTAATTACATATATGTGTGTATATGTTTATGTGCACACAGAACTTTTACCACTATATTTGGGCCATTCAGATAAATAGAGAAGTGATGGTTTATATCATCAAGAACGTAAAACATCAAAGAGAAAAAATCTGTGATGACAGAAAATAGATCATTTACTGGAAAATCAACTGAAATAAAAAAGTAGTGGAAATTAAGTAAACTGTACACTTCAGTTTTTCAAATGTAAAAAAAAAAATTCTATATAATAGATTTAAAAATGACATCATCTAGAGCCATCAATATTCTCACAATTAAAAAATTTTTCCTCTGCCTCTTTTTATTTCATTTCTATTCCCACCATTTTCTCACTGAAGCTGTTCAACATCGTGCAGTAATTTATATTCACTTATTTAAAATAAGAACCTTATCACACTAAGTGGGGGAAAGAAAAATGAGTCTTATTAGGCTTATGGGAGTGCTAAATGCCTAATCAGCATAAAGAGAAGAGCAGAGAAGAAACTAATTGTTACCTTAATGCATTTTGAGACATTAGTAGGTCAAGGATTAAGACAGGGAGATAATTCAAAACACAGAATCTAATAAGTTTGCTAATGTATCTCAAAGGAGCACAAGAGGAATGTGATGTGTTTTGAAAATATTGATGAGTTTGTACTGAGGGTCTGTGGTGCTGTCTTCCATGATCTAGTGCCTTCCCCACACAATAGAAGAATCCTACTTTGCTAATGCAGTGAATGCCATCTACTTAATGTCCCACAACATTCACTCTTCAGTGAAATGGAGAACTACGTTAGACTCAGCTACTCACAAGTTTTGGTTACTTTAGATGTGAATGCTTTTGTGTCTCTCATATCAATGGTAGCTTTGGAAGCCTTTTGAATAGGAAACTAACAGATTAGAATCAAGAAATGATGGCAGGTTGAAATAAATATATCAGGCATATATCACAAGACAGCCATCATGGAAGGATGAAAATTCTACTTTTTCTTTACAGTAGTGTATACAATCTAGACAATCCTAGAGTAGAAATAACAAAGGTGAAGAAATACTTAGAAAAATGTATTAACTTATTCTTATAAAAGTTTTCGCCATTAATTAGATTATAAGTGAAGTTAAACAACTCATTATATATATTTTAATGCCACAGTTACAAATTATCTCAATTATGCATAGTTTTGCAGCTGATAATTTTGGTTCTTTGTACTTTAGAGTTCTGAAAAAATATTGGTGAATATTGAGAATTATGATCTTGTTTAAGTGAGGCTAATTTAAAACAGAGCTAAAGACTCATGAGCATATTATAGAAGTTTATAAGGGAAATGTGTATTTTGGAAACAAAGATCATATGCAATCCTGCACTCATTATGAACTTCCTAATTTGGACTTCCAACTTTCAGAATCCTTGAGAAGCAAATAGTTCTTCAATTATTTCACAGATTAAAATGTGGAAAGTCAAGAGGTCCCCTTGTAACAAGTACAGAGAGCAAGACCAGAAAGTGTGCTTTCCCCTGTGTGGAGTGATTACAGCAAATGATGTAGCATTTGTTGATGAAGCATTTCTGCACCCTATTTTTCTATATTTGATTATTTTAGTGACTATCTGTTCAGTCACATGCTCCCAGAAGAAGCATTTCAGTAGCCATAATAAATTACATTTTGACATCATATTTCTGCCTTAAAGATTGTAATATAAGCCAACTTTATGAATCCTTTTTATTCTTTATTACTTTTATGACTTTTATAATAAGCCCCTTCATATATGAGAAGTGAATAGAGGTGATCATGTGAGGTGATTCAGAGAGCAGTAGAGTTGTTAAACATTCTCGTAATAGACATTGGCATACAAAAGGGTGTAGGCACGGAGAACAATAGGTCCTAAAATATTTATGGAAGTTTCTTGCCAATCAAAGAAATTGAGATTGCTATTAGGTTGACTATCAGGGAAGCATGTCACACTTAAATCCACATCCTTCTAATGATCCCAGGGTTCACCTCCCCTGTCAATAGGGTGCACCTTCAGCGCATACTCTCATGTATCTTTCATCCCTGCTGTTTATTGTGTCTCCCTAGTTACGTACTCAGTGTCTCTCTTTTCTCACATGGCTTTCCCTCTTCAGCACTAATCTTTTTAAAAAGACTCTGCTATTTCTCTCCAGTTTGCATTTTAGTACCCAAATTCAGATATGAAACACTTTCCCTCCATGTCTGACTGCTACTTCTTTGAATACTCCTTTCGCCATTACAACTTCAGTGAGATTTCCTGTCTCCACTTAAATTCTTCTTCCATTGTTCCCTTCCAGTAGAAGCCAATTTAGGAAATGCTGCCTTATAGTAATTGTTGAATTCATTCTCTCCCAATTTTCTTATGGTTCACTAGATGCATTTGTGGGGAGGGATAATAAAAAATATATAAACCACATTATGTTAAAAAATTGTATAACAGTATACATTTATATCATTAGGTTTAAAAGTTGATATTAAGCTAAACAGACTCACCTTATAACCCATAAAAAACTGGAAGTAACCATTATTTATGTAAAAAGGTGAAAGGAGAAAAAAACTGTGGTATATCCATACAATGGAATTCTATTCACCAATAAAAAGAAATGCACTATCAAGCCATGTAAAGATATGGAGGAATCTCAAATGAATATCACTAATGAAAAAAGCCAGTCCTAGAAGGCTATGTACTTTATGAGTCTATTTCTATGACATTCGGAAATAGGAAGCAGAAGCCAAATTAGTGGTTGCCAGGGAAGTATATCTCCTCTCAGTCACACCTTGCCATGACTGCAGCCTTGTGAGTGACCATGAGCCCGAGAACCCAGCTAAGCCTTAGCAGGGAGCCTGATCCACAGAAAATGTGAGATGATAAATATTTGTTGTTTTAAGCTTCTAGGATTTTGAGATCATTTGTTATGCAACACTGTATAATTATTCCAGTCATATATATTTTACATAACATCAAAACCAAGTAACCAGATGAGCTTTTGCTTTTAACTAAGATAATATTGAAATATTGTGAAAATACCTTTGTCATGGCTTAATACATATTAATAGCGTTATCTCTGTAAGTAGCACACTTTGAAACTAGACACAAGAATGTCTGCTATCTTTTCATAATCATAATACTTTTCAGTGTGTATTATCTTTTAAAAACTTCCCTTAATGTATGAAACATTCTATTGCATTTTGTGTGATCTTCCCCCCAATTAGGGCTGACTCGTCAATCATTAATAATAATAAAAAAAAAGATATGCTTTTAAATATGAAATAAAACAAAAAAAATGTTTAGTCAGGCCTTCTGATTCCTCCTCGATATGTCTACAGTTTAACTCTCTAAGAGGAGCAGGCTCCTTTCACGTTCTGTGTGAACCGAAAGGAAACGAGGGGATGGTTCTAGATAAAGACGTAAAAGACTAATTTAGAATCAGAGGTGGAAATACAAATCAAGTAGAATCTAAGGCCATTTAAACATGTCAAACTGTAATTCTTCCGGTTCCTCATTTATATCATGTTCAAAACTTCTCTCTCCAGTGGGCTTTCTTTTCTGCACAAATGTGGCCCATTTCCTGTAAACATCTTTTCTTTGGCTAATGTTCCCCATATGCACAGATCAATCTTCACACCTTCTTACACTTATTTAGCCTCTTTTGGCATGCATTCTGTTTGCCTGCCATATGTAGCCATCCCTGTAACATTTCCAGACCCAATTTAAAGTTCGAAATATATCCTTCCCGGCACTTTGCATTTTTATGCCTTTAGAA
Organism: Molossus molossus; assembly: GCF_014108415.1. Classification (NCBI taxonomy): domain Eukaryota; kingdom Metazoa; phylum Chordata; class Mammalia; order Chiroptera; family Molossidae; genus Molossus; species Molossus molossus. The sequence continues at coordinate 25,577,624 of NW_023425366.1, read as the reverse complement.
CTTGGCATACGTTTTCTCTATCAAAATCTGACTGATCTTCTTTTTCCTCTATTTTTTTTTTTAAGCTAGCTAATTTCAAAGAAGTGTTTCCTCCTACTTTTATCATTTTTGGCCCAACTCAGAGTTCAGAGAACATAAAAATGTAGCAGTGTATCAGAGAAATCTCTTTGTAGTCCTGCGAGGGCAATCCTAGGAGACAGGTGGTGTCTAGTGGGACAACTGGAATAGATCAGAAAGTTCTTATTTAAGATTTTTCAGCTGGCTTTTTGGTGTGAACCTCCCTTGGCTCAAGAAAGATACTGCAGCAAGTGACCATTTACTCTCATAGAAATAAAATATTGACACATGTGAAATCTGATTTAATTTGTAGTTCATAGAATGACCCTTGGAGTGATTGTCCTAAAAGTAAACTTTAGTTTTCTAATGTATCAGATGGCTCCTTATGGACACAAGCAAACTGTCCTATCACAATTTGTGTCACCCACCATGTCACAGACTAGAAAAAATGCTTATGGCATCACTCCAGATTGAATCTTCCCTCTCCTCTATACCTTCACCATTTTCTAAGGTTAGGTCAAGTACCACTTCATTTACAAATCTCACTAATTAAACCTACATTGGTCTCAAATTTTCTAATCTCTTGAAACATTAACTGTCTTTCTCATTTTAGCTTTTAGTTATACACACTTAGTCATCAGCCTGGGATATGCTTTCTTCTCTCCGTTGCTTGACAAATACTCCTGACGTGACTCCTGACCACTCCCACCTTCACCCAAGAAAGAAAGTGTCACCCAAGAAAGAAAGTGTCCTCTTGACACCGCTACCATAGCAGCATCTGTGTGAGAACTGACCACGTATCCTTCTGTTTAATAACATATTTACCTTCTCTATCTCCTTTTTGCAGAATGAGCTTCTTTCTAGTAAGCAGTTAATCATGTTTAACTCTGTCGCATCAACACCTAGTTGTAGGTCTGAAAAGTTAAGCTCAATACATATATGACAAAATAACAAATGAATGAACACAAAAATAAATTAATGACATGTAAGGAAATAAATTATTGCATTGTTATATGTAAGCAATAATTATCTATATAAATTAATTCACTACAGTATCAATCAGATAATTTTATGAGTGATTAACGATCATTACATTAACTTAAGACCACCAAACCAATTGATAATATGTATCCATGAATGATTATTTATTTCTTGCTGAACACAGGGGGAAAAGGGTGCATAAATATATTTAAATTATTCTATTTAATTTTGTTTTCTTCACTGGTATAGACTGAATATGCCTTCTGAAATTTATATGTTGAGGTCTAATCGCCAATGTGACAATATTTGGAGGTGGAGCTTTTGGGAAGTGATTAAGTCATGAAGATAGAGCCCTCCTAAATGGGATTAGTGTCTTTATAAAAGAGACCTCCCAATATCTCCCTTATCCCTTCTACCATGTGGGGACACAGTGAGAAGACCACAGTTTATGAATCAAGAAACGGGCTCTCTCCAGACACTGAGACTTTCAGCACCTTGACCTTGGACTTCCAGTCTCCAGAATAGTAGAAATAAATTTCTGTTGTTTGTGAGCAACACAGTCTGTGGCATTTTTATTATAGCAGCTCAACGGAACTGAGACATTGCCATTTTGCATATATATATATATATTTTTTATCCTCACCCGAGGATATTTTTCCATTTTTTGTACAGATAGAGCGTGAGGGAGAGAGAGGAAGGGAGAGAGAGAGAGAAACATCGACGTGAAGGGACACATCGAGTGGCTGCCACCCGCACGACCAACCAGGGCCGGGGACAAACTGCAACAGAAGTACATGCCCTTAGCGGGAACCGAACCCGGGTCTCTCCGGACCGCAGGCCGACGCTTTAACCCCTGAGCCAAACTGGCCAGGGCCCATTTTACATATTTTTAACAAAATGTATTTTATTAGCAGTGCAATTTACTCAACTTTAAGGAAGTTAGGGAAGTAAAGAAGAAAATAAGGGAATTACTGGGAGACAAATATGAATAAACTCAATGTTTTAATTATAGCACCTGATATATATTTTCTACATGTTTCCACATAGTTATTACCATGTTTTACCATTTTCCATGTCATCATTAGAATGGCTATGTATTACTCCATATAATAGGGGGTCATATTTTAATTTATTGAAATCCACCAGTCAAAGACCAGGAGAACACATCTGAGTGAAACAAAGTAAGCCTACTTAGCTTGCTGCAGCAAGGGAAATTCTCTTTAGAGAAACTGTGGAGATCTCAGTAGGAGGGTCTTGGAGACAGTTTTTAGAGGACTAGGTTTATGCTGGGTGATTCTAAATACAGCTTAAAAAGGAGGGAGTCATTTTTGAATTGGATACTGTCAAAAATCAGGGCAATTCAGCGATTGGCTATGTTAGCAGTTCTCTTGGAGCTGGGAAGACAGAAGCAATGATGCATTATTGCTAAATAAATAGTAGTCGCTCGGGTTAGTACTGGTCTCTGTCTTGTTTCAGACCTGGTCACAGACACACCTCACCTATGAGTGTTGATATTCTGTGTATGCCCTCACAGCTTATGCCTGCTGGCACTGCTGATTTTTCACTTTCTGAAATGATTTAGTTATCGTTGGACACTATTTATTTCCCACTTTTCCAGTGCTATGATGGCATATGCTGAGCACCATTATAAGTAAGAATAAGTCCTGGCCGGTTTGGCTCAGTGGTTAGAGTGTCGGCCTGCGGTCTAGAGAGACCCTGGTCTGATTCCTGCTAAGGGCACATACCTTGGTTGCAGTTTGTCCCCGGCCCTGGTTGGGGTCGTGCGGGTGGCAACCACTCAATGTGTCCCTTTCACATCGATGTTTCTCTCTTTTTCTCTCTCCCTCCCACTCTATCAGAACAAAAAAATGGAAAAAATGTCCTCAGGCGAGAATAAAAAAATAAAATAAATAAATAAAAAAGTAAAAATAAGATCTCAGATATGGCCATTAATATTAATTTGTGGTCGTTTTTCCTTTTGATTTCTCTATTGCCATTATTTGATTTCTCATTGCCAAGTTGTCACGCACCAGTTTGAACTATCAACAGTAACATATGATACTGTTGTTATTGTAAATTTCATATTTTAAAAGTTACTTAATAGGCAAAATGGAATATAATTTTTAACTGATTTGAATTTCTGTAATTATTTGTGAGGTCGATATTTTTTGCATATGTCTTGTGGGTATCTGAAATTATTTTGGAAAATGGTGAATAATGCATCTCTAAAATATTACTATTGTAGATATTATCGGCTCAGTTTCTTATTATGTATTATAGTCTTCATTTTCCTATACAGAGTAGCACCGTCAAATGGCCTTACATATATTTGTTGAGACTAAAACCGAATATTTAATACCTTTAGGTATCAGTAGACAAAATGCTTAAGTAATTTCCTCAGGGCAAATATTTCAACTATTTGCAGAAGTCAAAGCAATAGGTTTTGTAAATGAATGGATAAATGAATAAATAATTATTATGATCATACAACAAGATGCTAAAGCTACATTTTTGAAATGCATGTTTATTTATAAAATTTGTGCATTTAAATTTTCAAAATGAGGTGACTATTTTACTTTCAGTTGCTAAATTTGTGGCCATATGTTATGCAGCAATAAAAAAATGTATTAGTGTTCTATTCTACCAAATATTTGTGGTTGGAACTTCATTTGAAATACAAAGACTTCCTGAAATAAGTCCATGATGCCCATATTGTATGTATCTGAAATTTTGTTTGATGTAATCTTGGTTTTAAGTTAGCATACTAAAATTCTAGACATCAAGTATATTGTCATAAATTCCTATTGGATGACATAATCCTTAGATAAATTATTCTAAATGTTAATATTTTAATTCTACTTCTTTTCCAAAATTGACTTATAAAATTAACTACATATAAATAAAATGTATTACTCTTTATCAGTTATTTTTAGTGACTTTGATATCTGATTCTTGCTTTTAGGCAATAACAGAAATGTACTCAATAATAAAAAATATATTAAAATTACTCTTCAAGCATTTAAAATTATAAATAAAAATTTTATTAAGTAATACAACAAAATAGATTTTACTATTTAGTGTCTGTGAGAGTTTCTTGAGCCCAACTATATCTGAATCTTCTCATTTTTGCTGTTGTTGAAGCTGTTTCAGGTAAGGGTTTTTGTTCATTCACTTTTTTTGACGTCTAACATTAGTTGAGTAAAATACGCAAATTGGAAGTGTTCAAGTTTTACTTAAAATATTTTTATGATTATTTAAAGTGTTGAAACATAGTAAATATTATTTTAGCTATTGAAGCCTAATGTCCTTGAGCATACATAGCAACACAGATGCATATTTTATACATAGAAATGTAATTTTACACATTAAGCATATATATGCGTACATAACATATTTTTTATACATACATTAAAAATATATATTTAACATTTATGATACCTTCAGAAATATAACCAATTGCTTTTCCTTTGATTTTGAAGGCTAACCCCTACCAGAATTCCTAGCTCTGAATATGACACACTTTATTCACGTATGACAATCTTGTAACATCAATCACGTCTTACAGCCAAAAACAGTAGCCCTTCTGTTGCTCAGTAGCCTCCCTGTAATTATTTTTTAAGTCATTTCCAGAGCTCTTCATAAACCATTTTTAATGCCACTGTATGTAAACAGATAATAAATTAATTCAATTTTCAAGGGCTTTTAAGAAATATAGCTTGATTTTAGGTGGCAGTTAATTTTATATTGCTACTTTTATCAGAGGCACAAGATATGATGTCTTTTTTTTAGATAAGTGTTTCATTGTTGCAATTTAGAAAGAAAATTGTAGTTTAACAATAAAGTCCTTTTTTTTTTTTTTTTTGGCATGGGGAGGGGAAAAAGCGACCTTACCATCCCTTCTCCCATATGTTTCAACTTTCATGTCTGTTTTGCCATTAACATTATGATTAATAAAAGTTCTCCAGAATTTCAAATACCTTGAAAAGTAGCCAACGCTTGCTTTTTGGAGGCTACATCGAAAGTAAATAACAATAAAAACAGGATGCTTCAGGCTTTGGAAGTCTTTAAAGACGCGTCACTGTGATCTTTGCATCACTGCTGCAGAAAAGAGGACAGCATTTCATATTTCTGGCATCACTAATGACAACACAGCTACTGCAAGAAAGCATGAATTTCTGGGAGTAGCATTAGGGTACCGGACTCCCGCTGAGCTCACTAGTTCTTTGCTTCGCGCAGCTGCCTTCTCAGCTGGGGGTTTTAAATCAGCACTGTGAGAAGAGACAGAAATGACCATGATGCATTTTTTTTTTCACTATAAGAAAAAGGTAATGTGCAATTAATGCTTCAGCCCTCTGTTTTCTTTCTTTCTCTTTCTTTCTTTCTTTCTTTCTTTCTTTCTTTCTTTCTTTCTTTCTTTCTTTCTTTCTTTCTTCTCTCTCTCTTTCTTTTTCTCTTTTTTTTATTAAAGATGGGGATATTTTATTATGATATAAGTGTCTATTCATCAAAAGGACAGAGCAAGCAATCTTAAATATGCATGTACCTAATAACAGAGCTTCCTTCCATCAGCCTTGTGTTTTCTAACTGACTGATTTCTGTTGTTTTTTTTTTTGTAAGTTTTGCTTTGGATCTTTTTGTTGTTGCTGCTTTTCATTATGAAATCAAATGCTTACACAAAATATCGTTGTGCTTTCAGTAATGTGAGAGGGATACTGAACTTCTTATAACTTTGCTGAAATCAGTAAGAGTTGCAGAAATTATAGTGTTTGCTTTTAAATGTGTACATTTATACCCACAGAATATTAACATGGATTATGCTCATCTAGCTAAGCTTGCATGTAACTGTACAAATATCACAACTGGAAGAGTAAACCTGTTTTAAAAGTATTTAAATAATTCAGCATTTGATTTGTTAAGAATGCACATTTGTACCTTACCGGCTGCTCTGTTGTACTGTTGTAGAATGATGTGTACCATGGAATTAATGGGGAGCTCTGCTTTAAAGCTGATTTGGGTACCAATAAAAAATGAGTTAATTTCAACAAAGCAATGCTTTTAATCCTCCAGCCATAAAAAATATATTATCTTCATTTACACTTGTTATAAATTGTATTTGGAATTGAGAAGGTATAAATTAATAAACATGATTTTATAGAATCCTGTTCTTCATAGGGTTATTTGATTCTGTGTTCTTAAAGACAAACCCACTAGGGTTCTTAGTTAAACTACTACTCTTTTTTTCTTTTTGAGGACAATTTATTTTACAAGCCCAGAATAATATGAGAAAAAAGCTATGTAATATGTGTATGTGTGCATACATGTATAAATATTTTCTTATTTCTGAGTTGGGCCTTATGAATTTCCTCTCAGATTTTTATTAGCCTCTGGTTGACAAGAAGAATGTTTTGGAAGTTAAATAATATTCTTAAGAATTAAGTTGAGGGGTTAAATGTTCATTGGAAAAGTGTCAAAATAGTTTTATTTTAATGCTTGAAGCAAAGTACTGATTGCCACCTCTCCAGTAATCACTCAATATAAAATCTGATCAGAAATTCATTTTACAAACACTAATTATGTGCTAGGCACTGGGCTTGGCAATGGAGACAAAAGGTAGGCACGTGATTCTCACTTTTAAGACATTTATAATCTAAACATTTTGATCAATGAGCTATTTTCTGATGTTTAACTCTATTGCTGTGCAACTCATATTGATGTAGAGTTTTGTAGAGTCTACTGAATTTCACCTCAAAGCAGAATAATATTTGCCTAGTGGGCAATTGATCTACAAAGGATTAATTTTTACTGCTTAGGCAACAACTATTTGTTGAATGTACTGTATTGTACCAGTCACTGTTACAGATACTTGGCGATACAACAGCAAACAAGACAACAGAACCTCTACCATGGAGCTTACTCCATTCTAGCAGGAATTGAGGATGAAGAGGCAGCATAATCCCTCACATTTGTTTTGAGGAAGGGTGATCAAGAAATTAAACCTGCTGACTTGATTTATAGCAAGTCATCCAGCCCACTTGGTTTTCTTATTGGACTATGCTGGGCCAAAGGATTAAGAAAGAGCTTCTACAAATATTCATATGTACTTTCAGAATACTTGGAAGTCACTTTAAAGTTAAATGACAAATAATTTGTAATAATGTCATTCTTTCAAATTCTGTGTTAAAAGAAGCATGCAAAAGTTAAATTATTCACACAGTGAAATGATTTTTAATTTCAGATGCTTCCAGGTGATTAAGCATTTTTGGTCATAGTTTACCTGAGCTTCCCCTTGACCCACCAACTGGCAAAACACACAAGTTCTTAATGTCCGCTGAGATTGTTATGTCCTTTCTGTTGGCCTGGTTTGGTTACTAGTGAACTAGTCCACTGAGCATGCTTCTGGGATCCCACCATGGAAGGCATTTGGAAAACATTTAAGTGGAGCTTCGAATCCCCTTTGTTTCTTATTTTGAATACTTCATTTTTCTATTTGAAGATTGCAGTGGAATACATTTTTCCTGTTTACTCTTTTGATCTCTTTCTTGGTTTCTTTCTGATTTATTTTTATTATCTATCATCTATCTATCTATCTATCTATCATCATCTATCTATCATCTAATCTATCTATCATCTAATCTATCTACCTATATATCTATCTAAAAATAAGCTATTTTTTAGGTAGATTAAAAAAAATCTATTCTTTTTATCTTATCCTCAGGTATTTCAAATTCATTTCTCAATTGTCACCTCTGTTATAATGGTTGAAAAAGCTAAATTTTCATGTTCCCAATCTCCTCAATGAGAATGACCATATTCTTTGGTTCTGGGCACTGAGATGCTAACATAGACTTTCTAAGAGCTTTATAAAATATTTTGTTTATAGGATATAAGGGAAAGACATGGCTGTCATGGGTTCTTTTCCCTTCTTCCTTGAAGACAGACTGGAATGCTGAAAGCTATTGCAGCCATTTTGTGACTATGAGGCAGATATGTGGAAATCCCAGGAGAATTTCAGAAATCCAACCCTAAATGCTAAAACCACTGAATCAATGCCAGCTGCCTCCCTCAAGACTCCTAGTTATGTCAGAAAAATAAATCAATATTTATTAAGTCACCTTAAGTAGTGCTTTCTGTTACTTTTAGCTGGAAGCATTCCTAACTGATGCCACATACATAAATAATTTATCAGAGATTGTTAAAAGTTGAGCATTTGTTGTAAAATAAAACACAACAATCCTTGTATTTAATAACTTTATGGTGAACATTTTATATGGTAAGCAAATAAAAATCAAAAGAGTTTCTGATACTTAGCCATGGTTTGAAACCAATTTGTAGGAGCATATTTCTTCTTTCTTGGTGTTCATTTTCTCATGTATAAAATAAGAGGTTACATAATTTCTAAGAGCCATTGCAGATTTAATCTTCTGAATTTAATAGAATAAAATGTATTTTAGGTCTATGGATTTATAGCACTGTGCAGTGAATAATATTTTAGAAGTTATGTTCCATGGATAGTTTGATTCTGAAAGAAGTCATTGTACTTTTACTGTTCATGCTTAAGATTCCATACATTCTATATCAAAAACACTGAGCTATGAGTTTAAGTCTTTTGACATGCCATTTATGAACTCTAAAAATCTAGTTATTTACTTACTAAAATTAGCACAAAAATGATATCTGGAAGCATCTTTTAAAAATAAATTTTTACCTGGCCGGTGTGGCTCAGTGGTTGAGCATCAACCCATGAACCAAGAGATCACTGGTTCAATTCTCAGTCAGGGCACATGCCCAGGTTGTGGGCTAAATCTCCAGTGGGGAGGCATGTAGGAGTTAGCCGATGGAGGTACTCTCTCATCGATGTAGAAACATCTCTCTTTCCCTCTCCCTTCCTCTCTCTCTAAAGTCAATAAAGAAAAAAATTTAAAAAAGGAATACTTTTATCCCAGCAAAGCTTTATACAACCTCATTATTTTCTCCCTTTTTGTGAGTATAAATCCAGACAAAATAATTTCACTAATATGGAGGTTTGTCTGACACTAGGGTTTCCAGGCACTTTGTGATATGACTGTGCAATTGCATCAAATTGTCACGAAGACACTTCATTGATAGCCAGAGAAATGTTCTCAAATTGCTTTTGGAAGGCATAAAGCATAAAAAATAAAATTTTGCTATACCACTTAAAAGAATATATAAGAAAATGAGAATTAAAGGTGAACTGATTATAAACAACATTAATTTCAAGGCCTGTTTTATTTTTTCATCTAATCTTGCAATAATATGTGGTTATATGATTGCCTAAATGCCAGTTGCTTTAAACAAGTCATTTTTGACCATATAGGTTGATATTTAACTCCAACTTGTAATTTGGGTGATGTTGGAAAATGAGATGTATGAGGAAGCTATTACTGGAAATAGAAAACAAATAAAATAGATACCATACAAAAAGGAGAAAATTGATAGCGAGCAAAAAGCTTTAATGCAGAAAATGAAAAAGAAATGCTGGTGTGTGTGTGTGTGTGAACATGTGCGTTGTGTGTGCACATAGGCAGGCATGTGGGACAATCAGGGAAAGAGAATAAAAATGCATCAATATAGAGGTTGTGTCCTTTTCATGAGATGAGGAAACTATAATGATCACCGCCTCTTATTTTCCAGAGTAATGGGCAGCCCATGAACTGAAGAGCTGATCTTCTACTAAAAAATGTGGGGTTTTTGCTTTCTTTGAAGCAATATAGCATCTCTGGGTGGTAATCGGGTGTACAACAAACAGGGATGCCTTTTCGCTACATGCTGGAGGCAGTCATCCCTGTTGCCAAGGAAACATCCTGAGGCAGCAAGGGTCACCTTCAGAAACAATTGAAAGACTTCAAAAGCAGATCAATAGAGCCACTCTGAGCCCTGAACTTCTCAGCTAATGTTGTCATAAATGTCATTTTCAACAAACACTTGCTTATGTGATTACCATGTACTGGGAAGTAGGAAGGCAAAATTGAATATGTAATAATTCTAGCCCAATATTTTCAAGCTCTAATCTTGGAAGCCTGTGGTTTTTGGTAGAAATGCTTTCAGAGGGGAATGAGCAGAAACAGCAGCCTGGATGATAGGGTGACATTTAGGTTTAAAAGAGAAACTGCATTTAAGATTTTATTTGCAGAAAAGTTTCCATCAATTAAAAAAAATACAGATTTTTCTCATGCAGCATATCTCATTAGACTTTGTTTAAGTTGGTGAAATTTTAAATTTTAATTAAAAAATGTTTTGTCATATATTAAGTTTGTGCAGATTTTGTGTCAATAAAACACAATTTAATTAATTAATTAATTAATTCACTTGATTATTCATTTATTCCTCCTTCTATCAAAATTTTATGATTTTATACTGTGAGTCAGGTTCTGCCTTGAAGATGAGGAGTGAATAGAAGATAGTCCTAACATTTAAGGTCTGGGCACTCAATCTGAAGAAGGCAAATATAAAAACAAACAATGGAATCACTTGCAGAGGGAGCACAGTGTGAAGTTTATAATTCTTCCTGGGAAGGTGAGTAAGGCTTTGGAGAGAGAAAATGTTTGATTTTAGCCTTGAGATGTGGATCAGCATCGAGTAGAGAGTTCAGTGCTGGAAGAACATTTAAAGACACAAACAACAGCATATGCAAAGTGTAGTTACGTGCAGGGCAGATTTTATTGACATTCTGCTGATTGATGATCAGGATGTATTTGGAGATGAGGATGACCTAGATTATAAAAGTTCTTATATAGCATGAAATAGTTTATGCTTCACTGTTAGTTTTCTATATTTTTCCTTTATAACTTCAGATATAAGTTTTTTTAGGTCCTCAATAAATTTTTTTCCAATTTTTACAAATTAATTTTTGTTACAGATGTTTCTCCTTTTCCCCCCCAGACACCCTCCTCCCCATCCCACCCCCACCCCTCTAGCAATGTTGTCTACGTCAATTGCTTATGCATACATAAATATAAGTTCTTTGGTTCATCTCATCCATCCCTCTAACCCCCTACTCTGAGATTTGTCAGTCTGAACCATACTGCTTTCTATGTCTCTGGGTCTATTTTGTTCACCAGTCTACCTTGTTCATTATAATTCACAAATACATGAGATCATGTATTATTTGTCTTTCTCTGATTGGATTATTTTGCTTAGCATAATACACTCAAGGTCCCTCTATGTCGTCTCAAAGAATAAGAGATCTTTCTTTCTTAGAGCTGCATAATATTCAATTTTGTACATGTACCACTGCTTTTTATCCACTCATCTATTGATGGACTCTTGGGCTGTTTCCAGATCTTAGCGATGGTAAATAGTGCTGCTATGAACATAGGGGTACATGTATTCTTTCTGATTGGTGTTTCAGGCTTCTTCTTAGGATATATTTCTAGAAGTGAGGTCAAATGGCAATTCAATTTTTAATTTTTTGAGGAAACACCATAATGTTTTTCATAGTGGCTGCACCAGTCTGCATTGCCACCAGCAGTGTGCTAGAGTTCCCTTTTCTCCACACCCTCACCAATACTTGTTTGATGATTTGTTGATGGCAGTCATTCTGGCAGTGTGAGGTGATACCTCATAGTTGTTTTAATTTGCATCTCTCTGATGATTAGTGACATTGAGCATTTATTTATATGTCTCCTGGCCTTTGTTATGTCCTGTTTGGAGAGGTGCCCATTTTTTTTAAATTGGGTTCTTTGTCTTCCTTTTTTTGAGTTGTATGAGCACTCTATATATTTTGGAAATTAACCCCTTATCTGATGTATCATTGGCAATTATGCTCTCCCATATAGGGGGTTCCCTTTCCATTTTGATGCTTGTTTCTTTTGCTGTGCAGAAGCTTTTTAGTTTGATGTAGTCCCATGTGTCCATTTTTTTCTTTGTTTCTGTTGCCTTAGGTGATGTATTAGTGAAAATTCTGCTGCATGTAATGTCTGAAATTTTGTTGCCTACATTTTCTTCTAGGATTTTTATGGATTCATGGGTCATATTTAAGTCTTTTATCCATTTTGAATTTATTCTTGTGTATGGTGTAAGTTGGTGGTCTAGTTTCATTTTTTTTTTTTTTTTGCATGTAGCTGTTCAATTTTCCCAACACCATTTATTAAAGAGGCTGTCTTTACTCCACTGTATGCTCTTGCCACCTTAGTCAAATATTAATTGAGCATAATGCCTTGGGTCAATTTCCGGGTTCTTTGTTCTGTTCTATTGATCTATATGCCTGTTCTTGTGCCAGTACCAGGCTGTTTTGTATACAGTAGCTTTGTAGGATAACCTGATATCTGGTATTGTGATCCCATCCCCTTTGTCCTTCTTTTACAAGGTTGTTGTGGCTATTTGGGGTCTTCTATGTTCCATATGAACTTTTGAAATATTTGTTCAGTTCTGTAAAATATGTCATTGCTATTTTGATGGGGGTTGCATTGAATCTATACATTGTTTTGGGTAGTATGGACATTTTAATTATGTTAATTCTTCCAATCCATTAACAAGATATGTGCTTCCACTTTTTATATTTTTCTCTATTTTTTTCCCCAATGTCCTGTAGTTTTCTGCAAATAGGTCCTTTACTTCTTTGATTAAGTTTATTCCTAGGTATCTTAATTTTTTTTGGCAATGGTAAATGAAATTGTTTTTATAATTTCTCTTTCTGCGAGTTCATTATTGATGTATAAGAATGCCACTAATTTCTTGATGGTAAATTTGTATCTGCTACCTTGCTGAATTCATTGATTAAATCTAGCAGAGTTTTGATAGAATCTTTAGGGTTTCCTATGTATAATATCATGTCATCTGCAAATAATGGCAATTTCACTTCCTCCTTTCCAATTTGGATCTCGTTTATGTTTTCTTCATGTCTGATTGCTGTGGCTAAGACCTCCAGTACTATGCTAAATAAGAGTGGCAAAATTTGGCATCCCTGTCTTGTTTCTGTTCTTAAGGGAAATGCTTTTAGTTTCTGCCCATTGAGTATAATGTTGGCTGTAGGTCTTTCATGTACAGTCTTTATTATGTCAAGATATGATCCCTCTATTTCCACATTGCTGAGCATTTTTATCAGAAATGGGTGCTGGATTTTGTTGAATGCTTTTTCAGAATCTATTGATATGATCATATGGTTTTTATCTTTCATTTTGTTTATGTGGTGTATCACATTTATTGATTTGCAAATATTGTACTAGCCTTGCATCCCTGGGATGAATCCCACTTGGTCATATTAAATAATTTTTTTAACATATTGCTGGATCCACTTTGCTAGTATCTTGTTAAGGATTTTGGCATTTACATTCATCAGGGATATTGGCCTGTAGTTCTCTTTCTTTGTAGTGTCTTTATCTGGTTTTGGAATTAGAAGTCTGTCTTCTTGAATTTTTTGAAATATTTTGAGGAGAAAGGGTGTTAGTTCTATTTTGAATGTTTGGTAAAATTTCCCCATAAATCTGTCCGGGCCTGGTCTTTTGTTGGCTGGAAGAGTCTTGCTTGTATCTTCAATTTCCTTATTTGTTATTGGTCTATTCAAGTTTTCTATCTCTTCCAGGTTCAGTTTTGGGAGACTATGTATTTCTAGAAATTTATTCATTTTGCTTAGACTGTCCAATTTGTTGCCATATATTTGTTCATAGTATTTGTTACTGATCCTTTGTATTTCTTTGGTGTCAATTCTTACTTCTCCTCTTTCATTTCTGATTTTGTGTAGTTGGGTTCTCTCTCTTTGTGTCTTGGTGAGTCTGGCTAAGGGTCCATCAACCTTATTTATCCTTTTGAAGAACCAGCTCTTTGTTTCATTGTTTTTGTTTTTGTTTTTGTCTCTATGTCATTTATTTCTGCTGTGATCTTTGCTATTTCTTTTTTTCTACTTGCTCTGGGGTTTTCTTTTTGTTTGCGTTCTAGTTCTTTAAGTTGTGAGGTTAGACAGTCATTTAAAATTTTTTTTTGTTTCTTGAGGTAGGCCTGTAGTACTATGAACTTCCCTCTCAGAACTGCTTTCACTGATTTGTGTTGTTGTGTGTTCATTTTCACTGGTTTCCAGGAATTTTAAAATTTCTTCCTTGATCTCCTTGGTAACTCATTCATTGTTTAATAACATGCTATTTAGCATGCATGTGTTCAAATTTCTTTGCATGTTCTTGTTGCAATTGATTTCTAGTTTCATGCCATTGTACTCTGAGAAGATGCTTGACATGATTTTAATTTTCTTGAACTTGTAGAGACTTAGTTTGTATCCTAACACATGGTCTATCTTTGAGAATTTCCCATGTACACTTGAGAAGAATGTGAAATCTGCAGTTTTGGGGTGTAATTCTCTTTAGATATCTATTAAATTTATTTGATTTAGTGGATCATTTAGAGTCTCTCTTTTCTTGTTAATTTTTTGTCTAGAAGATCTACCCAGTGATGTCAGCTGTGTGTTGAAGTTCCCTGCTATGATTGTATTGCTGTTGATTTCTTCTCTGAAGTCCTCCAGAAGATTTTTAATATATGTTGGTGCTCCTATATTGGGTTCATATATGTTTACCAAGGTTATATCTTCCTGTTGTATAGATTCTTTCACTATTATGTAGTGGCCTTCTTTGTCTTTAGTTATGGCCTTCATTTTGAAATCTACTTTATCAGATATGAGTATTGCTACCCTAGCTTTTTTTCCCTTTCCGTTCCCTTGGAAGATTTTTTTCCATCCCTTCACTTCAACCTATGTGAGTCTTTTGTTGTGAGGTGGGTCTTTTGTAAACAACATATATATGAGTCATGCTTTCTTATCCAATCGGCCACTTTGTGTCTTTGATTAGAGCATTCAATCCACTTACATTTAAGCTGATTATTGATATGTACTTATTTATTGCCATTTTTGTTTATTGTGGTTATATTTCTCTTTCTATTCCTTCTACTAATTACAACTATCCATTTAACATTTTTTGCAGTGCTTGTTTGGTGCTAATAGATTCCCTTAGCCTTTTTTTTTTGTCTGGGAAGCTCTTTATTTGACCTTCTATTTTGAATGATAGCCTTGCTGGATAGAGTAGTCTTGGATTCAGATCCTTTATTATTATTATTATTATTATTATTATTATTATTTTGATTACTTCATGCCATTTCCTTCTGGCCTGTAACATTTCTGTTGAGAAGTCAGCTATTAGCCTTATGGGAATTTCTTTGTAGGTAACCTATTACTTATCTCTTGCTGCTTTTAGGATTCCTTCTTTGTCTTTAATTTTTCACATTTTAATTACTATGTGTCTTGGTGTGGGCCTGTTTGGGTTCTTCTTACTTGGGGCTCTCTGTTCTTCTTGAACTTGAATGCCTTCTTCCATCACCAAGTTGGAAAAGTTTTCTGTCACTATTTCTTCAAATATAATCTGTAAGCCCATTTTCTTCCTCTTCAGGGACTCCTATGATGCGAATGTTATTGCATTTCCAGTTGTCCCACAGTTTTCTTAAGCTGTCTTTCTGTTTTTTAATTGTTATTCCCTTTTGGTTTTCTAATTGGTTGATTTTTTCTACCCTGTATTCTAATTCTCTGATCTAGGCCTCAGCTTCCTCTACTCTGCTGATTATTCCTTCAAATGTGTTCTTTATTTCTGCTATGTCATTTTTAATTTCCACTTGGTTGGATTTCAATGTTTCTATATCTTTATTCATGGTGTTGAGCTCCTTACTCATGCTGTTGAGCTTCCTCAAGATCATGGCTCTGAACTCTACCTCTGATAACTTGCTTCACTGCATTTCATTTATCTCATCATCAGTAGAGTTGTCTTGTTCTTTCATTTGGGATTTGTATCTTTGTTTCATCATTTTGGTTTTCTCAGTATGTTTCAAAGCCTGCCAAATTTTTCCTGTTGGTGTTGGTGTTCTGCTGTCTATGGCTGGGTTTGGATGAGTGTGGGAGTACCTACGTTAAACAGCATCATCAAGTCTTACTTTCCGGGGTAGATTTGCAAGTCCAGGGAAGGTTCAGTTATTCTCTATCTGTTTGCCTGGAGGCTATTAATCTCAGTTACTTGATGAGCTTTGGGTTGTAGCCCTCAACTGAATGGAAAACCCTCTCAGGTTTTCAGCACAAAAGGATTTCCAGAAAGGGTGGGGCAGATGCTGGTTGTTAATGAGCCTCAATTTGCATTTCTCATAGCCCAGCTGGGTGGGGTTAAATCTTTGGGGGAGGGGCTGCTGCTTCTTCCCAGAGCTTCGGGAAGGGGCTCCTGGAGAAAATGACCACTATTCTGTGTGGCTGTGACTCAGCAAAAACTCTGAGCCCCCTCCAAATCCCAAGTGTCCCCACACAGTTCCAGTCCAGTCTGCCCTCCCTATGCTGGAGCCCAAGTTGAGTGGCTGTAGCTAATTTAGTACTCTTTCATGGCCCTCTGAGCTGTGAAGCTGGCTTGAAATTTTAACCTTGAGGGAGGTGCTCACAGCTAAAACAGCTGCTGTTCATGGGTTCCCAGCCCACTGTCTCACACCTCCACAGACCTACTAGGTTCGATTCAGTGTCCTTTTTTCCTGTCCCTGATTTTATGGGTACTCTCCAGCTGCTTTTCTGTTGCTTCCTCCTGTTGATTTGTCTTTATTTTAGTTGTAATTCTAGTTTAGTCCTGGGAGATGGTCTGTGTGGCTTCCATTTATTCCACTGCCATTTTGGAAAAACCCTAAAGGAATCTTGATACTAAAAAGTTTAAGATCTGCTACACTTATGCATGCAACTAGATTCTGAAGAAAATAAAATGCCACTACTCAGGTGAAGACTTAAGTTTCAGGACAAACCATGTGGCACCAGCTCTGTGTGGGTTCTGTGGCCATCTATTCTAAATGATAGCTTTGCAGGATAGAGTAATCTTGGTTGTAGGTCCTTGCTTTTCATCACTTTAAATATTTCTTGCCACTCCCTCCTGGCCTGCAAAGTTTCTTTTAAGAAACCAGCTTACAGCCTTATGGGAGCTCCATTGTAGGTAACGACCTGCTTTTAACATTCTTTGTCTTTAAACTTTTGCATTTTGATGATGATGTGTCTTGGTGTGGACCTCTTTGGGTTCATCTTGTTAGGGAAGTTTTCTGTCATTGTTCTTCCTTCCTTCCTCTCTTTCTTTCTTCCTCTCTTTCTTTCTTCCTCTCTTTCTTCCTCTCTTCCTCTCTCTTTCTTCCTCTCTTTCTTCCTCTCTCTTCTCTCTTCCTCTCTTCTCTCTTTCTTTCTTTCTTTCTTTCTTCTTTCTTTCTTTCTTTCTTTCTTTCTTTCTTTCTTTCTTTCTTTCTCTCTCTCTCTCTCTCTCTCTCTCTCTCTCTCTCTCTCTCTCTTTCTTTCTTTCTTTCTTTCTTTCTTTCTTTCTTTCTTTCTTTCTTTCTTTCTTTCTTTCTTTCTACAGGAACCAAACCTGGGACTCTCTGATCCACAGGCTGATGCTCCAACTGCTGAAGCTGGCCAGGGCTGTTATAATTTTTTCAAATAGGTTTTCAATTTCTTGCCCTCTCTCTTATCCTTCTGGCACTCCCATGATGTGAATGTTGGTACACTTAAAGTTGTCCCACAGGCTCCTTATACTATCTTCATTTTTTTGGATTCTTTTTCTTTTTTTGCTGTTCTGATTGGGTGTTTTTTGCTTCCTTATATTCCAAAACAATTATTTGCTTCTTGGCTTCACCTACTCTACTATTGATTCTCTGTAAATTATTCTTTATTTCAGTTAATGCACCCTTCATTTCTGACTGGTCCTTTTTATGCTCTTGGGGCTCTCACTAAGTTCATTCAGCATCCTTATAAGCAGTGTTTTGAACTCTGCATTTGTTAGATTGCTTATTTCCATTTCATTTCATTCTTTTCCTGGAGTTTTGTTCTGTTCTTTCATTTGGGACATTTTACTTTGTCTCCACATTTTGGCTGCCTCACTATGTTTGTTTCTATGTATTAGGTAGAGTGGCTATGGTTCCTAGGCTTCCTAGGGTGGCCTGTTGTAGTAGGTGTCCTATAGGGTTTAGTGGTACAGCGTCCCTGATCACACAGCTGAAGCCAGTCTCGATGTAGTTTCTCCTTTAATTTCGTAGTTGTAAGACTTTCATTCAGCTTGATTTCAGGTGGTTCTTCATTGGTTGATTTTTGTATGTGCCCTGATTGGGCATCAAACCCATAATCTTGGTGTATCTGTATTGGGACAATGCTCTAACCACCTGAATTACCTGGCCAGGGGAAGGAATTGAAAATTTTATGATGCTTTGTTATTGAGAGAAATTGTGAAATGTAGGGGTAAACTCTCTTGTTATTGAAACTCACAATAATATTTGCTTTATTAAAATACAAATATTAAAATTTTATATTAGGAGCCTTGAAATCACACACCTTTCTTTTTTGTCAGAAAATTCAAAAGTACGAGTGCTGACAGTTCTTCTGACTACTAATATAAATTATAATGTGAAATGCTCCTTGTTAACTCTTCATTTTTGAAGAACAAGAATGAAACTTTAAGTACAAGAAAATGTGGAGGGTGTGTATGACTGAGAGCTAAAGCTTTTGGAATCATTTAGGTTAGCCACCTGCTCTAGCCTGCATTTGCTAAATAAATTAGATGATCTGGGTTGAGTGTATGCTGCTGATTGGTCTGTCTTGTTACCAAGGCAACCACTTTCTCTCTCTGCTATATGACTCTGAAAAGGTTCATAGCCCATGAGTACTTCTCTGGGCAGGAACATGAACAAATTTTTTTCTTTCTTTCTCTTTCTTTCTTTCTTTCTTTCTTTCTTTCTTTCTTTCTTTCTTTCTTTCTTTCTTTCTTTCTCTCTCTCTCTCTCTCTCTCTCTCTCTTTCTTTCTTTCTTTCTTTCTTTCCTCTCTCCCTCCTCCCTTCTCTCTCTCTCTCTCTCTCTTTCCTTTTTCTGTTTTGTAATCCCCGATCAGGATGATGGATGATGGGATTAGTGGAATTTAACATATTACTCTTACCATATTGTTTATTCCGACAGTACATTTTCCTAATGTTTGAAGAACTTAGATCCAAACCTTAAAGGTACATCACAACTAATGAAAAGATGCTGATGATAACTAAAAAAATAATTTGAAAATGTTTTTGATCCCAAGTGAAGTTTTTTAAAGGCACCATGTGTAAAAATAAAGATTCTCTGAATTTAGTCCCAAAGGCAGTGAATAAAACACTATTTCCCCATATTATTTTAGCCATGATTTCTATCAGGGTTTTCCTCTCTTTATAGAGACAATAAAACATGAAAGGGCAACAATTTAGCAAAGGAGTCATCAGATCGATCAAATTACATGTTCAGTGGTTAACTGATCTGAGTGCCAAAGGACTGGACAAATTGTGGATTGATGGTTGACTCTACACTATGGTCAAGCCATCAGAAATCAATACAGAGTTTTTATCCCCAAGTGACCTTTAGAATTCAACATATCATATTTGCCTTTTCTCTCTACCTTTTTATGTACACTTTCCCTTTATGTTCCAAATCTTTATATACAGTATTAAAAAAAAAATCATTAGGCTTCCCAAACACATAAATTTCTTCAGTGCCTACCTTGTAACAAGAATTTTACATATTATTCCATTTACTTCACTCCTTATGTCAACTCAGTGAGATAGATATCATTCATCTTGTCTTACAGTTGAGTAGACTGAGACCCAAGCGAACTACATTACCTGCCAAGAACAGTGGGGTGGTATTCAGATTGAGTTCTAGCTCATTCTAAATCATGGTTTTTACTATGCTATGGGGTCTCTGACTCTATTTCTATAATAATACTAGCAGGATATGTCCTTTCTAAACATTGATGTATTAGGCAGAAAAAAGCCAGATGAAATCTTAAAATATTTAAATTAAGCCTCTTGAAGGCCTTCTCATTCTATTATTTTTTCACAATTCCAAGCTCTGTTAACTCACTACAGTGCTGAAGCTTTTGTAGATACTGAGAAGAATGGCTTCATTATACATGGCAATTCCTTGACACTTCTTTTTATCATCTTTCTATAAATACTAGCAAAGCTAATTAAAATTGAACTTTGAATGCCTGTCTTGTAACTATCTTCTCTGTTGTTCTTTGGAATTGGGGAAGAACATAGAGTATCCTGATATACATAGCAGGACCACTGGGATCTTTGTGAGAGATTAGGTTCATATTTTGATTATGGATAAACCTTAATGCAATTAGATTTATACTGATTTCTGTTTTTCTACCAATTTTAATTCTGCATTCTGAAGTTTCAAGGCTGGAGTTGGTATTTTAAAATGAATAGTTCTTTGATAGATATAAGAACATTTTAAGATGTGACCACACCATGAGTAGGCAGTGTTTAAGAGGTACCATTCTCAGTGTCCACTAAAACTGCAAATATTTCACTTGATGTGAAGGCATATTGTGATTGATCCTAGAGAGAGGTTAAAGATTAACAAACACTTCACCAGATGATCATAAATATGCAGGGAGAGCACAAAGATATTATTCTCCTAGAAAATGGGAATTTGGCAAAAGAAGAAAATGCATACTTTAATTTGCTACAAGCAAGATGCATTTGCCTTTTTCCCTCCTATCTCCAGCATCAATTTAATGTTTTCAAGTTTCTCCTAAGAATAAGGCCATTATTTACAATTTGGAAAAGAATGTTATACTAAGGCATTCTATTTGCATATTTAGAAATACTGTTATTTAAATATATTTGCTTCTGTCATTCTCTTCTACAGCTATCTAGATTAGATTAAAATGCTACTTTTGTGCTCCAAATGGTATGCTAAAGCCCTAATTCATTCAACATGCTTTTAGCAACCATTTATGGTCTCCCTTGTGCCAGATACTCTATTAAATGCTGGGCACCCAGAGGTAAACATAGTCCTTCATGAATTCAGTTTTGCGGGGAACATCTGCAAGACAGTCGATCTCAGTAGTGTAAATGCTGCCATCAAGTAATGAACTTGGAGATTGGTGAACATTGTAAAGTGTTCTCAAACAAATTCTTCCAGGACCTACATACTCATCCTAAATCACCCTCAGTGTCTTATACTGTTTACTACTGCCCTATCATTTGCTTTCCTCTTTTTGCCCAAGTATTTGGGTGAGTTCGAGTTCATCTTCCTTAGTTATAACCTTGATTTATCTCAACTCTGGCTTTCCTCTTGCCTGTGCTAAATAAGTCAATTTGAACAATGACTTTCCTGGAATTCTTTACTTTGTTATGATTGTGTGGCTGCATCTCTCACTAGGATAATCCTGGCTCATTTCTTCCAACACTGCATTTTAATTATTTATCTACTAGAAAGCAAGCTTTTAAGTGGTTAACCTATCTATTAAGTCCAAGTGGAGGGGTATGTAAAAAACGTTTCTTCCTGTGGGATCCTCTGGTGTCTGCTTATCTCTGTTAAGTATTTTTACAGTACTGTACCTACAATCAGGTTGCATGGTGCCAACCAGAGACCACAACACCAACCAGGAGAGCAGCTGGCATACAGTCATGAAAGTCAGCAGGCACCTTCCACCAACATTGGAAATCAACGCACTCCTGGAGTACAGATTTTTGTTGTTTTAAATCTAAATCGTAAGCACCTTTCTTTTTTTACACAGAAGAAATCATATCAAATACGTTGTTCTCCAACTTTCTTTGATCCCACATAATTTGAAGACCTTTTGGTGTACTCCAGTCCAAAATAAAACTCAGTGACAGACCCTGGGCAGACTAAACCAAAACTCCTAGAAGGAAGGAAACTGGCTTGTTCTAGGGAAGTCAGAAGTGGCACTCGGTAGGCCATTGTCATGATGTAACTCAACTCTCACTGTTTTTTTACTCTGGTTGTCCCTGTTCCACTTTACAAGTTCCTAAGGGAGAGAATTAGGGTCTAGTTTAAGTCACATGTCTCTACATTTGATTCAATCAACCATGGCCAAAAAGACAGGTGGAAGTGATTACTGGGGGAATGATAACAACTATAATGGCTTTTTCCTCATTTCACAGTTTCCAAACAAAAGTGGCTTGACAGCACCAACTGTCCATTTATTGTCTTAATCTGAACTACTAGCCAATGTCTATTTTTTGAAACTTATTTCTTCAAACTAACATGACCTTACATTAATCTCATTTATTTTTGTCCTTATTTTTTTCCTTCCCCTTATCGTCAATTGATTTCCACAAAATTTCATTACTTCACTGATCTTAATTTTTCTTGAAAATTATTCTGATTCTTTCTCTGATTATGTGATATCAGAGTTCCCAAATAATACCTCTCTTGCTATGGGATTGTCTCCTGCATAGGGCACTCCTAGCTCACTTTCCAGCGGCTTTCGAGTGGGTCCTTGATAAATTGAATCTTGAAAGTAGAAGTAATAAAAGAATGTTTGGAGGCACCAGAAAGTTCACTACTTTAAGGGGAACTTAGAAGTATAGTATATGTGAGGATACAAAAATATTTGAGTTTGAAATGATAAGAAAAGATGATGCAGACTTTGAAGGCAATGATGATCCATGAAGAATTTAAACAGGGGAACAACATGATTAGATATGCATTTCAAGAGAAAGCTTGATGGAAGATTTGAAGACCATTTAAGGATTATTAAAATAATCTAAAGAAATATAAAGAAGGTCTAAACCAAAACAGTGGCAGTGGAAACTGGAGAACAAATATGTGAGCTGCTTAGGAGGCAGAATTTATAAGACTTTATGGAATAGTGAGGGAGAAAGGGTTAAGGTTGCCTCTGCAGGCTCTGGCGTTTGGAGAGGTTGATGACAGTGTCATTCATCAAAAATAAAATACAGAAAAATAATGTGCTGTTGAAGTGTGTGTGTGTGTGTGTGTGTGTGTGTGTGTGTGCGCGCGCGCGCGCGTGTGTGTGCAATGCATTTACTTTGGCTGTGTTGACATTAAGAAGTCTTTGGTCTATTTAGTTGGAAATGTCCATAGAACAGATGTGTATGTGGAACAGGACCCCAGGAAAAAGATCTGGGTCTGGGTTTGGGTTCTAATGTTGGTGAACAAAGCTAATGAGGGATGAATGAGTGAGAATGAGTACAAAGTAGATTATCCAGAAACAGTAACAACAAACAAAACAGAAGCTTAATGAAAGAACTTTAAGGAATACATGATTTTACAGGATGAGAACAAGAAAGAAATCAGTAGAGTTTAAAAAGAAATTCACAGAGTCTGGAATTTACTTTTAACCTTGAAGGAGAGAGTGATACATTAAAAGTTAAGGAGAAAAATATTTCTGGAAAGGAGGGTATGATTAACATTATTAAAGTTACAGACAGGCCAAGTAGAATAAAGTATAATACATGTGGACCCAGGTGATTACTAAAAGACTCCTCCAAGTACCTCACTCTTGGAAAGTAATTCTATATGTAGCTTCTCCTTGGGAGTCTGTGTGATCCCTGGCCATGGCAGGCAGCCTTAGCTTTCCTACCATACTCACGACACTGGTTCCTAACTAATGTGGCCTCAGGATTCCTAAACCTTGCTCATGACCTCTGATAACTACACACCTCGAAGGTCTGTCAATTTAGAAGTTAAAAAAATAAGACACGTCATTATTTTATTTTTTAATAATAAAGTTTATATCATTGTAAAATTTCAAAAAATACAGAAATATAAAGTACAAACATAAAAATTGACAATGAAGGACATAAAGAATCTCAAGACAAAATGTCCTTCCCAGTAATAATTATGACTAATTCTTTATCACTTAAATACACACTCAGAGATTTTTCTGTGTATACACATTTTTAAAATAAAAATGGAATTTTATCATTCATACTATTCCTTATCAGCATTTTGACATGACTGTAAAAAATGTTATTTATATCTTTTCATGTACACAAGAGCCTAAGAGTCTCATCATGCTGGGATTCTGTTGGTCCTCCTATAATTTATATATCTAGTTTCCTCCTGAAGGACATTGAGGTAGTTATCATTTTTTAATATCACATGTAACAGAAATTGGGGTGGGTACACTTTACAAATATCTTTACATATTTGCTGATCACTTACTTAGGATGCATTCTCTGAAACGGAGTTTCTGGTCAAAGGTCTAATGTTAATATTCTGATAGATGTTGCCCAAAATCCTGCTAGTAGCTTGAGAGGTAATTTACTTCTTTTTCTGTCCTGTTGACAACCCTGAATTTGATAATTTTTGAAAAGTGTTTGCTAGCTTGATAAGTTATTGGTCTTTTAACTACTGTCTGACCCTGCAGATCTTGATCCTTATCTATGGCTCTCATACTATGGCTGTCCATGAATCTGGTGTATAATATTGAAGACTTCATAACTTTGTCATCTCTCTAAAGGTAATTTTCTCAGTATTTTTAAAAAGTTTTTAAAAGTTGGGGTCTTACTGCTTAGGTTTCAATAATAATCACTCATTCATAGCTGCTGAATGGTCCTCCTTTTTAGTGATATCTCCACTACTAGAACACTTTGCTAGCATCTCTTAGAAGATATAAAATTTTATAGAATTTATTTCCTCTTTCATCCTTGCCCTAAGTCTGCTTTCCCAAGAAAATCGACTCCTTCTCTGTCAAAAATACCAATAATGTTTACCTTTGTAATGGCTTTTTTTGTCTTCAGTAAGTAAGTCGTTCATGTTTTGCTAGAACTGAATAGAAAATAGATTTTCAATCTAAACGACTAAGGTAGAAGACTTTTCACAAATGATGATGATAACAGTGCAAAACAATTTGAGCCAAACTCCTTGGATAAGGCATGGATTCCAGCCTCCAAAGTTGAACTTGTACATGGGACTTTTTTCCTTTTCAATCACACTGACCAGCATTTTGTTGAGAGAACTCACACTATATAGGCAAAGTCTCACTCTATCTTTGGTTTTTGGTATAGAAATTCCTCTGCCATAAAGTCATACTATATATAATTGACTGGAATCACTGAAGGGCAAATGATATCACAAAAGAAGGTTGGGGTGGACTTTTGGTCAAGATGGTGGCGTAGGTAAATGCAGTACTCGTCTCCTCTCACAACATCAAAATTACAAATAAACTATAGAAAAACTATGATTCAGAACTGCTTGAAATAGAGCTAAGTGAAAGTCCTACAACTACAAAATTAAAGAAGAGGTCACATCAAGACTGGTAGAAGGGGTGGGGGCTCAGAGGGTCAGTCCTACACCCACGTGTGGAGGATAAAAATCAGGAGGTATACCTTGGCTGTGAAGGTCCTCCCTAAGAAGTGAGGGGTTCCAGTCCCACACCAGGTCCCCCAGTTCAGGATTCCAGTGCCAAGAAGAGGTTTTACTGGCTGTAAAAACCAGTGGGAATTGAGGCTGAAGGAGGCTGAAGTCTCTAGAGTCCCAGGCAGCTCCTCTTAAAGGACCCATGAATTTACTGGACTGGCTTCCTCCAGGCTCCAGCATGAAAGAGACAGCTTGAAAGGCACCAGAGACACACAGGGAAGGACTGAATTGTTTGGCATCAGGATGAGAGATGAAAGGGCAGCTTTCTGGTGGTGGAGGCTGTTGTTCCTTTGGTGAGCCCTAACCCCAAGGGACAGGCAGATGGGCATCAATTTAAGGACTCCAGCAACCTGGCTCCCATTTTTTGTCATGACCTGGTGATTCCCTGAGGCCCTGCCCCACCCAACTTTCAGCCCCACCCCCCCAACCTGTTTCCAGTGGCATTACTGTAGGAATGGCCTGTATTGGCTCATGCTTCGGATTTTCCTAAAATTTCTCAAACAAGCAGCATCTGGCCCCAGTGAGCCCCATACCTCTCAGTAAGTGGCCCCTGGCCCAGCGCTTGCAACAGCCAGACTTGGTTCATAACTTGGCCTCTCCTGGGCACCCCAAGCCCAGCACAAGAAGCAGCCATCTGCACATCGCTTTGTAGCTTATGCCTGGTGGCCCCAGTTAGAACACAGGCAGTGGCTGACCTTGGCCAACACCTTCTGGGGGGCCCCAGAGCCAGCACACCCAGTGGACAACCTCAGATCACATCAAAGCACCATGACTCAACCACTTCCACAAGTGACATACTCAAGAGATAAACTCAGTGGATACCAGAGCCCTGCTGAAGAACATCTTGCTCTGAGTCTGGGTGGTGGACCCCTTCACAGCTGATCCTCCAAGGTGGTTAGAGGTTGCAGCCAGTCTTTGTAACTGATCAGCATGAATAAATCCCTTCTATTGATGTTCCAGTAGCAACAGAGACTCAATTACAACAGAAGGTTGTACAGTATACATGGGGAATGCAACTCGAGTGTCCAATTGGGGTGATCAAGAAGGTTGAGCCACTGGACCCCACAGGACACATATTATAATAGGCCACCCTACCAAGCCTAGAAGATGTAGCAATTCTATCTGTTACATAGAAACAAGCACAGGTAGGCAGCCAAAATGAAGATGCAAAGAAACATGTCCCAAATGAGAGAACAGAGCAAGACTCCAATAAAAGAACTAAATGAAATGGAGATAAGCAATCTAACAGATGCAGAGTTCAAAACACTGGTTATAAGTGTGCTCAGGGAACTTAATGAGGACCTCAAGAGCATAATAAAGGACCAGTCAGAAATGAAAGTTGCACTAACTGAAATAAAGAATAATTTACAAGGTATCAACAGTAGAGTAGGTGAAGCCAAGAATCAAACCATCGATTTGGAATATAAGGAAGCAAAAAACACCCAATTAGTACAGCAAACAAACAAACAAACAAAAAAAGTGAAGATGGTGTAAGAAACCTCTGGGACAACTTCAAGTATACCAACAATGGCATCATGGGGGTGACAGAAGAAGAGAGAAAGAGCAAGAAATTAAAAACCTATTTGAAAAAATAAGGGCAAAAAACTTCCCTAACTTGGTCAAGGAAACAGACATATAAGTCCAGGAAGCACAGAGAGTCCAAAACAAGATGAACCCAAAGAGGCCCACACCAAGACACATCATAATTGAAATGCAAAAAGTTAAAGACAAAGAGAGAATCTTAAAAGCAGCAAGAGAAAAGCAGTTAGTTACCTACAAGGGAGCTTCCATAAGACTGTCAGTTGATTTCTCAAAAGAAACTTTGCAGGCCAGAATGAAGTGGCAAGAAATATTCAAAGTGATGGAAAGCAAGGACCTACAACCTAGATTACTCTATCCTGCAAAGCTATCATTTAGAATTGATGGACATATAGAAAGTTCCCAGACCAGAAAAAGCTAAAGGAGTGCATCACCACCAAACCAGTATTATATGAAATGCTGAAGGATCTTCGTGAAGAAGAGGAAGATAAAGAATACGAACAATAAAGTGGTATTAAATACATATCTATCAACAATTGAATCTACAAATAAAATGAGCAAGCAGAACAAAAACAGACTTATAGATACAGAGAACTTTTTGATGATTGTCAGATGGGAGGGGTGTTGGGGGTTGGGTGAAAAAAGTGAAAAAATTAAGAACCAATTGATTGTAAGACTGATGAATCTCAGAGGTAAGGGGAGTAGGGTGGGGGTGGGGAGGAAGAGATAAACCAAAGAACTTACATGCATATATGCATAACCAATGAACACAGAAAATAGTGTGGGGAAGCCAAAAAGGGGGTGGGAGCAGGAAGGAGGGGGTCAATGGGGGAAAAAAAAAGCCAGGCATCTGTAATACTTTCAACAATAAAGATGAATTTAAAAAATAAGTTTGGGACAATTCCAAGACTTGTATTTTGTGGTCACTTCCTCCTTATTCCATTGGGGCTGATAAGTGGAAACCTCCAGTCTCACTCCTTCTATATCTGAGGTTTAATCAGACAGATAATTTAGTGGTCATTACTCTTTCATTTCTTCACTAGAATGTGAGCTATTTAAGGTGACAGAATCTTTTAAAATGATCTTTGGATTTCCCATACTCCCAAAGGATTTATTCAGGATTTAAGAGATACTGAATGGATGCTTTTAACCATGAGTCATGCTTCCAAGGAAAACACAGACATATAGAAGATATAGAACTGTTCCTAAGCTTTTTCCCATTTTATTGCAATCAACTTTATTCAGGCTACCTCTATTCTCTCATCCCTCAAAGATTTCCCAAACAACACAGAAGGAATACATGGCTACCCCTGGCAATGATTCCCCAGGGCATAAATCTGTTGCATGGCCCCAAAATTTGGTGCTACTCAGTATGCACTTGGCATTTAGATTCAAAGGTGTTATTTTGCCTTTTATCTTGAGTGTTCTGATTTTTTGGTCATGATCTCATCATGCAATCATGCTAATTTATTCCTTTGATTCAAAGCTTTGGGTTCTCCTCACATTTGGAGGCAACCCTAGTAAGGGCATTATTTGATGAAATGCTCTTTGGAGTATTGTCTGAGAATGTCATGAAGCACACCTGATTCCTCCTTAAATAATCTGAGTTTAGAACTATTTTCAAAAGAAGGGGTCAAGTCTAGCTTTGTGACTATGTTATCACCTTTGAACCAGGTTCATTTGAAGGGATGTATGTCATATTGGAGTCCAAGACTATAATCAAAAAAGCATTGAGGACTGGGCTTATTTTTCTCTTCCTGCATCTGATGATGTGACTTCCTTTGGAATATTTATATTTGTAATAATTTCCTTGTCTTGAGTCAAATAACAACTGTAGATTGATATATAGTCTCCTTCATCTTGAACTTCTGAAATTCCAGATAAGGACTAAAGATAACAGCTCATGAAATTTGATACAAAAGAAGCCTACCATTTAGTAAAGATGAGAGAAAGTAAGATAAATAGAAGAAAATGTCTTTTTTTTTTTTTTTTTTTTGTCTATAGGATACAGCATTTTTAAATGTATAATCTTGCCTCTGGTTCACATCAATGGTTCCCAAACCTGTCTGACATTAGAAACCCCTGGGGTACTTAAATAATAAATAAATAAATGCATAAATACATAAATGAGTAAACATTAAAGGCCAAAGTTTTATCCCAAATATACTGATTCAATTTTGCAATGTGTACCTGGACACTGATATTTTTAAAACCCTTAAGTGATTCTGTTAACCTGTTTGAAAATCACTGGTCTATGTGGCAAGGTCCCATTATATTCTGATATTTTGATATTTCCTTAATAATTTTGTTGTAATTTTCTTAGCTGCCCATAGCATTTGTGGCTTTGCATCTCTCAAACATCTTTTATGTTAAAATAAGAATACAATGCTTTAAATAAGGAAATAACTTTATCATTGCTATATATTTTCTCTCAAATAGGTTTTCACAAAGTGGAATGACCATCACTCAGGTATGTGAGGAATGCAGTCATTTCTTTGGCTTTGCTGCTTTTATCAGGGCTTTGTACAAAGGCCCCTAGACGTGGTGGAACCCATCACTGATCTGCTAATAAATACAAACTGTGTCGTTGCAAAAGATGCCACTGAGTGATCTGTTTTTAGTCAGCTAGAAACAACATTAATCCCCTACTGAGACGAGCTCCTCCTAACCCCATGCTCTTCAAAGTAAGTCAACTCCTGTGCTGGCTAGTCACTATCTGCTTCTTGGCCACCTTTGGCCTGTGGGTCTTCAGGAAGGTCACATGACATTTCTGTTCTATAAAAATGAGGGCGATAGATGACAGAATCTCTCTAAGAAAGCCTTTCAACTTTAGGTTCAAAGAACTACGATTTATATAAACACTTCAGAGGACCATAAATGCAATTCAGAACTAAAAGCAAGAACAACAGTCTTCATCTTTTCTGTAATTTTGTTTGTAGCAGCTAATTATAGTCAAATCAAATTGTAATAAAGGGCCATGGACTCCTGGCATGTGCGTGTGCATACAGTGATCCATCAAAAAAAAAGAATTGATATCCAAGGCCGATGGAAGATGATATAGGATCTCTATCTAAGAAATGTTTCTGGCAATGAGAAACAGGACTACTGATTAACAGTGGCTTAAACCATGTGAACATATATTGTTTACCTAACAAGAAATCTAGAAAAAATATATGGAAATCACCGAGGACACAGGCTCTTCTTTCTTATCTTTCTTCTCTGATACACTTAATGCCTTAGCCTCTCATGAGATGTCTGATATATCTCCAGGAATAAAAAACAAAATTTTTTTTTTAAGGTCTACATTCAAGACAGAAACAAAGGGGAAGAGAAAGTATAAATGATTTATCATTTGGTACCTGTCACTTTTATTAGGAAAGCAAAACACTTTCCTAGCAAATCTAAAGCTGTCTTCTACTTTTGTTACGTTGGCCAAAATAAAATCATATTGCCACCCCTACCTGGAAAGGAGTCAATAAAAGTCAAAATTTGACTTTTCTCTGACCTTATGGAGAGGCCAGAAAGGAAGAAAGAAGGAGGAATTCTGTTGGTTATTTAATCAACAATGCAAATGCATGAAGTCATTGGGTTATGAGAAAACTTACCTTGGAAGTGAAGAAAAGTATAATTTGTTTTGGACATAATTATCCTTTCAGCTTCTGTTTCTCCCATTGGGCTTTTATGAATTTTCTAACATATTTCTTGATTTTCTGTTGTTATTTCTATGCTCTAAAGAGAAAAAAAATATGCTGGATCATAGGATCATGTATGATTGTTGGATCACACAGATGACTGTACTAGAACTGCCCCTAATTTTTTGGATGTTTATATCATATTGGCACTAAGGGTACATCTTTGATAATCACCA
Source organism: Molossus molossus (assembly GCF_014108415.1). NCBI lineage: Eukaryota > Metazoa > Chordata > Mammalia > Chiroptera > Molossidae > Molossus > Molossus molossus. Next base: position 25,547,027 of record NW_023425366.1, on the reverse strand, counting down.
GCTACCAGACAGAAGTGAAAGCCAAGTGATGTCATAGAGCACTACACAAATAAAGGTTTCACATGAGTTTGTGTAGAGAAAAGTGGTAGGTGAATTGATGTAGCAGATGGCACACAGTAGCCTAGGCATGCCAAATGTGTTCAAAACCATGATGTGGCAGTCAGTACAGTATTCAAACTTCAAACAATTTAAGTTTCAGCATATCAAGATGATTCATCACATTAAATTAATAGCATTAATTTTAATTTTATTGGCTTTATAGTTTGGTTCATATTTAATTTGTAAATTTATTTCTGTAGCTAAATCCTCTGAGAATGAGATGTTTATATCTAGTTTTATATTTATACACATTTATAAGCATAATCAAAACAATGCGAATCAACAGTGGATATATGGGTTAATATATCTTTTTTCTTTAAAAAGGTTTTGCTCAAATTTTAGAAACATTTGATTAGAGAGCTCTTTAAGTGAATAGTGGACAACCCTGAAATTACCCTCGCCTGCTCCTATGTCAAGGAAAACTAGATATGTCTATGTCTGTTTCTGTCCTACTTTATGCTTTGCTATCCCACATTAAAGAAGCAATTAATACATTCTTCCTGCATGTTTCAGATTTGTCCCAGAAATTTTGTACTCCTATCCAAGGACCTGACAGATCAAAAGGCATTAAAATATCCCAGAGTAGTATTTATTGGAGTCCTTCGTCCATTGTACACAATGAATTGTTTACCTAGACTTTTAAAGCTGATAATATTTAATTTGCTAAGGAAAATCAGGAGTGTTTGTACAGAGAAAACTTGTATAGAAAAGTTTCTTAATAAAGAAGTTCTAATCAGGAGGGGGTGGAAGGGGGGAGGAGGGGGTCAGTGGGAGAAATAGGGGGAACATCTATAATACTTTCAACGATTAAGATAAAAAAGAAAGTTTGAATCAAAATAAAGTGGGTAGGCTCACACAGAAGGTTTGCTTTGTAGGAGATGGTAATTTTCATGGAACAGTACCGATAAGAAGACCCTTAGAGGTCATTAACATACAGTGCATTGTGATTTTAGGACCTCAGGAGGCTAAAGACATTTGCTAAGACACATGAGGATTAAGACCTGGATGTCCAACAAAATAGCGAATGTTTTCCTTTGTATCACACGCTTTTTTGAAAGTGGAATTGGCTATTTGGGGATGGGAGCAGAGAATAAAAGCACACATGTTACAAACTGTTTCACTGAGCAGTGGCTTATGCCCTTCTGATAACTGTATGAAGAACTCAACACAACACTAATACATTAAGGTAAAAACTACAGGTAGATCCATCTGAAGTGTACATTTAAGAAAACTGATACTTTAGTAAGCAATCTTTTCAAGCCTTTCAGAAAAAAAATGCATACATTGTATATAATCAAGGAAATAGTAGTAGTGATTAGACATGTTTTAGAGCCTCTTATAAAAATCTCTAAAGTTATTTTCACAAAATATTTTAGTAAGACATATTCAATTTAAAGAGGCAATCAGGACATATAGGACACAGAAAATGTCTAGTCTTTTATTAAAAAGATGACAGCATAAATTTCAAATAATCATGTAAAGTAAAATAACAAAGGTTCTGAGCAGTTTGAATGTTTCATATGAAAGTCATAGCTCCACATAAGGATAAGAAAGAAACTGGGACACATTAAAGAATTGAATTCAAAACCTTGGGAAAAATCAATGATTATTTCGAGCACCTCTATTTTGAGTTAACTAATGGTTCTGGATAGGTTAAAAGGCATATTTATTCTTAGCAATCACTACAAAACAACAAATTATGAAATACATTGATCCTGACCTAAATAAATATCACATGGAAAATCTCCACAATTGGAAATTAGAGGTTTCAGCTTTAACACTCGAGATTTGCTAAATTAGTCCTCCACTGAGCGCAGCAGCAGCAGCAGGAGAGCGGCTTCCTCTCTCTGGAACAATCTGTGTGTGTACCTGTCGGCCATATTTTCTTTTATCAGATACTGTTGCCAGGGCAACCACCTCCTTTGTACAGGCCCAGGATAGCTGCTGCTTTTTGGAAACGGACTCTGGGCTGGTTGCCAGATTTTCAATTCTCAAATTCAGAACTCTTCTGTAACTTACTTAACCCTTTCACTGGCCTGAGAAAATACAGAGTATAAAAGCTTTTTCATTTCTTTTATCCCCAAATAAAGCAGAAACTATCACGTGACTATGATCTAAAATTATTCTTTTTCTGGGATATATGCTGTGTCCACAAGGCAAGGAAATAAGATTTATAATTAAATTTAAAAATATAATTAACAGAGAGACACACATTATTGCTGTTTTTCAGAACATTAGGCTTCAGAAGGGCTGATTTTAGTCTGGTTTATAGTCCTTGATTCTAATCTAACACAGGGGAAAAACCAGTCACACTAATAAGAGGCAGTGGAGTTTTAGTATATTTCTTACTGTTTTCTATGGAAATGCAAAATATATCATTATTACAAAAGAAAAAAATATATACAAGCTTCCAAACCCAGTCTCCTTATAATCATTTGAACAAACTACATTTCTTAATAGTTTGCATTTCATCTATCTATTCAGACTTTATTCCTAAATCCCAGGCTTCAAAATTGAGAAGGGGTTCACAGGTCTTCTGGTCCAATTTGTGACTTTCCTTCTCATTATCATATGAAATTGTTCATTCCATTTTTGAACTCCAGTTAGTATAAGTTCTTCATATTTTCATTGCTTGAGTGTAATATCCATCTCTTTGTTCTACTTCTATAATTTGAAGTCATGTAGAAGAAATCTAGACCACTGTTTATATTATAGCTCTTCAGTTAAACTAAAAGGAGTTTTTATACCTCCCCAAGTGTAGTGGCCATGGAGGTGTGGCTTCCAAAGTCCTGCTGGGAAAGCCTCCCATGGCTGCATCTTTGGATCCACTGGGGCACCAATGAGAGATCGTCCTTCCTCCAGGCTGCTCCCACCCACTGACTGAACACACTGCCTACTTGAACAAAGCCATTTATTCCTGCCCTAAAAGAGTTTTTTCTAGGAGCCAAGTGTACTTTGTGGACTTTCCAAAGGTCCCTTAATATCCTGAATAATAGATAGAAAGTTGTAAAGCATTTTTTTGTGGAAGTGTTGTTGTCTATAGAGTGTCTTAGAAAACTTTGGTGATCATTCTCCTTTGTTATTTTCAGATATCTTAGACTGTTCTTGTGTCCTTGAATTTGATCACTATTATTCACTAATTTCTGTTACTCAAAGAGATAATATAGTCAACATATTTTATAGTGGATTACTGCATTGCTAGAAAAAAAGCACACATCAAAATGCTTAATCAAGTCTTGTTGATTCTCTTAATAAATCTTCAGATATAAGCATGGTTAAAATTAGGTATATAGTCTTCCAGATTTTTATACAACACATGTTTTATACAACAGATTTTTATAGAACACATACACCTGGGGAAATTTTTCTGTATGCGCTGCTCTGTATCTTGCCTCATATTTGTCTCCTTTCCATTTTCCTTTCTGTCTTTCTTTCCTTGTAATTATAAACACACCATGATTATTCTATTTCAATTACTTTGAGTAAATTTGTATGTAATCACTAAAAGTGGAATAGTTAGTTCAAAGGGAAGGCAAGATATATATTGCAAAATATGTTATACCAATTGACCCTCTAAATTGTTGAGAGTGCCTGGTCCTCCCAATATCAACCAGGTGTTAAAACATTTTGACTTTTGTCAATCTGATACATGAAAATTATCTAATTGCTCTTATCTACATTTATTTGACTATTATTTAAGGTTCAGTATCTTATTTGTTTATTGGACAATTTTATAAATTGCTTTATACATGCCTTTTCATGTTTGTTGGAAAGTCCGAGAATTGTTTGTCCCTATTCATTTTTGTTTTAAAAACTAGGATGGTTATCATATTTTTGTATTCATCTGTAGGCACTTTTGACATTTTTGTATAGTAACCTGTTATCTATAAAATGAATTGCAAAAATTGCTTCTGCTGTTTTTCAGTTTTGTTTATGATGTTTTTCCATTTGGTTTCTAGGGCTGTTAACTATTGGAGCATTTAAATTGTTAAGTTTTCAAAGGTATCGGTCTTTTTTATAGTTTCTAGGTATCAATGCTATTATTAGAAAGGTCTTTTTCATTCTAATGCTATAAAATTTTCTTTTTGTTTTTACATGTAAGTCTTTAAAACATAGATGAATTTTGTTTTTGAGCATAGAAAGAGGTTGTAAAATACTTCAAAAATAGTTACTCTGAATTCTGTACACAACATATAGCTAGTCTACCTTTTCATTCACAGATTTAAAGTAAAATCTCTATTATATTCTGGAATTTTATGTCTTTGCTTCTGCCTCTGGGCTCTTATTTTTCTATTAATTGATATATACTTTTGTGCAGTTATTAAATGACTTTATCATTGTGACTTTTTATTCATTTACTCAGTTCTTTGTTTGTCTTCAGCACTGTGTGAGGACCTGGGAGTATAGCAGGGGACATGAAAGATAAGACCTTTGCTCATGTGAGACCTGGTAAGGAAGATAGAGCATCACAAGCAAAGAGAAAATGTAATTACAAAGTGGCCTAAGTTCTATAAAGGTAATAAATGGAGTGTCACCAGGCTGATTTAGATGAGATGTTTTTCAGAGAGGTAAGTTTAGTAACCTTAATTTCAGCTGCTGTCTTAATTATCTTTTGTCAGATAATCAAACAGCTGGAGGTTCCAGGAATGAAGACGTGTGAGTGCATAGCAGTGGGATGAACATATGGAGGATGGAAAATCTACTCTTGGCTACCATGGTAAAGAATTGGGATTTAAGCAAGAACCACTCATGGGAGCATTTCAAGAGGGACATGCCATATTTTAATGTAGGTTTCTAAATGACATTAAAAAATCAGTGTTTTATTGCTTAATGCCAATGATTTCCTATTGGAAGTGAATTCTACAACAAAAAAGATAAAAATATTTCCAGAAAATACAGCAGCAATTTTGATTACCCACATTTAATTTATGCAAATATTTAGTAAATAACATCTTTACAATATTGAGTTTTTTCACTGCACAAAATCTATCCTTTTATTTATTTATTTAACTTCATTATATTTTAAAAAGTTTAACCTTTTATTTTGGAACTGTGCATTTCATGCTATGTCTAACTTTAGTTATTATACAGAATTTTAAAATATTTTAATGTGATATAAGTGATAACTGTTGCTTATTAAGTGCTGTTAATTTTTGTATATTTAAAAAAAAATCTGCTAACCTAGTCAAAACTTCTTATTATAATATTTTATGTTTGATAATTTTTGACTTTCCAGGTAATGGTTTTCATATAATATTTATTCTTTGATTTCAATATTTATACATTTAACACATTTTAAAAATAAATTATACTGACAAGGGCTTGTAGAACATTAATTAATATTAGAAATGATAAGTGTAGGTATTTATTAGTAATGGAATGTTTAATTTTATTAAATGCCTTCGTTTAGCATTCACCATTAATGTATAACACAATGAATTACATCAATATATTTCTCAACATGGAAATACTCTTTTTTTTTTTTTATCCTCACCCGAGGACATTTTTCCTTTTTTTTTTGTTCAGGTAGAGTGGGAAGGAGAGAGAGGAACAGAGAGAGAGAGAGAGAAACATCGATGTGAAAGGAACACATCGAGTGGCTGCCACCCGCACAACCGACCAGGGCCGGGGACAAACTCAACTGAGGTACGCACCCCTAGCAGGAACCGAACCCAGGTCCCTCTGGACCGCAGGCCGATGCTCCAACCGCTGAGCCAAACGGGCCAGGGCTGGAAATACTCTTACATTCCTGGAACAAATGAATGTTACTTGTTTCTTGGTATAGTATTCTTTTATTTCTGTTGGAATTTATAAATAAATACCTTTAGGATATTAATAAATTATCTGTAGGTATGTAATGTTGAACTAGCATAGTGTTATGCCAACTTGTTCATTAGATATTAGATTCATATCAGCTTCATAAAATATTTGAAGGTTTTTTTCCTATCCTTTGGAGCAAAATGCAGAACTCTACCCTTTGTTAAAACCTGTCTGTAAAATCTTATGGTTCTGGTGTTTTTGTTATTAGTCTATTTAGGCTTTCTAAGTCTTTTGCTAGGTGAAGTTGGTCATTTATATTTTCCAATAAAATGTTTGTATTTATAAATGTATTGGTATAGTTTTATACTTTATTCCTATATAAATTTTAGCTCTCTTTGTCTCTGTGGTTACTTTATTTTCCTCATTTCTTTATTCTTCAGAATGTTTACAAGAAGATTTCTATTTTATTAGTATTTTTAAAAGATTAATTTGTATCTGATAAAGGGTTAATATCCAAAATTTATAAAGAACTTGTGCAACTCAACACCAAGAAGACAAACAACCCAATTAAAAAAATGGGCAAAGGACCTGAATAGACACTTCTCCAAAGAGAACATACAGGTTGCCAGTAGATATGAAAAGATGCTCAACATCTCTAATCATCAGAGAGATGCAAACTAAAGCCAATATGAGATATCACCTCACACCTGTCAGAATGGTTACCATCAATAAATGAGCAAAAAACAATTTCTGGCAAGAATGTGGAGAACAGGGAACACTTGTGCTCTGTTGGTGGGAATGAAGTCTAGTGTAGCCACTGTGGAAAACAGTATGGAGTTCCCTCCAAAAATAAAAAATGGAACTACTTTTTATCACTCCCAGTGATACCACTTCTGGGAGTATATCCAAAGAAACACGAAACACTGATTTGAATGAATATATGCACCCTTACAGTCATTGCAGCAATTTTTACAATAGCTAAGATCTAGCAACAGCTGAAGTGCCCATCAGTATATGAGTGGACAGAAAAGCTGTGGTACATTTATTTACAGTGGAATGTTATGCAACTGTAAAAAAAATAAAATCTTACCTTTTGCAACAGCATGAATGGACCTGAAAGTTATTATGCTAAGTGAAATAAGCCAGTCAGAGAATAACAAATACCATATGATTGCACTTATATGGGGAATCTAATCAACAAAATAATTTAACAAACAAAATAGAAACAGAAGCATAGATGCATGGAAAAGACTAACAGCTGTCAGAAGGGAAAAGGTTGGGGGCTGGGTGAAAAATGAAGGGATTAAGCAAACAAACATATATATATATATATATATATATATATATATATATATGACACATAAACACAAACATCAGTATGGTGATAGCTAGGGTAAAAGCGGAGCCAGAAGAGGTGGAAGTAGGCAAACGGGGCATAAACAGGAATACAAAGAGACTTGACTTTGTGTGGTGAGCACAAGATACAGTATGTAGATGATGTTTTAATGAGTTGTACACTTTAAACCTGTATGGTTTTATTAACCAATGTTATCCCAATATATTTAATTTTAAAAAAGATTGCCCTGGCCAGGTGGTTCAGTTGATTGGAGTGTCATCCTGTACACCAAAATGTTGTGGGCTTGATTTCCAGTCAGAGAACATACTTAGGTTGTGGGTTTGGTCTCTGGTCTGGCGTGTACTGGAGGAAACCAATCGATGTTTCTCTCTCTCTCTCCCCCCCCCTTCCTCTCTCTCTAAAAATCAATTACAAAACATATTCTCAAGTGAGGATTAAATAAATAAATAAATAAATAATAAAGATTTTATAAATATTATTACCATGGTAGAATAAAAAATAATGCTAATACCAAAAAAGTCCATTTATTTTTATCTAATCTACTTATTTAAAATACTCATTTATATTTTACTTTTATTGTTGCTGTCATCTAACTTTCTTTGGGAGAAGACTGACAACATGTGCTTGAATAGGTTTTCTGATAGAATGAGAGACTAACACTCTATTGAAGAAGGAAGAAAAAAAGTATACATTTATTATGTATTTCACTACTTAAATGGACTGTTTTGAAACCTCAGCACTTACATTTTTAAATTCTCTGATTCTTTTTGATTCATTTCTCACAGTATCTTGTTCTTGATTTATGGATGCAATTTCTTCTCAATTTCTACTGAGAATACTAACATTCTCTCTACTTTCCTGTATTAACCTTATTTCATTAGAAGAATTTATTGTCTTTGTTTGAGTTGTTTTTTCAGGATATTGAGTGTTCTCCAACGTCACATTAACTGACAATCATACCAATTTTTGGAATTGATGGTGTAGATCCATAGGTTGCTGCTGGTGTGGACTTCTTCCTTACAGCACTGAGCTAAGAGTCAGTGTAGCTGTGTCAGGTACATGCGTATGCCTTTTTCTCTCTATTGCAAATGTAACTTGCATTGCTACAGATCTTTTAGCCATACAAACACTTTGGTTTTTTCTTTTGTTTTGATTTTCTGTACTAGGGGAAAATCAGGCACAACACATTGAGAAGCCATTCTTTTCCTCGCTGTTGGAACATTGTCAAAGTTCTTTGGCTTGTTCCCCAGTGTCTTCTTTCTAAACCAACGAAACTTCCATCTTTGGAGGGTGAGATATTAAGAGTGTCTGTTTCTGGCCTATTTTAGTTGTCAGTGGTAAGAGTTGTAGGAAATAATTTACTGTGGAAATTAAAGTTCCTGGAGATTTTACTGCTGCATTGAGTCATTTTGTCCTCCATGCATAGGGTGGCTGGAAGTTAGCTGGAGAGCTATTTATTTTTCTCTCTCTCTCTCCTAACACCGATAATTGAAGTCTGCTTTGGCAAAATTCCCACATTTCTTTAGTGATCAGCCAAACCAAAATTCAAGCATGATGTAAATGTTATACTCAGGTGAGTCTAGAAATGAGACAGTTCTTGAAGTTACTCTGTAGTCTTTCATGTGACCCCCCTGTCACCTCCTTTTCCAGCCTCAATTTTGGGTTATTTTGTTGAAAGATATATTACACTCAATCTTTAGGGTAACATTTTTCCATTTGAGAGCATTCATGAGTAATATCCACTAGCTATCATCAAAAAATTCTTTAATTTCTTGCCGATTAATAGTACCTGTCTTTGTGCAATGTCTTTTTTCTTCCATGTAATAATTTGTTGAAGATTAAAATTAGGAAATAATAAAAGTATCTATATCAACATGTCATCACAAAATAAACTGAAATGTGAAATTAGGTTCCTTTATCAAATAATTTGATTTTTCTTTATATGCCCCTTTTTCCAACACTTTATTTCCAGCACAGTCTAAGCTCTTGTAAATCACCAGTACCGTTCGCCAATTTTCATGTAAGTTATAGAGTTGAGGTAAGTATTAAGATCTGTGTGTTCACAGTGACAGAGAGCAAGTGATTTGTTAGGCATCACATTGAAATAGGTTGTTCTGAGGCCCCCTCCCCTACTTTCTTTCAGCCTCTGGAAATATAACTGTATGTAAATGCATTCTATATTTTCTACAGTTATACAGCTCCATATTGGAAGATTCAGGACCTAGAATCCAATTTTTCCAAAAACTAATGTAATTCTCTTTTATTGTTCCAAAAAGTCTGTTCCATCTTTGTGGCTGTCAGATAATGTTTTGGCCTAACCTTCTGTGTTCAGGTAGAGGAAGGTTTACTTAGCTATATTTTGCAGATGTGGAAACTGTGGCTCAAAAAACTTAGGGAACTTCTAAGATAAGTAGTGAGAAAATACTAGAATCCAAATAGTCTTTCTCTAATATAGTTAGGCTTCTTCTACTGTTTAAATATGAGTGAGAAAAAGAAAGAAAGATGGAGGCAGGCAGGACCAGAGGGATGGTGAGTGTGTGAGAGAGTGAGCGTGTGTGAGAGTGTGAGTGGATATGAAGGTGGACAACCAAACCCGAGCAGTGCAGAGCCGCAGAGCAGAAGGTTCCTGTGCTGTGGACGGAGCAGTCGGCTACGATGGTGAGCAGCCCTTCAGGGCGCTTCTCCCTGCACCGTGGGGAGGTCCCACCATTTTTGAAGATCCCGGGTCTTTCCTGGGAGGAGGCAGTGGGAGCCGCTAGGGCCCAGCAACCTGAACCCACCAGCGCACCTGCACCATTGGACCAGTGGACACTCTGTGACAACACAGAGTGGTGCACAGTGGTGGAGCTCCCAAGGTGCTGGTTGCCGAAGGCGCAGACAGCCAGGAGCCCAGCATCATCTGCCATAGTAGCAGCCCAATCAGAGTCGAGATATAGCTCCAGAAACAGAGGCTGGGGAGCAGAAATCCATCCCCAGGCCACAGAAGCACAAACCAGCAGTTGAAACCCATCCCCCCAAACTACAGCAAAAGCTGAATAGGAGTTGAGCCTCACGGGGCAGCAGCACTCCCCAGCTGCCAGCAGCAGGAACTGGCTCCACAGAGGCCTGGTGGTCCAGTAGCTCACAAGTGCAGTGGGAAGCCTGAGCCTGAGAGAGACTGGTGAGATCCAGCTACCTGCCCGTGGGAACTACAGGGTGCAGGGGCACCAGAGAGGCCTGTGCCACCCAGCAGGGACTGTGCGATCCAGTTACCCACGGGACCTGCGGGGAGCTGAGCACTAGAGAGGCCTGTGCAACCCAGTAGGGACTGTGCAATCTAGTTACCCATGGGGTCTGTGGGGTGCTGAAGCACCAGACAGGCCTGCGTGACCCAGCAAGGATTGTGCAATCCAGTTACCCGCGGGACTTGCAGGGTGCTGAAACTCCAGAGAGGTCTGTACAACCCTGCAGCACATAACATAGGCATAGAGCCAAGTCCCCAGAGGGACTGTAGAATCCAGTTACCTGCAGGACCTGCAGGGTGCAGGGGCACCAGAAAGGCCTATGCAACCCAGCTTCACACAAGATAGGCTTAGAGGCTATGAAAAAGGAGGCAGAGTGAATAGAAGCCACGCAGATGATCTCCCAGGACCAAACAGGAATTACAACTAAAATAAAGACAAATCCTCTGAAAAAAGCAATGGAAGAGCAGCAGGACAGGACCATATAATCAAGGACACTGGTAAGATCTGTGGAGGCACAAGAGGGTGGCGGGCTGGGAGCCCATGTACAGCAGCAGTCTTAGCTGTGAGCAGCACTCTTGGGGAATAAAGACCAAGCCCACTCCACAGCCCAGAGAACCAGGACAGAACACTACAATAGCCACAACCACTCACCTGAGGGCTATGGAAGAGGGAGGGCAGACTGGGCTGGAACTCTGTGGGGACACCTGGGATTTGGAGGGCACTCAGAGTTTTTGCTGAGTTGCGGCCACGAAGTATGGTGGCCAGTGTGCTCCTTCCTCGAGCTGTGGGGAAAAGCAGCAGCACCCCCCCACTCCCTGGGAGATTCAACCTTTCCCAGGTGAGACAAAGAAATAAAAATTGAGGCTCATTAACAACCAGCATCAATCCCACCCTCTGGAAATCCTTTTAGGAAGAACACCAGGGCTACATTCCAAGACACTGAGTAACTGAGAATACTAGCTACCAGGAAAATGCTAGAGGATAACTGAACCTTTCCTGGGCTTGCCAATCTACCCAGGAAAGTAAGACTTGACAGCGGTGTTTAACGTGGGCCCACCCAGGCTCATCCAAACCCAGTAGAGGGAGCCACAAACAGCAGAACACCAACACCCACAGGGAAAACTTGGCAGGCTCCAAAGCCCACTATGATAGCCAAAATGGTGAAACACAGAAACAAAAGCCAAATGAAAGAACAAGAGACCTCTATCAAAGATGAGATAAATGTGGAGCAGTTAAGCAAGTTAACAGAACTAGAATTCAGAGCCATGATCTTGAGGAAGCTCAACAGCATGTGTAAGGACATGAGCACCATGAGTAATGACATAGAAATGTAGAAAATCAACCAGCTGGAAATTAAAAATCACCAAGAAGAAATGAAGAATGACATATCAGAAATAAAGAACACATTGGAAGGACTAAACAGCAGACTAGAGGAAGCTGAAGACCAGATCAGTGAATTAGAAGACAGGATAGAAAAAAATCAAACAATCAGAAAACCCAAAGGAAAAAATAATTATTAAATGATTAAAAAACACGAAGATAGCTTAAGAGAACTGTGGGACAACTGGAAACGTAATAACATTCACATCATAGGAGTCCCCGAAGAGGAAGAAAATGGGCAAGGGTTAGATAATATATTTGAAGGAATAATGACAGAAAACTTTCCTAACTTGGTGAAGGAAGAAGGCATTCAAGTTCAAGAAGCACAGAGAGCCTCAAGTAAGAAGAACCCAAACAAGCCCACACCAAGACACATAGTAATTAAATGCTAAAAATTAAAGACAAAGAGAGAATCCTAAAGGCAGCGAGAGATAAGCAACAGGTTACCTACAAAGGAAACCCCATAAGGCTCTCAGCTGACTTCTCAACAGAAGGCCAGAAGGGAGTGGCATGAAGTAATCATAGTCATGAAAAACAAGGATTTGAATCCAAGATTACTCTTTTCAGCAAGGCTATCATTCAAAATATAAGCTCAAATAAAGAGCTTCCCAGACAGAAAAGGCAAAGGGAATATATTAACACCAAACCAGCACTGCAAGATATGCTAAAAGGACTGCTGTAATTAGTAGAAGGAATAGAAAATAATAGAGCCACACTAAACAAAAATGGTGATAAATAAGTACATATCAAGTATCACCTTAAATGTGAATGGTTTGAATACTCCAATAAAAAGACATAGAGTAGCTGACTGGATAAGAAAGCATGACTCACATATATGTTGTTTACAAGAGACCCACCTCAAAACAAAAGACTCACATAGGTTGAAAGTGAAGAGATGGAAAAAAATATTTCAAGCAAATGGAAAGGGAAGAAAAGCTGGAGTAGCAATACTTATATCTAATAGAGTAGATTTCAAAATGAAGACCATAACTAGAGACAAAGAAGGCCACTACATAATAATGAAAGGTTCTATTCCACAGGAAGATATAACCTTGGTAAACATATATGCGCCCAATATAGGAGCACCAACATATATAAAAAATCTTTTGGAGGACTTCAACGGAGAAATTGACAGCGATACAATCATAGCAGGGGACTTCAACACCCCACTGATATCACTGGATGAATCTTCTAGACAAAAAATTAACAAGAAAACACAGACTTTAAATGAATCACTAGATCAAATGAATTTAATAAATATCTACAGAGAATTACACCCCAAAATTGCAAAATTCACATTCTTCTCAAGTGCACATGGAACATTCTCAAAGATAGACCACATGTTAGGACACAAACTAAGTCTCTACAAGTTCAAGAAGATTGAAATCATATCAAGCATCTTCTCAGACCACAGTGGCATGCAACTAGAAATCAACTGCAACAAGAACATGCAAAGACATTTGAAAATACAGAGGCTAAATAGCATGTTATTGAACAATGAATGGGTTACCATGAAGATCAAGGAAGAAATTAAAAAACTTTCTGGAAGGCAATGAAATGAACAAAAAAACACCACAAAATCTATGGGATGCAGCAAAAGCAGTTGTGAGAGGGAAGTTCATAGCACTACAGGTCTACCTCAAGAAGCAAGAAAAATTTCTAATAGACTATTTAACCTCACAACTTAAAGAACTAGAAAGCAAACAAAAAGAAAACCCAAGAGCAAGGAGAAGGAAGGAAATAGTAAAGATCAGAGCAGAAATAAATGACATAGAGACCAAAAAAACAAAAACAAAAACAAAAACAAAAACAACCAATTCAAAGGATCAATTGAGCTGGTTCTTTAAAAAGATAAACAAGATTGATAGATGAACCCTTAACTAGACTCACCATGAAACAAAGAGAGTGAACACAAATACACAAAATCAGAAATGAAAGATGAGAAATAATAACTGACACCACAGAAATACAAAGGATTGTTAACAAATATTATGAACAATTTTGACATCCTAACAAATTTGACAATCTAAGCAAAATGGACAAATTTCTAGGAACACATAATCTCCAAAAACTCAACCAGGAAGAGATAGAAAACTTAAACAGACCAATAACAACTAAAGAAATTGAAGACATAATCAAGACTCTCTCAGCAAACAAAAGCCCATTCCCGGACAGCATCATGGGGGAATTTTATCGAACATTCAATGAAGAACTAATACCCATTCTCCTCAAACTATTTCAAAAAATTCAAGAAGAAGGAAAACTTCCAAACTCCTTTTATGAGGCCAGCATAATTCTAATTCCTAAACCAGAAAAAGATACTACAAACAAAGAAAATTATAGACCAATATCTCTGATGAACATAGATGCCAAAATCCTGAACAAAATACTAGCAAATTGGATCCAGCAATACATCCAAAAAATTATTCACCATGACTAAGTGGGATTCATCCCAGGGATTCAAGGCTGGTACAATATTCACAAATCAATAAATGTGATACACCACATAAACAAAATGAAAAATACAAATCATATGATCATATCAATAGACGCTGAAAAAGCATTTGACAAAATCCAGCACCCATTTCTAATAAAAACACTCAGAAATCTGGGACAAGAGGGATCATATCTCAACATGATAAATGTCATATATGAACGACCTACAGCCAAGATCATACTCAATGGGCAAAAATTAAAAGCATTTTCCTTAAGAACAGGAACAAGGCAAGGATGCCTACTTTTGCCACTCTTATTTAACATAGTACTGGAAGTCTTAGCCACAACAATCAAACAGAAGGAAAAAATAAAAGAGATCCAAATGAGAAAGGAAGAAGTGAAACTGTCATTATTCGCAGATGACATGATATTATACGTAGAAAACCCCAAAGACTCCATCAAAAATTTACTAGACTTAATAAATGAATTTGGCAAAGTAGCAGGATACAAGATTAACATCAAGAAATTGATGGCATTCTTATACACCAATGATAAACTCACAGAAAGAGAAACTAAAAATCAATTCCATTTACCATCGCAGTGAAGAAATTAAGATACCTAGGAATAAATTTAACCAAAGAAATAAAGGACCTATTCGCAGAAAACTACAGGTCATTGATAAAAGAAATAGAGGAAGATATAAAAAAGTGGAAGCACATATCTTGTTCATGGATCGGAAGAATCAACATCATTAAAATGTTCGTACTACCCAAAGCAATCTATAGATTCAATGCAATCTGCATCAAAATACCAATGACATACTTCACAGAACTAGAACAAATACTTCAAGAGTTCATATGGAACCAAAAAAGACCTCGAATAGCCACAGCAGTCTTGAAAAAGAAGAACAAAGTTTGAGGGATCACATTACTAGATTTCAGGTAGTACTACAAAGCCACTATAATCAATGCAGTCTGGTACTGGCACAAGAACAGACATATAGACCAGTGGAACAGAACAGAGAACCCAGAAATGGACCCAAGGCAATATGCTCAATTAATATTTGACTAAGGTGGCAAGAGCATACAGTGGAGTAAAGACAGCCTCTTTAATAAATGGCGTTGGGAAAACTGGACAGCTACATGCAAAAAAATGAAAGTAGAACATCAACTTACACCACACACAAGGATAAACTCAAAATAGATAAAAGACTTAAATGTGACTCATGAATCCATAAAAATCCTTGAAGAAACTCTAGGCAACAAAATTTCAGACATCATACGCAGCAGAATTTTCACTGACACATCACCTAAGACAACAGAAACAAAGGAGAAAATGAACACATGGAACTATATCAAACTGAAAATCTTCTGCACAGCAAAAGATACAATCATCAAAATGGAAAGGCTACCCACTGTATGGGAGAGCATAATTGCCAATGATATATCAGATAAGGGGTTAATTTTTAATATATATGGAGTGCTCATAGAACTCAACAAAAGGAAGACAAAGAACCCAATTAAAAAATGGGCAGAAGAACTAAATAGGACATACAAATGGCTAAGAGACATATGAAGAAATGCTCAACATCACTAATCATCAGAGAGATGCAAATTAAAATGACAATGAGGTATCACCTCACACCTGTCAGAATGGCTGCCATCAACAAATCATCAAACAGCAAGTGTTGGCGAGGGTGTAGAGAAAAGGGGACTCTAGTACACTGCTGGTGGGAATGCAGACTATTACAGCCACTATGGAAAACACTATGGTATTACCTCAAAAAATTAAAAATTGAACTTCCATTTGACCCAGTGATCCCACTTCTAGGAATATACCCTAAGAAGCCTGAAACATCAATCAGGAAGAATATATGTACCCCCATGTTTATAGCAGCACTATTTACAATAGCTTAGATATGGAAACAGCCCAAGTGTCCATCAGTAGACGAATGGATAAAAAAGCAGTGGTACATATATACACAATGGAGTACTATGCAGCTATAAGAAAGAAAGATCCCTTATCCTTTGAGACGACATGGAGGGACCTGGAAAATATTATCCTAAGGGAAACAAGCCAAGCAGAGAAAGACAAATATCACATGATCTCACTTATTTGTGGAATATAACGAACATAACAGTCTGAGGAATGGGGTAGTCCGAGAGATGCGGAAGTGGGGTACAGACTGACAATCCCCTGAAGAGGGGATGGTGGGAGAAGATAAACCACAGAACTTATATGCATGTATGTATGAACAATGGACATAGACAACAAAGGTGGGGACAGGGTGGGGAGGGAGAGGGTTGGGGGAATCAGTGAGTTAAAAAAGGGAAACATCTGTAACAAAAATAAATAAATTAATTTATAAAATATTAAAATAAATAAAATAAATGTGAGTGAAAAAATTTAACAAGTATTTTGGCTATCTCATCTTGCAATATACCAATATGGTCAGGAGGGACTTGCAAAGGTAAACATGACATGAATCTGAAAATTATGCAATTATAGGGTTGACGAAAGAAGCAATGAAGATATAAAATAATCTATATCATTGAGTTCAATGACAGAGATGGCAGTTATTATAAGAACCAAAACAACAACAGAAACATCTACAACAAGACATAGATTTTACCATCAATGTAGTGTCTTTCCTATGTTATAGAACAGGAATTGGCTTAGGTGTGATAACCTATAAAGGAGCATCCTGCAGAATTCAGTCTCTATAAACTATTGCCTGTCTTGTGTCCCTGGGGATGCTTCCTGGACTCCTGGTGTTCCTTGGCTCCAGTTCTTGCCCATGGCATTTGGCATCTGCCCCACTTGGCTCTGGATTTCCTTGACCCCTGGCTGCCCCTACCCATCCCTGTGACCTGGGTCTTTACCAGAAACTGAACCTGCTGCTCACTTGCTGCTTTTCAGTACCAACTCTGCAAATTCCTAGTCTAAATTCTGCTTAGCCTGGCAATAAGTATCAGTGGGGACATATGTAGGCAAAGCAAATGGAGGGTTACATAACTACGAAACAACTCCTGCCAAATTCAGTATAGGCAGAAACATTCATTTTGAAGTGGGTTAGGTATATAATAAATTAGTGTTTTGATTTAATTTAGTACTTCCAGGGTTTGATATGCCATGTGATAAAGGGCCCCCAGTTTTGCCTTTTTGAGCATGCAATTGTTGCCCAATGCACTGAATAGAGACAATTAAAACATAATCTGAAACCAAAATATCAGTTGTAGAAAAGATAACTGAAAAAGAGGAAATTTCAAATGGTTTTGTTCTGGACTTAAAGCGATCTACAACAGTGAAGTAATTTCAAAATTTTTAAATTTCCTTGTTGTATTTAGATGGTTCAGAAACAGATTTAAAATTCCATTGGACACATTTAATTTCATGTTATTCAAGTCTCTGAGTTATAATAAGATTTATTCTCTCTCTCTCTCTCTCCCTCCCTTTCTACCTTACTTCCTCCTTCCTTCTCTTCTTCCTTCCTTTCCTCTCCTTCTGTCTCTGTCTCTCTTTTAAGATAAATATATTTATTGTAGACCGTTGTTAAGAGGACCTTGATTTTCAGAGACTAACCATAATGAATGTCTTCAGAGAAGAGTCTTATGCAAAACAAGATTGCTAAAAATGAGAGGATTTGTCTACTAATTTCTAAAAGATGGTTCTTGAGCAATATTATGGAGGAAAATATCCTATCTCTCAAATGAAGACTATTTTATCACAAGTATCAATTTGCCATGAGAAACAAAATATAAAGAAGTCAAGATGCCTTATGAATATTCCAGTTGCTCCTTACATTCACCTGCATTTTTTCAAAAAAAAATTACATTCTAAAAAGCTTTATAGTAATATTTAAATATGATTTTAATTTGCATTTGCCTAATGACTAATTAGGAAAATGCAAATAACTAATTAGTTGAACCTTTTTTCATGTTCTTATTTGCCGTTTCTATTTTTTGATATTTTTTTCTTTATTGATTTTAGAGAGAGAGGAAGGAAGAGAGAGAGAGATAGAAACATCAATGAGAAAGAACATCGATTGGCCGCCTCCTGCATGCCCGCCACTGGGGATTTGGCCCACAACCTGGGCATGTGCCCTGACCAGGAATTGAACAGGTGACCTCTTGGTGCATGGGTTGATGCTCAACCACTGACCCATCTCTATTTTTTCCCTCTGGTGAATGTTTGTTCAAATATTTGCCTAAATTTTATTGTGCTGTCATCTTATTGGGTATAAAAGTTTTTTATATTATCTGGATACATATGTTTTCTCAGATATTTGTTTTGCAAACATTTCCCCCCCCTCTTTGCACCTTGTCTTTTTATGTCTTAGTATCATTCAAACAGCAAAAGTTTTGACTAACTCCAATTTATACATTTTTAATGGTTGGTGCTTTGTTTTTCAGGTTTAAAAAATTGTTTCCTAACCTAAAGTTACATGGATTTTCTTCCATATTCTCTTTTAGAAGTTTTATAGTTTTAGAATTAGGTTTATGAAATATTTCAATCACTTTAGAAAACAATCTTGCAGCTTCTGATAAATCACACATATTTTTATGGTATGATCTAGAGCCTTACTCCTAGGTATTTACTGAAAAGAAATTAAAACATGCCTGTGAAAAGCCCAATGCATGAATGTTTATAGCAGCTTTTTAAAAATAATTACCCCAAACTGGAAACAGCCCAGTACCCATCACTGATGAAGAAATGAATTATGGTGTACTTATATAGGGCAATAAAAGGAAAACTTACTAATAGATAAATACAATGACAGTGCTGCGGCAGAAATTCAGTGGGTGGGAAGAAACACACTTGGAGGGTTAGAAAATGACTGTTTAATGAGCACTGGTGCTGGCCCAGTGGAGTCACCTCCAAGGGCTGAGCCCTGAGCCCGAGTTCCAACCGCCTTTTATACATGATAAGCTTCCCGGCATTTGGGGGCTTTTTAGTTCCACTGTAGCTGTAGTTTAGGTGGTTAGTGGGTATAAGGGAATTACAAATCACCAGGGGCAGGGTCTCTGCACTGCCTGAGGGGGGTGTCTGCACCTGGCTTGCCTTCTCAGCAGGAGGTAGGTCAAAAGCACTAAGCTTAGGAGCCACATGTTTATTTATAACATTGTAGAAAATGCAAAAACTATAGTTACAGAAATTTTATATTCAGAAACCAGGGACTAAGGAATGGGAGAAAAGTACTGATTACAAAGTTCTATAAAATACATTTTGGGGGATATAGAAATGATCTATATTTTAATTTTGTCAGAGGTTATGTGACTACGTTGTTCAAAACCCTTGGAATTGCATATCTAAAAAAATGAACTTTACTAAATGTAAATTATACCTGGGAAAATATAAGTAAAATTTCTTTCATAGTTCAAACTATTACATAATTATTTTCAATGAAAAAAGTTTGAGTCTGTTCATAAGCCCCTTCTTCTCAATTTTTTTTATGGTGAGTGAACTAGTTTTCCCCAGGGGGTGACAGAGCTCAATGGTCATTCCTGGCTCTTGCAGAGGTGTTAATAGGTTATTACAGAAGTTTTCTTCATTCTTAATAAAAACAGCATTTATGTCAGTGTCTCAGCCTAGAAAAATCAGACACCTGTGAGCCTTTTGCCTTTTAGTTACTTGTCTAATTGTCACTGCCTTGGTGGTCATTAAATTAATATGAGTTTTCTATTCCCCTTCCTCTCACTGTCCTAGCCGAGATTTTCATACAATTTGTCTTGGACCCAAGCATTTGGCTTTCAATTGCTTTTACTGCCCCTAACCACCAACTCTTCCAATTCATACTTAATATAATAATCCAATAAATCTTAAAATGCAGACTTTATCAAGTTGCCTAACACATCATAATTACTTCTTCCATTTGTCTTTAAATGCTTTTGGTAACATGGCTCACTTTGTTCCATGGCTCCAAACAAAATGTTCTCCAAAGAATAGGTGCTAGTATATCTCATATTTGACATTTTGTATTCTTATTTGGAAGACGAATTGAGATTAGAAGGATGTTTTGCATACCTTTTTTTCTCTTGACCAGCAACCATGTCCAAGACCCATGTCATATCAGGGAAGTCTGCAGAAAGAAGAGAGTAACAATTATGGGGGCGATTTAGATTATTTTGCACCTTTTCAGAAATAAGGGATAAGTGAAAGTTTTTAAACTTTCTTCACCTGCAGAATTTGACCTGGCTTTTTGGCATGTCACCGGGGTTCAGCTTTTGAGGTGCCACTGTTGAAACCTATACTTCAGCTACAAGTTATTTTCTCCTTTCTGGGAAAGCAAGCCTGTAATGTGTTTAATGGCTCTGGTAGAATAGTAGGATGAGTTTACCAATAAAAGATTTTGGAAAAAGAAGTAGGAGAGAGAGATGCTGGCATCATGCTTAGTGCCAGCATGTAAACTACCCACCTGGAGGGCATCTCTGTCTCCTGCCAATCATAAGGATTCTCCCAGGTGGCAATCACCTGAATGCCTAGACTTTGCCAATTCAAGGAACTCACATAATATGTGCTGGAGGCATTTTTTGGTTGTTTGTTTGTCTTTAGCAGCATGACACGTCACAAAAATATTGTTGGAGTGATTGACATATAACAACAGGCTTACTGGAAGATTCTACAACCAAATAAGCATTGTCTCATTCTTTTCTAATGGCCAACCAAATTCTTTCTAGTGTATTAATTTGTTATCATGCACTTTATATTTAAGAATGAATATATGTAGATAGAAGGTTTGAGGTAGATGATGTTTTAAGTATTTAGGGACCCTCTAGAAAATATAATAATTGTTAAATTTTACTTTACACCATAATTATACTTTCACTGACTTTAGATAATTACTGTTACACTCACACATACACACACAATGTGTGTTTTTTCATGGGAAAACTTTTATATCTTGATTTTATTAAATACAGAATATTTGAGTTATAGAAAACTTATTCGGCTTTAAATATTTCAGCCTTTTCAACTTTAATCAGTTACGAGAAAACATTTGAGGGTTATCCTTTTTTGCAGTTTAATAGGTACAAGGTATCTACTTTCTCAATTCACATAGACTTTTGAAGAATAACCAGTGAAATGATAAAATACAGAGAACTGGCCCTGGCTGGGATGGCTCATTTGGTTGGAGCATCATGCCGTACACCAAAAGGTCATGGGTTCAATTCCCAGTTAACGGCACATACCCAGGTTGTAGATTCAATCCCTGGTTGGAGCATGTAGAGGAGGCAAGTGATCTACATTTCACTCTCACATTGATGTTTCTCTCTCTCTCTCCTTCTCCCTTCCTCTCTCTGTAAAAATCAATAAAAAGCATGTCCTCAGGTGAGGATTAAAATTTACATATATTGATATATAGATATAGAAATATAGAGAGAGGGAGGGAGACAGAGAGAGAGAGAGAGAGAGAGAGACATAACTGTATGTGATGGCCAAATTCTGAGTGACTGTTGTATTTAAAGGGAGAATTTATATGTTAAGAGGCTAAAGAACTGGAAGAATGGCCAAGGGAGAAGATGTTGTCAGGGGTAAAATAGAATGAAATGTCCTTGAATCCATTTTTGGATGGGCTGTTCACTTTTGCTCAAAGCAGAGATCCAGAACAAATGACTTCCTACTGAGTAGGGAGAAAGATTTCCACTCAGTAGGAAGTCATTCCCTCTTTCTTGCTCAGCTATTAATACACAGTTGAGTATGACTCCTTACACTCTCCCCATTCACTTTGACACAGATATGCTGCATTAATGGTGAAGGCTCC
Organism: Molossus molossus; assembly: GCF_014108415.1. Lineage (NCBI taxonomy): Eukaryota > Metazoa > Chordata > Mammalia > Chiroptera > Molossidae > Molossus > Molossus molossus. The sequence goes on along the minus strand of NW_023425366.1, from coordinate 25,525,009 downwards.
CCCTGCAGCCTTGCATTCTGGCAGCTACAAAGGCTATTTGTGCAGCAGCTCTGCTCTTGCTCCGTAATCCATGGCAATGTCAATACTGGGCTCCATATTTTCATCTATATTTATGAATTTTTAAATTAATTGTATTTATACTCTATGAAAACTCTATAATTATTGGACATTTAACCATGATTTTACATAAATATAAGGAAGATTATGTAAAATGCTAGAAACCTACTATTTCAAAAAATAACAACCCCTGTGAAAAACACAGGCAAGATTAAATTCCTAAATGCTCCATATCTCATTGAATAGTCAAGTTGTTTATTTTTTTTTTTGCATAATTTAAACAAAACTGCCTGAAGTATCTTTTATTAAATTCATTTTCTTTTATTCTGTTACTGGTAAGTTAAGACATTCAAATTTGTATCTGTGAACACAATTTTGTTTGTTGACATAGAGAAATAGAGCCCCTGCTGAAAACAATCATATCTACTAATTCAATCTCTTCTCCCTCAAGATACATGATACAATAATAGGCCATCAGTCAATCCTGAATGAATGCTTTGTTATTAATGTGCAATTTGAACAAAATAAAAACAGTAATTTATCTATCTATCTATCTAATATTTTTCTCTACTTCTCTGTCTCCAATTGAAATCTACCTAATGGCTCTGTTTTTTTTTTTTTTTTAATCCTCACCTGAGGACATTTTTGCATTTATCTTCAGACAGAGTAGGAGGGAGAGAGGGAGGAAGAGAGAGAGAAACATCGACGTGAGAGAGACACATCGACTGGTTGCCACCCACATGACCCCAACCGGGGCTGGGGACAAACTTCAACCAAGGTGAGTGCCCTTAGCAGGGAACTGAACCCAGGTCTCTCTGGTCCAAAGGCCAACGCTCTAACTGCTGAGCCAAACTGGCCAGGGCCTAATGGCGCTCGCTGGTTTTCAAGGTAGATTTTTATTTTCAAAGCAGTGTGAATTAACATGTTCCTAGAACATTAACTCTTGATAGCTGCAAGGTGAAGTAGGTAGGAAACAAATAATTTTTAACAAGTTATTTACTTAATAGAGTTATAATACAATGCCATACCTAACTGGAAGCTGTATAAATCACTTTGATTTAATTTTTTTCTGCTAGAGAGAACACTACTTCTCTTTACTATTTCAAGTTTTTGAGATTAGGCAGATGGCTGATCTTCATTATTATGAAGGTGTTGAGCTAAGTCTAACATAATCTTTGTTGGGAAATAGTTCTCCATGGATTTTTCACACCTCTGAACATCCTGTGAGCAGTGGTACTGACAAGCTTTCTTTTGGGTTATCTTTTCTAGGATATTTGTGTAGCAATCAGTCTTGGAAGGCAGAGATAATTTTACCTGAGGAGCAAAGGTTTGATTTGCTTGCAGCTCATTATATAGAAAGACTAGAGTTTCCTAAACTTGGGGTTTCCTCAGCTTTGAAGCAAACCTACTGCATGCACAGTATCCACTTGGGACCCTCTGTGTCACCCCCATGGAACTTGGAGAGCAAGAGGGACCAACACAGCCATGAGGCTCATGCTTCCTGTGTGCTGTGAGTAATGAAGTCCTTGGTTTCTGTCCCAGAAGTTTTGTGTCTTTAGTCAGCCTTCATGGCACTGTAGCTGTTGACTTATTATATATAATGCAAGTAGAGTAAAATCTCAGGCCCTTCAGATCTTGACAGATTTGATGGGATAAACAAAACCAAAGAATGTGGCATTTTGTCAGGGAAAAAGGAAGTATAAGGGCCCTATGAAAAGTCGCCTTAGGCCCTGGCCAGTTTGCCTCAGCAGTTAGAGCGTTGGCCTGCGGTCTGGAGAGACCCCGGTTCGGTTCCCGCTAAGGGCACGCACCTCGGTTGCAGTTTGTCCCTGGCCCTGGTTGGGTCGTGTGGGTGGCAACCACTTCATGTGTCCCTTTCACATCGATGTTTTTTCTCTCTCTCTCCCTCCCGCTCTATCTGAACAAAATATCAAAAAATGTCCTCGGGTGAAGATAAAAATAAAAAAAAGAAGTCTCCTTAGTCCCTTTCTTTGTAATTAAACACCCAGATCACTTATTTTTCTATTTCATATATTTTAAATGGCCAATAAAATTTGATTCAAAGAAGAGCCAGGCAAATAAAAAACAGAGAGTGTTTGTGTAGGTTCAGAAGGTTTTCCCAGGGTGGGACAACTCTCAAGCACAGATAGAAGGACAAACATGAAAATTCCTAATGGAAAGAGACATGGGCCTTTGTTCAAGGAATGCCTTGCTTATATTCTGTTATTAGCCCCCTTTTTAAATGGAGAGGCAAACAGTAGCTATATCACTAATTTATCTTTAAATAGTAATCATCAGTGCATTTGATATATTTTCTTATAAACTCAAGTGATGCATTTTGTTTGTTTATCTTTTCTTTTCTTTTTTTAAAAATTTTATATTTATTTTTTTGTTACAGATATTTTACCTTTTTTACCCCATTGGCACCCCCTCCCCCCCCCCCCCGCCCCGTCCCCGGCTTAGTTGTCCATGTCCATTGATCATGCATACATGCATATAAGTTCTGTGGTTTATCTCTTCCCACCCCACCCCCACCCCCTCTTCTGAGGGATGTCAGTCTGTGCCCTACTTCCATGTTTCTGGGTCTACTGTATTCCTCAGACTGTTATGTTCATTATATTCCACATATAAGTGAGATCATGTGGTATTTGTCTTTTTCTGCTTGGCTTATTTCACTTAGGATAATACTTTCCAGGTTCTTCCATGTCGTCTCAAAGGATAAGAGATCTTTCTTTCTTACCGCTGCAGAGTACTCCATTGTGTATATGTACCACTGCTTTTTTATCCATTCGTCTACTGACGGACACTTGGGCTGTTTCCAGATCTTAGCTATTGTAAATAGTGCTGCTATGAACATGGGGGTACAGACATTCTTCCTGATTGGTGTTTCAGGCTTCTTAGGGTATATTCCTAGAAGTGGGATCAGATAAGGGGTTAATTTCCAAAATATATAGAGTGCTCATACAACTCAACAAAAGAAAGACAAAGAACCCAATTAAAAAATGGGCGGAGGAGCTGAATAGACACTTCTCCAAACAGGACATACAAATGGCCAAGAGACATATGAAGAAATGCTCAACATCACTAATCATCAGAGAGATGCAAATTAAAACAACAATGAGGTATCACCTCACACCTGTCAGAATGGCCACCATCAACAAATCATCAAACAACAAGTGTTGGCGAGGGTGTGGAGAAAAGGGAACTCTAGTACACTGCTGGTGGGAATGCAGACTGGTGCAGCCGCTGTGGAAAACAATATGGTGTTACCTCAAAAAATTAAAAATTGAACTTCTGTTTGTTTATCTTTTCAAGTTTGGCTCAACTGACCTTCAAAAATTAATTTCTTACATATGACCTTTATTCTATCCATCCTATTTCAATTCTTGGTCCTAAACAGTTAGTTGTTTTTTTTTTATTTTTATTTTTATCCACACCCGAGGACATTTTGCATCCACCTTCAGACAGAGTGGGAGGGAGAGAAGGAGGAAGAGAGAGAGAAACATTGATATGAGAGAGACACATCGACTGGTTGCCACCCACACAACCCCAACCGGGGCCAGGGACAAACTGCAACTGAGAACCACTGAGCCAAACTGGCCAGGGCATAAACATAAAAATAACTTGTCATTTTGACGTATTAAAGAAAGCAGCTGGTGAAGCTGTAATTTTTATGTGCCAACACATAACTAAAAAGTCACAATCATTTCCTATTTTATACATAGTAGAAATTCTCCAAATAACTCCATTGTCTAAATAAATACGTTTGAAGGTAATTTGTTTTATAGTGGTGTCTCAAGTTTAGAAACTGGTGTATATCAAACAATTCATCTCAATGGCTGTTTTTGGTTTTAGCAGAAACACTTTGTGAAATATATTGACAGATTCAGAGTCTGATATAATGGATCATATAACCCAGAGAGACCTCTGGTTTGTCTTTCTGAGAAGGAGGTAGAAAACAAATAAATGGCACACAGCTTGCTCAGTTCCTCTGATATCTATAAGAACAAGAAATGTCTTAATCTATTTCCTTCTTAAACTTTATTTAAAAAAAAAAAAAATTAACTAGCCTAGCTGTTGTGGCTCAGTGGATTGAACATCCTCCCGTGGACTGAGAAGACCTGGTTCCGTTCCCGGTCAGGGCACGTTGTGCCTGGGTTTCAGGCTCAATCCCCAGTAGGGGGCGTGCAGAAGACAGCCGATGAATCTCTCTCTCTCTCTCTCTCTCTCTCTCTCTCTCTCTCTCTCTCACACACACACAGATGTTTCTATCTCTCTCTCCATTCTCCTCTTTCTAAAAAATCAATAAAAACATTTAAAAAAAAGAAAATTAACTCTAAAAAATTGAAATTGTGTTATAATTAAGGAAGAGCAATTTGTAAGTTATATTTATATTTTTGTCATCTTTAATTAGATAAACAGAAAACCCAGTGTGAAAGTTATACAACCCTTCAAAATTAAAATGACTACTGAATACCATGGTCCATCTTCTTTTTTCAAAGTGTTTAAATAAGCTTTAATCCTTGGATAGTTTAAGATTGTTTTTAGGCCCTGGCCAGTTTGGCTCAGCTGTTAGAGCATTAGCCTGCGGACCGGAGAGTCCCAGGTTTCGTTCCTGCTAAGGGCATGTACCTCGGTTGCAGTTTGTTCCCAGACCCGTTGGGATCGTGTGGGTGGCGACCACTCATGTGTTTCTCTCACATCGATGTTTCTCTCTCTTCCTTTCGCTGTCCGCTCTATCTGAAGATAAATGCAACAATGTCCTCAAGCGAAGATTAAAAAAAAAAAAAGACTGTTTTTAGTTGTTTTACAATCTTTGAAAGCGATATATCAGCACTAGCTCTCCTGCTATTACTATGGTCAAGTTTTGCTCACCTTTTTACTCTAATTAGGAATATCAAGTTTGTTTTATTTTTGTTTAAATCTTTCTCTTTCTGTTTGTAAATCTCCAAAACATCAGGGTTCAATCAAAAAGCGGATCCACACGTATCATAAAGGAATTAGTATCTGGGTTCGCCCTCACAAAAGTGTGGGGGCCAGTTACACAGTCTATGTCAGGCTAATGTCCTCTATCTGACATTGGTGGTTCATGTCTTCTGGGCAGGTGGTCTGGAAGGAAAAATAAGAACAAAGTGGGCACGTTTGGACAAAATAAGACCTGAACCAACGGAGCAGAACTAAAACCTGTGAAAATGGACTAATAATCTGCATTGATTTCTTCCAAGCCTCCAGCTTCAATGATGGGGTGTCCTGCAGGAGAAGCTCCTGCCATCCTCATGGTGCTCAGTGCTCCCAGGCCCAAGCATTCGGGAAGCTGACCCAGTGGGTCTGGCAGGAGCTGAAAGAGCTGTGGGCCCCCGGGTGCCAGGCATGAACCAGGTGGGTGCAGGTGAGTGAAGATGGAGGAACTGAGCAGCCTGGACCTGCCCTGCCCCTGAGCCCTAGAACACCCTACTGCTTCCCTTCTGCCTTTGGAATCTCAGGCCAAATCGTGCTTTGAGCTCACACTACTCCAGAAATGTCCAGCGAAGGGAATTCTGGAGAACAGAGTTCTGCTCAGCTAACCTGTCACACTTCCATTCCACTAGCATGAAGCACCCAACCAATTGAAACCTCACCACAATTTAGACAGAGGCGGGACTCCTGTGTTTTCTGCACTATTACAAAGCCTACAAAAACAGAAAGAAAGGAAGGAAAACAGAAAGAGACATTTGAGAAATTGGCGGTTTCTATCTATACCAAACACAAAAACCTTGCCTACCTAAAATAAGTCTCTTGCTTTGGAAGCTTTCCCTATGTTGATTTGATTGATTCCATGAGCTTGCATGTAGTAAAATTAAACCGAGCCTTGGTTTCCTCAGGACTGAGAAGGGGAACAAGACCCAGACCACTGTGTTAGGTACCTACTTGCTCTGTAACCCTGAGCTGGTTTCTCTCCTGCTCATTGATAAAGGGAGGCGGCAAAGTGCCTGCAGGGAGTCACAGCGAGAAGGAAGCTCGCGCCTGTGGCGGCCTCAGCCAGCCCTGGCACGTGGGGCTCAGCTCGTCCTCTCGTCCTCCCCCCTCTTCTAACGATCACTTTGGACATTATAAAAACTATGAAATATAAAGATATTATCATTAAAAGTCACTAATGCATGCTTAATGAGCTTTCCATTCATTTTTCTATTGCTTCTCAAAGTCAAATGGTATACCACTTGGTTTTCTGATGAATTTAGAAAGGTAACATTAACTTACTGTTAAGAAGTCCCTCTCTGAAGTCAGTCAGGAGAAATCATTGTCTTTTTAAAAAGAATTTGAGTCAGTCTTTGTAATTTTAAAAATTCTTGTGAGTCTTTGGTTTACAAAAGTTTACTGAGTTTTGGGTTTGCAAATAAGGTCAGGAAAAAGGATGCATTTTTTCTAAATTAAAAGGAAAAGGATCTTTCTCCAATCCACTAGCTCTGCCGCTGGTCGGGAAATAGCCAGAAAAACAGAGAACAAAAGTGGAGCCAAGCAAAAGGTCCAAGACTGGGTCACTGTGTGGGTGCCACCTGGGAGGATACAGCTCCCAGCTGCAGTGTCTTGTGTGGTGTGATGACTCTATGATTCCCGGAGAGGATTTAGAATCACATTGGATTCTAAATATATGACCTTGGAGGGATAAAGAATTATGTACTTCTCAAGTCATTTTATGCGTCTGCAAAATTGGAATTATAAAGCCTATCTTATGTGATACTATTTTAAGGATTAGATAATGCCTAAAGAAGTTCCTGCAAAAGAAGACTTTCAGGTTCCATTTTTTAAAAATTCTATCTTGTGAATGGATTTTATTATCATCTACTTGAGGCATTAGTAGAAAATGTAAAAGTAAAAACTAGCATATTTTAAACTTACATAGGATTTGAAGTGATTTTATTTGCATGTGTTACCATCTGTAAATGTTGAAATGAATACTAGTTATTTAAAATGTTTCCTGCTATTCCCTCTTCAAAATGTTTTCAGCCATAGAAATCATATCCCCATATACTCTCTTTTATGTACGTATGAAATGGTGGAAACTGTGTTAGCAAAAAACATTTTAATTTTATTTTCCTTATTATAGAAATAATAGAATAGAAAGTTTTTTATTTGCAAATAAGCAATAGCAAAAAAAAAAAAAAAAAAAAAAAAAAACAAAAACCAAAACAAAAAACAAAAAGAAAAAACCAACCAAGGCCTCAGTGCTCTCATCATTAATATTTTTATTATTTTATTATCCCAAACTAATATCTATTAATCATTTATCTATTATCTACCTATCTATTTATTACAAACATATCATTGATAGATATATTGCAAGGAGTTCTCCAGTATTTTGTTTGTAAAAAATATTTTCTGATTAAAATTAGGTATTAAAATAGACAAAAGATGGATCTGGTTTGACATTGAGATGTGATCATGTTCCTTGGTTCATTCATGACAGTGCATTTGCTTGGTCTGTTATAAATTGTTAGACTTTACTTATGTTATGCTATGGCTTTTCTTTCTTTTTTATTTTTATCTTCACCTGAGGACATTTTTGTATTTATCTTCAGATAGAGCGGGAGGGAGAGAGGGAGGAAGAGAGAGAGAGAAACATCGATGTCAGAGAGACACATCGAGTGGTTGCCACCCACGTGACCCCAACTGGGGCTGGGGACAAACTGCAACCAAGGTACGTGCCTTTAGTGGGAACCAAACCTGGGCCTCTCTGGTCTGTGGGTCAACGCTCTAACCGATGAGCCAAACTGGCCAGGGCTATGGCTTTTCTTTATATGATTATTTCATAATATCTAGAAAAAGTACCACTTTGCTCATAAACTCTGTCCAGACTATCTTTAAAATTGAATGACTCTGCCTGTATGGTTAAGTGGTTAGAGCATTGGCCCACACACCAAAGGGTGGTGGGTTCAATTTTTGGTCAAGGGAACGTACCTGGGTTGCAGTTCTTCTGGGGTCCTGGTTGGGGTGCATGCAAGAGGCAACCAATGGATGTGTCTCTTTCACACTGATGTTTTCTTTTTTTTTTTTTTTTTTTTCTCTTTCTTTCTCCCTCCCTCCCACCCTCCCTCCTAGTCTCTCTGAAAAATCAAGGCAAAGATATATTCTCAGGTGAGGATTAACATCAACAACAATAAGAATTGAATGACTGACTTGTTTGGGTTGGTCAGTGAGTCTCCATAGACTTTGGAGCAATTATACTGTTTACATTGCTGTGGAATTGTTTGGACTGGGTTTTGTCGTGGAAGTTCCAACAGTGACTTACTTACAAGGTGATGTCTAGGCCCAGTTCTTCTCACCCTATGACATCATACTAACACTTCTTCCAAGACTTTGACTCTCAGTAATATTTAGTCATTTTCTTTGATTAATGATGACTTACAACACACATCACAATTTAAAAAGAATTGGTTGGAATCATAATCTATTGCTCTGGGATTGTTAAGGAAAGTGGCTTTTTATACCCCCTTGATACAAAAGATTTACTTTAATGTTAAACAAAATGAAATACTAGCCACTTTGAAAATTTTAATACTTTTGTTCTCATTGTTTAAATTGTTTGCTCTCATCATAGTCCACTAACTTTTGATCCCACTCTCTTTCCTCTGCTTCACTGATCATCTGATTTTTGCAAACACCGTTTACAATGGATTTAGTAATATTTTGTACTAAAACAAAGGGTCTAATTGAAATAAATTTCATAAAACTCGTCAGAATTCTACAAACAGGGGACATTATTTTCTGTGGAGATTTGAAATTTCTTCATTGGTTAGATGCACAATGCTCTGGAAAGATTTTCTAAAATTCCTAATCATTAAAATATTTCCTGGACCATTCTTTGAAAGAACATTTTTATAATTCTCAACTAAGACCTCTTAATGATTAGTGTTAATATTTGCCACTCAATGAAAGTGAGAATCAAGTTTACTCTGCTATGACATGCTACCTTTAGCTATCACATTCTATGATTAGATTTCATCAATACCTTATACAACAATGAAATGTAATTATAAAATCATTTCATGACCCAATTCATTTTAAAAGGAAATTTTGTTAGTTGATTCTGTACCTCTGCTGGTGAGGTTATACCTTTACTTTCAGCACTCAGTGACTTCATTACCATGTATAAAGATGTAGGTATAAATATTTTATGTCACTTTATCCCTTGGTGCTGTTATTGCAGTGTTTGATATTTATTATTTACCTAGTTTAATGTGGGTTTTTGATTAATGTGCTTGCACACTGGCTCTAGGGATATTATGATGTGAAGAAACAAAACAAGCTAATAATTCTGAGAACTATCTTATTTCAGAGTTGCCTTATTACAATCAATTTTGAATACAGAAAAGCAAATTAATGATTACAACAGGATGCAATGTGTGTGATCTTGGCGGGATGCTCAGATTGCTGGGGAACTGAAAGGGCCATTGGACTCAGATAGGGAAGATTACCAGACAGCAACATTTGAGCCTTTGTTAATACTGCTAAAGTTGTATACAGACTTTGACAAAGAAATACAATAATATAGAATCATGTAAAATCAAAATGGAAAGAATTAAATGTGATGTGGTTCCCTGGATTACATCTTAGAGCAGAAAAGAATATTAGTAAAAAACAGATGAAATACATATATAAACTTTGGGGTTTATTTAATAATCATATGTCAACATTGGCTATTTTAGTGCTGAGAAATGTATTACAAAAATTTAAAATGTTAGCAATGGGGGTGGGGGGGGGAGGGAAGAGGAGCATCCAGAAACTCTCTGTACTACCCTTGTAAATTTTCTGTAAATGTAAAATTATCCCAAACTAAAATATTTATTATTAAAAGAGTGGGAAAAAAAACACAAAACAACACAGCTGTCCTCCCTTCCTTCCTTCCTTCTTTCCTTCCTTCCTTCCTTCCTTCCTTCCTTCCTTCCTTCCTCTCTCTCTTCTTTCTTTCTTTCTTTCTTTCTTTCTTTCTTTCTTTCTTTCTTTCTTTCTTTCTTTCTTTCTTTCTTTCTTTCTTTCTTTCTTTCGGCTGACATTATATCATACTAAAACACTGCCTTCCTTCCCTCCAACAATATAAAGTAGACTATCAGGTCAATACACATAAATCTACTTCTTTTAAAAAATGCTTACAAGTTATTCTATAATGCTGACTTACATATTTTAAAGTTATTTTATTAGCTGACTTTATTTATTTATTTATTTTTGTCTTCACAAATAATGCTGCAAAGGCCATCTTTTCAAATATATTCTTGTGTGTCAAACTTGTGTATAAAATGAATATTTAAAATTGCCAAAAGTAAGAATATTAACATTGTAAATGCCAAATTGTGCTTCAAATAGTTTTTTAAATCTACCAATAGTGTACAAACTTTTTTTTTTTACTCATACTTTTACCACCTGGATATTATTATTATTTTTTAAATTGCCATTCTATTAGAAAACAGGTGATAATTCTACCATGTCATGATTGATGAATAAATGTTAGCCGTGCAGCTGGGGACAGAGGTTGGGAAATGGGTAAGATGAAATGATTGGCAAATGTGTGGAAGCACAGAGGAAATACTGTTCTTAAGAAATACTATATTTTTCAGAAAAGCTGGAGTTTTAGCATGGATATGAGGGTAAATTGAGGTTTGAATCCATATTAAGGAACTGAATGTTGAAAGGTTGGAAACCATTAAAGTTCTTCATAGAGGAAGAACACACTCAGATTTTCATTTTAGAAAGGCTTCTATGAATACAGTGTAGGAATCTGGCTTAAATGGGGCTGGCTAGAACATGGTTAATTAGTTAAGAGCTTCTTAATATATGATAAATATTAAAACTTAGGCCAAGAAAGTGCCTTTGAGCCCTGGCCAGTTTAGCTTAGCAATGAGAGTGTTGGCCCATGGACCAATGAATCTTAGGCTTGATTCCGGTCAAGGGCACGTACCTTGGTTGCAGTTCATCCCTGGCCCTGATCGAGGTCATGTGTGAGGCAGCCAATCGATGTGTCCCTCTCATGTTGATATTTCTCTCTCTCTCCTTCACACTCTGTCTAAAGATAAATGGAAAAATATCCTTGGGTGAGGATTAAAAAAAAGAAGAAGAAGAAAGAAATTGCCTTTGAGAGAAGCAGAAGGCAGGACTTAGAGGCTGATTAGATATGACGAAGGGTAAAAAATGGAATAGACTAACATAAATGTCAGTTCTTTTTGCTGCCACCATAAAATTACAGACTGCATGGAGAGAAACAGATTTGGGAAAGAGATGATAAATTTAGTCTTAGACATGTTCCATGAGATGCCTGTAGGACTCAAAACCGAACAAAATGCAATAGATAAAGGGAGAAGCAGGTTTCAAGCTCAGTTCTGGCCTGGAGACATACATTTAAAAGTTATCAATGTATAGGTGGAAGATGACATTTTGGGCTGGGTAGTTAGTTCTTTGTGGTGGGGGGTCGTTCTATGCATTATGTTAGCAACATCCTTGGCATCTACCAACTAGTAAATGTCTTCTGATATTGCCAAATGTCCCTTGGGAGTAAAAGAAATTTCTCCAGTTGAAAATCACTGGACTATGTAAAGTGAGAAAAGAAGAATGTTGATAATGGATTTCTAGAAAACATGGGCATTAAAATGTGTCAGTGAAGGTGCATAGGAGAAGTGCCAGGCAGGCAGACATAGAACAACAATGACCAAAATGGTACCACAGAAGACAGAAGATGGGATGCATCAAGAAGAAGGAACTAGACATTAATGTCAAATACTGATGACAGGCCAAGTCAGTTCAAGACTTACATTGTCAACTATAGTTGGTAATTTTGAAATCCCTGGTGACATTAACATGAGTAGATTTTTGGATGTTAGCTTTGCCACCTGGAATCAGTTGTTCTCAAAATCTGATAAAGTATTAGTTTTTGAATGAGGGCTATCCCATTGGTCTCTTAGGGTTTTACTGACAATCTGTTAACTGCTTTCATCCATACTCAGTCTGGGTATTTTCCTTAGAGAAATGCTAAACATTTTCTTTATTTCACTTTTAATAACCAACTATTATTCTTATTTTAAAGCAACAGTTCTTAGTTTTTACTTTTATTGCAATCCCTTCATCCTAAAATGTCCAGAGTTTGTGTATTGGCTCTAATTGGAGTGACAGACATTATCTTTTACCAGAATTGTTTCCTCCTCTTATTCTTGAACCAAATTCAGTACTCTCTACTTTCTGGGTGAATATTTCCTAGTGGTATGCTGAAGCTGGCTCTTACAAGCTCATGAGAACAAACTGTCAAATTTTCAGGAATTTTTGAGCCAGTTGTTAAACATGGTCATTATTAAACATTAAAAAGTAATAACTATTCAGCACTTATAACTTTCTTATTATTTTACTCTTATCCATGCCCATGATTTATATCTATTGTATCTGTATGGTGAAAACATGTAATGTGATACTTCTGTACATTTCTTCTGAACTTTGTATTCAGTGATGTCAGGTTGGTATCTTGAAATCAGCTATAGAAAAGATTTACATTATGATATTGACAAACAATGATCAGAGTCGGACTATCATCTGTCTGTCTATCAATCAATCAATCTATCTATTATATATCATCTAGATTTATTATAAAGAATAAAACTTAGAAACAGCCAAATGGAAGAGATGTACAGGGCAAGGTATGTGGGGGGAGGGGTGGCATATGAAGCTTCGATGCCCTCTCTGGGCACACCAGCCTTCTAGCACCTCAATGTGTTCGCCAACCTGAAACCTCCAGAATTTGTGTTTGATTGTCCAGACTGAAGAATGAAATGGAGCAAATGTTAATAATGCCAAATATGTTTGAAAATGCCTTGAGACTGTAGCTGAACATTGTGAATAGCACAAACACAGAGAAAATATTCTTCTGATACCCAAGACTATTCTCCAATCAGCAAAGAAGTCATTCACGTCCTTGATAAATAAGTAAAATTCCAACATATGTCTATGTTGTTTCATTGTCATCTTATTCACTAGCAAACCAACATTCATATCAACCAATATTCACATTGGAATTATAATAATTTAACTGCAAATCTAGATTGGCTATACAAGAATTTGACAACATCAGTGAAAACATTTTGTGAGAATCAATTGGCTGTAAGAAATTTACATTAAAAGTAATGTATATCTTATTATTTGAAAAAATATGTTATGCATCTTTTATTTTGATTAAATTTATAGTAGACAGATTTGCATATTTGCATAAATATTTCAATCTATACACATATATATGTGTATATACACATTTTTATCAGAAAACCAATTATTAAACATTTATCAGCATTTCTTCCTTATGAGATTTCCCCAGTTATTCAGGAAATGCCTTATAAGGTTTTTATGTGTCAAAATGTGAGATAGATTTGATCAGAAATTGTTGCTATGTTACTATTTCTAAAATTGATCTCCTCTCTGTTGCCACTCACAGCCCTTGACCACAATTTTATTTTATCACATCGCTACAAAATTAGTCTATCTTCCTCCTACCATATCTACTTATTGTAGAATATTTATCTCACATTTATTTAACCAATTTTTATCTTTTAAAATCTACCTATTTTTTTTGTTTTTATTTTACGTTTATCTTCTTAACCCTTTTCTGTGACACCACTGCATGTTGTACAAACTTATTTGTGCAATTAAAGTTCAACACATTTTGCCCTGGCCAGTTTGGCTCAGCGGTTAGAGCGTCGGCCTGCGGTACAGAGAGACCTGGGTTCGGTTCCCGCTAAGGGCACGTACTTCGGTTGCAGTTTGTCCCCGGCCCTGGTTGGTCGTGCGGGTGGCAGCCACTCGATGTGTCCCTTCACGTCGATGTTTCTCTCTCTCTCCCCTTCCTCTCTCTCCCTCCCACTCTATCTGTACAAAAAATGGAAAAATATCCTCGGGTGAGGATAAAAAAAAAAAAAAAAAAAAAAAAGTTCTACACATTTTGGTTTCATTATTGTATGTTCCCTCATATACTTCTGTTTTTATTTTCTCTAGTGACTCTAGTCCTTTAGTCTATGGATGGCATCCATAACTGTTTCCTACTTGTAAGGTTGTAATAGTTTTTCTGTTTGTAAGTGTAGTCTATACCATAAACATTCATAGGTTTTCATCCCAGCTACAGTAGAATAGCTCACCAATGATCTCTTACTGCTGAGTAAAGTAGGCCCACTCAGGGTTTCAATGAGATGGTTTCCTCTGGTATTGGGCACAATTGAACCTTGAAAGTAAGGACTGTCTATGATAACCCTTTTCCTTCTTTCTCCATTCATTCTCAATTTTCTTTTTCTATTTCCTTCATTAAGTAACTTTTTTTCTCTAGGCAAATTATCCCTAACCAATCTCCAACCCTTACATGCTTGTCCCAGTTGCTATACTCCTAGGGAATGTGGTCCTGTCTTTAAAAGCACTTATCATCTGTTATGGGTTGAACTGTATTCCTGCTTCACACCCTATTCCTATGCTAGAGTTCTAACTCCCAGCACCTTACTCAGATTGTGACCTAGAAACAAGGTCATTGCAGATGTAATTTGTTAAGATGAGATCATGCTGGAGTAGAGTGAGACCCTAAACCAAAATGAATGGTGTCCTTATAAAAAGGAGGAATTTGCACAAATGCACACATAGACTAATACATACACACATATATACAAACACACACACACACACACACACAGATCACCATGTGAACATAAAGTTAGGGATAATGATAATGTAGCTACAAACCAACAAATTAGACTCATAGAAAACCACAAGAATCTAGGAGAGAATACAGAACAGATTTTTTTTTTTATCCTCACCCGAGGACATTTTTCCATTTTTTGTTCAGATAGAGCGGGAGGGAGAGAGAGGAAGAGAGAGAGAGAAACATCGATGTGAAGGGACACATCAAGTGGCTGCCACCCGCACGACCAACCAGGGCCGAGGACAAACTGCAACCAAGGTACGTGCCCTTAGCGGGAACCGAACCCCGGTCTCTCTGTACCGCAGGCCGACGCTCCAACCGCTGAGCCAAACCGGCCAGGGCCAGAACAGATTTTTTCCTAAAGTTAAAAGCAGAAACCAATCCTGCCAACACCTTGATTTTAGACTTCTAACCTCTAGAACTGTGAGATAATACGTTTCTGTTCTTTAAGCCACCCAATTTGTGGTCTTTTTAAAATGCAGGGAGCAAACTAATATATCATTATAAATTATATGATTATAAATTCATCCTTGTGATTATTTAATATCTTATTCTGCATATACAAACAAAAGTTTTCTGAGAGTTGGGGTTGTATCTGTTTTACTCACAATCTTATTCCTTGTGCCTACCATAGTGCATGGCATATAATAGACACTCTATAAAAAGTGATGAATTGAGACCTTGCCAATGTGGCTTACTTGGTTGGAGCATCATCTCCATGCACTGTAAAGTCATGGGTTTGATTCCCAGTCAGGGCACATGCCTAGGTTGCAAGTTCCATCTTGGTTTGGGCGTGTACAGAAGGCAACTGATGGATGTGTCTCTTTCACATCAATGTCTCTCTCTCTCTCTCTTTGTCTCTCCTGCCTCCTTTCCTCCTTCTCTAAAAAAAAAAAAAAAAAAAAAAAAAATTTAATTAAATAAAATTTCTGTTCCTTAACAAACATTTACTGCTATAATGATTAGGAGACTTTTATACATTACTTATCTGTAAAATATTCTGGTTATAAATTTAGTAGTGTCATTGAAGGTGGGAAAAGCTAGGTTTCTTACCATGCTCTAGGCCGGCCAAGTTCTTGATTTTGTGCAGGAAAGAATTCAAAAGTGAGTCCAAGTGAAAGTGAAAGCAAGTTTTGGTTAGGTAGAGAAAAAGAGGCCAGATTCCTGGAGACATGCTCGGGGGTGAGCCCAGAGCAAGCTACCTCTGTCCACTGTCTCCTGGTTGCAAGTCTCACAGGGCACAGCTGTGAGAGAAGCGCAAGTGCACATCCAGTGAATAGGGAGAGCTCACGAGTGAGTCGTGCGGCTTGTCAGTCAGTTCTCGCGATTTTATGTGTTCCCAGGGGTGGCTTGTTTCTAAACTTTGTGGCACCAAATGCGATCTCTGTCTTCTGGTTGAGAGGTGGTTTTGTTCTTAATATGGTCTGTTCCAGAAGTGTCTTGGTGTTCGGTCCCCCTGGTTCCCCCCATCTACTTGTGGTGTCAATTTTGATTATAATGATGATATAATAAGCTTTGGGGTCATTTTTCAGTCAATTTTTCCTTAATTTTGGATTGATCTGGTTTTAGTCATTTCTTGTTGTTTACTTCTGCAACAAATGCAGGTATTTCCTGTAATAAACTGTTTCCCTTTGATCCTGTGTGGAGGTGGGGACTCTGGTGAGAGGACCTAGTGGCTTATGGGCCTGTGATGTCTATTTCTACTGCCTCATTCCACTTGTTGGGAGCTTTCCCTGACTTCTTTCTATTCTGCTTCAAGAAAATACAGGATTTCTTTTGCAAATTTATCCTTGAGATGGGAAAAGGAAGATTCTTCGTTGAGTGGGATGCATGCATGCGATGATAGGGGTCTTTTATTTTCACATAGGCTAAATTTACTTATTTTTCACCATAGCAACAGATTATGGGGGCAAGTCTGAGACTGTAGTGTGTGGAATGTGATGACAGCACCATATGGGGAATTACATGGCATCTAGATGAATTGCTGTATTTTAATGTTTAATTTAAGAAGAATTTGATTTTGACAGTAAGACTTAAAGATTGAAAAATAGAACTAAAGGGATAAATATAGAATAGAACTGTGTGATAATAAAAAATTCTAGTTGTATGATAACTCATTTTCTATATTTATATATAATTCGTTCACAAAAAACAATATTTTCATCTTTTCATTAAACTGATCTGCATGATAAATCACATTGTCATTATAAGTGTGAGGAATCTGTCCATTTTTCTCTAATTTCATAGTATTTATTTTGAGTGATTGTTTTATTGAGTTTATTTTAAAGATAATCTTTGTTAGCTATTTTAATCTTATATAGATATATTTAAATCATGATATGATAGAGTTTGGGCCTTGGATTGATTTATATAAATTAGAATATTTGAATTAGCATAAGGAGTAAGGCATAATCACATTTCTTTTTTTCCCTTTTAATTGAATTTATTGGGGTGACACTGGTTAAAAAAATTATACAGGTTTCAGGTACACAATTCTATAACACATCATCTGTACACTCTATTGTGTGTTCACCACCCCAAGTCAAATCTCCTTCCATCACCATTTATCCACCTATACCCTCCTCCACCTCCCTCCAACCCCCTCCCCCTGGCAATAACCACACTGTTGTCCATGTCCATGAGTTTTTTTCTCTTTATTTTTTGTTCTTTTTCCTCCACACTCCCCCGCCCCTAACAGTTGTCAATGTTTTGTGTCACTAACATTAAACAGAAACATTTGATTATATAATATTTTTTCTACACACATACATGCTATCATTTTTTGAAACAGAATATTTTATTCATGAGTGTAGTTATCATACATATTCTTTATATTTCTGTGCTAATTAAGTGCGGTTCTTCCCTCATCATCCCAGCACATCTGTGTAATTGTGACATCATTTGGTTAAAACACATTTCAGCAATGTGGTAATAGTGGACGCTCAGTCAGATTGCTCTGGTGCCCTCCTATGAGCAGGCTTAACCTGAAGAAATGCCTTGGTATCATGTCTTGTTCCTGTTATGGACCAGTTCTTTCTTCGCTTAGGGGTGGCTCCCAGAAATTGTCCTCCATACGTTCCTGCATGTGGGATCCTTGAAAGAGCTTATCCTCTGGAGCCTGGTTAGATTGCTGGGAGTCCTTTCCAGTCTTTTTCACTGAGAAATTGTTCCGCCCACTCTGGGCAGTTGAAGAATTGGGAGATACTTCCAGGAGAAGCTGCCAACTCAGCACACATGTTAGCTACTGGAGCAGAGGACTTTTCTTTAGCTACAATGCTTATTATTGGAGCTGTTGGTCAACAATGAAATATACATTTGATTTTGAATATATCATATGTACATTATTCATATAAAACAGGAGAAATATGTTAGAATTAAGAAAGGTAGGAATAGAATAATCATGCCATTAGATAAATATTTAATATAACAAGATTTTAATAATTTGAAGTCATCCAGCTTCACAAAAGTATAAATAAAACATATTCTCTCTAATAATAAATGAATGTTTTAGAATTTTGATATCCCCATATTAGAATTTAATTTGTAATAGTTTAAATTTCTTTCATCTGTAGCCTTCAAATATTTACCCCTCAATTTTATACCAGCAATTTGTCAATGTTCCAGAACTTACTAATGTCCTGGAATGGTTCTTTATTTTCCTTTGAGAAGGTAAAATAAATGCTTTTATTTTTAAAATGTTCCTTATTCATACTAAAAAAGAAATATTGTTAACATTCATTATTTTATTTGATGTATATATTTATCAAAATGTATTATGTTTACATTACAGATATAAAAAAATTTTAATAAGCTCTCCTTTTTATATGAAGTTTAGAATGTGAGATAGACCACGCTGAAAAAAAATGTATATGCAGCAAAGATATTTTCATGGCTAGTCATCACATAATAAGCATTTAAATATATAAATATTTGTCATCTCCTCATGATGTCTAAATTGATAATGTATAACATTGACCTCATGGTAAAATTGTTATTCTCTCAATAAAAATATTATGCAAAATTGATTCTAAACAATAATGAATACTAAATAGTGGCAAAAAATGATTTAATAGCATAACAGCACATAAATACATATATTTATTTTGTATGTTTAATTTTAATTCATAATACTCACTTTCTTTGTAGAAAACTTGCTCAAGTCTGTTCTGTTTTTGAGTCGTTTGCTCAGTGTTAGTAACTGTCCTGGGAAATCTGACTTGCCATTACTCTAAGGAGTGAAAATGATTGGCTAAATATGAGGAAAAAAGGGAAATCAAAGGTGGATATTTAAGTGAACAAATGAGATGTAGACAGGAAAAGGGGAGGGTCTTTATTCAGGAAGCAAACACCAGTATTTCATTAATTTGAAAGCTATGGCTCTTTAAAAGTCTTTAGTTAAATAAGTTTAGTTAGAAAATAATCTCTTTGGCACAGCTTCTGTCAGATATAAACCCTTGTTTAAAACAAAATTGCTGAATAATGACCTTGTGTTTCAATTCATCCACTTGAAATTTTAGTTAGTCAACAATTTCATACCTATTACCACATTCTTTTCCCTTGCTCCTTTTTTCCTCCACAATAAACTTAACCAATAATCTGAAATCAACTGATTGTTATCAGTTCTGATAATTATTACCAGTTTCATTCCTCCTAAGATTATTTGAATTTTACAGAAATCTAAACTTATACACTAATAGTATATATATATGTATATGTATATATATGTATATATATGTGTGTGTATATATAGAGATAGACAGAAAGAGAGAGAGAGAGAGAGAGAGAGAGGAAGAGAGAGAGAGAGAACAATATTCTTAGCATTACAGGAAGAATGAGGTATGGATTTTGAATTGTTTATGAAGAAGTGGTAATAGATTACTCTGGATATGTTTTATTTTCTACTCTTTGGTTCCTCGTGCAAGTGACTGTACATACAGCTGGGAAGAGTTAGGAAGATGTGTGTGGACCAGTTACTGTGTAAATGGTCCTCTTTCACAATTAAAGACATTGGCCTTATAGGACATCTTCTACAACAACAAATCTAATTGACTTAGACATAAATTGAGACATACTTGGAGAGGTGTTGTTCTTCAAAAGAATGGAGTTCCTTAAAACTCATAAGGCAAATGACTGACAGTACCATTCTTGCAATGACATTTGTATAGAAAGGGGAAAGAAAATCTGTCCACTGGTTTAGAAATCAAAGTATATGTTGTGATTCCTGGTCCTATGAGAAGATGTGGTGTGAAGCTCAGTTAACTTCAAGATATTTTTGGAACATGACAAACTGGTGGGATGGAGACGATTTAGAATTCAGATTGAAAAAGAAATTCATTAGCAGAAATGTGTACAACTCTTTTATATAACTTAGATATAATAATTTTACTTACATTCTTTCATAAGTATAAATTAAAATTAAAATAAACAATACTCATTTTTATTAAGTCAAATTTTATCTTTGATTGAATGAAGTATTTTTTAAAAAGTGTAACTAACAGGACAAAGCCATTGACTTTTTAAAAAAAATTATTGTTAATTAAATTGTTTTTGTTACAGATGTTTCTTCTTTTCCCCCCCAAAACACCCTACTCCCAATCCCACCCCCCAACAGGATTATTGTCCATTGGTTATGCATATATGCATATAAGTCCATTGGTTTATCTCATCCCTCCTCCCCAACACCCCTCCTCTGAGGTTTGTTAGTCTAAACTGTACTCCTTTCTAATTCTCTGGGCCTATTCTGTTCATCAGCTTAGTTTGTTCATTATATTTCACAAATAAGTGAGATCATGTGGTATTTATCTTTCTCTAATTGGCTTACTTCATTTAGCATAATACTCTTCAGGTCCCTCCATGTTGTCTCAAAAAGTAAGAGATTTCTATTTCTTATAGCCACGTAGTGTTCCATTGTATATATGTACCACAGCTTTTTTATCCACTCATCTATTGATGGACTCTTGGGCTGTTTCCAGATCTTAGCAATGGTAAATAGTGCTGCTATGAACATAGGGGTAGATATATTCTTTCTGATTGGTGTTTCAGGCTTCTTAGGGTATATTCCTAGAAGTGGGATCACTGGGTCAAATGGAAGTCCAATTTTTAATTTTTTGAGGTAGTACCATATTGTTTTTCATAGTGGCTGCACCAGTCTGCTTTCCTACCAGCAGTGTACTAGAGTCCCCTTTTCTCCATATCCTCGCCAGTACTTGATGTTTGATGATTTGTTGATGGTTGCCACTCTGGGAGGTGTGAGGTGATACCTCATTGTCATTTTAATTTGCATCTCTCTGATGATTAGTGATGTTGAGCATATTTTCATATGTATCTTGGCCATTTGTATGTCCTATCTGGAGAGGTGTCTATTTAGGTCCTCTGCTCATTTCTTTCTTTTTTTTTTTTTATTGATTAATTTTTGTTACAAATGATTCTCCTTTTTTCCCTCAGTGATTCCCCCCTCCCCCTTCCCTCCCTGCCCCTTCCCCCGATTGTTGTCCATGTCCACTGTTCATGCCTACATGCATATGAATTCTGTTGTTCATCCCTCTCTCAGCTCCCCACTCCTTAGGGGATTGTCCTCAAAATGTTATGTTCATTATATTCCAGAAATCAGTGAGATCATATGAAATTTGTCTTTCTCTGCTTGGCTTGTTTCACTTAGGATGATACTTTCCAGGTCCCTCCATGTAGTCTCAAAGGATAAGAGATCTTTCTTTCTTACCGCTGCGTAGTACTCCATTGTGTATATGTACCACAGCTTTTTAATCCATTCGTCTACTGATGGGCACTTGGGCTGTTTCCAGATCTTAGCGATTGTAAATAGTGCTGCTACAAAGATAGGGGTACATATATTCTTTCTGATTGGTGTTTCAGGCTTCTTAGGGTATATTCCTAGAAGTGGGATTACTGGGTCAAATGGGAGTTCAATTTTTAATTTTTTGAGGTGACACCATATTGTTTTCCATAGTGGCTGCACCAGTCTGCATTCCCACCAACAGTGTACTAGAGTCCCCTTTTCTCCACACTCTCGCCAACACTTGTTGTTTGATGATTTGTTGATGGCGGCCATTCTGACCGGTGTGAGGTGATACCTCATTGTTGTTTTGATTTGCATCTCTCTGATGATTAGTGAGGCTCTGCTCATTTCTTAATTGGGTTCTTTGTTTTCCTTTTGTTGAATTGTCTGAGTACTCTATATATTTTGGAAATTAACCCCTTATCTGATGTATCATTGACAATTATGGTCTCCCATATAGTGGGTTCCCTTTCCATTTTGATGCTTACTTCTTTTGCTGTGCAGAAGCTTTTCAGTTTGATGTGGTCCCATATATTAATTTATTCCTTGTTTCTCTTGCCTTAGGTGTTGTATCAGTGAAAATTCTGCTGTGTGTGATGTCTAAAATTTTGTTGCGTACATTTCCTTCTAGGATTTTTATGAATTCATGAGTCACATTTAAGTCTTCTATCCATTTTGAGTTTATTCTGGTGTATGGTGTAAGTTGGTGGTCTAGTTTCATTTTTTTGCATGGTGCTGTACAATTTTTCTAACACCATTTATTAAAGAGACTGTCTTTACTCCATCGTATGCTCTTGCCACCTTTGTCAAATATTAATTGAGCATATTGTCTTAGGTAAATTTCTGGGTTCTCTGTTCTGTTCCATTGATCTATATGCCTGTTCTTGTGCCAGTACCAGGCTATTTTGATTACTATGGCTTTGTAGTATAACCTGATACCTGGTATTGTGATCCCTCCTACTTTGTTCTTCATTTTTGAGATTGTTGTGGCTATTTAGGGTCTTTTTTGTTTCCATATAAACGTTTGGAGTGTTTGGTCTAGTTTTGTGAAATATGTCATTGGTATTTTAGTGGGGATTGCATTGAATCTATAGATTGCGGGTAGTATGGACATTTTAATTATGTTAACTCTTCCAATCCAGGAACAAGGTATATGCTCCATTTTTTTTTTTTTATATATCTTCCTCTATTATTTTTTTCAATGTCCTGTAGTTTTCTGAGAGCAGATCCTTTACTTCTTTGGTTAAGTTTCTTTCTTGGTATCTTAACTTTTTTGCCACAATGATAAATAAAATTGTTTTTTTTTTTAGTTTCTCTTTTTGTGAGTTCATTATTGGTGTATAAGAATGCCATCAATTTCTTGATGTTAATATTGTATCTGTTTACTTTGCCAAATTAATTTATTAACTCTCATAGATTTTTGATGGAGTCTTCAGGTTTTTCTATGTACAATACCATGTCATCTGTGAATAATGACAGATTCACTTCCTCTTTCCAATTTGGATCCCTTTTATTTTTCCTTCTTGTCTAATTGCTGTGGCTAAGACTTCTAGTACTATGTTAAATAGGAGTGGTGAAAGTGGGCATCTCTGTCTTGTTCCTGTTCTTAAGGGAAATGCTTTTAGTTTTTGCCCATTGAGTATGATGTTGGCTGTAGGTTTTTCATATATGACCTTTATTATGTTGAGATACAATCCTTCTATTCCTACATTGCTGAGCATTTTTATCAGAAATGGGTGTTGGATTTTGTCAAATGCTTTTTCAGCATCTATTGATATGATCATATGTTTTAAAATTTTCATTTTGTTTATTGATTGCTTTTTCATTTTCTTTTATTGAGTTGAGGATATTTTACCAGCCTTGTATCCCTGGGATGAATCCCACTTGGTCATGGTAAATAATTTTTTTATTTGGTATGTTCATCTAGCAGGAACCAAACCCTGGACTCTTTGGTCAGCAGGTGGATGCTCCAACCACTGAGCTAAACTTGCCAGGGCATGAATAATTTTTTTAATGTATTGCTGGATCTGATTTGCTAATATTTTGTTAAGAGTTTTGGCATCTATGTTCATCAGAGAATTTGGCCGGTAGTTTTCTTTCTGTTTAGTGTCTTTATCTGGTTTTGGAATTAGAATTATGCTGGCCTCATAAAATGAGTTTGGAAGTCTTCCTTCTTCTTAGATTTTTTGGAATAGTTTGAGGAGAATGGGTGTTAGATCTTTGAAAGTTCAGTAAAGCTCCCCCATGAAGCCGTCTGAGCCTGGGCTTTTGCTTTCTGGGAGTTTCTTGATTACAGCTTCAATTTTCTTAGTTGTTATTGATCTGTCCAAGTTTTCTATTTCTTTCTGGTTCAGTTTTGGGAGGCTGTGTGTTTCTAAAAACTTGTCCATTTCTCCTAGATTGTCCAATTTGTTAGCGTATAATTCTTCATAGTATTTTTTATCAATCTTTTGTATTTTCTGTAGTGTCAGTTGTTACTTCTCTTTTATTTCTGATTTTGTTTATTTGGGTCCTCTCTTTTTGTTTCTTGGTGAGTTTGGCTAAGGGTCCATCAATCTTGTTTATCTTTTCAAAGAACCGGCTCTGTGTTTCATTGATATTTTGAATTATTTTTTATTTTATTTTATTTATTTTATTTTATTTTGTATGTCGTTTATTAAGGCAACAATTTATATGTGTACTAGATATAAATAACTGTTTATGTTAGAATTTGAAAAAGAGATTTTGCCATTAAGTAGAAAAAATACTTTTTCCTCCCCAAAACACAACTCTGATTACATTTTCTTATTGGGATAATGTGAGTAGAGCATTTGACTTTACAAATAGAGACAAATCTGGAACTATGCTTACTACTCTGGAAGAGGCTAACATGCTGACTTCGAAGATGTATAGGCATTCATGAGCTCCCAAAGGTGGAAGGAGCAACAAAAAACACATGTTGTTATGTGGGTTAACAAACACTACATTACTAGGTGAAAAATCATACTTTTCTACCTCTGAATCCCTGAAATCAACTTCTGGTTAAGTCAAGCCACTGTTGAATGTGCGTCTTTGATTAATTAGTCTTCCTCTGGCCAGAAGTCTTGAGATGACGTGGCAGCCATGCTCCATATCTTCAACTTTGAGTTAGAAGTGGAACTTCAGGTGGCTGGCTGATGGCACTCACATATCTGCTGGCCAAGTTTAAGATATTGCTGTTGATTGAAAAGTTCCCCAAACCATCTGGCAGAAAATTGGTGCTTTTGTCTTAAAGATTCTTGAGAATTTTTATAAATGTGTAACTTCACTTACTGATAGATAGCTATATGGAAATTTAGAATTAATACTTTATAGAGGACCAAAAAGTCAAGATGTGTTTTTTTGTATCAAATTTGGCTGAGCTGTTGAGCAAAGGGTCTCAGTCCTTCTCAATGTTGAAATCTATTGTTTAGGCACAAAGCTAGATTTTTGGCTCCATTGAGGAAAAGTTTGCTGTTCCACTAAGCAAGCAACGACTAGCCAATATAGAACTCTGTATAAGGAGGAGGGATCATGCATGATAACCCACTTGGTCCTTTTTTTTTTTTCTAATAGCAGTGGGGTTGGTGTACACTTTTGCCGGAGGACTATGTTTAGTGGGCATGTAGGATGATGAACTGGTTATTGTGAGGAAGATCCCAATCTCTCTGAAATCTTGGAACTTCATGTAAGGTTAAATATCAAGCCAGAATAATTGTAAAGATTGGCCTTCCTAGCTTAGCAACAGCTTCCAAATGCATGGAGATATGGCTCATATCTATATGATTTTGAAGAGGCTGTTTTCTTTTCGTCATCCCAAAACTTAGAGTATAAAACTCACCTTTTTCAAAGTTAACTTATGATATGATTTAATGAGTTTATGAATGAGAAGTGTGGCTTGCAAATATGTAATGAGGTATATAAATATTAGGTACAATTAAGGAGTCAGTACAATCCTTAATAAAGTTTAAAATATTTTTTTCTTTCTTGATTTTAGAGAGAGAGGAAGGGAGAGGGAAAGAGAAATAGAAATATTGATGAAAGAGAACATTGATTGGCCACCTCCTGCATGTCCCCTTTCCCCCCACTGGGGATTGGGTGCACAACCTGGGCAAGTGCCCTGACTGAGAATCAAATGGGTGACCTCTTGGTGCATGGGTCAGCGCTCAACCACTGAGGCACAATGGCTGAGCTCAGTAAAGTTTAGATACTAAATTTAAGTGTAAATCCTTAATTATAATTTTTACATTTGAAATAGTTACACTACATGCATTCCTGAAAGAACTTGACAGTTAGGCATTACAAGAGAATATTAGAGCTACCAAAACACAAGGTCATGAACCCATGTTCTTGTAAAAAATTGCCTTATAAATCTGCAATATGATATGTGTCAGAATCATGCAGTTTATAATAATATGGCAGTATTGATGTTAGGATTTCATCACAGTGAACCCAGGGAAAAAATATTTTGTTTAAGATCATCAGCATGTGGTCAGCCTAAAATAAGAGCTTCTCAGTGGCATGAAAATCATGGTTTTGTGATGGGTAACACAATCAGACTAAAATAAGTCTTGCTAAAACCTCATTCTGTAAGGGAACTTGTGCCTGATTTTCTTATTCTGAGCACCGTAATCTTGATTTTAATGGTTAATGAGGCCCCACCCATTCTAATGTAATGCAGGAGCATGATGGATTTAAATTGCTTACATAGAATCCAATAGAAATGCCATATGCAGCATACTTTATTATCAGAAATATATATGCAATTGGTATAATGCACATTCCCATATCACAGTACAAATACAAACATGTCTGTGTGATTTCAAAATTAAAACTTAGAGGGCATTTTTTCAGATCAGAAGGCAGCCTGGCATCTTTCCAGAGAAATTCCCTCACTGCTTGAATTTTTAAGGTACCGCAGAGACTTCTTCAATATCATCTGAGCGTCTCAATTCCTTTGAAAACAAACTAGAGAGTTCAGTCAGTGCACAAGGGAGACCAGGTGTTTGCCTGTGTGTGCTCTTCTGGCTGCCATACCGGTCTCTCCTGCATGTGTCCCCATGCAGTCCAGGATGAGGACAGCATGCTCAGGCTGGCACAGACCCTATCTGCCTGGAAGGTGGAGAGGCTCGTGCTTGGGTGTCTCGGGTCAGGTTCCTTGGTTAATGCTCACATGTTCAGACATTTTCCCCAGAGCATGGTTTCCTAGCCAGGATGGCCTGTCCAGTCTGGGCTTCCAGCCACAGCTGCTCATTTTCCCAGAGCCAGCCTTGGCATGCTATTTGAGTCACCAGCCATGAACTCCCCTCCTTCATGCCGAAGTTCCTTTTGAGGGAACATTGCTGTCCTTTTCTACCACCACGGATGGGGCAATCTCAATGTATTAGAGGGAGTTCTCATTGTGAGTGATGTGTTATTAAATCTTGGCTTTCATTCAGGAGCCATAACAAAACCTTAGCTCTTTAGAAAAACTGAATTTTCCATTTATAAATCTAATTTTTAAAGCATAGATTAAAGATGTAACTTGTGACTATTTTTATCTGTTGGATTCCATTAAGAAGATTTTGAAAGACCAGGGAGGGTGAGTGGGATATAAGATCATGAGGGGCAATTTTCCGACGTAAAAGAAAAACCACAATCATTTTAATCATCAGTGATGCAATTTTCTAAGGGTAGAAAAAGAAAAGATTCTGTTTTAAAATGACAGAAGCCCTGGAAATCTCATCTAAGGAACTGGAAATAACTTGTCAGTATATATATTTTTCCCTTTATGCTCTAAATTCATTTTTAGTAACAGTGGAAGCCATTTGAAATGAAATACAAGACTTAAAGCAAATGAAACGGGAATGAATGCCAGTGGTAAATGGCAGGAATCCAGTGCAGTGGTCTTCAGAAATCCTGTCTCTTGGGACTGAATGTTGAAAGTTTAATTTTTATTTTCATTAAAAAAATTTTATAATCATGAAGCTCTCCTGATACTAAATTTAGTTCCATTGTAATTTGTCCATTTGTTCTCGTAATAGCACCCATTTTGCTTCAAACAGACCTGAGCTCAGATCAGATTCCTTAATTTCTCTGAGATATTTTTTCATTAGATGTAAAGTGGAAAAAAATGATACTTATATTTTGTTTATGAGAATTAAAGGTAAAGTATCTTATACTGAGCCTTTTCAATGTGCTAGCCACTTCACACATGACAGTAACTCTGATAATTAGCATATGCATTTGTTTTAATCTTTGAGGTATTTGTTGTGTCTAACATTTTTGTGGTAAATGCTTTTAAACAGAGTTTTAAAGTTCAGGTGTTCACAGTTTTATAAAACAAAGATATTTTCCAATCACATAATCATAATCACAATGGAGAATTCATTGGACAATAAATAAAGATGTTTTCAGCCTGCATGATAGACTAGAAGGTCAACTGAAGTGGAATCACTTTGGGAGTCAGTGTTCATAACGAAGCTGAGGAGCTTGTCACAGAGAAATGTTGAGGGAGACAGACTGCGCTAGGAAAGTGCCAGCAATTAGGGAGAAATTTGGTGTCTGTCATTTTCTTTAGTTTCTTTGAGATCTCTGTTGCCTGCTTTCCACACACTCCTTGTGTCTTTTTCATATAGATAAATCTAAACATTTAGATTGTGTTTTCATCTAATGGACTTGCATTGAATCTCCCCTGTTGGATATTTTAACAATTTTGCAAATATTTATTTGACACCCTTTGTATAACCAACATTGTTCAGTGTTAGGAATACACAGACAAATAAAACTTAGTTCTTGATCTCAAAGAAGTTTACCTAGCTGGGGAAACATCAAGGAAATAAGTAATCTTACCATAGTAACATAATTTCATGTAACATAATTTCTTAGGGTGACGTGGATTGGGGGAGGGAGTCAGAAAATATTTCCTAAAGGAAAGTGAGGTTATGCTCAGACTTTATGAATGAAAGTTTACAAGAAGAACACGTGTATAGCTAAAGTTCCTAGAATAAAGAACACTGAACAAAATTACATTAGCAGATGTGTGGATGATGTGTGTGGAGACTGAAATAATTTGTCAAGTACAGGGTTGGGAGTGGCAGAAGTTAAAGCTAGAGAGATGCACAGATGCCAAATGAGGAGAATCCTGTGCATAAGACTAAAAAGTACTTTGATTTTTGTCTCAAGGACAATGGGAAGCTCCTGGAAGGTCAGGGTGAGGAATGATTTTTCATTTAGTGTTTATAAGAACCGAGTGGCAGTCACTTACAATACGAACTTTGATCTACACTCATGCCACTGAGAATTCAAAAAGACTTTGAAAATATAGAAACAGTTATTCAAAGTCTGAATTAAATCCATCACATGTATCTCATCCTAGAGAGAAGAACCTATGGCAAATGGTTCTACTAGAGAATAAAAAACCAAGAAACCAAGGGTAAGGCAGAGAAGGAGGAACAAATATCAGGGTCTGACAACAAATTGGCCATTGTTTGGTATCAAATAAGACTGTCCACTGGGTCTTGTGGAAGTGTCTTATGAGCCACACCTCAGGTCAGACCATCCAAGAGGATTAAGGGAGAAAAATTTATTCATTAACTACTGCCTCCCTTGCACTCATTCATTTTACATTTGAAGTCAAGACTGTATGCATGCTTTTACATCTGCAATTCTACAGGGAAGCCCTTGGGCAGGAAGTGGGATGTTGGCATGAGGTAATGCTCTGTTAGGTTATACTTACATGAAGTCAGTCAGAGCTCATACTGACTCGGTCACTTCTGTTGTGGCCTAGTGGAGGTGTTTGTGGTCAACATCCCTGGAGACAGCTGAGGCTGAGAAGAATCTTTGGACTCTGACATAGGCACCCTGTGGTCAGTGAGGGTTGGACAATCATAGTGAAGCAGAGATGGGTAGGAGCACATTTGACAACAAGGGCTAAGTGGATGTGATTTTCATAAAAGAAGGTGGACTGACATTATAAACATATCTCTGAGATTTGTATGCTCTGAGCTCTTTCACATTGGCTAATTGATGGTAAGGTATCTAGGAGTGATAGTGACGGTCAATTCATGATGTTCTTTTTAAAAAAACCATCTTCATTATTGAGAGTATTACAGATGTCCCCCCTAACCTTTTTTCCCCATTGACCCCCTCTACCCAGTTCCTGCCCCACCCCAGGCCTTCACCACTCTATTGTCTGTGTTCATGGGCAATGCATATATGCATATAAGTTCTTTGGTTAATGTCTTCCTGTCCCCCCTTTCCTCTGAGATTTGTTAGTCTGTTCCATTTTCCATGCCTCTGGTTCTATTTTATTGATCAGTTCATTTTGCTTTTGTTTTAATATAAGAACTACAACACTCAATAAAGATTGGCTTGAGTATATATGGCCTCCTCCCAATATCAGATAAAGACTTGGTGTTTTCATAGACACAGAATGGTTTGGAGGAAGAAAACACTTGGGAAAGACCCCATAATATAACAATACTATTCAGAAAACCTGCTCCTTAGTCTTCCCCACAAGTCCTGTGGTCATTTGCACAGATGATTGACAGTGGTAGAATTCACAGAGTGGAAAAGTTTTAAAATTGTTACTTAATAGACGGAATAGTTAAAGACAAGAAAACAGTTAATAAATTACAGTAAAGGGTTAGGTTAGAACACTAAAATCTTTACTAACAACAATCCTTTGCTTTTCTCTTTGTCTACAGAGTACTCAGTAGCGTAAATTCAGAAGTAGATTCAGTATTGTGCTGTTTAACTATGTAATCGAAAAAAACCCCACACCAACCAAACAAACAAAAACCAAAACACCTGCTGGTTTGATGAAGTTTCTTGTGGGGTAAATTAAGGTGTTATCAATGGGGTCTAGGTTGAGTGAGAAATGAGGTAATGTCAGAAAGGAGCTGGTAGAAGAGATACAAAAGAAGAATAAATTTTAAAATCTCTCTTTCTCAATTTTAAATCCAAACTGTGTTTTGAAGGCAGGCGTTTTCCCTTCCATGGCTTGAAAAAGTATCTAAAAATCCAGCACTAGTCCTGGTTAATTGACTCAGAGAATTATTCCAGGTGGCTACAAGTCTCACCATCTGCTTTGAGCACTCTCTCCAGCTTGGTCTCCCGGATTCCTCTGCCACTGGCATCATTACTTGGAAGCTTTTTCTGTGCCTGGTCCAACAGATTGATTACCTATTTGGCCAGTCTTCTGTTCTTTGGACAATAGCTGTAACATGTGCTGCTTCTCAAATTACCCTGATGGCAACTATGACCAGCATTGAGTGGTGGCCCTCCTTGCAACATACCCCTCAGGACATGCGCCTGCTTGGGGTGGTGATGTAGAGAATTCATGACATGTTCTTAAGCACATTTCATGTCCAAATTTCTCATGAAAACAAGACATAATTAAAACATTGGTAATACTTCATAACATTCAGGTCTATATAAGGATAAAATATGAATTCTAGAAGGAATAATATTAAGCATTTATGATGCTTTATATTCAATATAGTTATTTGGTGATATAAAAACCAACTACTGGAGATGGATTTTCTATTAAAGCTGTTTACATTAATCAAAATAAAATTAAATAAAGTTGTTCAGTGACAATAAAGAAAAAGAAAGAAAAAGTAGCTTCTTTTAGAAGATAACTTACAGGCCTTTAATCTTTCATATTTTCGAAAAAATTAGGCTACTTTCTTGAGTTTTTCTATTTATTGAACCATCATCATGCCTTTGTGATGTAGGAACATGCCAAGTTAGAATCATCAATATTTGGGAAATCCTGTTGATTTTGGGGTAAATTTGAAAGTAGGAAACAATTAAGTTTTGATTGTTGTCGTTTCTTAGAGGGGCCAGTTGCAGACCTGGTTCTGGCTACTTTTTAGGGAAAAATAATTGATTTGTATTACTAGCACTTTCATCCAATAAAGAAACTCCATGAACATGTTAATAGTTTATATTGCTGTTTAATTCATACTGTAGATACTATTCTCCATTTATCACTGAGGTTTGAATAACCATTATTTTATGATGGAAGCAGTGCAGCACTTGGAGCCAGTCAGAAACATCTGGGAGTTGTTTCTTCCTGTCAGTAATTCATGCCATCACCTTGAGAAATTGTCATTATCAGGCCTTTTGTTTCTACTTCTGTATATTTGGTCTATTGTTCTCATTCTCCAAGTAGACTTAGTCATTTACATTAAGATACAGACTAAAGTTATAAAATTGACTTTATTTTAGTTTCACAACATTTACATAGTAATTCTTCCCCTATAGCTTTTCTTCAATGATGTTTAGGCAGAGAAACTTTTAATAGCTACATGCCTGCCAACACTTCTATTTCAAAGTGCGTTCTGGCTTTTGTTTTATGTGTAAAAGTGATGAAAATTTTATATGTTACCAGCATGTAATAGAGTCAAATGGAGAAACAAACTCCAGTGTTATCTATCATCATTTATGAACAAATTAAGGTTGAACACAGAAATTCTCAAACTGTATCCTTTCAAATTCCATTCAGGTGTGACCATTGCCTCATAGACAAGAGACCATCTCTTATTAAGCCTTCATTGTTTCTGTAACCTATTTTAAGGTAACTTAACATTATTTATTTCCCACAGAACTACTCAACTTTTGCAAAATCATTCTCTTCAGGTAAAATGCTTGCATTTTTATTTTTGGAAATATATTATGAAATGAAATGAAATAGTACAGTTTTCCTTCTCAAATTGCTTTAACCAAAATGAAAAATTTCTAATAAAATCCTGGTCATTACTATGTTAATTTCTGTAGCATGTGAGGTTCCTTTAGGTATTCTGATATGTCTATGCTATCTGATAGGCTGAAGAAGATAAACTCTTTATTTATTTATTTATTTATTTATTTTTATCATCCTCACCTGAGAACATCTCTCCATCCTTTGTTCAGGTAGAGTGGGAGGGAGAGAGAGGAACAGAGAGAGAGAGAGAGAGAGAGAAACATCGACGTGAAAGGGACACATTGAGCGGCTGCCACCTGCACAACCAACCAGGGCCGGGGACAAACTGCAACTGAGGTACGTGCCCTTAGTGGGAACTGAACCTGGGTCTCACTGGACCGCAGGCCGATGCTCTAACCGCTGAGCCAAACCGGCCAGGGTGATAAACTCTTTTTTTAAATCATCACATAAATTATGTCTATGGTTACAACTCAACAAGAAAAAGACAACAATCCAATTTACAAAAGGGGCAAAAGATGTGAATTGACCTTGCTCCACAGAAGATGCTCAACATTATTAGTCAAAAGAAAAATGTAAATTAAAACCACACTGTGATACCATTTTACATTCACTGGGATGACTAAAATTAAAAAGACAGAAAAATAACAAATGTTGGCAAGAATGTGAAAAATTTGGAATACCTATAAATGCTGATGAAATTTTAAAATGATGCACCCACTTTGGAAAGCATTTTGACAGTTTATCAAAATGTTGAAATTTAACATGGAGATACCATATGACCCAGCAATTCTACTCCTAGGTACAAACCCAAGAGGAATAAAAAAGATGTTCACAAAAACTTGAACATTAATGATTCTAGTGGCATTACTCATAATGACCAAAAAGTGGGGACAACTAAAATATCCATTGACTGCTGTAATAAATGAAGAAAATGTGATATCAATGAAATATTATTCAGCAGTAAAAAGGAATGCTGTCCTGATGTATATTATGACATGAATGAACATCAAAAAACATTATGCAAAGTGTAAGAAGCTGGTCACAAAACACCACATATGATCCCATTTATATGAATAATACAAGAAAATCTGTAGAGACAGAAGGTAGATTAGTGGTTGCCACGGGCTAGGAACAGGGAGGAGTGTAGATTTATTACTAATGGCTTCTAAATTTCTTTTTTGGGGTGATGAAATATTCTCAAATTAGAGAGTTGTGATGATTGAACAACTTTGAGAATATACTAAAAAGTATAAGAATGTTTATGGTGAAAGGATATATTTTATGTTTACAAATTGTAGTCCATAAACAATAGTCTAAAATGAAAGCAAAAGAATCATACATCACTGTGCCTAACTCTGTGGGAGAATTGTCAGTGATGAGGGAGTCTCTCAGAATTCATGGCTAACTTGGAATTTCCATGGTTGTATAATGACAAGAAGTTTTCCTCTCTCTCTTTTCCTTCCCCCTTGTCAAAGGGAGTGAAGACCCTTTATGTGTCCAGCCTTACCTAGCCATGAAATCTCAGGTTATATGTGTTTGTATGTGTGTGTGTGTGTGTGTATGTGTATCAGGGTAGGAGTGAAGCTAATGATATCTATAGAACCATATGATGAGGTACATATGAGTGTTGATATTTTGGAGAAATGGATTCAGAACATAGTTTCAGAATATAGTTCCCCAAATCCTATAAAACCCCTGCCATTGTGTAATGCACATTGTATTGAGAAAGGTAAAATGTAAATAAACAAGCAAATTAATAAAGAATAAATTCATAATAAAAATAGTCTATCAACCAGTCTAAAGCATTTTAAGTAACATTTTGTCTGTGGTCAAGACCAATAGATAAAAACATATTGGTTTAAGTCACCCAAGAAAAAATGACTACATTTATCTCAGTGCTAAAAATCTGTTTATTCTTTGTTCATGTCCAGAGTCATGCTGGACTCTGATGTCATTATTGTGAAATGGAGGGAGAAAGGAAAAAGGAAAATAATGGGTAGATGGAGAAGGTTTTCTCTTTTAGTAAGTTCCTCTCTATGGCTATCCATGTAATAAAGCATTCTCTAAATCCATCTTGAAAAAAATTTCTCTGGTTTCAAAGAGGTAGAACAGTGGAGGCAAAATTGCTAGTCTTGATATAAAGATTCTGTTATTATTTACCCAGTGTTTCCTTTGTTAAGATTCAAACAATGAAGCAGAGATACAAATGTCTGGACTAAAACCTACAACAACCTAGAATACATGTGTTTTAGGAATGTAATGAAATTATTTTAATAAAGTTCTGATAACTTTAGGACAAAAATCTCTGTATAAATTTCATGTTTGTATGAGAACAATAAGATTCATGAATCGTGTTGATTTTAGGAGGCTAGCATTTTTTTTTAACTTTGCAAGGTTTTTGTTTAAAAAAAATGGCGAATTTGTTAAACTTTCTGGGCCCTTGGATTTAAATACAAAGTAAATAGTGTGTTCTCCTGCCATCCTAATAATAGCATAATGCATGATGTCTTCTGGTATCGAGCTCATCTGATACTATCGTAATTCCATGCTGCCCAGCATAACCTCAATTGAACAAAAATGGAAATGAGTTGTTTAGGGCATTTAGTAGTGACATGAAATCACATTTCATCCATTATCCTTGATTAACTTTATGTAAAGTGTTTGGGCAGAGGTCTTGAAAAGCCTCTTTTAGAACTGTGGCAAACCTTTCTAAGGGAGGAAAGGAAACAATTTCCGTTTGGATCATCAATCAATGAGTAAGCAGCTTGGCTCCAATTGGGAAGCTGCTACTGCATTGTCGAGTAGAAGCAGTTATTAACCAGTCTCTGAGCAGCATATGTTATTTCCATTACTCTTCTTTCTCCTGATGAGCAGATAAATGGGTAGAAAAAAATGAGTGGATCAAAATAGAGCTGAAGATGATGTATTTGCAAGGCACCAAGGTGTAAATGGAATTCTTAACAGCTTCCAGTGTGCTACACAGTAGAGTAAAACCAAGTTAAATGAACAAAGACTGCTTATGTGTGACAATATGGCATAGGTCATGCTCATTTTGGATTCAGGAAAGCTAAGCACAATAGAAAAAGAGGACATAGATCCTAGCCTCAGGGAGCTCATAGCTGTGAAAACAGAGAAAGAGTCAACTGAAGGTG
Organism: Molossus molossus; assembly: GCF_014108415.1. NCBI lineage: Eukaryota > Metazoa > Chordata > Mammalia > Chiroptera > Molossidae > Molossus > Molossus molossus. The sequence continues at coordinate 25,489,637 of NW_023425366.1, read as the reverse complement.
AAAGATTGTGATAGGTATAATAATTAAAGTAAATTCAGGGTGTTCTGCGGTATCTTAGCAAGAAACCTAACCTATAATCTTAGGGCCAGGAAGACTTCTTGGATTGATTTTTTAAGGTTGGACAAATAAATAAGAACAAAAGAAGATATTTTGTAGAATGAAGAGAAGGGCAAAAGAAAGATTGGGAAAAGTGAGGCAGGCATGTAAACTATTAAGGTGTTTAACATGGTTGGTGTGTAAAGTTTGGACAATTATGACCTAAGAAACGAGGCGAGACATTTAAAGAAGGTTAAGATTTTATTAGAGAAGGTTAGAATCTTCTGATTGGAAAATGTCTACCTTGGAAAATGTCACTGTGACAAAAGCTAGTACAGTTCTTCTGCTCCCACCTGCTTATGGAAGGAATCCCAGGCAGGAGAGTCTCTCTCTCTGCAGTGTTTCGTTCTCCATCCTGCCCTCGTGGAATCTCGGTGTACTTCTGTGAGAGTGGATGGCTGGGTCCAGGGCCAGGAGGTTCCCTGTTAATCGGGGGTCTCTTTATATTCCAGATCAGATTCAAATTGATCATTATTTTATTAGGGTAAACAAACCTACATATAGGTAGAGAGAGTAATTCAATAGAGAGGAAAAGATGAAGGACACACAAGTTTGCTGATCTAGTTCTCAAAATGACTTGAGTCCTACCATTTGAGTCTCTGGGTAAAGAATGCGAAAGGGTATTGAATCTGTAGCTGTGGCAGAAGGAGATTGAAAGAATTCTTGACAAATTGCTTCTTCTACCCTAGGATTGTGGTTGCCAACCAGGAACAATTTTGCCTCCTCAATGGATATTTGGTGATATTTTGGAGACATTTTCACTTGTCACAACTTTCAGAAGTGCTGCTATTGTCATCTAGTGGATAGAGACCTGGCATGCTGTAAAACATCCTATAACACATAGCACAGCACCCCACACCCCACTCCATAAAAAAGGATTTTTTAGCCTAAAATGTCAAGAGTGCCAAAGTTGAGAACCCTGCTTTAGGAAGTAGTAGATGATGTTATTTGCAGATTTAGAGGTTTGAGGATTAGGTAGAAACTTCAAGAAAAGAGACTACATTTGAAATAGCTGCTGAGCAAAATGATAGAAGTGTTTAAGATGACCAAGGGATTAGAAAAGTGTGGGCCAAAAATGTCAGATGTCTAAAGCTAGTGGACAAAATTGAACTGAACTACAGAAGAATAAGCAAGACGTATTGTGTCATGGCTACAGAGGGGTGGGCATCAAGTTTTCTCTCTGGGAGGAAGGGTGGTGCTACATCATGGACAGGATGAGGCTGGGGCCATGCCACTGTGCTGCTTGTCTCTATTTGTTCACCTGCCACTCAGACTCCAGGCCACTTGCAATCTGCCCTTTACCACCTGTTCTTAATGAGTCTTCTTTCACCTAGGCTGCTCATAATTTCCTTATCCCTTAATTCAAGAGACAGGCTTCAGTGCTCACTTTCCTTGACATTTCAACATCGGTCACTGTTGATGACTTGATTCTTGAAACAAACTCCCATCTTGGCCTTTGTGCTGCCCAAACGTGAATTTATTTATTCAAATTTATTTATTTATTTATTTATTTATTTATTTATTTATTTATTTATTTATTTATGTTTTAATCCTCACCCGAGGACATTTTTTAAATATTTTGTGCAGATAGAGTGGAAGGGAGAGAGAGAGAGAGAAACATCGACGTGAAAGGGACACATCGAGTGGTTGCCAACCGCACAACCCAACCAGGGCCGGGGACAAACTGCAACCAAGGTACATGCCCCTAGTGGGAACCAAACCTGGGTCTCTCTGGACCACAGGCCAATGCTCTAACTGCTGAGCCAAACCAGCCAGGGCAATTCAGATTTATTTTTTAAATCATAGTTTAATTTTTCAACTATAGTTGACAGACATTATTATATTAGTTTCATTGTATACCCCAGTGATTAGACATTACCTAACTAATTAAGTGATCATCCTGGTAAATCTCACACCCATCTGACAGAGTACATAGCTACTGAATATTATTAACTATATGCTCTATTCTGTAAAAACCATTTTGTACTCTTATTTCATCACCTTTTTCACCCATCTCCCAACCTCCTTCCCATCTGTCAAAGTGTTCTCTGTATCTGTGAGTCTGTTTCTGTTCTGCTTGTTTGTTCATTTGTTTTTTTAAAATCAGTCATTGATAGATATGTATTTATTGCCATTTGATTAGTCATATTTTTAAATCTTTTTCTTCTTCTTCTTAAAAAAGACCCTTTAACATTTTATATAATACTAGTTTTGTGGTAATGAACTCCTTTAGGTTTTTCTTGTCTGGGAAGCTTTTTATCTGTCCTTCCATCTTAAATGATGGATTTTCTGAGTAGTGTAATCTTGATTGTAGGTCTTTGCTTTACATTACTTTGAATATTTCTTAGCAATTCCTTCTGGAATGCAAAGTTTCTGTTGAGAAATCAGCTGATCGTCTTTTGGGAGATCCCTTGTAGATTACTAACTGCTTTTCTTTTTTTGCTTTTAGGATTCTCTCTTTGTCTTTAATCTTTTGAATTTTAATTATGATGTGCCTTGGTGTGGGCCTCTTTGGGTTCATCTTGTTTGGGACTCTCTGCACTTCCTAAACTAGTATGTCTATTTCCTTCACCAAGTCAGGGAAGTTTTCTGTTATGTTTTTAAATAGGTTTTCAATTTCTTGCTCTCTCTATTCCTTTGGCAGCCCATCATGTGAATGTTGGTATTTTTGAAGTTGTCCCACAAGCTGCTTACACTATCCTCATTTTTTAAAATTCTTTTTTTTTTTTTTTTGCTGTTTTGATAGGGTGTTTTTTCTTTCTTTCTTATATTCTAAATGGTGGATTTGATTCTCAGCTTTATTTACTCTACTGTTGATTCCATGTAAATTATTCTTCATTTCAAGTAGCATATCCTTCATCTTCTTTGCTGACTGGTCCTTTTTTATGTTATCAAATTTCTCACTAAGTTCACTGAGTATCCTTATAACCAGTGTTTTGAACTCTGTATCTAGCAGATTGCTTGTCTCCATTTTGTTTAGTTCTTTTTCTGAAGTTTTGTTCTATTCTTTCATGTGGTGTATATTTCTTTATCTCTTCATTGTGGCAACCATACCGTGTTTGTTTCTATGTATTAGGTAGAACTGCTGTGTCTCCCAGGCTTGGTAGAGTGGCCTAATGTAGTATGTGTTCTCTAGGGTCCAATGGCACAGCATCCCTGATCACCCAAGCTGGGCACTTGAGGTGTGCTCTCCCCGCTACAGTATGGGCTGTGTACAACCTCCTCTGGGAGTTGAGCCTTGATTGCTGTTGCATCAATGGAAAGGTTTTACCCCTGAGCCAAAGAGCTGCAAAGGCTTGCTATGACCACCAAAATCTGACCACCATGGAGCATCAGCTGTTCAAGGGCCCACCCCATAGAGCAGGACTTACTTCAGCAGGGCACTGGAATCCATTGAGTCTACCCATTGAGTATGTCACTTGTGGAGGTGGTTGGATGGCGGTACTTCCACGTGGTCTGAAGCTCTCCACTGGGTGTGCTGGCTCTGGAGATTCCTGGGAGGTACAGGCCAAGGACAGCCACTGCCTGTGTTCTGTCTGGGGCCAGTTGGCATGAGCTACAAAGCGATCTGCAGATGGCTGCTACTTGTGCTTTGCTTGAATTTGCCCAGGTGAGGCCAAGCTGTGAACTAAGGCTTCTTGCTGCTAGTGCTGCATTTGGGGCCACTTAACAAGAGGTACAAAGTTTGTTGAGGCCACATGCTGCTTTTTTGAGAGATTTTGGGAAAATCTGAAGCATGAGCTACAATAGGACCTTTGTTTGGAAAAACCACTGGAAATAGCTTGGGTGGGCCTGCAAGTTGGGTGGGGAGGTTCTCAGGAAGAGAACCAGGGCAAGGCAAACAGTGTGAGCCAGATTAATGGAGTCTTAGATATGGTGCCCACTTGCAGCTCTGTGGGGGGAAGGCTTATCAAAGGAACAATGGCCTCCACCAGCACTTCTATCTGGAAGAAAGCTGCCTCCCTGCCAGCTCTCATCCTGATACTGGACAATTCGGTTTTTCTTTCTTTCTTATATTCTAAATGGTGGAGTTGATTCTCAGCTTTATTTATTCTACTGTTGATTCCATGTAAATTATTCTTCATTTCAAGTAGCATATCCTTCATCTTCTTTGCTGACTGGTCCTTTTTTATGTTATCAAATTTCTCACTAAGTTCACTGAGTATCCTTATAACCAGTGTTTTGAACTCTGTCTCTGGTGCCTTTCAAGCTGCTGCCCTAGCACTGGAGCTCAAAGGTAGTGAGTCTGAGTAAGTCCGTGCACGAGCCTTTTCAGAGGAACTGCTTGTGACTCCAGAAGCTGTCTGTCTCCCTTAGCCTAAATTTCTGATGTTTTTTTCCAGCCAGAAGTTATGGAGACTTTTTCCTAGCACTGGAACCCTGGGCTGGGGGTCTTGGTGCTGGGCTGGGGATGCCTCGCTCCTCAGGGGAACCTCTGCAGCCGAGGTATCCCTCCTGATTTTTATCTACAACATGTGGTTGTGGGACGACAGCTCTGCCCCTCCTACCAGCCTTGATATGGCTTCTTCTCTAATTGCCTGTTGTAGGACTTCCTTTCGGCCAGATTTCAGGCAATTCTGAATGATGGCTGTTCTGTAGTTTATTTATAATTTTGATGTGGTTGTAGGAGGAGATGCTTTTACCTATGCTGCCATCTCGATGGGAAGACTCCAAATTTTATGGTTTACTACCTACGATATGTTTTTAGTCTCCCTCCTGGCCTCCATGTCTGTACCATATTATTACTTTACCCCACTATATTTTACTTTCTAAAAGTCTCTGTCTTAGGTCCTCCACTCACCTAATTGATATATCTAGCTCAGTGTTTCACAAGCAATTTAAATCCCACACAATTAAAATTGAGCTCCTTTTCTTTCCCTGAGAAACTGCTTTTTGTATTTCTCAACACTGAGCAATGTCAGCATAAAATAGAGATGGCTACACTAGTAAAGATGATGACCCTGACAGAAAACCCAAACTGATGTTGGTTTACCTATCCTAGACTTTATTCTGTCATATACAAAGGCCAGAAGTCAGCAGTTCTGGGCTTGTATGACAGGTTCATGCATTTTTAGAAACAATTCTCTTCCATTTTATTTCTCTGCCCCCCTATGTTAGTCTCCTGGTTAGTATTGTCACAGATAGCTCGTGAAGCTCCTGACAGCACATTGTGCTAACAGGCTCCAGACAGAAGGAAAAGAAAGATTTCATCTGCTGCATTTAAGGTCACTTTCAGTATGTTGTCCACACCACTCCTGCTTGTAGCCTGCTGGCCAGAACTTGGTCATATGGCCATAGCAAGTTTCAAAGAAAACTGGTTATTGTAGCTGGTTTTCTAGTTAGCCATGAGCCAGCTTAACAGATGGCTCTGGAGTCATAGAATAAATGCTGGGACACTGGCAACCTCTGCTATGTAGTCCCAGAGCTAGATATTTGCACACAGTTCTATGTTCTTCTCTCACTTTTACCTCTTACGTCTACTCAGTCCCACATATATTGATTCTAGCTTTCAAATCCTCAAACATGTTTATTTGTTTCTTCTACCCCAACTGCAATAGCCTCTTAACCAGTTTCACTATCTGTAAACTTGGACCTAACAAATCTATCCGCAATATTGAAATAGACTATTATAACAAACAACTCCAAAATTTAATACCTTACTCTGCTTTAACTAATTACCATTAACCATCAAATACTATCTAAATTTGTTCATGTCATCAAGCTTTCTCTCTTATATGCTCCTTAAAATAAATAAACTTTCTACTTATTTGAATAGTGAGGGAATGCAAAGATACTTGGGAACACTGCTGTTTCCTCTATTCTATTTTTTCTTCTTTTCTACTCACTCAGTCAACTTTTTTTTATTCTTTACTTCTTATCTTAAATGACATCTCTCAAGAGTCTACTTCTTTAAACCCCTAGATTAGGTAACATATACTTAGTAAAGAATCCACTAACATTCTGTATTTTTTTGGTCACAATTATCATAGTTTCAATTACATGAAATACCCAATACCTTATTTGAATGCCCTGGGACCAGAGAGAGGAGGAAGCAGACTAAAGTGCCACTGGTGGATTGTCACTGTGAAATCGCTGCCCACTTACCCTTCTTCTCATAGAAACCAAGAGAGCAGGTCTTCCTGAAGAGAGCATAGGAGGAAATGCCAGGCTGTCCCAGGCTGATTCTGATCAAGAATGAGGGGGTCGGAGGGTGGGAAGAGATTAAGCAAAGAATTTGTGTGCATATATGCATAACCCATGAACACAGACAACAGTGCGGTGAAGGCCTGGTTGGGGCGGGCTGTAGTCCTGTGGAAGGCGTCAGTGGGGGAAAAGAGGAGGACATCTGTAATACTTTCAATAATAATGATCAATTTATAATAATAATAAAAATACAGGAAGATGGAAGAGGTGAATTAATCTGAAGGGCAAAGTGAAAAGGCTAGTCAAAGATCAGCGATGGAAAGGGTGTTCTGATGGAGATAGAAGAGGCTTACACCAGGAATGATAAACCTTTCACTGTCTGGCTCTTATATAGTCATGCCAAGTTTGGTTAAAATTTGGTTTCCATCAGTCATTTTTAGTCTAAAACACCATGCACTGTTTTTGCCCCTTTGACTCTAATTCCCTAGGTTTTGTTTATTTCTCTCAGGTCTTGATTTGGAATTGTCTTCATTTGAAAGATCCAGACTCCTTCCTCTGGCATGCTAGCCTCAGCTCCTTGCCCATATCTAGAGTTTTCATTCTGCTAGTGTTACGTCATGCTCAGCTGTAAGAAGAAACTTCTCTCTATTCTACACCAGTTGAAATTTATGAATGCCTCTCTGGTAAACTTGATGCCTGTCCCTTATTGGCTGCACTCATGTATAGAGGGCATCAGTGGTTTGAGAAGTTGAATGAATTACACATTAGTATTAGGAGTAAAAGTAAGCACTAGCCTAGCAAGATTTTATTTGAAATGTTGGGAGAAATTATGGACTCAGAATTCATAAAGACAGTTGGACATTTTGATTCTTCTAACATATCCTCGACACATAACTTTTCATTTACCAGCATAAAAAAATGTTCTAGAACCTATTTCTCTGATACCTGGGGAATTAGTGCCTACTTGTTATTCTCTTCTTTCAAGATTTTGAATTCTAATATTAAAAATTTTTTTCTTTATTGATTTTTTTAAGAGGCAGGGGGAGAGATTGAGAGAGAGAGAGAGAGAGAGAGAGAGAGAAACATCAGTGAGAGAACATCAATTGGCTGCCTCTTGCATGCCCCCACTGGGTATTTCTATCTAAGAAGCATAAGAAGTACTGGGATCTATATGGCACCAGTATTCCAGCCAATGGTCTTTGATCCAAACTGCTTGCTTATTAATATGAACATATTTCTTACAACTTGTTACTGAGAAATCTAGGACCTTAGAAATTTGTACTAGTAACTCAATAATAAATATAATAATAAATATATTATCTGAGTTATTTAATTTCATAGTATATTCTGTAAACCCCATAAAGCATTCAGAAAAGATTTAATGTAGTTAACAGCTATGACTTTAATGATTTCAACAAAAATAACAAATTGTTTTACATTCTTTAGCGGCTATCACATTTCTTGGCTATATAAAGTCACACATTCATTCCCAAGTTTTAAAAATGAGTTTAAAAAATTAAAACAGGATGAAAAACTTTTAGAAAGGTTTTGCCATTCATGTTTTACTTTTTAAAAATAAATAGGCATCTTGTACCAGAGTGGGCAAATAAAATTTGGTTTCCATCATTCATTACTAGTCTAACACACCGTGCACTGTTTTTGCCCCTTTGAATCTAATTTCCTAGGTTTATTGGAAAATATGTAATGAGAGAAGAAAAAAAAACAATTTTTTTTATGAGAAACATAGATGAAAAAACAAATTCATAAATGCAATGATCAGCTTCTTTGAAGCAACATCTTATAAATTTGCAAAAATAGGATTTTCATTAATCTACTTTTTAAAGTTACTCCTTTGGTATAATCAGTCTATTTTGTTTTCTGTTGCTTCCAAAGTGGTTTGAGGCTAATTACCCCTCTCTGTCAAAGATACGATTTTAAGAAATTGTAGCTATTTACAATGATGGGGAGAAAATATTTGTTTTCGTATTTCAGAGAGAAAAAAATATTAAAGTCAGTTGACTCCTTTTTCAATCAACATGAAATCGGAATTTCTCAGACTAGTTTTTGATGCCATCCATACCATCTCAATCATACAATAATTCCGATTACTCTCCAACAAGGATGTTTTGTTCTAATAAAGCTTGTCTTTTAGGTGTTTACAGGTCCACCATCCACCTATTTGGTTCCATTCTCCTACATTATCATTGTTATGTTTTGATATAGTCAAACTTAAAAATAATTTGAGTGGTAGATAAAGCAAGATGGCCACTTGAAAACTAATCACTATAAATTAGTTTTTGATAATAAACCAATTAACTTGGGCACTTATTTCTGTGAACTCCCAAGGAAGAAACTTTCCAACATAGTCTTCACTCTTTCCTTTTCTTTTCTCTTTTTTTTGTCTTTCCCCCTTTGTCTATCCCTTTATTCCTTCCTCCTTACCTTTTTACTAATTCTAACCCTCTATCATTTACTGTTTAGAACAATTTATTTCTACCACCTTTGTCTGTCAAGCTTTAACATCTAATTCTCCTCCTACCTCCCACAATGCTTCCAGATTTTAAGATACTGTAGGTACATAATAGGGTCATAATAAATACTTGTTTATTTTCTAACCAAATAGAAAAAAAAACAACACCTCAAGTACTAATTGAACAGATGGAAATTAATTCCTGTTTTTAGCAATACTGTAGTAATCTATTGGGAAATGATATAAAAAGATAAAGAATGAGATAATAGTAATTAAAATAATAGTAACTATATGGAACCAACCAAATGCAAATCACTGTTGTATGTGCTTTACAAATATTAACATGATTATTTCACATAACAACCTTAAGAAATAGGTATCACTATCCCTTTTGTATATATGAGGAAGCGCAGGCACAGATTTTCATTTTCTAACAAAAGAAATGACAAGTGAATCGCTATTTCTTACAAAGCAAAAATATCCAGGACGTTAGAAATAATAAATAAATCTGAAAAAGTGAGCACCATTTTAATAAATAACCATAAGTATACATTATTTAGTTTTCTAAGATACATTCTTAAAATTTTCAAGATTTATTTATGGAAATTATATGTGCTATAATCTAGTCATCTCTACCATTTATTGAGTTCTTATGAGGTGCTCCTGTAAGATCTTTCCATGGATAATCTCCTTTGATCATGTTGATATCTGTGCATTTCCCTACATCAGTCAGGGTAGGAGGTTAAACTTCATTAACAGACAGCTGGAACAGCTCAGTAAACAAAGTTTTCTCTCTGTTGCTATGTATACAAGGTGTGTTTGTTGAGGCTCTAGTCTTTCATGTCTGAGGATTGCCCAGACATTGTGGCAGAGGGACAGAACCCCTATGAACTGTGTGCTGCCCCTCTGATTCTTTAGTTTCAACATGATGCTCATGCCATTTCTATCCTCACTTCCTGGGTCAGCAAAGGTCATGTGGTAGTGACAGAGTTCACTGGTTGGGAATATATAGTTCTTCTATAGGGACGAGGACCAAGAGGAGAGATATTGAATTAAGGTAAGTAGAAATGCAATCTACCACCCTATTTCCCTTGGATGAGGAAGTATGGATGCTACAAGGTTAAGTAACCTGTGCAAGGCCACACTACTGGTAAGCTATTAGATGGGATTTGAACTCCAGCAGTTTAAATGCCAAATCATGATATCACAGTTGTGCTGTGTGCCTCTGTCCTGCTAGAATGCTCTGAGATTTCATTGGAACTGAGAAAACATCAAGTATTAGGTTTCCTGCCCAGCCAGTGTGGCTCAGTAGATTGAGCGTCACCCATGGACTTAGAGGTCCCAGTTCAATTCCTGGTCAGGGCACATGCCTGGGGAGCGGGTTTGATTTCCAGTAGGGGGTGTGCAGGAGGCAGTCCATCAATGTGTCTTTCTCACATTGATGTTTCTATCTCTCTCTCCCTTCCTCTCTCTCTAAAACATCAATAAAAACATATGTAAAAAATTATTAGTTTTCCCAAAGGTATTCACTGAGAACCCATCTTTATTTGAGAACCCATCTTTATTCTATATTAATAATAGAATTCAGCAGTTTCTGTTTTCTTTCTTGTCCTTCATTTGGTCACATCACAGACATAACCCTCATCTTGACACTTCACCCTCACCCACCTCTTTATTCACAACAGAATCTGCATGGTTATTTGGATGTAGAATTGGTTGGGAAGAGAATTCCAATGTTTAATGGAACCACCTAAGATACCATGAGGTCATGGAAAAACAACATATAAAGTCTCCTAACTTTCAAAATAGAAGACAGTTTGGTTCTATTCATTGTGATTTTAGTTCCTAAGATTATTTTACATTCTTATACTTTATAACTAAAGAGTACAAGTAAATTCTGAAATTACTCATTTCTCTTTAATTACCTTGGAATATCATAATGCCATTTAACTAGGCAACTGTGTGCAGTGTTTGGGGACAAAAGCTTTTATGGATATTTAGTACAGGAAATGGCACTTATACTTTTACAGTTTGGGGCAAAAGTAGGGTTACAGTTGTGAATACATAAACCAGAGTTTATTCTTGTATTATTATTGAGTAATTATTGTATTATTTTTGCATATGAAGAGCTGTAAACTTTTATCCCACCCTGTATATGGCTTTACCTAGAGAATTTATAGTATATAGAAATTATGCAGATTATTTCTTTTTATAGAATAAATATTATATGAATTTGGATATTACCCTTCTTCATAGCTCTGCAGTTATGTTTTAAAGAGGAATAGTCATGGAGTCTGAAAGTTATTTTGAGGTATCTTTTATTTTTGTACTTGACTTGTCTGGTAATGCACTGGAACTTTTACAACTCACTCTGGAGTAATAAATGGTCACGATTTCTGGTTACAGAAGATTAACAGTGTTATAGACTCTATTACACTTTCCAGGCTCGGGGATTGGATTCTACAGACACAGAACATCTGGTTGGAGAACAGATTTGGCTTTCTTAAATATTTGCTTTTAAATTATGACACTCTGATTTCCAGGTCATGTCTCATTCATAATATTTTCATTGGAAATAAATTTATCCAAGAACAAATTAAACTTATACATTCCAGACTACTTTCTGATGCCTTTACCAGGCTGCTTCAAAGTATTTAGTCCATTCGGGGAGATCAACATACATTTTTATAATGAAATTAGATATAGACCAATAAGACTGAATGTTAAACTGGATGTTTAATTATTGTTTGACCTAACAACTTCATAATACTTAAAGATATTTTTTAAAAACATGTAGCTATTGACTTCCCTATCATTTGCTTCCATGTGTGTGATATAAAGCTGGATTTATTCACTACATATTTTTACATAATGTACATTTGAATAAGAACTACTTCTTGTTTTAAAGTTTTATAATCTGGATTCTATGTGTTCAAAAGGCCTTTGTGGTTCATTAAACCAGTATTGCAAAAATAAATAGGTTTATTGTAAATTGTAATTATTATAATGTTTCATTTTTACCCCCTCCTGTGATCCCTTCAACAACCATATAGCGTAGGCAAAATATTTGTTAACCTAAAAAGATGAAAACTTGCAGAAGTATAATTACCACTGATGTTCACAAAGTTCATAAAAACAAGACTTCCAAATTTAATTCTATCTTCTTTTCAGAATGACTCATGATCACTGAAAATGTGTAATCCATTCCGCTATTACCTTCCTTAAGACAGAGACGGAATTCCAGCTCACCATTGTAAATAGTTCTAACTTTCTTCCTTATGTCACTCTTTAAAACATTCTGAAATACTGATTTTCCTGAAGTACAGTCCATTAATTAATTCGTTATTCAGAATAAATTTTAATTCTTAAAAGTCCGGGGTATTCCAGTGTCTGGCATCAACCTTTTCTTCTTCCTGCTTTCTTGCAGTGATTTTAGCCAGAGAGGAGTAATTCTTTCTTATGCACACTTTCCTGATTGTTTATCTTAGTCCAATCTTTCTCTTAAATGCATTTCTTATTGTTTTATCCCATCGATGTCCTATCAGTTGAATAACTCAAATACCACTCCTGTATTAAAGTTTTTTCTGATTTTCCAACTCCTGTTCTCTTTCACACCCTCACCCAAGTTATCTTTTCATACTGTGAACTCTGGTACATTTTAATTGCTAGTCTTCTTATGACATTTCTTTTTTATTAAGCAATAGGCACCTACTGTGTGGTAGTCATTTTCTGGTAACCCAGGATGGGTGTGGGGAGAAGAAAATACAATTTGATCTCTGAATTTACGATGATTTAGGTCTAATAAGAAGGATGACAAGAAAATAAAAGATTGACACACAGTGTGGTCGATGCAGTATGATGTCCAATAGTTAAGAAATGCAAGAGACTAGGGATACTTTGGCAAGCAATTAGAGACTGAAATATAGAATGGAAACAGAGACAATTGGGAGTGTCAGGGTTGAGAAGGAAGAGGGGTTAGTTCCAAGTTACTGATGGGTTACATGTGCCATGATTTGCAGTTTGGGATGTTTTCCAAAATCTTCCTTACCCATCTTACTAGGACTCCAAATTTTCTCTAACTTGTACAACAGTTTCTCCCTTATTACTTTGAAAGCAGTATTCTTATGTGATGGATTCTTCACTGTAATTAATTTTTAATTAGGCTTACTTTAAAAACATATTAAAATCTGCTTAAAGTTTTCATATGCTGTAAAATGGTATAAAATTGAAAAGAATGAGAATTTTCTGAGGCTCAAGTTTATAGCAATAGTGAGATCGAAGCAGATGAGACAGAAAAATGAGACCCAGATTATACAGCTACTTTATCAGACTATCTAGGAAGCTTCTTGTTACGGGCTGAGACTGTGGGAAACAATTTTGATTTTTAGCATTTACTCAAACTTGTTAGAAGTCAAAGAATTCCAGTGATTTTTTTCCAATGGGCAATTTAATTCTGTGCTAAATAAAACTTCCTCTTGTTACTTCTCAAAGCATCGCATCCAGAGAAAGACTGAGTATGCTTCATGAAATTAATATAGTTATAATATTTTCTCCACAGTAAAAATATTTAAAGAAGTTACACATTCAGCATATAAAACGATGGTTAAGACTACTTGTGGGATGAAACATAACAAAATGCAGAATTCTGCAGAAAGTGTAAGTCCAAGTAAAACATTTAAATATTAAAAATATACCAATGAAAAATTTATTTAAACCTGTTGTTAAAATTATACATAAGGAACTGGGAAATGGGGATAACCTCACAAACTTGATTCTAGTTCTTCTTTGCTCATCAAATTTATTTAACTTCTCTGGACCAGTGTTCTTATCTATACAATAAAAGCACTGAACCAGGTAGGTCATTGTTTCTTTAAAAAAACAAACAGACAACAAAATGTATATATGTTTGTAGTCTGTTGTTTCCATTTGAAAATGGGACACTATCTCTGTTAGAATTGCACACCCCAATATAGCATTAATTTCTAGACTCTGGTCTACTTGAGAAAATATGTAAAGTCTCTTCCATCTCCTTTAAATTTCTATGGTTTTGTAAATTAGGACATAACAATTTTGCAGATTTTAGATAGTATGAGAATTTAAAAAAACATTTTATAATTTTCTTACTTTTTGAATAAATAAGATATATATACCTTCAATTAGTGAACTCAAATAATTCAAATGATAATTTCTTTCTTAGGAATTTGGAGACTAATTCCAAATGCTTTCTACATTCAAGCTCTTTAAAATACTGAGTCTTACGAGTGGTAAAAAATTGATCTTATGATGTCTCAAACACAAGGAAATCATCAAAATATTATATCTCATATTTCAGATAATGAAAACTTAAAGCAAAACTCCTTGAAGTTCTTTATGTGGGAAGGAGAACTATTTCTCAGTTACATACTATATTACCATCATATAACTATATACTCAACATTTTGACAGGGGCAGAAGTTTTTCAGCTTCTCCTGGAAGAGTATATTCAGCCCTGGGAAGCCAGCTATTGCCCAAAGTGGTGCTCATGGCATGTAATGAGGTTTGCAGCTCTAGGATAGCTATATTATCCTTAAACAACTATCATCAACTCACGCATATGGCCATTATCCAAACTGTGTGTAAAGTAAATTAAATAATTCGGCTCTTAGAGAACAAATGAAAAAAAAATGCATTAATCTCATAAAGAAAACAGCTACAAATAAACCTATATAGCCATTACCTTAGTTTCAAATGTATAAATTTTTACATATAATAAAGGGTCAACCCAGATCACCATATGGCTATGCTATAATACAAAACATCAAGAATCACACCATTTAATCCTTCCTGACAGAAAGTGCATTTAAAAATCAATGTAAATATATATAGTTAAATTGTTCAAAATCAGAGTTGATTACTAAAGCTGAAAATGCTTCTCAATACAAGTGATAACATCTGTTCATCCAAGAGCATTGCATTCTAATGACCAAATTGATTGAAAAATTAGATGTCAATTTTCAAAGCATATGGACTTTAAAAGACAACTTGATGTCATGATTTGAAGCAACCTATTGAGCAAGACTGGTGGGGTTTGAATCCTGGCTCCAACACTACTGCTGTGACACTTGCTGGCTGTGTGGTTTTGGCAAGACACTTCAACGCTCATGTCTTCATGTGCAAAAGGGAATGATTGTGGAACCTAGCTCTCACTACTATTGTGACAGGTGGAAGGGATGATACATATAAAACACTTAGAACACTATCTGGTAGATGGTAACTGCCACAAAATATTTGCTATTATTATTATTATTTTATTATCTTGACTAATGAATAGGTTTAAATTTATATTGAAACCACATTTACAATTTAGTTAATGCTCCAATTTTCTTCAGCACCAAGGCACAAAATGCTGATTGATACACCCCCCCAAAAAAGAGAGAGACTTTTAAAGTGGTTTCGCATTTCATTATTAGTAAATGTTAAGTGTTGTTCATATTGGTTCTCACTTTTATTTTAAGTCACAGATACCTTCAAGATAAATACAATTTATTGATATCTTTTTATAACCAGAAAAAATGTAACTATGTACATAAATTTTAAAGGATTTGCAGACACTAGGTTAACAAACTCTTCTGTTTTTAAGTAGGCAGATTCTTTTTAATTTTTATTTTTCAATTGCAGTTTACATTCATTATTATTCTCTATTAATTTCAGATGTACAGCATAGTGGTTAGACAGTCATGTACTTCACAGAGTGGTACCCCTGATATTTTAAGTACCCACCTGGACCCATACATAGTTATTATATTATTAAGTATATTCCCTATGCTGAATTTATATCTCTGTGACTACTCTGTAACTACCAATTTGTACTTCTTACTTCTTAATCCCTACACCTTTCACCCAGTCCCTCAACCCTCACCCTCATCAACCATCACTCTGTTCTCTGTGTCTATGAGACTATTTATATTTTGTTTGTTCATTTTTTATTTAGAGTCCAAGTTAAATCATATGGCATTTGTCTTTCTCTATCTGACTTATTTCATTGAGCATAACGCCCTCTAGGTTCATCCATGCTATCTCAAAAGAAAAAAAAAAATGTTTTTAATGGCAGTGTAGTATTCCATTCCAAAAGCTTTTTTACTCACTGGTCTATGAATAGTTTATACTTTTTCAGAGTCATATTTATTTTATTATTTCTCTGATAAAAATCTTGAGTAATTTATATATTTAATAAAAATTTGTGTTCCCAATGTATCATCTTTATACATATGTAAATAATTACTCATATCACCATATTAATATAATGTAATATAATAATCTTTATACATATGTAAATAATTATTACATCACCATATTAATGTAATATAACATAATGTCTCATTATTATTCCTCCATGAAATACCATGGAGTATTAATAACTAATTATACAGTATAGTACAGAATTTTATGCCCAAATCAGCCCTGACATGTTGATTAGAAGGTCAAGTAAATCTAGATGCCAACTCAGTGGAAAAGATTTCCCCCACAGCAAAACAGTTCCTGCTGAGTATGAAACATTTTGGCCTATACCTTCACTCTGCTGTGATGGTTACAACAGTGATAAAGTTGCTTTTATACAATTATTTTATATTCTAGACATTAAAAAGGAAATTCTCATTTCATAAATTAAAAAATATCCTTGAGTGCAATTTAATTGATTTTTATTTCTGGGCCACACCAGCCTGGAAGAAAATGGAACTGCAGGCAACAGAATACTCCTTTCTCTACCTTGTCTACTGTAATCCTGGGACTTCATCCCCTTTGAAGTCCCTCCCATTTAAATCTGTTCTCTTCATTGGAAGACTCAGAAATCAGTGGTCTAACGTGGGCTCCACCTAAAGATTATTATACTGCCTCCATTCCAAAATGTTCTCCAGATAAAGTACTTATTTCTTAGCTGTTGGCACCATAGTAAGCTTGTGCATGCAAACTAGTTTTTTATCTATTTGCTATTTGGGGGAACAAATGTGCTTAGAGTCCTCAGCTCTGTGCTCACTCTGTTCCATGAGTCTACATGTTTGAAGATAAGCTTTTCTTTTTCATTTTTTCAATTAATCTATTTTTGTTACAGATATTTCTCCTTTTTCCCCCCACTGACACCCTCTTCCCCATCCCCCCACCCCGTACCCCGACTCTGTTGTCCGTGTCCATCGGTTATGCGTACATGCAAATAAGTTCTGTGAAAATTTTGTTGCCTACATTTTCTTCTAGGATTTTTATGGATTCACGGGTCACATTTAAGTCTTGTATCTATGTTGAGTTTATTCTTGTGTATGGTGTAAGTTGATGGTCTAGTTTTATTTTTTTACACGTAGCTGTCCAATTTTCCCAACACCATTTATTTTTGTATTTATTCATTTTTTTTAATTCTCACCCGAGGACATTTTTCTATTTTTTGTTCAGATAGAGTGGGAGGGAGACAGAAGAAGAAGAAGAAGAAGAAGAAGAAGAAGAAGGAAGAAGAAGAAGAAGAAGAAGAAGAAGAAGAAGAAGAAGAAGAAGAAGAAGAAGAAGAAAGAGAGAGAGAGAGAGAGAGAGAGAGAGAGAGAGAGAGAGAGAGAGAGAGAAACATCGACATGAAAGGGACACTGCCACCCGCACCACCAACCAGCCGGGGAAAAATGCAACCAAGGTAGGTGCCCTTAGACGGAACCAAACCCAGGTCTCTCTGGACTGCAGGCTGACGCTCTAACCACTGAGCCCAACCGGCCGAGGCCCAACACCATTTATTAAAGAGGCTGTCTTTGCTCCATTGTATGCTCTTGCCTCCTTTCTCAAATATTAATTGAGCATAATGTCTTGGGTCCATTTCTGGGTTCTCTGTTCTGTTCCACTAGTCTATATGTCTGTTCTTGTGCCAGTACCAGGCTGTTTTGATTACAATAGCTTTGTAGTATAACCTGATATTCAGTATTGTGATCCTACCTACTTTGTCCTTCTTTTTTAAGATTGCTGTGGCTATTTGGAGTCTTTTTTGGTTTCATATGAACTTTTGAAGTATTTGTTTGAGTTCTGTGAAATAGGTCGTTGGTATTTTGATGGGAATTGCATTGAATCTGTAGATTGCTTTGGGTAATACAGACATTTTAATGATGTTAATTATTTCAATCCATGAACAAAGTATGTGCTTCCACTTTTTTATATCTTCCTCTATATCTTTTTTCAATGTTCTGTTAGTTTTCTGCAAATAGGTTCTTTACTTCTTTGGTTAAAATTATTCCTAGGTATTGTAATTTTTTTTCCACGATGGTAAATGGGATTGTTTTCTTAGTTTCTCTTTCTGTGACTTCATCATTGCTTTATAAGAATGCCATTGTTTTTTTGACATTAATTTTGTATCCTGATACTTTGCCAAATTTATTTTTTAAGTCTAGTAGATTTTTGATGGAGTCTTCAGGGTTTTCTATGTACAATATCATGTCATCTGCAAATAATGACAGTTCCACTTTCTCCTATCTAATTTGCATTCATTTTATTTTTACTTCATGTCTGATTCTTGTGGCTAAGACTTCCAGTACTATATTATATAAGAGTGGCTAAAGTGGGCATCCCTGTCTTGTTCCTGTTCTTAAGGGAAATGTTTTTAGTTTTTGCCCATTTAGTATGATGTTGGCTGTAGGTCTTTCATATATGGCCTTTATTATGTTGAGGTATGATCTCTCTATTCCCAAATTGCTGAGCATTTTTATCAGAAGTTGGTGCTGGATTTTGAAGAATGCTTTTTCAGCATCTATTGATATAATCATGTGGTTTTTATCTTCCATTTTGTTTATGTGGTGTATCAAATTTATTGATTTGCGAATATTGTACCAGCCTTGCATCCCTGGGATGAATCCTGCTTGGTCATGGTGAATAATTCTTTTGATGTATTGCTGGATCTGATTTGCTAATATTTTGTTCAGGATTTTGGCATCTATGTTCATCAAGGATATTGGCCTGTAGTTTTCTTTCTTTGTAGAGTCTTTTTCTGGTTTTGGAATTAGAATTATGCTGGCCTCATAAAACGAGTTTGGAAGCCTTCCTTCTTCTGGAATTTTTTTAAATAGTTTGAGGAGAATGGTGTTAGTTCTTTTTTGAATGTTTGGTAAAATTCCCCCGTGAAGCCATCTGGGCGTGGGTTTTTGTTTGCTGGGAGAGTCTTGATTACCTCTTCAATTTCCTTTGTTGTTCTTGGTCTGTTCAAGTTTTCTATCTTTTCCTGGTCCAGTTTTGGGAGACTATGTGTTTCTAGAAATTTGACCATTTCGCTTAGATTGTCAAATTCTTGGCCATATAATTGTTCATAGTATTTGTTAATGATCCTTTGTATTTCTGTGGTATCAGTTATTACTTCTCCTCTTATATTTCTGATTTTATGTATTTGGGTTCTCTCTCTTCGTTTCTTGGTGAATCTAGTTAAGGGTCCATCAATCTTGTTTATCTTTTCGAAAAACTAGCTCTTTGTTTCATTGATGCTTTGAATTTTGTTGTTGTTGTTGGTTTCCATGTTATTTATTTCTGCTCTGATCTTTACTATTTCTTTTCTTCCACTTGCTCTGGGGTTCTCTTCTTGTTTGCTTTCTAGTTCTTTAAGTTGTGAGGTTAGATAATGTATTAGAAATTTTTCTTGTTTCTTGAGCTAGGCCTGTAGTGCTATGAACTTCCCTCTCGGAACTGCTTTCACTGCATCCCATAGATTTTGTGTTGTTGTGTTTTCATTTTCATTGGTTTCTAGTAAGTTTTTAATTTATTCCTTGATCTCCTCGGTAACCCATTCATTGTTTAATAACATGCTATTTAGCTTCCATGTGTTCAAATGTCTTTGCATATACTTGTTGCAACTGGTATTTAGTTTTATGCCATTGTGATCTGAGAAGATGCTTGATATGATTTCAATCTTCTTGAACTTGTAGAGATTTAGTTGTGCCCTAACATGTGGTTTATCTTTGAGAATGTCCCATGTGCACTTGAGAAGAATGTGAATTTTGCAGTTTTGAAGTGTAATTCTCTGTAGATATGTATTAAATTCAGTTGGTCTAGTGCTTCATTTAGAGCCTTTGTTTCCTTGCAAATTTTTTGTCTGGAGGATCTATCCAGTGATGTCAGTGGGTGTTGAAATCCCCTGCTATGATTGTATTGCTGTCAATTTCTCCTTTGAAGTCCTCCAGAAGATTTTAAAATATATTTTGGTGCTCCTATATTGTGTGCATATATGTTTACCAAGGTTATATCTTCCTGTTGGATAGATTCTTTCGATATTATGTAGTTATAGCCTTCATTTTGAAATCTATTTTATGAGATATGAGTATTACTACCCCAGCTTTTTTTCCTTTTCATTTGGTTGGAAGACTTTTTTCCATCCCTTCACTTTCAACGTATGTGAGTCTTTTGTTTTGAGGTGGGTCTTTTGTAAACAACATATATATTAATCATGCTTTCTTATCCAATCGGTTACTCTGTGTCTTTTTATCAGAGCATTCAATCCATTTACACTTAAGGTGATGATTGATATGTACTTACTTATTGCCATTTTTGTTTATTGTGGTTATATTTTTCTTCCTATTTCTTCTACGAATTACAGCAGTTCTTTTAACATTTCTTGCAGTGCTGGTTTGGTGCTAATGTATTCCCTTAGCCTTTTTTTTTTTTTTTTGTCTAGGAGGCTCTTTATTTGACCTTCTATTTTGAATGATAGCCTTGCTAGATAGAGTAGTCTTGGATTCAGATCCTTGTTCTTCATGACCTTGATTTCCTCATGCCATTTCCTTCTGATCTGTATTGTTTCTGTTGAGAAGTCAGGTGAGAGCCTTATGGGGGTTCCTTCATAGCTAACCTGTTGCTTATCTCTTGCTACCTTTAGGATTCTCTCTGTGTCTTTAATTTTTGACATTTTAATTACTATGTGTCTTGGTGTGGGCCTGTTTGGGTTCTTCTTACTTGTCGCTCTCTGTGCTTCTTGAACTTGAATGCCTTCTTCCTTCACCAAGTTATGAAAGTTTTCTGTCACTGTTTTTTCAAATATGTTCTCTAACCCTTGCCTATTTTCTTCCTCTTTAGGGACTCCTATGATGTGAATGTTATTACGTTTCCAGTTGTCCCAAAGTTCTCTTAAGCTGTCTTCCTGTTTTTTAATTGTTTTTTTCTTTTGGTTTTCTGATTGCTTTAATATTTCTACCCTGTCTTCTAATTCAGAGAAGATAAGCTTTTAGAATGGAAAACAAATTTCATAAAACTTGCCTATTCTTCTATGTCAACCCAAAAATTCAGTGATTTTAAGTGTGACATTTAATGAGTATTGACAAATGTCTACTGTCCTGTACCTACAACAACTATCAAAAGATGGAATATTCCGATCATCCCAAGAAGTTTTGATGTGTTCCTTTGCAATCAGTCTTGTCTCTTATTCATGACCCAGGTAGCCACTAATTTCCTGTCACTATATTTTCTTTTTTTCAAAATTTAATTTAATGGCATCATAAAGTACATAATATTTTGTGTCTGTCTTAGCAAAACATTTTTGGGTTCACCTCAGTTTGCACATGTATCTGTAGTATATTCCTTTTGATGGCAAAGTAGTATTCCACTGTGCAAATACACCACAGTTTGCTAATGCAATCACCAGTTGGTAGGCATTTTATTTGTTTCCAATTTTGACCATTATAAACACAGCTTCTATGGACATTCATGTCAATATCTTTTTATGGACATAAATGAGTGTCATTTATATGAGTCATTTATATGAGTGAGTTTCTTGAGTTATGGTAGCAGTATCTTTAAACTTTATAAGAAACTGTCAAATGTTTTCCCAAGTATGTTATTTATATTCCCAGCAATGTATAGATATTCCAGTTGTTTCACATCCTTGCCAACATTTGTTATTGTCATTCTTTTTACTTTTAAGTCATTTTAGGTGATGAATATAAAATTGTTTTAATTTTCATTTCCATAATGATGATGATGCTGAGCATCTTTTCATGTTGACCATTCATATACATTTTTTTGGTGAAATAGCTGATCAAACCTGTGGCCTGTTTTTCACTGGGCTGTTTTTCTTCTTAATTTTGCAATGTAAAAATTCTTTCAGATTTTAGTTTTAGGCATATTTGCTTCTGTCTGTGGTTTGCCCTTTTATCTCCTTAACTTTGCCTTTCAAAGATCTAACATTTTAGATATAGTGAAATAAAATTTATTTTTCTTTTATGAGTTACGTGTTTGTGTTTTTATTTATCTTTGCCTAATCTAACATTTTAAAACTTTCCCCTATTTTTGTGTACAAATTTTATAGGTATTGTTATTTTATTATTATTAAAATGTTTAATATTGACATAATTGCAGCTATCCCCCTTTATCCGGCCCTTTGTCCACCTCCACCCACCCTCATCTCTCCCTCCATTGACCTTCACCATCTGTGTCCATGAAGTATGCATATATGATCTTTAGCTATTAGTTATTGTTTTTAAATTTAGGCCTATGATTCATTTTAATATAAAGTAGAGGTATTTTGAAATATCGCCATTATGGACTAAATAGAGTCCCCAGATACATATGTTGAAGATTTAACTACCAGTTCTTCAGAAAATAACTGTATTTGGAGATAGGGCCTTTAAAGAGGTAATTAAGTTAAAATGAGGATCTTAGGGTTTGCCCTGACCCAATCTGACTGGTATCCTAGCTTTTGAACTTATAAGACATGATGATAGTAGACATCATTGCCTTTTTTGAATCTTAAGGGAAAATGCTTTTCTATTTCACTATGAAGTAAAATGCCATTGTAGGTTTTCATAGATGTTCTTTATCAGGGTAAGAAAATATTCTTCTATTTCTAGTTTCCTGAGATTTTCTTTTTGTTTTGTTTTGTTTTTCATCCTCACTGAGGACATTTTTGCACTTACCTTCAGATAGAGTGGGAGGGAGAGAGGGAGAAAGAGAGAGAAACATCGATGTGAGAGAGACACATCAGTGGCTGCCACCCACATGACCCCAATAGGGGCTGGGGAAAAACTGCAACCGAGGTACATGCCCTTAGTGTGAACCCAACCCAGGACTCTCTGGTCCAAGGGCCGATGCTCTAACCGCTGAGCATAACCAGCCAGGGCTTTCCTGAAATTTTTTTAATTTTTCAAATCATGAAATCATGATTGGTTTCTGTTTTCTTTCAAATAATTTTCTGCATTAATTAAGTTCATCGTATGTTTTTTTTAATATATATAAAATAAAAAATAAATAGATTTAGATTATATATTTCAATCTTCTTGAAGTTAGGCTTTGGATTTGGAAGTACAATGATTGATTTTTAATGTAATACAAACTTATCATTCCTGACATTAGAGTACAATTGGTCATGACATATTATTATTTTTATATATAACGTTTATATTTGGTAAAGTGTGCTTAGAGTTTTTGTATCTATGTTTGTGTGGGATTTTGGTCTCTGGCTTTCTTTTTTTTTTTAAATACTATTCTCATTTTGATGTTTATGTAATTTTAGCTTCATAGAATAAATGGTAAATTCTTGCCTTCTGTTTCATAGAAGACTTTCTGTAAGATTGGCAATATTTATTTCTTCCTGAAACGGTTCACAGGGAAGCTATCTGGACTGGGAGTTTTTCATTATGAATTCAATACCTTTAATAAATACGGTGCTATTTATTATTTTATTTTTAAAAAATTTATTTATTAATTTGTTTTTGTTACAGATGTTTCTCATTTTTCCCCCGTCGACACCCTCCTCCCCTTCCCCCCTGCCCCATCCCCAGCTTTGTTGTCTATGTTCATTAGTCATGCATACATGCATGTAAGTTCTGTGGTTTATTTCTTCCCCCACAAACCCCTCCTCCTCTGAGGCTTGTCAGCCTGTACCCCACCTCCATGTCTCTGGGTTAATTTTGTTCAGCAGTTTGTTTAGTTCATTATATTCCACAAATAAGTGAGATCATGTGATATTTGTCTTTCTCTGCTTCCACAAATCATCAGAGAGATGCAAATTAAAACAACTATGAGGTATCACCTGTCAGAAAGGCCGCAATCAACAAATCATCAAACAACAAGTGTTGGCGAGGGTGTGGGGAAAAGGGGACTCTAGTACACTGCTGGTGGGAATGCAGACTGGTGCAGCCACTGTGGAAAACACTATGGTGTTACCTCAAAAAGTTAAAAATTGAACTGCCATTTGACCCAGTGGTCCCACTTCTAGGAATACACCCTAAGAAAACTGAAACAGCAATACAGTGCTATTTAGGGTATTTACTTTTTAAGGGAGTTTTGGTTGTTTGTGGCTTCAGGAATTTTGGCTATTTCATCTCAAGTTGTTAAATTTAGAGGCATAAATTATTTATAGAATTTTTTTTCTTTAAATGTCTATAGGATCTATAATGATGTCTCTTCTTTTATTCCTCATATAGGTAATTAGCATCTTCACTCTTTTTATGAACAAATAACTAGAGATTTATAAAGTTTATTGATCTTTTCAAAGAGGCAGCTTTAAGTTTTGTAATTTTTTCTTTATTATTTGATCACTTTCTAATTCATTGATCTTTTGCTCTTATTTTTACTAGTCTTTTTATCTGCTTACTTGGGATCTATATTTTTTAATTTATGATAGTGGAATCTTAGATAATTGACTAAAATTTTTTCACTAGCTAATATAAGCAATCAATAACTATGAACTTATGTTCAATCAACATTTTGTTGTATCCCACAACTTCTAATATGTTATATTCTTGTTTTTAAATAGTTCAAAATATTTTCTAATGTCCTTTTGGATTTATTTTTGATTCATGGATAATTGAAAAATAGAGTTGTAGTATTTAGAAAACTAAAAACACAGATGTCTAGGCTGATTTTCAGATTGACGATTTTCTTTCAGCATTAGTAGGTATTGTGCAATATTTAACTTGTATTTATAATAAAAATGGATTTGATATCTAAAATTCATATTTAACTGAGTGTTCTGTCCTTACAACCCTACTTAAAAGTGTATTGTTTAGTTTGTAAATAGAGGTATTTCAGATATTTTTATTATTGATTTCTAGTTCAATACTGTCTTGCACAGAGAATATATCTGCCATGATTTTAGCATTTTAGAATGTATTAAATTTTGTTTTATGGCCTCCAAAAGGCTCTATCTTGGTGAATATTTCTTGTGCATTTGAAAATAATATGTCTTATAAGAGCTTAAATTTTCTGTGTACTATTGGGCTAAGAATTTTGGGTTAAGTATGCTGTTATTGGGTTAAATATTTTATACATATTAGTTAGGAAAAATTGGTAGATAATATTGTTTAACTCTTCTATTACTATATCAGTCAAAGTTCAATCAAAGAAGCAAAATCATTAGGAGATAGATAGAGAGACAGACAGATTTGTCTCAGAGAATTCACCTTATACAACTATGAGATCTAGTTGAGCACTCTATGCAAGGTTTGTGTCTCCACATCTGATGCTGAAACTTCAAGTTCACTGGGAAGGACATTAGAAAGGGAAGAAGAATTTTAAATTGAGGAGACCCAGGGCATGATGGAACCCAGGTGCATGAACTAGAACTTCACAAGGTCAGACTAATTTTTAATATTTCTGTATTTATATAAGACAAAATTTTGCCGAAACAGGTATCTTTCTCACACAGCTAAAAATGCATACCTGATCCAGGAGTCAGAGAAGCTGAAGGAAGATCCAGGAAAATGTATAGAAGTTGCAGACCCAGCTGGTGCTTCATGTCAATGAGCTAGTTAGCAGCTAGGCAGTGATGGTGCATGGGTTTCAAAATACCTGTGCCTTACCTTCTATCCTTCAATTAGCCCCAAAGTCTTCTCCGTGGCCCACAGGAACTGGAAACATGAAAGAAAGAGAATACAGGGAAATACAGTTCAGCCTAGAGTAGCTGACACATTACAAAGCCTTTGCAATATTCCTACTGATTTTTTATCTGCTTGTTCTGTCAATAACTGAGAGAGTAGTGTTGAAATTTCCAGGTGTAAATATCTCCTTTCAGTCTAGTTCATTTTGCTTTTAGTGTTTTGAAGCTTCTTCATTAAATTCCATTTATCCTTAGGATTCTTAACTTTTCTTTATTCTTTTAATATTCTTTGTTCTAAAGTTTACTTTGATGTAAGCCTCCCAATCTTTCTCGGATTAGTGTCTGAATGTTATGATTTTTGCTATTCTTTTAGTTTAACATCCCTGTGTCTTCATATGTAAAATAAGTTTTTTATGCATAACCTATATTTTACTTTTGCTTTAAAAAATCCAATTTGTCAACCTCTATTAATTGAAGTATTTAGTCTATTTACATTTAATATAATCATCAATATGGTTGGATCAAATTTCGCCATCTTGTTTTTTACTCAAATATCATGTGTTCTTTGTTTCCTGTGGGGGAGCTCAGAGATGCAATATGTCTCCAGCAGTAAAGGTGTCTGGGAAATGTTGTACTGTCTAACCTTCCATGACTGTTCAACTCTCTAGAGCTACAGGCTTGGCTGACTACTGCAGAAAGCCCAAAGATAAACGTCATGCCCTCAGGAAGGAGTTTAATGAATGTGTAGAGTGTGGATAACTGCCTGTTATCTGTTATCTAAGTTATCTGTTAACTTAGAAATGCATTGTTCTTTCTGGTGGTCTAACTATCAGTCTCCTGTAAAGAAGAGACCCTGTCTTGGGAGGGTGTGGATAATTCCTGGGAGCAGCTGCTTTGCCCACGTATGTATGTTTCTCCTATTCAAGCTCTTATGAATTTAATAAGGCTACTTGTCAGTTCTTTGGAATCCATCCTGAATTTAGACTTTTGGAGCTTTACCTCAGGAGCCCCCCTTTTCTATTTTTCTGTCATATTTTTAATTAATTTTGGGGGGATTTTTTTTGTCATTAACTTAAATCTATACTTCTTTGTTTTATTCTTTCAGTGACTGCTCTGGGGTCTATAATATACATTATTTTACTTACTACAGCTTACCTTAATAAAATATGTACATTATAGTGTAACAATTTTGCTCAAGTATACTTCTATTTTCCACATTTAATTATTTTGTTATTGTTGTCATCCATTTTATTTTTAGATGTTATAAACCCCACAATTTTATTTGTATTGCTTTGCTTTTTATTATTTTTCCTTTAAGTAGTCAATGATCTTTCCAATGTTAAGAAATGGAAATGAAACAAACAAAAAAAACCCTTTTAATATTTACCAACATATATTCTATTCCTGAACCTTTTTATTCCTTTAAATATATTCAAATTACCCTGTGACATAATTTTCTTCTTCCTGTAAGAACTACTTGGAATATTTCTGTTTGCCCAGTCCTGTTAATACACTCACTTAGCCTACTGTAAGCTAGGCACTGCAGAGATGATTTACTTATATTTTTTCACTCATTCCTCAGAATAACATGGGAAGACAGATATTGCTTACCCCGTATCACAGAGGAGGGGACCCATGATGAGAAGTTAAATAACTTGCTCAAGCAAAGCAAGCCTTTTTGTACCAGAGCAATAATGGAAACCAAAGCCTTCTCTGACTTAAAAAGCCTCAGCTTAGATGGCTGAAAAAGGGAGTCCTGCTTGGTATGAATCCTTTGTTTGCAAATTTGCTTCATTTATTAATTCAAAACCTCCTTCCTTGTGTTAAGTATGTCAATCTTGTTTACATTACTATACACTCTTATTTACATTTATTAATTTTAAAATAGACTTCTGAAGGTAAATTTTTGCTCTTGTAAAATGTTCAATCCCAGAATTTTATATCTATTTGCATTAAATTAGATATATTTGAATAGTACAACGGTATTTTATTGAGAGTGGGTGGTTAATTTTTAAAATAATTGTTAAGTATAGAATTCTTATATAATTTTTAGCTGACTATAAGGCAACTTGATTTATCGGTTGCTATTTGATTAAATCTTATCATATGATTTTAGCAATAAATCAATAGTTAATAGACTAATTAGCATTTAGTTGATACTTTGCTAAATCTTTGTGTCAGACTTTGTTAATTATAAGTTTAAATAGATCTTATGCTGGCTTTGGTGTTGTATTTCCATTTCTAAGAGGAGAGGTTTTGTTCAAACTAGTGTTTATGAAAGAATAAGTATATTTTGGCATATTTAGGACTTTGGGTGAACCGTTTTCAAGAATCTCAAAGTGCACTCTGTGTTTATTTCTGTGACAAAAACAAGTAGAGGTGTCAAAAAAATGGTGATGCTAAAAAATCACAAAGGGATGGACAGTTCACTGGTGAAATAGCTCTGTTCATTAGTCTGTTCCTATGCATAAAGAACAGTCTTGCAGACACAGTGGATGACATGATCGTGGTTCTGTAGTGCTGACATAAGCATTGGCTGTGTGTGCAGGGTGCAGAAGCAGGCAGAAGGTAACAGACTGTGGCCTGTGGGTTTCTAGGAGGGGCCCTGATCTTTATTGAAGAGGGTAAGAACTACAACAAAATGCATGTGTGTGTGTGTGTGTGTGTGTGTGTGTTAGTAATTTTAACTTTCCAGTTGCTAAATAAACAATTGTTTTGTTGATTACTGATCACAATCTCATTAGAGTTATGCTGGTGATTTACACTTACATCTTTAAGCATATTTGTAAGCAAAATGATGGACAAAGACACTAATATTTCTGGCTATAAACTGTTAGATTTTAAGAGAAAATGGTATAAGATTATATTTTCTATCTCTATGTGAACGCATACTTAATTTTCTATAATATTCATATTTCATGAGAGGACTTACAAATAAGTAGAAATGTAAAAGGTACAGATTTTTTTTTCTCAAGTACCATAGCTCTCGTGTTTACCAAGGAAGGAGTGTGTGCATGTGTGCGTATATGTGTGTGCATTTGAACATGCAAGAGAAGGATTTCATGTGAATGAGTGTAAGTGCAGGATTTGATGTTCACCCATCTGGCCATTAACTACCTTGATGGACTCCCACCAGCCTCTCTTCCTGTCTCCTGGGTTGGAGCTCATTTAACCGAAAGCTTGGTGAAGATAGCAAATGGGACCAGCTGAGCCTTAAAGCCTTTGTTTAGCCTAATAGACAGGTTCACATTTTGCAGATGTTGGGTTTCCAAATCAATAATCCTGTTGACGGCATCTCCCAGCAGTAGCTATTAGATGATGTAATTGGGAATTTGATTTGCTTCTTAGGTTAAGACAAATCTCATTTGCAGTGTAAAGTATCTAACATCATGAAAATAATGCCTGTTTTGTTTTCTCACCCAAGGACATTTTACAGAATAGAAGTCAAGGTTATTGTGACAGTCATTGCACTACAGAAAACTGCAGCCAGAGACTATGTTATGAAAACCTGCTTTATTCATTTATTAGATTAGCATAAGCAATAGCCATGCTAGTTGAGGTATTTGTAGTTTTGTATTGTGTTAGGAGAAATGGAATCCCTCAATATTACAGCTGCACTTTTGATTTGTCATTTAGTATTTGGAATAAGTAGAGGGTGGAATGCCAGTTGCTATGGAAACTAGTTCTTCTTTGGAGCAGTGCAAGACTTTTAAGCACGTTTGAAATTGCTTCCTTCTTGTTATGTTTCAGCACTGAAGGTGTAGTGTGCAATTACATAGAAATGAAGGTTTAATTAAAAAATTAAATTACATTTTCTAAATAGTCCTTTTTGTACAATAAACCTAAGAGAGAGAGCATTGCTACCTGTAAGACTGACTGGACATGTCTTTGGGAAATAGAAATGTATCATCTTACCACTGTGTGTGTGTGTGTGTAAGAGAGAGAGAGAGAGAGTGAGAGAGAGAGAGAGAGAGAGAGAGAGAGAGACTTGCAACAATTCCTTTCATAAAAGTTTATTACAAAATGACAACTCCATCTAGAACATTCTAGAAATCTTGGTAAATGTATTCAAAATCATTAAAAAAATATATCTTTGGTTTTGTTTGTAAGTCCAAAATTAAAATTGTTCTAAGTCAAGAGAGTTAAGCATTATATTGAAACAGAATAAAGACATTAATTGTGCAGATTTCTAAAGAGAATATTTTAAGAAAAACAGGATATTGTTAAATACTCAGGGCCCTGAAACATAGACATTACAAAAATAAAAATATGTGCATAGGAGGCAACCAAAACATGAGGATTTTACATGATGAAAGCTAAAAACAAGCTATATGAATAAAAGTAAGTGTATTCTACACATGAGGAAGTGATGTCCTTTAGCTTCTGAAGTTGAAAATGTTGATTTAGTCTTATGGATCAATTATATAAGTTGTCCCAGAAATATAAATATAGATTATTCAAAGGTGATTACCTATAGTTATATATTAAAACCTTAGCTCTTTACAATATATAAAGTGTTTCCACATTCTTTCATGTGCTCTCTCAACACTCTGAAGTGATAGAACAGCTGTTATTGCCATTGTATGTAGAACTGACTTACCTAAAGTCACCCAGGTAATCATGAAACACCTAGAAATCAATGTCTCCTGATTTTCAGTCCCTTGATCTTTCTATTTCTAGAATTGTATTTAATTTTCAACTAAATGTACAAAACCTCCTGTTTTCTCATGACTCACTGAGGAAGGTATCATCATATATGAGAGACAGAAAGTGTGTGATTAAGTGTGCCTAAAAAAATTAAGGTTTTGTATTCTGCTAAGCATCCTAATACATATATTTTTTAAAGGTTTAAAATGAGTTTTCCGGCCAGTTCACATTGTTCAGGCATATTGGCCATGATATGATTTGTATGTAATTGAGCTATTGCTGCTATTTTGATATCTAGGATTAATATTTTTGCATATATTATGTATCCACTTAACAGTGCTGTTTATGTTCAGTGTGGGCTCAAGCAATCCCTTAACTGGCCATGAGCTGTTGTGGCAGCGGAACCTCATACTGTAAAAAGGGTGTATGGAGACCAGGAAAAGCATGGTCCATAACAGGAGGAGCTTCGTTGATAGTGAGCAGCTGTTGGCCCAGCAGTCCTGGGACTTGCATGAGGCTGCTAGGAATATGTTCACAGCACGTTGAGGCTGGTTCCAAGCGGCTAACGTGCTGCCTTGCCAAAACCCATCTGGAGAGGGCTGGCTCTGTCCAACTTAACACAAAACCTTTCTTAGAGAAGATAGATACTTTATGCTTCAGTTAAATAAAAAGTATGCTGTTCATTGTGTAATCAATGCCTTTATAATATCCTCCACAGAAATGAGCACTTGGGATCTACTACATGCGTTTTCTTGGTGGTTGTTGTTGTCAAGGTTCTCCTTTATCACAAATCACTGGCTAAGTGACTAAATTGCAAAAGGGGATAGAAAGGGATCTGTTGTTAAATTATTTCCAGGACTATTGTCTACATTTTGGAGTGTAAAAATGTAAGAAAACATTAGTTCGTGATGGAGATAACAGTCATGTCAAATGTCAACAAGCTGGGATGCAGAGTCTAGGCTGTTCCTGGGGGAAGGGAACTGGGGCGAAGCAGCGAGCACCCAGGGCCATGCACACTGGCCCCTACCTCGTGCTCCTGCATTCGCAGAGTTGGCACTCCGGTCCCAAACGGCGACAGCTTCTTCTCCAAGTTTTTACACGGATGCTAAAATAAATACCAAGGAAGCCAACATAGAAATATAAATAGGTTGCACTTATTATTATTATTATTTTTTTTATTATTTTTTTATCCTCACCCGAGGACATTTTTCCATTTTTTGCACAGATAGAGTGGGAGGGAGAGAGAGGGAGAGAGAGAGAGAGAGAAACATTGACGTGAAAGAGACACATCGAGTGGCTGCCACCCGCACGACCAACCAGGGCCAGGGACAAACTGCAACCGAGGTACATGCCCTTAGCGGGAACCGAACCCGGGTCTCTCCGGACCGCAGGCCGATGCTCTAACCGCTGAGCCAAACCGGCCAGGGCGCACTTATTTTTTATAGTGAGATTTTAATCGTGTAAAATGTTTACACAAAAATGTACAAATCATAAGTGTACAGTTTAGTAAATGTTATAAAGCGAGCAACCTGTGTGACCAGCACCATGAATAATACAAAATATTTCTGTTACTCCACAGGCTCTCCTGGAGCCCTATTCCTGTCACTATTAACCCCAAAGCTAGCCAATGTGCTATCTTCTGGCAACATCGATTTGTCAGCTTTTGAGCTTTATATAGATGGAGCCATATAGTATATATTTATGTGGATTTGGTGTTATTCACTCAGTGCTACATTGGTGAGAGTTATCCATGTTTTTGTGATTAGTAGTAACTTTTTCATTATAGTATATTCCAATTTATTTAATCATTCTTCTGTAGATGGCTATTGATGTTTCTAGTTTGGGAATGCAATGAACATTCTAGTACATCCCTTCTGGTGAACATACTTACATATTTGTTGGGTATATACCTATTGGATTGGCATGTTTAGTTTTAGCAGATACTGCTAAATTGTTTTCCACAGAGGTTGGGCAAATTTACACTCTCAGCAGTGTTGTACAAGAACACAATTGCTCAACTTCTTGTCAAAATGTGATTTTGACTGCACTTTAATTTTAATCATTTGAATGGATGTCAGTGTTTCTTATTGTAGCTTTAATTTTAATTTTTCTGATCACTAATCAAATAAAGCAATTTTTCATATGTGTGTTGGTCATTCAGGGTTTTTTTGTTTTTGTTTTTTAAGTTTGTTGGAATATTTTTCTATTGACTTGGTTGCCTTTGTGTTATTGTTTTGTAGGTATTATTTTTATCATTTCAATTTGTTTTTTTTCCCTATATGTTTTGTTCATGTTTCTTTCAACTAGTAAGCCTACCTTTTTATTTTCATAATGTGGTCTTTTCATTTATGGCTACACTTCATAAACTTCTATTTAAGAAATCTTTAACATTAAGAAAAACACACTGTTCTTTCCTAAAAGATTTACTGTTTTAACCTTTCATGCCTAGATCTTCTGGAATTGATTTAGAGTGAGGTAAGTGGTTTGGTAAAAAATTGCAGAAGATTCTCCATTGCACTGTAGCATCATCTTAGTCATAAATTGAACAATCACGTATGTGTGGGTTTGTTTCTATACTCTCTATTTGGTCCTAATGGACTATTTGTCATTTCAGCAAAACCATTTTGCATTTATTACTATAAATCTTTTATGCATCTTTCTATGTGGTAGTGTCATTTTTCTAAATTGGCTTCTCTTTTTAAAGATTGTTTAGACGATTATGGCTCTTTTCATTTTCATACAAATTTTAGATTTTGATTGTCAATTTCTATAAACAACCTGCTGGAATATTTATTTATATTGCTCTGATCAATAAGATGAATTTTAAAAGAACTGATAATTTTACAACCCATGAACATTTTAATACTCCATTTATTTAAATGGTGGCACCTCAAGGGATAATTTTTTAAATAAACGATTTTGTGTCAATCGGATAACCATATGGATAAAAATTAACCTTGATTTCTATATAGTAAAGTCTCATACTATAATTAAATACAATCTTAGCTGCATTTATAAATTTGAATATTGAAAGTGATGAATTAAGTATCTATAAAATATTATTAGTGACTGAATTTAATAACTTGAGATAAAAAATTAACTACAAAAGTATTTCTTAGATATGACACCGAAAGCACTAAATGGCAAGGGAAAGCCAGTGACCATTCTATGTGGCAACACAGATGAGTTGACAAATACAGTATTGAGAGAAAAAAATACAGTTCAAAGGAGTAATGCTTGCATGACTTGAATAGGCAAACCTCATCTACAATTTTAGAAATCATGGTAGTCATGACAGTTAAAACAGAGATAAGAGAGGAGCTTCTTGTGCTGCTGTTGTTTGACCTCTTGATCTGGGTTAGATATTACACAGTCATGTTCACTCAGTAATATACCTGTGATCTGTGTCCTTTTCTGAATGAGTTTTAGATCTCATTAAAGAGGCAAATATATAATATATTTATTTTAAAACAATATATATAACATAGTTGTTTATATATTTCATGTATTGTTCCATTTTATGTGTTGGGATGTGACATTAAACAAAAGAGATCTCTATCTTTCCAAAATATACTTTCTTATGTTTTATTGAGATACAATTGACATATAAATTGTGTAAGTTTAAGATGTATGTATAAATAAGTTTATGTGCTTATTGAATTGCAAAATGATGACCCCCGCAGCATTAGCTAATACCTCCATCATATCACAATTACCATTTCTTTTTTGTGGAAAGCATATTAAAAATCTATCTTCTTTCTTAACATCTTTCAAGTATGTAATATAGTATTATTAACTATGATCACTTTGCTGTACTTTAGATCTTCAGAACTTACTCATTTTATAACTGGAAGTTTGTACCATAAGATGCGTAAATACTTAATAAAAATATAAAACTGTAGCTGTAGAAGATAAATTTCAGTGTCATGACTGACTCAGAAAAAGTTAAAAGGATTGAATTAGACATAAAAATGAAAGGGGACTTCTGTCATAGATCAAATATTTTATATCAAAATGTTAATTTTGTTGGTTTGTAAATTTGTTCATTTATGTTGGAAAGTACACATTTATCTGTAACTATGTTCTATTAAATTTTCTACCAATGTGAAAACCATTAAAAAATTAAAAACAGAGAAAAGATGGTGTTTTTTGTTTGTTTAAAAACATAAAAAAGTGTCTATTTTCCTAGATACTGGGAGGACACACAGAAAAAAAAAATGAAATAAAAACAAAAACATAATATCTTGAAGGGCAATTGAAGTAGAGAAGAGACCTTAACCCATTCAGTGCCTCACTCTGCTCCAAACATTGGGTTTCAAATCCTAGATAGAATAAACTCCTTAGCCAAAATAGTTCTCAAGCTGATGAGATTCAAGATATATTATTAAAAAACAATTATATTATTTCCATTTCACAAAATAATAGATAATTAATGAGGCCAAAAATGGTCTTATGCACATTAAATTTTGTGGCCCTTAGTTGATGTACCTATAAAGGGTAGTGATATCTGAAGATTTGGGAAAGGAAATGCCACCATTTAGTTAAATAATTACATTTAAAAATCCATTTTAAACTCAACTTTCCTGATCGGTTTCATGAAAGTAATTTTTCTAAGTCCTTAATTTTTATATTGTTTTAAAACATTTAAAAAATTGTGTTAGATCTTTCTTTCTTATAGCTGTATAGTATTCCATTGTGTACATGTACCACACCATTTTTATCCACTCCTCTACTGATGGACATTTTCAGATCTTAGCTATTGTAAATAGTGCTGCTATGAACACAGGGGTACATATATTCTTTCTGATGGTGTTTCAGGCTTCTTTGGATATATTCCTAGAAGTGGGGTCACTGGGTCAAATGGCAGGTCAATTTTTAACTTTTTGAGGTAACACCATAGTGTTTTCCATAGTGGCTGCACCAGTCTACCTTCCCACCAGCAGTGTACAAGAGTCCCCTTTTCTCCACACCCTCGCCTACACTTGTTGTTTGATAATTTGTGATGGCGGCCATTCTGACAGGTATGAGGTGATACCTCATAGGTATTTTAATTTGCATCTCTCTAATGATTAGTGACATTGAGCAATTTTTTATATGTCTCTTGGTCATTTTTATGTCCTGTCTAAAGAGGTTACTATTTAGGTCCTCTGCCCATTTTTTGATTGAGATCTTTGTTTTCCTTTTGTTGAGTTGTATGAGTACTCTATATATTTTGGAAATTAATCTCTTATCTGATGCATCATTGGCAATTATGTTCTCCCATATAGTGAGTTCCCTTTCCATTTTGATGATTGTTTCTTTTGCTTTACAGAAGCTTTTTAGTTTGATGTAGTCCCATGTGTTCATTTTTTCCTTTGTTTCTCTTGCCTTAAGTGTTGTATCAGTGAAAATTCTGCTGGGTATGATGTCTGAAATTTTGTTGCTTATATTTTCTTCTAGAATTTTTGTTACCACACATATGTTTTTCATATGACGTCACTTTAGACAAGGTAATTATCCAAATAAACTATATTCAAAAAGCAGATGTCGATGTGCAGTAAGACATGTATCTTATTAACTAAAACATTTATTTAATATAAAATCACTTATCGAATAAATTAAGTTAAAACACATTTGAAATTCTTATAATGTGTGTATCAATAATACACATTCATTGGTCTGTTAAAAAATTTATAACTCTTACTTCCTTTAAGCACAAAGTATTTCCCCAAACAACCATCAGTTACAATTTAGTCATTTATGTTTAGACATCTATCTTTGAGCACTGAATACAATGTAACCTATTCAAATAAAGTAATAAAACTAGTATGTTTAATAATGCATTACGTACTTGTATAATGCCATTTTAAATATATATGTATTTTCACCCCAAGTCTAAATGAACAAGTGCACAAATGAAGAAATCATTTAAGTAAGGAAGATGTTGAAAGATCATAGAATCACCCTTATGGAAAAGTATACAAAGCAACATGCCAAAAATAGTGATAAATAAAAATTTAGTTAAATATTTTTTATTTTATATAAATATTTATTTTTCACTGATTTTTGTTGTTGTTAATCCTTATCTGAGGATATATTTTCCATTGATTTTTAGAGTGAGTGGAAGGAAGGGAGGGAGAGAGAGAGAGAGAGAGAGAGAGAGATGTGAGAGAGACACATCAAATGATTGCCTTCCACATGCACCTGGACTGGGGCAGGGGCTGAAACCTGCAACCCAGGTATTTGCTCTTGACCAGGAATCAAACCAGTGACCCCTTGTGCACAGGCTAACGTGTTAACCATTGAGCCACACCAGCCATGGCATAGTGATATTTGAGAAATAACATTTAAATTATTTCTATACTTAGAAATGCATCATAGGAGATGCATTAGCTTATATTCCTCCATCCAGGTATCTAGTTTCCAGAGATAAAAATTGGTTGAAGCCAACCAGGGAGTCAGTCCCACTGTCCTTTGCAGAATGCTAATTTTTCTAGCTAATAAAACTTCATACAAGTGAATATAATTTAAGGAGTCCAAAACAGATGATTGAGAAGTAATTCACATCTATATATTTAGGTTTTTTACTTATATTTAATTAATAAGTTTATTTCTTTTAAGTAACTGAATTTTAAACTGTAACTCTCCTTAAAATCTTATGTATTGAAAGCCCTATTTCCTTTCAGTTTTTAAATACTTTACATTTACTGCTCCAAAATGATCAACTAAAGACTCCAGATAGATGGTAGGAATTTGTTTGTTTTGTGTGACTCAAACTTAAATTTGCTTATTACCTCTTTACCCTTTTATATAGGACAGTGAAAAAGACATGAGAGTTCCATTTTGACCAGAATAGTTGAATGTCTAGCAAAGGATTCACTTGTCAATTTTATCAAAATAATTTTTGTAAATTACACATTCAGTGACAGTCTTAGCCATCTTTTAAAATAAATCCATCTTACTTTTCAATAGTTTATTTTAGGATGTAATAATTTGTAGTAGTCTCTGTTGGTTAACAACCTAGCATGCAATTCATTCTTTCTAACAGAAGTAAAGTTTTGTTTGGGATTCATCCCACATAGCCTAATCTCATGGTGATAAATAACATAAATGTAATAGCCCTGTGAATGCTTGGTCAGTTTCATGCATCTTAAATGTACTTAATCCTCATGGAAGTCTATGAGGTATTCTCATTATCATGAATTTACTGAGAAGTTTAATAACTTGCCAAAGTTTCACAGGTAGCAAGTGACAAAACTGGGATACTAAGCCTGGTAGAGCCAGGGCCCATGTGACTGATGTCCACTCCAGCTGCAAAGATGTACTCTAATTTTCTAAGCCAATTATAGTAAGGATTTCTAAAAATTGGAGCAGGAATGCAGTTTTAAGCCATTAGGCTTAAAGCACTCCAAAGTATGTACATATAGGTTCATTTATACATGTTGTATCTGGCTATCCCACATTTATTCACATGATGTTCATGTTGTACCTATTTCACTTAATAACTGAATATGTATATAATATGTAATAATAATATAATATTAAATGATTAATGCATATTTATATATTATTAATGAATAACACTATATATTAACATATTGATATAATATTAAACATTTTTCTCTTACCAAATACTCAGGGAGAAATATTTTTAGGGTATACTTAGTATTCCAATGTATGCATTGGAATTTTCACTAATATAAAATTATGCTTAAGTGAATGCATATGTAATTATTTTTATTTTACATAACCACAATTACTTCATTAGGATTAAGAAGTATGTACATTTTCAGAATCTTGATATTAATTACTTTTGTGTATTGTTCATTACTTGATATTTTTCCTTTTCTTTATTGAAATAAAATTTCTATACAGTGAAATTCTTGTCTTAAGTATGTGATTTAATAGATTTGAATAAGATTATATATATACTCAATAAACACCACCCCAATTAAATTACAGCAATTTACATCATTCCAGAATGTTCCCTCACATATTCTTCCCATCAACCATCACCTACAATGACCCCCTACTGTTCTGACTTTTTATCAGAACAGAATAATTTTTCTGTTTTACTTCAGATATATGGAATTGTATAACATGCTCTTTGTGTCTGACATCTTTCATTCAATATAAATGTTTTGAGATTCATTCATGCTGGGTATCACTATATTATTCTTATTTGTTGCTAAGTAACATTTTATTATATGAAAATTGTTTCATAATCTTTTTATCCCCATGTTCACATATGGACATTAGGGATTTTTCAACGGGAAGTTATTATTAAAAAGTTGCTGTGAACATCCTTGCACAAATTGTTTGGTGAAAACGTTTTCATATATCTTAAGTAAATATCTAGAAGAAGAATTGGCATGTGAGTGTTTAACTTCAAAGGAAATTTCCAAATCACTTGCCAATGTGATTACAACCAGCACTTTATGATGGTTCCATGCCTTTGTTTATAATTATAACACAAAAATTAGATATACATTGCTACAATGATTATAACTTTTAAAGATGAGAGAGATTATATTTATGATCTGGACATCTTTAATATATTAGACTAGACCACAAAAAGGGTACATGTACATTTCAATAAAAATGCACTCTGACCTAAATGCTAAGATGGATATTATTAGAAGATTTTTATAAAGCATTGATAGAGTTTTATGTCATCTCATAATTTTAAAGTTGGTCCATTTGTTTTTGCTTCTAGAGTTTTTTGCACAAATATGTTTGTTATATTTTTAGTTTTAGACAATGTGTTTGACTGAGTTAGTAGAAGTTATCTCAAACTCATATAAACCTGATAAGTACTATGTGCTCTAGGTACAAAGTAAATTTCAAATAATACAAGTGAAATAAAACAAGTACACCATGAATTTTTTTTATCCTGGTAATAAACTTTAAAAAAACACCTTTAATTATTATTAAAAATGTTTTAATTATAGAATTTTGTGAAGATATAAGATCTTTATGATAAACCAGAAATGTATTCCAAAATGTATTAATTACAAGTCCAATGCACATTTATAAGGTGAAAAATATATGAAAGAGCAAGTGACTGTTAGTCACCAGAAGGAATACAATGTGTTTGAAGCCACTTTTCCCCAAAGCTTTGTTCTACAGCAGGGGAACAGTCAAACTAGCAGTCATTATCCAAGAGGAAGCAGTTACACTTTATTCTTGTGACAGATTCCCTTGTTAGAAACCCAACAATTTAACTCTGAACTCTTGGCTAAAAATGATCATGAGACTTTCCAGACAACTCTGTAATATTGATGTCTTGCTGACCTTTTCAATGATAGGTAATTGGACTACATGAACATTTTTTCCTTTCAGATTTAGTGTTGACAAATACATAAAGAGATGATAGAATCTTGTAAAGGTTACAGCAATTTTAATTGGTAGATAATAGGGTCATACGACTTAAGCATTTTACTTACAACAATGATCAATGTAGATCACTAAGAAATGGTTTTATAATAAGGAGAAAAAAATTATTTTGGTTATCACCTTGATTGTTACTATGGATAACATAGTTCTGCAAACATTTACATTATTATAACAATTGCCTGGAGATTATATATATATATATATACCTGATATGTATTGTGTGCTCTAAGTTTCAAATAATACAAGTGATATAAAACAAGTGCACTATATATATCTATATCTATACATATATATATGTATATGTAAAATGATAAATATATGTGGAATAAAATAGTCTGTTAGATTTATTAAAAATATGACTTAAAAAGTTATTGTGTGGAGTGTATAACTTTTTTACTTTTGAAATGGTGTGTTGTACAACTCTCTTTTGTCTTCTTTACAATATAATCTTTAAATTAGACAAGATATATTTAAATTTTTTAATATAGAAATTTTCAAATAAAGTATAGGTAAGTTTCCTAAATTATAGCAGAGATAGAATAATAATCCCGTGTATTTCAATTCTAAAATCTTTTCTTTTTACTTTTCTCTATACTGTCATATAGTGGCTATCAAAATTAGTATGTTGGATTTGAAGGAAGTCATGACAGCTGAAGACTACTATAGAATTTGTTGAACTCTGGAACTTAAAATTGACTGACGATATCCTTTTCCTAAGACCTTTCAAGACCTATGCCCAAATAAATACATGTTACTGTATTCACCTATGCAGGTCTATCAATACTTTTAATAATGTACATGTGTGTTCTTGTACTCACATTGGGTAGCCAGCCATGATTCTATGTAGGAGGAGACTACTCAAATTTGTAAATTCTCATAGACTAGAATCATTGTTGGCCATTTTAGAGGAAGAATATTATAGATTGCCTTCTGACTCATATTCCTCTCACATTCAAAATACTCTCATCTTCTTCTGAGACTCCCAAAAGTCTTATTTTATATAGCAGCAGTTCTAAGTTTAGGATCTCTTCATCTAAACTAGAATAAGGTGTGGAAGTATGCTCCTTAGAGTACATTTTCTCAAGAATAGCTCCTCTAGATCGAAATACCTATAAATTAAGGAGAAAAGTTATCTGCCTTCCCGTGTCATGCACCCAACACACATTGGTGATAAAATTGGATAATTACTATAGATATTCTCATTTAAAAAGGGAAAAGCAAATGTAGAAGAGGGTATAGGGACAATAAATGGTGATGAAAAAATAATAAATTAAATTAAATTAACAAAATAAGTACATAGGAGTTGCTATTTTCTAGCAATTATGAAATCTCCTGGACATGTGTTGGAAGCTCCTTGATTATGATTCAGTCCTACTGCTCTTCAGTTATAATTCTCTATAGCTCTTGGCTCTACCATTTAGGGTTAAACCTCTCAACAATTAAGTTATTATTCTTTTTCCATTAAAGATAGCCCATATTTATAGATCTGTAGGTACCTTAGTCTTTTTGGATGTTATAATAGAACACTGCAGACTGGATGGCTTATCAACAACAGAAATTTATTCCTTACAGTTTTGGAGGCCAGGAAGTCTGAAATCAAGGCACTGGCAGAGTAGGTCTCTGGCTGTGTTCTCACATAGTGGACAGGTCAAGGGAGTTTTCTGGGGTCTCTTTTATGAGGGCATTAATCCCACTCATGACCTAATGACCTCCCAAAGTTAGGGGTTAGGTTTCAACATACAAATTTTAGATGGACATAAATTAGCAATCTATAACAATAGGTTTCTTAGTATGATTCCTGTCTGTAGAAGTTTGGGATTCCAAGACTTATTTTTATTTGAATGCTTTTATCTTTTTTTTTTTTTTTTTTTTTTGATATTTTGTTCAGATAGAGTAGGGGGGGGGAGAGAGAGAGAGAGAGAGAGAGAGAGAGAGAGAGAGAGAAACATCGACGTGAAAGGGTCACATCGAGTGGTTGCCACTTTCACAACCCAACCAGGGCTGGGGACAAACTGCAACCGAGGTACGTGCCCTTAGCGGGAACTGAACCCAGGTCTCTCTGGACCGCAGGCTGACGCTCTAACCGCTGAGCCAAACTGGCCAGGGCTGCTTTTATCTTTTTTAAGTCCAACCCGATGCGATCCTTCCACAAACTTTATAGGTTTTTATTGACTATTTTTAAGTTTACTCTTTTAGACAAAATGTAACAATAACAAATACCTCCAGTTTCTGCTAAGATGTCTGAGGGACAACTCCCCAGCATTCTTAGCCTGTGTAGTTTAAGAGAAATGATGGAGGAGGCACACACTTAAAACCCACAGGGGCCGAGGCATTCCCTGAATGACTTAAATATTCTTTGAGGTTTGTTCGTTTTAGAAACTTTGGTGAAATATATTTAGGTTAAATATATTTAGGTTAAATATATTACACAGGCAAGATAATACCCCAGCACCAACGCATAAATGATTTATAAACAAAGAAAACTTAACTAAGAAGAGTACACATATAAATTTTGAAGACAAGACAAGGAGTTTCTTAGCCCAAGAGAGTGTGTGTATTTGTGTGTGTGTGTGTGTGTGTGTGTGTGTGTGTGTGTTGATGAGGGAGGATGGAGAGGGAAAGAAATAGTAAATTCACATTAGAATACTCAGAAATATTACTTACCAAGAGTATTAATTATTTATTTTCATTTTTTAAATAAAGATTGTGGAAAATCTCAACTTTATATCTTATAAGATAATCATAATAATGAAAGCCAGGTGCTATAATTTATACCTAAACTCATTAAATACCTTAAGGTTAACAAAATAAAGCCTAATTATTAGTTATTTTTTTTAAAACTAAAACCTCTTTGAATTAGATATTTGTGTGTGCCTCAAATGACACAAGTTAAAATTATCCAGAGAGGTTTTGTTTGTATGTCTGGTTTTTAAACAAATATGGACAGCAGTAAGAAATTATTTTATCTATGAGTACTCTAATATATTATAAATAATTTTCTCCCCTATAATTACTATAAAAGGCTCAAAAATTGCAAATGAATGAATAAATTAGCAAGATGAGATAAGCATGAAAACTGGTTTAATAACTGTAGCTATCAAACTAATTGTGAATAACTGGAAATGCTTCATTCAGAACTGTTTCATAGAGCGATTAAG
The DNA here is from genome assembly GCF_014108415.1 of Molossus molossus. Lineage (NCBI taxonomy): Eukaryota > Metazoa > Chordata > Mammalia > Chiroptera > Molossidae > Molossus > Molossus molossus. The sequence goes on along the minus strand of NW_023425366.1, from coordinate 25,446,955 downwards.
TGTGATTTGCATAATTTCCTTTTAGAGTAAAAAGAGGTCTAAAATATTCTGTAAAATGGAAGCAGAAAAGCACATTTGAATCAAATATTTCATTGAGCAGTGTAAGTTAAATTTGCATTTTATTCAATTTTATGGAAAGTATATCTGAAACAATTTACTCCATTTATTTATCCAGCTAGTCATTAAATTACTCATTCATTCAACAAATATTTTGAACCAGCTCTCTTCCAGGTTTCAGCATGCAAATTCTTACATAATTGCAAAAATTCAAATTGGTTCTGTTAAAAGGGATAATAAACAAACATTCTCCATGTAACCAAGATTCTAAAAGCCAACAGATGATTTATTTTATAGCTGGAATTTCAAAGTCTTTAATAGATAAACAGATGTCTACAAATGGTGGGGTTTTTGTTGTTTGTTATGCAAAATCACAAACACTGAAGAGAGAATTGACAGTACAAAGTATAAGATTTTCCAAACTTTTTCAGATCTTTGACCTCATCTTAGCCTGGGAAAATGAATGAGCAAACCTATTTCTGTAGCCTATGTTATTAATAAAATGCATTTTCTTTTATTTAAAAAAATTTTTTTTATCTTCACCCGAGAACATTTTTGCATTTATCTTCAGTTAGAGTGGGAGGGAGAGAGGGAGAAAGAAAGAGAGAAACCTCGATGTGAGAAAGACACATTGAGTGGTTGACACTCACACTACCCTCACCGGGGCCAGGGACGAACAGCAAATGAAGTACGAGTCCTTAGCAGGAACCAAACCCGGGCCTCTCTGGTCTGCGGGCTGACACACTAACCACTAAGCCAAACCAGCCAGGGCATATTTTTTTTATTTTAAAAATTATTTTTTTCTTTATTGACTTTACAGAGAGAGGAAGTGAGAGGGAGAGAGAGATAGAAACATTGATGAGAGAGAACATCGATTGGCTGCCTCCTGCATGCCCCCGCTGGGCGCTGGGGATCGGGCCCACAACCTGGGCATGTGTCCTGACCAGAAATTGAACCGGCAACCTCTTGGTGCATGGGTCGACCCTCGACCCTCAACTACTGAGTCACAATGGCTGGACAAAATGCATTTTCTTTTAGACTCGCTAACTAAAGTAGAACACATATTCTTAGAATATTATGGCTTTTTTTTTTTTTTTTTACATTTCCATGGCCACAAGATTTTTCCTTGCTCTGTATTAGGTGTGACTCTAAAGTATTTTTCTGATGATATTACTTTTCTTACTTTCTGAGCAAAAATGATTGAACTTTAGTACACAGGAATATGAATGGTTCTTTCCAGACATTTGTAGAAATCATCATGTAGCAGGAGAAACTAAACGACAGCAGGGATGCAATATAATGGTTGATGGATTTGATTAGTTTGTTAATATCTCTCCTCTCTTTGCATTCCTGATTTGGCCTTTTCAGCTGCAGGCAGATGGACCAATGAGAAAACGCAAGGTTGGGATCAATCATCACATGTACTAGTGTTGTCTTTCTTTGCTTGGCAATACATCCTTTCAAGTTGCCTGATATTTCTAAGCATTGATCTGGACGATTTAAAAATATTTAATCCATATAACAGCCCCATGTTAAGGTAATTCGAAATGAGGTAATTCAACCCTAATTTTGCAGATGAGAAAATTGAATGTTAGAGAAATTATCTTGCCAAGGCTTTGGCAGGCAATATACTACCAAGTTGGATTTGGAATTAAGACTGAGACCAAAACAATTAAGCCATACTTAAGGACAGTTCCAGGATTAGTAAAACTGAAAACTGAGAGAACACTTTTTAAAAAATTTTTTCTTTAATCATTTTTAGAGAGAAAAAGGGAGAGGAAGAGAAAGATAGAACATCAATGAAAGAGAACATCGATTGGCCACCTCTTGCATGCCCCCCACTGGGGATCAGGCCCACAACCTGGGCATGTGCCCCGACTGGGAATCAAACCGGCAACCTCTTGGTGCATGGGTTGACACTCAACCACTGAGCCACACTGGCTGGGCTGAAGCTGAGAGAACTTTTAGGTCATCTACTAAAAAAAGAGACTACAAAATTGAATACACTGAATTATCTATGCCACAATGCATTATATCAACGCATTATGACCTCTGGCCCTGCACTTTCAGGTCATGATTCTGGGTGAAATGGCAAAGTAAGCAGCAGGAGTATTGTTAGAAGTCATGCTTCCTTTGGATGACCAGCAATCAGCCTTACAAAGAAGTCACTGCAAAACATCTCCATATATTCCACTACTCTTTGAGTGGTTACATATCTTGGTGTGCCCTGGAGAATCCTTGTTCTTACTTACTATTCCAGTGTGTTTATTAATTCTACCCACTATAATGAGTAAGTATATGCAAATTTGAATAAGAAACCAAATAATCCCCCAACAGAAATGAACTGAACCAACCCTATCAAAACTTAGCTCGGGAGAAAATTCCTTCCAACTATAGCAAATATACAATACTTAATTACAACCTGTGTTGACTTCAAGATGCTTTATTTTTAAGAAAACATATCATTTCTCCAGAAAGATTAAAGATCATTGACAAATTCAGTATTTCTGGATTTAATATAAGCAACAACAACACATAATTAAATATGAATAAAAGAAAAAGCACACCCAACAGAAAAATAAAAGGAGAATTGAGGCATCTTCAGTCATCAGACCATATACTCTGAAAAATAGCAGCACAGGGAAATAAAACAAAAATTCCGGAATGATACAGCACAAGTCATTCTATCACCACCTTTTAGAAGTGATAGTAGATGATGTCAGTGAATTAATAAAATTTATACTATTGTTTCTCAAACCTTCTAATTTGGACAGAAAGGTGAAAGAGGCATCAAGGGAATAGCCTAGTGAAATTCTCTAGAGTACAAGTTTATAATAGCATCACAATTCTCCAAGAGAAGAAAGAACTGCTAGGGGATTACAATTTTTCAGTACTTCCTACTGATTTGTGGGAACAAATTGAAGTCTAAATATAGTTTAGCATGGGAGAAACATAGAACTCTGATTAGGAGGAATGAGCACATTACACAAAATTTCAGAATTGAATGTGGACTCAATACTCTATAAAGGCTACTGGTACCCAACTCAACCATCCATAAAAACTGCAAGATAATCAATGTGTGTTAACTTAAGCTACTAAATTTATGGTAATTTGTTACACAACAGTAGTAGACTAATACAACAACTTAAAAAAGGTTGCTATATATTGCCTTGTGCACTTGCATGACTGTTTATCTGGGTACCTAGGTTCCTAGGGCTGCATTTGCTGGGTTGTAGGTTGTACATGTCTTTACTTGAGCAGATATTGTTAACTGGCTCTCATAGGGGAAGAAATCTCTTTATTACCAACTGTGTTTAAAATAACAGCCGACTTTCCTAAGAGAAGAACTAAGTACTGAATTATTCATCTTGCAACTAAGACTTCTCTCTGATATTTTATTTTTTCTGGAAAAGCCCTTTCCTCATATACTCTCATAGTATAATAGAATATTATTAACACATTTCTTTTTAAGAATTTATATTATAGATTTGCTTCTCACATTGTACAGTGTAATAACCACCTTCCTTCTCAAAGTCAGATATGTAACCGAAAATGTAACTATGAATGCTAACTTTTAATATGTAACCACTGTTTTTGTTTTTCCATTTTTTTCTCCTGGGAGATAATGGGCTTATTGGCTCATTTAGTATATGCACTTAAAAACTGCACAATACTATGTCCATGCCTAGAGTGCCCTCCAAATTTATGAGAAATACCAAAATAATCAAAGATCCTTTATACACACTAGAGGCAGGCACAAAAGAAAGGTCACTAATTTTGCTTCTGCAGATCTATATTTGCACATGTTGCTAGGCAATGGAAAAAAAAAATCACAGCCCTAATGCTCTAGATTGTCTTTTTCAGACATGTATTATTTTTTAAAAATTGAGAAAAAAACCACAAAAACTGAATATATGCAGTCATGTAATTTTCCATAATCATTTTTGAATGTTGATAAACACTAACTTATCTTAGACAATAAAGAATTAATTTCTCACAGTTGTAAAAGGTGAAGTTTTGTTTTCCATTTTCTCTTGCCTTTCTTGTGAAACAATTTCAGATGTTTTTCTTATTTCTTACTACTATATTTAGAACATGGTGTATTTCTTCTAAAAGTCCAAAATAATGTTCAATGCTGTATTGGCACTTACAGGTGTAATATTTTGGGTGTTAAATTTTCATGAGTGACATTGTTGGTTATCTATACTCCTTTAGAATTTTTCTGAGGCATATATTTGAGAGCGAGTTCGGAAGACCACTCAGCACACTCACCACACAGTGCTTCACTTTACTCCTCCTTGTGAGTTGAGAAAAAACTGCCTATGCTTCTTTATGAAAATACCCACCTGCCTCACACACAGACACATTATAACTCCAAAGGTGAATAAAGCCATGAGGTTTGTTTTACAACATTCCCAATAATAATAACAAAGAGGCTGGGTGATGGCCAACTTTGAGATGGTGGCCTTCCTGAGGTCTTCAGGAAGCACCCTGCATGAATGTCAAGTATCTCCTTTTGGCATTCTCTGACACTCTGTGACCTCTGCATGCAAGGATCAGATCTGATGGGACTATTTTTTTTTTAATGCTACAGATGTGTGAAGCATTCTTAAAAAACACAAACCAGAAGGAAGAAAGAAACTATAAAACCAACTTCAGGCCTTCAGTACTTGGAATAAATGGTTCTCTCTCTCATTGCTCTGTCTCCTTCTCTCCTTCTCTTTCCCTTTCCTTTCTCTGGGAATGGCAAACCCCATGTGCTTTTTATCTGCTGTGAACATGCCTTTTAATGAAACTGTTTTCAGTGTCTTTAGTTTTAGACCTTCTTCATCCCTCTGCCTGTGCCAAAGCTGGGGTGTCTTGCCATGTGTTGCCATTTTACTGGTACATTCCTTTCTGAGCATCATCACATAATGTTATAACTGCATATTTGCCTGCCTTCTAGACAGAATATTTCAACATGGCTAAGTCCTTATTGGTCCACTATCTGTGACATTATTAGGCGTTCACAGAGTACCTGGAATATAGTAGGGGCTTAATAACTGTGTAATAAAGCACTTGTAGTATGGTAATTAAGAGTATAAATTCTGGGGTCCAGGTTCTAATACTGATAAACCATATTTAACTTCAAACCTCCATGTAGGGCCCCATATCATATGCACTGATCGACTCTGTGGGTCATCATTCATATAAACTACAATATAAATGGTCAAATCTGGAGTCCTGATTACTTATGACCTTGGGTGAGTTATTAATTTTTACTGGTCCTGATTTTCTCATTTTTAAATTAGGATAATTATTGTTTCTACTTCAAAGAATCATGAAGATTAAAAGAGTTAATATATGTTAAATGATAAGTGCCTTCTATATTTTTATCTTGTTTTTATAGTTATTATTAAATAAAATGTGAAGTCACAATTGTTCCACTAAGAATTCCATTAAGTAATAAATCATTTTTCTATTTTCTGAGTGATCACTAGTTTTTTGTCCATTTTTATCTTTACAATTATTGAAAAATAAAAAAGCATTTAACATATGTCTTTCTGAGTGTTCCTCTCTAGGACAGACACTTGCAAGTAGAATTTGTGGATCCAAAGATATGCACATGTTCACTCTAACAAGATAGAGACTGAGAGCTCTTTGGAGTCACCATTTCAACTTATACTCCTACCAATATGTAGTCATATATATGCATTCCTTTTCTTTACATCTTCATCAATACTTTGTCTAATCTTTGCCAAGCTAATGGGTGTGACATATTCAATTGGTCTTATATTAACTTTCTACTGCTGCCATAACAAATTACCACAAATCGAGTTGCTTAAAATAACAACCATTTATTATCTCACAGTTCTTTGGACCAGAAGTCTGGGAACAACGTGGCTCAACTGGGTCCTTTTTTAGAATCTCACAAAGGAAAAATCAAGGTGCTCATAGGTCTATGTTTCTTTCCAGACCCTCTGGGGATGAATTCACTTCATAACTCAGTCACTTTGTTGGCCAAATTCAGGCCCCTTTTCCTTACTGATTGTCAGTCAAGGACCAGTCTTGGCTCCTAAAGGATGCCTACAATCCTTATTCTTTCTATGTGGTTCCACTCCAGCAACGGTGGATCCATTCCCTATCACACTGAATTTCTCAGACTTCTCCTCATGCGTCACCTTTCCTATTTCATCTGGACAAGTCCTCTGCTTTAAGGGCTCATTTGATTAGTTTGGGCCCATCTAGATAAGCCAGGCTACTCTATATTGAGACCTACACACTTGATCACATCTGTAAAGTCCTTTTCGTCATGCAAGCCCAGAGTTTCTAGGGATTAGGGCCTCGGCAACATTGGAGGGGTACCACTCTACCTACCACAGTTTTTTTAATTTGTATTTTGCTGATTACTATTGAAACTGACCATATCTTTTACATTAATTGACCATATTGATTTCTTGTGCTTTAAATTGCATATGCTTTTTCCAATTTCCTACCAGATTATTAACTGTTTTCTATTGATTTATTATGGTTTATTATATATTGTGGTTAATAACCATTTAACAGATTATGTGCACTGAAATATTTTTAATTTATAGCTTAAATTTTAAATGAGGTTATGATATCTTAAAATACTCAAATTTTAATTTGGTCAAATTTAGCAATCATGCCCTGGCCAGTTTGGCGCAGTGGTTAGAGCATCGGCTTGCAAACTAGAGAGTCCTGGGTTCAGTTCCTGCTAAGGGCACTACCTTGGTTGCTGTTTGTCCCTGGCCCCGATTGGGGTCATGTGGGTGGAAACCACTCAATATGTCTCTCTCACATCGATGTTTCTCTCTCTCTTCCTTCCTCTTTCCCTCTGCTCTATCTGAAGATAAATGCAAAAATGTCCTTGGGTGAGGATAAAAAAAAAAATTGAAATTTAACAATCACTTTTTCCTAACCCTAATATCATAAGGACATTCATTTGTATTATCTACCAAAAGTTTTTCAGCTTTCTTTTCCCTTTTCCTTCCTTACATGTGTTTTTAAATGATTTAGAATTGATTTTTATGCGTGAGTTGATATAACTGTAGTTTTATTTTTGGTAAAATTAGTCTCAACACTATATAATAGTGCTAATATCTTTTAAAAAAATTTTTCTTTCCTGATTTTAGAGAGAAAGGAAGGGAGAGGGAGAGAGAAAGAGAACATTGATTGGCTGCCTTCTGCATCCCCCCCACTGGGAATTTGGCCCACAACCTGGGCATGTTTCCTGACTGGGAATCGAACTGGTGACCCCTCGGTGCATGGGTTGATGCTCAACCACTGAGCCACACTGGCTGGGCCATTTATATGTTTTTTAAATGTGTGTTTTTTGTTTTTGGATAGCTGATATGATCTGAATTTTTGTATCCCCCCCAAATTAATTAAAATTTTAACCCCCAAAGGTGATGATATTGGTAGGGGGGTCTTTGAAAAGTGATTAAGTCATAAGGGTAGAGCCCTCATGAGTGGGATTAGAGCTTTTATAAAAGAGATCCCCCCCATATCCCTTGCCCCTTCTGCCATATGGATGCAGAAAGAAATCTGAAACCTAGAAGAGGGCTCTTCCCTGACCATGCTGGCGCCCTGATCTCAGCCTCCAGAGTCGTGAGAAACAATTTTCACATTGTTGTTAATAGGCAGCCCAGTCTGTGATATTTTGATATAGCAGCCTAAATGAACTAAGACAATAACTATGATACTTTGTTTCCCTAAATGATATTTTTTTTTGTAGTTGTTAGATTAATTTCAAGAAGGCTATGGCTTTTGTTTATGACCTTATTAATATTATTGTTTTCATTATATTATCTAATTGTTTTTGGCTATGTATGGTGATATTATTGATTTTGCATATTGATTTATATCAAGCAAACTTTCTCAACTTTTTACTTCAAATAGTTCATAGTCTCTTGAATTTTCTGTGTAGATAAACATAACTGTGAATATTTATAAATTTATTTCTTTGTTTCAAATCTTTATGTTTTTGTTTGTCTTCTATTGCCTTGCCTCAAACTCCCATAAGATTATGAAAATTAATCATAATGATGGTCTTTTTTTTGTTTATTCTCAAGGTCAATAACATTAAAATATTATTGGTTTCTACAGAAAGGAAGGGAGAGAGAGAGAGAAACATCGAAGTGAGAGAGAAACATTAATCAGTTGCTTCCCATGTCCATATGCACCCTGATTGGAATCAAACCCACAACTTGGGTATGTACCCTGACTGGGAATTGAACTTGACACCTTCTGGTGTATGGGATGACACTCCAGCTAACTGAGCCACACAAACCCCAACCAGTGCTCACAACATGTTTTGATATATATATATATATATATATATATATATATATATATATATATATAAATCTTTATTGTTGAATATATTACAGATGTTCCTCATTTTCTCCCCATTGACCTCCTCCTCCCCACTACCTCCCCATTCCTGCCTTTTCCCACTGTTGTCTGTGTCCATTGGTTATGCATATAAGTTCTTTGGTTTATTTCCTCCCACCCCCAACCCCCTTCTCTTTGAGGTTTGTCAGTCTAGCAACCAATTTGTTCTTCTTAATGCCTTCACATTTTTCACCCATTCCCCCCAACCCCCCTCCCATCTGGCAACCAACAAAATGTTCTCTGTATCTATGAGATTGTTTCTGTTCTGCCTGTTCATTTTGTTTGTAGATTCAATTGTCGATAGATATGTATTCATTGCCATTTTGTTTGTTCATATATTTTATCTTTTTCTTCAAAAAGACCCTTCAACATTTCATATAATAACGGTTTGGTGGTGATGAACTCCTTTAGCTTTTTCTTGTCTGGGAAAGTCTTTATATGGCCATTGATTCTAAATGACAGCTTATATGCTCTTTGTCAAATTTGAAAATTCTCTCATATTCTTATTTTTCTAAGGAGTTTAAAATTGTAAATATATATGTGATTTTATCATAGTTTATTATTATATCTGATTTATTTTTATTCTGTTTTAGTTGTGAAATATTATAAATTACATTAATGTTTTGTTAATGTAAATATACCCTTGCATTCCTGAGATTAAACAAACATTCAAAAACCTAATTAAAAAATACATTGCTGTATTGATAATTAGCTCCAACATTCAGCTGGGGAAAAATGCACTGCTGAATTTAATTTGTTTATATTTTATTAATGAATAGCATCTTTGTTCATATTTGGAAGTGGCTGAAATTTTCTCATACTATCTTTAGCTTGAATGCTTCATTAGATAAATAAATGGAAAGGCTTTCTCTCCTTTTCTCAGAATAGTGTGCACATAAATAAAGCATTAATATTTGTGTGAATATTTTATACAACATGTCTGTTGAATTCTCTTAACCTCATTTCCAAATTATTCTACTAATATTTCCATTTCCATTTCTTTAATGACTTTAGATGTATTCACATTTCTGTTTCTTCCTGAATCAGTTTTAACTCTTCCAGAAACTTTTTAACTTGTGATATTTTCATTACATATGAAATATTGTCCTAGATTTCTTTCCAATTTTATTGTGTGTGCCTTCTCTATTGTTTCCTTAAGTCTCTCATATCTTCTGTCTCTTATGTCTTTTCCGATATACTTAATGTTTTATGTCTTTTCAAATTTTATGAATGTTTCATGATCTCACTACACCCTCATCTACAGGAATTTCAACCTTGATCACCATTTCATTCTGAGGCTGTGGTTGATGTACCTGTGGATTTACAGACACAGTTGGCAAGGGTGATCAAAGCAGCACTGAGCAAGTCACCTGGCTCTAACTGTGTTTCTCCCTGGGTCTGTTGTGTAAGTCCTCTTGATGGTCAGGGTCAGTTTGCCCTGGCAAGATAGCAACTCTTCTCTTGCCAGCTGGTCCCTGTACACAAGGAGCTTAAAGTGTCCAGGTGGCTGCCATAGCTTTTAATAAATGAGACTTCTGCTATGTCCCTCATCTCATTCAGGACAGGATCCAAGAATGGCATGAATGGGAAGCACACATTTCCTTAGCACACTATTTGTACAGATGCTAATGGATGTGTCCTACTTATACCCAGTGGTTTGTAAACTTGTTAATTTTTTATAGTAAGGACACAATGCCACATGAAGGTCTCTGAGTGCATATATTTTATCCTGAAGAATGGCTCCTTATCCTTACAGAGTTTTGGCTGCCTGCTGGCCACCAATTGGCTGGTTGGTATCCTTGAAGTATGGTGTCATCATATTGTGGACTCAGCTTTGGTCTGTGACTGGCAGCTTAGTTTTTCAACAAAAGTAGTGCTAGAATAGGTGAATGAAGGTTCACAGTGTTGCGTAAATAGTCCTAAATTGGTTATTTCCTCTCCAAATTATGTCCAAGAGGCCAATGTGTCAATAATTCCGTAATGGGGGTCCATGCGTTAAGTGAAGACTCTGTTTCTGTGAATTACATCCATTTCATTTCAAACTGAATAACTTTTAGTTTCTTAGTTAAGCATTGCTTTTTAATGAGAATGAAAAGCCTTTAGACAAAGCACTGAAATGAAATCATTTATGCATTTTAATTTGTTACAATCCCACAAAGAATAAGGCTGTATTCCATGGAGCAATTGTCCTTAAACTTTTGTGCACATCAGAATCACTCATAAGGCTTATTAAAATACAGATTCCTGGGTCCCCCAGTTTCTGATTTCTCTGGTGTGGAGTTGGGGTGAGATTTGCGTTTCTTGCAAGATTTCAGTGATGCTAATATTACTTGTCTTCCAGGGAAGAATACTGTTTTAAAAATTTATGTAAGAAAGTCATATTGATTGGTTGCACCTTGCAGGACCCCAACCGGGGCCAGGAATCTAACTTGCAACCAAGGTACTTGCTCTAGATTGGGAATCAAACCCAACATCCTTTGGTCTTCAGGCTGACACTCTATCTGCTGAGCCAAACTTGCCAGGGTCTGCTGTCATTTTTCAGTATTTACCAGCAAAGAAATTTCAGACAAGATCATTTTTGGTATGATTTGATTCTTCTTCTTTCTTTAATTCTTATGTTTTTGTAGTTGAAGTTCTGCTCATCTTTTTTGTGTTCTGCTCCAAACTTATCCCATGAAGCTGGTGCTACTATGTCTTTCTTGTCTGAACTGACTGGGCACCATTAGACCTCCATCCCAGCAATGACTTGCTAGATGCTTGATATTACTCTGCCTATTTTTATGTTTTGAAACCCCAGGAGACATCTTCAAGCTCTCTTCTCTCAATTCTCCTTAAACTAAGAGCTCAATAATTTTTATCCCATTTACCAGTAACTGGTTTTTGCTTTCTTGTCTACCTTTCATTTGAATGATGTTTCTTTAGGTTATCAAGACATAGACTGCACAAACTATGAAAACAATTAGTTCTGGCTCCCAGTCTAGATAAATGTTTTTGTTGTTTTTCAAATCTAACGTGCTTGAGAGGAGAACACAGACCTCTTTCTAAGGCTCTTCCAGCAATTTTAAAAATCTTTTTGCAGTTGTTCATTGTGAACCATTAAAAGCTAAACTAAAATTTATTTTAAAATTTAAGAATGTATTTGAACTAAAATTGACTGGAATTAGGTACCATCTAATCTAGAAGACAGAAAAGAGCTTGGAGGAACTGTACAGAATGAAAGACCTATAGCTTAAAGGGAACAGGAACAAGGAAGTTATACTAAGCAACAAAGCAGGTTGGTTTTTACAAGGTTACTTTCTGCCTTTTGGAGGGGATAACTGGGCTTATCAGGCCGATGACCTAACTGGTGCTGATCAGATGATTTCTGAGGCACTGGGTTATGATTTTATTTCTGGGAGAGAAACTTTAATTAAGTCTTGGTTCAGTGACCTGAGGTTTAGCATTAGTGATTCAATTGGTGCTATTGTCTTTTTCTTTAAAACAGATTGTTAGAGATAATGAGTTAAAAAAAAATTCCTAAGGAAAGTCTCCAAAATGTTTTTCAACCTATTCCTAAAGACCTAAAACTCAGAAATAAATTGTATCTCTCCTATTTTTGGATTGGTAGCTTTCTGTCTCTCCTTAGGCACATTTTAAGTACCTGCCAAGCTGTTGAGTGGGACCGCTTTTTTTCTGTTGTTAATTCTTTGGTAGCAAGGCCAAGACAACAACCCCTGTCAAAGCAGAAACATTGGTGTGGTGACACTTTGTAAATGACAATCTGGGCTTCAGTAGCTCAGGGATATTATTATTTAAGCAATTTATGCTCAATTTTATGTGCTACATACAGGGTGGAGAAAAAGTTGGTTTGCGGTTATTCATATGGAAAATAATACAATAATTAATAAATACTAATACAAGAATAAACTCTGTGTTTCACATACTCACAACTTTTGCCCCACCGTGTATTTTCATTGTCTCACTAATAAACAGAAAGCGCACATTATCGTGCCTTACTTAACTTTCAATTTTATGAGGATATATCCCTTAACATTCTTACTGTAACTTTTTAATGGCCTACAATGTAATTAAAAGCCCTAGTGAGAAAACTTGAAAGTAGGATATGAAACCAACCATATTTTAGTTCCTATACTTTAGGTAACCTCAGTTCTCAAGAGCTGACATTTATTATATCCGTTCTCTACACACATTCTGTTTATCCCCTATGCAAATTGTAAGTTTCAAAGCATTCCATGAACTTGTCAGTTGTACACATCTCATGACACTATTAATGCATTGTCGCACATTTAAAATGATACATTGGAAAGACATAAATTAGTCTCTATGTATTTTATAAACTGAAACTAATTGTTTGACTAAATGGTTTAGTTAGAATGCATTAGACTTCTGGGAACACAAGTTGAATTGTTTAGATGCTTTTCTAATTTTATTATAATAAATTTTCTGCAAATGAATGGCTTTAAAATGAGCACATCTCAATATATAGGCAATATGAGTATGTCTAGTTTTCCCAAATATATGGTAAAGCAATACAAAAAGATTTATAAAAGATTCTTACACTGTTTATGGTATACATTTTTGCTAGTCACATTAACATAAAACTAATTTAGGGACTTTCAAATTATTCAAAATTTTATCTAAAAAGTTTGTTATGATTATACTCATTTCTCCCCCTATCTCTTGTGACTATAGCTTAGGGAAAAAACAATGAATTTCACTAAGTCACTTACATCGCTATTATGCAACATCTAATGGTGCTCACAGATGGATCGGCCTTGAATTTTGCAGCAGTGAAATCCATTATGTGAGAAAAAAAAAATGCTTGTTTTGCTAAGTTTTCTCGGTAACATTCCCACTAAGTTTGAATATATTCAACCTGAATCTTCTTACTTGTAAAGAATTATTAACATTGATAAGGCTTGACTTGAAACATATGATTGGTTTTTAAGAAATGTGGTCTAGACATTTATGATCTATTACCTGATTGCAAGGAAATAGTTATATTTTAAGTATTTTATGGTACCAGTTATCCCAAATTCTGCTTGCCAAAGTTTCTGGCATTTTCTATTTTATGTGTTATTTTGTGTTATTTAGTATAGTGACTACACACTGCAGTAATAAAAAGAGCACAATGTGTAGCATCTCAAATAAAGTAGATGATTGCATTCTCTTATGTAATGGTTCAAGTCTAGGTGGATGGTCCAGGGTGGGTAGGCAGCTAGATTCTTTTACATGATCATTCCAAAATCCAGGCTCCTTCTCTCTCCCTGTGATTTTACCTCTTTCCCACAATCTAGCTTGCAGGAGAAAAGAGTGAAATGAGAAACAAGCAATTTCTTAAGAGGAAAATGGAAGGGTGAATTTAGGGGAAGTAATTGTCAGCTTTTTGTCCTCTCTCCCTTTTTTTGTTTTTATCCTCACCTGAGGACATTTTTCCATTTTTTGTTCAGAAAGAGTGGGAGGGAGAGAGAGGAAGAGAAACATTGACGTGAAAGGGACACATTGAGTGGCTGCCTCCTGCACGACCCAACCAGGGCAGGGGACAAACTGCAACCGAGGTACGTGCCCCTAGTGGGAACCGAACCGTGGTCTCTATGGACCGCAGGCCAATGCTTTTAACCACTGAGCCAAACTAGCCAGGGCATGTCCTCTCTTTTGAGATACAGCAGGTTGATGTTATTATGTCTAATTATAATTCTGATTCTCTACTCAAAATTGTATTAAAATATGTAGTCTTCAAAACTGTCTTATTAAAATGTAGACATGAGTAATTAACATATAAAAATTACACATATAAACTGCTAAAATATCCACTATATAAGTGCATCTAATAAGAAAACTAAATATATTCAAATCTTTTAATCTGTTACTATGTTTGCTTATCATTTCAAGGGGTTACAGGAACCTTTTAATGTTCTCAAACTTTAAAATATAATATTTAGATTCCTGCTACTATATTTTGTAGCATTTCTCATAAATATGTCAAATATAATAATTATGACTTTGAAAATGCATTTGTTGATTGATAGCATTTACACTCAATATAAAAATGTAGCATTAAATAGAAACATTAATCCAAATATTATTGGATTAATTATTAGCATTAATTATAGACATTATTGGCATTAATTATTAAGTGTAAAGAAGCTTTTAAAATATGAAATAGAACTCAATATTGGAATCATGTTACAGAATTATGTTTATTGAAAGAATAAGTGCTCAGAAAACCTGTTATTGTTGTTGTTTTTAATGATGAATTTCCCAGGGAGGCAAAATATATATCCTTCTATAGTGGTCTATATGGTGTGTCATTTAAAATAATGAAGGAATAAATATGAAGGCAGTGATATTGTTCTGTAGGCAATTCTATCTACTGGATTTCTAAAATGGACATTTGACCATAGCTTAGTTTTTACCTATAAATGAATTTGCAGTAATGTGAGTTGGAATCTCCCAAATCTCTAATATTAGAGATTATTTTATTTTATTATTTGTGTGTGTGTGTTTTTGTTCTCTTTATTTTATTTTTAATTAATTGATTAATTTATTTTTGTTACAGATGTTTCTCCTTTTCCCCCTCTGAAACCCCCCCCTTCCTCCTCGCCCTGTCCCCAGCATTGATGTCCATGTCCATTGTTCATGCATACATGCATATAAGTTCTGTGGTTTATATTAGAGATTATTTTATATGGCTATTTGTTTTAGACAAGCATCCAGACTTTAGAAAATGTTTTATAATTTTTAATTTTACTCAAATATATTGAGATTTAATTTGTCAATTTTCAAATTATCCTCTCAGTAAATAATCCATCATGCTATAATGGAAATTGATTTCTTTTAGGAATTATAACGTGACATAAACTCAGTAACTATTTTTGTTTTGTGGCCTTGAACAAAGCATCAGCATTCTCTGAGTCTCAATTTCTTTATCTTAGTAGGAGTTAGAGTAGGTCATTACTACTAATTAACCTCCCTAGTTCAACTTCTAAAATTGTGTATTTCTATCAGTTTTGAGAGATGTTTATAAGGCACAGTGTTACATCTAGAAAACATAAAGGTGATTTAAAAAGGTATTTAATAAATGTATATTTTTCATCTTTGACATATAATAAATTTAAGTGCCTAAAAATAAAATGAGGTAATGTGTAACATCAACATACATTGTATTATATCACAAGCCAGAGAGAAAGCAGGTGATATATCTAAGATTGAAGAGAATGTAATGGAAGGACATTTGGGTGGGATTCATGGGAACCACCTGAGGATGTTATAGCACGGCAGGGCCTCAACAGCAGGAAACTGTCCCCCGTAAGCTAAGAATTGGTTCTCGGATCTTGTTGAATCCTCTAGTTTGGGAAGAGCACTGCCTGAAAGCCGCTGTGGCCTGCAGTAGGGGCGCAGTCTCTGTCTTCACCATCAAAGGAGCCCCACAAAGAAGTAAACCAGGTTCTCTTTCCACCTGCTCTGGTGTCTTCCGTTGGCCAAATTCAACTGGTTCTGGAAGTGAGGTGGCCTGAGGGATGTAACTCCAAAGTACAGCCTTGGTGGCAGAATGTAGGGTAAAGAAGGGCCAAAAGAAAATCCACCAGGGCACTGATGCAAATGAAATACAACACGATAAAGGCTTTAAAAATTCATTGAAAATCTTGCCCAGACTGTGTGGCTCAGTGGTTGAGCATCAACCCATGCACCAAGAGGTCACTGGTTCAATTCCCGGTTGGGGCACATGCCCAGGTTGTGGGCCCAATCCCCAGTGGGGGCATGCAGGAAGTGACCAATCGATGTTCTCGCTCATTAATGTTTATATCTCTCTCTCCCTTCCTCTCTCTCGAAAATCAATTAAAAAAATTAAAAATTCACCGATGATATAAAAATGTAAGTATCATTAGCATAAAAATATTTCAAAAAGAAAAAAAGAACAAATGGAGAGGCCATTTCTATTTAGGAAACTGGTTGGGCTTGCTATCAGTACCAAGATAAAAATAATGAAGAGTCTGTTATTTGAGATACAGTGATTTTGCTGGTCATTGTATACCTACCCTTTAGTCAACATAAATATTAAGTGACTCAGATAAGGGAGATTGGAGATAAAGATCTATACTTAAAATAGTTTATAACTGATACTGAATCCATAAGTTTAAAAAATCTAAGGTTAACTCCTCTGGTTCATATTTTATGTTTAGACAGTGCTGTTGGACACCCATTTAAAAAACAGTTGCTGAGATCAGAATGCAAACAGGGACTTGTTGACGTGGTGTTTAAGGTACCTTATGCAAAATTTAGGTTTGTCTAAGCTTGGATTTACATCCTCTATTCTGGAACAACTATGAGCTATTGATCAGCAATGGCCATTTTTGCACTTTTAGGAAGGAATATTTTTGGGTGTTACATGAGGTAGATAGTAAGACTAAAATAAAAAAAGACAATAGTGAGGAGACTGAAAATGACGGCGGAGTGAATGGAAGCTACATAGACCATCTCCCAGGACCAAACTGGAATTACAACAAAAATAAAGACAAATCATCAGGAAAAGGCAACCAAAAAGCAGCTTGGAGGACCACATAACCAGGGACACTGACTCAATCCTGGCAGGCTTACGAAGACACGAGAGGGGGCTGGGAGTCCACGGTGCACAGTGGCCTGGGCTGGGAGCTGCTGCCTCGGCTGGGAGCTGCAGCAGCCTCAGCTGGGACCTGTGGCCTCGGCTAGGAGCTACGTCCTCAGCTGGGAGCAGCACCTGTGGATTAAAGTCCCAAGCAGCTCCACATCACAGAGCCGAGACAGAGGCTTAATTAGCAGCAGCCACTCACCTTGGGCTGCAGCAAAGGGAGGGCAGACTCGACTGGAATTGTGTGGGGTCACTCGGGATTTGGAGGGCACTCAGAGCTTTTGCTGAGTTGCAGCCATGCAAGAATGTGGCCATCTTACTCCTTCCCAGGGCCCTGGAAAGAGGTGGTGACCCCTCCCTCGGATATTCAACTCCACCCGGTGGCCATTGAAATGCTAATTGAGGCCAATTAACAACCAGCATCTGCCCCACCCTCGGGAAATCCTCTTACACTGAGCACCTGAGGGAGTTTTTCATTCAACTCAGAAACAAAGGTTCTTCAGGTGACTGCTACTAATAGCCTCCAGGCAGAAAAACTAGAGGTTAACTACCATTCCCTGGGCTAGGAACTCTAACCAGGAAAGTAAGACTTGACAGTGGTGTTTAACGTGGGTCCTCCCTTCCTCATCCAAACCCAGGAGAGGGAGCCCCAAAGAGCAGAACACCAACACCCACAGGGAAAATTTGGGTGATAGCCACTGTGAAAGCCAAAATGGTGAAACACAGAAACAAAAGCCAAATGAAACAAGAGACCTCGACCAAAGATGAGATAAATGAGGTGCAGTTAAGCAAGTTAACAGAACTAGAATTCAGAGCCATGATCTTGCTCAACAGCATGTGTAAGGACATGAGCACCATGAGTGAAAACATAGAAGTGTAGAAAATCAACCAGTTGGTAATTAAAAACCAGCAAAAAGAAATGAAGAATGACATATCAGAAATAAAAAAACACATTGGAAAGTCTAAATAGCAGAGTAGAGGAAGCTGAGAACCGGATCAGTGAATTAGATGATAGGGTAGAAAAAATCAACCAATCAAAAAACCAAAAGGGAAAAATAATTAAAAAACGAGAAAACAGCTTAAGAGAACTGTGGGACAACTGGAAACATAATAACATTTGCATCATAGGAGTCCCCGAAGGAAAAGAAAATGAGCAAGGGTTAGAGAATATATTTGAAGAAATAGTGACAGAAAACGTCCTTAATTTGGTGAAGGAAGAAGGCATTCAAGTTCAAGAAGCACAGAGAGCTCCAAGTGAGAAGAACCCAAACAGGCCCACACCAAGACACATAGTAATCAAAGTGCCAAAAATTAAAGACAAAGAGAGAATCCTAAAAGCAGCAAGAAAGAAGCAATAGGTTACCTACAAAGGAAACCCCATAAGGCTCTCAGCTGACTTCTCAACAGAAACACTACAGGCCAGAAGGGAATGGCATGAGGTAATCAAGGTCATGAAAAACAAGGATCTGAATCCAAGACTACTCTACCCAGCTAGGCTATCATTAAAAATAGAAGGTCAAATAAAGAGCTTCCCAGACAAAAAAAAAAAAAAAAAAAAAAAGTCTAAGGGAATATATTAGCATCAAACAAACACTGCAAGAAATGTTAAAAGGACTGCTGTAATGAGCAGAAGAAACAGGAAGAAAAACATAACCACACTAAACAAAAATGGCAATAAATAAGTACATATCAATAATCACCTTAAATGTAAATGGATTGAATGCTCCCATAAAAAGACACAGAGTAGCTGATTGGAAAAGAAAGCATGACTCACATATATGTTGTTTATAAGAGACCCACTTCACAACAAAAGACTCACATAGGTTGAAAGTGAAGAGATGGAAAAAAATCTTCCAAGCAAACGGAAAGGAAAAAAAGGGTAGCGTAGCAATACTCATATGTGATAAAATAGATTTCAAAATGAAGACCATAACTAAAGACAAAGAGGGCCACTACATAATATTGAAAGGATCTATCCAACAGGAAGATATAACCTTGATAAACATATATGCACCCAATATAGGAGCACTAAAATATATTAAAAATCTTCTGGAGAACTTCCAAGGAGAAATCGATAGCAATACAATCATAGCAGTGGACTTCAACACCCCGCTGACAACACTGGATAGATCCTCTAGACGAAAAATTACCAAGGAAACAGACTCTAAATGAAGCACTAGACCAAATAGATTTAATATATATCTACAGAGAATTACACCCCAAAACTACAAAATTCACATTCTTCTCAAGTGCCCATGGGACATTCTCAAAGATAAGCCACATGTGAGGGCACAAACTAAGTCTCTACAAGTTCAAGAAGATTGAAATCATATCAAGCATCTTCTCAGATTACAATGGCATGAAACTAAAAATCGGTTGCAACAAGAACATACAAAGACATTTGAACACATGGAAGCTAAATAGTATGTTATTAAACAATGAATGGGTTACCAAGGAGATCAAGGAAGAAATTAAAACTTCCTGGAAACCAATGAAAATGAAAACACAACAACACAAAATCTATGGGATGCAACGAAAGCAGTTCTGAGAGGGAAGTTCATAGTACTACAGGCCTACCTCGAAAAACAAGAAAAGTCTGTCATAGACTATCTAACCTCACAACTTAAAGAACTAGAGAGCAAACAAGAAGAAAACCCCAGAGAAAGTAGAAGTAAGGAAATAGTAAAGATCACAGCAGAAATAAATGGCAGAGTCCAAAAAAAAAAAAAAAAAACAATTCAAACGATCAATGAAACAAAGAGCTGGTTTTTGGAAAAGATAAACAAGATTGATGGACCCTTAGCTAGACTCACCAAGAAACAAAGAGAGAGAACCCAAATACACAAAATCAGAAATGAAAGAGGAGAAGTAACAACTGACACCACAGAAATGCAAAAGATTGTTAACAACTACTATGAACAATTATATGGCAACAAATTCAACAATCTAAGTGAAATGAACAAATTTCTAGAAACACTTAGTCTCCCAAAACTGGACCAGGAAGAGATAGAAAATTTGAACAGACCAATAACAACAGAAGAAATTCAAGATGTAATCAAGAATCTCCCAGCAAACAAAAGCCCATGCCCAGATGGCTTCATGGGGGAGTTTTACCAAACATTCAAAGAAGAACTAACACCATTCTCCTCAAACTATTTCAAAAAATTCAAGAAGAAGGAAGACTTCCAAACTCATTTTATGAAGCCAGCATAATTCTAATTTCAAAACCAGAAAAAGACTCCACAAAGAAAGAAAACTACAGGCGAATATTCCTGATGAACATAGATGCCAAAATCCTGAACAAAATGCTAGCAAATCAGATCCAGCAATACACCAAAAAAATTACTCACCATGACCAAGTGGGATTCATCCAAAGGATGCAAGGCTAGTACAATATTAACAAATCAATAAATGGGATACACCACATAAATAAAATGAAGAATAAAAACCACATGATCATTTTAATAAATGTCGAAAAAGTATTCGACAAAATCCAGCATCCATTTCTGATAAAAACGCTCAGCAATGTGGGATTAGAGGGATCATATCTTGACATAATAAAGGTCATATATGAAAGACCTACAGCCAACATCATACTCAATGGGCAAAAACTAAAAGCATTTCCCTTAAGAACAGGAACAAGGCACTCTTATTTAACATAGTACTGGAAGTCTTAGCCACAGCAATCAGACTGGAAGAAAAAAATAAAAGAGATCCAAATTGGAAAGGAGGAAGTGAAACTATCATTATTTGCAGATGACATGATACTATATGTAGAAAACCCCAAAGACTCCATCAAAAATTTACTAGACTTAATAAATGAATTTGGCAAAGTAGCAGGATACAAAATTGACATCAAGAAATCGATGGCATTCATATACACCAATGATGAAGTCACAGAAAGATAAACTAAAAAAACAATCCCATTTACCATTGCAGCAAAAAAATTAAGATACATAGAAATATACTTAACCAAAGAAATAAAAGACCTATTTGCAGGAGACTACAGGTCATTGAAAAAGGAAATAGAGGAAGATATAAAAAAGTGGAAGCACATACTGTGTTCTAGGATTGGAAGAATTAACATCATTAAAATGTCCATGCTACCCAAAGCAATCTATATATTTAATACAATCCCCATTAAAATACCAATGACATACTTCACAGAAATATAACAAATACTTCAAAAGTTCATATGGAACCAAAAAAGACCTCGAATAGCCACAGCAATCTTAAAGGAGAAGAACAAAGTTGAAGGGATCACTTGAGCAGATTTCAGGTTATACTATAAATCCACTGTAATCAAAACAGCCTGGTACTGGCACAAGAACAGGCATATAGACCAATGGAACAGAACAGAGAACCCAGAAATGGACCCTAGGCAATATGCTCAATTAATATTCGACAAAAGTGGCAAGAACATACAGTGGAGTAAGGACAGCCTCGTTAATAAATGGTGTTGGGAAATTGGACAGCTACATGCAAAAAAATGAAACTAGACCATCAACTTACACCTTACACAAGAATAAACTCAAAATGGATAAAAGACTTAAATGTGACTCATGAATCCATAAAAATCCTTGAAGAAACTGTAGGCAACAAAATTTCAGATATCATACGCAGCAGAATTTTCACTATACATCACCTAAGGCAATAGAAACAAAGGAGAGAATATGAACACATGGGACTACATCAAACTCAAAAGCTTCTGCACAGCGAAGACACAATCATCAAAACGAAAAGGCTACAACTCAACAAAAGGAATACAAAGAACCCAATTAAAAAATGGGCAGAGGACCTAAATAGACACCTCTCCAAACAGGACATACAAATAGCTAAGCGACATATGAAGAAATGCTCAACATCACTAATCATCAGAGAGATGCAAATAAAAACAACAATGAGGTATCACCTCACACCTGTCAGAATGGCCGCCATCAACAAATCATCAAACACTAAGTGTTGGCGAGGGTGTGGAGAAAAGGGAACTCTAGTACACTGCTGGTGGGAATGCAGACTGGTGCAGCCACTATGGAAAACAATATGGTGTTACCTCAAAAAATTAAAAATTGAACTTCCATTTGACCCAGTGATCCCACTTCTAGGAATATATCCTGAGAAGCCTGAAACACCAATCAGAAAAAATATATGTACCCCCATGTTCATAGCAGCACTATTTACAATAGCTAAGATCTGAAAACAGCCCAAGTGTCCATCAGTAGACGAATGGATAACAAAGCAGTGGTACATATACACAATGGAGTACTTTGCAGCTGTAAGAAAGAAAGATCTCTTATCCTTTGAGACGACATGAGGGACCTAGAAAGTATTATCCTAAGGGAAAAAGGCAAACAGAGAAAGACAAGTATCATATGATCTCACTTATTTGTGAAATATAATAAACATAACAGTCTGAGGAATGGGGTAGTCCCAGAGATGTGGAAGTGGGGTACAGACTGACAATCCCCAGAAGAGGGGGTGGTGGGGGAGATATAAACCACTGAACTTATATGCATGTATGCATGGACAAAGGACATGGACAACAAAGCTGGGGACAGGGCAGGGAGGGAGGGGGAGGGGAGAATCAATGGGGGAAAAAGGAGAAACATCTGTAACAAAAATAAATAAATTAATTAAAAAAAGACAATAGTAAAAGACAATAAAAATCTCTCAAAAGAAACATAAAGAAGTAAAATCATCATATTCTCATGTCATGTTTAAAAACAAGACAATAAAATAACTGGGTAAATACATGCAATTACCATGACTCCAAATTTTTATGTTTGTAAGAGATCATAGAAATGAAAAAGAAAAACTAAATTTTTTCCACCTTCCCAAAAGATGAAGAAAACAAGTATTTGCAAAAGAAACAATACCAAATAATGAACTTGCAGAAGTGTGCAACTGTAGTGGAGGTAGACAATGAAAATCAAAAGGATAATGAGATTTTTTAATGACAATTATTATTGACATTAAATTATTAATGGCAAATATTATTTTATTCAGTATTTATAAAAATGGCAAAAGTAGTTTTCTCAGTGATAATGGAGGTATAAGTTGATCCTTGTTTAAAAGCAATTTCTCACAAGTGCATTGTTAAGTTTAAGTTTCTTTTAACAAGTAATTGTAGATGATTATTTACTGTTTTAGGAAATCTCAGCAAGAATAGAAACTACAATAAAGATGTTAACGCTCAGATGTTCATCACACTTTTATATTTATATCAATTAGAAACTAAATGTAATTTATACTTAGAGATAGGATATATATGTACATATGTATATATATGTATACATACATACATACATACATATATATGGAAATATGCAGTATCATTAAAATATTTGTTTTGCAAATTTCAAAACAGTGAGAAAATAGTTGTGACAATGCTATAACGAAGACCACAAACTTGTGTAAACAAAATGGAATTATATACATGTACTTATGTGTACTTAAATGTATATGTGTATACACATAATATTCATGTAAGTGAAACTAAAGTTTGACTGCCTGTCACCACAAAAGCCAATCTCCTGAGATAGATGCTGGTGAAAAAAGATTAATATGAGTGCCAGCATCTTGAGAACTTGAGAAGATGCGGGATTCTTGTCCAAAGCCCATCTTCCTACTTCAGTGTAGGCGGCAGAAGATTTTATCAGGAGGGAGAGAAAAAATAGAACAAAGAAATCAAGGGGGAGGTTTTGAAAAACTTTCTATGTGCAGGCCAGCACAGTCTATTCTGATATGGACCATGCAACTGGTCAAGTGATGGTCCTGTGTGAGTCCTCCTGGTCTTTATCATCCTGATTCTGTGTCATCCTGGTTCTATGGTTGAAGGTCAGTAACTCTCCCGGACCTGGGATGACTGAAGGTCGGAGTTTGAATCTTCAGAAGTTAGTTCCTAGGATTCTTATACAAACATGTTGTTTATTGCAAGCTACATATTATTCAGAGTCAGCATTTACAGAAACAATGTCAAAAGGATGGTGGGGTGAGTGACAATTCCCCACTGTTACACTTACATAAATGTATGTGTGTATATTATGTACATGTGTATATTGTGTGTGTGAGTGTATTTGCATAATAAAGACTGAAAAGTATATCAAAAATTTAATGCTAACTTTATTTAAATGGCATAAAATATTTCAAGTAATAGTCTATCCTTCTGCCAATCGAGTATTTGTGAATACATAGATTTTTTTTGTTCTTCAACATTTATGTGAACACAGGACTTATGTTTTGTGAATACGTTAAGCAAAATAAGATGTATTTATGTATATTAGAACAGATGTGTTATGCTTGTCCACTTGGTTGCTGCAGCTTAAAGAAAATTCTAATTCTGCTGTTGTCAACACCTGCTATTGCAATTGTTCCCTGCAAATAATAACAATAGTACTACTAACTATTGCCTGACACTGTTCTCTAGACTTTGTATGTGATTACTCATTTCATTCTCACAACAAACCTGTTGGGTAAGTACTATTATTATCTTCGTTATACAAATGTAGAAATCAAGGCCAGGATTTCTACTAATAGTTGGAACTTACGTTCTTATCCACCATACTGGGCTACCTCCAAGCCCCACAAATGATTTTGAATTTAAGAACAACTAATTGTGTGGATGGCTGAATGAGAAAAGATGGGGTTGGGGAGGGTCAAATATAGTTAGAGTCTCTCTCTCTCTCTTTCTCATCTTCCTCTGTAACTTCTATGGGGGGAATGTCAAGAGAATGAGACAGAAGTGGGTGCAGAAACTTCTAAAGGAGCCTGGAGAGTCAGGGAGGGTCAGGAATGAAGTGATAGGATGTATGTAGCCAAGAGTGTGCAAGCATCAGGCTGCAGAGGAGGAATAAGCAGCCCCAGAGAATAGGGCTGATGTTGGAGCCCTAGACAGCAAGTCCCAAGGGCTGGCTGCTGAGACTCCTGAAGCTGCCTTGATTTCCAAGCAATTCTCAATTCCAGGTACCAGGTGGTCCATCTCCACTTTGGCCCAGGTGCCTGAGGCTGCTGGTCCACATTCCCACGTGCTTAAAACTTGTGGCTTGAGGACACTAGAATGAAGCTCTGTTCTTTGCATCCAGAGCATGTGGTTCACACAATCCTATGTGCACCTTTGCTGAGACTGGAGGGACGACAGGCCTGGCCATCCTGCCAGTTTGCCTGCTGCTCGGGGAACTGACTGAGCTCATCCTGTCCTTCGTGAGAGGTCCCGAACTGCACTCATGACTACCACCTGCAGCGCAGGGGCTGATGCTTTGGATTTTGCTTAGGTTTCATTGTGGTGTGAGAAGGAAGAATTAAATCTAAACTGCAGGGGCACTATGATAGGGGAATTTTCCAGGGATCTCCTTAATTTAAAAAAGGAAGCATTTTAAGTAGTTTTTCAAGAAGTCTTCTCCTAAAAAAAAGGAAGTGTTTAAAAAAAAACACACAAGCAAACAAATAAATACTCAAACAAACAAAAAAAATTTTGCATGTTATCAGTTTTGTGGCAATGAGAAATAACCTTTGGATGTTATAGATTAACTTTTTAGGAAGTCTACTAGGATTAATTAGAACTAGATTTTTTTTAAGATAAGAAAATATGTATTTCTGAAAATGCAGTCTGCATTAGTAATAAGTACAATTCAACTATGTGACATTTGGTTTAAAAAGGAAAGACAAAAAAATATGTGGGATTCAATCAAGTTCACATATGCCGCTGTCTAGATAGTGTGGATGCGCAAATGCCAAATATAGATTAGAAAAGATAAATGGGATTTTTTCTTCTGACAACAACATTCTTCTAATACATGATATTTAGAGGAGAAAAATATACAAATCTCCTAGAACTGTTAAGAGTGAAGAATTGGAATTATTTTCTTTTGGGAAAATATATTTTGACAAATTATACTAAATGACTTTTCAAAATGTGCAGGGATTAGATTAAACCATTATATTCTAGAGTTGCTATTCGATGAACAGTGAAAAATAGAAAGAGCATTATTATTTATAAATTTGGAAAATATCAGATTAAGCAAAGACTTTTTTCTTAAATTATGAGACTTCACAGTGTTTTTAATATAATAAATAACAGCTCATATTATTGAGTGCTTGCTCTGGATTAGGCCACTATGATAAAATCTGCATGTGATCATCACAACAGTTTTATGAGGTAGGCATTATTAGTAACCCTATTGTAGGGTTAAAAATATTTATTTATTTATTTATTTATTTATTTATTTATTTATTTATTTATTTATATTTTTATCCTCACCCGAGGACTTTTTTTTTTTTTTTGCACTTATCTTCAGATAGAGCAGGAGGGAGAGAGGGAGAGAGAGAGAGAAACATCGATGTGAGAGAGACACATCGACTGGCTGCCACCCGCACAACCCCAGCTGGTGCTGGGGACAAACCGCAATTGAGGTATGTGCCCTTAGCGGGAACCGAACCTGGGACTCTCTGGTCCGCGGGCCAATGCTCTAACTGCTGAGGCAAACCGGCCAGGGTGGATTACAGATATTTAGACTTAGTGAGTTATACAATTCAACTGAGTTTACAGGGACATTAACTGCTATTGTATGGGTCAAAGTCCAAGGTGGAAGTCTTGATTCTGAACTACAGGATAATGTATCACCTCTTCTCAGCCAATGCTCACTGATGCCTCTAATAATAGAATATAGTGTACTGTGCTTCCCAGATTTATTGGCTCTCAGACTTTATAGTTTTTCCAAAGAATCTCAGAGTCCTTTTGTGTTGTGTATCCACTTTGTAAATATTCCATTTTCATTGCCTTACCTACAACCCCTAGCTACATTATTAAGCCTTATTTGTTTGTGTTGGATAGTTTGGGGTTTTGGGTTGTTTTTTTCAAAATCAGAGAAGAAACTTGGTATGGAAGAAGGAAAATCTAAAAGTAGGACATAGGATAATTAGATATAAAAGAAAAAACATATTGCATTGTGCAGAGGATAGAATATCAATTATAAATTCTGGTGGCAATTTAAATCGAAGTGAGCTTTTCCTTATTACTGTTATTAAAATTTATTATTTAAAAAAGTATTTATTTTTAATAGTTTGTTGCTTAGCTAAACATTTGGTCCCTGAAGCAATTCACTGAAGAAACCATTTTAAAATGTCAAATAAACAGAAATAAAGTCTGAAGATTATTTCTGATGCTTTTTTTTTTTACTGCAAATCATAAAATAACAAGACCACAGAGGGTTTTGAGGAAATCACAGCATGGAGTATGAATAAAATGAAGAAAATATGTTTCTTGACCTATTTAAAACATGTATTTTCATCCTTTTTCTTTATTCCTACTGCTTCTTCAATCAAGAAGTTAGTATAACTCAGTGGGAGCTGTAGGTTGGTAAAATTTAATAACAATTTTGTTTAAACTAGAACTGTTTCTCATTTTGACCTGAGAAGAGCAAGTTGGCTCCATTTTAACATAAGCGATCACATAAAGAACACACTAAATTATTTATTTACTGGAAGTATAGCAGAGGTTTCAGGTATATACTCTTCTAATATATCATCTGTATATTATATCGTCAAGTCTCCTTCCTTTGCCATTTATCGCCCCTTTTCCCTCTTTCCACCTCCCCTACCCCCCTTTTCCTCTGGTAATAACCATGCTGTTGTCTGTGTTTATGACTGTTTTCTTTGTTTCTTTCTTTTGGCTTAATCTCTTCATCATTTTTACCCAGCCCCCCAAGTCCTCTCCCCTCTGACAGCTGTCAGCCTGTCCTCTATGTATGCGTCTTTTTCTATTTTGTTTGTTAATTTATTTTGTTCACTGGATTCCACATATAAGTGAAATCGTATGGTATTTGTCTTGCTCTGACTGGTTTACTTCACCTAGCATAATTCTCTCAAGATTTATTTTAAAGCTAGACGAATCAGCACTGTAAGGTTGATGGACAAATAGATCAGTGGAAGAGAATAGAGTCCAGAAGCAGACCTGTACATATGTGGTCAATGGATTTTTGACAAAGCTGCAACTGCAATTCAGCAAAGGGTAGTCTTTTCAACAAGTCAGCAGGGCTGGCCATACCCATGCCTTACCTCATATACCAAAATTGACTCAAATGGATCAAAGACCGTAAGGTATATCTTAAAACTATAAACGTTATAGAAGAAAACACAAGAGAGTATCTTTATGACTATATATATATATATATAAAATAAAGATGTATTAGAACACAGCCATGCCTCTTTATGTATTGTCTAGGGTTGCTTTCTCAATAAAATAGCAGAGTTGAGTAACAGAGATCATTAGATCCACAGTGCCTAAAATATTTACTGCCAGGTTCTTCCTCAAAGTTTACCAACTCCTGCTGAAAATGATAAGGAATAGAAAACCCAACAAAAACTGGCTTCTTGGCTGAAACAATGGACATGCAGGAGGACGATGGCCACAAGGTAGTGCTAATGCTGTGGCTCTGAGTTTTGTGGGTCGACTTCACCTTCAGACAGGTAACATGGCTGCAGGTCTTCAGGGCTGCACAGTACAGATAGTAACATCCAGAGGAAGAGAGACATTGCTTCTTCCTGGGGCCTTGTCTTTAGTATACGGAAACTTGATTCAGATGCTCTCACTGAATTAACTTCAGGTATCCCTGATATCAATGACGGGGAAGTGACATTCTTCTTCCCAAATCATCCTCTTTGTCATGAATTTATGGCCTGGGCTCACTTTCCTGAATCATGCCTGAGTGAG
The DNA here is from genome assembly GCF_014108415.1 of Molossus molossus. Lineage (NCBI taxonomy): Eukaryota > Metazoa > Chordata > Mammalia > Chiroptera > Molossidae > Molossus > Molossus molossus. The sequence goes on along the minus strand of NW_023425366.1, from coordinate 25,418,186 downwards.
GAATGAAATTACTTTTTGACCACTCAGGGTCATTTTTTGGGTGGGGATGGGAAGGTGGGAAGTTAGATGAGGTGACAGTGCTGATACTCCATGTGTTCTTCCTCTTATTACTCCAGAAAACACTTTAATTTTTGTCTGACTCAATTTCCAGGCAAGTTCTCTTTCTTGTTCCCTCCCTCCCTCCCTCCCTCCCTCCCTCCCTCCCTCCCTCCCTCCCTCCCTCCCTCCCTTCCTTCCTTCCTTCCTTCCTTCCTTCCTTCCTTCCTTCCTTCCTTTTCCTTTTCTTTTTTGAGATCCTACTGCTAAAAATAACTACAATATATTAGATTTTTATCTTTATAAATATTCTCAACTGTTGGTTGGCTATGAGTACTCTTTATAATACAAATGAACCATCTTTCTTCATATAATATTATAAGAATTTTAATTATAAGTGTATTTTCCACTTTTAGATGCCTTTTATTATATATTTAAATACTATCTAAATTTTTTAAATTTAGAGGTGTGATGAATTATATAGTTAAATTTTCTAATATCACTTCATTTTGCATTTCTGGAAAGTACCCTTTATTTATGGAGTATTTATTTTTTTAAATATACTCAGATTATATTTTATTTATGATTTTTCATATCTATTTGTAAGTAAGACTAAAGTCTATATTTAGGGTTTCATTGGATTTTGACGTTAGTTATAAAAACTGATATTGAAGCTCTAAAACAGTTTTGAACCATTACTTTCATTTTCTGAATTTGAATATTGTCAACAGAATTGAAATATTTTCCTTCAAGATGGTTTAATATGATTGAATCTTAAAACTGTCTTCACCAGGCACAGTTTTAAATATTGCACCATGATTTATTGGTGTAATAATATTAAAAAATTTATTTTTAGAGAAAGAAGAAAGGATGGGGAGAGAGAGAGAGAGAGAGAGAGAGAGAGAGAGAGAGATGAGAGAAAAACACCAATCAGCTGACATGCACGCCTGCTACCAGGGATGGATAGAACCACAACCCCCGCAACCCGACCTGGAATCAAACCAGCAATCTTTCGGTTCACGAACCAACACCCAACCAAATGAGCCACACCAGTCAGGGCTGGTGTAATAACATTTTGTTTCTCTATTCAATTAGTTTTAGTAACTTATATATAAAAATATTTCAAAATTCTTATTCTATGAACCTTAAATTTTTATTATTTTATTAGTCTTCATTCAATGAACATATTACTATGTAAAACTAATAATATGTATATACATAAACCATTATATAAAAATAATTATAAAACAATAACAAGATAGTTTTTTTTTATTTTTTTAGAACTAAACAAATTATTTCCATTATATAAACTTCAAAACTGGACACAAATATTGTGAACAAAATTAAAATCAAGTCTTAAAAATTGCATGAATAGTTCACATGAGAGAAAAATGCTTTTATTCTATGAAGGAAAAAACAAATACCAGTGCCAGTTATACAATCTATGGGTTGCTATTGAGATGAGATTTCCTCTCTCTATATGCAGTTTTATTTATTTATTATTATTATTATTTTAAGCCTCACCAAAGGACATTTTTCCCATTGCTTTTTAGAGAGGGTGGAAGGGAGGAAGGAAGAGAAAGAGAGAGAGTGAGAGAGAAACATTGATGTGAGAGAGACACATCGATTGATTGCCTCCTGCAAGGCCCCAACCGAACCAGGGATGAACCTGCAACCCAGGTACATGCTCGTGACCAGGAATCGAACCTGTGATCCTTTGTTGTACAGGCTGATAATCTTAACTGTTGAGCCACACTGGTCAGAGCGTTATGTGAAGTTTTATAAATATCTGTTTTTAGCTTGTGTAATATTGCAATTATTCTAAGTTTTCTCCTTGCTTTAGTGACTTTGATATAGAAATATACACATTTAAATAAACTTTTTTTTTTTTTTTTGGTGAAAATATAAAATCACCTCTTAGGCATGATTATGTTTCTAACACTATAAATTAGACCTACCATCCATTTCCTAATTTCCTAAAGCTTTTCTTAGACTAGTACTTATTTCCTTAATAGATGGTTCCAGGAAAGAATAAATCTAGTCTAATTATATAAGAAATTACTTTTGTATTAGAAGGTTGGTAAGCAAGCTATAAGCCTTCAAAAAACCTTACCAGTCATTTCTAGTCAAAGTCATATGAAATCAGTTTCCCTCCTACACATGTTTTGATTGCAAAGCTATTTACTACTTTGCACCCAGAAATGCTATGATTTGTAATAAAAAGTCAATTTAAACAGAGAAACACCTTCAGCATTAACATAGAACTGCATTGCTTTTTTCTTGCAGAACAGCAGGTATATTCCGTCAGGTCTTAAACTAGGATTTCTCCCTAGAGAAATAGATGTGTATGACAATCTTATATTCACAATACAATACTTAAAATTATAGAAGTTTTCTCTGGAATTGTTGCTTTTCCTTTGGATATTTAGTATTTCTTTAAATAGCATAATCTCTTTTTTAAACTATTAGAATTTGAGGAACTCATTTAGCCAGATGAAATATTGGACTATTAAGTATCATTAAGAAAATAAATGAACACTAGAGGCAAGTGTTTATAGTTTCTGAATGATACACTGCCTTTAATAAAAACAAAAGAATTAATTTTCAAAACACATTAGGACTTCCAAAATTAGAATGCCAATTGCAACATTCAAGGTCATGGATATGAACCATTGCTTTATGGTGGTTTAGCTAGTTCACAAACCTCCTGAGTTTTTTTTATTTTTTTATACCTGAAGCTCCTGGATATTTATTATATAACTATTTATTTATTTAACTATTTATGTACTTATTCATTTTTTCCTCTTTTGGGAAAAACTTGAGAGTAACAAATTGTGCCCATTAAATATTACCCTCAAGTATATGGCACCAAAATATGTGTATCTATGTGTCAAAAAGACGCATTTCACACAATCACACAATTCTCACAGAATTCCTGTGAGTCCTCTCTGGTCAATACCAGTTGTCATTTTTCTTCAATATTTTTGCTCAGTTGAATGTAAAGACTTGCCCATGTAATTGACCTCCAATGAGGTAATTATTGGATCTCATATGGTCAATTAATTCTGCCCTAAGAGAGGTTATTAAAGGAACTCATTGGAAGCCAACTTAAAGTTTAACAAAAATGAGGATTGTAGACATGTTTGGACATATGATAAAAAAAAAAAATCAATATGCCTGACCTGTGTGGCTAAGTGGTTGAGCATTGACCCATGCACCAAGAGGTTGCTGGTTGGATTCTGGGTCAGAGCACATGCCCAAGTTGTAGGCCAAATCCCCAGTAGGGGGCATGCAGGAAGCAGCCAATCTATGTTCTCTCTCGTTGATGTTTCTCTCTCTCTCTCCCTCCCTCTCCCTTCCTCTCTCTCTCAAATCAACAAAGAAAAAGAAAAAAAAAAGCAACGTTACCAGCTAAATCTACTGTGGTACTATCTGAATTCCATTTAGCATACTCTATTTATTTAATTTATTATTTTAAATTTCACCTGAGGATATTTTTTCCTTTACCTTCAGATAAAGTGGGACAGATAGAGAGAGAGAGAGAGAGAGAGAGAGAGAGAGAGAGAGAGAGAGTGAAATACTGATGTGAGAGAGACACATCGACTGGTTGCCTCCTGCATGACCCACAACCAGAACCAGGATCAAACCACAACTGACATTCGTGCCCTTGACTGGAATCGAACCCTGACTCTTTGGCCCGTGGGACCACACTTTAACTGCTAGGGCTAGCATACTTTCATATAATAAATAATTGACCAGTAGAGCAGTCTTTTGACTGTTTTTTTTTGTGTGTGTTCTTGCCCTATGCTATTTGCCCCATTGCTTATAGTCAGGCACTGAAGCTGTAACTGGTTAGGAAAAGAAAATCATCTCTGATTTAGACAAATCTTTCTCACTTGGAAGGATTCTTTATGGATGGTCATGTAGGCTGCTCACTGCACGTACGTGCTGGGACCAAAAGGAAACTTGGGGCTGAAATTCATCCTGGGCCCTACTCTTCAAGCCTTTTTCCCTTGCAAAGGAAAGCTGTGACCTCCAAGGAAAGGAGCCCATTTTCTGATTACCCAAATGTGCAGTTGGACTAATGTAGCTACTGAGTTTGGGAAATGCATGTAGTCAGAGAAAAATGTGATAGTAGAATATTGTAAGGCTTCATCACATGCATATATTAAAGATAAGTTAGCCCTGAGGAACACAACCTTAGATTTGTTTGTATCAAACATGTATTACTTGAACATTGTATGTATAGACATCTTTTAAAATATAGAATAAAAAGTTGTATCTCTGGGTTCTAAGCTCCGTTTCTCACTGGGATTTGCATAAGATTTTGACAAATACGACTAAGAGTAAGTATCAGTAAATCAAATAAGTGAAAATAATGAACAGTATTAAACACGCATAAGCCATTAGTAGGAAATTGTCAGGTTGTAATATGCAACTGCCATCTTTCTGGTTCAAAACTGTAAAACATCAAAAAGCTGCTGCTGTCCTGCAGGACCACCACCACGCCCTGCCTTGCAGTCGGCACTGCTTCCCGCCTGGTCACTGCTGCCTTGGACCTTGTGTGATTAGGCCACGATCTTCAGTGAGTAAACATATTCCTCAGTTCTGTGGTGTTCTTGTTCACACATTTACAGTTTCTGAAGGGCACAGTACTATCTCTATGCAGACAAGGAACTGGAGAAATTCATTACTCCTCCTCCAAGAAGTCCCCACATGCATGGTTAACCTGGACACAGAGTGTTGCATGGAAATCTGCAGAGCATTTTACCAGAGTTCTGACTGGGACGGGGTACACCACAGAGCACTTCCTTCCTATTGCCTCAGGGTTACTGGATTGAAGAATTGCTGCTTCTCGTTTGGAGGTTCACTTCATTTCCCATTACTCCCAACTTGACTCAAAGCATTGAGAATTTCCAGTGGAGTACGTTGAAGTAGACTCAGTTTTTTGGCATCATTTTTGCATTAATGTTTTAAATTCTTTCATAACTCTATTGAATGTTTAAATTATCACAGCTCAAGTGAACTGCCTAGCTCCTATAGAAGTCACATACAAAAACATGAGATTACATATTACACACAATCCAAACATTGTGACCTTAAACAAATTTACAGAGAAACTTAAGCAGTATGGAGTTGCCCCAACAGTAGGAGTATGTGAAGCAACATATGACACTACTCTTGTAGAGAGAGAAGGCATCCATGTTCTTGATTGGTCTTTTGAGGATGGTGCACCACCATCCAACCAGATGACTGGTTGGGTCTGGTGTTCATGACTGGTTAGGCCTTATGACAATTAAGTTTTGTGAAGAGCCTGGCTGTTGCATTGCTGTTTATTGTGTTGCAAGCCTTGAGCTCTAGTGTGTGTTGCCCTAACACTAATTGAAGGTTGAATGAAATGTGATGACAAAAGTGGTGTGGAGCTTTGAACAGAAAGCAACTTCTCTCTTTGGAGAAGGATTGTCCTAAAATGCAACTGCGCTTCAAAGACTCCAGTGGTCATGAAGACAACTGTTGCATTCAGTAAAATGGGCACCTGATGCCATTGCCTTGGAAGTGAAACTTGAGACAGGGCCTAATTTGTCATACATATTAGCCAACATGTTGGCTTGGTAAACTAGTCTAATGAAGCATCCATCGGAGTATTCAAAAGAAGTGTTACCAGGCCACAAGCTTGACAGAATTGCAACCTCTCTGTTTGGGTTATGATCAACCTATTTGACACTTAGTAAAAGATTCTTACTGTTCAGCATTTAAAACATGCTTATAATTTGTACCAATTGACTTTTCCTGACATCATTCAGTATTGAGTTACATCTTTAAATCTATTCCTGTGCCAGAATCTTATCAATATATATGAGATTTAGACAGGTTAGGGGCAAAAATAACCAGCACAATACCTGTATATTTTTAGTATCACATGGAACTAAAATCCCAGGAACTTTGAACACGCTGGACCTCGTGTGGTTTATCCCTTCAGTCATTTCACACATAGAAAGTAGGACCACGTAGCTGTTTGCCTGCTCACTTCATGGTTACATCTCCCACATTCACACAAGTACACATCAGGTTCACTCCACTTTTTTCTTTTTGTACCAAGTCTTAGTTATTATTTAATGTCTTTCTATAAATCTCATCTTGTGCTGCTATGGAAATCCTCCATTTTGAAAATCTACACTTTACAAAAGCATAAATCTTTAATGTTTCCAGACAAAAAGCCTTACAGTTAATTTTAATGTTTGCCCTTGGGGTGCAACATATAGGGAAGGCTCGAGAAAAAAATGGGAGGGGGCTAGTAAGTGTATTTATTAAAATGTTGCCTTTGTCTTGTGTGGAACCTGTAGAATATGCTCTTTAGTAAATATTTTTTAATGGTAGACATGTTTTGTTGTAGGTAAAAATTCTTAACCATAAAAACTCTGAAATTTCTCTATTTTTTCATACATTCTGATGTTAAGTTGTTTACCACATTACTTTTTGTTTGAAGTATGACTTTTTTCCCCATTTTCCACCCTCTCTTGCAAAAAGAAAAAAGAAAAAGAAGTAGGTTTCTGCTAATGGATTGAGCACACATCTAATATTTTATATGCCTTTTGAGCTGTGTAACTTAATATTTGGATACTTGATCATTTGTTTTACTGTGTAATTGATAAAATGGAAATGTGTACTGGTGTTAGTTCAACCATATATTTACATTGTCTGGGAATGTGTGGTTTCTGCAGGAGAAATAATTTGTCAGTGTTCACCAGCTTGTAAAAATCTAGTGCAAGAGCATGAACTTCTAAATAAATGCATTTATCATAAAAAATAGTCAAATATTATTGATTTCTTATGGTTCAGTCTGATAGACATTTTGCTAATGAAGCACTAAATCTCAGCCATTTCTCTGACCTGGCATCATATCCCATATCTCACGCCCCTTGTCAAAAGCACAGTTCTAGATCCTTTATCAATTTGCATGTCATTCTGCTTTTCATTCATGAATACATTTATTTCTTCTCTTATTCAGTATTTATTTATTGAATGCCTACTTCTTACCAGTCAACCAAGATTCAGACTTTTTAGCAATCTCAGATAGTAGAAACTTCCAAGTCCTGAGAGCAAAAAGGAACACAGGGTTCTATGATTTCTACCATCTTGAGCCTTAACTGACTGCACCTGTGGACAGATTTTTTTATGAATTTTTATTTATTTTTTTGTTACAGATATTTTACCTTTTTACCCCATTGGCACCCCCCACCCCACCCCCTCCACCCTGTCCCCGGCTTAGTTGTCCATTGGACAGATTTTTTTAATAGAGTTCTGGGAAAGTGTGCAAAGGAGAGAAACTTTGTTTACTAGTAGATTTATAAAATTTTGCACAATCATTAAAATGAAATAAAAATACTGTAACATAGACACATCCTTTTAAAATTTGAGAGCACAAGGACAAAAGGGAAGATTCTAAAGGCTCCCACAGGAAACAACCAATCAAAACGATCACCTATAAAGAATCAAGAATCAGACTTGTTATTAGCGATGCTAGATACCTAGACACTAGACACTACCAAGCTCTAAGGGCAAAATATAGACATGGATTTCACCTGTCAGACAAACTATCCATTTAACAATAGGGAAGATACAATATTTTTAGAAATGCAAGATCTTTACAATGATACATTTCACAAACACAGAAAACAAAGGAAATAACCTACAGAAAGTAAGAAAATAACATCAGCAGAAAGAAAATAAATACAAATCCTTAAAAGCAAGACATAGTATCTAACAAAAGACGAACGAAGGTGTGCCATGAAAATAAATGGCACAATGATAGCTGAGCTGTAAGTCCTAGAAAGCAGTATGTCCACATTATAAGGTTTAAGAGCTCTGTAGAGATGTCCTCAGTTGTCAAGGGAAATAGCTCATTCAAAAACTGGGAGGTCTTAGAGATGTCATGAAAAATACATATACATTATTTTTCAACATAAAAATAAAATCAATGCATTTGAGTAGTTATTGGAGAATAAAAACAAGATATTTGCTTGTGTGGAAAAAAATGTTAAACTTGATCTGAAATACAGCTTTTGTCATTTACTGAAAAAACTGCATGCAAAAAGTAATGGAGAAACTCTAAGGCAGATGCTGGAGACCTCCGCACTTCAGTACTTGATGGATAAATTTTTAATTTTATCTTCTACACAGAGAACAAGCTAAGATTCCCACTGTTTCCTCCTAAATATATCCCCAACACCTTCCAGGGAAACTAGTCCTTGTGCACACATGTAAATAAACTTCCTAAAAGGCTATCACATCTGAAAATATGTACAAATATGAATTTGAGAACAAGGAGAGTCAAAAGTAAATGTAGCCAAATGTGCACCAAAAAATCATGTTGTCATAAATGGCAGTATTTCATCTTTTCTCGTGGCCGAGTAGTATTCCATTGTATGTATATGTACCACATCTTTTTTACAATATGGATGGAGCTTGAGAATATCATGCTAAGGGAAATAAATCAGACAGAAAAAATCAAGAACTACATGTTTCACTCATGTATGGGATATAAAACTGAAAGCAACAAATGAACAAACAAGAAAAACAAACAAAACTTGTAGACATAGACAACAGTAAGGTTGTTATCAGAGTGAAGGGGTGTTGGGGGTAGTGAAGGGTAAAGGGGTCAAATGTATGGGGACAGAAGGAGATATGATTTTGAGTGGTGGACACACAATGCAATATACAGGTGAGGTATCGTAGAATTTTCCACTTGAAACCTACAAAATATTATTAACCAACATCACTTCAATAAATGTGATGGAAATAAAAAAAAATATATGTTTTCAAAGAGTAGCAGGTATTAATTCAGGGGAAGGTGAGAGACTATATGACTGAAGATCTGTAAAGAGGTCACCATAGTTGCTGGGGGAGTAGAATACTAAGTATATTCTCTATTGTTTGAACTTATAATTTTTAAAAGATGGGTTAAAGTAATTTTGATTTTCATAGGTCTGAATTACTCCTCATCTTGACATTTAGAACATTCTTGACTGACACAATTTTATTGACATGTATTACTTGTCTTTTTCTATAGCCCAATTATCATATACTATGCTGTTTTGAATATTGTACTCACAATTTAATATGTTAAATGCTCATTCATTAATGATTTAAATATATGGAAATTTCATAAAGTTAAATCTAATTGCTGAACATTATGTGTGTGTGTGTGTGTATGTGTATATGTATGTATGTATGTATATGTATGTATATGTATGTGTGTGTGTGTGTGTGTGTGTGTATATATATATATATATATATATATATATATATATATTCCCAAATTTATTTCTCCAACTTTGTGTTCTCTTCTAGGCATCAGTCCCATATTTTCATGTCACTGGTAGATATTCTGCTATAGAGTCTCCAAAGTTTCATAAATGTATATTTAAACTCCATTTTTTATAATACCTACTTCTTACTGAATTATTTTACCTAATGTTGCCAATGTTTTTATGCCACTCACTTTCAAACAACATAGCAAACTTAGAGCCCTTTCTCCTCTTTATCTAAATTGTTATGGGTGTTCACTTGAGTTGATGCTTAGTTTTGATTCTCTCTTCTTTCCATCCCCTCTCCGATATTCATTGTCATGCTCTTAACTCTGGTTCTCTATCTCACATTTGAATTATTATTGTAACCTTTTATATGGAAGTTTCATATACATCCTTTCTTCCTTTTAACCCTTGCACACTAAACCAGATTAAAAATGCAAGAACCCTGCAGATGTCTCTCCTCTGCTTGAAAACATTCAGTCCTTAACTTGACTGTCATTTTTTACTATCTGACACAAAAGTAGCGCCAAAGACAGTTTTAAAGACGATATTAGCCCCTTTAATTGTTCACCTGGCACTTCATGCCATTAAACAAAATTGTAATCAAAGTAATGTAAAGTGTTTGCAATCAAATGTAGCCTCAAGATGAGGTCTGGGCTGTGACCTTTCTTTCTCATACAAAACTCTAGTACTACCTCTTATCTTACCCCAAACCAAAGTTTCTGCAATGCCTTCCTATATTCCTCCAACCAAACTGGGCTTGTAACTCAAAATGATTTGTCATAATCTCTTGAATCATTTTGAATTTTGTTATAATACCTGAAATACTATTTCTATTTCTCACTATTACTGAAATACTTTCTATTATTCACAACTCAGTTCAAATTCACCTTTAGCACCTTGACCTCTCCTATTTGATATGATGACTTCCTTCAACAAATTATTTCACCCTGAGCAGTTTTTCTCGGTGGTTAGAGCATTGGCTCATGAACCAAAGGGTTGTGGGTTTGATTCCTGGGCACATACTTGGGTTGCAGGTTAGATCCTGGCTCCAGGGCCACAGCCAATTTGACTCTCTCACATTGATGTTTCCCTCTCTCTCCCTCCTCCCTTCCACGCTATCTGAAAAGTCAATGGAAATATGTCTTCGGTGAGGATTAACAACAACAACAAAATAAGTTATTTCATTTTGAATTAGTTTTTGCTATTATTATTTACTCCCATCTTCTATTTATTAATTTAATCTGTTACAAAACATTTTATAAGAGCTTCACTTGTTAAATTCTTAAGGCTTCTACAAAACTGTGTAATCTTGAAGGTAAAAGCCGAGTTTTTAATTCTTATTTCCCAAGTCTTTAACATAGTAGTAATTTTGCAATTCTGTTAAATAAGTTAAAAGGATCATAAACCATTCTGAATAATTAACTCCTATATATTGCTGTCAAATGTCAATAGTGCTGTTTGAGAAACCCTGATGAGCCAGTGGTTTCTGAAGATATTAACCTGATCCTCAGGCTTCAGCAATATTTCTTAAGAAATGCTGTTATGGGTCAACACAATGTCAGATACTCAAAGCTGCCATTCTAGCATTAACCAGAGAAGCTCTTTAAATAATTATACTAGGTCTTGAGGCTCTTTTTATATCTTGATTAGAAAATGCCCAAGAATCAACAAACCAAAAAATCAAGACACTACTGAGAACCAATATCATGGTTACTATGTACAGAAATCTCAAGATGGGGAAAGAACACAGAGAAATAACTTGCATCAGTGAGATTTCTTGGCTACATGGAGCAGGAGACTGTTCTGGTAGACTAAGGAGAAAGGGGATTTAATAAAAGGATATTTTGGTAGCTCCAGTGATCAAGTGGGAGGAACGACAGGATACACTGCTCTATGACCAATGCCTCCAAACACACCAAGGAACAGTCTGAAAGTTGCTCCTTCCACTAAACTCTAGATGCTACAGTATGCACGCTGCCTCTTCTGTACGCAGAATTCAGCTGTACTGCACCAGCATGCGACTCCTAAGATGCTTCTTTTTTTCTAAGATGTTTCTTTTGCTCCAGGAGCCTTATCTCTCCTGGAGAGAAAGAGAAAGAGGGAGGGAGACGAGAGAGAGAGAGAGAGAGAGAGAGAGAGAGAGAGAGAGAGAGAGAAAACATGACACTACAACAGCTACTTCTACATGTGCTACACAGAGCTGAGTCAGGCAAGTTCTATCTGCTTCAAGAAGTTTAAGTCACGTGCCCACATATCAAGTGCAGAGAAAGCTGGGAAACACAGTATCTAGAATTTTCAACATCTACAGAACAGGCATTTTCTGTCTATTGACCAGATTCATAAAAGGAGGGGATATTCTTTAAACATACATATACTGAATAATCTTCCAAAGTGACCATTAAAGGGTTATAAAATTTTTAAAAATGCTGTCCAGTTTTCACATGAAAATGATTCAAATAAGACACATTATTAATCCCCATAGTTTGTTCCTTTTAAATAAGAAGAGCAATTTTTTATGTTAGATAGAACCATATAACTTCCAAATTAAGATGGTTAAAGTATAACAATAATATACCTATTATAATTAATTTTAAAATTAATACTTCCATTTGACCCAGTGATCCCACTTCTAGGAATATACCCTAAGAAGCCTGAAATACCAATCAGGAAGAATATATGTACCCCCATGTTCATAGCAGCACTATTTACAATAGCTAAGATCTGGAAACAGTCCAAGTGTCCATCAGTAGACGAATGGATAAAAAAGCAGTGGTACATATACACAATGGAGTACTATGCAGTGGTAAGAAAGAAAGATCTCTTATCCTTTGAGATGACATGGAGGGACCTAGAAAGTATTATCCTAAGTAAAAGAAGCCAAGGAGAAAAAGACAAATACCACATGATCTCACTTATATACGGAATATAATGAACATAACAGTCTGAGGAATACGGTAGACCCAGAAACATGGAAGTAGGGCACAGACTGACATCCCTCAGAAGAGGGGGTGGGGGGTGGGAAGAGATAAACCACAGAACTTATATGCATGTATGCATGACCAATGGACATGGACAACTAAGCCGGGGACCGGCGGGGGTGGGGTGGGGAGGGGGGTGCCAATGGGGTAAAAAAGGTAAAATATCTGCAACAAAAAAATAAATAAAAAATTAAAAAATAAATAAATAAATAAATAAAAAGCAAAAAAAAAAATAATGTAAATGAATTATTATTTAGGGTATCCTCTCTCTACATACTTTTTCTCTTTCTATGGTAAGTTAACCAGAGGCTTTCAAGTAGTATTGTATAATTTTTAAGTCACATCTTCAGGTTTGAAAATATATCATAGAATTTGACCTGCTTGAGCAATAAACTACTTTGTAGGCTCTGAAAGGTAGAGACAGTAAAATTGCCAACAATTTCCAGAGTTATCATACCTAGCAATATTTCTGTACCTGGGCTTAAGTAGGAGATGGAAAAAAATAACCAATAACCAAATAAACCACTTTCCTTGTTTTAAGGTTTAAGCTTGAATAGATTTTGAAAGTCAGCAAATTTCATAAAGTTTACGAGAATCTGGAGGATCAAGGCTACATCCTAAGGGTGGAGCTTTGGGAGGCGTGGTGATTTTTTTTTTTTTTTAATCCTCACCCAAGGACATTTTTTCGTTTTTTGTTCAGATAGAGTGGGAGGGAGAGAGAGAGAGAGAGAGAGAGAGAAACATCGATGTGAAAGGGACACATCGAGTGGCCGCCACCCACAGGACCCAACCAGGGCTGGGGACAAACCGCAACCGAGGCACATGCCCTTAGCGGAACGAACCCCAGTCTGTGTGGATCACAGGCCAATGCTCTAACCACTGAGCCAAACCGGCCAGGGCAGGCGTGGTGATTTTTATGGACTAAAGGAGAGTGTCTTAGATCTTAAGTTACTCTTTAAGAATATTTCTCTCCAGAGATTGTTTATTTTCTGAAATGGAGAAAATTTCTTTTAAGTTCGCTATTACTAGTGGCAGCTTGAAGAGCTATTCACATTTAAATAGCTGTTTCATAGCATCTCATTCTTGGCCAGCTGCATGATCCTGAACGTCTAACGTGCACCCAGGAAAGAGACTGGTATTATAACATCAAAACACTAATGCATTTTGGATGCCATATCTGATATTTTTATTGAGATGTCCTCAGTTATTACATAAGCTGGCTAAAAATCTAACAAAGGATGGTAGAGAAAAAGCTATTTCTATAAAAATTTTGGACCAGTCTATGAATTATTCAAAGTGTAGTTTTTCTCACTTTTCCTCTATCATATGCATATTCTGTCCTTCGGAACATAGTAAATACCCGAGTCAGTGTTATTTTGCATTAGATGTATAACATACTATTTTCCAGATGACTTTAACCACAACATATTTGAATCATGAGACTTTGCTTTTAAGTTGTAATTACTCTGTCATTGACTTGGATGATTTACAAAGTTAACAGCATATAAAACTTATAATATATCCTAAATGCAATATTTTGGGAAGCAGAACTGTAATTTATAAATGGAATTTTATTTATTAACTTGGACTGAGAAGTTGGGTTTGGTACGTCAAAAAATGTCCAGAATTGACAATGTTGTGTGGTTTAACCTAGAGAAATTAAGCTCTTTATTAAAATTATTGAGTGAAAAGTTAACTCTTTGCCATTCCATTTTTCTGGTTCCAATACATTTTGGAGTCTGAGGAGAGTGTAGTGACTATTTCAACTTGTGTCTTCACAAAAATCAGTGAGTGGCTTTACAAATCGCTCTGATGGGACTTAGCACACAATAAAAAAATTTAAAAAAACATCTGTTAAAACACTTCAGCTTTGGGTTTAATATTATGCAGTTTAAATTCTAATAGCCCAAAACTATAAGACTTAAAGAAAAAGATATAAATCACCTTAGTTCCTGACTGAAGACCTTCACACAGCAACTCCTTTCTCCAATGCTGCTTGTCTTTCTTGTTTCCAGGCTTCCTACTCATCCTCCACTAAGCTCTGGCTAATTAAAAACAACTGTGTGTGTGTGTGTGTGTGTTAATATGTGTGTGTATACAGTGGAATATTATTCAGCCTTAAAAGATAAGGAAAGCTGTTATTTGCAACAGCATGGATGAACCTGGAGGATATTTGCTAAGTGAAATAAACTGAGAAAGATACATGCTGCATGGCATTTATTTATATATGAATTTTTTTAAAATGTTGCATTTGTAGCAACAGAGTAGAAAAGTGGTTATCAGGGGCTGGGGGATGGGGAAATATGGAGAGGTTGATAAGAGGGTACAAAGTTTCAGTTATAAGATGAAAAGGTCTGAGGGTTTAATATATTACATGATGACTGTAGTTGATAACACTGTGTTTTATAATTGAAATTTACTAAGAGACTAGAACTTAAATGTTCTTAACTCAAAATGGAGGGGGTAAATAGGCGATAAATGCATTAATCAAGTCAGTGAGGGGAATCTTTTCACAATGTATACATGTATCAAATCACCTTGATATATACTTTAAGTATATTGCAATTTTATTTGTCAATTTTACTTCAATAAATATGAAAACAATATTGGTTGAATAAAATAAAATTCTGAAAAATAAATTGTGTAAAAATGTCCAAAAATAATAATAAAAAGAAACTGCTAAATTTTCCTTAAAAATGATTAAATATATAATACATATTTCATATAAATAAATATTTTAGTATTGTATATATCTATACAGGTACATATAATTGTGTCTCCTTAAACTTCATATGTTGAAAGTCTTAACTTCTATTGTAATTGTATTTGGAGGTAAGGTCTTTAAAGTGGTAATTAAGGTTAAATGAGGCCATAGGGTGGGGCCATGATCCAATAGGACTAATGTCTTTTTAGACAGAGGAAGAGATGCCAGAAATGTGTGCAAAGAAGTAAGGCCATATAAGGACAGAGCAAGAGAGCATCAATCTGCAAGCCTAGGAGGGTGGCCAAGGAAGACATCAACCTGTTGGACACCTTAACCTTGGGCTTAAGATCCTCCATAATAGTGAGAAGAATGTTATTATATAATTATGAACAATGGCACACACAAAAAAATACACACATACAGGTAGAGGCTTCAGAAAAAAAATAAAAAAGAAGCAAGAGAAAGGCATTTCCCCAATATGAAACAACTTACTTGATCAAAATAGGATGCAACAAAGCTGTACATACAAGTCAGATTGGATCCTCAGTTATAGATAAGATAAATAAGAAACTAGGAGAAGTTATCTGTATGTTTTTTTGCATTTATCTCCCAAGAAAGAATAGCCAGTAGATATTTTTTGAGGAAAAAATCCATAACAAAAGGACCAACCAATATAGTCTAGATATAGAGCGAGCTAACATATAGCTTGATTTTAAGTAATTGGTGCATTGTAAGAAAAATATTATTTGCCTATTTTTACTTTAAAGTTGCACAGGATTGAAATATTAGAACTAAAGAGAAGGATATGCCTTTAAAGGATTTAACTGCCAGAAGATTATTTATATTGTTCTATTGACTTTTAACCTGTATGCACAACCTAAGAAGAGAGAGCATGTGATACAACAGTAGAAAAACATACCAACCTTTGCTACATGAAAATAAATTTATTGCCAACAGGACTTAGGATTTACTAAGCAAGAAAAGAGCTAGAAGGGTTAGTAGGATTGTCTAACTAAGAATAAAGTAAAAAAATATATATTGTCTTTGGTTAATAAAACCAAAATTAGAATCTTATGCATATTATTTAAAATAGTAGAGGTAACTAATAAAGAATCAATAATATAATCAAGAGGTTGAATACATTCAGTGTGATAGAAGTGTGATGAATATTATTCTCTTGTAGCAGGAAGTCAATATATATTATATAAAATTATAAATCAAGAAAGAGCTGGATAAACATGGTATTTAGGGTAATGGCAACAACTAGCAATGAACTAAAAATAGAAACTATGAGAAGAAGTCTCCACTGAAGGCGATACGTTGGTGGTGAGAATTGAAATAGAGATTTGCCTTTTTATTCTAAAGTTTTCTGTGCTGTTTGACTTTTTAAAACTATGACAACAAGTAAAAATATCACAAGAAAGCAATTCTCTTTTTTTTAATTTTTTAAAATTAATTAATTATTTTTATTACAGATGTCCCTTTTAAAAAAAAAAAAATGTTTTCAATGATTTTTTTAGAGAGAGAGAAAGGTAGAAACAGATGGAAACATCAATGTGAGAGAGAAACATTAATCATTGATCGGCTGCCTCCTCCATGACCCCCACTGGGGATCAAGCCTACAACCTGGGCAGGTGCCCTGACTGGGAATCGAACCAGGACCTCTCTGTCCATGGACTGATACTCAATCTGCGGAGCCACACTGGTCAGGTCAGATGTCCCTCCTTCCCCTGCCCCCCATTGGCATACTTCTCCCCGCTCTTCATTGCACTGTTGTCTGTGTCCATTGGTTGTGCCTGTATGCATATGAGTTTTTTGTTTACCTCTTCCTGCCCCTCCCACCCCTCTTCCCTCTGAGGTTTGTCAATCTGTTCCCTTCTTTCATGTGTCTGGATCTATTTAGTTCATCAGTTTATTTTGTTCATTATATTCCACAAATAAGTGAGATCAGGTGATCCTTGTCTTTCTCTGATAGGTTATTTTGCTTAGCATAATACTCTCCACATCCCTCCATGTTGTATCAAAGGATAAAATATTTTATTTCTTACAGCTGCATTGTATCCCATTGAGTATATGCACCACGACTTTTTTATCCACTCATCTACTGACGGACACTTAGTCATACAACTCAACAAAAGGATCACAAACAATACAATTAAAATTGGGCAAAGGACCTGAATAGACCCATTTCCAATAGGACATGCAAATGGCCGACATCACTAATGTGCTGTAAAATACTCAACATCAGAGAGATGCAAATTAAAATGACTATGAGATATCATCTCACACCTGCCAGAATGGCTGCCATCAACAAATCCTCAAAAAACAAGTGCTGGCAAGAGTGTGGAGAAAAGGGGGCTCTAGTACACTGTTGGTGGGAATGCAGACTGGTGCAGCCACTATGGAAAACAATATGGCGTTTCCTCAAAAAATTAAAAATGAAGCTGCCATTAGACCCAGTGATCCCATTTCTCAGAATATATCTTAAGAAGCCTGAAACAGAAATCATAAAGAATATATGCACCCCTATGTTCATAGCAGCACTATTTACTATAGCTAAGATCTGGAATTCTCTTTTTAGGGACAAGTGACAATAAATACAAACATTTAGACTACATTTG
The DNA here is from genome assembly GCF_014108415.1 of Molossus molossus. Classification (NCBI taxonomy): domain Eukaryota; kingdom Metazoa; phylum Chordata; class Mammalia; order Chiroptera; family Molossidae; genus Molossus; species Molossus molossus. The sequence continues at coordinate 25,400,533 of NW_023425366.1, read as the reverse complement.
ATTTGCTTATTTTATTTGTACACAAATAAACAGAAACACATCTTTACATTCAAACTTAACATTCACTCCAAAATCCAGATTCCAACTCATTTTCTTTCTAGAAGTTAATACATAGCACAGAGACTATCATGATAGGTGGAGGTAGCTGCATATACTTATTATGCTGGTAAGTCAAATAACCTGCATTTGTTAGACATCATGACATTGACTGTTACCCAGATAAAAAACGAAAACAAAACATAAAATCCAGTACCTTACATCCAGAGTGAACAAAAATGGTAGGTTTTATATTTGGCGTAGGGTGTTTGCTAGTTCCAGTTTCTGTATTTCACTTCTCTCCCAGTACAGTATATGCTTCACAAAGGAAGGAGTTTTTCAATAACACTCTTCTGTTTCAGAGAGCCACACACATTGACTTGGGCATACTAGATGCTCAAAAATATAAGTGAAGTGAAATAAATTACAAAACTTAAATACTAGAAGAGCTCTATAACTCTGAAATAACTGGCCAAGTAAAGTTCACCAAATTAATTCTGACTTAAAAAGCAGTGAAGGAGCTATTTCGATCACCAAATGCTGCTCAGATCCTTCTGGATCAGTCCCCTTGTGCCCATGCAATAACATCCAAGGCTGGGTGTGTACAAGTTTGGTTTCTATCTGTAAATGGATTAGAATTTCCCTCCAGGGCAAATATTCTGTGACATTAACTTGCACTCATGTTCCTTTGCTATTATTGATCAAGGGGTTCAATGAAATGTACTCTCACACAACTGATCCAGTCTATTGTCTGTGCCTTGGATACTTGAAACGTTGTAACACTCAGTGGGAGATACTATTAGTTCTCCTTAAGAAACAGAAAAAAATAAAATCTGTAGATTTGTGATAATAAATCCCTAGTAAAATAAAAATAAATGAGAGCTCTTTCATGGAAAAGCTCCCAATACTGCAATGGTGTTTATACTCCAATGAAATCCCTCTAGTAATTGCATCTCAGTTATTTTAGCATGTATTAAATGTATTTTTGTTACATCAATATATTTCTGTAATAAAAGAGTTAAAAATTTTAAAATATACATTTTGCTGGTAGCAGCAAAAGGAAAAACACATTTGTCATACTTTTCTCAGACTAGTAAAAGATATATATATATATATATATATATATATATACACACACATGTTTTTGTATGTATATGTGTGGACTTAAATAATGATATAAGATTTTATCAGGATTATTCTTACTATAATATAATGAATAAAAGGAAACCTCATAAGATTAAATAGTTCATCACAGAATATTTTATACTGATGTCTTTAGGAACCACTTGTTTATTTTTAAAAAATAAAGAGGAATAAATTGAATTTTTAAAATGTGAGTTATTCAATAGCACAATTTGTGGTCAAAGCTTTTAAAAAATTACATTGTAAAACTATTTAAATACTATTTAAAACATAAACTCATATAGGTATGCTATATTATTTCTTCAAAAAGTCTTAACTTGAAAATGGTGCATTAAAATAACAGGATTAAAATGTTGGGTGAAATGCAAACAATGTTATTAACATGGAAAAATATCACAGTTCAGACTATATAGGTTATATTTGGGCATGTACATATGTTACTTCCAATATTCATTCATGGAATCAATTTTTCTACATCTCATCATGACTTCCCTAATCACATTTAAAAAAATATTCTAACACATTTGAGGTATTTTGTACACACACATACAAAATTTACATAATCTTGTAAAAACACTGATCTCTGAAGTAAAACGATAGGTAAAAAAATGAGAGATCAAAATGTAAAATAATTCATTTCTACTCATTTATTCATCAAAAAATTAAAATGAAAACTCAAAAATATTACCTAAATTTAAATTAATTTAAATTTAAATGAAAAGGAGCAGGTGTCAGTGTGTCATTATCTGATATTAATCCTTTGTCCCAGTCCCTTCTATCCTCACTAAACTGACCTTGGTCTGGTTATGCCAGCGTTAGGATAGCAGGAAAGTTTGCTAGTAATGTCCTGGCATTGAAGAATGATGTTACCCCCTGTGTCTTCAGCTGGAACGCTGCCTCAGGGGAACACATGTAGATAGGTGAGGAGAAAGGAGACACCCATTCAGCTGGGCAGAGCTTTTGAACACTCCCTGACAATCAATACAACAGCAGATGCCACCACCAGCTTGTCCTGACATGCTATTCCCAGCTCACAAATGATTTCATTGACTTGGCAGTAGAGAGGTCTTTTAGGGTTTCTCCAATGTCGCCTACTTTTGTTGCTGTCCAGAGGCAAGACCTAAAAAATCGAAAGAGACAGACGTGTTATATTTCACAAAGGATGTCCTTATGCTTTGCAAATTGAAAAATGAAAAGAAAGAGTGGTTTATTTTAATAAGCTCCATGGCCTTTATCCTCTCATTATTCTGTCTGAGGCTTTTTTTTTTTTTAGCCTTTAAGGCATTATACAAAGAAAACAATGAACACACAAAAGCTAAGAGTAGAAAAAATAGGGAAACAGAATTTTAAATGGATTATAAATATAAAATTGAAGGAAGAAAGCACAGATGAAGAACCCCTTCCATCACCAGTCACAAATATTAACTTCTGGTTCAACTGCAAATTTAAGCATCACTACCTGAGCACATTTTATGTACTTGTTAAATTACAGTAGGAATTGCCTGCTCAGGTTTCAGTACATCCAGATACATTTAAAATTGCATCTATAGTTTAGAAATTTTACCTCCTTTTTTGGGACATTTTGTTAACTCGGTTTGAATAAATTAATTATTATTGCATCAGGACTATACTTATCATTATTATATATATTTTTTCTGTCTCATTCACTGGAATATCAGCTTTGTCAACCAAGACATCATGTCTCCTTCTTCTCACTCTTGCATCAACAGTGCCCAGTTGATGTTAGTCAAAATCCAGTAACAGTTGCTGAATCCATGATAAATGGTCGCATGTAATGTGGTTTAGATTTCTGTATAATGAGCTGAGATAACTCTCACCCAATATATTTTAAGAAGTTCAGTGCTCAGATCTCAGTACAGATTTCATCCGAGGCACTGTCCTGTTTGATCAGCATATTTGAGAATCTCCTCTCCTTTTTAAAGATCATTGTTTTTTTGGGTTTTTTTTTAATCCTCACCCGAGGATATTTTTTCAATTTTTTGTACAGATAGAGTGGAAGGGAGAGAGAGGAAGGGAGAGAGAGAGAGAAACATCGATGTGAAGGGACACATCGAGTGGCCGCCACCCGCACGACCAACCAGGGCCAGGGACAAACTGCAACCGAAGTACTTGCCCTTAGCGGGAACCGAACCCGGGTCTCTCCGGACCGCAGGCCGACGCTCTAACCGCTGAGCCAAACTGGCCAGGGCGATCATTGGTTTTTAAATATTTATTTGTGGCAGTTATACTTTCAAATAAATTGGTGTGAGAAATCTCTACTGAATAAAAAGAAAAACACAGAATATTCTTGTCAGAGTGAGATTTTAACATCTTTGTTCCTGTTCTTTGGCCCTGCCCTGCTACCCCCACATGACAGTCCTTGAAGTGTCCAGAGAAATGAAGGCACACCTAGAGCATATATTTGACACACCTAGAGCATATATTTGACCACGTTTGAGAGATTAACTTCTTTTTTGAAGCTGGTGCTTTGTGTCATTTAATTATTAAGGCATTGACATATGATATAATAAATACAAATAATTACTATTAAAACATTAATAAATTTATACACTTGTGAATTCTTCAGTTATGTCACATCTTCTATGTTACCATTTAAAGATAAATGCCTAAAATAGGCCTTTTTTATAAAAAGTGCACTTGACTTTCATTTATTGAATACTAAGCTAATTTTTAGGATTACTTCTTTCTTCATGAATGTCTTTCTGAAAGTTCTAGGGGAGAATCTTTCCTGGTCTCTTTCTAGCTTCAGTGGTGGCCAGCAATTCTTGGCATTCCTTGGCTCAAAGCTGTAGCACTCCTGTCTGCTCCTGACTCCCCATGACAGTCTTTCCTCTGTGTCTATGTTTTTGGGTCCAAATTTTTATCTTCTTATAAGCACAGTAGTCATGTTGCATCTAGGGCCCGTTCTAATCCAGTGTGACCTCACCTGTATTACATCTGCAAAGAACCTAGTATTTCCAAAAAAGTTTACATTCTGAGCTCTGTTGACATGAGTTCTAGGGGAATGTTATTCAATCCAGGACAGCAGTAGTATACAGTCAAATACATTTATGGGGTATAATTATGTTTTATAAACATCAATATGGAGTTTTAGTTGACAATTCACCTCTAAATGATGAGTCACAGGACCTGATCCTAGAGTTGAGACCTGTCAGACTCACATACCTAAAAGCAGAGAAAGCAAAGACAGTCTTAGTAGTCTGAGGAAAGAAATTAATGGAAATTGTGTCATATTCTCTTTGGAAAATAGGCCAAAAGTGATATAATGAGTTTTTTTTTTTTTTTTAAATGAAGATTAGAATCAAAATTATGTTTTCATATTGCTTGGCTCTAGCTCAGAAGAGTTTTAGGTTTTTTTTAAATCACTGAATGTATCAGAAGGCATACCCCATTCTAATTCTTTAAAAATAAATTGGAAAAAATTAAATGAACATTTTTTGGCCAAAAAAAATCCCAAACAGGTTACTTATATAGTAAATAATTTTGCAATCTGAGTATTTCTCCATTTTTGGTGATATCTACCTTTTGTTCATTTATACTAGAACCAATATTGCACTTCAAAATAGTCTTATTTATGTTCATTAAAAAATAACTATGAGTAATTGATTCACATTTTTGGATGGTATATTACATCTTGGATCTAAATATATAAAATAGTTTTTTATGGATAGGTTAAATATTTTTAAAAAAAAATTTTTTTTTTTTTATCCTCACCTGAGGACATTTTTCTATTTTTTGTTCAGGTAGAGTGGGAGGGGGAGAGAGGAAGAGAGAGAGAAACATCGATGTGAAAGGGACACATCGAGTGGCTGCCACCCGCACGACCAACCAGGGCCGGGGACAAACTGCAACCGAGGTACATGCCCTTAGCGGGAACCGAACCCGGGTCTCTCGGGACCGCAGGCTGACGCTCTAACCACTGAGCCAAACCGGCCAGGGCTAGGTTAAATATTTTTATTTGCAATCCATTAAATTCTATCTTTTAGCTTTCCACTGGTATCAGAAATTTGCTTTTTAAATATTAAAATATGATATTTCTATCAGAAAAGTTGAGCAATGATCGCCAGAACCAGAGTGCACATGCTTGTCTTCTCGTAGCTCAGCTAGCAAAGAAAAGCAAAGTACTTTGGAGCATAGTGCAAAAGAGGAATGACAGATCTGGGTTCATTTCAAAGTTGAAATAAAGATTTCTTCTTCGCAGATCGAAAAGCTTGGATTATATTCAAAATACATAGGACACTAAAACTGGAAATTATCTTCTAAATCATTATCCAATCCAACCCTTTCATGTAGTAGATAAGGAACCTGAAACCCAGTGAGGCAGGCGTAGCTCTGCTTTATTGTATCCCCAGGACCCAAAGGAATACATTTGGGAGCACACGTGCTTTCCAAATGCTTCATATCCATCAGCATCCTTGGTTCAAGCAAAAGAAGATCTGCACCTGCAGGTGTTACTCAGAGGGGAACAGTGAATGGCTATGAGTGAGAAATCAGGTTTATCAGATGTTTAACTTTCATCCTTTAGAGTACCATCCTGTATCTGTTTAGGTGATTCTAAATAGAATACAAACGAGAGCCTGATAGGTCCAGGATTTCAAAATACATTTCTGGATCCCATGAATTATTATGAGTTTATTCAGAATAAAAGTGAAATACTAAAAATTCACTTTTATTTCACTGCATTCCAGCCCTTCTCAGCCCAGGTGTCTGCCTGGCTTCATTCACAGGCTTTTATCTCCAAATCTTCTTTTCTACCTTCGAGACTTCAGGCCACATAGAACTTTCTTTTAATCTCAGTTTCTTACTGACAGTTTTATTTTTAAACCTAAATCGAAATGTTAGAGAGACATTTAACTTATTTGATCTATCAGGGTATATTTGTCTTCTATGTGAATTGGGCAGAATAGTCACCTAGAGATAATAGGTCATTTAAAACTAAAATCCTGTGCAGCAGAAGCATGCTGGGCCCATAAAACTAAAATCCTGTAAAAACCATGTACCTGGTTTAGTATTTTGCATAATTAGTGACTAAAAGTAGAAAATCTGGTCAAAATACGGGTTTGTCTTACATTTGTGCCAACTATATGTAAACCTGGACTATATTTCCATTTACATGCATCATAGATTATTTTTATTAGTGTGGGGTATAAGTAATGGTCCAATCTAGATGCAATCCTTGAGCTCTCAGCAGCGGTAAGACTTGAAAATCCATTTAAGATACTTTCATGTTCCCATCTCTTCCTCTTTAAATGCCCAGACTCTAGCTTCTTAGCATCTGGAGAGGAGGAGAGTTTGGTCCAGTTTGGTCTCACTTCCATGCACTGACTGCTGAGGTATATTATTTACTGAGTAGTAGTTCTCAATGGTTCTTGAGTTGAAGCTTTAGTTGAATTCCCTTTTCCAGACACTACCATGGTTTCGAGGGGAAATATTGTGATGTTTATAATATATATATTTTTACAGGTATCAATTTTTCAATTTGATGTCCCAAGGAAGAATAAGCTTTCTGCTAAATTGGTGAATACCCTCAAGGTCAATGCTTATATCTCAGCCACCCACGCTTATGTAGTACAAGGTCAAAGTAGCATGTGTTGGACATCTGTCTCCTAATGGGATTCTAGCTCTAGTGAAGAGAGACCACTGCGTGGCTGCTATCTCTTCCAGTTACAGCAGTCCATCAAGTGAGAACCACCCCCATCTAATTTTTAGTTTAGGGGAATCAATGCCTTAGTTGGCTTGAGCACCAAATGTGACAGCCTCATCCATTAGCTTTTTCGAGTCTCAGAACCAATTCCAAGGTTTAGAAAGGACGAGTTCCAGCATCAAGCACATCATAAACTCAGATCACTGTCTGCCTTCTCCACTTCCTTCCCAATGCTAGGATCCATCCACGAGTGCCATGGCTTGGATGTCCTATCATGGGATGTCCTATCACAGGTCTCCTTGATGGGAGCTGTGACATTCCATTTTACTTGTTTTTTTGTAGTTATGAACCTCTGAGAAAAAGTGTAGGGAACCTGGATGCCTATTGTGTGCACCTACTATGCCCAACACATAAATAAGTTCATTTCCTCCCCGAAGTACTTCACACCATGGCTGGGCTGAACTTTCTCAGACCAAACACTTTATACCTTTATCTGCATAATGGAGGAGCTACTCAAGAACAGCTTAAGAGACCTTTATCATTATAGAAAGAAGCCAACACGTTTTTGGTAGAAATAAAAATTAGATTGATTTCTAATGGGACACCCAATTATATTTGTTTTATTTATTTTTATAAATGTGAAAGCAAGAAATTATTATAACTTGAATTTAATAATCAGGGATTATACTTGGACAAGATAATATCTTTAGAAGATGCGAAAGATTGTTTTTTGTTTGTTTTTGGAACAAGGAAAACAGAAAACTCTCATGGAATTTTTTTCACCATTACTTCTTTAAATAGGCTTTATTTTTAGAGCAGTTTTAGGTTTACAAAAAATGGGGTAGATAGTACAAAAACTTTTCATATACCCTATCACTGTACACACAGTGTTCTCTGGTACTAACATTTTGCATTAGAGTGGTACATTTGCTACAATTGATGAACTATAGTGATATATAATTATTAACTAACATACATAGCTTACATTAGGATTCACTCTATGTTGTGCACTCTATGGGTTTTGACCAGTGTGTAATGACATCTATTTATTATTATACTATTATACAGAAATGATTCACTGCCCTAAAAATCTCCTGTGCTCTACCTGTTCAACCCTTCCTCCTTCCCTAAATCCCTAGCAACCATTGATATTTTTACTGTCTTTGTAGTTTTGCCTTTTCCAGAATTTCATATAGTTAGAATCATACAGTACGTAGCCTTATTGACTGACTTTTTTCATTTAATAGTATTTAAGTTTCCTTCTTGTCTTTTTGTGGCTTAACAGCACATTTCTTTTTATAGTTGAAGAATGTTCCATGCTTAGGATTACCATAGGTTGTTCACCTATTGAAGGGTATTTTGGTCATTTTTAGTTTCGGGCAATTATGAATAAAGCTATTTTAAACATTCATGTGCAGGTTTTTGTGTGAACATACATTTTCAACTCATTTGGATAAATATCTGGAAATGTGGTTGATGGATTATATGATGAGAATATATTTAGCTTTGTAAGAACCTTTCCAAATGTCTTCCTAAGTGGCGGCACCATTTTGCATTCCCACCAGCAATACATGAGTGTTCCTGTTACTTTCATGGCTATATCTCATGTCTGAATTGTAATGTAGTAAACAAATGTTTAATAAATAGTCAACTGTGTATACAGCTGAAGATGAACAATTTTTAGAGGATGGATGTTCTACATTAGGTTCTACTTAACAGTCACATTTACCTTATTTTATTTTGAGGAAAAAATGAATATCTTTCTGACTCAGGAAACTTCTTAGAACATGTCTCATAAAATGCACACTGAAATCCGGACCCCCTCCAGAGAAATGCATGCTTTTTACATTTGGTCTTTGCTGATGTCTTTTATTTCCTAGGTTCCACTGCAAATGTGGCTAAAACTACTTTAACTACATTAGTAAAGCAGCCTTCAAGTTATTTTTATTATGAAATATTTTATTTTTAAAGTGAGCTTTAAAAAAATATTTATTAGTTGAAATGTTTTAATTTTAATTTAACACCATAATGCATAGTTTTCTTTCAATATCTGTCTACTCAAATATATGGACACCTTTTTTTCAGTAAACTTTGGAATTTTCTAACTCACTAGTGCTGTGTCAAAAATATATTTATAATTTACCATTGAGCATTTTATAAATTGGGCTTTTTGTTTTTTAACTATTGTTTTCACAACAAGATAGTATTGAAATATGTATCTTTAAGTTTTAGTTAGTTTTCAGTTTGGAGCACATTACTGTCTTGAAAATATTTTCAAAAACATAAGTCGTATGAAAGAATGACACAAATAGCGTAGCAATTAGAGTGACAATAGATCATTAGTTTTCCTATATTAAACTCTAATCTACCCACTATTCATCATCTACTTTAGGGTACCTCTGGTATATTATTGCATGGATGCTCAGAGACATCATGTCTCAGCATTCAACAGCTAACAAAAAAGTGTAGCTAACAACAGCTACACTTTTCAGGAAAACTTACCCTCTTTTATTGTTTACATGAGAAAACTATCTGAGGGGAACATTTTGGAGTAATGCTTTGCCATTTGAAATGACTTTATACACTCTTCCTCCCTGGAAAATAAATCATTAGTTTGCTTGTTATGCTGGTAGCAGTCCAACATTCACTGGTGCGGTTCCTTGTAGGCAAGGCGAAGGTCTGATGTTGGCACCCTGAAGATCTGAGGCTACCTCCTTTGTCTGCCTGTCCCCAAATGTGTCTGCACTGTTCCCCTTTCCTGCTACCAGGCAACTGGAGCGAGGCCTCTCTTCCCTGAAACTAGGTGGCAAAGGAACTCATGCCAGCAATGGAGCAAAAGGAAGCCCATCTGAGCACGAATCCAAGTTGCATCTTTAAATCATCAGTTTCTCAATAAAGCTGATAGTTTGATCACCATCTAATGCCTCTTTCTACTTCCTCATTGCTTCTCAATTCAAAAAAAGAAGGGTTATTATTTAACCTTAGGTTTTATTCCAAGTTAAAATAAGTGTCAGGAGCTACCTATTAAATAATTTAGACAGAAGACAGAAAACATTTATTAATAAGTGTGTTCCTCTATTTATTAATCCCTTTGTATATTCAAAAAACTGTATAAAAGTTATTCAATTTATTTTATTTTTTATCTTCACCTGAGGATATTTTTGCATTTATCTTCAGACAGAACGGGAGGGAGAGAGGGAAGAAGAGAGAGAACATCAACGTGAGAGAGACACGTCAACTGGCTGCCACCCACACCACCCTAACAGGGGCCGGGGACAAACTGAGGTATGTGCTCTTAGCAGGAACTGAACCCAGGACTCTCTGGTCCACAGGCAGACACTGTAACTGCTGAGACAAACTGGCCAGGCCTAAAAGTTATTCAGTTTAATTCCACTGAATCTTGATTAGTGAAAGATTTCACAGAAAAGAGCTCAAAGTTGTTAGCATTGTTAGTACTAGGATTGCTTAAGCATTATTTTTCATAAATGTGTGGTTTATAGAGATTTCCAGAAAAATCAAGAAAACCAGTTTGTTTGTTTTTTTCAAACACAACACATATTTTTTAATGATTCTGATTTATACATTTTTTTCAAACAGCCTGATATATTTGTGGTAGTAATCTAAGGATGTGGGGCTGAAAAACTAAAGACAGAATGCTTCAACTGTGACCTCTATTCTATAGGAAGTGCAGCCCTGTGTACACGGTGGGAGGTATCTGGTAGATTAAAAGAAATGATTTAGCAAAGCAAGAAATTAGTTACAGATTTATCTATCCATCATCTGTGTATCTAATGAGGATTTTCATGTTGGAGAAAGACCAACACTGAGTTGTTGCTTCGTATTCTATGCACATATTTTAGTGGTTTACAATACAGTATGGCATGGTCATTTTAAACATGTTGAAAGTTCAAAACTTAATCAAAGTTATACCAAGCACAAGCACTGCATTGTGCAAAGTCATCTTGTGATGTCAAAAGTTACATCATTTGACTCTCAAAATGTTTTTCTATGGCCCATAGGTTCTTTTCAGCAATTTCTTCATTGTAAACATTTTTTTTTCCTCCAGAAAGAAAGTAAAAGTATTCAAATGCAATTTTATTGCAATGTATTCTGAATGTGGCAATTATCTTTACTAAAATTAAGTGCCCTGGACTGGAAAGTGGTGTGACTGGCCCATATACCTTCTTCAAGACCTACATATCCATCCTCAGGTGCTGCTGATAATATGTATTTCTGATGATTCACTTCTCTGTTCCTCACCGGAATTACCTCCAGCCTTAGAAAACTGCCTTGTTCATCCCTACCAGGGTCAACCTACATCTAATAATTTCTCTCTGTGCCTAATCTTAATTTCTTCACTTCCTTAAATGGTGTGTCTCCCAAGAACACTCCTGAATAGCTCCGACATGAAATTCTTCACCTTAGTGTCTGTTTCTGGGGAATTTAATTTAAGATAGTTGCTACCAACAGGGGACATAGAGACTAAACTTTTAGAGGTGCATTACCTACCCTTTGGTTGGCATTGAGGACTCTGTCAAGGTAAATGGCATATGGGATAACACAGAATACTGGCATATTCTAGCAGTAAAATTGTGGAACACTACTATGGTGGTAAACTTAGATAGGAGTAAATGGAAGGAAACTTATTTTGGGGTGTAATATCGCTGACATTTGAGAAATATGAGAGAGATTATACTTATAGACAGTGGAGTTGGTGGCTCTTGCTGAGTACCATTGATTCACTGAAGAGTGGAAATGATAGGGTCTGGGTGATAAATCACCATTTCAAGAGAAATAGAAAACAGAGTCTTTTTGTTAGTATTTAAGGAAACCTTAATTTCTTGCATCTGGAGGGCAAACAAAAATGATGGACTTGGCTCAAGATTGAATAGTAAAACAGCAGAGCTTCAGTGAAGATTGAGTGCTCAGCCCTAGTATTTTTCTTGCATCAAATTCAAGGGCCCCACAGGGAGGAAGTAGAGCCATGAATATTGAGAAGGGGATACTCAGGCAGATGCAGTTGAGATGCTGATCTTGATTCTACTAAACCCCCTAGGCCTGTAGAAATGAAACACATATACATACACACTTGCTAGATGATAGTGCTTTCTCCTCTTGCATGACTGGGACTAAGGTAAAGCCAGTTAGGTGCATAGGGGACAAACAATTTTCAAATTGGTGCAAAAGCATCCCCAAACCCCCACCCCAGGACATGAGCTCTCCAGGTACCTCACTTGCCTCATCTTATTTCTGGTCTTGCCTCTTGCTTGAAGATCATAAAAAGTACTTAAATTTTGGAGTTCCTTTCAAAAGAATGCTTACACCTCAGGATCTACCCTATCTCCCTTGTTGTCAACCCAACCAATAACAAAGTTCAAATTTTAGCGCAGTATGAAGAAGGGGATGTTAAGCTTTCTAAGAGAAAAGAAGGAATATACATTGAAGGAACTTCAGAATATGTCTAAAATGTGCCAGCAAGAGCTGGGACAAAATACACAGGAATGGAGTCCAAGGCACTAACAAAGGGATGCAGACCATTAAATTAAATATGAGAGAATTATAGTAATTAGAGTCCTTCTTCAGTACAAGATTTAACACCTTGGCAAGGGCCTCATATGATGGTACTAATACACGGCTAGTGTGGCCCTTGGAAATTTGGCAAAAAACAATGGCTTACACTAAGTAGAAATGTCAAATAGTAAAGGAATGGGTCAAAAATGGGCATGCCAAAGTGTATATCATATGTAAGACTAGAAAACTCATCAGTTGACTTTGTTTCACAAGCAGATCCAAAATATACTCTATTTATGGGCAATTCATACAATTAAATCAAAAGTCATGCTCTCATACATAGTCTTAAGTAGTTATCAAACTCAAAAGCTACTCAACAATTGAAGGAGAGGTTGGATATCAATGAGAAAGGACCTTGTAACATCACAGCAAATGCACTAAGCCATAATTCTAAGAACATTTGAGGGTTTCTGAATACTGGTTCTGAATTGATATGAACTATGGACTATGTGACTCTCCTGCCTCCTGTCATAATATAATTCAAAGAGACTTGGACCATCTGGATATTCTGTAAAACAACACATCAATCCATCCTATTGCTGCCATCAAGTGCATTGCACCAGATGAGCAAGACGTGACCAGTATATGGAAAGGCTTGATAAAGAAGGGGGAAAAAAAATCTAAGAAGGTGAAAAGTAAATCTTACCAAGATTTAGAGCTTATCATATAAGTTAAGTTTTTTGGAGTCCAGTAGAATGAGGTATGCTGGGACATCCCCTCTTATAAAGACACATTATTGTATTGGTCTCCTCCTGTCACCAAGAAAGAAACCCGATGCTTGGTAAGCATGTCTCATTTCGGAAGGCAGCACATCCTGCATTTGTTTCTTTTCTTTTCTTTTTTTTTTTATCCTCACCCAAGGACATTTTTGCATTTATCTTCAGATAGAGTGGGAGGGAGGGAGAGAGAGAGAGAGAGAGAGAGAGAGAGAGAAACATCAACGCGAGAGACACATCAAGAGAGACATCAAGGAGTTGCCACCCACACAACCACAACTGGGGCCGGGGACAAACTGCAACTGAGGTACATGCCCTTAGCGAGAACCAAACCCAGAACTCTCTGGTCTGCAGGCTGAAGCTCTAACCACTGAGCAAACTGGCCAGGGCAACATTCTGCATTTCTTTAAGCCATTTACTTAGTGACATGAAGTTCTGCCAGCTTCGAATTGGACCCAATAGGGAAAGAATTGTGCAGTAAATACAGGCTGTGAACCATCAGAACTGCTGCTTGAGCCATAAGATCAGGCTGACTCTCTAGTATTAGCAATATCATGATGAAAAGAGATGCTTGTGTGAACTTTAAGTTGGCCCCATCCAAATAAGAGGATCACAACATAGAACCCCTGGGATTCTCAGACAAAGCCATAGATCATCTGCAACATATAAGTATACAATATTTAAAAGCCAACTTTTGGTAGGCTAGAGTGTGCTAGTAGGGATGGCTTACTTGCATATGAGATATCAAACGACTATGTGGTCAAAGATAGATTCTGTCAGACCCACTAAATCCTAAAGATGGGTAGTCCAAGCAAGAGATCATCACTCATGAAAGTGGCACATTTGGGACTGAGCATGAACAGGACCAGAGAGTATGAGTAAACTACCAAACAGGTGGGCCAGAACTCTATCTGGCCATTTATTAGTGTGTTAAAGTGTCATTACATGAATTCTAGCTTGTGAAGACAGCTTAGTGGAAACTCTGTGAGTAAGAATGAAGGAGCATGACTTTGGTTTAGAACATAAATTTCAGATTCTTAAAATTCATCCTGATAAAATGTTTTTTAGGTTGAGAGCTATGGAAGAAACAGAGAGTGGGAAAGTGGTTTTCAGGGACTTGGGTCAGGGAGGTGAGGAAAATAAGGAGAGGATGATGAAAGAGTATAAACGTTCAGTTATAAGATGAATAGGTCTGAAGATATAATATACAGCATAGTGACTATAGTTGATAACACTGTATTGTATAATTGAAATTTTCTGATAATAGAACTTAAATGTTCTTACCAAAATAAGTAAGTAAGTAAATAAATAAATAAGCATGGTGGATATGTTAATTAACTCAATAGGGGGAATCCTTTTGCAATGTATACGTATATTAAATTATCATGTTGTTCACTTTAAATGTCTCACAGTTTTGTAAATTTTACCTCAGTATAGCTAAAGAAAAAGAATGAGAGTTATAAATAGAAACCTGGATTAGACATATAAATTTGAAATCCTTGGTGTAAAGAAAGCAGTTGAAACCATAGGAGCATTTAATATATTTGATTAAATAGAACCAAATAGAACATTTCAGTTTTGAGGAACTACAGTATTTAATATCTTGGAGAAAGACTATTAGCCTGAAAAAGGGGCGCAGAATTTGCAACCAGGGATGTAGGCAGAAAACTTGAAAACTGGGGTCATGAAGCTAAGAGAAGTTAAGAGGGTCATGTATTTCTGAGAGACCAAGTAAGATGAGAATGTAATTCATTTAATAGTGACAATATTATTTATTTCAGTGAAAAAATGGAACAGATACATATAGAATTGGATTAGTGTGTGTGTGTGTGTGTGTGTGTGTGTGTGTGTGTGTGTGAAATGGAGACAATGAGAAAAGTCAACTCTCAAAATATTTGGCTATAAAGGAAAAGAAAGTTATGAATCTGTGTCTGGAAGCATTATCAAATTGAAAAAAAGCATTGTTTGTTTTGTTTCCTTGCTTGTTTGGTTTGTTTTTTAAAGTGAACTTGTTTAAAAATCGCAAAATTCCAGTTCATGGAGGCTTGCAGCTTTATTTAGGAAATAAAAAGCTGGAGGAAACATGACTCCCACCCTGACAACAGCAACAACAACATCATCAACAATCAGCCCAATATAGACAATCAGCAGATTTACAACTTTTCTTGAACCCAACAGAGAATTGAGGATGTAGAGACACTAACTAATCCACAATCCAAGGATAGTCACCCTCAAGGAGAGACTAGAAATGACCACTTGCTTATGTGGGACAGATGTAACCAAACACTGATAAGAATGTAACTGAACATTTTAGTTAATTACAAAGGCTTGAATGTGACCTAGGATATAGGACCACTTGTGGCCCAGAGAAAAAAAGGAATTAATTTGTACATACAGCCTGTATTGCTAGGAGACACATAAATAAGAGTAAGACTGATAATTGAATCAGAAATTCCTATATAAAACTGTTTCCTAAACCACATGAAGGCTCACAATTCTGTCAAGGTGACTGGGGTCTGAAGATAATTTACAAAACTATGAAACAAGGCAAAGAGACTAAGTGTATCTATTAAAAATAAGTCAAATGCTAGTAAAGTTTTGTAAAATGATTGTTTCAGTTACTTTAGTTATATAGTTTAAAATGACCAATTATTGTTTTTTCTGACTTCATTAACTTTTTATATTTTTTTCAATGGATTTTTTCCCCTTTGGTGAAGGGAAAGTATACTAAAACATTTCTAACAAAATATTGATGAATGATGATTACAGTCTCAGAGCTTGGAGAGTACTGTCAGGATCTGTTTCCTGGAAGGGGTTAGAATGTGTCATTGCAGTTTCTGGTGACAACAGGAGTGAAGAGCTCACTGAGATGGCACAGGGGACCGGGGTAAACCAGTTCATTGTCGGGCACTTCCGTCTGTAACATGGAAAGTGGGAATCCAAGTCAAGAAAAAATAGCATTTTGGTATGTGTCTACAAAAAAGTGTATCAGGTACATTAAAATTTAAAAGTTGATGTTTTAAAAATTACTCAGGATAAGAATGGGTTTTAAAGACTGCTGAAAAAAAAAACACATTTGAAAGAATTTAGAAATGGACATTCCCCCCTAATGCTATGACATTCTGGACAAGAGAGGAAGACGTCCTCTTCAGTTCCTGTCAGGTTTGAAAGGAGAGGATACATGTTGTTTACTCTGATCCAGAAGCCTGCACGCCTTGAGAGGGTTGTGTGAGAAACTGGTTTATTCTGCAGGTCAAGATGAGCATATCCTCAGTTACTAGAGGACCCAAAAATATGAATTCCAACCAGTATAGTGCTCTTGAAGAGTATATGACAAGGGCACCGACACATGCAGATATATAGGATCTTCCTTCATGAGATTATTTTTCCATGAGAAATAAGCTAGAGAGGGCAAACACCATTTCCCTAAGTACTCTTTTAAGAAAATCAGAAAAATATTATTTTTGTTCATAATTATTACCTGCAAAAATGTGTTAGGATGCAATGTTGCCAGAGAGAAAGATTCACTTCTGCTTCAGCAACTTTCAGGGCAGTGGGTGAGTTCGAATAAATCTCTACGTCTGATGATGGGATAAAAGGTTGAGCCACTGTTACAGATCAGGGTGGTTAAATCCACATATTTCTTATTGAGATGATGATTTAACACAACTTGACTCTGACGTTGCTTGAAAAGGCAAAGGAGGTAAGATCTAAGAGAAGCCATGATTCACTGTCTTGTATCAGCCACAGACAATGTGACCGACCATCCTAGTGCCCTGCATCAGAAGCCCAGGGAGAAGTAGGTTAGAGGTGAGGATCTTGTTTCCACCGCTTGCTTTTTCACTTCATTCCTTCAAAAGGCTTTGCTTTAAATGTCTACATAGTAAGAGTGAAAACTTGATATGCCCATATGGATAAATTAGGGAGGAATGAGGATTATCACTGCTACTGTGACTGGGCTCACAGTAAGTGGCGTGAAGAACGTTCTAGATTTCCCTGACTTGTCTACAAGTCCTCACTCTTCCTCAACAGAGTTTGTATTGCCTATTATGCTTTTATGTCATCCACAATTTGAGGCTGGGATCACCTCTCTTATTCCTCTGAATCAGAGCCTTCTAGAACAAGTAACTCTGATTTTCAAAATAGGCAGGAAAGTGTATTTCATAACATTAAATCAGCTAGTCTTTTGTTCTCTGGAATAAATTTACTGCAGGCTTCATTTAGTTCATTGATTTCAACTGATACTGGGTGAGCACCTACTCTTTGCTAGACACTCTTCTAATTACTGTGTTTTAGTATTGATTCAAACCCCAAAAAACCTCTTAGAGCTTGAATCCTAAGCATTAGTAAAGAAATATTTCATGTATGTAAAATGAGAAGGCAACAGTCACTGAGAAGTCTTTTCTTTTATTAGACCAATAGACCAAGGGAAAGTCAGAGTTGAAAATGAATGATTTGACAGGGCTTCTTATACATGTCTTATATATAAAGCAGCAAAATAAAGACTAAAATGCTGTACAGTTGAGATAATATTCAACAATTACAATTAAAAGAAGTAATTTCTGAACAGTAGCCATAGGGAGATTTGTAGTTACATTTTGAAGACCTGTTTTAGTCAATATTTTTCAGCAATTTTTAATGTGTAATATTATATTTTATGTTGGAAAAGGGTATCAAAGTTAAATGCCATAAAAATATAGGTATAGAGATCGAGTAATATAAATGTGCAGAAATCACTTAGAAAAAATTAATTTAAAATAGGCTATGCACATAGGAGGACCTTCCCATGAGGCTTCCGTCTCTCCCCCTCCAGGTGCACTATACACTGGATGTGCCCACTTATCATGCTTACAGAATCATAAGCAAAGCCTAGAGGAATTAAGAAACCACCTTTGGATTGTGGGAAATCAAAGTTCAAATTCTGGCCTTTACTACATATGTCGAACACAGTAGATGCAAGAAATGATAGTTGTTGTTCTAATGTATTTATGGATGTTATCAGTATTATTAATTTTAACATTTTCTTCTTCCCTTCTACATGTACTTAGAGACAGAAGTCATTTAACTTTTTTTTCTCCAGTGCCTTTCAAAGTTTAAGAGATTTGGTGCTTTTAATACATTTTTTGAGTGAATAAAGGAATGAGATGATATCTTAATTTTAGACGAAATGAAGTATAGATGAAAGTAGACAGTTTGAATAAAAGAACCTAGTAATATGTTACCTGTAAGAGTAGAACTGTTGTAGGAATACATTTATGAATGTCTGTTAATGTTTAGGAACAAATGGAGCCAATACAGGGCAGAGGGCATGAATTACCTGCACAAATGATGTACATTGGCAGTGGGTATATGCTTAGTCATTTTAGCTATGTGTAATTCCATTAAGAGAAATAGGGGGTTTAAATGGGGTGAAAGAGTTAAGTTCTTGGAAATACAAAGCATGAAGCATTATTCTTGGGTTAAACCCTGGATTTTGAGAAATGTTAACTTGCCAAGGACTACATCAAAGTCAAGCATGAATTATTAGACACAGATGTGAAGTAAGAAAGGAGAAGCAGCTGCTCTTGGGTTTGCCTGGCCCAGTCAAGGCTTTGGCAGGGTGACATTTTCCTTTTGTTGGAATTGTATAAAAGGATTCATAGAAAGCAAATAATCTTAATATGTACCTTCTTGATAGATGATCTACAAATGGGTTTTCTGTCCTTGATTAAGAGAACAGGCTGTACGTGGGTGCAGAATTTGGGAAGTTTGTAAAAATAAGGCTCAACGTTTGGGAAGTTTGCGAGATTAAGGCCATGTATTTCATTGCATCTCTTGTGGACTGTTTTTCTAAAAGATGTCAATTTTGTTCATCACAGACCTGATTGCATATTTTGACTGTAATACTTTTTATATGTATGTGTGCCTCTGTACAACTTGACCTTTATAAGCACTGGTCTTATATATACAAGACAGATAATAAAAACTAGAATTCTTGCAGAGATTGAGATAATGGATTATCGTGAAGATTTTCTTTAAACGGTTTTTTTTTATTGAAGTTATTAGGGTGATATTGGTTAATAAAATTATATAAGTTTCAGGTGTACAATTCTATAATACATCATCTGTATATTGCATTGTGTGTTTACCACTCCAAGTCAAAACTCCTTCCATCACCATTTATTCCCCTTTTACCTTCTTCTGTCTCCCCCGACTACCCTTTTCTCTCTGTTGTCTGTGTAAATGTGTGTTTTTGTTTGTTTTAAATTATTTCACCTTTTTCAGATACGGGTTTGATATCCAAAATTTATAAAACTCTACACCAATCCCCCCCTCCCACCAAACAATTCAATTTAAAAAATGGGCAAAGGACTTGAATAGACAGTTCTCCAAAGAGGACCTACTGATGGTCAATAAACATGTGAGAAGATGCTCAACATCACTGTGGTGTAGATTTAATCAGATAATAGAGGGAAAACATTTAGCTCTGCATCTGGCACAAAGATAGATCAGAAATTTATCTCTATTACTAGTGAGTTTCTCTCCCATCCTCTAGGGAAGAGACTCATTCATAAATACAAGTTATTTGACACATCCCTTAAACTAAGAGTGCTACTTATGAAAGAAGACTCTTTAAAAGTTGAACTGATGAAGTTAAATAATTTTAACTTTCATAAAAGTATATTAGGGGAAGATGATTTTAATTCCAACAAGATACTTCAAAAATGGGTAGAAAGTGAGACTTTAGTTAGATATTGTGGAAAAGGCAACTGAGAATATAATTTCAATCTTGGAAGAAGAAGCTATCAGAGATATAAGATTATGGTATTTTTCCTTCAAAGAGGGCAATAGTGCTTGACAAGGAGCAACTGGTTTACAGTATCATTAGCATATTATTTTCTTGATACAGTCTTTCAGTTGATTCTAGTCTCTATGTCAATGTTAAATACTTTTTGAATTTTTTATTCAAATAAAGTTTATCTTTTAAATTTATTTTGAATTCTCTAAAACTTTTAGTTATCATATTTAAAAAGGTTATATGCTTATTTATATATTCAGATATTATTTTATTTTATTATTTTTTTTATCCTAACCCAGGACATTTTTTCCATTTTTTGTTTAGATAAAGTGGGAGGGAGAGCGAGTAAGAGAGAGAGAGAGAAACATCGATGTGAAGGGAACACATCAAGTGGTTGCCACCCGCATGACCCAACCAAGGCCAGAGACAAACTGCAACCGAGGTACGTACCCTTAGTGGGAACTAAATCCAGGTCTCCCTGGGCCGCAGGTCAAAGCTCTAACCACTGAGAAAACTGGCCAGGGCTGTTATTTTTTCTTTATCAGTACAATTATGTACCTTGAGTCCACATTTTTGGTAATTCTATTTATGGTGCTCTTCTGTTTATACTAAAACTGTTGATTTGTGTGCATCATATCTGAAACTTCTCATTAGCAGTTATAATGATTTTTAGGTTAATTCCTTTTTAAAAAAATTCTCTCTCTGTCTCTGTCTCTCTGTCTCACACTTTTTTATCAGCATCATTCTAGATACTGAGGATTCAAAAGTGAATACCCAAAAACTGGCAGGATGTGGAGCAACAGGAACTCTCATTTATTGCTGGTGGGAATGCAAAACAACTTTGGAAGACAGTTGGTAGTTTCTTACAAAACTAAACCTATTCTTACTAGCAATTGTACTCCTCGGTATTTACCCAAGTAAGCTGAAAACTTATGTTCACACAAAAACTGCATACAAATGTTTATATAAGTTTTATTCACAATTGTCTAAATGTGGAAGCAACTAAAATGTCCTTCAGTAGATGATGGAATAAGCAAACTGTGGTACATCCATACAGTGCAGTACTTTTTAGTGATAAAATAGATGAGCTATCAATTCACAAAAAAGACATGGAAGAACCTGAGATTTGTATTGGTAAATAAAAGAAATGTTCTGAAAAAGACTATAAACTATGTGATTTAAACTACATGACATTCTGGAAAAAAGCAAAACTCTGAAAACTGAAAAAAACCAGTGGTTGCCAGGGGGTTATGGGGAGAAAGGGCGAGATGGCTAGGTGGAACACAGTGTAATATAATGGTACTGTATGATACTGTAATGGTGGAAGCATGCCATTATACATATGGAAAACCCATAGGATGTACAACACCAACAGTCACCATAATGCAAACTTTAGACTTTGGTTACTAATAATGATTCAATATTGGCTCATCACTACAAGAAATATACAAAACAAATGCAAAATGTCTGACATTAATTAATATAGGATGTGTATAGGGGGATATATGGAAACTTTCTGCACTTCATGCTCAATTTTTCTGTAAACTTAAAACTGCTCTAAAAGATAATCTAATAATAAAAAGTAAATACAATAGACCAGTTTCCATGCTCATGGTGTCTGCATTATGGCGAAGAGGGGTAAATAATGAATAAAAAGATGAATATGGGTGAAGATAAATGCTATGACATTGATAAAAGTATGTGCTCTATATTGATCGGTAATTGTTTGGTGCTGGGCTGAGCATGGTTTAAGAAGGATTTTCTGTATATTTATCTATTTATTTTATCTTTATTGTAAATATTACAGATAGTCCCCCTTCTTTCCCACATTGACAACCTCCTCCTGGCTCCCACCCCACTCCTGCCTTCCCCACACTATTGTCTGTACCTAGTGCATATATGCATATAAATTCTTAGGTTAATCTCTTTCCACCTCCTCCCTTTCCCCCTGAGGTTTGTCAGTCTGTTTCCTACTTCCATGTTTCTGGATCTATTTTGATTATCATCTTATTTTGTTTATTATATTCCACAAATAAGTGAGATCATATGATATTTGTCTTTCTTTGACTGGCTTATTTCACTTAGCATAATTCTCTCCAGGTCCCTCCATGTTGTCTCAAAGGCTAAGAGATCTTTCTTTCTTACAGATGCATAGTATTCCATTGTGTATATGTACCACAGCTTTTAAATTAAATCATCTACTGATGGGCACTTGGGCTGTTTCCAGATCTTAGCTATTGTAAATAGTGCTGCTATGAACATAGGGTGCATATATTCTTTCTGATTGGTGTTTAAGGCTTCTTAGGATATATTTTAAGAAGTGGGATCACTGGATCAAATGGAAGTTCCATTTTTAATTTTTTGAAGAAACACCATATTGTTTTCCTCAGTGGCTGCACCAGTCTGCATTCCCACCAGCAGTGTACCAGAGTATTCTTTTCTCCACACCCTCGCCAACACTTGTTTGATAATTTGTTGATGGCAGCCATTCTGGCAGGTGTGAGATGACACCATTTAGATTAGACTAAGATCAGCTACTTCTGAGAAAAGAAGTTTACATCCTTGAGTTTTCCTCAAAACTACACATTCAACATGAGTTCGAGCAGAGCTGGTTTAAACAGAACATTCTCTAACTGGTTGTGTCACCTCTTTATCTACCTATTTCTAATTCCTGAAAGATCAAGAATAATCATGATCTCACTTATATACGGAATATAATGAACATAACAGTCTGAGGAATACAGTAGACCCAGACACATGGAAGTAGGGCATAGACTGACATCCCTCAGAAGAGGGGGTCGGGGGGTGGGGGGGTGGGAAGAGATAAACCACAGAACTTATATACATGTATGCATGACCAATGGACATGGACAACTAAGCCGGGGACGGAGTGGAGGTGGGGTGGGGTGGGGGGGTGCCAATGGGGTAAAAAGGTAACATATCTGTAACAAAAAAAATAAATAAAAAATTCATTAAAAAAAAAAAAAAAAAAAAAAAGAGTAATCTTTTGAAAATATCAGTTGGAATTATATCATTTCCCTGGTTTAAAATCTTTGTGTGACTTCTCATTTAGAATACAATACCAAATTCCAGCAAGACTTCCAAGCCCTTTGCTATGTGGTGCTTCCTCACTTTCCAACTTAACTCTCCCCCTTCTCTTTTTTCTGCCCCACTAAAATACCATCTTTACAAGGCTCCTCCGGATCCTCTGTTTCCTAAATACATCAAACCCTTTGTGGCTTTAGGGCCTTTGATCTTGCTAGTCTTTCTCTCAAAAATCCTGTCTCATGTGCTCTCTTTTATTTTTATTTTTTAAAATTTATTTATTTGTTTTTGTTACAGATGTTTCTCCTTTTTTCCTCATTGACATCCTTCTCTTCGCTCTGGTCCACATCCCCCCACCTTCACAGTATTGTTGACTGTGTCCATTGGTTATGCATGTAAGTTTTTTGGTTTCAAGTACTCTTTTTAAAATTAAATTTATTGGGGTGACATTGGTTGATATAATTATATAGGTTTCAATTGTACCATTCTATGATTCATCGTCTTTTAAATGGCTGAGTGGAAGAATTTAACAAAATAGGCAGGGATAAAATAGGTGCTCTTCATTCTTCAGTCAAATAGAATGATGGCTCTCTCCCCCCTTAGTTCAGAACTTTAATAATTAAAAGTTCCTTTCACTGTGGCCTCCCTCGGTCTCTTAGTGACATGCACATCCTTTCTTGCTTTTGTCTCCTTAGAATTTATCATGATCCAGCATACTATCACTTTTCTTATAATATTGTTAATTGCTTATATTTCTAATCAGAATGTAATCTTCATCAAGATAGAGACTGTTGTCCCTTTTGTTCACTGCTCTGTCTTCCACACTGAAGCAGTGTCTGGCTCATAAGAACACTCAATAAATAATTGATGAATGAATAAATAAGAGCATAAAAAAATTTTGTAAAATACTAAATGCCTTTAATGGAAATAAGCATTACCTTATTTTAAATTTTCTCTAAAATATCATATAGCTACTACTACCTTACATATTTGCATTTTTTCCTAGATTTCTAAGTGCTTTCTAAATGTGGATATTGTTTTCCACTCATTGACATCCATTTGGGGCTCAATCTGATGTCTGTGGTGTGCCAGACATTCTGTTCACTA
Source organism: Molossus molossus (assembly GCF_014108415.1). Classification (NCBI taxonomy): domain Eukaryota; kingdom Metazoa; phylum Chordata; class Mammalia; order Chiroptera; family Molossidae; genus Molossus; species Molossus molossus. The sequence goes on along the minus strand of NW_023425366.1, from coordinate 25,376,472 downwards.
TAGAGGATGAATAAAATTTTAATTTTTAATATAATGAAGGATAAAAGGAGACTGAATGAATACTTTTTTATTTCAAAGCTGGACTATTTTAGTCTTTATAACTTAAATAAAGGTTTTTAATTAGTTCTGCATAAGATGCTAAATATAAATAATACATAGACAGAATAATTTTATTTAAGGCAACTTAGTGAATATAGGACATTTTCTATATTATTATGGGGAAGCCAGGGTAATTGTTATTGCAACAAACACTTTTTGCTGCAATAGTCAGAAGCACAATACTGATTATTTTTTGGAGTTCTTTGGTTCAAATCAAATTAAGACTATTATCTTTATGTTAAGGGGGGAAAAGGTGAATATATTAGAAGAATAATGAGGTGCTTATAGAATTAAAGGAAACCATGAAAAGCTAGACCTTGGCTGAGATAATAATAAGGCAACATCAGAAACTTCACAGCAGGAACTGGCTTTCAGCAAAAATCCTGTGTTACTCTAGAGAATTAGACTGAATTGAATTGAGGCTCAGGTCTATACCCAGGAGAAATGTAATTGTTTAGCTCTGCCTAATGTCCTGGAATAAGGGAGCCCCAGGAAACGGAGGAGAAGTGTGGTAAGTCAGCAAAAACAAGAGAGTCCACTATGGGCTGATTAAATAGGGGAAGGTAGGTAACTAATGCCAAGAAATCACTGAAAAAAGGAATAAAACATCAATTCATGAAACTGGTATTATAAAGCCTAAAAAGCAGTGTTTTTAAATTGTTATTTTTGTTTGGCTTGGTTTGTATTTAGATGCTTGAAATTTTTAGAATTCAGAAATATTTCACTTTATATATGGAACTTAAGATCTAATAAAGCCCGAGGTCACTTTTACAGCCAACAGACAAAAATTTGAGCATCCTGTATAACTTTACCATATTCCCAAGCTTTTGTTTGATAAGTAATATTGCAAAATTTTATAGAAGAAAACTTAATTTCTAATTGTTTTTTTCCTGAGAGATGGGTGTAGAAAAGAAGTAAAATATAAGGACCTGTTTTTGTGACTGTATAAGTGAGGCCCCATTAGAATCCCAATGAAAATAACTCTTCCTGATGTTTATCTCTAACACTTTGAAAACTTTGGCAGTTTTAGCAAACTCTCATTCTTTAGTCTCACATTTTGGGTAAACATAGTATTACCTACTTACATCTGACAGGTACAAGATATTATTCTCATATTTCTGTGTTTTGTTTTTTTTTAGTGCATGTATGGTTATAGGGGAAGTGTCTTTCTCATAGAAATTAAAAGTCAAGTGAACCTAGTCTTATATTTATGGTGTTTCCTCCGGCTGTCTACGGCTTATTTATGTAAATGTCTATGAAATCATTTCCTTGGTAACCAAAAGAAGCCTGGATCTCAGTGGCTATACTGCAGGCTCATACTTTTAGGCATCAGTTGCATTTAAAAAATAACTGTTGATAAAATATTTAATAAAAACACACACAAAAGACTAATACCAATATGATTATAGAAGTCTTGATAATAGTTTTTATTTGAACATTTTAGCATCTTGTTACACATTAGATACTAGTTAACTAGTTACAATTTAGGATGATTTTTAATTATTATGGATGCCATTTTAGGAAGCTGTGGTTGTAAAACAGTTCCCTTTTCCAAGTTCATTTACAAGGAATTACGAAATTCTGCGACTATGTCTGAATAACATCTAACACTCACATGCTTAATGATATCAAATCACAGAATAAATAAAACTAGACTCCATGGGTCTTCCTGTGCCAGGCTTCCCCAGACAAAGGCTAAAATGAACATCAGAGGTAATTAAAAATTGATTTTAATAGAATCAAATATGTTGTAAACAGTAGCTGGTTATCATTGTTCATTACAAATGTCTTCATTCTGATTTCTAGCTTATCTACATGGCCCTATTTCATATTAAAATTTTAAACACTATCTCCTACTGAATTCATTTTTATTCAACTGTTATTTCTCTCATCCACCTTTTCCCTCCACTTGCCCAGGCCCCTTTTGTCACACTGTTTGTTATCTGAAATACTTATTACAAAAAAAAATTATATGCAATGCTTCCACTTTAGAAATCAATTTATGTCATATTTATGAGATTATAAAAATACAGCCTGGAACTGGAGCTAACCAGAAGATGAAGAGAATTTAGTAGATAGAAGCTGATAATGGCAGGTTTACAATTAACTTCTTTGGAACCTTAGTAATTATTTAAACAAATATATTATTTTTCTATCCAACCTCTTAACCCTTCCATGGAATTTAGGTAGCTATAAAGATCTGTCAAGTTTCAGATGCTTCTGTTTTTCTGAACAACCTTTCTAAAACATTATAATCAAATGGACTCTGTTTCCCTTGCCAGGAACACTGAAAAGACAGCTTGTCTGGTGTTTCTATGACATCATCACTTTCTCCTCCCACCCCCATCCCTTTTTATGCCATGAGTTGTTATTGGCATGCCTTGAGTAGTCTGTCAAAACTACTGTATCACTCTCTTCTGGTCTCTTCCTTTACCACTGAATTAAATGCTTTCATGACAAGCACTGCTTTTCTTCTGTAGCATTCATTGTTCTCATAATCTGCCACTACCTTTTGAGATTAACCATCAGACATCAAAAGATTAAACAAACTCTCACTCAAATAAACATCCTCACTCTGATTCTCTCAATTGCTTTTTAAAACCTCGGTATGTTGCAATCCTGTTTTATATTGGCAAGGGTATGCTCTCACCTTGCAAACACTTTCTCGGATTTGAAATCTTGGAAAAGAATGTAGCATTTTATTTATTTCATAAATAATAGCCTTTGGATTAGTGTATATAAGAGGAGATTAATTACTCTTGATTCTATGAGATCCAAATGTTGAGGCAAATCTAATCTGCCACAATTGCAAAAGCTTATTGGCTGCATATTATTCTTCCATTTTTTCACTGATATACCAAAACAATAATTTAAAATATCAGCATAGGCTGACTTATATTTTGAGAGGTCTGAAATTCTATGCATTGAGTTAAAAAGCACTCACCTAGATGATCCAGATTGCTATTACATGACTACACCTGGACTGCCTGACATCTGAATTCTGCCAGTGTTAATGCTGACGATGGGGTTTCAAATTATTATATTACCAACAGATGCCCAGATAGAGGTTTTATATAGTTTCTTTCAGGAAGCATGTGGAGTTTTAAGGCAAACAGTTGACAAATATGCTGGAACAAAAAAGAATCTTCGCTAAGCAATCTGTTTCCTATTTAGGTTGTGGAACTGATCATTCCAAATGGATTATTGCATGGATGTTTAGCAATACAGACCAATTCATTAGTTTGTGTCCTCTGAAGTGGTGACACCTAAATTGAGATGTGAAGGAAGAGAGAGGATTAAGGATTTATGTAGAAGTCCTGAGTTGGGAAAGAATTGGTCATTCATATGAAGCTAATAAAAGACCAGTGCATTAGGAGTGACAGGAGCTAGGTGGATAATATCACCAGATAGGCTGGGCCCCATTTAAACAGGGTCTTATATACAGTTTCCATTCTACCCAGAGGACTAATAAATTAAAGGAGCCTTTTAAATATTAGAATATCTATTATACGTTCAAACCGTCACTTTGATATTGGGAGAAAAATGGATTAGAACAGGAGTGGGAGTAGAACCATAGATACTAATAAAAAGGCTATTGTAGATCTAAGGAGAGAAAAAAGTGTGGAGAGAGTCCAGATATATTTTATGCAAAAAATGAATAGAGCTTGCTAATAAACAAGATGTTAGAGTAAGGGAAAGGGAGGAGTAAGATGAATTTTTAAGAATAAGAAAATCAATACTAAAGAAACAAAAAAGTGTTTCTAAAAATGTTGAAACACTTTTGATGTTTTTTCATCAAGCATTTAGATTGAAATTGCTCAGCTAGTTGTATGATTTTCTTTTAAAATAATCTCCTGAAGTAAAGAAGAAGATGTTATTTCATTTTATTCAGGATTATTTTTTTACTGGGGTATAAAAAACAAAGAAGGAAGTAAAGAAATTAAGTGTTCTTCAGGTTAGTAATTATAATAATTGATCATAAAATATAACCTGGGCAAAGACAGACATGAAAATGAAATGAGGTTATTGAGAGTAAGAAATTGATAGCATCAATCGATAGGGTATCTTGATGAGATATAGCATTACTGATATGTAGAAAGATAAGGGCATAGGAGTTGTATATTTCACATAAAGATATTTAGGTGATAAACGTATGTAAGTTATAATTATGGGGTAGAACCTGGAACTGAATGGAAGTAAAAGTGATTTGACATCCAGAGGTACAGGATGGAGAAGAGGCAAATGAAAAAGAGACACCCACATGGATTTTCGGCTAATTAAGAATCATTGGGAGTCAGGAGTTAAAGCTTTAATATAAGGAGGAGGCAAGGATGCTGGTATATAGCAAAACTAAGGAAGAGGGATAGTAAGCTTGAAAATATATAGCTCAAATAATTAGGACTTTATTTTCCTGGAGGAGGAAGTAGAGGAAGACATTTTTAGAGGCAATAACTGAAAGCAAGGAGAACACCTTTCATACTTTATGTCCTTGTGGCATAAAGGGATATGGAAGAAAACAAATCAAATATAAAACCCAACTTCACAGAGTGAAAGCCAATTTTCAGTTAACAAGCAAAGGTAGTAGAAATATCTTAAGAGAGGGTCAAAGATATAAGGACCTTTGCAAGTAATAGTGAACATTTACATATATTTTCTTATTTAATTATCATAATCACCTAACAAAGTATGATTGCATCTGTTTTACAAGGGAAAGACTCACAACACTAAAATGTTGACTGACTTGCCCAAGGTCACATATCTAGTAAATATTGGTGCCAGGATTTAAAATCAGGCCATTTGACTTCAGATTCTGAGCTGCTAGTGGCCAAAAAAAAATATACAATACCAAAACAGGATGACACTGGAAATGATGATGGATGAATGGAGAAGTTTTACTCAGGGCAGTAATTGAAGTAATAAGGGAATGAGCTTAAGAGTTTGATCCTCAACTAAAGAAGAAAAAAATACAGATTGGTTCCATAACTGTGACTGAAATGCATTTCTTTGTGGCAAGGATTCTTCTGAAATAGCTGCTCTAAAGTTGAATATATGGTGACTTCATTGTGAAACATGGGCAACACTTGTAGAGTGCAGTAGACATTTCTAGTTCTCGCTAATATCTGGTTCTCCCCTCCTCGGCCATATGAGAAAATGAACTTGCAGCCTCTTTTCAGTTAGGCAGGGCTACAAGACTAATTCTGTCCAAATAAAAGTATTAGAAGAGCTCACATTCTTATATATTTTTCTCTCTGGAGGTCCAACTTACTTAAGGGAGCATTTGAATCCATTCATGCATGTACACTGACTGACCAAGTTACTAGCTCACAGAAAACAAGATGCTAAGTAACTTGCTCTCTGGGATTCTAGGAAACTAATTGCAGTCTGATGGTATGACTTCTGATAATATTTAATGTAAATATTTAATTTTCTTCCAAGCTCAGTCAGTTGAAAGTCCCCAAGTAATTTTTCAGGGTTTTTCTTCCAATGTTATGACAAAAATGAGTTTTCATGGTCAAAAGACCTAGCAGTAAAAGTCATTGAGTAGATGGTGGTTGCTGCCTTGGAAGCTACAATGAGGAGGGCTGCCCCATAGAGTCATCTTCTCTGGAAATGGAATTGTTATGTTAAGCCACTGATAATAGTCTAACTAATCCTGCAAAACACATAGAGGAGGGGCCAGATGCAGAGAACAATGCGAGCAATGGAAGAAAAGTTAGAATGAACAATGGACTCTGTATAAAAATCAGTGGAAAAGACCTAACTCAGTGCTTCTATTCTGTTTTTTCTCAAACCACATGCTATGGTAATGCACATTGTAAGTTTACCAACATGTGGTTTTTTGTTTGTTTGTTTGTTTGTTTTTTGGTAGCTTTTTTTTTCTTCTTCATGACACACCTCATATCTCCAGAAATTAAAATTTGGGAAATGCCTTTCTAAGTCTCAGTTTTTTAATGTGTTCAATTGATATATTAATTATAATCACAGCTCTTAATTATCCACTCTTGATTCAATGAGATAAATTTATCTACCCAGAAAGATGATGAACACAAGTGAGGAAGGTATTAGAAGAGCTCACATTTTTATATATTTCTCTCTCTGGAGGTCCAACTTACTTAAGGGAGCATTTGAATCCATTCATGCATGTACACTGACTGACCAAGTAACTAGCTCACAGAAAACAAGATGCTAAGTAACTTGCTCTCTGGGATTCTAGGAAACTAATTGCAGTCTGATGGTATGACTTCTGATAATATTTAATGTAAAGTTGTCCCACAATGCAGTGGAAGTTATTTCTATCAATAAGTGTGTTTTTTGTTGCAATCACATAGTAAATAAAATTTAAAACTTTTCAATCTGTTGATTGGATCATATCGTTACTCAATGTACAGAACCCTATAGAAATAAAAACGCACAAACAAAAATACTTACACAGGCATACTATAATATATTCTTGCTCATTATAAGTTTATATTGTTTTCAGGAAAAGAAGAACACATGAAAAGATAAACCACATTTAATGAGTTGCCAAAAAGCTGTTGGTGAAGGCCAAAGACATGACCGGAAAGGCCAGGATTTCTTTCTTTTTGTACATCATACCCATCTTGACTGTTTTATAGGAGAGGACTTGCTAATATTCTTGATCAGAGATGGAGAAATAAATTTGGCAGAGATTTCAAACAGAAATCATCTACTTCAGGGTTCCAAAGTACATCAACTTTGTTCTCTACCTTTTTTTTTTATCCTCACCCAAGGACATTTTTGCATTTATCTTTAGATAGAGCAGGAGGGAAAGAGGGAGGAAGAGAGAGAGAGAGAAATATCGATGTGAAAGAGACACATCAACTGGTTGCCATCCACATGACCCCAACTGGGGCCGGGTACAAACTGCAACTGAGGTAGTGGGAACTGAACCTGGGTCTCTCTGATCCATGGGCCGATGCTCTAACCTCTAACCACTGAGCAAAACCGGCCAGGGCGTTCTCCATCTTTTTTTCCCCTCCTGTAAAAAACTTTCCACTATTTCTGCTCAGCAAGTCATAAACACATCTAGGAAGTATCTTTCTTTATGTTTTCTACCTCCTTTGAGTTGTAAAACAAATTAGAATTTCCAAAATAAAGTTGATTCTCTCTTTCATTCTTTTCTTTCTTCTCTTTCTCTCTGTTTTTGGCAGTGTAGGATATGGAAATTCTTGGAATCATGGCCACAAATCTTTGTTGGTCTTTTTTTTTTTTTTTTAATCCTCACCCAAAAACATTTTTGCATTTATCTTCAGATAGAGTGGGAGGGAGAAAGAGAGAGAGAAACATCAATGTGAGAGAGACCCATCGACCAGTTGACACCCACATGTCCCCAACTGGGGCAGGAACAAACTGCAACCGAGGTATATGCCCTTAGCGGGAACTGAACCAAGGAATCTTCGGTCCATAGGCCAACACTCTGACCGCTGAGCCAAACTGGCCAGGGTTTTGTTGGTCTTAATCTCTAGAAGAGCCAAGTAGTAAGAGGTCAGAGCTTATATGATAGTCACTGTTGATTAGAATCACAGGGAGACAATCATGGTGAAGGGAGAGGCAAGTTTCATTTTGGAATAACACAGGCAAATAAGAGGCAGGAGAGTATTTTAAGATATAGAACCAGAAGTGAAACCAGATGATTAAAAGAGGCACAAAACGAGAAAAACATCTGACACAGTGTTTGGGGCCCTGTAGAGAATAATGTGAGAAAATATTGAAAACTATAGGTTGGACATAAAATACGAGTTATAAGCAATGTAAGTCACTATAGAGTTTGTGCTGGGTAATGAGTTGGTGTTCCTTTCATCACCCCACACTCCTTTATAACTCTTGCACAATTTTACTTTATATACATCGAAAATATTTTCAGACAAACTTCAGAGGGAAAGGAGATGGGGGGTGGGGTGGGAAGACATATTCAGTTTTGCCAACTACTCCCGAATTCTTTCCTACCTCAAATCTTTTGCTAGTTCCTGTACCTAGAATTATACACTCTCTTGCTCAACATTATAGCACCCTATATTATTCATATATAGTGCCCATAATTTATGTAAACCTTAATTTACATGATGCTAACTTATTTATTGAATATCTTCTTCATTAATATGTAAGTTAAATAAGTTTGGGAACCTCATTAGTCTTACTTACCACTTTATCCTTAGAGCCTGATAAGGATTTCAGAATGGCAAGATTAATCTACCCATCACTGGTGGAAAAGGGTTTTCCAGTACACCAGTGGGTTTTGATCATGAATTAGACTGAGCCTGCAGGTGAGATTGAATAGTATTGGAAGAACAAGAAACACATACTATTATGAGGAATGCCTTTTCTTGAGTCCGAATAGACTTTCTAACTCTCGCTAGCTCTTTCCTTTATGATAACTCCATTCCCAGAACTCTCAGAATCTGTCTTATTCTAAAATTATTGGATCATTCCAAAATAAAATAACACTGCCAACTTAACTTGAACATTTCTATTTCTAGAAAGGTCTGTTTAACACTCCGCAATATCATATTGGTCCTATTTGAATGTCAAATTACTTAGTAGATGGGCCAATGAATATTTCTTGAAATAATTTTTGTTGTCCAGGCAATGGCTCATAATGTAGATTGTTTGGGATGAAATTTTCAAAAAGAATAATCAATTTGCAGTATACATTTCCAATTTTTATTTTTAAAAGAATTAAAATGAAATAAATGCCAAACTTATTACTATTGTTTACCTAATTTTATTTTCAGTGTTTGGCATGTTACTTTGAAGTATCATTTTTATTATGTTTTTCTGTCACTCATTCATTTATTGGACCCACAGTAATATTGTTGTCAATAGTATTTACAAATAGATATAACGTATTAAAAGATATATCATATACTAAGTTGATAATACAATAAAATATTCTGCATTAATCATTGTCCTTTCTCTAAAAGCTAGTTATAATATTTACACTTAAACTAAGGAGTACTAGTGCTTCTTTTGACGATTTATGATTTCTTGAACATAAATTCGAGCACAACCCTTCTGTGTTAAACAAGTGAAGAAAATAAGTCATTGGAATGTAGGAAGAAACACTCAACAAAATGCAAATTAAAAAATATATACATATATATGTAAAAACATATGTGTGTACATATATACTTATTTTGTATTTGTATCTTTATGTACATATACAGATAAATGAAAAAAATAAGATTCAGTACTTCAAAGGCCAGTAAAATAGATAAATTTTTATGTTCTTTCCAGTCTTAAAATTCAGAATTTAATGAATTAGATCTATTCTCTAAGAGTGACAACAAATCAGTGAGACCAAGTGAACATTTTCACTTGATTCAATTGAATCTGTTTTGGAAACAGACTGAAATTCAACAAATTTACTCAACTGTACAGGTGCCTGCTGCATGCCAAGCTTCGAGCCAGGTCATGAGGATTCCAAAGTGAAGGAAACATATGCCCTACCCTGGGGGCTGGTTATAATCTTGTCATTGAGATTGCCATGGCAAACAAATACATGCAGTGATTCTACAATATGAAGAACATTTAGGACCCCAACATAGTCATTTTTTTTTTTTTTATCCTCACCTGAGGACATTTTTTAATTTTTTTTTCAGACAGAGTGGGAGGGAGGGAGGGAGAGAAACATCAACGTGAACGGGACACATCGAGTGGCTGCCACCCGCACAACCCAACCAGGGCCAGGGACAAACTGCAACCGAGATACGCGCCCTTAGCGGGAACTGAACCCGGGTCTCTCTGGAACACAGGCTGACACTCTAACTACTGAGCCAATCTGGCCAGGGCAGGACGTCAACATAATAGATGAAAAGATGTCCATGTGGAATTATTCTGCCTGTGAGTTAGGGAGATGTTCTCAAGGAAGTTTATCAAATGCAGAAAAACTAAACAATACCCTAATTGTAATAGATAAGTAATTGATAAGAGATTGGTGTTTCATTTATCAATTCAGTTAATGAGAAGCTCCATTTTACATTCAGATCTATCAGTCTAGTTATTGTTTTTCTAATGATCTGAGGTCAGGACCATGAATCCCTTCCTTCTGCAGTCTGTTTAATGTCACCTGCAGGTTCAGTCTAATTCATAAACAAAGCTCCATGGTATATTGGAAGCCCCTTCTTCACCAGTGGTGAATAGGTTAATCCTGCTGTGCCAAACTCCATATCCAGTACCCTGGGCATCTGAATAGAAGCCAAGCTGTAGTTATTCATTTTGCTCTGCCCTGAATAATTTTGGTCCATGTGACAATACTTCTGCTTAAATGTTCTCTTCCACTTCAACTCCTACCTTGGAACTAGAGACCTGTTATTATGAGGCATCCATTTTTTGAGTCTAAATAACTTTCTAACACTTGCCAGTCTTAATGACAACCCTATTCCCAGGACTCTCCACATCTGCCTTATTCCTAAAATTATGGGACCATTCCAAAATAAAACAGCACTTACAGCTTACCTTGAGTATCCTTATTTCTAGAATGCTTTGTTTAACACTTCAAAATATCATATTGGTCTCATTTGAATGTCAACTACAAATTGACTATCCACAATTTATTGGACCCATTTGAATATCAAGTTCAAGATTTCCACACTACCTAGGACTTCAATATGATGTATGGTCTTCATGATACAAACAGATTTTGTTTTGTTTTTTCTTGTTCTTTTTCTTTTCCTAGGACCAGCCTCTGAGTTTCCAGCATACCCAAGCAGTTGTGTAAACATGAGTAACAACAAACATTCTAAAGGGATTATTTTGGGCACTATCAGGTAGAAAAAAACAGAGTATTATTTAATTACTGTTTTAAAACTAATTGTAATATAACAATTTTGTTAAATGATTCAAACATTCAATATAATTTTAGTTGATCAAACACAATAATAATGCTTAAACAAAAGACATGTTGTAGACTTTGTTATAATTAAAACATTTTTTGATTTCTGGGGAATTTGTAAATCTTGTAGACATAGAAATCAATTAAGTTGTGAACAAGGTTTGTTTGTTTGTATTTGTTTATTACACTATAAAACTAAAGTGTTCTGAGCACCAATAATGTTTTGAAACATGCATTAAGATGTTTTCTTATTAGTGAGAGTATAATTGCACAAAGATTTAATAAAGTAGTATGAAGTAATAGAAAGTACACTAGGTTATCACTGCTATCATGAGGTCCCATTGTCTTTACTGACTACTCAGTGATTCTTTTTTCCCCCCAATTATTATTATTTTTGTTACCGATGTTTCTCCTTTTTCCCCCCTAGACACCCTCCTCCCCACCCTGTTCCCCCTGTCCCCTAGCATTGTTGTCTATGTCCATTGGTTAGGCATACATGCATGTTAATTTCTATGGTTTACCTTTTCCTTCCAACCCCCCTTCTTCTGGGGTTTGTCAGTCTGTACCCCACCTCTATGTCTCTGGGTCAATTTTGTTCATCGTTTTGTTTAGTTCATTATATTCTGCAAATAAGTGAGATCATGTGATATTTGTCTTTCTCTGCTTGGCTTGTTATGCTTAGCATAATACTCTCCAGATCCCTCCATGTCATCTCAAATGATAAGAGATCTTTCTTCCTTATAGCTGCATAGCACTCCATTGTGTACAGGTACCACTGATTTTTTAATCCACTCATCTACTGATGGAAACTTGGGTTATTTCTAGATCATAGTTATTGTAAACAGTGCTGCTATGAACATAGGGATACATATATTCTTTCTGATTGGTGTTTCAGTCTTCTTAGGGTATCCTAGAAGTGGGATCACTAGGTCAAATGGCAGTTTACTTTTTAATTTTTTGAGGTAATACCATAGTGTTTTTCAGAGTGGCAGCACCAGTCTGCATTCCCACCAGCAGTGTACTAGAGTCCCCTTTTCTCCCCACCCTCCCCAGCACTTGTTGTTTGATGATTTGTTGATAGCAGCTATTCTGACAGGTGTGAAGTGATACCTTGTTGTTGTTTTAATTTGCATATCTCTGATGATTGGTGATTTTGAGCATTTCTTTGTATGTTTCCCAGCCATTTATATGTCCTGTCTGGAGAGGTGTCTATTTAGTTCCTCTGCCCATTTTTTAATTGGGTACTTTGTCTTCCTTTTGTTGAGTTGTATGAGTACTCTATATATTTTGGAAATTAATCCCTTATCTGATGCATCATTGGCACTTATGGTCTCCCATATGGTGGGTTCCCTTTCCATTTTGATGATTGTTTCTTTTGCTGTGCAGAAGCTTTTTAGTTTGATGTAGTCCCATGTGTTCATTTTTTCTTTTGTTTCTCTTGCCTTAGGTGTGGTATCAGTGAAAATTCTTCTGCAATATGATGTCTGAAATTTTGTTGCCTACATTTTATTCAAGAATTTTTATGGATTCATGAGTTACATTAAAGTCTTTCATCAATTTTGAGTTTATTCTTGTGTATGGTACAAGTTGATGGTCTAGCTTTATTTTTTTGTAAGCAACTGTCCAATTTTCCCAACACCATTTATTGAAGAGACTGTCTTGACACCACTGTATGCTCTTGCCACTTTTGTCAAATATTAATTGGGAATATTGTCTTGGGTCTATTTCTGGGTTCTCTGTTTTGTTCCATTGATCTATCTGTCTGTTCTTGTGCCAGTACCATTCTGTTTTGATTACAGTGTCTTTGTAGTATAACCTGATATCTGATAATGTGATTCCTCCTACTTTGTTCTGTTGTTTTTTGTTTTTTTTTCAAGATTGCTATGGCTATTCGGGGACTTTTTTGGTTCCATATGAACTTTTGGAGTGTTTGTTCTAGTTCTGTGAAATATGTCGTTGGTATTTTGATGGGGATTGCATTGAATCTATAAATTGCTTTGGGTAGTATGGGCATTTTAATGATGTTAATTATTTCAATTCATGAACAAGGTATATGCTTCTACTTTTTTATATCTTCTCTATTTCTTTTTTGAATGCCTTGTAGTTTTCTGTGAAGAGATCCTTTACTTCTTTGGTTAAGTTTATTCCTAGGTATCTTAATTTTTTTGCTGCAATGGTCAATGGGATTATTTTTTTCAGTTAGTCTTTCTGTGGGTTCATCATTGGTATATAAGAATGCCATCGATTTCTTGATGTTAATTTTGTATCCTGCTGCTTTGCCAAATTCACTTATTAACTCTAGTAGATTTTTGATGGAGTCTTTGGGGTTTTCTATGTACAACAGCATGTCGTCTACAAATAATGACAGTTTCACTTCCTCCTTTCCAATTTGAATCTCTTTTATTTATTCTTCATGTTTAACTGCTGTGGATAAGAATTTCTGTACTATGTTGAATAAGAGTGGTGAAAGTGGGCATCCCTGTCTTGTTCTCATTTTTAAGGGGAATGCTTTTAGCTTTTGCCCATTGAGTAAGAATGATGTTGGCTGTAGGTTTTTCTTTTTCTTTTTTTTTTAATTTTTTATTTTTTATTTGTTACAGATGTTTCTCCTTTTTTACCCCATGGGCACCCCCCTCCACATACCTCCCATCCTGTCCCTGGATTTGTTGTCCATGTCCATTGGTTATGCATACATGTATATAAGTTCTGTGGTTTATCTCTTCCTACACCCCCACCTCCTCTTCTGAGGGATGTCAGTATGTGCCCTTCTTCCATGTTTCTGAGTCTACCGTATTCCTTATGTTCATTGTATTTTGTATATAAGTGAGATCATGTGGTATTTGTCTTTTTCTGCTTGCCTTATTTCACTTAGGATAATACTTTCCAGGTGCCTCCATGTCGTCTCAAAGGATAAGAGATCTTTCTTTCTTACTGCTGCATGGTACTCCATTGTGTATATGTACCACTGCTTTTATATCCATTCGTCTACTGATGGACACATGGGCTGTTTCGAGATTTTAGCTATTGTAAATAGTGCTGCTATGAACAAAATTAATGTCAAGAAATTGATGGCATTTGTATACACCAATGATGAACTCACAGAAAGAAACTGAAAAAACAATCCCATTTACCATCATGGCAAAAAAATTAAGATACCTAGGAATAAATTTAACCAAAAAAGTAAAGGACGTATTTGCAGAAAACTACAGGACATTGTAAAGAAGAAATAGAGGAAGATATAAAAAAGTGGAAGCACATACCTTGTTCATGGATTGGAAGAATTAACATCATTAAAATGTCCATACTACCCAAAGCAATCTATAGATTCAATGCAATCCCCATCAAAGTACCAACGACATACTTCACAGACCTAGAACAATACTTCAAAAGTTCATATGGAACCAAATAAGTCCCCGAATAGCCACAGCAATTTTGAAAAAGAAGGACAAAGTAGGTGAAATCACAATACCAGATATCAGGTTATACTACAAAGTGACTGTAATCAAAACAGTCTGGTACTGGAACACGAACAGGCATATAGACCAGTGGAACAGAACTGAGAACCCAGAAATGGACCTAAGGCAATATGCTCAATTAATATTTGACAAAGGTGGCAAGAGCATACAGTGGAGTAAAGACGGCCTCTTTAATAAATGGTGTTGGGAAAATTGGACAGCTACATGCACAAAAATGAAACTAGACCATCAACTTACACCCTACACAAGAATAAACTCAACATGGATAAAAGACTTAAATGTGACCCGTGAATCCATAAAAATCCTAGAAGAAAATGTAGGCATCAAAATTTGGGACATCATATGCAGCAGAATTTTTACTGATACATCACCTAAGGCAACAGAAACAAAGGGAAAAATGAACACATGGGTCTGCATCAAACTAAAAATCTTCTGCACAGCAAAAGAAACAACCATCAAAGTGCAAAGGCAACCTACTGTATGGGAGAACATCATTGCCAATGATACACCAGATAAGGGGTTAATTTCCAAAATGTATAGAGTACTCATAGAACTCCACAAAAGGAAGACAAAGAACCCAATTAAAAAATGGGCAGAGGAGCTGAATAGACACCTCTCCAAACAGGACATACAAATAGCCAAGAGACAGCCCTGGCCAGTTTGGCTCAGTGGTTAGAGCGTCGGCCTGCTGTCCGGAGAGACCCGGGTTCGGTTCCCGCTAAGGGCACGTACTTCGGTTGCAGTTTCGGTTGCAGTTTGTCCCCGGCCCTGGTTGGTCGTGTGGGTGGCAGCCACTCGATGTGTCCCTTCACTTCGATGTTTCTCTCTCTCTCTCCCTTCCTCTCTCTCCCTCCCACTCTATCTGTACAAAAAATGGAAAAATATCCTCGGGTGAGGATAAAAAAAAACAAAAAACAAATAGCCAAGAGACATATGAAAAAATGCTCAACATCACTAATCATCAGAGAGATGCAAATTAAAACAACAATAAGATATCACTTCATACCTGTCAGACTGGCAGCCATCAACAAATCATCAAACAAGTGTTGGCGAGGGTGTGGAGAAAAGGGCTGTAGGTTTTCATATATGGCTTTTATTATGTTGAGATATGATCCCTCTATTCCCAAATTGCTGAGCGTTTTTATCAGAAATGGGTGATGGGTTTTGTCGAATGCTTTTTCAGCATCTATTGATGTGATCACACAATTTTTATCTTTTATTTTGTTTATGTGGTGTATCACATTTATTGATTTACGAATATGGTACCAGCCTTGCATTCCTGAGATGAATTCCATTTGTTCTTGATGAATAATTTTTTTATGTATTGCTGGATCCGATTTGCTAATTTTGATAAGGATTTTGGCATCTGGGTTCATCAGGGATATTGGCCTGTAGTTTTTTTTCTTTGTAGTGTTTTTATCCGGTTTTGGAATTAGGAGTATGCTGACCTCATAAAATGAGTTTGGAAGTGTTCCATCTTCTTGCCTTTTTTGGAATAGTTTGAGGAGAATAGGTATTAGATCTTTGAATGTTCGGTAACACTTCCCTGTGAAGCCATTTGTGCCTGGGCTTTTGTTTGTTGGGAGTTCCTTAATTACATCTTCAATTTCCTTTGTTGTTATTGATCTGTTCAAGTTTTCTATCTCTTCCTGGTTCAGTTTTGGGAGGCTGTGTGTTTCTAGAAATTTGTTCATTTCTCCTAGATTGTCCAACTTTTGGCATATAATTGTTCATACTATGTTTCGATGACTTTTTGTATTTCTGTGGTGTCTGTTGTTATTACTCCTCTTTCATTTCTGATTTTGTTTTTTTGATTTCTCTCTTTTTGTTTCTTGGTGAGTGTGGCTAAAGGTCCATCTATCTTGTTTATCTTTTCAAAGAACCAGCTTTTTGTTTCATTGATCTTTTGAATTGTTATTTTGGTCTCTATGTCATTTATTTCTGCTCTGACCTTTACTAGTTCCTTCCTCTTACTAGCTCTGGATTTTTCTTTTTGTTTACTTTGTAGTTCTTTAAGTTGTAGGGTTAGAAAGTCAATTAGGAATTTTTCTTGTTTCTTGAGGTAGCCCTGTAGTGCTATGAACTTCTCTCTCAGGACTGCTTTCGCTATGTCCCATAGATTTTGTGTTGTTGTGTGTTCGTTTTCATTGGTTTCCGGGAAGTTTTTAATTTCTTCCTTGATCTCATGAGTAACCCATTTGTTGTTTAATAACATGCTATTTAGACTCCAAGTGTTTGAATGCTTTTGTGTGTTTTTATTGTAATTGAGTTCTAGTTTCATGCCACTGTGATCTGAGAAGATGATTGATATGATTTCAATCTTTTTGAATTTGTAGAGACTGGCTTTGTGTTCTAACATGTGGTCTATCTTTGAGAATGTCCCATGTGCACTTGAGAAGAATGAATATTCTGCAGTTTTGGAGTGAATTGTTCTATAAATATCAATGAAGTCCAACTGATCTAGTTCATCTTGTAAGTACTCTATGTCCTCGTTAATGTTTTGTCTAGAAGATCTATCCAGTCATGTAAGTGGCATGTTAAAGTCACCCACTATGATCGTATATCTATTGATCTCTCCCTTGAAGTCTTCTAGAAGTTTTTAAATATAGTTTGGTGCTCCCGTATTTGGTGCGTATATGTGTACCAGGTTTATATTCTCTTGTTGAATTAATCCTTTTAATATTATGTATTGACCTTCTCTGTCTCTTATTATGGCTCTCATTGTGAAGTCTATTTTGTTATATATGAGTGTTGCTACACCAGCTTTTTTAAAATTTTTATTTCTATTTGCTTGGAAAATTTTTTTCTAATTCTTCACTTTCATCCTGTGTGAGTCTTTTGTTGTGAGGTGGATCTCTTGTGGACAGCATATATATATGAGTCATGTTTTCTTATCCAATCAGCTACCTTATGTCTTTTGATTGGAGCATTTAAGCCATTTACACTTAAGCTGATTATTGATAGTATTTATTAGTTGCCATTTTAATTTTATGCCTGTGTTCCTCTCTCTCTCTCTCTCTGTTTCTTCTTCTTACAACAGCCCCTTCAGCAATTTTTTTTTGCAGTGCTGGTTTGGTGATGGGAAATTCCTTTAGCTTTTCTTCTTCTTTTTTTTTTAATCCATGAAGCTCTTTATTCTCCTTCAATTATGAATGATAGCCTTGCTGGATAGAGTAGTCTTGGATTCAGACCCTTGCCTTGTATTACTTTGTACACTTTATGTCACTCCTTTCTGGCCTGTAGAGTTTCTTTTGAGAAATCAGCTGACAGTCTAATGGGAGCTCCCTTGTAGGTACCTTTCTGTCTCTCTCTTGTTTCCTTTAAGATTCTTTCTTTGTCTTTAATGTTTGCCATTTTTATTATGATATGTCTAACTGTGGGTCTTCTGGGATTCATCTTGCTTGGGACTCTCTGTGTTTCCTGGATTTGTGTGACTTTTTCCTTTACCAGTTTAGAAAGTTTTCTGTCATTATTTCTTCAAACAGGTTCTCTATTCCTTTCTCTGATTCTTCTCCTTCCAGTACCCCTATAATGTGAATGTTTTTATGTTTTGTATTGTCCCACAGGTTCCTTAAACTATTTTCCTGCTTTTAAAACTTTTTTCCATTTGCTGCTTCATTTGGGTGTTTTTCTGTACCTTGTCTTCTAAGTCGCTGATTTGGTTTTCAGCTTCTTTTAATCTATGATTGAACACTTCTAAGGTATTTTTCATACCAGCTATGCCATTCTTTATTTCCTCTTGATTTTTATGCATAGCTTCTACTTCTTTATGCATAGCTTCTACCTCTTTTTTAAGCTGAAGTAGTCTCCTGTGAGCTCTTCATAATTCTTATTAAGTTGCTTGTGTTTCTTACAACCAGTTATTCTTAATCATTTGAGAGTCATATATTCCTTTGAGAAGTTAATAAAATTATAAATTATCTTTCCTTAAAATATATACATTTATCTATATACATGTGTGTGTTTGTGTGTGTGTGTGTGTGTGTGTGTACATATACTTTGTGGCAATTACTAAGCAATTAAATCTCAATTTCAAGTTCACTCTCCACACTTTGCTTGCTGATTGTGAAGTTGGATTCAGACCACATTTCTATACTACTGATTTTCTTCCTCTTTGGCTCTGCAAATAAAAGGTATCAGAGGGAGGCTGCAAGGCTAGAGGAAGAAGAGACGTGCTCATTTCTGTTTGCTTCCTATTTGCCTCACGTGGCTTCCTGTCTGCTTGTCATTCCCGTGAGAATCACTGCTACATCTCCTTGTGCTGGCAGCAGCAGTGACTTCAGTCAGCAGTTTTGCCAACAGTTGCAGAACCAGCCTTATCTTTCCCCCCATCTGGGGTGCCAGTTCAGTCCCTCCTGAGTGGTCGGAGTTGAGCTCCCGATGGTCCCTTCTTCATGTTTCTAAGATTTTGTCGTTGCTCTCTTGTTTCCTGAGCAGTAGTTGCTACCTCCATGATAGATACCTCAGCATTTTCTTTTTATCCTTTACACGAATCTAAAAATTTCCTATATTAATTTTCTCCATTCAAGGGGCTGGCATGATTTCAGTTAAATAGGCCCTAGCTGATAAATGCTCTCATATGAACAAATTTTTTTCTTCAACTTTCAGGAGGTTAAATGGTCCTAGATTAAGAAGTGCTTAAGCAGTGTATCTCTAAATACAAATATGGTCTAAAACTCAGTGACTCGTAGGGATATATGATTGGAGGCAGGAGAAAGAGAAAATGATCAATGAAAATCTCAGTGAAAATGTCAGAAATAATCGTGAAAATGTAAAGTAATCATCAAGTCCATCTGCACAAGTTCTGAACCAGAAATGGATTATAATAAACAGAATTGATTATTTATAGGAAAGTGGAAGAGTAAAAGAAAAATTTCATGTGATGAAAGTGGGGGAGTAGCCCTGGCATATGGTCCGTAGGAACAGAGTACAGCTTTTGACCAGCTGAAGGCAACAGGAAGCAGATGAGTGAAAAACATCTTTTCAGAAAGACTTTTATATATATATATATATATAAATGGAAGTGATAGAGCTACAGAATAAAAATTTTAAAAATAACCAGTTACCTGTAAAGTCACTCTTGATGTGCCACAGTATTTCTTATCACAGCAATGCAGTTGCTCAAATTTAGAACCCTGAATGGATTTTCTGCAAGATTCTGGCAGTAATTCTTATACATTATAACTGTCAGTAGAATAATTACATTGTCACTATTAGGAGGTTGTTATTGGCACATTGCTTTTATAGGCGGAATTCCCATTTGTGACATCTCAGTTCTCCTAATCTCTTCCCCTTCTCTGCTAATAGGAAAAGAATCACTATGGAGGTATAAGATTAGGGGCCAGAGGTTACACACACACACACACACACACACACACACACACACACACAAGAAAACAAAAAGACAAAACCTTTTCCTCTGAGAACCTAACTCCTAACAGAAGAGAATCCAATTTAATAAAACTCAAATAAGTCCCCTAAGGAAGTAAAGGGAGAAATTAATGCTAGAACTAAGGATGATCCAATTCAGGGCTCACTAGTAGCAGTACTGTATCATTATTTTTATTCTCCTTCCAAAAATGCCCTTATTTCTGGGGACAAACTGCATCTTTAAATCATTCCTATCACTGCTGCAGTTGACTGTGTACCATCCATCTCTTTCAATTATTTAGCATTCGGGGGATAATGAGGAACTAATTGGGAAAGCCTCATTCTGTCCTTTAGTTTAGGTCACTAAGATTGGACCTGAGTGATGCAGAGATTCATGGGACCATCTGTAGAATTGCACAGTTCAAAGTGACTGTCACTAAATTTTTCTTCTCCCTTAACTGTTATACTAGTGGGGGAAAAAAAAAGTCTCCAAAAAGGAGACATTTTTTAGAAAAAAGTCTAATTAGTTCGTATACATTTGTGAAGAAACACATCACCCTGGGAAGGGAAAGGATAATGAGTTGATTTTATTATATCAGAGAGTGAACTATTTAATTTTTTTTTTGAATTTATTTTTAATTGATTTTTAGAAAGAGAGGGAGGAAGGGGGAGAGAGAAACATCTATCAACTGCCTCCTTCACATCCCCTACTGGGGATCAAGTGTGCAACTTGGGCATGTGCCCTGACCAGGAATCAAACCGGTGGCCTTTTGGTGCATGGAATGACACTCAACCAAATAAGCCACACTGGCCAGGGCTGAAGTATTTAATTTAATTTAATTTAATTTTCCCCCACTGATTGAGGAGCAGTACTGTCATCCCTTTTCTTGTCATCCTTTCCATCTCTTCCTGCCTTCTTTCTTGAGTCAACTTTCTTGAGCCAACAGCTTAGCTCCATGTATGGCAAGGTCCATGTGTAGTGCAATATGGTAGCAACTGGCCAGTTGTGATTATTAAAACTGAGATTGAGTTTAATAAAAATGTTTGAAATGTCAGTTTCTCTATGGCACTAGCTAACATTCAAGTGTGGCTGGTGGCTCCTGTTAAACAACAGACTCCTGTCATCTCAGATGGTCCATTAGACAGTGTAGACTCTAAAGCATCAACCCAATTGCTTCTATAAAAGTGCTTTTCTTCCATTATTCATCCCTATGAATATAGTGTGATTAAAATTAGTGCTTGTAACAAAATTTTATGTTGTTATTATTTCCAGTTGCCACAGCAGTATTACCACAGAGAAACAGAGGAACATTGTCAATGTCTTGGGTTGCTTATTCAAGTCATTGCAGCTGGAAGGTTTATGATGTAGATGGAGAAGATTTGGGAATCCTTTGCAGGACTTGCCTTATGTAGTAGTGGTGCCACCAAGTGTTGGGTGAAAGACGTTCCAATTTTTAAAAGATATTTGCTTAAAATTCTGATTTAAAAAGATTAGCAGAATTAACCATAATAGTCATTAAGCCTGTAGAGTTTCATGTTTTGAAGCCTTAAATATATGCCATATTCATTTATCACAGATTTTAGAACATAGTAAAAATATATAGTTACAAATACACTGCACTTCTTTCATTTTTTTCTAGCTAAAAGAGAGATCCAGCATAACAATTTGAGACAGCTTGATGATTTTTTTTCTTTCTTCTCTCGGCTTCAGTGTTTTTAGGTATTTTGGAATGTAACACCCTAAACTGCAATTATCTAAGCCATGCATCCAAGAAAGAAAAAAATTATTTAAACAATGGCATTGCCTACATTCTTCTGCATCATTCTCAGTCTTCCTTATTTCCTCAGTCTCCTTGCCCTAACTTCCCTTCCTCCCACCTTGTATCACAGTCTGTCTCCGTGGAGATTTTCATCTAAAATATCATGTGAATGTTATAACTGGAAAAAACATAAACAAGAAAATGGCGGTTTTTACTTGCTGCATTGTGTTGATCAAAAATTGAGGGAAGAAGAGTCCACTGGTTCCTCCACCTTATTTATAACTGCAGCAAAAATCTATTTTACTTGTCCTTCGTTGCCATGGTTACAAGCTTTCCTATTTCAACAGGTCAATACAAGCTTTCGGTTTACATAAGGTCGTGGGTAATTCATCACAGCACTGCAAAAACAAAACACCAGCTCTTCTCTCCTGTTTAAAAATAATAATGCATCAAACTTTTAAAATCACAATTAGTTCTGATTTCCATAATTTGTTTTTCTCATTCTCATCATCTTGTTTATGACTTTGTGCTTATCTTCAAGTACTCCAAAATACAAAAACAGGTTTTGGTAATATAGCAACCTTAACAGTTCTTTATACCACTAAACTGAACATTTGCTAATAATACCCTATTTATTTTATGATGAATATATTCACCAAACCTAGTATTTAATGAGACTTCACTTAAAATGTATAATATAGGTCAGATGGGAGAAACTTGGCTAAGTATTAAGATATTCTCATTGTTCACTAGCTACAGGTATATTGTTTTTTATTATACCCAATAAAATAGAATGATAGAAATTATAATATAACTGCATTGATGGTATGGCCAATTAGAATTCTGCTTCTTTGGAGACAAAAAAAATATTTTGAGTTGTAGTGATGTGAAGAAGGAGTGGGAATTCTTGTAATGAGAGGCTGAGGATTTTTCATTATGTGAAAATAGATTAAAAATGATACACACCCCTACACAAAATTTTTTTCAGCCTTTATTTAAAAAAAGAATGATTTATATTTGTATTTTTCTTTTATAATACAGGGATGAGTTAGGTAACAAAAGGATGAACACTAAGAGTTGTGAGAACTTTGGTGACCTGGAGAGCCTGGTTCATATAAAAGTGTTCAGACTGAGTCTTTCAACCTCATAGTAGCTGAATAGGTGGGATAACCATATATTCCTGCATGCCCTGGATAAGTCATGTTTCATGCTTACTGTCACTCTCAAACGTGTCTTGGTTTAGGACAGATCACATGGTCACCCACAAATTCAACATAGCAGGGGAATCCATTTTGATCTTGGTGCCAGTTTGGAATCCCTGGTACTAAGGTTTCCTCAAAAAGTAAGATGAACCTGGCCAGTGTGTCTCAGTGACTGAGCATAGACCCATACACCAAAAGGTCACCAGTTTGATTCCTGGTCAGGGCACATGCCCAGGTTTCCGGCTAATCCCATTGTGGGGTGTGCAGGAGGCAGCCAAACAATGTTTCCTCTCATTGATGTTTCTCTCTCTCCCTCTTCCTTCCTCTCTCTCTAAAATCAATAAAGAAAAATATTTTTTAAAGTGTGATGAATAATGACAGGTTAGTGAAATTCTGATTCTAAAATGTAAGCATGTTGTAAACAAACTTTGGTGAATGTGAGAAACATGATTTCTTTGATCAAGAGAAATCATATCAATAGCATTGCTTCATTGGGAATAATCTATTCAATATTTCTGTTACTCATAGTAGATAGGACTTGTAATTTTTCCAATTTTTCATGGTTTTTCTGAGTTGGTTAAAATAGAGTGTTTACGTGCCCAGGTTGTAGGCCAAATCCCAAATGGGGTGCATGCAGGAGGTGACCAATCAATGTTCTCGCTCATTGATGTTTCTATCTCTCTCTTCCTCTCCCTTCCTCTCTCTCAGAAATCAATAAAGAAAAAATAATTTAAAAAAAGAAGGCCTATAAAAAGTGGAGATGAGTGACATATAAAATTTACTTATGATTACTATCAAAATTAATTTCTTAATATCTCATGAAAATATTCTAAAGTTTCTTTAGAAACTGTTACTTGACCACAAAACCAAAAAATGAAAATAAAAAGAATTCCAAATATTCCTATAAAAAACATTAAAAAAATAGAGTATTCACATATATCTACAGTGCTAATATCTTCTGAACACCTCCCTCTGCTGTCATACTCGTACTTTGTCTTTTTGGCTTAGTTCAGTACCTTTCCAACTCTTTTTGGTCATTGGACCTCCTTTTACATTAAAAGCCCTATTATACAATGGCAGAGATGCTGTGATTGAAATATAAGAACATAGTGGATGAAGCTTCTGAGCAGTCCTCTCTGATCTTTTTAACCTACTGTGCTTCCCTCCATCAATGTGACCCCAAGGGCTCTGAAAACACAACCTTAAAGTAACACAGGTCTAGTTGGAAAAATATAAACTTTAAAGTCAAATTTTCATTTGAATCCTGTCTGAACCTTTCAAGTTGTGTGTCCATAGATATAGTTTAAACTCGATTACTCCCTAGTAAACTTGAGATACAGGGATGGTGTGCAGAATTAATTTAAATAGTATTTCTAATGTATGTGAGTGATTCTCAAGGTTTACACTTCTGCCCCTTACATTTCCCTTTGTACATTTGTGATTATCATTCTGCCTGTGAATCAGAATCACTTGTGGGTGTTCCTTTAAATAGAAATATCAGTTTCTACTCAAAATCTACTGATCAGGGATCCTCAGTGTTTGCATCCATAAATCTGATTGTAAAGCTGCAAATTGGCCACTGTTAAGAAAGATTCTCTTCTTTCACACAATTATCCTTCTCTATCTAAATCTATGCATTAATCAGCTCTGGCTCTTTCCCTAAACCCTACTTAAGTTATTTATCTGTGCATGATAAATTTAATGAGAACACAATCACTTATAGCCAGAATGTCTGGGTTCAAGTCCTCGTTCTACCACTGATTAGCCAACGTGTAGACACATTACTTCTTTGGGATCTAGTCATCTCATCTGAAATGGATTTGTAGAAAGCAAATCCAATGAGCAATTAGATTAGTGTCTAGAACACAATAGTTAAAAATATTAATGCTCCTTATAAAAATTGTGGAGGTTCTTCTCTATTATTTTATATCCAACCTTAAACTCATGTTTTCTTTTCTTTAAAGCAAAAGTATAAAACAACAAAAACAAAACACACCTTTCCTCTTAACTTTCCATAATTTTTAATTTGACTATCATTTTACAAGTAAGCAAGATTTAAAACTTCTGAGAGACATTTTGTCCTCATTTTTGACTTCTATTTGCCATAAAAGAAGTGCTCTTATTGCCTCCTTTTAGCACAGATATTCCCTTTGTGCTCTGGGCCTCCATCTCCTCCTCTTGAATTCCATTCCTTAAGTCTCTCTCAATAATATACTCTAGGTACTATATTTATGATCATGTTACTTCCTAGATCAAAAAACATTTAAATTATTTCCAGTGCATACCAAAGTACAAATCCCTTAGCATGGACTTCGAATATAATTTTAATAAATTATTTGAAGAAGTAGAGGACGCTACAAGGGTAGTTAAGTAGCATTGCCATTTAATGAGCAATATGAAATCAAACATTTTATAAAGTTCTACTTCTTGATACCTCAGGATAGTACTAATACTTCTTATGTCAGCAATAAGTGAGACATTTGTCTCTTTGCAATAGATAGTCAGAATTGTTTTCACTCATCTATCAATTGAGTTTTACTTACTCATAAAGTAGGCCTATTCAACACTTCTCCAATTATATTGGCACCAGATATATAGAAATAAGTATTGTTTCTAAATCTATGAATTAAAAATCTAGTATTTTAAAATTTTTGTTGAAATATTACACATTTTATTTTTTTGTTGAATTTATTGCCCTCAAAGATGAATAGACAATTATCAAGCCCTTGTCTTGGAACTCCCATTGCACTTAGTATATTTTCCTGTAGCATTTGTGACAACACAGTGCACTTCATTGATCATGTGATTATTCCATCCTACATAGCACAGTATCTGATTCATAATATTTGAAAAAATTATTAAATGAATGCATGAAGGAGTATAAGAACAATCTTTACATTATTGAAATGAGTACATGTAATTTAGCTCTGTTTTGTGCATTCTTTAGGTGAGGGCACTAATGTATTTTTCTCTACATAGCTAATATAAAAAATTTGGCTTTGAGATGAGTTTAGTATTAATAATGCTGAGGAATTTTCCACCTTCATTTTACTTTAACTGAGTAATTATTTTTTGTATATAAAGCATTCAAGGTATAAATATAAATACTAATAAAAGCCCACAAATTTCTGGATAATTTGAGGCCTAATTATAAGCCCCATGTAGGTTAAGTGCATCAAGAATTCATACATATATGTCTTACAAATGGGAAAATAGACCCATGTACATAAACATACCTTTGTATGTGTATATGTGTATAATATATATTTTATTATTACTATAATTCAGTATACAATAATTCTAGAATGGAACAAAAGAAAATTATCCATCTTATGTTTGAATGCAGAATTCTTACACATATAAAGAATTCTGTTGCTATAAATATGGTTTAAAAATACACAGAGATTTTTCCCCATAAAATTGTGCCTAAATACAGATTAAAGATGCATTTTAAAAGTTACTAACATCTAAAATAAAGACAATTCTATTCTCTCACAAAAAAAATTTTTCTCACTGTGGACTATTTTATCTAATTGAATCTATTTTAAAACAGATTATTGAGTTATGGTTGACATACAATAATAAGTATATATGCAAAACAGAGTAAGTAACTGTGTGATTCCATTTACATATAAATTCTAGTTCCCAGAGTGGACTATTTCAGGATATTATCTGTTCTCCATGAGAAAGTAATTAATATTTTGCTGTAGTAAAAACATACATTTAAAATGTATATCAGATTTAACTCATCTGAAAAGAATTAATTAATAACAAATACAGAATTTTTCTTTAAAGAGGAGTACAATCTTAAGCCAATAAGAGGAAAGAATGTGATGTGTTTGTGCAATTTTAGGTCTATGTTTGTATATTCCTAGTTATTCTTAAATGTGAGAATGTATTTACTACTTAGGGAGCAGTAGTGTGTCCCTTTTGTAAATTAGGAAAGCAAAAAGTCTGTGAAAGATGTCATTACTGGTCAGACAGGTATTTTTGTTCACAGATCTATCGATTAGTCAAGAAAGATAACTTTAACCCAGCGTAAATCAAGGGCAATGCCTGGAGGCTACATTTTAAACACATATATGCTTGTTCCCTTTTCTTTTCCATTTGTGGGGCCTCTCTTGTATTCTGGGACCCTAGGATAAAAAACCAAAAAAAAAAAAAAACTAACCAGAAACCTAGGTTTTTCAAATGACATTGTTTCATCATTAAACCGTGTGCTTTCCGTGTATATCACACTGTTCACCAAGCTGTAATTCAATGTGGAGTGAAATAAATGTCATGAACAGAAAGACTTTACTAAGGGTTCCAAAGCAGAATTTATATTTGGAAGGGAGTCTTAGAAAATACTTCACAACTAATACAGATATAGGACTTTGTAGCTAAAAAGAAACATAAAGATCATTTCCCATTTGTGCTTTAATGGAGAACCATACCTAATTCTAAAATGAAAATTTGCCCTGCAATGAGTGGGATGTCTCAGCAGAACTCCAGGCTGAAATAGGTCTTCCATACTTTCAGATATATAGAAGCCTAAATAGCAAGAATATGAACAAATCCTAGTTTATATAATTGTCTATCTACAATTTGACAATCATTGTTAATTAATATAGATTACAATTAGGTGACTGAGTACAAAACAAACATTCTAATCCATAATTTTCCTTTTAGATTAATAGCCAAGTAGATAATAGAATAGAATAAATAAACTATACATAATATGAATGAAATGTAAGTACTTTAAATAAACTTTAGAAGACATGTGATAAGTACACATAAATACACAATTTTCCACACACATACATTAAAGCTCACCATTACTGAGAAACTTTAAAGGATGATTTGAGTAAATAACAGACTATGACATACCCATGTACTGGAAGATGCCATTTTATAAAGATGTAAATTCTGTCCAAAGTTTAACTCAATTTTGAGAAACAGTTAAGGCTCTTGTGAGAGAATGAATCATATAAATGTTATTCTAAAATTAATCTTCCAGCCTATATGTGCGAGATGTCATTAAATAGTGAAAAATGAAAGAAAAATGAGAGTAATTTTGCATTATCAAGTTATAAATCATGTTTTAAATTATTAATTTTAAAAATATAGTGACAAAGAATAGACAAATCAGGAAAAGAAAATATAATTTATTTGTATTTATTTCATATCTATAAATCATAAATATGAGTATATATTTTTATATTCTATGTATGTATGCATGTACACATGTGTAAAATATAAATTTTGTACACAATTAATATAATATTTTGATTATTGGGAATCAAATGAATCAAATTCATGAAATGATGTTAAAACAACTATCTACTAGGAGGAAAACAAATGAAATTATTTTTCATAACCACACTCAATTGCAAGATAAATACTTGGGAGAGTTAAAATTGATTAAAATTAAAATTCAGACTTAGGTAAATTAGTATGTATGTTAGTTCTTACAACAACACAAGAAAGAAACCAGAAAGATTTATAGATTTGAACTTACAAATTTTAAAACCTCAGTGTATAAAAAATATAAATAATATTAAAGAAAGAAATATGTATGCAAAATAATTTAAAAACATAATACAAAGGGTTTAATAGTCTTAATTTATAAAGATATAGTTATATTAATTAATAATAAAAAGAATGAATAGCCCACAAGACAAACAAAAATTGCCTTAAAATAGAGATTTAAAAACAACACATTCAAATAATTAGAAAGCATACAAAATATTCTTACTAATTGGAAATTTTTTAAAAACTATAATTTTAAACAATTTTGGGAGTATATCTTTACATGTCTGGTAAATTTTTGAAAAATCACAGTTTTATGATAAGTATAACTTGAGGAAATAAACAAACATGTATCACTCTGTTCAAAATGGAAGGTTCTATGAAGTCTCTGAAATTCAATTCATTAATAGTACTTTAAAAAATAGCTTACTGTATTAGTGATCCAAAATTTCAAATCTAAAAATTTATAACAAGAAAATAGTCATAGAGTTTTAAAAATATGTATGTGTAAATATTTCTTTGCAGTCTTATTAATCTTGGTGAACAAATAGGAAAAATGAAAATAGAAAAGTGGTATAAAAGAAAAAAAGAGAAGAGAAAAATAATAAAGAAAAAGCTACATCTACCCAAAACCATTACAAAGGTATGTATATTTATTATGATTAAACCGAATAGCTATTACATGAAGATACACTTATAATGACATCATTCATGTTGTATATAAACTCATAGGAAACTTCCTGGAAGATATATACCAAAATATCAATGATAGTTTTCTTTGCTGAATGGGGTGATTTTTATGTATGCATCTTTTGGTTTACCTGCTGTATTTCTTCTTTTCTACAGAAAACTTTCATTACTGTTAATAGCAGAATAAAAACAAAGATATGGGGAAAACATCTTAGGAGCTATCTTATTTATTTGAATCCTGCTCTTAAACATAGGCCAGTCTAGGTGGGGCATATAACTACCAGGGGCCATATAATGTTCTTGGACCTTTAGACACTGAAAAAAAGGCGTTATGCAAGGCCATGTAAAGTAGCACAGCAAAATTTAAGAACTAACATCAGTACAAAGAAGTAAACTAGAAAATTTAAAGACTGGTCTGCTCTGCCATCCCCATCTCTTTTGTTCATCTTTTAAGCTTCAATGTTACTTTCAAAGTAAAAAAAAAATGGTGCTGATCACTCTATTTGTTTTATGGTTTCCAGTTACTTTCTCTCAGTATTGCTTTTACTATTTGCAGCAATTAGCACAGCTTGTAATTTATTAAAAAAAAAATTGAATGAATGGGGGATAGAAAAATGAATGGATTGAATACATGATCAAAGACAAAATGGAGAGTCATGGGAAGAACTGATAAAAGGGAATAAAGAGATAAATTGGTGTGTGAGACAAATATAGTTATGAAAAACAGTTTAATATAAAATGATTTTTAGTGGAAGAAAAAAAATAGCCCTGGCCAGGTAGGTTAGAGCGTCATACTGACATGCCAAGGTTGCGGGTTCAATTCCTGGTCAGTACATATACAAAACCCAACCAATGAATGCTTATATAAGTGGAACAACAAACCTCTTTCTTTCACTCAAGTCAATAACTAAACATTTTTAAAAAGAAAAAAACAACAACAATAAACATTAGGGTACCTCTGAACAAGGATCCAGTGAATTATGCATAGAAGTTTGGCAGCTTAAATGAACTCAATAAGCGGTAAAGAAAATAAAACAATAGTATATACTTTAAATTATTTGGTTAAGTGACAGGATATTATCATGATAGGAATTATATGGATATATAAAAATCCAAATTTAATTCATTGATACAAAAAGCCTTGCTGGTAACCATTGCCTCTGAAGGCCTAATACGTTTTTTAAAATGACCTAAGCTGATAAGAACAGAGACTAAGTATCTTCAGAGAACAAAGAAATCTATTGTTAGATTTACTAAGAAATTAAATCTATTTTACCATATGTCTGATGAAATATTTGTTCATATTCCTAAATTGTAATATGATTTGACAAAGTGGTACCATAAATTGTTATTGACTATAATTGAAAGACTTGTGCATATATTAGCTAATCATTCTTTTTCTTCTTTAATTTAGTTAATGTGTTGAATTGTTTAGAAGGTAAATCTTACCTTAAATTCCTGGATAAGCCCAACTTTTTCTTGATGCTTGATTAGTTTTCTTGGTTGCTAGTAACTATTAAAAGGCCTTAATCTAAGTGTAGTGTTATATAACTGGTAGCATAAAAAATCACAAGTTTAATATAACATATTACTTATAAAGATTTTCTTAGAAACTACCAATCATAGGTGAAGAACTACCCAGCAACGGACTAGAGATAAAATAAAAAGCAGTCATGTGCAATTTTTTATGAAGAATATAGCCATCACAAAACTAGATTCAGGGGTGCACCTTTAACTGAAGAAGCTAGGTGGTGTTTCAGCTTCCCTACATCGACATAGGATTTTCAGATACATAGGATCTTACAAATTCCTACTGATTTTTAAATCTTGTAAAATGCAAATGTGAAGTAATCTAATAATAGTCAAGAAAATAATTATTTATTCAACTCAGATATATTTTTATATGAATTTAATCAAGTATATTAGATTTTGTTTTATTTTTTAAAAGAGTGTGCCCTTTTGATTGTGAGCATCACAGAAAAATTATTTTGTTTGTTTGAAAAATAACTTTTGTCCATTTGGAAAGAAGATAAAAATCTATTAACTTGTAGATACCAGTATTTATATAATGTTATATAGATAATCTTTTTAAACATGTAACATTTCTCACTTTTAAACTGAAGTTATTTTAATAAAAATTAGTCCATATATTAGCTCTGAAGAAAAATCCATTATTTGAAGCAATCTCATCCCCTAGCTCTTTCTTTAAAATTTTATACCATTTCTGTTGACTTGGGTTAATTTAAAATCTGTGCTTGTTAGTCCTCCGCATATTATACAACCAATTCTTAACCTCTTGGGTTTTTACTATTCTTTCCCCATCACCAATCTTCTCTGTTCTTTTCTCCAGGAGTGAATGAATTGGTGGCAAAGCTTTCCTTTAATTACTGACCTTGAACTGTGGAATGCATTAGAGAATGAGAGAAAAGCTTTTGTGTCTGAAATGTTGCACAGCTGCCATTTTCTTTAGGATAAATTAATGAGCATTGCTGTTTAGACACCTGGGTTATAGTTCTTGCTCTGTAACCAACTAGCTGAGTGACATTGATCCAAGCCCACATGGGACCTCAGTGCCTGCATCTCTAACATTAAACATTTGTACTAAATTATCTCTAAGATCTTTAAATTTTTAATGGTTATAACTATCAACTTCATTTATTTTTTAACTTCCCCTCTTTTGCCTGTCTTGTGGGTGTCGACACCTGCAATTCTGTGTAAATAGCATACAGGATAATAAAATTCAATTTTATAATTTGTGCAGCTTGGGGAGCTATGGTAAATAGCACTGATTGTAGAGAATACTGAAATTAATGGATAAAGTAGCATTTGTAATATCTGTAGATTTCATTTATCAAAGCGATTATCTGCTTGTAATGCCAAATCTTGACTGTAAAATTATTTTGCTGTATTAGATACACATTAGCTCAGTTTAAGATTAGCTCCTTAGCATAAAAACTAAATTAGCAATATGAGGACCAAGGTCATTGTTTTAAATTTAGGTATTAAGGAAAAAAAATATATAACCTTTGTTTCACCTCCTCATATAGGTGTTACTTTTGTATTATATGTTCCTATGTTAGCACTTATCTAATTCCTTCTTGTCTCCCTTGACTAGAGTAAAAAACTTGATGGTAGAAATTTTCTTATAAATCTTTGTCTCTTCAATGTCTAAGAGAATGTCTAGTTCAAACTGGAGGCTTAAGAAATGTTTATTGAATGGATGAATATAAATCCACTTCATAAAATAACTCATTGGCACAATCCCAATCTTATGTTAAATATACATAGTGAAAATATATGTGAATGCCAACTTGATTTTTTTTTTTTGGTATGTTCCCCTAGCAGGAACCAAACCCAGGACTCTCTGGTCTGCAGGCCGACACTCCAACCGCTAAGCCAAACCGGCCGGGGCCCAACTAGATGTTTTAATAGTTTGCCATATTAAGACTATACTTTCAAGGATAATTTCTATAGTGCGTTAATAGTTTGCCATATTTATGTAGATAAGTGCTCTTTATTGAAAAAGTAAATGTCAATAATGATAGTTTTAATAAAAATTAACAAACCTTTATATAGCCACTTCTGGGGGGCCAACACTGTTTCAAGTGAGTGTTAACATATATAATCTTATATAATCTTTCCAGAAATCTTATGCAATAGGTGTCATTGTCATCCTCATTTAATACATGAAATGAAGCACAGAGAGGCATAGTTACTGGCCTAAGGTTATAGATTTCATAAGTGATGAAGCCACAGCTTAACTGAACTAGTTGCAATATTGTGGACAGCCTGGAGGGAGTTAAAGTAAAAGGAATGAAGACCTGTTACAGAATTAAAATGTTAAGAAAATAAATAATGAATAGTTGATTTGGGGTGTTTTCAATGTAGAAAGACAGGAGAAGAGCCTGGCCAGTGTGGCTCAGTGGCTGAGCATTGACCCACGCACCAAGAGGTCGCTGTTTCAATTCCCAGTCAGGGCGCATGCCCAGGTTGCGGGCCCAATCCCCAGTGGGGAGCATTCAGGAGGCATCCAGTCGATGTTTTCTCTCATTGATGTATCTATCTCTCTTCCCTCTCCCTTCCTCTGTCTAAAATCAAGAAAGAAAAAAAAAATTAAAAATAAAGACAGGAGAAGAGAAATTAATGCTAATAACATGGATTTAATGACATTATATGGGGCACAAGTAAGAATAGAAAATGACTCAGTTGTCTTGTCTGGGTAATTGGTGGCATCATTAAAGCAGGATAGAAAACACTGAAGGGGAAAGCATTTAGCAAGAATAAAACAAATACTTCACATTTGAGAATGTTCGCTTTGAGATGTTCATTAAATATCATTCTGAACTGCAGATACGGATTTAAGAGGAAACCATTTAAAGAGATAGGAAGAAACCAAACAGAGGTTATTGAAGACAATAAGGGACTACTTCATATGGAAGGCAGTGGTTAAGGGAATAGTTCTTAAACATCCTGTTCTCAGGAAACTTACACTCTTAAAGATTATTGAGAACCAAAAACATGTTTTCTTTATATGGGTTATATACATTTATATATACCATGTTAGAAATTAAAACAGAATTTTTTATATTTATTAAATAACAAAATAATAAACACATACTGTTGGCATAAATAATGTATTAAAATAACTATATCATTCAAACAAAACAAAAATAAAAAGACTGGCACTATTTTACATTTTGCAAATCTCAATACCTGGCTTAATATAAGATAGATTCACATATGCCCTCAACTTACTGTATTCAACTTACTGTAACATGTTGTTTTTTTTAAAGTAAAATCTAGCTTTAGCCTAGCCGGTATGGCTCAGTGGATTGAGAGTTGTCCCATAGACTTGAGAGGTCCCAGTTTGATTCCACGTCAGGGGGCACATGCCTGGGTTGTGGGCTTGATCCCCAGTAGGGGGTGTGCAGGAGGCAGCCAGTTGATGTTTCTCTCTCACATCGATGTTTCTATTGTTCTCTCCCTTCGTCTCTCTCTAAAAATACAAAAAAAAAAAACCCACAAAAAACATATTTTAGAAAAAACATCCAGCTTTATACAAACATGCAGTTATAAAAGAGATGACTACTTCATAGACTTTTTAGATGATTGTTGGTATTCTTGTTTTGATAATACATCAAAATTTTATGATGATCACTTCTTGATGTTTACTTGAATGTAAAATCTAAAGTCACATCAATTAATTTTTTGTTTCTCTTGTTAAATTAAAATTTATTGTTTTATCTTTCACTTTGAATGTATCTATCCACGTGTGCTTTTGTACTATCATGATCATGTTTAAAATATTGACTCACTGAGTTATAGAAATCTTCTAAATGCTGTAATATTTTATTACACATTACCAAAATATCTCATCAGAGTGGTTCTTTAAGCAAGCATTTGAAAGCATCAAGCTTATACGGTGAGTACAAGTTTTCAGAAACTAATTTTCACTTGAACACTTGAATGTTATAATTGGCAACAAAAAATATCAGTTTTCCTTGAAGTGACAGCTCATTTCATTAATTTTTCAGAAAATAGCAGCTGTGAAAATACACAAGTACGAATAACCATAATTTGTCATTTGTTCTTTGAAGGGAAATGGTGTTCCATGAAAAAAGCAGCTAGTTCTGCTCACAACTCAGTTGTCCAAGTTCTTTGCCTTGAGCCAACCATGTGCATGGCCAATACTCAGCAGAGGACTCTAGGCATACTTCCCATTTCTGCATGGAGAATATTAGAATTATGTGTGTTGAGGTGCAGAGATTTAATTAAACTAATAACTTTGCTACTTCGTCGAGTGAATACAGAAGTGAAACTTTTTATTTTCTTATGAATTTATAGCAGTGGAGAAAACATTGAATCAGTTCAGATTGGTTCTTCTGCTTTGATTTGTGATTAAGATGCGATAAATTTTATCTGTCATTGCTTTCACATTATCCATACAAATGCCAGTGCAATGAAATCGGGAAATAACACGTTAATATTACTATAAAAATAGTTTTATGGTTTTGCAGACCCCATGGGTGTGTTTTGAGAAACTTCAAGAGCTTGAGAACTGCTTGTCAAGTGATTAATCAAAGATCACAGGGGGAATATAAATGCTGGTTAAACATATAAACTTGGATTTAAATGCCTGCTGTATGTCTCAATAACTGTGTGAGCCTGAGTAACGTTCTCTAAGACTCAGATTTTAATTTGAAAAATGAAGATAATTGCAGAATCTATGTGTGGTGGATATATGTCATTCATTTGACTTCTGGAATCATTTTAATTGAGATATAATTTACATTAACATTATATTAGTTTCAAGTGGAAATATGATGATTCCATAGTTGACAGCTCACAGTGTCCATGAGCATGGGAGTATGTGTGATAAGTGGTGTGAGCCAGACTCCTGACTGACGAGTCTGGAATGTGGGGCCTCAGGGACCAGGGCTCCCCTGCCAACAACAGAACTCCCGAAATCTTGGGAGATCAAGCTTCTTCTGGGAAAAGTGATCAGGGATACTGTTCCTGGGACATGATTCCACCATTCTCTGAGTTACCACTTATCCTCCATGCATCCCAGCCCATACTCTCCCTGTCCCTCCATCAGAACTCTCACTTACTCCCCACACACATCCAAAGACACATAGCACACCCTTGGGGTCCAGCTGCTCCTTGTTTGTTTTCCTGGTAAACCCCACACTCCATCCACCTGGACCAGTCCCCACTCCACCTTCAAGTGACCTCATGGTTAAAATAATAATGATGATAATAATAATAATAATAATAATTTTAAAAACCCTGAAGTTTTAACTTCTTTTATGATGAAGAGATTCTCTGGTTATATCAGTGTTCTTGGGGAGCAAAGACTGCCTTTCTATGTAGTAGCTGGAAACGATAGACTTTTTCTTGCTCAATCACTCAATCTCCCTTTCAGCTAAACCAGAGGTATTTAATCTATACACTTCTAATCAATCTACTTATGCTAGATTTTGACTGCACAACCATTGATGAGGAAAGGCAATTGGGGAGCTCACACTTGGAATAGGAGACATGATGTTACTAGCAAAGCTGCAAGGTAGAGTTCTTGGAACAAAAGTAAAGAACTTGTATGCCAGGATGGGTAAAATTGGCAAAAATATTGAGTTCTATTGCTGAAGGTGCTAGTATATAATTTGTATCTTCTGATGCTTGACTAGAGTTATTATTTCTTCATTAATGAGTTCGGCTCATAGTTTTGGGAATGAGTCTGAAAGCTGAGGTGTTGAATCTTCTCTCCAGCTTTCCCTGTAATTCTGCAAGTCACTGGGTATCCCTAAACAGTGTTTGGGTCTATTGTTTATAATCAGAATCCTGGGGAATAAACCATTTCACATTGTTGTGAAGTTAAATGAGATAGGTTATGTAAAGAACGTGGAAAAATTTCTAAATAATATAAATGAATAAATAAATATATGTTAGATAATCAAAGATGGACCCCATTCCTTTTCTTCTTCATACTCTTTCCAAAACATCACATTGTTTCTATCAAAGGAGATGGTGAAGTAAGTACAGATTGATGAATCCTTATTTTGTTTGTATTTACTGACTATTTCCCAGAATACTTTCAAATGATAGACATCCATACAGTAGTACATAACTCTTATAACTTAAATTATCTGGCATTACGATATTACTGAAGGCTACATAATACAGTAAGCAATGGTGAAGATAATTGCTGACTCAAAAGCAAGAGAATAATTTCTTGTTCACTGACAAGATGACATTATCTCTTTTTTGGACAATAGATATAAATAAAAATCTAGCCACTGCTGCTATCAAAGCAAAGAAATGCAGGCCGAATGAACAGGAAGGAAAAAGATGGATACAAATGGAAACAGGTGGAAATAGAAATTAAGAAGAAAAAAAATTGAAAACAGCCCAAAATACAGACATGCCTGTTTACATGGTCTTAGTCCAGATGTCTGTGTTTGAATCCTTCCAGCGTGCTGGCCCTCAGTGGGTATGTCTGGTTTCCCACATACAGGTGGTTCTGGAATGTTATACTTTGATCTTCAAACAACCCAAACATTAGGACATTAAACATTGACACTCAAAGTGTTTTAGTATGCCTATTCAAACTATTTTGACCTATCCTTTGGTGGCCTGCTATCACAGACAACAATTACATATAGAAGTTTTGCCATCTTTCAATAGGAAAGTTTCCATGAGCCCCAATTTCAGTATTTTATTGCAGATAATTGACTGCTTTCCATGCAGCCCAGAGTTTCTGCAGAGGTGCAAGAAGACATCCAACGGGGTATGGAGAGAAAATGACAGAGATTCCATCTATATCCATAGTACAGTATTGGATGTCCAGATCATATTTGGCTTAAAGAATGTGTTCTACTAAAAATTTGGAAAATTGTTTTATATTTTTTATTATTTTATGAGAATCAAAGAGGAACAATGACTCACAAACGGATGTGAACTGGGAAAATTTGGAAATCATTAAACCCAACAAAAGGGGAAAGATTTTAACCTCAGCAAGATAATCAATATATTTAAACTGTTTAGCAGTTTTCAACTGAGAAGAAAATGTATCAAATTTTAAAAATGCATTCAAATACTGGAAATGTTTTGAAAATGTTTGGGCATAAATTTCAGATGTGATTAGTCTTAGTAGTATTTTTACCTCTTTGAGAATAAAATTGTTTTCATAACTTGTACGGTTTTTTAGACTTTTGGGCTTTGAAATTAGTTCATGCTTCTAGAAATAAACTGTGTAAGAACATGGACTTCATACCCTGCTGATTGCTCTTTTTCTGGTGTGTTCCACTGCCTATACAGCATGGTCTCTTATTCCGAGTTCCTGGGGCACTATTTTATACATTTTTTATATTCTTTTTTAAAGCCTAACAAATGCTTAGTTCATAGATGGCATTCAATAAACATTTTAAAGCAAAATAAATTTAAAGGTAGGATATATCTTAAGAGGATTGCATACTAAAGAAATAATTCAGTAATCATTAACCAAATACGCTTAGTAGGTGAGGTCATTGCGGAGAGGACCTCTGATGGCTGGTACAGAAGCTAGTTGGAAAAGTGCACATTTTGGAAGATGTTTAGGTTGGGAATGTACATTTTGAATTCAGAGTGGTATAGATGATAGTGAGTGCAATCTTTCTTGTTATTTTTGAGGACTTGGAAAATTTTTATAAAAATTACTAAGCCTCTGTTTCTCAAATTGTAAAATGTTGATAATGAGAATATCTATATTAGAGATTTGGATATACTTCCTTGCAAGGCAGCTTGGTTCAAATTTAGGTAGTTACACTCCTAAATTATTTTCATAATTTAATTTCATAATTACTATGCAACAAGTAGTAAATTAATACTTTTGAAGTAATACATAAATTGATACCAACAATAGTAAAGGAAGATATTAAATATAAAGTAAAAGTCTCCTTTCCTTTACTCAAACCAAGTCTCAATCCTGATCTTTACAGAGTTTCAATTTTAAACATTTCCATCATATTTTTAGCAGTGGTTGTCATCTTAAGTATAAATAATATGCTTATATCTCTCTATTTCATGATTTATCAGCTTTCAACAATATCTGTTGCCTCTATCTAAGAAACATGAGGACTTCCATTCATATAAACTGACTTCTGCCATATTCTTGTCTCTCCATTACTTATCATTTTTATTTTTAGCTTTTTTCTTGGTTAAATTTGTTGATCTACTTACTTTGATCCTCTATATTTCCTTTACACATTGGCATTAGACTTCACGTCATGACTTGCTCCTATTTTACATGAAGTATTTCTGTCACCTACTTTTCCCCCTTTCCAGCTTCTGTCTTCACATCATTTCTGTATTTTCAAGCTTTACCATGCTCTGTTCTACAGTTAGAGACTTAACGCACATGAGCCATTTTTTCTGTAGTGTTTCTCATTGACCTCTTGTTTTGTAATGTTTTCACTCCCCATTAGATAATGAGTTTCCTGAGATCAGAAATAGTCTTCCTATATTTTAATTAATATCCCCACTCTTTGGCACAGTAACTGCTTTCTCTAAAGCACTGAAACAAATTAGTAGGATGGCAATGAGTACTAATGAAGTCAAGCAGTAGGGCACAAGCCTAGATCATGGGATAGTTTAGGACTTTAATCCTGGATGCATCCACAAAGAAAAGCAGGAAACTGGTCTTTAGGGTCTGGGTTATTCAGTAGCTTATTAAGTCAGAGAAGTGTTAAAAGACAGTAAGGCAGAGCCAACTGACTGTAATTGATGAAGATGATTCAAAAAGAAGGTTTGTATCCAACACAAGGTAAACAATGGTATCTGGCATTGGAGGCCAGGTCAAATCAGACACAGAAGCAACAAGTCATGATTCTAATTCTCCTTGACCATAGACAGGAATGACCAGAAGCTCCAGGTAGACATGAAATTCTGTTAGTAGGTGAAGCAACTCACTTGTGAGGGGAATATAGGGTAAGTAAGGCAAATCATTGATGAGAAAGCAATTTTTTTCTCTTTGAAATAGAAGCACATTCTAATTTAGTGTCGTTATTTCACCATAAATTGCATGTACAACAAGGTTTTATTAAAATATTACTTTAATATAAAAATTGTTGCAGTGCTACATAAGCATAGTTATATGAAAATTTTATTGTATCTTAGATGGCCCTCTTATCTTTCTCTAAAACTGCAGTCAATTGCCACATAGATTAAAGTAATAAAATATTTAGAATTATTTTTGTTTCATTTTTATTTTTTCATTGGGAAATGAACAAAATTATCTTTCTTTTGCTCATCATTATATACCTGTTTTCATATTATCACTATCACAACATTGTGATTTAGGTTATAATATTAATTATATTTAGAAAATGGTAGACAATGTATTAAAATAGCATTTTATCAGGTAAGCTAAACTTAGGGAGTATGTGTATCAGTATATGTCTGACAATAAATAAATAAAACATATTTCTCCAAATAACAATTATGAGAGAGGTTGGATTACACCTTTTTGTGTCTACTACATAATAAATTAAGTTCACAAGACTGTACTTCATCACAAATATGAAAATAAGATTTTTATACTAGTTACTAATGTGCCCAACATCAAGTCCTCTGTTCCTGCCTGAAATTGCTCTACCCAGTTGTAAGAACAGAATCCAGAGAGTTAGAATTTTCTATTTTTATATAATTATTTTCTCATATATTCATTATAAAACCATTTATTACATGCATACTAGATCACCAGGATTCAGTTCCTCTTATTTCATTTTTTTACCTCTGCTTTCTTCTCCAAATAGTGGTCTCCCAAAGCTCCAGCTCACATCTCTTCAGTTTGGCAAACACAGAAAGAAAAAAATGCACCTCTGAACAATTTCAACATGTCTGGCATCACGTCTCATTGTCTGGCTTAGGTCAAGGGCCCACCCTTTCCTTGGTCTATGAATGTGTCAGTGTAGTAGGGTTATAACAATAAGGAATAGAGAATGGGATCTCCTGTCTCCCACTTGTGGGTCACAGGTCCACTTTATGTCCAGAAGGGTAGGCTCAAGCTTACATAAATCACATGTGCCCAGAATAAGAAGGAAGTCGTTCCCTAAAGAGAAGTCAAGATGCTGCTCTCTGAAGGAAGTGGTAAATCTTGGACCACTACCTAAACTCACAAGTGTCCACTACATTGATTATGTACTCTGAATTTAGAATTTGGCTTTTAACCTTTATTAATATGGGCTTTGCTAATGTAGAATTGATGATAATACAAGCATATTCTCCACAAAAGAACATATTAATAGCAAAATAACTTTAGATTAAGATATATAATTCATAAACATTTACATTATCTTAGACATTCTCAAAGTTGATGATAAAATTGATTAACCAATCACAAATATTTCTATACATCTATCTTATTTAGTCATCAAATTAGATACACTTAAACCATATTTACTAGATAATATTTTTTTTACCTTAAATAAGTAGTGCTTAACATATGAAACTCTATTCAAATATGAAGCTAATAAAATTGATTAAGTAGGTTTTGAAATTTAGACTAGAAGTTAAAGATACAGACTATATCCAAATTCTGACTTTATCACTTATCAGTGGTTTGAGCTTGGGCAAATTACTTAACCTCTCTGTTCTTCATTTATGTAACTTGTAAAATGGGCTTATTTCTAAGACTACTTGCCTTATAGAAATGTGAGAATTAATAAAGGTGATATAGTGTGTAAAGTGCTTAGAACAATATGTCATCTGACAAGTGCTAGATCAATATTTGGTTTTCTAATGATGATTGCTCTGATAAAAATGTATACTGAGCACATTTTATCCTTGGGATTTATAATATATAATTTATAAATATTATGATAAAAAGTATACAAATTACACATTTTCTTTTCATCAGTGTTGAAATTAATTAGTAAAGTTAATCAATTTGCCAAAAGTCACACTATAATTGGCAAAGCCAGAATCTGAAGCCAATATCCTTTGATTCCAAAGTCCATGGCCTTATCAATTATGATATTCTACCTCTGATGTAAATCATATAGTACGATTTAACCTCTATCAAGTCCTCTCAGCTATACAAATGTGTGTGTGTATATATATGTATGTATGTGTATATATATGTATGTGTGTATATATATATGTGTGTGTGTGTGTGTGTATTCACATTCTAGTCATATCTTGGATATTACATTCCTCAAAGTGATTTTATCACAGAACTATTTTTTTCTTGAAACAATAAAAATAATTCCAAATTTAAAGAATCTCAAAAGGGTCAGATATTTAATAATACAAAATCTAAAAATTGAGCATACGATAAAGCATCATAATATTAAAGCACATTGAAATATTCCTTGTTTTTACCTCTAGGTGATAAGATTATTTCTCCTTTATAAAGGAATTTTTTCCAATCATAAGAGAAAGAAACAAATGATTGACAAGGAGATAAGTGGAAAGGACACAAGGCCACATGTGACAGGGCCCAATGCCAGAAGGCTGGCACCCCAGAGCCAAGGCAAACTTTCCCTTGGGGCCAGTGAATTCCCTAAATATTATAAATAGTCAGGAATAAGTCAAATTTTTTAAAACCACAATGAACAACTTTAGAATAGAAACCCTTTTGCCTATTTAATGTAAAAATGACCTTTAAAGAAATATTTATATTATATTAATTTTGTATCCAGTGACAGTTTTCTCCTTTGGGGACTCTTAATCCTCCATGGCTATTTAGTGTTTCAAATGAAAGAATGTGGTGAATTTCAACTGCCAGGATATGTAAATAACACACAATCACACATACACTCACACTCAGTGGTAGGGTGGAGAGTGGGCAGCATGGCAGATCCGAACAGCTTGTGTGGGGGTGGCC
Organism: Molossus molossus; assembly: GCF_014108415.1. Classification (NCBI taxonomy): domain Eukaryota; kingdom Metazoa; phylum Chordata; class Mammalia; order Chiroptera; family Molossidae; genus Molossus; species Molossus molossus. Next base: position 25,334,149 of record NW_023425366.1, on the reverse strand, counting down.
TTATATTTCGAGTCAAGGCTGCTCAAGTGGTGAAGATGACAAATGGGGAAAACAGATTGTGAAATTTAAGCTCAAGGGAGGAGAATTTTTTCATAAGAAGAATAAATCAATTATCCAGCTTATGGTTTCCAGCTTGGAAAGAACATGAAGGATTATCTCAATATTTTAATTTTAAAAATAAGAATAGAAGGGTGAAGATCAATGACCTCTTCATGGTCACACTGAATAGGAAGAACTAAAGTTCTCCCTAGCACTGAGAGTCTTGCCTCTATTGATACATTGAGCCTCATTGCATTTAAATAGGAAACAAACCAACTCTGTTAGAAAGTGATTCTTATTTAAATTAGTAGGTGGAATTAAAGAGAAGAAAAAAATTTATGATTTAAAAAATGCTTAAATAAAAAAAAATATATAAATTCCAAGATTCTTACCAGAAAGAATAATTTTTTAAAAAAAATTATGATATCTATTGTTATCTGTAGTTTGATTATCCTGATGGCAACCAAGTGTGATGCATCATGCTTTTTTATAAAGTATTTTAAAATCAAGAATATTTGGTCTAATTTGGAATAGAACTAAAAAATCTTCTAGTGGAGAAATGAAGATACCCTCTTCTTTTCAAAGGTATAGACAATACCGTGTTAGTAGATACTATACTGTTAGTAGATATGGTAGTGTTAGTATCCTGTAGTGTTGGCAAATACCCTAGTGTTAGTAAATACAGAAGTAATAATATAGTGTTAGTGGATATGTTAGGGTTAGTAATTACTGTAGTGTTAGCAAATACTGCAGTGATGTTTTGTAAAGTAGATCCCCCTGCCCAGCACCTCCAGGTGTAAACACTGCAGTGTTCTGCCTTATCAGTCCCTGGTGGCTACCAGGTGATACCTCACAGGGAATTCCTACAAAGAATTACCTCCCAAGACTTGATAATGTGGGAATGCAAAGACCCAGGCATTGTGCCTTGTAGGGCTAACCAAGGTGGCCCTAAAACTTACTCTGGTTTCGAGAGAACCCAAATACACAAAATCAGAAATGTAAGAGGAGAAGTAACAACTGACACCACAGAAATACAAAAGATCCTTAACAACTACTATGAACAATTATATGGCAACAAATTTGACAATCTAAGAGAAATGGACAAATTTCTAGAAACACATAGTCTCCCAAAACTGGACTGGGAAGAGATAGAAAACTTGAACAGACCAATAACAACTAAGGAAATTGAAGATGTAATCAAGACTCTCCCAGAAAACCAAAGCCCAGGCCCGGATGGCTTCACGGGGGAGGTTTACCGAACATTCAAAGAAGAACAAACACCCATTCTCCTCAAACTACTTCAAAAAATTCAAGAAGAAGGAAGACTTCCAAACTTGTTTTATGAAGCCAGCATAATCCTAATTCCAAAACCAGAAAAAGACATTACAAAGAAAGAAAACTACAGGCCAACATCCCTGATGAACATAGACGCCAAAATCCTGAACAAAATACTAGCAAATCGGATCCAGCAATACACCAAAAAATTATTCACCATGACCAAGTGGGATTCATCCCAGGGATGCAAGGCTGGTACAATATTCACAAATCAATAAATGTGATACACCACATAAATAAAATTAAGAATAAAAACCACATGATCATATCAATAGATGCCAAAAAAACCTTCGACAAAATCCAGCATCCATTTCTGATAAAAATGCTCAGCAATGTGGGAATAGAGGGATCATATCTTGACATAATAAAGGCCATATATGAAAGACCTACAGCCAACATCATACTCAATGGGCAAAAACTAAAAGCATTTCCCTTAAGAACAGGAACAAGACAAGGATGCCCACTTTCTCCACTCTTATTTAACATAGTACTGGAAGTCTTAGCCACAGCAATCAGACGGGAAGAAAAAATAAAAGGGATCCTAATTGGAAAGGAGGAAGTGAAACTGTCATTGTTCGCAGATGACACTATACTATACGTAGAAAACCCCAAAGACTCCATCAAAATTTACAAGACTTAACAAATGAATTTGGCAAAGTAGCAGGATACAAAATTAACGTCAAGAAATCGATGGCATTCTTATACACTAATGATGAACTCACAGAAAGAGAAACTAAGAAAATAATCCCATTTACCATTGTGACAAAAAAATTAAGATATCTAGGAATAAACTTAACCAAAGACATAAAGGACCTATTTGCAGAAAACTACAGGACATTGAAAAAAGAAATAGAGGAAGATATCAAAAAGTGGAAGCACATACCCTGTTCATGGATTGGAAGAATTAGCATCATTACAATGTCCATACTACCCAAAGCAATCTATAGATTCAATGCAATCCCCATCAAAATACCAATGACATACTTCACAGAACTAGAACAAATACTTCAAAAGTTCATATGGAACCAAAAAAGACCTCAAATAGCCACAGCAATCTTGAAAAAAAAGAACAAATTAGGAGGGATCACATTACCAGATTTCAGGTTATACTACAAAGCCACTGTAAATCAAAACAGCCTGGTACTGGCACAAGAACGGGCACATAGACCAGTGGAACAGAACAGAGAACCAAGAAATGGACCCAAGGCAATATGCTCAATTAATATTTGACAAAGGTGGCAAGAACATACAGTGGAGTAAGGACAGCCTCTATAATAAATGGTGTTGGGAAAATTGGACAGCTACATGCAAAAAAAAATGAAACTAGACCATCAACTTACACCATACACAAGAATAAACTCAAAATGGATAAAAGACTTAAATGTGACTCATGAATTCATAAAAATCCTAGAAGAAACTGTAGGCAACAAAATTTCAGACATTACATGCAGCAGAATTTTTACTGATACATCCCCTAAGGCATCAGAAACAAAGGAGAAAATGAACACAAGGGACTACATCAAACTAAAAAGCTTCTGCACAGCAAAAGACAAAATCATGAAAATAGAAAAGCTACCCACTGTATGGGAGAGCATAATTGCCAATGATATATAAGATAAGGGGTTAATTTCCAATATATATAGAGTGCTCATACAACTCAACAAAAGAAAGACAAAGAACCTAATTAGAAAATGGGCAGAGGACCTAAATAGACACCTCTCCAAACAGGACATACAAATGGCTAAGAGACATATGAAGAAATGCTCAACATCGCTACTCATCAGAGAAATGCAAATTAAAACAATGAGGTATCACCTCACATCTGTCAGATTGGCCGCCATCAACAAATCATCGAACAACAAGTGTTGGCGAGAGTGTGGAGAAAAGGGGACTCTAGTACACTGCTGGTGGGATGCAGACTGGTGCAGCTACTATGGAAAACAATATGATGTTACCTCAAAAAAATTAAAAATTGGACTTCCATTTGATCCAGTGATCCCACTTATAGAAATATACCCTAAGAAGCCTGAAACACCAATCAGAAAGAATATATGTACCCCCATGTTTGTAGCAGCACTATTTACAATAGCTAAGATCTGCAAACAGCCCAAATGTCCATAAGTAGACAAATGGATAAAAAAGCACTGGTACCTATACACAATGCAGTACTATGCGGCTGTAAGAAAGAAAGATCTCTTATCCTTTGAGAAGACATGGAGGGACCTGGAAAGTGTCATCCTAAGCGAAACAAGCCAGGCAGAGAAAGACAAGTATCATATGATCTCACTTATTTGTGGAATATAGTGAACATAACAGTCTGAGGATTGGGTTAGTCCCAGAGATGTGGAAGTGGGGTACAGACTGACAATCCTCAGAAGAAGGTGTAGTGGGGGAGAGAGAAACCACAGAACTTATATGCATGTATGCATGAACAATGGACATGGACAACAAAGCTAGGGACAGGGTGGGGAGGGGGGATTCAGTGGGGGGAAAAAGAAACATCTCCAATAAAAATAAATAAATTAATTAAATAAAAAATAAATAAAATAAAATAAAAATTAAATTAAAAAAAAAAACTTACTCTGGTTTCACCTGTGACCTTGTTTGCTTCTGCATTGAATACCTGCTAATCTTTTTGCCCAGTTTTACCTTCCATGGTTCCTGATAGGTGTGTCACTTGAGAGCTCTTTCAAAGAAAATCTCTTACTTCTGTTTCTTTCTCAGTCTGTTTCCATTGAAACCCTTCTAAGACAGTTGATACCAGTGATGGTTCTAAGAAGCTGACCACAAAATGAGATTTTATTGCTAAAACACCATCCAAGCAGCAATGAGAAGTCCATTTCTATGGCAGCCAGATACTGTATAGTTGCACTGCAAGTTGTAATGCTGCTATTGTTAACACTTTCACTACTAGAGAACTGGAATTAGATACTGGTAGAAGGGGATGCATTAGATGGTGCAAAATCTCTGTCACTGAAGAATTAGGAGGAAAAAGGACTACTAAATAGGGCAGATGTTGCTGGATGTCACTGATTCCTTGGACAGAAATGTGATAGGTAGAATTTATAAAATGACCTCCCAGGGATGTCCAGTCCTAATTCCAAACCCCTATAGATATAAAGAGATATCACTTCCTTCATTTTATTATGTTATATTTCACAGTTGACCCTAAAATGGGGAGATTATCTGAATGGAACTGATCTAATCACATGAGCCCTTAAAAGCAGCTAATGGCAAAAGTCAGGCAGATATGAAGTTTGAGAAGGACTTGATGTGCCATTACCAGCTTTGAAGATGGAGAGGTCCACATGAGAAGGCATGTAAGCAGTCTACAGGGCTAAGAGGCTTCTGGCTGACAGCCAGCAAAGAAGTAAGAACCTCTCTTCTACGATAGCAATGAGCTGAACACTGCCAAAAATCTGAATGGGTTTTATGATTCTGGGACCAAAATTCCTGTGTGTGTGTGTATGGGGGGGGGGGGTGCTTTTCCCATATCACCAAGCAATTCTCTGACACCAGCTGGATGTCCTACAATTCAACTCCATTCTGACACGATCTACCTGGAGATAGTGTGAGCTCCCACTGGTTAGGGTCCCAGTCCCACGAGACTGTTTCCCCTACTCCCTTTCTCCACCTGCAGACACCAGTTGAAAATCCAGGTCGTCACTGTGCTTCTGACCTATTGGCTATAGATGGTAGATTTAAACGACCTCCTCCTTGGATTCAATTAATTTGCAAGAGAGGCTCACAGAACTCAGAGAAACATTTTACTCACTGGGTCACTGGTTTTTATAAAAGAATATAATTCAGGAACAGCCAGATGGCAGAGATGCATAGGGCAGGGTATGGCCTGCCACTCTCCCCAAATCGCCACATGTTCACCAATCTGGAAGCTCTCTTAACTGAGCTTGGCCATTTTGAGGTTTTATGGAGGCTTCAGTACATGGGCTTGATCAACAAAAACACTGGCCAGTTGGTGAATGTTTGACCTTCCAGCTCCATTCCCCTCCTGAAGTGCGAGGGTGGAGATGAAAGTTGCAACCCGCCAATCACAAGATTGGGTCCCCTGGCAACCGACCCCCATCTTTAAGCTACCTACGGATTTTCAACATCACCTTATTAGCCTAAAAAACTTTATTGCTGTCATCACTGAGAAAATTCCGATGACTTTAGGACCTCTGTGCCAGAAATGGGGCAAATACCAAACATATTTTTTATTATAAACAAAACATTGCAAGCTTAGAAGCAGACTCCCCCCACCTTATCCCCAGTGACCCCAGAGCCTCTAGGTATAAACCCAGCCCAGCTAAGGGAGTGATTTGGCACTGTGAGGTCCTTAGCTAAGAACCCAGTCAGATCCACCCAGACTCCGACTTACAGAGCTGTGATAAATGGGTGTTGTTTTAAGCTGCAATTTGTGATTATTTGCTCTAGCAGTAATAGAAAACTAATATAAGAGATATGAGATAACATCAGGTTTAGGATATTTAATAATCAATATACTTTAGGTGAATATGTCAGCTTTCTCCATATTTCTGATAATCAATAACCCAGGCACAGAAATTCACAGACCCCTTTGTGTCTGTAACTTTTAAATTATTTTAAAAAATGTAATATTATAAATAACTTAAAAAATATAATTACCATAAAAGTTAAGTCCTGTTTCCTGTTCTCTGTAGCTACCCTCATCACACCCAGCTATATCAAACCAATAAGGATACTATAAATGAAACCCAGATGAAATCTTCCTGTATCAGGATTTTAGATTTGTAGATCAAAATCCCATCTCTGTCTTTTCTAGAATGTGACATGTGCTTCTTGATTAGGTACAGCAATGCAAAATAGGATCATCGTTCCTTAGAGGTGATGGAAGTGTGTTCCATTGCTCCCATGAACTCCGCAGAACTGACCTTACCCACATAACGATACAATTCTGCTTTTAAGCTTTTCCTCATGCTAATGATGAGCGCCAGGGATATATTCTGATGGGAAGTGTCCAGGTTCTGTTTGGAGTAGCTAGCTCCTTAAGTGTTTCAGAGACAGATGTCTGAAGATCATTTCCAAACCCTGTAACATAGTCTGCATCTTAATGACAAATTTGAATGAGGAGACATATGTAAATTCTGCATCACTTAAAGGAATATGACTTAAAATGAAAGGGAATAAATGGTTTAACACAGCAAAAAGGATAGGGCTCTCATTATGAAGCCTGCTAAACCTTATATTTCCATTTTCCATTTCTATTTATATTTGGAAGTAAGTCTCCTTTCCTTTATTTTTTTTCAAGGGATCATACTACATTTCAATACTTTTTTTACATTCAAGTTATCAATTAGACATTTCAAATTCTTTCATTTTTTCTTTTGCTTACTTGTTCTATATATTTAAAAATCATTTGTGACCCATGATTTAGAATTAATTGGTTATATTTGGGACAATTTCCTTAGCTCATCTTCGTTAGTGTGCAGGGTTGCTCAGAGCAGTATTTAACAAGTTAAAAATGAGTATTCAGAATCAAATGCAAAAACATTGCTTCTAATCATATGCAAACTGCTACTGTAGTATCAGAGATGACCTCTTACCATTATCTGGAAATTCAGCTAAGGTTATTAAAAGATCTACCAATGTATTTTTTAAAACTCTTTGGCTTATATTATGGAAGAACTACATCTATTAATTGGGGCATTTTAAACTTTTTGATAGGGTGCAATATCTGCTTTCTGAGTAAATGTAAGGTTGTATTTCCCTCACCAAATTCTTATGGACATAAAACTTTATTTAAATGTTCTGCCTCTATATAGTATACATATTTTTTAGTATCTATATTATTGTAGGTTATAATAAAGTCATTTAATATTTTTTTTCAGACTTCTATGCTCATTTCAACAGTAATCTTTTAAAAATAAAATGTGAAAAAGACATTTTGTACTGAGAGTTAAATTTTAAAATATCTTTTTTTTTTAGGTTTTAATATTTTCCATCATGTGGACTATCTCTGAGTTTATTTCTAGTAAGATCCTATTTAATATTTAATCAGTGGAGCTTGTTTTTGTTAACATTGAAATTTATACCCCTGTGAGAATTTTACTTTCCTTTAGGCACAAATAGACTGTTACTAATTATGATATAAAATCTGTTTAATCAACATTAAAAATACCAGTTATGCAGAAGACACCAACTAACAATCAACTAACTTTTGTTTTTCCATTTTCTATTTAAACTAACAGTAAATAAATATATCATTTTGGAAAAATTAAACTCTAAGAAAACTTTCTTGTTTTTCTAGGCCATTTAAGCATGATGAAGTAGATTACCATATAAACTCAATTTCTCAGGTTTTCAACCCTTATGCAAATTGCTGAGTATATAGGGTCGATACTTTTCATTCATAGTACTCTTGTGATGTGTTAATTTTCACAAGGAGATCCTATGTGATAGGCAGAAATTTAAGAAGTTTCCTAGGTTACCCATCCCCTGGTATAAGTGTCCTTTATAATCTCCTATATAACTCCCTCCCTTCCATTTGAGTGTGAACAGGTACTATGGAGATGATGACAATCACTTTTGCATGGGTAACATAATGGTAAAGGTGAAGACATTTTTTAAGATGCAATTAAGGTCCCTAATCAGTAGATTTTAAAGTTAATCAAAGGATAGATTATTCTGGGTCTCAGATCAGAGACATCCTTCTCCTTCTGGTCTTGAAGAAACAATCCACCACGATTTTCACAGCTGCCAGTGAGTGAATTCTGCTAGCAACTCTATTCACTTGGACAAAGCCCCTGAGCCGCAAATGAAAGCACAGCTCCAGGAAATACCTGATTGCAGTCCTCTGAGGTCCTGTTCGGAGGACTGGACTAAACCATGCTTGGATTCCCAACTCATGAAAATGGCAAAATAATAAATGGATGTAGTATTAAATTGTTAAACTCTTGGCAATTTGTTATGCAGTAACAGAAAACTAATATACTCTGTACCCCTCAACTTACTGTAGATAATGAGATCCTAATTTCCAATATGGAAACAAGTTTGTAGTTGGGACTGATCTTAGGTTGATCCTTATCAGCATACGCATCACTCTGAGTATAATGATAAGTTCAGAAACAGAAAAATGAACCAAGGTTGACCAACTATCATCTTTCTAGGCTTTTCTGACAACCTTGGTGAGGAGAAATTTCTCTTTCCACTTAATCTAGTGAGACGTGATCATTGGCTATCAATATCCTTATGGTCTACCATATTGTTAGAGCCTTTTTGTATACATTTTGGTCAGCTAATTCAATACTCTTTCGCAAGCCCCTCTTCCTTTAAAAAGGCTGAATGATACTTACTTTTATAATGTCCTTATAATTATGTAAATTTATGTGACATGGTTCTAGCCAACTAGATGGCAATGTGTAATTATTAGGGGCTTCTGGTAATGCTTTTATATTCTTCTTAAACATAATTTATATCACTGAACATTTTTACTCTCCCATATTTTTTTCTAAAATATAAATGTAATATCTAGAACTCGGCTCCCATCTTAATGTCATGAGGGAAAGGCCAAGAGAAGAGCAAAGCTGTTGTTCCTGACATCTTTGAACTGCTGATCCAGTATCAGTGGCTTCTTACCTTTGACTTCCTTGGTGTCACATGAGATGTCATGTGTTCAATGTTGAACTATTATAGGGTGAATATGTTTTTACTTGAAGCAGAAAGTATGCATGATTGAAAGACCATATTAAATAGGTAGAAGGAAGTGTTCTGCTGACATCATCAAAGCCCTAGTATAAATATACAAAAATCAGTTTTACCCTGGACTTTTCAGTTTAATGAGCCCTTCAATTTATATTTTGCTTAACTTAATTTTAGTTAGGCATCTTTTACTCAATTGCAATAACAGATTTCTAATGAACAGAGAAATTGATAGGAAGAAGGGTTTTTTTTTGGGGGGGGGGTTGCTGAGGGAATACATGGAGGAGGCATGCACTAAAAATGACCATCTGAAATGTATGGAATTTTCTGAGTCAAGAATAATTGTGGGATTCTAATAAATTTCCAATTCCTACACAAGGAATTATTAGTTCCTGTTATGTGGTACCAAAGTACATGATTTAAATAAATCCTTATTCAGATCATGTTGCTTACCAAGGCTGAAGCTTTAGGATATAAAGCTTTAAAGTATAAAGGTTTCAGAATTTTGTAATTTTTACCTACTTTATTCTATAATTAGCTCCAGCAGTAAAGGGATATTATTCAATCTAAAGATGATGACATACATCATTCAAAACATAGTTTTAGAAATTTGTTTAAATTCCACAAGTGAGATCATGTGATATTTGTCTTTCTGTGCTTGGCTTGTTTCGCTTAGGATAATACTTTCTAGGTCCCTCCATGTCGTCTCAAAAGATAAAGAGATCTTTCTTTCTTACAGCTGCATAGTACTCCATTGTGTATATGTACCACCACTTTTTTATCCATTCATTTACTGATGGCCACTTGGGCTGTTTCTAGATCTCAGCTATTGTAAATAGTGCTGCTATAAACTTATTTGTGGAATATAATGAACATAACAGTCTGAGGAACAGGGTAGACCCAGAGATGTGGAAGTAGGGTACAGATTGACAACCCTCAGAAAAGGGGTTGAGGAGGGAGGGAAGAGATAAACCACAGAACTTATATGCATGTACACATAACTGATGGACATGGACAACAAAGCTGGGGACAAGGGTGGTAGGGGATAAGGAGGAGGGTGTCAATGAGGAAAAAAGAAGAAACATCTGTAACAAAAATAAATTAATAAATAAATAAAATATATTAAGTGAATATGATTTATAAATTTTGTTTAAAATTCAGAAACACCAGACTTACTTTTATTTATAATAATTCCAGTTTCAGTAAGGTGAACAAATGCACTGTTAAAAAAAATTCAGTTTTGCAATTTGGAAAACAATGTAAATTTAAGAAAATCTAAGAGCTGAATGTTTTATATCATTTGATATTAACTTTAAAATCATCATTAATTTATAACTTATTTAATTGTAATTTATTTAATTATCCAAAAGCATATATAATAATTAGTTCATAAGAAGGATCTTTAGTAAGCATAACAAAATAGAAACTATCAAATTTATAGGATAGAGAAATTTTATCAACTTTGTTTTGGGTGACAAAAATTTGATGGACAATAATTTTAATACAAGTAAACCAAAGGAAACTAACAAAGAATGTGTTCACTTCTTTTACCGCCAATCAAGTTGGGAGAAACACGATATTTTACTCTCCAATCTTAAAAACACAAATTATGATTAGAGTCTTATATTTTCCTAAAATGAGAGAGGCTCATAGGAGCCAATATATATGAAAGCCAGGGTAGCGGTTTTGCTTGACATTCAGATTCCAGAATGCCTGAGATGGGAATCATTGTACACTGAACAGAATGGGAGAAGTCAAATTCTTACTTTACACTAACAGCTGTTTGAACAGTTCAAATCCAGCCAGCCTCCCATTTTTACCCCTGAAATTTTATTGGAACACATCCACACCCATTATTTCCCTGTTGTCAGTGGCATTTTTGGTGCTGTTATGGCAGAATTGAATAGCTATGACAGAAATTTTATAGCCCTTAGAGCCAAAAATATTCACTATCTGGCCCTTTAAAAAAAGGCTTGCCAATGTCTAAACTAGAGGAATTCTGTGTTCTTCAGACCAAACAGAGCAGAGTCCCACAGTGTTAGAGGTTAACAGCCTGGGAGCCAGGAGCAGATGACCCTGCCCCATTAACGTGGCTCTTCAGAAACAGAATCCAAGGAGCATGCAGATAAACCAAACTTTAAGAAAATGGATAGAGCACCAACCATGCATTTGAGAGACAAAAATCTTAAGGCTGGGATCCAAATTCAAGGACCATGACTTTCAAGTTATCTTTTTTATATCCCTTACTAAAACATGATGTCTAATGTACATAAAATTATTATCAACCCTTCCAGGTTTTACTGGCCAAAGAAGAAAATCACCAGAAATATGAGAAAGAGGACCTAGTGATATTTCAACCCTCAAAGCAATTCTTAGGCCTCCAAACCCCTCCAGAAATAAGTAGTTGCAGAGCCCTGGAAGGAAATTCTACTGAAGTCAATTTGAGATATGAAAATTGAAATAGATTATTTTTTACAAAATTTTCCTTCCAAAATTTCTTGACCCCTCTTTCCTCCTTCCTAATTCCTGACTGTGGCCGGGAGGTTGGCTTTTACTCCAATGACAGGAATGTAGAAACCAGTGGCCACAAAGAGAATTTATCTTTCCCCGTTTCACATAAAGGTGAGTGTTTATTAAAATAGTGTATCTTTCTCTGCTTGGCTTGTTTCGCTTAGGATAATACTCTCCAGGTTCCTCTATGTCGTCTCAAAGGATAAAAGATCTTTCTTTCTTTCTTACAGCTGCGTAGTACTTCATTGTGTACATGTACTACACCTTTTTTTATCCATTTGTCTACTGATGGACACTTGGGCTGTTTCCAGATCTTAGCTATTGTAAACAGTGCTGCTATGAACATGGGGGTACATGTATTCTTTCTGATTGGTGTTTCAGGCTTATTAGGGTATATTCCTAGAAGTGGGATCACTGGGTCATATGGCAGTCCGATTTTTAATTTTTTGAGGTAACGCCATAGTGTTTTTCATAGTGGCTGCACCAGTCTGCATTCCCACCAGCAGTGCACTAGAGTCCCCTTTTCTCCACACCCTCACCAACACTTGTTGTTTGATGATTTGTCAATGGTGGCCATTCTGACAGGTGTGAGGTGATACCTCATTGTTGTTTTAATTTGCATCTCTTTGATGATTAGTGATGTTGAGCATATCACATGATCTCACTTATTTGTGGAATATAATGAACATAACAGTCTGAGGAATGGGGTAGACCCAGAGACGTGGAAGTGGGGTACAGACTTACAATCTCCAGAAGAGGGGTTGGGGGGCAAGAGATAAACCACAGAACTTATATGCATGTATGCATGAACAATGAACATGGACAACAAAGCTGGGGACAGGGCAGGGAGGGGGGAGGGGGTATCAGTGAGAGAAAGAGGAGAAACATCTGTAACAAAAATAAATAAATAAATAAATAAATAAATAAATAAATAAATAAATAAATAAAATAGTGTATATTTTGTTAATGTTCATATTCAGAAAATTCGAGGTGCTCATGATTTGGGACCAGTAGCAGCCATACTTTACTCTAGTTTTCCAACCCATTTAAACACCATCTTCCCATAAATATTGAGGATGTTGGCTACTTGATTTCTGTTTGGGTAATGGATTCATATGGAACTTTATGGCCTTTTCTGTTATTCATTTGTTCAGCAAACATTGTGTACCTATTTTGTGCCATGGTTCTAGGGGCACTTGGGATGTCAGTGAACAAAACAAAAATCTCTTTGTGTAAAGCTTACTTACATTCCATTGGGAGATACAGACATTGAATAACAAACACAATAAACAAATAAAACATATTCTAAGTTAGAAGTTGAAATGCATAGGGAAAAATTGGAAACATAAATCACATGATAAGGGAGCTTGTAAGGTCAAATGTGTAGTGCATGTTTAAACAGTGTGGTCAGTGTGGACCTTACTGAGCAGGTAATACTGGAACAACACTTGAAGGACGTAGGCATGAAGCCGACTGTAATTCATTGCCACCACTGTGGTCACATCTTGGTGGAGATTCTACGGATGGCAATTAGCATTTCAGTTTCGAAACTGAAGGGCTTCGTAGGACTGTGTCTGTTAAGGTTGTTTGAAATGTTGCTGTTATATTTCTAGTGACACTTGAAACTAACAGTGAGGGGTGCTTTCATTGTTTGGGTTTTTTTGGCAGTAGAATGTATAATGTATTATATGGGAAACAAGGGAAAGAGTTTTATACATTTGCCATAAAGAAGTTTTGAAGATTTTCCATTATTGAAAAATACGTGGTTTTTGGTACTCTAAAGTGAAACTGTGATGTAGAAAACTGATCTTAAGAACCACCTCACCCACATTTTCTTAATTAATAAAAAGAGATTAGGATTCATGTGTCTAGCTTTTGTATATTTTTCAAAGTTAATGCTATATAAGTATTAAGTAACATAGTTATATACCAGACTTAAGTTTGACAGCTCATTGTAGTTGTTTTGCTTTTCATTACTTAATGGGGCAAATGTGATTGGGACTCCTATCTCAATATTCTGGCACTGAGGGAGTGATACGTCTGATCTGATAACTAATGTATTTGAAGAAAAATATCCGTTCCACACTATGGTTACCCAATGTTGATATGCAAGAATACTTTCCATAATTCTGAAGCCATATTTCAATGCTTAACTTTATCACATACTATAGTTTTTGCCATGTTTTTTTCTTGTAAAGTTATGGGAAGATATGCCATGGGCTGGTGGTTATCCAATACCCAGGAAAGGAGAGAACAGTGTGAATGATGCTCTCTAGGTAGTAACACATACTCGCATTCGGTATCTATCCAATGCTTCCTGCTATGCTAGAATTTTTTAAATGTCAAATAAAGTTATTTTGTAATCGAAGCTTAATCCAAGGAGAGGATTGCTCCTTTTAAACTAATTTTCAAAGACTTGAAATACCTGCCTTGAGTTTTTTTGTTTGTTTTTATTTAATCCTCACCCGAGGACATTTTTCCATTTTTTATTCAGATAGAGTGGGAGGGAGAGAGAAAAAAAACATCGACGTAAAAGGGACACATCGAGTGGTTGCCACCTGCACAACCCAACCAGAGCCGGAGACAAACTGCAATAGAGGTACGTGCTCTTAGCAGGAACTGAACCCAGGTCTCTCTGGACCGCAGGCTGACGCTCTAATTGTTGAGCCAAACTGGCCAGAGCACCTGCCTTGAGTTTTAAAGTAAGCAGCTACTATTTTAGAAAAAGACTACTTGAAATTTAATGGTTGATATTCAAGATTAAATTTATTAAAATACAAATTCAAAGCTTTGGTTCTTTCTTAAAATGTAATATTTAGTTATAAATCTTATTCTATTTATAAATCCATAAATATGTAACTACTTTTAAGAAGTCTTAGATAAATGACTGAGCCCCTTGATGTCACTTTAAATGAATGCCTCTAAACAGCTGATAAATTGCTTTCAAATTAAAAATATTTTCTCTGTAAGAATTTTCAATCACTTGACGTAATAAATACAGTATTTATGGGTTCACAAATGGGTTTGAAGCACAAACAGTTACTCTTCTGCCTATACATCTAAAAGAAGCTGAAGCTCAGCTTCCCCCTGGAGAGAGCAACACAGCAGCTATGGACCAAAGCATTCCCCATGCCACCAAGACTCATTTCAACAGGGACCAACTTTCTTTGATTAGGTAGTTAGGCTCTCTTTACTATATTTTGAGTCGTCCACATTTTGGAAGATTACTTTACCTAAGGTTCTAATTTGTTTCTTGTGTGTGTGTTTCTATGTGTGTCTGTGTGTGCATATATGTATTTCTTTCTGCTCTATTAATGCAGACAAAGTTTCCTCTCTTTTTTCTTGAATAATTTTTCCTACAATTTAAAATTTAAGGTTTATTTGAGTCTTAGCATCTTCACTCTGCAACTTCATGTACTATTTCTCATTATTATTTTTACTAATTTCTGTATTTTCAATGGACATCTTTTTAAAAAAATATTTTAATTGATTTTTGGAGAGAGGGAAAGGGAGAGGGAGAGAGAGAGAGACATCTATGTGAGAGTGGAGCATTGATCAACTGCCTCCCTGCACTGGGATTGAGCCTGAAATCCGGACATGTGCCCTGAACAGGAATTGAACAAACAACTTTTGGTGCACAAGGCAATGCTCAACCAACTGAGCCACACCAGCCAGGGCTCAGTGAACATCTTTAAGGGATGCAATCCCTTCATGTTCATAGGCAATGGGTCAATTGAGGCTGAAAAAAATATACAAGTTATTTACCTGTCAATTGTTAATTTTCTGGCCTAATTATATATTTTTGGCTTTTAAAAATTCTTTCCAAATTTGCTGATAATTCTGGCATCACCTATCACAACATTTTTAAAAATCTTTTTTTTGTATATACTTTAAGATAAAGTATAACTTGAAAGATGGATATGATCTATTTCTCTTATTATTTTTCTTTTGCATGTCAGTATAACAAAAACATATTTGTAAGTAGTTCTAGGTTTCCCCTTACCTACATATGATGGACACACTTTTAAGGTAGCTGCCATGTTCTTTGCTTCCTAGTGCTAGATCATTTCATAATTTCTTCCCCTTGATAATAGTCAAGAACTGTGGCTTGCTTCTAATCAATAGAATATAAAAGGTGATGGAATATCTGGATTACTTGTATGTAATTATATTACATAAGGTTGTAGTGTTGGTGTTGCTATAGTCTCTCTCTTGTGGTGGAAAGAAGCAAACAATCACCTTGTGGAGCTCCACATTGGAAGGAAGTGCAGGTGGCCTCTAGCTGCTGAGGGTGTGAAAACAGCCAGAAAAGAAGCTCTCAGTCCAACATCCAGAAAATGGAATGCTCCTAACAACCATGTGAGCAAGGAAAAATATCTATCTCAGAGGAACCTCTAGATAAAGAATCCAGTCCTAGCCGAACCCATGACTACAGCCTCCCGAGACCATTGGCAGAGGACACACCTAGGCCATACTAATAAATGTTTGTTGCTTTAAGCCATGAAGTTTGTGGTGTAAGTGTTAGGTAACTAGAAATAATGAATAAAATGCAACACGTAAATTCAGAACAAAATTATGATAACAAGTTAGCAATGCTTGACAAATTTTGGTGTACTGCATCTCACTGAAGTATTTTTATGCCTTTTAGATGATGATCTTCATCATGTTGTTGATAATTTATTTAAATACCACATATTTACTATGCCAAATATATTGAACTGACATCACAGATCCATTAGTTTGTTCAACCAGTATTCATTGAGAGCAAACTATATGACAAGCACTTTCCCAGGAGTTGAAGATATAGTATTAGAAGAAATTTTCTGCCCATATAGTTTATACACTAGTAATTGATCTAATTCAATTTGCATATTTTTTGTAAACTGATAAATATCTGACAATTATAAGCCTGCTTATAGTTCTAATTTACTATGGATAGAAAAATATGATCCAAAAAAACATGTATTTTCCCATGATTCAATTTATAAAAATCCTATTTATAAAAAATGGTAATAATATAACAACTGTAATAATAAACTTGTTTAAGGGAAAAGTAACCAATATTTCAGGAAAAAATAACTGGCTCATTACTCTTGTTGAGATTAGTTAGCCAGAGACCGATGGGAAATTTTATAAAATTATATTTCTTTTATCTCTTAGCTGCTGTGCAATCCAACAATGTCCTTTTGTACACCTTGTCCCACTTTATTATCTCTACCTACAAGAAGGCACACATAGAGCTGTCCCCATAACTAATTTCTTCCCTTAGGAATTGTTTCACATATTTAGAATAAATTTGTTCTTGTGACTTTGGCCCTAAAGATACCAATCAATCCAGTCTACCCAAAGTGTTTTTTCATTTGCTATATTTGCACTGCCACAAATTTACTCTGCCATATGCTTTTGAGAGTACCAGTTAGCACCAAATCCAAAAACATATTTTCCACCTGCTAGCTCACACATATAATTTTGAAACAGGAAATTAAAGTCTATTCTTCAATTACATTAAGTTTAAAATTCAGGGTTCATTGTTGAGCTTTTGAAAGAGCCAACTTTTGGGATTTTTAATATTCTTTATTGTTTTAATTCTCTATTTTATTTATTTTCTCTCCAATCTGTATGACTTTTTTCCTTTTGCTTACTCTAAGTTTAGTTTGCTCTTCTTTTTCTAGTTTCATAGGATAGAAAGCCAGATTATTGATTAGAGGTTCATTATATATATATATATATATATATATATATATATATATATAATATCGGCATTTACAGATATTTCTTTCTAAACATTGCTTTATCTGAATTCCCTAAGTTTTGGTGTGTTGCATTCATTTTTATTCATCTCAACTATTTTCTAACTTCACTTTTTAAATTAAATTTATTGGAGTGACACTGGTTCATGAGATTATATAGGTTTCAAGTGTACATTTCTATATTACATGATCTGCATATTTTGCATTGCATACCCACTACCCAATGTCAAATCCTCTTCCATCACCTATATTTCCCCCCTTTACTCTTTACCAGTCCCCAACCCTCCTTACCTCTGGTAACCACCATACTGCTATCTGTGTCTATGAATCTTTTCTTTGTTTGTTTTTCTTGTCTTTCATTTGTTACTTTCAGTCTTATATTCTACATATGAGTGAAATAATATGGTTCTTAACATTTTCTGACTGACTTACTTTGCTTACCATATTATCAAGGTCTCTCTATATTGTTGCAAATGGAAGTATTTTATCTTTTTTTTAATGACTGAGTAGTATTCCATAAATAAAATGTACCACATCTTATTTATCCAGTCATCTATCAAGGGACACTTCAGTTGTTTCCATGTATTGGCAACCATGAATAATGCTGCAGTGAACATAGGGGTGCACATTCCCACCAGTACTGAATAAGGGTTCCTTTTTCTCATAACCTCTCCAACACTTATTACTTGTTTTTTTGATCATAGCCATTCTAACAGGTGTGAGGTGATATTTCACTATAGTTTTGATATGCATTTCCCTAATAGCTAGAAAAGCTAAGGATCTTTTCATATATCCATCAGCCATTTGTGTGTCTTCTTGGAAGAAATGATTGTTCAAGTTGTCTGCCCATTTTTAAACTGGATTGTTTGTTTGTTTGGTGTTGAGGTGTATGAGTTCTTTATATATTTTGGATATTAATGCCTTGTCAGAGCTGTTTGAAAATACCTTCTCTCATTGGGTAGGTTGCCTTTTATTGTTGTTGTTAATTTTGTCGTGCAGAAACGTCTTAATTTGATATAGTCGCATTCATTTATTTTTACCTTTATTTCCCTTGCCTTTGGGGTAAAATTTATAAATTGTTATCTATGACCAAAGTCCATAAGTTTAGTACTTATGTTTTCTTCTATGTAAGCTATTGTTTCAGATCTTATATTTAGGTCTTTAGTCCATTTTGAATTACTTTTTGTACATGGGGACAAACTGTAGTCTAGTTTCATTCTTTTGCATGTGGCATTTGAATTTTCCCAGCACCATTTATTGAAAAACTTTTCTTTTCTCTATTGTTTTTTTTTGGCTCTTTTGTTAAAAATTATTTTCCCATATACATGTGGTTTATTTTGGGCTGTCAATTCTTCTGTTCCATTGGTCTGTGTGCTTATTTCTCTGCCAATACCATGCTGTTTTGATTATTGTTACTTTGGTAGTATGATACCTGATACTTCTGGCTTTGCTCTTTTTTCTTAGAATTAGTTTAGCTGAGCAGGGTTTTTTGTGGTTTCATATAAATCTGACAATATTTTGGTTCTACTTCTTTAAAATATGTCATTGGGATTTTGATGGAGATTGCATTAAATCTGTATATTGTTTTGGGTAATATGGGCATTATAACTATGTTGATTCTCCTTATCCATGAACATGGAATATCTATTAATTTCATTGTCTTTTCAATCTCTTTTAATAATGCTTTATAGTTTTCAGGATAAGGTCCTTCATATCCTTTGTTAAGTTTATCCTTAGGTATTTTTTTTCTTTTTTCTTTTGTACGTGCCCCTAGCGGGAACCAAACCCAGAACTCTCTGGTCTGTAGGCCAATGCTCCAACCACTGAGTCAAACTGGCCAGGGCCCGTAGGTGTATATATATATATATATGCTTTACCTTTTTGTTGCAATGCAAAAGGAATTGTTTCTTTCATTTCATTTATTTTTCATGTTAGTATACAAGAATGCAATAAATTTTTGTACATTGATTTTTTTATCCTGCAACTTCACTGCATTTATTGTTTCTAATAGTTGTTTTGTTTGTTTGTTTTGTTTTGTTTTTTGTTGAACCTTTAGGGTTTTTTTATGTAAAGAACCATTTCATCCATAAAAAAGTGACACTTTTACTTCTTCATTCCCAATTTAGATGCCTTTTATTTTTTTCTCTTGCCTGATTGCTCTGGCTAAACTTCTAGTACTGTGTTGAGTAAGAGTGGTGAGAGTAGACATCCTTGTCTTGTTTCTGATCTTAGAGAAGAAGATTTTAATTTTTAACCATTGAGTATAATACTGGCTGAGGGTTTGTCATGTGTGGCCTTTATTATGTTGAAGTACCTTTCCTCCATACTCATTTTATTGAGTATTTTAATCATAAACAGATGTTGTATCTTGTCAAATTCTATTGTGAGTTCTTATTTGACCCATTAGTTATCTAGGAGTGAGTGTGTTGTTTAATTTCAACATATTTGTGAATTCCCAGATTTTCTCTGTTCTCAATTTTTAATTTAATTACATTGTGATAGAAGAACACACTTTATATGATCACAATCTATTAAAATTTATTGAGCCTTATTTATTTTTTAATATGTGGTCTATCCTGAAGAATGTTTCATTTGCACTTGAGAAGAATGTGTATTTTAAAGTTTTTGGATAGAGTGTTCTATTGATGTCTCTTAGGTCTAAATAGATTGTAAAGTCTTCTATTCCCTTATTAATCTTCTGCCTCACTGTTCTATACATTATTAAAACTGTGTTATTGATGTATTCAAATATTATTGTTGAATTATCCATTTATCTTTTAAATTTAGATAGTTAAATATATCTATTTAGAAAGTTATGATTTTTTTTTCTCAAGAGAAAGAGAGAGAAAAACATCGATGTGAGAGAGAAATATCGGTTGGCTTCCTCCCTTATGTTCCTCAATCTGGGATCAAACCCAGAACCTGGGTATGTGTCCTGACTGAGAATTGAACCCTCCACTTTTTGGTGTACTGGACCATACTTCAACCAACTGAGACACACCAGCCAAGACAGATAGTTCTAAAATCAATTACAAATTATCTCTGACCTTATTGGTTTTGGAAGTTTAAGCATTGAACATTGGAAGTTTAATTATTCAAAATTTAAAACTATTTGTACTCTATACAAAATATTTTAAATAAAAAAATATATGTATTGCCCTGGCTGGTTTGGCTAATTAGTTAGAGCATGGGCCTGTGGTCCAGAGAGACTGGGATTCGGTTCCGCTAAGGGCGTGTACCTTGGTTGCAGTTTGTCCCTGGCCCTGGTTAGGTTGTGAGGGAGGGTGGCAGCCACTCAATGTTGTCTCTTTCATGTCGATGTTTCTCTCTCTCTTTCTCTCTTCCTCTCTCTCCCTCCCACTCTATCTGAACAAAAAATGTCCTCAGGTCAGGATTAAAAAATAATACCATGTAGAAAGATAATAATATTCTATATTCAATTGGCATTTTATTTAGAAGATGTATAACATGAAAATGGGAGAAGTCCCTGTTGAAATAAATTCATGACCCCAATAATTCCCATTTTATTTGATGTCTTTACAGCCCTATATCTCAGGTTTTAAAGAGGTATATACATAATTTATCTTATTATTTAATAAGGAGGTTTATCATCTCAAAGCTTCTATAGGTATACTTAGGAATTAAAGATCTATTTTGCACAGTTGTTTTTTTTTTATTTTATTTTATTTTTTTATTTATTTTTATCCTCACCTGAGGACATTTTTCTATTTTTTGTTCAGGTAGAGTGGGAGGGGGAGAGAGGAAGAGAGAGAAACATCGATGTGAAAGGGACACATCGAGTGGCTGCCACCCGCACGACCAACCAGGGCCGGGGACAAACTGCAACCGAGGTACATGCCCTTAGCGGGAACCGAACCCGGGTCTCTCAGGACCGCAGGCCGACGCTCTCACCGCTGAGCCAAACCCGCCAGGGCTGTTTTAAATATTAAAAGAGTGTGACCTGGAGTCAAGAATTAGCATTACAATCTCCCTATGCCAGGACAAACAAATAAGAGACTCAGAGGAATGAGGGCTGTTGATAGTTTTGTTATATGCTGCGGGAAATAAACACACTGGAATAGGATATTATTGTTAAATTCTTCACTATATTCTCCATGATTTATTGCTAGATATAAACTGCATATATGCATACTAATATAAATTATTTAAATTATAAGGTTGTTTGAAGAAAATGATTAACACTTGTAAATATATAAGTGCTTCCTCCTACCCCCAAATTCTTGGATACATAAAACTTTTTTTTTTTTTTTCCTCAAGTGAGCATCAGTGTCTATTTTCTGAACATATTTATTTAGATATACAAATTATTCAAGTTTACACTTCTCAATTGACAGTAAAATTATTAATTGGTATAACAAAAAATAGGTTAATACGATGAAAACATGAATAAATAGTATTTGTGTTTCTTGTATAAAGCTTAAGATTCCATGGGCCTTAATAAGTTTTTTCTTTCATTGCTACAGATACAATAGGTGTCCATAACATACTGTTGAATAAGGCTGACATGTTACAGAACTTGACAGTGGTAGGGAGCACCATAAAAATCATAATAAATGTTGGCATAATGGAATTGTGCTGTGTTCAAAATATGTAACAGTTTGTTATGCTATGGTATATTTCCAACTTACTATCTAATTTGTGTCCATGATGTCCTGAAGTTGTTCCAAATTTGCTTTTAATTTTAGTTGTTTTGGCTTGCATCATTGATTACAGTTTGGAGAACACTTTTCATTTTGACTGTAGTTTAGAGTGTCATTTTTAATTATGAAAAAGACTTTGGACTTGCTATAATTATGTCCCTTCTACTTGTTTTGGAAATGTTGGCAAGAACTGGACACATGACTAAGAAGAAAATTAGAGTGCCTTGGTTATAAATAATGAAAATGCGAAGCTTAGATATCTTATCATTAAATTCCTGTCTAAATGAACACAAATTGAAAAGTAAATAAATGAAAAGTGAATTCAAAAGGAAAAAATATGTTAAACAGTTACTTATATTCGTGCATGTTATTTTAACAGAAAATTTAATAGCATATATTATTTCAAGTTTAAAATGATTCTTAGATGGAAACACAAAAAATTTTATTTTACATATAAGCTTTTAAAATTAGAAATTCATAGAACAAAATTAAAATGGTTTCCCACATCCCTCACCCCATCTCAAATATAATTCTATACATGTTTTTGTGCATGTTCATTCACTAAAGACATGTGACAGATGGGAGGTAAAATTTGATGAATGGTGGTAATAACAGAAATGAAAGGCAATAGTCCCTTGGGTTCTCTTGTCATCCCTTAAGAACCCAGAATGAGTCATACTCACTGCTTCTGTTTGTATTTATAATCTCGTAGATAAAATGTTGTAATTCTAAGTCTCTCTTGTTATGGCAAGGTCATGCAATAAGTGTGTGTACATGTATATATACATATGTGTATATGAGCATTATATATAATATTCTATTATATATAAATAAAATTTTTTACATATATTATAATATATATTTATACAGTTTTTTCACTTCAAGACAATTCTGTTACCTTAATCTTATAACTTGCCTTGCGATTTCACTCGTAAAATCTAATTATTTCTTTCAAAATAATTCTTTTTTTCCATGCATTTAAAGAACATTTGACCATATGATGATGTTTATATAACCAGATGGCTCATAAGTAAATCATAGAATTCAAGAATCTGAGTTCTTAAACATTAGGTTTTTTCATTGCCCTACTTTTTAATGGCTCGGGTGTGACTATGATAAGATAAACACATGTAATATTGGCGGAAGTTTAAAATTTAACTTCTTCCTTAAAAGTAACACAGTTTACTGGATAAGTATTATGCATGTTTTTCTTCAATTGAAATCTTATGCATTGTGATTTGAAAGCAAAAACATTAAAATAATTGAATGCCTTTTAAAAATATGTAGATAATTTTCTTATTTGAATCTAGTTATCATCTTCTTCTACATCTATTTTTCTTCCTATCTAACTTTATTTTGTCCATAACTAAAAACTCTTGTAAAAATAGAAAGACTTTGAATAGTTTATCTTTTATCACTGTTCCATTATAATGCATATATTTTTCCAAACACCGAGATACAGTTGATTTCTATAGACCCCATAGAAAGCACTTATTTACACCATAAGTCTTGTTTATGGCAGGTAGAATAATATGTTCAATAAAAGTCTGATGTTCTGCCAAGTTTGTTTCTAACTCCTTAAATTCACATGTGATTTCCTCTGACCCTGAAGGGACTTTCTCCACATTGGTGGAGCAGAAGTAAACAAGATTAGGGTTCAAGTCTGTCTTGACTATTATTTTGCATCTGTGACCTTGAGCACATTAACTATTCTCTTTTACCTTTTGCTTTTTCATATGCAAAACAGCAGTAAGAAACCTACATTCTTTTGTTGTTCTGAGTATTAAACAAGAACATGTATAAAGCTGGCATGGACCTGCTGCAGAGTAATACATATTAATTCTTTCCCTGTTGTCTCTATAAAGTAGGAGTACGGGATTTAATTTACAGAGTTGTGTATAGTAAATAAGATTATGTATATAAGGTAATTTAAATGGTTCCTTGTGCTAAGTAAATGATGCTCTTTCCTTTATATTTTACAGGTAAAACTTCTCTCATCCTTCAAAATTCAGTTGGGGTGCTGTTTCCACCTCCAAATCTTCCCCAGGTCACACCCCTGGCTAAGGCAGAGCTACACATTCTTCTTTTTGTACTCACATGGATGTGCACATGAATTTCTGCTAGTATATTAAGTACATCATATTATATTTACTCATTCATATATATGTAGATTTTTACTATAAAATTTTATATGATATTTATTTTTTACCTTTATTTAAATGTTCTTGGAGATGGTCTTAGTTCTTAAGATGGTTTTAAATGCATTTCTCTTTTCTATTTCAGAGACGAATATTGTATAAAATTTTTTCTCCTAAGAAACTGCGGTGAAATTTATAAGATTCTGCTCAGCCAGTGTGGGTTGGGTGTGTTCCATGGACTGAAAGGTCCTGGTTCGATTCCCTGTCAGGGCACATGCCCGGGTTGCAGGCTCGATCCCCAGTAAGGGGCATGCAAGAGGCAGCTGATCGATGTTTCTCTCTCACATTGATGTTTCTATCTCTCTTTCCCTTCCTCTCTCTCTAAAAAAGTTAATCAAATATATCTGAATAAAATAAATTTATAAGATTTTGATGCAAGTGAGCATCTTTTTTCTATAAGATATACTCACTTTTACAATAATGTAAAATTCCTTGCATTAGAAGTATAGAAAAATTAGATATAATCAATTCATTCATCATAATATTTATTAAATACATCCTAGATTCTGAGATACACTTCAACACCAGGGAGCTTATATTGCAGTATATAGGAAATAATCAAATAAACATCTATATGAAAGGTAAATACCACAGAGTAAAGTTGTGTGACGTTGTGATGTCATTAAACAAAGGACGTGGTCTAGTTAAAACTGTGTGAGACAGCTTTTGGAGGACGTGAGGATTGAGCTAAGTTTGACGCATTGGTAGTAAGTACTTTGATGAAATAGAAGAAAAGAGATTTTTAGGCAGATACAATAGTTTCTACAAAATTCTGCAGTGAAAAATAGATAATTAATATGGGGTTATATTACTATCTGCTACTCTAGTGAGATGTGTTATTGTATTTTATTTACTTCTTTCTCAGAGTGAAAGAGTTTCAGAGACATCAACTAAGTTTCATTATGATGATAAACTCCTACCTCACAGTACAAAAACCAATATGGGAATTCTACTACCCCCCTAACAAGTCTATACCAACAATTCACTGACAGTGAGAGATATCATCATTAGGTACATCCATGGTCCCAGTACACGTGCTGACTGGACTAGCATCAGGACTTTATTACTTGGCCTTCCTGTGACCCAACACTAACAGGGAATTCATGGCAAGGCTCTGAATCCCAGAGACTCTACATCAACTGTAGCCCACGTCCAGTTGTCCTTAAAATATCTGGACATTCTTTATCCATCTCTCTGCTATTATTCAGATAAATCACCATGAATCCCTTTGAAAAAAGACTCGAGCACTATTACACAGGGGTGGGAAAAAGTGGGTGTACAGTTGTAATACAAATAAAGAATGCAACAATTATTAATTATAATACAACAGTTTCACATACTCACAACTGTAACCCTACTTTTGCCCACTTCTGTATATACTTGGTCTGGTGTTTTGGGGCTCTTTGCCTGGGGACACGACTATCACACAATGAGTTTTAGGTTTAACAATTGGTCCAGGTCCAGAAATTGGGCAAAGAGACATAACTTTTTACAAGGGCATTACCCTTCTGATCATGTTCTCAACCTCTCCATTGCA
The DNA here is from genome assembly GCF_014108415.1 of Molossus molossus. NCBI lineage: Eukaryota > Metazoa > Chordata > Mammalia > Chiroptera > Molossidae > Molossus > Molossus molossus. Next base: position 25,308,441 of record NW_023425366.1, on the reverse strand, counting down.
ATTGGAATGTTCATTTCCATACAGTATCTGCTATAAGCAGCCCTGCCTATAAAAAACAACCACCACTTCACTTGATCTCAGCCCCTCTCAGACAGAGGACAGTCTGGTGTGTACTAGAGGGAAAGGGAAGTCGGAGGAGGTATGAGAGAGTAAATGGGGGATAAATGTGATGGAATAAATAATGATCAGCGTGGTAAACACACAATAAAATACACAGATTATGTATTATAGATTTGTATGCTTGAAACCTATATACTTTTATTAGCCAATGTCGCCCCAATAAATTCAATCAAAAATGAAAAAGGAAAATTAGAAAAAATATGAAAAAGAACACCACCACCACTGAGTTTCCCAGTGGCACTGGTACTCCTGATCACTAGAGCATTCTTATTGTTTTGATCACTAAAAATATTTTGGTCACCTGGTGGATTTCCTGGCCCTCCATAGAATAAAAATTCTTTGTCCAGTTCTCTAAATCTTTCCACCCTTTCTTTCGTCTACCATGATAGTTTAGACACTTACACCTCACTTAGTATGGGCCAAGCTTTTCTGTAAGCTTCCTTGGTCTATCCTAATAGCATCCTAATTTACTTAGTCAATCAGGCTTCTTGCCAGGATTTTAGATCTCGCATGTGGGAGGGCAATCCCACTTTGATAAGCTCTTTCTTTCTAACTTTATTTTCTACTCCTTTTTGATCCATCACCCTTAGGATACAGTTGTATGCAAGCTTGCCAGTCTGCTGCTGGCACATACTGCTAGGGTCCCCTAACTCCTTCTTTCTGTAGGACTTTTTGTTCCCTAGAATGGTCTAGAGCTCCTCTAGCCCTGCTCTATCATGACCACATGAAGAAAGGTAGGAGAAGATATTGAAGAAACTCCCTTTTTTTTGTTTTTTTTTTTTGTGAGGGAGATCCTATATGTCACCTTCAGAGAAGAGGGACTCACTCTCCCGCCATAAGGTGGGTTTGGGGGATGCAAGATTTTCGAGGACAATAACACAGTTGTCACCATCCTTTGTATCAGTGTCTCATTCTTTCTTATCATAGTCTTAACCTCAAGATCGTGGACCTGCCAAATTTGAGAATTTATTCTTATTTGGAGCTCTTATGATTGAGTTCTATGTTTTGTCATTAGCTCTCTACTTTCCAGCTTCAAAACATAGGAGTCTCTTCATGTGCTGAGAAGAAGACCTTCTGACATTCACACTTATTTTATTAAATCATAATTACTTACCCTAAACAAGAACCATCTGATTCTATTGTGTTATAACTACGTATCACTCTTCCCACTGTATTTTTGTTACATTCACCAGTGTGTTTTATTCTACAACATACCATCCCAGTTAACCACTAATGAAAGTTGAACAGTTGCTCTTCAATCCGGAAACTTGGAACTCTTATGCTGCACATGGTGAGGTCCTTACTGTCACCTGGGTGATGGCAATGCTGATTAATCTGGTTCTAACATCCCATTGTCACATTTGCATTCTTGAACACATCCTGGCACACATTGTTTCAATCAGGTCTCCCTCCCTTGAGACATAGATTAGTGTGCACGAAACTCATATGGTAGTATTCTCAGCCTCAGCAGTTCCCAAGGAAAGGAAAGAAAGCAGGGTGTGGCAAGAGGAGAATTAGGACTTCAGTGCCATCACATTAAAGCTCTAGATCACTCAGAACCACCACTCTTTAGAGTCCTCTGGCATTTGGGAGAAGGGCAGGGTTGTATAGCCTCACATTGTCCAGCCATTACATGTGAGCTGCCCCCTAGAGAAATGCATGAAGTTGGGTACCACAGCTCCCTTCAAAAAAGAGAAAAACCCTGGTCAGGTAGCTCAGTAAGTTAGAGCATCGTCCCAATATGCCAAGGTTGTAGTTGTGATCCCTGGTCAGGTCACATACACCAGACAACCAATGAATGCATAAATAAGTGGAACAAAAAATCGATAAATCAATATTTCTATCTCTCTCCCCCTATTTTCTTCTCTCTCTAAAAATGAAAAAAAAAAAAATTTAAAAAGGGCACATCTTGGAATCCTGGAGATCAACAGCTGAGGACAGTCACAGTAATAATCCCAATATCTGAAGAATAAATCCTTCAGTCCTATGATCAGCTTAGGACACAGTATGAGATGACAATGGGAATAAACAATGAATTTAGCTTGTACCAGTGCAGAATTAATTATATTAATTTTCTTTGAATCAATATTTTTTTATTAAAATGAAAGTAAAAAGTAGATAGACATATTTTTCTCATATGCAGATCTCATATGCCATATTCATCAAGTCATTTTATTGATTTCACATTGAATCAAATGAAAATGTTCTCAAAGTATTATATGTTAGATATTTATACTATATAATACAAAATATATAATTTAAAACATTATATAACATAAATCATTATATAATACAAAACGAAATGTGTGAGTGTGTGTGTGCAGAACATTGATACTCAAATTTGGCAAAACACGTAAGAAATAAATTAAGGACTTTGTGTGTCTTATTACTGCACGATAATAGTCTATGGAAAAAACAAAATAATTAAATAATTACAGGAAAAGAGAAGCAAACCCTTTTAAAATTTCTTGTCAAAATAAAAGGGAAACTAAAAAACACATTTTATTTTTTAAGATTTTTGCAATGGTAGTAAATAAGGCCTTTTTGCCTCTATTAAGATATTACTTTCTTATAATCCAACTCATATAACATATTCTGACAGTATAAAAACAAACAGAACGATTTTAATTAAGTTGTTAAGCTCAATTTATTGCTTTAGATCATAGGAGACTGGAAGAAAACCTTGGATCTTAATGCTCTATCACATTTGAACTCTGACCTTCACAAAGAAAAGAAAATGAAATACAGTTCTTGTTCTTTCATCAAAACTAAAAAAGAAAAGATGCCTTTGCTCCCTAGAATAGCACAGTATTCTATAAAATAGATACAAAAAGTCAAGCAGAACTGAAACCTGTATTTCATTACACTAACCAATGCAAAGTAAAATTATGCTTAAGGATCAAAGGCAGAAGAAGACATGCATGGCTGACCTGATGTCTGTGGGTGGTTATGTGCTGAGGGCGTTGAGGGCTAATTAAAATGGCTATGGGCACATTGCCATGAAATGCCAGGAAAGTACATTTCTCCCGTGATTAGATATATAAATCAACTATCTTCTTCATAAAATGTAAAGCATTGTTTATATTTTTATCTTTACACATATAGTTCTATTATGGAAATATAATTAGGTCAGTTTTGGAATGGTGATGGTTCAGATTGTTCTCTGACTAGAGTATAAGTGTTATTCAAAGAGATTTTGCTCTCTCAATTACCAAAACACACTGGCAGCCATGGCGGAGAGAAGCATGACAAAGAGGTGGAGTGGGAGAATGGAGATCATTTGAAGCTTGAGCAGAAATTTAAGCTCAAATGGAATTTCCTGTTGGATTTAGCAATGGTTCATTGCTTCTGCTTGTGTATTGTTTATGTGGCACTGAAGCTAAATAAACCAATCCATGACCTGATTTATCTGCCAAATGGATTGAACATTTATTCTCTCTGCCTCAAAAGCTTGTCACTTCAGTTTAGCCTTGCAGATGGTCCTTCCATTTCCCTGAAACAGAGCCACTATATACCAGCTTGCCAACATTTTCTGTTATTTAAAGTTCACTCCCAAAGTACACATAGCCGTGCCTCGTGTTCTCGGCCAGTATTCCAGGGCACAGGCCTGACATCTCTTTGCCTTTCAGGCAGCTCTAGCAGAGTTGGGTGCCTCATTATCAACCATTTCTCCTAAATGTGCCACTGAGAAAATTGTAGTGTCAACAAATATACTTCTATTTCTGAAAAATGACTTTATCCCAGAAACCTAGAGAATGTCTGCAACTGTGTTTTACAGTAAGAATGGATAAGAGTTTGTTGGCATTTTTCTAAAATTGTTTATGTGTTCAATGTCACCTCAACGAAGCTTTTGATTCACACAGATGCTTTCAGTTGGAATATTTCTAATATAAAACAGAATTATATGGTTTAAAACACAAGCAAGTAAAGCATATTTCCATTGATGTCAAATTCTTGAAAGAGCATCTGGGGCTTGGTGGTATTTTATTACACATGGAGTAAGAATATATTTTGTAAAGGATGGAACAAGATTGCTTTTTTAAGTAGAGGAAGAAATTTATGTGATATCAGAGAACCTAAATCTATTACATGTATATGGCTCTCATTTTCAAAACCTTCAACTCTTACAATTTTTAAGTCGAATTTGTATTCCTATATTAAAATGAGAATAATATTTCATGTTGAAATCTTAGCAATCAAATATTTATTTCGACAGCTAGGAATGGAGTACATTTTGCAATCTGCTTTTTTGAGAGTAACTTGATATTAATAAATAAAAACTGTAAAAAAGTATTTAAATGTGAGATGCTTAACTTCAGGGTGCTAGTGTTGCCAGAGAAATGCATTCTCCATTGTTAGTGGGAGTGGAGTTCTTGTGATACCTTGAGAAAATACATTTTCCGAGACTCGTGTTGGAGAATGAATGGTCTTTATTTGTGTCCATTTATATTCCTTTGTTTCTAAAGCCCCAGTACTCTTAACAGTCCTGGAAAAGGTGTAGTGGAGCCTTAGTAGAGTTAGAAGTAGGGCCAGTGTCCAAAGTTTCTGTTCCATGGTGGAGCTGGGTCTGATATAACTTTAGGCTTCAGGATACACTCAGTCCATTAGTCCATTGTGTGTGTCCCACATGGCTGTGAACCACGCAGGCAAATTCAGGGCAGCTCATCCCTGCAACAGGAGAGCCACGAGCACAAGAGGGCCAAGAGAGCAAGCAAGGGAACTTCCTTTCCTTAGGGGTTAAGTATCTCGGATTTTGAGCCCTTGCCTATTTTGGCCATGTCTCTTCTGGCCAACTATCTGTTCCCAGCTGTGACTGACAGGTAAGCATTTTTCCACATCACACAAAACGTATTAAGCATGCATCTAAACTGCCTTTATCTAGTTTCTTTTCCCAAATCTGTTCTTTCATCAAAACTAAAAAAGAAAAGATGCTTTGGAACAGATTTGGGGAGTTTTAAATTGTAGCTTTCTGGCAAAGCTGTATAAAGGGCATGTTTATATTACAGAATCTTCCCTTTACTTCTTTCCTGTTAATAATAACCGGCTTATTATAATGGTGTCACTAGAATGGGCCAGGGAGCCTAAGTGACACAGGGAAAAAACAAACAAACACCAAGTATTAAAATGACAGCCATGGTTAACAAAAAGAAGCATCATGATGCTACCTAGACCAGCACTAGTCAAAAGTAACCTGTTAAGAACTAGAAGTGGGCTATGATTGCCATGGCACCACCTCTATTTTCTATAGGACAAACATGGTTATAAATCCTATGAGCTTTAATTAGAATAATAATATAAGCAGAGCCTATGGGTATCATTGAAGGGAAATTTCTAGACAAATAAAAAAGAAATTGAGAAAAACCTTACAGAGAAATATGGGACGAGCATAATACAATGCTGCATGCAATGTACTCAAGTCTCAAGTGTAACACAGAGCTATAGTTAGTATATTCCTAAAAAAACCTCATTAACCCAGTATTTAATGTTCTGCATGAGTGTTAGGCTGTCTCAGAATGTGTTGGTACTTTGCCTGTTTAACTTGCATACCAAAAGAGAAGTTTTTCATAGTCTCTGGTTATATAAAATTTGGTAAGATTTATGCAGGCAATATAATTCCTAATGGTCATTTTACAAGCCTCCCCATCCCAGGAGAAAAAAAAAAATCAAACTTCCTGCCACAGGAGAGCTGGCCCAACAGGAAATGCAACTAGACACCGGGAACCAAAGAAACACCTCGTCGCACATACACATGCCTGGAGACCCAACCCTCTGACCAAACCCACCCACCAAGATCCCAGAACCAATTGACAAAAGCCTCCCACCAGGGGACACATATAAGGATGAAACCAGCTCTAGGGGCTGCCCTCACTGACCCAATACCCTATGGCTCGCTGATGTGTAGCCCTTCCCTTTGGAAACCCCCAGCACTTTTTCTTTAAATGCCCAATTTTTCTTTACTCCCCATCTGAGATTGCTATTTAGCATGCTCACGCACCTCAAACCACTGACTTTCACCTTTCAAAGTTGATTAGTTTTTACACAATTTTGCTGCAATTAGCTCCTTTTATTGGAGTAGTTAAAATGTTTTAATAATGAAATTAATTTGCCGTTTATTGTTCCCAAGTGACTATAAATATTCAAATACTTATTTTTATCACAAATTTATTAAACTCGGTTACACTCTTTTGGATGCAACCAGTACATCATATTAATTTCAAATCATTAAGTTCTTGTATGTATCTCTCATTGTAACAATCTGATTTCTTAAATTGATTAGGACTCAAACTGAACCTATTTTGAAGCAACACAAATGCGTCCGCAGGCAGTTCTTGATCTACCTGTTGATTTTCATACAAGTGCATCAGTGGACAAAGACCACATGCAGATGCAAATTACTCTCTTACCCAGAAGATTAAGATAATTCTAAACAAGTGCCAGAAGGTTACAGTGTATGGCTTTCTCTGATTGATTTCAGCATTGTTCACTTAACACTTTAAAATAATATTAAAGCATCTGTGTGAAATGTCAAACTAGTTCACTTTCTATTTCTATGATGAACTAAAATCCATTCTTAGCATGGTGCTATAGGAGTCATTGCCACAGCCTCTTCTGTGAGTCTGATGCCTTGAGTTTACCAGAGGCTCCTTAACAGCTGGAGTCTGGCTCCTGAGCCCTCGGTCTCTGCAGCTTGCACAGCCCTAAGGCCACTCACACAGCCCAAACTTGCTCAGTTTTGTCAGTTCCAGTGTGGGTTCTGGGAATTAAATCCAGTTGGTGGAAATGTTACCTACTACGAGCCTGAACGGTTTTGGTTTTTTAGAGCGCACTTAGATTTCTGTCTTTTATAAGAAGTCACAATTTAATGAAAGGCAGCATGCCATAGAATATAAAGTAATGCATTTATTGTTTCCAGTGCACAAGGGTAGGGCAGTTCCATATTTAAAGTAAATACTTGCTTACAAACACCATTCAGTATTTCCTGTAGGAGCACACATTATCTTCTTCTCTCCCTCCCAAAGATTGGTATATTTGGAATTTTTGCATTTGCAGTGTAGAAAAGAAAATAATACACTCTGGTATTGTATTCTCATTCTAACCTACAATTAAACATGGGTATTCTTTTTTTTTTTTTTTTACTCAGAAATATTTTAGTGATTATATATACATGGGAATTTCATTTAAAAGAATGGCATTTAGGATACAGAAAACAGAAAGAAAAGGACATTTTCATTCAAACAAAGATAAAATGGCAGAAAAACTACAACATTATAACTTTTCTTTAATCTGTCAAAGAAACTGCTATTACTAATCAACCAAGTAAACAGGATGCCAAGAGTGACAAGCCCCTCTGAGGAGAGACAGTGGAACTCTAGCAGAGGACAGGAAAAGAGGTGTCCACCATTGAACATGTAGAAACAAATCAGCTGACATACTTGTGAATCTCTGAAGGCCAAGTATATTAGTCTCCCAGGGCTGTTGTAGCACATTACCACAAGCTGAGTGGCTTAAAACAACAAAAATTTGTTCTCTCACAGTTCTGAAGACCAGAACTCTAAAATTAAGGTATTAGCAGGACTGGTGCCTAATACAGACTGTGAGGGAGAATTTCTTCCATACTTCTCTGCTAGCTTCCAGTAGGTGCCAGAAATATTTTGCTTTTCTTGGTTTGTAACTGCATCACTCCAACCTCTGCCTCTGTCTTGAGGCTCCTCCTCTGTGTCCTATCTTCTGCCCCTCTATTTCAACCATCTACATTTCCCATGTAAGGATAATTAGGGCCATGGTAATTAGGGCCCACCCAGATCAGCCAGGAAGGCTTCTTTATCTTGATATTCTTAAATATTTATACCTGCAGACATTCATTTTCCATATTATGTAAAATTCATAGGTTTTGGAAATTAGAAATTGACATACATTTTCAGTTGCCAGTACTGAACTCAATCAAGCAAACATATCAGTTTAGAGTGATTGAGAGTCCAGACACAAGGAGCATTGCAATTGCTTGCAAGTTCTTTCAAGTAGGTTTCCATAAGATACTCATAAAAAAAAGTTGGGAGCAACGAGTGGGTGAATTGAGGCAAACAGGTGATGCATGGCTGCCTGGCAAAGCAGTCAGAAAACCCTCTTCCCCCTGCTTGAGATGCTTTTTCATATAAAACAAAGGCCTTAAGCCACTGGGAAATAGACAGCAAACTCTTTTATCCACAGGAACTAAGCAAAGATCCACTGACTTGAAGGGAGAGATAAAGAAAACTAAATCCAGCTCAACTATCCAACAGATCCAGTCAACACCCTCAGTGGGATCAGTACAGTATGCCCTCACTGAATGTCATGGGAAGGTTTGAAGTAATGAAACCAGTTTGACCATAGGCTAATTGATATAAACAAGAGTTCATTTCTGACCAGAGAAACTAGCACGGAGTAAAAGACATAAAACTTTCCTAACAATAATTATTTATTTCATGTAATTTACATAACTTTCCATTTTAAACTCAAAATGTTTTATGTTTCCAAAGAGAAGAAGGCTTTGACAAATAGAAAATGTGGATGACATTTATTTTGCAATACTGTCTCCAACCTGTTAGAATACAGAAATCTGTTACTAGAAGCACAACAAGAAACAACTTGGAACTCATTATGAAGTATTCTTATCTCCTAAAAGTACTTGGCAGAAAAATTTTTTCTTCAGGAAATGATCATAATTTGAAATATTAAAACCCCTTTCAGGAAATGGAAATAGCATTATCCTATATTCTTCTGAAAATCTCATTGCCAATTTCCTTGTGTGTTTCTAAATGTAATTATTAGAAGACTTGGGAAACCACTGTGATTTATGATAAGATAAAAGCTAGAATCATTTCTCATACAGCATTGCTATATTCCTGAGATAAAGAGAAATTTTGTTGTTAAATGCAAATTTCCTAATAATTTTTTGTTTTAATTTCATTGAAAACCGAAGATATTGTATTTTTTACAAACATACATGACCTCAGATATAAGCTGGTTGTTTGCATTTAAGGTTAGACCAAAGAGGACCTAGTCAATTGTCTGCAACACATTTATGGGCTAGCACCAAGTGCCTGAGTGAGACTGTTTTTGTATTTCCATTATTCTTATTTACATTGTGAACACATTTGGTAAACCAATAGCATTATATCCATCTCTGAATATTCCTTTTCAAAACTCGTAGATTATCCTCTATTTGAATAATTCCTTGATACATATGAATATATGAATATTTAAAGCCTTCTCCTTTCTGCACAATGTATTTCTTCCTCTCATCAGCCATAGTCAAATATATATATCTCCTCAGAACGTACCACAGAATCTTGCTATTAGCCAAGAAACTCGCTTTCTAATGAAGGGGCAGATATTCATGGCATTACCCACTGGTCCTATAAATAGAAATGATTCCCTTACACAAAACAATGAGATGGCTCAGAAAGATTCAGGTGCAGATCTAGCTGGATGATTGATCTGTATGAGACTGGAATAGCATCTTAGAGGGTGCAGTGTATGCTTGGAATCAGTGAACAATATTTCTCATTAATCCATGTATTGATCCACTTAAAATTATGTGTTTTTCCTTCTCTACACCCTGGGATCTTCTTAATTAAAAAGTTTACCCTCAATCCCCCCCCAAAATTTCTACCTAGTGAAAAACCGTAATTTTTTTGTTTGTTAAATAGAGTTAACATTGCAACCTGACTAATGTAAGCTCATAATTCACCTAAACAAAGAAAAAAAAGTATTATGGTGAAGATTTAGTGGATGGTTTTGCCTATCAAAGGGAAATAGAATTGCTGATGCAAAATGGAGTTTGTGAAACCATGTGCTGAAAAGATCTACATGCAAATGATTTGAATCTTTTGGCAGGTGGGGACACTAAGTAGCAAAAGTCTAATAGCTGTGTTTCTTACAAGAGGCAAAGGTTCAAAAGTGGGTCATGCAGGAGCAAAAACATAAGTACTGTCTACAGCCCTCCAACTAGCTATAGTTGCACAGACTATATACACATAGTTAATTTCATAATTGAGCTCAGACATGACAGAATGCAGAGACAGGACTTGATAAATTTAAGGAAAAAAATCAATGAAACAAGATTTCAGATTTAGAAATATATTCAGTCACTGATAAGACTCAGGTTTTCCCTCCAAGAGAAACTGTGTTTTTGGTTATATAAGGGATAGTTTAACCCGGCCGGTATGGCTCACTGCTTGAGTGTTTTTTCATGTACCAGAAGGTTGCCAGTTTGTTTCCTGGTCAGGGCACATGCCCGGGTTGTGGGCCTGATCTCTGGTGGGGGGTGTGCAGGAGGCAGCCAATCGCTGTACTATCTCATTGATGGATGTTTCTATCTCTCTTTCCCTTCCTGTCTCTAAAAAAAATCAGTAAAGGAATAGTTGAATTATGAGAAGCAGGGCATTTTTTTGAGAATCAGAAATGTTAAAAGTGGGTACATTGAGTGAAATAATCAAAGGCTATTCACATATTTTTGAGGTAAATTTAATCTAAGTATATAACGGGCCTACTTTTTATATTTAAGGACCACACCATTGTTCGCATTTTCATGGGAATCAGTCCTCATTTCCCATTAAGAATCTAAAGATGCTAAACATCAGCTTTACATGAACAAGGGCATTGAATCATTATAAGACAGTCACTTATCTGAGCTTGACCAATTGGATGATACCACCTGGACGGTTTAATATAGTTTTAGTGACACAAAGTGGCAAAATTTTGTTGTTAATTCATTACCGTTGTCAGAGCATTGTGTTTCCAGCACTGGCCCTCAATGATGCAGTGCCACCATGTCTGGGCAGTTCTTATGGCTGCTGTTCCAGACAATCTGTCCTGGGTTTTCTAATTACTCCAGTTCTCCAGCCTAACTGTCAATTCTGGTGCCTACCTGGAGATTTCCAAAGATATCCATTTTACATTTTATGTTGTATTTTCAAATACATACATATACACACACAAATACACACACACACACACACATACACACACATACATGCACATATAATTATACAAATGCATACATTCTGAAAGTATATATATGTAATACTTTAAAAAAAGGTAATGTTAAGAACTATTAAATCAGTACACAATTAAATTAGGGAACTTAAAACACATTCATGAATTATATTGTTAAATTTGGACAGGTCAATGAACTCATCTGATTGCTTATCTAAGAAATTCTTATAAGATTTTTGGAATTCTTTCTGTATTTCATGTACTGTTTGATGAAAGTTATGTTTAAAGTAGTTTTCTATCAATAGTGATCTTTAGCTAAATATAACATGTGATTAGAAACTTTTGATAGAAGAACAATGTATTAACTTTAAGGTTATTAAAATTCCTGATTTGAATGGTTACTTTCTATGAGAATTGTTTATTATTATAAACTGAGTATTAAATTGACAGTAGTTAATGGCAGTCATTCAGGGAAGAAGAATCTTTACCAGCAACATTGAGAAACTAACTTTCTTAAAATGCATCTGGAAATTGTCCCAGACTTTGGAATCTGTCATCCAACAAGACTCTAGAAAATGTATTTTGTTCATGGTGGTCCTTCTATAAACTTGAACAAAAATTTTGCATCACCTGCTATGTTATAAAGAACAACTAATATGTATATATTTTGATTTTATGTTTAACTTAATTCAAGTAAGATATTGGATAGTACTAAGTTTTACTGTAGAAAAAGAGCAGCACAAAATAATAACAAATATGTGAGAGTTTTGCCCATTTATACTTTTTTACCAATCCTGGATGTCTGATACCTCAGGGTCTTACTTTATGTCCCATTTTCACATGCTGAATTCTGTCACTTGTGGTGTCCCAGTTCTACCCATAGTTTCTCTATTGATCAGGACTCTTGATTTTCAAAAATACAAAACTCAAACCAAGTATAAAAGGAAATTAACTGAGAAGTTGTTAATATTATTTATTAAAGGTATAACTAGGGCACTCAAGTACAGGATGATGGGGACAAACAGCTCCAGCATCGTGGGCACCATGAATAGTGACATAAGCTTGTGCACAGTTCTTCCCGTCTCTCATCTTTGTCTCTCCATGACATTGGCTTTATTCTCTGTAATAAGAAGTTGTTATTTTGCATCAAACTGATCAGTTCCATAGAAATATTTTTAAAATATTTTTTTCTTTAATAATTTTAGAGCGAAAAGAAGGAAGAATGAGAGAGAGAGAGAGAGAGAAACATCGATGAGAGAGAACATTGATTAGCTACCTCCTGCACCACCCCCACTGGGGAGTGGGCCCACAATCTAGGCATGTGCCCTAACTGGGAATTGAACCAGGGACCTCTTGGTGCATGGGTCGATGCTCACATGAGCCACACTGCCAGGCTCCACAGAAATATTTGAATAGGTGAGCAAATGGTCTACCAAGCTTTAAAAACAAGATGCAAAATTAAGTTTTGTGCAGAATCTCTGAGTCCTCTTTTTCCTGATGAATCAGTGGTCAGATGATTCAGATGAAATATTAGGACCCTTGACTGGTTGATAAGGTCATTGAACCTGAGGAGACCTGGTCAGCCCAGAAAATCTGAGAAGTCACTTACCAGCCGCCTCTGCTATAGCAGGACCTTGTAGATAAAGCATAGAAAAGGTATATAAAATTTATAGGTCCCATCTTTACATGTTCAGATTTACAGGGTTCATTTGATATGACCAGACACATACTCACAAATACATACAATATGTTTATATCTCAGGAGAACTGTCCTGGGAGGGCTATGATCAATTTCCCCTTTCTAGGGGAATCTTCCTACAGTGACTCCTGCAATATCAAATGTGCTTTCTCCAAAGTGCTGGAACACGAGTTGTCAGAAACTTGGCATTTGCCTATTTCCAACTTCACCTTCTGGAAAATAAGTTTCTTCATGTCAAAAATTCCAGGAAAGGATGCTGACAGACTTACTTGGTTTGCATGCTTACTCTTAGACAAATTAATCTTTCCAGAAAAGGTCAGAGTTATGCATGGAGATAACAGTTTCTTATAAGACCATATGTAAAAATAAGAAAAAAAAATAGGTCCTCAAAGAAGAAGAGCAGATTTCTCAATAGAAAGGAGGGAGCCTAAGCAGAAAATCAAGACAATCTATAGAAGATAGGCTTAAAATAAACAGTGACAGCACAGAACACATAGAAAAGTATAATAAAATAATAGGTATAAACAGAAATCACACTTATATATGAAAAGACCCATTACTAATTACATAATCATAACACCTTTATTTAGGGTAACTCAACATCATGTATATTTTCCATGGATATGTTTCATAATAAACTGTTTAATTTCAGTCCTTCCCCCTCAATTGAATCAAAGCACATTATCCATGAACCTATTTATTAACTGTGAGAGAATTTCACAAGGCTTATTGCATTCGTTCACTTAAAAAGGTAAAATAAATTTCTTGTATCTATTGCACTGTACATTATGGATAAAAAGTTTTTAACTTGTCTACTGAAGTAATTTAAGCATGAATATTTACAGTAAAGAGAAAAAATTATCTCTAAAGCTTTTGTTGTACTATTTACATCAAATACTAACCTCATTAGAAATCAGGGAGAATGGTAATTTTATTTAGGAGAGATTCTTAGGCATTGTCACAAAAATTTACATTTATATCCTTAAATCTTTATGATCATCAGATATCACTTTAGGAAAAACACACATGAACTAACAAAACAAAACAAAAGAAAAAGTGTTTTTAAAAGGCATTTGACACTGTTTTCAAAATATTAATGCACTTAGAAAGCTGTTAGCTTTGAAACTAATAGTTTCACTTAGTTTTCTTCTCAAACAGATGGAAATGCCTCTTGCCTAAGGCATAGACAGCAGAGAAAGAAATTCATCAAAGTACCATCTTCAGGTGGTTTCTGAAGCACTAATGACAGATTAGCATCGCTTGCTTGTAGATTTGAAGTTCACAGTTACTCAATCCCTACTAAGTTGATAAAGGCTAAGAGAAGATATGTGAGAAGAGGTAACCAGGAGTGTAAAAGCATTTTATTTAGGTCTTTTAAAAAGGCTAACATTAAAAGTGCATATCTGTCAAACAAAAATTTGAACCTATTTCTGGCCGTCTCCATGGACAAAAAAGTGGTCAACCACATGGAGACAACTGAAGTCATAGGATCCTGTAGACACACTTGTAGTACTTCAGAGGCTGAAAAAACCAAACCACTAAACTTCGTCTTTTCACCTCTGCCCAGGAGAAAAACTGTGAAGAGAAGATAAGAACTGCCAATGATAAAATATTAGTGTTTGATTTTCTGGGGGCAGGGATTTAAGTTCAAGTTAACTGGAAATTTTCATGAAATTCTTTTGAGGCAGACTCATGATTAATCCATTTTGATCTGTAGACTGCCAATTTTATAGTCCTGACTTCAAGTGAATAAAACATTCCTGTTAGTGTTGATTACATGAAAGTGAAGAAGGGGGAGAAAAACCATTTTTCATGTGCAAGGAAAAAAATGGCTCAACAATAAAATCCAAGATAGAAGTAAATATACAGGGTGATGAGATGATACGATAATGCTAGAACTCAGGGTAACCAAAGGAATCGTTTGCCAGGCTCCTAACATCTTGGGTTTGACCCTCTTCAGCAGATGTGCTGGTGTTGGTTGAGCCTTTCTTTCATGTCTCCTGGGCTGGGAGAGCACCTTGGATACTTCTGATCAGACTTATTTCTCTGAACTGGAATCACAGGTTTCCTTTTGCTTCCGTTATATTGTGAGCTGCTTAAATTCAGAAACTATATTTTCTAATTTCTGTATCTCAAGGTTGTGTTAAGTATCCTCTCTTCCCCCACCTCCAGCTTTTTCTTTTGTCAATGGGAATAGCAAGGTGGGGGATGTTTGTGGAGAGTAATGGTGGGGCTCTATGAAGAGTCCAGAAGACAAACCCAATAAATGTTATAATTATTACCACATGCAAATTGTTTACTCTTCATCAGATAGTTTTTACTTTTATGGTAAATGAAAGATCACCAATATAACTTTCTTAGTACCAAAGTCTGTCTGTGCAATGGAGTTCACTGAGGAAACTGTATTTACATGAAAAAAACAGTATAAGGAAAGTGTTAATTGTTCATTTTAAACTAATACTTTCGAGTTTATGCCTTGTGAGGATGTGATTTTTAAATAGAAATTTAAAATCTTACAAACATTTTTCTACATCATCTTATAACTATATATGATAGGTGAATCATATTCCAGATGTTACAACAGGATTTTCATGATTGGAAATCTAAAAGATTAGCATGTCTCCTCGTAACCTTACACTCTCAGTAACCTTCTGGTGTTATCTCTTGACTGCTTAGGGACCACATAATCATTTCTAATTTTTAAATTGTTTGATTCACCTTGTCATAATTATTTTCTTATATTTAATGTAATCTGAACTCAAAAACTAGGCAAACGTATATAATCACAACATTTACTGTTTTCTTCATGCTTTTGGTGCTCATGCCAGGGCCCCCAAAATATGTAAAAGAGTGGATTGCCTAAATTACCCTAGAAAATTTGGCAGAATACTTTAACATGATTTATTTACTTTTCCATATCTTTATTCATTGTTAAACATTCACTTATTTAAATAATTAAAATTCATTTCTGTAATGTAAAACCCACTGAGCTTAGTACAGTCACAGTTGTGTGATGAACTAACTATAAGGATTTTACACTGCAGTGGAGGAAATGAGAATGTAGTAAAATAAAGCATGAATGTATAAAATGTTAAGTATAAAATGTTAAGTAATATAAGAGGTAACAAAGCCAAAAAAAAAAAAAAAAAGAGTAAATAAATAAATAAATAAATGAATTAAAATAAAACAAAATGGCACAGTGCAAAATGAAGTAGTATAGGTAAAATGTACCATAATTCAGGAAAATTAATCCTTGATAGTCTATTTTTATGGGAGAGAAAGGAATTTAAATTATATAAATTCATGCTAAAGTAGAAAAATCTAACATGTTTGGGAGCATCCTTGGCCTTTAAACATGACAGTTTGCTAAGAATTTTTATATTAAATTGATTTATAATTATGCCTTTTTGTGAGAACTTTTTTCAGATAAAATTAGTGAAGTTTAAGATATGTGACTAGTCTGGCTGGTGTGGCTCAGTGGTTGAGGGTCTACCCATGCACCAAGAGGTCACCAGTTCGATTCCCAGTCAGGACACATGCCCAGGTTGTGGGCCTGATCCCCAGAGAGGGGCATGCAGGAGGTGGACATTTGATATTCTCTTACATTGATGTTTCTATCTCTCTTTCCCTCTCACTTCCTCTCTCTCTAAAATCAAAAGAAAAAGAAATTAAAGATATGTAACTAGTTCAAGATCATACATCTTTGAAGGCTGTGTAGGTAGCATACAAATATAGGCTCCTGAACACGGCCGCAGCCAGGAGCAGATTAGGTGGCGGTGCTCCAGTTAGACTGAATGCCCAGCCAGGTCCGTGGTGATTGCACTGCCTGGGCAATGCCCATGGGGACTCTGCCAGCCACCCGAACAAGGGCAATAGAGGAAGAAAAAATGGCGGTGGAGTGAATGGAAACCACGCACAATCTCCCAGGATCAAATGGGAATGACAACTAAAATAAAGACAAATCTTCGAAAAAAGCAACAGAAAAGCAGTGAAACAGGACCATATAACCAGGGACAACAGTAGGATCTACAGAGGCACAAGAGTGGCAGGCTGGGAGCCCACAGACAGCATCAGTCTAAGCTGTGAGCAGTGCCCTCAAGGATAAAATACTAAATTTGCTTCACAGTGCAGAGGGCTGGAACAGAGCACTGGATTGGCTACAGCCACTCTCTTGGGGCTCTAGCAGAGGGAGGGCAGACTGGACTGGAACTCTGTGGAGACACCCAGGATTTGGAGGGTACTCAGAGTTTTTGCTGAGTCATGGCCACAAAGGATGGTGGCCAGTTTGCTCCTTCCCAAAGTTGTGGGGAAAAGCAGCAGCCCCTCCTTCAGAGATTCAACCTTTTCCAGGTGAGGCAAAGAAATGCAAATTGAGACTCATTAACAACCATCATCTATTCCACCCTCTAGAAATCCTCCTACACAGAACACCAGAGCTACATTCCAAAGCCCTGAGTAACTGAGACTACTAGCCCCCAGGCAAAAAGCTAGAGGATAACTGAACCTTTCCTGGGCTTGCAAATCTACCCAGGAAAGTAAGACTTGACAGGAATGTTTAACGAGGGCCCACCCAGGCTCATTCAAACCCAGTAGAGGGAGCCACAAACAGCAGAACACCAACATCCACAGGGAAAATTTGGCAGGCTCCAAAACCCACTGAGATAGAGAAAATGGTGAAACAAAGAAACAAATCGCAAATGAAAGAACAAGAGAACTCTATTGAAGATGAGATAAATGAAATGCAGTTAAGCAAGTTATCAGAGGTAGAGTTCAGAGCCATGATCTTGAGGAAGCTCAGCAGCATGAGTAAGGACATCAGCACCATAAGTAACGATGTAGAAACATTAAAAATCAACCAAGTGGAAATGAATAATGACATAGCAGAAATTAAGAACACCTTGGAAGGACTAACTAGTAGAGTAGAAGAAGCTGAGGACCAGATCAGTGAATTAGAAGACAGGATAGCCCTGGCTGATTTGGCTCAGCAGTCAGAGTGTCAGCCTGCGATCTTGAGAGACCTGGGTTTGGTTCCCGCTAAGGGCATGTACCTTGGTTGCAGTTTGTCCCCGGCCCTGGTTGGGTTATGCAGGTGGCAGCCACTCGATGTGTCCCATTCACATCGATGTTTCTCTCACTCTCTCTCTCCCTCCTAGTCTATCTGAACAAAAAATAAAAAAAATGTTCTTGAAGGAGGATAAAGAAAAAGGAAGACAGGATAAACAAAATCAACCAATCAGAAAACCAAATGGAAACAAACAATTAAAAAACAAGAAGATAGTTTAAGAAAACTGTGGGAGAGCTGCAAACATAATAATATTTGCATCATAGGAATCCCTAACAGGGACTCCATAGGAGAACCTAAACAGGCCCACACCAAGACACATAGTAATTAAAATGCCAAAAATTAAAGACAAAGAGAGAATCCTAAAGGCAGCAAGAGATAAACAACAGGTTACCTACAAAGAAACCCCATAAGGCTCTCAACTGACTTCTCAATAGAAACACTACAGGACAGAAGGGAATGGCATGAAGTAATCAAGGTCATGAAAAACAAGGATCTGAATTCAAGACTACGCTATCCAGCAAGGCTATCATTCAAAATAGAAGGCCAAATAAAGAGCTTCCAAGACCAAAAAAAAAAAAAGCTAAGGGAATACATTAGCACCAAACCAGCACTGCAAGAAATGTTAAAAGGACTGCTGTAATTAATAGAAGAAATAGGAAGAAAAATATAACCACACTAAACAAAAATGGCAATAAATAAGTACATATCAATAATCACCTTAAATATAAATGGTTTGAATGCTTCGATAAAAAGACACAGAATAGCAAACTGGATAAGAAAGCATGACTCACATATATGTTGTTTACAAGAGACCCACCTCACAACAAAGACTCACATAGGTTGAAAGTGAAGGAATGGAAAAAGATCTTTCAAGCAAATGGAAAGGAAAAAAAACCTGGGGTAGCAATACTCATATCTGATAAGATATATTTCAAAATGAAGGCCATAACTAGAGACAAAGAAGGCTACTACATAATATTGAAAGGATCTATCCAACAAGAAGATATAATCTTGGTAAACATAAATGCACCCAACATAGGAGCACCAAAATATATTAAAAATCTTCTGGAGGACTTCAAGGAGAAATAACAACAATAAAATCATAGCAAGGGATTTCAACATCCCACTCACATCACTGGATAGATCATCTAGACAAAAAATTAACAAGGAAAGATAGAGTCTAAATGAAGAACTAGACCAAATGGATTTAATAGATATTTACAGAGAGTTTTACCCCAAAATTGCAGAATTCACATTCTTCTCAAGTGCACATGGGACATTCTCAAAGATAGACCACATGATAGGACACAAACTAAGTCTCTACAAGTTCAAGAAGATTGAAATAATATCAAGCATCTTCTCAGATCACAATGGCATGAAACTAGAAATCAATTGCAACAAGAACATACAAAGACATTTGAAAACATGGAGGCTAAATAGCATGTTATTGAACAATGAATGGGTTACCATGGAGATCAAGGAAGAAATTAAAAACTTCCTAGAAACCAATGAAAATGAACACACAACAAAACAATACCTATGGGATGCAGCGAAAGCACTTCTGAGAGGGAAGTTCATAGCACTACAGGCCTACCTCAGGAAATAAGAAAAATTCCTAATAGACTGTCTAACCTCACAACTTAAAGAACTAGAAAGCAAACAGAGAGCAAACCTCAGAGCAAGTAGAAGGAAGGAACTAGTAAAGATCAGTGCAGAAATAAATGACATAGAGACCAAAATAACAATTCAAAGAATCAATGAAACAAAGAGCTGGTTTTTTGAAAAGATAAACAAGATTTATTGACCCTTAGCTAGATTCACTAAGAAACAAAGAGAGAAAACCCAAACACACAAAATCAAAAATGAAAGAGAAATAATAACTGACACCACAGAAATACAAAGGATTGTGAACAAATATATGGCAAAAAAAAATTGACAATCTAAGTGAAATGGACAAATTTCTAGAAACACATAGTCTCCCAAAACTGAACCAGGAAGAGATTGAAACTTGAACAGACCAATAACAACTAAGGAAACTGACGAGGAAATCAAGACTCTCCCACCAAACAAAAGCCCAGGCCAGGACGAATTTACGGGGGAGTTTTACTGAACATCTAAAGAAGATCTAATACCCATTCTTCTCAAACTATTTTAAAAAATTCAAGAAGAAGGAAGACTTCCAAACTCATTTTATGGGGCCAGCATAATTTTAATTCCCAAACCAAAGAAAGGCACTACAAAGAAAGAAAACTATAGGCCAATATCAGTGATGAACATAGGTGCCAAAACCCTGAACAAAATACTAGCAAGTTGAATCCAGCAATACATCAAAAAAATTATTCACCATGACCAAGAGAGATTCATCCCAGGGATGCAAGGCTGGTACAATATTCACAAATCAATAAATGTGATACAGCACATAAACAAAATAAAAGATAAAAACCATATGACCATATCAATAGACTCTGAAATAACATTCTTCAAAATCCAGCATTCATTTCTGATATAAAAGCTCAGCAATTTGGGAATAGAGGGATCATATTTTGACATAATAAAGGCCATATATGAAAAACCTACAGCCAACACCATACTCAATGGACAAAAATTAAACATTTCCCTTAAGAATGGGAACAAGGCAAGGATGCCCAATTTCACCACTCTTATTTAACATAGTACTGGAAGTCTTAGCCACAGCAATTAGACAGGAAGAAAAAATAAAAGAGATCCAAATTGGAAAGGAGGAAGTGAAACTGTCATTATTCGCAGACGACATGATATTATATGTTGAAAACCCCAAAGACTCCATCAAAAATTTGCTAGACTTAATAAATGCATTTGGCAAAGTAGCAGGATACAAAACTAACGTCAAGAAATGTATGGCATTCTTATACACCAATGATGAACTCACAGAAAGAGAAACAAACAAACAAAAAATTCTAATCCCCATCGCAGCAAAAAAAAGTATGATACCAATGAATAACCTTAACCAAAGAAGTAAAGGACCTCTTCACAGAAAACTACAAGACATTGAAAAAAGAAATACAGTAAGAGATAAAAAATGGAAGCACATACCTTGTTCATGGATCGGAAGAATCAACATCATTAAAATGTCTGTACTACCCAAAGCAATCTATAGATTCCATGCAATCCCCATCAAAATACCAATGACATACTTCACAGAACTAGAAAAAATACTTCAAGAGTTTATATGGATCCAAAAAAGACCTTGAATAGCCAGTCACAGTAGTCTTGAAAAAGAAGAACAAAGTAGGAGGGATCACAATACCAGATATCAGGTTACACTGCAAAGCTACTGTAATCAAAACAGACTGCTACTGGCACAGGAACAGGCACATAAATCAATGGAATAAAACAGAAACCCAGAAATAGACCCAAAACATTATGCTCAATTAATATTTGACAAAGTTGGCAAGAGCATACAATGGAGTAAAGACAGCCTCCTTAATAAATGGTGTTGGGAAAATTGGACAGCTACATGCAAAAAAAAATGAAACTAGACCATCAACCTACATCATACAGAAGAATAAACTCAAAATGGATAAAGGACTTAAATGTGACTCATGAATCCATAAAAATCTTAGAAGAAAATATAGGCAACAAAATTTCAGACATCATAAGCAGCAGAATTTTCACTGATACATCTCCTAAGGCAATAGAAACAAAGGAGAAAATGAACACATGGGACTACATCAAACTCAAAAGCTTCTGCACAGCGAAAGATACAATCATCAAAACGGAAAGGCAACCCACTGTATGGGAGAGCATAATTGCCAATGATATATCAGATAAGGGGTTAATTTCCAATATATATAGAGTACTCATACAACTCAACAAAAGGAAGACAAAGAACCTAATTAGAAAATGGGCAGAGGGCCTAAATAGACACCTCTCCAAACAGGACATACAAATGGCTAAGAGACATATGCAGAAATGCTCAACATCACTAATCATCAGAGAGATGCAAATTAAAACAACAATGAGGTATCACCTCACACCTGTCAGAATGGCCGCCATCAACAAATCATCAAACAAGTGTTGGCGAGCATGTGGAGAAAAGGGGACTCTTGTACACTGCTGTTGGGAATGTAGACTGGTGCAGCCACTACAAAAAACACTATGGTATTACCTCAAAAAATTAAAAATTGAACTTCCATTTGAGCCAGTGATCCCACTTCTAGGAATATATCCTAAGAAGCCTGAAACACCAATCAGAAAGAATATATGTACCCCCATGTTTGTAGCAGCACTATTTACAATAGCTATGATCTGGAAACAGCCCAAATGTCCATCAGTAGACGAATGGATAAAAAAGCAGTGGTACATAAACACAATGGAGTACTATGCAGCTCTAAGAAAAAAGATCTCTTATCCTTTGAGACGACATGGAGGGACCTGGAAAGTGTCATCCTAAGTGAAACAAGCCAAACAAAGCAAGACAAGTATCATATGATCTCACTTATTTGTGAAATATAATGAACCTAACAGTCTGAAGAACAGGTTAGTACCAGAGATGTGGAAGTATGGTACAGACTGACAATCCCCAGAGGAGGGGGTGGGGGAGGGAGAGATAAACCACAGAACTTATATGCATGCATGACCAATGGACATGGACAACAAAGCTGGGGACAGGGCAGGGAGGGAGGGGAAGGAGGCTGTCAATGGGGGGAAAAGGAGAAACTTCTATAACAATAAATAAATAAATAAATAAATAAATAAACAAACAAACTTAAAAAATATATAGGTTTGTATAATTTCAAAATTGATGTATAGCTTTTGACACTCTAATACTCTTTACCTGTGATGTGAATAAATAGCAAAATTTGAAAATTTAAAGAGAATAGAGTGTTGCAAGAAAGGAAGAATAAGGGCTTGACCAAAGTACATAGTTAAAAAACACACACACACCCACACACACATGTACATATGCATACACACACACAAACTTACATACAGACAATACATATTATGCCAAGTATTGGGTTATAAAGAGGCAGACAAAATTTTTAAAAGTGGTTTAGAAAAATTGACAGAAGTTATAAAACTCATGTTTTACAAGTCAAGGGGCCTAGAGGCCACCTTTAGGAAACAAATTCCACTTCCACATCTCTGGGTCTACCCTATTCCTCAGACTGGGGAACGGGGTGGGGGGATGGGGAGGAGGGTGTCAATGGGGTAAAAAAGAAGAAACATCTGTAACTAAAATAAAATAAAAAAAGAAGAAAAAGAAACAAATTCTAATCTGGAGTGGAAGATTCTATGGATCAACATAGTCAAGAAAGCAGTCAAATGAAATAAAACCTGGACAAGACCAGACTGATCATATTCACCATAGAGAGACCAGGAATCTGTAAGTCAGGTGATAAGACAGAGGTATTAGAGGACTGGAAGGCAAGCCAAGTTTTGGCCAAGAGTTCAGGATTTGGCCAAGTGACTAAGTAATGGTCTCAAAGCACTGGAATCAAGAATAAAACAGAGCCCTGGCCGGTTTGGCTCAGTGGTTAGAGCGTCGGCCTGCGGTCCAGAGAGACCCGGGTTCGGTTCCCGCTAAGGGCATGTACTTCGGTTGCAGTTTGTCCCCGGCCCTGGTTGGTCGTGCGGGTGGCAGCCACTCGATGTGTCCCTTTCACGTCGATGTTTCTCTCTCTCTCTCTCTCTCTCCCCCTCCCACTCTATCTGTACAAAAGATGGAAAATATCCTCGGGTGAGGATAAAAAAAAAAAGAATAAAACAGAAAATTATTTAGAAGTTGGTGAATAATCTGCATTTCCCTAGCCTCCTGGACATATGAAGGACATTTACTATAAAAACACTACTGGCTTCTCTTCAGAGCCCTCACATTCTCTTCACGTGGAATGAGAAAGAACTGTCTTCTCTGATCAACGATTTAATTTAGTTTGGAAGGAATACCTGAGCATGTTCTACCTAGACCTTCCTATTTCAGAGCCAGTGGAAATTGCATAGGACATGCTAGTCTCTGTGTCTAATGGCCCACAATGTCACGTGACCCACAGGTAAAGTGTTAGTGAGCCCGTATATCTACAGGTGTAAAACTATATTCTCTGATGTGCTATTAGATTAATAAGGCTGACATTTTTATTTCCATCTGAATTACTTCTGGTTCTATTTCTCAAAAGTTTTTCACTTTGGAGAGAAAGATATAATTGATTGATTTCATACTATTCCAACCCAGTAATTCATATGGCAATGATCACATGCCCAGGACTCTGGTTCAAATATCAGTGACAATCCTGGATAAGGTTGATATTTTATCATGTTACATAATTCTTTACAACAATCTATATCTATGTATGAATTTTCTATATTTTATATTGATTCCAAAACAATTATGAAAGACAGGTTGGATAAAGATAGAAACATTTTTGCCAAATGTCACAATTTTTAAAAATTTTCTGTTTGGGTAATATATTCATAACTGATCATATCTACACTGCTGTGGGATTAGTTGAGAAATAAAACAAGAATATAGAGATAAAATTTTCATTTTATTTTGATAAAGCTGATTGGATGAAAAAAAGTATGGATCTATATCCATATGCAATTGGGGTTGCTGCTACCTCATCTCTGAATTAGTCATACTTACCCAGCCAATGCCTAGCAAACTAGCAAATGTAAACATTTCTGTAGGGAGACAGAGTTTTCTCATCATATCTAAGAGGACTTATCCTTGCTGCAGACAGTACATCTTGAAAACATGTTCAAAGTTTTCTTCCCAAATCTGATCATATGTCACTTTTGCCATAAGGAGGAGTGACTATGAGGCTGAGTAAAGCTGGGAAGGTTCTTTCTAGACATTTTCTTTTCTTTTTATTTCTCCTGTGGTCAGAGTGGAAGTTCTCTGTTATGTGCAGGCATGTGAAGAGAGGTAATGTGTTTCCTCCAGCAGTGAATAAATCAATAGGTGACTTTAAGTCAGTACTTCTCATTCATCTATGTAATTTTGTTAAATTCTGTACCCTTCACACATTAGGAAGCAATTGTTTTTACCATCAATTAAGTTGAACAGTTTATTTACCCAGTAGTCATAATTATGGTCCAGGGCAGTCATTTTACTGCTTTTGACCAGATCACATTTACAACTCCACAGTCATTTCAGGAATATTTATAACTAGAAAGTTATGTAGTGCAAAACCAAGTCATAAAAGTTTCAGTTAGGGGAAAAAAGTAAAGTATTCTAAAAATTTGAGGATATTCAAAGTCTACATATCACTGAAGATGAACTTGATTTTCAACTTCAACCATTAAACACATGGTGGATTATAGGAATATGTAAAAGAGAATGGGAAGAGCTCTTTGCTTCTACAATCACAGTGATAATGATTTAATGTAAAGCATCTTTCTGTGTAAAGGGAAGTATCTACAAAGCATGGATTCAGAATCTAATTTTCAAATGAGTTCTTTGTCCTAAAAGTTCAAAGTCTAAAAGGCCATTTGAAAAGTGATGAGCAAATATATTGATCTCAAAACAAAAATTATGGCTAGTAACTGATGTTGCAAAAGATGTACAATTTAATATTTTTTGCAATGTCAAGATTTATGATGACATTTCCTGTTACAAAAGAGGCTTAAATGCATTCTCTAGTAGGAAGAAAAATTGTAGTAGACATAATTAGGTGGCTTGGTGTATCTTTAATGTGGAATAAAATGCCTTATTTGATAATTCTGTATCAGATGAGATACATATTTTTGGAGTAAACACTTAAACTTAAAATGCTAATGTATGAACTTTAGAAAGAATCTTTTTTTTCATTTTAATTAATTAATTTATTTTTGTTACAGATGTTTCTCCTTTCCCCCCCTACTTATTCGCTCCTCTCTCTCCCTCCCAGCCCTCTCCCTAGCTTTGTTGTCCATGTCCATTGTTCATGCATACATGCATATAAGTTCTGTGGTTTATCTTTCCCCCACCCCCTATTCTGAGGATAGTCGGTCTGTACCCCACTTCCATGTCTCTGGGGCTATCCCATTCCTCAGACTGTTATGTTCATTATATTCCACAAATAAGTGAGATCATATGATACTTCTCTTTCTCTGTTTGGCTTGTTTCACTTAGGATGACACTTTCCAGGTCCCTCCATGTCATCTCAAAGGATAAGAGATCTTTTTTCTTAGAGCTGCATAGTACTCCATTGTGTATATGTACCACTGCTTTTTTATCCATTCGTCTACTGATGGACATTTGGGCTGTTTCCAGATCATAGCTATTGTAAATAGTGCTGCTACAAACATGGGGTTACATATATTCTTTCTGATTGGTGTTTCAGGCTTCTTAGGATATATTCCTAGAAGTGGGATCACTGGCTCAAATGGAAGTTCAATTTTTAATTTTTTGAGGCAACACCATATTGTTTTCCATCGTGGCTGCACCAGTCTGCATTCCCACCAGCAGTGTACTAGAGTCTCCTTTTATCCAAATAATTGAATCTTTATCATTCATATATCCATGATTTTATTTAAATTCATTTCCAATTCATTGAAAATTTAATTTTGGCAAACAAATAATGACTAAATTGAGGAAAGCCTATATTAATTATTGTTGTTAACCACAACATTAGGTTTTAGCCACAGTCTCTGATTCCGAGTCTATTGTTCCTTCTGGGTTTTCAGGCCAGTGATTAAAAGCAGATACTAACTCTGCAAGCCTAACAAGTAGACTATGAATGAAACAAAAAGCTGTACTATAAAAAATATACCAATGTCAAAATATATTTAGATAGTCTTCCAAGTGTCAAAATAAACAAACAAACAAAAAAATCACCATCATGGGTAGAAGTGACCCTTGACCCTTCAAGGAATTGATCAGTTTTATTTTCAGGCTTCTGGTGAAGCTTGATGTTGAGGAATTAGTAAAGAGGATCTACATAAGCAGTGCAAAATAATGATATATTTCTGTCCTACACTATCCCCTCTAGTCTCACCCCACCTCACCTCTTTCATAGTCTTGTTGACTAAGAGGAAAGGGAATGTGATGCAAAATCACAAACCCTTAGATTGCCTTTGTGGGACCTAACTGTGCCACTAGGAGACATCATCAGAAGAGAGCAGGAGCAGATTCACCTAGCACACGGGATTGGTCAACACCACTAATTGACAACCCACAAGCTTTTGTATATATCTCCTTCTGTGTCTTATTCAAATGACTCTCAAACACTCACCAGGATCTTTCAATGAGATGGATCTACAAAAATTCACTCTGCTGCAAGTAATTATTTCCTTCATTTTCATATGTGTTTATCCATACATGAGACATTGTTGGGGATTTGTTATAATTGAGACAACCAGATTTGGTGACTGTCATTTTATTCTTTGCCAGACCTTCTGCTCTCCTTGGTTACCTCCAACTGTGCACTAACTTAAATCTTGCTTTTGTAAGAAAGAAAAACAAAACAAAATGAAACAAACACTAAATCTAAAATTCTACAGCTACTTACTATTTTCTTTCAATGTCTGACTAAATGACATATAGAATATGTTCCTCTGAATTCACTAACTTTACACATCTTAATTCAGTAATTAAACATAAAAATACAAGCTATATTCCCCTTACAAATAATTTTTAAAAGCTTATTTTTCAATTGTTAAAATCCTCCCCTTTCTAATTCTCCCATTATCTGAGTCCAAGAAGAGTTAGACTAGACAATCTGCAGTGTGAAAATGAGAATCTGCCCATGGAGATGAGCCTGCAGGTAAGAACAAGGCACAAAAATCTTAGTCTAGGATTGGCTAGAGAAGTAATATGGAAACCACCTTTTAATGGTCTACATCCTACTCTTATTTCATAGTGTTTTTGTAAAATATTGTTAGAAGTACTACTTGGTTTCAGTTGTGTTGTAGACATTTTTAAAGAAAGAATGACTTATTTGAAGATAACTGATAGAGAGGACCATATTTCTCTCACACAGTCATACACCTTACTGGTGCAGAGTGGGCACTGGATGTTGACACTGAGAAAGTCATGTTCGGCAGAACTGGAGTCTTGGGAACTGCAGCAGCACCATGGATGTGGACACTTGGCAAAGTAAGTAGGCCCTAGCAGAAGAAGCTGAGAACTGTCTTGAAATAGTTGTAAAACAGCACCATCCCAAAAACACATTTACAACTTTCTGGAGGAAAATTTGAAGAAGACTGCGAATTTAGAAAAATTGAAGTGGTAAGACTTCATAATAATTTTGACAGAAAAAGGATTGGAACCATATTTCTTTGTCTGAAGCTGATGAGACCTAGGACATAAAATTGACATATGATTAATTTGGAGAACAATTTATGTAGAGCTAGCCTGTGTGGGATATTAGTATAAGAGAAGGTATTAAGGTATCTGGGAACTAGAATTTGGAAGGTCTTAAAGGTCAAATAGTGAGATTGGCTATCATCATGGAGAAAACATGGAAAAATAGAAAGTTTTTAAGGCAGAGGAATGAAGCTCTGAGATAGATCTAATCAAGTGTTTATGTGGAGAATGGAGAGATATGGATGGAAAGAAGTAGAAAGAAGGACCAAATAATGTCACTTCCAAGATGTTGACATTGTAGTATAAGCTATAAAGCATATGATAAATATCCATCAGACCTTTTCTTAATCTGAAATATTAATCATAAATTATCTAAATGCCAGATAATCTGGAAAGATGATCAAAGAGGCAATCATTTATTTGATACAAGAATAGTTGATATCAGAAGACAACCATATGGCTAGGTGTCACTGTTTTATGTAAACATTTCTTTCAGTATTTAGTTAAGAAATGTTTAGTAAATGTCTACTATTAACCAGGAACTGTGAAAGCCAGTGGAATAGATGTGGAATAAAACAGATGACTGATATAATGAAATTGAATAAATAGAGGCACATTTCTCCAGATATTTCCTGAAAATTAACTGTGGTCTTTTCAACAACATGTTAGACAGAATTATTATTTGCAAAATTCTCATGCTAAAGTACACAGGTAGTTAGATAAAAAATAAATTAAAAATATATAGGTAATACCACCATGTAAAGGTGTATAAAAGTACTTGAAGTGGCAAGACAAGAACTGAAGCCTTATATTTATAAAAAGTCAGAGTAAACATTCTTTTTTTTATCACCCCCCCAGTAAGTACAACTAAAAACCCTGGACATTGCACCTACAACAAACAAAGGAAGACTCCAAAGAGTGGAGAGAAGAAAGCAGAGTGGCTAAGAATTTTGTGACTGAAGAATGACATGGTGGTGAGTTTCTTGGGAAATCTTTTGCCTCATAGATCCTAAAATAGCCAGCATCTCATAAACACCAATAGGCAAAGACAAACGTCTCAGCAAAATCTTGCTCTCTCTAGTCAAAGGACCATAAATGGCAGCCTAGGAAGACAGAGAACTTTTAAACATTAACTGACCACGTTGACTCCAGATAGCGCCGAAACTATGCCCCACTCTCTTTCCAGCCAGCTAGGTGAGCGAGGAGCCCAGAATTCCAAACCTACCACCAGCATTTCCCCTGCGCCCTCTGGGGTGGTATCAGAGGACTTTAAAAGGGAAACCCAGACATTTTTTTTTGGCAGAGAGATAGATACATGGAACAATGGCATAGAATAAAACCCCCAGGAATAGACCCACTGATTGTTCCCAAATGCACAAAAGCAATTAAATGAAGGAAAGATAATCTTTTCAAGAAATGATACTGGAGGAACTGGACATCCAATGGCAAAAAAATAAACATTGACCTAAGTCTCACACATTTTACAAAATGAACTCAAATCAATAACATATTTAAATATAAAACATCAAACTCTAAAACTTTTAGAAAAAAAACAAAAAAAAGGGAGAATATCTTCAGGACCTAGGGCTAGAAAAAGAGTTCTTAAAAGAGCTCTTGTACCAAAAACATGATCTATTAAAAAAAAAAAAAAAAATTGACAAATTGTGTCATAAAGAAATACACCAAAAAATAAAAATGAATAATAAAGAAAGAAAATCCTGTAATATGATGGCATGGATATGCATAGGATGAAACTCTACACACCTCAAAGAACAATGTCAAACAGGTATTAACAAAATAAACAGAAAAATGGTCCATGTTGTGTTAAACTAAGGGGTCACCATCTGATATGAGCACACGACTTTATAAAGCTGGGTAGGCAAAAAACAATTCTCAAGGAATTATAAACTGAACAATTCTCAAAACTCAGAAACCGCTAGAAAAGTTTTCAGTTCTAACCAGACAGAATAGAGAAGCATCAGGACTATTTAGGGTGTTCATGAAATACACCAAAATAGTTACATTTTAGCAGTAGGGGTAAATAGTTATAAAATGATGGTTTTTCTAGGCCCTCCCCCCAAAAGTAAAATACTTGGAGAAGATCTAGCTGATTTAACTTAACTGTCTGTCAAAACATATTCAAAAATATTTAAAAGAGAATAGAAAATCCAAACTTTCAGAATGTTTACCGACATTAAAAAGTCAGTAAAATGGGATTGTAATTGCCCTGGCCTGTATGGCTCAGCAGTAGAGCATCAGTCATGGACCAAAGAGTCGTGGGCTTGATTCCAGTCAAGGGCACATAACTCGGTTGAAGTTCAGTCCTTGGCCCTGGTTGGGGTCATGCAAGAGACAACCAATCGATGGTCTCTCACAAGTTGATGTTTCTCTCTCCCCACACCCCACTCTATTTGAAGATAAAAATAGAAAAAAGTGAGGATTTTTTTTTTATTTTTATCCTCACCCGAGGACATTTTTCCATTTTTTGTTCAGATAGAGCGAGAGGGAGAGAGAGGAAGAGAGAGAGAGAGAAACATCGATGTGAAGGGACACATCGAGTGGCTGCCACCCGCACGACCAACCAGGGCCGGGGACAAACTGCAACTGAGGCACGTGCCCTTAGCGGGAACCGAACCCGGGGTCTCTCTGTACCGCAGGCCGACGCTCCAACCACTGAGCCAAACCGGCCAGGGCAGGATTTTTTTTTTAAATGGTGCTGTAACTAGGAAAAATTACATCAGCAGAAACAGATGCAGAAATGACAGAGATGGCAATATCAGACAAAACTTAAATACAACTTTATAAATGTGTACAAGAGTTAAAATGAAATAATAAAAACTATTGAGAAAAGAATGGAAACTCTTAAAAAGAACAAATTTAAATTCAAGAGCTGAAAATTAAATTATTTAAAGTAGAGTGTTTGCTAGATGGGCTTAAAATCAGATTAGACACTGGCAAAGGAAATATCAGTGAACTAAATCACATAAGAAAATAAACTCTACAAACTGAAGAATCCTGTGACCTACGGCCAAAGTCAAATCATAAGATATACATGCAACTGAAGTACCAAACTATTCTACATCTGAGCACTGTTACATTATTTAATGATAAAATGAAATGAGGTATCAAACCACGGAAGGATATGGAGGAATCTCAAATGCATATTGTTAAGTGAAAAAAGTAAATCTGAAAAGTCTGCCCTGTGTCATTCCAACTATGTGACATTCTGGAAAAGGCAAAACTGTGGAGATGATAAAAAGATGAGTGGTTACCAGGTGTTCAGGGGGTGAGAGGAAGGGAGGGGTGAATAAGTGAAGCCTGGAGGATTTTAAGGTAGTAAAACTGTTTGCTATGCTACTGTCATGGTGGACACATGTCATTATACATTTGTCAAAACCCATAGAATGTACAACAAAAAGAGTGATCCATAAATGTAAACTATGGAATTTAGTTAATAATAATGAGTCAATTATAACAAATGTCCATAAAGCAAGACATTAATAATAGGAGAAACTGTGTGTGAAGAGGGTAGAGGAAAGATGGGAAGTAGCTGTACTTTCTGCTCAAAATTTTTTTATAAAAACTAAAGCAGCTCAAATAAATAAAATGTAGTAATTAAAAATAATTATTAGTATTACCAAAGGGACAGGTGTTCAGATTATGGTTGAAAATAATCTCATTAGTTTCTTAATCATTTTATACATGCAAGCTATTAATGTATGAAAATTAAATTTACTGTAATTTTTAACAAATGCCATAAAGAATTATTTTAGAGAATAACATCATACTAATTAATATTGAATTTTTTAAAAATGTATACAACTTAAGGAGTTGTCAAATATTCATGTCTTTCATTATGTTCAGTGGACCTCCATAGTTCACAGTAGGGAGAGTAAATATCTAATATATAACAGAGGTTATTGAGATTATTTAAATTCTGAGTATATTTGTGAAAGAATTTTTGAGTCACATTTTTTCAGCACTGTAAGTTTTCAAATTTCCCATAGATTGTATCACATAGAGAACTACTGCAATGTTACTGTAAAAGTTATGGTGAAAAAGCAAGCACATCCTCTGAAAGATGGCAAAGGTATTCCACTTTAATTCATTTATAACATACATGTTTACATTTAATGTAACACATTTATATGCATTTATATAACATACACATCCATACACTCACAAAATATATTTATTTTATCAAACTACAAATT
The DNA here is from genome assembly GCF_014108415.1 of Molossus molossus. Lineage (NCBI taxonomy): Eukaryota > Metazoa > Chordata > Mammalia > Chiroptera > Molossidae > Molossus > Molossus molossus. Next base: position 25,276,099 of record NW_023425366.1, on the reverse strand, counting down.
AAATGTAAAATACCAAAGATACACTTTAAAAAATAGATGAGGAGCTATGAATAGAAACAGTGTGATCTCATTATATTTCTGTAATACTACTTGTCTTAAAATCACTTTACCACTATAATATGGCTATTATATCACCTCATATAAGTAGAATCAATGTAGTCTTGATATTTTGAAATCCTAGATATTTTGAAATCCAGAAAACTCAGGGAATGCTGATTCCTGATATCAGCATTTGTGTCAGGGGACCAGATAGATATGATGTTGGCAACACTGGGTTTGAGAGATGGTGAAAACTACTCATCTATAGACCATGTAGACTAAAAGTCATAACTGGGTTCTGATACAAATACAACAAAAATAAAGCTGATCCAAAGTTGGACAAACAAGGTAAGCACTAGTAATGCTTACTGTCTAATACAGTAGAAGCCAAGAAATAGGAGAGAAATTTTCAATGCCAGAATCAATGTTACATGGATATTACTCTGATTTTGTCTCTTCTGTATGAGATTCTCTTCAGGCTATTTGATGATAATGTCTTTTTATAATACAGTTCATATGTTAGTAATTACTTTTAAAAAATCTTAAAAGAATTTAGAATAGTTTTAGTTTCATAGAAAAATTAAGATAATAGTTTAGAGTTCTCATGTAACCTATTCCCAGTTGCCTCTATTATTAATATTGTACATTAATAGTTATATGTGTCAAAATTAATGAGCCAATATTGATATACTATTATTGATTAAATTCTATAAATTATTCAGATTTCTTCCATTTTTTTAAAAAAAATTCAATCCCTTTTCTATTCTAGGATCTCACCCAGTACAGCACATTGCATTTACTCGTCATGTTTCCTTAGGTTGCACTTCACTATGACAGTTTCTCAACTTCCCTTTTGTTATGACCTTGACAGTTTGGGGGTAGTACTGATAACTATTTTGCAGAATTTTGCTTCTTTAGGAAAAAATAGGAGTAAAAAAACCCTGGGTATATCTTTCTACAGATGAAAAACATTTAATTTCCTTGTCTCAATTTAGTTTTTAAAATTATATTCTATAGAATTCTTTGGTTACAGGGAACAAAAGACCAGTTTAAATTTGCTTTTGCATAAAATGAATCTTATTTCAAGCAATTGCAAGGGGCAACAATGTCCATAAATTCAATTCAAAAGAAAACTCCTTTGCTTCTTCTTCTGGAATCTATTCCTATGATAGAAGTTATAGCTATTTGTAAGCCCAGGCTCACATATTTGGATTTTTTTTTTTTTTACCAGAAAAAAGAAAGAGTATCGCCTCTTTTAATATAGGTTAAAATAATGCTGAGAAGGTCCCTGATCATCCTGGTTTGGGGCATGAGATAAATTGCTATGGCCCTGGATATAAGGCAGTCCGACCGAATGAACAAGAGTAGAAACATATTACATTATGTTAATTTTACACTGTAAAACAAAATCTTATGTAACTTCAATAGAGAAATATAAATCCTTGTTTTCTTTCTAAATATGTTCAGCAAATTTTCTCTTAAGGTGACTTTAATCAAGAGATAATATAGCAATAACACTAAATTAAAACATATTCTTAAATACCCAATAAGTAAACAGAAGTCTTAGAGACTGTAAAAAATAGGGCTAGTCATAAATGTGAAAAGAAAGAGATTTGTTGGAAGACATTTGTCTTCCTATTATCAAAGAAAGACAAAGTGAATTAGACTTGAAAATGATCCCTTTAACCCACCCCTTGAGCATGTGGATCATGCTCTCATTCAGCTGGAGAACTCATTTAAGAAATATAAAATAAAATTGTAAAGTATATCATATTATGTAAAAATAAGAACATCTGTTAGAATCTTTAAAGTTAGAGATCTTGCCTTTGTGTATTAAGGCTTTGGAAAAATTTGATTCTGATGGCTGTTAAAAAGTCACAGATTTTGGAAAATTCTCCTTTCAATCATACAAGTAACTGGATATGTAGGTCCAAAAAGAAAAAGTAAAAGAACTGATATACACACCACACAAAGCCTTTCTGTTATGATGATTGCTATGTGGTAACGATTAATCCTCATTCTCAATATCCCATGAAATACTTAGAAAACACAAAACAGATGCAAATGTCACATTAAAGCAAAACAACGAGGGAAAGAAAGAGATACTTGGTAGAAGGTTGCCTGCTTGGTGATTGTGGGAAGTAGGAATAAAGACAGGCAAAGCAATAAAAATGGTGGGTTCTAGTATTTTATGATCTTCACTTGTGACTTCTGGCAAGGGAAGAAGTGTGGTTAGTCCCAGCTTATCATGGAAAGTTCTCTCTGTGTAGTCAAACAACTTTTCTTTGAGAACATAGGAGAGAGGCCAGAAATTGACTTGAGGCTGTTTACATCAATGCTACTGTCTATTACCATAAAAGAGCAATTAATCCCCTCCCCCCCCAAAAGGACTTTCTCTTCTCATAATCAAAATTTGAAAAAATGTATAGGTTATCCTCTTTAATGAAAGGGAAAGCCAGAGTATGTTTTAAGATGTGAAGACAAATTAAATAATCAATGCAAAATATCACAATCTAAGAAGTCTGTAAGAATCTCCTGACATGCTATAACATTAGCTTTCACAGTGATCAGAAGAAACTTGTCTATATTCTTTGCTACAAAAGCACATCTTTGAGGACTTTCCTGTTGGAAAAAGAAAAAAGCACATAGGAGAGTTATGGGGAAATGCCTGGGAGCTGAGAACAGAATTTTCTCATCATCCCCTGCCCAAGTGTCATTTTAAGGACCTGTGTGCCTTTCTGAACCTGGAACCCACCAGCAGAGGGCTCCTTCACCTGAACCTCAGTTGATTTGCTTGCCCAATGTGAAAAACCCATTTCTTCCAAACTGCAAGACACTTTTCCAAACTCTGCTCGTCAGATCTGTAATATTTCTGAAAAGCCTTTTGTCTAAGCTGGTAGTTGTCCTTCCTAATTAGCTAAAGTTGGCTGTCATTCACTTCTCACAGTAGTGGGGAGATATGTCCTGGGATGCCAAAATCTCATGGCTAAAATATTTTTAAACCATTGCAACTGGAGGAATTTCGAATCCTGCTTTTTGACATAGAGTTTTACCAAGAGCTTATAAGATAATTAGTATGTGCAGGCAAATGTTTCTTAGCACACAGTTTTTGAAAATGAGTATTAGATACTCAACAATGAGACCAACATTTAATTTCAAACTTTAAGAAACCTGACTATCTTTAAGATTGTGATAAAATTTATAAATTGTCATATTAGCTTCAAAGAATCACTTTTTCAATTTTTGACTTTTAATGTACATTTTATATTCTCATGAAATCTGGTTATAAACAAGGATTTATTGATCAAATATAATAATTGAGATCAAACAGACTAAAGAAGCAACGTCTGCTCCATATGACTGATGAGTGCATTTAAATACTACAGGAATGAGCAGAAGGAGAGAATAATTCTGACAAATGTGCTATGACTAATGTGAAAATTTAAAAGAAGAAATACATTTTCAAGTATTCCTTAGAGGGAAAATATTATTTTTCTCTAAACTGCCACTTAAATTTTTTAGTAATAGGAAAACTGCTTTTTTATAAGTTGTTTTTCTTGACTGTATACATTAATCAGTCACCCAAGGAAATTCCCAAACTTTTAACTATGGTTTGCTGGTAATTAGGCAGAATTGAGTGTTTCATTCATAAAGCCCTAAGGGCAAGTTATAAATGAATGGTTCTAGATAAGAAGTGATGATTATCTAACCAGCCAGCATATCATAGATGAGGAGACTAAGACGGAAAGGAAATGGCTTTTCAAAATCAGAGTCAGTCTGAGATTATAAAGTCTCTCTGGAGTGGCCTAATTCTCAGGGTTCATTTACTGGAACACAGAATGATGTCAAGTCAAATATCCTCTAGGTACGAGATTATACTTCTTAAGTTTCCTTCACCATTATCTTACTTTTACTGAAATGAATTACAGAAGGATGCAGCTATCCTTGGACACTTCTCAACATCTTGAATGAGACAACAAATATTTGTATGTTGATAATTTTAAGCATAATGGCAATTCTTAGAGAACAGAAAAAAATTGTTATCAGGAACACTGAAGATATCCCATAAAGGACCAAGGTCAGACCTAGCAATCTTTGCCAAACTTTAAATTTTGTAAACCGACTCTTTTATGTACTTTGGAACAAGTGAGCCCACTGTTCAATGTACTTTTGAATAATTTTCTGTCATTTGATATAAAATGATTTTGTCAAAGAAATGTGTGTATTGTTCATATAAACAGTCTGTGCCCTTTAGTCAGAGCAATCTTTAATTCCTAGAACAACAGTGAGCTTTCTGTTATAGACTTTTGTGAAATAAGCCAGTCAGAGAAAGACAAGTACCATATTATTTTGCTCATAGGTGGAATTTAATGAACAAACTGAACTACCAAGCAAAAGAGAGACAGCTCAGGTCAGGATAGGGTGAAAGGGTGGTATGTGGTGGAGGGATTGAGCAAAAAAGAGAGAGAGAACTCATGGACACGGACACCAGTGTGGTGATTGCAGGGTGGGGTGGGATAAGTGCAGCTGGAAGAAGGCATAGAGGGGATAAATGGTGATGGGGAAAATTAAATTTAAAAAATAAAATTAAACTATATCCCCCCCGATAGCATTTTGTATAATTTCCTGAGGAGGACCTACTACAATTAAAAAATTAACAACAATGATATATAAAGTCAAATTATATAATTACATTAAAAATTTGGTAGATTAACGAATGCAATAAAACCTCTGTAAAGTAAATGAATAAAATTACATAAAAACATATAGAGAAAAAAATAAATATTAAGAAAAAATTGAAATCACTTTTATTGATTAGATTCTTCAATAAGGAAAATCAGTGAAATGTAGAAAATCAAAACAAGAAATAAAAAATTTAATTCATTTCAAATGACTACATGGCCAGAAAATGTGCTCAACATTTTATTGTATTTAACATCTTAGAAACAACCACAAGAAGTAGTTATTATTATTCTGATTTTATAAATGAGAAAAATGAGACTTAGAACTACTTATTCCTCATTTATGCATTTATTCAACAAATAATTATTGGATGTCTGCTACGTTGACTACCTAGTTTGGTGAACAAAGACATGCATTATCACTAAGGTCATGGAGTTACAACCCAGCAGAGTAGATAGACCCTAAAACTAAATATATTTTCTAGGTCTTGGTAAGGATTGGGAGGAAAATTTAAGCAGAGTAAGTATCTTGCTTGATAATAACAGAAAAACTGGTGCTGTGTATTAAGCAGGTGTTTGGGTGTGAGGGCTCTAATATACTAGCATCACAATAGAGATCTAAGTCAAGTGAGGTAGAGAACCATGACTTAATTCAGTAAGAGCATTTTAGATAGAGGAAATAGCAAGGGCAAAGCCCCTTTAAGTGGATTACCTGGAGTGCCTCAGTTGGTAAATGATGGGGCCATGTTTCTAATCTTCTCCTTAAGGAATTTGGAGCTACAGAATAGCATTCTCATCCCAGCTATAGAATAGCATTCTCTGGAAAGTCAACACCTTCTCAGAGACATGATCTAAGGCACTTTATATTATGAAAGCATATTATAATAAAATGTACAGTTTGCTATAACATAGTGTAATGATGTATATTTAACTATGTTTTTATTTTCTAATAAATCTATATTTATTCTAATTTGCATTCTATGTTTGAAAATGACATAAAATTGTAATTTTGTGTTTGTTTTTTTTTAGTTAATTAATTTTTGTTACAGATGTTTCTCTTTTTTCACCCACTGATTCCCCCTTCCCCTCCCTCCCTGCCCTGTCCCCAGCTTTGTTGTCCATGTCCATTGTTCATGCATACATGCATATAAGTTCTGTGGTTTATCTCTCCCCCACCACCCCCTCTTCTGGGGGTTGTCATTCTGTACCCCACTTCCACGTCTCTGGGACTACTCCATTCCTTAGACTGTTATGTTCATTATATTCCACAAATAAGTGAGATCATATGATAACTTGTCTTTCTCTGTTTGGCTTGTTTCACTTAGGATGACAATTTCCAGGTCCCTCCATGTTGTCTTAAAGGATAAGAGATCTTTCTTTCTTACAGCTGCATAGTACTCCATTGTGTATATGTACCACTGCTTTTTATCCATTCGTCTACTGATGGACATTTGGGCTGTTTCCAGATCATAGCTATTGTAAATAGTGCTTCTACAAACATGGGGGTACATATATTCTTTCTGATTGGTGTTTCAGGCTTCTTAGGGTATATTCCTAGAAGTGAGATCACTGGCTCAAATGGAAGTTCAATTTTTAATTTTTTGAGGTAACACCATATTGTTTTCCATAGTGGCTGCACCAGTCTGCATTCCCTCCAGTAGAGTATTAGAGTCCCTTTTTCTCCACACCCTCGCCAACACATGTTGTTTGATGATTTGTTGATGGCGGCCAATCTGACAGGTGTGAGGTGATACCTCATTGTTGTTTTAATTTGCATCTCTCTGATGATTAGTGATGATGAGCATTTCTTCATATGTCTCTTAGCCATTTGTATGTCCTGTTTGGAGAGGTGTCTATTTAGGTCCTCTGCCCATTTTTTAACTGGGTTCTTTGTCTTCCTTTTGTTGAGTTGTATGAGCACTCTCTATATATTGGAAATTAACCCCTTATATGATATATCATTGGCAATTATGCTCTCCCATACAGTGTGTAGACTTTCTGTTTTGATGATTGTATCTTTGCTGTGCAGCAGCTTTTGAGTTTGATGTAGTCCCAAGTGTTCATTTTCTCCTTTTTTGTATTGCCTTAGGTAATGTACCAGGGAAAATTCTGCTGCGTATCATATCTGAAATTTTGTTCCCTACATTTTCTTCTAAGATTTTTATTCATTCATGAGTCACATTTAAGTCTTTTATCCATTTTGAGTTTATTCTTGTGTAGGGTGTAAGTTGATGGTCTAGTTTCATTTTTCTGCATGTAGCTGTCCAGTTTTCCCAGCACCATTTATTAAAGAGGCTGTCCTTACTCCACTGTATGCTCTTGCCATCTTTGTCGAATATTAATTGAGCATATTTCCTTGGGTCCATTTCTGGGTTCTCTGTTCTGTTCCACTGGTCTATATGCCTGTTCTTGTGCCAGTACCAGGCTGTTTTGATTACAGTGGCTTTGTAGTATAACCTGAAATCTGGTAATGTGATCCCTCCTACTTTGTTCTTCTTTTTCAAGATTGCTGTGGCTATTCAAGGTCCTTGTTGGTTCCATATGAACTTTTGAAGTACTTGTTCTAATTCTGTGAAGTATGCCGTTGGTATTTTGATGGGGATTGCATTGAATCTATAGATTGCTTTGGGTCATATGGACATTTTAATGATGTTAATTCTCCCAATCCATGAACAGGGTATGTGGTTCCACTTTTTTATATCTTCCTCTATTTCTTTTTTCAATGACCTGTAGTTTTCTGTGCATAGGTCCTTTATTTCTTTGGTTAAGTTTATTTCTAGGTATCTTAATTTTTTTGCCTCAATGGTAAATGGGATTGTTTTCTTAGTTTCTCTTTCTGTGAGTTCATCATTGGTGTATAAGAATGCCACTGATTTCTTGACGTTAATTTTGTATCCTGCTACTTTGCCAAATTCATTTATTAAGACTAGTAAATTTTTGATGGAGTCTTTTGGGTTTTCTACATATAGTAGCATGTCATCTGCAAATAATGATAGTTTCACTTCCTCCTTTCCAATTTGGATCTCTTTTATTTTTTCTTCCTGTCTGATTGCGGTGGCTAAGACTTCCAGTACTATGTTAAACAAGAGTGGCAAAAGTGGGCATCCTTGCCTTGTTCTTGTTCTTGAGGAAAATGCCTTTAGTTTTTGCCCTTTAAGTATGATGTTGGCTGTAGGTCTTTCATATATAGCCTTTATTATGTTGAGATATGATCTCTCTAATCCCACGTTGCTGAGCGTTTTTATCAGAAATGGATGCTGGATTTTGTTGAAGGCTTTTTTGGCATCTATTGATATGATCATGTGGTTTTTATTCTTCATTTTATTTATGTGGTGTATCACATTTATTTCTTTGCGAATATTGTACCAGCCTTGCATCCCTGGAATGAATCCCACTTGGTCATGGTGGATAATTTTTTTGGTGTATTGCTGGATCCGATTTGCTAGTATTTTGTTCAGGATTTTGGTATCTATGTTCATCAAGGATATTGGCCTGTAGTTTTCTTTCTTTGTAGTATCTTTTTCTGCTTTTGGAATTAGAATTATGCTGGCTTCATAAAACGAGTTTGGAAGTCTTTCTTTTTCTTGAATTTTTTGAAATAGTTTGAGGAGAATCGGTGTTAGATCTTCTTTGAATGTTTGGTAAAACTCTCCCTTGAAGCCATATGGGCCTGGGCTTTTGTTTGCTGGGAGAGTATTGATTACATCTTCAATTTCTTCTGTTGTTATTGGTCTTAATTTTGTGTTTCTATGCATTAGTATCCCAGAACTACATTCTACTCTGAGAAATCCCAGTATTTTATCATTAAAATTTGCAAAATAAAAAGACATTTTTTGTCTTGAATGATTGTTAAAATTATAATTTTTATAAAATATTCACACTCATAGTGCATTTAACTGTATTTTTGGTCACTTATTTGGTCACAAATTGGTCACTCAATTTCAGTGAGTGTGTTTGAGAGAGAGAGAGAGAGAGAGAGAGGTGACATTCTCAGTAGCCCCAACAAGCAATGCCGACTGGCATTAGCTGAATGTCTCAAAATTCAATTCATGTCTAACACTGTCTACTCAGAAATAACATCAAATACCACAGGTTCAATGTTTAGTCCTAAAACCCTGCCCTTGCCCCTACTTGAGCCATCAGTTGAAAGTCTAGGTTGTCACCTGTGGTTCTGATCAACTAGAGATTCTCACATTGGGGAGTCTGCTGATCCCCTCTTTTGACTTCAGATACAGTCACAAGTCCAGGTTGTTAGAGGTCCCATTGACTTCTTGGATTTGTTTAATTTGCTAGAGTAGGCCACAGAAATTAGAGACATTTTACTTATTGTCACTGATTTATTGTAAAAGGATATAACTCAGGAACATCTGGATGAAAGAGATGCATAAGGCAAGGTATGTGGAAAGGGCCTTGGAGCTTCACCACCCTTTGCAGGGGTGCCACTCTCCCTACATCTCTACGTGTTCCCCAACCAAAGTTCTCTGAACCTAATCCTTTTGACATTTCATGGAAGATTCATACATAGGCATAACTGAGTAAATCATTGACCACTGCTAACTGAACTCAGTGTCCAGCACTTCCCCACCTTCTTGGAGGTCAGTGATTGGAACAGGAAATTCTAACTCTCTAATCACAAGTTTGGCTCTTCTGGAAACCAGCCCCCATTCTTAGGTGTTTTCCAAAAGCCACCTCATAAACATAACAAAAGACAGCTTTGTCATTCTCAAGACTTTGGAAATTACAAGTTTTGGAAGCTGTGACCAGGAACCTTGAACAAAAGTGAAATATATTAAGAGCAATATATTTTGGTCACCTGTATGATCAAATATATATATATTTCTTATAAATTATCATATTGAAGGCACCATACTATTACATTTTCAATGTTAAATACACATAGTGCAGGAAGTGAAAATTGTTCTTCCTTCTAGATTATTGCCAATAATCTCACTCTCAAAAGTATTTGTTTAAATAAAATATCATGTCATATAGTTGATAGAAGATGTTGATAAATACTGGACTCTAATTTAGTCTAAAAAGTACTATTTTAAACTCCTTTTCACAGTGGAATTGTCTGGTTTCTCATGACCTTACCAACATTAAATTTTAAGTTTAATAATTAAAAAGCAATATGGATAGCTTATATTCCTTTCCCTTTGTAATTCATTATTAGTAAGGTTGAACATTTTTTAATAAATATGTCAAGTATTTGTATTTCTTTTTTGGTGAATTGTCTACTTAAAGGCATGGTGCTATAGTCATAATTAGCTAATTATTAATATTAATGATAGAAAGAAAGCAAAAGGAAGGCCAGAAGTTATAAGCATGGTCACTTGGGCAGCTTCACCAGGAAGCTACAGCCTCAGGCTTTCCAGGGAACCACCAGTCTATTCCCTGCAGATCACTGGGGGAAGGGATCAAACAAAGGGGAAGATGGGAACATATGCAGTGAATTCGGGGTGTCATAAGGAAGGTGCTTGCCGGTCAGTCTAGCCTGGGGAAAAGATCATTGGCTAGAAGAATGGAACCACTGCTAATGCACAAAATCTTGGAAGGTTAAAATTTCCAAACAGAGTTTCTTCTCTCTTGTTTCCCTTGTTCTCTTGGGCTCTCATGTTCTGTGACCCGCACTCATCCTGTGTGCTCGCCTGCTATGTGGCTCTGCATGGCCATGGGTGATGTGGATCCCACACGCAATGGACTGCAGCTAATAACACAAGCTAAGCTAGCCAGATACTGGACAGGACTATGCTTTAATATGCAACTGAAATTATGGGCAATGGCCTTAATTCTGACCCTGCTGAAGACAAGATGGGACTTCTTCCATGGGGAAATGGACAGAGATGGAAACTTGGAGGAGAACGCTCTTAATTTTATATCATCAATAAAGCTTTCCACAAAACCTCATCCTTTTGTGGAGCCCTCAGGAAATTATGCTCCTTGTAGCACCCCAAGGACTTCACTTGCACTGATAACAATGGCTTTCACACACATCCTTGAATGTACACACATGCCTATACATAATATTAATACTTTAGCTTGTTAGCTTTTGCTTCTTTTCTCCATGACTCCTTATTGGATGGACCTGACTTTCAATAGAGACTCTATATAAACAATAATCTCTACAGGAGAACATTCATGTTCCTCTCTTGAAAAGTAATCTTGCTTTCAACACATTTGGCATTTTAGAACACTCCTGTATCTAATCATATGGTGTAGCTATTTATTACTAAAACATCTTGCCTACAAGCTCATTTGATAAAATATTTACATCATGGCACCTGTCTCAACACTTACTAGATGCTCAATTGAATTTTGAACTCACACACTGTGTTGTGTAAGGAGAGTAGATGATTCAGTTGCCTAGACTTCTCTCTGTGTATTAGCACACTCTGTCTTAGTTACTGTTCTTGTTCTAATTAAACCTTCTGATGTACTTGCTGGTTCACTAATTGAGAGACCGATCAGAGAGAAGAAACACTTTTTCTGCCCAGAGGAGGAAGGTAGTCAATAAATTAGTCAATTTAGGTCATGATTAAATGGGCACAAGCTATCCATTCATTTACGTGTCCTAAAAAATCAATAATTTTAACAGTGCCATTGAAATGAGGCCTGTACTAAGATGAATTTGTTACTACATTTTGGATTATATTGTGGGATATACAGACTATCTTTAGTGTTTTCTTTGAATTGAAAAGTTGTAAACATTAATTTAATGATAACTTTCTCAGATAAAAAATGATTCATTTTTAATATTAGACAATTCTGACATCTTGTTCTTTTGGCTCTATTAGCTTGTCCCTGTATCCCACTGAATTCATGTCTTTTTTATTTTGGCAGAAAAATCTAAACATGGGATGATAATTAAATGTTATAAGACCTATATAATTTCTTAATTGTTTTATTATTTAAAGATAATGTAAATAAATAAAAGCAGTGATTATATACAACTAAAATTAGAGATTGGAAAGGTGATATCTAAGTTCCCTGTCATTTTCAATTATAAATCATTCCAAAATGTTAAAAAGAAGGCAACATACTTGGCAACAACATAATATTTAAAAATATAAGCTATGACTCTGGCCTGGTAGCTCTGTTGGTTAGAGCATCCTCTCAATATACTAAGGTTGTGATTTGACCCCCTGGTCAGAACACATACAAGTGGAACAACACTGATGTTTCTCTCTCTCTCTCTCTCTCTCTCTCTCTAATGAATTCAAGAAAAGTATGACCTATGAAATCAAACATCTAATGTTACAGCACACATTTACTTATAAGTTGAGCAGCAATGAACATGTTTATTTAATTTATTGGTATAAAGTTGTTTATAGTAGATCTTTATAATCAATTTAATATCTATAGCCATGTTCCCTCTATCATTCCTCATATCAATATTGCATGTATTCTATCTTTTTATCTTGATTGATATGTTGCTGTTTATCAATTTTCCAATGCATTTCAAAAAACCAGTTTTTGGTTTTATTGATTTTTATATTCTTTTTTATTTTCTCTTCTATTGACTTTAATCTTATTTTATTTTTTTTCCCTTCTATCTAATTATATTAATTATAATTTGGTCTTTAATTTCTAGAGTCTTTGGGTAGCAATTTAAATTATTCACTTTAGATCATTCTTTTTAAAAATATAAACATTTAAAGATGAAATATTATTGCAAAGTACTATAACCTATAATTTTTAATAAATTGCATTTTAATTTTCCTTTGGTTTAAAATATATCAACATTTTACATGTTATTTCTTTTACTTTGTATTTTTCATGGAAGTGTTATATACTTTTTTACCAGTTCTATGGAAATATAATTACATACAAACACTGCATAAGTTTAAGGTGTACATTATAATAACACAAGTTATTTAGTATCAAATATTTGAGATTTCACCAAATATATTTATTTCATAATTTTATTTCATTGTGTTCAGAGAACATGTTCTGTGCAACATTAAACTTTTAAAGTAATTGAAACATTTTATGACCCTGATTATTGTCTACCGGGTGAAAATACCATGTGCACTTGAAAAGTCAAAAAACAGAGTGTTCTATAAATATCCATTTATCAAAGTTGGTTAATGATGCTAAGTCTTCTATATTCCTGTTGTCTACATATTCTATTATTTACTGAGGAGTGTTGAAATCTTCGCTAAAATCATGGCTTTGTTTGCTGTATTTTAGTTCTATTATTTTTTTTTCTTTATGTACTTTGAAACTCTGCTATTGAATTCATAAATAAACATTTAGTATTATATCTTCTTGATTATTAACCCTTTATTATACAACAATTTCCTTCAATATATCTCTTACTATTTTGTTTTGAGTCTATTTTTCTGGTATTAATATAACTATCCGGATTTATTATGATTAATTTTAACTATTATGTCATTTTTCTTTTTATTTTAACCTATCTTGGTCTCTAAATTAAAATGGAGCTCTTTTAGATAGCAGGGTTTTGCTTTTTAATTCAATTTGAAAAATTTTGTCTTGTCTCTTAGTTTAGTGTTTAGTCAATTTATACTTAATGTTATGTATTGTATTACTAAATTTCAATCTACCATTCCATCTGCTTATTTGTCTTCTATCTACTTGATTTTTCTTTATTCATACATTTTCTTTTCTTTGGATTTATGTTGAGTATGTTTTATTATTCCATTTTACCTTCAATATTGCCTATTAAAAGCCCTCTTTGTTTAAATTTTTCATGGTTGCTCTCATATTAATAATATGCATTTCATCACATCATAATCTAACTCCAAATAATAACATATTTCTTTACACAAAATGTAGGTAGTATACATCATTAAACCTCTATTTATCCCATCTTGTCTTCACATACTTTTTATCATACATTTTGTTCAACATATAATATAAATAAAATAATACATTATTAGTATTTTGTTTTGAACATTAATTTGACTTTAAATAAATTTTCAAATAAGAGAAAAACTTTTCTATCCTTTCATAAAAATGTGCTATTGCTCAAGCTATTTTTTCAAGACTCTTATTTGGTGTTACTTCCTTTTACATTTTCCATAGTGCAGATATATTGGCACTAAATTTTCTTACCGTTTAGATTGGCTAACATTGTTGTTTAGTAGTTTCCCCAAAAGAAAAGCTTTAATGTTCAAAACTATTCAATGATGTGAGAGCAAAACATTGATCAGCTTCTCCCCGCTGTGTGGCCAGGGTGATAGTATTTGTTTTTGAGGACTATTAAATTCATCCTTGGCTCACACATTTTGTTTTTTTCTTAAATCTTATAACTTGCACCCTATTTGTCATCTACTCTTGAATTTTCCTATGGAGTTTCAAGAACCTGATTTCCCCCCCTCTTTTCAATATGCCTTAATAACTTTGCCTGGTTGCCCATAAAATTTTTTAAAATTAATTTCGAAGCTCAATAATTTTAATAATGCATAGCCCATATTCACAAGTAGGGGTCAAGTTTTGCTGAAATACTGAATGCTCTTCTGTGGAGTTTCAAAGTATTTTTTTTAATTTTAGAAAATGTTCCTGAATTATAAATATGTGTTGTTTATAATTATTAAATTTAATTTCAGGGATTTCAATTATACATATATTGAGTCACCTTTGTGTTTTATATCTATAATTTCCTCTCAATATTTAAAAATGTTTATTTCCAACATATTTTATTTACTGTTCTCATTTCTAGTTTATATGTTTCTTATTGTGCTTCCCTTAATGTCTTCTCATCCATGGTTGCTTCAATTTTACTTAATTTCTCTGATAATTTTACTTTTTTTATACTACTTTCCTGAGTTCTGCCAGCCCAACTTCAAATACTTCTAGTGCCTTCCCTCTCTTCCATGAATCCTTGCTTCTATTTTGTGTTTTTACTTTGTAGAATTGATTACTTTATATTGCATGGGGTTGGGAGGAGTGTGCAACTTCAATTGTTTTTTCCTACATGGCAACATGTATCTGGTGAGTAGTTCTTTATCTGTTGTTAAGTCATGCTCTTTCTTCCCTTATTCATAAAATATTTTTATATAGGTATTTCACTAACTTTTTAAAATTATTATTATTGAATGGACTGGGTTTCCAGGCCCATGATTTGTTAGAGGTTCTTGTGGTAGAATAAGGAGCAGGAAAGTAATAAGGATCTCTTCCTCCCAATTTCTTCACAGTCTGTGCTCTAAATGTAGGGCTCCTCTGCATTTATAAGCCATGCTGGCTCTAAGGGTGCTTCCCATACTCCATTTCCCATACCCACTTTATTCACATGATATATAGCTTTACACTGTGCTGTGTCACCTTTAGTAAATATGTATTTGCTAATTCTTGAGAGATCTATTGGCACTGTCTTTATCCTCAGCTTCTCTCTACTTCCTACTATGTGTCTTCTGCAGAAACTCAACTGGCTTCTGTAGTCCTGCAAATAGTTTTTAATGTATTTCTAGTTTTGTCAGCATTTAAATTTGTATAAAAAACTTTTTTCTTTAAAATTTGTATAAGGTTCCAGGAGCACAAGGGGGAAATGCTGACTTGAAACATTCATGTTCATAGTAGAATTATCCATTTAAAAATTTTTATTACCATGTGAATTAATTTATTTTATTCTATTACAAACTAAGCAAATTAATAAAATGTATATTCCCCAAAACACTAGAACTATCTATTGTATTTTTACTGACTTTTTCACCCTTTGACAATTCAACCTATGCTTTCTGGAAAAGGCTCCAATCACTGAATTACGTGGCAGTAGAATCCCAACAGATTACAAAACTGAGTTAACTGCTAAATCTGAATTCCAGAGTTCTTCTACCTCAATCACAGGCATTGCACATTGCATTCTTCTCCTGCAGTATTTTTCTTAGGCATATTTAAGGACAGAATATAAAGTGTTACTTTAAAACTATGTGAGGGTTTTGTTTTACATTTCCCACTGGACATTTACATCCATTTAAGTTACTATAGTGTAGACAGCTACTGAATGCCAAATATTTCAGAAGTCTCATTTTTATTTCAGAAACATTTGAAGATATCTGTGGTAAGGAGTTCATGGACAGCACTTCATAAAGCAGGCTGGCTAACAAAAATATGTTTTCGTGTCCCTGGTTCAAAGTCCTCTGTGGGAATAACTGATTGACTAATGTAAATTCTAACTGCCATCAAGAAAATCAGCATAATTTAAAGATAGTTAAAAATATCTGGCCCTGGCCGGTTTGGCTCAGCGGTTGGAGCGTCGGCCTGCGGTACAGAGAGACCCGGGTTCGGTTCCCGCTAAGGGCATGTACCTCGGTTGCAGTTTGTCCCCGGCCCTGGTTGGTCGTGCGGGTGGCAGCCACTCGATGTGTCTCTTTCGCATGACGTTTCTCTCGTCCTCTCTCTCCCTCCCACTCTATCTGAACAAAAAATGGAAAGATGTCCTTGGGTGAGGATTAAAAAAAAAAAGAGAGAGAGACATGCCCTGGCCAGTTTGGCTCAGTGGTTGAGCATCGGCCTGTGGACCAGAGAGTCCTAGGTTCAGCTCCTGCTAGGGGCACGTACAAAAAAAAAAAAAAAAGCAAAGCTTTGTTTCTGGCCGGTTTGGCTCAGCGGTTGGAGCGTCGGCCTGCGGTACAGAGAGACCCGGGTTCGGTTCCCGCTAAGGGCGCGTACCTCGGTTGCAGTTTGTCCCCGGCCCTGGTTGGTCGTGCGGGTGGCAGCCACTCAATGTGTCCCTTCACATATTAAAGATAGTTAAAAGTATCTGCACCAGCATACTTTAAGTCTTATAATAACTTTTTATTTTGTCTTCTTTCCACATATGCATATTCATACCTCTCCTCTAAAAACATGCATCCCATTGAAGGCAAATTTCAACTTAAATTTGTCTTTATGCATAGGATTTGAAAGATAGAGCAAAGACTGTGTCATAAATTTTGACCAGTGATTGGCTGCATCTGGTTTCCATGGTGATTAACATGGTACCCAATTGCCAGCCTATTAAATATAACTTAAATTCAGTCACTGAAACTGGAGTCAGATTTTAGCTAACTGTAGTTTTGCCAGAAATTTCTAAAATGTGGCAGTCCCTACTAAGACATGGCTTATTAAAATACTTAATGATAGATAACATTTTTTCTTACTTTTCTCATATTTACCCCACCACCTGTGTATGTAAATCTTCAGTTAGGATAGAGTTTGATATGCAGCAAGACTCAAAGAGTAATAATCAAGATAAATGAATGGCCATGACCTTCATTCCTACTCACCAAATTAGATCCCTTATCACCAGCTTTTCTCTCTTTTCTTAGTGACAAAATATTGAGGCAATTGTGTTTTCTATTTGCAAGTTATTTTTGCATGAAAAAACATGGAGGAAATTTAAATGCATGTTGGTAAGTGAAGAAAGTCAATCTGAAAAGTCTGCCTATTCTGTGATTCCAACTATGTAGTAGTCTAGAAAACACAAAGCTGTTGGGACAGTAAAATAATCAGTGGTGGGAGAGGAAGGGAGGGATGGAGTGAATAGAATTTTTAGTACAGTAAAACTATTCTGTATCATACTTTAATGGTGGGTACATGTCATTATGCATTTGTCAATATTCTTAGAATGTACAATACAAAGAGTAAAGCTTAACGCAAGGTATGGACTTTAGTTCAATAACAATGCATCAATATTATAACACATATAACACATTAATGCAAACTGTTAATTATAGCTGCAGGTTTACAGCAAAATTGAACAAAAGGTGCAGAGGTTTCCCATAAACCCTCTCCCTCCATACATGCATGGCCTTCCTACTATCAATATCCTCCCCCAGAATACTATGTACATTTGTTATAATTGATGAACCTATACATTGTAGTCACCCAAAGTCCGTAGTTTAAATTAGGGTTCACTCTTGGTGTTGTACATTCTATAGACTGGACAAAATTTTAATGACATGTAAATACAATTATAGTATCATATAGACTAGTTTCTCTGCTGTAAAAATCTGTGCTCTGCCAATTGATCCATTCTTCCTCCAATCTCTGATCACCACTAACCTTTTTCTGTCTACAGAGTTTCACCTTTTCCAGAATGTCATATAATCAAGTATCTTTTAATATGCTTATTTGCCATCTGTATATCACTTTGACAAGGGCCTGTTCATGTTTTTTGTCCATTTTTTACTGAGCTGTCTGTTTTCTTACTGCTAACTTTTAAGAGTTCTTTATATATTTGGATACCCGTCCTCTAATAGATGTGTGTTTTGCAAATATTTTCTCTGAATCTGTGGCTAGTCTTCTCATTCTCTTAACAGTGTTTTTTACAGAGCAGAATTTTAATTAAAAAAAAACCCAACTTATCATTTCTTCCTTTTTTAGTTTGTGCTTTTTGCATTGTATCTGAAAGACATCCTCAAATCCAAGTCATCTTTTTTTTTTTTTTTTGTCCTATATAGCCTCCCTCTGGGGGAGGATATTGATATTTTATAACTTTACACTCTACATTACGTCTGTCATCTGTTTTGAGTTCATTTTGTTTTACAGCATATAAGGTCTGTGTCCAAATTCATTTATCTATCTATCATCTATCAATCTGTTTATCTTTCTAACATCTATTTATCTATCATCTATCATCATCATCATCATCATCATTTATTTAATTTGCATGTGGATATTTGTTTCCCAGCACCATTTGGTATAATGACATTTTTCCCCTTTGAATTTCTTTTTTCTTCTGTCAAAGGTTAGCTGACTGTATTTGTGTGGTTGTATTTCTGTATATTATTCTTTTCAATAGAACTATGTGTTTATTCTTTCACCGATGCCACACTGTAGCTTTATAATAAGTGTTAAAGTTGAGAAGTGTGAGTTTGTTCACTTTGTTCTTCTCTTTAATACTGAGTGGTCTATTGTGGACCCTTTGTCTTTCCATGTAAACTTTAAAATCAGTTTGTTGATACTTATAAAATAAGTTGCTAGGATTTTGTTTGGAATTTGTTGAATCTATAGATCAATTTATTTATTTTTTATTTATTTTTCTTAATTCTCACTCAATATTTTTCCACTGAATTTTAGATAGAGCAGAAGGAGAAAGAGAGGGAGAGAAGGAGAGAGAGAGAGAGAGAGAAAGAGAGAGAGAGACAGAGAGAGAGAGACATCAATGTGAGAGAGACACATTGATTGGTTGCCTCCTGCAGGACCCTGATAGGGGCCAGAAATCAAACCTGCAACCCAGGCACGTGCACTTAACTAGGAATTACACCTGCGATCCTTCAGTTAGAGGGTTCTAACTGCTGAGCCACACTGGCCAGAGCGATACATCAATTTAAAAAGAACTGACAACTAGCCCAGCTGATATAGCACAGTGGATTGAGCATCATCCAATGGACTGAGAGGTCCTGGTTCAATTCCCGGTCAAGGTACATGCTCAGGTTGCTGGCTTGATCCCCAGTAGGGGGTGTGCAAGAAGCAGCCGATCAATGTTTTACTTTCACATTGATATTTCTATTTCTCTCTCCCTTCTTCTCACTTTAATAAATTAATAAAAACATATTTAAAAAGAACTGACATCTTGACCTCTTGCTATTCATATATATGGAATATGTCTCAATTTATTGGGGTCTATAATTGATTTTTAAAATATTTAATATTACTAAAGTAAGCTTCAGAATATTTTAATTTTTTTATTATTTTTAAAAATATTTTTCTTTATTGATTTTAGAGAGAGAGGAATGGAGAGAGAGATAGAAACATCAATGAGCGAGAGCATTACTTGGCTGCCTTCTGCATGCACCCCACTGGTGGTTGGGTCCACAACCTGGGCCTGTGCCCTAACCAGGAATCAAACTGGTTATTTCTTTGGTGCACAGGTAGATGCCCAGTTAGCCACACTGGCCAGGTCACACGAGCCGGACCAGAATATTTTTATGTATTCAGTCAGTCTTTAAATATTTAGTTTAAAATTAATTTTTATCTTATAAATATTCTATTAAATAATATTTTTAGTATGAGTAGCTCATTGTTTTAGTTTTATCTTTTTGGAATTTTATTAAACATATGTTGACCCTTTTGCCTATCTTTTGTATTTATTACATTTTGTTGAATCCATTAGCAATTTTATTCCTTTTGATTTATTTTTAAATTTTAAGAATTATCCTTTCAATCTAATATAACTAAAATGGTATCTATTTTACTTGCTCTTGTGCTTTTTCTCTTTTTTGTCTTGATTGTGAAAAGTTTTTATTTTATTTTAATTTTTTTCCTGAGTTTTGTGCACCCTGTTTTCAACTCATTCTTCTGATCAACTGCCTCATTTTGAGTTTTAAAAAATCTGAATTGTTTTTTTTTTTTAGTTTAAATCAGAGGTTCTCGACCTGTGGGTCACAACCCCTTTTGGGGTCGAACAACCCTCTCACTGGGGTCACTTAAGAAATAGCAGTAGCAAAATAACAGTTATGAAGTAGCAATAAAAATAATTTCATGTTTGGGGGTCACCACAACATGAGGAGCTGTATTAAACTGTCGTGGCCTTAGGAAAGTTGAGAACCACTGGTTTAAATGAATTGAATAAAATTTTAAAAAATATTCATGGTCCTCTGGCCATTATTCATGAACTTGCACAGAGCAGAAAAACAATCTAAATTATGTTACTCTGTCACTGTTTCCATTGTATTTATGATGTCTTTAATTCACTTTGAAATTTAGATCACAACTTTTGCTTCAGGGCTTTGTCTTCTTAAAGTGCTTTTATTATCTATAAAGACTGTATTACGCCTGATAGTGTACAGAGAATTTCATTGCCATCACTTTTGTTGAAGATTTTAAGTAAAATAAGCATTTTTGTACCTTTAGATGGGAGGAGAGGGCAAGATAACTTCCATTTCTACCCCTTACTTCCTGATCTGCCTTCTCCAATTCCTCCCTCACTTTTATCTACATCATCTGTTTCCTTTTTCCTGAATATTTTATACATAATTTTTCTTTATAATTTGTTCTGGGCTTTACTTTGGGAGAAAGCTTCAGATTGTTAGTTTCAAAGGTGCCTGGAGCCCAGACTGCTTTCAGAACTTACGATGCCCTTGTATTCCATTTGCCGGTTGGATTCTCCTAAAACCCCTTCCATTTTCAGCTGCTGTTCTCAGAGACTCTGTGTGCTTACCACAAGACAGCTTCTCTCCTTGAGTCCACCAGATGCCTCTGCTTTTTCCTGATTGCTCATGCATATGTACTCACAGCACGTGGGTCTTATAGCTGCCCCGTGTTACCCTTAGGGACCCATATATTGTCCCGAGTTGTATTACGGATGTCATCGCTGGGTTTGTAGATCTTGCTATCCAACTTGCTCTGTTTGTTTTCTATTGAAGGATTCAGAATTTTTAAAAACTATGTCACTCTTGCCACCAGCTTCCCAGAATTCATCCATAGACGTTATAATGTCTTCTGAATGCTACATGGCTCAAACCAAATCGCCCCCTCACCATTCTGCACTCTTCTCTGAATATGGCATTTGTTTATTTACTCATTCAATACCTATTTAATGGGTGTTAGGCATTTTTTTAGGCAAAGTATATTTAGAAGAGAAGAAAACACATTAAACATTATAATTGAGGGAGATAGAAAGCAAACAAAAAAACACAAATAGTACCTATAAAACATGTCAGAGAGTGATAAGCACTATGAAGAAAAAGATAATACTAGATATGCAGGGTGAAGAATATAAGAAGAAATGATCTTATTACTTTAAATAGGGTAGTCATGAAAGATTTCCTTGATGGTTTTATATTTGAACAGAGACTTGAAAAAAGTGAGAGAAAGATCCGCAACTCCCTGGGTACACAATGAAAATTCCAGATAGACATGGAGGGACCTGGAGAGCATTATGCTAAATGAAATAAGCCAATCAGAGAGAGATAAATATCACATGATCTCACTTATTTGTGGAATCTAATGAATAAAACAAACTGATAAACAGAATGGACCCAGAGACATAGATGTGAGGTACAAACTGACAAACCTCAGAAGAGGGGGATGGGGAGGAGGGGCGAGATAGACCACAGAACTTATATGCATGTATGCGTAACCAATGGACATAGACAACAATGGTGGGGGTAGGAGTGGAATAAGGAAGAGGGTGTCAATGAGAGAAAAAGAAGAAACATCTGTAACAAAAATAAATTAATAAGAAGAAAGAGAGAGAAAGAAAATTCCAGATAGGGGAAATAGGAAACCAAAGTCCCTGAAGCTAATGCATTCTTGAGGAATAGGAAAATAGTAGAAAGCCCACTATAGATGAAGAGTTGTGTGTGAGGGTCAGAATGTAGGAGAAAAAGACATAATGTCTGTGTGTAAATCATGCAGGGTCTTGCAGGTCAATAAAATAATCACTGGATTCTTTTCTGAGGGACATGGCAAGCTACTACTGAGTTTTGTGCAGAGTAATAACATGATCTGGTTTATGTATTAAAAAGTATTATTACTTCTTTGGAGAATACACTTAGGAAACCAAGGGCAGAGGCAATGTGGACCAGGGACACCAATTGTGAACCTATTGCAAATAATCTAAGAGAAAGGTGAGAAAGCTTGATTAAGGGTAAAGGTGGACATAAAAGATACAGTAACCAGCTGCAATAATCTTGATATATCTTGAAGGTAGCTAGTTCAAGTTTAAGAAGGTGATCTTGATCTGAGAAAGCAGAGATAAGAGTCATACCTTCATACTTAAAACCCAAATGGAAATCCTCCAAGCAGACCAAATGAATGCCACACACCATTTCCAGTCCCTATTTGATGTCCCTTTGAAGAAATACCATTTAATCACTTTAATAATAATAATGATAACAATAATATTTACCTTGCACCATTTAGAATAAATTTAAATAATGAATGAATAAGTGTCCCAGCAACTGTTCTCATACCCTCTTTTATTTCCTCTCAAGTGTTGTCCTATCTACAATGCTCAGGAGACTTCAATTTTTCTCTCAAATGTTCTTTCTCCCTTCCTAGCTCAGGCAGATTCTTTTTCCTCTTCCTTTTTTCCTCCACTTCTCCTCATCAACTATACTGTGCAAATCAATACAGCTTCTTTCATCAAGTGTTTTTCTTCTCCCTCCAACCTTTTCATCTCATGATTCCTCTATGCTGAATATGTATTTCTGCAACATGGAGGGGAGAGCACACTCAAAGATGGGCCCACAGTTGGAGGTAGGGGGATGGGGAGGCGGGGGTGAGGTATACAGAGGGAAATGAGGAGACACATGGAAGTAAAACCACTTTTATTTATCCAGTGGCTGGAGATATAGTGTCAACAGTACATGTTAATCAACTCCTTTCTTCCTTTTTAATTTACCAAGTCACATCGTTTCTATGTGGCATGATGACAATTTGGGGCAGTATAACAACTTGAGGAATTAAAAGGAATTTTTGATCCCTCAAAACCACCTCATAAATGGACTTCTGAATGAAAAAAGTAAGATTTTGAAATGCTAGGTCGGAGACACTGTATGAAATAGGAGGCAAATAAGATTAGAAATGCATGTAAGTCTTTAGTCCTGACATCCGTCGTCCTCACATTCTGCTCCCACCAGCCATGTATTTAATGTGCTAGCAACAAGCTCCCCCATGAGAAGAGAGATAGTTTTAGGAAAAGAACAAGAAGAAGTAGGGTTGTACGTTTGTTCTTAAGACTTGTCAGAACAAATCTTGAAAAGGACAAATAAATTAAGAAACACGAGAGGATTCTTTCTTAAAGCAGGGGTTTCTGAATAGAGGATCTTGCTTTTCTCTGGTAAAATTGTGAAAGCAAAGAACACCATTAAATATTTCATGACAAGAGCAGACATCCATCCTCAGGCAACAGAAGAACAGATCAGCAGTTGAGACCCATCCCCAAAAACTACAACAAAGGCTGAGCAGAAGCTGAGCCCCACCAGGCAGCAGCACTCCACAGCTGCCAGCGGTGGGATCTGGAGCTCCACAGAGGCCTGAGCAACCCATTGGCCCACAAGAGTGGTAGGAAGCCAGGGTTCTAGAGGGACTGGTGTGATCCAGCTGCCTGTGAGACCTGCGGGGTGCTGGGGCATCAGAGAGGCCTATGCAACCCAGCTGCCCACAAGATAGTCATGAAGCCGGGTCTCCAGAAGAGACTGCAATCCAGCTCCCCACGGGATCAGTGGAAAGTGGGGGTTCTAACGGGGCCTGTACAACCCAGCTGCCCACAAGATTGGCGAGGAGCAAGGGCTCCAGCGAGGCCTGTGCAACCCAGCTGCCCACGGTACAGGCAGGGAGCACAGCTCCAACAGGGTCTGAGCTATACAGCTACAGGTGGCATCAGCAATTAGATGAGAACACTGCTCCAGAGGGGCCCATGTGATCCAGCAGCAGCACCTACTAGGACAGACCAATACCAGCCCCTAGTAGTCAATCCTCCAGGATCCACATCAGGCAAGAGGCGACATGCAACAAAACAGTCTAGGAGGCACAGTAACCTTATTTGATATACAGTGAGCGGCCTACACATCCAAACATCACTCACCAGGTCTAAAGCTACAAGACAGCTAAAATGGAGAGACAAAGAAACAACACACAAATGAAAAAGAAAAAAAAGAGGAATCACCAGAAAAGGAGCTACAAGAAATGGAAGACAGCAACTTGTCAGATAAAGAATTCAAAACAATGATTTTAAGGGTGCTCAAACAACTTGGTGAGAACTACAAGCAACTTAATAAGAATTATGAAGAGCTCACTGGGAATTACTTCAGCTTAAAAAAAGAGATGGAAGCTATGCATAAAGAGGTAGAAGCTATGTATAAAAATCAAACTATGCAAAAAAAAAATAAAGAATGACATGACTGTTATAAAAAATACCTTATAAGGGTTCAATCATAGATTACAAGAAGCTGATGACCGAACCAGCGACATAGAAGACAGGTACAGAAAAACACCCAAATAGAGCAGCAAATGGAAAAACAAAAACAAAAACAAACAAAAAAAACATTTGAAAAGCAGGAGGAAAGTTTAAGGGAGCTGTGGGACAATACAAAACATAACAACATTTGCATTATAGGGATACCGGAAGGAGAAGATTCAAAGAAAGGAATAGAGAACCAGTTTGAAAAAATAATGACAGAAAACTTCCCTAAAATGCTGAAGGAAAAGTCACACAAGTTAGGAAACACAGAGAGTCCCAAGCAAGCTGAACCCCAGAAGACCCACAGCTAGACACATCATAATAAAAATGGCAAACATTAAAGACAAAGAAAGAATCTTAAAGGAAGCAAGAGAGAAACAGAAAGTTACCTACAAGGGAGATCCCATTAGACTGTCAGGTGATTTCTCAATAGAAATGCTGAAGGTCAGAAGGGAGTGGCATGAAGCATACAAAGTAATGCAGGGCAAGGGTTTGAATCCAAAACTGCTCTATCCAGCAAAGCTAACATTCAAAATTGAAGGAGAAATAAAGAGCTTCATGGATTTAAAAAAAAAAAAAAAGCTAAAGAAATTTACCACCACCAAATCAGCACTGCAAAAAATGCTGAAGGGACTGTTGTCAGAAGAAGAAACACACACACACACACACATACACACACACACACACACACACACACACACACACACACACAGAGAGAGAGAGAGAGAGAGAGAGAGGGGAACACAGGCATAAAATTAAAATGGCAACTAATAACTATCTATCAATAATTATCTTAAATGTAAATGGCTTAAATGCTCCAATCAAAAGACATAGAGTAGCTGATTGGATAAGAAAACATGGCCCATATATATTCTGTCTACAAGAGACCCACTTTACAGCAAAAGACTCATCCAGGATGTAAGTGAAGGGATGGAAAAAAATTTTCCAAGCGAATGGAAATGAAAAAAAAAAAAAAAAGCTGGTGTAGCAATACTCATATGTGGCAAGATAGACTTTGAAACAAGGGCCATAATAAGAGACAGAGAAAGTCACTACATAATATTAAAAGGATCAATCCAACAAGAGGATATAACCCTGGTAAACATATACGCACCAAATACGGAAGCACCAAAATATATTAAAAACCTTCTGGAGGACTTCAAGGGAGAGATCAGTAGCAACACAATCATAGTGGGTGACTTTAACACACCACTGACACCATTGGATAGATCTTCTAGACAAAAAATTAACAAGAACATAAAGTCCTTACAAGACAAACTAGATCAGTTGGACTTCACTGATATTTAGAGAACATTTCACCACAAAGCTGCAGAATATACATTCTTCTCAAGTGCACATGGGTCATTCTCAAAGATAAACAACAATGTTAGGACACAAAACAAGTCTCTACAAATT
Source organism: Molossus molossus (assembly GCF_014108415.1). NCBI lineage: Eukaryota > Metazoa > Chordata > Mammalia > Chiroptera > Molossidae > Molossus > Molossus molossus. The sequence continues at coordinate 25,250,107 of NW_023425366.1, read as the reverse complement.
CAAGAAAATTGAACTCATATCAAGCATATTCTCAGATCATAGTGGCATGAAACTAGAACTAAATTACAATAAAAACACACAAAAACATTAAAACACTTGGAGGCTCAATAGCATGTTATTAAACAATGAATGGGTTACTAATGAGATCAAGAAAGAAATTAAAAACTTTCTAGAAACCAATGAAAATGAACACACAACAACACAAAATCTATGTGACACAGCAAAAGCAGTCTTGAGAGGGAACTTCATAGCACTACAGGCCTACCTCAAGAAACAAGAAAAATTTCTAACCCTACAACTTAAAGAACTAGAAAGTAAACAAAAAGAAAAACCCAGAGCTAGAGGGGGAAGGTAATAATAAAGATCATAGCAGAAATAAATGACATAGAGACTAAAAAAAAATAATTCAAATGATCAATAGAACAAAAAGCTGGTTCTTTTTAAAGATAAACAAGATTGATGGATCTTTAGCCAGACTCACCAAGAAACAAAAAAAAGATAAACAAAATAAACAAAATCAAAAATGAAAGAGGAGAAGTAACAACTGACACCACAGAAATACAAAGGATCATCAAAACATACTATGAACAATTATACACCAACAAACTGGACAATCTATGAGAAATGGACAAATTTCTAGAAACACACAGCCTCCTACAACTGAACCAGGAAGAGATAGAAAACTTGAGCAGACCAATAACAACAAAGGAAATTAAAGATGTAATTAAGAAACTCTCATCAAACAAAAGCCCAGGCCCAGATGGCTTCATTGGGGAGTTTCACTGAAAATTCAAAGATGATCTAGTACATATTCTCCTCAAACTATTCCAAAAAATCCAAGAAGACGGAACACTTTCAAACTTATTTTATGAGGCCACATTACTTGTAATTCCAAAACCCGATAAAGACACTACAAAGAAAAAAAAAAACTACAGACCAATATCCCTGATGAACACAGATGCCAAAGTCTTTAACAAAATATTAGCAAATTGGATCCAGCAATACATCAAAAAAAATTATTTATCATGATCAAGTGGGTTTTATCCCAGGCATGCAAGGATGGTACCATATTCACAAATCAATAAATGTGATACCACATAAACAAAATGAAAGGTAGAAACCATATGATTATATCAATAGATGCTGAAAAAGCATTCAACAAAATCCAGCATTCAACAATGTGGGAATAGAGGGACCATATCTCAACATAATAAAGGCCATATATAAAAAACCTACAGCCAACATCATATTCAATGGGCAAAAACTAAAAGCATTTCCCTTAAGAACGGGAATAAGACATGAATGCCCACTTTCACCACTCTTATTTAACATAGTACTGGAAGTCTTAGCCACAGCTATTAGACATGAAAAAAAAATGGGGATCCAAATTGGAAAGAAGAAAGTGAAACTGTTATTATTTGCAGATGACATGATATTGTACATAGAAAATGCTAAAAACTCCATCAAAAATCTACTAGACTTAATAAATGAATTTGGTAAAGTAGCAGGATACAAAATTAATGTCAAGAAATTGGTGGCATTCTTATACACCAATGATGAACTCACAGAAAAAGAAGCTAAGGAAACAATCCCATTTACCATTGCAGCAAAAAAATTAAGTTACCTAGAAAAAAACTTAACCAAAAAAGTAAAGGACCTTGTCACAGAAAACTACAGGTCATTGAAAAAAGAAATAGGGGAAGATATAAAAAAGTGGAAGCATATACTTTGTTCATGAATTGGAAGAATTAACATCATTAAAATGTCCATACTACCCAAAGCAATCTATAGATTCAATGCAATCCCCATTAAAATACCAAGAAAATACTTCACAAAACTAGAACAAACACTCCAAAATTTTATATGGAACCAAAAAAAGACCCCAAATAGCCACAGCAATCTTGAAAAAGAAGAACAAATTAGGAGAAATCACATTACCAGATTTCAGGTTATACTACAAAGCAACTGTAATCAAAACAGCCTGGTATGACACAAGAACAGGCAGATAGATCAATGGAACAGAATAGAGAACCCAGAAATTGATCCAAGACAATTGCTCAATTAATATTTTTGACAAAGGTGGCAAGAGCATACAGTGGAGTCAAGACAGTTTCTTCAATAAATGGTGTTGGGAAAATTGGACAGCTACTTGCAAAAAAATGAAGCTAGACCACCAACTTGCACCATACACAAGAATAAACTCAAAATGGATAAAAGACTTAAATGTAACTCATGAGTTCATTAAAATTTTAGCATAAAATTCAGGCAACAAAATTTCAGACATCATACACAGCAGAATTTTCACTGACAGCACACCTAACGCAACAGAAACAAAGGAAAAAATGAATACATGGGACTACATCAAACTAAAAAGCTTCTGCACAGCAAAAGAAATAACCATCAAAATGGAAAGGGATCCCACTATATGGAAGACCATAATTGCCAATGATGCATCAGATAAGGGATTAATTTCCAAAATATATAGAGTGTTTATACAACTCAACAAAAGGGAGACAAAGAACCCAATTAAAAAATGGGCAGAGGAACTAAATAGACACTTCTCTAAACAGACATACAAATGGCCAAGTAACATATGAAAAAATGCTCAGCATCACTAATCATCAGAAAGATGCAAATTAAAACAACTTTGAGGTATTAGTTCACACCTATCAGAATGGCCACCATCAATAAATCATTAAACAACAAGTGTTGGTGAGGTTGTGGAGAAAAGGGGACTCTAATACACTGCTGTGGAATGCAGATTGGTGCAGCCACTGTGGAAAACACTATGGTGTTACCTCAAAAAGTTAAAAATTGAACTGCCATTTGACCTAGTGATCACACTTCTAGGAATATACTTTAAGAAACCTGAAACACCAATCAGAAAGAATATATGTACCCCTATGTTCATAGCAGCACTATTTACAATAGCCAAAATCTGAAAACAGCCTAAGTATCCATCAGTAGGTGAATGGATAAAATAGCTGTGGTACATGTACACAATAGAATACTATGCAACTGTAAGAATGAAAGATCTCTTATCATTTGAGATGGCATGGAAGGACCTGGAAAATATTATGCTAAGCGAAACAAGCCGAATAGAGAAAGACAAATATCACATAATCTCACTTATTTGTGGAATATAATGAACTCAACAAACTGATGAACAAAATTGACCCAGAGACATAGAAGTGGGGTACAGACTGACAAGCTTCAGAGGAGGTGGGTTGGGGGAGGAAGTTATAAACCACAGAACTTATATGCATGTATGTATGACCAATGGACATAGACAACAAAGCTGGAGATGGGGTGGGGGATGGGGAGGAGGATGTCAATGGGGGGAAAAGGAGAAACATCTGTAACAAAAACAAATCAATAAAAAAAAAAAAAAAAAGAATGAAAAAATATATTTCATGGCAAGACATGAGGAAAATGTAGCAGCATTTTCCTAGGGAGGAGATGGTGGGATGGCTCTGTGAACTGACTGTTGAAAGGAAAGAAGAAGCCAGTGTTCCACTGAGAGATCTGGTGGAGAAGAGTGAAATTCACTACGCAGGAAATGTGGCTTGTATTGCTGGTGGCTAGCAACTTGGACCTTATCCGGAAGAGATGGCTCACTGGCTTCTTTGGCTCCTTCTACCAAAACTTATTCAAATGCCTAACTACATTTATATACTCACAGCTACAGAAGAGGTTGTGAGATATAATTTCTGGATGGACAACTACTATACTAGGCTTTAACTCCCCAGTCCTATTAAGGGATAAGAGGACAATAGAAGATAATGGGAATTTTAACCCTGTCTGCCAGAGACCGGATTAGGCAACAAGAACCTGGTATGTCTGGAATGGCCTAATTGATGTTGTTTAACTCAGATCAAGTTGTGAACTCAGAATCATGAATTATTTTTAATTAAGGAATAAGTTAAATGACATTTTGCACATCCTGGCAACATATGAGATACAGGTGCAGTACATCTTTAACAGGATATCTAGTCTGGTCTGGGCGTGTGACCATGCATCTCTGAAATTCCTTTTTGGGGAGGGTAAGATAAATTTCTTTAACCTGTGTGAGATACCTGAGGTCACTTAAGTAGGTATCCAGCTATGGTTGGTATTTATACTAGAGTCATGGAAGCCCACTGGAAAAACTTGAATGTGTCCTTAAAGATGTTCAAAATATAATAGTGTTACCAAAGGCTTGGGACTAGGGAGGGGACTATGGGGAATTGAAGCAGAACAAATGGAGCTTTTTATAGACAGTTTCCAGAAATAGTCTGGTAGTTTAGTTAAGGATTGTTTCAAACATAGAGTGAGGCTGTGTTTGAATCTGCTCACGCCCAAGTCCTGGAGCAACATGAAAGAACTCCATTACCCAGCAGCTCAGGACACTCCGCCGTGTTTTCCCCCCTCTTTTCCAGGGGCTGAATAAAAAGCTTTTGGGTACTGAAGGAGGAAAGGCTGTCCTTTCTTGTCAGAGCTAGAGGTGAATATAAGATGTGAAAGGCAGATGTTGTGAGAACTTCCCACTCATGATAGAAGAAGGCAAATGTTTAGACCACCAGAGAGCAAAGGTGCGCCATTGCTTTCCTATGAGAATTACTGACAGCATTAGAAGCCTGATGGGTTCAGAGCAGCCTATAGAAAGGAGAGCAAGACAGGAAGCTGGATGCTCTTAACCATCGTCCACTTTGGACTGGATTGATAGTGACTTGATAGAGGGAGGTTTCTTTAAAAATATTTGCACTGAAAAATTTAGTTCTGATATAATTACTCTGCTCCTCAAATTTGTCAGGGCTTTAAGTTTTGTCAAGATTGTCACTCTGCCATCTCTAAGGAGGTTGTGCTCACCTACACGATCGATTCCACATCCATGTCACAGGAGTCAGGAAGGTGCCTTTTGGAAGAATGTGGAGAAAGATAATTAGGCATACCTGGAAATCTCTTCCCCAAATGTAAAGCCCAGCAGTAGAATAGACAAAAATAAATTAATATCCATTCAGTACAATGAAACAGTTCTATTTATAAAATAATAATATAGAAAAATGTTCACATTTTCTTATAAATGGAATAAATAAAAATATAAAGCATGAGTGAGAAAGAAAGAGAGAGAGAAATGTAGTCAGAGGTTAAATTTGGATGGGGTTTCTAGATAAACATAATTTTTAATTCTACTCTTTTCTTGAGAATAAAAATGTGTGTTTTTTTTTAATATACTGAAGATAATACGTCAATACTTCTTTAAAATGTTTACACCTGCTTTTCCCCCAAATATTTATTCAACAATTTTAATGTTGGATATGTGAGCTTATTTTAACATATCTTCAACGTCCTATTTTTTTTTTATTCCTTGGCCCAGAGGTAGTAAAATATGTATATTTCATGTCTATTTTGGGTGTAAGTTTTACATATGCAACAGCTTTCCTACTTGATCATTTGATATCCACAATTTTTAACATTATAACAATCATAAGACACTTTTTTAAAATCTCTTTTTAAAAAATATAATCAGCCCAACCAGTGTGGCTCACTAGTTGAGCATCGACCAATGCACCAAGAGGTCACCCTTTTGATTCCTGGTCAGGGCACATGCCCAGGTTGTGGGCCCCATCCCCAGTGGGGGGCATGCAGGAGGTAGCCAGTTGATGTTCTCTCTCATTGATCTCTCTCTTTCTCAATAAAGAAAAAATGTTTAAAAAATAAAAATAGAAAAAATTAAATAAAAAATATAATCAACAGTGTTTTACTTATTATGCGCTACCTTCCAAAAACAAACAAGCAAATAAATAAAATAAGAATGGAAAAAGAAAGAGATATATGATGATCAAAGTAAAATAAGCATACCTAAATTAGAAAGACTTTAATTAAATCTTCATAGCTCTTACTACACTGACAGAAACTAAATGATTTAAATGTTCAGGATCCAATGATATATTTGTAGAATTCATATGTTATTTGTTTTGAACTCACACACATGATGACCTTGCACCATGTATTTTCTCTCACTGGGAAGGGCACAGTTGTCTCACTCACAGAAATGAGGTCTACGAGAGCACCCTAAGTAATAGGTAATTCCCATGCTGCCTAAATGCTTAAGTGAATTGGAGGCATGTGTTCAGCTTGAAAGCCATTTGGAGAGAGCAACCAACCACACACAATTGCTAGGATATTTCACAAGGGAAAATACAGAAAATGAAATTGTTGGCAAAGGTAATTACTTTGAGTGCAGAGTCAGATAGCAGGAGGCTTTATGGAATACCACACTGCCTATTGTGAGCCAGTAAAGAAAAGATGTGCTTTGATTTAAATTTGGAACACAGTGGTGATAGTATAAGACTCCTTAGGAGTTAGGTAAGAAAGTGTAAAGTTTTATTCCGTTAAGGTCACCAAGAACTTATAATCTGAGAGAGCGGGCTCAGTGGGAACAGTCGTAAGTGTTTCAAGGTTGAGAGTCCTGTAGTTTAGATCGGGCATCTTTTGGACTGAATAATACAATTGAGCTTCCTCTGAACATTCCTTCCATTCATATGAAAAAGAAGTAATGGACAAGATAGAATAGCAGCATTAAGAATATCAAATACAAACAAAAATGCAGATATGATTATAAATTTGAAAATGATACTGTAATTCTCATATATAATAGAAGTGGATGTAAATAGAAGTGGTTATTGTGGGTATTATGACAATTCCAGTTAAAATGAGCTAGTGTGCCCTGGCTGATTTGGCTCAGTGGTTGGAGCATCGGCCTGTGGACCAGAGAGTCCTGGGTTCAGTTCCTGCTAGGGGCATGTACCAAATAAAATAAAATAAAATAAATAAAATGAGCTGTGTACAAGATAAAAATAATCTAGCAAAGATATTCTAAAGGTAAAGACTTGAAAAAATGTTTTTTCTATATCCGATTAATGAAAGATATTTGGATTTTACAAAAAATAAGTTAAAATTCATATCAATTCATATCAACTTTCTGAAGTATATATTAGTAGTTATGTTGACAATAGAAGCAATAAAAAAAGAGAGAGGAGCATTAAAAGATGGTATCAAGGTTATCATGTTTCTTAAAACATCTTACAAATAATTAAGTTTGAAAAGATAAAAGTAAGACATTAACCCATTATTGTTTTTTTGAAATTCTATAACCTTTAGTCAATTGTAAAATAAAGTGTTTTAAAATTTATGTAAGTTGATTTATATGGCTTTTTGGATAATGGAAGATGTTGTGATTGACTATTATTATTTTCATTTCTCTTAAATCCCTGTAGTGTTGAGCTGCAATGGGTTAGCCTAATATTTCTTTATTCTAGTAAATGACTATTTTTTAAACTCATGTCAATTCACATTCTGTTTACTGCCATCCCATCACAATGATCTCCATTCCACATATAATATAGTTCAATACTCTACAGGCATGTGTATCATAATTCTCATATTCATGAATAGAGCATATTTTTTCTATCGTTTTTACTTTGATTGATTTCCATTAGAGTGGTGTAAATTTTTTTAATGGATTTCTGACTTCAGGTTGAGAAAAGCTAATGTGCACATCTTTCTTCATTACCCAATTACAATGAAAGAAATATAAGAATAAGAGAGAATCCATAGCACTACAAAACCAATATAGGTATCATTAGTAAATCTGAAACCGAAGGATGTCCAAAAGATAGGGAAAAAAAATTCAATTGCTGAATCTATAAACTGCAGAGCAATATGAGATATGTATACATATACAGAAAAACTCTTAAATCAGAGCTAGCAGAACTTAGGACAGAGTGTCCAATGGGCAATATTAAAGAGAGCAATTATGACAGAAGATTTCAGAATGGAAATTTGAATTTTCAGTCCAGTCTCAGATGCCAAGCATTATTGGCTGCATAAGAAAGCTATAAGGGCACATCTATGAATGAAGTAGGTCACCTGCTGCTTCCAACAAAAAAAAATGAGGTCAGAAAGAAAACAAAGGCAGGTTCCCAGGCAACTTCCTGCCACAATAGACCTGACAGCCACACGCCTGCCCACTCTTCCAGAGATCCTGACCAGCCTCGTAGTCCAGGCCACTCACTGCAGCCCCGGCTCCGCAACCAACAACTGGTAGGACCGCCAGGTACACGGAGTATCCTGGCAGCTGGGGAAACCCATCTCATTCACCAAACTGATTTATGTTCTTATATATATGTATCAAGAACCAAAGGCTGACAAGAGTAAGTAATCACATGTAGAGGTATAAAAGGAACTACTGCAAGAAAAAGAAAAAATTCTTCTACGAATCTGTTCCTTATACTAAAAGAAACTAGTAACTATCATGGTTCTAAAATGAGAAGCTACTAAAAATAACAAACAGTTGTAGAAATCAAAGATTCTTTATACATTAACAATAATAGCAATGATAACAACAAAATTGAAATGTTCAATACCAGAATAGATATGGTAAAAGGATTAATCATCATGTCAATAGAGTAATTTGCCTAGAGATCTACAAAAAAAAAAAGTGAACAAAAGAACCCCCAAAAGAAAATATACATCAGAGAGAGTAGAGCGAGAGAACTAGAAGGTGTATACATAAGTGGTATTTTGTTTAATATTTTGCAGCAACTCCCCAGTTGTAAAACATATACTTTGGGAAAATATAAACTTTGGGGAAAATCCCAACTATACCTGAAAAAGCATCCCTTAGATAAACAATTACAAATGATATAACACTGATTAGTATATTTCTAAAAATTTGAAGTTGTAGAATATGAATAGAAATTATAGAGAAATAAAATATAAACTTCTGCATTATATTGTCAGAGTATACTATATTACAAAAATATATTAAAGTTTTATGAATTTTATTACTGTTTGATTTAAATCTTCCATTCTAGCTCTTTGTCGGAAAGCATGACTAACAATTTCAAAGATAGCTTATGTGCTGGAACATAAAATACATTTGATAATTTAGCTTCATTTTACTAAGACTTTTAATGACTAATATAATCAATGAGAGATTAAGGTCATTAATAAAATAATTGAATAAAGCAGGACTAAAATGTTTTTTACTCTCTGAGTTATGATACCTATAAATTGCCCACATCCCACTGTATAATTGTCCAATTTGCATTTTTATCTTATCTTCAATAATATAAATTTTGTAATTAAATATTATGATGAACTTCACATGAAATGTGATATGAAATCAAATTTTGCTACAGTACCTACTATCAGTACAACATTTAGCACAATATTAAGTTTTATAAAAACTTGGGTCTGAGCTGGGCCTACGACTTGCTTAAAGAAATGGGTAGAAGCGACCCTGGGCCAATTCAGGCTTAAGACTTCAGGAGGCCCAGCAGGTTCTATATAGTCATGGTATCTGGTTTTCCAAATCTAACATCATACATTTCTTTTTAGCCCCCAAGTCTCTGGTGTCAGCCCTTTTGATAGATCAACAAAGGTTCTATTTATTTATTTATTTTTAAAGATTTTTAAATTGACTTTTAGAGAGAGGGGAAGGGAGAGGGAGAGAGAGAGAAACATCCATGTGAGAATGGAACATTGATCTGCTGCCTCCTGCACGTCTCCTACTGGGAATTGAGCCCACAACCCGGGCATGTGCCTTGACTGGTAATTGAACCAGCAACCTTTTGTGGCACTGAATAATGCTCAACCAACTGAGCCACACCAGCCAGGGTGATTATCAAATATTTTAAGCCCTCTCTGCTGGTCTTTATGGAAAGCATTCCACGTCAGAAGATTATCTCTGATGTGTATGTCATGGTCTGGAATATCAAATCTTCTTCTAAACCTGCAAACTATGAGCTACATGTCCTCTGTATTCCCTTCTAGTTTTTATCACACATACAAAAAGAAAAATCCATATCTCCAGTCTTATGCTTTATGATAGTAATAACCCCCAAGAATATATACTATCCATCTGCCCATCCTCAACTCTTTCAGGGGACTCAAACATACATCGGAATTGGTATCTTCCCTCTCATGTAAAAAATGTCAAAACCCTCATGATGTCTCTGTGTGAGCTGCAGAAAGCCTTCCAATTTCTCATGTCATGTTGGCATGGTCTTGTCTCTGTGGTCCTTGTCATTGACACCCCCTCTCAAAAGCACAGGGACAGGGAAGTGGCAAGAAGAGGCACAGCTGTTCTCTAGGCCCATTACCTCACAGTGTTTCAAAAAACACCGAAGGTAGGTATTTTCTAGGCAAAATTATTTCTAAGAATGTGACAAAATATTCAAGGAAGACTTTTGAAAGAAATATCTCTTTATTAAATTCTCACAGTGACCCTGTAAGACACACTACGATGGCTCCCATTTGCAATGACAACCTGGAGGCAGAGAAGTTGTGACCCATTGCCAAGGTCACATTACATACCACGAAGTGGTGTTGGGCTTCAAATCAAGGCAATGCAGTTACCGGTCTGCACCTACTCCGTAAATGTGCTGCCTTCCAGCAGTCACACTCCATGTATACCTTGCAAGTCTTATTTTAGTCCATATAATCTGCAGACTTTCCCTTTACCTAAGTGGACACTTCATAAACTTTTTAGATGTTTTTCTTCTACAGATTCATCTCCTCTGCTAAATTCTGATACCTCTCTCATGGAACTTCTATTACTTTTCACATGGCACGCTGCCATCCCCCACTCCTTCTGGAGGTGGTTGCTTTGCATACAGGCTCACTATGCACTGCTCAGGGTGAGTCCAACTGAACCCTCTTGTTCAAGTCCCTGGGTTTGGGTTTACTTCCTCCGCATCTCACAGACAGAAAGAACACCAGTCTTGATGACATAATCAAGCATTGAATCAATCCAAGAAGAGTCCTTGGACTTTTTTTATAGAAGAAATACATTTCTCCTTGCTCAAATCTTTGCGGTCTAAAACTGATATAGAAGTGATTCAATGCTGTGTGTGTGTGTTGTGCACATTTTTATGAACCCATGGAAAAAGATGTCCCTTATGGAGACCATTACTTTATTATCTATTGACTATAAGCTTCATAACATGAGAGAGAGAGAGAGAGAGAGAGAGAGAGAGAGAGCGCACTATAATTATAGAAATATTAAAAAGGGATTGGATATTTAGGTGATGGGAGGTGACTGGAGCTACATGACTAAGGAAAACTGAAGTAGATGAGGCTGGCTACAATTACGTGATCTGGTTTAGAATTTCTTATGTAAGAAACTAGCATGAATCTGCATAATCTCTTTAGCCAGATAGGGATTTTTTTTCCATGTCAACTAAATTACTTAATTATTGGTTATTTGCAAGCCTTCAGCAATTAATTTTCATGAGTTTAGTGAGACCATGCAATATTCATAATTCTAGTTTTCTAAAATATGTGTTTAAAAATAATGTTGTTTAAGATATATATATGAAACCAGTACCTCTTAATTTTATTGCTATAAAATCTCTGAAGCTACCAATAACAAAAAGACCATGACAGTCATTTCTGTTTACAAAAGCTGAGGCCTGTTTCCTAACGAAGACCCATCGCAGCTTTTCCAGCAGCGTCTGAGAACACTCCCCACCCCTCCCCTTCTGTCTGGAGAGCTACAACATCATTTTTGTGATCACTAATGCTAGGCAACACCAAGAAAATAGGGGTATTTATGCCATCTACTGGATTTATCAGAAACATGCATTTTGAAATACCAGATGTATCATCTTCTCAAAAGTTAAGAAATGTAGGCTATTTGGATTTCTATTCAGAGTACTGACACATCCTTCACATTCTTTGAAATTTTGCGAAATGTCACCTTGTTGTTTAAATGTGGAGGCACAGACCACACCACTGTTTATCTTTGTGCAAAGGAACTATATGTTGTGAGATGGCAGAGAGCTGTCATTATATTATTAAGTAGGGGTGTACTTAAATCACCTCAGGTGTTACTTGCTTTCTGTCCACAAAAAAATAGCTACCCATGAAGCTATGTGTCTTTTAACTCATATCTCCTTTTGATACAAAGAAATCAACATGTTTACTATGATTGACTTCTACTGGTAAATCCAACTCACTATATATATATGTTCTGTATGACTATATAAACATGATATGTCCTCCCAGTTTGTATATTTCAATCTAATATGTATCTATGAACCTTTCTACAGATGTTCCTTTCTATCAAACTACAAAAAAAAAAAAAAAATTAGTGGTCTTCTTCTTAAACTTTAAGTTTAATAGAAATAAATTTAGACCAAGAATTCTAGACTTTTCACACTTTGGTCTGAGTTTTAAATGAAGGGAATATGGATATAAAAATATGAAAATTAAAATCTTTGCTATATGAAAGACATTGTTAAGAGAATTAAAAGACAATCCATAGACTGAGATTCAGTGAACCCTTTCAATCTAAGTACTCAGGTAGTAGTTCTTCAGAATTCTTTCCTATAATTCTTTTTAAAATACCTACCTCTCCATTTCTCTTCTTAATTCTGTAAAAAGGTAGATAGATACTAGGGCTTCTGAGCATGATTTATCTAACTCAAGTTTTCTTTTTCTTTTTCCTATTCTTTATCATTTTTACAAAGCATTCTAAGAAAATTGCTCAGCTTGATCTTTCAGCTGATAGTTTTTTTGTGTGTTCTTATTCCCTTGTTCAGACCATTTATTAAGTTTAAAAAGTTATCTATAATTCGCATGTATATGTAAGATGATGTAAATATTGATACACAAGATCTACATTATTTTTAGTTGTAGCCTTATGTTATTTCTTTAATATGACACCTCTATATCTGTAAGTATGTTTCTATTTTATTTGTTCATTTATTTTGTTCTTTAAATTCCACATTTAAGTGATATCGTGTGATATTTGTCTGGCTTTTTTCACTTAACATAATCTCATTCTTTTTATTCCTCACCCAGAGATATTTTTCCATTGATTTTTAGAAAGAGCAAGAGAAACATCAATGTGAGAGAGACACATCTACTGGTTACATCCCACATGACCCAGATGTGTTTCCTTGACCGGTAATTGAACCTGTGACTGTTGGGTCCTCTGGTCAATGCTCTAACCGTTGAGCCAAACCGGCCAGGGGAGCATAATTCCCTTTTAAATTAGATTTCTAAATGGAGCAAACTTCCATTTTGACTAGGTTTTGTTGAGAAACTAACCCATCATTACATGTTTACATTGCTGATGACAAGAAGAATTTTCCACAGGCTACCTTCTGACTCCATTCCCAGCCTCGTTTCTCCCCGACGGCCCTCCCTCATCTGGTGCCAGAGGCTATGGGGCATGTTTTGCTTCACACACGTCTTCTGGGCCAGCGCCTGCCTGCCCCTGTGCAAAGTGCATTGGGTTGAGGCGTAGAGGCATGTTCACGGAAGCTCTGACCCACTGGGAAGGCAAGCAAGCAATAAATTAACTTCTCAATGCGACTCTGAACCATGTAAATATACTTTACTGAACCCAAACTAAGTGTACCCCCATTTCAGCAAATCCTTTGTTGGATTCCAGTAAGAGTTGTGGTCATTCCAACAGCAGAGGACAGGAGGGAAAGCATGAGAGCAAGTGGGGGAGTTACATGACGGGATAAAGTATTGTCCCTTTATAGACTCACAGAAAGCTCATGGCCCTATCGCACACTGCTCAGGTTTCCCCCTGGACCTGGACAGGAACCCATACAAACACCTAGGGCCCTGCCGCTTTCTCCTCCATTCATGAAACTTGCTCCTTCATGGCAATACACCTGAATTAAAGCAAAGCTACCTGGATTTCAGAGTAATGTCAAGACTTTGTTTTTCTTGTTCGTGTTGTGATTCCCCATTCTCACCCTCCTTTGTTTTGCCTCTAAAAATAGTTGTTTCCATAAGAGTTAATCATGTAGACTACAAAAATTCAGCCTGAAGGAATGCAATGTGAGTTATTTTTGTAGGCAGCAATTTGTATGCTTCAAACAACACTCATTTTCTAGAATTCTTATATTACACAAGTAGTCCCATAACAAGGTAAGCAGGCGATTGTCACTATTGGCTAGAGCTATGGAAGATTTGGGAAGCTCCATGAGAAGGCAGGGTCATTAGTTGATTGTAGGAGGCTTGAAATAACACCTGCAGAAGTTGAGAAAACTCACAGGGCCACCTTTCTGCTCTCTTTCTGAATGAATGCTCTGGTTTGGCATTTTGGGTGGTGTGAAGGTAAGCAAAGCATATTCACTGTAATGATAACTGTGTTGCTATTATAAATGACCAGCATTATTCCAAATATGGGTCAATTTTCAGTTTGTATAATTTAATTCTATTTGAATATAACAATCATACAGATGCAATTTAACAACGAATACTTTTAATGGCCTGTTCCAAAACTTTGAATAGCATCGTGGGTTTATAAACAGCTCAGTGTGAGGTGATTTCTGATATCCTGTGGCAACTTGAAATGCTTGAAAGAATGTGGAAAACATATATATCTAATTTCGAAACGGAAGTTTAAGATTATGCTTGTATTATAATAGTGCTCCCCAACCCCTGCTTTGGTTACATAGAAATCCTGACAGCTCCCTTAAGCCTCTGGAACCTGGTATTCTCCTCTAACAGAATCTACCTTTTTGCAAAAGTTGCCCATTTAAGACTATCTTCCAAGAAGTATGTTCTATTTGTGATGTGATAGGAATTGAATAATACTTTCAAATAATGAATATCTGTTTTGTTCAAGGCTCTGTTCTGAACTAGGGAGAATTAGGTCATTTTTGACTGTCGAGGTCTTCTAACTAATGAAAGATGGATAATGGTGCAAAGTAGAATGTTCATCCTCAACAGCTGTGATTGTTGTTAAAAATAATAATAAAGGAAGAGAAAAAAATGTATTTAATACTATTCAACATAAATCTTCTTTCTCCTTCCACTGTTGATCTGGAAGAGGAGGCAAAGTATTGTTAAAGAACAAAAATTTAATCAGTAAATCTGAAGATCGAATCGGCTCTATTGAGTGATTCACAAGTCAAGCAGCATCCCATCTAACAGATAGAAAGGAGCCTCGAGAAGCTCTAGAATGTGGAAAACTTTTATAGGAGGAAACTGGGCGGGATAAGAAATTTATTAACAAAAAGGAAAAAAAAAAAGAATTGGTCTAGGCAAGGTTACCTTCCCTTGGAGAAGGCACAGGTCTTATCCGGCAGATTACCTCAGCTTCCTTTTGGAGATTAAGAGGCATAGGTGATAGATTACTTCATGGTCCTGACCAGGAAATCCCAGGCTGAACAATTAAAGTTATATTCCTGAAGGAGGTTGAAACTGCAGTTAGGTCAGGTGTTAAGTATCGGTTCTGTTTTATAGGTTTTAGCACAGGTGACTCCATTTTGGGCCTGTGGTTTTCTCTTTAACAGTATTCAAACAATTGAGACGTTGAAACAAAACCTTGTAGATTTCCCCTGCAAACTGTAGTGATATCATGATTGCAATAGTTTATCAAGAATTTCAAGCATTGATTCTCATTTCTGACAGCATATTAAAAGTATCATATTAAACTTACATATTGAATCTCAGGCACCACCGAAGACTAAATAAATTAGAATCTTTAGTGCTAGGACTCACATACATATGGGACGTTTTAAAACAAACCATTCCAGGTGATTTTAATGTATAATCAATCATGGCTGAAAACCAGGAAATTAGATAGCAATTTCATAGTTATTTCTCAATTAAGGTAGTTATTCCTATAGAATATAAACTATATCTGCTCCTTACTTTATCCAACTTATATGCCATCATTTTCTTCTTATTTTTGATTAAAAAATTGCCATTAGCAGTCACCACACACCCATGTCTGTGTCCCAACATAAAGGAAGAACATGATGGAATTGAAGGATTCCAATTATCCTTTAGGTAGCTTTAGGGAGTAATAAATGTGTACTTATGTTATTCTGAAGCCCCCATTTCACACATTCCACCTTCAATGTACAAGATCTGCATCATTTGATATTACCTGTATGGGTGGCATTGGGTTCTCAAATGGTCCCCCTTGTCTCTCAACAACGTTCTTTTAAGACTAGGTGTGATCAGCAGAGAAACTGACAATACCTCCATGAAAGAACACTCTGGCCTGTGTGGTCTTTGTTCTTTATTTGGTTTCAAGAGTTTACATCTGAGCACCCATTTACTAACTTTAATACTGATTATTGACTCCAGAATTTTATTTATTTATTTATTTTTTAATCCTCACCCGAGGATTCTTTTCCATTTTTTGTACAGATAGAGTGGGAGGGAGAGAGAGGAAGGGAGAGAGAGAGAGAAACATCGACGTGAAGGGACACATCGAGTGGCTGCCACCCGCACGACCAACCAGGGCCGGGGACAAACTGCAACCGGAGTACATGCCCTTAGCGGGAACCGAACCCGGGCCTCTCCGGACCGCAGGCGGACGCTCTAACCGCTGAGCCAAACCGGCCAGGGACTCCAGAATTTTAAATAAAAATGTCTGTGTCCTTATGAGTATGCATTCCCAAATTGGTGTCTTAAGTACCGGCTGAAAGATCTTGTGTCTGCCCAGGTGTAGACAGGTTATGCCCAATCTTAACTTGATCAAGTTGGTTGGTTTTTTAAGAAGTATGTTTCCAAAATCATAAAATGCTTCTTATTGCTTGTATAGAAGGAAGGGAAGATCTGTGACCTCAGGGGATGTCTAGGGTGAAACTTTAAATTAATCTTGATACTCAGAGAGACCAGTCTCCCCTGTTTTTCATCTGCTTCAGATTTGATGCTACCGCTTGGCAGGCGTGAGCTGCTGCGAAACATTACTTGTCAACAGGGATGACACCTGCATAGACGTCTGACCCAAATAAAGGAATCCAATATTTGGATGGAAAGGAGACTTGATTGTGGATGGTGAGCGCACAATGCAGTATGCAGATTACTATTATTTTTTTGGTTGTATACTAAAAGCCAATGTGGTTTTGTTAACCAATGTCAACCTAATAAATTCAATAAAAAATATAGAATGGGGGGCATGTTCTTAATGGTTTAAAATACTTAAGGGTTTATCAAAGGGGTATTTATAGTATAGAATAAAATCTTTTAAATAAGTTCTATTTTTTCCATTAAAATATGTACGTATCATGTCACTTATAACTATATTTTAATGTTTTTTTCCTGCTCTAAAAGGTCACAGCAGACTTTTTCTTTTTATCATATCCTTTAAATAACTCTGACATAACAAAAACTAATAAAAACTTAACATCCTCGCATTACAACTGTGAAGAAAAGGGATATTCAAATAAGTAAGAGAATTATAGAGATGAAACAGATTTAATAGCAACTTTTGAATTGTACCTCTCCATATTTTCCCTTATTTTCTGACATCTCATAGGCTGGACATTTTGAGAGGAGGTTGTATTGTAGAGCTGGTGCTCCCGATGAAGCACACACCCAATCAATGTAAAGCAGTGTCCGCAGTTATGGCAATATAAATCCATAACCCCTGATATTCCGATGCTGTTTGAAGCAGTAAGCAGATACAGTCATCGGTGAGACACAATGCTACCTTTGGTTTGCAAACATTGCCCATGGCCTCGAAAAGACACTGCTCAACCAGAGAAGGAGCGTAGGTTTACTGAACCCCATCTCCGCAGCTATCCACTCCCATGACCTTGAATATATTACTTTTTCTGCCTAATTTGTAAAGTAGGGATGACCATACCTTCTTCATACAGTTGTAGTGAGGATCTAATTTGCCAATGTCTAGACGTTCTCAGAGTCTGTAAACATCATGTTATTAGTTTCTTATCCAGTAGTATAATCTCAGTTTTGTTATCCAGTTAAACATTGTAATATTTCTGGATACTGTGATATTTCTGGATAATTCTGGATACTGAAGCTGTTTTTTTATTTTATTTTATTTTATTTTATTTTATTTTATTTTATTTTATTTTATTTTATTTTATTTTATTTGTCAGTAGTGTTTTTTATTGAAAATATGATATTATATTCTTTTGGCAGTAGTGGCAAAGAAGAAAACATCTTCACAGATTAATTAATTAAACAGTTGTTTACAGTATCATAATCCCATGATTTTAAAAAAAGCTAAAATTATCAAATGATCCAACAAACAGAGGGAGAGAGAGAGAAAAACCTAGGAATTTCGGGGGGAAGTATTAGCTAAGTCCTTTACACAGAGCAAATGCTCAACAACCCTTTCTAGGCATCAAGTAAGCAACAGAGTGGAGGTGTCAATTTCCACTTTTTTACTAAGTCTAACTAGATACAAAACTTTGGAAAGAGTGGTTCAAGCGGAAAGTCACTACAATAGAGAGAGATGCTGAGCTCTGAAGAATGAATTACAGATTCACGAAAGCTCTTGGTTTAACATGTTCCGTTACAACAGAAGGACTCAGGTACACCTGAGAGAATTTAGAGTCTAAAGCAATATATATATATATATATATATATATATATATATATATATATATAAACCATTACGCATCTGAAGTATAAAGGTAATCACAGAATCAATCAGTGAATGCCATTAAACTTCCAGCATTTGGTGTTAAAGTAGCTACTGTTTCTGACATCAAGGGCTCGTCTGTGCTGAGCCCTTCTTTCCTGGTGTGAAGAACTCAGCACAACCTGCCATGCAGATGACTCCTGGGCTTGGAGTTTGTATTTAGGGACAGCACGGTTGTCCTTAGACCACCTCAGTACTCCATCATTCTCTTAATTTCTCCTTAAGGTCCTTGATTAAAGCTGATCCTCTCTCTGGATTAGTGGATCTCCAGTCTTCCACCCATTTATAAGGAAGTCTACCTTTAATTTCTATGCCCCCTTCTGTGGGTGTCAACAGTAAATCCCCACAGAATGCCCCGCCCCAGGAAAATTGTCTTTAGTGTCTTAAAGGTAAATAAGAAAAATAATTTCAAATTGTAGCTAGAATTTCTATAATCATTCAGTGACTTTTAATAAGCTAAATCTTTATCAGTGGAAGCTACTAGGGCCAGTGTGCTGTGTATTGCTTAGTTTTCTTTTTTGATACAATATTTTCTATTATTTTTAAGAACACTGCATTGCTTCCCCACTATATTAATGCTCCTAAGCTTACTACATGCACATAGAACATATGCACACATACATAACACTTCCCCAGGTGAACACACAGATGATGACTATCCAGAATAGGCTTAGTTTTTAATTAATGGATTCACTTAGTTATATTTATTGGAATAAGTTCTTTTTTAATTTTTATTTTTTTAAGAGCTGTATGTACATTGGCATAATGTGTGCCTTGAAAAATTACGTAAATAACTCGAAATCCTTGCCAACAGGCAAATTGGTTTCTAATGGAATACCTTTTGTTGAAACTTGATTGATAAAAAGTACTGATTTTGTAGATGTCAACACATTTCATTTGGGTGATAAAAGTAGAAAGCAAAGTCAATGTATGTTCTTTCCAATGCTGGTTGCATGAATTGTACAAGGTGAGGATAATTTTTAAAAAAATATCTTGCGTCAGAACCAAGATGGAGAAACTCCTTGGGGTTCTGCTGTCATTTCCAACTACTATTACCAACAACAACAACAACAAAAACCCAAACAAAACAAAACTTCTTGAAATATTAACTATTATATTGATGAATATGATGAATTTATATTTTAATATATAAAAGTACATATGAATGTTTTTCAATAAGATGTGTTAAAATATCAACATACTAGATGGTATTGTGGCTGTAAAATCATCTTTAAAAGCTGACTTGCAATTGCAGAGTAAATGGAGCCGTTAGAGAACAAAGAGACCAAGGTCTCTGTGCTGTCTGCGGCTGAAGGGGGAAGATTCATGTGAGGGAGAACCTCGCTGTGGATGTCCACGTCCACAGTACTGTGTCAGCAATCTCAGCTCTGCCTCTGCTTTGTCTGACAGAACACAGGACGTAAGCACATTGTGGTCACTTGGTTTTGGAGCGGAGTCCATTCTTTACACGTGAGAAATAGATGCTCAGAGCATGGTTGCCCCCTGCTGAGCACATAGCTAAACTACAACTGTATTTTTAAAAAAAGGAAACTTTACATTTATGGACAGTAGTTAAAAAACTTTTAAAAAGGAATAATAAGAGCATTTTTTAAATTTATTGACAGCACCTTTAAATTTATTGACAGCAATCCAAATTACAGAAAGTATTTTCTACAATAGCTGTCACTTCGGTTAATTTTATTGGTTTGTTAGGGTTGCCATAACAGGATCAGCACTGCGGACGAGGTGGTCTCAACAGCATTAGTTCATTATCCCACAGCATTCATTCATTATCCCACAGTTCTGGGGGCTCGGAAGTTAAGTTCAAGATGTCAGCAGGCTTGCCCAGGCCGGTTTGGCTCAGCAGTTAGAACATCGGCCCCACAGACTAAGGAGTCCTGGGTTCGATTACGGTCAAGGGCACATACCTCGGTTTGGTCCCCAGGCCTGGTCAGGGTCATGCGGAAGGCAGCCAGTCAATGTGTCTCTCTCACATCGATGTTTCTCTCTCTCCCTCTCCCAGTCTATCTGAAGATAATTGGAAAAATATCCTTGGATGAGGATTAAAAAAAAAGTCAGCAAGTTTGATTTTTCCTGGGGTCGCTCTCCATAGCTTGTGGACAACTTTTTCTCTGTGTACATACATCCCTGGTGTCTCTTACTCTCCTTATAAGGACACTAGACATAAGGACCTCATTTTAACGCAATCACCCATCTAAAGACCCATCTCCAAACTTGGTTACATTCTAAGGTACTGGGAGTTGAGACATGAAGACATAAAATTTAGATGGATAAAATTCAGCCCATAGTAGTGTTCAGTTCTAGATTTGGGGATAAATAAGGATCACTATAAATCGTCCTTAATGTTTTTGAGACAACACAGCTTTTCCATCATCCATTTCTTTTTAGGGAAGTTAGTGGAGGGAGGGCCCTGTGCTCTTCAAGTCTCCACCAATGTACAGAGTGCCAGACACATGCTAAAAGCTCAGCACATTTTTGTGGATAAATAAATGAATACAAAGAAGTTAGGTCATTTAGATTTAGCTGGTCGATTCCTTGCTTTCACTGACGTCCCCCTCCACTGTCATTGCCTTCAGCTGCCAATCTCAGGCCATTTTCTGAATTTGATAGAGAACCCCCTGAAAAGGCCAGGAGCTTAAGGGTCTCAGGCAAAAGAAGAATAAAAAAGTACTTAAACCTAGACCTGTTTTCCTTAATCAAGTACTATAAGCACCGTGGAAAGTTTAATCTGCATACTAAAATTTGAAATTAAATTTCACTTTTACAATTTTGAAGGCTTGTGAATACAAGACAGAGTACAAAAGATCGTGTCCTTTCATGGATGCGTCACATTATTCTTTTTTTCTACACTTGAATTAGATTTATGTCAAGGTTTCGGAGGGGAATTCTCATTGATATGTAACGAAATAAGGAAAAAGTAAGATGAAACAGGTTTTGATTATTACTGATATTTAAAGTAAAGAACAAGAGAATTCCTACGTTCTCCCTAAATCAGAGATGGACCACTGAAACTATTTCCCACGGGGGGAATAAAACAGGTGCCATCAGGCTGGGACCACAAGACACTTCAGAGTGTGGGGTGATCATTCTTCTGCAGTGCACGGTGTTCTTTGTTGTCACTTCTGTGTGCTGCACTGAATGAAAAGATTTTGGGACCAATTTTAGAACAATCATGAAGTAGATATGAATACTTTAGCAGATTTTAAAATTCCCATGAATTTTCTTAAGTCAACTCAAGTAGCTGCCTGGGCTAGACCAGTGCTTGTCTCTGCAGCATCCTTGATTTTTTTTTTTTTTTTTCTTCCCTCTGCAGAAATGGGATCCCAGACACACCCTTAGCTTGCCTCTCCCACTCCCACTTTGGCCTGAGAAAGTCTGGTTCACCCCTTGGCTGCTGTGGTCTGAGGTAGAAACAATCCCTCTCCTCTGCCTTTTTCAATTTCCTGCAACAGAGTCCATCTGTTCTGTTTACACAACTTGGTCATTGGCTTGGAGAAACCCCGGGACCCAGGGGAGCGCCCAGGTTCTGCCTCTCTACTACTGACCAGCCCCCTTGACCACTTACAGGTTACAGGTTGCGGCAGAAGACTCTTTCAGTCTACACTCAGGCAGGCACTTCACAGTCCCATCGGAAGGGTCCAAGTTCAAGAGAAAAAGGCATACAGTGAGAACACATGAGCTTTCCTCCCTCTGTCCCCAGCTCAGCTTAGGATGCTCCCAAGCTAAGCCTCCCTGTCAGGTTTCATTTTCTTGGCCAGCTTCTGCCTTTTCCCAAGCTGTCTGAGAACCGTCCCTCAGGGCAGACCTCACCCCCTCCCAGTGAGTCGGAATTCCTCACAAAGGGTGCTCCTACCCTTGGGCTCCGAGGTGCAACATCACAACTCAAAGACAGAAACTGTGGTTATGAAAGACACACTTCTGCTACTTTGTAACACCCCCTTTTATGAAAAATTTTCTAAAAGTATGAGTTGTTCAGAATCAAATACCACCAAGTAGAGTAGATCCGTGCTCTAGTTGGGGTCACGGCCTATAGCTCCTGTCAGTTCATCCTGCCTGCAGGTATTCCTGTGGTTCACGTGGTCCCAGCTCCTGATCCCAGGAACATCTGTTCATGGCAGCAGATACAACTCTCCACAAACAGCAGTTTGCAGGTGTGGGAGTCCAGAACGAGTCACCCCCAAATCTGCTTCTATGGTATGCAGACTTGTCTTGAACTAAAGGCAACTTTGGCTGCAGGCTCAAGAGAAACTTCTGTGTCTCCCATCCCACGCCCTTTCACTACCTAGAATTTGGATTAGAAGCCTGGCCCTTAAGAGATTATCTGTGATAATTTCTTTTGACCTCTCTATAGGGCAGGGCAAACTTCTACTGTATTTACTAAACATCTGCTCCTCTTCCAGCACTATAATGAGAGCATGGAACGCAGATCCTAGTGAAATGTGTGCTGAATAAATGGATTACAGTGCTAAAAATTCTACTGGAGATGTCCTCTTGGTTACTGTAATCGTCTAAAAAACTGGCAAAATTGGTGTTAGAAAGTTTTCAGAGTGGTCAGTGAAGAGAGGGAAATGACCAACAGAGCACAGAGAGATAAAGAGCGGAAGGTATTTTTTTAAATATATATTAGAATATATTATGACATATAACATAACATAATATGAAATCAATTTGCTGACCATTATAAAAAGTCCCCTTGTTTATACCATTTTGGACAAACAAAAACCAAAGTTGGAAATATCTTACTTATAAGACAGTTTTGTGAAGTAATTCTTACAGTATTATGCACATTTTATTTAAAATGCTTCTTAAAAAGTAATAAATAAATAAATAAACCAAGGACCTATTTTAATACCGTATTATGCATATTTCATTTAATTTTTTTAATTTGTGACTTAAGGTCAGTACATATTTTAATCAAATTTAGAAACTGTAGGTAATTGTGTTTAATAATCATTGAATAATTTTAAAGTGCAGAAAATGTATAACAAAAATTATTATTTTTTTGCTATTCAGAATCTTGATGGCAAAGTTAAGAAAATAAACTAGTATATTTAGGGATATTTTAAACCATAAGGATTGAAATCAAAGTGTCTCAGATAAAACAATTATAAGAATAAACAAACTCTCAAAGTTGCTGAAATACAAAGAGTAACAAGCATGCACAATTTCCCGCTTAAATCAGAATCAGTGGTATCTAATATTTTCATGTATTTTCTCATACTGTAAACTGTTTCCAACTTTATGGATAAACTATATTAGAGTATCTTCATAGTAAAAATTATTGTATTCTAAACTTTGGAATTTAAAAATTTAATGCAATATACTTTATATTAACAAAATTATTCGGAACTCATAACAAACTGCTACTATACTAATATTTGTTATATAACTTTTAAACTGATTCAAATAAATCTCTATATTTTAATTTCAAAGTGGTTGAGTGCTTCAATAAATAATAATGATGCCTTTTGAGTATGGAGATATAGAAATTCTCAGACGTCACTTGTATATTATGTTTGTATGTGTGGCTGGATATGAACGATGTGTCTGAGAATATGTAACCTATGCACTTTGCTTTCACTCTGATATGCCCCATTTATTTAAGGAAGTGAAACTCTTTGGGCCTCTTTGGATAATTTCCTTTAGGGGGACTATGTTCTTAAAATTTGGGTGAAATAATATGCTATATTCATTTCCAAATGTGCAATGTTATGTGACCTACTAATCTATTCTCATTAAATATTTAATACAGAAGTGATTTCTTTGCAATTTTTAATTTGATGAGATGAAATTAAGGCATATGCATTAGCAATATTTAAGTGTTTTCATTTGTATTGTCTTATACATTGCTGCCATCTTGTGGCCACTAGGTAAAATATATATGGGTGTACCAAAAAAAAATGTGTACATAAAAAAACCGTAATTATAAAGCCAGTGTTTATTAAAATGAATTTCATTTTCAAAATGTAATAGAATCTACAGAATCCTATATATATATTTTAACATTACTGACCAGTATACAGGAATGACCCCCAACGCATTGTGTAATATGTTTAACACCGTGGAAGATATTTACTCTCCTTTACTACCTTCTTAACTATTTCTCCAAAAAAAAAAAATTATACTTCTTTGTGATATGTAAAAGTTTTAATCTACCAGAAAATTGTCTTACTTTGACTTATATAAATGTCTTCTAGAAAAAGAAACACTTTAAAATGCTTTCTTCTCACAAATATATTTCATAATGTATATCCTATCATGTGCCTCTATAAAATAAAATTATTTATATTAACCAGTGAAACTTTCACATTTTTAGAACGGACTCATAAGGTAAATATAATTTATATCTAGAGGTAAAGATAGGTGGTATTTGTCATTACTACACGCTCTGGGTTACAGTGTAATTGAAATATTTGGTTAATTTTTAATTGTGCAACCTATAGTTAGAAAAGAGTTTAATTATACTTTTTATTAGATTAGGCCTGTTTTACACTGGTTTAACTTTTCTCATTTTTTAAATACTTTATTTTTTTAGAGAACTTTCAGGTCCACAGCAAAATTGAGAGAAAGGGACCAAGATTTTCCATGAACCCGCTGCATCCTCTTTTATTGATACCCCCCAACCTGAGTGGGAACTTTGTTATAATCAGTTAACCTACACTGACACAGTATTATCACTCAAAGTCCATAATTTGCATTAGGTTCACTCTTGGAGTTATACACTCAACGAATTAGCACAAATGTCAAATGACATTTACCCATTATTACAGAGTCATATAGACACAGTATCATATTTTTACTTCCCTAAAAATCCTCTATAATCCTTTCCTTGACTCCATGCCCTGAGTAACCACTGATATTTTTACTGGTTTGCATAATTTTGCCTTTTTCATTTTTCTTTCATGGTAAAGGCAAGATCTCATACACAGCCCACTGTAATGTGCATATGGCATTCACCTTTCACTTCATCTTGCAGGTAGAGGACATGGTGTGGCTGGGAATTCTGAGCACAGAGTTGGCTCTACCTATCCGGCCCAGTGCTGCTACAGAGTAAGATTCTGTCTGACTAGCTTCGGAGTGTGGCAGCCCTGACCTACTTTCAATCTGGGTGGCTGTTCATTCACATCCCACCAGGTTCAGTCATTGGTTGGGGCTTCACATCTTTCTCCTACAATGAAGGGGCACTTGGGAGAATCAGCGTCAACATCAATTCAACCTTGGTAGATTTCCTAGATAAATCTTTCTAGATAGCTGAATTTGTTAGAAGTAGTGAGAATAGTTTTATCGCATTGTTCAAAACATTTAAAGAACTTTTCTGGTTTAGTGCAGTCAAATATGCATCTTAAATCCAACAATATATATTTTGAAAAAACAGCATACAACATAGTTAATTAGTCAACACAATGGTTGTAGATGGTTCTGCTTTACTAGGTAGGAATTGTTGTAGCTTACTATAGCTTTCTGAGGTCCAATAAAACAAATGAGAAAGAAATCACTAAAATCACATATAGCTGGTTACACATATATGTATATGTGCATACACATATATGTATATGTGCATACACATATATGTATATGTGCATACACATATATTAGGGCTCATTACAAAGCAAATATATTTTTTCAGAAAAATAGATAAGAGTACACTTAAAAATTGAGGAGGAATTGAAAGGGGCAGAGAGAATAATGGAGAACTGATCATAGTGGGTGCTAGCTATAATTATAAGAAATGTTGAACATCCTCACATTGTTAATCATGATTGCTTTGCCCATATTGGTCCCTTATATTCTTAACCATTTTTTATAGTGTTTGACGCTATCTTACATTAAGATAAAATGATTCTACTGTCCTCTCCATCCAGAACCCGGCACAAGTATGATCTGTTAGGGCCTGCCTACAAGTCGTCATGTGATTTGCTCATTAAACAGAAGTTTCATCAGAAAAGAAAGGAAAACAGACTGAAAGAATCAAGGCACACTACAGGAGGAACGGCAATAGCGGAAAAGATGCTGAAGCCCCAGGCTGCCCATCTCCTTCCTCACCTTGTTCAGATGGGATCTGAGATGAGCGGCTCTGGTTCTGGGACTACTCACATTCACTAGTGTTCTCTTTCAGTAGGTCTCCGTTGCTTCTGAAAGAGCTTTTCCCCTTAGGAAGGGTATGGGGCTATTTCAGTCTTATGGATACTCCCCAATATTCACAAGACCTGATGTGGTCTAGTCATGAACTCTGAAAACACTTACAAGTTATTGTGTTTAATGTTTAATCCTGGTACACCATTAGGGCATACAGGTTTGGCTGAGTAGAGACTTACTATATCTAACATTGATGAGAGCATGATGCTCAGTAATGATACTAAACTGAGCAAGTTCTGTAACCTCAGTGAGGATGCATGCTCACCAGGAAACATGTAGCATGACTCTTGTGTTGCATAACTGTAGGGGGAACCCATTTCCTTGGGATCTGTATTAATGGCTCCCCTGGTGAATGGTGCCCTGTGGAGTTTTGCCGTATGGTGGCCCTAAACCAGCCTCAGAGAAGATACTTAATACTGATGCATGTTAGTTTCTTCATGTTTTCATAGTTTTGTGGGCTTTTATTTGGGGGGAGGAGGTGCTGGTTAATAGTTTATTATTTGGGGGAAGCAGATTGTAACTGGGATATATTTGATATATTCTATGCAATCACAAAGTTGGCTCAAGTGTTCTGCTAATAAGCATCAAGCTGCAATATTATGTATTGTGTTCTGAAGTCTTTTTCAATTTAGTCACAATACTAGCTAAGGCTTATGTGACACCTAATACATACCAGGTGCTGTATTAAGATATTTATGAAAAATAACTTAAAAGTTATATAATATTATTATTTCTGTTTCCTAGACTGAGACAGTGAGGTACAGAGAGATTACTTACCTTGTCCTGAATCACATTTGAACTATTTGAATCCGGGCAAACTGACTCTATAGAGTGCCTCTCCCTAAATATAAAGGATATTCTGCATCGAATATACTTGTCTTTCTATCTGTATTTATCTTCACAACCTTTTTGCCCTTATGAATTAGTGTTGAAAGGAATCAAGCCACTTGGTGGATTTTCCCAAGATAATAAACAGGTTACTCTCTCCATGCTAACAAGTATACATGGCCCACTAATGTGACCAAGAAATGCCTTATAAGATTAAACGTAATCCTTAAAAACATTAAAAAAAACATATTTTCACGTTCTCACATTTATTTTGTTTCTCTAAATTGCTTGTGTTTGTCAATAGAATGTATCCGCTTTCTTTGTTTATATTTGCCTCTAAAATCTAGTCTTTATATGACAATCTCCTCCTAACTTGATGTTTGAACTTTAAAGCAGGAATATATTTATTTATAGAGCTTGCTTTTATGACATGTAAGAGAATTTTTGTGAAAAAAATGCAGTATGGTAGGAATGACTTACCCATTTATATTCCAGAGAAATTAACCAGGTAGTGTTCTCAGTGAGATATCCTACCAGAACCTAAGAGGAGTCAGGCCCAACTCCATCTTCCAGAACTGGCATTCTTGAGATATGCTCTATTTTGGTCAAAGGAGGCTTGAGGAGGAGATTGGAGAAGGAGCCTGATTTCATAACAGCATTCAGTTTCTTGGGTTCTAGTGGAGCCTTTGAGGAGAAAGTAGTCAGGTGTGGTCAGAATTTCATAAGAAATTTCCAAGGCTTTGGACACAGAAAGTTTGGCTTTGTGTACAAACTACAAACAGCTGAATTAAATTAGGACAAAGACCACTCACATCAATACACCTTAGAATTAAGATCTGTTAGAACCTTGAGAATGAGTGGCCTTCAAGCTGACCTGGACACAGACCACTTGGGGTTTGACACTGAGGTTCACACTCTCATGGCACAATGCATGGCAGGCAGGGGCTTCCAGGACATCAGACTAAGAAGGAACTTAGAACAAGAGAGGCAAGTGTCATGGATGCTTGGGGACTGGTTTGTCAAAGCTGGTAAGCATGGATTTGAAAGGTTCCCAGACATGTTTGAGGACTGGTGAGGCACACACTACTGTGGCTAACCCAGTACCAAATCTCATCTTCCTCCCTAGTAACAGAGCTCTGAGTTTTGGAGTCTTATCGTCAGAAAAAAAGAGTTATACTTCTACTTTCCTACTTTCAGCTTCGTGTGGCTGTATCATTATATTCTGGACAATGAAGTCTAAGCAGATGAGTTTTATGAGGTTTCTGGAAATGCTCACTCCTTTAGGAGGAAGTTTATAAAAATGTCTTCTTTTGGCCTGAAAGATGACTTGATGGTAGGAACTTGAGCAGCCTTCTTGAAACATGAGGTTCCCTTGAGAATGAAAGTCAAACACAGATTGCGACCAGAAATGCAGGTTCCAGTATCTCTGTTAATATGATGTGTTTGATTTATCTTTCTTAAACTGCCTATCTCTGGGCTGTGTTTAGGTGAGTAAATAATCTTTGCTGATAAATTTGTATAAGGAGGATGCTGAAATTCTAATGCAACAGTTGAAGGACAAAGAATCAATCAGATTAATAAAATGTCTTGTGAATGCACAGTCTGAGTAATAGTGTTTTGACTGTGAGTTTTGTAAACAATAATTAGACTGCAAGTCACAAATCTGGCTTGGAAGAAGCAGTTATCAGTCAAAAACAATTATGGAGAAACTTCTATAAACAACGTCTGTGTAGACATTGTAAGTTTAATAAAAAACAAATAAAACTTAGTGTCTGCTCCTAAAATTACACTTCTGTGTAGAAGAAAGGCATGCCTTTTATAAGTGATATATAAAAAAAATTTTAACCCCCGGCTGGTTTGGCTCAGTGGTTTAGAGCGTTGGCCCATGGACCAAAGAGTTGCAGGTTTAATTCTGGTCAAGGGCACATACCTCGGTTATGGTTTGTCCCTGGCCCTGGTCGGAGTCATGTGGAAGGCAACCAGTTGATGTGTCTCTCTCACATCAATGTTTCTCTCTCCCCTCCCACTTTGTCTGAAGATAAACAGAAAAATATCCTTGGATGAGGATTTAAAAAAAAATTTTTTTAAAGTAGACTTTATTTTTTTAGAGCAGTTTTAAGTGCCCGACAAAATTGAGAGGAAGAGACAGAGATTTCCCATATACGTCCTCACTCACACAAATGCATAGATTCCACCATTATCTTAGCAGAGTGGTGCATTTGCTAAAATTGATGCATTTATATTGACATTATCACCCAAAGTCCATAGTTTACATTAGGGTTCACTCTTGGTGTTGTACATTCTATGGGTCTTGAATCTACCCATATGCATGATGTCATGAATCTACCTTTAAAGTGTCATACTGAGTACTGGACTACCCAAAAAATCTGTGCTCCATCCTTTAAAATGTTTTTAAGACGTTTGTTAGTGCACAAAGAAGCTATGATGTAATGGTTGGAGATTTCAGGGTTGGAGACATGCCAGTAATGATATTTACGTAAATGTAGAGTATGTGATGTGTCCTTGGCTTGTCTTTCTGACAATGTCAAGATATTGGAGTCTCTGCAAATCCCTTGTTATACACAAGCCAGGTCCCTTTAAGAATTCATGAAACAGACTATAATACATTCCTTGGCCTAAATCCAGGATATTGTTGGTTATTAGATAGCCAGTGGATGGATATAATATTTTTACATTTACTTTCCAGACTTGACTTTCCAACTCGCTCTGTATTTAGAGCACATCACACAGCACAGTGGCCTTTCCGAGAAGCCAGGTGATCATCACTATGCTGGTATCAGTAGTATCTGATTTGTACAGATTGGAAGAGATATTAGCAAGTTGTGAAAATGATTGTGTCATACTTGGGCAAAATTTCCAAGCCAATTAGTAAACAAATTATTTTGAAGTATTGGAACATTTGCAAAGTGAAGGAGTGATCACTAGAAACGAACTCAAATTCACTATAAGACTTACCAATCCCTGGCTGGATAACTCAGTTGGTTAGAGTGTCGTCTTGATATGCCAAGGTTGCGGGTTTGTTTCTTGGTCCGGGCACATACAAGAGTCAACTAATGAAGGCATAAATAAATGGAACAACAAAAATTGATGTTTCTTTCTCTCTCTCTCTCCCCCCGTCTCCCCCCACCCCCAAATCCATAAATAAAAAAAGAAAGACTTAACAAACTCAATTTACATCCTGATAAATAAGGTGAAAAATATAAAGACATATTTATGGCAGGACATTTTCTAACTTTTTCACTCTCACTTGTCAGTTCTCAGTTAGGTACAGGCAGGGACATGGGGTAGAAACATTGTGACAGTGAGGGTACAATGCCAGTACGAACAAAAACATTTTACACAAGGTAAGAATGAAAATGACAGCTTCCAGGAGTAGTTCTGTAGGCTTGATTACCTGAGCTTTGAATACAGCAGGACTTACTCAGTGGAGCATTTTTCTATTATTTATGTATGACTAAGCTTGACGGGAGAACTTAAAAGACAATAACATTGAATCATAACAATCATTTATATTTTGGGGTGTGTAAATTTTATGTACCTATAAGTTTTTCTGAGATGGAATTTGAATAACCAACTGCCTTTGTCCCAGATAACTTCTGTAATATTGAATTGTAAGAGCCATGATTAGGAATGGGCATTGCTGATTTTCATTTCTATGTATTTATTTTATTTTATTTTTTTCTACACCATTTATCCCCTCTCTGCCTTCTTTCCCTTCCACCCACAGTCACCACACTGTTAGCCACGGATTCTCTCTTTCTTTTTCTTCCGTGCTCTGTCTCTGCTCCCCCCACCCACAACTTCCCCACCAGAGCTGTCTGTTTCTATCCCTAGGTACTTGAGATAAAATTTTATGTTTTAAAGAAATAAGCACCCTTTTGAATGATGTATGAGATCAAAAGTGTGCAGGTTTCTTATTAAGAATAAAAATATTTAAAACTAATGTCAAGAGCATTCTTAGTTCAAATTTACTACAATGTATCTATCCCTTACATTAAGGTGTGTTTATTATAAGTTACACAATATTATATATCAATTATATCCCAATAAAGCTAGAAAAAAAGATCCGTTTAATGTAAATTATAACCTCAGATTCATTGTATATAATTCTGGTCCTGGTTCACAGCTTGTTCACCAGCTACATGTCCCTTTATTCCCTTATTAAAACAATAAAGTATTAAAATTGGTTTGTTGTCACAGTTTTACTTTCTCATTCCAGCCTTATGGTTAACCCCAAACTTTCACCTCCAGTTTATAATAAGTTTTCTTTTTTCCTTCCTCTTGGGGCCTAAGGTATGTGTTTATTTCTTGTTTTGTTTGTAAATGTGCCTTCCCTTTCCCTGGAAGGACAAAACAAAGTTTTTAAAGTGATTAGTGTGGATATACATTTTTGTCTTTTGTGTTTGGGCCTAAGTACATGCTTTTCTTTTCCAAATTATTTTGCTCTCCACTGTCCTCCGTGAATGTAAGTAAGGATTTAGTGAATTTGGTTTCCTCCAATATAAAGTGATTTGTTTATTTCACAGTACTTTTTATATTATTTATTATCTCTAATGTTTATAATGCATTAAATAAATTTGATGGTGAGCATATTGAAAAAGGAAAAAAAACTTTAAAAATTTTGGACAAGTCTTTTTGAATTTTACCTTGCGCAAGGAGATTAATTTAGCTATGCAATTAGCAAATCCCTTTATAATTAACATTTTATATCTGAGCTGCTCTCAAAAGCCCATGATTTTATGTGAGTTTAATAAATTCTATTATGATAGAAAAAAATAAATTGTAATATAGAGCTATAAAATATCAATAATTAAACTGAAAATAGGTACTAAAATAATTTCTTCATCAGCATATAATTCAGAGAAATGCAAAACTGTTTTTCATTATATAAAAAATCAGTTTTTTCCAATTATCTTTTTTTATAAAAAATATGTTCCCCTCAAACTATTATTCAAATTTTATTTTATTTTGAAAGAGGGTATCTGTGGTAGGAGAAAGATTTTAACCTGTATGGGGGGGACATTTTTTATGAACATATATTCTGCTGGATAAACTGATAGACATAAAGTTTATAATAGTTTTACTTACACTCCGACTTGAGTAAATGTTGCATCTCTGTAATTACTGAGCACACATTACATAAGCATGCAGTGAAGCCATAAAATCCTGTCTTTTTCCTTAGCTCATGTATTTTTCCCTCTCTCTGTCTAGATTAATGTTTACCAAGATACATCTTGCATTTCTTACACAAGGACAGAAAACCTGTGACCCCGCTGGGTCTGAAGTTCTTTCTATAATAAGACAATTGGATATTGAACCTTCCCTCGGCCTCTCTGCCTCTTTGCCTGCCCCTACCAGGACCTGCTCACGCTGATATTTCGGGATGCGTTCACTGCTCAGTTGACTCCAAAAATAACACATGCCGCCTGTGCATGAGGTGCAGGGCTTTGCCGTTTCCAAGAGGCCTGCATTTCCATGGAAACCAGGCAGGCAGAAAAGGAAGCATAAGTGCATGAAATCTCTCAGCCCTTAGAAACAAAGCGGAATGCAGACCACTGCCTCATCTGAATTCAGCCTGTGAAAAGCAGCAACCACCCTGACCCTGGACCACTGGAGAAAAACATGCTCCCTGCTGGCTTCAGTCCATGAGAAACACGTCTCATCCTCACACTGAATGTCTTTCAAAGGCTAGGAAAGCAGGACTTGAAATCCGAGGGCCTGGATTATCGCCACCTCCTGCCACTCTTTGATAATCTGAAGTTCACATTTCTAGTCTCTAAAATGCAAAACCACACAAAAATATTTCTGAATTGCTTATCATTTCAAAGGAATGTTCAAGGGTACTTAAAGCTTTGAAATCTTAGTGAACGATGCTTTGACATCCTTAGGAAATACTATGATAAACAAAAGATCCTTGCTCATAGTAACTTAAGCAAAGGATACTTGTCAAACATCCATGAAAGACTCCTTATTGGCAAACAGGAATGTCTTCTATATAGAAACCAAACAACAGTAGGGCCAGGGGAAGACAAGTCTGCATGTCTCTACCCTCAGAACTTCCTAAAGGAACATGAGATTTTGACTTAATTGATATAAGAAAATTATACTAAAACTGCATGTGTGCTGTGAAACATAAGTCGGTTCCATTTGTTTATAAAAACCACTCAGTCGTTTCTCATTAAGATAGAAAAAGACCTGCTATGATTATGCTAAGTACCTGGAGCTCCTCTTCCCACTTCCCTGGCTCCCCACCCACTAGCATCCCGGTCATTTCCCCCTGAGGATAAGAGGACTACTGTTGGCCTGATATGTGTACTCTGGGTTCCTAGAAAGAGAATACAGATATCAGTTGGGATCATTCAGTTTACGTTTATTTCTTTAGCCATATCTGATATTGCAGTTGAAAGATTAGTTGAAATTCTGTTAAATGTATTAATTTGTATGTGTCCAAGTATAAAATATTATTATTATTTTTATTATTATTATTATTATTTTAGTGTGGGACAAGTATGGGTGTATCAGGGCTATTTTGCCACTACAGAATTTAGATAGTATAGCCATGTTAAGTTAATTATACAAGGAGGCCATCAGACGAGGTGGCTCTGATGTTATGGCAGCCTACATAAGCAAACCCAAATCGAAGCCTGTAAATACCTCAGGGTTACAAAATCAAAATGCTAAAGGTAACCGATCAGAAACAGCCAACTAGGCTTTATGTTATAGCCAATCAGAGGTTTCCCTTTCTTTCTTCCCACCTTCTGTGTGTCTCCGCCCAGAGCACACATAACCAGGGCACTCATAACCACCTGCAGTTCAATGCTGCTTGATTTTAATCGATTTTTGCTCAAATGCACACCAAAGGATAGGGATAATGGGATCTCCATATAGTTTTGAGATCTGAGATGATAGATCTATGTCCTATTTCCTGTCTTGTGCTGGAAGGCAATGCCCATAGAAAGTTTCTCCTTTACATGGCATGGGAATGGAGCATGGATAGTGCCACCTGGGTGCCTAGTGAGAGGGGGCAGCCTTAATAGTTCCTTACATGCATCAATAGAGCACACACACACAAATACAACACTGAGAGACCTGAAAACTCTTGTGATCTTCCCAATGGGCAACAGCAGTTCAAAAATAATGGAGTTAGAGACAGAGTGGGGTTGGGGTGAACAGAGACACCTTTGTGATGCCAACAGGAGTAGACATACACCCATGTCCTAGGGTTAATAAAGCTTAGTGCCTCGAAAACATACAGACATAATACAGTGTAAAGAGTGAATTCAGTATTGGAAGCCATACTCCCAACTCTAGCTGTAGAATTGTAGACAAGTAACTTAATATTTGTACCTCAGTTCCCCTAGATATAAAATATAAGGAAAATTAAGTAAAGTAATACATAAATGAAGCATGTAGAACAGTGTATGGCATAGAGTAGGGGCTCGAGAAATTGTAAATAATCAATCTACTTACTCAACATGACAGAGCTACGTAGGGTAAATAATCACCATCACCCCACAGGTCGCATCATACCCTCAGTTTCTTAATTCCTGCTACAATATTACAAACACCCTCAGAAATTTACAGATTTCTAGGAGAAATTGGAGAGGCCATGGGGATGGACCCAATTATACTGTGTTCTTGGAGTTGACTTGGACTAAATTGTCTCTCCTTGTAGAGATGAAATTGATTTGTAGAAAAGTAATTCACATCATTTAAATAAGTTATGATTTTGAAAATTCATGCTTATTCCATTATTATTTTACCTGTATCCTAAACTTTCTTTTTACCAGCTGCTCAATTTTGTCTAAGTTACTTAGATTTTCTGGCCCTCTCTTATCTCATTTTAAATTATGCAAAAATACCCCAACTACCTGAAGGTATAAAGTGGACCTAGATCCGTATTCTTTGTGTGTTTTCTGGGGGAATAAAAATCTAATGTTTTGGAAATACAGTATGAATGAGTGTTCCAGTATTCCTCGCTTGAATTCCTAGCAAGGTTAGCAGAAAGTTAACTGGATGTGGGAAATGTACCCATGCCTCTTCAGAATCCCAACATCACATCATTTCTTTCGATCAAATTGCATTCTATTTCTTTTGATTTCAAAATGTGTCCAGAAATATATATTAATTTATTAATGTAGTCAGTTTTTACTTCACACATTTATGCATGTTACAAATTAAAATTATGTAGAATTAAATACATTTTAAGAAGAAATCTCTTTGGGGTAAGTGGAGATACAAGATTATCATGAAACACAGCTAGAATCATTAAATTAAGATATATCATGTACAAGTGGGATACCTTCACATTATTCAGACTATTTAAAGTAAAAGTTTAAAATGTACTTAAAAATCACAAGATTTTGTCTGTTTTTTTATTTTGTTTTGTTTTTTAAACTAAGTTTGAATAACAAAGAGCAAAGGTAGATGAAGCTGCATATAGTGTACATCTTGGAAGAATTTTTTTTTTTTTGACAACCTGGAAGAGATATTTTATAGACTTCCCTTTTCTTGCTTTTCTACTTTTTTTTTATTGCAGAGTATGTACAATGACTTCTTATAGCAGTCCTTAGTTTTCATATATCATCATCACCAACATCAGCATCATCATAGATATTTATTTTGCATCTAATCTGTTTCCGAAAGTATATAAAGGTACTTGAAAAGGGAGTCTAAGCCAAGAGGAAAAATAATCCTCACAAATAAATTTGATTCAGAGACTTTGCTTGGAAACTTGCTTACTGATGAAGAAAATAACAAACAAACTTAATTTTAATTAATACATGATAATGGTAGAGCACTGGCTTTTCTAGGCAGTGAATAAATTTTAATTTAATATTAAGTGCTGCCAGGATTTTAAAAAGCATGCTCAAATTTTATCAATATACACGCAACTGTAGCAGCATTCTGAGCATTAGAGCAAGCATCTATACTGATGTTTTAGGTTGGATCAGAACATTACGTGAAGACGAACTCTTTTTCCACTTACCTTCAAACAAATTTAAAAGGAACCACTCTATGTCATTCAAAATCTAACATTATTGATACAAAGTTTTTCTTAAAACCAGCTATTCTTCATTGACAAGCTATGAAAGTATCATAAACAGAATTTGACTGGATTCTTAATTCCTTTCAAACTTGACAATCATAAACTCATGTTAAAAATCAATATGTACAAATGAGTTTTTAAAAACTGGCTTTAAATATTAAAGATTATGTTATAGAAAGATCAATTAAATATTAAAAAATTTCAAAACTT
This sequence comes from Molossus molossus, assembly GCF_014108415.1. NCBI lineage: Eukaryota > Metazoa > Chordata > Mammalia > Chiroptera > Molossidae > Molossus > Molossus molossus. The sequence goes on along the minus strand of NW_023425366.1, from coordinate 25,213,418 downwards.
GACAATTTTATTTTTCATTTATAAATATAGATAATTGCTCAGGGTCATGACATGCTATTTTAAGTGATGACTTCTAACAGCTCTATTTTTGATACATGCCAAATGTTCTAAGTGCCGTATAGAGGGCATTGGGGTTAGTCTTTGAAGTCCAAGTCTCATAACCTCTTTCTGCCTTGCGACATGAGGCTGGTCACTTATGCTCATGTCACTATGATTTCTTTGCCAGCTAAATTAACATATATCCACCTATTGGGATTTCTTGGTTGATTAAATAAAAATGTATGTTAAGAAAATTATTTAATGCAATATTATTTTAAAGTTTTCATTAGTCCGTATATTTCACTGGCATTAAAATATTTAATATTTTCCTTCTAATCATATATTTATATATGACATACTATGCCATATATTTATCTGATAGCAATTTATTAATAGCTAATATGTATGCTTTATGAATAATTTTTTAATTCCTTTAGAATATTTTAAATAATGTTTTATGTTAATTTATTTATAAACTTTTAAAAATTTCTACTGTTCTTCATTTTTTTTATAAGAGGCCTTCTAATCTTGTTTGCTGTCATAAAGGTGGCTCTATGTCTCATTCTTTTTTTGAACTTTCTTGAGTTTTTTTATATATGCATTGCTCATTTTCAGCAGATCCCACCATAAGAAATCCTGTTGTATTCTTAAAGATATGTTCCCTTAAATTAAACTTTTGTAGAATTGAAGAAGATCATGAGTAAAGAAAATTGACAGCATGCTTTGCCAATAATTTGTATTTCGTGATGTGTCAACAAAATTAAGATACTTGTTGACCTAGTATTGTTACATTAAATAAAAATACATAATTATCTGATTTTAAATCTGATTGGACACTCCAGATAATCCCTTTTCTTCTGTTTTTCAAACAGAGTTATTTTGTCCTTTTTTATGAAGGCTAAAGGAAGGCTTTGGGTGTTCAGCAGATGTCACTCTCAGTCTGTTGTATCCTCACCTTATGTTCTCAGAGTCATACCGACAAAGCTGCAATACAGATACTTTCAATTGCTTCATCTTCAAAATATTTTAATATCTCAACTTCAATGGAACAGAGAAATAAATGGATATCTCTTAAATAAAAAATTATTTAGATAATAAAACATACAATTCATACATTTTCATTGTGGTGTATTTTCATGACATGAAATGCTTATTAACATAATGCAAGTTCCAATTAAACTATTAGATAAACTCAAATTTGTCATTAGAGCTTAATAATTGGTGAAGAGATGATTTAATGGCTTGTTCTCTGTCATTATCTACGTAAAGGTTTGTTATTAAAGAAAACTTTTTTTAGACAGTCACTATTTTTTTACTCTCTCATGAGAAAGAAGCATGCCTTACATGCTGTCATTTTTTTTTTATTAAGAAACAGGAAATTTATAGAAACAGCAAGTTGACTCTATGGTCCTTTACCTTCAGAAAATTATTTCTAGACTTTAATTTTTATATTGATATTAAACATTCCTTTATAAATCTTTAATCATCACTACCTCAAGTTTTCATAAAGCTCCCAGTCAACAAATATCTCTTGTGTCTTCCCAATCTTCTCAATTTTAGTAATATAACATACATGTCCGCTTTTTGGGACATTCCTTACAATGTTCCTTTGAATGTTCTCCCAGGCAAAATATTCTCTATTTTTGAGTTCTTCCCTTATTATTATAATTTTTAATCTCTCTCTCTTTTGTTTAGTCCTATAGGGTGAGTTCAAATAATTGACTTTTTATTTTTATTTTTCATTAATAATAATAAAAATAGTTTATGTTAATTGAATGTTTACTATAGGCTGGCCTCCTTCCACAGTCCAGGTATTTATTCTTCACACTGCTTTAGATGCTGTATTAGTCTGGGTAGGCTACCTGCACAATCTCAGTAGCACAACACTATACACCCCCCCCCCCCGACACACACAGGTATATATACACACACACATATGCATATGTACATATCTCTATAGATATATCTATATCTAGCTGTACTACTATATGTCTATATAGATATATGGACAGTGATTCAACTTACGATTTTTCAAATTGATAATAACAAATTCCATGATATATTAAGCGCTTTATGTAAAATATCCTTTGCATTAGATAAATATTCCACTGTAGCATACCAAGTTATGGAGCATACTGAGTCCAGTGTTACTTCATTGTTGCCTGTCCTAGAATTTTATATATCTTTGTTTTTCCATTAGATTATTAGTGTATGTACCAGAATTTGGCTGCAGTATTATACTTCATTAAAAAGTAGGTTAAATTGACAATCTTTGTTAAAATAGAACCCAATGTATATGAAATGATGCCTGGCATAATTGAAAGTAAATTATTAATTTGATGGTTATGTTTTGTCAATTGTGTTATATTGAATTTTTATATGTTATCTAGTTAGAACCAAAAACACTGGAAATAGTTTTGTATATAACTTCATAGAAATTATTTTACTACAGATATATTTTAAAATATGTAGTCCTATGCACCTATTTGAAATGAACTAACTTAGGTTAGTTAGTTTACATGTCCTAACTAACTTTCAGGGAAAGTCAGCATCATGCCTGGGCATTGCTGAATGCATTGCATGTACCATTAGGGAGATTGGCAAAAAACTCCTAAGTGTTTTCCCTGTAGTTCAGAAACACAAAACAATTTATAAACTATTATCTCTATGAAGAGAAGGGAGCTGCTCTGTGCAGCTTTTAGCTGATTTTAGCTTAAGTGCATATTATATTGTTCCTGTTGAACAGAAGACACTTTCTTGTAACTGCTCTAACTTGGATAGTCTCTGAAAAAGAATGCAAATATTTCACAAGACTATTTCAGGATCCAAAATAAAAGTGAGGGAAAAAAAACAAAAAACCTAAACAAAGCATGTGATGTTCTCTTTGGTGTAGGACTCCCCTACCTCCAGACCACACTATCCTGGTTCTGCTAACGGAGCTGCGGTCACCAGGTTCTCTGGAAGTCGGTTGCCATGCAGCTGCTAAGACAGTATTAACCTCTGTTAAGAACGTCCCTTGGATCATTGTACAGATATTCATTCTTCTGAAGCAGATGTAGTCAAAGTGAAAAAAATGAACTCTTTTGACTTTACTCACAAAACTAAGTACTTGTATAAAGAATACTCTTGGAGTGACCCTTCATAGTATCTGCACAGATATAGATGTAAATAGATATCCACCACAGATACATATTTGATGGTAAGAGAATTATTTTTAAAATGTGATATGCAACCTTGTACATGTTAATATTTGTTTTTGACAACAACCTGCTGAGTTGGGCAACGTAAGTATGCCTATTAACAGATGAGAAGACCAAATATCAGATACCTAAGGTTACAGAAGTCATGAGTAGTATTTGAACCCAGGTCAAAAATTCCTGCACCATAGACAATGGGATTCAGTGGTGCTACTTCCTAAACTGCGAACAGATAAGAAAACTGTGGCCAGGCGCTATCTGTATTTAGGAAAAGCATCCCATTTCTGGAGGCATGCCCATTCACAATGAATCACTTACGAGAGGACAAAAGTGATACTTGGCGATTGCATTGATTTTTATAACACTTTCTCTAAAACAAAACACAAGAGACTTTAAAAGTTATAGCGCTCCGGTGTCACTGCTGAAATTACCTCTTCCAGAGGCAATACATCTATAAAGAACAAAAGTATAATAGTGTTGCCCAGCAGAAATTATTTTATATCCTTGAAGCTAGTAACAACATTTGACTTTGCAGACCTAAATCTCTTTTATACTTGAAAGAATCACATCTAAAATCTGGGTTGTAATTAAAAATAAATGGGTGTAACAAACGTAACTAAAGAACTCAAGTATTATATTCCCTATTCAGCCTGTTTGTTGTATATATATTAAAAATTACAAAATTAAATGAATAACTATTTTTTAGCCACTTAGTATTGTAAAGATCAGAAGATAAAATCTTGAATAGAAATTAATATGTAATAGATTTGTTGTGGACCAAATCTGTTACTTTTGAGCTTTTAGATCATTAGCAGAAGCTAGAGACTTAGGGAATGAAATGTTTGGTCACTATGTGTCCCTATTTTTGGGTTTATTCACTTTGAACTAGCCCCAGAGGGCAGACAAAGGAAAGGGGAACTTTATGTGGCATTTTCTTGCTTCTTGTTCTCACATAATATGAGTTAAATTGTAGCTCCAGGGGATTTATCATGTTAGTTATTTGAAAAGCATGTAGGGTCAAGGTATCTGTTTTTTGTATATATCTCTAGAAGAGCATTTCGGCCACTAAACATGTCAGGAATCCAGGGAGTCATTGAGACCAGAGTAATACTATCTTGTAAAGTACGAGAAACCTCTGCTGGAGGCAGGGACTCAAGGACAGGAAAGCTCTCCCAGGCAGGCATTTTAGCAAAGTGGTTCAGTTGTCACCAGGTGTATCCAAACGAACTGAAACCTCACAAAGGAGTAAATGTCGTTTATTTCTGTTTTCATAGTGTCCAAAGACATTAACTACTGAAGTAATATCCTGGTTCTATCATAAATTATAAAATATATATTTATGTATTTATGAATATCAGGACCTATATAACTAGTGTCCTCTCTCATGAAGAATCTAAAATGTGGTCAACAATGCCTATTTTAAAAATACTTAAATTATTTATACAGTTTTGACAAAGCATAAAAAGAACATCTCTGTGTTTGGGTGATATAGTACCTGACAGGCTTTTGAGCAGAAAGGTGTAGATTTTATTCATTAGGTGAGGCTTGATTGAAGACTGTGGACTCAGAACAGTGACACCTCATTCGGTGGCTTCTCCAAGTGGTGTTAACTTGAATTATTCCTAAAAACTGCATGGAATATTTGTCACATTGAGGATTCCTAGGCTCTGAATCAATCCTGTTCAATCTAACACTCTGTGGATGGAGATTTAAAATCTGAATTTAAAGAACATGTCCCACATAATTTTTATTAACATTAAAGTTTAAGAACCTCTAGATCATCCTGTCTATCTAATATGGTTATAAATTATTGTGTGTGATGTTGGGAAAATGTAATATACACATAAATATATTACATAGAGCATATCTCATACATATATCACATACATGTAGTTTTTATCAATAGTCAATAAATATTATTTAAATCAATATATAACAATCATCATTTTAGGTTCATATGTAACATTACAGAAATAATTATTGCTTACTATAAAGTTAATTTGATTTAAGGCTAAATTATCATATCAGGGGCTGGTATTTCCAGTTTCAATATTTAAAAATTATCTTAGTATTTACTTTAAGAACTGATTTAATCTTTATGAAATAAGTTTTAATAAATATTTGTTGAATAAGTGAATAGAACATAATTGGACATTATATTTTACATTATAAGATGTTAAGCCTAAAATATTTCCATGCATTTTTATTTTAAAAACATTTTTTTTTCTTTATTGATTTTACAGAGAGAGGAAAAGAGAGGGAGCGAGAGATAGGAACATCGATGAGCGAGAACTTAGACTGGCCACCTCCTGCCTGCCCCTCACTGGGGATTGGGCCCACAACCTGGGCATGTGCCCTGACCGGGAATCGAACTGGCGACCTCTTGGTACATGGTTTGATACTCAACCACTGAGCCACACAGATCGGGCACCATGAATTTCTAATAAAAGTTAGTTATAGATGCTTTATTCTATTCCATAATAACTTTGTCTGTCATTCATTGAACAGTTTGTGTGTATCATTGTGTTTTTATTGGGAGGACCGTAAATTATACTGAATTTTTATAGGTGTGAACTGAGTCTGTAATTGAGAATATTGTTTTCTCTCTTTATTGAATTTTTTATTTATTTAAAAAGCTCCATGTTTAACTGGGAAAGTGTCTTTAACTTCCAAACGAAGTGTTCTTAGGTAGAATGCTAGCATCTACCAGAAGAATGAGATATTCATTGTTGCTGGTAAGCTTTATGACTAAACTGATGTTTGTAAACCTCAAAGACAGAGGTATCCACTGACTGGGATTTGAATCCCTGTACCTGCTCACAGGGAAATACAGAAAATGTAATCAGATTTGAAAAGGGTTGGATCGGAGAGGTTATAGTTGATTTTAGCTGCAAGAGAAAATGCTTTCAACCTTTTCTAAAGCAACCTTTGTTGAGCACCTATGGGCAGATTGTTTTTATAGACTGGGATTCTTATCTGTGATGCAACTTGAATAGGAATGGATTATTTGCAAAGATTTTCTGTAAAAAAAAAAGGAAAGTCAGTAACCCATGGTTCAAAGAGCTGACATAAAAAGACAAAGTGCTTAAAAAATTATGTCACAGTGTTGAGTCCAACAAGTAACAAGTATTTGACTCCTCTCTGTACTAGCATTGCTATCTTCAAACTATTTTTCAGACATAGACATTTATCGACCTGGGCACCAAATTGCTCAAATAATTATAATTCACAATGTGGCACAACGTCTTTTAATCTTTTAATTGGCTACCTTAGGAATTATATGTACATCAAAGGGTAACATTACAGGGAATAAAAACGCATCTTAACACCAAGGTTGCATTTTAAAATATTGGTTTTTTCCCCTCAGTGTTTTCTCATTCTGTCATCTAAAATTGCTTTTCTCAAATCTGTTGACAAGTTCACATACTACATAGTTAAATGAGTTTTCCAGCATTTGAGGAAACTATGAAGTTCAGTTTGAAATGAGTTATAACTTTAAAGAAGAAAAACAGCCAAGAGTCCCACATTGCACAGTTTTGCTTGAGAATTTTTTAATGAAGTTCAGTCTCAAAAGGTCCCATTTAAATGGAAATAGAGTAAAATAATTTTTTCTTTGCCTTTATTCTGTGAATTTGTGAAATCATAAAGAAAACGGAAAGTTTGAAGAATTACCACCTGCGTACAATGCTTCACATCGCCTTCCTTCGCTCCTAATGTTTTTTTCTGGGAAAAGCACTTGGGTACAGCTGAATAGTCAAGCTGCTCCTGCTTTTCATGACCTTTCTGAGCAGTGAAAAATACTATTCTTCTCAAATGTGAGTTCTCCAAAAATAATTCTGAAATTAATTTTGTTATGTGAATGAATGACGAACGGAATGACAAGATTTTAAATCTTAACTTTTTGGAAACCATGTTCATATAGTTATTCAAAAACTATCCAGATGTCTGAGTTAGGTTCACCAATCATAAGAAGGTGTAATGTGATTATCATACTGCTTTTGAGCTTTGTCATTACACGACACAACAGGTATAGACTTCTGTACTCTAAGGAGTGGCTAGTTTATTTACATTTGACAGTGACTATTCTTCCTTGGCAGTGGTACTTGAATGTCATTAAGTTGTCTTGATCCACTGTCATAGTATACATTTAGTAAAAAGATAATACTTTCCTCTAAATAGTCACATAGATTTAATATTTTAAATATAAGTCTGTTATATGTAACTGCTTTTTAAATCTTTCTTGATGAGGACAGACTTTTTTTTTACAGATGAATACTCAAGATTTACATGGAAGAAAACTCCTCACCAAATATGCAATTTTCAAAAAGTTTATTTTTATTGATTTTAGAGAGAGGAAGGGATAAAGGGAGAGAGGGAAGGAGGGAGAGAGAGAGAGAGAGAGAGAGAGAGAGAGAGAGAGAGAGAGAGAGAGAATGTGAGAGAAACATTGACTGATTGCCCTTAAGTGCTAGACCAAGAATCAAACCCACAACCTGGGATTGAAACCACCCCCTTTTGGTATAGGTGTACGGGAGGATGCTCCACTCAACTGAACCATACTGTTCAGGGCCAAATATACATTCTTATCCCTCTAAATTCATTAAACTTAGCATTCATGTATATGCAAATTTAACTACAAGCAGAATCAGAATTTGTGATGAACACCGGCAAAGAAGATATAATGTTTTATAGTTTGTTGAACACAAGTTTGATTTTTAAAATTTCACTTACTACGCTTATTGTGATTTCATAAAATTCTATTTTTATCCAGCTTACAGTCATTCATTTAATTTATTTTTTTAAATTTAATTCAATTTTTTTATTCTCACCCAAGGACATTTATGCACTTATCTTCAGATAGAGTGTGGGTGGGGGAGAGAGAAACATCGATGTGAGATAGACACACCGAGTGGTTGGCACCCACACGACCCCAACCAGGGCTAGAGACAAACTGCAACGGAGGTACATGCCCTTAGCTGGAACTGAACCCAGGACTCTTCAGTCCGCAGGCCGACTCTCTAACCACTGAGCAAACTGGTCAGGGTGTCATTCATTTTATTTATTTGCTTTTATATTAATATTTTTATTGGAATTTTAAAACTTGAATAGAAATCTCAGAAAGTAACATCTACATTTTTGTTTTTGGCTGAGGTGAGAAATAAAATTTAGTTTACTTATTTTGCCCCCTGACATTTTGTTACATAAAATTTCAAAATAATCTATACAAATATATATATATATATATATATATATATATATATATATATATATATAAAACTTCATTTGCAAGTCTGACTCTAGTTCAAAGAATCAGCTTTGAGGTTTATCAAAGGATTGTAGCCTTTGACTCGTGAAAGAAACTAGTGAAGTGTACTGTAAAAACACTTCATCGGTATCAACAGTCAAGCTTGAAAGGTGAGAAGTTAGAATGTGAAATAGTTAATAGCTTAAAATAAAACTATTCATTTACAGTTTTAACTACTCACTGTAGGCCATGGAGAGAAGGGAACCTGTCCTATTCAGTCTTCTCTCCCTTGTGCTTCTGGAAATCTCAGTTATTTCATGGACGTGCAACTGAATGAATGTGAATGCAGCAGATTAGGTGTTCATTAAAAAGCCATCACCAAGTGGACCTTTAAATGCACTGGCATGCATAAGGAATCAAGTCTATTTGCCCCCAAACATGACAATGTTCTCAGTCTGTTAGTAGGCAGTGCCCCTGGTATCCTGTTACAGCAACCATTCTTAACAGCCATTTATTTATTTATTTTGATATTTTAAATCAGGGAACAAGTTTTGAGAAAAACACAGTCAAATGAATAAAATCCTTTTTAGAATACTTAACTTTATTAAGTCTATTATACCACAGAAAAATCAAAGAGAAAATTACTTTAATAAGAAAAATGTCCCAGGTATATTAATTTTTATGGCATTCTAATGCATCTCATTCCAAAAAGGATCTGAGATAAAAATTTGAAGTATCTGACGTTAAGGACTCTCCTCAGAAAAAAATAGAAACTGGAAACCTTAACACATTTTAGCTTAAAACGTCCCAGTCCCAAGGACTTTTTTTTTCAAGTGCTGGCAGGGTGAAGTAGAATCCCTTCTTCATTTTTTTGTAAGGTACAAAGCTTGGTGCTTTAGTGTCTTAGGTTTCAATCCTCGGTTTAGGGACGTGCGTGGGTATCCAAGTAATACACATAGTGGTGTTTCTTCAGTGTACATTGAAAGCCTGGGCCAAAGGAAGCAAACTCAAATGCCTCCAAGGCCAGAAAGAAAAAAAAAGTGAGTGCATCTGATTTGCTATTGAACTAAAGGGAATAAACTTTCTTGAAAGAGAAAACAGCTGTTTTCTTTCCATCATGAGAAGACGAGGTTCTTTGGAAAAGATCATAATGCTGGGAAAAATAGAAGGCAGCAAGAAATGAGAATGATAAAACATGAGATGGATTGACTCCACAAAACAAGCCATAGGTATGAGTCTGCAGGAGCTGAGCAGCGCCTGTGGGGACAGAGCGTAGTGGACAGCCCTCACTCACAGGGTCCTCACGAGTCAAAGTTGACTCAGCAGCACATGGTACACACACAGCTGGTTATTGGTACTAGGAACGAGGTCCCAGTGTCACAACATGAGTTTGTTTCAAAGAAGCAGGAAATCAAATTTGTACATGGAGTTCCTTAACTTTTTACATGTTGGAAATAATTTTTTAAAATTTGTTAACTGTTTTAGGCCAAAACTAAAAACCAACCCTTAAAGCAGATCTTTGTGCTGGCGATAGCACAAATTTTGGCCCCCTGCCATAGCATTTGGAAATGTACACTTGAAGCAGAAACTAAGTTTCCTATGGCTGTGTTATTTAAGTAATTTGGTTTATATAGTATTAAAGCTTTAGGAAAAATTAAACATACTTAAACCAACTACATTTAAGGGTTTCATGTGGCAATATACACAAATAAATGTGTACTTTTAGTCTACTGTTATCGTTAAAAAATGGGAAGTCTCAAATTCATAATTCTTTCCTATTCCTTTTTTTATTGAGTTATAATTAATATCAGTTAATTTAATAGATTCAAGGGTAGAGTTTGATGAGCTCTAAAAACTGAATACAGATCTAACCACCACAAACAAGATATGGGATATTTCCATTACCCAAGAATGTTCCTCATGCTCCTTTTAGTAAGCCCTTCATCCAAGCAAACAGTATTTGATTGTGTTCACCATAGATTAATTTTGCCTGTACTAGACTCATGTCTATTGTTTTGTGTCTTGCTTCTTTCATCAAATACATTTTTTATAATTCCCCCCTGATATTATAGGTACATAATAAATCACCCAAACCTTAATTGGCACTTAACAAGTATTGTGCTCCTGAGTTCTGTATGTCAGGAATTTAAAAGGGCACAACGCAGATTCTTCCCTCTGCTTACTGATCTCTGTGGCCTCAGTTAACAGACACAAGGGGAGGGACCTGAAAGTACTTGGAAGCACATTTTCTCACATTTATTGTGGTTAAGCCGAGCAATCACCTGGGACTTCAGTTCCTCTCCAGGTAGTTTTCTCTGTGCAGCCTTTTTATGTGGACTAGTTTGGACTCCTTCACATCACCTGAGTTCCAAGGATGTATTTTTTATTTTTTTCCCCATGCTTAAATGAGGTTATGAGTTTTTGGGAAGAAGAAAACAGAGGGTAAGTGACATTCTTACCACATCATATTAACAATTCATACTCTCAATATTGATGATGTTAATCTTGAGAAGCTGGTTTAACTACATTCTAGATAGCTTACCTCATTCATAAAAGCCTTATTTAACATTAATTTTATTACAAATTATGGCATATCAGTATAGTTATTCATATTCTGTGCAACTGGTGAAATAGAAAATAGAGATCTAAGTCTGTGACACTTTGGTATCTGCTCTGGGAATTGCTACCTTCCAGAACTGAAAATCTCATTATGAATAGAAATCTTTTGCACCATGTAAAACTTAATTTTAGCTTATTGGCACAAAGACAAAGGTTATGTCACTGCTTATAACAATGCCAACAGCAAAAATAATGCAACACAAACTTTAGAATTACTTCAAAATTTCAGGAGAGAGAGAAGCCATGGTTGTAAATGCCGCAGAGAAGCCAGAGGACACAAATAGATGATGAGTTTGCCAAAAGCATACATTTAGAAAGTGAGAAACATTCCTAAGAGTAATTATAAAATAAATTGTTGTGTAAACTAAAACCATTTCAAATATTGGAATTTTAAGGAGAAGACTATGATTTATTTTCTCTGAGGGAGATAGTTTTGCATTTGCATACAGTGTTATAAATATATAAAACTACTTGCACAGATGAACTGCTCTCTGGATATGGGTTTTCACATTTCCGCAGTGTCTTCCTGAGGAGAAATATGCCCAGTGAGGCAGAAAGCTGTAGTGAAAACATTTTCTCAATGGGCTGACGACTGAGGTTGAAAGTGGTCAAAAGTCAGGGAGCCTCGAGTGTTGTCCCAAGTCATTAGCACTGAAAGTGTGCACAATTTGGAAACTAGAATTTTAAAAGTTTTGCTTCCAGTTCAAGAATAATAAGTGAAAACAGTAAACTTTCAAAAGACTCATCTTTTTAAAATAATGTCTTGTGTGAACTACTGCATGAGCTTTTAGAATATGTTGTAAGCTACCTTTAGTGGATGTTACTGCAGGCAACAGAATTTTCAGTCACTGGTCTGGATTTTATATACTTAGTCATGATGGCTAACGTGTGTTGGCAAAAGGATGACCAATGGTCCCAATTGGCTTGCGACTGAGAAGTTTCCTAGTCACGGATCTTTCCAGAGCTAAAAATGGGAACATAATAAACTGGGACAACTGGTCACTGTAATTGGTACTTACCGTGTCCTAGGTATCCAGCACATCTTTTCATATTTAATGTAACACTCTCCCGAGCCCCATATGCAGGTTCGCTGAGAAATGCAACCCGCACAGTTTGAATCCAGGACCGACATTCTTTCTCATGGTTGCAATGATTTTGAGGTTTCTTGATGTTTATGTTCTGAATAACTGGGAGAGACATGCTGCTCACTTGTGTTAGCTACCAGGACTGCCACTGTTCTATTTGTCTAGAAAAAGAGAGTCAAAGGAAACAAACTAGGTTGTGATGGCAAGATACACAGAGATTGGGGCTAATCAAGGTGAGCATCTGCTACTATAAATGAAGTGGGTGATTATGAGAATGGGTCTCTGGGAAGCAGTGTCTGAGTTAGATATTAGTTGGTGGGCAGAGAATTTTCCGGGAAAGTAAGTGGGGGAGAGGATCCCCGGAGAGGTTGGGTTGCACTCCCAACAGCTGGGGGAATGAGACCTCATTTCTACAGACTAATTTCCCTTAGAGCCACTGACTTTTCAAAGAATATTATTAAAGATGATAAAGGGTCAACAACATTTATTTTTGGTATCCCCGTTGCTTAGGAAGCGGCTTTCTTTTTTAATATATATGAGTGAATGACAAATTAAGTGTCTTGACTTCACATTTGCCTCTCTGAAATTTTGACTTACAAAAAAGAACATCTTCAGTATTACAATGTGTTCTCAAACCAGAATTCCCGTTAATGCGTGAATAACATGGCCCTACACGGGGCACTGCTTTGGTGTCAGACTCTGCACAGTCTTCCTGGATCCTCGGGCTCTGATCCGCCTCCTGATCAAAGTTCCCAAGTTACAAACAGCTTCAGAGGAGTCGGCACAACTCTGCCTTTGAGTGGTCGTCCACATCCCATCCCACTCCTGATTCTGTCTCTGAATCCCAGGCTCTCAGAGCCCTGGCTCTGTTCATGCTGTTAAATGTCAGTGTGAGTGATTTCTAACCAAAACATACAACAACAACAAAAATTTTGCTAGGGATTTTGGTCACAATCACTATGGGACTAGTTTCATGAAAAGAAAGGTTATTGAGGGCAGATAAAATTTACAGTGTTGCTAAGGGCTGTGGTATGTGGTCTCTCAATTTGCTTTACTCTGCATACTTAGCATTTCGAAACACACTCTTTCATGTTGTTTTCTTCCAAACGTTTTATAATTAAGCAGCAATGCTATGGCATGGACTATGGTCGTATTAATTACGACAATTCGATGTTTTATGAGATAGAATGATAAAGATGTTTGCATGCAGACAAGTGCTGCCTGTTATGTATATTTCATAACACTATCTGGCCTTTAAACTGAGTTAATGTATCACCGCATAATGTAGACTCTATGAATTACTCTGTATTTTTATGATAATCCCTAAATAAAGGTATAGCCAAGGGCATGGTTTTTCCTTTGTTTGTGTGGGGTATGGAACCATTAAACAATTTCACGTTTAGCAATGTCTCTATAATAAATATAATACTTATTTTTTATCTCTCACTTTATTTTGTTTTTTTCCCTTCAAATTCTGTAAAATCACTTTCCACCTCATCGCCGTTGCTTTCCTTATCTCCTACATTTAGATTCTCTGTAACTAGAGCTCTCTTTTATGTTTTTCCTTTAAATATTTAACACTTAAGTGGGGAAAGGTGGCTAAAAGCTACACATTTGTGAATGAAAATGGACGCTTTTAATTTTTCCACCTATCTGGTTTTCTTGTGTCAAGCAAATTTATAAGCATGCATTGAGGAACCTTAGAATAACCCTTTAATATCACAGAAATCATAGATGAAAGCAGTGAACACAGTTGAAGGCAAGCTCGTAAGGACAATTTATCAGAGGCATTTAGACAGAACTCTAATTAAAAAAAAATTTTCCAGACATTTCTGTGGTAAACTTATAGAGCAATATGGCACATTTTTGCTCTTAACTTTTTTGATTCAGATACTCCATTTATTTGCATGAAATGTGTTGCAATAAATGTATATGTACTTAAAACATTATTTTTTGTAATGTCCTTTCATTCAGCTTTAAGTTGATATTCTATGGTTTTGAAAACTTTATATGCTATATGATAAATTATGTTTCACTCTTGGCTGATAAAATGTATATACTTATAAAATTTTCTTCATTCCATATGAAAATAAAGGCGAAATTGATACAAGGAATGAAATATTTATCAAGTGATATATATACATATTTCAAATGCATTTTGTTAGAGTGATCATAGAGACTGGTTGACAGTTGTCTTCAGGTTTTATTTTCACTTTATTACAATAGTTCTTGTGCTTTGTCTTGTACTGTTTAATGATGGACAGAAAAACAGCTATACTTGCATTTTAGAAATATAAGATATATTAAATTCTGATCCTGAACCACTTTGACAAATCGATATATTCTTATTTAGTTTACCTAATTTCTACTTAGCAAGAAATATAAGGTATATATTGGTACCAAGTTAGAGAGTATTTTAAAATATTTTGTTTGCTGAGAAGGCTTTAGGTACTTCTGCTGAAATTTATATTTTAGTTGTGCAAGTATTTAAAAGGAGAACCAGTATCTTTATGCTGCTTCAAATATCTACCTTGGGTATACAGTGTATTGTCTTCTTAAGATGACTAATTGTTTTCATATATATTATTTCACTTGCAGTTGGGTTTTCTTAAAACTGAATCTTTTTGTATAATTTTCTCCATGGACATCCATAAAAGCTTTCTCTATGTTCATCTATTATTGAATAGAAACAAACATAATTTTTACCATAGAAGTTACCATTGAAAAGTATACCTCCCCATGCCAATTTCTCCTATTTGACTGGTCTTTGATATACTGCATTATGATAGTACTCACCAAATCCAATCTAATAAAGACTAATTTGTTTCTGACATTTAAAAAATAACATTTAGTGGCTATTTACATTTTGGAATATTTTGTCTTACTGACTACCTATCATCCTTGGACTGGTATTTCTTCAGAATAAAAATGCAATATTCCATCCTATTTATAGATTCTTCCTTGATAAAATTTCTTCCAAATAGATTAGCTATCTACATTTAAAGAAGCAATTAATGTAGCTTTCTGGTTTTCAGCTTTTATTTTTACAGGAAAAAAATATGGATATATTGACTGCAGAAAGTTGATGGGATGTGAATGATGGGAGGAGGCTGCCACTACCCGTTGGGGGACTTCAGCTACTGCTATTGCCTCATGCAGAACTGAAAACCTTAGAATATTAATCAGATTAGAAACACTTTCTCCTATGGGTTAAGGTTACTTAGCACTGATTATTCTTTAACACCCTAAAGATCTTTAAGAGGGAAAGTAGTTTCATATCAGTTACACATAAATTAATATCCTGAGGCCTTATAATTAAGCACCATTATTTCTAGAGTGTCTTTCAGAGCATTGAAGATCTAATAATTATGACTCCCAATGCTATTATAACATGTTATGAGTATTTTAGAGATAGATAAACTAAAACAAAAAACGTTTTTATTTTGCCAGAATGTTGTAGTTGAGAGATACATTGAATGATTCAGATATAAAATCAGAATAATCCTAATCTATAAAAAATAAAAATCATTGTATATGCACTTTAAACGAGGTTAAAATTATAGCATTAAACTTACAGGAAAATACACATTAATAAATTGTGAATGTCTCTATCAAGTGTAATTCCTGAGTATTCTATTTAAGCACATGTGTGTATATACATGGTTTATATATTCCATTTTTATGCTTCTCCAGCTGTGCCTCATTACCCACATGATTTTATCTCCCTCGTAAGTAATTTTGTCTGGATGCCCAATGGTATTTTCCTTTTTTATTTTTTTTAAGTTTCACAATTTTATAAGAACATATCTAAGTTATTCCTATTATAGGATGATTTTCCTAAATACATAGTAAATATTCATGTGAAATACATAGGTTCAAATATATTTTTAATTTAAAAAGGTTATTTTAGTTATAGATGTTAACATTTGTTACTTTCCATTGCTTTAGTTTTCTTCTGTTTTGACCCCATCATTGAATTTTCTGTGGCTATCTTCTATAGTCTTTGTTTTCTCTCAAATCTCTTTAATCTCTACTGTGTGTTATTTTCAGTTTAGCTTTCTTTTCCAAAATCATTATTTTCTTCTCTTTCTAAGTATTTTCTACTGAATTCTAATTCTTTTTTCTTTGTCAGTTTCTTCTTTGTGTTTTAATTTTTTGCCTAATAATTCATAACTGAATCTCTCTAATTCTGATTATATTATTCTTTCACATCTTTGATTGTGTTCTTGATTTCTGTTAGCTTATTTTGAAATATTATATTTTTGGTTTTTATGTTGTATAACCATGTCTTTCTAGTGTCTTCATATCTATTGGGATCTAATTCAACTAATTAATCTCTATTTTCCTTTTTGATCTTTGGGTAAACTTCAGTTGTACCTTACCCATATCTCATGTTTGAACACTATAATTTTTCTGCATATTTATAGGCAGGTTGCTATGTAGGTGATTAGGGATGGACCAGGATAAATTTTCCAGTTTCATGATTCTAAGGTTCTCTATTTTTTGTCACCAAACAGTGTTCTAAAAATATATTTCTATTTTCTGAGATCTTTCTTTCAGTTATTTATTTGAAACTTCTTTTAGAAACTGTGTTCCTAGTTTTTTCTGTCATTCACAATTTTATTTGTTTTTAAATACAAGCAGAAGTTCATTTAGAAACTCAAAGGGTAGAAGAAGTGAGCCATGGAAGAAGTGAACCAGCTGGGCTGTGTGGACTCTGGAAACAAGTTACAGAGGCAAAAGAAAGGTCCTTGGAACTCAGAAGAAAGAAAGCAAAGGTACACGCCTTAAGGGAAGAAATGGGGTCTCACTGTCATGTTTCTTTATCTCAACTTAATGAAATACACCTTGAAGCATTTGGAAAACAAGAGGTAGGGCAAATGTGAGCTTTACCCTGTTACATTATTTAACTAATTTTTTAAAACTAGGCCTTTGTCCTTGGCCAGTTTGGCTCAGCAGTTAGAGCATGGGCCCATGGACCAGAGAGACCCTGGTTCGGTTCCCACTAAGGGCATGTACTTTGGTTGCAGTTTGTCCCTGGCCCCAGTTGGGGTCGTGTGGGTGGCAACCAGTTGATGTGTCTACCTAACATTGACACATCGATGTTTCTCTCTCTCTCTTCCTCCCTCCCTCTCCCCCTCCCCCTCTATCTGAAGATAAATGTCCTCAAGTTGGAATAAAAAATAAAAATAAAAATAAAATAAAATAAAACTAGGCCTTTGCTGTCAAACTCTTTTTTTTAATCCAATCTCTCACCAGTTGGCATATAAAAGCAATGTTTTGTCTTATTTTTCTAACCTGCAAATCCTCACATTTCTGAATTTTATTTCCTTTCATTACACTGTTCAATCAACCAATTATTTTATTGGCTTCTTTGCTCTTGCAGTATTTCCAGGCTACTGCAGGTAATAGTTCTACCAAATATCCTACTACATCAAAGAATCACACCAAGTTTTAAGCCTCTGAAATCAGCTTCCTCATTAGTCCTCACATTTTAAGATATATATATTTTTATAACAATGCTTCTCTTCAAGATACCTATTTCTGCACTGGACAGAGGAAAGTAACTTCAGTGGAAGTAACAAGTCACAACTGGAGTATCAGTGGCTTAATAAAATAAAGGCATTTGTTTCACTCACTTTATTGTGTGATGAAGGGAAGCCAGTTCTTGCCCACACCTCTCCTCCAGGAAGTACTCCAGGATCTGATTTCCTTTTGTTGTGTGTGCACCTGTGCCATCTTTAACAAGTACATAGCTTTTTGGTTACGTGGCTTGAGAAAGAGAGGATTGCCTCTTTCTATAAGGGCCACATTCCACTGACCTCAGCAACTTGACTCCAAATCAAATGGCAAAGGAAACCTGGCAATGTAGTTTTCCTTTCTGTTCAGGAAGGTACTAGAGCATGGTGAACATACCACATCTATATATGCTAGTAAGTACATTTTGTTGGAACACGGTGAACCCATATTTTTAGGTCATTCCAAACACATGAAATTTCTCTCTTACTCACACTCTATAATTTTAGTAAAACATTTTCCTCAAGTCAGCTCAAAGGTTACTTTAATACCATAAAAGAAATTGAATGCTATAACAGAATCCAGTATATGCAGATAACTTGAAAGAAATTGAAAGTATTGAGTTTGTAACAGTGTTCCCAGATAACTTGAATGAGAAAGTAATAACTAATGTTCAGAATAAGATCTGAAAATTCTAAATGTGGTGAGAACCAAAGGTAAACTAAACATTTAGCATTAAACCAGTAATGGAATTTAAATATTAATGAATATATATTTGTAAATAGGGCACAAAGTACAAAGAAAATGACATATAAGAAGAGGTAAAATATATGCATAGAATTTAAGCTTATTTTAGAGTTTTGTCAACTTATAATAATTATATTCACAGTGAGCCATATTTTAAGGATGAAATGTACCAGTAGTTCAATGATAGAAATTATATCTTTTGGAGTATAGATGCAGAAATCATAATGAATCAACTTAAAATAAACTA
Organism: Molossus molossus; assembly: GCF_014108415.1. Classification (NCBI taxonomy): domain Eukaryota; kingdom Metazoa; phylum Chordata; class Mammalia; order Chiroptera; family Molossidae; genus Molossus; species Molossus molossus. The sequence goes on along the minus strand of NW_023425366.1, from coordinate 25,194,722 downwards.
AAGAGAAATGCCACTACTAAGATTTTGAGAGCAGAAAATTTGGTCATAGATAGACTCACTTTTAAAATAGTACACAGATTGCAGGTGAAATACATAATCCTGTTTCATAAAAATTTGCACTATATAAAATTTTATTTTGTGAAACATGTCATGTATAGAGAAGAAAGTATAAAAGTGTGTTTATATTTTTAAGAGTAACTATAAATCAATAGTTGTATAATTACCACTTAAGTTAAACAACAGAACTTTTTCAGTATCTTTGGAAATACTTAGGTCCATGTACACATTCCCTACCCATCATCTTGCTCTTTCCTACCTTCCCAAAAATATTCTAAATTTTCTTAAAATAATTACCCTTGCTAACCTTTTAATAAAAGCAATTCAGATGCTAGATAGATGAGAAAAGTAAATATCTCTTGACCCTATCATGAGACTCTTAGTGCATCAACCCAAGGATAACCACTATTTACATTTTTTTTGGTAAACTTTCAGTATGCTACTTTTTGGCACATGCACTAGAAAGGACATAGCTGAATTTCCTATTAAAGTAAAAATTATACAATATTGAGAGCTCTGTACTTTTCAACTTAATATATTTTGTAATGTAATGTCAATGCTGGATGCACTTCATTTCTACACAAAGTAAAGTGTTCCATGACAGACCAAAATGACAATTTATCAGAACCCTGTTTTTTTAAAAAAATATCTTTCTTGTTGAAAGTATTTCAACTGTCACTCTTTTTTTCCCCCAACTGACATCCCCCTTCCCATTGCCACGCCACCCGCTCAACCTTCACCGCATTGTCTTCTGGGTCCATTGGTTGTGCATATAAGTTGTTTGGTTCAGCTCTTCCCTTCCCCCACCTCAGTCTGTTCCCTACCCCCATGCTTCTGGATCTGTTTTGTTGCACAGCTTATTGTGTTCTATATTTCACAAATAAGTGAGATCATGTGATAGTTTTCTTTTTTCTGACTGGCTTATTTAGCTTGATACTCTCCAGGTCCTTCCATGTAGTCTCAAAGGGTAAGAGATCTCTCTTTCTTATAGCTGTATAGTATCCCATTGTATATACGTACCACAGAACCGTCTTTTTGACAGTCTGGTTGTTGTTTGGTTTTGTTTTAAAATCTTAAGAATACTGCGGTAAATATCCTCATACTTACATCCCTGGCATTCTTTTTTTCTGTTAAGTATATCTTTTAGATTGTTTCTAGCAGTAAAGTTTTATAAGCACAATTTTTTAAAGGTGATTGGATGTGAGCACACTAGAATCTCTGGTGAGTTACACTGTGCATTAAAAAATATTTTAAAATGTTTTTATTGATTTTTAGAAAGAGAGGAAGGGAAAGGGATAAATAGATAGAAACATCATTGAGAAAAAAACAGTGTGTGTCCCCTACTGGGGACTGAGCCTGCAACCCGGGCATGTGCCCTGACCAAGTATCCATCCAGCAATCTCTCAGTGCACGGGCCGACACTCAGCCAGGTGTGCTGTGCATTTTTTAAGGAAACACTATCCTCATAAGCATTTCCATTTTTAGTAAACAGAGAATTTCCTAGTGGAACTATGCTAGGCACATATCATATGAGAGCTGTAATATAGTATAAACTCTAAGTAGAATTATATTTGCTTAAGTTGATATGTACAATAAAGTGCGTGCTTGTCAAGAAAAATAATTTTAAAATAAATGATACTAGATGATTCAATTTAATGTAAAATATCATGTTACTAAAAACAAAACTATGAAATTTCCTTAGGTTCTTAAAAATAATACATTTTTTTTTATAATTGGTGGTTTACTTCCAGCCCATATTACCCTTTCTGAGGCTAGTTTTACTCATAAAGTTTGATTTCAACAAATAATTTTTACACACAGTAATTAAGAAAAATTGTTGTCATGTGTATCTGCTGAGAAACCAGAATTTACTCAATGGGATTACTTTTTTAATAAAAATAATAAGGTAACCAACAGTTATGATAGTCTTCATTAATTTGTTTTATTTGGTAATGTAATTTACAGTAGTTCCCTTTTAGCTGTGGTTTTAGTTACCTCCAGTCAACCATGGTCTGAAAATATTACACAGAGAATTCCAGAAAAAAACAGTTCATAAGTTTTGACTTGAGTTCTGTTCTGAGCAGCATGATAAAATCTCATGTATTCCTGCTTCGTCCCACTTCTCTCTCTCTCTCTTTTGGTATGTGCCCCTAGTGGGAACCAAACTCTCTGGTCCACGGGCCGATGCTCCAACTGCTGAGCCAAACCAGCCAGGGCTCCATCTGACTTGAAACGTCAGTCATGACTTTGTCAATGGTATGCACGTCAGGGATAGAGTACTTTCTGGTCAGGTGACATTCGAGTGGAAACCTGAATAAAATAAGTTTACGAGCTGTGCTTAGATGTGGACATAGAATGTTCCAGGGTAAATAAAAAGTCAGTACGTAGACTCTGAAGTAAAATCTGACTCCTAAAACTGGTGAATAGCAGAAAGAGCAGAAAGGGCCAGAGGATCAAGTAATGAGCTGTCTAAAGTATCATTTCACATGTGATATGAATGTGTAGTGACAGGCACAATTTGCATTGAAGACTTGAAGTAAAGGAGAACCTATCAGATAGTGGCCACTTTTGGAGGCCCACGGCTCAATATACTCCTAGTGCCTCCAGTGGATAACTGTCCAAGAGTAACTCAGACAGCTGTCAGCAGTGCCTGAATGTGTGTGTGTGTGTGTGTGTGTGTGTGTGTGTGTTGAATTTTATGTCATTTCTGTGAAAAAGAAGTGCAAACAAGAGATCTTCTAGTTGGGTGGGTTCTAGCCTGTTCATTGTTCTAGGAGTGAATCACTCAGGAAGTACTCCTATCACTCTGGACCAAAATGTTTACTTTCACTTCTGATTTTATGTACATTTAGAATCTCTATTTGTCTTATAATATCACATAATCATGTATTCCCTTACTCGATACTTTGACTGACCCCTCCACCTGACTTGGAAATGAACGTCAAATGTTTGAAGACGAAGTGACATAATTCATTGTATCAGTTACATGAGTTTAATGAATATGCATTGAGTAAAATTTTACCATTTAAATTTAGTTTGTGGTCAACGAAATTAAATGTAGTGATAAATTATGTAAATTATATAGTAATTTACAAACATATGAAGATAAACTGTTCAACAAACATTTTGGACCTCTTAAACCATTCATTTCTTGTGATGCTCCCGGAGTTAAAATGATTTCTAAAGTCAGTTTATTTTTAAATAATAATTGCAAGATGATCATCTCTCCATAATTTCTTACCCTCAAATTGTGTATTAGTTTTTCTTTTGTAGTAAGTGGAAACTAGATGTTCAGATTGAAATCTGGATATGTTTATTTTTCTATATATATATTTTTTTCATATATCTTACCAAATACCAAGCATGTCTTACCTGGCACTGCTAAATTTGTTCTTTATAAAATAAATTTCTCAGAAAAATTTATCTATGCTAACATTACTGAAATGTCATCTGTATACTAAACTATTTCAATAGGCCAGCAGTGTGGTCCAAGAAATTCAAATACGATTTTCTCACAGAACTCTTGCAATATGTCTCACTGTTGACCATTTGGTCCATTCCACCAAAAAGTCCATCATTATAAATTCTGTACTTGAACTACTTTATAAAACTCTTTTGCATTTAGGCTAAAGTTCAGAAAAAATTCTGCAAACCTTTCACTGGTTGCTTCCACCGTCTCTGTTTTTCTTCTCTGCAGACTTCTTTTCTCTCGGACTTCACACAGACTGCTCATGGAAGACCTATCTGACCCCTTCTCAATCCTTTCATCTTCAGATATTCTTTTAAATGCCTCTTCTGCAGGGAAGGTTTTTCTACTTCCACCGTTTTTTCATCCCACAGACCAGAGTAAAATTCCCTTCCATGTCATTCGGTATTTCTTCACAGCACTTCTAACTGCTTGCCCCTCTGTCTTTAACTATGTTGTGGTCTCATTTTCAGCAGAGTAAAGTGTCATAGTGTGGTTCATCATTGCATCATAAGGGCATGCTAATTACTAAGCATACAGTAGTTCTGCAGCAAAATTTTGCTGGTGAATGAGTGAATTGATTAATAATTCAGACTGGGAGAAAGTCAATACAAAGCTCACTATTACAATATATATATATGAACATTTTCACAATATTGATACACATTTGATAAATCAAAGCAAATATATTAATTTCCTGACATGTGGCAGTGGCACTAGAGTTAAGTGGGTGAGAGCATTGTGGCACAGGGTCTGGGGCCCAAACAAGGCCATCAGGTCAGAAATTTTCCATTTCTTCCATCTGCTCTTTTCCATGTTGGCTTCCTTCCCAGGCAGCTCTTCTGCTCCTACTGACCCCCTGGCATAATTATACTCCCGGAGTATAATTCTCACAGTTCTGTGTCCTAGGCACTCTCATTACAATTCTGGAAATTATTCTAAATGGACCAAGTTGGGTCATGCTTCCATCCCTGCAACAATCTTTGTGGAATTAGAGGGATGTAACTATGATGACCAGTCACTTTAGGGGCATATGCTTCTCCTGTGGAGTGGGGTGCAGCCTCCTCCAAACCACATGGACTGATAAGTAGACAGATCATTCCTGGTGGACTTCTGGAATAATGTCACATAAAGAACTTGGAAAAAATAAATACAAAAACAGAAAATTGTCTACTAAAATGTAAGTAGGTAAACAGGATCAGGGAGAGCTTTATGCAGAGGAATCAGCAAATGCTAACACTCTTGTAACTTGGGTAAACATGTAAAGTAGTATGGAATGAATAAAGTTTAGTAAAATTGACTCTGAGAGAGAACACATAACAGATACAAGATAACCAGGATAATGAAGTAAGGCTCACATTGTGTAAAGATTTGTAGCTCATGCTAAGAAGACTTAGGGAGTAACTGAAGGATTTTCAGAAGGTTGTATGGCTTGTTCATCATACTGGATATTTTGTTCATTAAAATATTTTATAAATCAAATTATGTCACTATATTGGAAAATAAATGTGTTAACTTTTGGAAATAAATCTGTTTCATCTTTAGAGAATAACTGAGAGAAGAGTAGCATATCTATTAATAGTTCTAAATTACTATGCAATCAATTTTAAATATAGTTATCAGTGTAATGTTCTTGTTGTATAATTGGAATAATGGAATGTGATTATATGTTTATAATGTTGATTGCATTCCTTCTCCCACATTTTAAGAAAAGTATTTTATAAATGTATCTTTAGATAAAGAAAAATAATATGTTTTACCAGATTTTTGATTCTATAGAAAGGATCTGTACTCATATATTATGTCATTTCTAGAAACTGGTGTTGATATTGGTGGATTATGTTATGCATAATAATTCAGGAGAAAGCTAATAATAACTGATCTGAGAAGAGGTAGAAAAATGCTATGAACCCCCAAAAATATTTTTCAGAAAATAATAAAGATGTTTGATTTTTCATTTCATGAGGGAATTACATTATAAGAACAATAAAAATGCTTCAGTGTATTTATTTAATGTGTTGCAAGTTGAAGCTTGGAACTTTTTTGTTTAATTATTCAACTGGAGAGCCAAAGCAATGTTTGCTTCCATATAAGTTTTCCTGAGAGGGTTAATTATTTATGACTTAACATATATAATGAAAAATATAATTTTAAGTAGGATGTTATATTATTTCCACACCAGTCACCATAAATTAAACACACAGTAGGTTCCAGAAGATATGTACATATGAATTCTAAACATATTTCAGTATCTATGACACCTTTAATTTTTAAGTGGTAATTGTCTGGACTTAAGATTTCATGAGTATAACTTCAGATTTATTCTAACAAGAACATATCTCACTATTTTCACTAGTTATTATTCTTCAAAAAATTTGTGTTAACTTTATTAGGGTAACATTGGTTAATACGATTATATAGGTTTCGAGTGTCCATTTCTATGATATATGAGCTGTACATCGCATATGTGCCCACCACCCAGAGTCAAATCTCCTTCCATCACTGTCTACTTGACCCCCTTTACCCTTTACTACTCCCATCCCTTTCTCTCTGGTAACCACCATGCTCTTGTCTGTGTCTGCGTTTCTGTTTTCTTGTTGTTTTCAGTTTCATATTCCATACAAGTGTAATCGTATGGTTCTTTTGTGGGGGTACTTTAAAAAAAATGTCTTTATTGATTGTTTAGAGAGAGGAGAAGGGAGAGCTAGAAACATTAATAGTCTGCCTCCTGCACACCCCCTACTGGGGATTGAGCCTGTAACCCAGGCATGTGCCCTGATCTGGAATGGAACTAGGACATCTCAGTCCATGGGATGACCCTCAATCCACTGAGCACACCAGCCAGGCACTTACATGATTCTTAACTGTTTCTACCTCACTTATTTTGCTTAGAATAATATACTTCTTAATTAAAATAATATTAACTTCTTTAGCTAAATTCTTTATTCTCCTAAACCTTATAAAATGTATAATTTACAGGTGACCCAATGGGTAGTAGGAACTTGTAAACAACAGATGTTGCACAGCATCCAGCCACATCATTAGCAGAAATTACATGCATTTCACCTTGGTGCTTACACAGGTTTTATTGTGAGGACATTTATCTAATAATTAAAGATGAGGATTATATTGTATCATATTATCTTTATTACCATACTTTTCAACAATTATCTTACAAATATTTAATATACATTGTGAGTTTTAGATGGTGCAATAATCACATAATTATGCTGTATGTCTTCAAATTCACAAATGCGTGTATGGGTTTAAAATGTAGAAGTCCTTTCTCATCAATTCTCTGCCTTTCAGAATCAGGAGGATATATTTGGCTTGTACTCTGAGATACTCTTTAATGCCTTGCAACTAATATTTTTGGCTGACCCCTTTCTGGGCAAATGTTTCATTGCACTTCTTTGCTCCTTTGGGCTTTTGTGGGGCCATATTCCAAATTCAGCCTAACACTTTATGAACTAACTGGAGAATTTAATCATCCACTAGTTGGAGCCCTAACATTGTCCCCTTATTCTCCTGGCATGACTATCAGTAATCTTCAAGGTGATTCAAGGTGGTAGATGCTCCTTCAGCCTGAGTTGCCTGAGTGTCAACAATGAGCCAAACTCCCCTGTCAACCTGTGACGGAGACACTGTGTTATGGGAATGAGAAATAGCCAGGCCTCTCTGTGCTGATGCAAAGATTAGTACAGAGAGAAGAGTGCAACTATGAATATAAACCTAAAACATGTGCCATTGGCTTGGGGGTCGAATAGAACGTGGTAAGAGCAATGTTATCAGAACCTGGGGGTGGGGAGGGAGAAAAGACAATCATGCCAGTTTGTGAGCAGGAAAAAATGTAATAGAGAGAAGTTCATGCATTGAGGGACTTTGTGGTTTGAAAAGAAAACTCTTTTTTTTTTTTAAATCCTCACCCGAGGACATTTTTGCATTTATCTTCATATAGAACCGGAGAGAGAAGGGGATAAAGAGAGAGAGAGAAACATAGTGACCCCAAGGGGGGGGAGGCAAACTGCAACCAAGGTATGTGCCCTTTCTAACTGTGGACCCAAACTGGCCACAGCAAGAAAACACTTTCTAAACTCTTAGCAGTGAGCATAAAATTGCAAATGAATGCTTTGAGTAACAAAGGCCAATTGAACCCCCGTCTTGCAGCAAGGAGGGCACATGCTCTCTAACCAAATGTGGCCGAGGAGGGTAATTGAGAAGTCATAGCTCAGAGCCAAGCATCACAAAGACCAACTAAATTTGGAAACATTTAAGTACAGAAGCACAATATCACATGGGTCAAGTATATTCCAGAACTGAGAGATTTTCAAATTTTACAAAGGCAGTACAGTGCGTACAATTTCCATTGCAGAAAACCATGAGGAGGGAGATGGGGCCATTACCCTGTCCTCAAACACATACATAGTTCTACACCGAGTGAGAATACAGAATACAGGTGTATTCCCACCAGGTCAGGTTTTGCTGTTAAAGACTTCGTTTTCCGACTTCTGAGAGGTTAGCACTATCAATAAGAGATGCACACATAGACTGCTCTGAGAAAAGTGGTGGCTAAGACTTGGAAGCAGGAAGAACCTGTCATGAAAAGCCCTAGATGCTTCAGAAATCCCAGGCAAATACAAGACTAAACCAAGAACCTGACCTCTTCTAACATTTGCCTGAACCCAGGACCGTCAAGGTGGAGAGGCCTGCGGTGAGGATCATGATTTCATGGTTCCCAGGGAGAGCTGGGTTCCTCTGTGAGAAAAAAATGCAGCATCTTTCCTTGATGTAAATTATGGTCTTAGGCAGCCCTATTCTGTCTTTGAGCCCTGGAAATACTCTGGGCTGAATTTTTCACAATGTATGAGGGCAGAATTAAAGTCAGGGAAAAATGAGGACACTGGGAGAGGAGAAGATTCTTTCACAGGCCTAAACGAATACTGACAACTGGCAAGGTCTGCACGTACTGTCCCAGGAACTGACCTTCTAGCACACAAGGAAATGCTGCCTGGCAATGGAATGGCAAGACATTGCACTAAATCCCCAGAATGTATTGAGCTGAGAGTAGGTAGGCAAAGACCGTCTTACCTTAGAAAATCCAAGAGGAAGACAAAGCACCAGCAGAGAGTTGGAAGAGCCAAGTGAAGTGGGAATTGCTGAGCAGATAGTCGATCACCTAGAACAATCAACAGAGTGCGCCAAATCAAAGGAGAATGTGAGGATATTTCCTGAGAAGGAAATATACATTCTAGCCTGGCCAGTGTGGCTCAGTGGTTGAGCGTCAACCCGGACACCAAGAGGTCGCCAGTTCGATTCCCAGGTTGTGGACCAGATCCCCAGTGGGGGTGCATGCAGGAGGTGGCCAACTGATGCTCTCTCTCTTCGATGTTTTTATCCCTCTCTCCCTCTCTTCCTCTCTGTCTAAAATCAATAAAGAAAAAACATTTTTTTTTATACTCTGCAGCTCAAAGCATTATTTTCTTATTTTAAGATAAATCAATAAATACATGAAACGTGTGGTATTAAGTGAAAAATGTTGAGGTAAATAACTGTTAACACAAATATGTCAAATAAAAAATGAAACAAAAACAAGATGGAATCGCCAAGAGGTAAGATGAGTTCTACAATGGAACATATGCTATCGTGGCAATAATCAAACAGGTGGGAGAGGGGAAATATCCCGGACAGATTCAAGTCTTCATTTAGGACAGGCTCATTAACTTCTCTAATTACTGATGAAAAATGGAACATATTTAGAGATACCCTGAAAAATGTCTGTGCTATTTTTGGTAAAGATTAGGGGAGCAGTTCTGAAACATATTGGTTTTGGCAAACTGGTAGTTCAGGTTTCAGGAACTCTTTACACTCTTAAATACCAGTAATAATCTAAAAGAGCTGTGTGTGTGTACTTTATATCCATTCATGTTTACTGTACTAGAAAATAAAATGGAGAATAAAAATAATACATTTATTAATTTATTTTTATTGGTACATGTTAACATATAAATTTATTTTTTATTAAGAAATCTATATTTTTCCAAAAAACAAGTTAGTGAGAAGAGAGATGTTATTTCATATTTTTGCAAATCTCTTTAATGTCTGATTTATCAGAAAATACCTAAGTTCATGTCTGCTTCTGTATTTAATCTGTTTTGATACATTATTTTGGTTGCAATATTTGGAAAAGTGAGGCTATCGTAAACCTTTTCAGATACCTTTTGTCATTACACCAAAATTAGACTTGGTAATTTCTTAAAGGTTAGTTGTTATGGCCTGGCTGGTGTGGCTCAGTGGATTGGGTGCTGACCCATAGACTGAGAGGTCCCGATTCCATTCCTGGTCAGGACACATGCCCGGGTTGCGGGCTCAATCTCCAGCATGTGGCACACAGGAGGCAGCTGATCAATGTTTCTGTCTCATCAATGTTTTTCTCTCTCTTTAAAAAATAAATAAAAACATATTTTAAAAAAGTTTCGTTGCTATGAGAATCTATATCAATTAATATTTTTGAACTTCTTTACATTAAAATCCATTTGTTAACCTTGCACTTTGAATAAATCTTTATCCATGCACAGGTTTGTAATATCATGCGTTGATCATTTAGAAAGTACTGCCTACTGTGGATCTTTCAAATAGTTTGTATATTTCATTACACTATCAAAATACACACATACACACACACACACACACACACACATCTGTTTATTTTTTAAATATCTTTGAGTATTGAAAAGTGGTCAGGTCTTATAGGAGACACAAGTTTTCCAAAATTCTAATTTTTTCATAAAAGCTTAAATTTTATCATCATTAATAAAAACTATCAACTATATTTCTTTTGCCAAATATTCATGTATGAATAAGCATACTTTGTCTTTGAGTTATTCTTTCAAGTAAAAATAGTTTTCCATGACCAAGTAGCAGTTCCGCTGCCAGCTCATGCAACTGCACGAGTGTTGTTGCTGAGGGTAAGGACTATGTCAGCATGGAGCAGAACTGTCTCCTACATATGCTCTCTGACCTCACAAAGAGTATTAAAAGACATACATAAAATTCAAAGTTCGATTGCCTTGATGATTATTATTGTTTCCTCAATGATACTCTTAAGTGGAACTGGTTTTTTTTTTTTTTTTTTCCCTGAGAATGCACGGCAGTGAGCAATAAAGTCACAACCTGTACAGTTTGGTGACAATACTCTTAAATACCATTGTTTACAATAAGTGATATTTTAGTACTATTTTGAAAAGTGGTTTGATCTCACAAACACCCTGAAAGTGTCTTTGGCACCCTCAGTGAGCCACAGAAAACCCTTGGAGAACTCAGAGGAAGAAGGCTTCCCACCTACCTCATTCCCTACAACAAAGCAGAGAAGTAAGTAATAGAGAAGTTTATTCCTCTCCCACATACCAGTCTAGCCAATGTAATCTGTAAGGGAAAATCTACTTCATGAGAAAAATTAAGAAGCTGGTTTCTGCTATACTGTGGTTAACACCATCCTTGAGGACATTGTCCCCAATCAGCATAGCTGCCAACCTACCTATGCCTCAGCCACGGGAAGAGAGAAAAATCATGGGCAACTATTTTCTTTGAAGGCAGATAAAATGAAGGCTATACACAACATTCTAACTATGTCCCATTATCAGAAACTGGCTCAGCCTAGTTACCAGAAATATAGAAAAGTAAAAAAAGCCAAGAATATGCCCAGGAAAAAAGAAAGAATATATTTGAATGTACGTGCATGTGTGTTTTGATGGAAAGGGGTTAGACCGACAATCTCTCATGATTTTTGAGTTTTGAGCAATTAAAAAAAAAAAAAATTAGGAACTTCTAATTCTATAAAACAAATTATTTCTACTTCAAAGAAAGATATTAAAGTTAATAGTTTAAACAGAAAGATATTAAAATTAATAGTTTAAACATGTCAGTAGATTATTGGCAGAAAGGACCACAGAAGTTTATGAGCAGATAAATGATCATTAACCTGTTGAGCTGAAAGAAAAACCAGGGACTCCCAATTATAGTTACCTCGTCTACGGAAAATAATTCAGAAAATTCTCTTAACAACCATCAGTGACTCATAATAGGTACTTTAAGAGGATATAAATTGGAAAAAAAAAAGATATGAGTAATGACACTTTATATAGCTAATCCAAAGACAGCCTGCTTGAAATTTTGTACTATTAAGGCCAAGCAAAAATTGTTGAAATAAAGTATTTGTATAGCAAAAAACAAGCAAATCTAAACTCCTATAAATAGTGCAAAATCAATTTTTACAAATCTAGGTGTGGTCAGTTGGAGGAAGGAGAAGTGAAAATTTCTTCTAAGGTTAAACGCTCTTAAAGTAAAAGATTATTTTGGATAATGATAAAGGACAATTTGCTGGAAGGACACATTCTTGATAAAACTGTAAGCACCAAACCATGTAGCATTCCAAACATAAAGCCCAATCTATTAGATGAACAGGGAGAACTTGATAAAAATAGAATCATACTCAAGGAATGTAATATATATTTTTTAGAATTAAGAAGGTCTAGTAGAAATAAATACATGAGAACATATAGGAAATGAATACTGTAATAAACTTCACTCAGACATAAATATCTGATTTTGCATTCTATGAATATGTCTTTTATTAGTATCTGAGGAACATTTACAAAATCAACCATGTACTTGGTTCTAAGGGGAAATTTTAAAGTTTTTTAAGTGCATATTGCCATAAATTCAATAAACCCAGACATAAATTTAAAAAAAGAGATGATATAAACATTTGAATTATTTTGTTCAATATAAGAAAAACTCTCATAAATAATGTTTAATTTCTGAATCCAAAGAGGAAATATTTCTAAAATTACAATCATCAGGAAAGCTAATGAATTTGTTATTATGCTTAATAACAAAACTGATGGACCACTCACTTGGAAATGTTTTAAATGCCTTTATATTCAAAATTGACAGAAAGGAATTGGGGTAAATCCTCATCTTGTTTTAGCCTGCTTAGCTGCACTAACAAATAAGCCTACAATCGTTGCAATTTACATCAAAGATCTCTTGCTTATGTTACATAAGGGCTACATTGGCTGATGCTCTTCTCCAGACTAAATGGACAGAATTGGAACCCCAGGTTGAGATATCAGTAATTACACGGAGAATATACCATTTCATGGTCCAGGGAGAAACAATCACCACACAACTGCATTTAAAGTCTTTGCTTGCACATTTCCACTCAGCTGTTATTGACCAAACAAATTACAGGGCCAGGCGTCCTGATGTGTCCAGTGGCATACACGACTTACCTGGAAGCACGGAAGTTCACAGGACAAGAGCAGGAAAACATCGTCTTTATATAGGGACAGGAAGTGGGGAGTAAAAAGTCTGAACAATAAAACAATCTTTCATGTCTCTTACATTAAAAACTTGACATAAACCAAAATTAACAGGGGGAAGAATGCATTAAAATAAAAGCTAAAAATAATATGAAAGTATATTATATTGGGAATGAGAAAGAATATATAGCCACAGGAAGATAAATGATTGATCAAATCATATTAATATAATTTACTACACATGAATCTATGGAAACACTTAAGAACTAGTGAAACGGATGATTCCATAGTCCAGAAAAAGTTACTAGATTGTTAAAGAAATTGAAGACTCTCTATTAAACTAATTAGTAGGTAAATTAATGTTAACATAGGTGGTTTCACAACTAAAATATATCTAATTTTTGAAAGAGAAATACTGCATAACTATACTCAGAGACATTGATTTTATATACACTGAAGAACTTCATATCAAAACCTAACACATATTAAAAATGGGAAGTTATAGACTTTAATTATAGATATATATTAAAATGGAAAATAAATTATTATTAGATAAAGTTGAGTAGAATGTAAAAATAATTACAATCTTATTTTTTATGGAAGTAGAAAACCAATATTAGAATAATTATTAAAATAAGTTATTATATCTTCAAATGAATGGTTTTAAAAAGTCATTATGTGTTAAAATGTGCATAAAGGAAGCTTGCCAAAGTCTGGGAACCATTCTTAATAATAGTCTTAAGTGGTATAGGGATAGAGGAAATATATGCATATAATAATTCTAGACACTTGAATTATTGCAACAATAATGCTTCATTTAAACCCATTTCAAATCTCAGTAACTTCCAACAACCACATTTATTTTTCTACTGTGATGGTTAATTTTACATGTTAACTGGGTTAGGCTATGGTTACTTGGTCAACACTAGTCTAAGTTTACTCTGAAGGTATCTGTAGATGCGATCAGCATTCACAATTAGCTGACTTTATGTAAATCAGATTATCCTCCTGATGTGGGTAGTCCCTCCAATCATTTGAAAGCTTTAAAAGCAAAGACTGAGGTTTCCTAACAAAAGAATTCCACCTTAAAACTGCCACAGAAATGCTGCCTCAGTTTCTAGCCTGATGGCCTGCTCTACAAATTTCAGACTTGACAGTTTTCATAATCTCATGGACCAATTCTTTACAATAAATCTCCATATCTTATTCTCTGTTTCCATCTTTCTCCTCTATATATCTTATATATATGCACATATATATATATATATGCATATATGCATAGCCCATGACACAAACAATAGACAAGAGAAGGCCTAGGGTGCGGTGGCAGCCAGGTGGAAGGGGACGGGGGGTGGGGTGGGTGGGAAGGGGACATCTGTAATAGTCTCAACAATAAAAAAATTAAATATATATATGAAACATATCTGGGATATATGTCTTTGGTTATGTTTCTCTGGGATTCAGGTCTATGACACATAAGTTCACCTCAGGCACAGGTCAATACATTCTTACTCACAAGCTGGTAGGACAGGCAAACCACCACACAATTCCATTTAAAGCTTCTACTTGAATTGTATCTAATTCCACCTCATTGTACAAAGCACATCACTTGGTCAAAACAAAATCAGAAGGACAATAAAAGCCTACATATCACAATACCAGAATTCAGATGATAATTTTTGTGTAACTTAGAGAAAAAAAAGAATTTTTTATATCATAATTATTTATGATTAGTTTTGGAAACTTTGATGGATAAAATAAGACAGTAAAATATAGTAAGTGGTTTATTATTTCAAAAATAATAGATAAAGATCACTAATTTTTGTTATATTAATTTACTTTTAAGGCAATCCATTTTATGATAAATTATACTAAATAACAGGATAATAGTTAGCAGTAGTTAGGGAAGATTTTATATATATGTATAAACATATATATACACATATATATAATTTAAAACCAGTATACCAATCAGCATTAGTAAATATATTTGATGTTATTTTACTTAATCTCTTAAATTTATAAATTAATTAATGATTTCAATTTTATATGGACCACATATATTAGAAATTTGTCCAAAATACTTCAGAAGAAAATATGATGAAAAAGAGTTGTCTTAATAGATGATAAATTTAGAATAATGAGGACTAAGATGTTAACACTGATGAGAAGATTTTTAGGACAGAATAAAAATATTTGTAGTGGAGGTAAATCATATATTATATTTTATTCATATTATTGTCCCTCGCTATTGCCTTGTAGCTTTAGGGACAAGGTGAACAGTGGGATATTAGAAGTATGAGTTCATTCCTATTGGTTCTGTTTAGTAAAGTCTTCAAGAAAAATGAGCACAAAAAATTATTGGCTAGTTTGTAAGAGTGAAAAACGCAACGTATTTTTCAAAGAAAAAAGCAAGATATGGAGATGTGGACACAATATAATTAGCTGCTATACAATTTTTTACAAAGCACAAAATGTCAAGAAATCTATACATTCATGAAATTAGTTGCATTGGATATATGTGAATAATGAGAAAAGATACGTGGTATAAAAGGATTTTCATTCTCCTGATTACTTTGATGGAAGCAGAGGGGAAGGGTTAAAGTAAGACAACAGTAACAATATCCTTAATGTTCTAAGTAGAAGAGCCCATATCACAACCCTGTAACACATTATTTGCAGGAGTAAAATGGGGCTGGAAGGGAAGACATCAAAAAAATAGGTAGGAACATACATTTGGGGATTATTTCATTCTCCCTGCCTAAAGCTCACGTTGAATAAAATTTCTAAGCAAAATCTGGTCCTCATTTAAGCACCCTTAGCCAACACACAGAGTTGATGAACAGAAATGAAATTCCTCTTCTCCGACTCCTCTAATCTAGGACTTCCTCAGCCATCACATCAAACTGCACTGGAGTCAGTTGCCCTCATTGTCCATTCTGTAAGGAGAGCTCACAACAGCGCAGTCATTGTGGTAAGCAAGGGGGACAAAATATTGAACAAAACAAACACTGTTCCTGTCATTTCAGCATAATTTATCTTATAAAATGATAGTAATCAAACCATTACAATAAACCCTCAGGAAGGCTGTGATAATGCAAATACACAGTGTTCAGAAGAAGTACATTTTCTGGGCATACACCTCAATTTAAGTGGGTCAGTGAGGTTTTCCCAGAAAGAGGGGGTCAAATCTCAGACTTAAATGATAAATATCCGTACTCTTCTGTTATCCAACATTTATCCAATATCTGTAAATGTAGTTCATGAACAAATGCTGCACTTGAGGTATTTTCCCTTCTAGAATAAATGATAAATGCACTGATTTCAAACCTTGAAAAAAAATGCAACATAACAGAATAAAGTTAAAGTAAGGATTATCACTGCAGAGAAAGATTTTAAAAGATGATAAATAGAAAATTTTGAAGGCTTTGCTTTTACCTTATTATAAGAATCAAGTGAGATTTACTAGAAAAGCAAGAGAAGAAAATCAGAAGGATGAATTCATTTACTGAGATGAAAGATATACAAATGGGGAGAATTTGTTATATGGTGTAGTATTGAAAAGTGATATTAATGATAAAAATTATAGCTGCTTTAAAACATTTTCAGATATATTAATTATTTAACCATCTCAAAATCCCTATGGAGTATATTATAGGTTAGGAAGGTCAAAATACAATCTTGGAATTTAATCTGTGCCAAAAGCACTAAAGAGATTAATTAATATTGCAGCAAGGGATGTTGTGGCATTAAGCTCAAACTTGGATTTGAACTCTCATAAGAGAAGAATAGGACAAAGAAGAAAATAATGAAATAAGTAATTCTAAGTGTACAAAATGGAATAATAGATCTATCAAGAAGAGGCCAGGGTGACAGAACTGAAAAATAACTGCACATTTTATAGGAAAAACAACACAGAAAAACCAGAGATACTTGAATTTGGAGATGAAAGCATTCACTGATAAAAGAGAAACTATCCTAAAGCTAAATAATACACATTGTGATTCTTTGAAATCCAGGGATAGAAAGAGAACCCTATATGCATCTTAGTGAAAACAATTATATTTATATATTAGCAACATAGGAAGAGTAATTATGTGCCTTAACTTCTCAGTTTTTTTATTTTTTATTATTATTTTTATTTTTTTAGGTTTTTTAAAATTAATTAATTTATTTTTGTTACAGATGTTTCTCTTTTTTCACCCACTGATTCCCCCCTTCCCCTCCCTCCCTGCCCTGTCCCCAGCTTTGTTGTCCATGTCCATTGTTCATGCATACATGCATATAAGTTGTGTGGTTTATCTCTCCCCCACTACCCCCTCTTC
Organism: Molossus molossus; assembly: GCF_014108415.1. Classification (NCBI taxonomy): domain Eukaryota; kingdom Metazoa; phylum Chordata; class Mammalia; order Chiroptera; family Molossidae; genus Molossus; species Molossus molossus. Next base: position 25,177,554 of record NW_023425366.1, on the reverse strand, counting down.
TGGGGATTGTCAGTCTTACCCAAATTTCATGTCTCTGGGACTATCTCATTCCTCAGACTGTTATGTTCATTATATTCCACAAATAAGTGAGATCATATGATACTTGCCTTTCTCTTTTTGGCTTGTTTCGCTTAGGATGACACTTTCCAGGTCCCTCTATGTCGTCTCAAAGGATAAGAGATCTTTCCTTCTTACAGCTGCATAGTACTCCATTGTGTATATGTACCACTGCTTTTATATCCATTCGTCTACTGATGGACACTTGGGCGGTTTCCAGATCTTAGCTATTGCAAATAGTGCTTCTACAAAGATGGGGGTACATATATTCTTTCTGATTGGTGTTTCAGGCTTTGTAGGGTATATTCCCAGAAGTGGGATCACTGGATCAAATGGAAATTCAATTTTTAATTTTTTGAGGTAACACCATATTGTTTTCCATCGTGGCTGCACCAGTCTGCATTCCCACCAGCAGTGTACTAGAGTTCCCTTCTCTCCACACCCTCGCCAACACTTATTGTTTGATTATTTGTTGATGGCAGCCATCCTGACAGGTGTGAGGTGATATCTCATTGTTGTTTTAATCTGCATCTCTGTGATGATTAGTGATGTTGAGCATGTCTCTTAGCCATTTGTATGTCCTGTTTGGAGAGGTGTCTATTTAGTTCCTCTCCCCATTTTTTAATTGGGTTCTTTGTCTTCCTTTTGTTGAATTGTATGAGCACTCTATATATATTGGAAATTAACCCCTTATCTGATTTATCATTGGCAATTATGCTCTCCCATATAGTGGGTAGCCTTTCTGTTTTGATGATTGTATCTTTCGCTGTGCAGAAGCTTTTGAAATTGATGTAGTCCCATGTGTTCATAAAGAACACATTGGAAACTTCTCAGTTTTTAGGAGCACACAATGGCTGAGATCAATTCATCTCATTCTGAAGTCATTTAGTGCTGCTGTCTGTCAACAGGACTACAGGGAGCACTGTGGATCTCAAATACCAGGTTCCCTGCCCTCAGGGTCTCGGTCACTGTAATAAGTTCCAGGGGTACCAGTAGTTCTTCAGACAATCAAGATAGTCTGAGGCCAGTATATATTATTTATGACCCCAGGAGAAGAGTAAGAGTGACCTTTTACTTTTACCAAGTCTGTGAGGGGGACATGTTGCCATATCCAGTGTGATGGATTCAGGGAGAAACTGTAGGCATGGTTGACACAGGCTTGATCAGCAAGTTGGTTCCAGTTGATCTCATCTGAATCTACATGTGAACATCAATGTGAGTGACTCAGACCCTTCAGGCTACAGTTGTAGTCATGACCCCAAAGAGGGGCAGTTGAAACTAATGATCTGTATACTTCCAAGCGGCAGACCATATGGCTGTGCCCTTGACCACAGCCCAGGTGTTAGTAAGAGAACCTGTCATGTCCTTAGGAGCACTGTCTAAGGTGAAGGAAATGACTGCATTCATCCCCTTGTGCCGAGTGGCTCCTAGTGGTTGGCCTTCCAGAGTTCTCACTGAGGCTGGATTGCTGCTACCACCCAAATGACACCAACACCATTGATCTTAGCCAAGCTTTCAGTCAACCAGGCCCAGGCATTTAGGAGAATCTCTAAATCAAGGGTCACATTTGGTTTTGACTTGGAAATCAGAGTGAAGAATTAAGCTTCCCACCAAATGTAACTGCTACTTTTTCATGTACGACAGCTTGTCTGTGCTCTTGAATATAGAATTTTTGTTTCACACTGAGGATTAGACCCTTACTTATTAGTTGTTGAATCTCATTCAACTCATCTCTAACTGGGCTCAATAAAACAGGGGCTCAGTTTTAATAAAGTAAGTTAATAGATCTCTCTCTCTCTCTCTCTCTCTCTCTCTCTCTCAAATGTTGTATTTGGGGGCTTCTTCAGGCAGGTGGCGATATTCTTCTGGGAAATAGCTTCCTGAAATTTCTGCAGCAATTACATCTTTAAAACTCTGATTTCTCTTTCTCCCCCTGAGATTCTATGTTACTTCTGCTGGAGCAGCCTGGAGGAGACAGAGGTCCCCTCTCTGCAGTACTACAGGTAGTTGTCCCTGAATTGGGAGAATTCTCTCTTACACGTAATGGATAAGAAGGACATAGGGTAAACAACAGTCTGATTATATCTTTAGCAATGGAAATATACAACCAAAATTCTTTAAATATGCCTTTGGGACACACAAGACGACTTAAATTTCTCTTCACTGGTCCAAATCCCCATTCATTGAATTTGAGCATTTTTCCCCCTACAAGAACAACCGCCAAATTTATAAGGAGATTTATTTGAAAGATAGCTAAATCCTCTTAGTTCTATTTCTCTAATTGATATAAGTAGATAAATCAAGTGGCTGATCTTTGTCATTTTCTGTCTCTCTTTTATAACAGAACACCTGATACAGAGTATGTATTCAACTTCAGTAAGCAGTTGTAGAGCACGGGATTGCTCTAAGGAACTGAAAGGATTTATGATGTTGGAGATGCAAAGAATCTTACAGTTCTACGTCGTCTGAGCTCCTAGACTCAACATAATTTTTCATGTCCATCAACCCCTAATATAATGTTAAACACATAGTGTGTACTAAATACATATTTTTGAAAGAAAATCTAGTATTTAGTGAGTGAATAGTGAGCAATCATTCTCACTTTTTTCTCCCTAGAATACAGCACATCAAAGTAAAGATGGAAGCATGATTACACATCTAAAAGCCTAGGATAGAGTGAGGATAAAACTATAAATGCAAACAAATATTATTTATGGAAAACAATAAGATTCTTCATAACATTTTCACAAGTAATGTGAGTAATATTATTTATACAATTTAGAAATTAAACTAATTAACTTACCTAAGTGAAATATCATTTCTTTATAGTAAATTGTTTATTTAATATTAAATATCATGGTGTGTAATTTTTAAGCGAATCCTCCATTTATATGGTACATAACAAATCTATTTCAAATGGAGATTGGTATCACTCTATCTCATTATAATATGATTTCGAGGTAAGAATAGCAAATTTTGAAAGTAACTTAAAAGTTAAAGATATTTTAAATGACTTTTTAAAAAACATATTTGTCCATCAGGTGATTTGCTGCATTGTTTAAGATTGGTATGGTCCAGTAAGAACATAATACCTATACAAATGTTTGTTTTACTCTTTCTTCTACTAGCCTTTTTACTTTTTCTTTAACCCAGACATTATATACAAATAATAGTTTCTGTTTTATTCAACTAAATTGCTTCCTAAAATCAGGTTTGCACAACTTATATCACCCAACATCTTTCTTCAGAAATGGACAATTGAACCAATATTAACGTACAGTGGATTTTTCAAATAACCTGGCTCAGAATTGTTAATTTCTGTTCCTTATCACAATCATTCCCAAATAATTAATTCCTTATTATTTAATAATTTCTTAAATAATAACAATGGTACATGCAATCAATTTCAACACTATATTTTCTTTAAGCTTCTAATTAAAAATATATACATTGACTTATTATTTTAATCTTTTATATTGATATCATACCAAAATAAGCAACTTTTCTTATAGTAAATTTTATTAAAAATATTTCTTGTAATAAAAATAAGTCCTATTTTATTTTTTTACTTTTTTTTTTTTTTTCTTTTATCCTCACCCAAGGATATTTTTCCATTTTTTGTACAGATAGAGTGGGAGGGAGAGAGAGGAAGGGAGAGAGAGAGAGAAACATCGACGTGAAGGGACACATCGAGTGGCTGCCACCCGCACGACCAACCAGGGCCGGGGACAAACTGCAACCGAAGTACGTGTTCTTAGCGGGAACCGAACCCGGGTCTCTCCGGACCGCAGGCCGACGCTCTAACCGCTGAGCCAAACTGGCCAGGGCGGTCCTATTTTAAATTTTATTAAACTGAATAAAATGAGACTTCACTTTCTAAGTTGGTACCTTAAAAATGGCAAATGCTTCTTTGTGAACATGTAACAGGTTTTATTGTGGTAAGAAAATGTAAAGTTGTAATACTTTCTTTTTGGAAATCACTGACTGACTGGGTTGTATTTTGCATACTATGGGATACTTGAAGAATCTACACCTTTGGTGAAATTTGTACCTGATGTGGCTTCTCTACTTTGGAAGGAAACAGCTGTTTCCCTAATGTTCCTGTGGTTTTATGAACACACTGTTTCCTTTATGAGACAAAGTGGATTCAAATGCGTTCTCTTGACTGCCTCCAGAAACAAATTTCTCATATGTTTTGTAACCGACTATTGCTTGATAAATGTTACATGGCAGATTATGCTAGGTGTTATGCCGAGGGCTCCGTAAGTGCTGCCATTTGCTTGTTTACTTTCTTCTCAGGCTGGGGAATAGCTTTGTGAACTCCAAGCTGTAACGAAGAGCAACAGAGTGGGGAGAGAGACATTTGGTATAATACTTCATTGACTGAAAAGGAAATTGGATTTTACCTATTCCAAAGAAGGTCACAAATTTTGTTTTTAAATGGGCTAAAGTATACTTATTTAATAAGACGTGGGCCCAAAATAGAAAAGTTTTTTTAATCCTGGGCCACCAGCAATGTGCAATAACATATTTTTTTATATAATTTCTACATTTGGTAACCTTAAACTTTTATTAAAACTTTGATGGATTGTTTTACATATTGGTTTTCGATCTTCTTATATGGATAAAGTAGACCTATTTAAACACAGAACTCCTTATGTGGGAAGTAGAGTTATTTATATTTGACATAAATTTCTGGAAGTGATTTATATGGTTGTTAAAATGTATTAAGCCAATATTGAAAGGAGAATGTTGTTAAATATATGTGCACAGTACTTACGCTGACAGGAATTCTAATTTCGTCATTTTCTGAATTGCTTTAAGAATCATTTTCAATGCATTAGATGAACTGCATAGAAAGTTGAGAACAGAAAATGAATTAAATTTGGGATTGTATAACATATTAAGCTGCATGGATTTTGAATTCATATCCCAAAATATAATGAAATACTATCTTGTCTCAAGCTGTTTCTTCTAATAACTATAGATGCCTATTGCATATGAACTGCCTATATATTTCATTATAAATATATTATTATCTTCATTATAATTTACTCTAAGTTTTCTAAGATTATACTTAAGGATATAGGAGGAAAAATATTTAGCAGGAAATACTGATATGGGAACTTCAGAGTCAATAAATGAGTAGACATGCCTAAAATTGAAAAAGATAAATGCGGCATGACTAACAGTGCCTAGCTCTTAGTAAATTCATATAAATCATTGTAAGTACTATTTTATTTTTCGTTCAAGTTAGTGTGGAAAAGTATGAGTGTAAAATAAATATTTTAAGACTAAAATTTCAAAAAATAAATAGTGGTTGAGTATAAACACATTTCTTACTGAATTAAATCTCATGCTGAATGATATAAAATTATTTGTCCTATGAAGGTCTATATAATTCAAAGTTTCCTATATTACATTTCTCATATTATGCCCATGAATTCCAAATTACGTGTGTCATCCTTCATTTCAATAACGTTACAAGTTTCAGTAATTCACAAACCTGGGAAGTCAAACAAACACCTTGTCGATCTTCATCATTTCTTGCACTCATATTTCATCTTGTAAATTTTACAAGCCATCTGGGGACTCTTGGAAGAGCATTTGCTAACATCTGTTTTCATCGAAATCCATTCCACAGCTTTGCCTACTGTCTTGTGGATTATAATTGTTCTCTGCTGCTCCAGCTGCTGTCTTACTCCCCTGGTAAGGCCACCACCTCTTTACCGCCAGCACCTAAAAAGGCATATCCCTAACACACAGCTGTTTTTATGGAGGTTTGTGATCACCTAGTAGTAGTTCTTCACAGCCCAACGAAGAACATTTCAAAATTGGAATTTCTATCTTAGATATATATTTGCTGCTCCTTGACAAAGGGACTCCCTCATGGGAGCTGGACTGTTGTCCATTTTCTACAATGACCTTGATTAGTTCCTCTCTCTACCCAAACCCTCTTTCTATAAATTCTCTCTGGTTCAGTGACCTGAAACTCTTCTTTGAAGTCCATTTTTGGGAAACACCAAATTTCTACGAATTTCTCTGTTTAAAGCTTCTCTATTTCTACAATGCTTGGAGAAGTGTGCATATTTTTTTAAATAAAAAATCACGTGTCTCATTAAGAGCATTATTTTATTCCTACAGACATAATTAAAGTAATATATTTTTCTTTTATACTTTTAAAAGGATTTATAATTTAATATACTTCAAAAAATTAAATGTTAAAACCAACATACATAAGAGGCTTGTTGAGAACTGAAAGGCAGCTATAATATGTCAATAACCTCTTTATAATAACATTCATTAAAATATTCATAGAAATGTTCAAGACTAAGTTAAATAAGATATTTTGTACACTAACTTACCTAAGTATACTTTTTGTTAAGATCAGCCACAGTACTGCTTCAGGTAAGCACAACTATCAGGTTGAAAGGTATAGCAAATGTTTTTGTGTGTTATATTTTCTATGGACCTAGATGTCAATATCAGTTGGGAAGATTTTGTTAAACCTTTAAAAAGACAAGCTGTTGTTAATTCACAAAATGACACCTTGAAGTGCATAGTTATTTTTTTGTGGTGGGGAATTTTAATTTTCTTCCCCTTAACTCCAGGCCAAATATTCTTGGAAGGTGTAGTGATACCTCCAAGTCTACTTAGGTTCTCTCCATATTCCAGGAACCATCCATTTCATCACGTGACAAGTATGGAGCCTGTCCCCATGGTGTGAGAGGGGCTGTAATGGAAAGAGACCACAATGGCTGAACTCCTCATGTGTATTGCACATTTGAAAAGGTCTTTGACTGGTTGACTTCAGTGTGCAATTACCTCCAAGAGTATTTTTGAAATAGACTATTTTAAATTTACAAAAACATTAAAAAGAGAGTGCAAAGAGTTCCCACATACCCCATACCCAATTTTTCCTATTATTAACATTTTTCATTAGTGTGGTGCCTATGTTACAATGAACAAACCGATATTGATATGCTCCCATTAACTAAAGTCCATTCTTCATTCAGATCATTACCATCAATAGTATTTTCCCTTTATAAAATGTATTTGACTTTCTGAGGAGTTAAACTGGATTTATTATAATACTACTAATTTCTAAATAGGATGTTGGCAATATTTTATTTTATTTTTCTTCAAATAAAGCACCTTAAACATATTGATTGCTCTCAGAAATACTAGCCTATATTTTATCTTTAAATATGATTTTGAAATTATGAAAAAAGTCTTTCAGAATCTGAAAGACAGAAAATGAAAGGCCATCCTGAAAGCTGATACTAAATTTGTTTTAATCTTTCAAAAAATTAAAATGCTTCTATTTATCAAAGATAACAGTCCAAGAAATATTGTATTATATAAAGATCTTATTTTCTTCCTGTTAAAACCATGGGATAAAGTGTTAACTGAGCACTATATAGGTAAACATATTTACTTGTGAAACAAATATCTGTATTACCTCATTTTAAAAGTGGATTTTGAATTTCAAAAGTTTTTAATTCTTTTCTGAAACTGTAACAGAGATTACTATGTGCTATGAACTTAATGTTTGTTTTTTTCCCCAAGTCTATATATTGAAGCCCTAACCCCCAATGTGATGACATTTGGAGGTGGGGCTTTGGGGAAATTATTGGTCCATGAGAGTGTAGCCCTCATGAATAGGATTAGTGCCCTTATAAGAAAAGACATGAGAGAGAGAATCTTTTCTGAGGATACAGCAAGAAGGCATACTTCTGCAAACCAGGAGAGAGGGCTCTCACCAGAAACAGAGTCAATGACGCCTTGCTCTTGGACTTCCTAGCTTCCAGAACTATGAGAAATAAATTACTATTATATAAGCCACACAGTCTATGGCATTGATTATAGCATCCAAAGTGACTAAGACAGTGTCAAAAAAATATATTAGTGCAATCTTAATTTATTCTTCCATTAGCTTTGTGACAAAATTCAAGACAATTTGTTGTCATCAAAATTTATTTGCAATCAAGGGGAAAATGCTGTAGCCTCCCATGAATATTTTAAAAGCAAAATGAGCACACTGCTATGATGGGCTGGGCAAACTGTTTGTTTAAAGTAATTAGAATTTGACTTATTAAAACTTGTTGGTAAAGTGAATGTGAAAAACTTCATATTGTTAAACAGCCATAACCCTACTGATCAGGGAACCTACATTTCTTAATTCGTGGTTTAATATATTATATAGAAAAATTAATGATACACTTGAACTGTCAGATTTCACACTGAATTTATAATATCAGTTCGTTAAAATGGTAAAAAAAATAAAGGCAATATTCAGAATGAGTTAAAGAAGACAACAAATGCCTGTATAGTTGTCAAAGACAATGTCATATCCAACTCTTGTAATCTAGGGAAATTACTTCTGGCAGACACTAGTACCATTTAACCATTTTAAGACATGCATAACTGATGGACATAGACAACAAAGCTGGGGATGGGGTTGAGGGGGTCATTGGGGGAAAAAGGAGAAACACCTATAACCAAAATAAATTAATAAAAATAATTTTTAAGAAAGACATAAAATGATGTTTTAAAAACTGTAATGTACAAGACATATTTATTCAATTCTTTTTGTTCTTGATAAAAGTTCACTTAGATGGAATATAAAGTTCAGAAACGTTAACAATGTTGAAGGAAGTGTGGCAACCACCTTAACAATGTTAACCCCCAAGACAGACTGTGGAAGAAATGAGAATAAACATCCCAGAAAATCTTTACCCCTTACAGTTTTCCTTTGCTTTGTTTTTTTTCTGGTTTTGTGTTACCTTACAGATAGACCATACCCACAGAAAGTGCGAAAGCATGTAACTTCAGGATAAAAATAGCTCTAATGCACACTGTTCAATAGTCACCTATCAAGAGGTAAAATGTGGCCAGTCGCCCAGAAAGCTCGGTGTTCCTATCTCTAGCCATGTTATAAACTTTTCTTTTCAGAAGTAACCATAAACTATAACTTGGGTGATATCTGTTTCCTTGTTATTCAAAGTTCTATTTTCTCTTCTTTGGAACTTATTCTAAGTTTAATAATAGTAGAGTTTCTTTTCTGTCTTACTTTATGGTCACAATTTTCAGAAACAACTATGTGATTGCATGCAAATTTCTCCATTTCCATTGGCTAAATACTTCCATGATGTTTGAGAATAAACAGTTTAGCTATACATTGTGCTGTTAATGGAGCTATGTGTATATATGTAGTTAGGTTGGGAAGCAGATGTCTTACAATCTCTTTTTCTCCATGAAAGAAAGAAGGCAGATGCCACAGTCTTATCTTCATGTAAATATGCCGATAATAGAAGTTCTGATACATAAACTAATGGTTTTGCTCAGAGGTGAATCTTTATGCGAGGGATGATTTTGGCCAGATGTGTCTGGTTTAGAATTGCTATGAGAAATGAACCTGGTATCTGTGGACTTATTGGGAATGGTTCCTGGGAAATTTTTAGATGAACTGCATATTTGGATTAAAAATAAAAACACCTCATAATCTAAATTGCTTTCTCTTAGCCTCATTTAGAAACTTCATCTTATTCTCAGTAATCAACATGTATCTGATGAGAAATATATCAGGGGAGCTATGTAGATTCTCCTGGATTTCTCCCTACTTCTCCTGGGGCCCCTGATTGCCTGTATCCTAAAAATTATTTGTAAACTGTGTTATTGGGTAAGGTTTTTGATTTGTGTGAGTTTGACTGTCTCAGTCCTGCCCTTTATGATACTCAAGAGTAGACAGTGCTTTGAGCCCGCACATGCATTTCCCAGCTGCTGTGGAGTCAGCTGACAACGACTGGGCTGCTCTCCTCGCTCCACATTGCTCTTGCCTGACAGGGAGCCACTTTACCTGGGGAGAGACCTGCGTGAAACTGCATACTATAGTCACCCTACAGCTTCTAACTCACCATATTTTCTTTCAATTCTGCTTCAGACTCAGCCTTAAAAGCTCCCCTCTTTCTCTCTTCCTTCCGCTTTCCCCTTAATTATTAGGTAGATGAAATGATCTTTTATGATATTGTCCTTTCCTCTTTCCCCTATAATCTAGCTTCTCATGTCTGTTTTGCTACATAAGCCCTGCTCATATCTTTAAAGCTAATCATGAGCAGTTGATATTAACTGGGTAATTGATAGTAGTTGGTAATTGTACTGGTAGCATTTGGTAATAGTAACTGCTAATTAATTTTTATATTTTTCATTGTAAGTATAACACTGTTGTATATTTCTTATTCATGAATTTTGCTTACTTTTTTTTTTATCAAGACTCTCATGTTTTCAATATTTTGTAATAAGCTTGCATGTAATAAAAAATTGCAATTATTGGTATATATCTCAGTGATAGCCCTTTATTCTCCACCTCCAATGGCCAATCTTAAATATGCTATGTTGCATGCTTTATCTTCTTTTTGTTTCTACATGTGGAAGCACAGTGAAGTCTGAATTTACATAGGAAGTGGCCAATTATTATCTGTGTTCCTCTATATTCTCAACCTTCCTTGAAATTTGTCTCATCATGAATTTGTTCTTGTTAATAAAATGAACTGAGCTAGCATATATCATTTCCAGATGCTTCACAGGAAGGAAAGTTCTCTGAAATGGTGGAACCACACAGAGAAGCCCAGAGAGCAGCCAATATACCTTTCACTGTGCAGAGATCTTAGGGTGGTTAAAGCAGGTAGATTCTCATTCAAATTACAGGTTTAGGACTGAACATTAGACTTAACAAGGTGGAGATTACTGGTGAAATTGACAAAGGCACTTGTATCATGGTGGGGCAAAGCCTGACTGAAGTAAATGTAAGTGAACACAGGAAGTTGTTTAGAACTGCGGCAAGGCATTTGTATGTAGTTACAGAAATGGTGTGATAGACTGATAGATCTGAAGAAAGAAGGAAGATTTTTTTTTCTTAATACGTAAAAGAGTAAAGCATGTTTAAAATGCAGATGTGAATAATTTGGTTGAGTAAGGAAACCTGATGATGCTAAAGAGAGATTCTAATTGCTGGACTACCATCTTGGGGGAGAGATACTGGGTCAAATGTACACTTGGAGTGGATGACCTTTGACAAGAGTAAGGATGTGTTGACCTTTGGACTCCATCACCTATTAGTTTTAGGAACCATCTCTCAGATTTAGTGCTCAAGGGCTGCTTACTCTAATCTACATTGTTTTCCAGTGAATTAGCAGTCTGAGTAGAGACTGAGAGCTGAAAGTATTGATACTTATGTTCTAATGGGTTAATTTCCCATAATTGGGTTCTGTACTAGCAAGCCACTATCAATGTCCATATTTCTCTGTGGTGATTATCTCATATTGTGTTTTATATGGTTTATGTGGTCTGCTGAGTTGTCGGGCCTGTCCAGGATATTGTGGGCTTCATTTCTAAATCCTGTGGCCCTAACGCCTTCTAACAGATTTGCTTTCAATTTTTGTAGCCTAAGAGAAGCAATGCCAGTCGATCTAAGAATTCACCTTTGTTTTCAAGACCTTAATCCTCTAAATAAAACAGAGGGTGTGTCTTACAGATTACTGAAAAGAGAAGTCCAATGCAGCTACTTATCGTCCCATCATCAGGGCACTGTGCTTATTATACATTAGCTTGTTTTTGTTTTTCTCTTTGCATAAATATGTCATAATTACCTCATTTCTAGTTCTGGTTTCTTCTCTGCCAACACTTTTATTCCTTTGGTCATTAAAAGTGGAACCAGAAGTTGGAAGTATTTATGGGATTATGATTTTTTGATGGAGTCTTATTTTCAAGGAACTACAAAGTATAGTTTTTGGACCTTCAACCTTATATTATTTTTTATATTGTCAGTACTATAAATGCCCCCCCCCATTTTCTCCAACTTGTCCCACCTCCGCCCAGCTCGCCCCCCTCCAGCCTTTACTATACTATTGTCTATGTCGATGGGCTATACATATATGTTCTTTGGCTAATCTCTTCACCTTCTTTGATCCAGTCCCCCCAACAATGCCCTTCCCTCTGACATTTGTCAGTCTGTTCCATGTATCCATATCTCTGGTTTTATTTTGTTCATCAGTTAATTTTTTTCTCTAGATTTAACATATAAGTGAGATCATGTGGTATTTGTCTTTCTCTGACTGACTTATTTCACTCAGCATTATAATCTCCAAGTCCATCCATGCTATCTCAAAAGATAAGATTCCTTCTTTTTTTATAGCCACATAGTATTCCACTGTGTATATGCACCACAGCGTTTTTATTCACTCATCTACTGATGGGCACTTGAGCTGTTTTTAGATCCTGGCTACTATAAATAATGCTGCCATGAACATGTGATTTGTCATTAGTGACAAATACCGGACCTTATACAATTTGACACTCAAGAGAATTTCAAATTCTTATCTCTTTTATTTCTATAAATTGTGGGTTCTAGTAAAACTGTTTTTTTATTCTCTTAAATATAAATCTTCTTTCTTTTTTTTCCCCTCACCTGAGGACATTTTTGCATTTATAGAGAAGGAGGAAGAGAGAGAGAGAAACATCGATGTGAGAGAAACACATTGACTAGTTGCCACCCACTGGACCCCAACTGAGGCTGGGGACAAACTGCAAATGAAGTATGTGCCCTCAGTGGGAACCAAACCTGGGCCTCTCTGGTCCGCTTGCCTAAGCTCCAACTGCTGAACCAAACTGGCCAGGGCTAAATCTTATTTCTTGAAATAGTCACTTTTCATTTTACGCAAGCAATACTGCTGAACTTCCCAGCTTCATTTACTTTTATATGTGTGACTAAGTAACTTTCTCTTGATCTTTGAATCAGAATTAATCTTTCCCTCCCTCATGCTTCCATTACTCAGATTAGGATAAAAGTTGAAGTAGCCGTCATGTGTATGGGTCCATTTCATTGTCTGTACAAATGTTCACACTGAGAGGATCATGGATAGAGGCTCATTTACTGCACAGGTATTACTTCCTTATAACATTCTTAAGCTATCAGAGAAATATCTCCTTACAAGCTTTGTTTTATTCAAACCTCTATTCTCTTATTTGCTAGAGATTAGTGAATATATCTTATTTAATAGTTTTTCACCCTTAAAATTCTTAGTCCATTGCTTAACATATAGGAAGAGTTTTATCAATGTTTGTTGGATGAGACTTGAGATTTTTTTGTTTTAGCCTGAGTGAATCCATGGTTATAGAGCTAATGAGAAAAAGAATTTTGGATATTTTAAAGTATAAATGAAGGGAATATAGATGCTAATGAATAGTTATTTAAATACTATTAAATCAATGCATTCTAATAGGAAAAATAGCCAAGTTGCCCCTTAGAATATCACCAATTGGTGTGAGTCAAATTGTTTTGTTTTAGCCAAAACAAACAAAAAAATTTTTTGGCTATAGTTTTGCTCAGACATTCTTTTTAGCAGCAGTTTATCATAATTCTAATGAATACAAATTGATGAAAAAAAAACTGTCAATAAAATTTAAACAAGTTAGCAAATTGTGTATACCGCAAGGTATCCAAATGCACAAACCTTTTGCCTACTTGGTTACATCCCTCTCCCGTTTTTTTGCAGATGAGAACACAAAGTTCATCAAAGTCACCAACAATTCCTACCAGACCATAATGACTTAAAATAACTGACACATAGAAGATTGAGTTCAATAATTCCTCTCTTTGAATAAGCATTAATTTTTCTCAACATTCCTTAAAATCTTGAAAAATAATAGGCTAACAGTTTATTAGGAGGACAGAAAATACATTTTTACATAATTTACATGTGTGCAATTATTTTTGTGAGAAGAGAAAATCGTTATCACAAATGTGATATTTTGGGTTAGGGAAACAAAAAAGTCTTTAGTTTTTTAGTTCTGTTGTGTTATTACTCTAAAACCTTTACAAAACTTTATAGTGCATATATACTCACTGCAGTAATTGTTCTTTATTAAGCTACAGTGTTATACAGATGTTATAGGTTATTTTTGTCAATGTTTCAACTTAACAACTATAATTAATACACTCCTTTGATATCTCTGTGGGCACAGGTGTTCCTGAATACACAAATAAAATATTGTGACTAGTTTTATAATTGAAAGCAAGTTTCTTAACAATGAAATGCTCAGAAACTGAATAGAATTACAATTACTTTGTGAAAAATATAATTTTTAATACAGCAAGATAGGGGATGAAAAGACTGTTATAGCAATTGTTGAATCGAATATATGATACAAGTTTCTAAAGAGTCTCTGCAACTTTGGTGGTGATGGTAGTGAGGTAGAGGCTTATTTCTTCCTTTGCCCTTCTTCTTCATTTATCTATGTTTAACTTAGAATAATTTACTCAGACACACAGACTTGGACTACAAAATAAAGGCTTAATTCCAATGGTACACATTGGCAACACTACGTTAGAAAATTCATATTACCAGTAGTGTTTTGGTCTATTACCAAAGTTCTGTAAGCCAGATTGTTTATTATTTTTATTGTTGTTATTATTATTATTTTTATTTAGCTGACAGAGCTCATTGACACACATTGTTTTTCCTTCACCTGTACTGAATCTGGTAGGCAAGACACTTTTCTGTAACACCCTGCTGATAATTAGAAAATTGAAGAATGGGAGCACTCTGCCCCTTAGCTAGGCTCTATGGAGCTGTGAGCCAGTCATCGGAATTCTTCCTCAATTTGTTCAAGTGGCCCTGTTTAGAAAAGCTATATTTTTATCAAAGTTTGCCTTGGATTTACAACATTTTTAATCAAAGGCAAATGGATCATTCTAAAGGAAAAGACACAGCCCTGGGAACATACCTTTGTTAGTGAGACCATTCCAAGGAAAACAACAAAGTTCAATGTATCATTTACTGTAACTTAGATACCTAGTCAGTTGATTAGGGTATTTGTCAGGACATAGCAGATCCTCAAAAACAAAACAAAACAAAACTAAATATAAATTCCTCATCCACGGGGTATCTGAGAATAGAGGCAGCAAGAGAGCTCCATAGATACTATCAATATTAATTCAATACATTATTTCAAAAAAAGAAACAAAATAATAAAAGGCAGAAAATGACAGACACTTGTCAAAGTAAAACAAAATGAAACTGAAGAAAAGTTTGAGAAATATATTCAAGAGACAATCACAAGGAAATTTAAAAAATAAGGCACCCAAAATAGAAATTTGTCTCTGAAAACAAGACTGAAATCCAGCAGTCTTTCAAAGGCAGAAGGCACACATCCAGAGATAAAGTTTTTCCAAGGTGTTAGATAAGTTTAATATATGAAATTTTTTTATTCTCAGTTTTCATGCCTACTGCTTCCTCAATTTTCCTCTTGCTTTCTGTACCCTGACCTCATCCTCTTGGATGCACGGGGTGGTGCTCTTACACTTTTTTTTTTTTATGAGTTTGCAAGATTAATTTTCAAAGTATGAGTTAGGTACACATTATAATTATGAAGTTCTGATTTGGTGCTTTCCCCCTGTCTGTGCAGAAAAATACGTCACCTGCCAGCTGCTATTCTGCCCCCTAGCTGCCACTGCTGACGCTCTTTGGGAGGCTATTATAAATGTCCTTGTAGGAGCCTGTTTCTTCCAAGGCATCCTGAGATATCTTAATGTTGAAGTATGATTGTTTCACACAAATGGAATTTGCCTAGTTTATTAGATCTTGCAGAATATCTTATTGCAAAACTGAAGTGTTATTATCACTACTGTTATAGCTGAGAGTGGTTTTGCTTATGTGTCTGCCTCCCCTGTCCCGGATGTTATATATTTCTACAGTGTTTTTTAATCTTTAAGAACAGCATTTTTATGAAATAAATTTAACCAAACTTTGTTGTACTTGCAAAAGAAAACAGGCTATTATTTGTGATTCCTTTAACACAAAAGAGCAGAAAATGCAATAACTCTTCGTTAGGTTATAAACTTGCTTTTGGTGGTGAACGCACAATGCAATCTACAGATGATGTATTGTAGAATTGTACACTTGAAACCTATATAATTTTATTAACCAATGTCAGCCCAATTAATTTAATTTAAAAACCGGAGCTAACAGATCAAAAGCTAGTGAGTCTTTTTTTAAAGAAAATATAATAGCCAAAGAAATGCATACATGTATACTGGAAGTTCTGTATAATAATAAAGACTAGGAGAAATAATGGCCAAGTCAAAGAACAGAACGATTAATATTGAAATATAACTGTCAGAAGTCCTTTTCTAACCTATCTGAGGATATAATGATATCTTCAGGCATACAGTTTCACATAAACATTATTTCACTCTTAGCAGAGAATACTTAGACTATTAGCAAAGGATAACTATTGGAATAGGCCTCATAGGAAAAATCATATAGGAACCATTTATACATGGCTTTAATTAAAAATTTCAACTGAAAATGTGCAGCATTTTACCTTATTTAAAGACAGAACCTCTACTCTGTTGTATTGATGATTAATGTCATTCCAGATCCATCTGGCAATGGTTGCTTGGAAGCCAGCAAAGAGAACCAAGTTTAAATGTCTTAATCTTATATATATCCATGAACTGATCACCTTTGCCTTATCAAAGATTTTATGAAATTTGAAAGAATTTGATTCATGGGATGTACACACACACACACACACACACACACAGTGTGCACACACAGCTTTTGAAAAAAATGAATTTTCAATGGAATAAAAGACAACCTAAACTCTACAAAAGGGAGTAAGTTAAATTATATTTAATTTATTGGAAGTTATACTCTTCTTTCTCTTCTTTACTCACTGTGTGTGTGTCCATGCATGACTATGCATAATTATTTCAAACAATTTGAGAGCAGAAAATGAAAAGTCAGAGTCTGTTTCACTGATATTTCAGACCATTTTTATTACCTGTGATTCAATGAATGAACACCTCTGCTTCTTAAATTATCAACTTTAAGCATTATCTATTGGTGACCTTTTGTGAAAGATAACAAAATTTATCTCAAAATATAATTCCTGACAAGAATATTCTGCTTCATTGCCAACAACGGTAAGTGACATTATTTTCAGCTGTTTTATTAGTTATCTCAATGACCTTAAATGTTATATGTAAAGTTGTTTTTACAAACCCATCAATTTTAAACAATGTCTCATTTGTTCCCTTTATGGAAGATGAAGAAATTTATCCTTGACTTTTTTTTTTACTGGTCTTTGCAACCTCTCTGTGCATTATTTTTTTTTCTATATGTTTAAATGTTAAATTATTAAGAATTACTGCACTCAAATTCTTTTCTAAAATGCTTTGACTAGTACCTAATGCCATAATTAAAGAATAAGAACTAGTCTTCGTAATATTATGACTATATATTTATCAAGTAATACAATTAGGACTGGATAGAAAAATATGATTTTATGTCACTAAACCTGTAAAATTGATGGAGAATATCAATAATAAAAATGAGAAGTCAGTGGGAGATAGAAAACAAAGGTATATTGTCATAAGAGACAAAAAAGAGCCCTGGCTGGTTTGGCTCAGCGGTTAGAGCGTCGGCCTGCGGTCCAGAGAGACCCGGGTTCGGTTCCCGCTAAGAGCATGTACCTTGGTTGCAGTTTGTCCCCGGCCCTGGTTGGTTGTGGGGGTGGCAGCCACTCGAGGTGTCCCTTTCACATTGATGTTTCCCTCTCTCTCTCTTCCTCTCTCTCCCTCCCGCTCTGTCTGTACAAAAAATGGAAAAATGTCCTCGGATGAGGATTAAAAAAAAAAAGAGACAAAAAAGAGACATATTTCAGTTAGTTCAAATATATTTTTAGCTATAATATCTTTGTAGATTTCCTTTCTCAGGTGAAGGCCACTTCCTTATATTCCTATTTTTTTATTTCTTTTATGAGTGGATGTTAAATGTATTTTAATATCTATTTTTCTGCATTTATGTTGAGGTTCATATGGTTTTTCATTTTCAGTGTGTTTATTGAGTGAATAAACATTTTAAATTATATTTGCTTTCCTTTACTTATCAAAGTATATTAGCTGTGTCTCCATTTGAAAAGGAAAGAATCTGTCATGCTTTCATTTATTCTTCTGTATAAGAGTTTCGAGCTGCAAGAGTATTATCTGAAACTTAAATGACTTAAGCATAAAGAGGCATTGTGAGGATAGTTCAAATAATTTATATAAACTTCTAAAGTACTAGTCAGTATAGAGAATTTCTTATACTGAGAACTCTACTTGTTGTTTTTCAGCATTATTATCAATTTATTCTTAGAATATGTCTGTTTTTTTTTTTCTGTATTGCCTTAGAATCTTGGCTTGAAGGGAGCTTGATTCCTGCTCTGCCGGCATTGAGTTCATATTTGTGTTACAGTAGCTATTTATTTTATTTTATTATTATTATTTTTTTATCCTCACCCGAGGATATTTTTCCATTTTTTGTACAGATAGAGTGGGAGGGAGAGAGAGGAAGGGAGAGAGAGAGAGAAACATCGACGTGAAGGGACACATCGAGTGGCTGCCACCCGCACGACCAACCAGGGCCGGGGACAAACTGCAACCGAAGTACGTGCCCTTAGCGGCAACTGAACCCGGGTCTCTCTGGACCGCAGGCCGATGCTCTAACCGCTGAGCCAAACTGGCCAGGGCTACAGTAGCTATTTAGTTATTAACAAAGGAAGGGAGCAAATGGAATCAGACTTTAAGCCTGATGAACTAAGAAAGAGCAGTGTCACAGACACCCCAGGGACAGACTCATCCTCCACCAAAGAGGTGTTAATCTTGGAGCAGACAGGAAAGTCTGGCTTTCCAATCTCCCCAAGAGACAACTGAACAGTTCGACTGTCCTGGGGAGGGTCATCCAGGGAGGGGAAAATTCCTTTGTTGGGTACATGCACCACAGAAGCCAGATGATGAAGCAGAACTTTGAGGCATGCACAGTAAGAGCCAAAATGGCGACCACAAGGGGAGGAGACTCTCCTGGGAAAATCTGGGAAAAGACTTGGATAGCACAAAGGCAGGAAAGCCAGGATGATTTAGAAAATGGATTGAATAAGGAAAGGACCCAACACAAACCCACAAAACGTTAGGAAGAAGATTGGTTAGTTTGAAAGAAAGTTTACCCCTTCCCAAACCCAGGAAGACATAATCAAAGCTTAATAAAGACCCCAGATGCATTCTCTGTCCATAGCACCTGGGCAGGCAAGACAGGAACAGAGACTGTGGTGGACTACTGAAGCCTTGGATGCCGGCATGTGGCATGGCAGCTCTGGGTCTTGGCCTTCCTCCTAGGCTTGGTCGGGGCAAGTATGGGCCTGCAGCCCCAGAGGCTGCATTTCTTCTGTAGTGAGATAGAGCTGGGCCACTTGGTTGTGGATGAGGCAATCCGGCAGCCTCTTCAGGGACACCTATGCTCTGCATGCCCTTCCATTAAGTGTTACCACTACACCTCCAATCCCCCTATGTGTGGGTCACAGAATTCTTTTCTTCCGACTTTACAAGAACCTATTTTGAAATTGGTCTGCAGATCCTGCTTGGTCCTGGTTCATGTCCAATAACACTTGAATCAATAGTTTATGAGTATTTACTATGCTCTGCTTTAGGCCGGCTGCAACTGTGGCTCTACCATGTACCTTCATTCTGTCTACAACTTTCAAAGTTACAGTCTTTTATTCACCTCCTCCAATGCTGACTCCATGAGGTAAACACTTAAAAGTTGGGTATGCATTTATTTATTTTTCTTCATTGATTTTAGAGAGAGAGGAAGGGACAAGGAGAGAGAGATAGAAACATCAATGAGAGAAAACAATGATTGGCCGCCTCCCATATACTCCCACAGGGGATTTGGCCCACAACCTGGGCATGTGCTCTGACTGGGAATCAAACCTGCGACCTCTTGGTGCATGGCTCGACCCTCAACCACTGAGCCACACCGGCCAGGCAAAAGTCTGGTATGCATTTAATAAAATGTTGTGCTTCTCTAAGTATACCATTGAAGAACACATTCATAGATGGTTTTCAAATTTAAAAATTAGAGCGCAGTAGTCATATTATTCTAAAATACATTTCATTTTTCCTGAAAATATTTTTAAATTCTTCCATGTCAATCTTCCTCCATTGAAAATCCATCAAATTCCTTTAATTTTTCAAATGGCTGCATACTATTCAATAACATTATAAACTTACCTTCTATTACATTAGTTTCAATTTCTTATTGCAATTACAATAGTACTTTAATATGCACATGGATTTCACTTTAATTTCTGTAAGACAGAGTTGTCAAAATGTAATTAGGAGCATGAGGGTGGATATGTTCCTTGTCAGAATATACTCTAAACATACTGTGGTAATTTATATCTTTCAAGAGAATAATAAAATTTCTCTTTTTGCAAAGTCTTCCAAGCACTGAAGGTATAGAACTTCTATATAAAGCTCAATGTTCTAAACAGTGTTATTTAGTAGAACTTATTGGTCATGCTATTTAAAGCTTGTAAATGATTTTTCAATTACACTTACATTATCAATTACCTCTGAAAACTGTATATCAAAATCACCCATTATGTTGAAGTTTTATAACCTTATATTTGTAGTTTAAGAGTTTTGCTTTATGTATTTCACTACTATTATATTTAGTTCATTAAGATTTATAGTTGATCTAGCTTTCTCAGAGTGTGAAAATTAAACACTCCCGGAATTTTCTTTAAAGGTAGCTGTCTCTCCCACCTTATTAGATATTGGTTTTGCCAACCTCACAAATTTATTTGCAGTTATTGGATACATATTTGACCACCCCACCCATGTCTTTTTTACTTTGCTTTACCTTTGAGTTGATGTATTTTTATTATATAATATATAGCTTATTTAAGAGTTTGTCATTTGCCAGGCTAACTTAATCCAAATTTTATGTTGAGCATTATTTCATTCATTTTATGTCATGACTGATTAGACTCTTCTTTTGTCTCGCTCCACTGTGTAAGCCAGGACGCAATCAGTTACCCAACTTCCATTACCACTAAGTGTGATATTTCTACTAACAATGAAGAACTCCTTGGCCCAACTCTTTCTTGGTAATTATTACAACTTAGTATATAATGCCTGAGTACTTTAGTCACTGCTTTAAAATCAAGACTTCTATACATCCATTACCATTTAAACTCTTTTGCTCACAGGATTTGTATGTTCCCTTTCTTTCACCATCGATTTTCCTACTCTTCCTTAACAGTGTGCTGTCCACCTCAAATTCTGTTTCCCAAAACTTTATCCCAAACTTTTCCTATTTTTTCTAATTATATCTTGATATTACCAAAAAAAAAAAAAAAAAAGCATACATATTGTTGCCAACTCAAGCAGAGCCTGTCCCTCTTATATTCCACTTACCTTAAGAATAGAATTTTCAGCATGAGGGTAAAATCTCTTGCCATTTTGTAATTTTCATTATTCATTTATACAATCCTCGCCCCACCTCAAAATTGTCACCTACAAGATTCCCTTCATTTTCACTCGTCCATGGATAATTTGAATATTAACTTATCTTTTTATTTACTCCTATTTCTGTCAAAACTCTCAGATTCAGAAGTCATTGTGACACATTTCACACTTTGGAACCTCAAATTTTTTACTCTTTCAAATTTACTTTGTTCATTTATTCCCAGGGCCATGCCGTAGGCTACAGCTTACTTTCAAATGGCTTCAGGGATATGTCAGGTAAGATATAATGTAGAAAAATGCATGTAAGTCTGAAGAAGGTTGTGGAAACTGTGACAAACAGAAGATAATAGTAAAAATAATTAAAATGAACATTTCTTATAGATTTGCTTAACCAGAAAAAATCAAAGTAACTCTTTAGTTTGATGTCATCCTTTTTTCATCACTTTGTACATTTTGACTGAGAACAATTACTTTGAAAAACACTTACTTCAAATACCTAATTTATCAGCCTCTGTCTCCTATTTTTCAGCCTCCTAGCTCTGTACACTCACTGTATAATTATTGAACCTCAATGAGCTTTCTAATCAATTTACTACCCTGATCTCACTATCCACACACTCCTTCTAAAGCCACTTATCTCTAGTTTAAACTCACTTTTCTAGCTTTGTCCCCAGGGGCTATCTTAAATGTGTTTCCCTTCAAAATATATACATTCCTTGTCTCTCTTCATCCTAAATAACTGAGAACATGTCAATGCTAGTTGATCATAAGTATCTGCCCTTTTTGGGATGTCATCTAAAAGAATAGAATGTTCTATACCGGATCTGCTTAAGTTGGACTGCACAAACTTTGAATAACAGTATCCCATCTCAGCAGTTTTTAATTGAATGGTCTAGTCGGTTATGTTTGATTATCTGAGATAAGAAAATTGAGTTTTCTCCTCTTTCCCCAAACTTTCTATTCCTCCCAATGAATTGTGTGGAAGTAGCATTTAATTTAGTATTAGGAAAACATTTTTCCTGATCTTATAAAGACTGATTCCTTCCACAGTCCTCCTTTCCACCAACATTATCGATTTCTTATTATACCAGATAATTTCAAACCACCAATTCCATATTTCTTCTCCAAGCAGTCCCTTGTCTAGTAGTGGGATTATTGTCTTGTTGCCCAACACCAAAACCCAGGAATCATATATAATTATAAGCATTTGCTAACATCGCAAACACAGTCTCAGTAAGTCTTATAAAATTATTCAAACTCATTGTGAGTACAGTCAAGATCTCGCTGTTTTCTTGCTACATAACCTAGTTCAAGATGTTATCTCTCTCTTGGAGAACTTCTATAGACTCCTCACTGGATCTCGCCATTCATTCTTACCCCTACAATCCAATGTTATCAAATGAGACTGAGTGAGCTCTTATAAAGATAAGTGGCAATATAACATCCCCATACTTAAAACCTGCTAAGAATTTATCATTTTAATTAGAATAACTTTTAAATTCCTGTCTATTTTCTAACAGATCCCACGGGTCCTAACTATTGTCTACCTCTCTGATGTAACCTTCTTCTGTGTTTTGTTGTATTCTATATATTCCAGCTCAATGATCGTATTTCTTTGTTTTTGTTATACATCCGCATTTTTATGACCCATCTAAAGACTTTAAAATTTATTGTTTGTTCTTTCTCTTTGAATGTTCTTAGTTCTTTGATTTTTGATCAAATATTATCTCCAATATTACCTCATTAATGAGACCTACCTAAACTATTTCTAAAACAAACTCTGTCTGCAATCCTACTAAAACCAAGCAGTGGTGATTGGTCTAGGTTCATGGTCTAGCAAAACTGAAGAATGAGTTCAATGACAAAGGGGCAAGTGAAAGGAAAGTTTTATTTGAAAGAAAAACAGACTCCCTGTAGCGGGGAGGGAACCCAAGTGGGTTGCCAGTGAGGCTCCATTGTCTAGGTAGATATATGTCTTGCTAGCCCCCAATTTGTCCTTTCAAGGAATGCTGCTTTAGCAACGTCCATACATATTAAGGCTTGTGTTTCCCACCTAACTGGGTTTAGCCTTAGGTCATCTAGCTCTAAATTCATATTACTCTTCTGGAAAAAGCATATTTGGGCATCATTGGTTTAAAAAAGCTTGCCCTATCAGGTGAATTGGGGCAGATTTGATTAGCAAAGATATCTATTGCTCCATAACATTTCCTAGTTGGAAATGGATGGGTTCTGATTTAAAAACAGACATTGATTAGATAGTCCTGACATTTGCACAGAAGCTTTACTCCCAGGGAAGAAACAACCTAGTTGAACGTGGTTAAGAACAAATAAAGTAGCCCCAGGTATCTATAGGGGGCTTAGTGCTTCCCTTTTTATGATAACTCCAACTTCTCCCAGACTATTAGTGAGGAGGAAGGGAACTGCCCTTGGAGCAACCCTATGCTTGCTTCTGGTTTCTTTTCTAAATCCAACCTTGGTTTCCTATAATTCTTTTGAAGGTAACTTGGCTTTCTGCAATAGGAACCCACTCTGTAGTTTCACAGCCATTCAGCAACCTTGTTACCTTTTCTCAGAAACCAGTAGGCATATTAATTGGAATAGGTCAGACTCACCAGCACTATATTCTTTAACAGTAAATAAAATTCATTTGCAAACCCATCAGGGTCCCAGAAATAGGAATTATACTATCCATTGATAGCTGTTCCTCTCTTGCCTGAAACCAGCTTTTCTGTTGTTGTGTTTTTTTTTTTATTTTGGTGTTTTTTTTTTGGTCATGTAATTGATCTGTGCTCATTCTAGGAGCTTCTAATTTGCATTTCTATAAATGGGGGCTTGGAATTTCTAGCTTTGGAGGCATAATCTCCCCTGTTGATTTTAGTTTTATTTTGAGATCTGTAGAGTCCACATAAACCTACAGATAAACTATATACTGGGTTCTGCCTCTGTGCCAAGCTCTAAGTCATCTCAAACTCCCCATGTGTCTCAGTCTTCCCTTCCCATGATCTCATCCCTCACTGCCTAATCTGCCTCTATCACTTCACTAGGAGTTAGCTATCACATTATAATTGCACTTTAAAAATTTATATATTAATTTTATTTATAAATATATTGTTTGTCATTTCCTAAAAGATATTTTATAATATCAGAAACTTGCCATGTAGGTATCCTCAGAACCTGGAGTGAATTAGTAGAAATATCAACAAATATATTAAACTCATTAGCTTGAAAGCATACTACCAATTAATAGGCAGATTCATAAAGTAAAAAAAAAATTAACGATTAAAGCACTCCCATTTCTTTTGACAGATTGATTTAGAATTAGACAAAGAATGCAGATCTGGTCTATAAAACATAAGACTATCCTGGGATGTTTGGGAAAAGTTACTTGTTTTTCTAAGAGGTTCAGAAAAGGCATAGCTCTACAGGGATACTATATAGTTTGAGGTGTCACAGCCCACTTGAAGATGAAGACAGTTTACCCATTGAGATGATCTAGGCAGAGCTGCAAAGAACTCAAGTCTCTGATGTTTGAACCACTAATTTACCACTCTGTAGACACCCTCCTTCTAGGATTCTTGTTCCATAATCATGTTTCCATTATTTTTTTTTTCTTTACGTTTAAGCTTCTTTTAGTTAACTTTTTTTTGTTACTAGCAACCAAAGAATCAAATATAAACTCATTTTTTTCTGCTCTACTTCACAGCAATACTTTTCAAATTTATTGAACTCCTGTGTTAATTCTAATAACTCACTTTTTTTTTTGTCAATCATCACCCAAATATATTTTAGACAGAGTGGAAAGCAGGGAGGGAGGGAGAGAGAGCGAAAAAAAAAAAAAAAGTCTATGTGAAAGAGACACGTTGACTATATACCTCCAACAAGACCCCGACTGGGGCCAGGGATCGAAACTCAGCTATGTGCCCTTGACCAGCAATTGAACCTGAGACCCTTTGGTCCCAGGGCTGAGGCACTAACTGCTGAGCCAAACCAGCCAGGGCTTAGTTCACTTTTAACACATTGTAATCTGATTACTTCTCACTACGCGACAAGCCTGCATGTTACATGGTCATCAGTGATCTCCATGTTACCAATTTTAATGAAGAATATTTTATTCTCATTACATTAAAATTCTACAAATTTTAATCACAGATGGCTATCTTCCCTTTTTGCATTCTCAGTTTCCTTTGGAATTCAGTGGGCATTGAGTTTCAGCCTCTTCTTCTATATGTTCCTTCTCTATAAATTTAGGGGTCCCCTATGGCTGACTGTTGCCTTTTATAAAAAAGATTTCTAACTTTCCCTGTTTATCCCTGCTCATTATTTTAAATAATAACTTATGTGCTTGACTTCAAATACATATCTGATATCTCCACTGGGATATCTGTCTGCTAGGCAGGTCAATTTGTATGTTCAATAGGGTCATAAATTTAGCAAATCTAAAAACCATTTAAACCTTCTAAATCAACGTTGTTCTTGTGCTTGAGTTTGTAGTAAAAGGCACTTCCATGTGCTGGGTTATAAAAAGAAAGGGAGGAAGGAAGAAAGGAAGGAAGGAAGGAAGGAAGGAAGGAAGGAAGGAAGGAAGGAAGGAAGGAAGGAAGGAAGGAAGGAAAGAAGGGAGGGAGGGAGGGAGAAAGAAAGGAAGGAAACTGTGAGTCATCACTGACCATCTTTTATATAAACTTTCAATCTAACAGAAGTCCTGCCAGTATTACATCATCAGCACAGGTATCCCCTCCACTTTGTTTCATCTCCTCTGATAAAATTTTGATCCAAACCATCATAATATTGATTTCTCTTGCCTGAGAAATCAATATCATGATGATAGTGGATATAGCTGATTTGATCAGAGCTGACTTGTGATTCAAGAGCAAATTATATAGACTAACAAAATATATGATGGGACTGAACACAAAAGTTAAGCTTGGTAAATTATATTCTTGTGCTCATGAATTTAAACTGGAAAACATGAATCAAATGATAAACAATAGGAGCCAGGCTTGAAAGAATGAACAGGGTAAAAAGACAATTGTTAGAGTCAATGTCATGAATGGCCATGGTAAGATACATTTATAAAAAAGCATAGTATGAATAAAGAGATGTTATAATGTAGGAAAGATACACAAAACATAAGAAAGGACAAGCTAATTTATAGTTGAAGAGAAATTAAAAAATGAATGAAGAAATAACCCATGAAAAAGAAACATTCTGTGTATGAGATTGAGAATGAGAGAGAATGTTGCACTCAGAGAGCTTCAATAAATCTCCCCTTTTTGTGTTTGATCAGTTAAATACTTTACTTATAGACAAAAGAAAATACATTACTTTTTTTTTTTCAATGTTACTCTGGCATAAAGTTCAAGAAGTATGTTAAACACCTCAAAATGTTCTACCATGTCTCTTCCTAGATGCTAATCCAACTTGCTACATCCTTTCCATATAACTACTTATTTAGAATGTGCAATTACCTAATCATTTAATTAGAGACATTATAAGTAGCATTAATTTGCTGGATATTTGAAATCACTAGCATATAATTAAATAGTTTCATTTAAAATTAAATTATATGCACATGAATGTTTTGATTTATCATTTTAGAATCTCTTGGTATTTTTAAATCAACATAACCCAAGTTTAAAACTCAACCTTCATTGCAAATTATCTGAGTGTGCGTTTATGTATGCACCAATGTTAGAGCGTGTGTGCATTATAAACAGGACAATTGTTAGACTAAATTTATTTAAGTTTATGGAAGTTATGAGTACTCTAATTAAAATTTTGTGAAGATGATAATTTTAAATCTCAAAAAATCATATTTTAAAAATACTTTCCTGTCCCTATGCCTGTAGTAAGGGTGAAGCAATAATGACTGAGAAGTTAAAAATTAATGATATCAGTTCAAAGACAGAGATTGTCAGAGTGGATCAAATTCTTTGTCTTCAAGAAGCCCACTTTAAATATAAAAGCATGTGTAGATTAAAAGTAAAGAGATGGAGAAAGATGTACCATAATAACACTACTCAAAAGAACTCTGGAAGTAACTATATTAATTTTCTACAGAGCAGACTTCAGAACAAGGTAAATTATTATTTTAAAAAAAGGGTATTACATAATGATAAAAGGATCAATTCTCTAAAAAAATATTGCAACTCACAAAGTGTATGTGTCATATAAGAGTCAAAATATGTATGCATATGAGGATGTATTTTATATAAATACAGTATTAGAATATAAAGATATATAAATAGGTAGATGAATAGAGAAAGATAGATGAGGGATAGATTATTCTATGTTTTCAAACATATGTGAATATATATGTTTAAAACACATTTTATAAATTTGAGAACATAGTTATATATGCATCTTAAAATTTATGAAAAAGATGTTTTCTTAAGATCATATAGAACATTAATCTCTAACCAATATCTGACAACCTTAATGGATAAACATACATTCCCACTAAAATTAGAAATTCATAAGGGTTTCCATTATTATCACTTTAATTTAAGATTTTTCTCAATTTTCAACCCAATGCAATCATAATTGAACACAAAATAATAGAAAACACCCACTGAATTGAAGAGGAAGGGATATTTTTGAGCCTGCCTACCCACAGGGAAAAATCCAAAGAATTAAGTGAAGACTGAGAAATAATGTGCATACTTGGGAACTTTTATTGTATCGGATAGAAATGTTTCCGGGAAGGTAGTATGTTTGACCTGGAATAAGAGAAATAAATTTTGGCAAGCAGCATACAATCTCCACTCCAATGGTAATAACAATTTAAAATACTTAATGGGAAAATGGGTTATTGAAAATACCAAAAATACTAAAAGCTTTCTGAAGAATGTGCAAGAACAAAATTAGTTTTTAAAACTGTAAAACTTTACGTAAGGAAAAAAAATTAAAGATGCAAATAAATGGAAATATATGCATTTTTCCTTAAAGAAGAATTCCGTTTTTAATATATTTTTTAGAGCAATTAAGAGGAAGATACACCTACCTAATGACCCCACATGTGCATAGCTTCCTCATTATCAACATTCCCCACCAGAATGCTACATTTCTTAAACTGGTGAATCTATATTGACAAATCCATATCACTCAAAGCCCATAGTTTGCATTAGGCTTCAATGGGTTTAGAGGAACATGTGACATGTATCCATTACTGTTATACAAAGTAGTACCACTGTCCTAAAAATCCTCTGTGCTCTGCCTGTTCATTCATGCAAGAACCCTGGCGACCACTGATTTTTTTAATGTCTCTGTAATTTTAGCTTTTCCAGAATATTATATAGTAGAATCATCCAGTGTGTAGTCTTTTCAGATTGGCTTTTTTTTTTTTTTTTTTTTTTTTACTTTGTAATATGCATCGAAATTTTCTTCATGTCTTTTTATGGTTTTATAGCTCATTTCTTCTCAGTGTTAAATAATATTGCACTACCTGGATGTACCACAGCTTACTTATCCATTCACTTACTAAAGGACATTTTTGTTCCTTCGAGGCTTTGGAAATTATAAATAAAGTTTACTATAAATATCTCTGTGCAAGTTTTTGTTTTCAACTTTTGTGGACAATACCAAGGAGCATGATTGCTGGATCATTTACTAAGAGTTTATTTTTTAAGAAACTACTAAACTGTCTTCCAAAGTGATTGTCCCATTTTGCTTTCCCACCAGCAATGAATGAGAGTTTCTGTGGTTCCACATCCTCACCAGTGTTTGGTGTTGTCATTTTTAAAATTTTAATGAAGTTCAGTGTATTAATTATTTCTTGTATGAATTGTGTCTTTAGTTTATCTAAAAAGTCCTTGTCATTTTCTCCTACACTATTTTTTAGGAATTTCATAGTTCTTTTTTTTTTTTTTTTTAATCCTCACCCAAGGATATGTTTATTGATTTGAGAGATTGAGAGACAGAGAGAGAGAGACACTGATGTCAGAAAGAAACATTGATTGGTTGTCTCCTGTATGTATCACAACCAGGGATTGAACCCACAATTTAGATATGTCACCAGACTGGGGATCAAACCTGCAACCTTTTGGTGTATGGGACAACACTCCAACTAATTGAGTCACACAGCCAGGGCAGGAATTTCATAGTTTTGCATTTTAAATTTAAATCTTTAATCTATCCTGAGTTAATTTTTGTGTGGGAGAATTTAAGATTTCCAGTTTAAGAGTTCCACTTCTCTTTCTCAATTGCTAATTTAAAAATAATATTATAAATAATAGTCAATACGGTGCTTCTGTAAAAATTAACCACAGTATGTACAACTGAAAATATATGTTGCAGTGATTCTCTCCCCCTTTCTTGAAGATAATCTAGTTGCTCATCACTAATTGCAAACATTCTACTCCATATCGCTCTTTGCATTAGACTTTCTATTCCCTCATAATTTCACTCTTCCAAAACATTTGTTTGAGTAATAATACTCACAACAAGCAGTCTTCAGGTCGATTAGTATTTTAATTTGCAGTTTGGCTCACAAAATGTAGTTTTTTTATTTGTTAAAAAAATATTGATATGATGATTCTTCCGTGTATAAAATGGCATCATATGTTAGACATCTGACCCTCTGCCTTCTGCAATGTTTATTTGTAGAGAGTTCCCACACAGAAGAAATTCTTGTTGACAACTATGGCCAGCACTGCTAATCTTCAAAACCACATCCCATCTTCTCTTTTACCATAAAAAACAAATTCTAATGTTGTCTAGGGTAGCAATGGCAATAAAGTAACCTTTCTAAAGTCCTTTGCAGATACTAATGGACACAAGATACATCAACTGCATATTATTAAGTAAAAGGTACAGTAATCAGAAGTGTACTGGCTGGTCCTTCTAGAAAGACATTTTTTTTGCTTTTGTTGTTGTTTTTATTTTTCCCTCTGATGAAAAATATGAACAAAACTAGAAACCTAGATTTTTTATTATTTCTTGAGGAGCTTTATCATCCTGGAACTACATACCTATGGACGTTCATTTCAAATAAACCCTATTTGTTTAAAAAAACTGAAAACTGTGTTTAGATTTCATATGTGTAACCAAATGCAAACCTAAGTGATATGAGATAATATAAAACATATCTATTACATTCCACACCCTTCCTTCCTGAAATATAACTTTATGTTCATACATCTAATCCCAAAAGTCTCATCCACATTGATCTACTTTGATACAAGTAGTCACTAGAGCAGTCAGACTTTCTGAATGGGAGGAAAAACTACCTTATCTCCTTACTGCATAGGGATTTGATGCCATGGGGCCATTGCTTTCAGATTTCAAAGTACTCAAGAGAAACATTCTTATAATCAAAATTAGATGTACACAATTTCCATCTTGTTATCTATTGATTAAATGGTGTCAACATGTTCTATGTGTAACAGTAATGAAAAATAGAGCTATAGTAATAAGAAGACAAGTAAAAGTAAAACAAATCAAAGTGGAATTCACAGAATTCCCCAGAGCATGACCATATTTTATTCTTAGAACAGAGTGATACCGCTTCTCTCAGTTAGCAGCTTACAGATGTGATATATCTTTTCAAGAAAGCTGCTGGTGAGTTGTCAGGTAAATTGTGAACTATTATATTAGAATATCAGTTTTCAAATACTTACCAATGAACGAACTGATTTCTACATTCAAAAATTCCTGCCATGACAATTAATGACTGCTACAAGGATATCCCTTCTCAACAATCTCAACAAATCAGGGATTCGGTCACATGGAACCGATAGGTGTTGTGACAGGACATTTTAGGTAAAGCCCTGCTGACATTTAGTCTGTTGGCAGATGTCTGAAAGGAGGTTTCACACTGTGGATGTTTGAATAGGCAGAAACACCCCTGTTTAATAGACTGTGGGGTCTCCTGGCAATGTGATCTTCCTGAAGTGTCAGTAAAATTTCTATTACATTCGTACCTGGGAACCAATATTAAAACCAAAAGCGAGTATGATCCTGCAATTTCCCATTCGCTCACTCCATCCTCAGCACAGTTAGAATTCTTGTTCTAAACAGCAGCCTGTGGTGCAGAGGGAGATGGCTGATGGGCTTCTGTTGCTTAGGAACAAGATGGCATAGGGCTCCATCTTCCTGCATTGTTATGCACTTAATGGTCCTCAGGTCAGGCTCCTATTTAGAGACTAATGACAGAGACAAGCTGCAGGGAACATATGCATGTAGCCCCATCCTTCAACTTTCCCAGGCTTTGGAAGGAGAACTAACATCACTGGGTCAGAGCGTGCTAAGAGGTGGAAAGTTAGGTGTAGAGCAGTGATTTTCAACTGTTGTGCCACAAGAATTTCTACAACACGCAATACCTATTTAATCAGCGGCAATGACTTTTTTTCCCTTAGATTGTCAAATAAAAAAAATGACAACAGCCAACACAACAATAGCCGTTCAGTGTGAATGAATAAAAATTATACCCATATTTTATTGTCAGACTAGCAAAATTTTTTGGTGTGCCTTAAAATTTTAGTAATTAGTTTATGTGTGGCATGAAATGAAAAAGGTTGAAAGTCACTGGTATAGAGAAAAATACCCTTTAAGATGCCAGAATCTCTAATAACTTCCTAACATTCTCATTCCAATTCCCAGATTCCTGTCTTGTAAAAAGATTCAGTGCATTTAAGTCACAAAGAAAACTGGGGCAACAAAAGTTATTGACCACTGTCAGTCAAAAAGTACCGATAATTTTTATATTTAAAATCTAGTAGTCCTAAAAGCTTCACTTTCTGCTTAGACTTATGAATTTTATAATTTTGCATAATTATTATATTTTACCTATAGACTTCTAGCCAAGACCAATATTCTTTTCTAATGGGAAAGTTGATACATGAAGCAAAGTTGTAATATAAATGACATGCACGGTCATAGATTCTTATTTTTGGCTACAAATCCCACCAATCTATCACTTTAATTGGGCATAAAGTAAAAATAATGGAGTCAATTTTTTATTAAGTTCTTTTCTCAGCACAAAACAAAATAAATTTTCTACAAACCAGTTTGGGGAATTTTTCAATATTCTCACTGCGTTATGATTCATTATTAATTATTATTGCCACTTCTACCAGGGCCCCTTTAATGAAACTCACCACGAGCTAGTTTATACACACCTTTTTGTAACTTTTGTTCAAAGTAGTAGTGCAGAGCTCTGTTATACAAAGTACAGTTTTAGTTCCCAATTTCCTTGGACAGCCCCATGGACAGAGCACAAAATTTGTAAATGCATGTGGTGACTGTGACCTTAGCTACAAAACATAGGTGTTTGCAGAATTTATTAATTTAAAATAAGAGTTAATGAAAAGATAAAGGAAAATTTCATTGAAATGAGATGCAGGAATAAGAAACTGACCTTCAGGAAATCAAATGTCTGGCAATAACTATCTCTTCCTCAAGGGCTAGGTGATCTCTAGAAAATGCCTTTCTTTGTCTTCACTGAAAAGGACAAAAATCTAGGCATTGAAGATCATAGCTTTCTCCTTCCTCATGGTTCTATTCTACCGTAGATTTACCTTCCCTATGGCTTTGAATAAATAGTGTACATATTTTAGGCTCTACATTGCATTGAATTTATGCTGAGGACATCTAGTTCTATACCATATGATTACTGTGCTTGCTTATTAAGAGCTGATAGCAGGGACCAACTTCAGGAAAGAGAGATAGTTAGACAAATATACAAAGCATGATTACTTCTACTATGAAAAATTATTCTATGCAGAAAAAAAGATATACCAACTTTAGTTGAAGAGCAGATAAAGCAGGCCACATAATTGCCATGTAAATGAAACTAAAAGGTTAATATTTTTAATGTATGAAAAGGTCTTATAAATCAATGAGAAGGAAATCAGACAAATAGAAAATGGTTTAAAAATACAAAAGCTAATTAGCAAAGATTTAATTCCAGCTTATAAAGTATGTGGCCTCATCCACAATGAGACTGGTTAATAAATGTGTGTCAGTTAAAATACTAGGCAATTGTTACTTATCAATTGGCTGATCAGCCTGTGTTGGTAAAATTGTGGATGAATATAAACTTACTGGTAGAGGTGTAAAGTCTTACAAAAGGCAGTATGACAAATATAAAAAATGTATATATTTCTTAAACTAAGACCTTTAGAAATCTATTCAAAGAGAATGAAAATACTCTGAAAGATTTGCATATTTAGTGCATATTTATTTTGTGAATTATAGTCTATCCTAGGTGTAATTCAAGATTTCTGGAATTAGTGTAAGAGACATGTATATAGAAATTTGTTACTTAAATGTGTTATGTTAACCAAGAGGGAAAAAAAATGGGTTTTTCAAAAATGGAGCTGAGAAAACTAGCTATTTTATTGTAAAAAAAACCCCCAAAAAACAGAGATACTTATTTTGCTTTTTATACTAAGTAATTTCCAACTGCATAACAATTTTAATGGAGAAGGGTTTCTAATCAAGGTATAGATCCTACCAAAAAAAAAAAAAAAAAGATTGGTAATTATTTGCTGTATAAAATAAATACTTTTTTGCACAGCCCAGCTGTAAAAATATCTGTAAATTGCCAAAGTTGATAAAAATTTCAGGCCATGAATTTAAAGCAAAAACAAAAAAATTGTAATATATCTTGGGGGTGTATAAGTGGAAATAGAAGTAAGAAAACACTTAAATAAACTCCAAAATTAAATTGCTGAAAACCAGTGATAAAGAGAAAACATCTAAAAGCAGCTAGGGAAAGGCAAATTATAGTCACACAAAAATAAGAATTTCATTGATTTCTCATCCAAAACAATAAGAGTCAATGAATAGTGGAATGTCATCTTTAAAGCACTGAAAAAATAGTCCATCAACCTAGAATTCTATATCCAATAATGACATCATTTTTAAAATGAAGGTGAATTAAAGCCATTTTTAGATGTAAGTAGATAAATTATTCCCCAGGATACCTATAATAGTGGTAATGTTATTGAAATTTATTTTGTATAAGTGTAATTGATATCAAATGGAAAATTATATCTACCCATGAAAATGAACATCTTTAAAGTGGGAAATATATATGTTAATAGCAAAGATGTTTGTTTTCTTGTGTTCTAATTTAAGTTATTGCTTAAAGCAGTAATAATAGTAGTGTACTATGGGTTTTTTTAAAAAAATACTGCTGAGTTTTTTATGTTATACATGATTATATTTATTATTTATTATTATATTTGAAAATTCACATTATAGATAAAGAGCTAACACTAAGAATTTAAAGAAAGAAGTATATAGCTAATAATCCAATAAGAAAAGTAAATAAAATATCAATGAATAATCAATCAATCCAAAAGAAAGCAAGAAAAAAGAGAAAAACAGAAGTGTCAAACAGAAAGCAAATACCAATATGGTGGATTTAAACCCTATAATTTAAAACAATACATTAAACTTAAATATTCTTAAAATAATTTTTTTTTTCCTTTATTGATGTTGGAGAGAAAGGGAGAGGGAGAGAGTTAGAAACACCAATGAAAGAAAACATTGATTGGCTGCCTCCTGTATGCCCCCCACTGGGGATTAGGCCCACAACCTGGGCATATGCCCTGACCGGGAATCCAACCAGCAACTTCTTGGTGCATGGGTCCATGCTCAACCACTGAGCCACACTGGCCAGGTCTAAATTTAAATATTCTAAAAAACAACATTAAAAATTCAGTTTATCAAAATATATGAAAAAATTTACATCTAAGTCTACGCTGTCAAAAGGAAGCACAGCTTAAATACAAAGAACAAAACCGGTTCAAAGTAAAGAAATGCAAAATAAATACCACATAAACAATAATCATAAGATGGCTGGTTTAGGCATGTTAATAAAAGAGAAAGTAGAATTAAAGACAGGACAGGGTACCAGATATAATATTTTATAATGCTGAAAGGATTATTTTATGATAAGGCATTATTATAAATGTGTATGCAGAAAACATAAGTAAAAGCTGAGAAAATATATGTCATCAATTATTAGAATTTTAATTTATCTTAACAGTTGATAGAATAAAAAAACAAATTTCAATGAGATAATATATTGAAAATTACTATCAACCTGATAAGTATACATCACATTTACCAAAAATTATTTTTCTTTTGTTTTAATTTACTTATACTCTTTAACTATTTTCATTCAGCATAAATACTGAATAAGTACTGATACTTCATGGGATGATCTCAATATTAGCAGAATATTACTTGCCAAAATATTTGAAGTTTTATCAGTCTTGTCACCAAATATAATTGCTGCATCTGTATACACTAATTGTTTCATCTATATTCCTTTACACCACATGTATGATTGTATGGCTACTTCATATATTTGGAAAATATTCTAGCAAAAGAAAGTATAATTCCTCAAAATAATTTTGATTAATGACCAGTTTTAGGACCTTTTTAAAAATAATAACAAATGATGGCATTTAGAAACACTGAAGTCCAATATTACAGAGAAAAAATGTATCTTATTCTTTATTATAAACACTGGACTTATATTTTAGACCAACCCCAAAATGGCATTCAGCAAGTATTTTGTTTGCTATGAATTATTGACTTAAGAAATACATTTAGGGTAAGAGGGTATTATACAAATTGAAATAAAATATTATTCATAAAAAATTAGAATTAGCCTACTGGATAGAAGGATAAATCAATAGAATTAATATATTAATAATGCCAAATTTTCCCACATTCTAGGTTAAATGTATTCCTTTCTTTGATGTGGTTCTCATGTTCATCAGAAAGCACAGTTAATGTCAATAATAAATATATTGTCATATATTTATATATTGTCAATATATATAATGTCAATAATAAATAGATGCAAATTCTATACACTTTCAGGAACCATGAATGAGTGGTTACTTCTTGTAACTCTGCTTTCACAAAATGGAACAAAAAATAATCCTTTGTTGTTATAAACAAAAGTATTGTGATAACTCATTCTTTGAGACATTAGACTTTCAAAAACCATATGCAAAAAACATAATATTGTGGTATATTTATCTACTGCACAATATTATCTTGTTTAACAATTTCAGTTCCTATAAGTAACCATAAATTTCGTTACTCTTTCTGACTTTCTTTATAATTTATAATCCTTCTTATGAGAAAAGTTGAGTGTTTCAATAATATTACTGCCTGGCATTGCAGTTACAGTACAACAAGAAATTGATTAAAAAACTAACATAAAATATCAGAAAAGATAAATTATACTTCTAAATCACCTAATGCATCCTTTGTGGTTATGCTAAATTGAATTGCCTTTAAACAGTAGATCACATGTTTTGTAGAGAATTCAAACTCATTTGGTGGTTTACTTCATTTTAAACATGCTCTCAGAAACTTACAGATACCCATTACTAAATTAAATGGTTTATAATTTTTTTTAAGAAAGAGGAAGAGAGAGAGATAGAAACATCAACGTGAGAGAGAAACATCAATTGGCTGGCTCCTGCACACCCCCCACTGGGATGGAGCCTGCAACTCAGGCATGTGCCCTGACTGGAAATGGAACCGAGACATCTCAGTCCATGGGATGACGCTCAATCCACTGAACCACACCAGAGAGAATAAATGGTTTATAGTTTAATTGAAGCCACCAACATTATTAAAAATAATTATTTTCTCTCATACATCTTAAAGATCTTATTATGCAAATTAGGACTATCAATTATTATGTACATCCTTTGGATAAGAGGCAATGTATGATTAAGTTTCCAGAATGATGCAACTATACTGATTTAACTACCCATCAGTGACTATAAATTATGAGTAATTTTGTTTGATTGGCAAACTAATTCTGGAGCAGTTTAAGCAATATGTCCCTGGATTCCCAATGCATTTCCCCTCCCCCCATGGCATACCCAGTAAAAAGATACCGATGGTCTATTTACCTTATAAATTATTTAAATTACCCTAAGAGAAAAATGGAACTGTTAATGTTACTTCAGGTTAAAGAGTTCTCATGAAACATAATCAGATTTTATAATTTTGAATATTAAATTTATGTATATATCAATAATTTTCCAACTAGTTTTTTTAGAAAAGTTAAACTGTCATTCTTCATTTATGATGTGGACAATAATCCTTCAAGTTTCTTAAACAAACTATGCAATTGTTGTCTTTGATTATTTTGTTTCTCTTTTACTCTACACCCAAGGCTTGTTGGCTCTATCTTCAATTTTGTT
The DNA here is from genome assembly GCF_014108415.1 of Molossus molossus. NCBI lineage: Eukaryota > Metazoa > Chordata > Mammalia > Chiroptera > Molossidae > Molossus > Molossus molossus. Next base: position 25,139,958 of record NW_023425366.1, on the reverse strand, counting down.
AAAAATGTGACTGTTTTTTCTTCTCTATCACTGCAACTCTAAACTACACGAACTCTTGCCTGGACAACAATGATCTCTCCCTAACTGTTCCCCTTGTTTCCTCCTTTGGCACTTCTCAGTCTATTCTTGCCAAGGCAATCAGAGAGATCCTGTCCTTAAAAACATCTAATGCATTCCATATTATTCAAAATCAAAATCAACACCCTTAATCTGGATCTCAGTAGCCTTATCATTTCACCCATCTTCATCTTCTGAGTGGATCTCCTGGCATTATCTCCACATTCCTTGCTCTTGCCAGATGCTCCCTTGTTATTCCACATGCATACTCAGTGCCTTCCTACACTTACTGTCCCCTCTACCTAGAACACTCTTACCCCAGTAAAGCTGTGGCCAGGATGGTCACATCGTTCAGCTCTCTGTTCAACTATGATTGCTCCAGAGATATTGCCTCTGGATATGCTATGTAAAAACAGAAACAGACTCATAGATACAGAGAACTTTTTGATGGTTGCCAGATGACAAGGGGTGTGGGGGGATGGATAAAATAAATAGGTAAAGGGATTAAGAAGACAAATTGATTGTTAGGCTGATGAACATAAAAGTAAGGGGGGAAGGGGAGTGGAAAGAGATAAACCAAAGAACGTATATGCATATTTGCATAACCAATGGACACAGATAATAGTGTGGGGAAGGCAAGAGGGTGGCAGGAGCAGGGAGAGGGGATCAATGGGGGAAAAAGGAGGGGCATCTATAATACACTCAACAATAAAGATAAGTTTTAAAAACACACACAAAAAAACCCCAAAACAAACAACAATTTTATATATTTATATAAACACACACACACACACATATATACATACATGCATATATATGCACATACATACATATATATGTATGTATATATATGATGTGCATGTATAATTATCGTCTCTTTCCTCTCCCTTAGAATGGGAGCTCCAAGAGAGCAGGGAATTGGATTTCTTCTTCCAGCACTATCCCAGCACTGAAGTCAGTGTCTGGTCATGGTAGGTAAATAACAAATAATTGTTGAAAGAAATTGTTCTCTATATATGTAAGTTAGCCAACCAAATTAATTTAAAGGTAAGTATATTTGTTTTTCAACATTATAAAAAGGCTATACATAGGTAACTAAATATAAACATTATATAAATTGTCGTGAACTTATCTTATTTTAAGAGCAAAGCTACAGTACCATATGTATTATTCCAAATGATATACCAAATCACCATATCTTGAAATAGGTTTAAATTTTTTAAAAATTAAATTGTGTTTATACTAGTTTTGCTTTATTTTTTAAAAATATTTTTTGGTAATTATGTAGTGATTTTTTAAAATTTATATTTATTATTGAGACTATTACAGATGTCTTCCATTTTCCCCCCTTTGCCTCCCTCGACTTGGCTCCTGCCCCACCCCAGGCCTTCACTGCCCTTTTGTCTGTGTCCATAGGCCATGCATATATCCATATAAATTCTTTGATAAATCTCTTCCCATCCCTCCCCGATACTTCCTTCCCCTGAGATCTGTCAGTCTGTTCCATGCTTTCATGTCTCTGAATCTATTTTGTTCTTTAGTTTATTTTGTTCTTTAGATTCCACATGTAAGTGAGATCATGTGATATTTGTCTTTTTCTGACTGGTTTATTTCACTTAGCATAATAATCTCTAGATCTCTTGTACCTCAAAGAGCAAGAGATCTTTCTTACAGCTGCGTAGTATTTCATTGTGTAAATGTCTGGCAGCTTTTTTATCCACTCATCTGATGGGCACTTGGGCTGTTTCCAGATCTTGCTATTTAAATAGTGCTGCTATAGACATAGGTGTATATATTTTCTCTGATTGGTATTTCAGGATTCTTGGGATACATTCCCAGACGTGGAACCACTGGGTCAAATGGCAGTTCCATTTTCACTCTTTTGATGAATTTCTGTATTGTTTTCTGTAGTGGCTGTACCAGTCTACATTTCCACCAGCAGTGTGCTAGGGTTCCTTTTTCCCCATATTCTTGCCAGCGCTTGTTATTTGTTGATTTATTGATGGTAGCCATTCTGGAAGATGTGAGATGATATCTCATTGTAGATTTATTTTGCATCTCTCTGATGATTAGTTGCCTTGAGAATTTTTTCATATGTCTCTTGGCCATCTGTATGGCTTGCAATCTCTGTGAGGTCAATGTTGGATCTTATTTGTCTCTCTACAAAACCATGGTGTACAACAAAATGCCTTAAATTGTAGCTTCTTAAAATATTTTTAAAAGGAAGAATAATATTAAAACAATTTTATTTGAGTTCTAGTTTTCTACTTGAACTATAAATAGTTAAAACATTTAAAATGGAAAAATATAAATATTCCTCAGTGAGCAAACAATTTCTTTGAAGAAGTAGAGGTGTGATAATTGTAGCCATGAATGTAAGTAACAGCATCTTGATGGTTCTATTACTAAGGAAGTGCTAGAAAAGCAAAAGTTAGTCCTCAATTTTTATTATTTTTCTCTAAAAAGAAGTTACTTTGGTATGATTATTAAGAAAAGTGAAATCAATTGTAATATAAATAACATCATTTCTTTAGTACAGCCTTTCTGCATTAATTAATAAGCATAAATAAAAATAAAAGAACAATAATAAGATTAAACAATTTTATATCCCCAATAGGTCTAGAAGAGGGAATATTTACACTTAACCAAATGTTAAGTATATTTCAAGTAACAGTGCTGAGTAAAGTAGCCTAACTCTGCCCGTGTGACCTTCGAGCAGTTCTCCCTGTGATCAGTTACATTTCATTGTGCATTTTCTGTCATTATCTCATTACCCTGATCAGTCTGCCAACATTTTTAAGACTATTCCTAAGACATACAAAAGAATTAAGAAAAAAATAATATAAATATAGATATGTAGATATAAAAAGATACATACAGGATTAGATATTGATCATACATGAAATAAATAAACCAAATCCCAATTTTTGTTTTATCAGTTTTCTCCTTCACTTCTAGTGAAAGCAGAGATAAGCCACACTCTTTCCTTTTCATTCTTTGCTCTTATGCAGTCCTTCTGGTTTTCTGTCTCTGTGAATCCTCGGTGGTGGACATTACAGTCAATAGGCTATACCAGTATAATTATTATCTCCAGAATAACCCAGCCTTTGGCCTCTCCAGGTAACTCTAATATATGTTGATCACACATATTCCCTTCCTAGAGGATCAGAGAGTGTTCTGAATTGCTCTAGTCTCCTCATTCATTGTGTGAAGAGCTATGCATGTCACCTGGAGGGTTGAGGGAACATCTTCCTCAGTCACTGCTCCATGACTGCCCTTTCTGAAGCCTCAGGTTGCACCTCATAGAAACAGTTTTGTAGATTAAGAAAAACAATCTTCTGGAACCTCTAGAAAGTTGATACAGAAGGAGAGCAAACAGAAACAACAGCAATAAAAAAACAACATAGCTTTAGTGTTTTACTGTCTCTAAATTTTCCTACCCTGCGTATGCCAAGATTCCCATTGCCTTTCAGAGCTTAGCTATGGTCTATTTGTCCTAAGTTCTTTCCCAAACACCTTCCAATTGCACCCCCACCCTAATGATACTGCTTCCATATTATATACAATTTACAGCTGCATTGTCAGGAATAACATTTCCACAATGCTAATGACCGAGGAATTGTAATATCTTCATTGGTACAATTAATTTGTGTAAATTATTTTATTTTAATAAGCATCATTTTTTTCAAAACAACTGTACATGAGTTTATCAGGCAAGAGAAAATAAACAAAGGGCATTTTTCAGAGTATAAAATAATTAGGAAAAGAATCAGATGGGATATTGAAGTCCATGGTTAGACATAAGCAAACACAAGCAAAAATACTTGCTCCGAGAACTTAACAGCTTTGGAACTGACAAAAGATGTTAAGAAATACAATATTGCTTATTAGTAGAGGAACTGAGAAGAGTAATGAGTGAGGTTTGAAGAGTAGGTCATAAAAGAGCATATCTGACACCAAGGCACAATGAAATGCAATTAAAACGTCCTCAAGACAATGCGTAAAAGGGTGAAATGTATTGCACCAAGTTTTATGGCCTAATAAAATGAAAATGTACCTTCACTCTGTTGGAAAGGTTTATGAAGAAGAAGGAGAGAAGAGAGATAATATAAACAGGCAGTTTCTATAGCTTCTGAGCTATTATCTAAGGACAGATGAACTCTCCTTTATTTATAATAAAATAGAAACATACTGAAGTAGAAATACTAGGTCTGGAATATTTTTTAGAATGAAAACTAATATTTCTATATTGCAGTAAAATAAAAAAAATAAATTAAAAAATGCAATTCTGTGTAGCAATTAACCCTGACATGTTCATGTAAAATTACATTAAGACATTTATCCATTTCTTTGCACAATAGACAGATGATGATGATAGGTAGATAGAAAAATTCATGCTATGTTTGCTCAGAAAAAGTGTTTCTCTAACAAAATAGGTAGTTGAGAATAAAATAAGCACATACATTTATATCTGTGCATGGAAACAAATTATTGTGGTGTTTGATAGAATTGACCCTTCATTTAATTGCATTTATTCTTAAGAAAGAAAAAGGCAATTGCATGGTCCATACTAACATGACACAAAAGAATTGGGATATTGTAGTAAAGACTTTATTTTCTGTTTATTTATTAGCAGTATAAAGTCATGTGGTTCTACGTGCTTATCCATAAAATTGGGTTCTTATCTGCCTTACTCATCTACTTTTAGGGTTTCAGTGATGACAATGTGATTTTGCTTAAAATATGATGACTGATGTCCTCATAAGAAGAGGATAGAGACAGAAAGGGACAGAACACCATGTGATGACAGAAGGAGAGACTGAGGCACTTGCAAGCTGCTGGCTCAGGAGCACTAGTGGTTCCTGGTAATCACCAGAAGCCAGGGAAAGGCAACAAAGGAGGCCTTCCTTCCTTCAGGTTTTAGAAGGAGCATGGTCCTATCACACCTTGATTTTGGGCCTCTAGCCTCCGGAAATATGAGACAATAATTTCTGTTGTTTTAAGCCACCTAGTTTGTGTTCATTTCTGTTGGTAGCCCTAGGAAACTAACACAAACATGGTTTAAAAAATTCACTCTTCACCAATCATTTAAAAAACTACATAATTTCACAAAACAATAATTTGATTATTGGTGATGCTGCAACACGTGAAGAAGCTGATCTATCTGAGCTGTTATTCCACTAGTGTAGAAAAAATTTTCAGTTGACTTAAAATAATTGTTATTACATAACCTTATACAAAATAGTGTAATGAAAAAAATCACTTTAATTTTTAAGTTGTGTATTTCTTTCATAAAAAAAGCAATATTAGAACAATGTTCAGGGTATAATATATAAACTATTAATTTTAGGAGAAGATGGAAATATTTATGTATTTTGTTTCTCTTTTAATGTTGTAATGTCAGTTCTTCTGAGTCTTTAAATAATAATGATTCTGAGTAGTCACAAGACTCAAATACTTCTAAGGTCTTTTAGAAAAATCCTTGATGCATTTAAATAATCAAAATATAAAAGTATAAAATAATTTAAGTATTAAAATCTTAAAACAAGTTCATTAATATTAGATAATTTTAGTTGCTATTACTGATAAAACTTCAAACCTCTATAGCTTAATACAATTGTTAATATAAAACCTAAATAGCCATGGAGTTGGTGGTCAAAATTATTGTTTCAATATTTACTCAGAAACTCAGTCTGACAGAGGTTCTGTTTGCCTTCAGCACTTGTCACCCAAGAACAACAAATCATTAGAGGACCTATGTTGATGACAGTTGTGCAAAGTCCCCTCTTTTTATCACATGTGTGTTATCTGCTGTCATAGGCATGTCCAGACACCTACCAGTACAGGTTGAACAGAGGGGTTGAAAAAAAAAGAGGAAGCAGAATTCCTCTGTATATTTTGGACTCACAATTTTTCAAATATGCCCTGGCCAGTGTGGCTCAGTTGGTTGAGCACCATTCCACGCACTGAGAGGTCACTGGTTGGATTCCCAGTTGGGGCACATGCTTGGGATGGGGGATCGTTCCCAGAAGGGGGCGTGCAGGAGGCAACTGATCAATGTTTCTCTCCCATAGATATTTCTCTCTCTCCCCTCCCTTCCTCTCTTTCTAAAGTCAATACAAACATAAAAATAATGCTTCAAAAAAGTTCTACTCTTTTGAAATCTGGTGATATAAAATAAAAAGACTAAAAACCAGTCACACCCAATTATTATAAAATACAATTCAGAACCAGGGTATCTGCAACTAAAATCCCCCCTTATAATGAATCTAGACAAAAACAAAGCAATATTAACAACAACAACAGCAACAAAAGTAAATTTAGCTGGGCACCCTTTTGAGGTTCCTCTCTCTAAGAGAGAAAGAGTCACTGGTCAGACCCTAATTTGACCCTGGAGACTTCTGCATCCTTTATCCCCCTTAGCTACAAGGAAAGTGGGTGTTTGGGAGCATTCCCTCCCTGGTGTGCTGCAGGTTTTCTACAGTTCTAGGGTTTTCAGCCTGCTCCCTACCCATGCAAATTTGGGAGCCTAAGTGTTGTTTTCATGCTTGAATTGCCTAAGGCAGCGCTTTTCAACCCATGTGCCATGGGAATTTTAAAATGTGCAATATCTGACTGTTTAGTCCGGGGAACAAACCTCTTTTCTCTTAGATTGTCAAATAAAGAAATGACAATAGCCAACACAACAATAGCCGTCTGCTGTGAATGAATCAACATTATACCTTTTTTTGGTCAGACAGGCAAAAATTTTTTTTGGTGTGCCGCAGAATTTTAGTAATTCGTTTATGTGTGACATGAGATAAAAAAAGGTTGAAAATCACTGACCTAAGGTTATTTTCATCCTGGCTTGTAGATTCTGTCGGTAATACTGTTTCTTAAAAGTGTTTTCCCGCTTCCAGGGTCTGCTTCTACAGTTTCTCATGCAAGTTTCCACATTCAAAGATGTTTACTCGGCTCAATCCACAGTCGCTCTCACTGCCTTGCCGTTCCTCCTCACGCGTTAACAGGAGCTACTAGGAGACCCTTTATGTCATTTTGACTCATACTTCAAATACTTTGTTCAGTTGAGGTTTACTGGCCTCTGCTGCTCAAAATCATTTTAGGCTCATTGCTAGTTATTGGGGTCCGGTAGCTCTCATCCTTTCTAGTTGCCAGGCCTTTGAACATTGAGTCTCTGTTTCATTCGATCACTGTTGAAGGACAGCCAGTTCCTACCTACACTCATTCCTTATTTATATTAGCTTGCCAAAGGGAAAAAAACACACACACAATGTTCTCATTTCTTCCAGTTACTTTACTCAGAGATACAGGCCTAAATGCATTAGGTCTGTTTTCTGAGCAATCTCAGATCTTATAAACATCTTCATAACAGATGTTTAGATTTTGGATCTTACCATTAAAAAATGATCACATATACATTATTACAGATGACCCCCATTTTACCCCACTCCCCTGGCCTTTACCACACTGTTGCCTCTGTCCATAAGCTATGCCTATATGTTCTTTAGCTAATCTTGTCATCTTCTTTTATCCTGTCCCTCCTCCCTGACATTTGTCAGTCTGTTCATGAATCTATGCCTGGTTCTATTTTGTTTGTCAGTTTATCTTGTTCATTAGAGTCCACATATTAGTGAGCTCATATGGTATTTGTCTTTCTCTGATTATCTTATTTCACTTAGCATAATAATCTCCAGGTCCACCCATGCTATAGCAAAGGGTAGGAGTTCCTTCTTTTTTTTTTGTTTATAGTCGTGTAGTATTCATTTTGTAAATATACCACAGTTTTTTTTTGTTTTGTTTTGTTTTTTAATTCTTACCTGAGGATATAAGCTTTTATTGATTTTTTTTTTTTTTTTTTTTTTAGAGAGAGAGAGAGAGAAAGATTGATGTGAAAAAAAAAGTTGATTGGTTGCCCCCCCATATGTGCCCTGAGTGGGGAACAAGCCCACAACCTATGTATGAACCCTGAATGGGAATTGAACTCACAACATTTTGATGTACGGGATGATGCTTCAACCAGCTGACCCACCTAGCCCGGGCACCACCGCTCTTTTATCCACTCATCTACTGATGGGTACTTGGGATATTTCTAGATCTTGGCTATTGTAAATAACACTGCAATGAACATTGGGATGCATATATTCTTTTGAATTGGTGTTTCAGGATTCTAAGGAAATATTCCCAGGAGTGGAATTTCTGGGTCAAAAGACAGTTCCATTTTGATTTTTTTGAGAAATCTCCATACTGTTTTCCACAGTGACCGCACCAGTCTGCATTCCTACAAACAGTGCAAGAGAGAATTTCTTTTTCTCCACATCCTAGCTGGTACTTGTTGTTTGTTGATTTATTGCTGGTAGCCATTCTGGCAGGTGTGAGGTTATAACTCATTGTAGTTGTAATGTGCATCTCTCTGACTATTAGTGACATTGAGCATTTTTGACCACTTGTATGTACTCTTTGGAGAAGTGTCTATTTAGGTCCCTTGCCCATTTTTAAATTGGATTGTTTGTATTCTTGGTGTTGAATTGTATAAGTTCTTTATAGATCTGGAAAGTAACCCATTATCAGATGCACCATTGGTGACCATGTTCTCCCATACAGTGGATTCACTTTTCGTTTTGTTCATGTTTTGTTTTGTTGTGAAGAAGTTATTTATTTTGATGTAGTCCCATTTGCTTATTTTTTCCTTTGTTTCTCTTTCCCTAGGAGATATATCAGAAAAAAATATTGTTACAAGAGATGTCTGAAATTTTACTGCCTATGTTTTCTTGTAGAATTATTATGGTTTCACAACTTACACTTAAGTCTTTTATACATTGTGAATTTATTGTTGTGTAATGTGTAAGTTGATGGCCTAGTTTCATTTTAGGCAGTGAACCATCATTTCAAGGCAACAATATCTGTATTTTTAAAAAATCCCTCAAGTCTCACATTCTTTTCCTCAAACATCAGTAATACGGCTATGCTAACTAAAAGGAAGGTCAGAAAATGTAGTCTCGCTGTAGGATCAGGAAAAAAGAGAGAGCAAAATATGGATGAGCCCTAGAAATATCTGCCACAAAATCAGTGTCAAGCTATGCCACTAGAATTTTCTAGTTTGCAAAGTTTCTACCTCATGTTCCCTGACACTCCGTCCTAAGAACAGCCAGCGTGACATCTCTAAATAAAATGCCACTCGTGTGCTTAGATCTTTCAAATGGCTTTTTATCTCACACAGAATGAAAGCCAAATAACTCATCAAAACTTAACAGGGCTAAACCCCAGTTCCCTGTCTGACCAATACCCACCAATGTCTTCATCGCCCACTGACTGTACCCACCAGCGATAAACCCGCTTATTCACCTCTTGGCAAATATGCTCCGACAATACAATTTTTGTAACTGTTATCACCTAACCCCCTTCCTCCCTAATGCCCTTTTCTAAAATATTAAAAAATCTCACAGTGTAGGCCTTTCTAAATTTCTGATTTCTGCTCAAAATAATTGATTAGTGAAGCCTTTCCCCTCATTCTTGTTTCTAGTACTGCATCCTGATATTTCTGAAGAACATCAGTTTCTCCAGCTCCTGGCTTCCATGGTTTGTTGTAGTCTGCAGCAACCTGGACAGTAGCCAATTCCAGTACCCGTCTTGTGATTTTTGAAGCAGAGTGCAACGACCCTTTTCACAGCTTTGTCTGGTACCACAGAGGGTAAATGTCCAGCAAGTTCCACCACCACGCACCACAGTCACATCTCTGATGTGAGCCCAGGGCAGCTCTTCCTCGGGCGCTGGAGCTCAGTCCTCCAGTCGGCACTTCTTCCTTCTGCTATTCTTAGGATGTGATGTGAGCATTTTCTTGACTTCTCATTGCCAATTCCTTGTTATGCTAATGCCCTGTCATCACTAATAGCTCCTTATATTAAACTTCCTGTCTCAGAATTCTGTGTGGCTTCTGACTTCTTATTGAAAGCAGCAATAGATGCTCAATACATGTTTAATTAACAAATGGATTTCTTGCTTCCATTGTGATTTAAAGGATGTTGTTGTTTTTCAGTACTCTGCCAAAAGCAAAATAATTTAGTTTAATAAAGAAATTTAATAGAGTAAGCTTGAATTTCATTGTTATTCAAAGCACATATTTTAAGTAGATGGTTTGAGTTTTATTGCACACAGTTCTCATTCCATATTTTTCTTTAATTATGAAATACATAACTTTAAAGTGTCTTCTACGCATGCAAGAAGACATCCGTTTGCTACTAAGACCAGCACATTTTAGGGCTATAAAAGATTTATAAATTTTCAGGAAGAGTTTTCTGACTAGAATGTTATAAACCTTTATGCATCCTTACATTATTTGTCCTATTTACAAAGGTCTTGTGGTTACATTAATGAATGCACCTGTATTTGTTATTTTTTCTTGCACAACTAATATTAAGTAAATTCATATTTGCCATGAGCACCTAGATTATCCCTTCAGGTGTACCAGAGTCTCACATCATTAAGTATGTGTTTTGATATTCATGTAATTATTAAACTATTCTTCCTTGTCTATTTTAATTAACCATGTAATTATTTATTTTTACATAATGAAAATAAATGTAAAATTATGATTCTATACATATAAATACAATTTTGAAATTGTTAACATTTGAAAATACAAAAATTGTAGACAGCCTTTGAAATTTGGTTAACATAGAAATTCCATGCTGTGTAATTTTGAGATATATGTTTTCAAAAGATGTTTCTTGCATTGACAGTTTTATGAGTTAACATTTTGTAGACTTCCAGATATCTGGAAAGTTACATTTATTCATGTCCATTTGAGTTTGACCCCATATGAAATCCTTCTGTTTGATGAATGTGTGTGCCATGGGTCCATGTTTTAGAAGGGTTGACAATGCAAAAGTTATTGAAACCAACAAATAGCCCTGGCCGGTTTGGCTCAGCGGTTAGAGCGTCGGCCTGCGGTCCTGAGAGACCCGGGTTCGGTTCCCGCTAAGGGCATGTACCTCGGTTGCAGTTTGTCCCCGGCCCTGGTCGGTCGTGCGGGTGGCAGCCACTCGATGTGTCCCTTTCACATCGATGTTTCTCTCTCTCTCTCTGTTCCTCTCTCTCCCTCCCGCTCTACCTGAACAAAAAACAAAAGAATGTCCTCGGGTGAGGATTAAAAAAAAAAAAAAAAAAAAAAAGAAACCAACAAATAGTATTTTTTGCTATTATATATTTTCATGATCGACTTCCAGTGGCCCCTGGTATTAAGGGAATGTGAAGGATATCCTGGGCAGAGCTGAGCTCACTTCCTTGATCTTGCTCTTCTGTGTGGGAATCAGTGAATATCTCTAGCTTGCCCCTGAGCTTGCCATTTGCAGAACAGATTGCAAGAAGCACTGTACAGGCTTTGAGAAGGAAACACTCTGCAAATCACTTTGGAAAAACTAAATCCCACAGAGCTGTCCAGCCCACAAAATAAGAATAGTTTTTATATTTTTAAGGGCTATAGGATAAGTAAGCAAGCAAACAAGAAACAAAGCAGAATATGCAACAGAGACCATGTGTGGTCCACAGAACCTACATGTTATTTACCCTTTCCAAAGAAAAATTACTGATCCTTAAAATTATCCAAATCCCATGCAAACCTCTAAAGGGGACATGCACTGAGTGGCACGGACAGCGTAGCAAAGGCTGTGAAAACTGGACTGCCTCCAGAGTCGTCACTTACAGGTGAGACACATTTGTGGAATTAACCTAACCAGGTTAACTGCCTGCAAAAATAAACAAATTTCAATAGATATTCTTTAAATGATTTTAACGGAATAGAAGGTCTCCAAAATAATATTGAAAATGTCCAAAGACCAATTCAAAATTACTGGACATAATAAAAACTGCAAATGTGATCAATTAACAGCTGCAAACCAAAAGTTGAGATTTTTAAGTAGGCATTATAACCATTCTCCATGTGGCAGAGGTGGAAATGCTTAAAAGATAGAACTCTTATCAGAGAACTAGAAACCATAACAAAACAAAGTATAAATGTTAGAACTGAAATATATAATGGCAAAACTAAAAATTCACCATGGAGGCTTTATAATAGCAGAATGTGGAAGATAGATGAAGATGTCAAAGAACTTGATGATATATCAATAGAACTTGTCCAATTTGAAGAACAGAGAAAAAGAGATAAAAGAAAAATAGAGCCTCAGGGGTTTGGGGGACCATATTTATCACTCTGGAGTCCTAGAAGGACAGAAGAAATGATATTGGTTCTGAATTAAAAAGAACAAATAATGGTGAAAATCCCCCAAATTTGATTTAAAAAATCATAAACATGTAGATTAAAGTTCAGAAACTCTGGAAAGTATAAATCATAACTAGGTATTTCATTATCAAAGATCTCAAAACCAAAGATAAAAAATATATAATCTTCACTGCAGGCAGCAAAAAGGGACACTTGCTTTACAAGTGTAATCACTGTGAATTTCTTTCGGAAATCGTGGAGACTAGAGGACAATGGAAAGACATTTAAATTGCTTGGGAGGCGGTGTGGGAGGCCAACTTTCAACCCAGCATTCTGAATCCCTTGACAATATCCTTGAGAATAAGTGATAACTAAAGATATTCTCAGATGAAGGAAAATAAAAAGATTTTTAAACAGTCTTATTCTAAAAATAATGTTAAAGAAAATTTTTTAGACTTAAGGAAAACGATTATAGAGACAATTTTTTTAAAAGTAAATATTTGGTAAATATAACTATTTTTTTTATCTTCTTATTTTAAAAAATCATGAGTGTTAAAAGCTAAATTTATAAATCTTTCTAATAAGGATTTTAATGTATATAGAGGTAATGTATTTATGACAACCATAACATAAAATGAGGAAGAAAAAGGCACCTATGTGGCTTTAAAAATAAACATTTTATTTGAACTAGTAAATGTTAAATTTAATTGAAATTTTAAAGGTTAGCTATGCATTTATTAATTGCTAGAAGTATCAATTTTTTTTATTGTTGAAAGTATTACATAGAGCTATCAATTTAAAAAAAATAAAAAGAGATACAGACAACACATCATTTTACACACAATCTATGCACAGTCTAGTAAAAACTCAGCAGGAATTTTTGTAGGTGCTGACAAGCTGTTTCTAAAATTTATATGGACATATAAAGGGAATACAATAAAAAATATATTGAAAAGAAAGAAAATACTTGCCGGAGTCATATTTATCAATTTAAAACTACACTAATATTTCAATGATCAAGTCATAGATAAATACAAAATAGATAGTCTCAAAATACAGTCAAACAAATACAGTAGTTGATTTTTCACAAAGGTGAAAATAAAATTTAAGGATGGAGAAAACACAACTTTCAACAAATAGTCTGGAACATTTGCATATCTATATTCCCAAAGGATGAAACTTGATGCATACTTCACAAGGTATACAATAATTAATTCAAAGTGGATCACAGAGCAACATGTATAATGTAAACTTTTTAGAAGAAAACCTTGGTGAAAAATCTTGCAACATTTTTTTAGGCAAAGTTTTCTTGGGTATGATACCCAAAGCATGACCTAATAAAGAACATATTGGTAAAGTGTACTTTATCAAAATTAAAACTTTGCCCTGCAAAAGACAATGCTAACAAAACAAAAAGATGAATACTTGTACCCAAATATATAAAGAATACTAAAAAATCAACCATTAGAACTAAACCAACTTGAAAATATGATCAAAATCATTAGTAATAAGAGAAATACTAATCTAAATCACAGTTAAATGTCACTGTGAAACTATTGCAATAGCTACATTATTTTGAAATGTGACAATAGTAAGTACTGGCAAGGATATAGAGTAATTGAAGCTCTCAAATTTCTTGTGGGAATGTAAAATACTACACAGATTTTGATATAATCCTGGACAGTTAATTATAGAGTTAAATATATGCTTATCATACAAACAGTTTAATCTAGTCCTAGGCAGGTAGCCCAAAGATTAAGACTTATGTTCACACAAAACCTGAATTAGTTATAACAACTTTATTCTTAATCATCAAACACTAGAAACAATGTTGTGAATGGATAAACACTGTGTGATAATCTATCGCTGAGATACTACTGCCTGGTAATGAAGAGAAAAGTTATTAACAAAGACAAATAACAAAGACACATTTCAGATATAAGTGTCCTAAGTAAAGCACATCGGATGCAAGAGGCTGCATATGATTCTGTTCATATGGCATTCTGAAAAAGGGCAACTGTAAGGGACTGGAGCAAACCAGTTGTTGCCAGAATTAAAGGCTGGGCTCAGGGGTTGACTCTAAAGGGTCGGCAAGAAGAAATTTTAGAAGGCAATGAAACCTTTGCAACTTGTCTCAAGTGGCATTTATACAATCATATGTATTTTTCATAACTCATTGAACTGGCCATCAAAAGTGAACAGTTTTCTCTACACTTAAAATATAAAATGCAAAGAATAAGGAAGATAGACATAGCCTTACCACAAACCCAGCTTGATCATGTATATTACATCATCCACAGTTAGCAGTGAGAAAACTAAAGCTGTCTCATTTGTGCCATTCATTTTTCTGACTCCGCATGGGTCTCTTTTAATTAATTAGTTGATTAATTTAGCTTGTTTATTTTTAGAATAAACTTTTATTGGTTTGTAAATTTTGCCCTCCACTAACCACAAAATATCATTTGCTACATAGAAGTTAGAAAATTCAAATAAACAAAAAAGAATTAGAAAAAAAGTCTACCAATTTTAACATGTCAATGGGGAGAAGAGTTCATAAGGGCAAAATGGGTGACCCTCATAATGGAAATACCACTGTTATTTGGCAGGGAGAGAAGGACCATTGTAGCTTACAGTGGTCTGTTTTAGGAACAGGTAGGTGTCAACTTGGGTGGTAACACAGAACACGTTGGTGGCAAAGCAGGTTACATTTAGTCAAGAAACAGGGGCGCCCTGCCAACTCACAGATTTCTAGGTCGCATTTGTTGATTGTTATATTAAGGTTTACTGAATGGTGTGCCATTCTGTCAGAACATACCAAGTCAAAAGATTACAATAAAAAGTTAACTTGTAGAGCCCAGCTGGTGTGGCTCAGTAGTTGAGCATTGACCCCATGCACCAAGAGGTCACTAGTTCAATTCCCAGTCAGGGCACATGCCCAATTGTGGGCCCAGTCCCCAGTGGGGACATGCAGGAGGCGGCCAATCAATATTCTCTCTCATCTATGTTTCTATCTTTCTCTCCCTCTCCCTTTCTCTCTAAGAGCAATAAAGAAAAGGTAAAATAAATAAATAAATAAATAAATAAATAAATAAATAAATAAATAAAATGTTGCCTTGGCCGGTTTGGCTCAGAGGTAGAGTGTCGCCAGCGGACCAAGGACTCGCGAGTTCAATTCCAGCCAAGGGCAGGTACCTAGGTTGCAGTTTGTCCTTGACCCTGGTCAGGGTCATGCGGGAGGCAACAGGTCGATGTGTCTCTCTCATGTTGATGTTTATCTCTCTCTCTCTTCCTTTCTCTCCCTCTCTCTCTATCTGAAGATAAAAAGAAAAATATCCTTGGGGGAGGATTAAAAAATAAATAAATAAATAAATAAATAGATAAATAAATAAATAGTCAACCTGTAGGGTATGTAGTCATTTCTAGGGATGTCTTTCCTTTTCATATATCATTCACAAACTTTATTTATAGGGATAGCACAAGCAAAATGATAGATCACTAACCATCCAGCCTTCTGCATTCCCGTCTCAGTCTAAACAGATGCAGGACACAAATATGCTTGTTCAAAAGGGAAAGAAGCAACATTGAATTGCTATTTTATATGACAAGTAGAATACCCTCTTTGGGGCTCAAACAAAGCACTTTTAATGATGCAATTGGCTGAGTGGTATTTCCTTGTTTTGTTTTGCTTTCTCCTGATTTGTCTGGAGATGGAACTGGAATCTGAAGAACAATCCTACCTACTAGCTGCATGCAGCCAGCAGAGGGCAGCAGACCACAGTTTGAGCTGAATGAGAGGCTTCTAAAATAACCAGTCTTGTGGGAGGTCAGAGTAGCAAATAAAAAACCCCATCAAGGCCAGGGACATTGACATTAGAAAGCGTAGAAGGCACTGTGACAAAAGTACTTTGACATATGCAAGCACAAGCTAATTGCCACAGAGGGGGTTGGTTCAGCCTCATAAAGGACTTGATGGATTTATTCATTTGTTCCTCACCAAGTAATGTATTTAGCACCTTCCGCTTCGGCTTCCGTTTCCTCATTTACTAAGTGGCTATAGCGCTAATAACAGCCTCATAAGTCATATGAAAACTGCTTAGGGCTATTTGTGAAATATCGCTGCAGGCTTTTTCAAAACTCTAATATCTCTTAAGAAATAAGATAAGCCTTTTTAATAGCAGCATTTTAGGAAACCAGTTGGTACCAGTATAATAAAAGCAACTGCCTTTACAGATGTGCGTACTGGTTGTACACAGCATTCTCATTTCATAGTTCTTAAACGTAAAATATTTTTGATAGCATTAGAGAAATGTTCTGGGACTTCAGCAGTATAAGAGGTAGACCTGTGAGATGAAACAAAGGGGTCAGTCAGTGCCCAAGTATGTGAACGTGGAGAGTATGTAATCAGGAGTTGGGGGCTAAGAGTGCCTTCTTGTGTGTTTCATCGGAGACTTGGAAGATGAATTATCTAAAGTTAAGAGTTAAAAACATAAAATAAACTTAAGAGCTTAAAGGGCAGGGGTAGGATAGAAGGTCATACTAGGTAATGGAGAATTCTCATAGAAAACTACACATGCAAAGGCACAGGTGGGGCACAGAAACAGAAAGCAATTCATTGGGGCTACAACTAGTAAACAAGGTGATGGAGGGAGATAGATTTATGGATCGAGACCAGAGAAATACAGTCAGAAAGGCACATAATGACATATAGGCCTCATTAAATATTTTGGAGGCTTTTATAATGTCATTTGAAAACTTTTAGAAAGAATTCAGTAGAGAGCAATGAAACAAAACAAAATTAGAGTAGCTTTGTGGGACAGAAGAAAAAGCAAAGACTTGGGGACCATCCTGATGGGCTGTGAATCTTGGCTCTACTATTTAAAAACTCTAAGTTCTTGGCCAAATAATTAACTAGATTGCTTCAGAGCTAACATTTAACAAACTAGGTAGCAAAGAAGTCAGAATTCACAAGCATGTTACAGTCCCAGAGCCATAAAACCTAAGACAATATATCTGACAGCAATAGTGTTATGAGTGGCTTCACCTCAAGTGTAGACCTTACCCACATAATCCTTTTAAAAAATGTTTTTATTGACTTTTTAGAGAGAGAGAGATACAAATATCTATGTGAGAGAGAAACATCTATTGGTTGGTTACCTCCTGCATGCCCCCTACTGGAGATTGAGCCTGCAACTCAGGCATGTATTCTGATTTGGAATGGGCCCAGGATCTTTAGTCCATGGGACAACACTCAATCCACTGAGCCACACCAGCCAAGCATACATAATTCTTAATGAGTCAGATGCCACAGACCAGACTCAAGATTGGTTTCACCAGTATTTATCTTCAGTAAGTGAATGCAAAAACATAACAGGACTACCACTTAAAAACTGCAATTTTTTCTTTTCTTATCAAGGCCACAACAATTATGGCTGTAAAAAAATCACCATGGAATGACTTTGGTATTAAACTTCATATGAGTTTGGAGAACATAATTTGTTAGTACAGAGCAGGAGGCCTTGGGTAAGTTTTGTCTCTGAAAACAGGACTTATTATGTTGTAAGACCTTCTAGATTGATGCTAATACACCGATTTCAAAGTCAAGATACTGAGCAGGTCTGCATAATATGCCCTAAAATGCATGAAAATTTCCAAAGTGACTAAATAAAGATAGGAAAAAAATGAAGAATGGAGAATATAAGACCTACTTAGCTACCGATTTTAATAATCTCTAGTTATACTAGAGAATCATATCAATTACCCTTTTTCATGTATAGACAATGACCACTGCCACTATGATAAAAACAACTACTACTTGAGCGTCACACATATATACATGAGAATTGGCTAATGCTTTTACTAATACATTTATTTGCATAATTTCAAACAAGTAATGGCAGACTGGTATTACCATAATTACATTGTCATAATTTAAACATAAATTTAGCTATAAGTCAATTGCCACATTACTGTATTGAAAAGATAAGGTTCCTCTGATTGAGGTAAATTGTAAAATATAGTTTTATACTGATTATTACAAGAAACAAAAAAAATTCAAAACAAAGAGATGAAGACATATCAGTTAATTGCAACCCAATCACATGTGCGTGTGTGCACATGAGTAGTAGTAACAATGGAGGTTATAGTTCCAATAGCAGCAGCAGCAATGGAAAGGCACCATTAACAGTGGTTAAATAGAAGAGCATCTAGAGAATACAGCTAACATGTAAATTGCATGTGGTCAAATTTATCTGCACCAAATTGGAAATTGATAAAATCTGATTTAGAGCAAATGCTACTGATTATACTCAGAACCATGTCCAAACTGAAGAAGAGAAATGTCTGCTTCCCACTAGGCAGCCCATCTTTAGGCTCCTAAAATGTTTGTTTGCTTGTTTGAATCCTGGTGTAAATAGCATAAGGCATAAGGCCCCTTATAAACAGAAATGTCCAACCTCATAAGTTCGCAGCTAAAAGCTAACTTTAAGGTTACTCAACAGTTAGAGTTTAGCCTACAAAGGAGAGGATAGAGCTAACTGATTTCCATATCTCTGCAGGACATAAATATATGTGTGGGTGCATATGTAAATACACTCAAACTTTCAGAATAAGACTTTTAGTTTTGGTCATGGAATAATAGAAGTATTCAATCATTCATGTATCCACAGAGTAACCCTTAATCAATGCTTCAAATAATAGATCTTCTAGGCTACATTATGTGACTTCACAGTTAAATAAAAGTTGAGATAAATGAAAACCAGATGAACTATAAACAAATCAAAACTAAACCTATTCCACATGTTTCCTACAAGTCTTTTAAAATATTTTTGGATACAAAATCACATCAAACTGTAATTATAAAATAGATAATTTAGCTTTTAACAATAGCAACTATCACAAGACCTAAAAAAATTCAAATCTATATTCAGAGTACTATGACATTTTTATTATTAAACTAGACATTAAAAAAAAAAAGGTCTGAACAATTAAAACAAGAAGATAGGACAATAGTAAACAATATTAGAAACAAAGCAGGGATCAATAAAGATGAAAGTTGAAATGTATTTAAAAACAAGCTTCAAAGAAATAACCACTAGAATTTTTAAATAAAATTAAAGTCTGGCTCTTTGAAAAGAATAATGTGATGTTCATAAAGATAAAATTACAATAATTAATATGTATCAAAAATACATTGAAATGGTAGAATAATTTGAACAGTGATTATTCTGGGGAGATATTGAATATTTTTGAGCCTATTGATGCATACTAGAAGTTGGAAATGAAATTGTTCAAATGCCTTTTTATCATCTTAGACATTGAGCTCACACAGAAGAATAATCACTAAGCCTTCACTTCTGGAATCTATCAGTCTACTGATTTCACACAAGTAGTTCTTACATAATAATAAAAAACATTTTGTAAAAATTAACATTTTATTATAATTAAAAACATGATTTAAAAATATTTGCGATTTATAGTTTAATCTGTGCTATGCATAAATTTTATACACTCATTCTAAGGATGATTGTGTTTTGAAGGAAAACAGAATAATTAATTCCAAATACTCTTTGGGCATTGATATAATCTAAATTTAAAAGTTTAGATATTATATAATTGTCCTTATCATGTGGATTACAACTTGGTAAATATATATATAATTTTATAATAATTCATTTCATTGGATGAATATAAATATTGATTTATTTTGGGTGGGAAAGTTTAAAAATTGTATTATAGATTATTTAATCCACATATTTGTTAACTGATATAAATGTCAATTTCATGACTGTATCATAGAGTGAAGCTGTTTCAGAGAGATACAATGCTATCAATTTATGTAAAAGTTTTCTCAGCACAGCTGAAAGCACCCTTGAATGATAGGGCTTTTTTGTACCTCTAATCAAATTTGCCCTTTCTTGTGCTAGTCTGTCCTTTATAAACTTTTATTATTTTACCTGTTGTGTTATTTCCCATATACTGCCACTTGCACACATTTATTTGTCCTGAAATCATCCTCCCAGTACATCCTTTGTTGGCTCCAATCTCATCCTTCTTCTCAAGATAGACCTCAAACCCACAGCCTTTACCTGGTGTCTTTTGTTGGTTTGTACTTTGGTTTTAAAGCATTTTAACTGGCTGCCAACTTACAACACTTAAGACTCATCAGATGCACATTCCTATATCAAATTCATGTAGAAATGTCATCTATCCCATAGCATGGGACCCTAATACACTATTACGGAAGTGCCTGAGGCTGAGGGAGCCGCTCCACTTCAGACCAGCATCCCAGCACTCTCCACCATCTGATGTGTCACTGGTGCTGAATCCATTCACATGCAGTCTGGCCTCTGCAAGAACCTCTGACTTGGCAACAAGACAGAATTAGAATTTTAATGCCACATCCTTCATGAAGCTTTGCTTGACCCTCTTATTGCCTGGGGACCCTAGAAGAGTTTTCTGATGGGGTTATATGCCATTCATTATGTGATGATTCAGAAAGAAAACTGGAGTATTTTGTTTGCTTTAGGATGTTGAAAAGAACATTGGAAAGAATATCTGAAACCTTCATGTTGATGTTGTTTTTATGTTTAAGGGTATATGCCTAAGAGAAATATTCCATATGGCAGAGTGGAGGCAGAGAGACAGGACCCTTTATTAGGGTCTGTGGGTTGAATGTTTTGAGGTTCGCAGGCTAAGGCTGCTTGGTCAGTTTGAACCTAAAGAGAGGAGTTTTGAAAAACCCCATGAGGATCCTACCTAAGGGGCACACAGAGGAAGGCATTGTGAGGCTGTGGAGACTGCTGATCACAAGACCTGCTTGAGAAATTATACCAGAAACTTACATTTGTTTGTGACTCCAAAGGTTGCTTTCTAGGGCATGTGCTTGTTGAGGGGCTAGTGTAGTTTGAAGGTCACCACAGAGCCACTTGGCCAAGCAAGATAGATAATGATGCATCAGGGCCATGGAGCAGCTCAGCTAAACCCTCCACACATACAAAGAAATTGGAGATATTCCCATCCAAACTCAGTTTAAGGACGATACATTGGACTTTACTAAATTTATACAGGGATTATTG
Organism: Molossus molossus; assembly: GCF_014108415.1. Taxonomy (NCBI): domain Eukaryota; kingdom Metazoa; phylum Chordata; class Mammalia; order Chiroptera; family Molossidae; genus Molossus; species Molossus molossus. Next base: position 25,118,613 of record NW_023425366.1, on the reverse strand, counting down.
GCAAAAATGGATTTGCATCTGTATTTCCTGACTCTTAGTTATGGTGCCAGTAAATAATTTCATAATAATAATATCACCTTAACTCTTAAATGGACCTAGGTAAATTTCTAGAACATTAGAAATAGACAATATTAGTAAGGCAAGAAATGCCATTTTCGACTTTAGGTGAATACACAAAGGCTTCTGCATGGACTTACATTAGAAAAAAAGGAACACTGAAATGATCATTCAATTGCAATAACATTTGTATAAAGAACAATTTAAAAGAATTAACAAAAATATCATATATGAAAAAGCTTTGGTAAATACAAAGTGCTAACAAACTAATAATAAAGGCTATGGACACATTGACATTGTTCTGTTCAGAAACTACTCATCTATGTTCATGTTTGCAAATATGGAGAGGATCAGCTATTCTCACTAAAATTTTCATTGCCATTGAAGTTTCCTGGCTCTAAAATATATATTGATGGGTTGTGTTCTAGTTTCTGAAACTCCCAAATTATCCTCTTCCTCAGGTTCAGATAAATATAGATCTCTGTTGAATGTGTTAAAAGTAGCTAAAAATAAAACTGTTAATACAGAAAACACTTATTGTTAGCAGTGATAATTTAATTCTAGAAAATGGAGAATTCTGAGAAAATGAAAAATAAAAATAAAGAGAAAGCGCGGCTCGTGTGGCTCAGTGGTTGAGTGTTGACCTGTGCACCAAGAGGCCGCTGGTTCGATTCCTGGTCGGGTCACATGCCCGGATTGTGGGCCCAGTTTCCAGTGGGGGGCACACAGAAGGTGGCCAATCGATGTTCTCTCCTATTAGTGTGTTTATTTTTCTCTCCTTCTACCTTCCTCTCTCTCTAAAAATAAAAAATAAAAATAAATAAATAAAGAGGCAGGAGAATATATTTGTTGGGTAATTGAAATAATCCTAAAATATAACAAGTACCAAATTTTATTCAAAAGACACAGCTGTGGGAAACATAGGGGGAGCCTTGTAGAAATAAAAATAACCTCATGTGCCTATGCTTCTAGGATGGAGAAGAGAGGTAAAATGATTATATTTTTTAGAATGGGAAGAAAATTATAGCATCACTAAGAAATGTCTGTTTACAATGATTCTATATACGACATATGATTTTTAAGAATCTTAGTGAGTAAGGAAATAAATGTTGGATAAAGAAAAATGAAATCATAAAGAAATTAAAATTCACTATCAATTCTTAAAAACAAATTAAAACATATCTTAAAGTTTTGTAAAAAAAAAAACCCAACAACTCCATAGTCAACTAATGATAATTTGATTAGTAATTGCTGATCTTAATGAAAGGATATGGTTAAGAATTTTAACATATAATAATTGACTGGACCATAAATGAATAATACAATGCACTCATATTTTTTAGAGCAAAACCTGTAAGCAGAGCCTTTTTTAAAATAAGTGACCTTGGTTAACAATCTCAACAGAAATGAGAAGTGAATTAAATGTAATTCTTTTATAAAACTATAAGACTATCTTAACTCGTGTTTTTAATTATAAATTTTCTGGAGAAACACACAGTTATGCTTTCAAAACGTAAGTGTGAAATGCTGTGTGTCTTTTTTCACATGGTATGTGGATAAAAGCGGACTGACCTAGTTTATAGATTATCAGGCATATTCATCTGTGTAACTTTTCCTGAGTTCAATAGGAACAGACACATTGTTAATGATTCCTTGTTAAATAAATGTCACTCTCTCTGCTGTGACATTTTATTCATTCTTTAATTAGATAATACATGTAACAACAGAGAGGGACAATTATTCCTCTATTAATTTGAATTAGTTTCATGCTAAAAGAGCTATCAAAATCTTGTGTTAGTGTGCCCTTTTCCTAGGGTATGTAATAAAATGAATTACTCTTTTGAAAATGCAAGCGATATTTAGACTATACAAGAGTACTTCTGCTGTATTTTTTTTTTTGGTAGACATAAAAAATTAAATTTATTTTAATATATAGGTAAATCATTCTGTGTATTATTTGAAAGAATTAAAATGTTCCCTGCTTTTAATAAAGTATGTGAAGGTTAATTAATTATTAGAGAATTCATATAGTGAATTTGAAATTAAAATTTGTTTAGCTATTCATGTATATTACATACACTCTATATTTATATGATATACCCAGTTTCGGTGACTATGTATGGTAAAACTCAATGAGTGAAGTGTGTACATATGTCGTACAAATGGTATGACTACAATGGGTATTTGAATTGAACGCCTGCGGCTTTTGAAAATCATGCTTCAGTGCATTCCTCTAGTCTCTTAAAAGAGGTGAATCAGGATTAGATTGCTCCAATTCACTCAAAAAAAATAGTGTACAATGTTGTTTTCAAGATTTACTGTTTCAAATGACATTTGACAAGTTGTACTTGTCATATCCTCCACTAGATACTACTAAACTACCAAGGGAAGAGTATTAAACAAATATTCACCACCTGATAACTAACAGTGACAGTTAATATGTCACAATTTCAGGACTTCCTCAAACCATAAATTGCATGAAAGGGAAAAAGTACATTGATGACCCACCAGTGGTAGCTCAAATGAGTAACAGGCAAAAGGTGAAGACTAACAAAGCCGCTTAGAATTTTGGAAAATATAGTTTCCATACTGAGACAAAGCACAGTGACTTTTAGCTTTTTCCATGGTGGCCATCTCTTATTGCTGTCTGAGCTCATGTTATCAGAAGAAGGAGCACAGGTCTGCCCAGTAAAGCCTCATGAGGTGCCGGGCAGGGGGTCTGAGAATGGGAAGCAGTCAATACCCAGTGCTCTGGGGGCAGCCCCAAAGGCAAGATGGGCACGGTCTCATGGCACTTCTGGGTTTCCACAAAATCTCACTTTATTTGAAAAATATAAAAATATTAAAATAAAGATGAGAATTTTGAGAACACCCTGTTGTACAAATGAGAGGAACATCTATTTATAGATTCAGGAGAAAAAAGAAGTGAGAGAGGGTATCTGGAAGTAGCAGTGGTTTAGACATTTGGAGGTGTAGTGATATGATGCCTACAGGAAAAAAAAAAAAAGATAAATCAGACAACCGTGGAAAGCTGATCAGTGATCACCTGGGACGGAGAAAAAGATGCCGGTGCAGGAGGGAAGGATTACATCATAAGTGTTTGGGGATACTTTTGGGGAACAGGGATGAATATATTTTTAAACACATTGAACTTGTTGATTGATCTGCAAGTGTACACATGTCAAAATTTATTATGTTGTGCACATTAGATATGGGCAATCTATTGTATGCCAATTATTCCACTGTAGGGAAGAGAAAAAGTAGAAAAATAAACACATAAAGCAACCATCCCTTGAGAAGTGCACATCTGAGGGGAGAGGCAGGTTCTATTAGAGCAAGATGGTAAAGGTGATGCCCAGGGGAGAGAGAGACCATTCTGAAGGGCATGTGTGATTTGAACAGTTCGGGAATTTGGCACTCAATATACCTGTGCTCTTTTCTCTCCTTGCATTTATTCTGAAATTAAAACATCACAAATGGCACAATGACATAAGCAGGAAGGAACACATTTAGAGTATTTATTTTCCATTAGCAATGAAAAGCACTCATTAATTTAGGTTGGGGCATGGTGACATCCATGATGGTTGAATATGATTACAAAAAAAAACCATCATAGAGATGTAAAATTTCTCTAAAGGAAAACTTTATCTTAACTGGGAATTGAAGTCAAATAGTCATCTCAATATGACCGTATAATCTTTATAGCAGTGCTTATCCAAATACATTTTTGATAGGACAGTTGAGTTCCCAGTGCATCAGAAATTTAATGTTTGAAGTTGATTAATTAGCAGTTTTGATTTTAAAGTGAATTAAAACTTCTTCATTGAACACTACACAATTTTAACTCAAAAAGACAAAGTAACATTCAACAGGAAGCAGTCTGATGAGTTCAAGTCCAGAGGTCCAGGGGGATTTATTTCATGTAATGGATATATTAAGACAGTTTTTTTTTTTTTTCTTTCAATGGCTTTAGGGGAAATATTTTAGTTTTCATTTCCCTTCATGTCAGGTAGTCAGAAGTCTTTAAATGAATATGTAATGATTCCTGATTAATATTTTAAAGTGCTAAATATTTTAACAATTCTGACAGAGCTATAAAACAACTAATTATGTTAACATGCAATGGAAGGGGTGAAAAGGAAGTAGAGGAAGAAAAATAACACTCAATAAATTGTAGATCTATAAATTTAAATTACTATAGTCATAAATTACTATAATAACATCACAATATACACTGAAAAATAACAATCGCTGGTCGACTATTACCAAAGAATCAGTGTGCGATAAATGTTATCCTGTGTTTCTAGTAATTAGATAGAAACATCCAAGAATTTGTTGGTATAGTAATAAATGCTAGTGCTACTTTGGCCACTCAGTGTTCCATAAACAGAAATGTTTTCTGTAAATTTATCATTAAATGAAATATCTGTAAAATGTAGAACAGATAATAACCAAAATATTTATTTTTATTTAATCTACATCTTAATTAGGATTTATTAACAATTTTCTAAGTATTGTAATATATTCATGAAGATCTGAGCTGTTAGGTAAAGTGTAATGACAAACAAAATATTTGTTGTACCATGAATCAATGTTGCATGGCGGTTAATCTCATCAGCATTGAGCCAATTTTCAATGTTCTAATTCTACTTCTATAAATCCAAGTTTAAAACAGGGACAAGTTAAATTTTTTGTGCCTTAGTTTCTTATAGAATAATAAGATAATAATAGTACTCAAGTGAGAGAACTGTTGGGATGATGAAATTATTAATTATATAAAAGAAAAAAATTATAAATAAGTGCTAAGCTCACATAAATGTTAACTATTTTTGTTGCAGTAGGGCTATGCCTCTGGGTTTTGGGGCCAGATGAAATGTACAGAGCAGCAGAGGGGTTGGGGAAGTGATAAATGATCTCTGAATTCTTTCCGTGTGTGAAATAAACTGGAAGATGAGGCAAGTGGATTTAATCTTGATCCTCCTTGTGTGAATGCAATTGTACCTGGCAGTGTGGTCACAAAGTCTGTCTACATCTGCCAGAGAGCAGCGAGTGATTTTTATCACAAGATTAGTGTAGGGGCTTAGTTTGTAGAAAATGAAATAATGAATACACACTAATCATTAAATAAGAAATGCTCTTATTTTTATAGTGAATGTTAAAAATTAAGCAAACTTTTATTAACTAAGAAAAGGATTATTAGTAGGAGCCTGAATTTATTTTACAGTGTTTATGTGTCAAATACATTATAAATAAAGCATGAACAAATGTTCATCTTAGTTTAGCATGATCATTTAAGTTGTGTTATGTAAATGTTTCCCTCAGAGGAACAAATCTACTAAACTGCAAATTATAGACAGTTAAAAAGCTGATACATTATTTTTTGGTTCTGTATCAGTTTGCTACATTTTCAATAAATTACTATATTGAAATAAATTTCAAATTATTAGTAGTAATTTATGCATATGTATGAGAAATATATTCCTAAAACAACTTTATTATTCTATAATTAGTTCTTATATTTATTGATGCTTTATTTCTTTGAAAAGGTAAAAGTAAAGCAAAAAAACAAAACAAAACAGAATATTCTTTCTAAATGTTAAAAGAACAAATAAAAACATATTTAATTTAGAGCTATGATTTTCAGAACTAATTTCAACACTACTAAAACAGTGGTATCCACTGTGAAATATAATGCCAGCCATATATTAATTTTGAATTTTGTAACATCCATTTTAAAAAGAGGTAAGACAAAATCAGTTACACAGTGAATAGATGATGTGTTGTAGAATTGTGTACCTGAAACCTGTTTAATTTTATTAATCAGTGTCACCCCAATAAATTCAATGAAAAGAAAAAAACAAAATGCCAAAACCCCACAAATGAATAACAAGAACTCTCCATAACTACCCCCCCAAAAAAAAACCAACCAAAACAAAACAAACACCAATCAAATAACTTTTAGTAATATGATATATTAAAGCCATTAAAAGGTTACCTCTTCAACATGTACTTTATGTTAAAATTATTACTCTGAGGACCAGGTAGAACAAGTGAAGTGTCCCAAGTTGTGGTGTAGCAAGTAATAGAAACGTAATGAAAACGAACAATATGAATGCTGGTCGAGAGACTTTACAAGTACATGTTCAGTCTACTATTGTATTAATAACATTCCTCTGTCTGTTTCCCCCAATTGCTTGTAGTGCAATCAATTTGTCTCCTTAATGTGATTTTAAGCTGCCTAGCAACAGCTATCCTGACATCTATCCCAGTGCTTACATCTGGTAGCTGCTCAGAAACAATCCTTCCCTGGACTTCCAGAATACTTTGTGTACTTAAAATAAACAGCTGTAATCAATATCATAGATGACTTAAATGTTTTGGTTATATTATTAAAAATATTTTTTATTGATATTTAGAGAGAGAGAAAGGGAGAAGGAGGAAAAACAAAACAAAAACGAGAAAGCATGACATCAATTGGCTGCCTCCTGCACACCCCCTACAGGAGATCAAGCCCTGCAACCATGACATATGCCATGACCTTGAATCAAACCAGCAGCCTGTTGGTGCACCGGACAATGCCCAGCTGACTGAGTTACACCAACCAGAGCTTTATCTCAATTTTATGAGCAAATATTTATGGACTGTTCACTGTTATTACTAAGATACTGTATTCTGATGCATAAACAAATGAGTAAAACATAGTTTCAGACCTCCAGGAATTTGTGATCTGCAAAAAACATTGTTGTAATACAATACAAAAGATGTAAAAATTTAGCATATTTGCTAGTATATTTCCTGGAAAATATAAGATTAAAGAGATTCCATGAAAATAAGGTTGTCAGATTTCATGAATAAAAATAAAATCACCCAAATAAATTTGAATTTCAGGTAAAGAAGAAATAATATTTCAAGTACAAGTATCCCATGAAGTATGTGGGACCTACTCATGTAAAAACTGTGTTGACCTAAAACTCAAATTCAACTGAGCATATTACATTTGATGTAGCAAACTTATGTGCAAGTTTTTTAAATAAAAATCAACTACCTAGTCATTTTCAGCCCATGCCCTACTTTAATCTTCTACATACTAGTTTTAATTCTTGATATTATTTCTTGTTATTTTTATTCACATACATCCTGTCATAGAAGCTGTATGAGTGCAAGAAATGTTGATACAGATTTTCTCTTTGATTGGAACAGTATCTACCATATCATAAGCATTCAAAATATGTGTAGGATAAAAAATCATTGTTGAATACATGACTACATTTGATGATACATGGTTGTTAAGAGGCAAGAGACAGATGAGTAGTGGTATGGAGTTGAAAATTTATAAAATTCTCATATGGAATGAATACAATTGAAGATAACTGGAAAAACAAAGGCAGATAAGTTCAAGTGAACTTATAGTAGATTGTGACTAAGAGAATCATTTTAATTATGATGAATGTGAAAATATGCTTCTTTTTGTCCTTACCTCTGTTAATGGTGATCTGAAATGGTCCGCTAAACCCTGCAGGCTGTGAAGGGGGCAATATTGGTGAAGGGCTTTGTCTGATATTCCAGAGCAGTGATTCTAACATCATCCTTCGGCTGATTATGATAGATTCTTTAAATATAAAGATATCTTCACATATCCCCATTGATAACTTAAGGGGCTAAATTAGCAGGGGATTTAAGAAAATGAGAAAAGCTATTCTTCCTTGTACTAAGTTAATTTCACAATGTCTTTGTTATATGGTGTTTTAAAATCCATTGCACATTTCTAGTTATAGAGTAATATGTTCCAGCTGTGCAAAGTTCACCTATTATTATCCATTATATATGAAGTTTTGATCCTTTGCAGGTAGGAGAAAAGATGGTAAATTTATTATCTGGTAAGCCATGAACTATTCTAAATCTGAAGCCAGTATATATATATTCTCAGTGTCTGTTTTATTTTAGATAATTACTATGCATATTTGAGTAGTTTGTTAGATTTAAAATGTTCATGAATTTTATAAGTGATCTAAGGTTGAACTTTCATTTATATTTAAGACTTGGTAGGAGAAAGGCAGATCCCCTTGTAACTAACAGAAAATAGAAAGAATAGAGATAAAGGAAAGACATAGAAATGACTCATCCATTAAGATACACAAAGAGTTTTGGAGAGAGGAAGTAAACTTTTTGACAGAGTTGACAGAGAAGCTGGGGATTTGTTAAAGTCACAGTGTTGGAAGGACATTGTAGGTCCATATTTGGTTTAGATGATAATTAATTAAGTGGTAAGCAAAGATGTGTGTACCTTTAAAGAGAGGGAGTTAACAGTTTGGAATCTGAGCTATGATTTCATGTATCATTTTGTCCAGGTGTGGAGACATTCCAACCTGCATAAATATAAAAGACATATTGTTTGACTCATTTTAGAAAATAGATAGTTTGACTGAATATAGACAAATTTTTGTAAATATACAGATTACAGAGAGAGGAACTGGAACAAAGGAAGTTATGGCTTAGGTCAGTATCAGAAGAGCTTAAAGGTTGTTGTAATTGACTGTCTTGGGGTTCAATACTCCCCTGGGCTTGATGAGAATCAGAAAATTATGAAGGAAGGCCACCATGTCGACTAAGTTATTAGATACCAACTCTAAATCTTCACTTTTATAAACTAATATTAGTATAAACTGATGATTAAGATTGGCAATATATATTAATTTTTATTTATTTATTTTTCTTGATTTGAGAGAGAGAGAGAGAGAGAGAGAGAGAGAGAGAGAGAGAGAGAAACATTGAGAGAACATCTATTGGCTGCTTCTTGCTTGCCTCTCACTGGCGATCTGGCACACAACCTGGGCATGTGCTCTGACCGGGAATCAAACCAGTGACCTCCTGGTGCATGGGTCGACGCTCAATCACTGAGCCACACTGGCCAGGCTGGCAATATATATTAATACTTAAGAAATAGTTCTGCCCTGGCCAGTGTGGCTCAGCGGTTGGATCGTCGGCCTGCTGACTAGAGAGTCCTGGGTCCAGTTCCCACTAGGGGAATATACAAAAAAAAAAAGAAAAGAAAAGAAATAGTTCTACCTTATAATGTAGCAACTTCATTTTTATGAAATATACTCTTTATTTCATTCTTCTATTGGAAATGTGCAAAATAGATTTATGGAATAATTTTATATAGAGAGAAAGGCTATTATTGTCTTTTGACCATTAAGTATTATAAAATTAATTCAAATCAAAGTTATTGCCATATACATTTGTGTATTATATATTAAATAGTAAAAAATAAAAATTAATGCAATTGAATGCTAAATAAATGTAAGTGAAAATTAACAGAAAGAAAAGATAACAAAAGCCACCTTTCTGAATTTAATTAATGAAGAGAACAGTTAATTGAGTTTTCCTGAATAAAGATGCCCAATACATTGATATTGTCTCTTATTTCAAAATATTTATTTAAGACACCTTTCATTGGTTCAATGCAAAGTATGGTTGTTAGTTTCAAAGCATTACAAAAAGATCTTAAAGATCTCTATGAAACCAATTAGTAGCACAATCCTTTAGATTTATATTACTTTTGTCATATTTTGATATTGTCTAGCAGATACCTAATTTAGTAGCAATTTTATTGATTTCATGTATAAATATTTTCAAAGTATTAAATTAATTTTTTAAAGAAACTACATTTAATCAGAATATGTAATGGCAATAAAATGTGTAATTTATATACACAAGTATGGGAACAAACACAACTGATTTTGCAAAGCACGTAACTCGTTGGAGGGAAAAACACAGGTGTACCACAGGGAAATTGACTACTAGAGGAGCCCAGTATGTGTTATAGAAGCCATAGAGAGCATCTGTTAGTCTAAGATTTGGTTAAATTAAAGTAGGTAAGAAAAGTTTCCACCGAAATTGTTGTTAATCAAACATTACCATTAGCTTCTTTTGCCTCTCAGGCAATATCATATGATTGAGGAAAAAAACTTAATTTAATTTATTTATTTATTTTATTATTTTTTAAATAATTTCTTTATTTTTGTTACAGACATTTCTCCTTCCCCCCCACTGATTCTCCCCACCCTCTCCCTCCCCACCCTGTCCCCACCTTTGTTGTCCATGTCCATTGTTCATACATACATGCATATAAGTTCTGTGGTTGATCTCTCCCCCCCGAGCCCCTCTTAAGGGGATTGTCAGTCTGTACTCCACGTCCACGTCTCTGGGACTACCCCATTCCTCAGACTGTTATGTTCATTATATTCCACAAATAAGTGAGATCATGTGATACTTGCCTTTCTCTGTTTAGTTTGTTTCACTTAGGATAATACTTTCCAGGTCCCTCCATGTCGTCTCAAAGGATAAGAGATCTTTCTTTCTTACAGCTGCATAGTACTCCATTGTGTATATGCACCACTGCTTTTTTATCCATTCGTTGACTGATGGACATTTTGGCTGTTTTCAGATCTTAGCTATTGTAAATAGTGCTACTACGAACATGGGGGTACATGTATTCTTTCTGATTGGGGTTTCAGGCTTCTTAGGATATATTTCTAGAAGTGAGGTCAAATGGCAATTCAATTTTTAATTTTTTGAGGAAACACCATAATGTTTTTCATAGTGGCTGCACCAGTCTGCATTCCCACCAGCAGTGTACCAGAGTCCCCTTCTCTCCACACCCTCGCCAACACTTATTGTTTGATGATTTGTTGATGGTGGCCATTCTGACAGGTGTGAGATGATACCTCATTGTTGTTGTAATTTGCATCTCTCTGATTAGTGATGTTGAGCATTTCTTCATATATCTCTTAGCCATTTGTATGTCCTGTTAGGAGAGGTGTCTATTTAGGTTCTCTGCCCATTTTTTAAATTGGGTTTTTTGTCTTCCTTTTGTTGAGTTGTATGACCACTCTATATATATTGGAAATTAATCCCTTATCTGATATATCGTTGCAAGTATGCTCTCCCATACAGTTGGTTGCCTTTCCATTTTGATGATTCTATCTTTTGCTGTGCAGAAGCTTTTAAGTTTGATTTAGTCCCATGTGTTCATTTTCTCCTTTGTTTCTGTTCCCTTAGGTGTTGTATCAGTGAAAATTCTGCTGCGTATGATGTCTAAAATTTTGTTGCCTATATTTTTTTGTAGGATTTTTATGGATTCATGAGTCACATTTAAGTCTTTTATCCATTTTGAGTTTTGTCTTGTGTATGGTGTAATTTGATGGTCTAGTTTCATTTTTTTGCATGTAGCTGTCCAATTTTCCCAGCACCATTTATTAAAGAGGCTGTCTTTACTCCACTGTATGCTTTTGACACCTTTGTCAAATATTAATTGAGCATATTGCCTTGGGTCCATTTCCGGGTTCTGTGTTCTGTTCCACTGGTGTCTATATGTCAGTTCTTATGCCAGTACCAGGCTGTTTTGATTACAGTGGCTTTGTGGTATAACCTAAATGTGATCCCTCCAATTTTCTTCTTCTTTTTCAAGATTGCAGTGGCTATTTAAGGTCTTTTTTGGTTCCATATGAACTTTTGAAGTATTTGTTGTAGTTCTGTGAAGTATGTCATTGGTATTTTGATGGAGATTGCATTGAATCTATATATTGCTTTGGGTAGTATGAACATTTTAATGATGTTGATTCTTCCAATCCATGAACAAGGTATGTGCTTCCACTTTTTTATAGCTTCCTCTATTTCTTTTTTCAATGACCTGTAGTATTCTGCGAATAGGTCCTTTATTTCTTTGGTTAAGTTTATTCCTAGGTATCTTAATTTTTTTGCTGCAATGGTAAATGGGATTGATTTTTAGTTTCTCTTTCTGTGAGTTCATCATTGGTGTATAAAAATACCATCGATTTATTGACGTTAATTTTGTATCCTGCTACTTTGCCAAATTCATTTGTTAAGTCTAGCAAATTTGTGATGGAGTCTTTGTGGATTTCTACATATAGTATCATGTCATTTGTGAATAATGACAGTTTCACTTCCTCCTTTTTCATTTGGATCCCTTTTATTGAGAAAAAAATCTTTCTGTGCTGCTTAGCTTTATGTTATCTTGCTAAATAGGCAAAATTACTAATACTATGAAGAAAGATATTATAGCTGGAATCCATTATGAGTTCAAGTTATCCATGCTTTTAAAAATATAAATCATAGTAACATATTTACAAACAAAATTTGTTCATTTGTTTATTATCTTTTCCAAGTTTCTCAAGATGAGATAATGAGAAATTTAAAAATATATATATATTTTTATCCTCACCCGAGGACATTTTTTTGATATTTTGTTCAGATAGAGTGGGAGGGGGAGAGAGAGAGAGAAACATGGACATGAAAGGGACACATCGAGTGGCTGCCACCCGCACGACCAAACAGGGCTGGGGACAAATTGCAACTGAGGTACGTGCCCTTAGTGGGAACAGAACCTGGGTCTCTCTGGACCGCAGGCTGATGCTCTAACCACTGAGCCAAACTAGCCAGGGCAAGATATTTCTTAAAAAGGTTTATTTATAAAAATATATCATAAAAAAACTAAGAGGTGTAAAAATATATAATGAAAAAACTAAGAGGTGTAAAAAAAAACTAAGAGGTGTAAAAAACTAAGAGGTGCATCAATCTCTGTTTAACTACAGGGAAGTTATGTAACCTTTTTGAACTTCTGTGAAAAATGGATAGTAAAAACTATTATGTAGAGTGATCATGAAGATTAAACATGGTATTATATATAATAAATGGTTTCAGTAATATGAGTTAAAAGACACTTGAAATGAGTAAAGTATTATTGATTTTTGAGAGTTCCAGTGTAAAATGTATGCATGATAGAACTAAAAGGTAATGTTAAGTCACCTTAAAGAGATTAAGTGTCTCCTAGGTCAGCAAAATCATGCTGTAATATGATTTAATATATTGAGAAAGCCAAGGTTTTAATACATTTACTGTGTCTATTATAACACTTCGCACATTGAAGTAATAGATTAACCCTTTTTAAGTACTTAAAATAACCAAAATAAGAAAATAAAAACACTAAAAAACAGTCATGGGTATCTAGCATTAATTTAAATACTGTTAAAATATGTATACCTAGATTTAATGTAAACCAAATCTATCTCATATAACACCCCCCAAAAGCAATCAAAGAAGAAAAAGAGAAAAAAAATCTGTGTGCAAATGGTATTTAAACAAGCTATATTTGATCCATGCAAGATGGCATAGACTAGCCTCTCTCCCCATTCTTTTGTCATATATATATATAAAAGATTCCTGGAAATAATGCCAGAAGCAACCAAATGAGAACTCTTAAAAATGGAAAGAAGATGAAAAATTGATTAGGGACCCACAGACTGAAGGAACAATATATTGGACATTTTAAAAATTGTTTCTACATTTTAAAGTTTAGTATGGACGATTGAAGAAGATGACCCAGGCCTGGCATTTCTGCCACCCCACCTAGCAACAAAATATGTCCCTGGTAGACTCATTCCTCTGCTGGACTGAGTGTCCTGACCACACCTCCAGGCAAGTCTGGCGGAAGGAGCCCAGAGGACTGTTTGGCGCCGGTGACAATAAAGTTGTTCAGCCTTCACTGGAAATAATGTTGCTCTATTGAATAAGTCCACCTATTTTTGTTTCTCATGATCTACAAACAAATAAAATAATACTATATACCATGAATACAAAGGGAGAATCAAATATTTATTTAAAAGTTTTTAGGTCATAGTCCAGTTGAAAAGGACTCTGTATATGTTTTGTGATATGTGAACATATGTGTAGGTAACCAGCATCAAAATTGGAATGTAAATTTAAACATATCCATAGATAGGGGCACATTCTAGAAATATATCCTTTCGTGACTATTGGAGAAAGTTTACTTTAAAATATTTAGACTTTGAAATATTTAGACAAAGATTTGTCAGTCAGAAGATTTGGCATGGATGCTTCTTAATAGTAGAAACACAAAAAAGAAAGTTTGATTTTTTGAAAGTTAAGAAAATTCTTTATACAAATTTGGTAAATCAGTCTCTTTTTTAGGTTATGTTTAACGTAAATCTAAATGTTCTATTTTTTTTTTTATATATATATATATATATATTTTAATCCTCACCCGAGGACATTCTTCCATTTTTTTGTACAGATAGAGTGGGAGGGAGAGAGAGGAAGGGAGAGAGAGAGAGAAACATCGACGTGAAGGGACACATCGAGTGGCTGCCACCCGCACGACCAACCAGGGCCGGGGACAAACCGCAACCGAAGTACATGCCCTTAGCGGGAACCGAACCCGGGTCCCTCCGGACCGCAGGCAGACGCTCCAACCGCTGAGCCAAACTGGCCAGGGCCTAAATGTTCTATTTTAATTCTATGCTAACAGCTCAGCACCTGATGGGGATCTGGATTCCTATAGCGTGGGTTTTTTGAAGGAGTAAGAATGCATGACTCATACCAATCCTAATGTGTGCACTGCTCGAGACAGTATTAGTATATTTATGAAACTGTATGGACACAAATTCCTAATAAAACTCTATGCTTATTTCAAGTGTCTACCTCTTCCATAAAATATGCCAGCCCCAACTGCAATAATACTAGCAATGTATTTATTATTATTTACTTTTCAAAACTATTATAGTATAGTTTGAAAGTAAACATGTGAACTGAGCCGGGCCAGTGTGGCTCAGTGGATTGAACATTCTCAGCCACCAAGAGGTCACCCGTTGATTTCCAGTCAGGGCACATGCCCAGGTTGCAGGCTTAACCCCCACTAGGGGGCAGGCAGGAGGCAGCCCATTGATGTTCTCTTATCAATGTTTCCCTCTCTCTCTCTCTCTCTCTCTCTCTCAAAAAAAAAAAAATGTGAACTAATACCAAGACTTATTCAATAGAAGATATTTGAGTGAAAGAATAAATGAATAATATACTCTGGCTTTACCTTCACATTATTTATTGTATCTGAAATATTCTGTACCTCATTATTATGATACTATTCTGGTGAGAACCACCACCATATTTGTTTATTTACCCAAGCAGTTAAATTGTATTTTTTGACTCAAAGTAAGGCACCAAATCCCATTACATTTGAATAGATATTCCAGTAAACATAATTATATGGAGACTAGTTAAATTGGATACAAAACGATTCAGAAGCAAATTATAGTACTAAAAGGTTTCTTCCCATAACTATTAATATATAATCATTATTCTACTTTTTTTTTTCAAGTGGATTGACCCTCCTGGGGTTAGTGAGAGAAATTTACATATTTGTCTTTTATGTTAATCTCTGAAGGTAAACTCTACAAAGGCTATTAGAAAATAAAAAAAATCTCCAGATTAATTGTTTCTGATGTTGAACAATTAGCAGAACCAATCATTTGCATTTTAATAACATTGTAACCATCTGTTAAATGAACACATTAATCTTGATTAGTTTGGTTCCAGGCACGTGCAGTTGGGGTTTACTGATGTGTACACCAATAAGGATATTTTAAAAGTCATGTATAGGCTTAATTTTCACAGTGAAAACTAACTGAAGAGAATAATAGAAGTTTAACTAATGTGCTGATGAAGCGTAGAAAAGTTAAACAGAAAATATTCTTAAGGAAACAAGATATTTGGATAATAAACCAGCTAATTCAAACTAGAAGAAGCAATAATTTAATCTTTTATATTTTATGTTACATAAACATGAATATAAATCACTCTATGATGCTTGGCCAACTACTAATGACACAAAAGTGTTTTTATCCAAACAAAAATAAAGTATAAAATATACACTGTAGCCATAATATTGCCCATAAGACTTAGGAGAAGAAAAGTAAACTCATTCTATTAATAGAGAAGTACTCTAGTAGATCATTAAAATGAAGATTAAAGAGGCCATTTTTAAGGTCACCTCATACAATGTTCTCTTGATAGTTTTATTTGTTTTTAAGTTTTATTGTTGAGAGTATTATAGATGTTTCCCTTTTTCTCTCCTATTGCTTCCCTCTACCTGTTTCCACCCCACCCCAGGCCTGTGTCCATGGGCAATGCATATGTGCATATACATTCTCTGGTTGGTCTCTTCCCACTCCCCTTCCCCCTTCCCTTTGAGATTTGTCAGTCTGTTCCAGGTTGCCATGCGTCTGATTCTATTTTATTCTTCAGTTTATTTTGTTTCTTAGATTCCATATATAAGTAAGATCATGTGATATTTGTCTTTCACTAACTGGCTTAGCATAATAATTTCTAGGTCCCTCCAGGCTGTCTCAGAG
The DNA here is from genome assembly GCF_014108415.1 of Molossus molossus. Lineage (NCBI taxonomy): Eukaryota > Metazoa > Chordata > Mammalia > Chiroptera > Molossidae > Molossus > Molossus molossus. The sequence continues at coordinate 25,102,333 of NW_023425366.1, read as the reverse complement.
AGTAATAGACCCCCCCTTCTTTTTATAGCTACATAGTTTTCCACTGTGTGTGTACCACTGCTATTTTAGTGAATGTGTTAATCTTGATTAGTTTGGTTCCAGACACGAGCAGTGGGATTTACTGATGTGTACACCAATAAGGATATTTTAAAAGTCATGTATAGTCTTTAATTTCCACAGTGAAAAGTAACTGAAGAGAATAATAGAAGCTTAATTAATGTGTTGATGGAGTATAGAAAAGTAAAACAGAAATGTATAGTTTTCTATATGATGTTTTGACGGTAGGTATTCCATGCTTGTATATGTGCACATGTGTATGCTTATATTCTTCAATCTTCCCATAAACATAGGACTTTATTCTCATTTCTTTTACAATCTTAAGCAAAGGTGTATCAGACAAATGTGTTTAATTAGATTTGTTTGAAATTAGTGAACAAGACCAAAATAAGAGGAAAAATGTAATGTCCATATAAGATATATGCTAATGTGCTCTAACTTTCCTGCCTTAATGTACCCTAAAAGAGAATGAGAAAAAGGTGAGACCTCTAAGGTTTCCATGCTTGTCAGTAACACTTACCAAAACCTGTTAATAATGTTTATTATCACTTGTCTAGATATTTTATTTTTTAAAATTTGTTAATTGATTATTTTAAAGGGAGACGAAGGGAGAGAGAAACATCTATGTGAGAGAGAAATATTGATCAGCTGCCTCCTGCATGCCTCTCACTGGAAATATGGCCCACAACCTGGGCATGTGCCCTGACTAGGAATTGAACGGGAGACCTCTTCTTGGTGCACGGGTTGACGCTCAACCACTGAGCAGCATTGGCCGGGCATTGTCTGGATATTTTGAAATAGCAACATCTCAATAACCGAAAGACACTGCCATTTAAAAGCTACTGGTTGTACCTGTGGTCAAATGGACATTTAAAATCTTTAATGAAAAAAGGAATTAATTATTTAAAAATATACACACATAGATGAGAAAAAAAACACTATGCCGAATAAAATCTTAAATTTTTTGAAAAATAAAAGTGGCTGCTGTAAGATAAATAAAAATAAGAACCTGGAGGGTAAGGAAGAGGGTCAGAGAGAGGCTATAAGCAAACATTAATTGTTTGAGACTGACTTTACTCCAAGTACTCCTTGATTTAATTATCATAGAAAAGACTATGACCTCAAGAAATATATTACTTATTTATTCCATCATTTATCCTTTGTTAATTGATTTCTTAATTAATTGATTTCTCCCAGGTGATGAATGTTCCCAATTAGGCAAATAAACAACATAGATCTGGACATGTTGGGGACACCATCTGAGAGCATTTTTGAAAAATACTTATCAGCTAAAAATGTTTTCTTACAAAAATCTCACAATAGTACTATGAATTTGTCACTGTAGTCTCCATTTTACAAATAGGAAAATTCAAATTTAGTTATATTAATTACCTGTTTTCATGTTCACACTGCTAATAGATTTCCAAGATACTTTTTATAATCTAAAGAAGTAGGATATTCTTTTAAATATGACCAAGGACTTCTTCTAAGAATATAGATGTTGTCAGTTTGGTGCAAATAATCTAGCTTTAGAACCAAAGAGGGAGATAAATGCTATCAAATCTATCAAGATAAAAAAAAATGTTGAGAAAGTAGAGGTATTCCATCAAATTTATCTATAAGACAGTACCATCTCAATGTATACACACTTTGTAATATTTCATGTACAATTATATAGCATTCTGTTTGTTCCTTGATCCTATTGAAGAGACATCACCATCACCATAGATAGAAGAAGAATCATTTTTGTCTATTTGCAAATGTGAAGTGGAGTTACCTGGCCCTTGTACAACGTTAGCAGAATGCAGAGCTAAAATTCTCTTGGAGATTATGACAGAATTGAAAAATATAAAACAGGTGGAAGACTATGTATGCAAATTACTCTTTGAGTATTTTATTTTTATTTTTTCTTAAGAAAAACTTATTTGCCCTTAGTAAGGTCAGATATTGTCTGTGTATCAGATATAACTTGAAACCAATCAAGGACTAGAGTGGAAGAGGTTTGATTTACTAAAATAGTCATTCCAAGTATGATAGAGTAGATTTGTTATTAAGCCATTAGCTATTGAGTGAGTAGGTACTTAGAACATAAATGAAAAAGAGTCCTACTCAAACTCCATCGTTCACTACAAATCAACATGTTCTTCTCCCATTTACTTATAATAGTCTGGAGAAGAGGATTTAGTTCACTGAGCTAGCTTCTGATCCAATGAAGGGGATCACAAAAAGCTCTGCATCAGATTCATACATGGATGCTAGGGTGCTGATGGTGCAACATCCTTTTAGAAAGGCAATCTTAGAAATAAAACTGCTAGAGCTAACATAGAATAAAAATCTGGAAGAGCCCTTGGAAAAGACTTATTGTCTCAAAGAATTCATTACCTGAATGTGTGCTATAAGTCAAATCCTTCATAGATAATAAGTGTCTATTCCACCAAAAGTGGTCCTGTGGAAATAGATGTGGTCAATGAGAAATCAGGGCTATGGTGACACCTGTTTTGTTTTGCAATGCTAAATATATAACTTCCTTTTTAATTTTGTAACTACTTATAGGAAGTGTTTAACTTGGCAAATTTAGTGATAATATGTAGTTTTTCTAGAACAATAATTAAAGTGTATATACACAAACCATTTCTTCAATCAATATAGTGAACATCTCTTTAAACCCCCAACTTTCCTCATGCTTCTTGATGATCCCCCCTTCTGCTTCTCCCTGCCTCTCACATCCTTAAGCACCACTAATCTGCTTTCTGTCACTATAGATTCATTTGCATTTCTAAAATTTTATGTAAATGGAGTCATAAACTATGTTCTCTTTTTTGTTGGCTCTCTTTCACTCAACATAATTATAATAACATTCATCCATCTTGCAGTGTGCATCAATAGATCATTTATTGTTACTGCTATGTAGTATTCCATTGTATGGTCATGATACAATTTGTTCATGCATTCTTATGTTGATTGACATTAGCATTGTTTCCTCTTTATGGCTATTACAAATGAGCTACTATGAATATTCATGTGACACTCTTTGTATGGATATATACAAACTCTCCCAAGGCAATAAGTGGGGCAATTATAGGGACCACACTGTATTCTTCCCTCCTCTCACAGATTGTTGTACTTCATTTCTTAATTGAAAAATCTTCATATGTTTTGTTAGTGTTTTATCAAATGGAAGGATAATTGTAGTCTTTTTCACTTGATGTGTTTTTCTAAACTAAAGTCCCCCAAAGTACTTCTGTTTTTGAAATGATTTATATTTCAAGGCACAGATGGCAGGAGCACTAGTGATCTTCATTGAGATTCTCCTATTGGCTGTTGTCATAAACGCTGAGAGCATCATATCCTTCCGCAGGTACACAGCTGTAATGGAGTCTGCCAGGTTAGAGGGCTCAAAGGCAGCGTGCTTTCTTCATGCCTCAGTGAAAGCTGACAGCCTTCTTTGTCACTGGGTAATTGGGTTGAAGCAATATTTCCAGGTATGTGACAAGTTGCTGCCATTACCTGAAGAGACCTATCAAGAATTTGCCTTTCTTTTTAGTGGAGGAAAATCTGAGACACACTATTTGGCTTTTATTTAGAGGGAATTTTTCAGCATTACCAAACTGGTGACCCCTAAAGCTTCACTGATCTTCTTCTGAATTTTGTTATTGATTATCTTTCAATCTCTGGAGCACATCTGTTTCACCACTACCTTTATTATACATAATTGTTGATCATTTAATCACAATATAATCAAAGTGGACCACTATGTTATTGTGTGGACTGAACTTGTGGCTCAGTTCTTTTGGAACCAAATGTCTACAAAGCTGTGAGAGTTCATGTACTTCTGAGGCAGCCATGAGTCTGTGCAGTACTCTGTCATTTTCAGATCCATTTTGTTTACAGGGGCTAACAGAGTGAATTGAATGAAGATGCTATGGGATACGGTCACTGAGTCAGGTGGGTCTTTGAGGGTAGTGATATACGGAGCCATTTTGCCTGGAGCTTTCCCCACTGCCTTTGCTCTTTATCCACAGGCCAGGAAAATTACACGGAGGTTCTGCCAAGCATAAAGGGTGTCCATTCCAATTATATATTTGGAGGCCAGGAGAATGACCACTGCATGGTTCCATGGGCCTACTGGACTCCTCATCAGTCCAGGCATGGTTTTCAATTTGTTATTAGATCAATATATTACATCTTTGTAGTCAGCAGAATAAAGACACCCTAAAGATGTCATGTACTAATCACTGGAACCTGCAAATATCTTATGTTACATGATGATAAAATATTAATGTGTCAGATGAAATTGAGGTTGTAAATCAGCTGACCTGGAGATGGGGCAATTATCCTGGATTGCTTGGGTAAGCCCAATGTAATTGTAAAAATTCTTAAAAGTAGAAGAGAGAGGCAGAAGTGGAGTCAGAAAAGGTGATATGACAAGGTTATGAAAGCAAAGTCAGGTAATTATGATGTGTGAATTCAGCCCATAAGTTGCTGGCTTTGAGGGCAGAAGAAGAAGGTCATGGTCCAAAGAATGTGGGAGGCCTCCAGAAGATGGACAGGCCAAGACATGGATTCTCTCCTAAAGCCTTGAGAAAGGAGCACAGCCCTGGCAATAACCTTGTTGTTAATTCAGTGAGTCCTATTTTATACTCTTGACCTCTAGAACTGAGATAATACATTTGTTTTTACTTTAAGCCACTAAAATTGTAATAATGTGTAGCCATAGGAAATTAATATACCCCTTCATTGGAAGATCATGATATTTCATTTCCTGTATAGTAATATCAACTTTAACTCTCTGTTCATAGTCCTTAAGATATCTGAGCATTTACCTTTCCCCAGCTAAAGGCTGTATTTCCCTTTGGGAAAGAATAAGTTGGATTATTACCACTGTCATTTGCTATGGCATTGCAGGATCCTTCCTCCTGAGGATTCGGACACTTCTTTAGTCACTGGGTTCTGAGTCTGAAAGTTGTCTTAAAGAAAAAAATCTGGATCAGTTATTGTAAGTGCTTTTAATTGGCTCAGCTGCATTCAACCTCCTGACCCTCCATCTTGATTTCTTCCTGCAGATGGAGCACTGCTGTTGTTGAGTACACATCATTCTTGCCCTGGAGTTGCTATATATTTTTTTAACCATCCTCAAAACTCTTTGCAGGTCAGGCACCCCTGGATGCCAATCAGATGCTGCTACTCATTAAAATAATTTTGCTTATCTTACTTCTGATGAGTAATCACCACATCCTGACCGCTATGATTTCAGAGATCTATTTTCACATTGCTATCATGCAATTCTAGTCAGCAATAGCATCGCATCCATTCAGCCCTCACTTACAGAGGAGAGCCACTAACGAGCTTGTCAGTGACACCAGTGCCTCTCTCAGTTGTGTTTTACTAATTATTAAGGTATATGTGTTGTCCTCCAGGCCCTACCACAGACCATAGTCAGCTGGTGGACTTCCTGATCTTATACAGCATTCTACTTTCTTCTGAACACCCTTTCTGCTCCCCACCATAGGGGTTGTGACATTTCTATTTCACTTAGTATAGGTCATTGTTTCTTGCAAGCATTCAAAAGCCCTCTTGCAGAATATTTGCATTGGCTCCTGAGATTTTTGTTATAATATTAAGTTTTATATCACAAGGAAATAGGTTCATGCTGTTAAACTTTCTTCTTTTCAAACTTTATATTTTGTTGTCTCCCCTTGTTCTGGCCACCTCGGAATCCAGACCCATGCATACTCTGTTAGATATCGCTTATCAGTGTTGACTAGGTCCTCTGGCACCTTCCTGACAGAGTTATTTTCCCCTTAGTTTATCCAGGATTTTCAGAACAGGGTTATGTTGTGATTTAAGCTTAGTAGCCAGGAGGAGAGGTAAAGGCAAGGGGACACACTATGTTGTAATGTAGATGTTTCTGTGTTATCTTCCAACAAAAGGGGTGCCCTTCACTTTCTCTGGTCTGCAGGCTGACGCTCTAACCACTGAGCAAAACCTGCCAGGGTGCCCTTCACTTTTATAAGGTGTGAACCACATTTATTTATAAGGAGTGAACACGGGTGTCCAAGAGGGTGCAGGCAATCCAGGGATTCAGTAATTTCAAGTGTACAACCTAACTGTTTCCAACCCAAATTTCAGAATCTTATTTCACATTAGGACCCTAATATTTTCATAGTTGACCTACTTGCTTTGGTAATCTGACCTTCTTCTGAGCTCTGTTAACCCTATTTTTTTGCCCTGGACCTGAACTTCACTTTTCTTTCTTCTTTTATTTTTCTGTACTAAGTACAGGAGATGAGTTTCTTTGCAAGCTGGCTTTCACATTTTGCTTCCAGATTTTGATTAATCCCGCCCCCCCCCCCCCAACTATCCATTACTTTCCACTGTTTTTCTTCAATGGCTCAATAGCTCCTGTTAGAGCCATCTGATTCTGTAGTCCCTGCAAATAACATTGCTCAGAATTGCTCAAACACCTGAGATATCACACCCATCAGGTATTCTATTTTTATTTCAATTAATGGAATTTACCAGTAGTGAAAGTTTTAACAGTTGTCCCACTGCAACATGTCAGGAGTGTTCTACCTTCAAATGGTAATGAGATCTTCACTTCCAGTGGGCATGCAGGTGCTCTAGGTCCACAGTCACACTGTAGGGTCTTCTTCCTAGGACCACACTTGGTTCTGTCTCTTAGGTATGGTTCCTTGGGAAACAGATTCTGAGGTAAAGATTTGCATGCAGATCCTGTCTGAACTAAGAGAAGTATTGGGGCACAAGATAAGGCAAAGTGAGAAGTTCAACTGATGCAATTTAAACAGAATCTTCCAAGTGTCTAAAAAAGCTGTGGTTCATATACACAATGGAATACTATGCAGCTATAAGAAAGAAAGATATCTTATCCTTTGAGATGACATGGAGGGACCTGGAGAGTATTATCCTAAGTGAACCAAGCCAATCTGAGAAAGACAAATATCACATGATCTCACTTAGTTGTGGAATATAACAAACAAAACAAGCTAAGGAGCAAACAGATCTGGAGACGTGGAAGTGGGGTGCAGACTGACAAACCTCAGAAGAGGTGGATGTGGGGGGAGGGAAGAGGTAAACCACAGAACTTCTATGCATGTATGTGTAGACTAGGACATAGACAATAAGGCTGGCGGGCGGGGGGTGTCAATGAGGAAAAAATGAGAAACATCTGTAACAAAAATAAATAAATAAACATAAAAAAAAAAAAAAAAACCAGAATCTACAGCAGCTAACATGTAGAGCCTATACCACAGAGACCTCCAAGTTAAGTCACTGTGGTGGTCCTCCCTATCCCTATATCAATCAGTCATTGGTGTGAGCTCTCTTGGGACGTTTTGTAACCTTGAATGAGGGAGCTCCCTTGAGTATGGAGGTAACATAACAATCAAGCCTGTGGTGTCAGCAGTCAGTAACTCTGGCAGCCATGCCATAAGTATTTCTGTATTGGGAGGAGAGATCTAGAATTTTCCCATAGCACCCACTAGAGGTATAAATAGTACTCTTCCCTTATTCTAATAACAGATACAAGCTTTATTTTTATTGTCAATTTACTATATAATTCAGTTTCCGAGAGTGATGATTGATATGCCTGTGCTATTCAACAATATTTTTATGTCTGTTCAATTGATGGGAGAAACTTAAATTCACTATTAAAGACCCTCTGCAGTTTTGCCTTATTCTACATTCTTATCATTCACTATTACTCTTATAATAACCATTATTCTCCAGCTAAACTGAGCTACATCCAATTTTCCCATCACTGTCTCCACGCTTCTATTTCTACTGCAGTTATTTCTCTGGAGTAATCTTATTTTTTAAATTTATATATGTTTAAGACAGCTAACTGTAGTTTACAATTGACGCATTAGCAATGAATCTTATTTCTGAACAATAAAAACTTGAATTATTAAGTCACTGAGGCGATCAATTACAAAGAGTAAAATAAACCAAACAAGCACAATATTTTGGAAACTGAAACAATAGACATAATTAATTGGGAGATGCAGAGTCTTTCTGTGACAATTTCTATCTAACAGGAAGGAAGATAATAGATTAAACCATGCAGAATACACTTGAGTAGCCAGGTTGTTTTCTAAGCTGTGTAAATGATAGTGGTAGCAAGGGCTTGGGACATTAGGATAGTTAATTAAATTTGCAAGAGATCATTAGTCATCCTAGATGGTATAGTGAAGATAATGTACAGCCCACTGAATATCTTAACAGAATGAATTTTATGTAGAAATTAATAAAACCGGAACTGGAGAGATGGAAAATACACAAAGAAAACATGGAGGTAAACCAGAAATAACTATTCAGAGCAGCCTCTATGCCCAGGACTGAGAAAACAAAGGGAAGGTTTGGGTACAATCACAATCTAGAGGTTCAGCAGAGGTTCCCCATGGAAGTTAGACTTCTCAGAGAGCAGAAAATTGACTTGCTGTTAGTACCTTTGGTGAGAGACAATGAGGCTGGTTTGGGGAGCAGTGTTATGGTGAGTCTGACAGAAACATCAGGAATATTCTCAGTCAGAAGTCATTCCGGCTCTTCCTGCTTTCCAGTGTCCCTCTGTGCCATTTATTGGCACAGACTAGTCAAGAGTCTGCTGGAAAGAGAGCTGTAATTTGCAAAGTTGCAGACCTAGCATCAGAAAGCAGGGCATAAAGGGATATTTGGAGCAGAGAGAAAGTAGTTGATAATAAGTCCAGTGTTACATGAGGTCAGATCTGGTGAAGTGTATACTCATGCTCTGTAGTATTCAGACACAGTTCAAATGAATGTCATCACTAATGTTGGCATGCTACTGAACTGTGAGCCTCACGGATACACTGAACCTACATTCTCTCGTTAGAGTTGTTCACTTACATCCCTCTGCAGGTCAGGCTTCTCTAATAACTTTAAGGATATATTACTTTACTTTATTATTACTTTTGCTATAAAATGAAGTATGACTTCATGATTCCCAAGAGTTTAATTTGTTTTAGTGTCTGTATTTGTTTTTCAATGTATAGATGCCTACCATGAGTGCATTCATTCTATTCTGGACTGCTCTGCTCTTTACCTATTATTAATTCATAAACATAATTTTTTGACGATTTGAGCATGTATTGTTTAAAATTGACAAACATTAATGCCTGGTATATATTATTCTTCAATCTATGCAAAATATAAGATTCCTATGAATACAGATAGTTTCTATTTTATTTAAAAAACATATTTGTGCATGGGGGATGGGGAAGAGGGGATCTAGGGGGGGAAAGGAGAAACATATGTAACAAAAATAATAAAAATTGGAGAAAAAAATAAACATATTTGTCATGGAGAAACATTTCAAATAGAGTATATATTTTTTAAAAATATGTTATTGATTTTTTTGACAGAGAGAGAGAGAAGGGTGGGTAAGAGAGAGAGAGAAATATTGATGTGAGAGTGAAACATCTTTTAACTGCCTCCTGTACTCCTCCTACCAGAGATTGAGCCCAGGCACATGCCCTGACCAGGAATAAAACTGGTAACCCTTTGGTACACACACCCAACCAACTGAGCCACACCCGTCAGGGCTCAAATAGAGTACGTATTTATGGATAAAATAATCTCACTCAAATATTTTTGAACTTTTCATCACAGAATGTATGAAACCTTAAAAGCTATGTATTCTATAGAACTAGCATTTTATTAAATAAAAGTTAACAACCATATAGAACAATCAAATACATTTAATAAAATATATCATATATCAGTAGAAATTATGACGTTTAGATAGGAGTAATCTCATTCTGAAATATTCCTTAAACAATGTAAAGAAATGTTCTTCCTAGTAAATTCCTCAGAATTTTCTTTTCTATTTTGACTTGCCAGCATTTTTCCTCAATTCTTTTTGTGCAAGTTCTGAAGGCTTAATGGACCTGCATAATTGTAATTGTATCTACATGAAATTGTAGAAAAGACAAATTGCCTTTACAACATAGATAAATTTTGACTTAGAAATATTCAGTCTGTCAGAATTAACAAGAGAGTCCCGGCTGATTGTCTCAGTGGTTAGAGTGAGGGCCTGCAGACCAAAGAGTCCCAGGTTTGATTTCGATCAAGGGCACATACCTTGGTTGTGGTTGGATCCTCAGCCCTCCGTTGGGGCTGCTGTGCAGGAGGCAGCCAATTGATGTGTCTTTCTCAGATGGATGTTTCTTTCTCTCTCCCTCTCTCCCTCCCACTCCATCGGAAAATCAATAGAAATATATCCCAGGTGAGGACTAAAAAAAAAAAAAAGTTAACAAGATAAAAATGAAAGTTCAGAACAGACATCAAAATTAACATTTTTTCATTTAGAGTTGTTGTTTATATATAAATTTACTCAATTTTTTTTATCCTCACCTGAGGACATTTTTTTGCATTTATCTTCAGATAGAGCTGGAGGGAGAAAGGGGTGAAGAGAGAGAGAAACATCGATGTGAGAGAGACACGTCGACTGGCCACCCACAGATCCCCAACCGGTACCAGGGACAAAATGCAACCGAGGTATGTGCCCTCAGCAGGAACTGAACTGGGATGCTCTGGTCCATGGGCTGACACTCTAACCACTAAGACAAATGGGCCAGGGAAAATTTATTTAAATTTTTTTGTGTACCATAGGCAAGAATCCAACACGACATGCTGTACTAGGAGTTTGTTCAGTTTTAGCAGGTGGTTCCTCAATCGTCACATTTCCTGGTGCACTGTTGACTGTTTAATATTGTGGCTCTTTGTTGTAGCTCACTGTCCTTAGAATCCAACTAAGCTGGATTTGAGCTGCCCTAATTAACAACCTCAGAGACAGCAAGATGAACAATGGGGAATGTTATAGACTGCTTTAGCCCCATAAAAATTAACCATAGTTTGACCTTCACTGGGAATTTGAAAAGCAACATCCTTCAGGAAAAGGGAGGACAGAAACGGCCCCAAGGCTAGAGTGTCCTGCATGCTCTGTAAAGAAACTGATAGGGAGAAACTGAAGCTCCCTTTACCCCATAAAACTGTAACTGTTCAACATGTGTGTATTGCACCTGACTGACTGCTGATATCTGTCTCGAATTTGTTAGTTTTTAAAACTTGGATAATGGAATGAATAGCAGGATAGATGTATGCTGACCCAGTTTACCCAGTTCCCTTTCGCCTCAGCTCCCTCCCCCCTCCGTTCCCTCCTGCTTATCGCTAACTGCCTCCGCTTCTGTACACGCAGCTTGCTTGCTCTGCTACACTCTTGAATGACCCCTGCCCTATATAAGCAACCCTCCCCCTGAGCTCGGGGCTGCAGTTCTCCTCTGTGTAGGTTGGCTTCAGTCCCTGCGCAGGTAATAAAACATCCCCAAAAACTGAAAAATTGAGTCTGAGTGTGGTCGATCTCCTGGGTTACAACATCTTTACAGGGAGGTTCTCTATTTTGTTTCTCTCGTATAACTACAAGACATTCCAGAGCTCTCTCATTATTAAATGTAAGAAAATCTGTGAGTTGAATATTATCTATAGAAAAACAGGTAAAACAAAATGCTGAAATAAATGTATAAAAATTAAGTGTAAAGTGGCTACATATAAAGTAAGATGACTTTAACAACTCATTGTTTAAATGCAGATATTCATTTTCTAAATGTAGCTTACATATTTATGAATATCAGGTAAATTATGATTCTTTTTGTTTATTAACAGAAATAACAGAATGCACAAATGACTATCATGATTCTTGAAATTTATACACAATGACTTTCTGAGATTATGCAAAGTAAGTGTTATCATTTCTCTCTTGTCATATGGAATATCAGTCATCTAAGAACAAAGGGCAGCCAGCTGGTGTGGCTCAGTAGTTGAGCATCAACCCATGAACCAAGAGGTCACCGGTTCAATTCTCGGTCAGGGCACATGCCCAGGTTGTGGGCCAAATCCCCAGTCAGGGGTATGCAGGAGGTGGCCAGTCGGTGTTCTTCTCATCAATGTTTCTATCTCTCTCTCCCTTTCCCTTCCTCTCTCTCTAAAATCAATAAAGAAAAATAAATAAATAAAAGAACAAATGGCAGTATGAAGATGTGAGGTCAGACAAAGGCAACATCTTTGGAAGATTTAACCCATTCCATTTATATAGTCAATCAAGGAGGCAAATCTCTAAGAGAGCAAATCTGTTTCAATACCTAGTTAATTCATCTTAAAAACTGAATGAGGATTATTATTTTAAGGAAAGTCATCTGAAATAAAATATAGGAGTGCATAAATAAATAAACAAACATATAACTATAAATATAATAGAGACACATTAGCCAAAGAGTCTCTTGAAGAAAGAGATGAGGGGAAATGAAAAGAAGGGAAAATGAAAGAGGAACCATACAATTGAATATGTTGTCCAAAATTAAAGCAAGAACCAGCTTACAAAGAAGATCCCCAGAGAGGTATCCTAGCCTCAACTGGAAGGAAGGTAAGATTATGACTTATCAGGGGGATGCACTGAAAGTTTTTATTCAAAACAAGCCTATTAGTTTTCCATAATACCACCCTCTTCTACATTTCTTATCCCCCCTTGAATAATGTCTGTCAACTAAGTAAATTAATGAAGAACATCCAAATGAGAATAAACAAAGGCTATTTTCTCAGAGCACGCTATAGCAAGGGTGCCAGTCACCATCATTTGCGTTTGACAGAGGCTCAAAGGCAGATAGAGAATTACGAGAGCATTATAATGGAGAAAGGTAAAAGTATTAGGTATGTCATGATTGAAATTGTTGGCAATGGGACAGTGGAGGTGGGCTAACTAGAAGAAAGGCATCCCATGTGATTGGTTAGGGGAACATATTTGACTTTCTCCAAGTAGGTCCTAAAACGGAAACAGGGACAAAAATTAGGGAAGCTGGCAGATGCTGACCAAATCCTTGTTGTTGGATCAATTGATGCAAAAGTTATGGTTTGGTTTCCCAGGTGACTGTTCAGAGGTTGTGTGGATCAGAGTTTTATTTTATATCTGGTTTGGCCATTGTCCATTTGTGTCTTTTAGTTTTTTACAGGCCAACTGATCTCTAGGAAAAATAGAAGGCTAATCTCTGAATAAACAGAAAAAAATCTTATGGGATTTAGGTAACCAAGAACAAATATCATATATTGCAATTTGAAAGCCTGGCTCCTCAGTAGTTTATTTTGAAGAAAGTTCTATCAGACTTCTTAATTTGAAGACCTGAAAGTAAGTTTTCATATAGTGAATTTAGGAAAGCAGCATGTTCTTTGCTTTCAAATAAAAATAAGAAAGAGGAAATTGCTAGACATAATAGGTAAACCAGTAGCAAGAAATAGAAAGACCAACATAAATGCACAGAAAAAAAAATGACCCTATACATTCTTTTAAATGTATAACAGAGAAAATTTAGAAAAGAGAAACAAAACAACAACAAAATCCTCAAAATCTAATTTTTATACTCTGAAAGACCATAACAATATTTACTCTGAACTGTGAAATAAAAACATGTGAAAAACTCCCCGGTTAAAAATGTAATTGAAATGCTGTTTCTTGTATTATTTTAAATGAGGTTTGAAAAATACTTAGAAAACTTTGAAATATATACAATATGTATAATTATTAAGTTCTTGTATAGGAAACAGCATAAGCTTTGAATCCACATTATATAAAATAGACTAAAATACTCACATAATAGGTTAACAAATGCAGAAAAGGAACCTAAAGAACTCTTCCAGTAATTGCCATCTATTATATAATCTGATATGGAGATATTATTGGTCAAGCCAAATATAGGGGGAAAGGCTTAATATTGAATGTCTTACATGAGATCTTATGTTAATTCCTTTCATCAAATTGATATGACTAAATTAAATCAAACATGATTTTGCATGTTACCGACCTCACACTTTTGTTACGCATATGTAGATTGAGTATTAAGGAATAGCATGCTCACAAATTAGAGAAGAGATTCTTAGTAGATAGACTTCCAGCACATATTAATTCTAAATGTTAGGCACTGATTGTTTGTCATTTATCATTAGGGTAGGAAAGAAACATTATATTAATACTACACATAGAAAAGTAAGTTAAAATAATCTACCTATACATAAAATATGTATAATTTAATTTTATTAAATAAGAAGATTTGGGACATAGAGAAATATTAAAATTAATAAAATGAGAGCAGTTTCCATAGCTACAGTTTATAATTTAATTTCATAATAAATTTCCTTTAATGTACTCTTTTCATTAATTCACCTTATACAATATACCAAGACCATATTATATTTAAGAAAAATTTATTAGTACTTTTCTTCATTGGTAAAGAATGACATTAATAAATACAGTGCTTATTGTGAAGCTAGTTTATTTACCAGGTTAGTTCATGAAAAGATCTAAACCCTGAGGGAAAGGAAGAAAGGAGAAGAGAATATATGGACAAAACTGAATGTGAAATTAATTTATTTTCTAAAGCATAGTTTTTAGTAAATAGAATTTCAAATCAATAAGCATTTCAAATTAGCAGAATTTATCATGCCAAATGAAAAAACTTCTAATAAGTAATTATCTAAAAAAAAAAAAGATAAATACATGTTTCCCTTCAAGGAGACACTCTGTATGAGTACTAAGGTAAAATTATTTATTAACTTAGAAAATTTATCTTAAACAACCAGTGACTGGTTGTTCAATTTTTATGTCCTTTCAAATTTCAGACATATTTTATTATCTAAATCTTTAATAAACTTTATTTTGTTTTTGTTTAAAAAGTAGTTTTTTTTGTTTAAGTAGCTTTTTAATTAATTATTCAGTTAATTAATTATTAAATGTGACTCAAACGATACAACTATACATCATATTTTGTTTTGCTTTACTTGCAATGTTGTTTTTTAGGAAAAAACTAATCAGTCATTGACAATACAATATCAGTTAAATAATAAATCACATGTCTAATAATAAACCATGCATGTCTAATAGGTCTGATTAGAGTATGTCTCAAAGGTAGTATATTTATCAAATCACACCTGTGAATGCTCTCTTATATATCTAAATATACAAACTGTCTAAAACCTCTAATTAAAGCTTATACATATTAATATTACCATTATAATTTTTACCAGGACAATACTTAAAGCTAAGGAAAAATTATACCTAACATGTATGTAGTATCAGGAATATCTAGTAGTGAATGGCAACATGCATATCAGCAAAGAGATTAGTAGATGTAATCCTATGTGATTCTTAAACAGAATCCCTGGGTTAGCCTTGGGAGACTTAAAAATGGTGTGTGCATTCAGTCTTCTGCTGTGTCCTCCAAACTTTACTAACTGGCAGTAGCTTCTGCAGGCTGAGTAGCTGCTTGTGCTCATGAGAAAACAGGGATTGAAGAGTAAAAGCCAGACTTAAGTCTTTGTCTAGACTAATGAGTAAAGTGTCTGGGACTCAGCTTCACTATTGACATGATCATAGGTAACAAGTAGCCAATCTGCATCTAATGGTGTGATGTAAGACCTATAATTAAGGTCCAATATTAAGTGCTGCGTTGACATTTGATATAACGGGAAGCCTTGCATGGTCTCAGTGTAAGTTCCTCTCCTGGCCCTGCTCCCACAACAAAGATCTAGCCAAACAGTCTTCCTTATTAGGTGGACCAAGCATGGTGCCCACTTATCCCTGAATAGTGGGCTTCAGTTTCCTGCCAGCACATGTGATTATTCAAATAAGCCAATCACATCTGCCTGTGGGATCCAGGGACACCACAGCCTCTTGCTGCTACAAAGCTTAATTTCCTTGGCTGTTCATTCTGTTTCTGAGTGCACCCTCATTGGCCCTGCGTGAAACAATGTCCTCCTCCCTTAGGCGTGAACATATGTGACTAAGAAACTTCTGTTGATATCCTCTCTCCAGTGTTATGTGTTGCCTGTTCCCATAATCTTAGAGAAATACTCCCTCTCTCATCAATGGGGTGAAGAGAAGATGACTGAAATATACCCATTCTATAAAACATTCAACATGTATAAATGCACATACAGTGAGAGAGTTCAGGGGAAGACCAGCTCATTTTCTTGGCTTCTGAGGAAAGGAGGAAGAAACCAAGGAAGTTTCTACTCCTGCAACTGGAAGAGCACTAACCTCTGCATCTGAATCAGTGAAAATGCAGAAGTATTTCCTTCTGGTATTGCTACTGGAAAACTTGCTGATTAAAATACTGCAGACCCATAGGGACAGAGAAACAGCCAATTGGCTGGAGGAATTCCTGCTGCTTCAAGTGCCCCAACAACTTGTTCTGATTGCCCCTGTGTAATTTAGGTCAATGAGAGAGCTGTAACATGTATTCCACATCCAGCATGGAGAAGACCAAGAAGTGCAAAATCAGACTGCTCTTGGAGAAACACAAATGTATACAACATACGTGGCTTAAATGTAATCAACACTAACAACAGCAACAACAAGAGCATTCATAAAAATCCATTTTAGCACAGGCAAAAGGTTTCACATAGCTAAAAAATAATGTTCATATTAGTGGATGCATAGAAAAGGGGATGGCCAATGTTAAGACATGAACTGGTGACCTGGGAAATCAAATTTTAAAAAATCTCAAAATTTAAAGCAAAACCACAAAGACTTGGAAATCAAAAGGGAAAAGTAAATAATTCAGAGGTCCATTTGGTATGGCCACCACTCGTACAACTCCATGGAAGTCATTCATGTAGCATACAATCCCCAGATTTGTGTCATGTGGTATGCCCAGATCCAGGACAATGCTCATGTGAATAATAGAAGTTCAGAAAATGAAAAGAACAGGGCGACTGAGAAGGTGAGATAATCAGAAAACAAATAATAGTGGAAAATTACCCTGTATTAAGAATCAGCAAATTGGAAAGGCTCATGGAGTTCCAGGAAGCTTGATAAGAAAGTACAAATCTAGACATTTCCTGCTACAGCGACAGAATGCTAAGGACAAGGAGAAAATGTTGCAAGTTCCCAGGCAGAACAATAAAAATAATATGTATTTTACAGAGATTGGAGAGCTGACCCTCACTCTGCTGGACAGGTTAGTGGCCAGGGACTATTTAGAATAACAGCTTTTTGTACCGCAGAAAGCTGACTCAAATCACTGCACTCACTGCTTGGGTCAGGGACAAAATGACAGCTGGCCAGCAGAGGTATTGACCTCGAGATTCTCATTTTGGGTTGTTAGAACAAAGGTCAGCACTGCATTGAGAGAAGACCTTGAGTAGGGCTGCTTTTTCACTAAGCTGTGGCTGAGGTCCTATGTTATTACTTTTCAAAACAATTTTTTATATATTAATCTTTTATTTCTCAGAGGACGAAAAGCAATTAAGAGAGAATAAAATAAATATACCTTTTTACTTAAGTATGTTAGTGAAATGAGATTTATAACTATTTGGATATCAAAATTAACAGAACTTCTCAGTCCATCTTATGTTCACAAAAGTCTGCCCCATCTCTGAGATTATTCTTATGGGGAAGTTTGAGCAAGTAGTTGGTGTAAAATAGGTGTTCTTTGCAAAAGAGAGTGGAACTTAGGAGTCAAGTGATTTGGTATCTATTCCTCAATTTGAGAGAACATGAGATACTCAAATAACTTGAAAAATTTTAGAACAGATAAGAAGCAGGCAGATTGCTCAGGACTTTTTTTTTTTTTTTTTTTCAGTTATTGTATGTTCATTCCATCAAGTTGAATTTTATCTATCTGTATCTGTTCAATAAATTAATTTTGTGTCATTATCTTTTGCTGAGTACATAAATGGTTCCAGAAGTTTCCTAGATTACTAGTACTGGTAAGTTGTGCTTTTTAAATGCTACAGCACTAGTACAATGATGGTTGAAAAACTGCCTTCTGATATTTATTTTTGACAATGCAAAGTTTATTTGCTCGGGAAGTTTCAAAGAGAAAAAATAATGTCTAGTATAAGTTTAATTAACTGAATTTTATTTTGGATATAAATATTTGCTTTCACATTTTTCTTTCTATTTCAATAGATTGTGACTCAGTAATTCTCTGCCACATTATGTCTCTGAATGTCAGAGAGAACTCTGGAGGACCAGACAAATTAGGACTCCTTAGTTCAGCACAGTAAGAAGGCATAGTAAGAAAAAGATGCAAAAACACTATTAATCTTACTAGTATTCAAATATACCTAAAAAAGAATGTTGTGATATTATTTTTATTTATTAGGTTGTCAAATATTGCTTTTAATAGGAATATCAGGCTTTAGCTATAATTTGGAACAAAAGAATGGTCATATGTTGCAGTTTGCAGTATAATTTGGTATAACATTTCTGAATAGTTACTTAGTAACATATTTTCAAAATTTAAATAGTACCAATTTATGACTGAGATATTTCAATTTTACAAATTAATCCTTAGGTAATCCATCAATCAAATCAACACTGGTTTATAAATAGAATTTTTTACTGAAATTTGATGCTTAATACCTCCAAAGGGAAAATAATTCAAATATCTAACAAGAAGTTATTAATATTTTCTAGTTTATTCAGCAATGCAATAAAATTTAGCAATAACAATGATGATTTTAAATTTGTGTTTGTATTTATTGACATAGAAAGATGGAAATTATCACATATAAATAATAATGATTTGGATGCTGGTGGGCAGGACTGGAGGGATGGAGTGTGTGAGAGAGTGAAGCAGTGTGTGAGAGAGTGTGAGTGGACGTGAAGGTGGACAACCAAACTCATGCAGTGCAGAGACGCGGAGCAGAAGGTTCCTGTGCTGTGGATGGGGAGCAGCCGGCTATCACGTAAGCAGCTCTTCAGGGCACTTCTCCCTGCACCGTGGGGAGATCCCACCATTTTGGAAGATTCTGGATCTTCCCTGGAAGGAGGCAGTAGGAGCGGTTAGGGCCCAACAACCTGAGCCCACCAGTGCAGCTGGCACCATCAGACCAGTGGACAACTCTGTCAACACAGATCAAGGTGCCTGCTGCAGAAACCACAGATGGCCAGGAGCCCAACACCATCCATACAGTAGCAGCCCAGTCAGAGTCCAGATATACCCCCGTCAACAGAGGATGGGGAGTGGACATCCATCCACAGGCAACATAAGCACAGATCAGCAGCTGAGACCCATTCCCAAAAACTACAGCAAAGGCTGAGCAGGAACTGAGCCCCACGGGGCAGTAGCACTCCCCAGCCTCCAGCAGTGGGACCTGGGGCTCCACAGGGGCCTGGGGAACACAGCTGCCCACAAGAGTGGTGGGGAGCCAGGGCTTGAAAGAGACCAGTGCAATCCAGCTGCCTGCGGGAACTGCGGGGAGCTGAGGCACAAGAGAGGCCTGTGTGAACCAGCTGCCCACAGGATAGCCATAGAGCCATGTCTCCAAAGGGATTGTACCATCCAGTACCCCACGGGATCAATGGGAAATGGGGGCTCCAACGGGACCTGTATAATCCACCTGCCCACAAGATCAGCAGGGAACCAGGGCTCCAGTGAGGCCTATGCAACACAGCTGCCCATGGTACGGGCAAGGAGCATGGATCCAGCAGGGCCTAAGCAATACAGCTACAGGTAGCACCAGCAACCAGCTGGAAAACAGCTCCAGAGGGGCCCACATGATCCAGCAGCAGCACCTATATTAGCCTCCAGTAGTCAATCCTCCAGGATCCACAGCAGGCAAGAGGTGACATGCAACAAAACAGTCTGGGAGGCACAGTAGCCTTATTTGATATACAGTAAGCTGCATACACATCCAAACATCTCTCACCAGGTCAAGAGCTACCAGATGGCTAAAATGGGGAGACAAGGAAAAAGCACCCAAAAGAAAGAAAAAGAGGAATCACCAGAAAAGAAACTACAGAAAATGGAAGACAGCAACTTGTCAGATAAAGAATTCAAAGCAATAATTTTAAGGGTGCTCAAACAACTTGGTGAGAACTATAAGCAAATTAATCAGAATATGAAGAGCTCACTGGGAACTACTTCAGCTTAAAAAAAGAGGTAGAAGCTACATATGAAGAGGTAGAAGCTATACATAAAAAGCAAGAGGAAATAAAGAATGAAATAGCTGTTATGAAAAATAACTTGGAAGCATTCAATAGTAGAATAGACGAAGCTGAAGACCGAATCAGTGACTTAGAAGACAAGATAGAGAAAAACACCCAAATAAAGCAGCAAATGGAAAAAAATAAAATAAAAAGCAGGAGGAAAGTTTAAGGAAGCTGTGGGACAATACAAAACGTAACAACATTTGCATGATAGGGATACTGGAAGGAGAAGAATCAGAGAAAGGAATAGAGAACCTGTTTGAAGTAATAATGACAAAAAACTTCCTTAAACTGGTGAAGGAAAAAAATCATGGAAATTCAGGAAACACAGACAGTCCCAAGCAAGATGAACCCAGAAGATCCACAGCTAGACACATCACAATAAAAATGGCAAACATTAAAAACAAAGAAGAAATCTTAAAGGAAGCAAGAGAGAGAGACAGAAATTTACCTACAAGGGAGCTCCCATTAGACTGTCAGCTGATTTCTCAGTAGAAACACTGCAGGCCAGAAGGGAGTGGCATGAAGTGTACAAAGTAATGCAAGGCAAGGGTCTGAATCCAAGACTACTCTATCCAGCAAGGCTATCATTCAAAATTGAAGGAGAAATAAAGAGCTTCACAGATTAAAAAAAAAAGCTAAAGGAATTTACCACCACCAAACCAGCACTGCAAGAAATGCTGAAGGGACTATTGTAAGAAAAAGAAGAAACACACACACACAGACAGAGAGAGAGAGGGGGGGGAGAGAGAGAGAGAGAGAGAGAGAGAGAGAGAGAGAGGGAGAAAGGCAGAGAAAGAGAAAGGCAGAGAGAGGGGAATACAGCATATAATTAATGTGGCAACTAATACCTAAAAAGTAAATGGCTTAAATGTTTCAATTAAAAAAAAAAGGGTCCTGATTGGATAAGAAAACATGATCCATATATATGCTGTCTATGAGAGACTCACCTCACAACAAAAGACTCACACAGGATGAAGTGAAGGGATGGAAAAAAATTTTCCAAGCAAATAGAAATGGAAAAAAAGCTGGTGTAGCAATACTCATATCTGACAAGATAGACTTCAAAACAAGGGCCATAATAAATGACAGAGAAGATCACTACATACTATTAAATGGATCAATTGAACAAGAGGATATAACCATGGTAAACATATACGCACCAAATACAGAAGTACCAAAATATATTTAAAAACTTCTGGAGAATTTAAAGGGAGAAATCAATAGCAACATCATCATAGTGAATGACTTTAACATGCCACTGACACCACTGGATAAATCTTCTAGAGAAAAAAATTAACAAGGACATAGGGTCCATACAAGACAAACTAGGTCAGTTGTACTTCACTGATATTTACAAAACATTTCACTTCAAAGATGAAAAATATTCATTCTTCTCAAGTGCACATGGGTCATTCTAAAAGATATACCACATGTTAGAACACAAAGCAAGTCTCTACAAATTCAAGAAGATTAAACTCATATCAAGCTTCTTCTCAGATCAAAGTGGCATAAAACTAGAACTCAATTACAATAAAAACACACAAAAACATTCAAACACTTGGAGGCTAAATAGCATGTTATTAAATAATGAATGGGTTACTAACAAGATCAAGGAAGAAATTAGAAAATTCTTGGAAACTAATGAAAATGAACACACAACACAAAATCTCAGGGACACAGCAAAAGCAGTCCTAAGAGGGAAGCTCATAGCTTTACAGGCCTACCTCAAGAAACAAGAAAAATTCCTAATTGACTTTCTAACTCTACAACTTAAAGAACTAGAAAGTAAACAAAAAGAAAAACCCAGAGCTAGGAAAAGGAATGAAATAGTAAAAATCAGAGCAGAAATAAATGACATAGAGACTAAAAGAGAAATTCAAAAGATCAATGAAACAAAGTTGGTTCTTTGAAAACATAAACAAGATTAATGGACCTTTAGTCAGACTCATCAAGAAACAAAAAGAGAGAAACCAAATAAACAAAATCAGAAATGAAAGAGGAGAAGTAACAACTGACACCACAGAAATACAAAGGATCATCAATCACATACTATGAACAATTATAAGTCAACAAATAGAATAATCTAGGAGAAATAGAAAAATTTCTAAAAACAGCCTCCCAAAACTGAACCAGGAAGAGATAGAAAACTTGAACAGACCAATAACAACTAAGGAAATTGAAGATGTAATCAAGACTCTCCCAGCAAACAAAAGCCCAGGCCGGGACGGCATCATGGGGGAGTTTTAGCAAACATTCAAAGAAGATCTAACACCCATTCTCCTCAAACTATTTCAAAAAAATCCAAAAAGAAGAAACACTTCCAAACTCATTTTATGAGGCCAGTAAACTCCTAATTCCAAAACTGGATAAAGACACTAAAAAGAACGAAAACTACAGGCCAATATCCCTGATGAACACAGATGCCAAAATCCTGAACAAAATAATAGCAAATCAGATCCAGCAATACAACAAAAAAGTATTCATCATGACCAAGTAGGATTCATCCGAGGCATGAAAGTATGGTACAATATTCGCAAATCAATAAATGTGATACACCACATAAACAAAATGAAAGATAAAAATTACACGATCGTATCAATAGATGCTGAAAAAGCATTCAACAAAACCCAGCACCCATTCCTGATAATAATGCTCAGCAATGTGGTTGTAGAGAGAGCATATCTCAACATAATAAAGGCCATATATGAAAAACCTACAGCCAACATTATACTCAATGGGCAAAAACTAAAAGCATTCCCCTTAAGAAGGGGAACAAAACAGGGATGCCCACTCTTCCACTCTTATTTAACATAGTACTAGAAGTTTTGGCCACAGCAATCTGACAGGAAGGAAACATAATGGGGGTCCAAATTGGAAAAGAGGAAGTAAAACTGTCATTATTTGCAGATAACATGATATTGTACATAGAAAACCCCAAAGACTCCATCAAAAAACTACTAGACTTAATAAATGAATTTGGCAAAGTAGCAAGATACAAAATTAATGTCAAGAAATCTATGGCATTTTTATACCAATGATAAACTCACAGAAAAAAAAAAATTAAAAACAACAATCCCATTTACCATCGCAGCAAAAAATTAAGATACCTAGGAATAAACATCTAAAGAAATAAAAGACCTCTTCACAGAAAACTACAGGTCATTAAAAAAAGAAATAGAGGAAGATATAAAAAAGTGGAAGCACATACCTTGTTCATGGATTGGAAGAATCAACACCATTAAAATGTCCATACTACCGAAAGCATTCTATAGATTCAATGCAATCCTCATCAAAATACCATCAAGAATACTTCACAGAAGTAGAACAGAGACTTCAAAATTTCATATGGAACCAAAAAAGCCACAGCAATATTGAAAGAGAAAAAAAAAGTAGGAGGGATCACATTACCAGATTTCAGGTTATACTACAAAGCCACTGTAATCAAAATAACCTGGTACTGGCACAAGAACAGGCAGATAGAACAATGGAACAGAATAGAGAACCCAGAAAAGGACCCAAGACAATATGCCCAATTAATATTTGACAAAGGTGGCAAGAGCATACAGTGGAGTAAAGACAGTCTCTTCAATAAATGGTGTTGGGAAAATTGAACAGCTACTTGCAAAAAAATGAAGCTAGACCACCAACTTACATCATACACGAGAATAAACTCAAAATGGATGAAAGACTCAAATGTAACTTATGAATATATAAAATTCTAGAGGAAAACACAGGCAACAAAATTTCAGACATCATACTCAGCAGAATTTTTCCTGATACAACACCTAACGTAACAGAAACAAAGGAAAAAATGAACACATGTGACTACATCAAACTCAAAAGCTTCTGCACAGCAAAAGAAACAACCATCAAAATGGAAAAGAAACCCACTATATGTGAGACCATAATTGCCAATGAGGCATCAGATATAGGGTTAATTTATAAACTATATAGAGTGCTCATACAACTCAACAAAAGGAAGACAAAAAACCCAATTAAAAAATTGGCAGAGGACATAAATAGACACCTCTCCAAACAGGACATACAAATGACCAAGAGACATGAAAAATGCTTAACGTCATTAATCATCAGAGAGATTCAGATTAAAACAACTATAAGGTATCACCTCATACCTGTCAGAATAGCCACCATCAACAAACCATCAAACAACAAGTGTTGGTGAGGGTGTGGAGAAAAGGGGACTCTAGTACACTGCTGGTGGGAATGCAGACTGGTGCAGCCACTGTGGAAAACACTATGGTGTTACCTCAAAAAGTTAAAAATTGAACTGCCATTTGACCTAGTGATCACACTTTTAGGAATATACCTTAAGAAACCTGAAACCCCAATCAGAAAGAATACATGTACCCCCATGTTTGTAGCAGCACTATTTACACTAGCTAAGATCTGGAAACAACCCAAGTGTCCATCAGTAAATGAGTGGTTAAAAAAACTGTGATATATATACACAATGGAGAACTATGCAGCTGTAAGAAAGAAAGACCTCTTATCCTTTGAGATGGCATGGAGGGACCTGGAATGTATTATCCTAAGTGAAAGAAGCCAAGCAGAGAAAAACAAATATCACATGATCTTTACTTATTTGTGGAATATAATGAACTAAACAAATTGATGAACAAAATTGGCCCAGAGACGTGGAAGTGGGGTACAGACTGACAAACTTCAGAGGAGGGCAGATTGGGTGGGAAAGAGATGAACCACAGAATTTATATGCAGGTATGCATGATCAATGAACATGGACAAAAAAGCTGGGGATGGAGTGAGGGGGATGGGGAGGAGGGTGTCAATGGGGCAAAAAGGATAACCATTGTAACAAAAACAAATTAATTTAAAAATAATAATAATGGCCCAGCCAGTGTGGCTCAGTTGTTGAGCATCTACCCATGCACCAAGAGGTCGCTGGTTCGATTCCTGGTCAGGGCACATGCCCAGGTTGTGGGCCTGATCTCCAGTGGGGAGCATGCAGGAGGTGGCTAATAAATGTTCTCTCTCATCGATGTTTCTATCTCTCTCTCCCTCTCCTTTTCTCTCTCTCTAAAAATCAATAAGGAAAAAAATAAAAAAAAATTAATAATGATATTTAGTATAAGGTACATTTATGTACAGTAATATCTCCTTTTTATCATGTTTTCTGTATTATTAAAAATTACCAAAACATTAATATACTTTTTTCTTTCACGAAATTAATTTTGTCCTGCTTTATTGAGGTATGATTTAAATAAAAATTATATGGATTTAAGATGTGCAACATACATATATATTGTGAAATGATTATTACAGTCAAACTAATAAACACGTCCATCACCCAACGTACTTGCTGTGTGTTTGTGTGTGTGTGTGTGTGTGTTGAGAGCACTGAATTTCAAGTATACAATAGAGCATTATTAAATACGGTTACCATGCTGTACATTAGATCTTTAGGACATATCCAACTTATAACTAAAAGTATTTATCCTTTGATCAGCACCTCCCCCTCAGCCCCTGGCAACCACCACTCTACTCTTTGTTTCTATGAGTTAGACCATTTCCAATTCTACATATAAATGATACCATACAGTATTTTGTCCTTCTTTGTCTAGTTTATTCCACTTAGCCTAATGCTCTGAGGTTCATCCATATTATTGCAAATAAAAAGATTTCTTTTTTTTAGACCTTCATAATTGCATATATATAATACATGTATATGTATTTATATCATTTTGTATATATCACATTTTCTTTAACCATTTATATCAACATTTAGTTCATGTCTATTTTTAATTTGCACCTAAAACTCAATGTAAAATTTAACTTTATTTGACATTGAGCTATGTAGAATAATGTACCCAGTTTCATGGCTCAATCAATTTAGACAATTTTTTCCACTGGGAATATCAAAGGAAGGGCTTAATTAAATTATTCTTTTACTGTGCTTAATGCTATTTTTTAATGTAAAGTTTCTAGATGTCAGTTAATTTATGATGCCTATTCAGAGCAATAAAGAAAGTAAAGAATAGATACCGTTCCTGAGGCAGATGGTGCGACGTTAGTAGATGACACATAAAACAGACCTAATCCACAGGTTTCTCTCCTATTAACCTTCAAGAGTAGGTCAATTTTATTTAAATTTATGGAGTTGATCAAGAACATTTAAACTTATGGATCAAAGGAGAAAGTGGTGACAGGGAATGTGGTTTTAAATGAATTTGCTTCCAGGCTCAGCAGTAATTTATGAGCCCAAACTTAAAGAAAACAAATAAACAACAAAAAAGCAAACAAAAATGTAAATATTATTTAAAATATCTTGTCAGTTATCTGGGAGAAATTACTACAAATCCTTGTACAGGAAGTCATATCTCAGTCATATGAACGCATTATGTTCTGAGGCAAAATTCTAGTACAATGACAGGTAACTTAATGTCATAGTTGAAGAACAATTCATGTACTGGTTATTCTTAAATAATTAACAAGATATCTAAATTTAATCAAAACACCATTTGTAGTTTTCAGTATCATTGTCTGTAAATGTAAAGTTGAATTTTATTCTTTTCATTAATGTTAATGTGATGGGGAAAATTAAACAGGGCAATATAACTGAGAATAGAATAAGATAGATGATATAAAATATGAGTTTTTGATTTTGAACCTGATTTAATTATCCCTCAATCACTTACTAAATAAATAGTCTTTGAATGAGCTGTTTAATCTTGTTAGGGATTTTATTTATTTATTTTATTTTTTATCTATTCACAGTGTTTCAGAAATTGAAGAAAATAGAGCATATAGCTAAGTATTTGACATAGGAATTGTATAGCAGGAGTAAGAGCACAAACTTTCTTTATTCCACACACTCTAATCTTTAAGCATTTTATCATTGAATAAACAAGGAAAGCTTATCTAATACACTTCATGAATACACATCTAGAAGGAATAGCTAAAATATTGGCTGTCAGAATCAAAATATAACTATTGGCAGAGCAAGAGGATAGTCTCCACTAATTAGATTTTAAATGAGAAAATAATGTAAGCCCTGGTTTTATATCCAAAAACTCAGTCACACAAAGGCAGGTTGTGGGAATCCTGATGTAACAGTAAATCCTGATGAAAAATATATATTGGATTTAATTGTGTGCTTGCTCGATATTAACTGCTTTTTACTGAGAGAAATATACGGTTGTTAAAAAATCAAGAATAAAATTGGGTTTAATTAATACGACTGTAATTATGCGGAGGCTAGGTCTACTGTTTATCAGAGCCCTCCTAGAGTATTCAGCACTAAAACTGGCTTTTTATGGTGAATGATGGACCTGGTGAAGGAGACCATTGAAAACTCTCTATCCTACAGTCTGTTCTCAAGCATCCCTCCAGTCTGAAAACATTCATTCTAATCCACTATCTTCAAAAGCAGACACTCAGATTTTTCTTACATTTTTGTAGGAGCGGATTGCTCAGATGTTCTACACTATTCTGGATCTACCACCTCTGAGTTCAAAGCCATGCCAGTCTCACCTTTAGCACTTGACCTGGCGAAACCCAGTGCTCTCTATTTCGTTCATCCCTGAAAGCTGGTAGAAGAATTGAACAATTTCCAGGGAAAGTAGCAACTGGGAGTGACACACTATAAGATCGACATTTCCAAAATAGCTGTGTGAAAACTGGCGTGTGCTATGTGGTCAAGTAGACAGCTCTGTGACGTTATTCAGAGGCTATATGACTTTCATTCACCTTGGTATGAAGTTGATTGGGTGGCTTTTGAGGTCCATTTTAATTGAGAAAACATTTTTTTGAGATCTCATACAATATATGTAAGTAGATAAATCCAAGAACATTAATTATGAATGGGTAATGATTTAGAAATTACTTATAATTTTAACTGATAATGAAATTCAAGTAACATTTATTGAGTTTGTGCTATTTTAAAATTTTATTCCGTAAACATTTGTTGAGCACAATTTGTGTGTCAGACACTTCTGATGTACTAATGAGAAAAATGGACGAAGGTATCTGCCCTCATGAAGTTTACATTCTAGTGGGAGAAAAACAAATTAATATAATAAACATATAAATTATATAGCAGTCTAAAAGAGTTCAGGCTATGAAGTAAACAAATGCAATGTTGTAAGGCAGCTCATTGGGGCCGTAGGTGGGATGGAACAAGAGGAAGAAACACACTGTGCTGAGTTTTAGCATATTTTTACTCTATGCTTAAATTGAACAAGATTTGACTTTCAAATAAAATAAGCCATAATGACTGAAAAAAAAAATCACAGATAATAGATTTCATTCAAATAACCAGTAGGTTTTATCTTAAAGGGCAGAATCTATATATAAATTAATGAGCACTAAAACAAAAATAGTTCCTGTTTTTTTTTTTTTGTTTGTTTGTTTTTTAAGTTGCAACTTTATTAAATTAAAAAGGTTGGGATCTTGGAAAAACACGAAGGAAAGAAGCTGAATGACTCCTGCATATGGTTTTCTACATATTCCAGTTTGAAACCTATTCCAGATGGTTCTGGAGTACTCTTTAAAATCTAAATCCCTTCTGCCCTGGTTGGTTTGGCTCAGCAATTAGAATGTCAGCCCACTAACTAAAGAGTTGCAGGTTTGATTCCGGTCAAGGGCATGTACCTCGGTTGTGATTAGATCCCTGGCCCTGGTTGGGGTCATGCAGGCGGAAACCAATTGATGTGTCTCTCTCACATAGATCTCTCTCTCTCTCTCTCTCTCTCTCTCTCTTTCTCTCTCTCTCTCCCCCCTTCCCTCCCTTACTCCTACTCTATCTGAAAATTAATGAAAAAATATTCTTAAATGAGGACTAATAATAATAATAAATCTAAATCTCTCCTAAGATTGATTTTTCTTATACCCTAGATTACAAACAAAACAAAAATGAACATGTCCAGAGCCCCACTCCTTGAACTATACTTGGAAATTCATTTCCAGTTTCTAGATCTTTGGAATTGAGTTGTCCTGGGACTATAGGAGGGGGAAAAAAGCTGCTTTTAGTTGTTCTAGATAGATCCTAATGTCCACTAAAGACTTGCTTGACATTTTACATACACGAATTTATATGTGGTTAGAGCAGATACCATGGTGCTACGTGTCTCCATACAATGCAGACACAATTTGTTTAACCTTGTTGCATGATTACAAAGACAATTTATTAAATTATATGTTAAATCATAAATATTTTAAATTTTCTAATAGTGGCAAATTCCTGTTTCACACACCCCCCCAAAAAAAATAATAATAATTGAAATATATACTGTCCCTATGTCTGAAGGTCTCAACCGAGAGAAGGCTTTGCAATGTAAAATAATGTAGTGTATTTTGGAGGACTAAAATTAAAAGCAAAATCTGCCAACTCAGAAAACTTATCCACACAGGTAGAAGAAAAAGAAAACAACTTTATTGTTGAGTAAATTTAAAACCAGGATGTGATGCAAAATCACAGGCAATCCATTAAAAAAAATTACAAAGTCAGAAAGGAATCTCACCCTTTTATGTAGCCAGACTGATACAACCCATTTACATACAAATTCTCAAAATAAATGATAGCTAGTCCTCCAGAAAGGGAACATGACAGCACCATTTGTCACAAGTAGTGCATCCCAAATTTAGTCGGTAATTAGAGTGACCATTTGTGTAGCTAATTGGCTTTTTCTAAGGAAAAAGAAACTTCTCATGTCTTTATGTGGGAAGGTCACAGTGAGGCGTGGACCAAAGCAGCCACATAATGTAGGCTCCTCCCCTCCCACAGCATGGAGAAAGGGAGCCACCATCCTTGACAATGACATTTCAACAATACGGCTCCCAGGTCCTTGAGGACACATCCAGGGTTATACCACTGACAAACAGCTTATGTAACTTTTAAAAATATTTACATATATTTCAGAGAACCAGAGAAAGACTACAGTGACAAGCTTTCCAAGGTAAATATTTGGAGAAAATGGTTTGTCTTTCCCTTTATTCCACCAGGAAGAACTACTTTTTGTTATCAAATATTGTATTTACCTTTAGAGTATCCACATTTTTATATTATGTATACAATAATGAGTCTATAAACATTAGATGAAATTTTGTGCATGCTTATAATAAGCAAGATTATTTCATAGTAACAACTAATAAGGCGAAAAAATAATTGAGGAGAGTTTAATTCTGATGAAAAGTATTAAAATTGACAGGAGATATTGATATTGAAGTAAGTATTAGCAATTTGCTTTTATAAAAAATTGAACTTAAAACAGCATCTGAGCAAGAACATCTGTGGCCATCTTTAGTTTCTTCTATAAATATCAAACAAGATAGTGGCACCAAGATGTTTTTAAAAAATATTTATTGTAAAAAAAAAAGACACTAAAAATAAATCAGATTCCACAGATAATTTAACTTTGAAACCAAACTGTTTTGCTAAGAAATATTATACTAGAGGATAGTATATGATCATAATTATTAGTATTGTTCTTTGCAAATAAAAACACAATAATTTAGAAGCAGTTAAGGGACAACCTAAAACTTATTGAAGTTTAGGTTTATAATGGGCAGTAAATATTTCCCATTGATCTTATAAAGTGTAATGGGGATATCCTTTATTGAACTTGAACTTCCTGTCCTCACATTCAGCAGACAAAACTAAAACTACATCGACATACAAAACACTAAAGGAGGTATTTTTTCTCCTCCTTTTATTTTGGATTAAAAGATGGAAGTTATTGTTCCTTTTCCTTGGATGTTTACATGGCATTATCTATTAACTCTGAACAAGAATATTTAAACAATCTAACAAATGACTGTTTAAGTCATCTTTTTTCCTACTTTATTTTATCCTATTAATTTATTTTCTTATTTTAAAAGAAGTGACATTTAGGAAGCAATATTTCATGAGCTAACCAAGTTGAATACGGAATGAGTGTGAAGCAGTTCGATCATAAAGCAGGAATGGCATTGTTGAAACAGGAAGATGAACAGAAAACCATGTCAGAGTGGTATTGTATCAGTTTTGTGTAAATTTGGATCAAGTTTGTGATCACAGGTCATTTATCAGCATCATAATTTTGAAAACAGTTAGTATTCTTATGGCACTTATAAAATTAGACATATGCATATAAAATCTGTAATGTAAAATCTGTAAAAGCACCTAGAACAAGTGCTTAAGTAATGGCCAATCTTCTGATAATATTTGAGCTCCCACATCATATTCCAGCTTCAAAATGATCCAGCAAATGTGTTCAGCCTAGTCATTGAACAAATGTTATGTTGAAAAGTATTGAGTGTGCAAGTAGAAAGACTTAAATATGCCCAATATATTTTTGAAAAATGTAATAATTAATATTTCTTCAACTACATAATAAAATAAAATAGTTTATCTACAGTAATCTATACCACACAAGATATAACATGGAAAGATAGAAGTAGAAAAATTAGATAAAGTGGGGAATAAAATTAGTGTAAAAAATAGATACCATGAGGTACTGGCAAGAGTAACAATTGGCCTTGAGATTCTTACTAAAAAACACAAAAGAAATATATATTTAAAATGTGTTAATTTCCTTAAAATAGAAAAAAAGGGATTCTAATAATTTTTTTTTCCAATTCCTGAGAGCTAAAAGAATTTTCTCACATAGGTCTTTGAAATAAGGAGTTCTAGATAAAGGAAATACATGTTATTGCTTCTACTACCAATAAGCTATTTCTTTCTTAAAATATTCTCCTTCAGAGTTAATAGATAATGACAAAGCAAATAATAATTCTCTGATGAGTTAAAATAATACAAGGTTTATGTGTTACAGTATAGTTCTTTTTGTCAGTCTCAAAACAGAGTAAGAATATTAATATATATAATATATACACAATTTCTCTCTCCCTCTCTTTCTCTTTGTATGATATGCATATCCTTGTTTGATCACCAAGATCTTGACAGAAGCCAGTAAAAGAGAATGAATGGATTATACTACTGAAGTTCATATATACAATTCTTTGATGAGATTTATTTTTATCTGTATATATGTACAGGAGAGGATAAAACCTTTATGTTATATGGAACAGTGTAACAAAAAGATTGATTCCATTCAATCTTGCTTTGTTGAATAAACAGGAAAAAAAATCTATCTACTCTATCATTGGTTCCACAATAATGATTCTCATGCAGTGGGACCAAAATAACCTTCATGCAGGTCATTAGAAAATGTGTTTTCTGTTAGATTCAACAGGACGGTTAGGTTGCTCAGAGGTCTAAATTGTTCAAGATCATTAAAAGCCTGTTAACATTTTATTCTCTAAAATGCTCTAATTATTTGAGTTACACAGGAAGATTTCATAATTCAACATTTTTTTCTTAAGTACATTTTCAAAATCATTAAATCTAACTTAGTGAATTACATTTTGATGTTATGTTTTTTAATTTGAATTAATTTCATGTAAGCTAGAGTCCTGCCTTTTGTTATTTTGCCATCTCATCTTTCACTTTTAGAATACCATCATAAAGAAGAAAAACTATCAGTGATATGGATTTTTATCAAGATTCTAGTTTGAGGAAAACTATAATAAAATGCATATATTTGAAGACTAAGTTCACTTATGATGTTAACATGGAAGCACTATGAAAATATGCTTGTGATTTTTTAAAATAAAATTTCTTTATTGATTTTAGAGAGAAAGGAAGGGAGAGGGAGACAGATAGAAACATCAATGAGAGAGAACATTGATTGGCCTCCTCCTGCATGCCCCCCACTGGGGATTGAGCCCCCATACCTGGGGCATGTGCTCTGACCAGGAATGGAGGCTGTGACCTCTTGGTGCATGGGTCGACGTTCAACCACTGAGCCACACCAGCCCGGCCACATGTGATCTTTAAAAAATTTTGCCTAATCTGACTGGAACGGAAACAATACAAATGCCTGCACAAATTAGCAAAATATTTGGAGAAAAAACTCTGAGGGTCTTTTAAAATAAGAGATATGCTTCTCTACTCAGACTGTTCCAGAGGTAGTTCTTTTAGTTTATTTTTAGAATTATGACTCTAGAATTCCATTTTGGAGGACTCTCATTCAAATGCAGAAAAGAAGCTTAAAATGAAGGTATAAGTGACTCACTGACACAAATAGGCTGGAGAATAGTTAGGTGAATTATGCATAATGATCCTTAGTGTATAAAAAGGGTAGTGGTAAAATACTAAATTACATAAAGATAAAATATCTATGTCCAGATTACATGTGTCTCTATACTAAACAGGTATATTGAAATAAAGGAAGAATTAATGGTAGTACTTTGGAAAAAGAAGGAGCAAATTATACAATGTTTTTCAGGGAGAAAAACAGCAAATACAGATAGTAATTCATACACTTAACACATATAGGCACAAATAAACCATATATAAACATATTTCAAAGAACAAGTTTTATTCTAAGAATCGCATGCTTAGACACTCCTGGGATAGTGAAACAATCTTATATTTTTCAGCTTTCAATGCTGTAATTTTACTTTTATTCACTATTGAAAATTGAAATGGTTAATTTACAATTCAACACTATCTTAAATTACCTTTCAGTTTTGCTGCAACAGTTATAGTCTTTTAATGTTCAATATAGTCTTCTACTCTATTTTGCTTTCTGTGCAGGAAAAACGTTCAAAATACATTGTGTTTGAGTCCTAGTCATTACTTCTTGACAATGAACACTATCTACCACAAAATAGCCTCATTTATTTCAGTCACATGAGCATTTTATTAGCACAAGTGTTTAATAATAAAATAAAGTCTTTTGAGGGTTTCATTGATCTTATGATATCGACTGATTTTCATCAACAATTCATATACTTCCCCTAACAAACTGACAATATCACGATTGCCCAGACTCTGCTGTTCTGAATACCTATCTAAGGCGTACTTGTGTCAGTTCTAAAAACAAATAGAAGATAATTTTCAAAGAACTAAGGGATGTCTTAAAACACCTGTGTTATTTTTATCACAAACACCTCTCAAAATTTTTTCATGAAAATGAGAGTGAAATGTGAATATCTTGTAAAATCTGGGATACAAATGACCATCATCAATTTGAAAGATATTATGCTTCAAATTTACAGAATTTAGAACTTGGGAAAGAGATTAAAATAACCTTGGCCTTGGGTAGCTCATTAATTCTACACAGATCTAGTCTCATATGTCCTTCAAGAACATATTTGAAATCTCCTAGCTTAAAATTTTCTTCTTCTTCTTTTTTTTTTTTTGAATAATATGTCATACAAGGAGCATTAGTCCTATATTCTCAAAACTGCTATCCAATATGTCCACAAATTAACTAGTAACAAAAAATGAAGGATGAAATTGTTATGCATTGAATTCTATGTCATTTGTTTATCTAATTCAGTAGGAAAGGGGTGGACAGGAAGAAGTAACACATTTGAAAAGCACCCAGCTGGTGTGGCTCAGTAGTTGAGCGTTGACCCCATGAATCAAGAGGTGGCTGGTTCCATTCCAGTCAGGGCACATGCCCAGGTTGTGGGCCAAATCCCCAGTGAGGGGCATGCAGGAGGCAGTCAACTGATCTTCTCTCTCACCGATGTTTCTATCTCTCTCTCCTTTTCCCTTCCTCTCTCTCTAAAAATCAATAAAGAAAAAAAAATTGTTTTTAATTTGAAAAGTAATTTTATAACAGCACATTTCCCCCCATCATCTCATTATCAATAGAGGCTCTAAGGTCATCATAGTACTAATATATAAATACCACCTATAAACACAGACAACACAAATTTGAATATCATAATTCCTTATGTGCTTTGGGGGAATATGCATATTTATAGAAGCTATATAAAAATTTTAATTAATATTTAGAACAGTTAATAGTCTAAATATATACAAAATAATGACATAACATAAAATATTTGTTCATAATTAGTTTTAAAGTATAGATCTAAATCAACCATCTTTCTCTAAATTATAGATTTATCTATACAACTTGATAGTATCAGAAAATATATGACTAACATTTGCAAAATCACAATATATTACCACATATAAAAATAAAATATGTTGCTCAGCCAGTGTGGCTCAGTGGATCGAATATCATCCCATGTTCTGAGAGGTCCGGGTTTGAGGTTGGATTCCCGGTCAGAGCACGTGCCCAGGTTGCAGGCTGCTCCCCAGTATGGGGCATGCAAGAAACAGCTGATCAGTGTTTCTATCTCTTTCTCCCTTCCTCTCTCTCTAAAAAGTCAATAAAAACATATTTAAAAAAATAAAAATAAAATGTTTACTTGACTTATTGTTCCCTTAAAAGGAAATCTCCTTTGCTTTCCCCCTCACTTATACAGGGATGTGAGAGAGCAACATTGATTGACTGCCTCCTGCACGCTGACCAGGCAGGTTTTTTCTTAAACAAAATACTCTATACATGTCATTGTGTCAGTCTCAGGGTAAGATATTTGGAAGCCTTAATGTATGTACTCACCATTCTGCTAATGTTCACTTTGGTCGTCTGGTCAAGGTGTTGTTTAATTTCACTGTATAGTTATGATTTATCCTTGAAATTGTAAAGTGATCTTTACAAAGAAAATTTAAAGCCATATTATCATCCCCTCTCCCACCATGAGATTTAGCCTTTATCATGAAGTGGACATAATACCTTCTGATGCTGGTTTGTTAAAATACTTGTGGATTAAGAAAAATAGAAAGCAAACAATGAAATAGAGCAGCACTGGGAGACAAAGGGTCTGGATTTTATTTTTAGCTCCATACTTGAGAGCAGTGCCGGTGAGCAAGTCTATTTCTCTATCTGAAAATAATAATTACATCCAGTAAAAACTATTCTATAAGAATTAAATCATTCAAAAATGCAAATCAACTAGCTCATACATTGATAAAAAGTTCTCATTAAATTTCAGCACCTATTATGAATATGTCTGTTGTAGTTATTATTTAAATTATTGTTGTTTCTTAACATTAAAATGATTTTAAATTTCCTCTGGTTCTTTTTTTCTGCTTAGAATGTTAAGATGAACTAAACTGACAAAACACAGGATTGCTACAGTAATATAAGCTTTAGAAACAATATATAATGTACTTCGGTTAGGAAATTTCAGAGCAGAATTATAAAATAATATTAATGGCTTAAATTGTACTTATTTTAGAGGACAGTTCTTTCTTACTCATTACAGTAATAAATGTGGAACTTGGTGCTAAATATCATGATCAGAAAATATCCTGTGTGTATGATGTTCACAAACTCCTAATCTTCCAATACCAAAAAACCTCAGTCAAAATGGAGCTAGCCCTGGCTGGTTTGCCTCAGAGGTTAGAGAGTGAACCCATGGACCAAAGCATTGCATGTTCAATTCCCAGTCAAGGGCAAATACCTTGGTTGTAAGTTTGATCCCCTGCTCTGGTTGGGGTCGTGTGGGAGGCAACTAATCAATGTATCTCTCTCACATTGATGTTTCTCTCTCTCCCTCCCTCTCTTTCACTCTATTTAAAAATCAATGGAAAACTATGCTCAAGAGAGGATTAACATAAAAAATGAACCTATTAGCAGTATACTTCATGAGTTGGGCAAATGAGATCTCAACATGAAATATGCAATGGCATTTAAATAGAGAAAATATGATTATGAGAATTTCGCTTATAGTTCACTAAAAGTTCTTATGGTATGAAGATCTCATCTCTATTGAGGTTGAATTTTTGATATCACAGTTCTCTTAAATGGTCCCCTGGGATGCTCATCGGAGGTCTTCTTAGCTCTTCATTGAAAGCAGTACTTCAAAATAGCAGAAGTGAATTCAATCTCTGTAAGCATATTATATACTGCTTTCACTATTTATTTGTATGTCTTTCAGCTTTTTTTTTTTTTTTGACATCCCATAACCATTTATTTTAGAAAAAAAAAACATTCCATATTTTTTTCTGATACTTTTTTTCTACTGTGAAAACTTGACATAAGTGGAGCCATTTTAAATAGAGGCAGAGCAGCTATTCCAGAGAAACTGCTTGGATATTTTGCTTCTTGAACCTTTGAATTAGGTAAAATAACATCTGCACTGGGCCAAAGAAACATTGTCTTCCAAACAATTGTTTGTAAAGCTAACAGGAATGCAGACATCCTGACCATAAGAGATGATATTATGGACATTCTTTAGGATCAATAACCAGCCATGTATAGCTTAAGAGTAACTGTATTAACACCAATAGAATTTTCTTTCTGCTATTTATGTAATTATTGCCCTTCTTTTTCTCATATAAACCTCTTCTATTCAAGCTGTAATTGGGACCCGATTGATGTTCCTGCCTGTATCTATGCTCCCAGATACACAAAACACCAAACACAGTACCCGAGTCATTCTAAGTACTCAATAAATGCCAAGTGAATATGAATACATTTGAATATTTTTATTCCTTGTCTATATGAATCTACTTATGAATATAATAAAATTCTGCAGGAAAGGATAAAGGTGATCTGTAGAATCTATATCAAGTTTGGTAAACAATTAAAATAAGCAGTTTTAAGAGAAATGAAAGAAGGTCAGAGGATTAGTTAACTGAGATTCATTGAGTCTTAAAATATTTTTGTCAGCTTCAGTTTAAAATAAGACGGTGAGGAAAAGTGGAGTAGAAACTACATGATTACCTATTACAATAAATATATTCCACTTATAGAATAAAGTCATTGTTCTATAAATGTTATATCCATTTAATTCTTTTATATATTTTTAAATATTTCAATATCCAAAAAATAGAAGCATGAGATACACTTGGTACCATGATTCTAACATTTAGCCATCATGCTTTATTATTATTTTTTATACATGTTTTATTAAAAAATAATACAATTGAAAGTTCCCAAATTTCTCTTCCCAATTCCTATCATGATATTAAAATAGATACGTTAATGCAATGTTTTATTATGCTGTTTCTCATATTTACAATATGGCAGTTCCATTCCTATAATCTAATATTCCCTAGTGTCTCTTGCCATATGTCTTGGTGTGGTTCCTTTTTATTTTCTTATATAATTATACCAATGGAAACAAATAATAAATAAAATCAATATCACAGTGCAAAAATTAAAAAGTAAAATTTTAAAAATTACATTACTTTATTTAAATTTTTTAAACTTTTATTTCAATTACATTTTACATTCAATATTATTTTGTATTATTTTCAGGTGTACAGCATAGTGGTTAGATAATCATATACTTTATAAAGTGTTTGTCTGATTCTTATAAAAAAAAAAAGTTTGTGGGTGTACCTGTCTTTCTCACTTGTACATATATTTATTTCAGGGACATGGAAAATAAAATAATGTTATAAAAATAAAATTATGCTTTTATATTATTTTTTAACTTTATTGAGGTATGTGGATCCTGAGAAAGAATATACCTGCTATGAGGGGCCCCTAGTCGCTAACTGGGCTCAGATAAAAAATTTAAAAAAAAGAAGAAAAGAGCCTAGCATTTATTTCTACACAGGATACTCTCACATAAACTGCATTTCAGGGAGAAGCCCACCCTGAACTGCCTGCCTGCACTGTGTTCCTGCCATCTGAGCCAGCCCTTATAAAGGAGTTCCTGGACCTATTTCAACCAATAGGACTAAGGCTTTTCTTATCCAATTAGAGCTCTGCAGCTATATCCCTATCAGCTTTTTCACCATCCAATCAGAGCAGCTCTATTCTGACCAATCAAGATAGTGCCTTTTGGACCAAAAAAGGCTGGTGACTTCTGTCTATATAAGTCAGCTCCCCTTTGTCTCTGAATCAACACTTTCCCTTTACACCGAAGACTAAAGACTACATTTCCCTGGTTGAGCTGAAACACTGGAGATGTCTCCCCAGAGCAGAGAAGACCAGCAGCGATCAGAGGAGAGCCCTCTAGCCGAAGAGAGGCCTGGCCCCAGGACTGCCTCACAGCCTGCTGTATCACGATTGACCTGTTCCACAGCCTTGCTGTTTTCACAGCCCTGCCGATCACAATGGAGTTCTTTTGCACTGAATCAAGTTTCCTTCTTCATCGCACCCCAAATTGGGAATTGCGGTTGGAATTGAATTGATACCAATGATCATTGTTTGACAGGTGTTATTGACAAATAAAATTTTATATACTTAAGTATACAACATGGTGACTTGATACACATACTTTGAAAAATGATTACCACAGTCTGGTTAGTTAACATATCTTTCACCTCACGTGGTTATCTTGTGTATGTGATGAGAATGCTTAAAATTTACACTCTTAGCAAATTGCAAATATAGTATTATTAACTATAGTCAACATGCTGTACTATTAGATTCCTAGAGCTTATTCACTTTATAACTGATGGCTTGTATCCTTTTACCAGCATTTCCCATCTCTCTATCCACCCACCATTCTATTGTCTTTTTCAATGAGAATGCAGAGATTTTTAAATTTTTTGTTATATTCTTACTTTTCTGTTCTATTTAATTGATTATGTTGATAAAATATATGGTAGTGGACTTAATTGGAAATATAACTTAAACAAAATTCTTCAGAGTGAGAATAATAAAGGTGAGAGGCGGAGGTTTCATCTGTTTTATCCATATGCTTTGCTTTAGTCTGAGTGATGTCCTGAAATGGATCGTTTAATTGACCACAACATTTGCTACTCCTGGTTTTGTTGCTACAGACTGATTCAATTATTTATCCTGCACTTTGGTCCTTGGAAACATTTGACATTATTACTCTGGTTAAGATGAGAAAATGTACCTTAAAATAATACAAGGAGAATGTTAGTATGCAAGGGCATAATCCTCTAATCCACTTAGATTAATT
Source organism: Molossus molossus (assembly GCF_014108415.1). Classification (NCBI taxonomy): domain Eukaryota; kingdom Metazoa; phylum Chordata; class Mammalia; order Chiroptera; family Molossidae; genus Molossus; species Molossus molossus. Next base: position 25,062,489 of record NW_023425366.1, on the reverse strand, counting down.
CCACAGACTTTTGGGTTTATTCAAGGGAAGAAAATATAACAGTTTAAGTAAACATCTCTAGAATATTTTAAAAATTACTTGTTTCTTTCACATGAATATCATTAATTACATACCCTGTTTTTCTGTAGCATGTCCTGAACAAGGTAGCATATTAGTTTGTATACAGAGTCCTGAGTTAGTCTATAATTTTAATATCTTGCTGTTAAAAAATTTCTCTGAAAGCTGTCCCTCAGAGTTTACTTCGAAATAAATCAATAACATCCAAATATTTTCAAGGTATAACCACTTTTTTTTTTTTTTTAATCCGCACTGGAGGATATTTTTCCATTTTTTTATTTTTATTTTTTTTTAGTTAGAGTGGGGGAAGGGAGAGTGAGAAAGAGAGAAACATCAAGATGAGAGAGATACATCAATTGGTTGCCTCCTGCATGACCCTGACCGAACCCATAACTCTTTGGTCCATGGGCCAACGCTCTAACCACTTAGCCAAACTGGCCAGGGCAAGGTTTAACCATTCTTTATCTCAGTCACTATGTGTGGTTCCAGGACATTTTTTACTATGTATCTCTGCTTGTCTGGCCATAGCTGACTAGATGAGAGACAGAGATTGACAAACAAAACAAAACCAAAACCACACACACACACACACACACACACACACACACACACACACACACACTAACTCTTGTCCTGGAAATTTACAATATAAGTAGATCTTAGTTGATTCCTTGAACTGGGGACATTTGAACCCAAGATGAGTGAGACAGACAACTTCCACTATATGCATGGCAAAGCGGAAAAAATTGGTTGCATAAAAAAAAAGGAAAAATTAGCTAAAGGGCAGAGAAAAATCATAAATAAGAAATCAGTTGGTAAAAAGAAGAAAAAGATACTCTATGACTTAGATGCTGCTTTTTTGTTGTTGCTCTAAGACTGAAAAATCTTGGTTGTAATTTATGTCCTGTGTTTCTCAAAAAGAAAAGCTATTACTGCTATTATTAAGTCAGTATAAATAAGTTTCATTATTGTATCCAAATGATCATTTATTTGAGATACTCACCAATAATTTTCTCAGTATCATCAGGGTAAATAATGTCTTCTTTATTTTAGTGTGTCCCCCAAAACCCAAGATATTTGTGTTCAAGTTACTGACAAGAACCTAGGAATTGGATATCACCTTTGGGATTTGCCAGAATAGTACATGATTATTCAATAAAGTTGTCATTGTGAATGTCCACTTAAGTTCCTTAAATAAAATTGTTAGCTTTAATTTTGAGTAGACTATTTCCATATCAACTTTAATTATGTCAATATTATTAATGTGTTGATTAAATAATAATTGCTGATAGGATAAGGTTGAAAAGCAGAACTTCTGAACACTCAAACCATATTGGTATAAGATCTTGGTTTGTCTCTTTATGTCGATGCAAAAAGGGCCACAGAGTAAACCTGACAAGCTCACCGGAGGCCTGCATGGTGGCCTTACAAACTCAGAAACCTAAAGTAACCACATAGATGGTCTGAATAAAACTTCCTAACTAAGCCCTGGCCGGTTTGGCTCAGCGGTTAGAGCGCCAGCCTGCGGTCCCGAGAGACCCGGGTTCGGTTCCCGCTAAGGGCATGTACCTTGGTTGCAGTTTGTCCCCGGCTCTGGACAGTCGTGCGGGTGGCAGCCACTCGATGTGTCCCTTCACATCGATGTTTCTCTCTCTCTCTCTCTGTTCCTCTCTCTCCCTCCCACTCTACCTGAACAAAAAATGGAAAAATGTCCTCAGGTGAGGATAAAAAAACAAAAAAACAAACAAACAAAAAAAAACTTCCTAACTAAAAGCAGTTAATGGCAGGTAGTTATGTCCTACACAGGTATCTTGACAAAGGTCCATCTTCACTTTAACTGATCCTGTCTATTGTCTTTTTGCATCTATAATAAAATAACATCCTTTTGAAATGTCAGAGTAATTCCTGCCATTGTCTAGACCCATCAGGGCACAATCTCTCACTAGAGTGAGACCCCAGAACCCCTCATCATTATCTTGTTGTCCAAATACCTTCTCTATATGCTGTAAATTAACTATCCTATGCTCATCAATGTGAAAGAGGTATGTGTATCTCCATTTTACTTTTTATCCAATCTCAGAGATTTTCCTGCTTATCTTTCTCCAGCCTCCTTAATATACCACCAATGGGTTTCATGTAACCTTTCTTATGTCTCCTCCTTTGACTGTGATGTAAAAATAAGCTGCAAAACTGTCATTCTCTAGAGCATTTTCTCAATCTGGTGAGATTTGCTTCTTGACAATTGTCATCGGTTTGACTCAAATAAACTTATAAAAATTCTCTGCAGATTTGGACATTTCTTATATTGACACTTATTAGCTATGTGACCTTGGGAAAGTTACTTAAAATTCTCATCTGTAAAATGGGAATATGGTTGTATTCACTTTATAAAAGCATTTTAAAATGTAAAGGAATTTATAAACTTGAACTACTTAATATTTATGATTCTTAGTATTTAAGAACTTTGAAAAATCTTTTTAAAATTTTTTGTTGTTTTTGCACATCATGAGGAAAGGTCTATTTTTAAAAAGCTGTAAAGATAGCATTGCCATGAACTGCACATTATGTGGGTAAGGAATTTTGTTTCATGTGAAAAGACTGAGAAATGGAGTAAGCAAACATTTCTTTATTTCTCAAATAAAGAAACAATTGTGTCTAGTAACTAGAGTATTTATCAGTACTTTATAATTGTAGCTTCCTACATTGTCTCAGGTTCCATGAAGACCTGCTCACCAGAGGACTTGGATATCATAACCATATCTGCATTTTAGTTGAACTTACTAGGTCAGAGAAGTAGTTCGGTCACTAGATAGTACAATTGGTTGCTACTTAATATTGTATAAAAAAACATTACTGGCACAAGTCAGTTTTCCTGATGGACCTGAGAACGTTCTCCAACTCATCTTCTTCCATGAATATCATAAAATATGAGAAATCAGTTTTCTTCTAATAATCTTACACAACTCTTGCCTTTGAAAAATATATCTCTACCATTGTTCCTATTCTTAAATTTATTAACCCTCAAGACTTGGCTCATTTTTGAATCATCGAAGTTCAATAAGCCCTAGCAGTCATGTTGATAGAAGGCACCAGGCTGTTTGGGTTTTTAGAAGTTTGCAAGCCTCTATACTTAATGAGTTGTTAATTTTGTTCTAAAAAATTATTTCTTTTTTAAAAAAAAATTGTCACCTGAGGGTATTTTTTCATTTATCTACAGATAGAGCAGGGGAGAGAGAAAGAAACATTGATGTGAGAGAGACACATCGATTGACCACCTCCCACACAACCCCAACCAGGACCTTGGACCAAACCTCAACTGAGGTACATGCCCTTGACTGGAATCAAACCCAAGGCTCTTTGGTCTGCAGGTGGACACTCTAACCATTGAGACAAACCAGCCAGGGCTCTTCTTCTTCTTCTTTTTTTTTTTAATTAATTAATTTATTTTTTGTTACAGATGTTTCTTGTTTTTCCCCATTGACACCATCCTCCAGATCCCTGCCCCCCCCCCCCCCAGTATTGTTGTCTATGTGATTGGTTATGTATATATGCATATAAGTTCAGGATTCTTCTAAAAAATTATGTGTAAGTTGTTTATATAATCAGCAATGTGTGAAATGTAGGTGTCTGATACTGCTCTCAGCAGGGGACTCCTTTAATCTTGTGTTTGTCTTCACAGTTAAACCCAGCCATCACAGAAGTCCTTGCTTTGATTATTATGACAAAACACTGGGAGAATTACATTACCTTTAGTGGCTTCTGTAATCTTCTCACCCACTTTTAATTGCTAATACTCAGCTAAAAGCAGTATGAACTCATCCAAAATGCTTCTTTCCTTTTTCCCTTAATGCTCATTTTTTTAATGTACCATAAATTTTACATTTCAGGATTTTTTTATTTTTTAATTTAATTTGTTTTATTTTTTTAGGAACAGAGAAGCATTTTGCAATTATGGTTATGGCATGTATCTCAGAATCTGCTATTTATTAGTCATATAACTTTCCGCTAATTACTCGAATTCTCTGACTCTAGCTTCCTTTATTTTTAAAGTAAATTTTAAGGTATAAAAAAATAAAACTTTATTAAAAAAAAAAAGTATCTACTATACATATTTCTTTGTGCTGATCAAGTACCTGTGCTGGTTGTGGGTCTTTGCCTGATGGTATAATTCAAGCCTTCTTTCCCAAGGTGTCTGAGCCATTAGCAGTCCTGCCTAACCTGGGTTATTGTAGTTTTCCATAGGCTTTAGTCACAAGAAATGTCCTGAGAGATGTCCTTTATTATAGACATACTCTTCTTTACTTCCAGTGTGTCTTCATTGTAGCTCAATTTCCCCTTGGTAATCATTGCAGACAGTACAATTATACTCTTTGACTGTTCATTCTAAGCCACGAGGAGCCAAAGTGGCTGGGCAACAGTCTTACCTCCCTGTTCATTGGACTCATTGTTTAAACTCCTAGAAGAAACAAACATTTTGCTGGCAGGTCACTAGGGTAATACTGGGTGGTGCCACTTATACAAATAAAATAATCATAGCGTACTACCCATATATTTCACTCTAGGGATATCATGCCCTATTAGCAAATGTTAGAGGTCTGTACCAGTTAGACTGTGTGATGACTTCTTTGGATCCAATATCCACTATGGTAACCACATCCACTGTGTCTGACAATTAAATGGCACTACTTGGGCTATGCAATACTGAGTTCTCATTATCTCCATTGCATTTAGGGGTCCAGTTTAATGATAGACTTTGTCCTGTAATATCCAATCATAGAGTTCTTTAAGGATGCCAGATGTCCTCTCACAACTGTACTTCTCAAAGTCACAATGAAGTTATGTTGTGTCCTTTGGAACTTCCCAGGGTGAGTGAGAAGATCTTACATAAGAAATGCTCTCCAGCAATTTATATTACCTAAGACTTTGGATACCTTTCTCTATAGATTACCAAGGTGGTTTTGGCCTTTCAACTTCGTTTAGTATAGACTATCTTTGGATCCATGTTTCTGCCAACCAATTAAACATCCATCATCTCTGCTCAGTGAGCCTGATCAATAATTTTGGCCTGACTCATCTTTGTATTTCTATCACCATAATCTCACACCCTTAATATCCATTTATTCCAATATTTCTATCTGAATAAGGTGGGAAAACCATACAGTTTTTATGATGTGCAGTAATCTATGCATAAATTACCCTTTGTATCTCTCTCTCTGGGGCCTATCAGAACTTAAGCCTATTTATAGATCTAGGAGCAAAGAGGGTTGTTGGGATATGCCCTAAAGAGAATCAGCAGTGCCTTGAAAGGAAAATACTTTAGGGGAAGCCACCACCAATGTTTTAGGCAAAGATGGGCTAACCTCTGCAGGTAGGGGTGGAAGGACCACTTCTGCAGCAGGGCAGACTCATCAGAATGTTAATGTTTCCTGTCTCTAGCTTCATTGGTATCTGCCCTTATGTACCCATTCCAAATCTCCAGACTCCACTCCATCCTAAGCAATGTTTGAACTTTGACAGAACATATTCTGTACAGTTGGGAATTCAATCCATGTTGTAATTCAGTCACTCATATCCTATGAGTGGTTTTCTTTTGCTGTGTTTTTAACAGAAATTATCCCCCTTGTAGCTACAGGAGAAATAACCTTTTTTTTTTTTTTTTTCCAGGGCAGCAATAGAAGCTTTAGGTGATTAATGCATAGCTTGTTCTGAAAATTTAAAGCCTGGAACTCATCATTTCCCCCCTCACATTCTGCAGTGTGGCTAGAAACAACCAGCCAATATCATATTGTTTCTTAATCTGACATAAATGTTCTGAGGTGGTAAATCCAGGATCACTTGGAAACTCATATTCTATGAGTATTAGAAGTCTTCACTGACAATATTTTATGTATCTCTGTTGCCACATCATGACATGGGCTACCTACCAGTGCCCTCTTTACCACTGGCAATAGACACTTTAGCGTCTATAAATCTAACCAGCTTAGTATTTCCAAAATTGTTTGGAAAACCTGAACGAATTCAGGAAACTCATCTTTAAGATTCTATTTCTATAGAATCAGTTCTGGTGCCAAAATCTATTATCAGTCAGGAGTCAACCAGGGAAGCAGAATCAGGAGACATATATTTAGGGATGTGTTGCAAAGAATTTGCTTACACAGCTGTGACGGCTGGGTGGGCAATTCTACATTCCTAGAGCAAGCCACCTGGGACCTCTCAGGTTTCTGCTGAGGCTGTTGTCCATAGATAATGTTTTTCTTCTTCTCAGGGAAACTTCAGCTCTGTTCTTTAGGCCTTTCATTTAATTAAATCAGACCCATTGAAATGATCTAGGGTACTATTCTTAAAATTATGTGGTTATAAACTTTAATCAAATCTGCGAAATGTCTTCACAGCAACACCTATCAGTGTTTGAATGGATAACTAGAGATTATAGCTTAATAAAGTTAATACATCAAAAGACCATTATGGTTACTATGGGGCCCATGGAGTTGTTATGAGAATAAATAGTCTCTGTATATAATAGAGCCCATATAACTCTGTCTAGAACATATATAAAGTGCTACAAAAAGTGTTAACTATTATTTTTGCCATTTTGTGTTGGATTTCTACAACTTGAAGTAAAATGTCCCTAAGTCTTTTTCATAAATAGTGAGGAAACAGGAAACATCTCACCGGCTGGAAAATGATGGTAGCAATTTGGTTCCACCATGTGCCCATCCTTGTGTTCATCATTCTGACAACTCTGAGCAGGAATGTTGCCAAGTAAAGGTGAGAAAGAGACAGATGACAACAATAACCATAATTTTCAATTTTCTAACTGATCAACGAACACCCCCCCATTAAACACACCTTTTAATACACTTTAATATAATTCCAAACTTGTCCCTATCTGATACTGAGCTATCATCCTACATACAACTCAAAACACACTCACATAAAAAGAGAAATCCCTAAGTCAGGTCCAGCTTTTTATTGCATCCTAGTCCAAGGTATTATCTACATTATTTTCAATCAGGTCTAGATTTGTTTCTACATCATCATAAAATGTGTAGACTATGTGATAAATTTCACTGTCTTTTATATAGCCAGTGTTTAATAACAGATGAAAAGTTGGGGCATGATCAAAAACTAGCCATCCAGAAAAGACGAGAAGTAAAAGGATCACATAGCTATCACCATCTCGTGCGCCCACCCTCCTATGAACTATACACAACAGAAACTGAAGCACTTACTTTCCAAAGGAACAGAATGACTGACTAAATGAAGGATATTTTCTAAACCACCCCAGATTCTGCAAACTGAAAACATTCCCTTTTTTCCCTAACTTTCTGCTTGCCAGAGAGGGTCACTGGGGCTGGGGAGAATGGCCATAAAGCAGTGGTCTTGGATCCATTCCCCTGCTTATTAAGCATTCCCTAATCAGAAGGATGACCACATTGAAGGAAAGAAAGCAGGGAACCCGTTTAATCCCTTTGAAGACATTTGCCTTTCTTAAATAGTTCAATGGCATTCCTAGAAGGGAATTCCTTATCTATGGAATGTTACCAGTTGAATACCCTTGGGTTAGGATCGGTTATGGTAAACCATGCTCACATTGATGGCTATGTGATGCAGGGCTCTACAAAACTATCACACAAGCTAGGAATAAAATAACTTTTTTCATAAAATAAATGTTCCCTTCTATGTAAGACACCATCCCACACACCTGACTAGAGATTTCATCCATGATACTGGGTCAGATAATGTGTGTTTCATGGGAAAAGGAAGGACCTGGGAAATAACGTAATATTGTAGACCTCTCCATTACCTGGGCCTCTTCATTGCTTGGACACCTGAAATTATTAATCAAAATTGATCCTGGTAAATTTTTTAATCTGCATGAGTCCAATTAAAAAAAAACAACACCTAATTTTTTACACTAGGTCAAGAAAAATTGTTCTATTAGAGCTGAAAAGCTTTGACCTCTCCTGTTCTGACTGAGTGAATAAAGGGACTGGGATTTTTATTACTGTTCAGGAATTCAAAGGTATTTTTTTTCCAGCAATTTAGAAACTTTAAAATATTAAGTTGACTGTATGTCAACTTCATCGACTGAAAACAGTGCCAGAAAATCTCTAAAGTCAACAACTTAAATAAGAGCCTATCCAGGATTTGCAGATGCTGGTGTTAACAACTGGCAAGAGTTCCTGCCATTCTCCTGAGCTCAGCATATTACAGAGAAATGACCTGCCTTCACCATGCTGTATATCTACCTTGCTGTGTCTTCTTTCTAGACAGGCGGCATTTTATTTTTACTTGTTTCATACTTGCAGCACATTTTACTCAAACAGAAAGAAGTGAGCAATCCCCTTCAATCTCCTATTGTTTTTATTTTTCTAAGTCAACTTAAGAAACAGCCCATACGATGTCAGAGTACCCAGATCACATGCAAGTATTTTAATAACTGGTCACTGCCTCTGGACTTGGTTTGTTACCATCTGCATTTGTTTTTCAGGGCTACCAGACAAAATACCAGAAACTGTGGCTTCTACAACAGGACAACAGAAACAATGTCTCACAGGTCTGGAGGCTAGTCTGAAATCACCTTGTCAGCAGGGTTTGTTTCTCTTGAAAGCAATGAGGAAGGATCTGTTCCTGGCCTCTCTCCTTGGCTTGTAAATAGTCATCTTTTTCCTGTGCTTCTTTACATCCTCTCCCCTGCATGTGTGTCTATGTCTACATTTTTTCTTCTTAGAAGGATACCAATCATACCGCATTAGGGACCACCCCCAAAAAAACTCATATTAAATCTAGAAAGTTCATATTACATCTGAAATGACCTTATTTCCAAAGCTCGCATTCTAAAGTTGTCCAAAATTAGGATTTCAACATACACATTTTGGAGGCACAATTCTCCCATAATATCCATCTCAGCTTCTGAGGGTGGTATCTTATTTTCCAGCCCCTAGATTCAGCCAAGTTCCCATTTATAGTCTAACATTGCCAACACTTCTTCCTGCTTGTATGAGACAAGTTTCTGATGGACAGAAACATTACACACTAATTTAAGGAATGTTGAAATTTATATTGATTTCTGCTACTGAATTATGAAGAGAATGAACCTGGTCTTGAGGTTCATAAAAGCTGAATATTGTCAAGACTTTCTTTGTTTTGTATGTGTTTCTGTCTGCCTGTTGACTGGATTCTCTCAGGCTAGCTTTTTAAGAAAGTTTGAATCTACAGCTACAGATAGTTCTAGGCTCATGTCCATGGAGCCTCAGACATCCAAGAAATGAAAACAGGCATTTCACTGCGAGCTTCCATAAAAAAAAAAAATTCCAAGGAAGGCTTTTTGTAGCCCTTGCTTTACTGATATGTCCATCTCTGGACCAATCACTGGTTAAAAATGGGTGGATGTTATCATTGTTTATCTGCTGATACCCAATGCCATGAGATTGGGGTCTTTAATTAGAAGTAAAGTGGTTAAAAAGAAAAACATACACAAACTTTTATGCTGCCAGCACATTTTTCATTACAATCATCTTAGAAAATGATGTGTAATGTCTTATACCAGAACTTTTATTCAATGAAAAAATGCAAAGCATATGATATTCATAATTTGCTTTAATTCCTCTTAACAATTATTTTGTGATTCACTATGCTCCTTATCTTCTTTTGTGCTATGCTTGTGTCTTGCCTTTTACATTTCAGTTTCTCAATATCCACTATTATATGTGTGTGTGGGTTTCTGTGTGGATGTGAATGTTTAAGAGTGTGTTTCTTTAATTCTAAAAGAAAACCCCACAACACTGTGGTTGAATTACCCTGTCATTTCCCTCACTGCATAAACTGTGGGTAGGAAATATTCCTCTTTAGGAATATGTGTTGTGAACTTGAGAAAACTTAATTATTCGTTAAAATCTCATTAATTATTCATGCCTTCAAAAATTGGAGACAGATAGGTGGTATAGATACATTCCTCCATAATTTCAGTATTAAGTTTTAATAGTATTTTTAGACCAACTTCTGCAAAACAAAAACAATGTGTTGGAAAGCTGGAAAAAAAATTAAAGTACATTTATTTCTGTGCTCATGGAAATCTTACTTTCTCTAAGAACTCCAACAAGTACCTTACATGAAAGGCAATTCCAATACAGGCTTAATATCATACTAGCTAATAACTGAACTGGATCAGTAGACAGAGGTCACAGACCAACAGAGTTCTGTATAGGGAGTATGAATTCAAAAGCAGTAGTGACTGATCTTGCTAGATAGTTTTGTCTCTTTCATGCATAGGCTTTCTACCAGACCACATATTTTGAATACCACCTATTTCTCTAAATTTTTTCTAATACCTTGCATACAAATTAACAAAGAGTATAATGGAAATTTTAATAATGCTATTTGAAGTGCTTAAGACGCCAGGTTTGGAGCATGCTTTGCTGATTGAGTTGCTTCAGAGACTAACCATTCTCTACTACATTGTAGATTAAAGTCCACTTATCTACACTTACATAAAACTGTTTATACTGAAGTATGTTTAAAATAAATTCCTCCACAGACAATATAACACAATGTTATATGGATGAATTATGCAAAGATGTATTTCCAGTTCAAGGTCAAGACATCCTGGGGGAGAGTCTGAGGAATTAGGACGTTGAGTCTCTATTAAATATTTTCTCTGGGTTAGTTAAAAGAAACAACAACTCTGCTAGAAACTAGCTTTCTACAAGGCTGTTTATTTTCATGCTGTTCCCCTCTAAGGGTGCCAATATGGCTAGCCTTGACAGCTTTTTGTTTCAATAACCCAGTGGGTCAAGAAAGTGAATTACTGCTTTAATGAAGCCTGCTATTGTGTTGGGGAAAACTGCAGGAAAATTCTGCAGTCCTACAATGGTTTTGTTTGAAATGGTTGCACATTTTTTTAAAAGAAACAAGGTCATATGCATTTAGAAAGGCTAAGCCATTCCCAGGTGGTTGTTTTTTCTTTCTTTTTTTTTTTTTAAGTGTCTTGGGTGATTCCTTAGCCACCATGTTTGTCTTCACTCCTAGAAACCAGGGGAGTGAGGAGTTCTGACAAGTTTTGTCTTATTATCCTTTCCACTTTCTCAGGACTGAGAACAGTACCACTGGTCCTCCATTCTTTTCTAGACTGTCCTAATAAACGAACTCTATAGAAATCTATCTCAGTTTAATACTCTGGGCAGTATTCTCTCTAGTTACTGCAACATAGTGACTTTTTTTCACATCCATATCATTTTGATAACTTCTGTTTCTGTCTAAGACAAGGAAATGGAAATGGTCTATTTGGTGTCACTACGTGATGTTTCTTAGAAGTCTTCTTAATAATTCTTTGATTGCTGTTTATGACTTTCTGTTCAGAACATATTATTTTCTCAGGCTAAGTTTCCAATTTATAGTGATATCCACCTAAAGAGAATTAGCTTGGGCCTTCTTAGATATACATAATATATATGTTAGAATTGTTTTATTTGGAAAACTATTACTGGATATAAAATGTTATTAGATATTAGCAATACTAGCTTTTCAAGTAGAGAAAGAATATAATCCTTTTTCTATAGATAGTTTCAGTTGCGTATTTTGAGGAGTAATTAGTTCCATAGACATTAAATTTCATTTCACATCTTCAGAATAGAGATGGGTTTGCTTCTCCTGTTCATAAGTCCTCAGCCAGCACAACATCCAGGGTACTGGAGTGCTTACTTGACAAATATAAAATACCACGCAAAATAGTGTTCTACCTAAGAACACACTTTATGGCAAAGGATGTACAGGTGCGGGCCCACGACAATGAGACCCATTGGTTTTATCCTATAATGCTCCAACCAGAAGCAGCTGGCTTGATAGAGCATTGGAGTGACCTAAAGGCACAAACGAAGCATGAGCAGGGAGACAACCGTATGTAAATGTGAGGAGCTGTTCTCTAGGATTCAGTGTAAGCACTAAATCAGAGACCTAAGTGTGGAGCTGTGTTCCTAAGGGCAAGGACACAAGAGACTGGCAACAAATGGTTCGTAGCAAGAGTAGTCTTTCTTATTGTCATTCACATATCAGGGTTACAGGCCCTGGTCCCTATGGGTTGTGCATGCTTGCCAGAGGACAGAGCAAGGGTTACAATGAACTATAAGCTAGTGTTGTCAGTTGGACACTTTGCACTCCTTGTGTTCAGGGATCCATACAAGCAGAGGAGCACCTTCTTAGTGGGGTAGTTGACCTTGATCAGCTGAAGGAGGTAGGGTAGTTGCTACTCATTGAGGCCAGGGACAAAAATGTAGGACTGGGAAGGACAGGTCATCCACTGGGAAGCTTTTGTTACTCAATTATTCAACGGTGAATATGAATGGTAAAGTATAGCAAAAATAATCTGAGAAAGGTATGTTTATCAGAGGATAAACTCCCTCAGGAAGGAGAATTTGGGTCTAACCATCAAGGAAGCCAGTGGACACCATAAAGGGGTTAGTTAGGGTGAACAAATTTAGAATGGATAGTGTCAAGCAGGTGATGAGTACCAGTTGTGACACCAAGAAAACTGTAGCAGTTGAGGCTGAATTTATTTTACTAATCTTCCCCTTGTACATTTTCTAAAGAAAAAAATAATTCTGAAGGAACTGTTCCTTCAACATATTTGTAGAAGTAGGTACACATGGCCCAAGAATACAACTGTGGTAACCATAAGATGATGTACCACTTAAGTCTTCCTCAAACTAGTGCGCTTAGCTCGCAGCCCCAGGCTCAGTGTTTTCAGGATCTTCCTTTGCTTTTGTAAAGAGATCATGTTCTTTTAGGATAGCCTGAGCCAATAAATAACAATGATGAACATACTGCAGATTAGCTATTTCTGTCCAATGCAGGGCTCATCTGACAGACAATCTTTTCTCTGGAGCTTTCCATTAAAATGACTTTGTCAGATCTACATTGAAGTCTGCTAGTCTAGCTGCCCATCTTTCTTCCTTGATTCTTTCTCATGTGTCAGATGTGTACCTGGGTCTGGGAATTTCCTTGTCCAATTCTCTTTCATCCTCCTTTTATCTCTCACTGCTGTTATCTCCTGAAAAATTGTGTGGACTCCATTTCAATGTCTGCTTCCCAGAGGATTCAGTCTTAATATATAACATAACAAATTATTAATGTGTTGATACTATGTGTTAAGGAATAAATGTTCATGTCCCCAAATATTTATATATTGAAGTCCTGACCTCCAATGTAATAGTATTTGGAGATGGGGCCTTTGAGACATAAGTATGGTTGGATGAGGCCATAAGGTGGGTGCTCTTGTTTGATTGGATTAGGGCCCTTATAAAAGGAGACACCAGAGAGCTTGCTCTGCCTCACCCCAAACAAGAAGAGGTCATGTGATCATACAGAGAGATGGCTGCTGCCCACAAGGCAAGAGAAGAGGACTCAGAATAAAACCTATATTGCCAGCACCTTGATCTTGATTTCCTAGCCTTTAGAGCTGAGAGGAGTAGTGCTCTGTTCTTTAAGCTACCGTCTATGGTATTTTGTTTGTTATTGCAACTCAAGCAGACTAGTACACTTTATTACACCTACAAGTATATTGTAAACTTCCTCTGGTAATCAGGGCTACATTCTCACAAATAATATGAATTATAATTCTCCAATTTTTATCAGCTCTTCTGGTTTTTTTTCTTCTTCTTTCTGTCACACAATATAAAACAAGAATGCATTATACACAGAAAAGAATGTATTATATGATTTCAAGGATTTGAGCCCGTACTGAGAGAACAGAAGATAAAAGACAGAAAAGAGCTCTTGTACAAATGTGTGTCACAGCATGATTTCTGAAGTAAATAATCTGAAAACACTTTAGAGGCAGAGATATGAGATAGTAATTTAGAAAGTTATTCTGGTCTTAACCTTTATTCCTGCCCAACTTCCATTCCAGGTAGCACTAAGTTATGAGTAGTGTCTTGCAAACAAATATCAAGGATTTACTACTTTAAAACAAACTGACTCATCTTTGCTCAGAGCATGCAAACTTTCCCAGAAAAATAATTTTCACAATGGGACTTTTAATAAGGAGATAAATGAAAGCCAGCAAACTTCTTATTCTGAGTAGAAATTATTTCACTTTTATACATCCTTTTCTATTTATTTTTATAAATTGTACATAATCTGTAAAGGAAGAATGTTTTGCACCATAAAGCCTATTCAAATGAGGTAAAACAAAGTCATGGGAAGCAAATCAACATGCTAAACATACTCTTTCTCTATATCCAACTTGCCCTCCTGCTATGACTTGAAGTTTTGGAATCTATAATGAATTAAATCAGAAAATATAAGTATGTGCAAAACATTTCTATGGAAAATGTTAGAAGGCTTTGTTAACTGCCTTAAATATAGTGGCATTTACCTTGGCAACAATCTACAAAATATCTCTATTTCTGTGTTCTTATGAAAGCATGATCTTTAAAGGAATTATTATTAAATACAAATAGAGAGAAACTTAGCAAGATTTACACTTTCTTCTAGGTATATGACTGAAAAGCAAAGTGTCATGGTGAGCACAAACATAGGTTTTTTTGGAGAAGCTCTGTCAGAAACTATGATGTTATAGAACAACAGTAGTCTTAACTAAGAGAAATGAGGACTATTTATAGTTTAGGAGAACTAGTTGTGCTCAGATATGAAGTGAAATATTTTATAGAAAAGAAGGCCTGTTGATTTTCCAGCTGAAAGCTATTTAACTTTTTGGCATATTATGTGTAGACGCAAACCAAGAGAAGGCAATAATCTAAATAGAACCAGACTAATAAGATGCCCAGGTGGCTCAGTCACTCCATTCCTGTTTGAAGACTATCATCCAATTTATTAAAAATGCAAGGCAATCTGATTTGAAAATTGTTATAATTTTTTTTTCAGACTGAAAGAGAATTTGGCAAGGTACAGGAAATAGAATGGGTCAAGTTTCTGTTAAAACTTTCTAAGATGGTACTGGCAAAGAAGAAAAAGGCAAATAAGACCAAAAGAACAAAACTGTTTATTTTAATTTTGAAATGTTACCAGTGAGAAAATTTGGACAAAAGACATTTTTAATAATTTCTTCCCAGTACAAATTATGTAACGGGAAGCTTCTGATTTATTATACCTATAGATTTTATTATGTGGACCTATGATACTTGTGTCATGTTTACATTTTAGTAGAAAAGGGGGCATAGAAAATAAATTTTCTCTTTTGATAAGTGCTGAAATAGGGTTTTAAGTACTCTTTATTTTTATAATTTTTTTAAAAATTTTCTTCATTGATTTTTTCTTTTTTCTTTTTTTTTTTTTTTTTTTTTGAGAGAGAGTAGAAGGGAGAGACAGACAGAAACATAGATGAGAGAGAGCATTGATTGGCTGCCTCCTACATGCTCCCCACTGGAGATCAGGCCCACAACCTGGGCATGTGCCCTAACTGGGAATTGAACTGGTGACCTCTTGGTGCTGGGTTAATGCTCAACCACTGAGCCACATTGGCTGGGGTTAAATACTCTCAATCAAGTGTAAGAGCGGACTATGTTAATATAAAAGTAAGGAAGACAAATGCATTAGATAATAAATGCTCCATGAAACACTCATTCTTTGAGATTGCTTCTCTTGTTTCACTGTTTGCTATAGAAAACAAGTTTCTAAATGTTGGTGATAAAATAAAAAGCTCAACCAAGTCCTGCTCTTGCAGAATTTGCAGTACAGTGAGGAGGGTCAATAAATGTAAAAAAAAGAAAAAACAAAACAAAACGATAAGCAATAAATGTATAATAGACCACTTAACTATCACAATGGAGAATGGGACAATAGTCAGAACAGACTCCCCTAGGTAGGGGATGTAGTGTTCTAGGGGAAACAAACAAATACTCGAATACACATGTACACACCGACAAAATCTCCACTGTGAAATGTATTTTGAAACTGCTAGATTAAATTACACTAAATTGGTTTCTTTATTGTAGAATTTCTTAAAACCACTGGTATTCTAACATATGTTATAACTCCATATAAGAAGAGAGGCATCGCCCTGGCCAGTTTGGCTCAGCGGTTAGAGCATCGGCCTGTGGTCCTGAGAGACCCGGGTTCGGTTCCCGCTAAGGGCACGTACTTCGGTTGCAGTTTGTCCCCGGCCCTGGTTGGTTGTGCGGGTGGCAGCCACTCGATGTGTCCCTTCACGTCTATGTTTCACTCTCTCTCCCTTCCTCTCTCTCCCTCCCACTCTATCTGTACAAAAAAATATCCTCGGGTGAGGATAAAAAAAAAAAAAAAGAAGAGAGGCATCGAGTATTGTACTTATTTCATAATAAATAGTTGAATTCACTGAGCATTTTATAAGACTCTTAAAAAAGGCAACTTTTCTTAGGAGGACCATCTACCTGCCCCATGGCCCTCAGGTAGTAATTTCTTTGCACCAAGAGCAGCGGCTGACCTCGAGCTGCTCATACCGAGGACAGAAAGGGCTGGCCGCAAAATGCAAGTGCAATAAATTAGGACTGGTTTTAGGAAAGAGTGTGTATGGTAGAAAGTAATTTAAAAAGGAAAAAGAAAACCAGATTTACTAAACCTAGTCTGATAATACTGGATCGGAGGCTAGATTAACTAATGTATGTTATATGGGAGGTAGAACTAATTCAGTAAAATAGAAAATAAAGAAAAATCTTGACGTGTTAGATCACTTGTACCAGGAGCTCTAGATTGATAAAAATCATACCCTTTCTTCCTCTTTTGTGTTCAGAACTAATTGAGAGATTAGTCACAGATATCAGAATGCTATAGAGAGAAATGTCAACCAAACAGCCTTGCGAAGGCCAGGTTGTAGAGTACTGTTAGAGCAGAAGCCACGATGGGCTTCCTATTCCTTCATCCAGAATTAACACACCGCGGTGCCGATTTAAGAAATATCCAAACCTGTAGAGAATTTTTACAAGAGTTCATTTGAGTCAAACTCATGACATATGCCAGGAGCAAGATCTCATATGCTCTGGAGAATAACAGTTTTGCAGCTTTTATAAGGAAGATTACATGAGGGTGAAAGAAAGCAAGGCAGGGATTGGATTATAGGACAGTTAACAAGATTGCGTACTTTCTTAAGTGTGCTTATGCCTTCCAGGGGTATTATTTCTGACATCTCAAAGGTGTGTTAATCTAGATGAGCAGGAGCAGTAGACAGAGCTTAAAATTCTCTCACTAAAAATGTTATTGGCCTGGGGCATGACTACCCACGATGACCTGCCCAGTTAAGAATTTATGATGGGATCACCCTGTGAGGTCACTTTCCATAGAACACCCTTTTTCGTCCACCCCAGTCATAAACAAAGCTGGGGATATATAGACCTCGTCTTAAGGATCAAATACTGCCTGTGTCACTGTATCCCACAGCTGAGAACAGAAAAAATCAAAACAGGACACTTTCTCTGCCGCCAGAAAGGTTTAAAGGACTACCAAAAGCAGCAGGCTGAGCTTGCTTTTGCTCTTTCTCTTGAAATCATTGATGAGATAAAGTGACTTTTCCTCCTCTGATGATTGTGAGTGAGCAAAGCAGAGACAAGTCAAGAAACTTCAGAATATCCCTTCCTGCTGGTCACTTCTCACTTGATCACTGCCAAGGACAGACACTTTACCACCAGGCAACTAGCAGACCACTCAGCAGTCCCAGCTGGGGGACAGGCAGGGCACTGGAAGGGGAAAAGGGGCTCTTCTGGTAGTGTACCCTTTCAACACCTCATCAGGTAAACACTCCTCCCTTCGAATACAGGGAAGAAAGAAGATACCCAGGGCCCTGGGAGTGCAAGCTCCTGTTTCTATGGCTACTTGGGCAGGTGGTAGGGGAGGAGGACATGTATTTTCCCATAGAAATTGGCTCTTGAGCAGGAAAAAAAACAAGTTTTTATAAGACGAGGGGACTTTGCCTTATAACATATATAGAGACAGACCTGAACATTATGAAAACCTTCAGAGAGTTTTTTCAAAGTATAAACTTCCAAATATGTTAAAATTCAACTCTCATGTTTGCATAAACTAAACATGTGCCTAGAATGTATTTAACCTATAAGTAAGGGAATCAGGAGGATGATAAAGCTGCATCCAGGAGCACAGAAGGGCAGAGATTTATATATTCCCTTGTGTTAGAATCTGCATTGTGTCCCCTCAAAATTTATGTGTTGAAGTCCTAATTCCCTGAATCTCAGAATGTCATCTTATTGGAAAATGGGGTATTTGCAGATACAATTAGTTAAGCTGAGGTTATTAAAGTGGACTCTGATTCAATATGATTAGTGTCTCTATGTAAAGGAGAATTGTGGACACAGAGACAGACATGCATAAAAGAAGATGATGTAACAACACAGGAGGCCCTGGTTGTTTTTCCTCAGTGGTTAGAGCATCGGCTCATGGACTAATAAGTCGTGGGTTCGATTCTGGTCAATGGCATGTACCTCGGTTGCAATTCATCCCTGGCCCTGGTTGGGTCATGCAGGAGGCAACCAGTTGCTGTGTCTCTATCATGTTTCTTTCTGTATTTCTCTCTCTCTCCCTCCCTCCCTTTCTCCCACTCTATCTAATGATAAATAGAAAAATATCCTTGGGTGAGGAATTAAAAAAAAATGGAAAAAGACACGAAGAAGACACTCATCCCAGACCAAGGAGAGAGGCCTGGAACAGAACTTCTCCTCATGTGTACTATAAGAACTAAGATCAGAAGTGTTATATACAATTGTTAAAAATCTCAAAGTTATTTGGTCTATTTTATAAACCAAAAGGTACACCCATATGGAAAAAAAATCTGAAAAATTATTTTACTCTAGAGTTTATTTATTTTTATTGAATTTATCCGGGTTGTATTGGTTAATAAAATTATATAGGTTTAAGGTATACAATTCTATAATATATCATCTGTATAATGTATTGACATACTTGCAAGGTTAAAGCACTTAGTCTTGCCTTTGTTAGATTGTTATCTCTCCATACAACACCCAAAGCAAAACAGGTCTAGGGAATACAGTATATGTGATAGTGGATAGAAATCTGTGAAGACTACATCATTGAGTCAATATTAGATTTAGATAGGATGATTTGCACAGCTAGCTGCCTTACATGGGAACAACATAGGACTGATGAATTTCAGTCACAGGATTTCTATATCCACAGAGCTCCTCGGCTTAGGAGTCTAATAGGGCTCTGCCAGAAATGTGTACTTCAGAAACTAAGTGAGAGAAAAGCAGATTTTCCCCATCTGTGTAAGAAAGCAATACTCCTTAACATAACTACTTTTCTTGAAATATAAAAAATGTTATAGCAGATTGTGGAGTCTTGACATGACCTTTAACAGTGCTACAGTCAGATATCTGATACACAAGGTATACAAAGCACTTTCTAAAGAAGAGTTTGTCGTGGGGAACAAGCCAAGAGTTTATGAGGATTAGAGACATACAAGAGTGATGACTGAGTGACTAGGAGCCTCAGTCTCAAGACTTGTATCCATCTGCTTGGGGTAGTGGGGCCTCTCCCCAGCCCTGCAAGTAAAACACAACACAGTCAGCTACCATTGGTGTAGGTAAGTGATGAAGGTTCCGACCAGATTGTTGGAACTAAAATGTAATAAAATTTGAGCAAACTTAGTTATTTTCATTTTTTTCTCTCCAATTTTTACCTAGGGAAGGATATTCACTAGTCTCATTTACATGAGGAAAAAATCAAATGAAAAACCAGAACCACATAGCTGGAGTGTGCAGTGCAGAGAAGCTTCTTTAGCCAGTCAACTTACTGTTTTTACCACAAGCAGTACCTTTCAAGGTGCAGGACAGAAAGTTAGATTCCAGACCTGAAGATCCACTTAACAAAACCAAGATAAATGTTTGCAAAGAGAATTCCCTCAACATTGGTATAAAACATGTATAGGGTCATTCTAACTTTAGCAATAGACAGAATTTGAAGTATATTATTACAAGAGAATAAACCACATATGTATTTTTATCATGTAATCAAAGCATTCACAATTTAAAATTCTTCCTTTACAGGAATTCCAAGATAAAAAGATATTCTTAAAAATTCATCATATGCAATACATTTTTTATTTTAATTTGTATTTTCTTTTCTCTACAGTTAGATTACACATGTAAGGGGGGTAAATTTTATGTCATTAAAATATTATTTGTAGTTCACATTAACTTATTTCCAACAGGAAATATATATATATATATATATATATATATATACACACACACACACACACACACACACACACACACACATATACATATGGTAAAGCTACATGTTGAGATAGGAGTTTTGCTAAGTCATATTTATAAAAGTTCATATGTGGTAGGCATGGCCTTAGAGTTTAGGATCATTCTTTGGCAGTCTACTTTATTCATAATCAATTTCATAAAATATATTGTTTTTATCATTTATACTATTAAAACAAAAATCATGTTTTTTTAATGTATAACTCCCTTGGAAGTTGAAGAGATGGAATGATGACCTGCCTGAGACAGAGTATTATTTTACTAGTTGAAGAATCAAATAGACTGTTATTAATTTTCCAACACAAAGCTTATAGGATTCAGTGATAGATAACTCATGAATATAAAATAGATATCAATTTATTTGCTATAATCACACATATAAAGTGTTGACTAATGTGATTTATCCAGTGCAGAAAACAATTTTAGTGGAATAATTTAATCCCATCAGAAAATGCTCAATCAAAATTGGTCATATCTCCCTGTCAAAGTCTACCATGTCATGTCGTGAAATGACATGTTGCAGTAGCTGAATATATTTTCATATGTCTATTAAGCATCAATATTTTTAAAGAAATTTCTTGGTTTTATAGGTTTTAGGATTTGTTAATTTGTGTGTATGTGTGTGTGTGTGTGTGTGTGTGTGTGTGTATATATATATATAGAGAGAGAGAGAGAGAGAGGTGCTCAAATTGCCTTCTCAAATATAAGAATGTATGTATTAAAACAACTCATCTTCTTTTAAGTCATTTAAGTCTCAATAGTTTTATCTGAAGAGATGATCTATTATATACCTATTTTGTAAGCATTGAGTTATGAATACATATGTCTATTCATTTCTCCTAACAACCATTATTTGAAATGCATGCACATTTTTGTAGTCATTATTATCAAATGCTGGAGTTTGTAATGCATAAAGAATTAACCTTGAGATGATTCCAAAATGGCAGAGGAGTGAACGGAAGCTACACAGACAATCTCCCAGGACCAAACTGGAATTACAAGTAAAATAAAGACAAATCATTGGGGAAAAGCAACAGAAAAGCAGCTGGAGAGGACCATGTAACCAGGGACATTGAATTGAGCCTGGTAGGTCTGCAGAGGAATGAGAGCGGGGCTGAGAGCCCACCGACAGCAGAGATCTTAGCTGTGAGCAGCACCCTCGGGGTTAAAATTCCAAGCCAGTTCCACAATGTAGAGGGCTGGGACAGAGCACTAAATTAGCCACAGCCCCTCACCTTTGGCTCTGGCAGAGGGAGGGTAGACTGGACTGGAACTGTGTGGGGACACTCAGGATTTGGAGGGTGCTCAGAGTTTTTGCTGAGTTGTGGTCACGCAGAATGGTGGCCATCTTGCTCCTTCCTGGAGCTCTGGGGAGAAGCAGCAGCCCCTCCCTTAAAGACTCAACTCCACTCAGCTGGGCCAAAGAAATGCAAATTGAGGCTCAATAACAATCAGCATCTGGCCTACCCTTGGGAAATCCTCTTACTCTGAACACCTGAGGGAGATTTTTATTCAACTGAAAACCAAAGGTTCTTTAAGTAACTGAGACTAATAGCCTCCAGGCAAAAAGGTAAAGGATAACTGAGCCATTTCTGGGATTGAAAATCTACCCAGGAAAGTAAGATTTGACAGTGGTGTTCAACGTGGGTCTTCCCACGCTCATCCAAACCCAGTGGAGGGAGCCACAAACAGCAGAACACCAACACCCACAGGGAAAATTTGGCAAGCTACAAAGTCCACTGAGATAGCCAAAATGGTAAAACAAAGAAACAAATCCCAAATGAAAGAACAAGAGACCTCTACTGAAGATGAGATAAATGAAATGAAGTTAAACAAGTTATCAGAGGTAGAGTTCAGAGCCATGATCTTGAAGAAGCACAACAGCATGAGTTAGAACATCAATACCATGAGTAAAGATATAGAAACGTTGAAAATCAACCAACTGGAGATGAAAAACCACCAAGAAAAAATGAATGACATACCAGAAATAAAGAAGACATTGGAAGGACTAAACAGCAGAGTAAAGGAACCTGAGGACTGGATCAGTGAATTAGAAGACAGGGTAGAAAAAAATCAACTAATCAGAAAACCAAAAGAAAAAAACAAATAAAAAACAGGAAGACAGACTTCCGGTCAAGATGGTGACATAGGTAAAGATGGTGCATTGGTAAACATGATATCACATCTTCCCACCACCACATCAAAGTTACAACTAAACTACAGAACAACCATTATTCAAAACCACCTGAAATCAAGCTGAATGAAAGTCCTACCACTATAAAATTGAAGAAGCAGCCACATCGAGATTCGTAGGAGGGGTGGAGGCACATTGGGCTGGTCCCACACCCACGTGTGGCAGATAAAAATCAGGAGGGACACCTTGCCTGGGAAGGTCCTCCCTGAAGATTGAGGGGTTCCCATTCCACACCAGGCACCCAGCTCAGGGTTCCAGTGTCAGGAAGAAAAGTCCCCATAACTTCTGGGTGGAAAAGCCAGCGCAAACTGAGGCTGAGTGAGGCTGAGGCAGCTGGAGCCTCAGGCAGCTCCTCTTAAAGGGCCCGCACCCTCCAGGCTCCAGTGTGGGGGAGGCAGCTTGAAAGGCACCGGAGATATACAGGGGAAGAACTGAGTTGTTTGGCATTGGAGCAAGGGCTGGAGAGGCAGCTATCTCCTGGACAGACGTGCTGTCATAGGCCTTTGCTCCTATGGTGAGCCCTTTCCTGGGGTGGCAGACAGCCACCATATCTGGGACTACAGCAACTTGGCTCACATTGTTTGTCCCACCCTGATGATTCCCTGAGGACCTGTACCAACCAACTTTTAGGCCCACCCAAGCTGTTGCTAATTGCTTTACCATATAATTTGCCTGTCTTGGATTCTGCTTCAGGTTTTCTTAAATTCTTTCAAACAAGCAGCATTTGGTCTCAGCTATCCCCATACCCCTCATTAAGTAACACTTAAAAACAAACACAGGGAAGCAGCCAAAATGAAGAGACAAAGAAACAGGTCCCAAATGAAAGAACAGAACAAAACTCCAGGAAAAGAACTAAATGAAATGGAGATAAGCAACCTAACAGATGCAGAGTTCAAAACATTGCTTATAAGGATGTTCAGTGAACTTAGTAAGAACCTCAATGAACTTAGTGAGGGCCTCAAGAGTATAAAAAAGAACCAGTCAGAGATGAAGGTTGCACAGTCAGAAAAGAAGGAGGCACTAACTGAAATAAAGAATAATTTACACGGATTCAATAGTAGAGTAGGTAAAGCCAAGAAGCAAACCATTGATTTGGAATATAAGAAAGAAAAAAACACCCAATCAGAACAGCAAAAAAACAAAAACAAAAAATGAGAATAGTGTAAGGAGCCTGTGGGACAACTTCAAGTATGCTAACATTTGCATCTTGGGGGTACCAGAAGGAGAAGAAAGAGAACAAGAAATTGAAAACCTATTTGAAACAATAATGACAGAAAACTTTCCTAACTTGGTGAAGAAAACAGACATACAAGTCCAGGAAGCACAGATAGTCCTAAACAAGATGAACCCCAAGAGGCCTACACCAAGACACATCATCATCAAATCAAAAGGTTCAAGATAAAGAGAGAATCTTAACAGCAGCAAGAGAAAAGCAGTTAGTTTCCTACAAGGGAGTGCCCATATGACTGTCAGCTGATTTCTCAAAAGAAACTTTGCAGGCCAGAAGGGAGTGGCAAAAAAATATTCAGAGTGATGGAAAGCAAGAATCTACAACCAAGAGTACTCTATCCTGCAAAGCTGTCAATGAGAATTGATGGACATGTAAAGAGTTTTCCAGACAAGAAAAAGCTAAAGGAGTTCATCACCACTAAACCGTTATTATATGAAATGCTGAAGGGTCTTCTTGAAGAAAAGATAAAAAATATGAACAAACAAAATGGCAATGAATACATATCTATCGACTATTGAATCTACAAACAAAATGAACAAGCGGAACAGAAACATTTTCATAGATACAGAGAACATTTTGTTGGTTGCCAAATGGGAGGGGGGTTAGGGGAATGGGTGAAAAGGGTGAAGGAATTAAGAAGTACAAATTGGTTGTTACACTGACAAACCTCAAAGGGAAGGGGGTTGGGGGTGGAAAGAAATAAATCAAAGAACTTATATGTATAAATGCATAAGCAATGAACACAAACAACAGTGTGGGGAAAGGCAGGAAGGAGGAACAGGGGGTCAATAGGGGAAAAATGAAGAACATCTGTAATACATTCAACAATAAAGATAACGAAAAAAAAACAGGAAGACAGCTGAAGAGAACTGTGGGACAACTGGAAATGTAATAATATTCGCATCATAGAAGGCCCCAAAGAAGAAGAAAATAAGCATAAGCAAGGATTAGAGAATACATTTGAAGAAATAGTGACAGAAAACTTTCCTAATTTGGCAAAGGAAGAAGACATTCAAGTTCAAGAAGCACAGAGAGCCCCAGGTAAGAAGAACCCAAACAGGCCCACACCAAGACACAGTAATTGAAATGCCAAAAATTAAAGACAAAGAGAGAATTATAAAGGCAACAAAAGATAAGAAACAGGTTACCTACAAAGGAATCCCCATAAGGCTATCAACTGACTTCTCAACAGAAATACTACAGGCCAAAAGAGAATGGCATGAAGTAATTAAGGTCAGGAAAAACAAGGATCTGAATTCAAGACTACTCTATCCAGCAAGGCTGTCATTCAAAATAGAAGGTCAAATAAAGAGCTTCTCAGACCAAAAAAAGGCTAAGGGAATACATTAGCACCAAACCAGCACTGCAAGAAATGTTAAAAGGACTGCTACAATTAATAGAAAAAATAGAAAAAAAAAAAATATAACCACACTAAACAAAAATGCAATAAATAAGTACATATCAATAATCACCTTAAATGTAAATGGACTGAGTGCTCTGATAAAAAGACACAGAGTAGCTGATTGGATAAGAAAGCATGACTCATATAAATGTTGTTTACAAGAGACCCACCTGACACCAAAAGACTCGCGTAGATTTAAAATGAAGGGATAAAAAAAAAAAAAAAAATCTTCCAAGCAAATGGAAAGGAAAAAGAAGCTGGGGTAGCAATACTGATATTTGATAAAAATAGATTTCAAAATGAAGGCAATAACTAAAGATAAAGAAGGCCACTACATAATATTGAAAAGATCTATCCAACAGGAATATATAACCTTGGTAAACATAAATGTATACAGTATAGGAACACCAAAATATATTAAAAGTCTTGAGTAGGACTTCAGAGGAGAAATCGATAGCGATACAATCATAGCAGGGGACTTCAATACCCTACTGACATCACTGGATAGATCCTCTAGACAAGCAGTTCTCAACCTGTGGGTTGTGACCCCTTTGAAGGTCAAATGACCCTTTCACAGGGGTTGCCTAAGACATAACAGTAACAAAATGACAGTTGTGAAGTAGCACTAAAAATAATTTTATGGTTTGGTGTCACCACAACATGAGGAACTGTATTAAAGAGTCACGGCATTTGGAAGGTTAAGAACCACTGCAGTCTAGACAAAAAATTAACAAGGAAACAGAGACTCTAAATAAAGCACTAGATCAACTGGATTTAATAAATATCTATAGAGAATTATACCCCAAAACTTCAGAATTTACATTCTTCTCAAGTGCACATAAAACATTCTCAAAGATAGACCACATGTTAAGACACAAACTAAGTCTCTACAAGTTCAAGATTGAAATCATATCAAGCATCTTCTCAGGTCATGATGGCATGAAACTAGAA
The DNA here is from genome assembly GCF_014108415.1 of Molossus molossus. Lineage (NCBI taxonomy): Eukaryota > Metazoa > Chordata > Mammalia > Chiroptera > Molossidae > Molossus > Molossus molossus. Next base: position 25,036,420 of record NW_023425366.1, on the reverse strand, counting down.
ATCAATTGCAAGAAGAACATGCAAAGACATTTGAACACATGGAGGCTAAAGAGCGTGTTATTAAACAATAAATGGGTTACCAAGGACATCAAGGAAGAAAATAAAAACTTCCTGGAAACCAATGAAAATGAACACACAACAACACATAATCGATGGGATGCAGTGAAAGCAGTTCTGAGAGGGAAGTTCATAGCACTACAGGCCTACCTCAAGAAACAAGAAAAATTTTTAATTGACTATCTAACCTCACAACTTAAAGAACTAGAAAGCAAACAAGAAGAAAAACCCAGAGCAATAGAAGGAAGTAAATAGTGAAGATCAGAGCAGAAATAAACAACATAGAGATCAGCAAAACAATTCAAAGGGTCAATGAAACAAAGAGCTGGTTCTTCTAAAGATAAACAAAATTGATGCACCCTTAGCTAGACTCACCAAAAAAGAAAAAGAGTGAACCCAAATACACAAAATCAAAAATGAAAGAGGAGAAGTCACAACTGACAACACAGAAATACAAAGGATCGTTAACAAACACTATAAACAGTTATATGGCAACAAACTAGACAATTTAAGTGAAATGGACAAATTTCTAGAAACACATAGTCTTCCAAAACTAGACTGGGAAGAGATAGAAAACTTGAGCAGACCAATAACAACTAAGGAAATTGAAGATGTAATCAAGACTCTCCCAGCAAACAAAAGCCCAGGCCGGGACGGCTTCATGGGGGAGTTTTACTGAACAGTCAAAGAACTAACACCCATTCTCCTCAAATTATTCCAAAAAATTCAAGAAGAAGAAAGACTTCCAAACTCGTTTTATGAGGCCAGCATAATTCTAATTCAAAAAACCGGATAAAGGCACTACAAAGAAAGAAAACTACAGACCAATATCCCTGATGAACATAGATGTCAAAATTCTGAATAAAATACTAGCAAATCGAAGCCAGCAGTACATCAAAAAATTATTCACCATGACCAAGTGAGATTCATCCCAGGGATGCAAGATTGGTACATTATTTGCAAATCAATAAATGCAATATACCATATAAACAAAACGGAAGATAAAAATCATATGATCATATCAATAGATGCTGAAAAAGCATTCTACAAAATCCAGCACCCATTTCTGATAAAAACACTCAGCAATGTAGGAAAAGAGGAATCATATCTCAACATATTAAAGGCCATATATGAAAGACCTACAGCCAACATCATACTCAATGGGCAAAAACTAAAAGCATTTTCCTTAAGAACAAGACAAGGATGTCCACTTTTGCTACTCTTATTTAACATAGTACTGGAAGTCTTAGCCACAGCAATCAGACATGAAAAAATAAATAAATAAAAGGGATCCAAATTGGCAAGGAAGAAGTGAAACTGTCATTATTCACAGATGACATGCTATTATACATAGAAAACCCTGAAGACTTCATCAAAAATCTACTAGAGTTAATAAATGAATTTGGCAAAGTAGCAGGATACAGAATTAACATCAAGAAATCGACGGCATTCTTATACACCAATGATGAACTCACAGAAGAAGAAACTAAAAAACAATCCCATTTACCACCTTGGCAAAAAAAAAAAAAAAAAAAAATTAAGATACCTATGAATAAATTTAACCAGAGAAGTAAAGGACATATTTGCAGAAAACTACAGGACATTGAAAAAAGAAATAGAGGAAGATATAAAAAAGTGGAAGCACATATCTTGCTCATGGATTGGAAGAATTAACATCATTAAAATGTCTATACTACCCAAAGCAATCTATAGATTCAATGCAATCTCCAATCAAAATACCAGTGACATATTTCACAGAACTAGAACAAATACTTCAAAAGTTTATATGGAATCAAAAAAGACCCTGAATAGTCACAGCAATCTTGAAAAAGAAGGACAAAGTAGATGAGATTACAATACCAGATATCAGGTTATATTACAAAGCTACTGTAATCAAAACAGCCTGGTTCTGGCACAACAACCGGCATATAGATCAGTGGAACAGAACAAAGAACTGGAAATTGACATTATGCTCAATTAATATTTGACAAAGGTAGCAATAGCATACAATGGAGTAAAGACTAATACAGCCTCTTTAATAAATGGTGTTTTGACATTGGACAGCTACATGCAAAAAAAGGAAACTAGACCATCTACTTCCACCATACACAAGAATAAACTCAAAATGGTTAAAAGATTTAAATGTGACTGTGAATTCATAAAAATCCTAGAAGAAAATGTAGGCAACAAAATTTCAGACATTATACTCAGCAGAATTTTCACTGATACATCAACTAAGGCAACAGAAACAAAGGAAAAATGAACACATGGGACTACATCAAACAAAAAAAGCTTTACACAACAAAAGAAACAACCATAAAAATGTAAAGGCAACTCACTGTATGGCAGAGCATAATTGCCAATGATGCATCAGATAAAGGGTTAATTTTCAAAATATATAGAGTGCTCATCCAACTCAACAAAAGGAAGACAAAGAACCCAATTAAAAAAATGGGCAGAGGACCTAAATAGACACCTCTCCAAACAAGACATATAAATGGCTAAGAGACATATGAAAAAATGCTCAACATCACTAATCATCAGAGAGATGAAGATTAAAAGAGCAATGAGGTATCACCTCACACCTGTCAGAATGGCCGCCATCAACAAATCATTAAACAACATGTGTTGGCGAGGGTGTGGAGAAAAGGAGACCCTAGTACACTGCTGGTGGGAATGCAGACTGGTGCAGCCACTATGGAAAACAATATGGTGTTACCTCAAAAAATTAAAAATCGAATTTCCATTTTACCCAGTGATCCCACTTCTAGGAATATACCCTAAGAAGCCTGAAACACCAATCAGAAAGAATATTTGTACCCCCATGTTCATAGCAGCACTATTTACAATAGCTAAGATCTGGAAACAGTCCAAGTGTCCATCAGTGGACAAATGGATAAAAAAGCTCTTGTATATATACACAATGTAGTACTATGCAGCTGTAAGAAAGAGAAATATCTTATCCTTTGAGACGACATGAAGAGACCTGGAGAGTATCACCCTAAGCAAAACAAACCAAGCAGAGAAAGACAAGTATTATATGAGCTTACTTATCTGTGGAATATAATGAACATAACAGTCTGAGGAACAGGGTAGACCCAGAGACATGGAAGTAGGGTGCAGACTGACGATACTGAGAAGAGGGGGTGGAGGGTAGAGGGAAGTGATAAACTACAGAACTTATGGGCATGTACACATAACTGATGGACACGGGGAACAAAGCTGGGGACGGGGTGAGGGTGAGGATGGGGAGGAGGTGTCAATGTGGAAAAAATGAGAAACTTCTGTAACAAAAATAAATTTAAAAAATGAATAAGAGAAATAACCCGAAGAGGACTTCAAATTACTGATAGCTAAGCTGTATTTCAGAAAAACAAATTCAGAATCTCATGTGGTAAAATATGGATTTCAGTCATGTGTAAAGCCTAAGTAATCTAATATATCAGGAAATCTGAAAGCCAATGCTGAGAACTGCCTATAAATATTGTGTATTCATTTTGGACACTGTGACCTGCAAACTAACTAAAAATATAACTGTAATAGCACTTTACCTTAATTTTTCTTTTCTTGATGTATTGATTTTTGTTGGACATACTATTATTTCCACATTGTGAAAGTCGCTAAATATATGCTATACTCTGCAGTACTAATACAGACAGATGCTAAGAGCTTTTAGTGGTTCTGTCTTGGCTGCGGTATGGAGTTCTCTAAGGACCTTTCAGAAACTCAGACACCCAGGTGATCCTGACTCATAGCAAGATTGAAAACACATTCTTTGAGCTGTATGAAGGCTCAAAATGTGTGGTTTGTGATTATTTTATCCATTGAAAATAATCTTTTTTTATCACTTTATTGACTGAATTTTGTAGAATTGGGGGTTTGTTGGATGCACAAAATGTAAATGTAACCTTGAGGTATGCATTCTCGTGGCCTGGCCAGCTGAGGATGAAGTATGCATGAAGGGTTGGAAAACTGCCCAAGTGAGTGAATGTGTTTGTTAAGAATCAAATTAATAATTATATAGGTATCAATTAAATATTCATAATTACAAAGTAATATGAGTAGTTTACAGAATATTTTGAAGTTGTATTTCAAAAAGTATTCTTCATAATTTGTGGATGAAGAGAGGTATAAATTTGTAATAGATAGCTATTGATTTACAAACACTGAATGTTGCATTGTACAATATTTAGCCCATTGTTGTTGTTTTTAACATTGTGAAAGTTTTAGTTGTAAAACATGCAGCTTTGATACCCTTATACATTACAATATTATTATCACTATAGCATTAGCTAACATCTCCATTATGCCCCATAGTTCTCATTTCTTTTTTTGTGTTGAGAACATTTTAGATCTAGTCTCTCAGAAACTTAAAGTGTAAAATACAGTTTTATTAAATGTAATCGCTTCGCTGCGAATTAAATCCCCAGAACTTATTTTATCTAGTATAATGTTTGTGCAGTTTGACCAACATCTCCCCAATTCCCCCCTTCCTTTGACGCGGTAACCACCATTCTATTCTCTGTTTGGCTTTTTTAGATTCCGCCTGTAAGTGGTATCATAGGTATCACACAATATTTGTCTTTCTCTGACTAATCTCACTTAGCATACTGCCTTCATGAAAGGTTATTAATTTTTTAATAGGGTTCTACAATTCTACACGTTGGAAAGTGTTCTCTACTTGAAATGCCTACTAGAGACTAGTATCACCTCTGGGATTTTCCCTGTAATCGATTACATATTTCTCAGCGTGATTTCTAGACCAGCAGGAATTTGTCAGACATGCACATTATTAGTTCTCATTGCTGTTACGTTAGGAGTGGAGATCCACCAATCGTAATTTAGTAAGCCCTTCAGGCATTTCTTAAGTATGCTAAAGTTTGAGACCCACTGGTCTAGACCATATTGCCCAGATATACTGCAGTCTCAATAATTTTTAAGCATGTTTTAATGTTCATTAGTTTTGCATATTTTATCTTCTTTTGAGGTCTATTTTTCTATCTAGAATTTCTCTCTGTAAACATTTCCAATTACATTCTCATCTTTCTGGAGCAGTACTGTGCTCTCAGCCCCATTCAAATGATAGAAATATTTAGGAAGAATAGTTATATATGCAGGTAAATAATTTATTGCATTCATTTAAATACATTCTATGTAAATAACCATATTGTATGGTAATCACTATTTTTTGTTTACAAATCACATTCCACACAAATAGCCAAATACTTTTTAATACTTCTCATTATAAAGAAGGATAGTGATTGATAGCATCTTTTGTATATTCTTATCAACTGGCCCTGGAAATGTTAAGAGCCTTGGCAAAAATACTAATGAAAGTGAATAGCTAGTGGTAAATAAAGGATGAAAGTCTAGATTTCATAATTCTCATTATACTTATGAATTCTTTCAGGACAATAGCATCCACAGCCTCCAAGCAGTATGGCTGAAAATAGTTAGCTCTATGAGAAAGGCTTTTTTATCTCTTGCTTTCAGCTCTATCCTAGAAACTGGAGCCATGCCTTGCCTATAATGATGCTCAAGTGTTTGTTAAATGAAAGAATAAATAAATAAAATAAAGCAATAAGCTCAATTCAAGAGGCACTTATGTAAAATAATAGTACACAACTGAAATCTGTACTATACAATTCTTCCCTCACTCCCTCAAAGGAAGTTTATTTCATTTTGTCATTCAAATAATAGGCTTCCTAGAAGATTGGAGCAGAAACTCAGTACTAGTGAGTAACACTGAGTTGGATTCTAGTTTCTAAACTGCACACACAATCCTAGCTCACCAGATGAAGAGTATAGACAGCCTTACTGATTGACATCATGACAGGAGTTCAGTAACTCACAGATAAAGGGACATGATTGTTTTTGTACCTTTCTGAAGGACAGATGTCATTACCTGAATTGGAAATAACTGGGAGGCTGATTGGCAGCCTAAACACTGAGGTCAAAAACAACATTTTTCTGGACTTCTAAGTCCTTTTCATTCGTTCTTGTTAACTCCATCAGAGAAGACATATGCTCCCCAGAGCAACTGACTTTCCTCAGGTTAACAGTGGTGTTTCTTTCTTCTTTTCTCAAATAATCAAATGCTCATATATTATGAAGTTAATGTTGTGAAAAAATTTCTATGAAAGAATTTCTTCAAAGTAGAAATTCTCTTAAATGAATGCAAATGCTAAATATTATCAATTTGCTAAATCAATAAAATCGATACTATAAACAATGTTATTGTTACATTAATTGTGTCCCTCTGGATATTTACAAAAACATACAAGAGTTTGAGTTTTCAGTAATGTTCTGCCCGCTTGCCTCCCATGACCTCCCCCTCCATCAAACATAACTGAACTTGTCATGGATTTATAGCACATCTATTGCTGAAATTTTTAAGGAATTTTTCAGGAAACCTGAAAACTCCTGTATTAGAGCAGAAGGGAGCTTATCGCCTAATGTTGACAATTTTTTGATATTAGAGTTTAATTGTGTGACCTAGAAAAATAATTTATGTGACTTTTTGGAGACTCATTGAAATTATTCTTTCTTATCAATAGATTCTTTTTATACTGTTTTCATTTTTAATCCTAGGCTCAAGAAAAAAAAATAGGTAAGCCATTGTTTTTCTCCTCCATACATTGAGATAAAAATATCATTCACACTGCCCTGATATTGTATTTATTGTGAAGAAAATTAGATCAGAGGCAAAAATAGGTGTTTCTACCTTAAAAATATTTTTATAGGATCATTTGAACTTCTCTGTTGAGAAAATTACCGCTTTCATTTTTTTTCCAGGATACTTCAGGCGAGATTTATAATTATCCTTTGTCTTAAACAGAAGTTATATGACACTGTGATTTTCTTTTTTGAGGGGGTGGGGGTACAACCAGATTCACATGTTCTGAACTTGGGAAGTAACTTGAATATATGGCCTTCATAGCAGAAGATTCTCAGTCCTACACAAATAATGAGGCTTTCAGTATATTTCCAAAGCTTTACTCTTTATTAAATTTTATTTTCCATAATTTAATATATGAATTAGAAGGAATTCCAGTAAGTATATAAAACCAAGTTTTCTGTAGAAATAAAATCCTAAGTTTTATTGTGGTTACACAAATAATGGTCTACGTGATTGACTATATGCCACAGTTTGCTCATTTTAAGATGAGATCTAAGGGCAGTCTTCAGATATTGAGGAAGGGGCGGGTTCAGCAGACTGTATCTCATGGTCAAGTCTGCAGACATGCTGCTCTACTGGCTCTGGCCTCTGATATCTTGACATTCCAGCTGCTCTCAGATTCATAAAAAAAATTTTTAAATAAAATGGAATATTAATTTGAAATTAAATAGAATAGTTTGGAAAATTAACTGAGTTAAATATATGCAGTTCACTTCCCAGGCCATATGCTCAAAAATAAAATATCATTGATAGATCACTGAAATATTTAAATAATCAAGTTATATTTGGAAAGGTTACTTTATTCACAAGTAATTTAAAACTAAATAAGAGTAATTTAACAAAAAAATGCATAGTATTTTTTAATTTATAGATTGGGTGAATAAGGTAGGATTTTAGGAGCTGAAATCATATCACTAGGGTTCTTCTGCTCTCTCTGTCTCTCAGCTGGACCTGCCTCTTTGTTGGCTTTGTTTTCAAGGGATGTCTCTGTCTTACAGCAAGCTTCTTTACTGTTCAGGCTTACACACTTCTCACAGATTCTGGAGCACAGGCTTCCCTCACAACTGCAGCAAAATTCTGAGAAAAGGCTTTGGTTGGTCTACCTTGAGTCACATCCCAAACCTAAACCATTGCAGTGGTCAGAAATCTTCTGTTCCCTGATCTGCTATGTAGGGCCAAGTGCTTCATTTTATTTCAGGAGAGTATGAGGTCAGTCTATTTAAAGAACAGACTAGAATTTCTGTTATCAACAGTGGGATAGTTAAGCATGTAAGGAAGAGAAAAATCTTTCTCTTTTCTTTGAAATTAAATTTATTAAGGTGACATTGGTCAATAAAATTATATAGGTTTCAAGTGTATAATTCTATAGTATGCCATCTGTATATTGTATTGTGTGTTTCCCACCCAAAGTCAATCTTTCTTTTTTCCTTTCTTTGTTTTTTTCTTTTTTCCTATCTTTGTTTCTTTCTTTTTTCCTTTCTTTGTTTCTTTCTTTTTTTCTTTCTTTGTTTCTTTCTTTCTTTCTTTTTTCTTTATATCTATCCATCTATTGATCTATCTATCTATCTATTTATCATCTATCATCTACCTATCTATCTATTATCTATCTACCTATCCAGCTATCTATCTATCATCTATCTTTATCTAACAATCTAGCAATCACAGTATTTTATTCCCATTGTTCTCAATCACTTTACAAGTATAAAAAGGGGTCCCGAGAACAAAACTGATGCTGAATTGTTAGACAAATACTGTAACCTATATTAAAACAGAAAACTTTCAAAAACAAAGAATACTTAAATACATATGCCAATACCTGCCAGAGTGATCATGTTAACACATATAATGTAGCCTCTGGGAAACCTAAATGATAATATGAGTCAAAAAACAATATGACAACATTTTAAATTTGTTTTGACCACAGAATTTCTAACAATGTTGAAAAAACTTTCAGGGATATTCAGACTTAAGAACTCTTTATCTATCCCATCATCTTACCTTAAAGGAAAAACCTTTAAGAAGCCTGTTTCGCCCTGGCCGGTTTGGCTCAGCAGTTGGAGCGTCGGCCTGCGGTACAGAGAGACCAGGGTTCGGTTCCCGCTAAGGGTATGTACCTCGGTTGCAATTTGTCGCCGGCCCTGGTTGGTCGTGCAGGTGGCAGCCACTCGATGTGTCCCTTCACATCAATGTTTCTCTATCTCTCTTCCTCTCTCTCCCTCCCACTCTATCTGAACAAAAAATGGAAAAATGTCCTCAGGTGAGGATACAAAAAAAAAAAAAAGAAGAAGCCTGTTTCTCCCTCTTCTTCCTACACATGTACTGTTTTAGAACTACTTCATTCTACTCTAGACAACCATTGCAGTTCTAATTGTGACACTGCGGGAGGTCTTTCTAGCATTCAAACCTAAAAGCCATAGGCTTGTTTAGCATACTTAATGACTTTCTCCCTCTGCATTTAAAGAGAAAAACATCTTCTTGCATGATACAGAAACTCTTCTTGATTTGGACCTTATCTCTTCTTCATTGCATTGTACACTTAAGTAATAAAAGAGCATGATTACAAAAAATACTCCAAAGTCCTTTTCTTGGGACAATGCTGTACCATCTCCTAGAATTCATTGCACCATCCCTCACTGTGAAGTTTACTCTAACAAAACTTTCCAGTGTATGATGTTTTATTTGCTTCCAAGAGAGGTTTACTCACAGTTTCTATATGCACCCTGATACATTATTCAACATGAATCCAAACTCCTAATTAAGCTTGAAAAACACTAGGGAGAAGTAAACTCAAAAGGTACTTGTCTTAAAAGATTGCTCTAGAGCTCAGCAAATGATTATTCGATTTGTAAAGTAAGATCATTAATTAGGCATAAAATACTTGTATGGCTATTTGGAGAATCAGGACTACAACTGCAGAATACTACCTGTAAGTACAATTCAACGTAAGTTTTTATTACTGTTTTATTTGCCATTAGAATAAATACATTTATTTTTATATCTGTGTCACAATACCTTAATACTTTTATTACTAAATTTTAGTGAAAATTTTTTTGACTATTTGAGTCTGCACACATAAAAATTCTATGAACTCCTAAATTGAGTATGTAATTTTCATATAAAATTAATGCCTAAGAAAAAGAAAAAGCATTACTTAATTTATAAAATAGCTGTAAAATGCAAAGGATTTATTTATTTATATATGTATAGTATGTAACATAGTGATTAAAACACAAGTAGTATATGTATTAACTATTATTATCATTAAAATAAATATTGGAGTAATTTTAAGATTCCTAATTATTTAAAAATAATAGAATATTATATATTTTACTTTAAAGTTAATAAAATTGTATCAATTCAAACTAGTAAATTAAAATAGTCTTAAAAATAGATACTAACTTAAGGCATAGAAAGATTAAAAAAAACATATCAAGACAATGTGTTGAAAAATAAGAAGGATTTAAAGAGAGTTTTAAAGCTTCTATTTCAGAATTTGAAATTCTGTAGAAATAAAAATAATTCTCTTGAAGATAAAGGGGTACTGGAAGTTCCTATAATCTGCATAATTGTGTGTTCATGGACACTGAGAGATTATGCCTTGGAAACAATATTTTTTCTTTTACGGGGCCTAGGAAAGCCATGCCTGGTGTTGATAGATGGCATGGTGGTATAGGCAGAAGAGTGGGTACCTAAGACATTGTTAACAAACCTGAAGAATTTGAAATGTTTCCCTACATGCAAGCTAGCATGTTAGCCTGGCACAATTTTATGGATGTTGACAGAAGACATGAGACTTCTGAATCAGACACAAAAGACCACACTGTTCACAGCAATAGCAGCACAGCCATAATATCAGTGTGATCTTCACAGTTCATGGAGCCTCAGTACCTAGAAAGTCAGGTGAAGAGGACGATGGGACAACTCATGATGATGATATGTTCCATCAAAACTAGATAGACATTAAACAAAAGAAGGCAAAAAATCCAGAAAACAATGTGTATAACTCAGCAGAAAAGTCAAAGTTAGGACCAAGAGCACAGATATGCAGCAGCCCAGATCTGAGAAAGGACGTATGTTTTCTTCAGAAAGAATAAGGAAATAGAGAAAATGTTCCAAAAGAGCAATAGAAATGATTAAAATCATGTGAAAAACTTACAAAAAAGGTTTTTGTTGTTGTTGTTAATTCTCACCCAAAGATTTTTTTCCCTGTTGATTTTTAAAGAAAGTAGAAGGGAAAGCAGGACCGAGGGGGGGCGGGGGGAGAGGAAGAGAGAGAGAGAGAGAGAGAGAGAGAGAGAGAGAGAGAGAGAGAAAGCATCAATGTGAGAGAAGAGTGGGGCTGGGGACTGAAGCCTGCAACCCAGGTACCTGACTTTGACTGGAATCAAACCCAAGACCCTCTGGCCCTGGTCTGTGGGCCGACACTCTATCCTCTTAACCACACAGGCCAGGACACAAGAAAGACTTTGAGAAGGAAAAAATGCCTCCATTAACTGAATTATATAAAGAATGCATTTATGAAAAAAGAAAATATTACTATAGTATGCAATTTAATTTTGAATTAAAGAATGTTATACAGTCATAGTAATAATGTACAGAGTTTATTATTTAGCTAAATAATTATATATGTATATATGAATGTAAATATGGACAAGAATGTGGACATAAGTTTGTGTTGTTATGAACATATATGTAAATATATGTATATATGTGACTGTACCAGTGAATTTCTTGCAAGGTGAAATTGGCATTTTTTAATGCTACGCATTTTTTTACAAAAGGGGATTTCATTTCTTTCAATATTTTATATGATCTCATGTTTTTTTTATGTATTCTATTAAATTTAACCTCCAGATGAATCTGATGCACATTATATTGTCTATATCACTATTATAAAATATAAACATTAATGGTGGTTATTGAGAAGTCATCCTTTATGGAAGCATATTTGGATAGCAGGACTAAAGGCAACAGCAAGAAATAAAGGAAAAATATGTTACTACTTAGAAATTAAGATTTCTGTTATTTTGGAAAAGAAAAAAAAATTGTGAGACACTTATGACTGGTTAAAAACATCTTAGATTTCAGCATAGGTATTCTTGAAAGGTCTTCTTTCTGTAGGGGTAATGTTTCATTACGCTGAAAGAATACAAGGTAATAATAAACCCTCCTAAGATGTGATGACACAGACATTCATTAATGAGCTGTGGAAAATTCTGCTTATGACAGTGCTCAGGACGGTGATCATAAAGAATGTCATCAAATGACACTTAATTAGTGTGATTAACCAACTTCAGTACTCACCAGAGAATGCATTGAATCAATACACTTTCTCTCATACATAGAAAACATGTTACATTTGAGATCAATGCCTTGAATCTAAAGCACCTGTTAATCAAGCTCTTTTCTTGTTTTTCACTCTCATATATCCTAGTGGTCTGTTATCAGGCATGCAGCATGTCTGTTAGATAAGCATGAATGACCTTGGAAATAATGAGGTACACTGTGAAAAATTTGATAGGACTCTTCATAGTGAATTTGATGAGACTGAGTAGCAGAAATTCTAGTACAGGATTTGAAACTCAAGCCTTATTCACTTTTCCTTAAAAAGCCTTAAACAAATTAAATGAATTTGATGATCCAGGTAATTTGTAAAAGTGAATACATATACCATATCTCTAGAAAAATTTCTGTGTGAAGGAAGTCCACATGAAAAATAAAATAATATCAACTGTATACAAAGATTTAGAATAAATATTCATTAATAGGAACAAGAACATTTTGAATCCCATTGTATAGTTCTATGTTAGCATTTACAGATGCAACTCTGCATAATTGATGGTGATAATTTGTCTGAGTCATATTTAATAAAATTATATAATAATATTCTAAAAATTATAAAGAGTTAAATAGTTATGTGTGTTTCTAGAGCTTATCTTAAGTAGTGTCAAACATTTATGCATAAAAATTTTAGAAATGTATGTACATTTTTAAAAATTGCATCTCTTAAAACAACATCCTCACACAACAAAAATATCTCATGTGAAGTTACTACATTATTTAACATAAGAGTATAAATTTTTAAAAAATCATTGAAGAATTAAATTAGAATGTGTAAATATTAGCACAAGTTGAATCTAGAAAAAAGGAAAATAGAGAAGTCACTCACTGCCAAGTCTCACTTTCTTAGTCTAGAAAATCAGAATGTAAATCCTTTGTCAGAGTTATTGTAATAATCAATCCAGGCTAAGGACACACACTATTTTTTTTTGTAAAGTATAATACATTGATTTATCCTGTGAGAGAACAAAATGAGTTTTAATGTCTGTACTGTAGTGAGTTCAGTTTTGGGTATATGAAGCTAAATTATATGACTCCTTACTCTTTGTGTAGTCTTTATTTTTGTTTTCTTAATTTAAATTTTTTTTTTTTTCCCAAGGATCATTTACATTCTAAGAGATTGAGACTTGTTCTCACAAATTTTGAAAATATTTGCCCCCATGGAGATAGCATACCTGAACAGAAAGTGCCAGAGAGGTAAAGCAATAAATTGACATCACAACTTGCTTGCTGTATACAATATAACACTAAATTCCTCTGTTTACAAATTAGAGATAATAATGCCTACACTTAAAAATTTATTTTAGATTGCAAATACCATTAAATATATAATTCATTAAATGTCTGTAAATCATAAATTATTTATCAAACATATTCACAACTGGCCGGTGTGGCTCAGTGATTGAGCATCAACCCATGCACCAAGAGGTTGCTGGTTTGATTTCCGGTCAGGGCACATGCCCAAGTTGTTGGCCAAATCCCCAGGGGGGGTTTGAAAGAGGCAGCCATTCAATGTTCTCTTTCATCAATGTTTCTTCTCTCTCTCTCCCTTTCTTTCTCTTTAAAATCAATAAACAACAAAAAAATTAAACAAACAAACAAAAAAATATAATTAGGAAATGAAATGGGAAAGAGGGCTAAAGTTAGTTTTCTTAAGAAACTAGATGCTACTATCTTCCTTAGGTATGAAGTAAACTGAAATAAAAATTGAATTGGTCCATTCATTCAACAGAATCCATACCAACCATTTAAACAGAAATCACATTATTTTAAGGATCATGTAATGATCAAAGAATGTACTTAATATTGTTCACTAAATATGTCCTCAACAATTGCCTGATAAAGAGGAAAGCATTTTAAGTATTTTGTATTTATACTTAAATAATACTTACATAAATTATCTTACTGTAACATCTGGTTCTTTGGCCTTTCCTCTAGCCTTGGAGGTGTCCAACCAATTGCCTTGGTCAATTCTTCTTGCAACACAAAATTCAAGATATCATAGTTTATCCAAAAACCTGAAAATCTGGCTGACGTATATGTACCAGACTAAGCACCAAGACTTCATGCTCAGCAGGATAGTTTATTGAGTAAATAGCAACATTATTGATGAGATTCAACAGAACCAGGAGAATGAAAGTTGGTCATGCATGTTTGAAGGCCTAGGTACACAACGATGGCTTCTCTGATCTGAGGTTTTCCTCACACAGCTCAGTTCCTCATCTCTACGCAGGTGTCAAGGGCAGAGCTACTCAGACATAATATGCTATACCTACAATGTTGTACACACTGTATGATATCTTGTTCTGAAAACTTATTTTTGTTTTTAAATAAAGCTAAATGACCTTTATTACTTATAGACTCAGTATACCTATTGTATGTGACGAGTTTGATTGTCATTCTGAAGCCAAGACCATGGACCACTGATTCTACTTAGGACAGAGTGGGCCTTTGTAGCATTGTATCAGTTCTTCCAATTTCCCAAACATCTATGGAGATGCACATAGATGTGTACATAGATTTTTCACTCTCATATACCTCTATCATTAAACTACTTTAGGCTATTATGTTGTTAATCATTATTATTAAATTGTGTCAGCTTTTGGTCAAAATCGGTTGCCTTTCACTGTACATTTTAATTCTTAGCATTCAGAGTAGAGCAATATAAGTTAAAACATGAAAACAGATTTATTTATACATTGTAAATCTATTAATGCACTCACAAAGTTGATTCACTCATTCATATATTCTACCTACCTTGAAGGTAAAGCCAGCAGGTATTCTAAATATCTTGACAATTAATGTAATGGAATTCAAGGTATAGCACACTGAGTTGAGAAGCTGAGAAGCAAGCTGTTTCAAGGTTTAAAATCTATATGGAGTTAAAATTCCGTCTTATTTAATTTCTATAATTTTGTAGTCAGGAGATCTGGCTTTATCAGAATATCTTTAGTAGCTTTGAAATAATAAGGTAAAAGTCTTGACTGATTGTCAAACATCAACTCTAGAGATTGGCTTTATCATGAAGTTTCATAAGTGGCCACCTGATGATACGGTAATAAGCTTAAAGTAATTTCATTTCACAAATTAGTGATTACTAAATGCATAATATATTCCTAATATTTGTATAAAGTCTGTATCAATTAAAATAAAGATTGAAATCATAACCTAAAATTTTCAGTTGTTACCACTAAAAATTACTTTAATATATCTTCTACATTTTCTTTCTACAGAATTTCATAAGCAAGATTGTTAGCATCCATGATGACTACCTATCTAAAACTACTTTTCCCAAAAGAGTCATCATATCAATGATCAACTTGCCACCATTTCATTTGACAAAGAAATAAAAAGTTAATTAGTTTTATGTCTATTATGTGCCAGGCACTCTTATCTGAGGTGCTTTTTAAAGTGGCCGGGGCATTTTTTTTGTTAACTAATATTTTGAAGAAACATTTAAATATGCCAATTGTATAATTGATTATTTTATATTTTGAATCATTGAGCATAACTGGAGTCAGAGAAGCATGAAAGAAATCATGAGACGGAAGAGACAAGGTTGTTTCCACATTTTCTCCGACAATTATGGCCACAAGGGATCCTGAAACAATTATGAGGCAAAGGAAACTACCATTTTCTATCATTTTGGTTTTTAACATACACTAGTGTCAATCACATGGTCATAGCTACCATGACCTTACACCACCTTGGATCAAATAGCATCTTATAAATCCTATTGTTATATTAGATCTCTGAATCTTCAGTTTTTCTACCTCTCACGTGCTCAACTATTTTTAATTCATACGTGAATTGAGGTGCAATGCCTGATATTTATTTTTACTTCATATTTTCTCTGGAAAACCTTGACTAATGTT
This sequence comes from Molossus molossus, assembly GCF_014108415.1. Classification (NCBI taxonomy): domain Eukaryota; kingdom Metazoa; phylum Chordata; class Mammalia; order Chiroptera; family Molossidae; genus Molossus; species Molossus molossus. Next base: position 25,020,469 of record NW_023425366.1, on the reverse strand, counting down.
AAAAGATACAGATTCAAATATCTTCACATTTGTCATTGTGTATTAAAATTTTTTTTAATAATCTAAATTATGTTATATATACAGAGATTAACACTTTCTAAAGCAGTTTCAAATGTACTCATCCATTTTTTAACCTCCCTCCTGTTCCCACCTCAGCTACACTAAAACTTTTCTTTTTTAAATTTTTATTTATTTATCTATTTATTTATTTTATTAATTTGTTTTTGTTATAGATGTTTCCCCTTTTTCCCCCATTGACACCCTGCTCCCCATCCCCACCCTGCCCCATCCCCAGCTTTGTTGTCTATGTTTGTTGGTCATGCATACATTTATATGAGTCTGTGGTTTATCTCTTTTCCCCCCAGCCTCCCTTCCTCTGAGGCTTGTCAGTCTGTACCCCACCTCTATGTCTCTGGGTCAATTTTGTTCATTAGTTTGTTTAGTTTATTATATTTCACAAATAAGTGAGATCATGTGATATTTGTCTTTCTCTGCTTGGCTTGTTTTGCTTAGCATAATACTCTCCAGGTTCCTCCATGCCATCTCAAAGGATAAGAGATCTTTCTTTCTTACAGCTGCATAGTACTCCATTGTGTGTATGTACCACAGCTTTTTATCCACTCATCTACTAATGGACACTTAGGCTGTTTCCAGACCATGCCTATTGTAAATAGTGTTGCTATGAACATAGGGGTACATATATTCTTTCTGATTGGTGTTTCAGGCTTCTTAGGGTATATTCCTAGAACTGGGATCACTGGATCAAATGGCAGTTCAATTTTTAACTTTTTGAGGTAACACCATAGTGTTTTCCACAGTGGCTGCACCAATCCGCATTCCTACCAGCAGTGTACTAGAGTCTCCTTTTCTCCACACCCTCATCAACACTTGTTGTTTGATGATTTGTTGATGGCAGCTATTCTGACAGGCAAAGGAAACTACCATTATGAGGTGATACCTCATAGATGTTGCAATCTGCATCTCTCTGATTATTAGTGATGTTGAGCATTTTTTCATATATCTCTTGGCCATTTGTATGTCCTATTTGGAGAAGTGTCTATTTAGGTCCTCTGTCCATTTTTCATTGGATTCTTTGTCTTCCTTTTGTTGAGTTGTATGAGCACTCTATATATTTTGGAAATTAACCCCTTATCTAATGCATTATTGGCAATTATGGTCTCCCATATAGTGTATTCCCTTTCCATTTTCATGGTTGTTTCTTTTGCTGTTGCAGAAGCTTTTTAGTTTGATGTAGCCCAGTCAAGACAATGTCTTCAACAAATGTTGTTGGGAAAAATAGACAGCTACTTGCAAAAGAATGGAGCTAGACCACCAATTTACACCTTACATGGGAATAAACTCAAAATGGATAAAAGTTATAAATGTATCTTGTGAATCCATAAAAATTCTAGAAGAAAATGCAGGCAACAAAATTTCAGACATCTTATGCAGCAGAATTTTCACTGATACAACATCTAAGGCAAGATAAATTAATTTTTTTTTATTGATTTTAGAGAGCGATGAATGGAGAGGGAGATAGAAACATCAATTGGCTGCCTCCTGCATGTCCCCCACTGGGGATTGAGCCCACAACCTGGGCATGTGCCTTGACCAGGAATCAAACTGGAGACTTCTTGGTACATGGGTCGATGCTCAACGACTGAGCCACAACCGGCCAGGCTGCCAATGTGTTTTGAAAAAAATCCTGCTTATTCAATTTTTATAAATTGAAGATGGACATGTTTATAGGTTCTCCTCCAAATACCATAAACCATAGTAAATTAATGATGGCCAATAGTCTTGCTATATTCGTAAGTAGTGTTCTCTCCCTGTGTCCATGTACATTATTTCAAACAGACCTAAGTTATACAACAGAGCAACCCCTCCAGCTCTCCAGCTCTTTTCTGAAAAATGTTCCCTGGAACCCGCAAACCAGAAGCAATACATTGAGAACTACTCAATCTCCTGCCACCCAATATAAAAACAAAAGTAACTTTATGCTCAAGTTTTCCTGTATTCCTCCTTTTTGTTGGATGCTTTAAGTATTCTTGTAGTATTCTGATCTAATAGACATTAGCTCTATCAGAATTTTCACTCTCTTAATCATTCTCCAAATCCTTATTTCCAAGTAGTTCTGCCTTCCAGTTTTGAACTCTGTTCAAGGATCTTATTTCCTCTTACAAACACCTTTAATTTTATATTCATTGTTTCTACCAGCTTCTCTTTCTAAGCTTCAGAGCTATACTTCTTGAGTTTACATTTTTCCATTTTGTAGGTTGTCTTTCCATTTTTTTTATTGTTTCTTATGCTGTGCAAAAACTTTTGAGTTTGATGTAGTTCCATCTAACTATTTTTGTTTTTGTTGCTTGTGCTTTTTGTATTATATTCAAAGCATTGTTGTTAAGATCAATTTAAAGGAATATTATTCTTATCTTTTTTTCAAAGAGTTTTACAGTTTCAGGTCTGAAGTTTAAGTCTCTAATCCATTTTGTGTTAATTTTTTTGAATTGTGTAAGATAGAAATCCAGTCTTCTGCCTGTGATTGCATAGTTTTCTCAGCACTATTAATAGTAGAGACGTCTTTCTAAGTAAGTATTATTGGCTCCTTTTTTCAAGTATTAGTGGATATAAATGTTAGGGTTTGTGTCTGGGCTCTGGATTCTGTTCCTAGATCTGTGTGTCTATTTTATGCCAGTAACATACTGTTTTGATTACCAAAGCTTTATAGTGTAATTAAGTTGATTGTTTGGCAGCCATTTATATTTATACCATTTCTCCTAGAAAAGTTCTAAAACTAAAATACTCATGGTACATTTCTTACACCAGGCATAAAATATTAGATTTTACAGAACTTGTTCTAATTTTTCATTTTGTTCAAAGACAAATCAAGTCATTTTCATTTATAAATATAGTCTCTTTTTTTAATTCCCTGAGGAGTTTTTAGAATGTCTAGAACCTTAGACCATAGAGTATAAGGAAGTTTCTAGAAAGCAAGAAAGAGGGAGTGAAGCCACTTAGGGGTTTCAAGTAAGTCATAACCATCCACCTCTGCTTTGGGTCACTGCAGTTGTTAAAACACACTAAAACTATTACTCTTCAAGAACTTTGTTTCAGCGTCATCATATTTTAACCTAGAAACTTTATGCAGGTAATTTATTTTTAAGTCTTAGGTTAATCACTGATAATATTGAAATAATGTCTAATATGTCTGTCTCCTAGCAGACATACAAATATATAATGCATTTCAAAATGATTTATAACACTATAAATAATGATCTATATATCTGCTAAATAATACAATATTTTATCTTTTATATTTGGCAGATATACACAATGTCCACTATTGTCTTCATACATATTAACTCTCCTTGGTATGGGGCTTTATCTTTCACATTCTTCAAAATCTTAGGAAAAAATTATTGACCCTAAAACATATGGAAATAATGGCTTTTTTGTATTATCTCAGTCTAGACTGACAGTTTTTTCAAATACATGACCTTAGAAAGTGTAATTTGTTCTTCCTTGCAGGTTCTGTATTGTTTCATGCCTCCTTGTCTACATTGTGCAGTTCCTGATTTATGGAGCACTTTCTCCTGTCTCCATCTCTAGTTAATTTGTATCAAGTAATTCTCAAAGATTACTCGAGTCTTGCTTCATTTAGGAAGGCTTCAACTACTCATTGCATTATATTATTTTACAATTATATTCAGCTATCTACTTTAATGACTGCAATCTTTTCAAAGTGTCAATTTCGACTTACCCACAACTTAAAAAATCGGTGTAATACCATGTGAGTATTTGGAAAACTTGATGAACTGGATTGATGCCCTGACACATAAGTACAGTTCAGCACTTTTTCACTGATGTGGCCAAGTGATATTTCAAGGTTAATATTACACAGAATAGATGCCATTTGGACAATGGTAATTTTTTTCCATTCAACATTCCTGTCCTCAGTGTGTATGTGTGTGTAGACTTGAGTAGGAAGAAATATTTCCAAGGTAATTTAGAGACACAGAATTGAATCAGAAGTTGTGTTGCTGAAATTTTTTACCATCTTTTTATTCTCATTATATAGCACCAGAGTCCATACAAATAGGTCACTTAAGGTTTAGAGTCTCATTAAAAAATATATCTTACTGGGAGAAAAAATCATTGATTTTCTTTATGTTTAAATATAACTTCTAAGTTTTACAAAGATTTTTTTTTTCTTTCTCTACAGAAAAAAAAGCACAGCAATGATAATTATGCTTCTTTTCACAAATTATCTGAAAGATATAAAATGTGTTTACTGACATTAACAAGTTACTATTTTTGGCATCATTATTTGCTAATGAGCTACATTGGAATGTTTGCAAGCCCATGTGACAGGATGACATTTTACCATGTGAATAAGGTCAGTTCTGTTACTTAGTCTATGAAAAAAGTTTGTTTTTTTTGAAAGGTGAAGCTATTAAATACATTTGACCTAAAGATAGCTTTAATATCAAGAAATGGCACCTTAAAGTCATGTAGTTGCTCTAAACTGTGAGGTGGAGTTTCCGCAATTATCAGGCAATGTCAGGAGGTAGATTGAGGGTGGGATCACCCATGTTAAAGGTTATGCTCAAATTAATTTTTGAATCGCACAGTGAGTCTTAGAGAGAGGCATACAAAGATATAAGTAAGTAGAAATGTAAAGACTGCTCCGACTTCCTTGTGGTCCCTTTGCCTTCATCAGACATGTCATTAAAGATATCTGGATTGCTATGATCAGGGTCTCTCACAAAGAATTACACACTATTTTTAGTTATTTCAGATGCCATAAGGAGGACTTGGATCTTTCTGTAAGAAATGGGGAGGCTTGGGAGTATTTGAATAAATCTCTGAAATACAAGTTGTATTTTTTTTAAACTAATGTTCACCTTAAAAACTGTAGAATAAATTGAAATAAAAGATGATGCATTTAAAAAGAAGCCATCTCAGTAAAAAGGAAATTTCAGAGTCCTGAATTATGAAAGCAGTCCTTTCTGCCAAATGAATTAGTGCCATTATAATCATTTGCAAATTGATTAAGTTAATAATTATGACACTATATCAGTGGCATCATAATTGCTATAATATATCCTGGTATGTGAAAAGAAGTAGCATTTCTTTTAATTGGTGATTCTAGAAAAGAATTATGGAGTAAATATAATAAATAAGCATTGTCCTGTAAGAGGAACAGTGTTTTGAGAGAGAGAAATGGCAAGTGTTGTGTTTTATCTTTCAGTAATTGGAAGATCCCAGTTGCATTCTTTCATGCTTTGAGAATAGTAAGCACTCAGAGAGTGAAATTTATTCTCACATATTTGTTCTTCCCCTGTTACATCAACACCTATTTACTGCGAGTTTTTAGGTGTTTCCTGTACCTCAATAATATATATACAAACAAATTTCAAGATATAAAAGACAAAAGGAGATTTAAGCCTCTCTGCAGGTGTGATTAATTACCTCAAACCAGCATCCATTCTCTTTCCAGTGACCTATATAAATTATAAGTTGGTTGTGGTGACATGAGATGCAGCCTACAGAGAGACAAGAGGGAGAAACCAGAGGGAGAGCCAGTGGGGAGACAGCCTGTTTGAGCGTTCATGGAACATTGCTGGGAGAAATGCTGCCGACTAGGAAATGGACTGTCCAACAGCGGATTTCCCGACTCAGTCACCGAAGCCTGTGCTCCTGTAGCCTTGATTCTCATTCCAGGGACAAATCCCACTTTGTCATGCATATACTCTGTTATATGTGTTGTATTTGGTTTGCTAGTATTTTATTGAGGAATTTTGCATCTGTTCTCCTCAGAGACAGTGGCTTGTACTGTTCCTGCAGTGTCTTTGTCTGGTTTGGGTATCAGGGTGATGCTGACCTCACAGAATGAATTTGGAAGTGTTCCTTCTATTTTTTGGAAGAGTTTAAGATTGTCTTAAAACTGTTAAGATGTTTTTTTTGTGACCTAACATGAACTATCTTGGAGAATGTTCTGTGAGAACTTGAGAACTGTTGCTAATTTTAATGTGGTAAGAATAAGATTGCACTTATTCATCTAGTTTCAGACTCTGTTCTAATATTTTGCTTTTACGCAAAATATTTTAATTCTTATAACAACCTCACATGGTAGGTGGTGCTCATTTACTCTTTTTAAATATAATGTGTCTTTATGGACTTTATTTTTTAGAGATGTTTTAGGTTCACAGCAAAATTGAGAGGAGAATACAGAGCTTTCTCCTATGACCACCACCCCAACACATACACAGCCTCCCCCATTATCAACATTCCCCACCAGAGTGGCACAGTTCTTACAATGAGCATCGACATTTCAATACCACCTGAAGTCCACAGTTTACATTAAGGTTCACGGTTGGTGTTTTACATTCTGAGGGTCTGGACAAATGCCAAACAAGACATATCCCTCGTTATAGTATTTACTAAGTATTTTCACTGCTCTAAAAAAATCCTCTGTGTTTCACCTATTCATAACCCACCAACCTTTGGTAAATTTATGTACTTTTTTTTAAATCCTTACCCAAGGACATTTTTCCATTTTTTGTTCAGATAGAGTGTGAGGGGGGGAGAGAGAGAGAGAGAGAGAGAGAGAGAGAGAGAGAGAGAGAGAGAGAGAAACATCGACATGAAAGGGACACATCAAGTGGCTGCCTCCCGCAGGATACAACCAGGGCCAGAGACAAATTGCAATAGAGGTATATACCCTTAGCGGGAACCGAACCAGGGTCTCTCTGTACTGCAGGGCGATGCTCTCACCGCTGAGCCAAACTGGCCAAGGCTGTACTCTACAATTTATGGACTGTTATGCTGAAACCCAGAGCTGTTAAACAATGATCTTAGGTGATGCAGTTAGTAGAAGGTGGAGCAATGTTCACATCCAAACTGACTTCAGAGTCCACTGAAACCATTACATGTTGGGTGTCAGTGATGTTATGATAGCACATAATTATGGCAGAAAAATGAACCTTAGGTCATACAGCTCAATATGATGAACAACATGCCAATTAGTACCAACATTTTTAAGTATCTTCTCAGTGTTTTAATTTTATACTGTGTTTCTATATAAAACTAATCTATACAAATTAAAGTTATCAACACATATCTTAAGTTTTGTTAGGCACTTATGAGATAGAGGTCCTCTAAAAGGGCAAACATAAGGAGAGAGAAGGAGGTGGAGAGACAATTTTAAAGAAGCATCTCTCATAAATTACGGAATGAAAGAGAAATATCAGTTCACAGTTGAATAGCAGCATATAGTTTTCTTCTCTGCAAAACTGTGCCTGGTTTGCAAAACATCTTTGATTATATTGTTTCACATTTCAAAATTGTTATAAATAGAACAGAGATCTTGAGTCATAAGTTTGTAATAAGTTCATTGGTTTGCAGTGAATTCTCTGTTGTTTAAATTCAATGTTTTTTTTATTAAATTAAAATATTTTGGGTATTTTAAGGGTCAACAGATAAGCAAGCATATCATAGCTTGTATTACTATCACTCCTTAGCTGGTATGTTGCCATAGATTCATTAAATTTTCTTCCATTGTATACAATGCAATGAAGTGTTTAAACAGTTTATGGTGTTCAGGCTAAATAAACAGTGTGTTTGTTAATTATGACATTTTTAAATGTTGTCCCCCTAATTATAACAATATGGAATGAAACATTTAAATTAATTTCAGTAACAGTTTTTTTAAAATATTTATTTTTCTTATATTCACAATATCCCGAAAAACTGAAACATTCATGTAAGGATAAATGGAAAAGTATCTTTTTACATAAGTTGATTTATTAACACCTTGACTAAATCATAAACCCAAAATATTTGCAGCAAATATTAATTTGTGTTTAATTGTCTGCTTTATTTCAATATCATAAATCAGAGATCACGTAAATCTCTTTGACAAAGTAAGCAATAATCAATGTTTTAAGATTATTATTATTACCAATACAAATTCTGAATATTTCATCTACCTTATGGTAGATTATCACTGTGTATTAAAAATTATTTTATTTTTTAAATGTACACACTAAGCGATGTCACACAAGTTCATTTACTCATCATGTTAGTGTGGTCACTTTAACAAGAATTGTATACTCACTCTAAGTAAATACATATTTTCCCACTATGAGATCAAAAGCGTTCTTACTGATAAACTAGCTATGTATCCTTAATCTTGTCACTGTTGTCGCACTGGGTACAGACTTATCTCTTTAAAATCAGGTTGCTGGACTAATTAATACCTACTACCTTTCAAATCCCCAAACTTTTTTCCTGCAGACAAGGTGATGATTATTCTTCTTTATGTGTGAATTTTGCATTGTTTGGAGATAAATATTGTCTCTTAGTGGAGAGCTATAGATCCAAAGTGAGAAAAACAACAGATGGATATAAAATGAGCAAACAACAATCAAGAAAATGATTATCTTTGAGGCTAAGGAGAACCTGACACATTTTTCATTTATTTATCTTTCTATCTACAAAGGTCATGATGACACATAAATAACAGGAGTCCAGTAAAGAAATCAATGCTACTTAACATAATATCAGACTAATAAACTTTCTGAGATCATGCTCAATATTCATCCTAAGAATAGTGTTTCCTAATGTTTTTCAAAATTTTAATCGTTTTCAAAAATCCTCACCTAAAGTTATGTTACTGATTTTAGAGAGAGAGGAACGAAGAGAGAGAGAGAGAGAGAGAATCAATGTGAGGGAGAAACATTGATCTGTTTGTTGCCTACTGGGGATCAAACCCACAACCTAGGTATATGTCCCAACCAAGAATCCAGTGCCCAACCTTTTTGGTATACCGGATGATGCTCCAACCAAGTGAACCACACAGCCAGGCCTATTTCTTAATTTTTAACCAAATTAATAAATGCACATATTATAAACATTAAATGGTAGTAAAAGTTATAAAAATAGCTTTGTCTTAACTGAGTACATTCTAATAGTCTCCCTCTACCTCCTCCTCATGTTGAAATAGTATTATATCACTGTCTTTGATTAAATCAATACACAATGATACCATTATTTTGAATATATAAATATTATTTACTGCTAGTCCAGAAAGTTTTCTTTCTTTCCTTTTTTTTTTCTTTTTTAATCCTCATTTGAGGCTATGCTTATTTAATTTTTTTTAGAGAAAATGGAGGGGAGAGAGATAAAGATAAAGAGAGAGAGAGAGAAAAACATTGATGTGAGAGAGAACACTGATTGGTTACCTCTGTCCATGCCCTAATTGGGGATCAACCCTCAACCTAGGTATGTGGCCTGGAATTGAATCTATAATCTTTCAGTATACAGCACTACACTCCAACTAACAGGGCCAGAAAGTTTTCTTTCTCATGCAACTTGAAAATCTTTTCCTGAAGTTCATAATATGCTTTTCCTCTATTTACTTCATTATGGTTCTAACATTAAATTTCTCCAATCTTCCAACAGATATATAAACACCAAGATGCTTTCTAAATGCTCGAGAGGCATAGTTATTTAATTAGTCATTTAGTTTTGTGAAGATCTGGTCTCTCCCAAGGCCCACGGTAAAGCAGCACACGAAGGCTTGCCATTTCTTCCATTCCTCAAGTTTTTATTTTCTATTACCTGAATCTTGTATCTTTATTGTTCCTTCCAAGAGTTTCCCTAGAAAGAAGAGGTACAATTTTGAGAATCTGTGTCAGAAAGGATGTTTCCTTTAAAATATGTACTGGATGGATAGCTTCAATATTGAATTATAGATGGAAAATTTATTTTCTTTGGAAGTTTGAAGATCCTGATCCCCAAATGAAATTACAGCCCTCATCTAATAAGTCGATGAACGCTCCTGGGGGAGGATCCAGCTAACCAATGCCTGAAATCTAAACTCTCGGAAACCCTATTAATAGATTTATGTTGTTCTGAGCTTCTAAGTTTGTGGCAATTTTTGTTAAGTGGCAATAGAAAACAGACACGACTAGACAGCTTTCATTGTACTATTTCAATGCTTTCTATATAAGGTATCCTTATAAATAAGCAATTCCCCAAATTCAAATTATTTACACAGTCCAAAAATATTTTTTTCAAAACTAATAAGCTTTGTTATTATCCAGATTGCAAGTAACACCTTTAAATAAATATCAAATGTCTGCCAACTCATTAATTTTAGAAGTTAAAAATCCCAGCTCTCTATGACACTATTGACTCTGATTTGGAAGCACAATCTGCCCATTTCCCATAAGTAGCATAGGAACATTTACTTTTCATATAAAAGTGCATGATGGGCTCAGGCCAGTGTGGCTCAATTTGTTAAGCGTCTGTTCCATGCAGCAAAAGGTCACAGGTTGGATTCCCAGTCAGAGCACATGCCCAGGGTTGTGGGCTTGATCCCCAGGAGGGGGCGTGCAGGAGGCATCCAGCCAATCAATGTTTGTCTCTCACATTAGTGTCTTTCCTTTTTTTCCTCTCTGTCTTTCTTCTCCTCTCTAATATCAATAAAAACATTTCTTAAAAGTGCATGATGGTAAATATAGAAATAAAACTCTGTTCATTGTATTCCCCTGAAAGGCATATTTTATGGTATGCATACATTTATGTACACCTACACAATAATATACATTCTCTGAATACGGTAATATATAAAATGTTTGCATGAATACAAATTCTTTGAGGCTTTATTCTCTGGCCTGACTTTTAACTAAACACCACCTTCTATGAAAGCTATAATGCTGGGATGGAAAGCTAACATTCTGTTGAAATAAAGGGTACTAAAATAGACCACTTTTAGAGCTTCGGTGTTGTCATTGTAAGACTGGAAATTTTTTCTGTAAATTTAAATTGTATCCCACCTTTATATGTAGCTACATGTAATAGTTACTCTATCTTTCTTGAAAAAAGACACTAATGGATTTGAATGCTTGTGAGGATAATAAATTTTAGAGGGGGGGAGACTATTTTGGCAAGAGAGCAAAATAAACTCCTTAAGGCAAATAATGAATAGGAGACTAATGAAAAATTATAAGGCAAGGCAAATAAAGAAGAGAAAGAAGATAAGTAAAATGTTAGGGTAATTTTAAACATTGATCTAAACATATGGTTTTATAAAATTTCAATTTAATATTTACTAAAATATTATGACTGATAAAGAAAGACCTTCTATGGTTGACATATTTTCTCATTGTTCTTTGTTAGCTGTATCCTGGCACTACTTGTACTTTTCCAGTTATCCTGAACACAGTGTGTCTGGAGAATTCAGCACTGAATGGTAAGATATTACAATGTGCTTTTACATATGTATAAGTTTTTTATTCCATTTTATCATGGAAAAAGTTTAGACATACAGAAAATTTGAAAGAATTATATAATACAGTCCAATATACTATTCACCTATTGTTAATATATTTCTTCATTTGTCCTTTCTCTCTCTCTCTCTCTGCACACATACATATGTATGAAAGTTTTATTCTCTAAATGATTTACAGTTCAGTTGCAATCATCATAACTCCTTATCTCAAATACTTCAGCATTCAATTCTTATGAACAATGGCATTATGCTTCATTACCACAATAATATTGCAGTATCTTAAGTATTATTGATATGGTAATATTTCCTAAGTTTTAGTCCATAATAAAATTTTCCTAATTGTCCTCAAAATATACTTTATAGATTGTTTTTAAAAAAGTGTAGGAGAGCACCCTGCATCATACTCCAGTGAACTCAGCTGTGTTGGCACTGTCAGCACACAGTAGATACCTGCAGCAGTAGCCAAAACCAGCCAGGAGCCAGAGTCCCACCCCCAACAGCAGCAATGGCTCACCCAAGGCCTGCAGCAGTGCTGTGGCCTGCAGGCTCCAGAATCCAGGCCCCCAGCAACGTGCAACCAGCCCAGAACCCAGGCCCCAGGCCAGCAGCAGCGCAGCAGCTCACTCAGACTCAAGGCAGCTTGCCCAGGCTCACGGGAGCACTAGCACCAGCTTGAGAGCACAGCACCTCCCCCCACAGCAACAGTGACTGGGTGCGAGTAGAGCCCCACCCCCAACAGGCATTGGCAGCTGAATCATCCCCAGAGGCTTCAGCAAAGACTGATCAAGAATGGTGCCCTAAAACAAGCAGTAGAGCTAGGGCAGCTGAGACCTGCCCCTGACAACTGCAGCAGTGGAGTTGGAGTGGAGCTCCTTCTCCCAGCCGCAGCAAAATCCCAGGTGTGGAGCATTCTCAGCCACCAACAGCAGTAGAGAATTGGGACTTGAGAGCACCCTCTGGCAGCAGGGTCCCCCAATAGTACACCAGCAAGACTTACACACCCCAGTAGTGTACCAAAGTTTCCCACGAACCCCAGAAGTGCACCAGTGGAACCCACAAACCCCAGCAGTGCACCAACAAAACCCATGAACCTCAGCAGGACACCAGTTGAACCTACACAGCCCAGCAGCATACCAGAGGGACATATGAACCCCAGGAGCATGCCAGTGGAACCCACACACCCACAACAGTGTACTAGTGGAACCCCAAAAACCCCAGCAACATACCAGTGGGTCCCCCATGCACCAGCAAGGCACCAGACAAACCCACACCTCCCCCAGCAGCAGCACATATCAGCACTTAAGACCCATCCCCAGCAGCATCAGCAGAAGCCTATCAAGAACAGTGCCCCAGCCCAAGCAGCAATGAGTTTTGAGGAGCCAAAACCTGCACAACAGACCAATTCCAGCCACTAGGTGTCAACCCTCCAGGGCCCACAGTAAACAAGAGGAGCCATATACCAAAACAGGCTGGGAGGCACAGCAGCCTTAATTGATACACACTGACCTGCCTACACATTTCAACTTCCCTCACTGGGCTTACAACTACCAGATTGCTAAAATGGTGAGACAAAGAAACAACACCCAAATGAAAAAGAAAAGAGGAATCACCAGAAATGGAACTACAGGAACTATAAAAAAGCCTCTTGTCAGACAAAGAATTCAAAGAAATAATTATAAGGGTGCTCAAACAATTTGGTGAGAACTGTAAACAACTTAATAAGAATTATGAAGAGCTCACTGGGAACTACTTTAGCTTAAAAAAAACGTGGTAGAAACATTGCATAAAGAGGCAGAAGCTATACGTAAAAATCAAGAGGCAATAAAGAATGACATAGTTAATATGAAAAATACCTTAGAAGGGTTCAATATAGATTAGAAGAAGCTGAAGACCGAATTAGCGACTTGGAATACAAGGTAGAGAAAAACATCCAAAAAGAGCAGCAAATGGAAAAAGAGTTTAAAAGGCAAGAGGAGAGTTTAAGAGAGCTGTGGGATAATACAAAACATAACAACATTTGCATTATACAGGTACCAGAAAGAGAAGAATCAGAGAAATAAATAGAGAAACTGATTGAAGAAATAATGGCAGAAAACTTCCCTAAACTGGTGAAGGAAAAAGTCACACAAATTCAGGAAACACAGACAGTCCCAAGCAAGATGAACCCCAGAATACCCACAGCTAGACACATCATAATAAAAATGGCAAACATTAAAGACAAAGAAAGAATCTTAGAGAAAGCAAGAAAAAGACAGAAAGTTACCTACAAGGGAGCTCCCATTAGACTGTCAGCTGATTTCTCAATAGAAACGCTGCAGGCCAGAAGGGAGTGGCATGAAATGTACAAAGTAATGGAAGGCAAGGGTTGGAATCCCAAACTACTCTATCCAGCAAGGCTATCATTCAAAATTGAAGGAGAAATAATGAGATTCACAGATTTAAAAAAAAAAAAAAGCTAAAGGAAATTATCACCACCAAAGAAGAAGAGGAAACAGAGAGAGAAAGAAGAACACAGGCATAAAATAAAAATGGCAACTAATAACAATCTATCAATAATAACCTTAAATGTAAATGGCTTAAATGCTCCAATCAAAAGACACAGGGTAGCTGATTGAATAAGAAAGCATGACCCATATATATGCTGTCTACAAGAGACTCACCTCACAACAAAAGACTCACACAAGATGAAAGTGAAGAGATGGAAAAAATATACCAAGCAAACAAAAATTTAAATAAAGCTGATGTAGCAATACTCAGATCTAACAAGACAGACTTCAAAACGAGGGCCATAATAAGAGACAAAGAAGGTCACTAGATAATATTAAAAGGATCAATCTGACAAGAGGATATAACCCTGGTAAACATATATGCAGCAAATACGGCAGCTCCAAAATATATTAAAAACTTCTGGAGGACTTCAAGGGAGAGATCAATAGCAATACGATCTTATTGGGTGATTTTAATACCCACTTACACCACTGGATAGATCTTCCAGACAAAAACTTAACAAGAACATAGAGTCCTTAAAAGATGACTTAGATCAGTTGGACTTAATTGATTTTTACTGAACATTTCACCCCAAAGCTGCAGAATATACATTCTTCTCAAGTGCACATTGAACATTCTCAAAGATAGACAACATGTTAGGACACAAACTAAGTCTCTACAAATTCAAAAATATTGAAATTATATTAAGCATTTTCTCGAACCACAATGGCATGAAACCAGAACTCAATTACAATAAAAACACACAAAAACATTCAAACACGTGGAGGCTAAATAGCATGTCATTAAATAATAAATGGGTTACCAACGAGATGGAGGAAGAAATTAAAAAATTCCTGGAAACCAATGAAAATGAACACACAACAACACAAAATCTATGGGATGTAGCAAAAGCAGCCTTAAGAGAGAAGTTCATAGCACTACAGGCCTACCTTAAGAAACAAGAAGAATTTCTAATTGACTCTCTAACCCTACAACTTAAAAATCTAGAAAGAAAACAAAAAGAAAAACCCAGAGCAAGTAGAAGGAAAGAAATAGTAAATGTCAGAGCAGAAATAAGCGACATAGAGACTAAAAAACAGTTCAAAAGATCAATGAAACAAAAAGCTAGTTCTTTGAAAAGATAAATGAGATCAATGGACATTTAGCCAGATTCACTAAGAACAAAAAGAGAAGACCCAAATAAACAAATTAGAAACAAAAGAGGAGAATTAACAACTGACACCACAGAAATACAAAGGATCATCGAAACATACTGTGAACAATTATACAGCAACAAATTGGAAAATCTAGGAGAAATGGACAAATTTCTAGAAACACACAGCCTCTCAAAACTGAATCAGGAAGAGATAGAAAACTTGAACAGACCAATAACAACTAAGAAAATTCAAGATGTAATTAAGAAACTCCCAGCAAACAAAAGCCAGGTCCGGAGGACTTCACGGGGGAGTTTTACCAAACATTCAAAGAAGATCTAACAACCATTCTCCTCAAGCTATTCCAAAAAATCCAGAAAGACAGGAGACTTCCATTCTCATTTTGCGAGGCCAGCATAATCCTAATTCCATAACCGGATAAAGACACTACATAGAAAGAAAACTACAGGCCAATATCCCTGATGAATACAGATGCCAAAATCCTTAACAAAATATTAGCAAATCGAATCCAGCAATACATCAAAAAAATTATCCACCATGACCAAGTGAGATTCATTGCAGGGATGCAAGGTTGGTACAATATTTGAAAATCAATAAATGTGATGCACCACATAAATAAAATGAAAGATAAAAACCATATGATCATATCAATAAATGCTGAAAAATAAATGTGGGATTAGAGAGATTATATCTCAACATAATAGAGGCCATATATGAAAGAACTACAGCCAACATCATACTCAATGGGGAAAGACTAGAAGCATTTCCCTTGAGAACAGGTACAAGACAGGGAAGTCCATTTTCACCACTCTTATTTAACGTAGTACTGGAAGTCTTAGCCACAGCAATCAGGAAGAAAAAATAAAAGGGATCCAAAAGTGAAACTGTCATTATTTGCAGATGACATGATATTGTACATAGAAAATTCTAAAGACTCCATCAAAAATTTACTAGACTTAATAAATGAATTTGGCAAAGTAGCAGGATACAAATTTAATGTAAAAAAATAAACGGCTTTCTTATACTCCAATGATGAACTCACAGAAAGAAAAACTGAAAAAACAATTCCATTTACCATTACAGTAAAAAAGTTAAGATACCTAGGAATAATCTTAACCAAAGAAATGAAGGATCTCTTCACAGAAAACTACAGGTCATGAAAAAAGAAATAGAAGAAGATATAAAAAAGTAGAAGCACATACCTTGTTCATGGATTGGAAGAATTAACATCATTAAAATGTCCATACTACCCAAAGTAATCCATATATTCAATGCAATCCCCATCAAAATACCAACAATATACTTCAAAGAACTGGAACAAATACTCCACAAGTTTATATGGAACCAAAAAAGGCCCCGAGTTGCCACAGCAATCTTGAAGAAGAACAAAGTAGGAGGGATTACATTACAGACATCAGGTTACACTACAAAGCCATTGTAATCAAAACAGCCTGGTACTGGCACAAAGACAGGCAGATAGATCAATGGAACAGAACAGAGAACCCAGAAAATGACCCAAGACAATATGCTCAATTAATATTTGACAAAGATGGCAAGAGCATGCAGTGGAGTAAGGACAGCCTCTTTAATAAATGGTGTTGAGAAAATTGGACAGCTACATGCAAATAAATGAATTAGACCACCAACTTACACTATACACAAGAATAAAATCAAAACAGATAAAAGACTTAAATGTAACTCATGAATCCATAAAAATCCTGGAAGAAAATGCAGGCAACAAAATTTCAGACATCATATGCAGCAGAATTTTCACTAATACAACACCTAAGGTAACAGAAACAAAGGAGAAGATGAACACATGGGACTACATCAAACTCAAAAGATTCTGCCCTGCAAAAGAAACAACCATCAAAATGGAAAGGGAACCCACTGTATGGGAGAGCTTAATTGCCAATGACACATGAGATAGGGGTTTAATTTCCAAAATATATAGAGTACTCACGCAACTCAATAAAAGGAAGACAAATAACCCAATTAACAAATGGGCAGAGGACATAAATAGACACCTCTCCAAACAGGACATACAAATGGCCAAGAGACATATGAAAAAATGCTCAAGGTCACTAAGCATCAGAGAAATGCAAATTAAAACAACTATGAGGTATCACTTCACACCTGTCAGAATGGCTACCATCAACAAATCACCAAACAAGAAGTGCTGGCGAGGGTGTGGAGAAAAGGGGACTCTAGTACACTGCTGGTGGGAATGCACACTGGTGCAGCCACTATGGAAAACACTATGTATGGTGTTACCTCAAAAAATTAAAAATTGAAAAAAAATTAAAAATTGAACTGCCATTTGACCCAGTGATCCCACTTCTAGGAATATACCCTAAGATACCTGAAACACCAATCAGAAAGAATATATGTACCTCTATGTTCATAGCAGCACTATTTACAATAGCTATGATCTGAAAACAGCCCAAGTGTCCATCAGTAGATGAGTGAATAAAAAGCTGTGATACATACACGCAATGTAGTACTATGCAGCTGTCAGAAAGGTATCTTATCCTTTAAGACGACATGGAGGGACATGGAAAGTATTATCCTAAGGGAAACAAGCCAAGCAGAAAAAGACAAATATCACATGATCTCACTTATTTCTGGAATATAATGAACTAAACAAGCTGAAGAACAAAATAGACCCAGAGACGTGAAAGTAGGGTACTGATTGACAATCCTCAGATGGTGGGTGGGACGGAAAGGATAAACCACAGAACTTATATGCATGTATGCATAACCGATGAACATAGACAACAAAGCTGGGGACAGGGTGGGGGTGTAGAAAGGAAGGAGTCAATGGGGTGGGGAGAAACATTTGTAAAAAAATGAATTAAAAAAAAATAAAAATAAGTATAATCATAGGTAGAAAAAATGTAGAGGCCAGTCTAGATGCTATGTTTTAGCCTGGAAAAAAAAAAAAAGTGTAGGTTCCAATCAAGAATCATATATTGCAATTGGGTTTTTGTTTCTTTAATCTCTTCTCTCAGAGAGATTTCCTCCTCTTGTTTTGTTTCTGATCACTGACATATTTGAATAATCTGGACTGCGTGTTTGCTAGTATCTTCTAGTATTGAGATTTGTTTAAATTGTTTTCACTTGATTTGATTCTACTTCATTTTTTTATGTGTGTGTCTAGAATCCAATCGAACTTATGTTGTTTAATTTTTATTGCATGATTAAATAGGTAAATATTATCATTTTACCCAACTAAACAACTTGGTTTGAAAGGTTTCTGTGAAAACTCTCCATTCCATTATAAAGTATCTCTTTACTTTGGTAAATAAGAAGTGATCGCTGCAATGAATGCTCTAGACCTCTAGACCTCTAGCCTCTTCCCCAACAACCTTTCACCAATTATTTTAGCATAAATTGAGGATCCCTGTCAGAGTCAATTACTTCACTGAGAATTCATAATCGTTATTTCTTACCCTGTCTTTTCTTCTATATTTGAGAAGCATTCTGCTGTAAAAGATATTCTAAGATTAATTCTCTTTCCCTCTCCTCTCTCTGTCTTCCCCTTTTTCATTCTCTCCCTCTCTTCTCTTTTTCATTTTAGAAAGTCCATCAATGTAATTTACCATATTCATAGATATAAAAAACAAGTAATGCGATCATCCCTGTAGTTGGTGAAAGTACCTTCAACAAAAGTCGATACCCACTACGTAATAAGATGAGAATGAATTATTTATTAAAATAATAACACATATCCAAGTAGAAAGAACGTAGGGTACTGTACTTAGGAGATCTGGCTTTAGTGTCAGGAGGCTCTGAATCTACTCCAATTCCAAAATTACTTGATCTGTGACCTTAGGAAATAAAGAAACTTCTGTGCCTCAATGATTTCATCAGTGAGACGACTTAATAGATCTTTAGAGATTGGCACAGTGCAAGGTGCTTAGATAATGTTCAATAAATATTAGTGAATACTATTACTACTACTATTATTACTATTATTATAATTACTATTATTGTTGTTTCTTCAGGTATTATCTCAAAAGAAGGAATAATTAAGAGCAATTAATTTAATTAGTTATATATTTTATTTAAAAAGTATTTTCACCAAAGGTAATAAAAATTTTTTATGAAATGCAACAGTAAACAATGCATTGAGAAATATCAAACTCCCCCCAAAACCTCCTTGAACACTGAAGACCTGAATTTTCTTTGAAAAACAGGAATTGGGAAGGCACAGGGCAAAGCTGAGCACTGGAGCTGCTGCGGCTGAGGTCCCATGCCCACAGCCAGGATGTAGCGTTGAGACCTGAACCTACACCTCCTGCTCTCCTGAAATGGTCAAGTGGGGAGACAGGGTGCAGGGTGGTCAGGAGGAGAAGCTGATGCCATGCTGCCATGAGGAATATGCATGTGGTTATGGAGGGTAAGTGTTCTGAACCTCTGGGAGTCTTCTACCTTCTGACAAAAATTGAGGAGATACAAGAGGATTGCTGTTGGGACTGGGGCAGTTTCTATCTTTTCCTCTTTCTTTTAATAGATGATTTATGCTACATCCTTATAATTAGTAAGATATATGGAAATACTTACTTATTTGTGGAATATAATGAACAAAACAAACTGATGAACAGAAAGGACCTGGAGACAGGGATGTGGGGTAGAGACACAAACGTCCGAAGAGGGGGTGGCAGGGGAGGGAAGAGATAGACCACAGAACTCATATGCATGTGTGCATAACCAATGGACATAGACAATTATGCTAAGAAGGGGGAGGCAGGATCAGTAGGAGGGTGGCAGTGGGGGAAAAGGAGAAACATCTGTAACAAAAATGAATAAATTAAAAAAAATACTGTATTTAGTTGTTATATATTTTTCTAAATCAATTTGATTTAAATATAATGTATAAACAAAAATGCAGATTTTAAGTGTCTAGTTTGATCTGTCTTGTCAATTGCTTATACTCGTGTAATCAGCAGACCTAAAATACAGAGGATTTAAATCACTCAAGCAGTTCCTTAGTTTCTACCATTTTAGTTGAACTGTTAAACTTTATACAGAGAAATTCCTAAATTCATTCAGTAGATCAATAAGTTGTGATTAAATTATGTGTATATATATATACACACACACATATATATACATATATATGTATACAATTATTTTTATCGTGAGTAGAAGACAGTTTCACTTTTTTCTTTGCAGTTTTGAATCCATTTTTTTTTTTTTTTCCATATCACACCAGCCAGGACTTGTTAAATGTTTGTAGAAGTTGAGATCATGAACATGTTTATCTTTATGATGATATCACAGGAAAGCATTCAATATTTCACCAGTTAGTGGGATGTTAGGTATTGAATATTGGTTAAAAAGCTTTATCAGTTAAAGTAATCACTTTTATTCATATTTTGTTAATATTTATTATCATAATTACTTTTTGAATTTTATTAGGTATTCAAATATTTTATCAAAAATTAAAAATCGATCTCTTAAGATGATGAACATATACTTGTTCCTATTGTCTTATTAATGTAACTAGTTATAGTAATTAAATTTAAATGCAAAAATTTACATTTTGGAAATAAATTCTATTTATTAATTGCTTTATATGACATGAGATCATATTTTTTGTCTTCTATGAAATGTTGGTGTCTACTTTTAGGTTATTGGCCTGCAATTGTCTTTCTTATACTATCCTTTTTAGGTTTTACTATCAAGCTTAATCCTATCTTCTAAAAAATCTGAGAGTATTTTCTCTTTCTGTATTTTCTGGAAAGAGTTGGTATAAATCCACATTATTTCTTTTCTGAAAGTTCTGAAAATTCACTAATTAGTCTATCGTATCCTGGAGTTTTCTTTATGAGGAGTTTTAAATTCAGGATTCCATTATACAGGGTAGGGCAAAAGTAGATGCATAATTATGAGTACACAAGACACAGAGTTAATTTTTGTATTGTTATTTATCATATTATTTTCCATATGAATAACTGTACCCCTACTTTTGCCACATCCTATGTTAGCAGATTGTCTTTTGTCAGTATTGGTAAATTATATCTCAAAAAAATGTTTCATTTTTGCATATATTTTCAAACCAAGTGGCATAAAGTTGTACATAAAGTCACAATATTACAATATTAATGTTATTATTGTCTGTATGATTAATACCCCCCCTTTTACACTCCTGATGTCATCTCCTCTCTGTACCCTTCCTCTCTCTCCGATCTCCTTGTATGCTCCCTCCCCTCCTCTCTTCTCTCCTCTCCTCTAACTGGTTAGCAAAGTTCTAAGAAAAGGAAATGATGGAGTAGAGACATGAAGGTAGAAAACCCATAGGATAACTTTGTTCCATGATAGGGCCTAGAGAGCTTTCTGTTTGCCAAAGTGGTACATGATGTGCTAGGGGACGCCCATCATCATCTTTCATTCTTTGTCCTAGGTTACAGCAGAAAATCACATCAGCATTAAAGAGCCAATGTAAATGGTGAAAGGGTAGGGACTGTGTTCATAGCTCCACTCCATTACTAGTTTGTATCCAAAAAATCAGATCTTGGAAGAGGACAGTGGATGATTTCAAAGTCACTAAGTAGTGGCCCCACCTGCAGGTTCTGTGCAGATATTATATCTTTGTTGGATCAGATTACTGTGTCTTTATGTGATCTTTCCTCAGAAAGCACAAACTATACAAAGACATGAAAATATTTATGGAGCACTGCCTATGAACAGCAGTATAAAAAGACAAGAAAGGAAATTTAATGTCTAAGTCACTGATGCTTACTATACAGGCATCAATTATATCATTAATTAATATATGCATATATTTTTACATTCTCAAATATATAAAATTTTACTATTCAATCATGAAACTATTCTAAAAATAAATAAAATATAAAGTCCAGTAACTAATAGCTGTTAGGCTACAAATGGGTGGCCTTAGTCTTACATTCTTCTCTTTTCCTCTGATTTTCTCTTGTTTAATAAATATATATACATATATGTACATATTTATATACACACACACACACACACACACACACACATACATACATACACTGGTATAGAGTAAATATATGTATATATACATACAAATATATTTTAAGTATACATACACATTGTACCAACTAAACTGTCACGTCATTAGAATAAATGTTTAAAATAACTCACTTGAATTTGTCAAAAAAATGATGCAATATTTTTAGTCAATAACATCCAGTTATAAAAGAGAAAAATAAATACTATGATATACATAGTTTAAATTATACCTGAGATCAAGATTATACATAAACTTCCTTTTCAATTGATTTGTAAAACATTTTACAGATTATCAGTTACCTAACAAGATACAAAAATTGTAATAAATGTAGTGTGCACTTGTAATATACAGAAAAAATATAGTTATTAATTGGATAGATCACAAAGTGGTAGGGTCTTGTGAAAATAATTTGTTACTGAAGATACTTCATTCACATTCACAAATAATGCTTGTGTGGATGTAATACAAGACTAGCAAATGACCTTGTTATGAGGTGTTACATAACCTAATGGCTTTTATTATCATAGAATTCTTTTACTGAAGGGTCACTTGTTACTTGGGTGAGCAATTTTAGTCCTTCAAATTGTGTACTTCTTTCTAAATCTATGCCTATTTAGTTGATAGTAGAGCAATTCTTGTTGAAGTCCAAAAATAACACTCAGCTGAATGCACAAGGTCTGGATGGACTGTGTGGGGTATAACTGGCAGAGATTCAGAAGAATCAATTGCTCTAATTTTTCCACTCGGTAAATGGACCAAAGATGATGGTCTAAATTAAAAGCAATAGTTGGAATGTTCTACAATGGCTCTGCTCCAGATTATGTACTAGAACTTCACTGAATAGTGTAAGCACCAGACAATTACATCTCAAAATTCAGTTAATATCTTCATGAACTATCTACACACTTTATATAACATATTTTCACAGCATATATGAATTGAGTCACACTTTGTATAGCAAACTGAAGCATTGTTATTGGCATATTTTCAAAAATGTCAAAATGACAGGAAAAAATGCTTCTTGTTAAAACAACAGCACTAATTTCAGCCTAGTATACAAATAACCACTTCCATTTCAAATCTTCATGTTTTGACTCCAAATTGTTATATGTTTGTCATTCTAATATTTGCTGACTTACACCAACAACAAAATTTTTGAATAGTTTTATTCATATGTATAGTTATTAACGCAGTGTATTTAGTGTAGTTATGTTTTTATTTGTGTTATTTAATAAAAAAGAAGTAAAATGACCTGTGATTTATCTTTAGTAACCATTTCCTTTTCAATTTACATGTGAATTTAGTTATATGGGATTACTCATAGAGTTTTTTTTTTTATATCAGTCATATTCTGAAGACTATTTTTAATATGGTTTAAATAAATATTATGCATAGTAAATTATGCATATCTAACAAAATCAACTGCTCTTACTTTAGTGTTCTGAAAGAATACATTTTGCAAACAGCATGCATAGAAGTGGTTATTTGTTTGCAAAAGTCTATAATTAAATTGATGAGCATCAAATTCATTAATAATACTTTAAAATTAAGAAATCATAATGCATTTAACTGAGTACAAAAATGTTCCATGTGACAGGGATTATGTTTTTCTTGGTCTTTGCAGTACCCAATACTTCCTTCATGTGCAGTATATAGAAAGCATCCAATAAGTATTTGTTGAACGATGAATAAAGAAGAAGAAAATATTTTTGTGATATTTTAAAGACTAAAAACGTACTATTCAGATATTCCAGAGGGAAGGATTATCCTGATTTAGTTCAGTAAAATATTTGATTACTTAGTGTGTGGCAGATTCTTTGCTTGGAAGGGAGGCTGCAAAGGTGACTATAACATGTCACTAAGCTAAAGTGTCTTTAATTTAATGGTCAAGAGAAGTATTTATAAAAATAATTATGAAAATATTTTTGTAGATTTATAACTGCTATTGCAAATATTCCTAAGCAGAGTACATTTGAAGAAGACAAGATTAAAATTCTCTTTACTATTTATCTTCAGTTTTATCATTCCTTTAAACATCTGAAATAGCTTTTAAAAATATATGCAACAATGTCTTATGTCAAATCTTCTACGGAAATTTTATGACTTTATTAAAAGGCATTTTTGTCACAGTTAAAGAAAACTGCAATATCTATACAGTCTCTAGAGTCATAAAATTTCCTTAGAAAATTTGGCAAAATGATACCTATGTGAGGTGAGGCATATGTTAATTATCTTGTGGTAATTATTTCAAAATATTTATTTATATCAAAACATTAAATTGTACATCTTTGATATATACAATGTTTATTTGTTAACTTTGTCCCAATAAAGCTGGAAAAAAATCAATGTAAGTTCTTTACAATAGTCTTCTTATGGACCATCTGTATATTTTGGAGAACTGTCTTTTTAATTCCTTTGCACATTTTTTATTTAAATTGTTTGTGGGTCTTGTTGCTCAATTGCAGAATTTATTTATATATTCCGATATTAACCCCTTATCAGTTTTATGATGTGCAAATATTTTTACCATGTGTATAAGATGTTTTAATAATAAACAAGTTTTAAATAAATATTCTTCTTTTATTTTGAGAACATTAAAACTATCTGCTATTAGCCAGGTACTAAAATTAACTAAGAAATAGTTCTATCTCAACTTGAAATGTGTACAGTATCATGTAAAACTTAGCACTGTTTTTTAATTTTATCTGGTGGGCCGTATTCTTAGATGGCCTCCCCAGTGATCACCCATTGGTTCACAGTGTCAGGCCCTTGTCTGATGCCTTCTCCCTGAATGTGAGATGGTTTAGTGACTTGCTTTTAACCAATAGAATATAACAAACATGATGACGTGTCTCTTCTGTGATTGGGTTAAAAAAGTCATGCCTTCTATCTCACAAGTATACTCTCTCTAGAAAGGAAGAAAATAAAAGCAAGCTTTTGTTAAAAAACTGTTGATTAATTGAATTCTTGCAAAACTATGTGAGCTCAGAGGTCTTCAGTCAACACTTCAAGACCCCAACCTAGACTGACACCTCAATTTCAGCCTTGTGAGACCTTAATGCACCTATGCCATGTCTCAATTCTTGAACAACAGACTGAGAAAAAATAAATATGTATTGTTTTAGGCCACTATCTGTGTGATTATTTATTATGTATTGGTAGATAAATAATTGTTTCTCTTAACTAAAATTTCTAGATGTTGAAATGATCAGAAAATGAGTAATCCCATTAAAATAATTTTAGAATGGCATCAACTTACTATAACGTAAATAGATTTATTTATATTTTGTTTGAAGAATGAATGCAGACTAGATGTTTAAAAAACTGAAATTAAACAGGATTGACAATGCAGCTATGAAGAAAAACATAGTGCATGGATGGAAAAATAAATAAAAACTATTTCCCACAACTTATAAAAAATGATGTTAGTCAACAATTCAAAAAAATTTTTCAATTTGTATCTCAGAATATACATATTATTAAACTAATTATCAAAAATTCAAGAAATAAATTGTAATTGATAAAACCAATGCATTATATAGTAATTACATTCTGGGTTTATCCCTGTCCAGCTTGTGATCTTTTCATAAGAATAGTTACAACTGTGTTACTCTCAATATATCTAGTCAATTTATTTATTTATTTATTTATTTATTTATTTTTTTTATGAAGGCTCCAGCTATTTATTTACTTACTTATTTTTATTTATTGATTTTTTGACAGAGAGGAAGGGAGAGGGAGAGACAGATAGAAACGTTGATGAGAGAGAACATCAATTAGCCCACAACCCAGGCATGTGCCCTGATCAGGAATCGAACTGGCGACCTCTTGGTGCATGGGTTGACACTCAACCACTGAGCCACACCGGCCAGGCAGTATTTATTTATTTTTAAAGGAGACCTTGCAAACCCAAATTCTGGATGAAACCAACTGAATTCTCTCTCTTAAGAATTTAAATTTAATGTCCCAAGTGCTGATTTTATAGGATGAGAAAGTGGTAGCTTCAGGAGCAGAGACAAAGTGAATCTAGCAATCAAAGCCATAGGCAGAAGGAAACACTAAAAGATAGCATATCTTAATTGTTCTCTAGTGGATCTGTACTGAATAGAAAGGAAGGTGCATACATTGAGAAAGAATCATAACTAGAAACTAATACGCGAGAGAGAAAAAAAAAACTCAAGAAGTGAAGCTAGCTTGACAAATTCCCACTAGACATGAGCCAGGTTACTGCCTGAAAATTAATCTGTATTTCTTTTTTCTAAATACCCCTTTAAAAAATATATATATATACATACATATATATATATACATATATATATATATTTATGGATTCTCATTACTTAAAATATTCAATCTAAATTGAAGTTTCCTTTTTACTTGACTTTACTTGGGTGATATCGGTTAATAAAACCATATAGGTTTCAAATGTACAACTCCATTATACATCTTCTGCACACTGCATGGTGTGTATACCACTCAAAGTCAAGTCTCTTTCCGCCACCTTTTTTGCCTCTTTGCCCTCTTCCTTTCTCCTTTATCTCCTTTCCCTCTGAAAATCACTATACTGTTGTCTGTTTCTTTTTCTTTCTGCTTAAACTCTTTACCCAGCTCCCCAATACCCCTCCCTACTGACAGCTTTCAGTCTGTTCTTTGTATAACAGTCTGTTTCTATTTTGTTTGTTAGCTTATTTTGTTCATTGGATTCCACGTGTAAGTGAAATCATATGGTGCCTGTAGTTCTCTGACTGGTTTATTTCACTTTGCACAGTGCTCTCCAAGACCATCCACGTGGTCACAAAAGGGAAGATTTCCTTCTTTTTACAGTGAGTAGTATTCCATTGTGTAAATCTACCACAACTTTTTTTATCCACTCATTTATTGATAGGCACTTGGACTACTTCCAACTGTTGGCTATTGTAAATAATGCTGAAATGAACATAGGGGTGCACTAATTAATTCAAATTAGCATTTCAAATTTCTTCAGATATTTTCCAAGAAATGAATGCTGGGTCAAAAAGCAGCTCTATTTTTAATTTTTTGAGGATACTCCATACTGTTTTCCACAATGGCTGCACTAATTTACATTCCCACCAACAGTGCATGAGGACTTCCTTTTCTCCACATCCTCACCAACAATTGTTTGTTGATTTAATGATGATAGTCATTCTGACAGGTGTGAGGTGATATCTTATTGTGGTTTTAATTTGCATTTCTCTGATGATTAGTGACATTGAACACCTTCGTATGTCTAGTGACTATCTGTATGTCATCTTTGGAGAAGTGTCTATTCAGGTCCTTAGTTCATTTTTTAATCAGATTTTTTTTTTAGTGTTGAGTTTTATAAGTTCTTTATAAATGTTGGATGTTAACCTCTTATCAGATGAATCATTGGCAAATATGTTCTCCCATTCAGTCAGTCGTCTTTTCCTTTTGTTGATGGTTTTTGCTGTGCAAAAGCTTTTTAGTTTGATGTAGTCTCATTGTCTTTTTCCTTTGTTTCTCTTGCTCAAAAAGATATATCAGAAAAAGTATTGCTCTGAGAGATGTCTGAGATTTTACTGCCTATGTTTTTTTCTAGGATTTTTACACTTTTGAGTTTGACATTTATGTGTTTAATGAATTTTGAATTTTTTCTTGTGTATGGTGTGAGGTGGTGATTTAATTTAGTTTCATCTCTAATATCTGTCCAATTTTCCCAACACCATTTATTGAATATAATGGCAGAAGACCCATTGTATGTTCTGTTCTTGCTTTCTAATTTTTTTTAAATCCTCACCTGAGGATATTTTTCCACTGATTGTTTCAGATACAATGGGAGGGAGGGAGAGAGAGAGAGAAAAAAAAAACAACAACACTGATGTGAGCAAGACACATCAATTGGTTGACTCCTACATGACCCTGACAAGGGCTTGGGATCAAACCTGCAACCCAGATATGTGCCCTTAACGGAAATCCAACCAGTAACTTTTCAGTCTGAGGCCAATGCTCTAATGGCTGAGCCAAACTGGCCAGGGCTGTTCTTGCCTTGTTTGTCAAATATTAATTGACCATAAGGTGTTGTTTTATTTCTGGGCTTTCTATTCTGTTCCATTGATCTATATATCTTTTTTTTAATGCCAATACCATGCTGGTTTTGATTACTACAGTCTTGTAATATAGTTTGATAAGGCGATACCTCCAACTTTGTTGTTTTTTCTCAAGATTGTTGAGTCTATTTGGGGTAAATTAATGTTTCCTTATAAGTCAAAATCCTTTTCTAGGTATCAGTCTTCTAGACAAAAAACTACATTTTGTAATATATGATGAATCAAAACACCTGTTACAAATTAAACTGCAACACATTTTATAGTTTAAACACATCGTAATATTTGTAATAAGAGTATAACATGATGTTTTAAGTGATTATTATTTATCATGGACATGATAATCAATTGAGAGAAAATATTAAGAAAATAAAACGTGTTAAGAGTGTAAGAAAGGCCCTGCTGGTGTGGCTCAGTGGTTGAGCATCCACCCATGCACTAAGAAGTCACCAGTTCGATTCCCGGTCAGGGCACATGCCCAGGTTATGGGCCTAATTCCCAGTGGGGGGCATTCAGGAGGTGGCCAAACGATGTTCTCTCTCATTGATGTTTCTCTCTCTCTCTCTCTAATATCAATAAAGAAAAAGAAAAAAAGAGTGTAAGAAAGATTTAAAAAGCAGTAAAGATGAGAAGCACTTGGTCTGCAATAGCTCTCTCCGTAACAGATGCATAAAAAGAACAGGCAGAAAAGACTGAATCAAGAGAAACAGAGAAAGCACATCTAGAGAAAGAGGGAGGTAAAGAGGGAGGGGAAGGAGAAGACAGAGAGTCACAAAATATTACAAGCAAACAGAGTTTAATAAATTCAAAATATATAATTCCTATCTTTTTTCTAATATAATTTGATACATTTTAACTAAGATTCCTCGAATATTGACCCTGTTACTTTCTTTCTCTCTGTCATCTTCAGCAATCCTATCTTCCCTCCATATAAGACTTAATGAAGTTCTTTTCTAATATCAACAGTATCTAGCTCTCTAGTAATACTTTCTTTACAACTCCTTGTTCTCTTCAATCTGAGCCCTATATATTCCTGGTCAATACTAACTGTGGTGAATACAACTATTCAAATTCTTCATATCTATACCCATGCACCTCAACACTGCTAGAATAAACAACTGAGGCAGGTCAATTAACATCCCTACATCATGATCATTAATACAAATGGGCCCTTAATGCTGCTTGGGGATTCTAATATACTTCTGGTGAGGATGCTTTCCTACTTTCAGAGAAAAGATGTAATTATTCCATAGAGATAAAATTAGCATTTGATCCTAAACCCAATATGAGTAAATATGCACAATGTATGCTACAGTCAGAAACACATGATAGAAGCTGAAAATGAAAAAGATACTCTAACACAGATCCTCAAAAGAGCTTCTGCCCTTTCCCATTAATTATACAAAACCTAGTAACATACCTTAAACTCTGACTTTTGCAAAAGTGTGACCTTGTACAATAAAATAAAAATGATGTGATGTCCCTAAAAATAGGACATTATGTGAGAAATCTGGTGTTCTTTTCCATGATGAATAGCCTTTATGGCAGATGTTTCTGATACCATGTCCTGTCTCCTTGGCCTCTTTCTGATTTCATCTGTACATGTGCATGCTCACAGTCTCCTACTTACATGCCCACTTCAGATAATTTTATGTACAATTTTGTATATTCCATACTTGCTCAGTCCACAGGAGCCACAGCCCAAAATTAATACCATTAAAGGTACTCTCACCCAGCCGGTGTGGCTCAGTGGTTGAGCATCTACCCATGTACCAAGACGTTGCCAGTTTGATTCCCGGTCAGGGCACAATGCCTAGGTTGTGGGCCTGATCCCCAGTGTGGGGCATGCAGGAGGTGGCCAATCAATGTTCTCTTTCCTCGATGTTTCTATCTCTCCCTTCTTCTCTCTCTCTAACATCAATAAAGAAAAATAAATAAATAAAAGTACTGTCAACCATTTTGGTGTGTGAGTCAAGATATAAATATTTCAATATCCTAAATTTTGGACTGTCAACTATATTTGAAAAATAGAAAAAGGAGATTTTATGTTATACAAAGTGTGTTTGGTGAGTGTATTTAACATTTAAATGGATTTAGTAGTGTATTTTGGTTCCATTTCTCATTCAGCTATAGAAAAAACACAAGGGGCCATTCCTCTCATTATAGCAACTAAAGTGTATGGAATAAGCTAAAAATTATAATTTAAAAAATCTCCTTAGAGAGCTAAGATACAATCTAAATAAACTTTCAGAAAGTGGCATATCTTTTAATCCCTGAAATAATTACATCAGAAAGAGGAACTCATACAGAAGAATGGAACCAAAAAGAGGAAGGGGTAGAAAATAAATACAAGATAAGATGCTTAAAACCAAATATGTAAATACTTACTTGCCTCTCTTGGCAACCCTGAAACCCCATCATCCTGGTGATAATTATCTTTAAATGATCTTACTTATAGGTAAGAATGGTAAGATCCTACTAAGAATGTGTG
This sequence comes from Molossus molossus, assembly GCF_014108415.1. Lineage (NCBI taxonomy): Eukaryota > Metazoa > Chordata > Mammalia > Chiroptera > Molossidae > Molossus > Molossus molossus. Next base: position 24,989,931 of record NW_023425366.1, on the reverse strand, counting down.
CCTATTACTATAAGAATAAACTGCTGGCCCTTCTAAAGAGTAGGTAACGTACCATCGAGTGGACACGTGATCGACTAGAGAAAAGTTACATCTTGTGTGCCCTGTTTCTGACTTGATCATTGGCATAGGACATATCTTTGGACAATCAACAATGTCAGCATCTCATCAGCCTTGGTAAGGGGGTATCTGAGCTGTTGGGCCTATATCTAGCCTTCATAGTTGCCACCATGTTCATCAGTCCAATGTGCTAGGCCTGGGCTGGCTGATGTAACTGGAGGGTCATTTTGTCTACTTGCATTTTTAGTAACTCTGCCACGTGTGGATACTCTTGGGGGGTGTTAGCAGGTGATGCAAAGATCTTCAGATGTTTGTCCATCCACATTCCTTTAATTCAATTATTCTTGTTTCTATCTTCCCATCCTTTTCCTTACATGCCCTGAACAAGCTGATCAGACCATTTCCCACTTCCTGTATATATATATATATATATATATATATATATATATATATATATATATATATATTCTATCAGGACATATTTTTATGCACAAGTGACTGCTCAATGTTCTGTTGATAGAGATTTTTCCTCATCACTGTCTTTCAAGGCCATGCATGGGCACAGGTCTAGTACAGCTCTCATCTATTTTCAACTTGCAGCCAAACATTGAAGAGACTTATTTTTAAATTAAGCTCATGCTGTGTCTCATACTTCATGCTTTTACAATATCCCTCATGCAGACCTTGTCATGGGTCTGCTCTGTCTGAGCACAGAGCTTGCTGTTGCCCTATAATGTTACTAGTCCTTAATCCCTGATGTTATATCCCTTCCATGTAATAGGTTGTTGCTTTGTCTGTCAGAATCAATGACTTTGTAGATCTAAGAAAAACCTGCTGAGGATAGGCAATTCTGGTTGTTTGGTGTCCTGAGAAAAGATATTCTAACTCTACTAGGGCTTATCTGCAAGCTAGGAGTTGTTTGTAAACAGGCATATTATACTGCACTGCAGATGGCATCACTTTGTTTCAGAGAAATAAGAAAGTCCTGTAATTCACTCATTCACTTGTCACAAACTCTGCATGTCAAATTTTCCCATTGATACCTCTCATACCATAGGCTGCATTGATTTCTGTGATCTGAGTGGCAGGGTGCTTGAATTATAGCCCAGATATTTTACAGAAACTTTTTTGCAGAAACTTTTTTTTTGCTACTCCAGGATGCACTCAGAGCTGAGGGCCTTTTGAGTCACCTTACATACAATAGAGAAATCATTCCTAGATGCAGAATATGTTGTCCCTGGGACTTGAAGAGGCCTACCAGGCATTATCTTGCCTTAAATAATACCACACATGGTTTCATATTTGTTGTAATATACATACCACACTTTTAGTAGATCTATTTCAGCATGTCCACTTTCCTCAACTTCTTTATCCCTTACCCTAGTATCTGCCATGACAATTTGAACATTTCAACATTACCCTACACAGGCCATCACCTTGAAAAGCCTCTTTCTAATTTCTGAACTTTGACTTGACTGTGCTTGTGAGTGAAATGTTCTTATCAGACTAATCTTGATCAACTTTCAGGACTCAGATTGAGTCTCCTCTCCCCACACATACCCAGGGCTTCGGGGCTTCCGTGTCCCTTCTCTCTGGGTACTGTGCGCTTCCTTCATGCTGTCCTAACATCTCATGCTTTAAGCTTCCTTATATTTGAATTAAAGTAATATTAATGGTGCATTAAAATTTATATATTTCAAGAAATATAGATTAAAATGCTGTAAAGTTTTTATGAGGAGTTAGAACTCCCAAAAGGTAGCACAGATGACTTGGCAGCAGCAAATGATGTAGCTCATGAAAGTGAATATGGCTCATCTAAATAAGTAAGATGACTCAGCTGTTTGCCATAGAGCAATCACTGGACGGGCCACTGGAGTACTTTCCCCAGACCCGTACTTAATAAGAGTCGTGAAAATGAATTGATTCAATTTGTGTTCTACATGCAACTGCAAAGTGTGTAGGCTGATGCTATAAAACATCAACATTAATGAGAAGCCTCAAAAGCTATATTCTCAGTGAGAATAGGCAAAATATACATTTTACTTTTAGCATCATAAAGTAGAAAGAAGTTTCCTATTGCCATGAACAGGCATTGTGGAACTTTATATATATAATCTTTATATTTAAAGTTCATAATACACACACACACAAACATGTATATATGTATATGTATATTTATATAGAGGTTCTTAATTATAAACAAATAACTATCCAGTAAAAAAACACAAATATCTTTTTATATATTGCTATGAGTTTTAAAAAATACCATCTGATCCCACCAAACCTGTGTTGATAACTATAGTAGAAATACAACTATCTACTGCAGAATTGGGTCCCACTGAGGCAGTAGAGGTTTCTTAGTTATCAGTGAAGATCAACTTGATAAATATCAAAGAATATTGCTCAGTTTCCGAGGTATTTCTTCCAAGATTCATTTTCTTTTAGCATGGTAGACTCCAATGTTTTCAAAGTGGGTTTGAAAAAATGAGTCATACTAGCTTGTAACAGAGTTTATGTAGGAAAAAATGAGATAGGTGGTCAAAAAGGTTTGAGAAATCGTAGTTCAACTAATTCAACATGTTCTCCCTTCCTCTATTTCTTACTGCCTTTAATATCAAAGTAGCTCTTTTTATTACCCAAGAGGAATTGGAGTTTGCAGAATTGTTTTAATTGTGGTTCTTAGAACATTGCTGTGATTCAGATTCTGAAGACCTTGCTTTGTGAAATGATTGTATGGAGGAGTGAGTACTGGTTTAAAAACAATAAAGTCCATATGACACCAAACATGGTGTGGGGAAAATGATTTGTGTTCCAGGTAATACTTTTGTCATCTTTCAGAATGTTGAGACCTGAGAAGATGATATCATGCTCTGTAACCTTAGACTTTCTATAACACTGTTCCTATGGCGATGACTACTATTAATAAAGTGTTTAAACATACTATATAATTGGGAAGTCAAAATGAAATACTAATTCCAGAGCAGTCAGTAGGTTGATTATTATTTCAGCAACAAAATCTGTGTTGTTTCAAGTACTACCTTTTCCTTCCAGATTTCATTTTTTAAAAATATGTCTTTATTGATTTTTTTTTTTAGAGAGAGAAGAAAGGAGAGAGAGATAGAAACACCGATCGCTGCCTCCTGCATGCCCCTCTACTGGGGATCCAGCCCACAACCCTGGCATGTACCCTGTCTGGGAGTCAAACTGGGACATCTCAGTCTAAGAGGTCATGACGCTCAATCCACTGAGCCACACTAGCCGGGTCACCTTTTTATTTTAATAAAATCAGAATATTCATAGCACATGCAGTGCTAGCATAAAAACTAATACAACAGGCAATTATTAAAGCTACAGTGACTTGAGGTTCAATCCTTATATTCAGCAAGTTTAAATCTATTCTTACATTTTTGAAACCTTATAACTGAAAATATTGCTTACTGATAGAACTTGCTCAAATACTATTGCTGAATGTGTAAGTCATTAATTATGCCAATAAAGCAAAGATAACCATATGTTTGAGGATTGAAATGTGACAGACATTCACTGGAAAAAAAGTACACACAACTAAACAAAACTCACCTAACAAACATCTGAGAATCTGGATACGTCATATCAGTGTTTTGAAGTGTTTCATTAATATCCTTATTTTATTTTTTTTATCCTCACCCGAGGACATTTTTCCATTTTTTGTTCAGACAGAGCGGGAGGGAGAGAGAGAGAGAGAGAGAGAGAGAGAGAGAGAGAGAGAGAGAAACATCGACGTGAAAGGGACACATCGACTGGCTGCCACCCGCACAACCAACCAGGGCCGAGGACAAACTGCAACCGAGGTACGTGCCCTTAGCGGGAACCGAACCCAGGTCTCTCTGGACCGCAGGCCGACGCTCTAACCGCTGAGCCAAACCGGCCAGGGCATATCTTAAGACAAATGTAGCAAAACCTTAGCATGATTTAATTTCAAGTCACCAATTTTGTTTTAATAACATCAGAAAGTTATGGCTACACTGCCAATGCAAGGTCTGCTTAATTTGATTTAGGAGTTTAATATGACTTAACAGTCAAAACTCACACTGCCCCCAAATATATAATTTCATGCATATGTTAACATTCAACATTCAAATGCCAGTGTTTTTGTGCTGTCTTTTGGTCAAGTTTCTTTACACTTTCAAAGAATCACTTTTAAGCTTACAAAAAAAAATATTTGTCAAAATGTTCAATTAATATTACATATAGCTAGTAGCAAAAACTATCTAGAAATCTGCTGTATGCAAACAGTTTTCTTGCCAACCATCGCTCCCATGGTCCCAAATATATTTAGAAGTGGTCCCATCCACCTTCCCAGACAAGCTCTGCTCAACAACTCCAGGAGACAAAATAAGATTGGAAGTTTAAGGCACATGCAACAAGACATATATAAAATTCTCTGAATGTGCAATAAAAGAAGTATTTTGTAAAAAATTATGGGCAAAATGTACAAAGGCCTAAACCTAGATTAATTGAAATAGCACCATAACAAATGACCTCAATACTGTCAGTTTTTAAAGATATTCTCCAGGATGTGAGTGGCCTTCTCCCAAGGGCCTAGATCATGCAAGGCAAGGGAGCAATCAAAGCTAGCTTGGCCTCAGGCTATTTGCAGTTGATGTCACTTGAATTTAAGCCACAAAGACATTTCAAAGAGAAAATGTTTTTATCACCTAATATGTAACCCAAGAGATAGGAAATCATGGCATCAGGGAAACACCTTTCAGTTATGTCAACTTGGCTATTTGCATCCACTTTTAAAATAAGCAAAAAAAAAATTGAATATAACAGTCTACTAATTATGTTTTCTGAAATTTGTTACCTTCAACACTGCATCCATGGAACATCCAGCTATTAAAAGAGCTACTAAAAGGCTATTAACGCTCTCACAAACTAGTAGGCAAGGTGAAAATAAAAAGGATATGGCTTCTGGAATTAAGACTCATGCTTAAGTCCCCAATTATGTAAGTTAAAAACCATCCTGAGAATGTTTTCTTTTCTCCGTGATCCCCATCTACCTTCTGCTCCGAATACCAGAAATAACCAGCTACATCAGTAAATTCATGGCAAAGAAAGTTAACTAAAAACTACTGCTAATACTTTCAGCAAGAACTCACATATTTACCAAGTCACACTTCCCATTATCATTGGCATACATCTCTGTATAAAAAGGCATTTATAAAAATAGCAAACGTTTTTTTGGAAACTTCTATTTTGAAGTCTCTTCACTTAAGATTTCTGGTAATCATTCTGTTCTTCTGTAACCTAAAGCATATAGTAATTACTCTGTCACTTTCATTGTTTAAAATGTGTAAATAACTACCATACTCCTTTGAAACACATGGAGAAAAAGAAAAAAGGAGTCCAGAAATAGGGTAAGACTTAGCACTCACTTTCAAGGAGCCAACATTCTGGTGGAAATGGACAAACACAAACACAAGTAAAATAAAGTCGATTGAGAAACTCATTTCTGAGAAGCTAGTTAAGGGTTTATATAAGCAATATTATTTTTGGTAGAACCCAAAAGATTATTATTATCATTATTTTGTTTGGAAGACAATACTGAATTTGATGTTACATGTAGACGAAGAGAACCTAGAAACTGCAGAAGCACAGTTATACAAATCAGCATATTTTAAAGGTGGAAGTAATAGCTTTAGAGCTAAATTAGGAGAACAAATATCTAAAATGTGGAACTATTTGTGGGGCACAGATACTTCACTAACAGTGACAACACTTGGTGACTCAGAGACCTAATATGCTTACCAGTCTGGGGAAATGTGAGGACCCGGTTTCCAAGCCTCTTCAGATGAGATCGGTGGGTCATACTGAGTTCCTTGATTGGGTCTCAGGCCCCAGAAATAAACAGCATCTTCAGAAGAATCAGAAGAATTTACATTTATAGCTTAACAAGAGATGCTAAGGAGGTACTTTTTCAGCTCATGTCTAGGAGTAGATAAAGCATTAAAAGAGATTCCTGATGCATGAGTGGAGGCCATTAACATAGCAGAGGCCTAAGTTCAAGGAGAAAGGCAGCTGTTTGGCTGGAAGATGATGAGATAATCAGTGAACCTTATCTACCATTGTGCAGGTCAAACAGCATGGCCAGGCAACTAAGCAGGTGGCACGGGCACAGTGGGGACCAGAGCAAAACAACCTGTAAAGTAGAGTTATATGTCTTATTTTAAAATATCGATAATTACTGTAACATGAATACCTGGGTTTCAGAACCACATCAAGCATTGAAGTATAAGCTCTTTGAATGCTGTCTCACTGCTTAGTGCTACATTTGTTCAAATATTACTATGTATTTACTTGTCAGACACATAAGTTTGTTAATGATGTTGATCTATTACCTTTTAAATGCATTTCACATGTTATCAAATAAATTGCTGTATTTAAACTTTACCAAGTAAAAAATGTAGGTAATTATTACTTTTGCTGCAATAACTCCATCCTTTTTGAAATTATTATCAGGCTGAGAAAAAGATTTATTTAAAAAATTAGGTTTCAAGGTAAAGGTAATTCCAAACATAGGATTACTGTATTTTGTCAAATGTACCTTAATTTTGCTAAATGTGTACATGTGTTTCAACCTATATTTAAAACAGAATTTAGGCCATGTTGTTTTAAAAACTTTCTCTGGGTTAATCAGTAACAAAACAAAGCAAAATTTATATAATATTTTCTTTCTAGTACATTGGTCATATAATCACGACCTAGTCGTTGTCTGTATAAAATGACAGTGATCAGAAAAATATGTAGTACTTATAAATCTACTAGGCTAACAACTAAACTGTATAAGCAGCTACTCCTGCTAAATTACCAGGATTTACTTCAATGCTAAGCTTTAAATTCATATTAAAATGTTAAGAACACTTAATCCCTTTTAAACTTAGGAAAAACGTGTATTTCCACTAATTTCATTTGTATTCAGAGAAAGTCATTGCATACATTGTAGACATGTAACAGAAAAACAAAACAAAACAATACAGTCAAATAAGGAATATAATCACTAATACATATTAAACAGTTGACTTGTTAATGAAACTTTTCAAAGTATATGTTTTATTTCATTTAATCTTCACAGAAATTGTTAGAGCTAGTAATGAGACCCCGTTATTATGATTCTACAAACAATAATCTTAACCATTACACAATCATTTTAGAATACTATCATTTTGAATGCCAAGTGTGTTTTCTTAAAGAAGTTACAAAAATACTATGCCCTTGAGTTCCTCATCTACCATATGTATCTGATATGTCATTGCAAAAAGATTAGATGAGTTAATAAATGGAATGTCTTCATATTTATAGATTGAGAATGTAAAAGAGAAATAAATGTTATTGAGAAAAAATGGAAAAAATAAAATAAGAATAAATAGTTTCAGGCCCATCAAATATCAGATATTTTTCAATTTACCTTTTTTTCAAAATTAATTTATTTTTGTTACAGATGTTTCTCCTTTTTCCCCCACTGATTCCGCCCTCCCCCTCCCTCCCTGCCCTGTCCCCAGCTTTGTTGTCCAAGTCCATTGTTCATGCATACATGCATATAAGTTCTGTGGTTTATCTCTCCCCCACCACTCCCTCTTCTGGGGATTGTCAGTCTGTACCCCACTTTCATGTCTCTGGGACTATCCCATTCCTCAGAGTGTTATGTTCATTATATTCCACAAATAAGTGAGATCATATGATACTTGTCTTTCTCTGTTTGGCTTGTTTCACTTAGGATAATACTTTCCAGGTCCCTCCATATCGTCTCAAAGAATAAGAGATCTTTCTTTCTTACAGCTGCATAGTACTCCATTGTGTATATGTACCACCGCTTTTTTATCCATTCGTCTACTGATGGACACTTGGGCTGTTTCCAGATCTTAGCTATTGTAAATAGTGTTGCTATGAACATGGGGTACATATATTCTTCCTGAGTGGTGTTTTAGGCTTCTTAGGGTATATTCCTAGAAGTGGGATCACTGGGTCAAATGGCAGTTCAATTTTTAATTTTTTGACTTAACACCATAGTGTTTTCTATAGTGGCTACACCAGTCTGCATTCCCACCAGCAGTGTACTAGAGTCCCCTTTTCTCCACACCCTCGCCAACACTTGCTATTTGATGATTTGTTCATGGTGGCCATTCTGACAGGTATGAAGTGATACCTCATTGTTGTTTTAATTTGCATCTCTCTGATGATTAGTGATGTTAAGCATTTCTTCATATATCTCTTAGCCATTTGTAGTCCTGTTTGAAGAGGTGTCTATTTAGGACCTCTGCCCATTTTTTAATTGGGCTCTTTGTCTTCCTTTTGTTGAGTTGTATGAGCATGCTATATATATTGGAAATTAACCCCTTCTCTAATATATCATTGGCAATTATGCTCTCCAATACAGTGGGTAGCCTTTCCGTTTTGATGATTGCATCTTTTGCTGTGAAGAAGCTTTTTAGTTTGATGTAGTCCCATGTGTTCATTTTCTCCTTTGTTTCTCTTGCCTTAGGTGATGTATCAGTGAAAATTCTGCTGCGTATGATGTCTGAAATTTTGTTGCCTACAGTTTCTTCTAGGATTTTATGGATTCATGAGTCACATTTAAGTCTTTTATCCATTTTGAGTTTATTCTTGTGTATGGTGTAAGTTGATGGTCTAGTTTCATTTTTTTGCATGTAGCTGTCCAGTTTTTCCAACACCATTTATTAAAGAGGCTGTCCTTACTCCACTGTATGCTCTTGCCATCTTTGTCAAATATTAATTGAGCATATTGCCTTGGGTCAATTTATGGGTTCTCTGTTCTGTTCCACTGGTTTATGTGCCTATTCTTGAGCCAGTACTAGGCTGTTTTGATTATAGTGGCTTTGTAGTATAACCTGAAATCTGGTAATGTGATCCCTCCAACTTTGTTCTTTTTTTTCAAGATTGCTGTGGCTGTTCAAGGTCTTTTTGGGTTCTATATGAACTTTTGAAGTATTTGTTGTAATTCTGTGAAGTATGTCGTTGGTGTTTTGATGGAGATTGCATTGAATCTATAGATTGCTTTGGGTAGTATGGACATTTTAATGATGTTAATTTTTCCAATCCATAAACAGGGTATGTGCTTCCACTTTTTAATATCTTCCTCTATTTCTTTTTTCAATGATCTGTAGTTTTCTGCAAATAGGTCCTTTATTTCTTTGGTTAAGTTTATTCCTAGGTATCTTAATTTTTTTGCCTCAATGGTAAATGGGATTTTTTGCTTAGATTCTCTTTCTATGAGTTCATCATTGGTGTATAAGAATACCATCGATTTCTTGTCATTAATCTTGTATACTGCTACTTTTCCAAATTCATTAATTAAGTCTAGTAAATTTTTGATGGAGTCTTTGGGGTTTTCTACGTATAGTATCATGTCATCTGCAAATAATGACAGTTTCACTTCCTCCTTTCCAATTTGGATCTCTTTTATTTTTTTCTTCATGTCTGATTGCTGTGGCTAAGTCTTCCAGTACTATGTTAAATAAGAGTGGCGAAAGTGGGCATCCTTGCCTGTTCCTGTTCTTAAGGGAAATGCTTTTAGTTTTTGCCCATTGAGTATGATGTTGGCTGTAGGTCTTTCATATGGCCTTTATTATGTCTAGATATGATCCCTCTATTCCCACATTGCTGAGCATTTGTATCAGAAATGAATGCTGGATTTTGTCAAAGGCTTTTTTGGCATCTATTGATATGATCATGTGGTTTTTATTCTTCATTTTATTTATGTGGTGTATCACGTTTATTGATTTGTGAATATTGTACCAGCCTTGCATCCCTGGGATGAATCCCACTTGGTCATGGTGGATAATTTTTTTGGTGTATTGCTGGATCTGATTTGCTAGTATTTTGTTCAGAATTTTGGCATTTATGTTCATCAGGGATAGTGGCCTATAGTTTTCTTTCTTTGTAGTGTCTTTTTCTGGTTTTGGAATTAGAATTATGCTGGCCTCATAGAACGTGTTTGGAAGTCTTCCTTCTTCTTGAATTTTTTGAAATAGTTTGAGGAGAATGGGTATGAGTACTTCTTTGAATGTTCTGTAAAACTCCCCCGTGAAGCCATCCGGGCCTGGTCTTTTGTTTTCTGGGAGAGTATTGATTACATCTTCAATTTCTTCTGTTGTTATTGGTCTGTTCAAGTTTTCTATCTCTTCCTGGTCCTGTTTTGGGAGACTATGTATTTCTAGAAATTTGTCCATTTCGCTTAGATTGTCGAATTTGTTGCCATATAATTGTTCATAGTAGTTGTTAATGATATTTTGTATTTCTGTGGTGTCAGTTGTTACTTCTCTTTCATTTCTGATTTTGTGTATTTGGGTTCTCTCTCTTTGTTTCTTGGTGAGTCTAGCTAAGGTTCCATCAATCTTGTTTATCTTTGTGAAAAAACAGCTCTTTGTTTCATTGATCCTTTGAATAGTTTTTTTTGGACTCTATGTCATTTATTTCTGCTCTGATCTTTACTATTTCCTTCCTTCTACTTGCTCTGGGGTTTTCTTTTTGTTTGCTCTCGTTGTTTATGTTGTGAGGTTAGATAGTCTATTAGAGATTTTTCTTGTTTTTTGAGGTAGGCTTGTAGTACTACGAACTTCATTCTCAGAACTGCTTTTGCTGCATCCCATAGATTTTGTGTTGTTGTGTCTTCATTTTCATTGGTTTCCAGGAAGTTTTTATTTCTTCCTTGATCTCCTCAGTGACCCATTCATTGTTTAATAACATGCTATTTAGCTTCCATGTGTTCAAATGTCTTTGTATGTTCTTGTTGCAATTGATTTCTAGTTTCATGCCATTGTGATCTGAGAAGATGCTTGATATGATTTCAATCTTCTTGAACTTGTAGAGACTTAGTTTGTGTCCTAACATGTGGTCTATCTTTGAGAATGTTCCATGTGCACTTGAGAAGAATGTGAATTCTGTAGTTTTGGGGTGTAATTCTCTGTAGATATCTATTAAATCCATTTGGTCTAGTGCTTCATTTAGAGTCTCTGTTTCCTTGCTTATTTTTTGTCTAGAGTATCTATCCAGTGATGTCAGCAGGGTGTTGAAGTCCCCTGCTATGATTGTATTGCTATCAATTTCTTCTTTGAAGTCCTCCAGAAGATTTTCAATATATTTTGGTGCTCCTATATTGGGAGCGTATATGTTTATCAAGGTTATATCTTCCTGTTGGATAGATCCTTTCAATATTATGTAGTGGCCTTCTTTGTCTCTAGTTATGGAATCTATTTTGAAATCTATTTTATCAGACATGAGTATTGCAACCCAGCTTTATTTTGTTTTCCATTTGCTTGAAAGATTTTTTTCCATCCCTTTACTTTCAACCAATGTAAGTCTTTTGTTGTGAGGTGGGTCTCTTCTAAACAACATATAGATGAGTCATGCTTTCTTATCCAATCAGCTACTCTATGTCTTTTTATGGGAGCATTCAATCCATTTACATTTAAGGTGATTATTGATATGTACTTATTAATTGCCATTTTTATTTAGTGTGGTTCTATTTCTCTTCCCATTTCTCCTGCTAATTACAGCAGTCCTTTTAACATTTCTTGCAGTGCTGGTTTGGTGCTAATGTATTCCCTTAGCCTTTTTTTTTTTGTCTGGGAAGCTCTTTATTTGACCTTCTATTTTGAATGATAGCCTTGCTGGGTAGAGTAGTCTTGGATTCAGATCCTTGTTTTTCATGACCTTGATTACCTCATGCCATTTCTTCCTGGCCTGTAGTGTTTCTGTTGAGAAGTCAGCTGAGAGTCTAATGGGGTTAGCTTGGTAGGTAACCTGTTGCTTCTCTCTTGCTGCTTTTAGGATTCTCTCTTTGTCTTGAATTTTTGGCACTTTGATTACTATGTGTCTTGGTGTGGGTCTGTTTGGTTTCTTCTTACTTGAGACTCTCTGTGCTTCTTGAACTTGAATGCCTTCTTCCTTCACCAAATTAGGGAAGTGTTCTGTCACTATTTCTTTGAATATATTTTCTAATGCTTGCTCATTTTCTTCTTCTTTGGGGACTCCTATGTTATGAATGTTACTATGTTTCCAGTTATCCCACAGTTCTTAAGCTGTTTTACTGTTTTTTAATTATTATTTTCCTTTTGGTTTTCTGATTGGTTGATTTTTTTTTTACCCTTTTTTACCCTTTTTTTATCTTCTAATTCACTGATTTGGTCCTCAGCTTCCTCTGCTCTGCTATTTAGACTTTCCAATGTCTTCTTTATTTCTGCTATGTAATTCTTCATTTCTTCTTGGTGGTTTTCAATTTCCAACTGGTTGATTTTCAACATTTCTATGTCTTTACTCATGGTGCTCATGTCCTTACACATGCTGTTGAGCTTCCTCATATTATGGCTCTGAATTCTTGTTCTGTTAGCTTGCTTAACTGCACCTCATTTAACTCATCTTTGGTAGAGGTCTCTTGTTCTTTCATTTGGCTCTGTTTCTGTGTTTCACCATTTTGGCTATCACAGTGGGCTTTGGAGCCTGCCAAATTTTCCCTGTGGGTGTTGGTATTTGCTTTTTGTGGCTCCCTCTCCTGGGTTTGGATGAGGCAGGGAGGACCCAAGTTAATCACCACTGTCAAGTCTTACTTTTCTGGTTAGAGTTGCTTGCCCAGGGAATGGTAGTTATCCTCTAGCTTTTTCCCTGGATGCTATTTGTAGTGCTCACCTGAAGAACCTTGGTTTCTGAGTTGAATGAAAAACTCCCTCATGTGCTCAGTGTAAAAGGATTTCCCGAGGGTGGGACAGATGCTGGATGTTAATGGGCCTCAATTAGCATTTCAATGGCCAGAGAGTGCGGTTGAATCTCTGAGTGAGTGGCCGCTGCCTCTCCCCAGGGCCCTGGGAAGGAGTAAGATGACCACAGTCCTGCGTGGCTGCAATTCAGCAAAAGCTCTGAGCATCCTCCAAATCCTGAGTGTCCCCACACAGTTCCAGTCCAGTCTGCCCTCCCTCTGCCGGAGCCCAATGTGAACGGCTGCTGCTATTTTAGCCTCTGTTCCTGCTCTGCGCTTTTGAGCCGCTTGGTAGTGTAACCTATGGGCGCTGCTCCCAGCTAAGGCCGTCACTCCAGGCCGAGGCTGCCGCAGCTCCCTGCTGAGGCCACTGCAGCTTTCAGCCGAGGGTGCAGCTCCCAGCCGAGGGCTCAGGTCCCAGCCAAGGGCTCAGGTCCCAGCCAAGCGCGCAGGTCCCAGCCAAGCGCGCAGCTCCCAGCTGAGGCTGCTGCAACTTCTATCCAAGGCCTCCGCAGCTCCCAGCCCAGTCTGCTGTGGACTGTGGGCTCCTGGCCCCCTCTCACGTCTTTGCAAGCCTACCAGGACTGAGTCAGTGTCCCTGGTTATGTGGTCCTCCAAGGTGCTTTTTGGTTGCCTTTTCCTAATGATTTGTCTTTATTTTTATTGTAATTCCAGTCCTGGGAGATGATCTGTGTAGCTTCCATTCTCTCCGCCGCCATTTTCTCAATCTCTACAATTTAACTTTTAAATACATATATTTATAAGGTAGGAGGGTACACTGAAAATTAAGTCCCTCTAATTAGAAATGTTAGGAAGAAAAGATTATTTTCCTTAATCAGAGAATTGCAATATATTTTAATTTGTGATCAGGCATGACCTTATTTAGGAATACTGTCAAGAAACTTGCTTTTAGTCATTATAATAGAAATTTAAAAAAGAACCAGAAATAAAAGGCAAGCGTAATCATTTAACACTAACAAATAGTTTCAAAAGTATTTTATTTGATTATCAGTATTTAAATATGTACTTTGAAAGGGTACATCTCTGATTAACATAGTAGAAAGAAAAGCTTGATAATTAATAAATATATTCTATTAACATTTTTTTTTATTTTATTTTTTCCAGGCTCTTGTAAGTGCTGGCAAATTAGTGTTTATTCAAGATTTAATGCCATCGTCAATCTCCATTCTTTAGTTAGAAAAGACAAATCTAATTTACATTAACCTGAACATCTTAATAATTAATTAAAATCTCAGCCTTCTGGCTAAGTTCTGAGACATTTATTCTATCTAACTCAGCAACAAAATATTGTTAGTCACTTTCTTCTGAAAAAAATAACTCTAATTTATTGGCACTATTAGGACCTTTTATATCTGCAACCTAATCAGCCTTAACAAAAGATTTTGTACTTGGCATGGCTCAAGTATCTTGCTCAATGACCTATTGAGAGATATAGCTTTCCATTGCTTTTCTGCCCTAGTTTACTACAGTGATTCTGAATCTGCACATATTTGTTCAGTTTATATTTTATGATGGAAAAATGTAAAATAGAATGCATAGGTATTATAATATGAATCCCCCAAATTTGCTTACATATGTTAGATTATAAATGAAAATATATTACATGTTAGTGCTATTTCTAAATTTAAATGTATTAACAAATATATGAACTGAAGTTGCATGACACTATTATTATTCTCATTAGACACATGAACTGAGCCTATGACTGATAGCATGAGGCTTTATAAAGAACATAGGTCAAATTGTAATTTGGAAACCTATCAATAGAAAGACTGAAATTCTGTCAACCAAATTGAGTTTCTACTAGATTTGGAAAGTAGCTTTTACCTGTGATAATATTGAAGTAATTAAATTATCACTCATTGTGTTTAACCTATTATTTTTTATACCTCCCCACAATATTTGAAAAATTAATAGAACTTTCTTAAGGAATTAGTAAATAAAAATAAACAAATAAATAAATTAAAAATTAATAAATATCCTGAAAGTATACGATAAATCAGTATCCTCCTACTTTCATTAATCTACTTTTTCAAATAATTATTTGTGGGTCATAAAAATCAAAAGAAGAGAGAGTTTTAACAAAAAGAAAGTATAGATGTTCATAGTAAATGCTGTGGAGAAGCCCAATAAAGTTATGACTAGTTTTGTATACAATGCTCTTAGAAATCAAATTTGTGATTCTTGAGTAGTTATGTGAATGATTTGGTTGAGGTTTGTTATCAACCATGGCAATCATACACAATGTATAGCATTTTGTCATGGAGTCAGAAGCACCACAGTCATAAAGCAGTATAATAGTTCAAAGAATAATGGATTGAAAGACAGAGATGAGATTTTTTTTTTTTTTTTCTCACAGAATTGTTTAGAACTCAGAACTCATTTTCTAATATAAAAGTTTGATATTTTACAACAATACAAGGTGTGGCAAAAGTAGGTATGTGGTGGTCAGTATGTGAAATAGAGTTTATTCTTCTATTATTATTTATTAATTATTATATTATTTTGCATACAAATAACTTCTGCCCCAACCTGTACATATCTACATCTAAAATGAGTCTTAATAAGTGAATATGTAAGAGTATGGACTGTTGATTCAAATGATGTCACTATAATTGCATTTTCTTTTATTAAAATGTTCCTTTAGTTTTTTTTAAGAGTTGACATTTGCCTCGTATTTGTATTTACTTTGATGTATAGTTCATCTTTCCATCCCACTAATATATTGGTACAGCTCCTCTTCATCCTGTCTTCTAAATGCCCAAACATAATTTGTATCGTGTTCAATGAGGCAGCCTTTGTGAGCCTTCCCTCATCTTAATCTAGTCAGAACTCTATTCCAGTGACTTGTGAGACATTTGATAGTCCTGAACTCCCACCCCCCCTCTCTTTTGTCTTCTTTCTTGTGTATCCTCTTCATTTGTTTGAGTATGTATTTGAGAAACTTCATCAGAAAAGGTAACATATAAGAAAAATATTTTAGATTTTCCAATCTGAAGCTATCAAAGCTATCAACTGGAAGTCCAGTTGATAGGAGCTTTGTTGATGGTGTTTCTTCAAGAAAAGAACAATCTTTCTCTGGAGTATGTGTGTGCATGTGAGTTAGCATGGTATTGTAGTTGTATTCCTGGACCCTGTGATTTGTCCCATTGATCTATTTATGTCTTTACTGAAATTTCACAGTTTTTATAATGTTTTATAATATATATGGTGAACCTTTCTTAATTGTGCTTCCTTGAAAATATTGTTTTGCTATATGGTTCCAGTTTCCATATATATTTTATAATCAACTTGTCAATTTACATAAGAAAAAGCCTACTGGGATTATTATTGGAATTGCACTAAAAGTATAGGTCAAGCTGAGAACTCCAAGAAAAAAAAATTCCTGGCTAAAACTTAATTCAGGGATGATTAAGATTAATGAGGTGGATTTCAGAATTTCTATAGAAATATTATATATATACGTCTCCATTTTCCTGTTTTTGAACTAGAGTTTCTATACAAGTTAGGTTAGTATTTCCTTTCATTGTAGGTTGGGTGTGAGTGAGGCAGATCATTTATTTTCTAAACTCGCAGATCAAAAATTGAGAAGAATGCACTCTAGAAATTTCCTAGAGAATCCTCATCCAATCTGAGCCCCAATTATTCATGTCTCCCATTTGCACAATAAATAGTTCCCCCTTATCCATGGGATACACTCCAGACCTCCAGTGGATGCCTGAAACCATTATATGGATAGTAGCAACGCTATATACACTGTTTTGTCCTATACATATATACATACTTGTAATAAACTTTAATTTATAAATTATACACAATAGGTTTATTATTAGTTAATAATAAAATAGGACAGTTATAACAATATACTGTAATAAAAGTTATGTGAATGTGGTGTCTCCCTCTCTCTCTGATAACCAATATGTTAACTGAGATTACTACTAAATGACTAATGGGCAGGTACAGATTGGATTTGCTGGACAAAGGGGTGATTTACATCCTGGGCAGGACAGTGTGAGATTTCATCATGCTACTTGGAAGACCATGCAATTTAAAAGTTACGAATTGTTTATTTCTGGAGTTTTCCATTTAATATTTTTGGACCACTGTTGACTGTGGGTAACTCAAACCATCGAAATCAAATCTTGGATAAGGGGAACTACTGTACTCTTCTCTTCTCCCATGTTCCCAAGAGTCCTGCCTAATTACAGTTCGAAGTCTCACAGTTTTTTTCAGTCCCTTTGCATTATATATCAAAGAATATTATTTTAAAATTAGAGTTGGAGTCCTTATAAAACATTGTTGAACCAAAAGCTGTAACCATTTGGAATGGTATGTGTAGATTACAAGATCAGTAGAAGGTCTTGGTTTTACTTTATTTAAGTCAGTTTCTCAGTCAGTCAGTCATATCACCTCCCATCCCTAATTTGAAAATAAATATTGAAATATTTGCTGTTTATACTTTTAAAAAATATTTTTTCATTCTTGATTTCAGAGAGAGAGGAAGGGATAAGGAGAGAGAGATAGAAACATTGATGAGATAGAACATTGACTGGCCACCTCCTGCATGCCCCCCACTGGGGACCAGGCCCACCACCAAGGCATGTGCCCCAACTGGAAATCGAACCAGTGACCCCTTGGTGCATGGGTCAATGCTCAACCAGTGAGCCACACTGACATGGCTTGTTGTTTATACTTTATTATATGTGTATGTTTTTGCCATTTTATGACACTTATGTTTTGGCCAATTTTTTATGCAGATTATACTCTATGTTTTCTATTATTTAAATGACATTTTCTTACTGATGTGAAAATTCAGAATGAAAATAAACATCTTAAATAAATGCCATCAAAGCCCCTTTTAGACATATACTTTGAGACTAGAGTGAAGAGCTTCATAATATTAATCATTGTTATTCTCTTATAGTCAAATATAAGGTTTTTTTTTATCTTAATTTCACATAAAAAATAACAATTTGTTTTTAATGTTTACTGCAATGAAATGCTTACAACTGAACTAATACATAAATTAAAAGAATAATGCCTATATACTTAAGAAAATAGTATAGTTCATGGTATATCTATGCAATTGGTGTTGGGAAGCAAACATACATGAACAATATAAAGATTTATTAACATATTGGAATAACTTTAATTTTTATTTTAAAATAATAAACTTACTGGTTCTCAAAAATAAAAATGCAAATTAAAGTATGCGTTTGACGTATATGCCTTTTCAGTATAAATGCATATTGGGAAAATTGACTTAGTCTATTTTAATAGAATAATATTGGATTTTCAAATATTCATTTTGAAGAAACTGAAAAGAAGAAATTTATTTGGATATTTATTTGCCTGAGGATAAATTCTTGATTTTGCTTCTATTATTAAAAAAAAAATGATGAATTTTCTATTTATCTTTAGCTTTTCAGAAACAATTTCAAAATTAAGTTAATGTTTTTCTGCTCCAGGCTTGTGAAAAGCAAAGTAACACTGGCTGTTTTATGAAGAAAAGATTTAAGAGTTAGGAAGCTGTAGGCCAGTTAAAATGCTTCATTTAAATATTTTGAAAATTCTCAGTAAAAATAGTTCTAATACTACATGAAGTTTCTTTTGAACTTTCCAGTTGTTTGGAATGAAAAAGTAGAAAAAAGCCACAAGGGAAATAACTTTAATAGAAAAAAGGTATCTTCCTCCCTA
This sequence comes from Molossus molossus, assembly GCF_014108415.1. Taxonomy (NCBI): domain Eukaryota; kingdom Metazoa; phylum Chordata; class Mammalia; order Chiroptera; family Molossidae; genus Molossus; species Molossus molossus. The sequence continues at coordinate 24,971,405 of NW_023425366.1, read as the reverse complement.
AGGTTTAGAAAAGTGTATACAACTCACTCTCCAGGCTTTCTTAGAGCAAATTTCCTCCAAATGAAAAAAAGATTCAGGCCCTTCTTACAATACTACACAAAGGATAAAACACCAATCTGAAAGATGCAAACCTTTTTCATAATATAGTGATTGTGGGGGTAGAGGGGGGTGGGTGGAAGTGGAATAGAGCGTAGGGGGGATAAATGGTGATAAAAAATTAAATTGAAAATATTTAAAAAATAATAATAATAAAATTTAAAAAATTTCAATCCCAAAAGTAAACTGAATACACTAAATTTTCCACTTGAACACACAAAGCTTTATATGGTGTTAATTTTGCTTGCCTGCTGTTTCTTATATTTTGCTTTTTTCCACATATGTACCCTACGAGTCATAACTAATGCACTTTGGTCTCAGTAGATTCCCTATTATGTCATTGAAAATGAAGAGCAACATTGCTTTCATGTTTTCCAAGTAAAATTCCAAATAAAGTAAGTCCATGAATAGATATAGAATGTCCATGAATTTCTTTAAATTACATATATGTTTTTACATATAGTCATATAAATGTTTTGCTCAAGAAGGTTTTCTCAAGTTTCTTTAAGTTGTTAAAGTGGTCCAAATACAAAAAATCATTATCACTAAATTTTAGTTGTTTATTTAATTCCAATTTTTTTACAATGTGGATTAAGCACCTTTTGGATTAATAAAAATATTTACTCTTTACCATGTTATTCCCAGAGATAGTATATCACATGATACATGGAAATGTTTAAGAATTTCTTGAATGCTGGAATAAACCGAAAACCCATGAGGTAATTTTGCAGGTTTGGAGGCTGAAGCAAATAGGGGTTAACTCAATTGCTCAAGGTCACTTAGCCAGTGTGTGCCAGTTGAGAGATGCACTTCCGGTCTATCCGATAGCATCTCCAAGTAGAAATAAGGGGTCAAATATACGGTGATGGAGAAAGGTCTGACTTTGAGTGGTGGAGATACAATGCAATATACAGAAGATGCATAGTAGAAATCTACACTCTAAACCCACGTAATCCTATTAACCAATGTTACTCCAATACATTTAATGAATTTTTTAGAAGGTCAAGGTCACATTTCAAACCATCTCAAAGGATGATAAATCATCCTATGTTTAAAATCTATAACTTAAAAAATATTTCCAAATTAGTAAAGGCCATACTTAGAATGTCAAGGTGTCTATTGTGTTGCTTCTGTAAAGAAATATTCTCTGGCCTTTACCTCTTCACCTGCCAAAAGAGGGTTAGCCGCTCCCTTTACCCTCTGCAAACCTTCCTCACAGCACATACCATTATATATTATATTTTCCCGTGTGGTGCGGGCAACTCACCTCTGCAAAGGATTAGCTCCCCAAGGTATAAACTCTCCTTCCAAGGCTGATTTGCAGCTACCAAAGCGATGTCATGGGACACAGAGTTCAGAAATAAATAAGCATGATTGCCCGGCCGGTGTGGCTTACTGGTTGAGCATCGACCCATGCACCAAGAGGCTGTGAGTTTGATTCCCAGTCAGGGCACATGCCCAAGTTGTGGGCCCAGGCCCCTTTGGGAGGCATGCAGGGGGCAGCCAATCGATGTTCTGTCTCATTGATGTTTTTATCTCTCTCTCCCTTCCTCTTGCTCTAAAATCAATAAAGAAAATATTAAAAAAACAAAAACCAAAAACATGATTGCTTCACTCCTGCTGATAGTAGCTGGCCACAGCACATAAGTGTGAGCTTCATCATGTCCACCAATGGACTGGTCTGACTTTATTCTTCTGCGGGTGAGTACTTTATTCAGTACAAAGTAGATATTCCTTACTTTGGTGAGAGTATAAAGCAGGTAAATTTGATACATGTTTATCAGATTTCAAGCAAGAACAGATAGGAAGGCCTGTGAGAGCACTTAGCCTTTACGTACAAGATTTGTGCTGGTGGGCAGGCTTGATTCTAAAGACATCCTAAACTTCTATACTTCTGGCTATTCAATCAAGCACAATTCTAGGTACTGCTGTAACGGGATTTTAAAGATGAAAAGAAAGGATTAATGTTCTTAATCAGATGACATTAAGAAAAGGAGATTATCTTGGATTATCCAGATTGGCCCAAAGGAACCACCAGGACCTGTAGGAGCAGAAAAGGAAAGATGAAGAATCAGTCAGAGAGATAAAAAGTGTGAGAAGGAATTGACCAGCCACTGAGGGTCTGAATATTAACTAACATGGGAATGTAGGTGACCTCTAGAAGTTAAGAATAGCCCCCTTCCAAGGATCAGTGAGGAAACAGGGACCTCAGTCCTACCTCCTGAAACAAAATTCTGCTAACTGCCTGAATGAGCCTAGAAGTGAATTCTATCCCAGAAGTCCCAGACCAGACCAGGGTGACCGACACCAGAATTCTGACCCACAAGACTGTGGGAGGATAAATCAGTATTGTTGTAAGCCTCCAAGTGGGTGGTAATTGATTGTAGCAGTAACAAAACTAATACAGTGGGTATTGAGAAATAAGGCAGTTCAATGCATTTGAAAGTGGTTTAGAGACGTGAAAAAGAAACTCAACAAGTATATTCCTGGAGTTTGCTAAGTCTGGCACTCCAGAGCCTAAGCAGCAGAAGCAGGACCACAGAGAAACCGATTTCCCTTTTCCCTGTTAGGTGGCAGTCACGAGTCATGTACAGGCAAGGCTGGAGGTAACTGTGGCTCCTGAAAAGCACATCTTTGGCTTTTGCCCACACAACCTAGCCTGTTGTACCTCTTCACCAAGCCATTTTATTTCTTTAGAAAAAAAGAATTTACACTCTGAGTTCAGGCTTCATTTGCAGATTAGTTTACCTTCCACCTGGACTGTTTTAGGCAATGACTGTTACGATTTGTTTGAAGTCCATCATTCACAGACCGTAGCTAAGTAAGTACAGGAAAACATAAATAGCAACGGACACAATCAGTAAGCCTGCAGATGCCTGTCGTAAACCGTGGGATTGGGGAAGAGTGTTCATCTGCGAGTCTGATGTTTTCAAATGTTATGCTTAATTGGATTTTCAATGACTAGTATGATCCTTGTGTTTTGATGCAGGTAAATGTAGGTAAGGATTGTTTACATAAGGACATGCATTAGTTCCAACTGTTAAAAGATGAAGGGAAGATCTTATATTCCTTAAAATGTGTTTCCTACACGGTATCTGTAATTACTTTGTTGTGAGCAAAACTTCTGTATTTCAATTAGGATGGTTAAAAATGTAATTATAACCAGGAAATTGCACACTAAAGTATAAGCCCATCTTTTTTCAAAAGGCAAATTCATGACGAGGGTTGGGGATAGACTATCATAGAACCAGAACACTAGACATTTCTATTAAGTAAAGTTCTACCACCTTGGAATACTTATCCATAAATATATTTTGACTAATCGATTAACAAGTTGTTAATAGGATTTCTACACATGCTGGCTACTGAGAAAAAAGTATTAAAAAAGTATTAGATTTAGTCTCAATTCTCAAAATGTTTCAATTTAATTAAAGAGGGATGACTAATGCACAGGAGATAATTAGCACATAATGAAAAACAGCATGAATATATGTGATGAATGTGGAACCAACTTTTAGTTTTAGCATTTAGTTAGTTTTAGTATTCAGTTCTACTTTTTCTTCATCAGAAGCACTAAGATAAATTCTGTCTGTAGACAACAAAACAAAATAAAAAACACCAAGTGACCAAAAGGGAGAGTGTTTATGTAATTATTACAATAATACGTAAAATGGGCTCTAATAAGAGCTTTTTCTTACTGTATTTAAGAAACTAAATCTCTTTCATTAAAACTGAAATCACAGTAATTACTACTTTTCTTCTCTGTACCATCTTATTCGGGTTGTTCGTATGGATTTTTTAGGCTTTTGTTTATATAACATTTTATTCTCCCTGAGAAAAGAAAGGTTTCATTACTGAAAAGAAACCATGTAATCATTATGTTCTCAAAATCAAGACTGTTCAACCTTGTTCCTGTATTTTCAACCAATTAATCAGTTTCCACTCAGGAGAGAAGGCTTTATTATCCACATATTATTAGAGCAGGTAGATTTGCTCCGTGACTCTGGAAAGAAACCCACACTTATGTCTCAGATTTGAGGAAATGTAGAGCCAACTCTAGAGCTTATTATGATGAATCAAAGCTCTCATGAATTTTTTTTTTATTTTAATTTTTGCTTCAGAAAATGATAAATGGCTGATAGGTAACATAATATTCACTTTGACATGACAAGGATAAAACATACATAACTATACTGAAGTTAGTGTCCTAAAAAAAAACCAAATAACTGCCATCCTCATTTCATTGTTTTGTCCTATCCAGCTACTTTTTTTTTTGCACAAAGTTTATACCATCAAGAGGCACTTATATCCCTATTTTGGTCTGACTACATTTTGAATACCTCCCAGTTCCCAGTTTACCATGAAATCTATGAATTGTAAGTTGGCATCTCATTTAGAGTTTTCTCTTGAGAGAAGATGCTGACCAGCAAAAGTGTGTATTCAGTCCTGTTGGCAGTTGTGTTTCTTATTAAAACTCACAAATTAACTTTTTGGCACACAAATTATTCTATATTGAATTGGGTTTATGCAAAATATTACTATCTGAATTATCTCATCCCGGTAATTGAAGGACTTATATTTTTGATTTTGTAAATGTTAGAAATGTTTGAATGTAATAAATTTAAAAATGTAATTCTCCTCTTAGCACATGAAAAGATGACTTTTTTTTTCTGGTGGCATTGTATTTCCTTGAAGTCACATTTTAAATAAAAGATGAACTTTTGTTTTATTCCCTAAACCTGCACCTTCTTAACCTTTGTTTCAGGAAAATTACCACTGTTTTGCTCAGACAGTTAAGGTAGAAATAATGTTGAACTTGATTCCTTTCTTTAATTAAACTATACCCAGTTTATTATTTGATTCTCTCAGTTGTAACTTCATACTTTAGCATTGACTTGCCCATCTATGTCCATCTGTATTGCCGTGCACTAATTCAGGACATAAGCATCTCTTCACTGAGGACTGTGACTTGTTTATGCACATATTCACTTGCATCCTTTATATAGTTCTAAAGTGTTCTTTTAAAAATGTAAAAGTTAAAATGGAACACTTGAGGTTAAATATTGCCAATGGTATCCAAGAGGAATTAGACTAAAACGCATCCTTCTCAGTATAGCCTACAAGAATGCTTGCCTAACTCCCCAAATACATCTTCTTGATTAATTTGCATCAGTTCCACAAGAAATTTCCTTTCTTAGACTGCCAACTATCTTTTAATCTCAGTGTCTTTGTAATATTCAATTTGCCTAGGACACATTTTTCTACAACATGTATCTCTTTAGTTCAAATGAATAAACTGTAATTTGTACTTCCATTTAGCTACAACTAGCAGACATCAGAAATACTCAATAATTGCGTGAAATAATAGAGTTAGAGGAGTGCAAGGTTATAGAAATTCAGGGTTAGATAGGTTATACAGTATGGGGGAGATACCTTAAATCATAATTTTACTAGTAGAAATAGTTGATGTATTTTAAGAATAGTATGTCAAAGCCTGTGCTAAGGATTCAATCTTTTTCTTCAATACACACATCTGAATAGTTAGCTCTAGTCCTGATGGGAGCTGGTTAAAAAATCCAGACACAAATGTGTTAGATAGTAATAAAATTAAGAACAACTCTCTCCTACTTAAGGCACTTGGAAAGGGTAGAGGGACTATAGCATATGCTAAGCAGATCTCTGTGGCAGTAATTTTGAAATCAATATAATATTCAGATGGACCTGATGTAAAAACTGATATTATTGTCACAAAGTATAATCCAAAAGTAGGTGACTATGTTGGAAATGTTCGAGATATTTGAAAATGAGCTCAGTACCTTGCTAGCTTTCTTGGCTTTTTGAAATGGAACAGCAAGTGTTATGTTTCTGGCCAACTTTGATTTTCATTTCCCTGATGATTAATGTATCATATACCAGGTATAATATATTTTCTGCTACTATTATATATATCATCTTCTTTTATTATTATGAATTGACTCATAGAAATATAGTTTCTATATGGCAGAGCAGAAATTTTTAATTTTAATACAGTCCAGTTCATCAACTAATTCTTTCATAGATTGTGCCACAAATAATATTTAAAAAGACATCACCATATATAAGATCATCTAGGTTTTCTTCACTAGGAGACAATTCTAGGAGTTTTTAAATTTTGCATCTCCCATTTAAGTCTATGATCTTTTAGAGTTAGTTTTTGTGAAGGTTGCAAGGTCTGTGTCTAGATTCTTTTTTTTTTTTTTTTTTTGTATATTCCAGCTGATCCAGCACTATTTTTTGAAGAAACTATCTTTGCTTCATTTCATTGTCTTTGCTCCTTTGTCAACAATAAATGGGCTGTATTCATGGCAGTCTATTTCTGGGCTCTCACTGGTTCCATTGGTCTGTCTGTTTATTTATTTTTATTTTTTGCCAGTGCCACATTGTCTTGATTACTGAAGCTATATAGTCACTCTTAAAATTCAGGCAGCATCGGTCTTCCAACTTTGTTTTTCTTTACTGTATTGTGTTGGCTATTCTGGGCCTTTTACTTCTTCATACAAACCTAAAATCAGTTTGTCAATATTTATAAAATCATTTTCTGGGTTTTTTATTAGGATTGCATTGTTGTATAGATGAATTTGAGAACTGACATCTTGAAAAAATTGAATCTTCTTACCCACGAATATGGAATAGCTCTCCATTTAAACAGTTTCTTTTACTCGCTTCAGAATTTTTTAGTCTCAGATAGGCAATACACACACACACACACACACACACACATATATATATATATATATATATATATAAATTTATACCTAAGTATTCATCTTTTAGCATGCAAATGTAAGTAGTAAAATAGTATTGTGTATTTAATTTCAAATTCTACCTGTTCATTGTCAGTATTAAATACTAAATCAAACTAAATTAAATAATAACTACTAAGTAGAATATATGACTGACCAAATAAATATGTTATATTAAATTAAATATATAGTCACTTATGACATATGTTTTGAAAAACTGTGTCAATATAATCTTAATACTGTAAACTACATTTATAGGTATATCTACATCAATATCATCTAAATCGATATGTATGCAAGGTAATGTGTACGCATGTATACATATATATCTACAAATACACAGTAAATGCCTTCAGACATAATAAAAATTCATTGAAAAAATTGACATATAATTCTTTACATCAGAAGAGACACACAAAATGTATTGGGAAATTATCCACAAAGGCTTCAGTTTTATTATTTATTACCATAGTAACAGCATATGATCTGGCTGTGTATAAATTTCCATGGATTTGTGGAAATCAGTACCCTTCTTTTTATTTTCTTAAATAGAAAGTGATAAAAGAAAATAAACATAAATGAAGTCTTTGTCGTAAACTCATCAATTTAAGTGCACTTGTGAGAAAGCATTCTCAAGTTCAGATATTTACAGAGAGGCAAGAGAATCACTTTGTAGAAAATCAGAATGATATGTGCTATCTTGACATACGTCTTATAAAATGGTTAGGGATCTGAAAATGCTTTTGTAATGATTTCACTCAGAATCCACATTGAATATATGCTTTCTGTTAGGAGGTACTAATTCTAAAAATAGTTTTGATAAATTCAAAGGTATCAGTGGAAGCATATGTGCAAGATAAAGACTGTGCAAGATAAGTCCTGTATTAATATTTACAGGAGGCACTCTGTCACTTTGGCCGAGCTGAAGCAATGCCATACTTAGTTGTTGCAATAATAAATGTTCCATGAAATAGAGCTATATCACTGTGAGCCAGGATGTTCGAGCTGACTTCAACACAGCCATTGACCTTTGTGCTTAAAAATGTCTTCTTCCCTGATCATCACACATTTCCTTTGAAGGTAATCCAGAATTAGGCTATCCAAACTGAAATTCATACATACATACATACATAAATGCTATTTAAGAGAGGAGTTTAGTGAAGTAAAATTAAAAGGCAAAGTACAAAATAACTGTTCTCAAGACATTCAAAAGTAACAGAACGAGGGTGAGGCTGTTGTCACACATCTTTTGTCTTCTTTGACTTAGTGCATTCTTATATGTATGCTGTTAACACAGTTCTATTGTTTGCAAATACATAAAATTTGGATTACTCCTTTAGATTACTACTAGTAAAATCGTATTATACTTCATCTAATAATTTCTGTAAAGGATTACTTAATGCTCCTAAGGAGTATTAAGACCAGTTGAGAAGTTGCCATGGAGATGACAAGTAAAATCGCCGTGGATACGTAGATTTATAAAATCATGTAGCGTTTGTTTAGATGCGTGTTTGTGATATATTATCTTTCACACTGTTCCATCCTTCCTTCCAACATCCAAAATGTTACTGCCTATAACATCTAAGTCAGCATTAGTATGTTGCAAATGAAGCCTTTTTGTGTTAAAGTTTAATTTTACAACTTACAAAACAATTTATGTCTGCAAAGTACAATTTGGCACATTAAACAGAAATGTAAGCAGATGGTAGAGTGCAGTAATTTTTTATTTTCTTGTTATTATTTTGTTTTAAAATTTTAGATGTTTATACAAAATGTCGATTTTGATAGTCACCACAGTTATAAAATTATATTATATTTTAAACACATGAAAAGAATTCTCCAAATCATTGGTGGAAGTTACTTACAAATACCTCTGGAAAATGTACTCTGAATAACATAATATATGTCCTTAGAGGTATGAAGATAAGGTGAGCATATAAAATAAACGCCTGGATTAATGAAGGAGACCCTGGTGCAGGGTCTTAGAAAAGAGTGAAGCCCAATAAGCTTGTTAGAGTCTTCTGTTCCAATCAGAATGCTCGTGTCCTCCTCAAATTCGTATGTTGAAGCCCTACCCCCAGTGTGGCTGTATTTGGAGATGGGGCTTCTAAGGAAGCAATTAAGATTAAACGAGGTCATAAGGGTGTGCCTTGACCTGGTAGGATTAGGGTTCTTCTAAGAAGAAATACCAGAGATCCTGCCTTCTGTCAGTCAGGGCACACACAGAGGAAAGGCCTTGTGAGCACGCCGCTGTAAGGGCCATCTCCGAGCCAGGAAGAGGGCTCTTAGCAGGAACTGAGTCGGCAGGCACTTTGACTCTGACCTTCCGACCTCCAGGACTCTGAGAAAACACACCTCTGTGGTTAAGACACCCAGTCTGTGGCATTGTGAACAGTAGCTCTAGGAGATGCATATCAAGAAAATTTAGGACAAGGGAGGGAACTGAAGCCAGATAAAGTAAATCAAGGATGATGTGATCACTTGCATATGTGGAAAAATGAAAACATCTGGTACTAGACATGTGAAGCTATGATACAGCATTAAACAAAAGATATATACAGTATGAAGAGAAAAAATAAGTGATGAAAAACCCAATGAGTATATCTTTCATGTGTTTTGGCTAATTAAAAAATCTACAAACAATGATCTTTAAAATAAGGTGGAATGAGCCCTGGCCGGTTTGGCTCAGCGGTTAGAGCATCGGCCTGCGGTCCAGAGAGACCTGGGTTCGTTCCCAGTAGGGGCATGTACCTCGGTTGCAGTTTGTCTCTGGCCCTGGTTGGGTTGTGTGAGTGGTGGCCACTTGATGCATCGAAGTTTCTCTCTGTCTCTCTCTCTCTCTCTCTCTCCTCTCTCTCTCTCTCTCTCTCTCTCTCTCTCTCTCTCTCTCTCTCTCCCCCCCCTCCCTCTCCCTTCCTCCCTCCCACTCTGTCTGAATAAAAAGTGGAAAAATGTCCTCTGGTGAGGATAAAAAAATAATAATAATAAGGCAGAATGAGATGGGTAATAACAGGAAGAAGGCTAACTCAAAGATGTGAGAATTTATTTACAAAAGGTTATTTTCAGCAGTGTATTCATGTATATAGGGAAACCACAAGGCATAGAGAAAGCAGTAAGGTGAGGTTAAGACAACAGAAATCTATCATGTCTAACTGCAAAAGGGTAAGGGAGGGAGAGGTTACTGAAACTGGAAGGAATAGTTTATATAGAAAGGGCTCCATTGAGAGAAACCGTGACTTTCAGCCAAGGAATACTGCAAGCAAAATGACCTCACTGAGGGAGCAAGGTAAATACACTCAGAGCTCAATCTGTTCCCTCTTCCCAATTCAACCCAAGCAGATCTCAGACGCAGGGCCATTGATTAATGTAGTTCTCTGTATGTTTGTTTCCAAAGGAAGGTGATGTGTGACTGAAGAGAAAATATTTATTAAAGAACAATCCTTAGAATCTAAATTATGACCGATCAGAGAGTAAAAGAATCCTAAAGAGCTTTTCTTCTCCAAAGGTGAGTGTTTCCTTTGCAAGGGCCCGTGAGACCCAGGACCATGGATGTTTCTCTGGGTTGTAAGGCCAAAGACATATCTTTCTTGTAGACATTTATTTATATTCTCAATGTCAAATATAAGGTTCTCTACCCCTCTCTCAGGAAGAGAGAGGAACAGCTTCCCTCTCTTATAAACCGCCCTGATATGGAATTTTGGGGTCCCTCACCTGGAGCCAATTCTTCCAAAGTGGTGTTTGTAGGGCAACATCTTATCTAGCTTTTATCATGCGCCCTGGAAAGGGGAAATTGTGTGTGTGTGTGTGTGTGTGTGTGTGTGTGTGTGTGTTTAATTTTATTATCAGAAGGCCTTCCCACTAGGAGAAGTTGTTCCTATGATTATGTTTCATGGCCTCATGTAACTGGGCTTTCAATGGAGCACCTTTTCATTCATAGCAGAGCAGTTCTCCTGGGAATCCAGACCTAGCATATTTCACTTCCATTTCAGAGCCAAGAATATCAGGACAATCTCTAGTCATTCTGGCAAAAGGCCAAACAGTGCATGCAAATCCATATTTTGGTTCTTAAAACTTCTTTTTTAATGATGGCAACATTAAGTTGTGCTCACAATTAATTTGCCAGACCAAATCAAAAGTCCAAATTTATGAATTTGGAAGTATAGTCTCTGAATCCCCTTTCCCTCAAGGGCCCTGCATATAATAATGTAATTGTCCATATATCCTTTACACTTTTGTTTCAGTTGTATTTTATTATCAATTTTTGAATTCCTGGTCTTTTTTTCCCCACATTTACAGTAGCTTGTTGTTCAGTTATGCTTAATTCATGTTGCATTAGATATTGTTTTATCTTAAGACTATGTTAGAGTATTTTTATCTGTTGAAAGTTTTTGATTCTCATATTTTATGTTACTTAGTAACTTTGAAGGGAGATGAGGTTTTGTTTTAATGTTTTATTATTTTCTATATTCATGATTATTTTGTTTTTACGGACCTGTAATATATGGCAATTGTTTGAGGAGAAAGAGGAAGAGAGGCTTATTCAGTTTCTTAGTTCAAGATGACTTCACTGGTTCACACATTAAAGTAAAGTTTGTATAGTTAAATACACCTTGTGTTTGGAAGGGATCAGTCTTCTAATTTATTGATATTAATTGTTTTGAAAGGTCCTGTCTTGAGACAATTTCTTTTGTCCCCATCGTCACTAAATTTCCAAAGAATACTGCCTCTTCCCAAATTAATGTGCTCAATTCCAGAAATAGAGACTTCTCAAGACTCACCTTTTATTCTATGGTTTCCCAAGTTTCTACCATTCAACATAGCACTAGCAAGTTCTTTCCTTCATCAGATCTCAGAATTAATCTCAGAAGCTCCACACTCAGGATCTGGGACTCTCCTTCTGGGGATGATGAGAACATAGCATGACATTTACTTTTTATAGACTTTATGGGTTGCAGGGAAGGGGATACTCTATACATACTGTGCTTAGGGAAGTGCAATGTGAAAATATATGATAGGACTAGTGAATATAATCGACAACAGATTGATGGTTCAAGAAGGCAGATAAAAGTATTGCCTGCATGAAGACATACTTTTAGAAAAACTTTCTGGTTATGGTAATAAAGGTCTAGTGTCCAGAACTAAGAAGGATAATAGGGGTGTGTTTTCCAAATATCCAAGTGCTAAACAATACCTTGGGGTCATTCAGAATACCCGAGAAAGGTAATGGATATAAAGTTATTGCACATCCTAATGATACCAAGACTACTTCATGTGAAAGTGGATTTCCCTATCACTGAAAATCCTTACCAAGTGGCTGAAAGGAGATGGAAATGCCACTTGCTCTACTGAACATTAAATTATGAAATATTACTTCATAGGTTTCTTCTAAGTCTAGAGTTTGTGATCTCTAGTAGCAAAACAGAAAAAAAAAGGCAGTCGTTTTTTTTTCTTCTAAAACCTCCATTTTTTTGTGTGGGAAAAATATTCATAGTTTCCTAAGATAGATACATTTTGAGCCTCTAAAATATCAATGAAGACATTAAGGACTAATGTATGTTATGCATGTTTGTGATAAACAATGATAGCAATAAATACATGTAGAGTCTCTACGTGATCTGAAGAGTGCCATCTTTGTTTTAACATCTATTTAATTAATGCTTGGTAATTTTCTCATCTTCCATGGACCTCAAACACTTTACTGCTAAAGTAGAAATGAAAATATACAACATCCAGAAAGAAGAGGATATATAATTATGTTTCTGTCCCATTATATTTATAGGCATGATGTACAACTTTTTGCTTTATAGGTACATGTTGTTAAGTTTCTTCTATCATTGGGCAGATAAAACAATGAGTGAGTAAATGGGAAACATTCATTTAAATAAAGCATCAACCCTTTTTAGAGAAACTTAGCTCAACATTATGAATAGAGCAAGGAAAAACATCAGATCAATATTCTGTTTTCTGAAGAAATCATGTTGTTAATTTGAAGAGTAGAATGCGTCTCCAAACCCATTTATATATCTTTGTAAAGTGAAAAGTTAGTGTCACTCTAAAAGCAGAATTCTGTTGTTTTAAATCAGTAATGTTTAAAACCTGTAGAAAAATATGCCCTGATATATGATAGGGTATATACAAATGTACTTGGTGACAAATTAATTTCTAAAGTGATATAAACTGATATAAGTAGTAAAATAATGAAAAGTGTTATACATTTTATTATCTCACATATATATGGTAAGAAATAAATGTAATATTTTAATGCTTATATTATTTTAAGAGCAAGTTAAAAATTTATGTACACTTAAAAGTTTCTCTTTAATAGAAAAATAAAGTCCAAATTAATGGCTAAATTACTTTGCTGGGAGTTAATTTTCTTCCTCTTATATTTTAAGCTAACATCTTGTATCCTAAATTACTCAGTGGAAAAGTAAATTGATGGCATAAAATTAATTTCTACCTTTTTTATTAATCTACATGGACATAAATCACTGCAACTTGGGGGAGTTTGAAAAATGACTATATTAACAAATTTCATGTTAAAGAGACAAATAAACATCCTCAAAAATCAAATCACTGCTGCATATTTACCCATCATTAGCCAGAATCTACTTCAGATGATGATGATAAATGAACCAAGAAACTGGATCCCTGAACACCACCTATTTAATTATAATAAACTACCCAAAACTCAAAGACTTTCCTGCCCTGAAATTGGTATTTGGCCTGATGGGGATTTTACTTAATTGCTGTCTCCTCTGGCATCACAATTTTCTTTCATTATCAGGAGTCCCTTTTCCATAATCTCACAGCTTCATTCCCACTGTAATACTAATCTTTTCATGAATGCCGTTGATGCTGATGCACGATAATAAACTTTCTCAAGGTAAACTCAATTAACTTTTATATTTAGATAGAAAGAGAGACCATGTTTATTATATGTTGGGTTTGTTTGTTTGTTTTTAACAAAACTAGCTGTTTGCCCATTTGGAGGGTATTGCAAAAGTCCATCCTTCAGGTGTCTAAACTGTAGCTATAAGATTGAACTTTAACATTTTCACGTTTCTTTCTATGACCAACAAGGCCTAAATGGAACTCTCTTGGGATGCTAAATTAATGAAAAGAAGTACCCTTTGCTTTGTGCCTTTCACAAGTAACAATTATACTAGTTTGTAGTTATAATACCTGACTACAGTGGAGTGCCTTAAATTGCATTTACAGTTTTCCATGATCACCCTTTTTCACCCTTCTTGTCTGTGGGCACAAACTAGTTTACCAACAGACAACTCTTTATTCTCCTTCCTTCTGATTTGTTGAATGGGTTGGTTAACTTTCTGGCCTGTTTTTGAAACCTTGACCCACATCCCTGGAGCAATCTTTTCTCTGATTGTTGATTATATTGTTTTTATTAATACAATGTTTCACCAACTTTGTCTTAAGAAGAGTCCTTCTTTTTCTGTACTTTATCAAGAATTCATCACTACCCCTTAATCATATCAGTTAGGTAAAAAAGTAACCAACGAGATAAAGGAAATTCATTCTCTTTTCACACCTGAATATAGAGGGAGCTTCTCTCTATGAAATTTTTCTGAGAAATTTTGTACATTAGAATTAAAGATGCAGCTCAATATTTTTTTACAGATGATTTAAAAAATATTTAAAAATAAGCAGAAATAGTTCTGGTAAAAATGGAACTTCAAGAACAACATTTATCCTGGAAAATAAATTCAAAAGATAAATGGTAAATGTATATCACAAATAACATTCTAATATCCCTAGATTTATAAGACAAACACAGATAAAGGAAAAATGGCAAATTTATTAATGTGTGATATAGTGAATTAAATAATGGAAACAATATATGCAGTGGGAATTTAGAGATGCTTGATGGTGTCTTTGGTTAAAATAGAAGTTGAAAAATTGAGTTTAATTTGGGATCAAAGAAATAAATGTTATTGTGTATGAGAAAGAAAAATAAAAGGGGTAAGGAAGAACATTATAGAGAGAGACAGTGACAAAGATTTAGAGAAATTAATACCTGTATTAGTGGTGAAGCTTCCAGGTAAGAACTTAAAAAGATTGAGACATGATCAAACTTTCCTCCAAGGATTGAAACTATGTCAAATTTCAAGAGAATTTGGGTAAAATATTAGCATAACTTTTGTGTTAGTTTCTTATTGCTGCTTTACCCAATTACCACATATCCACTGGCATAGAACAATACACATTACCTTACAATTTTAGAGGTCAGCAGTCTGAGATACATTTCTTTGGTTAAAATCAAGGTGACTTGTAGAGCTGGGTTTTATCTGGAGCCTCCAGTGCCCTGGACTTGAGTCTGGAAGTCGTTACTCCTGCACGTTATGGAAGAAAAGTATGGGTGGATTTTTGTTAAGAGCAGCTCTTTCCTCCCTTTAGTTTCCATGCATTTTCGGGCATGGTCTGGGACCACAGTTTGGATAACCTCCCCTCCTGGATTTAAGTGTTTTAATCAATAGTGGACTACCGGAAGAAGGTTCTGGGTGGATTTGGGGCTAATTTTGCTGCTGCATTACCCAGGCCATCACCTTGGGGGAAGTGTTCTCAGGATTCATTATCTTCCCTGTGAGTATTGGCCAGGGAATACATTCTAGTATGTCTGATTCCTGCCCACTCTGGTTTCACATTCTCACTAATTTATACTCAGCTTTGGAAAATTGTTAAAATTTTCTAATTTAGACTTACCTACCTATACAGTAGACCCTTAAACAATAAGATTGAACTGTGGGGATCCACTGACGTGGATTTTTTTCAATAAATACAGTGGACCCTTCATATATGCGCATTTCCCATCCATGGATTGACCACCAGGAATAGAAAACAGTGTCTTTGCTTTTCCAACTGTAGATTCCAAGCCACAGGTGGAAATACTGTGCTTGGATCCCCCATTCATTGAATCTGTGGATGCAAGGGCTGACTATAGAGTTGAAAGTCATACAGAGATTTTCCACAATGCAACAATGGTCAGGGGAGGGGTGCCCCTGACCCTGTGTGTGTTTCAAAGTCCAACTGAGTATCATTTGGTTACATCTGTCCCAAGTAAGCAAGTGCTCAGGCTCTGTTTCTCCCTATAGTTTTCTGTCTTCCTCAATATTTCTGAGTAGTTTGCATTATGACCTCATTTCTCTGATGAAGTGCTATAAAGTCATTTTTTCAAAATTAAATTTATTGGAATGACATTTGTTAATAAAATTATATAGATTTCAAGTGTACAATTCTATGATACGTTACCTGTATATTGCATTGTGTGCCCACTAACCAAAGTTAAATCATCTTCCTTCACCATATATTTGACCCCATTTATCCTTTACTGCACACCCCACTTGCCTTCCCTCTGGTACCAGCATACTATTGTCTGTGTCTATGAGTTCTTACTTGTTTTTCTTCTTGGTTCATTTGTTGTTTTCAGTTTTATATTCCACATATGCGTGAAATTATATGGTTCTTAACTTTTTCTCTCTGACTTATTTTAGTTAGCATGGTATTCCCAAGGTATATTCATGTTGTTGCAAATGGCTGTATTTTATCCTTTCTTATGGCCGAGTAGTATTTTATTGGCTATGTGTACCACATCTTCTTTATCTAATCATCTATTGAAGGACACTTCGATTATTTCCATGTGTTGGCCACTATGAATAATGCTGTAGTGAACACAGGGTTGCATATATCTTCATGGATAAATGTTTTCAAATTTTTCAAGTGGATACCTAGAAGAGGGGTTACTACGTCATATGGTGACTCTATTCTTTTATTTTATTTTATTTTTTAATTTTTAAACTCCTCTTTATTGTTGAATGTATTACAGATGTCTTCTCTTTTTCTCCCCATTGACCCCCTCCTCCCCAAACCCGCCTCCCTCCTGCCTTCCCCACACTATTATCAATGTTCATTGGTTATGCATATATGCATAGAAGTTCTTTGGTTTATCTTATCCCGCCCTCCCTCCCCCCTTCCCTTTGAAGTTTATCAGTCTAATAACTAATTTGTACTTCTTAATTCCTTCATCTTTTTTACCCAGCCCTCGCCCATCTGGCAAGCAACAAAACATTCTCTGTATCCATGAGTCTGTTTCTGTTCTGCTTGCTCATTTTTCGTGTGGATTCAATTATTGATAGATATGTATAAATTGCCATTTTATTGTTCATATTTTTGTTCTTCTCCTTCAAGAAGACCTTTTGACATTTCATATAATACAGTGATACCTCGGTTCTCGAACATAATTCGTTCCAGGAGGACGATCGAGAACCGAATTGTTCGAGAACCGAAGCAATGAAACCCAATAGGAAAGCGGACTCCACAAAGCGTGACTCTCTCTCTGCACTCACACTGATGACGCAAGCAAGGCGCGCTGGGCCGAATGAACGCCATTCGGCTCAACTCGGAAGTTCGAGTTCCAAATATTTGTTCGGATTCCGAGACAAAAGTTTCTCGAATCCTGATTTGGTCGAAAACCGAGGTGTTCGAGAACCGAGGTATCACTGTACTGGTTTTGTGGTGATAAACTCCTTTAGCTTTTTCTTGTCTGGGAAACTCTTGATATGTCCATCGATTCCAAATAATAGCTTTGCAGGGTAGGCTAATCTTGGTTATAGGTCATTGCTTTTCATCACCTTGAATGTCTCTTTGCCACTTCTTTCTGGCCTGCAAAGTTTCTTTTGAGAAATCAGCTGACAGTCTTATGAGAGCTCCTTTGTAGGTTACAAACTGCTTTTCTCTTGCTGCTTTTAAGATTCTCTCTTTGTCTTTAACCTTTGGCATTTTGATGATGATGTGTCTTGATGTGGATCTCTTTGGTTTCAACTTATTTGGGACTCTCTGTGCTTCCTGGACTTGTATGTCTGTTTCCTTCACCAAATTAGGGGAGTTTTCTGTCATTTTTTCAAACAGGTTTTCAATTTCTTGTTCTCTTTCTTCTCCTTCTGGTACCCCTATGATGCGAATGTTGGCAGGTTTGAAGTGGTCCCAGAGGCTCCTTACACTATCCTCACTTTTTTTTGGATTCTTTTTCCTTTTTGCTGTTCTGATTGGGTGTTTTTTGATTCCTTATATTTCAAATCAATGGTTTGCTTCTTTACTTTACCTATTCTACTATTGATTCCCTGTAAATTATTCTTTATTTCAGTTAGTGCATCCTATATTTCTGACTGGTTCTTTTTGATGTTGTTGATGTTCTCACTAAGTTCCATGGAGGTCTCCTTAAGTTCCTTGAAAGTCTCACTAAGTTCCTTGAATGTCTCACCAAGTTCCTTGAGCAACCTTATAACCTGTGTTTTGAACTCTGCTTCTGATTGACTGCTTATCTTGATTTTGTTTAATTCTTTTCCTGGAGTTTTGTTCTTTTTTTTTCATTTGGGACTTACTTCTTCTCTCCTCATTTTGGCTGGTTCCCTGTGATTGTTTCCATGTATTAGGTAGAGTTGCTACATCTTTTAGGTTTTGTAGGGTGGCCTATTGTTGTAGGTCCTGTAGGATCCAGTGGCACAGTCTCTCTGATCACCCCAGCTGGGCCCTCAAGGTGCACCCCTAGTGTGGACTGTACACCTTTCTGTTGTGAATCTTGATGGCTGTTGGCACGTGAAAGGGAGGAATTTACTCAGGCTGATCAGCTGTAAGGATTCTCTGTGCCCACTGATCGCTGGCCTCTGACTACCTTGGAGGATCAGCTGTGTAGGGGCCAACCACACAGAGCAAGACTTAGTTCATCAGGGCTCTAGTACCCACTGAGTTCACTCATTGAGTGTGTCATTGTGGAGGTTGTTGGGTGGTGGTGTTTTGATGTGGTCTGAAGCTGTGCACTGGGTGTGCTGGCTCTGGGGCAAGGTCAGCCACTGCCTCTGTTCTGTCTGGAGCCACCCAACATAAGTTACAGAGTGATCTGAAGACAGCTGCTTCTTGTGCTGGGCTTGGAGATGCCCAGGAAAAGCCAAGTTGTGATCCAAGGCTGGCTGCTTCTAGTGCCAGGCCTGGGGCCACTTAATAGGAGGTATTGGGCTTGCTGAGACCAGATGCTACTTGTTTGAGAGATTTTAGGAAACTCTGAAGCAGGATCCAAAACAGGCCAATTCCATGGTAAAGCCTTTGGAAGCAGCCTGGGTGGGCCTGAAAGTTGTGTGGGGCGGGGCCTCAGGCAATCACCAAGGTAGGGCAAACAGTGTGAGCCAAGTTGCTGGAGTCCCAGATATGGTGGCTGTCTGCAGGCCCATGTGGGAAGGACTCACCAAAGGAACATCAGCCTCTGCCAGCGTGTCTGTCTAGGAGAAAGCCACTTCTCCAGCCCTTGTCCTGAAACCAAACAGCTCAGTTTTTCCCTCTATGTCTCTGGTGCCCCTCAAGCTCCCCACTGAGCTTAGAGGGAGCAAGTCTGGGGAAGTTTGTGTGTGGGCCCTTTAAGAGGAACTGCCTGGGGCTTCCACATCTGCAGCCTCCTTCAGCCTGTTCCCACTGGTTTTTCCAGCCAGAAGTGATGGGGATTTCTATTCCTGGCACTGGAGCCCTGAGCTGGGAGCCTGGTTTGGGATGGGGACCTCTCAGTCCTCAGGGAGGACCTTCCCAGCCAAGGTGTCCTCCTGACTTTTATCTGTGATACATTGGTGTGGGACCAGCTCCTCCATGCCTCTGCCCCTCCTACCAGTCTCCATGTGGCTGTTTCTTTAGTTTTGTAGTTGTCGGACTTCCATTCAACTCGATTTCAGGTGGTTCTGAGTGATGGTTGTTCTGTAGTTTAGTTGTAATTTTGATGTGGTTGTGGGAGGAGGCGATACCGCGTTTACCTACACGACCATCTTGACCAGAAGTCTATTCTTAATTTTTTGAGGAACCTCCTTACTGTTTTCCATCATGGCTGGATCAGTTTACATTCTCAGCAGCAGTAAATGAGGGCCACCTGTTAGAATGGCTATTATCAACAGGATAAGTAATAACAGGTGTTGGAGAAGTTCTGTAGAAAAAGGAAACTTCATTAATGAAAAGTCATTATTTGCAGTTTATTCAGCTGTTATCTTGTGTACTGTATTCTATACCCATCAATTTTTTGGATAATGTTCTAATTTTTTATATCCTTACTGATTTTTTATTTTGATATTAAGCAAGTATCAGTGGAATCTCTGACCATAGTTGTCTACACATCTATTTCTTCTTGCAGTTTTATAAGTTTTTGCTTTATATATTTTGAAGATCTGATATTAATTGCATGGACTCTTAAGATCTTTATGTCATTTCAATGTCTTGATCCCTTTAGCATTATAAAATGACCCTGGTAATATTCTTTGCTTAAAAATCTGCATCAGCCCTAGCCGGTTTGGCTCAGCAGTTAGAGCATCGGCCTGCAGTCCAGAGAGACCCGGGTTCGGTTCCCGCTAAGGGCACGTACTTCGGTTGCAGTTTGTCCCCGACCCTGGTTGGTCGTGCGGGTGGCAGCTACTCGATGTGTCCCTTTCACGTCGATGTTTCTCTCTCTCTCTCTTCCTCCCACTCTATCTGTACAAAAAATGGAAAAATGTCCTCGAGTGAGGATAAAAAAATCTGCATCAGAGCCCTGGCCAGGTGGCTTAGTTGGTTGGAGCATTATCCTGTTCACCAAAATGTTGTGGGTTCTATTCCCATCAGGGCACGTACAGGAGGCAATTGATCAATGTTTATCTCTCACATCAATGTTTCTCTCTCCCTCTTTCTTGCAAAAATTCATAAAAATATATCCTCAGGCTACGATTTAAAAAAATCTACATCACAAAATTAATTTATTCACTCTTTTTTTTTTAATCCTCACCCAAGGATATTTTCCACTGATATTTGGATAGACGGGAGAAGGAGGAAAGGAAGAGAGAGAGAAAGAGAGAGAAACATTGATGTGAGAGAGACACATCGATTGGTTGCCTCCATACAACCCTGACCAGAGCTGGGGATGGAACCATAACAGAGGCACATGCCCTTCACAGGGGTCAAATCCACAACCCTTATGTCTGCAGGCTGATGTTCTAACTGCTAAGCCAAACCAGCCAGGGCACTCACTCTTTTTTTTTTTTCTTTCTTTTTTTTTAAAATTAGGGTTAGCATGATATATATTTTTTAAATTATTTTTATTTTAACTTACTTGTATTTATTTTTGAAGTGGACTTCTTTTAAGCAGTATTGCAGTTTTATCTTACTGAAGGTTGTCCAGTCAGGGCAAAAGTGGGAGCTAGACGCAGAGGAAGTGCCTCTGAAATAAGTCTATAAGCTAATAAGTAAGCCTGTTATGTAATGCAAAAAGAATATTTAGGACACTTTCAGTTTAACATATGTATCATACTGTCTCTTACTGCAAATGTTATAATTCATTATTATATTAAAATTCAAGTAATAATTTTTTTCCATATTATCAGTTGATTACTACATATAAATAACATGTTTTTATTTGCTTGTTATATGTGTGGATAATCTCTTTAGTATTTCATATTTATTCAAATGTAGTATTTTATGATACTGCTTTTTAAAAAGCTTCCTACCTTCTATTTCCAGTTCTTTACAGAATAATTTTCTGTGAACAGATCACTGTTTATTCAACAACTAGTCTTAGTCAGATAAAGATAAAATATGTGAGGCAGCCTAAGAATGACTGACTTATATTTGAGTATTAAGAAAACTATGTATGACCCAGTTGGTATGGCTCAGTGGTTGAGCATCAACCCATGCTCCAAGAGGTCGCTGGTTTGATTCCTGGTCAGGGCACATGCCCAGGTTTGGGCCCAATCCCCAGTGGGGGGTGTGCAGGAGGCAGCCAATTCATGTTCTCTCTCATCAATGTTTCTCCCTCTCTCCCTTCCTATCTCTCTAAAATCAATAAAGAAAAAAAGAGAGAACTATGTATGAAGACGACATTAGAAGAAAGCATAGAATCATCAAAGGCAGAAAAATTGATCTTTTACTACAGAGAAACTTTGTCAAACTTTAGAAACTTTGGCTTTTGCATTCACTAGTCAAACTAATACAGTTCATGGATTTGCTTAAATTTGTCTACCAGGGATTTGGGTCTCACATGAAAAATAATAAAGCCAAGTAGAGATACTAACACAAGTAATCAAATGGGCATTCAAGCTATTAATTTTCTTTTAGACTTTGAAATAAATGAGCATAGATTAAAAGGAAATGAAATCTAACTAAACAATAATATTAAATGAATGCTTTGTATAAATAGAATGTTTGCTAAAAAGGATGATTGTTTGCTTCCAAAGTTATAAAAGCATCTTAGTGTTTTTTGTAGAATTTAATCCTATTACAAATGCCAATTAACGTATTGCAAGTTAATACATTCAAAACATAGGTGAAGGATTCATTTATTTAATTGAATAATTTTATAGTAACATTAATATATATTTACACACTTCAATTTGTTGTTTTATAAGTTGACTAGTTTAAACTGAGTAGTCAGAACTAAATCAGCAGATAGTATGGCCTTTTTAGCAGGTTCAAATGTCATTGCTATAATCTTGATTACATTACTTCAATTATTTTACCTGATTCATTTCCTATTTTGTAAAATGAAAATTATGAGACAGTTTATGTAACTAATATAGGGAAATCACATTAAGATTGCAAGTTACAAAGCATATTTTTAATGTGTTAGTTGCTTTTATCATCATCATCATTATCCTCATTTTATTTAGTAAAATTAACTAAATAAAATGGACTGAACTATTTTCTAAGCTAACCATTTTAAAAATGAGAATGAAAGTATTAATCAATATTCTCCTATTTAAAAAAAAACACATGGTTTTTGGATAGGTTCTTGTGTGGATTGGAAATAATGGCTAAATAATAACTCTGTAAAAATAGAAGATAACCGTCATTTTTCTAGTTTATATAACAAATTTAAAAACTGTATGTGAAAATATTAATTTGCTTAAAAGTCAAGATAGCTTTACATGGCTTTGATATTGAAATTTGCTACAAATCCATTCAAATAATGTAGGCATGACTTAGTGGGAAATTTCACATCATGGATCTTCCAACTATAATGCCTCAAGGACATTTCAGGTACAAGTTAGTGAATCCAAAATATCACTTGTCATTAATCATGGATTGACAGCTTTCTTGAGAGTTGGCAGACTTGTCAGTAAGCTGGATATTCAGGTTACTGACTTACATTCTGTCTTCTTGGCTTTGAACATTTATGTCCCTAGGTAAAAACACACCTCTGTGTTTGTGTGTGTGCATGTGTGCTTTGCACTTTCATTTATTTTATTTAATTTTGTCTTTGATATTAAGTCACATACTGTTAGGTATTCCTGGAGTAGAGGTGCAGGAAAAAACAAAAACAAAAACAAAAAAACCTGTTTCTTCCATGACTTAACAGGAATAGGGATAAAATTCTCAAAATAGTTTACTCAGTCCTTAGAGATGAAGTGAGGAAGCTGCTAAATTGATAAATGCACCTCAGACATAAACATACAAATATGGCAACATCTACAGAGAGTTTGTTGTTCTCCTTTTTACTTTATTATTTCTACAACACTTTTTCTTATTGTTAAGGGTATTACAGATGCCCCCTATTTTGCCCCGCAACCTGACTTCTACCCCACCCCAGGCCTTTGCCTCATTATTGTCTGCGTCCATAGGTTATGCATATATTCCTGTATATTATTTGGTTAATCTCTTTTTCCCACCTCCTCCCTTCCCTCTGGGATCTGTCAGGTCGATTTACTTTCATTAGTGCTGCAAAAGAAAACCATTAGAAACCATTTCCTTCAACTAATGGAATGTACTAGAATTTATCATAAATGTATTTGTTTTATCATTTCTACTTGAGAGTACTACATTATGTGTATGATCCAAAAAATTGAAGAGCCATTTTTCAAAGAGGAAAATGTTGGACATATTTTGTTTGCCTGGAAAAAAATAAGGATTCTTCCATGGTAATAATAATAAGGGAAGAAATGTTTATTTATGTCATTTAACCTATTCTCTTCTTCCACAGAATTTGAATTGTTAGACATTATCACGTGACCAAAGCGCTATAAACAGAGGTCCATGTGCCTCTTCTGAATATGACAATACAGATGAAAGTTATCCATCCATGGTTTCTCTTCTTTTTGAACAGGGAGGGACTGGAGCCCAGTGTGGCTGTGAACCCAGCTTTGACCTTTTAGGTGAGCATGGCACATTTTCATCTCCTCCTTATGGAGCGATTGTTGGAATATTGAGTCTGCTTTTCAGAGGTTTTTGCTTAACTATTTCACCATCCTGCACAATTTCAGAATTCCCCAAATATCTTGAGGGGGAAAATTTCACTCGGTGCATTTAAGCTGCTTCCACAGAGCTTATTGGTGCCGTTAATAAATTACTTCAAGCTTTTCTAGGTGTTCCAAGGGTAAGCTGTGAAATATTACAAAATATTATTTGTTATTTGAAATACATCTTTTTTTAATTATATATTCAAATAGTTTGCCCATTTCTACAAAATGGAGCATTTTCTTATTACTTGGGAAATTCTGTATGAATTATAAATATTAATATTTTATATTATATACATTATATCTATTGCACCCTCATATGACAAAATGTTTTATAAATTTTGTTAATTTTGTTTTTTATTTTATAAAAGTTTACATTTTAATTTATTCCAAATATCAATTCATTTCCTTTTGTCTTTGTTTTTAATGTCTAGCTTAAAAATATACTTCCTGTCCCAATTTTAAAAGAATATTTCTTTTTTTTTTTCCTTTATTGATTTTAGAGAGAGAGGAAGTGAGAGGGAGAGAAAGATAGAAACATCAATGAGAGAGAACATCGAGTGACCGCCTCCTGCATGCCCCCCACTGGGGATCGAGCCCACAACCTGGGCATGTGTCCTGACTGGGAATCGAACCAGCGACCTCTTGGTGCATGGGTCAATGTTCAACCACTGAGCCACACCACCTGGACAAAAGAATATTTCTTAAATCCTCTTTTATTACCTTTCATTCATATATTGGTTGTGTATTTTTTTTTTTTTTTTTTAATGTGTGGGAGGCAAGAGAATGTGCCTTGCAGAATCCAGGTCTGTGCTTTGAGTTTTTTTTTTACCATGTTTTCATGGAGACCAGGCTTTCCCCTGGCTGTTTTGAGCCAGAGATGGAATATATAAGAGCTTGTCTAAGGAGTTGGAATACAGCCCCAATTTAGTACCCCTGGCATACTTGTAAGGGTTCTTACTATGTAATATTTATATGGCTGGAAGGCAAAATCCACTTTGGTTATCATTATAAATATTACTTTAGTTATTTTTTTATATGTCCTTTACAAAAGATATTCAGAAAATGTATTTCAAGTTTTATGAAAAATCTATGATTTCAGGTTTAATTATGTTGAATTTAGGGATTCATCCCATTTCTCCAAAAGTATATTATACTTATCTTTTGTTATGTTCTATAGTTATGTGCCACATTTTTCTCAATATTAGTTATATATGTTTCTTTTTCCTTAAATATTTTTAAGTATTCTTGCAATTTTAAATTTAGCCAATGGATATCATAATTACAGCTGCTATTTACCAATGGAAATCTTATAATGAAGGAGAAAATATAACTGTATGAATATAGGCAAGGAATAAAGCAAAGCTTTTTTTACATAGTTGAATGTGGTTTAAAAGTAATAAAGTATCCATCAGACAAATAGATACAATCAGTAGCATTTTTTGTCGTTGTTGTTTGTTTGTTTTTTATAGAGCGGGAAGAGAGAGGGAGGAAAAGAGAGAGAGAAACATTGATGTGAGAGAGACGCATCAAGTGGTTGCCACCCACACCACCCCAACCAGGGCCGGGGACAAACTGCAACTGAGGGACGTGCCCTTAGCGGGAACCAAACCAGGGTCTCTCTGGACTGTGGGCTGATGCCCTAACCACTGAGCAAAACTGACCAGGGCAATCAATAGCATTTTTATGGGTTAAGATAAAACACCTATTGGTTTCTAAGAGAAAAGACTTTTTCTAAGTACCAACCCTCTGATTCTCAACTGCCTGTCCTCTGACCTGCCAGAATAGGGGTGAAGATTAAAGCACTTCATCTCCTTGGTATCGTATTTACAAAGAATAACCAGACGTGTAGCCTACCCCTACCTGCTTCCTTTGGGAAACAAATCTATTCACAAGGAGAGTAAAGTTGTATTGTCTCTGTCATGGCTGCTCTCTCACCTGGTTAGAACTGTTTCTCATATGGGGAAGCTGCTGTGTGACAAGCAACAATATGACTGAATTGTGACAGAATATGTGTCTGAACTGGCGAATCATAATCTGGGATTCAGATAGAAGGATCATCTGTGCATCATACAAGTTATGTCCCCCAACCTCCTCTCTGTCATAGTAACATTGACAGTTTGCCTTCCATTGTTATGTGTGTTTGGGATGGATTGAGAACAGTTAGATAGGAAACAGTCTGCACAGAAATTAAATATAAAATATAAAGGGCATATTATAGTAACTAGGGAACAAAATCCATCTCAAAATCTTTTGTTCTTAAGGAAGGCTTTCGGTCTGTGTCCCAAGTAGGTAGAAGGGAAAGAGGGAAAAAAAGGGGTAAATGTTCAAAATTCCAGGTTTTAATACGCTAAGACCCAAACATAATCCATTTCATACACCTTATTTTTAGACATTCCTGCTGTTGCGCAAGAAACTCTCTGGCGCTGAGGTGAGCTGTAGGTTTCTTACTTTATAGTAGAGAAATGGGTTAGGAGTGAATTTGGGGTAACCAATCTACAGTGCCTGTCACAAAGTTCTTAGGGACATTTGGTGAAAAAAGTGACATTAATATGGACCCTCTAAAATTTTAGAGGAGTGATTTCAAATAGCTCTACTTTTGCTTTCTGTAACCTAGTTTTAATAGCATTTTCTTTCTTTTTTCCTGGATATTTTAGATATGAAATCTGGTACTGTGAGAATAAAAAAATAAACATAAATGTAAAAACAGGCTGAATGCTTCCAACACCTACTGTAGAAATCTGGTCATTAACAGGGGAGAAAACTTGATTTTAAGGAATACATATTAACAATTTTGTTGTGCAACATGCAAGACATTGTGAAAGACTCTGAGAAGGTGTAAACGTTTAAAATCCAGATTTAAATTCTAACACATGCAAATTTAGACCTTTGCAAATGAGATTACTAGATTAGTGTTTAAATTATAAAATTTCTATTTAACACTATAAATACCATTAAGATAAAGGTTTAGGGCAGCAGTTCTCAACCTGTGGGTCATGACCCCTTTGGGGGGTCCAATGACCCTTTCACAGAATGTAGCAATGTAGTTTACTGTTGTTATATTAAGCCTGTTACCCATGCTACACCATGCTTCAAGACAAAATTTCATTTATTTGTAATTAGAAATAAATATTTCACAATATATAATTACATATTGTTTTGTGATTAATCACTATGCTTTAATTCTGTTTAATTTGTAACAATGAAAATACATCCTGCATATCAGATATTTACATTACAATTCATAACAGTAGCAAAATTACAGTTATGAAGTAGCAATAAAATTATGCTTGGGGGTCACCACAACATGAGAAACTGTATGAAAGGGTTGTGGCATTAGGAAAGTTGAGAACACTGCCTTAGAAGAAAGTGTAGGCAGCAAAATTTCAGACATCACACATACCAGAATTTTCACCAATACATCGCCTAGGGCAAGAGAAACAAGGGAAAAAATCAATAAATGGGACTACATAAAACTGAAAAGCTTCTGCACAACAAAGAAACAAGCATCAAAATGAAAAGGGAGCCCACTGTATGGAGTAATATATCTGCTAATGATTAACCAGATAATAATTAATTGTCAAAATACATAAAGTACACATACAACTCAACCAAAGGATGACAAACAACCCAATTACAAAATGGACAGAGGAACTGAATAGACACTTCTCCAAAGAGGATATACAAATGGTCAAGAGACATGAAAAAATGCTCAGAATCAGTGATCATCAGAGAGATGTAAATTAAAATGACTATGAGGTATCACCTCATACCTGCTAGATGGCTGCCATCAACAAATCATAAAACAACAAGGGCTGGTGAGGATGTGGAGAAAAGGGTACTCTAGTACACTGCTGGTGGGAATGCAGACTGATTAAGCCACTATGAAAAACAACATGGTGTTTCCTTAAAAAATTAAAAATGGATTTGCCATCTGATCCTGTGGTCCTACTTTTAGAAATATATCCTAAGAAGTCTGAGACACCAATCAGAAAGAATATATGCACTCCATGTACATAGCAGCACTATTTACAATAGCTGAAATCTGGAAACAGTTCAAATGTCCACCAGTAGATGAGTGGATAAAAAAGCTATGGTACATTTACACAGTGGAATAGTATGCAGCTGTAAGAAAGAAAGATCTCTTACCCTTTTAGATGACATGGAAGGACCTGGAGAGCCTTATGCTATGTGACATAAGCCAATCAAACAAAGACAAGTACCACATAATCTCACTTAGTTGTGGGATATAATGAACAAAATAAACTGACAAACAAAATAGATTCAGAGACATGGAAGTAGGGAATAGACTGTCAAACTTCAGAAAGAAGGTGTGGAGCAGAGGCAGGAAGAGATAAACCAAATAATTTATATGCACATATGAACAACCAATGGTCACAGACACCAGTGAGGTGAAGGGGGGGATTGGGTAGAAGATGTCAATGGGGGAAAAAAAAAGTAATCTATAATACAACAGTAAAAATAAAAACAAAAATAGAAACTTGTAACTATAGCTAAAACAATGGCTTCACTTCTGCAACCATAGCAAAATTTAAACTGGTTTAAGTTATCATATGCATAGTTAAGGTGTTTACATTTGGAGTAACGTCAATCTCTCTAATAGAAATAGAACATATCTCATATATCCTTGTATGAAAGTTATACCAGTGCATGCTGTGTACTATTTTACTGTTGTAATCTAAAGCCAAATGCACTTGAAACAACTTTTCATTTTTCTCGAAGTTGCCTTTGATCTATAAAAGGCAAGACATTTCCTTTGAGTAGAGTAAACATATTACTTATTACGCATGCAGAGAAAAATTTTAAGGGTGTGGCTGTGTCAGTGATAGATGGATAGACAGCTGAAAAACCATTTGAGATTTCTGCGATTAGGTTAGACAGGTCCCAACTCTTATTAGTGAGTGTTGCCTTGATCTGTTACAGAGAAGAGGCAGCTGCCTTCTTTAGTTGTCAGGCTGGTGCTGCCTGCTTTAACTAAGCCTGTATCATTTTCAACAAGCCAATCAGGAGGAACTCTGCAGACAGATGGCCAAGCTGCCTATGTATTCTCATTTACATGCAACCTTGGTTCCTAATGTACTTGAGCCATATGCGGGGGTTTTGCACTCCCCTTGGATTGGTTTTAAGTGCTAGGCGGACAAGTCAAATCTAACTTGGTCCAGGTTTCCCTAATGTGATTTAATTCAATGGAACTATGCAAAGTGTTTCTCAAAAAAACTTCCAAAACAACATTTTGGCTGAGTGCAAAAATTGATACCAACCACAGCTAGTGAGGAGAGTGCCCTAGGAGACTTACTCATGTAGAAGATAAAGACCAGCTTATATAACTTATAAAGTACAGTGCAATAAAAATATAAACCAACAAATCTATTTGACTGCCTAAAGCCTAATGTTGGTCTATAAAGTGCCTGTTAATGCTTTTTAATCATAAATGCACTTAGAAAATTATGTATTTTCTATTATTTGATGACTTAGGTAGTATAGATAAATATATAAACATTCTAACTTTTGCTTTTAAATATACATATGCTTTTAATAATATACCAACTGCATAGCAAATCAAATTTTGTCATAGTAACTAGAAATTCATTTGTGATCTATCAGAATAAGTAATAACTCATTAGAACATGCAACAAGTATAAATTATATTTTATTTAAATAATTATTAGGGGTGAGGATGAATAGAAGGAAAGTTTATAGTGAATGAATTTTTACCTTATGAATCTTAAATTATGACAGTGTGCTTAATTGTATTTCAACATATAATGGTGAGTAATCTAGTTTCTGTAATTTTGTTGTCTTACTATAACTTATAGTCAAGCTTATTAATAGAATACTATGTATATTGTATTTCCATTATAAAAATACTTTCTCATAGTAAAAACTGAGAATATAGAACTTTGAAAATATTTAAAAATATGTATAATTTTATCACCCAAAAATAATTATTAGCAATATACACATTAATTTCTATATATTAAACATATTTGAAATAATCTGTATAAACAAATGATTGTCATATTTCTAAACTCTATACCCAGCTAATTCTTTTAACTTCAAAAACATTTTTAAAATTTGTTGAATTAATTTTATAGATGTGTCTCATCAGCAACAGCCTATAGTAGACAATTATCATTTTATGAGTTTACACTATTATAAACAATTCTACTGTGAATATTTTGGCATACACACTTGTTTTTAGTTTTACCTTATGGAATATTTCTAGATTACAATTTTATTAAAGGGTGAGATTTTTAGACTTCCATTTCATATTGCCAAATGTCTTAAAAAAAGTCTATAGTTGATTTATTTCTTTACCATTAGTGTGTGTATTTATCAAACACTACTAGCATCTATCATCAATGTAATTACATAAATTTTCTCATAAGTAGTGTAATAGTGAGTCAAATCATAAGTGGTTGATTCTGTAGTGTAACAATACTTTGTGCCAGATTATTTTTCCATTTTTTATTAATTTCAGTGTTGAATTTTTCCATATGTTGCTAGAATTCTGAGATTGACAGAAACCTAAATTTCCATGCATCATCTAAACATGATAATATAATATATAGAGGCAAAAAAATCTGATAAAAATTTTTTTTCCTGTTTTTTTTGTTTGTTTGTTTGTTTTTTGTTTTGTTTTTTTTTTTTTATCCTCACCCGAGGACATTTTTCCATTTTTTGTTCAGATAGAGTGGGAAGGAGAGAGAGAGAGAGAGAAACCTCATCGCGAAAGGGACACATCGAGTGGCTGCCACCCGCACGACCAACCAGGGCAGGAGACAAACTGCAACCAAGGTACGTGCCCTTAGCGGGAACCGAACCCGGGTCTCACTGAACCGCAGACCGGCGCTGTAACCGCTGAGCCAAACCGGCCAGGGCTACTTCTTTCTTTCTTTCTTTCTTTTTTTTTCCCCCCCTATGGAAACAGCGTTTCTACATTCCTTTGTGACACATGGCTTAGAAATTTCTTAAATTCTAGCTCCTACAGAATCATCGTTAGAAAGATTTGTCTACCAATAATATATTTGATTATGAAGAAAAAATAATTACAATAAAATTCCAAATATGAAAGGGATAAATTGGACCAAACATCTGTATGCGAAATTGTACAGCATGTACATTGTTTCAGTCTTCTTGGAAAAGTCTTTCTTCACTGTGCAGTTTCCTCTGTGTCCGTATCGAAAATGAGCTTCAAAGCTTCACTGACCCACTTATTTAGTGATCCTCTATATCTAGAAACAAACTCTAGTAAATGCAAAACAAATGTCACCTAGTTTTTAGTCAGAAAATGCAGCATCTTCACTTCCTCGCGCCCAATCCTCCATTCTGTGAATTTCACCTCTCAGCATCCATTACCTACCACTCTCCATTTTCTGCTGCCAGAATCTATACGAGAATACGGTCAGGTAGCAGGAAGCATAACATCCACTCAAACTGGCTTTAAAATATAAAACTTGTATTATCAAATAAAATAATATATAAAGATAAATATTTAAAATTGGCTGATTTACTAAATCA
Organism: Molossus molossus; assembly: GCF_014108415.1. Lineage (NCBI taxonomy): Eukaryota > Metazoa > Chordata > Mammalia > Chiroptera > Molossidae > Molossus > Molossus molossus. The sequence goes on along the minus strand of NW_023425366.1, from coordinate 24,939,739 downwards.
AAGTTGCAATGTTAATCTTTTCTGTTTCTATCAGTATCATTGTTGGCTTTGTCCTCAGCCTGAGATAGGATGATTATGGTTGGTGCAGTGTTCTAGTCACAACAAGGACAAGAAGAAAACAAAAAAAAACTGTTTCCTTCTAGAAACTTCTGGGCAGGTGCCCCCCTGGTATTCTATTAGCCAGAATTGGGTTGCATGCCACTTTACCAACTAATAAGTGTCAAGAGTCACAGGATTACCTTCGATGAACAGCGTTTCCTGGAAATGAAGGTGGATTCAAGTCATCCCCAGGAACATGCTCATAAGGAAGAGGACTGAATAAATGATCAAAAGCAGCATTCAGATAAAAGGATAGGTGAAAGTTAGCAAGGCAAACGAGTTACTTCACTGATTGCATTGGCCAGAACCTTCAATACAAAGTTGAATAGAAGTGATGTGAGCTTATTGCCTTGCCTTATTCTTGATCCCAGGTAAAATTAGTTCATTCTTGCTCCATTAAGTATAATGTTGGCTACAGGCTCTTCTAAGATGATATTTAGTATGTTGGGGACATTCCCCATATTCCATGTCTGTTCATATTTTTTTTTTAAATAAGGAATAATGATAGATTTTGTTAAATGTTTTTTTTTTTTATCTGTAAAGATGATCTTTTTTTTTTTTTTTTTTTAGCATTTTAATATGGTGAATTACATTGATATTTAAGAATCACTCTAGATTTATGGGGAGAAAATTCTCTGAGAAGGTATTCATTTGACTAGATTGGGTGCACAGATATAATCCAGGGTAATCTTCTTATTTTAAACTTGATAATTTAAAACATCCATAAATCTCTTTTGTCTTAATATAAGGTATTCAGTTCACAAGGATTAGCCTATACATTCTTTTGAAGGACCATTATTCTATTTTTTAAAATTTATCTTTATGGTTGAAAGTATTACAGATGCCCCTTTTTACCCCACTGGCACCCTCCTTCCTGCTCCTGCCATCCCCTGCCTTCACCACACTGTTGTCTATGTCCATTGGTTATGAATAAAGGCATATAAATTCTTTGGTTTATCTCTTCCCATCCCCCAACCCTCCTTCCCTCTGAGGTTTGTGAGTCTGTTCCCTGCTTCTATGTCTCTGGATATTTTTAAAATATGTTTTTATTGTTTATTTTAGAGAGAGAGGAAGGAGAGAGAGACACACATCAAAGTGAGAGAGAAACACAATCGGGTGCCTCTTGCATGCCCCCTACTGGGGATCAAACCTGAAACCCAGGCACGTGCTCCATAATGGAATTGAACTGAGACCTCTCCATGGGATGATGCTCAATCCACTGAGCCACACCGGCCAGGCCTCTCTGGATATCCTGTTCATCAGTTTAATTTGTTCACTAGATTCCACATATAGGTGAGAGCATGTGATACTTGTCTTTCTCTGATTGACACATTTCACTCAGCATAATACTCTTCAGGACCCTTGCTGTTGTCTCAAAAGTGCTTTCTTATAGCTGCACAGTATTCCATTGTGTAAATGTACCACAGATTTCCATCCACTCATCTACTGATGGATACTTGGCTGTTTCCAGATCTTGGCGATTGTAAATAGTGCTGCTATAAATATAGGGGTGCATATATTATTTCTGATTGGTGTTTCAGGCTTCATAGGATCTAGAAGTGGACTCACTATGTCAAATGGCAGTTCCATTTTTAATTTTTTTATGACACACCATGTTGTTTTCCATATTGGCTGCACCATTGTGAATTCCCACCAGAAGTGTGCTAGAGTCCCCTTTTTTCCACACCCTCGTCAGCACCTGTTTGATGATTTGTTGATGGCAGCCATTCTGGCAGGTGTGAGGTGATACTTCACTGTCACTTTAATTTGCACTTCTCTGATGATTAGTGATTCTGAGCATTTTTTCATATGTCTCTTGGCTGTTTGTATGCCTATATACCATATAATCACTATCTGCCTTGAGATTGAAATAAGTAAGTAAATTGCTGGTAATATAAGCTATTCTGAGATTTTTGGAAGACATGTTTCAATGATTCCCAAATGTGATTTCTAGTCCTTCTAATGAACTAGAAGTCATCTAATTTGTCAATGCTAACTTCGACTCTGCTAAACATAGTTAGAGACAGAATTTTTGAAAACTTGCTTTCCTTAAACTTTGAATAGAAAAGTTAGTGGCTTCAAAAGTGTTATGCAATTCTGAGAGTTGCAGATAGGCAGTAAAGTGGTAAAAATGAAACAGGATATTTAAAATACTGACATTATAAATTGACCTAATGCCATGAGACTTAACCAATAAAAGTCACAATTTCAAAATACAAATACAAATGCTACACCTGCCTAATTTAAGTAATTTACCTTTCCACGTGCTTTTTTTGGGAGAAAAATAAAGATGTTTATATATATATATATATATATTTTGGACTTGAAAAATATGGATAATTTAATTAAGTATAATAGATAAGATAGATGCTTTTGAGGAGAATGGGAAAATGTAAGTAAAGACATGAGTTTGTTTAAACATAAAATGGTTCTCGAAACAAAACACATTTGCAACACTAACAATTTCATACCCATGTTGTCCATAGTATGTAATCTTTTGTGGGGGAGTTTTGAAGTTAGTAGCAATAATCAATTTCAAAAGAATATTCATAAATTTAAGTATTTGCAGTCATTTTAGAAACAGATATCATGGCCGTAAAATGGGTTTTTCTTCACACAAATTCTTTGAGCCCTTCAGTTTCAGCTACATGATTTGAAGTGGAGATCAGTCCCCATACCTGGCAAAGCTAGACTTAATTGGAATATCATATGCAAGCCTAGATTTTTAAATACCAAATCTGTACACATTCTTGGCATTCTAAATTCATTGGAGGCATTTTGGAACGCTTAAAAGTCTCCAAAGAGTCCAGGCTAACCAACCTACCAACTAGGGCAAAAATTTCAACCTAAGGAAACTGACTGCATTTTAATTGTGAAATGTTTTCAAGTTTCTCAGGATACCACTGCAGTTTATGAGCCTAATACATCCAATTATATACCTCCTGTACTTATTTGTCTCTCTGTGTACTCGCAGGGCCTTCCTTTACCCATTTGCCATTTCCCCATATTAGTGACCCTGAGTATAATTATCGTATTCAGACATGGGAATTCTCATCCAGTCAATGAGGTGACAGAATGTTAATATTCCCTTTTTTCCTCCCATATTCATCTCTACAATCCTGAGAGTTCTGCAAGCTTGCCTTGATGATGTTTAACTGCTGACAGCCTTCGATTCCTCCTTAATGTTTAATTTTTTTTCTGAACCTGTTTTCTCATCTTTATCTTTTTCACATTTATCTTTCGTATTGAAAGAGTTGTAGATGTCTCTCCTTTTTTCCTCCGTTGACACCCTCCTACTCTCTCCTGCCAGCCCCTGCCTTCCCCACACTTGTCTGTGTCCATCCGTTGTGCATATTTGCTCACAGTTCTTTGGCTTATCTCTTCCCTCCCCTCACCCACTTCCCTCTGAGGTTTGTCAGTCTGTTCCTACTTCCATATCTCTGGGTATATTTGTTCGTCAAGTTGTTTATATTCACATTCAGTTAGTTCGTCGTGTTTTAACATATAATACCTTGCCTATTAGGCAATGATTTTGTAAACTTGGTTCAGAGAAACAGACCTATACCATGAACTTGTTTATGAACTTATCTGGTTGTCCTATTTAAAATCTATGTCTTAGTAAGCCAAATGGGTCTAAAAAAGTAATATAATGCCCATAATATATTGTCGAATGAATCTGATAACATTTATTTTATTTCAGAATTTTAAAAATATTGATTCAAGAGTAACATTTTGAAATTATACACTTAAAAATAATTAAGCTGGTAAATTTTATTATATTTTACCATAATAAAAAGTATTATATAGGCAGTATGATAAAAAATTATAAAAAATCTAACACATAAAAATGTACCTATTTAAAAGTCACTATGCAGAAGATAGTATTATATTAAAATATTTTTAATGGGAGATCAAAACAAAGTTACATTTTAGCTTCTATTTAATGAATTATTCCATTTCTTTAAAAAATAAAATAACTCTGAAAAATATTAAAACTTTCTCTTACTATGGGGGCCATGTCCAGAAATTAGCACAGTCGATCAAAGTCTTTCATAACAAAACAGTTTCCAAGGCTAATAAAAATATAATTTTATGATACTACATTTTTTGATAGTTTAAACCTCTAAATTAATAAAAACAGCATTAGCATTATCTCAACTTTAAACTACCAGTGTTTTAGAAAAAAATAATTTGGTATCTTCAGGAAAAAAAATTGAGATAGCTTCTATCTTCATAATAAAGATAAGGAAACTGAGAAACTGAGATGCTTAGTAACTGACCTCCTTAAGTTAATGGAGTTAGCAATGTCAAAGTCCTAGACTTTAGCATGCTCTTAGGTGATAGCTGTTTCCGTTTATAACTTTATAGTGAACGTTATCTATATTTTCTGAAGGAATCATTGTAATTACTTCAGGTTAGCATTGCTGCAAACCAAATACTCTAACACTAACTTCTAGAAAGAAATTGGGTGAGACGAGGTTGACTAAGAGTTAAAAACGAGGAATGGGAACCTATGAAAGTGGAAATCCTAACTTAACTGGACTATGTAATTTTTTTTAATCAAGTAAAGGATATGCAGGAGTAATGATTATTTTGATTATTGTCAATAGTAACTTTTTCACTAAAAATTACAATTCAATATATTCTGTAATTCTTTTAGTTTGGAGTTGCTGTCATCCAACTTTATCATCTCATACATATTGATATAAGATTAAAAAATAAAAAATGATTTATTTTTTTCTAAATTCAATGTGATTATATAAACATGTTCATTTAAAATATGGGGGTGCAAAGGAGGATGTCAGTAATACTTTCAACAATAAAAAAATAAAATATGCATGGACAAAATATATTATGCATATATTATATATAATATTTGATTTGGTTTATATAAGAAGAAGTGAGTGTTTCTATATTCAAAAGATATTTTGCTGTTTAAAAATTAAAAACAAAAATGGTTCTTTCTTGATGGCCACTTACCAAGTAAATTTAGTGACGATCTGCCGTGTTTGATGAGTATTCACTCTGTACAATTGTGCTTCGAATCTTCATGCACCTCCTAGTAGACTTTTATTTTAGAGAGTATTAGGCCTACGTATCTAAAGGAAAACTGCAAAGATGGTACAAATGTGAACTTTTGAACCATAATCTTTTTTTGTTGGAATGCAGAAGCAATATGGTTTGATAGACCAGGAAGACGTAAATAGACCACTCAGAACCCAAAGTGAACCTTATCTTTAAAATTGGACTGTTTTGTTTTGTGATTTGGAGTCTCAAAAATAAAATCCTTTGGTTTTCCTTAATGTGCCCTTAGAGAATATCAACTGTGTTCTCTGTGAAGCTCATTCTAAATTTAGATGCCCACAAGCAAGTTGTTTGCTCTAATTAAAACAAAAGAATACAGATCTCTTACATGCGCGTCTTTGATGGTGCGCGGAACGTACTTTAATGTTTCTATAGCCTTCTCAGCAGTCAAAAATGCCTCTCATTTTGATAACTACTTTTCACAGCCACCTAAAATAATTGTCAAAATATGTTTGACACATTTAAATCATTTTATACTTGTGTTTTGCTTTTTTAATAATTGGGAATCTTGGGATCTTTAACCCCAAATATTACACCATCTTCTAAATTATTTCTGTCAGAAGAAATTAAGCAAAATATTTTTGCCTAAAAATGTAAGTTCAATGATTACAAATCTTCAACAAAACTTTATTAATTCAACAAACTGTACATTTAATTTTATTAGATAATTTTTTTTTGTCTCCATTTAATATAACTAATTTTAATGTCCTCTGAAAACTTGAAGTAAATAGGAATTTGGAGAGTGTTACATAATAAAATAAAATTTAAGAGAATTTAAAATGTAAATTTTTGAAGGTGTAAGGACATAAACTTTAACTCTCAGTTTGTATTTTAAATTAATATTATTACCTATATTGAAAAATTTTAGTCAGTATTCTCTGGTTACCATAAATTACCAACTTTGGAAATTTATCTTTTGCTACCATTGCGTATTTTATATTAAATAAAAAAAATATTTGTATCATATGAGGAGAAAACGTTACTACTTGCATTTCTTAATTAAAATAATTTGGAGTTATTTTTTTAATTGCAGCCATAAAAATGGAAACTATAGACTCCAAAACTACTGTGGAATCATCCATAAAGGTATTCAATTTATGACTTTGTTTTTATAATAGAATTACATACATTTCACATAGAATCAATTCCTTTGCTTAAACTCAAGTTTTTCCTATCCTTCTCTTCAACATTCTCTTCTAACACACAAAAATTAGTATCACCACATATGCTGTTTTTCTTTGTCACTCTTGCTTTGCTTACGAGAAAGTATTTCCTTTGAATTTTGACTGACAAGAATATATCCTACTCTATACGGAAAGACATCTAAATAGCTAATAGTCCCCTTGTTCACTCCACTCAATAGGGGAGGTATGAGTGACTTACATGATTGGTGTTATTTGAAGATGAATTAGCACACCTCATATCCTCCTAATACTTTTTCTTTATAATGTGTCGGCCTTCAGTGAGCATGAGTTTTGATCTACCCGCTGTCATATTGCAAATTTAGCAGTAACGTCTCTGTTATTGCTATGTGACAGTGAGGCTGATGGGAACTTGGATGCAATGTAAGGAAGACCCTGTTGCTCAGCACCAAGGAAATCTGTGAGTTACAAAGCTCACATTTTGATTTAATTGTGCCTTATTTCTGTGGTTCATTGAACGGTTCAGAATTCAGACAGGGAAGACAGGGATACAAGTTATTCACACTCTTAATTACAACACATTTTTTAAAAGTATATTTTATTGATATTTAGAGAGAGAGAAACATCAATCAACAATCATCAGGACCAGGGTTCAAACCTACAACCTGGATATGTGCCCTGACTGGGAATTGAACCAGCAGCCATTGGGTGCACAGGACAATGCTCAACCACCTGAGCCACACTGGCCAGGGATTAATTGCAACAAATTTTATAAGGTCCTCAAAAGTTCTGTACTGAGGAGTGAGAAAATGTAACCCAAAACCTATGGCAAATTACAGTCTGAATCTCTCTCTCCCTCTCTCTCTCTCTCTCCCCTCTATATATTTACACTGATTGTTTGTCAAGAGTTATTATTCAGGACATATCTTTAACAATTTATAATTTTTACTGTGTAATCAAATAAATCACCATTGAGATGCTTGATAATGTTTTTATATAAACATATCTGCGGTCAATGTTTCTAGTATAATTATCCCAGTTAAGACCCGAAAGTGATGTAATTCTATTAACCAGTGTCACCCCCAATAAATTCAATAAAAAAGAAAAAAAACAAAACAAAAAAAAAAACTGATGTTGCCAGATGGAAGGTGGGTTGGGAGCTGGGAGAAACACATGAAGGGGTTAAGAAGTCCAAATTGGCAGTTACAAAATAGTCATGGGGTGTAAAGTACAGCATAGGGAACATAGTCAATAATATTGTAATAACTATGTATGGTGTCAGGTGGATACTAGACTTATAGGGGGATCACCTCATAAGTTATATAAATGTGTGACCACTATGATATACACCTAAAACTAATATATTATTGAATGTCAACTGTAATTAAAAAATTTAAGAAAAGGATAGCAAGATTGAATACCATCCTCACAGATACACGGAACGGATTGGTAGTTGCCAGTGGAGGGGTGGAGGTGGGAGAAATAGGTGAAACGTGTAAAAAGGTACAAATTTCAATTGTAAACTAAGTGTCATAGGAATGTAATATACAGCATGGTAACTAAAGTCAATACTACTGTGTTGCATATTTGAAAGTTTCTAATAGAGTAGATCTTAAAATTTCTCATTACAAAAAAAATGTAACTATATATAGTGATGGATGTTAACTAGACTTGTGCTGATCATTTCATAATATATGCAAATATTGAATTATTTTGCTGTGTTACTGAAACTAATATAATGTTATATGTCAATTATACTTCAATTGAAAAATAATGAATAATGAAAAAATGGAGCAAAGAATAAATTTTGCAGAGCAGTAGTTATTACAAAATATTTAAAAATAAATTTATATTATTGTGCAACCTCAAAGACCTAAGGATGCACATCAAGAAAATTATTTCACATGATATTAATAAGCCATATAATTATTTACAAATTCAGTGTAATTTAGAGGAAATGAATGCTAATAATTAATATTAATCACTGAGATACATTGCCTCTACATAAAAACTGCCCCCAAATTATTACAGCTTGCAAAGTTTTTTTGGCGGTGGTGAATGAATAATCAGAATAATCTAGAGTTTAAATTTAATGTAACTAGTTTTTGTATATTCAGACATTTAGTACCTTTTATTTATTTGTTTTTTAAATTTTGGTCATATGAATTGAAATAAAACAATGATTTGGTAATTGACTTTTAAGGTCGGGGTGAATTGAGTTTATGTAAACCCACATCTACCTTAAACACATAAATATTGTTATTAAATGAACAAAAAAATAAATATTCATGATCTAAAATAACATAAGGAATAAAGTTTATAAGAAAAGTTTAAAAGCAACAATTAGTAATAATGAGCATATATAATGTAACTTACTTGGAAATTAGGGGGCCCAGTTTAAACACAGTTTTTATATATTAATTGAGTTATTTAAGAAATATAATTAAATGTTTCTTAGGTTCCCCTTTCTTTTCTCAAACCTGAGGATAGAACTTGTAAATTTTTCTGTTGTTAACATTTTCTCTGCAAAATTTACTTTTGTCCCTAGTTATAGTCATTGTTTCTTTTTTTTTCTCTTTTTTATTCTTTATTGTTGAGAGTATTACAGATATAATACTCTTTCTCCACTTTTCCCCTCATTGACACCCTCCTCCCCATTCCCACCCCCTCCTGCCTATCCTATATACTGTCTATGTCTATTGGTTATGCATATATGCAAATAAATTCTTTAGATTATCTCTTCCCACCCAAACCCCTTCCCTCTGAAGTTTGTCAGTCTGTTCCTTACTTCCATGTCTCTGGACCTATTTTGATTATCAGCTTATTTTGTTCAGTATATTCCATAAATAAGTGAGATCATGTGGTACTTGTCTTTCTCTGACTGGCTTATTTCAGTCAGCATTATACTTTGCAGGTCATCTCAAAGGGTAAGAAATCTTTCTTTCTTGCAGCTGCATGGTATTCCATTGTGTAAATATACTATAACTTTTTTATCCACTCATCTACTGATGGACACTTACACTGTTTCCAGGTCTTAGCTATTGTAAATTGTGCTGCTATGAACATAGGGGTGTATATATTTTTTCTGATCGGTGTTTTAGGCTTCTTAGAATATATTATATTTTTTAAAAGAACTTGGGTGCATAAATATATCTAATTTATTTACACTGAAAAACAATTTTGGAATTTTGTATATTCCCAAATTGCTTTAGGTATAATAGACGGCAGATCAACTACTCTCACTGTGGGATTCATCTTTTAAATTGAATTAAATAACTTATTTATGTGACCACTTAATCCACTACATACACTTTTCTACAAAATGTCTTGCTCTTTCTAAAAAAATGTATGTTTTTATTAATATTTTTAGAGAGAGAAGGAAAAAAAAAGAGATAGAAACATCCATGTAAGAGAGATACATCGATCGCTACCTCTTGCACGCCCCCTATTGACGATTGAGTCCATGACTCTCAATTCACTGAGCCACACTGGCTGGGCCAAAATGTCTTGCTCTTAATAGACCCATTGCTAGTATTTTAAAATGAATGATGACAATGTTTTTAGAATGATTATATGAATTTGTGAATGAATGAGTAAAATAATAAAACATAACTGAAGTAAAGTATAAAATAGCTTTTGTGCACTCTCAGAATATTTTAATCTACATAATTTCTTTAGTTTAAATGAGGATTTAGAATTTTAATTCATTGTGTAAAGTTTGTATAACATTGTTCATTTATTGGGAATTTTTATGTCTAGAAGTAGTTAGAAATAAAGTTTTATATCCTTTATCTGTATGTAAATGACTCAAACATTTTATGTAATTTTATTTCTAATGCACTTTTTAGAATAATGGAATAAATGTCTCACCATAAAACGAGAGTTAATATACTGCAGATAGATAGATAACACAATTTAAAGATAAATGACCCAGATCTTTTCGCAGCATTCCATATATTATACCCTGGAGCTAAGCATGACAATTCCATTCCATTCTATTATTCTTGGATTGTTGTGGAGACAGGAGAAACAAGTGTTAACATGGGTCACTGCTTAAAGAGTTTTCATCATTCTTTTGTCACAAAATGTGTTCATCTCCACAGGGCTAAAAGCAAGGCACCAATTAAAAATAGATCACATGAGAAACAAATTGTCCATTTTTCCATTGATAAGGCACAAACGGACAGATGAAAGGCTCTCATTATAAATAAGTTTTAGTTTTGTGCTAAATAAAGAGAACTGTATATTAAGAGAACATCTCTTCAAGGGTAAAAGTACAGTTGCCTTTCCAATTAAAACTATACCATAATATTATACTTCTTTTACCCAGATGGATCATGAAAAAGCAAATAATCTTTTGTTTACCAAAAAATGTGATTATTTCTAACAATGTCTTTTCTGATGCTTAAACTAAAAATCACAGTCCTGGCCCTCTAGAATTACATCATATTTTAGGTAATTTAGTCTCCAGTGATATGTTTTTAACAATTTTTGGCTATTGATAAAGAGCAGTTACTGCACTATATGTACTTATAATACATTGTTTGTTTTCCTTAAGAAAAATTTCAGGATTTATGATTAGCTCTTTAAAAATGTACATTTTGTAGATCTTATTATAGGTCAAGTAAAATATATTTTTGTCTATAAAAAAACTGAATAAATACAGAAGCACATTTATTCTGGATGCAACATCAATAGCATTGCATAATGTGCGTTGAGCATATATTATGTGTAAAGTACTTTACGTGTAGAAAGTTATTATCTCTTGATATATGTGTCTTCTATATAAATTCTTATTTTATAAATTAAAATCTTAAATAGTTGATTTTAATAATTTAAGACTTTAAACTCAATAATTAGAAATAAAACCAATTTTTATAATGGCCAAAAAATGAACAAACACTTAGGCAAATAAAATAAATACTAAATGTTTGGCAATTAAGCATATAAACTTGTTCAACATCGTTAGTCATCATGAAAATGCTGATTAAAACCACAATGTGCTATTACTGCATGTTTATTCAAATAGTTGAGGGAAAAACAAACATACAAACAAAAAACAGAATAAAAGTCTTACCATAGCAGATGACAAGAAACATAGCAACAGAAATCTGTGTTCAGTACTTGTGGGAATGCAAAAGGTTCTAGATACTTTGTAAAACATTTGACAAATTATTTTGAAGATAAGTATGTCCCTATGTGACTTTGATTTAGCAACTCTATTTCTAAGTATTTATTAAAATCAATGGAAACGTATGTTCACACAAAATCTTATATGTGTTTTTAGCTGTTTAATCATTATCACGCACACAAAAAACTCTGAAAATTCAAGATTTATTTCTAATCATGAATGGATAACCATAATATACTCATTCAATGAAATAGCTATATCTAACAAGCCATTATTTTAAGCACAAATAAAAACAAAAAGTGTTAAAAAGTGTAATGGGATACCTTAAAGGATCTCAAGAGACCCAGAGAATAAGTCCAGTGTTGGAGTGGGATCGGGGCCAGCCCACCAGGAATCAAACCCAGTCTGTAGCACAGGATGGCTTCAGTGAAACCACTCTCTCTGCTACTGGGGAATGGTAGGAAGATGGAAAATGGGATGCTGCAGAAGAGACTGGAGTCATAAAACAATATGGGAAGCTTCCTAAATAATAAAACAAGAAGTAGCAAGGTCTTAAATTATGAAAAAGTGATAAGAATTCTATATCTAAAATTAATTCCTGCTGTGACTCTGGTAACTGAATAAATAACTTAATTATGAAAGTCATCCAGCTGTAGTTAATAGGCAGCTGCTGTTAGATACGTACAGTGTTTTAGGAATTTAAGTAAATTGGTAACATTCACACTTTAGGAGATTCCAACTGAGACTGTATTCTAAGCATCAACTGCCCGCTCCAGGCACAGTCAGGCTCCCCTGTGCCTCAAAGTTCTGACAGTTCACTTTATTCATTAACTGACATCCTAGAAGAATTTGGATCCAGATCATGACTTTTTCTAAAAGAACAAAACAATAGTACTTATTAAAGGGAATTCTTGATATTTATTATTTGTTAGAGTATTTAAACTCTAAACATCAAACTGACATGGGACAGAGGTCTGATAAACTAGATCTGTTGATACCAGCATCCATGAGTTCCTTTGTATTTTCCCCAAACAACCCCTACTAGTATTCATAGTTATTGATGAATTCCTTGTTGTATAGTTAGTTGCAAATGTATTGCTTGCAAATATGATTTTTGTAACAGCACTTTTGTTTCCACCTAAAAGTGGCATACATTAGAAAGTGTAGCTCAGCTATTGTTTTTGTTGAATTCAAAATAGAATAGTTTGTCTACCTGAGTAATGTTCAGTAATATGCATTCTTATGGCCTGCTATACATATAAATAGGTTTTATTTCCATTTAACTGTTCTTTAACACCAAAGTTCATAAGCAAGCACACAGTACTTGCTTTCCTTTATAGCTTGGCTTTGATGATTTGAGGCAAATGCATATTTTTACCTAAGTCACAATGTTGCATATCTTCATTGAAATTCTCATCTGACTGGGCCATTTATTTTTTAAAATGCCGTTTTGGCTACTGTCCACTAAGCTTTTCGACTTTTGCTTCGAAAGGATTAGGAATGGGATTAAAAGAATTGCGACCAAACTGGAAGCTAAAATCATATACTGCAGAGAACAGCACAAGGAGAAGCACCTAAAATGACTGAGAGTTACTCAGGCCTAAGCTTGAGTGTAGAAATTGATGTATGGTTAAATGAAACCAACTGTGAGTCATAAAATCTATGAATTATGGATTAATAAAAGTGTGTGATAATCTAGCATGTTCTCTGGATACCAGGAACATACTAATGTATAATTATAGTTGCCTAGCATGTGAACTATATAATTTTTTCAACAAAGTCAGAAAATGAGATATAAACTGTACTAAGGTGGGATTGCATACCTAATTAATCATAAATAGTTTTGCATAATACTCATAAATACATACCCTCCTGTATTTTCTATACAATTTAGAACAGCAAGTTTCAATCTTTTTTATCTCATGGCACACATAAACTAATTACTAAAATTCTGCATTATATTTTTGCCAACCTGGCAAAAACATGTATAATTTTAAATGATTTAGAAAAAAATAATAGTAATTACCTACCCTTTTTGCTCCAATGTGACTTTTTATTTATTTGTTTATTAAATATGTTTTTATTGATTTTTTTTTTTTTTTTAGAAAGGGAGAGAGAGATAGAAACATCAATGTGACAGAGAAGCATTGATTGGCTGCCACCTGCATGTCTCCTACTGGGGATCGAGCCTACAACCCGAGCATGTGTCCTGACAGGGAGTGAAACCAGGACCTCCCAGTCCATGGGACAATGCTCAGTCCACTGAGCCACAGGAGCTGGGCTCCAATGTGATTTTTTGAAAAATCAAATGCCTATACCTGTATATAGAATGTCTGGGACTGAGAATTAACCAATCAGACACAACCTTATAATGCAACATGACCAATAAGATGCAACTTTGTTATAGAACCTATATAGTATGGTTTAAGATAGGTTGGCTATTGTGTTGGCTGTTGTCGTTTTTTTGGTAGTCTATGACTAAAAAGTCTAGTGTTACTATTTTTTTTTTTTTTTAAATCCTCACCTGAGGCTATTTTTTCATTTATCTTCAGATAGAATGGGAGGGAGGGAGGAAGAGAGAGAGAGAAAGAAACATTGATGTGGGAGACACACATTGACTAATTGCCTCCTGCACGACCCCAGACAAGGCTGAGGACCAACTCCAACCCAGGTACATGCCCTTGGCCAGAACTGAATCCGCAACTCTTTGGTCCATGGGCCAACACTCAAACTGCTGAGCCAAACTGTCCAGGGCAGGTGTTACATTTTTTAAAAAATTCTTGTGGCACAACAGTGTGCTGTACTACCTGGGTTGAAAAATGCTGATCTAGAATAACGCATAAGTAACAGAAATATTCTTATTTATCCTGAATAATGGTAAATTAAATTATACAGGTACATTTTATTTTCCATAGTTTTTTTAAACATTCTATATTGATATGATGTTTTCAAAAAAATCTTCTAATTTAATATAATCTTAATTATGTGAAAATATTTCTAAATACACATTAAAAAAACAAACAAACAGCCTGTAAAAGAATATCCCATCTGCCCTGGCCCATTTGGCTCAGCAGTTAGAGCCTTGGTCCACGCACCAGAGAGTCCTGGGTTCAGTTCCCGCTAAGGGCACGCGCACCTTGGTTGCAGTTTGTCCCCGGTCCCGGTTGGAGATGTGTGGTTGACAACCACTTGATGTGTCTCTCTCACATTGATGTTTCTTTCTCTCTTCCTCCCTCTCTCCTACTGCTCTATCTGAAGATACATGCAAAAATGTCCTCAGGTGAGGATTAAAAAAAAAAAAAAAAAGAATATACCATCTTATTTGCAGTATATTTGTTATAATATATCATATTATGTGCCCTTAATTTTATTATTTTTGTCTTCTAACTCATCTGTATTAAAATTGTGTTATTTTAAAGTAGGAAAAAAGAAGGAATTATAATATTTCAATATTTTGTAAATAATCCTGACCAATACCAACACTTCAGCCATTGATCTACAATTTTAACAATTTATACAGCTACTTCTGGGTGTGAACTTGCCATGTAGCTAAATTAATGTGATTTTGATAATAAATGAAAGTACCTTTCTTTGGTTTTATTTTCTTAAAAAATCCACATGTCCAAGCAGTGCCCTGTGAGATTAAAACTTCCCCCAATTTGTCAGCCATGTATTGGGAAATACTAACACTTGGCAGTTATAGAACATTTTAATTCAACTAGGCAGATGGAGGTCATTCAGGACAGATGGTAACACCATACAGTATTTTTTTGATATCTTCCAAAAAGTAGGCATTACTGTATAATTTACACATATAAAAACCTATTCTTTAGTTTATTAAGTCCCTTTACCTTCTGCTTCCATTGCTACTTAAACACATTACATGATATGCAAATGTTTTAGTTCACGAATGTTTTTGTTTCACTTTAGAAGTACCTACATTATGAGGAGGCTCAAATACTCACAGAATAAAAATATCTTCAAAAAATAACTTCAGAACCTCAAGAACATTACATGTCACCAAGACTCACTTTTAAGGTAGGTGAATGTTGAATACCATCTATTCTTTCCTGAAGATATTTCTTTCTACATGGTATTATTTTACAAAAACACCAGTGTTTTGAGAGTTTGTATTTCATTTTTTAAAAATAAACAGTTTTTGGTGCATAATAAATATCTTGGATTTAAAGTCAGATTTTCTAAGATTTAATTCTTGTTCTTCAATTTAAGCTCTTAGGACTAAGTCCCTTTGATCTTAAGGAAGACTGAGTTATGAACTCCCTCATTACAATACTAATTTATTAAAAGTAGTAGGGTATTCAATTGTTATTCTTACTGGTAATTATTTACAGAAAGGTACATCAGATGAAACATGATTATGACTTTTGAAGAATGTGTGTGTGTGTGTGTGTGTTGGAGTGGGTGGCGTTTATGGTCTATATACCTGTTTTACTTGGTTTTTATCTAGATTTTACACGGTACATCCGAGGTTGGTTTAATATTATGTACATAATTAAAATTATGTAAAATATATCTGTGTATGCACATATTTTATAGTAAATATATATTATACAATATTATAAAACTTAATGGAAATGCACTCTTCTACTGTTGGGCACTTGAGATGTTTCCAGATCTTAGCTATTATCAATAATACTCCTATGAACATAAAGGTGCATATATTCTTTCTGATTGGTGTTTCAGGATTCTTAGGATATATTCCTAGAAGTGAGATCACTGGGTCAAATGGCAATTCCATTTTTAATTTTTTGAGGAATCTCCATGCTGTTTTACATAGTGAATGCCTCAGTCTGCATTTCCACCAGCAGTGTACAAGGGTTCCTTTATCTCCACATCCTCGTCAAGACTTGTTTGTTGACTTATTGATGGCAGCCATTCTGATAGGTATGAGGTGATACCACATTGTCGTTTTAATCTCTCTAATTAGTGATTCTGAGCATTTTTTTAATATCTCTTGACCATTTGTATTTCTCTTTGGAGACGTGTCTATTCAGGTCCTCTGCTGTTTATTTAATTGTTTTGCTTGTTTTCCTTTTGTTGTGTTGTATGAGTTCTTTATATTTTTTGAAAATTAATCCCTTATCAGATGTATCACTGGCAAATATGTTCTCTCATGCAGTGGTTCCCTTTTCATTTTGATGCTGGGGTACATGTACACAATGGAGTACTATGCAGCTATAAAAAGAAGGATTTCTTACCCTTTGAGACAGCATGGAGGGAACTGGAAATATTATGCTAAGTGTAATAAGCCAGTCAGAGAAAGACAAATATCACACGATATCACTTTTATGTGGAATCTAATGAACAAAATGAACTGGTGAGTAAAATAGAACCAGAGGCACAGAAACATGAACAAGACTCACAAATCTCAGAGGGAAAAAGGGAGTGGGAAGAAATAAACCTAATAACATATGCATATGTGCATTGCCCATGGACACAGACAATAAGGCAGTGAAGACCTGTGGGGGAGTGGGGTGCTGGTGGATGGGAACATTGGCTGAAAAAAGGGAGGACATTAGTAATACTCTCAATAATAAAGATACATTTAAAAGAACAATGAAAATGAATTTATAATATTGTTTGGACTAATAATGATAGCATACTTGTAGTCAGCAAATCAATTAAAATGTTTGTTTTCAATTATTCTCATGAAAATTATGTGGGTTTTTATGTGTCTGGCAGTTTTGTTTACTATTTTGATTTTTAATGTTTTCCCTTGGAGAATTGTGTATAGGATATTCTGGACCCTCTTTCAGTTGTTCTAGCTTTCATATGATCCAACAACCAGATGCTTATGCAGCACACACTAAGTACATTCACTGAATTCAGAATCGGCACCAATATAATGTCAAACTGTACAATTCTAGAAATTTATAGATGACAGTCAATTAATGTCAAAATCAGGTCTGATTTCTTAGATATGTGAATAGTATAGTAACACAAGGTTCAGAAGAGCCCCAAGTTTGGGGTTTAAATCTCTGCAGTAATTTTCATTAAATTTTTATTAATTTTATCTTTGAATTGGTATTTTTAACTGATGCTGACCAAGACAATGGAGTATGTTCCAGGGTCTTGGAGCTTTAATTCAACCTTTGTCATACCTCCTTTACAGCTCCTCATGTACTTGGATAGGTTGTCCATCTTGTCCCTCTTTCCTTAGTGAACTGACCCTATTCTCCTCCTCCCTGCCCCTGTACCCACTCAGCAATTCTTCTATCTCTTCCTCTCAGTGGTGTGGAAAAGATCTGAGTCAGGTGTTTGAGATATTCTTGGAAGTTGTCCAGTCACAGTGGCTTGGGAAGAGGGTCTGTGAGGAACGGAGATGACTGTGCTCATCTGTTCATCCATTGGTGTCTTCTGTGATAAATAGATAAGGTTTATAGAAAATTAATTTATTTTTTGTCTTTTGTGATTTATTTTTAAGTTTTATTAATGATTTCCCTGATAGTTTTAACACCTTAACATAAAGCAATTTAGTTTAAATTTATAAAACTTAATTTTTACAGCATTAAACATCTTTATTCCAATAGAGTTCCTTTTACTTCTTCCTCCATTGTAATAAAAAATCATGAAAACTACATTTTTATACATAATAAATCTATCAACAGGATTTGTTATTATTACTTTATGCAATTATTTTTAAGTCAGATAGGAAAAGATTGACAAACAAAAATCTACTCTGTATTTTTTATTTATTTATCATTTCTGATATTCTTTATTTCTTTAGGCAAAAACTAATATTGAGTGTTCTTTCATTTCAGTCCAAACAATTGCCTTTAGTATTTTTCATAGGAAAGATCTGAAAGCAATAAATAATTTCAGTTTTTGTAAATCTAGGAATGTCTTAATTTATAATATGTTTTGGAAAGATATTTTAATGGATATGGAATTCTTTGTTGACAGAGGTATTTTTTTTTTTTAATGTAGTAGTTTGAATATAACATCCTATTACTTTCTGTCCATTATGGTTTCTGATAAGATACCAACTACTCATCTTACTGACAGTCCCTTTTACATGATGAGTCTCTTTTTTTCTGTTGCTGTCAAGATTTTCTCTTTATTTTAGGTAGTTTTACTGTAACAAAACTATGTGTGGAGCTCTTTGAGTTTTTCTCCTTTGAGTTTGCTGAGCTTCTTGTATAGTTAAATTAATGTTTTTCATCAAATTTGGAAAATTTTAGCCATTACTTTATTTCCTCCTTTACTTTAGAGATTCCCATTATGTGTATGCTGGTCTCCTTGGTAGTGTTCTGTATGTTTCAAAGGCTTCTTTTGCTTTTCTTTAGCTTCTCTTTTTGGGATTACTCAGACAAGATAATTTCTGTCAAAACATCTTCAAGTTTGTGAAGTATTTATTCTGTTAGTTCAAATCAGTGGTTCGTCTATATAGTAAATTTTTAATTTGTTATTGTTTTTCAACTCCAAAATATTTATTTGGTTGTTTTATGTTTTTAGATCTTTACTGATATTATTCATTTAGTAAAGAATTTTTCTCATGCTTTCCTTTAGTCCTTTGGATATGGTTTTGTTTAGTTATTCGAACATATTTATTATTGCTGCTTTAATGTCTTTGCAGAATTAGCTCATAATCTGGATTTCCTCAGGGATGGTTTCCACTGATTATGATTTCCCCCCTGAGTATGGGCCATATTTTTCTGTTTCTTCATTTGTCTCGTTTTTAAAAAAATTAAAAGCCGAGTCTTATAAATAATATGCTATGGGAACTAGGGAAAAAATTCTCCTCTCTGTTAATTGTTTTGCTATTTGCTTGTTTAGTGATTTTGTCAGTCTAATTCTCTCAAATTCATATTTTTGACATTTATGGACACTATGTTCAACTTAGAGTCCCTTAGTGGATTGAACAAAGATTTCCTGAAATGCCTTCAACCCAGGCTTTTCAGAGGTACTCCATGTATTTGTTGGGTCAGGCCTTACTGCTGTGGAGTTTGCAATTCTCTCTTAGGCCTCCTGTTCATGAAGACCCTGAAAGCAATGTAGAGTCTTTTGAAGTCTTTCCTGGACAGTTGATTGCACTCATGTATATGCCTGACCCAAGTTCCATTAATGTATCAGAACTTCTTATGCCCACCCATAGATATCTCATTTCCTACATTATCTTTTTAAAGTTATGTCTATGCTTGTTTTTGGTATCACCACCTTAATAGCTTGATGTTATATAATTGCCTGCCATTGCTTTTATATTTTTAGTTCTTTACTGCTGCCTTAAGCATAGGACTTTTCCCACAAAGCAAGCTCTAGATGCAATGAAATTAAAACAAGCCCTGTAAATGGTGCTTTTCCAGAGAACCGTCACAGGTCAAATATTAATAATCCTTTAGGATGAGAATTTTAGGGAGCTTTAACTTCCTGCTCTACTTCCTCCAGTGGTTGCTAAGCTACTGGTTTACACAGCTACTCTGATTTTGAGGCAGCTGTTTTCAAGGTTACTGCAGAACTAGAGAGAGAGGTCTAGTAGAAGATAAATTAAAACACTACAAATCTCACTCATAAAATAGCATTCATTTTTTGAATACCTGCTCATTGTTTTTAATTTTTTTTTGTATGTGCCCCTACCGGGAACCAAACCCAGGACTCTCTGGTCTGCAGGCCGACGATCCAACTGCTGAGCCAAACTGACCAGAGTGTTTTTAATTTTTTTTATATAAGGTTTTGGTTAATTTTTAAAATTCTAAAAAAGTTGATTTTGAAATTTTTTGCCAGTGATCTTGCTTTTATGGATGAGTGGATTTTCAGGAGTCCTTACACTGCCATTTCAGAATTGCCTCTTTTCTCTCTCTCTTTTTTTTAATACTGACAGAAGATTTTGCTTGTTTTGGAAACATGACCTCAAGCCTTCCAAATTGTATGCTCCTCTTCTTCCAAGATTGAGTTGAATTTCCTCATGTTTTGGCTAAAAATTGAAAAAGATAGATAATACTCTAGGTTGGCTTGCATGTTTATTATTTTTACCACTGAACCAAAGTTTGCTGTGAATAGAATTTATGACCAATTCTGTATCAGGTAGTTCAGAGATGGACAGCCATACCAGATTCTTTTGACTAGAGATTGTAAGTGTTTATTAAAAAGAAAATGAAGAGTGAAATAGACTAAAAGAAGAGATTTCTATTATATCATATTTCTTGTCAATTCACATACAGTAATTTTTCAATATATATTGAATGTTTTAATTTTAATTTTTCTAATTTTTAAATTACAGTTGACATTTAATATTATTTTATATTAGGTTCAGCTGTATAGCATAGTGGTTAGACATTTATACATTTTTTGAAGTGATTCCCCCCAGTAAGTCCTTTACCCACCTGTCATCATTCAGAGTCATTATAATACTATTTACTATGTTCCCTATGCTGTACTGTACATCCCAATGACCATTTTGTAATTACCAATTTGTACTTGTTAATCCTTTCACACCATAGGGATACTATCTTTGTAGAAGCAATCAAGTTAAGAGGATTAATTTAAGGTGGACCCTATCCATTGATTAGTGTTCTTATATAAATAGGAAGATTTATATATGAAGACACACAGAGAGAGGGAACATATGAAGAATGTGATAGAAATTAAGGTGATGTATCTACAAGTCAAGGATGTCAAGAATTGCTGGTAACTACCAGAGTGAGCAAGAGGCAAGAAAGGATAATCTCCTAGAACCTTTGAAGGGAGATATGATTCTGCCAGCACCTTGATTTCATATTTCTAGCCTCTAGTATTATGAGACATTACATTTGTCTTGTTTTAAGTCAGTTTGTAGTAGTTTTTTTATGGCATTCCTAGGAAGCTTATACAAAATCCACAATTGTTTCACCTAAAGAGACTTTCTCATAAACACCCCAAAGGAAGAAAATAACAATCATGTGCGTTCTAGACATTTAGCTTTAAGTACAAGCTGGTTTATTTCCTTCATTACGTGAGGATGCTGTTGTGTTTGATATTGCACCTTAGAGCCCTAAACAAAAATTAAACCTCCTCAAAGTACATACAATATGTAATGGGGGAAGAAAAAAGTAGATAATAAAATTTTTTAAACTTCACATGTAAAAAGGTAATATGATTGAGCAACATAAAATAACACAAATACAGAAGATAAATTACAATGTGTCTTTCCTTAGAAGGTCAATCTGATTATCTTGGTTCTGGTTTTAGATTCCAAACAATGATTTTAGTCGGAAATTTGATCTCCTTTCATTCTCTTCTGTAGAAACATTTTATAGGGGTCTCCTAAGTGAGTCCTACTTAACATAATTTATTTTAGTTAAATGTTTTTTTATTGTGGCAGGCCTGTGACCAGAAGATTGTCTTAGAGGTTGACCAAGCATGGGGTATTTTTTGTCCTCTTTTATGTTTCTGTGACTCTGGAACTGTTTCAGAGCCCTGGGTAGTTATTGCTTAATTAGATTTTTGTGAATCCCATCAGGTTCTATCACATCATTGTTCGAGAAAAATCTTCCCAAACTTATAAGGTGAAGATATTCATAGTGAATGACTCCAGGCCTGCTAGAATTTTACATAACTGATCACAGGCACTTTTGAACCACAGTAATATAAAATAAATAATAACTCATAAAAAGAGATTATAATTTTCCAATGTGTGTGTATATAAATATATATGTATATATGTATGTGTGTGTGTGTGTGTGTGTGTGTGTATGTATATTTATATAACCCTTTATATTCTGTTGTTGGAAATTTGCTAAATTCACTTCTGAGTAACCTGCCTCTTCTTTATCAAGCAACCATTAAATTCAGGTTTGTTTCTGATCACTTCCAGTATTCTTTATTTATTTTTACTTACTAATAGATATTTTATTGAACAGGACCCTTACCCACTCACCCTTCGCCACCTTTTTTTTCAGTATTTTAGAAAATAAGACTTCATGCTTCTATTAGACTAAGCCTTAATTTCACAACTTCATTTTTTGACTATGAGAAGCTAGAAATACTAGGCAGTGATAATGAACAGAATTAGTTTATACTCAGGTTTTAGACCTTACCTTAGGTTGTTTGAGAAAGGTCTAAGCATATAAAATTTTTAAATTTTTCTGGGTTGTCCATAGTACTCTGATTATTTCCTTTTATGTTTCACAGCTCATGTCTTTGTATTTATGGAGTGTAAATATTGCTTAGATGATAAATCTGTAGTACAGCAGGAGGAAAAAAAAACAATTTTAGAGAATTAAAAATAAAATTAAATCTGAAAATACAAGTGAAACTCTCCAAAAAAAGGAACAAAATCCATGAGGAAAGAAGTAGGGAAAGTATTTGTAGGAGAAAAGAACAATTTCCCCTCCCCTCATCCCTCCCTCCAAAAATGCAAACAACAATATGTTATTACGATTATGGTGGGAATCAGAGAAAGTAGAACTAAGTACTATATCAGGTCAAAACTATACTGCAAATACTCTACTTCCTGTTGCTATGGCAATGACATGCCATCCTTATGGCAAAGGCATTTTAAGAAAAACACATATGCTAAGAAGTAAATGTTCACTGGGCTGGAGGTGGGAGGATCAAAAGGGTATTTTTAGCTCTACATATGGGGTAATATGGAGCTACATTTAGAAAAAAATCTGTCCCTGAGAAAGTATATAGAAAAAAGGATTTTGCATACTTGTATCTATGTAACTATTTACCATGCTATCATGTAGCAATCTTAAATTTAGTCTATATTCTTGAAGGAAAGGGAGAGAGCTTTTAGCTACTGATGACCTATGCATCTTTTGCTGGTTCCTATGAGATTCAATGTTCGTAATAATTCATGTGACCGTATATAAGTGCAGGGTTTTGTTTGTTTGTTTGTTTTTGCTTTGTCCACTCATTTGTCTTATACTTGGAAAGAAACCCTAAAAATGAGGTAAGCAAAGTGTGTTTGGCTAATCCTCCCTGTGCTTTCCATCACTCAGAAGCATCATTTGAGAACTTTCTAAATGATAAGAATCTTTGAGAAACTTAACTGAAGACCTTGTCAGTTAGGACCTTCTACATACCCTAAGATGGATCTTCCCGGTGGGATCTCATAATTGATATATTTAATGAATCACAAAGATTCAAGATGATATTTTTCTTCAAAGAAGTGTGGAAAATCTTAAGTGTCACAAAAAGAAACAAACAAAAAAACCCATATTTTGTCTACTCTTTTTACCTCAGTTATAAACATTTTCTTGGTACTGATATATTTCATCTATGTTCTTCCATTTGTAATTGGGAAAAAAGCAAGGAGGTTTTGGAAGAAGTGATTATTATTGGTATGTATTTAAGAAAATTTTGGGGAAAATAATTTATGATATCATATTTGCATTCTTCTCTCTTTTTTTCTCTTTCATCAGAAAAACAAATATCTGAATCAATATTATAAAAACTCATTGAATAACTAATAATTTAAAATATAATAGATGATTTTGAAAATGAAGCATATAGATAATATATAGGAAAACATAGCTATTTGAAATAAGGTAACTTTAATCTTGAATAGTAATTTTTTTTTGCTTTTCTTCATCGTTACAAAAATATAAATAAAAATTTTTCTGAAAGTATAAATATAGCATAATAAAATGATTTAAATCTAGTTCCAGTTCAGACACTCATAACTGGGGAAGTCACATTAACTCCATTGTGTTACATGCCAATTTTGTTTGTATTTTGTTATTATGGAAATTGAGACAGTGATGTCTGACCTCCCTACCTCATTATGTTTTAGTGAGGATAAATGAGAATATGCTTTGAATACATTTTTTAAGGCATAAAACATCCTAGAGCCATAAATAGTTTTTATGATCTGACAACATAAATCACACAATGAATCTGAAAACACAAACTTTGCCCTCAAACATAACTCAAAGCAACATTAATGGGATTGTGAGTTTCATGTAATGGCCTTGGATAACATTCTTAATATTATCTTCAAATTTAGTTCTTAAATTGACACAAATATACTGTTAAAAATGAATGACTCTGTTATGAACTCAATAATGGCTGAGGAAACAAAGTTAAATTGAAATCCAGTAAAGACATTTCTTTTGAAGAATGAAATTATTTGTGCAAGTGCTTTTGCTTCAGATGATCTAAGACAGAGATTTACTACCTGGGAATGCTAAGAGAATGGAGAGCTGATTTGTCCTTTAGACAGTCATTCTCAAATATTAGATAGAATCATCAAGCCTTTGGCAGCTGCTCAATTACAGTCAATAATTGGGCTTACACAGCCCTTGAACATCACTGCACATCCTTGCAACTTCTGCCTCTGTGATTAAATTCCCTAACGATCTGCTGGCAGCAACAGTTAACATGTGAGATGGTTCTTCACACATGCTTACTGGCTAGAATATATGTTCTTGAGAAGTATTTCCATACTATTTTGAGGATATTTTATTGAGCCTTTTGACTTTTATGTCTATAAAGATATTTTTAACGCAGCAAAAATTAGCTCCTTAATTAATAGTCTGCGACAAAAGGTCTATTGCTGTGACAGTCTGGTCATTAACAATGGATTGTGGATTATGGATTATCACAGAAGTAGTATTGTTTCCAAAATAATTAGGTAATAAAATAGATTAATTATTAGGCAGTCATGCTATAACTGATTGTTCTGTGGTATGAAGGTTGCAGTTTATTGTCTTCTCATTTGAAATACACACAGCATATAAGATCATAAATTATACCTTCTTAGACGGAATGTCTAAAATGTGTGTATGAAAACAATAACAACACAAAATTAGCTCAACAGCTGGCAACATTATCTGGGTACTTTCACACAGAATATCTCTATTGTTTAAATTAATTAATCTATTTCAAGGAAACAATTTATAAATTGTCAATTACACAGTGATACACAGACAGCAAAATTATATTTACAGTAATGTAAATGCATAACTAATTTAAATGTCAAAAATGATAAAATGGTTAAATTTATTTTTTGAAATATAAAAACATGAAATAATTGTTAAGTTCTTATGAAAAGAATATGTTAACAATGTATTATTAACTGATAAAGGGATTCTCAGATAAAGCGTATGTAGAGTGAGACAAAAGAAAAAAAGAATACCAGTAGTTATCTTTGTATTGAGTGTTTATTTTATATTCTTCTACATAATTCTCTTTTTCTCAGCTTTATCATTCACCACATTACTGTTAAAATCAAAGATGAAAATATTACTTTAAAATAAATATTTTGTAAAATTTAATGTCTATAAAAGTTCAAGCAATTTCTTTTTTTTTTTTTTCCTCACCCGAGGACATATTTACATTTTTTGTTCAGACAGAGTGGGAGGGGGAGAGAGAGAGAGAAACATCGATGTGAAAGGGACACATCGAGTGGCTTCCACCCCCGCACGACCATCCAGGGCAGGGGACAAACTGCAACCGAGGCACGTGCCCTTAGCAGGAACCAAACCCGGGTCTCTCTGGACCGCAGGCCAACGCTCTAACCGCTGAGCCAAACCAGCCAAGGCTCAAGCAATTTCTATGTACATTTTAAACCACAAAAGATATGTGTAAGCTTACTAATGTAATTTAACTATTTTAGATATTTTTATGTTTTTATCATCTTTATTGTTGAGAGTGTTACAGATATCTCCCCCTTTTTTCCTCTATTACCCTTCTCTACTCAGCTACCACCCCACCCCAAGCCTTCATCACTGTATTGTCTGTGTCCATGGGTGATGGCTATAAGCACATACATTCTTTGGTTAATCCCTTCCCGTCACCCCCATCTCCGTTCCTCCTGAGAGTCCTCTGTCTGTTCTATGTTTCTATGCTCTGGTTCTATTTTATTCATTAGATTCTATACATAAATGAGATCATGTGACATTTGTCTTTCTCTCACTGGCTTATTTGCTTAACATAATAATCTCCAGGTCTTTCCATGCTGTTTCACAAGATAATAGATCCTTCTTTTTTTTTTTTATAGCTGCAGAGTATTCCTTTGTGTAAATATACCACTGCTTTTTTAATTTATTAATCGGCTGATGGACACTTGGGCTGTTTCCAGATCTTAGCTGTTGTAAATAATGTTGCTATGAATATAAGGGTGCATATATTCTTTCTGTTTGGTGTCTTGGGTCTCTTAGGATATATTCCTAGAAGTAGGATCATGGGTCAAATGGCAGTTTCACTTTTAATTTTTTGAGGAAACTCCACACTGTTTTCCTTAGTGGCTGTACCAGTCTGCATTCCCACCAGCAGTGTACTAGGCTTCCTTTTTCTCCACATCCTCACCAGCACTTGATGTTTTCTTAAAATATAATTTAATACTGCTCTTTGTTCAGAATTTAAAAAATAAATCTTTCAATATTGTCTTCTTCCTTATTAATTCCCAGAATTTAATATTATGCCTATTGGATATGGTGTATAATATTTGTTATCATTTAGGAGCATACATTGCATCTTTTTTCACAGCATCCAGACTTACAAGGTATTAACTTCAATTTTCTGGAGGCCATTCCTATATACGTTAAAAGCCACTGCTTCTCTATGATGTAGTACACAATAAGTTCAATGGATCCCATGAGCATTTTCCCATAGGATGTCATTTCTCTCCACAGCATATTCTGTGGACAGAAAAATGTATAGAATACTATCATTGGTTATGATAAAAATAGCTGACACTCATATAAATAAGATTGTGGCAGAAGCATGAGATACGGAAACAACAAACCCAAAACTAGAAAAAAAAGATCTCTGCTAGTAGTCTTTTAAGGGCATTGCAATGACTGCTAGTTAAATCAAGTATGAGCCAAACAATGAAGACCAGAGCATATTTGTTAGTCTCAGAGAATCTATGTACCCCAAAACATAACAAAAGCAATGGTCTGGTTTAGGGTGGTCTGTTAAAGTAATTTGGCAAGTAAAATTACTGTAGGTTTTACTAAAGTAATTTGGTACCATATATTAAAATTATAGATACAGATGTGATTTGCTTAGCAAACACAGTTTTGAGGACCAACACCCTCAAAGTACATGCAGCAATATAAATTTATAGATTCAAGCCCAGATGCTACAGCATTGCTTCGAATTATCAGTGATTTAAAACAAACACAATGCATTAAAGTTAAAATTTATTTTTATTTGTGTGTAATTCTATGAGATTTGCAGTAGCTGTTGACACAGTGATACTTGTCTATGGACTTTGATTAATTAGGCAGAAAAAGTTAGGAAAGTGAGAGAAATTAATTAATTTTATATAAATATTTAGAAAAAGACGGCTTTAAAAAAGAAAATATGCTAGAAGACACTTATTTTATTGTTACTAATATGTACATGGATAAATTGTAGGAAAAAGGAATAACATAAGCATTAAAAAATTTAGTTCTAGAATTTGATTTCTCTATCATATATATTTTGCTATGAAATATACAAATTAAGATTAAAGTCTGATTGACAGGGGAAAGTTACTGGATTTGGCTTGAATTAAATGTCTTTAATGTGCACAAAGTGAGTAAATCATAAAAATATAACAAACTAGTAAAGAACATAGTCATATTGTTGTTGTTTTGTTTTGTTTTGTTTTGTTTTTAATGCTTGATACCAACTTTTGCTTAAATCTGCATAGTCAAGCATGTTAAAATCTCCTCTGAGTTTATATTGGGGAGGTGACAACAATGGCATCTTAGAAAGCTCTTGCTTTCTAAGCTCTTGCCTTCTGCAGTGGAACACAGAATGTGCAGCTGCACAGAGAGCAATAACTTTTTTTTTTTTTTAATCCTCATCCGAGGACATTTTTCCATTAGGAAGAGAGAGAGGGAAACATCGATGTGAAAGGGACACATCGAGTGGCTGCCACCCGCACGACCAACCAGGGCCGGGGACAAACTGCAACTGAGGTACGTGCCCTTAGCGGGAACCGAACCCGGGTCTTTCCGGACCGCAGGTGGACGCTCTAACCGCTGAGCCAAACAGGCCAGGGCGAGAGCAATAACTTTTAAAGACATTCAGAAAATAGCTGAGTAACTCCCACATATTGAATAACTAAGCAAATGCCCACATCAAACTGGTCAAAAAGGCAGACACATTCTCACATACACCCCATCCACAGTTCAGTGCCATACATTTGGGAGGAAACTTCCAATTGTCAGCTTCTCCCTGAGGAGTGAAGTATTTGTACTGCACATTTAACAACCCAACTTTTAACACTCCTACCTGAGGGAAAGGCCCCCAAAGCATCTAGCTCTGAAAGCCAACAAGGCTTGTGCCCATAAAATCCACCAGATTGTAGAAAACAAAGGAGCAGTTGTTAAAAGGCAGATGAGGACTTGCCATAGCTATTCCCCCAGCTCTCAGTCCAAAGGAGCAGGCAAAATCATGCATCTCCCACTCCTTTCCTGAAAGGAGACCATCTACATACTTTGAAACCTGCTGCCGAAGGTTCAAGCTTGTAATTTCACACACATTTAGGTGCTAGCTCCAATGCACCCCACCAAGAAACTGGCAGACATCTCCCTGACCATCTCCCTTTGGCCAGCTCCAAGTCACCAGTGTCTCCCTGAGAGGAGTCTGTACACATGTCTGTGACAAAACATATACCACTGCCAGAGCAGTTGATCAAGAAAAAGAAATAAAAGACATTCAAATTTGAAAATCACATGATATGTATAGAAAACACAAAAGACTCCACCCAAAAATGTTTAGAAATAATCAATGAATTCAGTCAAGTTCATGGATAAAAAGTCAGATGCATTTCAATATACTGACAACAAACTAGTGGAAAGAGAAATTAAGAAAAAATCCCTACATATGAGTGAAATAACAGAGTTCCTAGCTTTTTCTGACTGACTTATTTCACTTGGTATAATATTTTTAAGGTCTCATGTATCATAGAAATGTGCACTTGAAACCTATATGATCCTATTAATCAATGTTTTCCCCAAAATTAAATAAAATTAGAAAAATAAAATAGTCCTGTTTACAGTGTCATTAAAACAAATAAAACATTTATGAATAAATTTATCCATGGTGTAAAAAAATCTATACACTGAAAACTGCAAGGTTGATGAAAAAGATACAGAAGACAAAAATAAGTGCAACGGTATTCTTTCTCATGGATTCATTAATTAACAAAATTAATATTGTTACAATGTCCATACTTTGTAAAGAGATCTACTGATTCAATCCAATCCCTATCTAAATTCCAATAGCATTTTTTTTTTTTTACAAAACTGTAAATAGTGTTATTGTTATTTTTATTAAACCACAAATGATCCTGAATAGCCAAAGCAATTCTGAGAAAGAACAAAGCTGGAGACATAATGATCTCTGATTTCAAAGTGTTACAAAGCTATAGTAATAAAAACAGTATGGCATTGGCATAAAAATAGACATAGATCAATGAATTGAATAGAGGAAGCCCAGAAATATACCACGCTTATGTAGTCAACTAATTTATAAGAAAGGAGGCAAGAATATAAAATGGGGAAAAGGCAGTTCCTTCAATAAATGGTGTTCACATATAGCCAAATGGAAAGGAATACAATTTGGTGCCTATTTTATACCACATAGAAAAATCAACTCAAAGTAAATTAAAGACTTGCGGGTAGCACCCAAAATGTAGAAGTCCTAGAAGAAAACATAGGCTAAAGTTTCATGACATTGGTTTTGGCAATGATTTTTTGGTCTGACACCAAAAATAAAGGCAATAAAAGCAAAAATAAATGTGTGTGACTACATCAAACAAAAAGCTTCTATTCAACAAAGAAAACCATTAATAAAGTGAAAAGTCAACCTATGGAATGGAAAAAAGTGTTTGCAAACCCGTGTATCCAATAAAGGTTAATATCCACAACACCTAAAGAGCTCATGCAACTCAACAACAAACTAACAAACAAACAGACAAATAACCTGATTAGGAAATGGGAAAATAAACTGAAT
The DNA here is from genome assembly GCF_014108415.1 of Molossus molossus. NCBI lineage: Eukaryota > Metazoa > Chordata > Mammalia > Chiroptera > Molossidae > Molossus > Molossus molossus. The sequence goes on along the minus strand of NW_023425366.1, from coordinate 24,909,385 downwards.
GCACTTGTTTCCAAAGTAGACTTTCAAATTTCTAACAGATACCTGAAAAGATGCTCAACATCACTAATGAGCAGGGAAACGCAAACAATAATCACAATGAGACATCACCTCACACCTGTTAGAATAATTAGCATCAACAAGAGAAGGGATAGCAAATGCTGAAGCAGATGTGGATAAAAGGGAGCCCTGTACGCTGCTGGTGAGAATGAAACTGGTACAGCCACTGTGGAGAAATTTGGAGGTTTCTCAAAATATTAAATTAGCACTTCTATGTGCTCCAGCAATTACACTTCTGGATATATCCAAAGGAAATAAAAGCATTATTTTAATGATATACCTGCATTAACATGTTCATTGCAGCGTTAATTCACAATAACCAAGGTATGAACACAACCTAAGTGTCTGTTAGGGGACCAATGGATCAAGAAAATGTGGCATACATCTACAATGGAATATTTTTCCACCTCAAAAAAAGAAAAAGAAAAAGAAATCCTGTCATTTCTGACAACATAGATGAAATTAGAGTGCTTTATGCCAAGTGAAATAAGCCGAACAAAGACAGATACTATAAGGTATGACTTATATGTGGAATCTAAAATATATATAAACTAGAAACAGAATAGAAAAATGGTTGTCAGGGGTTTGGCAGGAAGAAAGGGAGGGTTGGAGATAGGGGAATGGAAATAGGGAGAAATTTATAAAACAATACAAACTTTCAGTTATTAGATGAATATGGTCTATGGATCTAATGTATAATATGGTGACTATAGTTGATAACACTGTATTTTGTAAGGTAAATATGTGAAATGATGGATGTGCTAATTCAATAGGAGGCCTTTTATTTACAATTTTGCATACTTTAACTATCTTACACTTTTATTTGTCAGTTACAAATCAATAAAGCTAAAATCAATCTTCCCTGATTTTCTGTACAAGCTTTAAGGATGCTTGAACCTGGTCACTGTTTCCAAGGTTCTATTTTTTTCTTTAATTTATGTTTCTGCCTTTCATTCTTTGTCATCTAATAAATCGAGAAGGCATAGAACTTAAAGTGTCATTCTTGCTTGTCTTGAACATGAAACTCTAGTGCTATATTTATATAAAATGGCAGTTGCTGCTTTGTGATACAGCAAACTGGGAAACATTTACCCCTTGTAAACATGAGCTATATGAATCATTAATGACATGGGGGAGATCTCCTGCTAAGAAAATAAAGCCCTGACTTTAGTCACAGGCAAGATGAGAAAATCAAGCATCGAATAAGGTAATTTGAAAATGAGACTGTTTAGAATTTCCAGGAAACAGATTTATTTTGCTTTATTTTTTCAATAATTTTGAAAGATCAATATCAGGAGTGCTACCAGCATCTGCAAACATTAACAAAATCTGCTGCAGTACAACATGTTATTTGATAAAATTGAACTGAAGGTCAAAGAAGCATATTTTTATTTATTATTTATTTCAAGCTAACTAATAATAAACCATCCTAAAACTTTACTGAAAATGGGTTAGAATATAACATTATTAAAGACATGATGATGGCATACACAATGTTTTTTTGGAAAACTCTCTTGGCATATGGTAAAGCCAGCACAACTGGCCTCTATCCAAGTTTTGCTACTAACCCAAAACATTTTATTGGTACCTCCAAAGATTTTACTGGTACCCAAACCTTTTATGTGTACCTTAAAATCCATGTTGTTTAGATATTTTAAAAGACATTGTTATAATATAAACTGCTTTTTTACTTTTATATGTCTTTTTAAAATTTAGATTTTCTTTTATTTTATGGATATATGGAGAAAATGCATCAAAGTTTTTTATCCTTGGTGAAAACTTTGGCCAGTTCTTACAACCCTTTAAACATGGTACTTTTTGCATGCGTGTCTCAAAATATATTTTATTATTTCAAGTTTTTATTATTTAATTCAGATTTCTATTTAATCTATGAAACATATATTTGCTGCTTATTTGCTATATGCCTAATCATCGTTTAGTATTTTAAATCAAGTTTTTACTGTCTGGCTTTTAAATTAATAGATATTTATCTTTTTGTCTACTCATATTTGTTTTCTCTAGTTTTGGACTTTTTATGTTAAAGATGCATTTAGTTCTTGACTCAACTGGCTAAGGTTTGGTTTAGGTTTTTCAATTTTGCTTTTTAAAAAAAGTACTATGATTTTAAATTTCTAAAAATACATTGCTTTAAGGAAAAAATGTCAATTTTCTGTAGATGAATACTCACTACAACTGTCTGCATGATAGTAGACATCAGATAGGTTCAGCATGGTTTGAAAATCTAGAATCTGGACCAGGAGAGGTTGATCAATGCATAATATTAAAGTAATATTTTTAGAGCAAAAAAGTGAGATGAGAAAAATGTTTAGAAAAAAAAATACAAGTAAACTAGCTTTATGCAGCCAATGTTCAAATTTCTTAGATGATATCAATGAGAGCCAAGGAATAAAAATGAATAACACATGTTTATATATATATATTACTAGTGGCAACTGGAATTGTGAGCCTGGCTGAATAGATGTCCATAAATTTAGTAAGAAGACAATGAGCCCAAAAGGACTTAGCTTATAACTCAGGAAATTGCAGGCCACATGAGCTTCACTTGTATTAGTTCTACTTGGCCCCTAATTTCAATGGGAGTGACATGAAGCGGGCTCAGATAAATTCTGCGTACACAGAGATTTGTATTACAGTTGAGGAACACTGATCTTAAGAAACCTCGGTTTTATAGCGGGGTTGTTAACAGGACCACCCATCCTCTTCTCCAGAGAGACATCAGCAAGTCTTCTTCATGGAGAGGATGGGGACTTTACTATCTGAGAATGGCGCTGAGGAGGGTAGAGACTTAATCTGCTCTCAGTGGGGAGGGATACACTATCTCTGACTTCCAAGGCTATTTTCTATGCAACCATTCTTGGGAAGATAATCTGAGAGGTAGAAACACCACAGAGAATTGCTTCCCCCAAAATAATAATGAACAGCTTTACGAGTTGAAAATTGTCAATTCTGAATGTTAGATACAAGTTTTATACTGCATTGTTTTTGCAGTGTTCTGTATTATTTTAAAATTAAAAAATTAAGTTATATATTCAGTTCATAGAGTGATCGTAAGGTTAATAAATCATTGATAATTGTCCATTTTAGAGCAAAAGTTTGCCTTGATTTCCACGTGTAACATGGTACCTAATCTAGGTATCTGTTGTGTAAACCACTCAGTTTGTAGTATTTTGTTATGGCAACCTAAGCAGACTATGCCCTGTGGAACACAAAACAGGGACATGTCATAGAACACAGGGCTACATTGCACTGAGTAAGCTTAAGTAATGTGCCCAGATCTACATACTTTATTATTTTTTTTAAGAGCTAGAATTTATCTTCTCTATGTGAATTCTATGAAATGATGTCAATGTCACCATATATTATGTAACAGCTTATGACACTTAACCCATGGTAGCATATATTGAGTGACATAATTACGTGAAGTGTTCACTGTTACCTTGTGATAGAGAATATTTTGAGAAAGAAGCAACATGTCATTTAAAATTATATGTTTACTTGATTCTTAATATTAAGTTTCTGATTTAGTTACACTAAATTTTGATATATCATTAAATATATTTCATAAAACATATTCAATACATATAAAGAGGTAAATGTTTAATATTTTAAAATGTAAATGATCACCTAAAAACAATATGTAAAAGAAAAATAACAATACTAATAAATAGTATAACAGGTAGTTCCTGTAATAGTAATACACATTGCCAATGGACATATGCAATTATTTAAATTTTATTTCAAATTGCTAAAAAATAAACTAAAAATCATACCATATTTTACTTATTGCACCATCAAAAGTTGAAGATAGATAATATGTAATTCTGACAAAGTTATGATAACTATATGATCACTTATTTATGGTAAAAAATGTAAATTGGAAGAACTTCATTGTAAGTAATTGAGCAGTGGTTATGCGTTCTTAAATGTACTTATATTTGACCAAGGTTTTTATTTTTAGAGATATATTCTCTAAAAGTAATTGAATGTTCACAAAACATAATGTAAAATGATTAATTTAGCATTGATTAAAAATTGAAATTACTTAAATGGCTAAAAAGGAAATAGTAACCTCAAATAATGTGAAAATAGCCATTAAAACGAATAAATTATGTATATATTATTCTAGAAAGATTATGAAGGCATATTTTAAGTAAAAATACAAAATTATATTCATTATATGATGTCATGTAAATGTTCAATTACATATGTATATATGAGCAAATGAATGCATTCAAAAGATGAAAAATTATTTAGATTTTCAATAAGGGATTTTGAATGAAATTTACTGAAATTTGGTCTCCTAGTACTTGATGAGGGGGGAAAAGGAGAATTTTGCCAGATTCTGGAAAAACATATGTTAGCAAGATGAAAAAAGAGGTTTGACAAAAATGTAAATATTAAAATGAGCAAATTAAAGAACATTATTTGCAAAAGACAAGTGACTGTTTTGGTCAAGACCAAATCATAAAATAAATAGAGAAAATGTTCTGCAAATGACTTGTAAGTACTTAATAAAAGCATTCATTTATGAAACAAAAATGTAAAGACTTGATGATTCCACAACCCAATAAGGTGCAAATAGAGCTGTGGTAACAAAACTACAAAAATGCATGAATAATAAATGTGTTTCATATAGTACAAAACAGAACAGATGGAGTTGAAAATAAAACCTCTGCCACAGTAGAGAAAAGAATTATTAAAATTATGGAATGCAGAGGGAAAAGACCAAGATCAAAGCAATTAGATGAATCACACTAGACGAAGAGAACAAAGATGTTCCAACATGAGAATCACTGTCAACTATGATGTAGAAAAGCCAGTAGAATTTAAAAAAATCATCCATCCTAAATGGATGAAATTTTCTTAGAAGTAAAATTTTAAATATATCTGCAGAAAATTACAATACACAGTGTTCCAGAAATAATACTGGCAGAACAATTTGCCCCAAGAAATAGCCGGTGATGACACTGAAATGGAAGAACTGAGTATTGTCTGGCACACAGGGATAAAAGGAAAGTTAGGTATGAGCAGGAAATTCAGACTAGCTTCTGACTTACCCCATGGAAGTGTTTTAGGACAAAATAATAGCACAATAGCTATGGGGTTCTGAAGGAAATAAAAGGTAAAGTGTTGCACAAGACCCATATATTAAGTAAGTTGTCATTCAACCATGATAATAGGAAAGTGTCATTTTCTACATCAAAATAAAAATAAGAAGAAATAAACAACCAGTAGGCTTTTCTGGAGAAAGTGAAGAAACAAGGAGAGAGACAAACTAACAAACACCTTTTTGACAATTAAAGAATCATGTAATAAATGAAGAAAGGAATTGTGACCATCCAAACCAAATAAATGTAGACTTAGTATCCATGGTAATGAAATTTCTATGACAAGGCACGTATTATCTACACCAGTAATGTAACCTTAGGGTATGAAAACAAGTCCAAGATTTTGCAGTATGCTAGCTCACACAGAAATAATTAAATCTTCCAGCCTCTTAATATTTTTCACATTTTTTCTTAAATTTTTATATATCTTAATGAATAAGTGTTCTGTAAAGAGTACATATATTTATATAATACCACTGTAAAACATTTAATTGCTCTCCTTTTTTCTTTTACATTTAACTAAAATAAATATAGTTTATGTTAAAAGTAAAATTTATAGTATGACCTCAGTGTTAAGTAAAATACCTTCCTTTCTTCTTTTTTTCCCCTCGCTTTTGCTCTTTCCTTATTTCTATTTGTCTTTTTAAAGGCATAGCATAGCAACTGGAATGCTCTCTACTGAATGGTCAAAATGTCATTCCAGGCTTTCTTTTATATGTTTGAACTTGTTCTTGGTATGTATTTTATATTGCTTTTTAAAAATAAAATAAAATAAAACAGTCATTACTAAGACAAAGATATAAGAAAAAAAGGTCTATAAGGATGCATATCAAAATTTAAAAATTTTGTGCTTGAGAAATTAGATTGAATATAGGCAGAAAGCATAATGAGAAATGTTTAAATTGGTACTTTCTAATATTGATACTACTTTAACAAAATCATTACTAGCGTATTTATTACTAATAAAATATAATGTAGTGATATGAAAAGCATATTTCCATCTTTGTACTTTATGTATTCATGAAATTGTCTAATCTGCTACAGAGACCATCAGAAAAATCCATTGATTATATAAAAATTTGTTTGTTTGTGTGTTTGTTTTCATATTAAGCAAAGGAGGACACTAACAAGCAAAGCAAGAAAGACACTGACATATATATCCATGTGCTGTGTGTCTCGGCTGGATAGAATTAGGGAAGAGTGGGCAAAGATTTTGGTTAGAAAGGAATTAGTCATATAGATTTGTAAACAGGCTAGTTGCTGGAATTGTCAGAAGTCCATGGAGTGTTTAACTTTGTACAGAATCTTTGTTAATTTATGTTGAAACAGGTTTTTGTGTGTGGTCTTACTTGGGTTCTGAACAAGATACTTCCATAAAACAGTTTGCACTGACATAATTTGTATCATAGGCCACGTTGACTTCTTTAGAGTCATAATGGTTTGTTTTACAAACTATGGTTTCCTTTCATTTCTCAGTCTAACCTATATTTAACTATTTTTTATCTCAGACACTAGATTATCTATGTTGAATGCTTTGCTTGTCAAAGAGAGTTCAAGTAACTTCTCTCTTTTCTTCTGGCACTTTTAAATTACTAAGTATTTTTCTTAAACCAAGGTGACTTGTGAAATAATCTCTTTTTGAGCAAGAAAAGTGGAGAAAAGAAAATATATTACCTAAAATATTCTCAGGTTATATTTAGATAATTATATCACATGAATTAAAATGAGAATTTACTGTGTAAAGAAAACATTACTTTGCTTTTCTTACTTTTTTTTTAACCACAGAGAATTTTTTTTTGTATTTTTGTATTTTACTGCAAAAATCCAAACTTTTCATCAGGAAGTAGAAAGAAAAGCAAATATATGGTTATACTTGTACCCACATAATTTTAATCTTGATATTAAGAAATCAATACCATTATTATGTTTTCTCTTTCTGGATTTTTTCCCCCTAAAACCTAACTAGTATTATGTGGAAAATCTACTCAGGCATTTAAAAAAATAAAATAAAATTTACCATATAGCCAGGTTTCGCCACACTGGTCAATAGTGTTAAGTATTGGTTATACTGTACTTCTCCACGTTTCCATCTTGCAAAAGAGATCCCTATCCCCTTTAAACAACAAGTCCCCCTTTTCTATCCTCCCAGTTACTGGTATCCACAATTTTACTTTGTTTTTTTATAAATTTGACCACTTTACATAACCACATATATGTGGAATCCTAAAGTACCTTTTTATGTAACTGGCTTATTTCACATGCAAATTGTCCTCAAGTTCATTCATGTTGTTCCATGTGATCGAGCTGCCATCCTGTTAAGGACTGGGTGTAAGAGATAAACTGCTTTCCTGACTTTTGTGCTTAATACATGTGTCCTAGCTTTGCTTTCTTGTATAATAACCAACAGATAGTTGCTCTAAGAGAAACATATATTCAGATTATCTTTGTATTAACCTAGAGGCTTAGCCCAATGCTAAAGTGAAGCAGCCAGTATGAGGCTTCAGCTAGACTTAAGCAGGTCTGCTGTACATTTATTATTTAAATAAAACAAAGCAATTTAGGGAATTACTTTACTTTTGTTTAAAAATAAAATTTTGTTATGTGCATTATACATCGATATCACTTTAGTTCTTTTAATGAATTAATATTAATTATTATAGACTTATTTTTAAAAATTTTAGAGAACTAAATAAATACATTATTTTTGGTAATGTATCCAGTCCTTTGTAAATAAAAATAACTTGTCTTTATAAGAGTTAGATAAAATGACATATTCTGCTGAGTATGTTATTTACCTTTACTCATTTATTTGATCTGTTGTAACAAGAATCTCTAGCTTAGTAGATAGATAAAATTTTATTCAAATATGAAGCAAAGTACTTAGTTTAGTTTATATGTCTATGGCACAGCCCTGTTGCTACCAATAAAGCATGAAAAAAGGGGGCCTTTTTACATAGTTGCAAAAAAAAGGCAATTTGTACAGAATGGATACTACTTTGTAATACATGAGAGAGAGCCATGGCTAGCTTATATATCTATATTTTGTTCAAGTCACAAAAGGGCTTGGCTTTACAAGATAAATGGTTTATATGATGAAGATAGTGACTTCATGTTCTTACTCCTATCCACATATATTTCTCCATTTTCTTAACTTTTCTTTTTCTCATCCTTTTTTCTCCTTTACTACTTCCTTATCTATTGTCTCTTATTATACACATCATATATGAATTTATTATAGTTGAAATGACAACACAAATACATATTTTAAAATGAAATACAAAGTAATAAAATGGTTTATTTGAACTCAGGTAAAGCTGAGGAATCACTTATCTGTTCCAATATCATCTGTCTCCACATTTCTGCCTGTGTGATCCTTTAATTCTTACAACACACTTTCTGAGCACAAACCAGACAGTTAATTCTGTGGTATTTGAATACATCTCATGAGAAACGAGGACATCTGAAGCTGTATTTTGTTAATTTCTGCAGCAGACTCAGAGTTCCTTCAGCTCAGCTCTCTGACAATTCTCAGTGAAAATTTAACAATACTTTTTACCTCATTCTGCAGAAATTGTATTGGTTTTTTACCCTCACCAAGAATATTAACTTTTTGTGAAACCATTTTATATGACATGTTCATATCTGCATCCCAAATGACTAATACAGTACCTGAAATATGACGAAATTATTTTGGAATGAAAGAATTATTTCTTATTATCACTGTGGCATCATAAGGATCAAAGATTTTGAAATCAAATCTGCAGTTAATATTCTTCCTGTACCGAATAAGAGATAACTGAAGTCTGAACCATCAACTATCAGTGTGACATCTCTTTCATGTTTGTTACTCTATCTTTTGGAACTTTAATTTATAACATATGTACTACTCTTTTCTAAAATCATATCGCTACTCTAGAAGTGCTGGTGCCAGAGGGCTCCTTTCATAAGTCTCTTTCTGTGCTGAAACCAGCTTCACTTAGAGAGGCTGTGCCTTAGGTCATTAACCTAGCCTCTGTTTTTTATTGATTCACCCTTATTTTAACATTATCCCCTCTAAGAGGTGTTTAATTTCTAGAGAGGAAGCAGATTTCTAAGATTTGTAAACATATTGATAAACTATTCCAAGCTAGTGTTTACTGGATTTTGGGAGTGGCATTGTATTTGCAGAGCTAAAGTCATCTGAAATTACTCTTCTAGGCATAAAAACTATAGTTTTCTGCATGTGTTTTGATATTTCAAAAATGTTTATATAAAGGCCGGCATGTGAAGTTACCCCTAAACTGACATACCTTTGATTTCTAACTTGTCACCTTGTGAAACATGCTATTAAAGACTATATGTGCCCGACTGGTGTGGCTCAATGGTTGAGAATCAACCCATGCACCAAGAGGTTGCAGATTTGATTCCTGGTCAGAGCACATGCCCCAGTTGTGGGTCAAATCCCCTTGGGGGGGGGCATGCAAGAAGTGGCCAATTGATGTTTTCTCTCCTTGATGCTTCTCTCTCTCTTTCCCTCTCCCTTCTACTCTCTCTAAAATCAATAAAGAGAAAAAAAATTACCAAAAAAAAGATCATATGCAATGGAAATAAAAAAGTCCTTATCAAAGGAAAAAATATTATAAAAATAATATTTTAAATATATATCTATGTTATATATATTTATATTTATTATTAATATATAATAGTAATGGATCTTTACCATTAATCATATTATCATGTTCTTTTTTTACTCAAAAATCTTTACATCAATTTCATCAAAAGTAATTTGAAATCAACATAAAATTTTTAAAAAGTAATATAATCCCTAGAAATATTACATGACTTGATCTGTATACCAAAGTCATTAAATAGTAGAAAGAACTAGAATACAAGTTTTCTGTAATTTAGGTTTGATTTAAGGAAGCCTCATTAATAATATACAAAACAAAATAGTAAGAACTACACATATAATTGCTAGTAATTGGCCTTTTATTCAGTTGATGACAGCATGCCATCTAGTACTAACTGGAATCCCAAGAGAAAATGGACTAATGCTGAAGGATTCCTCCCTAACTATGTTGCACCCCACATGACAAGTAATTGTCCCTAGCTACATGACACATGTTCAGACTTTGATCTGACTTGTGTTCATGAGAGACTGAGCTATTATCTACATTTATATGTTTCCTATGGAATATTAAATATTTAGAATGCTAATACATGTTCAATATGTTTCACTTTAAAAGAAATTATGTAATTTATGCATAATAAAGTAAATACTCTAATTAAGTAGTCATAAGACTATATTCTGTTTGTTACTTTAAGATGAGGTTCAATTTAAATATTTTGTCATCTCATTTAGCTAGTAAATCAACATGAGAAAATCCCACTGTCAGTGAAGCCATGTTTAATAACAAGGTCTTTTACAAAATTTTGATTAATTAAAAATTATGTACTAAAAGACTACAGTGAAACAGGCATTCAGTTCATGTGACAGTGCTCAAGGCTCAATTACTCCATTCTAAAATTTCACATGATATAAAACTGTAAACCTGAAATACAGTAGTATGACATGGAAGTAATACTTTTGTGTAGAAGTCTGTTGATTTGATATATTCTAACATTGCTTAGGCAGTCCTATATTTTACATGTCAAGTTAAAGCAGTTAGCTAAGATTCATTTTGTAGTATCATTTACACATTTCAAGTGAAGAAAAGGCTTTTGAAGACTATGCAGATTTATAAAATAATATTCAAACTGTAGAAATGTCACACATTTGCCTAATTGCCTCATGTATTTTTCACATGGTCTTTATAGAAGTCTAAGAAAGTAAGAAATAAAGTTACCTTGTACTTTAATTTCATTAGTAGAGATTTATCAAATTAGTATAGATTTCCTTCTTTTGTTTGATTTTGGAAAATATGTTTTATATTCTATCTTGATCCTACTAACTTCTCAGTCATTTGAAATCTTCATCATGCTTTCCCCCGCCCCTTTCTATTTTATTGAAAGTGCACCTTTTGAGGTAGGTCCTACTGATCTTTTGAAAAAGTCCAAATAAAATGTCTAAATTCCCCCAAATTTCACTTTCTGTTACAGTTAATAATTTTAGTCACTGGGTAATAATTTTTTTCAAATATTGATTAAACTAAATAAATTTGTGATATTTAATTTTTAAAAAGATCAAGAGTGATCTAATAAGAAGTATGATGTGACAAAGCAAATGAAGATGACTGTTTATAAAAATGCTGATATTTATAAATTTCAATTACTGTGAGGGCTAAAGAGATGTTAATTTGTACATTACTGTGTTTGTACACAGACAACATATATATATATATATATATATATGGTTATTCTATGAATGTATACAGAAAGAAGAATAAATGCTAGTGAAAAGCTTCAGGAATGGCAGAGAAAGGAACTTCAAAAATAATCTTTATAAAAGGAAAAGAAAACTGGCAAACATTATCAGTCAAATTTTCAGAGCATACAAATTAACTAAAGACTAGCAAAAACTGAAAGAGCATTTACTCAAGAAAAAACAGTGGCTGAGTCTTGTAGAGAATGGTGAACCTTGTGGTGTTCTAACCTGCACTAATAATATCTCCTTTTCCCCAGAAAGCAAAAACAAAAAAACAATAGCCTCACAACCATGACAGCTATCAAAACAAGTAGCCTGGTAGATCCTGCAAGGACAGAATGGATTTTGAATATCCAGAAGTTTCCTTTACAGAGGACTGTCATTATTTGGCCTGGAAACTCACTGCGATATTTGTTTTCAGGACTTTCTTTCATATGACTAGACTTATTCAAATATATGAAACTCAAAGGATGAAAAGCAAGATCAGTACAGAGAGGATTACCATCAAACACATTATAATCAAACTGTCAAAAGTCAAAGACAGAATTTTGAAAGCAGCAAAGAGAAATGAAGCTCCTCAAATACAAGGGACCCCCATTAGGCTATCAGTGGGTTCATCTGAACAAATGTATAGTAGGAAAAATTGAGATGATATATTTAAAGTGTTCAAAAAAAAAAACAAAAAAAAAACCTGACAACCAAGAATACTACACCCATAATAAATGAGAGAAAAACACTTCCCCGCAAAAAGCTGAGGGAGTTTATAACCACAAGACAAGTTTTACAAGAAATGCTGAAGAGAGTTCTCCAAGTTTGAATAAAGGATGCTAAGCAACAATGTGAAAACATACGGAAGTGTAAAACTCATTATTAAAGATGAGTACACAAACGCAGAATACTTTAATACTGTAATGATGAGTAAAACACGTTTAACCCTAGTATGAATGTTAAAACACAAAAGTATTAAACGTGACTATAGCTACAATAATTGGTTAATGTATAACAATATAAAACATGTAAATTATGATATCAATAGCATAAGATGTTGAAGAATGAGAGAAATGAAAGTGTAAAATTTTTGTATGTGATTGGAGTTGAGTTTCTATCAGCTTACAATAGATTGTTATAATCATAATATGTTTTATGTTTTATGGTAACCACTAAGAAGGGACATCTAGTTATATACAAAAAAATAAAGAGAAAGGAATGAAAACATACCACTAAAGAAAGTCATAAAATCACAAAAGAAGAAAGCAAGAGAAGCATAAAGGTAAAAAAGGAACTACAAAATAATAACAAAGAGGATACTTTGGAGGTGATGGATGTTTATGGTATACATTATAGTGATATTTTCACAGATGTATACTTATCTCCAAACTTGTCAAGTTGTATACAATAAATGTGTATATTTTTTTCATACGTCAATTATATCTCAATAATTTATTTTATTAAAAGGGTACAGAGCTAAATACAGCACAGAGAAACTGTTAAAAACAAAAAAACAAAAAGAGAATCCTGAAAATATAAAGAGGAAAATGACTTTAAGGTAAATGAATTTTTATCTCAATTAATATGTCATTAAAACAAGAATTAACTGTACAAAAAAGTATAAAAATAGAAAAAGGCAAAAGAGAGAATTACTTGTAAGAGTTACAAACATAAATGACATTTTATAGTAGCTCAGAACGTTTTTTTCTATGGGTAGACCAAACAAAGGATGACTGAAACACTAATGAATTCAACTTGTAATCAATAATTCTGAATTTACCTCAGTTTACTCTATGAAGATATTTACTCGTATCCTTTTGAGTGATATTTTACTTGATTAGGGACTTTCATCAGCTCTTTAAAGACTACTTAGAAGGAGGCAAAATAAATAAAAAGCAAGTAACTAATATGTTTAGAAATAAATAGAAAGAAAATGTATTTCTTTTAGAAAAGTGTTCCACTGGGCTAAAAATAGAATAATGCATTAAAATGCAAGGATTTTTTCCATCACCTTACAGTATACTATTTCTCCTGGTAAAAAGGTTTGAAATAGGCTATACTATCGTAAGCAGCAAGAAACACTTTTTCTAAAGACCTGAGAGCTTTTCAACATGGAAATGGAAACTAAACATAATATTTAGAAAATAGTTGCTTTCTTCCAAATGGAACCAAAGTACATCTATCTTTAAAGCCACACTGCATTTGGAAGCTCTCACATTTTATTTTGAAAAAAATTCCTTTACAACTATATATTCTAGTAGCCTTGAGCACAAAAATGAGAAACTATTCTACAGATTGAATAAATAACCAATTCTTAAGCCATCTTTGATAATTCAGTGAACATTCACAATAAAAACTGCACCTTAAATCTTTTTTTTAGGACAAGTTCATTTCTATGAAAAACAGATGTTATACTTTTGTCCAATGTTCTTATTGTGAACAATAAAGTCCTAGGTATAGAGACTATAATACTAGAAGTTAAAGACTGGGCCTCAAGACTGGATTTTAACATTAGAAACCAATATGTCTAAAAACTTAAATTAGAATAAAGTGATACATACATGTATTTTATAAATTTATGTACATTTTAAATATTGTAGTCTCTGTAGTAAAGAGAGTTGGCAATTAAACTCTCTTGTTCCCAGAAAAGTAGATTGAGTTGAAATCTAGATATTCATTTATAGAAGATTAGAAAAAATTATTACTTCTACCCACTGGAAAAATAGACATAAAAAAATTCCATATATTTTCAATGTTGATTTTTCATCATTGGAAGATGATGTTGATGTTTTTATCCCCTAGTAAGTGACTATTGGAGCTAGACTGGATAAATTAGAATTTATTTCCACCATTTAAAATCTTTGTTGGTTAATTTTTGATGTCAAACAAAGCACCTGAACCTATTAAAATAGCTTTTTCTCTCTGGGCGTGGAATTATTTTGTAACATTTCAACCAAGAGATCTGATAGAGTACCTCCTTGAGAACAATGGTGTAGAAAATTGAAATCAGACAGCATATCATATATACTTCCCCTTATATGCTGAACAAAAATGAGTTGTAAATGGTCGCAGGGGTTACGCTGATATTTCCACAGTAATAGTGAAGTCTGCCATTAAAAGTCTTAAGGAAATTTAAAAAACTTAGAGAGGCACTGCTATTTGAAAAATTTGTAATATGTAATAAATGGTTTTATTTATATAACCACAACAATATTTTTCAATTAAAGAAATAACTATTTTATTGACTGCCTGTAATGATGTGACCACAAACCAAATAATCCAAGCGCATCAACAACTTGACATAAGAAACAGATTGTCGCCCTGGCCGGTTTGGCTCAGCGGATAGAGCGTCGGCCTGCGGTCCTGAGAGACCCGGGTTCGGTTCCCGCTAAGGGCACGTACCTCGGTTGCAGTTTGTCCCCGGCCCTGGTTGGTCGTGCGGGTGGCAGCCACTCGATGTGTTCCTTTCACGTCGATGTTACTCTCTCTCTCTCTCTGTTCCTCTCTCTCCCTTCCACTCTACCTGAACAAAAAAAAAAATGGAAGGATGTCCTCGGGTGAGGATAAAAAAATAAAAATAAAAAAAAAGAAACAGATTGTCCTGTACAGACTCCAGGGGAAGTATGGCCTTGCACACCCAGTGAAACTGATACCAGATATCTGAAATCCACAACTATTACCTAGTAAATTTCCATTGTTTCAAGCCACCTAGTTGATGGTAATTTATTGCAGCGCATTTATAAGTAACACAGATATTGTTACCAGAAATAGGGTGCTTCTGTAAAAATGTGGAAGTGGCTTTGGGATTGGATAACAGAAGCTGGAAGAATTTTAAGGCATATGTAGAAAGAGCCTAGATGGTTTTAAACCTAACAGACTGTTAGAAATAAAAATATTAAACGCACTGCTATCCTTGGCCAGATTGCTCAGCTGGTTGGAGTGGCATCCTGATACGCCAAGGTTGCTGATTCGATCCCTGGTCAGGGCATATATAAGAATGAACCAATGAATGCGTAAATAAGTGGAACAAAAAGTCGATATTTCTCTCTCTTTTCTCTCTCTGTCCATTCTTGTCTCCCTAATACCAATCAATAAGTAACAAATTTAAAAGCACTACTATTGAGGGCTCACAAAACAATGAGAATTACAGTATAGAAAGCCTATATTGTCTTAGAGAATCTGTATCATCACAAATGAAAGACTGGCAACATTTGAAAGCTAAAGGCATTGACCATGAGAGCTCAGAAGGAAATGGGGACTATATGTTTTGAAACTGGAAGAATATAATATATAGTAGCAGAAACCTCGGCTAAATTGTGTTCTACATTAGTGTGGACAGCAGAACTTGAAAGTGGTGAACCTGAATTATAAATGAATAAATTTCTAAGGAAAGTGTTGAAACAGTGGCCTGATTTTCTCTTACTGGTTATGTTAAAATGTGAGAGAAAAGAGATAAAGAGGACTTGCAAAAAACAACCAGGACTTGATGATTTTGTAAATTTTCAGTCCACCCAGATTGCAGAAGATGCTGTAATTAGGAGATCAACTGTTAGCAAAACATACTATGTGGAGAAATCAAGGAATGGTGGGACAGACCTTTGCTGGTAATGAAGAGGTTAAGCATGTGACTACTGGATCTACTCAACCCTCTCAGCAGAAGCCAGGAATGGAGAAAAAGTTTATACAAGAAAGGTCTGTGCATGACTTTCTTGTCTAAAGATGTGAATCCCGGTGACCTACTGAGGAGACCACTGCCAGCTTGGACTGAAAAGGACAGAGAAGGGAAAAAAGAGAGAAGAATGTCAGACTTTCAAATTCCTATTGGCAGGAAATGGGCTGAGAAAGTCATTCATCTACAGACATGCACTGTCCTTGAGAAAAGGGAAGGGTGCCTCAAATGGCAACATGTCAGGCCTAGTGGGTAAAACCTCTGACCACAAAAGATTATCTCCAGGCCTTTAAAACTAATAACATTTAACCTGATGGATTTTGAAATTGTTTGGGACTACTGATCCCTTACATTTTTTTTTTTTTTTTAATTCTCATTGAAGGATATGTTTTTATTGATTTTTTTTTAGAGGGAAAAGAAGAAAGAGAGAGAAAAACTTTGATTGGTTGCCCTTCACACACGCCTTGAATGGGAATCAAACCCACAACCTAGGTATGTGCCCTGACTGGGAATTGAACCTGCAAACCTTTGGTGCATGGGATGATGCCCCATCCAACTGAGCCACTTGTCCAGGGCAAATCCTTATTTTAAAAAATGTTATCCTTTTTCAAATGGTAATATCTATAAAATGTTATCTTATTTTTACCTATGCTTGCATTTTAGGAATAAAACTTGTTTTCTATTTTCTTGTATTCACAGCTTGAGATGTAATTTGCCCCACTATGTATCATACCAAGAGTGTCACCCATATGTGTGTAAATGATTTAGATTTACTCAAATTAGGAACACTGAACTGATGATATTTAGATAAGATTTTAGACTTGGAATTGATGCTGTAATAGGTTGGCACCTGTGTATCTCTTCCATCTGGCTGTTCCTGAGTTATATCTTTTTATAATAAATGGATAATCTAATAAAGTAAAATGTTTCTCTGAGTTTTGTGAGCTGCTCCAGCAAATTAATCAAACCCGAGAAGAGGTTATGGGGACCTCTCTGTTATAGCCAGTTATCGGAAGCACAGGTGACAACCTGGATTTGTGATTGGCCTCTGAAGGGAAGGGCAGTCTTGTGGAACTGAGCTTTTAACTTGTGGAATCTGGTGCTACCTCTGAGTAGTAGGGTCAGAATTAAGTTGAATGGTAGGACATCCAGCTGGTGTCCAAGAATCACTTAGTGCTCTGGAAAATCTCAAATCCACATTGAAAATTGGTCTCAGAGCACTTTTACTTTACTTTCTCTCTTTCTTCTTTCTTTTGTATTCCTTTTATGAGTATATTACAACTTTTGTAGTTGTCCCATAGTATTTGGATAGTCTCTTCTGTTTTTCTCAATCTGCTGTCTTTCTTTTTGGTTTTCATGGACTCTATTGATATATCTTCTAGCTCAGAATTTCTGTCTATAGCTCTGTCTAGTTTACAAATAACACATCAAAGACATTATTAATGTTACAGTGTTTTTGATTCTTAATAAAGATGCTCCTCAACTTAAAATGGGGTTATTTCTTGATAAATAAACCCATTATAAATCGAAGATAGTGTAGGTTGAAAATACATTTAATACATCTAAACTACCAAACATTACAGCAAAGCCTAGTCCACCTTAAATGTGCTCAGAACACTTATGTAGACTTGAGTTGTATCTCAAGAGTAATTGTCTTCCTCCTCTTTTCATCAGAGCAGGAGACACAAATGGGCATTTTGTACACACGGTGGGATATAAAACACACGCACACACACAAAAAACCCTCTGGCAATATCGTACACTGTAGAGTATTTGTTGTTTACTGTCTGATCACATGGCCTGACTGGGACCTGGGGCTCCCTGACTTTGCTCAGCATCATGAGAGAGTATTGTAGTGCATATTACTAGACTGGGAGAAGACTAAAATATAAATTTCCAAGTACAGTTTCTACTGAATCACCATCTTAATGTTGAGTGACCACTAGCCAATCACTACTTCATTTTTAGTTCTTTTCTGTGAAAATCACTATGAATTACTTTTAAGACAACTAAAATTTTCCTAAAATTTGTCTTTCCTGGACACATCAACTTCATATTTTAAGATAAGTTCAAATGCAAAAATAGCAGCATGTTGCATGTTTATATATTACCATACCAACTGTTAATTGGTGACTTGCAACATTATTTATTTAAATGTAGTTAGGTAATAGTGCAACCATCATAATTATGGTATAGTTGTAGTTATTACCATTATGACAATAATATTCTATTGTTATTCTGTTAATCATTTTACTTGTCCTAAACTACCATTCTAACGAAAGCAAAGAAGCCATTGATATAACAGATTTAGAATACATATAATTATAACTTGCTTTAAAATCTAAATCAGATGGAGAGCTGAGATGTACTAATTTTTTATTTTAGAAAACACAAAGGAAGAGAATATAACATATAAAGCAACATGTATTTTACCTCCCTGGTTCAAAAGGATGCATTGACCTACAAAAATAACAGCTTCAAGAAAAAAACGTGATATGGTACAATGAGTACTGTGAAGATGTTAACAATTTTTTTTAACACAGTGGAGAAAAGATGTCATTTAACAATTGTAATTTTGCACACTGAGGATTCTTAAGATATAATTTAAATTGTGATTGCATAAATTAAATGAAACTGGACTCCGTGAGAAATTTCAATATATGTAATGTGACACTTTACACTTCCTAGCAGGATCTGAAATCCACACCAAGTCTACCATAAATGAGCAATATTAATCAAGAGTTGTTTAATTTCCTGTAAAAAAAAAAAAAGCTAATCATTTTATTTTAGTCACATTTTAGAGACTAACTTTTCTCTCAGTAATGTGACTCCTGTAGCAAATATTATTTAAATTATTGATTCAGCTTATGAAATTTCCTCATCATTTATTATAAAATAAAAATGTCATGTTCATCCATTAATAATGCCAAATTTCTTATGACTTTCATGCATGGATTTAGAAAAGCAGATTCACAATTAATAAAGAATGCGAATTAATAATTTTGTTCTCCAAGAGTATAACATGGAAGCCAACTCTCCTGCAGGCTACCCCGCCCTAAGCCAAGAAGTGTTCTCCCTCTTCAGCTTTAACAGCCCACAGGCCAGGGCAGCTCCTCCCATTTACTGTCTGTGTGGATGCCTCCACCCCAGTGCACCCCCAATAGTGTTTGGAATGAACTGTGCAGGAAGGAGGGGGAAGAAGAAAAAAGGAAGAATTAAAACCTCATTTTAAAAAATAACATCTAGAAGAGTTACTTCCCATACTTTCCCATCTCCTGAAAAATATTCTTTTAGAGGACTCCTAATTACTGTTACCTTTGTGTGTACAGTAGCTCTTGACTTAAAAATACCTTGATTTGGGATCTGTTACTTTTATAATCATGACCTCCACGACCCTGATGATAATGATTCAATATCTCACAGAAGAGGACCTGATGATTCCAAGCAGCTGCAACAGGCAAAGCACTCTACTATGAACTGATATTTTGTAAAAGGAACATGAATCAAATGTGTTTCACCCTTGCCCCTCTGCACATATTAAAATAGTCAGAGGGGCATATTCTAAAAGAAATAAGTTTTAGCCTTGGCTAGTGTTGCCAAGTGGTTAGAGTGTCACCCCGCAGACCAAAGCATTGCAGGTTCTATTGCCAGTCAAGGGCAAATGTCTGGCTTGCAGGTTTGATCCCTGACCCTGGTTGAGGAGTGTGTGGGAAGCAGCCAATCAGCTGTGTCTCTCACATCCATGATTCTCTCACATTGATGATGTCCCCCCCTCCCTCCCCCCCTCCCTTCCACTCTCTCTGAAAAATCAATGGAAAAAATATCCTCTGGTGAGCATTAAAAAAAAAAAAAAAAAGAAGAAGTTTTAGGCCAGCAAACTATGCTCTGATTGCTTTTAGACAAAGAGTAATTTCATATTAGAAAATAACAGCAAGTGAAAAATGCAAAAGAAAATACAAATCTCTCCAATCACAATATTTTGGACTAAGCTACTGTTCTTGAAGCAATTCATAATTAAAGAGTCTCCTGAAAATCACAAGCATAAATTATAGAACCATTTATTAAGGTAATCTATTTTATGGTGCCTGCCTAAAAAGATATTTTAAATTTTTTATTCCTTAATATTTTTTACTCTCATATTTTTTTTTTTTATCCTCACCTGAGGACATTTTCCCATTTTTTTGTTCAGGTAGAGTGGGAGGGAGAGAGAGGAACAGAGAGAGAGAGAGAAACATCGATGTGAAAAGAACACATCGAGTGGCTGCCACCCGCACGACCGACCAGGGCCTGGGACAAACTGCAACCGAGGTACGCGCCCTTAGCGGGAACCGAACCCGGGTCTCTCAGGACCGCAGATTGACGCTCTAACCGCTGAGCCAAACCGGCCAGGGCTACTATCATATTTTTAAAGATTCTTATTTGGAATGTGACCCTTGCTACAAATGTCACTGGTGGGAAAAGATGAATGGAATACAGAAAATCAAACTTCAAATTCTGAGCTGGTCCCCAGGTGTACAATGTCCCCATGGCAGTGACAGAGGGAACAATAAGATAGAGGCCACAGACTTGCTAATGATCAAATTCATTTTCATCATTGATATACAGTTGTCCCTCATTTATCGCAGTTAATCCGTTCCAGACTCTAGCGGTTGCACCTGGTGTTGAAGGATTACTGGGGTGCTCCAATATATAGGCCTACAGTCCATATGTACAGTACTTTTCATTTTAATTGTAATACAGGGGTGTATAATTGACTCAGACAGCCGAGCACACGCAGTATTATTTTTACCGTCTCGATCAACTTTTTAATGAATATATTTGAAAAAAAAAATGCGATAGAGCAAAGCCTTGAAAGTCAAAGCATGAAGTGGCAAGGGACGACTGTACAACATCTTTCTAAATAAGAAAGTGAAAACATGTAGGTGCTGTATTCCCTATGACAGTATTTAAGAGCTTAGTAGGCAACCTGCAAGCTATTTACAACAGGAATGCCACCTCTGTGTGAACAAGTGCTGCATTTGAGTGATAAATTGCACATGTTCTACATTAATATTTCAGGTTTTGCATTCAGCAAAAACAAATATTCTTTAAAAACAAAATAACATGCTTCCAGATTGAAGTTATTTATAAAGAAGGAAAAAATAACCCAGGATTCAGCATACATTTCTTTTTACTATGAAACCTAGAGTCTGTTTTTTCAAATAAAAAACATAAAATTTCTTGTATGTTTTACCATTTTATTATATATATTTTAATTTATTATATATATAATATAATATAATTTATTATATATATAATTGCAGGTCTGCTAGAGAAACATCCATTGTTTAGTTATAATATTATATAGGTATTTTTATATAATTTATAGACACAATTACCTAATTTATAATTTTAATCAATTTATTAGTAGTTACAAACTGTTTTCTGTCACATAATATGTTTAAGATAACATATCTTCCTTGAAAAAGTTGATCTTACTCCTTCAGTTTGTTCATGTTAAAAATAAGTGGTGAAACTTCTTTTTTTCTTTCTTTTTATGTTTTAAATTGAGAATAACAGAGGGAATGGATGAAAAGTCAGGAAAGTGAGACACAATTACATGAGAGATATTTTGTGATAGTATGTGTTTATTAAAATGATTTTAAACCAAACAAACCACCTCATTATTATGTTTTAAAATATTCCATTTAAAGTCAGTGCATTAGCAAAAAAGAATGGTGGTGGGGGATCGCTAAGGACATCGGTTAAGCATTACAGGGTGTTACAGTTAAAGATAAATGAGCTATGTGCTGTGAAAAATATGTATTACTGCTAGCAACATAACTCTATACTACTTTTTAAAAAGTTAATTTATAGATACATCCATTTATACAGAAAAATAATAGACAGAAAAGGTTATCTTCTTTGCTATTCAATTGAAATCACCATAAAACTATAGCCAATATAGTTTTGGCTGTTAATAAGCCTGGCACTACTATCAGAAGAATAAATGTGAGCTATCCTCAGATTGGCATGAATCACAGCTATAGGAAGCCTGATATTTTCACTGAAAAACATAATACTGATCAGAATCAACCAAACAATTTTTGAGTAAGTCTGTGGTTTAGCCGCAAGCTATATGCCTGTTATTGCATTTGTATAATAATTTTATTCATGTACATATTGAAAGCTTCATTTTATTTTATTTAATGTCAAAGAGATTATCACATGCCAAAAGAGATTATTAGTGGTGTTACATAATCAATTTTTAGTAAATTATCATGGCACTAAAGTTGTATGCATAAAAGTGTGACCTTAAGGAAGAGATTTCAAGTTGGACCGTACCTGGATTGCATTTTGAAACTATCATCCTTTTATTTTGGCACAGATAGGATATATGCTGTTTTCATACTTAATATTTTTTGTTAGTATACTTCTGGCTTTGTTCTGAGTTGTATTTGTATTTTTATGTTTTTGAAAAGACATAGCATTGAAAAAAATTAGTATAACGTTCCGGATACTCAAGTATTCCAAAGATTCAAAAGTAATAATGACACACTTTTGAGATTTGAAGGCACACTACTCAGCAAAACCAGTTTGCCTTAAAACTGATTGTTTACTAGAATGGATTTAAAGCATTTGAAATATTACATTACATTTTATAATTTACTCTTTTATCTGTAAACTCACAAATCTTTGTGCAATGGAATACATATGTTCTCAAAATGATATTTAGTAGCTACAGCATTTAGACAAGGTTCATGCTGAAATCCAGTCTACTAACATAAGTAGTAAAACTGGATATTAAATAACAATAAATATCAATACATGTAAACAAAGAAAAAGGTCTGTGTATAATAAATGATCACAGCTCTCACATTAATTCAATTACAAGGAGTTTATTTTCATAGTTGTGATGTCATATAATCTCTAGCCTTTAAGCAATTTAAAAGTTCACAGATGAAACTATCAATATTGAGACCTCCTGATCTGAATTGTATGAAATCTTTTATTTATGTATTTATTTATCTTGCTCTTATAGTTAGTTTATAGATAATGCTACACAACTCAGGCCTTTTCAAGAAAACAATCTCAATTTTTACTTTAAATGCTAAACAGTTCATTTCATTTCTAAGGTTAGAGACACTATTTGGCCTTTATCATTCTCTTTGAATTGTTCTTTTTAATAACATACAGTATAGCTCAAGCTAAGTAAGTGAGCCACCTAACAACAGAGTAAAAATTCTGCCTTTTAAAAAAAATATGTTACCTAACTTCAGCAACTCCATTTTTAGGGCTTTCCAACCATTTAGTCAATTTTTAAAAGTTTCCTTTACTTTCTATCCCAAAAATAATGTATCAAATATTTATTAGCATAACCAAATAATACCAGATTCTTAAGTGAAACATTTTTCATTAAGGGTTTTTATTACTAGTGAATATTTTTATATTTGCTTTCCTCTTTGTGTTATTTGTATGTGGGTGTCTGCTGCCCACGTTTTTATTACAGTACATGTCTTTTTTTTATTGATTTGAAAGAGTTTATGTATTATTATTCTTTTTAATCTTACATTGGGAGCCTGTTTTATTTTAGCTTTTGGGTACAATTTAAAGATTTATATCTGTTTCAATAAATCCAGTGTGATTTAGGTTACTCCAAAACAATAACTTTAAAAGGAGTCTGGGTATTTTCTTTTGTTGTCTAAGTTAAGTGACAAATAGTATTTTGGTAAATTACTGAAACATAGTTGTTCCTTAATATGTGATTTTAGAATATTAGGTATTAGTGTGTGGTATATATCTATTAATTGTTCCAATATATGGATACATACATTTAATTAATTATGTCTTTTATTTTTTTTCTGAGTTTGTATCCTGGGTGTTTTTGCTACCTTCAGTCAATATCCAGATTTGTGGAATAAAATTCAGAAAATATAATGTCATTTTATCTGTAGAAAAGTGAGCACTTTTAAGTCGAATCATGAGAAGACCAGAATATAGAGATTTGCTGTTAACCCAAGGCCTTAATTTCTCTGTGCTTTATCTCATATGCTAGGTGGAATTTATGAAAAAGTGTATAGTTACTGGAATGATCAAATTTTCTGGATAGTCTAAAAGCACTGTAGTTTCTATCTATTGTAGATAAATTAATCTGTAAGTGATTTTTATGCCCCCTTTACTCACAAAAATGTTCTTGTTAAGATAATAACTTTGCCATATTTTTAATCTATGCTAAATGTTATGTCATTACAATGCATTAACTAGGAAACCACAGTAAGCTTAAAGTCTGTGGAGTTATTTTGTCACATTTATTCTTTAGAAAGATCCCTCTGATTATATAGTGAATAATGCATTAGATGTAGATTGCCCAAGGACCCAAAACAATCTTCCAGAAGCTAGTAAAATAATCTCTAACAAAAGATCTGATGGATTAAGCAAGGTACCAAGAGTGGAGAAAGATAAACAGGTTTAAATAATATTAAAAAAATAGGACATGAACGTCACACAAAATTTTTTTTTGGATTTGGGAGTGAGTGAAGAGAATAGTCAAAGATCACAACCAGTTTTTACCAAGAGTCAAAACTAGCGTAGCAGTTACCGCAGACATAGACAAACTGTACAAGCTTATTTAAAGGCCTTTGAAATGTGAAAATAGAAAAGACAGAAGACAGATTCAGGAATTCAAAAAAGAGAATTGAAGCATTGATAGAATTTAAGAATCTAAGAGAAAGGATAAAAAGAGACCAGGGGAAATTTAAACGGTGGAGAAATTTGTATGAAAAGCTGCGTGATGATGAATGGCGCATAGAGTTTGTAATGAAGGCCCCGGCCCACTGGCTGTCCTTAGCAGCAACTTGTCAGTTGTGATCTCAGAGACATTGTTTTCATTGACGTGTGAGAGCCAGATTTCCATGGTTTTAAAAGTGAATGTCAGGTCAGAAAAGAAGGAGAGTGTACAAAATTCATACTAAATTTTAGAACAAGGTATAGTAACCATAATTTTCCATATCCCAAATATAAGAATAACAAATTTGTGTTAGTTTTTTACGGATTTTTGCAGTGCTTATATGATTGAAATAGAAGCCTCTAATAGAAATTCAAGAAAGAGTCTTCCATTTTTTATCTCATTTAATACAATATTTTATCTTCGTAAAGAAGAATTTTAAATACATATGAATTATGAATATCAATCTTGAATGAATTTTAAATGCATATTTAAATAGACTAAGAGCAAAAACCCCTGATATTTTAGTCTCAAGGTGTCTGTCACAATTTGGTATGACTATTCTAGTCAATGTCTCTCTCTCTCTCCTTTTTTTTTTTCAACAAGGAGGATTCTTTTGATTGTTTTCTAATCAAGACAGAATACATAACAATGTGGTTCCAAATGATCCAGATTGCCTATTATAAACTAGACGATATCCAGCCCATTTAGTGAATAGTTGGACCTGGGCACCAGTACTTGTTCTCAGTAGAAGTGATGGATGAGCTTAATCTCCCAAATTTTCAGAATCATGTTCTTAAACAGAAGTAAGTTATATGGGTAAGTGGCACTTACCATGACACTTTACCTTCTCATCCAACCGTACGTCTTTGGCCCAGCTGAATTCTTAGGACCTGAAGAAGAAAACCAACGTGTCTAGTTTATAAAAGATTTGTCATAAACTCTGATGCCACCTATTGTGGAAAGCTGATAACACTACAGCCCCACTCAGGGGTGTCTCTGTTGGAAAGTGATAAAGGTAAATGGTTCTAATGGACAGAACTTTGAGTAGTGTGCCTGGTTGTTTAATTTTTCTGTGAAAGAAGAATGATACAGTTAAGTGTCTATACTTGTTTATTGTCAGAGTTTGGGAAGAAGTAAGATAGAAAATTCTAATATGAAGATTAGGGAAGGGGATTTATGGATAACATTTATGAATAGACAAATTGTGATAATATTTGCATAATGTGAAATTACACAAAACCAATCACATAAGCTACCATACTTCTAATTACCAGCTTCTCCATGCCAACCTTCAAACAGAGCATACCTGAAATCTTCCTGTTAACAGATATAAAGCTTTCCAATCTCATGTATGTTGTGAATATATGGAAAACACATGGATGATGGCTGACACTGCTGCTGTAGAAGATCTGAGTAAACAGACCCTGTTTGTGTCTATTCAGCTTGTCTTTGTTTGCCTGGAGGCTCACTGAGACATGGTGAGCACTGCCTCTCACCATGGACCCCAGATTGTTGCCAGACGCTTTCTCCATGGAGGCGTCTCATGCATGACTGCTAATAGCTTTATAAGTCTGTGCTGGTAACATAACTGGAGAGGAAGAAACATGATTAAGAGAGACTACTGAAATATTACCTAATGGAAATGAATTAAAGACGTCAATAATGGTTTGTATCAACAGATCTTTATCAAAGAGGAAATACAAGAACAAAGTATGGGGATTTAAAAGAAAAGTGTAATGTTAAAGGTGTATAGATGTTAGCCAGTGGGTGAGGGCTTAAATAAAAGGTGTAAAAAAATCTGAAAAGGGGTTTGAGAGTCCACACTGTAACAGCTTGCAATTGAAGACACGGAAGCAGGTAATGTCATTCAAATAATATCACGGTGGGAATGTGTAGATGTAAAAGCAGCAAAGGTCTGAGAGATAACTTGAAGATTAAGCTATAAAACATAGATGGTAGAAGGAGATTCTTTTAAAAAAAATGGAGAAAGAACATCCCCCAGAAGAAAGCAGAGTAAAAATGGTGTCACTAAAGTCAACCGATTAGACAACTTTGAGAAGAAGAAAAGGTTGAACCGTGTCAAATGCCACAGAAAGGATTAAGTGAGATAAGAATTTAGTAGGAGAAATCACAAGTACTGTTAGTGAGCTCATATTCATTGGAGTTATGGGACTGAATGCCATATTATAAGTAATAGAAGATATCCTATCTCACAAGTACACAGCAGCTGAAATGAGAACTCATTCAATAAAGAGGCAGGACAACTTTAAACAGACTGCACACCACAAACAGATATTTTTTGACAGTTAACTTATGACATACCAATAAAATGGTATACAGTTTCAAAAACTAGTATTCTACTAGAATATTTACTGATGTAGGTTGTGTTAAAATATATTAATAAGGAAAAAGGAAGTGAATGGACTTAGATATATACTATTTCAACTCTGAAAGACAAAAATATCTCTGTAGTTGTCTTTACCAAAAACTCTTATTCAGCAATATATTCCCTATGATGAAAACAATGCTTTTTATCCTTGGTCGATATGGCTCATTTGGTTGAGCATGGTCCCACACAGGGAGAGGTCGCTGGTTTGATTCCTGTCCGGGGCACGAGTTCCGGTTGCAGGTTCTTTCCCCAGGAGGGGATGTGCAGGAGGCAGCCAGTCGATGTTCCTCTCCCCCACTCCCTCCCTTTTCCTTTCTCTCTAAAATCAATAAAAAACATATTAAAATGCTTTTTATATTTCATGTCAAGAATTTTGCTTATTTTTAAAACTATGGATGATGAACATGTAATTTTTAAAATAGTAGCAAAACCAATAAAACAACATGTGCCATTTAATAAGGGAGTAATTATAGTATACTGCTATTTTTTTTGTTTGTTTTTAATCCTCACCTGAGGACACTTTTTGCATTCATAGAGTGAGAGGGAGAGAGGGAGGAAGAGAAAGAGCGAAGAAATATTGATGTGAGAGAGACATATCAACTGGCTGCCAACCAAACAATCGCAACCAGGGCCGGGGACAAGCTGCAACTGAGGTATGTGCCCTTATGGAAATCGAACCCAGGTCTCCAGACCACGGGCTGATGCTCTAACCACTGAGCCAAACCAGCCAGGGCTATTCTGCTATTTTTTTTTTATCCTCACCCAAAGACATTTTTCCATGTTTTGTTCAGGTAGAGTGGGAGGGAGAGAGAGGAGCAGAGAGAGAGAGAGAGACATCGATGCGAAAGGAACACATCGAGTGGCTGCCACCCGCACGACCAACCAGGGCCGGGGACAAACTGCAACCGAGGTACGTGCCCTTAGCGGGAACCGAACCCGGGTCTCTCCGGACCGCAGGCCGACGCTCTAACCGCTGAGCCAAACCAGCCAGGGCGATATTCTGCTATTTTTAATAGGAAATATAGTGCTATTGAAGTAACATGAATATAATTTTTTTTATTTTTCTATTTTACGACAGCTGTGCAAACAGGATATAGAATATTTGCATTATCTGAGAAATTTCATTCTCCTGCTGTCTATTGTGATCCTCATTCGAACCACAGATAACCACTCTCTTATTCCTACTATCATCAATTAATTTTGTCTAGTTTTGGACTTAATATAAATGGAATAATAGATTGTGTATTATTTTGTGCCTGCCTTCTTTAATTCAAGAAAATGTTTCTGAGATTCGCCTATGCTCTTATGTGTAATACAGTTCATTGTTTTCACTGGGGAGCAATAATATTTTAATGTATAAAATCCACTTTTGTATTGATAGACATTTGGTTGTTTTTCAGTGTTTGGCTATCATGATTAAGGCAGCTATGAATATTCTTACACAATTATTTTAGATAAAACATTTTTCGAAGTTTAAATACGATTTTACACTCCAGTCAGCAATGTCCTATTGTGTCCTGTTTTTATTCAGCACTTATTTCACCATTAGTTTGGGTCCTCTTTAAGTTGTACCTAAATATTGTTTTGTAGTTTTTGGTATTTTGCTCATTTTATGGTGCATTTATTCCTAAGTATTGATTGTTTTTTATGATATTTAAAAATGATACTGTGTGCATACATAAATTATAATCCATATATCACCTATAAACTATATATGTAATTAATAAATATAATGTCATGTTATAATCATTAATATACTATTTATGTGTGTACATTATATGTATAGTGTAATGTATATGAAATGTACACATACATTGTTTTATGTTATGCACAAGGATTTACTAACAGTTATACCTGTATCTACAATAAACAACATAAAAAATAATATCTAGGGGAAGAATATGTGAATAGAAAACAACAACAAAAGAGTTGCCTACAGGAAGAAAATACATCAAACAAGGAGAGGCCCTGAGCATAGACCAAATGCTTACATATCTCTGTCAAACAGAATCCATGGGCTCTTTGCTATTCATCTTTAAGTTCCTGCTGTGTGTAAATTGTTTCACAAAATTTTTGTTTGAACCTACAACATGAACTTTGGTCTGTAACCATGTCTGATAAACACGATCTGACATCTAGGACTTAATTCTGACAGGATTTGATTTATAGCACTGTCTTTCCTAGCTGATGAGCATCCATTTTTCCCAGACCAAGACAACTTAGCAGATATCAGGGTCAGCAAAATTTCCAACCCATTGTTTTTTACCTTCCGTTCTTTCCGCTCCTTATATTGTTAAAATAGGAAGTAAAACTAACAAGATGTGAACATTTACAGACAGTTAATTATAAAAAAATTTCCCCTTTTTTACTTTTTTTCACATACAACGTTTTCAATGATCTCTGCAAGAGAGATTATATATTTTTTTATGTTGTTTTTAATTTTTTTTATTTCTTGGTAATCATTTTGTCTATGTATACTGAAACTATAACTTAATAATCATTATTTATTCTTAGATACATCCCAGTACCTGATATTAAAATAACCAAAAGATAATTTTGCAATAGTAACACACCCAACATATACATACAAGTATACTCACACACATACACTACATTCAGTTAATTTTTATCTATCAGAATATTTTATACCAGGATAATGGAAGTAAGTTATGAAAAAAATTATGTCTATTTAATTTCAAACAAAAAAAAATATAAACTCAAGTAAGGGTTGTTTTGAGTGCTATCAAGAAAATAACACGATTAAAATATATTGTTCTAAAAAGATTAGTTTTGAGAATTTTGTTGAATGCATCAATTGGAGAGCAACCTAGAGGTCAGGAAGTATTTAAAATTCTAGGTATAAGTTTGAAAACATTATTATTTTTTTAACCTGGCTATTTTATAAAGGTCTTCAGAGAAATTAGTGCTATTTATTAACAAAAAGTAAATTATGCTACAAAAATAGTTATGAAAAATAACTCTTCAGTGGTGAAATATATATGATAGTAAACATTCAAAAATATAATAGCATGTTTGGGACAAATGTCAAATATCTCAGGAAGGTTTATTTATTTATTTTAAAATATATTTTTATTGAGTTTTAGAGAGAGAGGAAAGGAGGGGGAGAGAGAAATAGAGAATCATCAATGTGAGAGAGAAACTCAATCAGTTGCCTAATATACACCCTCCATGTGTGGATCAAACCTGCAACCTGGGTATGTGCCCTGACAAGGACTTGAATCATTAAACTTTTTAGTGCACAGGACAATGCTCAACCAATTGAGTCACACTGGCCAGGGCTCAGAAATGTTTTTTAAAATGTTAGAATATGTAGACAAAAATAGGAAATTTAGAGGATCATTGAAGTATGTCTAATAAAAGACAGATTGGACTTCCCAGAATACAAGTCATAGAAAATGTAGATATATAAATATTGTAATACTATGAAAAGCAAGTATCTCAGATTCAAAGCATGTGGATTCCCAGAATAAAAGATCTAAAGAAAGAAAACAACTATTCCAGAGTCCATTATAAGGAAATTCAGATAATAGGTCTTAAAGCCTTCCAGAAAGAAAGAAAAAAAAATATATATATATGTATAAATATATATATATAAAAAAATATATATATGTATATATATATATTTGGAAATTAGAGTTTAATCAAATGTCACAATACCAGCAATTGTCCCAAAAAGCAGTGAAAAAAATGCTGCAAAATTTTTGAGTGAAAAGGGAAATATGAAATTTGTAAACCTGCTAACTCATCAACCATGTATAAAGGTGAAGTAAACTTATTTTCAAGTTTTCAAGATCTCAGTAATTTTACCTTCCATATTACCTTTCTAAAGAACTTCTGAAGGATATGTTCTACCAAAACATGTAAGTAAAGTTTCCAGGTGGGTGATGGCAGAATTTCAGGAATAAGAACTGGACACAGTCTAGCACAAAACAAATGGATACAGGATTCCAGGAGAGATTTCTCCAAGAAGAATAGTTGTCTGAATACTGAATATGTTATAAAAATGTGGAGAAAGTATTGGTGATCGATACATAGGAACAAGAGAATTAAAAATAATGAATTTCTTGGTTCCAAAGAATGCAAAAAGTGTGAGAAAATTAAACTCAATCACAACATACTACATAGTTCATCTGTGAGTAAATCTTATAATGAAATACACAAATTGACTTAGATGATAATTGTGCTTGACCTCAAATCTCTTAGGATGAGATTTATGTGATGAGTATGATGAAGGTGGAGAACAAGGAGAAGGAACAAATTCATTGTTCCCATTGTCATGTCAAAAGATAATATATAAAAATCATGACTAAAAATCGGTACTTAATCATATTTCAAATATGAAAATAAAATCACAGGAAATAGTTAAAAGGGGTACATTTTGTTTGCCCCAGGATATCAGTACTATAAAAGAATGCGAGGAGATTATTGATGGGACTATTTAACATTTTCCATTGTGTGATGTATTTACTTGGATATAAAAAATTGTTTTAAGAAAATGGCATAGATTTGTAAAATATGCAAGTGAACATTAAACATGGACAAAGTATTTTCTATAAGGGAGAATGAAACAACTAGAAATGGCTAACAAAGTATCAGATTTCTTATAAATTAGAACATTTTTTTACTTTGAAATGACGGGCTAGATTTTGAGCCGTGTATAAAGCACCATGGTCCACTAAGGGAGCCACTTCTGATCTCGAAGCTGGTCATGTGTCTGCTTAGTGACCGTGTGTCCCCTTCTCCAGTCAGCTATGCCTCAAATCCTACATGTTCTAGGTTTACGATGCACAATTTAAGGAGAACTGGTATATTCTGCCAAAATATTATGTAGATAGGCATTCCTTTTTCCTCTGTAAAATGCCATTATCAAGTTCACAAAGTTTTGGACAACTTTGACCTACGTTATTCATATGTTTATAAAGAGAATATAGGTCCTTCATTTCCCTGTGTGTTCCCAGCAGGTAAGAGGGTCATTTCAGAACTATTCCTTTCTCTTTTTCTTTCCACTCCAACCACTGACCACAGTGAATATTCCCTTACTTCATATTTCTTTTACATTTTCTTACAACTTGTCTTTTAATGGTTTCTGCAAAAAAATAAAACAAAACAAAATTCATTAATACCTAAACAACATCAGACTTAATGTGATGCAAAATATGTTCATTACAACCGTTCTTATATGAATCTTTTGATATACTCTTAGCTCAGTTTTTCTTTTTCTTTCATCAGTATCTATTTGATATATCTTACATGTATTAATGAAGGGATTTAATTGAGTTTAAGGCTAAGTTTATGTCCTTTTCCAGCTAATTTGGTTTCTGCCTGTATCATACCATGTGAGAAGTTTCAAATCAGCCTTATTAAGTATTTTCTTATTTGGTTTTTATTGAATTATATTTATAAACCCACAGACTATTTGTTATACTTTGTAGTGATGGCATTAGAAAGATTTCTAGGAGTAAAAGGAATCAATTTTATTTATTTTCCTTTTAATCTCTCTTCTAGATTTCAACAGAGCTTCTCACAATACCAATCAAAACATATTTGTCACTTTCTTTTATTTGATATTCTATATTTATTGATTTAGCAAATTCTCCAGGATATAGCTGTTACCTCCACATTATACATTCTCTTTTAATTTGTTTCAAGATTTTCACCTCTTCATTAAAAAGATACTAGAAAGTTAAAAAGGAATAAAAATTATTTCCATTTCGTCCCTATTATCTCCCGTTTTTTTAAATTATAAACTATGATTTATAGCCCTAAACCACAATTCTATTGCTAACAAATGTCAGTACAATAAGCTAAATTGCTCAGATACAGGATACAAATCATAGCTATTACCCAACCCTAAATTTTCCTAATGATGTAAACAATAATGCAAAAAGAAAAATACAGACAAAATACTGTTTTCCTTGAGAGGTGTGAAAACTGTGAGAACTCTCAAGCTGACCTCTTTTCTTCTGCATCAGGATACATCTTAGTTTTTGAGCAACAGTAATGTATGTGGAACATTGATCACAGAGGGAACCTACTCTATTTGGGGACATCTATGTTTTATATTCTTTAAATC
The DNA here is from genome assembly GCF_014108415.1 of Molossus molossus. NCBI lineage: Eukaryota > Metazoa > Chordata > Mammalia > Chiroptera > Molossidae > Molossus > Molossus molossus. The sequence continues at coordinate 24,876,009 of NW_023425366.1, read as the reverse complement.
ACATAGGTTGTATGACTACCGCTCATTCTTTAGCCAACCATACCCCATAAATGCATAAATATTGTGTTTGTTTATAACCTGAAGATATCAGATATATTCTGATAAAATAACTTTAGACATTGAGAACCTCTTTTCCATTATTAAATACCATTAGCATATTTGCTAGAAGATCTAGTTCAAATCATTAAAGTATTTACCTGAAGTCCTTTTCTAGGTTATTTTTTCCTCTTTGTTTCTCTAGCAGCGGAAGAATAGCCTGGTTCTTGGGATGTGTCTCATTCATCATATGCCAAATAGGGACTTATGCTTGAGAAAGGGAATGTTATATAGTCATTAAGACATGAGCTCTGTAGTCATATGCTCTGAATTTGAATCCTGACTCTGACACTGACTTCTTAAGCAATTATGAACAATTTCTAAATGTCTTAGACTTTATTTCCCTCATTTATTTGTTGGGGACATTAATGCTATACATTTCTTAAGGTCAATGTGAATATTAACTGAGTCATTGCAAATAAAGTCCTTAGAAGATATATGACTCATTTTAACTATTCAGTAAATGTTAGCTTTCTTTAGCCGGTATATCCCAGGGACCTTGGCCACCTTGTGCTTTAGTTTAAATAACTGCCCACATTTCTTATACCCTGTTTATTTTTAAGACCTTCATTTGTTCTCAATTTTTATCTTGATAACTATTATAATATGATCCTGTTTTATTCTCATTTCTATTTTTTTCTGAGAACCATAGGTATATTCTTAAATTCATATCCTTTCGGAATCAGCCACATTCTTTAATGACACCACCACATAAAACCTGAAGCTAAAATTGAAGCTGCAACATTAATTTAATCATTGGATAAAGTTATTTTATGCTAGAGATTTCTTCATTCTTTAAAAATAGATTTATATTTCTCCTTATATTGCTAAGGAGAAATAGCAACTAGTTCAGTTTTACATTTAGAAACTAGACTCCTTTAAACTTACATAATCATTTTGGAAGATTGCCAATTTGTATTGCAGATAGACACTAAATTAATTCATTTGGGTCCTGATTCAGCTGTGTTTGCTCAGGCAAAATTTCTGCCTGAAGTTTCATTGACTCTGAGGTCAATAAAATCTTTGCATATATAAATCCTGATGAGTCAGGTCTTGAATAAGTATCTTGCAATTTCTCTCAATGTAATTCTTAGTTGAATAGCCAAATGGTATTTTATGGAAGATTTCAATTGACTTTTTGAAGACAAGAATCATCCATTGAGCAGAACTCTTGAAATCAAATAAAATATAAACAAAATATTCTTTCAAAACACTTTTTTTCCAATTACTAACTTATAAAAATAAGTGAATTTAGTTAAGAACACTTTATATGTGCATGCTACCACTACCAATATTCACATTTTAAATGTCTTAAGTGTATACTGTAATAAGTCATCACTCTTGGTTTCTGTGTTGAATGAATAGTAGTAAATTGGTCCATTTCTTGTTGTCTTTTAGAAGCTAGCATAAAATAGTATTGACTTATGATATGCTATAAAATTTGTGCTAGTTATATTGTTTCTTTACAAATATAGACACATGGGAAAGATGAAACATGGTGTTTTCGAATGAGGATAATTGGAGTCTTTTTTAGTATTCTTTATAGTACCAAGACTTAAGCCATATCTAGAAGCTTGGAGTTGTCAATATACCCAAATTCAATCAGACTTAGAGAATTTATTCAAAATCATCTGATGTACAAAATTAGAGTATTAAGTAGTGAATCTGAAATGGGTGAAAATATTCCTACGTACTAGCCAGGAAATTAAATAAAGCATAATTGTATCTTGAAAAATCCTACTTGCAATGAGAAACTTTTATAGGAAGCAGTTTATCTAGGTAAAAGTAGATGAATGGTATTGAGGGCTTCAGTGAGCCCTTTGCATTTTGTGGGATATAGCTTAAGAATTTTACCAGTCACTCATATATCAACCAGGAAACAGGAAATACAGTACTTGATGTTATACCAAAACATCATCTGATGAAGAATTAGTTAACAAAATCTATTTACAAAAGTGTGGGTGATATACAGGAGATTGTTTAAGTTCAATATTACTAAAAAATAAAGCTATACAACTTAGTGGTTTAAACCAATGCCATTTATATAGTTTTGATTTCCATAGTTCAACAGTTGCGGGGGAACTAAGCTTGGTGGTTCTTCTGATTTTAGCTAGTCTTGCTCATTCTTCTGTGTTTACCTGTTAGGTCTTGGCAGGTGGTATGCCAGTATAGGATGGTTCAGCAGAACTCGGCTATTGGCTGTGCTCCAGGGCTCCTCTCATTCACTAGGAGGCAAGCCAAAGCGCCTTCCATGGCAGATAGACAAGGCTACAAGGCAGACAGCAGAAATGTATGAGGTCTTCTGAGAACTACACTCAGAATTGGCCTGCTGTCACTTAGATTCATTTTACACAGAGTATTTATACAAATATATCACTCTAGAGACGTTTCCTCAAAGCTGTCCTTGTTCAGAGGCTCCCCAAAGTCCATGTCCACGGACAGGAGGTCAGTGAATCAAGATTTTTTTCCATTTTAACAATTAACAGATTATCAAGGATTAACAAATAACTGAGAAAAACCTGAAATATGAAAGAAAAACACTAGATAAAGAAAAAAAAAAAAACAGAAAATAAGGAATAACTTGATACAATTAGAAAGTAATGCAATAGAAAAGGGAGTAATAGAAATAGAGACATAAGAAAAAACTCAGATTAAAAATACAACTGTCAAAGATAGAACAATATGAAAAATAGAAGTTTCGCAGCTGTGGTGGGTAAATTTTACAGAACAGAATCAAATGACAAAGATTAAAATTGCTGGAAAAATATAGAAACCATAGATAATCGATCAATGTTGACATTTCAACAACAGCATAACATGTATTATAGAAAGAGAAAAACACATAAATTGAAGAGAAAAAAAACTCACTGTAGAAATTCTACTGTATTTGCTAGAATTACAAAGTCTTCAAATGGAAAGGGTTCAGTTATTGCCCAGTAGAGTGAGTTATAAAGGTATTTTCTCAAAATCACTGTAAAAATTCTGTAATTACAAGAATAAGTAATAGATTCTAGAAACTTTCTGTAATAAACCACAACAAGGGCATGCAAGCAAATAAAAGGACACCTTGAAAACAATGAGAACTTGCCCTGACCGGCTGGGCTCAGGGGTTGGAGCGTTAGCATGTGGACCAGAGAGTCCTGGGTTCAGTTCCTGTTAGGGGCACGTACCAAAAAAAGAAAACAATGAGAACTAGATTGTGTTAGGCTTGGTAACATGTATCACAATTAATAAATATCTGTGCCACTTATTGTTAGATATTTGAGATTGGCAGTTTTTATTTGTTTGACCACTATATTCAAAATGATTCACACTCTTTCTGAAACAATATATACCAGTAGTAAACATTTCATCAAAAATACTTAATGTTTGGAATGGATTTTTGAAAATAGGCATGCAGTCTAGGTATAAGAATCAGTTTAAACAGAATGTATTGAATGCTATGCTTTCCAAGTATGACAGCACCTCTACCTCCCATCCTTTATGCTCATGCACATCATGATTTTACTATTTCTTCACTAAGTGTTGGAATCTATCGTTACACTATCTTGAAACAGTGCAGGCTCTGAGAGTGCTTTGGCCAATTTTGTATGGTAAAATGTCTGGTCTAGGTATAGCCCTTAGCTAATCTAGAGTTTCTGCATCCTACCTCTAAAAACCCAAGAGGCCATACCACTTAAAAGGATATATGAGGATTCTACAGTCAACTGCCTCTATAAGGTCTCTGAAAGAGCCAGACATATGAATGAGCCACCTTGAAAGTTGCTGTGATCATGCCATTAAAATAATCTAAAATATCTGACAATGCCCTGGCCAGTGTTGTACAGTGGTTAGAGCATCAGCCCATCCACTGAAGTGTCAAGGGTTTGATTCCCAGTCAAGGGCAGGTATCTGGGTTGCAGGTTCATCTCTGCCCTTTTTGGGGCATGTACAGGAGTCAACCAATCAATGTTTCTCTCTCTCGTTCTCTCTTTCTTTCTTTCTCTCTCTCTCTCTCTCTCTCTCTCTCTCTCTCTCTCTCTCTCCTGTTCCCTCCGTCTCTTCCACTCTTTATAAAAATTAATGGAAAAAATCCTCAGGTGAGGATTAACCTAAATAAACAAACAAACAAACAAACAAACAAACAAACAAATAAATAAAATTTGGTAATGATTTTGACACCAAACAATTAGCAGAAGCAAGAATAACCCCAAGGAGACTGATAGAAGCTAATGGGCATTGTGATGAGAGTCTGGAGAGATGATAATGTGTGTCTGTGGTGGCAGAAATTTTATCAACACTATTGCCACAATAACATGGAAAGTGGACGTTATGAGTTCCTGAATTGATATGAGGAGATTTTTCAAGCCAACTGGTTTGCTGTAGCAGTACCTGAAAAGATGCAAGTAGAGATAAACCTAATATAGAAACTATCAAAATTTTAGTATATTTTAGAAGACATATACGAGGACTAGAAGAGGCTTTCTGCCTACCTACATGTTTCTAAGGTAAAATATGACCTTTGGTAAAAACTCAAACCCAGGGTCTATGAGTAAAATGGCCTCAGAAATTTTAAGACCAAGTTTGTAGCTGTGAGACCCTTGGCTAAGTATATAAAGTAGGTGTTTGTAAACCTTTACTACAAAAATTTTCATTTAAGAATAGTAAGTTAAAGCCTGCTTTCTGTGACCTCTCTGATAAAGTGACTTCTAAGTCATCTTAAAGTTATGCCTAATATATTCATCAGACTTTCCAAATGGTTTACAAAAATCTTAAGAAAGTTGTCCCAAAGCACCTTGGTGTGTAGCCCAATGTAGAAAGGACACATGTTGCGGGGAGAGTGCCATTCTGATTAACGGAGTCAGCTACCAGAAGATCCATAAGAAAGTCATAGTATTTAAGATAATTGTTCTAACAGAGGCACCATAGTATGGAATGGAAAATACAAAAGGTAGTCAAAATCAAAAGTAAACAGGATCCACGATGTTCTACAAATAAGAAGAGAGCTAAGAAATTTACTCACCCACAAATATAGTCCATTTATTAATTAAATAAAGAGTGATTCAGAGTACAGAATAAGAGGTCAAAGAATAAAATCTAGAGCCATGAAGAAAACTCATGCAAAGCAGAACTCGTTCCTTATCAAGAATCTAGAAATATATGCTGAGTTAGATTTCAGAATTTCTACAAAAGGTTGACTGCCATGTTTCTTCCATCCCTCCTCTTTTTAGAAGAGGATGTTCCTTAAAGTTATTATTTACATGTGCTACCATAATGTTGCAAGTGCAGAGGACAGCTTTATTGTTCATCCCTTTTTAAACAAATCTTTAGATTGAAAGGAACCACATTTCAGTGAAGCTCTACTCATAACAAGATCTGATTTAAATCTCAAGATTATGTATTTCGAGTTGATGTCATAATAATTGTCCTAATCTGTTCTTCTATAATAAAATCATAGACTGGATAGCAAATAAAATGACAGTGTAGGGCCTAGCTGGTCTGGCTCAGTGGTTGGGCGTCAACCCATGTACCAAGATGTCGCCAGTTTGATTCCCAGTCAGGGAACATGCCCAGGTTGTGGACCGGATCTCCAGTGGGAGGTATGCAGGAGGCAGCCAATCGATGTTCTCTCTCATCAATGTTTCTATCTCTCTCTCATTGTCCCTTCCTCTCTCTAAAATCAATCAAGAAAAAAAAAAGTTTAAATGACAGTGTAGGAGACTTGGGAGGTGGGGTGAGAATATTTTGTACATAAAAGTGATGAAAGTTCTTATAGCCAGATGGTAGGCTGTGAAATATTGCATTTTCCAAAGATGTCCATGTCACATACATTTCTTCAATGTGGCTTTGTCACCATCCCTGTCAAAAGATGGATTCTCTCTCTTTAGCCCTTTGAACCTGTATGGGCTCTGTAAATGTTCTATCAACATATGCTTTGCCAGGACTGGACATAACCTTTGATGGTAGCTTCCATTTTCTTCCTTGTAGAATACAGCAGTCATGCTGTGAGAACCCTAACCACATAGAGAGACCCTGTGCAGACACTCAGTTGGACACTTTTTTCATTGTTCCCTAATATCAGCTAGCATCAGCTGAGAACCAGGTCAATGAGCCAATTTGGATTTCCCAGCACAATTGCACCCTTAATAAATTATTTATGGAGCTATATACTCATGAAATAGAACAATGAGAAATAAAGTATAAATAAAAGATACAGCCAAACCATGGAAGATCTAACAATTCTGATAATTATTCTTTATTTATTATATTTCCTGAAATAAAATGAAAAAGTTTTTATTAAGAAAATGGAATGAACAAAACTGCATTTATAGAAAACAACACTGAGTGTTAAATTTAATGAAAAATCCTTTAACTTTGAACAAATTGATAATGACTGTGTGAAGTTCAAGGGCCAGTTGTTGGCAGAAAAAGAGAGACTGCAGTCCAAGAATGGTTTCTATTACTAGTGTCATTGAGTAAATCAAATCAATAAGGACAATTTTCTTCTAAAATTTAGAACAAGAATCATCTGATAACATTTTTTTGAGATACCTATTACAATGCAATTTTCTGAGTCTCACTCTATATATTGAGTACCCACTGGACAATTTCTATAAGATTTGAAAACTAGTGATATAGAAGATGTAGAAGAGAAATAAAATTTTAAATGCAGGTATTATGTCCATTTTCAGACTTCCTGAATTTAGGAAATAGTAAAAATATGAAGTGTAATGTCCCACTAGAGTAATACATGAAGGACTAAATTTATAGCTGTAGGTCAGTATTTGAAAGATGTGATACTCAATATGTGTATCAAATTCTTAGACACATCCTTGAAGTAGATTTTTTTCCTTCATATTTTTTTTTCAATTTCACAAATCTTGTTTAAATAATGGGGAAACATTTTTTTCTCCTTGAAGTACTTTTGAAAAGAAAATGTATGTTATGCTAAATTATAACAACAAACTATTTACTAGTTATATGATACAAGATATCTTGGATCATTCATTCATAGTGTAAAGTACAATGAAAATTAGAAATTAATGGTAAAAACAACTACAGTGGAAACTTTCAGAATATGTACTTTCTGTATGTTCATATAACAGGCTCCTATTATTTGAGAAATTCCAATGATACAAAAAATGAGATTATGAATAGGAAAATATGTTTAACTTTGTTAATTCTTACAATCTAGCAAAAAACTAAACAGTGTGTTTAAAACCCACTTGTTCTTTGAGAATTTAAAAAATAACAGGGGGGAACAATATACCGTAATTCCATTCTATTTTCACATTTACTTTCTTTTCTAGGTATGGGGTATAGGCCAGGTAAAAATAATAAATGCCAAGATATTATTTTACTTCTTTTTAAAAAGAACAATATTACTATATACCTCCACATATACACAGAAATCTACCATTAATTATACTGTTAACTCAGTATGATTCTATAATTATAAAGTGTGTATATCGGTACACTCATTTGTAAACAAAAATTTATTTACAGTTATTATCTTTTGTTAATTTCCCCACAAAATTGATGCTAGTCAAATCTTTGACTATGCAAAAATCCCAAGAATCAGAAGCCCATCCAGAATATATATTTTGCTTCAGTATTTAAAATATATTATAAGGGCATGCCAATATATAAAAAGTAAAGTATAAGAGAAAATGATTTACTACAAACACTAGGTTTTATTATAAAAAAATTGTCCCAAGGTATACAAGCAAATTTCACTCAAAACCTCTGGAAAAACATGAATCAAAAATGTTTTTAAAAATTATATTTAAATTATGAAAATTTGAATTAAAAAAATCAAAACACATTTACATTACCCATTCTATTTTCTTAACACTCAAATTACTTTGACTACATTAGTAATTCAAAGAGTCTTACTAGGCCAAATATTCTGTTTGGTATTTATTTATTGCTAGGACTCTTAACAAAAATGATAATGAGGAAAAGTATATCTTATTATATATTTTTTAAATTTTCTACTTCTTTCATAGTGGGCACAGTGTTTTTTGATTGTTTGTTTTTAGTTTTTATTATAATAAAAAATAATCAAATAAGTTTATCCCAGAAAAGAAGGTTCAAGTCTGGTATAATCATTTATTTAGGAAATAAGTACCCAGAGATTTAATGCAATCCTCATCAAAATCCCAACTGCATGCAATCATGAGAAAAAAAGAATAAAGCTTGATGTATAACACTCCTTTACTTTAAATTATAAAACAAAGTGACAATAATCAAAACTGCATGGCATTGGCTGAAGAACTGACACACAGACCAATGGAACAGAATTGAGAGTCCAGAAAAAAACCCACATGTATATAAGCAAATAATTTTCAACAAAGGAGCCAAAAACATACAATAAAGAAAAGAAAGACCTTTCAATAAATTGTGCTGGAAAAATTGGAAAGCCATAAGCAAAATAATTAAATTAGACTGCTGCTTGTCACCATATGTAATAATTAACTCAAAATGGAAAAAGGACAAAAATATAAGACCTGAAACAATAAAACACGTAAAAGAAAGCAAAGGTACCAAACTATGGAACTTAGTCTTAGAAGGATTTTATGAATTTGACCCCAAAGACAAGGAAAGTAAAAGCAAAATTTAATTAATGGGACTATATTACACTAAAAAGCTTCTACACAGCAAAAGAAACCACCAACAAAGCAGAAGGGTCAACCAAGTGAAAAAATATATTTGCAAGTAACAGCTCCAAAAAGTGGTTGATATCCAAAATATATAAATAACTCATACAACTCAGCACCAAGCAAACAAACACTACAATTAAAAAATGAGCAGAGGACCTGAACAGATAATTCTCCCAAGAAGACACACAAATGGCCAAAAGATATATGAAAAGGTGCTCAATTTCACTAGCCATTAGAGAAATGCCAATCAGCCCAAGTGTCCATCAATAGATGAGTGGATAAAAAACACGTGGTACATATACAAAATGAAATGCTATGCAGCTATAAGAAAGAAAGATCTCTTATTCTTTGAGACAACAAGGAAGGACATGTAGGGTATTATGCTAAGTGAAATAAGCCAGTCAGAGAAAGAAAAGTATCACACAACCTCACTTATTTGTGGAATATAATGAAAAAAATAAGGTGATGAACAAAATAGACCCAGAGACACAGAAGTAGGGTTCATACTGACAAACATCAGAGGAGGGGGGAGAGAAGAGATAAATCAAAGAACTTATGCATAACCAATGGACATAGACAACAATGCTGGGGGTGAGGGGTAGGGAATGGAGGGGGCTGTCAATGGGGGAAAAAGGAGAAATGTCTGTAACAAAAATAAATTAATTATATTAAAAAATAAATAAAAATAAAAACACTCCCTCCCCCCAAAAAACACACACAAAAAAACACAATGAGATACCACCTGACACCTGTTAGCATGACTATTATCAACAAGACAAGTAATGGCAAGTGCTGAAGAGATTTGGAGAAGAAGGAACTCTCATTTATTATTGGTTGGAATATAAACTGGTATAGCCACTATGGATAACAGTATAAAGTTTCCTCAAAATTTTAGGAGTTACCATTTGAACCAGGAATTTCTCTTCTGGATATCTATCCAAAACATTTTAATATGTTTATTTGTAATGATATATGTACCCTTATGTTCATTACAGCATTATTTACAGTTGCCAAGACATGGAAACTGCCAAAGTGTCCTTTTATGGATGATTAGATAAAAAAGATATGGCACATATATAATAGAATACAACTCAACCATAAAATAAGGTGACATTGCCATTTGCAACAATATTGATGGATATTAAAATTTTATGCTAAGAGAAATAAGTCAGAACAAAAAGTCAAGAACTATATGATGTAACCTATATTAGGAATATAAAACTAAAAGCAATAAAGAAACAAATGAGACAAAGAAACAAACAAAAACTTGTAAGACATAGACGACAGTATGGTGGTTACCAGAGGGAATGGGGTAGGGCCAGGCAGGGTGAAAGAGGTCAAATCTATGGTGATGGTAGCTTTGGCTTTGGTTAGTGAACACACTATGCAATATACAGTGATGTATGTTAGAATTACTCACTTGAAACCTGTATAATTTTATTAAGCAATGTCACCCCAAACATTTAATAGAATTTAATTAATTTTTTAATTTATAAATTTTATACACAAATATTAAAAATTGCTGAAAGTAAATATTTGATGTTTGAAGATCCCACTTTGGAACCAAATAAATATTCACCTGTATTCTTATTGTTGCTCAATTTGCCATGTCTTAAAACATTCATTTCTATAATGGTCTTTAATTAGTTTTTGGTAAATATTTTTATGGATACTGCAGAGTACATCAATACCTTTTCTATTACTAACCAATTTGAGGAAATTAGTGTTTACTCAAAATATGTCATGCTTTAAAATATGCCTTTACCACATACACAACATACAAATTTATTTCAATCTATTTTTAAATAAATTTTTTTTGTTTATATATGTTACTTTTTATATCAGGATTCTCTCATTTTCTCATTATTACATCTCTGTATATGTCAATATATCAGTGTTAATCATATTTCTTAAATCACTTTATTTAAAAATTGTCTATTTTTGCTTATTTTTTAAAAATATATTTTATTTTTAGTGTAGTTTTAAATTCACAGCAAAATGGGGTGGAAAATACAGTTCTATGTATTTCCTGCCCAGCTCCCACCACACACACACAGCTATCAATATCCTATAGCAGAGTGATACATGAGTTAGAATCAAATAATCTACACTGAAACGTTATTATCACACAAAGTCCACTGCTGTAAAATTCACTATTGGTGTTGTACATTCTATAGGTTTTGACAGATGTGTAATGACATATATCTATCATTATAGTGTCATACAGAATAGTTTATTACCCTAAAATCCTCTGTGTTGTGCCCATTCATTCTTCTTCCCCACTAAGCCCTGGAAATTATTCATCTTTTTACTGTCTCCATAATTTTGCCTTTTCTTGAACGTCATGTTGTTGGAATCATACAGTGTGTAGCCATTTTAAATTGTCTTCTTTTACTTATAATATAAATTTAAGGTTCCTTCATGTCTTTTCATGACTTGATAGCTCATTACTTGCTAGCTCTGAATAATATTCTATTGACTAGTTGTAATGCAGTTTATCAATTCATTCATATATTGAAGGACATCTTGGCTGTTTCTATGTTTTGGAAATTATACTGCTATAAATATCAGTGTGCAGGTTCTGCATGAACATAAATTTTCAACTTTTTCAGGAAAATACCAAGAAGCAGTATACTAAATAAATTGGTAAAATATATTTTGATTTTTAAGACACCTTCAAACCCTCTTCCAAAGTGACTATACGATTTTGCATTCCCACTAGCAATGAGTGAGAGTTCTTTTTAAAACTATGTAATTTATTAGAGCTACATAGCTTAATAAAATTATATGGATTCAGGTGTAAAATTCTATGATACATCATTTGTATATTGTATTGTGTATTCACTACCAAGTCACCTGTCTCTTTCCATCACCATTTATTCCCCTATACCCTCTTCGACCTCCCATCAGCCCCTTTTACCTCTAGTAATCACCATACTGTTGTCTGTGTCAATGATTTTTTTCTTCCTGCATAATCTCTTAACTTTTCTCAGCTAGCCCTCCAAATCCCCTCCCCTCTGACAGCTGTCAGTCTGTTCTCTGTATCTATGAGTTTGTTTGTTTGTTTCTTTTTTGTTGTTGTTGTTTATTTTGTTCATGTAGTTGTCTCTTCTCTGACGGGCTTATTTCCTTCCTTAGCTTAATCCGCTCCAGGTTCATGTCACAAAAAGTAAAATGACTTTTTTTCTGCCAAGTAGTATTCCATTGTATAAATTTACCATGTTTTGTTTTGTTTTGTTTTGTTTATCCACTCGTCCACCGATGGGCACTTAGACTGCTTCCTATTCTTGGCAATTGTAAATAACACTGTGATGAATGAAGAGGTGTATATATTCTTTTGAATTGGTGTTATTTTGTTTCTTGTTGTTCCACATTCTTTCCAGCATTTGGTGTTTTTGCCTGTATTCCAGATTTGGGCCATTTTAATAAGTGTATAATGGTTATCTCACTATTTTAATTTGTAATTCCTTAATAACATAGGATGTGATGCATCTTTTCATATGTTTGTTTATCATCTGTACTTCTCCTTGGTGAGGTGTTTATTAAGGTCTTTGTCCCATTTAAATTAATTTTTAGTTTTCTTATTGTTAAGTATTGAGTTCTTCATTTTGGATAACAATACTCCATTAAATAAGTCTATTGCAAACATATTCTCTCATTCTGTGACTTGTCCTCTCATTCTGTTGACAGTGTGTATATATTATATATATAATCCTCACCCGATGACATTTTTGCATTTATCATCAGATAGAGTGGGAGGGAGAGAGGGAGAGAGAAAGAGAAACACCGATATGAGAGAGACACATTGATTAGTTGCCACCCACATGTCCCCAATCGGGGCTGGGACAAACTGCAATCTGGGTACGTGCCCTTAGTGGGAACCCAACCCAGGGCTCTCTGGTCTGTGGGCCAATGCCCTAACCGCTGAGCCAAATTGTCTAGGGTGACAGTATATTTTTTAGAGCAATTTTTTTTTTTTTTAATTTTAATGATGTCCAAATTATCAGTTCCTTCTTTCATGGGTCTTGCTTTGGTGTTGTGTCTAAAAAGACATCACCAAATTGAATGTCATTTAGATTTTCTTCTATCTTGTCATCTAGGGCTTTTATCTATGATTATTTTGGGTTGATTTTATAAAAGGTATAAAATCTGCATCTAGATTTGATTTCATTTGCATGCTGATGTTCTGGTGTTCCAGCACCATTGGTTGAAAAGACAATCTCTCCTCCACTGCAAATCTTTTGCTCCTTTGTCCAAGGTCCATTACTAGGCTCTTTGTTCTGTTCCATTGATCTAGTTGTCTATTACTCCACCAATACTATATTTTCTTTATTAGTATAGCTGTGTAATAAATCTCGAAGTTGGGTAGTTTTAGCTAGCTGACTGTTTTTCTTCTTCAGTATTGTATTGACTACTCTGGATTTTTGCCTGTGAAAACTTTATAGTCAGTTTATCAATATCCACAAAATAACTTGCTGGGATTTTGATTAGAATTTAAGTGGATCTATAGATCAAATTGAGAAGAGCTAACATCTTGAAAAATTTATCTTTAAAGATGAAATTTAGAATCAATTTAACTTTCTCTGCCTCCTGTTGGGACCTAAAATGTAGTCATGCACACCTATATGGTATTTTGAGAAGGATTTACCTACTTTTAGTTTAACTATTCAAAATCATGGCTGCCTCTTAATCTATCTAAAATCTCCCTTGATCTCAAATAAGTTTGCTATGTCATAATAAATTCATGTTACTTTTCTATCTGACCATGATATTATTTTAGAAATTGACAAGTACTTTATACATTGTTCAGTATTTTCTGCATTTCAAATGATATATAGATTACAAAAGTATTTACTTCTGAAAAATGTTTAAAAAACATGTGTTAAATATTCCATGTCCTGAGTCTTCATATAATTTTCTGTAATAGTTTTGTTTGTTTGTTTTATACACCTGCATTCTATATCTGGGTAGACTAATAAGTGGCTCATAGTAAGAAATTAGCTTACCGTCCAGTCTGCAGGCATAATGGATATCAACATGGTGAGCAAATAGGTTGGCTGTGCCCATATCAAGCTCTATCTCCTCCAGGTAACTAGCTTCCTCCCAGGCTCTGCTGCTCTGCTCACTACAAAGAGTGGTATCTAGAAGCCGTCACAGCCTTATACCAACAAATACTTTTCAAAACCATGAACCCTTATTTATATATGAATGCCCTACACTTTCCTGCAGTGCTTTTGGTTTCCCACAAAACACAAATCTACTCATGTACTGTGGCTTTAATACGAGTCCATAAGTGTTGTCATCAAATATCATGTTTAATGCCATTTGTTTTGTTTTTGCATCCAAATTTTGCTATTTATTTATTAGGGGACCTTGGAAAGCTTCTATATATCTTTGTGTTCAGTGTCCCCATCTGTAAAATGGGATATAAATACATTAATAAATGTGAGCACTTAATACAATCCCTGACAACTATCAGTCAGTATAATTATAATTATCACAATATTATTATGAAATTATTAAATAATTTATTATAATTACTCTTATTATTAATATCATCTCACTGACTGAGCCAACCCAACACAGAATTGACTGCAGAAAAAAAGGACAGACCAGGGGAAGTAAACATACAAAATAATCTTTCATAGGAAAATTAGATGAAATGGAAACACTCCTTTGCTCAGTTTTCATTAAAAAATATGCCAATAAGTATAAAACTCTGATACTCTTGCCTCAATAATTCTACTTCTATGCTAAGAACATTTATAACCTAGAAACATTCACAACAGTAATTATAAGATAATTCTTTCAACAATGGGGAACTAGTTAAACCAATTATTCCATACCCATAAACTGGACAATAAGGCCAAATTTAGAAATTTTGTGTTAAATATAATTTAATAATAACAAAATATTGATATTATAATGTTTAAAATAAAAATTAAAAGAATTTAAAATTATATATAGCTTTAAATCCCACTTAAATGTTAATAATGTAGATATGTATGTAAAAAATAATAAAAATTTATTTCAGAAAGCCCCTTGTTAAAACCTTTTTCATAGGCTAGAAATCCTGTCATTCACAGAACATTGAATGACTGTTCCCCAGTTCTTTGAAAAAGATGGGACGAAGATATAAATACTGATCATTATTGTTTTCTTGGAAAGTCTCAGCAATATCCAAGTATAACTTTCTCTAATATATGACATTGTAATCATTGTAATAAATTGAAAATGAAATGCTTTCATTGCTTTTTGAGAAAACACTATATAAAAATTGTTCCAGCCCTGGCCAGCATGGCTAAGTTGGTTGAGCGTCATCCAATGAACCAAAAGCTTCTGATTCTATTCTCAGTCAGGGCACATACCCAGGCTGCAGGTTTGATCCCCAAATGGGATGTGTACAGGGAACACAGGATGGATGTTTCTCTCACATCGATGATTTTTTTTTCTCTCTCTCTCTCCCCCTCCTATCCTTTTTCTCTAACATCAATTTTCTTTTTTTTTAATTGTGCCAAACTGCTGTTGAATGCTGATTCTAAATAACAAAGAAGGCCCTGCCATTTAATCTTCTGCAAATGGGTACTGGAGTTGTGATTGATTCTGATCACTGCCAATCTCTTTTCCTGAGAGGTTATATGAAGGTTGGAATACATACAAATCTGGTAGCTAATGAGTGATTATCAGCAAATGCTTTGCATCTACCTCATAACTGTTTAGACTAGAGAAAGGTCTGCCTCTGAGTAGACAGAAAAAAATAATGTCGAAAAGATGATGGGAATCAGGCAAAGGCCTTAAACCACTAAAACAGTATCCTAATGTCATGATACAGTATTTTATATAAGAATAATTTGTAGAATAACCATGAATTTTCTCGTCGTCTATTGAAATTTATAAGGCTTTATTTTATTTATTATTTTAACTTTACTTTTATTGTTGACAAAGCCTCTTTTTAAATGAACCAAAATTTGTCCTAGCCTAGAGAAGGTTGGCAAAAATAGCTTGAAATAGTTGTTTCAGTTACATTACAGTTATTTAATTGTAAGCATATTTCTTCCTACTGTAGAAGGTCCTTTTTCATCTTTTCCACCACGGATTAGTTCTTAGTACTGTGAATTGGTGGACAAAATGAAAAATGATGTACACCAGGTGCAGAAATTTGAGGTTTGTCCGTGGCTCTATCATGAAAACTATCACCACTTTCTCCCTAACCTCCACCATGTACTTGTAGAGATTTTAACTCCCAAATTTCAGCATGCCACAAATATTTCCTATCTTAATGGTTTCTGACTTTTTGTTTTATGACTATTTATAATATAAGGAGCATTTCAGAACATTTTACTGGCTGCCTTAAATGCAACTGTCCTGACATTGAGGCTGTCTGGGGTTCTTGCTAGCAAGAAGAAAGGAGGACTAACATAAAGAACAGGCCTCTACTAGAGTCCAAACACAGGTACATCATTGTTCTTTTCATTCCCTGTGTTTCCATTCACTTTTTTATTTAGTGTATATTTTTCTGAGAGTTAGATAATAAATTGCCTTTTTCATATGTCAGTTTAAGAGAGATTGCAATTTTCTAGATGTTTAGTGAATGTAGAAAAGTCCTCATCAGAGCATATTATTACACAATTATTATTGCAAACCAGAGACCTATCATGAAGAAAATTGAGTATAATTTGGAAATAAACTCAGATGCCATCAAAATCTGGCTAAATACGTTATGGTTTAAAATATTATGGCTAAAATACTAGGCAATTAAAAAAATAATCTGTACAAACTAAAACATACTTTAACCATAAAAAGCAAAAGGATTTTGAAAATAAGGTCAGAAAAATATGAAGGGCATATATTGGAAGTGGTAATATACAGTTAGTTCAAGTAGATGCCTCACATTCTGCCTTAGTATTTAGATGTAATAAGAACGTGATAACAAGTAGTTTTTATGTCGACAATTTGTTTGTGTCCAATACCAGAAAATTGAAGACAGTATTAATACAAGTTGTTAGAAGTGTGACAAATGGTTTTCTCTATCAAAAGATTACTGGCTCAATAAAGGACATGCAAAAGGAATACAGGTATTTACATAGTGGTAGATATTTGATTAGATAAATGTCTTTCCTTAGTTTAACTTTCACACATATCACATCATAAGGGGAAATAAAAGGTAAGGGCTATAAATATAAAATTAAAAGTCAAATAATTACTAACCAATTAATTTATATAAGTTGTTGAATAATTACTTAATAAACACACTACCTAAATGATTTTTCTAGACACATTTTCTTATATATTTAGAAGACAGGCTATGTGTATACTCTCCACGTTATTTTTATTTTTTAACTGTTATAATACCTTCAACTGTCTCCCATGATTTATTGTCATCATATCAAAGTGAAACATAACTTTTCAAATGGAAGGCTTAGAAAATAATCAAGAACTGTCCACTTTTTTTTTTTTTTTGAGAAAGCATTTATTTCTGAAACGCCTTCTTCACAGCACAATAACAGTTCAGCAACAGAGGACTTCTACAGAATAGTAATTCTCCTATATGATTTTGCAATACTCAACTCCATTAGTTTCTAAAATATAGACATTTTCTTTTTTAAAGCATACTACAAAAATAAATACTTAGCTGAAGTTTCTGATTTCCAATAATAGAGCACTCAAATGAAAACGAATTGACATTTTCTTAAAATCTCGGAAATGATTAAATTTATTCAACTATTTAAACAAAACTTCAATGTTTAGAATTAATATATTAGGAGAATCTTTATTTCTTTAAACTCTCCATGCAAGTTAGACTGTGGAACCTAAGCCATTACATAAATATCTATATCTTATATCTATGTGTGTGTGTGTGTGTGTGTGTGTGTGTGCGCGCGTGCGTGCACCCGTGCCTAAGGTTGGACTTTCCTAGAGCTGATTCTGAAACAAGAATTTGAAGATGAGTAATTTATTTGGGAGGATATCACATAAAACATCACAAGAGTGGGAGTGAGGTGCATGAGGAAAATAAGTCAATGGGAGGGATTTTAGTGAGTTAATGACCCTTGGGGGCATCTTGGGCTCCAAAGTGGAAGGGGCCTCTAGGAGATGGTTCAGGTCATGCCTCACAGTCACCTCAGCAAGGGATGAAAAACTTGGGGTGCTATCTACCAACCCAATTATATGATAGGTAGAGGGCTGCTTCCAGGGGCTTTCACTTTCTAGCACTCTTAGCCTGATCTTCAAGCAGCCCAGAGACACCTCAAATAGAGGCCCAGGTGTCTGCAGCAAGAAAGCATAGCAGCAATGCATACCCAGGCTATAGAGGCAGGGCCTTAATAGCACATGGTAGAATATACACTTGTTTAAATTATACAAGCTGATTTAATTAATTAATTAATTTTTCTAGAAAAATGTATAGTTTAAAATATTTAGGAAGATATTATATTTCTCCTTTTATGTATTACAAAAAATATATCTATACATTGTCAAAATAATCACTAGAGAATTGTATAGAATTAGAAAGTGACATTTTCTCCTTCATCTGCTCCTCCCCTCACTCACTCCTTAGAATCCCCACTGTTAACATTCTGTGTGTCTCCTAAAACTCTTTCCTTTTGAATGCTATGTGTGCATGATGCATGTTATACATATGTACATGTTCACATATATATTTTAAATGGTGTCACACAGCTCGTAGTATTGCCCATAAGTCATAGGTATCTGCTCATATAGAACTCTTATTTTCATCTCAGACATATAAAGTATATATGACAAATAAAAATTGCATTGGCAACAACGTGGATGGACCTTGAGAATATTATGCTAAGTGAAATAAGTCAGTCAGAAAAAAGTAAGAACCATATGGCTTCATTCATATGTGGAATATAAACCCGAAACTCATAGACACAGGCAACAGTATGGTGGTTACCAGAGAGAAGGGGGTAGGAGAAAGTAAAGGGTAAAGGGGACCAATACACAATGACAGAAGATGATTTGACTACAAATGGTGGACACACAATGCAATATACAGATCATGTGTCATAGAAATGTGCACTTGAAACCCGAATGATCTCATTAACCAATGTCATGTCAATAAATTTAATAAAAAATATAAAAAAAATTTTAAAAGCCCAAATATAAAAAAAGAAATCATGACATTAGGCACCTTAAGTGTACAAGTTGATTTAAATACTTAATGTAAAACTTTAACTTCAAAAGTGTATACAAAA
This sequence comes from Molossus molossus, assembly GCF_014108415.1. Lineage (NCBI taxonomy): Eukaryota > Metazoa > Chordata > Mammalia > Chiroptera > Molossidae > Molossus > Molossus molossus. The sequence continues at coordinate 24,857,054 of NW_023425366.1, read as the reverse complement.
GACATTCAGAAAAATAATAAACCATTTTAATATTTAAACAAAATTAATATAAAGAAAATAACTACCACATAATATATGTATGTATGCATAACCGATGAACATAGACAACAAAGCTGGGGATGAAGTGGTGGGGGGGATCGGGAGGAGGGTGTCAATGGGGTAAAAAGGAGAAGCATCTGTAACAAAAATAAATTAATAAAAAAAGTGTAAAATATAAAAAAGTGAAATAAATAATTATCACATAAATGTCAATGATTTAATTCTGTGTGAAGATATGTGTTTTTATATTAATCACTAAAAGTATTTGAATGAATGAGCGTGCCAGACTAAGAAGGGAGCCAGGTGAAAAGAGTTTGGTAAGTGATGAAATGAGAAAACATCCTGTGTGTAAGTGATGACAAGGTCATGTAAAGTCACAGAGATTATAGAGAGCAAAAGTCTAGATATCATATTATTCAAATAAATTGAAAGTTATAAGGAATTAGATTCATGGTTTAGGGACTTTGCAAAAACATTTTTCTTACCTCTGAAGCAATCATGCTAATCACCTAGTGACCTGCTATTGAATTTAGTTCTTTTACTACTAGCTTCCTCTGCAGCCTTGGAAAAGATATGCAATGAGTTCCAAATATTCTTGCTTAGAAAATATTATAGAAGCCTTGAGTGATTTTCAGTTGTCGTCCTGCACTATCATTCCCTGATTATGTACGTATTTTCCACATCATATATTTCAGCTTACTGTCTGTTAAACAGAAGTATCAGAATCACTTAAGAATTGCTGTATATTTCTAACACTCCCTCCCTTTTTTCCCCTGGAATAATAAACTGAGAGAGTTATGTAGTAGAACGTGCAATGTCTGCATATAGCTGTGGACTCCTTGAATCACTAATGATGAGAGCAAGAGAAGGGCTGTTAGACTCACTGGAAATGAGCAAAGGCAGAGGACTCACCACAGGAAGAGAAGATTGTGTTCTCAGAGGATGGAGCCAGGGCAGAACACCTCAATATTCTATGGGTTTAGGCAGAAAAATCTAGTAGATCACATTATTAAAGACCAAAAAAAAGAAAGTTCTTTTAAAAACAGCAAATGATCATCTATAAGGAGATGAACTTAGAATTTAAAACAGATGTCAAGAACTAAAACAATGATTCTCCAAATTTTTTTTAATTTATTTTTTATTGATTAATTTTTGTTACAGATGATTCTCCTTTTTTCCCCCACTGATTCCCCCCTCCCCCCCTCCCTGCCCCTTCCCCAGATTGTTGTCCATGTCCACTGTTCATGCATACATGCGTATAAGTTGTGTGGTTCATCCCTCCCCCTCCTCCCCACTCCTTAGGGGATTATCAGTCTGTACCCCGCTTCCGCGTCTCTCTCCAAATTTTTTAAAAGGTACAAATTATAAAAGCACACAGACCACTGATAAGAACTAAATAAATTTTCTAGATAATAAAAAGAAGAAAAGACAGGTAAGTGCAAATTCAAAAATTAAAGATAAAAAGATGAGATGACATTAGAGTAAATAAGATAATGTTCAAAGGGACAAAAAAGCACAAATGGAAAGAAGTTTATTGAATACATTATACAAAAATTGTTTTCTGTCCTGGCTGGCTTGGCTCAGCGATTAGAGCTTTGGCCTGTGGACCAGAGAGTCCTAGGTTCAGTTCCTGCTAAGGGTACAAATTTCAGTTGCAGTTTGTCCCTAGCCCCGGTTGGGGTTGTGTGGATGGCAGCCAGTCTATGTGTCTCTCTCACATCGATGTTTCTCTCTGTCTCTGCCTCCCTCTCTATCTGAAGATAAATGCAAAAATGCCCTCAGGTGAGGATGTCAAAAAAAATTTTTTTCTGAGTTGAAAAAATACAATTCTTCAGATTGGAAAAAGACTTTTAAATGGTACACTGAATGATTTAAAAAAGGAACCACAAACATGATCTTTTCTAACATAAAGGAAGCTATTTTTTGTTTGTTTGTTTGTTTCTAGAAAGAAATTATACAGGGTCAGGAAAAAGTAGGTTTACAGTTATTTATATGAAAAATAATAATACAATAATTAATAAAATAATAAAACAAGAATAAACTATTTTGCATTATCACAACTGTAAACCTACATTGCCCACCCTGTATTACTTAATTTCTTTTCTGTTGACTTATAATATATTACCTCTATTTATTTCCATTGAAAGCTCTTGACAAATCCAGGATATAGAGGAGCTTAAAATCAATAATGTGGAGTTAATTTGGAAGTATTTTTAAAAAGTAAGTGATACATGCAAGGTGCAGAAAGAGGGTATACATGATTACTTTTATAAAGCATTAAAAAATATATATATATATACACACACACATATATATATAAACATATATTTGTAACCATGTATATATGCAATGCATATTTATACATGTATGTGTGTGTGTGTGTGTGTGTGTGTGTGTGTATATATATATATATATATATATATATATAGTGTGTTTGTGTATAATGGGGTGTGTGCATAAACATATACTTAATATTGAGGTTTTTAGCTCAATATGCTTACCTACTAAAACGATGAGTGTTCATTGGGCAACTGGAGTATTCTAGTTTTGTCAAATATCAAGATGAGACTTGAATATATGACAGTACAAAAAGCAAGAGAGACAAAAAAATAATGGAGACCCATATCTCAGACTAAATGCTCAGTGAAAGCTTATATTTTATTTTATTTTATTAAATGTATTTTCATTGATTTTTTAGAGAGAGAGGACAGGAGAGATAGAAACATTGATAAGAGAGAAACATTTATTGACTGCCTACTGCATGCCCTCTACAGGGGATCAAGCCCGCAACCTGAGCATGTGCCCAGACCTGGAGTTGAACCAGGACTTCTCAATCCATAGGATGGTGCTCTATCCACTGAGTCATACTGGTAAGGTAAAATCTGGTATTTTATTTATGGTAGTATTCTACCTGATAAGTGAGAAAGTTGGCATTTTTCACAGAATGATATTCTCCCAATTTCAAAATACTCACCAAAAATCAAAGATCTAGAAAATAATTATTGATGTCTGCTAAAATCATTTGCAAAAAAAGTTTATGTGGAACATATACTAAGAATAATACCTCTAGAGCTGGTGGTCCTTATCCCAGGAATTCAAACATGCTTAACAGTTGAAATCAAATCAATATAATGCCCCGTATTGAATAGTTACAGAATTAAGGAGAAAAACAATAAGATCATTTCAATAATTACAGAAAAAATTCATTTTACATAATTCAGCATACATATATAATTAAAACTCTCAGCAAACTGGCACTTCCTCAACCCAGTAATGAACATCGACTAAAAACCTACATACAGTAACACTAGCCTTAATGGAGAAAGATCAAAGGAAGAAAGAAAGATGTTTGCTCTCACTACTTCTACTCAGAAGTGTACTGGGATACCTAGTGTATGCTATGAAGCAAACAAATAAATATATGTATAGAGACTGGATATGAAGAAGTAAAACTATTCACAGAAGACATTATTTCAAAATAAATATACATATTTCTGACTGGATATTTGATGATATTAAATTAATGATGTTAATTTTATTAAGTTTTGAGAATGGTTTTATGGCTCTGATTCTTAAAAAGAGTCATTATCTCTTTAAGATATTCACAGATGCAATATTTTGCCTGGATTTCAAATATTCAAATGCTTCACAATATCAAGTGGTAATGTTGGAGACAGTGTCTGGAGAAGAGTTGAAATATAACTGGCTGTGAGGGCCTAATGGATAAAGGTGGTTGATAGTACACGGGTTTATTATATTATTATTTGCACTATTTGTTTTACAGTATCTTTATAATTTTCTGTTATAAAATGTTGAAAAATAAAGAAAAAGTATGTTAATAAATATGTCATGCTTAGACCCAGCATGGTCAATACTTAGGCAATCGGTTCCTGCCTATCAAAGATTGGATTTTAATGCCACTTTTCAATTTTTGCTATCAGAAGAGAATGGGAAAGTGCTGTTTCTGCAGACATGGAAATGGATCAGCCAAATTATCAACAGCTTAAAACTAAAGAATCTACCTTAAGGTCTTGGTAGGTGGTGTTGTGATGACAATTATAGAATGTGTTTTTCTTTTATTTTGAGGAGACCTGACTGATGTATAACATTGCATAAGTTTAAAATATACAACATAATGATTTGATACATGTATATATTGTGCAATAATTACCACAATAAATCTAATTAGCATCCACCACCACACATCATTACAACTATTTTTCTTGTGCTATAAATTGCAATAGTTTCTCTTAGCAACTATCAAGTATTCAGTACAGTATTATTAATATAATCACCATACTGTATATCATATCCTCAGGACTTATTTATCTCCTAACCAGAAGTTTGTACTTTTGCACCGCCTTCACCAAGTTTGCTTGCTCCCCCACCCCTACCCCTGGCAACCACTAATCTCTTATTCTTTATATCTATGAATTTGTTTTTAATTTTTAAAATTCCACATGTAAGTTAGATGATACAGAATGTGTCTTTCTCTGACTTATTTATTTATTTATTTTTTAGCATAATGTCCTCAAAGTCTGTTCATGTTGTAACAAATGACAAGATTTCCTTCTTTTTTATGGCTGAATAATATTCCATTGTGTATATATACCACACTTCTTTATCCATTCATTCATCAACGAACATAAGTTACTTCAACGTGTTGCTGCGATGAATATAGGAATGTAAATATTTTCTTTTGAGATAGTGATTGTATTTTTTTTCACATAAACACCCGAAAGGGAATTGCTGGGTCATGTGATAGTTCTGATTTTAACTTTTTGAGGGACCCCATACTGTTTTCTATAGTGCCTGTACCAATTTACATTCCCACCAACAGGCACAGAGGTTTTCTGTTCTCCACATTTTCACCAATACCTGTTATATCTTTTGTTGTTGTTGTTTTGTTTTGGATAATAACCATTCTAACAGGTATCAGGTGATATTTTGTTATGTTTTTTATTTATAATTCCCTGCTGAATAATGATGCTGAGCAACTTTTCATGTATGTTGGCCATTTGCATGTCTTATTTTGAAACATGTCTCTTTAGTTCCTCTGCACATTTTTTTAATGTATTTTTTTTATTGATTAATTTTTGTTACAGATGATTCTCCTTTTTTCCCCCCACTGATTCCCCCCTCCCCCTCCCCACCTTGCCCCTTCCCCAGATTGTTGTCCATGTCCACTGTTCATGCATACATGTGTATAAGTTCTGTGGTTCATCCCTCCCCCACCTCCCCACTCCTTAGGGGATTGTCAGTCTGTACCCCGCTTCCGCGTCTCTGGGACTACCCCATTCCTCAAACTGTTATGTTCATTATATTCCACAAATCAGTGAGATCATATGAAATTTGTCTTTCTCTGTTTGGCTTGTTTCACTTAGGATGATACTTTCCAGGTCCCTCCATGTAGTCTCAAAGGATAAGAGATCTTTCTTTCTTACCGCTGCGTAGTACTCCATTGTGTATATGTACCACAGCTTTTTGATCCATTTGTCTACTGATGGGCACTTGTGCTGTTTCCAGATCTTAGCGATTGTAAATAGTGCTGCTACAAAGATGGGGGTACATATATTCTTTCTTATTGGTGTTTCAGGCTTCTTAGGGTATATTCCTAGAAGTGGGATCACTGGGTCAAATGGAAGATCAATTTTTAATTTTTTGAGGTGACGCCATATTGTTTTCCATAGTGGCTGCACCAGTCTGCATTCCCACCAGCAGTGTACTAGAGTCCCCTTTTCTCCACACCCTCGCCAACACTTGTTGTTTGATGATTTGTTGATGGCGGCCATTCTGACAGGTGTGAGGTGATACCTCATTGTTGTTTTGATTTACATCTCTCTGATGATTAGTGATGATGAGCATTTCTTCATATGTCTCTTAGCCATTTGTATGTCCTGTTTGGAGAGGTGTCTATTTAGTTCCTCTGCCCATTTTTTAATTGGATTCTTTGTCTTCCTTTTGTGGAGTTGTATGAGCACTCTATATGTATTGGAAATTAACTCCTTATCTGATATATCATTGGCAATTATGCTCTCCCATACAGTGGGTAGCCTTTCCGTTTTGATGATTGTATCTTTCGCTGCCTCTGCATATTTTTTAATTGGATGAGTTTTTCAATAACTTTTTGTGAGATTAACTTTGTATAGTTATGGACTGAACAAGGGTGGCCTTGGATTCAAAGAGTCAACCATCTACTCACAAAAACCCACCTGTCCACTGAAATTGTACTGTTCAAAGCAAGCATTAATTTATATTTCAAGCATGTGTACTTTCATCCCAGCAGCAACATTATGATCAAATTAGTCTGTTTATAATTAAAGCCCTACATGCTTCAATCATTTTAGTAGGTTGTTTGTTGACCAGAAAACAAATATTTCATTACAAATAGACAGATAAATAGTGGCCCAGGTCACTAAAATATTCCTGAGAATATTACCAACACAAGTACTTGAATGTGTTTTATCTATTGTCACTTTATGACCTTGGATATATTTTCAATTATATGACTTAATATATTATTTATAAACTATAAATTACTATTTATAATAATTTAATATATTATTGCTGAATAAATATATTTATTAATATATTTTATAACAGTTTTTCAGGTCCACAAGTTATTATTTTTACGGTTCACTAGAAAATTGCATATATCTTATGAATATTTCAAAAGGAATTGTCTAAAAGCATGACAATTCTTTGAATTCTTTAACAACTTTTTATTTTATTTTTTATCCTCACACGAGGACATTTTTCCATTTTTTGTTCAGGTAGAGTAGGAGGGGGAGAGAGGAACAGAGAGAGAGAGAAACATCGACGTGAAGGGACACATCGAGTGGCTGCCACCCGCACGACTGACCAGAGCCAGGGACAAACTGCAACCGAGGTACGTGCCCTTAGCGGGAACCGAACCCAGGTCTCTCGGGACCGCAGGCCGACGCTCTAACCGCTGAGCCAAACCGGCCAGGGCCTTTGAATTCTTTAATTCAAACCAGAAAGTTTATTCATTTTGGCAATAATTAACAAAATGTTAACTAAACTAATGTTTCAATACATAGAAATGCATCTTGAGGTTACTTATTCCTTTTAGAGTTATTTACAAAATGACATTTAAAGCTAAATATTTTTGGCCAAGTTAATTAGATTTTTGATACTAATTTTGGTTTTATTATAGTATAACTTATATATTGTATATTTTGAGTATTTGCTTTATTCAGAGTACCAATAAGACTTTGAAAACAGATCTCTATCCTTTAGATACAAAAAATTGTATTTTTTTCTATTAAATTTTGACCTTCCCCAATAAGAAGAATTATAAATAAAATCATATTAAGCTTCTGTTATTAAATCTTCATGTTGAACAGTTATATTAAGAATAATATTCTGGCACACTTAGAAAGTATATTAAAGTGGAAAGTAAGATACTAGATATAAATTAAAACAATTCTTTAGCCAAGTATTTAACATAAGTATTACCTTAATATAATTTTATTTTTAATTTGAAGATAGCAGTTATATATATATTAATCCTCACTCTCACTCGAGGATACTTTTCTATTTATCTGCAGATAGAGTGGGAGGGAGATAGAGGGAGAAAGGGAGAGAGAGAAACATTGATATGAGAGGCACATCCACTGGTGCCTCCCACACGACCCTGACCAGGGCTTGGGACGAACCACAACTGAAGTACGTGCCCTTGGCCAGAATTGAACCCGTGACTCATTGGTCCAAGGGCTGACGCACTATTTCTGAGCCAAACCAGTCAGAGTGACAATAGTTATATTTTTTATTATTAATACATAGTGAAATAACATCCAAGATCATTAAATAATTTGCAATATTTTTGTATATAGCACATAAACCCTTTTTGTATTTTGGTGACCACATTAATATATATCAATGATAAACTTTATTTTAAAATGTATAGTTCAAGCATACTAAACATGTTTCTGAATTCAAAGATTCAATATTATGTATCCTTCTTTCCTGCCTAGATGATGCTTACAATTTTCAGTGTCTTTAATACTATGCTTTTAATCCTTCTCTAGCCCTAGAAGTAACTATCACATTGTGGTTTCTAGAACTATACAGAAAAATGTTTTAAGGCAAAATGAGGAGACAGAACAGAAAGGCCTTTCTAATGAAAGAAGGGGTGTGTGTGGTGTGCTTAAGGTATGGCCATCCCCCAGACCTCTAACTTGGTGCACTCTCTCTAAAATAATATATAAATAAATAAATAAGTAATATATGTACGAATATGTACCTATATAGACATATATATGTGTATATATATGTAAATAGATATAAATGTGAATTTTTTTAATCTTCACCTGAGGATATTTTTCTGTCTATCATCAGATACAGTGGAAGGGAGAAAGAGAGAGAGAATGAGAGAGAGAGAAACATCAATGCGAGAGAGATATATTGACTGGTTGCCTCCTGTATGACCCAAACAGGACCAGGGATGAACAGCAACCAAGGTACCTGCCCTTGATCAGAATCAAACCCGTGACTCATTCGTCCACGGGCCGATGCTGTAACACTGAGCCAAACCAGCCAGGGCACATATGTGAATTTTTATTATGTACTAGGAAATTTCATATTGTAATATTCTAGTCACTATGCAGTAATTCCTCAGAGCAACATCATTGATTTCTAGTATTACCTCAATATAGAGATGAATAAACTTGGATTCGCAGAGTATAGTAATTGAAGTTCTCACCATAACAGGTGGCAGTAGAATAGTACTCTGCATGTTTCCTGAGCCTGTTATCCATCTAATTATAATGTGCCATACAATCAGGCCACCAATTTCAAGTCAATTGAAAGCAAAGATTTATGAAATGCTTAATTTATGAGAAGAAATTGAAATTAACAGAAAACAAGTCAATCTATAGTCAACCAACATCATGTCTCTGTGACTGAAATAGCACGTAATTTTATCTGTATAATTTTTCTATGTGCTGTACACGGACGATAATTCCATTGATATTCATCCCAATAAGCACATTTTCTCCCCTACATCATTACACTTCACAATAGAATCACCCAAGTAAACCTCTGTCCTATAGCACCGCATTTCTGTGATGAATGGATCCAAATCTGGTGACCATGTCTTTTTTGTATATGCATTTCCAAAGTGCCAAGAACTGATTCATACCCTGTATATAATTGGTTTCATCCAAGTGTAAAGCAAAAAATCGACAGCCAGACAAATGTGATGGTAGTTGGGTGATGCTCAACATGTTGTCTGATAGAAGAGGTTTGCCAACAGCTCATATTGCTTTTTCTCAGTGCCTGAAATTTGTCAGAACATTTGCCACTATGTTTTATAATCTTCAGAGCAAGTGTAATACAATTTTTTCCTGAACGATTGATGCAACTTTCCATTATACTTCACTATTTATGATCTCGTCTCTGCATTTTAAAATAAAATTCACCAATTTTAAACTCCCAAATGTTATTTTGTGCTTATTCTGTATGACACTACAGTTTTTTTTCTTAGAGAGCAGCGAGCAATGCTGTTTTGAAAATGGCATGAAGTTTTTGTGCCTTCACGCCACTATTTATATGGTTGCCAAGAAAAGGTGCCGAGATCTGCAGCAAATGAATCTCCAGCTCAATTATGTTCTTTTATCCATGTTTTCATAACAAGGTCTATATTTGCTTTTTTTTTTTTTAGGTGACCTGGCAACATTTTGAAGCCATAAACTTCATTATTTCATCAGACCCTGAAGTACTGTTGAGCATTTTGCATTTGTGATCTTATTCTCTGTTGAAGATTTTATGTTCTTATTCCCATCACTGATTTTATATTATAGTGAAGTTTTTCTGAATCCTGGTCAATCTTTGTGAGTTAGCATTATAATACATATAACAATAAAAAACAACTCTAACAAATACATACATTCATGCAAATTATAATAGTTTAAGACCAATTAAATAGTATAGCTATTTTAGGACATGAGCTATCTCATGAAACGCTATTATCATAACAGGATTCCTATGAAGATGATTACTTGTTTCATTGCCAATGGTTGAAATTTAGATAAACATCTAACAATTGGAGTTCTCTCTGTACCATACTCAAGAACATTAAATGCCTCTAGAAGTGCACAGACAACATTTTGGGTTCATACAGAGCAGAGGCTGATTTTAGTGGTGTATGGAAGGTCTGTGTTTATTCTGCCACGCAATGGGAGTGGAAAGTCGTTAGAAATTTTACAACAAAAGGAGACAGGTTATTTAGAAACTGAATGTTTATATGTCGAGGGGGCTTTCACATTCCATTAATCTGTTTATTTTCACCATAATAACTAGTGAATGTGTGTCCTCCTTTAGACATAATTGGGAATAATAACAGTGTTTGATAGGGCAGGAAAAGAATCAAGATAACTATTTACTAAGATAGAACCTGGTGGGCACCAAGGTGACCAATGTTACAATGCTGCCGCAATGTGCGTTATAATAAAAGAGCTCACCAGGAACTTGAAGATTGTCAGTAAGAGATACTTATCAGGATTGTTTAACCAGACTTTAAATTTATATCTGAAATGACTAACTTGAGCCATCGGTTAGATATCAAAATTTTATTCATGTCCCTAAAGCGTAAGTTTCTAGTATTTTAAAGAAATTAAAGATGTATATTCAGAAAAATTAGCTGTGCTTCAAAACTCGTTTTCTTTCATTAGTGATCTGAATGACCACCTACCTGGTTTGGGATTGCCTGTGATCTTGAACAAACCTAAAAGGATTATAAATCCCCAAATATTGCCTTGGGCACTTTTTAATCTGTTTGTAAAAATTCTGTACTATACAAAGTATTGAGCCTAATTAATAGATTTAGAAATTCCATGGCAGATTTCACCAGAATATCATTGCTTAGGGAACAAACAAACAAAACTAAAAATTATAATCCAGTGTGATATCTTTCATTATATATATATATATATCAAAAAACTCAAAATTATTTTTATTGATATATTTTATATAATATAAAATATCTGTTTGCATATTCTATTTCCATAAAGAATTAAAATGTTTTAGCTTTATTTTGAAGTGTGTAAAAGACAGTATTAGAAAAAGCTAGGTCCTTTTTTCATGGGCAAATGGACAAATGTTGATATAGTTTAAATTATACAGAGATTATTTTGGATAAATTATTTTATACAAATATTGGACATATTTTTTCTAAAACAACATTGCAAAATAGTATGCATGCACCCACAGAAAAACTGTGAAATTGCATGTTTTTAATGGCCTTTTGTTATGGTTTAGAATCTGTTCACTTACATAAGAGATATTATTAGTTACACACAAAAATTATTTTTTTGTCTCTACTTATTGTATTTTTTCCTTGGGAGACTAAATGATAAGTACAGGGTGCGAAAAAAACTGAGTGAACGGTTTTTCGTGTGGAAAACAATACAATCATTAATAAAAAATAGTAATACAAAAATAAGCCCTTTGTTTCACACACTCACAACTGTAAACCTACTTTTACCCTTTGCCTAACCTCATATATATTCAGAAACAGAGGCCAGTTCAAATATTGACAGTCAAACATTTATTTTTATCCCTCTAATGATAGTGTTTTATGGTGTTTGGGGAGTGAAAAGTGGCAATATTTTCTGATATTACAACAGATTAAATCATTCTCATAATTGTTGTTTTTCCACATGGCTTTTTTCTTCTTTTTAAATATATTTTTGCTGATATTTTAGAGAGAGAGGAAGGGAGAGACAGAAACATCAGTGTGAGAAACATGGATCGGCTGCCTCCTGCACTCCCCCTACTGGGGATTAAGCCCATAACCTGGGCATGTGTGCTGACTGGGAATCGAACCTGGATCTCTCAGTCCATGGAACACACTCAATCCACCGAGTCACACCAGACAGGCCATATGGCTGTTGTTTCTTAATCATTTTAAGTGAAAAGAGCATATATCAATTTATTAAATATTTCCGATAGTGTCTAATAAAGATTCCACACAGTTCTGCAGGTTGTGAACAAGAAATTGTTTTCCGTCTCGGTGTGCCCTTCATATGTTTGAGGCAGCACCGCACACTCCACTTATTGTCGTTAGATTTGTGTATTCTACTCTAGCCCAAAGATGAGTTCTGTCTATTTTTCATATCTTCTAACATCCATATAAATATTAATGAATATGTAAAAAGAAAATGCTTTATAGTGAAGTTATTTTTATGAAATTACAGTTCTTGGTTGAGTGTGTATTCCGTGAGATTAGAGAATTCCCCAATTACAACATATCTGATAATGCCACTTATTACATGTGACAGGTAATGGATAACATTAGCAACATTTGAGATGACATTTAGATTTGTAGCAATACTTTTTAACCCCGGGTTCAAGGATATAATCAGGCCCTCTCCTAGCCTCTGGTAGCCACAGTCATTCTTTGATTGTAGATGGCCATTTTCTCCATTTTTTCACATGAAATTCTCCTTGTGGGTGTACATCTGTTGTATGTACAAAATTTCCCCTTTTTATAAGGACACCTGTCATATTGAATTAGGGCCCACCTTAAGGACCTTGTTATTTTTCCAAATGAGATCGCATTCATGAGTATTGAGGGTTAGGACTTCAACATCACTTTCAGGAGGACACAACTCCATTTATAATCCCCAGGAATCATACAAAATGTGTGGCATGCACAAATCTCCTTCAGTTAAAGACCTGAACGGTATCCGACACATTTTTAGAGGAATCAGAAAGACAAGAGGACTCTGGCGGCGCTGGGAACAGGACATGAATGTATCTAACAGGTGGTTACTGAAACGCAGGTGGCATAATCTAAGCACAACCTTGAAAATGGACAAAACTTTGCAAGTTCCAATTTACAGGTGCTGTAAAGTAGAACCAGAGGTTCGGAAAGAGCAGATACTGCCTTGGGAATATGAATTCTTGAAACTAGCAAACAAAAGCTCCCTTTGAGGATAAATTGCTGCCTTGAAGAGCTATTGTTAGGACCATAATCTAAATTAGACAGGACAGAGACAACGGGGGAAAGAAGAGAGATATAGCAGATAAAATGTGTGAGAGTAAATCAGAGGAGCCAAACAGCAGAAAGTGCTAAGATATATTTTTTATCACTTCTTAAAAACAATTGAAAAGGGAACTCTGGGTCCCTGAAGCTAGGAAAGCAATTCTCTTCTCCAATCTCTGCTGAAAGTGCAAAACAATTCATAACACCTAAACATAAGACACAGAAAAGGTTGCATTTGTGTCCCATATAAAGTGATTGTAAGAGAAAGAGACCAAGCTGCAGAAGATCCCTGCAAACAGTCAGGGCTGATGACAAAAATACGCTTACAAAACAAAACGGCAATGTGGGAAAACCAAAACTGCAGAGGACTTAGATCTCAAGTGGGAGGCCAGGGGCCTTGGGACAAAAAGCCTGTCGCAGATTTAGTCAGGCTGAGGGAAATGTCAAAGCCTTCCAGGTCAACCCTAATCTTGCGTGGAGGCTGGCTACCATTGCTTATTGAGAAGGAATGAGGGGCTGCCCAGCCTAAGCATCCTGGTCCTGGATTTGGAAGAACTGAACCTCCTAGCCTCCTGGTCACTTTGTCCTCTTGAAGGCCAACTCCGCACCCGGAGGACTGTCACTCCAACAGCTCTGGGGACTATGAAGGCACAGACAGGCCCTGATTCTCCCTCTCACAGAACATGGAATCTGAGCCTTAAACCACTTCCAACTGAGTCTCCTTCCCATCTTCCACCTCATCTCCACCACCCTTCCCTGGTTGTTCCCTCAGCCACAGGAGTGAAGGGGCTCAGGCAGCACATCTCTGAAGGGAGCCAGACGAGAGAGACCGTCATACCCTCACCAAAACCCTCCTGCACATCTGCGTCTCTGCCCCCTTGGGCCATCTGCACGCACAGTGCCCCACCGCAGAAATTTCCCCGGGACTCCGGCCGTGGTCTGCTCCACACACTACACTGGTCTGAGGACTTCTTTCTCAGGACCTGTGACTGTACCACACACTCAACCCTGGGGCTTCAGCCATGCCACTGCAGCTGTGGTGCTCACAGGGCCACCCACTCAGCCCTGGGGCTTCAGCCATGCCACTGCAGCTGTGGTGCCCACAGGGCCTGCTCGCCTTGCCCAGGTTCCACATAGACCGTGCTCTCCTCATCTTTCCCGCTCTCAGAACTGCATGGAAATGTCATACGGCTCAGCATCAGGATGCCCCCCATGTGTCCTGCAGCCTCATCGGGTCCAGGTGGGCTGGGCTCAAGGGACCAGGACCAGAAAACAACTGCCTTCTTAGAGAAGAAAACGAGTTTGGGGATTGATGCCTTTTCCAAATGGCATCCATGAAACTGCCCTGGAAAGGGCAAGGTGTGGGGAAGGGAGCTGAAGGGAGCTGAACCACTAAGAAAAAAACAGGCAGTATGAGAAAAACATCATCGCCAGCATTAGAAAAACTCAGAAGTCCAGTGATTTCAGGAAGTGGCGATTTGAAAAGAAATGTGACAAAAAACAAGATGGGATTATGTATAAAGGATCAACTCATAGATTACAAAAGAAAATTTTAAAAATATTTTTCTGAAATAAGATACAGTGCAGAAACCTGATAAATGCTTCTCCAGAAATAAAATAAAGTCTAATGTCACATATGACTATGAAGGAAAAATCACCTTAAAGAAATTATTAGCAAACAGAAGCCAAAGGTACTGCAATTCTTTTATTGTAATTTTTTAAAATTTAAAGTGTGAATTTTGAATTTGATGGATACCACAATGATATGAAGTCTGGCTTTTTGGTCATCTTGGGCCAGAGCATGACATCAGCAGAACTGTTTTCCTTGTGTTACATTATTTGATGTTTTTGTCTTACATTTGTAGTGTGAGAGGATTTAAAGAGTCTCATGAACAAGTTTCCAAATGCATTTGACTCAAACAACTACCATGGGGTTAGAGGGTGCAGACTCTCCCTCAAGTCGAAAATCCACATGTAATTTAAGTCAGCCTTACATAGATACAGAGATTCAAATCAACCTGATGGAAACTATATGTGTAGATGTCTATTTAAAATTATTTTGTCCTTAGGGCAATCTTTGAACATCAAAATCATTTCAAAATTTTATTTCCAGTAACAAATTCAAAAAAACACAGGCAAAGGAGCTTTCTCACACACACACACACACACACACACACACACACACACTTGGTGAAAGCATAAAATGGTAAAATTAAGCATTGTTAAGAATTGTCACTATCTAATAAATATGACAGAATACATGCCTTTCAACTCCAAATTTCTAGATTTATGTGTCTTCTATGTATATATATGTAAAAGATGACATATACAAGAATGTTCAGTTGAAAAACAACCCATTGAATGTAAGACATATTCACTAATGATACATCTGATAAGAGTTTAATATCCAAAATTTATAAAGAATTTATATAACTCAACACCAAAAAAAGCAAACAGTCCAATTAAAAAATGAACAAAGGACCTGAATAGACACTGCTCCAAATAGTACATACAGATGATAAATAGACATATGAAAAGATGCTCACAGTCCCTAATCACCAGAGAAATGCAAATTAAAACCACAACATGATACTACCTTACACCTTTCAGATAGGCTATCATGAATAGATCAAACAACAAGTGCTAGAGAGGATGTGGAGGAAAGTGATTCCTCGTGCATTGTTAGTGGGAATGCAGACTGGTGCAGCCACTCTGGAAAGCAGTATAAAGCTACCTCAAAACATTAAAAATGGAACTGCCTTACGATTCAGCAATTCCACTTCTGGGAATATATCTGAAGAAAACCAAAACACAAATTTGAAAGAATATATGCACACCTATGTTCATTGCAGTGTTATTTACAATAGCCAAGATTTGGAAGCAGTCCAAGTGCCCATCAGTAGATGAATAGATAAACAAACAAACAAACAACAACAACAACAAAAACTGTGATACATTTACACAATGGAATACTACTCAGCCGGAAAAAAAAAAAAAAGAAAATTTTACCTTTTGTGACAGCATGGATGGACCTGGAGATTATTATGCTAAGTGAAGTGAGCCAGTCATAGAAAGACAAATACTATATAATTTCATTTATACGTGGAATCTAATGATCTAAATAAACTAACCAAATGGAAACAGAATCACAGATACAGAGACACAGTGACAGTTGTCAGAGGGGAGGGGGTGGGGCGGCTGGGTGAAAAAGGTGAAGGAATAAGGAAGAGAAGAAGAAGAAGAAGAAGAAGAAGAAGAAGAAGAAGAAGAAGAAGAAGAGAGGTGATAAGCAGAGGTAAGGGGAGGTGGGGGGAGGTAGAAAAGAATAAGGCAGAGATAAAAGTGATGGGAGGAGACTTGGGGAGATGAACACAAAATACAATAAAGAAAACAAAGATAGGGTTTGGGGATTATCTGGTGATAATATGTGAAGGCACCGGAGTAAGTGGTAATAATTATGGCTATAAGTATTATTTTTATTTCTTTATTCTTTTGGTATGTGCCCCTAGCGGGTACCTAACCCCAGGCCTCTCTGGTCCACAGGCCAACGCTCCAACTGCTGAGCCAAACCGGCCATGGCTAAAAATCATTTTTAAAAGTAGAGGCATGCATCTACTTCTGTAAAAGCTGAATTTTATTTGCCCTCTAAAAAGGTGGACATTGATGAGGAGGCTGAGATGGAGCAGGTGAGGGAGTGGAAGAAAATCTGGCAAGTACAGGACCATGACAGGAAGGCAAATGCTTCAGGATAAACGGTGTGGTTAGGATAAAAATAAATAAATACACGTCGGTGTGCTAGGTGGTTAGTAAGATAAAATATAAAAAATTCCCCTTAGATTTAGTAAAAGCAGCTCACTAATATCAGCAAGAGAAATTTCATTGAAACATGGAGGGTTAATCTAGAATTGTAGACAGTTGAGAAGTGAATAAAAGGAAATGAAAAGAGTAGAGACAATGTGATATGTGGCTGTTTTAAGGCTTTATGGGTATGCTATGTGGTGGTGATTTCAGGGAATGATAGGACGGATGAAAGCTTTCTTTATGGGAGACACATAACCTGTATTTAATGCTAATTTTACACTAGAGAGGGGAATGGTTAAAAGGTATTAGCAAGGGTCATAGACATTTCACATAAGGGAATGTATGTTAATTTACTGGGACTTTGCTTTAATGGAGAAAGAAAATTTTTCTCATCACATTGAGTCAAACATTTGATTCAAAGTTTCTTAGTTTCAGTATTTTTAGCTTGGTAGCTGGACAATTTTTGTTGCAAGATGCTGTTTCTATGCATTGTAGAATCTCTGACTTCTACACACTAGGATGTTACATACTCCTAGTAGTGACCACTGAAAATATATCCAGACATTGTAAATATACCCTAAATAAGAGCAAAGTCTTCTAATTTGGGAACCACTGATCTAAATTATACATTCCAAAACAAAAAAATTCTAGCAAGCAATGTTTGCTATGTTTAAAATGCAGTGCTGAATATGTATTGCTTTTATTTTATATTTCTAAATAGAAAAGCAGCATACACTTCAATATACATTTTATTTGGGAATATTTTAATACTATGCATTCTAATAAAGTGAAATATTTTTGAAAGTTAACATGGTTCTTCATATTTGTTATAGCTTGCAACTCACTTTACAACATTTTATGTTATGGAAAGTACAGTTATTCTCTGAGAAATCTAATTTAGAGGTTAGTGTTCGAGTTATGTTTACAGCCTTAGGAAAAATGGGGTGAGAAATGGGGCATATCTTCTGGAATTTAATATTACCTAAGGAAATAAGACTATCCAGTATAATTGGGAGGAAAGGTGATTGTAACTCTTAAACTAGTACTTTGAAAGACATAGGAATTTAAAATGAGTAGATATATTAACATTTTCAAGTGATGTTTTCCACAAAATATCCACCATAGATTCTGCCAAATCTTTTATTAAAAACATACACACACACACACTCACACATATATATAGTTAGGCATACTATGACTAAAAATGTGATTTAAAAACATTTATATTTGCAGATATAAACACGTGCTTTGTTCTTGGCCCATTAGGATCTGTTTGGTTGATTTCTTTAAATCAGGAGTCCTTCAGCATTGTGACATTGATCCCTTTCATAGTTTGCTGAAGCATGATGGACTCCTAATTGGGGTGCATATATTGATTTTATATCTATGAAATAAAATATAAGAGATTACAAAGGAAACTAGTCACTTTGAAATAAATATTTCAAAATGTTTCAATATAATGTGATATGACTGCTTCCATATTAATGCATTAAAAACAAGAATTAGTGGCAGAATAATTTCAAAGCAGGGATGAACATATATGGTATATTACAGTCTACACAATATCTGATATGAAAATATTTATGAAGTACAAACTTTCGGTTATAAAATCAATAAGGCATGGGAACATAATGTACTAAAAACAAGAAAAATAAGTACTTGGGATGTCATGTACAACATGATGACTGCAGCTAACACTGCTGTTTGATAATGCTGATTTGCACAGAGATGAAGATATGATCTTTACACTGTTAAAAGGTCATGCTGCTACAAGGTCAGAGATAATATAATGTGACAGTTAACTAAAATGCAACCTAAGTGTATGTCTATAAATAGTGAAATAAAGCATTGCAGGTAGATAGGCAGGTAAATGGATGAATGGAAGGAGGGAGAGAGAAAGAGATCACAGAATATAGATAATACATAAATAACAAGGCAGAGATCCCCAGTGATTTTTAAACATACACTTCACAGACTCTTCTACATTCAAATCAAGCCAAATTTCAGAATATTGCTTTCTGTACACTACTGACAAATATTAGTGAGGTTTCATCGTCATTTTGTCTCAGCCATCTAGTTGTTTGTTATTCCTTAGAGAACTTGCTGTTTTTCTTAGATTTGAGAGACTTGGTAGAAATTATTTATTCTATCATTTTTAAAAAGTGCAGGTACAGTGACAGGGATGGAAACACTGTGGAGAAGACTATGACTATGACTGTATTGAAAGTAAAATAAATTACTGATGGAAAATGATTCAATGAAACAAATTACTCAGTAGAGAGGATTCGGAAGGAGAAGGGATAAATAATATAGAATGTAGAAAGTGCTGTGAGTATGCCATTGACAACAACCATCAAGAAAAACACATGAGAAAAATGACGACATACACAATAAGACTGTATGGTTAGACATGAGTCCCAGACTTATACTAAACAAAGCAGAACAACCAAATCATTGGCATATAATCATGGTCATCAAGATGTTCCCAATAACATACAGACTATCCAAGAAGCTATTTGGGGAAAGGAAGATTGCTTGGCTCAACAAATATTTTGTGAAAGTGAAATTGATTTATTTTGGGGAAAAACAATTACATAAATGAATAAGTAGGGATAGATTAGATATCATTGTTGAAAACATTGAAAAAACTTATTTTTGGAGACCCATGCTTCTTCTTGTGGCTCTACTGTCATTTATATCTCAGCTGATGGTTGAAGAAAGAAAGAGTCTTCCGAGGCTTTAGTAGGCCAAACCTAGAAGTAGCCAAACATTTGCATCCATATTTCAATGAGTAGAAATCAGTTACAAGGCTTCATTCCATTGCCAGGGTTGTAGGGAAATGTAATCAACATGAGCATCCAGGATGAAAGGAAATCAGGTTTTAATAAAACATACTCATGTTTTCTAAATGGGTTTTAATTCTATTTTTAAATTTATGTTTGAAAATAGAAATGTTATGACAATTTTAATGTTCATTTCTATTTGGTTTTATTTTAACATTCATTTCTACTACATAGTTTATCTTCTTAAGTCATAATAACAGTTTCTTATTAACATTTATAAGTTGGGGAACTCACTAAAGTTTTTGTTAAGCTATGGTAATAATTAAATCTGGTAAATATTACCGTAAAGTATGGAAAAGGAAATAGTTTCAATTTTATAGTTCAAAGTTTGATATATCAAATATGTTGGTTTATCATTGATATTATATATCATTTTTTTCTATTTTATCTGTCAAGTAGTATAGTCTTTTATATAAAATGCTATAAATCTATCCAGTTATTGATATTAATAGCAGAAATTGCATCACGTCACAATGCTAGGCTACTGGATGTATAAAGCTTCTTAAGTTTATTGTAGATTATTCAAGTATAGTTTATATAACAATATAAATTATTCAGTTAGTCTCACATTTAACTGGATGTGGTTTTGCTATTAATTTTGTTTTATTTGTTAGGGATATTTAAATTAATTTTAATTTTAATTTTATATGTTTACTTTAAACATTCTTTGCAATGTATTTTGCATGCCTCACAAAGCACCATATAGATTACACTAACCTCTGTTTTGTATCTTTCCCTTTAGCAAGGCATGTAATTTGTTATGATATATTATTACTCTTCCTGTTTTACTTACTATAGTTTCGTTTGTTTGGTTTATATATCTTATGGTTCACTAGCTATTTTCGTATATCAGTCTCATATTTTTAACAGAAAGCCTGTTTTTTGTTTGATTTATCGCTGGCTTTAAGAGCTAATGGTTTTCTTCATTTTTATATTTTCTCAGTGTCATACAGAAAAGCAAAGCAGTATTCTTTCTACGTAATGTGGAATTTGGTGTACTTTTTGCTATTTCCTTTTATTCTCCAACTGCCTATCTTTTTTTTTTTTTAATAAAGGTTTTAATTTTTTTATTTATTGATTTTTAGAGAGGGGGAGAGCTTAAGGGAGAGAAAGAGAAATATATCAATCTGTTGTTCCACTTATTTATGCATTCATTGGTTGTTTCTTGTATGTGCACTGACCGAGGATAGATCGCACAATATTGGCATATTGGGATAACACTCCAACCAAGGGAACTACCCTAATCCTATTTTTTGTCTTTACTAATTTACTTGAATGAATTGAGCCATTGTTTTCTTTTAACATTGGAACAATAGGTTACCCCTCAGTGATAGTAACTGCATTTACCCTTATTTGCATAATTCTTTTATATTTCATATTTTCTATTATTTTAAATCCACACCAGTTTTTACTTATCCATGTTCCATTTTAAGTTAATTGTTTTATATATATATATATATATACATGATTTATAAATGTATATATATATATATATATTTACTGACCTATTTATTAATTGAATTCTGTCCAAATTCATAATGAAGTGGCTTACTGAATGTCTTTATGCAGCTGAAAAATGGCAGAGGCAAGATCTGAACCTGGGTCACTAGGTTCCAGAGTTTGGTTCTGTCATCACTGAGCTAAATGGCTGTGTTAATTGGCAATGCGCCAAAATAGTTTTGTGGTTTTTACACATGGATGCTATTTTGTTTGTGTAAAAAATATTGGTAACACATACTCTCTCTCAATAACCTATGCTGTTGTAGAGTGCATGTATAAAATATACAGCTTCTGACAAACTTTAAATCATCTCTGAATTACTTATACCTGCTACAATGTAAATGCTATGTAAATAGTTGTACTGTATTGTTTAGAGAATGATAACAAGAAAAAAAGTTTATACATTTTCAGTACAGACGTAACCATCATAGGTCTAACTACACCTGAACAACAACATGACTTTAAAAAATATATATCTATTTAATCTGTGATTGGTTGAATCAGAGGATGTAGAACCCATGGATAGGGAGGGCCAACTATAGTTCTATTATGGGGGGTTTAGCACAACAGAATGAAATAGGAAAACCTTATTTTTAGAGATAATTTCTGAGTTTGCTCCTGCTAGATAGATTGATTTTGAATGTTGCCACTGGCAAATAAGGCACTTCAAACCAATGAAGGGGAGATGGCAATGGGCATACTTTATAAACAGGCACAGAATTAACGTGCGTGAGATTTTAAATATTATTTTGTATATTTTCTTTTAGTGTAGTCTTCATAACCCTTTTTTTGAGGTTTTCTGTGTTCTGATGTACTTAATGATTATCACATTTCTTAAGAACAAAAACTGAAACTCTTGTAACAAATAAACTTTAAAAATAAATCTTTTCATAATCAACTAGCTTATCCCAGATGGTCAGTTATTGTTCCTCTAGTCTGTTTGGTAATGAAGACTGATGTGTACTTTGTTTTTATGTCATTATTTCTCACCATTATCCATGAAAAATTATGTGTAGAAAAGTGTTTTAAGTCATTATGGCATTAGTCTGAGTCTATACCATAGTTTCAATATCAATGTTATTAATTTTAAATGACATTTTGATAGTAAAATTTAAAGGTTAATGACAGTGAAGAATATAATCAAATACAATTTATTCCCAGAGTAATATAAAAATATCATTAAGACATAGTTTAAAAAAATATCCTTATTAATTTCATTGGGGGGAAAATGTTGATAATCAAACCTTAGGGGAAACTAGACTGTCTCTATTGTAAACAGTTCTATGGAAACAAATTAGAAATATATACACTTCCCTCTCCTGAGCTTTGGACAACTCAAATGAATATTTCTGAAGCCACACGTGTGTTAAGAAAGGAACCGAATACACAATAGAAGGCAAACTGATCAGAAAAACAGTGCTGCAGCATATGTTGTTTTCACTGTGGAAAAATCCAAATGGGACATTCTGATGACTGAAACCAAAATTAATTTTATAGGCATTAACATTTCTGGGTGTTTCACACATGAAAGTAAAGATCATTTCTCTTGAAGGTAAAACAAAATGTGGGTATCGAGAGGGACATACATTGAAAGTCACGACTCCTTACATTCAATGGAGTTTTACATAAGCCGTGTTTTGATTATTCTAACAAAATTATACAATTTATCCTCTACCAAAACATGTTGGTTGAAATTATGAAAGATTTTTTAAAATGAAATAGATGCTATTTTGATATTGCTCAATAATTTATTTAAATTCAAGAAACATTAACATACTTATACATATTTGCTTTTCATTCTCCAAATTTGCATGCTGTTTTGCAAACGTAAAATATGTATCTATATTAAAAATTATCCATAAATTAAGAAGGTTAAAATTTTAGTCTGGAAAAATATCAGTGTCCACCAGAGAGAGTGGATCATGCATTTGAAATGTTTTGTAATGTTTTTGTTCTAATAAATTTGGTGGGGGGGTACTTTAAGAATAATGCTGTGTGAGTAAAATCTTGAGCATTTCAATTGAAAATATGATATGAGACATTCTATGAATCTGTGTAATTAAGTACATTTTTATTAAACAAGTACATATCTATGAAACATTTTATATGAGCAACTGTGCTAGAAATTCAAACACATTGTCCTAGTACTCAAAGGTCTTATAAAGTAAAATCTGCATAGTGTTCTGATGGTTGACCTAATTCTTGTCAATATTATTTCAACAAGGTTCATCTCAAAATGGCCATAAAATTCGCAGCTTACAATGTGTTATATATTTTGTACTTGGTAACAGATGTTACCATAACCACTTTTCTTATAGTGTTTTTTCTGTTGATATTTAAAAATAATATAGATGTTACAAAAAAAAATGAAGAAAAGGAAGAAGAAGAAGAATCCTAGATAAATAAGTTGCCTAAATAATAATATTTGACTAGGCAACATTCAGGGTCTTTTATATATTAAAATTTTGATAATATAGTATATATCTATAGTACATACACTTTTTCATTTTTTTTTTAATCCTCACTGGAGGATATTTTTCTATTTATCTTTAGATAGAGTGGGAAGGAGGCAGAGAGAGAGAGATATACATCTACCGGTTGCCTCCCACATAATGTGACCAGGACTGGGGATGAACCGCAACCGAAGTACGTGCCCTTGGCAGGGAATTGAACCCAAGACTCATTGGTCCACCGGCCAACACTCTAACCACCGATCAAAACTGGCCAGAGCTCTCATCTTGATTTTAAACTTTGTTATTTGTTTTTAACACAGGATACTGTTTTGATGTATTCATTGGTATTTCCACAATGCTTTGTACTCACATTATTTTCTAACTAGTAAAGTTTGTTTTCTCTCTTAACATCTAAAGATCATATAAATCACCAAATATGAAGCAAACAAAACTATTGCAAATATTGGACTATTAGGCAAAAATTAAACTGTTGGCCAAAATATTATTCCCAAATAATCGAATATATATCAGAATGGTGTTTTCCATATCAGAAGCATAACTAATTGAATCTGATGTTTAGAGAATGTGCAATATGTTGTTGAGGAGCTACATTATTTGAAAATATGTAGGGGTTAAACAGAGAGTTATCTAGTGGAACCAAGATCAACGCTCACCAGGTGTCAGTAACCCATGGATTTAGGTCTTTCATCTTAGTTTTTGTATCTTATATTTTTTACCACTTTCCTTTTTTAGTTCAGCTTTTTATTTATTTTATTCTTTATTATTCCTTTTGGATTATTATTTACATTAAATTTTTACTTGTTAAAAAGTTATGCAGTCTGTTATTAATATTTTATTTAACCTATACATTTTAATAGGTATACTTAGCATATCAAATGAAAAGCGGTCATAATATCTAGCATTAGATCACATCAGCCAACTTAGAATATTTAACTTATATTTCCTCCCCTAATATATATGTTATTGTTGTAATGAGTTTTAGTTGTTATTGAAAGTGATTTTCCTTTAAACAAGGAAACTAAAATTTTCATCCTGTGCTTAATTTACTGGCTATCTAGGTAAATATGTATTATTCTAAACAAAGTGTTATAACTCTTTTAGTTTATACAAATGTAAAATATATAACAGACTGTGCCCAATATTTACATATACATCTGTGAAATGTAAAATATATTGACAATATCTTAAGTTAGGTGATTTTTTTTAAAGATTTGCAGAACAAAATATAAAGATAGACTACAGATAATAAGTGATGATAGGTGATAGATAGATATATAGATAGATAGAGGCATTCATAGTTCCTTTTGTAAAGTTATAGCCAAAATACTGTGACTTACATAATAATTTTGCTTGGATAGTTTGCATATATAAATTCTGGACTTCAAATATTTAAAAGATCACTATTAGATAATCTGCATTCACTTGACTGATTATGCTCCTTTAAAACAATAACTAAATACTCCCTAATTTAATAACATTCTAACCCTCAAGAGCCAAATAAAATTTTAACAGCTGCTACCATTTATAAGATGGACACAGATGTGTATAATTCCCTTGTACCAAAGCCACAATGCAATTTAACTCATCACAGTGATCAATCAAATAACTTCAGATTCAGTACATATAATAATAGTTTTATGTGTGCCACTTTTAACATATAATACAGAATAATAAGAATGCTCTTTCTCTTACATACACTCAATACACAGCAGCAACTTTACAGCATTTCTAAAAATTCTTATGTTGATTTGAATATTTGCTTTATTTTGGATTAGCCTAGAACTATAAATTGATAGGACTAGTATAAAATTATAATATAGATTTTTGACATTATACAAAGGAAAAACGAAATCAAAATGTTAAGTATCTTCATTATGATCAGTATATAATTTATGCAGTGCTAGCTACTACGTTGTAATAGTTTAGTACGATTGTTTAATTGTCACTGAGATTAAAGTCCTATGAGGTTTTCTAGGTTTTCAGCAAAGAGGGAAGGGGTGACTGCTGCTCTATTAAGAGACAGAAAGTGACATCTGCTACACTCGGCCCACCAGGTGGTTTCGTGCATGAACATTCATCTGATGGAGCAGTGCAGTGAGGGTGCCTGGCTTAAATATTTCTCATCAGTCTCAGCTCCGAAGTGAAACATACCACTTCTGTATGTGTTTCCTCACAGCAGACTAGTCCTTTAACTTCATCCAGACACAGGGAGAGAGGAGGAGAAAGTGGGGCCTGGGATAAGCTCTTCCTAATTAATTAGCCATTTATAAGCAATAAATTTTCAGTAATCTATGGAAAAGATACAATTTTGGTGGACAGTTAGCGTCAGCAATGAGCTGCCCTCAATTGTGTAGATACCTAGCGTGCCCTTGCTGTTGCGCCTAGAGCAAGCTCCAGCTCTCCCAGAGGAAACAATCCCGAACCTCGTCCAACCACTGCGTCTGTCCGTTCTAGACAGGCTTTTCTGTGACACAGTAAACTCTGAATTAAAATACAACCCCCTGTCCCCGCCTACCACAAAATAGGTGAGGGGATAAAACAATAGCAGTCAAAATTTTCAATCCAAACGAAAATCCTGGAAGACGCACACCAAATTTTTGTTTACAGCATAGGTAAGTTCTCTGCATAAGATAATCAAATCCATTTTCCTGAAGAAAAGAATGTCTCTTAATTAGAGTGTGATCTTCTCTCTGGGAGGGAATTTCTTGTCTTCATCCATGGTCCCTGTTTGCTATTTAGGGAGCAACTCCCTTGTTAATTATTTGCAATGTCTATATTCCAACTCCTTCTTACGCAAGGTTGAGGACCCATAGTTATTTTGACATTCACACACACACACACACCTCACAAACACACAAATAGTGGTTTTAAGATATTAATTTTATTACCAATACATTATTGTTTATGTATTTATGAGTTTTTATGTATTTGTTGATTGGTTCCCCATATCTGTAACTATATCCAGAGTTCTTTCCTTGGCACAATAACTAAAATTGATTTCTTGCCATCTTGCTGTTTCAAAGCCTCACATTCTCATATTCATGGGAGCTTTATTTGAGGCCTGAAAAAATAAAATAGGATAGAAAGGTAGCAGCCGTAGTCTGAAACTCAGGCAGTTTATAGCTGATAATTCTGAATAAACTTGTTCAGAGAATTTTTTACAATCTACAAGATTTGCTTTTTTCCAAATTTGAGTTTTCAAGCTTTGAGATTTCTTCTACTTCACCTCAATGTTCATGAGTAACAACTATTTCTTTAATTTTTTTATCTTGTACAAGGATTTTTGCTATAATGCAACATAATATATTCCAAAAAATATTTTCTAAATTTAAGTGAAAGATCAATGAACTTTGACAAAAAATACAGGTAAATCAAACTCTAAATGGTTTTGCCCTGGCCGGTTTGACTCAGTGGTTAGAGCGTTGGCCAGCAGAGCAATAAGTCACAAGTTCAATTCCAGTCAAGGGCAGGTACCTTGGTTGCGGTGGTTTGTTCCCGGCCCTGGTCAGGTAGTGCGGGAGGCAACCAGTTGATATGTCCCTCTCACATCGATGTCTCTCTCTTTCTCTTCCTCTCTCTCTCTCTCTCTCTCTCTCTCTCTCTCTCTCTCTCTCTCCCCCTTACACTTTATCTGATGATAAATGGAAAAATATCCTCAGGTGAGGATTAAAAACAATACAAACAAACAAAAAACCTCTAAATAGTTTTGTAATCAAGCAGTTGTAATGAGAATGCTTCAGTGGGGTGTCCTCTGTGTCCCCCACCTCTTGCTTGTAGAAGTGGTATTCTAGGAGTGCTTGGGAACAAGAATATCTTGAGGCCTCTCAATGGGAGGATGAGGTATTGTGGAAAGCTTTATTGGTTATATAACATTAAGTGATTTCCCTTCCAAGGTCCCATTTCCCTCTGTTCCATCATGGAAAAAGTCCCATTTTGTCTTCAGCAGAGCTAGGATTAAAGCTACTGCCCAGAGTTTCTGCTCCATATTAAGGTCCAGTCCAGCATCAGGCTAGGTAGCTTGTGTTCCCCGCTGTAGTCCATTGTGTAGGTTCCACATGTCCATATGTCATGTAGCGTTTAGGGCCACACGGCAGGTTAGTGTGGGTCATGAAACAAATGTGTGAAAGGAGGAAGGGGTGAAGCCAGAGGAATGAGAGAATGCCTCTGTCTGGGAATTATGTATTCCCAAATTCTCATGCACTTGCCTCGGGGTCCACCCTTCTAGCCAATGATCTTCATTTCCAGGTCAGACTGGCAGGCAAGCACATTCCCTGTATTATCCTGACTTAGCTGCCCCTGTACCCATCTTCCCCTTTGTTGGACTTCTTCGCCCTTTGATTTTCTGGGAATGAACTGGTCGTGCCCTGGGGAGTATAAAGTTACAGCTTCTTGGTGAAGCTGCCTAGATGACCATGCTTATAATGTCTGGCCTTTGCTTTGCTCTCTTCCTATTATTAATATTAAATACCAAGTTACAATGGTAACAATAACTTTGAAATTACTTAGAAAACAACAGCAATTTTTAAAAATGTAAAATACAAATGAAGATATATATTATCCTTGGGGAATACAGAAGTTCTTCTTAAAATGTTGGGGAAAGGTAGCCTGATGGATAAGGTGCAAGTAAAAATGGAGTAAGCTGAATGTGACAAACATACAAATATGTCCCATTCCATGGCATAAGCACTTTCAATACAGGCCACATGGCCGAATGGAGTGAAGGGGAAGAAAGTGGACTGAAGCGGTATGATGAATAATTTTGCATTTCTCGTGTGTTCAGCATTGTTATTATACTTCATAGTCAGTGGCTATCATTAGGTGGTTCAAAATATTAACATGTAAGGAAACAAAAATTATTATCCAATATGTCTTTTGCATTATATTGGCATCATTCCACTTTTCATCATTTATGTATGAATTTTCATAAGAGGGACACATGTTTTAATAGATCAGAATGCAAAAGCTTTCAAAATGCAGCAAATAACTATCAGTACTTATTAACTTTGTAATTTCAATGTTTCCCTTGTCTACAGGCATTATGAAAGCTAGATCTGTCTTCTGTATTATTGCAAGAAACAGGTTTAGCAAATACACAAGGGTATTCATCTCCAAGCCTTTGATCAATATTTCTTTGCCACTTGCTCTGAGAAGTGGTAAACACTTCTGATGGCAATGTCTATATTAGGAAGAATAATACCGGCAATCCTAACACACTCCAAACTTTCAGTGGCTTACTATGTATAAGTTTACTTCTTATGCTCTTAAAAGTTCAAAATAGATGTTTTGGGTCAATCTGAGAGTGAATAATTTCTGCTTTACAAATTCATGTAGAGAGCCATCTGAAGCATACGGTGCCATCTTTGCCATCTTTGCACATGATTTCCAAAGTCAACTTGGCATCAATATTCAGCTTCTAGAGGACAAGACAAAATGGAAAAGGCACAGTTGTTTTTATCCACTTTAG
This sequence comes from Molossus molossus, assembly GCF_014108415.1. Taxonomy (NCBI): domain Eukaryota; kingdom Metazoa; phylum Chordata; class Mammalia; order Chiroptera; family Molossidae; genus Molossus; species Molossus molossus. The sequence continues at coordinate 24,827,924 of NW_023425366.1, read as the reverse complement.
CTTGAAGTGAAAACCATTCATTTTACCCACATTCCACTGGCAAGAAAAGGTCATATCGATCTATCTGGATTCCAATAGGGCTAGGAAGCATGGTTTCCTCTAGGATAGCCATTTCCAAATCACATTTATATACAGTGGAATGGGGGGGGTTAACATAATCTTCCAAGACTTTCATAGTCATGCTTAAGGATTATCATAAGTGGACACTTTTGGTAATTATTTTTCATTATGTTAAACATAAATAAGAATTTTTTTATGCATTAATGTAAACTACAACAATTAAAAACCTTGACTATAAAACCAGACTGCCTAGGTTGGAATCCTCACTGTATTGTTTCAAGGTCTTTGTTTGTAAAATAAAGATACTGTATTAACATCATTGTTTTAATAAAGAAATTGACTGATTAAATGACTTAACCTATATGCATAGAAGAAAGGTGGAAATATTATATATGTTAGACAAATGATTAAAAATGTGCTTTCTTACACTTTTTTTATAATGTGTTAACGTATAAGCACATTATTATGTTAGAATATGTTATACATGCACGTATTAAACAGATAGATGGAAGTACAATTACAAGAAAGCCCTGACCACTGCTCTGGTTCCTTTCCTACATTTGTCATTTCACCTCTACATAAGCACAGTTTATCATTTTTTTTTTTTAGAAATATCATATGCATGTGCAATGCACACACTTCTCATTTGCACATAAGAAAAGGCATCATACACATTCTGCTCCTTCCTGTTTCTTTCATATAGATGAAAGTCAAAGTTCATCTATATTAACACACGAGTAGTAAACTTTATTAAAAAGGATGCATGATTTGACACATCTAAGTGTGCTTTTAATAGTCTACATTTAGGGTGTGTTTAATTGTTTTCTTCAATAAAAATTCTGCCAGGATTGTCATTGCCTAAAATTCCTGGCACCAGAATTCTTAACAAATATAATGAACAGAAATCAAAGCATAAGCTTCATCAGCAAAAAGCAGAATTACACTAGGAATCAGGTACAGAGAAAATTAAATGATACATTTTAAAATTACATTTTAAGAGGAAGTCTCAAGAACCATAAATGAAATTTAACTAAAAATATAAAAATACAATTTATTAAAATGCTCAGATGGACTTTTGTAGCACTGAAGATGTACATTAGAAAAGAAGATCTCAAATTAATAACCCAGTTTCTACCTTAGAGCACATTAAACCTAAATCAAAGATCTAAAAATATCAGAACAGATATCAGTGAAGTTAAAAACAAGAGAACAACAGAATAAATGAAATAAAAAAGTTTTCTTTGAAAGATAAAATGCTAGCTAGGCTAACCAGTAACAAAGAAACAAAACAAAGCAGCGGACGAAGTGCCCTCACCACTTATTCCACAATCATGGCAAGAAAAACAGGGCAAGATTATGAACAAGGCTGTGCTTTTTCCATTTTTGTCTTGTCCTCTGGAAGCTGTGCCCATAAAATCCATAAATTTAAATAAATTAATCAATTTTGAAAGACTCAAATTACTAAAACTCACTAAAAAGTAGATATTCTAAACATCTCTTACATTATATTAAATACAAATAATTGCATTTAAAAACTTAAAAAAAAATAAAACAATTCTAGCCACAAGATATTCATTGGTCAAGTTCAACAAGCATTTAAAGAAAAATAACACCATTTCTACACAGTCTCTTCTAGATAATGAAAAATAAAACAACACTTGTCTACTCATCTTATGATTGGATTAGTCTGATGCCAAAAGCAAAGAGTATATTACAAGAATGTAAAATTACAGACGAACAATTCTTCTGAACATAGACACAAGCATCCTTAGTAAAATATTAGTAATTTGAACCTAACAATAGATGTAAAGAAAAGATTAAAAAATAAAGTAGAATGCTGGTGGTCAAGGGGGGGGGGCAGGGGCCACAGGGCGTTATCATTGAACTGAAGCAGAGCTTCAGTTTTGTAAGGTGAGTTCTACAGATGGATGGTGTGATGGTTATGCAACAATATGAGTGTATGTACTTCATACCACTGAACTGTGCACTTTAAATGGTTGTTTTTCTTAACTGCATGAATTATTCTAATACACCCCTCTTTCCATTACGAGGACCTTTGTAATTACATCGGACTCACACAGAAATTCAAGATACTCTCCTCATCTCAATATCAGGTAAATAGCAACCTTAATTCTACCTACAACCTTAATTCCCAGTTGGCATGGAACAAATTATATCCATAGGCTCTGGGGGGTAGTATGTGAACCAAACTATATGGGAGTTCCTTATGACTGTTGTAACAAACTACCACCAACTTTGTGGCTTAAAAACAACTGAAATGTATCCTCTCGCATTTCTGGGGGCCAGATACCAAAGTAAGGTATTGCTCTAAACTCTAGAGTCTAGAGGAGAATCCATTCCAAGCTTTTCTCAGGTTCTGGGGGCTGCTGGCATTCCTGGACTTGTGGCCACATCACCCCAATCTCTGCTACGTTTTCACATGACTTTCTCCTCTGTGTGTCCTTATCACAGAGTATGCATTTGAGATCCATTGGGATAATCCAGCAGAAACTCCTCTCAAGATCCTTAATTTAGTCACATTTCCCCTGTATAAGAGCATATGTACTCTTGTGCCATAATAGATCATATTTACCCTTTCTGAGGATCAGAATGCCAACACAACTTTGGGGCCAATATTCAGCCCACCATTGTATGAATATATTTTTACACAATAGTAAATTTAAACTGATGAATCAAGTTTTTTTTGTGTGATAAATCTATAACATTGTGCGTTTCTTTATACCTTTTAAGTTATTCTATTGCAAATTAATTTTAAAAATGAATTTATGGTCATGAAATATACTGCTTTGTTGGAGTTTATTGAAGTATGTCAACATTCATGTTTTCTTATCAGTTTGGAGAACAAATGTTTTATTACAAAATCTAATAATTTTTCTCTGCATTTTTTTTTAGAAACTGAAAATATTAATTGTTATCTTTTTTTGTCACCCCCAGAAGTAATGTTCTACTTATTTCAGAGCTATGGTTACTGCTTAATGAACTGCCTGCGTCTTCTCCATATTCAATACTCTTCTCTTTGGAACATTGTGTCACTTCCCAGAGGCACAGCGTAAGCAATTTATTTTTCTTTTAAAGTTTATGAAGCCAAAAACTTGTCACACATTGAAGATAAAGGACAGAAGGATGCTTTAAGAGTGTGAGGTGAGCCAGGAGGCAGTGTGGCAGAGTGTAAGAGCACAGCTTTGAAGTCAGACAGACCATCAGCTGTGGACCTTGGGCATATACAGAACTCTCAGGAGCATCAGTTTCCACACCTGTGAAATCAGTGTAATCAGCAGGCAATGGCATGCTTGTCATAAAGGTACTCATATTCCACATATGTGTTATGTAGGTTATTTGACATTGCCAGGCTAAGTATGTAAACCATCCAACACTGGATCTGGCATGAGATTTTTTTTTTTTTGTATTTTATTTTATCTGTTTTTTTTTTTTGTTTTTGTTTTTTGAGATATAGTCGACACACAGCACTGTATTAGTTTAAGGTGTACAGCATAATGACTTGACTTACATATATCATGAAATAATTACCACAATAGATTTAGTTAGCACCCATCATCTCACATGGATAGGAAAAAGAAGAGATAAATCTTTTTTTCTCTCATGATAAGAACTCTTAGGATCTTCTCTCTTAACAACGTTCAGATAGCCCACACACCAGTGTTAACTATGACCATCATGTTGTACATTACACGCCCAGTACTTATGTATCTTACAACCCAACGCATGTTACTTTTGACCCTCTTCATCTGGGGGTGGGGGGTGAGAGAATTAGGTGAAGGAGATTCTTTAAATAGTAACTATTATTTTACTAAATACAGAATAGAATGTTCTTTATTGTATCATGACAGTCTATAGTAATAATTCCCAAATGTCAGGATGTGGCAAAATAAAGGTGATATCTATTTCATGTTTAAGTCCAGCATGGAATTCGAAGGCAGCATCTGCTCACAGAGGTCATACCAGGACTTCGGGAATCCAGATAGTTGAAACTTTAGACTGAACACCACTCACAGGACATTTGAAACAAGATGAGGAGAATATGGTGACTTGTTCTCCAATTAAAGTTGCATATATTACTCTCAGTCTTCATGTACTGAAATGCATGAGTCACCGTAAGCATGTGCAACTTCACAAAAGATCAGAAAGTACAATCTTATGTTCCCAGGAGAGAACAATAATATTTTTATCCTGTTATCATGCTTATTTCTAATGGGATTAGCCGTTAGAGTATGATTTCTCACTAACAAAATTGTAAATGTTTGTAAAACAGGAAAACGTTGAAGTGCAAATAACAGTGGGATTTGCTAGAATATAATAATGGCAACTTGATGAAATCTGTGAAATGCGCTGATATTTTTCTAACTCCATCTTAATCAGTAGGGACTTCTGACCAGGAATAAGTTTACCTACTGATGGCAAAAGACCAGGTTATAAGTGCTAAAATAATTATTTTATTGATCTAGTAGGCATTTCTTCAAAGTTCATGAATTGGACAGCATCCAATCTATCAGAAGGAAGGAGGTCTGATGAGCTGTTTAAGGCAGGAGATTTTTATAGACCAAAGTGAGGAGAAACAAGGAAGTCATAGTGCGCATTTGCTGATGGGTTTAAAGCAGGTTACTTTCCGTATATGGAACAAATGGAAGTTTTGGAGCTGGGTCAGGTGACTTTTGCTGAGCAGGCAAGTGCTCACTGGTTGATTTAGGCTTTCCTTTTTGGGAGAGCCGAGCAAAGAAACTTAGTTGAGTTTTTGTTTGCTGGCATGGGGCTTAGCATGAGTGATATGTCTGAGCCCTACTCTGCTTACTTTAACAGAAAAGATGCACAAGTAACAATCTGAAAAATAAATATCTGGCAGTGAAACTTGAAGGGAACCATTATGAACTATTTATGGAATGATTCGTTTCTGCCATTCATGGTCCTAGGGTGGTGAGGGAATAAAACTGAGACAAAGCCCTAGTGCTTCTCATTTCCACATACACTTGTTAGTGTTTGTTATCTAATATCAAAAGAAACAAGAGCCTGCCTTTTTGTGGCATGGAAGAGGCATCCCAACATATTCATGAGATTTTTCTTGTGAGTGGAAGAATGAAGAGTATGTCTAAAACAACCATATCCCAGATTGGCTTGTTGTGAGCTGTGCCCTAAAGGGATATATACACCAAGCTAAAAACATAGAGAGCAAATACAGACTAGACATATGTGGACTCTGGGACCAGGCTCCCTGAGATCAAGTACAGACAGAGCCACGACAAGACAGGAGGCCTTAGGCAAGTCACTTTACCAATCTTTGCTTCATTTCCTCAACTGGAAACTGCAGCTGATGATGAGAGTTGGCATCGCCCTCAAAGTTCCTTGTTAGGAATAAAACGGTCTGATACCCGTGGAAGTACTGAGGACAGTGCCTGGCACATACTATCAGTAAATCTATCTCTTGGGTATTAGAAGATAACAGATGAATATGTATGTAAAACAAGGTGCTTCTGATTCAGAAATAAGGTACACATTGGCATCTTTACTCATTCTTCAACATTGCCGTAAAGAAAGATTTCTGTTGCACTTTGGGGTAACGGACTGCTAACAGTTTGTTTTTCATCACCAGTAGAAGTTGAAAACATCCCAGAGTTTTTGTTGATATATTGAGATTCATGAAGGTTAAACGCTAGCTCCCAGTTACTTCATCAGCCTTAGTTGAACTGATGCTCTGGTTGGCCACCAATGCCACTTATATTTTCATGAAGAGAGAAAGCTGGATGGTAATTAACTTCCGTTGTATTCCTAAAAATATTTTCACCTAATTTGGTTTCTCTCAAAAAAGAGTCTAGATACCAAGTTGTATATTTTTCTTTAAAATTAGGGTCACAACCCTGTTCGGTCACGATAAGTTTCCTTGTACTACTTTTTGTTATTTCTTCTTCCACACCTACCCTGAAACCACTAACATAGTAACTGTTCTTATAGTGTTACCTCTGTGTACATCATATAAATGGAATCAGACAGTATGTAAATTATATTATATTTGCATTCTTATTCTCTTTTCGACTTCCATATTCAAAGTGGATTTTCATTTCATTAATTTAGAATGGATTGATTGATTCATTCATTCATTTAAGTCATTGAAAATGCATTGTTTTCTAAATTTTATTTGCATTTCAATTCTCTTTTGGACTTCTGCATTCTGAGTGGATTTAGAATTCTCTGATTTAATTTTATTGAAAAAATATATATGGTGTGTATGTATGCATATGTATACACATATGTATATATAATTATCTCTATTATATATATAATATACTGATATATTACAAGTGTTTTATATTGTGGTGATATTTGCTTTTTTAGTGAGTCTATCTATCTATCTATCTATCTATCTATCTATCTATCATCTATCTATCTATCTATCTATCTATCTATCTATCTAGAGCGCATGTACTGTGGTGAAAATACTGACATATTCCTAGTGGTTTTATATTTCTGTGGTGACTCTTGCCTTTTGCCATGGGATGTTGACCACTTTGCACCTGATTCCTGTACACAGTCTTATGTGATTTAGCAATCAATGACTATAATATTTGTGGTAGAGACCTAAATGCAACAAATATAATATATTTATAAGTTTCTTACTCATTATTTAAAAAAGCAGAACAAAGCTAAATGATCTCCCCTACCCCCATAGAGAAATGCTTCACAGTAATTTTCCATTTCAGTATAAACATTTTCCAGTTTACTTTTCTTTTTCTTTCCTTTGTTCAACATTAACACTTGCTTATTTCATAACCAATCATTTATCATTTGTTAAATATTTGCTTACACAGTGTTTCATTTGAGAAAAAAATACATCTAGATTTCAAAAGAAAGGCATTAATCAATTCTTTACAGGCATGTAATTTACTCTTTCAGACTATGGCCATGTAATAAAATTGCATTTTTTCTAATCTGTCCTCTCTTGCTTAATGAACTTGCTTACAAATCAAATGATACAATGAGGAAGAAATTAAATTATGAATTTAATTGATAAAGTGTCATTTTCTCTGGCACTATTGAAACCCTCCCTGTTCTACTGAAAGTTTCCAGACTGGTTAATTCTACTAATCTTCCCACGCTCCAAATTCATCCCTTGCCTAGCTCTTAGCTTTATCTTTATAAAACACAATTCTAATCCTATTATTGCCCTGCTAAAGTTTTCTTGATGGTCTCTCACCACTGACCTAACTAAACCCAGATTTCTTACCCTATCACTTAAAATTTTCTGTAAAATGGCTCCAAAAAAACAGTATTGGTTTATCTTTCCATTACAGCCCCGAATTCCCATATGCTCTCATTATATTGCATTTTGTAATATTTTTAAAACAAGCCCAAACTAACTTTGCCCATACATGGAAGGTTGTGCAAAGTAAATATTAGTTCCCTTCAACTAACCAGGAAGAGAAGTAAGCAATATCAAATCTACAATTTAAGAGGCTTCAGAGTTAAGAAATAGGTAAATGATAACTATATTATTATTAACATCTTAATTTTGTTGTTATATATTATACTATGTCAGATTAAACTTATTTTTAAGCTTTTTTGTATGCCAGTAATTATGTATAAAGCTTAATGTAACATTTATAAATAATAGTTATACTATTGTAAATGCCAATATTTTAATTGATTAAATGTAAATTGCAGCCATTTTAACAGTAACTTGTAGAAGACTTCTCTGTGACCATGAATGCTTTAAAATTTATAGAGATTGGAAATTGGGTAAGTCATGCAAATAATTTTTGTAGCAATTAATGATTGAAGTCTAAATTCTGAAATCTATTTAAAGCCGGATGCTAAACTGTGGCAGATTTTGTTAGCAAAAATTTCTTTATCATGATGACTTTAAAAGATGAAATCTAATGAACCTCTTTATTTTTTCTCCCTCCTATATAGTATTGCATATATAAAACACACATACATGGAAATTTTTCAGATGGCATCAGAGGGTGTGTGAAAATATTTACATCCATCCATGTATGCACTGTGGATTCCTGAAATGCAGTATGTGTTCAAATTTGTGCTAAGTTCCCAAACCACATCTCCTGAAATCAAAAAGTCATTAAATGTTAACACGTCATAGAATTAATTTCATAGTTGTTAAATTGTAACAAGTCTAGATATTCTGAAACTAAAGGACAAAAGCTAAAGAAAATAAGTTTTTATTTTCTCATTTTAAATATAGTGTTACATACCCATATGTTTGCATAGATGCATATAAATGTATATACATGCAGAATTTCCCAGCAGCTGTCAGTGTCTATGATTTGACGAGTCTACTGAAGACCAAGGGAACATCAATCTAAAACAATGCATAATAAAATATGGTCACATTTCATGTCACTACTTTACTTGTGTTACGTTAACAAATTACCACACTTAGCAGCTCAAACAGCACAAATGCATTATCTCAGAGTTGACATGAGTCAAGATCCAGGCAGGGGTCAGTCGTCAGTTCTGGGTCTCGTCAGGCAGAAATGAAGTTATTGGTCATGCCTCTGGTCTTAGGCCTTGGGCTCCTCTTCAACCTGATACAAGTTATTGGCTGAATTCAGTTTCTTGAAGCTATAAGACTGAAGTCCTGTCTTTTTGGGAAAGAGGAGTGGTGCATTCGACCAGGTTTTGCTCTCAACTCCTAGAAAGGATCTTCAAGACCTGCTCACAAGCCCCTCTCAAAACACGGCATCTAATTTTTGTTTGTTTATTTTATAAGCCAGAAGAAGAATCTCATTTGCTTGAAATATCTCCATATAATCTCTTAAATTGGAGTTGCATTTAATCTAATCTATTCAAGAGAATGAAAAATTCTATATTCACAGTTCTGCCCACACTCAAGGGGAGGGGAATATGGATGTATACACCAGGGCACAGAACTCAGGAATCACCTGAGAAATTTGCCTAACAGAATTCAACAAACATGCTTGAATGACCTGAGAAATTTGCCTAACATAATTTAACAAACATGGTTGAATGTCAGTAATTTCAGTAATTGAGCTGTATTAATACCCTGTTAATGGCCTTAAGATGCCTCAAACCTGAGGTCTATTTGAATCAAAAGTTAAGATTTAAATTATAGGAATCACTAGGCTCCATTCCAGTCAATTAAATGAGACTTTCTGGTAATGTAGCCAGGCTGTGACCTTTTTAATATTTATCAAGAGATTCTAACATGCAACCAGGGTCAAAAGCCACTTTCTTTAATAGAAAAAGCACACGAAGACCTGTGTTTATATAACTTACCTGTTTCTATTAGTCTTAGGTTTGGTTTTATTGATTTTTCTGCCGATTGAGAATTTAAAAGTGCTTTTCTTTGAAGCAAATTATCCATTTTGTTAGAAAAATAGCACAAATCCTGGTATATTTTAAGAATGAAGTATATATTTGGTGGATAAATAACAGAGGAATATAATTTAATTTACATGAAGGTATTGACATGTAGCACAAGCCTTCTGAATAGGTAACAGGAGAAGAAATAAGACAGGGAAGAGAAAATTATTTAAATATGTATGTGTTCTAATATTGAGCACACATAATATAAGGTAAAGTCAAAATTACTAAATGATTGATTACTGGCTTTACCAGATAAAGACAAAGAAACTTTTTTAGAATTTATACACCTTGTTTTTTTTTGGTTTTGTTTGGTTTTTGTAGCAAAAAGATCTATTGAAAAATTCTCACCCTGAACTGGTGTAGCATATGATACAGTATTGCCACGCCCTGAAACTGACTAGAGAAAACACACTTGTTTCCAAAGTTGTCCTACAAAATGCATAAAAAGCAGTTTCTGCCATGACTGTGTCTAACTCTTCACCCCTGGACATTGCAATGCATCCTACCAATGGCTATGGGTTTTTCAGATTTTGCAACTAATAAAAGCTAGAGGGGTATTCAGACTAAAGCCTTTCCTATTGCAAAGGCTGTGGGTCATGATGCTCAAACAAGCCGTTCATTAACCTTACCTTCTATTGGAAATTATTTTCCATGACACCTAGGTACAGTTTGTACTTTACTGTTTCTATCAGTAGGTGTAAATACGAAGAAAATAATTTTACTCTTCTGCTGTAGACTTTATTGTGTTAATGAAATGATGTTTTTGGAGTGTGGACTTAAAAGGCTGTGTTTATGAAGGGAAAGCAGAACGCATTAATTTTTAATATTCCAGAAAATACAACATTTTATATTTTCAGAAAATATTACATTTTATGTTTCAGGAAGTACAACATTTTATATTTCAGAACATATAACAAGGAAATAAAAGTAACAGTAAAATCATCGACAGGTTGATATTCAGTTTCAAGGAGATATTACTGCAGAATTTATAAATTTAAATTATACACAAACTGGGCAAAATGGTAATTATTTTTCTTATATAAGTTTCCTGTCTGCCTTTAATCTGCCTGCTGAATATTTAGATTTGGGCATATCTCTTTATTGCTCTTAAATAACCAGATCCTTAAATATCCCTACTTTGGAATAAACAGGATAGGAGCATTGTAACTTGGTGTTACCAGAGTCTAGAAAAAATTCTGAAATTATTTGCCCAGTATGTTTAAGTTATTAGTGTCTGACGTGTGAGAATAGGATGCTACATAATTTGCAGAATGATAGGTAACCTCAAGTCAGAAAATAGTTTCTGTTGGCAATGCTTGTTTGGGAGATTAATTTTATATTAAAAGTGTCTAGCAAAATAACTGGAATATAGTAGGCACTATGTGAAAGTCATAAGTGAAAGTAATTTGAATAATTTAAAATTGTATCAATTATAGGATATTTTAACACTTTTAAGATACTAATTTTGTCATAAAATTTACACATTATATAGTATCAAGGGATAGCTGAAAATTTTATTAAGACACTTGAATGTGACTGGTCAATAAGACATCAGTAAAATGCAAAATTTGCATTCATATGCTACTTTTTTCTGATTTCAATGTTTGCACCATTAATTAATATCAAGCAGTGTTCATTAAACAACTAAGTGCAACAAGCAACAGCAGAATATAGTCATTATATATCCATCCATCTTGTATTCTTTTCATTGTGCCCACATTGGCCTTGGGCATTGTCTAGACATACTTAGTTTATGAATTTACACAATCTTTGTGAGTTTTGTGGTCATTACCATATTCAGAAATCTCAAGTAGTTTTATCTATTCTTTAAAGGTAAAGACCTTTGCCCTACTGGTGTGGCTCAGTGGTTGAGCGCCAATTCATGCACCAAGAGGTTGCCAGTTTGATTCCTAGTCAGGGCACATGCCCAGGTTGTGGGCTCAATCCCCAGTGGGGGGCATGCAGGAGGCAGCCAATCAATGTTCTCTCTCATCTATGTTTCTATTTCTCTCTCCCTTTCCCTTCCTCTCTAAAATAAATAAATAAATAAATAAATAAATAAATAAATAAGTAAAGTCATTTATGTATTATGATGTTTATTTATTTGTTAGAATATTAATGTTTAACAATTTTTAAGGGAAATTTTTAATTAAGTTTAGTAGGGTGACATTGGTTAATAAAATTATATTGTACAGTTAAATTTTAAATATATTCATGTTATTAGGGTTGTTTAGTTTTTCTTAGTGCTCTGCTTACTAGTTTTCTGGTTACATTTATTCTTTAGTCATTTTCCCCTAATCAATTTCCCCCATAAATCCTCTTTATTTTAGAGAAAATTGTGCTGAATGCAACATTTACAGAATATCTACTAGACGTGTTTCTATTTAATTTTATATTATATATTGGATAAGAAGTATCTATTAGAAAATAAATTATGCTGTTATGATGAATCAAATTAAAATCTAAACATGTAAACATTTAATACTTATATTCTAGTTGCAAAATTGTAATTAATCGAATTCACTTAATATTTTTCAAAGTCCAGTTTGTACCAGTCTTTGTATTAAGTGATAAGATTAAAATTTGTCCAAAAAATTAAATTTTGTTCCTGCCCTTGTGAAATTTTTATTCTAGCTGAAGAGATAGAGATATAGAAAATTACAATACCATACAATAATGAGAACTTAGGAGTGGTGCAAAGTATTTGAAGGAGCAGAAGAGAGTGATGCTATTAAGATTTCTGAATTGAAATTAACAAACTCACACTAGCTAGTTTTATTAAGAAAGATATTTATTAATTTTATTAAGTCACTTGGAAATTTTCAAGGAAATCCAAAAAATGAAGTTTGGTAGTTGCACAACCAGGAATGTTGTCAAAATTAAATCACAGGGCTATTACGGTAAAGCACCTTCACTGTTTCTTCTGAGCACTGATGGGAGCGTGCCTCATTCAGAGAGGTCACTAAATATGATACCACTGCTGCTGTACTCATTGGAATAAAATTAGTGAGAGACTTGTTTCCACATTACACTAGTTTCTGAAGAAGATGAGTTTTATGAAGAAGTATCTAACTGAGCCTACTCTAAATTTTTTAAAAGTAAGATTCTGGTTTCTACTTTTAAGAGTCATGGGATCTCATAAGTTAAACTTTGCCCACACAAAGAAAAAACATACATAAGTTTTGGCCAAACAATTATGTTGACACTAATTCAATACTGTCCACCCCTTAGTTTGCCAGCCTAAACTCACCTAAACTGACACAAAACAGCAATGACAATAAAGTCATAAGAAGAAGGAAGACTTCCAGACCTGTTTTATGAGGCCAGAAAAATTCTAATTTCAAAACCAGATAAAGACACTACAAAAAAAGAAAACTATAGGCCAATATTCCTGATGAACATAGATGCCAAAATCCTTAACAAAATACTAGCAAATTGAATCCAGCAATACATTAAAAAAATTATTCACCATGACCAAGTTCATAAACTAAGTATGTCTAGACAATGCCCAAGGCCAATGTGGGCACAATGAAAAGAATACAAGATGGATGGATATATAATGACTATATTCTGCTGCTGCTTGTTGCACTTAGTTGTTTAATGAACACTGCTTGATATTAATTAATGGTGCAAACATTGAAATCAGAAAAAAGTAGCATATGAATGCAAATTTTGCATTTTACTGATGTCTTATTGACCAGGATTTCAAGGCTGGTACAATATTGGCATATCAATAAATGTTATACACCACATAAACAAAATGAAAGATAAAAACCATATGATCATATCAATAGATGCTGAAAAAGCATTTGAAAAAATCCAGTACCCATTTCTGATAAAAACGCTCAGCAATGTGGGTGTTAGATCTTTGAATGTTCGGTAAAACTCCCCCGTGAAGCCATCAGGGCCTGGCCTTTTGTTTGCTGGGATAGTCTTGACATCTTGTAATCAAGACATCTTCAATTTCCTTAGTTGCTATTGGTCTGTTCAAGTTTTCTATCTTTTCCCTGTTCAGTTTTGGGAGACTATCTGTTTCTAGAAATTTGTCCATTTTACCTAGATTGTCCAATTTGGAACCGTATAATTATTCATAGTATTTGTTAATGACCCTTTGTAATTCTGTGGTGTCAGTTGTTACTTCTCCTCTTTCATTTCTGATTTTGTGTATTTGGGTTCTCTCTCTTTGTTTCTTGGTGATTTTAGTTAAGGGTCCATCAATCTTGTTTATCTTTTCTAAGAGTCAGCTCTTTGTTTCATTGATCCTTTAAATTGTTGTTTTTTTTTGTTTTTGTTTTTTTTTGGTCTCTATGTTGTTTATTTCCGCTCTGATCTTTACTATTTCATTTGTTCTACCTGCTCTGGGAATTTCTTTTTGTTTGCTTTCTAGTTATTTGAGCTGTGACATTAGATAGTTAATTAGAAATTTTTCTTATTTCTTGAAGTAGGCCTGTAGTGCTATGAACTTCTTTCTCAGAACTGCTCTTGCTGCATTCCATAGATTTGGTGTTGTGTGTTCATTTTCCTTGGTATCCAGGAAGTTTTAATTTCTTCCTTGATGTCCTTGGTAAGCCACTCATTGTTTAATAACATGTTATTTGACCTTCATGCTTTCAAATGTCTTTGCATATTCTTATTGTAATTGATTTCTAGTTTGATGCCATTGTGATCTGAGAAAATGCTTGATATAATTTCAATCTTCTTGAACTTGTAGTAACTTAGGTTGTGCCCTAACATGTGGTCTATCTTTGAGAAGAATGTGAATTCTACCAGTTTTGGGGTGTGATTCTCTGTAGATATCTATTAAATCCACTTAATCTAGTGCATCATTTAGATTCTCTGTTTCCTTGTTATTTTTTTTGTCTAGAGGTTCTATCCAGTAATGACAGCAGAAGGGTGTTGAAGTCCCCTGCTATCATTGTATTGCTGTCTATTTCCTCTTTGAAGTCCTCCAGAAGGTTTTCAATATATGTTGGTGCTCCAAGGTTATGTCTTCCTGTTGGAGAGATTCTTTCAATATTATGTAGTGACCTTCTTTGTCTCTAGGTTTGGCCTTCATTTGGAAATCTATTTTATCTGATGTGAGTATTGCGGCCCCCACTTTTTTTCCTTTCCGTTTGCTTGGAAAATTTTTTCTATCCTTTCATTTTCAACCTATGTGAATTTTTTGTTGTGAGGTGGTTCTCTTGTAAACAACATATATGTGAGTCATGCTTTCTTATCCAGTCAGCTACTCTGTGTCTTTTGATCAGAGCATTCAATTCATTTACATTTAAGGTTATTATTAATGTGCACTTATTTATTGCCATTTTTGTTTATTGTGGTTTTATTTTTCTTTCTATTTTTTCTACTAATTACAGCAGTCCTTTAACATTTCTTGCAGTGCTTTCTGGTGCTAATGTATTCCCTCAGCCTTTTTTTTTCCTCTGGGAAGTTCTTTATTTCATCTGCAATTTTGAATGATAGCCTTGCTGGATTCAGTTTCCTGTATTCAGATCCTTGTTTTTCATGACCTGGATTACTTCATGCCATTCCCATCTGGCCTGTAGTGTTTCTGCTGAGAAGTCAGCTGAGAGCCTTATGTGGATTCCTTTGTAGGTAACCTGTTGCTTATCTCTTGCTGCCTTTAGAATTCTCTCTTTGTCTGTAATTTTTGGCATTTTAATTATTATGTTTTGGTGTGGGCCTGTTTACGTTCTTCTTACTTGGGGCTCCTGTGCTTCTAGAACTTGAAAGCCTTCTTCCTTCACCAAGTTACGGAAGTTTTCTGTCACTATTTCTTCAAATATATTCTCTATCCCTTGCTCATTATTTTCTTCTTCGGAAACTCCTATGATACAAATGTTGTTACAGTTAACTTAAGCTGTCTTCCTGTTTTTTTATTTATTTATTTATTTTCTTTTTTTTTTTTTTTTATCCTCACCTGAGGATATTTTTCCATTTTTTGTACAGATAGAGTGGGAGGGAGAGAGAGGAAGGGAGAGAGAGAGAGAAACATCCACGTGAAGGGACACATCGAGTGGCTGCCACCCGCACGACCAACCAG
Source organism: Molossus molossus (assembly GCF_014108415.1). Taxonomy (NCBI): domain Eukaryota; kingdom Metazoa; phylum Chordata; class Mammalia; order Chiroptera; family Molossidae; genus Molossus; species Molossus molossus. Next base: position 24,812,449 of record NW_023425366.1, on the reverse strand, counting down.
GGCCGGGGACAAACTGCAACCGAAGTACGTGCCCTTAGCGGGAACCGAACCCAGGTCTCTCCAAACCGCAGGCCGACGCTCTAACCGCTGAGCCAAACCGGCCAGGGCTATTTATTTATTTTCTTTTGGTGTTCTGATTTGTTGATTTTTTTCTACCCTGTCTTCTAATCCACTGATCTGGTCTTCAGATTCCTCTAGTCTGCTGGTTATTCTTTCCAATATGTTCTTTATTTCTGCTATGTCATTCTTCTTTTCCACTTGGTTGGTTTTCAATGTTTCTATATCTTTACTCATGATTGTTGAGCTCCTTACTCATGCTGTTGAGCTTCATCAAGATCATGGCTCTGAACTCTATCTTTGATAACTTGCTTCACTGCATTTCTTTTATCTCATCTTTAGTAGAGTTCTGTTGTTTTTTCATTTGGGATTTGTTTCTTTGTTTCACCATTTTGGCTATCTCATTGGGGTTTGGAGCCTGCCAAATTTTCCCTGTGGGTGTTGGTGTTCTGCTGTTTGTGGCTCCCTCTCCTGGGTTTGGATGAGTGTGAGAGGACCAACGTTAAACACTACTGTCAAGTCTTACTTCCCTGGGTAGATTTGCGAGCCCAGGAAAGGTTGATATCCTCTAGCTTTTTGCCTGGAGGCTATTAGTCTCAGTTATTTGATGAGCCTTGGGTTGTAGCCCTCAGCTGAATGAAAAACTCTCTCAGGTATTCGGTGTAAAAGGATTTTCAGAGGGTGGGCCAGATGCTCACTGTTAATGAGCCTCAATTTGAATTTCTATGGCCCAGCTTGTTGGGGTCAAATCTTCAAGGGAGGGGTTGTTTCTCCCCAGGCCTCCGAAAATGGGCTCCCTGAGCAAGATGGCCACTGTCCTGTGTGGTCGTGACACAACAAAAATTCTCACTGCCCTTCAAATCATGGGCATCCTCACAGAGTTCCAGTCCATTCTGCCCTCTCTCTCTGCCAGAGCCCAAGGTGAGTAGCTATAGCTAATTAGTGCTCTATTCCAGCCCTCTACACCATGGGGCCAGTTTGGGATTTTATCCCTGAGGGAGCTGTTCATAGCTAAAACAGCTGCTGTTCATGGGCTCCCAGCCTCTCGTGCTTCTGCAGACATACGAGTCTCAAGTCCGTGTCTTTTTTTCTGTCTTTGGTTATATGGATCCTCTACAGTTGCTTTTCTGTTCCTTTTTCCCAACGATTTGTCTCTATTTTAGTTGTAATTACAGTTTGGTCCTGGGAGACGGTCTTTGTAGCTTCCATTCACTCTGCCACCATTTTGGAATCTCCTGAGGCCAATTTTTCTCATTCAAGAAAAGTGTTCAATAAGGACAGACTTTGCCAGATACCATTTAAGGGCTTGCTGGATGAATTTAGTAGGAACTTCTATGTGTGCCATACCATCTTCCAGGGCAATAGAGGAAACAAAGGCAGCAACCAGGTGAACATACCAGTGAAAAACAGAACATGCTCACCTGGCCCTGAGGAGGAGTTTTAGGAACTGGATCTGGTCATGCATATTACACATGTTGGCCAGGAGAGTCCAAACTGTGAGGCATGTTGAGATGGACTGAGGGTAAGATATTTTTGGCCAGGACTCCTATCTTGTCTCTTTTTCAGTAGTTTGTATTCCATTACAGGCATAATGTGTTTTAACAGAGCTAACTTACAGCAGAACAACAGGATCCCAATAGATGTTGTTACTGACCCTTTTCTTTTCAGTGCATATTCTATAATAGATACTTTGTGGAACATGCTATCGTATAATACAAAGACATCTATAATTTGCATATTGTTTTAAAGGTTTGTGTATATGCTTCTTCTCCAAACATTTGACCCAAAATTTAAAATATTACTTCTAGGCCTTTGATCCACCGGCTAAGTTTTTGTAAATTTACGTACATTCCTCTGTACTCTTAATTCAGGACACTTCTTTCCACATTAAGTGAATGATTAAGGTCAGTGCCAAAAGCTCCATCACTGGAGAATAACTTACCTCACAGGGGCACTTAAGACCTTATGTAAGAATGTCTGTAGCAAAGCAGCAGGCCATTTTTAATCCACACCAACATACCAAGCTAATTTATTCATAAATCAAGTCGAGTATTTTTATTCTACCCTCAACTCAAATAAGGATTATCTCATGATGCCATAGTTATGGCTACAGTGATGATTAACATGAGTATTTTTACTACATTTATATACAGCTTACATATACCTAGTACCAAATCTATGACTTTCATCTTATGGTGGATGCTACCATGCCTGCTCAACAACTCAATAATGTAGTGAACCTTAAAGGAAATAGCTCATTTTAAGAAGATCAAGCCTCAAGGTCATTCACAACCCTTGGCCAGATGCTCAGTCTCCACCAGAAGAATTCTATAACTTTGCACTAAAGCTCTTTTTTTGTGGCTTGCTGGGGACACTATATAAGTTCTTCTACAACAAATACCCCTATTAATATGTTTCTGATTAATTATACGGCCAAAGTTACATTCTGCTTCCACCTACTTCAAACCTACAACATTCATGTCACTTGATGAAAGGATCTGAGAGCATTTCCAAGTATAGAATATACTGCCTCCAAAGTGCAGAAGCTATGTTTGTGCTTACTTTTAAGAGGTATAAAGTTTAACAACTGGTATTTTATCTTGGAGGAGATGTTCTAGTGTGCCCAAGAATATTGAAATACTAAAATGTTCACCAATATGTCAAGTCTTTGAATTTGTTCCATTTAGAGGCAAGGTCCAGAACTTTCTACACAATTCACAGTTGTTGTTGGCTAAGGATGGTTTGTATTGCCCAAGGGCAACCCTTCAAAGAAGTGTACACGTTTTATCCATCAAAGTAGGCTGTCTGCTACAGCATTAAAATCAATATTTAGTCTAATCTAAAATTATTATTTTCTTTCCTGATTAAACTTATGGAAATTCATAAATTTTATTCATAAAGTTCATGTTATGATTTTTAGCATACACACATACACATACATTAGATAAGAAAATCTTTCAAGTCTTCTTTTTGTGAATAAGCTGTTTTTTCTACAATTTGGCTTTGCAATTGGTCCCTAAGAGTAAGTCCTGGTCTTATAGGTCTAGAGAAAATGAGACATTAGAGGGAGGCAAAATGAAGTTATTTGGATTCTCCTTGCACTTTAGCCGCCTGCCTCAGGTGTGATGAGTTCAGCATTCTAAAGCAATGCAGAAATGTCTGCATCAAATGGTTAGAAGGATAAATGCACAGAACTGCTTTGGCTGGCAAAATACAATCAGTGGGGTTCCTGGATTTGAGTCCAGTGAATCTTTTCTTATGACCCCTTTACAACGGTCAAGTTTCATCTTTACTGATAAATGACTTAACTTTCATGTAGTAAATTCAATGAGGCTGGGAATTAAACTGACCTAATATGGCAGCCCAAAGGAACAAATCTTTAGTGCAAAATTTGGCTGTATGAACACTATTTCAGAAAGAAGTAAGATTTTTCAGAGGAGAGTCTCTTTGACTTTGACTTTGTTCTGAGCTTGGAATTCAGGACTTATCTTAAAATTTTCTTAATTTAACTTTTCTGCAACAACCAGCTAAATTCTTTAGTTTTTGAATTATGTATGTCCTTGACAATATTCCTTATCAGTTGATATCTAATTCCCAAAGCCTTGCCTTCATTTTGCATGTCTTTCTAAATGACATATGTGATACTTCAACTGCTTAACTCTCTATGAGATAGATCCACAATGTCGTCTTCTGTGATTAAACACAGTTTTTATTGTCATCATAGTCAAGCAGGTCTAATAACCAATTATTCACCCCCTTTCTTGTGAAAGCCTTTTACCTGCAGCTTCTTGGTACTAATTTATCAGTCACTGTTCTTTGCTGAAAAAAATAGAAATTATTCTATAAATGTTAAACAAATGTTATTTATTTTTAAATGCTTATATTTAGTGAATATGTAGGTTGTCTGGAAAACCAAAATCGAACACTAGAGAGTTAAAAAAATACATATTTCAAATTATACTCTGAGATGATCTGTTGGTGCCACATTTATGTTGTCAGGGAGCATGAACATTAAAACACCAATACTGACACTGGACTCTGGACCCCGACACTAATACTGCTCTCCGTGCTGAATCTGCAAGCTGAACATCCCTGCTACTACTCCATCAGAACGGAATCTCTATGTGGGCTAATTTTTCAGATTCACTAACTTTTAAATTATGCTAATTTGGTTAACATAGTTATATAAGAGACAGGAAAAAGTGAATTATAGGTCCCAGTCTTTCCAAATTATGTGCTTATAACTCGACATTTTCCAAAATACGAGAAAGGTATTCCAAAATGTTCACTGACCAAATAGGATGCCACGTGGTCAATATGATGAAAAATGGAATCAGCATTTGGAAGTACTTAAAAGGTAAATCTATGAAATTAAATTCTTATAAGTGAAATGAAAGATAGTATATAAGAAAAACAGTTTATAAGAAAGAGACCAAGTGAAGGAGGTCAGAATAACAAAGCTACAGAAGTATAAGCATAAAATTATGGTGAGGCAGGTGGGGGAAGAGAACTGAGAGCAAAGGACCAGGTTTGAGAAGCAAGCTGTGACTACATCAGGCAAGACAATGGATTCCAAGCAGAGGCCACTAAAAGAACTATGAGATGTCTAAGACTGTACCCTACTTGCAAACTGTCAGTTTCATGGATGCTAATAGAAAACACAAGCCTTCACAATGATGACAGCAGTTATATCTATGATGATTTCTGTGCTGGACTCCTAAGATCACATTCACACTATGTAAAGAAACCCAGATGACACCTGCCCATATAGGGAATTACAGGAAAGAAATGGTGAGTTTAGGGGACCAAAATGTTTTACATTGTTTTAAATTAATTCTTCACAGCTGCGAGGTCCAGGCCCCCATTGCGTGGTAAGCTAGCCTGCTTTTGTTGTGGATGGAGACATTGTCTTTGTTTTATTAGACTGACCCTGCTTGCCCTTTGCTCCAAAAAGAAATATCTCCACATACCAAGGATATTCAATATTCAGGTATTTTTTAAAGGAGTGCAAGGCAAAAGGTAATCAGTGTCTACCTGATGACATTAAAACATGATAGTTGCAGGGAGAATCATTCAATATTTCCAGAATGCTCCTCGCAGTCTGCTGGGACCATACTTTTCTAGCTCCTCTGGGTTCGTCAGAGCCAGCTCGTCATACTGGGCCCAGATGTTCACCATTATCTTGCTGAGGTCCTGAGTGAGATTTGGGGCATGAAACTCTATGGCCATCCCACAGTTGGCAATCCGGCTTTGTAGGAGTCCAATAAAAAGTTCAGAGATCACTGAACATTAAAAAATATATATTTTGAGCATGAAGATACTTGACCGATGAATCTTCTTCTCTTTCTTTATCTTTTTCTAAATGAACTCTGGAATGTGAAGAATGTTTTGAGATGTCTTTCTTAAATAAAAATAATTGGGATTCTAGATAACAGATTTAAAGAGAAGAAGTGGAAGAATTGTATATTGGGTCAAGAAAAAAGAAGTACAATACTATGTAGAAATTAGAGTATAGATAAAATTATAACTTAATATTTCAACTAGCCTTAAGATTGTGTATATATAAGTTCATACGATAATATTTCTTCCTCATATATACTTTTTATGTATACAGATGTTAGCAGGTATTAATACAAGTGCAAAAACATATTTGTATCAGGTTAAAAAAGTAATAAATACATGCATATTAACACATACACAACACAAACACTGTGTTTGTAAACAACAGTACTCTTATATATGTATATACATATGTGTGTATATATATATATTTTACAACTCTGTATGTATTAGGTGACTGTTGATTGCAAATAGGACATTAAATTTAGCAACTCTTGTGTTCAATATTGTACAAGGAATATTTCACTATGGATGCAGTTTTCAAGTAAGTCATGCATACTCCATAATTATCCAACTATGCCCTCCTAGAAATATTTGATATTTCTAGAGGATCTTATGAAACTCATATGGTAGACATTAAATGAACTTGTTTTGGGTATACTAATATTTTGATGGGCAATTGCAATAGTAAATTGCTGCAAGATTATTGACTTTATGGACCTAGAATAGAGATAAAGGAGATGTGTATTATCTAGATATTTGAATTGAGTCATGGTTTCATCTCGAACTGAAGATACTTTCTAAAACTCTGAGAGTTCTTTTCTAGTTCTTTCTATGATCACAGCCTGACACTGGCTATCACTGCTTCTGTGAGACTGATCTCTGCTCTCTTCACTTTCTCTATTTTTATATTCATATTCTCTTCTTACTCTGATTTCTCTAAAGATGCTATCTTCTGTGTTAAAAATGTCTCTTTCAGGCTTCACAGGCATGCTGAAATCATAATAGTCACATACATGAGCATAAAGCCAGGTATTTCATTCTTCTCAAAAGTTTGGAGGATCCAATGTGCATTTTTAAAAATACAAAACAAAGGTTTTCTTGTTATTTTGCTATTGTTGCTATTCCTCCATTATTGTTTCATTTGCTAACAAAGAATGTATCACACTAGAGCAGCAATTTTCAACTCTTTCATCTCATGGCACACATAAACTAATTACGAAAATTCTGCCCTACACCATAAAATGCATTTTTTGCCAATCTGACAAAAAATTGGTATTATTTAGATTCATTCACAATGGACAACTGTTATTATGTTGGTTGTTATTTATTTATTTATTTATTTATTTTTATTTTTGACAATCTAAGGGAAAAGAGGTCAGTGCCCTTGACTAAATACTCTGGTATTGCATGTTTTCAAATTCATTGTGACATACATGTGTGCCTGCCACAGCACACCGTTGAAAATTGTTATATTAGTATTATGAATACTACAATATACTGACTTTTGTGTATATCCAGGGTGATAAATTATATTTAAACATTTTCTATTTTCTAATATGGCATCAGAATTCATGCAGATATTTTTATAATTAAATTTATTGGGGTAACGATGGTTAATAAAATATGTTTAATGTGTATAATATTATTTGTATATTGCATTGTATGTCACCACCCAAAATCTAGTCTTCTTCCATCACCATATATTTGACCCCTTCCCCCCTTTTCATCCTCATCCTGCCCCCTTCTCCTGTGTCTATGAGTTTATTTGCTTTTTGTTGTTACATTTTTTTTTGTATCCCATATAAGAGTGAAATCATATAGTTTTTGTTCTTTTCTGTCTGATTTATTCACTTAGCATAGTACTCTTAATATCCATCCATGTTGTTTCAAATGGTAATATTTTATCCTTTTTTTTTTATGGTAGAGTAATATTTCATTGTATAAAGTGCCACAATGTCTCTCTCCAGTCATGGGTTGAAGGACACCTGGGTTGTTTCCATGTCTTGGCTCCTGTAAATAATGCTGCAATAAACATAAGGGTGCATCCATCTTTATAATTAAATGTTTCACTTTCTTGGGGGGTGGGGGTGGTAGATACCCAGAAAAGAGATTTCTGGGTCATATGGTAGCTGTATTCTTAATTTGTTGAGGACTCTCCATATTGTGTTAGAGAGGATGTGGAGAGGAGGAACATTCATGCACTGCTGGTGGAATGCACATTTATGCGGCCTCTGCAGAAAACAATATGGAGGTTCTTTGTGAAAATATGTACAACCCATGTTCCTCTCCTTAACTTATTTTGCTTATTCTGTGTCCAACAGTGGTAAGTAGAATTTTCTTCATAAGAAATGAATAATATTTCTCAGTGAAAACTTTTTTCTCATTTGATAGTGCATTGTTCTTAATTTCATTTTGACAATATAAATGCATTACATTTATCATTTATTTGAATTTTCTTCCTAGTTTCTTGATAACATATCATGATGCTACTTGCACAATTTTCTTTAGTTTTAGAAATAATGTGACATTTTTCAAACATTGTTTTCCAGAAAACATATTTATTTTATGTTTGGTTTAACACCAAGAATAAGAACTTTGAAAATTAGTATCCTCAATTGTAATACTTGAATAAGATGAAACATAGAGGATCCCACAATTAATTTCTTAGGGAAGAAGATATGACAAAGTTGTACAAGTTAATTAGTGTGCAAAAAAATTATGTAAAAATTCAAAGATTAAAATGTATAAGCCTGAGGTGCATATTTTTAATTTAGGAATTCCTTTTTGATAAAAACAATCAGAAGTGATTTGGGTTTTTTTGGCTCAACACACCATCTTAAGCTATTCTAGTATTTTCAAACCATAAGTTCAGTGGAATTGCTTTTGCCTTTTGTCTGGGCAGGAAGGGAAATCTGAGCGAACCTGATTCCGTAAGCAATGAGCTGACTCACAAAGTTAGCTGTTAGGTTACATAATTTAATTGAATCTGACTCTTCTTGGCTGATTTGCTTCTTTCTCCTACATCTTACTTTTTCTCCTCAATTTTGTATTAAACCTGACATACACTTAAGGAACCTGAGAAATAATGCATCCAATCAGAGGCCTTGTTTATGTCTTTTAAATGTAAATATTTTGGTCTTTACATCAAGCCTTAGGCAAAATGATGATACTATTTTTTCTTTTCCATTCCCAATCGGTGCCTGTGGCCTAGTCCACCTTAGCAGAGTCTAGCTGTCTAGCTGGCAGGTAGTCTTGGAAGGCTCGTCATTCCTGAGACGTTAGTCATACTATTTAAAGTCTTCATACTTGTAGAAAATTATACAGATTGAGAGGAACACTAGAGATAGATGGAGTTCTAAACATCCAAAAACAGGACTCACTATGGTAAATAACCAGAGACAATGACAAGAGGTGACACTATTTAGCAGAAGCCCTCTTATTTGGTACTAATCATCAGCAATTTACTTTAAAAGGTTATTTAAAATGAAGTAGAAAATTAAAATAATGATGTATAGATAACTTCAACCATTTTATGTAAGCTTTAAACTTATAAGTGTATATTTTTTCAGCAATAATTTGACATGGCATCAAAGTCCTTTTTCTGAAAAAAATTGTAAAATTTAAATAATTGCATTAAAAAGTACAACCGACATGAACAAGCGTGAGCATAACACAAATGACTTTTGGAAAGCACACAACTAAATCAGTGAAGCGAGTATGCAAACTGCCACAGAAAGTAGGCTACCAGCCATGTGTCCATTGTATCATGGGCATTTGACTATTTACCCTTTTATTTATTTATTTTTTCATTTTAGTAAGAATACTTAACGAGATATACTATCTTAACACAATTTTAAGTGCACAATATAACACTGTTAAGTATAGGTACAATGTTGTACAACAGATCTCTAGAATTATTTATCTTGCCTAACAGAACTTTATACCCATTAAATAGCACTTACCATTCCTCACCTCTCTCCAGCCCCTTGCAAACATGAACTTACTCTCTGGGACTATGAGTTTTACTATTTTAGATATTTTATATAAATGAAATCATGAATATTTTTCTGTAACTGGCTTACTCCACTTAGCATAGAGTCTTTAAGGTTCATCCATAGTTTCACGTATTGAGGATTTATTTTTTATTTTTTTTTAAGGCTGAATAATATATATCACATTGTATGTATATACCACATTTTCTTTTCTCCATTCATCCACTGACCAGCACTTCAATTGTTTCTGTATCTTGCTTGTTGTGAATAATGCTGCAATGGAAATGAGAATCTTGAAGTACCTGTGCTGCCCTGTTAGTGTTTTTCAAAGAGAGAATGAAAGACATTAGTTAATCCCAATTGGTTAAAAGACAGTACTAAAAGTTAATCAGTATTTTAATGTAGTATTTAGTGCCACCATGACCATTTTGCAGGTTATTCTAACAGTCTGCTCCATACAGCATTTTCTCACATGTTACTTCTAGAGCTATAAAATAAATTAAACAACCAGAAGGAACTGGACAAGAGAGGTTAAAACAACAAACAAATAATGTTTGATTTTGAATGAGTTATTAGGGTTTAATCAATGTTCAAAAACACATTACAAAATATGAAAAAGGTAAGTAGTTTAATAAACAGTAATTTGGGTTTGCACAACTCCAGCGTTGCCACCTTGCTGGCGTACACAGTCCTGCTACCTTCCTGTGTTCACTGTGATGTGGCTACATGGGTCTCCAGGCTTTGCTTTAGTCAGGAAAGACACCTTTTCTCTTATTTTTCTCCTATTGCGTGTCCCACTGCCCACACCCACTATATGGCTCCATCTTCAGAACATATATGGTCTTTGCTCTAATGTCTCAACCCTTTAATGTACTCTCTTACTACTTTATAGACACAAATAGTAGTTAACACTACCTAGCATTTAATCGTGTGTTGATGTGTTTTCCTTATTGTTTCTTAGTGCAAGAAGTTAAGGTTCGTTACAGCAGTGAAATTGATTTTCTAGTGCTGGGAACAAATAATAAATATTTGCATTCAATGCACCAACAATAAATATTTCTTGAAGAATGAATGGTTGCCTATTTTATGTACTGTAGTCATCATTTTGAATGCATTTTTAGTTGAGTATGACCATCTAATCTCTCTCAAATATTCTTTTTATATTTTCATCATTATAACACAAAAAAGAATAATTTCAATGATTATAATGATGCTTATTATTCAATTTTAAAATTATTATGAAAAGAGATAATAAAGATTATATCTTGCCTTAAGTGTTCCAATAGCTTCCTAATTTGTTGAAGTTGTTGAATCAGGAATGCTCAGTTTATTTTTCTGAGGTTTTTCCAATCAAATCAGTCACTCAATTATCCAAAGAAAGTGTGTAATAATGGAAGTATTGTCCAGGAGTGTTCCATTAATGAAATAAACTTTATGGGAAGGTAACATAATAAGAAGGGGCAACAATCCATTCAAATTGTATTTCTCATGGTGACTTTAGAAGTCTTTTGTTGAAATGATATTTTGCCTCTTCAAACTCAGCTCATCAAAGGTTAAAAAGCATTACATGAGGGCAAAATTCAGGTTTCTGGTACTTTAGTGCCTTTCTTGAGAACTAGATGTTAGCATCCCCAAAGACTTCAACAGTCTTAAGGGATAAGCAGTTGGCTTTATCTCCACTAAATAACAGATAAGGAGGTCATGTAGATAATTGGCCTCTTTGGATATTGGAGGAAGCATATTCCCCACCAGGGAAATTTATTACTGTGCCTATCTAAACATTTGGCAAACTTAAATGAGGTTGCCTGTATTTAGAAGTTTTGTACACAGTTTAAGCAACCAGAAAGCAGTTCTTAAATTTGATGTGCTTTCTCCTTCAGACATTGTGGACTAACAGGTGTCTTAATACCAAGTGTGAACTTCATTGCAATATGATTCTGCTGGTAATTTCTGGTTTCTGTGCTTTGGACTAAGACTTTCTGCACATGCTAAATGGTGCACAAACACTAACTGGAGCCATTTCTAGATCATTACAGACAAATGGGGCAGACAGACTATCTCAACAAAGGATACCCTTTCCTGTGAAATGTATATCTTGCAATGGAATCAATGTTTTCCAAGTTGTGGAAAGACCCAGAATATTCCATTGTGAAACAGAAATAAGTGTTCTAATCAAGTGAAAGCTCTGCCCTTAAGACCTTAACTAACTTCAGCCCTGGCCAGTTTGGCTCAGCAGTTAGAGCGTCGGCCTGCAGTCCAGAGAGACCCGGGTTCGGTTCCTGCCTAAGGGCACATACCTTGGTTGCAGTTTTTCCCCGGCCCTGTCGTGTGGGTGGCAACCACTTGATGTGTCCCTTTCATGTCCATGTTTCTCTCTCTCTCTCTCTCCCACTCTATCTGAACAAAAAGTGGAAATATGTCCTCTGGTGAGGATAAAAAAAAACAGCCTTAACTAACTTCACAAAAAGTGGTGGCAACCTACACTCTGGTTCCACCTGCTGTTTACCTAAACTGCTGGCTCACTTTTGCTTCCACTTACATGATTTCTCATCTAGTGATGAAACCATGGGTTACTCATGGCATAGCCATACTCCACAATGACAATGAACTGTAAGTAGCTTATGCTATTAGAATTGAGGGCCATGGGTTGAAGAATCCAGGCATTTTTTTTTTGTAGAGAGATAAATTTGTCTTAAATTGACCGAAATTTATCTTTATGTAGGTTCATGGACTGTTACTAAAAATTTAAATTTATAGTAAGTTTATTGTGTTATGATACTAGACTATTAAAGACAATATGAGAAAATCTATAGAAAAAAAGCACAATAACTTTATTTTACATTCAACCTTGAGATATATATATATATATATATATATATATAATCTCCAATTAAAAAGAGCCCACTTGGAGAAAATTTTCTGAAATTACATAGGTGATCAAGCATGCTTTGTCATCATCTTTTCTCCAGCCTACTGGATACATACTTGAACACACCTTGGAAATGTAAACATCAGAAAGAAGTGGGGTTCAAAGATAAGTTTTAAAGACAAATCCAAGTGCAGGGACCATGGGAACTGAATTCCCATCCTGCCCTCTGCCTCAACCCTCTTGCATCATAATTTTTTCTGCATGTAAAGCTCACTCACTGAAGATTTTGAGTTATCGGTGTATGATTATAGTACGCTTCTAGAAATTCACTGGCCATTTTCTACAACCAGCTAGTGTTTCCTACATACATAGAATTGTAATGTTCTAAACTGCTATTTTCTTAAAAAATAATATTTTGGGGCAAAGAGTTTTATTTCTGATACATTTTTGTATCTCTTTATAGGTGGTATCAGTAAGAAACTCTATTTTCTATCATTTCATTTCTATTTGAAATATTGTGTGTTTTTTGTTTTGTTTTTATTAATAAAGAAGCAGTTATTTTCTTCAGGAGAATTATTTAAAGTTTGTTTACAGTATTTTCTCTTAAATGTGTATTCCAGGATATGAATAGAAAATTACTGGTATGGAGATCGTTATGATAAATTATTGATTTACAAAGAAACTGAAAACCCCTGTTTTAAATCTATATTGAGGATCATGAGTACAAGTTCTGACTTTAGCAAATTGGCAGGTTGTTTAAAAATACAGAAATACATCAAATTTCCTTTTAATAAATATTTTTAATGAAGTTGCTTAATTTGGGCAGATCCTTAAATATGTTACAGTTATTCAAAGGTTTATGAATATACTGCTTATCTAGTCAGTGAGTACAAATGAAATAGCCAGGCTATTTGTCAGTGACATGATTAGATAGCCTCTAAAATGCTTGTAATTATGTTTAGAAAACATCAGTTTTTCCTTTAGTGATGGAGAACATTTTCTGCATATTTACAACATTTGTAAGCTCCTAGAATGGTAACATAGTAAGTGAGAAAGCATCTATTCAAGTTGAAATTTATTGCACCATGTTGCTTTTGTAAGTGTTTCAGGTAAATTAGGAATAAGGATCTGAGAGAACAAAATGAGAAATGTGTCTTAGAGTTTCTTTATGAATGTCTTTGAAACTGTATGAAAGTTTGCTTTTACTTATTTGTTATTTCATTCTTTTATCTCCCTTCCCTTCTTTATCCCTTGTTTTCATATCTGAAGTGGCATTTAGCTAACACAGGAAAATTACATTATTATTATTAATGGAAAAGAGAGCCGTACATTTTACTTATGTTCTGATTCACAAATATTCATTAATTTTGGGATAGCTGAGGTGCAAATATACATTTTTATTTCATTAAATTCTAGTTTATATTTCTTTTGTGTTGCTCATCCTGTACATTCATTTAAAAATAGTTAAGGATAAAATATTTCAGTTTGCACAACCATTTTAAGAATAATTGAATCCATCAACAACATTTAATCAGGGAAGTATTTTTTACTTTATGTGAAATGCATCAGAAATAAATTCTTTGCCCCAAATCTTATTTTAAAAAAATGAATTGATCAATAAACTCAGACCAAATCTTCTTGAATTCCTACAGGTCTTGTGAAAATTGCTATTACACGAGCAGGATAAACCCATTTAAAGTAATAAACCTTCAGCAAATGAAATATTTTCACAGGAGAAGCATAGTTAGCATTCTAACTGCCTGTTTGTTTTGCTACAGTAAAGGCTTTTTTTTTTTTTTTGTTGCTGTAAAATATTGAACAGAGGAAAAACATCTGAAAGCAGAGTTAACTATGGAAATTTTTATTGACTGTGGTCTTGGAAGTGCTTCTGCCTGATAACAAAATGTATGCTGTTTCTCGGCCCGGACTAATAACCCAGCCTGCTCTTTGCAGTTATCAACAGCTGCAGTCATGTAGGTCAGGCTCCTCAGGTTTGCCTCTAGGGCCCACAGCTCTGGGTCCGCTGGCTGTCTGAGTTGCGGGGGTGTTTCTGTGCTGTGGGTAAGGTGCGTTGATTTTCAGGCTGGCCTTGGCCTTGCTTTGTCTCTCTACATCTTGTTAACTTTTTGTCTCCATCTCAGACAAATTAGCCAACTAATTCTGCACTTACTATGGATTTTTCTATTACTTATTGTATTTTATGGGCTTTTGACTTTTTAATAACTTATTTAAGCAGTTTTCTCCCCATCCAAAGTCAAAACCACAAATGCATCTCATGCATAATTGCTGTTGCCAAAATTCCCTCTGAGGTGGCGCTCTGTTCTTTCTCTCTCTTCCTTGAACTGTGTTTACGTCCAGTGACTGTTGCCTGATTTCACACTTTGAGTCTTTGCTGGGGCTGTTTTAACTGCAATGCTTTTGTTTGTTTTTTAACTTTAGATAATGATGATTCCCATCTTTCCCTTCATGCTGGCTAGAAACCAATCTGGACTCAGTTTCCACACTCAGTCAAGACAGGCTCCCATTGCTCTAGCTTCAAGTAATTTGAATGTTTGCCCTGTGTCAAAAGACATTGCCTGAAATATAATCGGGTGAGTCTTCATCCTGATCCCAACCCATACTTATCTGCTGCAACTGACAGGTGCTTCTGAGAACGCTAATTCCCCAGTTATGGACTCTGACTCTTGACTCCACAGAGCTGCAGTCACTGTTGATAGGCTTAGAGAGATCCTATATTTTTTCTAAGCCATTTATTGAAATGAAATTTACATACTATACAATTTTCCCATTTAGAGTGTAAATTCAGTAGTTTTTCTAATATTCACAGAGTTGTATAATCATTACCAAAATCAACTTTAAAACATTTTCATCACCATCTCTACCCCTAAATACCTTCTCCTCATTATATGTCAATCCCCAATTTCTCCCAGATGTCAACCCACTAATCTGTATGTCTCTATACATGTATTTAGTTTGGACTTTTCATATAAAGAGAATTTTATAATACACGATGTTTGGTGACTAGCTTCTTTAGTATGTTTTCTAGGTTCATCTAGGCTATAGTGTGTGTCATACTTTCTTCTTTTTATTGCTGAAGAACTTTCCAGTGCACAGATGTACAACATTTTGTTTAGCCATTCATCGGCTGATGGGCATTTGGATTGTTTCCATTCGTTATCTATTCTGAACAATGCTGCCATGAATCTTCGTTTACAAGTTTTTGTGGATCATGTTTCTGTTTCTCTTGGGTCATATAGTAAGTCTCTGTTTAAGTCTTGAGAAAGTGCTGAACTGTTTCAGAGTGGCCTCACCATTTCACATTCCCGTGAGCAGTGGACAAGGGTTCCAATTCTTCACATCCTAAACAACAATGACTATCTTTCTTGTTTATTATAACTAACCTAATGAATGTGAGATGATACCTCCTTGTGGTTTTGATTTGTGTTTGTCTAATGACTAACGATGTTGAGAAATTTTCATGTGCATATTGGCTATTTGTATTATTTGGAGAAATGTCTATTCACATTATTTGTCTATTTTTATTTGTTTTTGTTTTTTTATCCTCACCCAAGGACATTTTTCCATTTTTTGTTCAGATAGAGTGGGAGGGAGAGAGAGGAAGAGAGAGAGAGAGAAACATCGACGTGAAGGGGACACATCGATTGGTTGCCACCCGCATGACCAACCAGGGCCGGAAACAAAGTGCAAAGGAGATACGCACCCTTAGCGGGAGCCGAATCTGGGTCTCTCTGGACTGTAGGCCAATGCTCTAATCACTGAGCCAAACCGGCCTGGGCTCTTTGTCTATTTTTATTTTTATTTTTTTTTATCCTCACCCGAGGATATTTTTTCCATTTTTTGTACAGATAGAGTGGGAGGGAGAGAGAGAGAAACATCAACGTGAAGGGACACATCAAGTGGCTGCCACTCGCACGACCAACCAGGGCCGGGGACAAATTGCAACCAAAGTACGTGCCCTTAGCGGGAACCGAACCCGGGTCTCTCCGGACCGCAGGCCAACGCTTTAACCGCTGAGCCAAACTGGCCAGGGCTCTTTGTCTATTTTTAGAGGAAATTGTTTTTATTATTAAATTGTGGTAATTTTGTATATTTTATATATGTTTATTATACATATGAATACATATTTTTTTACATACTTTGAGTTGTCTCCTCACTTTATTTTTCTTTTAATCCTCACCCAAAGATATTTTTTTCATTAATTTTTTAGATACAGTGGAAAAGAGGGAGGGGGAAAGAGAGAAACATTGATGTGAGAGAGACACATTGATTGGTTGCCTCCCAGATGATCTGCATTGGTGCCTGGGATCAAACCTGTAACCCAGGTACATGCCTTTGACCTGGAATCGAACCTTGGACCCTTCAGTCTGTGGGCTGTTGCTCTAACCACTGAACAAAAGTGGCAAGGGCTTCACTTTGTTGATGGAATTTTTTAAGGCACAAATTTTAAATTTAGTTATATCAAATTATCTATTTTTTTTCTTTTTCTCGTTCTGTTGGTGCTCATATGGACTCTTGATAAAGATTGACGAGTTTCATTCTGCCTTTTTTTGCCTCAATGTTAACCTTCAATAAAAGCAATCTTGAAACAGTTGAAGTAAATAAAAGTTAAAGTTCAGTGCTCAGTGGCTCCATGTTCATTATTTTGTTTTGTTTTTTTTAATTTGGGTTCTTTAATCTTGCACATTTAATATGCAAATTTTCTTTGGGATCATCAACTTTACTTGAAATATAGAGGCAAATTTATAATTAGTGAAAACAAGGTTAATAATGTAGGGCCTCTGTGAATTATTTCTGGACTTGTTATACCAAAAATAAACAATTATGTTCTCCATCAAGCAGCATACACACTATGACAGCTCAATCTCTTCTGTGCCACTGCTAGGAATCAGATATCTCTGATTTCTCCTCACAAGAGATTTTACTTGTTCATATATTCTAGTTTCTTTTTTTATGAGTCACAGCAATTGGGCATTTTTAACCTTGCTTTATAGGAAAGATCAATACTGTGGCCCCTCTCCTCCAGTATGACTGATTTTTCTGAGTTGATCCATCTGCATCATCAAATACAGGACATTGCAAGATAAGAAAAATAGGAATCCACTTCTCATCATCAACAGAAATTTAGGAACCTGTGCGCTAAACTGAGGGAAGCTGAACTTTTTCTGCCCTTTTTTCAGTGGCTATTTTTCCATGTTTATATTATACTTTTCATTGTGTAAGCTTCTAACAACTCCTTTCATGCTGAACTGTCACACCTGGATCTTTGGATAATTATTTTTTGGCCTGCTGGGTTCTTCTTCAAAACTGAAGCAATAATACATTTTATAATTGTTATTTATAGTGGCTTTCTCCTGACCAGAAATCTGATGGTTACAGTGCTGATGGGAACTGTTAATGGATACCCCAGCAGCCATAGAGAACAGGGATTATTCGAGATAGTATAATTTTGTCCATTTCTGCTATTTATGACCAAATACTATATTTTAACAAAGTAGCTTTATAGCATAGATTTTCTGTTCTTTCTATGTCTTTATCCAAGTCCCACTGAATTCACTACTTGGTGTAATGAAACATTTCCTGCCACCTGCTATAATGTGAACCTTGAATAAATATTTTAGTTTATGTGGGGGGTTATGAGAAAAGTATTTATTTCCATGGTACATAAGTCTCAGTTATTGCTTAAACCTGGGAGTATGACAGTTCTCTATGTGAGAACTAACTTTGCATGAAATACAGAGTTTAGAATAACACTAGTGTATACATATGGATCCAAAGCCTACTAGAGATGTGACATGTCACTCCAGTGGAGAGGTGAGCTAGGGAAAATTATTAATCTGATAATAATATTATTATATTATTAATTATATTAATATATCATTTTGATAATATTATTTTGTGATATTAGATTTCTACTTCATACTCTATGCGAAATCAGTGCCATCTGGGATATGACTTTAAAATTTCAAATTATTGCTAGAAAATATATTTATAGTGTTTAGATTTTGGAAAAAGGAAGGACAGGACACAAACAGTATTAAGTTTAAAGGAAATGACTAATAAAATTCAATTATATCTAAATTTGAAATGTTTATAAAACTAAAACTTAAAGTAAATGGAAGAAATTTATGATGTGGGAGAATATAGCTATGATATAAAAACTCAACAAATCATATATAGTACATAAAAAAAAAAACTAAAAATTAATAAAAACCCAAAACTGTCCTGTGAATTAGGAGATTTTTCGTTCTGGTGTTTCTGAGTTTCTGAACGTAGCTGGGGATTAGGGTTAGGGTTGCCCTATTTTGAAAATAAAGATAGTCAATTAAATTTATATTTCATAAATTTTTTGCATAAGTATTTTATAATTACTATAAGAGGGCATACCTACTTTTAAAAAGATCATTGTTTATCTGAAATTTGAGTTTACCTGGATGTCCTATGCTCTAACTGGAAATTTTATTTTTCAAATTTGTATTGAGAACAACATAGACAGCCCACCCAAAGGGGGAAATCACTTTTCCATGTCTGAGAAAGCTGATACGTAATATGATTAAATTTACTTTATTGTTAATTATGCCGCTATGTAAAAATAATGAAATAAAACTATATTATTCATCAAAATATACCACCATGGAGAGCCATGTGAATGGCCTTGAGAAGGTTAATGACCTCTTACAGAAATCTTAATATCCCCACTTCTTCAATGAAGGGATTATATTATGTTATTCTAAAAGCTCACCAATCTCTGAAGTGTGATTTCATGAAGCCTCACTCTTGCTGATTGAAATTAAATCTGGGAATGAATAGAGTACACTGTGTATGATTATTAACCTGCAGTGATATAACAGTTTCATTTCACATCTTTGGCTCCCCATTTAAGTGCAGTGCCCCACGAATTCTAGTTGCAACTACAGTAATGCTCTTGAGGTAGCCCTTTTTCATTGAAATGGTGACATATTAAAATTTATTTTAGATTAGATTCTTGTCATATAAAATACCAAATCCAAAGAAGTAACATAAAATAAGATAGCCGCATTATTCCTGGTGCCGAGTTGCAGTGTTCTGCATTCTAATAAAATGGGAAAGAATGACAAGTGACCTGTCAGAGAACAGAGCTCATTTCAGAATTTGCAAATGAAGCAGAAGAATACAAGAATGTACCTCCTCAGCAAGTTAGCGACCACTTTGTTATTATCATTGCTCTCCATATTTCAGTCGGAATTTCTAAATAATAAATACAATTCAACTTCAACTGACTACAAGTAAATTCTTCAAATGTACATGTTCTAGAACATACTCTATTTCAGTGTTTTATTTGTATTCAGGAAGATTAAAATGGAAATGATGTGAGGGAAAGAATTCATCATTTGTTTCTGTTGCCGTGACTCAGACATTCATCCTGGAACTCACCTACAGAGCCAATTCCTTGTTGTCGTCTTCCTGTCATTCTACACAGTTTGTCTTTGTTGTAACCTGGAGAAATGGACAGGACCCATCCAGCTGGCTTCTAGGAGGCTGTTTTATTTTTGCTGAAGGAGTCAGATACCAATACACAGAACAAAAATGGCTGCAGGTGTTAAGAAAAATACCTCTACTTTTTTCTTCTCTTCAGTTTTAAAAACAACAAAACCAGACAGCTTAAATTAAAGTGTTAAATTAAATCCAAGATAAACCTGGATTATATCTATGAAAAGGAAGAATATGTTGAGTCAAGGAAGGCATTATGTTTAAATTAATTTTTAAAACATGTTTTACAGTGTTTAAAATGTTGTGAAAGAAGCCAGGAAACATAAAATGCCTTAAACTAAAACATGGAACAATTTTGGTAACTTACATAAAGTTGTTTGAGGTAAATCATTAGTGTTACTGATTTTTTTTTTAATCCTCACCCGAGGATATTTTTCTATTTATCTTCAGATAGAGTGGGAGGGAGAGAGAGAAAGAAACATCAATGTGAGAGAGACACATTGACTGGTTTCCTCCTACAGGACCTGGACCAGGGCCAGGGTGAACCACAACTGAGGTACATGTCCTTGGCTGGAACTGAACCCAGGACTCATTGGTCCTTGGGCCAACACTCTACCGCTGAACCAAACTGGCCAGAGCTAGTACCACTAATTTTTAAGATGCCTAAATTATTAGTTTTTCTTTTCCTGATATTGAGATAAAATCACAATTAAGAGGTCATTTAAGAATATCAAACTGATAAAACTAAGTAAATTGTCTCATAACTAATGTTTCATAATATTCTACTTATTTTATATGTGTATTTAAAATAGCAAATTTTAACATTAAATGAATATACCTGTACACCCATCATTTACGCATTGTTGACATAAATCATCCTCTTGTTTTATGTATTAATACACACACATATGCATCTAAAATAAAAGTACATCTAAAGCTATAATCCTTTTTGTCAGCTTTTCCTGCTTTACTCCATTTCTTTATTCTCCAGGGGCAAACAGCAGAATTATTTTTTAATGTGCAATCATTTATGTATATTTATGAAACACATATAGTATTTATACATGATAGCTTACATTTCCATTAGTGTTATTATCTATATGTATTTTTTTCTGTAGTATTCAACAGTATGTGCTGGAATTATACCCATGTCAGTGTAGATACAGATAAATGGATAATAGAGATGTAGACATAGGTGTAGACATATAGAAACATGTTTTCTTTAATGTATCCAATAGTATGGCATATATTTAAGATAAATATTAAATGTATTCATCACTGTCTTGATTTACAGTTGTATTAATTTTGATAATTTAAATATAAGATAAATATCTCCTGGTGCACACATACTTATCTAATCCCTTGGCACCACAAGTCAGTAATTAAGGACATGTGCTTCTGATCCCAGTGACATTTAGGCAAATCTTGGCTCATAAACATAACAATAATCTTAAGCAGATAAAGTTAACAAATCCTAATTGTTAGATATAAGGGAAATGCAAGTTTTCATTACCAATAGGAAATCTTTAATGCCTATTAATATGAGATAAAATACTATTTCCCATAAATATAAAAGTGAACTTCAATAACCAGTCATAATAATAACTCTTAACAAGCTTGGAATAGGATAAAAAAATAAAATTGTTATATTTAACAGAACCTATGTCAAAAAGAAATTATGAAGGTGAAATGTTAAATGTTAAATGTTCTTTAAATTGGAAACTATGTCAAGACAGTCAGCTATTGTCACTTTATACAATATTATGATAGAAATGTATGCCAGAGCAAAAATTAGAAAATAAATATTTCTTCCTTTTGGAAAGGAAGAAATTAAACTTTCATCATTTGAAATAATTTGATTGATGATTATCTACATGGCAATTCTAGTAAAAGAGACTTTAGAGTTAACAAATAAATATTTAAAAATAACAAAAAAATTACACTTATCAAATGTAAATAAGGTAAATATATAAAATCCCATTGCATTTTTAAATACACCAACAAATAGAAAATACAGAGTAGCTGAGAATATATCTAACACAAGTCCAGTCCTTTATGTCATAAAATTATAAAACTTTAGTGAAAAACATGAACAAAACAAGTAATGAAGGACATTCCATGTTCTTGGACAGGAAAGCTCAAGTCATTTTAAATAATTCTCTAATGATGTATAATTACCACTCGAGGATGATAATGGAGAGTATGTTCTATTCTTGCTCAAAATGATGTTCTATCTCCCACTCTCAACTGTCAGGAACACATATGATGACGCTCTTCTGGCTGAGTTTGCAAAAGAACAAAACTGAAGGAGAGCTAGAATCCACATTAATCAAAGATACATAGGCAATCTTTTCATCTAGGAGCCCATCAGCTTCCATCAAATATGAACATTAGTTTTATTTAGTAGACAATAAAATTATAGGTACAGCTACAGATATAATTATTATCATTCTGTATCGAGACAAAAATCTACAACAAGCAGCTTCATAGGCTTCTAGGTGAAGAAGTAAAATATTTAAAAATTAACATAACAATGATAGAAAATGAATACATTCATCAAATTCAATTACCTTTATATCAATTTTTTTTTTTGGTCTAAATTTCACCACCATTATAACATATTTCTAAACATTATTATTTTAAGTTATGAATCAGCTTAAACATGACAGATTTAACCTGGATGAGCCACCCTTGGCTGAATTAATTACTATTTCTCAGTCTTTATTTCTTTGATATCAGATTAATGGTGAGTCCTACCTGTGACATTACATACTGAATGCATCCGTATTTATTGATTAAGAAAATGACACTAGACTGAGCTCTGGGATCATGAAGGTAATGTTGGAATTTATGATTTGATTTTACTTTCTGGTCACACCAAATACACTATGTTTGTTTAAGTTTCATCTCTAAATCAAGTCACCTAATGAATTTTTTTTATCTCTCTCTACATGAAGCAGCATGTTTTATGACATTGCCTCACAGTTGTCTCTCCCTCTTGATGTTAGCACCCCAAATTCATATATAAACTGCCATTTAGAATACACAGATAAACAGACAAATTACAAATGTGTGAAAAAAGCTAGCATGTACTATACATTTCAGATTTAGAAAAATTGCCTGAAATGTGAGTAGATATTAAAAATCAATTTCACATGCTGATGCTGGGTGGCATGGCCTAAAGACATGGCATCAAGATGACTACCAGACCACTCATGGATTGTCAAAGGAGACTCAATAAATGAATCTAACACCAAACCAATATGGCTAAAATAAATGCATTGGTTGAAAAGTAGAGGAATTGATAGTAGATACAGAGGTAGTTCAAGGGCAAGATATTGATGGCCAACATTAATTTTGGGAAGAACAAGAAAACAAAGTAGATATGGCACAATGGTTCCTGGAATTTTATGGTCCACATCATGAAGGAGGTGAAAGTACTAGCCATGAGATATACTGCCATTGCTCACATCTCCTCTAGTCACCATGACATCACCATGGGAAGGATTCATGGCAGGCAACCAGGAGAGCCAACCCACAGCCAGATTGTGAAGCACAGAAAATCAATAGTTGACTTTATTTGCATATCTTATATCTGTTAAATTAACAGTATTTCTTCTTTCTCTGACTACTGTTTTCCTTCTCCTTAGTTTTCAGTCTTCTGGCTGACTGTAAACTCTTTATAGACTTAGTCCTGATCTGTAACTCTTCTGTAGAATCGTCATTTTGGAAGGGATTGGAAAAGGTTATTTGATCCAATCTGCTGTGTAGTGGTGCCTGTCCATCTATTCTTCTCAAGTTCTTAGACATTAAGAGTCAGCCCTCGGGAGAAAGGAAGGGAAGGAAACTTAGTGGTGCTATTAGTCAAACCTAGGCTCTCTGCATGGATTTTACCAGTTTAAGCCTTGTAACTCTTGGCAAATACTAATTTCAAGCTATATTTTCTTTACCTGTAAAATGATATATTAGTTAGTTACACTCTGTAGTTCTTATAGGGATTTAAATTTAAAAAATGACAATTTCGTCTTTACTAACTTTTAGAATTTTTATGTTAAGGTAAAACATCATCCTATTGGCATTTACAATTTATTTTGTGTTTCTCCTTCAAAGAAATTTAAAATGGAAAGGTACAGAAACAAATTCCTCTTTAGTTCATTGAAGAGAGTTACAAGGTATTCCCTCGATCAAACTCCATCCCAGTATGTTAAGCTAAAATTTTCATACTATGGGATGATTATCTGTTTATAAGATTATTTTGGTTGACTCATGGACATGAAACTAAGCATAACTTTAATTATTGGGTTAATTTTTGTTTATGACCTAATACTACATTAGCTAGTGATTTAGAATAATGTTTTCTTTGCAAAAACACTTAATATATTTCATATGTATAGGTATGGAAACAATTATCAATATGGTACCCTTGTGACAAGTTTTGAAAGCATTGCTTATACAATGTTGTCTGACAACTATCCTACTCTATCTCTTACCAAAAACCAACTTTCTCATAATCAACAGAGGTGTTGCTTTAAATGCAAATGCATCTATATTATAATCTACTCTGATGTTAAAGATTTTAAAATTATAAAGAATCACACCTTTGATTTATTTCCTTCCCAAAGGAGCTGAAGAAGAAAAAAAAAAAATAGAGTAAAAATCTTATTCTAATCTGTGGTTTTTGCAGTTATAAAGAAAAAAAATCTTCCAGAAATATGAAGAAAAAAATTGTAGCACAGTGTCAGCCAAGAGAGGAAAAGGTTGAAGTCAGAACCTGGCCCTTTTTAACACATGCTTTTTCTTGACTTCATTACTGCAGGAAAATATTCTTTCAGTGCCTGTCCTACATCTACTGAATAACGGAATTCCTTTTCTGTACTGAAAGTCTGACAGTAGACTTCCCGACAATAGAGCAACACACCATCAGAAGTGGTATTTTTATATGTAATTTTATAATCTATAGAGCATAACAGTTTTCATAACTGATTTAAGGTATTATTTTTTTTGATATGCTACTTCATTTTCCCCTGAGCTTTTAAAAGAAAGAGCTATGGGTTTCAACAGAAAATTCTGTATCCATCATTAACTGTAGGTCTTATATCTTGTTGCTCCATCGTCCTCATTTATCTTTAACTAGAGTGAGATGAGATGTCTCGAAACCTATGCTAATCTCTCAAATCCATAAAATCTTATTTTTATCCTCATAGTTTGAAAACAGGGTTCTTCCATTTTTTTGTTTGAAATTCACTGTCACAATTTTTTTTCTTAAAAATTATGTTATATATATATATATATATATATATATATATATTCATATTCTTTTTTTTTTCCTGTTCTGTTTGTTAAATACCATGAGATGGTATATTCTGTGCAACTTGATCCCAGAATTGAGTGTTCTCTTGTTTTAAAATGAGTTTTCAGAGCAAATTTGGCAGTGACAAGGCTAAATTGTTTCTGAAGACTTGTATTGGTTTGAAACACAACAAAATATTTTACAACTTTGAATCAATGACAACTTTGATAAAAAATAAATAAACCAGATCATAATAGAAAAGCTGCATTCATTTCTAAATGTAGCTATCACTCCAGATATGCATTATTCTCATGAGCATGCTTCATGTGTTTCCATCCTGGGGAAAGCCTGTCAGAAATGTAATTTATTCACATATTCTATCCCCAGTTGATAGGCTTTCACTTGCTGTTAAATTTGGCCATCAAGTTAAATCCAATGTGGAACTTATTCTGTCAGCCATCAACTTGTCAATCCATATTTTGTAAAATAAATTGATATTAAGAGAAAGAGTTACAAGCTTAATTTACATGAATTTATTAAAAATTACATTTCAAAATGTCTACAAACTTTATTCTTGCTAAATATAATATAATTTTTAGCTTTTATCTTATTTTTGCTATTATCAGAAAAAAATGAGTAAAACAAGGATGTTTCAAATATATATACAAACATATGTGTTGCTATTGTTTATTTCTATATAGCTGATATTAATCTACCTAATAGAATTTTATAAAAATATTCTCCAGCCCTGGCTGGTGTGGCTTAGTTGGTTAGAGCATCATCCTGTACCCTGAAAGGTTGTGGATTCAATTCCTGGTCAGGGTACATACCTAGTTTGCGAGCTTGGTCCCTGGTTGGGGCATGTTCAGAAGGCAACCAATTGATGTTCTCTCTCACATTGATATTTTTCTTTCTCTCTCTCTCTCCTCCTCTCTCTAAAATCATTAAGCATATCCTCAGTTGAGGATTTAAAAAGTATTCTCAATATAAAAACACAACATTATGCTTTTACTTATCTACTAGTGTCTACTACTTGACCACAATTTGACTTTATTATTGTGTATATATATAAATAAATTATAAGATGGTATTTGTTCATTTTCAGCTATCAGTTTTCAGATATTAACATTCTATATAAATCTATAAGTATAAATCAGAAATGTCTCAAGTACAGGTAGATTTTGTGTTCTTTTCTTCAAAATTCTTCCAGTTATATTGTTTTTATCAACCCATGCATAGACTCTGATGTTACCTCGGGTAAGAGTAACAATCAGTGTCAATTTGGAAATGTATGGGTTTGCTAACTATTTTGTTTAAGCCAAAAATAAAATAAATTTAAGCTGTGTTGGCTGAGTATTAACATAATTTGTTTGTTGGAAAATTAATTCAAAATCTCAAACTTCATACAAGCAAAAGAGGCATTCTACACAAGGACATTTCAAGAGTTTAAATCCATTAGCAAAATATTTTTCTTTATATATATATATATATATAATCATTGAATTTTAATATTTGAACAGAATATAGCTTCTGGTGAGTAACACTTCTATTTGAGTATACACATGGCATGGAAGGTATAACATTTTCTCCATTACTTATCAGTAAGATAATATTTTGTTTGTTTTTTTCCCTTTTATTGTGTTTGGGTTTTTCTGTCTAAAAGACACTGTTGAAACAGGAAAGAATGCAAATGGGTAGAAGTAGGTGGAGCCCATGGATTTTTTAAAAGAATTATGTAAATGTTTAAGTATAAATAGGTGAAAAGAAATCAAGACCTCTAGAAGTGGGAGGCGAGGTATCTAAGAATCCTTTGCAAAGTGTTGCACCAAGGTCCAAGATCATTCCAAGTACTAGTCCACTGTTAATAACCATATTCAATTATTTATTCAAGAAAGGCGTAGAGACAGAGATCAAAACCAAGTAAAGCTATAAATTACTGACTCTTGTGAGGTAAAAAAGTAGCACATATTAACTGATTGTCGGTAAGTATGGATACAATAAATTTACTACTCACAACTTATTTTATATTTACTGGTGTTTCCACAACTCATATCTGAAGGATGGGCTATCAAATATTTAATGTACAATATATAAACAAAATTGTACCTACAATATAATTGAAGATAAATTTTAACATATTGAATGATAAACTAACCAATAAATATACAGCAATAAAACAAAGAAAACAAATTATTGGTGTGAGCAAGAAATAAATTTTTATACACAAAAAAAAGCATCCTATATGAATGAATGAATTTATTTGGTTCTTAATATATACATATCTGGGCTGGGGGAAATTGCATTCTGATTCTGAAGATATTATGGAAGCATAAATAAACTAAAAAATAATGAATAAAAGTAATAATGATTATAACAAAGAGAAGGAGAATAAGTAGAAGAAAGCCATAAGGGTTCTACCTTGGTGTAAAGTGTTTATCATATGTGGGATATTGGAGAGACATAAGGAAAATCAATTTCTGAGATAATTGCAGAAGGAGCTCTACACCTCTTTATTTGTGGAAGTCTTAGAACCATTATCACTCTTTTATTTAATTATGTTTATTTATTGGCACACCCTATGATACTTACTAACCGATAAGTTCCTTAAATACCAGATCCATATTCAACTTGTTTTGTTATTTTATGTGACATATACGCTTATTAGTATTATTTTCTATGGATGAATATAAATACACACACACACACACATATGTATGTATACATATATAATGAATAAATATTTTCCTGATAATGTATTTCTCTTATAAATATGGTTTGTTTATAGTGATGCAAGAAAAATAACAAATACCCTCTAAGTAAACAGTAATACTTTCTTTTGTGAATTTATTGATCATTGTATTTTATAACAGATCAATATATGCATGTATTATAATTTGGAAAATATGCCCATTTGTACAATGCACATTAAGAAAATGTGAATTTGGTATTTAATATTTATGAATCATTTAGAAATTGCACATATTATAGATCACTATGTACTTATTTATCAAAACTGGTTTATAATGGCAAGTCAGCTAATACTAAATTGTTTCAGGGAAAAATGTTTTTCAACCACTGCTTTACAGCATAGTTCTGCCCAGTTTGGACTGTTCTGGCTGCTTATGTCTCATTGATGTATTCAATATGGTCTTTGCCCTTAAATGGAACATGGAAACAAATGGTGCATTTGTCTGTCTCTGGTGTGATAGTTCAAGGCAATTTATTTTCATAAATAGGTTTGCAAAATTTCCCAATGCTGTAATGTTATATAAGAAATAAGACAAATGTAGCTGTGATGTGAGATGCTCTGGACAAGAATTAAGATCAAAGTCACCTCCAAAAAATGTTCAGGCTATGTGGAGAGCTGACTAAGTATTTTTTGAGATTCTGCTGTATTTCTATCTATATAGTGATCTTGGCATAGCCATAAATCTATCATTACTATCCTGTGACCTGTCCTAAAAATGAAATATTGCTTTTTATGATATGAAATATCAATTTCACGTTTAAATAACTAAATGAAGCAGAAAATGAGTCATATGGCAAATTTTTACTGAAATTAAAATTTTAGGGTAGAGGTTTTACTCCTTTTCTTGTTTTATCTGATTCATTGCTTGTAATATAATATTTGTGTACATGGAAAACTACAAAATTATACCAATAAATCATATGTACAAGATACTATAGCAGATTGATAAAAATGATAGTGATAAACTGATTCTACTTATCTTAAACAAATGATAATATTTATATAATCCTTGACATTGAAATT
Organism: Molossus molossus; assembly: GCF_014108415.1. Classification (NCBI taxonomy): domain Eukaryota; kingdom Metazoa; phylum Chordata; class Mammalia; order Chiroptera; family Molossidae; genus Molossus; species Molossus molossus. Next base: position 24,783,638 of record NW_023425366.1, on the reverse strand, counting down.
TTAAAGTATTTACATCTCATTAAATTTATAATCTCTAGGTCATAAATGTCTGTATTTATTCAAATAAAACCCATATTACTGGCTATACTGGACTATTGTTTAGCTAATAGGTTTCTTCATAAAAGTTTATATTCACTGACTATTTCTTTTTTAAGAAGCTATTATATTATCATAACATTTTTCATAGGAGTGCTTTTGTACAGAAAGAGAGGTCAAGAAAAAGTACAATGAAATGCTTTATGTATTAAAAATGCCTTTAAGGAGAAATAACTAAGAGAATTTGACAGTTTTTTATGCAAATACATTTACAGTATGGTGTTAATTCTTTAAAATTATAAAAAATTACTTGTCTTAGGCATTTTAGTGAACTTTTTTATTCCAGTAATGTGTACAATGAACTCTGTTTCTTTATAGCAGTGTCATTAATTATTGTTTTGCTTTGTGTATGTATATTTGAGTGTGTGTATGTATGTGGATGTGCGTGGATGTGGCTGTGTGTGTGTTCAGTCTTTATGCCTTTTGAAAGGACTATTATTTTAGTAATAAGAAAAATAATACCATATAATGCACAACACAAGAAAAATATGCACTATCAATGGTCAGAGTAATATGAATGAAAATAATGAGATGTGTATAATGAGATATATATTATGATCAAGAATGATATTTGGTTGATGGCTGCACATTTATTGTCCCATGCTAACATTCGGCTGAGCCATAATTGGGTCCAGTTCAGAAGTTTCCTCTCCGTTACGACCTCTTCACACAGTCCACAATGTCAGGCCAACAAAGTGGCTAGCCCAGGATAACAGTTTTAATTGTAATGAGAAATAAGTTATCTGTCTTTGGAGTAATCAATTAATAAAAATTAGAATAGAAAACCAATTACCCTGAAGAAAATATAATAGAACAATATTTTTAATTTTATAAAACCATTTCTTTTCCTACTATCAGGATAAAAAAAGGTAATTCTTTTCATCTCAATAATAGAGATAATATTTCTTTAAAATAAGAAGCTTGACATTTGCTGGAAAACACAATTGTTGGCAACATATAAAATAGTGAGGAAGGTGGTCCACACCTATTTTAACAAGCCCTCCATGGGACTGGGATTCACAATAAAAGTAGAAAACCACTTCTTGATGACATTATCTTCGGTTAGGTTGTCTACAAAGGAGCTATCATAGTGCAGGCCATGGACCATAAGAGTCAACATCAACTCAGAGCTAGTTGGAAGTGCAAATTCTCAGGACTCCCTTCAGACCTACTGAATCAGAATCTCTAGGAGTGGGGCCCAGGAACTGTGCTTATCAATCTCTAGAACATTTTCTGTTCTCTGAACCTATGCCCTGGCATAAAGTTCCTGTGCAAGTACTTTTTAAAGGAAGTTCCACCTGGAGAAATCAATAAGGGAACATGGAAAACAGAATGGAAAAGAGGAAAACACTGCCAAGAGTTCAGTTTCAGGTGAAGACCAATCTTAGCTTGGTCCTGGGAAGACCTGGGGTAGGAATTACACTTTATTGTTAATCCCTCTAGGCTAGGCTGTTTTACAAGGTGTTACTCTCCACCCTGCCCAGGCACTTTCTACTCTCTGGATTCTAGTGAAACAAGTCCAGGAGCCCAGGAACAGCAAGGGCTTCATGTTGAAGCTGCTGGAACTAAAGCCCTCACAACTGGAGGTATGACTGTGCAAAACTGGTGATAGAAATCCAAGTGACTACAATCAAAAGAAAGATGTGCTTGACTTGGAAATATAGAGCTTTGATTCAAATGCTCAGCGTGCCTTGTTGCTTTAGTACTGAATAAATTGTGTATGTGTCTGAGCTTGAGGCCCAGTTTTACACCTGTAAATTTGAGTTAAGCATGTCTAGTGATTTAAAAACTTAAATAAGATAATGCATAGACAAATACTAAAATAGACACATGCATTGTAGGTATGTATAAAATGGTTGAAGTGAAATAGTTAAAATACTTTTGTTCCCTTTGTGGCAAGATAGTAAGAAGTTAGGAAAATTCTTGGGCAAGTGAATGGGGAAACTAAGATCAGAAAATTGAACAAGGTCAAACAGTTTGGACAGCTTCCAACCAGCTTGTAAATTGCAAGACCTTATCTTCTCCAACCGAGGACACATGAAAGCAAATAATTAATACCTCTCCTCCTTAACTAGAGAATACATAACTTAAATCAACTGGCCTGGGAAAATAGAGAACAAAGACCCCAGCCAAACCCAAGGACAAATATCACTTGGAGGATGCTAAGGCAGAAAGGGAGAAGGGGGAAGGAAAAGGGGAGTTTTATCTCACCCACTAAACAAAGAAACCAATTGCCCTAGGACTTGCCAAACAAGATCATCAGATGTATATATAAGCATCCTGAAATAAGCCACAACAATGTAGCAGGGGATTTTGAAACCTAGTCTGCTACCCAAGATATCCAACACCAGAAAATTTGAAACCTATAGGGAGAAGGGTATAAAACTGTTGAAACTTCTCATCAGGCAGGGCACTAAGATTAACTGGGCTGCCCACTTGTGCTGTACGTCAAGTAAGTTTTTAATAAATGTATTTGCTTTGTACACTTAATAAATTTGTTTGCTGCAATTCAACACTGCTGTCTGTCACTAGTCTGTAATCTTTCTTAGGAGATTGGCAAGAGCTGAGAAAGGAATAGCCATTCCCCTCAGACTCAGGGGACTATCTGTAACACCTTTGTAGGTCTCTACGTGATTTGTATCTATTAATTCGATAGAACTTAAGAGAAGAACTGTGAAGTAAACTAGCAATACTTTTTCAAATATCAAAAAGTCTAATCTAGCTCATTTTTGTTTTTTAATTTTTTTTATCCTCACTCGAGGACATTTTTCCATTTTTTATTCAGATAGAGCAGGAGGGAGAGAGAGAAACATTGACATGAAAGGGACATATCGAGTGGCAGCCACCAGTACAACCCAACCAGGGCCGGGGACAAACTGCAACCGAGGTACATGCCTTTAGCGGGAACTGAACCCGGGCCTCTCCAGACCGCAGGCCGACACTCTAACTGCTGAGCCAAACCAGCAAGGGCATAATCTAGCTCATTTTTAATTGAAAACAATCTGTACTGATTGATGATGTGAACCTTCATAAATTTATTTAAATCAATATTGTTTAAATTATTGTTTTATGCTCAATTAGTAATCTTTCAAATGTGATTAAAATATAGTCATGAGGGATACAGATATATATTCTACTCAATATTTTTATTTTTGAGGAAACCACTATGAATAACAGCTCAAGATCACAGTCCTGTTGTTTTCTTGATCTTCATAGAATATTTTTTCTTGTTATCCACATGAGAGAACATAGTGAGATATGAATAGTAAAGTCAATGTTTCATGAAAATAAATGCATTTTAGTTCTATCAAAGATAATTCTACTCCTTTGAGTATGCAAGAAAATTTGCATGTCTTGAAATAACTATTATGTAGCTATAATTCTATAGTTTTTATAGAAATATTAGATGTTTTCTCTTACTCCTAGATTATAAAATACATTGTGTTTTTACATATGCTGGAATCATAACATTTTATGATACATTAAATATATCAGTTTTGAAGTTGTTTGATGGCTTTAAATACATTATATTATTATAGAAGTCTTTAAAAACAAAGCAAAATAAAAAAATCTCAAAGGAAAATCTAGTCATACTCTTGCTTTCCATTTTCGCAAAATGAAAATCTTAGCATGGCTTATTTAATCAAAGTTAATGTCTAACTTCACTCAATATAACACAGTCGAAAAATATTCATAGGCTATATGCAAGTAAAGCAATGTAAATAGTAATATGTTGTTTTATATCAAATATCCATATAAAATTAAATATTCTACTGCTAATAATAATGAGTTAAAATAAGAATTTTTTATCATTCATTTAGTCTAAAATATTAATATATTGAGTCATTTCAAAGTGTAATTGGCCAATGCCACTCTACAACTAGATTTCTGAAATAGTAGGCAACATCGATTTTTAAATCAAATATTCACATATGTATATAGGCATCGCTGCTGTCATCTATTTTGTGCTTCTAAAGACCCATTACAAACACCGATTTAGGATTGGTGTACACATTTATGTGGCCACTTTTGAAAATTGCTCTCTTGATACTCTAATAAACAGCATAATTCAGATCAATACTTTGAAGACTACGGATGAAGTGGTGCATGCTAAATCTGTTCCATACATTATTTAGTATTTATCATAGTGCATAAAGTCAACATGCCGAAAGCAATTGAATGGAAACTGAAACTCTCCTTTTGGAAGCATAGAGCTAGAACATATATCTATATATATTTTTTTTCATTCTGTAGTATACATATATATTCTGTTATTCATCCACATCAATGTTAGTATATTTTAAGTTTAAGTCTTCAAAGTTAGAATAACATAGATTTTATACCAAAGGAGCCTAGTACAAGATAAACGTCTAATGCAAGTTCTCATTATTTTGTTTTCATATGTAGTGTTCATGTTTGTGAACAACATGTTATTTTAATTTGACAGTTCTTATGATTTTAAAATAAAAAAAATTCTTTACCTAATTCTGTACCCACTAAGTAAAATAATATTTGGGAAATTTTATTATTATGTACTTAACTTTTCTATCTCTGGGTATCTCTTTTAAACTTCTTTGAGGCTTTTTTATCTTCATAATTCTTAAGAATTAGAAATCTTTAGTACTCAATATGAAGTTCTCTTTACATTCTACAACCTCATTATGGTATATCACATCTTTTCACGGGGCAGTTTTCTGGGATTTACTGGGATATTACTCATATTTTTATTTGTGATTCAGACTTCTCTTAAAATACAAAGCCACCAGAATGTATGCTAGATAATGGGAGAAATTTACCTGTTTTGTTCTCTATTAGGTCCTCAAGACAAATAACACAATTTAGCTTTCGTAGATATTCAATAAGTATATGCTGAATAAATGAATATGTATATGAATGTTAAACGCATTTCATTCAAAGGTAATATTTTTAATACTGAATTCATCAAATACCAACATTCCTCATTTACACAGTCCATCATCAATATAAATGGCTCAGCCATCCAAGCAAGTTGCTTCAGCTGAAAATCTAGTGGCATTCTCCTTCCTCTATCGTACAGCACGCCCACCATCCAGTCTTGCTAAATTTTCCTCAAGTTTTCCACTCTTTCATTTCTACCGAATCTATTGCAAACACTACAGTATATCCTCCCTCCCCTGGATTACTACAAAAGGTTCTAAGATATTCTCTTCTTGCATTGATTTTCCATCTTTTTTCTCTGTGAAAACATACACCAAGAGTTGAATGATGCTAATAAAAAATAAGTTGAATATATTGATTGTATTTTAGTAGCAAAATCTAAACTATCAAATATTGTCTTCACATTGCCTAGAAATATTATTGACTTTTAGTAGGGAGCTCAACAAATTCTTCTGGACAGCAATTCCATAATTTTTCCAAACTTATTTATCTTTTAACATCTACACATTTAATTAATATGTTACAAAGGAAAGAAAGAAAGACTAAATTAAAGAAGAATCCATTAAAACTGTGACACGTCTTCATTTCTCAACCTCTCTGCAATTGCACTTGTGTTATTCCTTGCCTTCTCTTTCAACTAAAGCTGTCCCTCCTCTCACAAACAGATAACCCCAATTTTGTATCCTGGATTGTATCAACTCTTATCTTTTAAAGACCATTAGCTCCTTTTATAATCCTTTTAGGGTTCTGAATTTTATTTTTATAATTTTTTTTTATTGATTTCAGAGAGAGATGAAAGGAGAGGGAGACAGAAAAAAACATCGATGAGAGAACACGAATTGACCACCTCCTGCATGCCCCCCACCGGGGGTCGGGCCCACAACCTGAGTGGGCATGTACCCTAACCAGGAATCGAACCAGTGACTTCTTGGAGCATGGGTCAACGCTCTACCACTGAGCTACACCAGCTGGGCTAGGGTTCTGAATTTTAAACCATTTTCTTCAGCATACAAATATACTCAAATTTTTAAAATTCCAAAGGACTCTTCATCCCTATAAAGTAAAACATAAAGTGGGGTAAAAAAAAATTTTAAAGGAAAAATATTTTTAAAGGTAGAGGTTTTTGTTTCTTTTTTAAAGAAAATAATATTTAGACTCAACCTTGCCTGTGGATATTTATAGAGTGTTTGTTGGTTCTCATTCAAGATCCTGTTCTTTGCTCCCTTGGGATCGATTCACTTCCAAGTCAATTTCAAATATGGCTAACATAGTACTTGAACACATCCATCAGGATGTAAGTTGAATTTTTCAGTTGTCTCATGAGATGCTGAGTATGGTGTGGTAAATTTACAATGCTTTTGTATTTTATTGTCTTGGGCAACTTATTTTTTATTGATTTACAAAAATATTTATACAGAATGCATTATTCAAGCACCAGATGCATACTTACATTTCCTTCACCCCCGCCCCCACCCCATGTAACAAATATAAAATATGTTGTAGAACGGCAAAAGGTAATTTAAAGTACATTGGGAAAAGATAAACTCACATGTACAATTTAATAGATTGAGCAGCTGTATTGACAGGGTATTTTCTTATTTCTGAATTCAGCTTGTAATCAAAGGATTTATGCCCTTGAAATTACCGTCTCTTTAATGACATCCATAAGATCTGAAGTAATCCTTCAATTCTTTCTGATTTAAACATCTATAAATAAATCTAACATTAAAATCAGATAAATCATCCTAGATCTAATTTGTGGGTTGCTAAGAAATTTCATATTGAACTACTCCTGTTGACAATGTAAATGAGATGACATCATTGCTATAGCCCCTACCTTCTAGCCATTAGTTATCTTTATACCGATTCTCCTTTTTTTTTTTTCAGGCTATATCAACAAAGGTTTATATGTTATTAAATATAAATTTGTGACTGAATGTATTGTTCCCATTATTTTGATTTATTAATTAGAATAAATTAATAGGTTTTTAATAGTCTATTTTTATATATTAGGCCAGTTTATGTTTCATTTTACATTGAAATTAAGCAAGATCTTAGTATTAGAAATTACATGATCACAGTAATATAAGTTTGGGGAAATTTTTTTTTCCTCTTAGAAATTCATAATGCATTTTATTATATTTATATAATAAGAACCCTTGTCCCAAAGATGTATATTTTTCAAGCTTGTTTAATCTAGTGCTTTCTTAATTTACTTCCAAAGGAAAACACATAAAGTTTTCCAAATATAACTTGAAAAATGTCACATTACAACTTTTTTTTTTACCAATCATAGCACTGCTGATGGCATTTTGTTTTGCTTGTTTGGTTGGTTAGCTGCTTGGTATCAGCTTTTTACCCTGGGCTTCCATCAAGTCATACAAACCTGAATTTTTATACTTCCTGAATCCTGATTTTGAGCTCCATATGCCACTGTTTCCACACCACTAGATGTTGCAGTTAAGACTGAAAGATATTCTTGATTCTCTTTCTAATTTTAAACAGCTTTTCTAGAAACATGTATTTCCTACGTGTTTTTTTGTTGCTATTGTTAATCTTAGAAAGAGAGAGAGACATCAATCTGTTGCCTCCCAAATGCACCCCAACCAAGGATCAAACTTGCAACCTGGGTATGTGCCCTGACCTGGAATTGAACTGCCACCTTTTGGTGTAAGGGGTGATGCTCCAGCTGAGTCACACGGGCCCTGCTATGTTTTTAACCAATATTCATGTTGAGTGTCACCAAAAATATACCTCCAGCAAAGACTATCTTATGGGCTCCAAACTTTCATATCTATATTCACACTTTACAGATTTGTTTTGACATCTTATAGGCAGTTTAATGCCAACATATTCATCCATCTCTGCATCCATCCTTTAAATGAATATATGTTGAATGGTTACTGCATGTATAGGAGTTGTGGCAATGAACAAAACAAAAAGAAAAAAACTAAACTAAACTCTGCCTTCTTTGTAGTCAAGGAACTATTCTAAAGGATGAAACAGATCAAGAATTATTAATATGTTTATTAATTAATTTGTTATTAAATAGTAGCATAATGTTAGTGGATGAAGATGTTTGGAAAGGTTTGAAATTTTAGTTGGAGTATCCAAAGAAGGGACTCTTGTAAAATGTAAAGCGTCTAGCCTTGAGACTCCCTGTGCGAAGGCTAGTCCAGGCATAAGATAAAAGTGCAAAGGCCCTGAGGAAGACATCTGGGAGGCCAATGTGCTTGAGAGAGGGCTATGAGGAGGAAGGATGAGCAAGGGAGATAAATGGAAACGAAAAGACACATGTAAAGTAGTAATTGGGCCCTGACTAGTAGGGCCTTACAAATCATTGTAAGTGGTTTAGTTTTTACAGTGAGTAAGATGGGAAATTATTGGAGTGTTTTGCACAGTGAAATGACAAGAATTGACCCACATTTTAACAAGATAAATTTCTGGTTGATCTTTAGGATCTTTTAGGAGAAATCAGGTAAAACCGTTAGATTGCTATTAAAATAAATTAAGAGCCCTGGCTGGTTTGGCTCGACCCACTGACCAGAGATCCTGGGTGCAGTTCCCGCTAAGGGCATGTACCTTGGTTGTGGTTTGTCCCTGGCCCCAGCTGGGGTTTTGTGGGTGGCAACCACTTGATGTGTCTCTCGCAACGATGTTTCTCCCTCTCTCTTCCTCCCTCTCTCCCTCCCGCTCTATCTGAAAATAAATGCAAAAATGTCCTCAGGTGAGGATAAAAAATATAAAATAAAATAAAATAAATTAAGTAATAGATGAAGTGCCTGAGACAAGGGTCTTAGCCATGGAGGTGGTGCTAAGTTTTCGGGTGCTAATATTTCTGAAGATTGAAATGGTATTTATAAAGTAAGATATGAGAAAAACAACAAAGTCCAGACAATTATTTAAATGCAGAAAACAAACATTAACACCATGAAATCAACCCCTTACTACCCTTTCTAGTCCGGTCTATAGTAGAAATTACTTAACCAGATCTCCCACACCCATTTTTGCCCCTTTCAAATTCATTTTTTAAACTAAAAAAACTATTTTAAAGAAAAAACTTAGATTCTTAGCTTAAAACAATTTGATTGTGTTTCTAGTTTCCCTTAAATTCCAAACTTAAATTAAACTGACCATCAAAACACTGAATATTCTCATTGCTATCTGCCTCTCCAGCTTAATTGTGAAACTTTAATCTATATTCTGACCATGATGGTCTTCTTTTTTAAAAACTCTTTTATTCATTAAATAAAATTTGTTTTCCAATGGTCTTCTTTCAGTTCCTCAAATACACTCCACTCTCCTTTGCATAATAAGATCTTCAGAAATGCAATTTCCCCAGATAGTTAATATACTAGTTAATTTTTCTCTTCTAGTCTCAAATAAAGTGATGTCTTTATATAAAGATGTGATTTCTAGTAGAACAATATAGATTCATTAGTCAAGTGTGTTAATAGTATTTTATGCTCTTGTTATTTATATAACATCTTGCTATAAAAATTATAAACTTCATAGTATTAAGACCAAAATGTCTTGATAAGATACATGTCTCCTGTGCCTACAATGTAGTATTTGCTTCATATTAATGAAAGTAAAATTTTATATAGGTTTTACTTTTGTTTCTTCTATTATATCAAGTATATATGCTTTCATGTAATCATTATATATATATATATACACACACACACACACATATATATATATACGCACACAGGTGTACTAATTGTATATGTTATTTAATACATGCATTGACTCAAGCACAATTAAAATACCTACATTATGTATATGTGTATATATAAATAAATGTATATATATTAATTTAATCAGTACTTTATTGAATTTAATCAGATAAAGGTGACCAGTGAATTAGTGAAAACAGATTACAATCAAATAGAAACCATAGCATAGCAAGGAAAGAAGTCAAATTAAAAGGGAGTGTAAATGAGAGACAAATTAAGACATGGATAGAGAGAGTACAGAAAGGTCAGGAGAATTTAGACTATAAAAGGGAGATACTTATTTGGATGAAAATGAGACTCAAGGGAGAAATATTTATTTTAAAAAATATTGTTAAACCCTAACCAGTTTTTCTCAGTGGTTAGAACATCGGCCCATAGACTGAAGGGTCTCGGGTTTGATTCCCAGTCAAGGGCAACGTACCTGGTTGCAGGTTCAATCCCTGGCCCCAGTTGGTATCATGAGGGAGGCAATCAATTGATGTGTCTCTCTCACATCGATGTTCCTCTCTCTCTTTCCCTCCCTCCCTCTCTTCCATTCTATCTAAAAGTCAATGAAAAAATATCTTCAGGTAAGAATTAACCAAGTAGATAGATAGATAAATAAATAGATAGATAGATGATATATGATAGATAGGTATAAATATATCTTTACTTATATATATTAAAATGTATATTCAACATATATTAAATATATTAAAATTTATAATTAAGTATACAAATATATAAATATATATATTTAAGAATATATATATGTATATGTGTGTATACACACACGTGCACACACAGTTAAGATAGGGTAATTTGAGTATCAATTGTTTAAGTATCCATATGGCTCTAATTGATCCAGTACACACACCCACACCCACACACACACACACACACACACACATTGCAAACAGAAGAAAGGACAGTTCTTGGGCAATGTCCTTGATAAGGTGTCATAAAATTTAGAATGCAGGTGGAAGTGCTGGGAAAAAAAAACACAAAACATAAGTATGAATATAGATAGATTGGTAGGCCTTTTAGGGGAACCTAATGAAATATTCATTTGAGTTGCTGCTTTCTCTGTGAGTAAGGAGTTACATTCATTTACTTAGTTAAGGAGACTGAAAAGGTGAAGCAGGGTGGAGTTCTGATGAGACTCCAACAGACTCTGTAAGTTGGCTGGAGGAATAGAGTGAGTCAATAGAGCAGAAGTGGTCTGATCAAGGTTGCCCACCAAGAACAGTAATGAGTATAATATATCTCCTGTTAGTGATAAAAACACCACCAGAGTGTTACCAGTGACTGGGTCTCCCATTCAGCTACTTTGGTACTTGAGTTCAGGCTAAGTAAGAATTCAGAGTCAAGACTCAAATACAAGCAAAAGTTTATTTAGAAAGTCACAGAGGTAGAAGAAGTGAGCCATAGAAGAAGTGAGCCAGCTGGCCTGCGAGGGCTCCAGAAACAAGTTATAGAACCAAAGGAGGGGCCCTTGGAGCTTAGGAGAAAGAAAGGCAAAGAAAACACACCTGGGGGAAGGAGCAGGGTAAAGACTAGGGCATGCTTCAGAAAGAATGCAAAGGGGAAATAAAGAGTGGCAAAAGTGCAAGCATGTTTGAGAGACAGAGAGAGAGAGGGTTTTTAATCTGATCACTAAAGGTGGGGAATTTTAGTGGAGGTCCTAAGGGAGGATCCCAGTGGAATATCCATCAGCTTTCCCAGTGTGTTCTTTCAGGGTCATGGTCTTGACTGATGGGTGTGACACTAGGGTAGGGCGTCATTAGTCATCTCAGCTAGTAGTAACGTCAGCCATGTCATCACCCCACCTGGTCTTGATGTTTTACTGAGCCTGGAGCTGAAACATGGCCAAGGCCTAGATATTATTTCTAGTTTGGTCAAAATTCTGTCTCTTTGGTCAGTTGACCTGAAGCTTTCTTCCTAAAATTATTTGATTTGGGTCAGATCATCATTGTCTTTAGGGTTTTATGCTTAAGGGAGTGATTGTGCAAGGGCTTACATGGGAGTTGTATGATGCTGGCTATTCTGCAGTCCCCTTGATCTCCCTTAGGGAGGGATTACCACATGATCTGCCAGAGGAGAAAAGGTCAAGGAGGGTCTAAACTGCATGACCAGTGATATGATAGGGGAGGACAGGTCAACCTGGGGACAAGGTCCTTGTTTTCCCAGTTTTGCCCCTTGCTAGGTATCTGGGGCTTTCTGCCCTGATGACCTTCTCTACCTGGCCTATGGTTCCTACTCTGCTTATGCCTGCCTAACTGCCTACTATACCTCCTTGATTTTTATTTCTGCCATTGTTAGTAATTTTTGTGCAAGCATATGCCTTTATCACTTTGAAGGATGGACTCATGTACTATGTTACTGCACCTGGATTGTTTCTAGTTTACTGAAAATATGCTGACAAAATGTTTTCTGTGAAAAAATAATTTCACACATACGTAGAAATCAATGTGAAGTGTATTATTTACATAAATTCTCTCACACTTTTGAATATTGTTTAGGGAAAAGCTATTACTATTTCCTGAATGACCATGCATATCATGGTAGGTAGAGGAAAGTTTAAAAGTTTGTGAGTATGAAATTAACTTCACAGCCCACTTTTCTTTACTCTTGATGCAAAAAAGAATCAGCCACCTCCAAATTGGCCAAGATCTATCTGAGCAATGCCAGAAAGCAATCAAAGAAATAACTGTAATTCAAATATCTTTGAAAGTTTTAAGATTTACAAGTGCATTTCTGCATTCACATCCACTAGAGAGGTAGTCAGTACTGAAAGAGAGCTTTCTTTAATCTTTGAAATGCATCAGATAGCTTTGCATAATCTTCACTCATACTATTTTGGTAAAAATGGGGTCAAAGAACTTTCAGAATTTTCTTGAGGCTAACAGTAAGCTATAACATCCTGCAAAGTCAAGCCCTAACTAAATCTCCTACCAAAGTAGTGTTACCAGATAAAATAGATGATACACAATTAAATTTGTAATTCAGATAAACAATGAATTAAATTTTTATATGTATGAATCATATAATATTTGGGCCATACTTATACTAAAAAAATAGTACACATTGTTAATCTGAAATGTAAATTAATTGAATATCCTGTATTTTTATTTTGCTAAATGTGTGAACACTATACCAAAGACATACTTATTATATACTATAGAGAAATTACAATTAGATATCAGTGGGTAAACACATATATACACAGAGATAACAATTATTCTTTTATGTGAATCATTATTTACTCACTATGTGTTCTATGTTGCAAAAAAAAATGTCAATGCCCCACCCCAGACCCTCAACATATCCTCAACATACCCCTCTGCATGACAAAAGCTTTTTACTTCAAACACTTAATACTCTCTGACTAAGGAATTTTATATGTGACTTTAGTAACCCTCTTAGTTCAGGGCAAGCCAGAGTGTGTGTGTGTGTGTGTGTGTGTGTGTGTGTGTGTGTGTGTGTTTGTGTGTGTGTGTGTGAGAGAGAAGAAGAAGAAGAAGAAGAAGAGAGAGAGAGAGAGAGAGAGAGAGAGAGAGAGAGAGAAGGATAATGCTTGTATTGGCTCTGGAGAGAGCTCTTCATCAATGGTAGACAGGGAGTTAGTAGATCAATAACCCAGTGTACTGCTCTAGTTTTCCATGGTAGTCAGTGTATCCATTATTATATTTTTGTTCCCTTCTCTTATTGATCTCTTTCTCCCCTACCAGGTGACATTCTCTGAAATTTCTAAAACAAATAACTTTACTTAAAGTTTTGCACTCAAATCCTCATTTTAAGATTATTTTCTGGAAAAACCATGACCAAATTTTATAATTTTAAAGACTCTTTATGGTAGTTGTTTTTGAATTTCTTTACTGAGCAGTATTCCATAATAATGGCTCTTATCCTGCCTGAGATCTACTACCTGGGAAATCTGTTAAAAGTTCCGATTTCTGTGCTATAGGTTAGATTTTCTCAATTAGAACCAGTGTATGTGGGACCCAAAAACTCACACGTGTAAGATCTCCAAATAATGCTTATGTTGTTAAACCAATACCAGGATTTATAGCAATGCCACAGCTATATAATCTGTGGTCATTATAATGGAAAAGTCTCTGTTTACATTTCTACTAATTAGCTTATGCAGGAAGCAAACTAATGAAGTAGGAGAACACTTGTCTCAAGAACAGGATTCTAGCTTTGACTGCCATTTGCTGTGCAAACATGTATTAATGTATAAACTCTTTAGAGCTATGTTTTTCTTATCTGTAAAATCTATACTATACTCATGCAATACAATTTCCCTAAATTACTATTTAGATTTTCTTTTTCTTTATTGATTTTAGAGAAAGAGAAAGAAAGAGGGAGAGAGAGATAGAAACATTGAGAGAGATAGAGAACATCAATTGACTGCCCACTGCATGCCCCCAACTGGGGATTGGGCCCACAACCTGGCCATGTGCCCTGACCACAAATTGAACTGGTGACCTCTTGGTGCATGGGTTGACGCTCAGCCACTGAGCCACACCAGCCAGACTCCCTAAATTACTATTTTAGCTGAATCATCTTTATACTCAACACTCTTTTTTTTTTTTTTTTTTTTGCATTATCACCATAGTTGGCTGGATTTAAGTGAAATTAAAGTAATTAATAATCATCCTCTTTTCATGAGGACTGTGTTCTGCAGGTGTTACATGTTAATCAGAGATTAGGTCTTCAAAGAAATTACCATCTCCATGATTGTACTTTCTGTTCTGAATTGTTCCTTAATCCTGCTGTGATTTTCCATTTTTTTAAACATTGACCTTAATTTATATGTGCTTGTGTGTGTGTGTGTGTGTTGTGTACAGTGTGTGTTGATTACATTATTTAAGTCTATTCGTTCTGGCTAATGTTGTGGAAATAAAATCATTAATTACTACAAGACCTACTAATACTTTGTATTATTTTATTTTGCTACTTCTATTTGAAGCAAATTCTTCTGTATTATGTATTCATTCTTATTAATATTGATTCATACTCATGAATATCAAAATATTTTGTTTTTTAATTTATTGTGGTGACATTGGTTAATAAAATTATATAGGTTTCAGGTGTATAATTCTAAAATATATAATGTGTATACTGTATTATTTTGTGTTCACCACCCCAACTCAAGTTTCCTTCCATCACCATTCATCCACCCTATACCCTCTTCTACCTCCTCCCACCCCCTAAACCCCTGGTAATTACCAAATTGTTGTCTGTGTTTATAAAATTGGTTGTTGGTTTTTTCTTAATCTCATCACCTTTTACATTCTCAAAATAGTTTTTTTGTTTGTTTGTTTTACTTTCTACTCATTTGCTTTTTTGATGATTTTTCTTATACAATAAGATAAAAAATAGAATATATTATCATACGCCTCTTACATTTAACAAATTCTAACAGATATTTCAGAAAATGTCATATACTCTTTTAGCTTAGAAAGTGTTTTAGAAAATGATTCTATCTTTAGTGCCAAATTCTCCTCCAGATATGCATCATTGAGAATTTTATCAAGGGCACTCCATGTTATGTGCTCACTTATTAGAGAAGTGTGCAAATCAGATTACTGGTAAAATTTTCTAAAATCTTTATAATCTTCTCATTTCAAAATAATATAATTTATTTATATATAAGAGTGCACATTTTTACAATGTAACAGAAACTAGTATAACACAATGTAACAGAAACCAGTAACAGAAATCCGGTATAATAAATTCCTTTATATTTATTAAAAATATTTGGTATCTTTCAAAATTAGAAAATTCTAAATAAAATGAGAGTCTTGACCATCAATGTTAAAATTAAAAAGGAATATTTGCAGAAAATGCTTAATTTAAAAGCAGTTTTCTTCATATTACCAACAGGTCTCTGAAGAAATTTACATTTTTAAACAATATACTCTCTTTGGCAAAAAGAAAATTTGTGGCCTAAAAAAGCATAAGACAAAAATGTTAGAAAATATGATCCTTAGTAACTCTTAGCTTATTTCTTTATTTTTCTATTGATTTTTGCATTGCTTTGAAGTGCCATAAAATTGTATGTTAATTTAATTATTATTCAGCAGTATGAATTTTAACTCCCATAAAGAAAAAAAGAAAAAAAATCATAAAGGACAAACATAAGCATATAAATCTTTCAGGATGGCTCTAATATTTTGCACAAATAAGTAAAGAAACATAGTTTAATTTTAACCAACTATTCTCTGACCCTCTGACCTTAAGCACATCACGTAAAGCCAGAATCTTCTGACTCATACATTCTTTTGCTATCTGCCAACTCATAATACCATCTCCCTCCAGCCACATGGCCTATTCAGCATTTAATTCCTTGGGAATCATGAACTATTCTATTACACAGATGGAAAAACTAAGGTCTAGTGGGGGCTGGGTTACTTCTTCAATGTTATAAAGACATCCATTAGTTTACAAAATTGAAATAAGGACTGGAGCTACATACACATTTCCTTTCTATTCTTATCCTAGTACTGTCAGTAAAATAAAGGGGGTTTAAGATTTTGTAAGGTCCTTTTACAGAAGTCTCTTTAACTCAGTATTATTGTGAATTCATAATTATGTGCAGTAATTAAATATACTGTGAACTTTAGAAAACATATATTACAACATTATTTCCAAGGAAGCTGCTTGACAGAGCATAATGGTCTCAGAATTAAAATAACTTGGATTTAAAATAACTCCTTTTATATTAGTTAAATAAATTTTATAATTTGGTAATGTCATAACTACACTACAAAGTAGCTATGCATAAAACACAAACCATATGCTTGGAAAGTTACTAAGAATTTTGAATTATCTACTTATATATTTATACTATTCAATGCTCTTTTTTTAAAAAAAAATTCTTGTAGTTCTTTATAACTTTGTTTGGTCTAATTAGAAGTTGAGGTGATAACACAGTCTCAGTCCAATGCTTAGAGAAATTATAACTTTTCTTCTTAATATCTGAAGTGGTTCAGCCAGTGGGTCTAGAAAGAGCAAATAAAAATCTCACAGCTCCACAGCAAGAAAATTAATTGTGTACCTTTTATTATGTTGTACTGTATATATAAAATAGTCATCCCATTGTCTATAATTTAATTGCTCAGTAGATATTTCTGATTGTTATAGCGTTAATCAGGGGAGAAAGAAGACAATAAGCAGAAGAATTTGATGAAATATTTAGAGTATTAAACTCTGAAAATGGGGACTCTTAGTATGTTAACTTGATCTTCCCCAAAATGTGTGAGCAAGGAACATACAATGAAGTTAAGGAGCAGCGGAAGAGATGTTTTTTAAAACACTATCCCTGCAATTGTATGACAGTGTCAAATGTGAAGTATGTTCAAGTCCACAGTAAAGAATTTGGATGTAACTACAAAATAAACTTAGGATGTGACGTCACTGAGCAAATTCTTTAATGTAATGGACATGAGATAAAAGCCTTGGCTAAGGAAATGGAAGAAGAAATGGGAAGAAAGAAGTAAATCACCTAACATATACATAATAAAATGAATAAATTTCAAAATGAGGGAATAATGACAAATGAACTGACATAGTTTTCATCTCTGTTCTATTGTATTTTTTAAAAACATTTTTCTTTATTGATAGAAGACAGCAAAGAAAAGAATGGGGGTAGGGGGAGGAAAAGTTTAGCCAAGAGAATCAAAGAAAGGCGGCATTTTATCATCAAAGTCCTTTCTTATCTTGACCATACCAATAAATGCAATTTATCAGCATTGCCACTGAAGGCTCAATTGACTGAAATTACTTTAACATTCTGGAAATTGTTATGTATCACTAAAGAGCCGAAATTGGAACGACACTGAACGTCAGATTCACTTTAAAAAAGAAATTAATGTGGCTTCACCTAGAAGCAAAGTTCAGCTTATTTTATAATTGCCTACAGTATCACAGTCCTGAATGTAGCTGCGGCTTCTGTTTTGATGGCAGCCTTTCTTACACTGTTAAGGAGGTGCGCTGGTGATGGGCAGAGAAGGCTCCTCTATGCCATTTTAAATGTCTCGGTCTTCCTTTTGAAATGGCGATTGTGAACATGATAGTTAAACTATACCAGTTTTTATACCATTGTTATGAAAAATATCGAAGAAAAGTTATTGGCATGATTGTTCCCTATGGTTAAATTGGGAATCATTTTTCTGTGAACCTGCATTAACTGCCTGGTGATTAACGAAGAAAAGTGGTGTAAAGTTACACGTGGGATTTTTTTAATATGCTTTAGTTTAGAAGCCAAAAAAAAAATACCCAGTTACATCATACTGGGTGTGTCTTCACTGGCGCCTTGGGGCCCCTGCCCCATGGGTCCTGGTGAGAGAATATATACAGTACCTAGTAAAGAGTATACTTTTGTATAGAAGATTCTTGAGACATAACTATCTGCTAGAAGTCTGTCCATATTAAAAAGTGTGCTATCCTCTGGTTCTTCAAAGTAAGATTCCAGAGCTCCTGATTGTTTTTAATTAACTACACAGTAGTTTAAAATGAAGGGTCAGCACATACGTGCAAGATGATTTTACTATGAGCATTCAGCACCAGTTATGTTTCAGTGAGGCCTCTATTTCTTTATGATGCTAGCCCCTGGGAATCCCTTCCTGAAAGTGGTAAGCATGTATGAAGTTTTTTTTTTTATCTCTTTGGAGCAGTTACATGAAAAACATTAGTAGTTCTAATGTTTTTTGTGCTAGAACACTTTGGGAAAATAGTCATGTTTGCCACCTGTTAATTTTTAAATTTGTACTCATGAGATCACAGTCTGGCTATATGGCAGTTAGTAGGACTATTTGTAGTCTATTTCTGTTCACAATAAAGAACTCTGTAGCTACATTATCCTAAAGTTGATATCAAGCAATCAAGCCTGAGAATATTGCAGAAAACACGTCTGGCAGACAGAGGGCGAACATGAGGCCTGTGCCACCACTGACGGGTGTGCCCACTGGAAGAATTCTAAGGCATTCTTTGGGAACAAAATTTCTATGGGAAATCTACCACTGTCAGATTTTTCTTTTCTTCTTTGAGATGGAGGTAAGACAGTTGATTCACGGAGTTTTTCTTTGTATTTGTTCTGTTCTAATTTCAGTAAGTCAAAGAGGCGTTGAGGCATTCCAGGTAACAGATGTGTACATAAAGTAAACAAAAATAGGCTTTTGGAAATTCAGCTCTTTTGATATTACACCTGGTTTGTCCTTAAAGAGTTTGAGATATACATTTTTCATTTCATATTTTTCATAGGCTATGCCATGTGCAGAATTAAGTACCAAAGTAACACTGACCCGCGGGGCCCAGTGCTCACCATACGTACTCATTGGGATCTTAATCAGGAGTCCTAACCTCTAACAATGGGACTTTGCTCTGAGACTTTTCCTAGCCTGGGTAATGAGGTGCTGTGAAGCCAGCTGACAAAGACACCTCACACTTCTTAGGTTGATACCACAACTCAACTGGTTTATTTGCAGTTTGAGCCATTAAGACCAATAAACTTCCTTCAAAAAAAAGAAAAGAAGAGATTTCCTGGCTGGTGTAACTCGGTTGGATCATCATCCTGATTTAATAAAGAGGTTTTAAAATACCATATCTTAATTAAGGCAGAGTTTATTTTTCTCTCATATAAGAGGTGAACAAGCAGTCCTGGATTGATTGGGTGGTGCAGCTGTACCCAATATATGGCCTCCCTTCGAAGTTCAAGGCACTGTTTTATCTCCTCATGTTTTCCAGGCATCAGAAAAAAATAAGAAGGTGTAAAGAAAAAGCATAACACTAGATGTGTCCCTTTCACGTTGATGTTTCTCTCTCTCTTCCTCTCTCTCCCTCCTGCTCTATCTGAACAAAAAATGGAAAAATGTCCACGGGTAAAGATAAAAAAAGAAAAAGAAAAAGCATAACAATTATTTTATAAGATCATGATCCATTGTCTGAAAACATCACTCTGCTTGCATTAATTGTCCAGATTCTAGTCATATTGCTGTGGCTAGCAGTATGTGATGCAAAAATATTGTCTAGCTGGTCTCCACACACAGAGCTAAAACCTAAATAGCATCACCTTAAACATCTTCTAGTTCAAGTGTTTACTTTTTTTCATATAGATTTGAAATAACTCTTAAGTTATAAAAGATATTTTTCATATATCTGTGGGTTAAATACTTCATAATTTCCCTTATAGTTTTGTTTAAATATTTTTACATGTTGAAAATTATTGTTATTCATAGTTTAGTTGAAGACTCTCTCTCTCTCTCTCTATATATATATATATACACACACATACATATACATATGTATATATATTATTAGTCTTTGAGTATGTCTTAAAATTTATGCTTAGAAATTCTTTATTGTATTCAATATTCTAAAAATATGCAATAACTTTCTTTAAATTACTGTGCTTTAAAATTTTTGCATTTAAGTATTTGACTCATGGACTTTGTTTTGAATGGTAAAGAGATAATAATATATATTTCTTTATTGAACAATTCCATTTGACCCAACAAAGAGTGCTCTCTCTGTCTTTTGATATCTTTATGTACATCTATCCACATCTATAGCTATACACTATATCTATATATCTATATCTATAGCTATATGCTATCTATATGTATGATTCTCTATATATGCATATATATGTATCAAAGATATCTTTATATCTGTCTACATCTATATATAATCTATATATATATATAAAATCTATATCTATATCAATCTGTCCATTAGTGTGTCTCTCTCTATACACAAATGTATATATGTGAGTTTTAAAAGAATTTTTCCACCTTGTTTATTGCACCTGAATTTTAGATTCAAATGGTTAAATTTAATTAATAAAAGTACAATTGAGATTTTTGTGTTTTCTTAAGTATACATTTAATACGGGAGGAATGGTGCTATCTTAATTCTAATGGTTTTCCTACTTGAAAAAATATATGAAACACCATTAATTCTAGGCTTCTTTTATATCTTACAGTAGAACTATTATTGTGAAGAAAGACCAATAATTTATGCAGTTGAGAATTTTAACATTGAAATATGGGAATTCCAGAAAGTGATAAATATATAGATTAACATTCGTTAGTATGATTCTGCAGATCTAAAAATGAAAATTTTTTTTCCTATTATATTTCTATGTTAACATTCTTCCAGAAGACAATCAATTAATCAAAAGCCACTAATAGTATTCCTGTGGCTAGCTTTGGCTCACCCATAGACCTCTGTATATCTTCTATATTTCTGCTAGGGTGATACACCTATTACACTAAAAGTCAATTTATAGGTATAGCGTTTCTATAGTTGCAGCCCCTCATGTACTAATAACTTAAAGTTCTCATAGACATGATACAGGGGACAAGTCCTTTGAAGACAGATTCACTATACTCTTCTCTGGAAGAAGGGGAAGGGACAATTACTGACCAAGGCAGTGTTCCTGCCTCAGATCTCCTCTTGGCTTACCAGTCCACCACCATCTGGGACACTCAACAACTATACCCGTACACTGCCCAGAATAAGTGCCTTATATGGCACTGGTGGCCCGAGTGCATTCGGTTGTGCCTCCAGATATTAAATTATTGCCAGGCATTTTATATAGTTCGAGAACCTAAAGACAATAGAACAAAAGCCAAATAAATTACACTTGAAATTAATAACAGAAAACAAATCATTCCACCTGTAAATCAATAAACATGAATGAAACTCTGTTATAACTAACACTTGAATAAATCAATCAACATAGCAATTACTTTCAGGAACATAACACTGATGTGTACTTATGCATTAAAACATTCACGATTTAGTTAAATGATGCTTAGTATAAAATTCATAGCATCAACTTCTAATATTATTTAAAACACAAGAAACAATATTTAAAAAGGAGATAAAATTGTTAGAAATAAAACCACAAAACAAACTGAAATGGAAAATGAAATTAAATAAGGTATCTAAATTGATGTGAAAATATAGAACTAACCAAAACAAGATCTTGATTTTTAAAAAACAAAAACTAAAATATAAATCAGTAAAATTAATAAGTCCCCTGTAGTATATATTTCATTTTATTCAAAATAATAATATGAATGGAGTTGCAATAATAAATAAAAAAGAAAGTAAAGTAATTAAAAGGAAATACCTTCCCCAACCACATGGAAACAATTTGATCACCTCTACAAGTGGCTAATATTTGAGTAATAAAGGTAAGTAAAAGCACTAATAAAAGTTGTTATCCAGGATTACTGCATAGATGTAAGCAAGTAGTATTCTGCTCAAAAGGTACCAGCCTGAATTCCTTAATGTCTGCCATGCGGGGTTTCCACACCTGCAAAAAAAAGGAGCGTTATTTTCTGCATTTGCAAAAGAGTGATCAACTGTCTAGCTTCATCCTTTTTACTCTAGAGGAGTTGCAAAGTTGAAACGAATGAATTGCCATAGAACAAATGTAAAATACCATTGAAGGAACGAGCGCCAGGTCCATAACTGACAGCTGGATAGCAGCCAACATTCTAAGAGATTTTAAAACTTAGAAACTTGTGAAAATAATATGCTATCCGCACAATTTAAATCTTAGAGAATTATGAATCTATATTACATACAATCAATTTTAGACTGCTGACAGGTTGAAATCTTATCAGTTTTAATAATAGTAATATAATAAATCGAAAGTGTAAATACAATTTTCAAAACCATTTCGGAACAAAGTAAATAAAACTATGATAAAAATATCTGTGCATAAATTCATTTGAATTGTGGATAAAATAAAGAATATTCACAGATTTCTGTGGTTCTCTAGATTAGGGGAAAAATGTTTACTTTTTAAAGAGCTAGATAGTAAATAGTTTTGTCTATGTGGGCCATATGGTCTGTTGAAACGACTTGATTTTGCATGAAAACATGCACAGAAAATTAACAACAATCAAATGAACATGGTTGTGCTCTAATAAATGTTATTTACAAGAGCAGACAGTGAGTTAGATCAGGGTTCTATGCATAGCTTTCTGAACACTGGTTTATATTTTCTATGCGAGGCTGTAGGAGAAAATGGTGCTGACAAAAAGAAATAGAATTCACAAAATTTATTGAATTAGCCAAAATTATTCAAAGATATTATTAGTGTCTTTAAATTTAATTCTCAGAAATATTTCAATTTATATAATAAGATGGAAAAACATTCCATTCCATAGCTCATTGGATATAGAAATTTACTCAGGGCCACAGAGCTGTCGGTGATAGGTCTGCAAATGAAATCAGATTATCTGAGTCCACTACAGAAGGGTCTAAATGCTAAATTACAAAAACCATTGTTCACAATCCAGTTTATTTGTGCAAGACAGTTTCAAAAGTGAAAAGGAATAACTGACCTCTATTTCAAAATATATATCATCATTTAAATCCAAATATTTCTTGAAACAAAACTGCTCATCTTAAAATATTCACCTGATAAAATTTGCAAAGAGAAAGTTTATTGTTCCAACCAAGATGTGATAAAACAATAATCTTTTCATGTTTGTTAAGCTCCTTTAAGATTTTAGCACTTAAGAAGGATCAAACATTGCACTACCAGTGACATAACTTGGAATTTACACAGCTTTTCTCTCTCAAAGAAATATATTCATAAATGTGTATGAAATAATTGAATTCACTCTTAACAAAAAAAGAAGAAGCAATATTCAACAAATATAGATAAACAGTCTCCTTATTTGTTCCATAAGGAAACTTCAGGCTATGTCTGTGAAACAAGGTTCAATGCTCTTGAGTTAGAATTCCCTTACAATTCTAATATGTTATTAAATATTTATAAGCTTTTAAAATATTAACTACTATTGCTTACCTTGCTTTAGGCTAGCATAATTAACATCTCCATTTTATTTCTACTTAAAATATACTTGCTAAAAATTATTTGATAATACTCATTTAGCCTATGTGTTTTAAAATTGTGCGATATATAACAATAAAATAGCAGTTCAAGAAGTCAGTAGTTTGTTTTTTTTGTTTGTTTGTTTGTTTGTTTTTTATCAGAAAGGGCAGCCTGTACAGTATGATTTACGAGAGGTGGATGTTAAGACAAAGAGGAGGGCGGATCACAAGTGCCTTAGGCCTGAAGATACTTGTAAAACTGAAAATAAAATAACTTTATGGTTTTAACTTGGTCTTAAAGGTTTTCTATTCTAACAATGTGACTGATTATTGAATACTTTTTAAAGTTTTCCAGGCTACACTATATACAACTAGCAAAATAAAACCATTTTCTTATGATGTGATGTCTTCAGACAAATCTCATTATTAGAAAATTTTCCTTTTGAGTTGCCTTTGTCTTCTGGAAAAATTTTAACTTGTTGCCAATTTTATCAATATAAAATACGTATTACATATTTTTTTAAACTTTCTAATTTCTCCTAAATGTTGGTTTTGTATCATTAATTTGCAAGATTTTTAACTGCTCCTGTGTTGCATATACATTTCTTTTAGGCCTTGCTTGTGTGGCGTGCAGGAGGCAGCTGATAGATGTTTCTATCTTTCTCTCCCTTACTCTGTCTCTAAAAAATCTATAAAAACATATTTAAAAACATAAAAAATACATTTCCCTTAGAAAACTGTAGTCTTTTTATTTTTTATTTATATATATATTTTTAATTTACTAATTAATTTTTAGAGAGAGAGGAAGGGAGAGAAAGAGAGAGAAGTATTGACTTGTTGTTCCACTTATTTAAGCATTCACTATTGATTCTTATATATGCCTTGACTTGGCATTGAACCAGCTACCTGGCCAAGGCGTATAGTTTTTTGTTGTTGTTGTTGTTGTTTGTTTAATTTTACTTATTTTTATTTATCTTTATTATTGAAAGTATTACAGATGTCTTCACTTTTTCCCCCAAGTGACCCCCTCCTCCTGCTCCCATCTCTCCCACCCCAAGTCTTCATGGCACTACTGTCTGTGTCTATTGGTCATGCATATATGCATATACATTCTTTGGTTTATCTCTTCCCCTCCCTGCTCCCCCCAAGTTTTTAAAATAAACTTTCTAAATTGAATGACTCTATTCATTCGACCACATTATTCTTATCAGTTCCAAAGCTACAGAAATTATCTCTCTCAAAACCTTAGAGAAACTGATCATCTTTTCAACTTTTAAAGTTTTTCTACCATGACCTTTAAATTGTTGGCATTAATAGGTATGGGCAGGGAAGACAAAGAGTAAAAAGACAAAGTTTCCCCTCTCCTGTACTCTCATTATAATGGAATGGTAAATTTGAGGTAAAGTTTAATTTTAAAAACCTCAACATTATAAATATAAATTATATTGGTTTAAAGTGCTATAAATGCAGAGGGGGTGATATAAAATGGTGCAAGTTTGCCAATTCACATAAGGTCATTAAAGGAGGTGTTGAAACCAAGGGGAGATGTTAGGATTCTTGTCTTGCAAAATTGAAGAATGAGTTCAAGGACCAAGGGTAAGTTAAAGGAAAGTTTATTTGAAAGATGGACAGACTCCCCACAGCATGGATGAGACCCAAGTGGGTTGCCCATGGGGCTCTGTTGTCTAGAGTTAGATATATGTCCCGCTAGCCTCTGATTGGTCCTTTTAAGGACTTCTGCCTTAGCAATATCCATACATTTTAAAGCTTGTGTTTCCTGCCTGACTGGGTTCAGCCCTAGGTCATCTATAGGAGCCTTGGTGGATTCCCTTTTTTGATAATTTCAATTTCTCCCAGACTATTAGTGAGGAGAAGGGGAAACACCCTAGGAGCAACCCTATGCTTTCTTTTGGTTTCTCCCCCAAATCCAACCTTGGTTTCCTATAATCCTTTCTAAGGTAACCTGGCTTTCTGCAATAGGAACACACTCTATATAGTTTTGCAGCAGAACTCATTCAGCAATCCTGTTGGCTTTTTGGAAAGCAGCCTTTCCAGGATTTTTTGTTATATAATTGACTAGTGCTCCTTCCAGGAGCTTCTAATTTGCATTTTATAAATGGGGGCTGGAAGTTTCTGGCCTGGGAGCACAATGTCCATGTTGATTGTAGTTTTGAGATATGGAGTCCGAATAAACCTCCAGGTATGCTGTGTACTGGGTTGTCATCTCAAACTTCCCACCTGTCTCAGCCTTCCCTTTCCATGGTCCCGTCCCTTACTGCCTAACCTGCCTCTATCTCTTCACTATCACTGCTGACGTAGGAGATCAGATCCAGTGGACAAGTGGAAGGGGCATTTTAAAGAGTGCTGATAATCCATGCATTGAAATGGGAGAAAAGAAAGAATAAATGTAAAGACACAAATGAGCTAGCTGGTAGCTTTCATGGTGAGAGTGTATAGCAGTTTTCTTTTAATTGTTTACATTATTTTAATAAAATAAGGATCCATGTTCAAAAGAGTACAAAGCATAAAACCCTTGTAAGTAGAAAGGGACATAAATCCACAGAGTGGATTAAGCCTTGGAAAGTAAATTTGAGGTCTAAACACAAGGACACATCTGTTCTTTTAAAAAATTGATCTGGTTACTTTAGTCTTTTGAATTCTACATAAAAATTGTAGAATCATCTTTCAGTCTCTCTCTCTCTCTACACACACACACACACACACACACACACACAACATGCTGAGATTTTAAGTGGGATTTTATTGATTCTAAAATATCAATATAATTAATTTGGAGAAAATTGTCTTAATATCATCTTCCAATTCATTTACATCTAGTGTCTCTGTGTTTATTTAAAGTTTCGGTTTCTTTCATCAGTTTTTATAGTTTTTGTTGTACATGCTTATATACTTCCTTTGTTAAATTAATTCCCATTTTGTTCTTTTTGCTGCTGTTGTGAATGCATTTGTTCAGCAATATTTCTAAAGTATTCACTGCTATTTATGGAGATAAAACTGATTTTTAAAATAATGACCTTGTATCCCTTGATCGTAGGAAACTCATATGTTTTATATTTCCCTTGGAATTTTCTACATAGATGCTCATGGCTTTTGTGAATAATGAGAGTTTTACTTTCCCCTGAAATCCGGGTGGGTTTTCTTCCTTTTTATTGCCTAATTACACAGGATAGGGACTTTGGCACATGGTAAAAGTGGAGACATAGAGTATCCTAGCTTTTCTCCTAGTCTCACTGAGAAAGCATTCAATAATTACCATTAACTGCATTCTCAGGTGCTGCATTTGGTTAATAACATTAATTAGGTAAAAAAATAAATCCATTATATTCATAGTTTACTAAATTTCCAAATGAATGAATGTTGAATATTGTTCTTTATTAAGATGACCTTGTACTCTTTCATAATATGGGTAATGCTATGTGTATTATGCTAAAATAATGAATTATATTGCTTGATTTTCAGTTGATAAATTAACTTTGCATTACTTATTTGAAGAAACTCCAAATGGCCATAATGCATCATTCTTTTTGACCAGTGCTGTTTTTTTTTTTTTTTTAAAGATAGTTTATCAATTTTTTAGAGGGAGAGGAAGGAAGAGGGAGAGAGAGCAATAAACATTGATGTGAGAATACATCAATGGAGGTCTCCTGCACACCCCCTACCAAGAATCAAGTCCACAACTCAGGCGTGTGCCCTTGACCAGAATCGAACCAGCAACCTCCTGGTGCATGGGAAGACACCCAATCAACTGAGCCACACAGCCAGGTCCTAGCACTGCATTTTATTATATCAAAATTTCTTAAGGAATTTTGTGTCTATGTTAATTAGGGTTATTGGTCAGTAGGTGTTTTTTTCCCCCTTATACTCTTCTTATTTTTATTTTCTTAAGATAGAAACCAGATCATTTATTTTACACATATATTTTCAAAAATAACAATTTAAAGCTATAATTTCTCTAAATACTGCACTAGCTGCATTTTTAAAAATTATATACATTTTACTTTTTATTCAATTCAAAATATGTTTAGTTC
Organism: Molossus molossus; assembly: GCF_014108415.1. Classification (NCBI taxonomy): domain Eukaryota; kingdom Metazoa; phylum Chordata; class Mammalia; order Chiroptera; family Molossidae; genus Molossus; species Molossus molossus. Next base: position 24,755,992 of record NW_023425366.1, on the reverse strand, counting down.
TTCTTGTTATTTACTCTTTAAAATATGTGTTATTTTTAAGTGGTTTGTTTAATCTCGTAAGATTCATAGATTCCCCAGACACATTTCTGTTATTAATCTCTAATTTGTATCTATTGTCTAAGAATATTTTTGTACTAATTTCAGTGTTAAAAATTTACTGAGGCCCAGCTGGTGTGGCTCAGTGTATTGAGAGTTGCCCCATGAATTCAGAGGTCCTGGTTTGATTCCTGGTCAGGGCATGTGCCAGGGTTTCAGGCTTGATCCCCGTAGGGGGCATGCAGGAGGCAGCTAATCAATGTTTCTCTCTCACATTGGTGTTTCTCTGTCTCCCTTCCTCTCTTCCTCTCTTACTAAAAAAATCAACTAAAACATTTTTAAAAATTTACTGAATTTTGTTTTATGGCTCATAATATGGACTCGTTAAATGTTTTGCATGCATTTACAAAAAAAAAACTTATATTCTGCTGTTCTTGGGTAAATGTTGAATAAAAGTTCGTTAGGATAACAGGGTGAAAGGTTATATCAAGTTTTGTTTCTCCTTACTCATAATCTGTTTACTTGTGATATCAGCTACTCAGAATGAGACACTGAAATTTCCAACCAATAGTGTGCATCTATTTCTCCTATAAGTTCTAGTACTTTGCTTCATACTGTGATGTGTGAAATGCAGTTTTGTTAAGGATGTATCATTCTACGTGGGCATACAAGTGAGTGTACAGCTTTGTTGTGCTAAACTGAGATTAACAACCTTTTCCATCAATAAAGTATTTTTTCTTATAGACATTTTTTTCTCAAATATAGTTAATATTTTAATTATATTTATCCCATTATAGTTAACCACATGGTTAACTCTATCAGGGAAAAAAAATATATATGCCACAAAATTGTTACTAGGTTTTGGAAAATATTACAAAAGTTCTAGAATATATTGATAAGATGTTGTATAATTTAAATAACCAATAATACACATGGTTTATGCAATGGTGTCTTTAAATATTCAAAATAAGTCTGAGACAGCTACAAGGCAAGAGAAAGCAAGGCATGTCAAGAGCATGTAGGCCCCTCATTTAACACCCGGAGCTAGCCAACTAAACTGTGATGAGCACTGACTTCTTGCATCTCTCTAAAGAACACCAACCATGTTGAGGATCACAGCATACAGATCATAGGAAGATTCCTATCCTGCTGAAGACCAGAACAAAGACACATGGGAGCGAAGGTCATTACACCTGCTGGGTGGAAGGACCCTTAAATCCCTGGTGAAATCCTTGGTGCGTACCATGTGCATTCACAACTTTCTCCCCACAGAGGCCACTTAGCTCATTAAAGGATATAGATAAGTGAAAGTTGTTGCCACAGTGGAATATAGAGTTTGTTTTCAAATATTGATCGCTTTTCTAAAAGTAAACAATGAAGTCGATATATGGGCAAATATAAGTAGACATTCTTGTCAGGGAACATTTCTGGCTGTGATGGAATAACAGGAACTAGATTTACAAATTCAAGTATAACCAACTAGAAAACTACACACACACACACACACACTTCAAATGGTTTTAGAATTTAAATAACAAGGAGCAAAAGATAACGATTCCTGAGAGGAAAGAAACTGTGGTATGGACTCCGGCAGGGCCCCGTTCACTGCCCAGACCTCAGAATGCACTGACTGCAGAGAAAAACTCTGTCTGAACAGACAGTATTGATGAGCTGAGGAAACAGAATATGGAAGGAAATCTGAGAGGTCAAAGCATTAGGAAATTGATGGGCAGATTACTGGAGAAGTGGGTGCCGGGGATAAGGTAAGAAGAAGGGAGAAAGGCAAGAAAAATGTCTAAGAATGGAGCATTCAGATTACGTCGTTAAAACAAACACCAACCTTGATCTGTGTTAAACATTTCTTCTTGATTTGCAGAATGCCAGGTGTTTAAGAAGTGAAGGTGGAAAAAAAATGCAGTTTTTCATCATGCAGTTTTCTTCAAAGCAATAAATGTTCATCTTAAATAAATCTGTAAAGTTTGGCAATGTAAACTCATGAGAACTTTCCCTAAATTAAACTGGCCATTCAGTATTTTTCTTCCACTTATTGATATGCTTTAGTGCATTTTCCTTATTAAATCCTGCTTTTAAATTTTATTTTACCAACTTATTTTGCACATGTTTTCGAGTTGCCAGAGGTATAACTTTATATAAGCCACTGTCCTACTCATAGACTCAGCCAGAGCATAATCATAACCTAATAAGTTCTCATGTTCAACGTGACTAGCATTATAAACAGTGTTCCTGCAGTGAACCAGTGGGATGCTGACTATTCATAAGAGCCTCTTTTTCAGAAGTAAAATATATGAAACATTGTTTAGGAAACACCGGTGGGGCAACGTCTGTCTATGTGGGGCAATGCTACTTTACTTTTGTAATTTTAAAATAATAGAATAAAATGATGGTATAACAATCTTTAGCACCCAACGCTTCCCAGAAACCTCAATTTGAGCAATTTTCCATGCATGAAAATACCTTCACAAGATCTAAGGATTCCAGGTAAGAGAAGACAGTAGCTAGGCAAAGCACAGAAATAAGGAAAGTTGCATTGCAAAAGGAAGGAGAGATAGATTCACACTATTCTCATAATTCCGACCTGGCTCAAGCAGCCCAGCACCGGGAGAGATATCTCCTTATGGGAGAAGGAGAGTGAAGGGAGCACCCGACTTCATCAGCACCGGGCCTTCTCCCCCAGCCCAGGTGGCTCCGGGGGGTTCCCCTGAACCCAGGCCCCAGCAGACCCAGGTGCCTACCATCTCTGGCAGTCCCAGGAAGCTCCTGTGACACAAGGCTCCTGGTGGACTCCAAGAAACCCAGCTCTGATGGCACCTGGTACACTCCGGCACTGGCCAGTTCCCTTAGCCCCAGCTGACTCTTGTCATCCCAAGCTCCTAGCAGACCCCTGCAAACCAGGCATCAAGCATGGCTCAGCGCAAGGCTGACGACCTCACAACCAGACTTTCCAGCTGCTCCAATGCCAGGAAGGTCCCCTGGCCCCAGGCTTCTAGGACACCCCAGTGTCATGCTTGATCTTCCGGTTGGCCCCTGAGTTCTCAGGTTACAGTCCAGCTGCTGTAGACTCCCCCCAGTGCCAGCCAGCCTATGGCCCCAGCGTCCAGGTGCCTGTTGTGAAACCAGGCTTTAGCCATGTCAGTACCAAACCAATCCCCACAGATCCAGAAACCAGACCCACCCAATTGATGCATATTATAACTTTTTACCATGCACGTGATTTGCTATGAGCTTATGTTAATGGTACATTTTTATATATGAAGAAAACTAAACACTAATTGATATTCAAAGAATAGAAGAAAACTGGCAATATTTGATTTCCCATTTCAGTTTATTAAAAAAAAAAGATCTCTATGTTTAATTAATGTAATTAAAATACTTTATTCATTATTATGGTTAAGTTTCACATCTTGATTTTAATTCCTAAGACCCCAAATTTCTCAAAACCTTTTACACCCTGAGATTATTTCAGAGTAAGTTTCAATGTATTTGGAGTTTCATGGTGACATAAAATATACCCCCAAAGGATATATTCATGTTCTTATCCCTGGAGGCTATGAATGTGATTATATTTGAGTAAAGACCTTTTTGCAGATATAATTAAATTAAGGGTCTTGAGATGAGTTCATCCTGCGTTAAATTATCCAGGTGGGTGTTATTTTTAGTGACAGGTATCCCCATGGTAGACAGAAAAGGGAAAGACATATACACAAGGAAAAAGCCACTTGAAGATGGAGGTGGAAACTGGACGTACGCATCTATGAGCCAGGGAATGCCTGAAACCACCAGGCTGGGAGAGGCAAGACAGGGTTTCCCTTTGGGCTTTTGGAGAGGGTCTGGTCCTGCTAATACATTTCGTACTACTGATCTCTAGAACTTTCAGAGAAAAACATTTCCAGTGTTGTGAACCTCAGCATTTGTAGCAAATGTCTGCAGCTGCCCAAGGACACCGATTTCACAGTGAGAAAAGCAAGTTCTTCATTCTGTATGTATTTTATACCTTGTCCTCGATGGAAAATTACCTCACGTTTTTACTTCTGGTAGCGATGGATGAGGGAATGCAAAGAACAAATCTTTTGAGATCCACTTGAAAAGCAGGGATGAATTATGGACTAAGATCTCTTGAGAGAAGGATTCACAAAGAAATTAGCCCAGCATTCTGGTAGCTTACCTCAGGGAACATGACAGTTTAGAGGAAGAAGTAGCTGAAAGACTAAAGGGACAGTAGAGTTTTTGCATTTGTCATATCTAGGGACACACATGTAGAGCTCTGATATTGCTGTATAAGTGGCTTCTTAGCGAATGTCATATATTTTTAAATTCAGGTTCCAAACAATATCCTCTTGGCTAAAGATAATTACAAATAGTAAAGCCTTCACAGGGACTAAAGCCAAGATTCAAAATATCTCAGTTGCTGCAATTAGATTGAAGTCATTGGGGATTGCTAGTCTCTCATATCCTACCTGAAGCAATCTTAAATGTTTTCTAGAGAAAGACAGTATGGTCCCAGGCTACATTTTTCATTTATCTTTAAAATATGATCATTAATCAGTCAAAACTAAGCAGGAATATGAGAACACAAAGTGACAGAAGGGGAAACAAAAGAGAGTAAGGCTAAAATGGATCTCAAAATGAATTTTGATAATGAAGTTACCAAAGACTTTAGAGAAGTTATTTATGTGCTCCAACAAATAAAATGAAATAAAGTTAAGAATATTTTCACATAAAATAAAAACTAGAATTAAATTCCAGAATTAAAAAAAAAAAGATCTCATTAAAAACATAGTAAATATGTTTAATAATTGACCAACTTCTATTGAAAAGTGATTTTACCCACTGGCATTTAGGTCAAATTGAAATATCCACAAATGGCCAAAGTTTCTTTATGTGTATAAACTCCTCTTTAATGTATCAAGTCATGATAGTGTGTATTTTTGGATTACAGAGAGGCAGGAGTAATTGGGAGAGAAAATAGGAACTTCTGGAATGCTAGAAATGGTTTGTGTGTAGTTAGACAGCTTTTTTTTATTTTGATAATTCTTTATATATATCATTATTTAGTGCATTATTCGCTAAATGTGTAATAATTCAATTCCAAAATTAAGATAAATTAGTCTTAAAAATTCTATTTTTATTTTTCCTCTTTCTTTTAACAGCACCATCCACATTTCCTTATGCTTTCTAGAAACTACTCTAAATTTCATGTCCCCTACAGCAAACAGAATGGACTCATCAAAATTAAAATAAGCGTTTATGCCTAACTCGAGATGATTTTAAACCACTTAAGCAATCAAATCCAATGAAATAAATTTGCTATCACTTAAGCAAAGTGACTGTCTCATCACTTCAGGTGCTCACCACAAACGCTTCCACTGAGCTTTCCTTTACCATGTACAAATAAAAAGTTGAAAACTGTGAACAGAATGAGATTTTTACCCTACTAACAAGCTAAGGGGTTAATTTGGCACAGATTCATGGAGACCAGCAGAAGACAGAAGACCTCTGGGTCAGGGACAACAGGTTTATCACTCAGCACACAGCTGGCAGCTTGCCATTCACGTTCGAACCCTCTGCCTTTTCCCCTAGTCCTCACAGGCATGGTTGCCACAGGGCAGGTAGGAAGATTTTGCACAAACAATAGGTTTCTATCATAGTTGGTGAATCCCAAATTTAGAAAAACCTCCAGTCTTATAAAAGGACAAGTAGCAAACCTGCGGATCTTTTACCTGAAGAGATGTGTTTTCTTTGTTATCTTAGTCAGAAAATGAATCTCTCCTCTTCCCTACCTGTGGCCTCCAAGGCTGTTTGCTATACAAATATCCTTGAAAGGAGAGTCTGGAACACACATTTTTATCAGATGGGTAAAAATCCCATGAAGAATTGATTCCCCCATGTAAATATGCAGCATATCTCCTCATCATTTTTTTATTCTATTTAGTTTTATTATGCACTTAGGAATCAGTCTGACATAAAAATTCACTACGAATGATTTAAAAATATAATTACAAAGTATATCTTAATTATTTATAAATATAACTCATGAACATAAATTTAAAAAATGAAATAAGTTACATGCCTCTTAAAAAAAATCTCCCATACCTTCTAGGCCTGCTACTTACAAAAATTTTATTTTATTTTTTGTTTTGCTTTCTAATATCAATATATTTTCTTACATACTTTTGAACTTTGTTAACATCGATAATTTATTTAAAGATCAATTCCAGGATTTTAAGAAATAATCTGTTGATTTTTAGTTAGTAAGATTAAAGATGAACACTTGAAATCAATATTATGTTATTAATCAATGACACCCCAGTAAATTTAATTAAAAAATTAGAAAAAAAAGATTCAGCTCTTAAAGTTACTCAGTAAACAAGTGTAAATTCTTATCTCAGTTTATCTGTATATATGAGTTATTTCATCAATTTACTTAATACAGTAGGTTACACACACACACACAATGGTGCCAAGCAGTGTTCTAAGCATATCTATGAACACACTTAATGATAAAGGTACTATTAGTGTTCATGTAAGGAAACCAAAGTCCAGAGAATAGGACCTAGGCCACACAGCCTGTCCGGGCAATGTTGAGATTCAATTCCGAGCCATCTGACTTCATTGCTTGTGTTCTTACGCACTGCCATATTCTGCCTCCATGTAAACATGTGTTCACTGCCAAGTCAAGTGTTATCAACTCTGTTACCAACTTTCCTTCCTTTTATACTTCTTTATTTAGTTAAAGTTAATACTTGCTTTGTATTTTCCATTTTGTTAGTTGTCTAGATGCCCATTTCTACATTAATTTTCACATTGTGCTCTAATAGATTTCTTGAAAATTGATTTAACATGATTTATTTTTCTTATAGGCTTCCTTATTACAGCTCCACCCATTTCTGATTTTATCTGAACTCTTAACTCCCTGAAAATTTAACTGCACAGTATTTCCCATATCACTCTGTGGGCTGAACCTCTTTATCAACTTAACATATTCTCCTCTTCTTTTGTCATGTCGTCATTTGTGGGCACACATCCTTCTATGCTCTCCCTAATTAAAAATGCTATTCAGGAGTATGAACTATTAATTTGCTTTATAAATATGACTTTATGGAATATATTTAAAAGTTCCCTAATGCATATTTTTTTGTATGTGCCATATGTCTTTTCCCTGATATTTTTTTTATTTCTTATTTTAATTTATTATAAATAGACATATATAATATATATAAATTTTTGTTCTTCACCAAATATCTAACAATTAACAAAATTGCCTAGAAAAACAGAGTAGATTTGAAAGACTTAGATTTTTCTCTGCTGAAGGTTTAATAATTAAGGTGTCAGAAGAAAGTAGAAAATATTTTATTGTGTGCTTTCCTTTTATTCGGATTTCTGCACATCTATTGATTTATCATTTGTTTTGTGACAAAGGCATCATGGAATCATAGAGAAATGAGAAATTACTTAATGCACTTCAGGTACTTTGTAAGAGATATTAAGCCACCAGTGAAATGGAGCTATGTGAAGGTCAGAACAAACATTCTTCAATTTGATCATCTATTAATACTTAAAGTACTGAAAGAAACCATTAAATAAAGATATAAAATTTTTTGAAAATGCCATTTGGTTTAGATGAAATTGCACTGACATATACTCGCAAATGATACATGGACTCCTCTTCAAGAGGTATTTATGAAAGAGTTGTGAAATGTCATTATTTGCACACAAAGTTTTGTGCAATCTTTCAAGTATTCAACTTTTCCATTAAAATTAATTAGAGTATCCAGACTCCACTTCTTGGGGTGGTAATATTTGATGTTTTATTGTTTTGTTTTGTTTTTTACTTACTTCTTGGTTGATAAAAATAGATCCATCTACATATAAAAACTGTTCTTTGGCTTATTATTATTATTTTTTTTAGTTTCACACTATTAAGTCAGTGTTAGTCTATGGGCATAGCACTTGAGAAATGGGACTTTTGCTACTTTAAAAAATAATATGTGGCTAGTATAAACATTAAATTTGGATTCTCTTATAACCAATTTGTTTACTAGAAATATAAAATATAAAATGTATTGAGTGTCATTAAGTCAGTTTTTGTTCAAGATTTATCTTTCCCTCAATAGTATATAAAGAATAATATTTCTGAATGCCTTTCTTGGTCAAAGGGCTTTATAAATATTATGTTATTTAATCTTTACAAAAACCCTTGTAAATATATATTATTGTCACCATTAAGAAATAATAAGAACACTAACTTTCAGAATGAATAAGCAATTTACCAAAATCAAACACCTGGAAAATCAGGGAATGAAGATTTAAATTCCTGTCTGTCTAAATCTAATCTCATGCTGTTTTTACAACTTTACATCATAATAATGGTATGTGTTTGAATGTCTTAAAATATTTTATTCTTCAATGTTTGGCTCAATGCTGTGACAGTCTTACTAAACACACACAGATTGAAAAAGCAATCATTATGAGCTCTTAAGTGATTTAACAATTTTCAGTACCAATTATAAGCCATGTATTGTTAGTATTTAATCCTCATTATATCTAATTCCTACATCAGTGCTCAAAGGTTAGACTTTATTATTTCTTGTTTACATTTAAATGAGGGGAACGTGAAAAAAATTTAAAAATTTAATATGTTCAATGAACAATATGAGTTTAAGAGATTGTGCTCAAATCTAAGGATTTACAAATTGGGAAAAATGGTTACATTTTCTGCCCATATCAGTCCTACAGGGGAATTAGGACTAAGGGCATGCTTTCAAAACTCATACGAATAAAATTTAAATTGATAAATTCTATGAGTCTTTGGAAGCAAATACTGATTGTACGTTAAATGTTTCTAACAGGGGGATTTAATGTAGCATAGGTATGTCCCAGATTTGCTATAAATTCTGGTGTAGTGACTCTTGCAATGAGTTTTCCCTGACCCTCCAGCTTCCTTTTCTGGACTCTTGCTTCCATAGTTCCTCCTCAAAGTCAGCAATGTCTGGTTCCTACAATAAATTGCTTATTCCATAGAATCACTTTCCTGATTAAACCCTGACACATACATAAAGCCCAAATATCCCTGCAGCATACTAATACAGAAAGAAAAAACTTACCTCTCTAATTGGCATGAGAGTATGAAGGTCATATCTTAATAAGTTCTCTCTCCCTAACCTGACTCTAGCTTCACATGTCTCTCTTTCTCTCTCTCCCTTTAAGAGCACACACCTTTTCTATCTCTGGCATTTTGAATTGACTCATCTACTCCCTAGAATGTTTACTTTGAGAGTCTTCAAATATCTGGCTTCTTTTCACCTGTCAGGTTTCACTGGAGATGCTGACCTATGTAGATTCCTTCTTCACCCACGTATCCAAACTTGGCCTCCCTCAGCACTGTTTTTTCATATTATACTTAATGTTCTTGTGCTTTCACAAACTTATCAACATTTACAATCTTTTTATGTGGTTATAATATATTTTATCTTGTAAAGAAAACAATTATTCTGACACTTTCTTAAGATGGAAAGAAAAATTTTGTTCAAGACCATTATATAAGACTTTGACAAGAGGAAATCAAATAGATTTTTTCTGTCTGATGAAACTTACTAACAATGGAGAAAAACAAACAAACAACAATGACAACAAAAAACTCCTGCCTGTAGAGGAACCAGAACTTTGGGTGATCTCTAGAAACTGATAGCATCCCTGTCTGTCTTATAGATATGAAACAACCAAGGTTCTAGTCCCTAGTTCAACAAATGCAATAACTAAATTCTGTCAATAACCTCAGATGAGAATTAGCAACTGAGCTGTTGTGCTGATTTTAGTCTTGTAATATCTAAGTTATAAGATAGAGAACCCACTGAAGCTGTGGCCAGACTTATGATTTATGGAAAGTGTAAGATAATAAATGGGTGCTTTTTGAAACCACTAAGTTAAAAATACCTTATGCAGCAATAGGAAACTATTACAAACATAAACTTCTCACATTTATTTTCTTCTATCATTCCAGTTGAAATAATTTAACTAATTACTATAGAATTCAATGCAAAGCTAAGTTCTTGTTTCTATGCATTAAATATAATTGTAATTATTTCTGTTCATTTCTATTTAATTTCCTTGCAATGTACAGGAAATTTGACAAATAAACACTTATCACTTTTTTGTATTAATAGGAGTATCCAGACAGAAAATTAAAGACATCTTTTTGTTTACGACATAATTTTTTTTAGAAAAATACTCTGTTGTTTAAGCCACTGAAAATGTCTCACCATCAAACTGACGTACTTTAGACAACAAGTATGAGGTCTGGACTACACATGATATTTCTTGTAGATGTTTAGTATGAGTCAGATACTCATATTTAACCAACGCCAGGGAACTGAAAAAAACAAACAAACATATACTCAATTTTCAAGGTGGAAGCTTTGATCCTAGACTGTGTCAAATTCACTGTTTAATGTGGCCTTACAAGGTTTCCTCTTGGCAACTAATCTCTGGTCATACCTCTTCCTTGAAAAAATTTCTTTCAAATAGCCGGTAATCTTGGGATTTCTGAAGAAAATAGCTGTATCTTATCATTATATTATATCACTATTTCCTTTAACAGAGTAGAATATGGTTATATTGAACAAAATTTGGTTGAATTAATGAGTGAATTGGTCAATTAGTTTCAATAGTTAAATACATTTTAAAGATTAGATGTTAACTTTGCATTAACTAGAAAATCAATTCCCATAAGATTACTATCAGCAAATATATTTATATTTTACTCAGATAACTCTATCTTCAAACATTTTGATAGAATCTCAGTTCCTGTTAGCTTAAGCATCTGAAGAATCATTATGTTCCATATGTTTGTATTTGAGGATTTTATTTTATATAGGTATAAAATTATTACTTTTAATTATATTTGTTTTATATTTATAGAACATATTTTTCAATAGTATATTTTCATGCAGTCTATGCTTTTAAAAACTTGAAAATATATGAAATTATCATGACACAGAATAGCAATTATAAAATTCAGAGCTTTTCTGCCACCTGACATTTGGTATCAGCCATTAAAAATAATACTGAATTGCCCTGGACAGGCAGCTCAGTTGGTTAAGAGCATTAATCAGATACCCCAAGGTTGCAGATTTGATCTCTGATGAAGGCATGTACAAAAATAAACCAAAGACTTCATAAATAAATGGAACAAAAAATCAATACTTGTCTCTCTTTCTCTATCTCTCTTCTCCCTGTCTCTCTAAAAATCAATCAATACAATTTTTTAAAATAATGCTCAATTATTCTGTTGAACTATATATTAAAATCAAAAGTATTCATTGAGAACCTTGTTTATGTACAAGCAGTGTTCTGTGTAATGATGATAAGAACCAAAGATAAAAAGAGAGATCATTCCACATTCTTTTGGAGTTACACAGAAAATAAAAGAGAGAGAAGAAAAGAGAGAGGAATTGTGTATATTTTCAAATGGTGTAAGTACTATGCAGAAATAGAAAGGAAGAAATGTGGAGAGAGAAACTGTGGAGGGTATCATTTTCAACAGAGAGGTCAGGCACTTCATGTAGATAGTGACATCTGAGTAAGGCTTCAAGGACATCAGGGAGTGCATCATGTGGATATTTGATGACGAGCATTTCGAGCCAAGAGCACAGCAAAGGCAGGTATCCATCTTGCGACTAGTGAGCCAGGTAGACTGGAGGGAGATAATATCTAAGAGTCCACAGAAGCAGATCCCATAGGCATTCACAGGCCTTTTAAGCTGTCGGGCATTTTACTGTGTAGAGGTGGAAGTCATGAAATGGTTTTCATGACAGAAAGGAAGGCAAAATTCACAGGCATAGATGTAGTCCATTAAATGGATAAGATGATGGGAGACTGTGGAAGTTCTTTTCTGATGCTTCAATTTGCACAATGAAATAAAAGGAAAGATAATTTCCTGGGTGTGGGCATGGAGAGAAAGTGTTGATACTTGGAGGAAAAGTAGACAGATTGTATAAGTGATGACTGGAGATACATCATCATTCAAATGACACTGGTTACTGTGGTTGCATGTTTTTGACCAGTTGACCCCACTGTACAGGAGAAAATCCTGAGAGGCAACTTTACCTAAGACTGAGTTTTTGCCAGAGGATTATAATAAAATGAACATGAAACAAATAATTTGGACATTTATACATTTTTTTTAACTGAAAATGTGACATTGAGAATTAGGCTGAGTAAGCACCATGACAGACAGGGTCTTTTTGCAATTGCCACCTGACTGACAAGGGGCGTTCTTGACTAGTTCCAAAATTTTACATAGTATGCATTAAGAAAAAAAAATCGCTTTATGAAAGGAACATACAAATCAGGAGTCAGGCCTTAGACTCTCATAATAATCAGAAAGATGTAAACCAGGGCCAGGGTATGCTGATAAATATACAGCACATGTTTACACTTGTGAAAAAAAAACTCAGACTCTGCTTTCTTTCTCTTCTAAGAGTTTAAAAGGATAGTGACTTTGTCAGTGTGGAAAAATATACTAATGAGGTAACTAAATCTTAGTTCATGCAATAGCTTCCCTACTTCTGTGAATGAGGAGCCTCTTGGGAGTTAGATTTAGGTGCATGAAATGGGAAGAATTATTAGTCAGGTAGGAAACATTTTGGGGGTAGCTCTTACCATGGGAGAATTGAAATACTCCCTGGTAACTCATTGTCCAGGCAACCAGATAAATTTCCAGGGCCATATTTGGGGAACACTGCATGTCCCATTACATAAATAACGAGGTGAGACCATGGCATATAAAAGATATGAACTGAAAGGTCAAAACAGTTCAATGACGATCTATTAAGAACAAAATCTGGAAAACTCATTTAATCATTCAGTCTAAGATTGCTCCAGAGTATTTATACAGTATTATACACAGAACGTGTATAATTATTAGTAAACTGATCCTTTAATGTCCTAGTAAGTGATTTGAGCACTAACGGTATTTGTTATTTAGATAACATATGAACCAAAATTTATCAGCACATATGAAAGAAAAGGAAACTGGCAATATTGGCAATGAAGTCAACATATAATTTTACACAGAGAAAATTTACTGACTATGAAAATGTGCCTGGTGGAATACAGTAAAAAATGGGGATTAATGGTATTTAAAAATGAAGAGTAAATGAGAGACTGGTTATAAATGGAATCAAATTTTCAAAGTCTACTGTAATTTTATGGTAAAATGAAATGATGAATTATAAAGCAAGGGATTTGCATGAAAAAAAATCCTTTTCATTGATCTATTCCACTTTAATTTTAGAAAGAACTTTTTTGACCATTTTTTATATTCTTCTCTTTGAATTATTTAACTGCACCCTGGGATGTCAGGCTGTTGTTCCAGAGGAGTCAGAATGGAGCCTGTTCCAGAAATACTCAAGCACAATTGCATTTGCTGTCGCCCTTTACGCCTGTCTTTTCCTCCCTCTTTCTCTCCTGTTCTTCCTCTCATCCTGTCTACTTTACCTTTGAAATATTTAAATAAGTCTTGCCCTTATTTTTCTAGGTATGCAGGTATATTATGTGGTAGTTTTTTGTTTTTTTTTTAGTTACAACTGTTAATTGGTGACTTAAGGGTAATGTAACCTTTTATATTCAATAAAACTTTGATTATGTTCATAACACCTTTGTTTAAAGGTAACTGATTTAACAAAGTAAGTATAGTCATTTGAATTGCTAAAGAAATATGCAAGGGAAAAAAAAGACCAGAAGAAAAGATATAAAAAATTGGTTCAACAAAGATAATTATTTATCTGGAATTCTGTGGGCTTTCACTTTTGTGTACTTTATATTCAAACATCCAATAAAGTAAATTAGACAGTGGCTTTATAAAATAGATAGTATCATCTGTGTCATGGAAAGTACTTTTTCTTTTTAAACTCAGTTATAGCCATGTAATTTATTCTATAAATATACCTTATAACTTGAGTGACATTGTCTTATGCCTTGTGATTAAAAATGAATTCATCATCATTAATTCTGTAAAGATTAGCAATAATATGTACTGATCTATTCAAACATTTTTCTATATAATAATAAAATAGGATTCAGACTTCCCTCATGTCAATATATCCAAATATCTACCTATTTAATTTGTTAGTACACTTTTCTTTATTTCTCCCTGTTCAGTAAATAATATCCTTATGTACCCATAAGTAAGGTATCATTATTAATTCTTTCTTTCCCTCACACATCACATCCAATAAAATTTGCTGATCAATTTTTCTCAGAATCTGTCCAAACCCAGCAAATTCTCCCAGTCTTCATTGCCCCTGGCGTGTTCCAAGTCACTTACTCAATTAATCTGCTCAGGTAAAAATTTCTCATTTTCCAGTGCATTTCCCATCTAATCATATACAATTGATTCTGTATTTTTTAGCATGTCTGAACTTTTAAAATAGATTGGTCACTCATTACATATTTTTTCTGAATATATTTTGATTGTCCATATAACACAAAGTCCTTAATATAATTGAATGTGCCTTACAGGATACTACTCGACCTGATCGCTGTTTAATTCTCTAGAATGATACTTGTTAATCTTTTCCCAGTTCCCAATATTTGGTTGAAGGTTAAATATACCACGAGAATGTGAGAGACTATAACATTAATGCAGATTCTTGGCCTGGAGTTACAGTTAGTACCTCCAAATGTCCAAATCAATACACTCGTTTTTTAATTTTTGCTCTTTCTTTCAAAGACAAAATAATATCGACTGACAATTTCTGGCATACTGTGCCTGAACTATGAGGAACAAGCAAAAGTAGAGCAGGAGGCCATTGGTCAAAGCAGATATACTCATGGTCAATAAATATATTAAATTATTCTAAACCATCTTAAATAATAAAAATGTAAAGTAATATACAGAGAAAGCTCTTAAACTAAAAACACTGGTAGAATTCTAAAAAAAAAAAAGAATGGGCTATTGGGAAGACAGTGCAGGATTAGAAGAATCATTGCTGAAAAGATTGTAAAGTAATCATAGTGTTGAAAATCAATTGACTAATATTCCTTAAACATTAAATGTGTTTTTAGTGTTCAGTAATTTCCCTTAGAAATATATATTTTATATAGACTAGAGCATGAGATACACAGTGTAAGAAATATATATTTTATATAGGCTAGAGCATGGGATACACAGTGTAAATAGAGTCTATGCAGAATTTTTTTGCAGTAGATAATCTGTGCAAAGAGCTCATGTGTTATTCAGAAGAGGAATGATTACATAAATCATATCATATCCACACAATTGAATGTTAGACAGCCATTGGAATAAAACAAGGCAGTTTATGTTTATTAACCTAAACAGATCTATAATAAATTAGGGAGGGAGATAAGGCGAAGTGCCAACTGATATAAATAATGTGATCAACATTTTGGTAAGAAAATATATAAAACTTCTTGTGAAATATGATTTATGTTTTGCACAGAAGCTATTCCTTTGCAAAGGAATGTGTGACTTGATAGATAAATAAGCATAAGGATGAGTCAGGAGGACTGGTTATTACCAGCAGGTGGCAGTTTACTTTGCAGAGTACATTGGAAAGGTTGCTATATTTTCTTTTTTTTTTAGTATTTTTAGTCTATATTTTCATAAATAAAACATATTAGAAAGGTAACATCTAGATGACAGTATCATTTTTAACTTCTTGACTTTTAGTGAAGAGGGATGTTGTAGACCCTGTCCAGAACAAATTGCTTATCCAAAAATCATATCTCCAATGATGATTAGTAAGAGAGGAAAATATGTTCACTGCAGTTTCCAGGTTCACTAATTTATTTTCTTAGTGGTTGTGCTGGTCTAACGTGCCCATGATGGTCTTATCCCCAGTGTCTGGGCCATTGGTTAGAATGCCTAGAATGCAGAGTTCATCTGGGTCTAAGAACTAAAGCACCTAAGTGTACTACTATAGCATGATGTTCCCCACAAATCTTTGCTTCTAACCTTAATGACAGATGGAGACTAATTTGCATCCTTTTGAATCTTGGCTGAACTTAGTGACTTGATCAAATATGACACAACCCTTGTATAGTGTCTCAAGGAATGTTTGTTTGCATATTTGCCATAGTAAATAGATGGTTATTATCTGGAAAGTTCTTAGAAATCTTGAAGCTAACCAGCTAGAATTTTATTCTAATTATCTACTCCTGCCTTTTTCTTAACAATATTGTTAATAACTAAATATTCCAATCTATCTGTCCTTTAACAATCCTCCTGTGAGAAATTGCTAAATTCAGAATTCTCTTCCATCTATGAAGGTCTAGTACTGGGATGCTCTAACAAAATAACAGCACTAATTACCTTATCCCTTGGTGTGATTTCCCTTCAGATTCTACAGTTGATGAACTAATCCTCTCCTTTATTTTTCCACTTTCCCAAATCACAAATTGAGTTCCGCTAAATAAATTAAGTCTATACTCTTAGGAGTGAGTATTACAATAATAATGGTATCACATACACTTGAAGGCTATATTAACAGATTACATTGTTTTGTAAATCCTTGTGATATATATATATATATATATATATATATATATATATATATATATCACAATCTTCACCCCAGGATATTTTTAGATACAGTGGTGGAAGGGAGTGTGTGTGTGTGGAGAGAGAGAGAGAGAGAGAGAGAGAGAGAGAGAGAGAGAGAGAGAGAGAGAGAAGCATTGATGTAAGAGAGACACATTGATTGGTTGCCTCCTGCACAATCCTAACCAGGCTGGGAATCAAATCCCCGACCCTTTGGTCTATGGACCAGTGCTCTAATGGTTGAGCCAAACTGGCCAGGGCTCTTAAAATATTTTTATTTAATGAAAATGTCATTCTGGAATTATCAAGGGAAGATGAAGGAGAATATAGCAAAACATACTATAAATAAAATAGTGTGCAAATAATCTCATTTGCTATTGCCTTTAATGAGATTATAATGAGAGTTGTATGAGGGTAAACAGGAGATCAGACTCAGAAATTAGTACTTAACTTAGCTGATCTTAGCCCTGGGGATATTTAATAATAGGAAAACACATTCTGGGTACAATAATTTAGTCTATTGTTTTAGTCACTGCTTCTCCCACTCAATATGACCACCCAATACAAAAGAATAACTTCATCTATTTCTCAAGCAAACCTAAACACACACACACACACACACACACACACACACACACATACAGTAAGCTATTTGAACACTAGAGAAAAAATTGATGGATTGAACTTTTAACTTATTTTAATGTGGCATGTTCATATTTAATGACAATTTGTATTATAAGTGATTCTTGCTTTATGAATTAAATTCTGAAGTAAAAGCTCATGTAAGATGTATTATTACCCTTTTTATTGATCCTCTCATTGACTCAATCTGTTTATATTTAACGATAATTTAAATTACAAATGGAAACTGAAATGTGAGCCAATCTTTTGTTGAAACATGAACTCTTCAGTAATTTGGTTTCCTGTAGAAATGGAAGGTAAAAATCTTATTTTCCAGTCACACAGGTTAAGTTCTAAACAAAATTCAAAGCCCACTCATCAATGATGAAATATTGCACATAAAGTGTTTAGTAAGATGCCTGGGACATGTTCAGTAAATGCTAACTCTTTTATAATAATAATTATTACTTATATGTTATTATTATATCACTTTTAAAAATCCATACACATTAATTTAATCAATCTTTTTAATGCTTACCCCTTAGTGCTAGGTCTAGATTTTACATATGTCTCATTCAATTAAGTGATCAGTATTTTTCTAGCAAGAATTTTGTTCATCAGGTTGGATAATGATTATCTTCTATGACTCTTCAGTGAAGGTAACAGAATAACTAGCAGAAATATATTTCATGTACATTTGGGAGAAAGAGAGATTGTATTCTAGTCTTGGAAATATACAAGTAATACAGACCTAATCAAACTTTGGGCTAATTTTGAGGAAAATATAATTATTCGAACAAATATTTTTCAAGGATGCCATAGTAAATCACTATCTCATATAAGGTGATAGCTTTATTTTAAGAAGAGGTAAAACAACTGTTATTAATTGTTCATATTGTAGATTATGTATACAATGTATCATAAGACCACACACACATGCACACACCATTTAAATAACAATTTTATATTTATAATATAAATTATAATTGAAGAATTAAGCCTTAAATTTTATTTCTAGAGACTGTTGCTCATATTCTCCTTTATTATCTATATGTAGTAGTCACCTCTTATCCATGGGGGATATCCCCAGTGGATGGCTGCAACCATAGATAGTATCAAACATATACTATGCTTCCCCCCCCATACATATATACTTAAGACAAAGTTTAATTTATCAGTTATGCACAGTAAGAGATTAACAACAATGACTAATAATAAAACAATTATAACAATATACTGTAACAAAAGCTTTGTGAATTTGAGTCTCTCTCAAAATATTCTCCTGTACATGTGGCATGGATATGCTAGACAAAGGAATGGTTCACACCTTGGGCATAAGGGAGTCAGAAAGCAAGAGAGTTCACCACATTACTAACAATGATGCTCAAAGGAAATTTATGGATATTTTATTTCTGGAATTTTCTATTTAATATCTTTGGACTGCAGTTAACTTTAGGTAACAAACTGAAGAAAATGAAACCATGGATAAGGAGGGACTACTGTATATAATGCTCATGCTGTGATTTAAAAAAAAATTTACTACAGCTTGGGAACTAAGCAAGGATATGCATTAAAAATATTTTCTCATGTTCCTCTAAAACTATAAAACCTTAAATTCAACTTATGATATATATTTGCACAAATAAAAATAAAGTATGAGGACATTATGATATCTCTTCTTTGGTGTGTGTAAATGTACTAGGTATCAAAAGTTACATCTAATGCCTTTCATTCATATTTTCATTAATTAGTAACATTGGTTTTTAAAATGCTTAACAAGTTTGACCTTTTGTTTCTGCTAACTATTTAGTTTTTATAATTAATATAGACAATTATGCAACTCTTCATCTAATCTAATTTGGACTTCATTGTAAAATTTTTAATAAAAAAAACTGTCACTTGATAACCAATATAAAATATTTTTCCCCACATATACTAAATAACATGTATTAAATACAACTAGGCACATAGCAGCTCCCTTATAAACCCATTCCCCAATTATATTATACGAAGTAATTATTTCTTCTCAAGTTGTTTTTAGACATTTATTTTTTTAAATTGCTAGTAATCAAGTAACAAAACTTAATATTTATCAGAAGCAGAAGCAGTAAGATTTTATTTCTTAACTATGGTATAGTATCTGTAGAAAGTAATAGCTGATATGTTTCAAAATGCATATTTAGACAAAATAGCATTTTAAATTTTTTTTTCAGCAATATTTAGTGGAATATCTGGAAAAAATTAACAATGAAATTTGACACAGCTATAGTTTACTAAGAGTAAACCACAAATGTCAAATTTCAACCACAAATATTAAATATAAAAAAACAAAAAGGCCCTGGACTGTTTGGCTCAGCGGTTAGAGTGTCAGCGCATGGACCAGAGAGACCCAGGTTCGGTTCCCGATAACGTCATGTACTTTAGTTGAAGTTTGTCCCCAGCCCCTGTGGGGTTGTGTGGGTGGCAACCAGTCGATGTCTCTCTCTCATGTGGATGTTTCTATCTCTCTCTTCCTCCCTCTCTCCCTCTCCTGCTCTATCTGAAGATAAATGCAAAAAAAGGTCCTTGGGTGACAATTAAAACAACAACAAAAGTATCTCTAAGGAATAAAAAGATGAATATAATTATTAAATTTATATTACTAAGTTATTTTTTATTCATTTCAATAAGTTTTGTTTTATTTAATAAATTCTCAATTGGGGGTGTTTCCCTTGGTATTTTGTTATTAATTTCCAGTTTTATTACTTAATTGTAACAGAATAGAATTTAAAGTATTTAAATTTAAGTATTTATGTTATGACCTAATATATGCTGTTTTACTAAATGATCAAGGCTTGCTGAAACATCTGTTGACCACTTACATGCTTGAGTTATATGTGTGAACACAACAGAAAGCACATGTGTAGATTTTTTGTGTAGTTTAAATTCCTTTGTGGAGAGATAAAAATGTATAATATATAAGAAGATGTGTAAATAAGAAAATTATTACTGATAGATGATAAATATCACTATTTCTTAAGAAGGAAATTGGGTACAGAATGGGTAATTTGGAAATTTATCTAGGTTGGTCAGATAGCGCCCTTAGAGAATAACACCTAAGCGAGGACTTGATTGACGTGTAGGAATAGACTAAGTAAGTATCTGAGGGGTAAGTTCCAGGAACTGGGAATATCTAGTTCAAAGGCCTTAGAGCTTCAGTATTAAAAGAAAAAAATAAGACATGCATGGTCATTCAAGACAAGTATATATTTTGGATAGTAGGATATAAATCAAATATAAGGAGTGGTAGTTCAAAAAATTTGAAGTTTTATAAGTCATTGTAAGAAATTTAAATTTACTCTGAGGAAAATGAGCAATCAAAACTGGGTTTTAAATAGAGAAGTGATCTGACTTTAATTTCCAAGTCACTTTTCTAAGGATAAAATCTGGGAAACCAGTTAGAAGCTACTATAATTATCCAGGGGAGAAATTATAAACTTTTATACAGGGTGGCAGCAGAGTGATTAGTGGGAAATGGTCTGATTTTTAAAAAGACCCTAAATAACCACAGAAATCTTGAAGAAGAACAAAGTAGGAGGGATCACATTACCAGACATCAGGGTATACTACAAAGCCACTGTAATCAAAACAGCCTGTTACTGGCACAAGAACAGGCACATAGATCAATGGAACAGAACAGAGAATCCAGAAATTGACCCAAGACAATATGCTCAATTAATATTTGACAAAGGTGGCAAGAGCATACAATGGAGTAAAAACAGCCTCTTTAATAAATGGTATTGGGAGAATTGGACAGCTACATGCAAAAAAATGAAGCTAGACCACCGACTTACACCATACACAAGAATACACTCAAAATGGATAAAAGACTTAAGTGTGATTCATGATTTCATAAAAATCCTAGAAGAAAATGCAAGAATAAATTCCAGTAATCAAACTCTGCAGAATTTTCACCGATACATCACCTAAGGCAACAGATGCAAATGAAAAAATGAACACATGGGACTACATCAAACTCAAAAGCTTCTGCACAGCAAAAGAAACAACCATCAAAATGGAAAGGGAACCCACTATATGCAAGAGCCTAATTGCCAATGATACATCAGATAAGGGTTTAATTTTCAAAATATATAGAATATTCACACAATTCAACAAAAGGAAGACAAATAACCCAATTAAAAAATGGGCAGAGGTCCTAAAGAGAAACCTCTTTAAACAGGATATACAAATGGCCAAGAGACATATGAAAAAATGCTGAGCCCTGGCCGGATTGGCTCAGCGGTTGGAGTATTGACCTGTGGACCAGACAGTCCCGGGTTCGGTGTCTGCTAGGGGCACTTACCAAAAAAAAAAAAAAAAAAAAAAATGCTCGGCGTCACTAAGCATCAGAGAGACACAAATTAAACAATAATGAGATATCACTTCACACCTGTCAGAATGGCTGTCATCAACAAATCATTAAACAAAAAGTGCTGGCAAGGGTGTGGAGAAGGGTGTGGAGAAGAGGGGACCCTAGTACACTGCTGGTGGGAATGCAGACTGGTGCAGCCACTATGGAAAACACTATGGTGTTATCTCAAAAAATTAAAAATTGAACTGCCATTTGACCCAGTGACCCCACTTCTAGGAATATACCCTAAGAAGCCTGAAACACCAATCAGAAAGATTATATGTACCCCTATGTTCACAGCAGCACTATTTACAATAGCTAAGATCTGGAAACAGCCCGTGTCCATCAATAGATGAGTGGATAAAAAAACCATGGTACATATACACAATGGAGTACTATGCAGCTATAAGAAAGAAAGAGATTTCTTATCCTTTGAGAGGACCTGGAGGGACCTGGAGAGTATTATCCTAAGTGTAATAAGCTAAGCAGAGAAAGACAAATATCACATGATCTCACTTATTTCTGGACTATAATGAACTAAACAAACTGATGAACAAAACAGACCCAGAGTCATAGGAGTAGGGTACAGATTTACATTCCTCAGAAGAGGGAGGAGGGAAAGGATAAACCATAGAGCTTATATACATGTATGCATAACCGATAGATATCGACAGCAAAGCTGGGAATGGGGTGGGAGGGAATCAATGGGGAAAGAAGGCGAAACATTGGTAACAAAAATAAATAAAATAAAATCAATAAAGGAAAAAAAATAAATACTACTATATAAGTAAAAAAAGTCAAAGAAAAAAACTAACGCGGTTGTGGCAGAAATTCAGTCGGCAGGAAGAGACAGACTGCACACAGTCGATTGGAAAAGGACTGTTTAATGTGCACTGCTGCTGGCCCAGCAGGGTCACCTCCAAAGTCTGAGCCCTGTACCCAGATTCCAGCCATCTTTTATACATTATAAGCTTCCAGGTATTTGGGGGCTTTCTAGTTCCACTATAATTTAGGCAGTTGGTGGATGTAAGAGGATTCCAAGGGCAGGATCTCTGCACTGCCTTAGGGGCTACACCTGGTTCACATTCTCATTCTCCCCTCTTGATTCTCAAGCTGCTCCCAGGGGACTTAGAGAACATCTTAGACAGGAAGTTTCCTTAGTGCTGCATGAAGAAGAGGGGCCATGATCTCTCTGACTGCTTCCTGATGAATAGGAGCATTGAAGGGGAGGGATGCAGCACCTAGAGTTCCTGATTGATTAACATTAAAGCAACATTCTTTATTTAAGAAGAGGCATGTTTCTCCCTTTCCAGCAATCAGTAGACCTAACCCCCTTCTATTTTGTAATACTACACCTGCTAAGGAGTACCAATTAGCAGGTTTCACCATCCTCTTAAGGGTGACCTGCAGAGGATCATTCTGGCAGGTTGGGACTCATGCAGGCTCCGTCACAGGCATTGTGGAGCATGGTCACTCACACACACAATCACACAGAATTTAAAGTTCCACTGCTTGTGTTTTAAGTTCCAAGTCCTCCCAAACTTCACCCCCACCCACTGTCTCAGCCTCTCCTTCCCATGGTCCCATCCCTCACTGCCTAACCTGCCTCTATCTCCTCAATTTTATCTGGTATCTGAGCATTAAATTACTATTTATATACTAGATAATTCCTTTATTAATATTGTTGCCCCAGAAAAGAGACTAAGGCAAGGATTCAAGTGCTAGAAGTTTATTTCAGAAAAGACCCTACAAAACACCATTAGGAAAATAGGAAAGTTAATCAGAAAACTAAAGACAACAAATAAACTTGTTATTATCAGAAGAAATCAGAGCTTAAAATCCCACTAAGAAACCACGGGAATCAGAGAAAAACATATACCTCAGTTGTTCCACCAGAGAAATAAGAAACAGAATGATATACCCACCTTGACCTGTCAATCATAATTGAGGTCTCCTCTAAGAGGATATTCATTTTCCAGCAATTTTGACCACCTGGGCTTTTGCCTCCAACTCAAAAAACCTAAGACAAAACAACAACAACAAAAAAACCATGGCTGCCTACAGTCTAAAATTGGGTAAGTTTGCAAGCATATGTTAAATGTTAGGCAATCTGGCTGGGATATTAATAGCATCTACTACTTTCCCTATACTTTCACCATCCTTTAAACTCTTGGCCCATATATGCAAATGCCCACTAAGATTTCCAAGGCATCTCAAACATATTTACTAGTGATTTTCTTATCTAAACACATATCCCGCATTTATTTCTCTTATAATTTCCCCCTTTTAAGTGTCCATCAGTAGACAAATGGATAAAAAAGCTGTGGTACATATACACAATGGAGTACTATGTAGCAGTAAGAAAGAAAGATCTTTTATCCTTTGAGAGGACGTGGAGGGACCTGGAAAGTATTATCCTAAGTGAAATAAGCCAAACAGAAAAAGACAAATACCACATGATCTCACTTATATACAGAATATAATGAACATAACAGTCTGAGGAATACAGTAGACCCAGAAACATGGAAGTAGGCCACAGACTGACATCCCTCAGAAGAGGGGGTAAGGGAGGTGGGAAGAGATAAACCATAGAACTTATATGCATGTATGCATGACCAATGGACATGGACAACTAAGCTGGGGACAGGGCGGGGGTGGGGTTGGGAGGGGGGTGCCAATGGGGTAAAAAAGGAGAAATATCTGTAACAAAAAAAAATAATAATAATTTTTTAAAAATTCCCCTTTTTATAAAACAGTGATTCCAACCTTGCAATTGCTCAGGTCAAAAATATTGCAGTTATTCCTGAGACTTCTTATTCTCTCCCCACCCCTGCCTCATCCAATTTGTCAACATATCCTGCATGCTTTTTTATATATATAGATCTCAATCATTCTCTCGGTGTTCATTCTTCCCTTGGCTACCACTCTCTCTGAACTACAAAATGACAATATTCTTCTAACTTATCTGTTTCATCTATTATAGCTTCTTTTATAGTATCCAGAATGATTCCAATGAAAAATTAAAAACTATTAATGTAATTCCTCTGCTCAAACCTTCTAATAGCTCTCCATACCTCTCAGAATAAAAACTAATGTCTGTGAAATGCCTACAATAACCTTAAAAGTCTTATCTCCAGAATCACTGATCTGTACTCACTATCTACTGCTTCACTACTTGCTTGTTGCATTACAGCCAGGCTGATCTCCATGCTTTCCCTAGGAAAAGAAAGCATGGCCCCTTTGGT
The DNA here is from genome assembly GCF_014108415.1 of Molossus molossus. Lineage (NCBI taxonomy): Eukaryota > Metazoa > Chordata > Mammalia > Chiroptera > Molossidae > Molossus > Molossus molossus. The sequence goes on along the minus strand of NW_023425366.1, from coordinate 24,731,121 downwards.
GCCCTTGAACTTGTGGGTCTCTCTCCATAGAATATTCTCATCCCATATCCACTGGATGTCTCATGTCCTCTTCTTTGCTTATGACATTTTTCCTGAAAATTCTATTTAAAATTGCAAATCTTCTCCCAGTCCCTACCTCTCTTTCCTGTAGTGTCTTCTAATAACATCTACCACTGAACAGAATATTATATAATATTTAAATTAAATATTTAAACTAAATATTAAATGTCATTTTTCCATCCCAGAAACAAATGTTTCAGACAAGTAGACCTCCCCCCATTTAATTCACATGTATATTCCCCCAAACCTAGGGCAATTTTTAATACTAGTACGTGCATATATAACATTCTTTGTAGGGATGAATTTATTGAATTTCATTTTTAGTTAACTGGATAACTCTTGAAAAACAAATAGTTTTATTTTACTCACCACAAGAAAAAGCTTTATATTCCAAAGTATTTATAGAACACACACTGTTATTAACATCTAAAAAACACATGAAAACAAATACTTCTGCAACTTTATATATCAAATTCACAACACTTTTGCATTTTATTATAACTCTTTTATACTAGTGTGTCTGGTTTAATTATACTTTCAACTACTATTATTGTCATGGATTCATAAGCAGAGAATATTCCTAGAGTGAACCCAAAAACAAATAAATTAGTATGTGATAAAAGAGACCAAGTAAAGGAAATTTCATTGAATGTCATCACCTTCTGATCTAGACTAAAAAATAATTTTAAGTAATATTTTAGTGATAGTGGACCAGGTATTATTTAGCAGAAAAATCAATCATTATTTAAAATTTCTATTTTAAATACATGTGTATTTATTTATTTATTTATTTATTTTCATTTTGTCTGGATTGTATTGTATAGCTGTAGTGGAAGAACGACTTTGGGAAGTCTTATATCAAAATACATATATTGAGAAACTATTATTTGGATAAATACATTTTTAAAGTAACATGCCTATGATAGTAAAACAAACTCACACCATTAGAATTTTCACTGTAGAACAAAAAGCAATTTCCTCATTAGTAAGTGTGGGTAAGAAGGGACTATAGTGTAGACCATGGTGATCTTGATAAATATGTAAATGTGTAACTGAAGAAAATTGTTCAATGTTAAGGGTACTGGCAGGGAGGGAGGAGGTGACCCTGCCTATTTCATCAAAGATTTATTTAGTTTAACAAAATCTCATTTGGGTGAATTAATTCAATAAAATAACCCGATTCATTTATTTCTGTGCCTAAGATCCTGAAATCTCCTTATAAACTTATGAAAACAGGAAATAACAAGAACTTTTTTCAAGTTTATGCTTAATAACATTTATCAGCCCATAAGTTATGTGATTTATCTTATTGTTCGTAGATTGAAACCAGGCAGAGTATTTAGCACCCGGGCGTAGATACTCAATACAACTTTGTGCAATTACAACATTAATATAGCCGATTTGTAGAAATATGAATTTTAACAAATGGAGGAGTGGTGTTGGTAGAAATAAACTTGGTGTGATAATAGGGTGATGATGGGTCTTGTAGCACCCCAGAAATTATAAGACACTGTTCTATTACTATGTTTGTAATTATTTCTGGAAGTAGGCAAAGCCATTGAATATTAGTGGGTGTGATTTTACTAATTTACAAATCATACCATACTTCTTGTACTAACTGAGAAGGTTCATATAAACAGAGTATATTGGGTATTTAGTAGTCTTTGTAATAATAAGTTAAAAGGATTTACTGCAAATTAACTCCATATAACTGAAAATGCCTAGAAACAAAAAAAGCTTTTTATTGAATAGTCTCTGGATTAATGCTAGACACACTGTAAAATCAATCCCTAGGCTCTTGAAAACACAGTAAATTCCTTCCTAGAACATATTTGTTTTTTCTTCATATGGTCTCATTTTCTTCTTAAAAAAATGTGTCAGAGGAGGTGTAATGGTGTTGAGTTTATACACAATATCATCCCACAGAGAACCTACTTGGTTAATAGAAGCATTGCTAAAAGTATAGCAGTAAAAGATTTTCCCTTAGGCTATAAATAATACATTACTTTGGTGTTTAATCCAATGCTGACAAGAAGAGAAATGAGTTGGCACCCATATGGTGAATATTAACTACATTTCTAGCTATTGTTGTACTTAAATATTTAAAGTCTTATTTATAGATTGCAATAAAATGAAATAAGGAATTAATATATTGCAGATAAAATTATAAACAAGACTGTGTACTGTAAAGACATTATAAAATATTTGTTCTCTACAAAATGTGTCTTGTCTGATTAAAAGAAAACCTGCAAAAGCACAGCTTAATTATCGAGATGGTAAATTTATCTCTCTGCAAGTAATTGGGATCCTGATTTAAGTATTGTTTATGTGAGAATGCATGGCATGATGTCATGGTGACAAACAATTGTCTGGTTTTCTCAGCTCTGATGCTATCTGTGTCTTCATAGCCAGACCCATTTTGCAAGAACCTCAGTTTTGTTGTATGTACATTAGGGAGAAAAATAACTATCCTAAATTGTAGTGCCATTATAACAATTAATAGATATTTTTCTAAGAAAATCTATACAGGGTAGTTCACAAGAAAGTGTACTTCAATTGGTTAATAAGAATTTGCTATTATGCCTGGACCTGCTACATACTACCTATGAGATCTGGGCAAATCAACCTTAATTCATTAAGTTGGAATGCTAATATCCCCTACCTTACCTTAGAGGGTTGTAAATAGATTTTCAGAGAATGATGTCAGACTAAAGTTCCCATTTTCACATGCTCTATATAAAAAACAAAAAAACTGGACCATAATCTTAAAGAGTTCCTTCACATGTAACATTGAAGACTGTTTTGTTCACTCGGAAGAAGTGAATTTATCACCCTGCAGAAGTAGCCACACTTTTACCCCATAATTTGGTTCAGATTCCAAGACTAATGATGCCACACATGTATTAACAGGGTAAGACAAGATTTATTGCTCACACAATGAGGCTTTCTGGGAGAGCAGGGCAGGTACCCAAGCAATCTGAAAATAACTTGAGACCAGGGAGGGATAAAAAATGAGAATAGAGTTTTATGGTTTTTATGGGGTGGGGATGGAGTAAAGGGTCCCTTCACATGGGTCATGGCTTCTGTGGTTTAAACTTTCCACCAGAACCTAAAGAAGTATCCAGGTTTTCTTATCAGTTGCCCGGATGAGGGGCAGAAGGCGAGACCAGTGATGGGGCTTGAAAACCGTAACTAGTTCAACATCAATTAAAGAGTTAGACAGTTTATAAAATTAAGCCCTGATGTTTGACTGAAGACTTAAATGTGTCATGTTTTATTTAATTGAATTTGAGTGTGTTTAATTAAGCCATTGCAGAGCTCTATGAGGCCCATAGCTTGAGGCTACTGAAATGTGGGAAGGGAGGTGAAATTTTCATTGAATGCCTTATTTAAAAGCCCATTACTGTGTATTGTGAGAAGTTAAATGAGTGACTTGGTAGCTATCAAAAAAGCCTAGAACTCTAAAGAAATGTGTAATATCTTGATGAGAACGTGTATAGTGGTGATGGCAGGTATAGAGATTTGTGTGACCTGAACTTATTTTTGATTATCAGTAAGGGAAGGGAATCCCAGAATCTTTAGCCAGAGGTGAGAATCTTGGGTAAGGAATTATTGTAACTGCCATTGGACAGACCGCATAGCCAGACCTTTGGAAATGTTTTTAAGAGTATGTAGACATTTGCAAATAGGTCTGTTTTTTTTTGCCAGAGCATCCGGAAGTAAGATGACTGCCTGAACTGGTGGGATTGTGCTGATCATTCTTTGTTATCACTTGTCCAGGACATCTCATCTGGTTAAGGGATGAAAACAGCCGTTCTTCAGCAGGCTCCATCACAAGTAATTGTGCTGCTGTTCATTAAGCATTAAAAGTCCTGTTGCTACGCAGGGGTCTTGGAGAGAAGAGACCTCCACCATCACCATGGCATCTCACCAGAAGTGAAACCAGGAGAGATCTTAGAAGTGGAATATGATATGCAGAGTGCCCAGGGGTGGCTCCCCTTGCAGTTACAATTTACATTTTAGCAAGGAGGCACTGATGGCTGTGTCAGCTTGCAGGGTATTCATTTCCTATCCCAAAGCTTAAAGGAAAGTTGAACATGCAGGCCTGGGGGAGTCTCTATTCCAGGAGATTACAGTGTGAGTACAGCTGTCACTCTCATGACATGTAGCATGGGACTGAGCAGGAGTGCTGTGTCAGAAGTCTTGAGCAACTTGTTGCTGTCAGGATGGTCAACAAAATCTGATGGCATGAAAGAGAGCTACTAAAATGTGTACTGATAGAGGAAGTAAACCACCATTTTAGAAAAAGCAAGTACCCAGGAGATAACCAGACCCTTTTGCTTCCCAGGAGATAACTAGACTCTTTTGCCTCCTAGAGATAACCAGACCTTTTCGCTTCCTGTTTCTGCAAACTGCTTACTGCTCTAGCATCTAAAGAATGTCCGCCCAGCCTGCTATAAAGCTAGGTGCGCCCTACGACTGGAGGCCCAGAATTTGGAGACTGCCTTCTCTGGGTCCACATGCGTGAATAAAGGAACCTCTTTACTTCCGCCGGTGATCTGTCTGAGTCTTTTGTGTAACAGTACAGTGAAGAAGTCTCTGGGAACATGAACGGAAGTGACTGTAGTATGGAAATTTGGACCAATTCTGAATCCTTTTATAGTGGAATGTCTTACAATTTGCAGCATAAAGTGACTAAAGTAAAATATGTAAAGAGGAATAAGTAACCTATAAAACTAAAAAGGCCTATTGCTCTGTTATGAGCAAAAGGCTCTTCCTAAGTTTATAATTTCAGCCTCTAAATTACACCACGTGGAAAACTTTTGATAGATGAGTAGAAAGTGATGCATTCATGCAAAGGAGGAACATAAAGTAAAGATTTATATTCACTTGTCTGAGGTTTTTTTGCTTTGTTAGAGTTGTATATGATGTTGGTTAAATTATATTCCTAAATCCTTATGTGTTAGCTGTCCTCTTGAAATATATATTTATTAAATTATTATCATATGCTTTTGCTTTAAGCTGGTTGGTCTCACCTCTAAATCTTATTGCAACTCTTCCCATTCACATACAACTTCATAAAGAAATCTTATTAGTACTACCTTTGAAATATGTTCATATGGTTGCATATAAATAACCACAAAAACTTAACATGAATAGATCATTGTATACATTCATAGAAAAAGATGATACCGACATTGCTTAATTGTCATGCAAGGAAACACACACTAATAAAGAAATTCACTGAGCGGATCACTGAGGGTGAAAAGCCAAGGAATTTAAGAGCAGGGAGATGATGTTTCATGCTATGTTAATTAGGGTTGAAAGGTGTGCAGTCTGGCTGAGGTAGAAAATGGTGCCAGAGTCCATAATGCTTGGTTCAAACAAGTTCCATTGTCCATTGTCCAGCAGATTATTCCTTGATGTCCATTGAGAATCTGGTTTTGGGGATCAGAGTGCTCTTTCTTCCCCTCATCTCCAATGTTGCTCAAAGTTCATTACTGTTCAATAGCTTGAGTAGATTAAAACAACACTCAGTTTTGTCTCCTAGAGAAGTGCTGGTGGGTGGGTAAAACCAAGCAGTGGTGATTGGGTTCATTGTCTCATGAAATCAAAGAGTGAGTTCATGGACCAAGAGTAAGTGATAGGAAAGTTTATTAAAGAAATAGAAAGACTCCCCACAGTGGGGAAGGGACCCATGTGGGCTGCGTGGAACTCTGTTGTCTAGGGGTAGATGAATACTTTGCTAGCTTCTGATTGGTCTTTTCAAAGAATTCTGCCTTAGCAACATTTATACATTGTAAAGATTGTGTTTTCCACCTGACTGGGTTTCACCTCAGGTCATCTATAGGGGCCTTAGTGGCTTCCCTTTTTATGATAATTTCAATTTCTCCCAGACTATTAGTTAAGAGGAGGTGAAACACTCTTGGAGCAACCCTATGCTTGCTTTTGGTTTCTCTTTTATGTCCAGTTTTGGTTTTAGGAACACACTCTGGATCCTAAGAACTCATTCAATAATCCTTGCTAGAAACGAGCCTTTCCAGTTTTTTTTTTTTTTTTTTTTCTTATGCAGTTGACCTGTGCTCCTGCTTGGAGCTTCTAATTTGTATTTATATAAATGGGGGCTTGGAGTTTCTGGCCTTTAAGCCAAATATTTGCCAGGTGGATTTTAGTTTTTATTTTGTGATCTGTAGAGTATGAATAAACTTCCATATATTCTGTGTACTGAGTGGCTCGCCTGTGTGCTGAGTCCCAAGTCATCTCAGCCTTCCCTATCCATGGTCCCATCCCTCACTGCCTGACCTGCCTCTATTTCCTCATGGTGACATTGAGAAGGCAAGCCAGGTGTAGCCCCTTAGGCAATGCACAGACCCCTGCCTCTGGCTATTATAATCCTTTGCTTCCATCAACCACATGAACTACTGTGGAACCAGAATGCCTCCAAATACCCGGAAGCTTATCATGTGTAAAAGGTGGCTGTAACTGGGTACAGGGCTCAGCCTTTGGAGGTGACTCCCCTGAGCCAGCACCAGTGCACATCAAACATTCATTTTATTTTTTAATTTTTTAAAATTAATTTCTTTTTGTTACAGATGTTTCTCCTTTTTTCCCCATTCGCACCCTCCTTGCTATCACCCCCTCCACATCCCCTGCTTTGTTGTCCATGTCCATCGGTTATGCGCACATGCATATAAGTTCTGTGGTTTATCTCTTCTCTCTTCCCCACCCCTCTTCTGAGAGTTGTCAGTCTGTACCCTAGTTACACATCTCTGGGTCCACCCTGTTCCTCAGATTGTTATGTTCATTATATTTCACAAATAAATGAAATCATGTGATATTTTTCTTTCTCTGCTCAGGTTGTTTCACTTAGGATAATACTCTCCAGGTCCCTCCATCTCAAAGGATAAGTGATCTTTCTTTCTTACAGCTGCCTAGTACTCCATTGTGTACATGTACCACAGTTTTTTTATCCACTCATCTATTGATGGACACTTGGGCTGTTTCCAGATCTTAGCTATTGTAATTAGAGCTGCTATGAACATGGGGGTACATATATTCTTTCTGATTGGTGTTTCAGGCTTCTTAGGGTATATTCCTAGAAGTGGGATCACTGGGTCAAATGGCAGTTCAATTTTTAATTTTTTGAGATAACACCATAGTGTTTTCCATAGTGGCGGTACCAGTCTGCATTCCCACCAGCAGTGTACTAGAGTCCCCTTTTCTCCACACCCTCACCAACACTTGTTGTTTGATTATTTGTTTATGGTGGCCATTCTGACAGGTGTGTGGTGATACCTCATTGTTGTTTTGATTTGCATCTCTCTGATAATTAGTGATATTGAGCATTTCTTCATATGTCTCTTAGCCATTTGTACATCCTGTTTGAAGAGGTGTCTGTTTAGTTACTCTGCCCTTTTTTAATTGGGTTCTTTGCCTGCCTTTTGTTGAGTTGTATGAGCACTCTATATATTTTGCAAATTAACCACTTATCTGAAGTTTCATTGGAAATCATGCTCTCCCATACAGTGGGTTGCCTTTCCATTTTGAAGGTTGTTTCTTTTGCTGTGCAGATGCTTTTGAGTTTGATGTAGTCCCATGTGTTCATTTTTTCCTTTGTTTCTGTTGCCTTAGGTGATGTATCAGTGAAAATTCTGCTGTGTGTGATGTCCAAAATTTTGTTGCCTACATGGTCTTCTAGGATTTTTATGGATTCATGAGTCACATTTAAGTCTTTTATCCATTTCGAGTTTATTCTTGTGTATGGTGTGAGTTTATGGTCTAGTTTTATTTTTTTGCATGTAACTGTCCAATTTTCCTAACACCATTTATTAAAAAGGCTGTTTTTATTCCATTGTATGCTCTTGCCACCTTTGTCAAATACTAGTTGAACATAATGTCTTGGGTCAATTTCTGGGTTTTCTCTTCTGTTTCAGTGGCCTATATGCCTGTTCTTGAGCCAGTATCAGGCTGTTTTGATTACAATAGCTTTGTAGTATCACCTGATTTCCAGTATTGTGATCCTACCTACTTTGTCCTTCTTTTTCAAGATTGCTGTGGTATTCAGGGTCTATTTTGGTTTCATATAAATTTTTGAAGTATTTGCTCTAGTTCTGTGAAATATGTTGGTATTTTGATGGGGATTGCATTGAATTTATGAATTGCTTTGTGTAGTATGGACATTTTAATGATGTTAATTCTTCCAATCCATGAACAAGGTATGCTAAACATCTTCCATCCATGGGCTCCCAGCCCACCTTCTTGCACCTTCACAGATATACCAGGCTCGATTCAGTGTCCATTTTTTTGGCCCTCGTTATATGGGTCCTTTCCAGCTTCTTTTTTCTTGCTTTTTCCCAAGGATTTGTCTTTATTTTAGTTGTAATTACAGTTTGGTCCTAGGAGATGATCTGAATAGCTTCCATTCACTCTGCTGCCATTTTGCAATCCTCTCAATGTCTATTTTAAATCAGAACCTGTTCACTTCCAACTAGGGAATGTTATGAGGCAATATATATCTTTGCTGATCAAATCTGTAAGCTTTTAAAAATCAGTGTTATCCATGTATGCTTTCTCCAAAAGGATAATATAAATTTAGAGCTAGATGACCTAAGGCTAAACCTAGTCAGGTGGAAAATACAAGCTTTAAGATGTTTAGATGTTGCTAAATCAGAATTCCTCAAAAGGGCCAATTGGAGGCTAGGAAGGTATATATCTACCCCTCGACATAGGAGCCTCACTGGCAACCCACTTGGACTCCCTCCCTGATGCAGGGAGTCTGTCTACATTTCAAATATAACTTTTCTTTCATGTGCTCTTTTGTCTGTGAACACATTCTTCAATTTTGAGAGACAATAAATCCAGACCTGATCACCACAGCTTGCTTTCAAAATCACTAATCAATAAATACAGACAAAAAAGTAAAGAAACAATTTAATGTCGGAACTTTGAGGGAATCTGGAATTAAATGACTGGAAACAATTGAGGAAGATCTAGCATATTAGGGAGAACAACAGTGGCCAGTAATAACAACAAAAACAAATCAGGGACCTGTAATATCCAGGGAACGAAGTAAAGAAATATTTTTATGGTGGATGGATTAATCAACTTTGAGAAATGTTGCTGCTTAGTCAAATATATTGGAACCATAAGATATGAATAAGATGGGATGATAACATCATGGTTAAAAGTATAGTTCTTATAAGGTCTCTAGCAGAAGGCTATGAGATTTTGCAATAACTTTATAGGACAAATAATACATGACTATTATTGTAGTTTAATAGCTGTATATAATATCTATCAGATATTGGCTGAGAATGTGGTGACATACTTGGTTTGTGGCCATATAGTGAGCTTGTTACACTCTGGTTAGAGTTCGACATAGAGGAGGAACTAATGTTGTGACAAACAACTGCAATAAGGTATGCAATTGCTGAGGGCCCTAGTGTTTGATGAAAGGACTTAGGGTCAGCATAAAGGAAAATTTATGAGTAAAAACTTCAAAATCAGAAGTAATATGCTGAAGTCAGTCACAGTAAGTAGAAGTCTCAGCAACTTAGATTTACAAGGAAACAGTCACAATAGCCATAGTTCAAAATCCTGAATATTTGTTTATTCATCCTCTAAAACCAAGACGACCAAAAACATACCCTTACTTCTGAAGACCCTTGTCTTTTCTGTCACTACAAGATCATATAAGCCACATTCATCCCTATGTGTATACAGATAATCTTGTATAATGTAATGGGAATGGAAAAGCAATAAGTTAACCAAGTAGATGAATTTAATTATTACTGTTACTTGTACTAAATACAATGTTTTTCTCCTCTTGTTATCCTGGTAGTGACAGCTGTACAAGAGATTAGATAAATTATAAATAATAAACTGTATTTTCTTCCATAGCTGAATGTAGTTTGAGTGAGTCATTTAATACCAACTAATCAGCTGCTTATTATTGGTTGACTAATATAAGATACAAATTTACTGATATATGAATACATTTATCCAAAGTGCTTTGGACATTAAAATATTTTAGTTGTAAATTTTTATTAATAAATTATTATTTTTACCAAAGTAGTACTATATGGATCCCATTGAGGTAAATGGAATACCATTGCTAAAAAAATTAAGACTAAACATCAGGGAATTAATGCACATTTGAACTTTATAATAAGATGGCTTGATTAGAAGAACAGAGAAAGAGAACCACCTAATATAAATTGGGGCAAAGTCTTACTCAAAAGATAAAATTGTTAAGGCAGTAAGAATGTTCAAAGTCCATATGCTTTAACCAATTTACCTCTGATTTACTCTGAATTAATAGAAATTTTTTGTTTCTACATTTACAATTTCAACATAAAGAGGGCTACAGTTCTGAACTACTGGATATATAAAAGCTTATCTTTTAGGATTTATCTGATAGATATACAATCTAGCAATGCATCTTATTTCTGTAGTTATCTTTGCCTAACACGGGCGAAACATTTTAGCAAACACATAACTTTTATATTATTATTGTAGTTTAATAGCTATATCAAATATGAAAGAAAAATTAACATTTAACTGCTTTTCTATTTTATAAAAGTAGAAACATATTTCTAAAAAAGAAATATTAGAAAAAAATATATTTTAAGTATTTTCAAAGTTCTGTTTAAAATCATGAGACAACCCAGACAGTGTAACTCAGTGGTTGAGCATTGACCCCTGCACCAAGATGTCGCTGGTTTGATTCCTGGTCAGGACACATGCCCAGGTTATGGGCCCAATCCCCACCCAGTAGGGGGCATGCAGGAAGTGGCCAATTGATGTTCTCTCCCATCGATGTTCTCTCTCTCCCTCTCCCTTTTCTCACTCTAAAATCCATAAAGAAAAACATTTTTTTTTTTAAATCGTGAGACATTGGGTTTTGTATCAAGTCTTTTGAAAGTATGTGCAGATAATGGTTTTATTTAAGGTGTAGATTTATTTTTTCCTGTATTTTTTAAACAACTTTAAATTTTATTTTTCAAATATAGTTTACATTAAATATTATTTTCATTAGTTTCAGGTGTATAGCTTAGTGGTCAAACAGTCATATACTTTACAAAGTGTTATTATATTAGAGTTAAGTCTATAATGAAATATATTTGAAATGTTTACATTTATTGATACTCAAATAACAAAATGCTGAATATCAGAATTCTTGCCGTTTTTTGGGTTACTTTTGTAAAATACATAATGTAAAATATTTATTTACATTATAAAAGAGTGTATTATTCCATTTTAGGTCTCATTTTGGTCAGCTGTTAATTTTATGATTAAGCTAGGTGTAGCAATTGTCAGGGATGGTAAGAAGAAAAATTATATGATTTTTTTAGTAGCATATACATTCAAATACATTTCAATTATTTAAATTAATTTTTTTATTTAAGTATAATTTATTTACATATTTTGTAGTATAATTAGTCCTTTGAGTTAGAAGACTGAACAAAAATGCTTATTCATTCTAAGTACCAGATTACCACTAAAATCATAGTAAATGGAAACAATTGCTTACAAGAAAAAGCAACAGTCTGGCTGTTATGCTCAGTGGATTGAGCATCGTCTCATCGACTCAGAGGTCCCAGTTTGAGTCCTAGTCAGGTCACATGGCAGGGTTTGGGGATCAATCCCCAGAGGGGGCCGTGTAGGAGGCAGCCGATCAATTTTTCTCTCTCATCTATGTTTCTATTTCTCTCTCTAAAAAATCAATAAGAACAATTTTATTTAAAAAAATAAAAGATGAAACACAAAGAAAAGAGGATGCAGCAGATGAGACTTAAATATTAATACAAATATTTATTAGAACAAAAGATGATAAAAGAGTGAATAAGCAAAGTGAAGGAAGTCTCAACATGAAATATGTATAAGGAGAGATTGTGCAGGAAGAAAGTGCAACCCTTCAGAACTCTGGAAAGGCTGAAACTCAACAGATAAGGAAGAAGGTAAAGTTAAAGATTTGCTATGATCATTAAATATTTAGAGGAATCAACTTATCATATTTTTGTAATATTTTATGCTAATATAATGTTGTTCATGGCCTGGAGTATTGTTCTGTGCCATTATTTCACACTGCAATTTCTCATTGTGGCAATCTCTCTCTTTCTCCATTTAAAAAGGAAGCTCTTTGGGGTTAAATTCATAAAATCTTCTCTAAGACCAAAGTTCATAAGTTTAGTACCCGTGTTTTTTCTATGTAATTTATTGTTTCAGATTTTATCTTTAAGTCTTTGATCCATGTGGAATTGATTTTTTTATATGGGGACAAACTGTAGTCTTGTTTCATTCTTTTGTATGTGGCTTTTCAATTTTCCCCAAAGGCAAGGGAAGGAAAAGCAAAAATAAATAAATGGGACAAAATCACACTAAAAAGCTTCTGCAGAGTAAATGAAACCGCCTACAAAACTAAAAGCCAACCAAATAAATGGGAGACAAAATTTGAAAGCAACAGCTCCAACAAGGGGTTAATATCCACTCAACATCAAACAATCAAATTAAAAAATGGGAAGACCTGAATGGAAACTTCTCCCAAGAAGACATACAAATGGTCAACAGATATTTGAAAAGATGCTCAACTTCATTAGCTATTAGGGAAATGTAAATCAAAACTACAATGAGATACCACTTCATACCTGTTAGAATGGCTATTATTAACAAGACAAGTATTAACAAGTGTTGGAGAGGTTGTGGAGAAAAAAGAAACTTCATTCACTGCTGGTGGGATTGGAAACTCATGGAAAAGAGTATGGAGGCTCCTTAAAAAGTTAAGAATAGAGTTACCATGTGACCCAGCAATTCCTCTTCTGGGTATCTACCCTAAAAACTCACAAACATTTATTTTCAAAGATATAAGCATCCCTATGTTCATTGCAGTATTATTCACAATGGCCATGACATGGAAATGACCAAAGTGTCCTTTGGTAGATTATTGGATAAAGAAGATGTGGTACATATATATAATGGAATACTACTCAGCCATAAAAAAGATAAAATACTATCATTTGCAACAACTTGGATGGACATTGAGAATATTATGCTAAGTGAAATAAGTCAGTCAGAGCAGACTAAGATCCATGTGCTTTCACTCATATGTGGGATATAAAACTGAAACATACACACAGATAACAGTATGGTGGCTATCATAGAGAAGGGTGTGTGGTGGGGTAGTAAAAGGTAAAAAGGGCCAAATATATGATGACAATAGATTATTTCACTTTGGATTGTGGGTACACAATGTATTATATAGATCATGTATCATAGAAATGTACACTTGAAACCCATATAATCTTATTAACCAATGTCACCCCAGAACATTTAATAAAATAAAATGAGGGGAAAAAAGCTTAGCTCTTTAATTAACAAAAATAAATACATAAGCCTGTATTGTTTAAAAATTTTTGTATCAGTAGTATTTCCACTAAACCAGCTCAGCATACCATTTAGAATAAATTAATTCCTAGATTGCTCATTTCTAGAGTATAAGACAGTTAATTGCCTTGAATTTTTCTATTTTAAACCCATTTGCCAACCATGCAAATTAAAAAAAAAGAAACACAGCTGTTGATTCTTTAAACACAAAGTAATTTTCTAGAAAGTGGACTCTCTTATGCCACGATTTTGCACACCTATGAGATGTTAAATGTGTAGTGCAATGGCCTCAGAAGATGTAACTGCTCGCCATGAGAACACGCATATTGTATCTTTTAAATTTTTTTTTCTTTATTCACTTTAGAGAGCGAGGAAATGAGAGGGAGACAGAGATAGAAATATTGATAAGAGAGAACATCGATTGGCTGCCTCCCTCACGTCCCCCACTGGAGACAGGGCCTACAACTCAGGCATGTGCCCTGACTGGGAATCAAACCAGCAACCTCCTGATGCATGAGTCCATGCTCAACCACTGAGCCACACCAGCCAGGCTATTTTTAATGCAATAATATGATTTTCATAAAAATTATCAATTCTAATGCATATAAATGTTACCAAAAATGTTTGTGAATATTTTCTTGGTATCTATATTTTATCATCTAATATGACAAGATTTTACTAACAAATTTTTTATTAGATACACAGTAAAAAGTCATAATTTTCTTGCATGAAAACAGCTATCCTATAAGATTTAGATTAATTTTAACCATCTTCATAAAGAAATTCTCAAAAAATCCAGTCAATCTTTATATAATATATAGTGGTAAATGAGGTGGGTACACTTTTTTAAGTTCCAATAACTCTGCAAAGTAAAATATGCTATTCCACAGCTAGTATTTTTACTCTTAATCCTGATTCTACATGTATTAAAACTTAATTTAGAATTTCATATGCTTTGCTAGAGAGTCACCAGTATATCCACAACAGGAAAATTAGGTTTATTTATATTCTCATGCAACTGTCTCAACATCTGATTGCAAGGTAAATATTTTTAGATGTGTTAAGTTTTCCAATGATCCCCTTTACATTGTGCTAATATGGTTATTCCATCTTTTTAAAGAGATGCCAACCAGAAAATTAAGGGTCTATGCCTAAAATTTCAAGAAGTTGAATGAGAGATGAATGTTATATAGCACTCAATCTTTCAGTTTTTTGAGTATGTTGCATTTGAAAGGTACTCTAGGCAATAGTAGAAAGTGTCCACAGTTTACCTGAAATGCCATGTCATACTACTGATTTTAGCAATGATCAAATTCATCTAAGTCCATTTTAGAGGTTAAAGTTGTTTCAATAAATCATTTCTCAAGTGATTTCTTTCTCATTTTAAAAATGAAAGGGAAGTATTGAAATATTAATATATCTATGCTAATAAATGTATATATTTTACAACCTCTTTTGTCTAACTGTTACCTCATATTCTTCAAAATCATACAATTGATTTATGGTGAAAGTGAGAAGGCAAAACACTTTTCAGGGAACTGTGAAGAAGATCAGTTCAATTCCAAAATGTGGATATGCCATCTTTTGTTTATAAAACTAGTTCTATGAATTTTACTATCTTTAGGTATACTAAAGTTATTATTATAAAATCCCAAAAGTGAATCTTTGACTACTACAAATAATTTAACAATGGTTGTGGAGATCTGGATCCCATAGCAGTTAGAAAAGTCATAGGAATTTAAATATGAGTCACTGACTGATCTCATGTCCCTTTGCTAATGTTGCAGCTGTGATGTGATATGATTCTACAGCACCTCAACTAGCTATATTCTTGTTGTAGATTAAATATGTTTAATTATCTTTATCTATTTCCATTTTTTCTGTTTCCCTTGAGTTTTTTTGAAAAATTAATTCTCTTTTTATAACTGACTGTATCTATATATACTATATCTTTTTGTAGACATTTTCTTTAACATAGACTCTAAAATCTACAGATTAGAGATTTCGTAAATATAATTTTGTAATCGAAGTGGTAAAACACCACCATAAAAGATCTTATGTATCAAACAAAGAACAAACTTGTTTTTTTTTAATTCTAAAAATTATATATTATGTAAAATATAATTTGCATAATAGTAATCATTATTCTTTTTTTTTTATTTCATATAATCCTACATGAAAACATTTTCATGGGACAAATAATATCCTGCTTAATGTCAAGACATCAAAGGGAAAATATCATTAAAAATATCTTCATCCAAAAAACTTAAATGTATATATTCAAAGCCATTGGACACAGACAATAGTTTGGGGAAAGCATGCATGGGGTGGAAGAAGGGAGGAGGAGTCAATGTGGGGAAAAAGGGAGACATCTGTAATACTTTCAACAATAAAGATAAAACCTTCAGCACCCATGCACACATACATACATTAGCTTTTGTAGCATTCAGATTTCTAGCAGGAAAAAAAGGCAGCACTTCCAAACTGCTAATTTAAGAAAGTTTTTAAAGGGACCATTATAGAATTATGAGCCAAGAAGTGGGTGGTGAAGTACTTATGGATAGTGATAGCAGGAACTATTGGTATAAGTAGGTCTGAAAAAGCAAGGGATGCAAGGGGTACCAGAATCTTGAGGACCTAAAGCTCTGGGAGTTCTGGTCATAGACAGAGGAACACAGTCACTGGGAATGCAATAGTCTGATAGGAGAAGGCCTGGGAAATGAATACCTTGCATTTATTCATTCTCTCTCTCTCTCTCTCTCTCATCCTCTCTCTCTCTCCCCCCCTCCCTCCCTTTCTCTCTCTCCGCCCTCCCCATCTCCTTCTCTCCCTCACTCTCTGCCAGTGCCTCCCATTGGCCCAATACAATCAGAAGCTAGAGAGAGACACGTTTCTGGGTGATGTAGTTTGTAGAACTCAGTCTACAGGACATTAAGCATTGATGAGAATAGACAAAGGTAGAGAGAGAGCCTGGAAGGATAAATAGAGATTACTTAACACAATAACTTACTTGCAGCAGATAGGTTTGCTTTTAAAGAGATTCTGACTTCAGATTTCCTAGCAGTAACAGTTGCATTATCATATATGTTGGGGGGTTGACATGATCTATAATTTCAGAAATGTTTTTAATATGTCAGTGAAGAAAGTAAACATGTTAAACAAAGTTACAACTTATTAGGTTATTTTATATCAAAGGTATTTTAACAGAATCAGGATACCTTGTATTCTTCAGAGCCATTAAGAATAGGTTGAATTTCACCAGTGAATTATAACAGATATAAATTCTGTTGACTAGACTGAAAAACCTGTAAGCTTAAAGCATAGTATGGCTTTTAGCAGGAAATCAGGAAAAACATTCTCAGAAGTTTTTCCTGTGGTTAGTCAGCAACTCAGGAGTCAACAGAAGCTCATACATGTTTGATATGGAAATCAAATCTAGAGTTAGAAGTGATGCCTTGGGATACAGTGTTTCTTTAGTTTGGATTCATAATGCTATACTGAACATCCACTGTCCAGGTAATTTAGCTCTTGGTAGTTTTACATGATGACTTACTCCAAATGTTAGTTACAGGAGTCTTAGACAACATAGTAAAATAAAATTTCAAATTATAAATCACCTCATTCTATCAGACTTTATTGAACAGGCACTATAAATAAGTCACTGTACTAGATAGATATTTATAGCCAATGCTTCTAGGTAAAAGTGCAAAATTAATGACTAACACATGCTGAGAATCTATTCTGAATCAAAACTGTCGTTAGTGAATATCGCATGTTAGATAATTGTTATAATGCATCTACTAAGTGGGTATTCTAGCATGCCCATGTCACAGATAAGAAAACTGCCACAGAAAGAAAAATACTTTGCTCAAGGTCACAGAGCTGTTGGTAAGGCCAGGAATCTAGTTCAGAATCCATGTTCTAACCAGTGGGTTATACTGACTCCCCATCAGAGGTATTTATATGCTAGAAGAGATAAAGTCAAATTAGAGTTCGGGTACATTGGAACAAATATGCTTTCCTGGATATTAGAATTTGAATATGCTTTTCAAAATGTAAATTAGATGCCCCCCCCCTCACCACTTCCCCCCGGTTTCATCCAGATTCTTCCCTAATTCCTCCCCTTACTATGTCAGTATTCTGGAAGCCTGAGTCCACCACCACTTGCATTTGGTGACAGCAGGTCATTCTATACTTTCTGTGGTTGCTCTGATCCCACATCAGGTCATCAACCATGAGTCAGAAATCAATAACCTCAAATCTGTGTTTTCAGTCCTGGCATAACTGCTGAGCTTCACATTACAAAGTTCAGGAACCCACATTTTAATGTCTCAAAAATTCTGCATTTTCTGCTGGAGCTAAAATACCAGCTACTTCCTCAAATTTATTCCTAATTCAAAGCAACAACCACTACCACTACTATACTACGAATACAACTAACAAAAAGGCATACATAAAATTAGATTATAGCCCTGGCGGGTTTGGTTCAGTGGTTAGAGCATCGGCTCTCAGACCCATGAGTCATGGGTTCAATTCCGGTCAAGGGCACGTACCTCAGTTGCAGTTTGTCCCTGGCCTTGGTCAGGGTCATGAGGGAGAAAGCCAGTCAATGTGTCTCTCTCACATTGATGTTTCTCTCTCTCTCCCTCCCTCCCACTCTATCTAATGATAAATGGAAAAATATCCTCAGGTAAGGATTAAAAATATTCGATTATATCAGGATCTGCTTCTGGATTTACACAATTTAGCACAGATCCTGAAATATGTTATGGACATATTCAAAAATAGTTACTGAATTACAAATAAGAGAATGAATAAAAGACGAATGAAACAGAATGATGTCAATAGTACATGTAATATGCATTACATATACTTAAAATACATTTTAATTAAATTTATTGGAGTGACCATTGTTAATAAGATAATATAGGTTTCAAGTGTACAATTCTATGATACGGTACCTGTATATTGCATTGTGTGCCCAACCACCAAGAGTCAAATCATCTTCCATTACCATATATTTAAACCCCTTTACTCTGTACTACATTTTAACCTAACATTCACCTAAAATAATTTAATACATTTGATATATGATATATAATATATACTATATGTACCTAATATACATTTAATATACCTCAAATACATTTTCGCCACTCAAGTTTCTTGTTTTCAAGCTACAGAAGTCAACTGCGTATTTTGTCTCACAGCACCTACATTTAATTCATGTCTGCTTAAAATACCTAGAGTAGTTCCTTTTCCCTTACTGGACACTGCTGGTTATACTGTAAGACCAAGCAACACCTCCGGGAGTGTCCAGATAAGCCTTGGTGAGGGGAGAGCCATCTCTGACACCTTTGTTGCTGACAGCATGCCATTTTGCTCTTGCCCCCCATTGAGTGAGCACTGAGATGCTTGGAAACATAGGCTGACCGACAGCTACAAAATGTGAAGTTCTGTTAACTACCCTTTCATACCTGGCTTTGTGTGTGAGCTAAAACACAGTTCTCAGTGGGCAGATAAGGCTGCATGATTTTTTTTTTTTTTTTAAATTTCTGATGGTCAGTTGCTAATTATCTATCAGAGCCCAAAAGCAAGCCAGAGCAGTTTCCCAAAAAATTAAGAAATCTTACCCTTTGCAACAGCATGGATGGACTTAAAAAGCATTATGCTAAATTAAATAAATCAGTCAAAGAAAGACAAGTACCATATGATTTTACTCATATATGGAATCTAATGAACAAAATAAGCTAATAAACAAAATATAAATAGATTCATAGATAAAGAATGGACTGACAACTGTCAGAGGGGACAGGGGGTTTTGGGACTGGGTGAACAAGATGAAGGGATTAAAAAAAACCCTCAGAGACACAGACAATAATATGGTGATTACCTACCAGAGGAAAGGCGGGTGAGGGAAGGTTGAAGAGGGAAAAGGGGGGATAAATGGTGATGGAAGGAGACTTGACTTGGGGTGGTAGACACACAATACAATATACAGATGATGCATTATAGAATCGTGTACCTGGAACCATATAATTTTATTAACCAATGTCACCCAAGTAAGTTCAATAAAAAAAAAAAGAGTAGGTTGTTGTTGTTATTACCAAACAGGGTATGGAATATCTCTGAAAACCTAGGCATTGGAGCCGCGAATATTCCATCACAATTTGCCACAGACTACGCTCTTCATATAAGCATAGCAATTTTACCACACACCGATTGAGTGGAACTGGATGCAATTGGTTATAAGGTCCATGTGACCAAGTTCTTAGATTTGCACCCCGGCCATTTAAACAATTGTTTTTCCTACTCTGAGACCTATTTAAAGCCTTAAGTAGATCAGACCTATACAACCAAACATTGTAGACATTCCTTTCACAATCAATGTGCCCCTAAATAATTGTTTCTCTTTCTTTGTAATGGGATAGTCGGAGTACAAAGCGTAGTACTGTGGTTTTTACTTTGGCCTGGCAATGTGATCCTCAATTAGGTAGCAGGCAGACTAATTTTCTTGGGATGTATCTCCATTAACTGTCATGTATGTGCCCAACCAAGGTAGCTGGCACGTTTAATTTTAATTTTTATATTTTTGGTTTGTCAGGTCCGAAAAGCAAGATGTCATTTATGAAGTGGATTCTGTGATATCCTAGTAGGACAAGCAATATCTCTCCTTACTAACACATGGAGAGTGATATAAACACATAGCAAAAGAGTACTGTGACCTGTGTTTGCTTTCTTTCTGTGTTCTCTGTGCATCGGTGTAGAGAAAACCCTTGACAAATCAAGTATCAGAAACTGTGTTTACGTGTTTTAATGTAGAGATAAGAACCAGAAATTTTCTAAAGCAAAATAGTTGCAGGGTTTGAGATTTGGACTTCAGCTGATAATTGAACATTTTGCCTTGTTTGGTTCTCTTAATTGCCATTGGTACCTCACCTATGAGGTTTTTCATGTCCATGGACCATAGGTGCTGCATTGTGATGATTACATTGGTTCCATAAGACTTGCCTTTAATCAGAACTTTATTTCAGGTGACATTTATTACATGCTTGAAAACTGCCTGCCAGATTTTACCCTTCCAGATTAGCTGAATTTTCATTATTCGCCTTCTGTACCAATTTTAACTCTTCTGGCATATATTCTAAACTGGTCATATTTCTTGCTTCCCTGTGATTATAATGAAACTCTAGTAAAATTAATCATAAATTAAATTTATTGAAAGATAATTTGATTGCTCCAAACATGGAAATAGTTGTGAAAACTGCCAATTAGCCACCTCAGGACACTGATGTTAGCCTCACTACCTGCTTCCCTAGGACAACTGTGTCTGGAAGTGTTCCACTCGCCTGCTGGATTTCATTCCACTTGGACATTTCCTGCTAAGCCATTTGACTCTCCACTCTGTTAACTCTGCTATCAAAAATATCAAAATGTCATGCATCTTTTGCACTGTTTACTCAAGATTCAAAGTCTTCATGGTGGGAGGGAGGGGGATGTGACTGGTGAGCTGAGGTTTCATGCTGCCAAAGTGAAACAGAAGGGATTACCTTTTTTCCACCTTCCACAGCAGATGGCTTTGTTGGCTTCAACCTATCTTGAGATTTCCCCGAATTAAAAAAGTTGCCAAAACAGGGGGGGAGGGGGGAAGAGTTCATTGAACTTTCTAAATCAAGTGTGAAAAATACATGAGGTAAAACATAAAGGTAAAAAAGAATATTAGCAATAGCTCAAATCTTGAAAGTGAGCCAATGTTATTATTTTAGTGAATTTTATAAATATATTTTCTTTAGTCGTAATGTGATAGTTATTCAAGTTTATTTTTTTTAATGGCATGGGTACATACATTTTTAAAAATTTTAAACAGAAGTTATATTTTTCTTGAAATTTGAGAAATATATAGTTTATTTAAAGATGGCTTTAACAATAACTGAGTAGAAGAAAACCTGATTTTTTCCTGTAGGATCTAATAAGGCCTTTGTGCAGCCAACAGTATACATCTAATAACAGACAATGCAAACAGCAAAAATGAACTAATGATAATAGGTAATATAAACTGAATTCTTGTACACGCTGATATAGTGTTTCATGCATTATACCTATGGTCCTCTTTAAAACTCTACAAGGTGTATTAATGCAATTTACCCATGAAAAGGTAAGTAAACTTGCATAAGATCATGCAAAAATTTTTAGATATATAAATTTATCTTAGTTTTTCAGATCTAAATAAAGCATTGCCCTGATGTGTGTGTGTGTGTGTGTGTGTGTGTGTATTTGATGACAACATTTGTCTAAAATAATTTAATTTCTAATGTTTAAGAACAAATCTTATGAGATATGGAAACAATAATGTTACAACAAGTTTTTTTTTTTATTTCTCATTTTGGGGGGAATTCTAATGAAATTAAAAACAAAACTAATAAAATTACCATGCTGTCTTTAAATACACTAATATAGGAATGTTTACTTTTCACAAAATATTATAAAATGTATGATTTTTGTTTTCTTATTATTTCTAAAAGAGCAAAAGTTACAATATTAATGATAAATTTTTAGTATAAATATGGAAAATATTTTAGATTTCTTAAGTGTTGTGATAAGATCTGTATATCTATTTGGAAACAAGCATATTATATTTGCCTTTAATTTCTCCAATTTTACTCAACATAATAAAATTAATCTGAAATACAAGAAAAATTTACATGACAGTAAAAAACTAGGTGTGTTAGGTGTTTGGAGTGTTCTTCTCCATAAACAAAATGATCATAATTAGAGAAACATTAAATTTTTATAATGATATTCTTAGTGTTTTGAGTGATGAGATAAAAATCAAATTTGTTTCTCGTAAATATAGAAATTATACTATTAGTATAACCATCCAGTTGGACTAACAAGTTTTATTCAACATGAACACAATAATTTAGAAAATAACCAAATCAACTAGAAGAACTCTTAGAAAAATAAAAAGTATAATGGTTTATAGATGTGCAGGAACAAATGACTAGTTATTTATTTATTTGATAAAATAAATATTTATTGAGTGCTTATTTTCTTTGTGACACTAATCTGGATACTGGAGTTGAGGTACTAAAGTTTTGGCAGAGATAGTCCTTGACCTCAGAGAGTTTATATTGTCTGGCAGAGAAGATAAAACACTAAAGTAAATGAAGAAAATAAATGTGTTATTTTCACTTTGTTATAAATACCAGAGCATAAATAAAACTGGGTATAGAAAGGAAAGCAATGTAAGAAAACACGTGATGAGAAGTAGCCTGCCATGAGAAGATTTAGAGATGATGCATTGCAGTCTAGAAAACAGAGATGATGAGGGATTAGAAGTGTGAACTTTCCTTTTGTATCAAGCAAACAAAGGTGACCGGTATGGAGGGGTGACATGAATGAGGGAGAGTGCTAGAAGACAAGGTAGCTGAGGAAGGAGAGCCACATCCCATGTGATTATGTAGGCAAGCCATAGGAAGATATTTCAAATTCATTGTAATTTCAAAGGAAAATCTTTGGCAAATTTGGTGCAGGGAACTTAAAATTTTAATAAGACACGTTGGTTGCTCTGCAGAGAAATGTACTCTGTAGAGCACTGGAGAGGGCAAAAGACGAAGCAGGAAGGCTGGGGAGAGGGAATTGCCTTTGCACAGGGTGAGAGAGGGAACTGAGCCAACAGAACCACAGTGAGATGGGGCCAGATGCTGTCAGACATTGAGAAAAGAGAATTTTGATCATCTGCCTGTGACCAAGGTGAAGGAAACAAGCACCTATGATTTTGGGTAGAGTTAAAAAGATGGTGTTATAATTGTATATTTGAAATAATGTGAAAAAACAGCTTTGAATAAAATCAAGACTTTTGACTGTCATATTTAGAACTTCTGAGTCATTTAAGTACACTTATTAGGTATTTGGACATATAAGCCAGGGAATAGCCCTACTAGACTATATTTATATATCCTTTAATCTAGGAGTCATTGCCATATAAATGTAGTTAAAGCCATACAACTAGATGAGAAAGATATCACATTATAAATCTATAAGATACAGTATTATAGCCCCAAATAAGCTTTATACAATATTTTATCCCCAAATAAGTATATTAGTTTGGACGAGGTAATTATAATTTAATGATGAGTTAGCAACTATTTAATGAGTTAAAAAGCATATATATTGACAATGAATACAATTACAATATTGTTCTTTTTTCCTCTGTAAATTTCAAGAATGTATATTTAATAAATATAATAGCTTTTAAAAATCATTCTAAATATATATGTTGCATATTATATATGACTATATGACATATATATATGAAGACTAAATCCCATTTAGATCAAGGTCAACATAATAATGCCTATAAGTATCCAGAGGAAATGTTTTGTCAGTTATCACAACGATATGCTATCATCCCTGACATGAGTACTAATGGTACAAGTCTATCCAAACTGTTCATGTGGAGCCTGACCAAAACCACAGGGGAGAACACATACAAATCCAGGTTGTATTACCACAGTCAGACTTAGAATGGATCTAAGAAACATCTAATCAAAGTACCTTATTATACAGTTGATGAAACTGACATCCAGGGAAGAATTGAGTGGCATAAATAAATTAATTAATTAACTAATTAATTAATCATTTCAGTACCTTCTCGCTTTCAGTTATGTAAAATGTGCAAAATAATCTAATGGATAGTTTTCATAGGCAAGTTACATACTAACTAAAATGAAGCTGAAAACTTGCATCATTTAACTTAAACAAAAACACAATTTTCTAAAGACTTAAAAATAATGTAAAAATAAATTTATAAAAACAAATAAATATGAAAAGAATAGGTGGGCTTTGGAGCACTTGAGTGTCTGTGGAAAGAGGCAATTTGAATCCATCTGATTATTTTTGGTATCATAAGAAATAATATAAATTTACTGTAGGCATTTAATAAAGAATAAGTTGACTAGTAAACAATGATTATTGTAAATACAAGCACTTCCTATGTTCTGGGATCGCACTAAGATCTTTACTTGTGCTAACTCAGTCGTCACATGAACCATTATGAGGTAGGCTCTATTATAGCCCATAATTTACAGATGAGGAAACTGAAGCCAGAAACAGTAAGTGTTTTGTCAAAAGTCACCTGGCTGCTAAGAGGTAGAAATGGTCTATAGTCCCAGACAGTCATTCTACAAGGTCTTCTCCTAATCACTCTGTGATACTACTTGTTCAGGAGGTGCATGCATTTAATGGCTCTGTTTAAACAATCAGATACATTCAGGATAAATACTGGGTCCTGAACCAGGTGTCAAGGGAGAAGGGGTATATGTGAGATGAGACGAAAAGTGGAGACTCCATCACAGAAAAACCAGAGGCGGTGATGTGAGCATTAGTGTGAGAGGATGGCAAGATGCAGAGCATAGAGACACATAAATAAGTCCCACCTGGGACTGCATGAGTCCGAGTCAGAGGGTGTAGAAACTAGACATAGGTGCACTGTCCAGGTGTATGGTTAGAGTCTAAGAGGTTTACATCTCATTGCTCCCTGCATCCCCACAGTCTTTTGTGAAGCAGATCCTACACACAGTGCCCTTTCAGCTGCTGGGTTACTCATATTGATCTTAGAGTCCTTGCAGTCTCAACTGTGAACGGTTTAAACATGCTAGGCCTTCATCAATCCATTTGAACATGTGAAGCTGGGATTGGAAGACTTGTATTAAGATTTTTATTTATTTTTGTTCATCATGATAAAAAAATTTCCCCAAACTACTCAATTGTTATGATTACTGTCACATACTGCTTAGACTAGACATTACCCAAGAATCTTGGAAGTGGCTACCTACTGGAGAGAAATTTCAAATACTTTTATTGGCATGTTGACAAAGAATACCTAATTAATATTGTGTAATAATATATATTTCTTGAACTTTAGTTGACATGGTCATTGAACATCCCACAAAACCTAAATATCTGAGCAAACACAATGGCTCCCAGTATCAAGGTGTTCCATGTAGTACTGGCTCTGTGGGCCACATTGCCTAGATAAATGTTGAGAACAATGCTCTTTTAGCAGATCAAATCATAGATCTTTCACAAAGTGGTCTCTCTGTCTCCATAATGGGAAATGGAGTATGTATTCTCACTATGTCCTCTCTTAGTCTCTCTTGTATATCAAATTTATGTGACCTATAAATATTAGTTTAAGGAGATGGAAAAAGAAAGATGTGTATCCCATTCACACACTGTGTTAAGGAATGCATATGTCTTTTAATTCTGAAAACTTATTTCTCTCCAAAATCCCTCACACAATGGAAAATATATTTTATTGAAATCTTCTATTTGGGAATATATACACTCTTTCTACTTGTTTAAGTAAAACTTGAAAGCAGACACATGACAGAAATATAAAGGCTAATTATATATTTTAAAAAAAGGAATTTGATCCATTAAAATGTACAGGTAATTATGAAAAGAAAAACAAAGATTTTAAAGGTCAGGGAAACAGCCATCTGCTTAACACCCTGGCCATCTGTGAAAGATAATTCAAGGCCAGTGAAAAGCTCAGAAGGCCCTAACTACTACCCAGCGAAATGCCTTTTATGTTAGTCTGTACCTGAACTTAAGGTAGAAGGCACAGACTGCATGAACATTAGTAACATCCATTTTTATGTTTAAATTAATTTAAATTTGACTTGTTAATTAGAGATAGTACCCAGTTTCTCATAATCAAATTACTACAGAGACCTTAAAGTTAAGTGAAAAAAATCATATTAATTTGCACATTCATTATGATTAGAAAACAATGTTCTACTGACTGATACTATGATAAAACTGGAAGTTTACAAAGGTATACATTCTATTTTTATATAGTACTATCTTATAATTGTTACTTTAAAAATATATAATAGTATATTTTAAAAAATTATATAAAAGGAAAATTGAGTTAATTAGCCAGCCAAATAATAAAATAACCATCTCAATTATTCCATCATAGTGTGATTTTTCCAGACAAAATTAAAATAACTGCATAAACTCCTAAATTAAATATAAATATAAATGTGTGTATGTGGGTGAGCCTGCATGTTATATGGCAAGTATTTTGTTTTTAATTTTTTTTTTTTATTGCTTTTAGAGAGAGAGGAAGGGAGAGAGAGAAACACTGATGAGAGAGAACATCAATTGGCTGCCTCCTGTATGCACTCAACTGGGAATCTGGCCCACAACCTGGGCATGTGCCCTGACCGGGAATCAAACCACAGCCTGGTGCATGGGTTGATGCTCAAGCACTGAGCCACACCGGCAGGGCATGGCTGGTATTTTGAATGACTAGATTCAAAATTATACATTGTTTTAAAACATCTTTAGACCTTTGAGAGTTCATTAAAAGCAAGATTTCTTCTTCCATTTGTACATCTCTATTATTTTACCCTTTGAATGTTTACTTTTTAATAACATTTTAAAAATGTTTCTGCACATTTCTTTATCTCCTGCCAATATCATTTCACCATATTTAACCCAATTATTTGATGATGCTTTTATAGAATATTCATTGTTCATTTGAGGAAAAAAGAGCTTAACTAATAATCTTAATGAATTATTTCATAGTTAGCTCCTAGCTAAATCTTAGATTTCCAAACAACAAAATCACACATTCTGGAAGGGTCATTCAAAAGAAACAAGTGTTGCCCTGGCCAGTTTTCTCAGTGGTTAGAGCATCTGCCTGCGGTCCAGAGAGACCTGGGTTGGGTTCCTGCTATGGGCACGTACCTCAGTTGCAGTTTGTCCCTGACCCTGGTTGGGTCATGCAGGTGGCAACCACTTGATGTGTCCCTTTCACGTCGATGTTTCTCTCTCTCTCTCCCTCCCACTCTATCTGAACAAAAAATAGAAAAATGTCCTCGGGTGAGGATAAAAAAGAAAGAAACAAAGTGTTAAATGCCAAGTCTTCACAGCAGTGCTGGACTAAAGAAGGAGAAGTAAACAACAGATAAAATTCTACTCATAGAGCCTGGATTCTAAAGTAGTAATGTATTGAGAAAGTTATATATTAGACATCATCATTAGCATATATGTAATAGAGAACAATAATAAAACTTACATATTGTAATAATGGCATCTTATTTAATTTTCTTGCCCTAAAGGTATATATTTATTTATTTATTTTTTGTTTTTTGTTCTGTTTTTCTTTCTTTATTATTGGATTTATTTTTTTTTTTTAAAGCCTCTTAGGTATAGACAACAGTATAGTGATTACCAGAGGGATAAGAGGATATGGGGGGATAAATGGTGATGGAAGGAGACTTGACTTGGGTTAGTGAACATGCAACACAATATATAGAAGATGTATATTTCTTATGCAAATAATTTTATTTAAAAAAGTAACTTTGGGTGCTATTCATTTCAATGAGTAAAAGTAACATTTACTGGTGAAATATTTGTCATCTGTATTTCATGAAGGAGATTATATACATATATGTGTGTGTATAATTTTGCACCTAAGTGTATATACACATGTACATATATAAATATATATTTGTATATCTAAATATACACATATTGGGATTGAGTGTCATCCCATGGATTGAGAGATCCTGGTTCAAATCCCAGTCAGGACACATGCCAGGGTTGCAGGCTTGATCCCCAGTAGGAAGCGTGCAGGAGGCAGTCAATTGATGTTTCTCTCACATCGATGTTTCTATCTCTCTCCCCCTTCTCTCTCTAAATAATTTTTAAAACATCAATAAAAAATAAAAATAAATATATATATGTAATAGGAAAAATGAGAAACAAAGCACATCTCTGTAAGAAAGGTATTAAGAACATGAAACTATTGCCAGCTGAGTATGAAGAGGTAGGGAGGTTTCTATTTCAGAGAAATCTTACTCTAAGAAAGAAAAATGAGATGTATTTGTGAATGAATAGGCCTATATTTATTTATTTATTTTTTGCATTATTACAAACTCTTTATGAATTTGATAAAGAAATATAGTGTAGACATATTGTGAATGATAGAGTCAAGGCTCTTTGGAAAAAAATAAATAAGAGCTGACAAAGCATGTTTGTGACCTAGAAATGACACTGCCACAGGTGATTAAGACTCCCAAGTTAGACCAGCTCCTGCTTGTAATTTGAAACTTGCTTGAGCATCAGATACCTTTTATGTGTGTAGAATAACCAGGAAAGTAATTGGTTCTACTTATAGCAAAAGCAAGTTCAGCATTTTGAGGGTTTTTTTTTTTTTCCTTTTCTTACTTGATGTACATTTTATCTTTACTCAGCTGAGACAAATGAAAAAAAAGACAAGGTTTTGACTCAGCATTTGTGCTCAGATTCATTAGTGTTATGTCCTGAAGAGGGGGGAAATTTAAACCCTTTCCTCTACTCTCTGCTTAAAAATGCAAATGATATACACCAAAAACATTTCCAAAGTATGTTAAAGTAAACGGAAAAGAAGTGGTGTTTATTAAGTTAAATGCTTCCTGACATTGATGCAATGCTTTATATATAACAAGATGTCTTATTACTCTTAATCTGCAGGTAATACTTTGGGAAATGTTGAATCATCTAGGGAGAATTTTAGAAAATACTACTCCGGGACATGACCTCAGAGATTATATTTTAATTGGCTTGTTAGAAACTGGCCTTTAATTTCTGAGTTGAATTTCTAATGCGTAGCCAAGGATGAGAACCACTGTTTCAACATATCCCCCCAGTGCTTTGACTTCATTTTGGAAGTTATTAATTTCCTTAAGCCTCTAGGGCATTTGAGTCAGCTGTAGATTACCTAAACCCACAGGCCTAATCTCTGATAATGAATAAGTAAAAGATTATTTGCCTTTGGATTTTGAATTTGAGCTTCCTATTCAAACAGAGATATACTATGGAGCCCTGGGCGAAAGCAATCATATGATCGATTTAACTTCCATTCCTGATTTAGCTCTACTGTCAGCAGTTTAAAACCCACTTTGATGACAAAGAGAGAGGAAGCTATGGATCCTGTACTGTAGTGTTATGGGGGACAAGCCCTGATTAGCATACTTACTACCTAATGGGCTCCACTTTCCTTCCCATTCTGGGTAAAATAGGGACTGTGGGAAAAAATCACAATTTTACCCCCTCTGCAGAGGCACAACTTCTCTCTCTATCTTCTCCATATTCTTCAGTCCAAGAAGCTGGCTACAAAGAAGCGTTTCAAATACTCTCAAAATCTGGGAATTACAGAAGTCAAAATAGTACCCACAGCATGTGCTGAGAAATGGCTAAAAAGAATACCATGGGAGAGAAGACATATTTTTACTTTTAAAATAAGAGAAAGGCTTAGAAAACAAAGATGAGAATATAATTCTCTAAACATAATGCAGATGATTACAATGGCTAACATTAAAAAATATGTCTATGCTAGAGCTTGTGGTGAACACATACAGTTTGTCTTGGCAGAACTCATTCTTAATATATAAATACAATTCAGAGAACACACAAGGATACATTTAAGGAACTGTTTCTCCCTTCTCTCAGCCACAATATTTATTTATTTATTTATTTATTTTCATTTTTATTTATTTATTTATTTATTTATTTTTATCCTCACCTGAGGACATTTTTTTCATTTTTTGTTCAGATAGAGTGGGAGGGATGGAGAGAAAGAGAGAGAAACATTGATGTGAAAGGGACACATCGAGAGGCTGCCACCAGCACACCCAACCAGGGTCAGGGACAAACTGCAACTGAGGTACGTGCCCTTAGTGGGAACGCAACCTGGGTTTCTCTCGACCGCAGGCCGACACTCTAACTGCTGAACCAAACCGGCCAGGACCACAATATTTATTTAAAGATGGCCAGTCATAACAATATTACAGTACTCTGGCCATGGTGGAGGGTCTAGAACCCAAACCAAAGTGCTCAGAATACTCTGGGTATTGACAGAGAGCAACACGGCACCTGTTAGCAGGCTATTGCTCTATTCTAGGCATCTTAGGTTCGTTCTTGCCTATTCTGCAAATTTCTTTACTCGATATATAATCTCTACCATTTTCCTACACCGATTTGAGCTGGGATCCTACTATTTGCATCCCTTAGTTTCCTGATCACTATAGTACATGATATAAATGTATGATGACATTTAATACTGTATTTGTAAGGATGCTATAGAATATAAGAAAGAGGACCACTGGTTTGTCATTTAACTTGCTGTAATTCTTTGAAGCAAGATATTTAATGACTTCTAAATCTCTCAGATAGGAGCTACGTCAGTGGTGTTATCATGAGAGTTGATGGAATTCTGCATATAATGTACAAAAAATGAAAAAAACAGATGTGAAAACATTATTAATTTTATCATTCACAGATTTTTTTTAGTTCAATAATACATTCTTTACAAGATCTTTCCATGTATGTGTTTATCCATCCTACTAATTATATCTTTTTCATTATGTTTTTCATTATGAAATTTTCCATTGTGTTTTCCACTGTATGCAGGGCTGCAACAAATAATGCTATTATGAGTGTTGCTTTATATCTCTGGATGTGTATTGTATGCATTGTCACAATACATGGAGTGGACTTTCTGAGTCATAGGATATGCTTATGTTTGCTGTGGGAGCTGTGAAACTACTTTTCCCTCCAGTGATGTGTGTCGGTTCCAATTGCTTCATTTCTTCAGCAACACTTGGTTTTTACAGCCACAAACCCACCCCTGACATGCCACATGCTCACATCTCAGTAGCTATAGTGACACATCACCTTAACTTTTATTTTTCTTCTCATATGTATTTTCAATCTTTCTCTAATTTATTGAGGACATTCTGCATATGTTAAAAATATGATCTGGATATCAGTACCTTGTCAGAAATATGTATTCAAAACATATTCTTCCCCTCTGTGACTTTTTAAAAAAATCCCCTTAATAATGTAATTTCATAAACAGAAGTTCTTAATTTTAACATTAAATCTATCTTCGTCTTTTTTTTTCTGGTGTCTTATTTAAGAAATCTTTGCCAGTCCCTTGGTTGTGAAATGGATGTTGTCTTCAAATCTATAATGTGTTGTTTTATATTTTACATTTTGTCCTATAGTCTGTTAGATTCACTGTTGTTTGTATTGTTTATATGGATAGAACTATCCTCTGCTACCTCTGTGCAGATTCTTTTTAAAATAAATCAAGGATCCACCACATAAGTATGGGTCTATTTATGGACAAATTATTGTGATTTTTTAAATTTTCTGGCCTATTGTTATGCGTATGCACACATATTGTTGAAAGTATTGCAGATGTCCCCCTTTTTCCCTTTGACCCCTTCCTCTCCACTCATACCCCCTCCAGCCTTCCCCAACCTAATGTCTGTGTCCATTGGTTCTGCATATATGCATATAAGTTACTTGGTTTATCCCTTTCCACCCCTCCCACCCCTTATCTCTCTGAGGTGTGTTACTCTGTCCCCTACTTCTAAGACTCTGGATCTATTTTGGTCGACATTTTATTTGTACACTGTTTCAATTGCTGTTAATTTGTAGTAAGATTCAATATAGGGTAGTGTACATTATCCAACATTATTCTTTTCTAGTGACTTACCTTTGACCTTATACTGTGACTCCTAACCAAGCCTCCTCCATCAGCCAGTGAAACCCTGGGTAAAATTATTAAATAGATACTGATGAGATTGATGTAATTTAATTACCAGAACCAAAGACCCGCGTCATTATTAAATTGCTACCTGTGGCCTCCAGCAATATTTAAATAACCTCTGAACCACTGGCTAGCAATTTTTTTTCTTAAATCACAATTTTAAAAGGCAGTGTTATTAAAATTAATTTTTTTATCAGCTGGCATATCAAAAATTTAATTTTAAAAATGTAAAAAATTAATTAATTTTATTTTTCACCACCACTCTTAATGTACAATGATACCTCGGTTCTTGAACGCCTCGGTTTTTGGCCAAATGGAGATTCGAGAAACTTTTGTCTCGGAATCCGAACAAATATTTGGAACTCGAACTTCCGAGATGAGCCGAGTTGAGCCGAATGGCGTTCATTCGGCCCAGCGCGCCTTGCTCGCGTCATCAGTGTGAGTGCAGAGAGAGAGTCACGCTTTGTGGACTCACGCTTTCCTATTGGTTTCATTGCTTCGGTTCTCGAACAATTCGGTTCTCGACCGTCCTCCTGAAACGAATTATGTTCGAGAACCGAGGTATCACTGTACTTGAATTGGGTATCCAAAATGTAAATTTCACAAGAGCAGACAAATTGTCTGGTCCACTGCTGAACTTCTTATAACTGGGCAATAGAACACATATCTCAGTGCTCTATAAATATTTATTCCAAAAATGAATAAATATACTTTATATTTTCAAATATGTATTTTCTTTTAGCTTCTTAAGTAAATAAGAACTTTTCAAACAAAAGTGTAAAGAAAGGTGCTGTTTTATTCTACATGTACATTAATGCTATTTAATGACAATCATCCCTAAAATGTATGGTTCTTATGTAATACAGAGTGTGGATTGACTAAATAGTTTCCCTTCAGGCATATCCAAACATGATTCATACCCATCAAGATGCTAAGTCCAGTCTTCTTAGAGTAAATAATGATATGTGAAAGACAGAAGATTATTATCTCACTTATATTGACAGGGAATGAGGCGAGGATCCTAGCTACAGAGTTATGAGAAAATAATAAGCATTTAAATTAATTGTGCTAACCCGAGACTAAGCAAGTATTTCTCAGTAAGTTCTGGTTTTAAAAGTTTTGCACGCGTACATGTGAGGAAGGCAGAATGGTCCTCTCAAATCTGTCCACATGTTAATCCTCTGGAGCCTGTGAAAGGATGACCTCACTGGGGAAAAAGGTATTCTGCAGATGTAATTCAGTTTATGGACCTTAAAAGATAGGGACTTGACCCTGGAGTCTTCAGTCAGGTTCAATCTTTATCACATGATCCTTTAAAAACAGAACTTCTGCCCTGGCCGGTTTGGCTCAGCGGTTAGAGCGTCCGTCTGCGGTCCGGAGAGACCCGGGTTCAGTTCCTGCTAAGGGCATGTACCTCGGTTGCAGTTTGTCCCCGGCCCTGGTTGGTCGTGCGGGTGGCAGCCACTCGATGTGTCCCTTTCACATCGATGTTTCCCTCTCTCTCTCTTCCTCTCTCTCTCCCACTCTATCTGTACAAAAAGTGGAAAAATGTCCTCGGGTGAGGATAAAAAAAAACAAAAAACAGAACTTCTCCTGCCCTGGCCTGTTTGGTGGCGCAGCGGTTAGACCCTCAGCCTGCGGTCCAGAGAGACCCGGGTTCAGTTTCCGCTAAGGGCACATACCTCGGTTGCAGTCTGTCCCCGGCCCTGGTTGGGTTGTGTGTGTGGCAGCCACTCATTGTGTACCTTTCACGTCCATGTTTCTCTCTCTCTCTCTCTCCTGCTCTATCTGAACAAAAAAATGAAAAGAAAAAAAAAAAAAGAACTTTTCCTGCTGGAGGTAAGGATGATGAGGCAGATAGTGACTGGCTGTTGCTGGCTTGGAAGACACAGGAGCCCGTGAGCCAGGGAGAAGGATGGCCTCTGGGAGCTGGGACTGTCCCGGGGGCTGAATTCTGTCAGATTCTTCTTCAGAGCTGCCAGATAAGAGCCAAGCCAGACACTTCCTCTGCTTTCTGTTGTGAGGACCCTAAGAGAGAAACCAACCGAGCCCACCCAGATTTCTGCCCTTCAGAGCTGTGAAATAATTAATTCATGTTGTTTTAAAATGTGTGGGAATTAGTTAAAAAAACAATAGGAAATAAATACCATATCCACCTATAGTCAAGTTACTGTCTAATTGTTTCCAGGTCCAATGCGTTTCTCTCCTTACAGTTTTTCTTTCTCTCTCTGACTTTAACATCTTAATCCCTGTACAGTGCCACTGCTTCTAAAATCCACAAAGTGTTATGCTGCTCAATTTTCATCTTCTATGATCTCAATCTCATAAAGAAAAAGATCTATTTACTGGGCAAAACCATGGGTGTAGACCCAGAAATTTATGCCGGAGACTTATTTTGCTTATTCTTTGTCATCTCAAACTAAATCTTTCACGTTGTTTTCCAGTGATGGTGGTATACAGCTACTGTCCTTACTGTGAGGCATTTTTAATGGCCTTTGGGGATACAATCGGACATCTCTATACTATTTTCTGAGTTCCTCCAATATATTGTTAAAACACATCAGCTTCTTCCTGCTATCCTCCAATGCCCAATGCATTGCATAGCATCTTATCTTTTTACAATATAGTATATGCTTTGACTTGCTACACAGCTGTTATCTATTATTTAACATCACCCGCCCATCTTTCCAAGCTCCTGCTCAGAAAAACTTCAACCAGGAAATCGTCCAATGCTTGCAGAATCCTCGACTTTCTGGAAATAGAATATACAGTAAAAATATTATATATATGTAGTATTTTACTGACCCCATGTAATGGTTTTTCACACTGTATATTTAAAATTGATACATCTTATAATTGATCATTTGCCATAATTTAATTTATAAACTTACTTGTTTTTTTAATAATAAATAAAAAAATGCTATAGATAAAAATTAATGGCAAGCTAGTTTTGATGAAATACAGTATATGCATGAGTATGTGTTTAATATATAGATGAAAATATATGTTTACATACACATATACATACATATGTTTGTGTCTTTCTGAGATATATTTCGATGAAGGCATTTACACACATTAATAACAAACAACAGAAACATCTGCTTCCTGAGTTTATCAGAAGTGCTATTTACAAGTGTATAAAAATTATTAGGGTCAGGTTTTTAGTGTTGTGACTGTGGTGGTTGTTTTTACTCCAGATGTTTTCTGTAGGTGTCATTGGATGTTCTCTCTTTCTGAACAAGAGTTATTCACATACAAAATATTGGACAATATTCTGAGATGAAGCAAAACCTCATCTTTCTATTGCTGTAAAAGATTTCACCTACAGAGATGAGACCATGAAATATTTGGGCCCAAATATAGTTTCTAGAGGTGGGAGGGGACAGGTAATAAAAACATAGAAAAGAATGCTAAATCTTGAATAATGTAAACATGTAAGGAACAGGAAGAGGAAGCCAAATAGAAGAGCTAGTTGTAACATCTGAAGGAGAAGAAAGCTGTGTTATTAAATAAATACATAA
This sequence comes from Molossus molossus, assembly GCF_014108415.1. NCBI lineage: Eukaryota > Metazoa > Chordata > Mammalia > Chiroptera > Molossidae > Molossus > Molossus molossus. The sequence continues at coordinate 24,695,538 of NW_023425366.1, read as the reverse complement.
AAACCAGAAAAATGAGGAGATTCCAATAAGGAATATCAGTCATAAGCTACATTTAACTAGACTTATTCTTAATTATCTCTTTAATGAAAATCCAATATCAATAATCAATATCTATTTTTTTAAAGTTAGGCACATGTGTATGACAGACTCCTGCAAGTTATTCATTCAAGAAAACAGAACCAATGTACAGAACATGTAAAAAATGATGCTAATAGCATTGACTTCAGAACACTACTGTTTCTGAAACTAAGATTGACAGGTTGAATAAGGAACATCAGCTTCAAGTTTCTCAAATATGTCATTTACTGTAGGGAGTAAAAGTAACCCCCAAACGCTTTAGACAAAAATCTTTAATACAGTAAAATTGTTTAAATATGTCATTTATCCATTAGGCTGTCATCCAACACTCCCACACACAATGAAATGCATGCTATTTGACAGCTGGAGCTGTGTGGGAAGATCTCTGCAGTGAAAAGGCTAAAATAAATGCCCAAAATATATTGCATAGAGGGTATTTCAAGTTAGAAAAAATAATATGGAATTAATGTAAATATTCTCCACATCTGATATTGTTTAGAAAAAATAATAATAGCATACTTACTCTTAAGCAATTTACCTGTTAATGAAAGAAAAATCTAAGTCAGGATTAGATAATAGCAAAACAGTAGAAATTAATACAACTGAATATATCCATAGCTAAAATTCAAATGAAAAAAGATTCAATTAACTTATTGATAGAGGAATTATTTAATTTAGAAGCACACATATAATGTAATTTTATATACATCAGTACCTATATTGATTTATTGATAATAAAACACAAATTGTTTTTCCTATGAATCATGTGTAATTCATTTCTGGCACAATGCCAATTATAGAAAGATTTGTCCATTTCAAACTATAGCCTCATTGGTTCAAAGTAGCAGTGAAAACCAAAAGTGACAACATCATCCCACCAACACCACCACAAAACTACACTTAAGCTTGTAGTGACAGGTGTCCACCACTAGGTACTTCCCATATAGACTTCATAAATTCTGCAACAAATTTGCAAGAAAAATTCTCTTACTGTAATTAAACAGACTGTAGAACTAAAATTCAAAATGTTTAAATGATCTTCCCTAGGTCTTATAATTGTAGGAAAGATGATTATGGAGTTTTGACCAGTTATATCTCATTACATAGCCTATTGCCTTTCCAGTTAAAATCTAATTTTTTTCTGTTTCATACATTGTGTAAAGTAGTATAGATTTTGAGCTGAAAATTTTTTTTAGACCTACCCATGAAATAATTTGCGATAGCCTTAAATCTTTTGCTTATTTTCTTTGGGCCCTAGTTTTCTTATTTAAAAAACAGTAAAGTTGATATGAGTTTCCCTCTTTGAAATATATTTTACCCTTTTCTATAAGCTCTAAATTTGGCAAAATTTACATTCTTTCAGTCAATAATTGTTTGAAATATCATGTGCTTTTTCATTGTTATAGGTGTTGAGATTTGTGGTTGAAAAGGCAATCAAAATCCCACAGTTTTTAAGTTATTTGGTTATAAATGGTATGAAATAACTACGTTATCTAATATAGTCATTGTACATGTATACACACATGTATGATATAAGATACACACACATATATAGCATTTACCATATATGTGGGCTAAAAAAAAATCCGGCTGTGAAATAAGATTGTGACTGATGGGAGATATTTAAAAGAGCACTAAGATGGTCTCTGTGAGGTCACATCTGAACAGACTCTAATGAAATCAGCTCATGCCCTGCAAAAGAAGTAAGGAATGTCCTCAAAGGCAAGGGAACAAACACCCTAAGGCAAGAATGAGCTCCTTGTGTTTTAGGATCAGCATGAAAACCTGCATGGCCAGATTAGAATGAGCATCTGGAAGTGTATCCACTTCTCATCCACTGCAATCGCCTAAGACTGTACCAATATTTTGTTTCTTTTTGATATTGCAAAAGCCTCCTCTAGGTATTCCTGCTTCTGCTAGTAATCCCTTTCAGTTAGCCCTCTATAGATGACAATAGATATTTGTTCAACAGTCAACTCTATTTCATTATTCAAAAACTTCCAATAGATTATAATCATATTCAGAATAAAATAAAAGCTGATTAAAATGGTCTAAAACTCTCTACTTGTCTATCTGTTATAGGGCTTGCTGATGGAGAGGTAAGAAAGTGAAAGAGAAAGGTGAATTATGGAAGGTTCCAGATTTTGACCTAGGTGGGAAAACAGTAAGGCCATCAGTTGAGATGTTGAAATCGAGCGAAATAGCTGAGAGAAGAATTTTAGGTAAATAAGATTATATGTTGGAGGAATTATGCAAGAATGACTAATTATGATTCAAGTGTATATAAATGATGAAGAGAAAGAAAATAAATCAGGCAAGCAAATATTTTATGAGATAGAAGTATTCCCTGGGAACATCATAGATTATCTCTCAACAATAACAGATAGCATGCATAACATTTCATATATAGTCTTAAAGACAGTGGTATTTTTAAAGATGGATAATGTTTGAGAAGAAGCAATACATTATAAGGAATTTGCCTATGTCTACTTCAGGTACACAGAGAATAAAAGAAAAGATATACTCAGTCTCACACACACACACACACACACACACACACACACACATCGTTCTTTTAGGGAATAACTAGTTTTCAATTAAGTTAAAAGTACATTTATAAAAGAAATGGAGCTCACTAGAAGAGTTTTACTTATAACAATGTTTCAGGAACTTGAGGGTCAGATTTGGGGTGGGGATGGAGAAGGGAGGAAGTGTTAGATTGGGTCAAGCGAAGATATGACAGCTCTACAAGGAAGGGAGACTTGGATATCTGTCAGAACCATAGTACATGAGCACAATATTTCCCATGGCTGAGTGTTCAGGGACACAGTGCAAAATGGACCACTTAGAAAGCTGATGTGTGGGTGGGAGGGGGGATGGATAGTAGGGGCACTAGAGAAGCATATGAAGATTTAAATGGATGTCTAAACGTTGGTTTTTGTTTTTACTTTTCCCGATTTCCCCTTCATGGTAGAAAATGAAGATATCTTCACTTCAATTATCTTTCAAGAACCAACACCATATGAGCTTTTAAGACAAATTAACTAGAAAGTTTTAGAGATGAGAATTAAAATTGAGTCCAACATGGCATTAGACTTATAAATAGAATAAATCTATCTTTCAGCATAAATTGAATGCTACATTTTTGTGCTTCTCTCTTTTATGTACTTTTTGTTACAATAGAAACGTCCTCCATGGCACCATAAATCAATTTAAATCTTGTCAAATCTTTCCTGAGGTAAAAACCATCAACAACTGAAAAAAAATTCAATGGGAAAAGTGTAGTGTTACAAAGAGAGATCTCATCAGGCAGGCGGTCCATCTAGAACCACGTGTTCAGGTTACCCCTGGCACCTGCTGTGTGGGAGCAAACTGAGCACTCCAAGATTTCCGCGGCGGAAATGGGTCTAGTGGCATTCTTCCCTGTCTCTAAATCATTTTTAACATGACATGTTCAAAAGCGAATGTCATCTCGTGGCTGACTGTACTTTGTGTGGAAGTGCACTGCAGAAGTAAGTGCGTGTATTTCAGTCAGATAACTAAGCACTTCGGGTCCAGCAGAGCTGAGCAGCGAAGGTGGCGCCCGCCGGACGCTGGCCTGTTTGACTTGACAGCGGTGGGACACTCCCTTATTCGATCTCTTTTCGCCTCGGTTTCTCCAACAGTAAAATGTGGAGAGCTGTGATATCCACATCATAGGCTTAGTGTGACAGTTCATGAACACAAACACTTCAAACTTTATGATGAATTATAAGAACTTGTTGACTTCTAACACTTAAATAAACTACTTGTTGTTTATTATATTTGTTCATTAAATATTGGCTGTTATTGCCGATATTTTGAATCTTACTCAATGTTCAATAAATAAAAACATTGTGATGTTAGATAAATTTTTATTCAGAATATATAACATATGTTCATATATATATGAATATCTTTATCAGTTTTTCACATTTTCAATGGGATAAAAATCTCATTTTAAGAATATAGAGCAGTACACAGAAAAGCTGGAGAAAACCAAAAATACAAGACATTGAATCATGTTCCTAATGAAGAGATAAGGGGTGTGCAGCAGACCACTTATTTTTAAAATGTCAAATGACACTAAATTGAGTGTTCTTGGAACTACCTTGGAAGACACACATCGCTGTTAAGAAAGATCGAGAAATTAGCGATGAGCTGTCAAGGCAGAAGGAAGTTCTGAAGGAATCATTATAAAAATAATGCTTCCTGGTAGAAAGTAACAAAGAAAATAAGAGGAAGAAAACATAGCTGCCAGAAGCTTAAAAATAACCACCGAATGATAGTGAATCTTCAAGTAGAGATATTAATGTAAGGCAAGGTGCTTTGTCCACATTTCTCAGGATTTTTCAAAAGTAATAGGCTACGGATTGAACATTGAATTTATAGTTGTTCTGTTACTTAACAAGCCTTTATGACACTTGATCATTTCACAGTCCAGGCTTGGGGAAAAGATAAGAATGAGCAGGTTCACATGACAACATCAACTAGCAACCATATAACTCAGTGGCTGCTATGCTGTAGTTCGATATGTCCGCATGGGAAATGTTTTCACTGCGAGGTTGGATCTTGATTTCTTTATTTAGGCCTTCTAATACCGAGTAACACAGGCATACCTTGCTTTATTGCACTTCTCTGAGTTTTGCAGATATTGTGCTTTTTAAAAATTGAAGGCGTGTGGCAACCCTGCATTGAGCAATTCTATCAGCACCATTTTCCCAAAAACATTGCTCACTTTTTATCACTGTGTCACAGTTTGGTAATTCTTGCAATATTTCAAACGTTTTTATTACTGTTTGATATGGTATATCTTAGAAATATTACGGGCTCGGTTCTAGATCACCACAATAATGCAATATCACAATAAAGTGAGTCACACAAACTCTTTGGTTTCCCAATGCATATAAAAGTTACAGTTAAACTATACTATAGTTTATTAAGTGTGTAATAGCAGTATGTCTGAAAAAAAAATAATGTGCATACCTTGATTTAAAAATACTAAACTTTTGCTTTGACTGGTTTGGCTCAGCGTTTAGTGTCAGCCTGCGGTCCAGAGAGACCCTGGTTCAGTTCCCGCTAAGGGCATGTACCTCGGTTGCAGTTTGTTCCCGGCCTGATTGGGTCATGCGGGTGGCAGCCACTCCATGTGTCCCTTTCACATTGATGTTCCTCTCTCTCTCTTCCTCTCTCTCCCTCCCACTCTATATGAACAAAAAATGGAAAAATGTCCTCGGGTGAAGATAAAAAAAAAAATTACTCAACTTTCTCCTTATCAGAAATAAGGCCGTTTACTTATCAGTTGTGTGTTCACTAGAATGACACTTTTCATTTCCTTTAAGAACTTTTCTTTTCAATCACAACTTGGCTAACTTGTGCAAGAGGCCTAGCTTGTGGCCTCTCTTGGCTTTACTCACTACCTTTAGTTATTTCTAGCTTTTGACTTTAAGTGAGAAATCTGCAACTCTTCCTTTCACTGTAACACTTTGAGGTCATTCTACGGTTAATAACTGGTCTACTAGGAATATTGTTGTGTCTCGGGGAATAAGAAGGCCCAAGAAGAGGGCATGATTCGTGGTTCCTCAAAACAATTACAGTTGTAACAGCAACAATCACTAATCACAGATATTATTATTTTAATATATTATTTCAAAATGCTCCCTGACAATGCATGCGGTCATCCAAGAGCTCTGATGCAGATGTTCAATGAGATTAATGTTTTTATGTCTGCTAACATGGCATTCATTCTGTAGCCCCTGGATCAAGGAGTAAGTTCAACTTTCAAGTCTCATTATTTAAGAAATAGATTTTTGAAGGCTATTGCTGCCATAAATAATGAGTCCTCTAATGGAGCTGGGCAAAGTAAATTGAAAACCTGAAAAGGATTCACTAGATGCCTTCAAGAACATCTGTGATTCATGGAAAGATGTCAAAATAGCAACATCAGCAAGATTTGGAAGACGTTGCTTACAACCCTCAGAGATGACTTAGAGAGGTTCAAGACGTCAGAGGAAGAAGGGACTGCCGATATGGTAGAAACAACAAGAGAATAAGACTTAGAAGTGGAAACTGAACATGTGACTGCATTGCTGCAATCTCACCATAAAACTTCAACAGATAGGAGCTGCTTCTTGTGGATGAGAAAAAAAAGATGTGGTTTCCTCACATGGAGTCTGTCCAGGTGGAGATAGTGAGAAGATTGTTGAAATGAAACAAATGATTTAGAATATTACATCTACTTCCCTTTTATTTTTTTATTTTATTTTATTTTTTTTATCCTCACCCGAGGACATCTTTCCATTTTTTGTACAGATAGAGTGGGAGGGAGAGAGAGGAAGGGAGAGAGAGAGAGAGAGAGAGAAACATCGAAGTGAAGGGACACATCCAGTGGCTGCCACCCGCACGACCAACCAGGGCCGGGGACAAACTGCAGCCGAAGTACGTGCCCTTAGCGGGAACCGAACCCGGGTCTCTCCAGACCACAGGCCGACGCTCTAACCGCTGAGCCAAACTGGCCAGGGCTCTACTTCCCTTTTAAAGCAGTGGCAGGGTTAGCAAGGATTGATTACAATTTTGAAAGAAATTCTAATATGGGTAAATGTTATCAAACAGTATCACATGCTACAGAAAAATTCTTAACAAAAGGAAGATTGGATTGATGTGACAAATTTCATTGTTGTATCATTTTTAAAAATTGTTACAGCCACCCCAACATTCAGCAACCACCACTCTGGTGAGTCAGCAGCTATAAAACATCCAGGCATGACCCTCCACCAGAAAAAAGATGACAACTTGCTGATAGTTCAGATGATGATTAACATGTTCTACCAATAAAGTATTTTAAGTAAGATATTTACATTTTAGACTTTGTGTTTTTAGACTTTGTGTTATTGCACATTTAATAGAATGCAGTATACTCTAAACATAACTTTAATAAGCACTGGTAAACCAGTAATGTGTGTGACTTGCTTGTTTGATTGTGATACTTGCCTTATTGCAGTGGTCTGGACCTGAACCCACAATATCTCCAAGGTGTGCCTGTGAATACCAAAATGCCCTCAATAGTAAGACCAAAAAAACCCAAAACAAAACAAAACAAAAAAAACTGTTTGCAATATGTTAGAAATACAAAGTCAAAGGACTTATGAAAGTATTTTTATTAGTTTTTGATTTTTTATTTGAAGAGGAGAATGAACAGGGTGAAATACTCCTTCATCTTTTATGGAAACACAGTCTCTCCGTTTGTTCTCTTGTTGTTTGCTGTTTGTTCTCTCCCAGCACCTAGAACAGTGATGAAACATAATATAAATGTTGGCTCAATGCAATTTCTTGAAAGAAAACAACAAAATAAAATAATTTAAAAAAGAAAGATTAAAAAGTAGAAAGGATAAAGGAGAAGGGAGGGAGGGAGGGAGGGAGGAAAAAGAAAAAAAAATAAATGTGTTCCTCTTCTACAACTTAACATGTTATTTTTCTCACTTTCAACAGCATTTGAGTACTGTGCCCAGGGTCACAGCTTTTTTTTTTTAAATATGTTTTTACTGATTTTTTTTAGAGAGAGAGATAGAAACATCAATGTGAGAGAGAAACATTGATCAGCTGCCTCCTGCACGCCCCTCACTGGGGATCCAGCATACAACCCAGGCATGTGCCCTGGCCAGGAGTCAAACCAGGACCTCTCAGCTCAGGGGATGACACTCATCCACTGAGCCACACTGGCCAGGCAACGAGAGACCTAGCCAACATATTTATCGTACAGTCCTGGCCAAATTGCTTAAATTTTGTGTCCCCAATGTGTCATTCTTAAAATGTAAATGATATAAATTCACAAGTAATAATAATAATAACAAAGCAATGTTTCTTGGATTAAATGAGATATTACCAGTAAGGAGTGAACATAGAGTAAAATTGTTTGTGGAGGGTTCTAGTCAAAGCTATACTTACAATAAAATCACAAAACAATTAAGACAAAAAAATAAAATGATTTTAAAAAGAAATGGAGTGAGGAGAAAATCATTCTTCTAGAGAACCTAGTGTGAGAAAAACAACTGGAAATGAGCAGAGCTTTTGTGATAAGTTTCTTCACATCTAAGGCAAGTACATGAACATGATGAGTTTCCGGAGTCTAATTATCCTGTGAAAGTATGCTCAGCAAACCATTAGGGAAAGTCAAACGTTTCATGGAAAAATAAAATGTGAATGAAATTTTCATATAGGGACCTGAAGCAACAAACTTGATAGTTTCTTCAAAAGTATCATGTCAAGATGTTTGTAGGGACAATAGTCACAAGATAATTTCTCACCATTAAACAGAGAACATAATGCTAACACACTGCGTTCTCTCTCATTGTTATTACAGGAAGCTAGAGTATTGTCATTATGTAACATTCTACTAAAAAAATCTGTCAAATCCAATGTTTCATACATGGCTTAGGGCAGAGAGATTTTGTATTCCTCATATAAAGGTAAAAACTCAGTAGTGTTTCTGTATTTTAAATTGAATGCTATTTAAGCATAAGAGCAATACCAGTTTAATATATTTTATATTGCCCTATAAAAACATATATACTGGTTGTTATTTTTTATTGTTTTCAGGGCTATTTTGTAACTTCTCTGCTTAATGACAGCATTTTCCTTTTGAGATGTGATACAGAGAAGCAAGGGAAAAAGTCAATCTTGTGCCAGTGCCATCTCTGATTTCTGCATCAACATTCATATAACTGACAGTTTTACCCCACAGGCAGCTATATGGGAATGTAGGCGCAGAAGGAAAATGACACTGAACAGTAATTAAAGGTCTACGTCACCATATTACTATGGTTTGTGTTCTACATTCCGGGCTTGCACTTGACCCATGATTGTCACTAGGCACCTCTGTGGGAATTCTATTACAGTCCATTCATTGCACACAGAAAATCCTGGGACGTTTTGAGAAGCAGGAAAATTTGTGTTGGTAGGTTTTACAGTTTGTGACTCTGCCTTGTTCTTTGATGGATAAGAGAGTGATAATATGTGGTCCATGACACAACCGCGAGAAAAAAAAATCAGCTTAATACAACTTGCAAAGGTGTCTTTTATTGAAAGTTTCAGCTTCCTGCTTTGCTATAATCACTCAAGTCAATTCTCCTGAGCACATAAAATACTATTTCTACAGTGTTTAGATTTAGTAAAACGCAAGTATCCAGCCAGCACACTGTATTTAGGTCCCAGAGGAAATTACAATGAAAAGATTTTTGGAACGTTTGTTTGTTCTGGCTTATCACAAGGTAAATGGTAATTATACTTGGACAAGGCACAGGTGAATAATGACTTCCTGGGAGGTACAGAGCTCATATAGTGCATGGACAGGAAAAAATATTACCCATAACACGGTGTCTCATTTTTTTAGTTCCCAAATAAACACATCTATTTACCCCTTAGAATTTCCAATATTCAAGTTTGAATGGGAAATTAATGTGAGATTGGATTAGAAGATGATTGTTGTTTTACAGTGAAAAATGAAAGCTTTCTGATACATAGTACATTCAGACTGTATTGATACAATGACTCATATTTTCTTCTCAACATTATATGTTTCTGTAGAAATATAAATGTGCATACTTTTTCTTGCTAACTTCTAGGGTTTAAACATTAAGAACAGGTTTCTAGCATATTAAACCAAAATAAAATATCTGAGCTGCAAATAACCAAAAATCTAATATAAAATGACATACACATACAAATTAATTACTGAATATAAAAAGGTCTGACTACTGGATTAATCAATTTGTATTTAAATTTTGTAAATGTTTTGTTGAAAATCTGGTTTTAGATATTTTTAACAACATTTTTTTTCTGTCTCTCATGCTTAGTACTCTTTTGATTCTTGGATGTATCTGTATCCTCAGTTATCTTACAATATGATCACAAGATGATTATAGAAATGGTAGGGCTCAAATCCTGACAAAAGACATTGAGCTAAATCTAAGGATGCTTCTTCATTTTTTAACTTTCAAGAGTAGTAAGCATTTTCCAGAATCCCCCTAGAAAATGTCTTCTCATGTCTCATTGATCAAAATTGTGGAATATGCTCATAACATCCCTGCCTAAATCAGTGACTAGTGAGAGGAAAGGGATATTCACTGGCAAGAGAAATTGCACCATAATAATTGAATTAAATTAATGCTTCTTAATCTTCACTATGAATGATAATCATCTTGGGGGATGTTATAAAACTGCAGGCAGGGGCTCAGTGCCTGCCTCCAAAAATTCTCATGCATTTAATTTGGAGTGGGGTCTGGTAATTAGTAATTCAAAAAAAAAAAATTGAAGTAAATATGAACAATATCTTTGACTAATTGGGCCCTCCAATTATTATTGTGTCCACTCAATTGAGGAATATATACTAAACAAACTTTCAGTTCCCCTACAGAGAAAAATAGATAAATTAACTTAGGTGAAGAACTAAAAGTTCTATAGCAGAGAACCTAGAATGACAAAAATGCCTCTGTGGGAAACAGCCGATGGGCCAGGACAGCAGATGTCTTAAATGGGGTCAGAAAATGTAGGAGACATGTTTTATTTAATTCTTCTGATCCATGGGCACCAGATATCTTTTCATTTGTTTGTGTCTTCTTCAATTTTGTTCATCAAAATTTTGTAGTTTTCCATGTAGGGACCTAATGTCTATATGTTAATTTCATATCTTGTAGTTTAACTCAACTCTTTGATTAGTTCCAACAGTTTTTTGGTTGAGTCTCTGGTATTTCCTGTATATAAGGTTATACCATCTTCAAATAAAGACAATATTACTTCTTCCTTTCTGGTTTGGATGCCTTTTATTTTATTATCTTGCTTGATTGCTCTAGCCAGGACTTCTAGTACCATGTTGAATAAGGGTGTTGAGAGTGGGCACCTTTGTCTTGTCCCTGATCTTACAGAAAAGCTTTCAACCTTTAACCACTGATTATGATATTAGCTGCGGGTCTATTATTTACAGCCTTTATTATGTTGAAATCTGCTCTTTCTCTACCTAATCTGTTAAGGGGTTTTGTTATGAAAATATGTTGTATTTTGTCAAGTGATTTTTTTTTTCTGCATCTATTGAGATGATCTTAAATTTTTTTAAATCATTTATTCTAAAAATAAATGATCTATACTCTATTACCAACAACCATTATCTAGTAGCTATGAATTAGTTTATAAACTAACCTGGTGGTTTTATGGTATAGTTTGGGCTGAAAGAAAATTCCATAGGCTAAATGCCTAAGAGGCAACTCTTTTCTCTTACTGTGAGTTATTTTGTTTTTCTGTTTTGTTGTACATTTTCTAAGGCCATTTACACTCCCTTTCTTCTTGCTGCTCTTGCCAACTTTGACACTAATTCAAACTAAGTTCTTTCATAATTCTAAATCTCAAATTTGCAAAGTATAATTAAAGGTATCCCAAAGTACTGTATGAAGGAAAATACAGGGCTCAAAGAAATACAGCATTTTAGTTTTCTATATTTCTTGTGTTTCTTTGAACAAGCCTATTGTTATTAAAATAAATTTTGCTGGAAAATATTTCAAAAAATAAATAAATAAATCATTCATTCTATTAATATGGTGTCTCTTATTTATTGATTGCATATATTGAACAATCTTGGCATCCCAGAGATAAATCCCATTTGGCCATGGAGTATTTTTCATTTTAATTTGCTGTTGAAATTTACTTGCTAATATTGTGTTGATACCCTTTGCATCTATATTCATCAGAACTATTGATTTGTACTTTTATTTTCTTGTAGTTTCCAGATAACTTTAATATAATGGTAATGCTGACCTAGGAAAATGAGTTTGGAAATAGTTCCTCCTCTTCAATTTTTTGAAAGACTTTAAGATGGATCGGTGTTCATTATTCTCTAAATATTTGGTATAATTCTGCAAAACTATCTGTTCCAAGGCTTTTCTTTGTAGGGAAATTTTTTTATGACTGATCTAATTTCCTCACTCATTATTGATCTGTTTATATGTTCTATTTCTTCATGATCCAACTTTGTATATTATACCAAGTTTCTAAGGATTTGTAAATGTTCTTTTATTAAAGAATTATTAAAATGTCTACAATGCTAAAAGATACTTGTAAAGTCAAAGCAATTCCTAACAAAATGACCACAGTATTTTTTATAGAAATAGAAAAAGAAGTTTAATTTGTATGGAATCACAAAATTTTCTGAATAGCCAAAGCAATATGAGAAAGCAAAACAAAGCTGGAGGCATCACACTGTGTGTTTTTAAACCATTTTACAGAGCTATAAATATCAAAATAATATGATACTGGCATAAAAATAGACACACAGACAAATAGAATACAACCAATAGCTCAGAAATCAACTCTTGTTATATAGTCAACTAATAGTTGGCAAGTGAGCCAAGATTACTCAAAATGTAAAGAATAGTCTCTTCAATAAATGATGTTGGGAAAACTGGATAACAACATTCAGAATAATGAAATTGAACCCTTATTTTATAACACTCACAAAAATTAATTCAAAATAGATTAAATACATAAACATAAGATCTGAAACTGTAAAACTTTAATCAAAAACATAGGGAAAACTTTCCTTGACATTTGTTGTGGCAACAATAGAACATCAATAAAAAGAAAAATAAATAACTAGGACTACATCAATCTAAAAAAAAGAACTTCTGCATAAACACAAGGCGTTAACAAATTGAAAAGGAAACCTACAGAATGGGAGGTGATATTTGTAAATATAAATCTGACAAGAGGTTTAAATCTAGAAGATTAAGAAACTCCTTGAACTCAATTGCGAGAAAATGAACACTCTGATTAAAGAATGTGCTGAATAACTACCCAGTTTTCCAAAGAAGACCTCCAACTGTCAGTCACATGCAAAGATTCTCAATATCACTAATCATCAGGTAAATGCAAACCAAAATTATGAGCTATTACCTCACACCTGTTAGAATGGCTATTACCAAAAAGACAAGAGATATATATTGGAGAGATGTAGAGAAAAGAAAATCCTTGTGCACTTAGTAGTCTCAAAAATCTAATGCGTAGAAAGGATAAGAATTTTCTACCTACTTCATTTCCAGCTCTTCATTTGCATTTTCTTTGTGAAATGTTTGCCTCTGTATTTCCTATTTTAGTGGTAAGAGGTTCAACTCATTTAAAGTGGCTAGTCTTAAATCAATGTTATTTCAACAATTGTATAAAATAAACCACTTGCATGCATTTTATCGAAAATTGCATTCAGCATGGGGTATGCATTTAATCCATAATGCTTTAAAAGAAACAATATCTGAAGTAAAATATATAAAAAGTATAGGGTGTCGATGGGGGAAAAAGGAGAAACATCTGTAACAAAAACAAATTAAAAATAAATAAATAGTATAATAGAGATAAAGTTTAACATGCTGAAATATAAATCTACATTAACTTAGCTTTATTTTCTTAAAAAAAGAAAGACTATTGCATTAAAATTAGAAAAGCTTAATTTGGAAACATATCTAAGTATGCATTCAAATTAGACATAGTGTATCTTTTTGTTTGTTTGTTTTTCCCCCAATTTTTATTAATTTATTTTTGTTACATATGTTTCTCTTTTTTTCCCTTAGACCCCCTCCTCTTCATCCTACCCCCCACCCCCCTAGCATTGTCTATGTCCATTGATTATGCATACATAAGTTCTTTGGTTCATCTCATACATCCTCCCCTCCTCACTACTCTGAGTTTTGTCTGTCTGAACCATACTCCTTTCTATGTCTCTGGGTCTATTTTATTCATCAGTCTATTTTATTCATCACTATATTCTACAAATAAGTGAGATTATGTAGTATTTGTCTGTCTCTTATTGGCTTATTTCACTTAGCATAATACTCTCGAAGTCCTTCCATGTTGTCTCAAAGGATAAAAGATCTTTCTTTCTCACAGCTGCATAGTATTCCATTGTATACATGTACCACCATTTTTTAATCCACTCATCTATTGATGGACACTTGGGCAGTTTCCTGATCTTAGCAATTGTAATTATTGCTACTATGAATAATTGCTGTTTCAGGCTTCTAAGTATACATTCCCAGAAGTGAAATCACTGGTTCAAATGGCAATTCAATTTTTAATTTTTTGAGAAAACACCACAGTGTTTTCCACAGTAGCTACACCAGTCTGCATTACCACCAGCAGTGTACTAGAGTCCCCTTTCCTCCACACCTTCGCCAGCACTTCTTGTTTAATGATTTGTTGATGGCAACCATTCTGGCAAGTGTGAGGTGATACCTCATTGTTGTTTCAATTTGCATCTCTCTGATGATTAGTGATTTTGAGCATTTCTTCATATGTCTCTTGATCATTTGTATGTCCTTTTAGAAGAGGTGTCTAGTTAGGTCCTCTGCCAATTTTTTATAGAGTGTATGAGCACTCTATATATTTTAGAAATTAACCCCTTACCTGATGTATCATCAGCAATTATGCTCTGGCATACAGTGGGTACCCTTTCCATTTTGATGGTTGTTTCTTTTGCTGTGCAGAAGCTTTTGAGTTTGATGTAGTCCCATAGATTTATTTTTCCCTTTGTTTCTGTTGCCTTAGGTGATGTATAATAAAAATTTTGCTGCACATGATGTCCGAAATTTAGTTGCCTACATTTTCTTCTAGGATTTTTTATGGATTCACAAGTCACATTAAAGTCTTTTATCCATTTTGAGTTTATTCTTTTGTATGGTGTAAGTTGATGATCTGGTTTCATTTTTTTTAATGTAGCTGTCCAATTTTCCCATCAAAATTTATTAAAGTGTCTGTACTCCATTGTATGCTCTTGCCACCTTTGTTGAACATTAATTGAGTGTATCGTTCTGGGTCAATTTCTGGGTTCTCTGTTCATTTCCATTGATCTATATGCCTGTTCTTTTGTCAGTACCAGTCTCTTTTTATTACAGTAGCTTTGTAGTGTAACCGATTATCTGGTATTGTGATCCCACCTACTTTGTCCTTCTTTTTCAAGATTGCTGTGGCTATTTGGAGTCTTTTTTGGTTCCATATGAACTTTTGAAGTATTTGTTCTAGTTCTGTAAAATATGTCACTGGTGTTTTGATGGGGATTGCATTGAATCTATAGATTGCTTTGGGTAGTATGGATATTTTAATGATGATAATTCTTCCAATCTATGATCAAGGTATATGCTTCCACTTTTTTATATCTTCCTCTATTTCTTTCTTCAATGATCTGTAGTTTTCTGTGAAGAGGTCCTTTATTTCTTTGGTTAAGTTTATTTTTAGGTATCTTAATTTTTTTGTCACAATAGTAAATGAGATTGTGTTTTTAATTTCTCTTTCTGTGAGTTCATTATTGGTGTATAAAAATGCCATCAATTTCTTGATGTTAATTTTGTATCCTGCTACTTTGCCAAATTCATTTATTAAGTCTAATAAATTTTTGATGAAGTTTTTGGGGTTTTCTACATATAGTATCATGCCATCTGTGAATAATGACCATTTCACTTCCTCCTTTTCAATTTGGATCCTTTTATTTTTTCTTCCTGTCTGATTGCTGTGGCTAAGACTTTCAGTACTATGTTAAATAAGAGTGATGAAAGTGGGCATCCTTGTCTTGTTCCTGTTGTTAAGGGAAATGCTTTTTTTTTCTTTCCATTGAGTATGATGTTGACTGTAGGTTCTTCATATATGGATTTTATTATGTTGAGATATGATCCCTCTACTCCCACATTGCTGAGCATTTTTGTCAGAAATGGGTGCTGAATTTCATTAAATGCTTTTTCGGTGTCTATTGATAGGATCATGTGGTTTTTATCTTTTATTTTGTTTATGGGGTGTATCACATTTATTGATTTGTAAATATTCTACCAGCCTTACATCCTGGAATGAATTCCACTTGGTCATAGTGAATAATGTTTTTGATGTATTGATGGATCCGATTTGCTAGTGTTTTGTTAAGGACTTTGGCATCTATATTCATTAGGGCTATTAGCCTGTAGTTTTCTTTCTTTCTTTCTGGTTTTAGAATTAGAAATATGTTGCCCTCATAAAATGAGTTTGGAAGTCTTCCGTCTCTTGAATTTTTTGAAATAGTTTGAGGAGAAATGGTGTTAGTTCTTTTTTGAATGTTTGCCAAACTTTCCAGTGAAGCTGTCTAGGCCTGGGTTTTTGTTTGCTGGGAGAGTCTTGATTACATCTTCATTTTCTTAGTTATTGGTCTGTTCAAGTTTTCTTGGTGGCAGTTGTTACTTCTCCTCTTTCATGTCTGATTTTGTGTATTTGGGTTCTCTCTCTTTGTTTTTTAATAAGTCTAGCTAAGGGTGTATCAATCTTTTTTATCTTTTCAAAAACCAGCTCTTTTTTTCATTGATCCTTTGAATTTTTTTTTGGTCTCTATGTTGGTTATTTCTGCTCTGATCTTTAATATTTTCTTCCTTCTACTTGCTCTGGGGTTTTCTTTGTGTTTGCTTTCTAGTTCTTCGGGTTGTGAGGTTAGATAGTCAAGTAGAAATTTTTCTTGTTTCTTGAGGTAGGCCTGTAGTGCTATGAACTTCCCTTTCAGAACTGCTTTTGCTGCATCCCATAGATTTTGAGTTGTTGTGTATTCATTTTTATTGGTTTCCAGGAAGTTTTAAAGTTCATCCTTGATATTCTTGGTAACCCATTCATTTTTAAATTACATGCTATTTATCTTGCATTTGTTCAAATATCTTTGCATAGTCTTTTTGCAATTGCTTTCATGTTTTATGACATTGTTATCTGAGAGGATGCTTGATATAATTTCAATTTTCTTGGACTTGTAGAGACTTAGTTTGTGTCCCAACCTGTGATGTATCTTTGAGAATGTCCCATGTGCACTTGAGAAGAATGTGAATTCTGTAGTTTTGGGGGGTCATTCTCTGTAGTTATCTATTAAATTCATTTGATATAGTGCTTCATTTAGAGTCTTTGTTTTCTTGTTAATTTTTTGTCTAGAGGATCTATCCAGTGATGTGAGCCGGGTGTTGAAGTTTTCTGCTATGATTGTATGGCTGTCAATTTCTTCTTTGAAGTCCTCCAGATTTTCAATATGTTTTGGTGATTCTATATTTGGTGCATATATCTTTAGCAATGTTATATCTTTCTTTTGGATAAATCCTTTCAATATTATGCAGTGGCCTTCTTTGTCTTTAGTTATGTCCTTCATTTTGACATCCATTTTATCAGCTGTGAGTATTGCTACTCTAGTTTTTTTTTTTCGTTCCATTTGCTTGGAAGATATTTTTCATCCCTTCACTTTCAATCTATGTGAATCTTGTTGAAGTTAGGTCTCTTGTAAACAACACATATATTAGTCACACTTTCTTACCCAATCAGCTATTCTGTGTCTTTTGATTGGACCATTCAACCATTTACATTTAAGGTGATTATTGATATGTACTTATTTATTGCCATTTTTGTTTATTGTGGTTATATTTTTCTTCCTATTTCTATTAATTACAGCAGTTCTTTGAATATTTCTTGAAGTGCTGGTTTGGTGCTATTATATTCTCTTAGCCTTTTTTTTTTTTTGTCTGGGAAGCTTTTTAGTTCACCTTTTATTTTGAATGATACCCTTGTTGGATAGAGTAGTCTTGGATTCAGATCCTTGTTTTTCATGACCTTGAGTACTTCATGCCATTCCCTTCTGGCTTGTAGTGTTTCTGTTGAGAAACAGGCTGATAACCTTATGGGGTTTCTTTTGTAATTAACTTGTTCCTTATCTCTTTCTGCCTTTAGAATTCTCTCTTTGTCACTAATATTTGGCATTTTAATTACTATGTGTCTTGGTGTGGGCCTGTTTGGGTTTTTCTTACTTGGGACCTCCGTGCTTCTTAAACTTGAATGCCTTCTTCCTTCACCAAATTAGGAAAGTTTTCTGTCACTATTTCTTCAAATATATTCTCTAACCCTTGCTCATTTTCTTCTTCTTTTGGACCTCCTATGATGTGAATGTTGTTATGTTTCTTATTGTCCCGCAGTTTTCTTAAGCTGTCTTTCTGTTTTTTAATTGTTTTTTTCTTTTGGTTTTCTGATTTGTGGACTTTTTCTACCCTCTCTTCTTATTCACTGATCCAGTCCTCAGCTTCCTCTACTCAGCTTCTCATTTCACCTTTTATTTTGAATGATAACCAATGTGTTCTTTATTTCTGTTATTTTATTCTTCATTTCCACTTGGTTAGTTTTCAATGTTTTGATATCTTTACTCATGGTGTTAAGGTCCTTACTCATGTTGTTGAGCTTCCTCAATATCATGGCTCTGAACTCTACCTCTTATAACTTGCTTAACTGCATTTCTTTGATCTCTTCTTCGGTAGAGATCTCTTGTTCTTTCATTTGGGATTTGTTTTTTTTTGTTTCACCATTTTGGCTATCTCAGTGGGGTTTGGAGCCTTCCAAATTTTCCCTGTGCATGTTGGTGTTCTGTCATGTGTGGCTCCCTCTACTGGGTTTAGATGAGTGTGGAGGACCCACATTAAACACCATTGTCAAGTCTTATTTTCCTGGGTAGACTTGCAAGCCCGGAAAATGTTCAGTTATCCTCTAGCTTTTTGCCTGGAGGCCATTAGTCTCCGTTACTTGATGAGCCTTGGGTTGTAGCCCTCAACTGAATAAAAAACTTCCTCAAGTGTTCAGTTTAAGAGGATTTCCAGAGGGTGGGACAGATGCTGGTTGTTAATGAGACTCAATTTGCATTTTTCTGGCCCATCTCAGTGTGGTTAAATCTCTGAAAGAGGGGCTGCTGCTTCTCCTCAGAACTCTGGGAAGGAGCAAGATAGCCACAGTCCTGTGTGGCCCCGACTCAGCAAAAATCTGAGCACCCTCCAAAGTCCAAGTGTCCCAAAAGAGTTCCAGTCCAGTCTGCTCTTCATCTCCCAGAATCCAAGGTGAGTGGCTGCAGATAATTTAATGCTCTGTCCCAGCCCTCTGCTGTTGTGGAGCCAGCTTGGAATTTTAACCACGAGAGAGTTGCTCACAGCTAAAACAGTTACTGTCCATGGGTTCCCAGCCCACCCTCTTTGGCCTCTGCAGACCTACCAGGCTCAATTCAGTGTTCTTTTTTACTGTCCCTGGTTATATGGTCCTCTCCAGTTGTTTTTCTGTTGATTTTTCCTGATGTTCTGTCTTTATTTTTGTTGTAATTCCAGTTTGGAGTTGGGAGATGGTCTGTGTAGCTGCCATTCCCTCTGCACCATTTTTGAATCCAGTCGTGGTATATCTTTACTGTAGAATTTTATGGTCATCTGTGAGACATAGTGATGAAATTATGAGGAAGAGTTCTAGAGTAAGATAACAAGAACTGAAATCTGGGGTTTGCTACTTGCTAGATATGTGACCTTGACTGATTCTGTATCCCTCTATGTCTCAATCACCTTTTCCTAATATGAGAGAGAAGAGTAAGTTCTCACTGCACTAGATGGTTGGAGAGGTAGTAATGGTGCAGCATTTATTATAAAATATCCGGTTTTCACAGACAACTTCAAAATTAATTAATTTTTGACAAAATTTTAATCTGTGGGGATTCACAGTACATATTTATTTAAAAATCTACATATAAATGAATCCAGTTTTCTTTCATTTCTTTCTTGACTATTATTCTCTCTTCCTATTCTTCTCTTAGATATATATGGTGGCCTCCATGCACATTGCAATACAAAAATATTAAATAAGGACATCCTCCCTCCATATATTATATTAGTTATTCAAAATGTCTAGGTTATTTTAATTGTTTTATATTCATCTTACTTTACTAGGTGTCAGAGAGAGACAGAGAGGAGTAAAATACACATTTCCACTCTTTCTGAAATTAATGTTTAACTTGGTAAGCATTTTTATATTGTAAATATAACAGTAATAGAGGGAATTGCTTTCTACTTAATGTTTTTACAAAGCTCATTTTACCACTCGTTCCTTAATTGCTAGCTATTAGAAGAATAGTCTATATACAACATATATGACTATTGTTCTATTATAACAACAAATTTTTAAAAATCTAATTTATTAGAAACAAAAATTACCTGAAGGTGCTATTGGAGTTGAGGAGCTGGATATAAGAATCAAGACTCATAGAACTGCATGTAAGAAATAGCTTTTCACTTAAAATAAGAATTCTCTTCTTGTTTACATGAAAGGTCTTTGGAATTGATGACTTTGATTACACCAAAGGAGAATAGTCTCCAGCACATTATTTGGAATGGAGGAAATAGATTAAATATTGAAATATGGCAGCACCTAATTTCTTAGCCACTGAGGAAGTGTTAGGAGAGTAGTCTGTGCTTTTGAAGAGGGCAGAGCAATAAGAACTGTAGAAGTCAACATATGTATTTCCTTTTTCCCTATCCACTCCAACCAACAACTTCAGCTCAGTCCATGACTGAAAATGTACTTACAGGTACACACCATCCACAGGTAAAATGAATTTATTCAACTGCAGTGAATATTTAATATCTGCTATACAAAATTCTATCTTAGAAAAACACATAGAAATTGTTTAAAAAGCTTTGAATCATGAAATTTTGAAATATTTGGTTCATATTGATTTTAAAAATATAAATATTCAATGAAACAAAATCCCCAAAATAATTATTTCTACCCTAAATAAATGTTTTCCAAGATTCATAAATAATTTTTAGAAATCATGATGTTAATTTCTTTTACTGTGGAGTAGTATCTGCTAATTTTTTTTTCAGGACAGAAGGAAAGAGCTCAGGGTGATTTAAAAACACTCAATAGCAAATAAATGCCAATAAAATATAGCTTGGTTAAGATCAAATAGAAAAATTGATTCACATACTCGTGTGTGTGTGTGTGTGTGTGTGTATGCCAAAGAATGCTTTAAAAATTTCTTATAAAATTCAATTTACTATTGCAGAAGATGATTATAAAAGTAGGTTTTAGCCCTGGCCGGTTTGGCTCAGCGGTTAGAGCGTCAGTTGGCGAACTAGAGAGACCTGGGTTCAGTTCCTGCTAAGGGCACGTACCTCGGATTCAGTTTGTCCCTGGCCCTGAGCCGATGTATCTCTCTCATATTGATGTTTTTCTCTCTCTCTTTCTCCCTCTCTCCCTCCCTTTCTATCTAAAGATAAATGCAAAAAATAAAAATAAAAATGCAGGTTTTAGTTGTCTTCAAATATAAATTTTTACACTATACTTTTATACATAAAAGAATTGGAATTAGAGATTTAAAGCTATAAATCTGATTCCTAAAATATTTATCCATTTATAGTTCACTGTAGTTAATAATATAAATAAAAGTAATGAGGTGTTTTGCAATACACCTTTGATATAAGAAAAATATGAAGCATATACACTGTCTGGATACAGGTCAATAAAGTATATACATACAATTTTATACATGCACATACACACACTTTCATTTTTTTTTGCTTTGTTTATATTCTACTACACAGTTGCAATAAAAAAAAAAAAAATGGCCCATAATTGTAATGAACACTTTATAGAAACAAGCTCTTCAGAATTAACATATGGCACTTTAATTCTAATCCACTACAGTGTGAGGAGAGTACTTCACAATGAAGCATAATGGAAAATTAATAAGTATCAAGGGCTTTTAAAGTATAGGCAAAGAATTTTGGACAAGAACATAAAGCTCTGCTTAAACATGAAGCACACTGCGTATCTTTTTCCTGTGGCAGCAGGGATCCTACGAATATTTTAGTTTCACCATTGCGTATGTAGCTGCACTTCCCCTCCTTGCCATTCTTTTTTTTTCTTTTCTAACCTTTATTCTTTCTTTCTCTATTTTTTGTTTTCACCAGGAACATTTCTAAGTACTAGGGATGTTTGCAACATTTACCCTCAGGAGGTGTTTATTATGTCAATCAATAACCAAGATCTGTTCAAATTCAGTAAGTTAAGACGTAACACCACAGTCACATAAGGTAGTTCGTTTTAACAATATAGTTTTTCTGTAATGAAAAGTGCAAAGTAAGTTACAAGTATGTTATTTAAGGTTTTTATAATTTTTTAATATGAAAAGTGAGGTTGGCCCTTGCCCTAGTCAACCTGGTAGAGCTGCTCTCAGCCTTACTTCATAGAACACCCCATGCACACCTCATGCACATGTACTTTGGGTAACTTTAAGTACAACTCATAAATAGCAATAAATAGCCATACAGCACTACACACTTCTCTGACTGTTGTGCTAAAAGTTAAATGGAAATGTAAAATAGAGATGGGTATATTAAATCTGATCAGCAAAAATATAAACCTAAAAAGTTAAGAACTGGCATGAAATCCTACAGAAAAAACAACTCAGATCTAAGTTTCTTTATGAAACCTCTAAACTAGTAAACTACCTGCATTAAAAAAGCACCTGTTTTCCTAGTTAAAATGTAGGTTTCTAATCTTTCTCTACATTTACAGAGTCGACATTTCTAACGAGATCATTAATAGTCTTAATTAGGAAGAACCATTTAGTTAAATTCTGAGATTTAACTACTCTAGGAGCTCTCATGGTGGAAAAGACTTCCATAAAAGACATTTGAGGTCTCATTCAAACTCTCCCATGTTCAATGTCCTCGATATACATGCTGGATTTCCAGGAAGTTCCTTCACTCTCAATTATTAATTATCAAGACAGAAGCTGTACCAGCTGCTCCATTCAGGTAGGAAAGCCAGGCCTTGCTGGTCCTGCTGTTTTGTGGGTTGGCCTTATAGTGAATATTAAGTTTACTTCATCATCCCCTTTTCTCCCTTGCTCTTGAGTAGACACCTATGATCAGTCCTTCATCAGTGCATGCTTTGTGAACTAAAATTCCCCCTCTGCTCCTTCTGTTTGTCTAATGACATTTTAAAGTGTTTTTCTACGCAACTGCCATGCAATTACCACCCTCAGGAGCATAAATTTATACCATGTTTTAATATAATATCCAGTCTGTGTTCAAATTTATTTGACTACTCCAGTAAAAAACTTTGCAGGAATGCCTCATTGTTTGATTCACAATGCAAGCAAGGGCAACACATTATTTTTATTTATCGTGACTCTTTGTTCTTCTTGGCTATAGATCAGTTCTCTGCCTCTGTTCTTTTTTCCTTTCATGACATGGGCATTTTTGTAAAGTCTAGGTTAATGGTTTTGCAGAACAATGTGACTGAATTGATTATTTAAAGCGCAACTTGTCAGAAGAGTTGTGTAATTTGCTCAGCAGAGTCTTGTGCAATAGAGGTACACCGGGCAGGAGTCCCGGGCACTTAGGTTTCAGCAGGACTGTGATTTTATCAACTAAATATTATTGGTTAAAAAAAATAGAAGTTGGAGTAATTACAAGGGCTTCATAAGAATCAAGCATGGCATCCAAACTGGTAAAGTAGAAAACAAGAGCACCAGGGAAGCTGTGAATAATGTTAAATTGCTGTAAGTAGTTAACTGGCATTCTCTAGGAAATAAAATAATTTAATACTTGAATGTCAATTTCTTTTCTACTTGGGGAATTCCAAAATATTCAAGTTTTTATAAAAAGAGAGAGAGAAAACGTAAGGACAGACAATCTACTCTTTGGTCTTCTGGCAATATATTTCCACGAAACACATTTTTTTTTATGGTACTTGTCTTAACTTATTCTGGTCAGACAGGTGACATTCAAAGGTCTCTGAGAAAAGGTAATAGTGATTAGAGTTCTGCTAATCAAGTAGGCAGTATTAAAATGTTAATCAATGCCCAATCTGATAACTTCTTCAGTTGGTTGGTCTCTTTAAGATATTTGCATGAAAAATATATATTTCCATATTGTTAGTTTCTTGAAGCATATGATAATACTACTTTTCAAATCAGTTGCTAGTAGTTAATTGTCCTATTACCTGAGCTTCAGGAAGCATCAAGAAATGTTCTACCTGGGTTTAGTTGTTGTTGATCATGGCATTTCCAGAAATAATGTGTCAAAAAAGTTCCAGCCCTAGCCAGGCAGCTCAGTTAGTTAGAGAATGGTCCCATGCACCGAAAGGTTGTAGGTTTGATTCCCATTCAGAGTACATACCTACGTTGCATGTTTGACCCCTGGTCAGGGCTTTATTGAAGGCAGCCAATCAATGTTTATCTCTCACATTGATGTTTTTCTCTTTCTCCCTTCCTCTCTCTATACAGTCAATAAACATATCTTCAGATGAGGATAAAAATTGTTTTAAAGTTTCATGTAGCTATTAATTATGATTTTCTTGTTAGTTGAAACAAAACTATAGTGATGCTAGTAAGCATAGTTAAAGGCAACCATCATGTTTTTTTGTTATAAACTGACATTATCTCTACTACTGGACCTTATCCTTCATAGTTATATCACACAGATAATTCCTCAGGCAGTAGAAATTCAAGTATGTGCCAAAACAGGCCTCTCCTGCCATAGTTAGTCATGGTCATGTGGATAATATAATAATTAGGTGATCTTCTTTAACCTAGTTTGCATGCTTTATATATGTAATTTCAGCAAAACAAACAGTACCTATTTCTTTCTCTTTTTTTCTCTGGACAATACTATATCTGATTTACTGCAATGTGGTGCCCCATGACATTCAATCTCACCTGGGCTGTATGGCATTGTTTCTCATATGCACTAAGATGAAGAACCAACAAGGCCAATGCTTTCTATATTCAGAAAGGGATACATAAAAGGCATGGATATCCCCCTCAAATGTCTTTCACCTGATGTAGGTGAGAAACGAGTTCAGAGCCTTGATAAATATTCATGCACAGATAGACTAGAGGCTCTTTGGAAAATTTGAGGCCATTTTACAATGATCTGTTTCCAATATGTCACTTCCTAGTTTTTCTGCCACCTTCATGAAGGGTCACAAGGATGGCCTTATCTTTGAGGATTTTCTTGCTTTATTTTATTCAACTGCAACTTCATCTGGAACAAGAGATGAGTGAGGAAGAGAGAATCAAAAATGGTGCAAGTAGTGTCTCCTGCAAATGACTTCTAAGTTAAAGTATAATACACTGCACTTAACCCCATTGTGAGTCAAGGAATACTTATACATGATTAAATGTTAGAAGTAATGTGTTCTCTTAAAGATTCTGTTGTATCATGATTTATAACTTACCATTAAAATTCTAAAATTTTAATTTATTTTTATTGCAGAGAAGATTTCACCAGGCCTCCTTTCATCCTTTAGTGCATAACTATTCTACGTAGGTCAAACAAAGAAGAGATATCGCTATCACTACCATGAGAAAAATGTGCTCAAACTTGTTCATAATGAGGGTGGAGTCAGGACATTCTATATCATTCACTGTACTTCAAACACAAACATAAATTGGAATTAGAATATTATTTTATATAAGGTTTTCCTAATTAAAGTTAAACTCCTAAGGTACCAGGATAACACTTTTACTCTTTTATTCCCAGTAAGTACTAAGATTCCTTGCTCTAATGCCTTTCTCAGTATAGGCTCTCATGACCTATTGCCATGATATTGCTTAGTTAAGTTACTTAACCAGTCAACCTTCTAGCCAATAACTGACATATATTTCATCTAGATTGTAGACTGCCAGGATTAATGATTTAAGTGACATATTAACACAAGGCATGAAACTATATTAACGTTAGAGGAAAAGTATTTTGCAGAGGGAAAGCAGTAGTGAGGCTGTTGGATGAGTCTCATGAAAGACTGTGAAGGAAGGAAAAAAGGCAGGAAGATAGTGTAGGTAAAAGAATGAACAGGAGTCAAGAGAGAACTGAGGCAAGCAGACAGAAACCTTGCCCTGAGTGTTACTAGCACATAGTAAAAATTTTTTAAATACGTTTTTATTAATATTAGAGAGAAAGGAAGAAAGAGTGGGAAAGAGAGAGAGAGAGATCATTGTGAGAGTGAAATATTCATCGACTGCCTCTTGCACACCCCCTGCTTGGGATCAACCCTGAAACCCTGGCATGTGCCCTGACTGGAATCAAACTGGTGACCTCTTGGTTCAAGGGACCACACTCAACCAACACTGGCCAGGCATAAAGTAACAATTTTTGAGCAAATGTGTTCCACTGGACAATTATGTGATTCCAATTACTTTAGATTCTGATTATTCTCTATTTCTTTAAAATTATGAACAGTGTTAGATGTCCTAATCATTCTCTCTTATACAACTTTCTCCTCTCCACCTAACATGCATCTCAACTCCTTTTCTTCTAGTTGTTTTTTTTTTTTTTTCCCCTCTCAGGCATAGTAACCTAGGCATAGAAACACTCTACTTTTTGCCTAGGGTGGCATGGCTTTATACATTGTGCCGTCCAAGGCCCCTGACCACAGAGGGTTAAGAATTTGCTGACTAACTATGGCTAATACAAGTGACTTTCTGGACAATCCACACCCGCTTGTCACTCCATCATTTGAATGAAACTGCACCTGGCCTAGGCACATTTGGAGGGAGATGAGTAGCAATTAGGAATTTTCACCCACCCCATGCTGTGGTTTTCAAGGAGAAAAGATTCCTTTTCCCACTCTGACCCAGATCTGGGAAGATTCTGGCTAGAAGCATTGAACCTTGAGATGCTTGAAAAGAGGACACAGTCTTTTCTGTGACACAGGCTTGAACTGTAGTTGTGAAAAAGTGAAGATGGCTGAAACCCCTGTGATTTGTAACACTATGAGACACTGACTGACCTTATGAGTGTTATGGGAAAAGCCCTCTGCTACAGGCATCAGTATGGTTTGGGTGGGTGAATGTAGGAGGTTCTGAACGCGATGTCACCCGCATATGGCTTTAGAGATGAGAGAACCAGAGCACAGCGGTGCAAGAAGACTGTAAAAAGCCTGAGGATGCTCAAAGAACCTCTTCTCACCTTAATTTGATAGAGACATGAAAGCTTTATGTTTTTGATGTTAATGTGAGCCATGGTCATCAAACACTATTGCTTCATTATGCATGTATGCATGAACAATGGACAAGGACAGCAAAGCTGGGGACATGGCGAGGAGGGAGAGGAAGGGGGTTATCAGTGGGAGAAAAAGGAGAAACATCTGTAACAAAAATAAATTAATTAATTAAATAAAAAAAGAAAAGAAAAGTAAAAAAAATTAACTTGCATTCATGGTTATAGAGGGATTACATTCATTAGAAATTATTATAAATTACCAGATACTTTTATAAGTTATTTGTTGTTGTTTTAATATTTTGAATCTTTTCCCATTAACAAATTTTAGCCAATATAATTAAGTCCTAAATAATTGACTTAGCTGTATCTAGTGTTCATTCAAAATCTCAAATACCAGAAAAATAATGTGCTGGGAGAAAAAAGAAATAATAAAGTAATAATTTTTTCCTTTCTAGAATTTATCAAATTTGTTACAACATCACTTAATTTTTATTAAACAAATCATTCATATGTAATTTTAAGTAATGTTTCATCTTTTCATGAGGAAAGTCTGCAATTGAATAACATATAGTTCTACACTTTCTGTGATATATTTTCATGCAAACTATGTGTATTAAGTTTTATCATAATAATTATATCATAACCTACACTCCTTTTATAACATGTTAAATTAGCATGCAAAGATTCACTGTTAAATAAAATATTCAAAAAGATATGTTTCATGTCATTTTTCTAAATTGAAATAATTATATCAGAGCAAAGCCCTCTTACTCTGATATTGTATTATACACATAAATTACATTAAAAAAGGGAATATCATCCCTTCCCTCTCAAGTAGAACAGTTTCTAAGAAGGGTTGACCAGTATGTCTGATTCTGTGCTCATCTCTGAACAGCTCACATAGGTGAAGATGGAGGCAATAGTACTACTGGCACCTTGATTGAATTTCTACTAGATAAATGACCTACTATATGAAGGACAGAATAGAGGGCAATATTATACCAGTATGGATATGAGAGGGAAAAGTTTGGGGCAGCATACAATGGCAGTGGTGTTCAGTCAAGTGACTTAACCTTTTTGTTTCTGAGCCAATAATCTATCTACACACAATTCACCAAGAAAGTTGACTGGCCGCCACCACCATTAATGACTGAAATAGTGTATTACCATAAAGTATAAATGTTGCATTACAAGTTAGAAGCAGAAACATTTCTTAGAGACAAAGCACTGCTGCCTCAGATAAGCACAGTAAATGCATATTCATGTAAATGCATATTTGACTGTTCTCTTTAATAAGAGGGAAGAACACACACAAAAATGCAGAGGTGGAGCCAGATAGGGATGGTGGGGAAAGCAATGCCCAGAGCATGACTGGAAGAGAATTAATTGTTACAAAGAAGCTAAGAACGCCATGACCATATGAATGTAAATGAGCACAGAGGTACATATTTTATGATAGACTAACAGCTCAATTTGAACTGTAGGAAGAATAATTTAAGTAACACAATAAAAGAGTTAGATTTCCTCAGCTATTTAAAGTGCTTTCTGAGTCACCAGGCAGCACTGCACTTTG
Organism: Molossus molossus; assembly: GCF_014108415.1. Taxonomy (NCBI): domain Eukaryota; kingdom Metazoa; phylum Chordata; class Mammalia; order Chiroptera; family Molossidae; genus Molossus; species Molossus molossus. The sequence continues at coordinate 24,667,047 of NW_023425366.1, read as the reverse complement.
TAATTCTTGGAGGACAGGGCATATACTTGATAAAGCATCTTTTATTCATGAAGCAGTTGGCAAAGTTAATATTTCGGCTTCAGAAAAACAGAGTCCAAAGATAGTCTATCACACTGGATGAGTAGATGGGGCCACCCACTCAGTAATCCATTTGCCCCACCTAGTTTATTGATTATTTTTCTTCATAGCAGATGGAAACATCGAGTTGAGACCCAAATGCTTTCTAGTTAATATCAAAAGCATACTGTACATAAAGTGGATAATGCACATCAAATGATACATTTCTATGGCTTTTAGTTTTAAGACTACTTTTCTTTTGCTCTATGTGACCTTCCATCTCATAGTCACAACATTGCCTTGACTAGCAAATGGTCCTTTTTTATTGCTATAATCATTGAGGCTCCATCATATGCTTTCTAAAGAATGAACATGAAAAAAAGTAAAACTAATCATTTAAATTAGTTTCAGGAATACTGTTCTTGGCATAGAATAGACTTCATGAATCTTTTGCAGCTATTTCAACTCACAATACACCAGCTTCTGTAGATTTAGCTCTCAACCTATCCTATATTTTCTTGACCTTGAACACTTATTAACATTTTATTGTTCTGGAATAGTACTTACTCTATAATGATCACACTCCTTTACGATCTATTGTAATAATAGATTACACAGTTATTTTATAGGACAATATATTTAAATCCTCTGAATTTTTAAAAAGCCTTTTAGCAAAATGTGAATTGGTTTAACAAGGTAAAAGGAATGACCTAGTCACATTTACTTAAACACTGTCTCATCTCAACAATAGGGACACCTGACTCAGCAAAATCCATCACCAAGTTGAAAGACCCTCTTCTCCAGCCCAGAAATGGCTATCCTCTATCATCTAGCTGATAAGGGGAATTAGTGTCTCTATATCTACACTATTTTTAGTTTTCAGCTCTAGCCTAAAGTACTGTTATAATACAAGTATTACATTTTTTGTTACTTTAAATATAAAATGTATCTCAAAACAAACACCAAAGCCTCATAACTATACTTAGCCATTTTATAATATACACTGCCACTAATATTGAATTGCAATAATCCTTATGAAATGAGCATAAATCTTAGAAGTCAGTAAGATTCTCTCTGGCTTCATAGCTTTGTTTCGGGAGAGTAAAATAAAGTAGATTTGAAACCATCTCTGGAGAAAACGGCGGAATAAAGTTGTTAATCATGTTTGTGGCAAGCAGAAATGCAAAGCTTCTAAAACTATTGGACTTACATCTAAATGAGCATAAAGATGGAATAGATAGAGGTGCATAAAATATTTCAGGGGCTTTTTACTATTATGTTCATTAGAGTTCCAGCTTAATGTATGCTTTATTGCCCAGAAATGCATTTCATTTGCATTTTAACTGAGTTTTAATCAAGTTAATCTTTTTTCTTTCCTTGCTAAGAAACTATTCAGCAACTACAGCAAAATACTGAAAGAAGAGAAAGACCCTGAAATAGCATAATTATACTAAAACTTAATTTTGTCATAGTTTACTAAAGAAAAGAGGTATCTATACCAAGTTTACTAGATCACATTATTTCAACACAAAACTGTTTTGTTGATTATAGACTCAGGTGTATTAGATGACAAGCAATTATATTAATTTATGTTATAGATTTACTATAAAGGGAGAATCAATAAAAATCAACATCTCATTTTGACAGGAGTTAAAAAAATAAAGCAATCACACACTTAGAAGCATGCAGATAATTTTCACAAGGAACTGCAATATGTAATACCATGCATCATAAAGAGATCAACAAATGATAGATAGATGATAGATAGATAGATGATAGATAGATAGATGATAGATAGATAGATAGATAGATAGATAGATGATAGATAGATAGATAGATAGATAGATAGATAGATAGATAGATGATAGAAAATATTTATAATGTAATCCATTTGAGGTTAGAGTAATATAGTTTCAGGTTGTTTTCAATCAGAATTTTAGACCTCTTTTTAATTAGAATTTTAGGGCAATTATCTTAATAATGGATATTTTACATAGAACTCAATCTTATATCATAAAAAGGTAAATGATTTAAAAAATAAATTATATCATTTATCTATGGACGTTTATCCTTTCATAATTAAGTTATAGATACTTCCATTTTGGCAAATAGATGTTTCCACCCTCTTCTGAGTAAAAATAGAACTAGACTAAGGACTGTGTTTCATCTAATGACAAGAAATATGCTTAAAATCAATTAGGTCATAAAGGTGTTATAACACTGAAGGGATTTGTGTCTTTTGTTTTTTTTTTTTCTCTTACATTTTTATCTTTATGTCTAGATTTAATCAGCAGTAGAGAAGATGGGTGGAAAACATGGCTTCTGTTTAATTTCTGATAATTATTCAAAGTCAATCTGCCAGTTTTCTGAAGACAATGAGAAGCCTTAAACAAGAGGAGGGCTTTCCCTCAAACTACCTTTATTGATGAGTAGTTGAAATGATTGAGAGCTCAAAAAACTTTTCTTAAAAATGTAGTAATTAATAGAAGCAAAACTTCTAAACAGACTATCTGCTGTCAACAATCATAAGAAGTCACCTCAAAACTGAAACAATAGTTTAAGGTCAGGTAAGAAATCTAGAGCAAGCAAGGTATTCTGTCTCTTAGATGTTAGTGAAGGAGAAAACAATCTTTCACACTTCCTTGAGAAATAGCACAAACTTTATACATAAATATTTTTTCTCATTGGAAGATAATTTTTTTTTTTTTGCACTGATTTTTAAAGAGAGTAGAAGGGAGAGAGGAAGAGGGAGAAACATTGATGTGAAAGAGACACATTGACTGGTGACCTCCTGCATGTGCCCCAAAGCCGGGATTAAACCTGCAACCCAGGTATGTGCCCTTGACTGGGAATAGAACCTGAAACTCTTTGTTCCATAGGCTGACACTACCTAACCACGGAGCCAAACCTGCCAGTTGCAAATAACACAATTTTTTTTTTTTTTTCTAGTCCTCGCCCGAGGATATTTTTTGATATTTTTTTCAGATAGAGTGGGAAGGGGGGAGAGAGAGAGAAACATCAACGTGAAAGGGACACATCGAGTGGTTGCCACCCACACGACCCAACCAAGGCCTGGGACAAACTGCAACCGAGGTATATACCCTTAGCGGGAACCGAACCTGGGTCTCTCTGGACCGCAGGCCGACGCTCTAATCGCTGAGCCAAACTGGCCAGGGCGCAAATAACACAAACTTTAAAAGAAAAATTTATTTAAGAAAATTTAGACATAGTTCCCAATAGATATGGGATGGTTATTCTCAGACAACTATAACTATATTCTATCTTATATATTCTATATTATATAAATATATGTAATTATTTAAAAATAATAATGAAGAAAGTTTCCTTTTGTCTGAAGATTTTATTTGTCCTCATTTTATTGGCTTTCATTATTCTCATCTTTCTTTCAATCTTTGGGATTTGCTAAGGTGTATATTTGCCTGAAGGTGCCTTTTTTTTTTTTTCTTTATTGATTTTAGAGAGAGAGGAGGGAAGAGAGAGATAGAAATGTTGATGATAGAAAACATCAGTTGGCCACCTCCTGCATGCCCCGCACTGGGGATCAGGCCCACAACCTGGGCATGTGCCCTGACCAGGAATCGAACAAGCGAGCCACACTAACCAGGGTGAAGGTGCCTTTTTACTAAAGTGCTATAATCAGTTTGTTTTTCAATATACTATCTTTTGGAAAAAACTTTCTTTTACATTTTTATTTTTAATTTTATTGATTTTAGAAAAGAGGAAGGGCGAGCGAGAGAGAGATAGAAACATTGATGAGAGAGAACATTGATGGCCACCTCCTGCATGCCCCCCACTAAAGATTGGGCCCACAGCCTGGGCATGTGCCCTGACTGGGAATTGAATCAGTGACTGCTTGGTGCGTGGGTGGACGCTCAACCACTGAGCCCCACCATCTGGAGGGAGAAAACTATATTATTGACCTTATAGTCATGAGGATTTAGGAAATGAACATACTTTTTCAATTAAAAAAAATATTTTCCTTTCATTAATCCAACATATTGATTAATTGAATGCTTACACTTTGAAAATACAACATAAACTGGTCTTTTATTTATACAAGTGTTTAAATCAGTGATTTTCAACCTTTCTCATTTCATGGCACATATAAGCTAATTAGTAAAATTCTGTGACAAACCAAAAAATATATATTTTTTTGTCTATATGACAAAATAATAGCTATAATTTTGATTCATTCTCACCAGACTGGTATTGTTTTGTTGACTATTGTTATTATTATTATTTTTTATTTGACCAGCTAAGGGAAAAGAGGTCAGTGCTCCTGACTAAAAATCAGGTATTACATGTTTTAAAAAGTCTGCGGCACACCCATTGAAAAATTGCTGATGATAGGGTTAATAATTTATATGAGATTTGCACCTTAATTTATTCTCAAAGTACTTGACCTGTTATCTCATTGTCTCACAAATTTCTATAAAATAAATATTTGTTGGCTAATAAATATTATCCTTATATATATTTTTATAGGAAATGAAGGTGAGTTTTGTAAGGTAAGCATAGCTTATAAGAGACATTAGAGACAGTGACAGAGACAAATATTGAGACGGAGAACAAAGATACAAAAACCAAGTTGAACAAAAAAGAGAATATAAAAAAAATATGCCCACATTTGAAAACCTGGATAAAAAAATAAAATCTACCTTCAACAGTAAATGAAAGAAGAAACAAAAACTTCAATATGATGGACCTATTAAGATGAAAGAAATTACATTAATAATCAAAATAGTAATCAAACACACAGGCTTAGATCATCTCATCACTAAATTTGATCAACCATTTAAGGTATGAGTAATTTCAGTATTTTATAAATCATCCTAGATAGTTAAAAAAGAGAATGCTCTTTGGCATTTTATAAAGCTAGCAATACTCTTTATACCAAAAATTGAAAAGATAGTTTGAAATAAGAAAATTACTGTATAATAACACTCATGCACAAATGGGAAAATAAACTCTGAAAATGTCAGCAAACTAAATCCAACAATATATTCAAAGTTTAGTACATTTTTACCCAGTTTGATTAAATGTCCATGAAGGTTGACTTAACAATAACAATCTATGTATAATCCTAACAACACTTGTGGATAAAGGTATACATTTCAGTTTTTTAATATTGGGAAAGTTATTTAAATATTTGCTTGTTAATATTTGTAATATTCTTATTCTTAAATATTTATGTTTAAACAACCCTGTATAATAAAATATTATAGAAACAAATTATATTCAAATATTTGTATCTATATTTATACATCAATGTATTTGTAAAAAAATATATATGCAATACATTCTCAATAATTTTATAGAATTTCACAAATTTAATAATCATTAATTAACTTTCAGGTTTCAATAAATGTAACATTTGCAATATAAATGAACTTCACCAATTGTCAAATCTGAGTTGTTTTCAGTAAATTTTTTTTTATTTTCTAAAATCATTTATTGAAAAAAAATATTCTATAATTATTATCAGTCGAAATGTCATTCAAATAATGCTTTCAAACATGTTTTTACCAAAATTAATAATTAACATCATAGGAGAAAAAACATTTAAATAAGCTTCTAAAATTCAACCTAAATCTGTTTTTCAAGGAAAAGACCTTATTTAAATTTGTAATCAACAAAGATGTTCCCAAGGTCACATTTTCAAAGGGTCACCTTTATTGCTGTTTAATCAGTGTTGGAGAGAGACAATTGGGTTTACTGTTTAATCTTATGCTTTCTGTTGTAAGCAGATTTGAACAACCACAGACATTTCCCGAGGCCTGCCCCCATATTATTTACCTGGTAGAGAATTAAAAGCAAAAGAGAGCTTGCTTTCTTCAGGAAGGTAGATACCACTAAAATTAATCTGCAATTCTTTTTCTGCTTCCCAGATCTGGCAATCAAATAAGTACTTTCTCATTTGAAAAAATGTGCATAAGAAGTCAGCATTAATTTAAAAAAAAAAAAAAAAGGTTGTTCATGGACACAAAGATGAGGATAAAAATATGCCACTTCAACACTGTACTACCACAAACATTAGTTGTATACATCATATTTGTTTATAATTGAGCTTGATAATTTGTATTAACAACTAGTTTGGCCAAATCAACGACTGACATTATTTTACTGATAAAATTAAAAATCTGGCCTGGCCAGTGTGGGTTAGTGGATTGAGCATCGTCCCATGGACTGAAAGGTCTGGGTTTGTTTCCCGATCAAGGCACGTGCCCTGGTTGCAGGCTTGATCCCCAGTGGGGGGCTTGCAGGAGGCAGTCGGTTAATGCTTCTCTCTCACATTGATGTTTCCATATCACTCTCTCTTCTTTTCTCTTTAAAAACTCAATAAAAAACATATTTAAAAAAATTAAAAATGTGGGCATATGTTGTGTTGTATTTTAAAGTCCAAGCCTCCTGAAAACTTTTACACAGAAATAGGTAAGTTATAAGACAAATGAATACAAAAGGCATTGGTTAATGTAAACAAAAATCAGAATATTAATATCAGACTTGATCTACTAAACTTTGAATTTTTAAACTTATAGGTGGTATTAGATAATTAGCAGCAATAAAGTAGAACAAAATATATAAGAATGTGCCAACTAAATGTGCAATACAATGATTTTAGCTTCTAAATTTACTTAGCAAAATGCAATTATAATGGAACATATTTCACTTAAAACTTTACTAAATTAAAATAATCACTTACAATATTGATATTTGTTGTTCAAATCTTCCCAAGGTGATCTCAGTTGAAATGAGGGCACCATTCAAAATATCATGATATGCTCTCAGTAGCAAAATTTTACACATCAAGTGAAAAAGTAAACTTTGCTTGGAAATAGAAATAGTTCTAAATTAATATTTAATGATTTTTAAAAAGAAAAGACCTTAATCATTTTGAAAATCCTAAAAATATTTTAAACCCAAATACTTTATACTATAATTAAATAGAAATAAATGTTTATGTGCTTTGAACTAATTAAATGAGCTTAACCTAATAGTACAGTCATGAACTAAAAAACAAACAAACAAATTACACAGACATCCCTCCATCCTCAAAATAATTTTATGGAATTTAAAAAACAACTGCCTGGCTGGTGTGGTTCAGTGATTGAGCATCGACCCATGCACCAAGAGGTCACTGGTTTGATTCCTGGTGAAGGCACATGCCCAGGTTGTGGACCATACTCCCAGTGCGTGCGTGTGGGAGGCAGCCAATCAATGTTCTCTCTCATCAATGTTTTTATCTCTCTCTCCCTCTCCCTTCTTCTCTCTCTAAAATCAATAAAGAAAAAGAAAAAAAAAAACTATGTAGATTCCTGATATTAGATACTATAAAGGTATTCAATTTAAGAAGAATGAAGGTTATATGCCACTTGATGGGATAAATACATGTTAAATATATTTTATTTTACATTCAGAGAGAAAGACTTTGATCAGTGATGTTTATCATGAAAATGGTAATTAGACTTGGAAACTGTGTCTGTCCTCAAAGGGGCCACAGTTACTGTATGAAACCGAGAACTGCGCAGAGGCTGGTTTTTAGCAGCCTATTTTGGTGGTGGGGTGAGGAGATGAAAATATTCTTCAGAGAGAAATGAGAGTTGCTTTCCATTGGTTCTTAATTTTGTTCATCACTGCCTCTTTATTAGATGCCTAATTCTTTCCCATCTCTGTACAGTACGTTGGTGGGGGGAAAGCCGAACATAAAAACTACAGGGTAGGAATATGTATTCTGTGGAAATCAAGCAGAAGCTGCCTGGACATCTAGAAAGCATTTGTTACAATCATACATAATCCTATGATTTTATTGTATAGATAAGTTAATCTCTCTAAATTTAGTGATTAAGAATTCAATGAATATTTCATTCAAGGAGTAGTCCAGTCCCTAGTAGGATTGACTAAAAAACGTTTTATAATACAAAATAAAATGTAAAAACATGATAGCAAAAGTAACTATAATTTAGATGAAATCGATATATTACCAACAAGACCTCATTTAGAAAACCATTCAGATTTCTGTCCAGTAGTGTTGCAGATATACCTAGTCCACATTTTCTTGCATCTGGGTGACTCACATTTCCCAGGTCCCTTGTAGTTAATGGGGCACTTGCACATGATTCACCATTGGGCTGAAGAGAAAAAACCCATGTCATTTTGAGTATGAGATAATTAAGGGAAAGTGTGAGCTCCCATGTCTTCTCTTAGGAGTCTGTGGTGTACAAATGTCCAAGTTTCAGTACAGAGAAACAACATAGTAGGAACACCTGAATTACTGAGGCATCATATGAAGGCAGATATCCAAAAAGTTACTGAATTCAGACTGTACTTGGTATGAGCAAGAAATACACCTTGGCTGAAAGGAGCCATTGACCTTTGCTTTTGCAAAAGAACTGGTCTATCTTGACTGATCAGATGATTCGATGCCAGGGAGTTTATTTTAGTCTTACAATTTATTTTGCACACCTTTTGACCCTCAATTTGTTGAGATTTAATATATTGAAACAAACATTCATCTTGTTACTGAATGTATACTGTGCACAGCACAGCCATCAAAAGGCCACTCTTCATAAAGGACAATGCTTATGATGAAACATCCAGAACAAATTATAGTCATGACACAAACTTGTTTTCTGGTTCTGTGGCCACTCCAATACTTACTGAGCTATAATATATTCCGTAACCTTGAAGAGAATATCCTTCTCTAGTCTTATATTTATCGGGATGGTTGCAGATCATTAATCATGAAAGGTTTCTATAATAGCAGCAGACTAATAGGATGATTTTAGTGATCCATAGTACAAAAATGCCATGGAATGTTCAATAGATAAACTATCTAAAGCATCTGTCTGTTACAGGTTCTGTATCTATCAATCTCCTCTGGTGTTATTCACTCAGCTTGAAATATTGTCATCCATTACTTGCAGAATATCTGCCTTCCCAGGCAGGAGGGTTTCTATTCGGAAGACTCATTGTTCAGTCTCTAAAGCACAGGGCCCTGATTTTTAGCTATTAGTACAAAAACACACAAATCCAACTTGACAGCAACAAGTATGCCTCTGGCGAGGCTATTTTCTCTCAGAAAAATCAATGTGTGATAAAGAATTTAGACAGTGACTAAATTGCGGAAATATTTGGTGGGTGAGAGCATTTCCAGATTTCTTGTGTAAAATACACAGAGATTCCAGAGAAGCAGAACTAGTAGTGAACAAATGTGCCTGTTTTACAGGAAAGCTAAGAACTTGACCTAGAACCTTACTGTTATGGTTTTATTTTTTGAAGGGTGAGTGTGGTGCAAGAGAGAGGTTTTTAGAAAAGTATTTCTGTTCATTTTTTGTCCTCAGTTATGGGGAAAACAATGAGAAAAATATCATCAGGATGGGCTCTGTTACTTGGTAGATTCTGTGCCTCCTTAACCAGACGAACTAGTAAGTGTTCCCTGTCCATCTTGCATGGAAATACTGGCCCTTGTTTCAAAACAGAAAGTTGTGTGATTAGCATGAAGTCTGTGTGCTCTCATCCTCCCCATAAGTAGGAGAACAAGGAGGTGAACGTGTCATAATGCTGTGGGCCTGCTGTAACCTCAGCAGCATGGCTCAATGGGGATGATAAGTTAATTAAAATAGGCTAGATATGGGGCTAACAGCACTAAATATGTATTTAAACAATTTATTTATTTTGGGGGCCCAATGAACACAAGAAAACCAATTGTTTTTGGATGGAGAAAAAGGTGTTCTAAATAAGGGAATTCTTGGGATTATGTATGTGGTAAGGGACGGTTCTTCCATATTGTATAAGTTCTCTGACTTCCTACAAATAAAATATTTTTTTTCATTTACAAAATTGAATTGTAGTTTATTAGCAATATCATTTTGTATAGCTTTCAGATGTACAGCATTGTGGTTAGACAACCATATACTTTACAAAGTGCTCCCCCTGATATTTCTAGTACCCAACTGGCACCATAAATAGTTATTGCAGTATTATTGCCAATATTTTCTATGATTTACTTGCATCCCTGTGACTATTTTGTCACTACCAATTTTTACTTTTTAATTCCTTCACTTCTTTCATCCACTCCCCCAAACCCTTCCCCAGAAGTGAAATCAGTAGGTCATAAGGCAGTTCCACTTTTAATTTTTTGAGGAACCTCCATACTGCTGTCGTAGTGGCCGTACCAATCTGTGTTCTCACCAGCACTGCCCTATGGTTCCCTTTTCTCCACATCCTCATCGAGATTTGTTGTTTGTTGATTTATTGTTGATAGCCATTCTGACAAGCAAGCGTGAGGTGATATCCATTGTGGTTTTAATTTGCATTTCTCTGATGATGAGTGACATTGAGCATACTTTTATATGTCTATTGCCCATCTGTATGTCTTCTTTGGAGAAATATCTATTCAGCCTTTTCCTCAATTTTAAATAGATTATTTGTTTGTTTTTTTGGTTTGTTTTGTGTAAAACTTAAAACAGATATTGAGTGTTAATACAACAATATCAGATATATTGATAAAACTCTAATTAATAAATTTAAATCCAGACATTTCAAAAATGTAAGTAAATCCTTTATTATTATTTTTTTTTAATCCTCACCCGAGGACATTTTTCCATTTTTTGTTCAGGTAGAGTGGGAGGGAGAGAGAGGAACAGAGAGAGAGAGAGAAACATCGACATGAAAGGGACACATCGAGTGGCTGCCACCCGCACAACCGACCAGGGCCGGGGACAAACTGCTACCCAGGTACGCGCCCTTAGCGGGAACCGAACCCGGGTCTCTCAGGACCGCAGGCCGATGCTCTAACCGCTGAGCCAAACCGGCCAGGGCAGTAAATCCTTAATGTACTCCTCAGGACTGATTCAAGATTAGTGCTGGGTAGGTGAGTCTTGAGTACGTAAAGACCTTAATACATAACTATTACACAATGAATCAATCCATTAAGGTTTTAAAAAATGTAGGTTGTCAACTTTGATGAGTAAAATGGAGTTAAATCTCAGAATGTGCAGTAGCATAGAATTTCTAACTAAAAGATACTACTAGACAAGTAGTTTTTTTCTAAAAGCAAAACAAAATTAAGCTACATTTTCTCAACTTCAAAAATATGACAGAAAAGTAATAATCTATATCATAAAGCTAATTTTATTTCATGGCTCAATTTTACTTGTAATCATTAATGGATTATTACATATATTTATATTATGTCATATACTAAAATAGAATTTAAAGTGACTTAAAAACATATCATATAAAATAAAATGGCATATTCTAATGTAAGGATCAGAAGAAGATGGGCAAATGAGTGTTAGGACAGTATGGATTAAAAAGGTGTTAGATAGATATCAAGGCACATTCAGTAGGAGAAAATCTTAACTCCATGCATGCTAGCAACCATCTCAGAAATTTCACAATTCATACCATCCACCATATTCATGAGATAAAACCTAAAATTATTTGCCTTGTAGCAATATATTCTTTTGAACTAAGACTCGGAAGGAATTTCTCACAAGAGTCTTCAAGTAGACATGAATAATGTAAGTAACAACATGCTCAGAAGACATGACAAGAAACACATTGATGATAACTAAGTATGAAGTGCTTTTATTCTATAAAAGACTGGCATTAATCATGGTAAGTGATCACATTCACACAGAATTGATATGACCCAAATAAGTAGAATGCATTTAATGCTGTTCTGCCCTCCATTTTCTCTTAAGGATATGACATTTCTCCTTAGGCACCAAATAGGCTAAGAGTTATATATTTCTTTAACTCTTGCTTGAACTCCAAAAGCGTGTTTCCTCTGATTAGAACCCCTTAACTTTGTTGTCAGCTAAAATATAGATAACTTAAAATCTTTAATGCACAATGAAAAATGTGATGCCAAACCTGTTTATTGTTTTACATTATAGAATACTAAAAGCCTTTGGGACTCATTGAAGTTTGGGGGGGGAGTGTGTGAAAATGTTATGTGCTTGGAATTATTTTACTAAGTTAAAAAATTGTTATCACATGAACACATTGCTAGGAAGCATTGAAAGGAGCTCATGGGAATGAGGATGGAACTCAAAAGTTCTTTGCTGTAGATGTGTTGCCAAGCGTATTGAAAGTCTTCTTGACATTACCATCTTCACAAATGCTTCTGCTGTTTCTTTGTAATGAAGTTGTGAGGAACCATAGGAGAAGTAATTGGTAGAAAAATTCATTTTTGTATTGATGTCAAAATTGCAGATATTAGGTAAAAAGTAAAAGAAAGTCTGAATACACTATGGGCTTTAGTGAATAATAATACATCAAATTGCTTTATTAATGGCAACCAAAGAACCATACTAAGAGTAGGTATTAATAACAGAGGAAAGTTTTTAGGGGAGTAAAAATATATAAGACTCTCTGCCTACTTAATTTTTTGTAAATCAACAACTATTCTAAAAGTATAGTACATGAATGAAGTAATAAAATGTTAAATAAAATAGTAACATAAATGTATTAAAGAAAGTAAAAAAATAAATAATTCAATTTAAAATGTCAAAGTATTTGAACAATTATTTTTCTAAAGATATACAAAAGGCCAGTAAACATATGAAAGGTACCCAACATTATTAGCTAGGTGATGCAAATTAAAACCACAGTATTATACTACTTCACATTCAACAGAATTACTATAATGGGACAATGTGATAGTTTATTTTGTATGTCTACTTAACTGGATCAATAAGGCCCAGATAGCTGAATAATTGTTATTTCTGAGTGTGTCAGTGAAGATGTCTCTGGATGAGATTTGAATCAACGGACTCAGTAAAGTAGATGCCTCCTGCGTGTAAGTGAGCACAATCTAATCCTATCAGGGTCTGAATAGTTCAAAAAGTTGAGGAGAGTGGAATTTGAGCTCAGACATCTTCTTCCCTTGCCTGGGATTTGCATCAAGAGCTATTCTGATTTTCAGCTCTTGGAACTCGTACTGAATTACATCACAAGCTTTCTTGAGTGTCTAGTTTGCAAACAGCAGGTTATGGGATTTTCAGCCCCCATAATTGCACGAGCCAATTCCTCATAGTAAATCTTCTTTTATGTTCTATTGGCTCTGTTGTTCTAAAGAAATCTAATTTAGGAAGTAACAAGTATAGATATGGATGTAGAGAAATTAGAACTCACATACATTGCAGGCGGAAAAGTAAATTAGTGCAGCCCGGCCAGTGCGACTCAGTGGATTGATCATCGTCCCATGGACTGAGAGGTCCCGGTTCAGTTCCCAGTCAAGGCACATTCCCGGGTTGTGGGCTGAATTCCCAGTGGTGTGTGTGTGTGTGTGTGTGTGTGTATGTGTGTGTACAGGAGACAGCTGATCCATATCTCTCTCTCACATTGATGTTTCTATCTCTCTCTCCCTTTCTGTCTCTCTAGAAATCAATAAAAATATATTTTAAAAAAGTAAATTAGTGCAGCTACTTTGGTAAATTGTTTGGCAGTGTAAAATAAAATTGCCATGTATTCCAGCAATTTCAGTCCCAAACATTTACCCAAGAGGCAAGAAACACATGTCCACACAAACACATGTATATAAATGTCCACAGCATTATTATTTCTAATAGCAAAAAAATACTTAAAGCAACCCAAATGTCCATTAACTGATGAATTGTTAAACAAAATGTCCATATCTTTACATTGGAATATAATTTGGCAATAGAAAGAATAATGTATGGATACATGCTAAGTAAAGATGAACATTATGCTAAATCAGTGATTTTCAACTGGTGTGCAATATGAATTTTTAAAACATGCAATACCTGACTATTTAGCCTGGGATACTGATCTCTTTTCCCTTTGATTGTCAAATTGAAAAATTGTAACAGCCAACATAACAAATGCCCTGTCTTGAACCATAAATATATAGGTCATATAATAGAGTTGCATCTTATTGGTCACATCACAGAATAAAGTTGCATCTGAGTGGTTAATCTTGGTATCAGAAATCCTTATATACACATACAGGCATCTGATTTTTAAAACAGTCACTTTGGAGCAAAAATGATAAGTAATTGCTATTATTATTTTTGTAAATCAATCAAAATTATTTTTATTTTTATCATATTGGCAAAAATAATATATTTTTTGTTGTGCTGCAGAATTTTAGTAATTATTTTATGTGTGCCATGCATGAGATCAAAAAGATTGAAAATCACCATGTTAAGTGAAAGAAGCTAGTCACGAAATATGCCATTGTATGATTCTTTATATGAAATATCCAAAATAAGAAAATATATCAGGAAAGAAAGAAATCAGTGGTTGCATATGGCTGATGAAGGCCAAGGCACTGGGCTGATAAGCAGCTGTGGATGTAATGAAGTATTGCTAAATTATGGTTGCGGGCGCATCATCTGTAAATATACATAAAACCAGTGACTTGTACACCTCAGCAGGTAAACTTTATTAAATGTATATGTTCATGGTGATGTTAAAAAAAAGCAATTGTAAATATTTCCTTTTGAATCAAACTAATGAATACCATGAGATCTGTAAACACTAACACACTGTAGCTTTCTCCATTTCTCCAAGAATTTATGAGGTCAAGGCTTTTGCAGAAATTGGGTCTGACACTTTGAGTAGACTGTGCTTCAAAAGATCCTCTCTTTGTGTATCCTTTACCACTAATTAGAAAGAGAAAGAGAGAGAATATAAAGTAATAAACAAATCCCAACAGTAACTCCTAAGTGCTACACTCAAGTAAGTGATTGTCACACCCTGGCACCCATCTTTTTTTACATTGCTGCAACAAACGATACATTAAAAACTCACTATGTTTCCTTGAGAATCCTGTTCAAAAATTGTTCTAGCCTTTTGTGTAGTGAGATTGTTGGAGAATAGTTGACCTGTGTCTGGAGGGAGGGAATGCATGCCTGACTGAATGTCCTTACTGCTAATGGTATCTACTCAAACACTTAATATAAAAACATCTGCTGCTTCCCACTAGAAACCAGGTAGTTACAAGGAAAACACTTTGTTATATTTTTACACCGAAGTTGGGATACATTCACAGGTATATAGTAAAAGGTGTTCATTTAAGAAAAAAAAAACCTACAAAATTATGCAAGCAACTATGTAGTTAAAATGAGAAAATAAATCATGACATATTAAAATTTTTAAAGGCTCACAATTTCCAAAGGTAGAGAAGATAGCATGTTTTTATTAACAGCTTGACATGCCTCTATATTACTTTTTCTGTAATATTTTTGGATTCATATTGTGATTGCCATCAAATATTTAACTGTTTTATAATATTTTCTTTGAAAGAATGAAAAATATGTTTCAGCATATCTTTTTATATGTGTGATATATTTTAATTATTATTACTGGTTGTTTAGAGAACAGCTTCAGATCTTGAATTAATTTTATATATTGTCATATAACTTTCAGAATTGTTAAATTTGGAGAAATCTCTATCAAATATATTTGATATATGACCTGTAAAATTTCATGGTGCTTCACAATTTCTCTTTCAGTGACTAATCTTCACTATTCATTTATTAAGGTCTTTGTCTTTAATGTCTAGGAAAATGACATTTTATTAGTTTTATGTTACCTCCATTGATATTGGTCTTTTATGTCAAATGAGCAATACTTCAAAATTTTTTTATATGTTACTATGGTTAATTTTTTTATATAAATTGATTCACAAAATCCCAACTTATTTATTAATAATTTTTGAAATTAATTTCTTCTCAATGAATTACTATATTTAATATTACCTACATTTTTGTTATAATTTTATTCTTGATGTCAAAATATTTTCCACTGATTACACCACTTATATTTATCATTATTGCTTCACATTTCATTTGATTTTCTCAATTCTTCAATAAATAAATAACCCAACTAAAGAAACACCTCCCATAAGGGTCCCAATCAGGCATCTGTTATTTCTCACGTATTTTATTAAAGTATTCAAAAATGTCTTTTATAATTGCAGTTTAATGACATATTTGAGCCATATCAACTTTTGGAATACATTGTAGCATTTTGTGTTTGGGTTTCAGTTTTCAGATTTTTGAAATATGTTTTAGAATGCCTAAAATGATTGTATTCCAGTATTATAAAACCAGAACAGCATTGCAGTTGGCTGATAATCTCATTACACCTAAAAGAATCAAATTTGTAACTAAATGATCTCAAAATAAGAATATATAAAAAATTGCAAGGTACAAAGAAAAGGCAACAAATTTAGGTATTGTGTAGGCAGCTTTATCTGTGATTAGATTAAAAGAATGCGTGGTATAGCACATTCTATACAAATCCTTGGTTTCACACTCTTCTTTGAGTCAAAAGGTGAGGCCATAGAAATGTCTCTGAAAGACCTCAGGAAGGTTGGCAATAACTTACAAATATATGAAAGTTACTCTGAACATAGATGAATCAGGCTAAGTTAGAAGTAACTGGATGTCAAATCACCTTCTTATATCTGGATTCTCAAAATAACTGTAGCCTTCCAAATTCACTCACAAGAGAGGAACTGTGCAAACTAGAAGCCAACCTTTAACGAAGTAGGAATCTTAAACAATTGTGGTTGAAATCTATACTCTTGTATATTTTATAGAAATGTGCTTATGTGAACCTACTGTTATGATCACTTAGCTTCAGAGTAAATGAACTTCACTGAGTAAAGAGTCAAGAAAAATAAGACAATTTACCATTGCTGCAAAAAAATTAAGATACCCAGGAATAAACTGAACCAAAGAGGTAAAGGACTTCTTCACAGAAAACTACAGGTCATTGAAAAAATAAATAGAGGAAGGTGTAAAAAGTAGAAAGAAGCATATACTTTGTTCATGGATTGGAAGAATTAACATCGTTAAAATGGCCATACTACCCAAAACAATCTATAGGTTCAATGTAATCCCCATCAAAATACCAACGACAGCCCTGGCCGGTTTGGCTCAGCGGTTAGAGCGTCGGCCTGCGGCCCTGAGAACCCCGGGTTCAGTTCCCGCTAAGGGCGCGTACCTCGGTTGCAGTTTGTCCCCGGCCCTGGTCAGTTGTGCGGGTGGCATCCACTCGATGTGTTCCTTTCACATCGATGTTTCTCTCTCTCTCTGTTCCTCTCTCTCCCTCCCACTCTACCTGAACAAAAAATGGAAAAATGTCCTCGGGTGACGATAAAAAAATAAAAAAAATACCAATGACATACTTCACAGAAATAGAACAAACACTCCAAAACTTTATGTGGAACAAAAAAAGACCCTGAATAGCCACAGCAATCTTAAAAAAAGAAGAACAAAGTAGGAGGGATCACATTACCAGATTTCAGGTTATACTTACAAAGCCATTGTAATCAAAACAGCCTGGTACTGGGACAAGAATAGGCTCATAGATCAATGGAACATAATAGAGAACCCAGAAATTGACCCAAGACAATATGCTCAATTAATATTTGATAAAGCTGCCAAGAGCATACAATGGAGTCAAGACAGTCTCTTCAATAAATGGTGTTGGGAAAGATGGACAGCTACTTGCAAAAAAATGAAGCTAGACCACCAACTTACACAATACAGGAAAATAAAACTCAAAATGGATAAAAGACTTAAATGTAACTCCTGAATTCATAAAAATTCTAGAAGAAAATATAGGCAACAAAATCTCAGATATCATACACAGCAGAATTTTCACTGGTACAACACCTAAGGCAAGAGAAACAAAGGGAAAAAAATGAACACATGGAACTACATCAAACTTAAAAGCTTCTGCACAGCAAACGAAACAACCATCAAAATGGAAAGGGAACCCTCTATATGAGAGACCATAATCGCCAATGATACATCAGATAAGGAGTTAATTTCCAAAATATATAGAGTGCTCATACAACTCAACAAAAGGAAGACAAAGAACCCAATTAAAAAATGGGCAGAGGAACTAAATAGACACCTCTCCAAACAGGACATACAAATGGCTAAGAGACATATGAAGAAATGTTCAATGTCACTAATCATAAGAGAGAGGCAAATTAAAGCAACAATGAGGTATCACCTCATATCTGTCAGAATGGCCACCATCAACAAATCATCAAACAACAAGTGTTGGCGAGGAGGGTGTGGAGAAAAGGGGACTCTAGTACACTGCTGGTGGGAAAGCAGACTGGTGCAGCCACTATGCAAAACACTATGGTGTTACCACAAAGAGTCAAAAATTGAACTGCTGTTTGACTCGGTGATTCCACTTCTAGGGCTATACCCTAAGAAACCTGAAACACCACTCAGATATAATATATGTACCCCTATGTTCATAGCAGCACTATTTACAGTATCTAAGATCTGGAAACAACCCAAGTGTCCATCAGTGGAAGAGTGGATAAAAAAAGCTGTGGTACATGTACACAATGGAATACTATACAGCTGTAAGAAAGAAAGATCTCTTATCCTTTGAGATGACATGGAAGGACCTGGAGAGTATTGTGCTAAGCGAAACAAGCCAAGCACAGAAAGACAAATATCACATGATCTCAGTTATTTGTGAAATACAATGAACTAAACAAACTGATGAACAAAATTGACCCAGAGACATAGAGGTGGGGTACAGACTGACAAGCCTTAGAGGAGGGAAGTTTGGGGGGAAGACATAAACCACAGAACTTACATGCATGTATGCACGACCAATGAACATAGACAACAAAACTGGGAATAGGGCAAGGGAAAGGGGAGGAGGGTGTCAATGGGGGAAAAATGAGAAACATCTGTAACAAAAACAAATTAATAAATTAGTAAAAAGGAAAATAAGACAAGTAAACGGGAGAAATCTTATAAGCAGGAAACTGAAATAAACATCATCAAATATGGCTATATTTAATTAATATTTTGATCAGGAACCAAAGGCATTAGAGCAACACTTGGATAGTCTCTAGGATTCTGTGAATCCTGAAAAAAATTTACTACAGTATTTAATCTAACAGAATTCCCAATGAGCTGAAATCTGAAGCAAATTGCTTTAGCAGTCAAAAGTATGTGTATCAGAATTCTATTGTTGCTCTGTATTAGTGTCCTGAAGTTGCATAACAAATTTCTAAAAAAATGTAGTGCCTCAAAACAATGCACATTTATTACCTCACAACATACAGAGTACCTCAAAACTAGGTTTACAGTTGTGTATATGCAAAACAGTGCATTTTTGTGTTGTCATTTATTAATTATTGTATTTTCCATATGAACAACTGTGAACCTACTTTTGCTCCACCCTGTATGTGGGTAAGAAATCCAGGTACAGCTTAGCTGTCCCCCACCCCCAGGGTCACTCAGTTGCTGTCAAGTTGCCTACTAACCTTCATTCTTATCTTAAGACTTCCCTGGAAAATAATCCCTTTCCAGGTTCACTCAGGTGGTTGAAAAAATATTCTGTGGCTGTGTGACTGTGGTGTTCATCATCTAAAGGTTGACTGCAGTCGTTACTAACATGGAGGGTCACTTCTTCATAGCCAGCAAGAGACTCTCACTGTTTCTACTCTGCTAACATAGAGTCTTGTACAGTGTAAGACTTCATCATGGGCAAGATAACCCATCACCTTTGCAGCAGTACCTTGTTAGAATCAGGTCACGGTTCCCATCCACACTTAAGAGGAGAGAATTACGTGGTGTGTACCACCAGGGGAAGAAAATACCAGAGGGGACAGATTTGAAATCTCCCTACTACAGTATGGAGATTATTGATTCATGATAATGTTATTATTTTTTTTAAATTTACTAATAACAAGCACTATACATCTAGCCAGCGATGTCAGAAAAGATCTGATTACCTTTGAGGGAAAAAAGTAATTTTTTTTGGCATATTTGACATTCATTAGTAAAACAAACAATCTTTATGAGGAGAGAGTACTTGAGTATGTCACTTCAGTTTCTTATTTTACTTTTTACTTCAGTAGGAAAAAAAACATTTTATTTATTGATTTCTCTTTTATAGGACATCAAGAAGAATGCCATGTTCTTCTTGAACAATTTGACCAAGACAAGTTGATGTTTGAGAGAAAAAAAAAAAAGTTCTTCCACAAAGAAAGCAAACCTGTGAGTAATATTAAGTGCAAGGATGTGTAAATACTGTAGTCATTTTTCTTGACGAAATAAAGATCTAATCAGAGTCTAGAATTTATATAAGAAATGTGAAGGTTCTTGTGGAAACAAAGCAGATGGAATAACTAATTCTGCTCCTATGTGTCCTGGCTATTTGCGAAAGGAGGTGAAGTTGAGACTGAACTGTTAGAGCTGGATAAATAGGGAAGAGAGCGTGGGAAGTGCTGTACCAGGAGGAATCAGCACATGCAGAGGCTGGTGTAAATTGAAAGAAAACGTCTCCCTTGAGATATATTAAAGAGTTAATCATGGTTGATGGAATCAGAGGAGAAGAGTAATAAATTTAATTGTAAAGCTAGATTGGGGGCAGTTTAAAGAAAGCATCCATTTTCTGCTACAGAGTAGAATTTTATACTTTAGGCAATGGGATTTGTTTTAAGTAGTGTCTGGATAATATCTATGTACTAAAAAGGCAATTAATTAGCATGAGAGATATCTTAAAGAGGATGAATTGCAGATTGGGAGAAAATAAGATGTATTGGAGATTTATAATTTTGTGTAGAGAAAGTCAATTAACTAAAAGAAAAAAAAATTGGTTGCCATTTCATGATATCTGAGGAATTCTTGAATGATGTTAGAGATGTTATATGTAACATAAATGGCTGGGGGAAAAAAAGAAAGATAGAAACTAAAAGTTTCCTGCATGCAAGTGATACTGAACTAATCAATGTGAAGTTGATCTCAATCATGTCTAATAAATGAGTATTAGAGTTTCCACTAGTTAACATTAACAAATTTCAAGCAAGTTTTCAAAAATGTTGGTGTTGCATCTACATTGATGGCCAGAGGTAATACATGCCAAGAATTCAGTTCACAGAGAATGTAGGATTAAATGAAAGTCAATGGTAGTTGGGATGATGAACAATAACTATGTATCATATTTAGTTGAAATATAATGTTGCCTGTGTAGAGTAGGATGGAAATATTGAGGAAAACCCTTATGTTTCTAGCTTGAATAAATCAGAGATGGTGATATTCTTAAAAGAGATAGCACATAAAAGAGGACAAGCAAATATTGACTCTGAATATTTGATTTAAAATCTGATAGAAATAAGATTGCTAATAATAACATAATAGATTATAATTTGGCAGCAATTAAAACTAAATCGTCATGTAGAACAATGGAACTGTTGATTAGTGAATAAATACATAATTTTTTACAGTTTGTTTTTATATATCTGTTAATATGTGATTGAGAAAAAAATTAATTGAGAGCCTAGAGAATGTTTATGTGATTCTGTCTTTTAAAATTAGTGTGATCATACGATTTGTTATCTAAAGCAAATCATTTTGAGCACATGAAAGGATTCCATTAATTATTATACCATGACAGCAGATATAAATCTAAATTCCATTTAAATTTTTTTTTATTGATTGTTAGAGAGAGAGGGGGATAGAATCATCAATGAGAGAGAACATTGATTGGCCACCTCCTGCATGTCCCCCCCCCCCCCCAGGGGATCAACAACCTGGACATGTGCCCTGCCTGGGAATTGAGCTGGCAACCTCTTGGTGCATGGGTCAACCCTCAACCACTGAGCTACACTAGCCAGTCTAAGTCTAAATTCTATCAGAGAGACAGTTTGTATAGTCAATTTACTCATAATCCCAAAATTATATCACCATAAATAAGATTTGTTTTTCACTCTAAAGGATCCCACACAAACATTTTCTATCAATGATAGAAAATGGTTCTTTTTAGAAAAAATAACCATTTTGGTTTGGTTCATTTTAGAAAAACTGGAAATAAGAAACATTTTAAAGGAGATGTCGTCAAACTTACTAGAGGATTAGGTAGAGTCAACATTTTCTTATTTCTCCCTATCCAGGTTCAATTCTGTTTTAAAACTCACAGAATAAAGTTCTATATATTTTATACATTTTTCTGTGCCAAGCACTGTACTGTGAACTTCCCATCAGTTATTTTACATAATTCTCACTCCATTGTCTCAGAGTTCTATTGTTCTCACCATTTTATAGATGAGAAAACTAAGCTTAATGAGACAAAATGATATGTGCCAAGTCCCATGGTCCGTATGGGGTGATACCAGGTTTTGAAGCCAGTTGACTTGATTCTACAATCTGTGTTTTAACAACTATACTGTTTGTGATGTATATATGGTCTTAGTATCAGCAGGTCAACTTTGCTACTCAACCATGTATTTGAGATGAATGGTCACCAGGGAAAAGCACTAACAATTTTAGTGTGTAATTGCTAGATGGTGGAGAAATAGCTATTCAAATATGTTCATTTTACACAAAATAGATAGTGACGAAGATGACTTTAACCATGGGTATCAAAGAGCCAAAGTGAATTGGAATGACGAAGTTGTTTGATTCCTTTAGTTTAAACTACATACAGTTCCCTGGATTTTAAAGTACAGATCTCATTACTTAGGTTTATCAGCTGCACATATTTTCATAGTAAGTGTAGAAAATTTAGCCAGGGATGAATGGGTAAATTCTACCATTGGGAAAGATAAAAGTGAAATATTCTTGAAATCACCCATCAGCTTTGTTCTCCTCTGTATTATGCTGATTTGTACTTTTACCTGCTAGAAGAGACTATGAAATAAAGATTGAAATTACAAACCTAAAGCAAAATTTTATGCATATATCTCCTTGCTCATGAAGTAAATGTCTAGAGGGGTAGTCTTTTATTCAACTTTCAAACACTTGAGGAAAACGTGCAACACAATCTAATCCAGGTGGGCTAATAGTCTATTATATGAATACTGACATAATTATCAATGGAAAAGAATCATAAGGACATCCTTCCATGTAGATGAGGGATAAGAGGAAAATTATATATTTTTATGGTCTCAAATTAAGGACAGTTCAAATTAAGTCTACTAAAACATATTCTGCTTAGTTGGGTCAAGATAGGGTTGGATCAACTAATTTGAACATGCAGAATGCCCATTTTCATCAGGCTCAGAGAGTGTTAAAGGAAAAGAGAGAAGCTGCCTCTTGTATAAGAGATATAGGGTACCCTCGGCTACAAATCCAGCTTCTATGTAGAAACCAAGATTGAATCCTAAGCTTAAGATATGATTCTGGTAGAACGAGACATAAAAGAGGTTTGAAATCACTAAGTCTAACCAAAAAGCAAGTAAATCCACTGGGACCCATCTCACTTCCTCAGAGACATCTCTATGAGTACAAACACACCTGGACTAGAACAGGTTGAGGACGATCATGGTTGTCGGACATCCTGTACTCAGTCTTATCAAAGATACTTCTGTTACTATTATCCCTTGAACCAGACACATACTTCTAACATTTTTTTCAGTAGTCCATGACCCAAAATGAACGGTCCCACTCTCTTTTCCCTATGATCTGTACCAGGTATGAGTAGAGCATTAAAAGTGATTTACCCTTATCTATTATTTTCATAAAATCATTTTTAAATCTTGGTGCTGATGTATTCCCTTAAAAACATCTGTAACAAAAACAAATTAGTTAATTAAATAAAAATAAATAAAAATAATTTTTAAATCTGAGGCAGGAATGGAGCTCACACATATAAAGGTGATGATAACAGTCTCCACGGTGAAGGTGATCACAGCCTTGTGGGGAAAAGTAACTCAGCAATTATAATTTTGTATATTAAGTTCTGTAATAATGATCTGCGTAGAATTGAGGGGACAGATGTGGAGGACTTTTCCATGAGATGTAATGTTTAATCTGAACTGGGGTAACTACATTTTATTGAAAAGTTCTTGTCTATGTAAGATATGAATGCATGTATTAGAATGTAAGTTTTATAACATAGCATAGTTTTCTTATTTACTGAAGTATCTCAAGCATAGAAAATTGTCTGGCGTGATATAGGCAGTTAATTAGTACTTGTTGAATGAATAATAGAATATGGTGAATTTAAGTAACTGCAATTAGTTTGAAACTGCTAAAGAAGGGATATTGTGGCCCAGCCGGTGTGGCTCACTGGTTGAGCATTGACCCATGCACCAAGATCTCACAAGTTCAATTCTCAGTCAGGGTATATTTCCAGGTTGTGAGCCAAAACCCCAGTATGGGGCATGCAGGAGGCGACCAAT
Organism: Molossus molossus; assembly: GCF_014108415.1. Taxonomy (NCBI): domain Eukaryota; kingdom Metazoa; phylum Chordata; class Mammalia; order Chiroptera; family Molossidae; genus Molossus; species Molossus molossus. The sequence goes on along the minus strand of NW_023425366.1, from coordinate 24,642,818 downwards.
CAATGTTCTCCCTCATTCATCGATGTTTCTATTTCACTCTCCCTCTTTTACCTCTCTCTTTCTAAAATCAATAAAAAAATTTTTTTTTTTTTTTAAAAAGAAGGGATACCCTGGGTAAAGCTGATTCTGCTGTGTTTGGGCAGCAGTACCATAACAGAAGACAGGAGGCGATAGTGTGTAGAAAGGAACAGGTGAATGTCCAGGACTGTGTTTTGTTAGTGGCTACCACTCTTGAAATGGAAAATACACTTGGCTGTGCAGAGTAGAGGTGAAAAGTTAAAGACAAAGAAAATTAGACAAAAACGTGCTTTGCTTAAATCTGGAAAGTTTTCTGAGTCCTAAGTCCCCAAGGAAGTTGTTTTAGTTCAGAGGACTCTTTTAAGAAACCATGCTACTTCCATAATTTTAATTCTGTTATTTTGTCTGCCTTACCTTTATTTGGATTATGGGAAGGTAAATGGGGCTGTAGGGCTCATTATTTAAATATATATTTTCCACCTAATTTAAACAAGGGTCAAATGTGCCCTAGTGAGATATGAGAATTTTATTCTTAAATTTATGGAGAGCTATAGAATGATTTTAGGCAGAGGTTTGGTATGTTCAATTTTATATTCAAGAGCATTAACTCTAACTACAGAACAAAGGAAAACTTGAGGGGAATCTGCGTACAGAGAAGAAATAGAGAGAAGAGCATCCATGCACACATTAGCTCGTTCTTGAACAAAGTTGCATTGAGCACTGATTATATGTGATAATTTATGTTAGTCTCAGCCATACAGGCGAGAAGAAAGCAAACTCAATCTCTGTCCTTGTGAGGTTTATACTCTAGAACGGCAGAGAAACACTGAACCCATGAGTTTAAGTTTGACTAATGCTTAAACACCAACAGAAATAAAGAATACAATGAGAGTATGACAGATCAACATAAAGACCTACCCGAAGATGTAAAATAACTGTAAAGTGAGATATAAACTTTGGTAGAATTTAACTAAGTGGAGAAGAAGAGTGTCCCAGACAAAGGCATCATCCAGATTTTAGCTATGAGATACTGCAAAAGAAGTACGAGGTGATAAGTATACATTGTTTGAGGCTGCTAAGTTTGCAATATTTCATTAGACAACAATAGAAAAAATATACTAAATGTTAGAGGTATAAAAAGTATCGATTAAAAAACAAATGTGATACAAATTGTCAGTCATCCCATCCTATTTTGCTAATACTACGAGGGACAATAAAGAGCACATAATAATGAAAAACTTTCTGAGAATAATCCACATTTAATATTATTTTATAACAAATATTATTAAATAGAAAGAATACATAATTCTGTTAGTCCTATAGTGTAAAACACAAGCAAAACTACAGTCTTGATAATGAGGATAGCACAGTTGTTTCTGGTGTGTAGTTTGTCATGTCTAAAATATTCTCCTTAAAATAAAATAGTGCCGCCAATTCCATTTCCTAGCAATAATAAGTTTTTGTTTTACCCCCAGGGTTCTTGAGCCAACTCATCCAAGTGTAGATTGAAATGAACTTCAGGTCCTCAGATCCTTAAAGCTGTGATACAAAACTCATTTTCTATATATAATATATTGTCCTGCTTTCTTTTTTTTTTTTCATTTTCTGTACTTTATATAATTTATATCATACTTTTCAAAATAGAAAATACTGGTTACTTTTTATTAGAAAAATAAATCATTGCTGGGAAGAAGTTGGTGTACAGAATATTTAGCTCATTTTAGTCCATTTGTCTGGACTTATACTGTGAAATTGGACTGTGAGAAGACAGATTAGTTGAAGTTGGTCTTCATCGTAACATTAATAGAACACGAAATGGCACCAAATGTTAATATTTAAGGCTCAGTGTGTTTCCACTGCAGGCTATGATGTCAACATGATTTAGTTTTCACTTTATTTTTAAAACCATAATAACTTCACAACATTTAAAAAGAGCATTTGTTGCTTATTTATGGAAACAATGGCCCTATTATTTCTATTTTTTATAAATTTTATTTTCCATATTTCTTTTTTTGATCTCATACTTTGAATGATTCATTCTTTCTAGGCAGAAAAAGAGAGAGCTATCAAAACAATCTCATCTTCTTTTCCAGTTAGCTTGTACAAATCAAGTTATGAGAACCTAATTTATTTACAAGGTTAAATATGATATGTCTGACTCACTAACACAAAGTTAAATAAAATCCTGGCTTTCCAGAACAGGCATAAAATTTTTCTTTTTATTTCTAACGATAATTTTTCTAACACTTCCAAACATAACCTTATTAGATCTTTTGTTCCAACTGGTTTATAAGTCATTTAGCAATCTGTTATATTTTCTGAGGTTATAATAAAGATTTTAAGATGTGACCTGTTTCTCAAATAACTTACCATTAAAATAAAATAAAAAAAGATAAATTATAAAATACATGGGTCATCTTGGATGGTATATGGTCACAGTTTTAACTTACATTTTATTAGAAAGCTGGACCTAGTATAGCTGAGAATTTATCATGGTTTTTTAATCTAGGCAAAGAAAATCAAGTAAAGTATATGCAGAAAACTATTGGATTTTATTTCAGCAAAATTACTAACTTGATCTAGCTCTAAGTTGATGCTCTGATAATACCTAAGAAAACCTTTACTGAAGCACTTATCACAGGCCACTGAAAGGTGACTCCAGATGTCTCTCGCGCATGGCTTCTCTATGTGACATTGCATTTGTCCCTGGTATTTAACAGCAGGCTAACTTTATATTTTGTTCACATTATGTATTTTTGCAAAGCCTATACTAGCCCAGGCTAAGGATCAGGGTGGAATTTGAACTACAAGTTTAACAACATCTTGGAGAAGCTTTGTGAGCTTGGTGGTCATGAGCAGATTGACATACACTCACACACAGATTGGTGTGCCTTCATTGTCTGGGGTATATGGATCTCTGTAGGCCAAATGCTCATTGGGAATTGTTCAATTCTGATCATTTCCCCAGGGACCTATGGCCCAGTTCTATATTCACACCAAAGAAAATAAAGTCCTGTACTTTAAACGGGACAACTAATAGGTCCAGGCCACCTGTTACTACTTGAGCCAATTAAGCACAGACAGGGTTGAACTGTACGTGAGCGTTTAGTCCAATATTGCCGGCAGTGTGGGGGAGCAGGGGGTTATCCCGTAAAATCTTCTCTACACCCCTTCACTTGCCAGCTGCTTTTAAAGTGTAGAGAAACAATTACTAGCTGAGAAAAGGCAGTTAGGCAAAAAAAAAAAAAAAAAAATGGGCAAAATGGTCACAGGCAATTGCCATCATGGGGGAGGAATACAGGCTGGGGGATTGCAAAAGGTGGTCCCCAATGTCTCCCTCTGGGGTTCCGTCGCTCCGATAACCGGGTTGTTAATCTTTCCGTGATGTCAAGTAGCTCCCGCCTGTCTCAGATTAGGGGAATGGATAGCATTCCCAAGGTAAACTTCCAGGGCGTGCAGCTCCCAACCAGGTGGCTTTCTTTAGTCAGAGCAAGGCAATCATGATTAACAGAGCAAGGAGGAGAACATTTCTGATAACAGCTAACACCCACTATGATTAGTTCTCTATTATTCTATTACTCTCTCCCATCCTTTTCACACACACTCTCTCTCTCTCCAAAATCCAGGTAGTCCCAGAACTTGGACCAACGTCCCATCCCACCGTCCCCAGCAGCTGCCACACCAGCTCAGGTACTCTGTAGGTGACTAAAAATGACAGCTAGGGATGAGGATGGGCAGCCATTTTTCTAGAACCACTTGAAAGTGTAGAGAAACAACTACTAGAGAAACAATTTCTAACTTGTCAGCTCTTTCTTATTTTAAAAATTATATTACACCTTTTTTTTTTTTTTGCAATTTATAAAATCTGACCAAACAAATCTTTTTTTTTTTTTTAATGTATGCCACTGTTTACCATGTTTACCAATCTTATATTTAGGAGTGATTTACCTAGGTGTAACTAAGGAGGAAACACCAAAGCCTTGTAAGTAATAGTCTATAAACACCAACTTGAAATTCTGGGTTTTCAAAGGAAATTCAGAAATAAAGGAAAGAAGGGGGTTGCAGTCAACACCATGAATAGGAAAGAGATGGTAAGGCCCTTTCTGACTCATGCTCTCCCAACAGGAATCCTACATTCTGCTGCCTTTCACCAACTCCCAATCAGTTTCTAACCCTGCCCTACTATTGGACCACCTGGCACGTCACCAGTAGCTGCTGCTTGAATGAATGCCTGTTGCTAGTTCCGCTACCTGGCCCGCGTCACCTGACCCTCAAGGAAAAAAGAGAAACAAGACATGCTTTAGGGCCAGCTGAAACATGTGAGACATTGCAGGTGTCCTTCTCAGAAGAAAATAGTATCTCCCAGTTAAATACAGCCAAATGAAAAAACACAGTTAAAGTGAAACAATAAGAGCTTCCTGAAAGCTTTGCAAATCTATTTCCTAAGGATTACTCTGTTTGCACGGGATAAGAAGAGGGTATGGATACAACCTTTAATTGATGATTTAGATCGTTTTGGACATTTCTCAGTAAAGAGGCAGCTACTAAATATTTCAGCCTTTGCTGGCCATGGGTCTCTGTTATGACAACTTAACTCTGAGGAAAGTCGTAGACAGTGCGGCAATGAAGAAGCATGGCTATGTTCTAATAAAACGTTATTTACACAAGCAGAGAGGAGGTTGGATTTGACCCTTGATCTGTAATTATCAAATTCTGAACTAGAATAAGAAATGAACTTCAAAGCATGAAAATTCTGAAAGAAAGTGAAACATTGGTTTTGGAGATCAGAATCAGGAAACCTTAAATAAAAGTATTTAAGCATGTGGAGTAAAAGCAACTTTAATATTAAAAGCAAATACTTTCATCTTGAAGATAGGCCTGTGTATGTAGATTGATTTATTAGGAACAATGGAAAACTAAGAGGAGAACATCTGAAACTAAGAGATAAGGAGGAGGGGTAAAGGAATGAATGCTGATAATCCTGTGCCCAGCCGTCAAGCTTTTATTTTGTTTCCCTTTAAACAAAGCCTGGAACATAAATGTGCTTATTTTCTAGGATTGCCATGACATAATATCACAGACTGGGTGCCTTAAACAACAGAAATTAATTTTCTCACAGTTCTGGAACCGGGGGGCCTCAAATGAAGATTTGGCGGGATCTGTTTCTAAGTTTCTAGTGCGAGCGCTTTTTCTGGTTTGCAGACAGCTGCCTTCTTGCGATGCCCTCACATTTCTTTGGTCCATGTGTTGGTGGAGAAACTGAGAGAGAGCACTCTGTGGTATAACTTCTTATAAGGACATGAAACCTATCATTGCTGTCTCCTGCCATTATGATCCATTTAGTCTTTGGTTGTAAATCTGTATATAGTATTTTGTGTCCACCAGCCCAAGTCAAGTCTCCTTCCATCACCATTTATCCCCTTTTACCCTCTTCTATCCCCTCTCAACTCCCTTTTCCTCTGGTAATCACCATCCTGTTGTCTGTGTCTACAACTAATTTAATCTTAATTACTTCCTTAAAGTCTGAATCTCCAAATACACCCAAACTAGACGTTAAATCTTCAACATATAAATTGGCCGGGGGAAGGCACAAACATTTAATCTGTAGCAACAGAGATATTGATATCATAAATGGGCAGTGCTAGAAAGAATAGAATTGTGTAACTAATGCTAATTAAAACATTTGAAATAGAGAAATATCATAAAATTAAACCTAGTCAAGGCTTGCAGCTAAATGTGTTACATATAGTATTTTAGCAAAGCCTTAGAGTTATGGGAACCTGGAATCAAAAACAAGAGAAAGAACAATTAACATTAATATTTCTTTGGTAAGTAGGTGCTGAAGACAAACACTTTAAATAGCTCATTGCGGGCAATGGTTAGGGGTGTGTTGGGAAGAATAAATGTATGAGATGATATTAGATATCTTTCTTGCTATAATAATGTGGAAATGTATATTTTATTATGACCACTGGGAACAGAAAGTATTCAGATAAAAAAATTAAAAGAAAAATTACCAATAAACATGGAGATAAAGGAAAATAAATAACAAGCTGATTGACTCAACAATAATAGGATAGAGAGGAGAAAATAACAATAAGATATAAATAATTAACCTAAAATAAGATAAAAGCAAAACAATGTCACATAAGATTGATTTAAGTGCTCATTATTAAATTCCCCTAAAACTATTGCCAGATAGTTCTAAAAGCAACTCATTTTTATATTATTTACAAGGAAATCAAAAAAATAAAATGCTAAAGAAATAAAAATAAAAGTGTGGCCAAGACAGATATTGTATAATCTCAAAAGCAGATTTCACAAAGGTATGCATCACATCATAAAATGAAATAGAAACTAAATGTATAAAGGGAAATTATAGTATTTAAGTGCAAATAAATTATAACTGTAGTCAGATATTTCAATAAACTTCTTTCAGAATTGGATAGCTACAACAATTGATAATTCTTAAAATATAAAATAATTGAAAATTAAAATGTATAATTTATCAGCAACAATAAAATTGAACAGGCTACTATGACTAAACTTAATTCCAATGCCAATGTACTTGTCAATTATAAAAAAAAATCAGCATCTTTTCATTTATTCAATATAATTTCTTTCCAAAAATCAGGTAGTTCCCCAAATACTATCTTTTAATATTAGATAGTTGCCCCACCTCATCTTTTTTTTTTTTTTTTTCTTTATTGATTTTAGAGAGAGAGGAAGGGAGCTGGAGAGAGAGAGAAACATGGAGGAGAGAGAACATGATTATCTGCCATATCAAGTTAAGTGAAGATTATTCAAGTACTCCAACCCCCCCTCCTCCAAAAAAGAACGTTCAGACTCCTCATGTAATATGCCCTCATTTAGATTGGGGAAAATTATATGGCTTTGCTTATAAATTGATGACCTACAATGGAAGGAGGTTAGGGTCTATTTTACCAGAATCTCTCTTCATAATACATAAATGATATTCTTGTAAATTGCTTTGCTAAGCCTCCCAGTATCCTTGCTTTGGGTAACAATTATGTGACCAAAATTCAAAATTGTCAAATTGGAAACAAACAGTGCTTTTCATGTAGTGAAAAGGAGTTCCAGTTTTAAAGCCTCAGATACTATGTTCCCAAAATTTGGGTTTTTGGACATTAACTAATTTTCTTGGCTGATAAGTACTATTAGTTGAAAACAAGTGTGTAATTTTCAAATCTAGGAGAGGCAAACCATCTTTTTGGTGATACGATTTATAATTTTACTGTATTGTGAGAATTTCTGTAAAAGGGAAGCAATAGGGAAGCTAATTTAAAGGGATTAATAATTTTTCAAATGCCAGAGGCCAAATTCTAATCAAGTTTTCATATATTTGGTTAATTAATACTTGGAAACAGGTTTAATTTATGTGGAATTTAGAGCTGTCTTAATAGGTTAGACACGTGTAATTGCCTCGAGTACCTATAATCATCTTGGTGCATGATTTGCATGGAGGAGGATGAAGACAAATGTCGTGAAAAGGCATTCGAATTCCCAAAATCTTGCTAAAGGTTCATACCAGTGTTCAAGTCTCTTTAAGAGCACTCCAATCTGTTACTTCATTTTTTAAGAAACTTGTAACTATTTGCCAATAGGATAAAGTCAACTTCCTGATATAATTGATGTCAACATTGTATCAAATAACAGTAATCTACTTGTTATTTATTGAAAGCATTATAGAGATAAAAATAAACTGCCTTTTAGAATAGTTTAACAAGGTCCGGTTATGTCCAATACACTGTGGAAGAAATATAAAGCTCAATTGTTACTCTTAAAAAGTGTGCATGTAGTTGGTAAGATTTCTTTAACAGTGAATAACATGTTCATTAAATCAATGGGACAATGTCTAGGAAACAGATGAATATAAAGAAATATTAACTCTTTCATAACAACCTGATAGAGTTATATACTTGTAGTTCTTGTTTTGCTATCTAATTTTGGTATCACAAATGTAAACCAATGTATTATCTAATTCAGAGGTAAACCAGAGGAGTTATCCTAACAAGTAAATTCTAGAAACTTCCATCCAAGGGAAAAAAAAAACACCCAGTACATTCAGTGTCACTTCTTTCTTACTGCAATGAATGAAATTCCCTTCATATTCCGTCATTTTCCTAATTCTTCTCTTTGTCAATTTAATAAGAACCAAGACAGACTTTAAGAACTATCTGGCCTATTTTGATCTTTCTAAGATGACCTTATAAATAGTGTTGATTTAAACATTTTTAAAGAATAATTTTAACCTATTTAAAACTTCTATAATTTCTAGTCTTCATCTTGAAATTAGTGGAGCTGTGCCCCACTTTTTATCTGTCCTCACAATTTTGCCATATTTTTTTTCTTTTTTTAACAACTTGTACAGAATTGAACTGATCTGCTTTTGGACTGTTGCTTCCTCACTTCCCAAAATATTACCACCTGCTCTTGCCTTCTCTGCCAGGATTAGATAGAGTCTGATGCCATGTTAGATTATGGCAATAAAAAAAGCCTCTGACTAAATTTAAAACAGTGTTTTTCAGTTAGTTTCCTCATATCAGTGAACAACAAAAGAGAAAGAACACAGAAGAACAGAGACTTCAGGCAGCAATTTTCACACCCTTCAGCCTCTTTCTGCATGCAGAATTCTACAAACCATAAATTTTGTTTTCGATGATAAAACTGTAACCTTTATATTTCAAGAATTCAGCATGGCCTTGCTACCATTTGGAGCTAATCAGAAGGATGGCAGGAAGAATTTCAGGATGAACTCACAGTGGAGGTCACAAAGCTTCTCTCTCTGAAGTTCTGTTTCTCCAAGATTCTTCGCTTTGTGTGGAGCTACCCGGTCTTGTCCCTCAACCTGACCTGGAGTCAGTCCTGAGGCTCAAATATCGTCTGTAAGGATCAGAAACGGAGCTGGCCTGTCTGTCTGTCTTCTCTGTGACCTCTCTTTTGCCATTAATATTTTCTCCACAGTTATTTGTGAAGAGGACTGATGTTCTGTTTGTGATTTTCTTGGTTGATCTAGTTAACATAGACGCCGTGCTTTCCAGGTGTGGAGGCCCACTCCTTACTCGGTTTGTGTTCTATTATGGTCCTGCTCTGTAAGGAGGTTTTCTACAAAAATGGATATTTTGTAAAATTGTTTTTACAAAAAATTGATGTCAAACTTTTCTAGGTGTATATGGACTTTGTCTTATTTTTGGTCCAGGGTGTATAAAAGTATCTCATGAACCAATATTAACAAGTCCAGTTTGGGGTGGTCAGATCATCTATGTTCAGTATCTCTTTGCCCAGTTGTATATGTATATTTCTCTTTCACTTTTTAATTTTGAAAATAGTTGTAAAAAAAAAAAACTCTTTCATCTCAAAATGTGACAAATTTTATTATTACAAGTTTTATTTCTACTGTAGATAATAAATCACTTTGAATATTTTGTTTTGTTCTATTAATAACTCTAACTTTAAATAAAACCAAAATATGTCATATTAGAAAGTACTTGTTTTTTTTTTCTTGCACCACAGCAAGCAATCTATGGCATCAGCACACAATGATTAATTCTAACTGCCATTTTTATCTATATTTTTATAGAATGTTTATTTTAGAATAGTATTAGATTTACAGAAAAATTGCAAATTAGTACAGAACCAAACACCCAATTTCCTCTATTATTAACATCTTATATCAATACATTTGTATTTACTAAAGTATATGCTTCATTCGTATTTTGTTACTTTTAACCTAATGTTCTTTTTCTTTCCCAGTATCTCATCCAGGACACCATAGTACATGGAGTCATTATGTCCCCTTAGGCTCATCTTGGATGTGATTATTTCTCAGACTTAGCTTGTTTTTGATGATTTTGGGAGTTTTGAGGAGTACCAGTCAGTTGTTTGGGAGTACCAGTGGGATTTGTTTGATGTTCTTTTCATGATTACACTGTGGTTATGGCAGTTTGGAGAGGAAAACCACAACAGAAAATGACATTCTCATCATATCCTAAGTGTATACTGTCGACGTGAATTGTCACTGCTGATGTTAACATTGTCACCTTGCTGAGGTCATGCTTGTTTGGTTTCTTCACTGTAGTGTCATGGTATTTTTTCTTTCTTTCCATAACATACCTTTCAAAAGGAAACCACTATGCACAGCCCACACTTCAAGAGAAGATGAGGATTGTGGTCCACTTCTCTGAGGACAATGTCAATGTAAAGTGATAGGTATTTTCCGCATGAGAATTACAGTACTCTCTCCTGTTATTTGTTTGCTTATTAAACCATTGTTAACAATATGGACTTGGGGTATTTATTTTACATTTTGGGTTAATCTTATATGATTTTATCAATTACAATGCTCAAATTATTCATGTTTGGTCTTTGGGAACTCTTTTAGTTGGCAGTTGTGTCTCTCTGACATACCCCATAGTGTGTGTGCATGTGTGTGTGTGTGTGTGCAGGTACTTTCTTTTTTTTTTTTTTTTAATCCTCACCCGAGGACATTTTTCCATTTTTCACTCAGATAGAGCGGGAAGGAGAGAGACGAAGAGAGAGAAACATCGATGTGAAAGGGACACATCGAGTGGCCGCCACCCACACGACCCAACCAGGGCCGGGGACAAACTGCAGCCAAGGTACATGCCCTTAGCGGGAACCGAACCCGGGTCTCTGTGGACCGCAGGCTGACGCTCTAACCGCTGAGCCAAACCGGCCAGGGCTGTGTGCAGGCCCTTTCTTACTTATTGTCATTACAGGATATTTTAGACTCATCTTCTATATTTCCTGCCCTGGTCTATGAATCAGTTTTGTTGTTCAGGGAGCACTAGTTTCTTTTATTGAAGAATGGTATTACAACCCAAAATTTGGGCATGAGGTGTGCTAATTCCTACTGGGAATATCATTCATTAAAAAAAAATTCATTACTTTATTGAGAACAATACAATAAATTATGTGATGATTTTAGTCTAATTTAGTCAGACAGATATATGGAGAAAAGATCTATTAAGAATGCATGCTAACAATGGCCAGTCGCTCAGTGGTTAGAGCATTGGCCTGTGGTCCAGAGAGACCCGGGTTTGGTTCCCACTAAGGGCACATACCTCAGTTGCGATTCATCCCTGGCCCTGGTTGGGTTTTGCGAGAGGCAGCCACTCGATGTCTCCCTTTCACGTCGATGTTTCTGTCTCTCTCTCTCTTCCTCTCCCTCCCACTCTATCTGAACAAAAAATGGAAAAAATGTCCTTGGGTGAGGATAAAATAAAAATGCATGCTAGCCAGCTAGCTGGAAACATAGATTACTAAGACCAAAATACTTAAGCAACTTGTGGCATTATTGAAAAAAAAGTATATATAATATTCAATAAATATGCACATACATATATCTATATATTTATATACATAAATATACACACATGCATACATACATACCCACACACATACTATCAATCACTTTAAACTTCAAATTTCCCAAAAGGTTTCAATAACCTAACAACACTATTTCTTGTTATTCAGTAAAATGCAACAAAACATTATTTACTTGTTACCAGTATTTTTTATTTTTCAGCTGATAGTACAGGATATTCTAGGACTGAGAGGTCATCTTGACATCTTCCAAGTATCACTCTGTACTCAATCAGATCTTGTAATTTTAATAACAAGTAGGTGATGCTGTATCAGAGGAAACTGAATAAAACTGTTGCTAAGACCAGTAAAACATCTTAGATTAAAAATAATATGCGTGCAGCAGCCCAGCTGGTGTGGCTCAGTGGATTGAGTGTCATACCACTGACTGAGAGGTCCCAGTTTGATTCCAGGTCAAGGCATATACTGGGGCTGGGGGCTCGATCCCAAGTAGGGAGCGTGCAGGAGGCAGCTGATCAATGTTTCTCATATCCATGTTTCTCTCTCTCTCTTCCTTTCTCTCTCTCTAAAAAATCAATAAAAACATATATAAAATAATAATATGCATACAAAAATACACAAATGTGCACTGATGTTTTAATATTTCAAATCTAATATTAGCAATAGCAACGATTACTTAATATAACACATTATGTCATTATATTTTTAAAATTAAACAAGGTGCACATTTTAAAAAATAATAATAATATGCATACAAGTTAGAGTATTTTGTCTCAGGAATAGCAAAATTAACAGTATATATATTTACTTCAGAGTATCTTTGAGTCAGTTCAAATGTATCAATCATTACTCAGGTGCTAAATTACCCACTGCTCATGAGACTTGAAGGAAATAAAGCACAACTATGCAAACATAACGCAAAGGACATGATCAACGTGTAGTGGTATTTTGTTTGTAATAGAAGAAAATGAATTGCTGTTATATTTATTTTCTAGAACTGCCATAAAAAAGTAAACAAAAGCTTAAACAACAAAATTTTACTGACACACGTTTGGAAGCTACAAATCCATGATTAGGGTGTCAGCCGGGTGGTTCCTTCTGCGCACCGAAGAGGAATCGCATGCCTCTGCCCTAGCTTCTTGTGGAGTGCTGGCCATCTCAGGCATTCCTTACCAGTGCCTTCCCCATCTCCGCCTTTATGTTCACATGGCATTCTCTCTGTTTGGGATTTTGTGTGGGTATCTGTGTCTAAATTTCCTTTTTTTTGCGAGGACATTAGCCACAGGGCACATGCTTTTCCAGTATGGCCTCCTCTTACTGTTACATCTGCAGTGATTCTATTTCCAAACAAAGCCACATCGTGTCACAGGAGTTTGGGGCTCTAACATTTGAATTTGGGGATACACAGTTCAAGCCTTTACAGATGGTTAATATTGAAATTAGGTTTGCCTTTGGTATTTCTGAGAAAATTTTAGTAGAGTCACCCCAACAACCTACTTTTTTAACATGTAGGTTACATAAATTTGTGGAATATTAAAACTGCTTGCTTTGAACATAAATCAATTCTTTGTTTAAATAAGTGGGAATTTGTCTTTCTAGTCTAGTAGCTTAAGTCTGACACTTTTATTTCTATGTCATTGTGTTCTTTTTTTTTTTTAAACAATTACTTTGCTAGTTAAGTTAGGAATATTCATATAAACATGGGTTAATAGACTAATATATTTTCTGTAGCCAGGTAAGTTTATATCTAAAAAATATTTTGAGCTAGGAAACAGGATTTTTTCCATTGTATTAGCCATCTGTAGTTAGCCCTTGTCTTTAATAAAATATATTTTAACTTTTATTCAGTTTTAATTTCAATATTTTTCTCCACACAACCAAAGCATCAAACAGTTTAATATCAGGTAATCTTATATATACACACAAGTGATATCTACAAACTTCAATATATTTTGAAAGTCTAAGATAAGATGTCTTAGAATAATGTAAAACCTCTTGCAAATTATTCTAATTTTTTTTATTTATTTATTTTTTATTTTTTGGTACGTGCCCCTAGCGGGAACCGAACCCGGGACTCTGGTCCGCAAGCCAACACTCCAACTGTGGAGCCAAACTGGCCAGGGCATTAGTCTAATTTGTAAAGAAAAAAGACTGTTTTTTTTTTTTTTTCTATAAAAAAACAAACAAACAAAAACAATGCATTATTTTTTCTAGCATTATGAGTTTTCTAAATTTATTAACTATACTGTGTTTATTCCAAAATTAATCTCAGGTGCTTTGTGATAGTGTATAGCATATATTAATATCAAGCTAACTAAATTTTGAGTAGTGTGAAGATTTTGAAGAAAAACAAAATTTTTAGAATGAAATCTTAACTGTATTCCTCTTGGCTAGGGAAGAAAAACCCAGCAGGTGAGGAGGTCATGCACATAAGAAAAAAAATTAGAAAGAAAAATAAATAAGCAAGATGTTTAAATGGGCCCGTTGATAAGGTGAATGCAATCATATTTTATTCTTGAGTCAAATGTTGAACTCTAACCTTCCAACCTAAAATAGAGAACTTTATTTATTACACAATTTTTCATGCCAGTTGTGTAAAGAGATTAATCTTGGTACAAAATTTAGGGAAAAAATGTGATTTTTGGACCTTCATATTATCTTTAAAAATACCTTTGATTTGAGAATGTCAATATTACAGAACTCTTCATTCAGCAAGTCAAATATTTATTTATCATCTAGTACATGAGAAACACCTGGGAGCTGATTACCATGAAGAACAAGATCCACAAAGATCCTTTAAAGAACCTAAAATTGTCTAGCAGTCAACACAAAGTGAAAAGTCAACTGTGAAGCAAAGTTTTACTCAAGAAATGTACCCGAAAGCATTCATGAGGGGCTCATATTTTAGCCTGGAATAGTTAAAGACGACTTCCCAGAGTAAACATTTTATAACTTGGGTGTGTTATCCTTAATGTTAAAACACACATAATCTCTGTAAGAGAGGCTGAGAAACTTGGAGATTGTTCCTGCACTGGGAACAGCCAGTAGTTGGAGAAGACCTACATTGTACAGGAGATGGAATTAGGTGACTGCTATCATCATCCCTTACACCAAGACAATCTCATGTAAGTAAAATTGTCCTTCATAGACTAGACTTCTCAGTTTTTGTCTGATCTTCAAAATGCTATTGCCCAGTGACTTGTATGTGTCTATTCTCTTATTCTTTCCAGACTGATCATTTACTGTAGTTGTCTTACCTCTGTTCTACCATTATATGCTGTGTGTGTGTGTGTGTGTATTGGAAACGAGCCATAGCTTATCCTCTCTGATATTGGATCAAGCAAAACTGCATCCTGACCTAATACAGATCATGTAGCCCCAACTTTAATTCAAACAGAATAATTGGATGAGACATTTGGAATCTCTCAGAGGAGGTGGGTTTAATTGCATTTAGTGAAAACAAATATGTTGGACCAAAATAGTGGACTGTGGTAGAAAGCGTGAATTGTTCCCTGTTTTTTGTTTTTGTTTTGTTTTTTTTCCCCCTCACCCTGAATCTTTGAAGGCTGAGTACACTTTGTCCATGCACTTGTGCGATTTATCTCTGTTTCATTCTGTTCCTGCACTCGACCATGACAGCAGCACATCTGAGATGCGGGCACTGCTTTTGGCCTGAGTTTAAGAATAATAACTCCTTAGAGAAGAGCAGAACCCAGAAAAACCATAGTTTATCTTCAATCTAAAAAACAAAAAGAAAAAAAAAAAGAAGTTTTGTTGTTATAGCTATGATTTTAAGGTGTTGGGTCAATAAAAGGAGATTAAAACAGATAAATCATCCACATAGTCATTCAAGCTCAAACACAAGATGAAATGTTATTTAGGTAGAAAAGAAGCCACTTTACAAAGTCTAAGGAAATGAATATTAGTGACCAAGAGATCATAAAATCTGGTAAAAAAAAATACTTGAATTTTGGTGTATAACAAGATGTCATAAGCAAAGGGAAAAAAAAAAGAAAGAAAGAGAGCCTTGTGTTTTTGAAAGAGGCAAAAGAACACTATTAACGCTCTCTGTGACTTGTACGGGGTATGGGAGAGTAGGCAGCTTCTCCTCTTGAGATTACAATGAATAATGCAGGGTTCTTAGGTAAAAGCAGTTTTCATGGGTTCTTTATGAATCCTCTTTTTATCAGCCTTTATGTTTAAAAATAGAACAGCAATTACATTTCAAAGAGCAAGTTTCCGATGCTGGGACTTGAAATCTCCATAAAAATTGATCTTCCCTTCTACCCATCGACTAAGTGTGATGATTATTTTTTAAGTAAAAATTACATAATGAGAAAAAATTACTTTCCAACTATTTTATTAATTCTGAAAGTATCATTTTTGCTTAAATGCATAATCTTCTCTTACCTATGACTATTGCTATACTGGCTCTCATTTTCTCACTGTGTCTATGCACCAACCCTTCAGTGCTCACAGCACAGAATCTTAGGCAGCCAGTACCTTTCCCCCCGATGATGTATTAACAACATTAAAATGAACCAACATTCTGAGTCTGAAAAGGAAGGAGGAAATGTATCTCTTTTGCCTTGGTATTCCACTATCTTCAACACATTGTTCTTTCAGTTCCAGAGGGGCAAAAATAAAGTTGAAAAAATAATTTAAGTGTTTTGGTTTGATTTTTACTTGATGACCCATTCTGCATAAAAATATATATATTCATATAAATTTTGATTACCCTCAGCCAAAGGGTGATCATAACAAGAGTCCACATTTCGCCACAGGAACCCTTCTCTTAAAAACTTAGATACTTTTATGGGATAAAGCTTTATACATAAATTCTGTTGGAAGTAAACTTTCTTATTCAACTCTGGATAAGATAACCTGGGAGACATACATACCATGTCTTAGGATATTTCAGCCATTAGTAATCTGGGAGTGAGAATAAGTACCTATAAAATACATTAAAAAAAAAAAAAATGGTGAACAGTGGTAAGGAGTTATGAATTGAGTGGTGGTTGGGTAGGAAATCAACAGTGGAAGGAATGTCCATAAAGATAAATCATTTGGATGTATAAAGACAAAAGTAAGGGAGCTATTAGTTTGACTGTGTTAATATCGTCATTTTGGAGAGAAACTTCCCTGTCTGGTTAGAAACCCAGACGACCAGCATGACACAGTGCACTCAGTGTTCAGACAATGTAGATGATAAACTGAACTGGTGTCCTTAACATTGAGCTTTCCTTGAATAACTGAAAATTAGAACTAGCTGTTGCCAAAAATAATGACCTCAGGAAGTAAAAATATGTCACAGACCCTTGCACAGATGATGTTAAGACATCTCCAGCTAGAAATGAAAAGATCTACTTTTTAAGGGACCTAGTAAGCTGTGATTAGGTAGCCATAAACTTGAGTGAATTAAACCTGCTTGCCATAGAATAAAGAATACAAGAATAATAAACAGTAAATAAAAATCTTTAAAGAAATGTGGTTGGATACAAATTCCTTTGGCATGTAACAATCCCCCCCCCCCTTGGTAGCTTATTATATTTCTTTGAATCTTATTAGTTTAATATTTACTCAAATGAAGCAAGAGCCTACTTAGTAACTACCTTGCTATATATTAAAGTGAAAAAGTAAACTTAAGTATGTTAACAGAAATATTTAAATAAAATTTAAAGCTTTTATACCTTTGTATCTTTCAAACTAGTTGTTAGTGTTTGTTTCTAGTGCTTATGCTTTCATATTTGAGCTGACTACTTTAGTATAAAGATCTCTAAACAACGACTTACTGTTACATTAATTTTCTAGATATTTTTTGCTAAAATATAAAACAATTTTACCACTCAGTATATTAAGCCCCTTTATTTTTGAAAGATGTATATATTTAAGCAGCTTTATTGAAATATCACTTATATAACACAAAATTCACCTGTTTTAATATGATTCAATTTTTTTAAGTGTATTTACAGAGTGGTACGATCATTAATACAATCTAATTTAGAACATTTCCATCACACCAAAACTAAATCTCATGGACATTATTAGTCAACTCCTTCTCTCCACCAAACTCCCAACCCCTGGCAACCATGCCATATTTCACATGGCAAAATGTTATAGCATGTATCAGTTACTCCATTTCAGACTAATGTTAAATAATATGTTATTGTATGTATACATCACATTTATTTTGTGCATTCATCAGTTGATGGATAGTTGGGTTGTTTTGATTTTTGGACAATTATGAATAATATTATTATGGACATCTGAGTGCAAGTTTTATGTAGCCATATGGTTTTATTTCTCTTAAGTAAATATCTATAAGTAAAATTTCTGACTCATCTGCTAAGTACATATTGAATACAGAAATGTATTTTAACCAGTGAATTAATTTTCTTTCTGTAAAATTGCAGGGAAAAAAAAACACATTTCCCCTCAAAATATGAAGACTCATTTATTTTCAAGAAACTTTATAAAACATTTTCAATCATTCATAGCAGTCACAATCTAGTCTTGACATTAAAATAATAAGTTAAATCAATTCAGAAAATCTGAGTTTTAAATCTAAGATGGTGGCTTCTGCCAAACATACGTTTTTGTCAAAATAGCATTTGTACTTTCTGCAGTTTCTTTGAAAACCTAAATAACAAAATTGATCAAGGAAGGTAGTAATGTTGTAATTTTTTGGCTGAGTAGCCCTGGCACCACGGCACCTACAGTGAGGAGAATGACTTATAAATAGCCACATTACATGCTAGACCAAAGTTCTGCATTGTCACCGACTTTAAAAGTATTGCACAAGTGTTGGTGTGACAAGGATTTTACATTCTTGATCAATTTTGTACAAACTCAGTTTAAAAGTAGACTTTCCTCTAATCATTTTAATCTCATTAAATTACATACCATTATAATTTTGCACATTAATACCGATTTCTTGAAGAATCTCCTAAAGTGATATATAAACCAAAAGGGCCGAAAGATGTTTTCAATACTCATAAATTTAAAACAAATTTCTTCAGGTTTGAAACTTAATTTTTTTTACTTTATAAATACATATATTTTTATTATGTAAGGAATTATAACTGTCATCTCACCAGATTCCAAAGCAGTGATTGAACAGTCACAAATGCAATCTCCTGGAGAGAAATACTGATCGCTAAATTCTATCTATTAAGTTTTAAAGAGCCATATCTGTTTTTAAGGTTCTTTTTAAATGTCAGTAAACTGATTTGTCACTAATAATGGGAATAGGGAAGAAATAATATTTACTTACTTCTTCATGCTTTAACATTATTTTTACCTTATTATACATTATTCTGATTTTCAAAGTTCCATTTATTGATAATCCATTTTGAAGATGAGTAAATGCTTGTAAATCAGAAGGGTATCTCTCTTACCCAATGCCACAGAACTGATAACTGATAGAGTTGAAACCTTAATCCAGAATGATCTAACACCAAAGCACTTATGATTTTTCCACCACACCATGATTCTTCTCAGTTGAATTCATTCATGTAGTACACAAATACTTATTCCACAGAGTACATGGTTTTATGCTAGGTGCCAAGATTATAAAGTGAAACACCACAGTTTTGCTCAAGAGGAGACTAGAGTCATCTGGGAGAGGTAGAAGTGATGATTGGATTTAATTACTGTAGTAATTGTTGTAAGGGCTAAATTTTAGGCATATATACATGAGATAAAAAAATGTACATGGCCATACTTAGGCTTTAGGCAAAGAAGATTGAGAATTATTTAACTAGAAAATGATGCATGAATTGAGAATTGCAGGTAGAAGATAGGGAAAGGAACTCTAAAAGAGAGTTGGGGGCAAAGACGGTATATTGTATACAGAACAGTGATAGGAAATTCAGAATCAATGGGTGACACACTACAATGTGATATGATACAAACAATTAATTTGGAATGTCCAGCTTAGGCAAGATCACAAAGGTTCTTTTGTGTTGGGTTGAAGAATTTCTACTTTTTCATCAAGGCTGGTGAGTTCCCAGTGGCAAGGAGGAAAGTAATCTTGTAAGGCTTTGCCCCAGAAATGTGATTTGTTTCAAGAGTTTTTGTTTTAAAAAAAAGCAGAATTTGTTTTAATAATATACATTTGTATTTAGATAAGATGTATTCTTTTTTTTTCTTTATTGATTTTAGAGAGAGAAGAAAGGAGAGGGAGAGAGAGAGAGAAACATTGATGAGAGAGAACATCGATTGGCCGCCTCCTGCATGCCACCCACTGGAGATAGGGCCCACAACCTGGGCATGTGCCCCAACAGGGAGTTGAACTGGTGATCTCTTGGTGCATGGGTCGATGCTCAACCACTGAGTCACACTGGGAGGGCAATAAGATATATTCTGTATTTTGAATTTCAACATACATTACAATTTGTCTGAGAATTATATCTTTTTTTTTCAAAATGTGTGATATAAATTAACAGGATTGAGGAGAAGACTTCATGTTCTCTTAAATTAAGGAACAAAACTGAGGTTGAGAAGCCAGTTATGAGGCAGCCAATGAAAAGCATCTCAAGGTGATGATGTCGTTGACCAGGATGTTGGTGGTGAATGCCCCAAATACAATGCTGAATCAGGCCAGTATCATGAAACCATTCATACAGATGTGAGGAAGGGCAATTGAAGAATCTTGTTTCTCATTAAACCATCAATATTGTATAATCACAAAAACAATGTCCATTTATCTTCAAACTCTTTAAGTCATATACATTAAATAACTATGTTCTTTGTATATCACTTATACCTCAATAAAGTAATTTAATATTTTTTTAAAACCACAGCAACCCTGGCCAGTTTGGCTCAGCAGTTCAAGCATCGGCCTGCGGACCAGAGAGTCCCAGGTTCCGTTCCCACTAGGGGCACATACCAAAAAAACAAAACCCAACAAACTTTAAAACCACAGCAACATTTTTAAGATATTAATTTTTTATAAAGAAAATCTTATATAGTCCCTTAAAAAATTGCCCATAGAGTAATAAAAACTTTTAAAATCCTTCCTGCCTTCTTCCTTACACCTGTGTTCTGAATATTGACTTACTTCAAATCTATTTCAACATCCAATGTCATGTTTGAAAATGTCTAGACATTTATGATTTATCCTTGAATCCAAAGCAGCAACATTTCAATGACTTTAAATATAAATTTTTACAAAATAGTATAGTATTATGCAATCATAAATTGTGTAACATATGCCATGTAGATGGTTTACATATATATTTTTTTACATTTCTGAGAGTTGTACGTGAACAATTTTCATTTGTTTCAAGGTTTTCAATTAACCAATATTCTCTACTTTTGACTCTGAGTTCCATCAGAGACTTTTAATGTGTAATCAATTAATGATGATTACAGATATTAGACTATTTTTTTTACTCTTATTGTGTTTTTTCCTGCTTTGTATTGTTTCTTAAAATGAATACCAAAAAAGCAGATTGAACCTAAACTCTGGAACAGATGCTTTAAGCTTAGATAATTGAGAACAAGGATGTGAGAATAAATGGATGCCTTAAAATTATGTCATGAATATGTATTGTATTTCTTTTTGAAAAGTTTCATGGCTTTTGTGAGATTTCCAAACGGGTTTTGTGACCCAACCCTCTGTTTCCACGTTGACAAAATGCCAGAAGCTGTTCTGATTATTTATTCATTATTTATATACTTAATTATTTATAGAACAAATACTCCAACTGCGTTTAAACATTCTCAGATTATAAAGTAGTTTACTACAAAATTCTTAAATATTTTTCTTTAAGAAAAATTTGAAGGCTTTTGCTTTAGTGAGTACTAAATTATTCCAGCTTGCTTTTTTTTTTTTTTTTTGTTCTCTGCTGGAATCTGACAATTCTACTAGACTGTCACTGAGATCACACCAGTTACTTTTCTTTTATTGTAGAACAAATGCTCCAAGTATGGGATTCATTCGACATGGGTTGGGATTAAGATATGACAGTGGTTATGATTTATTTCTGACTAAGTCAAAAGGCTTCAAAGTTATCAGTTTAAAATATTGATAAAACATAATAAATTTTTCACAGGTTTTCAATTTGAGTTTCACTTAGTCATGGTACATTGTGAACCCTACCCTCTCCCACTGTCACCATGGCCCCGGGGGCTACAGTTTGACAAGTCAATATTCATTCCATGATTACAATCTGAGGGGTTTTATTTGTATACGTAACAATCATTACTGTTTTGTTTTTGTTACAATACTGAGAGTGGCTCATTAAAAACAGCAGGAAAAATATCTTTTTGCACTACTATTTCCAGACACAGTCACTCTGAGAACCTTTCTACATAACCAAATTTTCTGAATAGATTCCTGTCAAGCTGAAATATATACGTAACTTTTCTAAAAACCTATAGTGTTTTCCTTTCACTATTTAACTTTCTAAATTAGAAAAAAGTCAATAATTAATTTCGGATAATACCAGATTCACTTCAAAAAAGCTCTTTAGTAAGATGAGCCTCCACAAATGATTAATTTCCATCTCAAACAAAAATAACAGCAACTACTTTGAAATAAATTATTCTTAACCTAAATAGCTTTGTGCAATTCAATTTGGTGATTAGGATTGGTAAAATAATTGAATTGACTTTACAATTTTCTGGTTATTTTAGTCTTAACCACTGAATCAAATCCAATCTATACTGATACAATCAATTTGTGACAAGGGGCTATTACTTTAGAAAAAGAACAATTCTGTGTCTTTTAAGAAAGGGTTACTTTTACCATTCTACAAAGTTTTAGTTAAGCAGTATTAGGTTAGGGTACTTGTTTATATAATAGAAATTTAAAATAAAATAAATAATAATTTTGCATTATCAGTGCAGTGTTTGAATATTATTTATTTTGTCATTTTGACAGTAACAATGAGGAGCATTTTGTAAGAAAACATTGTTGCCCTGGTTGGGTTAGCTCAGTTGGTTAGAGCAATGTCCTGATATGCCAAGGTTGTAGGTTCAGTCAGGGCATATATAAGAATGAACCAATTAAAAAAAATATTTATATATATATATACACACACATATATATATATATATATATATACATATACATATATATATATCTCAAAAACCAATATTATCTCTTCCTCCCTTGCAATTCAATAAGAAAGAAAGAAGAAAGAAAGAAAGAAAGAAAGAAAGAAAGAAAGAAAGAAAGAAAGAAAGAAAGAAAGAAAGAAAGCATTTTTGCATTCCATGAGGTATTGTGGTCAGTAATTAGAGGATGAGGGGTGGGCTGTAACAAAATTGCTTGGAAAGCACGCTTGGAAATACCCTCCCTTTCACCTCTCTTTATCCCACAGATTTTATCATTCTCCCGGGAATATTGTAACATTGGAGATTAATTTTTTTTTAGAGATTAATTGGCTTGTATACACCCTACATTCATAATATCACTCTGGTAAGTTATGAGAGACACTCATTCAATTTGTGAAGACATGATGGATGGGTAACCCCTGGCTTCCACATCACTGTGGAGTGAGAGGGGGCACAGATAAGATAGGTTGGTAGGCAGATGCAAAACTTTCTTCTGCATAGTCCCCAGGAGTATTTAGTTTGAGTCACAGTCAGTTACTTATATTGACCAACTTTCACCAATACACCATTCTTCTACCAGCACCACTGTCACCACCAACATGCACATACATGCAACATCTTTTGAGAACCACTCTTCCAGTGTTTAGGGACACACAAAATATTTTAGTTTTTACTGATAACATTAATTCTCTCATCGGTTAATTTCTCAAAACATTTAAAGCTATTTATAAGTTGAGTCTTTAGCAACTTCAGGTTCCTAGAGTGTATGTGTCATTGATGCCGACAATGAAAGGTTTTTCAGATATTTTACACTATGTTCTCTCTTTTTTCTCTTTATTCTAATTTTGCCCTTCTCAGCCAGTTGTTCAATGATGTACTCTGCAGATGGAGGTCTGGGAGGTGCATTCTCATGCTCAGACTCCAAAGTGCCTCTGCAATTGGAAAGCAGTCCCTGCTTCTACACTCAGTTTTCTTACTTTCTCAAAGACTGTTTTTTTGCTATCGGACATTAAATCAAGTTCCTAATGTATCTTGCCCACCTTTCACCCAAAAAAATATAGATTCTTTCTAGGACATTATCACTAAAATAAAATAACAGTAACAATAACAAATATAATTCTCCCTCTTGACACTGAAATGATTTCTATCTCATGTTTTTCTTCTTTTTTCTCTAGTTCCCTTCATTGACATATTTTTTGGGTATTGCCACCCACATTCTCTCAACCTCTGAATTTACCATTTACTTATCTGTTAACTACTGGAAGGATTCAGCTTCTACCATAAATCTTTTGTCAGTATCTTATTGACAAATTAATTGGCAAATTCTCTCATGTTGTTTTATGAAATATTTCATTAACAATTAATGTGTTCAGCCACTCTTTCTTCTTGAAACATTATCTGTTGCATTTCTGAATACAATGTGCTTCAGTTTTCTAGTCATATGTGTGTTTTATTTTCCTTTACCAAACCCTTTTTTTCATTTCTACATCTAAGTCCAAGATCACAACTCTGATGTTTGTTTTTGTGTATTTTTATAGTGTCTCCTTAGGTTCAAATAAGCATCAGTTTGCTTTCATCAATATGCTATGGTCATGTTTTTCAATTTTACCTCTTCTGCCTAGACTTTGCCTCTGAGCTTCAGTCTCATTTATCTAAATCTTGTACCATCAACGTCATATAAGCAGAAATCCTAGCTCCTCTCCCCAAGTCTGTTCCTCTTTGAACCAACCACATATCATAAAATTGTACCAGAATCCATCCAGTTTTATATGCAAGAAAAATTACAGCCATTTTGCACTCCCTTTTCCCTCTGTTGGAGGAAAGCCCTAAATGTCTAAATTCCCAAGAACTGACAGGTAGGCGTATTCAAATTTATGAGAGCTTTAATAGGAGAAACGGACATACAAGGGCAAAACAGCTGCTGCCAGTGGTGTCCAGTGGGGGTGGGAGAAATCCACACCTTTCCCCAAATAGGATCCCTTTTCATAGGGGGTTAATATTAAGCCATATGGTGTGTACTCACTTAGATCACCAGAGAGAACAATTCATTGCTAAGTTAAAGGATAACATCCGGTCTTCATCCACACTCTGTACATTCATCAACCTCTTTCCTTGGGGGCATGGCATTTATCTTTGGTCAACTTTCAGCTTTGTGGATAGTCAGCCAAGCCTGAGGCTATAGAGAGTTAAACAGTCCCAGAGGGTTGCATAGAGAGTCCAGCATTTCCCAGACTCCTTTGCTGCCAGAGCTATCTTGCATCTCTATGTAAGTTCCCTGCATTCCCTCAGTGCTTATATCTAATCATCAATACTTCTGTATTTTAAAATAATTATCTATAAAATTCGTTCTCTTTTTCTGATCTCCATAGTGCCCATCCTGTTCAGATAGGTTCTTACAGTAGCCTCCTAACTCATACCTCAATGCCTGTCTTGATTCTTCTAATCCATTCTCCTCGTAATAGTCAGAATAATGCTTTTACATTAAAAATCAGATACTATCATTTGCAACTTAAATGCTTTCCTTTTGCATTTAGGAAAAAATGTGAACTTCACCTTAGGCTAGTAAGATCTGCTTGATCTTGTCTCATTTACCATCTGGATCCCACCCCAATAGCAGTCTCTTTAATTCTGTTACAGTCCAGGAAAACAGTCTTAAGTTACTCTTGCATGTTAAAATATTTCTCAAAACTTTACATTGTTGTCTGCCTGGTTCAGTCTTCTCCTATTCTTTGTTCAGCGTGACCATGCTCACTGTTTTTTCTGGATGCAGTACCAATCTAATTAGTAAGATAATCTTCCTTTCCCTCAGAAATAGTTCAGTTTGGGCAAATTCTAAAGTAAATCTGTTTTTGCAAAGCAAACTACTTTTATTTTTCCAATCTCAAAATAAATGTCACTTTATCAGAAACCTTGTCTAACAATATTTTGAAAAGCACCCCAATTCACCCCAAAGTCTTATCCTTTGTACTGTTTCTTTTAAGCAGATGCTTTAATTACCATGGATTTTATTAAGTTTATATCTAATTAGAAGGTGCAGAGTATTTTACATCTGTTAGGAAATATAGATATTGATTTTTTATTACTCATAATTTTCTATTTAAGCTTTCAAAAATAATGCTTTGAATTGCAGTTAACATTTATCCTCTAATGTACATATAAAAGAAGTAATTATAAGGAAAATAAATTGGTGAAGGTATCTCTAAACTTTTCTTGAATTCACATTTCATCTTTTCCAATTCATATTTAATTTACAGTAAATTCTGTTTATGTTTTTCAATCTTGCCCTTTCTGCTGTGACAGGGCAACAACAGAGAAATGCAGACAACTGCAGAAAATGAATCTTTTTCTGCAATGATTACTTTACCAGTTTTCCTGAATTTTAAACTGAGCCACTGCCACACATTTTGCAAGTCTTGGGGTTGGCACTTTCTTAATTTCAGCAGAAGTTACCGATAACTAGGACTCTTATTCCTTCTTCAAATAATCCTAAACTATCTTGTGTATATGGAGGCAGCTCTTTGGATTCACCCCCAGCAGAGACAGCTAGACGTGCTTTCACCTGAACTTATTCTACTTGTACACGTCTGAGTCACACCAAGTCGGTACGGCTGTCTCGGCCCCTCTGCTTTCTACAAGCTTTGGCCAGCTGGTCTCCAGGTCCTTCTGTCTCCCACTCAGCCTTGCAGACATCTCTCCTCCTCATTGGTAAGGTGAAGGAAAATCGTCTTTCCTTTAAGTTAATTACATTGAACAGGTTTATTAATTAATGAGAGTTACTGCTATGCTTGTGAATTTCTTTCTCTTAAGAGCTCTAAGACATTTTGTCAAATAGAACATCGGACTCCACTGATACAATGGCATGTGAACAGCCAAGCCCAAGGTGCCGACAGGCAGACAATGCCAATTAATGTCTTCTTCTGCTACTAAAAGACTCCTGCCTGGACCGCTATAGCAACAGAAATGTACTATTAATTAGCAACAGAAATGTACTATTAATTAGATAATAAATATGTACTACTTCAGGATGTTAAAATGCAAAAAAAACCAAAAAAACAACAACAAACGTGCATTTTAGAATTAGTAAAATAAAAGATATTTCTAGTTAACATTTCTCACTGTCTGACTCTCCCTCAGGACTGAAAGCTGTATGAGGCTGTGTCTGTTGTGTTCATCACCTTGAACCCCAGACCCCTGAGGGAGTGCCTGGTGCAGATAAATGGTGCCATATGCAATTGTTAGATGAATGTGTCAGTGAAGCCACAGAGTGGAAACACCCTATTGTGGGTGTATTTTGTGTAATGAACTTAAAGTGGAACCATTTCAATCTTAGGACCTCTAATTTTCTCAGATAAAATTAATTTTTTTTTATTCCTCACCCGAGAATACTTTTCTATTTATCATCAGCTAGAGTAGGAAGGAAGGAAAGAGAGACAGACAGAGAGAAACATTGATGTGATAAAGCCACATCGACTGGTTGCCTCTCGACCAGGGCCGGGGACGAACCGTAACCAAGATACATGCCCTTGGCTGGAGTGGTCCAAAGGCTGATGCTCCAACTGCTGAGCCAAACTGGCCAGGGCAAAGTTTAATTGTTTAGTGATAAGATTTCAAGGTGAAAATCAAGTAGTCAAGCTATCTCTCTCTTTCTGTCATATATTTTATAGTCAAATATTGCCAAATTGTCAAGTATTTTACATAATAAAATGATAAATAGGTATAGATAGATATAGATAGATGATAGATAGATAGATAGATAGATAGATAGATAGATAGATAGATAGATAGATAGATAGATAGATAGATGATAGATAGATGATAGATAGATAGATAGATAGATAGATAGATAGATAGATAGATAGATAGATAGATAGATAGATAGATAGATAGATAGATAGATGTTAGATAGATAGATAGATAGATAGATAGATAGATAGATAGATAGATAGATGATAGATAGATAGATAGATAGATAGATAGATAGATAGATAGATAGATAGATAGATGATAGATAGGTAGATGATAGATAGATAGATGATAGATAGATGATAGATAGATAGATAGATAGATAGATAGATAGATAGATAGATAGATAGAAAGAAAGAAAACTATTTGGGTATGTTAGTCTCTAAAATATACTTTTGTATTTAGATATATAGCTAAATAGGTATAAACATAAATATACATACATAATTTTATTAAACTTTACCATATGTCTTTCAATAACAAGTATGGCAATTTAATGGCTAATGTTTAATGTTATAAAAACAATTTTACCTTATCAAATTTCTGCAGAGATACCTCTTAATTCTGCTCTTTAACATAACTATTTTGACAAACTGGAAAAATATAAAGGAATCAAAAACTGTATGGAGATATTTTCCTCCCAAAATTTTGTGAATGTTTTGTAATTTCAACACATTGCCTTTTATGTAAAAGTCTAATGATTGTAGACTTTGTTTAAAAAATTGGCAATTATAATTGTACAGCCTAAGAGGACTGGGAAGGCTCGCAGAAGGATGGATTTTGTTGTGTGCTTAACGATACATCTTCTCACACCTCACATAAGAGAAACGGCAGGGTTTTACCCCGACGATGTCACAGCTGTTTCAATTCCCCTCCTTAGTTCCCAGTGTTTAGAGCTCATGCAGCTGTCAGCAGCAACGGCTTTTTCTCTGTCAGGCAAGGAAATGTCCAAACTTATAATTAGACCTCAGTCATGAAAATCTAACTAATCATAGCTTTCATGAGGGCTTTTTGCAGTCCAAAGAGATGTGAACACAGCCAAAAATGGTAGACAACAGCAAACAAAGTTTACTGGAATTATCTTACAATTTTCTTTCTAATAGACAAAAAAATATGCAATTTTACCATATGGCCCATAATTACCATCTGAACTAATATTTAATATATTTAAATTAGCTGAACTGTTTACATTGCCTATAACATCATTCTTCGAACTTGACCCTATTCTTAAATTATTTATATACATCATGAGATATATGCAAACAAAATAATAGTGACAACTTTTAACCATGTAACCATCAGAACATTGTAATCTTAAACTCTTAAAGTATATCATTGCTAATATAAATAACTATTAGAATAGTAAATTATAAGTTTAATTATGATTGAATATAATAACTTATGTTTCTTAAAGATAAATTATTGTTAAGTCACAGATTATTTTGAGTTAGTTAAGCATATTCTAATGTATAAAGTTTAACTTTTCACTTCTTTTCTCTAATGAAATATCTGTGAAACTTTCATTAGGGCATCATGACCTTGTACCACTTGTATTTCACTCTCTGAGAAAGCTTCTTTCATAAATAAAATCTGATTTTTTTCTATTAGCATGCCTATTTGATGGTGCTAAGAGATGTATAAATAAATATAAGTAGATATATATCAAAGGATGCAAAGGTGGCTTGGGAGCATTTGGTTAAAACATGGTTACTTAAATATTATAAAATACTCTCAAAGTGAATTTTAAATAATCCTCCAAATAAAAATAAATTAAAACACTTGTGGATAACTTGTGGGCCCCCAAGAATTTTTCTGGAAGCTGCAATCTTCTTATGTTCTACCAGTTTTTACCACTAGGAATGCTTTTCTACTTTATGTATACTGTTAAAGAACGGATGATAACAGGCTGAAAATGTAGTTACCTGTGCTAAGTCCCATGTGAAGAAACTAAACTCCATATCTAATGTAATTCAGCTCTGCCTTCCCAGAAAGATGACCTTAAACCTGTCAATCTGGAATTACCTGATCAGCACTGGTGAGGTAATCTGCATACTAGACCCTTGCTCATCCCCAAAGGAAGGTGGCCTTGCCTGAAACAGTCTACTCTTTGTTGGAAACTTTCTTTTTCTGTCCCCTTCCGCCTATAAAAACTTTCCATTGTTGTACAGCTCCTATGAGCTCCGTTCTACTTGCTGGCTGAGGTGAGATTTATAATATTATTGATTAAATCCAGCAAGATCTTTGAATTTACTCAAATTTTATTTATTTAAAAAAATTTTTTCTCTATTTATTTTAAGAGAAAGAGGAAGGAAAAGGGAGAGAGATAGAAACATCAATGAGAGAGAACATCGCTAGTTGCCTCCTGCATGCTCTCCAGTGGGGGTTTGTCTCACAACCTGGGCAGGTGCCCTGACCAGGAATTGAACCATTGATTACTTGGTGCATGGATCGATGCTCAACTACTAGCTGGGCATCAAATTTTATTGTTATTAGATATGATGGCAGCAACAGAATCTCAAAAAACTTCTGATGGCATTGGAGGACTTTGAGAAATACAGGTGCAGTGGCCTCAAGCCCTTTGAGGGTGTAACCTCATGGAAACTTCATTTCTTTAATAGGACCCTTTCTCCTTTCTTTCCTTTTGATTCAAACTGGCTGAGTCCAGCACCATGACTTACCTGCCTGATTCCTTCCTTGCATGTCCACTACCTAAATCCTTCAGGAAAATTGTATTCTGGTCAGCATCAAAGAGTTTTAGGAACAGCCCTGGCTGGTTTGGCTCAGTGGTTAAAGCACTGGCCTGTGGACCAAAGAGTCTAGGGCTTGATTCCCACTCAAAAGCGTGGACCATAGTTGTGGGTTCAATTCCCAGTCCTGCTTGGGAGGCAACCAATCAATGTGTCTCTCTCACATTGATGTTTCTCTTTCTCTCTCACTCTCTCTGTCCCTCCCTGCTTACTATTCTATCTAAAAAAAAAAAAAAAAAAATCAATGGAAAAATATCCTCGGGTGAGGAATGAAAAAAAATGAGTTTCAGGTACAAAATTTCAGGTCTGTTGACCACAGAAACAGAGTTTTAGTCCAACTAAAGATAACAACTAAGCCTCAGATATGGTTCAGCTCCAGACCCAAAGAAGCAGAACAACTCTACCAACTACACCCGTTTGAAACCATGGCTGACATCTGGACCAGAAGCAATGACCAACTACCCCTTATCCCAGTGTCCACCAATCAGTAGAAACCACAAATCTAACTCCCTTAGTCACCATAATTAATGTATTTCCCCCTATATAACCCATACCCTAGAAGCCATAGAAGACCCAGGTCTTAGAGAAACAGCTCAATTCTGACTCTGAGTTTAGTGCCAATTCCTAAAATAAACCTTTACTTTCTTTTTTCTTAAATTATTTTCCTTATTGATTTTGGAGAGAAAGAAAGAGAGAAGGACAGAGAGACAGAAACATCAATTAGCGAGAACATCAATTGGCTGCCTCCGGCATTCCCCACACTGGGGATCGGGCCCACAACCTGGGCTTGTGTCCTGACTGGGAATCAAACTGATGGCCTCTTGGTCCATGGGCCAACGCTCAATAACTGAGCCACACTGGCCAGGAAAAACCTTTTTTTATTTGCTGCAAACTCCTATTTATTTTGGGGGGGGTTTGATGTATGCAGGCAAACAAACCCCCTTTAGATCATAACAAGTTCATGGTCTTTCTCACAATCTTCCCGTTTCTCTTGGTTCTGAGCTCAACTCTCAACTTTGAGCTCCTGATCTAATTGGTTTTCCAATCAGGTCCATGTTGGGAGCTGCTTCTGGTTCAGGCCACAGTTTTCGTTAATTGGTGGAAACCTTAAATTCTGATTCTATCCTGAGATGCACATGGTAACTTGCATATTTGTGGCAGTTGTCCACTTATGTGGAGCCCATCATCTGCAGCCCCTATTTATTAAACTCAGTTGGTTTAATCTTTTCCACAGTCCAGGGTTCCTAAGTAAGAATTGCTGCTGATGTGCACAGGGCCTTTTCTAGGCCAAAACAAAGGAACATCTCTTGGTTCCTGCTGATGTATTAAAGTGCACATGTTTGTCTGTCTTGTTTTATGTAGATAAAGGCTGCTGATAATGGGGATCTCAGAAGCAACCACACATTGGTTGTCCCGGGTCAAGCATTTAAGAGCTGTTAGAGTGCTTGCTACCTAACTCAAAGGCTCTCATGTTAGGGTCAGTTCTCACAGAAAGATTTAGATTGATACTAAGTCACACTCTAAACTCAGGAGAAGTTCTGAACAATGAGGTACACTGTAATGCACTACACAGTCACCAAATTAGTGACAGTTTTAAATAGCAAGGAATTTGTTGAAATTATGTGAAGACTAAAGCCTATTTATATCTGGAGCTACAGTCTAAGAGATAACTTCTAAAGGGAGGCTTGTTTATTTATTTGTTTCTTTCCTGAGCACCTGCCAACTGAACCTGAAGTGGTCATTGAAGACGAGGCTTTCATTAATAAATCTGCTTCCATGTTTGGGAAAATCTTTTGAATGTCACTGAAATAAATTCAAGACAAATTTATGAAAAGAAAATAGGTGGCAAGGCAACAAAAGGAGGCAGGGAGATGGTGAGAAATTATGTGACTATGTCATTGAAGTCACTGCTTCAGTTAATAGTCAGTACGGGAAAAAAAGTGTGTGTGTGTGTGTGTGTGTGTGTGTATTAAAAGAAACACCTGGTTGGAAAATATTTCAAACACTTTAAATAACTGGAGTAGTTGGCAGTCAAATGATGTCTAACAACTCCTCAATGTCAACCAATTGTGTGTGTGGAGAGAAAGAGAGAAAAAATTAAGCATCAGTTCTGGATCAATGTACATGAATTGTAGGTATCACACTTGGGATTGCTGGCAATTCATAATGGCTCAATTGCTGAAAATCTATCACTATTATTTTTCAGTGCTCCATAGAGTGGCTGTGTGCTTCAGCTAACCTGGTCTGGTTTGGTCCCATTTCGGCTTTTGATTATTTCTGGAAGGTGGTTTTCTGGGAGCTGGCCATTTGTGCTTATATTCGGTTGATGACTCAACTCTTCTTATGTCTCCAATATCTGTCAGCTGGCTGGTCTGGGCTGACTTTAAAAGTGAAGACAGAGGGGCACATTAGAGAAGGAAAGTGATCAATGACTCTTGAGACCCAAACTCAGAACTGGCATAGAGTAATTTTCTTGTTCAAAGCAAGTGAATTTCAACTGTTGAGAAATTGATCCCCTCTAAATGAGAGAAACTGAAGTGTTATATTTCAAAGGGCAAGCATATAATAGGATCATTTTCAATTAAATGGAACCGGTTTGGGAATTTTATCTGTTGTTATTATTAACTGAACTAATACAGAAAGTGATATCTTGTATTGGGCTTCCGGTTGATGGTGCAAGATGGTTCACTTCAGCATTCATTGACAGAAGGTTGGTGACCTCAAAGTACCTATGGTGGAATTATTAACATCAAAGAAATAGTCAAATGCTGTATGTACCTCAGGGCTTTTTAAAATATATATATATATATATATGTTTTTATTGGTTTTTCTAGAGAGAAAGGAAAGGAGAGGAAGAGAGAGATAGACACATCCATGGGAGAGAGACATCGATAGGCTGCTGCTTGCACACTCCACACTGGGAATCTAGCCTGAAACCTGAGCATTTGCCCCATCTGGGAATCAAACCTGTGACCTCTTGGTGCATGGTTCCACACTCAACCACTGAGCTACTCTGGTTGGGCCATTGGGGCTTTTTTTTTTTATTTTGCTTTGTTTTGTTTGATGCTATTTGGTTGTTAAATATTTGCCAACATAATATTGGGTTCATTCATTATCAGAATCCTGAAGTAATATATATGGCACAAAATTTTAAATATGGGAAACAAAACAAATACAAAATGAGACAGAAAGAAACTGTTGATTCCTGTTAGGAAGTAAGGAGTTTGAAAAGAAATGGTAAAACTGAAGCATCTAGATACTGTTGAAGTAATTTCAAAAACTGAAAATAGTGTTCAGTGACTATTATCGGTTATTACTAGATAAAGATGAGCGCAGATCAGAGCTGGTAGTTTTTGAGTAAAAATGAAATAAAATTGTTTCCAGAGATGGAAGACCTTATGAGACTAGAATCATTGCTTGTCTCAATCCATTAAAGAGTATGAGATAAGACTGAATAATTCTTGTAGGGACAAATA
Organism: Molossus molossus; assembly: GCF_014108415.1. Classification (NCBI taxonomy): domain Eukaryota; kingdom Metazoa; phylum Chordata; class Mammalia; order Chiroptera; family Molossidae; genus Molossus; species Molossus molossus. The sequence continues at coordinate 24,609,403 of NW_023425366.1, read as the reverse complement.
TCCAGTAAAACTTCCCAATCTAAAGAATTGACTTAGCTTTGCAGCTCCCAGTTATCATAAGAGTAAAATCAAAGCACTTTTTCATAATATGCAATAACTTCATGTTATAGTTTTTGTTTTTTTTACTTTCTGGTATCATTGTTTCCCTTAAATTCAGTCATTCAATACTCCTTTGAGTAAAGTAATCATTTATCACTTCTAAGCCTTTGGACTGTCTTTAGAATGTTGTCCTTTCAAGCCCTAACATGCTAAAACATATTTCTTCTGAGGTCTATAGTATTTGTCTTCTCCAAAATTATTATCTGACCATCCATGAAAGGTTTAGATAATCTTATAACATTATATTATATTGAATGTTTGTTTTAATATTTTTTCCCACCAGCTCCAAAGTTCTATCACGGCTGGACCTGTGCCAAATTTATTGCTAACCATAATGCAGAATATGCATTAGCCATTCATAAAATATCTGCTACATTAAGTAATTAAAGATAATGTACATAAAAGTGTTTTCAAATGTTACTATTATTTTATCAATTTTTTAATTAATTTTAGAGAGAGAGGAAGGAAAAGGGAGAGAGATGGAAACGTTGATGAAAGAGAACATCGACTGGCCTCCTCCTGCATGTCCCTCACTAGAGATTTGGCCCACAACCTGGGCATGTGCCCTGACTGGGAATCAAACTGGCGACCTCTTGGTACATGGGTTGACGCTCAACCACTGAGCCACAGTGGCCAGGCTATTTTATCAAATTTTAAGATTAAAAACAAAACAAAATTGTCTGGCCTGTGTGGCTCAGTAGTTGAGTATTGACCCATATACCAAGAGGTTGCTGGTTCTATTCCCAGTCAGGACACATGCCCAGGTTGTGAGCCTGATCCCCAGTGGGGGGCATGCAGAAGGTGGCTAATCGATGTTCTCTCTCATCGATATTTCTATCTCTCTCTCCCTCTCACTTCCTCTCTCTCTAAAAATCAATAAAGAAATACAAAATTAAAAAAAAAAAAACTAGCAATATTGATTATATTGTACCATTATTTGTTAATAAGAAAAGAAAAAAGAAACACCAAAAATTAATAGTAATAACAGCAATGGATTGCAAGAAGATTATGATTTCCAAAATGTTAAAAATAAAAATGCTTGTTTTAGAATCAGATATTATTAATGTCATATTGATTGCTCCACCCCATAAAAACCAGCTTCATTCAACAAATAGATAATCTAATTTTATATGTTATCTTCTCAAATAAAAGAAAATCACATTATTAGAAAATATAAATATTTATAGCAACATTGATATAAAATATTTCAAATAAGAAGTATATTAAAGATATAGATGTGATATATTTATAATCATTTATTCATAAGCAAAAACATGAAGTGTATATTACATACATTCAATTAATCTTAAGTGAATGTTTTCATTTCAATGTCATTTTAACAATGAACAGCTTGACTGTATTAAATTTTAAAATCTTATATAAGTCACTGCTTAAATTAGAGTAAATAACAATTAGCAGGTCTTTTAAGTTTGCATTATCAGGTCATCATATATGTGTGTGTGTGTGTGTATGTGTGTGTGTGTGTGTGTGTATATATATATATATTTTTTTTTTTTCCTAAGTGAAGAAACTTGTTTTACTGCTTTATCATAATTGAGGTGGGCAGCAGAGAAATGTTGTGCAGAAATGCAAGTTTCCTCTAAGGAGTAGTAACTGAGCTGCCTCTGTGAATCTTCCACAGCAGGCAACAATTCCATTGGGAATCTGATTCCAAAAAGTTTTGCAATGTTTGCTATGGTTTTCATATGAAATCTTTGCAATTCCCAGCTGCTAGTTTTTATTTAATTGCATAATTTGTTTCATAATGAACTTTTGTTTCATTTTCCACAAAATGTCAATTCTAAAAGCAGTGCTCTGAGGTACCAACCACAGTGCAAATCCCATTACTTTCAGGTTTTCATTTGACACACAGATTTCAAGTTGAAGGAAAAAGAAAAATCAACTGCATGATGGAATAGGAATAGTCATAAAGTATGTATATTTAATGTTCACTTTTCAAATGATTCTGAGGAAATTATTATCACTTGACATATTCTGAGGACATTAAAAAATTTTTAACATAGAATAAGGGCATTATTTTGTCATTCTGCCAAGAAATTTACAACAGCTACAAAAAAAAAAGAAAAACTAGTTAATTCTGGAATAGTTTTTGCAAAGGGATCTAAAAGTAGAAAGTTTTGGTTTGTTTGTTTGTTTGTTTGTTTTTGAGCATTTCAACATTTATTTTTGAGCATTATTTTATTTTTCATCATTACATTTACATTTTTATGGTGTTGAATATGCATATCCTTTCTGGTATCCATTTCAAGTTATTATAATATGCACAAACACACATCCAGAAAAACAGGTTCAGAGATCCATATAGGCATACAAATACAGAGATGTAAGTATAGCTACAAACACACAGTATAAAAAAATAATGCCCCGAATAATGTAGAAATGTGAATTTTGCTCTCAAAACTAATCGTGAATTTTACAAATAGCCTAAAAGCCACTAAGTATATACAAAGAAAATCAAAACAAACAAAAAACACTCAGGAAAAATCTTACATTAATATAATACTTAAAAATGCATGTTTTTTATATTTTGTAGATATGAATATTCTGATGTAAATTCCTTGTTTCTTTAAGAATTTATAAGTAAAAGCTGTGAGCAATCACTATGTATTTTAATCTCTGAGTGTAAATGTAACACTGTTAAAATCACTATAGGCATTAAAATAGGACATGATCTTTTAACACAGAGGGTGTTAAAACACTAAGAAGACAGGTCATACTGGCCAATTCCCAAATATTTGTAGAGTTGTGATTGCATAATATATGGAACTGCTTTTAGGTTAAATCACTCTATCTGTAAAGCATCCCTTCAGCCCAGAGTGGAGAGATTTAATCCAGGACAGTGTTCTGTATCAGATTCCATGCACTGCCTTGCCCAGCATACTGCCTAAAGTCATAGGTTGTCTATTTTAATTGGAGTGAATCAATACATTATCAAGTAAGAAAGAATTCTTTGTTGAATCTTAATTGAGGATTTTAAGACCTCTAAAAAATCATTTTTAGCAAAGAGTGACACTATGTAAAAATATACATAGTTTAAGTATCTAGAGAAGATAAGAAATACCCCATAGCAAAGGATATCGATTAAACTGAAAAGCTTGCACAGGCCTAGTGAAGATAAACATAAATGAAAACAGAAAACTCAAAACAGATCAAGTGACTGCATTTGATGATCAAGGTTGTTTACAGAATAGTTTTTATTCAAGTCTATTTTTTTCAAATAATAAAGCAGGGTTATAATAAACTCTGCGAATTTCATCTTTATCTATGCTTATGAAAATATTTTCACATATAGGGTTGAACAATCATGAAAAGTGTAAACAAATATAGATGATTGGGAGCAATATTTTAATATTTAACACATAAAGAATTCAAACATAATCATATATTCTACACATCAGAACACATTTTTAATTTTAGCATGGTTATGTGGAATAATGTTTTATTATAGTACATAAGAATTGTTTAAAAATCTTACGTAAAACTTGGAAAGAAGTATATTAATTTAAAATAGTCAAATTTCAATGGATAATCTATCAATTTATGTTACTGTAGAAATTTATATAGAATGTATTAAGCTTGATACTTTTCTTACAAAATCTGCATCTTTATTTTATTCAAATAAATGTAAAATTTCATCAAAAGAAAACAGCAAAGTCTTTCACAGAGGAGATTGCTAAAAGTATCTGGATTCTCAAGGTATCTCTCAGCACATTTGTCTAGAACAACCCACTGAAAAACCAAAACAATGTCAACAATGTGATCTTTTGGCTAAAGCTTCCAGAAAGATTTATACAAATGAGGTCAGTGACTTATTTATTAGATCAGAATGGCTAATGTGAAGAGTGATATCAGATGAAGATAACCTGAAGCTGGCCAAAATAAAAAAGGACATTTGATTTGGGCCCTCAGAACAGTGATTCCCTCCTCCTGATAATACCCAGGAGAAGCAACTTTTTTCCCAATAGAAGAGATCAGAGTAAAGAAAATCGCTTTGCTTTACTTCTTTAATACCAGGTCACAGATCCCAACAAAAAAAGAAGTTTGGACTCTACACCTTGACCTACTTTTCCTACTTTTTATCAATCCTTATTAATAAGGATTAATAAGGTTTATTAATCCTTATTATCCAGGAACACGAGTAATTATAAGAGTTACTAATTTAGCAAAGTTATGGGTGAACTCTTCATTATAAAGTGAGAACACAGAGATAATGTGTATATTTCTTCTTTGTGTATGTTGACTACTGAGTAACAGTAACTATATGGAAAACCCCATAAAAGAATCTTATTTCTAGTCATCTAAAGTTGACTATAGAATAGAAATAATGTATAGAATGGACTAAATGTGGAACAGTATAGAAAACAGATTTAGTGTTTTCTAATGGCTGTCTTATAATATGCAGTGTGTCTTAGTCATTCCCCAGCCCCTGAATAAATATATCTATGGCACACTCAGAATTTGTGTGGTCATTTTTACATTTTTAGCTATTTAAATTAATCTATCTAATGTATGTAAAAATTCTACTTTGCATCCAGTTTAAAGCAGCTACCAACCCTCCAAGAAGCCCAAGCACTAGAAGAAGAATGTTGTAAATAGTATATAGAGCCCGGCCAGTGTGGCTCAGTGGATGGAATGTCCTCCCATGGGCTAAGAGGTGCCAGTTTGATTTCCAGTCAGGGCACACGCCCAGATTGCGAGTTTGATCCCCAGTTGGGAGCATGCAGGAGGCAGCCAATCGATGTTTCTCTCTCACATCGATGTTTCTCTTTCTCTCTCTAAAAAAAAAAATCAAAACATAGTAAAATTTTCTAAAAAAAATAGTAAAATAGTAAATAGAATTTAATTTATGACTATGGCACATATATGTATAAATATAGAACCTTTGTATATTAAGCCATATATATATATATACATATAAAGTCTTCATTATACCTTACTTAATCTGCCCAAAATTATTTACACAAACTAGATAGACTTTCAAAAAATCATTGTTAGCAAATATTTATCAACAAAGTTATATTTCACCAATGTGAAAATTTAGTATTAATATACTGCAGACTAGCATTATTTCTATTATGTTGCTACTGTATGTATGATATTGTAGAAAGAGCATTGAAGTACATGTGTTAAATTCTGAGCTTTAGTTTTACCATTTAAAAATTGGAACATTTGGACTTTGTTTTGTAATCTTAATTTTTTTTTCCTTTATTGATTTTAGAGAGAAAGGAAGAAAGAGGAAGAGAGAGAGAGAAACATCAATGAGAGAGAACATTGATTGGCTGCTTCCTGCATGCCCCCCACTGGGGATTTGGCCCACAACCTGGGCATGTGTCCTGACTGGGAATCAAATGGGCAGCTTCTTGGCACATGTGTCGATGCTCACACACTGAGTCACACCTGCCGGGCCTTTTTTGTAATCTTAAAAGTCCTTTAAAAGAATTGCTTTTTAAATGATGCATATTTATTTTCATTAAACTTCATTGTAAATAACTAGTTTTCTACCATATATTAAGTTTATTTTTTTGTATTACTGTATTTCAAGATGTTGCCTGTATTTAACCCTGGCAGTTGAGAACACTGTGCTTAGTTCTAATGATCTCATTATTACTTTGTTTTTTCTCCTAAGTTTGAGTTAAAGCAGCTAATAAAATTACAAATTAACTAAATGATTTCAACCCCAATAATGTCTTGAAATTTCTTCCCACAATCAGTAATTCCGGCTTTCTGTCCTATTGAGAGTGACATTGACAGAGCATCCATCACCCCTCACCTGACTCCACCTTCTGACTCCCAGAGATGCAATATTAGAGAAGCAGGTTTATTTTCCTCCAAAGATGTTCTTGAAAATGAATGTGAACTTAATTGAAAATGAAAATGCAGTCACTTATTTTAAACTGCGAAATAAAGTAACTGACAATGATCACCTTTGGTTAAAGTTAACATCTAGTTACAAATTTGATGGAATCAACACAACAGAAGTTTTTCTTGATATAATTATCTCACTTTGCTGCAATTATACTGCATGCATAATCTTGTCTGTTTATGTGCTGTTAGTATTGTATAGGATGGTTTCTCCTGAATTCCAATGAGGATTTTTTTTTAAATTTCTATTTTTAAGACCTCTGTATCAGCACCTGGCTCATAGTGTCCTGATCTAAGAATAAAGGTTTTATATATGAAAAACTTTCTCAGTAGGTATTAAAAATGAACCTATAGTTAACCTCTGGTAATACATAACCAAAATAAACGAAGTCTATTGACATTTTCAAGTCAGCACACTATAATTTAAAATAAAAAGTGAAACTAGAGAATATGAATCATTATTCTTGGTTGATAGTTTTTGCCTATTTTTAATTGAATGAGATCTAAAATATGAACTCACCTTTAAGAATATTTGGGATAAAAATGGATTTGCCTAAGTAAGTGATAACAAATAGGAAAATGACATTCATTCCTTATCATTTTTAAATTCAAACTATATAAGGATGTATTATAGTTTTAAAATGCAGTATAATCGATTTTATATTATAGTTACTACAATTAAAATAAAGCCAAAACACATCTAGTGGTTGTATGTCCTTAATGAACTTAAACATTAAGTTCTAATTAACAAGATGTAAAAGACAGACTTTAAGTCAAAATCTGAATACTTTTTGTGCAGTAATATAGCTAAAAGGAAGTGTAAGTCCTAAGTGGTGGTTATATGAAATAAGTTTCATTTTTTTCTCTTTAGAGGATTAGAAATAGCGATACCTATGATCAGACAAATTCCATTCCAAATCTTTACTCCAGCTATTCAGTTTAACTGAAGTTAAAAACAATGATTAAGACAAAAAAGGTTATAAGTGTATATTAAACTGACAAATAATAAATTATTGCTTTCCTCTTACTAAATAAACTTTACACTGTCTCATTGAACATAGAATAAAGATGTAAACACATCACTCTTGCCTACAGTACCCAGATGATCTGGTTATAGCTTATATAGCCTCACTCACCTTTTGCTTTTCTCTCTCCCTTTTAGTACATTTTGGCAATACTAGTGTTTTGTGAGATAGTTAGGCACATAAAGCCATTTCTAAACGCAAAGCCTGTGAATATATTATTTTCTGTGTCTCGGTACTCTACACATCATATAACATCTCATCTTGAGCACTTCTAGGGTAGATTACATTGTTGTTCCAATTATCTTTCTTCCTGTGACAATGTTATTTATTTCTATTCTCATCATGCCTCCTTATAGGTAAACTACATCTCTACACCAGTCATTAGTCTTGACCATGTTATTTGTCTTATCTGATGGAATATGAATAGCTTGATGCATTCCTTTCCCGTGAGGAACCTTTAAATGAGCTTGAATGATCTAGTTTGGGTTCTTGTCCCTGTCATGAGAAAAGGTCTAATGCTTCAGCTTGGTCACAGAATCAAAAAGCCTGTGCACACAACCTGAGTATGGCACAGCCTACAGAGTCCTGGGGATCCCAGAGTCACCAGCAACAGCTAAATGAGAAACTCATTTTCATTTAGTTGTCACTCTTACCCAGATTTATAATGATTTATTCATTTTTACACTTCTTATTTTAACTGTATCATACATTAGCCTACATTTTAATGAAGACATAGGCTGCTCTTCTTGTTATGATCCAAAGCCTAGAACAGTTATGTAGCAGACATACAAAAATATTTGTTTAAGTGATGCATGATTGAAATAACTCACTTTTTCACAATGATGGTTTTCATATATAAAAATGTGTTAATAATATATACAACTCAAGTAGAAGTAAGCAGTGTATTAAAACAACTCTTCAAGGTTAGTCTAGTATTTTATCTCAATTTGGATGTTTAAACTTTATTCATATATACAGAGTTCAAGGTCTTTAATGGCAGCAACCATGTCTTTCAAATCTAATATTATTTGTATACCCACAGAACATTTCAACAGTTAAAATTAAAAAAAAAATTTTTTTGCTCTTAAAATAAAACTGGCTAGTCTCTCTGATACTATATGCCTAAAAATGTTTTTACAGGATTCATTTTTTTCTGGTCGTCATCTCTGGAATTTCCACTGATATGAAAGTGATACATCTCACTGAAGTGATTATCAACTGACATGAAGAAATATTACATCTATTTTCTGAACTACTTTCTTCATTGCTTCAGTGGTTTCTTTGTTCTTTATCATTCAGTGCCAGTCTGAGTCTTTTGGGCTTCTCATCATTTCATTATGGAATTCAGAATACTTCTTTCACCAGGATTTTAGCCCCTGTAGGGAAACAAGCTGGTAGAATAATGACTGGTTATGCTTCCCTACTATATCAAGCAATCATTTATGGGCTACACTGTGTCAGCATTGCAGATCAAAGAAGCTTTTTTTCTTATATATGTTTCAGCTAGGGGTGGACATATACCTTTTTGTAATTGGACTCAGTTAAATATTCTCAAGTTTCTCAACTTAAACTGATGTTTTTCTTATATAAGTATAGATAGATAGATGACAGATATAGATAGATGATAGATGATAGATAGATAGATAGATAGATAGATAGATAGATAGACAGATAGTCTGAAGAGTAAAATACACCATCATCCATGAAATTTATAATACTGTTTTAAGATAAAAAATCAAGAACTACAGAATTTAAGTCAAGTTTATAAAATCATGCCATATATATATTGCACAGCATTTTAAATATATATACACACATATATATACACAGAAGTTATGACACGAACTAGAGAATTATATATGAAATGTAATAATATTTTAAATTTTTATTCTTTATTGATTTTTAGAGAGAGAGGAAGGAAGAGGGAGAGAGAGATAGAAACATCGATGAGACAGACCATCAGTTGGCTGCTTCCTGCATTCCCCGCACTGGGGATTTGGCCCACAACCTGGGCATGTGTCCTAACCAGAAATTGAACCAGCAACCTTGGTGCATGGATCAATGCTCAACCACTGAGTCACATTGGCCGGGACGATAATCTTTTTATAAGTGCACTTTGTAGCACAATTCACATTCTTTACTATAGATAGATATTTGTAGAAATCATTAGAAAGTGTTTTCTTAATAGTGAGGAAAGAAAAGCTTACCATTTTAACTAAATGGAAGAATTTTGAACATTTTCTGAAGTAATTTATCTGAGATACACTATATTTCTATTCTATTAAAAAACTACTAGCTGTTCCTCTTCTAGAGAAATTTATCCCCAACAAGTTGATCTAGTGTTTCATTTTAGTCAATGAAATATGCATGGCAATAAAATATACCATTTCTGGGCAGAAGCATTGTGAGCCAGCACATGGGTCACTGTGTGCTCCATGATCAAGGAAACCTGTGTTTACATTGAGTACCATAAGCCTTGACCCTTACAGGTTTCAGTAAGCTAAGTCCCTGACTAACCTCTGATGAACATTCAAAATATGTGCTATTAAACTTGTTTCACTCTACTAAATTTGGAAATTTCTTTATTATCATAGCATAACTGAGCCAATCAAGGCTAACAGAGACAATTTTTGAAAAGTTGAGATAAATGTGGGCCAAATTTGTGATCATCAAAATAAATTTCCTAAATCTCAATGAATATATCATTATAAAGGTAGGTGTGTTAACTTGGCCAGAACCCATATTACAGAATCTTTCTTTTTTAAATTTTCTATTTAATTAATTTGTTTTTGTTACAGATGTTTCTCATTTTTCCCCCATTGACATCCTCCTCCCCTTCCCTCTTGCCCCATCCTCAGCTTTGTTGTCTATGTTCATTGATCATATATACATGCATGTTAGTTCTGTGATTTATCTCTTCCCCCACAACTCCCCTCCTCTGAGGCTTATCAGTCTGTACTTTACCTCTATGTCTCTGGGTTAATTTTGTTCAGCAGTTTGTTTAGTTCATTATATTCCACAAATAAGTGAGATCATGTGATATTTGTCTTTCTCTGCTTGGCTTGTTTCACTTAGCATAGTACTCTCCAGATCCTTCCATGCCACCTCAAAGGATAAGAGATCTTTCTTTCTTACAGCTGCATAGTATTCCATTGTGTATATGTACCACTGCTTTTTTATCCACTCATCTGATGGACACTTGGGTTGCTTCCAGATCTTAGTTATTGTAAATAGTGCTGCTATAAACATAGGGGTACATATATTCTTTCTGATTGGTGTTTCAGGCTTCTTAAAGTATATTCCTAGAAGCCCTGGGATCACTGGGTCAAATGGCAGTTCAACTTTTAACTTTTCGAGGTAACACCATAGAGTTTTCCACAGTGGCTGCAATCAGTCTGCATTCCCACCAGCAGTATGCTAGGGTCCCCTTTTCTCCACACCCTCACCAACATTTCTTTTTTGATGATTTGTTGATGGTGGCCATTCTGATAGATGTGAGGTGATATCTCATTATTGTTTTAATTTGCATCTCTCTGATGATTATTGAAGTTGAGCATTTCTTCATATGTCACTGGGCCTTTTGTATGTCCTCTTTGGAGAGGTGTCTATTTAAGTCCTCTGCCCATTTTTTAATTGCCTTCTTTGTCTTCCTTTTGTTGAGTTGTATGAGCACTCCATGTATTTTGGAAATTAACCCCTTATCTGATGCATCATTGGCAATTATGTCTCCCACATAGTGGGATACCATTCCATTTTGATGGTTGTTTCTTTTGCTGTGCAGAAGCTTTTGAGTTTGATGTAGTCCCATGTGTTCATTTTTACCTTTGTTTCTCTTGCCTTAGGTGTTGTATCAGTGAAAATTCTGCTGTGTATGATGTCTGAGATTTTCTTGCCTATATTTTCTTCTAGAATTTTTATGGATTCATGAGTTACATATAAGTCTTTTATTCGTTTTGAGTTTATTCTCATGTATGTTGTAAGTTGGTGGTCTAGCTTCATTTTTTTTGCAAGTAGCTGTCCAATTTTCTCAACACCATTTATTGAAGAGACTGTCTTGCCTCCATTGTATGCTCTTGGCAGCTTTGTCAAATATTAATTGAGCATATTGTCTTGGGTCAATTTCTGGGTTCTCTATTCTGCTCCATTGATCTATCTGCCTGTTCTTGTGCCAGTACCAGGCTGTTTTGATTCCAGTGGCTTTGTAGTATAACCTGAAATCTGGTAATGTGATCCCTCCTACTTTGTTCTTCTTTTTCAAGATTGCTGTGGCTATTTGGAGTCTTTTTTGGTTCCATATAAAGTTTTGGAGTGTTTGTTCTATTTCTGTGAAGTATGTCCTTGGTATTTTGTTGGGGATTGCATTGAATTGCTTTGGGTAGTATGGACATTTTAATTATGTTAATTCTTCCAATCCATGAACAAGGTATATGATTCCACTTTTTTACATCTTCCTCTATGTTTTTTTTTTTTTTTTTTTCAATGATCTGTAGTTTTCTGTGAAGAGGTCTTTTACTTCTTTGGTTAAGTTTATTCCTAGATATCTTAATTTTTTTGCCATGATGGTAAAGGGGATTGTCTTTTTAGTTTCTCTTTCTGTGATTTCATCATTGGTATATAAGAATGCCATCAATTTCTTGATGTTAATTTTGTATCCTGCTACTTCGCCAAATTCATTTATTAAGTCTAGTAGATTTTTGATGGGGTCTTTAGGGTTTTCTATGTACAATATCATGTCATCTGCAAATAATACAGTTTCACTTCTTCCTTTTCGATTTGGATCCCCTTTATTTATTTTTTTTTCAGGTTTGATTGCTATGGCTAAGACTTCCAGTACTATGTTAAATAAGAGTGGCAAAAGTGGGCATCCCTTTCTTGTTCCTGTTCTTAAGGGAAATGTTTTTAGTTTTTGCCCATTGAGTATGATGTTGGCTATAGGTTTTTCATATGTGGCCTTTATTATGTTGAGATATAATCCTTCTATTCCCACATTGCTAAGCGTTTTTATAAAAAAGGGATGCTGAATTTTGTCAAATGCTTTTACAGCATATATTGATATGATCATGTGGTTTTATTTTTCATTTTGTTTATGTGGTGTATCACATTTATTAATTTGCATATATTGTACCATCCTTGCATGCCTGGGATGAAACCCACTTGGTCATGATGAATAATTTGTTTAGTGTATTGTTGGATCCAATTTGCTAAGATGTTGTTAAGGATTTTGGCATCTGTGTTCATCAGGGATATTGGTCTATAGTTTTCTTTGTAGTGTCTTTATCCGGTTTTGGAATTAGGATTATGCTGGCCTCATAAAATGAGTTTTGAAGTGTTTCATCCTCTTAGATTTTTTTGGAATAATTTGAGGAGAATGGGTATTAGATCTTCTTTGAATGTTCAATAAAACTCCCCCTTGAAGCCATCTGTGCCTGGGTTTTTGTTTGCTGGGAGTTTCTTGATTACATCTTTAATTTCCTTTGTTGTTATTGGTCTGTTCAAGTTTTCTATCTCTTCCTGGTTCAGTTTTGAGAGGCTGTGTGTTTCTAGAAATTTGTCCATTTTTCCTAAATTGTCCAGTTGTTTGTCATATAATTCTTCATAGTATGTTTTGATGATCTTTCGTATTTCTGTGGTGTCAGTTGTTACTTCTCTTTTATTTGTGATTTTATTTATTTGATTTCTCTCTTTCTGTTTCTTGGTGAATCTGGCTAAAGGTCCATCGATCTTGTTGATTTTTTTCAAAGAACTGGCTTTTTGTTTCATTGATCTTTTGAATTGTTTTTGTTTTTTTTTTTTTAGTCTCTGTGTCGTTCATTTCTGCTCTGACCTTTACTATATCCCTTCTCCTACTAGCTCTAAGTTTTTCTTTTCGTTTACTTTCTAGTTCTTTAAGTTGTAGGGTTAGAAAGTCAATTAGGAATGTTTCTTGTTTCTTGAGGTAGGCCTGTAGTGCTATGAACTTCCCTCTCAGGACTGCTTTCGCTGTGTCCCATAGATTTTGTGTTGTTGTGTGTTTGTTTTCATTGGTTTCCAGGAAGTTTTTCATTTCTTCCTTGATCTCATTAGTAACCCATTCATTGTTTAATCAGAGTTCTTTCCTATACTAAGTATTATTATTTATATGCCAAGATAATTATCTTTAATTATTTAGATTAAATATAATCAAATGTGCTGTTGTAATGTCTGCTATTGCATGCATGTATCAAAAAGTTAGAAAATTGATATAGATCTTAAGAATGGTAAAATAGATTTGTAATATAACCAAGTCACATCCTAAGGGCGTTTCCTCACACATGCTGAAAACTTTTCTGTGAATGTGTTTTTTAATTTTTCAGTTATAAATGTAGAATTCTACATCTATGTAGTGGTCAAATAAAATATAAGAATTCTCTTTTTAAAAATTTATTCCCTCCCAAAAATACTCTAAATGTTTATCCATATGAAATTGTTATAAAATTTGGATACATAAATCAGTTTTTAAGGCTTCAATAGCTATTAAGAATTTGTTTTTAATGAAGAATATATTAATACCATTCAAAAATCAAAAAGGTTTTTCTAAATCACAAACATGCTCTATAAAATATTTGTAACTACTGTTTGTAAAATACATCAACATGTTTTCTCCATGGGAGAAAAAAAAAAATCAATCATTTTTGCTAGGCTTTATCTTTGTAAATCTTCCCAGTTGAGTTCAGTCAATTGAAGAATAATGAGTTATGTATTTATGGACAACTCCAATCGACAACATCTGTATCGCTTAATAGTCTTCAATTGAAATAGTTGCAACAGAAGATACTAGAAATGTATCACCTATGGTGCCTCTGATCATTAAACTGTGGATATTAGAAACAAATCAACAAAATAAACGTGGGTTTTTTGACAGGAGCCTAGAGAATTCTGAAGATACAAACATCATTATTAAATCATACTTCAATACAAGCATAGAAATAAATATTAATGAGCCTTTTGTGAATACGAGATTGATTTTTTGTCAAACACATATTCCCTTCATAACAAAACGGCAGATTTATAGAAATAAAAATCTGCACCATAGGCAGATACATCTGAAGTACAATTAAATTGCATTCATATTGAAAAAAAGCAGTATTAACGTCAGAGTAATTTGTATCCAATTTTTTTTGTATTTGGAAATCAGGTGTTTGCTAGTTTCCATCTTAGTCTGAATGTCTCCCAGAAAGCATTGAGCACTATAGGCTTCTGAGATTATTCTTTGCTCTTTGAGACTGACTAACGCAAACCCTTATGTCAATTCCTGCTGCATATAATACAAGAATGTGCTTTTTAAATCTTTTCACCACAGTTTGAAAGTTTGATGAAAGATGTTATCCTTTGCCCAGATAAATGAACATATATACACACACTGGCATGGGTATTTCACCAGTTCAGAAAAATCCATGAAGTGCATACATGTGTCTCTAAAGAATCTTGGATTTAGTGGTTTCAACTGGTTTTGAAACCTGTTTAGGTACATGGTTACTTGTTGGTTTAAAGTTTGATCCCCAGACCCAGGATTCTTGGGAGGACCCTGGATTTTCCTTGTATTACTGAGGTAGAATAGAGCGAGCTAAATGAAATATGGAATTTATAATTGTCAGTTTTTACCTGATTTTCAGAATTGTTTTCTTGGACATTCCTGATTGAGGAGATGCAGCTTCACTGGCAGATATAGCCTTGGCACGTATCCTAACCCCTAGAACCTCAGACTAAGACCTTACTTAGAAATAGGGTTGTTACAGATATAATCACTTAAGACGAGGTCATAGTGGAGTGGGCTGGGTCCCCAATTCTTATAAAAAGAAAAAATTTCGACATGCACACATAGAGAATCCCATGCAAAGATGAGGCAGAGTTCAGAATGATGCTTCTACAAGCAAGGAACACAAACGGTTGCTAGCAAATCACCAGAAGCTAGGGGAAAGTCATGGAATTGATTCCTCATCACAGCTCTTGGAAGACAGCAAACCTATCAACATGTTGTTCCCAGACTTCTATTCTCAAATAAATTTCTATTATATAAGCTAGCAATTTATGGTATTTTATTAATGCAGTTCTAGCAAACGAATACAAAAGTAAATTCATTTTTACCTTGAAATCTTTTTAGATTCTATTTCCTCTGCCTGGAGAAGTATTTTCTCATTTTCCCTTTCTTTTAAATTCTAGTTATAGTGTTGATTCCTTGATTACATAATTGCAAATTATCCTTCTCCAGTCGCCCTCTATCAATTAGTTTTATTTTCTCCATTATACTTATCTCTATCTGAGGTTACTTACAATCTTTGTTAACTTATTTTTAAATCTCCTCTACTAAAATGTAAGTTATATGGAAACAGAACCTTTTATTGTCATTACCGTATCCACAAGACTTAGCATATAGCAGGTCCTTGAACATGAATCACATAAAATAATGCACAGATAAGCCAGAGAGCATTTAAATAGGTTTTCTCATAATTAAAGTTTTAACTAATGTAAGCTATTTTCTTTCAAACAAACTCCTGAATAACTATCATTTGCACGGAGTATGATTGCTTACTTAGAAATCCATGTAGAGTGTGTATATAATTTGTTAGTAATGTAGCTACCAATGTCAATCTTTGGGGTTTTCTTTTTTTCACTTCTTAGAGATAATCTAACCATTGAGAGGCACAAACATGGTCTCTAGCATAATTAAAATATCAATTATTGAAATATAAAGAGAAAGAATCAGTGATTGACAAAATGGAATACAGAAAAAGACAAAGAAGGCCTGAGGGATGCTGGAAAAAGGGACTAGACCTTAACAATGGAATGAGAAGGAGGGAAGACTGAGAGTGTAATAATCCTCTGTAATCCCCGTCCTCAAGGAGACGAAATAAGAGACACCTGAGGAAAAGTGAAGGGGAAAGGAGATATTGGGTGACATTGGGAAAGATTATGATGAAAGTAAGATAGTAGGAACCAAAGGGTTGTGTTGAAAGAAAACAGAGGCAAAGTTTGGGAACTGTTAAACACCATCTGGGGCTATATCCTAGTAGTGGGAAATAGAAGGAATACTGTAAATTCATTCATTTACACCCTTTGAACACCACACATAGCCTACACAGATGAGCATCTCATTTTAACATGGGCATTTGATTGCCTGTTTGATTCCCATGAATCTTTTTTTTTTTTAATCACTTTCTTATTTATGTCCAATTGGCCCTGTGTCAAAATTTCCCCATTGAAATGGCTCAAGATATTTCAAGCCTCTGCCCCAAACAAGTTGAGTTTCTGGATATACAAAGGAGTTGCTGTAGAATTAACTGAAGCATCAGAACCTGTTCTCTGATGTGTAAATTAGTAATCATATATTAAGATAAAAAAATAAACATACAAGCATCATTAGGTTTCTAGTATATGAACATTAACTATTTAGATAACACTGTGAAGATGTCATTTTAAAGAGATACTGATCCTCTTAGTACAAAAAAAAAAAAAAATCAGAGTTATATGTATAGACAGGACAATAACCTTCAGTTCTGCTTTTTCAGACTATGCAAACTTCTCCTGAAGCAGTTGTGTACAGACACGTGAACAAAAACAATTCACTCTAATTTATGGATTTAAGCCAATTCAGAGATGTGAGATCATACCTGTTCCCTCTATATGCCTTAACCCATTAGCTAGAAATAAAATTAATTTTTACTAAAAATAATCCAATCTGAAAAGTTGTAACCATACTTTATTATAGACTATATTTTTACCTTAGGTGATGTAAAAATTGCCACCAAAAACTAATATAGTATCCTGATTATATCTATTTTTAAAGTGCATCTTTGTATCGAAACTAAATATCATGATAACATTTTATTGGCCTCCCAAAACAAAGATACCTATGAGGAAAAGGAATAAGGAATATTAAAACCTTTTCCTTTTGAATTTACACTAATAACAGTGTAGAGTTTATGTGTGCATGTGAGGAGTGATGTGTACATTAAAAATATAAAATCCAGTGTATTATTTTCATCTATGTATATCTATATATAGATAATATACATATTATATCTGTACATATAATATACATAGGTTTCATATGTGTGTGTGTATAACTCAATATATATGACATACATACATAATTTTACCTTGTAGACTTCACAACAGATTTAATAAGTTTATGATTTCTTTTGGGTAAGACTTATAGATTCAATTGGATTGGCCCAATTTTACAATGATGTAGTTCAAACCAACTCAAGAATAAGCTCCAAGGCATTATAAAATAAATGGCACATAAATGATGCAGATCAATTGGCTCCATCTTCTTTTAATACTACAGCCTTAATAGTAGAAACATCGATAGCAACTATAGCATTTGATTATTACTTATTAAATTTTATTTATGCCCTATTGTATGCCCCCAAATAATTCTTTAAAAAAAATAGAACTAGAAGTTCCAATGTTTACTCTTCTTACATAGGTTTATTGAATATATTTTCAGGAGTCTTACAGTATTTGGTAAATTTTGAGAGGGCAATTTTTAATTTTGCAGAGTTGCTTAGGTAACTTTTCACATTTTAAAACATATCTGTGGGTTATATAACAAGTGGTATGTAAGAAATCACTGTTGCATTTCTTGAAGGTCAGTTGCTTAATCCACTAAAAATCTAGGCCTAGTTACTTCCAATCCAATCAGAATAAATGTTGTATGTGTGTATTTTTTTCAAAAGTCAAAATTTAAAGGCTTTTAAAATTAAAAATTTTTGGCGACAACAGCACATTTTCTATATTTTCTGTGGAATGTCTCTTTTCTACTCAGAGTCTTTGTCTCTAAAATCTCTTCAGGCCTTTCTTTCCTGTCCTTATCAAAGGTCATGAAAATTAAAGTTACACACATACAACACAAATGTACAGGTACAGCTATGACTTTTTTTTATTTTTTATATTTTGTTCAGATAGAGTGGGAGAGAGAGAGAGAAAGAGAGAAACATTGACGTGAAAGGGACACGTTGAGTGGTTGCCACCCTCACAACCCAACCAGGGCCGGGGACAAACTGAAACTGAGGCACATGTGCTTAGCGGGAACCGAACCCGGGTCTCTCTGGACCACAGGCCGACACTCTAACCACCGAACCAAACTGGCCAGGGCCAGCTATGACATTTTTAAGAGCATTGTTGAGGATTGTGGCCTTTTAGGACAAACAGATCAGTAAAAATTACTTTAAAATCATAGTAGTACATTTTAATAAATATTTATTATGGAAAATATTGTATATGGTCTACAAAGTGGTATTTCTATATAGTCTAAAAACCTGTGACATATCTAGTACTTACCAGGATAAACTTCACTCAAAACATTTGAAACATTTCTGTCATTTTCCACTCTTTAGAGCTTATAGCATTTATAAAAATCCATCTTATCCTAAGTCCACACTAATGACTATATCTGCCATCTTTATAATGAGGAATAGTAAGAAAAGCAATGATAGATTATTGACTACGTTATTCTGAACAGTCATAGAGGTTGTCAGGACTCGTACTTGGAGTGCAAGTTCGCCTTTCTAATTCATGTAAAGAATATGTAGATACAGCAAAACATGTAGATATTGGAGGGCATCACCAGTAAATGCAAGAATAACCAGTCTGTATTTTATTCTAAAACTCTGAGACTTATCAAATTTTTCTGGATCAAAGAAATCCAGTGGGTTCCCTTGTCTATTGACTTTGAAACACCAACATGAGGTTTGTATATTGCCTTAAGTTTGTAAATAACATGCTCACCGTGATATAAGCCATAAAGGGGAATTAAATAGAAAGAGAAAATTATGAAAAATTTTTATATATGGCAAGTTACAAAATTGTGGTCTTCTATACTTGGTTATAGTTTTGTTACACTGCACAAGTTAAAGGGGAAGTTCAAGGTAAGTTCAAGTTTCTAGGCTCTATGACTCAGTACATGACAATGCTAGGCATCAATACATAAATTGGAGGAGGAGTTGCATAGTATAGGGGAAAATGCATCGCTTTTATTTTTGTACAGATATGATTTTGACATTTCTGTGGGATACCTGGTTGGAAAAAATGATCTTTTTTTTTTTAATCCTCACCCGAGGACATTTTTGCATTTATCTTCAGATAGAGAGGGAGGGAGAGAGAGAGAAACATTAATGTGAGAGAGACATATTGAGTGATTGTCACCCATACATCCCCAACCAGGGCTAGGGACAAACTGCAATGGAGGTATGTGCCCTTAGCAGGCACTGAACCCAGGTCTCTCTGGTCCACTGGCCGACACTCTAACCACTGAGCAAAACTGGCCAGAGTGGAAAAGGTAATCTTAGTACACATCAATTGTCTTTTTTACTCATATCACTGTGATGTTTCCTATCACCATTCCAGCATAATAAATTTAAAGTTAAACATATTCACAGAGGTTTCATAGAAAGAAATTACCTGAAGATGAACAGTAGCTGCTGGTATATAGCCCTTTGGCCTCTGAGTCCAGAAAATAAATTCTCTGTATGGCCAGGAATTTATATTCTGTAGGAGGATGTGGGCTGCAACGGGATACAAGGAAACTTACACATTAAATCAGCCTCTGAGTGCTATTCTGTTAATTAAGAAGAGGACAAAAAATGACTGAGAAGGCCACGCCCATAGGTACAGCTGGTAACTCCAAAGCTGCATACTTACCTGGGGTGGCTGGAAGGAGGACCCTGGGAGCCTGGCCAAGGTTTTGATATCACTTGAGAATGATAGGCAAGAACTCCCAATATACAGTCTGATTCAAAATGGGGTTTGTTGAAGACAACCATAAAATGAAAAGGAAGAAAAAGAAAAAACAACTTACACTCATAAAAACCTTGCCAATGACACTTTTCAAAACAAAAGACGAAATTAAATGTTCTTTAAAAATCAACAAATAAAATAAATCATTTCATTATAAAAGAAGTTTAAGCTGATAAAGACAAGTTTATTGTGGTATAAATAAAAATGTAATAGGATAAAATAATAACACCTATAAATGTAAACACTAGGTTAAACAACACAGACAGATGTGAATAAAGAAGAACATATAAAAAAAGGTTAAATACTAAAAAAAATATTTTTATTGAAACAAGAAATTAAACATATGGGCTGTATTATTCTTTTAGTCCTCTCTGAAATGAAGTTTTCTTATTCACCAGAGCTGATACTCGGGCACTATAGGTTAATATTCAACATCTTTACTAGAACATCACTCTAACTCAGATGTTATGAGTCCGAAAGATATGTAATTTATTTCCAAAGCTCTGTTACCTTCTTGTGGCATGAAATGAAGTTGGATTTATAGGACTAGAGCTTATATATGTAGTATCCATGAATATGTTTGGAAAATACTGGTTAACAATGCCTAGAAAATACATAATAACAATGAAAAAGGTTATTCATCTCTTCTTTCATAATATCTATTCAAAACCTGGTTAAGCATGCAAAGAGAAATGAGAATCATCTTCCTGTTTTTCTAGTTTCAAAATGTTTTGAGTTTTTTATTTTATTTTATTTTTTTATTTTAACCACCAGGATAAAAGTCAGAGGACACAGTTGAACAAATAGACACCGTTTCAGGAGGAGGCAAGATACTAGTAAAAATAATGTTTAAATACAGTTATACATGTGGTAAGTATTGTATAAAATATGAGTCAACACAATGAAATCAGAGCTAGCTTGGATGACCTCTCAAAGATTTTGTAATAGGCAATACTTAGTCTTGACACATTTGGGGTGAAAATACTGAATATGAATCCGTGAACTGTCTATTAGGAAGTAGAATTAAAATGACATAGGTTAATAGTGTCCTTGGGACTTTATTATTAATGTAGAATTTTAGGACACATCCAGCTTTGTTAGCCAGAAATGTAGAGCATGTACACGGAGGGCAAGAGATGATAAAACCTGTCTTGTCAGGTCAAGTTCGGAAAAGAATTGCCACCCACCAGGTATAACTTGAAAGAGACTATGTATAATAAACTAACTTTCTGAAACTGAAGAAAGAAATGATGAAAGGGTGAAGGTCAGGGCATTATGAATAAACATGTGGATGGAGTTTCTCTTGAGTAAGGTCAGAGCCATGAAGTTTTTAAACGAGGTTTAAACCATGAGTTATCAATAGGAAAGAATGTTTCATTAGTGTACAGAAGTATTGCATTTATTGTTTTAAATTGAGGCCCTGTGAAAAATGGTTAGCAGTGCAGTGGCAGTACATTATGTTTTTGTGTGTGCGCATGTGCTTTTTTTTGTTTGTTTGTTTGTTTTTTAAGAAAACAACAGCAGCATACAGATGTAAGCCAACTTAATATAAAGGGAATACAGTAAACCAATTTGAATAGGGAAGTGAGAATATGAAATTGTTCCTGTTGATTTTCTTTTCAGTGAAAACACTTTTGGAAAGGAAAATTATTGGTTTTAGCCCAGTGGTGTGATGGTGTCACAGACAGGAAAGAGAAAATGCAACGAGAAAGAAGGGAGCTATTTAATTTCAGTACAGTCATTATCCTTAGTTAGAAATTTGCCGAGGTGGGTTTTAAGAAAAAGGAAATTGGCCATTAAAGAATGGTGTAAATGATTGAATGTCTAAGCAAATCTTTCCCAGAGAAATCTCAGAGATTTGAAAGAAACAAATACTGTCTTAAACAGAAAATAATTTTTTTAAAAAAATGTTTTACTAAGTATCATGTCTTCTTTCTCCTTTGCTCTCTTCTTTTCCCCTCTCTCTGTGCCCTCTCACACCACACCCACACACCCCAACACACTCACACCCACAGGCACACACACATCCACAATTTAAATTGATTTTTTTTTTTTTTTTCAAAATACATTGGCGTCTTGAACAACACAGAAATTAGGGGCATCCACCTCCCCTCGGTCAAAAATCCAAATATAACTTAAGTTGGCCCTTTGCTGGCACACACTCCCAATGACAAAGTTCCTCCCTTCATTAGACTAGTTTGAACTGTGTGGGTGAATTGAACTGCCTGGGTCAATTCAACTGTGGTGAACTGAAAAACAAAAACAAAAACAAAAAACCCTGCATCTAAGTGAACCATCTAGTTCAAAGCCATGTTATGAGAGTCAATTGTAGTCTAATAAAGTCCTTGCAACATTTTCTCAGTATGTCTTTCCTTAAGGAGCATGTCTTGTTTTTTTTTAAAAATTTTTTTTCTTTATTGATTTTAGAGAAAGAGGAAGGAAGAGGGAGAGATAGAAACATCGATGAGAAAGAACATCAATTGGCCACCCCCTGCAATGCCCCCCGCTGGGGATCGGGACCCACAACCGGGGCATGTACCCTTACTGGGAATTGAACTAGTGACCTCTTGGTGCATGGACTGATGCTCGACCACTGAGCCACACCGGCCAGGCATTAAGGAATATTTCTTAAGACCTATTTCATGTATTTTTAAGTCTTCATTATTATACCATCTGCATTTTGAATAATATAAAGGAAATATGAATACATGCATATTTTAATTAAATGAGTATATTTGACTAATTTAAGGTTATCTTAAAACCATCATGGAAGGCAGAAGATCAATGACAGCCCCCTTAAATACCCATGTTCTAATCTGCAAAACTTTGACTATATCTGGTTGCATGGCAAAGGAGAAATAAGTAAATTGATTGTCTTCAAAACAGAGAAATTAATTAGTTGGTCTGGGATTTGAGATGTGCAGAGTTATGACAAGAGGGGGCATAGGAATGTGGTGTTGGGCTCCCACTCACAGCCACTCTTCTGCATCCATCATAGATAGGCAGAGCTGCTGGGCCAGAAATGACTTGGTGACTGGAGAAACAAAAACTAGGCTTCAAGATGCAGAAAGCTGCCCCCAAAGAGAGTAAGGGCCCTTCTGCAGAGTTGGGGATGTGGGCAGTGACAGTGCTGTATGCTAAGTACTGCCAGGAAATGGAATTGTTGCCTTTGTGGTAGGATGATGGGAGGTGAGGATAGAGGAGGTTACTAAATTTATTTTTATCCATGTAAGAGCATGTAGGCTATTAATGTAATTCCAACCCAGTGCAGCAAAAGAAGTCCTGGTTTGGGGACTAGAGGGCTCAGGTGGATTTCAGAACTGCTGGGGAGCTGGAACCTGGTTGATTCAGGACTGCTCAGTTCAAGGGCATAGGGAAGAAGAGCGTAGAGAATGAAAAGATGGTAGGAAAGGTGACTGCCTCAGGGAGCCTGGGGGAGCAGCACAGAGGGAAAGCCTGGGCCTCTCCAGAACACAGAAGTTGGGCCTGGACCATGGAGGCAGGGCCAGGAGTCTGGTCTCCTGCTGTCCTGTTTATGGGTTGAATAAATTGCCTTACCCTGTCTGTGCCTTGATTGTTTCTGCTGGTCATACAGCTCCATCAGATCCTATAGTTGTCTGAGTGCAACTCCTAGATCCAAAAGACCTGGATTCAAATCCTGGGTCTACCACTTAATAGCCTTAACACCTTTGGTAAGTTAGTGAACCTCTCTGTGATTCTAAATAGGGGTGTTGATAATACCTACCTTAGAATTATGGGAAGTCAATCAGTTAATTTATACAAAGGGGTCAGGGTTGTATGGGCAGAGTTAATGTTAACTGTCATTACTCAGTTTTGACACTGTTGCTTTCCTCCCTCACAGAAGTCCCCTCAGCCCAGGTGTAGATTGTAGGTGAAGCCCCAGAAAATGCCAAAGGGTCTTCAGGCCTTGCCTGTAAGGGAGAGCTGAGGCCAAGTTGGAGACTCCAGATGAAGAGTTTAGGTTCAATCTCTTTTATACTCTCTGCCCACCTTGGCACACTGCCTCTCCCCTGCTGGTGTGGGGGTTAGTCTTGAGTTCAGAGCCCTTCCAGAAATGCTGTCTCAAGCAGATGTGGGCATGGTCTGTTTCTTCTGGTCAGTGGTTCAGGTGCCATGGTCAGGGGGCAGACGTGAGACCGGCATGTGGGGGTACTAACTGTCAGACAGCACAGACCTCATTTGTAGGTTTCAGACAAAATATTCTTCCAGACAGAAGTGGAGAATTTTTTAGAAAAGCTTCTACAATAAACTGAAGTGAGTGTTCAGCATTTTTGTAGAAAGAATATTTTGGTCAATCTGTAGGATTAAATTAATTTGCTGTGTTTGGTAAGGATAGGTGGGGAAGGTACATAATCATAGATCGGTACTTACATGAGAAAGGATGCCCTGTCAAATGGCTGAGTGCTTTATGTCACACTGCTCTCATAAAGCTCTATTTTTAATTTAAAATTGGGAGATTCGCATGGGTGATCCTGCTGGGCCTAATGTGATTACAACAGTTTTTAATAGTGTAGAGGGAGGCAAAAGTGTTAGAGTCAGATTAGATATGATGACAGAAGCAGAAGTCAATGTGATGTCATGTGAATAAGACTTAACCCGCCCCCCCCCCCCCTTGTTGACTTTGTAGCTAGAAGAAAATGGCCATGAGACTTGAAGTGGAGGCCAACTCTAAAAGCTTGCAAGGGAAGGAAAGAGCTCTCTCCTAGGACACACACCCCCTAAAAAAACCCCCACCAAAGCCTTGTTGACATCTGTATTTTAGCACAGTGAGATTTGTAACCTCCAGAACAGTAAGACACCGATACATTGGTGGTAATTTGTTATAGCAGCAGCAGGGGAATAATCCAGCCACCTCAGTTTTTTACAGTTTTATTACACTCTCTTAATCAAAATTGGTTACTCAGACATATTAGCAGAATCTTATAATATCCTCCTTAATTTTGTATTTATTACATTCACAATTAAGAATGAACAAAAGGTAGACCAACATATTTTAAAGGGACATGTTTAGTCCCTTTAGACATTTATTTAAAATGGTACTTTTATGAAAAGTCTGCCAGGATCATGATCTTTGTTTCCATATTTAACAACTTTAATAGCTAATTAGGTAATCTGCCTGCAATTCTTTGCAATCATTACAATTTTAGATGAAATTCCATGCATGTAACATATGTGATGCTTGGTCTGGAAACTCGGGGATTCTAAAAGCTCATGGTGAAAAATAAAATAAAACATAAAAATAAACTAAAAATTGATGCTATGCCTGAATCTCAATAGTCTTACAAAAAGCTTAGTCTCCGTCATTATGAGATCCTCCCCCCCATCTCAGATTTATGCAAATATCTTAGAGTTCTGAGATAGATTTTACCTTATAATTGTTATAGCTAATATGACCATTGTTCAGAGCCCCAGGGACAAACTCTATGTCCAGGATACATTCAAGCTGTCTATCATCACATTACCCTTTCTGTTCTTGAGAGCTTCCTATTGCTTTTGCATTTATTTATTTCATCATTTGATTGTACTTGACTTAATATCCAAATCATGACTATTTTTTTTTGTATATCTTTGTTCTGAAAATAAAGCACAAGTTAAACTCAACTAGTTTTCCTCAATATTTTTAGTGTGGTCTTTCACTGAAAATTAAAAGTTACCATCAAACAGTGCCAGCTACGTGCTTTGGTTTCTTTCTGAGAATTGAAGGAAAGGTGGTTGGGGAGTTGGTGAAAGAATCAAATTAATATCCAAACAAGTACTCTACCACAAGTGAAATACATATCACATTAAGGAAATCAAATCCTTTTAGTAATACAAGTGTACCTTGGTGAATAGCTGATATTTGCCAAGAATAATAAAATTCCCTCATCCTTTGAGAGATCAGATCTGTTAAAAACAAAGACATGATAAGAATGACTTATGCTACAGTGTTTACTTCTTACATGTAAAACTTTACAATCTAAAAGAAAACTTATTTTCTCTTTTACAATAACGTCATTACAAATTTTGATCAGATAACGTTACCAAAAATCAATATTATTACAAAAATCAATATTATTACATGTGGGCCACAGATTTCAAAGATAAATTCATGTCATTAAACACTTTATTGTTGTACTCAGTCTCCACCATACCCTCCATGATCTCTGGATCCTGGATTGGTGACCTGATGTAATATTCACACCTTGAGTGTGGTCTGGACTTCTTTGAATTGCTTTTAAAAATTAGAATACTACAGAAATGATGGAATGTCATTTCTGAAATTGAGGGTAAAAACAACAACAAAAATTGTGGCTTTTATCTTTGGAAATTCTTACTTATATGGAAATTCAAAACAGAAAATGGGCAAGAGGGACTATTCAAAGACATAAATGGTGGATAATTTCCTGAATTTTAATACAGAGATGAGTCATGGGTAGGATAAAAAAATACAATCACATCTAGACATATCTAGAAATTGTATTTTGGGGGAAAAATAAATAGAAGGTTTAATTTTGAAAAGAAAGAAAGGGAATTGGATCATCATGAAAAAAAAAATCAAGAAAAGAGAAAAAACAAACTTTTGGCAAATGTAAAGTTAAAAGATAAAAATAATTATATCGCCCTGGCCGGTTTGGCTCAGTGGTTAGAGCGTCGGCCTGCGGTCCGGAGAGACCCGGGTTCGGTTTCCGCTAAGGGCACATACCTCGGTTGCAGTTTGTCCCCGGCCCTGGTTGGTTGTGCGGGTGGCAGCCACTCGATGTGTCCCTTCACGTCTATGTTTCTCTCTCTCTCCCTCCCACTCTATCTGTACAAAAAAATGGAAAATATCCTCGGGTGAGGATAAAAAAAAACAAAAACAAAACAAAAAAATAATTATATCAATCAACACAATAAATTTAATGCTATCTACTTTACTTACATTGTACATTAGATAAATGTGTGCGCTTGTGTGTCTTTACTTTGTTTATTCTAGATAGAGATGCTCAAATTGACTTAAGCATTTATGAGTATCAACACAAAATAATATTTTACTGAATAATTAATTCTTTTGTACTCTGAAATCATAGTTTAGTAATTTTTAAAAAGATAGTAATTGAAAATGTTTTATATACTAAGAACTCCTGAGTTTTAAAACAATAAAAATAGAGCACTACAATTTTAGAAAAGTAAAGAGATAAATAAAAATAAAACACTGGAATATATATGCAGAATTCTACATAGAATAATAGTTTCATAGAAATTTTTAGAGTTATAACCAATATTGAATATTTTACCTGTATTAAGAGAACATATTTATCATACAGCTGATAGAAATTTCTAATGATAAAATTAATGCTGAAGCGTATTGAATAAAATCCAAAATCTATAGCTATAAACAACAAACAACAGACTAATCAACAGACTAATAATGGAAGCCACTTTCTTAAACTGAGAAAACATACCTGCCTGAAACTAACAGCAAATACTCTTCATATAGTGAAATGCTGGCAGCAATACCTTTGTAATTGTGAACAAATAAACTTGCTGACTATCATCGCTCTTAGTTTTCTTTTGTTAATTTTACCCAATACAAGGAACATTATATTAAAGTAAAAACCATGAACAGTTGTGTATAGGAAACTAGTTTTCATATGCATCAGAAAACACAGAAGAAGAAGACATATTAAACAAAAATATTTCCTTAGAAAGCAGCAACTGAAAAAAAAAATGTCCAAGAAAGAAAGATTGTGGGAGAAAGAGATGTAAAAAGAGGAAAAGTGGAAGGGAGAAAGTGAAAGAGGGTGGGAGGCAGGGAGAAGAGGGAGGGGAAGTATTAAGGAGAAACTATCAGGAAAATTCACCCTTGGACAGATTGTGATCAAAGGATATATAGGCAATGTTACAAAAAGAATTTTAATCATTACACTCAATAAGATAATTAATTTTGCAAATTTTGTTGTAAGCATATATCAGTTGTGCAATTCAGCAATACAAAATAAGTTTTAAAATAGAAAACAAAGTAAGTTGCAAATTTTGTCAAATGCTTAGACGAGTAATTGTATAAAGTCAAAAAATGGCTGGACTTGAAACACCTGAGTAACTGGATTTACACTGACCCATAAATGACAAGAAATTAGAAGATTGTAGGAATTTATAAGATGCAGTATTTACTTAGATACACATTCTTAGATGGGCTTGCAACTGCCTTTACATAATTCATATACATGAGGAGGGAGAGGTGGAAATGAGTTTTCCCAGGTGGGCCTTATCACCCAATGTTGAAGGTGTTATTAGGCATAAACACATACACACAGCTTCTCATCTGGAGCATCAGTTTGGGTGAATTTGTTCTATGGCTATGCTTTAGAGACATGACAGTCTTCATATAGAGATTAAATGTACTGTAATAAGTTCTTTACTGTAATTTAATACTTTCTAGGAGAATTTTGATTTCCCATCTGCAGGTTCTGTTTATCAAGTTGTATGCAAATTTTTTTGTAGACAAGTTATTACCACCCACACTGAATGAACTTCCAAGGAGACATTTACAGGAATATTTATAGGTACATAAAAGCTGTGAAGGAGAGGCATTCTCTCTTCTCTGCAACTTCTCCTAAAATGATCTCACATTGATATACATATTAATAGACCTACATGTACATTTGAGGGATAATTTTAAACTTCAAAAAATATATATAACTGAAGTTATCATTAGACAGAAATATTTAATACTGAATTTAAAGTAGGAGGAATATTATCAACTGTATTCTATTTCAAAACATTCAGAACATTTGCTGTCTAAGAATAACCTCTAAATGATAGAGCCCTGGCTATGGGTTACTTGGGCTTGTCTCCAGAACCCCTCTTCTTTTGTATCCTGTGCTGCACATTCTTTAAAGTAGCAGGGTTAATCCTAAAGAGTTGTAATTGTCTGCCTTCATAAAAAATTAATGCTTTATGAAATACTCATAACAGCTTTTGACAGAGCAAGAAATTAAACTTAGTTAGACAATGCTGACCACAGAATGAGCTGTAAAGATGAAAAGAATAAAATGAAAAAAAAAGTGGAGAGACGATGGCCAGTGGGAGTCATTTGAGAAATGTTATACTTGAAATACCCATAGGGAATTGCATGTAGAAAGATGGAGACAAGTAAGCTCCGTGTCTCAGTAGAGACATCTACTTATGTTACAGGAGAAATCAGTGGGCCAGATTTCCCCATTACTTGTGGGAATGAAGTTCTTGGGGTTCCGCTGAAATAATTATTTTTTAGAAGCCCCCACTGAAAAATGAGATGTGGTAAAAGACTTTGTGTTGATTTACATTCCTTGGGTTGTAAAGTCCCACATCTCTCTGTCCAGCCTTGGAAAAGGGGCAGCTGGGGCTTTAGCAGAGCTAGAAACAGGGCCAGTATCCAGAATTTTCTTTCCATGGTGAAGTTAGGTCCGGCAGAGCATACGGTAGATCATCCAGCTAGATCCAATCCATTAGTCCATTGTGTGGGTACCACATGGCCTTGAGCCACGTGGGCAAATGTAGCGGAATGCTCCCCCTGCAACCTGAGAGCCAGAAGCTTGGGCAAGCAAGAGAGGGAACCAAGATATTGACCTTTCTTCTTCTGGGGATGATGTATCTCAGGTTTTTCTGCCTTTGCAGTGGCAACGCCTATTCTGGCCATTGACTTGCTCCCAGGTGTGACTGATAGGAAAACAACTTTCCATATCACTCAGACCTTTTGGGGCATATCTCTAAATTGCCTTTGTCCAGTCCCTTCCCCCATCAATCTACAAGAAATAGACCTTCAGAGTGCTAACTTGAAGCATTCTGGCAAAGCTGCATATATGGCATGCCTATATTATCTGGTCTTCTCTTTACTCCTTATTGTTAATTAATTAAATTATTGTAACAGTATCAATTGAAGGTCATGATTTAAAGTCAGTAAATATTTATTATTATTTTTTACTTTATTGATTAGGTCCTAAACAAGTGAATGCAACATATTGCAGATTCAGTATGAAAATGATTAAAATGTTTTATACTTGGCAAATTGAAGAAATTTCTAATTTAAATTGTACCAAAGATAAGCACGCTATATACTATCAAGAACTTGTCCCTTTTAAAAATGCAAAACCTATTCAGGTCATCTACCCATTTTTAAATTGGATTGTTTTTGAGCTGTATGAGTGCTTTATATATTTTGTATATTAACCCCTTATTGATGCATCATTGGAAAATATGTTCTCCCAAAAAGTGGATTCTCTTTTCATTTTGATGCTGGTTTCATTTGCTGTGCAGAAGCTTTTTAGTTTGATGTAGTGCCATTTATTTATTTATTTTTTCTTTGTGTCTCTTGCCCTAGGAGATGTATCCGTGAAAATTTTGCTATGCGAGATGTCTGAGATTTTGTTGCTTACATTTTGTTCTAGGATTTTTATGGTTTCAAGACTTATATTTAAGTCTTTTATCCATTTTGAGTTTATTCATGTGTATGGTGTAAGTTGGTGGTCTAGTTTCACTTTTTTGCATGTACCTGTCCAATTTTCTCAACATCATTTATTTATTTATTTTTTATTTTTTTATCCTCACCCGAGGACATTTTTCCATTTTTTGTTCAGAGAGAGTGGGGGGGTAGAGAGAGAGAGAGAGAGAAACATCGACGTGGAAGGGACACATCGAGTGGTCACCACCCACACGACCCAATCAGGGCCAGGGACAAACTGCAACCGAGGTACATGCCCTTAGCGGGAACCAAACCCGGGTCTCTCCAGACCACAGGCCGACGCTCTAACCACTGAGCCAAACCGGCCAGGGCAACATCATTTATTGAAGAGGCTGTCTTTATTCCATTGTATGCTTTTGCCTCCTTTGTCGAATATTAATCGACCATAATGTCTTGAGTCAATTTCTGGGTTTTCTGTTCTATTCCATAACCAGGGGGAGGGGAGGAGTGGGGAGGAAGGTGTCAATGGGGGGAAAAAGAAGGGATATCTGTAATACTTTCAACAATAAAGGTAAATTAAAAAAAAATAAAAATGCAAGACCTAAGGACGAGAAAATTACAGTAAAAATTCTCTATTCTGGTATTATCTTATAATTTAGAAAATCATTCTTCATTCAATTTATTGAGGAGAAGCAGCATTTTTTTTTTAATAAGTTGTCTTTTAACCTACACCTCTGGGTTTTGATTTATTTGAAATGTAGATCTTCTGCAAATGCTTACACTGAAAATGAATCAACCCCTCTTTTAAATGCATGTTCCCTTAGAAAACTGTAATAGGGAGAGTGAGTCACAGAAGTATTGAGCACAGAGGACGCTCAATGAGGAAGCACAGAGGGTGGGGAGAAGTAGTTAGAACTAAGATGGGAAAATGGGGGTTATTTCTCTCATTGCACTTTATCTTGCTTGGGAAAATCTTGCGAATTTGTCTTGTAACTAAACAATTGATAATGTGCTTGACAAGGGGCCCCAGGTGTTTTACCATGTATATTATTTTAAGAAAAAAATCCATATTAAAAGTGATGAGACATTTTTAAACCTCTCCTAAGAAACATATTCTGTATATTTTTTCCACCTGGTGAAATTGAAAATGATATTTCTAAATTGTTGAGTTTAAGTGAAAGTAAGCCTACGGTTGGTCTTACGCAGATACTAAACCACACACTTAACTCTATGATGTGATACATAGAGACAACTGACAAAAAGTGAACTCACTCAACTCTAATTTGTTCCATTTAAAAAATCAGTATAGGTTTCAAGTGTACAGTTCTATGATGCATCACCTGTACACTTGAAACGTATATAATCTTATTAACCAATGTCACACCAATAAATTTAATTAAAAATCAGTAAGTAAGCAAAATGATATTCTACATATAGAAAGTAAGGGCAACATGGATGATGGATCCACAGCTTATGGCATTCTCCTGTGGGTTTGTGTGTGAGTGTCAGTGTGTGGTGAGTTTCTCTTAGAATGAATGGTGTGGTGAGTGTGGGTGGGTATGCAGTGAACAGGGGAGTATCTGTGAATAAACTTTCTAGTTAAAACAGTAGTTGAACTTAACAATTTCTATCTTAATATTTTGTCCATAAAACATCTTTCTGACCTCAAGGTTATTGATATGGAAAATTCATGAGACTTGAGATCTGTACTGATGGTATGTACTGATTTTTTCTGTATATCAGAACAAATGAGACTAGTAAGTCACAACTATTGACAATTATCTGCTAACCCCTTATTCTAAGCAGACTCATTTATTCCAGGCACCAGCAACTGGTGAACTGATTAGAATAGTGAGTTTCTAAAATAACACTTTAATTCTTAAGTATCATCTCTCAGGGGTTCCTTTCCAGTTCTTATTTAGAGAAACCATTTTAGCAATTCTCGTCAATTTATAACATCACCATATCACTGCAATGTGATTAGTGGTTGAATTTACTAAAGAAACTTGTATGGCATTGCTAAATTTAATACTAGACAATTTTCTTTCATAAGAAAGAGAACCATATTTTGTTTTTGTGGTTGAAACTATGAAATAAATATACTTTATGCTAGTAACAAATTCTGCTAATAGTAAACTTCCCTATATGTTGGTGAATATTTAAGATTTTTGAAGGCAAATAGTTTCTTTTAGATCATGAAGTGTGCTAATTTTAATATATATTCCCTGAAGTCAAATTAAGTTTTTATATATTATTTTCAATTTTTACTTTAATACAATAATGATAATTTTTGAACAACGTATGCCAAGCACACTGATCTATTCATATCTGTTCTGAAGATAACACCTGTAGATACTTTTTTCTTTAAGGTTGTTGTTTAGGGATCAACTTTGCTTACTCATTTTTATATTTATAGGTTTGGAAAAATATACATCTTTGTTTCAAAGAAAAGTTTGTTAATATTCATTTCATAAATGTTAAACCAACGCCACCATAGAAGCAATAGCATGATCCAAAATTTTCTTAAATTTTGGGAAATGCCACACTGCATTCCTTATTGGGACCAGGCTGTACAATTGCAAGTCAACTTTCTAATATTTTCTTTCTTACCACCATCTTGGTTATTATTAAATTGCAGCTCTGATCTTCAAGAACTTTAAAAAAATTAAATAAAAAAATAAATTTCTATCAGTAGGAAAAAATGAAAGCATGCAGAAAATTATATTGTTAAGAATTAGTGTTGCCAAAACACACACACACACACACACACACACACACACTTACTGTTGAAGAGAATAGTAGATTTGTGAAAACCTTTGATTAGTCACTTTCCCTTGGTGTCCTTATTTCAATCACAATGCAATCAAAATAACCAAAGCATGCTCTATTCCAGAAAAAAAAAGCAGACACTCAAAATCTAAGATATACTGTAATAGAAATTGTAAGCTGGATAACTATTGATGGTTTCTGAATAAGCACTGGAAATAAAAAAAAAAGCAGCACAAAATAGGAAATGGAAAAACAGCCACTATAGTTGACTTAATGCATAAAAAATTGATAAGAACCGCAAAATACTGAAATAAATTGTTTTATAAATGTTTTTGAGTCCTTCCAATAAAATAGATAATGGTTAAAAATCATATTGATCCCCATTCCAAAAGCTTTTGCAAAAGTAACCAAATATTAAAAAAAAAAAAAAGACAAAGGATATTGCATATATCAATTTTAGTAGCCACATGAAAAAAAAATTTTTATGGAGAAGATTGAGAAGATATTTATTTGTTGGCCAAGCATAAAGTTGGAAGAACACATATGCTTAGTCTTTATCCCTGGAGACGCACTGCAGTGCCCCGCCTGGGTGCCTGGACAGTCAATGCACAACAGTGGCAGCAGTAAGTGCCATGATGACAGATTACCACGACGAGCAATGCAGCCAGCTGGAGGCTCTGGAGCCCATCTACCCCAATTCCTTTACAGCACTATCAGAAAATCCTCCCAACTTCACCATTACTGTGACATCAAAGGCTGCAGAAAGTGATGAAATTGTCCAGACAACCGACAAGTTTACATATAGGGGAAAATACCCAGATGAAGGTCCCTGTTACAAAATATTCTCCCAGGAAAATCTAGAAGATAATGATGTCTCAGGTATATTAAGATTATTAGCATTACAAGCAGAAGAAAACATTGTATGGTGATGACCTTTACCTTAGTGACAGCTCAGCAAGAAATACTAAATGAGTTGATCAAATGATAACCAGAAGAGAAGAAAAGAAACAAACCAAAAAAGAATCAGAATAAGCCGAAAAGTAATTATTTCATGGCACTACTGTTACAACTGAGAATTTCTTATGTTGGAAAGCCAAGTTTGATGCAGAACTCTTGGAAGTTTAAAAAAAAAAAAAGAATAAAAGAAGAACAAGCAGGGAAAAATAAATCAAGTGGGAAATAGATATTTGAAACAGGTCATAATCTGGACACAACTGATATCCAGTTCTTGGAGGATGCCGGAAACAACGTGGAGCTAGATGAGTCTTTATTCCAGGAAACAGATGCATTGGAGCTGGAGGATGGTGAGGATGATACAGAATACTATCCTGCTGAGCCAGAGAATGACTTGACCGATTAATGGACTATCGTCATCTACAAAGAGGCTTGACTGCCATGCATCTGTGGCTATACAGAGAGGGTGTTGGTTTTCCTTTCTTTTTTTTCCTAAAAAAAATAATTTTCAGGAGAATATTCTTTTGATAGCTTTCATCATTGGACTTAATAAACTGACTTTAAAATAAAAAATAAGAATAAAGAATAAATATTAGTAAGATAAATGTATACACCAGGGAAAGGGACATTTAGAAGAGAAGAAACTCAAAAGCAATAAAATATATAATATTTGACTATACAAAGTTTTATACATTTTAATTTAAAATTATACCAGTACACAGTTTCAAACAAAGCTATTAGCAGATGTTTACAGAGATAAAATGTTGGTATTTATACTGTCCAAAACCTACTACTTATTAAGAAAAATATAAGTGTGATAAAAAAGAAAATTGGCTAAATATTTGATTTTATAAAATAGGATATATGAAAACTGTCAACAGAGTGAAGGAATAATGCTCGATCTTAAAGCTTATAAAGAAAATTGAATAAATATAACATTGAAATTGACTTCATATGATTAAGAAAAATGAATAAATAACACCAAGTGCTTGCAGAAATATAAGGAATGTGATATTCTTACACATTGCTGATATA
Source organism: Molossus molossus (assembly GCF_014108415.1). Classification (NCBI taxonomy): domain Eukaryota; kingdom Metazoa; phylum Chordata; class Mammalia; order Chiroptera; family Molossidae; genus Molossus; species Molossus molossus. Next base: position 24,574,462 of record NW_023425366.1, on the reverse strand, counting down.
AATATGTATTGGTAGTTTTTTCAAAATAGTCTGATAATAAAATTGGAATATATATACTTTAGTCAAAAATTCTACTTTATACAAAAATATTTAGAGATAGAAGCATCAGTACATAAAATTATACAGTGATTACTTGGACATCTTTTGTAGAAAGATGGGAACTTCTGGAATATCCATCAATAGGGAATGGTTAAGTAAATAATAGTACATTATATTTTATTATTTTTTTAAAAATTTTTATTGTTTTTTTTTTTTTTCTATTTGGAGAGAGATAGAAACATTGATGTGAGAGAGAAACATTGATCAGCTACCTTCAGCCCTGACCAGGAATCGAACCAGGACCTCTCAGTCCATGGGACATCGCTCCATTCACTGAGCCACCCTGGCCGGGCAACAATAGCATATTTTAATGGGGACTATTATGCAGCTATTAAACATTATACATATAGTATACACACTATATGTATATATTTACCAAAAAGATTGGAAGCATTTTTATGATATTTTGTTAAGTGAGAAATAAAATATAAGAGAAGATCCTACAGAATTATACCATGCTTACCTCAAAATCTCCTTATATAGAGAGAGAAGGGTTGACATGGTTTACTAACAATGCAATGGCTTGAGTGGAAGGGAGTGTAGAGTTTAAAGACAAGGAAGGGGAAAAGAGACCAAAGAATAATGAATCACCACATAGTTATAGTCTAAATAAACGTTATATATGCAATCATTTTATTAACATACTATAAATAGATGAAAAATAATTGTGTATGTGATAAAGACTAAAAATTAGCATTGACAAATGAAATAGTTGACTACACAGAAAAATAACTCTACATACTTTTTTGAAAGCATTTCTGCTATTTCAAAGTACTTTGTATTATAATATCCAAACAAGGTAATAATTGAAAAAAATTTTGTGTGATGTGCTTACTTCTTCTGAAAAGATGAAAATATTCCAATGTACACCCCACTGCCTCTTAACATTTAAAAATGCATGAACACAACCTTGAAAAGGACATCGCATCTGTTAATTATTCAAACCTTAAAGAAGCAGTTTATTGAGTTTATTAAACCATTATTTCAATAAAATACAGAAATACATGGATAAAACTTTCATTTGAATATGGTGTGATATTGGAAGGTGACATTACAGGGTTATAGTGTTGGGTGAACAGTCTACAGAGAAACAGATGTAGTTGTAGTCAGAGGCTATAAAGCCATAGTAACAGATTTGTCCAGAACGAAGACTTGTTTTACAGGCTTTTTGAAACCAGATCATTCTGTGGAGTGTACCATTTCCCAAGTCCTAGTGCTGCTGTCATAGAAACCAGCTGGGGCAAGACCTCCTTGTGACTCATGTCAGGGCACATACCCCATCAGTGGTAAAACAGGAGTGAGCACAATAGCAAGTCACACAGGCTTTGTAATGGCTTTTCCCTCCTTGCAATTTCTGTACTGTCTTCCTTGGCAACTCTTTGTATCAGAATGTGACCCAGAAGTACACAAGTCAGTTTCTGCCATGTATGTCTTCTTTCTAATTTCCATTAAAATCTGGGCCCTCTCCAGCAATAAACCCTGTTGTCTTTCTCATTTTGGCTTTCAAGAACACATTTCTACTTGTGGAAGAATGGACATTCTTTGTTGACTCCTAATACTAGTATTACTTTATGTCTCACATGCTTATGGTCACTCCAGTAGAAATATAGTTGAATGAATGGGATGAAAAAGTTTATATTTACATTTTAACCAGGAATCATCTGGTCAAACATATCTGAAATGTGTATTAGAGACATAATAACATAATTTTTGTAGTAAAATCTTACTTTAATTTATTTTTGCAGCATAAAGTTATTAATATTACCTGGGGTGCATCCTATATATGGTTCAAGCAAAGTACTGTATAGCCTGACTAAAGGAATGATCTGGGATGAGAGTATTTATAAATTCTTAGAATTACAATGAATCTTACCAATTATTAGGGTCAAGTGCTCTCCCATATCAGTAACATGTTATACATCAGCCTTGCCATTTGAGTATCAGCTTTTCCTTTGAAATAACATGATCACCAGAAGGTATATAAATTTAAAATCACCCAAGGATATATTTATTGATTCTGGAGAGAGAGCAAGGGAGAGAGAGAGAAAAAAAAACAACAACATCAGATGTGAGAGAGAAACATCAATTTGTTGTCTCCCACATACACCCCAACTGGAGATAGAAACAGCAACCCAGGAATGTGCCCTGCCTGACTGGAAATCAAACTGACAACATTTTTGATGTAGGGGATGATGCTCCCAAAAACTGAGCCACTGGCCAGGGCAAGCATATATTTACATTTAAGAGAACTTAAGTCTTTTTTTGTGTTGAGATATCTTTCTCCTTTTAACTTCTGTCAATTTGTCCTACTTTGAGATATCCAAAGTTCATCTGTTTCCTTATTTCAAAAATCATTATATTTCAATATATCTTAGGTTTTCAATTTTCTATATGAGAAACTGTTATAACTGAATATTTTTATCTGCTTCTCATACAACATGCTTTAAATACAATATCTATCCTCAAAATCTGTTATATGGTTTTATTACAATATAGTGATTAAAAGCTGGAAGTGCAATGAGTCTTAAGCCATGCACAGTTTTCAAAACAGCCTCAAGCTTGGAAAAATGGGAACAGAAAATAGTGTGGTGAAGGCCTGGGGGGTGGGAGAGGGATGGGGGGGGGTAAATGGGGAGGGAAAGGGGACTATCAATAATACTTTCAATAATGAAAATAAATTATAAAAAAAGAAAGTGAGGGACAGAAATATGGTAGTCTAACCCCTTAAATGATACACAAACCTAATCCCTGGTGTCTTTTATTGTTTGTTTGTTGTGTTTTATTTTAAAGAGGAAGGAAGGTGAAGAGAGAGAGAAACATCAATGTGAGAGAGATGCATCAATGGGTTGCCTCTTGTATGTGCTCAACCCATGATTGAACCCACAACCTAGTTATGTACCCTGACAGGGAATCAAACCCATGACCTTCCAGTGCACAGGATGACGCTCCAACCAACTGAGTCACACCAGCCAGGGGCCCAGGGGCCTTTTAATATTACTTTCTATGGAAAAACATATACTTTGTAAATGTTATTAAATTAATAATTTTGAAATGTGGAAATTGGCCTGGACTATTGATCCAGGTCTTAAATGAAATCACATATATCCTTATGAGAAGGAGGGAGAGGGAGAGTGGACAAAGGACATAGAGAAGAACCAGCACTGTGAGGGACAAGGAAGACAGAGCCAGGGATGGAAGGTGTTATGCCCCTGTGTCATGAGTCGAATTAGCGTACTGTGCCCCCAACTCGTATATTGAGTTTCTAACCCCCAATAATTTAGAGTATAACTCTATTTGGAGATAAAGCTTTTAAAGAGGTAAATAAGTTGAAATATGGTCATTCTGGTGGGACCTAATCCAATTGGTTTATATCTTTATAAGAAGAGAGATGAGGATGCAGGGAGAGAGATGTTAGGCACAGACAGGTGGGGACAGAGCAAGAAGACAACCATACACTCATAAAGAGAGAGGCCTCAGAGGAACCCAAACCTACCACCACCTTGATCTTGCACGTTAGCCTACTGATTGAGAGAAAATAATTTTTTGATGGTTAGGTCAACCAGTCTGTGGTATTTTGTTATGCCAGGACTAACAAGGAAATACACACTGGCTTTGAAGTTTTAAGAAATGTAGCTTTTTGTGTTGGAAAAAGTCAAGGAGAGCATATCTAAACTTGGCCAACACCTTGATTTCTGCTAAGTGATAGAACAGGACTATGAGAGAATAAATCTCTGCTTCTCTAAGTCAATATATCTGTGGTTATTATTTATAGCAGCCACTGAAAAAGAATACAGATTATAAATGAGAAATAGACAGCTTTCTCTCAGAGACACAGTATACAAATAGGACAAATTCCATTTTGTGGCAATGTTAAGATATAGTATTGAAAGAGTTGATACTGGAATCTTGAAAAAGATAGGGACATTTTCATATGTGAAATTTGAAGTAATATGCAGGCTTGTTGCTAAGATTTAATTTCAGGGACAATGCTTTGGGGAAAGAGATTTATCAAATGCTTGTGAGATATCAGAATCTCATTAGACCATACAAATTCAGACATGATTCTGCCTCCCAGACTTATAATTGTCATGCAAACAGGAAATCACAACATTTATAATGACAAACTTAGTAAGTATTGACAACATAAAAACATGTTTTAAGATTAAGCCCAGAAAAAGAATGCCAGAGGGTCCATTTCTATCCAAACCAAAGGCTTCTGGCCCAAACTGATAGAGCTGGAGAGGATGGTGAGACTATGAGACTATGACTTCTAATTTGGACAAAAGTCAATGAATGCGGTAGGATACATGGGGATTTTTCAGCCCATGTCTCACATTGTTTACCAATTTTTAGCTGAATTTTTTATGCCAACTCTTGTCAATGTGTGCCTCACTCATACATTGAAATTTTGGTATTCAAAGGCCTTTGCTTAAATCACTGCTGATTGTCATTTATGTTCTTCAGATGTATCACCGGCTCTCCATCTTACATGTGCATGGTCAGATTGTATTTCCCTCACTTTTGAAGTTTGATGTTACTGTGTGATTTGCTCTGACAAATGAAGGGACAACATAACTGACTACTAATATTTCCCAGATGGGTTTTTGAGGAGCCATGACACTTGTTGAATTGCCATGATTCCATTTCCCTGCCTAGGAAATAATGGATGCATGCAGTGTTAGGCTACCTGAGACTTAGTCTTTCAGGAAAGAATATGTAGGGCAGAACCCTCCTCCCACAAGCTAATCTTTTTTAAATATGTTTTCATAGATTTTAGAGAGGAAGGAAGAAGGGGAGAGAGATAGAAACATTGATGAGAGAGAAATATCAATTGCTGCCTCCTGCATGTCCTCTACTGGGGATCAAGCCTGCAGCCCAGGCATGTGCCCTGACTGGGAAATGAACCAGTGACCTCTTGGGACATGAGACAGCGCTCGACCAACTGAACCATACCAGTTGGGCCCACAAGCCGATCTTGATAGAAACGTGGGAGCAAAAAACATTAGAGACATTTTTTTTAACCACTGAGATTCTGAGTTTGTTCATTAGAATAAAATAACCTAACCTACACATAAAATAAAAAGAAATTTTAAAAAATTGTTATTTGAAGATAACAATTTTGTAAAATTGTTTTGTATTTTATGTTATATCAAAAAAAGTATCAAAATAAATAATCTATGATTTTCAAATTTTTTACTCTTCCCACTGTCAACTCCATTTCTCTGTGTTTCTTTTTTCATAACACACACAACACACAGCCAGATATACATACTCACACATAGTGATAGGGATCAGTTCTAGTATTTGGTCAAATGAAAAGGAGTCATAGGAGAACCATCTCCATCTTGGTCACTTTATAACACAAATGGATTGCCTAGGACCTAGAACAAGAAGAAAAGAAACAGAATGAAGGAAGAAGGCAGTGAGGGAAATCAGGGAGACACTATGAGAGACAGGAAGGATTTGTTTGAATTCAACAAACTACAATGGCAAAAAGGCAGCGTAGAAAGAAGATTGGCTGAGTGTGTTCAGCAGGACTTTATTTGACACACACTTAATATACTCTTTCAAGGTATTTTACTAATTTCTTTAAGGTTATTCAACTGTAGTTAGATCCAAACTATAAAGCCTGCTGAATGACTTTAAAGCTTTAAGACGTGTGTTTCTGGGAACCTGCTACAGTATGGCAAATTGGATTTTACAAATAATTTAATCCTTTTTGACTCAGTCACATTCACATAAATTTTGAATAAAGGGAAATTAGAGAAAAGTCACCATATCAAATTTTACCCTTAAGTTCAATTACTGGATACAAAGAAAACCAAATAAAGAATGATGGCCAAATATTAAAAATTCTGCACAAGTTTTGGCTTCAATAATCATTGTGACATATGTTTGTTTTAAACTTACAAATACACCTGTTAATACCTTCTGCTTCTGGGTAGCATACATAAATACATTGAATATATATATATTGCTAAATTTCTAAAGGTTTAAAAAACCATTGGTGGTTTAGTAGTATTTTAAAGACTTTATAAAATAGGTCTTTAAAAAAATTCAAGAAGACACACAATTCTTCAGTATATATGATATCCTCTTGAACAAAAAGTTAATATGTGGAACAAAGACAATACACTATATGTACTCATCTACCAGACTAGAATCACTACATGAAAGCAATTTCCATGGTTGTATAAAGTAGCTAAACACAAAAGACGATTGGCTTTTATAACAACATAATGACAATTTCAAGGCAATACAAAATGGTTTATTCTTTGAAATATCAAAAACAATACTGATTTCTGATTCTCATAAACTAAAGTTCATTACAAATTTTGACATTTAATGCAGGTCATACATTCTGTGATTTTTAAGTTACTTCATCATGTCTTGATGTACATGAAATAATAGTCCTCCTGGCTGGTTTGGCTCAGCAGTTGGAGTGTCAGCCCGCGGACCTGGTAGTTCTGGGTTCAGTTCCCACTAAGGGCAAGTACCTTGGTTGCAGTTCATCCCCACCCGGGCTGGGGTTGTGCAGGTGGCAGCCAGTCGATGTGGCTCTCTCACGTTGATGTTTCTCTCTCTTTCTTTCTCTCTCACTCCTTCCCACTCTATCTAAAGATAGATGCAGAAGTGTCTTCGGGTGAGGATTAAAAAAAAAAAATTCCACTGAGAGAAATGATATGTGTTTAAAAACTTCTATTGTTAAAAATAAAATAATCAAGTGTAACCTTAAAATATGATATGTCAACCTTTTAATACAAATTTTATATTCATAAGATAATAAAGATATGATGAATTTAGTAATTTTTACTGAAGGCAGCATACTATTCATACTGTTATTCAACATGTTTTTCATTTAAAATTATTTTTTGAAGTTATTTCAGAAAGTTGCATAGATTGCTTCCTTAGTATTTTTTAGAAATGCACAAGTCTGTTGTCTGCATATGCTTCAAATTTCAATGTTATAATTCTCTTGTCTTAATTAATGCTTTGTGGGTTACATCTACATGACTAATCTGAAAATTGCTATTTCTTCTTTTTTATAAAAAATGTTCATATACTTTTGTTCATACTAAATATATCATTGCTCATGTCTTCATTTTAAATGTAAAAAAATAAATTTGTTTTAATTATATCATTTATATAGGATAAAAATTTCAAATTTGTCAATCAAAACTGAAATTTAGTAGGCTAATTAAATACAGTAAAATGTATTAATATAACAATAATTTTTATCCTTGTTCCCTTTAAATCTTTATGCTTTTTCTATTTTTACAGTCTTTTCACTTTTATTTTGTAATATATTTTTTAGTGATATACTTTATAATTATGTTTTTATATCATATCTGCATCTATTAGGATTAAGCTCTCTATATTAACTCCTTGATGTGAGCAGAGAAAAAAAATGTTTCAACATTTAAAAAGTTTAGTGACTGAAAGTATGACAGGTTGCCTCAGTACATGGGGGTGATGGATATGCTTTTTTCTTTTTATTGTGATGATAATTTCACTGGCAATATGATATCAAAAGTTAAACATTTAAATTTTGTAAATATGTTATGTTTATTATATATCATTTTTGCCTCAATAATTATAGTTTTAAAACGAACATTTAAATAAAGACCTCAGATAAAACAAAATATAGAAGCCAAGAGTAATCATTATCAGGAGACCTGCACTACAGAATTACAGGCCCTTCTTTGGAAAGAATGTGATATCAGATGGCAATTTGAGTTATGATAAAAAGTTAATAGTCCTGAGACTAGTTTTAAAAAGTGAGTAAATGTAGAATACATATTTTCTTTCTTTTCGGTTAATTCTTACCCAAGGATTATTTTCCACTGATATTAGATAGAGTGGATGGGAGGAAGGGAAAGAGAGAGAGAGAGAAAAAATCATCGAGGTGAGAGAGAAACATCGATTGGCTGTCTTCTGCATGACCCAACCAGGGTCACGGATCAAACCTATAACCCAGGTATACGGCCTTGACCAGGAATCAAACCTGCGATCCTTCAGTCCAAAGGCTGATGCTCTAACAGCTGAGCCAAACCAACCAGGGACATATTTTCTTATTTGAAGTCTATGAAAATAGTTTATTGTCTAAACTTAAAGACAAAATAGTAATGTATTGTGAAACGTATAATATATGGAGAAATAAACATAAATGAGTGGACAAAGAAGAAAAAGGAGGAAATGGAAGTCTGCAATTGCAAGCTCTTTAAACTAAATGTGAGTGTTATATAATCTGAAATCATACTGTGATGAGTAAGGGAGATCACAATTCACAAAAACAAGAACACTGAGTATGAATACTAGAGTAGAACAAAAAATAACAACAAAAAATTAAGGATGGCATGAAATCACCAAAAAGAAGAAGAAGAAGAAGAAGAAGAAGAAGAAGAAGTAATAACAAAGGCAGAAGCATGTCAAATGCCGCAAAGACTGCCTGGCCAGTGTGGCTCAGTGGTTGAGCGTCAACCCCTGCACCAATTGTTCACTGATTTTATTCCTGGTCAGGGCTCATGTCCAGGTTGTGGGCTGGATTCCCAGTGCAGGGCATGCTGGAGGTGGCCAATCAATGTTCTCTCTCATCCATGTTTCTGTCTCTCTCTCCCTCTCCCTTCCTCTATCTTTAAAAATCAATAAAGGAAAAAATAATTATCAAATACCACAAAAACTAATTAATATGAGGAATGAAAGTTGGCATTAAGATTTAACAGTGAGGATTTTATTAGGAACTTAGACTTATTATTTCATGAGTGGTAGAAACAATTTTTAGATTGGAGTGATCTGAGGAGTAAATGGGGAGAATTTACTTTCAGTGGAGAATAGAATCAAAGGTTTCAGAGTTGACCATATTGGGATTTGAAGCATTAATAAGACATACCAAGAAAGAGTAGAGGGAGTAGGTATATAGTGGAAATTAGAGTTATTTAAAACCAAGACATAGTGAATAAAACATCTTTTATAAAATGAACAAATAAATTAATTCAAAGTATTATTCAAACATAAGTAATATATGTATACTATTTTATTCTCTACTCAATGTATATGTTCTAATTAGCAAAAACCAGACATAAGCAGCAACATAGGTAGGTATTTTTCTTGTATTAAATTTATTGGGGTGACAGTCTAATAGGTAGATTTTAGGACACTGAATACTGTAAATTTCAATTTCAAACTCAAACTTTTCCGGTCTCAACAGTTGGCTTCATTTGTTATAACTACTTTGTCCCACCAGTGTGGCTCAGTGGTTGAGTGTCGACCCATGCACCAAGAGGTCACCAGTTCAATTCTTGGTCAGGGCACAAGCCCAGGCTGTGGGCCAAATCCCCAGTAGGGAGCATGCAAGAGGCAGCCAATCGATGTTCTCCTTCATTGATGTTCCTATCTCTCTCCCCCTCTCCCTTCCTCTCTCTCTAAAATCAATAAAGAAAAAAAAATTAACTACTTTAGCATGGCATATAGTTTATAGATGAACCCATTATTTAAAACTGAATCTTTCACTTGAATAAAAGCAAACAAGATTTCTACCACTAAACTTAAGCAAAGGACACTCCTCCATGGTGACCACCACTATCCCTGTGTGGTATACTATACACTGTAAGTAAGAATTAAGGGAAGAGATTGAACTCTCTTCTCTACTCCTTATTAATTTTGTTATCAATAAATTACTTAAAGTTCTTAACTTTACTTTTTTAAGCTGTAAAATAATATCCATGTGGCAAAGCTCCTCTCAAGAAAATACAGAATAACTTATGTAGGACTCTGAGCAAAGAGCGAATCCTCAAGGGTTAATTTCCTGCTCATTCTTTAAAGAAATAATTTTGGTAAAATTTATTTTTTCTTAAAGAAATTCTGTCTGGTTCTAATATTGTATTGTTGAAAATAATGATATAACATAGAGATGAAAGATATTAAATAATAAATTTATCATTTATCTCCCTCTGCAAAGTTCCACAACTATAAGTCCTTTAATGTAATGTAATCAAAGAAATAAAATAAGCAATTTGAAATTTTGGCAATGTTATTTTGTATAGGAGAAGCTCCAGGGATAAAAACATTAAATAAAAATGATAGTTCAAATATTTTTTTTAAGTAGAATAAATCCTTTTTTAAGTAGAATCCTTTGTGCATCTAAGAAGATCCACTTAAAATATATGTGCACCATTTTAAAAACTCATTTACTGCTTAAGTACCACATGCTAATTCCCATTTTATTGAATTAATTAGAGTAATTTAAATTATCTACTGATCACCAGGCCTGTGAATTTCTCTAATGTTTATCCTGAGACTCTCTGCTTACTCTACTCCTCCTAGAAATATCATTAGTGTCCTGCTAAGGTTCCTGGCACAGAATGTGACAACAAGAAGAGATACAAACACTTAGAAGGAACTAACATTTCAAAAATCAACAAACTATTACTAAGCGCCTATTCCTTGCATTTGGCGGTACAGGATGTGTGACTTATTACAAGGCTATATTCTTTTAGATACCTTATTTAAACCAAGTTTTCTTGAAAACAAGTTTCCTTCTAGGTGTTCCTATTTGTATTTATTTATGTAATTTTCTGTATGTGCCCCTAGCAGAACTGAACCCGGGACTCTCTACTCCTCAAGTCGACGCTCCAACTGCTGAGCCAAACCGGCCAAGGCATACAAGTTCTTATTTTAATAAAAGGAAAACATAAGTCCCCTTTACTTGCAAAACTATTTTATAATTTTTAATCTAATTTTATGTAATGTAAATATTTAGTTATATAGGCTTTAAGATATGTAGTAGACAAGATCTGTATGTAAATAATGTACAATCTAGAGATATCACTTAACCTTATGTTTCAGTGAATTCAATCATAAAATGGTAATATTCAACAACTATTAATTATATTGTAATTATTAAACCTAAAGTGTTAATAAAGCTTTGCAAACTATTAGAATTTTATAACTTATAATATTCTAATAGTTTGCTATTATTAATAGCAATATTATTAAACATGCAGCAATATTCTACTTTCTGAGATACATGTAGAATAAATAAAACTTTGTCAGTCTCTAAAGCAAAATACAGGAATTCAATCAGCCAGGTAAAGCATATCATTGTGAACAAATTAAAGAAGGCAATAAATCTAGCAAAACTCTTGATATACATTGAGGTAGCTTTTAGTGAACATAGTGTTCAAGGAGGTGAAAGGTGTGATGGTACCAGGTCATCAGAATCAGGGACCAATGTGAAAGTGAGAAAAGCCACAAAACCAAGAATACAAAGAACTGTCTTCCTCTGATAAATTTAAATTCTCCCATTTCTTGGAAAAGAGGAGTAAATTTGATGATGAAAGAGGACATAGGTGGGTTTTAGGTGTGTGGGAATGGAAAACATGTAGTGATAGGTATTCAAGAAAACATTCATGTTAATAGAATATATTTTCTTAATATTAAAAATAAATCTTTGTTTACCAATTACTTATTTTGGTTTCTTGTTGAATAATATCAGAGAATGACAACACAGGACTCCTTAATAAGAAATGTTTGACTGCATCAGTTTGAATGAACACTAGCAATGTGGTGAGGTCATGGTCTCCTTGAAGAAGAACTCATGAATACTAATTCCCTTGTTTTTAATAAAACATAGATTCCGCTGAGAGCTGCATATTCCTGTATGCAGACCCTGAGTTCTTTGAGATTAAAAAAATTAAAAGACCACTCTAGTTTCCAGACTTTAGGATGACTATCACTAATTTCCACCTCCAGATATCACAGACTTGCCTACTTCCCCCCCCAACCCTGCACCCCCATGTGTGTCCTTCCTGACTCTGTGTGGACTTCCTGACTCACTTAAAACCAATAAAATACAGAAGAAGTGATGCCATGTCATTTTAGAGATTAGGTAAGAAAAAAAAAAAATCTATGGTTTTCATCTTGGTTTGTCTTTCTCAGTCTCTCTTGTGTTGTTTGCCCTGGTGGAAGCCAATTGTTCTATTGTGGACAGCTAGCTGCCATGTCATAAAACAGCTCTGTGCAGCTATACAGGTGACAAGAGATTGAAGCTAGCCTGCAGTCATGAGGGTGTGTTTAGAAGCAGATCGTTTTCTCTAGTTGAGCTTTCAGATTGTGTTCACAGCCCTTGCCAACCGTATAACTAAAAAGCCATGAGAGACCTTGAGCCACAGGGAACAAACTCAGGACACCTGAATTCCTAACCCTCAGAAACTGTGAGATACGATGTTTGCTGCATTAGCTGTTACACTGTGAGTTATTTTTTATTTTTTAATGCACCAACAGATAACTAATACAACCATTAATTAAAATAAAGATATTTTTGATGTATCAATTCAGTGTTGCAAAGGAAAAGCTATACTGATGGTTGGTTGCTTCTTGCTGTTTTCAGTGTTCACTCTTTAGCCCTCTGGAAGACAGCAGGTAGTGACTATGAGAACTATGTAGCACTGAGCTAACACTACTGTAGGACCAGGAGCTGTGTGAGGTGAAAGCAATGATGCAGAGGCAAGCAGAAAATCAACCTTTATAAGAGAGGTGGGAGAATTTATGCCATCAGAGGGTATAAGGTAGACCCCACTCTGAGCACATGCCTAAACATGCAAGAAGCATTATATACCTGTTTGCTTAATCCAACAAATTCAAGTTTCTTTTAAGATTATTAGTCCTAAATAATATTACCCACTGAAATGTAAAACTCACTGTTAAAATATTTTCTTCCTCCACAATTTTAATTTTCTCTTGGTGACTCTTTTTTTTTTTTTTTTTTTATGGACTGAAATTTGACTATTTCATTGTAATCTTAATATCATTCAGAAAACCAATTCAAGTGCAAAAAGTGAATTTATTGAGTCTTTTGGCCTGAACCATCATCTTCCAGAGACTGGCCAGGTAATAGCCAAAATGACCCACCTAGAGGGTGGAGGAGAGGAACCCGTTCTCTGTTCACTAGGCCTTTTAGAACACATGGAGTGTTCTTTGGCCACATACATGTGAACCTACAAGAAAGGTGAAATTGTAGACATCAAGGGGATGGGCACTGCTTAAAAAAAAAATTGCCCTGCAAATGTTACCATGGAAATACTGGAAAAGTTAACATTATCAGTCAGCATGCTGTTGGCATCATAAACAAACAAGTTAAGGGCAAGATTCTTGTTTAGAGAATTCATGTACATATTAGTGTATTGACCTGTCCCGCAGGTCGAGCAACGAGGACTCTAGAGGGGGAGTGAGGATGAGGAGGGACAAGAGACACGAGAAATGGAGACAAGACAGGATTCTGATCAAGTCTCGTTTATTCTGGGGAGATCCACAGTATATATAGGGCAAGAAGCAGAAAAACAAGAACATTTGTTGCCAAGCGATGTTTGTGGTAACCACCCTGAAGCAATTTCAGGTAAATATCACATAAATATTCCGGGTGGAACAAAAGATAAACAGAGCATAACTGGCTGAGTAAATGGTTACTTAAAGAATGCAGAAACATTGTATACAGAGGTATCCTGCCTTGGGGCAGGAGATGGCAGAGCAGATTGTAACAAAATGGATGCCTTGCAAATAGTCTCCCACAGTGTATTAAGCACTCTAAGAACCCAGCTAGCTTCCTGAAACTCAGGATGGAAAATGATCAGAAAAAGAAGGAAGCGGATGTGAGAGGTACCTGTGTTTCATGCAGGACTGGCCTGCTCTGCCCAGAGAAGCACACTTTGTGAGAACCAATGGAAAGGAGCTTTGGCATATCTATAAAACAATAAAACTCCTCTGTACCGTCAAAAATGTTTCTCTTCATTGAGTAGAAGTGTGGTGTCCCTCCTCTCCCAAAAAATATTTAAAGAAAACTAAATTAATTGAATAACCTCATGTTAATATCCTCTACTGACAAACGACTACTATTTTTAACTTTGTTTTGAAAAATATTACTTTATATTGTTTCCGTTGAAATGAAAAAAAATAGTAAGAAAACGGAAACAAAAAAATCTTTCTCACAATTAGAAAAGACCTCATGGTTTGTAGTCAGAAACCACTCCTATCTAATTTCTTTGTTTTTCTCTATGGTAACCCATGTTAAGGCTAGTCTGTTTTCTTCAATCCTGGCTTCAAATATTTTATCTATTTATTTTTTTACATTTTCTTTTTAAATTACAGTTTATATTTAGTATTATTTTGCCTTAGTTTCAGGTGCACAGCATAGTGATTAGACAAGCATATACTTTACAAACTGTTCCCCCTAATATTTCAAGTATCCACCTGGCACCATACATAGTTATTATACTTTTATTGACGATCTTTCCAATGTTTTACTTACTTTCCCTTGACTATTGTGTGACTAACAATTAGTGTCTCTTAATCTCTTCACCCTTTTCATCAGCCTGCCAACCTCCTTCTCTCTGGCAGCCATCAGCCTGTTTTCTGTATCTGTGTCAGTTTTCATGTTCTTTGCTCATTTATTTTGTCCTTTAGATTCCATATATAAGTGAACCCGTATAGTTAACACTTGTTCTGCATACTTTTTCTTCAAGTAAAGTTGGAATACTAAGAACTGAAACAGTATTCTTTTTTTCCCTAAGTTGATGACCCCTGGGTATTTATCAAAGGTTATCATTTTCTTTTATCAGCACGTGATGCTCTCAATAATTGTGTGTAAGTTTCAATTTCATGTTCAGTGTTTCTGAACACATTGCTGGCTCATGTTATTCCCATCAAGTAAACATCCCAGGTCTGTCTTACATGAATCAATATTGAGATAGCTTATGGTGTTCTTGAGCATGGGCAGTTTGTTTTAAAATTTAACATCCACTCCTAATAAATAACACTGTTGTAGATTCACATCAAAATTGATGTCATCCAAAATTATGGAAATACATATTTAGATTACGCCCAGGATACATCTCTCAAAGTTCTCAGTCATCAACATTTTCATTCAAATTATAGTTTAAAAATTTTGGTGACATATAGGCCATGGTACATTTCAGAGACTCTTAATTCAAAATGAATCCCTTTTCCTGATAATTTAAGTCTACAATCTATTCAAGTTTGAATTTCTTCTCAGTCTAGTTTACTTTTCAGTTTAAGGCTTTGGATTTATACCCTGCAAGCAACTCAGAGATTCATTTTTTTAGGCAACTTTTACTGAATCTCTTTCTTCATATGGAAACAGAACTAGAAGTTAGGCAGAATAAAAATAAATAGAGTCACCAGGGTGTAGTCTTGAAAGCAAAATTATAAAGTTCTAACAGCATATTAAAAGAAGGAAACCAGCTTGAGAATCAGTGGGATTACTATATAAAGAGGGTGTAAATGAAGTTCTTTTAGATAAAAGGGAAATTGCAGAGAGACTAAGTAGATTTTTCTCAATTGCTTTGCCTGAGGAAAATGTCAAGGAAATTTCTACACTTGGATCTTTCTTGAAATGGGCAATTAGCAATATTATACAGACTGATGACATGCTTTTGTCAGTGATTTATATTTTAACACGGATTAATCTTTTATGTACTATTCATGTCCAAAATGCTTTTATGAAGCCATTAACTTCTTTGTGAAAATGTGTAGTTCATATTATTTGGTACTTGCTATAGATTTTACAAGTAGAAGACATTCATTTAGATTATTTTTACTTCATCTCTGGGTGTAGAAATGTCATAGAAGATGTGATTTTATTTTTAGATGAAAAGGTAGTGTAGGAGAAATGGTAAATGTCATTTCATTTAGAAATTACAAATAAATGTCATCCTTTGTCATGAATCATGTGATGTTTTCTCTCTCATTTAATTCATGTGAGATTGTCATACTGATAAACATGAATAAATATCAAAATCATAGTTCTCAAAATATTCCATATATGAAGGTTATTAATATTTTATACTGTTCGATAAAAGTTGTATAACAACTTTTTGTACAACAAAAATTATGAATGCTATTAGTGAGCACTGATGTGTACTAAATATCAGTGTTGAGATACAAGTCTCAATGGATCTCTTACATTTCTGATGACCTTATGAAGAAGCACTGACATTTTGTGTTTCAGGTTATTTCAAGGATGTTTGTTTAGCAAATAGCCTTGGAACATAGAATATCCTCTTCTAGAGCAGAAAGCATATTTTGTTTTCTGGTGAGGATCATAAAAGTAATGTCCCTTTCACCCCGGCTGGTTTGGTTCAGCAGTTAGAGCCAAACAGTTCAATTCTGGTCAAGGAAATGTACCTCGGTTGCAGGTTCGATCCCTAGCCCAGTCGGGGTCTTGAGAGAGGCAACCAATTGATGTGTTTCTCTCACATTGATGTTTCTCTCTTTCTCTCTCCTTTCCTCTTCCCTCTTACTTTATCTAGAAAAGTCAATGGAAAAATATCCTGAAGTGAGGATTAAAAAGAAATGTTTTTCTCCAGGAAAACATTGAGCAGGTTTGCTCCAGTCCCATTGTGAATACAGCTTTCAACTGGGATGCTCTAACTGGCCCCAAGAGAATCGGAAGCAGGGCAAGGGGAACTGATGTGAACAGGAAACTCATGATGCTCTCTCAGAGTAATAACATTCTTAGTCTCTGACCCACGTGTTCCGTGCTTTCCTCCAGCATCTTTGAAAACGGGAAACTAGCCCTGGCCGGTTTGGCTCAGCGGTTGGAGCGTCGGCCTGCGGTCCCGAGAGACCCGGGTTCGGTTCCCGCTAAGGGCACGTACCTCGGTTGCAGTTTGTCCCCGGCCCTGGTTGGTCGTGCGGGTGGCAGCCACTCGATGTGTCCCTTCACGTCGATGTTTCTCTCTCTCTCTTCCTCTCTCTCCCTCCCACTCTATCTGAACAAAAATGTCCTCGGGTGAGGATAAAAAATAAATAAATAAAAAATAAAAATAAAAAAAAAAGGGAAACTAACTTGTTAGTTTGCAAATAGGATGGAGTAGAGCTTCAAACCTTCCATAGTTTTTGACACCCGCTCTTCTGAAGCCTTGTGTTGTATAACATTTCTTTATGTCTCCCATTATACTTTCTGAACCACATTATACAGCTGCAAAAACACGGGTTCAGTTTTCTACTTTTCACCATAATATCAAGAGTGCTGTATTCATCGTCAAATGATTGTATTTACTGAAACATCAAGCTTTTCATTTGTCTGAACCAAATCATTTTGTTATAGTGAAAGCTGCACAGTGCTTTATAGCTAGAAGAGTAGTTTTATATAAGTTATCTAATTTAATTTCCCAAATCCTGAATAACATTATCACAAGTGAGTTTCTGACGAGAAAACAATGAGAGTCAACAACATAGCCCAGGATGTAGGATGAATGAATGACATCGTCTGACAATGGTTTACTTTTCCTGCATATCGCCTTCCTGTTTTTTTAATTATATAACTGTACATTCTAGCAACATATATAAAAAACTTTTATACACACACACACACACACACACACGCACACACACACACAACCAAAAAAGAATTCATGAAAAATTAGACAGCTTACAGGATATTGTAGATTTAGCACTATTATCAGAAACATGCTATTTCTGGGAATACCAGGTATTTATAACAGTGAAAGGTATTATTAAAAATAAAAGTAAAAGTTTAGTTAAATAATAAAAGGATGAATAGTAAGTTATTTAGTATATTTTTAGATGAATCACAATGAAAACACTATAACTTAAAACCAATGTGAGATATATATATATGAATATTTTTATCCTTAAATGTAAAATTTAGAAACTAAAAATATTGAAGGTTAAAGGATCAGAAGTATTAATCTTTGAAGAATAGAAATAACAGTATTAGAGGAGGAATTATTGAAATACAAAAATATATGGAGATAAAATTAAAGGAGATAAGGAGAGGAGGAGCTGGAAGAAGGAGAAACCAAATTTGTTTTTTTAAAATGACTCACAATATCTTTTAAATCTCAAGACAAGTTAAAAAATAAACTGTAGCTGAAATACATCATTTTGGGAAAATAAAATAGTCAGGACTGAAGATTTAATAGATATTAAGTAGAAGTACCTCTTGAAAGTAAATTAAAAAGAGGAAGATGGGTCAATTCCAGGAATGTATACATTTCCCAAACTTTCTCAGTGAATATACATAACCTGAATTTTCTTATCAATACTTACAAAATCGAAAGCAGTTTAAATAACAGTCACTGAAAAATTCATATACCTAATTTTATGAAATGATCAAGGAAAAGATAATTCTAATCCTATAAAAGTATAATAGTGTATATAAAAGAGGAAAAATCTTGCCTGTTCACTTTATGATGCTAGTATAATCTTTACCTTATATTCTCTAGATGACTGCTAATGACTAGTAACCATATTCAAGGTAAAAGTAAGGGGGGAGGGAATTGAAAGGATGCTGCAAACTGTGTCTATCCCTTTCATCAGAAATTGAAAGCTTTCCCACAGACTGCATTGCACATTTCACCCAAGGATTCATCGGTCAGCATAACATCAAAATAACGACAGAGAGTGTATCCAATTCAGTTTGGGAATATATCTTCTTGAAAGATCCTCTACTATGTCCTTCCAGGTGGGACAAGACTGTGCAAGTAGCCTGGACTCACAAAATATTGCCACAAATTAAATGTTTTCATTTCTTTCCTTTCTGTGTCTTATTAGGAGGAGCACAGTAGAAATTCCAGGCACAGAAGTATAGTGGGAATTGGTGTTTGGTTGTTACACAAATATTCAAATTAAAGTTTTTGCCTCACATCCAAAATTTTGGGCCCAGTGACCATATGAGTATTAGCAGTGGGATTCATACCTGCTAGTGGTGCCATGTCTTACAGCACTGAAGTTCTTCTGTGGCTGAACACTTCTATCAGTCTAATGGAACTCAAAGATTGAAATATCCTCACCTATCTATCCACTTATAAGCCATTTATGCATTTCTCCCTACATTCACTGATGACTTTGATATCTCATCTTGGGATATGCCCTATTGTTGATTACTCTACAAAGGCCAAAGAGGCTGGATTTTTACACTTAAGCCATAACCTTCGTATTATTTTGTCCCTAAAATCTTCTCTTAAGACTTCCTGTTGAAGTTTGTCATTACCCTTGGAGCTTTCCATTTTCCTTCATTAATATTATTCATACATTTTATCTCAATCTTTATACATGTTGTGTTTTAGGGTGAGTTAAAATGAAACTTTTACTATTCATATCTTATAATTTCATTCATTTTTAAAGATGTGTTTTCTTTAAGAACTAAGATTTCACTTGATCCATTTCTATGTTGATATCATTTTGTATTTTTCCATAGAGTAGCTAGTTTCACTTGCTCCCACATCTTGTTTTAAGGACCTTACTTCATGCTGAAGACTCAATTAGGTTAGAAACTTCAACTGTCTTGGGCCTAGACTATGACTATTAATATTAATGTTAATATGAAAAGCTCTTACCTATAGAAAGGCCAGATCTTAAGACATTAAAGATTACATATAGTCCCTAATAGTCTCCAAAAAAGCCTATAAGTAAATCATTATTTGCCTGCATCGTCTACATAAGAAAACTGAGTTTCCAAGAAGTGAAATAACATGACCAAGTTAAATTACCTGTAAGTACAGACAATAATTGTACTCAGATATACCTGACTTAGAATCTTATGCTCACTTCAAACAACCCCCACTAACTTATTTATTTTCATCTCTATCCATAAACCATGAACAATTATACACATCTTGTATTATTGTTTTTTGTATATTGAAAGATCCTACATTCTTGACAATTATTTTTCAGATATGTTTGGGTATTTTTAATCGTGTTTTCATATGAAAAATATTTATTTTCATGCTATTGGTCTACACAGATATACATATTTTTAAATTAATGTAGAAACTAGATTGTTAGATAATTTTTATTGACATTATCTGCTTCTGGCTTTGAACAGTTGTTGAAAGCGTTAGGAAATTTACACAGAATCAAATAAAAAGTATTGCAAATATCATCATTACTACACTAGTTTAATTAAGAAACAGATTATATTTTAGCATGTTTATTTACTTCTGACCATTTTAATTTTTTATTATGACATAAAAATACCATTAAAATAACATAATATTACTTTCATTACTTACTGATCTTTATTTTTTTATCCCTGTCTCTAAGAAGAGGAATTAAGTTGTACAAATTCAACACTGCATAGATTTTTTTATAGAAGTTTTTTAAACTAAAATTATGAATTAAGATAATCAGGAATAGTCCCTTAACAAATCAGAAAATTAGATAATAACAAAAATAGCAAGGCATGGGTTTTCTTCCCTTTAGAGGCATTCTTAAACTGAGCAGAGTCACAGTCAAAACTTTGAACTATCAGCAGTCACCTTGATTTCAAGATTTTTTTCCTAGCCCACAATGGCAGATCAAATTAATACTCTTATTGCTCCCTTTATATTACAATAGTACAACTGTAGCAACTGAATATGTGAATTGCTTTTCCGTTTTCAGATTAGCAATTGTGCCAAAGTGGGGTGCATTCACACTTTTCTTTTTGAATGAAGTAACAACAGCTGATTTAACATGAACCTCTTGATGATTTGCCAGACTGTGCAAGTCTAGTCATTATTACACTTTCTGGAGAGACAGATGAATAAGAAGTTTGTCAAAGCCATCTTCTGAATGAATAGAAGAGGACGTTTTGCAGAAATTTGCCAGGTTTACCTTCCATTGTGGCTTTAATTTCTCAATATTTCTTCCTATATCAGGGCTCAATGATAGATATATTGGAAATGCAAGCTTGAAAATAGCATTCTGGTATTCTTTTTAATTTGGGAATTTAGAGGCTTAATATACTTTTTTATTTCCTACACAGCTGATCCATAATTGTGTGCTTAGGAAATCTTTTGAACCTGCTGATGAGGACTCCCTTGGTCCACTTCTGTGATATGGTTGAATAGCAGTCTACTCGAGGAGAAATAATGGTTACACTCTTCACCTCTCATAAGAGAATTCAATCATTCATGCAACAAATACTTATTGAGTGCCGACCATATGTCAAACATACCATTCAGATTGGTTGGATGATATTAGTGAATAAAAAGATAAAATTACTTGCCCTTGAAGCATATCAGTAGGGTTGCATACAGTTAAAATAAAATTCTGCGTCTACAATTATTGTGCAAAACAGAACACTCATATCCAGGTGTTTCTCAAAGACTATATTCTCAAAAATATGTCAATACATTTTTATCAAAAGAATACAGAGAAATCATATTTGTATTAATTTGCTAGGACTGCTGTAATAAACTACAACCAAGTGGGTTGCTTACACAACAGAAAGATATTGTCTCATAGTTTTGAAGACTAAAAGTAGAAGATCCAGGTAGGTGTCAGCAGCACTGATTTCTTGGCTTATAGAAACATCTCCCTGTTATCAGTGGGAAGATCTTCACATCCCTGCCAGTTGCTGGTGGGAGTGGGCTTCTTATAATATCCTGAGAAAAGAAATTTTCTGAGACTTGCATGGGAGAATGAGGTATTGTAGGAAGTATTATTTCTGTGGAATTAAACCCCTGAGTTTCCAAAGTCCCATTTACCATTGCCCGCCATAGAAAAAGTGTAGTATGGTTTCAGCAGGGCTAAAATCAAATTCAGTGTCCAGAGTTTCTGTTTAATGTTAGGGCATCAGGCTAGCTTAGTTTGTGTTCTCAGCTGCAGTCCAGTAGTCCATCGCATGTGAGGTCCACATGGTCGCATGGCCATGGAACGAACACAAGTAAATGCAAGGAAGTGGGAATAAGAGAGACCCTGAGCCAAGAAAGCCAAGGGCCAAGAGGAACCAAGAATCATAAGAGAGCAAACTCCTTTGTTGGAAGGATTAAGTATTCCTTAATTTTTGTTGGCTTCTAGTGGCCCTGCCCATTCTTGCCAATGACCTTTGTTCCTAGGTTTGACTGACAGGCACCTTCCTTATAGTGTAAGCAAAATTGTTTTTTATCCTCACCCAAGGATATTTTTTTCTACTTATCTTCAGATAGAGGGGAGAGGAAGGGAGAGTGAAAGAGGGAGAAAGAGAGAGAAAGAGAGCAACATCGATGTGAGAGGGACACATCGACTGGTTGCCTCCCACATGACCCCAACCAGGGTCGGGAACAAACTGCAACCAAGGTATGTACCCTTGACCCAATCAAACCCATGGCTCATTGGTCTGCAGGCTGACACTCTAACCACTGGGCAAAACTAGCCAGGGCAGCATAATAGTTTTTCATTTGTCCTCTTTTTTGTAATTTTTAGATTTCAGCTTAAACTGATACTATATAATTTGTTAAGTTTTAACTGCTAACATTTCAGTTTTTGTTCACTTTTTTGGAAATGTTTTTCTGCTTTCTTTGAAGATCTTTTCTAATTTATTGTTATACTGACTCGATGTTTTTGTTTGCCTCCTCTTAGTTGTTTTCCCTCACCCCATAACTTATGTTTTCCTGGTCCTTTCATATCTGAAGTACTGCCCTTCTCATTTATGATATAATAAAATACCACAAACGACACTTTTATGGAAGGTGTTTTTTGTCTCTTGGTTTTTGCTGAGTGAGCAAAATTAACTAGAGGGGACTTTCTACAAAGGGGAGAAAAGAGGTTATCCAGGTTAGAAAATAAGAATAAAAAAAATAGTGAATTTAAGAAAACAGAAAAAGCTAACAAAACCTTATGAAAAACATAACGCAACAAACAAAAACACAAAGAAAACAAAGAGGAGAAAGAAGGCAGCATCATAGCATGTTCTTCATTCGTCATCCCCACCCACCACTCCATCTTGAACTAATTCTATAATCCAAGAACTCAGCAAAAGTGTTCAGGTAGGATTATATGTGTATTTTCTACTCTTGATGGCCCATCAAAGTAATACCTTCAATTATGTATATACTTACAGTAATTGAAATTGATCTGCTACTCCATTTTCAGGATAGAAAATTAAAATTCAGAATTATTTTTTTTTTCTTTACTGATTTTAGAGAGAGAGGAAGGAAAAAAGAAAGAGATAGAAACATCAATAAGAGAGAACATTGACTGGTCCCCTCCTGCAGGCCCCCCACTGGGGATTGGGCCCACAACCTGGACATGTGCCCTGGCTGGGGATCGAATCAGCGACCCCTTTGTGCATGGGTCCACGTTCAACCACTGAGCCACACTGGCTGGGTGAAATTCAGAATTATTTAACAACTTATTCAGAATTATTTAACAACTTTTCCTAAGTTACACTGGTGAGTAGAATACCAGGAATTCAAAGCAGCACTTGCTCATTGGAAAGTCTGCATTTAATATAAAGATAGCATTGACCCCCATAAGGTCAGGGAAATAGTTTCAATTATTAACTTTCCATCTTTTCAGCAGAACACAGACAACATTTGATGAGAAATCTCTCATGTCAGCCCTTGAGATTAGTACTCCCATTCATTCATTTTCGCCTGACTTCCCTTGCCTTTGGGGTCAAATTCATAAAATTTTCTCTAAGACCAAGGTCCATAAGTTTATCACCTATGTTTTCTTGTATGTAATTTGTTTCAGACCTTACATTTAGGGTTTTGATGCATTTTGAATTAATTTTTGTAAATGGGGACAGACTGTAGTTTAGTTTCATTCTTTTGCATGTGGCTTTCCAGTTTTTTCAGCACCATTGATTGAAGAGGCTTTCTTTTCTGTATTTTATACTTTGACTCCTTAGTAAAAAATTATGTGCCCATATACATGTGGATTTATTTCTGGGCTCTTATTTCTGTTTCCTTGGTCTGTGTATCTGTTTTTCTGCCAATGCAATGCTGTTCTGGTTATCATTGGTCTGCAGTATAATTTGAAGTCAAGTAGTGTGCTATCTCCAGTTTTGTACTTTTTTTCTGAGGATTACTTTGGCAAATCAGGGTCTTTTGTGATTGCATACAAATCTTATAATTGTTTGGTTCTATTTACTTTAAAAATTTCATTGGGATTTTGATAGGGATATAAAACTGAAACTCATAGACAGACAACGGTATGGTGGGTACCAGAAGGAAGGAGTTGGGGGCGTAGTAAAAGGTAAAGGGAGCCAGACATGTGGTAATTAGACTATAGTTGGTGGTCACACAATGCAATATACAGATCATGCATTATAGAAATGTACACTGGAAACCTATATAATCTTATTCAGTGTCACCTAACACATTCAATTAAAAATATATTTCAATTAAAAAACACTACCACTAAAGGAAAGTGGTGATGTATGATATAACATCAAATAAGATGCAAAATATTGATAGAAAAAAACATTTAAAAAATATGAGAGGTCTGTGGGACTATGACTTTGGTTTGAAGAATTACTTAAGAAAAAGTGTAGTGATAAAAACAAACACACACACACACACACACACACAAAAAACACCGTGTTCTCTGCTTCTTCAGTTCTTTTTTTAAGGAAGGCTCAAAGTTCAAGACTGAAGCAAAGTTGTATGCATAAAATACTTTAACGGAAAAAAGGACGGTAGATCGGAGGACTGCATCACAGTGCCTATGACATACTCCTTGACTGAAACCTGTGAAAAAAGACTGAAGCAAAGTTGTTTTTTTCACAGGTTTCAGTCAAGGAGTATGTCATAGGCACTGTGATGCAGTCCTCGGATCTACCGTCCTTTTTTCCGTTAAAGTATTTTATGCATGACACAGACCTGAGGCGAGGAGGCTGGGGAACATTGAAACAAAAGGCTGTAAGCACAAACACACTTGCTCTTAAAACTCCACGTCTTGGCAGCTACACATACAACCTCAGCAGACTACAATAAACTATCTGATCAAGAATGAATAAAAATCATTTTATGTTGTCATGCTACTATTTCTATTTATTAGTAACTATAAATATAAAACCATTCAGATTGATATTAAACTGTATAACTAATTAAACACCGAATTCAAGTGGTACTGCAGTTTGAGAAATGATTGTTTAACATAGATAAAGATTAAAATTGTGACCTGTGGGGTACAGGTTGGGAACTTGCAGGAGGAAGTGCTGATGTCTAAGCAGAAGGTTAAGGTTTTTTTTTTTTTTTTTTAATTTTTAAATCAGATCATACACATCTAATAAACATATTATTTCCTACCATAAAAGCAAGTTAATTATTCCACAGTTTAGGAAAGGCTGGGAATACTAAAGAAACTTAGAGAGTGAGGGAAAAGTTCTTCAAGAAGAAAGCTACAGAAAAAGAAAAGTAATTTTCACAAAAAAGAGAAACCATACAGTCTGCAGAAAGTAGTTTCTTAAATGCCAGTATGATGTGTGCTATAGAAAGCGTTAACAAAAATTCATTGCTTGAGCAAGTAGTGATTAAAGAATTTTCTGACTGAGATCTGTACCGTGACATTAAATGGAAAAACTTAAAAGAAGTTGATTGATACTCAACAAAATGACTTAAAAAAAAAAAAAGAAAAACATACATATATTACCAGTACATATCACTTTTCAAATGATGCTTGCTAAATCTGTATAGGAGGCTTGCAGTTAAAATGAAAAATACTTTATATATAACTGATAATGTGATTACTGGTTGTGTGTGTGTGTGTGTGTGTGCTAATCTCTATAATGATTCTCATTATGATGTTGTTTCACTAGTAATTTCTTCTTCATTTAAGCTCTTTATCTATTCTATAAATAGTTAATGAGCATTTACTATCTACTTGGAAGCCAGAACCATGTAAGTTTTGTAAAAAATAGACCCTAATTCATCACTTTTGTTAAGATGCTAATGCCTAGAATGGGAAAAGAACTTGAGCAAGATCATTGAGAAGATATTACTTCAAAACATCTTATTTCTGTCACAGTGGATAATATATTTATATTATCAGGGGAAAAAAACAACAACATTTTAAAAGTAGAGGGGAGCCCAGCCAGTGTGGCTCACTGGTTGAGCGTCAACCCTCGCACCAAGAGGTCACAGGTTCAATTCCCCGTCAGGGCACATGCCCAGGTTGGGGGCCCAATTCCCAGTGGGCGGCATGCAGGAGGCAATGTTCTCTCTCATTGATGTTTCTCTCTCTCTCTCCCTCTTCCTTCCTCTCTCTCTAAAGTGAATAAAGAAAAAAAAGTTTTTAAATAAAAAAATAAAAGTAGAGAGAAGACTTTCTCTCAATTTAGAGACTCAAGAATTTAACTAAATTCCAGAGCATGCACAAAATCCATGAGTGACTTCTTAATACGTTTTAAATTCCTAAATAAATGCTTGGCAACTATGCTGTGTAGTCATTTTAACAACTAATGATTCTAATGCCTTTGACTTTTTTCTCAGTGTTAAAATGCCAAATAGAAGCAAAATATTGCCAGAAGCATAATGGAAGAAAAACACTGCCTTCTTAACTAGCTCTGCGGTTGTAAAATGAGAAAAAACATATTATTTTCAAACATGCAATTTAACTTTTTTCCCCACACTTTGTGCAGTAAGAAAAGTAGCTGGGCTTCAGGATATATGGTTCCTTTTTTCCATACTGTGTTGGATATTTTTAAAGCACAGCACTACTTATTAGAAATAGAGGAGAAATGAAAAATAAGGTCTTAATGTTTAAGCCAAAATCAGTTAAGCTATGGTTCAACAAGGGCACCACACTCAAAAGACCGAAAACAAAGAAATCATAGTGTTAGAAAAGAAAGACCACAAAAAAAAAGGTAAGCTTATTTTAATCAAATTAAGGGTAGGGGGTGGTATGGGAGTGAGGAAGGAATGATGAGTAAAGTAAAACGGAGGTACATTTTATTTATTAGAGGCTGTGTCTCATGACCAACTCTTGGATCCTGCGCTTTCATTGATGTCATTCTTTCCTGTGTGGTGTTCTGCATATCAGCTACAACAGTTCAAGTTATGAAAATGATTGACCACTAATGGATATTTTATCAAATAGGTCTATTAGAAGAGAAGCTATTTAACCCCAAAATAACCTCCAACTAAAACATTTAGCAAAAATAATTGATCATGGACCAGCCACATTCATTTCTGCCTAATACACAGTAATTTGATATACTCCTAAGTGAGAGTGCAGTTAATGGATATGTCTGAAATCCACCACATGATTCCCTTGGAAATATTTCTGTCATCGAGAGACTACAAATCCTAATTGATTTGTTCACTTTGGAATGACAAAACTATACTGTACCTTTGCTTTTAAAGAGGCTTCTATAATCCACATCTGACTTGCTTTTTTTCCTTACGCAATCGATAGAATGAAAGTAATTCTGAAGCAAATGGACCGTGCAGGCTGAATCTATGGAATTCCAAATAGGTGTATTGGAAAATGTAGTTAAAATTCAATAGGTTGTTGGTAAAACAATTGGTTTTGAATTCATCGTTATAAATATGAACTATTTATGATTCTGATTAGAATTTTTTTCACATAAAGTTCATCCATTTGAATCAGATCATTTTCAAGGTACTGTAAATCTGAGCATTACTTTGAAAGTCTTGTACATGTATTTTCTTACTTTTTAAATTTGGTTGTGCCATTTGGAGTTTTACACTTGCTATTCCATAAAATAAAATTAAAACATATTTAACCATCTGGTAGTTTGGTGGATAATCTGCTTGTAGCAGTTAATTTCAAAGTAGTTACCATTAAATTTTGATCTTTAAGTATTAGGACTGCATTTTTTAAATACAAAAGCATTCTAATTATATATTTCTAGTTGTTCTTGCACTTTATTGTAATTGAGATCATTGTAGTCAATAAAAAGATAATTTAAGCTCTTTATCATTATGGAACTGTTGCATACATGTGGTAGGTGAAAATGGTTAATCAATAGATAAACCAGGCAGGTATTTGTGAGGAATGTACATGGATGGCTGTTGTGGGGGTTCTACTCAATTTATACATCCTTTCTCACTGTAAAAGACCTTGCAGACTTCAAAAACTCTTGTAGCACCTTGGTAATTCTAATAGAGTATGAGCCCTGAGATAAACACCCATAAAGCTACTGAGGTCATTAATAATGGGTAGACAGCAAACTTTTCATGATATATTTACTTATATCTAGAGTAAAGACATTTGAAAGTCATAAAAAAGAAAAAAAATACAAACATTTGCAATATTAACTGAGAAACTTCAGGAGAATGTTGTTTTTTAATTAATGTAGAGGAAATTATCATTTCAGTGTGAATTGCTCTAGCAGTGTAGCATATAGAAGAGCAGATCATAAAGTACAGAATAAGAATGAGTTCAAACAAGGCTGAAATAATCATTTAGTTGAACTAGGAACAGAAGAAACAGGAGCAGAAACATGCACTTCATTTCAGAATCACACTGCATATTCCTACTAGTTAAGATCGCTATGTAAAATATAAGGTATTAACACTTCACTATTAATAACAAAATGGAAAGCTGGGCTTAATGGGGGGTCATGTAAATGTATGACTATCAAACTCTCTCATTTTCAACTTGGAAATTATATATATAACTACAGTTGGAATAAGGCTCAAAGCATTTTGATTGAAAGGTCTGCACTACCCCTTGAACAAAAAATTAAAAAGCAAAGAACAAAGGTACTCAAGTTCCCAATGGAAATAGAACTCCATGGTTTCAAATGGCTGGTATTTTTCATATCTTTTTTTTTAGAAAAGCAAATACATAAATAAATAAGTAAATAAATAAATAAATCTAGGATACTCTTCACCAGAACAATTCTTTCATCTACTAGTTCTTTTATTTAAAATTACTAATTATTAGAGAAACAAGTAAATTCTTTCTTGAATAATCAGAGATTTATTCATAAATTCTTTGATTGTTTTTCTTTCCCACTTACTACATAAGTGTATCTGTGAATACACACACACACACACACACAGTTTGTATTTGTACATAAAGAGTCACTTGTATATGTTTTATTACACTAAATCTTAAATTATAACTGTATATTGCTACCTTCAAAAGGAAAATGTCATCATGGTAATGATTAGTATTTGTGTAACTAAGAGAATTATGTGATGAAATTGTTCCACAATTCATACAGTGAAGATATTTTTATGACTCATTCACATTTAATTTTTAGTGCCAGACTTTATTTTTAGGATTTATTTTTCTTCTGCTTGATTCTATTTGATAATGAAAGAACATATATTTAGCCATCTATCTGAAAACATCAAATTATAGACAAAGTATGTATTTTGTTTATGGTTGAATTGAATAATAAAGGAACATTAAAATTAATCCATGTTCTACAGGCAGGATGCTAATTTAATAGTCAATTATGTGTTTGGTAATTTCCATTCTGATGTTCATCATAGGAATTCAAAAGTTTCTAATTAGAGCAAGTAATTACCTGCATTTTTTGTAAATCCTCACCCGAGAACATTTTTGCATGTATCTTCAGGCAGAGTAGAAGGGAGAGAGGTGGGAAAAGACAGAAACATCGATATGAGAGAGACACATCGAGTGGTTGACATCCACACGACCCCACCTGGGGCCAGGGACAAACTGCAACTGAAGTATGTGCCCTTAGCTGGAACCAAACCCGGTACTCCCTGGTCTGCCAGCCGATGCTCTAACCACTGAGCAAACTATTACTTGCATTTTTTAAATGTCAAGGTCTGGGAATAATTTCTGTGAAATAACAGAATATGATAAAATGTATTTGAGCTCACCAGGTATTTCGGTTGGAACGTCATTCCCATACAACAAGGTTGTGTGTTTGATCTCTGCTCAGAGCACATACAGGAATAAACCAATGAGTCCATAAATAAGTGGAACAACTCTCTCCTCTCAAATCAATATTCTTTTTAAAAAATCCATAAAATATATTCACTATTCTGTTTATGGACAAAGAAAATACAGACTAATGATAAAAGATGTGGTCTTAATATTTTACAGTTTTATGTTTTTAATATGATCAGAATTAAAGAGAGTTTTTCTCTAACCTGATACTGTTATATAGCTTGTGATTTTTTTTCATTCCTGCCATTCAGTTAACTCTGTTGTATAATTTTTAAAAATTAAAAAAAAAAAACTTTTCTATTTATGTCAAAAGGTATGAATTAAAAATATTTTTACAAGATATATGAGGCTAGATAAAGTTATTCTTGACAATAATATTTTTTCTATAACTATTACATGACAATTCATAAGTCTGAGTATAATGAATAGAAGTAACTAGAATCCTGGAAAGGCAAGTGAATTATGAAACATTGAGAGTAGTCTCTAACACATATGCATCAAACACACACACATCTATCCAAAGAAAACTCTAATTATTTGAATTATATATGGGTCTACACAGAATTCCAACATTTTTCATTGCTTTATTCAACTCTCTTTTTATAAAGTGAGATTTTATTTTGTCTATCAGAATGGCTATTTTCTAACACTCGTAGCTTAATATTTTCACCAGCTCCTAAGGGAAACATAAAATGACATCTTATACAAGTTGGACTTTGGGCAGGAAGCAAAGTTTTCTATTCTGTCATAATTTAAGTGCCTTGAGTCCCATTCTATAAATGCTTATGTAGCATAAGCTAACTATGATGGGTGATTATATTTAAATGAAATTAGCATTGGCAGACAAGGGATTACTTTCACACTTCTCCACATAGTACAGTAATTTAGTATTTATTCTAAAACTGGGATCTTGAAGATGACAGTGGAGATATTATTTATTTCCATTATTTTTCATTGGTAGTGAAGATATTCATTATCTTATTTCATGTAGAACATAAAATTGTAAAGTGCCTGACTTTTTAGTTTAGTACATTTTTCTATTAAAGATTTTGTTAAACTCTAGTAGAAATTTTTGGCATTTTTGACTGTGGTAATAGCTTGAAGATATATGCATACATTGACATTGATCAAAATGAATATTTTAAGCATGTACATTTTATTTTATATCAATTCGTCCTCAATATATTTGTACACTTAAAAAATTCTATAGCCATTTGGAACCAAGTGAATTTAAGATTGTTATGATACTTATTGCTGAAAAAAAAAAAAAGCAGAAGAAAAAAATTTAATTTGCTTCAACCTACATGATTTCTTTAATTCATTGAATATGTGAGGGTATAATCATAAAGT
This sequence comes from Molossus molossus, assembly GCF_014108415.1. Classification (NCBI taxonomy): domain Eukaryota; kingdom Metazoa; phylum Chordata; class Mammalia; order Chiroptera; family Molossidae; genus Molossus; species Molossus molossus. The sequence goes on along the minus strand of NW_023425366.1, from coordinate 24,543,388 downwards.
AGATTATCTGTAGGCCTAAAAATGTGTCACATATGCATTGCGATATTTATGCTGGCTATGAAGAAAGGGAAGGAATGGTGCGTACTTATTTTTTTCTAAAGTTTAGGTTCAGTAAATTATCCAGCTCTACATCATAGATAGTTAAGTAGGGAGCAGCAAAAACAAGGCATCATCTTGTATACTCTAGATAAGGAAAAATTGGTTCTGTCTTTTCAACAAACAAATTTTTTTGTCCTTAAAGAATTTATTGGCTCATTTATTTAGTGAGCCTGTATAAGTGTACTTTAGTTAACTTCAAGAGGATACTGTAGTTAAGTTCAAGACTATTTTGGTTTGGAAAAAAAAAATGTCTTTATCTGTTGAACTATGAAAGGTGAAAATATCTCTATGAAGTTCAAAACAGGACACATTTTTAAAGGATATATTGATTAAACTTGGAATACACTAAGCAATGACACACTTGTTTTAATGGCTATGTTGGTATATAGCTGTTCTATTCATTATAGTAACCACTTGCTATGAACATGACTATGTAAATAACAATCAATTAAATTTAAATGAAGTAAAAATTTCAGTTTCTATGTTGCACAATAGTCATATGTGGCTCATGGCTACCATATTGTAAAGAAATTTTTATTATAGAAATTTTTATTATTGATGAATATTATATTGCACTATGACATAGTATTCAGAGATAAATTATCATAGTATTTTTGGTCACTGTGAACATTGTCAACAGAATATCTGAAATTGTTTATTAGAAAAAGAAAATATGAATTGTTCACCAAATAAGGAGGTGTGAGTCATACAGCCTGTCTTTCTACCACGACAGTGTCCAAAAATTGATAGCAAAAGTCCAATGAGAAGAGAAATATTGCAAAATTATTAATATAGCATTAAATATATTTTTGGAAAAATTGTTTAGAAGACATAATCATAATCACATATTATAATTAGTTGTTGATGGTCACATTTATGAAGAATCTAAATATATATTGCAAAAAAACTAATCCATATTTTAAGTAAGAGAAAGAAAGTAAATGAATCAGTTTAGGTCACATTTGTTCTACTACTGGTATAGTACAAGAAAGAAATCTACATTCCAAACTCTGTGTTTTATAAGAATCAAAACTAAATACAAAAAAAAATGTTCAAATAGCACATTGACGTGACCAAGTATTAGAACTGAATTGCCCAATACAGTAGCAGTACAGAAGGCTTTTAAGCACTTGAAATTTGGCTACCATGACTGAGATTACATTTTATTTTAACTGATGAATATTTGGTGAATAAATTGCAATGTTCTTTTAGTGTAAAACATATGGTTTAAAAAATTTAACATAAACTAAGATATCTTAATTTTTATATGGATTACATATTAATATGATACGTTCTGATATAATTTAAGATATAGCTGTCATGATGGGTCAGTAGCCTTTAGAGGATTTTTCTGAAATGAAAGTTTTAAAATAAGAGTGTAGAAATGCAAATTAATTCTCTTTCTGGCAACATGGGAATATGATATCTTGTGGGGGGAGGGCTTCTTTGTGAAAAGTACTTCTAATATTTGATGAAATACAAAGACATACTTTTAAAAGGCACTGTTGAGCAGACAACTGAAGAAAATCTTCACAGGCTCCAAATGATAAAAAAGCAGGAATTCAGAAAGGTAAACAAGCTCTCTAGCCTGCAGTGGTCCCGTGGGCTTCCAACGCTCACTGATAACCTCGAAATTAGGTATGAAAGGACTTCAGGGGGAGAGGAAGTTTCAACTCCAACATGAAAAATTTTGGAATTCATCACTCTTAGGTTTTACAAGAACAGCAACAAAAAAAGATGCATAAACTAAAAGTCAATTATTTTTCTTGGATTTATCAAAGAAATGAGCCATCAAGACAAACTGCTACATAGAAATCTAGAGATATTCAAATACACAGAATATCAGTCACAATTTGCATTCTTGGATTAGAAACCATTGAAATAAAAACAAGTAAGGACACTTAAATGGTAATTTTAAAAAATTGATAGAGGCAGACCGTGCACTAGCATGAGCATGAGGAAATCTCGGGGCCTTCATTTGGGGGGGGGTGTCACAATTTTGTGAGTTTTACCTATATAAACTGCATGAAACTCTTACATTGAAGAGCCAAAACAATGTCTTCTTGGATATGGCAAGATGATAAAAAAAAGTCAGCCATTGAGATATAGACATAAAACATTCCTTCTAACAAGAGAAAAGGGAAAAAACAATCTTTATCAAAGCATTAATCCACCTAGGGGGAAGAGCACATACCTGACTCCATTTACTTCTAGGCTAAGGGAGAGGTAAGCTAAGAAGCACTTGTAAAAAAAATATCATAACTCAAGCATACAGAATTATAGGACTTCTCTTTCTTCCCTACTTCATAACTCCATATCAACAAGACTACAGTATAATAACACTGGATAGAAATAAAAAAGTTGTAAGACAGAGTCTATTGAAGGAGGATATTAAGACAACAGGAAAACCAAAATTGGGGACATTGGAGGATTTTGAATTCTCTGGCACGTGCTGGTAATACAAACATTAAACCGTGTCCAACTCCTACCTACATTAACATAAAAACAGACAGTAAAAGTTTATTTACCTGAATTTCTTTTACCTTATTAATCACATCTGTCTTTCAACCAAAAGTTACAAAGTATGTTAAAAGACAAGGAAAAACAAACAAACAAACAAACTCACACACACATCTGAATAAACCAAACAAGCATCAAAATCAGATTCAGGTATCACAAAGTTTTTGAAATATTAAAGATTTATGATTAATATGTTAAAGATGTTAATGGAGATAGTAGAAAACCTTCAAAAAAGATAGGTAATTCAGCTGAGAGATCCTATGAATATTATGAATATAATATCAGGATATTTATAAACAACTCTTTAAAAATTAGATAAAATAGAACAATTTCTTGAAAGATATAAACTACTGAAACATACACAGGAGAAAGAGCTAAATTCAATAGATGTATCTATTAACTTACTCAATATTTAATAACCATACAAAAAATAACCAGAACCAGATGGTTTCACTGGTAAATTCTACTAAAAATGTGGAGAATTGATGATAGCACCTCTTGACAATTTGTTCCAAAAAATGGAGCCAAGGGAACATTTCAAAACTCATTGTAGGAGGTCTGCATTACTTGAATACCAAAACCAGATAACACAAGAAAGGAAAATTATAGATACCTTTCATGAACATATATGCAAAAATCATCCATAAAAAATTATCCAATTGAATCCAGCACAACATATGTAATATTGTAATACAATTCTGGCTCTGTGTACCCAGTGTTAGCACAGACTCCACAGGTAAAGGCACAGTCCTCAACATGAATGCTTGCAAAGTTAAGGGTCCCCATACCATCTGCACTTTCAACCAAATGACTGCAAATTCAAGAATTCCCATAACTTTATCAGATTTTATAACTTAGTATCAGAACTCAAGAAAATGCTATGTTTTCAATTACCACTTTATTAAGGATTCAAATTAGTCCAAGCCAAATGAAGAGACCTATAGGGAGACGTCTAGGAGGATCCCAAATATAAAGCAAGCATGTCCTCTCCCTGTTGAATCAGAACATATTACCCTCTTGACCCATTGATGTGTTTATCAACTAGAAAGCCAGACTGAGTTTGGTGTCCAGAATTTTTATTAGTTCTCATTATATAGGTATTATCAATTGAATTGTCTAAATGACAGTACTCAGTCGAAAGTCCCCATACACTCCCTTGAGTTAGGGCTGATACCACCTGGGTCAAAGATCCTACCTTCAAATCACACAGTTCTTTCTGAAACCATCTGCTTCCAACTTTACTCATCCTGAAACTATTCAGGGGCCCATCATATCTTATCTCATTAACATAAAATGAGGAGTGATAGCTTGGGGCCCACCATGAATAACAAAGACATTCCTATCATTCATGAAATCCCAAAGATTTAGAAACTGCATCCCAGGAGCCCAGGACAAAAATTAGACAAAGTATAAAACATAACTGTACACCATAACCAAGTAGCATTTATTTCTGGTTTCCAAGATTGCTTCAACATTCAAAAGCCATTCACTGGAATCCTTCATGTCAACAGGATAAAGAAGAGAAGCCATCTACTTACATAAATTGAGGCAGAAAAAGCACTTGACAAAATCTGACATCCACTGTGATGGCTCATTTTATGTATCAACACAGAGAGTATTTTAGATAAGACTAATATTTAAATAGGCAAACTTTGAATAAGCATATTTTCCTTCATAATGCGGGTGGCCTCATAGTTCAAAGCCTGAGTAGAACTAAAAGACCAGCCTCTTAGAGGGAAATCTTCATCAGAGTACCTTGGGACTTCAACACCATCAACTCCCCTGAGTCTATAGCCTGCCACCCATGCTTCAGATTTTGGATTCAAAAGCTTCCATAATTGCTTGAATCAATTCCTTATAATAAATCTCCTTTTACAGTCATGTACCTCTTAAGGACAGGGATACATTAGAAAAAATACATTTTTAGGTGATTTCATCATTGTGCAACAGCAGAGTGTACTTACACAAAGCCAGATGGTTTTGCCTGCTACACACCTAGGCTAGATGGTATAGCCTGTTGCTCTAGCCCACAAGCCTGTCCAGCAGGTTACTATACAAAACATGAGGTTAAATCAAGCACAAGAGAAAATGGTGTATTCAAGGCACACTGTAAAGGTGAGATGTGTGAGGGTGTTGCCAGTGTAACATGGCATACTCTTTCACAGAAAACTATTTATTTACTTAAGTAGAATGAGTATACACTAAAATAATGATAAAAATGTAGTATAGTAAATAACTAAACCAGTAACATGGTCATGTATTATCATTATCAAGCATTATGAACTGTATATAACTATAAGTGCTATACTTTTATACTACTGGCAGCCCAGTAGTGTTTTTACACCAGCATTACCACAAACGTAAGTAATGCTTTGCTCTTTGACCTTATGATATGGCCACAACATCACTAGGTGAAAGGAATTCTTTAGTCCCATTATAATCTTATGGGACCACCTTTGTATATCATTGACCAAAATGTCATTATGCTGCGCATGAATATATATACTCCTTGCTGGTTCTGTTTCTCTAAAGAACCCTAAATGACATAGTCATTTATGATACAAATCCTTGCTACACTAGGAATAGGTGAGAACTTCCTCAACTTGATAAAAAACATCTACAAAAATACCAAAATCTAATATCCTTAATGGCAAGAAATTTGACACTTTCTCTTCCAAAACAAGGCAAGTTTGCAGAAAAGAATTGACATAATAAGCATAAAACTGCATTCCTTATAAAATCCTGCCTGCAATTTGGCCCTTGACTGGCATCTGAGAGCTTAGATTTTGGGAGACTTCTCACTGCTCCCTATCCAAAATCTAAACTGGTTGTGATAACCTAAAGTGTGCAAAAAATATGGTATATTCTGAACATCTTCTTTACCTCTGGGAATCTAGAATTTTGAAGTGTGTAGGAAGGGAATGCATACATGACCAGTCCCAGTGAATACCTTGAGCACTGAATTGTAGCAAGCTCAATATCCAGTAATATTTCATAACTTGTATTGCATCTATGTGAGTCATGGTACCATCTCTTACCAAATAGAACATGAGTGCGTCAGTCTGTCTTTTTGATGAAGGCAACTGGATAAAGAGGGTGCAGCATTTGAGTCCAAGACCTAGTGGATAGCAAAGATATAAAATAGAAGGTGACTGGATTTATGGATCACCGCTTAGGGGAGATCCAAATACAAATCAAGACACTTAATTAGACATACCAGAGAAGAAATAACCTTCTGTTCTTATAGACTACTGAAAGACTTTTCTGTTATAGAAGATAGCATTGCCCTAATAAATACAGATAAAACAGTTTTAAGAGGTGCGGGGAGAGGTTTATATATTAGAAGGCTAATATTAAAAAATAAGAAATGTCTTAATTTAAATGAGTTAATTTTGAAACTTAAAGTGTTAGATAAAGATCAATTACTAAGCCAAATAAAACCGAATGAATTTTAAAGGTCATGAAGCTAATAACATAAATTAGAGACCTAAAAGAGTATGCTATAGAAAGAAATTAAAATTGAAGATTATTTGTTAAAAAGTGATAAAAGTGACAAAATTCTTTCAAGTTTGGTAAAAGGAAAAAAAGAGAGACGAGAAATAGTTGAGGATAAAAAGGAAATAAATGCTGATGCAGTCAATATTAAAAAGATAGTAAGATAGCATGGCTATCTTCTGCTAAAGTTTAAAAAACATTTTAAATGATAAACATCTAAAAAAATGTAGTTTTACAAAAACTGACTAAAGAAAAATGAGAAAATCTGAATATTCCTAAAAGTATTAATTGAATCAAGAATTTAAAATCTCACTCACCTGCACTCTCCCCTCCCCCAATGTTGGCCCAGATAATTTTACAGAGGAGTTCAATCAAGTTTTCAATGAACTGATTTCTCCAGTATTATATAAAATATTTTAGACAATAAAAATATGGTAAAGGCCCTTAATTTTTATTTAAATACTAGAATAAATTGACACCATAATCACAGGAGAAATTATTATTCAGTTAAAATAAGTTAATAAGGTACAAAAATACATATTGCTGAATTTATAAGGAAAAGCAAAAGTTAAGGTATTCATTTATTAATAAATAAATAAAAAATGAATTCCAAGTAGAAGCAAAGGTATTTATAAGGTTATTATTGCCTGGAGAATAAAAAATAATACATATATTTCATGACTAAAAATTAAGCTATGAACTATTAAATCTGACACCTATCAATGATCATTTGTTTTAGTTTTCCTTGAAGATAGTCTCTTTCTTGTTCTATAATGGTTAGGAAATGAATGATTTCATTGACAATAAATCCAACAGCCCTCATGCTTTGGTGTATTGGACTAGTCTATAAGGTGAGAATAGATGCATCTGGACACCTCAGGGATCCCGGTTCAAATCTGATAGCAATTTGGCGAATTATAGGGACACTATCAAGTATCACAATACCATGTTGTTATGCAATGATTAATTAACTCCCCAATATAATATGTACTCAAATATTATCTAGTGTTTGAAAAACAGAATGGGTATGATGCATAATATAGAAGAAAACCTGGCATCTTCTTCAAATTCTATTTTTTCCTCCATTCTAACCAAAAGTTAGGGACACCTGGTTGTTACGTTTTGTGCATGTATAATTAATTCTGATGCTTCTCTACCACTGTTTTTGTAGTTTAAACTATTTCTAAATATTTCAGGGTATTTATGGCTCAAGTTTGAAAATGTTTAAATGTCTTTTCTTGGAATAGCTTAATGTTCTGTGGAATACAGAAGCAAAGATATATGTTTCACAGCAATTTCTCATGGGAAACATTCGATACTCAGAAGGAATTAATAAACTGTGTTATTATTTATGTACTTGCTATAAGATCTTGTCCATTGAGAGTCATTACATGGACTTGAGACCAACTGTAAACTGTGTGTATTCAGAATTATTGTTCCTCTAAGAATGTGATTTTGATTTCTAAAATTTCATTCATATTTTATCAGGGTAGGTATATTTATCCTTCTAATTTCTGTCTGAAAATTCAACCACTGTAGACTCCTAAGGGGAGGCCCACACTGAGTCTTGTTTCCTATTATCAAGAATTTACTTTCTAAGTGTCATTCAAAATTGACTGACATTAGCCATATGCCCCGATTTACTAGAGTCTTTTGTTGTAATGATTTGGATGATATGAGGCATTTCTATTCCTCAAAGATTTGCTGTGTTTTGTGCCCCATTTTTACTCTATTTTATTTTATTATGCATTAATGTTTCTATTGATTTCAGAGAGAGAGAGAGAGAGATAGAAACATCAGTGAGAGAGAAACATCAGTTGGCTGCCTCTTGCAGGCCCTTTATAGGGGATGGAGCCTGAAACCTGGGTACATGCCCTGACAGAGAAGACAACCATGACCTCTGGTGCATGGGATCATCCTTAATTAACTGAGCCACACCAGCTGTGCTTTTTAATTTGATATCCCAAACTGGCCTTTGTCAGCACTAGAGCATATAGTAGGGAGTGTCTTTATTTTAAAAAAATGACTGACAATAAAGTCTTTATGCTCTATAATGCTTTCCAAAGGTTCTTACTCTCCCCACTGCTATCTGAAATAAATCTCCAGTGCCAGACAGTCTAACCTCTTCCTATCTACTTCTGGCTTTTACTTTCTTGACATGGTCCGTAGCACTTTATAAGACAATTTTTGTTTTTATATCATGTTCTCAATAGTTCTGTTCTATAGTAAATTATGTTGTCATAACTTTTATTTTTAAATTAAAAAATTCTGTTCTGTTCTCTTATTATTTAAAATATTTTTCCTTTATTAATTTTAGAGAGAGAGAGAGGGAGGGAGAGAGAGATAGACACATCCATAAGAGAGAACATCCATTGGCTGCCTCCTGCATGCCCCCCACTGGGGCTCAGGCCCACAACCTGGACATGTGCCCTGACCGGGAATTGAACTGGCGACCTCTTAGTACATGGGTTGACCCTCAACCAGTGAGCCACACCAGCTGGACAGTTCTCTTATTATTAATTTTTTCTCCAAAAAGTAGGTGTAATCTATGCTGTTGGCTGGTCCTCTTTAAGAAACCACGGGGGAAAAAAACAGTGTTTAAATGTTCCAGGGAGTAATACTCTTAGAAAATGGTACAGTTTCACCAGCATATTGATTATTTTTTGTCACTCTTTTTGGTGTGTGTGAGGAACTTTGTCAATGATCTTGAAGTAAAGGGTAACTGAAAATCTGAGGCAGTATTCTTTGACTGGCAGACGAATTAATAGTTACTGAAGAAGACCTCACAGGGTGAGTCTTAGATGTCAAATTGGTTGAGAAGCAATAAGATTTAGAAAAATCAAAGGGAAGATGTGAAATTCTGTTATTTTTATTAGTAATTTCTACCTTTTCAGTGAACAAGTTTAGGCTGTCATTTAACAGAGAGGGACTGGTGTGTCACTGGAATATAGAGGAAAGCAGACACGTACTCAAAATGAACTCCTGTTTCCAATAAGACCTGCCTTAACATTCCCAAGTTACTGTGTGCTAATAGAACACACTCACGGTAACTTCCTCAGTGGGAGGCTATGTTTATAAAAACAAATGTTTCTTTTCATATTTGTGAAATATGAAGTTTTATTGTCTGTCAGATGAAAAATTAGCCTCTAAATAAATCAGTTTTATATTATTCAATACCTCCTAAAATAGAAGCATTTTTTTTTCATTGTAATTGGATAATAGACTCTATTCTCTATTGGAGATAAAACTATCTCAATTAATAATGTATAAATACAAATTAATAATCTTGTGTCTCTGGGTTATGGGAAGAATGATGAAGAAAACAAATTTTGAAGCGGATGCCAGGTTTTATTCCAGATCCTGCATCATTTTTGCTCTGTTTAAGAATTTACAAGCACTGGATGATAGTTGAGCATTTATTATATCTGGGTGTTTATCAATTATTATATAATAGCAGGGTGTTATTATACATGAATAGTTCCTGTAATTCCCCCCACAGAAGTGTTTCCTTTATTATGTAAAATATTCCTCATGAATATGTTAAAGAGTCTTATTTTGCTTGAATTTCAAAAGTTTAACAAATCTCCATATATTCTTACTCTAAGCACTTCATTTATATTTTTTTCAAACATTTTCACAAGAGTTAATTTTCATGTTTTAAAAATAATTATATCAAGAAGATATACTAACTTTAAAAAAGATTCTGAAACAGAGAGGAAGTAAAGAGTAAGTATAATTTATACAATTATACTAATTTATTCAACTAGTAGTGGGTATAGAAACTTTTTTTTCTGTCAGAGGCCATTTGGATATTTACAATATCATTCATGGACCATACAAATATATCAACTTAAAATTGAGTCTGCTATATTTGGTCAGGCTAATTTTGTGAAGTGTGTGATGGTCTGATATTATTGGTATTGATTTTGTGGGCATTATATAGCCTGCGGACTGGATGTTCCCCACCCCTGGAAACTTATATTTAGATTTTTATGTACTGAAGTTATTAAAGAAAATCCAATACACACAGTGAAATAGAGATTATAATTTCCTTTGTATTCTTCATGGTGAGATGAAGGATTGAATGAGCTAATTCTAGAATTTTTCTTTTTTGCCTGTGTGGATGGAAAAAACATGTCATTGCTTAGTCTGTGTTGAAACTTTGCAAAGCCTTCACACCTGTAACATAATCCAGGTCACCTTCGGCTGAGGATGAAGATTCGGGAGTTTAAGAGAGCAAAAATGAAACCATAAAAATACTACTTATTTTGCCAAGAATTTTACTAATTTTTGTGTTTCACACACAAATAATCACAACTTGTATTCATAACAACTCTGTGAGGTAAATATAAAGATATTGTCATTTCTCTTTCAAATTCAAGGGTAATTTAAACAATCTTTAAATTGACATTTAAACTTAAACAAGTAGTTGTAGTCACAGTTGTAGTCATTATACGATCTGAATCATAGGCTCCTAAACCTAAAGGTTTCCCCCCGTCCTATTAATCTAGGTATAAATATTATCTATTAATATTTTGCAGGTTAATATTTTAATTTAAGACATCGATTAGGAAATCAAAGAAGCTGAATTGTAACCTGATTTTTCACCCAAGACTATTTGTCCCAATAAAGCATTTCACTTTCCTATATCTCTTATTCTCTCTAACTGAACTGAGATAGATAAGGTTGTTTGGGACATCTAACTTTAGTTTGGGCAAGTAAAAGAATTTCGCAAATACCAGGAACAAGCAGGGAAAGTATATGTCTTTCCAATTTTGGAAATCATATTTTGAGAAGAATTTAGTGAAATATAAATTAAAAGAAGCTAATGCATTTTATCTCAACCTAAACTAAAAGAAATGATTGAAATTATTTTTAAGGTGGTATTTTATTGATAGGCTAATTGCCATTTATTATCATTGTGTGAATAATATGAAATTTATGTGAAAAGCATAGGCGATACAATCTGGGAAACTTGTTCAGTGTTAGTCCTTCTTGAAAACCAATTTTCTAAGTTTTTTTTTTTAAGTAAAGGGAAAGGTATAAATGAAATAACACTTATTTTTTGAAAATTATAAGTATACTTGAAACATTTAAGACATGATATTGAACGTGCTTTATAAAGAGAAAACATTTAATTTCATTTATAATTTTAATGTCTTATGAAACGGATCAGCAAAGCCTTCTGAAATAAATCTAACGTGAACAAAAATGACTTCTCCTGCCAGCTGTCTTTGGAAGAATGAAGACAGAATGTGTCACAGGAGACTGGAAACTCAGTGTTCCAAGAGCTACAGAACCAAACCACATCATGGAATGAACCTCAAGATCACAGGAAAGTGACTTTCACAGAGTATTTTTCTGAATGCAATTTTCTTTTATTATTTTACGTGAGGAAGAGCATGATTAGTGACAGAGGGGGAGAAAAATGCATTGAAAAATAAAACCCTGAAACAGCATGATAACTACTTTCTATTTCTGAAAAACATTTGTTTGAATTTGTTCTGAAAAATACATGAAATATAGAAATTTTGCTCCAATAAAGTGTTTCAAGGGTTGTAAGGGGGGGGGGCAAGTAAATGTCAAAAAAGAAAAAATGAGAAGCAGAAAATATAAAAGTAGGAATTTCAGGCTGTCTACTTGAAATATTAACAACTCATTGAATCTTCATGTTGTTTGATAGCTACATTTTAAAAATAAATCCAGGTGTATATTTTTATATAATGAAACACTACAGTATGTACCATCTTTTGTGTAAAGTGTTAAGAATAATATATTAAAAATAATTGATTTTAATAAGGCATCAATTTGGTCTTTGGTATTTAAATATTATTTATTTTTACTTCAAAAACATTTTATACTTAGAACAATGATTAGAGAAGAGAAACACATTTATACAGTTAAGAATAAATTTTATTCTTAAAAGTGTCTCTCTTGCCCTCATTTTAATTTATTTATTTTTATTAGGATGGATAAATTGATAAAATTAAGTTACTCCAACAATCACACAGATAATGTGAATTACCTATGTGAATTACCTTTTATAACTTTCTCCAGATAGACTCCTAAAATAAGTAATTGTCTTTTTGAAATAATTAAAATAGCCACACATTATTTTTTGTAGGCACACAAAACTCCAGAATCCATCTTTACTGAATGATAGACATTAATGAAAGATTTATATTCTTTAAAGAGAAGTCTGACCATGGTCACTTTTCTGTTTTTGGGGGAAATAAACTCAATAACATTGGTTAAAGAGTAAGTTTCATTCAGTCATCTCAAATCTAAATTTAATTTATCTTAACAACTAACATTATTTCTATGCATAAATTATCTGTTTCACATAGAATATTCTACCTTTGAACATTTCCTTAAACTGTTCACTTGTCTTCTGCTTCCCTTTACACTTGGATCATGCTCCCTACTGTAGAGTACCAAAAATGTTGCAGGTTTTTTTGTTGTTATTGTTCAGATAGAGTGGGAGGGAGAGAGAGGAAAAGAGAGAGAAACATCGACGTGAAAGGTACATGAGCACCTGCCACCCGTAAGACCCAACCAGGACCAGGGACAAACTACAACCAAGTACATGCCCTTACGGGAACCAAACCAGGGTCTCTCTGGACCGCAGGCTGATGCTCTAGCCGCTGAACCAAACTGGCCAGGGCTGTCGCACAGTTTTAAGGTGATCCTGTATCTTTTCTAGCATTGTATCTGAAAATATTTTAGAATGCATGCCACTTTTGATTTCTATTATATTGCCCATAGTTTTTATGTGTAGGTCTTAATTCTCAAGTGAGATTCTAGTTTCCTTGATGATAGGACCTATCATCACAACTCTTTTGTTTTGCTTTCTTCTATCTCTCTCTCAGTGCCTGGAATAGTATATTATATACAGTGAATTTTTAGAGGATCTTATTCAATTAATACATGTTAGATTAGATGAATTTTTGTTGGAAACTAATACATCTAAAATGGCACTTTGAAAATGACAGTAGATGATTTAGAGTTAGAATTTGATGTATTTTTACATATAAAAAATTGCCCTGGTAATATTATTAGGTTAACATGAACTAATGTGGCCCATTTACTTTTTTTCTAAAGCTAATTTTGCTGGACAATAAGACTAAACCATCCAATGAACCCATTTTAATTTATAAATGACACACCTTCCTCACAGGATATAATTTCAAGAGTCCTTGAGTGCCTAGTTTCTCCATTTAATTTCACCTAAGACTTTAAAAACGAATCATTACTAAAATAAGTTTGATGTCTCTGTAGTATTGAAGGGCAAAATCCTTTATTTCCATAGACTCAGCAAAGTGGAAAGTATAATCCTTTCTCACTAACTTAAAAGTATTTTTTTTTGCATCACTGCATGAAAGATGTTCTATTTTTCTCTCAACTCTTCCTTTATTAAAAAGTACATATTTTATTGGTATATATCAAAGTAAGAACACTTCCTATGTTAAAATTGTTGCTATTAATATTTTTATTTTAAAATTATGTATTTGGAATATTTTAAAAAGTGAGTAGGTTCTATGCCAGGCTGGGCTAGTCAATGCTTGTGAACTTCTTTAGGTTATAGGGTTTATGAGATTCCTTAATCCTATATTGCAAAAAGATTTACCTTCTGCAGATGAGGTAGAAAATAAAAGTTGAAATGGTTTTGTTTCCTTAAGATAATATTTCAATTGCCTTTATTCCTAAAGGGTAAAAAGAGGGAATTGAATTTGAGTCAAATCTTCCAAGAACTGTTCTGAGGTTTGTTCCATTAAAATTGAAGGCCAAGTAAGTTAATTGAATGTTATCATGTCTTGAAGCTAAGTACAATTTAAGTTTGAAACTTGGGACTCTTTCCTCTTTCCAGAATATTTAACTTTAGAGTTCTGACTTGTTGAATAGCTGATCAAGTAATTTCCTTACCAATTAGCAGATGAAAACTTACCCCCAAAAGGTATTAGATTTATGCATGTCCACTGTACTTATTATCATGCTCAGTTAACTGATGACTTTGGATGTCTGCTGAAATGAATGAATCTTCTATCTAAATTTCTGTTCGTTTTCCTTATATATTCAGCTAAACCAGAAAAGAGAAAACAAATTACACTCATCAGTGCAGATCTGTACAAACAAAATAATGAGTAACTGCATATTTAATCTTTCTACATTGCTAAAAAGGGTGAACCCCAAAATACCTCACTTTCTGCCCAGATTTCTGACAACATGGCATTATGTTAAGTAACTCAAAGCACTTGGTAGTATTTAAAAGCTGCACTGTATTCATTAAGTCATTTCTGAAGTAATGATTTATGATTATTAGATAACTTTGTCTGCTCTGTGTAACCACATCTGTGAATCAAGTTCCATCTTTGACTGAAAGTTGTGCTGAGGCTGGATACAAAATAAAGGCCAAAAATACTCATTAAATTCTAGTGGAATCTTTGACATGTTGGATAATAATGTTTTGTATACTTCCTGTACTTGGATCATACCAATATCTAAGTCACTGTTATAAATATGCCTTTACTCTCCAATAATCTTCAAGAGATGTGTGTGTGTGTGTGTGTGTGTGTGTGTGTGTATGTGTGCAAATGCAATGCAATTTCTTCCAGATTATTTTCCTCCTTGTACCAGATTTTAGGAAAGTCACAATTTAACTATGTATAGAGGCTTTTCTTAAGGGAAATTTCCTCTTCAATCCCTTCTTCAAATCCGCATTGTTCAGAATTGTTATAGAAATGGTTTCTGATGATAGATCTTTAGCAATTTCTTCAAGACCTACGGATGTCTCACTGTTTTCACAAAGAATATTTGGAATGTATAAATTCTCATAAGACCTAGGATAAAAAATTATTATAACAATTTATATTTCCTCTATTTAGCAGTTACTATTTTGTATTGGCTGTATCTGTAAAAAGTTATCTTATTAGAAAGAAGTAAATTGATTTCAAAGTTATATTTTATTTAGACCTATGAATATAACTATGACATACAAAATGTGCCGAGCATATTAGTGATTCCATAGCTGATTCCATATGAAATTATGTATGATTCCACAGCTGAATATTCGTGGCTAGTGAAAGTTCAGAGTTGATGTGTCAACTTTTTGCTCACTAAACATTTTGAGAATCTTCTAACACTGATAAAACTAGAGCTTTTAAAGCAAGGTATTGAATGTTAAATGACTTCAGTCCATTTGCAAAGCATTTATATATCATTGTTGTTATTGTTGTTGTTTTTTACTCAAAGTAGCAGAATAAAAAATATGAGACCCAATCCATACTTAGAATAATAATATAATTGCCTAGTTTCAGAATTCATATAAAAATAATGCTTGGAATGATTTCATTAACAAAATTATAAAATAAATCAACACAGTAACATAATATTTCAATACTGCAGAAGCTCCATTTTGCCTCCATATTAGATTTGATATCAGGGGCTTAGAAGCAATCCATTATCATTAGCATGTGTAATTAAAATTAAATGGTTCTGGCTGTTTTTTTTCCTACAAAAACAGGGAAATATTTTAGTACTCAAAACCATGCAGAAGATCTTGGCTTTTATGTCAATGGTTAAATCTACAGATACATTTTCATCTTTAAAACCCTCATCTGTAAAGTTACCAGGTGAATATTAAACACAAACAAAAAAATAATTAAAACAAAACAAAAGCTGTGGATAGTTTATCAAAAGTCTAAATCCAAAAGCCTATTGGACTCCCCAAACCTGGCCATCTGGTCCTCTTTGCATAGGAAAGTCAAAACACCAGGATTCATAGAAGTTCTCCAAAGGTTAACCCTTCTTGCAGGATAAATATGGTCCAACATTAGCATAATCAGAGTTTGCTTCTCAAGAGCTTATTCCCAAAGCCCCCAAGAGTCTCTTTTGATTTAGCTTTATACCAGAATGTACACTGTTATGATATTAAAAAAAAAAAAAGGATAAAGTAGCATTTTGAAAGTTAAAATGTTGTAAAAAACTTAAATTACATTTTATTCCTTGGGCTTAAAACACAAATTGCCAATTATTCAAATTAAACTTACTTACTTCCCATACCTCAAAACTGAAATAGGATAGCACAGGGCAGTTGCAAACAGAGGCAAAAATTCGAAGTTTTGCACATAGGTAGAATCAGACAGAAAGTGTCATATAACTTTTGAAGACACTAGATTATGATAAATTTAAAGAGCAAACAAAAAAAATACCCCTTGAAATCATTCTTAATTATGAATTCTATCAATACATAAATGTGGTTATTTTTGGTGAATAGGACATTAAAGATTTGAATTCTTATTTCAAGATCAATAGCAACAACAGTAAAATATTATATAAAATATTTGGGGAAAAACTGCCATGAAATTCTAAGAAAATTAGCTGATTTGGAAAAATAGCAAAATAATTAAACGTGTGCATTATATGTGTAGTTAGCAGTTGCTTCACTCTTGAAGGATTTATGCAATTCTCCCATGATAATACATTTTATTCAAAATGTATGCAACTATATATTTATACGCTAATGGAATTAGAAAATTAGATGGTGTCTGCAAGCCTTTATGTAACAGAACAGTTTCTAGTTGGCAAAGCATTTTTACAGGTGTTATTGATTCTCACTCAGTCCTGTGAGGAAACTCTCTGCCATTTTTACAGTCTGGGGCCCTGAAGCTTAGAAACTCTGGGGCCATGTTCAAGAACAATAAGTGTGAATATCATATTTTATTTGTTTGTTTGTTCCTAGTCCTACATTTTCCTGTAGATCCCAGGTATATATAAGGGCTAATCAGTCAGTGAGATGGGGAAAGTCTGAACCTCTGTAAGGAATATAGACAAGTCAATCGTACGTCTATGAAGTTCGGAGGATAATCTTCTCAGACTACATTCTTGTCTTGTGAAGTATATATTTTTGATGACTGCCCAAGTTGTAAATAAGCCAGCTGTACTGAAGCATAAACCAATCACAAAATGTTTGACAACTAATCTTCAGTATAGGAATGATCAAATATGCTGATTTAAACGTACTGAAACCAATGAGGGGGTGGAAAATAGAGTTCCCCAAAGTTTTGTAGAGGGTGAGGTTTGTGGCTAATTGTTAGGCAAAATATTTCCCTGATAGATCATATTATATGAGTATACCTTAAATCATTCATTTTATCAATTTAATGAAAGTGTTTTTCTGTCAAAATAAAAAGGGGCCCACGGGACAGAGACAGGAGTCTCCGTGCTTCAGAGCACTGCACACTCGTGCACAGAAATTGCATACATTATAGTGCAAGCAGCAAATCCCCATGCTCCATCAATTTCGTATGGAGAAGAGAGGTGGGGAGGGCAAAGGAAATGGTACATACAAGTCCATGATGATGTGGCCTGGTAGATTGGACATCCCTCGAGTCATTTCAACATAAGACAAAGCTAAACCCAACAACAGAATGTGGATCTCAAAAGCCCACCCAGAACAGTGGACGAAGAGGTCGTGATCCCCTTCACAAGTTTCTTTCTGCAGTGTACCGCCCCTAGACATCCGTCGTAAGTGATTCTGAACCTATTAAGTTTCGCTTTTAAAAAAGAAAATCACAAAATATTGAAACAAATATCATTGTTTGGCTGAATCCAGGTATTCTTAATTAAACAGTACCACAGACTTTATTGAGCAATTGAAAATATACACAAGGAACAATAGCTTTTTCTCTGTTTGTTTGCATGTGTTTTTTCATTTGACTTTCTTCCGAGGAAAGAACCCAGTTTCGATCATGAAAAGGGCACTTGTTTCTACAGTGGCCGTGTACAGCTTGCTCAGTTCTCTCCACCTTCTCCCTCGTCATGGCTGAGGCGATGTCTTCACTTGCTCAGGAAGTGAATTCCAGAATGTTGCAAGAACTGACCCGCTAAGTTGTTCTTTCAGATTCTATTTCTCCGTAGAGTTCAGCTAACTTTTTAAACTCTGGTCCCCAGTCCCCAAGGTAGTGATAATCCTGGTCTGATTGCGTTGTGGCTGAGTCCAGAGAGCTGATAGACCCAGCTTCGGACCTCTGACCCTCATAGGCATACGTCTGGAGAGAGTCATAAGGGGGGACACTGGGATCCAGGTCAGCTTCTGCCAGTCTTTGCTTAATAAACTCCTGAACATCTATACTTTCCAGAGTGGACAGTGTCTGGTGTCTAGGGGTGAGTTGCACTTCGGGTCTGATATCTCTCCGGTACTTGAGCTCCTCAGCTGCAGACGGGTTCCTCAAGGCTGTGATGTCAAAGGCCTCCGTGTCCTCCTCCCCACCGCCTTCATCGTCGTAGGTGACCACGTTCTCCCGCACATCTTCCTCTGAAATGATCAGGGGCTCTTTTTTGCTGCGTCTCAGGGTGATAAAAAGTACTACGATCGCTGAGAAAAAAAGGGAAAGAAGATGAAGAATTAGAAAAAAAAAGAAGGATCTTTGTGGAGATTTGACATCAGCAACTTTCAATCCTCCTCAACTGCCTTCCATTTAGGCCTCCGTTGTGGCACAACCCTGGTCTCTGCACTCTCTGAATCATGCCGCAAGGTTTTTTAATATCTCAAAGAATGTAAAAAATATTATATTTATAAAACATTAGAAATTCTAACTTTTTCTAGAATGCCACAATGTGCTCATTTGCCAGGCGTATGCGTTTGAGATTGCTGTGTAGCCACTTAGTATGTACACTGAGGAAAACTGATGATGGAAAAGGAATATGAAATTTTCATTAGAAAAATGATGGTGTGTGTGGGTCTATCTACAGATACTTAATTCCTCTAGGGAGATGTACTAAAGGCAGGGTATTTTAAGTATCTTTAAAATAGGAAGGCATCTCTACCATAAAGTGTATGCTTTTGATGCTTTGTTGGAAACCAAAGCAGAAATATTTTATATGGTTGGTCTCTTTTGAGCATTTTCTTTTAGAAAAATATCATCATGCCTCAATAATTGCATTTCCTATCAAGCTTCAAAAGTGTTATTTTATTTGCATACACTTTAAGTTTCATAGAAAATTTTTGGTTTACACATTGTTCTTTCCATAACGTCATAATCTTCACAACAGAGCTGGGGTTTTGCTCATTTTAAAAATGAGAAAACTGCCCTGGCAGGTTTGGCTCAGCGGTTAGAGCGTCGGCCTGTGGTCCAGAGAGACTCGGGTTCTGTTCCCGCTAAGGGCGTGTACCACCGTTGCAGTTTGTCCCCAGCCTGGGTTGGTTGTGTGGGTGGCAGCCACTCGATGTGTCCCTTTCATGTTGATGTTTCTCTCTCTCTCTCTTCCTCTTTCTCTGTCCCACTCTATCTGAACAAAAAATGTCCTCGGGTGAGGATAAAAATAAATAAATAAATAAATAAATAAATAAATAAATAAAAATGAGAAAACTGAGACTCAAGAGTGATTACATGAATAACTATGATCAAAATCGAAGATCACACAGTTGGCAGGTGGGAGAGCTTAGACCATAATCTAAGACTTCTCACATCAAAGACTGTGATGTTTCCATGACCACATTCTGCTTCCTTATTTTAAAAATATATTTTAATCTGAAATTCATATTTATATACTGTATTTCATCTATGTATTTATTTTCTTTTTCATTTTGGTATACTATATTTTATCTGGCAGCCCTGATTATATGTAAGCTTTAATAAATGGTTGCAAAGCAAACAAACACCAGGTTAGATATTCTGTGATTAAGAACATACCCAGTACCCTAGAAACTGCCCATTTACCCCTTACCTTTGAAAGTAACTTCTGGTCTTATTTGTATTGTTATTGTCTCTTTGCTCCTCTTCATAGTTTAACCCCTTTAATGTATTCACCTAAGCAATGTAGATCACCTTTGCCTATATCTGAACTAGATATCATAATGTACATATGCTTAATACTTCAAAATATGGAGAGGAAGGGGAATAGATTTTTAAGCCAGAACTAGAAAGGATAATTATGGGACAGAAGTCTACTACTGGACATGTGAAAGGAGATGGTCAGAGTACATGGGAAGGAATCTGATTTTACAAAGTAAAGCAAGTGAGAGCCTATGGGGATGAAGGGAAAAAAAGACAAGCATTTTTAGAAAGGGTCAGAGAATTATCTGGAGAAGTATGGAATAAAAGAGGACACTGATAAGGTAAAGGGGACATGCAATGGGGGAGATGGAGCAGGCACAAGGAAGCTTGGGTCACTGTGTTTGAAAAGTCAAAAATTAAATGCTGATGCTACGCAGCCCTGCTTCACAGATAATTACTACAGAATGAAACTGTTTCCCATCTGTGTTGCTTACACTTCAAAGATATTTTCTAGTATAGCATTTTATATTAAAAAATAAGTGACTTTCACTGAATGTAGTAAATATGCGCTTAATACTTCTCTGTTTATTTTAGTGTAAATTCAGCCGAGAGCCTTCTAATTCAATGGCCCAAGCAACATCCTCAAGGAACTCACATCATTGTATTCTGAGATTTAGATTTATCATCCACTATATATTTCTATTCATCTTTAAGATTAAGTGAGGAGGCTGTTCCAGATTAAAACATCTATTTCTATACACTGCCTAATTTACTACAGCAAAATTTCTTAACATTTGTCAATAAATCAAGTTATTTTCCTTTATGTTGAAATAATGAGTGGTTGATGCCAAGGGGATTTATGTGCATGCATAACAGGGAGAATGGGATCAATATTATTGTCAAAGTATGGAGGCAAATTTTTTCCCTTCACCAATATCAGTGCCATATTTGCCTAATAAAACATAGGGGATAATGCTGGGTTGATTATTATGATAGTTTATGTTTGCTTATTCCCTAAAACTTAAGAAAACATTCCTGATATATTTGATCCAAAATGTAGATATTAGTTGAGTTTGAACTTTGAGAGTTTACATCTATTTCTTTCCAGGCTTAGACAGTTATTTTCCAGTGACCAATATTCCTAGATTTGTTACACCTATTTAATATAGGGATCAACATATAATAAATCATACAATTTGAGACACTTTAAGAGTTAAAAGGATGTTGTTTATAATTATATCAGGACATCAGGACAAATAAGAACATATGGTCCCTCTAGTCAAAGGCAAATTGAAATCACCTCAGAGAAGAATGTGGAAACATGAATGATAATGCATGCTTTGGATGACTTTACATACATGGTTGTTCGGTAGGTGTTTCTGGAGCAGAAGGCACACAGTAAATATTCCACGATTCTCGTGTGGATGGCAAAGAATCATCTATTTTTAAAATACTTTTTATAGTAGGTTTTTTTACCCTAAAAATATCACTTGATCTTTTCTATGCAATCATATATTTATATTAAATTTGATAGAATGAGGTGGCCCACATCAGAAATATTATTTTTATTAGCTTCTGCCATCTATTGATTGCAGCTGGTACTGGCGCTTCTCATTGAAACTTCATTTTTCAAACCAAGGGGAGTCCACAAAGTCTTCTAAGATAGCTCTGATGACAAATAGGTTGAGAGTCATCTCCTTATCAATTTCACTTTTGTCTCCTAGTCCCTTACTTTCCTCACACCAAAACCACCCTGATCTCCATTTATCAAGTATTAACATCTAAGAGCATGAACAGTCTAGCTGGTGCACTCATCTAAGTCACTTACTTATATGTGATGTGTGGAACACAGGGGTAGCTGGTAGAGGTATGATTGGGCCAAATGGGATTAAGATTTGCTCTGTCAGCTGCCTGGTCCTCCTGGCAAGTGGTGAGGTGAGGATGGGAAACACACGTCAGATACAAGGAGGGGAAGGAAACAAAGCTGCCCCTCGCCTAGCACCAAACTCTGATTGCACAACGAAGGCTCACTCTTAATTTTCTTCTGTCCACCCCATGAAATCGATTTGAAAAAGGTAATTCTGACAGAACAATATCCTACTCACAATGTGTACATCTACCATTGAACTTTAAGCCCTTTGATTTTCAAGCACCATTTTCTGTTAATCAATATATACATAGAAGGAGTCTGAACATAGTGTAAAATATTCAATCATATTTAACCTATAATAAATACTATTATATATGTATTATTATAGTAAAACATAAATAAGTACCACACAATTTTATAGAACGCTCTAGGTCCTTGTAGTTGAAACTTTATTTTCATAGATTCAGCAATACTGTACAAAGAAGAGACTGAATGGTTTGTCTAAGGTCACACCATTAATTAGTGACAAAACTAGGGCTAGGTTTTTATACAATTAAGGTCACTTTACAAACAAACGACTACTAGTTTAAATATATCTCAGTATTAAAATATTAATTTCATGATGTGTTTAGCTTTTAAGGTTGAATGTTATTTCAGAATTACAAGGTCTGAAATAAAGATTTTTCTACCTTTGTTATTACTGATATATTCCCTAGAAATTATAAACTCACACCTTAACCAACATTATTTTAAAATTACAAATTAATATATTCTGAGTCTGTTGGTTAGATATCTTCAGAATAACAATAAAAACACTTAAAATGTCCAAAATGTATATAAATTACATTATAAATAATAATTGTTTAAACCTGAGATAAGAACTTAATCAAAACCTTTGGATAAAAGTATGAAAACACATTTGAGTCTCAATAAAAATTGAGGGAATAAACATATCAAATAGCATCTTGGCTTCATTAGTGCTTAGGGAACACATAAAATTTAGAAGTGCTCTCTTATTTATTCCAAAGGGAACATAAAATTTTATAAAGTAAATTCAATGAAAATATTATTTCATAAAATAAAAAAATGTTATTTTACATAATACACCTAAAGTGAACCTGAATAGTAACATGTTTCAATTACTATTTAAGGTCTTATCTTAGTAAAGGAAAATAGTTTTAGGATGATAAATGTTAACAAAAGTCAAAGGTAACATTACCCTCCCAAATGAACTGTCTTCTAGAATTAAGACTCTGGAAGAATTTATGTTAAAGTAACTGAGTTCTATATTTTATGGTTAAGTTAAAAATCCTAAAGGGATCAATGTGTGTAGTTGTTTTATTTTGTTTTAGTTTCAGTTCTAGTTTGTTTATGAGAGATTTTTCTTTAATTTTCAAAGACATAAAAATGTAATGTATCAATATCTAAAAAAAAAAATAGTATTGTGACCAATCAATACACAAATAAACTCCAAAAAGCCTGATTTTTCTGATTTCCTTCTCTGCCGTATATCTACTGTTAAAGACTAGATGCAGTAAAACAGTTCTTATCATGGTGCACCAAACCCCATATTCCATGTTGCTAAGTGCAAGTGATACTCTTTGGTAATCTATTTATCTAACCTCTGAGCAGCTTTGGACATTGTTGAATGGTCTTCACACTATAACACATTTTCTTCCTTGACTTCTGTGACATTATACTTTACTAATATTCTTACTTCTCTGATTTCTCCTTTGCTCTCCTCTGCTATCACATCCTTCTTGACTTAATGATCACATTCAAGTTTATCACAGATCAGTCATAATCTATCATCTCCTTATTTTCTTAAGCTGCAGTGACCTCCACAAAGTGCACTTCTGACATCCACCAGCTCAGGGACGATCAGGATCCACGTTCAGCAAGAGATAAAAGGTCTTCTCTGATACAGTTCTAACTCAGCCATATATCAAATTTATCCAAGATCACTTTTTATTGGTATTTTATTTTTTTCCCATGGAAAGTTGTTTCAAAAAATGACAGTATGTCACAGACATTAATTTCATTCAGAGACCTGAAATTATTACCACTGCACTTTTCAAATTGAATCTCAGGTACTTTAGTTAAAATTGTGATAAATACTTTCATCTGGGAACCTGCACCATATTATCCAAGACAGCTTCTGATTTCACCCGAAACATCTTGATATTAGACACCTGTCTTTGGTTGTACTCTAAGTTTGTTAGCCCAAACCTGCTATGTCGGAAGAAAATGCTTTATATTCTTCCTAGTCACTTTGCCTGTATACTCTCTTGCCTTCATAAAATCTGTTCGCTACTTCATTCATAGTCATCTTTTTCAAAATTTAAATTTTATGAAGACATTCTGTGACTTTAGACCTCTCTTTATTCTCCTAGGACAAAGCCCACCACATTTACCATGTCCAAGATGACCCCAACTGTCTCACCCCTGCCCAAATCTCCATTCTACTTTTCAGCCTTATTCCACTTTGTTCTTCACTCCCTCTGTACAGGTTATCTGGCTTCTGCCCCAGGGAAAACAACAACAACAACAACAAACAGAAAACATCCTTGAAAGAATATCTGTTTCACCAAAGCATATACCATTTTTCTTTTTCTTTTTTTCTACATATAGTATCAAGAAAGAAGCAGATGAAAAGACTGCTAAGAAAGAAATAGAAGGGAGAGAAGATGTGGGAAAAATAAATATATGTCCACTTTGAACTATAAAGCATAAAAGTTCTTGACATCTATTTTTCTTGTTATAGAAATCTAGATTTTTCTGTTTTTTATTAAATAGTAATTTCAAAAGTTTATAGCAATAACAGCTACAAATGAGGTTGTGATAAGATTTAGATTATTAAAAAGATAATACAAAATTAGAGAAAGTATTTTAGTTTTAATCAAATAAAGATCCTATGAGTTGTACCTTAAAAAATCTTAGTATCTTTAAGGTCCAAATTATTTAGATTTAATAACTTTAGAACTCAGCTAACATTGAGAATTAACTAATGTTTTAGACTAATAGATGTTTCTATAAGAAATACATTTTTAAAATGTGGTGTTCAGATTAATTTTAGAATAATGCCACTTTTGCTCTTTGAAATAAATTGTAAAAGCCTGTTCAATATGGGATTTAGAATATTTAAATGAATTGTTTCTAAAACAGATCCTCTCCAAAATGATCTCTGTCATATTCCATTCTTTTTTTCTGTTTCACTGTTGTTGTTTTTTTATCACATTTGAATCAAATGAGTTCTAGATTAACTGCAGTATTGAGCAAATTAATGAAAATAAACCTGCATAGCCATGTTTTGTTATTCACATTATGCATTTCTATTTCTTAAGTTTTGTCAAAATCTCTCCTCTCTATCTCTCTCTGTCTAACACACCACTGCAGGACACATTTAGAACTCCAGGGCACATTCAGAATTGCCCTCATACGACGTGACGGTTTAGAATGACTTACCCAGGAGAATGAGAACACACAGCAGAATAGCGATTAAGGCTCCTGTACTCAAGCCAGCCGAGGACAGGAAGGCTTCCGCATGGCAGGTCCGCACGCGCCCGTCTCTCTCGCATGCACAAACCCTGATGGTGAGGGTGCTGCTGCTGCTGAGAGAGGGGATTCCACCATCAGAGATCATAATGGGGAGATAATACACATCCTGAATAGTTCGACTAAATCTCCTCCGCCTTGTCAGAATGCTGGCTGTGTTATCTATGACAGACATAAGCAAAACAAAATGTACTTAGTAAAGTGCCATTAAAGAGTCACATTTCCTTTAGTGAATAAAATGGGGATGTGTGATTTTTTAAATTTGTTTATGAAATGGAAAAGGGAACATGAAGGGGCAGTTATCAAAGAGTAACTAATATTGGTTCTCAAATTGAGAAACCTATTTGAAAAATTAGCCAAGTCCAAACTAAAGGAGAGGGGAAATAGCAGAAGACTGAGGAGGGGGAAAGCAGCAGACAGTAAACTTTGGGGTGAGCCAGTGGACCCTAACCCAGAGATGTGATAGGAACGAACATCTACATTCTTAACAAACTATTTAGATGGTATTAATGTACAGAAAAGTTTAAGATCCACCGGTAGAGATAATATATTTATGGAGACAACAGATCATTTGATAAACTTTTTTAGACTTG
The DNA here is from genome assembly GCF_014108415.1 of Molossus molossus. Lineage (NCBI taxonomy): Eukaryota > Metazoa > Chordata > Mammalia > Chiroptera > Molossidae > Molossus > Molossus molossus. The sequence continues at coordinate 24,517,481 of NW_023425366.1, read as the reverse complement.
TGGTTTGAAGCATTCTTGTTATAGCAAGCACATCATGGGAAAATCAACAATAGAAAAAAAAATAGTTAATTGCATTTTTACATGTTTTTTTAAATGCTATGTACTCTAGTAGATGCTCGCATAATATATTTTAATCAATCAACACACTTTAAAAGGGAGAGGATGTTAAATTCCTTACATTTTAGGGAAAATTTTATTTTACTATAAATAATAATTTGAAAATACAGAAACTGAGTCCCAGAGGATAAATTGGCCCAAATCACAGAGCTAGTGAATGTTCAGAACACAATCGTAATGCATTCTAGAGCCCTGCTCAAAACCACAATGTCATACTGCCTCTTCTGCACCAATTCATTTCCAACTCATATTGATAGCTTCAGGTGCACAGGGTACATGGTTATTTTCACATTGTTATTCTTCATTTTACATCAGTTAACTTAACTGTGCCGGTGTACACTTGGATGTGCTGCTCAGATCCCTGCGTGGGAAGACATGCTGCCCTGGCTATAGATTGCTGATTGGCACAAGGCCACACCCTTCTGGAGCTGCACATAACCAATAAGTTGTTGCTGTGAAGTCATACAGGTCGAGCCATTTTCTCTGAATGCAGACAATATTGAAGAGTAAGTTTAGTTGCCAAACTTTCCCATGGGATCAGTATGGAGGCAGCACAACTGCATGGTAGCTAGGTTTCTAACTCTTCCCAACCCCTCCTCCTCTTACTGTGGTCCACAGGTGTAGATCCCAAGATCACAGTCCAGTAACCATCCTGTGCTCTGAGCTCTAGTTCAGAGTCATTTCCCAGATAACCTAGCCTGTGGCCTAATTACTTTTCACTAAGAAGTAAATGAATCATTAGATAATTATATTTAGAGATTCTTTCTCCTATATCAGTTTCTCTTATTTTGAAAATTGGAATGTTATGACATGTAAGTTTTTTATGATAGTGACAAAAAATATTCTACAGATATATTTTCTTTAGTGTGCATTGCCAAATTAATGCAATAGAAATAAAATAGTTTTTCCAAATATTAAATGTAATGCAATAATAGAACACATACATTTTATATATTCTATATATATAATTTTATATATGTATTATAAATATAGATATGGATATAGATATAGATATCTATACAGATATGTGAGTTGTTGAAGACTTGTTCTAGAGCATGAATGAATAATCTGATAAGAAATTGTAAAATATTTTTGTACATGACAAAAGAGGAATAAAAAGAATATCAATTGATTATTCTGAAGTAAGTTTCATATTAGGGAAAGAAAAATAAGATAAGTTACATCATGTGCGTGATATAACAGTATTGACAGTCCCGGGTAGTCTCTCAGAAAACCTGAGCTTTGAGGAAGCATGTCTATTAGTTGTAGGATGCTCCATGATGATTAATACAAATTTACTTCTATTTAAAATTCGTTAGATTAAGGAAAAGCTATGAGTGAGTGAACACTCACGAGATGTTTGCGGATCTTACTGCCTCTGAAGAAGGGTGTGAGGCTCTGTCTCTGATCTCAAGGAACATGAAAAATAATGTGTGGAATGACATGGTAACAGGCACTGGGCTAGTGTACCATTCACATTCTCAATTTGGAAGTGTATTCTCTTCCAAAATAATTATTAGAGATGCAGTCAGAAACATAATCAGAAAAGAGAAGAAAGTGAGAATGTGTTTGTAGTGTACGTTCTCACTTAGAAAGCTCTCGGACAATGAGGCATAAAAATGTTCTTTCTTTTTTTCCAGTTGAAGGTTTCACTTTTGGAGAAAACAAAAGAGAATTTAGGAAGCAAAGAGCTGCCCACCTTGAAAAGCTTATCACAGCCAAATAATGAGCTCTTGACAAGGAATATTGTGTGCCTCACAAGAATGACCAAAAAATGTGCTTGGCAGAAGGCTCACTGAACTTGAAAAAGAAAAAATTTTAACTAAAATGAAAGGGATAAAATTATATATACACACACACACACCACAATTTGTCTAGCCAAAACTGCAAAATTAGACACAGCAACAAATCTCTAAACTTTATGTTTTAAAAAAGAAACCAAGTGTTATACAAAGTCATGTATGCCTTCCAAATGAACAAAAATAATTCAAAATGAGGTGAATAAAGCAAAACCAGAGTATGCTAGAACAACAGCAGATGAGAAGTGCTAATTATCAATGTCAAATAAAAGACTAGCTCTAATAATGTGTACACAAGCTTGGTTCTTTTTCTAACGCTCAAGAGTTTTGGGATGAGGACAGAAGCTTACAGAATATTTGGCAGCCAAGCCAATTCAGATAACATATTGAATTAGGATTCAAGAAGCTTTTGAACAACCAGCACAAGACCTTAAATTAACGAGAAGATATAAAATAAAAATGCATGTTAGATTATAAACTTTGAAAAGTATCCTATGAGAGGAATGGCCATAGAGAGGCCAAATGGGTTAAAACAGTTTGAGAAGCATTCAATAAAGGTATACAATTTCTATGCATCTCTTCATTGAGAAAACTTCATTGGAATTTTGTGCACACTTTTTGGTTTCCTACCTTAAAAGATGTGCATCAACCCAATGGAGTGTGTATCTAGAAGAACTTGACTGGGATGGGAAGAGTTAGAAAAATTTATCATATGGAGAATCTTTGAAAAATCAGAGTGTGAGAAATCTACATGTTTATTATGGAATTAAGGGTCTCAGAAAGTGTCCAGAACAAATTGGCAAACTTTCTTAGTAATTAATATCTTTATGAATATAACCAATATAGTCTTGATATTGACAGCAACTATATCTTCATTGTAATGTTGAAATAGCCTTGAACATTTTTTAATTTTTCAAAATAAATGTCAATGCATCGTGTATTTTCTTACATATCAATTTCTTGTTCAGTAAAGGATATGGGAGCATATAGGAGAAATCAGGGAGACTGCCAGGCAGATATATTGACTCATGTAAACACATTATGATGACTGTGAAATAATTGACATTTAGAGCCCTTTGAAAAGCAATAATTATAATAAAATTTATATTTTTGTAGCTATAAGAATTCCAGGAATTTTATAATTGATAATTTTGTGGGGACCTTCCATAAAAATATTTATAGTAAAATACAATGTTGAGTAGCTATACTTCCAACCTCTATATTTCTACAGAAATAGAAGGCTACAAATAAGGTAAGTTTCTCAATGATTCGGCAAATCAGATACAATTTTCTGTAACTATCATTTTATGTCTATTTTTTTATTTTTCAATATTTTAAATGATCTTGAAAAATTCTAATCTCTATTTCTATGTAGTAAACAGTAATAGAGTTTAGATTAAAATAAGGTATGCTTTAAAAACACTTCCTGAAGCAAACAAATCCTAAAGTTCAATGTTACTTTATGTCTTGGAAATTGTTAACACTATGTGTTCTTCAAAACTCCTAAATTATTAGACAATCATATACTCCTGTCATTTCAACAAACTTCTTGTTTCATAAGCAGGCATAAAGGTATACTTTATGACAAGTATAGTGTAGCAGACTATTAAAATAATATTTCCAAATCTATTAGAAGAGAAGAAATGATTGAGATTCTCAGATGTGGATCTCTTAAGAGACTTAAAAAATGTATGTCTGAAGAGAAAGTCATAAATAGAACCTTAACTTCCACCAGACAGATAAATATGCATGGCTTCATGTTGTTTTCATGTTTTTCTTTCTTTCTGGTCTTTCAGAAGCACTAAGATTCATTCATAATTTAACTATTATCAGAGCCCATGCATGGAACAATGCTCTTTTGCTTTTCTGCAAAGCTCCTTTCACATAACAGATACTTGATAAATAATTACTTGAACTATACTCAGCAGGAACTTGTCTTTTTTATGGTGTCTTTGTTATGTTGACACGTAATAAGAAATTAAAACCAGTATGATCCAATATATCTATAATACTTCAGCAGCATGATCTCATGTTCTCTACTGAAGGTTTATTCTTTCTCTCATGTTTTCTGACTTCCCTTCTTTTATCTTAGAATTGACCTCATTTCAATTTTTAGACTCTTGGTTCTGCCTGTTCATTTAAGTTTGTAAATATCTTCCCACCTCACTTGTGTTTCTGCCAAACGACAACTGTAAGATCCAATATGTCATTAGGTTTTTATTTGCACCCTGGAATGTCATTCGTTTGACCATCTGCCACACTCCTTCTTGATCATTTTTAAATCCCAGATAAACACAACATCTATTGTCTCAGGTTTCTGCTTTCAGATTCAGAAATAGTGAGGGTAAAATAGTTATAACCATCTCAGTCAATGCCACCAAGTATATACGGAAACTTTAAGTATGCTCTCAGAGGAGATTAGTAATCAGTCTATTACTACCCAATTTTTATCTGTTGCCATAAAGTAGTTATTCTAATTTGATTCTTCCATTTCCTTTGAGTCATCTCCCCCTCGCACAGCAGGCAAGCATCCCTTTCTCTAAGGAAGTTACATCTAGTATCAACATTTTAAAACCACACATGAAACTGTTCAATCCTTCTTTGATATCATGTTTGTGTACATATGACTCTGTATAACAGACTTTGTAAAAAGAATATAAAAATCTATGAAACAAAAATATAAATCTTGAAGAATATCAGCAAATCTGATTATGAATAACACAAATTTGCATAAGAGTATTAATTTAGGCAGAGAAGGTGATAAAGAATTTTTAAAAAGGAATGTTTTAAAATAGAAAGCTAACCTCCAATTTAAAATTATTCATAAACATCACAATAATATATTTTTTAAAGTAGAGATGAAAACAGCAGGGTTTCTTTTGTTGGTTGGTTTGTTTTTGTTTTTGTTTTTAAAGAGAAACCTTCTACCTATTATTTTTCACATAACTTAACAAATGCTATTATTTTTAGTACGGAACAGATGAATCAAAGCAGAAGAAGTTCTGCTTAGAGTCACTAAATTTATAAACATTGATGGAAATTATAAGGCTAATCCTTAGATATTAATAACACATAAACCTATTTTTTTAATTGCTTAAAGCCCCCCCTCGCCTGAAGGCACAGGGTGGAGAGATAACTCCCATAATAATATCATTCTGTGGTTCTGAGCAAGGAAGGAATTAAGGCAAAAGTGTGTAATAAAAAGGAAAGCAAACGAAATGGTAAGAAATGGTAAAATTAGCCATATGTTTATTTTGTTTTTCTACTTTTATTTTTTGGCTTAGTGAGTATGAGTCAGCTGTTCTTCTGTTCTCACTGTGAGTAGGAGCAGAGTCTAAGAATGTGAGAGGCTGGCTGCTGTGGCTCAGATGGTTTGGCCTCTTTGCCAGTTTGATTCCTGGTCAGGACACAGGCTGAGTTTCCTGCTGGATCCCCAGTTGGGGGCATGTAGGAGGCAGCCAAAGGATGTTTCTCTTTCACATTGATGTTTCTCTCTCTCTCTCTCTCTCTCTCTCTAAGAATCAGTAACAATTTTTAAAAAATGTTGAGAGGAGGTACAGGCTGGCAGACTCATTTGAAAAAGATACACAAAAGTAAAAAAAAAATCAACAGAAGTTAAAATAAGGACATAAGAAAAGCATACACACACACACACACACACACACAACAACAACAACAACAACAGGCCCACTAATACAAATCAAATCACTACACTTGCAAGTCATACTTCTCCATTTCAGGGTCAAGACTGCGTACAGACTGTTGGCCTCTCATTAGTCAAGCTCTGGGTTCTACCTTGCACAAAGGATAGTGTGATTCTATAAGGTGTGACTGTATAAACGTTGTGAGTGAAGACTTCGCGAGATCTGACTGGGAGGAAAAAGAGTCATAGCAAACAAAATCGGCTTCATCACAGCCACTGCTGCGTGACTCCGCAAGCACCGGGCTCCCACGTCCACCAGAGGACGTCTGAGACTGTGCCCAGCTCTGTTCTCAGGACGGGCTATGCTGTTATTTTACTTAGGAATGAACGAACTGCTAAATGGTCTTTTGAAGCCCTGTGGATAAAAACAGAATTTTAAATGGTTATGCTCTCTAGAGAAATTACAGCACCAGCTGTGAGTTGTGGTTTGAAGGATAGAAATAAACTCTGGGAATATTGACTACTACACATCTGACAATGGTAAACAAGTACAAAATAAACTTAAAATGTCCCATGGTTTCTAGTATATATCAAACTAAATAACAGCATTTCACTACAAATTAAGTGAAATTTGAACGAAGACGCCAAAAAACACCTTTTTAATAGTGACATGGTCAAAGTTGAAAATTATCTTAAACTCAAGGCAATGTAAACTCAAAGTTAGATATTCTTTCACTAAACCCATACATCCACAAGGAAAAGCAGTATTTTCCTATTTAAGTGTTTTGCTAAAAATCGCAAAAGATTTATAAATAATATGACCTTATTTTTAGAAGTAGAAATAAGTATGGCAAACAAACTAATAAAAAGTAATGAAACCACACAAAAAAACAGTATCTTCAAAATGTTGCTACAAGTTGAAAAGGACAATCTACAAAACCATGTATTTAATATATTTAAAATCATAATTTTCAGTGCAGTTCTTTTATTATTTTTAAAAGAATGTGCTGTTTGGGTTCCTTTATTATTATTCTAATGCAAGTGTCTATAAAACCAGAAAATGAACATTAGAAGAGGGAAGGGGTAAATATGAGCTGTAGCTGTCCCAAATTTGAAGGGCATCTTAAATGCTCTTTCGAACCCTGAATACACTTGTATCTCAGTTATAAATTACTTTTCCCCCTACTAAAATCTGTAAGTTTATAAATACACTTGGCAATTGGTATTAAGCCTAGGAATTAGGCTAGCAAAACTCCTTGCCCCAAATTAAACCGAGTCTCAAGAGGCAGCATAAAAGATCATGAAGCAGAACAGACTTACTCTGTAGACTAATGACAATTTTATATTGGGGGATTAGGTTATACTTTTATATTACAAGATGAATGAGCAAAGGAATTACATGCACAGATTCCTGGGTAAGCCTCTAATAACAGACTGTGACATAGTTATAGTTCATTTGCTATAGACATTTGGTTAAGAAGTCAAAATTATACAATGGGGTTTTTGATGCTAACATTTAAAGCCTACTTATCATGATGCAAAGAGTAGATGATAGCAGGAAAAAACTGCATCTTAATCAGGAAACATTTAGTGCATTTTTTGTTGTTTTAGATTAATACAATTTAAAAATGCTACAACTTAAAAACTACATTCTGAATCAGATTTTTAAAATTTAAATAAAATTGTTTAATTGTTAATATATTAGTTAATGATATACATAAGGTTATTATCAAAAAACATATATACAATATATATATATTTCTATATATGTTCTGAAAAGAAGGTAAAGAATTCTTTCACTTGATTATTTTCCAAATCAAAGTTTTTAGTATTTAATAGGTAAGGGGGGTTATAACTTTCTAGATAACTATTGAATACTTCTGTTTATCACAATTTTTTCTATCTACCACAGTTTGGTACCAGAGCAGCTAAAAGATTCATGACAAAATACCTTATTCATTTTTGGAGTACAGAGTTAGGCACAGTGCTTATTACTTAATGGTATTAATAGCAGATAAAAATGCCTGTGTCTCTGCTTTGCCATATCCCCCTTGTTAGCTCCTTCTAACTGACATAACTGACGCATTCTGTCAACTCTCTGCTCTCATCATTCCCCACCTAACTAAAAGGGATTCTCTAACTGGCTCTACCTGGTAGAACACTCTGTCCTTTAAGTCAAATCATGTCCCACCTCTTTTAACAATATGCCTGTTAGTGATCTCCAAGTAACTCACATTTCACTGCCCCTAATTACCAGTGACATTGCATATCATCTTTATTTCCCCAATTAGATAGCAAGTTCCTTGAAAGTAGGAGCTGGGTGTTTTAATTCCTTACATTCCGGCCAGCTCAGATCACTGCCTTATTGACAGAGGACAGCGCGTAGCACCTTATCGATTAAGTGGCAGGAGAAAAACAATGTTTAGTTAAGAGCTGAATACAGAATTTCTTTTAGAGAAAAGCATTCTAAGAAGGGAGAAGGGTGGTGGTAAATAGCAATGTAGTTTGAGGCTGGAGTAGAATGTGCTGGACAGCCGGTGTGAAATGTTAGTCTAGGAAACAGGGCTCAGTGGCGTGTGTGTGTGTGTACAGAAATTTTGGAGAGTATCTTGATTTTGATCAGTACATAGGATGGAGTCCTGAACCAACTTTATTAAATTTTAAAGAACAAATATCTATTGCATATCAGCGAACATTTAGGCAGCCAGCATCTTGACGATGATCAGATTATTACTGAATAGTGTCCTTTCTTCCAAACCCAGTTTCTATCCCAACTATTGAATGACCCTTGCTTTATAAAATGTTAAGTCTGAGTAAAACAGTTTCATTGACCAATACTCCCACTGATAAAGAAAAAGTCTGACTTTTTCAAGAGAAAAATGGCATGAGAGAACTGCTAAAGCAAAATAACTAGAGAGATTAGATTCCAAAGGGGAAGAGTTTGGAGAGGTGAACTATTGATTGCAATGTATCTGCTTATTACACTAGGTACTGACAAGAGGCTGCAATTCCAACCTGGGGACAGGGAAACTAGGGGAATTTTATAGAAGTCTTTAGGGCCTGTAAATTGAGGGGTCTCAACCACACGGCTGATTTTTCTAAATATATTTGTCAAATTGGAAGTTTATCAGGAAGATAAAACTCTAAGCTGGAAAACAAAGAAGAGTTTGTTTGTTTGTTTTTGTTATTATTTTTCATTCGTTTGTTCCTTTTGCTGTCCCTTGTTCTTGCACAATGATTAGAGTTAGGGACCAGGGTAAATGGCATCAACAGGCAATCAATCCACTGGAAGTCTCAGAGGGCCATGCCAGAAACAGACAAACCTGAGATAGACCGAATCTAAAGGAAACTGCAAATTGGCCTGATTTAGCTCAACTATGATTGGAACAGGTAATGATTTCCCTCTTGCATTGCCTATCATAGAAAATGGTGACTATTCTTGGAAGAAATATATTGTCATTTGAGAATCTTCTAGGTTTACACACTGTGTGACATCCAACCAAAAACTACTAGACTAACAAGAATAACATCATTAGTCCCAGTCTTGCCTCTCCAGTACTCCTATAAAAAAACAAAACAAAACTTGTCACTTTATTGAGATATGAAAATTAACTGACAATTATTATAAAATCATAAATACTATTATGTTCAAGAAAATAGAGAAAAAGATTTAAAAAATGTGAAAAAGATATAAAATTTCACCAGAGATTTCCATCTTTATACAAAGGAAGGAATGGCTGTCGACTAAAGCAGTCTGTTTGAACTACGTTTTCTTTGAATGGACATATTTTCTTTGATAGGACTCTTGCTTCCTTGAGCAGAACATAAGCTGCATGCTGGTGTTTTCTACCAAGATAGTCCCAGCATATGTCACAGTGAATTATAAAAAAATAGGTTCCAAGTAAAAAAACACTTTTATATAAATAGGATGGAACACTCAAGAAGACATCTGTTCTCCCATGTTCAGATAAATTAGCAGATTCCAAATTAATGAGAGATAAAACATATGACAAAAAAAGATCTAATGAAGATAGTAAAGATCTGAAAAAAACCCGGAACATGATGTTAAATTTAATTATTTAGTAAGCAGATCTGAGTGATAAACAGGAGACTCCCATCAGAGTATCAATGGAGGAAGACCTTACTTGGCATGAAAATATTAGCTAGCTTATATGATTTGGGGCATATACACTATTAAGCCATCTGTCTCTGAGATAAACTAAGCATACATATATGAACAACCTATAATAAAAAACAGATTTTTTTTTTTTTTTACAATTGTTTCTATTAGGAATTAGTCCAATGAAGTGTCAAGAAATATAAAGTAATTGAGATTTTATCATAGTCATGTGCTAACAAGTTAGCCTGCTACAATTTTATGGATGCTGGCAGAAGACACAAAGCTCCTGGGTCAGACATAAAGGACTTTATTACTCATGTCACAGCACACAGCAGGAGCTCTCATTCAGAACAGTCTCAGACAAGAGGGAGAGAGAGAATCTCCTTCCAGAATGGAAGGCAGTTTTGTTTATCACCCAATACAATACATGTAATTACTACCTCTGGGGCAAAATCCAACCTGATTTTCTTTCAGCGCATTGTAGAATGTTGGGATTTCCTAATTCCAAGTTCATCTGCATGCACCTGGGCCACTTCATGTCACTCTCTTGAGACTTTGGGGGAAGGGAAATTAGAGAAAACATGAAGTTGATACTGCTTCCCATGTCATGAGAAATCAACTCATTTATCTCTCTGACCTGGGAGTGTTGAGCCTTCTGCCCTGACCCAAGAGTATGGAGCCTTCTACCATCATCCATGAAGTTGTGTTAACACTGATTAGTTCATGTATCAGTAGGGTATAATCTCAATAGCAAGTTGTGAATGTTACTATTACACATCTTCAAAACTTGGTTGTTGAACCATTGACATGCCTAAATTTTGCTTTAAATTTACATCTAATGAAGTACATGTGACTATTATATTATTGTTTTCTCATTTTTATGTTTCAGATTATTAATAATTTAGAAAAAATGTTCATATGTTGACTTACTGTTTTGGTATTATTCTTCTGTTGATTACTTATTCTTTCATGTCCTTCAACTGTTTTATCTTGGAATGTTCATTTTATTTTGTGGGATGTTTTAAATATATTCATGGTAGTAATCCTTGTTAAGTTATATGCATGGCTATATCTGACCTGTTTTCAAATTTTGTTTGAAAATAATTTGATGCAGAAATAAAATAATTTTAACCTTATGACATTTGTCAATATTTTATGAATGTGATATTTATCTTTTATAAAAATTATCTCCTATGCCAATTACAAAATGTAGCCAGCCCATTACAGTTTCCTCTAAAAGCTCTTAAAATTTTGATTGTATAGTTATTTAATCTATCTACAATTTATTTGTGTATATGTATATAAGGGATTCTAATATTAATTTCTCTAGATATATAGCCAGTTGGTCCTTTCCAATGTACTTCTTGAATCATCCTTTTCACAATGGTTAAAAATGCTACCTTGGCCTTCTATCAAGCTCATATATTTATACATAGATTTAGATATCTAATGATTTTATTTTAGCCCTCTCAATTAGTTCTCATTTATTTATCTATCCCTGCACTAGTACCACACTTAAGGAGCACCTCATTGTTGTGTGCCCATCTCATACTGTGGATAACCTGTGTTGTGGCTGGACTGGCCCTTGTGGTTCTTATTATCACTGCAAGATAATAAAAGCAATCACCACCAGAAAACTTTGGAAAATGGTTCATTGCTTACTTGTCCAGGAAATTACATGGCACACCTGGGGCCAGAGAGGTCGCAGGTAGAGAATGAGAGTGTGTCCATGGGTTGGGTATTCTGCCTTTATTGGGGTTGAGGGTGGGGACTTAGGATTTTGCAGGCTCACACTTTATATGAATGAAAAACATAGGAGTGTGAATTTGAAGTGTGGGAGGAGAAAAATAAACAAGAAGCTCAAATGATCAGTTATTGAAATTACCAAGATCTCTAAAACCAAGGGGGTGTGGTGGGGGGATGCAATCTGTGGCTGGTGATGGTTGATTACAGATAGCCTTCTTTGAGGTGGCTGCTTCAGCAATTAAAGTTTAAGTCAGGCACTTGCATCACAAAAAAAAGAAAATCAACTATCAGGGATTTCACTGTGTTCATCTTTATAACATCTTGATCTCTGTTAAGATATGCCTCTTCTCCTTCCTCTAACCATACAACTTTAATCTTTTTTTTCAATACATTCTTGCTTTTCTCAATCCTTTACCATTATTATTTTATTAGCAGATTATTAAATTCAATTTATGAGTAAAATTATATTTAGTTTGTAGATTAACATGAAATTTTGAGAATTTTGATTCAATCATTTGGTAAAATAGTATATTATAAAAATATAATGAAATCTTTAAGCATGATATTTAATCTGATTGTGTCTATGGCATATTTGAACCAATTTCTACTTATTTTTTAAATTGTCCATGCTTCTACTTTCCACCTTTTAGTCTGCTTTCTGATCTGCATTCTGTTGATAAAATAAGCTTTGCTATTTAACATTTTAAAAATCTTTTCTTGCTTTAGAAATTAAAGATTTTTGTTCTATTTAGCGTTAACACTAAATTTTAACAAATGAAATAAAATATTGATTACAAGTTATTTTTTGCCTATTATTTCTTTCAGAAACCCTGAAGACAAAGATTGATAGAATATTTATGAAAATGTCAATAGTAAGAATAAAGTTTCCTCTCATAAAAGGGAAAAAAGTATTTAATGATTATATTACTATATATTAGTTTACCACTTTTAACTAAATAGTATAGAGAAGGTAGACAATTAAAATTATGTTTCTACAGCATTTTGAACATATGATGTTTATCAACTTTAGTTATCTTTTTCTTTTTAAACAAGGAATCTACTTTAAGCCTAATTATCACCGGGTTTGATTTTTTTAAAAGTATTTTCCTTTCATTTTTGATAGTTATTTTTTCCCCTCTCTATCTTTGACGGTTAAAACTGAGGTATCCAAGTATAGATCTAATTTTGTGCTTCGCATGTAGTGTTTATTTTAATTGTGAAGGTTCATATATTTTCAATTTGAAAAACTGTGATTTTATCTACATATACTGCTTATAGCTTTGATTTTTTCTTAATTCTTTCAGACATTTTATACTGCTTATCTCTTAAATGTTTTGATATTGTTTCTTTATTTTGACGTACCTGAATTTTATTTGTATGAATTAATAAATTTTACATTTGACTTGTTAAATTTTTATTTGTGTCCAGTCTAGATGTAATGATATCTATCAATTCATTTTATTGTTTTCTCTCTGTATCTGTGAGTATGTGTGTATATACATATACATATGCATATATATGCATTACATGTTTATATATACACACATATTTCTATGTAAAATTAAAATGTAAAATCTATGATATAAATTTATATCTATATAGTTCTACATATATATATATATAAAACTGCATTTCTCTATATTTCTCTATAAAGTTCTATATACTTTTTTCTCTGTTTGATAACTATAGTATTGTAGATAAAATTTGCATGCACATTATATATTCACACAAGCACATATATAATTATATTTTAAATTTTAATTTCTGAGTATATTACTACATAGTTATATATATAAATAAAACTAAGTTACTACATGTTTTTCATACAGTTCTATATTCCTTTTAATTTATTTTTTATTAAATTTATTGGGTGACTGGCTAATAAAATTATATAGGTGTATAATTCTATAACTGTATATTGTATTGTGTGTTTACCCCCCCAAGTCAAGTCTCCTTCCATCACCACTTATCCCTCCTATACCCTCTCCCATCTTCCCCCACCCCTCCCTCTCTCATAATCACAATGCTATTATCTGTGTCTAAGAAGTTTTTTTTTTTTCCTCCCTTAATCCCTTCACAGTGTTCACCCAGCTCTGCAGCCCCCTCCCCTCTGACAGCTGTCAGTCTCTTCTCTATGTATGAGTCTGCTTCTATTTAGTTTGTTACTTTACTTTGTTCACTAGATTCCGCATATAAGTGAGAGCATATGGTATTTGTCTTTCTCTGACTGTCTTATTTCATTTAGCATAATAATCTCAAAATCCACTCATGTTCTTTCAAAAGGTAACATTTCCTTCTTTCTTACCGCCGCATCGTTTTTCATTGTGTAAATGTACACAGCATTTTTATATATTCATCTACTGATGGACACTTGGGCTGCTTCCAGATCTTGCTTTTGTAAATAACTCTTCTGTGAACATAGGGGTGCATATATTCTTTGAATTAGTGTTTCAGGATTTTTTTGGATATATTTCCAGAAGTGGAATTGCTGGGTCATAAGGCAATTCCATTTATAATTTTTTGAGGAAACTCCTACTGCTTTCCACAGTGGCTGCACCAGTCTGCATTACCAACAACAGTGCATGAGGGTTCCCTTTTTTCTTCATCCTCACTAACACTTGTTATTTGTTGATTTATTGATGCTAGCCATGCTGACAGGTATGAGGTGATAACTCACTGTGGTTTTAATTTGCATTTCTATGATGATTAGTGACATTGAGCATCTTTTTTTTTTATTGCCTTTTTAGAGAGAGAGAGAAAGGAAGAGGGAGAAAGAGATAGAAACATCAATGAGAGAGAACATCGATTAGCTGCCTACTGCATGCCCTCCACTGGGTATTGGGCCCACAAACTGGGCATGGACCCTGAACGAGAATCAAACCTATGACTTCTTGGTGCATGGGTCGATGCTCACACTGAGCCACACCGATAAGGCATCATTAGTCACCTGTGTGGAGAAGTGTCTATTCAGGTTCTTTGTTCATTTTTTAATTGCATTATGCTGTGAAATATACAATTTTTAATTGCATTATTTGTTTCTCTTTTGTGTTGAGTTTTATAAGGTCTTTATACATTTTGGATATTAATCCCTTATCAAATGTACTGGTGAATATGTTCTCATTCAATGTGTAGTCTTTTCGTGTTGTTCAAGGTTTTGTTTGCTGTGCAAAACCTTTTAATTTAATGTAGTCCCATTTGTTTTTTTATTTTTTCTTTTGTTTCTATTGCCTAAGGAGATACATCAGACAAAATATTGCTACAAGAAATGTCTGAGTTATTACTGCCTCTGTTTTTTTTTTTTTTTTTTTTTGAGTTTTTATGGCTTCGAGTCTAATATTTAAGTCTTTAACCCATTTTGATGTTATCTTGTGTATGATGTAAGAAGGTGGTCTAGCGTCATGTTTTTGCACATATTTGTTCAATTTTTCCAACACCATTTATTGAATATACTATCTTTACTCCATGGTATGTTTTTGTCTCCTTTGTCAAATATTAATTGACCATAAAGTTGTGGGTTTATTTCTGGTCTCTCTATTCTGTTTCTTTGATGATATGTTTTTTATTATGCCAGTACTATGCTGTTTTGATTACTATGGCCTTATAATATAGTTTGATATCAGTTATTGTGATTCCTTCAACTTTGTTCTTCTTTCTCAAGATTTCTGTGGCTATTTGGGTCTTTTGTGGTCCCATATATATTTTTGAAATATTTGGTCTAGCTCTGTGAAATACACCATTGGTATCTTGGTAGGATAAGATGCAACTAATTTCTGGGTATTTATTTTTTATTCTATTACTTTACAGAATTCATTTGTCAGTTCTAGTTGTTTATTGGTAGGATCTTTAGGGTTATCTACCTACAGTATCATGTCATTTGCTACCAATGACAGTTTTACTTCTTCCTTTCCAATTTGAATGCCTTTTATTTCTTCTTCTTGTCTGACTGCTGTCCGTAGGACTTCCAGTACTATGTTGAGTAAGAGTGGTGAAAGCGGACATCTCCGTATTTTTCCTGATACTAAGGGAAACATTTTTAGTTTTTGCCCATTGAGTATGATGTTGGCTGTGGATTTGTCATATATGGCCCTTATTATGTTAAGGTATAGTCCCTCTATTTCCACTTTGCTGCGAGTTTTTATCATAAATGGATGTTGGATTTTATCAAATGCTTTTTCTGCATCGATTGATATGATCATAAGGTTTTTATCTTTCATTTTTTTATGTGGTGTATATATTTATTATTTTGTAGATATTGTACAACTTTGTATTCCTGGAATAAATTCCTTGATTACAGCGAATGATCTTTTTAAAGTATTGCTGGATCTGGTTTACTAACATTTTGTTGAGGATCTAGGCATCTATGTTCATCAGGGATATTGGCTTGTAAATTTCTTTCTTTGTAGTGTCTTTATCTAGTTTTACAATTAGGATAATGCTGGCCTCATAAAATGAGCTTGGTAGTCTTCCCTCTATTTGAATTTTTTGGAATAGTTTGAGAAGGATAGATGTTAGTTCTTTGAATGTTTTGTAAAATTCACCTATGAAGCCATCTGGTCCAGGACTTTTGTTTGTTGGGAGTGTTTTGATAACTGCTTCAATTTCACTTGTTGTAATATGTCTATTTAGATTCTCTGATTCTTGATTCAGTTTTGGAAGCTTGTATGTTTCTAGGAATTTTTTCATTTCATCCAGATTGTTCAATTTGTTGGCACATAGTTTTTTATATTTTATATTTTCTTACAATATTTTGTATTTTTTTGGTGTCAGTTCTTCTCTTTCATTTTCTATATATGAAATAACGACGGTTTTATTTTGATAAAGATCTGAAAACTTTTTTATACAAACTTTTCTTTCATTGTCTCATTTTGTTTAATCATTTTTGTTAGGTTTTTTTTTTTTTAATTTTGAAAATCCTAGAGTATTTTTCTGATAATTTATCTATTTTGTATTATTTAGAGTAAGTTTATTTTCTCATTTATTTCTTATTTTACTGATTGTCTTTTAAATTTTTATTTTTAGGTATATAATAAACAACAATATGCATTTCTCTTTCTCTTAATTTGTAAATATCTTTTCCTCTCAACTCACTCTTTACCTTAAAACTGTTTTGGAGATGGCACTAAATCAATGGCTTCCTGATCACTCATGGCTTTAAGGCTCTGTCTGATTTATACTTTTATAATTCTCTGAATATGCACTTTCATGTATGCAGTAGTCACAACAATTAATGGTTTTAATTTTATCATTCTATATTTCTTTCTTTATGTTCTGAGGCATGTACATATTTACCAATTCATATAACGCAATACCCAGCCTGCCAGGATGCTGCAGGCTTTGGTTTGGTGACTCCCTTGTTCAGGTATTTGTCTAGAGAAGAACATGTATACACATTAATGTATATATGTATATACATATGTATTCATTTTGATGTGGTTATTCCATTTATAACTTGATCTTTATATAGTATATTTTTCATGTGGTCTTGTCTTTGGAGAAGGCCATATTGATTCTAATACCTTTATATATGTTATCATTAGTTCTCCCAATGCTATAAAGTGGTCATTTTGAAAGTTTATGGATATAAAAACTAAGACTCAGAGAGGTTAAGTCTCTTGTCTTAACTAGCATAAACAAGTCTGTTTTCTCGGATACATGTTCTCAGTTATGCCCTAGTACCTTTTCTGAAAAAGATGCTATTTTTTTCTATCTCAAATATATTACTTCTATTATTTATAATTTCATCTATTCTCAAAAATTAAATAAAGTATCCTACAAATAAGTTGAAACATCTTTACTCTACACAATTATCCATAGTTCTCTGGTACTTGAGATTGTGTAGCTGATACTAACATTCATATATATGGTTAAAATAAATACTGATATTTATATCAACATTATAAACACTTTTAAATATTTTTCAATATATAAAATTGTTTATGTATTTAAATATGAGTTTCTCACATTGATAATCTTGTCAAATCACTGTATTAAGACCTTTTAAATTGTATTCATTAATTAAATTCACAAATTTCAGATACACTAACCTAGTAGGAAGGACTTTAGCTACTAGAGTGGGTTTCAACAATAGCTCCTACTGAAATATAAATATGGGTATCTAGACATGATTTCAATCTCCTAAGGCAGAAATTTGAATGCTATTCACATCATGCAATTATTTACAATATAGGGAAATACAAATTGATTTTTTACATCTTTAGTATACTTAATCTCACTAAACATATGTGAGACTGTAAGAAGTGATTTCAAATGTAAATAGAATATAATAGTCAATGAAATACAATTTGCTTTACACACATATACACATATGTATTCCTAGCAGTAGTGCTGACCACAAAATTTGTTAAAATGAGAGAAATAAACAAGCTTTGTATTTTATATAAACCTTGTTATGAACACATGCACAATTTGGTGTTCTTGTTAGTATAATTTAAGAAGCTTGGGTATAACAGAAAAAAATGTTTTGGTGTAGTGTCATTTAGTGATATTATTTAACTTTGTGTTTGAAAATGCTTCTCCATGAAGAGCACAGATAGAGAATCAAATGTTTATTCAGAAATGCATATGCTATTGTTTCTTTGCTGCATTCTAAGGTAAGTGTTTAATCCCAAATAACAGCATATTCAGATAAATGTGATGAAAGATAATTCTGGGGACAATAAAATTGATGCTAATCAGAACATTATACATATTGAATGACCTAATGTGTTCTTTATATACGAAAGAGTAACTTTTACACAACCTGGAGGAATCTATGGAATAGGGATATATACCATGATGAATCTTCTCTGATTACTAAATTATGGTGTTCTTTTTTCCCACACAATACAGAAGGTTAAACAAAAATAATTCAAAAATTTCCACAATACTCTGCAATTATGCAAAACTATCTACTCATATTTTGAAAAATATTCATAACAAGAGGAAATATAATTTGTATGCACATCTTGGCAGCCTTGCTAATGCAAAGTGATTTCAAACACTGCATTTCCTTTCTTAACTGTCCCTAGGACATATTTTTCATTTTTCTTAATTTAAAATTTTTCCACCCCTAGCAGTTGCAGTAGCTCTCATAAACATGTTTGTCAGCTAAGATTTCTCTTAAAATTTGCCCAAGAGCACATTACATGTACATTTCTTGTTTAAAGGGATGCTTCTAAATAAATTAAATGAAAGTTATTTGTACATATGGCTCAAGTTTAAATACAAGCTATTCACAGATCATAATACATTAACATCAAACTGACTTTAAAAGTTGATTTGCAAGTTGTTCATGAGTATAAGTGAATATAGCAAAACTGTTCAGGCCTATTCCATATCAAGTCAAAACGGATACTATATAGATAAAGAATATATATATACTCATGTTCACCTTCATTGTCCTTCAGGGTGAAGTTTGGGTTTATAGACAGGTGTTCATCAAGAAAGAAATTAAACCTTGGTCCATTGGCAAAATCATCTTTATCAGTGGCACTGATGGTATGAATAACCTAAAGAAAAAAACAAACACTAAATAATTAATTTAACTTGGCTTATTCCATTGATTTTAATTATATTACAACATTTTAATTGTTAACACAAAATGTATTTTTTAAATATGTTTTTATTGATTTTTTAGAGAGAGAGAGAAACATCGATGTGAGACAGACACATTAATAGGCAGCCTCCTGCATGCCCCCCCACTGGGGATCTAGTCCACAACCTGGGCATGTGCCCTGATCAGGAATCAAACCAGGATCTCTCAGTCCATGAGACAATGCTTAATCCTCTGAGCCATGCTGGCTGGGCAACACAAAAAAAAGATTTTTAAGAGACCTTTGGTTCTACTTTGAGCACTTTCTTTCACATTCACCTAGTAAAAGAACCAATGAACTTGCTTTTATTTGCATTGATTTCAGGAAACATATTGTGGTACAATTTATAATCATTCACACTTTATTTTCTGGTATGGCACAATCGTTACTTTTTTCTTTCCCTTTTATCACCTGCAGTACCTTGGGACCAATTAGTATTAACATTTTGTTATGAACATCTGTTTTGGGAGATATAAAGTATTGTTTGTACAATATAAATATCCCAGTGTTGATATAGCATGTCCTTGCAGTATATGTTACTCTCAACCAGTAAATGGAAAAGCAAGGGCTTCTTCCTCTCCTTCTTCTTCTTCTTCTTCTTCTTCTTCTTCTTCTTCTTCTTCTTCTTCTTCTTCTTCTTCTTCTTCTTCTTCTTCTTCTTCTTCTTCTCCTTCTCCTTCTCCTTCTCCTTCTCCTTCTCCTTCTCCTTCTCCTTCTCCTTCTCCTTCTCCTTCTCCTTCTCCTTCTCCTTCTCCTTCTCCTTCTCCTTCTCCTTCTCCTTCTCCTTCTCTTCTTCTTTTCTTCTTCTTCCTTCTTGTTCTTTTTCTTCTTAATGTTTCAGAAAACTATTGAGATCATGATCTCACCTCTGTAATTTAGACATGAGGAATCTGAGACCCAAAGAAGTGCGATGCACCTCAAATTCTAAATAGTAAAATAGTGGCAGAGGCAAAACCAGACCATTCAGAGCTTTATGGAATATTTCTCATCCCTAGTGAGAGAAAACAATTCCAAAATTTGGACTTTGTGCACTTTAAGAAGCAGTGAATGTTGGCGTATGCAAATAACATATTCTGGGTGGCCGAAAAGCTGAATATAAGTATAGTTATAGCCAATACACTCTTAAAAAAGAAATATCCAAACAAATAAGTAAGATAATATTTTCTTGTTTTAAAAATTAGTGTCCTAATGCTTACGTGTCCTCTTTCCAACCTCTTCTATATTTTGCATGCAGGAAAATAAAAACAGAGAGCGCGCAAAAAAGAGGTCATGAAAATAGTATTTCCTGCCTGTGAAATACAGTGTGTCCATTTCAAAAATTGAGATTTCTAAAAACATTTTCTTCATTTTGACCCAAGTTCAATATTTTGTAAGTGAAATAATTACCAAAATGTATTACAGTTAAAACCTAAATTGCTCTCTATGTCCTAAGCTCATGATATTGTCAGGGAGATGAGAAGGAAGATACACGTCCTGGGAATGAGTGGTCAGTGAGAGTTGAACAAGAAAAGCAGTGTCTCCTTGAAGTGAAACTAAAGAAAGTGCTTCAGGATAAAGAAATGACCCATTTCCTTATTATATTCACATGACTCAGTCCTTTCTGTTCTTTCCATCACCATTCAAAATGTACTGTTTATCAAGAGATCTGGGTGAGATCCCTTCCCCTTACATCCCCAGGAAGTTTTTACTGTGCTTTTAAACATTTGTTCATTGCTTGGTTTCCTTTTTATTTAAAGTATAGCTAGTCTCTTTAGATAGTTTCCCCTCTTGTTAGTGGCTCTAGACTATGAGAATAGAATAAATCGATGAATAATGGGAAGACATCTGAAGATTTTTTCTCAAATGCATATACTCTCAGTGGAGAGTACAGTGTGTGTATAATATGACAAACAAACCTACATTCTCTATGCATCAGCTACGTACAAAAAAACTGAAATAAAAACATGGAACTTCAAGATTGTATTCAAGGTTAAATAGAATATATATGCTTTCCTTCTGGACAATAAACGTCTTCTTACCCTTCCTCTTCATTTATTGTGATTCTCCAATTTGCAATCCTATTTTCTCTATGATACTTCATAACATACTCCCACATTTAAAAGTTCACTTCTTAACCTAGAATATAATTTTGGAGGGAATTGGTGGAGAACAGTAAATTTAAATCAACTAGACTATTTTGTCTCCTATTATTATTTCTTTGGGACACTTATATTTTTCTCATTTCAAAGTTAGCTTACATGTTAATTTAAATTATCTTAATATTTTTTCAATTTTTTTGTTAAACTCTGATATGTTTACTGGTTTTCTCTTACCTTTAACAAAATGTATTTTCCATGCTTAAAAAGGTAATTTCAAATCTGAGCTTACCACCAAACTCACCTATGGCAAATATGTCTTTTTCAGAGAGTTCTTAGTCTCATCTACATAATAAATGATGAATTGATTCCCATGACTTTTGTTTCAGAGTGAACCACTCATCTTGCACTCTCGTATAATTTGTTGGTCATGCATCTATACTTAATTTTTCCCCATAACATTCCAGAGAAATGCTTCCAAAATACCTAGAATACTGATCCGTTTAAATCCAGAATTCAGATATTTTTGGAGTATGAGATGAGATATCTCAACTTTTCTTGTTTTACTAATCACCCTTCTGCTTTCATAGGAAATAGAATTTCCATTTATTTTCTTCTCAGACTTTTATTAGGAAACACACCTAGGAAGTTAATGTTTATAATTTGCAGAAGATTCAAACTTCTGGCAGATATACATATAATTGTCATATCTCTGTCATCAATATTTTCTACACTTTTATCGGGGTATGATTTATCTACACTGATTCTCATTTTTTATAACTCAACTTAGTTCTCTGCCATTTGCACATTAAGTATTTAGTGCAAAAATATGTTCAATTATTTTGAAAGACCTGAGAGAAACACAGTCATAGATTTAGTTTACCAAAGGAGAAAAATATCAAAAAAATAGTTGGCATGTATAAACAATGATCAGAATAATTATGTATGGGACCCATGAAGACGTATTTACTTTTGGCAGAATCTAATTGAAGCAATTTTTATTTATGTTATCAAATAAATGTATTCTGTTGTTTAAACGAGTCTCCATAATCTATTACTTCTATAAAACTATTTTAAGAAAAAAAATTGTATCACAAGTTTATACAAATAACATAGTTTTCTATTGGGTAAATGAGACAGATCTCACAAAACATTTACATTAGAAAGTGAATTCTAGGTCTGGCCTATGTGGCTCAGTTGGTTAAGAGTCTTCCCATGCACAGGGTTGGTCTCAGTTCCCAGTAAGGGACGTGCAAGAGGCACTGATGGATGTTTCTCTCTCTCTCACTCTAAAAAAAAACTCAATAAAACATATTTTTCTAAAAGAGCATTTTATGGAAAACAATGTGTCTTCTTTAAATTAATCAATAAGTTTGCTTTATAATATAATCTTAATAGGGATCATACATATATTTGCTAATGATACCAACTTTTGTAAGTTAAATGAGCTTGATCTT
Organism: Molossus molossus; assembly: GCF_014108415.1. Taxonomy (NCBI): domain Eukaryota; kingdom Metazoa; phylum Chordata; class Mammalia; order Chiroptera; family Molossidae; genus Molossus; species Molossus molossus. The sequence continues at coordinate 24,494,932 of NW_023425366.1, read as the reverse complement.
TGACAGTGTAAAATCCTTACTTCTTTACTTTTGTCATGAAAGTTGTATTGTTAATAATTGAATATGATGAGGCAGAAGCTTATGTTAGGTAATAAAATATGTTATTTTATGCATTTTGTTTTCTAAGTTTACTTCCAATGAAACACACACACACACACACACACACACACACGGAAAAGTCAATGCAGGTAGAGCATTCCCTTCTTTTATTTTTCAAATTTTCTAGCTGTAGGTACATCTTAATTTTTTTGAATTTACTCTATCTTTGGAACTGACCTCAAAATTTATGCATGCATGATCTTTTTTTAAACTTTATTTCATGCTAAGTACTTCAAGATATTTTTCAAAACAGGAAAATATATTAACTCAGAGAAATATACTGTTGCAATTTATATTAATACCCGAATCGTCCTGATCTCTGCTATTATGTGGCTTAAACCTCTGCTTTCATAAAAGACCTGTCTCTTTGCCACAGCCACATGCTGTTATATCTTTAGATGCATGCATCCATAATAAAAATGTCTATAATTCTAAAAGCAAGGGTCATACAGCTGGGCAATGCACATACGCTTCAGAAAATCTATTTCAAATCAAATCATTATTTTAATAGAGTTCTCCATTCCAATGCTACATCAAAATATACAAAGTTTCTCTAGAAATTTTACAAACATAAGGTTTAATAATAAACCTCAATAAGCCAAAGACTGCAAAATTAAATAATACATAATTTGTCCTGTAAGTAGGGTTAATTTTACAATTGGCCACACAGATTGGCAATTAATAGTTTAAATCCAACGTACAATAAGCAATACTTTAAAAATGATGTTTTTATCCCCTCAGTGACAAGTTTAAATTTATTTTGGTGAAAGAGATGGAAATAAATGTTGAGCAACATAAAGAATCCAATATCTTATAGTGGCAGATAAAATAATTCTATATTAAAAGATATTAATGAGCCTAGCTGGTGTGGCTCAGTGGGTTAGAGAGTCATCTCCTGAACCATAAGGTCACAGGTTGGATTCCTGGTTAGGACACGTATTTGGGTTACAGGTTCCATACCCAGCCCAGTCTGGGTGCTTGTGAGGGGAGGCAACCAATCAATGTTTCTCTCTCTCACATCCCCTCTCTCTCTCTCTCCTCCTCCCTCCCTTCCTTCCAATCTCTCCCTAAAATCAATGGAAAAAAAATATCCTGGGGTGAGGATAAAAAAAAGATAGCAATGATGCTAAATATAAATACAGTTTTTAAAGGATAAAAAGAAGTAATCACATTTGACCCAGTGATCCCACTTCTAGGAATATACCCTAAGAAGCATAAAACACCAATCAGAAAGAATATATGTACCCCCATCTTTGTAGCAGCACTATTTACAATCGCTAAGATCTGGAAACAGCCCAAGTGCCCATCAGTAGACGAATGGATCAATGTGGTACATATACACAATGGAGTACTACGCAGCTGTAAGAAACAAAGATCTCTTATCCTTTGAGACTACATGGAGGGACCTTGAAAGTATCATCCTAAGTGAAACAAGCCAAACAGAGAAAGACAAATTTCATATGATCTCACTTATTTGTGGAATATAATGAACATAACAATTTGAGGAATGGGGTAGTCCCAGAGACGCGGAAGCGGGGTACAGACTGACAATCCCCTAAGGAGTGGGGAGGTGGGGGAGGAATGAACCACAGAACTTATACGCATGTATGCATGAACAGTGGACATGGACAACAATCTGGGGAAGGGGCAGGGAGGGGAGGAGGAGGGAGGAATCAGTGGGGGAAAAAACGAGAATCATCTGAAACAAAAATTAATCAATAAAAAAAAGAAGTAATCACATAACTTCATTAAAATTCATTAGAATTTAAGGCTGCTAAGTCTAGCAATTACTTTCTGAAAACATTAACAGTTCTATGAATAAAAGAGCAATACTACATAAGTGGTTAATTGGAACCACAAAAGAAAGAAAAATTTTTCATGAATTTAGTTCTCTCTAAGAATAAAATGGAATGGCTTTTCATATGAAGAGAATAAGGTAACTCACATTTAAAATAAATTGAGATTTAACTAGTCATATACTCATAGATTCTCAATTTTGGAAGGGCCCTGTAGTTCTGATCATTTTATTCATTTTATAGATGGAGAAAGCAATGGTCAATGTCACAAAAGTCATTTCTTAGAAATGGTACAGAGTTTAAGTGGTCAGTGTAGGAAGGACTCAGGCTAGCAATGTGACATTGGGAGCACAGCATGACCTAGAGATGAGAAACCCTCACAAGAGGAAGAAGTGGACAACACCAGAGGTCAATGAAAAAAGTCAAAGTCACAGGTCATTGTGAAGAGAGTTCAATCCAGACAACTAAAACTAACATTTGAGATTTTGGAGCCAAAGTTCACATCAACATGAGAAACATCAACTGAGCCAAGAGTAAGAGGTGTCAGAGGCCCACATTTTCAGTGATTTTGCCTAACAAAGGTGGCCATGGTCTGCAAACATCTTCTCCCACACGGTGGCTTGTCTTAGCTTCTTAACAGGGCTTTTCACAAAACAAAAACTTTTGTTTTTGATCATTTAACTTATCATTTTTTTATGGATTGATTTTGGTGTAATGTCTAAGAAAGCTTTGCCTAGTGCTAAATACACCCCTCTCTTTTATTCCTAAAAGTATTGTGCTTTGTTTCTCTTACTATTTTAATTTTCTGAATTTATTTCAAGGTATCTAGGTTATCTTGTAGTTAATCACTTACCTTTTTCTTTTTGCTATTCTTTATTCTTATTCAATATTTTATATAATGATTACCATTAGTATGAAAACAATTTAAACATGATCTCCTCAAATATTACTTCTGTCCAATTTTCTTCCTTAATATCCCTCTGTTATTGAATAATTTATATGGTAGACCTGCATGTTATATGTCTTTCATATTTTTATTTATACTTTCTTTTCATCTTTTTGATATTTTATTCTCAATTATTTTTCAATTCATTATTTTCTCTTGAGGTATGTCTAATCTACTGTTATTACAAAGAACTGAAATCCCATATTAAGTTGCTGTATTTTTTCAATCTAAATTTTTATTTAAATTTAAAAAATTTTTCTCATCAATTTTACTTTTAAAATATATGTTAAAAATAATTTCTAGGGTGTAAAAATTCATTTCTGACACAATTAAAGTAGGATTTGGTAAGTAATCATTATATACCTGTACCATAAATTCTTTACTACTTTGAAAATGGTGATATAGAAAAAGTCTTAAGTACTTGAAGTGATAATCTTAATATATTGATGACACTAAAATATATAACTTATAAATACTTTAAAATATAATGTTCAACAACTTGGTCATTCATATTTTCTAATAATTTTGTGGGAAGTGAATATAAAAAATATTATGTAAAAAATAATTCTCCATTTATATATACATAAATATATCTCCTGGGAGTATTAAAAACATATAGGCAATGATTACTTAGCAAGCCACTGTTGATTTTTCCTCATACACAAATATTTAAGACAATGCTTCTCAGGATTATAATTTCATCACAAGCTTCTAAATGATTTAAAGTGATTTTGGATGATATATTAATTCTGGTTCACCAATGACAATAAAAGGAATGTCTGACTCAGCTGGACCTATACCATTTTTACATCTCTAGATTAATCTGTGACAGACAGACTTTCAGGTGATTCTTATGGAATGCATGATTTATAATCTTTTCCTCTTAAGTGTGGTTGTAACCTATGTCTTCCTGCTGAACAACAGAATATGGTAAAAATGTTGCTACATCATTCATCTGATTACATTACATTTTATAAAGCTGTTTGCTAACAGTATCTCGACAGAAAGACATTTCTTACTTGTTTGGTGAAGTAAGTGTCCACAATTGGGAAAACTCATATGGTAATAAACTATGGATGACATCTCAGGACTCTGGGAACCTTGAAGAGCTGAGGAAAATCCTGAAGCTCTCAGATCTACAGATGAAAGGAACTAAATGTTGTCAACAACTTTGTAAGCTTGGAAGAGGTCTCCAAGCCCCAAGTGAGCGCTCAGCCCTGGTTGATACCTTAATTATAGTCTTGGGGGAACTGTGCAGAGACCCAGCTAAGCCATGAGCACATTTCTGACCTATGGAAACTGTGAGATAATTAATAAGTGTTATGACCTGCTAAATGTGTGTAATTTGTTACACAGCAGAGAAAAGAAATAAATGCACTTCCCCCTCAAGCCTCCACTTGTTCTATGTGCCTCAGCCTTATGACCTTCCTTCGAAATTGCCATACTTCTTTAACTAGGTGCCACGATGCACGCAGACTCAGGTCCCATTTTCAAGCTCTTCTCTCTGTTCTTTGCTCTCCTACCACCTTAATACATGCACACTGTTCACAATGTTAAAGCCTAAACATCTCTTTATACTCATATCACATAGTGGTTACTCCCATTGCTCCCTCAGGCCCTTCAAAATAGATAAAGCCCATTCTCCTCAATCTAGTCTCAAAGCTTCATTAGCACAGAAAAGGTCACTGTTTCCTCTTCCTTCACATTTACTAAAAGGCTACACACATAGCATTTTATATGATTTCATTGATATAATGGATTCATGCATGAATGAGTACATTTTTGAATTACAGTTGGGATCTAGAGAAAATACAGTTCTTATGAGTCTCAAAAAAATCTATTTGGCATTTAAGATAAAGCTTTATACAATTATTTTCACTGAGCACAAAAATACTACTGGGGAATACAGTGGTCCCTCGCCACTTCGCGCTTTGACTTTCACTGCTTCACTTTATCATGGTTTTTTCAAATATATTCATTAAAAAGTTGATCGAGAGAGTAAAAATGATACAGCATGCACTCAGTTGTCTGAGTCAATTTTACTCCTCTGTATTACAATTAAAATTAAAATTACTGTACGTATGGACTGTAGGCCTATGTATTCAAGCACCCCCACAAATCCTTTAACTCCAGGTGCCACCAATGGACCACCCCTTATCTGTGGGCAATAACTTTTTCCAAAAAATTGGGTGTAGTGAAACCAAGCCAATCAGAGCATACTGTTTACTGATTGGCTATCCTATCCTCTTCTTATCCTGGCCACTAATTGGCTCAGCCTCATGCAGGTTTGTTCCTCTCATACAAGCTTCTACATCGCTACTCATCAGAAGCATCTTTGCCCTTATAACTGCGATTTCTGAGAACTTTTATCTAAGCCCCATGTGCTGCTCCTAAATGTGCTGCTTCAACTAAGCCTTCTGACCATGAAACTAAGCGCCAGAGGAAGATGCTTACCATCCAGGAGAAGGTGAAATTCTTAGATATGATCAAAGATGGCACGATAATTGTGGAGGTTGCCCACCATTACGACTTGCATGAGTCTACCATTCGCTCCATTCATAAAGATGAAAAGATAGTGCAATAGCTACTATCTCTGAACAAGGAAGCAAAGCGCATAGTGACAAGTTGTAATAAATTTATAGTGAAAATGGAGTCTGCCCTAGATGTTTGGATCAGTGACAACCACAAGAAAAACATTCCTTTAGATTCGTTGATCATCCAGGAGAAGGCGAAGCAGTTCTATAAACGCCTTATGGCAGACAAACCTCAACCAGGTTGTCTTCTTCTTCTACAACGTTCATGGATTTCACAGAGAGCAAGAGTTGGTTTGAGAAGTTCCAGAAGAGGTAGCATCTGAAGTGTCATTCTCCATGGAGAAGCTCCCTCTGCTGACCAGCCTGCAGCAGAGGACTATGTGAACAACATGTTCCAGAAGATCCTTGAGGAGGGCAAGTATCATCTAGAACATGTGGATGAGCTGCTGGAGACACATTTGAATTTATTAACTGACGAGGATCTGGTGGAGATGATTAAGTCTGCGAGTGAGGAGAAGGAAGCACAGCCAGAGGTTCCTGAGGGTCAGGAGATACTTGAGCATCTCTCACAAGTTGTGAGAACTATTAAGGGAGTACAGGACATGATTGGCGAATGGGACCCACAAATGATGTGTGCATCGTGGTTCCAGAACGCACTTGATGGAGCAATAGAACCCTACAAAAGCCTCCTCACGCATATGAAAAGACAGTGTCAGCAACTGCCTATCACAATGTTCTTCAGCCATGCACCCAGACGCCCACTGCCTATTCCTAGTGCTCCTTCAGCGGAAGAAGATGACGACGGACCTGCTGAAGTTACTGCACCACCTGAAGACTCTCCAACTGAGGTTGTGCCTTCAGAGGAGCAGTAACCTTGCTGTTCTTTGCTGTGCAGTACATCTTCATTGCTTCATTATCAAACAAGTTGCACTATTTTCAAAGGTTAGTGGTTGTGTGTAAAAACTGTGTGTGTAATTAAATGTACAATAATAATAATATGATGTTTGTAACATCTAATATGTCTGTTTTCTCTTATTTTGTCTAATATATTGGGTAATAGGAGTGTGATGGTGACTAAAGGGTGTTATTTCATGTCTAGAGGGCTCTAATAATGTTAAAAATGTATTTAGAAGGCTGTAAACAGGTTTTCTATGCTCTAACTGCAAAAATACTCAATTTATAAATAAAGAATCTTACTTTGTGGAAATTCATTTATTACGGTAGAATCTGGAACTGATTAACCATGATGAACGAGGGCCGACTGTATTGAGAAGCATATCTAAAACCAGGGGTGCTAAACACTATATACAGATGATGTATTATAGAATTTTACAGCTGAAATTTATTTAATTTTATTAACAAATAAATTCAATACAATATGAAAAATAGAATAATAGAAATAGAGCTGCTTGCCTTCCACCCCCATTCAAATGAGAGGAAGAGAACAATTAACTTACCTGGCCAGGCTTAGAATTTTCACACACAACAATATCATATTCCCTGGCAAGTTTGGGTGGGTTGTCATTGACATCCAGAACTCTAATACCCACTGTGACATGGCTCAGCAAACCAGGATTGTCTGCAAAACACACAGAGATGTATTTAGTATTTACATGCACACTTTAGAGGCTTGGTTTAAAACAAATCTCTTTAATAGTTTTGCTTGTCACTAGCTCCATATGCTGCAGCAGGACTTTTGGCAAAAGACAACTTTATGATGGCACTCTTTGCTAAACTCATTAACTTACAGAAAAATGAAAAATGAACACCAAGACACGACATGAATGCTAAAATGGTATTTTGTCATATCAAGGAAATTACATGTTATTCAGAACTGGAGTGGGAGAAAGTTGTCAGAATTCATTGTATGCTGTCAGAGTCTAAAGATGAACAATCCATTTCATCATTAATCTAAGAAAATCACAGCAGTTGGTTAAAAAAAAATCACACAATCTTTAAAAAGTTCAAGGTTCCATCTAAAATTTGGAGAAAATAGAAAGTAATGTTCTTTACATAAAGGATCATTTCATTCTTATGGAAGGACATACATAGTGTGTGTGATGTCAAGTCCTACTTGGGAAAATAAAGAATAAATTAAAATAGAACTTAGCAAGAATTCACATAGAACTCTGATAGATATGAAAATATAGTTAATACTTTAAAATGTGCCTTAAACACAATCTTTTCATTTTTTTCAATAAGATTATTAATTCTGAAATACAGAAAAAAAGGCAAATGTTAGGTTTATTTTACATGAAAAGCTATAAAAGCAGAATTCATGATGAGACATTTAGATCTCTTTCTTATTGCTAACATTTCTGTCATTATGTAAAATAATTCAAAATTAAAATACCAGAATAATATATTTTAAAAAGACTAGTAGAAAAGACACAGCATTTACACAGATATATTAATTTATCAAAGCAGAATATGAGAAGGCAAAACCCAAGCACATTAGGAGAAAGAGGTGTAAGTATAATTACAGAAGATACAGAGAAAATGATGAACTACAGAGTGCCACAGGTGGCCCTAAAAGAAATGCAAAATCTGAGTGAACCATAATAATAAAGAAAAAATAATTATGTAAAAAATAATATTTCCAAAGAGAAAGAAAAAACTTCATTAATTTAGATCCAGAAATGCTTATTTAGTTCAGCATTTAGGAAGGAAAAGAGGAAGGAAGGAGGAAGGGAGAGAGAGAGAGGAAGGGAAGAAAGAAAGAAAAAATTTAAAAACATAGCCCTGGCTAGTTTGGCTCAGCGGTTAGAGCGTTGGCCAGTGGGCCAAAGAGTCCGGTTCAAGTCCAGCCAAGGGCACGTACCTTATGGTTGTGGTTCTTCTCTGTCCCCGGTTGGGATCGTGTGGGTGGCAACCAATGGATGTGTCTCTGTTACATTAATGTTTCTCTCTTTCCCTCCCTTTCACTCTGTCTGAAGATAAATGTAAAAATATCCTTGGGTGAGGATTAAAAAAAAAATAAGCATAAATTATCCAAAAACTTAATGAATTAAAGGAGAAATGACAACCACAAAATATAATCATCTCAACACATACAGATAAAACATGAAATAAATAAAATACAATATCCATATATTCTAAACAAACAAAACAAAACCTTAGCAAACTAGGAATAGTAATGTGTCCTCTCAAACTCATCAAGAAAACATTAAACAAACAACAACAACAAATAAAATTACAACATACATTATTCTCAATGGTGAAAAACCACAGGATTTAAGGAACACAGTTATAAGAAACCTATAAATACATCTCACAAAGCATATGTAGGACTTATATGCAGAATACTTTATTGAATTTCACTAAAGATCTAAAAACATTGAGCCACATCACCAATATGGTTAGAAAACAAAATATATAAATAAAATTAGCCTGTCCAAATTAATGTATATATTCAATGTCATCTAATATAAATCCAATGAGAAGTGTTCATAGAAACTGAAGGCCAGTATCGAGATTTGTAAGTAGAAAGAATACCCAGACTTGCATAAAGAAGCACAAAAGTGGATTTTGAACTTGTATTAGAACTTAAACAATGTGATAATGTCAAGGGTATAGACAAACAGAAACAGAAAAGAACCAATCACAGATCCATTGTATATGGAAATTTAATATGTGGTAAGGATGATATTGCAGATCAGTGGGGAAAGTAGGATTGATCAAGAAATGGTTTTAGTAAAACTTGTTCTCTACATCATCATTATCATTATAAAATAGGCTATAATTACACTATACACAAAAATATATTTTAAATAATTAAGGACAATGGATAAAATCAAGTTATACATAATTTGGAAAAATATTAGTATATAACATATTAAGGTACATGAAAGCTTTAAAAACACAAAATGCACTAATTACAAAGAAAGCACTGGTAAAACTGATTATATTCAAATGTGACTTTTCTTTTTCAGTTTCTCCATATATGCCACAAAAAGTAAAATATTTCACAAAGTTAATAGATGTATTAAGGATCTGTACCTATAATACATAATGTAATGCATTAAATCAATTTTAAAAAAGAGACAGCACTATATAACCATGGATAAAATTAATGACAAGCATTTAACAGAATAGGTAATATAAATGGCAAATAAAAACATAAAATATTTTCAATATCATTAGTAGTTAAAGAAATGCAAGTTAATCGAAATAAATTACCATTTAAGACCAACTAGACTGATACAATATTAAGAAGTTTAACAAGATATCTCCAAATGCTGGACAGTATATAGACCAATAGTAATGCCTATAAATTAAAGTAACCCATATGTAATTTGTAGAGTTTTATATACTCATGCCCAAGATCCAGCAATTTCCCTGGCTTGTACATGTAAGAAAATTCTTGAGCACATATACTAACAGCACAAATAATGGCATAAACAACAACAGAAAAATACAAATTCTGACAAAAGGGCAAAATGGTTGCAATGGCTATAGTTATTTATACCATATGATATGTATTTATATCACAGAGAAAATAAATGAATAAAAATATGGCTACAATGTGGATCAATCTTAGAAACAAAGTGTTGATTAAAATATTTTTCTCAAAAATGTCTCAAAAGACTGTATCCAAGTACAGTAAATTTTGTAAAGCTAAAAAAACAAACAACATGCAAAACTAAGTAATTTCTTGTAAAACCAAACAATATATTAATGAGGATAATGTTCTCAATAATTCTGCTTCCTAAGTATAGCAATGTGTTAAAACCTGTTTGTTATTTTTTTTTGCTTTGCAATATCTTTGTTATATTGAATACTATATTAAATATATAAAAAAGTTATAAAAATATACTATATAGAAAATGTTGTAAAGATACTGAATAAAATAATAATAAAAATAATGAATACTACTTAGTCAAACCTCAGTTCTCGATCATCTCCTATCTCCAATAATTCGCTTCTCAATCCCACAATCCTTTCATGCTGATACCTGTATGATCAGTCATGGGTTTCTCAGGTGTCAAACGAAGGAGAGAATTGGATAGTTTGAGTCGGTTTACAGCTAAACTTCACGTTGTTTTCTCAGGAAACTGTGCTGTGAATATTTTCATGTTTTTTGGGTTTTTTTTTGCTTCTTTTTATTATTACATTTTCATTTTTACTGTACATTTTATTTTCCTTATCTAAATTTTTAAATTTACATTTCATGTCCTTTTTGTTTTTATTTTTAAAGTGTTTATTTATAGATTAAACAGTACATTAGACATGAACTGTAAAACAGGGAATCAGTTGGGGGGACTGCAAAATAATTTACATTATTTCTAAAATGGGAGAAAACGACTTGGTTTTCAAACAACCTTCTGGAATGAATTAAGTTTGAGAACCAAGGTTCTACTGTATAGAGAAAAGTTATAAAACATCTTGAAAGTAATATTTTCTGTTAATGGCATCATTTATAATGCCAAAATTGGCATTAATTAGTATGCTTGGCTATGTACAATAAAAGATAATGTGATACTTATATATTATATTAAAATTTTTATATTATAAAGATGAACATTTCCATAGAATAAAAACTAGATACGTGCTTATTTAAGTATTTACTTATTTATAGTGACATCTCATTATAAAAACAAAGCATAACTACAGCTTTTTTTACAGGATAATACTGACCATTACTTGATCTTTTAAAAAAATATTTTAAAACTAAGAGAGAATATTTAGTCTGAAGTCTCATTCTGTAAATTAAAAATTGATATTGATTCAGTTTAAATTACTTATCTTGGCAAAGTCAGGGTTATCATTAACTTCTCATGCCTTACTATTGTCACTATATAAATATATCTCTTCTGTTGTAACTATTGTCCATGACTTTTTTTATGTATTCTTATATTTCTAAACCAGGTATTTGCTCATCTTTTAAGATAAGTCAAAAGCAATTTGTTCTAGAAAAATGAGGCAACAACAATTTGATTAGCTTTGAATAATAGTGATAGGAGCTTTAATTGTCCCCACAGAAATGGTTCTCTGCCCCTTTGCTGAGCAGGCAGGGTTAGAAGCAATCTTCATGTATCAGAACAAAATGTTTTATAGGAGAGGATTCTGGAAAAACTACATTTTTAGAAGGACTAGAAAAAAAGAACAACTAAGTATCTGATTGTTTGCAACCATCAGTTTCTCACTGTGCCACATGTCGTGCTCATGCTGTCCTCTGGAACTAAATGACCTTGCACCCATTCCTCCTTCTGGAAGGAAAACCCTCTCTCCAAGTTGATCCAATATTATATTATATCTCTGTTGTACAAATACAAACCCACTATAGCTCTGTAGCACTTGTGGCCAACTGCATGCATTGTAGTATTATCTGCTCACTAATAAAATGAGCTAAATTTATATTCTGTGAAAAGTTCCTTTGGGTTTCTAGTTCTAATTTCCTATAGTCCTTGGGCTAGTGTTTTACCTTTGAAAGTCAATCACTTTATCTATAAAATGTGAACATATTCATGTGTGTTCGAAGTATTTTGCTACAGCAAAATATTAAATAATGTCCCTGAAGTTCTTTTTTTTCTAATATTCAAGTTCTATGATATTTTTAAATATATATATTTTTTATTAATTTTAGTGATGGAAGGGAAGAGAAATAGAAACATCAATGAGAGAGAAGAGAGAAACATTGATTGGCTGCCTCCTGCATGACCTTCACTGTGGATCAAGTCCACAGTCTAGCCATGTGTCCTGAGCAGAATCAAACCAGTGACTTCCTTGTGCATGGGACGAGGCTCTACCAACTGAGCCACACCAGCCAAGTAATTTCTGAAGTTCTTAATGCAACATTTCTGTTATTTTGGATATAAGTTTATATATATATATATATATATATATATATATATATATATACACACACACACATATACATATATATATATATAAATAAAGTATCTCTCTTGCTATACTAGGAGGAGGCGTGAGGGGTGATGACTTTATCTCTAGAAACTCTTTTCAATGTAGAACACAACTGCTAAAATCTGCATCAATCTTACCCTCCTTTAGTGCACTTTTTCTGGTAACCTGCCAAAACTGACTTCCCCCATCCCCGACATCTTCTGTCTTCAGTCATTTTGATGAGTTTCTCAGTTTTCCTGGGTCTCTTCTCTCCCATGTAAACAGCAGGTATGTGTTATTAAACATCTATTTATTCTTCCCCTATAAATATTTTATTACAGGGATGTCCTCTCCTCCAGAGCACTGGGCTAAACCATCAAAACCAGGTGTGTACCTGCACTTGGTGATGTTCATGCAAAGCTGAAATTGCCTGAGCAGTAACTGAGTCCATCTTTAAGCTGTATATGACTGTATAAGCAACTCCTCCAAGGGGTTTTTGGTAAAGGGGATACAATAACAAAACTGTATGAAGAGGGAAACACTAAAGATTTCAGTTTTTCTTTGCAAGAGTTAATTTTATTTTCAGATAGGAATTAAAGCCTATTCATGAGGACAGGGAATTCTGCATCAGATGGGGGTGGGAGGGGATGAAGGTGCAGGAAGGAGGAAAACCGCTGACAGTGCAATGTCTCTGAGAGAGCGAGAAAAGGCAGGACCCGGGGCACACGTGGAGAGGTGGTCATGAACATGGGGTAAAAAATTACTCCCATTCACCTGATGAAGGCAGATTTGTGCGAATTAAAGCACATAGTGCTAATTAGGTTGGTAGATGGAATGGCAGAAAACTGGAAACCCTCTTGATTTTTTCTTATTTTATAAGTCATTTGAGAAACAAGGTTATTTGCTGCATCTAGAGAAATTGGAAGAGATATTGAAAATGTGAGGAGAGAGGAAAACTATAAAGTAACTACCAGTGCTATATATACTTGTTTCAGTTATTCAAGGTTTTTTTTAAAAGAATAAACACATTTGTTCGAATTCTTCCAGAATTTTGTACTGTTTTGGCATAGTCCAATTAGTAAGCCCTTGCATGTATTGACATTTTATGAAAGTAAGTAAATAAAAAAAAAAAATAGAATGAGTAAATATTATAATTGCTTCACAAACTTCTCCCCATGTGTAGAACCCAAGAGATTTGAATGTAGTTGAGGGCAAGCACAAATAAAACATGGGCCTTGATGATCTTCTTTTTAAAATCCTCATCCAAGAACATTTTTGCATTTATCTTCAGATAGAGTGGGAGGGAGAGAGGGGGAGAGAGAGAGAAACATCAGTGGGAGAGAGACACATTGAGTGGTTGCCACCCACATGACTCCAACTGGGGCCAGGGACAAACCACAACCGAGGCATGTGCCCTTAGCAGGAACCGAACCCGGGACTCTCTGGTCTGCGGGCCGATGCTCTAACCGTTGAGCCAAACCAGCCAGGGTGAGCCTTGACGATCTTGATGACCTGAATAAACACATATATTTTCCCTAATAATTAATCCAAGTATAGGCACATTTCATGAATTAAATACAATTTTTAAAGACAGTGAATAAAAATGTTGGAGTAGCATTTTTAAAGTGACAATTCAAAGTGACAATTTCTCTCACCTTGATTATCAATGAGTTTACCCTAATTTAAGGTGGCATTCATCCTGTTAATATAAGTTAACATAGTATTTGTTGCTTGTTACTATAATATAGCAACACTGCAAAAGATGAGATAAAAAAAATTCAGAAAAGGAAAAATAACAGAGAAATGTAGATGGAGACCACATCATGTAAACCCAAATCCTAAGATGCATGTAATCTTGACTGGTATATAAGCCAATACATTTTTAACAACTTGCATAATTTTTGGATACTTCCCAGTAATCTATTACATGAGAACTGATAACTAATACACGGACACATACATATATAAACACATATGTCAGAAATATTTTATTTTATTATTTTTGATCATGCTTAAAGCAATACCAATTTCTTTGTGAGCTAAGAAAAAAGTGCCAAAGATAATGTTTTGCCTGCTAAAGGAAATTGCTAATCTCATAAAATTTTTGAAAGACAAATTTTATGTAACGAAATAAGCACATTGACAATAGCAAAATAATGTACAGATGCTGAAGGGACTTAAAACCACCCACTCTGTAATAAGGTTTAGTATTGCTAGATGCAGCTGCTAAAATAATGATGATAATAATAATAATAACAACCTCCATTTAAAAGGCAACAAGGAATGAATTCATAAAATCTAAATTTAATTTTCATCACCTGAAGTTAATAATAGAAGTAAATTTGAAATTTTTGGATCCTAATCTTTGAATATGTTTACCTGAGAATTGAAAAAAGACCCTCAAGCAAGATTCAATGAATAAAGACAATGGAAACATTGGTGACTGGCCTGAGTGATCTATATAATAGAAGTAGAATAAAAGCGCAATGAACTGAAGCAAATATTCATGTCAGTGCAACAACATGAAGTTGTTAGTGTTTAATTTGTGAGCTCTGGTGACAGCAGAGTCTTCCAGGCTCATCACATGAACAAATAATGTACCATCTCTGGACTTGGGCTCCTTTGGAAGTACAACTGTCATGCGAGCAATGGATGATACACTCTCGTTATGGTGTATTGATCAGGTGGAATCAGTTTTCACTGTCAGTATATGGAACAAGAAGAAATAGGATGTTTTAAGGAAATGGGACATGTATAGCTTAGTGATCACTGAATTGTGCAGTGAGTGATATATCTGTTGGGCAGTTAAAGTGGAGAAATGGAGGGTAATGAATATTCATGTTTATGAAAACATTTTCTTAGCCAAGTTCTATGTGACAAGAAAACTGCTAAATGTTTGGGAATTCTACAGTTAACCAAAATTAAAACAGACCTGATTCCTAGACTTGAGATATTCACAATCTAGTAGAGATGAAAAATACAACAATAAAATGCAATGGGTAGTGTATTTAAGACTAAAATGTGATAGAGCTATATTTAGGATGCATAAAGTTAGAGGCTAGAAGGAAAGAAGCAGTACAATGTGCCTGAGAAGTTGGAAAAGATTTCACAGGTGTGAGATTTGAAATAGTTCTTTAAATAACTGCTTGTAAACACAACAAAATGACTAGAGGGTATTAACAGATGAAAGGATCACAAAATTATCTAAACAACTTGGCCAGTTTGAGGACCTGTGTCTAAAATGAGATATACATTTTTCAGAGATTAAGCTGAGAAGAGAGAGGGCCAAGTCTTATATTCAAAAGCCACAAAGTTTCGTTGTGGAGTTCATTTCTGAGGAATCAGGACGTGTCTACGTGTGAATGTGCATGCCCACAAGATTAGAACTAAATGGACCTATGACCTAAATCAAACTGTGATCAGAAACGGTGATTGTTAAACTTAATTGACATTATTATCACATAGGTCAGTTGTTCTCAAACTTTAGCATCCATGAGAATCCCCCAGAGAGTCTGGGAAAACCTAGAATCCTGGGTCACAACCAGTTCCTAACGTGGAAGTGCCCAGCTATTTAGTGAAACAATATTCTGTGTGTTTCTGTGAGAATCTTTTTTTTTTTATCCTCACCCGAGGATATTTTTCTATTTTTTTTTTTTTGTACAGATAGAGTGGGAGGGAGAGAGAGGAAGGGAGAGAGAGAGAGAAACATCGACGTGAAGGGACACATCGAGTGGCTGCCACCCGCACGACCAACCAGGGCCGGGGACAAACTGCAACCGAAGTACGTGCCCTTAGCGGGAACCGAACCCGGGTCTCTCCGGACCGCAGGCCGACGCTCTAACCGCTGAGCCAAACTGGCCAGGGCGTGTTTCTGTGAGAATCTTTTCAAATAAGATTGACATTAAAATTGGTAGACCACAGAATAGAGGAGATTTTTCTCTATAATGTAAATGGGTCCCAGCAAAGAAAACATACAGATGGCAAATAAACATATGAAAAGATCTTCCACATATATGTCATCAGGGACATGCAAATTAAAACAAGAAGATACCATGATATACTCTTTAGATGGGCCCCTAGTACAGTCCCCTGTTTTCAACAACACTAACACCACCAAATGCTGGCAAGGGTGTGGAGCAACAGGAATTCTCACTCATTTCTGGTGGGGATACAAAATGAAACAGCCACTTCGGAAGACTATCTGTTGCTTACAAAACTAAATATACTCTTCCCATATAATCCAGCAACTGTACTCCTTGATACAAAGTAGTGTGAAACATCTTTCCATACAAAGATCTACACATGAATGTTTATTGCGACTTTATTCACCATTGCCAAAACTTGGAAGCTACCAATGTATCCTTCAGTAGGTAAATAAATAAAATGTGGTGCATCAGATAAGGCGATATTATTGAATGCTAAAAATAATTGAGCTATCAAGCCATGAAAAGACATGGAGGAACCTTAAATGTATATAACTAAGTAAAAAAACTCCATTTGAAAAAGCTACATACTGTATGTTTCGGTTATATAATCTTCTGGAAAAGACAAAACTTTGGAACCAATTAAAATATCAGTGGTTACCAGGGGTTGGGGTGGAGATAGATAAATAGGCAGAGCACAGAGGATTTTTTGTGTAGTGCAAATATCCTGTATGGTATTATAACAATGAATACATGCTGCTATACATCTGTCCAAACGCATAGAATAACAAGCATTAACACTAAGTTGAACTATAGACTTTGGGTGATTATGAGGTGTCCATGTAATTTTATCAATTATAACAAATATAAATAGATCCTTCTGATGGGGGATGTTGATAGTGAAGGGTGCTAAGCATGCATAGGGTTGGAGGGTATATGGGAAACTCTACCTTCCTCTCAATTGCTATGTGAACTTAAAACTGTTATAACATATAATTCATTTCAAAAAAGAATAAAATGTATTTTCAAAACAAAATATACTAGAAAAGGCACTGATAATGTGGCTGATGTTGAGGTTAAAACTAAAAAACAGTTGTACATGGAAGAGCCTCCAACATATTGAATAGGCACTTAGGCCAGGTGATCAGTGCATGACTGTGAAGTTTTCTAAACACAGTCTCACCACATGGTTGTAAAATCTTAACTAGTGCTCATTCTGTAGACTTGTTTATGATTAGAATTAAATTACATTTTAGTATTGCTCATTCAGGTGTCTCTAAGGCTTTCTTATTATCACCTATAAAATTCAGGATATTACAATTTATTATATTCTTTTACTTAGTAGATACGTATTAACACATTTCCCATTTGAAGTACTAGCAAATAGTGAAATAAAAAAACTTAGTAAAGCATATATTTAAGGCATTACTTAGGTAAAATGGGGCATTTTCTTTGGTGATGATTGCACATAATACAATTTTCATGATATATATGAACTCACGTATATCGTAAATCAGTTTCAAATATTTTTTGAACGGAGGTGAGATTTAGAGCAGTCTAAAGTATAGTTTCTGATCAAAACACCACCAGACTTGGACTTGATGTTATTATAAAATAACTTCCTATTGTTTCTGACAACACAATCATCATCTTCAAGGATTCTCCGCTTCCATGTTATGTACATGAAACTTCTTTCCAAAGAACTGCCCAATCTTTTCTGGATTTTTATAATATTCTTATTACCTTTTCTTGGATTAATCCATTTATTCCTTTTTTTTTCCAACTAATTTTTAATGAACCCTTAGCATTTAACTGTCATTAAATTGTCCTCAGGTGACAAAGAACATGCAAATGTACACCTATTGATTATTTTGAAAATGAAAATTAACCAAAATGGTCACAAATGAACCCACTCACATATTCTTTATAACACTCATTTAAAAGTAATTATTGAATGTTTCCTTTCAAAGAGAATTTTATGTTGCAAAATATCTGAATGGAAGCCATTAGAGCTAATTTTATAGACACAAAAACATGAAAAGTAGAATAGAAAATACTAACATTATATAATTATTGATTTGTTTCAAAGGACATTATAGAAATGCATAAACCACAATGAACTATCACCTATACCCACTAGAATGATTATAATAAAAAAGATACATAATAATAATAAATATTGGTAAAAATATAGAGAAATTGAACTTTTTACTGCTGTTGGGAATGTAAAATGTGGCCACTTTGGAAAATAGACTGGTAGATAAGTTCACCAGATGGTTAAATATGATTTCTGTATGTCACTCCTAGATGTATATCCAAGAGAATTTAAGACATGTCTACACAAAACCTTTCTCATTAATAGTCTTACTCTTCATATTAAGCCAAAAGTAGAAACACCCATATGACTATCAAGTGATAAATGGATAAATAAACTGTGGTATATCTATACTATGGATTTTTTTTTTCTGCAATCAGAAAGAATGAATTAATGACACATGCTATGATATAGATGAACTTTGAAAAATTACACACTTAGTGAAATGAGCCAGTAATAAAGAACCACACATTATATTATTCTTTTATATGAAATGCCAATAATAGGTGAATGCATTGCTATAGACTCTTCATGTCCCCTCAAAATTCATATGTTGAAACCTAAACCCCAGTTAATGGTATTAGGAGGAGGGCCATTGGAAAGTGATTAGGTAATAAGGATGGAGGCCTCATTAATGAGATTAGCGTTCTTATAGTAGAGACCTCAGAGAACTTCCTTGCCCTTCTGCCCTGTGAGGAAGTCATTAAAAGGCAGCAATGAATGAAACAAGAAACGGGCCCTCACCAGACTCTGAACTTGCCAGCACCTTGATCTTTGCCTTCCCAGCCTCCAGAACTGTGAGAAATAAGTGTTGTCATTTAAAGCACCTACCTTATGGCATTTTGTAATAGCAGCCTGAACAGACAAAAACATCTAGAGTAGTAATTTTCAACCGGTGTGCTGCAATAATTTTTAAAACATGTAGTTTCTGACTGTTTAATCGGGGACACTGACCTTTTTTTCCTTAGATTGTCAAATAAAAATATTACAACAGTCAACACAATAGCTGTTCCATGTCAATGAATCAAAAGTATACGTAATTTTTTTTTGTCAGATTGGCATAAGTTATAATAATTGTTTTTGGTGTGCCTTAGAATTTCAGTAATTATTTTAGGTGTGCCATGAGATAAAATAGGTTGAAAATCTCTGATATAGAGAAACAGAATCTGGACTAGTGTCTTCTAGGATAAGGAACATGGAAGAGTGTACCCTCTGTGGGCAAAAGGAAAAAAAGCATAATTTCATGTTACATAGCACTCTTCTCCAAGGTGAAGTGTTCCTAATTTCTAATATATGGATAGTTTTATCGTGAATACACAGAAATGTTTTCTAAATGCATACATAATTTCTACAAACAATTCTAGACAGGGGGTAATCTAGACTTTGGTTTATCACTTGATATGTAAGGGAAGACTTCATTGTTATGACAGTAAATCTATTTTCTTAGTTTCATTCTAATTTCATTTGAACACTGTCATACACAACTTTTTAAACAGAGATAGTTATTGATATTTATGCTTAGTTGTTTTTTGTTTTTTGTTTTCTACTGAACTTAGGTATTAACCAGAGTGCATCATTCTGGATGAAAAGGAACAGGAGTCTTCCTCAGCTATGTCTCACACACTTCTCTCAAAGAGGGGCTAGGCCTGCCTGTTGAAATTGCAAGAGTTACTAGTTTATAGCACATGTTCTAAATGATAATAGAAGCTTGACGAGGGGTATTATATTGATGAAATTATTCAAGAACAATAATCAATTTTCTTTTTTTCCTTCTAAACTGATGTATGTGAAATATTATTTTAGCTCCTTGATGACTTAATTGTAAGTAAAACATAAGTACATGACAGAGGAAGTGTCACAAGTAGAAAAAAAAAAACATGAGGACTAAGTGTCCATGACGTCAAATTTTCACCACTATGCCAGGATTAGAGTGAAGGACAATGTATGCAATTTATTCATTGTGTCTGACAATGAGTAAAACTGTATCTAATACATTCTGTTCACTCTCTTAGATCCTGGCATCAAAAATAAAAATGGTAAGAGACCTGCTTATGAGAAAATCTCAGTATAAATCTTTAGGTACAAGTGACATCTTTTCCTTTAATACATAAAATCAAGTCATATACCATTTTCTGAAGCAGCAACTGTGATGTTGTACCATGGAGTTTCTTCTCGATCAAGAACCTTTGTAGTCTTAATAGATCCAGTATTGGCATCAATATTGAAAAATCTGTCATCTTCAGCATTGTAGTCAATGAAGTATCTAGACAAGAAAATAGAAAATATTTTTTACTTAATGTTATAATAAAAAGCATATAACTGAAGCAAGAGAGGTATTAAAATAAACATATTCAAATATTTAAATATATATAATTTCTATATTTGGCTCTTAAGATTTGATTGGTAACTTTATATTTGCATAGCGTTCACGTCATTTTTTTTTTCCATCTCAGTTTGTCCTTAATGGTATGCTTAGTTTAATTACTAATTAAAAAAAAATACCTACCAAATTCCATGAATAGAATGGTAGACAGTAGAAACAGTAATTGATAAGGGAGAGAAAAAAATTACTGCTGGGAAACTTATAGTACAACAGAAGAAAAAAATTAAATACATAATGAAAGTTCTCTTTGCTATATGTACAAACATTTTAGGGTAGAAGGAAATGTGAGAGACTAATTCATATTAGAGTTTTATAATAGCTGAGGTTTGAAGATAAATATAAAATAAAAATCAAAACATTTTAATTAATTATTATTGTATGTCCATCACCTAGCACCCTTTTTTAGGTAAAGAATGAGAAATGAAATAAAGGGCATGGAGGTGGCATTACTGGCCACCATCATCTTCTCCAGTTGATGTAATTTGTCTGGGCTCTCTCACCTGAGGGGTGGCCTCCAGCTTACTTTGGCAATAGAATGATTTGAAAGCACTGATGTCGTTTGCATCTAGGGTTCATGAGACTTTGTATGTTTCCTCTTATTCTCTGCCACTAGCATACGAAGTACATGCCAGAGCCAGTCCATTGTTCTCAGAAGGAAGATGAGAGACACATGGGAAAGTTGTCCCAGTTCAGGAGCCCCAGCCTGGGGTAGAACTAACTACCTAGTAAATGAGCACGTGCGTGATGGAACCCGAGAGATAAACAGAGCCAGCAGACAAAAGCCAGCCTAGTAGAGCTGATCCTCAGCTAACTCACTGATGCACACACTTTCGATATACATTACTTGTTTTTTACTCTTGAGTTTTGGGGTTTAACATTATTCAGCAATAGTTAACTAACATAAATGTGAATAAATAATAAACTAAACAACCAAGTGTTCTAGAAATGTTGCAAACCATAAAGAAAAAAGACTTCTTTCCTCCCCTTAAATCTCTAATACTCATTCCCTTTTCATTAGTCCCAGCTTAAACAACATTGTATCTAGACTTGAAGAAAAAAGTCAACTATTATGTGAAAAGTGTCAGGGGAAGAATATTTGAATACAGAAAACCAAAATGCAAAGATCCAACTTAACAAAAAAGTTTGACTTGCTTTAAAAACAAATGTATTTTTCATAGTAGCCAGCAGAATGAATTAGGTTGGATGACAAACAGTAGTACAAGAAAGTAGTATAAGAAAGTTGTGTCACACAAGGTAAGGAGTTTTACTCTTTAAAAAAAGCAATGGTGAGTTAAGCCAAGAGCACGTACCTGATCAGCGTTGTGCAGGAGGAGGCCAATCAATGTGTCTCTCTCACAATGTCTCTCTCTCTCTCTCTCTCCCCCCCTTTCTCTCTCTCCACTCCCCTCCCATCCCCCTTCTACTCTATCTGAAGATATTTGGAAAAATATCCTTGGGTGAGGATTAAAAAAAAAATTAAAAAGCAATGGTGTTCCTATATCAGAATTTATTTATGTTATGAAAAAAATCACAGTTTATACTTTAAATCTTGAATTATAGAATTGTAAAAACAGTTCAGAATAGAAATTATGCCATGTGGGGCAAAGGTGGGGAAAAGGAAGGAAATAGAAACATGTGTATAAAATAATGCTAAATATCAGATACAACCTATAGAACTTTTTTGTTGAAGTGGCAATTGTAAAGGGTAGAAATTACAAATAACTCAGTTTGTGTGTATTGTCTGTGCGTGTTAGGTCTACCATGTAATTGATAAGTCCATTTACTGAACTGGATAAAGAGGTAGGGGAAAAACTCTAGTCAGCAGAAAAATAATTTGGGAGAAATCAATCATTTTGACCCATTATGCCTTAGATGTCAATTAGATAAGCATGTGTAATAAAAAGCAGAGAATTTTAGACATAGGTGTGAAGTTCAGGTGTGTTTTTTGTCTTTTTTTTTATCCTCATCCGAGGACATTTCTCCATTTTTTTGTTCAGATAGAGTAGGAGGGAGAAAGAGAAAGAGAGAGAGAGAGAAACATTGACGTGAAAGGGACACATCAAGTGGCTGCCACCTGCACAACTCAACCAGGCCGGGGACAAACTGCAACCGAGGTGCCCTTAGCGGGTACTAAACCCTGGTCTCTCTGGACCATAGGTTGATGCTCTAACTGCTGAGCCAAACCGGCCAGGGCTCAGGTGTGTTTTTTGAACAGGAAATATAAGTTTGAGATCTATCAGCCTAAATTTAAGGTAATGGGAACGTATAATTTCATCACAAAGAGAACTGTGAGAAGGAAGTGAAAGATTTGAGCACTACAGCACCCAACCTTTTGAGTGGAGAGCAGCTGGCATCTATGTAAAAGGAAGTGCTGGCAAAAGGAGAAGCCAGCCCAAAGGAAGAGAAAAAGAGGGAGAGCGAGGCAACAGAAAAGCCAGGTGGGCATCTTTGGTGAATTCTGTTGAGTGAGGTTAGTCAAGGTTGATTGGATTTAGCAGGATGAACATGATTGTTTAACTTGAGAATAAAACTTTCAGTGAAATATGAAAGGATGGGAGTGTTATTACAGTGGATTCAAGAGTATATTGAATGTGAAGATATGAAGCCCGTGAGTCATAACACTTTGTTGGACATCATTACCTGAAATAGAGATCAGAAAAATGATGCCTTATGTCATTAGAGAAGTGTGTTCAACAAAGTCATTTTTTTCTGGGACTGGAAATCTTAAGCATTGTTTCTCTTAAAGGAAGTGATAATTTTGAGAGATTGAAATATCTAAAAAGGGGTGGGTTCCAGAGCACAAATATGAGAATATTCATTAAAAGTAACAGAGACGCTCCTTCCATTTCAGTGCGAAGAAAAGCTCAGAAGTTGGGTATATATATATATATATAGAATAGAATAGGTAATTGTGGGGATGGCAATATCACAAAATTAATCTTACTTTCTGGAACAGAGTATAATTGGAATACAACCCCATGCCTCTCATAGACATTATGCATTAACAAGATATATAGAACATATTGCTAAGATGTGACACCTTCTAACTGCCTGTGGATACACATGCCCAAACCTGGCAGAAGACATACCACCACCATGCAGATTAAGACTATGGAACGTTCCACTAAAATCTAGGAGATCATTTAGTGAAAATAACACACATAAAAGGACAGGATATATCACTTGCAACTCTGTGATCAAAACAAGAAATTGACTGTTGTCCATTGATTGTTCTAATAATAACTACGTTTTAATTGAAGGAAGTTCAACATGAAAAAGCAATTTAAACAAAAAGTATTAGTATAAGGCAAATCGGTCTCAGAGAAGAGACACCAGGTTCAAACACTACAGAATAGTGGGGGAGAGACATGTCACTGGGCTTTTCAAATGATTAGGCCACGGCACACTGAAACTGATTTACTCTTCCTTGACTTGACTTCATATCACAAAAAAACCTTCTCCCAATATGTCTAACCCAGAAGCCCACGGCAAAACTGATGAGGGCTAAACTGCTTAGGAGATGTGAGAAGTTTCAATGAATGAAAAGAATAGCATCCCTTGAAATATAATCAGTCAGCAATCTGGTTATTATGCAGGAGTGGGCAAAAATATTAATAATAATAAATAATACCACACTTAATAAGTAAATAATAAAAGAATAAATTCTGAGTTTCATGCTCACAACTGTAAACTGACTTTTTCCCACCCCTGTATTATCTGAAGTTAGTTTCCATTTGGGGGTACTCCAGAGGACAAGTTTCTATATCCGAAAGTTGGACCTGAAATTGAAACTTATTACTCGACATGAAATTTTCCTGCAGCAACCAGCAGAAAAGCTCCGGATTATGTTTCTATCAATACACCTCTTTGAAAATGGCACATCATGCCCAATTTAGGAATCTGATTACTTCAGAACTGTCAGTCTGAAAGAAAATGGGAGTTTCTTCCATTTGTAAGCTAAATTAGTAACCAATGAACATAGACAATAATACTGTGAAGGGGGCGGGACAAGAGCAGGTAGGAGGGTGTATATGGAGGAAAAAGAAATATCTGTAATAAAAAATAATTAATTTGTTAATTAATTAATAAAAAATAATCTGAAAATATGTAGTTTTTTAATCAGAGTAATCCCCTCTCTTTTACACACTTTACACAGAGCTTTGTAATGTAAGAACTAGTATTAGTGCTTAAAAGCTTTTAGAATAAATATTATTTAAATTTAAAGAATAAAACCTATATTTAAATCTTTCTTAAATAGTTGGTATAGTGCTAGGCATAGGTCCTCTG
Organism: Molossus molossus; assembly: GCF_014108415.1. Classification (NCBI taxonomy): domain Eukaryota; kingdom Metazoa; phylum Chordata; class Mammalia; order Chiroptera; family Molossidae; genus Molossus; species Molossus molossus. The sequence continues at coordinate 24,470,023 of NW_023425366.1, read as the reverse complement.
ACTCATGTTATTTTATTTTTAATTTTCTTTGTAACCTAACACCCTTGAGAAATCTTCAACATAAGGGCTAGATGTCAGCTATGTTTGAATACGAAGAGTTTTATTCATGGAGTTGCAATTGAATTTCAGCTCAGGGAGAAGTAAATAATTTTGCTTAACTACCCTTGGATTTCTGCCTAGCCATAGAAATAAAAACTCAGAAAAAGGAAAACAAATATATTAGAAAACAGAAACTATTCAAAATTATATTAGGAGATTCAATGTATAATAATTTAATGCTAACTATTTAAAATGAAAAAGTGGCATTGGCTATATTAAGCTGTTTATCAAACAATAAAAAATAGATGACAATATTCTCAGTAGGTAACTTTCAAATAATTTTTATAAGAAAATTAATTTATTTCCTTTTACAATCTTTCAAAAAAGTAAACATAACATCTTAATACTTTATTAACATATATATATGTATGTGTATATATGTACATATATATATTTTTTGTGTGCAAATGACAATATTAATTTGATATTATGAAAATATCCAGTAAATAGAATATCTAGTAACCATTTGGCAGAGGATATAGATTCTAAATTGGGATTAATGGTAAAACTTAAAAAATTAGAGATTTGAGAAATTTTATATTCTAATCTATCATTTAAAAAATAAGCCAGTGTAAATTAAAGCTGGAGTACATATACCTGAACAAGACATTTAGAGATATTCTTCAAATTCTACTCTCCCCCTTAATACAGACTACATAGGGAGATCTGTGAAAATGAGAGAAAATACATGTATACATATATGAGCTATTTACAAAGCAATCTAGTAAAAAGTAATGTAAACTAACATGGAACACTTACAATGTACTGTTTTTCTAAATATTAGTTCATTACATATATAAAACAACTGGATGGGATTGTTAGTATTATAGCCCCTTTACAGAGCAGAAAACTGAGGGACAGAGTGATGGGGAATGAGCTCCAACATCAAGGAGCTAGCAACATCAAGTGCAAGAGAGTAAAGTAGAATCTAGGTCTATTACACAATATTTATAAGCTCAATTTCTAAAGAGTAGACAATATTTGATGCTTTATATATTCATTCAAAATTATTTATTTGAGGGAGTACAGGAACTAAAAAATATTAAAAAGAGAAGAAACAGCAAGACCTGAGAATTATTTAGATATTGATTTATTTAGGAAAACAAGTATGCAAAAAAGAAAAAGAATGTATTTGCAAACTAACATGATCGATGACCCGAGAATAAATATGTTTATATTAATTCAATGAGAAAATTGAAAATAAAATGCATTATATTTAAATATGATAAAAATTCATTATTCTAATTAGAATATATGAGCCAACACTTGGCAAACAAGTTATGATCAAGCAAATATTCACTCTCAATAGTGATTACCTGTATTCAAGTATTTTCTTCAGGAGAAGCTACTTTAAACCAATTACCCAGTTCATCATTTGGCACTCAATTTCCCTTTGATTATGTAGTCATAGACTCAAGAAAATTATAGTCATGTTAAAGTGCATTAAAAAAGTTATTTTTCATTTTGATAACAAAATTTTACTCCTCAGAAGCACTTATAATTTTGATTATAGTTTGTCCATTTCACTGTGAAAAATTAATGGAAAACTTATGCAATGAAAATCTTACAGTGACTTGGAGAAACATCAATTGATTTAAAGTATAAGGGATTTCTCTCAGATGTCACACTTTAGATACTTGCAGACACAAAACATGGGTGGTAAAGCAGATTTATTAGAGATTTTGCCTCCCAAACAACTGTTTTTGTAAGTTTGATTGACCTTGATTAATAGATGGGATCAAATTTAATCAGTATACACCCTGTGGGATACTTCAGCAGCTTGGCCTTGCCTTTAACAAACAACAACCAAACAAAAACCACGCCTGCAGTATAGCTCAGATTCCTTTAAAAAATTTAAGGTTCCCTTTGTTAATATTTGGGATACAATTTATCCCACAAGTTGTGTGCCCAGAAAATATTCTTTCCAAAAAATAAAACATAGAATCTTGTCACCTGATAAATAGCATATTGTACTCCATAAATTGGACAGGACACCAGACACATAGATATTTTGGAAAGCTTTTCAATTTTCTGAACCAAAATGATCTTGTGAAACAAAAGCATCTAACATAAAACTGCCATGTAAGAACAATGTTTCTTCATCTACTATTTACTCCTCTAAATCACTAAAATATTGTACATTCAAATAATCCTGAGTTCTATAAATGCTATTGAACCATTTAAAACATTTTCTATTTCTTTGAAATATTCACAGGGAAAATCTTGGTGTGTTTATTCTCCAATCTCACAATAGAGTGCCCCTGAGCCAGGGGTTAGTAATTCATTCCAGGCCTATATGAGTTAGTTATACCAGTGTGCCCAGAAAATGCATTCTCTTCCTGGGATCAGGACTGTGATTTGGGTAGGTTACTGCTATATGCTAAGCTGTTAGATAAATTTGAGCCAAAAGAAGGAAAAAATTTACAGGTCTTCTGTCTTTATTAAAGTATGAAAGTAACCATATTCTTATCCAATCTGTATGGTTAGTTATCTGTGTGATTTGGGGTCAGTCATTTGTTCCTTAGTTTATAGATATTTTCATCAATATAAGAACAGGGTTGTCTCAAACATCTTTAGGTCTCTTTACATTCTCAAATGTCATATTCATAGGACATTTAGCAGTAAAGTTCTTAATCAATGTACAGATGCTAACTTAGGCTATATGGAATGTGATACAATTATAAAATACAAGTGATAGACAAAGACTTCTGGTTTTAAGTAGGATATTGTTTTTCCTCTATCATTACTCAGTTAGATTTAAATATCCCTAATGAGTCACCTCCCATGGAGTATAAGACCCATTGATTCTACATCTGGAAATTTATCTGAAGAAACCTAAAACACTAATTAGAAAGAATATATGCACCCTGATGATCATTGCAGCATTCTTGCACTAGCCAAGATTTGGAAACAGCCCAAGTGTCCATCAGTAGATGAGTGGATAAAACAGCTATGGAACATTTACACAGTGGAATACTACTTGGCCATAAAAAGAAGAAAAATTTGTCTGTTGAGACAGCATGGATGATGAATCTGGGGAAAATTATGCTAAGTGAAATAAGCCAGTCAGAGAAAGACAAATACCATATGATTTCACTTATGTGTGGAATATGATGAACAAACTGAACTAACAAGCAAAACTGAGACAGACTCATTGATAAAGCAGGTGTCTCACAGCTAAGGGGAGAGAGGAGCTGGGGAGGTGGAGGGATTGAGCAAAAAAGAAAAAATAGAGAACTCATGGACATGGATAAGAGTGTGGTGATTTCTCAGGGAATGAGAGTGAATGGATGTGGAGGAGGGTATAAGCAGATAAATGGTGATGAAAAAAATAATAAAATACAGAGAAAAAATAAAATCACTTAAAAAAAAAAAAGACGACAGTTTTGTCAGGGTATATTAAGGCTTGATATTAAGGGTCCAGTTAAGGTATACTTGCTTCAATAAACTAAACTTTTATAAGCAAATTTGGTATACAGAATAAAACATGTTTTAGATGGTATCTTTCACATGAATATATTTTGTAACGATTTCTGGCTATTCTTGGTCCTTTTGAAAGTTTGAATCCTGCATTCAAACATTCTTAATCTTATTTTTCTTTTACTCTTCATCTTTGCAATATAACTTTATTACTCTGAAATATCTCTTAATTTTGCTATAACAACATTCAATGTTAATGCAGTATTTCTAACTCCCACCTCATCATGAGCTATGTGGAAATTTCACAGAAGTCCAAGAAAAACAAACACACTAATAAAGAAGCAGTGATTACACTGGGGGCATCTGCTCACTGAGATTAAAATTAAACCCAAAATAGGCTGAGCAAAGACTTCTAATTCTCTGCAATTCTTTTCTTTCTCTTTTTAAAAAGATATTTTAGAAAGTATTATTTTTAATTTGGCAAATATTTTCAACTCTAATCACAATTGTATTCCTAATGTTAGAATATACATAGGCTATTACTTCCTAAATAGTGCATGTTGAGAATTTGAAACAATTAAGCACAATATTGTTATTTCTTTCTGATTGCTTTAAAGTTATTATACAGAGAAAACATTAAAAATGCTAACAATAAGTAAATGTATAGATAAATCCAAATTATAAATCAGAGTGGAAAAGAAGTTAGGAGTATACACACACACATACACACACACACACAAATTCACATTAAAGCTCTTTATCCCATGTGAAATTAATTGAGGACTTCAATAATTTCTTCATGTTATACTTAATCAAGTACTATATGTCTTAGTAGTATTGTATTTACTACCATATGTTGTAATATAAAAAGACACTTGACCCTTTTCAATATCTGTTTTTTCCAGTGTATGAAATGCATCCAAATAGTAGACCCCAGGTCCTGGCATTAATCAATGGCTTTCTGATCACATCCATCTGTTTCCCACTTTGTGATACCTGACTTCTATAAATGAAATTGTTTATGATTATTAGCAGTAGTAGTTGTTGTTAAAATACATAAGAGGCCTGGTATCCTGACTTTAAAACCAAACAGTGTCTTTGGAGTAATGCAAAACTGGATTTCAATTCTGGATCTGCCACTTTATCACTTTGTAAACTTGGCCAAACTATTTAACTTCTCAAACCTTAGTTTTGTCATCTGTAGAGTGGGACTAATAATATAGACTCTTTTGGGTTCTTACAAGGATTGTTGGTATGTTATATAAAGCCCCTAGCTCACAGTTAACAAGTCATAAACAGTCACTCTTTTTAATAGTCACATGATACAAGGTCACATTTCCAGAGAGCTTTCCAGCTTCTCATGTCCAACATAAGATTGCTCATCCTGCCCTGGCTGCATGGCTCAGTTGGTGGAAGCATCGTCCTTTTGAAGCATCAAAAAGTTGTAGATTCCTGGTCAGGGCGCACACCTAGATTGCAGGTTTGATCCCAGTTGGGGAGTAAACGGGAGGCAACCAATTGACCTTTCTCTGTCACATTGATGTTTCTCTCTCACTCCCTTCCTCTCTCATTGTAAATAAAAAAATAATAATAAAACATATCTTCAAGTGAGGATTAAAAAATGTATATGTATGTATATATACATTGCTCATCTCTCGGTAGCTACTTAGGAGAGTCTGATTTCCATTTGCAGCATGCCAGCAAGTGAGCACAGCCTGTTTAAATCAAGGGTTTCTTCATTGCAGGTAAATAGCCTGGTTCTGGTTTTACTTTTTAAAAAGGTGGTGATTATATTGCTGCCAATTGCACATTCTTGTTTTGAATCGAAAGAGACAAAAGCTAGGCATGGTATGCTCTCAGAAATCTGAAGAGTCTTACTAATAATTTAGAAAATTGAAATACAAAAGACTGAAGTCAGGAAGCTTTTCACAAATGCCTGTAAGACTCAAACTCCCTTTCATTATCAATTCTACAAACTTGGAGTTAATTGCATTTCAGGGCACATTCCAGGGTACATCTTTTCACTGTGCTTTTTCTTAATTAGTACAAATGTTTAATCCCTAAGAAAGGTGGAAGTATAAGGCTTGCTTTTGTGTTTGGTAATGTTTTCTATTTTTCATTCACTGTTTGCACCCAGAGGCCCATGTGAATGACACATTTTTATTGAAATCAAGAATAAATATTATGTAAATTATACCCTGAAAAAGCAGCTATGGAGTCTAATTACTTTAAGGTAGCTTTAGAAGGATTTATTTTGGTTGTCTAACTAAAACAAAGCAGAAAGAATACATATGCTAATGGATTTGTGCTTCTCAGTATTACAATTTGGAGACAACACACCCATCATCTTTGCATTCCAACAACTGGGAGAATGGATTTAACATAGTGGGTGTTCGGTTAATGCTCCCAATAATATGGAGCAAGTACTGAGGCAATTAATAATAATGGGATGATAAATTATGTATAAATTATTTATTTTACTAAAAAAATGTATATGTAGAAACATTGCATGACTATGCATGTATGTGAAACATATGTACTGGTATGCATTTCCCAAAAATATCTTTTCAAAATCTCTTTTCAAGAGTATAAGAGCATTCCAGTTTTACCAATGTACCAGCCAGTTTGGCTTAATCTGCTGGGTCTTTCAACATCAGCACTATTGACATTTTGGACAAGATAATTCTGTGTTATGAGCACCATCCTCCCCCAGTTGTGACTACCAAACATGTCTTCAGACATTGTCAAATGTCCCTCAGTGGGGGAAATTTGCCCCTGGGTAAGAACCATTGTTCTATGTGGAATGGGGGTTTGGGGGTGTGTGGGCATCAATAGAGCAACAATGAAAGAAGTTTGTTGAACAACTAAATTTTCCCTCCTTTGACCAACTTTTTGGCACATATATGCCACTCTTCATAGCATTTAAAGTCTTCATTATTTATTTTGAATTGAAAATCTTCCCACCATTGCTTTGATTTTAATTGCTCATACTTTGTCCTTTCTTCTCTTCCCCACTGATACTGCTGCCAGGATACATTTCAGTTGTCAGCACAAGGCCTTTTCATGGTCTCTCTCCAGCTTTTCTCTACAACCTCAGACTTGGTTTTCTCACACAGGCAACCCAAGTTTCTCACATGCACAAAAACTACATTTCTTTTCTCTCTCCTTCATCTGTCTCATCCTTAACCTGAGTTTTGAGCTTCAATTTAATCTTCAACTCATTCTGTCTACAAGACGTTGTGCATACTTTTTCTCGGCACACTTTCATATCTTTATCACCCTTATCGAAGAATGCATGTTTTTCAAGTGTATCTCTCCACTGGACTTCAAGCTGCTGCTGCTCTGTGTGCATTTGTTAATTCCTTTATCATGAGGACTATGGTAATATGCCCCCATATGAGAGGTGTTTAACTATCACTTTTAAAATTGAATGTACCTTCCACCTCTTTTAATTAAAAGTTACAGAATACATCATTATCATTCTGATATTCAAAAGAAAGTCTTACCAATGTTTATCAAATACTTTATATGAAACAGCAGAAAGGATTTTATTCTGAAAGGTGTTAGCTCCTTTTGGTTAAAAAGAAAAAGCCACATTTGCTAATATCCTTTATAATGTTACAGTTTTTAATACAGTTAGACAAATTATGCTTACTGTTAAGTATCAATGTCATTAAAATATGGCATTCTACGGAATGCGGAAGCATTGCAGGCTCTCCTCCGGTTGGGAAACTAAGCATGTTCGACCCCTATGTCCATCCCTTAATTACAGATGGATTTCTGTAACTGGGTTTATGCATATTATTTTGTATACCTTGCCCATCCTGCTTCTTTGAGCAGTGTCTAGCTCTTGCTCTCAGTGTGACAGAGGGCTACCAACGGACAGGGTGATCCTTCTGCACTCACAGATGAAGCAGGGTTGTTGAATACATACATGTGTGCACAAAACATTCTTTCTCTCCATGCATGGGTATTGTGGACATGTTTTATTTTTTTTTTAGCTGAAACAATCATGCTTACATAAAAGGAACTTGAGACCCTTTACAAACAGTATGTAGACACCAAGGGGGAATGTTTACTATATCAGCTTTTGTTAAAATAAATGAGAACTCAAGAGAGTCAGAATTAAGATGGAGAAAAGCAGACAGATTTATTAAGAATTTTAAGCTTTCGGGGGCCTTAAGATTACCCAATGGTTTATATGTAGGGTAATGAAAGAGGTCTTCTACATTTGCACAGTCTGGGATTTTGTCACAATTGAGACAAAAAAAATCTTTCTGATTATGCGAGAAAAATTTTAATTATCTCCACTGCCTGAACATACTAACATAATAAAATATTTACTGAACATTTACTGACTGTGCTAATTACTGTGTATCAATCTAATTTAATTCTATCAACATATTTATGCAGCATCATTATTCCTTGTTCATATATTTAGAATTCACATTCCAAGGTTCAATGACAATATAAGATTACACAGCTAGTCAGTCCATACTCCAGAATTCCCACACCGGTCTTCCTGTCTTCAGTCTAGTCTGTAAGTGAGCACTGTAGGCAGCCTTGGACAAGTTGACGTTAACTGACTACTAGGTGCAGGCCACTATGCTGAGCGCCTTAGGAACACTGCTTCATGCTTTCTCACAATAACTGAGAGACAGGGAGTAATTTTCTTCATTTACAGGTAAGGGTAGATGATTTCTTATAGGCACATAGCTGTTGTAATAGAACCCAGAGTCAGATAAGTGTTATTCCCAAATCTGGCCCTTTTGTAATATATCTATATTTCCTACACTAAGGGACCAAAGTTTCTCTACTTTGTGATTAAACATATCTACAATTGTTTCCAGTCAACTATATTCACATCTTTTAAGTCAAATGGAAAAACTACTCTGTGTGATCAATGATGTACTCATGGAGATACATTCTTTATTTTTTTTTATTCCTCACCTGACGACTTTTTTTTTTGCATTTATCTTCAGATAGAGTGGGAGGGAGAGGGGGGTGGAGAGAGAGAAATATCGATGTGAGAGAGACACATCGACTGGTTGCCTCCAGCACGACCCAACCAGGGCCGGGGACAAACGGCAACCCAGGTACGTGCCCTTAGCGGGAACTGAACCTGGGTCTCTCTGGTCCACAGGCTGACACTCTAACTGCTGAGCCAAACCGCCCAGGACATGGAGATATATTCTTATTTATTTATTTATTTATTTATTTATTTATTTATTTATTTATTTATTTTTGTTACAGATGTTTCTCCTTTTCCCCCCACTGATCCCCCTTTATTCTTAATGTGACAGAAACCCATCTGCTTCATTGCTCAGTTAAAGAATCAGTAATATAATTTACTTGTATTAATAGAGAAATTACATAGAAAGAACATATTCTAAGTATTCTTTTATAAATTTAAATTACTGTGAGGCAACCAAAATATGTATATGACTAAAATTGTGAAGCGTAACATACCTTACTAAGCTATTAGCACTGTCGGGATCTTGTGCCAAAACCGTGCCAACGACAGTGCCAACCTTGGCATTTTCATAGACTTCCATGATGTAGGAGGGCATGGAAAACAGTGGTGGTTCATCCACATCCCCAACGATGATCTTCAGCATGGTAGCATCTTTGAAAGGACCCAAGTGAGAGAAGCGAAAATCAAGGTGTGTGTTTGCTCCTTCTATGTTGAGGGTGTAGGACTTCTTTTTCTCATAGTTCAGTGGCTGCAGGGGAGAAACAAGATTCAACATTATGACTGTTAATCACTTTTAAACAAGCATCTTTTTCTATTTCTGAAATAAGCAAATATGACTAGATGTAAGTCCATATGTTTTCTTACAAAAGACACACAAAACTGTAAGTTTATATTACTAATAATATGAAAGTAGAAATCAGGGACTCAAGTCTGGAATCAATTTCAGCTTTTCATAGCCATAAATATGATGATAACCAAGTACGAAAATATTCCCACGGGAAAACTAATATTGCTTTTTGGAAACTCTCATTGTTGTCTCCTCAAGTAATAACTTTTTTCTCTCTTTTTGCGAACCTAACCTACATGATTAATTTTAAAAACAATTGCTACTAATTTGTTAAATTTTAAAGATTCTTTTTATTTGCATTTTGTGTTTCAACAATTTATCTCATATCATTGATTTGCATCTCTCATAATCTTATTTTTTTACCTTGCTGATTTTAAACTTTTATCATATTTAAAAATCAGATTCATTTTTAAGTTCTCAATTTAATAATATTTTCTTTATGTTTTAGCAAAAGAAAATTATACAGACTTTTGAATTTTATTTCTGTTGTTTTAATTGTCTTTCATTTATTTTCTCTTTTACTAGTAATAGCATTTCATGTATTTGTTATTTTACTTTATTATATTATGGTGTAATCAACTTTGCTCTTTAAATTCTAGTCTTTTTGTCTGTTTCATTAATTTTTTAGCTTTGAGTTTTTACTAATCTTGTATTTTTTAATGTTTTGTTTTTTTAATTTTTTAAACTTTATTTTCCTTCTCTTAATAATTTATGACTAAAATCATAAATTTGACTTAGTATACAATAATGAATAAGGTCAGTATGATGTTTTGTCCTAAGGAATATATGGTCTAATGTAGCATAAAAATAGTAAACAGACATTTATAGCACTGTGTATTTAGTGCTATCAGACTGGGTATTATGGAAATTAATAATAAGGATACAAACCTACATGCACATAAGCAGCTAGAGCTAGGTAATGTTTCTAAGAGAAAGTCAATTTGCAAATAAGAACTCAATGTTTGGAAATTGTTAAGCATGATGTACATAATGGACTCTCAAACTAAAGTAAGCTCATATTATGAGCTTAGAAAATTGAGTTCAATATCAGAAGTCTCCATGGTGATGCTTGTGCAGATGATCCAGAAACCAGCCTTTTAATTTGAGCCTGGTTAAGTATCCACTGATGCTGAACTTCCTTATTATATCCATGAGAAGAAGTGGAAGATATTTTTCATCCTTGTTTCTGCCACTGATTTTGCACTGGCTTGCTTCAGTCTTGAAACCTTTTCTCTTGGCAAGATCAGAGAGTGATCATTCCCTATGGAGAATCTCAGATATTTTCCTTTACCCTAAGTTTCAGGAAAAAGCTGATTAGAAAGTGTATCCTTAAGGAGTTTTATAAATAGAAAGATCACCTTACTGATGTTTATTTTCCTTACCTCTTCTGAATTGCTTTGGATAATTGGACTTTCCAGAGATTGGTGATTGCATAGAAGAAAATATAACTTTAATTTCCAAACTGGATTTTAAGAAACTAGAATCTAGTTTCATGGAGACTGTACTGTGACAATATTTTATAAGCTTTTATAAGATAAAATAAAAATTTTAAAAATCTTAAAATCTCAAATTCTCTAGGTGGATCTGATATACAATGTAAATGCATTTATATATGGTGAATAATTATGTATTTTAGATGTATATATTTTAAAGAAACGTTAATTGATTCTGCAGTTTGTGACCCACCAACTGGGAGCCATTTTATTCTGAGGGAATTTAAAGAGAAATGAATTGCCGAAGTAATTAACATTCATCTTGGTTGAGAGTAGCATAATTCCGAGTTACACTCACTGATGGCTTGTATTTTTTCTGTTCTTGACTTCTCTCTCCTTAATATTAGTGATTGAGAATCTCTCCTTGACTAATTCAATAAATCTTATCCAAATTTAAATAACCTGTTCTAGAAATGGTGAAGATTTACTACCTATCAGGAATTGGGTGGGTTGGTATGGTCCCTCTTGGCTCAGAGGAGCGTGGACTGTTAGAATCTGGGTACTCTGCTCTTGGAATACAATATCCTTGGCAAGTTTACCATTTGTTTAAGACCAGTGTACTATTTTTTTTGGAGTCAATCTGCTGTATCTAGTAGACTTTATAATAACTAAGGTTCTTCTCTCTAAACATGAGTGTTTGAGACCTAAAAAAAACAAAAAAAAAACAACAACACTAGGATTTGTTTATTTTACTAGGGATGGGTAATAGTACTTTTCCATCTGATAACACAGGACGTTAAAACATCCATCTCCACTTATTCATTGGTGTTGGCATTCATATATTTCTGACTCTCAGGGAAATTATGGAGGTAATTTTGGCCACTTCTACCCCATCAGATATTATTCTCAAGCTGTGCATCCAATATAACAGACTTCTCTTTTTCCATTTTTTAGCAGGTCCTTCTGCAAGTTGGACATCATTTTTCTTAACACTAACCTAGTTACTGCTACGAAGCTGTCTGTTTATATGAACACATAGCTTTATATTTATGATTAGCTAATATATATTTAACTACCTCATGACAGGGATAATTGTTTTGCAGAACTTGTTTGGCAGGATTGGCAGATGGGTGAATAGAGACCTATCTGGAGTCACTAAGGAATAAGAGGATTATTTCATGTTGGGACAGAAATTTAGAAACTGGCAAATAAATACATATGGAAATATTTTACAATCTCATTTATGAAAAAAAATTGATGGTGCTGAACTGAAAGTTTAGAAAAAGTGAGAAGAAATTATATGTATTTATTTATTCTTAATGATTGCAGTATTATGTATACAATACAAAGTCCTGCAATGTTTATTTTTTGCTTTGCATTATACATACAATACTATATAGTGACTGGATTAGGATTATAATTATTTTTCATATTCTTGTAAATCTGGCAAAGCTATCCAAATACTCATCATTGACACATTTTAAATAAATCTTTTAGTAACTTCCTAGTAATCTTTTGTTCCTGGGAAATTACTTAGAACTCTGTGGGTTTCACTTTTCTTAGTTACTAGAAGACTGTTGTTATCATTATTACTTTTATTTATTTATTTATTTAATCCTCACTCGAGGACTGTTTTTTGGTTTTTTTTTTAATTTATCTTCAAATAGAGTGGGAGGGAGACAGTGGGGAAGAGAGAGAGAAAAATCAAAGTAAGAGACACACATCAACTGGTTGCCACCTACACAACCCCAACCGGGGCCAGGGACAAATTGCAACCGAGGTTCGTGCCCTTAGTGGGAACCAAACCCGGGACTCTCCGGTCCACGGGCCGACGTTCTAACCGCTGAGCCAAACTGGCCAGGGCATTGCTATTACTTTAAAAGAGTCTAGAAACTACAGTGTGCCAGGATTTGAGAAACTTATTCATCTAATACCTCATTTTGATAAGAAGATGTTACAAGGGGAAACATTTTGGAAAAAAAAAAAATTACTCAGGCACTTCTGGTGCCACAGAAAAAAATAACCTAAAAAATATGAGGTTGAGAGTTTATAAAACACAAAATACACATTTCTCAGTCTTAAGAAAATTAGAAAATAATTTCATGAAATGAGATATAGTATGATCTTAGTAAGTGTGGTTGTAGAAGCAGGAGTTTTCATGAATATAAGAAAGAGTTTGTCCGACTATACATTAAAATGCCAGCTCTCCGTGGTTTTAGACCTTTCTGTCCGGATTCTGACAATACTCATTCAGATTTAACAGCTGACTAAAATACTCAAGTTACAGAAAACATTGGGGAGAGGTCTTCCTTTTAGAACTACTTGAAGGCTCTTCAAAAGAGCAGACTCCAGTCTTTGATCATTTGTTCACCATTATTTACTCTATAAATTTGGCCTCACCAAGATATTTGTGTGAGGATGGAATTTGATCATGTGAATATAGTTTGTTCCATTTAACAACATCTCAGAACTATGGCAAATTTGTCTTCTTGGAAAACTGAAAGTCTGGATTATTAATTCCAGTCCAAACATCTTCACAGACTGGAGTGATGTGGCCACAAACCAAAGGCTGCCTGGGCGCATCAGAAGCTGGAAGAAGCAAGGGATAAATTATCTCCTAAAGTTTATGAAGGAAATTCAACCTATTCAACACCTAGCTTGATTTAAAAATTCTGGCCTTCACAACTGCAAGATGTTAAAGCCATTTTTCTTTCTTTTTAGTGTGCTAAAAGGGTTCAATCACTTTGGAATCATTTGCCTCTTTAGTTTTAATAAAATTTCCTCAGCATATCATGGAATCTGAAAAGTAGTTCTTTCACAAGTCTCTCATTTTCTTATATGAAATCAGTTTATATGTATTTTTTATTTATTTGAAGTTGCTTTTTAGAAACCTTTACAGAAATATTCTTTACATGAAATTTATTTGTGTAAAATTAAGGAAGTGTCACACTTTCTATTTTTCTAGCTATTTATTTTCTATTATTTCTTCCATGTTTTGTAATAGTATTAGTTAAAGCTTATTTATTGTATTACTTTCCACAAAATTAAGGTTTAAATATTTAATATTATATTTCTGATTTTTAACTTCATTTTGTTTATATTTTTTTCCTTTTCTATTATTTATAGTGATATATTAATTTATCTAATTTTTAATTTTATTTTCTGTCTTTATTGTATTTAGGATTATGAATATACTCTCAGGAGTACTTACTTTGTGTCTCATAATTCCCATATTTTTTTCCAGAAATTCTGCAATTTTGCTGTACATTTTTTTAAATTTGCATTTTATTAAAGGTTGCTGTTGTGGTTGTTAAATTCTAGGTTTAGGGATCTCTTGTTGTTCTTATAGGTCATTTTCTTTAATTTTTAGTTATATTGCATCTGGAGAAGAGCATTTTGTCTGTACTATTTTGGCTTTTGGAAATTTATTGGGATATTTTCTGAAGACTATACTATGGTTAATATTGTTACACGTTCCATGCACTTGAAGTTAAAGATATATCTTCAGAAGAAAGAGATTAATAAGCCTTCTTATTAACAGTTATTGAATTATTCTCATTTTAAAAACACTTTATTTGTCATGGATTAAAATAAGTATAATAAAGTTTCCTTCTCCCTCTCTGGTTCTACACATAACTCCTTGCATATATTGTAATACAATTTGCATATTATAATATTTGTATATTGTTTTGCAAATGTTGTTTATGTAGAACATGCTACATAAATATTTTCCATTTTTGTATGCACAATGTGAACTGTAAAGTCTTTTTTGTCTTTTTATGATTTTGGTTTGGATTCTGTCCTGGGGGCATTAAAATTATACTTCTTACTTTCCTTTTTATTTATGCTATTATTCTTCCATTTAATATTTTTGTTGTTTTAGGTGTCTCTGCTTTTGTTGAGTAAAGTTTCTTTGTATTTTAAAAGGTTTATGTTTTTCTTCCACTGACAACATTTTTGCTTTATTTAGATTAAGGTAATATGCATATTCTGTAGAATTATTAGCACCCTCCATAAAGCAGTGATTGAAAAGTGTTTCTATTTTCTCCCTCTTTCCTTACATTGTTTTGATCTTTTCACTTTTAAGTATGCTTTAGAATCTAATATTTGATTTATTGACCCTAACTTTTTTTTTTATTTCTAGTTAGTAATAATTAAGCAATCAATCAGTTTATTTCATTTGTATCTTATTTTCATATTATAAGAGGTACTGTTTTTACATTTTTAGAACACATGTTGTTTACATTTTAATTCATCAGTCTGGTCCTGATGTTTATTGTACTCAGTGTTCTGGCTGTCATTTTTCTTTAGTTCCCACAGCTATTTTGGCCTGAAAATGCATTCTCCAGGACAGTGTTTCCTTATATTTCATATTCAAAATTTCTTACCAGTAGTCTCCATAATTGAAAGAAAATGTAGTTGGATAAAGGCCCTCAACTCACACTTATTTTCTTGAGTATCTCTACATACTGTTCCATGCATGCTCAAAAGTAATCTCCAATACAAAGATTTCCGTGACTCCTTCATTTACTTAATAATAACTAACCCTATATCTTAGCACTTGACATGATGTATTACAACCATGTTTCATATCGACTCAGTGTTCCCTAAGAGAAAAGTATTATCTAACTCTTAATATTTCAGGTATCTAGCGCAATTTCCAGTGCATGGTGGCTGATAAAGAGCTGTTCCTTAATCTTAAATCGAGCTGTGTTTAAAGTACAAAAAAGTGCTCTAACATGGTTTACATTTGAAGGATGAAAAATTCTATATTATTTTTAAAATATGAATACTTTACACCTATCTGCGACCAAAACAATTAACATACATTAACTCATTTAATCATCACAACACCTCTGTGAGGTATAATTGTTTCCCATTTACAAATGAGAAAATTAAGGCATAGAAAAGTTAACAAACTTGCACAGGATAACCGCCTGGTAGTATTATATTTGGGCTTTAAACTCAGGTACTGAGGCTCTAGGGGTAGGACCCTTAAATATTATGTTATACTGCCGAAAATCTAACCAGCACATAAATAATGTAATGTAACATTCAAATCTGATGACTAAGGATGAACATATTTTTAATGGAATATAATGTTCTCACAATGAAAGATATATTCATGTCCTGGCCAGTGTGGCTCAGTTGGCTGAGCATTGTCCCATGCACCGAAAGATCAATTCCCAGATTGGGCACATGCCAGGTTTCTGCTACATCTCTAGTAGGGGGCATGTAAGAGACAGCCAATCATGTTTCTTTCTCACACTGATGTTTCATTCTCTCTCAAATCAACAAAAAGATACATTTTTTCAAAAGATACATTTATGTATCATCTTTTCAAGTAATTTCAATAGTATTGAAAATGAATTGATGACTTCCTTAATTCCAGTTTTATTAACTAATACTACCACCACTTTCAGTATCTTGATAACATCCTTAATTCACAGGCTCACAGAACTAAGTAACCAAAATGTTTTTTATGCAAACTCTGCCCCTGCTAGAAGTGTTTGTTTTGGTGTAATTCAACTTCCCAGGCTGTGGGGCTTCTCCCTTTCCTTAGTTACTGCTCAACATCCTAATGTAGCTCACTGTCAGTGAGCTAACTCCAATTTTTATCTTAAATTTTAGTTTCTTAATTTTATCCTATTACTCTTAGTAATTACTTTTACATATCATTGCTCTAACTTATAAAATACCTTTTCTCTTTTTAATATGAACACATTTAATATTATGGTAGATAGTTATTTTCTTTCACATCAATTATTGTCTAGCCAATTCTACATATTGGGAACTTTTTAATTGTTTTTCATTAATCACTGACTGCTACTAGTCATGAAATCACACTAGTATATTTCTCCTTCTGAGCTACATAACCATCATAAATATAAGTCTTCTGAAAACAGCATTAAGCCAAGTTGTTCTATTACTCATTTTTTTTTTTTTTTTGGAGTTCAATAAAGTCCTAAAATTCTTTTCATAAATACTAAGAAATTTCTTTTGACCTATATCCGGTCCAATTTCTATATTGCCCCAAAGCTATCTCATTTTAAATTTATCTATACAGAAAGTTAATGTTCATTTATTATGTATAATTTCAAGGATGTCAATAAAATAAATATTGCATGTGTTTGCTAATTGTCATTTTAAGACTAGGAAAATAAAAAGATTGTATTTCAGATGACAAATACACATACATACATATATAGAGAGAGTATATTTCTATATATTACTTATATATAATTAAATACAAGCACATATATGCATAAATATGTGTACTGATACATTCCCACACATATGAAGGCTCAATGATAACCCATGAATATGAATAGATTAACTCATCAGGATATTTCAAAGACCATTTTTTTTCCGACCTAGTGCACTAAATTGTAATGCAGGTATATTAACTTAAGTTAACTTCATGGTAGTTTCAACTGATCTATCACTCCAGGCTCATGGCCATGCCTACAGATGAATAGTAAGAACAAAGCTGTCCAAAAGCAGTTCTCTGTCAGAAGTTATTACAAACGCAGTAATAGATTAAACTGAATTGAAACTTGGACTCTTCTTTCTTTAGTGTCTGTCTGAGCAGGAGAATAACTTTCTAGATATTAGAACCTTATAAGAATTAAATATCAGGTTGGCTGAGTATTTTGTTTGTTTTTAAATAACAAAACCCCTATGAATATTCAGTTTTTGTAAATAGTTCATTAGAATTAGAAACCATTTTTTTTTTCTTATGTACACATGTGCACATGCATTTGCCTATATGTATATTGACAATGGGTTTATATGCCTTGATTATTGCTCTTTGTAGTTCATGGCACCAAAACTTTACAATCCCATGGCAAAGAACATCCTGATTCTTAGTCTGTTGCACAGTGCCAGGCAAAGTAATGACATCAAAAAATCAAACACAATCCACTAAAAAAAAAAAAAAAAAAGTGGTTATTTGGAATAGATATAGTATGGTTATAGTCAAAGATATTTCACAGTTTTTTCTCTTAGGATTAACTTAAACTTTTAAAGCATACTTTTACAAGCTATTATGTTTACTCATGCTCCATCTCAATGGATCATTTTTTAAATGAAATAGTATAAAGTGGAATATAATTTCTATACAAAATCAAGTACAAAAAATATAAGTACCTGGTTATAAAATGTTTAACAACTATTATAGGCAGGGATATATTTGTAGTTCACATAGATACACATTTGTGGGAATTATTACTGCATCCATAGTAAATTGACCAGAGTAAGGCCTTGCTACTCATCAGACCTAGCAAATTTAAAACAGATATGGATTACTCAGTGTCATATGGTAAGAAGTTAGCGAAAAACAGAAAAGATAATCCAAAGAAGGATATTTGGGAGTGAACTATACCTGAAAATTTTGCACTACAAAGACAATATTTAACTTGAACTTTGAAAAAAAAATCTTTTTTTTATTTTCCAAAAAAGAAGAAAGGGGACATAGATTACTAAAAAACGTGAACGACAGCTTGTACATATGAGATGACATGATGCCACAGGACATTTCATTCTGTGTGGTTTCCAGGGGAGTTAGGTAACACGAAATAAAGGGCAGCTGTACAAACCATACAGAGTGATCTGTAAACTACATTTAAATTTTGGTGCAAATACAGGAAGAAGAGAAGACAAGTAGAAAAGTAGATATTGAGGTATCACTGCAATTATTAACCAGACGCAACTTAAAGCCTATTTTCATTTTATCTATTTTTAATATCCACCTTATAAAGTGCTTAAATAAGAACACTGGAGATTAAAAGTCTTGAGATAATGTCATAGATCTCTTAAACGGCAGGACCAAAATTTTATTTCCTCTGACATTAAGACCACGTTTTCTACCATCCTTCATTGGTTTGAAGACAAATTTAAGATTTTTTGATCAGCATTGTACATCTAATTAAATAGGCTTAAAAAGTAAAAGTGATATTAAAATGATATAATCGAAATTCATTAAAAGCAAATAGGGTTGAGCCTTGAATTAAAAAAAAAAAAAGGAAACAACTTTATAAAGTGTACATGTTGATATAAAGAGCCCAAGAAGAGATTTTGAGATGGGCTGCTAAGAAGGACTTTCCTAGCAAGAGGTTTATGTCAGAGAAAAGAGTGCATCAACGTGAATTCGTCCTTATCACTTCTTCCCCTTTCCACCAGGTCAGGCTCCATTAAACAATGAATGAAAGTTATCAAAGTGTATTTACAAGGTACCATACCATGGACTGGTGAATCTAGAGTGGCAATTTTCTGATGAGGGAATGATATGGACAGGAATGTGCAGACGCTCCTGCAAGCTGACTTATAAAGCACTGCTGATTTTGATCTTTGGGAAGATGAGTTGCTCTGCCTTGCTGGCCAGCCTGAACTGCTTTAGAGACTAAATAAGGAACAGGTTTTAAAAGGCTTTTATCCATTTCCTGTCATCTGAATCAGTACCTCTTAAAGGTTAAAACCTACTGAGTTATATAATTTAGTTTTTAAATTGCTAACATAGAAATAAAGTAACTCTGAGATTGATAATGCTCATCTGAAGAATAAAAAGTTAGATGAATGCAAATATTAATGTAT
The DNA here is from genome assembly GCF_014108415.1 of Molossus molossus. Taxonomy (NCBI): domain Eukaryota; kingdom Metazoa; phylum Chordata; class Mammalia; order Chiroptera; family Molossidae; genus Molossus; species Molossus molossus. The sequence goes on along the minus strand of NW_023425366.1, from coordinate 24,450,657 downwards.
CTTAGAGGAATTATATACTGCCTTAGAAAACAAATTCAGGGAAAAAAACTGAAAGACAGATCAAATTCATTTATTGTCAAGATTATTTTTAGTATATCAGCACTACCCTTTATACAAGTGAAACAATCCTTTTCTTGAAACAATCTTTTTCTTGAAAATACCTAAGGTGTGTATGTGTGTTCACATACATACACATACACCAATTTCTCTTAATTTTTTGCAAAAAATGTCGAATTAATTGAGGCCATGCAAGGTGATAAGATCTTTATTGTCATTAATCCTACAATATATACTTGTATTCAATGGTATATTTAAACCACTTACCATCACCCTCACTTTTTGCAAATATAATGTAACAATGTAACTTCCTACTTTTTTTAACCTCACTTGAGGATATTTTTCTATTGATTTTTAGATAGAGTGGGAGGAAGGGAAAGAGGGGGGGAAGGAGAAAGAAAGAAAGACATTAATGTGAGAGAGATACATCAATTGGTTGCGCCTCCCACACTGCCTGCAACTGAGGCACATGCCCTTGACTGAGAATCAAATCAAATCTGCAACTCTGCTCTCCATGGGCCAAAACGCTCTAACCACTGAACCAAACCAACCAGGGCTAACTTTCTACTTTTTGAAGACAATAATACTCAACAGGCATGGACAACCCCTCCCCCCAACATACACACAGGCTGTATAATTACAAACTTGTCTGCAACCATTTCTTCTCCCTGCTGTTTGATTTTTTCAAGAAATAGGCATACCACCATGGGTTGTTTCTTTCCACCTGTGATCAACATTCTAAACAGGGCGATTTTCAGTTCATCTTTTTAAATCAATTATCTCCTCTTTAGTGGCCTCATTTTTTTTTTGTTTGTTTGTTTCTATTGACTGTTTACCAATCTGCATAGAAACTCCCTTTCAGCCTTCCAGTTTACAATTAAAATCTTCATTTCATAATGTTCTCATTCATTTGCTTCATAATTTTTCTCCAGTGCTTTACCACAAAATTTCCCCAAGAGGATTGTTTCTTTTTTCTCTATTTCCTTGATTCACATTTTCTCTCTAGCACACTGAATTTGTTTTTCTCACCATTGTGACAAATAATAAATATATGTTTTCTCCAACCAAGTAAAATAAGTAATTGTTCAGACTCTGAAGTCAAACTCCCAGGATCAGTTTTCTGTTGATGAATTTCTACTTGGCTACAACTTTTCTCTCTCCATGATTCAGTTTCAATAGCTGTGATTTCATTTATTTAGATATAATTCAGTTATTTTTTATTAGTGAGGGTAACACTCTCTATATCATAATGTTCTAGTGAGATTTAAAGGAATGATATGTCTACTGTCTCAATTCACCAAGACAGAGAAAGTGCTTAAAACCTGTCCTGACACAGAGAAAATACTCAACAAGTGTAACTGTTACTATTATTGTGTTGAAAATAGTGACGATGGTGATGACAAAGATGAGAATGATGAGCTGAAAACTGCTAGTGATAATCACCTTGTCCTCCCTTTTATCAATTACTATTTATAACCTTAAATTAATTTAAATTTCTAGAGTACTTACATTTTTAATCAATCTCTATCTTTCTTCTGTACAACCTCCTTTGGGAATTTTTAATGTCAAAATTCTCTCCTAGTTTTTGAAATTTTCTTCCAAGACTCTCTTACTCTTCTATATTCTACTTGTATCTTAAATATTGATGTTATGTTGATGTTCCCTAGGATTCAGAATTTATACTTCAGAAAGAACTAGTCTATTTACCTGAATTTACCTGAGTAAAGACCATCCAAGGGATGAAAAGCAGGCAATTTCCTCCTCATCTTTTTATCCATATTTCCATCTATCAGTTACTCTAATACTTATTGAAAGTATACTCCGCGTCAGAAAGCATGCTAGATGTTGATAGAGTTTCAAAACAGTCTTGTCCTCATAAAGCTTACTTCAATATTTAATAAGAAATAGTGACGTAAAATGAGACCAGCTTGAAAACCTTCAGTGGCTCTCCAGTGGGTTAAATTTAAAAAGGTCTTGTGTGTCCTGGTACCTACCGACTTCATCATTCTCTCTGCTCCAGTTGACAACTCTATTTGGTTCCTTAATGAGCCATGCTCCACCCACCTCAGACTCTGGGTGACTTTTCTTTGCTCTTTCTGGAGTGATTGCTTTTATACTCCTTACCTATAATTCTTAAGTTTCTTTCAATTCCCTGTTCAACCATTGCTGAATATCAGACAGAATCAAATATTCTAGATTACACCCCCCCTCCCCCAGTGGCTTTGTATAACTTTCCTTCATAGAAAAGGTTTTATTACTGATCTGGGAATGAATGTGACATTTGGTTCGTGTCTATCTACTTCCAGAGATTGAAGTTTTGTTCAGGCATATACACAGTCTTACTTTGCTCATCCTGGCACGGCTCATGTGGAGCGCAGCACCTGGCACCAAAAAGGCACTCAAAATACACATGGTTAAAGAAAGATATAAAATTGACACTTTTAGACATTTTGACCCAGGTTTTACAGTCTGAGGATATAAAGATTAAAATTAGAAAAGATTTTAGGTAAATATATAAATATTTTTCATAGATCAGTGATAACTACTGCTCTATAGGTATTTACACACTTTAAGTTCTACTTCGTAGGCCCCTTGTGTAGCATCCTGAAAACAACTTAATCTTGAATTTGAACTCAATATACACTTGTGATTAGTGGAGGTGTTAATGAGATTTTATATAATTCTACATACAAGACATAGATAGATGATAGGTAGGATAGATAGATAGATTACATAGGTTGCCGGTTCAATTTCTGGTTGGGGTGTATATTGAAAACAACCAACTGATGTTTCTCTCTCCCTCTCCCTTTGCCTCTTTCTAAAATCAAAGAAAGAACATATCTTCCAGTGTGGATTAAAAATAACAATAATAATAATAATAATAATAATAATAAATAAATAAATAAATAAAAAGGCCATTTATTTGGTCCCACCCACTCTAGTCTTTCTGAATCAAAATATGTGATAATTAGAGCCTAGGAATCTGAATATTAGTAGATTTTCAAGCTGAAGTCATTAGACATTTAAAATCTGGGATACGGTGCACTAGGAGTTACATTTAAATTGTTTTTGGTAATTTTATGAGTTCTACTTTATTTTTATAAGGACATGAGCATCATGTACTCTTAAAAGCAAAATGCAATAGATTCAGTCCAATGACAGAGTTAAGAATATAAAAGAATGGGGATAAGGTCAATGGTTTCACCAAAGCTGTGTTGATGGATCCATGACCAAAAAGTAAAGACCTATATAGTAAAAAGTGTTAGCTAATGTGATAAAGATTATTACATTACTCAGGAAAGTCTCTACAACATAGACTAACGGCATTAATAGAACTGCTATTAATGATTAATCTATTATCTGAGAACTAAGACAGGGGCACATTCATGGTATATTCTACATCAGGTTTCTGCAACACATAAAATATAAGTTCTATGAGAGTATCAAAAGAGTCAGTCACAACACTGATAATTAAAATGCAATTACATTTTAAAGAGGAAAGATTTTGTCTTCTTAAAGACCTGACAATATGGGTTATTCATGGAAAAATGAGTGTAGTGCCTAAATCACTAACATTATATTCATTTTACCTTCTTTAAGGAAAGAATCCCTTCTCTGGTCTCTTTGTCGGTGGAGATGGAGAATATCCCAATACCATCACCATTAATGATGGAGTATGTCATGTCAGCATTTGAACCAGTGTCTGCATCATTTGCCTTGATTTTCCCAACAGCTGAACCAACTTGAGCGGACTCAGGAACATATAGCTGATAGTGCTCTGAAAAATATTTTATATTAAACATTTTCATGATAATAATATTTATATTTTATAAGAAAAACACATTAAATATTTTGAAGATATATTTAAATAAACATTAAATTAAGTAATGTGCAAAATTAGGCTGTTTTCATATTTTAAATTATAGTATACTACTTAGTAATAAAATACTAGATTTATATAAACTTTAATTTATATGCAAATTAGCCTACATAAATATTTGTAGATATTAAACTTAAAATATTTTATCAACTATACACTGATAAACAACAGAAAAATAGATGAGAAAGGTCAAGTTTGTACTTTTATGTTGATCAAAACTGAACATGATACTTGGTCAAATATTAATGTAATCCCTAGCCTTGTTCCAGAGAGCATGTGACATTCAAAGAAAAAACAGCAAAAAAGAATATAGCCTATATGTAAATGTAATTTTTACTTTGATCAATAATCTTCAATTTAGCAAAATATATAAGCCATGGCAGAGAAATACAGTATATATTCTTATACATTTATTTACATGTAATCCCAGTCAGCTTCTAAAAAAAATTAAAGTCACTGTATAATAAAGTGAAAATTAAAAAGGTTATGAAATTTTAAAATTAAGAATAGCATTACCATATGACCTAGCGACCTCTCTTCTGGATATCTACCCCCCAAATTTGAAAATTTATTCACAAAATTACATGCACCCCATTTCATTGCAGCTTTATTCTCATTGGCTAAGACATGGAAACAACTGCAGTGTCCTTTGCTAGGTGATTGGATAAAGAAGTTGTGGTACATATAAACAATGGAATACTATTTAGCCATAAAAAATATGAAATACTTCCATTTGAGACAACATGAATGGATCTTGAGAATATCATGCTAAACAGAATGAGTCAGACAGAAAAAGTTAAAAAACATATAATTTCATTCATATGTGGAATATAAAACTGAAAGCAAAAAATGAAGAAACAAGAAAAACAGGCAAAAATTCATAGACACAGATAATGGTATGCTGGTTACCAGAGGGAAGGGGGTGGGAGGGTATTAAAGGTATTAAAGGGTTAAAGGGGTCAAATATATGATGACAGAAGATTTGACTTCGGGTGGTGGGCACACCACCCAATGCAATATACAGATGATTGATCATACAACAGCACACTTGAAACATATAATCTTACTAACCACAGTATTTCTAATAATTCTAATTAAAAAAGAAAAATATAAAAATAGTGACCAAGTTAAAGGGTGAGACAGTAAATATAATAACTACCTATGATGATATAGTATTTATGATTAATTAGTATTAATTTTGATTCAATATATCCTCTAGCCAATATAAGTAAAAATTTTGATTCTATAAACTTTATTATCTGATATGCAAAAACATATTTTTTCAGTATGTCCTGATACTAAGTGTTTAAATTGAAAAATACAAAATTGTCAAAGTTTGTCCTGACACTAAATTCAAATAACTGTCCCTATATAAATTTGTGAAAATAGATATTAAGAAACATTATGGACATGTCATTACCAATTGATTTATTGGCAAATTAGAGATACATTTATTAAAAAAGTATTCATTATAGCAAATATCAAATAGCAATATAAATAATAGTAACCTTGCATTAAAGTGTAATTTTAAAAAGAGCTTCAGCCAAGATTAAATTAATGGCAATTTAATGTTATATCTGGATATAATTACACAATATAGATAAGTGAGGACAAAGCCTATAAGAAAATAAAGTCCTTCAGCCAATATTTTTTTAAGTTAAGGTACCTGGTAAGTGTATGAAATGTTCTTGACTTGTGTGAAAGTGGATCTGTGTCTGTATCTGTGTTTCTGTCTGTGTTTGTGTGTCTGTATTTATTCATTATTCAACAAAGATTTTTCCCAGTTCCCAGACCTTAATCATGTGTTTCATCAGGATCTGTCATATTGCTAAAGACTCTATCCCTCCTGGTACAGTTAATTGATGGGATGAGCAGGGGACCCCCATTTTTATTGGTCTCCACCTTTCTTTTCACAGTTGCTTGGAAAAAGTTGGGCAGCTTATTCACAAGAATCCCAAAAGAGTATACTCCCTAAAATGATAGAGGCTGGAACCAGGAAAAAACTTGAGTCTCTCTTTGGTGGGAAGGCTATGAAATGTTGGAATAGTCTTCTGATAATGTCCATGTTTCCAAAGTTCATTTTGAAGTAACTAATCTAAAGCACAAATTCAGAATAAAAAAGCAGCCATAATAATTTTAAGAATCCTTAAAAACAATGATGTTTCTAGGCAGTCACATGTAAAACACTGTTCTGTTAAAAAAAAAAAAAAAAATGGAGTGACAGACAAAGTACAATGTAAACTACAACATCCCTTCTAATATTTTTCTGAGCTAGAGAGGCTAGGAATTAAATTTTGGTTGCTGTGGTCCCAACAATTTAGCAAATCCATAACTTCTTGTAATTCTATAAGTCCCCAAAGGACTTTCAGTTAGTTAACGCTGCAAAGATGACACCTGCAAACAAAAGAAGTCTTAATGCAGAGAAATAAATAAGTAAATCACCAAATTATGGTGGCGACAGTATTTACACAGACCTCTGTAAAAAGATAGTTTTTATAAAGTTGCAAAAAACTGTACAAATGGGTCATAAAAAATCTCCGAAAAGCATTTAGGTTGATTCTCACAATAGAAGCATATTCCTGGAAGAAGATCGTGTTCAGAAGATTTGATACTTGGTACATTCTAAGATTGGAGGATACTAACTCTTCCCCTGTACTATGCCCCATGAGACAGAATAGGGTATATAAAAAATTACATTTTAATATTTTATACACTTTCCATATAGTTGAGAATTAACAAATTGCAAATTTTAAAGCAACTCTTAGGATGTACCCTCAAATTCGCCCCAGGTGTTCCCCACCTCCTAATATTTATGTCATTGAGTTATACCCTCTCCTCAGATGCTGGCTAGATATAGTGACTCACTTCTAATTAATTAAATATAGCTAAATTAATGGGGCATCACTTCTAAGGTTAGGTCACAAAGGTCTGTGGCTTCTATCATAGGCACTTACTTTCCCTTTCTCTTAGATTGCTCCCCTGGAGCAATCCAGATACCATGTTGCATTAAAGCCTTAGTGAGTGGCCCAAATGACAAGGGACTAAAATCTGACAATAATCTTGTTAGTAAGCAAAAGCAGAAACCATTCCTGCCACCCCCAGGCAAGCCTTTGCCAGCTATACTAGGATCTCATGAATCTGAACTCGAGACACCCAGCTAAGTCAAATCTAGATTCCTAGTCCACAGAAATTGTGAGATAATAAATGTTAGTTGTACTACGATTCTAAACTTGACTGATTTGAAGTACAGTAACTGAAAATTTACATAGAGCTCCACTGTAGTTGTCGACCACTTGCCAAGTCCAGTGGACCCTTTTTAATCTTTGTCTTCCTGTGGTACATTGTGTAGTATTTGAGGAAATTAAAACCAAAATTAAAAAAAATATTCAAATGAGAAAATAAAAACCATGCTACCACATTTATTCCTGGAAAAAGTATTTAAAATGTCTCTTAACCTCCATTTTATTTTGTAACAAGCAAAATTATTGTGGTCATAGCAGATGCCTAAGGTGAACCACTTATGGTAAGTAAATGCTCAGCTCATCTTCCCAGAGGACAACATACCATCCAGTAACCACACTCCTTGGTATTTACTCAAAAGAGTTGAAAACATCTGTCCATGCAAAAACCTGAAGATAGATGTTTCTAACAGCTTTATTCATCATGGCCAAAACTTAGTAGCCATCAAGATGTCCTTCAACAGGTGAATGAATAAATAAAGTATGGTACATCCAGACACGGAAATATTTTTGAATACTAAAAAGAAATGAGCTATGAAGTCATGTGGTACAGCAGATCTTGAGAACTTACTTATTTAACATAATTGAAATGTTATATTCATTGAACAGCTCCTCCTTTCCATCATGCCTCCTGTCCTTGACAACCACTCTTTGATCCAATTCTTCTACAAGTTCGGCTATTTTAGATACCTCATATGTGGAATCATGCAGCATCTGTCCTTCTATGACAGACTTACTTTACTTAGCATGATGTCCTTCAGATTTTCCATGTCATATCTATCAGAATTCTCTTATTTCATAAGGTTTGATGATATTCCATTTCATGCATATATCAAAACAAACTAGGTATAGAAGGAAGGTATGTAAGCTTACAGTTGACATCATACTCAACAGTGAATAGTTAAAACAACTTTCCTCTATAATCTGGGAAAAGGCAAGGATGCTTCTGTTCAACATAGTACTAGAAGTTCTAGTCAGAGGAACTGGGAGAAAAAAATAAAAATAAACCAATTAGAAAGGAAAAGGTAAAATTATCTCTGTCTCACAAACATTTATCTAGATAATCTTAAATGCTCCACAAACAAAACAAAATAAGATTGTTAAAATGAAGAAAAATTTTGGTAAAGTTTCACGATAGAAAATCGACACACAAATCACTCCTGTTTTTATACACTATAACAACAAACCATCCAAAAGGAAATTCAGAAAACAATCCCATTTACAATAGCATCACAAAGAAAAATAATACTTAGAAATAAACTTAACCAAGAGACAAAACCACTGTACTGGAAACTATGAAACATAGATGAAAACAATTAAAGAAGACATGAATAAATGAAAAGACATCTGTGTTAAAGGACAGGAAAACTTAATAAAGTGAAAATGTTTATGCAAATCAAAACAATCTAAGATTCAATGCTATACTATTGTCATCACAATTCCAGTGGCAATTTTTCACAGAAATAAGCATTTAAAATTTGTATGGGACTACAAAAGACCTTAAATAGATAAAGCATCTTGATAAAGAAGAAGAAAGCTGGAGGGTTCATAATTCCTGACTTCAAAATATATTACAAAGCTATAGTAATGAAAACAGTATAATGCAGGCATAAAGATAGGCATATAGAACAAGAAAACTGAAAAGGTGCCCATAAGTAAATCCATGCAACTGATTTCTGATGAGGGTGCCAACAGTAAACAATGTGGAAAGGATGATTTCTTCATCAGATGGGATTGGGAAAACTAAATATGTACATGTAAAAAATAAAACTGGACCTCTACTTTCCATTACATATAAGAATCAACTCAAAACAAATGAACAACTTAACTATAAGACTTGAAAATGTAAAATTCCTAGAAGAAAACATAAGGAAAAATCTTCTTGACATTAGTTTTAGCAATAATTTTTTGGACATGACATTAAAAGTACAAAAACAAAAACAAAAGCAAAAATAGATAAGTAGGATTACAGCAAACTAAAATGTTTCTGCACAGCAGAGAGAATCAGCAGAATGAGAAGGCAACCTTCACAACAGGATAAAATATTTTTAAATCATTTACATAATAAGGAATTACTGTCCATAAGATTAAGGAATTTATACAACTCAACAACAACAACAAAGAATAATTTGATTTTAAAAAAAGGGCAAAAAACTGAATAGACATTTTTCAAATGAAGACTTCCAAATAGCCAACAGATACATGAAAATATGTTTGACATTACTAAACATCAGGAAAATGCAAACCAAAATAACAATGAGATATCATCTCACATCTGCCAGAATGATTATTACTAAAAAGACAAAAACAAATATTGGTGAATATGGAAAAAAAAGGAAACCCTTGTACACTGTTGGTGGGAATGTAAATTGGTTCACCCTCTTTGGAAAACAGTATGAAGGTTTCTCAAAAAATTTTAAGTAGAACTACCATAGTATCAGTAATTCCCTTTGTAGTTAAATTTCTCAAAAAATTTTAAGTAGAACTACCATAGTATCAGTAATTCCCTTTGTAGTTAAATAGAACTTAAGATCTCATAAAGAAGTCGGTGTTCTATGTTCAGTGTAGCATTATTCGCATTGGTCAAGATATAAAAACTACCCATGTCCTCAATAGATAAAGAAATAAAGATAATGAAAAAGACTCTCTCTAATAAGATTTAAAGTATACTAACAATTTATAAAATAAAACCTCTGAGTGCATATTATATTTGGCACAAAGATGATATTCTAGCTAGAGAATTATAAGACTAGTATAAGAGGAAATTGAAAAGAGATACTGATAAATGTAGATCAACTCAATGAATTTAAGATATCCCTGATAAAAAGATTATTAAAAAGTAAAAACTAGAGCCCTCTAGAGTAGGAAGCATATTCTAAAGAGCCTAACATGCATTTGATGCTTAAATACTTATGTTTCATATAAATATAATGTCCACATCTACCTTTGTAACTTTAATCCTCAATATAATTAATTTATGCCCTATCACATTTCAGTTTCCTGTGACTGACAATGGAAGAAAATACATAAAATTGTGCTAAAATAACCAATTTTATCAAACTTATTCTAAATACTAATTCTAACAACAAAAATACCAGTACCAACCATGAAGATATATAAATACTGTATAGAATTACCTTTAAATATTCTGATACCTGAAAAACAATCATCCACAAATAATTAGGTATTACCATCTTTGAATACATAAACTTTCATTTACCTGTTAATTTATGAGATTTGGCATTTTCTGTGGGAATGGAAAACATGGAGAGAAACTTTACAGGGTAAAATGAAAATGAATTTAGAAATCTTTGACAAATAGCCTGAAGTTTGCCATTGCTATTAATTTATTCACATAGAAAGAGTCACTTTGTTATTCAGGAAAAAAAATGCACTTTTACCTAAATAAGATTAACAAAGGTCATACTCATAGAATATTAATATACACGGTGAATGATCTTTTGTTTTTTCATAATATTTTTACTCTATAATTGGGAAAACAAACAAACAAAACACCCATATAAATAATTGTATGGTACCTTCCAGTCAGAATTTCTATGTTGCTAAAGAATCCTTCAGAGTACTCTGAGTTTACAGGAAGGTTATATACTACAAGAGTGTTATACCTTTTTCAAGAGGATTAAAGTGGATTAAAAAAACCATCTAGGCTGCAAATTCACACACACACACACACACACAAACATATATACCCACACATGTTATTTATTCAGGCACATATTATACGTATGTGTTACATAGTATCTCCACTTATGTATTAGTTTGAGAAAGAGAGAGGGAGAAAGAGAGACAACCATATCATGTATTCAATTCTCAGAATTAAATTTTATAATTAGGTTTGTAAGGACACTTCTTAATTCTCACTCTTGAAATTAATGGGTAAATTTTCCTCCTCCTTCCTTTTTCTTAGAGCATTTCCCAGGGTAAAAACAAAACAAAACAATTAATGTTTTAATAGTTATCAATAATGGAAGGACATTGTGTAGCAGTGAAGAATTACTAGGAAAAAAAACCTTCAAAGTAAACAAACAAACAAAATCACTGTTGTTTTGTTGAAGGCTGAAGTAGGTAATGATTTGATGTATAATTATGTGACACAAAGACTCCTCCCAGATCAACCCAAGTGTCCATATTTGCAACACAGCATATTGTCAGACGGGGATATATTTTGTCAGACAAGAAAACTACAATGAGCCAAATGATTTACTCCTACTACACACATTCTTTTTCTGCATCTATAAGTTTAGGATTTATTTTGCTGTTTATAATAAACAAATATCACCAGGATGTGTTTAGTTCTAAAAGATCTTTTCATATTAAAATATAAAGCAGTAACTTAGTTGAGTTTTGAAACTTTTTTTAGTCGTAAACGTTTCCTTTCAAAGTATTTATTTTATCTTTTGTTTATAAAGAAAAGTTTACCTTTCACAGTTTCCCTCTTTGACAACTCCCACATATAATATATTAAATTATTTATTGCATAGAGATTTTTCTCTTTTTCTCTACTTTCATTTTTATTTCATTGTATATTGTTGTTAGTTCTTTTGATTTTTATTGCTTTCATGACTGATCGTAATTAATTATTTTCAGTTCTCTTGAACTCCTAATTTATTTCAGTATCTCCTTTTCACATCATTATGTGTTTTAAAAAATATTTCAACACAAATGTATGTATACAAAAACTTCAATCATTATTTTTAAACTTAATTAATTTTTTCATCACTTTATATATATATACCTTCTTCCACCTCAACCCCCCACCCCCACCCCCTGCAATCACCACATTGTTGTCCTTGTCAGTGAGATTTCTCTCTTATTTGCTCAGTCCCTCCACCCACCCACCCCTCACCATCCCTGAACAGTTGTCATCAGTTTGTCTCAAATAAACTCATAAAAATTCTTACAAGTTTGAACATTTCTTATGTTGAGAATCGTAATGAGGGAGAGAAAAATGGGCAAGATATATGATAAAAACATAAAACAGTGGTAATGCTAAGGATATCAGATATAACATGTTTATTCATCAGCTGTTCATGTATTGATAAATCACTAAAATACCTTAGCTTCTAACAACAACAAATATTTAACCTTGTGTATATGAGAACTAAGACTAAATTACAGTTCTGCTAGGATAGGCTCAGTTCCAAGTGAATTTTCACTCCAGACTGTGAGCAGAAAAAGCACTCATCGGGAGGGCAAACTCATGAACACAGAGTAAATATAACCACTGAAGTCCATTTACAGCTTCCTTCAAACATGGCTTTAGGTCCTGTCTGCTCACATTCCATTGGCCAAACAAAATTTTCGGTAAAGCCTAATGTTAAAGGAGCAGGGACTTGCATACATCCTACAGAAAAGCGAGGGGAAGAACAAACAATCGTGAATAAATGATACAGTTTGTTCACACTCCACTTTCCTGTCACATTATCTGTCTGCTTTTCACAGGAAAAATCCACTTTGGTGGAGTTTTAAATATCTTTAAACCATGGCAACCGACTGGTTGGATAGGTGCACTCACACCGTGACAACCATAGGGCACGGAAAGTCAATGGGAAGGAACTCTCAGGCGTTATCATAGCAAGTCCACATGAACACCGATCTCTCGTGACTCCACCGCATGTCACTCGGACCTCATGGGGCTCACAATTAAGCGCAGTGGGCAGAAATGTACCAGGCATTTTCAGGGTCAGGGAGACAGGAAACACTAGAGCACCTGTGCAAATATGTAACAGTGGAGGCGCTCCAGCTGCAAAAGTGGTTTTGATAGGAAAAAACAAACAAAAAACTTTTGGGATCTGTAGCTGGTGACAGCTTAGTCTCTTGAATGAACTCGTATCCACGGAGAGAGCTGTTCCATACAACACTGAAATCAATATCCAGATCCACGCTAACTCTCTCTCCTCACTCCTCTAAATTCCTATCCCGTACCAGATATTTAATTTTTGCCAAAGCAAAAATACTAATAATTTTTAAACCTACACTTCTTTTCTTTTTCTATTTTTCTGAGTTGTCATGAAGGCTAGTTCACCTTTGGGAATCATTAAATATTTTTTGAAAAAAAAAATAATGTGTGGAGATGATTTTTTTCCGGAGTGAAGTGTCTGTTATACCAAATGTTTATTACGTAGTCGATAGCATTTTGATGCCTTATTTTCAGGTAGAATTTAGTCTTTTCTAGAAAAGTTAAATCTATTGGAATAATTGTGATTTAAATGCATTAAACTTAAGGATATGACTGACATCAGCAAATGGAAATTTAGCAGTTTAGGAAGCTCTAAGCTCTCAGTTCAACATTAAAAACAGCAGAAATTAGCTGAACAAAAGGTATAGCCCTGGTCAGCGTGCTTAGTGATTAGAGCATCAGCCCCACACATCAAAGGGTTGTGGACTCAATTCCAGGTCAAGGGCACATACCTGGGTCGTAGGTTCAACCCCAGGCTCTGGTCAGGGTTGGTAAGGGAGGCAACCAATTGATGTGTCACTTTCACATTGATGTGTCTCTCTCCCCACCTTCTTCGCTCCCTTCCTCTCCTCTCTCTAAAAGTCAATGGAAAAAAATATCCTCGGATGAGGATTGACAAGAAAAATATAGTTATAGAAGCTCTGGAAAAAGTCAGAGGTTTATAGCAACTGAGCAAATGCTCAATTAAGATAAAAACTCTTTCAAAACTGTAAGATCTGTGCTGTTTCACTTGCTCTTGCCCCCCCCCCCCTCCCAGTACACAGAGACCTTGGTCAGCAGGGGTGCTAATTCTCTCTATGAAAAGATAAACAAAGATGACAAAACTTTACCCAGACTGACTGAATAAAATGAGAGAAGATTCAACTTACTGAAATCAGAAACAAACTGGAGACATAACCACAGATTCTGCAGAAAGAAAATACTTTTAAAAACTTGTACACAAACAGGAAGGATAACTCATAGGAACCTGACACATTCTTATAAACACACAAACTATAAACACTGAGTTATGAAGAAATTAGGCATTATAAAAAAGAAAAAGAAAATAACAAGTAATAAGGAGCATGTAGAAAAATTGGAATCCATTTGTATTGCTACTGGGAATGCAAAATAGTACATTTTCTATAGAAAACAGTGGCCTCAGAAAATTAAATGTAAAATTATCATGTGATCCAGCAATTCTGCTTTTGGTTATACTTGCAAAAGCATTGAAACATTGAAAGCAGTGACTTGAATATATATCCGTATACCAATTTTCATAGCAGCATTAATGACAATATCCAAAAGACAGAATCATCCCAAATGTCCTTCAACACTGAATGGCTAAACAAAATGCAGTATAATATACACAGAATGTTAATAAGCTTTTAACATGAATAGAATTCTGCTATTTTTATAGTATGAACAAAGCTTGAAATAATATGTTAAATAAAGTAAAAAAGGGCAAATATGTATGATTCTACTTATATAATGTAACTAAAATAATAAAATTCAGAGACAAAAAGTATTTTAGTACCTACCAGGTACTGAGGGGAGGGGAAAAATGCAGAGTTAGTGTTTAATGGGTACAAAGTTACAGTTTTGCAAATGAAGAGAGTTCTACAGATAGAAGGCACTGAGGGTTGCATAGCAATGTAAATGTGTGAATGTCCCTGAACGCACACTTATCAATGGTTAAGGTGGCAAATTTTGTTATGAACAATTTATCACAGTAAAGGTTAAGTAAAATCAAGGTGCAGACAACTTGTGCTTGAATCTTCAGAATGGGAAAAATCGGAATACCACAAATGCTGGTAATCCATAATGATGAGGAGATCTGATAAAAAATGAGATATATAACTACAAAAATCAATAATTGTCTTCAATATGTTAACTTTGTTCTGGTTACCTGAATGTTAAGCTAAAATAGGAGGTGATGAAATAGGTGGTGAATTTTAGACATCAAATTATTTGTAGTATTTTTAGTAAAGTCTTTTTCCTCTTACTTTGAATATATATTAATAATTTCTGTTACAATCTAGCTTATTAGGAACTTTTAATTATATTTTTAAATAGTGTTGATATTACCTATATTGTTTTTAATATGATAAAATTTTACATAGCATAAAAATGTAAATATTAGCCCAGCTGGTGTAGCTTAGTGGTTGAGTATCGACCCATGCACCAAAAGGTTACTGGTTCAATTCCCGGTCAGGGCACATGCCCAGGTTGTGGGCTTGATTCCCAGTGGGGGGCATGCAGGAGTCAACCGATCAATGTTCTCTCTCATTGATGTCTCTAGCCCTCTCCCTCTCCTTTCCTCTTGCTCTAAAATCAATAAAGGGAGGAAAAAACAATTAGAATCAATACTTTCCTGGGGAAAACATGCATTAAAAGGGACAAGTTCAATGAGCAAATGCCATTTTATTATTCCCACTAAGTCTTCCTTTTCCTCACCCGAGGACATTTTTCCATTCTCTGTTCAGACAGAATGGGAGGGAGAGAGAAGAAGAGAGAGAGAGAGAAACATCGACGTGAAAGGGACACATCGAGTGGCCGCAACCCACACAACCCATCCAGGGCCGAGGTGCCCTTAGAGAGAACCGAACCTGGGTCTCTCTGAACCGCAGGCCAACGCTCTAACCACTGAGCCAAACTGGCCAGGGCAAGTCTTCCTTTCTTAAATGTACTTCAGCTAGTCATTAGCAGTTTATGATGCATTCTAAAAAATATGTGAAAAAGATCATATCTAGTAAATAAAATTTGCAGTCATAAACAAAAATATGAAATAATGATATTTACTTAAAAAGTTGTTTGTTTTTTTGTTTTGTTTTGTTTTTTTGTTTTTGTTTTTTTGAGAGAGAGGAAGGAAGATGGAGAGAGAGAAACATTGATGAGACAGAACATTGATTGGCCACCTCTTGCAATATAAAAAGGCCTGAGTGAAGTATGATCCTTGAGAGAAAGAAAGCATAACAAAATGAATTTTATATTTACAATGACTAGCTGACATCAGAATACAAGCACAAACAGGAAACATCAGAGAAAAGAGACCAACATTCAGAATTCAGTCTCCCCTGTGGCAATTGCAGAGGCAGACACTGCATTTGCACATGTGAAGACTCCAGGAAACAAAGAAATATATGAATAGTTCAAGAGAAGAGAAATAAATAAAAAAATACAATTAAAAATCAAATAGCAAGATGGAAAGTTTAAAGAAAAATATAGCAGCTGTTAAATTTTATATAGTAAATTAAAATAAACCAAAATTGCAAACCAAGCATTTAAGAAAGCATTAACCAATTCTTCTCAAACTCTTCCAAAACTAGATGAGAAGGGAACTCCTCCAAACTAACTTCATTCAGGCCAGCTTTACCCTGAAAACAAAACAAAGCAAGGATGCCCCAAGAAAAGAATATTGCAGGTCAACAGAAATGATAAACAAAGATGCAAAGATACTCAACAAAATATTAGCAAACTAAATTCAAAAGTACATTAAAGGAATTATAAATCAAGATCAAGTGCAATTTTTTCCCAGGAATGCAAGGATGGTACAGCAGCTGTAAATCAATCAATGATACTCATTAACAAAGTAAAGAATAAAATTTGTATAACAAAAATTTGATTTGACAATATTCAGCAACCATTTATGATAAAAGCTCTCAACAAAGCAGGAATAAAGGGATGTACTGTGCATCAATACATTGATGCCTTATATGACAAGCTCAATGGTGAAAAGCTGAAAGCTTTTCCTCTGAGATGAAGAACAAGATGAGAATGCCCCCTCTTGCCACTTTTATTTCACATAATATTGGAAGTCCCAGCCAGAGCAATTCAGTAAGAAAAATTATAAAGATTATAAAAGACATCCTAATTGGAAAGAAATAAGTAAAACTGTTGCTATTTGCAAATAATAGAACTGATATGTAGAAAACCATAAAGGCTCCATCATTTAGAACTAATATTTTAGTGATATTGCGAGATATAAAATCAATACACAAAAATCTGTTTAATTTGTATAAACTAACCAAGCTGTCAGAAATAAAAATTAGGGAAACAATTCCATTTCTAATTGTGTCAAAAATAAAATACATAGGAATAAATTTTACCGAAGAGGTGAAAGACCTGTATACTGAAAACTGTAAGACATTAATGAAATAAATTGAAGATATAAATAAATAGAAAACTATCCAATGCTCATGGATTAGAAAAAGTAATATTGTTAAAAATGTCCGTACTGCCCAAAGCAATCTACAGATTCAGTGCAATTCCTATCAAACAAAAGATCTGGAGAAGCCAAAACTGACTTGAGAAAGAACAAAGCTAGAAGCATTATGCTCCCTGATTTCAAACTGTATTACAACATGGCTATTGTTACCAAAGTAGTATGGTAGTGGCATAAAGACAGACATATAGATTAATGGAACAGAACAGATAGCCCAGAAATAAGTCCACACATATATATGGTCAATTCATTAATGACAAAGGAGGCAAGAATATACAATGTGGAAAGGATGATGTCTTCAATCAGTGGTGCTGGGAAAACCGCACAGCTATATGCAAAAGAGTGAAACCCAACCACTATGTTACAGCATACACAGACATTACAGGTTGGAACAGACTTGAACTGAAGACCTGAAGCCCTAAGAAACATGGAAGAAAACAAGCAGTAGGCTGTTTGGCATAGGTCTTGGAGATGCTTTATTGAATTTGACACCACAAGTAAAATAAATAAAAGAAAAAATAAACAACTGAGACTACATAAAACTGAAATGTTTCTTCAGATCAATTGGAAACCATTCGCAAAATAAAAAGGCAACCTACTATACAGGAGACTATATTTGCAAATCATACTTTTGATAAGGGGTTAATATCCAAACACATAAAGAATTCATACAATGCAATAACAAAAAAATTGTATTAAAAATGGGCAGAAGATCAAAATAGATATTTTTCTGAAGTAATACTATTCAGCCATAAAAAAGAATATTATCGTGTCATTTGCAGTGACATAGATGGACCTCGAGGACATTATGTTAACTGAAATAAGTCAGGAAAAGAAAGATGACTACTGTGTAACCTCTCTTATATGTGAAATATATAGGAAAACAAAAAACAAACAAAAAAAAACCCAGCATCATAGATACAGAGAGGAGATTGGTGGTTGCCTGGTAAGGTGTGCGGTAGAGAAATGGGTGAAGGGTAATACAATTATAAAATTTAAAATAAGAAAATTTAAAATAATTTTAAAAGTAATCACTTATGAAATACAGCCTCAAAGTAGCACTTACGTATATATTGTTTCCTATCTTCTTATTTATTCCCTTAATTTCAGGTCATTATTTTCACTGATACCAATGATCTTTTTCTAAAACATGACTTCGCATTTCAAAACCTTCTACAAAATATTATACCACCAAGTTACAGTAAAATAAAACAACACCAAGCACTAAGTGGTTTAAGGAAGCTTTTAAAAACTAAGAACAATATAGTTCAAAAATAAAATGATGGAAAACATTACACCATTCAAATATCAACTGAAAAAAAATTTAAGAGGTCTGGTATAGTAATATCAAACAAACTGAACTTTAAAAAATGAGCCATTATTCAAGTTAGAGAGATTTCACTCTGAAATAGTTTCAAACCATGACTTAATTCTCTGTGTATCCTGTAATAGAATTTTCAAATTATAACTTAAATAAATAAATAATAAGAGGGTGAATAGAAAAATCCAATATCATAGTGGAATACATTAACATACATCTCTCAAACAAACAATAGTGCATGGATATAGAAAATTGGAAAAGCATATGAATGAGCTTGAACTAATTTTCTAATGCAGAAAACTAACCCTGCAGCTGCAGAATTTACCTTCTTTTAAAGTACATAGAGACACTTATCTAAATAAAATCCTTACAAGTTTCAAAACATATGCCTGTAACCATCATAAAATAAACTAGATGTCACTTTTTTAAAGTACAATACAGAAACTCCAACTTGCTGTCAATTAAAATGTACACTTCATATTTCGACGGATCAAAGAAGAAACTTTTATGTTTGTTTCTTTTCATTCCTACTTCAAATAAAATGGTAGCATTCAATGTATTATATACATTTAGATTTGTTTTTATGAAAACGTATGTAATAAAACTGTGGTTATTTCTCCAAAATATTTTGTTTTTACAATATCACAACAATGTCAATATCTTCATCAATTACATATTTTTCAGTAACATTATTACTTATCAAAAATCAGTTAAACATCTGTCATTTTTAGTATTATGGAAATACTGCCATCTATTGAATTTTTAGGACTTGATCTTCCCAGTATTACCTCGCATTATATTAACTCTAGCCATAAATGGGCTTAAGTTGGATGACTTAACTTTTCAGTCATTTCAAGTTCTTGGAAAGTTTTGTTGGATAATCAAGTTTCCACTGATTCATTGTAATTATTTTCCATGTGTAATCCTTCTATCCCCAATGTGTTCACTCACTCTTCCAGGGCAATTCTCAAAATACATATCCTTCCATTTATGGCACAGAAAGTTGCCTTATGAACTTCGATATAAGTAATTTTACATGCATAATTATTTTATACAGATTAATAAATGTCACTGATTTTTTGTCTGCCTAAGAGTAAATTAAGCAATAACTTTAATAATATAATTTTAAAAGAAAAGGAAACAGCAAGAATCTTAAGAAGTAGAATAGATTCCTTTCAATAAAAGGACTAATATTGAGGAATTTTACATTTTGAGATGTTTTTCTCTGAAGGAAAACTGGGCATCCATTTGTACTGTTTTAAGGATTCAAGCCATACTTCTCTTTCACTGTGAATCTTACAAGTAGTTCCCTTTTCTGACACTGTTCTGCCCACATGTAGTCATTACCTGGAATTGAGCACTGGCTGATCTCTTAGATGAGCATTCGTTTTCTCCCTCTTAGCCTTTCTAACACTGACAGGTGACTTGCTTCAGCCTGGATTCTTTTTTGCCTTGTATCCTGGGCCACCGAGTTTGTCACTCTGTAGAGTGGGCTTTGTATAGCAAACTATTAATCTAGTTCATTCTAGCTCTCAAACACTTACCCAAAGCCTATTTACTTTAAATGAAAATACAGTGTTAGCTTTAAGTGAAGATACAAGGTATAAGGAGCTGACTCACTTTCTCAAACCATGGTCAATTGCAAATGAAAGAAAAATAATAAAAACCACTATCAGGTAATGTTTTTGCAGTTTTGTGTTCTGGATATTTATACTAGAATATATCACAGTAACAATGGAAGAAAGATGGCTCTCAGACAGGTAAAGAGAGAAGGAAGTTAGGAGATCTATAAAAATCACTTCTTAAGAGAAACAAACCACTGGATCCTTTTGATAACTGTATATGATCTTTATAAAAGTTGAGTTGTATATGGATTTGTGCTTTTTGTGGTATTTCATGAATACCAGTGTTTATACTATGTCATTTCTTTCTCCCAGCAGTTTACAAAGTTTCCAATGTATAAGTAGCCATTTGATATGTTATAATGCAATGGGTAAATTAAAAAAAAAAAAAGACTTTTCTGCAAGTTGCTCTCTTCATGGTGACACTAAACCATTCTGAAAGCAGCAGTGTGTTACTGCAATATGAGTGCAAGATAAAATATTTTTTAAACAAGTCAGAGTGTGCATTGACTCTGCTTCAAAACTAAGTGCATCGTGCAGTGTGGCAGGCATGCCATCTGTCAGTCATTCTGCATGGATTGTTACTGACTCAAGACAGGTAGATCCCATTAGATATAATGAGTTCACTCAGAGAGTACACATTTATTGTCTCCTTGTCAGGTAAAATGATCGTTTTCACCATGAATGGATGCTTCAACAATAAAACTGTTATTAATCAATCATAAAGTCAGACATACATTTTTCTATAGTCATCACTATTAAAATTTTCTATTGAATTCTAAAATCAATTTTAATGGACTTGTAAATTTTAAAATTAGTTTATAGAGAGAAGGAGGGTGAGAGAGAAAGGGAGATGTTATGTGTATTATGGATACATGTTTATTGAACCCCTATTGTGAAGAATTGAATTCTTCACTTGATTAAGATCTATGATATTAACATCATAAAATAGTGGTGGTAGAATCTACTTGAAAATAAGGTAGATAGTTTAGTATTGTAAATTATAATAAATTTTATATTCAGTTGAGTTTAGTACCATTATTCATTATCTTTAAAAAAAATCTTTGAACTTTAGTTTTCTCATCCTATGAAATAATAACATTTATGTGAAAGTGACATATCTGTACATACCTGTTGTGTGGACTAAGTGATAAACTAACTGTATAAGTACACTGTACTTTGTAAAGTGACTTAAATTTAATCATATGTTATGGTTTAATGTAATATGAATTTATCTATGATTTATAATTTTCTTTCAGACATACTTCCTTCACAGGGGAAAGATCAGTGAAGCAGGTCATATAACTTTATCTCTAGAACCAGTATTTTAAAGTGGTTTTGCCTAACTGTGAAATTGATGTGCATGTCATTTAACAAGGGTAGTTGAACAGAGGATTTAAATCAATTCATTCACTCATTAGTAATCACGTTTCAATAGCTGGGCAGTGGTCTGAATGTTTACATTTACAAAGACAATGTAAACATCATCATTACTTAAAGGGGTGCATAGTAGTCGAGGATATGTGCACCTATGGAAATAAATATAACATGAAAGTACATTAGAAAGTGCTGTGTAACAGGAAATTAAGATGAATTAACTCTGCTAATTCTGCAGCAGAGTTCAAAGAAACTTGTAGCCAGACTTTTAAACAAAGAAATGTGAATGTGAAGAACTCTGAGTGGAATGAAGATTATGCTGTGTTACTTACTATGTTTTAGGAACAGGCAGTATCCCATCATGACTGGGCCTGGGGTGTCCTGATACCAATACTAAGAGATAAAGCTAGGGAAAGCATTTAGCACTGACTTGTCAAGTGCCATTACTCACGTAACACATTGTCTATTTTATTACAGTTTTTAAACATTAGTAAGAAAAACATAAGGGACAGATACCCTATAGGACTTTTATAATAAAATATTATTCTATAAATGTTATCTACAGTTCTGCCACATTAAAAATACTCAAATATAATGATTTCTTTCCCATTCTGAAAATGTCATGAATATAACTTTCTTCCAAGCTCACAGAACTGACACTTCTCCCCTGAACTGCCTGCTAGTTTATGCTCTCTATTCTCAAGACCCATATTCTACTCCACGATCCTACCGTGCTACATGAGTTGTACCCTGCTGTTGGATGGTGTATATGTGTGTGTGTGTGTGTGTGTGTGTGTGTGTGTGAAGATTCATTCTTAAAATGAAAGATTTTCTTTTAAATTTCAGTCAAAAAGGTACATAGGCAACCATTTTGCCTGAGAAGGTCCATATTAAAGTGTATTTACAGTATCTCTATGAATACCTTAGTAATCCATAAATACTTCAGCAAATGCAGGATATCATTAACCAGTGCAACTATACCATTTTAAATATTTAATCATAACACCCACTGAAACACACACTTTTAACACAGTGACAATTATCTATCAGGTTCAGGAGACAATAGGTAGAATGATTTCTTTAGTCTTGTTAATAAAAGGGAGAATATATAACATGCACAAAAATATTTCCATTTAAGATAACAGTAGAATGACATTATATATTCAAGTATTTCATTTGTTTTACACAAGTGAATAGTAATAAATTCAAATCAGAAGAAACAGGTACGTACTCTGAGGAAACCGCGGGGGGTTGTCGTTGACATCGGTCAGGGTGATGTTGACTGTTGTCGATCCTGAAAGTCCTCCAACTTGCCCAGCCATGTCTTTGGCTTGAATGACCACTGAGTAGTGCTCTCTGGCTTCTCTGTCCATGTTGTGTAAGGCAGTTCTAATAACTCCTGTAACACATATTTAAAATCCCAGTGTGGATTATGCAATAATTAAGAATTGACATAAAATATTTCTCCTTTATTTTCTGTTTTAAGAAATGTGTTTTTAAATGAAATATGTTTGAGAGAAAAGCCAGGCTTTCAAGATCAACCATACTTGAACAACATTACTAAACTATCTAATTAAAATTTTTACTACAAGCCCATGTCCCAAACCATGACATTCATGGCAAATGAAGACACCCCGCCCTGTATTCCCCGGGGGAGACTGCTCCTGGAGGGAGCCTGCAGCCTGAGCTTGTTTGTTCTGCTGGTGTGCTCAACATTTCTCAGCTTGTGCTCCTCAGTGGGATGATCTGAGGCTACTTTTCCTCTTTAGAGAACAATTTACATAGTTTCTTAACAGTGTTGGCAATGCTAGATGATGGAAAACATTGGGGAAGTGTGGGCACTTGAGCAAAGATTAAAGGTGAGAGACTTTTTAACATATGCCAAGACTAAGAAACCACTATTTTTGCCAAGAAATAATATATAGCGACAGATTTGACTTTGGAAAGTGGGCACAGTGCAATATATAGATCTGTGTCAAAGAAATCTCCACTTGAAATCTATATGATCCCATTAACCAATGTCACCCCAATAAATTTAACTTCAAAAAAGAAAAAAGACTATAATAAGAACTAGATCTAAGTACATGAGTAAAGATATGAGATTAATTTCAAAAATCAAACATGAAGACACATTCTTTATCTTATAAGGACAAAGAAGACAATTAATGGACTTTTCATGAATTAATACTTGAATCCAACAGAGATAAAAAGTATTATATATCCATTTGTAATCATGTGTAAGGAAACACACATACACATAAATTAGATAGCTTTGTTAAGAGAGGCCTACATTTAAAAATTGCACACATTTTTTAGAGGATCTAGTTTACCAAAATACGATTGACAGTCACAAAATGAAAATTTTAAAAATATCATCATGTAGATGATCCAAATTATAAATACATACCTAAATATATACATATATATGCACTATATGGATGTAAATATATAACATAAATATAGTTTCTACACCAAATATCAGTCAACATTTAACAACCACCTTTTTTATTTTATTATAAATATCTGGATCATGCACATTTGAGAACACCACTGGCTTCAATCAAACACACATTTGATTAGTTAGCAGTGCAATTCATAGCATGATGCCAATTATAATAACTACTAGCTATAGAGTTTAGCACATTTGCAGACAATATCTTAATAGAATGAGAGAAAATAGATTGTATAGTCAGACAAAAAAACTAGTCTTTTAAAAGTGGAATGAAATAGTCAATAAGTTGTTTTGAATAAAGGATGCTGAATCACTGAAATTTTTTACTGAATAGACTGGATGTGTCATGATTTTGAGAGGAGCCTTAGGCGCCAGGAAAGGAGATCCCACAACTTCCAAAATTTGTTGAATATATAATTGAGGAGTTCAGAAAATTTCCTGAAGCTAAATAGAAATTAAAATTATTCATATCAAAAATTTCATAATAATATGGTAAATGATTCATCTAATTCATGCATACACAAAAGCCTCAAGCATCCTTATTCAAAAGAACAATGTATTATCACATATGATAATTATATAAGAAGGGACTGAATTGATGCAGAAGTGAATGAGGTAAGAATTAATATATGCTATGAAAGAAATATATACTTTCTAATGTTTGAAACAAAATAAAGATGCCATTCTAAAATGAATGTTATAAGTGGGACTTGCCTCTGGGGGGAGAAGTATAAGATTATTGTCCAGGATAATGCTTTACAATGAAATAATTAATCTTCTGCAAACTATTACTACATAAGTAAAACTTCAATCATTACAAAGTGAATGATAGCTATCTCTTTTATACAATTTAAATATTATGAATTTAAGGAGACCAGAGAAAAGAAATCAGTACAACCCCGTTTTATATTGTACAGACTTCATTTATGTCATTGCATTGCCATTATCTCCCTTCCTTATAATATAGCTACTTCTGACACAAAATGGGAAGAAACATGTCAGCCAAATTAGCATGTGGAAAGAAAAGGTCATATTCAGAACTGACACATACTTCTCAGAAATTATTGTCTAAGGATCCATTTAAACTCAGTTCTCTTGAGAATGGCCCCATTACATGTGCTTGGCTATGACCTCCCATGAGTGTGCAGAGGTAACTGGGATTGTTACAGTCAAAATCACCATAGCAACATGATGCCAGAAGACAATATTCCCCTTCTAACATGTAGCTCACAATACTATCAATGCACAGTAATTTTTATTAGACTATTTTTCTGGGCACAGGTCCACAGCAAATTTGAGAAGAAAGAACAAAGAGTTACTAGGTACCTCTTCCTCCCTACACACATACAGCCTCCCCCATCATCAACACTCTGCAACTGAAAGGTCCATTTGTTACAAATGATGAACCTATATAGACATATCTCTTTCAACCAAAGTCCATAGTTTACTTTAGGGTTTACTCTTGGTGTTATACATTACATGATCTTGAAAAGGTATATAAATTACATGTATCTAGCATTATAGTATCACACTGCATTGTTTTACTGCCCTAAAAATATTCTTTACTACATCTCAACCTCTGGAAACCACTGTCTTTTTTAGTGTCTCCAGAGTTTTACATTTTCTAGAATGTCATATAATTGAAATCATATAGCACATAGCCTTTGCAGATTGGCTTCCTCATTTAGTAACAAGCAATTATGGATACTTGATGTCTACTCATGGCTTGATAGCTTATCTCTTTTTTAGTGCTGAATACTATTACATGGTCTGGGTGTAACACAATTTGTTTATACATTCACCTACTGAAGGACATTTTTTTTTTTTTTTTTAATCCTCACCCGAGGACATTTTTTGTTCAGGTAGAGTGGGAGGGAGAGAGAGAAACATCGATGTGAAAGGGACACATCTAGTGGCTGCCACCCGCACGACTGACCAGAGCCGGGGACAAACTGCAACCGAGGTATGCGCCCTTAGCGGGAACCGAACCGGGTCTCTCAGGACCGCAGGCCGATGCTTTAACCGCTGAGCCAAACCGGCCAGGGCAGGACATTTTTTTTTTTCCTTTATGTTCAGATAGAGCAGGAAGGAGAGAGGGAGGAAGAGAGAGAGAGAAACATCAATGTGAGAGAGACACATCGAATGGTTGCCACCCACACGACCCCAACTGGGGCTGGGGACAAACTGCAACCGAGGTATGGGAACCGAACCTTAGCAGGAAACGAATCCAGGACTCTCTGGTCTGCGGGCCGACGCTCTAACTGCTGAGCCAAACCAGCCAAGGCTGAAGGACATTTTGGTTACTTCTAAATGTTGGCAATTATGAATAAAGTGCTATAAACATCAGCATGGAGGTTTTGTTGTTGCTGTTGCTGTTGTTGTTAATTTTCACCCGAGGATATTTTTCCACTGATCTTTAGAGTAGAAGGGAGGGAGGGAGAGAGAGAAACATTCATGTGAGAGAGCCACGTCAGTTAGTTACCTCCCTTGTGATCCCAATCGGGGCCTGGGATCAAACCTGTACCCAGGTATGTGCTCTTGACCGGGAATGAACCCATGACCCTCCATCCAAGGGTCAACACTAACTGCTTAGCCAAACTGGCCTGGGCAGTGCACAGGTTTTCTTCTTGTTTTGTTTTTGCCTTATTGATGTTAGAGAGAGAGAGAGAGGAAGGGAGAGAGAGATAGAAATGTCGATGAAAGAGCCCTGGCCAGTTTGGCTCAGCGGTTAAAGCATCAGCCTGCGGTCCGGAGAGACCCGGGTTCGTTCCCGCTAAGGGCACGTACTTCAGTTGCAGTTTGTCCCCGGCCCTGGTTGGTCGTGCGGGTGGCAGCCACTCGATGTGTCCCTTCACGTCGATGTTTCTCTCTCTCTCTCCCTTCCTCTCTCTCCCTCCCACTCTATCTGTACAAAAAATGGAAAAATATCCTCAGGTGAGGATAAAAAAAAAAAAAAATACCTTAGGAGAAATGTTGATGAAAGAGAACATTGATTGGCCTCTTCGTGCATGCCCTCTACTAGGGATTGGGCCCACAACATGGGCGTGTGCCCTGACTGGGAATCAAACCAGCGACCTCTTGGTGCATGGGTTGATGCTCAGCCATTGAGCCACACCAGCCAAGCAGTGCACAGGTTTTTGGTAGATATAAATTTCAACTTCGAGTGACCATTCAGTCTATTGCCCATTGTTTTTAATTTAATTTTTAAATTTAAGTATAGTTGTATAAAATCTTATAATAGTTATATTAGTTTCAGGTATACAATATTGTGATTTGACATTTTTATACCATACAACGTGATAGCCCCATTATTTCTAGTAAACATCTGTCACTGTGTAAAGTTATCATAATATTATTGACTAAATTCCCCTTCCTCTTTTTCACCCATCCATCATAACCTCCCTTTTTGTTAACCATCCCTTTGGTCTCTATTTCTATGAATCTGTTATCTTTTGTTCTTAGATCGCAAATATAAGTGAAAGCATATATGATTTCTTTCTCTGCCTGACCTATTTCATTTAGCATAATACCCTCTAGGTCTATTCATGTTGTTGCAAATAACAAAATTTCATTCTTTTTTATTGCTGCATAATAATCCATTGTGTGGTATATATATATATATATATATATATATATATATATATATATATCACATCTTCTTTATCC
Organism: Molossus molossus; assembly: GCF_014108415.1. Lineage (NCBI taxonomy): Eukaryota > Metazoa > Chordata > Mammalia > Chiroptera > Molossidae > Molossus > Molossus molossus. The sequence goes on along the minus strand of NW_023425366.1, from coordinate 24,422,859 downwards.
ATTCAACTATCAGTGGACTATTGTAAATAATACTGAAATAAACACAGGGGTGCATATAACTTTTTGAATTTGGTTTCTGTTTTATTTTGTTTTTATAAATACCCAGAAGTGGAATTGCTGAGTCATATGGTATACCTATTTTTAGTTTTTTAAGGAACCTCCATATTGTTTTCTACAGAGGCTTTACCAGTTTGCAGTCTCACCAATAGTTCACAAGGGTCCATTTTCTCCATATTCTCACCAATACTTTATTTGTTTACATTTTGATTATAGCCATTCTGACTTGTGTGAGGTGGTATCTCATTGTAGTTTTAATTGGAATTTCCCTGATGATTAGTGATACTGAGCTTCTTTAAAAATTTTAACAAAGTTGCCTGGCTAATGTGGTCAATGGATTGAGCGTCACTCCATGCACCAAGAGGTCACTGGTTGGATTCCGGTTGGGGCACATGCCCGGGTTGTGGGCTCAGTCCCCAGTAGGGTGCATACAGGAGGCAGCCAATCAATGTTTCTTTTTCACAGATGTTTCTCTCTCACTCTCCCTTCCTCTCTCTAAAATCAATAAAAACATTTAAAATAGTAAATAAATAAAAATAATAAAAGATTTTAACAAAGTAGGTATAGAAAGATTTTATTTCAACTTAATAAAGGCTATATATGACAAGCCACTGCTAACATCATACTCAATGTTGAAAAGCTAGAAGCTTTTTCTCTGAAATAAGGAACAAGACAAGAATGCCCACTTTCACAATTATTATTCAACATAGTGCTAGATGTCATATCCATAGCAATCGGGCAAGAAAAAGAAATACGAGGCATTCAAATAGGAATGAAAGAAGTAGAACTGTCACTATTTGTAGATGATATAATACTATATATAGAAAACCCTAAAGAATCCACCAAAAATAATAAAATTAATAACAAATTTAGTCAAGAATCAGAATACAAAATTAATTTTCAGACATTTGTCACCTCCCTATACACTAATAACAAATAATCAGAAGGAGAAATGAAGAAAATAATCCCATTCAAAATTTCATGAAGAAGAATAAAATTTGTGGGAATAAACTTAACCAAGAAGGTGAAAGACCTTTACTCTGAAAATTCTAAGACATTGAAGAACAAAATTTAAGAAGACACAAATAAATGGAAGGATAGACCATACTCATGGATAGGAAGGATAACATTGTTAAAATTACCATACTCCATGAAGTAATTTACAGATTTAAAGCAATTCTTACTAAAATACCAGTGTCATTCTTCTTAGAACTAAAACAAGTAATCTGAAAATTTATATGGAACCACAAAAGTTCCCGAACAGCCAAAGCAATCTTGAAAAAGAAAAAGTTAAAGAAAGGTATCACACTCCCAGATCTCAAACTATACTACAGACTTATAATAATCCAAACAGTATGATACCAGCATAAAAACAGACATATAAATCAAGGTAGAAGAAAATAACTTTTACAGAAGAAATAAACTTTCATTTATATGGTCAATTGATCTTTGACAAAGGAGGTAAAAAATTATACATTGGAGTAATGGCAGTCTCTTCAACAAGTGGTATTGGGAACACTGCACAAATACATGCAAGAAAATAAAACTGTACCACTCTTACAATATATTAAAAAAACAAACAAACAACAACAACAACAAAACTCAAAATTAGATAAGGACTAAAATGTAAAGCCTAAAACCATAAAACTCCTAGAAGAAAATATACAAAGTAAACTATTTGACATTGTTCTGAATAATATCTTTGTGGGCACATCCCTTTGAACATGGGAAACAAAAGGAAAAAAATAAACAAATGAGGATACCTCCAACTAAAAAGTTTCAGTGCTGTGAAGGTAACCTTCAACAAAACAGAAAGGCAACCTACTGACTGGAAGAATATATTCACAAATGATATATTCGATATGAAATTGATGGTTTTTTATTGACTTTTAAGAATTATTTTTATATTTTAGATAACAGTCCTTTATCAAACATCTATTTTCCAAATGTTTTCTCCCTGGTTATGGCTTCTTTTCTTATTCTCTTGACAGACTTGACAGAGTCTTTCACTGTGCAGATATTTTTTACTTTTTTTTTTTTTTTTGGTACATGCCCCTAGCAGGAAACAAACCTGGGACTCTCTGGTCTGCAGGCTAATGCTCCAACCACTGAGCCAAATCAGCCAGGGCTATTTTTACATTTTTTAAAGTTCAGTTTTTCAGTTATTTCTTTCATGGATCATGATTTTTGTGTTGTATCTATAAAAGTGATTGTTAAATCCAGGGTCATGGAAACTATCTTCTATGTTATGTCTTAGGAATTTAATATTTTTTGTATTTTATATTTAGGTTTGTTATTCATTTTGAGTTACCTTGTTTAAAGATGTAATATCTATGCCATGTGTCAGTATGTGGATGTTCATTTGCTTCAGCACCATTTGTGAAAGATTATCTTTTCTCTATTGGGTGGCCGAAGACTACTTACTACTGCTCCAATTACACACACTTGAATTTTAAGACTTCATATAGTATAGTGACCTGCGTTCAGTCACATACACGATCTCAACCACATATTGCTCTCTCAAAACTATGTCCTTGAAAACAGCTTCTACTATGGGAACTATATGTATGAGTAATATTCTAAGGGCAGGGGATAAATGAAGAGCCTCTGATTGCTTCATTCCAGCTGGAGGATAAATTGGTCTTGTTGACCTCCCCCAACATCTATAAAAATTACCACAGGCGATTCCAGTGCAAGAGGGGGGAGATCATACTTTGAAATGCCATAATTAGAAAGAAGAAGTTCTACCAGTATGCATTTATACCTTTGTTCCCTTTTAATCTCCATTATGTCACACCAATAAATGTATATATGTATGAAAACACACACAGAGACAAATAATAATAATGATAATATATATTTCAAAAATGTGAAGCCTAAATTCATGTACAAGACTACTATATTTACACAGTGCAAGTAAGAAAATAAGTTTTATTTGTTTGGGTTTTCCTTCCATATATCCATGTATACAGCATTATAATCTAACTTACCTTTGTCTTCCAAATAAATGTAATAAAGACATACCACAATGTCTTTACATTAAGTAAATTTGTAAATAAAAATATAAAACAGCTAAATAAATTACCATAAATTATTTCTCTGCTCATTTCTTAGAAAACTCTTCTATTTACAATACATGTTAGGTAAGTGGTTATGGTATATTCTGAATGTTTGCAGGACATGCTTCACTAGCAATGTTTACTTCCAAATTGTTAACAGGAATTGTTGCCTTTTATTCTCCTGCGATGCTGGGTTAAATCAACAGGACGTGATTACTGTAGTATTATTTTGTTTTGTTTCTTATTACTTCCCTGGTAAATGATTGTAGGTGCCCCACTGCCTGCAAATTACCTATTGACTACTGCTTCCCAATCACCTTGATATGTAGGGGCTTATAACTGGGAATTACTCTCTGTTGAATACAAGTTTATAACATTGAAAACTCATCTGTGGATATAAACATTGCTCACTGAATCCAACTCACAGGTCTACCATATGTTTATGTTCCCTGAATGAAGAGTTTCATATACTGTAATAGATTCTCCAAAATACTTTCTTGCATTTATACTCACTAAAAAAAAATTTAAGATTGAAATGTACAAATTTGGTTCACTAGATATTGCCACAGAAGACTGCAAAATAAAATCCCCAAAAGGCTAGAACAAATAAACAAGTACGCACGTTCAAATTCCTACAAAAATCTCCAAGATACACATACACACTTATAGAAGAAACTGGTAAGTTGTTTTCAATGTCTAAACTATACTTATGCACTTTGGCTCACATGCTTATTTTACTTCTTTACTTGCATAATAGTTCATTCATTCAATGTCTAACATGTCATTATGCAATGTCTATTGAAATGTGCTGGCCTTCAGTGTTTCTCTAATGGGGCATGAGGGTCACTTGATAACAAAATCATATGGAATGTCAACTATCATGTAACTTGAAGGATGTCACCTCAGACCTTCTAAATCAACATCTGAGGCAGTGGGCCTGCACATCAGTACTGGTGACAAACTCTCTTCCTAAATCTCATGAACGGGCAAACTTGAGATATCCACCTAGAATTGGGAACACATGATATCTGGCATCAAGGTATTCATATATTATTGGAAGATCTATTTGTTTAAAATGATATGAGTACTGAAAGATTTTGAAATGTTTATAAATTCCACTAAGCATTTCTACATGATGATACAACGTCTTGGCAGTAACACTTCCAGTGGCCTAATTGTGGGAAGCTAGGTACCTGGGAGATTTTTTATGTTATCTATTCAATTGCTATTTGTTTTAACATTTTTGTATATTATATGCTATGTCTGTTCAGTATATATTCTGAATTTTCCCTAGTCACTCTGTAAAGATCATGTAATTCCCATATATTCTTGTCTACGTTGAAAGCAAAATGATTTAGACGTTGAATCTATATGTACCTATCAGTAACACAGTTCTAGATATGTTTTTTTTTTTTTTCATTCATAAGAAATTTAATGTATACTGAATGTGTTTATGACACACTGGGTAGACCTTATGACATTAGAATATTTATGATTCAAGTGTTCACTAATAGGGAACTAGATATACAAATCTGGAAAGTTAAGTAATACAAAAATATAATTTCTTAAATGCCAAACAAAACCCAGACTTTAGAGGTCATAGTTATCAAAATGGATAAGCATGACCAAAGAGTACTTTCTGGGAGAATGACATGCTTGTCAGAGAAGAATGGAGGGCAAAGTGTGGTGTCCATGGAAAGAGGATCTGACATAAACAAAGGCATGCATCTGGAAAGTGCATGACCATTTGCACAAAACTGGTATCATTGCAAAATGACTAGGGGAGAACAGTAGAGATCAGGTTCTCAGTGAGTATTAAAACACTCTCTAAATATTTGTTTTGTTTCTCGTGTGATTGAAAGTTTGAATAGCTCTATTGCTGGCGCTCTGAATAATCAACATTCATACTTGTCAGTTATGGTTACTGTCTGAAGCTCAGCAGAGACATCGTTGTTTCTACGGTCACATTTAGCATATTCCAGACTCCAAAGTACCAGTGGGTAATGGAATAAACTTCAGATTTTTATTTATGTTTTTCTGTATAACTTATTGTATTTCAAAACAAAAACATAGAACCCAGTATATGACGCTGACATTCCAGAATTTAAAAAACAAAACAAAACAACTCAACATATTTAGCTTCAAGGTATGACTCATGGAATTAACAATTATAAATTCATGAAGGTAGACGTTTTTAGGCATTAGTAGGAAGATTCTATTTTTCCTTCTTTATTCTTCTCTCTTCTTATAATTAAAATTGATAGTGAAGCAACTTATTTCTACTGAGGATAAAAAAAGGAGATTCATATGTTTTGAGTATAGAATGTAACTTCAGGTATATATTGTATATATATTTTTTCCATATACTCCATGGGAGATAAAACTTAAATTTGAAATAACTCTCCCCTATCAGAAATGTAATCCAACACTTCCTGACATTAAAATCCTAATGCCACTAATCATCAGAAAGATGTAAATTAAGATAACTTTAAGGTATCACCTCACACCCACTACAATGGCTGCCATCAACAAATCATCAAACAACAAGTGCTATAGAGATGTGGAGAAAATGGGACTCTAATACACTACTGGTGGGAATGCAGAATGGTGCAACCACTAAAGAAAACAATATGGTGTTTCCTCAAAATATTAAAAATTGAACTGCTATTTGACCCAGTGGTCCCACTTCTAAGAATATATCCCAAGAGGCTTGAAACACCAATCAAAAAAAAATATATGTACCTCTATGTTCATAGCACCACCATTTACAATATCTAAGATCTGGAAATAGCCTAAGTGTCCATCAGTAGATGAGAGGGGACAAAAAGCAGTAGTAGTACCTTTACACAATAGCATACTACACAACTGTAAGAAAGAAAGAAAGATCTCTGACCCTTTGAGATGACATGGAGGGACCTGGAGAGTATGATGCTAAGCAAAATAAGCCAGTCAAAGAAAGACAAGTACCACATGATCTCACTTGTATGTGGAATTTAATGAACAAAAACTGATGAGTAAAATACATCCAGAAACATGGAAGCAGAGAACAGAATGATAAATCTCAGAGGGAAGAGGGGTTGGGGGTGGGAAGAGATAAACCAAGACCATATATGCATAACAATAAACACAGACAACAGTGTGGTGAAGGCAGGGGGAGCAGAAGAGGGGAGGAGGGTGTCAATGGGGACAAAAGGAACGGATACCTGCAATATTTTTAACAATAAAAATGAACTTAAAAAATAAAGTAAAATCCTAATGCCACAGTGTCATTAACACAAGTAATTAAGCAATTGAACTTGTGGGGGCTATAGAAGAGCTTTGGGCTATTTTGAAAAAAGGAAAGACAAAGAGAGGAAGACAGAGGGAGAGAGAGAGGAAGGGGAGATGGATTTAGATAGGAACATCATCATCATAAAAGTTAGGATTATCTTCTTTATAGATTTGGCACATAAATCAGACAGATTCAAGGAGAATGCAGTTGTGTTGGTGGGAATGCAGACTGGTGCAGCCACTGTGGAAAACAATATGGTGTTTCCTCAAAAAATTAAAAATTGTACTGCCATTTGACACAGTGACTCACTTCTAGGAATATATCCTAAAAAGCCTGAAACACCAATCAGGAAGAATATATGTACCCCAATGTTCATAACAGCACTATTTACAATAGCTAAGATCTGGAAACAGCCCAAGTGTCCATCAATAGATGAGTGGATAAAAAAGCCATGATACATATACACAGTGGAGTACTAAGAAAGAAAGTTTTCTTATCCTTTGAGACTATATGGAGGAACCTGGAGAGTATTATGCTAAGTGAAATAAGCCAGTCAGAGAAAGACAAGTATCACATATTTGTGGAATACAATGAACACAATAAGCTGATGAACAAAATAGACCCAGAGACATAGAAGTAAGGTTCAGATGGACAAACTTCAGAGGAGAGGGTTGGGGGGAGAGAAGAGATAAAGCAAAGAACTTATGCATATAAGCATAACCAATGGACATAGACAACAATGCTGTGGAAGGGGGTGGGCACAGGAGGAGAGTGTCAATGGGAGAAAAAGAAGAAACAGCTGTAACAAAAATATATTATATTAAAAAAATTTTTAAAAGATTATTCTGATTAGGTTTTATTTCTACTTTTTCTTTTTCTTTTTTTGCAATTTACTTTGTATCTGTTGTTAGTGTTTTAATGGGATCTATCATTTCAAAAGATCAGTTTTTCTAGTTAATGTACTTAATAACTATACCAATAAAAACACAGGACATCCAGGGCACTTGTGAAGGCCACATATTCCATAGAAATTCAGACTTTTTGCATGACTACACTGTTCAGCAAATATGTACTGAGATAGCACTATATGGAGAAATATAAACTATACATTTTGAAAAAGGCTTATCTGGCAGTAAATTCCGACAATGATGATGATGATAATGGAAGTACTGACAGTTATTAAGTATTTATTAAGTATTATGAAGAATGCTTTATATTGATCATCACACTAAATCTTGACATCAATTGCCTATGAAATTTATTCATATTATCCCTCTCTTCCTTTATCAAAGAGGGTTTGCAAGAACAGAAAGGTTAAGAAAAATTGCTCAAGGAGAGACAGGTGCCATAGAGCCAGCATTCAATCTATGCAATTAGAATGTAGTGTATGCTGTCATAATCACTACTATCTGAGTTTCTGATTCCTTGTGAAGAAATTGGGGAAAATACTACAACTGAGCCTGAGAGAAACTTTGGAAAGATGTCTACATCTTGGCAATTTGGTTTCAGAATTGATATCTGGTTCTCTTGGTCAGATTGGATTCTAATAGCATTGGAATCAAAGTTCTAATTATAATCAATAAGATGTCAGAAAGATGGTAGATAGCCTGAGGTCTCTAAAATATTTGATTCTAAAAACTAAAGATTTAAGTCTTTTGTACAACAGAAGAAAGAGTGAGGAACTAAGAAACTAAATATTAATCTTGCCCCAAATGGTCATTAGCTGTTTATGGTCTGTTTTTTTCAGGAAATTGGATACTCATATCACTAATCTGGGCTGGCCTATGACTTTTTTGGCCAATACTTTTTCAGAAGTAACATTATGGCAATTTCTGGTCTGGACTTAAGAGAATTGGAAGCTTCTACTTGATGTACACAAGCCCCATGTAAATAGCAAGTAACCCTGCTCTCTGGAGACCACATAGAGAAGTCTTGAGATGGAAAAGGCAAATGATATGTCTGAACCCAGTCCGCTTGCTCTTTCCACTGGGTATATTAATGGACTCATTTTTGAAATTCCACACAAATCCAAATGTCATCAAAATGCTAATAAGTACCAAGTCAATGTCACATGAATCAAGAAATTACCCAGATAATCCCTGCTCAACTTCTTGACATCCAAAATCACAGTTGCTTTGAAAGCTCTGAGTTTGGGGATAGTTTGGTACATAGTAATGACATTCAAATTTTGAATATATACATAAACCCACAGATACATATACATATACACATACATACTCATATATGCATGTATATATGCACATATAAACACATTCATTCCTCACAGGAAAGTAAATGATTGATGGCTGACTTTCTATGTCTCTCTCTAATAACTCCTCTCTGTCTTTCTCTCTCTGTGTCTGTCCAGAACTGAAGTACATATATACATACATACACAAAAGCACGTATCTCAAATATTTCAGCTAAGCACATGTAAATATATTTTGTGAGTCCAGGTAAACATAGTATTTGGAGGATGAAGAGAAGAGGAAAACTGATTTCCATAAAATTGATGTTCAATGAAACATGATGCACCCTCTTTGAATAATGAAATATTAAGATTCTTATCATATAGAAATTTGAGCTATATAGGAAGTAACAAGATTATAATATTTATGAATCATTTTGATAAAAAATGTAGAAATATAATTTCAATTTTATAAAACATAAAATAAAATATTTTTTACTAGATATTGAATGTTTGCAGAAATATTCCACTTAGGGAGAAATGTTTTTCTTGGAAAATAATAATAAAAACATCTAAAATTCTAGAACTAAAATATTACTTTCCCAAAAGAGCTGTTCATGTGGTTAATAAAAAATTGATGAACTCAAAAATGCAAAAAAAATAAATAAATAAATACTAAGTTAATCATGTAGACTTATTATGCCTTGTTTTAACATTGACATGTTTTTCCATTACTCTGCTACATATTTTTATTCAATTTATTCTTTTCTCTTTAATTTGTGTGTGTGATGGTTAAAATAAATTTTAAAAGTTTAAATATGCTTTATATAGCTTTTTTTAATCCTCACCTGAGGATGTGTTTTTATTGATTTTAGAGAAAGAAGAAAGGAGAGAAAAAGAGAGAGAAATCAATCACTTGCTTCCTGTAAGCACTCGGACCGGGAATTAAACCTGCAACCTAGGTATGTGCCCCGACTTGGATTCAAATTCTCAACTTTTCAGTGTACAGGACGATGGGATGATGTTCCAACCAACTAAGCCACCCGACCAGGGCCATACAAGTTTTTTAAATCATAATTATTATTTAAGGAAGGGTACATAATATTACTATATCAAAATATTTGGAATATATGTTTTTGAGACAAATAGTTAAAAATAGTAAACCATTATTTTATCAACATGTACATGTACCAATGATTGTCTAGTTCTATTAGTAATGATATTGTTGACAACATAAACCCACAAGTAACAGAAAATTCACAATTTCTCTTGTAATACCAGTTTCTTTACTAGGTCATCTGCTTTGTTGATTTTTAAAATAACATTTTATTTTTCTTATAGAGTGTGATTTTATTTTATAATGCATTACATTATAATCTAAACAGATATTGCGCCCTGGCCGGTTTGGCTCAGCGGTTAAAGCGTCGGCCTGCGGTCCTGAGAGACCCGGGTTCGGTTCCCACTAAGGGCACGTACCTCGGTTGCAGTTTGTCCCCGGCTCTGGTCAGTCGTGCGGGTGGCAGCCACTCGATGTGTCCCTTTCACATCGATGTTTCTCTCTCTCTCTCTCTGTTCCTCTCGCTCCCTCCCACTCTACCTGAACAAAAAATGGAAAAATGTCCTCGGGTGAGAATAAAAATAAATAAATAAATAAATAAATAAATAAATAAATAAATAAAAATAAAAATAAAAAATAAAAAGATATTTCCATTTTCAATAAACTACTTATCACATTATATCTGCCATATATATATATCACATATATACACACATGTTACATATGTCACATGTGACAGACATGCAGCACTAAAGCAAACTTGTATTTCTAATCTCTAAAATTACCTTTACGATTTCAAGGATATGCATATGCACACGTTGTATTTCCTTTAGCACATAATTTGACATTGAATCCTTAAGGCCCTTGTGGAGAATTAAAGTGACTATTACTTTTTTGATAATAAGAATTAAAATGTAGCCACTATACTTGTAGTATATTCAGGGTATGACATAAAAAAATTTGCAAATAAGTTGAAATATCTAGTAAAATAGTCTCTGGGCTTTCAAGAATGTTAATGCAGTCTTACTTCCTTTGATCTTTTAACTATAAGTCTAATGTGAAAACAACCAAATTAATAATTTCATCATGAAACTACCTCTATTTTCATGGTAACTTTTAAAAAGGTAAGAAATAGGCATGTTTAAAAGTTTTAGGGGAGATATTATACTGATTGTGTAAGTTCGATCAATAAACAATTCCATTTTACATGTTTGTCATTAACTCATAGATAAATCATTATTAATTAATAACTAACAAGTGCCCATTATGACTCCACTATCACTTAGTGGCAATACGGTGAGATTATGTGAACAGAAAAACAAATTATGAATTCTCTTACAAGCATAGATGCAGGTCACAGAGGGTATTGGGGACATTAACTAGGTTAATAAAACATAAAAGTTTTATTAAAAAAAAAACTCTCCTTTATGAGAAAAAATGTTTTCTCATGTGTTAAAGCATTATTGATACTCTTGAATGGTTCAAGTGAGAAATACTTATACCTTGGGTACATTCTTAGCATCTGCTAGATGTAAGTAATCTAGTAAGTTATTTAATAATCTGGTGTGCTATTTATTGGAAGCTAAATGGTAATAACAAAATGTACAATTCAGAAGAGTACCACATTCTAATTTAAATGATAGTCACAAAACATGTGAAGGCTAGCTGAGTTATATAAATGTTGTTGTTTTTCCTGTGTGAAGAAATGAGAAATAATTTATTATTAATTAATAACCTGTGGCATTAAAGTTGAATGTATCGATATATGAACAGACTTTTGGTCCTCTGATGAAGAGAGTGAATAGAATGACTTTAACACTTAAAAGATGAATCTGGAAGGATTACTCTTACATAAGTTGTAGAGTGGAGCTTTACAATTATGATGAAAATATATAGGAATATTTTTGTAGGAATAGATTTCTAGAAAAGAAAAAATTAGCTAATGAGCAAGGATTGAATACTAGTTTTATTAACTAGCCTATACAATTTTATCTAATATTTGGATTCATGAAGTAATATGTTGTTGACAGGTTAAATTGTAACCATGAAAAAGGAAAGAAAGATTAGAAACTTATAAATATGTCATTTTGTTGATTTCTGAGAATACTGGGTGGTTTAGCATGTGCAAAAAAGCAATTTGTGTTTTAAAAACATATTTTTTCAGAATCTACCTGATAGCAGAAAAAATTTTTAAAAATTATTTTGCACATATTAAGTAGTATTATGAACCAACAAACAGAAAAAAAAAAAATGTCAGCAAATGTTAACTTTGACTTTGTTCCTCTAGTGATCATAATATTAAATTATAAACTGATAGATTAGGAAAAGCTAACAGGTACAGAAATTATTAGATATTCCCCAATCTTTACACAGTTTCTGTAAAAGTAAAAAGTACACAGTCTCTAAATTTATGCAATTCTTGTACCAAATCTCTGAAAAGAGTTATTGATACATGATATGAAGATTTTGGTGCAGGATATTTATTAGGGATCAACTGTGGAGGGTTGAGGGTCCTGAACGGATAGAGGAAGATATCAGTCTGGAATTCAGCTCTAACCAAGTTTAGGCTGATGTAGCAGGACTTTATTGCCTGAGTGGGTAGCCTTGAGCCAATAGAGCCAGGACTTTATACATTCTATCTCATTCAGTTACTGGATGAGGGTTATCCAAGAAATGAAATGACATCAGCAAGGTGTCTATCATCACCTGACATAGATCTTTTTTTTTTTTTTTAAATCCTCACCCGAGGACATTTTTCCATATTTTGTTCCGATAGAGTCGGAAGGAGGGAGGGAGGGGGGGAGAGAGAGAGAGAGAGAGAGAGAGAGAGAGAGAGAGAGAGAGAAACATCGACGTGAAAGGGACACATCGAGTGGCTGCCACCCACACGACCCAACCAGGGCCGGGGACAAACTGCAACCGAGGTACATGCCCTTAGCGGGAACCGAACCCGGGCCTCTCTGGACCGCAGGCCGACGCTCCAACCGCTGAGCCAAACCGGCCAGGGCTGTGTGTTTTTTTTTTTTTTTTTTTTTTACCTGACATAGATCATAGATCTTAAAGGAGCTGATAGCTGGAAGTAGATTGCTGAACACACTTCCTGTGCGGGGCAGCAAATCCTTCCTTAAAGAAAGCTCGGGCCATGCATGGATATCTACCACACAGTAATCCTATTTTGTTTCCCCTAATTTTCAGTTTAAGAACTCCCAGTCTTGATTAAAGTTATGCATTACACTGAAAAGGCTGACATGTTCTCACCTTCAATTTTTATCTGGTCAAATACACTGGATAATGTCTGTTATCATCTCACCATCAGCAAACTGGCCACAGTGTACTGTTCCTACCCTTCCCAAAGACTTTATTTTCTTGACTCACTCAGTTTTACTGTCTTGTGTTTTGTATTGCCATCACACCAATTTGTATGTATATTGTACTAAATTACTTATTAACTATGACAACTATTTTTTTTCTTTTCTATTAGAATGAAAGCACCATAGGGTCCACATTTTTTATTTTCAGGCTCTTATTGTCTAAAACAATCCCAACCTAGAGTTGCCCTCAGTTAATTTTTGTTGAATGAATAGAGTGGGATAAAACCCAAAGAGATGCATCATAGCATTGTTTTGGCTTTAGAATAAAACTAGAAGGAACATAAAACAAATAAAGTTACTAAATTTAAGTTATTCCTTTCGATGATCATTGTATTAGCTTTCCGGGGTTGCTCTCAGAAATACCACATACTGGTCAGTTTAAAAACAAAAATGAATTGTACAATTTCAGACTTTTGGAAGCTAAGAGTTTGTAGTCAGGCAGTACGGGGTCTGCTGCTACACAGGATAAACTTGCTCCAGGCTTCTCTTAGTTTGTAGATGGCCATTTTCATGCTCACATGGCATTCTCCCTGTATCTTCAAATCATCTACCCTCTATGACTATTTCTTTGTTTAAATTTCTCCTTTTTATAAGGACACTAATATTGTATTACAGCCACCCTAGGAACTCTCCTCAATTTGATTACCTCTATAAAGACCATATCTCCATATAAGGTGACATTCTGAGACTCTGGGAACTAGGAATCCAATATAAGAATTGAGGGGGAGCTTCGGTCAAGATAGTGTCTTGGTAAATGTGGTATCACCTCCTCCCACAACCACATCAAAATTACAACTAAACTACAGAACAACCATCATTCAGAACCACCCGAAATAGAGCTGAATGGAAGTCCTATAACTATTAAATTAAAGAAACAGCCACACCAAGTCTGGTAGGAGGGGTGGAGATGGATGGGCTGGCCCTACAAGCACATGTGACAGATTAAAATCAGGAGGAACACCTCGGCTGTGAAGATCCTCCCTGAGGAGTGAGGGGTCCCCGTTCCACACCAGGCGCCCAGCTCAGGGATCCAGTGCCAGGAAGAAAAGTCCCCATAACTTTGGGCTGGAAAACCCAGCGGGAACTGAGGCTGCGGGAGCCCTAAGCAGATCCTCTTAAAGGGCCTGTGCATGAACTTACTCCAACTTGCTCCCTCTGAGATCTGAGGGGAGGTAGCTTGAGGGGCGCCAGAGACACACAGGGAAGAACTGAACTGTTTGGCCTCAGGATGAGGGCTGGAGAAGCAGCTTTCTCCTGGTCAGAGGTTCTGGCAGAGGCTGATGATTCTTTGGTGAGCCCTTCCCTGGATTGGCAGACAGCCACCATACCTGGGACTCCAGCAACCAGGCTCACACTGTTTGCCCTGCCCTGAGAACCCGCCCCACCCAAGTTTTGGGCCCACCCATGCTGTTTCCTAAGGTTTTACCATAGGATAAACCTGTCTTGGATCCTGCTTCAGAGTTTCCTAAAATCTTTCACACAAGCAGCATCTGGTCTCAGTGAGCCCCATACTTCTCGTTAAGTGGCCCCAGGCCTTGCACTAGAAGCAAAGCTTTGGTTTAAAACTTGGCTTTTCCTGAACACCTCCAAGTGCAGCACAAGAAGCAGCCATCTGCAGATCACTTTGTAGCTTATGCCAGGTGGCCGCAGATAGAACACAAGCAGTGGCTGACCTTGCCCCAGAGCCAGCACACTTAGTGGACAGCTTCAGACCACATCGAACCACCACAACCAATGACCTCTACAAGTGACACACTCAATGAGCAAACTCAGTGGGTACCAGAGCCCTGATGAAATAAGTCTTTCTCTGTATGGTGGGCCCCTACACAGCTGATCCTCCAAGGTAGTTGGAGGCCAGTGACTAGTGGGCACAGCCAGTCCTTGCAGCTGATCAGCTTGAGTAAATCCCTCCCATTGATGTGCCAACAGCAATCAAGACTCAATTACAATAGAAGGGTGCACAGTTCACACTAGGGGTGCATCTCAAGGGCCCAGCTGGGGTGATCAGGGAGACTGTGCCACTGGATCCTATAGGACACGTACAATAATAGGCCACCCTATAAATCCTAGGAGACATACCAGCTCTACCTATTACATAAAAACAATCACAGGGAAGCAGCCAAAATGAGGAGACAAAGAAACATGTCCCAAATAAAAGAAAAGAACAAAACTCCAGGAAGAGAATTGAACAAAATGAAGATAAGCAATCAATCAGTTGCAGAGTTCAAAACACAGGTTAAAAGGTTGCTCAAAGAACTTGGTGAGACATTCAAGGGACTTAGTGAGACCTTCAAGGAACTCAAGGAGACCTCCAAGGAACTTAGTGACAATATCAACAACATAAAACAGGACCAGTCAGAAATGAAGGATGCAATTACTAAAATAAAGAATAATTTACAGGGAATCAATAGTAGAGTAGGTAAAGCCAAGAAGAAAACATCAATTTGAAATATAAGAAAACAAAATTTATCTAATAAGAACAGCAAAAAGAAAAAAACAATCCAAAAAATGAGGATAGTGTAAGAAGCCTCTGGGACAACTTCAAGCATGCCAACATTCACATCATAAGGGTGCCAGAAGGAGAAGAGAGAGAGCAAGAAATTGAACACCTATTTGAGAGACCAAAAAAATGGTGGCAGAGTGAATGTAAGCTACACAGACCATCTCCCAGGACCAAACTGGAATTACAATGAAAATAAAGACAAATCATCAGGAAAAAGCAACCGAAAAGCAGCTTGGAGGACCACATAACCAGGGACACTGATTCAATCCTGGAAGGCTTGTGAAGACACGAGATGGAGCCTGGAGCCCATGGTCTGCAGCGGCCTGGGCTGAGACCTGCACCCTCGGTTAGGAGCTGAGGCCTTGGCTGGGAGCTGCGACCTCGGCTAGGTGCTACGCCCTCCACTGGGAGCTGCCACAGCCTCTGCCTGGAGCAACGGCCTTAGCTGGGAGCAGCACCCTTAGCTGGAAGCAGCGCCCTCGGGTTAAAGTCCCAAGTGGCTCCACAGCGCAGAGCTGGGACAGAGGCTAAATTAGCAGCAGCCACTCCCCTTGGGCTCTGGCAGAGGGAGGGAAGACTGGACTGGAACTGTGTGGGGACACTTGGGATTTGGAGGGCGCTCAGAACTTTTGCTGATTTGCAGCCACGCAGGACTGTGGTCATTTTACTCCTTCCCAGGACCCTGGGGAGAGGCGGCGGCCCCTCCCTCGGAGATTCAACCCCCCTGGTGGCCGTTGAAATGCTAATGGAGGCCCATTACCAACCAGCATCTGCCCCACCCTCGGGAAATCCTCTTACACTGAGCACCTGAGGGAGTTTTTCATTCAACTCAGAAACCAAGGTTTTCAGGTGAGCACTACTAATAGCCTCCAGGCAAAAAAAGCTAGAGGATAACTACCATTCCCTGGACTAGCAACTCTATCCAGGAAAGTAAGACTTGAGAGTGGTGTTTAAAGTGGGTCCTCCCTGCCTCATCCAAACCTAGGGGAGGGAGCCACAAACAGCAGAACACCAACACCCACAGGAAAAGTTAGGCAGGCTCCAAAGCCCACTGTGATAGCCAAAATGGTGAAACACAGAAACAAAAGCCAAATGAAAGAACAAGAGACCTCTACAGAAGATGAGATAAATGAGGTGCAGTTAAGCAAGTTAATAGAACTAGAATTTAGAGCCAACAGCTCTAAATTGAGGAAGCTCAACAGCATGTGTAAGGACATGAGCACCATGAATAAAGACATAGAAATGTTGAAAATCAACCAGTTAGAAATTAAAAACCACCAAGAAGAAATAAAGAATGACATATCAGAAATGAAAAACACATTGGAAAGTCTAAATAGCAGATTAGAGGAAGCTGAGGACTGAGGGACAACTGGAAACGTAATAATATTCACATCATAAAAGTCCCCAAAGAAGAAGAAAATGAGCAAGGGTTAGAGAATATATTTGAAGAAATATTTACAGAAAACTTCCCTAATTTGGTGAAGGAAGAAGGCATTCAAGTTCAAGAAGTACAGAGACCCCAAATAAGAAGAACCCAAACAGGCCCACACCAAGACACATAGTAATCAAAGTGCCAAAAATTAAAGACAGAGAGGGAATCCTAAAAGCAGCAAGAGAGAAGCAACAGGTTACCTACAAAGGAACCCCATAAGGCTCTTAGATGACTTCTAAACAGAAACACTACAGGCCAGAAGGGAATGACATGAGGTAATCAAGGTCATGAAAAACAAGGATCTGAATCCAAGACTACTCTACCCAGCCAGGCTATCATTCAAAATAGAAGGTCAAATAAAGAGCTTCCCAGACAAAAAAAAAAAAAAAGGCTAAGGGAATACATTAGCACCAAACCAGCACTGCAAAAAATGCTAAAAGGACTGCTGTAATTAGCATAAGAAATAGGAAGAAAAATATAACCACACTAAACAAAAATGGCAATAAATAAGTACATATCAATAATCACCTTAAATGTAAATGGATTGAATGCTCCCATAAAAGGACAGAGTAGCTGATTGGATAAGAAAGCATGACTCATCTATATGTTGTTTACAAGAGACCCACTTCACAACAAAATCTCACATAGGTTGAAAGTGAAGGAATGGAAAAAAATCTTCCAGGCAAATGGAAAGGAAAAAAAAGCTGAGGTAGCAATACTCATATCTGATAAAGTAGATTTCAAAATGAAGGCCATAACTAGAGACAACGAAGGCCAATACATAATACTGAAAGGATCTATCCAACAGGAAGATATAACCATGATAAACATATATGCACCCAATATGGGAGCACCAAAATATATTAAAAATCTTCTGGAGGACTTCAAAGGAGAAATCGATAGCAATACAATCATAGCAGGGGACTTCAACACCCCTCTGACATCACTGGATAGATCCTCTAGAGAAAAAATTAGCAGGGAAATAGAGAATCTAAATGAAGAACTAGACCAAATGTATTTAATAGATATCTACAGAGAATTATACCCCAAAACTACAGAATTCACATTCTTCTCAAGTGCACATGGGAGATTCTCAAAGAGAGACTATATGTTAGGACACAAACTAAGTCTCTATAAGTTCAAGAAGACTGAAATCATATCAAGCATCTTCTCAGATCACAATGGCATGAAACTAGAAATCAACTGCAACAAGAACATGCAAAGACATTTGAACACATGGAAGCTAAATATCATGTTATTAAACAATGAATGGGTTACCGAGGAGATCAAGGAAAAAAGTTAAAACTTCCTGCAATCCAATGAAAATGAAGACACAACAACACAAAATCTATGGGATGGAGCGAAAGCAGTTCTGAGAGGGAAGTTCATAGCACTATAGGCCTACCTCAGAAAACAAGAAAAATCTCGAATAGACTATCAAACCTCACAACTTAAAGAACTAGAGAGCAAACAAAAAGAAAACCCCAGAGCAAGTAGAAGGAAGGAAATAGTAAAGATCAGAGCAGAAATGAACAACATAGAGTCTAAAAAAAACAATTCATAGGATCAATGAAACAAAGAGCTGGTTTATCGAAAAGATAAACAAGATTGATGGACCTTTAGCTAGACTCACCAAGAAACAGAGAGAGAACCCAAATACACAAAATCAGAAATGAAAGAGGAGAAGTAACAACTGAAACCACAGAAATACAAAAGATCTTAAACAACTACTATGAACAATAATATGGCAACAAATTCGACAATCTAAGCGAAATGGACAAATTTCTAGAAACACATAGTCTTCGAAAACTGGACCAGGAAGAGATAGAAAACTTGAACAGTCCAACAACAACAAAAGAAATTGAAGATGTAATCAAGACTCTTCCAGCAAACAAAAGCCCAGGCCCAGATGGCTTCATGGGGGAGTTTTACCAAACATTCAAAGAAGAATTAACACTCGTTCTATTCAAACTATTTCAAAAAATTCAAGCAGAGGGAAAACTTCCAAACTCGTTTTATGAAGCCAGCATAATTCTAATTCCAAAACCAGAAAAAGACACTACAAAGAAAGAAAACTACAGGAAAATATCCCTGATGAACATAGATGCCAAAATCCAGAACAAAATACTAGCAAATCGGATCCAGCAATATACCAAAAAAATTATTCAGCATGACCAGTGGGATTGATACCAGGGATGCAAGACTGGTACAATATTAGCAAATCAATAAAAGTGATACACCACATGAATAAAATGAAGAATAAAAACCACACGATCATATCAATAGATGCCGAAAAAGCCTTCGACAAAATCCAGCATCCATTTCTGATAAAAACACTCAGCAATGTGGGAATACAGGGATCGTATCTCGACATAATAAAGGCCATTTAAGAAAGACCTACAGCCAACATCATCCTCAATGGGCAAAAACTAAAAGCATTTCCCTTAAGAACAGGAACAAGGCAAGGATGCCCACTTTTGCCACTCTTATTTAACATAGTATGGAAGTCTTAGCCACAGCAATCAGACAGGAAGAAAAAATAA
The DNA here is from genome assembly GCF_014108415.1 of Molossus molossus. Lineage (NCBI taxonomy): Eukaryota > Metazoa > Chordata > Mammalia > Chiroptera > Molossidae > Molossus > Molossus molossus. The sequence goes on along the minus strand of NW_023425366.1, from coordinate 24,403,378 downwards.
AAGGGATCCAAATTGGAAAGGAGGAAGTGAAACTGTCATTATTTACAGATGACATGATACTATATGTAGAAATCCCCAAAGACGCAATCAAAAATTTACTAGACTTAACAAATGAATTTGGCAAAGTAGCAGGATACAAAATTAACATCAAGAAATTGATGGCATTCCTATACACCAATGATAAACCCAGAGAAAGAGAAACTAGGAAAACAATCCCATTTACCATTGCAGCAAAAATTAAGATACCTAGGAATAAACTTAACCAAAGAAATAAAGGACCTCTTTGCAGAAAACTACAGGTCATTGAAAAAAGAGATAGAGGAAGATATAAAAAAGTAGAAGCACATACCCTGTTCATGGATTGGAAGAATTAACATCATTAAAATGCCCATACTACCCAACACAATCTATAGATTCAATGCAATCCCCATCAAAATAACAACCGCATACTTCACAGAACTAGAACAAATACCTCAAAAGTTCATATGGAACCAAAAAAGACCTCGAATAGCCACAGCAATCTTGAAAAAGAAGAACAAAGTTGGAGGGATCACATTACCAGATTTCAGGTTATACTACAAAGCCACTGTAATCAAAACAGCCTTGACTTGGCAGGTTTGGCTCAGCGGTTCGAGCATCAGCCTGTGATCCAGAGAGAACCGGTTTCGGTTCCTGCTAAGGGCACATACCTCAGTGCAGTTTGTCCCCGGCCCTGGTCGGTCGTGCAGGTGGCAGCCACTCAATGTGTTCCTTTCACATCGATGTTTTCCTCTCTCTCTCTCTGTTCCTCTCTCTCCCTCCCACTCTACCTGAACAAAAAATGGAAAAATGTCCTCGGGTGAGAATTAAAAAAACAAACAAAAAACAGCCTGGTACTGGCACAAAGACAGGCATATAGACCAGTGGAACAGAACAGAGAACCGAGAAGTGGACCCAAGGCAATATGCTCAATTAATATTTGGCAAAGGTGGCAAGAGCTTACAGAGGAGTAAAGATACCCTCTTTAATAAATGGTGTTGGGAAAATTGGACAGCTACATGCGAAAAAATGAAACTAGACCATCAACTTACACCCTACACCCTATAAGAATAAACTCAAAATGGATAAAATACTTAAATGCGACTCATGAATCCATAAAAATCCTAGAAGAAACTATAGGCAACAAAATTTCAGATATCATACGCAGCAGAATTTTTACTGATACATCACCTAAGGCAATAGAAACAAAGGAGAAAATGAACACATGGGATTACATCAAACTCAAAAGCTTCTGCACAGCGAATGATACAGAAAGGCTACCCACTGTATGGGAGACCATAATTGCCAATGATATGTCAGATAAGGGTTTAATTTCCAATATATATAGAGTGCTCACACAAGTCAACAAAAGGAAGACAAAAAAAAAAAAAAAAAAAAAAACCTATTAAAAAATGGGCAGAGGAACTAAATAGACACCTCTCCAAACAGAACATGGCTAAGAGACAAATGGCTAAGAGACATATGAAGAAATGCTCAACATCACTAATCATCAGAGAGATGCAAATTTAAACAACAATGAGGTATCACCTCACACCTGTCAGAATGGCCGCCATCAATAAATCATCAAACTACAAGTGTTGGCGAGGGTGTGGAGAAAAGGGGACTCTAGTACACTGCTGGTGGGAATGCAGACTGATACAGCCACTATGGAAAACAATATGGTGTTACCTCACAAAATTAAAAATTGAACTTCCATTTGACCCAGTGATCCCACTTCTAGGAATATACCCTAAAGAGCCTGAAATACCAATCAGAAAGAATATATGTACCCCCATGTTTGTAGCAGCACTATTTATAATAGCTAAGATCTGGAAACAGCCCAAGTGTCCATCAGTAGACGAATGGATAAAAAAGCGGTTGTACATATACACAATGGAGTACTATGCAGCTGTAAGAGAGAAAGATCTCTTATCCTTTGAGACTATATGGAGGGACATGGAAAGTAGTATCCTAAGCGAAGCAAGCCAAACAGAGAAAGACAAGTATCATATAATCTCACTTATTTGTGGACTATAATGAACATAACAGTCTGAGGAATGGGGTAGTCCCAGAGACGTGGAAGTGGGGTACAGACTGACAATCCCCAGAAGAGGGGGTTGTGGGGGAGAGATAAACCACAGAACTGATATGCATGTATGCATGAACAATGGACATAAACAACAAAGCTGGGGACAGGGCAGAGAGGGAGGGGGAGAGGGTAATCAGTGGGGGAAAAGGAGAAACATCTGTAACAAAAATAAATTAATTAATTAAAAAAAAAAGGAAATAAAACCTATTTGAAACAATAATGACAGAAAACCCCCCTAACTTGGCATAAGACACAGACATACATGTCCAGGTAGCACAGAGAGTCCCAAACAAGTTGAACCCAAGGAAGTTCACACCAAGACACATCATCGTCAAAATGCCAAAGTTTAAATACAAAGAGAGAATCTTAAAAGCAGCAAGAGAAAAGCAATTCATTATGTACAAAGGAGCTCCCATAAGACTGTCAGCTGATTTCTCAAAAGAAACTTTGCAGGACAGAAAGGAATGTCAAGAGATATTTAAGGTGATGAAAAGCAACAACCTACAAAGAAGATTACTCTATCCTGCAAACCTATCACTTAGAATTGATGGACATATCAAGTGTTTTCCAGAGAAGAAAAAGCTAAAGGAGTTCATCACCATAAAACCAGTATTATATAAAATGTTGAAGGGTCTTCTTGAAGGAGAAGAACAAAATATGAACAATAAAATGTCAATACATATCTATCAACAACCGAATCTCCAAACAAAATGAGCACACAGAACAGAAACAGACTCATAGATACAGAGAACTTTTTGTTGGTTGCCAGATGGGTGGGGGCTGGGGGGATGGGTGAAAAAGATGAAGAAATTAAGAAATACAAATTGGTTGGTAGACTGATGAACCTCATAGGGAAGTTGAGAGGGAGGGCGGGATGAGATAAACCAATGAACTTCTATGTATATATGCATATCCAATGGACACTGACAATAGTGTGGGGAAGATAGGAAGGGGGCAAGGATGGGGAGAAGGGGGTCAATGGGAAAAAAACGGGGAACATCTGTAATACATTCAATAAATATGAGTTAAAAATAAATTAAAAAACGAATTGAGGAGGAACAATTCAGACTATGACACTAAGTACAAAAATATCACATTCAAAAACAAAAACAACAAAAAAATGTAATCCTGTTCTTTGACTCTACATTGGTGAAGTTCTTTAAGTACAATCATGAGTTATTTGACCAAAAAGGACTGATGAAGTTTGTATAAACTCTTTAATCTACATGTTAATGTAAACAAAAATGTCAACAAACACCCAAACCAGAACTAAACTCAATCACCAATGACCCCAAACATTTCTTTGTTGATTCAGATAGCAATCAAGTATCTATTTGCTGAGGATTTTGTCAATATTTATTGAATTGTAACAATAGGTTGCGTGTGGATGGAGGAGTTTAGCAAAACTCAATGCAAGCTTTCTGTAAGAATCAATATGCTATGTGGACTTCACAATAAAGAGTAACTTGTATTTTATCATTTTTTATAAGTTGGATATTATATATCATTCATATCAGTAAAATTTACAATAAACATATACACAGGGGTGGCAAAAGTAGACTTATAGTTGTTCATATTGCATATAATACAATTGATAAATAATAATACTGTACAAGAATAAACCGTGTTTGCATACTCACAACTGTAAATCTACTTATACAAAGGTATTAAATATTTATGAACACAACACTGACTGCTAAGGATAAATAGACTTGAAAGTGTTCCAGAGTTAAAAAAAAAAAAAAAAAAAGAATACTCGTAAGTGCAAATGCTCTAATGTGCATGCTTTTTACCTTGTGAAAAATCTATGAGGTCGGCATTTCTAAAATAAAAAAGAACAAGAAAAAAAGATGAGATCAGAATGACATGTTGGGCCAGATCATTTACAGGCATGCATATTATTGTAATGCGTTTGACTTGAGTCATAAATGAGATGGGAAGCCATTACTAGGAGTTTGAGAAAAGGAGTGACATGATCTGATATATTTTAACATGATTGCTTTGGCTGCTGTTTTGGGAACAGATTGTGTGGAACAAGGGAGGAATTAAGGAGATAGCTTGAGAGATAATTACAATAAAGTTAGTTAAAATGGAAATGAGCAGATGTGGTCAGACACTGGGTATGTCTTGAAGGCAGCACTTGCCGATGGGATAGATGTGAAGTATGAAAGAAAAGCAGAAATAGAGTATGGTCCAACATTTTTGGGCTGAGATATAGAAGACTGTGAGAACTGTTTGTGGGGAGGTGGTTGTGACACCATTGTACTTAACCTAGGCCAAATATTCTAAGTGTGTCATTTGGGCAGCTTCACCAGAAAGCTAAAGCGTTACACTCCCCAGGGAGCCACTGGTCTATGCCCTGCAGGTGGTTGATGGGAAGGGCCTGGACAGGGAGGAGAATAGATACAACTCACCTTCTTGGTCCTCTGGGTTCCTTTTAGGCTCTGGGGACTTTTGTTGGAGGTGTGCTTTCTCGGCTCCCCTGTATTCGCCCATATGTGGACTCCACAGCAATGCACTAATGAACTGTAACCAGCCTGATGCTAAACTGGACCCAGCTGCAACACTGAACGGAAACTCTGGACCCTGGCTTTGCTTTTAGCTTTCCTGAAGAGATGTAATTCCATGGAAATTAAGTTTTCTATTATATCTTAGCCTCTTGTGGGGGACTCCAGAAATGCTTATTCCAGCAGTACCCCAAGGCCCCCACTCCAATTCGAAATGGGGGAAGACTACCCATGCATTCCTCCAATAACAGTTGGAGTACAGGAATTTAATTTTGGACTTACTCTGTGGTATGCATCCTAGACACTCAGGCAGAAATGTTCAATTGGCATACAGTATGTTGGTGCTTAGAGGAGTAGTTCAGAGTAGCAATATAAATGTGGTCAGCATTAGAATGATATTTAAAACCACTGAGTTTGATGACATTGGCAAAGGAATGAGTTTATAGAAAAGGCTCAGACACTGAACACTGCCACATGACACCAAATCTGGATGAAAAGGTGCAAGCAACACATACCAGTGATCACTGAGAAAGAAGAAAACCAAGAGGGGCTGGCATCCTGGAACAGTATTTCAAGTAAGGGAAGCTGATTCAGAGTGACCAGTGCTGTTGCTAAGTCAAGCATGATATCACCTGAAAAGTGTACAGAATGAATTGGATTTCAGTGATATTATAATGGGAAACACAGCAGCCACATATACACTTAACAGAAGATACAAAATGAAGAAAAGAATATGTGAGGCATGTTGGGGTACCTTTTTAAGGACAAGAAGACTGGTTGAAAGTGGGATGTGAGGGAAAGAGTGTAACTAAAATGAGACTCAGGCTTTTGGCTTAAGGACTTGGGTCAGTAGGGAACCCTTTACAAGATTAGAACTATAATATAAAGATCAGTGTTAATTCGTGGGTATATTGACTTTTGTGTGCTTAAGAGCTATCTGTGTGAAAAAGACTGATAGGTAGTTAGTTGAACACACGGTGCTCAGTAGAAAGTTCTGGGTTGGCGAGTTAGGATCATGATAGTTATAAAGAGATGAATGAATACAAACTCATTCTTGCCCAACATAATGAAGAAAGTGCCACTGACTATTAATTGCTCTCTATTGAGTCTTTACTCCTTGCATCGTATGTGAAAAACTAGCAATCATGGACTGAAACAAATTATTTTACAAAAAAGAAAAGAGAGATAAAAATAATGTGTCTAATCTTAATGAATATGAAACATAAAATACTATTTTGATTGCACTTAAGGTTAATTTTTTTTTCCGTCTATGAATATGACTGTTGTAAGGACAGGATTATTCCTTTATGTTGGCAAGGTTAATTCAGGTTTAACACAAAGTACAAAAACAGCTTGACTCCACTAAATTTTCCTCAGCCAGGTTTGAAGAGCTATTTTGGACAATATAGGGATAATTTCGAGATAGTGTGAAAAGTAGATATTTGAAGAAATAAGCTCACTTAAGAAGGGTTGAGTAGATTTTTTAAAATGTCTTCTGTTAGTGATTAAAGCTGACCATCCATCTCTCCGTTCTGCCACTCATTTTTTAGTTATCAAAGTGGCCTTCCTTTGTCAGGCTATCTATATCCTCAAAGATATCTGCAAACCAGAAGTAATATAATGTATAAACTCTGTCCTACTGTAGCTTTACGTTTTTAATGTTATTTCTTCGTTCATATGAGAATAGTAGGAATTGTTTTTGTTTTTGTTTGTGTGTATGTGTTTTGTTTTGTTTCTACAGCTGTGAATGTTTGTATTTTGTGAGATGAACCAGGATGTTGGAATTTGGGAGTGGATGCTTTCTAATTCTCACATCAACTTGTTTCTTCAGCTGCTCCTTTACCATTAAAATTTTTTATTTTGTTTTTTATTAGGGGGATCAGACAGAAATAGAACTAGACACCTAAGGTAGACCATGAACTGAGTGGAAGAAGTATTGCATTAATGAATGTATTGCAGACTTAGTATACATACCTGGTTTGCTGAAAATATTTGAGAATTCTTTGAATAGAGTATTTCAAACTGAAGAAAGAGTTATATTAGAGAACAAGAGACTAATCAGACAAAAGTACGGAACAAGGATTGAACTAAGAAGGGAATTGCCATGGGAAATAATGGCAGAAGAAGAAAGACTAAATGAGGCATTGATTTAGTTATTTAGAGGCTTTTTCTATTAAAATAAACCCAGAAATCATATAGTTTTTGTTGATTTAGCACCTTTCACTGCTTATTTTAATGCTGTTCCCTCTTAGATTTCGAGAGAACCTATAAATGTCTTTCTGGTGATTCAAGCACCATTTATCAAAGTGATTGCATAAGCTCACTAGGCAAGAGTTTAGGTATCTCACTCTCTGCTATTTCCCTTTCAGATATAATTATAGAAGAAATTAACTAAAGAGAGAATATCAATGGTTGCTAAGGGTAGCCTAAAATATTTCATACATATGGATAATTAAGAAGGTATATCTAGTGGGGATTTTACACTTTCCCAATTAATTTAAAAGCAGAAGCATAATATACATCAATATAACTCTTTTCCAATTTCCTTTGTTATGTCATTTGAGATCCAAACTGATTCTCAATTTGTCAATTTTTTTCTTTGCCTTGTAACAGAAATTTTACTCAAGTATATACATACATACATATTTTTACTTCTTGATCTTTCCTTTGTAGGAACTGTGGCAAGGTCACTGGCCAACCATTTTTCAAGCTCTGAGGCTATTTCAAATTATAGTCTGTGTCAAAACACATCACAATGTACCACAAAAACATTCAGAACTGTGTGAAGAGCTTATGAATTGTCGTTAAAAAGTTTAGTCACATTTCAGTTATAGAAATTAAGGACAAGATAATCTTGTTTTTTGAAATACTAAAGAGATACAGATAACTATCATTCAATATTACATTTAAAATCATTCAGAGGTAGTACCATATGCTAATACTTAACTCAAAAATATCTTTGATTATCTTTTACTATTTTATTTTATTTATTATTAAAATATATATTATTTTCCCTTTATTGATTTTAGAGAGAGAGGAAAGGAGAGGGAGAGAGAGATAGAAACATCAATGAGAGAGAACATGGATTGGTCACCTCATGCATGCCTCCAACTGGGGATCGGGCCCTGACCTCTTGGTGCATGGGCTCATGCTCAACTCCTGAGCCACACAGGTCAGGCTATCCTTTAATATTTTAAAGGATTCACTCTTTTTATATTTTAACTTCACTTTTTGCACATTTGTTTTATGCATTGGCCTTTGGGATTTTCCTCTTAGCTACATTTGTATACTAACTTGCAAAAATAACATACTTGACCCTGGCTGGTTTGCTCAGTGGTTAGAGCATTGGCCTGCAGTCCAGAGAGACCTGAGTTCTGTTTCCACTGGGGGCATGTACCTTGGTTGCATTTTGTTCCTGGCACTGGTTGAGTCGTGTGGGTCGCAGCCACTCGATGTGTCCCTTTCACGTCGATATTTCTCTCTCTCTCTCTCTCTCCCTCCCACTCTATCTGAACAAAAAACAAAAAAATGTCCTCAAGTGAGGATAAAAAATAAAATAAAGAACATACTTTGTCCATATAGCATGATTGAGGGAGGGTCTAGGGCTCTTGGCCAGTTGCCTATATTCAGACCTTGGTTCCACTATGTACTTGCCAAATGTTCCTCAACTGTAAAATGGAAACACCAATAATGAATGTTTTATTTGATTAATGTGAAATTTGTTAATTCATGAAAACATTTAGACAGTGCACATCACATATTAAGTGATTAATACAGTTACAATCTGTTTTCAAAAAGGTATATTTCTGTTTTTCTGTGTGGTTTTTTTTTGGCATTTTTTCTCAAAGCAAATATCAAAGTTGGAAACTTTACAATTCCTGCACTGTTCTCTGGTTTGTACTTTTCCCCTAGGGAATTTAGAATGGTAAGCTATTTGTTTTGTTGTCCTCAGCACTGGCGATATTTCAAGCTATAGTTCTCAAGAGGCTTGCATTTTTGTTTTGCTTCAATTTCAATTAGAAATGGATTTCTAACTCAATTTTTCTTATCTAAATGTACAGTTGTTTTCCCTTCATTCTTTCTTATTTTCTTCCTGCTGATTCTAAAACCTTTGTGGTACTCCCTAATTCTTCTCTTTAAAGAGTTCCCTACATTTCCAACTATATTAGCAAGACTTTATTGTCACTATCTGGTTTCCCATTATCTCTAAGCATGTGTGTATATACATAATTCAGAATACCTTCCATGTACCAGGCATGCTATTGAACATAATCACCTTGTGATGAAGGTTCTTAATTATCAACACTTGGGTTTCAAAACATGTAAAAGTTGATTGCTTTTCTCTAATTTGGGCACCATTGTTTAGGTGAAGATGATGGACTCATTGTCTGTGTCCAAGCTCCCCTGTGTTCCGTAGTTTCATGCCCTCCATTGAAGCTTTGCACTCAAGCTTTCTCTATTTCATAGCTGGCTGAAAAGATTGCTCTGACTGTTGGAGACTGGTGAGTTGAGTGCACAGTGTGATGTCATAAGTAGTGGCCAAAGTAGTATATTCATTCATACTGCATTAATTGTCCTCCAGTGAACTAACCTAGCTGCTCTCTGTAAATAAAATAAATAATAAAATTACTATAATTCAGTTTCTTGTGATGTCTCACTTCTCTATAGTATATTTATTATATATTGCATTCAGATTTTTCACTGCAACCCTGCCATCAAACAAAATTAATAAAAAACAAAGATAGCCCAATCTCTATACATCAGCAGATATTAAACATAGCCTATGGATCCCAATGGTATTTTGCATGTTCAAAAAAATTCTAACAAGTTAGAAATCATCAAAATAATTCAATTACTTTATTGAATGAAGAAATTAATTCAGTGACCATTGATTGTGTTATCGAGTTAAGTGCCCAGAATATAAAGGAGTACAGAAAACAGTCCCCAAAACAAATATGGTCACAGATTAACTATTATGATTTTTTAAAAATATTACATAATTAAGTTAGTGCAGTCTGTATTATTTCATATAATTTTTAAAAGAATGAGGTGTTGGGGTGTAGGATGTTTTTTAACTAATATTTAAATTCTTTTCTGGGTACCCAATCACGTAGGCCCTGATAGAAACAAATGTTAATACCCTGCCTGAAATAATGCTCTGGTAACTTCTTACTGCTTTGGTAACATTGGTCAAATTCAAGACAAATCTTTTTCCCTGCAGTAATCTTTTTTTTCTTCAATTGATTATTATTATTATTATTATTATTATTTATATATAGAGAGAAAGAGGATGGGAGAGGGAGAGAGAGAAACATTGATGTGAGAGATTGGTTGCCTCCCATACATGCCCCAACTGGTGATTGAATTCACAACCTGGGTTATGTGTCCTGGCCGGGAATCTAACCCACAACCCTTCATTGCACTGGACAACACTCCCAACTAACTGAGCCACACTGTCCAGAGCTCCCTGCAGTAGTCTTATAATGGCATGTAGAAATTTAAGTTAAAGGAAAGGCTCCTATTATTTTTTCTCAGTTCATGTCATAATAAGCTATTTCTGCAGAACTATTTATGATGTGTAAAAGAAAAGGCTTATAAGTAACTATAGTATAAATAACTATAATTTGATACATAATAATACTGTTATTTAATAAAGCAAGATGATGTTTATTTTCTTTCTATTTCCACACTAGAAATCAAGGCCTTTTTGTAAATAGTGTTTGGATTATTGACATGGGTTCTGCAGACAGAATGATGGAGTCCATATTTTTTTCTCATTGATTAACACTGTTATAATGAGAAAATTAGTTCTTTATGACTCAGTTTCCTCTTTTCCTTATAAGTTCTCTTCTTATCATTAAGCTATTGTAATGATTAAATATAAGAGTATGTAGAAAGCAAAATCCAAAGCAAAAGATAGCGATGCTCTTATGGTTTTTGTTATATTATTATGTGCCAGGATGACCAGATAATATAACCTGCTTGGTGGGAATATTCTCCCCAAATAAAGATGCTTAGATGAAAAATTTTCATAGGATTTCAAATAGCATATACATTTTTGTAAAATAAATTACTTAATTTTTATCTCAAAATGTCTTGATGAGGTGACAGGACAGAATGTTTACACATTACCTCTAATTTAGGCACAAAATATCAAATCGTTTTTCTGGATTAGCTCATAAGTGTTTAGTGGTTTTCTAAAGACCATTGATAACAAATTTGTTTTTCCATAGTCATTGAATAAATATGGCATATTATTTATATAGATTAAGAATCCTGTCTAACCAGAATTGCCTATGAGAGTACTTTATATTTTACTATTCACAATTTTTTTGACAAAAGTACATCAGATATCCTTACTGATGTTTGATTATTAGATGATTCTTCTTAATTACTTAAAAAATGTGCATATGCAAATAATACCTATGGGAACTCTAAAAATTATCTTCTCTTGATTTAGTTCTCATGTCAAAGATGTTGTGAGTGTGCCATTATTTCTGAACCAGTCCAGGAAGACCAGAAGAAATGAAATCTGATTGTGAACCCTTGGTAATGAAATCCTTCATCTTTGGAATTGCATTTGATGGCCGGAAATATATAAAGATATTTGAAGAAAGCTAAATGTAATTAGTAAGTGATTAAGTTAAATGATTGTGATATGGTTGGGCCAAAAAAGAGTACAGATACTTAGAAAACAAACTGTATTTATGTATTTATGATGTATCTGTCAATCTATCTATCTATCTATCTATCTATCTATCTATCTATCATCTATCTATCTATCTATCTATCATCTATCTATCATCTATCATCTATCTATTTTACTTTGTTTTGTTTTGCATTACAAACTACCTCTATGATTTTGAAGGGGGGGTTAAAAGATATGTTTAACATGCTTAACATGATTGTATAGAATAAAATTCTCCAAAGAAATTGCCTTGAAGAGTTACAATTATTTTTATGTGCTTCGGCAGAGGAAAATGACATTCCCATTAATTTTTAGTCAAATGTATATTTATTATAGGTAATGTCAGCAAAGAAAAGTTTTCTAAAAGTAAAGAGGAATTTTTCTCTTAGTAAAGTGCCAATGAATTGTGAAATATCACCCATAAAACCACTATTTGCTGAAATAGACCTGACTCAATCGATGATTTTCAATTACCAAGTTAAAAAGACCTCCCCTGATTTTTTACAGTCTGATTCACTTAGGGCAATAAACATCACATAAAAGGAATATAAGCTGTGGGTTTATAAGTTCACCTATTTCTAGAGCTTAACTAATAAATATCAATCACCTCCCTTTTTAATGGTTGAAGAACCATGCATAATATTTTCCAACCAAAAATGCACATTATTTTTGTTATTCAATGATGTTGCAGTGAAAGTGTGTTTTCTATGTTTTGTCAATGTTCTGTTCATGTGATGTATCTAGTGGGTATAAGAAAATTTATTTACAATTGAATTTTAATTATTTACCTTTAAAATGTTTGACTAGCAATTTTCAGATGTACTGCTATCTCACATCTCCAAGTTGTGTTATCATATCAATTAAATTAAAATTATTTTTACTTATAAAATAAAATTTTGGCCCTGGCCAGTTTGGCTCAGCAGTTAGAGCATTGGCCCACAGACCAGAGTTGCAGGCTTGATTCCGGTCAAGGGCATGTACCTTGGTTGCAGTTTGTCCCCAGGCCTGGTTGGGTCGTGCAGGAGGCAGCCAGTTGATATGTCTTCCTCATGTCGATGTTTCCCTCTCTCTCGCTCACCCTCCTGCCCCCACTCTATCTGAAGATAAATAGAAAAATATCCTCAGGTGAGGATTAAAAAAAATAGATACATAAAGAAGTAAATACAATTTTGTACATGGTTGTGGAATTTTCATAATCACTATAAAATGCATCTTTTCAATACATTATGTCTATTTTTGACAGGATTTTCTCATGCTATGTTCACAGTTACTCACAAGTTAGTAAAACATATCATTCTGATATCAAGAAAAAAAGCTGAAATCAGATTCTGATGGCACTTTTCAAGCATATGTTTTATATTGTATGTTATTTATACAACTATAAATTTACTTTTTAAAAGCAAGGTAATTTTTCTATTTCAGTCAGAAGTTACAAAATAAACACCATCTTCTGTCAAGCAAAGCTGAGAAAAAATACTGAATAATAACCATCTATAGCTCTTCCCTTAATAGAGTTTGCTGTTCTGGGGGAAAATAAAGTAGAGTTTTTGGAAGTCTTCAAATTGCATGTAGATTGTTTTATTTCTGCTCTGATTGGACATACTGATATCACTGCTGATACACAAACCCTACACCCTTTACTGAATACCAAACCTTGGATTAAACTAGATTCCACACACCTGATCTCTATAAATTGTTTTAATTGCTCTTTTTATTCTATAGCAAGTACCACCTTCTAACATTTTATGTGATTTTACCTGTATTATCTTTTTACTTTTTATTGTCTGTCTTCTCTTCACCATCCCCAACAAGTAAAATGTAAGTCAGGTGGTCCTGGGTATGGGTTTGTTTGCTGATATATTCCAAACAACTCAGTCAGACAAGTGCTTGGTATATAACAAGTTGCCAGTGAATATCTGTTAAATGAAATAGCTGAAAAAATGACAAGAAGATCATTAATGCTGCATTATAGCCTAATAACCAAAGGTCTCAAAGGGCTTAGACCTTGGAGATACAAAGTGTAGTCCCTTGACTAAGTAAAGTCCATTCTGGGAACTGGCCAGAACTGCCAACTCAGAATCTCCATTTTCATTTTCAGAAAACCCTCCTCTGTTAACTGCGTGTCATCTAACAGAAACCACAATACCTCCTATTATGCAGCACATACAGGTCATTTGCCAGTTTTTCCTCTTGTGCCCTGTTGTACAGGAAGAAACTCCTCCCCATTTTCTCTCCCTTGCAGTAAGTTGGTAAGTGCATGTAAATCAAACATTTTAGTGCATTTGTGTACTTACTAAATATTCTGCCTGAACAATGCAAGCCACAACAGGGCTTACCTTGACTGATAAAGGACAAATGATCAAGTTATATACAGCTTCCTTATTAGGTCCAAATTTTATTTTGAGTAAGTGATTACTGTCTGTGACTTTTGGAAGAAACATAAAATTGAAGAAAGCACTTAGTCAGTATCCAGCTCAATTGACCAAAGAAATGTGCTAACAGGGAAAAATCTACTCAACGCTGCAAAAGTGCCACACAAGAGATGTAAGTTCCAGAGATCAATCTTTAATGCAGTTAGAAAACCAAATGATAGGAAAATTTTTAGGGATGAATGTAAATTTTTTTTCTAATAATGTGGCATGTGTTACAGAAAACATGTAAATAAAATCTGTTTCTTGTACTGTGTGTTTAAATCATCCCAAATCATTTATGTCTAAAAGCCTAGAGCTAGCAAGCAGCAGTAATCAGATGACTCATTAGAACTGCGATTCCTTCTCCCTGGACAGTGGAGTTCAAGGTTCTTCTCTGACATTGCAGGTCATAGCAAGGAAGAAGTGTTCATATAATGATCCCATGAAAGTTATGATAAACCAAATACTGAAATGCAGGTCATCTAAATGTGTGTGTGCCTGTGTGTGTGTGTGTGTGTATTTAAACAATTACAAAAAGAAAAAAAAAAAAGAAAAAATAACAAATATCTGTTCCCTTTGCTGAGGTTTACTGTGGCCCTGATAGCAACTTTGCTGTTCTAAGGCAACTGAAATAATAATGCCAGGTTACAGTAAACATTCTGATTTTGGTAGGAGATGTCAACATCCTCTAGATGAATAGTGTGCAGCCCCAAGGAGAAGTCATGCATACACCTGGGAAATTCCAGCACACTGCCCAAGACCTTACTCTCTAAAACGAGAATATCCAAGTTTGCATCAGGCTCTTTCACTTAATCTTAAGTCAACTTGGTTAAATTAGTTAGTTTAGTTTCTTGATCTGCAGAATGAGATAACAGCAGTGTCCTCTTCATGGTATTATTCAGAGGACAAAATTAAATGAAACCTAGAAAATTCTTAGAAATGTGCTTCATGTGCAACTAAGCATAAACTTTGTCTACTATTACTTTTGTATTGAAAGATACAAGCAATAGTTTATATGAAGACAAATAAAGCAGATATGAGACAAAGGTTGACTCAGTTTGAATATAACACAGGGTGGTTAGCAAAGAACTTTAAGGAAAGTGGTATTTGATCAACGATTTTTTCCCCTTTATTGATTATAGAGAGAGAGGAAGTGAGAGGAAGAGAGAGATAAAAACATCGATGATGAGAAAATCGATTGGCTGCCTCCTACATGCCCCCCACTGGGGATTGGGCCCACAACCTGGGCATGTGTCCTGACTGGGAATGGAACCGGTGACCCCTTGGTGCATGGGTTGACACTCAACCACAGAGCCACAGAGACCAGACTCATCAATGAATTAAGGGACAGAATGATTTGTGGGCTTGTCTAAAGATGAACTTTGCAGACCGAAATAAAAACAAAACCAAATTACCCAAAGCCAGAAGTTACAGGAGTCCAAGAACTTTTCGAGTCAATGTGGCTACTGCAGAATGTGCACAGGAAAAGTAAAATTAAAATGAAGGGACAGAGAGGACTAACCCATGGCAGGCACAATAGGCTTTCAAAGAAGTGTTGGTTTACATTTTCTGGGAAGCACTGGATGGTTTCTGGTAGAGAAAATAGAGAAGGTCTTAGCCTGGATAGTATGAGCTCTGACCTAAACAATTACACATCCATGGATGCAGGCCAGTTTTAGCTCTACTCCATGTATTTTTATTCTGGGACCCATGCTGAAAGACCATGCTCCAAGGCAGAAGGGAAGAAAGAGAGATGGTGCATCTGCTGGGAACTGGCCCATATCACTGCTATTTGCATCTCATCACCCCATAAGTCACAGTGCCAAGCCTCTCGACAAGGTCAGGATGCGTATACACACAGGGGTGAAAATATATATACCTTTGAAAAAATTAGGAGCAAATGAATGTAAGCCATGATATCACCTATTAAAGCTAACATAATTGTGTGAGTTTTAAAATGATCTTTCAATTGCTGTTTTGTTGGGAATGCAATATATGGAAGAATAGAATCAAATAGATGAGACAAGATGACATTGAAAGTGATAATGTCTCTCATATATTGGGAAGACAGATGAAATGAAATGATTAGATGGAGGATATATAATGAAGGTAGAATTGATAAGATTGGCTGGTGAAGTGGTTGTAAGTGTGAAAGAAAGGAAAAACTCAGTATGACTTTTTCTTTGTTTATTTTGGTCTGGGTAACTAGAAGGGACTTATGGTTTACTGATGTGGGGAAGACTGAAGTATAAAAGAAAACAAAGCCTATGTGAGCAAAAATACATTTTAATAAAACATAAACATTCATTACTGAATTTAAATTAAATTAAAAATTTACAAGCAATAAACTACTGTATCCATAATGAAAAATTCAAATCAAATAAGTAATATAGAAAACATGTTAAAACATCCAAATAGAAAAGAGTGAAAAATAGCAAAGAATAAAAGAGAAAAGTGATGCAAGGGACAGATTTCAGTATATTATTAATGATAACAAGGTCCTTAAAAATGATAAAATATATGCAATGTTCAGGGATAAAAGAGGTGGGGAGGAGGGTTAGCAGGATGAGGTTAAGATGAAGGTGAAAACTTTCTGACTGAAAGATAATAGATTTTCAGATAAAAAATGCTTAGCTCATAGTGAGAATTATAATAAACGGGTTAGTGTTGAGAGACATTAATGTTAAGTATTCTGTGTGTGTGTGTGTGTGTGTGTGTGTGTGTGTGTTTAATTGCATATTTTGCCATATTTACAAACCACCTCCCAGGAAAGAAGTATGGTCTCACATGATAAAATGAAAGGAGTTAGGTTATCACTAACACTCCTAAATTAAGTCAAGAAATGCAAAATTTTGAATCCCTTAGGCTATTAAAGATTGATGCAATTTAAGGATGGTTTTTTAATGGGTTCCAGAAGCCAGTCCAAGCAGTTGGGGCCATTTAGAAGCAGCAATGTCCTCTCTACAGTGGTACCTAGGCAGGGGACAGGTCCAGGAAGCTGATGGGTCAGTGTGCCTGAAAACCTAAGTCAACTCAGCTAAGCCACAGACTGATCACTCACCACTTGCTCTGCTGCTGGATTCTCTTTTACTAGTTTTGCATTGATGAAGATACTCCATAGATGAGACTGAATGGAGGTCCTTCAGTCATTTCTGCAAATGCTGGTTTCACTTACCAGTATGACATGATTGAGAAAATCAATAAACCATTCTTATTGTACAGCTTAGGCATGCATTTGTAACTGAAACTATCTGAAATGGAGAAATAGTTGAAAATGGAGATTTGCAGGCAGAAAAGGATGATATAATGGGTTTTAAAAATAACAAAAGAACAATCATCAAAATGGAGAGGGAACTCACCATAAGGGAGACCATCATTGCCAATGATGCATCAGATAAGGGATTAATTTCCAAAATATAGAGAGTACTTATAGAACTCAACAAAAGGAAGACAAAGAACCCAATTAAAAAATGGGCGAGGACCTAAACAGACACCTCTCCAAACAGGACATATAAATGGCTAAGAGACAAATTAAAAAATGTTCAACGTCACTAATCGTCAGAGTGATGCAAATTAAAACAACTATGAGGTATTACTTCCCACTGTCAGAATGGCTGTCATCAACAAATCATCATACAAGTGTTGGCAAGGGTGTGGAGAAAAGGGGATACTAGTACACTGCTGGTGGGAATGCAGACTGGTGCAGTCACTATGGAAAACGTTATGGTGTTGTCTCAAAAAATTAAAAATTGAACTTCCATTTGACCCAATGATCCCACTTCTAGGAATATACCATAAGAAGCCTAAAACACCATGTTCATAGCAGCACTATTTACAATAGCTAAGACCTGGAAACAGCCCAAATGTCCATCAGCAGACAAATGGATAAAAAAGTAATGGTACATATACACAATGAAGTACTATGCAGCTGTAAGAAAGAAAGATCTCTTATCCTTTGAGACTACATAGAGGGACCTGGAAAGTATTATCCTAAGTGAAACAAGCCAAGCAGAGAAAGATAAATTTCACATGGTTTCACTTATTTGTGGAATATAATGAACATAACAGTCTGAGGAATGGGGTAGTCCCAGAGACATGGAAGTGGGTACAGACTGACAATCCCTAGAAGTGGGGGTGGTGGGGGAGAGATAAACCACAGAACTGATATGCATGTATGCATGAATAATGGACATGGACAACAAAGCTGGAGACAGGGAGGGGAGGGGGAGAGGGGAGAATCGGTGGGGGAAAAGGAGAAACATCTGTAACAAAAATAATTAAAAACAAAAGAAAAACAAATTAATAAAAGACAGGAGGGAAGGAAGGAAGGAAGGAAGGAAGGAAGGAAGGAAGGAAGGAAGGAAGGAAGGAAGGAAGGAAGGAAGGAAGGAAGGAAGAAGGATATTATCCTGAGAAAAAGAAGCCAGAAAAAAAATAAATAAATAACAAAAGAGAGAAGTATCAAATTGTCTATTGGAATAGAGTCTTGACTTTTAGAACCAGATCTAAACATATCTCAGCAACTTTATGTGTTTAGTTAATGGCTCAATTCTAGAGGGAAGGAGTTGGATCTGACATCCAGTAATGTCTCTTAAGTAACTAAATAGTACTATCAGTTTTTACATTTTGTTGTTTTGTTGTTTTCAGATTCAACTTGTGAACCAAATTCCAGGCTCTGCCTAATTAAGTCTTCCTCTTTTGTGTTTTACCCCATAGCTATTGTATTGATGTTCACATCATTTTGTACAGGAAATCTCTTTCTTTTGATGATGAATTATTTGATAACCTGGTGTCAGTTTTCTTGAAGTCATTTTAATAATGATTTAAAGAGAAAAAAAAAACTTAGTTTGGATTAACATTATAACTCTTTAAGTTTTATGACTCCAACTATCCTCCTTTCTCCTATTCTTCACAATAAATTAAATTTATTACATGGAGGATTAAAAAAAATTAAGTTAGAAAAAATTTACATATTTATTGAAATGTAATAAAAATATTTGCCTTTTTGTAAACCTAGTTATCAATTTTTGTGGTGTTGGCATATTTTATTTCCTCTTCCAGCAGGAATACGTTTAAGGCAGAAGCTAAAGCAAGAATTCATAGTGAATGACTTCCTGCCTCCCTTAAGCTACATCTTTTCTCAAGAGTTTTCAATTAAAGCAAAAAGACACAATACATGGCATGAAAATTTATAAACCACTTATTTTTACCTACCCATTAAAAATAGTCCATTTAATAAATACTAATATTAAACCAGCATCTTAGAAATCTTTAGATATAGAAAAACTTTGCATTCCAAGATATTTGTAATTGTAGAAAAACACACACCAAAAAAACTAAAAAAAACAACAACAAAAACAACTTCAACCTAAGATTAACTAAAAATTAATGCTAACACATATCTTAACCAGTCTTTTTCCTGTATCCCTATAATATACACTTCCTAAATCAACAAGGAAAGAGTGGATAAAGAAAATATTTGTCAGAAAATATTGTTAGGGATACAATTAACAGAAAATATCTCTGGATTAACAACAACAAAAAACAAATTTCACCACAATTGCTTGTCAAAGACACTTTTCCATAGGTATTTTTACATAGTGTGAAAAAAATAATTAAAATAGGAAGCTGTAAATTAGAAGGACCTCGCCCTCAGCATCAGCATGATACCCATCAGAGGTCAGCATACCCCACCAGTAGCAGCAGCACAAGAACTCAAGTTCTATCAAAGAAGTTGTTAAGGAAGAAGAAGAAAATTTTAAGCAGTTTAGAGGAAGATCTAGAACATTCTCTGAAAAGGTAATTTTGTGTGCATCTCATAAAAATAATAAAATAAAAAATTTCCCAGCTCTCTCAACCTACCATGAACAGCCCCTTGAGCACACTTAGGAACTAAGCTAAAGGTGTCAACCTGCATTTCTGTTTTTATTTGAAGGGAGAAAAGTCTGTGGAATAATAAACAATAATAATATATAAAACCAAGAAATGTGGGTCATGAGCATCACTTTGTGAAACCTAGAGGTTAACTGCAAGGACTTCAGGATCAGGCAGTACTTCGCCTCTCAGAAGAGCAGTTTCCACACTTAGCAAATGAAAAAAAATAAAATATACTATTTGTTGAGGTTCAATTAAATTAACTCATATAAAGTTTTTGTGAGGTTACAAATCTTATCTGGGATTAGGTAAGCACTTAATAAATGATGGCTATCAATGCTATTCATGTTACAATTAAAATTTCATATAACTTTCATACAGTAAAAGATAACAACCATCTATTTGATAGTTACAAGTTACCATTAATTTTATTACTTAAATTTTATTTCTCCTTTTAAACATTTTAATTATATTCACATTTAGTGAAACCAAGTGATTAAACTATAATTTTATAAGTTTTATTTTACTGGCAATTTTTATGTTATTAGCAGTGTCTATTTATTTTATTTTATTTTATTTGTTAATATATGCAATTTACTGATTTTTTAGAGAGAGAGGAAGGTAGCAAGAGATAGAAACATTGATGTGAGAGAGAAACATCAATTGACTGCCTCCTGCATATCCCCTACTGGGGATCAAGCCTGAAACCTGGGCATGTGCCCTGACTGGGAACCAAACCAGGGCCTCTGAGTCCATGGGACGATGCTCAATCCACTGAGATACTCCAATCAGCCTAGCTGTGTCTATTTGGTGTATTACTTCCTTATGACAGACCTAATGTTATGATAGAAATTTGCCAAAGGTTAACATAGCAGACTAGGTAGATTTAGCTCAGAGTAATAGTTGAAAATTTTTAGTGAAGACCCTCAAGGAAGTCACAGTAGACATGCGTCTACGACCAGTTTTGATGCAAAAAGAGACAATAACCAAGTAACAAAAGTGGCAGAAGCAGTCAGGCAGGAAGCTGCCCTTTTACAAGCAGAATGCAGGCATTCTATTTCTGAGAAAATATTGCAGCAAGAAATAGTTTATATGGGGATGGGAAGCATGTTCCTCAGAAGGCAAATGAACCAAAAAAAAGGGTCTGATATGTGCTGTGAAAATGTTTGGCTTCTATTCACAAGATGTTGGGAGGGGAAAGGATAAGATCGAAGTTTATGAAGCAAAAACTGAAATGACTGAATTCTGAGTTATCGAAAAGCCAAACTGGAGGGAGTGTGGAGTACAGATTGAGAATTCTGAAATGATATGTAAAAAAACCATTCAGAGGAATCATGGAGGCATGATGGTGTGAGCCAAGGGGGTATCAGGACTGGAAAATAATTTTTATTATTCAGGTAGAAAATAAATGTTTCTTTAATTTACATAAAAGAATGCATTTCTTTTAAGAAAGATTGCTAAATAGTGAAATGGTTTCATATTACAGGTTAAAAAACATTGGTGTGTTTAGTTGGATTTCTGAATGGCCTAGATTTAGACCAGGAAACCAAACTCCTATAACCAGAAACCAAACTACTTTTACTCCCATCATCCCTTTTCATCTGCTTTGTGGACTAATTCTTTCTGATATTCCTGGATAGAATCTCAAACAAGCCCCAGAGCTTTTCAGGTACTCTATATAATATATGTTATAAATAGTTTTTTGTTCAGGCATTAAAAATTCCAGACCAAAATATTCATTACATAACAGTAGTTTGATCCGGATAGCAGGCCGCTAGCTTGGATCCACTCAAGACCTGGAAGCCTCCAGTGGGACATGGATTCATTGGTTTCTTTTGCTGTATCATTTTAAATGCTCCAGATCTGACCCAGAGGAAGTGTTTGCTAAAAGCAGCACAGTCATACGGGGCAGAGTTAGCTGTAATCTTGGGTTGGTGCTCTCTAAATCTTTGATGCACTCCTACTTGATCCTTTTGAGGGACCATTTTTGTGGACTTTGACATTACCCACCAGGGAGCTGCAATGGCAGTCACCTTTGCAAAGACAATACCCAACACTTTTCTGCCACTTCACTTAGCATTTCTCTTTCATCCTTTTGGTCAAGGGAACCTAGCACTATTCTCATTGAGGGTTAACCTTTTAGAAAGTCCTCCTGAGCAGGATCCCCAATGTCCTCTTATTTTGCAGAGGCCAGAGCACAGTTCATCTTGCTGAGTCAAGGCTTGGCTACCTTAGTCTAAGCTGTGTGGCCTCTGCTACCAGCCCATAGGGTCCTCAATCTCCTGTGAACCTGGGACACACCTTAGCTGTGACTGCCTGGAACATTCTTTATTGGGCTAAGGTGAAGAGTAGCAGTCCCTTCCTTTGTCCAAGAAAGGAAGGGAAGAAGTGGTTAATGAGCTTTATGCTGCCAGTTTTTTCTAATAAGGTTCTCTCTTCCACATTGTCAAACATCACCTCTCTTAGAGGAAGCAGGTGACTGGTGAATGTTCCTCAAAGGACACCTGAGTAATTTCTTTTGGAAGTAATGTATAAACAAACATCTGCTTCTCACTAGAGGAAGGTGAACAGGGTAATGTTTTCTCAGCCTTTCTTTACAGGCCTTTGTAGAAACTTTGAGACAACAGAATGAGGCTCAGGGCTCATTTATGACTGGTTAGAGAGGCCTTTAGAGATAGAATGGATGTACTTTGCTCCTAATTTCTTTTTTGAGAGAGAGAGGAAGGGAGAAAGAGAGATAGAAAGATCAATGTGAGGGAGAAACATCGATCAGCTGCATCCTGCAAGCCCCCTACTGAGGATCGAGCCCACAACCTGAGCATTTGCCTTGCCTAGGAATCCAACTCTGACCTCTCAGCCCATGAGAGGACTCTAAATCCACTGAACCACAGCAGCTGGGCTTGATCCTCTTTTGATGAGTGTGAGTTTGGGGAGAAGACGAGGGACCCTGAAGGAGAGAAAGAAAGAGTGGCAAATCATCTAAAATACTCTGTTTCTTGTTTTGTATTTTGTGACTAAGAAAATGTACTGTCTACATCATACATATTGAAAGTACTTTACAATATGAAACTATATTTGTGTATATAAAATTGGTAATATTTTATGTGATTATATAAATGCATGTGAATGTATATGAATATGTGTGTATGTTTCAATGTATACTAATACAATATACACACACATATAAGTATGTATATGTATACCAACCTGTACACATGTGTATATGTTTATGTCCATACATCTATGCACAGTCATTCATAAAGGTGACGAGACATAAATACTGTTTATCCAAGAAGAATTTCATTTAGAATAATCTTTCAGAATGTATTTGACAATTATATAATTTGCATATTATAGATGTTAAACATGATCCATAAGGGAATGCACATATTTAAATAAGATAACATTTCTCTGTAAATTGTGTCTTTCTTAAAGCTGATTTCACTTAATAATTGTGGAACAAATACATTATTTTGTTCATTCCTTTGTCAGTGTTTAAATTCTGTTATATTAAATTCAACAATTCCCTTTTCACATATTTAGTCAACGAATCCTCTGTGTATTATCTGTATACAGGCACTGACATTGGATACCTGACACTAATTAGGTACCCATGGATGTCTTTTCTCAGATGGTCCTCCCACAGGTTTGATATAAGCCTTGCAAAGTGCGTGGAAAAGGGACAACACACGTCAGAGCTGCACTGGGAGACAGAGAATCAGTTGTCACGGTGTCACTGGAAGCAAAGTCAATTCATGTGCGCAGTCATCTCCAGAAAGCACTCACAGGCTGTCAGCAACACCTTTTACAGGAGTTCCCCAAAGTCCATTGCTCCTTCCATTTCGGATTAAGATGAAAGCAAATTGATTCTTCCCATACATGGAGGAAGCATGAGAGTAGAGATATTTTTGGTTTACTCACTTCATTTTTTTTAATGACAGACTCCTCCTGGCTCACTAATGTAAAATCCTTAGTAATTGAAATTCTGACTGTGAAATATATTCAGGCATAACCAACATGAATGCAGCCTCCCTTAGAGCTACCTTCCATGCAAGTAAGCAGAAAATTTATTTCTGAGTCACTTAGTTCTGAGTACATTAACACAAAAATAATACAACTTGTTTCAATATTTTTAAAAAATATGTTCTATTGATTTTTTAGACAGAGACAGAAACATTGATATGAGAGAGAAACATTGATCGGCTGCCTCCTGCATGTCTCTCACTGGGAATCGAGCCCGCAACCCGGGCTTGTTCCCCGACTGAGAATAGAACCTGGACCTCTCAATGGATGGGGTGAAGCTCAATCCACTGAGCCACACCGGCTGGGCACACTTCAAAATTCTAACTGGAATTATTACCAGGATGTCATATTAAAGATGATTTTATTACATCTTCAAAATGTACTGATAATCTCATTTTTCTGTTTTTCTTTAATTGAATTGATTAAATTCAGAATATAAAATATTTTAATCAATTTTTTCTTAAAATATAAATTTTAGTAGAGAACATTACAAAATCAAACTAAGACTATTTACAAACAACCACAGGTGGATTGTGCTGCCATTTATACACATTCTATTGAGCCTGGCCGATGTGGCTTAGTGGTGGAGTGTCAACCCATGTACCAAGGGGTCACCGGTTTGATTCCTGGTCAGGGCACATGCCCAGTATGTGGGCCCAATCCCCTGTGGAAGGCATGCAGGAGGCGGCCAACTGATGTTGTCTCATTGATGTTTTTATCTCTCTCTCTCTTTCCCTTCCTCTCTTTCTAAAATTAATAAAGAAAAAAAATTTAAATAAATAAAATAAACAAGTTCTACTGAAGCTGACTATAAGGAAAGGGTGGACATAGGAATACATGTTTTTCCTCCTTTGGGGAAGCATAGACATGTGGATGATTTTAAGAAAATTATTTAAACTAAATTATAATTTTCTGAAGGCACATAACTACATAAAATGCCATGTGGAAGTGACCAAAGGTTATTAAAAAAATAATAATAATAAATAAGCAATCAAATAAAAATAGAAACTAATGAGCCTGGCTGGTGTAGTTCAGTGGTTGAGTGTAGACCCATTCACCAAGAGGTCACTGGTTCAGATTCCTGATCAAGGTACAAGCCCAGGTTGGGAGCCTGATCCACAGTGGGGGGCCAATGCAGGAGGTGGCCAATGGATGCTCTCTCTCATCAATGTCTGTATCTCTCTCCCTCTCCCTTCTGCTCTCTCTAAAATCAATAAACATTTAAAAAAATAAAAACCAATAAATATAGAAAACACTAAATTTCTATTAAATATGTACATGCACACTGACCGCGCTCTTTACTTATGTGTCCATCATGGTCCCTAATTGTGCAACATTTACTGCTAAAGTTGCCAGGAAGAGGACACATCATATAATTGACTATAAAACAAATTAAAAGTGATTAAGGAGCCCAGCCAGTGTGGCTCAGTGGATTGAGCATTGTCCCATGTACCTTAATCACCAGTTTGATTCCAGGTCAGGGCATATACCCAGATTTTTGGCTTGATCCCTAGTAGGGGGTACGCAGGAGGCAGCCGATCAGTGTTTCTCCCTTATAGATATTTCTGTTTCTCTCTCCCTCTCCCTTCCTGTCTCTCTAAAAAAAATCAATAAAAAACACATTTAAAATAAAATTAAATTTAAGAAAAGTGATCAAGGATTACAAATGCAGAAAATCAATCATGGTTTTTGCTCGCCAGTCAAGCATGTTCCATTTCACACAGCCATGATCTTTATATATATATTTTAGAAAGAGAGGAAGCGAGAGAGAGACATGGAAACTTTGATGTGAGAAAGAAACATCCATCAATCAGCTGCCTCCTGCACACCTTCTATTAGGGATTGAGCCCATAACACAGGTATGTGTCCTGACCAGAATTGAACCAGCAACCTTTTGGTGTATGGAATGATGTTCAACCAACTGAGCCACTCCAGCCAGTATAATAGCAACGATCTTGAAGAACAAGAGCCAAGTGATGGGAGCTGTCAAGGCTTCTGCTCAGTGAAAGCAAGGAGACTAACAAGAATTTGAGAATGGCCTACATCAGACATGGAGAAACTTCCAATGACCTGGAGTACAGACCAGACACAGAAGTCCATCCTTCTCATCACCATGACGATAATGACCAAAGCAAAAATTTTGTTTGTAGTATTCCATTTTCAACTGCAGTCACACCCTGCAGGCTCTACCAACCGACTTCTGGAGAGAAATAACTTTTGTCAGCCCTGATAGGAATTCTGAGGTTCCTCAGATCTTCTGTGAAAACGTCTGCTTCATGCTCCTTGCTTTTTCTTCTGGAGGAAATATTAAATTTGTGTGCTTTCTCTGGATCCTGCAATATACCAGGCCAAGAGCCAACAACCTCCATTTGGCTTTCTCAAAGTAAAACTAAAGCTCAAGTCTTTGGTCTCTTGGTCTCTTCCTGGCTCACAGATTTTGGCTGGCTTTCTGTGTGTGCTGCCTAACCGTCTGTCAAAATTGAATCTTTCCACCTTTTTGAGTGCACACAGACAGTCAACCACAATGTTAGGGGTGTTTGGGGATTAAGCATGTTTAGTGCTGAGGCTGTCTGTGGGCAATTTAGGGAAATCAGCATGAAAGGTGTCCCCTGCAGCTCAAAGGTGGGCTTCTTGATGGAGTCTGTGATGTATTTAGTATGCTCCACATCCTTCCTATTCTCTTCAACCATCCTATTTGCTTCTCTCCCAGCCCCTTTGTGCTCCCCAGTCATGCACTTCATGTCTCAGTATTCTGAATGGAGCGAGAGAGGAAGAGCCTCTTCTTTGGCAATGTCTCACACAGCGGGGGCAACCAGGCACTCAATCACACACTCTCACTTTGCCCCCTCCGTGGGGAAATGACAGGCCTGGAATGTCTCTCTTGGCACTGAGCTGTACTGCATTTTTTTCTCTAAACATCACCAATGTGTCCACATGTTTTGTTTAGTAGTCTCAGTGTGTGCTAGAACTTCCACAAAGACATTTCTTAAGACAGTGTTCTACCGGGCTCCCAGACCATGAGTGAGAGGGGCAGGATCCAGTTCCTGTCTAACGCAGGGTCCACAACTGGGATGAGGGCTGCATGCCTATTATACAGGGATAGGCGAGATTCCTCCTGGGTCTCTTTTATTTATTGATTTATTTATTTAAAATTTTTTTTTTTATCCTCACCCGAGGACATTTTTCCATTTTTTATTCAGATAGAATGGGAGGGAGGGAGGAAGGGGGGGTGGAGAGAGAGAGAGACATTGACATGAAAAGGACACATCGAGTGGTTGCCACCTGCACAACCGACCAGAGCTGAGGACAAACTGCAACAGAAGTATGCACCCTTTAGTGGGAACCAAACCCGGGTCTCTCTGGACCGCAGGCCGACACTCTAACCGCTGAGCCAAACTGGCCAGAGCCCTTCTTGGTCTCTTGATTGTGGTGTTGGATTCCACAGTTTTTGTCCATGGATGGAGGCCAAATAATTGTCATTGAGGGGTCGCTACTACAAGGGGGCGTCTTCAGCCATGTTGTTGATATCACTTCAGCATCTGTCTTTAGACATTAGTGTTCAACTTGGAACCTAAGAGCACTATGCACTCTATAATAATTTACAGAAATCAATAGATTAAAGATTTAAACATAAGACCTGAAATTATAAAATCTTTGAAGAAAACACAGGAACAAAACTCTTTTATATTGATCTTGCAACAATTTATGGATATGATACCAAAAGTGTGAGCAACCAATTAAACACTTAATAAGTGGGACTACGTCAAACTAAAACCTTTTGCATGCAGCAAAAGAAACAGGCAACAAAATGGAGAGACAGCCTACAAAAAAGGAGAAAAATATAGTAGTCACCCCTTTTCCAAGAGGGATATGTTCCAAGACCCCCACTGTATGCCTGGAACCCTGAATAGTACTGAATCCTATATAAACATGTACAATATTTATTCCTATATGAATACGTCTATAATAAAATTTAATTTATAAAGTAGGCAATTTCACAGAAAGAAGGTTTGTTCTTACCAAAGGTCAGTAACTTTCAAGTGGTGTGCCACAAGAAATTTTAAAACCTACAGTGCCTAACTATTTAGTCAGGGGCATTGACCTCTTTTCACTTAGGCTGTCAAATAAAAAAGTGACGACAGCCGAAATTATACTTTTTTTCTGTCAGATTAGCAAAACATATAAATTTTTTTGGCTGCTAAAGAATTTTAGTAATTAGTTTCTGTGTGTCATGAGATGAAAAGGATTTAAAATCGCTGCCAGACATCATAACCATCTCAAAATATTATTTTTTCTTTCCTAGTAAAGAAAGAAAAACTTTCACTTTTTTTTTTTACTTAAAGGAAGCACTTTACAGTTTCTCTTTGGCATATTCAAATTGCCAGCTTCACCACTCTGTGCTCTGTGGTCATTGCTAAGCAAAACGAACGTTACTTGAGCACAAGCTCTGCAATAAAGTGGCATCAACCCAACAAGACAGCCAGCTGCTAAGTGACTAATGGGCGGGCGGCACAGATAATGTGGATGTGCTGGACAGAGGGATGATTCACATCCCAGGCAGGATGGAACAGGATGATGTGAGATTTCATCATGCTGCACAGAGCGGTGTGTAAATTATTTAAAACTTAGGAGTTGTTTATTCCTGGGTTTTTCCATTATACGTTTTGAACTGGGATTGACTGCAGGTATCTGAACCAAAACGGCATTTAATGGGGGACTACTGTGATTGCAAATCATACATTTAATAAGAGGGTAATATTCAAAATATTAAATAATATATGCAACTTAATAGCAACAATATCCCACCAACAGTAAATAATCCCATTCAAAAATGGCTAAAGGAACTAAATAGACCTTTTTTCCAAAGAAAACATACAAATGGACATCAGGTACATAAAAAGTTGCTCAACATCACTCACTAATCATGAGAAATGCAAATCAAAACCAAAATGAGGTAAAACTTCAACTCTGTTCAAATGACTATTACCAAAAAGACAGAGATAAGTGACAAGAATATGGGGAGAAAACCCATGTGTGCTGTTGGTGTTAATGTATATTGGTACAGCCACTATGAAAAACAATATGGAAGTTCCTCCAAATTTTAAAAGTAGAACTAACACTTGATTTAGCAATCTCACTTCTGGCTATATATCCAAAGGAAATCAAATTAGGATATCAGAGAGTGATCTATATTCCTACGATCATCACAGTACTATTTACAATAGCCACAAAATGGAAACAACCTAAGTGTCCATGTATGAATGAAGGATTATATCACTTACATACGAAATCTAAAAGAACTAAACTCATAGAAACAGAGAGTAAACACTAGTGGTCAGAGATGGATGGTGGGAGAAATGGGGGAGATATTGGTCAAAGGGTACAAATCCCTGCTTCAAGATCAATAACACTTGGAATCTAATAGAAAGCATGGTGAGTAGAGTTAATGACACTGTATTATATACTTAAATGCTGCTAAGAGAGTTGATCTTGAATGTTTTCTTCACACCCAGAAAAAAAGGTATTTATGTGAAATTATGGAGGCATTAATTAACTCTACTATGGTAATCATTTCTTAAAATATTTGTGTATCAAATCATCATGCTGTACATACATATTGGGTAAACTGATGCAATGTTATATAGCAACTATATTTCAATAAAGACAGAAAAAAGAGCCCTGGCCGGTTTGGCTCAGCAGTTAGAGCATCGGCCTGCGGTCCAGAGAGACCCGGGTTCGGTTCCCGCTAAGGGCAATTACCTCTGTTGCAGTTTGTCCCCGGCCCTGGTTGGTTGTGTGGGTGGCAACCACTTGATGTGTCCCTTTCACGTTGATATTTCTCTCTCTCTCTTCCTCCCACTCTATCTGAACAAAAATAAATAAATAAATAAAAAGGAAAAATGTCCTCGGGTGAGAATTAAAAAAAAAAAAGACAGAAAAGAGATAAATGCCAATTTAACCTGTGTATGTGTGTGTTGGAAAAGAGAAACCATTTATTTATACAACTACATAGTAGCTCAGAAGTTGATTATTGACCCATGCACCAAGAGGTTGCCAGTTTGATTTCTGGTCAGGGCATATGCCCAGGTTATGGGCCAGATCCTCGGGCGGGGGGGAGGGGGGCATGCAGGAGGCGGCCAATGTTTCTATCTCTCTCTCCCTCTCACTTCCTCTCTTTCTAAAATCAATAAAGAAAAAACATTTAAAAATTAAAAATACAAACAGCACGGTACAAGGATGAACAGGCAGGACAATTAAATATATTTTGAGGTTTGGAGAAATTAACATTGGTCTTGGGTCTTGAAATATATGTCACATATTAAAAGTCAAGTTTAGAATAGCAATAATCTCTTTTCATTCTCTGAGATGTGTAAATGCTAGATCAGAATTTAGTTAAGTAAACCTGTACTTTCTTTTTTTTTTTTTTTTTTATCCTCACCCAAGGACATTTTTCCATTTTTTGTTCAGGTAGAGTGGGAGGGAGAGAGAGGAACAGAGAGAGAGAGGAACAGAGAGAGAGAGAGAAATATCGATGTGAAAGGAACACATCGAGTGGCTGCCACCCCCACAACCGACCAGGGCCGGGGACAAACTGCAACCGAGGTACGCGCCCTTGGCGGGAACCGAACCCGGGTCTCTCAGGACCGCAGGCCAACGCTCTAACCGCTGAGCCAAACTAGCCAGGACTAAACCTGTACTTTCTTATGCCATTAATATTCAGTTTGCTACCTAAGCAAGTCAAATCTATATGTGTATGAGCTCTTTATTTGGGAGAGAATATATTGAACTGGAAAAATGATAACTTATTAGAAATTATCATTTAACATCATATGTTTAAAAAATTAATCTGTATTACATGTAGAAGAAAGAAAAGAGATGCCAGTTTTCCAATAACATTAACTCCCCACATAAAACTTTGAAAAATAAATCTCATAATCAAGAGTTGGTATTGTCAATGCCTTCATACAAGCCTTATGAGGTATTCACTCTTAGAAAATTATATTGTTTTTAAGGTATTATTTGAAGTACATTTTGTAACTTAGAACAACTTGTCAATTTGTTTGAATAAATTTGTTTAGATATTTGATGATAATGGTACTCCATAGCCTCTGAAGGAATTTAAAGGTTTCCATTTCTTTTAAATATTGTGAATTTGAAAATAATTTGTCTAAAGGTATATTTTTAGTTTTGTTGAATTGGCTTTTAGTGCACTTTCCAACTAAAAAAAAAACAAACAAAATATAATTTATTTCAATAAAACATCTTTGTCTCAAGAGAATTGCGCTTTGAAACAACCTGAAGAACCATTACCTATTTTCCTCCCCCTTAGAGGCTCATGAGTCTTGGACTAGGTGAGGAATAGCAATGTCTCCTGCAGGCATTTGTCCTTCCTAATTCTTAACAGAAAGTTTGCAGTTCGCACGAAGGGAATACGTGCGAGGTTTTGAGCAGGAGGACCTCTTCCTATGTACAGTACTTTTCGTTGTGTAAGAGCTCTATCCAAGGATGAATAGCACTAGAGGTTATTGAGGATGCTTTATTAGTATCTAAAATTAGTCTTCTGATCACTAGAACGTTTCTTTTATTCAAAATTGAAGCTATTGCAAATATTTCTAAACTCACATGGGATTATTCTCCTGCATTAATGTTATATCTTTGCTGTTACTTTAATTAACACTTTAAACTGAAATTTAACATCTACATTTGAATTTGTGTATATACATTCATTTTTATATGTGATATCAGAGCTTAAAAAATTACATTCTATCCAGCAAGGAATGACATTATGTGTATGTCATGTCAACACATGACATGTTCTGTGTTGCATCTGTGGTTTGTCAAGGAGGTGACTTACTGCAACATTGGCTCTTGAGTAAAACATAGCAAAAACTGTATTGGACTTGTTACCTGTATGACTTTGATCAAGTTTCTTAGTAAGACCATTTCCCAAACTCTAAAAGGGCAGTAACAGTATTTACTTTCCCAGATTTCAGCAATATTATTTATACAATGCATCCAAACTCTTTATGAATCTATTTTGAATACAGAAGGCACTCTGGTGGTAATTATTAACATTTTTAATTATATAATTGTTGATAATTAAAATTACTAAGTTTGAGGGCATTTCTTTTGCTCCATACATTTATTTGATAATTATTAGATCTAAACTATTTTAAAATTTGTTTTTTAGAAAATTGTGCTAATATTTTTAAGTCAAATAAAATTATCCTTCTAAATCCTATAGTTAAATAAGAATGCTATCAACACAATCTCAAGTACTTGGGGAAAAAATAGGATTGCCTTATATCAGTGCCTTGTTAAATGATCTTATAATAAGCTCTTCCCGGATTTTGATGGCATGAATTTGGATCAAAAGACACTTTGAGACAAATAAATATCAAAATAGGTAAATTACTATATGAAGATCTCATGTGCAATAAAGAGCAAAGAAGAAAAATC
This sequence comes from Molossus molossus, assembly GCF_014108415.1. Taxonomy (NCBI): domain Eukaryota; kingdom Metazoa; phylum Chordata; class Mammalia; order Chiroptera; family Molossidae; genus Molossus; species Molossus molossus. The sequence continues at coordinate 24,371,308 of NW_023425366.1, read as the reverse complement.
TAAAACACTTGGTAGTTTGATCATAGATGAACTATATATGTAGCACCAATTCCAAATATTTTAACACTGTTGAAAAGGATGATAGTCCAGTATACACATCTGTTCTTTATAATATTATTAGTTAATATGTCAATATCATGCTAGGAGCAGTTGAGAATTTTATGACAAAACAGTACCTACACTGATATAAAACAGAAATTAAGAAATAAGCACACGAAACAAACAAACAAACACACAGACACAGACAACAGTATGGTGGTTACCAGAAAGGAAGGGGTGTGAGGGACGAATGAAGAGGGAAAAGGATGTCAACTGTATGGTGACAGAAAGAGACTAGACTCTGGTGAGTACACAATGCAATATACAGATGTTGTATTTTAGAAATATGCACCTGAAACTTATATAATGTTATTAACCAATGATACCCCACTAAATTTAATTAAATTGAATAAGTGACCATTTTACCTCTTACCATTGCCAATATAAAGAGGTTTTCAGATTACTAAGTGGTTTATGTTGTCACATTTTTCACAAGAATCCTAATAGCATATTTATTAACCTTCTTTCAGTTTTTATAACTAGTTTTGAAATGTATGTAAAATAATGTTTATCTCATCATGAGCCTTCTTCGTCTTTCTCAGTGAAATCTGACCAGTGGACTAGTGAGGATTCCCAAGTGCAACATGGCGCACTTGCCACGAACAGAGCAGAGTTGACAACGGTTTGCATTTTTTCTCTAAAAACGCAACTGAGTTTCTGGCATCCACATAGGATATACAAAGTTAGACGCAACATATCTCTCATGAAAAAAATAAAACAACAACTAAGGTTGGCTTATCAAAAAAATAAAAAGAAAAAATCTAACTTCTACTAAAAAGAAAATTTTTTTTTTTTAGGGAAAAAGCGTGAACTTGAAACTGAAGATTGGACTGGCATGTAGGTGAGAATTTAGAACATCTAAACCATCTATCAACCAGCTTGAGCTATATTACATTGATAGAAAACCACACCCAGGAGGAGATACCCATTCTTACCAAGTGCACATGGAACATTCAACAAGATAGACCATGTTGTGGAGCCATAAAACAAAATTTAATACACTTACAAGAATTGAGATCATGCAAAATATTATCACACACACACACACACATCACATTACAAATTAGTAACAGAAAAATATATGAAATATTGAAAAATGTTTGGAAATTGGAGATATTTTTAAATAACCAGGGGTGAAAACATAAACACAAGGAAAATTATAAAATAGTGGGAATTGAGTTAAAATTAAAACGCAGTATTTCAAAGACTCGGTGAAGCAGATATAGCAATCCATAGAGAGAAAATTATAGCAATAAATGAATATGGTAGAAAGAAAAAGCAATTCAAATCAATGTCTAAGGTTTAATCTTGAAGTACAAAGTATAAGAGCAAATAAAATCTAAAATAAGTAAAAGAAAAGAAGTAATAAAAAAACATTTTAAGAAGTAAAACAGTTGATAAAATCAAGGAGACAAAGGCTAATTATTTAAAAGATTGATAAACCTCGAGCAAAACCAGAGATAAAAAAGAGGGTGCACAAATTACCAACATAATAAATAAAATATAAACACCACTCCAGATACTTTAGAATTAAAATTATAATACAGTCTGGCTAGTGTGGCTCAGTGGTTGAACATCGACCCATGCACCAAGAGGTCACCTGTTCAATTCCCATGACCAGGCTGTGGGCCAGATATCCAGTGGGGGACATGCAGGAAGCAGCCAATCAATGTCTCTCTCTCTCATTCTCTCTCTCTCACTTCCTCTCTCTCTAAAATCAATACAGGGGAAAAAAAAACTTTTAATTATAATACATAAATAAGTAAAAAACTTTGTGCCAAATTTTTCAAAAATTTAGATAAAATGGAAACATTTCCTGAATGACACAAACTTCCAAGGATAAAGATAACAGATAATCTTACGAGTTTTAAAACTTAAGATAAAAATAAAGTAAGAAATCTTTCTAAGTCATCTTATTAAGCAAAGTTAGTGATATAAAATCAAATAATAATATTATAAGAAAGCAAAACTAAAGACCAATTTTTAACTTGAACATAAACATAAAATTCCACAACAAAATATTACCAAATCATTGTGAACAAAATCTAAAAAGAATAATATATCATGACCAAGTCATGTTTTATCTGAGAATATGAGATTGATTTAACATTTGATAATTAACAGATATCCATCACTGAAGCAATATGCTAAACAAAGAAAATCCATGTGGTCCTCTAAATAGGTGTAGAAATATCACTTGATAAGATTAAAATTAATGATTTAAAAAAGTTGCAAACTAGAAGAAAATCATTGGGTAATAGATCTACAGCTAAAGCCCTAGAGAATACACGGAGGATAATTATTTTCACCTTCAGTTAAGTGGAAAAATATATCTGAGATACAGCAACATTATATGTATACAAGAAAGTTAATAAAATGCACTTCATCAAAAGTAAAAATGCCCTCTCTTTGAAAGACACAGTTAAGATAATGAAAGATAAGACAAATTGAAAAAAGAAGATTTCAAGTTATATATAAAGAAATTTTTTTCATAATTCTTCAAAGTTAACAATAATAAAATAAACAACTCAAGTCTTAAAAATAGACACAAAACTTGAATAGAAAATTCACAAAGAAGACATACAGTGGTAGGAAAAAAAGTCAAGAAAAGATGCTCAACATAATTAGTTGTTAAGGAAATGATAATTAAAACTGTAGTAGATTATTAGTATTTATTGATACCTAAATTAAGTTATTCTTTAAATTGGTAAATACCAGTTATCTTCAGGAATATAAAGCAACTCCCCAACTATTCTTTAACTAGTTAATTAATAAACTATGTATTGTTCATCCATACGATGGGTTACCACTCAGCGATGAAAAAAAAAAAAAGACATACTGAAAAATGCAATGTGGATGATTCTGAAGTGTCTTATACTAATTGAAAAAATCCAGACTCACAAACCTACATACTGCAGGGTTTTATTTATTTAACAATCTTTAAGAAAAAACAAAACTATAGTGATAGAACATCAATCAGTGGGTCCTAAGAGTTGGGAATGAAAGTAGTGGTTAACTATCCAGGGACAGGTAAGAATTTTGAGGGAAGAGGATACTGTTCTACATGGTGATTATGTTAGTGGCTATATGACTACAAGTGTTGTCAAAATCTTTAGAAATATTCATCAAACACCAATAAAATAACTCTATTGTAGATAAAAATATCTTAATTAGCATAATTTAGACATAGGTTTATTACTTCATATGGATTGCCTTCTTACATGAAAGTTTTTTAAAACATCCAATTTCTGACCATATATATATATATGGTCAGAAATTGGATGTTTTAAAATATATATATATATATATATATATATATATATATATATATAAAATTAGGTTAAATAGGTTAGACTACATTTTAGAATAGTTTTAGGTTCACAGCAAAATTGAGTGGAAGTTACAGAGATTTCCTTTGTATCCCCTGCCCTCAATCATGAATAGCCTCCCCCACTATCAACATCCCGAACTAATGTGGTACATATGTTACAACTGATGGAACTACACTGCCATGCCATTATCACTTAAAGTCTCTAGCTCACCTTAGTGTACAATCTTAGTTTTTTAAATTCTATGGGTTGGACAAATGTATAGTAGCATATATTCATTATATAAGCATCATGAAGAGTAGTTTCACTGCCTTAAAAATCTTTTATGCTTCATTTACTCATATTTTCCCACCACCAACCTCTGGAAACCATTTATCTCCCTCCCTCCCTCCCTCCCTCCCTCCCTCCCTCCCTCCCTTCCTCCCTTCCTCCCTTCCTTCCTTCCTTCCTTCCTTCCTTCCTTCCTTCCTTCCGATTGAGGAAAAGCCCATTCTGACCTGGCTAGGAGGTGTGTGCCCTTGGAATTTACCTCTGGAATGCTGTCCATTCTTATAATCAGAGAACAAGGGGGACTACCTGTCGTCATGGAAAGATTAACAACCTGATTATCAGAATACTGGACTTGTGACTGCTACTCACTGGCGACCAGCCCCTGGCCCATATTCCTTATCTCTTTTATCCCAAGCATGATTTATAGGCTAAAGAATATATGATAAGAAAACTCTTAGTACATCTGCCCGTTACTCCCAAAAGCCTCCAATAAAAGAGCAACTCACTCTTTCTGCTCCTCCCGTATATTGGCAGTCAGTGCCTCAGCCCTTTCCCTGTTTATGGGGAAATACAACATAAATGTCTTCCCTTTTCTCTCTTCTCCCAGTTGTGAATTCTTTCACAAGCCCGTTTCACCAGCCTAAACAAAACCCTAACAATAATAAAGTAATATTTATTTTTCAACAAAACTAGGGGACACATTCACAAAGTTTAATTATTAAAGTGAGGTTAAATGCAAAATTTTATGTTGGTAGTTACTTTTTTTTTTTCCTTTATTGATTTTAGAGAGAGAAGAAGGGAGAGGGAGAGAGAGAAACACAGATGAGAGAGAACATTGATTGACCTCCTCCTGCATGCCCCCCACTGGGGAACAGGCCCACAATCTGGGCATATGCCCTGACCAGGAATTGAACAGTTACATTTTAAAAAATACATTGTAAAATTAAATACAACTAAAGTACATAGAATCATCTATGGAACAGGAGTTGGAAGAACAAGACTATATCAAATATAATGCTGTATTTTGCAGATGGGAAGGAAACTACAGGGAAAAACTAGATCTTTCTAAAAGCCTCCCTCATATACACTCAGGTTCAGAGGAAATAGTGGGTATGAATTTTACTTTTATTATCAGTCCTTGAGTTTGGGGATCACATGATACTTGACTCCCCCTTTCAGGAGCAGGGACTAGATTGTGGGTTTGTGAGAAGACAAAACCCAGAAGGGATGATACAAGTCAGCCTTTTCATGCACTTGCCCAGAGGAGAGCAAAATAATTCATGACAAGCATGTCTCAGCTTAAATTTAAATTCATCAGTGTTGAGACTCCCACACACAATGGGTGACTGTACAAAGTATTACAGATGTCTCACTTTTTTCCCACCATTGACCCAATCCTTCCCACTCCAACGCCTGCTCCTGCTTCCCCCAAACTACTGTCTGTGTCCACTGGTTATGCCTCTATGCATATAAGCTGTTTTTGATATTGATTTTTTTGTTTTTACATACCTCATACTTACACACTGGATGCATGTTCTTTTTTAAAATTGGCCATTCTTTGACACGTGAAAATATAAGCAATTACCCAGAATGTTCAAGATGCTGACTGTACTTATGTCTTTGGAATTTATCTGAATATGCTGACATTTATTTCAAGATAGCATATGCTACCCATATGAACAGTGATGTGGTGCTGAGGAAATTTCACAGATATTTTAAGGAAAAAAAGAAGAACAAATGGGTCATCTAGTCTTCCAGAATGCTGTTTCTTACTGTGCATAATAGAGGTAAGTATCACCATACAAGGATTCTTGCTGTGACTTTATATTTCAATGCTGTAGATATGTAGTTTATCAATTGAAAAGTACATAATTGCACAGCTTGTATTATCTGCACATTTCAGTTTTAGAAGCTTGTGGTCCCCTATCCTGTTTGATAAAATACTTAAAATCTCTTTTCTCTTAACTATCTATTATACCTTTCCTATACAATTTATGAGTGTGGTAAATTATAAACCACATTCCATTGTATCTTTCCTTTTTTTTTCTCTATCCATAAATTGATTTTGAGTTTTGTTTTACCTGTGATATGTGTAGCATATAAAATTAACACAAAACTGTGCAGAATAACCCAGCCAGCGTGGCTCAGTGCATTGAGCATTGTCCCATAGACTGAGAGGTTCTGGTTCAATTCCCGGTCAGGGCACATGCCCGAGTTCTGGGCTTGATCCCCAGTAGGGGGCATGCAGGAGGCAGCTGATTGTGTTTCTCACAATGATATTTCTATCTCTCTCTCCCTTCCTGTCTCTAAAAAACAATAACAACAATAACATACATTTTTTTAAATAAAACTATGCATAGCTGTATTTAAAATTATAGCATACTGCTCTTATACTTTGCTGCCATAACAAAATAAAATACTATGTGTGTGAGAATAATAGGTACATAGCTTGTTCAGTGGTATAATTTTAGAAACAGTGCAAAACGAACAAAGAGAACTTGGGGAAATTAGTAAAACAAAACAAAACAAAACAAAAAACTAGGGGAATGAATGCATCTGCTTTCATTATCTATGTTGTTGAAACATAGATGAGAAAAGATCATTTAAAATTCCTAGAAGCTGGAAATTACACTGAAGTACACATTTAGCAGTATTTTTTTTTTTTTTTTTGCAGATAGTTAAGTATTACAATGATGCAACTGTGCATTAAAGCTAACTAAATTAATGCTTTCAAAAATATTTTTCTTTATGTTGCTAACAGGAACTAGGACATATTTGGAACCTTTCAAATAATGACAATTTCATAAGAGGACAATGCCTTAGTGAGGAAATGTAATGGTTCTATTTTCCTGCAACATTATAATTTGCAACTTTACCTTTCATTTTTTCAATCTTTACAATATGCAAAATATATATTGATGCCAACTCACATTTATAAATATGAACCTGATTATCTCCTATGCCTTCAAGTTTTGTAAGTATGATGAAAGTACAAGAAAATTGATTTATGGAGCCATCTGATTTTGAATGTCTCTACACTTCTTAAATTCTTAGCCTGCAACAGTGGGCTTGGGAGAAATTGTAAGTTGACTCCTAAACAAGAATGTTATAAGTGAATATGAGAGAAAACAAGTCCTGAAAGGTAATTTCTAGGGAAAAGGATGAGGATATTGTTTAATGAGTTATGTTCAGTGACTAAGAAAACGGAAGCGCCCATCTCTCCCTCCGGACAATTTCACTTTGCACTGAACAAATCCACTTAATGTTGTTTCACCCCAATTCTCAATGTATTTGACCAATGAAAAGTGTTTTTATTTTATTCATTTTAAATTAATTTATTAATATTTCACATATAGTGTTTTGAGAATTGGCATTTCATATTACAGAATGAAATTCTTTCTCAGGAAGATTTTCTTTAGCCTTTAATAAGAGGAATTTAAAAAAATAAAAAATACCTAAAACATAAAAAAAAGCTTGATACTCCCATATTCTAACTTTTAGATATAATTTATGAATTTTTTATGAAAAAAAAAAACACTAAAAATTAAAAAAATATTCTATTGAGTATATTGAGCAGTTTGGCTCCTGAGGTCGATTCTCTAAAATGAACATTGAACATGGCAGGGGGTCTAGATAACAGAATGAAATAAATTATTAAAGTAACAGTGTACAGCCCTGACCAGTGGTTAGAGCTTCGGCCCACGGACCAAAGAGACCCAGATTCGGCTCCCACTAGGGGCACTTACCTCTGTTGCAGTTTGTCCCTGGCCCCGGTTGTGGTCGGGTGGATGGCAACCACTCAATGTTTCTCTCTTACATCGATGTTTCTCTCTTTCTCTTCCTCCCTCTCTCCCTTCGCCTCTATCTGAAGATAAATGCAAAAATGTTCTCGGACAAAATTTAAAAATAACAAAAACAAATAAAGTAACAGTGTGCAAAAATTTTGAAGAAATGCATTTATCTCTGTGAAGTAACTTGCATTAACAGAAGTCATAGCATGTTACTCTAATTGCAATATATTATGGAATCCTGAAAAATGTACTAACCCTGCTTTTAATAATTTATTTGACATGATTATTTATAACAGACATTTAAAAAAAATAGCGATTTTTTTCCCAGAGAAAACAATATTTAGAGACACTCAAAGTATCTTACATTGATCTTCCATGATCAAGTTTGACGGAGAAATTAGTGTGAAACTCAAGATAAATTTATAGCAGCATTTGGAAGGGATTTAGATGATTCATTAGTCTGTATAGTTTATTATTATATTAGCAATAAATATACTGACATAGGTAGAAAGCTGTTCAAAGATGTATATGAGGAAAAATGGAAAGAAGTGTAGGTTCATGGAATCAAAATTTAATCTAGGTAAAAATATGGACCATGTCTGAAAAAAATAAAAAATATTGTGAAATTTTAAATATAGCGATAAAGAAATCAACTGCATATATTACAAAATGCCCCAATATTAAAAAAGCCCCAATATGTGTGCATATAATTTACATGAAATTGTTTTATTATAGTATCTTTTGTTATGAAGCATAAAATAATACACTAGAAAAATATATAAACTATCTCAAAATAAATTTAAAAAATCAAGAATCCTTTGTTAGATTTGTTTATGTCTTCTGGAATGGAAGTTATTTGCTATATAAGTTATAAGCTGGGAAAATCAATTGTTAAATAACTAATAAATATTAATAATTTATTGCCTAAAATATTTAACTTTAAAATAGTTTATTAATATTCATATAGTTGCCTGTGTTCCATGATACACTTTTCACTGAAAGTTACCTGGTAGTTTTAATAAATGTTTCTTTCCATTGGCAATTTTCAATTATGTTAGTTAGACAACAGTGGCATACATGAATAGAATTCTGTCATGAATTGATTAAGTCATTATAGGTTTTCATTAAAAAAGGTAAATTATGAGTGGAAAGGAAAAGGAATAGAAGATTAACATGAAAAAGAGGTATTTTTCTAAAAATAAAAATTATTTGCTCAAGGATAAGGAAACAATGAGGAAGTTGACCAAAGAGAGAAATATGATTATACTGTAGGAGAAAAAATCATTATTATGGTAGTGAGAGTTTAAGAAAATTCTGAGTGATATAAAATTTTATATTTTAAATATCCAGCAATAAGATAGTGTGGCACAGTATGTGATACATAGAATAGTAGTTAGTATGTAAAAAATTGCATTATTATATAGGACGAACTGAGAACAAGAAGTACTAATTTAATATAATCTTATTTAGATTAGTGAGAAAAGCTAACGAAGATGCTCAGCTGCAGGAGGTAAAATATCACAAAACCGGCCAACAAAAAACACATGATTAAAAATAATTTCAAGAGGAAGTTATAGCTGTTGTAGGCAATAGTAAAACATTTAAGTCGGTTGTTTGTAAACAGATAAAATAGCTCTAGGTCATTTATCCAAAAATCAATTTGATCCAAACCAATTCCTCAAAAGCAAATTGATTTTTGCCAAAATGTCTGCATCCAAATAGAACTAAAATAGATCAATGTCACAAAAACTGTAATAGGGATAAGGCAAGCTACATAAGAAGTATAGGCACAAAACTGGAAAAGAGGGAGGAGACTAAGAGTTTATAGAGACCATTATATTTAAAGAAAGGGTTATTTGTGCCCTTCTTTTAGGTTTCTGGTTGAAGGATTGAGAAGATATACAAAGATAGAGAGATGTACAGAAAAAATATCATTCTCAAGTAAATTATTAATTAAAATTACAGTATGAATTAAAATTCAAATATGTTTTTATTAAATAAAATATTTTCTTTAAAAAGAACAAAACAAACAAACAAACAAAATTGAAACAGATTCATAGACACAGAAAACAGACTGATGGTTGACAGAGGGAAGGACGTTGGTGGACTGGGTGAAAAGGTTAAGAGGTACAAATTGGCAGTCACAATACAGTCATAGGGAAGCAAAATACAGCATATGGAATAAAGTCAATAATGATGTAATAACTATGAAGCGTACTGGATGGGTACTAGAAATGTCAAGAACACTTTGTAAAGTATATGACTGTCTAACCACTATGCTGTACACTTGAAACTAGTAATACAAAATAATATTGACTGTAAGCTATCATAGAAAAAAAGAAAGGAAAAATTGATTTTATTATAGTTTTGAATTAAAACTCTGTTCCTTAAATCTCTTATGTTTGGATAAAATATGCTTCCATTTTTAAATTAGTGATTAAGATTTTGCTGAAAAAATAATTTTATCCTCCAAAATTAAATTAATAAGTGACAAAAATAAATACAATTAAATATAATAATAACTTTAATATAGTATTATTAGAAATATATTTTATTCAAGTATTTCATATTTCATTTGTGCCAAATAGATAAAACTATATCTTACTATCTAAAATAAGAGTTGAATGAATTAAACATTCAGTACTTTATTGTCAAAATTATTTTGTTGCTCAACTGGTGTGGCTCAGTGCATGGAGAGGTTGCCAATTCGATTCCCAGTCAGGGCACATGCCCAGGTGGTGGGCCAAATCCCCAGTGGAGGGCATGCAGGAGGTGGTCAATCGATGTTCTTTCTCATCGAAGTTTCTATCTCTCTCTCTCCCTCTCATTTCCTCTCTCTTTAATATCAATAAAAATATTATTTTGTTTTTGTTAATTAATACACTTAATATTTAATCAGCTCATTATTAAGTTTGATTATTTACTGTTCTTATGTTAAAATTATACAGTCTTCTTTCAGGATTTCAAAACTTATATATATAATTTTTTTTTCAGTTTTTCACCTCTTATTTTTTTATTGAATATATTGGGGTGACATTGGTTAATACAATTATGTAAGTTTCAGGTATACAGTTCTACAATACATCATCTGTATATTGTGTTTTGTGTTTACCACCCCAAGTCTCCTTCCATTGCCATTTACCCACCTTTACCTTCTTCTATCTCCCCCACAATCTGGCCATCACAATACTCTTGTCCATTCCTGAGACTTACAACAATAATGCTTATTTACATACACTTGTATGTTTAAAATGTACACACTCATATGCATACACATATACAAATCAACTAATCTGCTAATCTTGATGGACAAAAATACAGGAATAATATTTAACATAATTAAACATACCAAATATTAATCATTATAATTTATATAATGTTATTTGCCAGCTTAAATAGCAGATAATAAATGTATGTATATACTAATATTATTTTACTAAAAGGTCCACATATCTTTGTACTCAAGTATCCTGTTTTACAAAGTTTTATATATTTGAATATCCTCAAATTGATGAATTATTTTAATCTTATATTAAAATCCAATTGATAGTTGTTCTCTCCTTAATGTGGCTGAAATTCAGACAGCACCCTTACACATGCCACCGGCAGTAGGAACTTCCTTACCATGCTGGGTCACCATTTCAGCTGCAGTTCTTATTCTCTAACATGTACAATAATAAAAAAAAATAAGTTTAAACATATTTTTGGATATTCAGTTTATCAATAATAACAAAGCCAATACAAAATTACAAAAAGTTATTTTTTTCATTTTTCCTCAATATTAGAGTCGATTTATTGATTGCTTTAGAATAATGATAAGGACTTTGTCAATGTAAAAATATAAATTTAAATACATATGTTGTGACAGATTGTCAGAAGTGAATGCCTAGTTAGTTACAAATTTCAAACCTTTATATGCAATATATTTTATTTTCACTGTGAACTTTGAATGAGATAATTCTGGGCTATCCTCTGGGAGTCTGTGAGTGTGTGGTCTTTGTATGTACTTCTGAAAGAAGCTGAATATATATTGTTAGAATATTTTCACCTGGACTTTTAAATTGACACAAAATCCTCTTTAATATTCTATTTGTTTCTATGATTCTCATTAGCATTGAAAAATATATAAGATAATAATGATCTCCCACTTTCTTTTAGATGTTTCTACATTATTCTAGGGCATTAGACCATTATCATCAAAAAACATGCAATAGTTACTTAAAATGTAAATGTTATCTATTTAATAAGAGATAACTAAAACTGTCTATCAAGAATGGCTGCAGAGAATTATAGTCAGTACTATATAAAATAATAAAAGACATCAGCTTAGCTCAGTTTTGAATAAAAATAAGGGAAAGCCAAAGAGGTCAGTGTGGCTTAAATGATGTGTGAATGAAAGGGATTTTTAATAATTGAAAATAGTCTTGTAATGAATGTTTCTTAATTAATTGTCAAAAATAAGCCCTGGCTGGTTTTGTCAGTGGTTAGAGTGTCGGCCTGGGGTCCTGAGAAACCCAAGTTCGGTTCCTGCTAAGGGCATGTTCCTCAGTTGCAGTTTGTCCATGGCCCTGGTTGGGTCGTGCGGGTGGCAACCACTCGATGTGTCCCTTTCACGTCAATGTTTCTCTCTCTCTCTCTCCCTCCCACTCTGTCTGAACAAAATATCGAAAAATGTCCTCAGGTGAGGATAAAAATATATATATATATATATATATATATATGAAATGAAGACTGCAAGGTTCACTATTATTATGTTTCCTGGCTGGATGACATCTCAGCCATGGAGCATTCATACCAATGCAAACATGTGCTTCCTGTGTCAACGCTGCCTATATAAACAAATATTTTAGTGATATCAATTAGTTGCAAGTAGTCTATCTTGCTGTGTTTAACAATAATTGTTTGTGAGGTTATATTTAAATAAGAAATAAAATAATATACTCAAAACTGAAATACTAAATATAATTTGTTTTGTACTCAGCCATTTTTATACTCTATGTATATATAGGCATTCATACAGTAAAATAACTAAATTTTCAGGACAAAATATTACAGCAAGGTTGGCCTGTGCAATCTTTTATAATGTTCACTTTACCTGAGGGGAAAAAAATGGAAAAATATTTATTGCTGAATAATTTAGTATATCTCAATAATGTGATATGTGTGTGTGTGTGTGTGTGTGTGTGTGTGTGTGTGCAAAGAAAACAGGAATGATTTCACCTATGTTTTCACTATTCAGTAAAAATTTAGAGTGCCTAGTCTATGCCAGGACTTGTACAAGCACAGTAAATATATTGGTTAAAAACAACCTTAAGGTGAAAACAAAAAAAATCAGAATCAATTTTTATCTTCTAGGTCTTAGTGTCTAGGTATATGTGGGAATATGAGTGAAGCTTGAAAATTTGCATGTCTAACAATTTCCCAGTCGATGCAGCTTTTATATAGAAAACTGATCTTTGACAGCTTAGATTACTTGCTCAAATTCACCTAGTGAGAAAGTAAGACAAAGGGTCCAGGCAATCTGATGTCACAGTCATTATGCAAATGACACCATTAACAACAACCACAACACAAAAAAAACCGTTGAAGCAAATCAAATTTCCCAGGACTCATAAACTAAACAGAAAATTAAGAAGAAAGAAAGAAGTTTTTAAATTATATTTTCTTTTGTTTTTCCCTGAGGTGATAAGAAAAGAGACAATACTAAACTCACAAGTTTATATCATAGTGAAATTTGTGACAAACCTCAAGTTCAACTTAATGGACAGAAAATAAAAAATGTTCTTCACAAGGATATGCACATATGAGATTTCAGTACATTTAAAGGTTGACTTTGCAAAATAAAGAAACTATATTCAACTGATTTTTACTAAAGGATTTACTAAAAAATAAAATATTGTCCTGATCACTTTGGTTTAGCTGTTAGAGCGTTGGCCAGCAGACCAACGAGTCCCAGGTTCAATTCTAGCCAAGGTCACGTACCTCGGTTTGGCCCTGGCCTGGTTGGGGTCCTGTGGGTGGAACCAGTCTATGTGTTTCTCTCACATTGATGTTTCTCTCTCTCTCCCTCTCACTCTTGTCTGAAGATGCATGTAAAAATATCCTCAGGTGAAGATTAAAATATATATATAGTGTTGCAAAAATAAGTCCAAAGAAAGGGGATAAAAAAGAAAGAAAACAGGTTAGGTGCTCATCCATAATTTGTCTAAAAGTTTAGTTTCTATGAGAAACTATTTAATTTATCTTTCTATCTTTCTTTTGTTTTCAAAAGTGCTTTAATTTTTTTCTTCAAAATTTTTGCTTCAGGTGGAGGTTTTCATCATTTCTACATGCACTATATTAATTGTATTATTGATGATTTTTTTCTTAATCACTTATCAGGTGAAAACTGTTTTCGTTTAGCTCCTAATTTTAATTTGCTTTATTATGTTACTGACAAAGTTTTTGAGTATGGTGCCCCTGACTACAACCAACAATAAATAACCAGTCAACAAGGATACTAGGCTGGGGAAGGCAGGAGGGGTGTGGGAGTGGGAAGGAGGCGGTCAATGGGGAAACAAAGGGGATATCTGTAATACTTTCAACAATGAAAAAGCAAAAACAAAAACAAAAATAACAATAAATATAGTACTTTAGTTGGAAAAAGACATGACAGTTGCTTGCAAACAGCAGTGTTAGAACAGTTACAGCTTGAGGTATGGTCATGTGATGGAAGGTGGGTTCTTTGAAATTGTATGGAAAATTGTAATAACTAATATAAGTAGGCATGGCTTATTACACATGCATACTTGAAGAGTGCATGCGTGCACATTTTGTGTATTCAGTTGGATGCATTTTTTTGCTCACCAAGTATTTAAAAAATTTTTTTTTTTCTTTATTGATTTTAGAGAGGAAGTGAGAGTGAGAGCGAGATAAAAATATTAATGAGAGAGAACATCCACTGGTCGCCTCCTGCATGCACCCCACTGGGGATTGGGCCCACAACCTGGGCATTTACCCTGACCGGGAATCAAACCAGCAACCTCTTGGTGCATGGGTTGACACTCAACCACTGAGCCACAAAGGTTGGGCTCTTCTAGTACATTTTTATGGATGAAAGAGTGCATTAAAAAAACCACAAAATTTACATTATGCAAAAATTCTTTTTTAACATATCAATCACTTGGAATACATTTGTGTTTACAAAACAAGCTTTATAGTAGAACTCACTGTATTTCAAATTCCTAAATCACCACTGTCACAGAGAAGCAAGGAGTTTATAATTACAACTAGAGCTACCACAAATGTCTCCTAATCACACGCTCCCAATCAACAATTACATCAGGGTAGTGATAAAAATGCATGGAGATATTATAACAGAGGATGAAGGAAAATAAATTGTATAGTATGACTATCTAGAAAATAAATAATGATATGATTTTTTATTAATTTATTTATTTTTGTTACAGATGTTTCTCCTTTTCCCCCCACTGACTCCCCCATCCCTTTCCCTCCCCACCCTATCCCCAGCTTTGTTGTCCATGTCCATTGTTCATACATATATGCACATAAGTTCTGTGGTTTATCTCTCCCCCACTACCCCCTCTTCTGGGAATTGTCAGTCTGTACCCCACTTCCACATATCTGGGACTGTTATGTTCATTACGTTCCACAAATAAGTGAGATCATATGATCCTTGTTTTTCTCTGTTTGGCTTGTTTCACTTAGAATAATACTTTCCAAGTCCCTTCATGCCATCTCAAAGAATAAGAGATATTTCTTTCTTACAGCTGCATAGTACTCCATTGTGTATATGTACCACTACTTTTTTATCCATTCGTCTACTGATGGACATTTGGGCTGTTTCAAGATCTTAGCTATTGTAAATATAGCTGCTATGAACATTGGGGTACATAATATTCTTTTAAATTGGTGTTTCAGGCTTCTTAGGGTATATTCCTTGAAGGGGGATTACTGGGTCTAATGGAAGTTCAATTTTTAATTTTTTGAGGTAACACCATATTGTTTTCCATAGTGGCTGCACCAGTCTGCATCCCCACCAGCAGTGTACTAGAGTCCCCTTTTCTCCACACCCTCTCCAACACTTGTTGTTTAATGATTTGTTGATGGCGGCTAATCTGACAGGTGTGAGGTGATACCACATTGTTGTTTTAATTTGCATCTCTCTGATGATTAGTGATGTTGAGCATTTCTTTATATGTCTCTTAGCCATTTGTATGTTCTGTTTGGAGAGGTGTCTATTTAGTTCCACTGCCCATTTTAATTGGTTTTTTTGTCTTCCTTTTGTGGAGTTGTATGAGCACTCTCTATATATTGGAAATTAACCCCTTATCTGATATATCATTGGCAATTATGCTCTCCCATACAATGGATAGCCTTTCCGTTTTGATGATTGTATCTTTTGCTGTGCAGCTTGTGAGTTTGATGTAGTCCCATGTGTTCATTTTCTCCTTTATTTCTGTTGCCTTAGGTGATGTGTCAGTGAAAATTCTGCTGCGTATGATGTCTGAAATTTTGTTGCCTGTAGTTTCTTCTCGATTTTTATGGATTGATAAGTCACATTTAAGTCTTTTATCCATTTTGAGTTTATTCTTGTGTATGGTGTAAGTTGATGGTCTAGTTTCATTTTTTTTGCATGTAGCTGTCCAATCTTTCCAACACTATTTATTAAAGATGTTGTCTTTACTCCACTGCATGCTCTTGCCACCTTTGTTGAGCATATTGCCTTGGGTTCATTTCTGGGTTCTCTGTTCTGTTCCACTGGTCTATATGCCTGTTCTTGTGCCAGTACCAGGCTGCTTTGATTACAGTGGCTTTGTAGTATAACCTGAAATCTTGTAATGTGATTCCCTCCTACTTTGTTCTTCTTTTTCAAGATTGCTGTGGCTATTCAAGGTCTTTTTTGTTTCATATGAACTTGTGAAGTATTTTTTCTAGTTCTGTGAAGTATGGCATTGGTATTTTAATGGAGATTGCATTGAATCTATAGATTGCTTTGGATAGTATGGATATTTTAATGATGTTAATTCTTCCAATTAATGAACAAGGTATTTGCTTCCATTTTTTGATATCTTCCCTCTATTTCTTTTTTCAATGTCCTGTAGTTTTCTGCAAATAGGTCCTTTATTTCTTTGGTTAGGTTTATTCGTAGGTATCTTAATTTTTTTGCCGCCATGGTAAATGGGATTGTTTTCTTCGTTTCTCTTTCTGTGAGTTCCTCATTGGTGTACAGGAATGCCATTGATTTTGTGACGTTAATTTTGTATCCTGCTACTTTGCCAAATTCATTTATTAAGTCTAGTAAATTTTTGATGGAGTCTTTGGGGTTTTCTATGTAGAGTATCATGTCATCTGCGAATAATGACAGTTTCACTTCCTCCTTTCCAATTTAGATCCTTTTTATTTTTAATTCCTGTTTGATTGCTATGGCTAAGGTTTCCCGTACTATGTTAAATAAGAATGGTGAAAGTGAGCATCTTATTCTTGTTCCTGTTCTTATGGAAAATCCTTTTAGTTTTTGCCCATTGAGTATGATGTTGGCTGTAGGTCTTTCATATATGGTTTTTATTATGTCAAGATATGATCCCTCTATTCCCACATTGCTGAGCATTTTTATCAAAAATGGGTGCTGGATTTTGTCGAATGCTTCTTCAGCGTCTATTGATATGATCGAATGATTTTTATCTTTCATTTTGTTCATGTGGTGTATCACATTTATTGATTTGCAAATATTGTACCAGCCTTGCATCCCTGGGATGTATCCCACTTGGTCATGGTAAATAATTTTTTTGATGTATTGCTGAATTTGGTTTGCTAGTATTTTGTTCAGGATTTTGGCATCTATGTTTATCAGGGATATTGGCCTATAGTTCTCTTTCTTTATAGTGTCTTTTTCTGGTTTTGGAATTAGAATTATGCTGGCCTCATAAAAGGAGTTTGGAAGTTTTCCTTCTGCTTGAATTTTTTGAAATAGTTTGAGGTGAAAGGGTATTAGTTCTTCTTTGAATGTTTGGTAAAACTTCCCTATGAAGCCATTCGGGCCAGGGTTTTTGTTTGCTGGGAGAGTCTTGATTACATCTTTAAATTTTTTATTGTTATTGGTCTGTTCAAGTTTTCTATCTCTTCCTGGTTCAGTTTTCGAAGACTATGTGTTTCTAGAAATTTGTCCATTTAGCTTAGATTGTCGAATTTGTTGCTGTATAATTGTTCATAATATTTGTTTACAATCATTTCTATTTCTGTGGTGTCGGTTATTATTTATTCTCTTTCATTTCTGATTTTGTGTATTTGGGTTCTCTCTCTTTGTTTCTTGGTGAGTCTAGCTAAGGGTTCATCAGTCTTGTTTATCTTTTCAAATAAACAGCTCTTTGTTTCATTAATACTTTGAGTTGTTTTTTTAGTCTTTATGTCATTTATTTCTGCTCTGATATTTACTATTTCCTTCCTTCTACTTCCTATGGGGTTTTCTTTTTGTTTGCTTTCTAGTTTTTCAAGTTGTGAGGTTAGAAAATTTATTAGAATTTTTTTTTGCTTCTTAAGGTAGGCCTGTAGGCTATAAACTTCCCTCTCAGAACTGCTTTTGCTGCATCCCATAGATTTTGTGTTATTGTGTGCTCATTTTCATTGGTTTCCAGGAAGTTTTTCATTTCTTCCTTGATCTCCATGGTAACCCATTCATTGCTCAATGCCATGCTATTTAGCCTCCATGTTTTCAAATGTCTTTGCATGTTCTTGTTGCAATTGATTTCTAGTGTCATGCCATTGTGATCTGAGAAGATGCTTGATATGATTTCAATCTTCTTGAACTTGTAGAGACTTAGTTTGTGCCCTAACATGTGGTCTATCTTTGAGAATGTCCCATGTGCACTTGAGAAGAATGTGAATTCTGTGGTTTTGGTGTGTAATTCTTTGTAGATATCTATTAAATCCATATGATCTAGTGCTTCATTGAGAGTCTGTGTTTTCTTGTTAATTTTTTGTCCAGAAAATCTATCCAGTGATGTCAGCCGGGTATTGAAGTCCCCTGCTATGATTGCATTGCTGTTGGTTTCTCCTTTAAAATCCTCCAAAAATTTTTTATATATGTTGGTGCTCCTATTTTGGGTGCACCCATATATTTACCAAGGTTATATCTTCCTGTTGGAAAGATCCTTTCAATATTATGTAGTGGCCTTCTTTGTCTCTAGTTATGCCCTTTATTTTGAAATCTACTTTGTCCGATATGAGTATTGCTACCCTAGCTATTTTTTCCTTTCTGTTTGCTTGAAAAAATTTTTTTAATCCCTTCACTTTCAACCTATGTGAGTCTTTTGTTGTAAGGTGGGTCTCTTGTAAACAACATATATGTGAGTGATGCTTTTTTATCTAGTCAGCTACTCTGCATCTTTTTATCAGAGCATTCAAACCATTCACATTTAAGGTGATAATTGATATGTACTTACTTATTGCCATTTTGTTTAGTGCGGTTCTATTTTTCTTCCTATTTCTTCTACTAAAACAGCAGTCCTTTTAGCATATCTAGCAATGGTGGTTTGGTGTTAATATATTCCTTTAGCCTTTTTTTTGTTGTTGTTCTGGAAAGCTCTTTATTTGACCTTCTATTTTGAATGATAGCCTTGCTGGATAGAGTAGTCTTGAATTCAGATCCTTGTTTTTCATGACCTTAATTACTTCATACCACTCCCTTCTGGCCTGTAGTGTTTCTGTTGAGAAGTCAGCTGAGAGCATTATGGGGTTTCCTTTGTAGGTAATCTGTTGCTTCTCTCTTGCTGCTTTTAGAATTTCCTCTTTGTCTTTAATTTTTGGCACTTTGATTACTATGTGTCTTGGTGTGGGCCTCTTTGGGTTCTTCTTACTTGGGGCTCTCTGTGCTTCTTGAATCTGAATGTCTTCTTCCTTCACCAAGTTAGGGAAGTTTTCTTTCACTGTTTCTTCAAATATATTCTCTAACCCTTGCCCGTTTTCTTCCTCTTTGGGGACTCCTATGGTGTGGATGTTATTCCATTTCCAGTTGTCCCACAGTTCTCTTAAGCTGTCTTCCTGCTTTTTAATTGTTTGTTTTGTTTTTTGATTGGTTGATTTTTTTCTACCTTGTTTTCCAATTCACTGATTCGGTCCTCAGCTTCCTCTACTCTGCTGGTTAGTCCTTCAAATGTGTTCTTAATTTCTGCTATGTCATTCTTCATTTCCACTTGGTTGGTTTTCAATGTTTCTATATCTTTACTCATGGTGCTGATTTTCTTACTCATGCTATTGAGCTTCCTCAAGATCATGGCTCTGAATTCTACCTTTGATAATTTGCTTAGCTGCATTTCATTGATCTCATCTTCAATAGAGTTCTCTTGTTTTTTCATTTGGGATTTGTTTATTTGTTTCACCCTTTTGGCTATCTCAGTGGGTTTTGGAGCCTACCAAATTTTTCCGGTAGGTGTTGGTGTTCTGCTGTTTGTGGCTCCCTCTACTGGGTTGGGATGGAAATGGGTGGGCCCATGTTAAACACTACTGTCAAGTCTTACTTTCCTAGGTATATTTGCAAGGCCAGGAAATGTTCAGTTATCCTCTAGCTTTTTCCTGGTGGCTAGTAGTCTCAGTTTCTCAGTGCCTTGGAATGTAGCCTGGTGTTCTGCATAAAAGGATTTCTAGAGGGTGGGATAGATGCTTGTTATTAATGAGCCTCAGTTTGCATTTCTTTGCCTCACCTGGGAAAGGCTGAATCTCCAAAGCGGGGAGCTGCTGCTTTTCCCCACAGCTCTGGGAAGGAGCACACTGGCCACTGTCCTTCATGGCCGCAACTCAGCAAAAACTCTGAGTGCCCTCCTAATCCCTGGTGTCCCCACAGATTTTCAGCCTAGTCTGTCCTCCCTCTGCCTTAGGCCCCAGGTGAGTGGCTGTGGATATTTTAGGGTTTTCTCCTGGCTCTCTGGGCTGTGGAGCGGGCTTTGTCTTTATTCCTGAAGGGCGCTGCTCAGAACTAAGACTGCTGCTGTCCCTGGGCTCCCAGCCTGCCACCCTCTCACACCTCCACAGATCCTATCAGTGTCCCTGGTTATATGGTACTGTACTGCTGCTTTTCTATTGCTTTATTCCAAGGATTTGTCTTTATTTTAGTTGTAATTCCTTTATGGTCCTGGGAGATCCTCTGTGTAGCTTCTATTCATTCAGACTCCATTTTCACATCTTCTATGCCTATCTTGTGCACAGCTAGGTAGCCCAGGCCTCTCTGTTGCCCCTGCACCCTGCAGGTCCTGTGGGTAACTAGATGGCACAGTCCCTTTGGGACCCGGCTCTATGCCTATGTTATGGGCTGCTGGATCTCACCGGCCTCTCCGGTGCTTCAGCACCCCACAGACCTGTGGGTAACTGAATCGCGCAGTCTCTGCTAGGTCACACAGGCCTCTCTGGTGCCCCAGCACCCTGCAGTTCCTGGCAGCTGGATTGCACCAGTCTCTCTGGGGCTCAGGCTTCACACTACTCTTGTAAGCTACTGGACAGCACAGGCCTCTGTGGAGCCCCAGGTCCCGCTGCTGTTGGCTGGGGAGTGCCGCTGCCCTGTGGGGCTCAACTCCTGCTCAGCTTTTGCTGTAGTTTTTGGGGATGGTTCTCAGCTGCTGGTCTGTGCTTCTGTTGCCTGGGGATGAATGCCTGCTCCCCAGATTCTGTTGCTGGGGGTATATCTCGACTCTGATTGAGCTGCTACTATGGGGGATGGTGCTGGGCTCCCAGCTGTCTGTGGCTTCCATGACCAGCACCTTGGGAGCTCCACTACTGGTCATTGATCTGTGTTGACACAGAGTGTCCACTGGTCTGATGGTGCCAGGTGCGCTGGTGGGCTCAGCTTGCAGGGCTCTAGCTGCTTCCACTGCCTCCTCCCAGGGAAGACCCCAGGATCTTCCAAAATGGTGGGACCTCCCCGAGGCGCAGGGAGAAGCACCCTGAAGGGCTGCTTACTGAGGTAGCCAGCTGCTCCGTCCATAGCACTGGAACCTTCTGCTCCGTGGCTCTGCACTGCTCAGGTTTGGTCATTCACCTTCGCATCTACTCACACTCTCTCACACACTTGCTCACTCTCACACACTCACCCACCCTCTGGTCCTGCCCGCCACCATCTTCGCTCGCAAAAAAAAAAAAAAAAAAAAGATATGATTTTTTAATTTTTTTTTTTTAATCCTCACCGGAGGACATTTTTTCCATTTTTTGTTCAGGTAGAGTGGGAGGGAGAGAGAGGAACAGAGAGAGAGAGAGAGAGAGAGAAACATCGATGTGAAAGGAACACATCGAGTGGCTGCCACCCGCACAACCGACCAGGGCCGGGGACAAACTGCAACCGAGGTACATGCCCTTAGCGGGAACCGGACCCTGGTCTCTCAGGACTGCAGGCCGACGCTCTAACCTCTGAGCCAAACCGGCCAGGGCAAAAGATATGATTTGAATAGCCATTATCATACATGGATATCAAATAAAGTAGTAATAACTTTGTAATACTTTTTTAAAATTAAAGTTATTGGGGTTAAATTCATTAAGATTTTATAGGTTTCAAGTGTAGATTTCTATGATACATGATCTGTATATTGCATTGTGTGCCCACCACTCAAACTCAAACCATCTTCTGTCACTATATATTTGAGAAGAAAGGAAAGCCTTGACAATTCCCATTCATCAAAGGCAATCACCGAAGAAGAAAAAATGAATCAGTATTCACAAAATTATTTTTTAAAAATTATTTTAAATATAATTTGTTTAAGGGGAGAGATTATACCCACGATATTGAAGGAGGAGTTTATAATAGATAAAGTGTTGTAAACGCTAACTTTATATCAAGATTTCAGAGCTGTAAAGAACTTGACTCTATTATGTAAAATTCTTTGCAAATACAAAGAACACTCAGGAAAAAAAAGGGCGCTGTAAAATAGCATTTAAATCATCTTTGAAGTTTAGAGAGTTTATAAGCAAGACTTAAAATTAAGATTCAACATATATGATCACAGCAATTCTCTTAATGTATGTTACATTCTTATTACCTCTTACTCTACTTTTAGAATGAGTCAAGATAAAATATAGTTTTCAAATTCACGTAACAACTATTCTTCAAAATTGGGTAAAAGAATTGAAATCAACCTCATATTTTAACAAGTTCAAAAATTAGGTTAAAACCATCTAAAATAATTTAATTGTATCATTTTGGGAAAATTTTAATTGGACAGGATTTCATTATTTCTATATAATTAGTAAGGCATACCCTCCTTCACATCCATTCCTGAAAAATCTTGGTTTCTCACTTGGGCCATTTATTTTAATCTTTCCCAAACTGTACTTATGTTTTACCTATAAAATAAAGATTATAAGTAATTAAAAATAAAGTTGAATGATGCCTGTAAGAAATATTACCAGGAAAATTGAAGCTGAGAAAACTGGGTCAAGTTCCATTCCAGATGTTGTGTAATCCATCCCAGTTTGTCAACAGATGTTCATGTCCCTGTTTTGCACACTTTAATCCATAAGCATGTGCATGTACATACATGTACAAAGACATTCTCTCACACACAATCTCAGCCTCTAGATATAGGAAGGACTTTCTATCACATCGGTAGGTCTAGTCTCCTCAATGGTTCGCAGAAAGATATGTTCTCATCACAACAGTCCACTGATTTAAAGTTTGTTCTGAGCAATGGCAACTGAACAATATAGAGGAGGTAACCAAAAACCTATTTAGGCAACTAAATAAAATATTTTTAATGAAAAATTAATTATGTAAAATGATAACTAAGTATTTTTTTTCATATCTCCTTATAAGTTTGTATTTGTAAATTACCTGACAAGAAAGTAAGGAAATTAATTTGGACATATTTTAAAGCCGACTTAGAAAGTGTCAAAGAAGATAAAATATAAACTCTGATAGATATTAATAGATATTTAGTATTCTTGAGTCCACATTTCACTAGCTTAACAATTATCTTGTTGTAGTCCCTAGTACATAGTTTTTCTAGTTACTGCATAATTAAGCTGTGCAAGGTGTGTGTGTGTGTGTGTGAGTGTGTGTGTGTGTGTGTGTGTGTGTAGTAATTTTTATCTTTTATCTCTATTGTCTACTAGAGTCTCTGGCCAGGTGTGAGAAATGAGTGTTAATGAATGTTTACTGAATGTTAATGAGTGTTTGTTAAATACATGAATGACAAGGTCAAATAAGTATGATGGATGACATAGTGTAACAAGATTGGGCTCAGGTGAAAGATGCCTAGAAGAAAAATGATGTTAAGAGGAAGGGAGATCTTGCTACACTTGCAAACAGTGCAGGACAGCACCTAGAACAGTGCCTGAAACAGAGTGAGGCTCAGATTATTAGTGGTAAAACGTATTGTCCTTTTATTCCACTTGATTGTCCATCAATACCTTCTTCCCAGTGTGTGGCTGTGTGAAAGGGCTCGGGGATAGAATTATAGCTCCAGGTCTGTGTGTGCGCGTTGAAAACAAGCAGCAATCTGCTGCAAGGATACAGACATAATTAATATTTCTTCCTGCATTGACCTTCTGTCTCCAAACTAATGATTTGTTTACTGAACAAGTACACGTTAAAGGCATAAATTGTAGTTATGTTATATCTTTGCTACAGGAATCATATTTAAAATATCACTTCAGTGTGAAATCTAAGGATGCAGGACTCTTTAATATTAAATATCATCTTCCCAACCAGAAAAAGAACAAATGAATGATTAGTGATCTGCTTATATAGCAGAAATAACTCTTTTATAGTCTCCTTCGTGTAAAATTTAAAACACATTAAAAGTCTAAAAATGTATGAGGTTGTTTCTTGTTTTTTTTTTTTTTGGGGGGGGGGTTTGCCTGACATACAATCAGTTATAAAAATAGCCATAAATTGCAATTATTGTTCCCAAGTTCACTGACAGTGACACGAGGGCTTGTCCCTTACCCAGGTTTCCACATTGCAATCAGCATCCTGTGGGCTGCAATCAGGAATTGGTTGGTGCTCTCTGAGTTGACACTTCAGATAACTCCAACTCTAAGAGTCCAAGTCAGAATTCATTGCAATCACCACATACAGCAAAATTTGTGGCTGCAAACTAAGGTTAAGTACCCTTGTGCATGAGAGGAACATAAACAACTTCCAGAAATTAGTCCATCTTTAATATCAGCAATCGAAAGCTGGACTATTACCACAGACATGGAAGTTAAAATAGGGGTGACTACACTGTGCTTGCTCTATTTACTTACCATCAAACAAGATTAAATATTTGGACCCTTACTTTTAATAGACATTGGAACATGACTTTAATGCAATTAAATTATAGCATAATAATAATTAATTGATATGTATAGAGATTTATATGAGTGTGTCTTTGAGAGTGTGTGTGTGTGTATACTTTTTCAGTATTCACTGACAGATAATTAGGGCAGATGTTGTTATTTTTATTTGAAAATATGATATGAGTTAAAAATTACAATAAATTCAGTCATGTTATGGGTAGGCAGAATGTTGTATACTAGTAAAAAAGTATAGTAAAATTAGCCTTCTGTGCTACTAAAGTCCATGTTGGTTATGATATATCCTTATATGTTTTGTAGCATATCATTGCAAATAAAGTATACTACACAGTTCATTCTAGGTTACTCATAAATATGTTTTTAACCTCCAAATGAGGATACAAGTTTTAAAAAGAGCTTTTGAAACATTTACTTACATGAAAGCTGTAGAGAGAAAAATCCCAAATTAGAGTACATGACTGACAGAAATAGAAAAGTTAAACAAATGTTTATAAAAGACAAAATATGAGGACCATGTGATACAGCGTAATGAAAAATAGCACTAGCTACAATAAAAATCAAAACCTGCAAAGAGAATAAGTCACTTTTTTTCTACTGGACTTTAATAAACTGAATGTTATAAATTTTAATAATATACCCTTTAATAACAACAGTTAGGAACATGATTCCATGTGTAAGGCACTGTGTGAGACCTGGCGAAGAGAACAATGAAAATATGGTCATGTTATGCCCTGAAGGAGCTCTCATGTGACTGAAAGGAGTAGTTGCTGTGTCTTATGAAGTATACAAAACGATGAGCTGGAAGATCAGAGACATTAGTTTTGACTAAAGAGTACAGGGAACCAACATACATGTAGAAGTTGGCCTGGGAAGGACAAGCCAGGATACAGTAATAGCCTACGTACAAAAATAATGCACAAGTTGTGCTTGGCTGAAATATAGAGGTTGGTGAGAGATTAGATAAACTATTCATTAGATAATACTAATGAATAGTATCCAAAGGCAGTCTAGATTTTATTTTAAATATCTAAAATATTGATTAGGTAAAATTGAAGGATGTCAATGGGATTGCAATACAATCCATTCTGGAACCAGGGGAAAAATAGCCCCTCAGAATAAATTTAAAGGAACAGGGGAAAATTTGAATTGTGTGGTGACTACACTCCATAGATGATGCTTAGGTTTAAAGACTAAAAAGACATTTGAAATATTTCATGCCATGCATCTCTTCAGTACTTAACAATGAATCATTATTTAGCTAATATGTTTACAAGACTACTGGATAAAGATTTGAGATACCAACAGATTAATTCCTGGCAATTTTCTCAACAGCAGCTGTTTAGACGCAGGATACTTACAAAAGAAAAAGCAAAATCTATGTTTTCCCGGGAAGAAATAGTAAAAACTCATTACAATTAACCAACATTGATTTCTACCATTTCCTGTAAGTCCTGTTTTATAGACAATGAGGTTAACCTTTTTCTTCTGAGTAATAGCTGGTCAATTTTGTTATAAGAAGCTAATATTTATTAAAGCATATTCAGTTAGGTTCATTTCTTTCTTTGCTTGCTTTGCAGTTGTATTTAAGTTTAATTTACATACCATAAAATTAAATGTCCAATCAAGTTGATTGCATTGATCCCTCTAAGGTTGCCACAAATAGTTTAACTGACTTACATAGAACACTAATCTATAATTCTGTTCCACAGAACTATAAACATAGCAGTTAAGTTCAATAGATATTAATTCTGTTGATGTCAATAGGACATGACAATTTCCTTGCTACCAAGGAGAGTTATCTGATATCTATAGTACCTATAAAGTACTTTGCTGATATTTGATGACAGAATTTTTTTTTTTTTTTTTTTTTTTTTAAGAAATTCATTCTCAATGGAGTAGCAGAGTAAATTGCCTTTGGTTCCACTCTCTGATTCTCCATATATTAACAATTAATATAACTTCTGATACCTGATTTAAGTCAGTGTGAAAAATCTCCTTTTCCAGTTTAGTACTGGCACTAGAAGTATAAAGTGGCCACTCATGCATGGAGAGCAGTGTGCTCTCTCTAGATCATGGATTTGGGGTGGAGAGAAATAAAAGTGGTCTCAGGTAGTCTGCTCCACACCTGCCTAGGCAGTGTGTTGTGCTAGGAAGGTAATTTATCAGTGTTGAAAGCACATTTCACAAAGATCCAGGTATCAGCATTTGATGCATCTGCATAAAAAAATAACCTAACCAGTGATTTCATCGCTAGCCTTTTGCTCAGCAATCTTTTGCCAGTGACTTTCATTTTGTGTGCTTGTTGTCACATGACCACAAGATCTACATTGATTACATATGTATTTAAATCTAGAAAACTAAAAAAACTAAGGGAGGAGGCATTGGTATCTATACAGAGATATCAAAACATTCCTTGAGATCCCCAGTGATCTTTCCTTTATAGCTGACTGGCCAAACTGCATCGTAGTAGTTATAGGGAGGCTGAGAGATCTAGCTTTTTAACTGAGTATGTTGCTATAATGAATGCAATCAGAGTTCTGATAAAATCAGCAAAATGAGAAACTGATATTGAGTGGGCACCTACTAGTGTTTACTATAGTTTACTGACTCTTAATTTCTTTAAAAAAATTTTTTTTCTTTATTGATTTTAGAAAGAGAGGAAGAGAGAAGGAGAGAGAGATAGAAACATTGATGAGAGAAAGCATCGACTGCCCGCCTTCTGCATGCCCCCCACTGGTGATTGGGCCCACAACCTGGGCATGTGCCCTGATCAGGAATTGAACTGGCAACTAGGTGCATGGGTCAACACTCAACTCAGAGCCATACCAGCTGGATCTGACTCTTAATTTCTTAAATGATATATAAAATGGATGTTTTCTTATGTTGTTAATCCTCATACACATTGCTGCAGTCCAGGAACTCGTTAGGTTCTTTCTAAATGAGACCAAGTATGACAATGTTTTCTCAAGTAGATTAACAATATGACATAGTGTTGAATTAATGCATTTCACTTTTCTCTAAAAGAAGTAAGTTCTATAGCTTTGAGGTTAATGATTAACTATTTTTTGTTTATTATCCAATCAAGTGAAGGAAAGTTATTGGAAAATGTATATATAATTATTTGTTCATGCCATTATTATTATTGTTATTACATCTGTTGACGATGGGCTGTAAAAAACAAAAACTGACAAAACATTCTACTGTGGAATATTCCAGCTTCTGCAGATATTGTGGACCATAGTTTAAGTATATTAACTTCTTTTGTGTGTTTTGTGCCAATGAGTCAGCTCCCACTCCTGATAACCCTGTGAATGAGGACTGTCCACTCTGTCCTGTCCTCACCAGCCTGCTCACCTCCTGCAGACTCTTGCCTATGGCTTCTTATATGGAGTCAATCATCTACTACGTGGCCTTCTGTTCTTTCTGCCTTCTATTTTTCCCAGCACTATTGTATTTCCTAAGACCCCTGTCTTCTCATGATGTAATCAAAGTCAAACAGCTTCAGTTTTCTTATTTTTGCCTCTAGTGGTGTCTCAGGCTCAATTTGCTCTAGGACCCACTTTTTCTGGTGGGTCAGGGTACCCATAGAGCTTTCCGCCAACACCATGTTTCAAATGAATCAATTTTTTCCCTATCAGCCTTCTTTTTTCATATTAACTCCTTGGTATGAATAATTGCAAAACATTGCTTTTGGGAAAAGAAAACTATTTTCAAGTAGATTTTTATACTACTCAGCTGTAAAAAATGAAAGAAATCTTACCTTTTGTGACAGCGTGGATACTTATGCTAAGTAAAATAAGCCAATTAGAGAAAGAGAGTATCATATGATTTCACTTACATGTGAAATCTAAGGAACAAAATAAACTAACAAACAAAATAGAAACAGACTCATAGATACAAAGAACAAACTGACAGCTGTCAGAGGGGAAGGGTGGGGGGCTTGGTGAGAAAGATAAAACGAGTAATTCTCACACACAATTTTTTGTTCATTTTTTTTTTTTAATCCTCACCCGAGGACATTTTTCCATTTTTTGTTCAGATAGGGTGGGAGGGAGAGAGGGGGAGAGAGAGAGAGAGAGAGAGAGAGAGAGAGAAACATCGACGTGAAAGGGACACATCAAAAGGCTGCCACCCACATGACCAACCAGGGCCAGGGACAAACTGCAACTGAGGTACATGCCCTTAGCGGGAACCAAATCCCAGTCTCTCTGGACTGCAGGTCGAAGCTCTAACTGCTGAGCCAAACTGGCCAGGGCAATTTTTTGTTCATTTTAGAAATTAAATACATTTTAAGAGGTTAGAAAGAAACAAAATTATTGATAGACTTAATTACATTATATGAACTGGAGAAAGAAATTCGAAAACCTCATTTTCAATTACATCTTAAGAAACTCATTGAGGCCTTCCACTGAGTGCATTTTTATAGCTAATTAATTTCTGATGCAAAATCCTAAGGAAAGGTCTTTTGTTTTTTTTGAAAATGAAAGCTATTGTTGGTCAAGACCTGTGCATTAATGACAATTGTTTCACAGATAGCAAGCCCTTTACCTCATATTGGGACATCAAATTCTGAGGATAAAAGACTAGTCAATTTTATTGCCTAACTTATTTTCTTTTAAATCAGCATCCACATTTCCTTTTCATTTTTTGTTGTTAAATAATATAATGCATTTTATTTATTTTTTTTATTGGGATGACATTGGTTAATACAATTTTATAGGTTTGAGTATATAATTATATAATACCTCACTTGTTTACTGCATTGTATGTTCACTACCCAAAGTCAAAAGTTATTTCTGTCACCAAAAATTTGACCCACTATACTAACTGCCACCCACCCCCACTCCCTCTCTGGTAACTACCATACTGCTGTCTATGTCTATAAACTTTTTTGTGTGTTTTTATTGTTGTTGTTTTTATTTGTTGCTTCCAGTTTTATATCTCACATATGAGTGAAATTCTATGATTCTTGACTTTTTCTGTCTGACTTACTTCACTTAGCATGAAGATCCATTCATGTTATTGCAAATGGCTGAGTAGAAGTCCACTGTACATATGTACCACATCTTCTTAATCCAATCACCTACTAAAGGACACTTCAGTTGTATGTGTGTCTTGGCAACCATGTGTAATCCAGCAGTGAACATAGGGGGTGTATATATCTTTGTGAAAAATGTTTTCAAATTTTTGGGGTATATGTCTGGAAGAGGGTTTGCTGGGTCATATGATAACTTTATATTAAGTTTTTGAGGAACAACCTAACTGTTTTCCATAGTGATTGTATCAGTTACATTCCCACTAGCAGTGAATGGGGGATTTTCTCCACAACCTCTCCAATAGTTGTTATTACTTGACTGGTTGATACTAACTATTTTAAAAGATGTGACGTAGTCTCTACAAAATGACAATAATTAAAACAGCATGATATTGGCAAAACAGACAAAACAAAACAACAACAACAAAAAACAGACACACAGACCAATGGAACAAAATTGAGAGCCAAAAATAAACCCACATTTACATGGGCAAATAATTTTCAACAGAGGCACAAAAAAACATGCAATGGAGAAAAGAAAGCTTCTTCAATAAATGGTGCTGGGAAAATTGAAAATTCATAAGCAAGTGAATGAAACTAGACTGCCATTTGTCACCATACACAAAAATTAACTCAAAAATGATCAAAGACCTGAAAAAATAAATTATATAGAAGAAAACAAAGGTACTAAATGTAGACTTTTTCAACAGAATGTTGCAGTTGTTATATTTTCCAATTAAATATTCATTCTTTAATGAGTAAAAATATATCAAGATTGTATAAAAAGATTCATTAGTTAAAATATAAGTGTATCTATATTAAACTGAATACATGTTTGAACAGTTGTTATTAAGTGTGTGGCTAAAAGTCCCCGAGTGGCCGGCTGGTGTGGCTCTGTGGTTGAGTGTCCACCCATGCACGATGAGGTCACCAGTTTGACTTCCAGTCAGGGAACATGCCCAGGTTGTGGGCCTGATCCCCAGTAGGGAGCATGCAAGAGGCAGAGGATAGATCTTTCTATCTCTCTCTCCCTCTTCCTTCCTCTCTCTCTAAAATAAAGAAAAAAATTTAAAAGTCACTATCAGTATCATTTATGCAGATGCATTGGTGCCATCATTGACTATCCCGATTTACATGCTTCATATTAATTATGGTGAAAAAATCTGGTATTCACCATTTGTAAACAATTGTAAATAAAGCTTAACTAGAATTTTGTAAACCAGTATATTCCTCTGTTTTCCCTGATGTCAGATTTTTATCCATAATGTCAGCTTTCCTGGATTGACCATCAGGAAGATTCAACATATCTGTGTGGAATTGGCACAGGCATAACCTAACATATATGCTCTAAGTAAAATAACATGAAGTAATTCATAAGTTGTTGACCATGAAACAGCTAGTGTAGAAAATCATCATATGGTCCTAAATGCCATGGCCATAAACAGATTTGCATTCTCAGTTAAAAACTGCACACTTGCCCCTGGTGAATTCCCCATTCTATTTCTAAGTCCCTGTAAAGATACCTGGTACATTTCTATTTTTGTCTTTAACATAAATCAGGAAAAGTAGTTCCTTTTTGTAGCAACTGGATCATTCAGCTTCTGCTGTCACCATCTGACAAAAATTCCATAGTTTGTAAAGAGACATAGGGACCTTAATGCAGTTAGCACAACATTAACTGGATTAGAGCTAAGAATTGAATTGCACTAATAAACAGTCCAGATTTCTCTTGACTTTGGTTCTCTAACCTGTTCATATGACGTTATCACTAGGGTGCCTTCTTTAAAATGCCCTGTTTAGGCATAGCAGTTTTCATGACCATAAAATGGTTCCTTTCGTTGATAACTCTGAAGTGTTTTCTTGAATTAAAATCAATATATTCAAATAG
This sequence comes from Molossus molossus, assembly GCF_014108415.1. Taxonomy (NCBI): domain Eukaryota; kingdom Metazoa; phylum Chordata; class Mammalia; order Chiroptera; family Molossidae; genus Molossus; species Molossus molossus. The sequence goes on along the minus strand of NW_023425366.1, from coordinate 24,339,619 downwards.
AATTATCCTCATTAAGTCTAAATTAACATAATTTTACATAAATCTGGGCAGAAATACTGTCTTCTATATTCAAGTGTTGTCTCCTATAGTTTATTCTTTCATTGCCTTCTGCATTTTACAAATGGTAATGTTAAGATATCACTTTACTTTTGTTGTTATACATTAAGCAAATGACATAAAACAGTTAGATTGACAAAGATTATTGAAAATAATAAATTATTCACAAGATTTGTTTCATATTGATTAATGAAACATTGTAGAACTTATTAAATCAATTATGTATACTATAGTTACCCAAGAGTCACATCATTCAAATATATGGATGCAGCGATTCTTAGATTGTTTATAAAATAGAAAACAAGTCCTCAGAGGCAGCTCATCATTGGCAAGTCATTGTGAGTACTAAAATGTACCTTTTTATGTAATAAAAGGAATATTGTACAACCCAAAATCCCGATCTTAACCACAAACACTTGCAGCTGTTTGGGTACAAAAGTTCTGCTTTATTATAGTTGGTCTTCATTGAAAGTAATTGTAAACACAATGAAATATAGTCATGCCAAATAAGAGGATAGAAAAAATGTTACCATTAAAATGCACATTTATAAGTAACTGCTATCTCAACACTTCTTCTATAACATCCCTTCTATAAAAACGGATTCTTAAGTTTATAGTGTGTTTTGTTGTACTTTATTCCAGTCATTTTAAGCATAATTTCCATTAAATTCATTACTTCTGAGGGTATATAATTACATAGTAATAGATCTTTTAAGCTTAATGACCAAAAATGTCTTAGCTTTAAGAATAATGAGCATTGTGTTATAATACCTATTAGCAGAGACAACTAAGACATTTGCATATTTAAGAATCTTTATAGTAGTACATATATCCATGATATCCCATGATGCTTCACTACTATAATATTGCAATTCAACATGGAGGCATACATTTTACATAGTGAGGTATTTTCCTTAAAAGAATGTAACAGCAAAGATGCCTGCCTGGTGTGGCTCAGTGGTTGAGCATCAACCCATGAATCAGGAGGTCGCCAGTTCAATTCCCAGTCAGGGCACATGCCCAGGTTGTGGGCCAAATCCCCAGTGGTGCAACTAATTGATTTCTCTCATCAATGTTTCTATCTCTCTCTCCCTCTCCCTTCCTCTGTCTCTCTAACATCAATAAAGAAAAAAAAATTAAATGTAACAGCAAAAATAATTTCATAGAGCAGTATGTAAGCAGCAGCCTATTTAAGTTATAAATTTTTTGTTTACTGAAATACTTAATTAACCTATAAATATGTATAGCCCAATGCAATTTTTATTTGAATATTGTGTAAATGATATATTTGCTTCACTAATTCCCAAACTACAGCAGAGTACACTAGTCAAATCTTGTCCTCAGAGGCCTGCTTTAGCCATCCAAAATATATAAACATATACACACAAACAAATGCACATATACTCACAAACAAATGCAAACATTCACACACACACACACATACACAGAATTAGTACTGTATTTGTTTTTTTACAAGTTGAAGTGGTGCATGGAAATTTTTCAAAATCCATATAGGATATCTATACCATAAAATGTTATTTTAAGTAACTATAATATACTTTTATAAATAAACATTTGGCTATATATAGGACAGTAATGAGCTAAAGCAGTGATTATCAATGTTTTCCATCTCATGACACACATAAACTACTAGTATTCTTCGACATACTAAATATATTTTTTGCCCATTTAACAAAAAAAGTAGGTATAATTTTTATTCGTTCAAACCAGATGGTTATTGTGTTTGCTGTTGTCATTTTTTATTTGACAGTCTAAGGGGAAAGAGGTCAGTGCCCCTAACTAAATAATCAGGTATTTTATATTTTAAAAATTCTTGCAGCACACCGGTTAAAAGTCGCTGGACTAAAGCCATGTTCGTGCCTGCACACACCTTTGTGTGTGTGTGTGCGTGTGTGTGTGTGCAATATTAAATAAGGTAATTGAAACAAAGTCTTCTTGGTTCCTTTCTCTAGGGAGATGCATATTTAAAGTGAGAAATGGCCCTGGCTGGTTTGGCTCAGTGGTTAGAGCACTGGCCTGCGGTCCAGAGAGACCCGGGTTCAGTTCCCGCTAAGGGCAGGTAACTCGGTTGCAGTTTGTCTCCGGCTCTGGTTGGTCATGCGGGTGGCAGCCACTCGATGTGTCCCTTTCATGTTGATGTTTTTCTCTCTCTCTCCCTCCCACTCTATCTGAACAAAAAATGGAAAAATGTCCTCGGGTGAGGATAACAAAAGTAATAAAGTGAGAAATGCATTTCTTCTATATAAACCAACCATGATTATGGGGAAAACAGAACAAAATGAGCAAACACTAATGTCAAATAATGAGCTGTTTTAAGATTTCCTATCACTACAATGGTAATCATATTACAATATACAAATGTATTAAATTGATGTCAAATACCTTACGCTTGCACAATGTTATAGGTTAAATATATTTTAATAAAACAAATATATTCAACTAATCCCAAACCCTCCTACCAGAACAACAATGCTTATACATATGTATGCATAGTTTTGTCCAAGAAATGTGATTTCCAGGTTAATAAGTATTTCATTTATAAACATTTAGTTATATCTTGTTACAAAAAAACTTACATATCTTATATTCATTTTAGGTGATAGTGTATTATTTATTTTTTATCTCTCAATTTCAATTTTTTACTTTAATTATATATCATAATTTATTCTGTAATTAAAATGCATATATGTAGATCTATATGTGTGTGTATATACTTAATTTACATAACTAAAGCCATACATATTTTTCATTGTTTTATTAATAAGTGATGAGAATTAGGGGTGAAGCAGTGTGCCTAATGTCTATTCCCACTCAGTGCACTTAGTGTTTGAGCATGACCAGGAAAGAAAGAGGGCAAGTAACCTAGTCAAATCTTCTTGTAAACATGATAATGAAAATACTCCCAGCAATCTAATGGCATTAACCATTAGAATACCTGTTTGGTCGGATATACCTCACTGTCTCAGATAATGGTAAACGAACCTGGAGTCTATAGACTTGAAGAGCAGGGTTCCCAGAAAAGGGTTTGGATGCTATGTATATGAATCTGAGGGGATATTTGTGACCAAACGTGGCTTTCTGCACTAGTTCTGTGGCAGTGCCCTATGCTTAAAGGCTCCCTTGTTAACCTTACTCAGAATGCATCTACTGTGACCAGAAGGGACTCGGAGCTGTTGGACATCCTGGACCTCTCTCTACGCTCTGTCTATGTCTCATAATGGTGTATATCCTTGAAATGATTAGAAAACTCAAGACTTGTTTCATACAGAACAGGTGGCTATGTTAAAAATGGGTTTTATATTTAGCTGATTTTTTATTAACAAATTGTCAATGGGGCTGGAGCATTTTGTGGTTTTTAGATTATGCTACTGAAACATAACCCTATAATGCATTGTTGAGTATCCTTCATTCCCATTATGGCATCATATCATATGATATGATAGCATATTATTGTATGGCCAGAAAAACAGATGAAAAGAACAGAACTAGTATTTTCCTGGGGGGAAAAAGTTAGTATGCCTTTGGGCTTATTCTCAGTTAATTTCTCATAATTAGAACTATATTTAAGGGCTGAAAATATTTTCTCATTAGAAAAAAAAAAGTCAGTTTATGACATAATATTTAACAATTTGTGTGACAGTCAAATTCAAGTAAAATATAAAATAATCTAAACAAATCATGTATCCTCTTTTGCAAAGAATTAAATTTGTAAACAAAACAAACCATACACTTGAAAATCTCATTTTGTGTAATACTCTATTTTTGTATAAGGAGAGAGCATTTCACTGTACAGAAATATGCTAATATAAAGAATTTTTTACTGGTATAGGTATAAATATTGAATAATTAAAATACTGAGGAAAGCAGTTAATTTATCTTCAATTATTCAATCACATTGTTTTAGAAAAGTGAGGGCATTTTCAAATGTGCTAAATTAGCAATGTCAGATATAGAAGAGTACACAGAAATACAGTTGACCCTTGAATAATGCAGGGGTTGATGTGCTGACTGCCCCCACACTCAATAAAAAAAAAATCTATGATAAATTTGACTCCCCAAAAACTTACCTACTAATAGCCTACTGTTGACCAGAAGCCTTACTAATAATATAAACAGTTGATTAGCACATATTTTGTATATTATACTTATTATATACTATAGTCTTACATAAAATATGCTAGAGACAAAAATGTTATTAAGAAATTAAATATATCACAGCACTCTCTTAATTATTGAAAAAAAATTGCATATAAGTGAACCCATGTAATTCCAACTCATGTTGTTCAAGGGTCAACTATAAAAACATTGCTTTTTAATTATACATGCACCTGCACACAAATTATACATAAATGCACTAACCTGTTTTAGGATCTACGGAGAAGTAGGGTTGTCCCTGGAGAATACTGTAAACCACCCGAGCGCTGTTGCCATAGGTAGGGTCATCTGCATCAGTAGCTGTCACCTGTAGAACAGAGGTACCTGTGCATTCAGGAAAACAAATTTTTAGTGTGTTATGGCATTCAGCACATGAGTAATTTGTACACAGAAAGTACTTATACTGAAATATCTATGAAAGCTATAATGGATATGTCTCAGTAAATTTAATTCTTAGATTTATCTGTCAAACATATTTCTTGCTTTCTTTCCCTGAATCTAAAATATAATATTTGATCTTAGACACTTTGATACAACTGTCTGTGCTGGTAACAATCACATAATCAGGTTTGAGTTGCATTGATGTTTAAGACTCAAATCGGTATTAACCGTGGGGCAAAATCAAAGTTGTAATGAGGGTGTATATTGCATGCTACACGAATATGTAGAAAATCAGTGGTGGAATGGTTTGTGATTAGTTCAGAAGGTGAGTTGACATTATATTGTAAAGCATCAAAACAGCCCATTCAAGTCATTTTTGTTATCCATGTTTTTTGTTTCTTACATGGACGATACATGCGACTCCTAACTGGTTCCTAAGGTTCAGTTAACATTCCTTTAATCTTTTCTATGTAGTACCAATATAATTATCTTTCCACAATGGGTATCAGCATATTCATACCACATTAAATTTTTGGTGATCAAAATGTATTTTAAAGTAATTTATAAACATTAAAATATTACATTTGCAGTACTAAATTTTGTGGATCTATTTTGCTCATTTCTTTATGTTTACACTTTTTACACATTATTTGAATGATTAGATAAATCTAGCTAACATTTTAGTTATTCCCAAATGAGACTTATCTCAGTGTAACATGACAACCATCTATTAAGGGCTATACAACTTCACTGTAGAATTAGTGGTTAAGAGCTTCCTTCTATTCATAACATATCTGATGAGTCATCTACAAGTGCATACTTGATATTTAATTTGCCTCACTAGAAAATTCTACCTATTAATATGGGTTATATGTCAAACAAAAATATTTCCACAATCAAATGAGGCTCTGTAAAATTCTGCATTCATTTTTGTAATTCACTGGGAAGTACTGACAATTAATTATCAGACTTTAACTTTAGCAATTATTTGAAATATGTAGGAGTGACACAGCTATTATAAGTCTAATATCTGTACAGCTATAAATTTTATGTTGAATTTCAGACAGAACTGTAAACAAAGCTTATTCTTTGCCTATAAAGGATTCTAGACAACTTTAAAAATTAGTATGCCAAACGCACCTGAAAATTCTTATTAGTATATGGAAAATGTATATGACTTTTAATAATACACTATTATTCTGGACTGAATAGTATTATTATAATGAGATTCTAAACAGAAATATAATTGCTAATTATGCATACCCAGAAAATGAGGACCGTCTATGTAATGTCTAAAAGACATCTCCAATTATGGATAATCAAATACACTAGCAACACCAAATGCTGGCAAGAATGCTGAGAAACTAGGTCACCATACACTGCTGGTAGAAATGTAAGTTTAGAAAATTCTTATAAAACTAAATGTAAATTTACCATACAACCCAGCAAGTTATACACTTGGGCATTCATATTAGACTAATAAAAATGTATTATCATATATAAACCTGTTCACAAATATCCATAGTAACATTATTCATAGTAGCCCCCAAATGAAAACAATACTGATATCCTTCAATGGGAAAATTATTAAACAAACTGTGACATACACTATGAAATTCTGCTTGGCAATAAAAATAAACAGACTATTGTATTTGTGAAAACTTAAATGAATCTTCAGGGAATATACCTAGTGAAAAAATCCAATTCCAAAAGTTTATATAATATATAATTTTATTTATTTAAGATTCTCGAAATGATGAAATATTAGAAATAGTTAACAGATTAGTATTTTCCAGAGGTTAGGAGAGAAGAAATGCAAGGATCTGGGTTTGTCTATTAAAAGGCAACATGAGGTATCCTAGAGATGTTGGAACTCTTCAGTATTTTAACTAGGGTGGTAGGCGTTTGAACATACACAGGTGATAAATTAGATAGAACTAAAACACAACACACAGAAGTAAAGCTAGAGAAATCTAAATAAAAATGGTAAATTAAATTACTTCAATAACCTGGTTATAATATCGTTACTATTGTAATTAGCTAGTTATTAATATTAATAATAGGAAAGGAGCAAAAAAAAAAGGCTAGACATTATAAGCATGGCCATCTGGGCAGCTTCACCAGGAAGCTGCAACTTTATACACCCTAGGGAACCATGGGTCCAATCCTTGAGAATCACTAGGGGAAGGGATCCAACAAAGGAAAAGATAGATGCATTTGCAGTAAAGTTGGAGTGACTAGGGAAAGTGCTTGACTGTTAGTCTAACCTGGGAATAACGATCATTGGCCAGAGGGGTGGAACCACTGTATATGTGGGAAATCTTAGAATGTTAAAATCTGCACACAAAGAATTATCTTTCTTTTGTTTCTTTTGCTTGGCTCCTGCTTCCTTGTACTTTCCTATGCATGAGCCTGCCATGTGGCCCTAGAAGTTACATGGCCCAAGGCCACGCAGACCCCACATGCAAGGGACCACAGTTGGGAATGCAAGCTAACCTAGCCAGATGCTGGACTGGACTGTGCAAATATGGAATGGAGGCTCCGGGCAGTGGCGTTGATCTTTGCCCTGTTGAAGACACAATTAGACTTTTTTCCTTGGTAGGCAAAGGAGATGGGACCTTGGAAACTCTGGGGTTTAACTGAATAGCAATAAAACTTTCCACAATGCCTAATTCTCCTGTGGGGGCCTCTGGAAATTGTTATTCCAGCAGTGCCCCAAGAAGTCCACTTCCATCAGCAACTAGTGGGGACACAGAAGACATCTCACTGATAACAATTTCATTTTTATTGTTTTGCAATATGTTATCATTGGGAAAAACTGAATAAAGGATATAGCTATAAAGAATCTCTCCATATCATGTTTCATGACTGCATGTGAATCTATGATCTCAAAATTAAAAGTAGAGAAAAAAAGTATTTTGGCCTCAATGCTAGTCTGTTCTTAGAAAGCTTTGTTTGTATGAATCATGAATTTTCAGATTCTAGCACTACATGTTCTGTCTTTATGATACTTTCCAGAGCTAGTCATATGTAAACTATCTCTTCCACTACGAAGTGTAATTATCACTAATAAAATATTAATGATGCTTGCTCCATACCCAATATGCACCTCTGAAACTAGTTCTGAGATTATCAGTAGGTAGATATTTGCAGAGAACAGTTGATTTAGGAGACATTTTCATTGGTACCTCTTGAAAATAATTAAAGTCTGTAGTTATTTCCCTAGTCACGCTATAAAAGTGAATAAAATGTTATAAACTTATAGCAGTTAACTTTGATCTGATGGGGAAAATGCTGATCATACCTGGTATATAGGGATGACTAAGATTCAAAAAGCCAAAAACAGTAAGAATGTTATAAAATAATGGCCATTAAAAAACTATACTTCTAAAATCCCAAGTTTTTGAAACTTGCCCTGGTCATGCAATAGTGATTTAAACCTAAGTATTTTTTGACGTCTTAAAATAGTCCCCAAGCAACCATTCTATGGAGAAAGCTGAGCAAACAAACTGGGCAAGATCACACCTCGTTTGCGTTTGCAGTGATGGGCTCTTTCACATGAAAGAGAGAGAGCTTTGCTGACTTGAGGTGTCTGTAAACGCCCAACCTTGTTAAGGGAAAGCTGAAAAGCACCAATGGAGTGACAAATAAAATAAAGAGCATCGGAGGAAAGGCAAAAGAAAAGAAAGAAAGGTAGCCGGTAGGTATTGACTAAGTGATAGTCTTAAGTAGAAAAGGGAAGTAAACAGCAGGAAAAGGTTTTAAGGGAGGAAAAGAAAATATAATAGCCCTCCACCTGGGTCAAAAACTACAGTCCTTAGCACACCTCTGTGATGTAGGTCTCCTGGGCACTGGGCAGTTCGATTTGTGTTAAACAAGGAACAGAAAATTACCTTCCTCACTGTACTTTGGTGGCATCTGAAGGTATCAAGCCGCCACTTAGAGTATACAGAAAGCTGTGTGAAGGGAGCATAGGTATATGCACAACACAGCCCAATGAAAAGTCAACCTCTCCAGGAAACAGCAGCAGAAGAGATAAATGGCAGGGATGGAAAATAAATCCCTTGCTCAACTGTTCAAGAATTTGTTACCAAGAAGAATTAATCAGAGAGTTTCAGACCAAAGGAAAATTACCTCCTCTCTAATTAGTTTAAAATTCAGATGGGAAAATTATAAGAACCACTGAGGAATTTGGAAGTATTTGTACATTAGAAAAAAAGGCTTTCTTTTTCATTAAAAATATGTAAGTAATCAGAAAATAGAAACTCTTACAGTGGGGTCCCTTTTTATTTTGATGCTGTTTTATTTTGTTGTGCAGAAGATTTTTAGTTTGATGTAGTCTCACTTATTGATTTTTTTCCTTTGTTTCTCTTGCCCTAGGCAATGTATCGGGAAACATTCTGCTGCATGTGATGTCTGAGATTTTGAGATACAATCAGATAAGGAGTTAATATTTAAAATATATAAAGTACTCATACTACTCAACAAAAGGAAGACAACCAATCTGATTAAAAAATGGGCAGAAGACCTAAATAAATACTTCTCCAAAGAGGAGAAATATGAAAAAATGCTCAACATCACTCATTATCAGAGAGATAACTGAAACGACAATAAGGTATCACCTCACACCTGCCAGAATGGCAACAAGTCATCAAACAAATGTTGGTGAGGGTGTGGAGAAAAGGGGACTCTAGTACACTGCTGGTGGGAATGCAGACTGGTGCAACCACAGTGAAAAACAATATGGTATTTCCTCAAAAAATTAAAAATGGAACTGTCATTTGATCCAGTGATCCCACTACTAGCAATGTATCCTAAGAAGCCTGAAATACTAATCAGAAAGAATATATGAACTCCTATGTTCATAGCAGTGCTATTTATAATAGCTGAGATAAGGAAATGGGCTAAGTGCCCATCAGTGGACGAGTGGATACAAAAACTGTGGTATGTTTACACAATAGAATACTATGCAGCTGCAAAAATGAAAGATCTCTTAACATTTGAGATGACGTGGAGGGACCTGGAGAGTATTATGCTAAGCAAAATAAGCCAATCAGAGATAGATATGTAGAACATGATCTCACTTATTTGTGGAATATCATATAACAAATAAGCTGATGAACAAAAAGATACAGAAACATGGAATTAGGGAACAACCAAAGGGAAGTGGCTTGGGTGGGGAGAGGTAAACCAAAGAACGTATATGCATATAAGCATAACCAATGAACATAGTTAACAATGTGGTGAAGACAAGGAGGGGGGTTGAATTAGAGGAGGTGGATGTCAATGAAGGAAAAAAGGAGGGACATCTATTACACTTTCAACAATAAAAAAATCTAAAAAAAAAAGAACTCTTCAAAGTTTGTGTTATGAGTTGGTGTATTGCCCTTGAAAATTGATATGTTCAAGTTCTAAATTATAGTACCGCAAAGAGTGACCTTATTTGGAAATAGGGTCATTGTAGATATAATTAGTTTAGAGGAGATTGTTCTGGAGTAGAGTGGGCCCTAATCCAATATGACCAATGTCCTTACAAAAATGGGAAATTTGAAGGCAGGCAGACAGACAGACAGAAACACACACACACACACACACACACACACACACACACACACTGTCGTTTATGTGAAGATGAAGGCAGAGAAAAGGGTGATACTTTCACAAGCCAAGGAAAGTCAAGCATGTCCAGCAAACCACTGGAAGCTAGAACAGTCTTGGAATACATTCTTCCCCAGTGATTTAGGAGGGAGCATAGCCTTCTGACCTTGACCTCAGACTTCTAGCTTCAGGAACAGTGACACAATAAACTTCCATTGTTTAAGCCACCCAGTTTGTAGTACTTTGGTTCAGCAGTCTTAGCAAACTAATACAGTGTGTTATGATTACAGTGGGAAGAATGACAGTTATTATCAGAATTTACAGTTGTTCCTTTATCACATTCTGAACAAGAGTCTGAGGTTACAAGTAAAAAAATTAAAGTAAGTAGAAATGAATGGCATTTGACTTTTTAAACATTAGGCAATACAAGTGAACTACCTTGTTGGCATTTTAAAGTAAATTCATGACTATATTGGTTATTTATTTATTTTTTAAAAAATTTTCCCCATTTTTTGTTCAGATAGAGTGGGAAGGAGAGAGAAACAGAGAGAGAGAGAGAGAAACATCGACGTGAAAGGGACACATCGAGTGGCTGCCACCCGCACGACAAATCAGGGCCGGGGACAAACTGCAACCAAGGCACATGCCCTTAGCGGGAACTGAACCCATGTCTCTCAGGACCGCAGGCCGACGCTGAACTGCTGAGCCAAACCGGCCAGGGCCTATGTTGATTATTTTAATGAAAAATTTTTATTCCTGGTTAAATGTTTAAGTGAAAAAAACAAAAAACAAAAACAGTATGTATATACTTGTGTCTGAGAAACATGTCCTACATTGGACTATTCAATTCCTTTATTCATGTTATGTGCCCTAATTGCATACATAGTAGAAAAAAATAATTAATATCCTCTACTATGTTAGATTTCCAAATGAAAATATATAAAGTGATGTCTTTCAGCTGTTTATGCCACTAGACTATTACAGTGATAATCTAATTTTCTCTGAAAATTATGTGGATTTGATCAATAGATACTAAATCAACAGCCTCATCCCTACATATCTAGTTTTTATCAAAGTAAACTTTTAAAAGTGCTATATAAGCTTTCTTAATTTTTACAACTGTTTCCATTAAAAACAATAAACAAAAACATTGCATTTTAAAGTTTCATTAGCTATTTAGTGTACAATCTTTTCATGGTAAGTATTTCCTATGGTGCACTCTTAACTGTTCCCATGCTTCGGATCAGTGTCCCTCGGCTGATGTTTTATACAAATCTGAAAAATATTTAAGTACATAAAAAAGCTTTCAAGATATCTTTTCTATAATAAAACTGAAGTCTTGTTTCCTTTGGGGATTGCCCTGTGTCATTCTTTTCATTCAGTTTCTTTTTGTATTACAGCTTTATAAACAGCACATGTCTTATAAAGTTACATATCAATCAGAAGCAGAAAGAGTGGACTGTCTTGAACGTCTCTAAAGACCAATTTCAAATATTTAATAAGTCATTTTAATACCAAGCAAATATTCTGTGAGATTGCAAATCGTGATGCATGACTTGTCAGGGTTCACATCTCTGATACGATCTCAAGTGAATCAATGTTGAGCCAGAACTTTGAGTAAAAATAAGCGGAGAACATATGAAGGCTGAGAGTATATCTGTAAAGAAACCTCTCAAGGTTTAATTCTCAGAAGATTTTTCCAGGGACTCTGGAAAAGCAATATTCATCAAGCTACAGCTTAAATTTTATTCTACACAGGAGGACCGTAATTTTACCAAACAGAGCAGTAACACAGGATTCTAGTCATCATGTAATTTGATAACGCTTTGAGTATTCACCCAAGAGTCATTTGATTTAAAAAAAAATCCTTCTGCAACATTTATAAAACAACTAGGTATGAAAACAAAAGTAACGGTTCCATTTTAAACCATGACTCTTGTTGATCTCTGTGTATTTTCAATTAGATAATTTTTATAAGAATACCTAATGTTAAATTTCATATTACACAAGTAAATTGTGTATTATATTCCTTAAATGGAAAAAAAATAATTAAGAAAATAATATGCATTGAATGTCAATTATATGGGAAGCCCTCTGCTATCTGCCATTTCATTCAAAATGAGATTAAACTATTGAGAAAATTACCTTTAACACCATTTTATAGAATTGGGCACTGAGGTTCCAAAAGGTTATAGAGTGGACAATTGGAGAAGACTGCATTTGAGTCTGAGCCTATCTTTGGCTCCACTCAGTCATGACTTGTGGACTCTTGTTTAATAATTACATTATCTCCTGGCTTTTTCCTTTTTGTTCCCTTGGCATTACATCACGGCAATCCAGATGCAACTTCATGAGGTGAGTCAACAATGTATTTCACCCCCACAACCAAAACCCAAGTCAAGAAACATATTTTTATCAAATGAGAGTGACATAGAATACTCAGGGGGACGCAGTCCCAGGTAATGACAGCACTTTTATGCTCTTCTGTTAGCCTTCTGTGTACAGTTCTCTTGATTACTGTACACAATAAATGGTTAAGTAAGAAGTGACTGACTGGACTGGTCATATTCCCACCAGTCTTATATATCTTTTTTTTTTTTTTTTTTATCCTCACCCGAGGACATTTTTCCATTTTTTGTTCAGATAGAGCAGGAGGGAGAGAGAGGAAGAGAGAGAGAGAGAAACATCGATGTGAAGGGACACATCAAGTGGCTGCCACCCGCACGACCAACCAGGGCCGGGGACAAACTGCAACCGAGGTACGTGCCCTTAGCGGGAACCGAACCCGGGTCTCTCTGTACCGCAGGCCGACGCTCCAACCGCTGAGCCAAACTGGCCAGGGCAGTCTTATATATCTTATAAATAAATTTTCATGTTGCTCTCAGATAAATTTTATACACTTTTCTGTACTGTTTGCAGGAACCTAACATCTGCCATTGATGTTGATTAGGCTGTCTTATCAACTGAACAATGACAGATGCTAGAAGGAAACTGGAAAACAGAAATAAGACTCTGCCCTATTCCTTCCCCCACCCCATCCCTATTTCCCCCCTCTTTCTGCTTTGGGTAGTGTCTCTGGCAATGATTACGTTTATTCCATGGTTCCAGCTCCCTCTCAGCTGTTCTCTTCCATGGTCTTTGTAATAAAGCCCAGCTCTTGGGATTTCATAATACTCCTCCCAGCCTTAGTTTAAGGGTGCTAAAGCCTTTTAATGGTTGCCTCACAATCCACAATTTGGATTTTTTATTTCTTCAATCATTTTTGTAACATTTCCCACACACAAGTTCCTTCTACTGACCTAGCTAGACGTGCATTTGGTTTCCCTGATTAAATCATAAGGTTTTAACAGGTTTCTCTCTAAATATTCTTTATTACTTTTCTGAATAATGACTATACTTTACTAAATGTAAAAGTTAAGTTTTGTACTTGATTATAATTTTACTGTCTGGGAAATATTTCATTTGAAAAGCAGAAATCATTAGTGAATTCAGCATTGTTCTGAATAATGTAGTATTAGATATTGTTTCAGCTGAATTTGTATACAACAGTAACAACAAAAACATTAAAAAATCTGAAAACCAAATAAACAAACAACAACTCTAAAATAAATACCAGAGATAGAACAGTTTGTCCTTGTTTGTTTTAAAAAGGTATCAATCACTATTTACAATAGCTAAATTCTGAAAACAACCCAAGTGTCCATCAGTAGATGAGTGGATGAAAAAGCTGTGGTACATGTACACAATGGAATACTATGCAGCTGTAAGAAAGAAAGATCTCTTATCCTTTGAGATGGTATGGAAGGACCTGGAGAGTATTATTCTATGTGAAACAAGCCAAGCAGAGAAAGACAAATACCACATGATCTCACTTATTTGTAGAATATAATGAACTAAACAAACTGCTGAACAAAATTGACCCAGAGACATGGCGGTGGGGTACAGGCTGACAATGTTCGGGGGGGGGGGAGAGATAAACCACAGAACTTACATGCATATATGCATGACCAATGAACATAAACAACAAAGCTGGGAGTGGGGCGGGGGGTAAGGGAGGAGGTATCAATGTGGGAAAAATGAGAAACATCTGTAACAAAAACAAATTAATAAGTAAAAAATAAATAAATAAATAAATAAGGTGTCAATCATATTTCAGAAGATTTTAATAATAGGGTATAATATATACTCATAATATACATACACTGTATACTATGTATAATATCATATTTATTTAAATATATGTGGGTATGCACACACATGCACATACAATTGACATTCAATAATTGGTTTTAATATTAAGAAAAAATTCCAATTCATTTATTTATTACCAGTTAGCAATAACATTGATTTCTTAAATATTATAGTAGTAAAGTCTTTATATTTTAAAGTTGCCCAAAGCAGCCCAGCCAGTGTGGTTCAGTGGACTGAGCATCCTCCTATGAACTGAGAGGTCCCAGTTCAATTCTAGGTCAGGGCACACGCCCGGGTTGCAGGCTCCATCCCCAGTGCGGGGTGTGCAGGAGGCAGCCGATTAATGTTTCTCTCACATCGATGTTTTTCTCTCTTTCTCCCTTCCTCTCTCTCTAAAAAATCAATTAAAAACATATTTAAAGTTGCCTAAAATAAAATAAAACAGGACAAAACAATATAGCTGCAAATTAAAAGCCTCGTTTGTTCCTAGGCCTAATCCCACCAGATCCACTCTTCAAGTGCAGCAACACTTCCTTTGTCCTATGACTTATTCTTTTATTATTTTTATCACAATTGAAAAAATATTCAGAGATTCACCATAATTAAAGATCATGTATATACTACATCTAAATTACTTCCTAATACCTCACCATGCAATTTTAGTTACATCGGTAATTTTAGTTATGCTGCTACCACATTTATCACTATATAAAAAATGATTAATTTCTTATATCCCATTCATTAGTTTTCACAGCCAATATTTTATCTCTAATGACTCTGATGAAATCTATATATATTTCACAGTTGATTTTTGTCAGTTATACATTTGAGGTCACTGTAGGATACAACACTGTATTCTGTTTTCCTCTACCAAAAAAAAAAAAAAAGAAAATACTTCTATGTTTTTGCTATGGTTTGATTCGAAAGACTGAACATACAATGAACAATGGCCAGACCATATATAAAATAGAACTCTGACCCACACTCAGCAGCGACCAGCCCAAGAAACTCACCTGTTATCTACAATAACCAGCCCTGGAGCCATGCTACTATTTCTAAGTCAGACTTGTAGGAAATGTCTCTGACTAGCAAATATCCAGGAAGCCAAACAACAATCAGCTCCAAATGGCCAGGACTTGATGAGTTACTTCTAGTTTTCCTAGATGTTTCCCTTTCAACTTAAAATCAATCATATAAAGCGAAATATGCATCCTCTGCCAGTTACACAGAATGCTGTACTTCTAGGTCGCCCATCCACAGCTTCCCCTAGCCAACAGCCTCCATTCATGGTGTACTTTGTCCACTATAAAGCTTCCCATTCCTCTTCCTACCTTTGAGTTTCCACCAACATGCCAGTAATAGTGGTTAACTTTCTCGCTATAGAAACTCTGAATAAATCACCTTTGCTTGTTCTCATTTGGTTGTTGTGTTGGAAATGAAATTTACTGACAGGACTTCCAATTAAGACAGAAATCAGGCAGCCATGACCATCGAGGACTGACCACTGAAAACCAGTGGGAACATCTGATAGATGGCAGCAGGGATCTATGATGACACTGACATAACTCTTCCTCACTGTGCCATTTCTCTCTTATTGAAATTCACCCCACACCTATAGTTATGCCTTTACTCCATATTTAATTACTGTCCATTCACTCTGTATCAGACTCCCAGAAAATGGAGAAAAGTATCTAGAATAGGGTTTCAAAAAGGAAAGTCAAAATAAAATTAGAATCAAATTCAACTAAAATTTGGTTGAATTTATTTTACATCTAAATTTTTTAAATGGAAATTGAACAGCATATACTCTAATGCAATGATTTGTAAATTGGGTTTGATTTATGGTGAAATAATTTATTCCAGTGAAGTAACTTCTATTATAAATTAATCAGTTCTACTGGGGAATTCAAAATCTAGTCTACTTTCACAAAAGTAAGTGTAGAAACTTAGGAATCAAGAGTAGCATCAAATGTAATCTGGTGGATCACATCAACCATTAAACAAAAGTGAAAAACTAGATTAGTTAATGATTTTTCTTGAAATTCTGATAACAAATTTAATCATTATAGGAAAATAAAATTAACCATTACCCAATGAATCAATAATGAAATTTTATCAGATATCAAAACAATGATACTTAAAAAATTAAGACAGTATATATTTCTATATAATCTTTCCTCCAGACAATTGTAGAAAAAAAGGGTCAATGTGTAATTGTTTAATAAATATTTGCAGAACACTGTTTCTATTATTTGTTCAATAATTGAATAGAGCAAAAAAATGTAGTAGAATCTAAGCTTCCTCCTCAAAAACCTTAGTAGATTCTGCCCTCACACTCTTGAAATCTTTCTCTAAAATTGAATAAGAGTATCTTCTCCCATTTCATAGGTTGCTTTTTCATTTTGTTGACAGTTTCCTTTTCTGTGCAGAACATATTAATTTGATGCAGTTCAACTTGTTTATTTTTGTTCTTGTTGCTTTTACTTTTGGTGTCAAATCCAAAAAATCATTGTCAAGGCCGATGTCAAGAAGCTTACATTAGGAGTTTTATAGTTTTCTTCTAAGAGTTTTATAGTTTCAAATTTTACATTCAAGTCTCTAATACATTTTGAGTTGATTTTTGTGTATGATGTAAGATAAGGGTCCAGTTTTATTGTTTTGCATAAGGCTGTCAAGTTTTACCAACACCATTTATCAAAGAGACAATTCATTCCCCATTATGTATCGTTGACTTCTTTGTCAACCATTAACTGACTATATATGTATAGGTTTATTTCTGGGCTCTTTATCGTGTTCCATTGACTTATGTGTTTGTTTTCATGTGTATACCATACTGCTTTGATTAATATTGTTAAATACTATTGTTTGAAATCTGGAAATGTGATGCCTCAATCTTTACCATTTCTCAAGACTTCTTCAGCTTGGGGTCTTTAGTGGTTCCATACAAATTTTGTATTGATTTTTCTTTTTTCTTTGGAAAATGCCATTGTACTTTTTTATAAAGATTGCTCTAAATCTGTAGATTGCTATGGACATTTTACCAATATTAATTATTCTAATCCATGATCATGAAATATCTTTCCATTTATGTGTATCTTCAATTTGTTACATCAGTATATTACAGTTTTTAGTGTACAGAGTTTTCACCTTCTTGGTTAAATTTATTCCTAAGAATTTTATTGTTTTTGATGATGGATTTGTAAATGAGATTTTTTATTTATTTATTTATTTTCCTGACAGTCTATTGTAAAATAGATGAATTTTTGAGCTACTAAGTTGCAGGTCAGTTTGCTACAAAACAATAGCTAGCTGGCATAGAGAAAAATATTTAAGATTAAAAAAAAAAAAAAAAAGAGAGAAGAAAAACTATGAAACTGAGACATTTTTGTTCAACTTATGATTTATCAGTTGTCCTATGCAGCTTCCTCATACGCAGTCTAATTTACCATGTGCAAGTACAGTGTCAGCCTCACATTACTGAAATAGCCTCATTTGGAAGATTATGCCCCAGGGTAATGATTTTAAAACATCTACTAGAATACTGGAAGACATCCAGGGTAAAGCACCCAAGATGTTTGGGCAGAACTAAATCAGCCCCCCTACAAGCAGTGCAATAAAGTAAGCACAGTTGGTGTCTCTACTTGTTGCTGTGCAACAAAGAACACAGCTGCACATGCAAAGGAGCCTGAGGGCTTGAGATTAGAGAGAGAATCAAAGTAGACAGAAAATGATTTGGAATATTTCAATACCCCTCCAAAGGCAAGGAACCTTGCAGAATTTAAGGGTCATAGAGTAAAATTTCATATATATATTTTAATATCTCAAAATAAGTTTTTAGTACTCCATGGAAATTAAAGCTTTTAAGTAATGTACAAATAATTTTCATACAAAGTAATATGTTGATCTTGCCAGTAAATTAAAAACATCATTTCTATAATGTTATCAGTTGTAAAGTACATTTAACTGATTTTCAGTTGTAGGTATATTTATTAACATATGGAAAAGAATAGCTAGAGATTAATATATTTCATTATAAATATGTTTCTATGAAAAACAAAGAAGATATGACATTTATTTTCAGGCAAATTAGATTGTTATCTGGTATGATTTTCTCTGAAACCACTTCTAAATATAAAATGTAAGTTGACCGCCATGCAACCATATTTAAATTTGTACTAAAAACTTCTAACTACTGGTGAAAGCAAGGCCATAATTGCAGAAATCTTGGTATACTTACATACAAATAGAAAAGTCAAAATTACTGAATTGTTTTGTTATTATTGTTTTAAAGAAAAGAGATTTATCGATACAAACCGAAGAACTTATATGCACGTATGGGAAACCAGTGGACATAGACAACAGTACTTAGGGGCGGATTGGAAGGGAGGAGGATGTCAATGGTAGAAAAATGAGAAACATCTATAACAAAAATAAATTAATGAAAATTACAAAAAAAAAACTTTATAAGCTTTTTAAATAATAATAATATATGTCATTATAATATTGTTAAGTCTTAAGACTTATGCCCTTTGTGTCTGAGAATGATAATACCATTTACAAATACAATTTGATTTATTTCATCTTTATTTTTAAAATGCCATGCAGGAACCTAAATGCTGACTTCAAAAGCAGGTATAGTTTTATTTCATGGCTATTTTCCTCCTTGTGCTATATGAGAGTTAACATTGACATTTTACTTGATATTCTCAAGTCTCACTTCTGAAAAATTAGACGTTGAGTAAAAGCATATAAAACCAAATTAAAGAAGCAATTGTAGAGAATAATTTGTAGGTGGTGATAAAGTCATCAAAGCTGGGGTGATCACGTACTGCATATCACAGGAAAAAAACTGTTAAATATGCAGTGATCCAATGTGCACAAGTCTCTTCATGGCCTATTCAGGTTATATTGGCCCTCCATAACATTATGTCATTCTATGCACATATGTGCACTTTTTAAAATTAGATTACATTTTTAGATGAGTAATAAAAAGGAGCGATATGACAGCCTGTAGCTTACTAGACATCCATCATAATTCAAATGATCCTTTTCTAAATTAATCCTATAAAAAAGGCAGATTTAATTTTTTTAGTAGCCACACCCTGATTCTTCTTTCATTCATTACCTCCCCAATTGTTTATGTTGCTGTTTTTATCATATAATGCATTTGAATGTGGAAATTCATATTTAAACATCAAAATTACTTACCTGGGCAGACAGAATAGTTTTTGTTCATAAACTACATGGCATGAACATTCTAACACCATGGGATTCTCTATAGATGTGACTATATATTTAACAAATACCATATTCTCAGTTCATGATTCTAGCTTGAATTGTTTTTATTCCCTTATCGTGTGTGTTCCTTGTGACAGTGGTTCTTAGCTGAGAGCAGTTTTGCCCTCCAGAGAACATTTGGCAATGTCTGAACACATCATGATGTGGAAATAGTGGGAAGAGACTATTAGCATTTAGTGGGTAGAGAGAAAGGATGCTGTAAAACATCTTGCAATGCACAAACCGGCACCCACAACAAAGAATTATTCAGTCAAAAGTGTCAACAATGGCAAGATTTAAAAAATCCTGCCCTCAGGAATATGATTCCCTCACCTAGATAGTAGTTGAAATTACGATTTAAGTCAAAGAGGTAAAAAAAAACCTAATAAAACATGCATCGAAAACCACTTCAGTTTATTTTAAATCTTTCTTTATTAAACCATTCAGATTCCCAGACACTTTACCTGCTTATTATTAGCCACTGACAAGAAATATATAACTACATTATGCTTTCCTCCCTGGCCATAGGGCACACAGCAATTACTTGGAGGGCTCCATGACCATTACTTAGCACTACAGATACACAAGAAATAACAGTCTGATAGAATTTGCACACCCAAAAAGTTTCTGGTGCTATCTTTTCTGTATTTTCATAGCATATTTTGATAAGCTAGAAAGGGAATTCATCATTTGCATGATGATCCTGTATATTCCCCCTTAATACTACACACACACACACACACACACACACACACACACGTGGACTATCTACTCACAGGAAAGAGAGGAGTATTTTTCATCACTGTATTCTCTATGTGAAATGCTCATTCTTTTTACCTTGTCTAGCTGACAAATCCCTATGCATTATGTCACATTCTTAGAGGACATCTTCTCTCATCTTCCAGCTGGACTCTGTCCACTCTATAGTTCCCTTATATTTTGCTTATCAAACACTATATTAAAAATGTCTGTTTCTATGTCTGCAGGCTGCTCAACTTCAGGGTCACTGTTTTATTTACCATTTTATTACCAGCCACTATTACAGTACTCAGCACATTACATGCATTCAGTCTTTCCCTTTCTCTCGAGAAAGAACTGGAGAGAGAAAAAAACAAACAAAGTTTAAAAAATGACTAGATGATTAAAAACTCAGGTATTGAGTATATGATAAAAACAGTGGTTTCATAAGGCATCAGATGCTGGGAAAGAATTATTGTCACCTACCTACACTGTTAACCTTTATTAATATTAAAAACTGACATATCTTTAAATTAAGTATTAGTGGTATTTAAAATGTCTTATTTTATCACAAATATACATTTTCTAAAATAAACTGAAAACTATTCCAAATGCATTTCTAAAAACTTTTCTATTGCTAAAATAATACAGATCTCTATATGTCGGCATAGACATACAAATCCATTTATTTTAAGGCTTCATGGGGTATCTGCACATGTTTGAAGAGGCACTTATTTGAGAACTTTGTTATCAATACTGTAAGAGTTTTTCCGATTTTTGACTATTATGAACGATATTGCAGTGGACACACTTTTGCATACATCTTTTCATATCCATATAGGTGAGTGCACCTATAGGGTAGTTCTCTACAATGGAGATCGTCCAACAAATTAATATATTCTTTTAAAAATATTAATAGATATTGCCAAATTTCTGTCAAATATATGAGAATTTACCTCTCTGCTAATAGTTCTGCACATTAACAATTTTGTGATTATCAAACCTGTATATTTGCTATCTCCCTCTCCTTTGTGGTTTCTTTTTTTATCCATTTCCCTCTCCCAGCTACCCCCATTCCCCTCTGGTAACTATAATTCTGCTGTCCATATCCATGAGTTTGTTCTTGTTGTTTTTTTTCATTCATTTCTTTGTTTGTTTTAGATTTCACATATGTATGTATGAAGTCATATAGTTCTTGCCCTGTTCTGTCTGACATTTCACTCAGCATAATACCCTCAATATCCATCCCTATTGTCACAAATGGCAATATTTTATCTTAAAATGTTTATTCACTTAAATTCATTTCTTACTTCTTATTGGTTTTTGGATTCAGATATTAGGGTATTTTATCGCCTTTGTTTGTTTTGTCGTTTAGTATTGTGTTTTTATTAGTAGATTGAAAATTTCCGTTTCTTTGTTTATTCATAGATTTATTTACCGGTTACTTTGTCCTTAAGCAAGGGACAAAATACACTATTCTGGATTGTCCCAATATCATGAGCCTGCCTGGTTCTTATCTTAATTTCACTTCTCAGCTCAGTTCATGAGGCTGCTTTCCACTCCAGAAAGGAGTCCTGGGCTACTCCATTTGCTGTGGCATCTACATCATCCATGTCACAAAGGTTTTTCAGCTTTTGGTAAGCATGTCTATCAGGAACCTGTCCACACTATGTCTAATGTACATAGTTTGAGGTTGTCAGAGGAATTTTCTCTTTCAAAAGTACATACCCATTGGATTCCTTAGGGATTCAACTGCAGAGTAAATAAATGTCAATTCCCATACTTCTAGACATGGTATTTGGCCATCCTAAAATCTCATCTCTTAAACAAAGGAATACTATTATTACATCAAATCTACTCTAATGGGTCAAAAATAAGACCCCCACCACTGGCTTAGTAAACTCCATGGCTTTGGGAACATCCACTTTTATTGTTATAATTATTCAACAAATAGCTTTATCCAGATTTTAATTTTCAACTATATTAAAAAAATGGGAACTCAAAAGGTAAAGTTCTGCCTAACTTAGAAATCTTTCCTAGTTGTATTTCCCACTATACCTGCAAACTTGGGCAAATTGCTTAATTCTATGTTATCAGTTTCATCCTCTGTAAAACAAAGATCATTTTAATGCTGCCTTCATGATTATGTAAGCATGAAATTATTGCAAATGGCATACAATGCCTGCCACATGGCAAGTACTCAATAAATATTTCTTGGAGCTATTTCAGAGATCATTATCACAACTGCTGTGGCCACCTGTAGTTTCCGATCCTGACAAAACTAACTTGTTCTTTTGTGGCAATCAATTTTAGATTTTCTGAAGAACTCAAAGTCTAAATTCAAAATGTCCAATCTCCTTTTATTCGCTGATCAGAACTTGTATGGCCACAGTCGATTATATAGTTGATGGCAAGCAAGATTTAGCTATCTGAAAACTGTTAGCGACACCACAGGCAGAAAGGAACACTGCTGTCAAGGCAAAATCAACTAGCATCCTAACTACATAACAAAGGGGGAAAGGAGTGATGACTTCATGAATTATTTTCAAATCAAGGCACTTAATAGGAAATGACATTGCTGTTTCTCATCTGATGTTGAAACCCTTCTCACTGTTCCTTTGGATATAGAGTTAGGTCCAATTTTTTGCTTATTAGGTCCATGTTGAAACCTAGACTTTGTCCAAGTACCAGTTCAGATTCAATATACCTGCATGTATCTGAGATCAAATGAAAGAGCATACATAAAAAGAGGTTTATTTTCTTAAGGAAGGTTCAGGGATGGGCAGGCCAGGTCTGGAGCATCAGCTCTGCCATAGATAGCTCCATTCTCCAGGCCCTTTATCTTTCTGCCCATCTCACTAACAAAATGCTTTGCTCCAAGATGCTTTGTCTGGTGGATGCAAGCAACTGCTGCATTGCCATACTGTACATCTGCATTACAGGCAGTAAGGAAGGAAAATGGCAGTGGGTGACATATGTGTGCCAGACATGTCTTTTAGTCAGGAGACCTATATCTTTCCTGGAAGCTCCACCCTTTGGCCTTCACTTACATCTTATCAGCTAGAATGAAATCACACGCCACTCCTCATGAAAGGGAGTGATGAGAGATGAACACTTAACTCTGAGTAGCGTCACCCCGAATGAACCTGAGATCATAGTAACGCAGAAGGGAAGGCTGAACGTTTGATAACTTACAGTGTCTACCTAAAGAGAATACGCATGACCCTATTATTTGTAACGGATGCCATATGTTTGCAAATATGTGTTATTCAGCAAGGCTGGCAGAACATGAACTGCCCTAGATCAGCAGATGCCTTGTCTATTATCAGGCCTACTAACACTATCTTCAAATTACTCCCCCTACCTCTGTTCTCATCCCCTGAAAGCTCTCATAATGGGAGTTGACAAACCTTTCTGTAAAGGGCAACACAGGAAATATTTTAGGCTTTGTGAGTCAGTCTTGATTGCAACTGCTCAACGCTGACACAGCAGTACCCAGACTACCACAGGCAAGATTTAAATGACTGGCGATGACTGTGTTCCAGTAAAACATTATGTGCAAAAACAAAGAGTAGGCTGAATTCACCTCCCTGCCATGTGTGCTGGTCCTACTCCACAATATCACTAGCTTTTTATTTCTCTAAAATCAGAGTCAATGTCAGTATTACCTATTCTTGAGCACCCAGTGTAAAGTGAGTTTCTTCTCCCACTTCATACCACCTTCTATACATACATTACAATGCACATTAGATACTGTTATGAGTTTAATGTACTTGATATTCCACAATGAGTACACACACGCACACGCGCGTGCGCGCGCGCACACGCACACTATAATTTCCAATGTTCTGCCTATGGCTTTCCATTCTCTTTCAACAGAATCATGCCTAGAACCACAGTAGTACAGAGACTTAAAACCTACTCTCTATGTTCTTTTTCTCTGCTACTTTTAATTAAATATTTCTCTTTCAACTATACTCATCTCAGTAAAAGAACTTGGGGATACTGGCTGTTTCCCATTTCTAGTCATCTCTTCAAGCTCCAAATAAGGATTTTGAAATATCCTGACTTAGTCCTACATCCTCAAACTACAGCCTTTGCTGCAATCATTCTTTCATGCTGCACGATTCGGAGACTGTACAGTATCCTTCAGAGTCCTCAAATGTGCCCATTTAAATTTAACACACTGCCCTGGCTGGTTTGGCTCAGTGGTTAGAGCATCGGCCTGTGGTCCAGAGAGACCTGGGTTTGATTCCAGCTAAGGGCATATACCTCGGTTGCAGTTTGTCCCCGGCCCTGGTTGGGTCGTGAGGGTGGCAACCCCTCGATGTGTCCCTTTCACGTCGATGTTTCTCTCTCTCTCTTCCTCTCTCTCCCTCCCATTCTACCTGAACAAAAAATGAAAAAAAAATGTCCTCAGGTGAGGATAAAAATAATAATAATAATAAATTTAACACACACACAAATATGATGAAGTGATAAATATGATGTGTGTCACACTCACACACAGATTTCAGAGTACATTGCTGATAACATTTTTCCTGTCCTTGTCATTTCCCTTGACTCTCTGATCTCTCTCCTGATTTACTTGAACTATTTTCAATTTCAACAATTTTCTCAAATATTTTCCTAGATAAGGTACAAACATGTTATAGTTTCTGGATCCTTTTTCAAATATTTTTCCCCTTACAGATGAATCATGTATTGACATGGTCTGCAAAAAATACTCAGCTATCAACCAGAATCCAATATTTCAAGTGATAAATATGATGATGTCAGTATTTTTTATTTTATTTGTACGTGCCCCTAGTGGGAACTGAACCTGGGGCTCTCTGGTCCGCAGGCTGATGTTTCAACTGCTGAGCCAAACCGGCCAGGGTGATGTCAGTAATTTTTAATAGAAAAATTTTAAAAATCTAAAAATATATAAATTCTCTTTTACTTAAGATTTTGAAACTTTGCCAAGATTTACCTAGTTTTGATTATTACTCTCTTAACCACTTCTTAGAACTCAGAAAGTCCATTAAAATTGTAAATTTAATACATTTTTCACCTTAAAGAAATGTTATTGTTTCTCTCCTTCATCTACTCTATTTTGATCTCCAGGAACATACGTTAATCATACAATGGATATAATAAACATATCCTCTAAGACTCATCTTTTTCCCAAAATTTTTATATTTTCTATGATTTTTACCTACTTCTACCCATCTGGTAAATTCTTAAATTCCAGAACAATAATTTGGGTCTTATCAGTGACCCTTCATGCCTCAATCCATATATTGATTTTTTTGTTTACTTATAGAAATTGTGACTTTGAGTTACAGAAATCTCTTTGCTATGTCAGTAAAACATTAGTTCTCTTATTTTCTACTCCTCACCACAGTGTCTTTCTTAGTAATAACTGCTCTGCCTATCTTTCTATGTCTAGTGTGCTATCCCCTGTGGTTATGGTTATTTTTTACCTTGTGCTCTTGGGAGTCCTATGTCACCTCTGATAGGGCCTCACCGGTGGTATTCTCACAAGTCATAGAGCTCTTTGCTTTTGTCCCACAGAAGGGATTGGCAGGTGACTGTCACTCTTGACAAGGCCTGAGGAGGAAGTCTGCTTAGAGTGTCCACAGTAATTCTCACATGCCAGGGTTAAGAGTGTTGAGCCCTTCAGTTATCTCTGTTTTCCTTAGAGACCCAGGAGCCAGAGTGACATCTGGACCCCTTCCAGGTCTTGGGGTCTGGTCCCTGTTCTCAACCCATCTCTGTTCCAGAGGGAGCCAGTCTGGCCATTGTGTTCTCCTTTTTGGGACTCTGGTCAGAAAGGAGAACTTACTCTCTCTTCCAAGCCTGCTTCACCAACAGCCTCAGGAGCTATCTGCTTAGCACAAGAGAACATTCAAATTGGCTGGAATGGAGAAGGGAAGAAACTACAGTCTTCCATTTAAATCCCTTGTTTATTCGAGTTGGAGGATATTAACTGAATTTATTGTGGTGATAATTTTATTTCAATATGTAACAAGTCGTTTCCTATGCATCTTAAACATATACAGTGCCGTGTGTCTAGTATACCCCAATATACTGGAAAAAGTTTTCCAAATTAAAGAAAAAAAATGTTATGTGTGTATCCAATACACAGTGATTTAGTTGATGAGTATAATAACCTTAATTTAAAATATTATTCATATATATGCTGTATCCTTGAGGTAAACATACCTACCTGGAATCTACCCGCTGTATTTATCTATACGGCATCTAATGTACATCTTTTGAAAATAATCTTTGCTCAAATAATGTATTCTAAATTTAAGCTTTAAGACTCAGAAATAGTAAAAAAAAAAAAAATGTATTATGATAGTTGAACTTTAATCATATTTAGGAAATTAACCACATGAGATAGCAATAAAATAAAATAGCTGGACCACAGATATTTGTGAGTAGTGGCAAAATGCCGGACCATCCGGGTGACTGGAGATCTAGATTACAATTTATTCACTGCCGTGCAAGCTTTGCATTCAGAAGAACCTGGAGTTCATTTCTTTTTGGCCAACTAGATATGAAAATTTTTTAAAAGTTACTTAAGTACTATGTGCCATTTTACACATTTTAAAAGTGGTATACAAAATATTTCACAAGATAGTTGTATATTTAAAAATATATAAGGCATGTATTGGGAGGGGGTCTGGGGGGAAAAAGAAAAAAAATCTATAACAAAAATAAATTAATAAATATTGAAAAGAAAAATAAATAAAAAATTTTTAAAAAGAGAAAAATATAATATGAAAGAAAGACTGGGATGGCTGTTGAGTGGGTCAACATTGTCTGCTGCAGGGTACATAAAAATAAAATTTTGAGAACTGTGCATGTCTGAAAATATCTTTTTCTATCTGTACACTTGATGAGTTTTTTAGATGGCTATAGAACTCTAAACTGGAAATGACTTTTCCTTAGAATTGTAAAAGCATTGTTCCATTTTCATTTTACATCTAGTGCTTTTTGTTTTTGTTTTTCCAAAGGCTTAATTCATTTATTTTATCCTTACCTGAGGATATATTTCTTTTTTTTTAATACTTAATTTATTGATTTGTTTTATTGCAGATGTCTCTCCTTTTTCTCTCTTTGAGCCCTCCTCCCCACTCCAGCCACACACCCCCTTCACTGCACTGTTGTCTGTGTCCATTGGTTATGCATATAAAAAATAAATAAAAAATAAAAAAGTAAAAATATATGACATGTAAATGTTTAGGAGTATGTGTCAATTTTACTGATTAGCATAACTATTATTTGTACTATTAATACTATTATAACTGGGTCCTAAACTATAAAATTCAAAGACATACCAGAAGATCTCTGACATTATGTTGCATTTCTTCATCTCTGCAAATTGTCACATTGAATGTGTTGGTATGTTCTTAACAATATACGAGAAGAATTTACATGGTCAAAAACATGTCAGTTAGTCAAGGAATGCAGGTCTTTTTTGAGTTATGATAGTGTTTTCTTGAGATCAAACCATTACTTATATATTCAAAATTAATTTTAATAACTATAATAATAACTAGAAGCAATATTTCTTGATGCTTTAGGCCACAGGAAAGAATGAGATATTTTGGAACTTCTTCAAATTTCTACACATACACACCTACACACAAAAACTAAAACTGATGTTCAAAAGATTATTTTTGGATCCCCCAAAATATATTAAGTCTAAGTATAAACATGATTTTTCTTACCCATATCAGACATTTCAGGCACAGTAACAATATACGGTCCATCTGTGAACTTTGGAGCATTGTCATTGATGTCTTGCACTTTGATAATGAACTCGGACTCCGGCTCAAGAGGCTTGTTTGTCCTTCTGTCAATAGCCTGGGCATGGAGCACATAGTGGGTCTTCTGCTCTCTGTCTAGGCTTTTTGTTGAGTGGATGTCACCCGTGGTATCATCAATGATAAATATGGTCCCAGCACCTTCTCCAGTTAGGATGTACTTGACAGACCCATCACCTTTGTCAGAATTGGAGTGCAGCTATAAAATACAAATGCAATAATTGAATGTGCAATTATATTTTAACCTTACAGGGTATTCTATGAAAACTACCTATCGATAATTTAATACTTAGTTTGATCATGAATTTTTTCCAGAGTGTCTTGTGAGTTACTGCAATCATTTATTTTTCTGACATTTTGCTCCACTTGCTGACAATATGGTATTTTTACTATGATCAGTAAAAAACATCCATTTATTATTTAAGATAAATTAATAGTACTTGTAAAAGAGAAACAATAATCTTTGCTATTATTCTGCTAAATAAACATTTTATTATCTATATAGAATAGAATTGGGAAAGAAAATAACCAGTAAATCACTTAAAGGAATACTGTTTCCATACTTGGAGAAAAATGTTTTGTTTGTTTCTTTTCATTCATTTGGCATTGTATTTTAAACTTAAAATTAGGGGAAAATATAGTAAAAAAAATTAAGATTAAAATTAATTACTAAAATTACCACAAGAGATACAGGTTTGTCACAAAGACATTAAAATTTATTTATTTATTTTTAATCAGCTTATTGATTTTTAGAGAGAGAAGAGGAGAGAAGAGAGAAACATTGATGTGAGAGTGAATCATTTATTGGCTGCCTTCTGTACACCTGCTACCAGGGATCAGCCCGTAACCCAAGCATGTGCCCTGAGTGGGGATCAAACCAGCAACCTTTCAGTGCATGGGACAATGCCCAACCAACTGAGCCATAGTGCCAGGGCAAGACATTAACTTTTAATTAAAACTATTTTCTAGATAAATTGCTCAGATTTGAATTATAAAACCTTCATGGTAGAATATTGTTTTTCTTTAAAGATTATAAAAATTCAACTCAAAGTTTAAATAGTATTAAAGATTTAATCAATAAGTAGGTACTGTTTTTTTTAAATTTATTAAGATATACTAGCAAGATCTCACTTATTAAAATTAAAACAATTGAATATTATTTGAGCAGATATTAATTAGAAAAGTAATATATCAGAAGAGAAGAGGTTTTCAATAACATAGTAAATAACATTAAGAAAATTTTAACCTACTTTTTCTCATTTACACATCAGTAAATGCTTTTAAATTGTGTATAGTTTACATTTAATAGTCTATTATAACTTATAACATCAAAATTTAGTTAAATATCTCCATTAGTGCCACTGCCATGTTTCTGGATGGGAACAACTGCAGTGCTTTATCAAATCACAAGCATATATTTAAAGAATTGTTTCTCCCAAGAGAGCAGAACAGTTAGCCTTTAAATGAAACCGTTTTGGTCATATAGCCTCCACTCCTTACCTTTTGCTCACTTCTGACTCCTGGAAACATTGAAATAATATAACCTGTTCACATAGTATTTTGGTTTCTTGACAAAGAGAAGTGAACATTTTCAAGGTTTATTTTAAAGTCTCTGACCTCTTAGAAGACTTTTTTTTTTTTCTTTTGAAGATAAAATGTAGAAAAAAAGAAGATACAACATGAGAAAAGGAATATTTTGTAGGAAAATGAAGCCAACTGAAACAAATTATAGGATATCAGGAATAATTTTACTTCTTTTTGAAAACAAGAAGACATAACAAGGACAAAATCCTGATGAGAGTCAGTCAGCGAGATTGAACAAATTAAATCATTTCATAACTGCCTTTGGGGGGGTCTTTATAAAAAGAAGCAAAACACTAGCAAAATATGAAACACATAGTTTTCAAAGATTCACACTTCATTAGTAAATTTACTAAGAAAATAATGCAGAATGTGTTGCATGAAGACAGTTATATGCATGTATAAAAATATATTTGTGTTCTTATGTCTTTGACATCATTTTAGTACCTAGAAGAAAAGATCGATCATTTTATCAATAGGCAGCCTGTACATATTCTCTAACTCTGTGTCAGTTTGTGACTAAACATAACAGAGTAAGGCAACAAATTCATTCAATAAATGTTTTAGAACATTTTCTAAAATATTCTTGCTAATAAATTAATAATAGGTAAGATAGTTATATAAGTTATTGGTATGCTCTATATAAATTATAAATATGTATAATATAAAACTAACTAATTAAATATGCTCTTTGGGGAAGGTGGTATGCTTTTTATTAACTAATTTCAGCAGCAATTACGATAGTTACGATTGACTCTTATCTTCCGTATATATTTGCATACTCATATATTTTTAGTGAATTTAACCTGACATGATTAGTTTTGGATTAAAAGCTTATCAATAAAGATGTATTTGTATTTAAAGGAGAAAGAGCTTATTTGTGTAGACTAGCAAAAAGAGTAGTTTAAAAAATAGTAAAGTTGTCAACCTAAAGCATCTATTAAAAATATTATATATGTTATGATATTATATATATCCATATATATACATATATACTTATATATGTGTGTGTGTGTATATATGTGTCTGTATATATATGCGTATATATGTGTGTGTGTGTGTGTCTGTGTATATATACACATATATATATAAAATCTGGTAATTCTAATAAGAAAAAAATTCCAATAATTTATTATTTAGATTTTAAGACTTAGATCTGTTTCCATAAAGTTTTTAGAATAAATATATCTGAATTTAGTCTGAATTAGTCTGAATTTTTTCAGAAGTTATGTCTAATTTGAAAATGGATGTGCTATATAATCAGAGAATTGTAATTTAGAAGTACTTACATTGTTACCTAACATAGTAAAAGTTACATTAAAATACTATAAAATGTATTTGGATTGTATTAGTTGTTGATCACATTCATTTGAAGTGTTTATATAATTATTGAAATGATTATAGATGATCATTTTATTAATAGACTATTTAATTTCTCAGATGGCCTTGAAAAATCTTGAAATAATTAGTTTTATGTAACACCAATGGGGAATAACCACAGGAACATTTAGTCAATTGATTAATAGTCCATATGATTGTGATAACAATTTGTGAAGCAACAAAGTGATGAAGTTTCTGGATTACCTCATCTCTATCATACTTGTTCCCAAATACTCAGTTCTTTTGCAACATTTAGTCAGCAACAAAGGTGAAGCCTGAGAGAAACATTGGCTATATCATCTTGTTAGGCTTAA
This sequence comes from Molossus molossus, assembly GCF_014108415.1. Lineage (NCBI taxonomy): Eukaryota > Metazoa > Chordata > Mammalia > Chiroptera > Molossidae > Molossus > Molossus molossus. The sequence goes on along the minus strand of NW_023425366.1, from coordinate 24,308,106 downwards.
TAAGTGGGTTTTAAGATCCTGAAAGAGCACGTGTTTTGTACTAGATTTGGGAAGACAAAAAATTATGACTAAGTGAGTGAATGAATGAATTAATAAGTAAATAATGAAATAGTTAATGAAAAATTTGACAATCTAAGCAAAATGAAATTTCTAGAAACACATAGTCTTCGAAAACTGAACCAGGAAGAGATGGAAAACCTGAACAGACCAATAACAACAAAAGAAATTAAAGATGTAATCAAGACTCTCCCAGCCCTGGCCAATTTTGCTCAATGGTTAGAGCATCGGCGTGCGGTCCCAAGAGACCCAAGTTCGGCTCCCGCTAAGGGCATGTACCTCGGTAGCAATTTGTCCCTGGCCCTGGTTGGGTCGTGCAGGTGGCAGCCACTCGATGTGTCCCTTTCACATTGATGTTTCTCTCTCTCTCCCTCCGACTCTATCTGAACAACAACAATAAAAACAACAAAAATGTCCTCCGGTGAGATTTAAAAAAAAAAGACTCTCCAAAAAAAAAAAGAAAAGAAATGGTTAAACAGTAATAGTAATATTACAGTTACACATTTTAAACATGTAAAGAAAGTTCTTAAATACAGATAGTTGGATATAAACGTGTACATCTTCAAGTTGGGCAGCAATGAGACACCAAACAAAAGGGATTGTAAGCAGAGCATGTGAAGTAGAATTACTCTGGATATAAACACAATATTGGTTTAGTAAAATGTTGCATTGTGAGTATAACTTGCTACTCTTTTTTGTTGTTTTTTTCAGTTTTACATAACCGTTTATTGGTCAAGTCAATCAAAATACTACATAACCTACTGACACATTTTTGGGGTGTGTGGTCATAGTGGGCCCAATGTTTGATCCACTACTGGATCCAGATACAAAATATTTACCAGCATATGTAACATGCTTTGCAATTTCCTGCTTGACTTTGTATGTGGAAAGACATTAAAACACTTCACCTAGGAGTCAGAGGTATTATATGTTAATACCATGGAACTTAATTGTGAAATGTATAAAACATATGCTGTTTGGGGATTATGTGTTTAAGCATATGTCTTGTCTTCCTAGCATTACTTGTGCTATTATGTTATTTGAGATATTTTCATTATTTTACATTGAATTATTTAAAGATATTTAGAATATAAAGTTTATTTTAGTCATATATAATGAAGCCTTTTTATTTTATTTATTTATTTATTTATTATTTATTTATTTATTTATTTATTTATTTATTTATTTTTTGGTATATGCCCCTAGCGGGAACTGAACCCAGGACTCTCTGATCTGTAGGACAACACTCCAACTGCTGAGCTAAACTGGCCAGGGTTAATGAAGCCTTTTTAGCAGACAGTTTAGAAGAGCTACTGAGACAGCAGCAGCAGGGTCTTATCACCATAGCACACAATGTTGGGAATACACTTTTAGAATCATGAGATTTTACAACATGGGTGATATTCTTGTGCTGAAAGAAAGATTGTATACTGCTCTAAAACAAGAACAGAGAATCCTTTTGTGTCTGATCATATATTAATAAAGGATTAATTATGTGCTCTTTAGAGAACAGAAAAGACTAAGAGAATGAAAAAAATAAAATAAAATTTAGTTACCCGAGTAAAACAAAACAAATATTTCTCTGGTATTACTTTAATAAATTAACTTTCTTAGTGTTGACTAGTAACCTATGTCACTTAGAAAGCTAATGTGATTCACATGAGTTCATCCTAGGAAACAATTTATTCACCCTGGAGCATATTAGGATCAGGACATAAAATGTATAGCTTTCAATTTGATACAGAATTTCTCACCAAGATAATATTATATCCCTTGGGGAATAATAACTTTATTTATTCTATTTTTATTTTTATTTTTTTCCTCACCCGAGTACATTTTTACATTTTTTTGTTCAGATACAGTGGGAGGAAGAGAGAGGAAGAGAGAGAGAAAGAGAAACATCGACATGAAAGGGTGACAAGTGGCTGCCACCCACATGACCAACCAGGGCCAGGCACAAACTGCAACCGAGGTACACACCCTTAGCGGGAACCAAACCCGAGTCTCTCTGGACTGCAAGCTGATGCTCTAACCGCTGAGCCAAACCGGCCAGGGCTGGAATAACAACTTTAAAATGTTAAAAGGATGGTGGTAGAGTAATTAATTTTATAAGTTGCTTTTAGCTAGGACTTTAAGTTATCTTAAAAAGATAGGTCACTGACTTAAAATTATAGTATTTTGGACTACAAAATATATGTACATTCTTATGACTAGGAAGTTATATTTACCATATCCCAGTGGAAGCCAGAAAGAAATTCAGAAATATTATTTGCTAATCTCACTATTATCATTTTCTCCAACACATAAAAGACAAGTGATACAAGGTGAGAAATATCTGAAGATCATAAGATGACATCATTATTTTAAAAAAATATATTTTTCCTCTATTGATTTTAGAGAGAGAGGGAGAGCGAAAGAGAGATAAAAACATTGATGAGAGAGGACATCGGTTGGCTGTCTCCTGCACGCCTTTCACTGGGGATTGGGCCTACAACCTAGGCATGTGCCCTGACCAGGAATCAAACCAGCGACCTCTTGGTGCATGGTTTGATGCTCAAGCACTGAGCCAATCCAGCCCGGCAAGTTGACCTCATTAAAACTCATGTAACTTCATTCCAGAATTTGTTATATTATAGTTAAATTATAAGCAGATGGAACAAAACTCTAGTGAATTATTAGTAAGTGATTGATGTGAAGAAGTAAACATGTTAAATAATAATAATCTCTTGATCAATAATACATTGGTCTCTCCATACTAATAAAAAAGAAATGCATAACCATCAGTTTCAAATTTTCATCAATTAATATATAAAACGTTACAGTAAAAATGGTATCAATAAAGTACTCTGTTCAAACACAAAGCTAATGTTAATCAATTAAAAGGTTAGAGAACAACATGAGGGTAAGGAAATAAGTAATGTGATTGTTGAACTAGAAACATAAGAGATCTTTGCAAACATGCATACGTCTGTTGAATTTTAGTTTTTAGCTATTAACTTCTTTATGTGGTTTCATAGAGAATCTTGTAAAAGAAGAGAAGGGGAAAAGGAGCAAGAGGTAACACTTGTTTGACTGTGATATCTCCTGAATCCCAGATTAGGGATATTAACACGTGTGTATCTGTTACATGAAATCGAGTTGGCTCCAATTTATGGCAGCCCTAAACATGACTGATGTCCACAGTGCCCTGTTTTCAACAGCCTAGCTCAGCTCCTGTAGACTTATGCCTATTATGGAGTCGATGATCTCTTATTTGGCTTTCTCTTTTCCTGAAGCCTTCTATTTTTCCCAACCTTATTATATTTTACAAGTAACCCTGTCTTCTCATCAGATGCCCAAAGTAGAACAGCTTCAGTTTTGTCATTTTTGCCTCCAGTGATGTTTCAATACTTCAGGTTAATTTGCTCTAGGACATGCTTGTTCCTCTTTCTGGTTGGCCCAGGGTATCTGTAGAGCTCTCCTCCAACACCATATTTCAAATGAATTATTATTTTTTTTCCTATCAGCTTTCTTCACTGTCGAACTTTCACATGGGAATATAGTAATTGGGATTATAAAGTGTGAATGCTGTTATTCTTGGCCCCTAATGATGTAAGAAGAAAATCTGTAAAATACCTCTCAAATTTGAAGTTTTCATAATTCAATACCCCATCACTGTGCCAAGTATGTGGGCACAGTATGAGACAATTAATAGTTGAGAATTTCACTACTGATTGTTGGAAAGCCTCAAAAAGAGACCAACTGATTAGAATTAGAGTGAGATATATAAGTATCTGTTGTCCATAAGAATTAATGTCCGCTTTTATCTTCCAATCAGAGGGTAAAAAAAAAAGGGGGTAACCTCTGGCAGCTAGTTTTAAAGAAAAAAAATTCTCAAGAGTGCACTAAGCATTACTACAATTCCAAAAAAAGGTTAGGCCAAACCATTGCCCAGATGTTAAAGTGTATTTTGATTGCATTCGCATTAAAATTCTACAATTACTGTTTATTTTAGCCCTTTATTTCACCGATAAAAAAGCAGGAACTGCATAGAAGAGAGAGGGAAGGACAATGGTGCAAGTGTGAACGGCTTTGATGCTTTGTGAATTCATCTGACAATATAATGTAAGATTACTCTTTGATCTCACCATCACTTTTAGGAGTCTAGTCATCTAACAAATATTTTTGGAGCACCTACCATATGCCAATCATGGAACACAATACTTGGACAACAAGCATGCTGAGATCCCTGCCCTGGTACAGCCTACATTTATTCCAGTGGGAAGAAGCAGACAGTAAGCATAAAACAATCTTGAAAAAGAATAAATTAAGAATATTGTATATTACAGATGTTAAAACTTACCACATGATCAAGACCATGTGGTTCTGCAGTAGAGATTAGTGGAATAGAAATAAAAGTTCAGAAAAAAAATCATGCCTTCATTTTCAATTGATTTTCAATAGGTTCTAAGATAATTTGATTGAGAAAGGAATAAACTTTTTAATACATTTTGAAGATAAAACAGTGTATTCATATAAAAAAGAATGAAATTGTATCCCAAAATAACTTCATATACAAAATTAACTGACATTAGATTAAAAAATAACTAAATATCTTCCTCTATTTCTCTTTTCAATGACCTGTAGTTTTCTGTGAAGAGGTCCTTTACTTCTTTGGTTAAGTTTATTCCTAGGTATCTTAATTTTTTTCCTGGAGTTGTAAATGTGATTGTCTTTTTAGTTTCTCTTTCTGTGAGTTCACTATTGGTGCATAAGAATGCCATCAATTTCTTGATGTTAATTTTGTACCCTGCTACTTTGCCAAATTTATTTATTAAGTCTAGTAGTTGTTGATGGAGTCTTTAGGGTTTTTTATGTACAATATCATGTCATCTGCAACTAATGACAGCTTCACTTTTTCCTTTCCAATTTGTATCCCCTTTATTTTTCTTCATGTCTAATTGTTGTTGCTAAGACTTCCATTGCTATGCTAAATAAAAGTGGCAAAAGTGGACATCCCTTTCTTGTTCCCATTCTCAAAGGAAATGATTTTAGTTTTTGCCCATTGTGGATGATGTTGGCTGTAGGTTTTTCATATATGGCCTTTATTATGCCAAGATATGATTTCTCTATTCCCACATTGCTGAGTGTTTTTAACAGAAATGGTTATTGGATTTTGTCAAATGCTTTTTCAGCATCTATTGATATGGATTTTTTTTTATTTTGTTTATGTGGTGTATCACATTTATTGATTTGTGAATATTGTACCATCCTTGCATTCCTGGGATGAATCCCACTTGATATATGTACCGCTATGTTCATAGCAACAATATTTACAAGAGCTAAATCTGGAAACAGCCCAAGTGTCCATCAGAAGACGGGTAGATAAAAAAGCTTTGGTACATATACACAATGCAGTACTATGCAATTGTAGGAAAGAAGGATCTCTTATCCTTTGAGATGACATGGAGGGACCTGAAGAGTATTATCCTAAGTGAAATAAGCCAATCAGAGAAAGACAAATATCACATGATCTCACTTATTTCTGGAATATAATGTACTAAACAAACTGAACAAAATGGACCCAGAGTCATAGAAGTAGGGTACAGATTGATAATCCTCAGAAGAGGGGGGAGTGATAAACCAGAGAACTTACATGCATGTGTGCATAACCGATGGACATAGACAACAAAGCTGGGGATGGGGAGGTGAGTGTCAATGGGGCGGGGGGGAAAAACATCTGTAACAAAAATGAATTAAAAAAATAACTAAATACATGAGCTAAAACTATAAAACTTCTAGAATAGACACAGGTAAGGAATCTTTGTAACATTAAAATAGGCAATGTTTTCTAGCTTTGACACTAAAAACAAAGTAAACAAAATGTTTTATAAGTTGAATTTTATCAATATTAAAAACTCTTGTGCTTCAAAGCATACTTCCAATACAGTGAGGAAAAAATATGCAAGTGGAACAAAGTATTTACAAACCTTATATTTGACAGGGGTCTAATTTGAGAATAATAATAATAAAAAAAAACAGCCCAATTGAAAATGGATAAAGAATATGAATTCACATTTCTCAAAAGAAGATATATGAATAAATAAGATATACATGAAAAGGTGATCAACAACATCATTAGTCATTAAGGAAATGCAAATTAAAACCATAAGCAACCATACCCACAAGAATGGCTAAAATTTTTGAAAAATAGAAAACATCAAGTAAATTTCAAAAAAGCCTCTAATATAACTTAATTTATTGTAACAATGTAATGTGGTAGGAACAAATTTTTTCAAAAATTCTAGGAAAAGAAGCTAACAAAACCCCTGAATTACGATTGCAGGACATAAACCAGGAAATCTACTCGGGTGCAAACATATCCCAATTCATGTAAAACAAAACAAACCAAAACAAAGAATAATGCAGACTACAGAAAAACAGAGTCCAGAGCATGAAATAAGGATGAGAATTTTCCTAGGTCTTGTGACCTAATCAAGGAACTTGCACTATTTACCTGACTGAATTTCAAAATTTCTGTGGACCAGTGACTCCTTTATATCTCAAATTTTATTCTTTCTGAATATATATTGCTTTTCTTATGCCTATCCTACCATGTGTGTATGTTGGGCAAATAACATATCTTTAGAGTTACACAAAACTACAGACCAAGAACTCTGTTCAAGGAAATATGTGTATGCCAAAAGCTCTATATACCCAAAGAGCTTTATCCATTCTTGACTTGAAATAACAGTGAGATTTTGGAGTTTGAACTAACACTATAGTGGGACTGTAACTTGTGGGGACCCTATGTGGGGGTGAGTGCATTTGATGGGAGGAATACAAATCACTGGGGTGTCAGAGGGCAGATTTGGTTGGTATCTATGGGAATTACCCATAATGATTACCATCTATTTACACATATATTTAATTCCACTCCTTGGGGAGAACTTAGTAAATCTAATTAGACAAAAGTAATGGGTTGTGATTTTGAAAAACAGGTTAAAAGATGTTGGCTTTAGTCATGCTTGTGAGCTCTTATCATCTATACATTTCTGTCACACTCTTTCTTTCTTGGAACCGTGAGGGAAGTAAGCAGCCATGTGTGCAACTCTCTGTAGAGAAGCTCAGATGGAAAGAAAATTATGTCTTCAGCCGATAGCCAGCATGGGCCTGAGGCCTGCTAACAGTTATGTGAGGACATTTGGATGTGGTTTTCTGCAAAATTTAGTCTTAAGATGATTGCAGCTCCAGCAGACAACTTGATCATAACCTTATAAGATCATAGCCTTGTAAGAGATTATAATTCAGAGGTACCTGGAGAAGTCATGTCTGAATTGCAGACTCACAGGAACTATGAGATAATAAATGTTTGTTACTTTAAGCCCCTGAGTGTTTGGGGAATAATTAATCCACTAGTGGTGCATAAGGAGGTATCTCAAAACAGTATACTGAATGAAATAAGACAAACAGAAAAACCACATACCTATTTTTTTATCCTATTTATTATATAAATGTATAGACCAGGAAAACTAAGCTCTAGTTAGAGAAATCAGAATCAGGGGTGCAAGCGATTGACTACAGTATTTTTGTTATCTTAATTGGGATTGTTTATAAAAATGTTCAAATGTCTTCAATTATTAAATGCCAAATATATGTCATGTAAAGTGTACTTTTTTTTTAGTGTTAATAATTATGAAGCATCAAAGTACTTTATTAAGCATCAAAGTACACTGCAATGGCTGCTAGATAGAAACATAATCATCAATATAGTGCCCCTACAACTGAGCTTACAATCTAAAATGAAATACCAAAAGAATGCTGTAAACCTACCATACAATTTCCTTAGAAATGGCTATTTTGGCAAATGAGTGATGCAAAAAGGCTTATCATTTCAGGCACAAGGTTTGTTTCTTTGTTTTTTTGTTTTTGTTTTTTATCCTCACCCGAGGACATGTTTCCATTTTTTGTTCAGATAGAGTGGGAGGGAGAGAGAGAGAAACATGGACGTGAAAGGGACACATCGAGTGGCTGCCACCTGCACGACCAACCAGGGCCGGGGACAAACAGCAACCGAGGTACATGCCCTTAGCGGGAACCGAACCTGGGTCTCTCTGGACTGCAGGCCCATGCTCTAACCACTGAGCCAAACCTGCCAGGGCCAGGTACAGAGTTAATAGTACTTTGAACATGACCCAAAGCATGTTTTACTTATACCCAGACATTTTTCTCTTATTGTAACATTTCTCTTATATTAGCATTGCTAAAATCAAACAGATGACAACAACAACAACAACAAAAAGCAGTAGTTGCTGGCTCGATTTCTGGTCAGGGCACATGCCCAAGTTGTGGGCCAAATCCCTAGTGGGGAGCATGCAGAAGGCAGCCAATCAATGCTCTCTCTCGTTGATGTTTCTATCTCTCTATCCCTCTTCCTTCCTCCCTCCCTCTCTCTCTCTCTCTCTCTCTCTCTCTCTCTCTCTCAAATTAATAAAATAAATAAATAAGCCAGATTCAAAGACAAAACAATGGCTCAAAGACAAAACAATGGCATTCATGCTTAGATTCTAGAGGCCACAGAGTAAGATCAGATCAGGAGAAGGTAGAGATCGCTCAGGTCCCTGAGTGGTATGACAAGGAGTTTAATGTTATTTTGTTTTGTTTTGTGCTTGAAAATATTATTTCCAATTTTTGTTGATTTATTTTTGTTACAGATGTTTCTCCTTTCCCCCCCTAGACACCCCCTCCCCATCCCGTACCCCCACCCCCCAGCATTGTTGTCTATGTCCATTGGTTATGCATACATGCATATAAGTTCTCATTCATCACCCCGCCCCGCTACTCTGAGGTTTTTCAGTCCGAACCACACTCCTTTCTATGTCTCTGACTCTATTTTGTGCATCAGCCCTCCTTGTTCATTATATTCCACAAATAAGTAAGATCTTGTGGTATTTGTCTTTCTCTAATTGGCTTATTTCGCTTAGCATAATACCCTCAAGGTTCTTCCATGTTGTCTCCAAGGATAAGCAAGTTTAAAGTTTTTATCAAAAACTTGTTTGTAAATGTGTGCAATTATGTTGACCTAGAAAAGAAAGTGGAAAGTGAGTGAGAGAGAGAGAGCAGAATTGAATTGTAGAAATATAAAGCAATGCGCAATATAATTTAGAAGGGGCAAAGCTGTAGAAAACCTGACAAGAGGCTGCACAAAAAAATAAATTAATAAAAGGTTTTGACCTGCTATACAGGGACACATTAGAAAGACAGTCGATAAGCATTATATTCAAAATTTAGCAATAGATCTCAAGAAATAAGAAAAAGGAAGATGTAGAGAAGAAGATGGCAACTTATTTAGTATCTTGGGAACTGGGGAGAAAATTATTTCTTTTACAGGTTAAAAGTAATATAGAAAGCAATAAAATGTAGGTAAGGGTTTTAAAATATCAGATGAAATAAATATAATGACAGTTGAGGAAAACTGAGTTTTGAGTTATCTATAAATCCATAATTGCATCGGTGCCATGGACTGATAAATAAATAGGGCATTAGAAAATAAAGGATATGGACTTAAATCTAAAAGTTTCTGTAGATGGTAGTTAAATCCAGAAGGTAGGTAAGAAAATAAAGAACACTTCTAAAAGCTTGGAACCATCAACATTTAATGAAACAGCAGATAAATATTTGTACACATACATATATTAAAAAGATTAGAAGGAGAAAAAGAAAGACAGTACTTTCTGGAGTTTTTGTAGAACCCTTTCTTTATACAGCAACATCCAGAGTATCAATCACTTATAGATACTTCCGGTATTCAAAAATTCTTCCAAACAACATGAGTTTGGGATGGTGGGGGAGGTGGTGAGAGGCTCAAGCAGAAAACTATCTGCATATTAGAGCCTAACAGCTCTTAGCATCCTTGGAGCCTGGAAAGGAGTATCTGGGTGTCCTCTGGAGTCCAAAGGCAAGGTGGCAGATGCTGGCAGGCAGGGCAGGAGCAGCAGTAATGGGAGAAACCAGTAGCCACATGGGGCAAGGAGCCAGACTGGAATGACAGGTGGACTCCCCTGATGACCAGGCTGTGAAGATGAAGATGCTTTGAGTGGCTACTAACACTGTCTCTCTTTGCCAAGATTATGGGAGAGCGTTGAGTTGAAGCAGTCCAGGGAGAGGGCCTTGCCCATATTACTACCTGAGATAGATGCTATGCTCTATGCAAGAAAGTTTTACTAATGGGGCCCATAGGAACACTATTCATAAAGCTAAGCATGTCCTCACAACAACAAATAATATGACATGCATGAAAAGGCAGACTATCACAAATGAGAATCAAAACTGAGAAAAAAACGATTTTAATGATCAAAACTGTAGAGGCACAGACTACAGAAACATTACACTGCAAGCAAGATGATCAGAGAAATAAAGGATGCAGTGACCAAAATGCATGAATAACAAGAAACCATCAAGAATGAACAAATATTTTTTAAAAAAATTACCATCTGAAAATAAAATATATAATACAAATATACATTTTAGTGGATGAATTAAACAGTGGATTTGACACAGAAGAGGAAGTAAGAATGAGTTAAACCATAAGGGTATAATGAGTCCTATTAAAGTGGGAGGAACATCAATTTTCCTTTCTACCTCCCAAATGTATCCTTACTTCTGGCAATCAGTACAGGGACAGCATTATGCACCAGATTTCAGAAGACTTATGCAAAGTAGGAAGAATTATTGGCTAGAGTAAAAATTGAGAGAGATCCAAAGCATTGGTAATTGTTCATTTATTTATTTAAATGATCTGCTCATAGTTCCTTGATACAGAAGAAAAACAAACAAACAAATAAATGAGGGAGAGAAAGAATGGAAGGAGAGAAGGAGAGAGAAAGAAGGGAGAGAGGAAAAAAATTCATGCTGGGACCATTGATGATGATACGGTCAAATAAAAAGGAGAAAGAAAAATGGAATAATGAATAGTTTAATATATTGATAGTGGGCTATTTTAGAAAAGGAATACATATAGAATAGTTGGGTTATATTTATATAAAGTTAGCCCATTGACTTTTCTCTTATGTAACAATGAAAAGGTATTATTTTCTGGATTGAATAATACCATATTAAAATATGACTATATGTGTGAATATTTTGGACTATGATAGCTTTGCAGTATTAAAAATGTAAATATCTTATTGTTCCTATTTTTTAATTTGAAAGCTATAAGTAATAACTTACAGTAAGGTATTCATGGGGATAAATAGTCTTGAGATGCCAGTAAATTATGTATTATAATGCTCAACAACAAAAACAAGTCCTTCTAATGTAGATAATATTCATAAAATGTTTTGTAACATGCTACTTAAGTATTCACATGTTTTGTATGTGTTGAAAAATAAAATGAAAAAATGAAAGCAATCCCTGGCCAGTTAGTGGGTTTGATTCCTAATCAAGGGCACATATTTGTGTTGCTGGTTCAATCCCCAGACCAAGTTGGGCTTGTGTGGGAGACAACCAACTGATGTGTCTCTTTCACATTGATGTTTTTCTCTCTATATATATCTCCCCCTCCCTCCCTTCCTCCCTCCATCTCTTCTTCTCTATCTAAAAATATCCTTGGGTAAGTGTTAATGAAAATAAATAAATAAACAAATAAACAAACAAACAAATAAATACATAATAAAACAAAAACATTAACATAGATACCTGTGTTATTTTTTTCTTGGTTTCTGCACAATGTGATATAGGTTTAAGGTGATATAGGTTCACAGATAAAAAACAGTGCAATTTGGGTAGGTTAACCATTATAAACATAGTTCAAGTGTGCTGCTATGCCCTTGACAGATGGAGTCAATGTAACCTGAGATGAAAAAAAACAAAAAAAACAAAAACAGATGGAAGAGTTACATGGGTCTGCTTAGACCTCTATGTGCTTATGCAGAGCATGTAAGATATATAGGATGAATAACAGGCATTGTGTTTAAAAGACATATTAGGGTCTAAATTTTTGGCATTGTTGGAGGTTAATTAGAATGAAATGGTACTGAAATGAAAGTTGTATTTTTCCTTGATTAAAGAAACAGTGTAGAATCACTAAATACATATTTAATAACTCAAGTTGTTATAAAGACTGATCTTTATTTTAGTTTTCGAAAGTAAAGTAGGTTTATATTTGAAGTTTTTCAAAATACTTGAGCCCTTTATAAAGATTGTTTAAGATAATCATTTAAATTCCTAAAATTGATAGATGTTTAGCCAGACTGATGAGGTAAATGAAAGGACAGAAATTTTCAATATTAGCAGTGAGAGAGAAAACATCATTTAAATTCTACAAATAACAAAAAGGAGAATAAGAGAATACTATGAACAACTTTATTTCAATAAATTAAAAAATTTAAATTAAATTCTTTGATATACAAATTACCAGACCTCACTCAAGAAGATGGATCATACAAATAGCCCTATGCCTATTAAAAAATTGAATTTGTAGGTTAAATTTATCCAAAAATGATCAATCAAACAAACTAACAAAAATACCTTTAGGCTTAACTAGTAAACTAAATCAAAAATTAAAAAATGAAAATAACAAATAATTCTACCCAAATTCTTCCATAAAACTAAAAAAGATGGATTAAAATAATTTCCAACTCATTTTGTAATTACCCTATTATTCTGATGTTAAAAAAATACAAAGTTATTATCATATAATTATAGGTAAATGTCACTCATGTACATAGAAAATATTTAAGAAAATATTAGCAAATCAAATCCAGTAAAATATTAAAAATTGAATACATCGAAGCCAAGTTAAGAATATCACATAAAAATCAAATGTAATTCACCATATTAACAAACAAAAAAAAAAAGCAAAAATTTTAGTAGACATATATAAAGTATTTGCCAAAATCCAACATCCATTTTTGATCAAACCTATCAACAAACTAGAGAGAAGCATACACAATCTAATAAAGGTCATTGATAAAAATCTTACATCTAAGCTCATAATTAAATATTTAAAACAGAATATTTCCCCCCTAAGATCAGGAACACAACAAAAGTATATATCTTAACCACTTGTAATTAATATTTTACTGGAAGTATAAGCCAAGGTACTAAGGCAAAAATGATAAATAAAAAGTTAATGGATTGAAAAGAAAAAAAGTAAAACAGTGTGAATTCACAGCGATATTATTATCTCTGCAAAGAAATCCTATTGAATCTACAAAAGTGCTATTAAAATTTGTAAGTCAGTTTAGCCAGGTGTAAGAAAAACACATCAACAAAGAAAAATTAATTTTATGTCTGTCTACTAGCAAACAACAAAACAAAATTGAAATTAATATATATTATTTAAAATAGTTTCAAATTGCTATATAATTAGGAGTAAGTGTTGGGAAGATATGAAGGAACTGTATATAGCTAAATAAAATTAAAGAAAAAATCCAATTATAGGAAGAAATCACTATATCTGTGGGTCAGAAGACTCAATTATGATGTTAATTCTCCAGAACTGATCTATACGTTTACCACAATTCCATTCAATTGCTCTAGGATTTTCTGACAAATCAGCAACTTGATTCTAAATTTCAAATAAGATTGCAAAGGACCAAAAACATCAAAAGCAATATTTTTTTTAAAGAAAAAAAAAAAAAAAGAAAGGAGAGTTGTAAAACCATCAGTACAGTCATCATGACAGTATTGTATTGTATAAAGATATACAAATACATTCATAAAAAACAATAGTGTGTCCCTATATTGACCCATAAATATATGGCCAACTGATTTTTAATGAATATGTGAAGACAATTCAGGGGAGAATCAATAGCCTTTCCAGCAAATAAAGCAGGAACTACTTATATACATATTCAATGATATGCCCATCCATTACTTCACATGTATAACAAATTAACTCAAAATGGACCACAGTACAAATAGTGAAACCCAAACCAAAATTATAAAACTTTGGGGAAAAAAGAAAGAAAAAATGATGAGAAAAAGTTCGTGTCCTTGATTTAGGTAAAACATGCTCTTTGGATGACACTGTTGAGAATGAAAAGAGAACTTGTATACTGAGTGAATAAAGTATAAGTTATATAGGTCATGAAAGATTTGTCGCTAGCATATGTAAAAAACTAAATTAATAAGAAAACAACCCAATACATAAATGGGTAAAATATCTGACCAAACAAATCATCAGAGAAGATGGGATATAAACACAAGGAAAAATGCTCAAAATTAATAGTTATTAGGGAAATTCAATTAAGACCACCATGACATGCCACCATATCACAAAGGCCAACCATATCAAATGCTAGCAAGGACATGAAAGAATAATTGAATTCACATACACTGCTGCTGGGAATGAAAGGGTACAGTTGCCCATTTCTTCTTTTTCTTTTTTTTTTTAATCCTCACCCAAGGACACCTTTGCATTCATCTTCAGATAGAGTGGGAAGGAGAGAGAGAGAGAGAGAAACATCGATGTGAGAGAGACACATCAAGTGGCTGCCAACCACACAACCCCAACCGGGGCCAGGGACAAACTGCAACAAAAGTACATACCCCCCTGGGACTGTCCAGTCCGTGGGCCAATGTTCTAACCTCTGAGCCAAACTGGCCAGGGCCAGTTGCCCATTTCTCAAAACACAACTACCATATGAACCAGCCTTGACACTCCTAGGTATTTTTTCAAAAGAAAGGAAAGAGTGTGTTCTTATAAAAAGTTGTCCACAAATGTTCAAAGTAATTTATTTTTTATAGCTCACATATCTCTCTATCAACATGTGGATAGATAGCATACAAAAAACATAACTATTTATAAATGTTACAACATGAGTACATCTCAAAATAGTCATTCTAATTAATAAAGGACAGAAAAATCGCTTTACCAATAAATTATATGAGATGGGAAGGTGCCAAGAAAAAAATGTCTCCTCCCTTTATCTTCCACCCTAATGGACTAAATCGAAGGCACAGTGGTTTTATATGGCCCATCCAGAGACATCTCATGTGAACAAGAAAGCACCTGCATTTTCTTGGGATGCTATAGGAAGCTTGGTAACAGGCCTCTTTATTTATATTTTCTTCCTTCCCTTCTTTATTTCTCCCCCCACATACACACACTCTCACTGTCATGAGACTGGGTCCTCAATAAAACGTTAACTTGTTAAGGAAAAAAGAAAGAAGGAAAGAGAGAGAGGGAGAGAGAGAGAGAGAGAGAGAGAAAGAAAAAGAAAGAAAGAAAGAAAGAAAGAAAGAAAGAAAGAAAGAAAGAAAGAAAGAAAGAAAGAAAGAAAGACAAAATATAGTACATTCTACATAATGCCATTTGTAGCAAACACAAGAAAATGCAAGGCATGCATAGTATACAGCAAGCCCATAAATGGTTACCTGGGGATGGGGGTGCAGGAGCAGATAAAAAAGATTCTCAAGGGGCATGAGGTGACTATCTTGATTTTCTTTATTGTGTATACTGTACATGTGAAAAATTTTATAAAATTTCAAGCTGTAAATATGTGCAGTTTATTATTTTCAATTGTACATTAATAAAGCACAAAAGAATAGCCCTGGCCGGTTTTGCTCAGTGGTTAGAGTGTCAGCCTGCGGTCCAGAGAGACCCGGGTTCGGTTCCCGCTAAGGGCACGTACCTCGGTTGCAGTTTGTTCCCGGCCCTGGTCGGTCGTGCGGGTGGCAACCACTCGATGTGTCCCTTTCACATCGATGTTTCTCTCTTTCTCTCTCTACCCCTCCCACTCTATCTGAACAAAAAATGGAAAGAAGTGTCCTCAGGTGAGGATAAAAAAAAAAAAAGAAGAATAAAAAGTGTCCATAGGGCAATACACTCCTCATATTGATGTCATAGGGACTACACCTTGATAAACACTCATTCTTTCATTTCTTTAAATGTCCCCATTTGTCCATTCTTTCATTAATTTAATCATACATTGAATTTACTCTTTTTTTTTTTTAATCCTCACCCAAGGACATTTTTCCATTTTTTGTTCAGGTAGAGTGGGAGGGAGAGAGAGGAACAGAGAGAGAGAGAGAAACATCGATGTGAAAGGGACACATCGAGTGGCTGCCACCCGCACAACCGACCAGGGCCGGGGACAAACTGCAACCGAGGTACGCGCCCTTAGCGGGAACCGAACCCAGGTCTCTCAGGACCGCAGGCCGATGCTCTAACCGCTGAGCCAAACCGGCCAGGGCTAATTTACTCATTTTTAATGATTTCTCAAATTATTTATTTATTAATCTGTTCAAAAATATTATTGTCTATTCTCTAGTCATATAGGTTCTGAGCATGTGGCATTGAACAACCAAGACATAGTCTAGATTCACATAAGGTTTCTACTTAAAGATACACATAACATTGGTACATAATTAGCATGTATTTTGAGTAACTGCTTATCTGTACTCTGTACTAAGTATTATTAAGTCAGTGTTATTAATAGTTGTACCTATATGAGACTGAATTTGCATGGAAAACCTCTGATTTTACTCTGTACCAGCCTTAAAGCCAGACTCTCATTGGTGGACAGTCAAACTTAGAAACAATTTTGAATGGAAACCCAAAAGACAGAGTTGGTGTCACTAATTTTGCCCCGTTTTCTAAGTTTCTGTGGACTCTATAGCCACGTGGGCTCATCTTGTGTTACTAGCATCTCCTTCCTGGTTGAAGAGGTGTAAGGAAATATCCCAACTCCTCTTTCTTTTCTACTTGGTTCTGCAAACATCCCCCATTCTTCTCTGGGACCCGAGGCTGTCTCCATTGGCCAGGGAGCAGAATTTTGTCTCTGCATACACAAAAGATACTCTCAGGGTGGCTAAGAATAAACTAAAATTTGTATATTTTACAGGAAAATTACAGTGACAGTCTTTTAAGGTAGGTACTATACCACTGATAAAGGGGAAAATTAAGCTATAGAAAGAAAATCTGAAATAGGTAGGATAGCAAATAAAGAGCGAACATCAAGGATTCTACAACAAAATCCATGATCTTAACTGTTACAAGATAATATTACTAAGTGTAAGTTGAATATGCCCTTGACTATTTAATTATCACACCACTGCAAATTTGATTTTTCTTTTTTTTCCTAATGAGAAAAAATAATATCAGAGAGATTGAGAAACGTGTTCAAGGCCATTGTTGAAGGAGAGAATGCCTTACTGTAATAGATGGATAGGTATAAAATGCAAATAAGTTAAATACTTTCTCTCATTGAATTCATAGGTAATTGATTGCTAGCAAGTCAGTTAGTTATGCCATCTTCAATGAATGGCTTCCATGTTTGAATCCAAATTTCCATTCTTGCATTTTCCATGTCCCAACTAAGGGAGAAAACATGAGGAGAAACTAGAAAGCATGCACACAGTTTCCTTCTTAAGGGCCTGTATGAAAGTTGTGCATATTACTTACACTAACATCCAACTTGCTACCACGTGATCATTGCCACACCTGCTACAAAAATCCAATATAAGGTTTTCTCAGCTGGCAGACACAAAAAGTGATGTTTATAGCACTCAAATGTGCAGCAGAGGATTGTTAGATATCGGGGTACAGCTAGCAGGCTAAACTCCTAACAATCATAGAACCAGTGGCGTGTGGGTCATAGAATCAAGCAATTTGTTTTATTTCAAAACCAAAGTTCTTTTTGCTTCACAATACATCATGGATTAAAAAATTATTTCATTTCACTCTGCATAACATGTCAACATATAGATGCTTCCCTATGAGTGGTGACTTATAACATATATGTATAGTGTGAAAACTTAGGCATTCTGGCTAAAGAGGTATAAGAGAACTGATGATGTCTCTAACGTTCTTAACTTAATGACCCCTTAAATGCTACCTTCTTAGCTACTTGTCAATTTAAGAGAGGAAAATAAAGGTGTATCTATTTGGTCTTATATGCTGATCTCCCTCCATGGAAAAACTTTGGGACTCGAACTTGACATTTGAAAGCAAGATCAGGAGGGTAGTTTCCTTGTCCTGGTCTCTATCTTAACCAGAGAATGTAAGATTCCCTCTAAGTCCTCTGTTCCCAGTGACAGGAAACTTGTGCCACTGCATAGTGAAAATGTGAATCAGCAGAAATTAGCTTCTGTAATTGCCAAGCTAGGAAAGTAAGTGAACTGAGGAGGGAACAGATTACAAGTCCTTGCTGGTTAAAAAATAATCATAATAACAATCTGTTGGCTAATTCTCAATAAGTAACTGTAGTCATTATTTTGTAACCATCTACTGAAGTTATCCATATCTTCATGTACCATTTCCACTTTCATAAATACAGAAAGTGTTTATCATTTAACTGGATATAGATACTGAAACCAAACTCACCCGCTCCATTAGGTTTTGAGCTTAATTGTATAAAAATAATATCTATGTGGTATCTTGTCAATAAAAAGTAACAACAAATCCTTCTGAGGCCAGTATTTTTTCTAACACAATTTTCCCAGTTCTTATAAATAAATAGAGTACATCATTAATAAAAGCTACTTTTATTCTGATTTTTCACTATATTAAATTATGTTGTCATTATCTTCTACATTATTTTTCACAAACATTTTTAATATATCTCTTAGTTTAAGAATTAAAAATATCTTTATCTTGGCAATTCTTCACACTGCTTCTAGATACATTTTTTTCTCTTGGTTATCTAATTTACCGAATAATAAAACATCACAGCCTGGTTCACAATCACTTCACTTTGGCTTCAATAACTTCCCTGAAGAGTAAAATAATTTTCCATCACCAGCTGCAAATTCACTAGAGACAAAATTCACTTATTTTTTCTAGCTTTACTGTAATCTCTTTCTTTCTTTGATGTTTCCAATATGCTAAACAATTGTAGATTGTTAATAATGTTCCCTAAATTAAAATATGGATCATAGTTCCTCTCAAGTCACTTTTTTTTTTTTTATGGCTGGACAAAGGTTTGGCCTTGGGAATTGCTGACACAATGGAAGGAATGTAAACTTTTGTCAGGTAATAATGCTGCCAGTGATTAAGTCAGGCTTGCTGAGTGTTTTTCTTATTGAATTATGTAAAATTAAATTGGGAAAATGATTTAAAATGCCTTTAGAAGATGCCCAGCTAGTGTGGCTCAGTGGACTGAGTATTGTCCCATAGGCTGAGAGGTCCGGGTTCGATTCCCAGTCAGGGCACATGCCTGAGTTGTGGGTTTGATACTCAGTAGGGGGCGTGCAGGAGGCAGCTGATTGACGTTTCTCTCTCACATTGACATTCCTATCTCTCTGTCCCCTCCCTCTCTTGCTAAAAAAAATCAATGAAACCTATTTTTTTTAAATGCCTTTGCAAGAAAAAAATAGGTGCACTAACACTAAAGATGATATTGGAAAATGGAAATATAGATTTGCCCTATAATTTTCTTGAAGAATTAATTGTGATTATCATAAGAGGCAAAATAACAAAAAGACAGATAGTGTAAGCAATATCAAAATTCTCTACATAAGTGCCAAAGGGACTGATGTATACATTTAAAAAATTGTTAGATCATTTGTCTTTTATTTATATAAAATTTGGTTTTACTGAAATCATGTTGAGATACGTCACCTTACATAGTAAAGAATGATTGCTAAAGACTTGATATCTGCCCCATTTCTTTCTTTTTCAACATTAGTTTCTGGCATACAAATTAAACACTCAAAATAGACTAGGTCCATAGAGAACTGGAGGTGAAACGAGAAAATGTGATGGGAACAGAGAAGAAAAGATGGTGGCAATCCTCACTTTCAATGAAAAGTTAACAGACAGCATCGTTTTACACATCTGGAATTTTTTGCTACGTTCCACATTTCTTTGCTACATCTAAGGCATCCTTCATTAGCATACAAAGCTCCATATTTCTCCTGTCTAGTATACATATTTACTCATGTTTATGATCATATAAGCTGTTTTCTGCAAAGGAAATATATATTCCAGTTTAAAAATCGATTGTCAATTCAACATTAGATTAACATGGGGCATATTCCTACAACGATAAAAGAGCACACCTTTGAATGGCATGGAGTGAGGATAACATGGACTTTTTTGTGGTGCAGTCTAGGTTAATGGGTTGTGACAAAGAGAAGCAAATTTAAATTTATGTGAGAAAAAGTCGTGTCCTCAAGGATATATCACATTACAGTGGAGGCAACACAGCAGAGTGGCTGTCAAGAGTCTGGTTCTGTTGGCAGAATGTCTGGATTTTCATGAGCATGCTTATTATTTACATGCTCTGGGAGTTGTAATAAGTTACTTTACTTAACGTTCTTGTGACTCATTTTCCTCCACTGTAAAATGAGGTTGATAACATTGTCCCTAACTCATAGGTGTTGCTGGGTTCACACCTCATTCCTAAGGACGTAAATCATTTTTATTCTAGTTCTGATAAAAGCTCTGCATGGAGGTGTCGCCCTAAACCTGTACATCTTTCCCAGTTTATCAGGACAGCTTCCAAGGACTAGATTTTTTTTTGCATTGCTTACATAGCAATAATATATCAGTAATTGTTTATATAAAACATTTAATTTCACTAAATGCCTTTCTGCTCTTGGCAATAGTTGAAAATTTTGTGTAGTCTGAGACATTTAAATGTGACATCTGGTTTACAAATGTAAAATGTATTTTAATGAAAGTTCTTGGCTGCGCTAAGCTGCATGAACTTTATTTCTGCCTAATTAATAGAGACAGATCCTGATAAACCCTATGGAAAGGTTTTGCTGGTTAATGCATCAGAATTATAAAGTAATCTGCTGTATGCCAATACATAACAAGAAGGCAGGATGCAGAATTGGAAAGAACATGCCATTGAGAGTCTGACAGGCACCACTTAGTGATAAAGCACACTTAGATAAGTCTCTTAACCTCCCTGAAATGAGTTCTATAGGGAGTGACGGACGTGGAAATAATAGATCAGACAATGTAAAATCATGAAAGGCGTAAATTACCACTCATAAAACTCATAGATGTACATATTAATATATTACATATATTATATTAGGTGTCTTCAGCTTTCATAACAGCAAGAGTGAAGGAAAAAGAAATACAGGACTAGATTTTAAATAGTCATACCTCACAGTAATCCATGAGATCTGACTCTTACATTCCAAACCTAATACCTTTCAACTAGGAATTCCTAGATGACAAAGCCAAATGGGTCTTTAATCAACAGATCTCATGCACCAGGTGGGACTATGTGCAGGCCTGTCATTTCCGGTCCCCTCTCTCTGCGAGTCTCCACAGGTTTTTAGGAATTGTTCTGTTTCATTTGTTAGAGCAGTTATGAACTGTGTACTCTATCTCCATGTATCATGATTACCTCAGCACATTAATATAATGGCATATCATTGAGTACAAACAATTACATCCCACTTGAATTTTATAAGACAAGAAAACATTTACTAGGGGAATTGAAGAATGATAAGAGTGCTTTGTAGAAATGTGCCTTTCATGCATTTAAATTATGTACACGATATTAACATTAAAATGCTCTGTGCTACTTATTGAGTGTATGCCCTTTGCCAGGCACAGTACTGTTTCCATTGTATACAAAATTCATACAGGTAGCCATTATTTTCTTCATTTTGTAGCTGGGTAAACACAATATATTTCTAAGTTGTGTACTCTTACATTTCATTTATTTATTCATTCAACAAGCATTAATACATTTGAATTATGTACCCTGTGTATAACATAAATTGTTTTGAGTAAATTTATGTTTTTAAAAAAGTCATAGCCTATGTTTTCTAAAGATAACAATGTGGTTAACTGAAGAAAAATATATACAAAAACTACATTTAATAGAGTGTAAATTCATGAAAGTATAAGAATATTTCCAAAATTTATAATACAGATAATAAGTAAGAACCATTTAGAAAGGATATTTTTTCATTATCTGGAAGCCAAGAATTTATCTTACAACAATCTGACAAGTGAACTCAGATGAGCTCAAATAGATGTGCAATAAAAATTCAAATATTATCTATGATGTTAGCAGTGGACAGCGCTGGCCAGCTATAAAATCATCCAAACCACATATGCAATTTAAATGTCCTTACCAGCTATGTTAAAAAGTGTAAAAATAAAACAAGTAAACTTCATTTTAACAGTACATTCATTCAACCTATTATATGAAAAATATTATCATATTCTATTGTAAACAAAATTTAAAATATTAATGAGATATACTACATTATTTTTTCACACTGTCTTCAAAATCTGATACACCTTTTATTTTTTTAATTTATTCTTTCATTTTTTTAAATTGTTTTTTAATTCTTGCCTGAGAATTTTTTTTATTGATTTTATAGAGATAGAAAGGGGGGGGGGTGATGTTGGAGAGAAACACTGATGTGAGAGAGAAATGTCTATCAGTTACTTCTAATAGGTACCTTGAATAGGGATTGAACCCACAGCCTCTTTTGTATATGGGACAATGCTTCAATCAACTGAGCCACCAAGCCAGGGTTGACGCACCTTTTATACTACAGAAAATATCAATCTGAACTAGCAACACTTCAAATGTTCAGACTACATTTGCTACGCATTAAAAAATGCAGCTGTATACCTTGGTCAGGGGAGGGTGGTTACTAGGGTATAAGCATCCATCAAAATTCATTGACCTGTATTCTTTTATTTAAAAATTTTTTTTCTTATTGATTTTAGAGAGAGAAGAATGGAGAGGTAGAGGTAGAAACATCGATGAGAGAGAACATCGATTTTGACCTGTATTTTTTTTCTTTATTGACTTTATTTTATTTTTTGATTTTTATTAATTTATTTTTGTTACAGATATTTCTCCTTTTCCTCCCTTAGACACCCTACTCCCCCACCCCCACTTCCTCAACATTGTTGTCTATGTCCATTGGTTACTGTATTCTTAAATGTATGAGTATTATTAAATACTAACCAGCTATTATCAATAAGTGAATAAAATACTGCAATGTTTGATATTTTTAAAACTAGAAGGAAAACTGCCTAATGGAATAGAATAAATATATACAATATGTAAATATAAGAGAATTTAAACTATAATGAACATGAAATCTCAAACCAGTGAGGAAAAAAAAAAAATCAATGATGTAATTTGTTAAAATTGGTACCAAAACAAATGTTTCTTCCTTGAAAAAACTAAGCTTGAATTTTTCACAAAATATCTACAATAAATCCTATTGAATTGCAACCTTAAATATAAAGAAATATTAAAGAAATGGAAGAAATATTGATGATTTGGTATTGGTCTCAAACATAATTTTTTAAAAATAACCATATATATTTCCAAATGCCTCATTTACTTTAGATCTTACAATTGGCTCCTGAGCTACCTGGAATCGCACTCTATTGTGTACCTTGGGTCTTCAGTTTCTACCTTGTGTCTTATCAACAGTTTCAACTGACCGAGTCATTATCCTTTCACTGGACCATATTAATTATTATCACTCTTTCTTTCACTTCATTAATTAAACAAATCAATAACTACATTTTCTATGAACCAAAAACGGTTAAGTACTTTAGCTGCACTAAACCATATAATCTTTTCAACACCTCTAAAAAATAGTATCACTACACATTATACAGACAAATTAACATGGACAAAATGTTAAAACAACTTGCCAAAGCTTATACAGCTCAGCTAGAAAGCAGTTCATGTGTAAGAGACATGACTTCTCAATCTGCACTAATTAAAATCATTGGCACTTGTGTCAGGTCATAATACAATCCTTGCTGTATTAGGAGTGTCAAAAGCCAAAATAAAATCAAACCAAGGTTGGGTTACAGTGTTGAGTGTATGATTAGATTTATTTTAATAGCCTATATAATAATACATCATTGAAAACAAATAAAACATTAAATAATATATAACTAGTTACATAAATTATGGTATTTTTAAAAATAAAATATTACCTAGCAACTGAGGATGCTACTATATCAATGTATTTATTAATAAAAAGATTATTATATAAGTTTTTAAATGTAAAAATAACTGGAAATAATTTGGGTAGAAATTATTTTGTTTTTCAACATAAATATATATATACAGAAAAATCTCTGCAATGGCATAAAGATGTTAATGAAAAATAAATTTGAAATACAGTACAAATAATTATTTTAAAATTCTTTACTTTTTTCTGCATTTTTCAATGTTCCCACAATGGATACATTCATTACTTGTGAAATAAAAACAAATAAAATGTATCTATAATTACTATATCATGAAATGCCCCAACTAACATAACCCTTACATATATACTGTGATCTTTTTTAGTAAAGTTCAGGAACACAAAAATAATGAATATTTAATTCAGATTTTGTATTACAAAAAACAGTACAGTCCTGGCTAGTTTGGCTCAGTGGTTGGAGTGTTGGGCTGTGGTCCAGAGAGACCGGGGTTCGGTTCCCGCTAAGGGCGCGTACCTCAGTTGCAGTTTGTCCCCGGCCCTGGTTGGGTCGTGCAGGAGGCAGCCACTCAATGTGTCCCTTTCATGTCGATGTTTCTCTCTCTCTTCCTCTCTCTCCCTCCCACTCTATTTGAACAAAAAATGGAAAAGGTGTCCTCGGGTAAGGATTAAAAAAAAAAAAAAAAAGCCATGCAAAATGCTTGGCACATTTATAAGAGAGCACCGCTTTTGTAAAACATTAGAAACTAAAATGAATTCAGAAGAAATTTATAGCTTTCATAGTCGAAATAGTGTTTTGTTTATTTGCTTTTTGTTTTAAGTAACCACCTCAACAACAAAATTATAAGAAAAAGTCTTTAGGCCCCAGCTTTTTCTTCAAAACCCTTTTAAGACTGTATTACACCAGATAATCAATTAAGAAAAGCAAAATAAAGAGAAAGCAATAAATAATGCTAAAAATAACTTAAAAGGCCTTCCATTCTCTCTGTTACGATGGCCCCACTCTGCTGACACTGACACAGGATGTCAACGGTCCAGACTTCTTATGCACTGAGTGCGTCCGGCATTCCCAGTGCTGCTGCATAATACATCCATCAACTGTATTTAATTTTAGCAAAATAGAGTAACTACGTCACTTGAATTTTAAAAAAGCAAGTCTATTAAAATGAAAGTAATGTGTTCTGTTTTGACCTGTGTATTTCCAATTAGTTTCCTTGACTATATGGACTTTAACTCTTAAAAAAGCATAAAATAAAATAACCTTAAATTAAAAAAAAAGGTGAAGAGAAGATAGCAAACTATAGGCTCCTGCCAGTTCTAAAATAACCTCCTCATTTCTCCTGATATCACACATTTGAACTCTAGCTACCCATGTCTCTCTGTAAGCTGCACAGACACTGAGCATGTCACCTAACCATACACTGCACATTGGATATCTGTCAGAGAATTAAAAACAACATATATAATGAACTATAATTTCAAATTCACCGATCCAATAAATTGAATATTTTTAAAACAATAACATAATAGATATATAAAATAACTTTGTACATTTAAGAAAAGATCTTATATGTTTTATAAACTTTTTTTTTCCTTTATTGACTTTAGAGAGAGAGGAAGGGAGAGGGAGAGAGAGAGAGAAACATCAATGAGATAGAACATTGATTGGCCACCTCCTGCATGCCCTACATTGGGGATCAGGCCCACAACCTGGGCATGTGTCCTGGCTGGAAATCGAAGTGATGACCTCTTGGTGCATGGATCAGTGTTCAACCTCTGAGCCACACCAGCCAGACATGTATGTCTTATAAAAAGATATCATCAACCATTATTTTATTATTGTTGAAAATCAAAACAATTTATTACATAAAAAATATTGTATTAGTAACTTCCATACATATTAAATTGAAAAGTAAATATATATTTTCTGTGACACTGTACATTATCACTAAATTACATTTCATCAGAATTTTTTAACAGTCAACTTTCTGCTCTTCTTGTGATTACTATTTAAAGTGGCTTTTCACAAATTGTTACTGGTGTGGAGAGGGCCCTGTCTCCCCAGATTGCCAGTGGGGGTGACTTTTGCAATATCCCGAGAAAAGGAATTTTCTGAGACTTTCATGGGAGGATGTAATATTCTAGAAAACTTTATTTTCATGGAATTAAATCCCTGAATTTCCAAAGTTTCATTCCCTTAGTCCAGCCATAGAAGAAGCGTAGCTGGGGCTTCAGTAGAGCTAAAATCAGAGCCAGTGTCTGTACTTTCCCTTCCATGTCTGCCCAGTCAAATACAGCATCAGGCTAGCTTAATTTGTGTTTCTCCACTGCAGTCTATCAGTTCATTGCGTGTGGGATCCACAGGTCCACATGGTACGGAGGCAACACAGGCAAATGCAAGGACGCCGAGAGGAGCCAAGAGTACAAGACAGAGAGAACTCCTTTGTTTCAGAGATAATGCATTCCTGAATTTTTTAATGGGCAGTGTCCATGCCCATTCTGACCAACGATTTCTGTTCCAAGGTGTGATTGACAGGCAAGTAAGTACCTTTCCTATGTCCCAGCTTTACTGTGTTTTGCAGGGAATAAGCTCAAGGTTCCCTAGGGAGTGCAAAGTGGCAGCTTCCTGTTAAAGCTGCCCAAATGACATGCCCATAATGTCTAGCTTTCCCCTTTGTTCTTTTCCTACTATTAATACCTAGCTTATTACAACACTGTCAAAATGACTTAATGATGCCACCTCTGAAGCAGTGTAATATCTCCAAGAGTGAAATAAAGTTAAGAGAAGTGAAACAAAGCAAAAGAAAGACTAAATTAGTGTGAGCCAAACTACTATCTAATAACATTATGAAAGCAGAAAAATAAAAGTCTGTTTTGAGACCTAAAAAAAAAAAAAAAAAAAAATCTGGTGAGAGAAGAGAAAGAGAAAGCGAAATAGCAAAAGACAGACAAAATTTCAAGATAGACTGACAAAAAAATAAATCAATTTAAAGACACCTCTGACAAATGTCTGATACATAGCAGTAACTTACATTAAAATATATTTTAAAAACCAATATAAAATAATTATTTCAAAAGTTATTTCAGATAAGCTTGGCTGGTGTGGCTCAGTGATTGAGCATTGACCTATGAACCAAGAGGTTGCTAGTTTGATTCCTGCTCAGGGCACATGCCCAGGTTGTGGGCCTGATCCCTAGTGAGGGGTATGCAGGAGGTGGTCAATTGATGTTCTCTTTCATCGATGTCTCTATCTCTCTCCCTCTCAGTTTCTCTCTCTAAAATCAAATGAAGAATATTTATTTTTTTTTTTAAGTGATTTCAGATAAGAACAATTATTTTAAATGGATAAAGTACCCATTAATATTTACCAGTTTGTGGAATCTCCTCTCTCTCTCAATTTTTTGTTTAATGTCTACCATGTATTGCCTACAATTAACTAATGCCCACGGAAACCCTGCAAGATTGTGCTTACCATTTTGCTTATATTCAGGTATGGAGCAAGATTAACATATTTTATGTTACTCTGGGAACTGAATCTAGTAACCAAGCAACTGCAGCTGAGGTTGGAACTTGTTTACTTTAGAGATACATAGATACACTTTTCAAGAAAGCCATGGAGATGACTAGATAAAATGGGAGAATTCATTCTTGCAAAAGATTTGGTAAAATTTGTGTCAGTTAATTCATTTATATCATTACATTGTGATAAAAATAAGATTTTAATTTCAAGTGTTTAATGAAAAAGAAAATGAAATAAATATATATAACTAGTTGAATGTGGTGTTTTAAAAATATTTTTATCACCCTGGCCGGTTTTGCTCAGCGTTTAGAACGTCAACCTGCGGTCCAGAGAGGCATGGATTCGGTTCCCGCTAAGGGCACGTACCTCAGTCGGTTTGTCCCTGGCCCTGGTTGGGTCGTGCAGGAGGCAGCCACTCGATGTGCCCTTTCACATTGATGTTTTTTCCTCTCTTTCTCTCTTCCTCTCTCTCCCTCCCACTCTATCTGAACAAAAAATAGAAAAATGTCCTCGGGTGAGGATAAAAAAATAATAATAAAATAAAATAAAATATTTTTATCTAAGAATATATTCTGGACATCATTTTTCACTTGACTGTGAAATTGATGCTGCTAATTTACTTTAATTTATTTCCATTAAAATTTACACTTAGCATCTCCATTTATGGGATCCATCTCCCCTGTTGCCTTGGTAAAAATGAGCTTCTTACCAGTTTGTATATTAGTGCTTAGTCATTGATAAGTTTCATGTTCAGTACTCAAGTGATATAAGACATATATTTTATATAATTAAACTATCAAAACTATAAGGAAATAAATAAAGGACCATGTACCCTTTGCAATAATGACTCTAACTTCCAGTATATTTTAGTTATAATTTCAAATAATGACTTACTGTTAACAGAGAAATTTAAACTCTTTGAAATTGATTTTTAAAGTATATGCATATCTCATCATTTACCAAGGTTTCCCCCATGTAGGGTTTTAGTTCATTTTTGCCTGTTTAGCTAATGACAGAGACTGGTTATGAGAGTGTGCATAAATTTTCAGTGACTTGAAAAAGACTTGCTTTGGGGGGAAGGGCCACCTTTCTGAACCACATATGTCATTTTCTCTATATTTCTAGATTCTGAATGAATTCAAGCATCTGAGGACATAGCCTGTACTGCTCTAAAATTAAAATGATAGTTTCTTTCCACCTAATTATGATAAGGCAATTTCTTTAAAAATATTAATTTCTCACCTGGACTGTGTGGCCCAGTGGACTGAACATCGTCCCATAGACTGAGCGGTCCTGGTTCAATTCAGTTCTGGGTCAGGGTACATGCCAGGGCTGCAGGCTCAGTGCCCAGTAGGGGGCATGCAGGAGGCAGCAGATGGATGTTTCTCTCTCACATCAATTTTCTATCTCTCTATTCCTTCCTCTCTCTCTAAAAAAAATCAATAAATACATATAACTATTAATCCCTCATGGTTCTGAAACCAGACTGCATCTGCAAATGCTGACTGTTCCATTTGCTGGTTGTATATATGATCTTGGTTGAATTACTAAACCTCACTGGGTTTCAATTATTTTATCTGTAAAGTGAAAATAATAGTACTACCTTTTGCAAAGCGTTGCAATAAGGTGGATACAATTTGTGCATATAAAGCATTTAAAATAATGCTTAGCATTCATAATTACTTAATAAATATTGGACATCATAACTGTAGTGATTATTACAACAATACATGTATAAATCCAGTTTAGTTATGTCAGTAGTCAATTAAGAAGTCAATTAAAAAATACTCAACTCTGTAGTCAATTAGGAAGCAAATTCTAAGGGGTAATAAAAATTTTCAAAACAACTTTGCTATATTTTATATGCAAAACATATATTCAGATTCTTAATAATTGCTTTATTATTTTTTACTGTAATAAAAAAGATGTTGCTCATGATGTTTGATCATTTTAATGTGCATTTGAATTCTGTTGGCTAATATTAGGTTGAGAATTTTTGTATCCATGTTCATCAGGGATGTTGGCCAGTAATTTTCTTTCTTTGTGGTGTCTTTGTGTGGTATTAGTATCAGGTTGATGCTAGCCTCATAAAAAGTGTTTGGAATACAAGGATAGTTCAACATATGCAAATCAATCAGTGTGATGCAGTGCACTAGAGGGAGTAGGATAATAAAACACATGATTACCTCAGATGCAAAGTATTTGATACAACTATATATAATTGCATTATTGTTATTACTACTCTACTATTCATGTACTATATGCACACTAACCATAAGTATCAGTATTGCCAGGTACATTGTACTGTTTTTTATTTCACTTATATCCCAGGCTTTTTCATGGGCTGAATATATGATCAGATGCCCCTGCTATCCCTTGAGTCTTCTTTCCTCTTCTCCCTAAACATCCATAATTTTCCAAAAAAATCTAAACCTAATCTTTTCAAATCAATATAATATAATAGGTAAAAAAAAGAAAGAGTAGAAGCCAGGAGGTCTGTGCTTCATATCTGGTTCTACCTTTCACTATGTATGTCATGTAAGAAATGTTCTCCCTTCCTTCTTTCCTTTCCTTTTTCCTTCCTCCCTCCCTTCCTTTCTTTATTCAATGATTATAGATTATCTATTACATGCCAGTGCTCAGTGACCTGCTGACTATCCAGAAGCACATGATGATAAAAGATAAGTTGTACCTTCACTAAAGAAGTTTAAAGCAGTGAGGATTCCAGCTGTTAATGCACAGATCACCGAAAGTTCTGACTTAGAAGGTCTAGAGGAACAACAGAAGTTGCGGGGAGAGGTGATAAAAAGCAAGTGGAACTGAGAGAGGAAGGGAGTTGCAGCAGAAGAGGCTGGGGATGCATCCAGAGGCCAGGCAGGCCCTCTAGCCTGTGTATTACAGAACTGGAATTTCATCTCAGCGCACTCAGTAGTCACAGAAGCACTTTAAACCCTAGAATGGCGGGGCCAGATTTCTGTTTATAAAGGATCGATCTGGCTCCCAGATTGGGAAGTCTAAATGGTGCAAGAGAAGGGGGATGACAGTTAGGAAGCTCTTGCAGCATTTAGGGTAGGAGACAATGGCAGAGTACGTTCAAGCGGACAGGTTTGAAATGAAGAGAACCAGACGGATACCAGATACATTTTAAATGAGAAGCTCACAGCACTCAGTAGCAGACTGGGTTGACAGAGAGGTAAGTGTGAAAGATGTGTCACGAATGATTCTGATATATTGCTTGAACACTTAAGTGGATGGAGGTGTAATTACTGAAAAGAGGATTCTGCAGGGAGACCAGGTATGACCGATGGGAGGAAAAGGAGTTAGAGTTCAGTTACATCCAGGCTGATTTTGAGATGGTAACAAAGTCTCCAAGCGTATAATTGAAATTTATATTACCTATAGACGCCTGATGCTCAGAAAAGAGGTTTTGGCTAGAAATATAAATCTCTAAATCATTACCCAACAGACCATGTATAAAGGTTTCCTCATTTAAAAATTAACGCGGCACTGTTCTAAAATGTACAAAATGCCAGGCACAAAACAATGGGCACAGACATCAGATGTGTGAGCTGAATGATATTTCTGCACCATAGAAACACACACACACACACACACACACACACACACACACAAATTAACATGTATTCAGTAAAGGCAAAAAGAAAAATCTTTTTTTTAATTGCCCTGCCAGGGTAGCTCAGTTGGTTGGAACATCATCCCATACAGCAACAAAAGTTGCAAGTTCGATTCCTGGTCAGAGCACATACCTAGGTTAGGGGCTTGATCCCAGTTTGGGACACATAAGGGAGGTAACCAATTGATTAATATTTTTCTCTCTCATTGGTGTTTTTTGTTGTTTGTTTTTCGCTGTCTCTTTTTCTCTCTCCTTTTTTCCTCTCTCAAATCAATAAGCATATCCTCAGATGAGGATAAAAAATAAATTGAAAAATAAAAGTTGTATGCGCTCTTCCTTATATTCAAAATAAGTATGCAGAACACGAAGTCTATTCTTATATTATTATATTAATTATTGTATCCTTTTTCATACATACAACTGTAAAGCTACTTGTGCCCTATCCTATATTATATTTGTATTATGTGAAAACATGTTAACTGTCTAGATTTATCTTCCCCTTAACAGCTTTCCCGTCACTTGTAGCTGGATAGGCGAGTCACTCACACTCACTAAGCAAAAAGGTAACTTCCAGCAGAACAGTCAATCCTGCAGCTGCACATGACAGAATTTCTGTTTCACAGGAACAAAAACACACTTCCAATCCCAACTGGCTTTCAGTTACAGAATTTTGAAAGTAATTATCTGACACAGCAGAAGCCAAACAGAGCTCTATTTTTATTTTCCATTTCAAACTCCGAATGTGAATTAGATTCTCACAAGAAATGTGACAGAAACTGGAGGAGAAGCAATAGATTTCCTTATTCATTTACACTAGCCGAAGCCAGGTCAATGCTCGGAAAAATTCAGCCAGTCATCCCTCTTTTCCCAGCTCCTGCTCTATCTCACTTTGTTTTGTGGTGTTCGACAACAGACTACTTTCGGAGAAATATTACGGGACTTCAAATTTATATATATATTTTTGATACCACATATGACAGGAAAAGTTATATGGCAGACAATATTTGGTGTCTAAATTTTAGTTGATTAAAACTAAAATCTGTTTTCTGTCACAGGTTTTTTAGGAAACATTTGACCAAGGCAAGTATTTCTATTTTTTTATTTTATTTTTTTTTATCCTCACCCGAAGACATTTTTCCATTTTTTGTTCAGATAGAGCGGGAGGGAGAGAGAGGAAGAGAGAGAGAGAGAAACATCGATGTGAAAGGGACACATTGAGTGGCTGCCACCCGCACAACCAACCAGGGCCGGGGACAAACTGCAACCGAAGTACGTGCCCTTAGCGGGAACCGAACCCGGGTCTCTCGGGACCGCAGGTGGGCGCTCTAACCGCTGAGCCAAACCGGCCAGGGCAAGGCAAGTATTTCTAAATATTTGTACCAAGGCAAGCAGGATCACAGGTGCATGATAAAGTATAACTACTAAAAATATCTACCAAAAGTATGACAACGGATGTTAGAATATGAAGGTATATGTAACATACAACAAACTATTCCTAATGTGAATAAATTGATTTTATATTCTTCCAAAGATATGGAATAACTATGGTAGAATGTTTACTTCTACTTCAACAGAATGGCAAGTCATTTAGACACCTAAGCATAGATATACTCGTAAATATATCAGATTACAAGCATGGTTTTACTACTTATTTTATTGATGTTTCAAGAGCCTTTAATTCATGGCATTCAGAACAATAAAACCATTTGACTATTCTAGAGCCTGGCTCTGGCAGTCAACCAGTGATAATGGCTTACTAGTTCTACAACTGCTACTGCTTTGTTTACTATGAGAAAAAATTTGAGGTTTGAAGAACAAGAGAATTACATGATTTGTTTGCAATTCTGTCCTACAAATGAGAGACAGTAAAAGATACTAACATGAGGGTCTTGCTACTGCACTCTTGAGAACCATGCCTGGGGCATATTCCGGAAGAAGGTGACAGACCACTGCAGTATGTTTTGGAGAGAAGCACTGGAGAAACCTTTCTACACACGGAAAGTAATCATCTAAATAGGAAATTAATGATAAGTTTGGTAATATTATATCCCTTATCTTAAATAACTCCCAGAAATCTACAATTAAAAAAATAGTGCTGGTTCTAATATATATATCTTCTTGAAAAAACACTGAGATAGTTATATATTAAAGAACAAAATCTCTTTCAAATTCCTAATGGAATTATTAAGATTCAGTCACAACCCAATGGACACTGTTTCATATGAGATCGTTCTACAAATAGCATTACATCATGAAATAGAACTATTTGTAATTAAACTATATTTTTAAATTATTTTTCTAAATTTTTAAATTAGAGTTAATGGACGATATACAGACATTTATAAGACTCAAGAAGTGATCGCCCTGATAAATCTAGTACTCAACCAACACCACCTATAGCTATTATAATAGTATTGACTATATTCCCTGTGCTGTATTTTCAAACTCTTGTAACTATTCTGTAACTACAATTTGTACTTCTAAATTCTTTCACCTCTAAACTAGATTTAATAGCATATACATATTAATGGCATGTATTTTAAAAAGACACAGGTGTAAGTTACTTATAGAACACCCCACCAAAGATAAAATGGCAAAGTGTTCACGTTGGCAAGCAAGGCAATCCGATAAAATGTATGCTAGACCTCTATCTTGTTCAAACAAAATGGTATAGACCCATTTTCCCTCTGTTCCTCCCTCATAAGCAGAATTATAAATCCTGGAAATTGCACAAGGGTCAATCATCAGTGAATTTTGAAAAATGGTAATAAGAAGGTGAACTTGTCTGTGATCATAGGTCAAGCGAAATAGGATATCAGTAGGGTGTCTTGTATGCTCGGACCCAACAGAAGGAAGTCCTACCCAGGCCTGGTGTTTCTTGATCACCATCCTGATAACAGAAGGCATCAGAGCAGGCCCATTTCTCCCTGGATCAAGCAGAAGTCCATCTGAAAACATCACATAAGCACTGGCTCCGGCTGCAGGTTTGAACAAGGGGAACTGATAGGAGCCCCACCAAGAATAAACCGCCAGTGGAAGCATTTTGCTTCTCATAGAATGTGAGACTCCCCTTTACCACTTAGAGCTACTGCAAAAGGTAGGAAGAGTTGCTGAAGAGACCCAACCCCATGTGGTCTGGTCTAGGAAGCTCTTTGAGTTTATGGTCTTGAGATTCTCCATCCTGTTCAAGGACATCAGAGAAGCTGGAAGCACTAGACAATGAGATTCAAAATACATAAAACAAAAACTGACAGAGTTAGAGAGAATTTGACAAACCCATAAATGCAATTGGAAACTTCTACACCCCCCTCATCAACTGATGGAAGTACAGGGAGAAAATCAGCAAGGATAGAGATATGAACAACTAGAAACTTCAAAAGGATTTAATTGGTACAGACAGGATACTCTATTTAATAACAGTATTACATATATAATAAATGTAACATATACAGGGTGTCCCCCCAAAAAATGTATACAGGGTATCTGTAGATCCTATTACAATTTGAAAATTAAATGTATTTTAATAAACACTGGCTTTATACTTGTTCAAAATTGTGTATACATTTTTTTGGGAAACTCTATAAATGTATATTTATTCAAGTATCCATGAAATATTCACCAAGATAGACCATAAAGCAAAACTCAAAAATATAAAAATACTGAAATCATACGGGATGTATCTGACTTTAATAGAATCAAACTAGAAATGAACAATGGAAATACAACAGAACAAATTCTCAAAACATCTGGAAATTTAAAAAGACAATTGCAAATTCTTCATAGGTGAGTTCTAAAGGAAATAAAAATGTTTTTAACTAAATGAAAACAAAACACAGTATATCAAGATATGTGGAATGCACCCAAAGCAGTGCTTAGAAGAAAATTTATAGCTAAATGTTTACATTACAAAACTCATATCAATAACTTTAGTTTCTACCTCAAGAACTAGAAAAAAAAAATACAAACTCAAGTAAATAGAAGGAAAGAAACAATGATGATAAAAGCAGAAGTCAATAAAAATGAAAACAAAAATATTTAAAATTAATAAAACCAAGTTCTTATTCTTCAAAAATATTATTTAAATGGATAAACCTCTAAAAAATTAAAAATATTTTTAAGGAAAGAAGACAAAAATCACTAATTCAGAATAAAATATGGTATACCACTACAGATACTGAGGCCTTTAAAAAGATAATAAGAGTATACTATGAAAAACATTATGTTCATCTATTTGAAAACTTCAGAGAAATTGATCAATTCCTCAGAAACCACAAACTAACCTGGCCAGTGCGGCTCAGTGGACTGAGTGTTGTCCCATGGTCTGAGAGGTCCCTGTGCGATAGCCTATCAGAGCACTGGCTCCGGCTGCAGGTTTGATCCCCAGTAGGAGGAGTACAGGAGGGAGCTGATAGATATTTCTCTCTCACATTAATTTTTCTATCTCTGTCTCCCTTCCTCTCTCTCTAAAAAAATCAATACACACACACACACACACACACGATCCAAATTTCATATAGCCACGAAAGGAACTGTATTCATAA
Source organism: Molossus molossus (assembly GCF_014108415.1). NCBI lineage: Eukaryota > Metazoa > Chordata > Mammalia > Chiroptera > Molossidae > Molossus > Molossus molossus. Next base: position 24,272,483 of record NW_023425366.1, on the reverse strand, counting down.
TTAAAATTTTTAGATGGTAGCTCTACATTGGATGGTTTCACTGAATAATTTCACTAAATATTTAAAGAACGATTAATATCAATTTTATAAAACATCCTCCAGAACACATAAAAAGAGAGAACATATCCCAGTAATTTAAGGAACCAATATTACCTTGATACCCAAAGGAAAGACAGTATAAAAACAAGCACAAAAACGTACCCATGATATGTCTCATGAAATTAAAGGCAATAATCCTTGACTAATTTCAGCAAACTGAATCATCAGTATATAAAAAGATGAAATGGAATTTAGTCTTTGTATGCAAGGCTTGGTTTGACTTTTGAAAATTAATCAATGTAACCCACTGTATCAGTTAAGATAAGGAAGCAAAAACACATGGTCATATCAATCGATGCAGAAAAGCTTCTGACAAACCTCCACATCTGTTCATGATTAAAACTCTCAGCAAATTAGAAATAGAGAGGACTTAAGTCAACTTGATAAAAAAATATGTATCTAAAATAAATCTGAATTTAACATCATGCTTAACAGTGAAGAATGTAATATTTTTCCCCTAAGATTGGGAACTTGGCAAAAAAATGTCATTTCTCATCACTCTTATTCAACATAGTACTGTATATTCTAACCAGTGCAGCACAATAAGGCAGAAACAGAAAATAAAAATGTATACAGATGAAAGAGTAGAATTAAAATGCTCCCTGTTTATAGAGAACATCATTATCTATATAGAAAACCTACAAAACAAATGAAAAAACAGGAACTCCTAGAACTAATAAGTGAACTTAGAAAGTTTGCAGTATAGAAAATGTACAAACACAAATCAACAGTAACAATGAACAGTCAGAAACTAAAATTAAAACACATAACCACTTACAATCTCTCCAAGGAAAATCATACACTTCATAAACAGCACAGTATGAAACACACACAGACTGTTTTATGTGCTATACACTAAAAGTGTACATGCACAGACTGTTTTATGCACTGTACACTGAATGTGTATATGCACAGAATGTTTTATGCGCTGTACACTGAAAGTGTACATGCACAGAATGTTCTATGCACTGTACACCAAAAGTCGCAAATTGTTGATGAAAGAAATCAAAGATTAAATAAAGGAAGATATCATGTTCATGAACTGAAAGGCTCACCACTGTAAAATGTCAATTCTTCCCAAATCAATCCATAGGATTAATGAAATGACTATAAATATACTGAAAGATATTATATAGACATAAATAAGCTTTTCCCAAAATGTCTATGGGAAGACACAGGCCCTACATTAGTTTAAACAATCTTGAAAAAGAAGAAATATTTCTATATTGATATTAATGCTGTTTGTATAACTACAGTAACCAAGAAAGTATGGCATTGGCTGAAAGACAGAGAGATATACAGATCAATAGAACAGAAAAATGACCCAGAAATAGACCCACACAAATATGCTGCACTGAATTTTAACAAAGCTGCAAAACCAACTCAAAGCGGGAGGATAGCCTTTACCATAAATTATGCTAGATCCACATATTTTGATTTCCACAGGCAAGAAATTTTTTTTTTTTTTTTATCCTCACCCGAGGACATTTTTTCACTTTTTGTTCAAGTAGAGTGGGAGGGAGAGAGAGGAACAGAGAGAGAGAGAGAAACATCGATGTGAAGGGACACATCGAGTGGTTGCCACCCGCACAACCGACCAAGGCCGGGGACAAACTGTAACCGAGGTACATGCCCTTAGCGGGAACCGAACCCTGGTCTCTCGGGACCGCAGGCTGACGCTCTAACCGCTGAGCCAAACCGGCCAGGGCCACAGGCAAAAATTTTTTGAAAATTCTTGGGCCCAGCTGGTGTTGCTCAGTGGTTGAGCGTCCACTCATTCACCAAGAGGTCGCTGGTTCAGTTCCTGGTCAGGGCACATGCCCAGGTTGTGAGCAAAATTCCCAGTGGGGGGCATGCAGGAGGCGGCCAATCATTGTTCTCTCTCATCAATGTTTCTGTCTCTCTCTTACCCTTCCTCTCCCTCTAAAATCAATAAAGAAAAAAAAAATTAATCAAACTTGGACTAAACATTATATTGTATAAAAATGTTATCTCAGCCCTGGCCAGTTTGGCTCAGTGGTTAGGTTAGAGAATCGGCCTATGGATCGAAGAGTCATGGGTTTGATCCCAGTCAAGGGAGGCAGCCAATTGATGTGTCTCTCTCACATTGATGATTCTCTCTCCTCTCTCTCTCTCTCCCTCTCTCTCTCTCTCTCTCTCTCTCTCTCTCTCTCTCTCCCCTTCCTCCCACTCTGTCTAAAAATGGAAAAATATACTCGGGTGAGGAATTTTTAAAAAGGTTATCCTAAACTGCATTGTAGACATAAATGTAAAACCTACAACTATTCAATTTTTTTTTTTTTTGGAGGGGGGAGAGAAAAAAATCTTGATACCTAGCACTAGGAGAAGAGACCTTAGATTTGGCATCAAAAGCATTATGCATAAAAAAATAAACTGGAGCTTATTGAAAAATTTTTAAAAAATCTCTAAAAAATCCTATGTAAGAGAATTAAAAGATAATTTAATTGCTCTCTAGAGACTGGGAGCAAGAATTTGCAAAGTACATAGTCAACAAATGGAGTTTAGCATATTTAAAGAACTCTCAAAATTTAATGATTAAATTCTATTAAACAATTATTGTCTACATAGTTCTGTGTATACTTTACTGAACAATTCCAACACCATAAGAATTTCTCACGTCATCTTTTTGTAACTATGCCAGTTTCCCTCCTACAATCCCCCACCCCTCATCTCTAACTCCTATCAAACATTAGTGTGTTCTTTTCTACAATTTTGCTATTTCATGTTACAGAAATGGAAATATATAATATGTAACCATTTGCGATTGGCTATTGTTTTTTCAGTATAAGTCTAGAGATTGACTCAAGTTGTAGTTGCATGTATCAATAGTTTTCTCAATAGAACTCCATGATAGAAATGTCACAGCTTGATTAACCATTCATCTGTTGAAGGGGCTCTGGGCTGATTCCAGTTTGGAGCTATTACAAATAAAGCTATGAACTTTTATTTACAGGTGTTTATGTGAACATAGTTTCTTTTCTTCGGGATAAATGCCAGGATGTACAATTGCTGAGTTGAGTAGTAATAACATTTTTACATTTTGGGGGAACTACAACATTTTCTGGGGTGGTTATAATACTTTACATCCTCACCAGCAACATATCAGTGATCCAATTACTCACATCATCCCCAGTATTTAATGTCGTTGCTGTTTTTAATTTTAGCCATTCTGGTAAGTGAGTTGTGGTATCTCAAGGGATTTTAATTGTTTTAATCTAATAATTAGTGATATTGACACCTTTCTACATGCTTATTTGCAATGTATACATTGGTGAAATGTCTTTCCAGGTCTTGTGTTCATTTTCTTTTTTTTTAACTGTTAAGTTTTAAGATAAAATCTAGTCATATTAAAATAAAAGAACAAAAATATTACAGATTGACTTTTATCTGTAAAGAAGGGCTATGAGAGGGAATGGTAGACAAGAAGAGGAATATTAATTTTGTTAAAATGGTTTTGTGCTCATTTGTCTTTCCTTTGATGTTCATGTATTATATCAATAAAAATGAAAATAAACATAATAAAATAATGAAGACATCTATGTAGAGAAAAATATACTGTCTCATTTGACAATAGATTTTTTAAAGATGAAGTTTTTCAGTTAGTTTCAGCGTTATTCAATATCATGCAAGAAATTAAGCACATATATGTTTCATTAAGATGGTCATTATTTTTCATGTGCCAGTTATTACAACAAAGTAGCTATTTTCAACACTAATGAAGATTCTTCTCATTTTACTCAGGTATCCTTATATATCATTAGTAAACTGAGCCTGAAAACTAGTGATTCTGAAAGACACTAATTTAGGATAATGTCTGTCGCTTTAAAAATCCTGACATTGGCTCCTATTTTCAGATTTCCTGGTTTAATTGATCTAATGTGCAGTCTGAACTTGGTTTTGACAAACTCTCCTTCCCAACTAATTTTAACACCCAAGCCAGGTTTAAAACAACAGCTTTGTACCTCATCAATATTTGTGCCAGAGTAAAATATAGCAGATCAAAGATTTGTTTTTAACACCTTAACTTAATGTACCATACACTTATCTCCTTGTTATTTTCAACTTTTCTTATTCACACTAAGAAAAATGCAGCTGCAATGCATAGAATAAAACTACTTACATGCAAATTAACTTCTCTCCAGAAAGTCTTGCACAGCTGCACTGCCTTAGATGCTCATTCCCCCAGAAACATAAATATTTACTTAATGTTTGTGCTATAATTGATGTGTAATTAGATATTATTTTACCCTTCTGTATCTCAATGTTTATAAAAATAGTAATAAAACTCAAAACTCTTCATGGTCAATTTAATTCAATGGGACAATAACAGTAGGGTTGAAAGAACAAGAGTAACAATGGTGATGCTAGAAGAAGAAAAAGCACAGCATAAACTCGTAACATAGGTCATGTAAGAGTGGAATGTAATTCCAAGTAAAAAAAAAATATATGTCTCTCTTATAGCATTTCCTTTCAGCTTAGTGTCCTTTTATTTTAATTAAAAGTAGTTTATATTGCCTTGAGTACGATAGACATGTTTAATACTTCTCATAATTTTGATATAACAATAGAAAGAACTCATGCATGCAAAGCAGCTAATGAACTGAACAAGCAATTACTGAGCAGATGGGATGTTTCAGAACAAGTTTATGAATCATTATATAAATATAAATATAAATAATATAAATATACACACATAGTGATAACCCCTTTCTTCAAAAAAAAAGTTGGTAGACATTGAAGTGAGTTCAAAAGGAAAGATAGTGACCTCTAATTACTCTGGGTTCTATTTATTTGAAAATATGATGTACTTTAAAATGGAATGTATTGACAATATCTTGTTGACGCAATAAAATAAATAAAATGATGAAGTAAATAACATTCAAATATATTAAACTTTCCCACATAGTTTGGGAATTATTTTAAACTATATGCTTCTGTGTGGGGGCACACACACACATGTGCATATGTAAGTGTGTCTTTAACGCACTTCACATCTGACTTTGGAAAATATCAATACCCCACTGTGAGATTTTTGGTAGAAGAGAGTTTTGTCTCACTTGTGGAATCCTCGGGAGCCAGACTCTTCCTTAGTTGGAGCAACCAAGCCACCTACACATGACTTAATTTGGGTCAACACGTGCTCTTGTCTGAAACTTTGAAACCAGATCAAGTGACACAAAGACCAAGGGACAGAGCAGATATTAGTCATGCCAGTGCTATCAACAACACAGTGGCAATAGCAGTGCAAGTCCAGGGGAAGAAGTGTCCGTGACAATGTTCTGACTCAGTTGTTCCTCCAGTAGCAGCTTTCTTTGGTTGCTGCTTTAATTCAAAACTGATTAACTGGTTTTTCTGCCAATTCTGTGGGCTATCCAACATTCATTTTGAAAGTTACTTGTTCTTAAATTACTTAGATTCTGTTGCTGTCAAGAAGATGATCTATTAAATCATGGTTTGAGTATAAGCACAGACACCCCCACACATACAAATACACTGAACAATAACAATGCAGGCTATTTGAATCCAAGGAATAGAGTGTCAGACTTGACCTTCCTGGCCTTCATAACATTTTTACATATTAAAGTTAGGCTTTTAGATCCATAGTATTTAATTGCTTTCTATATGTCTATGATTTTATGTGACCTTCACAGACTCATATTTTGTATATATTTTGCATATGAGGCTAGATTTCCAATGCTGTAGCCAATAGCTATAGTTAGCTATTTAAATTCCAATTAATAAAATGTAAAATTCAGTCCTTTGTTGCTCTAGGCATATTTTAAAGGCTCAATAGCTGTATGTAGCCAGCCAGCAGCTACCATTATGGACAAAGCAAATATAAAATGTGACCTTAATTTCAGGAGTTCCGTTGGGCAGCACTGATCTAAACCAGTGATTTTCAACCTTTTTCATTTCATGGCACACATACACTAATTACTAAAATTCTAAAGCACACCAAAATAATATTATACTTTTTCCTATATGACCAAAAAATAAGCATAATTTTTATTTTTTTACACAGGACAGCTATTGTATTAGCTATTGACATTTCTCTTCATTTGACAGGCTAAGGGAAAACAGGTCAGGGCCTAACTAAATAGTCAGGCATTGCATGTTTTAAAAATTCTTATGGAACACTGGTTTATTTTTTGTTTGTGTGTTTTTTTTTAATCCTCACTCGAGGGCATTTTTCTATTTTTTGCTCAGGTAGAGTGGGAGGGAGAGAGAGAGACAGACAGACAGAGAGAGAGAGAGAGAGAGATATCGATGTCAAAGGGAGGGGACAAACTGCAACCGAGGTACGGGCCCTTAGCGGGAACTGAACCCAGGTCTCTCAGGACCGCAGGCTGACGCTCTATCCGCTGATCCAAACCGGCCAGGGCTGGCACACTGGTTTAAAAATGCTGAGCTAAATACATTATTGTAATTGAACCTTCCAAAAGGTTAAATTGGAAATTTTTGACTTATTTGGCACATATTGAATGTCCTTCATCCACAGTGGTGCTTGCACAGTAGTCCAAGAAGGCTCAAGAAAGAATGTACGCCTTTTCTACAAAATACATTTACATTATTTTATATTTTTTTATTTGTCCTTGTTAATCAATGTAGATTATTTTTAAAAGAGTCTGCTTGATAGAGAAACTTGTTTCTAGAAATGGGACGTTTTAATAGATCCTGAAATATGGAGTTGACAAATATTTGGGCACGTAAAATCCCTCTATATCTAGCTGCAAGTAAGGAAATTCTTCTTGTTACAGAGCACAGACAATGATTGTACTCTGGCCTGAACATCTTGGGATTTGGACCTCAGATAGTTATGAGTTTGCAGTTTCAGAATGTTGTTTACAATTCTAATAACATCACTTGTGTCTCTAATTCTACCCATGTCTGGAGCCTTTTCTACTCCTCAGGTTTCAAATTTGGTCAAACATGTATTATTAAGCTAGTTGCAGGAAGTTTTCTTCAAGATCCAGCAGGGTATTACTAACCAATAAAAACAGTGGGTCAGTCATGGAAGCTGATGAGAAGAGTTCAGGATGAATGGCCTGTAGAGGAATATGTAAGTTTTCACGTGGTCTGGATTATTAAAAGCTAGAGGGGTCGAAGATGATGAATATGTTTATCACAAATAAACAAAGAATCTATGGATTCACATCAACTTGTAGCCTTTTTCTACCACTACTCAATACTGTTGAATGTGTGTCAGCTCCCTGGACAGAGTAAGGATGTTCAGGAAAAAATAAGTTCCCAAGTAGTAAATTTAACTGTGAAAAATACAGTTTCTAATTTAAAGATTTTGTTAACTTTAAAAAAAAACAAAAAACACTTTACTATGCCATGATTAACATACAAAAAGCTGTATAGCCCTGGCTGGTTTTTCTCAGTGGTTAGAGCATCGACCTGTGTTCCAGAGAGACCCGGGTTCGGTTCCTGCCAAGGGCACGTACCTCAGTTGCAGTTTGTCCCCGGCCCTGGTTGGGTCGTGCGGGTGGTAGCCACTCGATATGTCTCTTTCACGTCGATGTTTCTCTCTCTCTCCCTCTTCCTCTCTTTCCCCCTCCCACTCTAGCTGAACAAAAATGGAAAAATGTCCTCGGGTGAGGATAAAAAAACAAACAAAAAAACCCCCAAAAGCTGTATATATTTAATATACACACCTTGATAAGTTTGAAAATAGTATACAAGCCATGAAACCATCACAATTTATGCCATAATCATATCCAATCCTTCACCTCTAAAAATTGCTTCCTGTATTCTATTATTATTATTATTATATAAGAACACTTAACATAATCTCTATCCTTTTGGCGATTTTTACATATATAATACAGTGTTATTTTATTCTCACTGAATAAGCAGATTTCATTGTCTACTTCCTCCTCCTCAGGGTTTTCTCCTTCTTTATCTACTGTGATTCTACTTCCGCTCCATTGTCTCTACCTATCTATAATTTTATTTTCAAACTCTTTATGCAAACCTAGTGTTCTCTTTCCCCTAGTGACCAGAACAGAGGTGGTGCTCAATAAATTTTGAATGGATGAATATGAACTAAATTATTCAACTTTCATCAAAATCAACTCAGCTGTGATCAAACTATGGTTCCAAACAATACAAACAAAAAATTATGATTGAGTTAGTGTATTTTTATATTGTATATTATTATTTTATTATTTATATTTTATCATTGTATTTTTAGTGCAGAAAAGGATTTTATACTATATGTTGTTCTAATCTGTATGAATATGGTGACAAATAAATCATATATAGGAAACACAAATAATCCTAGTGAAAAATAAAATTGATTCTATTTTACTGTGTAATTCTTGCAATAAATGCCTGATATTATCTTTATAAAACTTAAATAAATAAATACATAAATAAATAAACAAACAAACAAATAAAACTGGATGTATTTGAAGACCCTCTAGTTTCAACTTTCAAATTAAATGCCTTTGTTATGTGAGATCCAGAGTAATTAAATGTTCAAATATTCATTGGATAAAAATCAATAAAATAATGAAACAGATTTCTTGAGAATCATCTAAGGACTATGTTGGAAACCATTCATTTCCTTAGGGCACATACATGTTGAGTTAAATGAGTCTATAATTATGAAGTGCAATATAGTTTTGAAATGCGTAGTTCTACTCTTTGACATTTTGGGAACATTTAGACTTTTAACTCCATTTCTGCATGAAAATATTGAAGTATGGTAAAATAATACTATTAATTACATCCCGAAAAAATATTAAGGAGATTTTCTTATCAACATTTTATTTCTGTGCAAAGAAATACCTGAGGCAAGATATGATCGTAAAAATGGTCGACAAAGCTGATAAAGACATGTGTCTTACTATAAACAATTAAAATGGTGTATAAAATTAAAAAGAAAGTCGATACAACAGAAATAGAAACAGTAAAAAACAATTCACTAGGGACAAGGAAGGTGAAGAGAACCTGGTAACAGGAAGGTTATTGCGACTGGCACCCAGGCTGATGTTTAGGGGAATTTAAACCCAATATTTGCCCTACACACCAAAAATTTGATTTTTACATATCCTGAAGATTCGAAAGCATGACTTTCAATCTATTCAAGATACAAAATTAGAATGGAGGTATCTGAAGAAAGCAAGAGTACTTGAAAACATCTTCATGATATAGAAATTAAACTATCTACCTATCAGCTTTAAAAAGTAGCAAGGAAGCTTGGGTTCTGTTAAGAGTTCTTGATAAACAAAAAAAAAGTGTTCTTTGGTTAATCTCTTCCCCCCTACTCCCTCAGTCTGCTACATGCTTCATGTCTCTGGATCTATTTTGTTCATCAGTTTATTTTGTTCATTAGATTCTGCATATAAGTGAAATCATGTGATAATTGTTTTTCTGACTGACTTATTTCGCTTAAAACGTATATGCATAAATGCTTAACCCTTGGACACAGACAATAGTGCAGTGCAGGCCCAGTGAGGACAGGAGCAGGGTAGTGGGGTAAAATGGGGGATAAAAGGAGGAGGGCATCTGTAATACTTTCAACAATAAAGATAATTTAAAAATTTTGTAATATATTGAAACCCCACTTACAGCCCAGATGAAAGGTATATAAATTTTATAGTATTGTTGATGTTCTTGCTATTGTTGTTTACATAAAATATATAGACAATAATTAGTAGTTAAAATTCAAATTAATATTTATTAATTAGTATGCATTCTGATTTATGAAACCAATTTGTTGCCAGCTGAGAAAAAGTTAAATGGCTCTCTATAGATATTTCTCGAGCTTTATTTTGGAGGAATCTCACCAAAATCCCCATTCTTACTTATCACACACTACTGGAAAGAAGTAAAGATAAAATTTTGAAATTTTTAAATTGTTATGACAGATAGTAAATAAACAAAGAAATATGCAAATTCATCAAGTACAAAATATTAGAAAAGTTGAACAAGATTGTTTAATAGGTGGTCTGTAATAACTAAAATCATAAGAGAAATAAAAGGACACATTACTTTATAAAAAGAAAAAAAAAGATGAAAGAAACCAAAAAGAACTAGAAATTCAAAATATATTCAAGCTATTACTAATGTTTAAGTCAAAAAACATACTTAACTATTCAACTTATTTGAAGACAGAATAAGAGTGCTACAAGTAAATCTGACAAATTATATCAAATAAAAGTTTCAGAATAGAATAAAATGAGAAAAATAACAATTCAAAAATATAATGAATGCTATATTTTTATAAAATATAAAAATCCTATTAATTACACAAAAACAGTTGATACCAACTGTTGAGTTTAATTTTGTATGACCAAGAATACCATGTGAACATGCAGACAGCCATTCAAAAACCAAGAAGAGAAGCTTGAAAAATTCTATCCCTCAGAAACCACAAATGCAAGCAACCCTGATGACATCTTGACTTTAGATTTCTAGCCTCCAAACAGTGAGACAATAAATTTGTTGTTTAAGCCATTTAGTTTATAGCACCTTGGTATGGAAGCTCTAATTAATTAATACACAAACCAAAACAAAAAACAGAAAGCCAAAAAGAAAAAAAAAATCTGAAACCCAGACATATTACTGGATCTACAATTTATAAACACAGTAATAATCCTAACATCAACCTAAGAGAAAAAGAGGCAATTTAAAATGGAATTTCAACAGACTTCTCATTGTCAAAATCAGAGTCTAGAATACAAATATCTTTAATAAGACAATAATAAACAAATTTATCCTAGAATCCCATAAACACAAAAATAATGAGTCAATTAAAAAACAAACAAACAAACAAAAAAAAAACAATCTGAGATTTTCCTGTTTACAGTTTGAATTTAGAAAGCAGAGAGGAAAGGTTGTGTACAGGCAATAAAATATAAAACCAGGAGAAAGAACAGAGGTAGAAGCTATGAGAAACAAATATATTGATAAATGTGGGTAAATCTAAAAAAATATTGAAATAATTTTAATAATAATAAAAAATCTGAAAGGTATTTTAAAAAATAAGAAAAGATACTAGACAAATACAACAACAACAAAGAAGAAAGTGGTTAGTGTTTAATAAGATAGTTGTATTGATTAGGATAACTGTAATAGAATAAATATATCAACATTAAGCTGTATAAAATGCCTATTAAGCCCTGGCCGGTTTGGCTCAGCGGTTGGAGCGTCGGTCTGCGTTCCGGAGAGACCCGGGTTCGGTTCCCGCTAAGGGCACGTACTTCGGTTGCAGTTTGTCCCCGGCCCTGGTTGGTCGTGCGGGTGGCAGCCACTCGATGTGTCCCTTCACGTCGATGTTTCTCACTCTCTCTCCCTTCCTCTCTCTCCCTCCCATTCTATGTGTGCAAAAAATGGAAAAATATCCTCGGGTGAGGATAAAAAATAAATAAATAATAATAATAAAAAAAAATAACGTGCCTATTAAAAAGAATGCATAAACAAACTAAAAGTCAAAACTAATTTGTATGTGTATTATAAAAGAAGTATTCAAGCTATCATTTAGTGATATAATAGTGACAAAATATTCAAAACATTTTGATAAAGAGAAATATGTTATGAGGGTGTCAATATCAGATCAACACTGACCTTTACTGCAATTTTGGGCTGGATAATTCTCTGTTGGGAGGTAGGTGGGTGCTGTCTTATATGTTACAGAATGTGTAGCAGTATCTCTGGCCTCTAATACCAGTAACACCACATCCCTACTGGTCACAACCAAAACTCAAGTCCACATTAGAACTGTCAATGACTCTTGGCCCTTTTGCCTTTACAGCCCCTTTTTTGAGTTTAAAATGATAAATCCTGTTGCCCTGGCCGGTTTTGCTCAGTGGTTAGAGCGCTGGCCTGCGGTCCAGAGAGACCCAGGTTTGGTTCCCGCTGAGGGCATATACCTCGGTTGCAGTTTGTCCCCGGCTCTGGCTGGGTCGTGCGTGTGGCAGCCACTCGATGTGTCCCTTTCACATCGCTGTTTTTCTCTCTCTTTCCCCCTCCCTCCCTCCCACTGTATTCGTCCAAAAAAAAAGGAAAAATGTCCTCGGTGAGGATTAAAAAAAAAATGATAATCCTGTTTGTAGTTTTATTAATATGAAGACTAATCAGATGTAGCCTGAATTATATTTATTTTACTATTTTATTCTCATTTGGAAATGCATTAAAACCTTTTTTAAGTATCTTTGACATTAGTGATCATGCCAACTGTAACTAATAGACAATTTAGTTGAAGTGAAAAAAATGTATCCAGACATTGCCAAATGGCCCCAGGGGTCAAAGTCATCTCTGGTTTAGCAACATTCACACACATAAACACACACACAGGTGGGCACATTTATACAGTAATATAATGTAAATAAATATATAAGATATACCCATAATATACATATTGCTTCACATTGATGACCTTTTACAAACTGTTATTGTAGCTTTAAGAAATGCAATATATAATATATGGTAAGGCTGTTCAATAACTTAAACATTTTAAAATTAATTCAAATAAAACATTATTCTCTAAAAATACAATTAAAATAATTACATCTGATTTATTAAAATAATTTTAAAACACTATAAATTAAATGAAATATAAGCCAAATTAAATTCCTCTTTTATGCTTTCAATTTCTTATAGACTGGATGTAAATAGTTAAACTTCTGTGATGACTACTGAGAAAGTTATATCCATAGAAAACTAAGCACCATAATTAAATTTACATGACATCATGTCATCACACTGTCATCTGCATAAAATCTAAATGTCATGTTTTGATACAGGAAGTTTTCCATTTCAAGGAAGTTATGATAAAAATGTTCATAAAATTAACATCTTGACAATATTAAATGACAATTGGGACCATTCCTTGCTGTGCTTTTAATTTTCTATTCAGAGTTTATGATGACATTAAAGCTATCATTTTTTTCCTGAAGAGCCTGAACCTTGTCATTTCCTTTTACATAATGTATTCTTTCTTTTTAACCTCAAGACCATTTATTAATTTGAAATTACTGTACTCCATATTTAAAAAGATCTGAAGGTTCTCTTCTAAAGAAAGAAAAACATAGAGAATAATGGCAGGAACAGTGATGATGAAAGGGGGATTTCATGCACGATATTCTAGAAACTAATTTTCATTAAAGAATCAGACTTGTTACGGTTTCTTCTTTGACAGTGCTGTACTAATCCTTCTTCCCATAAAGAGGTGACTGTTTTGAGCATGGCTGGCTTTTATTACCCGAGGGATTTGGCAAGGTGATTTCTTAGTTCCATTATACTTCCAGAGTTCCTTGCTTATATATGGTGGCTGTTCTTCAATAGAGCAAATTGTGAGTAACTGTGTAGAGTCTACACTCATCTAGTCACATATGTAAGGTGGGGGTAGGGCGGTGAGGGAGAGTGGTGGAATTTCAGAACTACCCTCTTAATAGATGTGAGCAATATCTTCCACATTATGGTTTATGTTTATAAAAAATAAAACAGTTATAAATAGGTACACCACAAATGCAGGAAAGTAAACATGGAAAATATAACTCAATTGTTTGTCCTGAAAATTTTTAAGTTTTTTTAGCTTTTATCATCATCTATATATTAATATCAATGCAACCCAAACCTAGCATAATATTGTTAATAGGAAGTCTAGTAGGAACATACTTTTTGGTCTCTTACTTCTTATTCATTATGTTTATTCCATTCTCTTTAAGTATCAAATATAGCAATGTGGACAATATCCACTTAGAGATATCCTGGAATCAACCTAGAATTTCCTTTATTTATTATATGAGAAGGCTTGGCCAGTTAAAAAAGTCACTTATAATATTTTTTAAATGAAAATAATATGTATATATGAAGCACAACATTTGGCAAATCACATTTATAATTTGAAGTATACAAAGTTTATTGCCAGAAGTTGTGTGTTAATAGACATATTTCCAATGTATATCCTTAAATTTTACCAATTAATAATAAACTTTTATAAAGTAAAAATCATAAATTAAAAATAAATGCTAACTGGCTTTTCCCAAAAGTGGCCAGAGGTGACCTCTGAAAATGGTTCAATATTCACTTGGCCCAGAAAACCCCACAAAATAATGCAAGTCGAGAGGTTCAAATCTTCGTGTTCACTTTAAGAACACTCAGGAAACTGCCCAGGCCATCAAAGGTATGCATATTCGAAAAGCCACCAAGTATCTGAAGGATGTCACTTTACAGAAGCCATGTGTGCCTTTCCGTCATTACAATGGTGGAGTTGGCAGGTGTGCCCAGGCGAAACAGTGGGACTGGACACAGGGCTGGTGGCCCAAAAAGAGTGCCGAGTTTTTGCTGCACATGCTTAAAAATGCAGAGAGCAATGCTGAACCTAAGGGTTTAGATGTAGATTCTCTGGTTATTGAGCACATCCAGGTAAACAAAGCTTCCAAGATGCGCGGTAGAACTTACAGAGCTCATGGGCGGATTAACCATACATGAGCTCTCCCTGCCACATTGAGATGATCCTCACTGAGAAAGAGCAGATTGTTCCCAAACAGGAAGAGAAGGGTGCACAGAAGAAAAAGATATCCCAAAAGTAACTGAAGAAACAAAAACTTATGGTCCGGGAGTAAATTCAGCATAAAATAAAAACTAATAAAAGTAAAAATAAATAAATAAATGCTAACTGTAAAAAATTATTGATAATTTATATTACTGGCAAACAATTATTGCACCTATTATATAGAGAACTACTGCTTGATAAGAAATTCACAAAAAGAATATAAAATCAAGGACCATGAAGAGTTAGTAAAAAATAAGTATTTATAACCCCCAAAATATGAAGATCAATTTCACCCATAATAAAGGAAATGCAAATCAAAAGTATACAGAAGTGCAATATTTCACTGATTATATTTGCAAAATCCAAATTTTATAGTCCCATCTGTGAGCATTGCTTTAGAAAAATAATCACGCTGACACATCACTGGGAGAGGTGCAAAATGCTACAACATCTATGGAGGGGGAGCAAGTAATGTCTACTAAAATTATAGATTCATTGATCTTGAATCAGAATCTCACTTCTAGAAAGCACTCCCATAGATATACCATATGTATGCTCAAAGATGTGTGTACCAGGACATTCGTTACACTTTTGCATGTAGTGTAATAAAACAACAAGAATAAAAACAAAACACCAGAGTTAATGCACGCTCATTAAAATGACTATTGGGGAGGCACATGCCAGAAAGACTGGTGAAGTAAAGACCTCCAAAACATTCACTCTTCCATAAACACAATGATTAGTGAGAGAGATTTTTGTTTCAATAATTTGCAGTAATTATCACAATCACTAATATGACTACAAATGGTTATAGTTTATGGAGTACTTTCAGTGAATTATCACATTTGATCATTATAATAGGCACTGAGTTTGATGCTGTGTGAATAAAGATAAAATTGTCCCAAAACCTGCTTTGAAAGTATTCACAGTATAATAGGTAAGGCAGATGTCTTAACCAGAGGCTCACAAACATGTCCTGTAAATGACCATTAGTAAATACTGTAGACTTCGTAGGCCTTATTCTTACCACTACTAAGCTCTACCACTGTAGCTTAAAAGCAGCCACAGAAAATAATAATTGTATGAGTGTGGCTGTATTCTAATAAACCATTATTTATGCAAAATAAATTGGATTTAATATAATTTCTGAATGTTACTAAATATTATTTTAAAAAACATTTCAACAATCTAAAAACAAATTAGTACACAGGTAAAACCAAATCATGTGGCTGAATTAGGCGTACAAGCTGTGGTTTAAATGGTCTATGATCTAACCGTAAACCAAACTTTATAATATACTTGAATTAGTAATAGAAATGTCAAACAATATTTCTCAGTTTTACATGTGAGAAACAGAAATGCAGGAAAATAAATAGACTTCCCAGTTTTAATACAGATAATACACAGAGAAGCTATACCTCAAACCCAGCTCTTCACTCACTAATCATGATTATCTCATCAAAGCAATGAGTCTACTCCAATGATAGGTGTGATGTATGGCAGCCCCCCTGGGTTGTGTGACATCTTAAATAAAATTACATTCTTTGTTATAATGGGATTTACTCAGTACTTTTCAACTTTTTAAAACTAAAAATATAACTACCTGGTCTATGTGGTTTTTAAGTGATACTTAGAAAAGAGAGAACCCTTTTGTTTTAGAATTATAATGACATTAACATCTAGTTTTTTTCTCCAAATGTGCTATTACATCTTCAGTACCCTACTTATTCAATTAATTTAAATATTTTTTAACAAGTTCATGAGCTCAAATTCATGGGCTATAGTCAAATGTTAGTTTTGGTATTGGCTTTCTCATGAGCGTTACATTCTGAAAAAAAAAATCATGGATTATCAAATATAAACATATAAATTATATACTACATATCTTATATATAATTGGTATATATATGTTATTTGTGCATAGGTATATGTATAGTTATACTATTTACCATTAGAAATGATCTTATGGTCATGGCCTTAGCCTTAGTAGTGATAAGAGTATAGTGACCAATATCAACAAAATAAATCCCCTCACTATAAATCCAACCATTGACTAAGAAAATTATCAAAAGATATATAAGAAGTTTATCTGTATCAAAACACTTAGACTTGAGATTTTATCCAAAGTCCAGTAAATGTCTTTCACAATGTGAAATATAACTACACATAAAAAAATAAAGTGAAGGACTTAAGGATACTCCTAAAAGAAAAAAACAAACATGTTATATGTTCTTTGTTCCCCTCCTTTTAAAGGATTATAGAAAAGGAATTCTGAAGTCCATAACAAAAATAACTTTCTATTAATTCGATATGATATTCTTTTATTTTATACATTTGTTTCTATTCACTTCATGGGATACTTTGCAGAAAAAATCAATATATAGGATGAAAATAAGTTGTTTTTATTTTTGCCTCATTTTAATATGCATATGAGAGAATGATAGAATCGTTTGAGATTTTTTTTCTTGTGTTCCATATTCTGACTCCACAGCTCCTGCCTTGTATGGGAAAATGCAGCTGCAATTCAGGCTCTGTTGGACGCGGGGTGAAACAGATGGCTTGTGATCCTGTACTGCCTACACATTTGGGCAGCACCATGACTTGGATTGAGCACTTTTTTTGGGGGGGAGCAAACACTGCTAAAGTGAAAATAAATAGTCAAGCAGGGAGACAGTCATGGAAATTGTACCACTGAGTGTGCAGTCATGGAAATTGTACCACTGTGCTTGCTGTTTCTCTCACAGTTACCGAGCTAACCTAAGTGTGGCTGCTTCCCAGGATGGTCAGTAATTCATCAGAAGACCTCACTACTTCCCCCTTGATGCTTCTCCCTGGAGCCCAGATGACACATGCTTAAGTCCCATTTACTGAGCACACAATTTCCTAAAGGGTTTGATAAGCCATTAAGTTGCCTTGTCAGTGGTTTTGAGAGAAAGGAAAGTTGGTCTGAATTGACTCATCATTTTATCAGCTTTATTCATTTGGAATTTAACAAAACTTGTACATCTAGTATATATTTAATCTATGTCTAAAATATATAAAAAATTATGGAAATTTATTTAGGGAGGTTAGAAAAATATCCATGTGCTTTAATTGCTGACAAATTCAAATACAATCTCAGTAATAGAAACATATTAAATGTCATAATATCTTTTTAGCATCATGTATATTTGCAATAAATTTTAAAAATTGTAAATGTTAATGTAAATAAAATTTGAAATACCAATAAATGGCATTGTGAATTCCAACACACCTTTATGGTAATAATAACAAAATTACTTAATTATATGCTCAATTAAGTGTTTTCATTTTACATATGAGAACAGAAAGAGGAATATGTCAGTAAAGAAGAATCAGGCTAGTTTGTATGAACCAATGTGTAGGGAGATGTGAAATGATTGATAAAGTTCAATTTTTATAATCACTATTTTTAAATGTTTGGTATAAATATGAGCATCCCATAACATAATTCACTTATCATTCCTTATCTCATCAAATCCAACTCCCACTGTACCCTTATCTCACCTCACAATTTCCCAAAAGAGGAAAAAATAAACCAATCAACAAAAACTTACCTTTCCAACATATTGTGGATCGGGTCCCATATGTTCTTCTAAAACAAAGAACTGATTCCAAACCCATCCCCTTTTGGGACGATGGTGGACTTCGGTTTCTCCTTCAATGTGCTTGGTTTGGTTTCTGGTCCCCTTGATGGAGCTGTGGTGAGCAGTTCCATAACACCTCTGCACAAAACAAAGACACACGAGGACTGGACAGATGCAAGATGTGCTCGTAATTTTCATTGTAAGATAACTTTCCAGTTCACAGTTTTCTTTCTTTTCCTTCTCAGCTACAAAGGCTTAGTGCGCATTCAAGAGAGAAGCCAAAGCATCTTTTGGAAGGATAGTCCAAAGTAAATTGTGTAGCTTGTCCATGATTTAACTGTCCACCAGGGAAAGGTCAGACTGCATTTACATCCTGAAGCACTTCAGAGAATGAAAACTGTAGTTGTCTGATTCTGAGTTTTCACGGCAAGTGAACACAGGCAACCATTTTCTACCTAATGGAAAGAGAGAAAATTATATATATAGCAAAATATGGTAGTTTTAAGCATTTGGTTTGAATACAAATTACACTATTTTGCGAGGTGATGCTGATAGGCAAAGAATGTGTTCAAATTCTTTTGAAAATACAGACAAATACGCATACACGTACTCATGCAAAACCCTGTACACTGTACATGGACCTCCCTATCTGTACTACTAATTTTCAATATTCATTTATACTAAATGTATAGGATACCTATATGTTTCTTGAAACAGAAGAAATGTAGCCCTAAGGCATGTTTAAATGCTAAAAACTGAAAATGAGAATATACACATGCCTGAATGTAGTACGACTGCTTACAATATGTGGTCTATTAGGACCCCATGCTAAGGGCACATTTTTTGTTTGTTTATTGTTGCATTTACTTAGTTTTGTTAGATGTGATAACAATTTACTGCACATTAATTACCTATTACATGTGTCCCCCTGAACTTCAACAAAATATTCCCTAGGGTTCAAAAAATTGTCACAGACCATTGCAATAATCCAGTAGGTACTTAAGTTGCTCAGTAAGTAAAATAAAAGAAAACGGAAGAGATGATGGCTGAAAAGAAGTATGAAATTGAAAGTTACTCCATGCTGAGATCAGATTGGCACAATCGGTTGTCAGTAAAAATATCAACTGGCTCAACCATGGCTTGCATGGATTTTGTAGGCCTGCAGATAATATACGATGGCGCAGTCTTCACATACAGGCAAGACAGATATTCAGGTGGGGAATGGCACTACACAGAATCCTAGAAGCCTTGTAAGGAAAGGTGTGAAGAAGAAAAAATGGTAGCAGAAAGAAAAGAGGGGATAAGGATTTGATTTTCAAATAAAATGTTGCAGACTAGGACTTCCAGGTTTTAGTACAATTGGATGATAAAGTAAAACTTGAGAAAGATTTCTGGAAGACAAAAAACAAGATTTGGTAGAGAAAAATGGACTGAAATTAGCTTATTAAAAACATAAAACTGTGTACCAAGTTCTGCTGCCTTTTTATATGTATGCATTTCAATATATGTTTAGAAAAATCATACTGATTCAAGATTACAGCTAGTCATCTTGCAAAAATATTAGATGAATCACTTTCTCATTCCATTATCTTCATCCCTGTAAATCAGTGCAAATGGAAATGTGGATCTAAATGCATCACAAAGTGGTTACATGACAATATAGATTATTTTTAACATTGAATATAATCAGTCAAAGCATAATTATTTTATACATTTGATAAACATGTTTATGCTGAGTAGGAAATGAATAAAAAAAAAATCACGAGACCCAGAGTAAGGTGCTTTTTCCTATCAGTATGTCTGTCCATAAAAAAGGCTTAATAATAATGCTTTTTTGACCAGTTGTACAAATAGTATATTGGACAAGAATTAGGAATTCATTTAAATCATCTGTCAAATATAAATAAAAATTTGAAATAGTTTTTAAAACAAAGGTACATTTTTTCACTGACTTAAAACTCTCATAATATATATAATTATAAAAATAAATGTCATTCTAGTTTCAGCATAGCAAGAGCACTGAAAAGTCAGAAAACATAGGTTTTCTTTTTTTGGCAATTTACTTCCTCTATGTACACAGTGAGTCATCTAATCTCTTCAAGTCTCAGTTATCTCATATACCAAAATGTGTGGCTTTCTTTCCAGTTTATCTAATAAATTGCTTGAACAATTTTATATTGAAGAAGTGTTCTTTCTTACTTATCAAAATATTCTTAACTTATAGAAAACAAATTGCAGAATAAGAAACTTTAGCCTTTCTTCTTAGAAGTACAGTTGATGAATATATAAAAGGTGTTATCTTAATACTTTCACAGCACTTGGTGTGATTGTTAAATGAAATTAACATCTTTGCTTTTTATGCTCAGTTGTTTAGCAAAGCATAATTCATGAGTAGAAGGTGAAGAAAGTAGCTTTTGTAATACACGATACATAAAATAAGTGGGGTTTTCCATGATGATCTGTGTGGGATTCCAAAAATATAAAATGCACTTTAAGCATTATTTTATTTATTTACTTTTATCCTCATCGATAACATTTTTCCATTTTTTGTTCAGACAGAGTGGGAAGGAGAGAGAGGAAGAGAGAGAGAGAAACATGGACGTGAAAGGGACACATCGAGTGGCTGCCTTCCGCGCGACCCAACCAGGGCCCGGGACAAACTGCAACCAAGGTACACGCCCTTAGTGGGAACCGAACCTGGGTCTCTCCGGACTGCAGGCCGATGCTCTAACCGCTGAGCCAAACTAGCCAGGTCGCATTTTAATCTTTATATACATTACGTGTCTATGAATCTCTATAATGACAATTATAAAAAGTGGTAAGTAAGGCTCTGTGGAATGAAAGAATGAATATAAACATCAGTAGTGTACTTCCAGAAGTAATGCCATTTACTATATCATGAGAGGACAGACTCCACATATAAAATTTTCTGCTGTACTTCACGAATATTATCCCTGCATAGGTTAGAAAGAATTAAAATGCAAATAACAGAACCCTTGATTGAGGCTAACACAATAGAAACACACAGAGTGACTTTTGCCTTTTTTTTTTTTTAATCCTCACCAGAGGACATTTTTCCATTTTTTGTTCAGATAGAGTGGGAGGGAGAGAGAGGAAGAGATAGAAAAAGAGAGAGAAAAACATCGACATGAAAGGGACACATCGAGTGGCTGCCACCCGCACGACCAACCAGGGCCGGGGACAAACTGCAACCTAGGTATGCACCCTTAGCAGGGACCAAACCCGGGTTTCTCCTGACCACAGGCTGATGATCTAACCGCTGAGCCAAACCAGCCAGGGCGACTTTTGCCATTTTTTGACTAATGAGCACTTAAAGGCCCTTCCTGCGTTCATGGAACACTCCAAAGAACTCTGAACACCTAGCAAACAGACATTTTTTTTCCTAACTTTTTAATTAGAAGTTGCATCAGTGGCATACACGTGTTAATCACATGCTCCAACACCCTGGGACCAATGATGGATGGATGTAGAGAAAGCTGGAAAATGTTTCAGAGCAGTCGTGAGGGTCTCAGTGTTCAGATGTAGCGGTGGTCTGTCCAGCAGGTATGGCAGACGCAAAAGTTAGGAGTCATTCTAGCTACACAGTTTCAGTGGCAAGTACTTGGCATTGCTTTGTTCTGCCTCACTTTTATTGGTTTCTACTCTTTAACAAAATTAATTCTTAAGGCCCCTCATCAATTTTGATGGTTATACAATATTGTTCCGATAGATTTGCTGCTTTCTATGGCCAAGTTAATTTGTTTGCAAACAAGAACCTTTTCTTAAAAAGCATTATTGTCTTCGAACTCCAAAAAAGAAGTATTTCCAAATAATGCATTACTTGCAATAACGTGTAATGGAGACCTCTCTCCTCTGCTCAGTACTTAGACTAAGTGATGCAACAATGCTGCCAGACGGCTCCTCTTCTGTGATTATTCCCTCTTCAGTAGTTGAATTAGTAACACTCTGCTTAGTTAAGAACATGACCTCAAATGTTCATTTTGCAGAAAACTATCACAACTTTATGAGCATTTTATTCTCTGAGCTTCATATTTCTCATTTATGAATAAAGATTTTTATTGAATTATCTTTTAGCATGTTCAGCTATTTAATTCTTTGAATTTACGATTTAATAACTATGCTTCATTTACAAATGACTTTTCTTACACTGAGTTACTCACATCACCCAAGATTAAATATCAGCCATTTATAACTCTTCAGTACAGTTATTTTGTCCGAAAGCACTGAAGAAACATAATTTTCAAAGAAAAGGATTCTCATACTCACTCCAAAAGTGATTGCTTGTAACTTGGTCCTTTGACTCACTTTTCTTACCAATGTGTTTTTAATTTATACATTTGAGAATCCAAAGAGGTCTAAAGAATGTCTTAAGTTTGCTTTTTTTTTTTATAAGACGTTTCCTTTGCTTCTTTGTTATGAATATACCTTTGTTGCTCGGCCAGTGTGGCTCAGTGGATTTAGCAACATCCCATGAACTGAGAGGTTCTGGTTTGATTTCCAGCCAGGGCACATGTCCAGGTTGTGAGCTCCATCCTCAGTAGGGAGCGTGCAGGAGGCAACCAATCAATGTTTCTGTCTCACATTGATGTTTCTCTCTCTCTCTTCCTTCCTCTCTCTCTAAAAAAAAAATCAATAAAAACATATTTAAAAAACTATATGGATCCCTGAGCCCCATCCCTGTTTGTTATTTGATTGGTAGGGGTGGAGCATGGCCCAAAGTATTTAAAAGAAAAAAAAAATGTCATTTTAAAAATACTTTGCCAATTTTATTTCATGAATGCGTCATCCCATTCTCCATATGTGTGAGGTGATTTATTATTTTAATATTCAAAAAGCCTAAAGTTAGCCCTGGCCAGTTTGGATCAGTGGTTAGCGCATCAGCCTGTGGACCAGAGAGCCCTGGGTTCAATTCCCACTAAGGGCATGTACCTCGGTTGCAGTTTGTCCCCAGCCTCTGTTGGAGTTGTGTCAATATGTCTCTCTCACATCGATGTTTCTCTCTCTCTCTCTCTTCCTGCATCTCTCCCTCCCACTCTATCTGAACATAAAAAAAAAAAAAAAAAAAGTCCTCAGGTGAAGATAAATAAACAACAAAAAAAGAAATCCTAAAGTTATAATGCTACCAATATCTTAACTCTTGCATTATACCTTATTGGTAGGAATTTATCTGACTTTGCATAGAGCAAGCTCAGTTTAAGCATAAAATGTCAAAAGAAAATAGAGTATAATGGAAATTCCACATTTTTTGCAATTACTTTCATTGTGAGCTATATAAGGATATCTTGTACGGAGATGTGCACGTCAATGGGAACATGGCGCTTAATGTACAAGTGTCAAATTTGTAAATTCATGAGATGAATTTACAGGCTGTTTTTCATGAGATGACTCATCTTGGAAATAAGAGAACTTAACTTTTCCTTGATGAACTATTAAAATCCATCATACTATCAGGCATATTTAAATATAAAGAAGTTTAAATTTTGTTTGAGTTGTGATGTACTTACATAATGTGAAAGTTAGAAATCTTTAACAGAAGCCATTTTTTTAGTTTAATAAATAATTATTTATAATCTATTTGTACGTATGTATGTATGAATGTGTGTATGTATGCATGCATGTATTTAATTACTTATATTCAGGATGTATATTCTAAAACTGTCAAGTTATCCTTTGGGTTGGTGATTACAAGCCCACTGCCCATTGCTTCCAAGATGCATTCTCAGGTATTTGACCCTAAATCTATGGTTCCCATCAATTTAGATCAAATGATAAATAATATCTGTATCATTCTCTTGTTCTAAATCTAGCACTTGTTCAATTTCCAATGACATTGACTTTTTAATTTTTGTTTTACCTTCTTGTCCTTTACTATCAATTTTTAACATTTTCTCAATAACTTTGGGTTTTTCCTTTCAACTGATCATTTACATGTTCAATAATTAATTATACTCTTCTCCATCAGTGTCAACTCAATTCAACAGATTTTACTTACAGTCAAACTTGAATACTCATAAACGACATGGAGTTGTAGAAGGTTTTATTTAATTTGTTATAATTTTATTCCCAAATAAAATTGGAAATTGACTCCCAAATCAATATTTTCACTTTCAATCTGACCAATTTGGGATATTCCCATAGCACTAAGATTTGAACATAATAAATTGCATTTGCTTAAAATACACATATATTTATATGTATTCAATTATAGTAAAATGTGGCACTCTAAAATATTTAAGTAATAACAAATAAATTAGAAAGCATTAACTTTTGCATATTGTGTTTCCCTGTTGGTAATACTCATTTAAATTTCATGGAAACAGTGATTAAAATATTACATGTGTAGTTACAGGTATTGCTCCCTGAATGGCTCATTTAGTTTCATTTTTTTGAGAGCTTTACTGTCCAAACGTTATTTAGTAAAACCTATCATCTGAGATCTAGACTGAAGGGTATTTCTCCACCAAGATGCCCATGTTTTGGAGACAATTCTCTGTGGGTCTTTTGTGTTCTTCACATGTGAGAAAGAGGTATTGACAGGTTTGTTTCATGCTACATGCTATCTTTTCAATGGTATATGTATGCCAAACAGCTTTGGAAGAAAGATAGAACCACACTTGCAAGCCAAGGGCAGATTCATTTCTTGACAGGGTGTATCTTCTTCTAGGACAAAGGTGGAGAAATGTGCTAGCGGACCCTATATAAAACTGGAATTCCAAACGTCCGAGTTCCTTATCTGTGACTCACGTATACTGTGTATGTGGTCTATACCTGAGCTTCTTCAAGTTGCCTTGGGGTTGTGAGGAGCAAGGGAGACTGCCTACTGTGCTATGGGTAAGAGAGTCTTTTTTCTCTGATCCAGTCTCATATTCTCCACCAGAACCTAGTAACCTTTGGTTGCATGATTTTCAAACTTGAAAGTAAGGCAAAATCTCATATCCTTCATTTAAAATTCTGGATATCATAGTTCAGTGTAACTGCTTGCTCCTCTAAATTACCATGGAATTTATCAAATTCTTTCTGAACATTATAGATCAGCATTCTAAGTATTTATATAGGTCCTATTTAATATGTCTGTGTGTCATATTTTTTTAGACTTCTCACACCACGTCTATGTATTTTCCATCTCCAATATTTGCTAGTGAAGTACCTTTCATATTGTTGCCACTAAGTAAACATTTGTTGAATATAGTAATAAATAAATGGGAAACAGACAAATTAATTCAGGGGTTGTACAACAAGAGTGGCGTTAAAATGCCAAGTTTCAACTTAGAATATTTAATTGTAAGAACATGTTACAGAAAAACTTTTTAAGCATCCTTTGATTTGGTTAACATTATACTTTGTTTGTCACTTAAAAGCCTGTCACAAAGAAGCATAAGTACTAGAAAACAAATACAGCAACATTTTACTAATAAAACCCTGCTTTCTCACGAAGGTCTTTTTAACACAGAGAAAGTTAGAAGTGAAGGAAGCCATTCAAATATTAAACCAAAGGTGTGTTAGTAAACTTTGCAATGGCTTATATTCTGTAGCATTATTCACTCTATGAAATGCCAAATATGTGTATGAACATTCTTATGTTGATTAAAAAATATGAAGAAAAAACAGAACATTCATAGTGTTACTACTCTTCTGTCTCAAAATATACTTCATTATTATTAGATTACTGCAAATATATTTATAAAGAGTTGAGTTTTATTTTAATATTTTATATAGTCTTCAAGTTATACATATAAGTAGGAAGAGCAATGTCCTGAAGGTGTTTGCAGAGGTAAGATGATACAGTACTGATCAGTTTTGCAGTAATAGGCAATATCATAGTATTACTTTCAATTTTCATGTTGCTGAGTCTAATCTTTATAACACCTAGTGGGCATCACTTAAAAAATTGGAAACAAACATAGAAAAAGAGTGACAGTACCAAACGTGATATGTCCTTATTTATCTGTATATGTCTTCCAAAGTATTTGCACCTCTCAAACTATTTTTGTGCTTTGCATATGTTCTTGTTGAAATATATATAAGCAGACATAAAAATATTTTGGGGTATATATAAAATGTCTATCTATAGACACATTCATTTCACATATAGGATTTAATGAAATTTAAAAATGGTTATTTGGTTTGATTTTAAAAATTGACAAAACTAAAGGAATCTTATTGGTGCAGACTCCTAGTGTCCACATTGTCTAACACCCTATACATCTTGTCACACAGAAGTCCCTATACTCCCCTTCCCAGAATAAAGACTACATTTCCTAACCTCACTTGTAGTTGAGTATTGCCCAATTACTCAGTCTAACCAATCGCAGAAATACTGTCTGTTAACTTTCCAGGAAATTTCCTTAGAAGACTGTTGGCATGCACCTCATCTATTCTTTCCCCTTCCTCTGTGTTGGCACATGAATCCTGTGTGACTAGAGCTTCCTTTGGACCATGAGATGGAGTAGCAGAGCCTGGAGAGAGAGGAACCCAGAAATTTGTCCCAGAGGACCCCGTGGAGCAGCTGCCACAGGAGCCCTGGGCTGTCCTCCTCTGAGTTCAGTGAAAATAAATATTTCAGTCTATTAAAAGTCATAGTCATTGTGTTTCTCTGTTACTCAGAGCTGACTTAATCCTAATTTGACAATCATTAAGCTAAAATAATGTATTTTCATGGTTTTGGATTTGGAAAACAAAGTACAGGGGAAGGAAAGAAAGAAATGGAAAATTGGAATGAAAAACATAGGAAGATGATGGATGGCACTCTATTACCGATTCCAGATAACTTATTTTTGGTGATAGTCTTCTCCGCAACTTTTATCACAAATATTAAAATGTGATGATCTTGTTTTTCTCTCCCAAACAAGACCTCAGAGCCCATCCACTCTGTTCACACAGTCCCCTGTTTCCTCATTATAATGAAGGAATTCAGAATATATCACCTCAGAACATGCCCCTTTGGCATATACAACATTTTAAGTTAAAGGCACTTGAAAAACACCAGATACAAAAGGGCACTATGACCTTGCTAAAATTAGAAGATATAACCCCCATGTAAAAGATGTCTTCCTTATACAACAAGGAAAGAAATATTCTTTTACCAAGAATGTTTTAGGCCAAGAGAAATCTGTAAAAGAAAACATTGCTAAACTAACTCTTATCATTCCAGTCATTTTTTTACCCAATTAACTAGCTCAACCTCCTTTGCCCTGTCACTTTTTCACAATTTACTACTCTCTTTGTCCAACTCATAAGTGTTTGGCTTAAACTGCTTCTTTGGGTCTTCATTATAGGGTCTCATGTCATGTAAAAATTATATTAAATATGTTTATGTGCTTTTGTTTTGTTAATCTGTCTTATTACAGGAGCCCAGTCAAGAATCTAAAAGGCGGCCCTGGCAGATTTGGCTCAGCGGTAAGAGCGTCGGCCTGCAGTCTAGAGAGACCCCGGTTCGGTTCCCGATAAGGGCATGTACCCCGGTTGCAGTTTGTCCCTGGCCCTGGTTGGGTCGTGTGGGTGGCAGCCACTCAATGTGTCCCTTTCATGTCAATGTTTCTCTCTCTCTCTCTCCCTCTCTCTCTCTCTCTCCCTCCCACTCTATCTGAATAAAAAAATGAAAAAATGTCCTCGGATGAGGATAAAAAAAATCAATAAAAATATATATTTTTTAAAAAAAAGAATCTAAAAGGCAAAAGGAAAAAATTTTATCCCACAGTCAATTTTATCACATGACTTATACATTTCTTTATATGTCTTCCACATTTAAAAGTAACCTTCTGACAGAATTTAACTTTAATCTCTATCTTGATGATAACACAATCTTGTGCTCACAGTCAGGAATCAGTTAAATAAACAAATTAAATGAATCTGTGCTTCTATTATTTCTGAGTGCCCCACTTATTAGTCATGTGACCTTAGCCAAATCTTCTCATATATAGAATTGGTCTAATAACCTCATGGTGTCTCTATCAGAATTAATAAGTGTTATGCACATAGTCATATGTACCTGGATGATTCAGTCAAGATCTACCACCACTGCTGGGAAATAAAAATAAATATATGTCTCTTAAAAGTAAAAACAGCATTCTTTTTTCATGAAATATTGTGTTATATGAATCATTTGAATGTATTAGAAATATTTATGATCTGAATATACAAAACATTTCAATTATAATCTGGATTTTATATATTACATTAAACATTAGGAAACAGAATTTGCATTATGTCTTGGTAATGAACATGTAGTACTTGTATGCCTTTTCTTAGAACTCTGGTTTTCTATTCCTATAATGTACAATATATGAGTAATAAATAAATGATTCCCATATGTTTTGAAAAGGTTTTGGAAAATATACATTTTAGAAAGTAAAAACATATAGGCCTCAAATTGATGCATATACCACAAAGATACTTCATGGTGGGTATAATAAGCCTACAGTAGAATCGACAATGTTTAGTTTTCTCTAGTATGTTTCCTTCAACCACTTCTGTAGCAAAAAGGTCCATCTCCTACAAAAAATTGGAACATAATTCTTCCTTTCTGAGGTATTTTAATTTCTTTAGAAACTTGTTGTTTTAATTAGAATATATCTTAATTCATTTTTGTAAGAAAAATAAGTGTGAAAAATTTTAGCATGCTATTTATATGCCAAAGTTTCATGTAAAGTATGAAGTCAAACTCACACTGAATTTAAAGTAGTGTTACAGATAGTTTTCTACAGAATATATGTCTATGAAAGCCTTAATATTGTTTATCTCTGAGATATTATACTTCTGAAAATTTAATTGATGAGAAAATTTGATGAAATGCCCCATACTGAAGAGGCATGTATGGTGTTTTTATACACATACACACACATATATATTATCAGATGATCCAATGATTGATAGGATTTTATATTTCTATTTAGGTTCCCATTTACCTTCAACCATTATAATCATATACTTATCATTATAGTTAAATCTTACAGAACTTGTATGCCTGTTATATCTGTATGGCAACACTTTAAGCCCAAGCCTATCCCAGAATGTGGTATCGTATGACAAAGACAGCAAAGCAGATTTGTGCATGGGTGTTGCCACATGAGAATTAGCATGATACTGAAGTTAGAGCCATGGAGTCATAAAGGCCTGTTTGAAGAGACTGAGGCAGAGAAGGGTGTAAGTCATAGGGCTCAGTACTGGGTGTTCCACATTAAGCATTAAAAGCAGATGATTTTCGAAAGCATGCATGGACCTGGAGAGTGTTATGGTAAGTAATATTAGCCAGAAAACAAATATCATATGATTTGATTTATATGTGAAATATAATGAACAAAATAAACAAATAAATAAAATGGAAACAGACTCATAGATACAGAGAACAGACTGCCTGCTGTCAGCTGGGAGAGAGGCTGGGTAATTGTGTCAAAAAGGTGAAAGGATTAACCATCCCAAACAAATCAAAACAACAACAAAGAAACCTCACAGACACAGAAAAGAGTATGGCAATTACCAGAGGGAAATGGGGGTGGGAGCAGGTAGAAGAATGTAAAGGAGGGATAATTGGTGATGGAAGGAGACTTAACTTTGGGTGGTGAACACACAATACAATATACAGATGATGTGTTATAGAATTGTACAAATGAAACATATATAATTTATTAACCCATGGCATTCCAATAAATTCAATAAAAATGTTTTAAAAGCATAAAAAAGCCCACCTGGTGTGGCTCAGTGGTTGAGTGATGACCCATGAACCAAGAGGTTGCCAGTTCAATTCCTGGTCAGGGCACATGCCCAGGTTGTAGGCCAAATCTCCAATGGGGGGTATGCAGGAGGCAGCCAAATGATGTTCTCTCTCATTGATGTTCCTATCTCTCTCTCTAAAATCAATAAAGAAAAAAAAAATTTTTAAACACACACAAAAGAAATATGCAGTGTGGTGTTGGAAGTGGGGATAGGTGGGGCACTTAAGATGCCTAAATAACAGCCCTGGCCGGTTTGGCTCAGCTTTTAGAGTGTTGGCCTGTGATCTAGAGAGACTTGAGTTTGGTTCCCACTAAGGGCATGTACTTCGGTTGCAGTTTGTCTCCGGCCACTCGATATGTCCTTTTCGCGTTGATGTTTCCTTCTCTCTCTCTCTGTCCCTCTCTCTCCCTCTCACTCTATCTAAAAATGTCCTCAGATGAGGATAAAAAAATAAAATAAAATAAGAAGCCTAGAAAACAAAGTATTTTAGGGGAGAAATAATTACACTGCTAATTAAATCACTGTCTTTATGTATACAAGACCCAGATACCACAACTTTTCTTGTACATTAAATTTATCTTAATACATATTTAGAGATGTAACAGGAATTTATACTTTAAACATATACACTAAATACCATATAATGGGTTACATGCTTAAAGTTATTATCTTATTTAAATTGTTTTATGATCATTTTCTACTTGAAGGTACTGAGATTCACAGCATTGAAATAGCATGCCTAAGAGGTGAGATTTAAAGCCAGTTCTGCTTGAGTTCAATATCTTTCTCTAACATTGGATTTAAATAGACATAGGTTTGAATCATTATGCTTCTGTCTCCTTGCCATGGGTCCTTGAGATTAAGCTATTTGACATCTCAGTTTCAGTTTCCTGGATGTAAAATGATTATGATAGTAATACCCCATAAATTGTAAAAAAAAAAACAACAACATATATATATATATATATATATATATATAGAGAGAGAGAGAGAGAGAGAGAGAACTCTTTCTGATTCATATGCTCTTGAAATGTGTTAATAAGTAATATTATTTTATTTTGTTATATAGGTAGATTTCAGCAATTGACTCATTTATTTTTATTATGTTACATTTTTTTCTATTCACAAAATTTAAAGATAAAAAATAAGAAATGCTTTTTCTTGATTATATCTAGTGTGCTATCCTAAAATTCAAAAGTAAGGTTATGCACTATGATAATCAACTATACAAATATTTAGAATAAATGTGATTTCCCCCCACATTACCATTATCTACATTTCTACCAGTTTAGAAAAATAAAAGTCATGCATATTTAAATGTCTTCAAATAGCTTCAATCAGACAAGCAGCTTAAGGCTTAAATGAGTCTGATTCTGCTCTCCTTGCAAACTAGGATACATTCTAGGAACAAAGGATGGGTTATTTAAATAGCAGAGAGTTTTTCTTTTTAGATGTTGTTATATGGTAAATTAAAAAAAAGATGTAGGAAAATTATAGAGAAAATTCATCAACTATTTTGCTATCAGTCTTTCAGACCCATAAAAGAAAATGTAACCCTAATATTTTTCAAGGTGTTACTAATTTTTGCCATAGTAATAGAATGGGATACATTAAATATCTAATTTTTTGAGGGAGTATAGAAAATAAAGGGTATTACTTTTACTATCAGGAAACTCATTGAGTTTTTATTTGCAATTTGATGTTCATATTTCCAGTTATTGCATTATCTTGTTTATGCTACTTTATAGCTCTTAGCAATTAGAGAATACAGTAGGTAATATATTCACATAATATAATTATTCAAAAAATTGAACATAAGAAAGGTTTTCCTGATTATAATAAAGTCCCTGTGGATGATCCAGTTAACTCTTTTTGGCTACTAAAGTATAACTTCGTTGAATCATGGTGAAAACAAAGCAACAAAACTGTGTAATATCCTATAGTGTATTATTAGATAAAGCAGATATGTTTACCAGGGGAATGTGCACATTATTAATATAATTGCTACCTTGTGGTGCTATAAAAATAAAGGTTTTTAAGCTGGTACATCTTTATTGGGAATATTTAGTACATGTTTATATCCACTTTCCCAATAATTAAACGTATATTCCCTACTTCTAGATTTTTATCCTAAAAACATTAGTATGATTTTATTTTTTCATCTTATTATAAAAGTGTTACTTGTTCATAACCAGATAATAAACAAACAATAGAACTAGGTATAAAGAAAAAAGTGAAGAAACAAAACAAAGACCTTCCCTTTCTTCCCTTGAGTGTAAATTCTATTTTCCATATATAATAATAAATATGCATATATATTCCTGAACATTAAAAATAATAACAGTTGCCCTGGCTGGTTTGGCTCACCGGTTAGAGCATCGGCCTGCGGCCCAGAGAGACCCGGGTTTGGTTCCCGCTAAGAGCACGTACCTTGGTTGCAGTTTGTCCCTGGCCCTGGTTGGGTTGTGCGGGTGGCAGCCAGTCGATGTGTCCCTTTCACGTTGATGTTTCTCTCTCTCTCTCTCTCCTTCCCACTCTATCTGAATAAAAATGGGAAGGTGTCCTTGGGTGAGGATAAAAATAAATAAATTTAAAATAACTGATAATAGTTATATCAAACAAACAGAGATAAAGAAAGAAAACTACATTGATAATTCTATTACTCTAATCAGGTCATGTTATATTAGTATTTTGTAATTTTCTTTTGCCCTAATAATATGGTGACTATAGACCTAATACTATTTTTAGCTAACATAAATTACACAATTGTAAGAATGTAGAAAAATTTAAATACTCAGCCCTGGCTGGAACGGTTCAGTGGTTAGAGTGTCGGCCCATGCGCCAAAAGGTCATGGGTTCGATTTCCAGGCACGGGCATGTACCTGGGTTGCAGGTTCCATCCCAGAACCCAGCATGGAGTAGGGGGCGGGTGTATAGGAGGCAACCAATCAATGTGTCTCACTTACATCAATGTTTCTCTCTCTCTCCCCCCCTCCTTCCCTTCTGTCTTCTCTTCTATTCTCTCTAAAAATCAGTGGGAAAAATATTCTCAGGTGAGAAATAACAATAAATATATAAATACTCAATATCTTTCTGATGAACATATAGACAATGTAGCATCAAAAAACATATACTCTTTCAAATCAGTAAATAACAAGCCTCTTTTGTCTCAAAAGATTAATTTAAAATCTGCACATTGAAACCCGAGAAAACCAGAGTTTTACTTTATTACCGGATAGAATATTCTGTTACATTATTTTTGAAAAGCAATTTATTTATGCAATGGGTCTTTATTAGCATTTTTTACATGGTTTTGGAACTAAGTTTATTTAAAATGTGGTTAAATAGAAAAAAGGAATTGTCACACTATTTCATCTATATCACATTAACTTTGTAAATTATCAAAATAGAGAACAAATTGTTCATTGTGTATGTTGGCCTTCTGGAAGAGACTGTATGAATTAGCCAGGTGAGAGACTTGAAAATCAGGGCTTTGGCACAGACTGATCTGCGTTCTGCAGTCTTGGCTCTGCCACTTATCACTAGTAAACTGTGTTATCTAGGTAAGCTAAGGATCTGCTCGAGTCCGAGTTCACATGAACATAATAGCAACTGTTTAATGTAAATGACAAAATTATTACATAACATAATATCTCCAACACCTGGCCTGTATAAATCCCTCAAGTGTAATTAATATTGTTTTCCTTGGGGTAAGACAACACTTATAAAACATCTGCCTTCAGGGCTGGACCATGTAAATTTACATGTGAGCACATATATCCCAATGGGAGGGTTATGAGATCCTAAAGTTCTTTTGTTTCACATCTGCTCTATTGAAACTCAGTAGCTATTTTGAAACTCATGTATTTTCCTTTCCCTATTATCTGTCCTAGGATTCAAACGTTCTGGTGTTTCGTGGTTCACGCAAATGAGGAGAGAGGAAGAAAGTGAGAAAGATCAGTTCTCTGGCATCGCTTTTATAAGGACAACAATCCTCTCAGATCCCTATTCTAATGACCTCATTTAACTTTAATTACTTCCTTAGATGCCCCATCTCCAAATACAGCCACAGTAGGAGTTAGCGCTTCAATCGATGGAGAAGTTGGGGGAACACTAATATTCAGTCCCTGACAACATGTCATTTTCAGAATCTAAATTGTATATGAGGTCTTTCCAATACTGTAGGAATGAACCAAAGTACTTTCCATGTGCTGCATGGAAGGGAATGGAAGCAATGAACCTTTGAAGGAGATCTCAGAAGCAAGTGGAGTCATTAGTAGTATTTTCAGCAAAAAGTAAATTTTCTGAGAGTGAGGGTGAACACCCAGGGGTAAGATCATATCTGCAATGGGACCTTGGGTGGGAGAAAGGTTTCAGGTTGGCAGAAATACCCTCTGGGACCCAGTATGGTTCAGCAGAGCCCAATAGACAAGACTGAACCCAGAATCACACAAACAGCAAATTTCCTGAAAGCAATCTGTCTCTAGCAAGAAATGCAGAGTTACATAAATAAACCAACTAATCTGGATAACTATAGTGCTAGCCCCACAAATGTATTTGGCTATAATGTGGGAGACCTTTTCTTCCTTAAGTCATGAAATCATAAAAGAAAAAAAAATTGCTCAAAACCAGTCTATAAAAACTAAGAATGGCTATGTGGCACGAACATGATAAGCAGAGCAGGCAGAGTGCTCTGTAACCACCCCCCCCCCCCAAATGGACATGTGTACAATGGGCAATTCTCAGGAAAGAAAACAGAAAAACTTTTAAACATATTTAAAAAATCATCCACTTCACTCATAATAAGAGACATGAAAATTAAAACTACATTGACATCCACTTTCTCACTCAACAGTTTGTTAAAAATCCAAAAGCTAATTCATTTGACAAAACAGTGGGAGGAGGCATGTGCTCTTTTTGTTGTTGTTGTTGTTCATTCTCATCCAAATATATTTTTCAATTGATTTTTAGGGAGAGTGGAAGGGATGGGGCAGGTAGAGGGAGCGAGAGAGAGAGAATCATGGATGTGAGAGATACACATTGATTGGTTGCCTCCCGCTCTCCTCTGGCCCAGTGCTGTGGATCAAGCCCGCAGTTGAGGTATATGTTCTTAACCGGGAAGGGAACCT
The DNA here is from genome assembly GCF_014108415.1 of Molossus molossus. Classification (NCBI taxonomy): domain Eukaryota; kingdom Metazoa; phylum Chordata; class Mammalia; order Chiroptera; family Molossidae; genus Molossus; species Molossus molossus. The sequence goes on along the minus strand of NW_023425366.1, from coordinate 24,237,387 downwards.
GAGACTCTTTGGTGCACAGGCTGATGCTCTAACCAGTGAGCCACACCAGCTAGGGCAGGAGGTGTGCACTCTTGCACATTGCTGATGGTTTTGTAAAATAAGCCAATCTATGTGAGGACAATTTGCCAAATTCAACAAAAATATAAAACTTAAAATTTTGACTAATAAATTCTACTCTAGTAATTTGTCCAATATATTTTTAAACTATTCCATTTAAAATTGAAAAGAAGAATAAAAGTGGTCAGCATATTCATATAAGGAGTATTTTAAGATTTAATCACATACACAGAAAATCATCTTTGCGAAATTTATTCTCTATTTAACATCATGTTAAATGGAATTGTTCTGTTACAGCAAGTTTTACCCGTTAACATTTACCTGTTAGTGTCTATCTACAGATGACTAGTTGAAGGGATTATGACAGGTGCATGCAACAGAACACTTTCTAGCTCTGTATGCATAAATATGGAAAGATCTTCAAGATACACTGTTAAAAGAATATACATTTTTTTATACTGTATATAGTGTGCTAAATGTTTTTAAAAAGCAGGATAATAGTCCGGCCGCTGTGGCTCAGTGGTTGAGCATTGACCCATGCACCAAGAGGTTGACGGTTTGATTTCTGGTCAGGAAACATGCCCAGGTTGTGGGCCAAATCCCCAGTGGAGGGCATGCAAGAGGCAGCCAATTAATGTTCTCTCATTGGTGTTTCTATCTCTCTCTCTCTTTCTCTCAAATCAATAAAGAAAAAAAATTAAAAAGAATAAATAAAAAAAATAAAATCAGGACAATAAATGCATTTATATTTATTTCTTTATGCAACCACAACAAAAAATCTTTGAAATAATATGTTATAAACAGTATCTCCTATTTGGAAAAGAGTGGAAACCAGATGAAGTGTGCTGGGTAAGGAGACCTTTTCCTGTGTATATATATTTTTCCTTTTATATTATTTTAAGCCAGATAAATGTAATATCCAGAAAAAATCAACAAATGTTGAGATAGTAAGAATGCTTGGTGCCTCCCCACCCTCTGCTCATCCATCCATGTGTGTAAATAATCCTAAACAGTGACGGCAAATGGAGCACCTGGTGCTAGAGGTAGCGTGCAGATCCCAGCTGTGCTGGGTCCCCAAACACAAAATGTTTTCCAGTAGTAATGTTTTAATAATTACTATTCTTTTTAGCCGCAACAGATAAAATTGCATGCCAATTTAACGCTACTAAAGCAAATAAGAGTTTATCAACTAATATGCAAATTAAGAAGTTACTGTATTTGAGAAGCCAGATTTTAAAGAAAACTCTTTCAAATGTATAATTCATTTAAAAAATTTTCAAGGTGGTTTTTAGAGAAAGAGAAGGATTTAAAGGTAATGGTAGAGGAAGCAAAGATATTCTTTTCTTCATTGAGATGAATTGCATTTGTGTAAAGCCAAAGGAGTGTCACAGCAAAAGACTTTTCCTAATAACTGTCTGAAGCTTTCACTTTGTTTCAATAAACATGCTCAATGAATTCATGAAATGCGCAAGAAAAGAGAATAAAAAATAACGAGTCAGTGTGCATGACTTAAAATCGTGCTTCTATAACATGTTCTGAACCTAAGCAGCATCAGCTTCATCTAGGAACTGACTAGAAGTGCAAATTCCTAGGTCCTACTTCAGACCTTGTAAATCTCTGGAGATGGGGCCAGGGGTCTGTGTTTCAATAAGTGATTCTGATACTCACTAATATTTAAGAAATCCTGCCCCCAAATGTTTTACACTTTAAATGACAGTGTATTCTATCTATGATATTGAAAATATGAGCAATCTTCCTATAAGAAAATATAAGACTGGGCACATGTGTAAATTGCACTATTATGACTAATAATGATGTTAGACTGAGCAGCTTTCCAGTACCAGATACCTCTGAGTTACATTGGGTCCAAAGTCAGGGTGATGGATACAAAGTTATTAAAGGACAATTATTATGGTTTGAATTTATCCCCCCAAAATTCATATGCCAAATTTATACCTTCTAGTACATCAAAATGTAATTTTATTTGGACATAAAGCATCGGTAAAATTTAAATTTAATATCAAGTGGTTGAAGAGTATTGTTTGTGAGGCCAATCAACCACCTATGACTGATGAGAACTGAAGATTGCCAATTAGCTTCTTTGAATCTTAGTTTCTTCAGTATAATATGAAGATAAATAACTGACATAAATATAATATAGTAAACATTTACAAAATGACTTTAGAACACATGGCATAATGTTTGGGACACGGAAGGCTCAGAAATACTCATACACATGTTTGCCCAATGGAGTGTCATGACAAATAGAAATCAAGCTAGAAAATTCAAAATCAAGACTTTAAAATAATATTTCATTGTAAATCATGATGGTCTTCATGATAAACATTAGGCATAAATTGAATATTTGACCAGCTGAATTAAATCATCTGAATACATCAAAATCTTTGCTAATAAGACAATTTTCCAAATACCTGTAAATGTCTCTTAAGCAACCTTAAGGAAGTCAGACTCCTGAAGGAATGATGTATTTTATATCTTACATTAAGAAAAAAATATATGAGAAATACTTTCATTTTCTCATATCAAGGGACCCAATTTCAAGTCTGAAGTCATTTTTTAAAATTTGAAATAATCCATTTAGAGAGTAGAAATATACTAATACTTTAAAATCCATCTACATTAAGTGGAACAATATTTAATTTGGTGTAATACTATCACATGATTATCTTTCTAGGAAGCAATAACTGAGATGGAGCACAATGGTGATGTCTGGAGGGTTAATATACTATATCTTAAGCTGGGCAATAGCTACAATTTTTTTTTTTTAATTCACTGAGTTGTTCAGTTAAAATTTGTCTGCTTTTCTGTGCACATGTTAGATGTCAAAAAATTTACCAAAATTTACCAAAAATTTACCAAAAATGTGTGTGTGTGTGTGTGTACTTAACATTGCTTCATATTTTACAAAGCTAAATACATTTTGTTAAATAGAAAAATAAATACTATCTCATAATTTCCTTGTTAGTGAGAGTTTAAAATCTGCAGCGAATGAACAATTCTTGGTATAATTCTCCATGATCTTACTTTTCCAATGCATAATAATGTTCACTCAAATGTAAAGTCCTCAATGACAAAAGTAAGACATTTAGGTTTGTCATAAACTGTAGTAGGGATCAAATGATAAATCAAGTGGTGTTTGGTATCCAAAATCACTGCAGATCAGATCATATAATAAGCTCAAAGGCTGTTTTTTATAATTTTTTTCCTCACAGTTGTATTAGAAATATTAGGTTGTCATAAACGTATAGATTTATTCAAATTATACAGTCTATGCTGGAAGAAAGTACAGAATTTTTCAGAATTATTTGATCTTACGTTTTATTACATTAAATCAAACCATATCATTGCCTAACTAGAAATTAAAAGCATAAAAACAGTCTTCTTTTGTTTGACTCAAAAATAAAATTACTGAAGAGAAATAATGAAAGCATTAAAACAGCAACATAAAAATAAATTAACCTCATATGCAATAAATTGTATAAAAACTAGAAATTTAGAAATCTCTAAACAAATTTAGAGATCTCACCTTAACTCTAACTGAAGATTCTACATTGGCTAAAATCAAAAGATTGTTGCCATATCACAGAATGAGATAAAAAATGTCATTCATTTGATATTACTAAGGTTAACTATGCTACATTAGGTGTTCTTCACATTTTACTCCTTATTGGAACATTTTAATAATCTGTCTGTCACTATCTATTCAATAATTTTAAATGACTCCAACCATTAGAATTTAAAATTTCTTGCCTTGATTCAATCATCTCCACAATATAATCAACCAAAGAATAGCTTTATTTTCTCATATTTCTCAGCCAGACCCTTTGCTCTGATTGTTGCATTGCATTCAACGTTATCCAGGTAGCTTTGATCACCTCAATTTTCACATTTGTTCATGAACTGTCCTCGTCTTCTGCCCATTGTACACAATCAAGTCCTTCAAAGATGATCTCGACTCCTCTCGCCTCCAATTCCCTCCCCAGCTATATCTCATTAGCTTCTCTTAGTTTTTAACCTTTACAGTACTTTGGGCAATTTCCACATATTTGCAGATAATTTTATTCTAGTTCATTATCACTCTCAAAAAAATATATCATCTTTATATTGATCCGACTTGTCCTTCCAATCGCATGGTGTGTTTTAAGGTGTGTAGTTATGTTTTATGCTTCAAGGCCCTGTTCCTCAGTTTTTTTAGTAGAAAATGTTTTCAAGACTTAGACCCATAAATATTTTTGAGTATTAGTGAGCCTAAGTGATCAAAAATCTCACTGTAATTTAGGAAGAAATTAGTGTATTTATAAAGATGATTGCCACTGGGCATGATCCATGTGGACATAGATACTAAGAAAAAGTGGGCCTAAATCCATAATTCAGAATAGACTTCTAAACATTTTTTAATAACCTTAGTATAATATGATTGAAAAAATATTTTCTAAATTAATTGTTTTTCTATTTTTAGTTGATAATTTTCTTTTTTTAAATTCTCACCTGAGGATATTTTTCCATTTATCTTCAGATAGAGCAAGAAGGAGAAAGGGAGGAAGAGAGAGAGAGAGAGAGAAACATCGATATGAGAGAAACACACCCAATTGGTTGTCTCCCACATTACCCCAACCAGGGCCGGGAATGAACAGCAACCGGGGTATGTGCCCTTGACTAGAATCAAACCTGGGACTCTTTGGTCTGCGGGCCGATGCTCTAACCTCTGAGCCAAACCAGCCAGGGCATCCGTAATTTTCTTTTTAAGTACTCAGGTTAACTAGTAAATATGGATGAAAATCTAAAGCTTATTCTATCTGAAGTGAAGACAAAGGTTTATTTTATATTTAATCAATAAGTGGGTAGAAATAACTGAAATAATAAAACCATTATTTCATTGTTTTAAAAAGAAAGGTACATTATTCTAATGATTGTTATTAAATCTTTCCACAGAAAGAGCCTGGAATCTGAGCAGGTGAGGTCCCCAGTGTCTCAGACACATCTGATAAACTTGGGAGTAGTCGTGAGAAACTGTAGATACACATTAACTATCGAGCTGAAGTTTCCTTTCGGGTATCAATTTAGTTGCTGCAAGAGCGGGGGATGCTTGTTGTAGGGATGTCTGAGGCAGAAGAATCAGGGCAGAAACTAACCTTGACTCCTGGATCTGAGACATGTTTCCAAGAGAAAAGAGGTAGCTGGGCCCGGGAAATCAAAAAGACATGGGGAAGGAGATACTACTATTGGAGAAGTAAGGGAGGGGCAGATCATATAAGGGTCCCAGAAGAACTTGGCTTTGCATCTGAGTAGGGTGCATTACAGCGGGGGCGGGGCATGGCTTGCTTTTTCTCAGTAAATCTTCCACTGCTCCTTTGAGAACAGACTAAAGAGAGGCAGAGGCAGAAATGTGGGGATCAGTGGCCAGGAGAGAGATAAGGGAACCTGGGACTTGAGAGAGTGAGAAGGAGGTCAGATTTTACATATATTTTGAAGGTCAATTCAAGAGAATCTGTTGATAAGTTAAATATAGAGAGTGAGAAGAAAAAGAGATAACTCTAAGATAACTTCAGCACTTTTTGAGGTAAACAACTGGAAAAAGTGCATTCCCATTTACTAAATGTTCCCATTTAGTAGATACATTTTAAGAACACAGGATTTTTATGGTGTGTGAGAGGGGAAAATGTGCTACCTATTTGATCAGCTATTGAAAATGAGACATGTGCAAAAAGATATTCAAGCCAAGTTCAGAAAGAGTTCTGACCTTTATATCTTATTTCCGCCGGAGCAAATTGGTATTTAATTGACAGAACTTGTTTTTCTGGGATCCAACTAGCAAACAGAACAAGCCCCCTCTGCCTTTGTATCACCAAATGTGTCTACCTGTTTCAGCTGTGCTTGCTAGATACTGTTCAGGGATACCAGAGATTACTGCAGTTTTTCAGATGTCACAGTTCCTAAATGTATCCTTTCCTTTTGCTCTTCTTCCATCCACAGCCATTGGAATCTTTGTCAAAATCTGGTGTGTGGGGAAAACCAAACCAAACACAAAAACCTCGCTGTTTAAGGCATAAACTTGTGGATTAGAGTTCTCCAGTACTGCTCTTGAAAGCAAAAGTCTTTTTACATGCATAAAGCATTTTCTGTCTAAAAACTAACTATGCCTCGAGGCGTTTCTATAATAAAACTCTGAGAGCAATCATCCTGGAATGGGGATTGTGCATGAGGAACACATCATCAGTATAATCAAATTATTATCCTGTCAAGAAGGAAATGTGTCCTCACAAAACCCAGACATCTAGGAAACACCAGCAGGCATTTAGGGACTGCTCAATTTAGCCTGGATGCAGAAAAGAGTCTCGTGCTGGAGGGCACAGGGAGGGGAAGGGTCACAGAAGGGGAAGAAGGAGGGCGCTGAGCTGTGATTTGTACAATAACTAAGGAAAGGTGGAGTGCACACCAGGTGCAAAGACAAGATGAGTGAAGCCCAGATGTGTGGAGAACCTACCTGGTATCAAGTAAGCAGTGCAGCGTTTAAGATGCCAAGAGAAAGCTTTGGAAAAGAATGTCCTATTTTTGGTGTGGGCTTTCTCTGCACGGTACCCATATTCCAGCTTTCTGGGGACAATCTCATTTTATTCCTATAGTCTTGACATGGTCTTCCCTTTCCACACTTAAAAGTGTCTGGGTTTACAATCAATTACAGTCATACTACTTAGCAGGCAATCCAAGCATATACTTAAGTACATAAAAATGCTTTCTTAGCCAACACCATCAATCCCCTCAAATAAACCATGTTCATTACATAATTTGATACTTAGTGATTTTAAAATAGTATTGAAATTGATATTATTGAAAAATCAGATTCTTATTTTACTTAAAGTCATCACTTGACAGAGTTTTTTTTTGTACATAATCTGTGGGACCAGTTAGGAGGAAATAAATAATCTTACTTTTATTTCTGACCATGTCAGAAATATTTATGATTCAAAGTTTTGTAGAATTGAGCAGAAATAAATTTACAGATATAAGATAATTTGAAAGTAAAGGAACACACAGTGAAGTGTGAGACAAAGTTTAATATCCATATAAATACTATTTACCTATTTTAAACATACAATTTTTGGAAGCCTTATGGAGTATGTGGCATTTCCAAAGTACCTCAAAATTCTGTGTAAAGCAAAAGCTTGAAATACAGGCTTTCTATGATGGTTTACTTGCTGATTTTATGATTTTATACTGGCCTATTTGTGTGATGTAATAACAAAGGGTGTTAGAACATCAGACACCAAATGTTATATAAATATAAATGACATAGCTTACATATATTTACTGATTCAACTAGTTAGTTTATCTGAATACATATAGAGTGTTGTACCATATTATTTTAACTATTTTATCTATAGATATATATATAATATTAAATTTTAAGTAAAATGTAGTATTCGTATATATTACAGGGACAAAAATTAATTCTGCATGATTATACACAAATTTCCCTCCACCTTTTCCCCAAATTCATGACCAACTCCTCTCTCTGTGGAAATCCAGCTCTTTGAGTTCATTTATCATTACGTGGACACTGACCTGAGTGATGAGAACTAGAGAAGCCAGAATGATTACTACTTTAAAAATAAGAGAATCACCATCCAGAGATAAATTATAAAAATACGTCATTATCCAGGCCCTTAGAGAAATGCATAGTAGATCACACAGATACATTTTACACTGATTTTACTGTGTTTTTTCCAGGGTGTAATGTCAGGCAGAAATCCATCACCTCATGGAAAACATACAAATCATTGACTACAGACCACCATATTCTTAGATGTCTCTGATGGAAATAGATTGAACCACAACATAATCAGAAATACACTGCAACATAAATATGTGCTCATTTTCATAAATTAACCCTATCTCCATGGCTAATGCTCCCCAATACCCAATCCTGGAGACACAGAGCTCAGAAAGGGGTACAAAAGATGACACCACACCCCATTCAGTCAAAAAATGAGGGGCATAGCTCATGTCTGCACAGCAGGCATGGGGGGTGTGGGTGAGGAAAGAAGAAGTAGGAGGAGCGAGGGTGGGGTGAAGATAGAAATAGATTAAATTTGATTTTGAGTTTAATGTTTTCTACTGGACTTAAGTTTATAAGTGAAAGTGGCCAGGAAAATTATGGAATAAGACCACAGTATCATGAAGGAATCAAGCTAGTGACAGTGCTATTGTGAAGGCGGTGCAGACAGAAAATAAAATGATCATTGTTCATTTACTGCACTATGTCAGATGCACATGGGTATGCATTCTTAAGTACTTTTTGAAAATAAGCAGAGAATTAATTAATTAACTGAGCACACACGAAACCTTATATTATCACTCTATTCTAAAGGAGAAAACATATTAATCATTCAAAAAATAATGTGAGTTGTTGAATAACAAACTGTGTCTTTTTTTTCCTCTTTCATAAAGCTTTACTCAATGTGGTTGCAGTAGGCAGCATCACAGACAACTTAGTGTTGATTTCATTCTACACACCCTGGATAGTCAATGGTTATTATGAGAATCTTACAATTTCACCTATTGGGATGATTAACTCTAAAGAATATTATAGGTATCTTTTTTTTTTTTCCGTATTGATTTTTACAGAGAGAGGAAGTGAGAGAGAGAGAGAGCGAGAGAGAGAGAGAGAGAGAGAGAGAGAGAGAGAGAGAGAAACATCAATGAGAGAGAATATCGATTGACCACCTCCTGCATGCCCCCCACTGGGGATTGGCCCACAATGCAGGCATGTGTCCTGACTGGGAATCTAACCGGCTACCTCTTGGTGCATGGGTTGACACTCAACCACTAAGCCACACTGGTCTGACTATAGGTATTTTTTTTTATTATAAAACAATATAGAATAAAATGCTTATTATTTTCTCTAATATTTTCCTTTTAACATATATATTTGTTTGATCATGATGATAATAACTCTCTCTAGAATATCCTAAATAAATGTTTATAGGTTCATGCAAGAAATTTAATAAACCAATGAATAGCAGATTAATATTGATACCACAAATATGTTTTACCTGTACAGGCACGTGAATCATAAGTAGGTGGGGGGCAATGAGTTGATTACAAGAAAGCTTTTTTGATAACTTATACACGCCATGCCCACCTTTGACCTGATTTCTTAACTCTGTAAGGAATAGTAACATAATTTTAGTCCCTTAACATAGTTCTTGTCACACACACACACACACACACACACACACATCAGAATATTTTTACTATTCAAGTAGATGTTATTAGTTATACATAGGGGTGGATACACTTTGTTAGTCTACACTTGGTCTATTTTGTGTTATACAATTTAGAGAGAAAAGATAAGTTTTCTAGATAGTCCAAAATAAGAGATTGATTTTCTTTTTGCTCATGAAAACATAATGAGTACCTTCAATATCTCCTTTCAGTTTTGAAAGTATAAGATTTTTAGTCAGGATACATCTTTTTTTAAATTTATTTCATTTTATTTTTTCCATCACCATTTATCCCCTTGATGCCTTCTTCTACTTCCACCCACCCTTCTTCCCCCTGCAATCACAGTGCTGTCCCTGCCCATGAGTTATTTCTCTTTCTGTTTTTTTTTTTTCTCTGTTTTGATATTATTATACTATTGTATTAGCTCAGCTATGGAGTCTACCAGTGTTACAAGATTTTGAGACGTCTTCCAATGCCTGCATGAAGAACGTTTCTTCACTTAGAGCCATGCCTTCCCGTAGGCAGGTTTATGTTTTTATTGGGCAAAAAGTCTAGCCAAAAACAAAAATCATTAATCACTTCTACTTCAAAGGGATGTCTAAAAATGCTTAAAGGTTCAGGGATATATAGTCAAACAACTAAGCAATGTGAATGTGGACTGTGGAAAGCTAAAGATTACATAGTCCGAGAGTTCAGCCCATTGTTGCTCTACATAAATGTGGAAATTTTATTAGCCCCCAAAATATACATCTGCAGGCCAGATTTACCTCTATGTACCACCAGTTTGTAATCAGTATTATACATTTTAGTCAGATTTTCTTTTCATGTTTCTATCACACAGCACTAAATTTCAGATTTTGAGTTTATTATCATTATTATTATTATTATGATCATCATCATCATCATCATGTTTAGCTGACATGTATTGATCACTATATCAATATGCTGGACACTAAAATTTTGCCTCGTATTATTTCGTGTCTTATTTATTTATTTATTTATTTGATTTGATTTTTTATTGTTGACACTGTTATAGGTATCTCCAATTTGCCTGCCTTTGCCCACCTCCACTCAGTCCCTATTCCCTCCCCTGGCCTTCACCATACTATTGTCTGTGTCCATGAGCTATGACATATGATCTTGGCTAATCTCTTCACTTTCTTTTATCCAGTCTCCCAACCACACCCTTCCCCTCTGACATCTGTCAGACTATTCCATGTATCCACGCCTCTGGTTCTATTTTATTCATCAGCTTATTTTGTTCATTAGATTCCACTTACTTGTGAGATCATATGATATTTGCCTTTGTCTGACCGGCTTATTTCTCTTAGCAAAATAATGTCTAGGTTCATCCATACTGTCACAAAGAGTAAGAGATTCTTCTTTATTACAACTGCACGGTATTCCACTGTGTAAATGTACCACTGATTTTTTATCCACTAATCTCCCGTTTGGCACTTGGGCTGTTTCCAGATCTTAGCTGTTACAAATAACGCTGCTATGAACAGAGGGTTTCATATATTCTTTTGAATTGGTGTTTTGGTATTCTTAGGATATATTCTCAGAAGTGGGATGGCTGGATCAAAAGGCAGTCCCATTCTTTGATTTTTTTGAGGAAACACCACACTGTTTTATGCAGTGGTTCCACCAATCTGTATTCCCATCAACAGTGCACTAGGTTTCTCCTTTCTCCACACTCTGCCCAGCACTTTTGTTTGTTGGTTTCTGATGGTAGCCATTCTAGCATGAGTGGTCTTGAGCATTTTTTTCATATGTCTATTGGCCATCTGTCTGTCCTCTTTGGAGAAGTGTCTATTCAGGTCCTTTGCCTATATTTTAATTGGATTTTGTTTCCCTGGTGTTGAGTTGTATAAGTCCTTTATGTATTTTGGAAATATATCCCTTATGAGATGTATTCATTGGCAAATAAGTTTTCTCATACAGTGTGTTCTCTTTTCATTTTGTTGATGGTTTGTTTTGCTGTGCAGAAAATTTTGTTGTTAATTTTCACCTGAGGATATTTTTTCATTGATTTTTAGGTAGAGTGGAAGGGAAGGAGGGGGAGAGAGAGAGAAAATCATTATTGTGAGAGAGACACATTGATTGGTTGCCTCCTGCATGACCCCGACTGCCTGAACCAGGATCAAATCTGCAACCCAGGTACTTGCCTTTGACCGGGAATCCAACCCTCAACCCTTTGGTTCTTGGGCCAGCACTCTAACTGCTGAGACAAACCAGTCAGTGCTGCGCAGAAGCCTTTTAATTTGCAGTAATTCCATTGTTTATTTTATTTTTTTTTTCTTTTGTTTCCTTGCCCTAGGAGACATATTGGCAAAAATAGTGCTATGAATGGTGTCTGAGATTTTACTATGTTTTTCTTCTAGGGTTTTTATGATTTTGTGACTTACATTTAAATCTTTTTTGTGTGTGTGTGTGTGTGTGTGTGTGTTACGTGCCCCTAGCGGGAACCAAACCCAGGACTCTCTGGTCCGTAGGACAACATTTCAAATGCTGAGCCAAACTGGCCAGGGCTAAATCTTTTTATCCATTTTGAGTTTATTCTTATGTATGGTGTGAGTTGGTGGTTTGTTTCATTCTTTTGCATGTGCCTGTCTAATTTTCCGAACACCATTAATTGAAGAGGCTTTTCTACGCCATTGTATGATCTTGCCCCCTTTATTAAATATCGATTAACCATAAAGGCATGGGTTGATTTCTGAGCTTTCTGTTCTGTTCTATTGGTCTATATGCCTGTTCTTATGCTAGTACCAGGCTGTTTTGATTACAATGGCTTTGTAGAATAGTTTGATATTCAGCATTGTGACCCCTCCAACTTTGTTCTTCTTTCTCAAGATTACTGAAGCTATTTGGGGTCTTTTTTGATTCCACATAAACTTTTGAATATTTGTTCTAGATCTGTGAAATTGGTATTTTAATAGGAGTTATATAGAGTCTATAGATTGCTTTGGGTAGTAAGGATATTTTAATGATATTAATTGTTCCAATCTATGAACACAGTATATGTTTCCACTTGTTGTATCTTCCTCTATTTCTTTCTTCAGTGTCCTATAGTTTTCCAAATACAGATCTTTTACCTCCTTGGTTAGGTTTATTCCTAGGTACCTTATTTTGTTGTTGTTGTTGTTGTTTGCCATAGTAAATGGGATTGTTTTTTGTTTTTTTATCCTCACCCGAGGATATTTTTCCATTTTTTGTACAGATAGAGTGGGAGGGAGAGAGAGGAAGGGAGAGGGAGAGAGAGAGAGAAACATCGACGTGAAGGGACACATCGAGTGGCTGCCACCCACACGACCAACCAGGGTTGGGGACAAACTGCAACTGAAGTACGTGCCCTTAGCAGGAACCGAATCCGGGTCTCTCCAGACCGCAGGCCGACGCTCCAACCGCTGAGCCAAACTGGCCAGGGCGGGATTGCTTTTTTTAATTTTATTTCTCCCTCTGATAGTTTATAATTGGTGTATAAAAATGCCATGGACTTCTGGAATTAATTTTGTGTCCTGCTACTTTGATGAATGAGTTGGTTAGATCTACTATTTTTTTGTGTGCAGTCTTTAGGGTTTTCTTTTGTCTTTTTAATAATCCTATGAGATAAGTACTAATATTTTATCCACAGACCTAGTGAGATGAAATAACATACCATATCTCTGAAACCTGTAGGTGGAAGAACTATCATTATGTCCCAGGATAATGTGGATGCAAAGTTCAAAATCCAAGTTCCTGAGCTGATTTTAAAAAATTCAACACTGGTGAGAAGAGTGTCATCTTTGTAGTCTTAGAGCCTAAAGCAATGCTGGCACAGAACCAGCACTCAGTGAATATGAAAAGAACAAATCAAGAACTGCTCCTGTGCCTATTTTGCTTTAACAATTCTGTAGTTCAGTTTGTATAATACTCCAAGTTCTCTATTTATCTGTTCATGAAGTTATCACATCATTATTTTCCATGTCTATACACCTTGATTCATGACTTCTTCATTTTTTCAACACAAAGACAATAGTGCACAGGGAAATAAAATAGAGCACAATGTTTGAATGTAGACTCCAGCAAAGATAAGCCTGGATTCCAAACTCCATTCTAAGACATATTGTATTCCTAAACATATACTTGTTTTATAAATTTCTAACCTTTACTAATATGAAAAGCTACTTTACTAAGTTCAGTGAAAGAAAATGAGTTAGTGTGTGTTAGAGAAATCTTGCCTCACGTTGTAAAGTGTTGAGCCAAGTCCTTTTGGTTGATAAAAACTGTTTTATACATATTTTCTTAGAATTTATATTTAAGTAATGCATAACTTATTTAGAAACATTAACCATAATGTGTTCAAATGTCTTATTCAAATATAAATAAAACAATATAATATAGATAGTTAAGAGCCTGAACTAAGATTCTATTGGCAGATGAAATAGGTCATTACCTGTACTAAAATATATTCAGGGAGAACTCAGAAGCTCCCTGTGGCAGACATGCCCTAGGGCAGCGATTTTCAACTGGTGTGCTGTGAGAATTTTTAAAACATGCAATACCTGACTATGTAGCCAGGGTCATTGACCTCTTTTCCCTTAGACTGTCAAATAAAAATGACAACAGCCAACAAAGCAATAGCCATCTGGTGTGAATGAATCAAAAATATACTTTTTTTTTTTTTGGTCCGATTGCCCAAAAATATGTTTTGGTGTGTCTCAGAATTTTAGTAATTAGTTTATGTGTGCCATGAGATGCCAAGGGTTGAAAATTGCTGCCCTAGGATGATCATAATGTCACCTGTAATCTTCTTTCCTTCAGGGCAGACATAATCTGTGACTTGCTTCTAGTCAGTCAAGTATAACAAAGGTTCATTGACATGATAAAAGTTAAAGTATTTTGCAAATTTCACTAAGGTTCCAAATCAGTTGACTTGAAATTATCAAAAGGGAGGCATGGGTTTATCTTAATCAAGTAAAAGGAGAGACAGGCCCTCCATGCAGTCAGAAAAAGTCTCTCTCCGGCCTTGATGAGGCAAGCCACCACGCATCCAGGAACCAGAAGAAAATGGACTGAGTTTGAAAGCAGATTCTTTCCCATCAAGCTTTCAAATGAGAATGCAGTCAAATTGTCAATATGTTTGTAGCGTTATGAGGCCCTGAGCAGGGGCCCAGTGAAGCAGTGCTTGACTTTCAATGAACAAAACTGAAAAAAATAATAAATGGGTTTAGTTTCAAGTGCCTAAAAGTAAGATAATTAGTTATACAAGAATAGGAAGCTAATACATGCCCCATCCCTCAAGTACCTAGTCCCAGAATAACTCTCTGGAGATAAGAATCTAAATCTCTGTACTTTAGCTTCACTCTACCATTGACCTGTTGGCTTCCAAAGATGCAAGAACATATCGAAAAGAACTGAAGGATGTGATTGAATGAACATTTCATAAAAGCACTAAGTTTCCAGGAAAAAAAGAAAAGAAAAAGAAAGATAAAACATGCGGGGGATATCCAACTTGGAGATTTCAGATTGTTGCTGGAAAGAAGTGATCGCTCAGGTTTTAGGTTATGGCAGATTTTGATTATCAACCCAGGTACCACAGTACCATACTAGAATTTTGGGGAAAAGACCATGTGTACTGATGCAGAGGACAGTGCCCCTGGAATTTAGGCAGTTGTCCTGTGGGGAAAAAAGGCTGACTAAGCAAGGTTCAGAGATAAGAAAAATATTTCCCCGTCCCTTAAAGTGCCATCATTGTCCTGATCTACACATCTCAATGAAAGTCTACACAGAGCCTGTATAATTGACAGCTCATCAATGGTGGCAGCTGCAAAGGGAATGAAGACACTGCAGTGTGCAGGCATGGTCAGGGAGGGATAGATTCCTCTGAGAACGTTAAGAATTTCTGCAGAGCTTTCAGGGACACAAGCTACCTTGGCCTTACTCTAGGATGTTGCAAATACACTTCACTTGCAGCAATAGTATGCTTATGCTCTAGGTAATAGAGTCTTAGGGATGCAGCCGTCTGGTATCTGCCATTGTGGAATATAGGCTGATACTGCAGACCTATTGGTGGTCACACTAAGAAACCTTAGAAATATTTTATGGGTGAAATCCCCCTAGAATCTGAACTTCCTGTTTAAACTATAAATAGAGCCTCTGTAATTGGTGCTTGTACATAAATGCAATTTCACATGTACTTACTGATTTGAGAGGCTGAAATATTGGAGTTAAACACCATAAAATATAATATAATGAAATTTGAATGCAATAATCAAGCAGTGAAAACACAGCAAAAGAAAAGGTTGAAAAGAAAAGTTTACATAAAATGCAATTCTAAATATATTTTCTGGTAGTTAACTAAAAACTGAAAACAAAGACTTGAAGCCTTTGGGCATCTAAATTAAAAAGGAGAAATTGTCATATTTTTTTATTTTATAATGTTAACATATAACAAACCATTTTCCTGATACAATACCCAAAAATAACATTCTCTTTAATTTGCATAAAGAATATGATATAACACAGAATGTATTTACTATTGGGAGGTATAGGGCACACTCTCACTCAGAAATATGCCATTTCTCCAACACAATGCTATGAAATATAACATATTTAAAAACATCAAAGCATTTTCAGATTTTACCTTAAAATATAAATGTCTAATTTATTTTGCCAAATATGGAGATCTGGTGAAATCTTGTCTATAGTTAGTTTGGCAATGATCTCTGTGAGTTGAGAAGTACATGCTCACTTTAGAGTGGCCTGCACTTCCAGATTACCACAGTCTTTTTCTCATTCCATCTTTTATTCTATCCAGACCTAACTGTTTATGTAAGTAATCTTCCTCTTTGCTTTAGGCTACTGAGTTTGGGGTCTCTTAATGTCTCTAATAATATCTCCCATAACATCTTTATAAAAAAACAAAAAATATATTTTGTATGTTTCTATAGTAACAATCCCAATGTTTTTCTTTTAATCCTAGCTGGAAGATAAGAATAAAATATAATGATCAATTACATAATCTTTATTTACCATCATAGTTAACAGAGTTGCTTTTTCTTTTTTATCTTGATCTTTACTTCTAATTTGTTTCTTATAACTGTATATTGACAGACTTTTGGTAAAACCTATATTTAATCCATTTTAGAAAGAAGCAGCAGATTTAGTAAAAATAACAAGAAGTAAAATCATGTTTTTGAAATGTATTTTATTATATTATTTTATTTTGTGTATCTCCCTACCAAATACCCACAAGACCTTCTCTGCAGCAACTTATTTATAGGGATATTTATTTTTATAATGTGTACCAGACACGGAACAAGATGGAACAAAAAGTGCTGAAGCTCAGTTCTTACACATTTTTCTGTTTATTGTTGCTTAGAGAATTGGTCAGGATGATTAAGGGGTGGGGAGGGGTAAGTATATTTTCTCACACATCATAACTCCTTCTAAAGAATCTCAATAAACTAGCAATACTCAATCTTTAGCTTGGATCAGAATCAGCCAGAAATCTTGTTAAAAACAGATTGCTGGTGGAGCTGAGACTGATAGTCTAACAAGTTCACAGGTTATGCTGATTCCCATCTCAGAAACACCATCTGAAAACCATTGCACACAACAATAATCCTAAGGGTAGATGTGTATCTTACTTACTCTAGAATTCACATTAAATCACACTTTTTTTTGTTTGTTTCACATATGGGAGACAAATAGTACATGACTATTGCTGAAATTAAGAGTTTGACATTGTCATATTATATTTAGCTAATAGGGTTTGATGGGGCCCTAATTACAGGAGCTTTAGCTACTGAAAGAGAAGTGTGAATTTCACCTATTTTACCTATTTCTTTTGCAATTGGGAAATACCAATTTTATACTAGAAAATGCATTCTGCTTTTTCTTCCATAATCGTAATTTTCTATCTTTTTAAATTCAAGTAACCAAAACAAAATTGGAACCATCAAATTGTTAAACTTTAATTGCTACTGGTAAACTGTTTCAAATTCTTGTGGTTTTAAAACTTTATAGTGAATTGACAGTTCAATAATTTTCATTGGAAAAATCCATAAAAAAAAAAACAGTTTTCTTCTTAATTTTTTATTTCATTCCTTGGTAAAAGAAAAATTTTAAAAAGAACCAAATTGTAAAATTGTACCTCTATTATATATATACACATAATATTTTACCCCAGAAGATATGACCACAACTGGCTCATGTTTACAAAATTGTCTTGCTTTCCTATTATACATCAGTATCTTTACATTTTATTCCCTTTCTTGTAAATATGGCCGTGCTCATTAAGTTCTTGCCAAGGGATTATGGCTGGAAGTGGTAAAAGGTACACGTAGGTTCTAGCCGGTTTGGCTCAGTGGTTAGAGCATTGGCCTATAGACCAGAGTCCCGGGTTTGGTTTCTGCTAAGGGCATGTAACTCGGTTGCAGTTTGTTGTCAGCCCCAGTTTGGGTCATGCTGGTGGCAGCCAGTCAATGTGTCTCTCTCACATTGATGTTTCTCTGTCTCTCTTTCCCCCTCTCTCCTTCCTGCTCTAACTGAAGATAAATACAAAAATGTCCTCAGGTGAGAATAAAAAAGAAAAAAAAAAAGTACACATAGGCCTGGCCCATGAAATATTCTCACAAGATCCTGAACCCTTGGAATAGGGTAGAAGCCCAAGATTTAAGAAGTCTGGTCTCTGAACAGCAATATGGAACAGAATTAACCTTAGCTTCAAATAGCCTTTATTTGAGCTAGGAATAAACTTTTAATGTGTTAAAATACTAAGATTGTGGGGTTTATCTGTAAGAGCTCCTAAAATTCCTCAATGAATATAAAACTAGTACCTTAAGGCAGAATTCTGCCATCACATTAAAAAAGTAGAGGTTTGTCATGATACAACACATAAATAAAATAAAGAATAAAAACCACATGATCATATCAACAGATGCCGAAAAAGCCTTCGACAAAGTCCAGCATCCATTTCTGATAAAAATGCTCAGCAGTGTGGGAATAGAGGGATCATA
Source organism: Molossus molossus (assembly GCF_014108415.1). Classification (NCBI taxonomy): domain Eukaryota; kingdom Metazoa; phylum Chordata; class Mammalia; order Chiroptera; family Molossidae; genus Molossus; species Molossus molossus. Next base: position 24,219,082 of record NW_023425366.1, on the reverse strand, counting down.
TCTAGACATAATAAAGGCCATATATGAAAGACCTACAGCCAACATCATACTCAATGGGCAAAAACTAAAAGCATTTCCCTTAAGAACAGGAACAAGGCAAGGATGCCCACTTTCGCCAGTCTTGTTTAACATTGTACTGGAGGTTTTAGCCACAGCAATCATACAGGAAGAAAAAAATAAAAGGGATCCAAATTGGAAAGGAGGAAGTGAAATTGTCATTATTTGCAGATGCCATGATACTATACATAGAAAACCCCAAAGACTCCATCAAAAGTTTACTAGACTTAATAAATGAATTTGGCAAAGTAGCAGGATACAAAATTAACGTCAAGAAATCGATGGCATTCTTATACACCGATGATGAACTCACAGAAAGGGAAACTAAGAAAACAATTCCATTTACCATTGCGGCAAAAAAAATTTAAGATACCTAGCAATAAACTTAAGCAAAGAAAAAAGGACCTATTCGTAGAAAACTACAGGTTGTTGAAAAAAGAAATAGAGGAAGATATAAAAAAGTGGAAGCACATACCCTGTTCATGGATTGGGAGAATTAATATCATTAAAATGTCCATATTACCCAAAGCAACCTACAGATTCAACGCAATCCCCATGAAAATACCAATGACATACTTCGAATTAGACATACCAAGAAGTAGAACAATTACTTCAAAAGTTCATATGGAACCAAAAGAGGCCCCGAATAGCCACAGCAATCTTGAAAAGGAAGAACAAAGTTGGAGGGATCACAATACCAGATTCCAGGTTATACTACAAAGCCACAGTAATTAAAACAGCCGGGTACTGGCACAAGAACAGGCATATAGACCAGTGGAACAGAACAGAGAACCCAGAAATGGACCCAAGGCAATATGCTCAATTAATATTTGACAAAGGTGGCAAGAGCATACAGTGGAGTAAGGACAGCCTCTTTAATAAATGGTGCTGGGAAAATTGGACAGCTACTTGCAGAAAAATGAAACTAGACCGTCAACTTACACCCTACAAGAATAAACTCAAAATGGATAAAAGACTTAAATGTGACTCATGAATCAATAAAAATTCTAGAAGAAACTGTAGGCAACAAAATTTCAGACATCATACGCAGCAGAATTTTCACTGAAACATCACCTAAGGCAATTGAAACAAAGAAGAAAATGAACACATGGGACTACATCAAACTCAAAAGCTGCTGCACAGGGAAAGATACAATCATCAAAACGGAAAGGCTACCCACTGTATGGGAGAGCATAATTGTCAATGATATATCAGATAAGGGGTTAATTTCGAATACATATAGAGTGCTCATACAACTCCAAAAAAGGAAGACAAAGAACCCAATTAAAAAATGGGCAGAGGAACTAAATAGACACTTCTCCAAACAGGACATACAAATGGCTAAGAAACATCTGAAGAAATGCTCATCATCACTAATCATCAGAGATATGCAAATTAAAACAACAATGAGGCATTACCTCACACCTGTCAGAATGGCCACCATCAACGAATCATCAAACGACAAGTGTTGGCAAGAGTGTGGAGAAAAGGGAACTCTAGTGCACTGCTGGTGGGAATGCAGACTGGTGCAGCCACTATGGAAAACAATATGGTGTTACCTCAAAAAATTAAAAATTGAACTTCCATTTGACCCAGTGATCCCACTTCTAGGAATATACCCTAAGAAGCCTGAAACACCAATCAGAAAGAATATATGTACCCCCATGTTTATAGCAGCACTATTTACAATAGCTAAGATCTGGAAACAGCCCAATGTCCATCAGTAGACGAATGGATAAAAAAGCAGTGGTACATATACACAATGGAGTACTATGCAGCTATAAGAAACAAAGATCTCTTATTCTTTGAGACTACATGGAGGGACCTGGAAAGTATCATCCTAAGTGAAACAAGCCAAACAGAGAAAGACAAGTTTCATATAATCTCACTTATTTGTGGACTAGAATGAACATAACAGTCTGAGGAATGGGGTAGTCCCAGAGACGTGGAAGTGGGGTACAGACTGACAATCCCCAGAAGAGGGGGTGGTGGGGAGAGATAAACCACAGAACTTATATGCATGTATGCATGAACAGTGGACATGGACAACAAACTGGGGAAAGGGCAGGGAGAGAGAGGGAGGGGGGAAACAGTGGGGGAAAAAGGAGAAACATCTGTAAAAAAAATTAATAAATTAAATAAATTAATAAATAAATAAAATAAAAAAATTAAAAAGTAGAGGTTTGTCAGTCTGTACCCTATCTCTATGTCTCTGGGTCAACTTTGTTCATCAGTTTGTTTAGTTCATTATATTCCACAAATTAGTGAGATCATGTGATATTTGTCTTTCTCTGCTTGGCTTGTTTTGCTTAGCATAATACTCCCCAGGTCCCTCCATGTCATCTCAAGTGATAAGAGATCTTTCTTTCTTACAGCTGCATAGTATTCCATTGTGTACATGTACCACAGCTTTTTTATCCACTCATCTGATGGACACTTAGGTTGTTTCCAGAACTTTGCTATTGTAATTAGCACTGCTATGAACATGAGGGTACATATATTCTTGCTAACTGGTATTTCAGGCTTATTAGGATATATTCCTAGAAGTGGGATCACTGGGTCAAATGGCAGTTCAATTTTTAACTTTTTGAGGTAACTATGGAAAACCCTATGGTGCTACTTCCATGCTCTATTCTTTTGTTCCATATCACCTCAAGGTAGCCAGGGATGAAGGGGCCTAGAGGTGAGATGTAAAAAAATCAAGGAGATCCTAAACTTTGTCCAGGTAATAAATGTGTGTTTACAAGTTGAGCAATAGATGGAGCGGACGCCTACCAGTTTTTCTGAGGAAATCTTGTTGACAAAAAAACAAGGAGCAAAGACTAAAAAATTTGTAACTTTGAGATTCAAATCAAACTTGATCCTGAAGTTTTCACCTATAGGTAGCAGGTTTGAAGAGAGAGCTTTCAGGTTTTGAGAAAGATTCACCACTGTCTACTTTAAATGTAGCCATGGAAGAAAAAAGAGAAGAAAATACATTGTAAAAGGTAAAGTTTGGGCCCTTATATAAAATAACAGACCCGAGAATTGGCAGAATCTGAGTCCCAGGAGTGATTAGAAGTTAATATGGACTGGGAACTTCTGCTCATCTCCGTTCTCTTGTTTCCCAGGAGGGGATTTTTTACTGTGGTTTTCCTGTTCTGGGTTATCCTGCCCTTTGGGTGGGTGTATGGGGAGAGTGGGTGGAATTGTCTCTCAGTCCTTGATCTTCTGGAGAAGAATATCACCCAGAGATCTTGGCCATTTAACAGCTGAGATAGAAGGTAGTTCCTTTGGGGTGGGATGTGTGTGTTTTATATGCAAGATGAGCATTGAAACAGATAAGTAGTGATGAGGAGGGATAACTATGGTAAGGACTGGCCCACTGTTTACTAAATTTATGTTCCAGTTCCTAGGCACACAAACAGACTCCCTTCCCAGCCTCCCTTGAAGTTAAAGGTGGCTTTATGACTCAGATCTGGCAGATGGAATCCAGTGGAAATGATTAACTTACTTATAGGCATGCCCCATAAAATACTCCTTTATGATCAATGCTCCATTTGCTGGACCATCTGCTAGACAAACAGAGAAAACAGAGAGGTCTTAGAGGAGGGTCAGGCCACAGGAGGAAAAGAACCAGTCTATGAAGGACTGTGGGACAGAGGCCCTCACTGCTCCTGAAGACTTTAGGTGAGGAAGGAATAAAATCACCAGTGTTAAGCTGCTGAGATTTGGAGTTTGTCCTTGCAAAGCAAGCATGCTATAAATTTGGTAAATTTTAACTTTGGCTAGTAACTCTAATTTGAATGTATATGCTCACAACATTATAGTGGTTAAAAGTGAGGGAAATTGACACTTATTCACTACTATGAAAACAATACCAGGAAGGTGCCCCAGAACTTTAAATAGGTATATACTCTGATGAAGCAGTTGCAATTACAAAACTTTTCCAAAGAAGAAAAATTTGAGTAAATGTGTAACAAAGTAAACACAAGAAGGTTAATAATAGTAAAGAGTATTAGGGACTGAAAGTATAAATCAAAAAGGGGCTAGCTAAACACTACACAGCATGTGCCCAGAAGAAATACAATGAAGCTACTAAAAATATTATGTGTATTTTTTGGTACTCACATGTCCAAAGCTTCCTGTGTGTGAGACACATGTTTGTAGAAGCATTGATTAAAAAAATGGATTGTTATCCCTTCCCTTTTTGAACACTAGTGCTTGGAAGTAAGACCTAAGACAATTAAATTGAGTTAGGTCAATTATTACAACAGGAAATGTCCGTGTCACATGAAGTCACCGGTACAGGAAAAGAGGAGCCTGTGCTCAGGCCTAAGACACAGTGTCTGAGGAAAGGCTCTGCCACCCATGTCACGTGGTATCTGCCACAAGAGGATCAGCTGGGAATTAACAGTCAGTCTCTAGGTGGTTGTTACTGTTTTATATCAGAACACTTATAAAGTGTTTCAAACAGTATCTGACATATATTAGATGCTTAAAAATACTTTTTATCAATGTTGTTTTACGATGATTACCACCTTTATTATGGACACGGAAAGCACTATATACCCATTTATTAAGTGTGAAAATGCCATAATAGGGCAGCATGTTCTCATTTAGAAACCAGGTGTATAGATGTATAAAAGGAAAATTTCCAACAGATTTCCCTTTGGGTGTGGACATTTGGGGGTATTCCAATTTGTTCTTTATAACTTTGTTTTAATTTTTGATAATCGTGACTCTCTTTGAGAAAAAGAACTAAAAATTATACTATCACTATTGGATGGCTAACATTTTATATAACTCATATGCTTAAAACACATGAAATGGCCATGCTTCAACCATAATTCTAACATATACTGATTAGAGGTACTCATAAACTCATGCTATACTTTGTTAAATTATTACAACATAAAAATAAAGCATGTAAAAATATTACTAAGAACTCAGGCAATAAAACTTCTGATGCTGCCCTTTACAGAGGAGCGCTCCCATCTATAGAAGAAAGAGCTATGGATATTGTCCTGCCTCCAAGTTATTTCTATAACTGATGGGAATCAGAAAGTTAATATACCCCACATGGACCAAGTTCCTACCAGGTGCCAGGAATTGTTAGACACTTTTACCCTTTCTTTCACACATCTTTGCAACTGTTCAAAGAGAAAGGTATAACTGACATTTATATCCATTAAAAAAAAATCAAGACTAGGAAACATTAAGAAATGTACTAGCATTATATACCTTGTAAGTGGCACAGACAATGTGATAAAATACAATAAGAACATATTTTGTTTAAGGATCTATGATAACCTTTTCTTGTGGCACAGAGGAAGAATTTACATTTTAATTTAAAAAAATGTAATTCTCACTTAAAATTAATTTTCTGAATTTTTACATAATCAGTACTATATATCAGATTAAAAAGAAGTATTTGTGTCTCCAGTTTATTACTATGAATTCTTCACTTACTCATGCATTCATTTATCCACAATTATATATATTCCCATTTTGATAAACAAAAGGAATGCAAATTTGAACATATTAAAATTATTATCAGGCCCAGTGAGGGGTATTCTAATCTAATCTTTAACTAAAATTATATTACCTGGCTCAATACATTTTGTGCTTTAATCTAAGCAGAGTTAACTAAAAAAAAAAAAAAAACAAAATAGAAAAAGTGTAATATTGTAAAAAAGAAAAAAATTATTTACAGGGTGGTAAGAATGCTTGAAGTGAACTGAAAAATTATATTAGTTATTAAAGGGAACACAAAAATGTGTGTGTCTTCAAATGTTTTTGCCAACTAACTGCTTATTTCTTTTTTAACCCTAATATAAGGGGGTGAGCATTGATGCATCAAACACTGACCTTAAAATAATTTCCATACTTGTAAAGGAAATCACGTAATAGAAAAAAGGTGGGCCTAAAAGTTTCAGGCTACTATTTAAATCTTAGTTCCACCTTTTATTAAATTATTTTAAATGGCTGCTTTGTTATTTCCTCAGGTGTGATATAAATGTAAATATAAACATAAATATAAATATAAAACATTATACATGTAGCAATTAGGATTGCGGCTAGTTGTTAATAAAGAAAAGGAGCAAATAGAATCAATCAGACATTAAGTCTAAGCAGGTAGGGAGCTGAAGGGGACAGTAAACCTGATTCACTAGGAAGTCATAGCATTCACAGGAGACAGCTGCATTCTCTGCCAACAGGACTTAATCCCAAAGTGGGCAGGATGAACAGGTTTTCCAATCTCCCCCGGGGACAACCACCCATTAGCTGGGATTACCAAGGGAGGGATAAAACAGCACAGGAAATTCCTTTGATGGGCCCCTGAGCAGTAGAAGTCGGGGTGGTGCAGGGGGAGATCAGCCCATGTGCAGTAGAAGCTGGATAAGGAGGTAAAACGTTCAGGCATCTAAGGGAGGAGCCACAGTAAAATCTCAGCTGGGAAAATCTGGGGGAAATACTGGATTGAATAAAGAGACACGAAATCCCAGAAGATCCAGAACAGGTATTAGGGAGGGGGAGGGCACAGGACAAATCCACAAGAAAATAGGAAAGAGATTGGTTAGTTTCAAAGAAAGCATGCTCTCTCCAAACCCAGGTAAGTAATATAATCAAAGCACCACGGTGGCACTTGTTTGTGTATTCACTTGTTCATTTCCACGCTCTCTCTCTGTAGCAGCCATTAGGGCCCAGGGGCAGTGCCAATTGAGGATCAAGCTCTAATAAATTTTACCACTACACCTCATCCTCCTATGTGTGGCTCCCAAAAAGGTTTTTCTCATGACTTTATGGAAGGACCCTCTTTCCACTGGCAGCATAACTAGAGCAGCAGATACAAAGTATTCATCATAATTATTGGGGCAAGGCTGTGGCTGTAGCAAACATTTGGTGTTAGATGAAGTGTTTAGAAATACCAGAATATTCAACTTTTTAAAAGAAAATGGAATGTGTGTACATCAGAGACAGATCACATATATTTACTATTTCATTTGCTTGATTTGTTTCTTTAAAAAACATAGTAGGATCTCCTCGTTTGGGTATCTTCTTTGAATTATTCCAAGATGGTTCCCTTTGCATTTCATTTGATTTCATACCCGTTTACATATTAACCATTTAATAAGGAAATATCTCTTTAAGGTGACAATGAGTCATTTTCTTGGAATCCCCATTAGGTCCTACCAGATGAGTTAAAGGAAACAATTTACACAAAGCCAAACCTAATGCAATGCTTTTGGGGAGCACTACATGGCTCAAACAATGTGTTCATATATTTCACATGGCAGAAGTATTTTCCCACAGAGGAGCATGAGGAAAGCTCTTATTTTGAGAAAAGATTCAAACAAATTCTCCTGTTCAGATTAATTTTGATGTATATTCTCTCTTTTCTATTCTGTTCTTCAATGCCCCATGAACCAGAGATTTAATCTCCCTTTGGTGGAAATGAGAGATGAAATAACTTAAAAATTATGGAGAGGTGTGTGTGTGTGTGTGGGGGGGGGGGGGTAGCCCATGTTATCACAAGCCGAGCGTTATTTATATATTACTTCAATATATTAAATAAAATTTTATTTAAATTAGGCTCCCAAATAACAAATACCAACCTCACATACTGAGGTGAATGCAAATTGAGTAATTTTAAACAAGAAGAAACATTTTTAGAAGCTGTAAAATGAAGAGTAATTGCACTCATTTAGGTAACTATCAAATCTATAGGCTATAGCTTTCAAGTGAATTAAGCATTGAAGGATAGATTTGTTTGACAGTTTGCTGAAGAGCCCCTCTGAATTGGAGCATATTTGGTTGATATGCACGTGTACAAGACCAACTACTTTGAAAATGAAGTGCTGTGAAAAATGTCAAGAGATCAATTTGGTACAATCATTGCTCTGGACTTAAGCACTGTGGAATGAAGTACAGTAAATTATTGAAGTGTCTTGTTTTGAAGGGCACATTAAATAGCATTTAATTATATCTGTTCAAAACATGAAGACATTTTTAATGCAATATCCAAAATGTCTAAAATTAGAATGAAAAATCTGTTTGAAACATTTGTATGCTCACAGAGACACACTAAGGATGTCAGAACTTTCCAAATAAAGATTCCATTAACTCTCACATTTAGTGATTTAGCTATTGATAATCTTACCACCAAATTCCTATTGACTATGTGAGCTCCAGTTGTTGACACCTCAAACAATTTCTATTTACTCTTACTTAGCATGATGCCTATAGCCCTGCAGGGAGCCTTTTAAAATTCACACAGTTAATTAATTTCTTCTCTCTGGGGAAGTGTTATTCCAGTAAAAAGAGATGAGAAAGAGTTTATTAAATGGTGCTATAAACCAGACAGTAATATTATAGAAAGGATATGTATAAAAGAAGAGACCAGAAGAAATTTTGTGATTAAAAAAAATACCTAAAACTTTGAAAAACAACACTGGGAAGATAGAAGGTCCTCTCAATGCCCTATTTTAACAGAGTGTTCAAAGATCATCTAAATATCTAGAAGAATATTTATTTGTCTTATGTGTTATCTACTATTGGCTAAAGATCAATACTCTGCAAAGTTACTTGATTACTTGTAGATTTTTTGTCAGGTTAAATGCAAATTGTTCTATTAGAAAATATAACGTCAAACGTTAGATTTTATTGTCCTGAAGGACATCAATCAGTTTGATTTCTAACTAAGTAACCTTATTTTAGTGTAACATTCATTTATTTACTGATAAATACCCAGGTATTCAAGAGCTCTTTGAATTAAATATATTCTGCTATATCCCTCATGGATTAGTTTATTTCACTTTTATAAATGTCATTATATATTATATGATAGCTATGGTGGAATGTACCTGGTAAGTAGGTAAAGGGAACTACATTTTTTATATCTTTGAACCTAAACTTCATGGTGTACCTTTACTATTTTGTAATACATTCTGAATATCTGTATTTAGGGGATACAATATCCTAATGTTGAGCACACAGTTAGACATGAGCAGAGCAGGAATGACAGCCCAGGTACAAAAAGATGTCACCAGGAAAGAAAGTCCCCGGTGCCTAGTAATGGGCAAAGAAACTAGAAAAACAGGTATTGCAGGCTAGGACCTCATCCCAGGGCAACCATACAAGTCTCAGAAAAATTTTTTTCTCAGGATACTGCAAGAAGCACTCCCAAGAGTAACAGGTGGGGACGAGGAACTCTCCCCACCAATAACAAACTGATTGGTCTGTTATTCAAACATGCAAACAAAAAGCAGATGAATTTGACCTTAAGGCTCATTGGAAGCATTCTTCCAATGGCATTCTGGATTCCACACGATAAATGCTGTCACTGCTCAATTTATCAATAGATTATCTACTGAGACTAGTAAGGTAATAAAAAGGCAGAACATAGGATGTGAGGACACCTGTTTGACTGAACTCATGACCACAGCTGAGCACTGTGAAAGAACTTAAAACAAGATCATAAACAAAGGTCTGACAAAATATTAGCCTTAGAGTTACAACTCCAAGGCCCAAGGCCTAGAATAACAACTGGGCCTCCCCCATGGCAGCCTGCTAGGGCCTTTCATCAAAAGGTTGGCCCTGGAGATATTTTATCTGTAATCAACTTGGGCACTTGAGAAAAAAATTATCCTCAAAGGTTCTATGAAAATTCCACAATGTCCCCAAAGAAGAGCCCCCACATGCCCCCTCCTCAAACCGATGAGACTCCTAGGGACCTTCTGGTAAGGTACTATTCCCTTAAACAGGCAAGGGGAAACAAAAATTAAAATTAATGCAAAACTGCCAAATTCTGGGCTATGTTTTCCACTTTAAACCCCAGTCTCATAGGACAATAAACCCCCAAGTGGAAAAAAAAAAGTTTCCATAGTGAGAGTATCTAATGCAATTCAAGGAGAATTTTTTTCTCAACCATTACAAATGACTTGGAGACATTTTACTGAAGAAACATTTCTTTTTGCTACATAGTACAGCCCCAGTCAATCTATTAGGTAGAGATCTCCTTTCCAAAAGGAAAGGGCTGATACGTTTTGCCTTCAATGAATAGTTCATCTTAGAATTCCCTGACCAACCCGAGCCTGGTCTTTTATGTTCTTTACAATATGTCCTGGTTATAGAAGAGAAAGTATTCCACCAAAGGTCCCCCAATTTAACAACGGTGCCTGAAAGCCTGTGGCTACCTCTAATACTGATCTTGGGAGAATAAAAAGTGCAGAGTGTATAAAAATTTGAGTAGACATAACTAAACCCCTTCCCAAACTGCCTCAACATCTATTCAATCCTGAGGCCATACAAGGCATCACACCCATAGTAGAAGACCTAACTGCTCAGGGATTAATCAGTCCCTGCACCAGCCCCTTTAAAATGCCGGTTTTGCCATTCCAGAAACCTAACAGGTATAGATGATGATTTGTCCAGGATTTGAGAGTTATTGACAAGATAGTTATTCCCCCCTTTCCCAGTTGTTCTAAACTTTAACACCTTTGGAAGAGAGACTGTTTCACAAGTGAAAACTGTCTGTCCTGCAAGCTGGACACCCCCTCCTCCCCCAGAGACTGCCTGATTGTAATTTTTGTAATTGATGTTTATTCTGACATAAATCAGAACCCTTCCTTGCTTTGTGCTGGTTACTGGAATAAGCTGTTGTCCTGATATCGTGACCTGTTCAAGAATGTAATTTCCTGTACCTGGTAGCATTCACATATTAGTACCTGTGACTACCCCCCACCCCTTCACTCTATATAATATTCTAGCACCTGCCAAATGGCACAGGTGTCTATTTCACCTAGCAGCTGCCCAAGAGATTTCTCATCTGTAGTTTTTCCTTAATAAACTCTATTAAATACCAAACTTGAGTGGCCAGCCCCTTTGTTCAGTCTTTCCCTCCCCTCTGCTTATGGAAGTAGTCCAGTCTCGCAGTTTTCCCTAGGTCTGCACGTACAAACAATTCCCTTTATCACAGACTCCACCTGACTCAAAGTGTTACTGTCATAAACTTTTGTTAAGCCCTTTTTAAATATATATATATATTTAAATATATATATATATATATATATATATATATATAGTTTTTTTAATTGATTTTAGAGAGAGAGAAAGAGAGAGAGAGGGAAAAAGAGATAGAAATATCGGTGAGAGAGAACATCGGTTGGCCGCCTCCTGCATGCCCCCAACTGGGGATCAGGCCCACAACCTGGGCATGTGCCCTGACTGAAAATTGAACTGGCAACATCTTGGTTGATGGGTCAATATTCAACCACTGACCCACACAAGCTGGGCCCTCTGTTAAGCATTCCTGTAGACCCCAACAGCCCAAAATGATTTGCCTACTTGAAATAATCAACTAATCAACTGTATACATACACACACCAGAATAGTTATGCCCCAAGGGTTCACTGAGTCCCTCTCTAATTTTTTTCAAATGCTCCATCAAGATTTAGGTATGTTCTAGTTCCCCAGGAAACCAACTCTTTCACAATATTTAGCTGATCTCTTGCTCTGCTCAGTTACCAAAGAGGCCTCCATAAAGAAGTCCATGTATTTGTTACAGCAATTAGATGTTAAAAAGCCCATCAAGAATTCCATGTATTTATTACAACAATTTGATAAAAGCAGACATAAAGTCTCGAAGGACAAATTACAACTATCTCTAAACATTGTTCATTACACAGGTCATAATTGAAGCTCTGAAAGAATCCAGCTATCTCCAAAAAATCTTAAGCTAATCCAAGAATTTCCTAGGACCACAAACAAATGACAGCTTTGCGGACTACTAGGCCCAGCTGGCTCTCGCAGATTATGGTTTCCTAATGTTTTTCAATTGACTTGCCCATTCGATGAACTTACTAAAAGTTCAGTCCCTGAGCCCCTTCCTTGGGAAGATAAACATGAGCAGTTGTTTACATGACTAAGACAACCACTGCAAGAATTGTATGCCCTAGTATTACCTAACTGTACAATCCTTTCCACCTTATTTGTACATGAAAGTGATAAACCAAGCTCTGGGAATACTCATGCAAGAAAACTGCAATAAACATAGGTCTATTGCCTATTATAGTATACAACTTGATTCCGTTGCTCTTGCCTATCCCAACTGCCTCAAGGCTATAGCTGCTGCTGTTGCAAAGTTTATAGAAGCCTCAACGGGTTTAATTTTAGACAGTGACATGTATTTACAAACTCCACATGCTCTCCAATGTCTCCCTAACTCTGAATAGACTCAACATTTCTTTGCAAGCCGACCTCCTATGAGATATTCTAGTTCTATCACTTCATCTGTATCTCAAATGTTGTTACAACATCCCCAATCCTGCTGTTATTACCCAAAGCTGAAGAAGGAGTAGGCAAGAATTTCTTAGGAGGTTATAATGTCCCATTTCATGACACTGTGTCCAGATTTATGAGACCCGCTTTGATCAATCCTGATCTAATTTTGTGTGTTGATAGATCGTGTTGTAAAACTGAGATAGAAAAATTATAAGCTGGTATATGCTATTGCCACCAAATATACACTATTTGAGAGAGGAAATGTCCCACAAGTTAAATCAGCCTAATGAGCAGCGCTTGAAGCCCTCACTAGAGCATGCCAGTCATCAAAAGGGAAGATTGTTAATACTTAAACTGGCAGCTGATATACCTTTAGGGTCAACCATGATTTTGAAATATGGAAACAAAGGTGTTTTATTATGTCCACTGGGACTCCGATGAAAAATGGGCAAGTAAACGACCTTCTTACTGTTCTTCTCTCACCTTCTGAAATCACTATCATCAAAATTAAGGACATTAAAAAAAACTGAACCTGAATATCAGAGAAATGTGCTAGCTGACTTCAATGCAGAGCAGCAACTAAAGGCTCTGTACAGGTTGTGGCACACATGGATGAAGTCAATTCTGCATTCCTTCACCCATCATGATACATTTGACTTAAATTATAAATAGACATTGGAGGGGAAATGGAGAGACATCTATAAAATATCAAAAACTGTTTATCATCAATGTTTGTCTTCTCAGGTCCTAATCCTGAAAATATATATATATATTTTACTCCTAGAGGCATCAAATCTCTCTCTGGCCCCACTGAGCATTTATAGCAGGATTTCATTCAACTGCCATTTAGTATAGGTTATCAATATGTTCTTGTAGAATGTATGTTTTCCGGATGGGTTGAAGCCTTCCCTGCCACAACGCTGATGTTCACTTGGGGTGTTCCTTCTATAATCTTCAGTGACAAAGACACCCACTTCACTGGGAAAATCATACAAACCTTAAGGTAAGCCTTACAAAACTCTTGGAATTATCACAGTCATTAGCACCTTCAATCATCAGGCAAGGTTGAAAAAACTAATGGGATCCTCAAACTTAAAAATCTTTGACCTGCTGAAACTACTGGACTCCCTTGGCCTAAGGTGTTACCTCTGGCCTTGCTGGTTATTCACAGTATCAGCTTTGGGAAACACAAACTCATTCCATTTGAGATAGTCACTGGTAGACCAATGTATACAATGTAACTTTCTGATGATCCCTTGTTGATATATGCTAGTATGACTAGGTACTCTAAGTCTTTAATATCAATGCTAAAGCCTATTATCAAGAAGTTAAAGATGCTTTTATAGATCCCAATTCAAAGAATCCCGTTGGTCACCGTTTAGAAGCTGGTGACCAGGTACTATGGAAATATCATTTAGGGAAAACAGCTCTTGAGCCCTATAGGAAAGGGCCTTACCAAGTGTTCTTGACTAGTGATACTGCTGCAAAGCTAGAAGGTGTTGAGCCTTGGAGACACATCTCACAGCTAATGAAGGCTCTGCCTGCTATCTGGTGGGGTACAATGTTGGATGCATCCAAATTAAATTGAGGGGAAGAGAAGCAGCTGGTATCAAGGTAGACTGCTCTCACCTAAGACACTGGATCAACACTTGGGACTTGAACTAAATACAAAGCCCATTCTTCTTCTCTTTCTTTCTTTTACTCTGGCATTTGCCTGGAGAGGTAATACCCACATCCTTCTCTCTCAGGACATTGCTAAAGGCAGTAATCTTTTAGACTGCTGGATTTGCCATCAAAGATTCTGGTCTATCTATGACACCTTGGCCCTCCCTGTGACCAGTTTTTCTTCTATTTCCAATGTTACCACAAACTATGATCAATCCTCTTATACGTCTTTTACAGAGTTCCACTTTTACGACAAGAACATCTTGTGCCTCGTTTGTACCTTTCTCTGATTTTATTTATTATTATCATGATTTTCTTTAAATTTTTTTTTCCTTTATTCATTTTAGAGAGAGGAAGTGCGATGGAGAGAGAGATAGAAACATTGATGAGAGAGAACATCGATTGGCTGCCTCCTGCATGTCCCCCACTGGGGATAAGGCCCACAACCTGGGTATGTGTCCTGACCAGGAGTCGAACTGACAACCTTTTAGTGCATGTGTCGATGCTCAGCCACTAAGCCACACCAGTTGGGCATAAGCTTTAGATGAATAGTATTCTCTCAAATGTTTTAAATGTGTGTTTGCAGCCTCTAACCATTAAGCAAATGATCTCCCTAACACTGGGATGTCAGAAAAAAAGAAAAGAATGACTGACTTAAGAAATATGAATCTGAAACCATAACCTTTGAATATCACAGAGATTAAAGCAATAAAAACAAAACATCATGAACTATGGAAACCGCAGAAGAAGTCAACAAAATTTATAAAGCTGAGAGAACTAGAGTGCTAGCTGAGAGTGTCAATATGTCTTAAATTTTTATCACATCTCTCAGTTAAGCTGAAAGTCTTGATTGTTAAAAAGAGATGACAAGTACAAAATGGAGTCACTCATGCCATGCCCCATGTCAGCAAACCAAGATTTAATACTTGACCTATTGCAATTTCAGCTTCTAGGAATGTAACCTTTAACCAGTCAACATAGAATTACCTGGTTGGTCAGCACTAGAGAGATAATCCAGCTGATAGGCCTCTTCTTTGCTCCTTAGGAGGACACCCTTACCAGAAGCAATGCATTCTTTATAATTTTCTTTTCATCCATCCCTTTCTGACTTTAAAAGCTTTTCTTTTCTACAGTTTCACAGAGCAACTTTCTATGTACTAGATGGGATGAAAACTGATTCATGAACCATCGAATAAAGTAAATTGATCTTGAAATTTACTCAATTTAACTTTTGTTATTTAACAGTATATAACATTAGAATAGATGTACACTTAGTAATAAATCCATGTTTATTATGGAATATATGCATAATATAAAAACCAACTTCTTTTCTGGATGTGCTATTTTAAAAGTTACATCAAAAAGTTTAATTTTCTTGTAATAAATAAATAAAATGAATTGCATAAGATAAATAAATTCATATATGTTTTCAAAAATTGTAAATATTTTTAGTACTTTGTGAATTAGAACAGGCTGAATTTTTGCTATAAATGGTGGAAGTAGAAATTAAAAATACAAAAAAAGATTCATCTGAGTGTTTCACTTTAGTTTCAAAACAGTTTATTTCTAAACTCTCTGAGGTATTAATACTATGACAGCATGAGCATGGCTTTAATATATACTCACTGTGATATGAGTGAAATATATCAAAACTTGGAAAAAAGCAACAAAAATTTCTTCATTAATATGCGATCTCTGCTATCTTAGAAATAGTACCCTAAGACAATACCAGAACAGAAGATACATATGCATGATCAAGGAGTAGACTTTATTGTATATAAGTCTTCCCTAAAAAAGGAAAGAAGGGAGAAATGTGAAATTTAACTATATTTTATCAGTTATAAAAATATCACTGGATGAATTTTATCTTTATAAAACTATGATCATATTTATATGCCCAGAGCGTTTTCAAATTGATCATAGAATAATATGCTATAGAATGCATTTAATCCTATAAAAGAAAATATATACTTTGCTTTTCAAGATAGTTTAACCCAAATAATAACCTGCAAACATACCCTGCTTACTCCATGCTTCAGATAGTCCAAAATGCAGTTTCTAGAGCCCCAACCTACACTTACAGAATCCTAATATTTGGGCATTGTCCAAAAACTATATTTTAAACAAGCTCTTCGGATAATTCTTATGAATGTTTGCAGACCAATGTTTGAAGTCGTTGGTGTTGAGGAATGGGGCATACATTACTTGAAACTATGGTTGAGATCAAGTTCTGGAAAGCTCTGTTACACCATAAGAATGAAGTATTCAAGGGACTTAAAAAATGAATAAGCAGTTTATATTCTAAATCCAAGTCATGGACTTTTTATACCCCACAAAAAGACTACCAATCATTTATTACACCAAAATTGTTCTTAATTTTTTTCTCTTTAGATATATGTGATTTATTTGATTTCTAAGCATGAATCATGCACTTGTAATATTGCCAATGATTTAGAAAGTTGTAATTGCCTTGTCCACTATTATATTTTCTAAGTTATTTGTTTCTTCTTTCAGAGTTATAAAGTTTTATTTTAATACCTCTAATAAGATGCATAGTTTATGTATTCTAGGTTATTATTTTATTTGAATTAATGCTTGGAATCATTAATTTTGTTTGTTTCACAATTTTATATATAGTATCTTGAAAGTATTCAATGTCATATATTATATATGTTTACATTTTGAATATTGACTAGGGTTTGAAATTATTATAAACTGGAATCTGAAATATAGAGTTTAATGTTCATTTTTAAGGCCAAATGTGGATTGCAGTTGAGTTTTTACTTCTAAATTCAAACATGAATCTTAACTTGTAAATATACAAGAGTAGATTTCAGAGTTTACTGAAAAAAACTGCTTACACTTTAAAATGTTAAAATAATTACATTACTTACTATTATGCTATGTCATTATAATATATAATATTAATCTGATATTTATGTCATCTTTGCTGAAATTTCATTTGACTTTAGAAACATGACTTAAGGAAAACAATGTATTTTATGTGTTTTATAGTCCATAAATTGTTTGTTTCTTTTCAATGTGTATTTATTTTTATGTGCAATAAAGCATGAGTTGTCAATTGAATATGTTGAAATGCATAATCTTTAAAACTTTTATGAAGAACTCTGCAAATAGCACATCTTTTTCTATATAGTTTCAACTAACAGTCAGTGGGTAGTTAAAATTATAGCTACAGTTGGAGTCCATGTTTCACTAAAAAGTCTGAAAATAACTTCTGCAGCATGGTTGCCTGCTTCAGATAATCTCTTGATTGAAAAGACTGTAAAAAAAAATTGTTTTCACTAAATCATTGATGATTTGGGCAGTTGAGCCTCTGAGGTTAACTTAAGATGGAACAGAGAGAGAACACTGGAAGAAGAACTAAATAGTCCTGAAAGACATCAGAAAGGTAGAGCAGTTAGTACCTACTGCCTAACGGCAACTATGTATCTTCCCTGGAGGCTAATTCCTATTTTAACTTGAAATCCACCATTTTGTTTCTTACTAATAGGAATTTCTATAGAAAATATTAAAATCATAAAAATGGAAACAAACCATACAAAGAAGAATAAGTATACTGCACATCAGTTTTCTTATTATATAAACAATAGTGATACATATAATTTAAAAAGCAATATGGGAAATAATGTACATACTCCAAACTATTCACGTGATTTTTTTTTTTTTTATCCTCACTCAAGGACATTTTTCCATTTTTTGTTCAGACAAAGTGGGAGGGAGAGGGAGAAAAACAAAAACATCGATGTGAAAGGGACACATCGAATGGCTGCCACCCGCACAACCAACCAGGGCCAGGGACAAACTGCAAGTGAGGTACGCGCCCTTAGCGGGAACCGAACCCGGGTCTCTCTGGACCGCAGGCCGACGCTCTAACCGCTGAGCCAAACTGGCCAGGGCCCATTCACATGATTTTTAAAAGATCTACAACAACTTTGTGCTTAGTGAAATAATATCTGGCCTTGGCTAGTTTGGCTCAGCAGTTAGAGTGTTTGCCAGCAGATCAAAGGGTCAAGGGTTTGATTCTGGGTCAAGTGCAAGTACCTGTGTTGTAGGTTTGGCGACCACTCAGGTCTCTCTCACATCAAAGTCTCTCTCTCTCTCTCTCTCTCTCTCTCTCTCTCTCTCTCTCTCTTCCTCTTTCTTCCCCTCCCTCCCTTCCATTCCCTCTAAAAGTCAATGGAAAAATAGCCTCGGGTGAGGATTAACAACAGCAACAACAAAAGTATCTGTGTGGGTGGCATTGTGATTAGGAAGGTGCTATTTTGCGTAGCTGACTACTGAGTTTATAGTGTGACAACTCTGCTCACATCCAGAGTCTGGGTGGACATTTATATAAAAACTTGAGTTTAGGATTCCTGCCATTCTTGGGATTAGTTGCTGCTTTTCTTTTCCCAGGGCCCCTTGTAAAATGACCACTTGCAGTTAGCCCAGGAAAAGTCACTGGCCCTGTATGTAGTGAGTTCTTGCTACACTGCTCCCGATCTCCTGCACACCTGTGACCTGGGATGGAGGACTGCACGGCCCTTCCCTGGCTCACCGAGACCCATCTGGGATCTGTACATAAGAAACTTTGGATTTCACTTCTTTGGTGTCAGCATGTTGAAACTGTACCTTCAGTCAAAACAATCCTGGGTATTTTGCTTCACTAAAGCACGAGCTTGGTTGTCAAGGGAGCTACCTGCCCACCTTGTGGCTTGTGCCACCTCACTCAGCAAGTCTTAATCTTAATCTTAAATTTAGTACACCAGCTATGGGCCCCCAACACAGACCTCCTATGTTAGAATCATTTCACTGTCATTTGTGAGAAAAATATTATTTCTAGAAAAATTCAATAAGGAATTTCACATTTTACTTTTCCCATCTCTCTCTCTCTCCCCCTCCCCCTTCTTCTCTTTCTTCCCTCCCCCTCCCTTTCACTCACTGAATTTTTCCACTAAAGCAGTTCAATAGATGCAAACATAGCACAACAAAACAATGTAACAAAAAATCACCACTTATGGACAACTGAGCATTGAAAACAAACTGGTGAAAGGGATAACTTGCAGCTGATACTCTACATTATCAAGACATCATGTATTTTTGTTGTGTGATTTTGATGTCTTGAGATGTGATAACAATTCAAATAAAATACTAAAGAGCTATAGATTTATAATACTTCGGCATCTTTTGCCCACTCTCTACAATATTATAGATAAACAGAAGATTTGGAAGTTACAACTCAGTGGTTAAGTGAATTAGTTCTGGTGCTGGAGCACCTGATTTCAGATTCTTCTGTATCCCTGACTACCTCTGGAGGACAAGTGGCTTAATATCCAATTCCTTCTTCTCTATTTGTAAATTATACATACAACAGCATGTATTTTGGAAGGTTTTATAATGATTATTACATTAGAATGGTATCCAACTCATCTTAAATGCTATTGAAGTATGAGTTGTTATCAGCAAATCAAAATTACATATGGCATGATGCTGAAGAAGGGACAGTAAATCTGTAGCAATGTGCTTTCATATCTATCCACAAACAATTAAAAATCAGAATCATTATTGACCTTAACTAGATTAAATAAGAATAACTTTTAGGTTTTATATGAGTAAAACATGTCATTTAAGAAAACACAAAACAAAATTAGCACATAGAACAAGAGCTCTGGCATTAGGATAACTGAGTTCATAGTCTATTCTTTCACTGGCTAGCTGTGTTACCTTAACAAGTAATGTTTTTGTCTCAGCTTCTCTATCTACAAAATGGAAGTCAAGATGTAACATAACTCACCAATCTGTTTTGATTTAATTAATGAAAAGCAAATATGACAAGCCTGGTTGGTGTGGCTCAGTGGTTGAGCATAGATCTATGCACCAAGAGGTCACCAGTTCAATTCCCAGACAGGGTACATGCCCAGGTTGTGGGCCAGATCCCCAGTGAGGGGCATGCAGGAGGCAGGCAATCAATGTTCTCTCTCATCGATGTTTCTGTCTCTCTCTCCCTCTCCCTTTCTCTCTCTATAAAAATCAAATAAACTAAAAAACAAACAAACAAATACAACAAAACCTGAGGTTCAGTGAAGGTTCAATGGAAGAGAAACTCTACTATTAGTGTTAATGTTATTAGTGGTATTGCTAATATCTTATGCTATCTCATTTCATCTTCAAAATCATCTCCAAATAACTTTGTGAGCTATTAACAGAATCACCTGGTTGATGAGAAAAATATGGTGCAGAGAGATAAATCATAACTGATTCAACTGAAACTGGAACTCAAATCTATTTCGGCCCAGAATATCTTCCCTCCATTACATCAGCAGGGTTGTGCAGGGAATTGTGGGGGTGCTGGAGGTCCTTGAAGGAGTCTGAGAGATCAGAACTATTTTTATAATCTACTATATTATTTTACTTTTCCACTTTCATTCCCTCTTGATTGTACTGTGGAGTTTTCCAGAGACCATGAGAGATGTGCTATTGTGACAGGTTAACCATAGAGAAATATATCCACAAGTTGCCTTCTATTAAGTCAGACTTTAAAGAGATTTGCAAAAGTGTGAAACAATGTCACCCTTTTTCCTATGGTTTTGTTCTTGAAAATAGTTATTTTTCATAAATCAGGTGACAAGATAATGTGCAATAATTTTGTGTTATAAAATTAAATAAATATTTTTTATAATTTCTTACTTTTGATTTTTTTATATAGTAAATATAGATAGATATAATCCACTTAAACCAAACTCTATAATGTAAGAATGTTTGAGAACACAAGTTTTCAGAACCACTGTATTATGCCATTTTATTTCAATCAGCCACACAGATGGCAAGTGCAACATGAATTCTTACTAACCATATGTTTCTTCTTAAAAGAAAAACAACACTCAAACTGCTTAACTCACATCTTTGGTTAAGGTATTTCTAATTATTAGACTACTCAGTCTTCATCACCTAAGATTGGGCTCAAACTAGGCATCTGAATCAGGCCAGCTAATCATATTCTCTCCTGGGAACCTAGAATTTACATTCTGATTGATAAAGTAATGAGATGACTGTGGGAATTTAAAATGAAAAATTACTTTATATATGATTCAGTATTGGGGACCTGGTGAGCCCAAGTCACAGGTCACATACAAGCACCAAAATTCTGCAGGAGTGGAGACAGCATAAGCAAGCAAAGAAAGCTAGTTGGCAAAAATATCAAAATCGTGAAGAGGTGTAGTGAAAACCCTAACAGTTGGCTTTTCTTTTTCTCATGCCAGTGACTGACTTGAGCTTTGATTGCCAAGGCAGCCACTTCAAAGGGCATCAGCTTCAAAGATGTCTATTTCCAGAGGAAGAGCCACTGAGGCTCCTTTGTTTCATGAGATCTTGATTGATTTTGATAACTGACCATTTGGGCTACTTTTCTTCTCCTCCAAGCTCTAAATTCCATCTGTTCTGTTTTAAATTCACCAGTAAAGAATGACCAGCAAAACCTAGCCCCACCCCCAGGATCCTAATAAAACCAGAACACAAGGCCCGTGTGCTCTCCTCCATCCTCCCGTGACCCTGCTGTGTCTCCATCCCCAGCTTTTCTAGTTTACTTCAGGGCCTGTAGGTAATAGATTCTTTTTTTCCCTCAAAGTTTTCTTATAGATTCCACTGTAATCATAAGAAGAACCACATTAATTTGTTCAGTCAATTCAATGCTTTGGTAAGCAGGGGTGTGTGTCTGAAAGTGGGGGTGATGGACCCCGTCCCCAGGCATTTCTAGCACACAGCTTTATACCCATAGACTGAGATCAGCACAATACAAGAGGACATGGGGACAGAAAGAGGCAAGAGGCAATCATTTTGGTTTCTGAGTAAGAAAAAACAAACTTGATTACTAACATCCAGTGCCAGCCTCCCCAGGGCTGGGTAAATTTTATTTCCTGACTTAGGATGTTCCTACATTGGCTGTGTTTCTTACAATCAATCTTTCTCTTTTGGATGTGTATTACATTGAGAACATATCTATTTTCATAATAAATTTTCACTGAAATATAACACACATAGGAGGACACAAACCTTTTAATATACACAATAATGATGTTTACAAAGCGAAAGCATTTGTGTGGTCACTGTCCAGCTCCAAAATTAAAACGTTACTAGCATTCCAGATGCCTTGCACAATTTCCCTCAGGTCATTGGTCCCTTACTAAAGGAACACTTGACCTTAACTTTTATCTCTAAAGATTACCTCAGCTATATATGAGCCTGAAATAATTAAATGGTATGAGATGTTATTACTGTGAGTGTCTTCTTGTACTCAACACCGTATACATGAGAATTATCTATGCCACAATGTATAGTAGTAATTTAATCTTTTGAATGCTGCACCATATTGCATTTGATGTATGTATAAATGGTTTTTATGCATACTACTGTTGACACACATGGTGATGTTTCTGGTTGGAGGCTATAATCAATAATGTCACTGTAAACATTCATGTACTCATCTTTGGATGCACCTATGTATATGAGTTATTTCTGTGAAACATAAACATGTAGCTAGGAGTAGAATGACTGAAAATATTCCCAGCTCTGCAATGTAGCTGTCCCTCTTTTTCTACTGGATTATAGGACTCTACAGATTCTCATATGATTACTTTGCCACATATACTGTTACATGTATATATATTTCCTCTGTGAATTGTTTTTTCCTTTATTAATGGTATGTTTTGATGAACAGCGTTATTAATTTAAAACATGTCTATTTACTAATGTTTCCTTTAACAATGCCTTCTTTGTACATTAAAAAACAAGTTATGATAATATTCTCCTATGTATTTATTCAAAGCTGTATTATTTTAAAATTGACTTTTAGATCATTAAACAACGTATAAAAATAGCTAAGTTGAGCTCTGGCCAGTTTTACTCAGAGGTTAGAACATCGGCCTGAGAGCCAGAAACTTGCAGACTTGATTCTGGTCAAGGGCATGTACCTTGGTTGCTGTTAAATCTCTGACCTTGGCCAGGGTAGTTTGGGAGGCAAATTTTTTGTGAAATGTAGGTTCAATTGATAAGGAACCATTTATTAAAAAGATCATGCTTATAATATTGCATGGTATGGCCACCACTGATGTCATGTCAGATGGCAGTATCTGTATGAAATGATTCTGATCTCTCTGTTCTATTCCATTATTCTATTGGTTTGTTCTTGAATCTATATCAAATTATTCCCTCTCTTACGATGTAGCATTATAACTACTTTTGATCACAAACAGTGTTAGCCCAGCAAACATATTTTTCTTCGTGATTGTCTTTACTATTTATGAATATTGTATTTTCACACAAATTTTATATTTAGATGTTCATTGTATACAAACATACAAGTGCATGCATGTTGCCAAATTGTTTTAAGTGGAAATTCCACTGAATCTACAAGAATCGTCACATTCACAGTATTTTAATCCTTGGGCATAGCATGTATCTCCTTTTTGTCCTTTTGTTTTCTCTGCACAATGTTTTGAAGGATTTTGTGTTTAGAAGTCTTACATACCTTACATTAGATATATTTCTATGTATTTAATGTTATCCAATGTACATATAAATAGTACTTTTTAATTTTAAATTTCTAAATTTTAGCTACTGTGTAGAAATATAAAATTAGTATTTATATTTTGGCATTTTATCAGCAAATCTGCTAAAATTATTTATCAATTTTAATTATATATTTGTAAATTCTGTTAAATTGTTTATGTACATAGTTCTCTTACCTTCAATAACATTTTTATTTTTTCTTCACCATTTCTTACACTCCTATTTTACTTTCTTTGTACTGGTAGAAACTTCTTATACAATGTTAACTGGAAGTGCTGCTGAGTCATTCTTTTTGCTTTTTATTCTTACCCTAGGATATTTTCCCATTGTTTTCCAGATAGAGTGGGAGGGAGGGAGGGAGGGAGGGAGGGAGGGAGAGAGAGAAACATTGATATGAGATATACATCGACTGGTTGCCTCCCAAACTACCCTGGCCAAGGTCAGAGATTTAACAGCAACCAAGGTACATGCCCTTGACCAGAATCAAGTCTGCAAGTTTCTGGCTCTCAGGCCGATGTTCTAACCTCTGAGTAAAACTGGCCAGAGCTCAACTTAGCTATTTTTATATGTTGTTCGATTCACTGTGCTACTATTTTTAAGAATTTTGCATTTATGTTCAGAGGAGAAACTGGCTCATGTTCTTATTTTGCTGTAATATTATTTGGCCTTAATAAATCATCTTTATTTTCTATGAAAATGTATCTTAAAATGCTGTTATATCAAATTTAAATATTTGAAAGAGTTTACAGCTGATGCTGGAAGGCCTAGGGTTCTCTTTAGGGAAAGATTTTAGTGATATCTGACTTTTTAAGTCAGAGGATTTCTAAGTATAAAGAGATATGAAATGTATGTTGATTTTTATAATGTTTTAATAGATCATGAGGCCACCTCCAATGTAGTTGTGATTTTAAAATGCACATATACAATGTAGAATCTAATAAAAAAGAATGTGAGATATGCCAGACTGTGTCTAACATTTGGGGTTTGTTTCAGAAAAGAATTATATGTGGTATCAGATATACATGTAGACATTTAGAAAGAAAGAAAGAAAGAAAGAAAGAAAGAAAGAAAGAAAGAAAGAAAGAAAGAAAGAAAGAAAGAAAGAAAGAAAGAAAGAAAACTTGCATTGCAAGATGGAGGTGTTAACAAGAAAAGGTCAATTTGGTATCATCTAAGAGTTGTCAAAAGAAGAATTGTATTAGTTTCTAATGGTTACTGTAACAAGTTACCACAGACTTGGTGGCTTAAAGCAACACAAATGTATTGCTTTGTAGTTCTGGAGGTCAATAGTCCATACTGAGTTTTACAGGCTAAAATCTATTCGTTGACAGAGCTGTGTTCCTTCTGGAGATGGAGGAGACTGTTTCTGTGCTGTGTCTGGCTATTAGAAGCCGCCTGCGTTCCCTGGCCTCTGGCCGCTTTCTCTGCCTCAACCTTTGCTTCTACAGTCACATATCCTGTCTTTGACTCGGATCCTCCCGTTCCCTTTGAGACTATACTGGGCTCAGCTGGACAATCCAGGGCATCTTCCTCATGTAAGAGCCTTAGACACATCTGTAAAGTCCTTTCTGCTGTATGACTTCATGTATCTTCATGTCCTGGAGATGAGGATGTGCACATTTTTGGGGCTCACTCAGCCTACCACAATGAACTTGTTGAATATATAGAAATGTTCAATGGCTAAACTCAGTCTAAAGAGTGTTAGTTTGCTGAGAAATAAAATAATTTTGATATTACACAGAAAATGCAGCCATCTAACATTATTCTGACTCAGGATAGAGTTAGTATAGAACACCAATTTATATATTTAAAATAGCAGGTAAACTGCAATCATTTTTCCAGAATAAGTTCTACAACCATTTTTTACAGAGGTACCTACATAGGATAGAAATATAAAAAAAATGATAGTTTCTGAGTGAGTATGGAATCAGAAAAAGAGAAGATTTAGTTATATAATAAAATGCTTTACTGTTAATGAAAAAACATATAGTAAAACATCCATTTCCCTAACAGTGGATAATATCTCTAAAAAGACCACAATATTTATAGTTCATTACTGAATATTCTTTCTTCCTTGTGAATTTATAACATGAGCACTAGGAAACTTTGGCTTCGAGGTCTGCTCTCTGTATCATTCCATTTTATCAAAGCCTCTTCTAAAGATAGTGTTTAATATGCCTGTACATACAAGTCTGAGGATGCTTCTCTCTCATTAAAGTTACAGTACATCTCCACTACAAGATGTGCTGACTTCAGAGGTTTAACTTTTAATAGCAGTGTTTCAATTATTTCAAAATTTTAGCTGGAGTGGCAGAGAAATAAAGGTGGGGGTCAAGTGCAAGCGGGAATCACTCCTGAGTCATGACCATGAGCATGATCCTGACTTCTTATGAAAAACAGTTGTAGAAACTAGAGACATTAAATGTGAATGGGCATTAGCTTCTAGATATGTTTTACACATAAATGAAAAATGATCATATTGAAAAACAGTATAATTTTTTACTCAGTATAAGGAAGAACTCACAAAACTTAGACTTGCTCCAAATTGACCAAAAAGCTTCCTTCAGGAGATAATTGAGTTCCCCGTGATTAAATGGCCTCTAACATTCACTGAATTCTCTTTGGCAGAGGATAGCAGAAATGCTTATAGCATCAGATTCGTGTGAAGTCCCTATAACCTCTGAATTTCTCCCAAAGCTGAGATCCTCTGTTTTCAGAACAGAAACATCAGCTTTGGAAACAATACAAACTCCAGCCTGGGCAAATCTGATCTTCCTGTTATATATAAACTTGCTTTTAACTGACTCACACATTCACCAAGAGAATGGAATGTAATTACATATTTCATTTTTCAAAGTGTTTCCTAGGAGCAAAGTAGGAGAGAGGGACTCTTAATAAAAGAAAAGAAAGATCATTTGAAGGGTTATCACATATAAAATGCCTTAAAGGGCATTGTCTTGCCAACATTTTAATTGGTTGTATTTTTAGCTAAATTCTCTCTTCTCTCAGTCCCATCATTTTGTGGGATGTGAGGAGGAGTAGTAAATGTACAGTTTTATGAATATCAGAGACAATAGGAAAGCACAATAAAACCTAGATGTAATTTGTGCATTTGATACAATAAGTAATATTGGAACAATATGTGATTAACTCTATTCAAAACAAAAGTTTGATGACAGTGCCTGACTTAGCTGAAATAATCATACAGATAGAATTCTACTGGCTTAGTAGACAAAGTACAACATTATTTTTAAAGAATTTTAGTTAATATTAATTTGTCTTTAATTTTTTTTTCTTTATTATTTTTTAGAGAGAGAGGAAGGAAGAGGGAGAGAGAGACAGAAACATCGATGACAGAGCACATCGATTAGCCGCCACCTGCGTGCCCCCAAGTGGGGATCGGGCCCACAACCTGAGAATGTGCCCTGACCGGGATTCAAACCGGCGACCTCTTGGTGCATGGGTCAACATTCAACCACTGAGCCACACCAGCCAGGCAATATTAGTTTGCCTTTAGTAGGAATAAAATTCATTCCATAATATATAGTACCCATTATTTTCTGACATATAAAAATAATAAAGTGTAATTTTACTTTTCAAGGATGTGGAAGGGTTTGAAAACAAATATTAATGTAGGGCACAGTCTAATATCCTTAAAATTAGAATTAGGCATTTGGGTGAACATAAAGTCTGTGACCCCCATGAGTATTGCCTCCGGGTAGTTACCTTCCTGTGTCAACCCTTCTGACATCAACTAGTGTCAAACTACACAACCAATAAGAGTATTGTAGAAATTATAGAGTGTGGCCGTGGCTCAGCGGTTAGAGCATCGGCCTGTGGTCCAGAGAGACCTAGGTTCGTTTCCCGCTAAGGGCACGTATCTCAGTTGCAGTTTGTCCCGAGCCCTGGTTGGGTCGTGTGGGTGGCGACCACTCGATGTGTCCCTTTCACGTCAATGTTTCTCTCTCTCTCTCTTCCTCCCACTCTATCTGAACAAAATATCAAAAACTGTCCTTGGGTGAGAATAAAAAAAAGAAAAGAAAAGAAATTATGGAGTGTGACTTTCATGACAGTTTCTACCTTGTGTTCTCTTGGATTGTTAACTCTTAAGGAAAACAGCTACCACATCATATGGACTCTCAAGTAGAAGTCCAGATGGAAAGAAGCTGAGGCTTCTGCCAACCACCAGCAACAGGTAGGTAAGAGTGTCTTTCACACACGGTTAAAATTTCAGAAGATGGAAGCCCCTGCTAATACTTCTTATAGGTGACTTTATAAAAAAACCTGAGCCCAAACTGCACAATTTATCTGCTCCTGATTTCTTGACACACAGAAAAAAATGTGAGATATTAAGAATTATTGTTACTCATGTTGTTGATTTTTGGAGAAAAAATACTGTATAAAAATGTATTTGTGTAAATGCAAATATTTGTATAAATTATGCTAATCAGTTCACTGAAACACTGCCATAGTGAAAAATTCTGACCCGAATAGCCTTTGCCAGTTGTCACATGATTCTTACATATAGAAAATTACTGAATCCCAGAGGGGAACTTTAATTATCCTCACCCGAGAACATTTTTTTCTCCATATTTTTGTTTAGATAGAGCGGGAGGAAGAGAGAGAGAGAAACATCGATGTGAAAGGGACACATCCAGTGGCTGCCAACCACACAACCCAACCAGGGCCACGGACAAACTGCAACCAAAGTACATACCCTTAGCGGTTTCTCTGGACCACAGGCTGACACTCCAACTGCTGAGCCAAACTGGCTAGGGCTCAGAGGGGAACTTTAAAAAGAAAGGGACAAGTTTACATTCAGGGCCACATAAAGTGACACAATTTAATAATGATTTTAAAAAATATTCCTAGCTTATAGACAGAAATGATAGATGTACACACACAATTATTTAAGCCACAGATTACAAAAGGGTTAAGAAAAAAATGAGTAAGGGGACAATTGTAAAGGAACTTCAGTCTGGTTTACTACATTCAGAAATGGTATAGACAACCAAGGAAGTTTGGCTGAAGTTATTGTGACCCTTCTACACATGTTAGTTGCTCTTTCTGATTGATTTATTATCTTTTATGGAGTTATTAATTTTGAAATTTGGTAGAGAATGACTTCTAGACTGATTGTACTGTTGTAGAGTAAGATATTTTATATAAATTTTTTAAATACAAGGAGAGATGCAAGGATTCTCTAATTTCTAAACATTCTAAAACACGGTATCTGTAATCATTTGAAGAAAATCCACTGATAATTTCAAATTGGATTTATTTTATTTTTATTAACTTCTTATTTACATGCACATAAAATATAAGTACTTGAATATTTTGATGCAATAATTAATAGGAACTGATATTTTATATAAACATAGGATTTTATTCAAAATTTGAGAGACTTCAATGAGTTAAATGGACGTATTTTTGTCTATTTATTCTTTTAATTATCTATTTCATATGAGAAATAGATATGTTGAATAAGTGATATACTAGGAAAATGACCCAATATTAGTTTTTAAGGATT
The DNA here is from genome assembly GCF_014108415.1 of Molossus molossus. NCBI lineage: Eukaryota > Metazoa > Chordata > Mammalia > Chiroptera > Molossidae > Molossus > Molossus molossus. The sequence continues at coordinate 24,189,999 of NW_023425366.1, read as the reverse complement.
AAGTAAATACCTGGCCACTTCCAAAAACAAGAGGAGGAAGGATTTCAACATTTGTAACTTGAGTTTTTTAATCAATAAAATGCATGCATTTAAATTCCTATCACGCTAATGTATTCCTTATGTTTTCTATGGAGATCTTTTGTATTATTAGATAAAATTACAAAAACAGTTCTGGCCAGTTTGGCTCAGGGTTAAAGTGCCAGCCCTCGGACTAAAGGCACGTGGTTTCAATTTATGTAAGGCACGTACCTGAGTTTCAGGTTTGATTCCCAGCCCCAGCTGGGGTTGTGTAGGAGACAACCAATCAATGTCTCTCTCTCACATTGATGGTTCTCTCTCTCTCTCTCCTTCAATCCCTTCTACTCTATCTAAAAACACCAGAGGAAAAATATCCTTGGGTGAGAATTAACCAAAAATTAAAAATAAAAGAAGAAATAACACATGCATTGTCAGCTGGAAAAAAAATTGAAACTTTTTTTTGTTTTTATACAACTTTTTCCAAAAGAATCTCCTTTTATCTTCACTATTGTTTATACAATATTTGGAGGCTAGAAAGTCAGTTACATTTGACCTTTCAACATTTCTATCTTCTCTCAGACTTATCCAATATTAGTGAACACCAAAAAGTAATTTATCACTATGTCACACTTGCTTGAAAAATTTCTAAGGGGCTCAAGAAAATGATGAGGTTAGCCTTTAAACCCTGAAAATCCTTAAAGGTGAATTTTTCTCTTTGATGTACATGAATAATTCTCTTTGATGGAAATGTGTGTATGGGTCTTCATTCTCATGCTAATCTTTAGGCTTGAGGTAGCCTATTGAATATCCTTATTTTAATGAAACCTTGGTTCAAAATGTTCACTTACAAATTATTCTAGATAGTAGATATTTGAGCCTTAGTTCAGATTATGTTTACTACTGGAGTAGAAGCATGTTGGCTGAACTTGTGGGAAAAATATAACAGAAGCAGCAATCAGAGAATAGATCTGAGATTCTCCTTGAAAAAATAAATGAAATTGCAATTAACAGATTTTTTTTTCATAGAATATCTTGGAAACTGATATGGCCTTCAGACAGCTTAAGGAGTCTTCTTGAAGAAGAAGAGCTTAATCTTATTAGGGTCACCATTTTTATACAGAAGTCATTTATCTGAAGAAAGCATTGGACGTGCTTGAAGTTGGCTCTGCTTTGTAATCTTGTGTCTCAAAGAACCAGGGGCTCATATTTAAAATGACAAAGTTCTGATTCTCCATAGGTTCCAAATACCCCAACAATTATACTCCTGCACATTGGTTTCAGAGAAATGAAAACTTCCTTTCACACAAATACATGTATACAAATATTTGTAGCAGGTTACTTTTTATATCCTACAACTGGAAAAACTCTGATATTTTTCAACAGATGGGTAGTTATACAAACTGTGGTACATCCATAACATGTAAAACTACTCAGTAATAAGAAGGATGGACTATTAATAAATACAGAGCTTGTATAAAACACCTGGGAAATAGACTGAATGAAAGAGGGTAAAATGCTAAAAGGTTATGTGTGATACCACTTATATAATAATACCAAAATGACAGAAATATAGAGCTGGAGAACAGAATAATAGTTGCTATAAATTTGGGAGACAGGTGGAGATGGGTGAGCTGAAGGTAAGTTTTATAAAAATATAACACGTTTTGTATCCCACATATGAATGAAATCATAGGGTTCTTGACTTTTCCTATGTGACTAAAGATGAAAACCATAAATGAACAAACAAGAAAAGCAAACAAAAATTCATAGACACAGATAACAGTACAGTGGTTACCAGAGAAAAGGGGATCTGGAGGAAGTAAAGGGTAAAGGGGGTCATATATGGTGACAGAAGATTTAACTTTGGGTAGTGGGCACATGATGCAGTATACAGATGATATATCATAGAATTATATACTTAAACCTTAATAATTGTATTAATCAACATCACCCCAATACATTTTATAAATAAATCAAATCAAAAAAACAAAACATATAACAAGAGGAATCCCTGTGGTAAGTGAGCTGTTCTGTACCTTGACTGTAGTGGTGAGTGTACAGTCCCTCATGGAGTAAACTGAAAAGTGGACTCCCGAAAGTATCAACGTTGCAATTCCTGAAACCTGTAAATGTTGCCTTATTTGGAAAACAAAGGGGTTTCTTTAAATTAAGATATCATTAAGTCAAGGCTATTAATATGAAAGAGTATCCTGGACTATGGATACTAAAGACATAACATCATAAGTGTCCTTGTAAAAGAGGAGCAAGGGGAGATTACATGCACAGAAGAGGAGGCAGAGACTGGAGTGATCTTACTACAGGTCAAGGCAGGATGCCAACCACCAGAAGCCAGAGGAGCCAAGAACAGATTCTCTCCTAGAGTGTCCAGAGGGATCACAGCCCTGCAGACATCTTGATTTTGGCCAAATAATACTGATTTTGAACTTTAACCTCCAAAAGTGTGAGAATTAAATTTCTGTTGTTTTAAGTCACTGAATTATTGGTAACATATTACAACAGGCATAGAAAACTAACACACTTCACATATGACAATATTGCATAAAACTAAACACAAATACACACAGATGAGTATATATAAAACTGAGGCAATTTGAGTAAGATTGACAAGTTAAATCATTATCAGTTTTCTGGTTTTGATGCTGCACTATAATTTTGCAAGGTGTTACCCTCGGATGAAACTGGTTAAAGGTTGCATGTAATCTCTCTGTATTTATCTTACTCTTGCATGTCAGTCTACACATATTTCAAAATTAAAATTTAATTTAAAAAGTGATAAAGTTGTTTCACTAAGAATTAGTAGGAAAAAAAACCCCAGAAAACATATCTTCATGACCTTAGGGTATGCAAACATACCTTAAACACAACACAAAAATATGTTAACAGTAAGAAAATATATTAAATTAAAATGTATTAAAATTAAGAAATATAAGTCTTAAAAAAAAAAGCAAAAACACCATTAAAATAATAAAAAGGCATATTGTGGGAGAATATTTGATAAAGTACTCATATATAAAGAGTTTCTACAAAACAATTATAAAAAGCCATTATGAAAAAAATAAAGGGGAAAAAAGTTTAAATAGAATGTCTTTACAAGACAACATATTGAAATGAGGAATAAACATATAAAACAACAATTCAGTTAATTAGCTATCAAAAAATTGTAAATAAACACCACACTGTTATACCAATATATACTCAACAAAATTGTTATCATTAAAAAAAGAAGAAATTATCATGTGTTAGATTGTGGACAAATTATAGTTTACTTATACCCATTTTAAAGAACTGTTTTGTACTATCTAATAAAGTTGACTATGCACATACTCTATGATCCACTAAGTCCAGCAATATATACATATCAAACAGAAATTAGAAGATATATTTACCCAAAGATATATACATACTATTATAAATATTGTTGCTTAGAGTAATAATATTTATACTAATACCAAATTGAAAACAACCAAAATGTTTTCTATGTTTGAATGCTTACATACTCTTATAATCATATACGGCTATATTGCAGAGCAATGATGATGAAATAAATACAGCTATTTGAACCAATGTGGATAAATCACTCGAAAACAAAGAAATGGGGACGAAAAAAGTACATAGCCTATAGTACATAATAATTCATTCTATTTATATGAAGTTCAAAGTAAGGTAAATTAAGCTATGGAACTAGTCATTTGAAACTGGTTACGTTGCAGGGGGAAGGTAGATATAACTAGGGACATAGTATTATTTTGTTATTTTGATAAAATCTGTATTATTTTTTATCTGGTAAAGGTAATGTGGGTGGGTTTAGCCCATGAAAAATCACTGCGCTATGCACTTTTAACTTGTGTTCTTTACTACATATATGCCATATTTCAATTTACAAAAATCATGTGATTTTTCTGTACTTAGTCATCTAGATGTACGTCAGTGCCAGAAAATATACAACAGGGATTGTACTGAATCTACAGAGTTAGAAATTATGTTTATCCTTGTTGTTTTGTATTATAATGTCAAAGAACATGCTATATTTTTACACTCATTCAGTATTTATTCCATTCAGAAAGGTTTTCTAAGCTCTTTTTTCTTTTTTTATAAAGATCATGAAATTAATGCTCAGATGATTTTCTCAGTTTTATATGTATAGCAATCATCATTGCTGTTGTGAAGGAAACATTACAATTTATCACATTTTCTAATTGGTTAATAAAGACGTGTAGAAAATATATTCCAAATTCCAAAGTGCTTCCTATAAAAGTAATCAGAGATATGCCCTGGACAGTTTGCCCAGTGGTTAGAGCATTGGCCTGCAGTCTGGAGAGACCCAGGTTCAGTTCCCGCTAAGGGCATGTACCTTGGTTGCAGTTTGTCCCCAGCCCTGGTTGGGTAGTGTGGGTGGCAACCACTCGATGTGTCCCTTTCACGTCAATGTGTCTCTCCCTCTCCCTCTTTCAATAAAATAATTAATTAATTAATTAATGAAAAAATACATAAAATAAAAAGTAATCATAGCTGTGTATAAATATAGAACTTTATGGAGATTTATTCCAGTGGTGCTTATTAAAAATTTAGGAAAAATGATTGCTAATAAAGTGTTGCTTAAATAAAATGTGTACAAGCATGTAAAGGAATCATAAATCAATAAAGATGAGGTGGTGTATAAACACTTAATTATGTGTAAAAGTGAAGAGAAATTGTTGCTAAGTAGAACAATTTTTTAAAATGTATCAGTTGAGTTCACCTAAATGTACATAATTGAAAAAATCTGAATGGATACATACTAATTATTGACACTGGTAATATGTGGGTGTTGTGATTGTGATTAAGATTACTTTGTTTTATTCGTTTTGATTATCTGCTCTCATGACTTTTACAAATATACTTTACTTTAATACTAAGGTTCAACACACTGTTATGTGTTAAGTGCAAATCTGCTTTTTCCTTCTGTTTTCTGTTTGAGAGAAATACATGCATTTAAAAAATATTCATAAAGCTTTTGTATATGAGGGGCCTTTCAAAAATATCATTTGAGTAAGTGGTAGAATAAAAACCAGACTTTGGAATCAAACAGATGAAATTAAAATCCTAGCTCGGCTCTTATTTTGTACCCTGGGACATTCATTTAACTTCTATGAGCCCTTGTATTTCCTCTATAAAATTTGAAAACAATAAAATAATCACATAAGATTTGGTCAGTGTGTCACTGCCTGGTATTAAATAAACTATAGTTTATATTATTCTTACTGTCCTTATTCTTAATATACTGGATAAACCTTTGGAAATTAGGTTTTAATAGATTAATGACCACCTTTTCGAATTATAAATCAATAAATTATACTTCTAAGTAGATATTTTATGTCAGTCTCACATAGTACTTTTAAATACCCGTTCTCATTTAAGAAAGAAGGAACTAAATCTTTAAATGTAACAGCTATAACAAAGAAAATATGTAATCATGCATTTTTATTTTTGTTGCTTTAGTATCCTTTTTGTTCACTCTTTCCAAAAAAATCTTTCTTCATCTTAAAATGAGCCAAACTAATTACCCTTCAGTTTTTTTTTTTTGTTTTTTTTTTTGTTTTTGTTTTATGTACATTTGAATCCCTTGCATTAATTGCATTGAAAACAAAATGAGTTTTGAGGAATGTCTTAAAGCTGCTATGGATAATTCCAAGTTTTTGAAGGTCTGGATTTCTCACTGAATTTGAAACAAATAAGTTTCAAATATAATGTGGTATGTATTTGAAGTATACTTTATATTATTTAGAAAAGAAATGTTCACATAAAAAGTACTAACATATCTTTAAAATGTGAACTCAGAATATATTGCTTGGCAGAATTTAAAATATTTGATGCAGACACTTTATAAATAAAATGTTAGCTCAAGAAGAAAGTTAACATTGACATTTTCTTTAGTTAATATGCATTTTGTGAAATAAGGAGTAATTGGCCATTATCACTCAATTATTGAATAAATATTTTTTCACATATAAAATGATTGCGGTATAGAGTCTAGTGTCTCAATCTGCAGAGGGCGGCTGAGCCAAGGTCTCTTGTTCCTGTGGTGTTTGCACAGTCTCACCCAGGAGCCATTAGTCCCGAGGCCACCTGTTGATCCTGTGCCCTGGCAAGGCCCACGCAGGAGCCCCCAGAGCCGGGAGCAAGAATGTATTGATAGTCTGGACCTTGAGCTCAGAGGCCGATGGAAACCTTTGGTGGGTGAGAACAATGAAGCTTTTGAACACCCCCCCCCCCTTTCAACTGGCTATATAATAAACTTGCTGAGCTAGCTCAGAGTCACTGTTTCTCCATCAGAGAGCAGTGTCCCACCTGGCTCCAGCTTTTCTCTCTACCATGTCTCTGTGTCTTAGTCTCCTGTCGCCTCTTCTCAGGTCTGGTTCAACTAGCCGTGCAGGTCGTGGCACAATAAAAAACCAAATTAATAACATGAGCATTACTTTAAAATAGAGGAATAAATAGTCTTCGTTTCTGAATTACATCATGGTACTCTAAGTAAGTATTCAGCACAAATATCATTGGCTTCCATAATCCTACTCTTTCTTTATTCAAACAAACAAACAAAATACATTAAGCCATCACAGTATTAATTCAATTCTACTCCTTATAAAAATATTAGGACAATACTGACTTCAATTTAACATGCTCATAATCTTTGATAAAATTAAGATAACTTACATGTGACAAAACATATGTAGAAGCCCTCTATAAGAGTGGTCTTAATAAAGCCATGTATGCCTGACCGGTGTGGCTCAGTGGTTGAGCATTGACCCATGCACCAAGAGCTTGCCAGTTTGATTTCTGGTCAGGGCACATGCCCAGGTTGTGGGCCAAGTGCCCAGTGGGGGTATGCAGGAGGCAGCCATTTGATGTTCTCTCTCATGGATGTTTCTCTCTCTCTCTCCCTCTCCCTTCCTCTCTCTCTCTAATCAATAAAGAAAAACATTAAAAAAAAGAAAAAAACCACAAGTCTTAATTTATCTATATCTTGCAGAATAATTCTGATGTTTAACTCTATTCAAGCATCCAACATTTTATCAAGCAAATGGGCATATAAAAAGAAATCAGCAAGTGGTATATATTATGATGCTTGTGTATTATAATTTGCTATATATTATGAAGTGGTATATATTATGATTTTTTTACTATTATTTCAAATATTTTCTTTTTATGTTAAACTATTCAAAACAGAAGACATAAACATTAATTAAAATAATTCCTCAATATCTCTGCACAACAGCTTTTCCCAACCAGGATAATTTTTGTATATGTTCCAAACCTGTAAAATCTTTAAACAAGCAAAGGAAGAGCTATAATCCTGCCACAAAATGTAAAACATCTCAATATCATAAGTAACATTAGACATTTTGAAGTTGAAAGTTAAAAGTAAAAGTGTTGTCATAACATTTTTAACTTTTGAATTTCTAATGACAAGAGGTTAGAATTTTTGTTTTGTGGGTGATGAACCTCACCACTAGGAATAGCACCTCCATCTCCCCTCCTTCTCAAACAATGCTGAGAGGAGAGTGTGCGTTGTTATCTCCTAGCTTCTAAGTGGTTTTGAAAAAGTAGATGAAAAAAAAGGTTAAGTGTCTTATAAACAGAGCCACAAATAACACTGTTTTGGTAGTTAACTTGCAAAACGACACATTAGGAAAATGTTTAAAGATGTACTCATGAGCTTCAACTTTCACGATAGCTTTTCAGTAAGGTAAGCAAAGTTGATTTATTTTGTTTTATTTTCTGAAAGACTGTGCATTTGAAGCATACAAACGGAATTTTGCAATATGTGGACAGAGCTCAGCCCAGCCTCTGAAGAAGATTCTGCTCATCTCTAAGAGAAACAATGTTCCCATTCCTCTCATTTCTCCAGAGGACACAGCAGGTTTTTTCCAAGTGTAGGCTGGCAGATAGACAGCGCTCTGGAAAGTGCAATATTCTTGAGAAGCTCTTTGCCACTTGCTGAACACACAGTTGAAATACATGATACTTGGATCCTTCTGGGCCTAGATAATTTAATGTTTCCATCTTATGAGAGGATTTATCCCATAAAGGACACAATCTGAAAGCATATAAGAAAACAGAGGGGTTTATCTGTGTGACCACAAGTTGTCAGAATTTGTTAGGATTGGGAATCTGGATGAGCACCAGAGGGTATAAAATAAATGTGTACAGTGGAACCTTGAACAACACACAGGCTTGAACTACAAGGGTCCAAGCATAAGTGAATTTTTTTTTCATTAAACTGCTGTACTGCTTTTTTATCCAAGGTTGGGAGTCTACAGATACAGAAGAATGACTGTATCCATTGATTTACACTATTTTATATAAGGAACTTAAACACCCACAGATTTTGGTATCCACAGGGGTCCAGGAACTAATCCCCCACAGATACTGAAGGACAACTTAAATTTGGGGGGGGGGAGTCAAAAGTTATATGTGGATTTTCAACTGTGTGAGAGAGAGATGTCAGTGACCCTAAACTCCATGTTATTCAAGGGTCAAGTGTATGTAGGAAATAGTAACAGAGAAAAATCTTGCAAAATTTTTTATACATAATTTTCCATATCATATGATAAACACTGCTCTGTGTTTAAATTCAGCTGTGAAAATTAGCTAGATAAATAAACTTGGCTAAAGGAGTACCACTTTTGGCTTTTGCTGTTCTCATCTGAGAAGTATTGGATTTATAATCATGAAGTACCTTCTTATGATAAATTCTGTTGTATAGTGATCTCACAGAGTTAATTTGATTATGATATAGCTATGGTATGTATTGCATTGCTGAATTTATAAAAATGCACAATGTGATGGCAATTGTGGATCTGCTCTCTTGAAAAATGCAGATATACAAAAATAATCACAAAACAGAATAGAGTCTTAAAGGCAAGAGTGAGAGATAACCATAGGATTTATGAAGATTGTGTAACTGCAAATTGTTTCTTGCTGAGAGATGTTTCTCCATACTGATAAAGTACCTCAATTTATATTCCCAAAGTGGAAGCTCCTGAAAGGAGGGGCTGAAGAGAGGAGGGAAACTTCTGGAAACAATCGGAGATATGGAAAAGAAAGATGGAGCTCAAGTGTTCCAATTTTAAAGTTAGAAATGAGAAACCACTTCCCAAAGAAGCAGCTAGAAAAATAATGGCCAGGTTCTATAATAATACTGGCACTGCATTTTAATTACATTTTGATCTAGGTAGAATCATTCAGGTTGGCTTTGTGTGCTAATCACATTCGTCACACAGGTTTTATGGAGACAAAGGTTTGAAATTCTAACAGTGGCTTACAAATGAACTTGCAGAATACAATCTGTTTGCAATTTGGGAATGAGTAGCAATTCTTTATTTTTATTAATGATTCATTAAAAATATTGGAATGGAACAAGTAATTAATTACAATATATTTAGACCTATAGAATATACTTGGTTTTAGCCTTTTACAAAGTCTTGTAGATGATGGGAAGTGTCAGTTGAGGGAGCTTAATGTAGACCAGTTAGGTCTCAGGCCATCAAGCAGCTATTAAAATCAACAGGACTTATGAATTAATAAAAATGAAGATGGGCAGAGAATCCAGGAAGAAACTGACAAGTAGCGCTTAGATTTATATAGTGTTTACTGCAATTGGTATTATTTTTAAAAAGTTTCATAATGGGAAAAAATTATAGACGTAAGCACTAAGATTATTCATCCTTAATAATACACCCTGTATTTTTATTTTTATTTTATTTTATTTTTTTCCCTCACCCGAGGACATTTTTCCATTTTCTGTTCAGGTAGAGTGGGGGGGAGAGAGAGGAACAGAGAGAGAGAGAGAAACATCGATGTGAAAGGAACACATCGAGTGGCTGCCACCCGCACAACTGACCAGGGCCGGGGACAAACTGCAACTGAGGTACGTGCCCTTAGCGGGAACCGAACCCGGGTCTCTCAGGACCACAGGCCGACGCTCTAACCGCTAAGCCAAACCAGCCAGGGCACACCCTGTATTTTAAGATAATTTGGCATTGGGTAATGGGCACACAACGCAATATACAGGTCATGTATCATAGAAATGTACACTTGAAACATATAATCTTATTAAGCAATGTCACCCCAATAAACTTAATAAAAATGACCTTGTGAAGCAAGTACACTTATCTATAAGAATAGACAAACTATAGACCGGCCAGAGTGGCTCAGTGGTTGAGCATCAACCCATGCACCAAGAGGTCACCAGTTCAATTTCCAGTCAGGGCACATGCCCAGGTTGTGGACCTGATCCCCAGTGGGGGGCATGCAGGAGGCAGCCAATCGATGTTCTCTCTCATGGATGTTTCTCTCTCTCTCGCCCTCTCCCTATAATCAATAAAGAAAAAAAAAATTTAAATAAGAATAAACTATATTTTCTTCCTCTAGCTATTAACATACTCCCCAACAAATGTGTTTTCAGAAATTAAACTTCACTATTGCAGTCCCTAAAGATAGTAGAAAAAAAAATTTCATTAATTAATGAACAAAAAATTAGCTAAAGAATGAAAGACTGCTATCAATAGTTCTCATATCTAATGAAAGATTTAAAAATCATTAATGAAACTTGGTATAAATTATATGACAGAAGAGATTTTATAGAAGTAGTAAATAGAATCCTAATGCATTGATGATATCTTCCTAATAATTTTTAAATAACCTTCAAATAAACACTGTCTACCATTGATCTTTCCCATTAAGTTTAAAAGTGTAATATGTGTTTAAAGTTCAAGTATCATGTAAAATGCCTAATGCAATTTATTAAATTATGTATATCTACATCTACGTCTCTATATAGAAAATATGTAAAATAATTTACCATAATAAAATATTTTTCATTTTCCTGAATAGAATAATATTACCAGTGAGATCTATATCTTGACATATTCATTATAACTTTTTATCCAAGACTTCTTTTTATTGTAAAGATTAATATCAAAATGGACTACACACAGTATCCAAGATTCCAAGACTTTGTACCAGATAGTTCTGAAGTGTTAATTAAACTGGTGTAATATGAAGAAACATATTCAGAAAAGCAACCCATTCAAACTCATTCACCTATTTAAAGTAACATGGGAACTATATAAATAGAAAATAAGGTCGAAACTCATCATTCTTACATCAAGTATTAACATCCGAATGTTTTAAAATATAATTATATCTATAATTGGAACAAGGTAATGACAAATACACCAATAACCAATCAATATAATTAATAATCACCTGCCCAGTCTGTCTTTCTCGCTAAGCTGTCATATACATCAGCAGTCAAAAGTTGGTAACTAAAACACAGGGAGAGATCACTTTATAGATAAATAAAGATCAGTGAGAAAGGGACTTTCCAGTGTTTAGTGACCAGTGATAAAATTATAGTAGTTTGTCTCTCATAAGATATCTGAAATTTAAAGAGAACATTATGATTGCTTAAAATTGTCCACAAATTCAAAAGAAAGATTTTATTTTATGTTTGTCTTTATGGCAACATTTCTCTCAATAAGCTCTTACAAATACCAGCACAGCGAGATATCTCCATTTAAGACAATCTTGGTTATGTAAGTTTGGGAACTGCTGCCCGCTAAACCCACTTCTGTAGATTGACAAAGAGCATACTTCGTATTTGGTTAGAAATATAGTATTATAAACATTTAAATAACTTTATAAAGCTAAAAAAAATATGATGATAGATATATTTTTACTGAATTTTTCTCTCCTTCTATTCCTGATAATTTTGTTGTTGTTTCTTGACCACAAAAAGCTGATCTAAAAATATTAGGAAAAACATATTTAAAAAATGAATTGGTATAAAATTATATCAGTGTACTCTGCCTCATTTAATTTACTTAGAGAATTTACCAAGTTCAAGGATTATATTACTTTTTTGAACTTTATAAATATCATATTTTTCAACTAACTACTCATTCACTATTTAGGAGCAATATTAAAATTTTTTGACTCAAAATAAAATAATATCTTATAATTAGCAACCTAATATGTAAAATTTAAAGTCTTTCACTGTAGATAAGGAAGAGTTAATCAGGCTAATACATAGTTTCCCTTCATCATATCTCAATGATGTATCCTAGCAACAATAAAAGACTAGTTTTTTTTCTTTGCTTTCTGCTCTTCTTGGTAAGGAAATAAAAATCTTGTCTCAGAAGGCTTATTTACTATCATTATGAAAATTGTCAGAAATACTTGATCATTCATTTAACATTTTTTTGATGGGAAAAAAACAAAGCCAACAGAACAAATATGAATAAATGTTGGATATACAGGAAAATCCAACTACTCATATGTTTTATAGCAATATTGTTTTGTGAGTTCTAAAATTGATAATGAAAATGTTTCTTATTTAGACATATACATGGAAACTTCAATCATATTTAATTTAAAATGTTTTTTTTTATGATATGGACATCTTCTATAATCTTAAACCAAAATTATATATGTATAATGAGAAGTCAGGAGAAAAAAAACATATCTATTATATATATGTGTGTGTGTGTATAAAGTGTAGCTAAATTTGAATCCAAAATGTATATTTGCTATGGTAAAATTTTATTCTTCTGAAAGAATTTGTGCAATTTTACAAACTCTGCTTTCTGACAGTTTGTAGGACATTGAAAAGTTAAAGCAAAAATTCTATAATTTATTCACATCTTTCTGGGTCGTCGATGGCCCTTTCTGATAGAGAGTGCTGGCCACACACACTAAAGATACCGGTTACCAGTGGTCAGTCACATGATCAATCTTCATCTGAGCTAAGATTTCCATTTCTTCTAAGTAAACTGTTGTATAAAGATAATTGTTTACAATGGTAAATTTAATTATATTTCATCAGGCCTGAATGGTAACACAAAATCTAATATTTAAATCTGCTTACTAGAGAGCCGGTTTTCCTAAATGCCAAATGGAATAAAAAGATTAATGTCTGGTTATTAGGTTGAATATTTATGCTGAGAGTCAGATCAGTGCAATGTCCCTGTTGTCAGTTGGCCAGACTTAGGTCCATAGCCCGACTCGGCTGCATATTAGCTCCATGTTGTCATGTGGGACATGTCTCCTCACCGCAGAATCATTAGCTTTATTGACTATAAAATGAGAATTGTAATAGTGCAGGGAAGAGAAATCGGTGTTTGCTACATTTATCGAGAAAATACAACACATGATGACGTCTATCCTAGTGAACCAGAAACAACATTAGTCAGCAACTCCACAATCTTCTCTTAAAGTTTCTCAGCCACGGAAATAACAATAACTCTATAGAATTGTCATGAGGTTAAATGAAACGACGCAAGTAAATGATTTGCTACATTTCCATTCAATTGGAACTCTTTAGTGAATGTTATTATTTTAATAATTATTATTGCATTAGAAATCTGATGCCAAAGATACCCAGTAGGTGAAATGGGGAAAAAAAAAAAAATACACATGTTGATATCTGCCTATAGTTGTTCTTATCTTGCATTATCGTTTACTTCAGGTTTCTAGGAAATGTTGCTAACAGAAAAATTGTAAACCTATTTGGTGCATGTTTTGAATTTTCCTCCATTTAAACGATCATTGTACTAGAAAAGGAATATTATCTCCAACTGTACTCAGTCTACACAATCCCTAGAAGATACATATGTCCTCCCTCCCAAATAGTATGTGTTAGTAAGTAACTCTATTATGGATTCAGTAATTGAAATAAAATAAATATGGTATGAGGAAACCTGCAACCTGCTTTGGTTTTCCTTTCAGGAATAATTGCTACACTGAAAAACTCGAAATATGTGTGTTTATTTGTATGCAATGTCCCTCTTGTCTTTTATACACAGACTAACTTCAGTTCTGTCTGCGAGTTCATTCTTGCTGTGGCAAACATCCTTTAAGGGTCCACTAAATAGATTTTCTCTTCAGCTAATGTATCAGTTAACCTCCAAATTGTGGCGAGTTTATTGTGTTCTCAGAAAATAAATCAGTCCCAGTGCTGCTCAATAACTGTGGCCAAAAGGGGATGTAGTAAGGGGGGAAAATGTAAAAAATGTTGCTTGAAAATTGGTATTATTTACATGTATTGAGGAAACACGCTGCACTATGAAATACTGCCTAATGAACTGGAACTCAAATTAGGCAGCAACACCACAATCATTTTTTTTTAAAGTGTATCAACAACCTAAATAAAAACAACTCTCTACAGGTTTAGATTCCTCCAGAGTGTGAACAAGCATGAACGGCCGTTCCTTACAGAGCAGCAGTGCCCTGTGCTCCCTTAATCTCCGTATTATGAACTGATGCTGTAGAGATTTACTTGCTTTTCCTATCCTCAGAGTGTGTCTATCACAGTTGCACTCACATATAAATTCACTTATTATAGATTCACAAATGGATATGGTCAAAGATATTTCTAAGCAATCAATCAATACTCCTTTACTTACATTAATAATTAATAAACTTTATAGGCATGATGGGAAGAAAACTGGGAGACAAAATAAGCATTCTAAGAATGGATTGTACTGCAAACGTAAAATCAAAATACCAGCATTTCTAAAGGCAATAGTTGCTGTCATCTAGTCAAAGGTATTTAAGTAAGGCCCACTATGTGTCCCAGGAATTAGAGGAGAAAGACCCTGTTCTTTTGGATCTTACAGTGTAAGTGAGGGGGAAGTAGATATTCATCTAATAACCATGTTATCATTTTAAAATATTCATAAAATTATCATTTTAGTATATTTCAAATCATGGGAAAGAAATGTCTAGTAAAAACATATAAAAGAGGATCCACACTGGCTTGGGAAAGATCCGTCTGGAAGCAGCAGTGACCTGTGAGTTGACGTGTTAAAGATAAGTTAGTACTGCCCTCGCCGGTTTGGCTCAGCGGTTAGAGAGTCGGCCCACGGACCAGAGAGTCCGGGTTTGGTTACCACCAAGGGCACATACCTCAGTTGCAGTTTGTCCTTGGCCCCAGTTGGTGGCAACCAGTCAATGTGTCTCTCTAACATAGATGTTTCTCTCTCTCTCTCTTCCTTCCTCTCTCCCTCCTGCTCTGTCTGAAGATAAATGCAAAACTGTCCTTGGGTGAGGATAAAAAATAGTAATAATAAAAAGATAAGTTTGTACCTACTAAGTAAGCAGATTGGAAGCAGGGATAAAATTCCAGGCAGAGAATAGAGGATTTTTTAATGACTGCAAACATTTAAAGAACTGAAAAAAGGCTATTGCGTCAGCCTCTTGAAAGAACCAGTTTGGGGACCAGGGAGTCAGGTGTGAACAGAAGCTCAGTGGGTGGCAGCTCCAGGCTATCTTTTTGCTTATGCTCTTATCCCTAAACAGGAGAGGCCATGGAAACTTATTTGACACTCAGTGTCATGATAAGATTCACATTCTTATTAAAAACTTCTGTTTTCTTGCTGTAGCAAGGGAGGGGAGGAAGGATTTGAGTCTAGGCCGAATACAATGGTGCTATGAAAGAGTGCTGATGCTGAAATGGAGAGGGGTCTGGTCTCAGAGATCATTAGGAAATAAGATCTATTATAGACCGAATGTTTGTGTGTCCCAAAAATTCATATATTGCAGCACTAACCCTAACACAGTAATATTTAGGAGTGGGATCTCTGGGAAGTAATGAGGTTTAGATGAGATCCTAAGGATGGGGTACCCACAATAAGATTCGTGTCCTCATAAGAAGAAGGAATACCAGTGCTGCTCTATCTATCAGCCAAGTGAGGACATGGTAAAGACAGGAAGAGGACTGTCCCAAGAACTGAATTTGCTAGCAGCTGGACCATGGAATTCCCAGTCTTTAGAACTGTGAGGAATAAACATCAGTTCTGGAAGCCACCTAGCCTATAATATTTTGTTATAGCAATGAACTAACTAACACAATGCCATAGAAGAGATGAACTGAATGTAGGAGTAAGAGTGACTTGCCTAGGGTTACTTTTGGATAACGGGCTTGAGCGATAGATACCATAGAGAGAAGTAGCCATGGAACAGCCTATATTTAGGTTGGTGGCTGTGGAGCGGTGACCACACATTCCGCTGTGGTGGAACCTGAGCTGCTTCTGTGATTTTAAGATGTGGTGTCAGCCAAGCAACTAGCAGCTCTGAAAAATCAGAAAAGGTGTTTGAGTCAGAGATACTCTTTGGGAGTCACCAATTCTAGATAATAATTACAGGCATGAAATCAAGGATTGTCTATTAAAACCTACAACATTAAATAAAAGCAAAGCCGATTAAAACAACAGCCACGGTGGAAGAGGCAGAGGAGATGTATCCACTGACTTGACTAAGGCAGACAAATCAGTGTCTGGGCTTCTGGGAGATTGAGGGCGATAAAAACTGAAGAGCACCCATGGATTCAGTCACCTGGAAAACATGGTCACCTTACCTAGAACCACTATAGCGCAGTAATGAGGCCAGATACTAGGTTGGCAATTGTGTCTGTCTTAGAGAATAAAATCAAACAATTTTATCACTGAAATTGACATTAGAGATCATTTCATGGTTTCTTCATGTCAACACTTCCCTTCCTTCCAGAAACGGTGTTCCACTTGCCAGTAGGGAAAGAAGAGTTGAATAATTTGCTAATAACCTATTCTGTGCTGTGAATTCATAGGCAGTGCGTGCCCTTGAAGGATAATGTGTGCATGGAGAATGACGGAAAACTGCATACAGACAGAGCTGGGCTGCAGCTTAGTCAAGGACCAATGGTGCCAAGTGAAATGCAGTGAGTAAGAGGAAAGGCTAGAAGTTCAGTGTCAGGGTCAAAATAGAGGAAGAGTTTCTAACAGTGAGAAGACACTGGGCCAGGAGGGTACCTCAAAGGGAAGACTGGACTCTAAGCCCAAGGAAGTTGCTGGGTCTCAGTGATTCTCAAGGGGCTTGAGAGCCAGCCAAAGGGTTTTAGACATTCCCTAGACATAGTGAGCCGCTTTTGAAACATCTGGTTAGGAAAGTGGTAGGAAGAATATGAGTATTTTAACAAAAATCAATTTCTTTGCCCATCATTGTGGAAATAAAAAACAAAAACAAAACAAAAAAACAGAAAAGAGCTATTGATATTGTAAAAGCAAACATTTATGTATTAAGTATGTACATAAGACATTATATTTTGTAGTAGAAAAAAATTGGGGTATTAGTATATTAGTCATTATTATAAGAGTACCTAAAAGTATGAATAATATAAATCAGATAATGAATTAAAAATATATAATGCTGTCACACTCCTTTCCTTATGAAATTTCTGATTCTAGAAAGAGAAAAAATACATCCATTGAAATAGTAGTGATTTCTATGTTTTTTGAGAAGCAATCAAGAGAAAGAGAGAGAGAGAGAGAGGGAGGGGAAAAGAAATATTATTCTTGTAACTGGAGAGAATTAGGAAGAGACTTATATTGAAAGTGCTAATGAATTTAGAATTTTCTCTGACCTTGACTTTGCCTAGATATTTGGTCATAAAACAAACAAAGAAATTAGTTTCTACTGCAGTTGCAACCTGGGTATAAAATTAGAGAGCTGGTTTGTGCCAATGGCAGTGTAAGAACCTGTGAGGATGTTAGGGGTAGGCACCTGTAAGGTCAGAAAGTGGCTCTTCAGAAGTATTGATGCATAGTTAGATTTAACATGACATCTCATAAAAAAAAAAAAGACAGAAATGCTATAATACATTGTTATGTTAGAAACAAAATTTGATGATGTCTTGCAAGGCAAACATACTGTGACCTTCAGTTTCTTTTAATGCAGGAAAAAAGCAAATAATCCTATTATATCAGTTTTGCAGTAATGTGAAATGTCTGGGCTCAAAACAATTGTATAAAGGTATATACCACCCTGGCCGGTTTGGCTCAGCGGTTAGAGCTTCAGCCTGTGGTCCCAAGAGACCCGGGTTCAGTTCCTGCTAAGGGTATGTACCTGGGTTGCAGTTTGTCCCGGGCCCTGGTTGGGTTGTGCGGGAGGCAGCCACTTGATGTGTCCCTTTCACGTCGATGTTTCTCTCGCTCGCTCTCTCCCTCCCACTCCATCTGAACAAAAAATGGAAAAATGTCCTTGGGTGAGGCTAAAAAATAAAAAAGGTATATACTCTGCCCAGTCATGTGACACCCCCCTCCTCCCAATGCTACCTGTAAGAAAATGCAATTAGCAAGACACTACAATTAGCAAGACACTGATAGGTCAGAGAATCAAATGCTTGCTTATTTTCATATTTGGATATATTCATTTACCTAAATATATCTACACAAATGTCAGTAAATATTTTAGCTTTTTCTGTGTGATTCTTGTTGGCAAAAGTGGTTAAAATGCAAATGGATATCTAGTAAGATAATGGAGAACGTCAAAAACTAATAAAAATAATTTGAATGTTAGACTTATTTGACCAGCTAGCATTACTGGATACTTTAGGGTTCAGGAATCACTTTTTCCACGAGAAACAAAACAAAATACCAAGTCAATGTTTCATAATAGCTGGAATCAAAACCTTGGGAAGGAAACATTCATATACACAAAGGCAATCACATTTTCAGCCACAAAATAAGCAATATGGTAGCAAGAAGTAAAACAGTCACTTAATTTTTTTTTTTCATTGTAATATTGTTAAAATTAGTTTCCCCCTAATACAAAGTTAATTGTTTTTTCCTAGTGAAAGGGACTAATAAAAATCACTTACAAACACCATTTTAGAAAATTTAAGGTATGGGATGGCTGTGATGTTGTTGCACTTAAAACATTTTTTAAGGAAAAAAATTAAAATTTGTGGTTTTATCCAAGATTACCTTGGATTTTCTTGTTTACTTGGAGATTCTTTTATAAATTTTTATTTGAAAATACTTTTTCTTCCACTGCTATTTCATGGTTTACTCTCTCATTAGCATTTAAAACCATTTCTTCTGCTCATAAAGTGTGAGACCTTAGACTGAGTAGTTTTCATTTTCTGCACACTTGATCCACTTTAGTTGTCCTCTTTCCATTTTATCAATTAAATATGATATTTTCTTGAACTTTTGGTTCCCCAAACTTTGTTCCCAGAACTCTTGTATGGTAAATACTGCAATACTGTTTTTACTGATTTTACAGAGAGAGAGGAAGGGAGATGGAGAGAGAGAAACATGGATGTGAGAGAGAAACATCCATTGGCTGCTTCCCACATGCCCCTACTGGGGATCAAGCCAGTAACCCAGGCATGTTCCCTGACTGGGAATCAAACATGGGCAAATGTTCAATCACCTGAGTCACACCAACCAGGGCAATACTGCAATCTGTGTTAAAATGTCACTCAAGCCCTAGCCAGTTTGGCTCGGCTGTTAGAGCGTCGGCCTGCGGTCCAGAGAGAGACCTGGGTTCGGTTTCTGCTAAGGGCGTGTACCTGGGTTGCAGTGTGTGCCCAGCCCTGGTTGGTCGTGCGGGTGGCAACCACTCGATGTGCCCCTTTTACGTCAATGTTTCTCTCTCTCTCTCTCCCCCTCCCACACTGTCTGAACAAAAAATGGAAAAAAAAAATGTCACACAATTTGATAGAATTGGAGTTGGAAGTTTTGGTCTTCTTTATCCAAGTGTTGTTTCTTGGGACAACTGGCAGAGAACACTCCATACATCTATCTGATGGTGGCTATCGATGCTAAGTGATATACTTGATGGGGCAGGGGAGGATCCTTGGCCTTTGACCTCAGGCAGAGGCTGGCTACATTGTGCCAGTGCAGAAGGCGGATTGTGGTTGACCTGTGTGACTACATACAGTTAATCTTTAATTTCAAAAAGATTGGCCAGATTATTTTCTAAATTCTTATAGTCATAGATGTACAAATCATTGAATACCAGTGATGAAAGCAACCTTAGAAATATAATACAAACTCTCTCTCAGACAAATTATTCTCTGTATAATACCCTTGAGAGTGGTATTTAATATTTGATAGAGCACTTCAAATTTTTACTATTTCCCAAACCAGCCTGGGTCATTCCCATTGGCACGGCACTATGCTTATATATCACAGATTTGCCTTATACAAAACACACTATTTGAGAGAAACTATTAGTTTTAAAAAATTGAAATGATAGCATTTAAGTTGTTTTAAGACAGCATGACTCCATGAAACATTTAATTTATCTATCATCTATCCATCTATCTATCTATCTACTTTTATTTTGGTTTTCTTTCATGATTTTTTCTTTTAATTTTATCATTGGATATGTTTTTACCAAAGGAAATATTTATTGAGTACCTGGTCCAATGCCCAGGCTGGAGTTAAGGCTCAATAATCATCTATTCTTTATTTCATCTATGTGGCTGAGGCCAACATTTTTGGAGGAAGCCTTGACTACAATCTCTCATCCCCCACAGTAGCTTCCTAACTAATTTTTCTGCTTCCAATGTGTCCCCTTCTGCTGTCTAATCTTAATACCATGGCCACGGGGATCTTTTTACATCATAAATCAGATCATATCACTTCTCAGCTGAAAATCATCAAAAGCAAGTCCTATATGCTGGCCCATAGGATACTATAGGATCTCACCTCCAATTACTTCTCTGATCTCCTGTCTTACTACAAGCCACATCATACACTTCATATCCACCACACATGCCTGTCTGCACACCCTGGGACTCATCAGGCAATGCCCTTAGGCCCCATTCTAGCGATTCCTCTGATGGAAAGCTTTCTTTCAGATATCTCATGGATCATTTCTTCCTCTTGTCCAAGTTCTGGCTCATTCCCTACCTTTCCAGTAAGATACCATTTGACACTGGTAGTTAATAGTATAGGCTTTACCTTTGGACCAATCCCCACCTGCCCTAGTCTTCGTTACATTTCTCCTGTATTTACAACCTTCAAAATACCACATGGTATGCTTATTGTTTATTTTCTGTGTTTTCCACCTAGAGTATGAGATCCATGATCCATGAATTCAGGGAGAGCTGTCCAAATAGGTCATAGCTAATGACACAGGTCCAGAAACTTAGTAGACATGCAATAGTTTCTTTATTTGTATGTTTTTAAATCAGGACTGCACATTTATTCTTATATAATGTTATTTTTGTTAAGTTTTCAATCATCCATCTGTGAATGGCAGTTAATTTTTTGATCTTGTCATCCAACAAAAAAAGATAAACCTAGCAACTTTGGTGAACTTGGATATTTTATATATGTGGTTTCAACAGAACTTGTTGCTGGGAAATCTGTTTCTTACAGTCAAGGCAAAGTATAGAGCTGTGCAATATGCACATTTAATCAACATGGCACTGCTACTACAAGTACTTTTTATTTTGTTAAAATAGTTCACATTAATAATCAGTGTAACCCTCATTTCCTAAAAGTGTTCCAGAACTATTTTGAGAAACTGTGTCAGCTGTATGACGTATATCAACATATAACCTGTTTATATTTTAACTTTATTTTATGAGTTCCACAATAACATTCTTTTTCAGTTTGATACAACTGTATCATGGTGACATCTAAAAATTATCATTCCCTTTTTTAAGTGCTCACTAATTACCTGTGAATTTCAAAAACACTTTTGACATACAGTGATTACAATCTACTTTTTATGTGTTTTAAAATTGGGGAAAGTTTTGTGTCAAATATATTCTAAGCTATTTTACATTTTCTCATATTGCTCATTGGGTGAGGGGAGGGTTGGGCAGTGAGGATTTAAACATCATATTTGCATGTTCTTTTAGAATCGTGCTCCTGCTGATTTGAGCTACCTTAGCAAATGAAGGGCTCATCTTCCTTACTGTGAGCTAGTCTAGGATAATATAAAAGACTTTAGGTTAAGATTTTAAAAGCCTGATTTTTTATTCTTGTGTCCACAGTTAATGGTCCTGAGACACAGAAAATGTCTCTGAGGTGCAGCGTCTTCTATATAAAAGCAGCAAGTGATACTCGTTCAGTGCACCTCTCACGAGTCAACAAGAACTAATGGATGCAGATGCACATTAATACCCATCATGCTTCAGCAAGGGCGTATTACAAGCTCTTTGAAGGAAGAGTCCTACATTATTTATTGTCACATTTCCTCAATACCTACAAGAGTATACAGCTTGATATACTGAAGGTATATGCTGGACTATAATGTTTAACATAATGTGGTAAAAAACAAACAAACAAACAAAAAACAATTTGTATTATTTAGTTCTTTGATGCAACTCAACAAATTTGAATGAAGTATGTATAATGGGCAAGAACTAATAAGTATTAAACCTTAGGTAGGGAAAGAGAGAAGGGCAATGTGGAAGAAAGTAATAGTGAGGGATATCTGTTTTTAGGAGCTCATGATTCTACAGGAAAGTGAGCAGTATTGCGATTCTTTGAAATGCTTTCTGCCTTAATGTTGTACTATAATCTTTAAGTAAGGAGAATTGCATGTACTGATGAAAACTTGTACATATACTAGGGCACAGATATACTGTCAACATATGTCAGAGCCAGCCTGAGTCTCTGATTTTAAATGGGATGATTTCAGAAAATGAATAACTTCCAATATGACAATTGACTGTAAGAAGTTTATACACTCTACGATAATATGAACCCACACTTATGTTTAAAAATAATTTAGCGTTTACTAATTTGATTTTATTGCACTCTGTCATCAGGATTTTTATACATAATAAACAAGGCTTTAAAACTCTGTTATATTACATAACATCTTGGGAAACATTTGGGCAGCATACAACATGCCACAATAATTTCTCTGTGAGTTAGTAAACATAATCCATCATGACATGTGCTTAGGTCTCGCCCACATGTATCTAGACTCAGACACAGATTAACAGAAAGATCACATTTGTTTGTTCAGTAATGCATTAATAGCTGCATTATCCATGCCTCCAACAGAATTCAACTACAAAAAACTATAGCAGATACATTTTATGATTACATAAATGAGGTGAGAGGTTTGAATATTTATTTTACAACCACGTTATCAAAATTAGAACATTCCTTAAAAAATATAAAGAGAGCTCAAAGCCACCATGTAATTAAAGTTAAAAATAAGGTTTTGCCTGTGGTGGACCAGTTATTATATTTAAATTTTTACAGATGTAAATGGTTTGATAGAAGAAAGAATACTCATTTCTACTTTGAATATCTGATTGAAGTTCTGATCCAATATGAGAAAAAAAATGGTGGTATGTATACGAACATGAGGACATGATTACAAAGTATGAATTTACAACAGGTTTTCTGGATCATGTTTTTCTATACACAGTGGAAATAAACAAACACAAATATGAAAGGATAAATAGGTTTATAAAAACCAACCACATTAAAGTGTCTCAATGTTGATTCTCTTTTCTTTTGCATTATTATCTGAGAATAGTCATTTCTATTTTATAAGGGACCAAAGAGGCATAATAAATGGCCAGTTCTGCATTAGAAGATAATGTTATGGTCATGGTTTATCTCTCAAAATCCATTTTAAAGTAATTGCAGACACAAGAAGATATTATTTTCTATAACATAATATTTGCAGCACCATAACAAAACTTTGGTTAAAATCTTGCTCTTTTTGAAACTTGAAAGTTGTAATTCATGATACCCTATTTTGCCTTTGGTTTTCATAAGGTAATTAATGACATAAAATTATAAGCAAAACAATCAGTTAATTTAAGCCGTTTTGAATAAGCAATAAAGAAAGAGATGGGATTTAGTAAGAAGGGTCCACTGAGAAGTACGGCTGGAGACTGGGTATGAGGAGGCGTCAGTTTTAGCCCCAGCTGGACAATCAGTGTCATGGCTGCACCATCTCCACCTCCTATAAGCCACCATTTGTCCAGAGTATATTTACACACATTTCTTTTTAACCAGTAATACCTATTAGACAAGATATATCACATTACTTCGATCAACTCTGAAAGTAAGAAACAGAGAACAAAGTACACATACACACTCACACACACACAACCAAAGGGGGATTTAGTGCAAGATAAAAACATTATTGCAAAGCAATGGGGAAAATAAGTCACTTCAAAAGGGTGTGGTCACAACTGGTTAGTCATCTGCAAAAAATAAAATGTGATTACTACCTCAATCATGATTCAAAAGAAAATTCTGGAGAGACCAAAAATTTAGACATAAACAAAGACGGCACTTGAAAAACCATTAGGAAAAAGTTTTGTGACATGCAGTTGAAAGAATATTATAGTTATAAACTGGAAAACACAAATGAAAATACTGATACAAAAATAAAAAATACAACTATCCATAGAAAACAACAATAATGACATAAAGTAAAAAACAAATTGGAGAAACATTTTCAATGAATCTCTTGAAAAAACTGTTAATTGTTTCAAACTATATAAATTCTTTTAAAAAAAGGGACATTTTAAAACTCAATATGAAATTTTTCACTTATAAATTTTACCACAGAAAGTGAAATGTTATGAAGAGACACGAATCCTCAGTCATAATTAGAAAATTTTGAAGTGAAAACTGCTGTGATATTTCACTTTTTCAACTGGAAGAATCATTTTTTAAAACCATGTTGGTAATAAAGTATGAAGAGAGAAATTCTCATAAAAATTCCTCAGTGTTTATTGTAATACAATAAATATCAGTAGATAAAGCCCATATAAAAAATGGCTCCTTAGTGTCTCTATAACTTCTAAAACTATAAAAAAAGGCACTGAAACCAAAATGTTTGAAAACCACCAGCTAGAGTAAAAGTTGATCACAGTGATGTCTGCCTTTTGTGAAGGAGAAAGATCATACCAACACCAGGTCATTTCTAGAAATATGAGGCTGAAGGGTTGGAAGATGGACAGTATTTCTGACAACAGTTTTGCAGATGAACTATTTTTCTTGTAGTGAATTGTCACAACTAGTGATTTCAGTTTGCAAGGAGAGAGCGATTTTTTTATTCAGAGTAATTAATTCCATCCCTGTGATATAAAATGAACTGCCATTAGACGTAGTTGAGAGAGGACTGTAAACAAAAACCATTCTTGTTCTATTCATGTTTTGCATGTAGTCGGCTTTAGATCAGTCAACTGAAGCAGCATTAATACTTCTTTTCATCAGGTTGTGATATGGTTAAATGAGCTTGAAATTACTACAAAATAGTGCTTAAACAACAACAACAAAAAGATCAAAATGTTCACAAATGCTAAATATAGAAGCATCAAGCTTTCTTCAGTTAAAGAATTGTGCGGATATTACAGGGAATCAATCCAGTCATACATATAAGCTTCAAATAATATCATGCAACTTAATTTTATATATTTTATCCCATAAGGTTTAAGTTTTTGACAAAAATCAACCCAGATCTCCTCCTTCTGTCTGTTGTGAACAATACCTTTGTCAACTTAATACAGAAAAATTGAAAATCACTAGGATGTCATGCACTATAGTGAATTTACTTTTAATCTTATTTTTCTACCTAGGAATTGTTCTTTTGTCCTTGGAAACTTGTTAAAAATCCCTGTGTTTAATTTGACTAGCCTTTGAAACACTTATTTTGCCATTATTCTCCTGAAGAACACATGAATAAGTATGAAGGCATTTAAAATGGAACCAAAAAAAAGTATTATAGACTTTCTTGGAATCATTAAAAATGCCTCAGATGCTCCTGCACTGTGATCTGCTTTGGAGGAAAAGGAAATAACAATTGATTTACACTCTAATTATAGACTGCAATATTTTTAAGTCATTGATAAGACATTCTTTCTTACTTTTTAAAAATTTACATTTGGTGGCAGTTTCAATATAAACGTTGTAACCGTCCTCCAACAGTAAAGTGGTACCTCTGCACCCTCCTTTTGGATCTGGGCAGACTTGTTGCTGTGAACAACAACGTACAGCCAAAGTGACACTTAAGACTGGCAAGGCCAGGGCTTAGAAGGCTCTGCAACTTCCTCTCAGTAATTTGAGTCCTGAGCCACCATGCAATCCTTAGAACGCCATGCTGTAAGGAAGCCCAAGTCACATGAAGAGACTATGTATTGGCACTCCAGCTGACAGGAGGACTATATGAGCACAGCCTTCAAGTTGTCTCAACCTCATCCCCAGATACCTGAGTGAAGAAGCCTTCAAATTTCAGCAGCCAACAAGTAAGGTAATCCCAAGACTTTCAAGTCTTCCATTATGAGGCTCCAGAAACATGCATAGCAGAGACAAGAAATGCCCTTTGGGCACTGTGAGCGTGAAAACAAAGGCTGTTGCCTTATAGCAGTAAGTATGGATTATTTTGCTATACAGCAATAGATATCTGGGAGAAATTATTTATCTTTAGTACTTTTGTCAACATGAATGAGTTGAATTTGTTTTCCCTTTGTTACTGCATCTCCAATATCACACACATAGCAGAAAATTTCATAGCCTATGACTCTAGATTCTGGGTACTATTAAAAACATAAGAATATATCCTCAATAAGTAGGTTATGAAAAAGTCAGATAGTCTCAGCTTCCTATACTTCTTATCACCATATCTCTAATTCAGGACAAAGAACTGAGAGTATACTGGATAGTATGTTAAATACAAATATGTTGGACAGTATTTTAAATGGACAACATAGTTATTTGTAAAGCCCTAAAAATCATGCTTAAAACCCTTTAAAAGTCTAAAACTCTGCCCTGGCCAGTTTTTCTCAGTGGTTAGAGCATCAGTCCACAGATCAATGAGTCTCATGTTCAATTCTGGTCAAGGGCACATACCTCGCTTGAGGTTCGTCCCCGGTCCTCGTTAGGGTCATGTGGGAGGCAACTAGTTCATGTGTACCTCTCACATTGATGTTTCTCTCTCTCTCTCTTTCTCCCAGTCTATCAGAAGATAAATACGAGAATATCTTCAGGTGAGGATTACAAAAACAAATAAATAAATAAAATAAAAATCTAAAAGTGTACTTATAGAATTTCCCATTATATCATAACATATTCTTCTCAAAGGGACAGCTTCTGAAAAATTAATGGTCAGAAGAGAAATTCTGACAACTACCTAAAGCTGATGCTCATCTCCTATAGAAAAGTGGCTGCCAATGAAGTTCCACACCATCCCTCAGTGAGACACGGTCTGAGTTGTGTCATATGCTGAACAGGCAAGAAGAAAGTGTTATAGTGAAGCTATAACATAATGATTTTCTTAGGGGCATTGCCATAGTTCATTTACATTTTATCTTATGCAATGTAACTGTCATACACTGAGAAAAGCTATAAATATAATGGTTTTTCAATCATTAATTTATAACAAAAAGTAAGAGCAAAATAATTGAATTCAGTTGAGAAGAACAATTACAGGAGAGGTAACTTCCAGAGGTATGCTCTTTTGATACTGCATTCTTTTTCCTAAATCAACAACCCAGCCTATATTCCCTTCTCCATCCCTCTACTCAGGTTCACCCTCTATTTTTAAAATATCTTCTTATATTGTTTTCTATTTTTCTTTCAGTTCTTAAAATTATAGCACTTTAAATTTTGATAAGATATTAAGATTCATCTAATAACAGGCTAAAATTCAGGTTAAGTATAGGCAGCATTGAGGTTGGGTGAAGGCAGCTGGATGAGCAGGTGACTGAAGAGAATGGGAACCCATGGAGAAATTAACATATGCAGGTCCAACTCCTCAAGTGAAGACAACTTGAATGCTGCCCATATACTATCTATTTGGAACAGTGGCTTGTAAAACATATTCTGCTGAAATTTGGAGAAGCTTTCAATAACTCTTTGCTTCTAATCTCATTTGTAAGATACTTTTATCTTAAAAAATAATTTAAAAATATTTTTTGAAACTATAAAAAAAATGTCAAATATGTTTGCTCACAAAGGCAAACATTAATTCACTGTAAATTAATTCCAGCTAACTCCCTTTTGTGCTGACCTCAGAAGAAGGCTACTTCAACTATCCTGTTTAACTAAAGAGTATCCTGAGTTTGGTGAGTATGGTCTTAAAACACTGACTACATGTAGTTACTTATCTTTGGTAGTCAAGATTTTTCTCAATTATATAAATGCAAAAAAAAAGCTGAAGAATACCTTGGAGACTAAAATTAATATAAAGCTCAAATTTTTATGCATAAGCTTCATTTCACCTTTTATATCAGATAAAACAATATTATTTTAATGAAATGACTATAAAATTATAAGTAATAAAATTGACTCTTAAATATGATTTTATTGTTTCGATTTATTTTCTAGGTAAAAAGTCTACAAAATATTTGATATAACTTAAGGTTTCCTTTTGCTACTAAAATTAGAATTGGTGATCCAATTTCTGAATTTTATTTACTATTTTCTTTCTTTTTCTTCTTTCCTTGTATGTGTGTGGTTTTTGTTTGTTTGTTTGTTTCTTTCTTTTTTAGAAATATGCCTAGGAATTTCAGACTTTTAGGGCTAGAAGTCAAATCAATCTTTAAAAAGTAATATAATAATAATTTTTACTTTCAATATTGAAAACATCTGTACAAGTAAGGCATTATTTAAATGAAGAAGCCAAATAGAAAGACAATAGTCCGATTAACCTATACACTGTGCCATTCCTAAAAAAAGAAAACCAACATGCTGCAGGACTGGGACACTACTGGTCTTGCATGACATTTTGGAGAATTTTACACTAAGTATTTCTTGTGTTATGACATAATAACTACCACTACTAATTATTATTATTATAGCTAGTATTTATTGAATGAAAATCATGAAATCAATATTGTGAAGGGTTTAAGATGTTACCTAAGTTAACCTGCTTACTCGTTTTAGAAATGGTGGCATACAACATGGGATTCCTAGTCAGAGACAAAGGACCTCACTACTCAGGACACAGCAGGAAGCATGGGCTTCATGTTCACATTTGTTCTCCTCGCCTCACAAGTGCCATGGGGACCAGGAGAACAGCCCATGAGTACACTGCACATGCACATGCATATTACAGAATCTAAGTTTTAAAAACCCTGCACTTTTAAAGCTACTTCCTAGCCGACAAGCTCCATCTTTCCCCAGAAGGAGACATTATCTTTATTACACTGGGTCAGGAAATAAATCTTTCCTTTTCCTTGAAGAAAGATTTGATCTCTATGATCTATGGTTCTATCTATCTCTACTCGGTCTCTGATCTATGGTTTACAGAAGGACGTCAATGCCTCTTACTCAGAAGATGTGCAGAAACACAAGAGATTCTTGTTATAGAACTCTCTCCCCAAACATGTTCCAGGGAGCCTGCTAAGTCGTTTACTTGCAAAAACTTGGTTCATCCTCACAAGACTACAAGGTAGTTTTGAATTTTGTACTAACTTTGCAGGGATTAAGTAACTTAACAAAGTCTAAAGGCTGTACAGTGGTAGAACCTTGAGTTGAATTTAGGAATTCTCTAATCCCAGATACTAAAACTCTTAAACATTACACTATATTGACTCTTTAAAGTATCCAGTAAATTAGCAATGATAATAATAATAATAATAATCATAACAAAATACTCTCTTTAATACTAAAGATACATAATTTTGAAAAAAATATAAAGACAGATACAAATGATTGTGATATTTATGATTTTAGTAGAATCATATTTTGATGAATGCCACTGCAGCTTAGATACTTTCTAATGAAGGAATACAATGTCCTTAACACAATGTATAAAAAAGTTCTTGTTAGGGAAGAAAATGACAAATTTGACATACATAAAAAAATGTTTGAGACATTCAGCCTCAATTTATCCTTAGAGTACTGAACAGTTTATATGATGTGCACATATATGTACTGAGCATGCAAATAAACTGCATGCCTCTGCTCTGTGATCTGGGAGCTGGCATGCCTTCTCCAAATTCTGCTTTATTTTAATTCGGAGCCTTTAAACAGAGAATCTGGCCACTAAGCCTACAAGAGATTTCTTGTCTATGAAATTCATTCTATCTTATTGTGTTTATTTGAGATAAATCTATTTATTTACACAATTTGCTCTTTGATCACGCAGAGCTCCTAAAAACACAGCACACCAGGCCCTGTGCTGCATGATTTATTGCCATGGAAAAGCCCAGCAATACCCAAACTCTGCTAGGAGTACAAAAGCTTCTCCAGATTACCTGTAAAGAACCCCTACGGCTTTCAATGGCTGCAGTCCAAAGATACTTAAACCGAATTAAATTGCAGCCAAATATTTACAGAGAATATTATCGAAACAGGGTTTTGTTAATTATACTACTTACCAATGTATTATTATTTTTTCAGTACTGGAAACTATTAATATAAATAAATGGTTTATAAGCACTTTGAACATCGTCTGACATAGAAAGCTTTATGTAAAAACTATATGAGTTTGTTAAATAAAATAAAAGATGGAGAACCTAGATACGTTCAAGACTATTTCATTTTGTGTTTAGAAATTACCAAACATTATATAAAGTTCACACAGAAAAAAAAAAAGAGAGAGACTGTTTTCCTGAATGTTCTACATAACATAGATACAAAGTACTTGCAATCAAGCAATAGAACGTTGTTAAAGAAGGAAATAAATAATAGACATAAATAAATAGAAATAAATAAATAGAAAAAGAGCAAAATACTAGGAACCAGATGCAGGACTGGGCCTGAGAAGGTAAGGGTCTAAAGCTGGTATTATAATGAATCATCTCTCAGCTGAATGCAAACCTTGAACCTCAGTTTATTAAATTTATTGACTACTTACTGCATGTCTGGCTCTGCTAATGTTCTTTATATGTTTCCTTGTTTAATCCTCCCCACAGTCTAGTACATGGGGATTATTATCCCATTTTATAGCTGAAGAAATGTAGTCAGAGAAAATTTCAGAAACATACAACATTTTTCTTCTATCATTTTTCAGGTTTCATCCTCATGTACAAGTGATTTCCACCTTTCATTGTGTAGTAGAAGTAATCTTCCATAAAATTCCCTGGAATGTCATTCAGTATGACAAAAAAATGTTTTCCAACATTTTAATCAGTGTGATTCATCAAGCCTGCCAAGTACACATCTGTTCATGTTTTCTATGACCAATGAAAAGAAGTCCCTGACTTATCTTTGTGACAAACACTCTCATAGTGATCAGTCACCAATTGTTCCTTCTCATCAGTACTAGAAAACACACACACACACACACACAAAAAGTCTTAATCAAATATCTTAATCATTTAAGTTTAGTTTGGCATTAGGCATAGGTATTGATGACAACTAAACGCTTCATGCTGCATATGAACAGAAGAGCGCCATTAGATACAACAGAAAAGAGACTGGCTCACAAGATTGGCCCAAACATTTTCTGTGGGAAATGGGATTAAGCAATAAGAAGGAAGAAATATTACCATAAACGGAATCATAGGGAAACCAGTACATAGAAGTTATTGGGAGTCAGGATGAATATTTAGGTAGCACCAGCCTAAAGTAGACGGAAGGCACTATGGATACTCTTGGAGCATCTTCATGCCTTTATCATTTGCTTTGTCAACCAATTTTTCATTTTGGTGCACAGAATCTGATTTTCTAATGCCCTTAGAATAGGCATACTCTATATACTTACTGCATGAATAAATGGATGAATGAATGAATGAACAAGTAAATGTCTTAATTAGTTCTCACCATTGTTCTTCTTAGATTCAGAAACTGGGAATCATCTGGTATTTACTGTATGATTTACAAGGACATTTAAATCATATCAGAGCCTTACATCTTGGTGTGCTAATCTGACTACTGTAAACTGAGTTTTGTAGTCCAGGCTCTATCTCTTATTGCATAGTTTCTTTAAGTTTGAAATCATCCAAGCTTATTTATATAGGTTGAGTTTTCATATTATAACCATAAATGCTCATCTCAGGATTCCCATATTTCCAGCAATTTAGTGGAAATAAAAGCACAGTGGCTGCCTATAGCAGTGAGCAGCAGCTGTCATAGAAACTTAGGTGGGAGAAATAGTTTCAGATGCACAAAGACAGAAACAGGGTACAACACAAGAATGGGAACTAACACACTTAGAAGAGGCTTGCAGTGTATGCCAGACAATATTCAAAGATCTTTCAAGGATTAGCTCATTTAGTCTTAAAAGAGCTTTCGGGGACACTTTCTAAGACTATCTGCCCCAGCATATGGATGCCAAAAATGGAACACAGAAGCAAAGTGATTTATCAAGGTCACATATGAACACCCCTGATAATTAGTAATTCTGGGATTCTAACTCAGGGAATTTGGTGCGAAATTGTGCATTCTTAATTACAGTCAAATATCACTGATTGGATGTGTTAAAAAGCTAAATGTAGAGCAAGAAAGGAGAAACACACATGCATACGCACAGAAGAAGCAAAGTTACAGCATAGAAGTAAAGGAAAGGTAAAAAGAGAAGAAACTGTTGGGGGTGGGAGATAACCGGTATTAAAAAGAAAAAAAAAAAAAAATCCTGCCATCCTACAAAGAGTGAAACATGATACAGAAGGCCCACCTACATTTTCCACCTTAGCATTTTGTTTTCTATATCAATCAAGGAGGAAATATTGATCATGTGTTACCATCTAAGAAGCTTCATAAAGCTCCAAGGATCAGTGGTGTGAGAAGAGAGATTAAAAGGTAAGGTAGTCGGTGCAAAGAGTTCAGAGTGGTTCAATAACAAGACACCTAGCATGCTAAAGGGACAAGCTGATACAAGCCAACCATAAATCTACAGCTAAACTCATAAAACAGGCCTTGCTTGTCTTACTTAAGATTCATCATCTGTTTAAAGAAGATCATGGCCATCATTGCTTACAAAGTAATAACATTCAAAATTAAATCATATTTAAAAATCCACATCTTAAGATATTTCTAAACTATAATAGAGGAAAAATAAAAAAAGAGAAAAAAAAATCTGAGAAGAAAAATGCATCCAAGAATGAAAAATAAACTAGAGAATGGAAAAGTGATCAAGGCTTTGTCACACATGTCATCTTGAGAGCTACAATTTATTTTTTATTGAATTTGTTGGGGTGACATTGGTTAATAAAATAATATAGGCCTCAGGTGTACAATTCTATAATGCATCATCTACATATTGTACTGTGTTCACCACCCCAAGTTAGGTCTCCTTCCATCACCATTTATCCACCCTATACCCTCTTCTGTGTCTCCCCTTTTCCTCTGGTAATCATCATACTGTTGTCTGTCTACGAATTTGTTTGTTTGTTTGTTTGTTTGTTTTTTCTAAATCCCTTCACCTTTTTAACCAGTCTTACAAACCCTCTGACAGTGTCAGTCTGTCCCCTATAAGTCTGTTTCTATTTTGTTTGCTATTTTATTTTGTTCATTAGATTCCACATATGAGTGAAATCATATGGTACTTGTCTTTCTCTGACTGGCTTATTTCACTTAGCATAATGCTCTCCAAGTCTCTCCATCTGTCACAAAAGGTAAGAGTTCCTTCTTTTTTATGGCCCAGTAGTATTCCATTATGTAAATGTACCACAGCTGTGTTATTCACTCATCTACCGATGGAAATTTGGGCTGCTTCCAAATCTTGGCTATTGTAAATAACACTGCAATGAATGTGCATATATTCAATAAGTGTCCATATATTCTTTTGAATTAGTGTCTCAGGTTTCTTTGGATAGAATCCCAGAAGTGGAATCTCTGGGTCATAAGGCAGTTTCATTTTTAATTTTTTGAGGTAAGTCCATGATGCTTTCCACAATGGCTGCAACAATCTGCATTCCCACCAACAGGGCAGGCTTCCCTTTTCTTCACATCCTTGCCAACACCTGTTGCTTGTTGATTAATTGATGATATCTATTCTGACAGGTGTGAGGTGATATGTCATTGTAGTTTTAATTTACATCTCTCTGATGATTAGTGACGTTGAGCATTTTTTCATATGTCTATTAGCCATTTGTAGGTCTATTTTGGAGAAGTGTCTATTCAGGTCCATTGCCCATTTTTTAATTGGATTGCTCATTTCTGTATTTACTTTTTGTTGTTAAGTTTTATAAGTTCTTTATAAATGTTGAATATCAAACCATTATCAGATGTATTACTACCAAATATGTTCTCCCATTTAGTGGGTTGTCTTTTCATTTTTTGATGGTTTCCTTGTGCAAAAACTCTTTGGTTTGATGTAGTACCATTTGTTTAGTTATTCTTTTGTTTCTCTTGCTTGAGAAGATACTTCAGAAAAACATATTGCTATGAGAAATGTCCTAGATTTTACTGCCAATGTTTTCTTTCAGAATTTTTATTGTTTCGAGATGAACATTTAAGTCTTACATTTATTTTGAGTTTCTTCTTGTGTATGATGTAAGAAAGTAACCTAGTTTCACATTTTTTTGCCCATATCTGTTTAATTTTTCAAACGTCATTTATCGAATAGAATATATGCCACAGTCGTGGATTGGTTCATTATGTACTCAAATATTGAAATATTAGACAATTAGTATTATGCATACAATGCCAATGAACTCACATTGGCATTTAAATAATGAATTCAGATAAAGCATTTAGAAAAATTGTCTTTGCTAATTTTGTCATATCTAAGGATTATTTAAGAACATCATAATCCTTCACATGTTTGATGAATAAAATAATTCTTATTCGTAGCAACAAACGGTTCTTCAATGATAACT
This sequence comes from Molossus molossus, assembly GCF_014108415.1. Taxonomy (NCBI): domain Eukaryota; kingdom Metazoa; phylum Chordata; class Mammalia; order Chiroptera; family Molossidae; genus Molossus; species Molossus molossus. The sequence continues at coordinate 24,155,450 of NW_023425366.1, read as the reverse complement.
GTTTGTCTTCCCAATCTAATCTCAGCTATATTTCACCTGTCAAAATAACTTCGACTTAATTAAAACGCTAATGCAGATGTATACCTAAATTTTCTCTCTCTTAATTTTATAGCCTTAAATGGGAAAAAAAAAGATATTTGACTTCAAAAAATTATATTTTCCTCTGAAATTAACATGTACAGTAAAAATTTTGGTGAATATTCTTCCCATAAATGTGATTAAAATTGAGACATACATCTTAGATCTTAGGGCTATTGATGTTACTACCTAACAACAATATATCTCCTTTAAGTATAGGCCTGGCTCCTTTAAGGTTTCAGAAACTCAGCACTTTATAATAAAATATGTAAAATCTGTTAGTGATGTGTGACTATAGATCAGATATAAAAGTCATATTTTAAATATTTTTTTATGGGGCAAGTGCCTGAGATTTGATATTCTTTTCAGGTCTAACAATGGGAAAATACTACATAACTATATATATATAGTTTAACGCAGAGTAAAATAAGAGAATGTTGTTTACACTCTCTTTCTCCAAAGACTATACTTTCAGTGATCATTTCTATAGTTAAAATCTCTTTCTTCAACTGTCTTATATACTTTCTGTTTTTGTTTTAACTCTTGCATTCATCTCTTTCTTGGTCTCTGTAACTCTGATGAGCTATGAGTTGTTTTTCAACATACATATTTGTAACTTCCTGTCTCGTTTGAAAATTTTATTTCCTATTTTTCTCCCATTCTACCTTCTATCCTATGTCACACCTCTGCCTCTTTATTTTATTTAATTTTTTTAATTGATTGATTGATTTTAGAGAGAGAGGAATGGGGAGAGAGAGAAAGAAACATTGATTTGTTATTCTACTTACTGATTTATCCATTGGTCAATTCTTGTATGTGCCCTGACCAGGGATCAAATCCACAACCTTGGCATTTGGGACCAAGCTCCAACCATCTGAGTTATCCAGCCAGAGCTACCTCTTCCTCTTTAAACAAAGATAACTCCAAATTCATCATGTTGTCCTCTACCCAGTCTGCCTTTCACACTCTTAACCATATATATATATATTTTTGTTGTTGGGAATTGAATTTATGAATTAAATTTATGAACTAAAATATGGGCTAGAGCATATCACTTTGTAAACCAATAAGAATGTACTTATATTCTATATTTTGGACTCTGGGATCTCTGATCATGAGAGGATGAGAAAGCAATAAGCATATAAGCCCTGACTGCTGGGAATACATCAAGGATTTCACAGTCAGATGAATATTAACGCAGAAAAAGCTGTTTCAGACTCATGTGAAGACATATTTAGGATATATTCTCTATTTATAAAAGTGTGTATTTTATAGCTCCCCCTTTAAAGTAAATCTGAGCTCAATCATTCTCTGTGACAATTCCTTCATAAATCTATAGAGATGTCCCTGTCAATACTCTGGGCTTCTCAATTTCTTGACTTCCTCTTTTCCAGAAGTATTGATCTACACCCTACATCAAGCCCTCTCCATGTGGTCATCCAATAGACCTGGTCTTAACAATAATCTCAACTTTTTCATTTGGCAAGTATCACTATCTCCCCATCATCTCCAATCTTTGTACCTCATTGACTTTATTATGCCAATTTTAATAATTATTTATCCATCCTTAAAATTATAGTCCAGTAATTCTACCATCTTTTCACAGTACTTTACATCCATCATGTCCTCACTTTCATCTTTACCCCAAATACAGTTATTAAAACTGTTCCCCTGGATATATGCTCAAATCACTTGCTGAATGCTCATGAAATATTTAAATTATTTTACTAAAGTATAACACCGATAAACTTTAACACTTTGATTTCTCTATTTCTGTGTCCATGCAACCAACCAAAACATGACTAAAAAAAAATTGCAAAGTCATTTGTTCTGGTTTCTCATTACGTTTATGATCCTTACCCTAAAATGGTATCCCAATAGTGTAGAATTTTTACCATCCTGTTCCATTCAATATCCTTTTCTAATAGTTGGCACTTTGATACATTCTTCTATCTTAAACCTCTACCACCTCTTCCCTCCTCCTCCTACTCAGCTCATTATAATACTTCTTACTCAGCAAAGATGAGAAATAACCAGGAAAGATATTAGTATGTTTCTATCACATTTCCCCACTTACTCACATCTATTGCCATATTACCTGTCTTCTCTTTTTTATTGTCAATAAAGATATCTGTGCTCACATCAAGTTTCAAGTAATCTACGTATGCATTAGATTTCATTTCTCTTATATTCTCATTAAAGCATCCCATCAATTGTTGTATTTGCCCTTCTATCATTATTTCTCTTCTTTCTTTAGATATTTCTACCAGTATATAAGTATGCTCAGTATTGAGCCCAGTTCCCTTTCTAACTATTGCATCATTTCATTATTTTCTTGAAAGCAACATTTTGTGAAAGAATTACATATAGTCACTATTTCCATCCCCTCCCCCCTTTTTTTTCCTTGTGGACCATTTTTGGTCAGCACTTTGCTATCATAAACTCCACTAGCAATGCTCTAGCTAAGATCAGTGACATCCATATTGTTAAATTGAACATTCACTGTAATACTTTCTTGACCAAACAGGAACATCTCAAAAGTTGATCTCGCTTTCTCGCATCAATTTTTTTTTTTTTTTTTTATCCTCACCCGAGGATATTTTTCCATTTTTTGTACAGATAGAGTAGGAGGGAGAGAGAGGAAGGGAGAGAGAGAGAGAAACATCGACTTGAAGGGACACATCGAGTGGCTGCCACCCGCACGACCAACCAGGGCCGGGGACAAACTGCAACCGAAGTACGTGCCCTTAGTGGGAACCGAACCCAGGTCTCTCCAGACCTCAGGCCGACGCTTTAACCGCTGAGCCAAACTGGCCAGGGCCATCAATTTTTTTTTTTTAATTTCTTTTTTCTTTATTGATTTCAGAGAGGGAGAGGTAGAGAGAGATAGAAACATCGATGAGAGAGAACATTGATTGGCTACTTCCTTCATACCCCCCACTGGAGATTTGGCCCACAAGCTGGGCATGTGCCCTGACCGGGAATCAAACTGGTGACCTCTTGGTGCATGGGTCAGTGCTCAACCATTGGACCAAACTGGCTGGAGAAATTGCTTCTTTTTGTTTCCAGGACATTAGAGTCCCTAAATTTTTTCCTACATTCCCAGAATCTCTTGTCAGCCTCCTTTTTCCATACTTTTTCTTATCCTTCACATTTTGAAGATCTGTTTTTGTACTGCTTTAATTTTTTATCGTCTAGGTAAGGCAGCATATGTATACTCATGGCTTTAAAACACAACATATATTATTGCCTTGCCAATTTTTATTTCTGGTGTGGATCTATCCTTTGAACTAGACTAAAATGTTTGATTTCCAGTATATCATATTGACCTACATTTTAAATTTTGATATTCCTTAGACCACCTCCCAAGCCTGCTTCTCTTGAATTACTTCCTCTTCTGAGTAAGTAATAAGTTTTATTCCAAGAGATATAAATTCTATGAGAGCTTGGACTATTTCTCCCACTGTTATATCTTACTTAGTAGAATAACAACTGGCACATATAGGTTCTAAATTAATGTAATAAATGAATGACTAGCTGACTAAATTAATAATTTCAAGGAGATTAGATTTGGAAAGGGTTTAGTGTGGGAGCCTATTTTTGTATTTTTCATGGTGGTAGAATAAAGTAAGTCTGAGTTTTATATATATATATATATATCACTTTATTGCACTTTAGATTCCAAAAATTAAACATTCCTCTTTTAGGAATAAAGATAATCCAGTGGGTTTCTGAATATTTTCATATTTTATGCACCAGTCTTCACTTTCTAACAGGTATTGGAAGGCCATTTGCAAACAAATGGTTCCTTAAATAATTCTTGCTGACAGATACTGAAGCCTGCAACATGCCAGAGGAGAGGTTTAAACATTCTTTTTATTAATTTATTTTTATTTATTAATTGATTTTAGAGAGAGATAGAGAGAGAAATATCAGTTTGTTGTGCCACCTGTTTATGAATTCATTGGTTGATTCTTGCATGCACCCTGATTGGAGATTGAACCCAGAACCTTGGCGTATGGGGACAATGTTCTAAACAACTGAGCTATATGAACATGGCCATAAAAGACATTTTTTTAAATGCCCATTTTTGCTTCCATGTCATAGTAACAACAACAAAAAAGTGTACATGTATGGAAAGTAAGCACTGGAGGGGCTTTGGTCAGAGGAAATGTGGCTTGGTGTGTGGATACAGGGGATTCTTAGGTGACTACCTCAAAAACACTCTGTGGCCACACATAAGATTACTTTTAATTACACAGGTATCTTTTTCTTTGCAAATGTTTAGGCCGTGGTTTCCAATTGATTAGTATATTTTCTACATTGCAAAGAATAATTGTAGGACAAAAAACCGTAGATTCATTTAAGCAGGTGAGTTCAGATCTTTTCTATAACATTTTATCCCAAGACCTAGGTTGCTCTGTTAAAATAATCCTAGGTAACATGTGGAGAAGAAAATAATGGAAATGTTCATACATTAAATCCTTTAACCTGGACTGCTCTGAATTGTGTCTTTATATTACATTCCCTGAATTTAAAAGTATAGAAGCAATACAAAAATGATTAAAAGAATGTGCTTTATACTTGTATAAAAATTATGGTCAAATAGCTACTACAAATGAAGTTAATAGATACTACAAATATAGGACAATTTTGATTCTTAATATCTTATTAAAAAAAACTTGAGGGTTTAAAATAATATAAACACTTGCATTTTTATAAAGTTTTAAAATTCTTAAGGCATTTCTTGAAATTTTAAATAAAATAGCACTAAACTATCTTTAATACACCCTCATGTTGAAATCTCCACAAATATATATGCTCACTTTATTTATTTAGCATGTGAATACAAAATTTCTGTTATGTTGAAATATTTAAAAATAAAATATAAAAGCTGTCAAAATGTCACACATAAATATAGATTCAGTGACAATCATACATAGAGATTGTGGTTATTGTGATTCAGCCTCAAATATACTTATATTTTATTTCACTTTTAGCTTTTTTTTTTCTTTTATTGATTTTTAGAGAAGCAGGTAGGAAGAGGAAGAGAGAGATAACAACAACCATGTGAGAGAGAAACATCATTCAGCCACCTCCTGCTGGGGATGGAGCCCACAACCCAGGCATGTGCCCTGACTGTGACTCCAACCTTCAGCCTTTCATTGCAAAGGATGATGCTGCCCAACCAACTGAGCCACACCAGTCAGGGCTCAAATACACTTTTATAGGGTACTAATATCACTGTGAGTATCAAGTTGACTATATATGCTATTTTCAAACAAATTATATTTACTGATATAATATTATTACAAATAAATAAATGGTTCTTTGAAAAATAAAACACTAAAATACTTTTTCTTTTTTTTACTTTTTTTTTTTCTTTATTGATTTTAGAGAGAGAGGAAGGTGAGAGAGAGAGGGATAGAAACACTGATGAGAGAGAACCTCGATGGGCCACCTCCTGCATGCCCGGCACTGGGGATCGGGCCCACAACCTGGGAATGTGCCCTCACCAGGAATTGAACTGGCGACCTCTTGGTACATGGGTCGATGCTCAACCACTGAGCCACACTGGCCAGGCTAAAATACATTTTCAAAGAACAATTGCACTAGTTTAAATCATCATAAAAGTTTAAAAAATATCAATATCAAGGTTCCAAATGTCCATAGTTAGACTGTTGAGAAACAAAAATTTGAAGAACTGAAGTAGGAAGGTCTATTTTAACTATATAATCATAGGTACAGAAAAGGGCCAATTCTGGTTCCTTTCATTCATTCATTTGGTTAGGCAGTAGTCTTTCATTCAATTCAATAATTTTTTTCTTGAGCCCTTGCCTATAACTGGAACTCGTATTCTTAATAAGAAATTAGCATGGGGTGTTTAGTGGGGTAGTAAAGATATGATTTACCCAAGGGCCTGATGTGTGTGAGCCTCAGGGCCAAAACAGGGTTAACCTAAATGTCAATATTGGAAAAGGAGAACCTGAAGAATATAAGTAAAATATAAATACCCATTAGAATACTGGTTTTCAATTATTCTTGGTTGGTTGCAAGTAGCATACAACTATATACACCTGCACATGGACTGTCATATGTATACCCAGAAACATACATGTAAAACTTCAAGAAAATATAACCAAACAATACCATCCTCACTATGGGCAGTGAACATTTCTTATCTAGCCTATTTTATTATAGTTTATTTTTTTAAAGGGGAGGTGGGGGGCGAGGATGTGATTACCTATTTGAAATATTATAGCTTTGAAGAAAAAGAAAGTTCCAGAAGCTTTTTTTATAGCATTGTGATTTTTTTATTGTTGACACTATTACAGATGTCCACTCATTTTCCCTTATTTTGCCCCCCTCTACTCAGCCCCCCCCACACATTGTTGTTTATGTCCATGGGCTATGTGTATATGCATATGCATTGTTGTTTGTTTGTTTTTTACTGATTTCTTCTAATTCTCTCTACCCTCATCCCCTCTGAGATCTATCAGTCTGTCTCATGCATCCATGACTCTGGTCCTATTTTGTTGGTCATTTTATTTTGTTCATTAGATTCCACATATAAGTGAGATCATATGGTATTTGTCTTTCTCTGACTGTTTATTTCATTATGTTTTAATTAATCATTAATGCATACATGGTTACAAATATAATTAGGGCAGAAAACTGTATAAAAAATTAAGTCACCACTTAATTTTAAAAAGATATATTCTTTCATCAGTAAGGCTGTAATAAAGTTAGTTTGAAACTTAGATAAATCTAGTTTATAATCTAAGAAAACACATATTTATACCAATAAAATACTAAAAAGGTAATAAAGTGCTAAACTGGCTCTATTGGTCATATAGGTTCTAAATATTGTGAAAGTCCAGCTCACATGCCCCAATCTCCTCTGCCATCTTCCTAGTATAAACTAGAATCACCTCTGTCCTAAGTCATTAAACTATCCTGCTAGCTAAAGACCTTCAGTCTTCAGATTCCCCCACACTCTGCACATCAACCAGATCACTACTTAAAAAAAAAAAAATGTATCATATGGTATCACACCCTTTGCATGCATCTTCACTTAGAAAAAACATCCAAATTAATTATTAGGCTTACAGAGCTCTGCATAAACCATTTCTTACATAATTAAAAATGTGTCTCTTATTATTTGTGGCTCATTTGTCCACTTCTTTTTTTTTTTTTTTTCATTTACTCCAACCATCAAGACCCTTAATGAGTGTTCTGGCCAGTGTGGCTCAGTTAGTTGAACATCATCCCATGCACTGAGAGGTCCCTACTTCAATTCCCAGTCAGGCCACATGCCTGGTTTGTGGGCTTGATTCCCAATAGGAGGTGTGCAGGAGGCAGCCGATCAATATTTCTCTCATCGATGTTTTTCTCTCTCTCTCCACTCTCTCTCAAATCAATAAAGACACATTTTTTTAAAAAGAGTCTTAATAAAATTTGCACTTACTGGTGTATGGATCTAGAGAATTATTTCTTTAGTTTTGTATCGTTTTTCATGGTGCTCTTCAACAATATCACCTCAGAGAGGGATTCTCCAACTACCCTGTTTAAAATGAAGTCCAAACCCCACTACATTTTTTCTAAGCATCTATTTATTTTTCTCATAGCATTTACCAACATCAACAAAAAAAATTCTCCAGTTACCTTGTATTGTTTACTTACTTCCCCCAAATAGAATGTAAATTTCAGAATGCAGCAACTATATTTTTCTTGTTTATTTTCATATTTCCAATGCCTAATGCAGGACTCAACAGAGTGTCTTCGATCATCTTCATAATAAAAAGAGAGTTTACAAAGGAGTAGAGAGGGTAAACAACTTGGCAAAGGTCATTCAATAAGAATCTGGTTGAGACAGGATTGAACACACAGAGTCTTACTTCACTGCCCTTGACCTGAACATCTGCTCTGGACTACCCCCTTATTAGAGTTAAGAACTCCTCAACCATCCTAACTCTTTGTCTTACAAGTGAGGAAGGAAAATCCATCATTGACATATTTGCCTAAGAACATATATCAAGCTGAGAAATTGGCAGAGGTGAATGTCCTATCTTTCCAATCATGCTCATTCCATTACACTGTCCTTTTCCCCTTCAAGCCCACCTGCTGAGTTTCATGTGAGCCTAGAGATGGCAGTTGTGTTTAAGTCCATGGCATAACGACATGATCAGAAAAGTAGATTTTAAATAGGCCACAATACATAGAAGGCAGTTAAATAAAGCTTCAGCATCAAAAAGTTTATTAAGCCAGGGATCAAGAGTATTATGATCTGTGCTTCCTTACCCAAACAGCACTGAACTTTCAGGAAGATTCAGACCTCATTTTGGAAGAAGAATTTGCAGACTTGACTTAGGCCATTTTTCCTGACTTGAGACAGACATGATTTCTCTTCAACTGATTCTCATCCTTGCCTAGAGTAAGCTAAATCAGCCTCAAACTGCTTAAAGCTTTGGCCCTTGAACATAAGTGCAATTTACTTCAGCCACTGAAATCACTGACAGCCAAATAAAGAATGCTGCCATTGAGAAGGGACTCTCTGGCCCTGGATTCATACACAAATATAAAATTTATCTTTATTTTATATTTCCATGAAGTATCACAATTTGCAAAGGAAAATATGTCCATTCTGAAACACTGTACCGGGTAATTTGAGCCTTGACTTCTGAATTCAATCTTCCATTTTACTAATATGTTCCTAAAACAAGTCAACTCACAGGCTGAATCTTTTTCCAAATGGATTTCACAAGGCTGGCAGATGTCACACTTCTTGCCCCCTTTTGACCTTCCCCCTTGGATGTTTGCTGGAAACAGCTTAAGTTATGAGACTTTGATTTGACATCAAGCCAAATGCCAGAGCAAGCTCTGAGCAGAAAATAGAGGTCAAGGCAGAAGCAGGAGGCAAATCTCAGTGCACAGCCAGAATCAAGAGATGCCCGGGCCTGCAGAGAAAAGCAGGTGAGGCAGCAATTAGACTGCACTTGTTGCCACTGTTGGGACTTGATTACTAGCATACACCAAACTGAGGATTTAGCAATGGGACTGAGTGACCATATCACAGAAGGTAAGACTGCGTTCTGACATAATCTCTGCTAGCTGATCCATATGCCTAAAGAAAGCATGATGCCTCTTTAAGCTTAATTTTTGATAACCATGACTTGGTTGTAAAGAGACAATTTTACAAACAATAATACTAACACAGTATTTATACAGTGTGTTCACATCATCTCATTTCATTTCAATCCTCATAACAAGACCGTGAAGTACGCGGGGCAGAAATGTTTGTAATCCTCATTTTCCAGTAAGGAATGTAAGAAGCAGAAAGGTTAAAAGCTTTGGCAAGCATATGCGGTTGCTCTGTGGTTAGGATGGAATTCGCATGTGGTCTCTTGAATGCCAATGCCATTTTCATTCCACTACCGGTATTAGTCTAAGTAATTCAGTTCTCCGAGTGAATTGAAAGGAAACATGAGACTAAATGTAATATTTCAAAGCGATATAAAATGAGTCCAAACATATGAATCCTGAGATAGAGCTCAGGTTGTAAATAACCAATCTTGTCAAGATATAAAAGCCATTCTAAGCTCTAAACTGAGATGTAATTTAAATGTCATATTTGAATAACAGTCCTCTGATCCATCATCTGTCATAAAATTGAAGATCACATTTTAGAGAAAATGAAAACAAACAAGTTAACCCCTTTTCATGCCAACATACACATTGTATATAATATCCTATGAATCTTTAAGAATCAATAATTGAGGTTCCAGGAAATACTTTTTAAAACATTTTCATTTCCTGATGCCTGACCATTTAGAGCATTACAATGTTCTATTTGTAATTAAATATTAATATAAAAAACTAGTGAAACAAATATTTAAATATTTTATTTAAAGAAACACATTCAATTATGTGATATTTCTAGAAATACGTTTTGTTGATTTATAGAAAGAAACAGGAAATAAGATCTAGGCAGTGTTATCTTTTTTCAATAATTATTTTGTATGACTAACATATGCAGTAATTACTTGTATCCAGTCTGACTTCAGAAATTCCAAACCCTACTATCACAAACATCAGGTTAACCATTCTAACCAATAAAACAAAATACTATTTACTCATAATTTAAAGATCTATGTGAATTGAGGATGTGGGGATGAAAGTATCTTTGGACATCTGCTCATTTTTCCTTTTCTATTCTAATATATTTCTTATCATCTCCAGATGATTGTTCTGGTCTCACACTAAATCTCCTAATGCATATTTTAATAACACTTTGATATCAAGCTTTTGGTCTGTTTGTAACTAAAAGTCTAACTCTCCTATGTCTTTTAAGAGAATTTCTAATTTTATTAAAAAAAAAAAAAAGCAAAAGCCCACCTATTCAACATTAATTTAGGACTAGGGGAAAAAGTAAAACAAAAAAAAAACCCAAAACTATGGTTGATGGATAATATATCAATCTGAGGAAAACCTGTATCACTAAATTCTGCATATAATTTGATAATGGTACTAGATTTAAAATTTCTAATACTAAAATTTTGATGTTTGTTAAGACAGGTTTAAAGATAGAAATATATAAATTCTCAAGTTCTTTCAATTTTGTACACACCTGGGGAATGCATTGAACTTTACAATGGGAGCTTCTGATTGTAGAGTTCATCTTTTCATTCAATATCTTTGTTGAAAATTAACTGCCTACTTGATTGACAGCTGTGTATAAAGCTAATATCTTTGCTGATCTGGATAAGCGCATGCCATAACCATATCCTCAAAGAGTATTACATATACCTAGATGAGTCCATGTAGATTCAGTTTCTTCCTATTTTCCCTTCTAACGAGAAGTAAATGACTGCCTGGCTGCTATGGTTCCGAGGTTGAGTGACGACTCATGAACAAGAGGTCACGGGTTTGATTCCCAGTCAGGGCACGTGCCCAGGTTGTGGGCCCGATCCCCAGTGGGGGGCATGCAGGAGATGGCCCATCGATGTTCTCAATGTTCTCTCTCATCGATGTTTCTTTCTCTCTCTCCCTCTCTCTTCTTTTCTCTCTAAAAGTCAATAAAGAAAAAAAAAGTAAATGCCTGGAAATAATCCAGGAGACAACCAGAAAAAAACCCTGAAAGCTAGAAAGATAAAGGGTGACAGGCTGCGGACTTCAGGACTCAAGGAAGAGCACCATTGCAAATTGCCTGTGCTTTCTTTTTATTTACCATTAATCTTGGCTTGGGCACCAGAGAGACTACAACCTGGAACCAACAACAACAAACCAAGAGGAGCCTGCCTCTCTGGCCAAATCACCAGAACAGGAGAAGCCCAAGAGACACCAAGCAGGAGTCCTCACCCCGAGTCCACACCAGGGCAGTGATGGGGCTGATCCTTTCACGGTGGCAGCAGAGCCTGGTGTCTCCAGACCTCCACCTGGTGGCACGAAGAGGCCCAGTCCCAATCTGCCAGCCTCTACCAGTGAAGGAGACTGAACCAGGCCTGCTGGTTTTTCCCCACATGCTTCTCCGCGCCATCAGTGATTAAGCCGGAGACCCAGGAATACCAGGAAAATGCAGATAAAAAAATATATTACAAGGGAGCTGAAAATTAAATTGGAACCACAGAACACAAAGAAAGCTAAAACATACACATAAGCCTAAAAGAGCCATTACTGAAATAGATTTAAAGAGGATCGAGTCTCCTAACATAGTATTCAACTATCCAGGATAAAATTAAAATCTCTAGCCCTACCAAGAATGAAGACATTCACTATCTGATGAGAAAAGACCATCGACTAACACCAATACAGACATGAATCAGGTCTTGAATTACATGACAACAATTTTAAAGTCTTTAAAATATAATACTCCAAAATGGAAAATAACCCAAATGCCCTTTGATGGGTAAATGGTTAAACAAACTGTGAATTGTCCATACCATGGAATACTACTCACAATAAAAGAGAATAAAATATTGATAAATGCAACAATTTCAAAAGACCTCAAAGGAATTATATTACATTCTTGAAGTAAAGTAATTATAGAGATAGCAAACATATTAGTGGTTTCTTTGTGCATGAGTTTAAATTTGGGAAATGATTATAAAGCAGTAGCAGCAGGGATGCCTAGATGAAAGATCAATTCTGCACCTTTATTGCTGCTGCAGGTTCATAAAGCTACACATGTGACAAAATTGATGAGAATGATACATACACACACCCACCGATAAGTGCACACATAATTGTTGAAATTTGAATTGGCTTTGTGGATTGTACAAATGTGAATTTCATGATGACTATGTTTATGCAAAATGTTAATGTTGGGGTAGCAAGGGTAAAGAGTGGATGGGATTTCGTTGTGCTTTTGAAAATTTTTTGTGAATATATAATTATTATAATTATTTCAAAATGAATGTGTAAGGAGAATGCATTACATGTGCCCAAAGTTTGCTCAAGAACTAAAGTAAGTAAAAGAAAGCTAGCAGATTATGGGCAGTTTCATCTGTATGCATGTGGCCAGTACTGCTCTTCGTGATGCTGTGTCTAAGCAACAGCACAATCTCCGCTTTCCATCTTTACGTATGATTGAAATGTTGACCTACTTCATAATCATAAGAAAGAAATGTTTTATGAATAAAGGTAACACAGCTGCATGTGTGGATTCAAAAGTTACATGCGCTATAATCATCAAATTCTATTTTCTCAGGGTGTTTCTTCCCTAGGCATGAAAGAAATAACACGAAGTTTATTCTTAATATTTCCCCAAATACTCTACCTCAAAATAGTTTCCCTTGTTCTTGTACTGAGATCTCAGTGTTGTATTTAGAAAAAGAAAAAAAAATAGTTTTGAGGGACCTGGCTGATTTGGCTCGGCGGTTAGGGTGTTGGCCTGCGGTCCAGAGAGATCCGGGTCCCCTCCACTAGGGGCGCGTGCCTCTGGTTGTCCGGGTGGCGACCACTCGATATGTCCCTTTCATGTCAATGTTTCTCTTTCTCTCTTCCTCCCACTCTATCATCCAGAAAATGGAGGAATGTCCTCGGGCGAAGATAAAAAAAAAAGTTTTGAGGTACGTGATGTTTTTCTCTTTTAAGGCTTCTTATTAGAAACCCATCTAAGTGTTTGACAGATTGGACTTTATAGCCACTTCTTTCCTGCCTGACGTAATCTTTGACACAGAGGCACACAGATGAGCTCTCTCACTCTTATTTTAAAGTGCTGTTCAATGTGTGAACTAGACCTGTACCCTCGTGGTCCAGTTGTGTCCATCAAGGGGAATCTTTTTTTCTGCCAAGAACCATTTAGATATCTATAACATCATTCTCAGGCCATACAAATTATCAGTTTAAAAATTAGCCTGCTATATTTGGTCAGGCTAATTTGGTGAGGGTTTGATACTAGCTGGTATTGATTTCACCAGCCTTATATGGCCCTCGGGCCAGACGTTCCCCACCCCTAAAAGTTTTGTATTTAAATAACATTCTCTCCAGATTCCAAAGAGAATATAAGCAAGTCAATGTATCTTTCTTTTTAGAATTTAGGCTGGAAAGAAAATATTTAAAATTAGTACATTATTCTGTTATAAACTAAATTCCTTTGTTTTAATTTTGCTGGAAAATATTATTATAATTTTTGTATAAATCAACTTTGCTTAATAGATAAAATACAGTTACAAATCATTTGGTTTCTTTTGGCATACCAAAGGCATCCAGTAACAACAACAACAAAAATACTTGGTTTATAGTATTTTTCAAAAAGTTACTATCAAGATAATTCAGTTTCATGATGTGAACAATATTAACTAAAACTGTGAAAATGTTTTGTGACCAAAATTTTTCTCCTTACCAATAATCTCTGTTAATTATTGTCTGGAATTTAAGTTATTAGATAAACTATACAAAGTTGTTGTCAAGAAACAATTTAGTGCATTAAATGATAAAATTAAGAACTCTACTGCAAATAACTTTTGAAAATAACAAATATTTAATATTTAATGTATTGTTTTACTGCTTCTTCTATAAGGTTTAAAAGTACTTACCAAGTTTGTCAGCTTACAGACAAAAATAGCTTTAAACCAACATTTTTCAACTAAAATTGTATTACAGTGTACTAAATAAAATGAGCAGGATACTTTTCCTTCATTTGGATTAGGTTATTGATTACTTTGGTTCAGTGACAGCGATTGGCTATTTTAAGAATGAATCAGTTTAACCCATACTCTTGTACCAAGGTTTTCATCAGAAATGGGGTGAATAGGTTTCAGCTTCACTTCCTGCTCCATTCAATCGGCGAGGCAGGCTTGAGTGCAATTTTGAGAAGAAATCCAAGGTTCAGTGGAGAAGATTAGAGATGTATTCTAAGTGTGAGACCCTGCATGTCATGGCATACTGGCTAAGTATTTCTTCTGTTTGGATGAGACATTTCAATGCCATAAATATAAATGAGAATGAAAGCTTGTATATCTGTAAACAAAGTAAACTTCATTTCACTTAAAAGCAGAAATCATAAAGCTGAATACAAGCAAACTTTTAAAAGTCATTTTGCTCAGTGGTTGGAGTGTCAGCCTGCAGACCAGAGAGTCCCGGGTTCGGTTCCTGCTAGGGGCATGTACCATAAAAAAAAAAAAAAAAAAAAAAAGATTGCAAATCCACAAGCTTCTGTGTATTTTCTCTGGTATTTATTCATACTTTTTTTTCTTTCTTAAAAGTACATTAGTAATTGACGACGCCTGTTTGAAACGGGATACATTATGTTTAATGTTATCCTCAGGAATGTAGAAAGCATGGGGAAGGAGTCTAATTTGGAGTTTGCTCATGTTGTACCTGATAAACCTAAACAGACTTCACTGGGGATCTGATGCCATAAAACAGTTAATTATGGAACTTTATAGTGCAGAGAGCCCTGGATTAACACATATATGTGTTCGAGAAGTACTGAAATTATTGCATTATAAGGACATTTTGACACTTTGCCTAAGAACACACATTTGCATCTTAGGATAGTCACTGTTTTTCAATTATGTAGTGGGGTGGGGGAGTGTGAGGCAAGGTTGTAGCTGTTTGTTATCATTGTCCTACTTAGCTTTTAACTTCTCACCATTCAGAGGTATCCAGATAGTTATAAATGTTTAGGAATCTGAGGCATTTCAGAGTCATGAAATTTGTTGATTCTAAATACAAATACAACTCACTAATTCTCAACTCACTTATTTGAAAATTAAGATGGGGGTGTGGAAGGATTGAGTAAAAGAGAAAATACTCATGGACACAGACAAGAGTGTGGGTATTGCTGGGGATGGGGGTGTGGGAGGAGGTGGAGGAGGTTATAAGGGAGATAAATGGTGATGAAAGGAGACTTGACCTGGGCTGGTGAACACACAATATAGTGTACAGATGATGTGTTGTGAAACTGTGCACCTGAAACCTGTGTACTTTTGTTAACCAGTGTCACCCTAATAAATTCAATAAAAAAGAAAAAAAAAAAGAACCACAGAAGCAATATATAGAGAGATAGAGAGATAGATTTCTATATATAAATCTGAAAAGATGTAGGTATAGATAAATAGAGAGATATGAATCTTAAAAGATTCTTTGTCTTTCTCCTGTATAATCATCCTGACTATTCTGTTCCAATTTCAAACTGCAACAGAGGGTGAACTGTAGTTTAATAACTCTACCTCCAGAATTAGTTTTCCAGGACTTCCGATTTACTGATATGCTTCTATCTTCACTACTCTCTGAGGATATGAAGCCGAACTATATCTAAGACACGCAAACACGAATCAAGCCTACACATCACGTGGCTCTCTCCATGACATTCCTCATTCACTACTAGCAAATGCAATCGCTTTGCTTTACGTCATAGAATAAGCAAACATTAACATTCTTCAAAATAAAAAGGTATTTTACCAAAGTAACTTGCTGTCAGCATTTTTGTGATACATAAAACTGGCCATTACATAGCAATGTTAGCAACTCCATAGCTCCAAATATCCAATATATGTTCAAACCCCTTTAATATATTTGCCTATATGAAAAGAATGTGAAGGGGAGTTCTGTCATAAAAAAAAAAATGAAAGTCCATTCCAACAATGAAATTTAATTTTAAGGTGTTCATCTGCTTGAAACTCGAGGCTCTAAAACAAAAAATTAAATCTAAAAATTTCACCACTTGAATGAAATCACAAATACCTATTTTATGCAAAGATCCTAGGCTAAAAGGATGTATAATACTCACAGATTACTACATTGAAAAAACATAAAATCTCAGCAGTATTCTAGAATATCTATGAATAAAAACATATTATAAATATCCTATGAATTACTTAGAGTTAAAAATAAAAATATATAAAGTATGTGTACAGAATCAATGTTAAGGTCAAAGAATAGATGAGTTTAATACCCATATAAAGAGAAACTCAGTTAATGAATTAATTGGCATACAGTTATAGTTTTGCTATTGGTTTATATTATTTTGACTCAATGTAATGAATGGTAACAATAACTAATCCTTAGAATTCCTCTGGTTAATTTATTATACTTGTAAATATTTGAGTTCATTGATATGCCTTATTGGTAAGCAAAATAGTTACATTCAAATAAAAAATATCAAATGAGTACAGTTTTAAAAATATTACAGACAATTCCATAACTAATAAATAGCACACATATTATTCACTGCCAGAAAAAGGAATTCACTTTGCTGTTCATCTTTAGCTTTGATCTATAGTGATGCATAGTTTGTTTCCTGAAGTAGATTTAATGGTGTAGATTATTTTGCAGACTGGAAAACAGCAGAGAAAATCAGTGTATTGCTTCATATCATCCTACATAGCTTTTTGTTGTGACATCAAAGCAGAATTGGAGTATTGAAAACTAGTAAAAATATGGGAATGTCTGACTGCTTCAGAATGTGTGTGTTATGAGTATTTGGGTGAGTGTGGATGGGGAGTTACATAGAAAAATAATTTAATCAATTTAGTTATGGGGTTTTAGTTGTTTCTAGGCAAAGGGAAATATTTTAAATAAAATAGTTGAAGACAGGGATTCCAAAATGGCAGCAGAGTGAATGGAAGCTACACAGACCATCTCCCAGGACTAAACTGGAATTACAACTAAAATAAAGACAATTCGTTGAGAAAAAGCAATAGAAAAGCAGTTTGCAAGGACCATATAACCAGGGGCACTGAATCAATCCTGGTAGGATTGCGGAGGCACAAGAGCAGGGCTGGGAGCCCACAGACAGCAATGGTCTGAGATGTGAGCAGCTCCTTCGGGATTAAAATTCAAAACCAGCTCCACAGCACAGAGGGCCGGGACAGAGCACTAAAATAGCCACAACCACTCACCTTGGGCTCTGGCAAAAGGAAGGTGGACAGGATTGGAACTGTATGGGTACACTCGGGATTTGGAGGGTGCTCAGAGCTTTTGCTGAGTTGTGGCCACGCAGGGCAGTGGCCATCCTACTTTTTCCCAGGGCTCTGGGGATAAGCAGCAGCCCCTTGCTCAAAGATTCAACCCCACCAAGGAGGGCCATTGAAATTCAAATTGAGGCTCATTAACAATCAACATCTACCCCACCCTCAGTAAATCTCTCATGCAGAACACCTGAGGAAGTTTTTCATTCAACTGAGAACCCGAGGCTTTTTAAGTAACCACAACTAACAGTCTCCAGGCAAAAAATTAAAGACAAAGAGAGAATCCTAAAGATAAGGATTCTCTTTATCTGCTGCAAGAGATAAGCAGCAGGCTACCTACAAAGGAACCCCCATAAGGCTGTCAGCTGACTTCAGGCCAGAAACACTACAGGCCAGAAGGGAATAGCATGAAGTAATCAAGGTCATGAAAAACAAGGATCTGAATCCAAGACTACTCTACCCAGCAAGGCTATCATGGTGGGAATGCAGATTGGTGCAGCCACTATGGAAAACACTATGGTGTTACCTCAAAAAGTTAAAAATTAAATTCCATTTGACCCAGTGATCCCACTTCTAGGAATATACCCTAAGAAGCCTGAAACACCAATCAGAAAGAATATATGTACCCCTATGTTCATAGCAGCACTATTTACAATAGCTAAGATCTGGAAACAGCCCAAGTGTCCATCAGTAGATGAGTGGATAAAAAAGCTGTGGTATAGGTACACAATGGAGTACTATGCAGCTGGAAGAAAGAAAGAAAGATATCTTATCCTTTGAGACAACATGGAGGGACCTAGAGATTATTATCCTAAGCGAAACAAGCCAAGCAGAGAAAGACAAATATCACATGATCTCATTTATTTGTGGAATATAATGAACATTACAGTCTGAGGAACCAGATAGACCCAGAGACATGGAAGTAGGGTACAGACTGACAATGCTCAGAAGAGTCTGGGGTAGTGGAGGGATAAACCACAAAAGTTATATGCATGTATGCATAACCAATGGACATGGACAACAGAGCTGGGGACTGGGGGGGCGGGGATGGGGAGGAGAGTGTCAATGGAGAAAAAAGGATAAACATCTGTAACAAAAATGAATTAATAAAAAAATAGTTGAAGAGGATTTTAAAATAAAAACTATTAAATCATAGCTTTTATTTTGAAGTTTCTATTTTTAAGAAACTGTAATAAATAAATTTATAGAATTTGATTCTACCACATCTTTGTATTCATTTCAGACCCGATTTTACTATCTGTACTTAGGAAATACTCTAAAAACACCACCTACATCTGGTTCATTTCTGATTCTGAACAGATCTATACAAATCTAAGGTGCTTTTCAAAAAGTTAACTGCATGTTGATATTTGTTAATATAGTGATTTAACTTTAAAAAAATAACAGGTGAATAGATTGGAAACTGCATTGAACTGATTTTTTATTTCCTTTTCTGGATGTATGCATTAGTGCTGTGACAAGAAACAGAAATTAAGGTTTGCATCCTAGAAGTTTATATTCACTATGAAAATGGAGAGAAAACCTAGACAAATCAATCCACATTTGGAAGATGACAAAGTTATTTAGTACAATAAAAGAAAGTTTCCAGGGTCCGGATGGTGTGGTTCAGTGGCTGAGTGTCGACCCATGAACCAAAGAGTGTCCCATTCAGGACACATGCCCCGGTTGTGGGCCCAATCCCCAATGAGGGTCATGCAGGCAGCGGCCAATCAATGTTCTCTCTCCTCAATGTTTCTATCTCTCTCTCCCTCTCATTTCCTTCCACTCTAAAATCAGTAATGGAAAAGAAACAAGTTGCAAAATTGGCCTGTCATGTTTGCGAAACAGCCCACCAGAACCATAGATAAAACCCTGCGGAGATTTATAGTAAATGTGTCCTTAATTCATAAATACGCTGGAACAATAAAAAATCACCACACATTAAAAAAAAAAAAAAAAAAAAAAACACAGGAGGAAGAAGAGACCAAGATGATCAATCTGAACAGATGTCTGCAAATCAAATAGAATTTATCTGCACATCTGCACATTATAAATATATATTTTTCAAATTTTCTTAGTTTTTCAAACACACACACACATTTGAAAATTGTATCAATCAAAACAAGAAGCATCCATTAGAAAAAGTAGTAATCTCAAAAAAGAAGTTTTTGGAAATTAAAGATATGACTATAAAATGCAAAGAAGTGAAGTTTTAAGAAGATAGTGAACTAAGATGACCATTATTTCATGACAGTGTCAACATGGCAAATACATACAAGTATCAAAAAATCAATTGTAGGGTTAGGAAAATAAGCAACAAAAGAATAAAATGCAAAGAGTACCTATTTTAATAATTGTATCATCTGGTGAAGATCATGAGATAGTTAATTTAAATTTTATCAATCTCTCTATAGAGAATTTATTGTAACTTATGCTGGTATTGATTTTATACCATTAAAATATTTTTTTATTATATAGAAAGTGAGAGGGAGAGAGAGATAGAAACATCGATGAGAGAGAACATCAATTGGCCGCCTCCTGCATGCCCCTCAGCGGGGATCAGGCCCACAACCTGGGCATGTGCCCTGACTAGGAATTGAACCAGCAACCTCTTGGTGCAACCACTGAGCCATACCGGCTGGACCCATTAAAAAAATATCTTAAGTTAATGGTTAAAAAGATTGGCCTTGCGCCCTGGCCAGTTTGGCTCAGCGGTTAGAGCGCCCGCCTGCGGTCCGGAGAGACCCGGGTTCGGTTCCCGCTAAGGGCACGTACTTCGGTTGCAGTTTGTCCCCGGCCCTGGTTGGTCGTGCGGGTGGCAGCCACTCGATGTGTCCCTTTCACATCGATGTTTCTCTCTCTCTCTCTTCCTCTCTCTCCCTCCCACTCTGTCTGTACAAAAAATGGGAAAATGTCCTCGGGTGAGGATAAAAAAAAAAAAAAAAAGATTGGCCTTGCTCTTAACTTTAAATACAGGGTAGGGCAAAAGAAGGTTTATAGTTGTTTGTATGAAAATAATACAAAAAATAATAAATAAAAATACCAGAATAAACTGTTTTGTGTGCTCACAAGTGTACACCTACTTTTGCCCACCATGTATGTTAGTCCAGGAAAGCTTGATGACAAGGAAAGTAGTAATGCAAATTTTATAGCATATAATGGGTATTGCCAGTGGCTAAAGAATTTAATGGAATATATAGATAGTAGAATCAAAGTTGAGAAAATTAGTGTAGAATGAGAGAACTTTTAAGAATAAGTAGAAAAAATAACAAGCCACAAATGGCTACAAGCCTCAATGAGCTGTGGTAAGGCATAAGCGTGTATACACAGGTTTAAGGATCTAGTAAACGAACTCACTGACTAGGATGAGACTCTCTCCAGGAAAATATGCCCGTTGTAATATGTATTTTTATGAAACATTTTATCACCTAAAACAAGTTTAAAGTTTCAAATATCTAAGCATGAATATACTGTTTTATTTTTCTCAAAATTTCAAATTCTCAATATATTATTAATATATATATTTTATATATATATATATTTAAACATCCACCCAGAGCAGCATGCTAATTTCATCATAATTAGTTGAAATTGTATTATATGATATCTTAGTTACATGATTGTGGAATACTTCTAAGAAAAAATAAACTTTTAGTTTCATTTCAATCAAGGGAAAAATCAAAATGTATTAGAAATGTAGGTTTCCTATCTTTAATTGGAAGACAATTCTATGTACAACTTAGAAGTAAAACTGAAATGAACCTTAGCCAACTCTTACCATATTCTCTTACTAACAAAGTACACTTACATAATGAAACAAGCATATGTTCAATTTCATTTTTTTAAATCATCCACTGTTTAAACAGTAATTTAGTTAGGGATTCCTAATGGTAACATTTTGATTACATTTCCTAGGCTAGTAAAGAAGTTCATAATATTTTTTATTATGAGCAGCTAATGTTAAATATATTAGCTACCAGTAAACTTCTTATTTAATACCACAGTGACACTCCCTATAAATCTCTATACAATATCGTCAGTAAATATTTCCTGCAATATTTAGTGATAGTTTATTTTCAGTGCTGACTGTGTTTCAAGTTATAGATGCTAACAAATCATTTGATATTAAATTATTCTCTATTTAAACTCTTCATCAAATAGTTAACAATATATCTAACAATTATTTTGTAATTGGAATAATTACTGTCTAATTTTAGTGTTTAGCATATGGTATATCTAATACTAACTTATAGTGGAACAATTATGACATTAAGAAAGAAAAATATAGAGTACACATATATATTCCATCTGCATAACCAATGTATTGAACAAACGACAACAGAGCTTTAGAATAACAGAAAGATCGTGTGCAATTATTATTGTTAATCAAACAAGGTAAATTATTTCATGGTACAGGAGGAGATCATAGCAGTAGGACACACAGCAGAAAAGTCAGCAACATTTCTCAAGGACATTATTGCAAATGACCTGACAAAGTGATGCCACCTCACACTATTTTGGAAGTTTAAACATTCTCCGTTAAATGTAACTCTGGAGCATGGTTCAATACTGAGCATCATACATGTGTTTTTCTATTTTATCCAAGAATGAGTGTCTTGCATCTGGGGATCCTTAGGGTCATCCTAAGAGGCTTTTAGTATATTATAGGAACTAATTTATGTGTCTTTTCCCTTTTTTACATTTCTGTCATTTATGCATTTGTTCTGCCAAATTGCTTGGTGCCTATCAAATTTCTGGCACGTGGTAAGCATTAAGGACACAAGAGTAAGATATAAGACCTAATAATCTGGCCTCAGGTCGATTTCAGTCTCTCTTTAAAAATTCCTGATGGCAATTTTTAGGACCCTTCTATTTCATTTCCAGTGCCATAGACACTGGCACTGACAAGATATCAGGCCATTTTTCATATACTGATATATTTTGAAATGAATCACACTTGTCATTAAACATTACAAAGTGTCATCACTTTAACAAATATGATAAATATTGATGTAAAGTAGAGATTCTTATGCAGCTTTATCCTTAGACTATTCATGGGTGTTAATCTTGCTCAGATTTCCACACTTCAACTCTTCTTGTTTTCAGTCGTCATACATAATTTATAGAAGAATCTCAAGAGCACAAAACCGTGAACTAAGACACTGTAGTAAACTCTCAACTAGTAAAGGTAAATATGAACTTGACTTATTTATAAAATAAAATGTGTATATATATTTAGTTTAGAAATATAGTTATAAATTTATTACACACACACACGTATATAATATATATATACATAGATTACTCCTTTTAATTAGGTTCTAGTTATTTCTGCCCTAATAAGGGTCTGAAAAATTATGGCAAAAAAGAAAATCTGTTCCTCAGTTTGGTTAAGTGTTAGGAAGTCTCTTTTGATAATTCTCATGCTATAGATCTTGATTATATCTGACCTTTCATTGATCATTCTAAGGAGCTAGCAACCTTGAGGAATCTATATTTAATTTGATGGAGCATGAGCAAAAGAACCATTGAGAATAATTTTGTACATTTGCAGTGATTTCAGACCTGTGTGTGTGTGTGTGTGTGTGTGTGTGTGTGTGTTAGAAACATATGAAATGTATGTGAAAAAATTTAATAAGCAAGAAGTACTTTGTGTATTAGCTACAAGTGTTATTGCATATATATACGTTATATATAACACAGCTTATTTAAACATATCTACATAAGCTTTGCATACCCTTTCGTAAGTTTTAAAGTAAGAAGTGCACTGCAGTCTTCTATGACCTAAGTGTTTCTATTTAGATATAGGGACTTGTTTGAGTTATCATTTATCTCTTGGATATAAAAGGCTACATAATAAAATAAATTGTCAAGAAAACTCCAATACAGTATTTGATTTTTACGTAAACATGTGTTGGCAAGCTATTTAGGAGGCCACACAGGCATTCTTTGTGCACTTGAGAAGTATTGCATTAAATTTTCATATGGGATCTTGAATGCCATTTTTCCCTTCAGTTGACTGAACAGTGACATCCAGGGTAAATGAAGCCATACACTAACTGCAGCAGAGCTTCTGGTACCCCAGTTTCCCACATGACTGGCAGAGAACCAATACCCAGTAACTTGGAACCATGTTAGGTTGTTCAATAAAGACCTAAGACATATGACCTGCCATAGGTAGGCTTCAAAACCAGAGGACAGGTCTTAAATCTTACCCTTAAGCCCTTCACTCCTAGCACATGCCAGGAACTTAATAGATACCAAGTTATATTGGCTGAATAAATATATTAAAAAATAAATAAATAAAAGAGGAAAAGGGCATGGAAAATACTTCCTATACATTTGAGTCTGTTAGGATGACCCTAGGGATCTCCAGGTAAAAACACTCAACATCTCAACTCTAAATGGAGTTTACCTGAGCCAGTTTGTGTACGTTTCGGGAGACTGAGCATAAAAAATGAGACACGTCTAATGTGTGATGCTCTGTACTGAATCACATTCTGGTGTTATATTTTATAGAGAATGTTTACGGTTTGAAAGCAGTGTGATGCAACGTCACTTTGTCAGGTTATCTGCAACAGTGCTCTTGAAGGATGTTGGGGACTATTGTATATGTCCTGCCTGCCACAACCTTCTCCATGAAATAATTGAACCTTGATTAACTCACAGTGTCTGCCTCTATTTTTTGTGGTTGTTCTGAAGCTACTATTGATATTTGTTCAGTACAATGGTCATGCAGAAGAAAAAGAGAAAGGTACGGTATCATGGAGTGAAAAGGGTAAGGCAAATCAGGAAGGAGGGAGAGAAGAGTGAATGAAGGAGGAACAAAAATAATTTTAAAATGGAGTAAACTAAGGATGAAAGTAAGAAGGAAATTTATCTCTTGGGACTGATCACACACACTTTTTAGAGTGTGTGGTATGTGTGAGAGTGTGTGTGTGTATAGATGTATGTGGGTATGTGTAACACGTAATTAAAAATATTTTCTCAGCTTTTCTGTAACATTTTATTGAATATGGATTCTTGAAAGTAATATTAATGCATATTTAGTAATGGAAATTTTAAAGGTACAAATAAAATGGGATACTGACAGAAAATCAGGTATTTTTCTTACACATGTTATAGTTATAATTATATGTATTTAAAATTTGTATTTAATTATTTCCTGCCTTGGCTGGTTTGGCTCAGCGGTTAGAGCGTCGGCCTGCGGTCCGGAGAGACCCGGGTTCGGTTCCCGCTAAGGGCGCGTACCTCGGTTGCAGTTTGTCCCCGGCCCTGGTCGGTTGTGCGGGTGGCAGCCACTCGATGTGTCCCTTCACGTCGATGTTTCTCTCTCTCTCTCTGTTCCTCTCTCTCCCTCCCACTCTACCTGAACAAAAAATGGAAAAATGTCCTAGGGTGAGGATAAAAAAAAAAAAAAAAAAATTATTTCCTACTTCTAAAGCTTTTTCCCTGTGTTAATATGAGCAAAGCTATTTGTAAACTGTGATCATGATATTTATTTAAACAATAGTAAATTTTGTTAAACATTTAGATTATTCCCATTGTTTCATTGTTATCATATAGGTGATATATATATATATATATATATTTAGGGCTGTGTCTTGGAGATGAGTTTCTGAAAATGAAAACAGTGACCCAAAGTATTTAGGCATTGTATTGCATTCAGTATCAGTTTTAAATTATCTTTCAAATGCTTAAAGCAAACTTAGACCATCTTTGGCAATGTAGGATGGTGACCACTCTAATACAATGTCACTAGTACTGTACTTTCTATTTGTTTCAGATTTAAATTTGGAAAAAGGTTATCTTGGAATAATTTCAATGGTACTGATTACATGTAAGGCTGGGTTTCTTAGTGATGATATCTGTTATGATTACATTTTTGGTTTTGTCTGTGGCCTACTTTAAAAAATATTTTAATATTTGTATGTATTTATATAATTATGTTACTTTATAATTAGGATTACAGATAATTAGGTTTTCCAAATTTTTATTGTTACAGTATAATAAAATTGTTGGTTCTTTATCAAGTATTCAGTAACTATATCAGCCTCATTGAGTTTTATTTTATTCTTTAGAGTTTTAAATTATACAGTATTAAACATAACCATTTTTTCTCTACAATATTACTTTTCAAAAAATTTCAAGTGTATATTAACCTTCCCTCCCACAGGTATTATACATATTCCGTCGTAATTACTCCTGCTTTTCTATGATCATACTTTTTATAATTGATTCCTAGTATATTAGTATTTTGAAGAGGTAAGATCTTAATTGATATATTTAATATTGCCATAATCTGTTGGGGGATTTCTTCTTTAATTTTGAGTGCAATGTCTCCATGATTGCCTGATAAATACTTATGTGCAAAACTATTTGTTTATAGCCTGATAAATACTTATGTGTAAAATTATTTGTTTATGGCCTATTCTGTTATGTTGACTTGCCTCTCCTGTTTTAATTACACTAGTATTAGGTTCTAGTTTTTAATGATAAAAACATACATTTGAAATTCATATTTATTATTTAAAACTATTTACTAAGTTAATTTGATAAGATAAATAATATGAACCCAGAAGCAAATCCATATTTAATGGATAAATTATCTGTAATTAATAAATGATAAGTTCACAGAGTGATAAATCCATAAGTTAAAAGAATCAAGAAATTCATTTTCTTTCTGATTATTTGACATATTTAGGTCTAGTATCAAACTTCATGCCAGATTGCATTATCTTGTATTTTCCAAAAAAATTTTAAAGGTATTCTGTGTAATGCCTAAGTCTCAGAGAATACTATTTAAAGTATTCATTATGCATAATCCATTTAAAATTATATGACTTTTCATATAATTGACCAAGGCAGGGAAGATATTATTGAGCTTATTATTGTCTCTCTTTTATGACTCACTGACAAAAAAGCCATTGTATTTCCTTGGATAGTAGATTTTTAAATTTTGATATCAAGTTTAAAATTGACCCCGATTATTGTTTTTAGGACTTCTGAAAGAAAAACAAAAAACAGAAAGAACAACAACAAAGCTTAATAAGCTTATCCCTTATAGATTGTCTAGATTCCTGTACATTGAGGTCACACAGTTCCTCTTATAAAATTATGAGTTTACACTATTTCTATTCACAAAGTCTTTCCAAACTAGTTTATCTTTTGAGCTCATACAATATATTTTCATCATTATTTTATGTATTTTCCAAAAAATGTTTCAAAGGATAAAAATTAAGGGTTTTTATTCCAATCTAACTTTTCACTTAAATGTATAAAATGAAGATGCTGTTGGAAAGTGATAATGATGGTGAGAAAGACAAAGACAAAAAGAAATGCCCTGAATTTTTCAATGTTTTGAAGTATAATATGAAACTATATATTTAGAATCTGAAAAAAATATTAATGTGTGTTGGATAATTCCATTATATAGACTAAACTAATAAAAATAACTAGAAATGCAAAAAAGTATAAGTAAAAATGACCATAGAAATGTTGGCAGTTGCAAAAGAAATAGACTAAAGAGGCAAACACAATGGATTGGATAAATGTAATTTTCTATGTTTATTCAACATATGAAGACATTAAATTAAATTCTGTTGAAATATTTAAGGCTATTGGAACATTCACCTGTATATTACTTGGTACAAAAGTATTTAAAACCTATATATGTGCAATATATAACATAATTAAGTGATTGTACTTATATATGCTTTGAAGAATATTCACAGTATTTCAGAGATTGTCTTTGAAGGGTGAGATTGTAGGGGGTGTTTATTTTATATTTGATGCATTTTCTATACCTGCATTTAAAAAAAAATCTGTGTTATTTTACATAGAGTTAAATAAAAATAAGCAATGTGACCATATTTAATGATACAAGCTATTCTATAAAAATAAAAACTTAAATCCTCCAGAAATTTACCATACATAATAAGTCCTATTTGAACAGAAATGAATAAGTATGACAATATTTATGTGGGAGTATAAGGGGCGTGGTACAATATAATAGATTTTCTCTATAGTTCTGACTAGCAAAATAAACAATTAAGAAATTCGAAAGATCTCATGTAAGCAATGTACCTCTACAACTCAAGGAACTAGAAAAAGGAGAACAAATTAAACACATTAGCAAAAGGAAGAAAATAATAAAGATACGTGTGGAAATAAAGAAACTAGAAAAACAATAGGTAGGATCAACAAATCTAAGCTGTTTTTTTAAAGAATAAACTGACAAACCTTTAGCTAGACTAAGAAATAAAGAGAGAAGACTAAAATAAAATTGGAAATGAAAGAGGAGATGACATTACATTTGATTCCACAGAAAATACTTAGTTTTAAGATCATAAGAAATTAATGTAATAAATTATATGCCAACAAATTGTACCTACTAGTAGAAATTGGTACATTTTTAGACACACAATCTTCAAGAATGAGTAAGGAAGAAATAGAAAACCTGACTGACCATTAATGGTTAAACAGATTGAATCAGTAATCAAAAACCTCCCAATGAAAACCCAGGACCAACTCGCTTCATAGGCAAATTCTACCAAACATTTGAGAAACTCTAAAATGAACCATGTGTAAACAAAATTTATTTAGTTGGCTTGATACATTCATACTACCTATGATTGTAGCATACTTTAAAAATTTTGAATTAAATTGTCCTGATAAAGATGAACACAGTCAAAATAATTTTAATGAATAAATTAAATTAATAGCAGTACCTATTAAATTTGAATTGATGAGTTAGATGGGATTACATTTTATATATTTTTCACTTTGCTGACTAATGAGAGGCAATACAAAAACTGTATAAGGTATCACCAGTTTAACTGTCCTGTAGGTGGTATTTCCACCACATGGTTAGCTTTAAGGAGAAGGAAAAAAAAAAGAAGACTAGAAAGAGGCAGGGTTGTTACATTGTTGTGAAGAGGTTTACCAGACAGAGAACAGAATTCCCTAATGTACCGACCCATCATATAAATAAACAGCTATAACCATCTTAGTCACCCTTTCACAATGGAGAAGGTATGCGTGCAGGTGGAGAAGGTACAATGGAACTCAAAACTCTGCTTTCTTTTTCCACAATGACAACAACCTATTGTAAATACTGAACAGATGGTATGTGTCTATCGTAAAAAAGCAATGTGTTTTCAGGAAGGAAAAACAGTAATTTTATATTGTGAGTTAGAACTGACTGCTATACATTGTAATTTTATTTATATATTAAAAGAAAGACAATAGAAAGATCACTTGAAACTTGGTACATAAGTAGAGTTTATTGGCCATTAAAACATAGTGTATGCTTAAATCTGGGCAGCTGTTCTGTTCAGATTATTTAATTCAATTATGATGACACATAAATGATAAATGCAATAATACTCTTGCTCAGAAAAAAAGTGTCATTATTTTATGGATATTAATTGGACTTTTAATCTTTAATAACTAAAAATATAGAAGCATAAGAAAAGATTAAGAGCTATAAATCTGGATGAAAAAGAAAAAAGTATCCTGTTTTAATATTACACTAGATATATATGTAACTTTTTACTCCAATTGATCCCACAGATTATTTGTGTCTATATTATACCTGGAGAATAAAAAATGATATATTTAGCAAATCCTTAATAATCAAAAGTTTTAAAAAGTAGCAAAATGGCTATATCATTAAATAGAAAGAGCAATACTTTTTTTTTTCCTTTTAATAAAGAGATTCTAGGTGTTAAACATTTTACTCATTGAAATAAAATCCAACAATGACTGGCTTTTTGGGGATAAACTTTCTTTTCCATTAGCAAACTAAAAGTTATTATTCTTTAGAGCAGTGGTTCTTAACCTGTGGGTTGCGACCCCTTTGGGTGTCGAACGACCCTTTCACATGGGTCGCCTAAGACATAACAGTAGCAAAATTACAGTTATGAAGTAGCAACAAAAATAATTTTATGGCCCTGGCTGGTTTGGCTCAGTGGTTAGAGCGTCGGCCTGTGGTCCGGAGAGACCCGGGTTCGGTTCCCGCTAAGGGCATGTACCTCGGTTGCAGTTTGTCCCCGGCCCTGGTTGATTGTGCGGGTGGTAGTCACTCGATGTGTTCCATTCACATCGATGTTTCTCTCTCTCTCTCTGTTCCTCTCTCTCCCTCCCACTCTACCTGAACAAAAAATAGAAAAAATGTCCTCAGGTGAGGATAAAAAATAATAATAATAATAATAACAATAATAATTTTATGGTTGTGGGTCACCACAACATGAGGAGCTGTATTAAACGGTCATGGCATTAGGAATGTTGAAAACCACTGCTCTAGAGTATTATGCATACTTATCCATGAAATCAATAATGAAGAAATAAATAAAGGCAATGTATTTAGTCCACAGTTCTGGTGAGAAATTACAAAGTCATTTAAAAATACTATCACACTTTGAGAAGATTGATTTTAAAATAACATAGAATTATTTTAGAGGTAACAAAAATAGAATTATATTCAGTATGCATCAAACCTAATGTAAAAATGAAAGTAGGTGTATTAATTCCAAACCAACCATTTAAAATGTATATTATCCACATAATATAGTCACTACTAGGCCAGCATGACATATAAAAGAAAGTAATGTGATATTTTCCCCCAAGAAGTTTGCAGAACGCTTAGGTTGTAAAAAAAATAATTAGGCAAGCCCTAGCCGGTTTGGTTCAGTGGTTAGAGCGTTGGCCTGCAGTACGGAGAGACCCGGGTTCGGTTCCCGGGCATGTACCTCGGTTGCAGTTTGTCCCCAGCCCTGGTTGGGTGGTGCGGGTGGCAGCCACTCGATGTGTCCCTTTCACGTCAATGTTTCTCTCTCCCTCTCTCTCCCTCCCACTTTATCTGAACAAAAACTGGAAAAATGTCTTCGGGTGAGGATAAAAACAAAAATATAGGCAAAACAAATAAATCAAAAAACAACAGTAATATTAAAGAAAAAAATAGAATAAATGCCATAAGAGCTATCATAAACCAAAAATGACAGACTGAGGATAATGACCAGTGACAGTCATTGAAATAATGGAAATTTGTTAATCTACGAAATACATTAATGACAAAATGGCAGAAGTGGAAACAGATTAGAGAAGCAATATTCAAATATTATTTTAGACTTCTGACTTTAATGGAATTACGATGTTACCACTATTACAAATAAGAAAATCAGAAGATTAATTAAATTGCTGGGGTGGAAATAAAGAAGACCCATCTCTCACTGAGTGCCTTCTCACTGCTTGACACTGTGCTCTGTGCTGTCAACATAACATTTTAATACTTTCTGTAAACGTTGTGCATATTTTATAAATAGAAAATTAAACAATGTGCCTGTGGTGATACACATATTAATGTAATCAAGCTTGAAAAAAATTTCTGACTGATTCTAAAGCTTATTCTTTTTATATACTACATTCTGTTGGTCCCAGAAAAAGAAAGGAAGGTAGAGCATGTTTTACAATGCTCTTTATACATCCCTATAAACCCATCATAAATGGAAAATGTAAGTTAAAAATGCATTGAATGTATCTAAACTACCAAACATCATAGTTGAGCCTAGCCTACCTTAAATGTGCTCAGAACACTTACATTAGCCTAGTTGGCCACAATCATCTAACATAATGGATATACTGTAAAATGTCAGTTGTTTACCCTAATGATTGTGTGGCTGACAGAGCTGTAGCTTGCTTCATCAGAGTATCATACTGCGTATTGCTAGCCCAAGAAAAGATCAAAATGCAAAATATGAATACAGTTTCAACTGAATGTGTATCACTTTCGCACCATTGTAAAGTCAGAAAACTGTAAGTCAAACTGCTATAAATTGGGGATCATCTACATATTTGAAAAGATGTGGTACATTTACGCAATGGAATACTGCATGGCTGTAAAAAAAAAAAAAAAAGAGGGAACTCATTCTTTGCAACAGCATATACAGACCTGGAGACTATTATTCTAAGTGAAATAAAGCCATCAGAGAAAGACAAATACCACATGATCTCACTTATATGTTGAATCTAATGAACATAATAAACAGACCAACAAAATAGAATCAGAAGTATGGATACTTGGAACAGACTGACAGATCTCAGAGGGGGTTGGGGGAGATGGAAAGAGATTAACCAAACCACTTACATGCATATATGCATAGCCCATGGACACAGATAGCAATGTGGTGAAGATGGGGGAGGGGGGTAATGGAGGACAAAGGGAGGGAAATGGGGGATATCTGTAATAGTGTCAACAATTAAAAAAAAAATTATAGATCACAAAAAAGATGTCCTAAAGAGTTTATTTAAAGTATTGTGAGTATTTAAAATCTAAGAGTGTTATATACCTAATAAGTTAGAGAGAAAGAGCTGGATAAACTGGTGAGAAGGTCTGTTCATTGCTAGAAATAAAAAGTCATATCAAAGGTAAAAAAACAAAACAGTGCTAGCTACATGGAGTTATAAAATTACATGAGTGATAACCTTGAAAGTTGATGAGATGAACAAGGGAGTGAGAATATATAAAGAGAAGCAAATGGTAAATAAAAGAGCATTGGGGGACACCTACAAATCTAAGGTGGCAAGAAGAGGGACTCAAATATGAGACAAAAAGGAAGAAAGAAATCAATCAATGAATTATATATTGGCATATATTATACATAAATAGCAAAAAAAAAAAAAAAAACCACAAAAACACAGAAACAAAAAATTAACAGTAAGCATTTTTTTCTAAGTATTACTGATACTGCCATGGTCCAGGATTCTTTGTGTTTGAATGAATTTAAAAAATAGTTCACTTTTGGATATTTGAAATTAAATTTATCAATTAGCTAGGATATCCTTTAGTTCTAAGATTTTATTTTGCATTTTATACTTTTATGTAACCGCTTTTTCATTTACTATAACAAATTAAAAAATTAAAAAATCTTAAATATAGAAAATTAGGTAAATTGGTATATAGTATAGAAAAATCTCAAACTTACTATCTCAAGCATTTGAAAGTAATACCATACTTACTACTTTCTTTTTTAAAAGACCACATAGTCTGTGATTAAAATTATGCCAACTATAAAAGATCTAACAGAATTAAAATTGAAATGCTAAGATTACTAAATCCATGGGATATTTTTGAAAATTCTTAGCAGAAAAAATAAATTTTATACATTTATTTATACTTTAAAAATCACATTTAAGCTTGAGCTGCATACTAGCACATGAAAAAAATTACTGACTCTACCAAAGAATACCAAGTTAGGTATTTTAAATAATAGTGAATATAGTCCAGTTAGAATTTTTAGTGAAGATAACTTGTTGATATATACAGGAAAAGCAGATGATTTTTGTAACAAAATGTTAAGGATATTAAAAATGAGGTGATTTATTTTACACGAAAATGAAATACCTTATGAGAGTTTATGCAGTGGCCGCAGCTCATCTCCAACCACTAATTCATAATTCTTCCTTAGTGTTTGGTATTATTCTTAAAAAAATATGTTTTTACTTGATTTTAAGATAACACATCAAATTAAAACTTGTTTATTAATTAAATAAAAGTCTATCAGATAAAAGTAGAGTAAAAGTTCTGATACTCAGAATGTATAATACAACAGATATAAAAAATTGTTGTTCATAAGTTGTTCATTAAAAACAACTTTTTCTAATATAATATAACCATTAAACCGGCGTTTCACAAATGGTTTGAAGGTTCTTATTCACTCTAGAGCAGATGTAGAAGGATGAATTATACAAATTACTGATAAACCTAATCAGGGAAAGTAAAAAACCAATGCCCCTAGCAAAGGTTTTGTTGGAAGCAGAGTTTATATATATGACTAGAGCTTCCTTCATAGGAAAGCATGGTGCAACTGTTAGAATAGGTTGCTCGATAAATATTAGCAGGGCAGGGACAGGACCAAGGTATCATGCTTGAATGAAACAGAGGGGTAGGGAATAAATACACTCATCACAGTTAGACAAAAACAGGGAGAAAGAAATGCAGTTAAAACGACTCCCAGCAAGGGCAAATCTTACAAGACCTTTGCAGGCACATGAAATTCCAGGAAGCCCACCAGCTAGAGGACAAGTGCTACAAAATGATTAAGGCAGAATGTGGGAGGGGCAAAAATAAGATAAAAAGGCAGGAGCTAGACCCATCTGGAGCACTGTGACCTGGCTTTAGCTGCTCATCTGAATGTCCTTCAGACATAATTTTGTTGTTTAATAAAACTTTGCCACTTGCTGAAATTTTTCATCTCTTGTGATGAATTCCTTCCTCAGAGAGGCTAGAGGGGAGAACCTGATCATGTTGATCACCAGAACCATTAACACAACTATTTGGTTGTCCCCATTACGCCAACAAACATTACAAAAAGGAGAAAGTATGTAAGTCTTAAAAAAATGCAAACATTTGCTTCCTGAAGTCCCTACTGCTATTTTTTGGTAGTTAATAACTATCATTGTGTTAATTAATGAGAGATTATACCAAAAAAAGGTGATATTATTTTTTTGTCCCTATGGTGCATACTCTACAAATGGTATTTCAAGCCTGATTCATGTTTAAAATATGATGAACAAAATGAACAAGCTTGTTTCTTTTTAGCGTGCCGTTTTTTCTCATTTATATATCATCCTCGCAAGTTGTAAAGCATAATTTGTTTCACTAGCATCTGAAATAAATATACTTAGTACAGTGTAATTATATTGCATCTTACCATTCTACTGGAAAAACTGTCAAAGTAAATCAAGAAAATGTTCAGTAAATGTCAAAATTGCCCAATCTATAAATTCAGAAAGTCTTTCCGTTTCCTACCATTGAAAGTTTGCATCTACTGTCTAAAAATTGTTTGCAATACTCAGAAAAATAAAGATGGTTACTTATCAATATGGTAAAACATGACAAAAACCTCCTATAAATCCATTAGTAGGACATAAATGTTAATGCTTTATTCTTTTAATGTTACTGTAACTTTGAAGATTGAAAGTACAATTTGGGGAAGAACTCAATGAGGGATTGTGTTCTTATCCTATCAGGATGACTAAAATAACAAGATTGACAATAACAATAGTAACATGTAATTATGTGGGAGTATAAATTAGTACAGCCATTTTGGAAAAGTATTTGGACATATCTGTTAATGTTGAACATATGCATATGGTATAACACAGCATTTCGATCCAGTATATACCAATAAAATATTGTACATACGTTCTCCAGAATTTAGGCACAAGTATGTTCATAGTGGTATTATTTATAATAGTTAATAACTGAAAAAAGTCCAGATGTCCTTCAAAAGTAAAAGAAATAAATTGTAATATATTCATGCAATAGAATAATCAAGAGCAGTAAAATGAGTAAGCTATTGATTCACTCAACAAAATGGATGAATTTTATAAAGTAGTATTGAGGAGACAAACACAATGAAGTAATACTATATGATTCTATTATATAAAATTCAGCATATAAAATTAATCTGTATTGAAAGAAGTCGGGAAAAACACAATTTCTAGGGAAGGGGCAGGGATAGTGAAGGCACACAGAAGGCTGTTGGAATGAATGCAATGTTTTATTTTATATAAGTGGTAGTTACTTGGCTATGTTCAGTTAGTGATAGTTATTTATCTTTACACTAATGATATGTGCACTGTTTCTAGACACTCTTCAGTTAAAAATTCTAAACAATTTATTTTAAAAACCTATTTTCATGTTAGTCTATGAATATGTGTCTTATATTTTCTGGAATATATTCTGGGCTACGTGCCAGGCAATAACACCTTGGATCCAAGGGTAAATGAACATGCCAGAACCTGGCTCAAGCAGGGTTTACAGTCTTCATGGAGGTGAGAAATACAAAAATGAGTAAACTAATAAAGAAAAAGTAGCATTGAAGAGCATGAGAAAATAAGCTGGTATGATAGAGAGCTACTTTAGGGAAGAGGGTATTATTTGTAAAAGGATGAGATTAAGCATGAAAGATAAAGAGCTAGCCCTAGAAAAAATATGAGGGAATGATATTTCAGACAAAGGAAGAGCGAGTTAGTTCAAATGCCCCAAGGAAGGCTTGGCATATTTGAGGAGGAGAAAGCATGAAAGTATGTTTTAGCTGGTATAATTGAGGGTCAAGTTGCAGAGGAAATCTGGGTGAGGTCATATAGGATTTTAAAGGCTATAGCAAGACTTTAGTCTTTTATTATCCATAAAATTGAAGTTTATTGAGGGGCTTTGAAAGAGAACACTGACATGTAATGATTTATATTTTTCAGAAGTATATCCTGACTGGGGAAGATTTGCTGGTACAAGCAGACTAGAAGAAACCATTGAAGAAAAGATCATGGTGATGTTAACTAGTGAGGTAGCAGCATAAGTGAGAGTAGTGAATATATTTTACATATCATTTAGGGGTAGAATATTTAGAACTTGATAATTATGTGAGGAACAAGGATGAGAAAGGCATAAAGGATATCTCTTATTTTTCTGATTGTGCAAGTGGGGGTATCACTTGCTGAGATGACTGAAATATGTTAAATCTGAGCAGAGTAAATGAGTATTGGACAGAGTAAATGAGTATTGGAGTTCTGCTGAAGGGAGTTATCCAAGCGTAGTTAAGGGGATGATGTGTTAGGGAGGGATAACTTGATCCAGCCAATTAAGGGGAGGATTTAGGGAGCATCTGGAGAGGGAACCCTGAGAATAGGTTTGGTAATAGCAGAGATCTCCCTTTACTGTAATTTGTGCAGAGACCAGGTATGAGAGTATAGGTTCCATTGCATGTACAGATTTGGTGGAGGTGACACGAGACAGTAACTGTCTTATTGAGTTTAGACATTTTATAGCTGTCATGTGAGGCAGACCATCAGCTGAGCAGTTTGAAGGAAGTCTGGAGGCTGGGTGTTTGAGAGGCATGACAGATAGAAGAGGCAGGGCAAGCTCCATTCTGATTCAGCAACGAGAAAGCATGCTTCTCTGAACAGATCTATGAGCTTCTGTGGCTTCAACTTACTCTTATACAAAATTAAGTTTATAATATCTGCCCCACCTCCAGAGGTTCCAGAAAGAACTTCTAGTTAACAGGCTAACTATATACATATAATTAAATTATAAATTATGTTATCATAGTTTAAATAAATCAATAAATGAATTAAAATCTGAGTTCAAAGTCACATTAGATAACTTGCCTAAAATTTTTTTAGTATATCAAATTTCTTTACCATATAAAAAATTATACCTGAATTAATCTTTTTGTTCATTGAAACATGTTTTGCCAAAATGTTCAATGTTTATATTTCATAAATATGTTACATTTTATGTAGCAAATTTAATGAAATGGAATAAAGTGGATAAAATGCACTGGTATTGCATGAACACTTAATATGTACAAAAGTACACTGTAGAGTTCCTTAGAAAAATGTATACTTTGATAAACATCCGAAGGGCAGACTTTGAGTTGAACATTTAGATACAGCGGAAAAATCAATAACAATTAAACGCAATCTGATTTGAAGCAAGTGTTATTTTAAATATTTTATGCCTCTTAGAAAATATTTTTTTTTTACAAAGAATGCTTTTTCATTGTTTATAAATTGGAGACATAAACACGTATTAGCTAAGAATAAACTATTCTTGTTGAGTTTATCGATTAGAACAATCTAGCCTGTTCATTGAGCTAATGTGTTGCTTTTTCATTTGAAGCTTTTGGCATTTCTTTTAGTAAGAGAATAAGTATCATTTCCAGGATGCTGACAGAGTGTCCTCATTTACTTCTCTCTGAAAGCCACAATTTTACACTCGGAAGAGTCAGCACTTCTAGCATGCTAATACTAAATTTGTGTTAAAAATACCTTTTGCATGCACATGAAATCCTGCTTAGCACCGGACTGAAATGGAGTGGGATGCTTTACCAGAGAAACAAGCTCTTCCCAACTGCTACATGTCTCCTGAGTCACACAAGAGCTGCTTTGAAGTCGGTGAGAGCATCTCATCTGAAAGGGTGATTCGTGCCTTGGCAATTTCAAACCAGTGATGTTCATACGCTACGGGTCCTAGTCATTTCATATGTTTTTCCTTTTATCACTCAAGTGAATGCTTAATGGCTCAAAGAAAAACTTTTCTTAATGAAAGTTCTAGAAGTTCTGTTTAAAAATGCTCAGACAATACTTTTAAATTTTACTTTACATGATACATCCAATGAACCCAGAACAAAAGTTCTTTAGATATGGTAGACAACACTAAATACCACAGATCTTGGCAAACTATATAATTACAGAAATAAAGAGCTGAATATACAGCACTTTCCAGTGTGCTGTTGGCACAGTTGTCAAGCAGTTTTTATGTCCTTTAAACCATCTTGAAGAATGACCAAATTGACGATTGCTACCTGAAACGTCACAGGGAAGGAGTATGGACTTAGTCTTTGCAACAGAAAGGTTTCAGAAGAATAGATGGCTATGATACTCAAGCACACTCTTTAGGAGTCATATAAGGTGACTTTGGAGAAAAAAGTGAATGAGGACTGGAAGGGATTAAAGAGGTTAAAATGCTTGGTGGAATCACACATGGCAGCAGGAAGAAATAGGATGTTTAGAAATAATAACAATAAAATTGAAAATAGGGGGAAAAAAAGAAATTGCTATGAACTCAATTTTGTTCCTGTTCAAATCTCATGTTGAAGCTCTACCCCCTAATGTGATAGCATTTGGAGATGGGCCTTAGTAAGGTAATTTGGTTTAGATGAAGTCATGAGGTTGGGCTTCTCATGATGGGATTAGTGTTCTTATAGGAATAGACACTGGAGAGCTTTCTCTCTGCCACGTGAGGACACAGCAAGAAACTGGCTACCTAGAAGACAGGAAGAGAACTCTTACCAGGGAACCAAATTGTCTCACACCTTAATCTTGGACTTTCTGAACTCTAGAACTGTGAGAAATGAATTCCTGTTGTTTAAACCATCCAGTCCATGGTATTTTTTTATGGTTGCCTGAGCCAACTAATACAGGAACACATACAAATTAGGAGGGATAAGATAATGCAAGGACAAAGAGAGGCAGTGTGGCGGGACATAACGGTAGGAATAAGGCTGAAAACAAGACAAAAGAAGAGAATAAAGACAAGGAAGAATCAGATTGATCTATTCATTTGTAGAGATTTCATGATCTCATATCTGTAAAAGTAGGCTGTAGAGGACTATGAATAAAATAACACACTCTAAAAAGTTGAAAAAGTCTATGTGGATGTATACAATTTGCATCTATATGTATGTATGTATACAAATATATGTTCACACACACATGTTTGATAGCTACAGTATAATTTTTAAAGATTTCAGCTGAGTAGGGACTGACACAAGAGAAATGGTGGTCATTAAACTTTCTTCTCATTTGGCTTGCTATACTGAATACCTACCATCTAACACATTAATATAATGAATACAATAATTCAGAAAAAAACAAACACTTAAGAGGAAGATGAAATAGTACTTGATCGTGTACCAGGGGTGAACATATGACTAGTAGCTGGTCTGCCTCTGGGTGCCCAGTCACAGTCTTTGGAAAGAGATCATGGCATTCATCAAGAATAGGCCGCTCAGATGGAGAATTTGTCCCAGTGCCTCTCACGTCCCCAAACTGCCTGAGTAGGAAACACTGGTCTGTTATTACTCATTGTAATTACTCACTGGGGTTCTCCCTCCTGTCACAAGCTGACTCATACTGGTGAGCAGGTCATACTGTCCTTCTTAGGACCCCATGTTAATTAGGGTTTTGTAACTAGGTGTGAGCAAACAACATCCATGGGACATTTTTAATTTTTTTTTTTTTTTTTAGAGACAGAGTAAAAGGGAGAGATAGAAACATCTATGTGAGAGAGAAACACTGATCAGTTACCTCCTGCACGCCCCCTACCGGGGATCGAGCCTGCAATCCGGGCATGTGTCCTGACCAGGAATCGAACCAGGACCTCTCAGTCCATGGGAAGAAGCTCAATCCTCTGAGCCACTCCAGATGGGCTAACTTTGCTTTTTAAAAAATGAAATTGCTCAAATTTGAATAAATAAGTCCTACAATGCAAACATGTAACAAGGAGAGGGTTGTTTATTGTGATGTACATTTTATATTTTACTTTATATGTGGGTCAATGTTTGCATTTCACATAAATGAATAATCTGGTTAAAAGAAATGTATAAAATAATTCGATACATTTTAAACCACATTTGGACACAGCAACTAAAAGTCCAGTAATCTTATATAAATAGCAGTATAATATACTTATTGAGGACAAAAGAGTACAGATTAAGTAGGATATGTTATTTTCTTTCATTAGAAAAAGTTGTACCTTATATTATCTTTTTATTTATTGATTGCTTTTAGAGAGAGAGGAAGAAAGATAGAGGGAGGAGGAGAGAGAAAGAGAAAGACATTGATTAGTTGTTCTGCTTATATATGCATTCATTGGTTGATTCTTAAATGTGTCCTGACTCGGGGTAGAACCCACAACCTTGACACATTGGGATGATGTTCTATCCAACTGACCTACCCAGCCAGGGCACTTATGTTCTCTTTTAGGAAACATCCTTCAGGTTATATATAATAACATTCATCAACTTAATACAAACAATATACCATTCTCAGGGTAATGGTATAATTATCATATCTTTATTTTCAGAACTTTCACATGATGTGTTGTTTATTAAAAAGGCAGAACTTAATATACCTCCTTATGCTAGCTATATTAGTTTCCTATTGTTACTATAACAAATCACCATAAAC
The DNA here is from genome assembly GCF_014108415.1 of Molossus molossus. Classification (NCBI taxonomy): domain Eukaryota; kingdom Metazoa; phylum Chordata; class Mammalia; order Chiroptera; family Molossidae; genus Molossus; species Molossus molossus. The sequence continues at coordinate 24,115,200 of NW_023425366.1, read as the reverse complement.
TCAGTGGCTTCCAACATTACAAAGTTATTATCTTATAGTTCCTGAGGTCAGAAGTCTGACAAGGGTCAGGTCAGAAGTCTGAAATGAGTCACAGTGGACTAATATCAAGGTATCAGCATGGCTGCATTTCTCTCTGAAGACTTTAGGAGAGAATCCATGCCTTTTCCAGTTTCTAGAGGCTGCCCTAAGCCTCCGGGAGCTTTGTACTCTTTATCCATATTCCAATCCAGTAAAGTCAACAGAGTCCTTGTCACCTTATCACACTGACCTGTCTGCCTCCGACTTCCATCTCCCTGTTCTAGGTCAGCTGATTAGCAACCTTAATTCTTTCTGTTTTTTTTTTTTGTTGTTTTTTTTGTTTTTTTTTTTTTGGTACGTGCCCCTAGTGGGAATAAAATCCCGGACTCTCTGATCCACAGACCGATGCTCCAGCTGCTGAGCCAAACCTGCCAGGGCTCCTTCTGCATTCTTAATCCTTCACTGCTATATAAGGTAACATATTCACGAGTTCCAGAAATTAAGATTTGGGTATCTTTGCGGGCCGTTATTTTACTTACCACAGTAGCCTTTACTATAGTCACATACAGAACTTATCCATTTAAATTGTTCAAAGCATTTTTGTGACTCCTTTCATAAAACTGAGCTTCAGAAGCAATGCCACTTAATTTATCTGAGAATATAAATATTTTAAGTGAAGCCTGATTGATAAGGCACTAGTTAACCAATTTGATTGTTTAGATTAAGAATAAAGAATGTGGCAGCTAATCAGTGTGTGGCTCTCACTTTGATGTTTCTCTCTCTCTCTCTCTCTCTCTCTCTCTCTCTCTCTCCCCCTCTCCCTTACTCTCTCTTTATCTTCCTATAAAAAGATCTAGCCCTGGCCAGTTTGACTCAAGGTAGAGTGTTGGCCTGCTAATCAAAGGGTCTTGGGTTCAATTGCAATCAAGGGTACATACCTGAGTTGCAGGTTCAATCCCCAGACCCAATCAGGGTCATGCAGGAGGCAACCAATCTATGTGTCTCTCTCACATCAATGTGTCTCTCTCTCTTTCTCTTCCTTCCTCCCTCACTTGTGGGATAGTAGAATAAAACATACAGTCCCTTAATTGGCTATAGGAACATTTTCATATCTACTTTTATTATAATTATTTGTAGCATAATTTCGAGTTGGCAAGAAGCAAAATTTTCAGCTATCAATAAATAAAATATATTCTATGCTGCAAACTTTTCAGATGTGAAAAGCAATATCTGTAATATCATACTTTATATAAAATCAATAAAAACATTAGTGGACAAGAACTATATTAATCAATAAAATCTATAGACAAATAAACCAATAATTTATTGTCAATATTTGTTTTTATGACATCAAGAAACTTTTTAATTGCCTCTAATGTATGGCTCACGTTAACTTGGAAATGATTACTATATATAGATGTCTTAAAAAAAATAAGCACCGCCCTGGCCGGTTTGGCTCAGCGGTTGGAGCGTCGGCCTGCGGTACAGAGAGACCCGGGTTCGGTTCCCGCTAAGGGCACGTACCTCGGTTGCAGTTTGTCCCCGGCCCTGGTTGGTCGTGAGGGTGGCAGCCACTCGATGTGTCCCTTCACATTGATGTTTCTCTCTCTCTCTTCCTCTCTCTCCCTCCTGCTCTATCTGAACAAAAAATGGAAAAATGTCCTCGGGTGAGGATAAAAAAAAATAATAAATAAAAAATAAGCACCTAGAATGAATAGGGTCCTTTAAAGATGAACTTAAAAAAAATTAAGTAAATTTTTTATACATAAAATAAAAATGTCCAAAATGTATGTGTTGAATATGTATGTTCATATGTGCTTGGAAGTTTCCATTTCAATAATTTAAAATGTTTTTGAAACAGTGTCTTCCTTGAAATTCATCTTCCCCTGGCTTTCCATGTGGGGTTTCCTCTTCCTCCAGCTGCTTGGGCTGCTTTTCATTCATTTTCCCGACTGATAGTTGCTTTAGGTTCTGACCCTTGTGATTTTCATGTTTTCATTCTCATTCAGTCTCTGTACTTTAAATGCAATTTATGTGCGATGAATCGATTTCCTACATCCAACAGATAGCTCTCCTGTGAACATCACGCTTATGATTCAGGTAATTCCATTCCATCACCACTTGGCCATCTATATCTAAAAATGTACAAACTAATTTCTTCCTATCTATTGCCTGTCCTTTTGCCCCCACCAGACTTCTTTCTCCCTAGTTTTTTCCTTTGTGGGGACTAGAAACTCTGTCCTATAGCAAACAAAATGTGTCCCTTACCCTTACTTTTCCCCATCAACTCTATATCCTGTATAGCATCAAGGACCAACAGCATTATTTTCAAGTTGAATATATCATCCAACCTCTTCTCTTTATTTCTACTACTTTCACTCTGGCACAAGTCACCATCTTCTCTCCTCCTGTTCTTGAGGCTGAGAGACAATTTTAGTACAAGAGTTACAAAATCTGTATAAATAAACCTTATATAATGCCTTTACTAATTTACAACCAAAATCCAAACCTTGCTTAGACCCCTTTCTAATGAGTACTAACATTCTTTGTTCTGTCAATTTCTCACAAATTTATTGTTGTTTTTTTTGTCTAAACAGTATAAAAAGGTGCCTAATTTGATCATTATTTGAGTCTCATTTTATGATCTGAGCATCACATTGTTTCTCCCATGCACACCCATCAATTTTTTTTTCCCTCCATTATTCTATTGATTTTATAAGTCAAGATGTAAGAACTAAAGAAAGGTAGAACAGGGGAATTATCACCCTCCCCAAGAGTAGAATTTCAATCAACAGAATTGAAAATCTTACTGACTAGTCTTCTGGAACTGGTTTACTTTTCAATAAATAAAGCAAAGTTTCCTAATCTATTGCTAACTTAAATTGAAACAATCAGCCAACAAGCAGGTTCTCCATGAAGCAGTAAAATTGCATTCCCATCAAAATAATATTTGTTTATATTTTCATGACTCATTTACATTAAATCACATTGCAGCTAGAATGTACTAATTATGCATGTTTAAAAAAACTATAGATGATAACGTATGTAGAGAAATTGGGGAGGATACACATTCTTGACTCAACACATTACCCAACTAAATGGAATTCTTTGAAATGTAAATTTTTATATCAAGTTTAACATTCTCAATTTTCATATATGTATCATTATTTATATTAATTCAAATTCTTAAATTAATTTTAACTTTTTGATGGATTCCTTCATTTTTGATATTTCAGATTATTTCCTAGTGCTTTATTCCCAGAAGTTGCATATAAGTAAATTTGCCTTTTCCTGTCTCTGGCAATGGATTTCAAATTGTTTTTCAAATCTGATAGACTACTAATTTTCACTTCCATCTGGAATAACTATAAATGACAATTTTATCACATTTTTGCCAATACCAATATTGGTTTCAAAAATTCTTTGTCATATGATGATTCCATAGGTTATCACTGAATCTATTAAAAAAAAACAAAAACACTTTAGGTATCAGTTATACTGAGTAAAAATAATGGGATTAGGTTACATCACACTGTGCGTATTTATACATATATCATATTTGCTGACCATAAAGCCCTAAATGTAATGACAATTAATAGTTATTTTAAGATACTGATGGTCACCTAAAGATAAAATGAAATGAAAATGACAATTCAAGTATTCTTTTCAGTGAAAGCATCTACAATACCTGAATTCATTTTACTGGAAATTCATCTATCACTTTCCACACAGTGCAAGTAAAGTATTGAATAAGACATAGTCCTTCAGAGCTCAAATAAGTGACATATGAGCTCTATTCATAAATATTTCACTCAAATATTTTTAGGAATTGTACTTTGTTCACTTAATTCTCAGCTTACCAAAAAGTTTCCAAAATTGATATAGCAAAGCAATGTAGAAGTTTACATATCAGAATTTCTGATATCTACAGAAGTAACATCAGGGCATATCAGAGTACTCAAGAGCAAATGTTCCTCTTATATCTGCTCCTACATTTCTCCACTGTTCATTTATTTTCCTGGAACTCATACCACACTTAAAAGTCAAAACACTATTAGCAATAATAGATTCTAAATTATTTAACTTGCATTGGCCTTCTCTTATTCTTCATTTAATAAAATATATAGGGGATCACTTAAATGAACAATAGTATATCTATACAATCATATGCAATAGTCAAAATGTATTACACAATATGACAGGATCATCAACCAATCTGAAATTACGCTGACCTAGTGAACAGAAAAAGCTGTAAACAAATGTGTGTTCCTAACACTGAACCAGAATTAAATATTAGTTCTGTACATAACACGCATACTGGATTCTTGTTAAATATTCATGACTTCTTGATATAATCACATGAAAGAGTGAACATGCATTAAAATTAGTAGGGTATTATATCAAATTGTATTTATCTAAATTTATGTTTGTAAACATATGCTATTTGAATACATACATCTCTATATAACTTTTACTTCAAATCTATACTCATTTCATAATTATATGTAGATATCCATATTAACCTATCTATTTAATAAATCATTTAAAATTTAATATCAAATTGGCAATTGTGGTTATTTTTGAAGAGTGTATTTAAAGGTGCATTCTATGTTTAACATTTCACTATTTTTAACCAAATTATAAATGTGGATACAATGGGGAAGGATAGAATATGTGAGGAAATTGGGGTTTGTCCATAATTTATAGCACATATTTCAAAATGGAAATGTACTTTTTCATCTAAAAAATAAAAATAAATGAAAAAGCATTTAAGAGTTAATACTGTCATTTCTTAAAGATAATTTTTAGTCTCCCTAGAATAGCTGGAAAATTTACCATGCTGAGTCAATTCTTATCAAATAAATCACCAAAGACATTAAATCTGTGATAATATACCGGCATTGGTGTAGACTTTTATAAATTATAACACATTACAGTACTTTGTGTTATTTGGTTCTCAAGCTTATTCTTATCTCCTTTTGCAGATGAGCATAAATGGTCTATATGTACAAGTGACAAGTGACACAAGTAATCCATGGAAGCAACCAAGTTCCACCATGTTTTAAAACCATTGCCCTGGCCAGTTTGGCTCAGTGGTAGAGCTTCGGCCTGAGGTCCAGAGAGACCCGGGTTCCGTTTCTGCTAAGGGCATGTACCTCGGTTGCAGTCTGCCCCCGGCCCTGTTTGGGTTGTGCGGGTGGCGACCACTCGATGTGTCCCTTTCACGTCGATGTTTCTCTCACTCTCTCTCTCCCTCCCCACTCTATCTGAACAAAAAATGGAAAAATGTCCTCGGGTGAGGATAAAAAGAAAAGGAAAGAAATCATTGAGCTTGGAATTTTTTTTCCATTATGCTTTACATCACCATCCATTATGAACTATGCTTTTTCAACCAAAGCATCTACTTTTACTTCTGGAACCTTTAAACATCATAAATGACTCCAAGCACATAGGATTAGTAGAGTGAACATTTCTTCTGAAACCACCAAACATATACATACTCCAAAAACAAAAGTGAAAGCAATCATAGAGAGAAACAGTTACCTTTCACCTATTAATAATAATAAAAAATATTTCATCTGAAATAACAAATAGAATTAAAATTTGTCTTCAGACTCAACATCTACATTTCCTTTTTCCCAGTTTTTGTTTTCTCTTGTTCCTACAAATGTTAGTATATGATAATATATTATATCATCATATATAGCATACTAGATACACTATATAAACACATATAGTACATGGTAACATACAGACAAGTCTCAGCTTACAAAAAGAGCTTATACTGGTAAGTTTTTCCACAGTTTATAATTAGGCATCTAATGAACCACCTACAAGTTGAAATCCATTCAAAGCAAAAGAACAGAAATTAGCATAGATCACCCAAATGGAACTATTTACATAGGCAGTTGCCTACTCAGACAGTGTGCTGCATGACCCCTTTCTGTACATATTCTATTTTTTTTTTTCTAGAGCAGTAGCTTTCAATAGACGAGGGGTATAATTTTGAACCACAAGGAATATTTAACAATGTCTTAAAATATTTTTTGTTGTCACAATTGGGGATGTTGCTACTATTATTTAGTGTGTAGAATACAGATACTCCTAGGCATCCTACAAAGCATAGGCTAGTCCCCCTAGCATGAGAATTATACAACCCAAAATAGCAATAGCACCAAAGCTTAGAACATGGTTCTATGACATGTCTAATGCAACTACAATTGAGGTATATAATTAAGCAAATTTAAGATTTTGAAGTCCTTATTAAGAAAAGCCAAAGAATACCTTACACCCTTGCTGTCTTTAATCTCTCAGTCTCTTTTTTTTTTCACTTTTCAATCGATTCCACTGCAACTGATATATCCATTCAAGAGAAGTAAATCTTTCCAGGTCACTATGCTCAATATGTTTTATCCTCTATTTGTTGAAGTGCACATACATGTTTAGATTCCAAAGGATGATTATATCACGTGCAAATATATAAGGTATACTGCATTCTTCTAATCACCAACAAGCCAAACAGAGGAGAAGTAGGATGCACAAACTTTTAAGCATGTGGTCTGTATGCAATAGACCACAAAATTCAACCAAGAAGCCTAGGATTGATATTTACATGAGCCAAATGGGAAAGGCACTTTATATTTATTTTATATAGCATATAAAATCTATCATATAAAGAATTTATAAACTTGGCCGAAGTGACTAATTCATTCTCATGATTCCAATTTGCTCAATGTATAGACTTTATTCAAGCACCATTTGCTATTCCCATTCTTGCAACTAATATAATTAATTATATTCAATGTTCACTGGAGAGTTACAGCTAGAATTTCCTGCCATTTACCTTTATTCTCTACTATTTTGTTTTTTGCTATCGGGTTATCTTCATTTGGACATCACTGTTGCATCTGAAATAGGATATCCTCATTTTCTACCTCCCACTGTTGTCGGGATAGGAATTCAAACTCGAACATTAGTATAAATGTTTCCACCCCCCTTAAGTTGGCTAACTCTGTAAAAAAGCACCAGCACTATGGTTCATAAAATACTTGTCACCAAGGCACAATGAATGAATACCTTATTAAGTAAATAAATGGCTTGACTTATACTAGGTTAGTTTATTATCAGGAAATCCAAAATTACATACATAACAGGAACCTTGAAAGAAACTGAAATGATGATTGGTGCTTGGACCAGAGGGCTAAGACTACAGAACTAATTCTTACTAGCATCAAATCCTTTCTCCTTTCTCCTCTCACATCCAACAAGGTTCATATGAGATGTAGTATGTACCTCAAACTCTTGATTTAGAATGAAATAGTTTCTCTGATAAGACAAGTCCACTAAAACAGAGAAGAACAATTACTGCAGAAGGAAATCCCCTGCTTTGAAAAATCTGTGGGGTATCCTAGAGTAGAAAATAACGGTTCCAAAACACAGTCAGAACCTGTAGTGGGTTTTTTTGTTTGTTTGATTTTTTTTTTTTTGGCTGCATAATAAAACCTTTCTCTGATCTGTCTTTCGGTTCAAAGCAGTGATACCATCACCTGAGCAAACAGAAGACCATATAATTTTAGCTAAGATTTTTATTTTAATATTTCTTGACTACAAGCAGAAAAATAGCAAGGAGCATTTACTATTGATTAATCTAAAAGTTCATTAAATACACCTGGCATTAACATAAGGACATATTTTAGTAACTAGCTAATAAAATTATATTTTTTCACCTGTTACATATGATAGATTTTCCCAGTTCTACATCTGTACACACATATGCACACACACACACACACACACATGCATAGAAACATGTGTAAGGCATAATTTTACCTTGTTTGTAAGACATGAAGATGAAGACAAAAATAATTGTTATTTCCAGACACAAACAAATCAGGTTCAGGAAGTTAAGATAGGGGAATGAATTAGAGTTAACAAACATAAGTACACATACTAAATAAAGTATGTTATGGATCACAGAAGCCTACCTAATTCCTTTTCATGCATCATTTATAGTGCCCTTTAAAAGAAGTAAAAGTTTCATCTTAAGCTTTAATAAGTATTTATGGAAGTGATATGTGAAAAAAAAAAAAGAATTAAAGAAAAAAGAGAAAATGAGCCTGCTTTTCTGCAGCTTTGTGCTCAGATAGCATGTAATTTTAGAGGATACTGGAAAGGCAATAATTAAAGAGCAGTATCAAAATTTCAATAGCATCTCTGTTTCTATTCTGACAATGCTTTCCTTCACTTTTAGAGACAGACAGACATGACAGCTGATTTTGATGCCATCACTATTCAAATGTGCCTTGCAGAGTATCCTCCCAACTTCTTCAGGGGCTGGGCACATCCACAGATAAACATAAACAGACACCAGCTGGATTATTAGACTCACATTCCATAGGCACTACGGCAACATTCCTGGATAAGAAAATTACACACACACACACACACACACACACACACACACACACACTAGCGATAAGCCTTATGAAGCATCAGCTACAACTTTCCCATTGGCACCCGGTCCTGTGAAACCAATCCCAGAGGGAGATTTCACCAAATATTTTTTTGACTCATAACTGGATAAGCAGCCCCGTTGTACAAAGATATTAATGTCACTACATAGTCAAGTGTCATTTGTTGAAGCCTTACCTTGGCTGACTTGCCCTAACTGGTGGAAAGGAACTTAATTTGTGAGAAGCAAAGACGGGACTTTCCCAGTGCTCAGGGCACAGCAGCACAACAGCTCCAGTCGGCGGAGAGCCCCGGACTGGGCTCCCCGCTCCTCCGAGCCCCGGGCTCCGCAGCTCCGGCTTCTGCAGCTCCGGAGCGCGCCTCTGATTGGCTGGCACAGCCTGTCTGCCTGATCCTCTCCTCTCCAGTCTCTCCTCCTTCCTCTCCTCCCTGGCTCTGCTCCGCTGCCGTGCCCACTGCCTCCTTCTTTCCCCCCATCACGCATACTTCGGAGGCTACTCGAATTCTATAGTATGCAGAACGGACACTCTTTAGCCCCTTGAGCAAGGTCATGGGGAAAGCAATGCCATCGATAATAATAATTAAAAAAAAAAAAAAAATAGACCCACAGCATCATCTTTAGTACATGGCTCTTGAAATACGATGGCCAGGACTCCGTGACAGTTGAGACCGTCAGTTTCCTGCGGGGGAGGGAACACTGGGGAGCCAGAAAGGGTTTGACTGTCAGATGGAGTGGGAGTAGACACCAGGAGGGAACCAGAGTCAAAGCAGGCAGGGCAGGCACGGATGTGGCAGGCTGGTAATAAATTTTCCTATTTCCGAGCGAAGTCGTCACAGCCTGCTAAACATTTAACTGCTGGCTCATTCGTCAGTGATCCACAGTCCTGTGGTAACTGTGAGATTTAACTTGAGTGATGCCCTTTAATGCCTCACCCGAAAGTACTCAAGACATGGAGGGTTTCTATGAGATAGAGCCTTCCCTTGCAGGTCAGCATTGCATTTGTGAAGACTAATAGAAACTGCAATGCCTTTCCTACCCCTCTTTGCTTGTGCCAGGAAAATTGTAACACACACAGATATACACACACGTCTCCCTCTTATTACTCTAGAATAAATTAAAACAATTTGTGTTGCATATAGCTTTTGATCACAAGGATTCAGGGACTGATGGGCTGTATTCAAAACTGATGAGAGCAGCTAAAATAACTTCAGCACTTCCTCCCAACACAAAGTCACCCCACACTCTCCATTAACAGCATCATGCATTCCCATTTAAAGCAGTGTAGTAAACATGTGTGGGAGTCCAACTAAATGGAATGGCTATTCCAAGGATCACTTGGCAGATATATTTAGAATTATGTAAGACACTCAGACATTGCAACCACTGAGAGAGCAGCATTACATGCTCTGGTGAGTTGGTACTATAAACGCTCATGTCCAGCAGTTCAAAAGAACAAAGAGACAGAGGCTTAACAGGTACTATGGGGTTATAATAGATGAGGCAGGTTCTCTTAGGCCAGGAGACAAGGGAGCAAATCCTGGCTCCAACTTGCCTCTTTCCCTGAACCCCTGAAAGCTGTTTTTACTTCTCTGGGCCTCAGGAGGCTTCTCTTTAAATTATAGAAGGTAATCCTCACTTCAGAAGGTCTCTGTGAAGAATAACAAAATTCTGTGCAACTGTGGTAAACTTTTAATAAAGGTTAGTTAATTTCTAATTATTCCTCTCTTTTCTCTTCTCCTGCCTCGTGAAAGGTCACAGAGATTGAGAAGATCAGGTATGCCTATTTCAAAGAAATTTAAAGAGCCTAGGGGGGAATGTTTTGAATACAACAAAGTTATATTTGACTACCTTTATTTAGCTTGAGTGATGTAAAAGGTGGAGTGATTTAATTGGTTTGGGTTTTGTATGATTAAACAAATCAACAGAAACAATGAAAGAAGCACTTTATGGAATTGTTTTTAATTGTGAAAGAATTACACAGTTAAATGCATAGTTTACTCCTAAAGAAGATGTTAGAAGTCAATTAGCATTTGGAAGTCTCCAAAATCCAAAATCTCAGGGAAAAGTGGAGTAAAAACAATAGCATCAGAATAATGTGTATCATGTTTTGTATATGCTCTTTCATGCAGCTTCTGATTTAAATGAGATTTTCCTTGTGCAGTATCCAAACATAAATTCTTAATCATTTTTGATAATTGAAATAATATATTTTGAATCTTTCTGCATTGATGAAGCCCCAAGAGCATGAAGGAAGGGATGGTTACTGAAAATAAAAGGTATATAAAGAACTTTTGGTCTGTGAGAGGTCATGCTTAGAATTTCACATTATTGCATTTTCTCGAGAAGACTAATTGTTTATTTGGCTTCCTCTATCAGGGGTGGGGAACCTCTTTTCTGCCAAGGGCCATTTGGATATTTATAACATCATTCACTGGCCATACAAAATTATCAACTTAAAAATGAGCCTGCTCTATTTGGTCAGGCTAATTTTGTGAGGGTGTAATGTTAGCTGGTATTAATTTCTCTGGTCTTAAACAGCCCACGGGCTGGATGTTCCCCACCCCTGCTAGTTAAATGAAATAAAATGTTTGCCAGCTTGCTCCTGAAGCTTTGCTGAGACACCAGTAATGAGTATCCTAGGGACAAACTTGAAAGCAAAATGTGTTTCTGCTAGGCTTCCGTGGTGGTTTTCCTTGAATAAGACCATAATAAGCACATCCAGTGGGCAGTCATGATGGAAGTCAACAGGCACTCGCACCTGAGTGGGATGACATGCAGAGGGATTTGTCAGCATCACCAAGTAATATAATCCATTTCTAGAAAAAGAATCCATTCACCAAGGGGTTTCGGTCTATGAGACTAAACTCAGATTAAGGGCTCTAGATTCTTCACAAAACCCGTGATGCAATGTACATGGGCTTACATGGCTTCTGAAGTTTGCTATTCTGAAACGGTGCCAACTTTCCCTAGCCACAGAAAGGTGCAGCTGTCATCCACTTAGCGCACATCTTGTGGACTAAGAAAAAGAAAGTAAGTGAGCCCATGCGAAACACGCTGCTTGGGGAAAGCCAGGCTGGAGGCAGGTGGCTTTTTGTTTGTTTGTCTTTTTTTTTCTCCCTATGTCAAAGATTACTTCAGAAAACTGGACAATGTATCAGTCAGCAGAATTTATTACAGAAGTAATCTCTGAAACTGAAAGCTTGGACACTTCTGATCCTGAGTCCCCTCTTATGTTACCTTGGAAGAGTTATAAGAATCATTTTCACTGGTGACAGAGAAGCATCCAACATACGATTGATGCTTGTCAGACTATAGAAACTAGAAAGATAAAAATGTAACGCTAAGCTGTGATCATTCCTTGAGAGACAGACTCAGCAAATTCTCACTTTATATGACATCTCATGCTGAATTTTACCCTGGAAATTCAGGAGGCTATACAATGTGTTCAAATCCAAATAAAGAAGAAATGTAAAGGAAATGTAGGGATAGCCCTCATTATAATTCTGCATTTATAATAGTTAACTATGCACACATGATACCTTGGTTCATTTTTAATTGAAATAATTACTGAATTTATGATAATAATATTAAAAATGATGTATTTTTTTTTTTTTTGCCCTGGCCAGTTTGGCTCAGCAGTTAGAGCATTGAGCATTGGCCTTTAGACCAAAGCATCACAGGTTTGATTCCCAGTCAAGGGCACATATGTGGGTTGCAGGTTTGATCCCTGGAACCCAGGTCGTGTGGGAGCAACTAATTGATGTGTCTTTCTTACACTGATGTGTCTCTCTCCCTCTCTCTCTCTCTCTCTCTCTCTTTCTCTCTCTCTCTCTCCCTTTCTTCTACTGTATCTAAATATCAATGGGAAAAAAAAAAATATATATATATCTCCTCAGATGAGGATTAACGAAAAAATATCTGATTTTTTATAGTGATACAGCTAGTGAAAACATGAAGCAATATACAACTCTTTGCAGCTTTTTTTTTATGTGCTTGGGTAATAAGTACTAAAGATTTTATACACACACATACACACACTCACTCATATATGCATATGTATATATGTGTATATATAATATACATGTGTAAATCACGTCTTCTAAAAGTCATTTACATTTTTGTTAACCATTTCATGTTACATTCATCCAGTCCACATAATTAATATCATCTCCAACTTCTCTCCTCCCTCACCCATGGGATGACTACATCTTCTCTATTTTCCTTTGCCCATCTGCCTTATTCATCCTTCAGAGATCAGAACAAAGATCATCTCTTCTGAAAAAGCACCTTGCTCCTATGGGTGTGACTAGTCCCTAATTTTTTTGAGGCCATAGAATACATTTAAAAGTCTACTGATACCTCACCTTAATAAACATTGTTATAGTTAGAGGCAAAATAGCTCAGTAGTTAGATCACAGAATCCAGAACCACACAAACTTTGGAAGATATAATTAAATGTGCTCTGTTTCCTCTTCAGCAAACTGTCTACAACAATATTATTTATCTCTTAGGCTATCTAGAAGGATTAAATATGTTAAAATATATAACATGCTTAGAAAATAACTAGATATTTAGTAACTTGTATATACTCTTGCAGGCTTTATTATTTTATATGTTTGCATATTATATATTTGCCTATCTCCTGGTTAAATGCAAGCTACTAAGGAATATCTGGTACATAGTTTGTATAAATGCAGCTTGTTTTAGTGAAGATAACTATACACTGGAATTGGGAGATCTAGGGTTAGGTCCTACGTCTGCCACTCAAATTAAATACATAGTGGCTTAACCAGGTTGCTTTGCTCTCTGAACATGCTACCTGATTGTAACGTGGGAACCTAGGCTCACTTTACAGAGCTGTGATGATCCTTCAAGAGTTATACACACATACAAAAGGGACCAGCACAGTCCTTGGCATTAAAAAGTGTTGAATAAAAGTAAGTAAGTGCTCAATAAGTGTTTATTAAATGAATCATATTTGCTTCTGTGCTCCATTTAGTAGCAGAAAAAGGCTAATCTCAAACAAACTCTTACCTGGGAATTTTATATTAATCAAAAAAAAAAATGTAGCTTCTATAGAATGTTCAAGGGACATCACTCACTCAGTTCAACCTCCCATATTTATCTAAATTTAAATTTTGATGCTATAAAATGAATACTGACTTTTTGTTTTAGAGAGGGAGGAAGAGAGAGAAATATCAATGTGAGAGAGAAACATCGATTGAACCTACAACCTGGGTATGTGTTTTGAGCGGGAATCAAACCTGCCACATTTTGGTGTGCAGGTTGACTCTCCAACCAACTGAGCCACACCAGCCAGGGCGGAATTCTGACATTTTGATAACTCTAAAGCACTGAAAGATTCTTAACCATCAAATAAATATTATATTATGCACAGTATATAATATTTACAATACCAGAAAATAGAAAAAATGTTTAAACATGTTTAAAATTTTAAATTTTCATATAGATAAATGAGTTATGTAATTAATTTTCAATTAATAAGAACTTCTGGTTGATCAAATAATTTTTAGCACTATAGCGTGGGGCAAAAGTAGGTTTCCAGTTCTTATTGAATACAGAGTTCAATTTTATATAATTATTTATTAATTATTGTACTGTTTTCCATAGGAATAACTGTAAACCTACTTTTCCCTGTCCCATATATTAAATTTGTTAATGTCATTTCAGAGAGGACAGTAGTATACAGTAACTCTTAAATTTATATTGTGAGTTTTTTCCCTAAGAAACATTTGTGATGCATATTGAATACTGATATATCTTTCTTGTCTTTAAATTTGCAATTTAAAGTGCTCATCCAAAATCCTCCCAACAATGCCAGCATTATATTGCACATCATATACGCAATATACTTTATTGAATCTTTCTCCTAATACTAAACATTACTGATGTTTCCTAGATTTTGATATAAATAAAGCTTTTATAAACATCTCTGTTTATAAATTTTTCCCTGAGTCATTCACTACTGCATTTGAATAGACTGCTGGAAGTAGAACTACTAAGCAAGATATATGAACATTTTTCAAAGCACATGGTAACCCTACTGCTCCCCAACATCATTAGAGAACAGACTAATTGGTTCCTCATTACTCCTGAGCAGGAACATTTCTTTTTCAGTTTGCTTATTCAATAGCTGAAAATTATTATCTCATTGTATTAATTTCTATTCATGTGATTACTAAAATGTTTATTCACTGTCTCCTTGTTTTTATCTCATAATTTGCTGTCCATATCCATTTTCCTAGCATGTTATTGTTAATTGAGAAATATAATGGAATTAAATCGTTTTAATGCTCAATCGAAAGACATTTAGAAAATTGAGTTTAACAAAAGTTTCTATACCTTTCTCTCATATTTAGCAAAAACTATTGTGTGTGTGTGTGTGTGTGCTTTAACCTATGTATGTTTATAACTTTACATGTGCTCATATATACACAATATATATATTAGTATACATGTGTGCATGTATAGATTTACTCAGAAAATAGAGAGCACCATATAGAGAGCAATGATACAGGTTCCACTGAGGGATATAAAGAAAAGTAAGGCAGATTCTCTGGCTTTAAGCCAAAAATAAATATCTACATTAATGCAATGTAGTGCTACAAAGTTTATAAGTATACATAGACAATATTTTTCATATACTAAAAGGTTACTTTTAATAACACATTGTTTGTGATGAGGTGGGAGAATGGAGTTGACAAAGCACACACACAATTGTCTAGACAATTCTGGCATTGGCCTTGACAAGTTTCTTGACTTGATACCAGGACCAGTTGTACAAGTGGATAAAGAGTGAAAAAGGAAAACATGGGGACTCTTGCACAAAAATCACCATGGATTTTAAGATGGCCACAGAAAGCATTAAGCAAAGCATGTGACCTTTCTGAATGTGGTAGCTTGAGAGACTATGCAGGTTGCATATTCATGAACCAGCTCCACTCACCATTACCATCTAAAATATCAGATTCAACTCATCTTTATTGGTAATCCCCAGATTATTCATTGAGCTCTATTTCAAGTTCTGCCATATTCATAGAGTCTAACATATTCCAACATCATTACTTGGTCAAATTTTTGCTAATTAGGCAGGTAGGGTGACTGTATTAACATGAGTGCTTAACTTCATGCCATTGTGATGCTACCAAACTGTATAGTGAAGGGGTATGATGTACTAGAAAAATTTTTAGTGATTTTTGCACCTTAGATATAGGAGTTGAGAAATCAGAACAGAACAGAACAGGAGCCCAATATAAGACAGGAGTAGGTCTGGTTAGAACACTACTCATACTTTCTAAGACTTACTGGATAACCACAATATATTTATGGAATACATGATGGTTGATTATCACTCTGCATGCTCAATTGCAGGAAGAAAAAGCAGTGGCAAATTTATAATTAAAATCTGGAAAGATCTACTGAATGCCGTTAACTTGGTACAAAAGTAGAAAGAAAGAAAAAAAAGGAAGGTACATTTATTGTAGCTGTTTAGAGAAATAATTAACCATAACATAAAGGAGCTAAGAATGAATCGGAGTTTTTAGGTGTGATCCAGGAAAAAGATGCCACTGTCACTAGTAGAGGGAAGGAAACAGTAATATCTGGTTAGCAAATACAATAGATTCAGATTAGAACATGTTGATGTTGAGGTTCTAGCAAGACATCATGAGGTATTACACTGAGTCACCAGACAATAAGAGACTGCAGCATTGGAAATAGTTTTAAGTGGGAGGGAGACATAATTTTATGAGTCATCTACAGATAATAATACTAATGATAAAATCTGCTATAGCCTTAAAGGACAAGATAAAATTGTCTATAGGATGAATGATAAAGAAATACTAGATGACAAAAGAGAGAAAGGAAGAGAGAAGAAGAGATGAGAGATGAAAGGAGAAAATACTAATTAAAAAAAGTCAGAAGAGTTTAATAGAAAACCTAAATTGATATGATTTTAGTAATCTGAACTTGATATTACTGATTAGTAAACAGAACTTATCTCATATTTGCAAAAGTTGGCAATGTAAAAATGTGGCAATCCAATAATAAGATCTATCACTATGGAAAGCAATGTCTACCTAAAAGTAGATCAAATTGAGTCTTTCTGAATAGAGATTTGCAAATTCTATAGCATGCAAAATTGACAAATGAAATTTATACTTTTTTTATTTTAATGCATGAGTAGCTTGATCTTTAAGAAGGTATGATTAGCTATATTTGACTATTTCCTAGCTTATTCAGAGTTACTTTATAAAATGATTTGCCAGTTACAAGAATATATAATTATTCAAAAGGGAAATTAGAGACTCTATTGAAAGCAAGAAATTGAAATCTGGATACTATTGTTTCCTCTTACTTAGAGCGTATAGACCTATACATGTTTGAATGCACAATAGTAAACATAGCTCTTATATATTAAAGGTTATTTATATTGATACATTGAAAAAAAACTTGGATTATCACATAAAGCCTAATTATATTTGAGTCAGAGAAAAATTTATACAGTCTATCAACCCTATAAAGAACACAACAAGCTAAAAAGAGAACAGTGTCTCTGAAGTATTGTCTAGAAAGTATGTTCAAAATAAATTTCATGTTGCCAGTGTTAATTTGGGACTCTAGGACGATTGGTTAAATCTGAAGGGATTTCATATACCTATATCTCAGGATGCCTTATGTTATTATTCTTTCCCTTTTTTACTGCAAGTCAATTGTATGTGGTGGGCTAAAACAATTTCTCTGTTGGGCTCTTATGTTGTGTAAGTCCGTCCTTTTGGTTACCATAAGCTGGAAGAATTTCATAACAGACTCAGGAGATCAGTAAAAATTCAGGCTTTACATCCATTGCCCTGTTCAATATTTGGCACTGTGAGTGGCAACATAAACTCTAGGTAGGTTTAGGATATTCCCAGAATATAGCAGTCCTGCTGAAACATGTACGTAATACTCAAGTCACTGCAAGGAAAGAACTGTCATTGCCCTCCTGTGCCGATCTAAAGATTCTTCAAGCTTCCGGTATTCATATATCACAGTTTAACACATATTGCCAGTAACCATATGTTCTGCCCATCATTACTAACTACTCATTACTGGCATTGATGATTTTCTCATTACATTCTTTAAGCCAGAATATTTTCTTTCTAAAGTCCCAAAAATCTTTCTAGTACATTTTTACTGTGTTTTGAATTATATTTCTTACATAACAGGAATCCAATGATATCACTTCTGCATTAAAACAGTGTTGATCCCATTTAGTTACCGATTGCTGATTTTTTCTTAGAAATTGATTAAATATATTGCATAATGGAGATCTTTACTATAAAATCCTTATGTTATTTTTCCCTCCTGGCAAACATGCTTTGGAAAACAAATGCCTTGACTCGGCTAGAGACCACTTTGGGTCCACTTCTGCATTGTCAATTATTTTGTGTGTTGATATTGATCACTGGTTCTCTGTTTGCTCGTCTTTGGTAGTATAATTGCATATTTTGGGAGAAGTTGTGATGATTATATATAATGAAGGAAAAATTTATATAATTCACCTCTTACAGTATCTCATGCACAGTATACACTCAGTGAGTAACAGTGATAAAAATATTCACAGCCTCTCAAGTTACTATTATGATTTTACCAAAATATATGTACAGTATGGCCTCTTCCTAGATGTTACTAAGTTGAAAGTGAGCACACCAAAGGAGAGCACATTACAAAAGAGAAACGAGATATGATTGGGGCGATAGCAATATGGTTCATTTGTTGATACCTTGTGCTGTTGCGATTACCAACTTCTCCGAAAAGTGAAAGGCAGACTAAAGAAAGGATCTGCCACCATGCACAATCTGTTCAGGGAAGATATAGATTTTCTCTATTTTAGAGTTCCAGAGGACAAAAATCAGAGTCCAGAGATAAAGAGGATTGGTTTGCCAATCACAGAACCTGTAGAGCACAACCTTGAGTATGTGAAACAGAGAAAAAGTCAGAAAAGAAACCCAAACAAAAATAAACCATTCACCTATTAGATATATTTTTTGCAAAGTTGTTACTATTTACATTTAAATTCATTATCATGCACTTAATTATTTTGGGATATTATCAGTGTTGCTTCTACCAAATTGTGACTGATATTACATCACGTCAGAACAACTATGTATTAGGATGTGAAAAGAGAGATGAATATGCTTTAACACTATTTTAAAGGAGTCAAACAATGTTTCTTCATTTTTAGAAAGTTGAACAGGTACTGCAAAGGCCACAAAAATCATGTAAATAAAAATTTCAGAAAATTATAACACATACATCTGTGTGTGGAGGGGGAATGGAGGGTTGTAGATGGAAGATAATAAACATTTTCTATTACAGATTTAAGTTGCTAGAATAATATCACACTACTCTATAAATTATTTTATCTTTACATTTAAAATATAGATTGCAAATGGACAAATGTTTTTCCCTAGTGATTGTACTACAACTTGGGGCAAAAGTAGGCCTACAGTTGTTTGTATGGAAAATAATTAATAAATAGTACTACAACAATAAACTCTGTGTTCATGTACTCACAATTGAATCCTGCTTTTGACCCAGCCTGTATATTTCCCAACTAAAGTTTTCAAGATAACTATTTCTTAACTTCTTGTCTCTTCTCTATCCTAATTTTTTTCTTCTCACTGTCACTATGTGGTTTTATTTACAAAATATAAATGACCACAAAATAACTATTTCCCTCTTGTCAGATAATCTAGAAAACTACTTGCATCTAATATATTATACCCATATTCTTAATCTTTTTCATATTACAATCATAAATCTACTTTAAACTCAACTGCTTAACTTTTACTCTTGATCCAATGTGCTAATTATGGTCCTTGATTTCTTACTTTTAATGTTCTAATCCATCAGCAAGTCCTCAACATATTCTGAATCTGGCCAGACTGTGTTTTACTATTTTTCCTGGCCTAAGCCATTATCCTGTCTCACCAGAATTATTTCAACAACAGCTTCTTAAGGTATCTCCTGTTTCTCACACAGAAAGAGGAGCAATAATTACATCAGAGCACAATTCTGTATTTTTGCAATTGATCTGTCTTTTTGTTTTCTGTACATGGAAACTAAAGGGAAATCTAAATATCCATCTTCTTTAAATTATATAATTACTGCAAGGAGCCCTCTCTTTGAAGAGAGAGGAAGATGGGAGAGAACACCTTACCAAATTGTATTGCAACCTTATGTTTTCTACATTCATTAGTCAACTTTATTTTTCATAAATTTGAACAGACTACCAAGGATCAGGGATCACTGGGAAAACTGAAAACAGAAATGAAGAAATCTAAGATGTGAAACAGTAGTAACCTTGGAAATAAATAGATATGAGTCTGGGATAGAAAGCATTTACAAATTATTAAAAATTCAATACATGGGCTAGATAATAGAATGGCTGTACAAAAGAACACATTGTGTATCCAGAAGAAAAAGTCTGAGAAATTTATTACAATTAAGAATGGCAATATAAAGAGAGAGACGCATGAATATGAAAATGAACAGATAGTATAAGTTCAACTATCTAACAATTAAACAAAAACAAATACAAAATAAATTTGAAGTATAAATAAAATAAATAAAAGTCCCCTATGATTCAACAATAATATAAATCTATAAGTTGAGCCAGGCTGGTGTGGCTCAGTGGTTGAGCATCAACCCATGAAACAAGAGGTCACCGGTTCGATCCCTGGTCAGGGCACATGCCCAGGTTGTGGGCCCAATCCCCAGTGGTGGGCATGCAGGAGGCAGCCAATGGACCTCCTCTTTTATCAATGTTTCTCTCTCTCTCCCTCTCCCTTCTTCTCTCTTTAAAAGCAATAAAGAAAAATAAAATAAAATAAATCTATACATTGAAATAATCAACCAAATTCTAAATGAAAAACAATATATATGGTGGCAGCACATTCCTACCAACAGTACACAAGGGTGTCTTTTTCTCTAAATCTTTGCCAACACTTGTCATTTGTAGATTTATCAATGATAGCCTTTCTCACAGGTGTGAAGTGATAGCTCATTGTGACTCAGCAAATTTACTTCTAGGTATTTATCCAACAAAACCTAAAACACTAATTCAACTTGGCCAGTGTGGCTCAATGGATTGAATGTTGTCCCCTGAATGTCATCCCCTGGACTGAGAGGTCCATGTTCAATTTCTGGTCAGGGCACATGTCCAAGTTGTGGGCTCGATCCCAAGTGGGGGACATGCAAGAGGCAGTTGATCGATGTTTCTCTTTCACATTGATATTTCTATCTCTTTCTCCTTTCCTCTCTCTCTAAAAAAATCAATAAAAACATTAAAAAAATAAAACACAAATTCAAAAGAACATATGCACCCCTATTTCATTGCAGCATTATCTACAATAGCCAAGATATGAAAACAACCTAAGTGCCCTTCAATAGATGAGTGGATGAAAAAAAAAAAAAAAAAAAACACAAACAAACAAACAAACAAAGAAAACTCTGTGGTACATATATACAATGGAATAAAAAAGAAAGAACTCTTGTCTATTTTCAGCAGCATGGATGCACCTTGAGGGTATTATGCTCAGTGAAATAAGTCAGTCAGAGAAAGACAAAGAGTATATGATTTCACTGCTATGTGAAATCTAAAGAACAAAATAAATAAACAAACATAATTGTAACAGACTCATAGTCAGAGAGTGACAAGTAGTTGTCAGAGAGGAGGATGTTGGGGGACTAGGTGAAAGAGGTGAAGGGATTGAGAAGTACAGATTGGTAGTTACAAAATAGTCTTGTAAAGTACAGCATAAGAAATATAATCAGTAACGTTGAAATAACTGTCTGGTGCCAGGTGTGTACTAGAAATATTGGGTGGAATACTTTGCAGAATATATGGTTGTTTAGCTGCTAAATTATACAAATGAGACCAGTGCAAAGTAATACTAAAAGTAAACTGTAATTTAAAAAAATAAAAAATAAACATGAAAATTTCTGATGAAATTTTAACGTACCAGAACTAAATAGAAAAATCTACATACAAATAGAAAAATAAATAAAGTAGATTATCTATTAGGAAATATAAACCTGACATTAGATTTCTCACCAGTAGTAAATACTAGGAGACAGCAGAGTCTAATATGAACATATACTTGAATCTAGCATTCTATAGGTTGCCAGTTTATCAATTAAAGATAATGGGAAAATAAATACATTTGAACTTGAGAAACTGTAGAAATTTTGTTCATATATATAATATATAAATATATGCAATATATAAAATTATATATATTAAAGTAAATTGAGATTATACCATAACCAAGTGAGAAAGAATAAAAAGGGGACACATAAAGTAAAGGAAGACCCTGACACACAGAATTAAGTAATACAGGTTACAGAATATATCCAGATAAAGGAAACATTCAGTTAAACTCTTGTATTATAAGACTAATTGTTGCTTCCTTACGCCAATTAAATCAGATTTCTCAGTGTAGATACCTAGGAATGTGGATATTAAAAAAAACAAAACACATTAATTTATTCTTATGATTATACATGTGTGGAAAATGACCATTAGACCTCAACACTTAGAGAAACATTTTCCTTTGAACAACAATTTCAACAATGTTCAATTTCATAAATGGACTGAAACTATTTAGTAATCTTTCTTTTCTTTCCCTCCCTTTCTTCCTTCCTTCCTTCCTCCCTGTCTTCCTTCCTCCCGCCCTCCTTCCTTCCTTCCTCCTTCCTTCCTTCCTTCCTTCCTTCCTTCCTTCCTTCCTTCCTTCCTTCCTTCCTTCCTTCCTTCCTTCTTTCTTTTAAATATGTCTTTATTGCTTTCTTAAAGAGAGAGGAAGCAAAGAGAGATAGAGACATCAATGTGAGAAACATTGATCGACTGCCTCCTGCACGCCCCCTACTGGGGATCGAGTCCACAACTTGGGCATGTGCCCTGACCAGGTATCAAACCTGGACCTCTCAGTCCATGGGACGATGTTCAATCCACTGAGCCACGCCAGTTGGGCTATTTTTTTTTTTTTTAATTAAACTCACAAGCATAAGAAAATAATTAGATGTAAAACCAAATAATTTATAACTCACAAAATAATATCACCAAGAAAATTAAAGAGGCAAGATGGCATGTGAATAAATATATAGATTTCTTTCTCTTCATAAAAGGTAAGTCATCAATAGATAGCAACTAGATTTGGAAAACCACAAAAGAGAAATATAACTTTTAAAGCCAAAAAGCATCATCTATAGGAACTAGAGGTAATGAGTGAAAGGGCCCAGGAGGAAATAGATGGTTTAACTGTGTTAATTATCTTATCTTTTATATGGTGGGAAATTGACTGATAAAAATATAAATTTACATTGTGTGCATAGAAATATATTTATAATAATAATATTAATAATATTTTTATGAGGAGAATTAATAATAGAAATTACTCTGAGAACTGAGGCTTGGAGGAAAACTTTTGTTTTTATTTAAACACTCAACTGTTGGATTTTTGAACCATGAGAATAATTATAATAAATGTAATTTCTATATCTATTAAAATTAATATTGAAGGACAATACATGTAATGCTCAGATTGATGAAATATGAATTTACTCTATTCTCTCTTTCTAGTTCACTGTTTCCATGTATTCCTCAATTAGCAAATATAATTAATTTAATAAATAATGTACTACAATGTTTGGTTAACTATTACCAAGCTTGAAGATACAGTGTTAGGCATATTCTATAACAAACTCTCCTTAGATACTCTATGCATGATAAACCCATTACATAAATTAATAATTTCATGAATATAACACATTTCTAATAGAAACATAATAATATAATGTATCAAACAGTTCATTTTATCACAACAAAGAGTTGGCAACTTAAAGTGTTGAATTTATAAGAAAGCATATACAATCTTTGAAGAAATTGAAAGAGAAATATATTTTCTTTCTTTTAATGAAAATTTGAGTATGCCAATTTTCAGGTAAATATTTTAAGAGCTTTACACAACCAACATTTGAAAGAAATGGTTTTAATTTGAAAGATGATGTGAATTTTATTTCAAGATTGATTCACTGGAGGTACCAAGAAAATTTTGAAAAGGGAAATCATACTGAATTGACCTATAAACTTAAAATATACATTGAATGTAAATTTTAAAATATAGATATACATAAGTAAAGAAATGATACAATGCAATTGAAACCAATTGAGAAATAAATATCAAAAGATATAAAGTTTTAATACATAGCAAAGTGCCAAAGGATATTAGAAGAGGGAAGAATAGACTATTTAATTAACTATAAAGAGTCAATTGAGTAAACATTGGAACAAAAGTTGAATCCTGCCCTGGTCAGTTTGGCTCAGCAGTCAGAGCATCGGCCTGCAGTCCAGAGAAAGACGGGTTCGGTTCCCGCTAAGGGCATATACCTCGGTTGCAGTTTGTCCCTGGCTCTGGTTGGGTCGTGAGGGTGGCAGCCACTCAATGTATACCTTTCATGTCGATGTTTCTCTCTCTCTCTCTCTCTCTCTCTCTCTCTCTCTCTCTCTATTCCACTCTCTCCCTCCCACTCTATCTAAATAAACAATGAAAAAATGTCCTTGGGTGAAGATTAAAAAAAAAAAAAAAAAGTTGAATCCTGATTCTGATCTAACACATATAACAACACATTCCAGGAGTAAATACTTGAAAACTAGAGTGTTGATTTAGACATTTTTTCCATGAAAACAAAATACTGAACTAATTTATGCATGACCAATTTGTTAAATAACAAACAATTTCACCAAAAAATAAAAATTAAAAAAAAAATGAACACATAAAAATGCTAAAAAAAAATAGTTAAATGTTTATAAAATCTTTGAATATGGAAAGAATTTTTAAGCATGACTCAAAATACAGAAACAATAGAGTAAGTTTTCTGGAAGAGGAACACACACACACACACACACACACAGACCAGAGTAAACTAGAGTAAATTGGTTACAGTGATCAAAGCAGAGAATAGCAGAAGCTGAGATCAAAGATGGTTATTCAATAGTGTGAAGTAGACACAGTGGTGTGTTTGCGTGTGTGAGCAACTGCCTGGGCCTGCAAGTGGATGATTGTGTTTGTAGACCACACACCTGCGAAGTAAGACTTCTAAGACACATCAGGCCTGCCACCTGTTTTTGTACACCATATGAGCTAAAGATGATTTTTTAACAGTTTTTAAATGGTTAAAAAACAAAAGAAAACCAGAAAAAATGGGATATGAAATTCAAATATCAGTGTCCATAAATAAATAATTATTGGAACACAGTAATGTCCATGTGATTATAGTTTGTAGCTGCTTTCATGTTGCAACAACAGAATAAAGTAGTCTTTACAGGGAGTATATGACCCACAGAACTAGAGCATTTACTATCTGGCCCTTTATTAAAAAAGAAAAGTTGGGCTGACACCTAATGTAGACATATCTTTTAAGAGTTTCTCAATCCATATAGCATCCCATCACCTTGATAAGCAAAACTTGATGAATATTTATATATAAACATTACTCTAAATTTATATAAATTCTGGATGTACATCTTTTTTTTTTAATGAAATCGCACAGTTTGCTTTGGGGGTCATGAAATATATAAGTAATTATATTTGAGTATTAGAAAAGTATATGCATGTAGAAAATCAGTGTACATGCTTTTGAGATACTTAATCACTCACATTTGCTATACTTTGGGCTCTACTGAATTTCTGAGAAACAAGGCTTTATTTTCTGTTTTAATTAAATGAAACATTTAATTACATTTCCAGTATTCCATCAGCAGAAAAAAATCTATAAATGTGGAGTGAAAAATTATGAGAGCTGGTCTTAATATCCCATCACAAACAGAGCATGTTATGGGCAATCTGTTCTTGGAGGGTACATAACCACCATGCCTCACAAGAATGTTAATTCTGCTAAAGAATTCAACTACTGTACAGAACTTTGTCATGTTTTGTTATTATTTATCAGATAAAGCCCAAGATCTCAAAAATATATCATATTCACAATAATACTCTGCTCCTCGGGGTTTTAATTTCCAGTTCAAGAGAATTCAATAAGTAAATAAATATTACATGCCAAATACAGTGTTTTCTACCAAGCAATAATGCCTTGCCAATGCTCAAGTTTGTATCAGTAAAATTATACAAACACTTAATATTTTTATTTTATTTTCAGTAGTCAATATGTATAGAGCAATTTGCTAGGTGCTATAGAAAAATAAATGGTATCTGCCCACAAAGTACTTATAAAGATACATGAGTCACAGACTCATAAACATGAAAATGAAAATAGGAATATTTTATATCCAATGACAGACTAATGTAGAGCAGTATGTGTCATACAGTGGTTTCCTAACATCAGTTCACCTGGAGGCCTATACCATAGTATATTAACTGCATTCCAGAATCTCTCCTTAGGACTACATACTCAGAAATCTGATTTTGTTGAAACTAAGAACAAGTGCATTGCTCAAGACGAACTGCCATTAACCAAGCTCACAAGCCTGATGCATGAAATAAAAATGGTGATGGATTAATCTATGTAGAGACTTATAACAGCTAAAGAGATCAAGATAGCAAGTTCTTATATTAATGTTGTCTCTCTATATTGAGAAAGAAAGAAGTCAAACATAATCAAAAGATAGCATTATGAGAACACAAGGAGAGCAAAGGGAATTAATACTACCATTCACATATTCACTAGTATCCAACTTAGACAACTTAATTTACGGTAACTCATTTTTTTTTAATCTTTTAAAAATATTTTAATAAATGTTTTTATAGAACAACATCCAGACTCCAAATTCAGCTGCCAGGGTGACCCTGTTATGCTGTGGGTACTGGCTGGGCATGGCAGGTGGCTCTGGCTTTCTACCCCTCTGTTCCAGGATGGGGGTAGTGGGCAATATCTCATCTTTGGGTTCCACAATGCTCACATGTTCAGGCATATTTGCATTGCCCTTGGACACAAACAATAGAGTGGTAAAGGACTGGGGCAGGGTGGGAGCTAGGTGAAGGGGGGCAATGGGAGGAAAAAAAAAGGGGGAACATCTATATTTCAGCAATAAAAAAACTAAAACATCTTTATATATAAATATATATATGTATACATACATATATATATGTATATATGGCAAGGATGAACAGTTCATGGGTGGATAATGCTAATATTTGCTTCTTCTTATCTTTTCTGTGGCTAGTCAATGCCCCATTCTTAAAGATACAATGTTTGTTTTTGAAATTTAACAAATTTTATATGGTTGCATTTATATTTTGGTGGACTGAGATATATTATATCTTCTACATGGGGGATATGTCAACAAAAACTCCAAGTGCCTACATAAATAAATAATGGAACAGTCTGTCCCTCCATTTAACCACACATATTAGAAAGTCTTGATACCTTTTTAAAAACTTTGTATGGTTTCTTCAGATTATTATAATTTGGCTTTTGCTACCTTCATTCCATCAAATGAATTTCTTACAAAGATTCATATGCCATTCATTTCAATGGATTTATTTAATCCTTTTTCTTATTTGAATTTTCAGTAACATTGACCATATCCCCCCCCAAAAAAAGGGAAGATAAAAAAAGAAACAGTTTACTTAAGTGCAAAAACGAACAAAAAAAACCTTTTCCTTAAGTTTTGAGACAAAGTACGTTTATTTTGATTTTTACTCCCATTTCTTTAGTTGCTTCTTCCCAAACTTCTTTGCAGACTTGTTTTTCTCTGTTTGAATTCTCCATTTCTCCTTCCTTTGTTTCTTGTTCAGTACTCAAACCTAGGCTTTCTTGTCAAAGACCAAGTATTGACTTGGTTTCTTTTTGCTAATGACTCGCACACGCATCTGTCTAGCTAATGCCTTTGCTCAGATTTGTATCTCCAGCATCCTACTTGAATTTCTCCTTGGATATCTCTAAGGCACCCCAAACCTAGCATTTTAGAACTAAAAACTATCATCTCTTTAATCCCCAACTCTAGCCATCACCCTATAGTTTCCTAATTCAATGATTGGCATACTTATTTATCTAGTCATACATTTCAAGAACATAGGGATCAGCTTTTATTTCCACCATGTCTCACTCCCCACAAACATCTAATGTATCATCATACACTACCATGTTTGCCCCACAAATAGCATTTCAGTTTCATTCATTGTCTTTTATTTCAACAGACATTTTTCTTATTTATCACCAGCTTTCCCCTACATTACAGAAATAGTCTCCTAACTGGTTTCTGCACATTACTACAATCTCCACCTAAACCATTCTACTTACTACTTCAGAGTTATTTTTAAATATAAGCCTAATGCTTAGTGATTAATTTATTAACATCCTTTGATCCATTCCACTGTTTTTAGAATAAAGAGGGAAATCATTACTTTGTCAGTAAAGGCCTAGGACAGTGAGAGTTGAATAAAATATTTATAATTGTTCAATAGACATAAAAATCTGTCCAAATGATATACCTTCAGAAAAGTGGATCTATATAACTATATTAATGGAGTATATAGCTCAAAACTATACAAGCCAAAATAACTCCCAAGAAAAGTTAGCATATGAAGGACAAGGAGAATTTTATTATGAAAATAAGCTGGAGAGGGCATTTCAGCCTAAGGAGGAATATGAGCAAAACTACAGTCAGTATTGCAAAGTATTGTGTTTGGACTAGGAAGGATCAACTTTGGGCATGCCACCCTAAGGGTCACATTTGTAGGGTTCTTATCCAGTCATTCTCATGCCTGTCACTAAAGCACTCTCTCTGAAGCAGGTTCTTTATGCTGCTTTGTAACGATATACCCGAACTCCGCTGGGCGATCAGAGAAAATGATGAGGGGAGTTTAATAAATCTTTTACTAGGAAAAAAATAAAATAAAATTCCTCTGTAGTCATCAATTGAGAACCCAGAAAAATGAGCAAAATAAAAAGAGGCTTTACTACATTTGTTTACTTAGAGGACACCTCAAGAAGTTTCCCAGAGAGAGTAAAATCAATTCTGAATTTTCAATACGTTTACTCTGATGTAAGAATATCTATAATAACTCTTACATTACTTATCAAAGTAGATAAAAATACTTGAGTAAGTACTTTACTAAGACAATGTCAAAATCAAAACTAAATATTTTTGGCAGTTGTAAGAAATATTTGACGGTGTAAAAACATGTGTGCTACATTAATTATACTCTATATTTCTTGCAATGACAGTGATGTAATACTCAAAAAAAAATAATAATAATTGTTATTTCTGTGAATCCTGAATGTATATGTAAGAAACGTACTAAAATTTCAGTGTTTCATGCACCTCCCATATTTGGAGGAAAAAAATGATTTAAAAGAGATTTTTAGTTTTGTCCAAATTCTTTATTTTTTAGAAGTTAAGGCTTGACTTCCCTAAACAGATACAATGAATATTGGAACTCATTCTGAGTTACTAAAAAGTCTGGAAATGATGAAAAATTTAAATAAAGTCACTGAAATTAATATTATTTAAAAATTCTAACTCATGAGCCCCTTCAACAAAGATATACTATGAGTTGCAACTTTTCCAATGTGTGTGTATTTTTTATTTGATTTTTTTGTAAGTCCTTTACAAGGAGTTGAGATGTATTATTTGGGGGCAATAAAAATTACTGAAGAATCACCTATTACCCTCTCTATCTCAAACAATGTTTATGTGAAATAATTTTTTTTTATTTTCCAAAATAACCACTAATTGCCAATGCCATTGATATTTTCCCAGAAAGTTTTTTTTTTATAAATTGAATGTTCTTCATAACTAATGAATAATAATCATTTGGAACCATGTCCATAGCATTCAGAGATTTTTTTATGTCCTTAATCTGAATGACAGGACTACAGATGTCATATAGGCACTTGAAAAAAAATTATATGGTCACAATATTCTGGATGATGCTAAAATTTTATTAATATTTGCTGCTAATAAGGAGTCATTATTTGAAAAATTTGTGTGTGTGTGTAATTTTAGACAGAGAGGAGGAGAGAAGGAGAGAGAGATAGAAACATCAATTAGAAAGAACATGGACTGGCCGCCTCCTGCATGCCCCCCATTGGGGATTTGGCCCACAGCTTCAGCATGTGCCCTGATGGTGTATCAAACTGGCAACCTCTTGGTGCATGGGTCGAAAGTCATTATTTTTTTAATAAATGCATCTAAAATACAAAACTTTAATAATTTGTCAACTTGTACATGTTGGGGTCTTTTACGCATTTATATTATATATAAATTAACTTGTAACTTGTGAAGTATAATACTGTCCTATTGCAAAGACAATCAACATGGAGAGGTACTTGATAATCCAATGCAGAAGAATAATGTCAAGAGGGTCCCTGTTTCAGTGTGCAGAATGCTGTCACTGGGCCCACATCTCACCGGGTTCCTCTCTCATCGAATCCCTCTCTTGCTGGGCCCTCTCTAGAGTTCTGAAGACAGCTTATAGTAATAGGCTGACAGTTTTGACCCTGGTAAATTCTGCATTGCCGCTCAAAATAGGAGTCAATTTACTAGACTGAAGACGAATTTAGAATGCCTTCAAACTATTTTTTTTTTTTTTTTGATCTAGGACATTAAGAAAGAGCAAGATTATTTTCAGTGACTCTTAGTATCTGATTCTGTTTATTTATATATTTATGTTGATTGACTAATATCTTGTTGAATTTTATTTATAGATACCATCCATATCGAAAATAGTTAAGGTTTCTATTTCTTCATTTTCTCAATGTAGACTAACATAGATAATACTAACAAGCCTCAGGGTACAACATGGGTACTTAAATTCACACCTATCAAATTATTTTTATATACTAAACCTTAAGGGAAACAAAAATTCCTTTGAAAATATATTATTATAACTGTATTTTGAGATTTAAAACTAAACTGTCACTTTGTTTTATACATCCAAAAGTAGTTTTGATGTGCTTTCCCCAAATACTGTTAACAGTGAGAAAAGTTGTTTATGGTAAGATCCAAAATATTTTTAGATTACTTATTTAAGTAGATAGATACCCTGCTGCTTAATGTGCCATTTTAAAGAATGTATAACTCTGTCTGTTGTTGTACAAAAATGCCAATGACAGAATATTCAACCCATTGATCTAATACTTAGAGAGGATAATGTTCTCCAAATGTCAGAGAGACAAAGAGCTACCATACTTCCAAATTTAATGAAGTTAGTCAAGTCCAAGAAAACAATCCACTGCATTTCAAATGTTGACAAGGGAAGGCACTGTTCCACATCCTGCCTCTAATTTGGGGATACAAGAAAGAAAAATCCATATTCTCTGCTTGCAAGCCACCTCTGGTGTATTGGAGAAGAGAGGGAAATGGAAAGATGGAGGTGGAACACTTGCAATTTGATAAGTATTGCTACAAAGGGATAACACCAGGATGGGGACTCTCTCCAAAATGGCATCTAATCTCGTCTGAGAGGAATGCAAACAACTTCCCAGAAAAGATCTATTATGCTGATATCTGAAGGTGTGCAAGAGATATTCATGTAATAAGGCATGAGGTAGCCAGAAAATCCCAAGGCAAACAGCTACATCTAAGGTTTCAACTGTGTAATAAGTAAGCAAAAGATACAAATACTTGTATATGTACTTAAAAAGCCAAAGACCAAACATAAGAAAGATTTAGTCATCTTCTTTTTTTTTTTTTTTTAATCCTCACCCGAGGATATTTTTCCATTTTTTGTACAGACAGAGTGGGAGGGAGAGAGAGGAAGGGAGAGAGAGAGAGAGAGAGAAACATCGATGTGAAGGGACACATCGAGTGGCTGCCACCCGCACGACCAACCAGGGCCGGGGACAAACTGCAACCAAGGTACGTGCCCTTAGCGGGAACCGAACCCGGGTCTCTACGGACCGCAGGCCGACGCTCTAACCGCTGAGCCAAACTGGCCAGGGCAGTCATCTTCTTAATAGTCATTTTTTTCTAACAGTGGAGAAGATTAAAAGTTCTTATGGATGGGGAAGGGAAGTAGAAGCAAGAGTGTGAATCCAGAAAATTGAAGACTCAGTCCATTGAGAAATAGTGCCAATGAGCGAGAGGCAGGCATGCATATAAGAATCATAGCATCTGTTTTCTTGCTAACTGGAGAAGAATTGATGATGGTAAATTGTTCAATTGCTGATCATTTTGTCAGGAGAGAAAGTTGTTAGACCTCTGATATCTTCTTTTCATGGAAAAATTATCCTTCAACAACCCAGGACACACACATTCCTGTAATGTGGAGAGAGGAACTCTGCACTCCTCTAGAGCTGGATATGAGATGAAAGGAAAGACTACATACATCCTGGACTAAAATAGTCCACACTGAGAAGTATAGAATCTTGCGAAGTGGGGGCAGTTGTAGAATGAACCGGTTTTTAAGGAATTTCTAAGAATCTTTGTGAATGGGAGATTTATACTTCATGTTGATTAGAAACTCTGGCTCAGAAATGGAGATAGTGCATATTAAGTCATAAGACAAATGGGTTGCCTTCCTAGGGTCGAGTTTCCCATAGGTCCCAAATTGATTTAAAAAAAAAAAGTGGGTGAACCAATATTTACCCTGTGCCCTGACCTAGACAAATAAAAGAGAAACAGCCGGTATGCTCCCAGAAGGCAAAGTGATTGGGAGTAAACCAGCAGCAGAAGGATGTGGTATAAACAGCATGTACTAAGGACCCAGAGTGTAGAACACCTGCATCTCAGAGCAGTATTCATGTATGAAAGTCAAAGCAGAACCTGGTCAACTGCAAGGGCGCTTAATCTAGGACAGTACGGGAAGATGAATACCATGTTTGTACATGTGGCAAAAAAAAGCAAATTTAGAGTTAAATCAATGTGAACATTTATTTTTACACACTCACTGAATTGTATTTGAGAACATTCATATGCCAGTTACCACTCTGTTATAGAGAACAGTATAGTGATCTGAATGGATAATGAAACAACTAAATAGAGAAATTACGAAAGGTTTCAAGGGATTATTAAGTGAGCCTAGGCTGAACTGGAGATAATAAATTTGTATTCCACCAGCAAAATGGTAAAGTGTTAGAGTAATCAACATGTAGGTGTTTTGCCCATTTCATGTGGTAAAAAACAACACAGCAAAGAAGTTGGCATTGGTAAAGTTTAATAAAATTAAAAATGAATAGGATCTTCACTCTACTGGGAGGGAGTGAAGATAAGAGGGGACACAATTAAATCAAGGGAATGAGGGTTTGGGGAAGATGGAAATGTGTCGGAACAAACAGTATGGAAGTATACTAAGAGCTAGTGAACTACCTGTTCATCTGTGATTTTCTGAAAATACGACTGTTTACATCAACAGAAACTCAGTACTACATAACAACAGTCAGTCAGAGGGCTGGTTGTGACAGAGGCATGTCAAGAGTGATAGAGAGACAGATTTTTATTTTCTAACATTAAGTATACAGTACAGTATTTAGCCCTTGTTCCAGAAGAAATGTATAAAAACAGTTTTATATTTGACTTTTTATAAACCTTTAGGCATGGGCTGTAGGCTTCCACTGGGGCTGAAATGCAGGTCTGTCTCTACAGACCACAGCCCTTGGCCCATTGTTTGTAGTTTCCAAGTTATATTAGAATTGCCTACTGGTAAAAGAAAACAATAATTAATAATTTATGAGTATTATAAATGTACATTTTTAACACTAATGCCCTTTATTTGGTTATCTCATGCCTCTTGTACTTTCATTATTTTAAATTTATTTTTAGTAAATGGCATTATTGGTAGAAGACTGTCTACATTGTCAAAATATTTTTAAATGCAAATTTTTTTAGGGAAAGAAATTGAAGATGTGTTTGTTTTTTTTAAATAAAATTATCCCTCAAAATAACAAATCATTTTTTTTTTTTATCCTCACCCAAGGACATTTTTCCATTTTTTGTTCAGATAGAGTGGGAGGGAGAGAGAGGAAGAGAGAGAGAGAGAGAAACATTGTCGTGAACAGGACACGTGGAGTGGCTGCCTCCCACACAACCCAACCAGGGCCAGGGATGGATTGCAACCGAGGTACATGCCCTTAGCGGAAACCAAACCTGGTTCTCTCTAGACCGCAGGCCGATGCTCTAATTGCTGAGCCTAACCAGTGAGGGCAACAAATAATTTTTAATAAGTATGTTCAGTATATGTACTTCTGAAGTAAATAGATACTGGAAAACCCTCACAAATATTTAAGAAAGTATTTTCCTTAGAAATTTGGCTTTGGCTAATTGAGAGGCATCTTTTTTTTCTGACATTCATGATCTTTATATTGCCAATCTGGGAGGAAAATAAAAATTCTCCAAATTCCATTTATAAGGATATTTTTTTATACAAAAACAAAAGTCAAATTTTTGTATTTTGGTTATATATCCTGTTTCCCTACCTTTTATCATTTGAGGAAAGAAATGTCATTTTCATAGATAACATTGAACTGATGTTTTAACAAAAAACATGCAAAACTAGGAAAAGGTGGACTTTTCATAGAAAAAACAAAAATGTTGCAAAAAACTGACATTGGCAAAACCTACATAATGTAAACATTAAAACGTCCCTTTAAACTTTTTAAAAAAATCACTAAACTTTCTATATCACAGATATTTTTGAGTGACTGAATTATTTTCAAATCATCTGACTACTGCAGAGAGAACTTGTCAAATCAGTGACCAGCAATTGGTACAGCATATAGAAGAACTAGTTCTTTTTCTAGAAACATTGTTGAAGACACCATACTTAAGAAATATAGTTTGGGGAAAGTGAATAAGCAAAAA
This sequence comes from Molossus molossus, assembly GCF_014108415.1. Lineage (NCBI taxonomy): Eukaryota > Metazoa > Chordata > Mammalia > Chiroptera > Molossidae > Molossus > Molossus molossus. The sequence continues at coordinate 24,080,881 of NW_023425366.1, read as the reverse complement.
GAAAAACAAGAAACAAAAAACAAGACATGTGATTATTGAGTCTTGAAGATGTGGGCATCTGTCTGTATGTCTTAAAATGTAAATAGAAAAAAAAAAAAAAAAAATAGAGCAGAATAGGATACCTAGTGGGCTGAAACCTTTTCTTAGCAAGATTGTTAATGATCAGCATCACCATTCCTCATAGTGAATGAAAATCTATTCCATTCCTTACACTTTAGGGTTAGTTATATAAAAGTACAGACACTAAATGAATATATAGGTCTTTATATACTGTGTGAGTGCTGCATTCTCAATGAGATTTTGACAAAATGATTCATTCTAAGGCCAGAGAGAAGGAGAAAAATTGGGGGCACTGGAAGGAAGAGAGAATGGCTTAATAGGTAAGACACGTGTGTGTGTGTGTGTGTGAGTATGTATGTGTGGGCTCAATTTCTACCTAAACACTTTACAGTATTTACCATTTGATTTTAATAACAATGATATGAGAACATTACTATTATTATCCTTAATTTCATGGCTAGAACTGAGGTTAGATAACTTGCCCATGTCACAGAGATATAGGCTTAAGTGGCCATTTCAGGCATTGAAGTTTCAGAATCTATTTACTTAAACACTCTCCTGTTTGGCCCATATTAAAATGATACAGGTAGAGATCATTTTAGGCATGTCTGAAGATACCAGAATCCAAGGCATGATTTTTTGAAACAAACTTCTGCTGTCCAGAATAGAATAAACATATAAAGCATTACCATTTGGAGAATATTTCATTATTGAGCTTTGCTTATGCATAGGTATAATACAGACTTTATGTGCATAAAGTAAAACATTTTGTATCATAAAGATTTTTTTTATATTTGGGAGTGAGGGATTTTAAGAAAATACAAGAGATGAGATATTTGTGGTATGTTACATTTTTCTATAGAATGGGTTTCCTTAAGCTATATTGTGAGATAATGGATGCTATTATTTAAACATTGATAATGAGAAGAACCAAGAGTTTTCTCCCAAGAAATGAAAATCTGTAATTAGAATATTAAGACGAAACAAAAACAAAGTTTGGCATGTTAGATTCAAGACCATCAACTGAGGCATCTCAGATTGAGCACTGTTAATGAACTTGAGTTGGTGAGCGATGCCTTGCTATTTTCATGGTATTAAGCACCAAGAAAATGTCACTAAACAAGGAGCAATTATTGTACTGTTTATATCTAGACAATAAAATAAGAATGATTATGCCATTTGAAGCAGAAAATAGAGTAGCTAAAGTTAAGAAATGTTGGCTTAAAAGTGACATACTACTAAATAAAGTTTACGTACTTTTTTTACCAATGATATAGAGTAATATAGAGTCATTATAAGATGGTACATAATCACCATAAAATTTTTATTTTATTTTTATAATCATTTTAATTAAATGAGAATAGTGGAGAATAATGCACTACAGGCATTTGGGAATACTTTTTTCCCCCCTCTCAACAAGCAGAAGCCATAAACGCAGCAGTTGATAAATACTTACTTAATAAAATAGTGTGGTTAAAGGGATTTTATTCCTAGAAAAGAACCACTTTAGGATATCACAAAGCAATTGACTTTTTCAACAGATCATATAAAGAGAGATTCTGTTTTCTATTTTTTCTTATTTATGTCCTCCTCTATTCTTCTCCAGTAGTCTGTGTTTCACTAAAAACCTATTTTTATAACTTTACCACAAAAGAGCCTGGATATTGACTACTCCATTGATTTTGTATTTAGCAAGGACCTATTGTTTCACTGTTGCTATTTGTTTTTCATGTGCTCGTTTTAGTGAAATGATTTAATGAAAATAATAATAAGGAAGTAGTGAGTAAGAATTGGGAGCTAATTTGCGAGTATAAGGATTACGCAATACATCAATTCTATAAAATATAATAAAACTGATTCTGTTTCTACTCCAAAGTTTAGAAGAATAATATTATGATCTGCTTTTGAGGGGACCCTAGGAATAATATCTTTATTTATTTATTTATCCTCACCTGAGGACATTTTTGCATTTATCTTCAGATCGAGTGGGAGGGAGAGAGGGGGGACGAGAGAGAGAAACATCGCTGCCAGAAAGACACATCGAGTGGCTGCCACCTACAGGACCCCAACCGGGGCCAGGGACAAACTATAACCAAGGTACGTGCCCTTAGCGGGAACCGAACCTGGGACTCTCCAGTCCTCAGGCCAGCGCTCTAACCACTGAGCCAAACCAGCCAGGGCTAGGAATAATATCTTTAAAAAGCGTGTAATCAAGGTCTTAAATAAATATACAAGATTTGGCAATAAGCATGGGACAGACACAAAAAGACATTCTTTCTACATAGTTTAATCAGATCCATACCTTTAATATAAAGGCTTAGTTAGCTAGCTGATCCCTTCCAAATATTTTCCTTGAAATAATTGTATAGTTAAAAATATGTTCACTTCAGAAACAGTTTAACAATTTAAGCAAATTCAAAAGTAAAGGTAGAAATCTAAAAATCAGAATAAAATCAAAGGACTCCAAAGTTTATGTCAGAAGTAATTTATGTTTCATATAATTTTATACAGTTTATTAGTCAAAGGGAACACAATCCAAGGATATTTTGAAATTAGAAAGAAAAAATATTAAGCATATATATTTGGCTTGATTTTCCAATGATCTATATTTCTACCAAGGCTCATAAAACTGCCACTTTTTAGCATCTTTTATAAAACTTGCAATGTAGTAATGTTTGTATTTTACAAGTTTATATCAGATAGGTAGAGGATCAATTTCAACCTCTGTAGCATCTTCATATTTTCTCTGACAGAACCTATCTTTAATATCTGCTACTCATTTCTTTTTTATTTTTTTATCCTCACCCAAGGACATTTTTGCATTTATCTTCAGATAGAGCAAGAGGGAGAGAGGGAGGAAGAGAGACAAACATCAATGTGAGAGAGACACATCAAGTTGTTACCACCCACATGACCCCAATTAGGGCCGGGGACAAACTGCAACTGAGGTAGTGCCCTTAGCGGGAACTGAACCTGGGCCTCTCTGGTCCGCGGGCCAACGCCCTAAATACTGAGCCAAACCAGCCAGGGCCATTTCTTCTTAATATTTAAAAAAATAAAATAAAACCAAACTAATAGAGTTCCTTTTCCCCGAATACCTGCTCCATCTTGGAATTCTCTTCTTTATCAATGACATTCTGATATCACATCTTTTTTATTTTTTTCCCCAGTGCCCTTCTAGATCAGAAGTCAGAAAACTGTGCCCTCAACCAAATGCAGCACCAGCACCCCCTTTCTGTTTTTCTACAGGCCAAGAGCTAAGAATAAGTTTTACATATATATTTAAATAACAGTTGCAACAGAGATCATATCTGAACCTTTATGGTAAAATGTTGCTAACCTCTGTTAAAGAGCATTCCTTCCCCATCAATTTGCAAGTCGTATACATTTCAGAGATGCTGCTCAAATCAAATTGCAAAGTCTAATATCCACAGGCCTCAGTTTGCCCTTTGCAAGGCACTTATCATGGCTCTGAACTGTTCTAACTGTACCTGCTGTCCCCTCTCTCCAATACTCTCATTAAATTGTTTATGCTGTTCATTTTCCAGGGTCCTTAGTCATAGAAAAAGTAATCTATTCTAGCTTAAAAAAAGAGAGAGAGATTTATTAAGCTATATAGATAACTCACAGAATCTTTAGTGGAGCTAAAATAATAGACTGTAGGCTCAGCTTCCAGGAGAATTTTCCAAATTACAGAATTGGGGCCACCAAATGAGCAACTTTAGCCATGAATGGGACAGTAAAGCAGTCCAGAATCACAAGACCATTTATCTAATCTAACAAATCACTCTTTATCTCTCCCTAACCAGCACAGTCTGCACAGCCTCCCTCCTGTCAGTACACTGATTAGAGACACTTAAATTCCACCTGGATCTCTTGTTGCAGTGCACTCTGGGAAATGTAGTTCTTTATTTTCCAGCCAAGGCAGTACCAGGAGGGATGCTAGTGTAAGTGAGTATTGAACACATGAATTCATCATATTCATCACATATTGCAAAGGAGATTATATTTATAAAAGCTTAATCTCATCATGAAACTGCTAGCCTTTTGCCAAAATGGTTTAATTGACCATTGTCTACAGGTTAAAATCCAAACTTTCTTATTAATCTTTGCTAATATAACCATTTATTTGCACAAAAACTCTTTAGATTCCAATTTTGCTCAGTATTTTTCTAGACTCTTACTCTAAGATATAAGATATGGCTTCCTGCTATCAAAGAATTAGACTGTAGGTAGGTTGCTATATAAAATTAATAATAGGTAATGTAAGCTGGGATGATATAATAAAGTTACATAATTTGTCCCATGAGACTGAAAAGGGATAATGTGAGCTTTAAAAAGGCAGAGTTGAAGAAACTATTCAAAGAGCAAGTGGCATTCCATCAAGTTTTTGAACCATAAAAATGTGTTGGCCTGATTGTCTTTTAACAGTGTGTAGAGAAACAAAGAACAGAATTTACAGACTTGTAAAGATATCAAATTGTGGTATGTATAAGAGTATGAAAAAGTTAGAGAATGGTAAGTCCTTGTGTGTGTGTGTTACATGCCCTTGACTCAGACCCAACTCCTGGCAACTGTATGAATGAGTGATGTCCACATCTTGTCAACAGCCCTGCTCAGCGCCTGTAGACTCATGCCTATGATTTCTTCCATGGAATCAATTCATCCCACATTTGGTCTTCCTCTTCTCCATTCACCTTCATTTTTTTGCCAGCATCACTGTATTTCATAAAAAAAAAAAAAGCCTGCATTCTCACGATGTGCCTTTAGTAGGATAAGTTCCGTTTTATCATTTTTTTTTTTTTGCCTCCAGCGATCTTTTAGGCTTAATTTGCTCTGGAACTCACTTGTTTGTCTTGCTAGCAATTCAGAGTATCCGTAAAGCTCTCTTCCAACATTGTATTTTAAGTGAACTAATTTTTTTTATTTTTTCCTATCAGCCTTCACGGTCTAACTTTTGCATCTGTACATAATAAATGGGAATATGAGTGTATAGATAATTCAGCCTTAGTCTCCAGTGATGCATCTTTGCTCTTAATGATCTTAAGAATGACTAAAAACTTAGTTTTATATGTTGACATGATGAGGCACTAAGCAGCAGAAGAAACATCTCATTTGTTCTACAAAAGGGTTTAAATTGTGTCTTGTAAGTGGTTGAGCACCACTGAAGGGGTTTAAACAAAGAGATTAATGTTACATGTTTTTCTCTGAATGTGAGAAACAGAGACTGAAAAACAGTGACATTAAAATCATGTAGTAAGTATAGAAGCAATTATTCTAGGGTTAAATTCCAGTTCACACGGTGGTTTTGAGTATTGGAAGAAGCCAATTCTTTATAAACAAATGAGGATGTAGTAATATCATCACTCTGTTTGGATGGTCTTCAATATTGTGTCTTCTTTACTAATAGTTTCCCATATCCCACCCCAGTGATTCTGCACTAATCCGCTTTCTGGGCCACATCTTTTGTTTCATGTCTTTGTGCATTCCTTTCTCTCTGCCTGGAACAACCTATCACTCTTCTCTGTTCAGCTTTCTATCTAACAAGATCCAGCTCCAAAGGGTTTTGCTTTGTAAATCTTTTTTCACACTCCGACACAGTGATGGACGTTCCCTCTTCAGTGCATGAAGGAGTCTGTCTTCTTTCCAAAATAAAACTATAGATCTTATTCACTGTAAGAATTTGTTTGTGGTCTACATTCCTGCTTGGCTGTGTGCTTCTAAGGGGCATAGCTATGTCTTAACTTGGAAAATGTAATAGATTTTTGAGAAACAGATCATTTATATAAATTAATGCACAGTGTATGTATTTTTTCTGGGATACCTGTGAAAGCTGAAGATATCAAAATAATTAACATGTAAAAATGCTTTCAACTTCTCTGTTCTCCTTTTATACTTAATTGGACATGTTTCTATTTAGTCCATATTATAATCACATAAAATAGATTCATATACTTTCAAACTAATGGGCATGAAAATGACCACAGTTTAATCACTTGTTTAAATAGCAAAGCTAGATCAGCATTTTATTTCAGTCTTTGGCCATACATGACCAATTTGTGTTTCCAAAATATGATTTTCTTTTCTTTCAACAGAATAATGTCTGGTGAAGGCACATATCATTATGTACTACTACAATTTCCTCTCAATCAGTTTCTCTGTCCTAAGCCTCATTTTCCTTTAATCAGGTCAGACATTCCCATTTTTAATACAAATTCAAAATTATAATGTTCAAGTCATTTTCTAAAATAGCCAGCCACTCAGTAAATTATTTTCATATCACGTGTTTCTTTACATACTCCTTCCATTGCTACCTATTTATCACTTGGTCCCATCTGAAGTAATTGCTTCTACTGGGAAATATGTTCCATTAAAATGCACCAACAAACAAGTCCAAGACAAATCTTATTTTAAAATAATTTCCCTCATAAAAAGTGGTCAAAGGCTAAAGCATTCTAAAACATTGGTTGTTTGTCTACTTCATACTTTTACATAAATTGAATGTTCTTGTACACCATTTTTTAAAAGCAATTTACTATTGCTGGTTCATGTTAGTAACCTTACCTGGGATTGTTCTTAGAAAATATTGTAAGGACACATTGCTTTTCTGCAACAGGAGTACATAGTGAAGATTTTTTTTGCATGAGCATATATGATTGGCTTTGTGGCCAGGCAGATCTGATCTTCCATTAATTCATGACTTTATAAATGAGTTGTTATATGGTCATTGACAAATTACTTACAATCTCTAAGCATCGTTTTCCTCAAATGTGGAAAAAATAATATCTTTCTCATGGAATTTCTGTGAGATTCAAAAATAATCTATGTACTAAGCCTAGAAACTGTATTTAGTGAGCAAATATTTATTAAATGTAAAACCTCTTCAATAGTATCATTATTAGTATCTATATTGATATCTATCTACCTATCTATCTATGCATAGCATTCTAGTTTTCCACTAGGTAGGAAAATATAACTGTCCTTATTTTCTAACTTGGGACTCTTTATGTAACAACAGTAATTATTTTAAAGTCAAGCATACATTTACTCACAGTTGGTGGAGGTATATGCCAGATCAAAACTAGAAATAAGATCAACATTGTCTGTTGAAATAAAAAGAAAGTTCCGGCTTAAAAACATAGATTTACATGATAAAATTTTAAACTTAATATAAGAATCAACAAAACAAATTTTGCTTCTATAAAAATGTTAATTTTCAAAGTTGCTTTTATAAGTGAATAAATCTATACACTTTCTATGTGTGATTGAATCATGTGTTCAAATATATAAAATAATTTCCTAACTTCCACATCATATGCATGGTGCATTTTTAAGTTAATATATAATACAGAATGAGGGATAAGTTTGAATACAATATAATCTGTACATACATAATCTGCTAATTTTTATTTATTTTGATAAATGTATTTTTAAAATATATAATAATTAGAATTAGAGTGCAGTGGGAAAGATGGGAAAAGGATTAATATTAACTAAGCACCTGCTACACACCACATCCAGAGCTGGATGCCTTTTTCTACATTAATTCATTGGATCCTCAAGCACTACTGAGGTAGGTAGCTTTTCCTGCTGAGGGAAAAGAGATATGTAAGATGAAAAAAGTTTTCTCCGGTAATATGTGTGGTGAGTGGTGAAGTTGAGACTTGATCTCATCTGGTTGACTCCATTACACAATTTCACTTTCCTCTCACGTGGGAGTTGGCCTTCACTTTCATGACATAAATTTTTACTTCTAATTTTTATATTATGATCTTGAAAGAAAAGTACTTGGACCAGTCTGATTTAAAATAAGGTTGTTAAGCATTAGGAAGTATGTAAATTAATATAATTGAGCTTGTTTTCTTCCTTTGGGGAAAGTTGGATTAATATTGGTGGTTTCCCTCTTTTCATAAAATTTAAAATACATTTTGTCAAATATTTGCATAGTTATTGAACATCTAATTTTAATGTGACAATTATTAGTTAAAATTATATAGTCTACATAGAAGTATTTTGAGATGCTATAACAATAGACTCATTTCTTCAGTGCCTTAATTTTATACATATAAGTAGAGCATATATGTGTGTGTGTGTGTGTGTGTGTGTGTGTGTGTGTGTATATATATATATATATATATATATATATATGCAAACTGTTTACTAAGCATGGTAACACTTTTTGAATTATCATGAAATTATCAATATAATACTAATAAATAAAAGGGCAATATATATTTAACTTTATTAAAATTCTAAATTATTTAGCTTATTCACCAGAAGCATTATATAAAGGAAGATTAAAATGAACAAAGTTAACATAAAAATTCCATGCACACATTCTACTATTTCTCATCTATTTGAGATACTAGAATATATATGCATGTACCTCAAAAGTTAGTTTTACTGTTGATTTAGAAAGGCATATGACTACAACCTACTGAGTAATTTGAAGTGATCCAACATATTTACATTTCAAGAATCTGAATGGTTATGTAAATGTTCAGTCAAAAGCAAATACTTTTTTTATAGCTGAGAATGAGTTAGAATTCCTCACAAATATTATGCAAATGCTCCTGTTAGACATTCCTCGATGAAATAAATTTATCCTTTAAAATTAAAGTGAAGAAGCTCCAATATTTTTGTTACAGCTTTTCAAAAATCATCGTCTGGACCCAAAATAATACTCATTTATTTTATTCAAAGATTACCCTAAATTATATAGTTTGTAGGTTATACATTAAAATGCCTAACCTTCCATCAAGAACTTTTAAACTCCTCAATTATCATTAATAAAGTAGGCTGTCCCAAGGGAAAAGATAAAAAAAAAACTTTGAAATGTAAACAATATGTTATATTAGTGCATATTGCTATTGTTTATGGGAGGTGATTATTGCAAAGCCAAATAAGAGTTTTCATGGTCAGAAGCAGAAATGCTGACCTTTAAAGAAATAGGGTCAGAATTGTTACATGTCTTATTATGAATGGAATAACTGTGCATTTTTATAATTTCACCAATAAATCTTTCTTTGTAACACTTTCAGTAGAACATATAAAATGTTTGATTATCTTTCCAGAAAAATTCTAATATGTACAGGTTCTATATTTCATTTACATTATGTTCACATTTCAAAGTGTACAGCAAAAGTGTGGAATTTCTGCTATCAAAGTTCTAAACAAGAATGTTTCGCGTGGTTATGAGATCATGAGTGCTAATTATTTATAAAAAAATGATTAATGGCTAATTTTTAAAATTAGTTTTCTATGAAACAAAATAGTGAGTTATGCAATTTATTATTTGGAGAATTTAAACTTCTTTCTAATTATTTCCATAGCATGAAATAATATAACTGTAGCAGTTTCTATTTTCATATAACAAGTTACCACAAACTTAGGGCTATACAACAACACAGTTCTGTAGGTAAGAAGCAAATTGTTGGCATGACTAAGTTCTCCACTCCAAGTATCACAAGGCTGAAATCCAGGTTTCTGCTAGTCCATGTTCCCATCTGGAGGCTGTATGGGAAAAAATCTGCTCCCAAGTTCATTTTGCTCCCAAATTCATTCATTGTTAGAATTGAGTTCTCTGTAGTTACAGCCTTGAGGTCTTTGTTTGTCCTTGAGAGTGGTCACTTGGGAGCCACGCATCTCCTCAAAGCTGCCTCCAAGTTTGGTCACATCGCCTTCTCTATAATCAAGCCAGCAAGCATGCTTTGAATTATCCTCTTGCTTCAAATCTAAGACTTCCTCTTCTGTCCCTTGCCTATGAAAACTGCTTACTTTTTTTTTTTTTTTTTTTTAAGGGCTCATGTATAATTAGGTCTGGCACACCTGGATTAATTCCCTAACTGTACCTCATAAAGTAACTTGATCATGGGAATAAAATCCATAATTTCTACACCCTCAGGAATTACACAGCACTGGTACAACAAAGAGGCAGAAATCTTAAAGGGCATCTTAGAACCCTACCTCTGACACTGAGTCATGGAGCTTCTAGGGCTCTCACATTCTACAGCTTCTCAAAAATGACCTTTGCAATGATGTCTTATAAAGATAAAAACTAATGTAAACCATTCATAAAATGTATCAGTTTCAGAGCTCTTTAAAATTTCAAATGGAGATTATGTGTGTGTGTGTGTGTGTGTATGAAATTTTAATCACCAAGCTAAAGAAGCAGATAACTAGAAATAACAATAACAAAAACAAACAATAAAACCACAAAGTGCATATTTGTTTTCTCTTGTAACTGAGTGTTTGAGTGAAATTAAAACAAACAAAAACTAGTAACTCTTTTTAACTTTTTCTTGTTTTCAATCCGGGAGATGTTTTTTTTACCCCTAAGAGTTTGTGTAATTCTAGAAATAAAGAAATAAGAATACTGTATTGGTTTCTTTAAACAATTATTGATTGATTGATTTTTGTTTTAATCTAAGAGCTCCATTTATTCTCTAACTTAATAAGCCCTTACTCTAACAAGGGCCATGATAAACTTTTGGGTCAAACTCTTCCAGATAAACCAGAAGTTCCAGGCAAAAGTGGATTAGAGACATCCTGTGTTGGATAGAAAATTCTAGACCCTATATAAACACCTTGTTCTCTCATTGGCTGAGGGACATCCAAGAAGGGTATAACTTCAGTTCAAAAGATGAGATGCACTCTTTAGTTGTTAATAGCTGGAGGCTATCAGCTAACCCCTCTTTGAAAAGAGTCTGAGAGGACATCTCAGTATGTGTCATATGTAGAGAACAAAGAACCTAACCTCCATGTACAGTGTTTACCCTAAGGCTATCTTCATAGAGGCACATGGACAGAAATGTTATGACATGATCATAAGACATACACATCTGATTGCTGTGGGTTTTCTAGTTTGTACCATTACATGTCTGCTTCAGGATCAACTTAAAATCACCACTGTAGTATTTGAAAAGTAAGCTGCAATGATTGGCCATGTTATATTGTGAAGAAAGTGGAAAGTAGTATTGGATAAAGAAAAAGGTTGAGTTATGTTGATGTAGGTCATCAATATTGGTTAAGGACATAAGGAATTTGGACATACTAAGATGTGACTGGCCAAAAGAAGAGATGAAGATAATTATTCACATCCCAATAAAAGTTGTCTAACATTAGGAATTAATAAGTGAACTTTACAAAGTATCCTAAATAACCTGACAAATGTAACTTTTATGTACCAGCTAAACATGAATAAACACATGGAAAAATAGAGCTATATAAAGGTTATTATGCTAATACTGTGAATGATGGGGCTGACCTAATATAATCATGTTTGCTCTGTCAGGAGTTTTGCTAGCAGTGGGAAGAAATAGTTAAATAGAAAATTTCAAACCTGACACTCAGACCATTCATCTCCTTAATGCAGAGGACAGAAATGTCTATGCACATTTTCTTCAATTTTTTCAAAAATTCACAGAAGCCCAAAAAATCATGAAAGACCTTGATTCTATCATTATTGCTACCTGTGCATGAGCTGCCTGACTTTATTCAAAAGATATTCATAGATGAAATAGTGCTAGAATTCTGGAAGCTGCTCTGAACTTTATTCATTCTTGTTTATGTTGGACTTAATTTTGTCTGTATAAGAAAATTTGCTATTACCCTGGCCGGTTTGGCTCAGCAGTCGGAGCATTGGCTTGTGGACCAGAGAGTCCTGGGTTCGGTTCCTGCTAGGAGTACATACCAAAAAACAAAACAAAACAAAACAAAACAAAAAACTTGCTACGGTTGAATTACTATGATGCTATCACCAGAAAGACTCAAGATTCCTTACCCTATAAAAGGAAGAGACAAAAAATTGAAAAATTAATAGTTTAAAATGTTGGTGTATTAATAAGTTTGAGAAGGGACGGGTGTCATCACAAATGTCTGGGTATGGTATCAGGCATAAAAGATTAGCAAAACTAAACTGGCAGGTAACCACACAGAGGTAAGATTCCCCAGTGATCAGGTGCAATTTCTCAGAGCATTAGGGAGTTGGCTAACTAGCTCACTTACACCTCATAAAGTGAGACCTCAGTTTCACCCCTGCTGATTCCTCTGCTCCTGTTTCTATTTTCTTTCATTGGGAAGTCAAGTATTGACACTGATTGTGGAGGAAATCCCAGATTCTCATGCATAAACTACTTTGTGTTCCCAGAGCAACAACTCTTGAAAATCTTTAACCACTACTTGATGTTTGTGGAGAAATAGACTTCAGATAATAATTTAAGGCAGAAAATAGATATTTCAAATTCCACAGTTTACAAATATCCTTGCAGAGATGCAATTGACACTTAAAGATGAATTATGAAGCATATGTTAAGACATTCTAGAGGAGATGAAGTAAATTCACTTTCAACAATAAACTGGACAGGCAGAGTTCATCTATTTCATAGTAAATATAGGGTCCAACATCTGTAATAAGGAAAGATTGCATCTGGGAAGTGTGGGTGCTTGACATTAGGAGACAGAAAGAAAGACAGAAACAAGTCCAACCTATCAAGCCATTTTCTTAAGTCTAGCCTAAGAATGTTGTCATTTACATCTTTTGAAGATTTTTTTTTAGAAGACAGTCACTTCTGGATTCTTAAGGAAGAAAATGTGAATGCAGTGCCTAATAAAATCTAATAAATTAAAAAATATATATAGAGATACACACACACACACACACACACAAAGTTCAAAGCAAAGAGGAAACCAATGAATGACCCAGAAAATAGGCTCTATTCAGATCTCAAAAGAACATGATCTTTTGCAGTAGGAATGGATAAAACTGATTTTACAGAGAATGTAGGGATAAAACTAGCCTTAAAGAGAGGATATAGATAGTCAAGAGGCATACAAAAAATGCTCAACATCGTTAATCCTTACTTAGATGCAAATTAAAACTACAATGAGGTATCACCTCACACCTGCCAGAATGGCTACCATGAATAAGTCAACAAACAACAAGTGCTGGTGAGGATGTGGAAAAAGAGAAGGTTAGTACATAGCGGATGGGAATGCAGACTGGTATTGCCACTGTGAAACACGATGTGGAGTTTTCTCCAAAAATTAAAAATGGAACTGCTGTTTGACCCAGAGATTAGACTTCTGGGAATATATCCTAAGAAGCCTGAAACACCAATTAGAAAGAATATATGTACCCCTACATTCATTGCATCACTATTTACAATTGCTAAGATCTGAAAACAGCCTGAAGTGCCCATTAATAGATGAGTGAACAAAAAAAGCTGTTGTACATTTACACAATGGAATACTATGTGGCTATATAAAAAAAAGTTCTTATCTTTTCTGACAGCAAGCTAGTCAGAGAAGGACAAATATCACATGATCTCCCTTATATGTAGAATCTAATGAACAAAATAAAATGACGAACAAAATACTCCAGCAACATGAATACATAGAACAGACTGAAACGTCTCAGAAGGGAGGTAGATGGAGGGCATGGGAAGAGAGTAACCAAAGAATGTATATGCATATATGCAGAGCCCATGGACACACACAATAATGTGATGAAGGCCTGGGGTGGGGTGGGGGCTGGGTCAAGGAAAGCAAATGGGAGGGGAGATGGGAGACATCTGTAATACTGTCAACAATAAATAAATTTAAAAAAAGAAAAAAGAAAGGATAGACTGTTTCAACAAGCAAAGATCAAAGAAATGGTTAGTGTGATGAGCAGAATAATGACCTCCCCAAAATGCCTATGTCCTACTCTCCCAGCCATAAATCAAAAATTTATATTGAGTGTAGTACTGTTATTGTTTGCTTAGAGAAGTAATTGCTTACCTCCATACCAGACCATCCAGATGAAAATAGTGGATATAGAATCAAAGTTTGGACAGTTTATTATATATAAAGGTCTAAGTCAATATTTAACCTAAATGTGTGTCTTCAATTATTTTATATTTTGCTGTGTATGGCCTTTAACAGGATGAGCCAGGCTCTGCATTAGATATTTGAATGATCTGGGTTGTTTAGAATTATACAGTTTCCAGCAACATGTGATTCATTTTCTGTCAGAGGCCAAGTTTTTCCTCTGATAGAATTACACTCTCCAATTCGACAATCTAATTTGATATATAAGACATGGACGATGGTCCTTTCTCTTAAAAGTGGTTTCACGTATTTCACCAGACTCTTGAAAGACTTCCGGGTTTCAAAAGGTTTAAAAAATAGAATATAACACCTTTTACTTTATCAGGAGAGAGCTAGATTAATGTGTTCCAGGTCAACTAACACATTAGTAGTGAATCTGTAGAAGACCCAGGGCTTCCTAAATCATGCTTTGGTGGTCTCTTAATTTATGGTATCAGTATGCTGAGATCTATTACATAGAGTTAGGTCTTTGAAAGTAGCAAGGTTGAAAGGTTGCAAAGCTAAAGGAACACCAATGACATTTTCCCGTGATATTTTCCTTGCACACGATATTGCAGCACAACCCTGTCACCTTTCCCAGCTCTAAAGGTGCCTTCCTTTAAATGCAATGCATGTGCAGTAAGAGGTTAAGAAAGATGAAGCAATTAACGATACTTCTGTTAGTGACAGAAACTGCATCTGTCTCTTTTATAAAAATGTTTCCTCTTCTACAAAGTGATGAGGTTAAGCTAGGTGATTTCTAACACTTTTTTTTTTTTTTGCCATCTAAAATGCCTTTGCACTGTGCACCACAACTATTAGAGAATATCGAAACATCTGAAGGACAGGCATATCTCTGATCAACCACACTAGGTATAACCACTATGTTTCACTGTGCCAGAATATCCAGATCACTGCAAAACAGACTTGGGAGGATCAACTGAGATGGGATGAATGGCTCATCAAGAAGAAAGCAGACTGTTGAAATCCACAGTCTTGTTGTTTCTGGAATGGTTTATGCCTACTGTGGCTACAAGATTCCTTTCTTCTGATTGATTTGAAAAGATAAATCTATTATTTTGGAATGCTGAAACCAAATATCAAGTCAAAAAACAAAACTTTTTTTTTTTTTTTTTGCAATATATGTTTCTGCAGACACTGGAGTTCTTTATATTCTGCTATGCCATATGAGCATTTCAGTTGGTATGAAGAATATTATTCCATTAATGTTAATGTTTAGACAACTGAAATGTAGTTGTGTAGTTTGTCCTTGGTTTTTATCCTCACCCGAGGACATTTTTGGATATTTTGTTCAGATAAAGTGGGAGGGAGGGGGAGAGAGAAAGAGAGAGAGAGAGGGAGAAAGAGACATCGATGTGAAAGGGACACATCGAGTAGTTGCTACCCGCACAACCCCAACCAGGGCCGGGGACAAACTGCAACTGAGGTACATGCCCGTAGCGGGAACCGAACCCGGGTCTCTCGGGACCGCAGGCCAACGCTCTAACCGCTGAGCCAAACGGGCCAGGGCTGTTCTTGGTTTATAGAAATTACTTTCTATTACTGAATACTGATTATTGACTATCGAATTATAAGTACTTCATGGTAAATAGATGTTATTCTAGTGAGAATATAAGCATACGAATGCAACATAAAAAGTTATGTATATTTACTTAAGATCCTCTGACCATGAAGTGGCAGAATATAAAAGAGGAACCTCACACAAGAATGACACAATTCTCAGAAATAACAAAATACTGAGAATAAAGACTTGCATTAAAACAGATGGTGGCAGAGGCAGCCGTGTGGTATCTTTTCTGAAGTGTGTTAGACACATAGGCAGATGGGAATATGGATTATGTAGGGTGAAAGAATTGTGACCGTACATAAAAATAAGAAAGTGATGAAGTTTTGGTCTTTCTACCATGAGACTAAAACCTGAGGACCAGAGAGGCATTTACCTCTAAGTACTTTCCTAACAACAAAACGAAGGGAAAGAGTCCTCTTATGTAAACAAGTTTAAAAAACCCACTGTAATAAGTTACCTTTTCCTGTTTATTGAAAATCATTGTATTGTCTGAATTATCTTTCTGAAAATTCTCACATATGTTCTAAATGTACAGTGTTTTGGATTCACAGTTCATGATGGTTAATTTTATGTCCAGTGTTAAACTTGGCAGGGCCATGGGTGCCCAGATGTTGGCTTAAATATTATTTCTCGGTATGTCTGTGAGGATGTTTCTAGATAAAGTTAACATTTGAATTGGCAGACTGAGTGCAGCAGACCTCCCTACCCAATGTGGGTGGGCCTCATCTAAACCCTTGAAGAGAGGAATAGAATAGACTGAGTAAGAAAGAATGTTTTCTTTCTATCTGCCTGATTGTCATTGAGCTGAGATACTGGTCTTCTTCTGCCTTCAGACCTGGTTGTTTGCTGGAACTATATTATCAGCTCTCCTGGGTATGGACTTCTTTGCCTCCAAAATCATGTGATCTAATTTCTTATAATGAATCATTTTACACACACATGTGGATACACACACACACACACACACACACACACATCCTATGGTTCTATTATTTTGGAGAACCCCAATTAATACACAGTTCAACAAATATTCATGTTCTTCTCTTCCCTCCATGGATTTCATAGTAAACCATGTAAAGTATGTAAGATTAATTTGAATGGCCAGTGAATATAAGTGCACTAATTGCATCCACATGGAAACTGTAAAATTAATCATATGCCCGGTTGGTGTGGCTCAGTGGTTAAGCATCAACCCATGCACCAAGAGGTCACCCATTTGATTCCCAGTCAGGGCACATGCCCAGGTTGTGGGTCCAATTCCCAGTGGGAGGGATGCATGAGGCAGCCAGTCGATGTTGTCTCTCATAGATGTTTCTATCTCTCCATCTCCCTTCCTTTCTCTCCCTCTCTCTCTGTCTCTCTCTCACATTAATAAATAAAATAAATTTAAAAAATAAAAAATAAAATTCTTTATATGATTGTCCATAGCTTTTTTTTTTTTTCCTCAGCAATTGAGCAAGAATGTTGAAGTGTCTCTGTCATCCTGGGTTTGTCAGTGATTACAATGACTAAAATCCCCCTGCCAACCCACATTAGATGCACATGATTAGTCAGACATAAACTTGCATAGCGTCAGCCACTGAATTTGGCAGATTTGCTACTACTGCATAGACTAGCCAGCCTATGCTTACTCTTACATTCCTACCAAACTCATACAATCTACCATGTGATAGATGTTAGTATTATTTGTTTTAATAATAATGAGCCAGGTACTGTATTTTTAGTAGCTCTGCAGATAGTAGAACACATAAAATTGTTTTTTGTTTGTTTGTTTGTTTTTTTAAGTTAATGAACCTTTGAAATATTAAGCATCTTATTGAAGGAGATAAGGCTGGGGAGAAATTCAGGTGTGCCTAATGCCCTTTCTAATTTGTCCTAATAACTATTTGCTGTTTTTGGTCCTGGTTCTGGTTTCATTTTTTTTTTTAATTTTTTTTTCTTTATTGATTTTAGAGAGAGAGGAAGGGGGAGAAAGAGAGAGATAGAAACATCAATGAGAGAGAACATCTACTGACCACCTACTTCATGCCCCCACTGGGGATTTGTTCCATAATCTGGACATGTGCCCTGACCGGGAATTGAACAAGCGACCTCTTGGTGCATGGGTCGATGTTCAACCACTGATCCACACCAGCTGGGCATGGTTTCACTTTAAAACAGGAAAGATAGAGTGTTGTGGTAGAACATTTTATTGTTGTAGTTGCAGTTATTTTTCGTTGAGGTTTGAGAGATGAACAATATTTAGTCACTTGACCCTCAGGATAGGATCTTGAAAAATCATTAAGTCATTTGACAAAGTCATCCATAAAATTGTTATGAATATAGTGGAGAAAACTAGACTAAAAAAAAAAAGTGTAATAAACTAAATGCACAGCTGTTTACAAAGGTTTGCCCAAAAGCTACTCGTCCACAATTTTCTACCTTGTGAGGTTCATGAGCTTTAGTGTCAGGCAGCCTGGGACTGGGACAGAGACCACCTGTCTGTATATCAGCCTCTTTGTTCGCACAACAAAAAATCAAAACTACCTTGTCTTTTGGTTTTAAGAATTAAATAGAATCAAGTGGGTAAATTATTCAGTCTGGCACATAATGCACATGCAATATGTTTATAAATGATAGTTTAACAAGAAGAAAAGATACGGGGAAGGGGGAAGAGAAAACGGTGGGACAGGAGGAAGTGGAAGGGAAGCTCTCCTCGGGGCTGCCTTGCTCAAAGCTTTGAGTGGCTGGAGAGAACCCTTAAGGTGCGGCACAGTGTTTCGGGATGATTCACAAATAGACACAGTGGAATACTCCACAGCCGTAAAAAACAAAAAAGAGGGAAATCTTACCTCTTTCAACAGCATGATGAATTTGGAGATTATTATGGTAAGTGAAATAAACCAGTCAGAGAAAGACAAATACCATATGATCTCATTTATTTATATGTGGAATCTAATGAACAAAATAAATAAATGAACAAACTAGAAACAGAGACATGGATACAAGAAACAGTCTGACAGCTATCAGAGGGGAGGTGGAGACTGGATAAAAGAAGGTGAATGGATTAGACATGAAATATCAACGCATAGCCCGTAGACAAAAACAGCAGTGTGGTAGTGGCCAGAGGGAACGGGGGTCTGGGGTTGGGTGGAGGCAGACAATGGTGGGGGGAAATGGGGACATCTGTAATAGTGTCCACAATAAAAATAAATACAAATTTTAAAAAGCTTCTTTAGGTATCCAGCTTAACAGGGATCGAAAAGGGGGATGTGGCCCAGATAAACAAACAAAACCAAATTATAACAAAACCAAATGAAAACAAAAATTAAATAGATGCAGGCTGAAAGGACTGAACAGCCCCAGAGGTGGAAAAACAAAAGGCACTTATATTGGTCTTCAAACAAACAGCAAAAAATACTGTGTCTCCTGAAGCGTGTTGTGTTTGAAGAGGGCTTTGAATCTGAAAGCAAGCCAGGTACACAGCGTTTTAGAATTTGTCATGAAAAAGAAACCAGAAATGTTTCATTTCAAAATAAAGACAAGCTTCAGTATGGGCACGAGTCTCCTCTTACAATATATGAAAGGGATCCTGAAGAAAAGGTTCTGCTTTTGGCTTCAATAAACAAACAATTTAGAGAGGTGTTTATTGCTCGTTCAAAGGAAACATTTCTTAAATGTTAGAGTTATCTAAATAGGATTCTAGGAACTAGTCATCATGAAATATGTTGCCTCCTGGAGTGGTAAATTCCTTGTCAAAGACAAGTTCAGCAGATGCTATTCTGCCCTCCTATCGGCACAGAAAGAAAGATCAGTATCCACAGATGACTGGCCAGTTGATCTTAAAGGAGCCTTCAAACTAGGAAATAAGATGATTACTTTTCTATATATCTCTGTTCAGTGTTACTCACAAATTCTTCAAATATTTATTCAGCACTTACTACAGATATGGCACAATGTGTTAATACACTCATCACTTCACTTAACATATGAGAAAGGCAACATTATCTTTATTATTATTTTTTCTTTATTATTGATTTGAGAGAGAGAGAAAGGGACAGGGATAAAGAGATAGAAACATCGATGAGAGAGAACATCAATTGGCTGCTTTCTGCATGCCCCCCAATGGGGATCAGGCCCACCACCTGGGCATGTGCCTGAACGGAAATCGAACCGGGGACCTCTTGGTGCATGGGTCGACGCTCAACCACTGAGCCACACCAGCAAGGCAGTAACATTTTCTTTAAAAAAAGAAACATGAGGAATGTGAGGTATAGATAAATTAAATAATGTGTGCACCATCACAAGCTACTTCATGGTACAAAGGGACTAAGAAAATGATTCTTTTTCTTCTGAACTGTAAACAGTGTGTAAACCTTTCAGTGTTTCTCATGATGGGCATTATTTGTAGAATCATAATACAATGACACTCCGTTTTATTTCCTGAGTCATCATGATATGCGTCAGGACACACTACACATCTTTGATTCAGTATAGTTTAGTTCTTATTTCATTGTCTTTTTATCCTATTTGCAAATTAGGCCTAGGGTTTAGGAGACTTTATTTTATTCATTCATTCATTCATTCATTCATTCATTCATTTATTTAGAATCCTCACCCAAAACATCGATGTGAGAGAGACACATCGTTTGGCTGCCACCTGCACAACCCCAACCAGGGCCGGGGATGAATCACGACAGAATAGAACCTGGGACTCCTTGGTCTGCAGGCCCACACTCCAACTACTGAGCCAAATAGGCCAGGGCTAGGAGACTTTACCTTAAATGTATTAGTTTTGTCTCACAGACTGCTAACATCTCCTAGTTCATTTGTCTCCTCTAATTAAATGACTCAACAATGTAAAATTTGGTTTCTCTCCCCTTTATGAGAAAAAAAAAAAAAAAAGACTATTTAAACTGCTTGGTTTATGGGACAAAACAGTGTAGGTGACATTCAGGTGGAAAGGGTTAAGGTCAGAAAGTGAGAGTCAAGGCCAGATAGTTCTAGTGATGATCTTGGCACTTTGTATTGTCTAAATGCACTTTTAAGTATTTGAAAGAATGGATTATTTTGTTTTAAACAGCAAATCTCTCTTAACTGCTGGCATAATGCTTGCATATCCTTTCTGATGAGTTTGCAGTTGCAGTGCCAGTATATTAAACAGCATTTTGCAGATGAAAAGAGACAGAAATATAATTCTTTTGAACATAACAAAGTAAGCAATACCCAGCAACAGATCATACCTATTATTTAGATTTGAGGATTATAAAACTATAATACCATATACCTTTGTTATTTAAACAGCAAGAAGTGTACTATGCTTTATGGAAATACAAGTACAGATACTTAGAACTACCTGGAGCACACATTTATGGATGTATCACCTGTATTTGCATATGAGTGTAGTTGTGAGCAGTGTCAGCCAAAGTTCAAGGCACAGAAATATTTCTCACACTTCCCTGTTCCAAAATGATGCAAAATGATGCTTCCTCCAGCCAAGATTTCCTGTTCTGTTTAATGATACAGGGTGAAGAATATCCTTTCATTAGGAATACAATTTGGAATCAATCTGAACTAATTAAAATTATTTCCCACATAATTGGTATTTTAACATTTATTGCATATATATAGCTGAGACTGAATATCTTTGCAGAGCATCCCCCAACTTCCAAATTTTAAACCCCAGAAGGTCAGTAAAGAGTTTTCAGTAACCATTCTGTATTAAAAAAAAAAAAAAAGAAAAAGAATGGATAAAGATAGCAAGGGAAAATTCTCCTGGGATTGAAAGTTCTTATTTGTGCAGAAATCTTAGAAAGTGGCATACTTCTAATTAGATAAAATCTGTTGTTTTTTGAGAAAGAAACGAGTTTGAAACCTGGAGACCTGTGGGATTTTCTTTTTTTAACTTTCACATAAAAACATTACATGGTAGCTAATTGAACATCCTACAAAAATGGCTAAAATAACAAAATATTTAATTTTCAGGAAAAGTAATACATCAGACAGATGTTGATGGTGCCAATCTTCTTTCAGTAAACCTTGATTCCTTGCCAACATTGAACTCTCTTTATAACATCATATGTCTTCTTTAGAGTATGGTTTCTCAACCACAGCACGATTTCCATTTTGGATTTGTTCATTCTTTGATGTTAGAAGTGTCCCATTCATTCCGGGATGTCTAGCAGCACCCCAGCCTTTACTCACGAGATGCCACCAGCAGCCCCAGTCCCGACAGTCAGTAACGTCTGCAGACATTACCAAGTGCCCCGGGAGTACAATTCTCTCTGGTTCAGATCCACTTATATAAACCCTTCCTCATGATAACTAAGATTTTCCTTTTGTCTTTTTTCCAATGATTTTCTTGCTTATTTCTTTTGCCTCCAGTATAATTTAACTCTCATTTCTTTACCTTTATGAAAATTACAAAAAAAAAAAAAAAAAAACCACAAAACACTATTTGAAAGAATGATAAAATAGTTCCTCTTCCTTCTGCTACTGTGGCCCCAAACCAAGACACAGAGTGTGGGGAGGAAATGGAGAGTAGATGTCCCCCATTGTCCACCCACTGGGCAAGGCACACCTGTGCTGTGTACTAACTGCACAAATGCCCCTTGTGCTCTGTGTATAATATTATAAGACACCATTGCAAATGGATTGTGCAGAAGTCAGAGATTAATGTGTCCATCGTGACAACATAACAGTGGTTGGCAGTGCTCCCAGGCCCGTGTTCAAAACTCAGTTTACCCAGAAACCAGTTGAAATCTCTCTTTAAAAAAAAAAAATTATTGATTGATTTTAGAGAGACAGAGGAAGGGAGAGAGAGAGACCAAGTGACTGTATCTTGGACAAAACACCTATTCCTTGACCTACAAAACAACTTTGTCATATTTTCCATGGTGCATTTGAATTCAGAATGTATAAACTTATAAAGACAAATGAGTGGTCTTCCTTGGAAATTGTTTGCTGTTAAATGGTTTATGTCTATTCTTTCTGCTGAAACCAGTATGTGGCACTTCGACATACACTGACAGCCATAACCTGAATAGCACCAAAAAGCCACATAACCCAAATCAACTGCTCCATCAACAGCTGAGGATGGTGCCTTTAACTGATGGTTGATATGTTATGACTCTTTTGTTTTTAACTTTTTTAAAAATTGATTTTAGAGAGAGAGGAAGGGAGAGGGAGAGAAAGGTAGAAACATCTATGAGAGAGAACATCAATTGGCCACCTCCTGCATGTCCCCCACTGGGGATTTGGCCCACAAGCTGGGCAGGTAACCTGACCGGGAATCGAACCGGCGGCCTCTTGGTGCATGGGTCGATGCTCAACCACTGAGCTACACTGGTCGGGCATGTTGTGACTCTTTTGGATTTTGGCAATGTATTTTATAATAGTTCTTCTTAAAATATTTATAAAATCTTACCACATTCACATGAATTAACCCTCTGTTAAATAAAGCAATGACAGAACATAGACAAAGTATAATATTGACATATGATATTAAGAAAGTTTACAGCAGAGATGGGGTAACTCTGATAAAGAAAATCTTGACAGTGCCCTCTAGGATCTTGGGTAATCAATGAACTCTTTTGTAGATTAATAAAATAAAAAAAACATGATTGGAATAAGAAAAAGAGTAATCAAATATTAAAAACTTACTTATATCATTTTTTATAAAACAAATAAATCTTTAGTATATTGTAAAAATAGAGAAAAAAATGTTTAGAATGTATTAATTTATCAGTATCTACTCATGACCCTAGAAGGAAATGATGACGCTGGAAGGAAAAGGGAAGAAGAAATGATGACCTGGAAGCTATGTTTGAGTGTGGAATCAGATGCTATGACATGAATTCTGGCTCTACATTTTAATTGCTTATATGAATCTAGCTAACTGATTTACTTTTTTCTGAAGCACCGTTTTTTCTTCCATTAAACAGGGATCATGCTATTCCCCACCCCTAAGTGATTGCTATGTGGGTAAATGATATAAAACATTAATGATATAGAGAACATCATTGTGCTGGCTAGCACAAAGAAAGGAATTTCAGAAGGTTCAGTGAATTTGCAATGTTTTCTTTGTCATTATTTGGCAGCTTATTCAAAACCTTTTATTTGCTTTATCTATAGAATGAGGCTTATTTTATCTGTGTTGAAGGATTTCAGGGTACTGGAATTGATTTGGCTAAAACAAATTCTACAATTAACATTTACTATTAATAAATATTTAAGCTTTATGGATTTATTGCATTCATCGGTGTTCTTTCAACATTTTCAGGTCAATTACTTGAGCCAATGAGCAAAGGTATACATGTGGCATTAAGAACCTTCTCCATGATCTGTGTGCTTCCTCAACTCCAGAGAAGTGTTTACAGCATCAACAAAAGAAATTCTTTAGAATTTGAAATTATTCTATTCCAGATTCCCCTTTTTTTAATGACAAGCAAAACTGCTTGTATTTTTTTTTTTTAAATCCTTACCTGAGGATATTTTTTTTATTGATTTTCAGATAGAGTAGGAGGAAGGGAGAGCTCAGAGAGATAGAGAGGGAGAAACATAGATATGAGAGAAACACATCAATTGGTTGCCTCCCATACAACCCAGACCAGGGCCAGGGATTTAAACACAAATGTCCTTGACCAGAATTGAACCCACAACTTTAATCTGTGGGTGGATGCTCTAACCACTGAGCAACTGACCAGGGCAAAACGGCCTGCATTTTTTATGATTACATATCTCTTGAAATAACCCCCAGAAAACCCTCAATTTTAAACAGAATCTTTTTCTCAAGTAGCAAGGGTACAGAGTTCATCAGTTCAAAGGAGATATGATGCTCCAAAGCATCATAGACCAGGTCCCCATTCCCAGCACACAGCTTTTACACCTGGGCCTAAGAGAAACTTAGGACAACAGTATTTGGTAGTGTTCTCTCTGTTTCTTTTAGCCAGGACAAAGGAGAAAGGTCTAAGACGAGATACCAAACCTTCTCATACAGAACAGCTGCTACATGTTGCATATACTATTTACTTAAAAATCATTGTTCTGGAATGTTCTCATGGTTACACCTAGCTTGGAGGGAGCATGGGAAATATCTGTATTCTTAGGAGCCATCTATTCAGCTAATAATAATAATAAAAAAGAATAAAAGAAAAAGATAGTGGACACAACTATAAGGAGATAATAAGCAATCTAGCAATATCTACCATGCACTCTACCATTTATTAAAATAATAAATCTGTCTAGGCAAATTAATTTTCCTTAGTATTAAAGAAGGGCCAGGATTTGGCAAGTTTGCCAATTTCTGAACATTTCTGATAAAAATAAACTTGATTCTATTATACTTGCTTCATGCAAAAATTATAGAAAAGAAAAAAAGACATCATGTAGAATTGAGTTACAGGGATAGAGAAACAAATCCAATAAAAGGTTTTCTTCTGACTCAATCATAAAAGTTTTCAAGGCAAAGGTAACATATTCACCCTAACATAATGACAGGAAGACTTTTTGTAAGTTTAGAAAGGGTTAACAGGTGAATGTAATGCTTAAATGCTCCATTGCTCTTTGGTTAAATTAATCTTCTCAATTCTGTTTTTTGCATCATTTGCATATGATAACTAAATACATCGATGAACAGTGCATAATTAAGTCAGTCACACAATGTTTATAGGAGGTGGAAACGATATACATAACTATTTATGTCTATTATAATTATTCACAGGGCTGTCTTAATAAAGAATCTTCTCCAACTAACCTTATTTTATTTCTATACTTATTTAAGATCTAGACGTCACCATACTTATATACATCTAGATGATTGACTGATTTTGTAGTAGGCAATTCTTAATATATCTGTTCTAATAATATCAGTAACCTCTGCAAGTAAACACCAGAAGAGACTTTAAATTACTTCTTGTCCAATCCAACCTTGAGGTATGTTTAACCACAATGTCATAATCCTAGAATCTTTAATACCTCAAACCTAAAAATATTTTGCAGCATTGGCAATTACCAAGGCCTCCACGTGACCTGTATACAAGTCTCTCTTTTTCTAATTTCTCTCTAAATAAAATCACAAAAATTACTACTTTATAAATCATTAACTGCTAATTAGTGAGATAGTCTAATGACAAAGACCTAATTTTCTAGTATAGGGAGAAGAAGAAAACACAAATGCGTATGTATATGTACGCATAGACACACATACACATATACTCACATATATACATATGCTTTAAAGAAACATCTAATTCTACAGATATTATGAAGGAAATAAAGAGAGGATAAAAAAATAAAGAACCCTTGCCAGTTTTGCTCAGTCGCTAGAGTGTTGGCCTGCAGAACAAAAAGTTACAAGTTTGATTCCAGTCAATGGCATGTACCTTGGTTGGAGCTCTATCCAGGCTCTGGTCAGGGTCATGTGGGAGGCAATCAGTCGATGTGTTTCTCTCACATCAATGTTTCTCTCTCTATGTTTCTCTCTCTCTCTCTCTGTTTCTCTTTCTCTCTCTCTCCTTCCCTCTCACTCTATCTAAAAATCAGTAGAAAAGTATCCCAAGTGAGGATTAAAAAAAGAAACAGAGAATGAAAGATCTAGCAAAGAATAGTGTTTGTTTTTGTTTTTGTTTTGTTTTAGATAATATTGTCAAGATCATCTCACTTGAGGAAAAGAGATTTAAACAAAGAGCTATAAAAACTGAAGGATCCAGATACGTATGTGGGAAAGAACAATTAAGCCAGAGTAAATAGAGAACCTGAGGACCTGTTGTAGAGACAACTTTAGTTTCTCAATGGAAAATTAAGGAAGCCCTAGAGGCAGGGTTAGGATATGCTGAGTAGTGAGCATACAGGACAGAAGTAGGTTGTAGGCCATTTACAGACATTGAATTTGATATGCGTGGATAGTAGAAAATTTAGGAGAGAAAACAGAAAAAGTAGAAAGGCTAGGAAGGTATTTTAAAAGTACCAGGTAGAAATTATAGTGACTTGAACGTTTCGGGATAGTAAGAAGCAGCCAGAATGTGAAAATATTTTGAAGATAGAGTCCATGGGACATGTTAATTTATGTGAGGGTTAAAAAAAAATGCATAAGTTCATAATAAAACCATGTTTTTTGTCTTTATTACCTGGAAAAAATAAAGTTTTCTCTATCAAAATTACCCTGCCCACTACTATAAATGTTCTCAACATCATACTTCAATATTATTCTAAATCTACACTGTTATAAATCTACTGCATTTACTGAGATGAGGAACACTTGGAGAGAAGCCTGTCAGCTATGGGAGCTAAAAAGAATTAAGTTTTGGATATAGTAATTTGACTTCCCAGTGGTGATATCTAAGATGATTGATGTATATGAGCTAAGAAGAGGTGTTTGGGTCAGTGATAAACATCATCTTATATTTGGACACCAAGCAATACAGATGAATTTCAAAGAAGATATGTAAAAGAGACTGAGAAAATCAGCCAGTGATGTGAGACAAGAAAGACCCAGAGGCCACCCAAAAGTAAAGGATAAAGAAGCAACACATATGCCAAATGTCATGAACGGGTCAAGATAGTAATGAGCAGACTTGACTGGAAAATTTCACAGTGCTTTTCAACAACAGTTTTGGTATATTTCTGAGAAAGAAAACCTGAGTGTTATTTGTTACAAAAGGAGTAGAAGATAAAGGAGAGATGGTAATGAGAAGCAACTCTTCCAAGGTATTTTACTATGAAGAAGAGTAGGAGAAAAATGCAGCCCAAAGTGGAACAGAATATGAAAAAATAAACTTTTAAAATGGTAGATATGACAGTATGTTTATAGGTTGATGAGAATATCTATGAGACAAGAAAAGTTAAAAAGAAAGAAGGACCACAGTAGAAAGAGTTTGGGATTATACAGAATTGTGTTCAACCAATGAAACAAACAGAAAACGTCTTGGAGCACATACATGGATTTGTGTATGCTGGTAGATTTTGTGGTCAAAATTATCAGATGAATGTCTATAATCCTTGAGAAAAAAACAGTTCAGCAGAAATGTATGATTTCCATAGAAATAAAAAATGCACTTCCAATGGATAATACATGAAAATTATTATTTAAACTTTAAAGCAGCTTAGCATTATTCTCATTATTAAATGCATGACTAGAAAATAGTATAGTTGAGAGTGAGTTTGGAAATCTTTGAAAGAGGTGAAAGAAATATTATGCTTTTAAATTGCAGTTAACTCCAACATGTTGGAAACAAAGGTTTGCAGTCTTATTAACCCCAATTCAAAGTAACTTAAAATAGAACCACAGCACTCCAGTGAGCAAATGTTTGCTTTTAGATAGTATGTTATTAAAGTTTGAAAAGTGCAATCTCTTCAAACTGATTTTAAGTCTGCTACTCAATACAGAAAAGCAATTAGGAGGCAGAGTATTAGCAATTATCACTCAGAAAATAAATATTTACTGTCAACCTTAGAGATGTGAAAAGTCCCATTTCCACATATAGTTCTAATTGGATTTAAATGGCTTCCTAAGTATTCCATTAAATCTTTGATATTCTTTGAACAAACTGCAGTGCCATATTATTTCTTCTAGTTTTAAAAATCATTATATACAGTTCAGGGTACTAATTATGTAAAACTAACTAGAATGTTTAGGAAAACTTTGTTCCAGGGTCCGTTTTAGTATTAAGTGATTTTAATGCATAATTTATGAACCATGATTCAACATTGTGGATAGTCAGAGCTTACATATGGATAGCATGATTTTCTATTATTAAACGGAATTTCATGTAATTTAATGTTAGTTATTATTGAGAAATTTTAATTAGAATTTTTATTAAATATTTAATTTTTAAGTCGGCTGAAAAAATTGGTTGTGACAAAAAATAAATAATAAGGCATAAATCTATATTCTTTTTGGCATTTGGAACTGTGCTATATTTTCAGTACATCAGTTGCTAAAGAAAGAACCAGTCAAATGAATTAATACTTTCTCTCTTGATGCACTCAAACTGTTTACACATGAATTAGTTTATCATAAAACCAGTCTGAGAAATGTTGTCTCATAAAATGTCTAGGTTTTGAAACAAATGTTTGGTATGATAGTAGAAGATAGACACTACCCTCTTTAGGTAATAATAGCATTGGATGTAAATTTTTAGTTCCTACTATACACCTAGTATTTTATGTGACCATTTATAAGTCTTATCACAGCTAGATTATAATCTCAGCTAAAAGTATAGGTATTTTTACACCTGTGTGTTTAGAAGTGAAACCTGAATCACAGACAGTTTGTCCAGTAACTTATATAGATCCAGGCAGTGATTATATGACTAAAGATGCAGACTTCAGTTGACTCTTTTTACAGAAATACTCATGGTTACTCATAGGTTATTAGTTGATAAAGAATATGCAGACTCATAAATTCCCAGTCCTTTCTATTGGTAAGTTTATAAAAGTTAAATAAATCTGATTTATTATCATAAAATACTTAACAACACCCTCTACTAAATGGTGGCACATGTGTGCTCTTGTGGGTTCTTTATTACCATTGCAAATATTCAGGTTTTGTTTTTTGTTTTTTTTTTCCCACCAGTTCCTTTTGAGTTCAACATGGTTACCACTAGGACAATATTTCAAAGCAGAATTGATTTAAAAATAAAATATCGCCTGCAATATCTACATTTTTAGTGCAAGCTATTCAAAAAATTTTAAAGAAAACATCATTCATATAGTTTACTTACTGGTAAAACTGTGAAGTACTCAAAACATTGCTGAGAAGTATATTTATTATTTCATTGTGGCAGTACTATGAATTGATAATTAGCAACTACGTATATTTACTAAGTGACGGTTATCACGAGGTGAAAATTTTATAAAACAAAACAAAGTGATAGAGGTAGCTAAAAGGCAGTCACAAATACCATGGAGCAGAGAGTTCCTAAAATGCCTGCTGGAAATCAGGGCATCAAAGAGCTAATGACTGGTCAAGTTGCCCTAAAGTCTCAACAAGACAATAAAGCAATAAGAACCTCTAAGAACCACCAAAAATCCTTGCAAAAAATAAATGACTCATACATAAGAATTCAAGAAATGTTATAAAAAAGCAAGTTTTAGAATAAGTGATGAATCTTAAGAAAAGAACAACACGTCTCATGTTGACCTAGGAAGAACCTCCTCTGAGCAGTGCGTGTCTACTTTTGGGCTCCATGTGATATTTTTATAGCCATACTAATATACCTCGATAGATTTTAACTGTGCCCTTATAAATCATGCATGAAACTTAATTCAGGGAAAAAATGAAAATGTTATCAACCTTGACAATGTCATAGAAAAGCTATAGCTTGTAAGCTTACAAAAAACAAACAGAAAGCGAACGGAATTGGAAAGTCAGGAGTACTGACATGCTCAAATTATAAGACATCCAGAGAAAAAACACTATTGAAACATTAAAAATAAGAGAAACACATTTAATTGTATCCATTTAAATTGAAAATAAAACTGAGAAAAGACAAAAATAGTGACAATGATCAAAACTGAAATTGAGGAAAAGCGAATATGGAGTAGAAGCCATATGCTTCCCTATAAAAAACAGGAAATAAGCAAATAATGATTAAATTGATTAATTAAAACATAGTGGCATACACTTTCTTGTTCATGGATGTAAAGTAACCCACCTCTAACCCTCATGATAGATAAACATATTATTAGTTTTACTTCTGGGCCACTTGCTGCTTGGAGACCTCTTCTTTAGAAGAGTTATTGCATTTTGTCTTTAAAATGTACTATTTTGATGTTTT
Organism: Molossus molossus; assembly: GCF_014108415.1. NCBI lineage: Eukaryota > Metazoa > Chordata > Mammalia > Chiroptera > Molossidae > Molossus > Molossus molossus. The sequence continues at coordinate 24,050,629 of NW_023425366.1, read as the reverse complement.
AATGCAAGTAGCTACTCTGTTGTGCAGCACTTTGTGGTCTCATTATGCTAAAGCTTAACATCTGTGACACTTACGGACACTGTAACTTGCAGAGCAGGACACCACGGGAAGGAGGTAGACTATTAGTGGCAGTTCTTCCCAACCCTACACATGCCCTGTGTTTCTGAACAGACAACTCTAATCACCCTGTGTTAGGAGAGGATAAAAAGTCATTGGTTTACAGATATTTTAGTTCATACTGTATTATTGAAACATCAATGGGGAATCCTTAAACACATTTATAAACTTTTATGAGCTAAATATCTTATAATTCGTATATTGCTTAATTTGACAGAGAATACTACTTTTTTGGCACAGACATAATATATACTTCAAACTGCTTCATATTACTATATTTTTCTCCTGAGGTCAATAAGAAGGATAATGCTTAGCCAGAGTCAATTTAAGTATGGATAAAATGTTAGTTAAGCAGAATAATGACAGCTCCTTAGTAACCAAAATAACACAAAATAATTACCAATTCTAACCAAGGCAGTCTTATTTTTAACCTGGGAATGTCAAGACACAGTCTGGCATTTAGCTCTTTGGAAACCATGCCTTCTTTTTCTTTTTTTGGTAGCAGTATCACGGGCAAGGTTTTGCTCTCTACAGCTCTCTCTCTTGCAATTTATAGTGATCTATATAGTTTTAAAAGACCTTGAGCCAGAAAAAGGCAACAGAGTTTTGCAACGAAAATGCACTTTCACTTGACCACACTTGCTTATTAACCTGAAAAGAAAGACATGATAAAAATGTATTACGTGTCTTCTACTAATTGTGGCAAGTATGATTTATAATTTATTACAGAAAGGTAAAAATTCTTTTCTTATACAATGGGGAATAAAATTGTTTTCCTAACTGGGGGCTTAAGGTAAAATTCAGTGTTTTAATAATGAAGGTTGTGTATTATGCTAAAAACTCCAAATCTGAAATACCTATGCATGCTTCCTATTTTTTTCTAAAATACTGCTATAGTGCCTACCGGTATGTGGACATTCTCCAATCAAATTCTGATGAAAGCAGAGTCATTTGTGATATTTCTTCTACAGTGATCCTATCACTGTAATTTTTCCTAACATTTTTCTAGATAACTATAAATGTCTTGATTATGATTTTACTATGTTAAAGATCATATTTCCAAGAAAAAGTAGAATTCTAAATCTGAAGTGTTTTTTAAGGTTCATTTTATTTAATTAAAGTATTTTAATGTCTTACTAATAAAAATAATTTATAGGTTTTTTTGACTGAAATGAACTAGAAGATTATGGCTCAAACAACTTGATGTGCAGTTGCAAGTAACCAAAATAGGCTATACACAAACCAGGTTTGGGGTAGAGGAGAATGATGATATGAATGATGCAGATATAGCAAAGAATACCTGGAGATACGTATGAATTAAACAAGAATCAGGATTGGAGAAATAGATTTAGTAATAATCAACAGCTTTGGAAATTATTCTTTTGTCACAGGAGTAGAAAATGTGGACACAATTGATGTTTCCAAAAGAAGAATGTGTAAGATGAGAAACATCACTCCCAGACAAGGCAAACACAAGTAAATAGGCTGGAGAGAGATTCCAGATATCATTGTTTGGGCTCTTTGATGTAACATTTACAAAGAGAAAATAAAAATAGAGAAAAGTTTCCCAACATCTATGAGGAGCTCCAGGTTTGAAAATCTTTAGAGATTACCAGGGAGGAAAGAATAATTTTGAAGGGGACTTACCAGCTATGAATCTGTTATTTGGGGCAAGGAGACACGTATAATCTATGAATGGGTTTACCAATAATACATAATGTTTTGTCCTGAAGAAGAAACAATGGATTATATGTAGGGTTTCTAAAGCTGAGCATTGTAGGCTCCCATTGGCTCTAATTAAAAAAGCTTGTGAAAAGAGTAAAGTGATATGCCCAGCCAGAAGAGGATTTAAGGCCACTTGGTTATTTTTAAACTGCTACCTTCAAGTTTCTGAAACATTTTTAAAATGGGAACATTTATGTATTTCTCATTGATCACTCTTTAATCTCATTTTCTGACCACCCCCATACATTATTCTATAATTCCTTGATGAGTTCATTCAATCTGATGGTTGAAATACCATCTATAAGAACATTAGCTCCTTCTTCATCCCATTCTCCCTGCAAATATCCTTTCCTCTCCCAACTCTATCTACCTTAGTTAATGCTAATGGCATATTTCCAGTTGACCAGACTGCACATCTTGGAGGCATCCTTGCTGTCTTTGTTTTTCTTTTTTTCTCACAAATACTAAAATGAACCTCATTATCTGCACTTCACGATTTGACCACTTCTCACAAACTTCAAAGGTATAGACGTAGTTCAAAACATCATTAACTCTCACCAATTCTTATTGTCCTAACGAAACTTTGGTTTTTATTCCTCACCTTTACCTCCTCCAAGCCCATTTCATTCTCAACACTGCCGCAAAAGAGATGCTATTAAAGTAAGTTGAACCATTTCACTCTTCTGCTCAAAAACCTACAATGATTCTATTCAATCTAAATTTCTATTACAGTCATTTTTTTCCATGACCCACAGATCCCAAAAGAATGCCCCCAATTTCATCTTTAATTTCATCTCCTAATGCTCAACATTTATCTACTCTAGCCAAACTGACTTGTCATTGCTTGAACGTGTCAAGCGTGTATTTGCGCTTTCTGTCCCTTCTGCATGAAACTCTCTCCACCTAGCAATCTAGCTAACAACCTCACCTCATTCAACTCTTTTATCAAATATCTCTTACTCTGTTCTCTATAGGGTGTCCCGAAATGTATACAGGGTGGCTATAGATTCTATTACATTTTTAAAATGAAATGTATTTTAATAAACACTGGCTTTATGCTTATTCAAAGTTGTGTATGCACAAATTTCAAATAACTTTCCAGTAATCTGAATTCCCCTTACCCAAATCTAGCAGTTGTCAGGTTTCAATGTACTGTATTAGAGTCTGTGGTGTGGTATCCAGATCAGTCTGCAGGATTCATTCCCCTAGCTCTCGGGCTAATAATAGCCCACTGATGAGTTCTTCTCCAGAAATAGTCCTGAGCTGAAGAGAATATTCTTGCTCAATATCATTCTTCCTCCCTGGAGGCAGCCCACATTCTATGGTCGGTCATGAATCAAGTGAGGAAATAAAAGCTTGAGCACTTTTCTTCAGGTAGAACAATGCTCAAGAGATATTCAAGCCCCAAAGCTACTACGAGACCCTTGGTTAAGACTGTGATACAATTCAACTCCTCTCTTTGCCCAATCCTACTTTCTTCCTTCCTCTCTGAGAGTTAGCCCAAGGGAATACCCAAATAAACTTTCTGCAGATAATTTTCCATATTTGAGGCTGCTCTCCAAAAAACTGAGACTAAGATATTTACTATATACTTTATATGCTTAATATGTTTATTGCTAATTATGCATCATTCACTCCTAAAACTCTGATCCAAATATTAGAAACAAGTAGAAGCTCAATATCATATAGGAGTACTCAAAATATAAGCTATATAAAAGAATAAAAATATTTAACAAAAGGATGAAATTAAATAAAAAATTCAAGTGTTCAACAAAAAATGGCATGTAGGTGGCATTTACTATATAATAAGGTCTTTCTTTTTTTTCTGCTTTATAATTTCTTTATTGTGTTAGAAACATGATTGGTTGTATGGCCAGGCTAGTCTAAGAAACATGACTATTTTGGCCCAAGAAACTTTATTTCCATGTGAGAAACTTCTGCTTTAGGACTGTGTATATTTATATGCTTAGGGTCTTTTAATATTACCAATTAATGATCTTTCTCTTCTGCTTCACACCTCTTCTCTCCCATTTAATTCTTGCCCCCTCGCAACTACTGGACCCTGTTAACTTGGGTATACTCATAGCACAGCTTGTCCATGGTTATACATGACCCCCCTCCGAATGTGTGCAGACTTTAAGATATAACATTTACTATAATCAGATTGTCTCAACTTCTCAATTCCTAAGATTCCTTGGGAAAAAATTAAGTCCATCCCTTCTTTTTCAAATTTTATCAATACGTCATAGATGACTGCTTTGAGTCAGGTAGTTAGCTAAAACTCATCAACTTTGGTCATATGGAGCCAAATCAAGAGATACAAACTGGCTAAGTCTGAGTGTGAAGTCAGATCTTGGAAAAAGACAGGGTCTCTACAAAGAGGCTGCAAGTATGGCAGCCCTAGAAATGAACATGTGTAATATCACTTTTATTTCAGAAGACCCTCAAAGACCATACATCATCTATACTTCTGTGAGAGACAAGCAACATAGATAAGTCTACTTTTTATCTGTTTGAATTTTCCCTGTAACCTAACAAAATTATGAATTTACTTTATATATAACCAACTTTTTTTTAAATCCTCACTCAAGGATATTTTTCTATTTATCTTCAGATCAAGTGGAAGGGAGGAAGAGAGGAAAAGAGAGAGAGAGAGAGAGAGAGAGAGAGAGAGAGAGAGAGAGAGAGAGAGAGACATCAATGTGAGAGAGACATCAATGTGAGAGAGACACATTGACTCGCTACCTCCCGCATGACCCAACCAGGGCCAGGGATGAACGGCAGCCGAGGTAGTGCCCTTGACCGCAATGGAACTCAAGAGTCACTGATCCATGGGCCAACGCTCTAACCACTGAGCCAAACCAACCAGGGCCCAACTTTTTTTTATTTTTTTAAATGTGAGGGAATAAAAACATGACAGCCCTGGCCGGTTTGGCTCAGCGGTTAGAGCGTCCGCCTGCGGTCCGGAGAGACCCGGGTTCGGTTCCCGCTAAGGGCATGTACCTTGGTTGCAGTTTGTCCCCGGCCCTGGTTGGTCGTGCGGGTGGCAGCCACTCGATGTGTCCCTTTCACATCGATGTTTCCCTCTCTCTCTCTTCCTCTCTCTCCCTCCCACTCTGTCTGTACAAAAAATGGAAAAATATCCTCGGGTGAGGATTAAAAAATAAATAAATAAATAAATAAAAAATAAAAACATGACACACATATAAAACCTATTTCTGATTTATTGTCAATGGGAAATACACAGACACCTTCGGGATTAGTTCAAGGTCATTGGCACGTAAACTCAAGCACAAAACCTTCTTCATTTGTGATATACCCTCGTGTTCAAGTTTGACAGCCACATAAACTGAGTTCTAAATTTGCCAATACTAAATTCCAAAAACACCTATATTTTCAGATGAATTTTTTGAAATTGTGAAGTCAGCTTATAAGTGTAAGCCAAGTGGAGAGTGTCTCGAACGGATGGTTTTGTCAACAGGCGAGTGGAAAAACTGCAAAGATGTTTGGAAACATTCCACATCAGGAAAACATATGGTATACTTTACTTGTTCTGAGTATTTATATTCTTCACCCATGCTTCAGAAGTCAGACAAAGTGTGCATTTATAAAATAAGTAAAAAAAATAAATAAATAAAAATAACCCAACAATTGGCTTTCAGGAAAGCCTGCTTTATTTCAGCTACTGCTGTTTCAGAGATGGAGCTCCTATGTCTGAAGGAAATGAATGAAGTGAATGTACAGAACTATGTGGAATCATCCCCTACGGAGTTTAACATAAGGTACCTTTTGAAGGAATCTGGTAGTATTGGAATCAATATTTACACTTTCATTTTTATCACCTGACTTGAAACACAAGGTCCTTTATACTAATGACAGAAATGTATAGGCACCGGCTTCAAAGATCATATGAGCAATGGCCTCTGCTGTCTGTGGAAGAAAGGGACTGGCCCTTTGCCAGCATTAAATATGACTTGCACATTGAAGCATTCAGTTTATTGCTAAATTTAGAGTCCAAAAGATTGCTATATGTTCTAAATTTATAAATATGCACTTTAGCATGTAGGAATTGATGAGATGTTTCTTAAAAAATAAACCTTTACCCTCAATATAAATTTTCACTTTATCTGTTGCTTTGTTTTGTTCTAGGAGTCCCAGTGTGTTTTCTCTAAGTAAATGTAGTATCAGATTGTAATCACATACAGGTAGACTTCATTTCTCTTTGGAAGGAAACTAAGAAAACAATATTCTCTACCAAGAATTGCTAAGACCAACCAGGAAGATAAGGAGGGCAGGTGAGTTCCATGTTCTCAAACAATAAAGTGATGTCTACAGTTGACTGACTTCTTTGTACAGACCTAAGATGTCATCACAAGTAAATGACTATAATGTGGACTTCATGAGGACAAAGACACAGCTTGTCTTATTAATGGCTATCTCCCCAGTGTTTGGCACAGAGTCTATTAGGCACTACAAAGAACAAAAGCATTTGTTCAGCAAGTGAATTAAATTGTAACTTATGACTATATTCTTTATTAATTCCCATCATAAACACCTGGCTCATACACACTCTTAGTAACTAATAATATGAATTTATTCCAACCTTTGGAAAGAGCCTAAATCTTTTTCCTCAGTATAATTTATGAATTACCCATTAGGAATAATTCATGTAAAAATTGTATTCTATAATTTAGACAGCTTTCTTTTAACCTACTGCAACAAATTATTAATTTATTTAAGAATAAATATACACCCTCTTTAATTCCTTATTAATTTATTCACACATAATTTTCATTTACATATGGGTGACATCTTAAGTCTACATAAAGAAACAGGTCAGCTATATTAACTCCTTTATTCTTTGAGACTATGAAACTAAACTCGTTTATCTAATTTGATTTGTTTCAACAATTCTAGGTAGAAGATACTCTTTTCTTAGCTTTATGATAAAGACTTGATAAATGATAAAGACTTGATATATGTATTTTGAATGTGATATGTTGAAACCATATTTACTTACACATTTATATATATATATATATATATATAATTAACCATTTGTATTTTTACTTCATAGATTACCTATTATTGCCAAGAATCTCCGAATATTGCATAAAAATGAAATTGTCTCATCCATCAATGGAAAGAGATCCTTTCTTCAGTGAGTATATAGCTAAAAATGAAGTGAACATTGTGTTAAAAGGAAAAGGCATTCGTATATATATATTATATATAATATATATATACTTTCTTTTTTTTAATAAATAAGATTCAGTGTTTGGCCCAACCAATGTGGCTCAGTGGATTGAGCGTGTCCCATGGACCGAGAGGTCCCAGTTTGATTCGCAGGCAGGGTACATGAACAGGTTGTGGGCTCAATCCCTAGTAGAGGGTGTGCAGGAGGCAGCTGATTGATGTTTCTCACATCAATGTTTCTATCTCTCCCTTCCTCTCTATCTAAAAAAAATCAATAAAAATATTTTTTTAAAAATTCAGTGTTTTGTTTAAAGGTGTTTTTAGTGACCAGCTATTTTTTCAGATAAATAGCATTTTTGAAGGGTATGGTATAAGAAACAGTTGAGAGTTTATTATAACTCTGGCCTATGCTTTGTTAAGATAGAAATATGTGTCTCTTAACAAAACCTTACCAAAATTAGAAAGCTGTTGGCCACAATGCTAATTTTTCTTAACTGATGTGTGTTATACATTTGCATTGGTTATCCACTCAAATATCAGAGATGGATATTGTTATATTCCAAATGAATATGGGTATTAATGATAACTAAGTTGCATTAGAATCAGTTTTTCTCACAAATAACCAAGTTAATAAATAGACAAAAGAACCATTTTATAGTAGTGTTCATATTATTTTTAAGGCATATCTTTTTTTTTTTTTTCCAACTCCTTACCTGAGGACATTTTTCCATTTTTTGTTCAGACAGAGTGGGAGGGAGAAAGAGGAAGAGAGAGAAAGAAACATCGATGTGAAAGGGACACATCGAGTGGCTGCCTCCCGCACAACCCAACCTGGGCTGGAGATAAACTGCAACCGAGGTATGTGCCCTTAGTGGGAACCGAACCCGGGTCCCTCTGGACCGCAGGCCAATGCTCTAACCGCTGAGCCAAACCACCCAGGGCTCAAGGCATATCTTAAAGGAAACATGGATTATTATATACCTGTTTGATATTCCTAAATTGACTGCTCGGGGAATGTTACCTTCAATATGATTAAGTAGGTTAAGTTAACTCATGAATGGCATGGTGAAAAAAATATCTTTAAGATTTAGATCTATACAAAGGTGTCATAATAAAGCAGAAAAGTTCATATTCTTCTCAGGAAGAATTATTATTGAACTTTACTTGATGTGTTTCATGACTTCATGCTACATTTATGAAAGGTAAAGATTAAATAGTTTTTTTTTTATCTGTAATAACATTCTATAATATTATATTCAAGTTTCCTATCTTAACCAAAAAATCACAGTATAAAACCAAATATCCTAATAAAATTTAAGTCAAATATTCTTGTAGAGAATATATTGTAAGGAAGTGATAAGCAGTGTCTTATGAGTGTATCAACATTATTTATATTAACTGAAAAATATGATATAGCAAAACCTGGGTTACAAGATCTTCAGTTAATATACTCCAAAATTGCTATGTTTGTTATAAAAATTATTAAGGTGGCCCAGTTTTAACTTGGTAAGTTGTTATGATTCATTAACTCAAAAATCATAATTAAAATAACATGAATAAAGATAGCAGTTGATATTCTTACAAATAACTACCTGGTTACCCAAATATACCAGTATGTGTCATAAAATCCTTTATATTAACTATAAAATTCTGAAAAAATTATAAAGTGCATAATAAAAATATGAACTCAGTGTAAACAAACATGCATTATTTAGGAAAATAAATTAGTTTTAAATCACAAAATGTACTTTTTAAATTAAATTATCCTTTTTGATATAAAAAAGATACTGTATTAGTCTACTTAAATTAAACTTACATAATTTAATAGGAAATTATGTTCTAATATCTGTGCTTAATCCTATATAAATAAAAGTCACTCAAGTAATATTCATCATAATATTTAAAAATATATAACAAATACTTCTGAAAAATGGAAAATAGATGCTTTATGGTATGATTGACAAATATAACAGTTTTTTTAAGTTAATTTTGTTCTAATAAAACAGCATAGAAAAAAATGAATGCTTCAATATAGACAATTAATTCACATTTGTCATTGATTTAACACTTGCAAAATTTTATTTTTAGGTCTTTTTGTACAAGCATGGAGTTCTTGCAAATATATCCTGTTCAATAGGTCTAAATTTAATAATTATTTCATTATTTATTAAATGTGGCAGAGCACTACTAGAGCTTTCAGGAAATATTTACCTATAAAACTCCTCAATATCTTGAATTAAGTTGCTTTGAAGTAGTACCAAAGTAAGTTGTTAAATAAAAGTACTAAACTAGGCAATTTCAGAAAAATATAGATAATATCAACTATTCAATAAAACAACTAGCACATAACTTTAGAACACATAAATATATAAAACAAGTGTTAACAGAATTGAGAGAAAAATATTTGGTAATAAAATAATAGTAAGAGAGAGACTTCATCACTAAACCATTGCTAATGGATAGATCATCCAGACAGAAAATCAATAAGTACACATTAAACTTTACACATTAGACCATGTAGACTTAACAGTTATCTACAAAATATTTCATCCGACAGTATCTGAATACAAATTTTTCTCAAGTGCACATGGAAAATTCTCCAGGACAGATCATATATTAGGTCACAGAAATGTTTTAAGACAATTTAAATCATATTAAGCACCTTTTTTTACCATAAAAGTCTGAAAGTAAAAATCATCTATAAAAACAAAAAGTGGAAATTTACAAATACATGGGATTAAACTCATGCTATTTAACAATCCGTGGGGCAAAGAAGAAAAAATATATCTTGAGATAAAAGAAAATGGAAACTAAACATAGCAAAACTATGGGACACAGCAGCAAAAGCAGTTACAAGAGGGAAGTTTATAGCAATAAATGCTTACATTATAAAAAAAAATAAAGATCTCAAATAAACAACCTCACTTAACACCTTAAGGAACTAGGAAAGCAGAACAAACTAAAACTAAAATTAACAGAAGGAAGAAAATCAAAATGAGGGTGAAAATAATTGAAATAGAGAGTAAAAAGACAATAGAAAAGATCAATGAAATTAATAGCTGTTTTGTTTTTAAAGATAAATAAATGGGCAAAACTTTAGCTAGACAATGCCCCCAAAAGGTGGAATCAAATAAATAAAATTATAAATGAAAAAGGAGACATTACAACTGATACAACAAGACATGAATATAAAGGATCAAAAGAGACTACTATGAACAATTATATGCAAGTACATTGTACAACATAGAAGACATGAATAAATTCTTAGAAACATACAATCTACCAAGAGTGAATCATGAAGAAATACTATGTAGCTGTAAGAAAGATCTCTCATCCTTTGAGACGACATGGAGAGACCTGGAGAGTATTATGCTAAGCAAAATAAGCCAACCAGAAAAAGATAAATATGGAAAGAATCTACGTGTCTTTCAACAGATAAATGAGTAAGGAAGGTTCTTTCTTTCTATCTATCTATCTATCTATCTATCTATCTATCTATCTATCTATCTATCTGCCTATCTATCTACCTACCTACCTACCTATATCTATCTTTCTACAGATGTAAAGCTATATATCTATATCTATATAAGATTATATATGATTATATAGAAATATATGTAAAATATATAACTGTATATATGTATACATATAAAATATAAATTTGTCTCTATATTGATATAAATATCTACATATCTATATCTATGAAAATATACAGGCACGGGCAAAAGTAGATTTACAGTTGCTTGTATAGAAAAAGGCATGCAGGTTACAATTATTACAATAGCTTTATTAACTCACAAGAATGTCACAATGGCACAGTGCACTTAAGTACAATCTTATAAGTGTTCAAATTGCCAGCCTTAATTATTTACACATTCTTACAATTTACTTGCTATACTCAAGTATCCTTTGGCAGAGTTCTTACCTACTTTTGCCTACCCCTGTACATATACCTATATAAAAATCTATATCTATGTAAATATATATTCATAGATAGATATCCAGCTATAAGGAAATGAACATCTGCCATTTGTGAATTGACCTTAAGGATAGTATGCTAAATGCAATATGTCAAACAGAGAAAGAGAAATACTGATGATATCATTTCTATGTGGAATTTATGTAAGACAAACTTCTAGAAACAAACTAAAATGGTAGGGTTGGGTTTGGGAGAAAAGTAGAGATGATGGTCAAAAGGTACAAACTTTCAGCTGTAAGATGAATAAGCTCTGTCAGTCTAATGTTCAGCATGGTGATTCTTGTTAATAACAACTGTTAATAATTAATAACATAGTTAATAATTTTGTATATATACTTGAAAGTTTCTAAGCATAAATCTCAAATGTTCTAACCCCCCCCACACACACAAAATGATGCAGATGTTATCTAAGGCTACGGTGGTGATTATTTAAAAAATATGTACATGTATCAATTCAATACATTCTATTGCTTCAACTTATACAATATTATGACAACTTTATCTCAGTAAATCTGAAAAACACAATATTCATAACATTAAATATCAAAAGTTTTTAATAAACATATAATTAAAAATAAATAGTATGACTTCTTCTGAAAATTACAAAACGTGCATTCAATAGATATTGAAAAAACTACACATCAAAACATCAACTCTCCCAACCATCTATGGATAATGGTGGTGCTGCATGTTCATTTTAATTTTAAATTTATGAATACTTATTCTTCAGGTCAGTCTTTCTTAAATGAACTTTTGTATATATTTGGATGTACACACAGCAAAATATTTTTTAAAAATTTGCTGAATATTATCATTCATCCTAATTGATGAATGAGGATGGTCAAATGCTTCTATATTGTTAAAAATCACTAATAAAATATGTAGTAAAGTTATAATTAAATCAAAATAATAATGAAAATCTTACAAAAATATTTGCATGCAATTAAAATAGTAAAATGATTTATTCATAGCCATCCCATAAAAATGGTAAATTAACCATAGCATTGCTTTAGTAAACATTCACCTGGCTGCTAATCAGTCTTCCTTTGAAAGTAGCAATTTACTCTCTGATTTCAGTTTGATGTGCACTACCAAACAGCATGATAGGCCATTTCATGATTTATATTTGAAATAGTCAAGAAACAATGACAATTATCAACACTTTCTTGGTACTCATTGCATGCCAACTGCTGTTCTAAATCCATTAGATATGTTCACAAATTTATTTCTCACAAAAACAATGATGAAGGTACTGTTCTTTTCCCTATTATACACATGAGAAAACTGAGGCCCAGAGGGGCTAAATAAATTCCCTAATGTCACACAGCTCAAAAGAAGTAGAACCAGCATGAGAACAGAAAAATGAGGCTTACAGTCAATTCTCTGGGTGATGTCTAACAAAAATGTCAATAAGATAGCACAGTATTGATCCTCAACCACAATATGAACCGGTTGGCTATGAAGGTATCTTACTATATAAAATGATCAACAAATGAGAAAATGTCCACACTTTCCTAGTTTGTAAACTAATGAAAAAAACAAAAAAAAAACCCACAAAACACCTTGATTTGTTTTCAGATTTAACCAAAGAGCCTTCAGTGGCATAGGAACATTGTCAACAGGGAGACAGAAAGGACTGTTTTCCTATTTTCCGCAAAATATTTATTATAAAAAGAAATATATTACACATATACACATTCCAAATCCTTTCAAATATATTGAAATCACAGAGATGCTAAGGTTAAACCCTTCATACAATAATGATTTAGCTAAGCAAAATATTATTTTGCAAAAGATAAGACACAACTGATCAATATTTTCAATTTATTGTTTTAAATCATTCTTCATATAAATCTCATTCTAAATTGATATATTTTTAGTATAATGCACATTGAACTTAGTCTAATACTATATCAAATCAGGATTTTTTACTTATGATTTTCCCAAGGTATTATTGATCGGCATATAAACAGTATAGATCAATATTTTTCATAAAATGTTTATACATTTTTATCAGAAAAAATGTTATTCATTTATAAAAATAAAAACAGGAGCCACAGTATTTTACCTTTTTTAAAATGTTTTTCACTCTATTAAATGATTCTGCAAATACTTTATTGTCTTTTCAACAATAATAAATTTCATAAGCTCTACGTGTCAGAAATTAGCTATAGTGTTGGCAGATTGTAAGCAGCCTTTGTGGAGTAAGCAGTAATTCTCTGCATCTCCATTTATTTATTTATTACTACATATAATAATAGGAATCCCAAAGACTTGAAATTCTAATGTGAGCCACAAAGAAAAGGACATTTTGATTGAGCCATATAGACAATGACAAGTACCACATTTTGCTAGTGAATTTTAATAACTAGTCTAATGTCCTACTTAGCTGAAAAGTCACTTTGGCCATTGTTTGAGTTGTCTTTCAAATAATGCAATGGCATTGGTTAATTCTGTGTACCAGACACTGTGTGTGGGCTACATACTACACAAGACACTAAATCTCCCTTTCTCCACAAGAACTAGACATTCTGCTTCCTAAATATCTTTAGTTACATATGTACCACATAATTTCTCCCTTATAGATCTTATATACCTATCCCTCAACTAGCACAAAACCAGCCCCAAGTCAGCACTAAATACCTGTATGTACACTTGTCTGTCTCCAAAACTAGACGTGGTGCTCTTCATGGGTAAATTCGATACTCAGCATAACGTTCAGGGTCCAGAATATAGATACATAGTAAGTAAATATTTGCAAAAAACTACAAGCAGTTTTTAAGCATGCCTGTGATTTGTTTGGACTGCTTCTTATATTGTATTAGAATGTATATTGATACTCCATAAAAATAATCAAGACTCGCCCTGACCAGTTTGACTCAGTGGTTAGAGCATTGGCCTATGGACCGAAAGGGATTAGGGTTTGATTTCCAGTCAAGGACATGTACCTGGGTTGCAGTTTCCATCCCCTGCCCTTGTTGGGGTTGAGTGGGAGGCAGCTGATCAATGTGTCTCACACTGATGCTTCTCTCTCTCCTGCCCTCTCTCCCTTCCACTCTATCTAAAAATCATTGGAAAAATATCCTTGGGTGAGGATTAACAAAAAACAAAAATGTAGACTAGAATAACATATTTACAGTTTAAGCATGGCTTTAATGTGTTATTGTGAAAACAATCACTATTTGCCACCATTTAAACCTTTGTCTATTGCCTCAGAAACCACACTGCACAAAGGGTGGCAGTGACAATTTCTAGGCTTCGTAAATTGAAAACACATGGTTGAAAGTTAGCTATTGGATTAAAATGCAACACAAAAGTTTATTCAACATTTTTCCTCCATTTTATGTACGGAAAAACTGAAGAGCAAAAGAACTGACAGTCCGGCCGGTGTGGCTCAGAAGTTGAGCGTGGACCATGCAGCAAGAGGTCCCTGGTTCAATTCCCAGTCAGGGCACATGCAGGTTCTAGGTGTCAGGTTCTATATCCTCAGGAGGGGGTGTGCAGGAGGCTGCACATTGATGTTCTCTCTCATTGATGTTTCAATCCCTCTCTCCCTCTCCCTTCCTCTCTCCCTAAAATCAATAAAGAAAAAAATATATAGATAGATAGATGAACTGACAAATAAAATGTCAATTTATCAAGAAAAATTGTCAAATGAAATGGTTTGTCACTGCTATTTATCTTGATTCTTGTGTTTCTTGCTCTTGATCAGGGGCTATTGTTTGAAAAGCCAAACTTTTGCTTCTACATGAAACAACATGTCAACAACCCCAATTCCATTTACTATGACTAGGAAATAAATTATATCTTCTTTTAAATTTCTGTGTGATTTTATCTTTGTATTTATAGCTGCAGTTTACTTGAAAGATTTTTTAAAATTATTGTTTCTATTATTTGATTTTTCAGACAATCATAGGCAAAATAGCACTTAACCCAAGACCTCGATTCTTTCACTGACCTGAAGCTTCCAGGCATGAGACCTTACAAATCCATTTAAACTCTGATCATCGGTGTTTGGCAGAACTTGTGTAAAGGCATTGTGTCTGCTCAGCTTACTGCACTGGGCTGTTGTGAGGATCTACGAAGATATTCCCTATGAAATCATCTTTGCAAATTCTAAAATTTTCTACCCACATCAGGCCGATGTTCTAACCGCTGAGTCAAACTGACCAGGGCTCATATATCTTCTTTTTAACATATGAAGAAAATACAATATTATAATATAATTTAATTTATAATATAATTTCTAATATCTTTCATTGTTTTAAATAATATTATAAGTAATCTACTGTGCAAATTATTTGGCTTATTATAATATATTTAGTTTAAGGAAAAAAACTGGGACATATTCTTAATAACAGTCTGTGTGTCAAAGCAGGGCCAGGCCATTTGGACAGGATCACGGTGTGGGGGCAGGGATTCAACATGGAAGAGCAATCTAGGTTTTCCTTATTTCAAGGCCTTCAGAGAAAGTTTGATTAGAAAGACCAACAAATACACAGCTGTTACATGACATACTAACAATAGTATGGATGGAAATAGGATGGAAATAGGTCCTCGGATAAGGATAAAAAAAACTTGCCCAAAGAGATAGAGAAGAAAAGTATTGCTAAGAAAAATGTCAGAGAGTTTATTACCAATGTTTTCTTCTAGGAGTTATATGGTTTCAAGTGTTACATTTAACTTTTTTTTTTTTTTTTTTTTTTTTTTTATGCTCACCCGAGGACATTTTTTTCCATTTTTTGTACAGATAGAGTGGGAGGGAGAGAGAGGAAGAGAGAGAGAGAGAGAGAGAGAGAGGGAAACATTGATGTGAAAGGGACACATCGAGCAGCTGCCACCCGCACGACCAACCAGGGCCGGGGACAAACTGCAACCAAGGTATATGCCCTTAGCGGGAACCGAACCCGGGTCTCTCTGGACCGCAGGCGGACGCTCTAAATGCTGAGCCAAACTGGCCAGGGCACATTTAACTTTTTAATCTATTTTATCTTTATATGGTGTAAGAAAGTGGTCTACTTTCATTTTTTTCACATTTTAGTCCAACTTTCCCAACATCATGTATTGACTAGACCATCTTTACACCATTGTATGTTCTTACCTTCTTTGTCAAATATCAATTGGCCATATATGTGTCAGTTTTCTCTGGGCTCTCTAATTTGTGTCTGATCTATGTGTCTGTTTTTATGCCAATACCATGTTGTTTTGATTACTATAGCCTTGCAGTATAGTTTGAAAAAAGGAAACCCTGGTGTACTCTTTGTGGGGATGTAAACTGGTACAGCCCCTGTGGAAAACAGGGTGGAATTTCCCCCTCAAAATTAAAAATGGAACTGCTTTATGAGTTAACAATTCTGCCTTTGGGTATATATTCAAAGAAACCCCAAACAGTATTTTGAATAGATACATGCACCCCTATCTTCTTTGCAGTGTTATTTGCAATAGCCAAAACAGGGAATCAATCCATCAATAGACAAGGAGATAAAAGGCTGTGGTACATATATACAATGCAATATTACTCAGCCATGAAGAAAATTAAATCTTACAATTTGAAACAGCATGAATGGATCTAGAAGGTATTATGCTAAGTGAAATAAGTCAGACAGAGAAAGGCAGATACCATATGAATTCACTTATATGTGGAATCTAAAGAACAAATCAAAGCAGAAACGAATTCATAGATACAATAAACAAACTAATGGTTGCCAGAGGGGAGGAGAGACTGAGGGGATGGGTGAAGAATATGAAGGATTAGAAGTACAAATTGGAAGTTACAAAATAGTCATAGAGTGTAAATTATAGTATAGGGAATATAGTCTATAATGTTATAACTATGAATGGTGCCTTGTGGGTACCTGAAATATCAGGGGGAACACCCTGTAAATTATATAATTGTCTAACCACTATGCTGTACACCTGAAACTAATATAAACTAATATTGAATGTCAACTGTAATTTAAAAAAATAACATTAAAAATTAAAATCATTATAAAAATACTTAACAAGATCTACATAGCTTAATATGATAAATATACTTATCTGTGGCCTTTGTTGTAAGCTAATCACAGATAACCCTCAATTAAACAAATGTGTTACTATATTGATACTATATGCTTGTTTTCAGTATCAAACTAATTATGAATTCAGATTCACAGTGTACTGTAGCATAGCTGCTCAGGCCATTAGTGATTTTAATTAAATGAAAGTCTTCAGTGATCAAGGGCTAATTAATTTTTAACCCAACTATAAATTAAAGAAAGTTGCTCATTAATGATTAATATTCCTGTATTTTATCGTTGTAGAAACACGCATATATATTATGCATTTTGTTTCTAAGTAAATAATAAACGAGACATGTTAGATGCTACTTTGACATGGCCTTTTCTTTTTTTTTATTTTGTGATATATTTTATTCTGTCTTTTTGCTACCATTCAAAAATGCAGAAAATCAGCTGTGGGTTTATTTCTAGGATTACACTGTGACTCTAACAACATAGGAGTCTTGTTCCTCCCATTTTGTTTATCTGGTTTAAAAACCTTGTATTATAATATAAACTCCTTCCTCATACACACTTTCAGCATAAACTCTAAGCTAAGATTTTGCTTGTATTCTCTTAGAAAAATATTGATTAAAATAAGGTAAGCAAGAAAAGCTGCTGTGACATCAAAGTAATGCTTTCTTTCCCCAACATTATTTTAGGTGCAATACATATAACATTTAATACTTCAACTGTTTTCAAGTATACTGTTCAGTGCTATTAAATACATACATAATGTTGTTCTACATTACCATTATCCATCACCAGAAGTTTTTTTCATTTTATAAAATTGAAGCTCTATACCAATTTAAAAATAACTCCACATTGGTTCCTTCTCTCTAGTTCCTTGTACCCACCATTATACTCTCTGTCCTATCATTTTGACTATTCTATGTAACGTATATAAGTAGAGTCATACAGTATTAATCATTCAGTCACTGGCTTTTTTTACTCAGCATGATGCTTTTAAGTTACATCCAGGTTGTAGCATATGTCAAAATTTCCTCTGTTTTAAGGCTGAATAATATTGCAAAATAATAATAATAGTAATAATAATAACCCAATTAAAAAATTGGCAAGACTCTGAATAAGCATTTTTACAAAGAAGACATACAAATACAGGTACATGAAAAATTGCTCAACATCACTAATCATTAGGGAAATTAAGAAACAGAAGAAAATGACCCTGGCCAGTTTGGCTCAGCGGTTAGAGCATTGGCCCATGGACTAGAGAGTCCCGGGTTTGGTTCCCGCTAAGGGCATGTACCTCTATTGCAGTTTGTTCCTGGCCCCAGTTGGGGTTGTGTGGGTGGCAACCACTCGATGTGTCTCTCTCACATCAATGTTTATCTTTCTCTCTTCCTCCCTCTCTCTCTCCTGTTCTATCTTAAGATAAATGCAAAAATGTCCTCGTGTGAGGATAAAAAAAAATTAGAACAAAATGAACAACCTATGAGATACCACCTCATATCCACGAGATGACTACTGTTGAAAACAAGTGCTGGTTAAGATGTGGGGAAGTAGAACTCTTGCCCACTATTGGTGGAAATGTAAATTGGTACAGCTGTTACAAAAAACAATGTGATGGTTCCTTAATAAATTAAAAATAGAAAGAGAAACATCTGTAACAAAGATAAATAAATAAACATTATTAAAAAAGAAATTAAAAATAAAACTACCATATAATCTAGCAATTCCACTTCTGGATATATGTCTAAAAGAAATAAAGTCAGATTTTAATACTTCCATACTGATTGCAGCATTATTCCCTATAGCCAAAGTAAGGAGATAACCTATGTGTCCATTGACAGATGAATGCATAAAGAAAATATGATGGGGGGGAAGGTGGGGCAGGTATATGGATGCCTCTGTGTGTGTGTGTGTGTGTGTGTGTACAACCCTATATACAAAATGTAACATTATACAACCTTAGAAATGAAGGAAATACTGCCATTTGTAGCAACATGGATGAACCTAGAGGACATTATACTAAGTAAAATAAGCAGAAAAAAGAAAGACAAATGCTGCATGGTATCACTTATATGTTGCATCCATCAAAGAAGTCAAACTCATAATCAGAAAAGTAGTTGCCAGCACCTGTGAGGGTGAGGGACATAGGGAGATGTTGGTGAAGGAGCACAAACTTTCAGTTATATGATAAATAAGTTCTGAGAATCTAATGTGCAACATGGTGACTAAGTTGATAATGTATTATAAAACTGAAATTTGCTAAGTTAGTGGTAGAATGTGTGTTCCCACCAAAAATAAATAAGGGTAAATGTCCCAAGTGATGAATGTGTTAATTCACTCACTGGGGGAGGGGAATCTATTCACAATGTACATGTTTATCAATCATCACATCACACACTTAAAATATCTTATAATTATACGTGTTAAATATACCTCAGTAACACTGAAAAAAAAAAGTAAAATAGAAGAACAAGGAGGGAAAGAAGAAGGTAATTAACACAAATTGAACACAAGCTACATGCTAGCTTCCAGCCAGTCCTATATAATAATTACTTCATTTCAGCTTCCCAGCAGCCTTGAAACTTTGATATTCTTTTTTTCCAATTTAAAAGGCATATGATGTAAGTTTCGTGGCTTTGATAATATACTATAGTTATGTGAGATCTGTTATGGGGATCTGGATGATGGATGCACAGGACCTCTCTGTACTATTTTCACAGTTACAGGGAGTGTGTAATTATTTCAAAATAGAATGTTTAAACAATTTGAAGATCAGATCATTTGCAGAGGTAATTTTAAGTCTGCCTTTCCGATTTAGATGAGTTTTATTATTTTTCGTATTGCTTGATTGCCCTGGCTAGCATAGAAATGGTGACCCTGGGAATCCTTGCCTTGTCCATAGTCTTAGAGGAAAATCTTTGTAGTTCACCATTGGTTATAATTTTTGATGTAGGATTTTCATCTGTGGATTTTATTATATTGAGGTAGTTTCTTTCTATTCCTCATTTAAATAGTTTCACCATAACAGGGTTTTGAATTTTGTCAAATGGTTTTCTGCATCAACTGAAAGAATTTGTGTGTGTTTTCTTCATCTTGTTAATATGATCTATTATATTGGTGGATTTTCACACGTCATATCATCCTTACAAACCTGGAATAAATCCCACTTGTTTATAGATTGCAACCCTTCCAGTATGTTGCTATATTTGATTGGTTAGTATCTTGTTGAGAATTTTTGCATCGATGTTCTTAAGAGATATTGTTCTGTTATTTTTCTTGCATTTTCTTTTTCTGGCTTTGGCATCAGGGTAAATCTGCCCTCATGTAATGAGTTATGAAGTGTTGCCTCATCTTCCATTTTTGACAGTGTTTGAGAAGAACTGGTGTTAGTTTTTTTGTTTTTGTTTTTTTTCAGTGTTTGACAGAATTCAACAGGGAAGCCATCAGGTGGAAGGCCTTTTCATTATCAGGAGATTTTGGTTACTGACTTAATCTCCCTACTAGTTACAGGTCTGTTCAGATTTCTGATTTTTAATAATTTATTTTTGGTACATTTATGTTTCTAAAAATTTGTCCATTTCAGCTAGGTTATTGAATTTGTCTCTGCATACATTTTCATACTTCTCTTACATAATCTTTCTTTATTTCTGTAGAATTGGTAATGTCCCCACTTTCATTTCCGATTTTGGTCATTTGTCTTCTCTTCTTCTTGGTCCATCTAGCTCGAGGTCTGTCAATTTCATTAATCTTTTCAAATAACCAACTTCTGCTTTATTGATATATTCTATAGATTTTTTTTTTCTATTCTCTATTTAGTGTATCTGTGGTCTAATTTTTATTGTTCCCTGCATTCTACTACCTTTGGGTTTAGGTGGGTTTTATTCTAGTTACCTAAATTGTAAAATTAGGATCTTGATTAGATATCTTTCTTGTTTTTTAATATAGTGTTTATAGCTATAACATTTTCCCTATACACTGTTTTTACTGTGTTGTATACGTTTTGATGTGTTGTGTTTTCATTTTCATTTATCTCTGGTTTTGTTTTTGTTTTTGTTTTCAAAATTTTTCTTGAATTTCTTTTTTCATTCATTGCTTGTTAGTTGTGTGCTTAGTTTCCACAATTTTTTTTTTATTTTCATTTCTAATTTTAGCCCAGTGTGCTTTCAGATGGTGCTTTGTAAAGTATTTATCTTCCTAAACCTATTGAGATTTAACGTGTGGCTGAACATGTGGTCTACCCAGAAAAATATCTCATGTGCACTTAAGGATACGGTGTGCAAAGTTGTTGGGTAGAGATCTCTATGTATACTGCATCCATTTGTTTTATTGTATGGTTCATGTCGTTTATTTGCTTCCTTATCTTCTGTTGGGTGTTAAGGGTGGGATATGGACATCTCCAATTATTATTGTAGAACTTTCTATTTCTGCCTTTAATTCTGTACATTTTTTATTTATATTTTTGATGGTCTGCTATTAGGTATGTAAGCACTTATAACTATTTTATCTTCTTGATATATTAAAACTTTCATTACTATATAATTTTTTCTCTGTCTCTTACAAACTTTGTTTTAATATCTGAGTTTTAAGTGTCATTTCTGAGAGAGGCCTCTTGTTTACTCTAAGCAAAGTTCTCTACTTTGCTCAGTCACACTCTATCCACTAGCTTGTTTTACTATATTCATAGCATTTGTTATTTGAAATTAAGTAGGTTTATATATTTGTTTGCAGTAACTTATGCCTCCCTCATTAAAAAAATAAAATCAATAGAAGAAAGTTTATTTTCTTTCCAAATATAACACAATAGTCTAGTACTAAGTATGATATATATATCATAAAATCTGTTCAATGATGTAAACACTCCTAACCTCAAGCAATGTTTTTAGAATAGAAGAAATTAGAAAGAAGGAAAGAAAGAAAGAAAGAAAGAAAGAAAGAAAGAAAGAAAGAAAGAAAGAAGAAAGAAAGAAAGAAAGAAAGAAAGAAAGAAAGAAAGAAAGAAAGAAAGAAAGAAAAAAAAAAAGGTTATTTTGGGTAAACTAAATTGGAGAACAGTTGTTTTGTGGTTTTCTGACAATGTTTGGATATGCCATACCATCCAAAAAAATAACAAATATCAGGGTCAGAGAAACTATGAAGAAGTAAATTAACCATTTTTATCAGATTTGATTTCCAAAAAATAAAGAAAAATTTCTAAACCATATATATTTTCAATTATTATCCTGGAATTTAATTAAGGGTATGAATAAAAAATGCTGGAACTCTTCAGGTGTAGAAGTTAGGGCAAGACATGGGAGTGAATGGAATCACACAGGATAATATGGCTTCAAAGAGAAGATGGTCAAGGGCAGAGCTTTGAGGTATGTCAGAAAACTGAGGTCAGTGAATAAATTGAGGAGTAGAGACGTAAGAAATAAGTTGACATTCCTCTAGAGAAAGTGAAAGACTAGTTTAAAGATGTGGCATCAGTCAGTTTAGAGGAAAACTAAACTGAGGCTATTGGACTGAGGAATTAGATGGTCATCGATGACCATAAAAGAAAATTGACCTGGAATATTAACCAGAATGACATCAGTAAATACAAAACTAAGCAATGAGTGCTAAGAAATGGACAAACAATTGATAGGATACTATCTCTGATTAATGTGATATAAAGAAAAAAGAGAAGTACAAAATTCCACCAAGGTTTCAGGGATAGGAGACTAAATTCAGATGCAGTAAATTACGATGCATAAATAGTTTGTAGAGATTATAAACACTGGGCAATAAACTTGAAAATAATGTAATATTATGCTTTTATTTACATCCACTTAAACCTCCTTCAAATTCTATAGATGGCGAAAAGACACATGAAAGGATGCTCAACATCACTAATCATAAGGGGGATGAAGGTCAAATCCATTATGAGATATCACCTCACACCTATCAGAATGGCCATTATCAAAAAGACAACAAATAACAAGTGTGGGTGAGGATGTGGAGAAAAAGGGACCCTGTGCACCGCTGATGGGCTGCTGGAACCATAGAGCAGCAACTACGGGAGACAGTATGGAGGTTCCTCAAAGAATTAAAAACAGAACTACAGTATGATTCGCAGTTACATCTTTGGGTATTTATCTGAAGTAAACAAAAACACTAATTATAAAAGATATAGACACCCCTATGTTCACTGTGCAACATTAACCAAGATATGGCAGCAGCCTAGGTGTCCATCATTGCAAGAGTAGATAAAGTAAAGGTGGTACATATATTGAATGGAACGTTACTAAGTCACAAAAAATAAAGTCTTACCATTGTGATGGCGTGGATGGACTTAGAGAGTATTATGTTTAGTGAAATAAGGCAGACAGAGAAAGACAAGTATTGTATGATTTCATTCATATACGTAATCTAAAATTAAAAAAAAAAAAGACATAAGAAACAAGACGAAACAGAAGGCAACTCATAGATACAGAGAACAAACAAAGAGTTGCAGGGGGTAGGGGAGTAGGGGATTAGGTGGAAAAGAGGAAGGGGATTAAGTACAAACTTCCAGTTATAAAGTCACAGTAATACAATGTACAGCATAGGGAATAGAGTCAATAATATCTTAATAACTCTGGATGGTGATGGATAGTTACTAGATTTATTGTGGTGAATGCTTTGTAAGGAATATAAGTGTCACTATGTTGTGCATCTGAAACAAATATAGCATTGTGTGCCAAATATAATTAAGAATAAATTAAAAAATAAAATTATAGCCCTGGCTAGTGTGGCTCAGATGGTTGGAGCATCATCCCATAAACCAAAAGGTGTTGGTTCGATTCCCGGTCAGAGCACGTACCTAGGTTGAGGGTCTGATCCCCAGTGTGGATGTGTGCAGGAGGCAACCTATCAATGTTTCTCTCTCACATCTATGTTTCCCTCTCTCTCTCTTCCTCTCACTAAAATCAATTTTAAAAAATAAATAAAATAAAATTCTATTATTTAAGATTTTGAAAGAAATGGAATGAGAGCACATAAAAGCATATAACAAACAGAACACAACATAAAATATTCAATCAACTCTTGGTCTAGCAGTTGTTACTAACTTCTAATAAAATCTTAATTGCTAGCTCATATAATGGTATTAAAGCAGTGATTTTCAACTAGTAAGCCTTGGGAGGCAAACTATGTGCTATAAGAATTTTATAAGCCTACAATACCTGATGATTTAATGAGGGGCAATGACCTCTTTACCCTTAGACGGTCAGATAAAAATATGACAACAGCTAACACAATAGTCATTTGATGTGAATGAATCAAAATTATACCTTTTTTATGTCATATCATCAAAAAATATATATTTTTGGTATGCCACAGAATTTTAGTAATTAGTTTATGTGTTCCACGAGATGAAAAAGTTTCAAAATCACTGTATTAAAGAGATCCTTTATTCCATTTTCCTGCATTCTTTTTTTTTAAATTTTTTTTCCTTTATTGATTTTAGAGAGAGAGGTAAGAAGGAGAGAGAGATAGAAACATCAATGAGAGAGAACATCAATTGGCTGCCTCCTGCATGTCCCCCCATTTGGCCTACAACCTGGACATGTGCCCTGACCGGGAATTGAACTGGCAACCCCATGGTGCATAGATCGATGCTCAACCACTGAGCCACATTGGCCAGACCATTTTCCTACAATCTTAGTGAATAAATGTAATAGACTCATTCATCCTGGTTTATCTACAGAACAAGGATATTATAATTTTTGGGGGCTATGTAAATACATCCAAATGAAATTGAAATTTGAAATTCAAAGTACAAATCACTCATCTCGGTCATCTGAAGGTATCAGATGCAATTTGCCCTTTAACACAGAATGTGCCATTATAGACAAATCAGAATTTCAGATCTAGAAAATATTTTTAAACTTCATGGAGAGTGTATTATCTTCTCTTTACTGTTGTCACAAAAACAATATTAATAGTTCTGATAAGATTTAGTTAAAAATTTATATCTCAAGAAACGTTTCTCTGTATCCTTCCTTAGGGTGGTTGAGAGCATTATAATCCCCCCAAATTAACAAGAGAAATATTAAAATGCATAAGGTAAATGAAGTGTACTGAGACAAAATCCATTACTCAGTTCTTATAATTTTGATATGACTCCCCAAAATGATTGTATTGGTGCCCCCCAACACCATCCCATTTTTAAATCAGCCCATGATTTAGGGCATGCTGACGCAGCACTAGGAAATTCAAGCAACCACCTGATTTATTTACTTAGAACCTGAATCCTCTAAATCTAAGGCAATAACTATATGATTGAATTGCTATTTTCCTTTCATTATTAACAAACACATGATATACAACAAAATAAAATATATTACCTTTTTCTAACATTTTAATATTAAATCATAAATCTGAGTACCTGGTAACATTGATATGTAAACTGCAAGGGAATAAAATATACTGCCCTATTCCTGTAAACTATAATAATTATTTGGAAAATGGGAATGTTATAAACTGATTTGAAAATTGTACACACTCGGCATACATTCCTTCAAAATCTTTTTCTCTCACACACAGAAACATTTCAAAGTTTTACATACTGTTTTCTGCAAATACATCTAAGATTTCCAGGTCTGCATTTCACCCTCAGAATTTAGCCACCTTTCTCCCTATTGTAAGTTAAAGAAAAATCAGCTGCCAACGAGGCCAACATCTTAGCTGAGAGTAGCCTTAGAAAATAAATTGCCAGCTTCTATGTGTCCTTATTAAACTGGTATTTTTCACAAAATGAACACGGGATACCTAATTTGGGAAGTATCCGGTCCATGATTCTCACAACTAGTGTTTCTCTCACAGTATGACCTCAAGTTCTCTGTCCCATTTTAGATTGTAATCTGAACAGGGAACAATGAAGCAACACGCTCTTTGAGGAAAACTACCCGGTAACTAAAAACTATGTATATCAGGGAACCACTTGGAACAATAGGAAGTCTTAGCCAGGTTAAATGATCCGCTCCATGAATTTCTCTTCCTGTGTTGTTTCTTCCCCATGTAAAAGAGATTTATTGTACTCCACCCCGTATCTGGGATTTCAATTGCTTGATACATTCAGCTACATGGACAGCAACTGCATGAAACATTTAATAGAGTAAACATTCACACCTTTTAAGTATTCCTTGAGACTACTCTTTGGTGAAAACTGAAATGGATTTATAGAACACAGAGGTCTCAGAAATGTTTAGAAAAGAAGAGAGAGTGGTATGACCCTAGAGAAGTGATACTTGAATTTAAATCAATAATCTTTACCCAAAAGGAAACATCCCTCCCAAATTCTTCCATGAAGATCCAGTGCATGAACTGTTGTCAGGTCCCAATTGCTTTGAAAAGATCTGGAACTCCAGACAATTTAACATACTTTAAAAATTTAATCAGAATCGTGTCTTATAGCAAATGGGAAATTTAGAAAATTAATCAATGATTATTAAAAATTAATGTAATTTAGCCTTTTGACTAAAATACATATTTCCACAAAATATTGGCAGAACAGATTTAAAATATTTTTGTATATCTATAGACATTTATGGCTGAGAGATCATTAGAAATCATCTGGATACTTGTTTTACAGATGATGGATCAGGAAATGATGTTTATACTTTTGTTAATAGGAGGATGACAGAAAATGGGTCATTAGCTCTTTTTTTTTTTTTTTTTGAAATTTTTATTTATTTATTTTTTTGTTACAGATATTTTACCTTTTTACCCCATTGGCACCCCCCACCCCACCCTCCCTCTACCCTGTCCCTGGCTTAGTTGTCCATGTCCATTGGTCATGCATACATGCATATAAGTTCTGTGGTTTATCCCTTCCCACCCCCCCACCCCCCATCCCCTCTTCTGAGGGATGTCAGTCTGTGCCCCACTTCCATGTGTCTGGGTCTACTGTATTCCTCAGACTGTTATGTTCATTATATTCCGTATATAAGTGAGATCATGTGGTATTTGTCCTTCTCTGCTTGGCTTCTTTCACTTAGGATAATACTTTCCAGGTCCCTCCATGTCGTCTCAAAGGATAAGAGATCTTTCTTTCTTACCGCTGCATAGTATTCCATTGTGTATATGTACCACAGCTTTTTGATCCATTCGTCTACTGGTGGACACTTGGGCTGTTTCCAGATCTTAGCTATTGTAAATAGTGCTGCTATGAACATGGGGGTACATATATTCTTCCTGATTGGTGTTTCAGGCTTCCTAGGGTATATTCCCAGCAGTGGGATCACTGGGTCAAATGGAAGTTCAATATTTAATTTTTTGAGGTAGCACCATATTGTTTTCCATAGCGGCTGCACCAGTCTACATTCCCACCAGCAGTGTATTAGAGTCCCCTTTTCTCCACACCCTCGCCAACACTTGTTTGATGATTTGTTGATGGCGGCCATTCTGACAGGTGTGAGGTGATACCTCATTGTTGTTTTAATTTGCATCTCTCTGATGATTAGTGATGTTGAGCATTTCTTCATATGTCTCTTGGCCATTTGTATGTCCTGTTTGGAAAGGTGTCTATTCAGCTCCTCTGCCCATTTTTTAATTGGGTTCTTTGTCTTCCTTTTGTGGAGTTGTATGAGCACTCTGTATATATTGGAAATTAACCCCTTATCTGATACATCATTGGCAATGATGTTCTCCCATACAGTGGGTTGCCTTTCCATTTTGATGATTGTTTCTTTTGCTGTGCAGAAGCTTTTTAGTTTGATGTAGTCCCATGTGTTCATTTTCTCCTTTATTTCTGTTGCCTTAGGTGATGTATCAGTGAAAATTCTGCTCCGTATGATGTCCGAAATTTTGTTGCCTACATTTTCTTCTAGAATTTTTATGGATTCACGGGTCACACTTAAGTCTTTTATCCATTTTGAGTTTATTTTTGTGTATGGTGTAAGTTGATGGTCTAGTTTCATTTTTTTGCATGTAGCTGTCCAATTTTCCCAACACCATTTATTAAAGAGGCTGTCTTTACTCCACTGTATGCTCTTGCCACCTTTGTCAAATATTAATTGAGCGTATTGCCTTGGGTCCATTTCTGGGCTTTCAGTTCTGTTCCACTGGTCTATATGCCTGTTCTTGTGCCAGTACCAGGCTGTTTTGGTTACAGTCGCTTTGTAGTATAACCTGATATCTGGTATTGTGATCCCTCCAACTTTGTTCTTCTTTTTCAAGATTGCTGTGGCTATTCGGGGTCTTTTTTTGTTCCATATGAACTTTTGAAGTATTTGTTCTAGTTCTATGAAATATGTCGTTGGTATTTTGATGGGGATTGCATTGAATCTATAGATTGCTTTGGGTAGTATGGACATTTTAATTATGTTAATTCTTCCAATCCATGAACAGGGTATGTGCTTCCACTTTTTTATATCTTCCTCTATTTCTTTTTTCAATGACCTGTAGTTTTCTGCAAATAGGTCCTTTACTTCTTTGGTTAAGTTTATTCCTAGGTATCGTAATTTTTTTGGAGCGATGGTAAATGGGATTATTTTTTCCGTTTCTCTTTCTGTGAGCTCATCATTGATGTACAAGAATGCCGTCGATTTCTTGACGTTAATTTTGTATCCTGCTACTTTGCCAAATTCATTTATTAAGTCTAATAGATTTTTGATGGATTCTTTAGGGTTTTCTATGTATAATATCATGTCATCTGCAAATAATGACAGTTTCACTTCCTCCTTTCCAATTTGGATCCCTTTTATTTTTTCTTCACGTCTGATTGCTGTGGCTAAGACTTCCAGTACAATGTTAAATAAGAGTGGCGAAAGTGGACATCCCTGTCTTGTTCCTGTTCTTAATGGAAATGTTTTTAGTTTCTGTCCATTGAGTATGATGTTGGCTGTAGGTCTTTCATATATGGCCTTTATTATGTTGAGATATGATCCCTCTATTCCTACATTGCTGAGTGTTTTTATCAGAAATGGATGCTGGATTTTGTCGAATGCTTTTTCAGCATCTATTGATATGATCATGTGGTTTTTATTCTTCATTTTGTTTATGTGGTGTATCACGTTTATTGATTTGCGAATATTGTACCAGCCTTGCATCCCTGGAATGAATCCCACTTGGTCGTGGTGAATAATTTTTTTGATGTATTTCTGGATCCGATTTGCTAGTATTTTGTTCAGGATTTTGGCGTCTATGTTCATCAGGGATATTGGCCTGTAGTTTTCTTTCTTCGTAGTGTCTTTTTCTGGTTTTGGAATTAGAATTATGCTGGCCTCATAGAATGTGGTTGGAAGTCTTCCTTCTTCTTGAATTTTTTGAAATAGTTTGAGGAGAATGGGTGTTAGTTCTTTTTTGAATGTTCGGTAAAACTCCCCTGTGAAACCATCTGGGCCTGGGCTTTTGTTTGCTGGGAGAGTCTTGATTACCTCTTCAATTTCCTTAGTTGTTATTGGTCTGTTCAAGTTTTCTATCTCTTCCGGGAATAGTTTTGGGAGACTGTGTGTTTCTAGAAATTTGTCCATTTCGCTGAGATTGTTGAATTTGTTGCCATATAGTTGTTCATAGTAGTTGTTAACGATCTTTTGTATTTCCGTGGTGTTGGTTGTTACTTCTCCTCTTTCATTTCTGATTTTGTGTATTTGGGTTCTCTCTCTTTGTTTCTTGGTGAGTCTAGCTAAGGGTCCATCTATCTTGTTTATCTTTTCGAAAAACCAGCTCTTTGTTTCATTGATCCTTTGAATTGTTTTTTTGGTCTCTATGTCATTTATTTCTGCTCTGATCTTTACTATTTCCTTCCTTCTACTTGCTCTGGGGTTTTCTTTTTGTTTGCTTTCTAATTCTTTAAGCTGTGAGGTTAGACAGTCAATTAGAAATTTTTCTTGTTTTTTGAGGTAGGCCTGTAGTGCTATGAACTTCCCTCTCAGAACTGCTTTCGCTGCATCCCATAGATTTTGTGTTGTTGTGTGTTCATTTTCATTGGTTTCCAGGAAGTTTTTAATTTCTTCCTTGATCTCCTCGGTGACCCATTCATTGTTTAATAACATGCTATTTAGCCTCCATGTGTTGAAATGTCTTTGCATGTTCTTGTTGCAATTGATTTCTAGTTTCATGCCATTGTGATCTGAGAAGATGCTTGATATGATTTCAATCTTCTTGAACTTGTAGAGATTTAGTTTGTGTCCTATCATGTGGTCTATCTTTGAGAATGTCCCATGTGCACTTGAGAAGAATGTGTATTCTGTAGTTTTGGGGTGTAATTCTCTGTAGATATCTATTAAATCCATTTGGTCTAGTGCTTCATTTAGAGTCTCTGTTTCCTTGCTAATTTTTTGCCTAGAGGATCTATCCAGTGCTGTCAACGGGGTGTTGAAGTCCCCTGCTATGATTGTATTGTTGTCGATTTCTCCTTGGAAGTCCTCCAGAAGATTTTTAATATATTTTGGTGCTCCTATATTGGGTGCATATATGTTTATCAAGGTT
The DNA here is from genome assembly GCF_014108415.1 of Molossus molossus. NCBI lineage: Eukaryota > Metazoa > Chordata > Mammalia > Chiroptera > Molossidae > Molossus > Molossus molossus. Next base: position 24,020,173 of record NW_023425366.1, on the reverse strand, counting down.
ATATCTTCCTGATGGATAGATCCTTTCAATATTATGTAGTGGCCGTCTTTGTCTCTAGTTATGGTCTTCATTTTGAAATTTATTTTATCAGATATGAGAATTGCTACCCCGGCTTTTTTTTGCTTTCCATTTGCTTGGAAAATTTTTTTCCATCCCTTCACTTTCAACCTATGTGAGTCTTTTGTTGAGAGGTGGGTCTCTTGTAAACAACATATAGATGAGTCATGCTTTCTTATCCAATCAGCTACTCTGTGTCTCTTTATGGGAGCATTCAATCCATTTACATTTAAGGTGATTATTGATATGTACTTATTTATTGCCATTTTTGTTTAGTGTGGTTCTATTTTTCTTCCCATTTCTACTGCTAATTACAGCAGTCCTTTTAACATTTCTTGCAGTGCTGGTTTGGTGCTAATGTATTCCCTTAGCTTTTTTTTGTCTGGGAAGCTCTTTATTTGATCTTCTATTTTGAATGATAGCCTTGCTGGGTAGAGTAGTCTTGGATTCAGATTCTTGGTTTTCATGACTTTGATTACTTCATGCCATTCTCTTCTGGCCTGTAGTGTTTCTTGTGAGAAGTCAGCTGAGAGCCTTATGGGGTTCCCTTTGTAGGTAACCTGTTGCTTATCTCTTGCTGCTTTTAGGATTCTCTCTTTGTCTTTAATTTGTGGCATTTTAATTACTATGTGTCTTGGTGTGGGCCTGTTTGGGTTCTTCTTACTTGGGACTCTCTGTGCTTCTTGAACTTGAATGCCTTCTTCCTTCACCAAATTAGGGAAGTTTTCTCTCACTATTTTTTTGAATATATTCTCTATCCCTTGCTCCTTTTCTTCTTCTTCGGGGACTCCTATGATGCGAATATTATTACGTTTCCAGGTGTCCCATAGTTCTCTTAAGCTGTCTTCCTGTTTTTTAATAGTTTTTTCCTTTTGTTTTTCTGATTGGTTGATTTTTTCTACCTTGTCTTCTAATTCACTGATCCGGTCCTCAGCTTCCCCTACTCTGCTTTTTAAACCTTCCAATGTGTTTTTCATTTCGGATATGTCATTTTTTATCTCTTCTTGTTGGTTTTTAATTTCCATTTGGCTTATTTTCAGTGTCTCTATGTCCTTACTCATGCTGTTCAGCTTCCTCAAGATCATGGCTCTGAATTCTAGCTCTGTTAACATGCCTAATTGCTCCACATTGATCTCATCTTCGGTGGAGGTGTCTTGCTCTTTCATTTGGCTTCTGTTTCTGTGTTTCACCATTTTGGCTATCACTGTGGGCTTTGGAGCCTGTCAAGTTCTCCCTGTGGGTGTTGGTGTTCTGCTGTTTGTGGCTCCCTCTCCTGTGTTTAGATGAATGAGGGAGGACCCACGTTGAACACCACTGTCAAGTCTTACTTTCCTGATTAAAGTTGCCAGCCCAGGAAACGTACTGTTATCCTCTAGCTTTTTGCCTGGAGGCTAGCAGTCTAGGTTAATTGATCAGTTTTGGGTTGTCAGTTGATTGAAAAACTCCCTCTGGTGCTCAGCCAAGGGGCTTTCAGGAGGGTGGGGCAGATGCTGGTTGTTAGTGAGCCTCAATTAGCACTTCAATGGCCCACAGGGTGGGGTTGGATCTCCGAGGGAGGGGCTGCTGCCTCTCTCAGAGCCCTGGGAAGGAGCAATGTGGAGAGGTCCCCAGTGGCTGCACTCAGCCAAAGCTCCGAGCGCCCTCCAAACCCCGAGTGTCCCGACACAGTTCCAGTCCAGTCCGCCCTCCCTCCGCCGGAGCCCAAGGTGAGTGGCTGTGGCTGTTTCAGCCTCTGTCCCAGCTGCGCTGCGGGGCCGCCTGGGAGTGTAACCCGCGGGCGCCGCTTATAGCTCAGGCCGCTGCCGAGCTGCCGACCGTGGGCTCCCAGCCCCCATCTCGCGCCTTCGCAAGCCTACCGGGATCGAGTCAGTGTCCCTCGTTGTATGGTCCTCGCAAGCTGCTTTTCTGTTGCTTTTTCCTGTCGATTTGTCTGTGTTATAGTTGTAATTCCAGTTTGGTTCTGGGAGACGGTCTGTGTAGCTCCGTTCACTCCGCCGCCATTTTTCGGTTCGCGGGTCATTAGCTCTTAATCATGCTTTCAATGTTTTCTCATTATTGAGGGTATTAGAAAATATGTCCATCAAAAGACTTTAGAATTATTAGTCATAACTTCGGAATGCTCTAAAAATTAAGAACTAGCAAAATTATTATTTTAATTAAGAATTTTTAGATGAGACCTAATCCAAATGTCAATCTTTACCAGTTCATAACCTATACAGTTTTTCTGCTATGGGTTCTGGCACTACTGAGTACATATAATTTCATTTCAATGTATTTGCATTTGCAGTGGGCATTTTTGATATGTCCTCCTTTGAAATATCAGCTGAGACTTTTCTTAAGTCTCTCCTAGCATCAGATTTATACTCACAGTCATCTGAAATTTGAGAAATATATTCTTAGGTGAAAGTAACATTTTTAAATTTTGTGAATTGCAAAACATCTTTTGTAACCTGACCTAATATTTTTTATTCACTTTATATTCACAAAATATAAGAAATATTTTTCTTTCTTTTCTTTGTCCCCCCCCCCCTTTTTTTTTTTAATAGGAGTAGGAATGCAGTACTATACCCTACTTTGCATACCAAATGTCCTCATATAAATGTTATTTTACATGTATTTCCCCCTTGAGAACAATACTCAGGGAATTTTCCAATGCAAACTTTAACTGCATTTTGAAGTAAAATTAAAATTATTTTAATAAAGGCAATTTTCTTATGTTGCTGAGCCATAGGAACCATGCTTACTAATGGAGTGTTTATGTAATTTTTCTTAATTAAATATGCAATTTAGAAATCTCCAGAATAAGGGAGAAAAACCAGTGTATACTAGTACACGATAGGTATATTTGCCACAGAAATATTTGTATCAGAGTAACCACATTTCTAATACACAGCATTTGTTGCAAACAAAAAATAAGGAAACACAAAAAGAATGAGGTAAAAAAAAATGAAAAGATGTTGAGAAAAAATAGTACTAATAAATTTGCTTTTCTCATTATTTTCAGGCACATCTATATGCCTACTAAAATGATATTTATTGTGAGATTCGGTGGATGCCCTGGCTAATCTTATCATTTATACTGAAAAAGTATTTCCTCATTTAAAACCAATTTCTTTAGTAGGACACCATTTTGAAGAATCTATTTTCTGGATTGACTATTGATGTTGGGCTGAATTTGCCTTTAAGAAATCAGAAACGGTCAGACACATAAATTCTGCCTCAAATATAACAGCCATCTTCAGTTTGAGCAAATTGTATTAAAATAACCCAAGTCTGATAACTGGTTGTAAGTGAATCTGGTCCTTTTTTCCAGTAATCATTTAAATACAATAATAATAGCCTAGCTGGTGTGGCTCAGTTGGTTGAGTATTCCATGGACTGAGAAATTGCAGGTTGATTCCTGGTCAGGACACATGCCTGGGTTGAGGGCTCGATCCCCCTATGGGGCATAAGGGGTAATCAATTGATGTTTCTCTCATGGATATTTCTATCCATGGATATTTCTATCCATAAATCAATTTTAAAGCATATTAAATGTATATATATATATATAATAATGATAGTTATTCATGTATATACAGATATACAGCTGGTAATACGGATCACACATTTGGATTTCTCTGCTACCATAATATCTAGGTTCTTACATATGCACAATTACCATATGTCCTGTCTCTTGCATTTACTTTTTAGTGTTTTTACTAGCATTTTTTAATAGCTGATCGCAATATAGTTTGAAACTGACTGTTGACCCACTAATAACTACTTCTTGAAAATAATGTCTTGTGCATAGATTTGAAAATAATTGCTTTGGGCTTTGGGGACAAAATAGCTAAATAAAATATCTAAATACTCCTTGAAATAAGTAAGTCAAATAATAAAGTTACATTCCAAATTAACAGTTATAAAAAAAAACAACATATTTGCATTTAGATGACAGGAGAGACCTTCAGAATATGAACCAATAAAGAAACATACTCTTGTTTCTCTTTGGATAATAAACGATGATTATATTTGTCCTTTCAAAATTAGGTAGGAATATGAATGACCCTATAATTAGAATAGGCAATGCACATCACCACATGAGAATGTTTTAATGCACTGTTTTTGTATCAATAAGGTTGTTAATTTATTATTATTTGAAACCTCTGCAGTGAAATATTCTGAAGGGCTATGGTTAGCTCAACATTGAAATAGTAGAGCTATACTTGTTATATATATATATATATATATATATATATATATATATATATATATATGAAATTGTATATTTTAATACATATTAACTATAATTTACTTTTATTAAAAAAAGAGAAAATACCTATATTATTGTCTGTAATTATTTCCATTATCAGTGAAGTAATATGTTGATTTTAATTTTCATTTTTTCATACAGAGCATCCTGAACCTGTATGGATATATATCCCCTGGGATGGAAAATAGAAGGGTGAAAAATATCCTGGAGAAGTAAATCATAGCGATAACCTGTGCACACCACTGCTTTTCACTTCTATAGGCCTGTCTTGATCATGACTAGAATTGTGTGGGTCAAGCCAAGAAAGGTCACATATGACAAATCTCCCATTAATTCCTCGGGTCTTTGGATCACATTCAAAGGAAATGACATTAAGCCCTGGAGAGTGTTATAACTGTAATAACAGAGTCTGGTCATGAGATAGGGCCTTTACATTTTTAGATCAGGATAGAAATTAAAAACTAAACGGACATTAGAATATAACTTTCAATCATAATTTTCACATGAAGAGAAGGCTAAAAAGTTTGTACAAATTTCAAGGTGGAATAGACGAAATAGAATCCAGTTCTATTTCTGTCCCAAAGTCTGTGATCTTTCCAGTATAAATTTTCACTCTGTTGATGACATTCAGGTGAGACCATAATAAGAAAATCTATTAATTTTATATTAAAATTTACCCTTTATATAAGGAGCCATTAAACATACATTAGTAGGCATTACAATACATTAATATCTTTAAATAGATTCCAAAGGAGTAAACGAGATCAAGTTGTAAAAGGAAGTACAATGACTAGGTACTGTGATTAATTAAAGATAAGTAATGCATCTGAGCAGTGTGCATGGTTTGGGGCTTCCTCGACTACATACATGAGTACTTGATTTCCCAATATATTTTAATAAATCTCTCAAGTTTGCATTTCTTTGCTCTACATACCTTCCAAAAGAGGTAAATGTTTATAGAGAATATTTAAAAATATTTACATAGCAAAAGTGTAGAATGAGGTTACTAAAGTTTTATCGACTTTTCAATATCAACTTATTATGTGAGAATTAACATTTTTCTTTTCTGTATAATTAGATAATTAAAAATAACAAAATATGGATCACCAGTCTTTCAACATTATTTCCACGATTGATTTTAAAAAATGTATTACACATCTTTGTAAATCATTTGTAATGGTTAGCAAAGAATGCCAAATGCATGATAATCCAATTGGTTTGAATTATGCTAGGTCTTTACTACTGAGAATAATGGAACGACATTCCTGTGCCTTTGACACTGAGGTTGATATCAACACTCTCTTGCATCCCATAGTCCATTAAGATAATTAGAAGGTTTTATAAAATACACTATGTATGCAACTGCTTGGTTCAGCTTGCATCCCTGAAACTTGGAGTATATAAAATCAATCTTCTAAATATCTCTATAAAACAGGTAGAAGTCTCCTTTACAAAGCAATTCTTGAGCTTAAGGTTTGTTTTACTCTTATATAAACCTTGGCAGGTTGCACTTGTCAGAAAACTTCATAACCTAACAATAACCTTTTGCTATCCTTTACGTGGTACTATCCTGACAAACTGCCGCGCTGTTCAGCTGAAGATGATTGATGACACAGCAAACTGCCAATGCAGAGTTTAGGAGAATACACCCCATCAATGAACTTCAGGTCACTCCATATCAGTTTCTGGGGCTGGAACGGCAGGAGTCCCTCAAGGATTTTGATTTACAGGCTGTTAAATGCCAGAGACAAAAGTCCAAACATGAGTGTGTGAAAAAAACAACAATACCATTTTTCTCCAAATTTAGTTTATGTGACTAATGGTTGTTGGGAAGGGTGGGTTGTTTTTAAAAATTTGGAGGATGTCCTGCCCTGTTTGGCTCAGTGCTTAGAACGTAGGCCTGCGCAGACCAAAGAGTCGAGGGATGGATTCCAGTTAAGGGCATGTACCTTGGTTGTGGTTGGTCCCTGACCCTGGGTGGGGTTGTGCAGGAAGCAACCAGTTGATGTGTCCCTCTCACATAGATGTTTCTCTCTCTCTCCTTCCCTCACACTCTATCTGAAGATAAATGGAAAAATATATTCGGGTGAGGATTAAAAACAAATAAATAAAAATCTGGAAGAAAAAATGAGGACTATAGCAGCCTTTTCAATGTACAAAAGTAAAATACTGTTTACAAAAGCGCTTACTAAAAGGAAGTATGGTTTATTTGAAGCAGTTAATTAGTAATGTTACATTTTATCATTATACTTATCATAATTGTTAGTTACTTTTAAATGAATAGCCATCAATATTTGGATATTTTATCCCACCAAAACAAAACAAACAAACAAAAATCACACACACACAAAAGAAATACTTTCACCATGATATTTTCTTCAATTATTCAGTTTCACATGGGATGTAAACTGAGTCAATAGTCCAAAATAATAGGCTCTGTTAGGTTGAGATTTTATTCTGTCATTAAAAGTCAGCCAGTGCAGGAGAACAAAGAGTAATTCATATGTTTGTGAGTAGATTTTTATTAGGGGTTCAAAACTTAAAATCTTCCACTTCTTTGTATGTATTTTGGCAAACATTTGCAGGACTGGAAGATTGACTTAATCATAGCACTCCCACTCAATCAGCTTCACGAGCTCCCCTGTGGAAGGTGAGGGAGCAGGTGATGAGGAAGAGAGTCAATAAGAAAAAATCAGCCAGATTGACCCACTTTACTTCAATTTAGTAGTGTCATAAAGCTGTAAGGTTGCCTACTGTATAGTGAAGATGTTCACATATGAAGAGCTCATCACAGAAAAGGACTTTATCAGTTAGAGGAAAAACCAATAGTTTGAAAATGCTTGTCAGACCTTTTGTAATGTTATCCAACAAGCTGTTAACAGCACACGTGTTTGTATGTGTAAGCGTATCTCTACCAAATGGAAAAACACATTATTTATATATATATCTGTGTGTGTACATATATATATACATATATATTTATACACACACACACACACACACACACACATATAGGGGCCATCTATACACAACATGTTTTGCCAAGACCGGGGGACATTAGCAGTTTATGTCATACTGTGTGCAGGCACACATACTACAATACTTTTGAAAAATAGTTTTCTGCTACTTATATATTCAACAACAACAACAAAACCCAACAAATCTGTCACATACATTCATGGTATAAAGATATGATTTTATTTCTGTTTTCAAATCACTAAATAGTACTCTATAATTTATATAAAACAACATTAATTGAATAAGCTATTAAAAATATTTTTGAACCCTGGCCAGTGTGGCTGAGTTATTGAACACCATCTCATACACTGAGAGGTCGCTGGTTTGATCTCGGCTAGGGCACGTGCCCAGGTTGCGGGTTGGATATCTGGTGGGGGTTGGTACAGGAGATAGCTGATCTATGTTTCCTTTTCTCTTGATGTTTTTCTCTTTATCTCACCCTTTCTCTCTCTCTCAAATTAATAAAACATAATATACATACATACATATTTTTTGGATGTGTTCTGGCTGCTGGCTCAGTTAGACGGAGCATCATACTGTGCACCAAAAGGCTGGGGGTTTGATTCACAGTCAGGGCACGTACCTAGGTTGCAGGTTTGATTCCTGGTTGGGGCACATATGGAGGCAACCAACCTATGTTTCCCCTGCTCTTTCTCTCCCTTCCCCTTTCTCTAAAATCAATAAAAATATTGTCGAGTGAGAATTATTTTTTAATGTGATATCTCAAGGATAGAGTTTTATTTAAATAAGATAAAGACATGTAGCATTTACTAATACTATTTTACTCAATTTTAAGGCTAGTTGTCTCTAGATTGTTACTTATGTTTGCATAAACCTATACTGTGAGATAATTTTGTGATTATTTGATTTTTAAAAAAATCCCTTACTATGAGTTATATTCTGTCCCTCAAAAAGAAAGGACATATTTGGGGGGAGGGATTAATGAATAGACAAAACAGAGAGAATTTTTAAAGCAATGAGAATACTCTGGGTCATACTACAAATGGTGGACACATATCATTGTAAATTTGTCCAAATCCATAGAATGTGCATCACCAAGGCTGACCTCTAAACTATGGATTTGGGGTAATAATGATGAGTCAACAATATAGGTTCATTAATTGTAGCAAATGCACCCATCTGTTGGGAGATGTTAATTATGGGGGAATCTACACATGTGTTAGGACCGGAGGGGTATGGGAAATCTCTGCACCTTTTGCTTAATTTTGCTGTAAACCTAAATCTACTCTTGAGAACAACTCTTCACAGATGCAGAGAAAAAATTTATAGTTGCCAAATAGGAGGGGCAATTAGGGTGACGGGTAAAAAGGGGAAAGTGATTAAAAAGAATATATTACCAGTTTTTAAAATAGTTATGAACTTCTGCCTTGGTCGGTTTTGCTCAGTGGTTAGAGCACCAGCCTGCGGTCCACAGAGACCTGGGTTCGGTTCCCAATAAGGGCCTGTACCTCGGCTGCATTTTATCCCTGGCCCTGGTTGGGTCATGCGGGTGGCAGCCACTCGATGTGTCCCTTTCACTTCGATGTTTCTCTCACTCTCTTCCTCTCTCTCCCTCCTGCTCTATCTGAATAAAAAATGGAAAAATGTCCTCGGGTGAGGATTTTCCTCTTTAAAACAAACAAAAAAAAGTTATGAACTTCTAAAGTACAGCATAGGGAATATAGTCAATAACATTGCAATAACTATGTATGCTGTCCAATGAGTAGTAGACTTATGGGAGTGATAATTTCATAAAGTATATAATGTCTAATCACTATGTTGCATGCCTGAAACTAATATAATATTGTATATCAACTGTACTTAAAAAATGCATTTTAAGATATGTATTAAAAAAAAGAAGATATAGTATTGAATCTAACACCCAGTATCTCAGAATGTAATGTTATTCGGAAGTAGAGTTTTTACAGAGGTAATTCAGTTAAAATGAAGTCACGAGGGATGGTTCTAGTGCAATGTGATCAGTGTCTTTATAAAAAAATTGCTAAATACTAAATGAAAGAGAAATACACACAGAGGAAAGACCATGTGTAGACACGGAGAGAACACTGTCTACCAGCCAGGAAACGCGTGAAGCTGCCAGAAGCTAGGAGAAAGTCATAGAACAGATTCTTCCTCAGCCCTCAGAAGAAACTAACCCTGCCAATACCTTGATTTTGGACTTAGAGGCTCCAAAAATGTGAGACAATGCATTTCTGTTGTGTTAGGCATCCGGATTTTTGTACTTCATGCAGCAGTTCTAGGAAACAAATATACCCCCTTTCTCAGGATTTGGTAAATAAGTCGATTGCTTTATAAAACATATCATAAATCTTCATTAAGTATATACAATTTTAAGACAATTATTGACAACAACAAAAAAAAAGACCATGGTACACATTATTTAAACAAAGATTTAGAGAGGGTCAACGAGCACTTAGAAATGGAATTGTCCTAGCAGAGGTGGGGGGGCCTTTTCTGTGCTAAGGGCCATTTGGATATTTATAACATAAATTGCAGGCCATACAAAATTATCAACTTAAAAATTAGCTTGCTATATTTGGTCAGGCTAATTTGGTGAAGCGTGTGATGTTAGCTGGCATTGATTTTGTAGACCTTATATGGCCCATGGGCCAGATGTTCTCCACCCCTGATTAGAGGTTGCTGCAGTTTTGAGTTGGGTAAAGAGAAAGAACAGACTTACTGAGAGGGGGAAGCAATAATGTATATAAGGGTTAATTAACCGTAAGTTAAAGTGTAAAGCTCTTATTGTTCATGAATGTCTTAGAATAAACAGCAGACACCTGTAATCAGGATAGTGGTCCCTTTCATTATAGTTCATAGACTTAATGTGTCTTAAATATAATTATGAGGAATAAATAGTATACATAATCTGCCACAATAATACAGTGAGCATGGCATTTGGCAAATTTAAAGATATCACAAGTAGATTGTTCTAATATATGGGCAAAGCAATGAATGTGACTAAAAGAGAATGAATAACCCAGAGATTAGATGAAAAATGTAGTTGAAAAAATATTGAACAGACACCATAACCATTACTATTCTCACTCATAATGTTACAGGATAGGAGAGGGTCTGTCTTCCCCAGTTGCAAGTAGAAGCTGGTTCCTTGGGGTACCACAGAATAAGCATTTCTGGAGGACCCCAGAGGAGGATGAGGTATAGTAGAAAGCTTTATTTCCATGGAATTACAACCCTAGGTTTCCAGAGTCCCATTTTCCTTAGTCCAGTCATAGAAGAAGTATAGCTGGGACTTCAGTGGAGCTAAAATCAGAGTCAGTGTTCAGAGCTTCCTTTCCATGTTGGAGCCAGGTCCAGTCCAGCAACAGGCCAGTTTAGCTTTCTTTCCCTGCTTCAGTCCACTAGTCCATTTCATGTGGGGTCCGCATGGCCATGGACCATAGGGACAAAGGAAAAAGAGCCCCACAAGCTCAGAGTCAAGCACTGCAAGAGTAACAAGAGTGCAGAGCAACAGAGAGCAAACTCCCTTGTTTAGGGGATTATATATCACCAAATTTTCACAGGCATGCAATGGCTCCACCCATTCTGGCCTGTGATCTCTGTTTTCAGGTTTGACTGACAGTAAACACCTTGGCTATGTCACACCTTCCTTACTAGGCATGCATTTACTTTCTCTTTGTTGGATCCTCTCCCCAAATGTTTTGCAGGGGATAGGCTGGTTTTCCTTGGGGAGCATGAAGTTGCAGCTTCCTGGTGAAGCTGCTCAAATGACACGCTTACAATGTCTGGCCTCCCCCCTTTGCCCCTTTTCTATTATTAATAACTACCTAATTATAATGGTATCATCAGCAACATTGAATGCGCCAAACACCTATTTTATGGCACCCACTAAACTTGACAAATTACAAATGCCATTTCAATATTTGAGAATTATTTCAAATATTGACTCCCTAATGTCGATTTGAGACTGATAAAAACATAGGTATGACTGATACAATGGTGTTGTAGCCCCTTCCAGCAACTGGGTCCAGAATGGTTATGTAATCCAGTTCTGGTCATTAATGTCCAATGACAGTGTTGCTAGAGATTTCCGGAAATATACTTTCTCAATCTTAAACAGAACACCTACAGAAATACAGATTATTTCTTTTCTGCTGGATGTGACTAAGGAAGCATTTGGTCCTGAAAGTTTCTGGCCAGGAACTTCTGTTCATGGAGGAAGCTAGCCTTAGAGGTATGGTCAGCATATGGAAGAACATGAAGACTGGACAATAGAAGGGGAACAGGGCCAGAACTCAGATTAGCTCTGATCAAGAGTCTGAGGTATCCCAAATCCCTCTTTCGTGAGTTATTAACGTTCTTTATTGTTAAAGCTTTTCTCCAGTTGGTTTTTCTATAACTTGTCACTAAAAACATGCTAACAAATAGAACTATTTCAATTTTATACATGAACAAAGCAAATTCCAATGGTGAGTTAAATCGCCCATGATCACAATGCTAGAAGTTGGTCTATTGTCTTTAATCCTAGTCTTCATGGTTCACTACTTACCCCTCATTCCTTTCTAAAAAGATCTAAAAGGGGTCTTGATTCTAACACCGAAACATTTAGATTGATTATGATTTGGTGCCCACTTACTTTTGAATAAAAAAATGCTTGACAAAAACCCAGTTTATAATGCTGGCTTTTCTGGTATCCTTGTAAGATAAGAACACAGAAGAGAGAGAAACTACTATATAGTTCTGAAGGGTACAGAGATATTTTTGGGGTGGGGAAATAGCTCAATTTATTATGCTTATTTTGTTAAATCCTAAATTTTGCAGCCATGATTTAATGATAAATATTATCGAGTAAACATTTAGTTCTGAATATACAAGGTAAAGCAAACCCAACAGTAAGTTTAAAAAACTTTCTAGTGCAAAATACAATATAGTTGCATGGTACAATAGAACATTTGAATTGTCTTTGTAGACTTTCCTAAATTTCTTTATCTTGTTTTTTAAACTACATGTTAACTACACGGTCTAATGACAAACAGCAATATTCTTTAGTCTGTTTGTAAACAAAAAACTTGGAAAATTACCTCCCACATGTTCTTCTCAGTTTGGTTCTTACCATAGTAGTTGAAATAAACCTATATAAACATTTCTTCTGTATTAACCTATATATTAATAGTTTCAATAAATCTATGTAACTATATTTCTTTAATATAAATCTTTCTAGTGTTTGAAGATCAACAAATCAAATGCTAAGAAAATTAATGCATTTTAGTTTGCAATTGTTGCATTTTAATTTAGAGTAAATATTGCTAACATTTTGGATAAGTGCTATTTATATAGAAAACATTAAAATGAAAACCCCAGAGAACTATCTCATTTTAATCTGGTTCTTATTTTTAAAAATTATCAAAAATTTGGCACAATTACAAAGAACTACCACTTCGTCTGCCATTATATTATTTCATAGCAATATTACTGTTATTATAAAACTTCCCTAGAGTGGAGCAGTGGCCAAATATCCTTACTTGGACCCTAAGTACTTGGGGTAATAAAACTTTGCTGCCTGTAAAATACTTTATTTGATGATCATTTAAAATTTACTTGAGTTTTGCCACAGTGCTTGTTACTAGTTTCATCATAACTTGGTGCAGTTAACAGACAATCATCAAAGTGACCATACTTTCAAAGCTTTTGCATTTGGAGAAAAATAATCCTTTGAAATACACACTTAAAACATCTGAACTGTCAATAGATTAAATACAATTTTAGATATAGTTCTTAGATACAACTATACATGTTAGTAATACTAAGTAAGTGTGGGAGTTTGAAAAGGTCTATAAATGAATACAGGAAATAAAAAAATTTAAGGATCTGTGATAAAAAGATACAAACATGTTGACGTTCTTTATATCTTTGGAATAAGCTGTGTCTATTAACTGATTGTTGTTGGAGAGTAGATAGAAAGAACTTTGGTGACTATAGAAAATAGTAAAAGTGTTATACCATGAGAAACTTTCAGTGGACTAAAATGCATGTGTATTTGAAATTGTTTAAGGAGAACAATTCCAAAAAAGATGTATGTAGACCAAAAAAGAATCAATTTCCCTTTCAAACCTATGACTCTGTGCCATGGCGCCAATTCCTTCAGGATATTCATGACCTTCCAATATTCAGGGATCATAATATGAATGTAAAGGTGAAGGCAAAATGGTGTTTCTATTTTTTTATTAATTTGTTTTTGTTACAAATGTTTCTCCTTTTTCCCCCATTGACACCCTTCTCCCCATCCTCTTTGCCCCTTCCCCAGCTTTGTTGTCCAGGTCCATTGGTCATACATACATGCATATAAATTCTGTGGTTTATCTCTTCTCCCTCCAATCCCCCCTCCTCTGAGGTTTGTCAGTCTGTACCCCACCTCTATGTCTCTGGGTCAATTTTGTTCATCAGTTTGTTTAGTTCATTATATTCCACACAAAAAAAAATGAGATCATGTGATATTTGTCTTTCTCTGCTTGGCTTGTTTTGCTTAGCATAATACTCAAAATGACTTTTTTAAAGTTAGACTTAATATGCAAAAAGTATGTAAAATAAAGACTTCAATATGACTTTAAAATTATTATAGCTTAGCTAATACTCGTTGTTTATTGTTTTTTCTTATTTCTGGATATCCTGTTTTTTGTAATTGCTAATTTACTTGAACTATTAGACTACCAGTGACTTCTTTATTCATTTATTATAATCGGGTTGTTCTATGCTTTGTTAGATGCATCTTAAAAAGATTATCATATAAATCTGTAACAATCCCCTACTTTGTATTTTTGGAAGACTTACACATTGTTTGCATTTGCTTAAAATGAAGACAGGAGGTGATTTAAAACAAATAAATAAAATAAAACTGTTCAATAGAAATAACATTCAAGTATCACAGTACCTTGATAACATTAAGCAAAAGATCCTAAGATCTGGCATAGCCAGAGCTGAAGTTTCAATGATTACAGGAAAGGATATAATCAAATCAAGAGGCTTTGTTTTGCTGTCTCACCATGTAATATTGTAACCAAAGTTAAAGAAAGATATTGATTTTTTCTGCTACCACACTTGATTGAAATACTGTTAAGGGATTTTATTATTAAGGTGGTTGCATTTTTCTTTCAGTGCAAAGTGCTGCATCCGTGCAAACTAACACAGAAATATGTCAACGGGGCATAAAGAATCTAGCTTTGTTCAGATAGCTGAAAAGCATATTGCCCATCTGCCCTTGTATTGTAGATTGTCATTCTACATGACTCCACTGGATGCAAAATAAGCTTTCCCCCATAGTGGAAAAATAATGATCCATTTCAGACTGACACAAAATTGTTTTCCAAGTAGTTTTATGGACTTTGGAATTTTTATTTTGCTGAACCAGGAAAATAGACCAAAAGGCATTATCATTGCAGAATAAATGAAGGAGAAAGTCTTACAACATTTTAGTGGAAATTGTGAATTGACATAAATCACGTATAAAGAAAATATTTGAAATTTTGAAATGGTCTGCTATTAATATATCTCTAGATATGTTTTTAAATGTTTGAGCACTTAATAAAATGATTCAATTATTTTTACACACTAGTGAAGGTAAACTGCTTTCTCTGTTTAACATTTTGAATTAGCATGGGAATTTTTGTTGTCTTTCAAGGACCATCCCATCTACAACCTCCTTCACAGTTGCTTTCTCTCAATTATTTATAATAAATTATTTGTATTTATAGTTTGCTTATTATTTGGCAAATAACATTTTTGGCCTTTCTCAACTATAATAAAGCATTTTTTTATATCTGAGTCCAAATGTGTGAAGGCAGTAAATACTTATCATACTGAAATGGAAAGAATGAGTAATGTAATATGTTTACAGATGTTAAATCTGACTAAGATTGCATTTACTGTGGAGGAATTCTTGACTACGATTCAGTACTAACAATGTAAAAAATATAATGTCTTGACTGCTGACTTAAATCTGTAATTTTTTTTATTGTAGATATATATATGTGTGTGTGTGTGTGTGTGTGTGTGTGTGTATAAACACTATGCTTCCCTTGAAACTAACAAAGCAATTCTGTTTTCCTATAAAGTTCTAGATAGTAACCTAGTAAATATTTCATGCTCTCAGTTGAGATTCTGAGAGTTCTATAGACTAGAAGTAAGCAAGCCAAGATATAAAATGAGTATAATAAGAACTATAACCCAAACTAGAAGCAATATAGTCAGTATCAGACAGGATTAAAGTACTGTGTCTCCAGTTTAGCTATTAGAAAATATATGTTATTAAATATTCACTAGAAGGAAGCAGTATTCATGACTTACATAAATTTTCAAAATGCCAGGTCAGAAAAATATGAAGACAAAAGGATCAGATCTACATAGAACTCTGATATTAAAGTTATCAGTAACAGACTTTAATTAACTGTGAATAATATGTTCAAAAACTGTTGAAAGAATGTAGAATTTTGCCACAGAATTATAATCTATATGAAGAAACTAAATGGAAAATCTAGAACTTAAAAATAAATCTAAATTGAGAAAGAAAAAAAAAAAACAAGACAATTAATGAACTGGAAAATAGAACAATAGAAAATATACAGGGTGATCAAGATAATGTCATAAATGTAATGGATCAGTGTGATATTTTGTAGAAGAGAAAGATGATCAAGATTCCTCCAAATGAACCTACATCCAAGGCTACATTACCCAGCAAATTCATCACATACATTTAAAAGAGAAATAAAAGTTTCCCTGACAATGAAAAGCTAAAAAAAAATGCATTACCATCAAACTGGTATGAACAAATTTAAAATGTCTTCTTTAAGAAGGAGAAGAAGGAGAGGGAGAGGGGGAGAGAGGGAGAAGGAAAAGGAAGAGGTAGCGGAGGAGGAAGAGGGAGAAGAAGAAAAATTAGAACATAGTTAAAAGAATAAAATGACAATAAATATGTACCTATCAATAATGACTTTAAATGTAAATGGTTTGAATGCTCCAATCAAAAGACATAGGGTAGCTGAACAAATAAGAAAATAAGCCCTGGCCTGTTTGGCTCAGCGGTTAGAGCGTCAGCCTGCGGTCCAGAGAGACCCAGGTTCGGTTCCCGCTAAGGGCATGTACCTCAGTTGCAGTTTGTCCCCGGCCCTTGTTGGGTCATGCAGGAAGCAGCCACTCGGTGTGTCCCTTTCTGTTTCTCTCTCTCTTTCTTCCTTTCTCTCCCTCCCGCTTTATCTGAACAAAAAATGGGAAAATGTCCTCGGGTGAGGATAAAAAAAAAGAAAACAAGACTCATATGTTTGCTGTCTACAGGAGACCCAGCTCAGAACAAAAGATACACACAGACTAAAAATTAAGGGATGGAAAATGATATTTCATGCAAATGGAAATGAAAAAAAGTTGGGGTAGCAATACATATATCTGACAAAATAGAGTTTAATAGAAAGGCTACAACAAGAGACAAAGGAGGAAATTACCTAATAACAAAAGGCTATAACCCTTGTAAACATTGATGTAGCCAACATTGGAGGACATAAATTTATAAAGCAAATCCTATTGGGCATAAAGGAAGAAATCAATAGCAATGCAGTCATACCGAGGGACTTTAATACCCACTGACATCTGTGGATAGCTCTTCCAGACAGAAAATCAACAAAAAAAAGAGTGGCCTTAAATCACATATTAGATAAGATAAATTTAATTGATATCTTTAGAGTTTTTTACACCAAAGCAGTAAAATATACATTCTTTTCAAGTGAATATGGAACATTTTCTAGAATAGACCACATGTTAGGACACAAACCAGTTCTCAATAAATTTTAAAAGATTGAAAGCATATTAGCATCTTCTCTGGCCACAATAGTATAAAACTAAAAATCAATCACAAGAAAAAAAAAAACAACGAAAAACACACAAAGACATGGAGGGTAAATAACATGTTACTAAACAATGAATGGGTTAATGATGAGGTCAAGAAAGAAATAAAAAATTACTTTGGAACAAATGAAAATAGAACATTACAACCCAAAATCTATGGGATGCAATCTTTAGAAGGAAATTCATAACATTATAGGCCTACCTCAAGAAGCAAGAAACATTTCAAATAAGCAATCTAACTTTAAACTTACAGAAACTATAAAAATAAAAAAACAAAGCCCAAAGTGAATGGAAAGAAACAAATGATAAGCATCAGTGCAGAAATATATATATATATATATATATATATATAAAACTCAGAGCTGGTTTTTTGAAAAAATTAAACAAGGTGGACAAACCTTTAACCAGATTCATAAAAAGTGTGATTTAGCGCATAAACAAAATGAAGGATAAAAATCACATGATCATAAAAATGCAGAAAAAGCATTTGATAAAACCCAGCACCAATTTATGATGAAAACTCTGAAAACTCTGAGCAGAGTGTCAATAGAGGAAACATACTTCAGTATAATAAAGGCCATATATATATCTATATATATATCTATATATATATAGATATATATATAGATATATATATGCAAACCTACAGCCAGCATCATACTCAATGGGCAAAAGGAAAAAGAATTTTTCTTAAAATCAAGAACAAGACAGAATTGTCTGCTTTTGTTATTCTTATTTATCATTGTACTGGAAGCCCTAGCCGCAACAAGCAGACAAGAAAAAGAAATAAAATGAACCCAAATTGAAAAGAAAGATGTAAAACTCATTATTGACAGATGACATGATACTGTGTATAGAGTTTCGACCAAAAAAATGATTGGAACTGATAAATGAATTCAGTAAAGTAGCAGGATACAAAATAATTCAAAATTAGTTCCATAGGAAGAATTAACATCATTAAAATGTTCAAATTACCCAAAGCAGTTTGTCGTCTCAAGGCAATTCCTATCAAGATATCAAGGGTATATTTCCCAGAACTGGAATAAATGTTTCAAAAATTTATATGGAACTACAAAAAAAAAAAAAAAAAAAAGCCACAGTAGTCTTGAGAAAGAGTAACAACATTAGAGGAAATCATGCTCCCCAATATGAAACAATACTACAAGTACAGAGTAATCAAAACAGCATGGTACTGGAATTAAAAAATACATATAGGTCAACGGAGCAGAATAGAGAGCCCACAAATAAATTTATGATTTTATGGTCAATTAATATCTTGACAAAGAAGTCAAGAACATACAATAGGGTAATGGTAGTGTGTTCAAAAAATGATGCTGGGAACATTGGACAAATAGGTGCAAAAAAATGAAACTAGACCACCTTCTTACACCATATACAAAAATAAACTCAGAACACATTAAAGATTTGAATATTGGACTTGAAACCATAAAGTTCTAGTAAAAAATATAGGCAATATGATCCCAGACATTTCTCATGGCAATGCGTTTTTTTTCTGATATATCTCCTAGGGCAAGTAAAACAAAAGAAAAAAATAACAAATGGGACTACATCAAACTATGAAGTTTTTGCACAGCAAAAGAAACCACCAACGAAATGAAAAAACAAACAACTGAATGAGAGAACATACTCACCAATGATACATATGATACATGTGATAAGTGGTTAATATTCAAAGTTTATAAAGAACACATACAATTCAACACCAAAGAAACTAACAATGCAAATAAAATTGGGCCAAAAACCTGAATACACACTTGAAAGATGACATACAGATGGCCAATAGACATATGAAAAAATGCTCAATGTCACTAATCATGAAAGTAATGTAAATTAAAACCACAGTGCTATATCACCATTATTAATAAGTCAGAATGGCCATTGTCAATGAGTTAACAAACAAGTATTAGTGAGAATGTGGAGAAAAGGGAACCCTTGTGCATGCACTGTTGGTAATAATGCAGATTGGTGCAGCCACTGTGGAATGCAGAATGGAGTTACCTTAAAAAGTTAAAAATGGAACTGCCTTATGACCCAGGGATTCCACTTCTGGGAAAACATCCGAAAATTTCCAAAATACTAATTTGAAAGAATACATGCACCCCTATATTCATTGCAGTGTTATTTGCAATAGTCAAGATTTGGAAGCAGCCTAAATGCCGTAGATGGGTGGATAAAAATGCTGTGGTTTATTTACTCAGTGGAATACTATTTGGCCTTAAAAAAGAAGGAAATCTTATCTTTTACGATAGTATAAATGGACCTGAATATTATAATGCTAAATGAAATAACCCGTCAGAAAAAGACAAATACCATATGTCTTCACTTACATGTGGAATGTAATGAACAAAATAAACTAACAAACAAAATGGAAACTGACTCATAGATAGAGAACAGACGGACTGCTGTCCGAGGGAAGGGGCTGGAAGGCTGGGTGAACAAGGTGAAGAGATTAAGCAAAGCAAAAACTGGTGGAGAGACAAGTGTATGGTAATTAACAAAGGAAAAGGGGAACAGAAGAGGCTAAAGGAGAATAAATGGTGTTGGAAGGAAACTTAACTTGCGATGGTGAACACACAATACAATATAAATATGATATATTATAGAATTTTACACCCGAAACCTGTATACTTTTATTAACCAATGTCATTCCAATAAATTCAATAAAAAAATAAAAATTTAAAAATTAAAATAAGTTAAAAAATAAGGTGGTGAAGGCCTGGGGAGGGAACAGGGTGGAGAGGGAGAAAGGGAGGAAATGGAGGGGACATCTATAATACTCTCAACAATAAAGATAAATAAATAAAAAATTAAATAACTAAAAAATTTTGGCAGTGCTAA
The DNA here is from genome assembly GCF_014108415.1 of Molossus molossus. Classification (NCBI taxonomy): domain Eukaryota; kingdom Metazoa; phylum Chordata; class Mammalia; order Chiroptera; family Molossidae; genus Molossus; species Molossus molossus. The sequence continues at coordinate 24,000,114 of NW_023425366.1, read as the reverse complement.
AAGACAGGAATTTAAAAAAAAAGTTAAAAAATTATACAGGATGAGAAGCAAGAGAAAAAAAGTACAGACATTTTTTAAAATTAGATGTACTATACATTATATTGAAATCCAATAAGAAAGAAGAAAAACTCTGAAAGACACAATAATCAAAGTCAAAAGGGCCAAAAGTCCTCGAAACTGTTGAATGCCATCAAGCAATCAAGCTATATCTTTGTTATATAGTTGAAAGCCTGAGCAAAATAAGTGTTCAGAAAACCACACCTAGGCCCATCATTCATATGTATATGAATATTCTGCATATATATAATTTTCAGAAAGTCATATTTCTTCTAAGGAACAATAGGTTATTTAAAACAAACAAACAAAAAACTAAATACACACCAAAAAATATTTTTAAATTGCTGGAAAAAATAACTGGCAATTTTTGCTTTTATTCCCAGTAAAAATATTTTAATTGTTAAATAAAACATGTTTTTCATAATAAAAGTAACTATATATTAATATAAACTAAAGAAACTTCTTTGGCCCAAGAAAAAATATACAATAAGTAAGAATAGATGTACTACTATAAGTGAAGAGAAATAGAAAATATAAATACATGTTAAAAATAAATTTATACTGTCTATAACTATTGTAATGTATTTGACTTTAAAATATATAAAGAGCCCTGGTCGGTTTGGCTCAGTGGTTAGAGCGTCAGCCTGCGGTCCTGAGACACCCGGGTTCGGTTCCCGCTAAGGGCGTGTACCTCGGTTGCAGTTTGTTCCCGGCCCTGGTGGGTTGTGTGGGTGGCAGCCACTCGATGTGTTCCTTTCACGTCGATGTTTCTCTCTCTCTCTGTTCCTCTCTCTCCCTCCCACTCTGCCTGAACAAAGAATGGAAAAATGTCCTCGGGTGAGGAGATATATATATATATATATATATATATATATATATATATATATAAACAAAAGGCATGAAAGACACTAAATAGAAATACATTGTTTTAAGGTCTCAGTATTTTCTTGAAAATGATATTTATATAATTGCAAGAAGTCATTTATTTTGGTATCTCCAGTTTAACCACTAGAAAAAAAAAATTACCTTAACTAAAACAGATCTGTGAGTAAAAGTATAAAAGGAGAATTATAATTATTTCAAAAGAAGGCAAAAATAAGACACAATAAATGTTACATAAACCAATGAAACAATGGCATAATAGTATAATAAAACACATAAAATCAAAGTCAGCAATCACTTTATATATAGATGGCATATATTTATGAGCTAAAGATAAATTAATCATGCTAGATTTCTAAAAATCTGTGTATGTTGCCTACTAAAGTTGCTTTAAATGTAAGAAGAGCTCTTATATAGTATAGATGGCAGTTCTTTGTCAATCTTATGTCCGACGGATATGTTGCCAACTTAACTGTAATATGATTTTTCAATAGTTCAGTAGTGTCTATGGCCATACCACCCTGAACACGCTCATCTCCTCAATAGTTCAATAGTATAATTGATCATTCACACATATGTATACATATTATATATATTATTTTTCTTTTTCTTTTTTATCCTCACCCGAGAACATTTTTCTATTTTTTGTTCAGATAGAGTAGGAGGGAGAGAGAGGAAGAGAGAAAGAGAGAAACATTGACGGGAAAGGGACACATTGAGTGGCCACCTCCTGCACAACCCAACCAGGGCTGGGGACAAACTGCAACCGAGTTACGTGCCCTTAGCAGGAACCAAAACCGGGTCTCTCTGGACCACAGGCTGATGCTCTAACCGCTGAGCCAAACCAGCCAGGGCAATTTTTCTTGATGAGATCCTGGTGCCTTAGTCTTAATTTTCCAAGATTTACCTGCTTCTTTACTGCACATGACTGCTTTCTCCTATATTTTCTAGAAACATTTTGTTTTAATTTTTGTATATAAGTCTTTAAAGTTCTAGATGGTCAGTCCATTTCCAAGTTTTATTACACAATTCAGCCATTTTTTATAAAATAAAAAAAAATGCCTTATATATAAGCATGTAATTATAATAAAATTTTGGATGTTCTGTTCTGTTTCATTGCATTAACAATGTGTTTTTTGCTGAAATAATACTCATTTTATTAAGATGGTTTTGTAGAATGTTTCAATGATTAATACAACAATACTTCTGATAGTCATTCTTCATTTTAAGTTTTCTGGGTTGTTTTTAAATACCTATCATTTAACATATATTTAAGATTATTTTGTCTAAAGATAAAAATTACTGTTTTAATTTTATTGAAAACTATATTTGGTTTAGAGTATATTAAATTGGGAAAATACACTTTTATGATAATAAGCTTTATATTTCCTGATATTTTAGAGTTATTTTTACTTATTCTGATAAAGTTTTTTATTCTTCCAATAAATTATATAATTTCTTTATATAGATTCTATGCCAACTTGTTAACTATAATTCTATTTTATTTATTTCTACATTAAAGGAGATGGGTTATAGTTCCCATTCTCATTTTCATACAAAATTACAATAGAGATAAAAACTGTTGTATACAGCTTACTCATTAAATTTTTCTGCACTTACTGGACGTGCATGATAAATCACGTCTTCAGCAATTTATAATATTTTCTCTAATTTAAAAATTTGTATTAAGTAATTTACTTTAGTATTCCAATCAGTAGAACTTCAAAAAAGGTGCTACCCAGTAAACAGACTAACAGGTAGTTCCTTATTATTACATAAGACAGAGGTCCTTGTTATACTTGGTCATAAATATCACGTATGATTTATAGAAATGAATTTTTAATCTGAAATTTATTAGCCACCAATATTAATGTTAGCAAAAATTATTTTAATTTCTTCTAATTCTAAAATTCCCTCCTATATTTACTTTCTCTTTCTAAACAGAGAATATTCTAACTTTGGAATGCTAGAGTGAAAAATAACTTCAAAGATAATGGGACATCAGGATATATATTTTGTAGCTAAAACTAAATTTTATCAAATATTTAGAGTGAAATTAAATGCAGTCAACATTTAGACACTTGGAAAGATGTTAATATTTTGCTAAAATTTTCAGTCTTTAACCAGATGTCTGGCAGCTCATAAGAAAACAAAATATTCTATGAATAAACATAGTCTCAATTATACCAAAATGTCATTTTTCCTCTGATTTTCAATTTTTTAAAGAGAGAATATAATCACAGGTTGATGACTGTACAGATTAATAATCCTGGTTTCTAATAACAGATACTACAGTGTATGCAATAGTCATTTCAATGCCTATGCCATTTTAACAGAGTCTGAATTAGCTGATAGCAAAAGTTTTACCAGGTCTGCCTTTTGCTATAGTAATTTTGATTTGGCCCAAAATAAAGATAGCAATCTACTTAGAGCTTTTGTACTCCTGATAAGAAGGTATTCTTTTAAAATTAATTTTAAGTTATTTTTAGAAAGGAATTATTATCAACCACTTTTATTTTTCTATCCACATAAATCATATATCTACTTCAAAGTTCTATTAACCTTGCTTTAACAACATTTTCTAATATCAGGGAAAATGATGGTTCATAGGAAATTAAAATAGATTAATAAAGCCAGCTAGATATTTATTTTAATTTCCTCTTCTACACATGTATAACTATATTTACAACAGAGTTTCCTTCTAGGAGTTTACTATTTGTCACCATTGTGTATACTGATTTGAGTAAACACTGTTTCATCACATGCTGTATGATGAGTTTTACTTAGGTGTTTATGTCAGAGCATAATTTCACAGTATCTAAAATGAGCCCTAGGTTCTGTACACCTGGCCTCCACTTTCTGATCCCGTTTCCCTAGTTGCTGTTCGTTCTACAGCTTTCAAAGATGCTTCATATACTAATGTGCTGCATGTCCCCCTCATACCACCACAAATATTAGCACTGAGCAAAAAATGTATGTTGCTTTCTCTCATTTTCTTGTTGTATGGATTTTATTCTGTTTTAATACATTTAGAAATAATTACTTATTTAATTCTAACTCTAATTCAATGAGTAAACAGAAATAATATTTATATAATTATGACTGTTTCTATTAGTCTGAGATTTTTTTTTCTGCCTGTAATATGGTTGGTGTCATTAAAGAATAAAATTCCAGATGTCTGCAAGCAATAGAAATTTTTGACAAAGTGATTCAGGAAGGATTCAGAGATAATCATTTTGTGTAAAGTAAAAGATACTCTCACTTAGTAAACCTGGTGGTTGTTTACAGACTTTACAGACCTTCCAGAACATCAACAGATTACAATTTTAAAAAGAAATAAACCTACAAGTAGATTCAGGCACCTGCCACAAGCCAACTTGAAGAGGGCATATGAGACCCAGCTCATTTCCACTGTTGTTAGAATTCATAAAGTATCAGACTAGGAAACCATGGAAATACAGGCCACAATGACGTCATAAGTGTGAAATTTTAATCAATGAAAACAAGACCGATACCAGTGGCCAAACAGACAAAACAGTGGAGCTGGTTCCAATTTAAGACACAAGTGAGGATCAAGGAAAGATGGACAAGGAGCCAGTATGATGAGAGAACAGCTAGAATACCAACAAAGTAGCTGAACCTCCATTTTCAGTGGATAAAATTTCACATCAATCTCTTAAATGGAAAGAATTAGAAATTAGTAAAATATAAAACAAAGACAAAGCAACCTTAAAATTCCCCAAGCACACAGAACCAGTTTAGTCATGCAAGCATAGCTTGATTTAGCTTATTTTGCAAGACTAACTTGACCTGGGTTAATTCTTGTTTATGCCTCTGGAAATTATAAGAGAAACTTCAATTGCTTCCTAGAATTGATTTGAGGTAACTACTAACCAATTTCCTATGTTTTAAGAAAATTCTAATATTATAACTTATTACTATGAAGAATAAACAGTCAGTCATCGCCTCCTCACCATATGAGCTGCTTTAAACAATCTAGTCCTGATCCTCATTCCATGTTTTGGACTGAGTGCTCCTGGCTTGCAAACTGTTTTTTTCTTTTTTCTTTTTTTGGTATGTATACAATAAAATTTTACTCATTACTACTTTGGCGATTCATTGGTTTTAATCCTGTTATTTCCAATTTTTGACAAATAGTAACTATGCTGGAATTGTATTCGGGCATTATCTGGTGTGTGTGTGTGTGTGTGTGTGTGTGTGTGTGTGTGTGTGTGTTGATAATAAAGCTGATGGTGAGGAACTTACTTTTGGCAGTAACTTAAGACATTGAATATGTGCCCTTGAATCCCCTGCACTGCGATTCCCAAGGCTTTACCTTCTTTTCCGACTTCTAAGGCTTCTCAGAAAAATCAACAGATGCCTCAGCAGAGATTATGGCATCATCACCAACTGGAGTCCAGCACAAGGAAATGCAGAGCCTTCTGAGGGTTGGATGAAGATGTGTAGAGCTGGGAGCCTGGGGACCAGAATACCCACAAGTTACAACTTGTGTCAGTTGCCTGCAGAAACAGAACTAGCTAAGAATTGGGTAAGCAGCAACTGCCCACACCTGGATCAAGTTGGGGTTGAAAATGCATCTCCCATTTCTCTTGTTTAACAACTAAATTGCCTTCACTTTGGACTCTCTGCGGACACACATTTGTGGATTTTCAGAAACTAGTAAAATGAACAATAGAACAAGGGGGGATAGAAGGCAGGGCCCTTAGGAAAGCAGTGAAAATGGGAAGTGGTTTGTATACAATCTCAGGGGTCAACATTTCTTAAATTAGCTGAAAGGAGAGATTAGATTATAAACCACCTGTGACTAGAATAATAAAAAGGGGAAAGTACACCTTCTTACAAAAGCAGTAGTTCTTTGCTTCTCAACTAATAAGTTTCTTTGGGTTTATAGGGTTGTGGAGTAGAATATCCATCAGCACAAAAACATAAAATCCTGCATGTGTCTAAAAACTCTTAGCTACCTCTTCCAATGTAATATTCTCCATCAAAATTCTAGAACCCAGACTGGGCATGCCAGGAACTCATTGCCTTACAAAATGCATTTTGAAGCAAATTTCATTTTTGTGTTGCTGTGTCATGTTGTCCATGCAGTATAGACAAGAATTCTTGTAACAGCCATTGTCAAATTGTTTTTTTTTTTTTAGGAAATGTACTGAAACGTGTGTATCTTTCTAGGCTCCTCTGTTTTTGCAGTAGTTGATTGCACTGCTCTTCAAAACTGACAATTTGCCTGAAATACTTTCAAATATCCTCTTGAAAAGTAATTCAGACTCACATATCATTGGCCTAAAGGATTTATAAAAGCAACATTTGTGATTGCATTTTGAAAGGAAAACACACGCACGCAAATTAAATAGGAAGTGCATGAAAGACAGCACCTTCGACTGAGATATTTATTTTGAAATGTTTCCTATACTTTAATAAAGAGAAAGAAAACTTAGACTAATAAATGTTAACATAATGAAACATTTCTTTAAGGACTGAAAATTAAGTTGTATACAGCTGTCTCTGATTTGGTTCTCAAAGCCTCAGCCCATGGCATTTGTTCTGCTTTTTCTCTGCCAGGTGAGTCTTTATCAACCTTGGGGCAAATTAGGATGATCTGGCTCACCTTAAATAGATAATATGCAGATCCCACTCTTAGGTAATATCAGTATATGTATGTATATACAGGTAAGTCTGTAAGCATAATACACACAGACACATCGATATGCTGTTAATTAATATTTATATTAAATATATCTCCTAGTATTGCCTATAAACATATTTATAATTTGTATGTATATGTACATGATATGAAAACATAATATATGCCATATATGTGGATTATATACATACATATGCACACACATATATGTATATGGATAGATTAGATGGATAAAATCGGCAGATATATATGATTTAGATATATAGATACATTTAAAATCATGCTTCCTATTAACATCACAAGGCAAGTTAAATGACATCAACTGCTTGGAAAAGTTATAATTAATTAAAAATTCCCTCTGTTGAACAATGGCTATGCATTAATTCCTCTGAGTGATGTAATGAAGAGGAATAATATGGGACATACTGCGTAAGAAAGACTCAGAAACATGGGTGCTAATTCCTGCTCTGTTACCAGCATTATAGGGATACATACAGCATTTCTGGATCATAATGCAAACAGTTGTAAAGTAAAGAAACAAGAGTATATTACTGGGTTGCAATGTTTTACAACCATCACCAACATCTATCTCCAGGACTTTATCATGCCAAAGAGAAATTCTGTATCCATTAAGTAATAATTTCTCATCTTTCCCTCTCCTCAACTTCTAGTAATCTCTATTTTACTTTCTGTGTCTATGAATATGCCTCTTTTAGATAACTGACATAAGTAGAATTATGCAATATTCATACTACAGTGTCCGGCTTATTTCACTTAGCATAACGTTTTCACGTTTCATGTTGTAGCATGTGTCAGCATATAATTCCTTTAGACTGAATAGTATTCCATTATTTGCATATACCACATTATGTTGACCCACTTATCTGTTGATGGACATTTGAGTTGTTTCCCTCATGGCTATTATGAACAATGCTTCTGTGAACATTGGTATAAAAGCACCTGTTTGAGTCTGAGAGCAGATTTATCAGATTAGTCTGCCATGTCTACAGGGCTTATAATAATGTCTGGAATATACTAAATAAGTAGTTGTACTTTTTTCCATATCTGTCCCTATTTATACTCTATTCTGTACCTGAGAAGGCTGTTTTCTATAGATGCCATAACAAAATATCATTGATATGGTCATTTAAACAACAGAAACTTCTTTTCTTAAAGTTCTGAAGACTGGAATTCCAAGATCAAGGTGTTGGTGGGTTCAGTGTTTCCTGAGTCCTCTCGCTTTCATATGCAGACTGCCTTCTTGCTGTGTCCTCACGTGGTCGTGGTCTTCCTTCTGTGTTTTCTGTGTCCTAATCTCCTCTTCACCTAAGGACACCAGTCAGATTGGATTCCAGCCGGCCCATATGACCTCAATATATGTTAATCACCACTGTAAAGACCCTATCTCCTGAGGTATTAGGGGTTAGGACTCCAACAAATAAATATCGGTGGGACAGAGTTTAACCCAAAAAGAGCCCCCCTCCCACCAACTCCCCCATGTCAAAACAATTACTGAATCTTCCCAATTCTTTTTTTAAACCTTTCTTTTAAATACATACACTCATTCCTAATTACCCTCTCCCAATTCAGGGCCACAATCCTCTTTGACTTTAGGCTCCACCCCTGGTGCTGTTAAAGTTGTTACCTAGTTATTAATAAGAAGAAAGCAGGGAAGTCAGACATTATAAGCATATTATCCTGGAAAGCAGAGGCCTTTCTACTTCACCAGGAAGCCACAGGTTCACACTCCCCCTCCCTCAGGGAACCACCTGTCTATCCCCTAAAAAACACTGGGGGAAGGGATAGAACAAAGGGGGGGGGTAAAAACGTGCACAGTCAAGTCAGAATGGCACAGGGGAGGTGCATAACCATAGAGGCCTGTCAGTCTAACCTGGGAAAAAGCTTGTTGGCTAGGGGCGGTGGACCCCAATGCAAGCCAGTGAAAACTTGGGAAGCTAACTGTTGTTGTTTTCTTTAAAAAGCTCCTCTCTTTCTTTCTACATGCACTCCCCCTGTTTGTTCTTGTTCTCTACTGCCCAGGACCACCAACCATTCCCTGTGAAATACGTTTTGGTTCTCTTTATTATTGACTTTTATAACCTGCATTTCTGCCATGATCATCTTAATCACACATCACAGGTGTTAGGTGACATTCGAATTGTTTCTCTGGTTGGTAGACTCAGATTGCTAGGGTTCAAAAACCACTCACCACCTATCAAACCTCAGAAAAGTTATTCAAACTGTGCCTCAGTTTTCCCATTTGTAGAGGAAATTAATCTCAAATGTGAGATGAAGCAGAGTTTGCCACCCAGGGGTATTTTTGGGGGGTGGATAATGATTATTTTATGAGGATTATTTTATGAGGATTATTTTTAAGAAACCAAAGTCTCCGAAAGAAACTTTGACCTTCCCACAACTGCTTACAATAATTTAGATAGAGAACATGCTCCAACAAAGGAGCTATTATCATATCTATATTTTAATATCAACTAGTGCTTGTTTGATCAATGTCTTCTCTAAGCCCTGCCCCATTATTAAAGGCGGCCCAGCAAGCATTTATTTGCCAAACATTTGCTTTTCTATCTCATGTGAATTGCCTTTGTGGAGGAGAAACAAACCTTCCTCTAGCTTTGAGGTTTCTCTGGATGGTCTAATAATCAAATGAGACAGATTAGCAATAAAAAATAACTAAATTTAGTGCATACATATCTATGTGAACCATGCATACATGAGAGTCAGAGTCTCCATAGCTGTTGAGATTCAGAGATAGAAAAGGGGAATGAGGTCCATAAGACATATTAAGCTAGAGATAAGGTAATGTGCCTTGGGGGCTTCAAAGATCATTGCAGGGTGACAAGAAGCACAGACATTTAGTAAGTAGAAGTTTGCCCTGCCCTTCAGATAAGTAAAAAATGTCATCTCTTGTAATCTCTTATTATGAACAAAGCCCTTAATTCAGTTTTTGTTAGGTAGTTAAAGCTAGAGGCAGAGGTTTCTCTTAAAACTGCAGCTAAAATCGCTTGTAGCTCGAAGTATTCTTCAAACCACAGAGTCTCGTCTTGAGGGTGACTCATCCTAAACCCCGTACATTTTTGCCCTTTGAGTTCCCAATCATCACCTCCATCCTTACTCAAGATGATGACATAAAAGCCTTAACTGTATCATCTGTGCTCATGAACTACTCTGAGTACATACATAATACATTTGGGCATTTTCTTCTGCTTCTCTCTCACGTTTATTTGGTTATCAGTTCAGCCTGAATTTAAAAGTGGTGGGAGGAAAATTGTTTTTTCTTCCCCACAAATGTATGTAATGAGAACAAAATTCTATAAGCCATATTAATTGCTTAGAACTGTGTCTGGCACTGAGTAAGTTGTGAACAAGTGTTAACTAGTGTGACTCATTTAATCTTCCATTTACCCCCATAGACTGTTAACTTCATAAAGTCCAGAAGCAAGTTTTCTGTGCTCACTGCTATATCCTGCATGCTCTGTGCAGGGCTGATATGCAATATATATCTAGTACATATGGTTGCAATTAATAATGATGACACAGGCATAGAACAATCGGGCCTTTTATGATTAGACTGGAAATACTAATTGAAACTAGTCCTGAAAACAATTTTAAAGGAAGTGTTCAGGGGTGCAGGTTAGAAGTAGACATCTTTTGACAAGAGAGGGCTCCTACAGAGAAATGCAGACCTCCTCAAGCCAGGATCCCTCTAAGTCAGTGGCTCTCAACCTTACTAATGCCGTGACCCTTTGATACAGTTCCTCATGTTTTGGTGATCCCCAACCATAAAATTATTTTTGTTGCTACTTCAAAACTATAATTTTGCTACTGTTATGTCTTAGGCGACCACTGTGAAAGGGTCATTCGACCCCCAAATGTGTTGTGACCCACAGGTTGAGAACCGCTGCTCTAAGTCATTCTATACTGTTTTTTGAAGGCTAGGATGTATAACCATTTTGAGTTTCTTTTCATATTTCTTAGTATGATCATTTAGGAGGCAGTTACTTTACTGTTTTGATTTGTTGTTGCAACAACAGAAGACTATTTTCTTTTTTCTTTATTGATTTCTAGAGAGAGAGGAAGGAAGAGGGAGAGAGAGATAGAAACATCGATATGAGAGAACATCTATTGGCCACCTCCTGCATGCCCCACACTGGGGATTGGGCCCACAACCTGGGCATGTGCCCTGACCAGGAATTGAACTGGCAACCTCCTGGTGCATGAGTGACGTTCAACCACTGAGCAACACAGGCCAGGAGAAGATTATTTTCTTGAAGACTTAGTCATTTCCCTACTGCTTTGTTTCTTTCTAACTTCAAGAGGCTTTTGAATGATAAAGAAAACTTCCATAATTAAAAAAAAAGAAAGTCTTTTGATTGTATTTTTTGTTAGAAATTTAGAAATGCAAATTAAGTCCCTTGAAAGAAGATACTTGCATTATAAGGTACAATAACATATTTGTATGGTTCTGAAAGGGAAAAAAATTAACCACCTTAAAATATTCCTCTTTTGTAGAACCACTGAAAACCAAAAAGCTTGGTTTATAGAAGCTACCTTTTTATAAGAGCACTTTATATTTATATCAGCAATCTCCATTTGTTAGGGCATGTCCCTCTTTATACCAGGAAGAGAAAGATGAGTAAATAAATCACAAGGGACTTTCATCAATGAAGAAGTCAACTGAGTTAAATTGTTTTAACAGTCATGTCCTGTTTACTGTTATTTTCCTGATATCTTTCTGTATAGCTGGCCTCCACACCTTGCAACATCTTCTTTTGTCTTTAGTTGGAGATAATATTTAAGGTGATTCCTTCTATGAGTTCGGTGACTTATTTACTTCTCATGGGTATCTCCCATGTATACAGGAGGTATACATGTCATTAAACTTCTGTTTTGTTTTGTTTTTCCTGTTAATATGCCTTTTACTACAGAGGAGTCTCAGCCAAGAATCTAGACTGGTAAAGGAAAATTATTTTTCTTCCCCTACATTTCTTAATATTATTATATAATCTAGAGAGAGAGGGGGAAGGAGAGACCATGACAAGAACCATTCATGTTACCTCTCAGCATTCATATTTTTTCCATTTGGGGTTGCCATATAGACACATAGAGAAAATAATGTACTTGGAGATAAAAAGAATATGATGTATTTCCCAACACTCAGCTAAGAGCTTCCAGGTCCTCTCGACCCATGAACCCCACAGCTGCATATCTGTCTACCAAAGTATATAATGTACAAAACTTAATGCTTATTATTATTATTATTGTTGTTGTTGTTGTTGTTGCTGTTAACCTTGATCACCTGTAGATATGTTATTGGTGGGGAGAGTTTCGCATTCTCACCTGTTGCTCATGGGATTGGACTACATGCAATATCCCAAGAAAAATAATTTTCTGAGATGGGAATGGGAATATGAAATATTGTAGAAAGATTCATTTCTGTGGAATTACAGCTCTGAGTTTCCAAGGCCCCATTTTCCCACCCCTACCCCAAGGAAGAAATGTAGCTGTGGCTTCAATAGGACTAGTATCCAGAATTTCCATTTTATCTTGAGACATGTGGCTACACGTGTAGGAGCAAAGCCAAAAGAACCAGAGAGCCCAGAGTCAAGATAAAGAAAATTCGTTTGTTTGGGAGATTATGTATCCCCAAATTTTCACAGACTTGCAGTAGCCCTGCTTATTCTGGTCAGTGATCTAATTTCCCAGGTTTGACTGATAGCAAGCACCTTCCCTATGTATCCTCAACTTCACGCACATATGTTTATCTCCTCTTTGTTGGACTGCTTTCCCCAGTGATTCTTCAGGGAGTGGGCTGGTGGTTCCCTGGGGAGTGTAAAATTGCATCTTCCTGGTGAAGTTGCCCAAATGACATTCCTACAATGTCTGGCCTTTCCCTTTATCCTTTCTTATTATAATAACTAGCTAATTACAATGGTAATATATATATAGTTTAATCTGAGGTTCCACTTAACACAATCTACAAAATTATATATATATATATATATATATATATATGTGTGTGTGTGTGTGTGTGTACTTTTAACTAATCAGCTTATGCTTTCAGCTTTTAGTGACACTTTTGAAAATACCAAATATCTTTCAAAGATTACCTCCATGATGGGTTTTGTGTATGGAATATGAAACATAAGACCAATTACTTTCACTAATATTTATATCAACTTCACATCCGAGGTAGTGGTAGAATAATAAAAAAAAGTTTAAAATCTGGAACACTGACAATGCATTTTTACTTTTCTCTAATGAAATCTATTAATACATAGCAGAGGAAAAAATGTTTAAAGAAAATTATGTTCCTTGGAATAAAAGCTTAAATTACATGCAGATTAGTCTTCTGGTTTTTTTCAGTACTTTGATGTTGATGGAGTGCTGGGCGGGCCAACACAAGATTCGACACTTTGGCATATTAATTATTTTGTGTTAAAGTTACTTGAAAAACAGCTTGTGCAAGGAAGACACTCTGACCCTCCTCTCTGTCCCCCTGAAAGCAGGAAATAAATCTGTCATGTGGAAGATAACCTCCCTGAACCAAGTGATAGAGAGACATCCTATTGCCAGAGAGAGGAAACACAGAGCTGAGGCGGCGATGCCAACAGCCTCTGCTTCGTTCCTTCACTACTTAGCAACCATGCCTGAGTTTCTGTCTTGTCAGTTCTTCACAAAGGTATTATTCTTTGTCTAAAATGTATAAAAACTGCCTGCTTTCGTCACTTTGAGGACTCTCATCTTCCTACGGACTTCCATAAACAAAAAAATTAAGTGTATTTTCTTCTGTTAATTTCTCTTATGTCAATTTAATTATTAGAACAGCCAAAAAAACCAAGTGGGGTAAGTGGAAATTTCCCCCTACCTGACAATGTCTCATAATTAAGTATAAATAATTTCTGTTTATATTTATTAACAATTGGATAAGGTAAGCTTTTTTTTTTTTTTTTTACTATTTTTTGGTTATTGCTTTTAATTGCTCAAATACTGGGGAGATGGTTAATTTCCAAGTAAGAATATTACTACACAATTATAGTTTCTATAGTAGTGATTTAAAAAATCTCCTCTATTGTATTAAATACTATTTCCCCTTCTTCAAAAAAGGAAGGGAACCATCCAAGTAGAGCTATTTTCTTACCTAGTACTATGTAAGACTTTATTTTCTCCTCCTAAGTGCTCTTTCTGCTTTTGTCAAAGGTTCAGAGGAACTCCTATCTAATACATAGGTCTTTTGTATGCAAACAGGCTCTGTGGAAAGAGTCATTCAACTGGCAACATTTTTTTTTCTCTTTTATTTGGATACAAGGTCAATATGTACCAGTCTAGTTTCCTTTCCTCAAAAGCACAGAAAAATTACATTTGAAAGCCTCTTGGGCGGTTAGGGTGGGGCTGGCCAACGCAATGGAACAGAAGGGATAAAAATTCCTCTGATCCTGACCCTTAGAATTATTTTGTGTACTCTGTGTCTATTTATATGCTGAAAACAAAGAAGTCCAAGATGGAGAAACTGACCAATAAAAGAAACCTGTATTCTGAGTCAAACTTGGAGAAGAGCTGTCTAGAAGGCAGGTTTATGTATACCACCATCAGAGGGGAGCAAGAAATACGTTTAAAATAGATTAAGCCATGGAGATATGTGGATTTATTTTATTTATTTGTATTATATAATAATATGGTAGAAAGCTTTATTTTTGTGGATTATATTTCTGGGTTTCTAAAGTCCCATTTCCCTTAACCAGTCACGGAAGATATGTAGCAGGGGTTTCAGTAGGGCTAAAATCAGAGTTTCCATTCCATGATGCAGCCTGGTCCAGGATAGCATTAGGCTAGCTGCAGTCCTTGAGTTCATTGTGTGTGGGGTCCACATAGCTGTGGGCCATACAGGAGAATGACAGGAAGCCAAGCATGAGTCATGAACCAAGAGTGCCAAGAAGAACCAAGAGAGCAGAAGAGAGCAAGCTTCTTTGTTCAGGGAATTAAGTATCCCAAATTTTCAAGTGCTTGCAGTGGTGCATTTATTGTTTAATAGCTGTGAGAATTCTTCTAAAAAAGCACGTGCTATGGACCAGCCACTTTTTAAAGAGCTTTATATTCACACATGGCAAAACCATAAGATAATTACCAAATGTAGAGAGATAGCAATCTAATAATATCTGAACCTGAATTACATAGTGCCCCTTGCTTTAAACAATGCAGACATTACAACTAATTAGCAGATTCATAAGACAGGATTTTGTTTCTCTATTACATTAGCAGTAGAGATCATAGTAAAGTAATTTAATTATTTCTTACTTTACAGTGTAAAGTTAGAAATGATTACTTGGGGTTGCATGAAATGTTATTAACTGAAACTGAGTTCTTGCTTTGAGGAGCAAGAATTTTAGATATATGTTAGGGTCACAGACATTACCTTGGCTAAGGAAATATATTTTACGTGAAATGTATACTTTAAATGTTAATAGTTGTGCAAACTTTATAACCTTTCATATTTTCTATAATTTTTCCTGATTGTATTTTCTCTTAAATGACACTGTTTATTAAAACAGTAGCATGTTGTCAAACACTGCCATATAATCTATCAAATATATGAATAATTTTGCTTTACTGACAAGTATTGCTACGGGAATTGGTAACTAAACACGTGTAATTTAATTAAATAGGTAGTTAACACAAAAAATATAATAAATCTTTAATGCAAATGAGTCATATATTATCTGTTAAAATACACCCATGTATACAGTTTGTCGTTAGCTGAAATTTTAATAAGGTAAAATTGTATTTGTGGGAGAATTTCAAATTTAATTGTGGGGTGGATACCGCAAACATTATTTTTAGCACAATTTGAAAATGTTCCCTGAGACTGAGCCCCAATGTGATTAGAATCTTTCTGTTGATATTTTAAAATTAAAATTCTTGGGAAAATCAGTCTGCATTGGCTTACTTATGATAAGACACAATGCAATCACTAGGGACTTGTTTCTTCCCTGTTCCTGAAGACCCAATCTTCAGTTCTGACAGCAAATGTGAACACAAATGTTTCTAATATGCTAATGATAGTTTAACAAATTCTTCATTTCAGTAAATAGTCACACGTTTTTAAACGATTTTCATTCTGAGGTATACGGAGTCAAAAGTCACCATCTTGGAGCATTTAGAAGATGAACTGCTGGCACCTTTTTTCAGTGTTGGGTTGCCACAGTGTTCTCATTTATTGAAAGAAGTATTCTATGTATTTCCCCAAGCTGGGACTCTCTTCTTCTCAGTCAACGTATGACTCCTTAGAATTTTCTTCTTGCTCTCTGTGTAGGGAAACTACTTTCAGTTTGCAACTTTTAAAAAAGTATTTTGTATTCAAAACAAAACAAAACAACTCTTGGCCCAAAACAAAACAACAAACCACTTCACAATGATGTCCCTGGCAGACTGATTGCATTCTAATTGATGCCAAGAGTCTGATTTCAGAATTCAGCTGTGATACTAAAGGCATGGCACTGAAGTAATGAAAATGGTTTTCTTCTACAGCTCTTGATCAGAGTATTTCAATAAAAGGCATCTCAAAGATGTTATTAGCAATGGCAACCTCATCGGTTAGCTATAAAATAATGAGGTCAATGCAAATTTTTTCTGAATGTTTCTTATAAAAATAGTAAGAGAGGTAAGAACTTGAGTAAAAATGTCAACAATCATCACATTGATTAGGGGGGAAATATTGAAGAGATTATACTAGAACATCCAGGCAGTCCAGAAAGAAGTTGAGAACATGGAGAGAGAGGAGATGCAGAGAAGCAGGGAGATGTGAATAGAGAACAGGGTTAATGAGAACAACTTTCAGGATAAAGAGATCTTTTTAAAATGGGATTTCTGAAGTTTTTCCTATGTGTTTGTGATGCAATCTCTTTATTCTTTTCCTGAATAGTCTTTGGTTAAGATCTATATTATTACTGATGGCTGCTTGGAATTGTATTGTTTCATTTGGCTTGTTGTTGCTGTTTGATTTTTATTGTTTTAAAGGCATTTCTGTGTTGTTCTTTTCTCCCCATGGAGGGCTCTTAGCTTAAGATGACCCAGGCATAGTCAAGATAATCAGCTAACTTGTTAAATCAAGAGGAACAGAAGTTACAGCAGCCATTGTGACACAGTATCTGTACCTAAAAATAACTTGGGAGTATTTTTAGAAATAAGAAATGTCATCCTAATTTGCAACTTCAGTTATATAAAATTTCTGTGGCAATATTAACCAACCCTTTGTCTGCCTGCTCTTATCCCTCATCTTCTATCAAAATATAATTGGAAGAATAAAAAGAAACCATTAGAAGATCATTGCAAAATCTTTGTGCAATTAGAGGCTCAAACAAAGATAAAGCCAGAAAACTCTTCCCTGAGAAAAGAGGGTCTTTTTTAAGGAAAACATATTCAGGAACCATTTATTTATTTATTTTTTTATCCTCACCTGAGGACTTTTTTTTTTTTTTTTTTTGATACTTTGTTAAAATAGAGTGTGTGTGTGGGGGGGAGAAACATTGACGTGAAAGAGACATGTCGAGTGGTTGCCACTCACACAGCCCAACCAGGGCTGGGGACAAACCTCAACCGAGGCACGTACCCTTAGCGGGAACTGAATCTGGGTCTCTCTGTATGCAGGCCAACACTCTAACTGCTGAGCCAAACCTTCCAGGGCTTCAGGAACCGTTTAAATTCAACATTATAAACAAGTATCTTTAGGTGCTTGGATTTGGCAGATAACAAATCAGACCTAGTTTTATTCTCAAGGAACTTTTCTTCCAGTTAGAGAAATTTAAACAATAAATACATTCACAGATTAATATCTTATAAGTTGGAACATACTTTGGTTATAAAGACGTTAGATTCTGGATAAAGAGTGACAATGGAGTTAGCGGTGAACTTCAGAGAATTGGAAAAAGTGAGAAAGGGAGGCATGCTGGCATGTAGGTCATTTCAGACAGAAGTTGGCATTTTCTAAGAGCACAGGGTAGTTGGAATATAGAGAAAAAAAGGGAAGTCCATGCAAGAGGAGGAAAGTGAAGCAGATCATAGAGATCATGGTGTTGAACACCAGACTCAAGACTTTGACACTCAATAACCTTCTGGGTTTTAGAGAAGAGTGAAATGAATTGGGTTAAGCCATAGAAGGATAGCGGTGACTACAACAGTCTGGAGGAGCACAAGTTGGAAGAAGGAGATGAGGTAGGTATTGCAGGGTCAAGTTGAGGGGTGATGGTGATTTAGACTAGTTAAAGAGATACTATATATTTTGATTTTAGAGTCTACAGCATTTGCTGATGGCTTGGCCAGGAGAGTGAGAGAGACGGAGATGACTCATTCATAACATCAAGCTTTTCAGCATGAGTAATGGGAATGAAACCATTGCTTTTTGCTGAAAATTAAAGAACTGAAAGAGAAGCAAATTCCATGTGTGTGCGTGCGCGTGCGCGCGCGCATGCACATTTGTTTATATTTGTGTGAGGCGGTCAGTTTACATTTGAAATTTTATTAGACCCCATATTAAAGAAGCTCAGTGGGATGTCATATGAGTTTAGTTTTGTAAGGCGAATATGATATTTATCATCACAAAGAATGTATATAAACCTATCTGTGTGAGATCATTAAAAAGGTGACAGATTAAAAGAAATTCTGAATCCTGAACCCTGACCTATATAATGTTTATATCTGAGAAAATAAGAAAAAAATTACTAGAAGCGTCCCTGGCCAGTTTGGCTCAGCGGTTAGAGCATCGGCCTGCGGTCCGGAGAGACCCGGGTTCGGTTCCCGCTAAGGGCACGTACTTCGGTTGCAGTTTGTCCCCGGCCCTGGTTGGTTGTGCGGGTGGCAGCCACTCGATGTGTCCCTTCACGTCGATGTTTCTCTCTCTCTCCCTTCCTCTCTCTCCCTCCCACTCTATCTGTACAAAAAATGAAAAAATATCCTTAGGTGAGGATAAAATAAAATAAAATAAAATAAAAAGAAATTACTAGAAGCGACTTAGAAAAAATTACTAATGTAACTGAGGAGACCAAGAGTGAGTTATGTTCTAGGAACATGGGAAAGTCTAGAAAGATGAATCAACTATTTTTTTTTTCAGGAACATTGGAAAATTTTAAATGTTATGAATTTGTTCTAAGAATACTCAATAATCCTTTTTGCTGGGAGTGGGAGAAAAAAAAATCATGTTAACAGATAAAATATCATTTCTCATGTGAGAACAAATTTTAAGTTTATACAAAAGCAAGTTTATACCACAGATGGCAGGCTGTGTTAGGAGTTAACCATCAGTCATCACTGGGACTCAGAACTGGGATCCAGCAACTACTGCAACCTCCCCAACCTCAGGACCTGATATCACCTAAAAATGTTTAAAAATCCATTACGGTTTGTTAAGTGACACATTTGAAGCGGAGGAGAAGGGCTATGTTGCATATTGGAAAAGGGGTGGGTCCCTAGATAAGAAGGTTATAGAATCTGAAGTGAAGGAAATGAGTGTTGGAGAGTCAGAGTCAAGGGATCATCCTTGTGTTACACAATGTACAAAGATGTAATTACTGAGACTGCACTCTTATAAATCTCCACTGATGCTTGTGTTGGTCTAGAAAAAAACAAAACAAAAAAAACAAGCAAAGTGATGCTGCTGAATAAAGTCGTTGAATCCTATTCATATCATGGCCAAACTGCTTACTCACTGCTAGATTCTTTAGGAGGGAACAAGAGGTGTGTTCTGGGAGTCGACAGGATAGAATGTCCCATTCTTTCCCTTGTGTCCCAGGGCTGACTTCAAGTAGTACTCTTTTTGGCCTGCAGAAAAAATGCTGGGATCTGCATGAAAGATTATTACAGATTTATTTTAATAAATTTTGGGCAGTCCTAAGGGTAGATATTATTTTTAACACACCCACTAAATTCTTCCAAAAATATCAGGATGTACACTTTGCCCTGATGACTAGGACAGAAGTCCACATTTTCCACACCTTTCTGCACCCCAGTTAACGTGTTACTTTTAAATAGAATTATGATACTAAAACCGCAAAGAAAGAAAAAAAATACTTTAAATTTTGCTATGAACAGCAGAATTCATCGATTTTAATTTTATCTTTCTAAATTACTTCTCTAATATCCCAGGAAATTAATGATTGCCTAAAACTTAGCAGAACAGTAGTAGAAAAATGAACTATACATTCATCATGACATGACTAATGGAAGAAGATACAATGATGTTTGCAGTTCCGTGAAGGCCACAGATAGAAACTGAAATGTAATAGAGGGAATAAGCTGTTTTTGCTATATATCTGAAGAACTGTATTTTGCAGGGCAATCAACTTTTTCCAGAAGGAAAGTTATACTTGTTTATAAAAGTCCAAAAAGGAAAAGTATGCTTAACCAACATCAAATTGTACCTGAAAAGAAAATATTTTAAACATATCTAGATATGAGTAGAATATTTTCACATGGAAAACATAGTTAGTGACTAAGTTTTCAGCATGGTACTGCTGAGAAGTGTTTGATTTTACTTCTTTTCAAGTTTATCTTCTAATCAAATGTGTTGTACATTTAGATTTGTATGTATAACGTTTAACCATAAAGGCGACACTTTTATACTCATATCTACCTCTAGAGGCACTAGTTCATAGTTCTTCTAACAGGCTTATGAATTAGAAGCACATCAAAGAAAAAATGGCAATCTGATGTGACCTCATTCTGAACAAGTTATTTTGCATTAATAAATAATGCACACCAAGAACAATGAAATATGACTATTTTTTCTTCAATTATTTCTGAAAAGAAACTTCACTAAAAAGCTGAAGGTGGAAGAAAATGCTTCTACTTAATGAGGTTTCATTAAGATTACTTGTTTACTTGTGCCAGTCATATCTGAACTTCATAATACAGTATTTGTTGAAATCTAGTGGAGATAAATTGAGTGCACTGATTCTAAATTGAAGATCTATTAAGCAATAAGTAGGATGTAGTTTTATAATCACCTTAAGGTTATAAACAACATTTACCACAAGATCAAAACATGTTGACTTGGAAGAAGTAAATGCAAATTAAAATGCGAGAGATTTTAGGAATACAGTGAACAGAATTATAAGATGTGATGCTATTGAGAACTTTAAAATATTTCTATTTTTTTTTTTTTATTAACTAGTGATTATGCTCTGGAATACATATCCAACAACAATTTTAAGGCATTTCATGAAGTACATTAAGGGATTTTGGTTTAATCAATAAAAATATTTAAAACACAGGTATTTCAATTTATTTAAAAAATAACAGGAGCAATAACCATTTTTTCCCTGCTGCTTTTGGTTTTTAATTTGTTTGCTATTATAAGTAAAGGGAAATAAATGTTACTCATCTGATGTCAAGTATGAGGCCACAGGAGGTGTGTGTGTTTGTTGGGGTATGTTAACAGCACTGCCACAAATTCCTCTATAATCCTACTTCATTATCTTATGCAAATAACTCCCAGAATGGATCAACTTATTAAGAAGAATTAGAAAAAAAATGGATGCCACCTGTATAGAGTGGTATGTCAACAAGTTGAAAAAATACACTACATTACAAATAAAGTCATAGGAAAGTTTTACATTTCTTTTGTTTTTCTTTTAGTTTAGTTGTAAATTATATTTTGGGGGGAAATAATGGTAAGACACTAAAGTGATTATCTGATAGTATTCAGATTCTTGTTTGAGATAACTTAAAAACTATGAACACAGGGGTTCTCATTAAGTACTATACAAGGATCTATTAATAACTATTCTTCAAATAGCTTTACTTGTGTTCATTACAAAATGTAAAGTGAAACAATGACTATAGAAAGATTATTTTTTGGACACTACAATCTCAAGTTTTAAAAATAGTTGTTTTGTTGCTTTGAAATATTTACTAAATGTACCTGTTATAATATAATTTTAAATATATTTGGGAACCTAAACTAACTCTATGTCAACGTTAGCATATTATCTAAACAATTTGTCAAGTCTTTCAAGGACTTGTATATCTTTCTAGACTTCTACAATTTGAAAATAGTACCATCATATTGATTAAAGTATAATTAAAAATATAAAGGTAAAGATAAAACGCTATCTTTAGACATGTGTTCCCTCCTGACCTTTCCTCTATCACCATTTGGTCAATGGCCCAGTCGGCCTAATGACCTATCTTTTAGTACCGGAAGTAAACATTTCTACACCATCCTAGTCAGAATTAATTATTCTCTCCATTATACCAACTTGAACTGAGTATACATAGTGGGTTTATCAGTGCATTGATAATTACTTGTGTTCTCAATAATAGAAATAATAATAGCAATAGTAATTTTCCCCTTTCACATGTTAAACATCTAATGTATATTTATTGAATGAAGCAATGAATCAATAAATGATCAGTAGAGGACTTCAAAATATTCTATCAGAGTATTTCTCACTGCTATGCTCTACAAACTGGGACCAAAGTCTCAAACTGAGGTTAGAGAGGACTGAATTCATCCACCTTCATTCTAAGGCATCATTGCATGTGGTCTCCCAATTCTGATGCTGTCAATTCCCTGGCAAAGTCCAGGGAAACCTGAAGCACTGGTTAGTATTGTTGGACCAACTTAATAATTATGCAGAATTTCCTTTGCTGAAATCACATTGCCTTTTCTCTATTTCCCTCTGGAACAAAATGTGGGACAAGTTTTTGCATCTCATTCCACTGGTTTCTTAAACAACTAGCTACCTCCCTTTTATATAGTTAGGTTCTTCTTAAACATACTTTAAATATGTATATGATGGGTTTTCCTATAAATTGCCCTTCCACTCAACAATTGAATTTACTGCCTCATTATCAATTCACTCAGCATATTTTGAACCCTAACTACAAATAAGTATCTGATTATGTGTCTTATTCATCTAATTTGAGTTTGGGCTTTTCCAAATCTCTATAGAAATGTTCCATAAATTTATCTATTTATCTATATAATCCATGTACTATCTATCATCTATCTATCATCAATCTATCTATCTATCTATCTATCTATCTATCTATCTATCTATCATCTTTCTATCTATCATCTATTTATCATCTATCATGTATCTATCACCTATATACCATTTACCTTTCTTTCTTAAGAGAACCAATAAATAAATTAATGAATAAATTTTAAAAAGGGTTAAAAAGATCAGAGAGAAAATGTGCAGTAATTGTTAAGAGTTGAAGAGCATATATTGACTTTTCTAGGCAAAAGGATAACTTACAGTAAGCCAAAGGATGCATGTTAAGTGTATTTTCATTCTTTTCACTTAATATTTATTTCCCAACTACTGTGTCTGGTACTGAGCTAGATTATGGAAATAAAGCAGAAAAAAACTTATGGAATATGAGAAAATACCATTATTGATTATGTAATTTCACATGGGATAAGTAGCTAGTAATTTTTATTCTATGTCTTTCATTACTATAGTATAACAGTATCTAATTATAGCACTACCAATACAATACACTCAGGTTCTCTTGGGAAGAACCTGTGCTTTTTCTGATTATTTTACATAAGAGAGAATCATTTGAATGGTAGTTATGAATCCTAAATTTATCTCAAAAAATAGTTACATCAATTCTAGCCAATGTAAATCAAATAGAATTTTCAATTGAAGATAGAAATTTTATTCAACAAATTTGCAATAGTGATTTTTCTTGGATTTCACCATCAATGTTTAAATGATCAATATTTATTTGCTATATTAATTGACCTAAATTGCTGTTCATACAGAAAATTTGGATTTTCATATCAAAAATTGGACAAAAACCTTGAATTACTGTTGAGTGTCACTGCCCATCAGCCAAGGAGGTAGTTGATAATCACAATATTTGTCTGTACAGTAATGCTTGTGCATTCATGAATGAAAACATGGAAATACTCTCCTGCCACCTCCACAACCTCATTTAGTGTAATATGCAAGGTCAATTGGGAATTTTTAATGTTTTATTTGTACAAATTGCAGTGTGCATACAACAGGGAAAATGATTTATTTGTGAGACTTTGCATTATTCTCCCAGGTGATTCTATAATGTTTCAAAACACATTTATTTGCAGGAAAATTAACTATAACTTGATTTAATTTGTAATTTATGTTGAAAAACTTCTCAGGAACTTACAAGTCAGTGATGCTTTAGGAAGTATTAAATAAAATAGAATTAACTCACAGGAATTCTTCATATTTGTTTAAATATATTATACTTGTTTAAAGTATAGATCCATAACTTCAGATGCTTTCTAATCAAAGCTTGTTTTCGTTGAAGATGATTTGAGCCATGATGTTTGTTATTATTTATATTCATACAGTAGATATTAAACACTCTCGTAAGAAACAGCTAAAACTTTCCTCCTCAAAGAGAAAGATGAGAATGGGGGAGTAAAGCAGGTGCGAGACACAACCAGATGGAAATTATTACCCGTTAGTTTGCAATCAGCATCCCAGAAGAAAAGATTCTAAAAACATGAAAAGCTACAGTTTTTCCTTCCTGCTACATGAGCCTAATATTGCATTTCTGCACTTAAAAACACATCTCAGCAGGTCTCCAACTATGAGAGGAACATTCTGATGATCACACAGAAAACAGAATCATTGAAAAGTTCATGCTGAAGAGCAAGGCTGAATTTCTGCTTGTTTCCTATTTGTAAGCTGCTGCGGATGGTTCTTGAAAACAAAATTAGCTTAAAAATTCAAAATAATACAACAAAATTGAAGGTTCAAAATATTTTACTAAGATCAGTATTATCATGGTGTATACTGTACCTTCTAAAAACCCTAAATGCAAGCTAAAAATAGGGTCCCTAGTCATTACTGTTAACTGCACTGTCACCAGAAAGCTGGGAAACAGTATTGTTTATCTCTTGCTCCTCCTAGTAGAAAGCATGCAGAAAAAGGAATTACATTATAAAAATGAAAAAAATGAAAAGAATAAAATAATTTTCTATATTATTTTCCACATTGTATAAGAATCTCAAAGCAATTCTGCTCCACATGTTCCTGGTTTTATACCTTCAGGGAACACTATCCATAAATATGTAGTTTGTCAGCAGCAAATATAACACCTACACTCTGTTGGTTTAAACGGAGTTATTAGATGTATGCCTTTGAAAGTTTAAGAAATCACTTTTCTTGCTGTTCCTCTTAGGCTCTTTGTGAAGAATTTGGAGATTAATTTGTGAATGCAATTCATAAAAACAATAGAGATTCTTTAGTAATGGTCTAGAAAATGTCATATTTCAGTGAATATCATCAGCTGGTAAAAGAGAAAAAAAAAGAAAGAATAGAAAAGAGAGATACATCACCTAGATGTAGCCGAACTACTAAATCCTAAAAAAATCACAAGAATGTTTGAGTTTCAGATATGTGTTGATTTGTTGATTTGATGGTCACTATGTCTCTATGTGGCTGTTTAATATTGAATTGCTATTTGTTTAATAATTATTATTAACTGCCTCAATTTATAATTAATTTTATTAAATTAATTCCCTACTACTATTAGTGCTGTCTTAGGTGATTCTACTAAAAATATCAAATGATATCACATATAAAATATATACTAAGTGAAAATTAGGCTATTTTAAAGTCACAATATGCCTTGTGAGAATATCAATACATGTCTCTAACCTCACATGAACAGAAGGCATTTATTCCCTACAATATGTCTGAAAGCTGGTGATTCTTATACCAGAAAGCATTTAATTGTAGAAATCATTAAATATCTCTTATCATTAAAGAGCATTTGATATTTTTCTTTAATATTTTTAAATTATGAGCTATTATAATTTAACTGTAGTTAAATTTAATACCTATAACTGTGTTTATATATTCAAATATGTAAATTATATTTTGAATTCATATTTATTTTTATATATGCATATAATTTGAAATTTATTTTCCAAAATATGTGGAGACAGTCTATTTTACTGCTATGAAATAGGTAAGTGTAAGTAATACACACAAAATACATGTATATAAGAAATATACAAACATATATAAGGAATATACAGGTATAGTTAAGAATGGTAGAAGATGCTTCACAGATCTTACAGTGGTCTGGACAAGTGTCTCCCAAATCTCCTACTGAGGAATGTAATGGACCAGAAGCCAGCTGCTGCACTCTGAAACTCACCTCATGACAATGCTGAAGAATGTATTTTCTTTGGTCTGCTTTAAGCAATTCTTAAGGACAGACCGGGTACTGAGACATGCCTGCAATGAAGGAAACACTGGCTTTTTTTTATTTTTATTTTTTTCTTTATTGATTTTAGAGAGAGAGGAAGTGAGAGGCAGAGAGAGATAGAAACATCAATGAGATAGAACATCAATTGGTTACCTCCTGCATGCCCCACACTGGGGATTTGGCCCACAACCTGGGCATGTGCCCTGACTGGGAATCAAACCAGCAACCTCTTGGTGCAGGGTTGACGCTCAACCACTGAGCCACACTGGCCAGGCTTAACTCTGGCTTCTTCATAAACTCTCTGAAATTTGGAATCGATGTCCTTCCCTCCCTCCTCTTTCACAAGGTTTCAACCTGTGTCCTAGACTGATGACTCCCACACACCTCCAGATTTCATCTCCATTTCCTTCACGGCATTTCCTTCTTGCATGTCTCATCCCATCTTGCTGTCTGCTTGACAGGGATCTAGACTAACATAGACATGATAGGAAGAATTATCTAAAAGTAAATTGAAGACATATTTTGATCTTTTATTTATTCCCTGGTCCACAAAAGTTAGTATGCTAAATCTTGTCATAATAAAGAAGAAATTCTGTTTGCTGAAAGGGAATATATAAATATATATATATACCTCCCATAGGAAATGTGTAAGATGGAGTATTTTATTATTTATTTATTTATTTTTATTTTTATTATTAATTTTTGTTACAGATGTTTCTCCTTTTTCCTCCACTGATTCCCCCCTCCCCCTCCCTCCCCGCCCTGCCCCTAGTTTGTTTTCCATGTCCACTGTTCATGCATACATGCATATAAGTTCTGTGGTTTATCTCTCACCCACCATCCCCTCTTCTGGGAATTGTCAGTCTGTACCCCACCTCCATGTCCCTGGGACTACCCCATTCCTCAGACTGTTTTGTTCATTATATTCCACAAATAAGTGAGATCATATGATACTTGTCCTTTTCTGTTTGGCTTGCCTCACTCAGGATGATACTCTACAGGTCCCTCCATGTAGTCTCAAAGGACAAGAGATCTTTCTTTCTTACAGCTGTGTAGTATTCCATTGTGTATATGTACCACTGCTTTTTCATCCATTCGTCTACTGATGGACACTTGGGCTGTTTCCAGATCTTAGCTATTGTAAATAGTGCTGCTACAAACATGTTGGTACTTATATTCTTTCTTTTTGGTGTTTCAGGCTTCTTAGGGTATATTCCTAGAAGTGGGATCACTGGGTTAAATGGAAGTTCAATTTTTAATTTTTTGAGGTAACATCATATTGTTTTTCATAGTGGCTGCACCAGTCTGCATTCCTACCAGCAGTGTACTAGAGTCCCGTTTTCTCCACACCCTCGCCAACACTTGTTGTTTGATGATTTGGTGATGGCGGCCATTCTGACAGGTGTGAGGTGATACCTCATTATTGTTTTAATTTGCTCTCTCTGATGATTAATGATGATGAGCATTTCTTCATATGTCTCTTAACCATTTGTATGTCCTGTTGGGAGAGGTGTCTATTTAGGATCTCTGCCCATTTTTTAATTGGGTTCTTTGTCTTCCTTTTGCGGAGTTGTATGAGCACTCTCTATATATTGGAAATTAACCCCTTATCTGATATATCATTGGCGATTATGCTCTCCCATACAGTGGGTAGCCTTTCCATTTTGATGATTGTATCTTTCACTGTGCAGAAGCTTTTGAGTTTGATGTAGTCCCATGTGTTCATTTTCTCCTTTGTTTCTATTGCCTTAGGTGATGTATCAGTAAAAATTCTGCTGCGTATGATGTCTGAAATTTTGTTGCCTACAGTTTCTTCTAGGATTTTTATGGATTCATGAGTCACATTTAAGTCTTTTATCCTTTTTGAGTTTATTCTTGTGTAGGATGTAAGTTGATGGTCTAGTTTCATTTTTCTGCATATAGCTGTCCAATTTTCCCAGCACCATTTATTAAAGAGGCTGTCCTTACTCCACTGTATGCTCTTGCCACCTTTGTCAAATATTACTTGAGCATATTGTCTTGGGTCCATTTCTGGGTTCTCTGTTCTGTTCCACTGGTCTATATGCCTGTTTTTGTGCCAGTACCAGGCTGTTTTGATTACGGTGGCTTTGTAGTATAACCTGAAATCTGGTAATGTGATCCCTCCAACTTTGTTCTTCCTTTTCAAGATTGCTGTGGCTATTCGAGGTCGTTTTTGGTTCCATATGAACTTTTGAAGTACTTGTTCTAATTCTGTGAAGTATGCCGTTGGTATTTTGATGGCGATTGCATTGAATGTATAGATTGCTTTGGGTGATGTGGACGTTTTAATGATGTTAATTCTCCCAATCCATGAACAGGCTATGTGCTTCCACTTTTTTATATCTTCCTGAGATGGAGTATTTTAAATTGATACAGAAAAATAGATCAATATATTTGAGGTGCTCATTTGTAATCTAAGACAAGGATTGTGCTAAAACCACAGCATATCTTTCCAGCTGAGGAAACCAGATTTGAAGTACGAAAAGAAGGGCTCTAAGTCAGTTACATTTAATAAAAGCTGTTCAAAACAATGTGAATAATAGTTTTCTCATTGAAAAATACAATTGCTGGGAGGAGTTAAAGATAATGATTCCAGAAAATTATCTATTATCCATACTCTATTAAGGAAGGTAGCAAAAACTCATTAGCAAGTATGAAAATACAGTGACCCTTGAAAAACATGGGTTGAATTTCACAGGTCCACTTATATGCAATTTTTTTCAGTATATACTGTAAATGTATTTATCTTCCTTATACTTTGATTAAATATATTTTGTTTTCTCTCATTTACTTTATGGTAAGACTATTGTTTATAGTGTATATAATACAAAATATGTGTTAACTGAGTGTTTATGTTACAGGTAGGCTTCTGGTCAACAGTAGTGTTTCCATACATACAAAATAAATAAACAAGAATTCTGTCACCCACCACAATACACCTGTATACAAGACAAGAGTGCCAGATAGTTGTTGTTGTTGTTGTTTTTACTGCTATGAAAGGGATACTTTTATTCAAGAGAAATTCTAAGATTAAATATAATTGTAAATGAAGTCGTGGCTCAACTCTACAACTGTGTGTGTGTGTGTGTGTGTGTGTGTTCAGATATAGCCTTCTTAAAATTGTGTGAACACTTTTTAAAAATTGTCTAGGTGATTTTCTATTTTCTACATTATGTTTTATTTAAAATAAAAAGTTGTATTCACTATAATATATTCATATTATATATAGAAAGAAAATTTATGTTTGAGTGGGTTTTTGCTTGCTCTTTTCACAATTTAAATTTTACATACTCATAATTTATTTGGAGGAAAAAATAGAAATATGTTCTCATAATATACATCTGTTTTATCCTGTAATTACTTACAGTGTTTTCACTTAAAATTCCTATACGGCCTTTTCTTTAGATGAGAAAGATTGCTACATTGACACAAATGCCTTGAATAGAAACTTGTTAAAATCTACCAGGTCAAACTTCTTTTTTGTTGTTGGACCAGGAACTTCTCATTGAGCGTCATACTGAATTTGCTTCACAAAGACCACTCCAGTTAATCACATTCATTTTCTCCCGTCACCATGACTCCTGCACACTGGCCATGGCCCCAGTCAGCTCTCACATTGTCACTCTGTATTAAACTTGACTTATGGATACTTAGTCTTCTCCTGGGTAGGAAAGATTTCCCTCATCTACCCCAGGTGACCATGGTCTCCAACAGGCTACCAATCAATACAAACTCACTGTATTCTCCCCAATGGGCATTCCTAGAGGCACAATTTAGCATCACTCCATTTACTTAGGAAAAGTCTTCTTTGAGTAAAGACACATCTAAGTCTGTTACTAAACAGACTTTCATCTTTCTGAGCCTCAATGTCCTTCATCTGTAATAATAATAATTATCCTATTCATCTCACAAAGATATTGTGAAAATAAAAAGAATAAAAGATAGAAGAAAGAAAAGTTATTTGAAGACTATATAAAGATGCAGTGCTATTATTTTTAAGAAGATCTGGCTGAACTGTCTCTGAACTATAAAGGAATTCTTTAATCAGAAATAAAATATATAGGACGAAAGTATAAAATAGAATTCCTCTGTAATATGTAAAATTTTTCAGTATTAAACCACTCAAATTTCAGCTGCTACTGAGCTTAGTTATACAATGCTGCAGTGTTCTGACATGTATCCCAGGTGGAAATCAATGTAAAAACAATCATGTATTAATTAATCATGTTTTTTTGAATGCCTGAAGGGGACTTTCGCTGTCCATGTACTTCTCTATCCCTAATGTGAATCAAAATGCTCCACTTAAAGAATGGCTGAGTTTCTCAGCTTACCACCTCACTAACGTGTACAGACAAAATGTGAGCTTTCAACTAGTAACTCACCAGAAAACAGTATTACAAAGATTTCTTGGTGATTGCTAGTACATTTACTGTATTGACTTAAAGAAAATTTATGGAAAGTATGAAATCTCAGAAAATAAATATGAAGTCTTTTTAAAAGATTTGTGGGAAGCTATTTTTCCCTTGACCACTATATTCAATAAAAATGTAGTAGAGCCCAGCCTGTATGGAGCAGTGGTTGAGTGTCAACTCATGCACCAAGTGGTTGCTGGTTTAATTCCGGGTCAAGGCACATGCCCAGGTTGTGGGCCCAATCCCCAGTGGGGGGCATGCAGGAGGCAGCCAACTGATGTTCTCTCTCATCAGTGTTTCTCTTTCTCTCTCCCTCTCTAAAAATCAATAAAGAAAAAATACTTAAAAACAATGTAGGAGATACTTTTCAGGATGCTTGTCCAACTTATCAGAATTCTTTTTTTTTTTTTTTTTTTTTAAGAATTCACCTTCTCTTAGGGAAAAAGTTCAGCAGTCAAGTTTGGAAACAATAACCTGGTCTGGACACATAGTGGATTGGACCAAAAGTGGATTCTTGAGAAATGCTAAAACAGTAAGATCCTCAGCCCTAAAAATCTGAATATCTGAATTTGGGGTTTAGAAATAGTCATGCATGTGTCTTAAAGCAAATTTATTATGAATACAAAAAAGCTGTCATCCAGTATTGCTCCATTATATGGATGGAAAGGGAGTAAACACACGGTAGTGGGGACAAAGCCCTGGTGCATATGAAACCTTCAGGGCAGGCTGACAATATACAAACCCAGGGAAGAGCAGATGCTGAGGCTACAGTGCAAAAGCAGTCTGCAGGCAAAATTCTTTCTTCCTCAGGGAACCTCAATTTTTTTTTTCTCTTAAGGTCGTCAACTAATGAAAATAGTCCCAACAATTTTATGGAAGTTAATATGTGCTACTCAAAGTCTACTAATTTAAATGTTAATCTCTTCTAAACAATATGTTCTTAGTGTCAAATAAACCAACTATCTGGCCACCATAGCCTGGCCAAGCTGACCCATGAAATTAATCATCACAGATAAGATGTGATGTAGTTCTAGTTAATTTGATAATTGAGAACTATTGAACATTTTTGAGTGGGCAAGCCCATTATCATAGATTTAGGAAGAATAATCAGTTGGTAAATGCCAAGAAATTTGTAGTCAATAGTCTTAGTTATCTTCTTTGTCCTCCATTTCTTCTTTCTTAACCAATCTCACGCAAGTACAAATTATGTTTTGTTATACTTTGTCAAAACAAACCAATGTTTGTAATATTCTTATTTTTTATTAAATTAATTGGGGTGACATTAGTTATAAAATTATATAGATTTAAGGTGTACAATTCTATAGTACATCACCTGTATATTATACTGTGTGTTCACAACCCAAAGTCAAGTCCCCTTCCATCACAATTTACCCCCCATTTACCCTCTTCTACCTCCCCCCACCACCCTTTTCCTCTGGTCAACACCATACTATTGCCTGTGTCTATGAGTTTGTTTGTTTGTTTTTTTATGCTTAATCCCTTCATCTTTTTCACAGGCCTGATATAAAAACTTGACAAGGATAACACACACAAAAAGAAAATTATAGAGCAATATTTCTGATAAATACAGATGCAAAAATCCTAAACAAAATACTAGCAACTCGAATACAACAGTACATTACAAATATTTTCATTA
This sequence comes from Molossus molossus, assembly GCF_014108415.1. Taxonomy (NCBI): domain Eukaryota; kingdom Metazoa; phylum Chordata; class Mammalia; order Chiroptera; family Molossidae; genus Molossus; species Molossus molossus. Next base: position 23,968,193 of record NW_023425366.1, on the reverse strand, counting down.
TTTTTTCTATTTACATTTTACTTTGGAAAGCTTCCACTAACATAATCTTCGATTTCTTTGGCTGTTTTTTTGGGCCATGTTCAGTCTACTGATCCGTTATAGTACTTTTAATTTCTGTCACAGTGTTTTTCATTTCTAACATTTTCTTTTTGATTCATTTTTAGAATTTCTATCTCTGCTTATATTATTCTTCTTTTGTTTCATATTTTTCATGTTTTCCATTAGAACCCTTAACATATTAATCACTATTTTTAAATAGTTGGTTTGATGATCCCAAAATCTGTTTTCTGTTTCAGTTTCTAATGGATTCTTTGTCAATTCAGACTGTGCTTTATTCAGACTTTTGTCATACCTTTTAACTTTTTGTTGAAGTTTGCTTTTTAAGTCTAAATGCATAAAGTTTAAAATTATTGTCCTTGATTCATGTCTCCTCTTAGCTTTGGGCTTTCCTTAGTACCCCTTCTCTGAGGGTCTGTGCCTTGCAGACCTTCACCATAATCCCTCGTTATTACAGTAGATGATGATGGTGTGGTGGTTAGGTGTGGGAAGTGCTCTATAATTTTCCAATTAAATTTTAGTTATTTATGGGGACTGTATCTTAAAGTTATGTCCTTCACAGGGTTTCTTCCGTGGTTTAATTTTTTCACCCATTGTCTCCTATTTTCTTCACTTGCTGAGTTATTTTCTATCTATTTACTTGTAACCAAGAACCCTATTGATTATGTTTATTTATTTTTTCCCCTTTGGAAGACACAGGAAAGTAAAATGGGCTGAATTGAGAGAAATACCTTACCTCTGAAAGTATAAAGTTCAGGTAGAATATTTATCCCAGATAGTATACTATTGTTCTGGTGAATGCTTAGGGATAATATTTCACAACAAACTCTTTCCCTTCGTCGCCTATCATTGACCTTCTAGGATTTTGTTTTTCATCTTCACCTCAAAACCTGTTGCAGTTCCTTGGGGGTAAATGCCATGAGAGTGTGGGTTCACCTAAATCAAGAGCCCCAAGGTGTTTTTTACTTACCTGCTTGTCCAGATTCAGCCTCCACCAATTCAAATATATTGTCATTTAAGTACTACAACTAGTTAATATTCTAGTAGTTTCTGTTCCAGATCAGTGGATCCCAGGTGCATCTCTCCAAATGTGCCTGGCTCTCCGGATAGTGAGTAATGGTACTCTAAGACCTCAGTTCTCTGATGAGTCTAACAAATATTACTGAAGTCAAGTTTGTTCAGCTTTTTGTTGTTCTAAAGGTGGGGTTGATGACTTTCAATCTTTTCACATGTCATAGCTGACATTAGAAGACTCCTTTCAGAATGCGTTAAATCAATTTTGTTACCTTCAGCCTCCTCTTTATTTATCCTCCTGTGATATAACATACATTACTATGAAATTTACAGACACTGTTTTCTTTCTGACTCTGAAAACCACCTGCCATTCACTAAATTTCCACATACTTGGATGCCACAATGCAATTGCACTCGACTCCTACAGCATTTAGAATGTGTTTATCCACTAGCTGAACTCCCACTCACCTTTCATTTCCAGCTCTACCATGTAATTTACCCTGAATCTCTGGGAAGAAATTCTGAGTTGCTTGTATTCATAATCTGAGTATGTGTGCTTCTATTTTAGTACTTATAATTAATATTACACCTATTTTATGAACCTGTCACCCAACCACAATTGGTTTCCTGGAAACAGGAAATTGGTTATGGGTATCTAACACACATCTTGATATATCAAACTATGAAATTTTATTCAATTTAATTGATGGGCCTGCAAGGAGGGGCTGAGGTACAATGATGCCACAGGAAGGGAGAAAAATAGGGAGGATATTAAAATACCCAAGTAAGAGGCACCTATTCTAATATTTTATTCATGGATGTGGAAATGAAATTGAAATTTGAGGTACTATATAAGGAAGAATCAATTGTTCTTCATGGCATAAAAGTTATGAAGTAAGGTAAATAGAAGGGTTTGCATGACTCTGAGGTTGAGTAGGTGATATCGATAGTAAAAATGAATTCAGGAGGAAGAATTGTTATATGTGGAACTTTTGATTGTGGCTGATGATACCTTTGATACCATCCTGTGAAAAGAACCAGCCAGCCTTTCACATTACTGGAGCCTGATGATCAAAATACAAATTGAGGTTTAGTGTGCAACCATAGCAAAGTATTAATTGGGTAAATATTATATGGGGACATAATATGGTAGAGAATGAAATAATAAAAATAAAAGAGAGATAACATCTGAGATGTGTACAGTGAATTGAAGAGGAGGATTTAGAAAGAAGGTAACAATACAATGTCATTTAAGCCACCAAAGGGTGATTTTATAAAAATATTAATAAATATATCATTTTCAGAAAAATGTGAAGACTAAAATTTTAAAATGTTATTTGGGCAATTAGAAATCTTATATAAAAGAAACATATCAAAATAGACAAATAGAAGCCTGTGTAATAGATAAATATACATTGTGACAGGTGAATTCTCTCAAAATGACTTTCTGTTCAGATAGAGTAAGAGGATGAAAATGATTGCAGCCTCAATTTGACCATTAAATTATCTAATGCTGCAGAAATAATAAGAGAATATGTTCACAAAAAAAAAATTATCTTTAAAAAAAGGTTTGTTATCTGCTTTAATCCCATAGCTGTGCCTAAATTTAATCCAGTTAAAGAATGTGATCCAGTCAAAGTGAGGTTATTATGTTGGACTCTAATACCATATAACTGACTGTGTACTTATAAAAATAGGAAAAGGGGGATTTTGAACAGAGATGCACAGAGGAAGAATGCTATGCGACTATGAAGTAGAGTTATTACTCTACAAAACAAGGAATGCTAACGATGAAAAGAAACACCAGGAAGAAGCTAGGTGAGAGGCATAAGACACATTTGTCCTCACAGCTCTCAGAAGGAACCAGCCTTACTGACACCTTGATCTTGGATTTCTAGTCTCTACCCTGTGACACAACATAGTTCTGTTGATTATGCCACCCAATCTGTTTTAAGTGTCAAGAGGCCCTAGCAAACTAATACAGATTTTGGTACCAAGTGGAGGTTGTTGCTGTAACAACTATTTGAAAATATGGGAGTAGCTTTGAAATTGGATAATAAGTAGAGGATAAAAGAGGATTGAGGTTTATGATATGGAAAGGTCTAGATTGCCTTGAAGAGACTGTTGGTAAAAATGTGAATGTTTGCAATGATTCTGATGAGAGAAAAGAGATCTATTGAAAATGATCTATCACCTCAGAAAATACACATATCATTATGAACAGAATATTGCCAGTATTAAGAATGTTAAAGATTCTGGTAGATCTCAGATGTGTATGAGTAACATGCTATTGAAAACTGAAGGAAAGATAAGCTTTGTTATAAAGTTTCAGAGGAGTTATTTAAATTGTGTTCTGTTGAATGGAAAGTAGAATTGGCAAGAGATGAACCTGGATATATAGCTAATGAGATAAGTAAGTTTTCAAAGCATGGAGTGAATTCTCCCTGTTGCTTATAATAAAATTCAAGAGGAGAGAAATAAATGGAAGAAGGAACTCCTTAGCCAAATGAAAGTAGAATTTGATGATTTGAAAAATTTCAGCGTATTTACACTGGGCACTCTTGAAACAGAGTCAAATGTGTAGCTGGGCAACCATTTGCTTAAGAGATTTGGTGTGTGATGCACAACCATCTCAACAGAAGCCAGAAACATAGATATAATCATTTAGGAGGAGCAGGACCACCTCCTTGGGTTTTCAAAGGATAGGCTGCTATCCAGGGAACAAAAAACAGAGCTATCACCAAAGGAGGAAAAGGGAGATTGATTGGAGGGGCACCGGTGGGGGAGGGCACAGCCTGGGTCCTGTAGGGTTGAACTGCTTCCCTAGTGAGGTTAGGAAGTACAGCATCATCAAGCCAAAGAAGATTATTCTCAACCTTAAAACTCTAATGGAAGTTGCCCTGCCAGGTTTTGGACTTTCATGAGTCCTGTGATTTTTTTTCTTTCCTTCTGATTTCTCTCATTCAGAATGAGAATGTTTATCCTATGCTTGCATCATCAGAGTATTTCGGAAACAGATAACTTTTTATCTGGTTTCACTTGTTCACAAATAGATAGCAATTATGCTTCAGGGTGAATCATATCTCAAATCTCACTCCTACTTTATTTAGATAATATTTAGAAGATATTTTAAATGTAAAGTTAATGCTAGAATGAGTTAAGACACTTGGGGGTGTTGAGATGGGGATGCATATATTTTGCACTTGAGGACAAGAATTTTGGGAAGCCAGAAGGAAGATTGTTGTGGTTGAATTATTTATCCCCAAAAAAGTTGTATGTCAAAGTCTTAATTTCAGTACTCAGAATATGACCTTATATGATTATAGGTCCTTTAAAGAGGCAATCTAGTTCAAATGAAGCTATTAGGATGAACTCAAATCCAATATGACTGATGTTCTTATGAAAGACCACATAAACCTGAAGACAGAGATCAGGATGATGGTGTACAAGTCAAGGAACACCAAAGATTAGCCAATAAGACATGGAGCAGATGATCCCACCCAGCCCTCAAAGGAACCCACCCTCCAGCACCTTGATCTTGGACTTCCACATTCCCGAACTGTGAGAAAATATATTTCTATGTTTAAGCAACTCAGTTTATTTGGTAATAGCCACCATATCAACTTAATATAATGGCATATAAAAAAAAAAAAAAAAAAAAAAAAAAGGAAAAAATATTGCATTTCTTCAATAATTTTTAATAATACTAAAATGTATACATATTCATTTAATAATTGAAGTTAATTCTTATTTTTTACTTCATTTTGATATATTCAAGATGGTTCCACATTCCTGAAGTATCTTATAAAATTTTATTAGCATATCTCCTTTTTTAATAAAATATGTTTTTAATGTGTTTCAGAACTACAAATAAAAACAAATTATTAATATTACTGTATTAAGTATTTTTATATGTTCAAATGACAAATGTTCTAATTTGTTCATCGCGAATACTATTGTTAAAGTTATTCTTTATAGAAGTTTTACAATTTATTTTTTATATGAGGAAGAATATTACATCTCAAGAGCTTTGGTGTTGGAGGTATTTTTTGTTACACTTAGTACTAAAGATGCTTTGAGGCTTCTTTCAAAACTGTCCTTCACCCATTTTACTATTAGCACTAACTTTAACTTTTACCCCAGCTTTATTGAAAGATAATTAACATAGAATACTGTACGTTTGCCCAGCCAATGTGGCTCAGTGGATTAAGCGTTGTCCGATGGACTAACAGGTCCCAGGTTGTGGGCTATATCCTCAGTAGGGGGTGCGCAGGAGGCAGCCAATCGTTGTTTCTCTCTCACACTGATGTTTCTCTCTCTCTCTTCTTTACTGTCTTTCCAACGAATTAATAAAAAAAAAACATTTTTTAAAATATTGTAAGTTTAAGGTCTACAAGTGTTGATTTGATACACTTATATACTGCAAATTGATTATTACTTTAGTGTTAGCTGTACTTTGACCAAATCACACAAGTGCCATTTCTTTTCTGTGGTGAAAACATAACTAACATTGTACTATTCATAACATGGTTTACAGGGGTGAAGGTGGCTCTCTTATCTAGTGGATTTTATTTTATTCACCTCATTCTTTAAGAATTTATTCACATCTTTGTAGATTTTTTGGTATTAAATGCATTCAAAGTAGATATTAATCCTTGAAACAATTGACTGGTTTTATTACTATATGAATAGAGAAGCTACAAACTCCATTTTCACCTGCTACCTCAGCATTTCATATGGTTATCTGAATATTGCTTTAGTTCTATGGTTTTTTCTAATTGTTATCCACATTCACAGACATACCTAATAAACCTATGTATTCATTTTCTATTTGATTATGGAATGGTTCTTAATGCCCATTGACACCGTATTACTGGATATACTTAAAAGAATACAACATTAAGCTAATTTTTATCTATGGATACCATAAAAAAAGTAAATTCTGCAACCTAAGATGCTTTTTTCTAAGAGAAAATAAAGCAAAATTACATTAATAAATCATGCAGTAAAATAATAGACCTTCTAATTCTCCAGTTTATTTTCTTCACATAATTTTTATGTGGAATAAAAAGACAAATTATAGGAACATAAGCGATAGAATCACTAAAAAATGTCCATTGTAAGAAACTCAACAGAATTTTCAAGGATCCTAATTTACGCTTAACCACTGATATCAATATTATCAAATGAGGATGCTTGTCCCCATCTCTGTTCCAAGCTGTCCCTTTCTATACAGGGTGGGACAAAAGAAGGTTTACAGTTGTGAGTATGCAAAAGAAGGTTTACAGTTGTGAGTATGCAAAATACAGAGTTTATTCTTATATTATTATTATTTATTAATTATTGTATAATTTTTCATATGAACCTTCTTTTGCCCCAGCTGTATTAGCCCATTTCTATTTGGAGTTTTGTCCTGGTCTGTTCCTCTAAAACCTCTGCTCTCAGAGATAGCAATGACCTCTCTTGCCATGTCCAATGACCTCTCCTCCATCCTCCTTTTCGCCACTCACTCTTTTCTTTTTCTTATGTTTCCTACAGTCCACTGTCCATTGTGTTCTTCATTTCTCTTACCTAGGCTGAGTTTTAAATACTTCATCAACACTCTTTCTAGGTGATCTCATCTAAACTCACAGTTTTAAATTGCATCTACAAAGTGTAACTCTGAACCTTGGTCTCCAGTCCTGACTCCTTTTATTTTGCACGTCAATGTGTATGTCTGAATGCTTACTAAACATCTCTGTTTGGATCTCTGACAGGTCTCATAACATGTGCAAAACAGACATCTTGATCATCCCTTCTCTACTTAAAGCAGTTTTATGTTCTCTAAATTTCAGTTAATAGCATCAGTATTCACTGTGTTTTCCAGAACTCAAATATAAAATGAGTGTTTGATTTCCCTTTTTCATTTATAGCCCACATACATTCACCAATTATATGCATATCAATCTAATAACTATGTATTAGCCATTGTTTTCCAGGGGGGGGAAAAGCTAGCTAGCTAGATGATATATAGAAAAAGAGAGAGAGAGATACTTTTTAGTAATTTGATCATGCAGTGATAGGGGTGTCAATTTTGTTATCCACACAACAAGGAAATGACCTGGAAATTACAGCAAGAGTTGCTGTTGCTATCTTGAGTCTGAAGGCACTCTGGAAGTAGAATTCGTTTGTTATCATTCAGCCTTTTCTCTTAATACTTTCAACTGATTGGATGAGGCCATCACATCATGGAGAGTAATCTGTTTTACCTAAAGTCTGCTTTTAAATGTTAATCACAACTAAAAAGTACCTTCACAATAAATTCTAGACTGGTGCTTCACTGAACAGCTGGACACAGAGTACAGCCAAGTTGACACATTATATTAATCATCACAACCTACTCCTCTGACATCACCCTGGTAAAAATGATCACAATCTTTTAGTTGGACCATTCAATAACCTTCTAACTAATCTCCAAATTTTAACTTTGCCAAACTGTCCCCATAAACCCATTTTTCATATATCATCTGATAGGAACTTTTAAATTTCAGCTGTACCTGCAAATATGTTATTCTCCCACATAAAACTTGGGCTTCCCTTCACCTAAGAACAACATTTCAAATCTTTGCAACAAACAACAAGGACATAATGGATTATTCTCTGTCATTTTCTAGATTTTTCTCTATGGCCACTGTATCTATGAAAACACAGTATCAAAGATTTAAAAAATGCTATGCCTGTGTAGAGCACTTACTAGGAATGGAGCTTGCAGGACTGGGAAGTTACTTTGCATGAGTTCATGAGTGAGTGGTGAGTGAATGTGAAAGCCTAGGACTTCACTGTACACTGCTGTAGACTTTATAAATATTGTCCCAGAAGCCCTCCTCCTGCTACCTTCCAACAGGGTCAGAAATAGAACACTAAAACTGCCAATGCTGCTCCATGAACAGAGACATGGGCTGGACTGATTAGAAATATTAAGGAGAAAGTGGCTGGATAAGGCAAAGATCACCACAACGGAGACTTCAGCAGGGAGTAAAAGGTGGTCTGAGGATCCAGAGTAGTAAGAAATCAAGATGGCCCTGTCTGGTGGGACTCAGTTGCCCTTTCGATTCCTAGCCAGGGCACATGACTGGTTTGCGGGCTTGATCTCCAGTAGGGGGCGTGCAGGACGCAGCTGATTAATGTTCTGTCTCACATCAACGTTTGTCTTTCTCCCTCACCCTTCCTCTCTATCTAAAAATCAATATAAAATATTTATAACAAAAGAAATCAAGATGGAATGATAAAGAAACATAGGGGTGTGTCATGCCCATGTGGTTTTGGCTATTGCATGTTGGAGCAGTGATCAAATTAAAAAAACTCTACGGTGTTCTTTTTTTTTTTTTTTAAGGGTGTTTAACATGGAGAGGGTATAGAACTGAGTACTTGATATTTTGGGTTTGGAAATTTGTTTTTGGTTCCATTGACCTTATTGACAAAAATGGGCTCTCCCTGGCATTGAGCTGATGGAAGAAATAAAACTTTTGGGGTGGCAAGTGTCCATCACAGGCCTCACTAAATTAGCCTGACCAAATATAGCAGGCTAATTTTTAAGTTGATAATTTTGCATGGCCCATGAATGATGTTATAAATATCCAAATGGCCCTTGGCAAAAAGAAAAGCCCCCATCCCTGCACCTGAAAGTATTTCAAAAGTGCAGGGACAGGCTGGCTTCAACCACAGAAAGCTTCACTGAAGTGGCAGTGGCACTTAATATGTGTTAAGGTAGCTCCTGTGGACCCATGTCCTTATACAGGATCTTGAATCCTCAGCAAATAATTTACAGCAATATACTCTGAAGACTGTCAAGCTATATCTGGGAGGGCTGAAGCACCCTCTGAGTGTATAGCACTGGGGAGAAGATTCCTCTGTGCTGAAACAGGCCAGTGGCTGACTGATTGATGGAACCTGTGCACTCAAAATTGAGTCGCTATGAGTGGAAGGATATCCATCACCAAGCCCTACAGATATTGCTCCTGTCAGAAAAATAAATAAATAAATTTTCCTGATGCACATATTCTTCCACTACTTACAGGAAATTCAGTTCCATTATAATCTTATGGGACCACCTTCAAATATGTGGCTGTCATTATGTGGAACATGAAAAAGTTATCCCTTATTGTTATATATATCATTAGAAGTTGTCTGTGAGGACAAAGTCTTCTTCAGACATATTCTTTTCTCTTTCTCCAACACTTTAACTAGTGCTTAAAATGATATATAAGTATTTATTTAAAATTATGTTTGACAAATAAATAAATGCCTGTAGTAAAAATGAATATTTTGTTATAGTCAAATAAAATTGTATTATGTGCCACAACATACTTAGTAAAGCTAAAATTTAAATAAAGTGTATAGGAAGTTTTAGTAAATGGCAGAAATAAAGAGGTAAGCTACTTAAACTATAAGTCATTAAATAGCAGGTCATTAACTAACAGTACCATATTCTGAAAGCAGTTTTCTTTTTAATAAATTATTATTTTTTAACTATTTTATATTTATTGATTTGAGAGAGAGAGAGGAAGGGAGAGGAAGAGAGATAGAAACATGAATGAGAGAGAACATTGATTGGCCGCCTACTGCATGCCCCCACTGGCGATTGAGCCCACAACCTGGGCATGTGCCCTGACCAGGAATCGAACCGGTGACCTCTTGGTGCATGGTTCAATGCTCAACCACTGAGCCACACCAGCCGAGCTTTAGTAAATTATTTCAAACAAGTGATAATGTTGCCTTGAAAATAGTGTAGTCGAGAGCAATGATTTTTCAAACTTTTGATATGAACTCATTTCTATATCTTTGTCATTATTTACTACTACTTAAGCATTCATTATTACTGTTTTTGACTTCTTTGAGGAAAAGCTGAAAGTAAAAGCTATTGTTTTATTTATTAATTCATTTATATATTTTGTTCTGGAGGAGGGATACACACATTTTTAAAAGCCTTACTTTTAAGAGGCATTCATTATGAGGTTTGTAACAAAGTTTAAAGCATCTGAGGTTTAAAAAGAAAGCATGATTTTGGAAGCATTGCCAAAGGAAGAATTCCTCCGACTCATTTTTAATTTTAAGATACATAGATGATTACATTGTGTTTACAGATTCTTATTGTTTGGGTTTAATTTGCATATGTTGTATATTTAATAAGACTGATTAAAAGGAAGAGTACTTACGGATTTGCTATTACAAACATAGCTTATTTTCTGCTTAGAATTTTAAATATAAGTATACAAATAATTATAAATAATGCTTACACCAAGGCATTGTAACAGTTATTAAGCAGAAATAAATTGATTGCATTTTTATATCCTCTAGCTCACCAGAAGTATTAGGTTGCAGTGTTAAAGATAAATTGATTCATAAAGAAGAAAACATGGAATATGAGAAAATTTTTAAATGGCAAAACTCTTCAATCTTTGAAATTTGTTCATTTTCTTTCATCTGTATTGTAGTAGCCTAAAGTTGGAAATAACCTAGATGTAATAACAATATATAACTTTTAATGTCAACTTTAAATTTTGATAAATTTTAGCAATGTATAAATTTCAAAACCAGATGTTTAAAAAAAACACATTTGCTTTTCTTTGCTATTGTTCTAACTTTTCCTTCCCTTTTATAGACCATTTCTCTGCATTTTGCCCAAGAATATAAATGATTTTTGTCATTTACGTTTAATACTTTTCTCTCCACTTGGAACATAGTCCAGATGGATTTCCCAAAATATATATGTAACTAGATATTAACATGGGGTATCTATATTCATTTTTGCTGTTGTTACAAAAGGCTGGATACAAACTAATAGGAGACCAAAACCCTCAACTTGCCACTGGTAATTGCTTAACTGCTATACAACACTTGCAAAGGAGGTTTTATGGTCCTTAGATCAACACCAAACTTTAAGAGTTAAAATAGTCCAGGCTAAAGGAATCAAATAAGTAAAACTGCATTTGAGTGGTGAGTGTGTGTGTGTGTGTGCGTGTGTGCATGCGCACATGCAGATTCACATCACACAAGTATTTTCCAAAATTTGTTTTTAGATTTTTCTTTCCACTTTGTCTTTTTTTAATTAAATCATTTTTAATTAAAAAAGGTCATTATTACACAAAAAGAAGGGATACAATTATTTTGATTTTCCAATCATAAACGATTCAATTTAAAATATGTAATATTTATAGTTCCTGGGAAGAGCAGCTTTCCTGGATAAATAAACTGGGATTGGGCTCTTGTATTTACCAGGTTGTGTATGCTCAGATTATGCAATCTAAAGATGTAAACACATTGTTGAACATTCACTAAACTTACTGAAATTGAGTTTTTCATTTAACTATTGCTCTTCCTTTTTTAAAAGAAATTAATTTATTTATTTTTGTTATAGAAGTTTCTCCTTTTTCCCCCACTGATTCTCCCCCCTCCCCACCCTGTCCCCAGCTTTGTTGTCCATGTTCATTGTTCACGCATACATGCATATACTTTCTGTGGTTTATCTCTCCCCCCCCACCCTCTCTTCTGGGGATTATCAGTCTGTACCCCACTTCCACATCTCTGGGACTACCCTATTCCTCAGACTGTTATGTTCATTATATTCTACAAATAAGTGAGATCATATGATACTTGTCTTTCTCTGTTGCTTCTCGGCCTTTTAGCTAAGATCAAGTGTAGTATCTGTTCTTATCAGCTCTTCCTTTTGATTAGCCAACATAGAAAGTATAAGATCAGTACCTGGCAAAATAGTCTTTACAAAAACTAATTAATGATAAGCACTTGCTTTTTTCTGACCTGGTTTTTCACTCCTCCCTAAAATCCATACCACTTTGCTTTGTTATCTTCAATCAAGTCTTTATTAAAATCAGTCAACTAGATAACCAACCAAATAAACATAAAAGTAAACACACAACGAATCTCCTGTATTATTTATAATAAAGTTAGCTGTTAACAAAATTAACTCTAAATTGTATCATTGCTCTACTACAGTTAGTTTAATTGTTGCCCATTGAACAGCATTGGGGAAATGAATATGACAGTCACCCTCCTCCATGCTGTGATCCAAGGACCCAGTGTGAATAAAGCTCTGCCATGTTCAATCTACAGATCTAACATCTTCCTAGGTGGCACCTCCATTCCAGTGAAAAGGTGAAAACAACATGGAAAAGTCATCATAGATGTCATGGGTTGGACCTGGAATGAGACATATCACTTTTATGTATGCTCCATGTGTGAGAACTTTGTCTCAGTGCATTATTTATCGCAAAGGTACCTAGTAAATCTAGTCCCTGTTTGGAGAGCCAATTCCCTGCATTAAATTGACATTGAGGAATATTGGCAGATAATCACATTCTCAGAGACTACCCTCTATGTCCTTGCTTAGACTAAATTCTGACTTACCTCTGAAGACACTATTTCTCTTTGACTGTCTCTACAGATACATTTTAAATGATCTCAACTCTTATATCACAGATTTAAGAGGCAAGTCTTTGTCCACATTGTTCATTCTTGTCTTAAGAAAATTACCATTCTATAGTTCTTGTAATGTATGTAAAGCAATAAATAAACAGAGAATAAAGTGAATGCAATGAATCAAAAAGTGGGCAAAAAATAAACCAAAAATAAAAACCAACCTTGCTTTAATAAAAATCTTACCACTCTATCTCCCCACATTTGTTTCATGTCTCCTTCATTTTCTAAAGACACTTTTTTCTTACATTCAATTTTACTCCTTATCATCAATTCTGAGGTTGTCATGGGTGAATTTAGCCAACACCTTGAATCCAGATTTCTTTGCAAACCCCAAATTAAGTAACCTTTCCCTCTACTTCATTGAATATATATTGGAGCAAAAATAATTTTACCTACAAAATCACTAAATAAATCACTTTGTTTTCTACCCACAATCGATTAGCCTTTCAACCTGCTTGTTTAAGAACTCTTGAAGTTCCTTGTTGCAATAACAATCATAATAAATGTATGCATACATTTTCTTGCCTGATATTTTGTTATTTTTATCATCTTGTGTTTATTCAGCCCATCCAAGCTCAAAATTTATATAAGTCAGGTAGTCCCTTTCTTTACACTAAAGCTTCCATAAAATAGTCATGCAACAGGACAGGTTATTGTTTTTATAAATTTACTAATTTCAACTTTGTTCCAAATAAAATCTGCAGATCTATTCCACTGCAACAACAATTTCAGACTTCCTCCAACCTTCTCAATATCCATCCTTTCTATAATTACCTTCTCATTTAAAAAAAAAGAAAAAACATTCTTACCTCCTAATTAGCAGAGAAAATAATAATTAAAATAAACATCATCTGGGAAAGTTTGTTCTATGCTATCTCCAAATACAGATATCCAGCGGAATTTTTAATCATTTTCTAGTTTCAATTGTGTAGATTTCCCCATACCACCACTTCTGCAGAGATCCTTCCCCAGTTATCTCTTCTCGTACCTTCTAAGGATTACTTGCTACATAATACCACCTATCAAAATCTGAAAGGAGTTAATATTTCTCAGTGTAAATACAACAAAGATGTCAAGAAAACAATAAAAAATGATCATCAAATCTATTTTGTACCCAGCAATATTAGCTGTTCCTTCATCTTTACAGAAAACATTTAAAAATACTTGTCTACTTTGAAATTTCTCAAAGTGCTCTCATCTCCCACTCACTCATGTATCCTTTCTAAGGTGGTTACTGCCTTCATCAATATATAAAAAGAGCTCTTGATGGGGGATCTGTAATGTTCCTGTCAACAAAGCCAATAGAATTTTGTATCTTTTTTTGTTATTCGATTTTTCAGCAGCATTTGAAACTACAATTGTCCTTTTAAAAACACTCCCAATACTCATTTTGTTTGACACTATATTCTGATGACTTTATGTTTTCTGCTCATCTGACTGCCCTTGAAGAGGAATAATAGATGAGGAGAGCAGATGTACATGTAAGTGACAGGTATGACTGATACTGCATCAACGATTAGTCACTGCTCTTCCAAGCAAAGTAATGCCTAGAATAAGGATGAAAAACAAAGCAAGAATTATCTTTTCATACCACTTCAATCTTAGTCTACACAGAATCTCCTAAAGTGACCATCATTTCCTTTTTTGAGTACTTTGAGAAATACACACACTGTTGATGGATACTCATTAAGGAGTTGGGGAAATTGGAAGAATCATCATTTCTATTTCAAAAAGTCTATTCTGAAAACTTTAACTAAGATAGTGTCATCTGAGCTATTCACATTTTCATACTCAATTCTTTGTCATCTAGGAAACTTATTCGTTAACTATTACAAAAATAAAAGAATGAAGAAAAAAGGTTTAGAAAATATCACTAGGAAAAAAGAAGCTTAAGATGAAAAGAAGGTAAGTTAAGTTCCTAAATAGATTTTCTGTTCATCACTGCTCTTTAATACATTCAAAGTTGCCTACCCATAGTTTTACACTTGTTTTAGGTCATTGTGTGCATATAAAAATATTTATATAAAGACTGAATGACTGATTATTGATAAGAGCTGTAGTAGAAAGATCCATGATGCATCCCTAAGAAAATATCTAACTGGAAGGTTGAGATCCTGTTAATCAAAATGTATACTTAAAGCTTTGCAGTTTGATTGATCTTTTTCAAAATTGTAATATTTTTGAAGTCATTATGTTGGCTTAAGATAGAAGACCCCAACAGATTGTAATTTGGTTGTGCTTTGGGTTCTGGTGAGGTTGTAATTTTTTAAATTAATTTTTCTACAAGTATTTTTTTGTTTGTTTGATTTTTGATTACTCCATTGTGTCTTCGAAGCTAAGAGGTCCTGTTATAAAAGATCTAGAAAATGAAAAGATGGCGGCAGGCAGGACCAGAGGGAGAGTGAGTGTGTGAGAGAGTGAACTAGTGTGTGAGACAGTGAGTGGACGTGAAGGTGGATGACCAAACTTGTGCAGTGCAAAGACACAGAGCAGAAATTTCCTGTGCTGTGGACTGGAGCAGCTGGCAACTGTGGTAAGTGGCTCTCCAGGGCGCTTCTCCTTGCGCCGGGAGGAGGTCCCATCATTTTGGAAGATCCCGGGACTTTCCTGGGAGGAGGCAGTGGGAGCGGCTAGGGCCGAGCAAACTGAGCCCACCAGTGCACCCGGCACCATGAAACCAGTGGACATCCTGTGTCAACACAGACCAGTACACAGTAATGGAGCTGCCAACGTGCCAGTTGAAGAAGCCACAAATGGCCATGAGCCCAGTACTATCCCCTACAGTAGCACTATACTCTCAGCAACAGAGGCTCAGGAGCAGATTCCATCCCTGGGCAACAGAAACACAGACTAGCAGCTGAGCCCCATCCCCCAAAACTAAAGTAAAGAATGAGCAGGAGTAGAGTCCCACAGGGCAGCAGCACTTTCCAGCTTCCAGCTACAAGACTTGGGGCTCCACAGAGCCCTGTGCTATCCCAGCAGCACAAAAGAGCAGTGGGAAACCAGAGCCCAAGAGGGACTGGTGCGATCCAGCTGCCCGCAGACCTGCAGGGTGTGGGGGCACCAGAGAGGCTTGTGTGACCCAACTGCCCACAAGATAGGCGTAGAGCTGGGTCTCCAAAGGGACTGTGTGATCTAGCTGCCCGCATGGGATCTGCAGGGTGTGGGAGCACCAGAGAGGCCTGTGCAACCCAGCTGCCCACAGGATAGGCATAGAGCTAAGTCTCCAAAGGGACTGTGCGATCCAGCTGCCCATAGCACAAGCAAGGAGCATGGCTCCAACAGGGCCTGAGCTACACAGCTACAGGTGGAACCAGTGACCAGCTGGGAACACAGCTCAGAGGGGCCCATGTCATCCAGCAGCAGTACCTATTAGGACACACCAATACCAGACCCCAGTATTCAATCCTCCAGGATCCACCCCAGAAAAGAGACGACACGCAACAAAACAGTCTGGGAGGCACAGTAGCCTTATTTGATATACAGTGAGCTGCATACACATCCAAACATCCCTCAGCAGATCTAGAGCTACCAGACAGCTAAAATGGGGAGACAAAGGAACAACACCCAAAGGAAAGAAGAGGAGTCACCAGAGAAGGAACTACAGGAAATGGTAGACAGCAACTTGTCAGATAAAGAATTCAAAGCAATGATTTTAAGGGTGCTCAAACAATTTGGTGAGAACTACAAGCAATGTAATAAGAATTATGAATAACTCACTGAGAACTACTTCAACTTAAAAAATAGAGGTAGAAGCTATGTATAAAAATCAAGAGGAAATAAAGAAGACATACTGTTATAAAAAATACGTTAGAAGGGTTCAATAGTAGATTAGAAGAAGCTGAAGACTGAATTAGCAACTTAGAAGACAAGGTAGAGAAAAACTCTCAAATAGAGCAGCAAAAGGAAAATAAATAAATAAATAAATAAAAAGCAGGAGGAAAGTTTAAGGGAGCTGTGGGACAAGACAAAACATAACAACATTCACATTATAAAGATACCAGAAGAAGAAGAATCAGAGAAAGAAATAGAGAATATGTTTGAAAAAATAATAACAGAAAACTTTCCTAAACTGGTGAAGGAAAAAGTCCAGGAAACACAGAGAGTCCCAAGAAAGATGAACCCCAGAAGACCCACAGCTAGACACATCATAATAAAAATGACAAACATTAAAGAAAAAGAGGAATCTTAAAGGAAGCAAGAGAGAGACAGAAAGTTACCTACAAGGAAGCTCCCATTAGATGGTCAGCTAAATTCTCAATAGAAATGATGCAGGCCAAAAGGGAGAGGCATGAAGTGTACAAAGTAATGCAAGGCAAGGTTCTGAATCCAAGACTACTCTATCCAGTAAGGCTATCTTTCAAAATTGAAGGAGAAATAAAGAGCTTCACAGATTTAAAAAAAAAAAAAGAGCTAAAGGAATTTACTACCACCAAACCAACACTGCAAG
Source organism: Molossus molossus (assembly GCF_014108415.1). Taxonomy (NCBI): domain Eukaryota; kingdom Metazoa; phylum Chordata; class Mammalia; order Chiroptera; family Molossidae; genus Molossus; species Molossus molossus. The sequence goes on along the minus strand of NW_023425366.1, from coordinate 23,951,197 downwards.
AAATGCTGAAGGGACTGTTGTAAAAAGAAGAACTGGAGAGAGAGAGAGAGAGAGAGAGAGAGAGAGAGAGAGAGAGAGAGAGAGCGCACAGGCATAAAAATAAAAACTAATAACTATCTATCAATAATTACCTTAAATGTAAATGGCTTAAATGCTCCAATCAAAAGACATAGGGTAGCTGATTGGATAAGAAAGCATGATCCATATATATGCTATCTACAAGAGACTCACCTCACAACAAAAGACTCAACTAGGAAAGTGAAGGAATGGAAAATATTTTTCCAAGCAAATGGAAATGAAAAAAAAAAGCTGGTATAGCAATACTCATATCTGACAAGATAGACTTCAAAATAAGGGCCATAATAAGAGACAGAGAAGATCACTACATAATATTAAAAGGAGCAATTCAACAAGAGGATATAACCCTGGTAAACATAAATGCACCAAATACAGGAGCATCAAAATATATTAAAAAACGTCTAGACAACTTTAAGGGAGAGATAAATAGCAACACAATCATAGTGGGTGACTTTAAGACATCACTGACAACACTGGATAGATCTTCTAGATAAAAAATTCACAAGGACATAGAGTCCTTAAAAGAAACTAGATCAGTTGGACTTGATTGATATTTACCGAACATTTCACCCCAAAGCTGCAGAATATACATTTTTCTTAAATGCACATGTGTCATTCTCAAAGACAGATCACATGTTAGAACACAAAACAAGTCTCTACATATTCAAGAAAATTGAAATCATATCAAGCATCTTCTTAGATCTGGTGGCATGAAACTAGAACTCAATTACAATAAAAACACACAAAAACATTCAAATACTTGGAGGCTAAATAGCATGTTATTAAACAATGAATGAGTTACTAATGAGATCAAGGAAGAAATTAAAAACTTCTTGGAAACCAATAAAAATTAACACACAACACAAAATCTATGGGACACAGTGAAAGCAGTCCAGAGAAGGAAGTTCATAGCACTACAGGCCTACCTCAAGAAACAAGAAAAAATCCTAATTGACTTTCTAACTCTACAACTTAAAGAACTAGAAAGTAAACAAAAAGAAACACCCAGAGCTAGTAAGAGGAAGAAAATAGTAAAGGTCAGAGCAGAAATAAACAACATAGAGACTAAGAAGACAATTCAAAAGATCAATAAAACAAAAAGCTGTTTTTTTGAAAAGATAAACAAGATCGGTAGACCTTTAGCCAGATTCATCAAGAAACAAAAAGAGAGAAACCAAATAAACAAACTCAGAAATGAAAGAGGAGGACAACTGACACCACAGAAATACTAAGGATCATCACAACATACTATGAACAATTATATGCCAACAAATTCGACAATCTAGGAGAAATGGACAAATTTCTAGAAACACACAGCCTCCCAAAACTGAACCGGAAAGATGTAGAAAACTTGAACAGATCAATAACAACAAAGGAAATTGAAGATGTAATCAAGAAACTCCCAGCAAACAAAAACCCAGGCCCAGATGGCTTCACAGAGTTTTACTGAACATTCAAAGAAGATCTAATACCCATTCTCCTCAAACTATTCCAAAAAATCCAAGAAGATAAAACACTTCCAAAACCATTTTAAGAGGCCAGCATAATCCTAATTCCAAAACTGGATAAAGAAACTACAAAGAAAGAAAACTACAGGCCAATATCCCTGATAAACACAAATGCCAAAATCCTTAACTAAATATTAGCAAATTGAATCCAGCAATACATCAAAAAAATTATTCATCATGACCAAGTGGGTTTTATCCCAGGCATGCAAGGATGGTACAATATTTGCAAATCAATAAATGTGATATACCACATAAACAAAAGATAATAACCATATGATCATATCAATAGATGTTGAAAATGCATTAGTCAAAATTCAGCACGCATTTTTTATAAAAATGCTCAGCGATGTGGGAATAGAGGAATCATATCTCAACATAATAAAGTTAACATATGAAAAACCTATAGCCAACATCATACTCAATGGGCAAAAACTAAAAACATTCCCCTAAGAATGGGAATAAGGCAGGGATGCCCACTTTCTCCACTCTTATATAACATAGTGCTGGAAGTCTTAGCCAGAGCATTTAGACATAAAGAAAAAATAAAAAGGTGATCTAAATTGGAAAGGAGGAAATAAAACTGTTGTTATTTGTAGATGACATGATATTATACATAGAAAACCCTAAAGACTCCATCGAAAATTTACTGGAATTAATAAATGAATTTGTCAAAGTAGTAGGATACAAAATTAATGTCAAAAAATCAATGGCAGTCTTATACACTAATGATAAAATCACAGATAGAGAAACTAAAAAGACAATCCCATTTACCATTACAGCTGGAAAATTAAGATACTTAGGAATAAACTTAACTGAATGAGTAAAGGACCTCTTCACAGAAACCTACAGGTCATTGAAAAAATAAATAGAAGATATAAAAAAATGGATGCATATACCTTGTTCATGAATTGTAAGAATTAACATCATTAAAATATCCATTCTACACAAAGTGACCTATAGATTCAATGCAATCCCCATCCAAATACCAATGACATACTTCACAGAACTTGAACAAACACTCCAAAATTTTATACGGAACCAAAAATGACCCTGAATAGCCACATCAATTTTGAAAAAGAAGAACAAAGTTGGAGGGATCACATTACCAGATTTCAGGTTATACTACAAAGCCACTGTAATCAAAACAGCCTGGTACTGGCAGAATAGATCAATGGAACAAAATAGAGAACCCAGAAATTGACCCAAGACAATATACTCAATTAATATTTGACAAAGGTGGCAAGAGCTTACAGTGGAATAAAGACAGCCTCTTTAATAAATGGTGTTGGGTAAATTGAACAGCTGTGTGCAAATAAAATGAAGCTAGACCACCAACTTACACCACACATAAGAATAAACTCAAAATGGATAAAAGACTTAAATGTGACTCATGAATCCATAAAAATTCTAGAAGAAAATGTAGGCAACAAAATCTCAGACATTATATGCGGCATAATTTTCACTGATACAACACCTAAGGCAACAGAAACAAAGGAGAAAATGAACACATGGAACTACATCAAACTAAAAACTTCTGCACAGCAGAAGAAACAACCATCAAAACAGAAAGGGATCCCACTATATGGGAGACCATAATCGCCAATGATGCATCAGATAAGTGGTGAATTTCCAAAATATATAGAGTGTTCATACAACTCAACAAAAGGAAGGCAAAGAACCCAATTAATAAAAGGGCAGAGGACCTAAATAGACACCTCTCCAAACAGGACATACAAATGGATAAGAGACTATGAAGAAATGCTCAACATCACTAATTATCAGAGAGATGCAAATTAAAATAACTATGAGGTATCGCCTTACACCTGTCAGAATGGCCGCCATCAACAAATCATCAAACAAGTGTTGGCGAGGGTCTGGAGAAAAGCGGACTCTTGTGCTCTACTGGTGGGAATGCAGATTGGAGCAGCCACTATAAAAAACACTATGGTGTTACCTCAAAAAGTTATAAATTGAACTGCCATTTCACCCAGTGATTCTACTTGTAGGAATATACCCTACGAATTCTGAACCACCAATCAGAAAGAATATATGTACCCCCAGGTTTATAGCAGCACTATTTACAATAGCTAAAATCTGAAAACAACCCAACTCTCTATCAGTAGATGAGTGGATTAAAAAGCTGTGGTACATGTTCACAATGGAATACTATGCAGCTGTAAGAAAGAAAGATCTCTTATTTTTTGAGATGGCATGGAAGGACATGGAGAGTATTATGCAAAGCGAAAGAAGCAAAACAGAGAAAGACGCCCTGGCCAGTTTGGCTCAGCGGTTAGAGCGTCGGCCTGCGGTCCGGAGAGACCCGGGTTCGGTTCCCGCTAAGGGAATGTACTTCGGTTGCAGTTTGTCCCCGGCCCTGGTTGGTCATGCGGGTGGCAGCCACTCGATGTGTCCCTTCACGTTGATGTTTCTCACTCTCTCTCCCTTCCTCTCTCTCCCTCACAAATATCACATGATCTCACTTATTTGTGGAATATAATGAACTAAACAAACTGCTGAACAAAATTAACCTAGAGACATAGAGGTGGGGTACAGACTGACAAGCCTCAGAGGAATGAGGGTTGGGGGGAAGAGATAAACCACAGAACTTACTTGCAGGTAATGACCAATGAACGTAGACAACAAAGCTGGGGATGGGATGCAGGGGAGGGAAGGAGGGTATCAATGGTGGAAAAATGAGAAACATCTGTAACAATAACAAATTAATAAATAAAAAAAGATTAAAAAACAAATTAATAAAAATACTTTTTAAAAAGATCTAGAAAGTTTTCTCATATTTTAATAGTTTATGAATATATTAATAAAGATATAATAAACTATATAAGAATTTAACTTTTATAAACAAATCAGGAAATGGTCTTAGTAGAACCAACACTGAAAATACAAGATTATATGTAAGTTCAATATCCGTAGTATGTATATTTTATATATGTCGGCAATTACAAATTTTATTAATAACCATCGACTCTGGGAGATATATTCAGACTCGCAATTAAATTATACTTACTCTTTTTTTTTTTATCCTCACATGAGGACATTTTTGTATTTTTTTGTCCAGATAGAGTGGGAGGGAGAGAGAGGGAGAGAGAGAAACATCATGTGAAAGGGACACATTGAGTGGCTGCCACCCGCACGACCCAACCAGGGTGAGGACAAACAGCAACTGAGGTACGTGCCCTTTGCAGGAACCGAACCCAGGTCTCTCTGGACCTCAGGCCGACACTCTAACTGCTGAACAAAACTGGCCAGGGAAAATTATATTTACTCTTGAAAATTATTCAAGAAATGTGACTGAGTGTGTGGAACTAGAAGTTAGAGATTAGACTCAAACAAATGTTAGTGCTAAGGACCCTTTTGAGTAAGTGAGAAACTGTATATATTAGCTTCAAGAGCAAATTAAGACACACAGATAAATTCCTTTAAAATATTCTATTCTCAAGTTGGTGTTCCTTGAACTACTTTACTGTCTATATTATATCGCACATTTGTTTTCAGAGTCTAATATCAGACATAAAGTCAATTGTGCTGAGTCTGGAGCACTTTCCTTGTAGACTTAAAGATTAAATTTCTCTTTTATGGCTACACAGTGAGTATTGCATTTTTCAGCTGCTTAATCCTTATAATCTATTACCCTGTCTCAATTCCCACAAAAAATAAAAAGCTTCTTAAAAGGAGATAGAAGTTATATCCTCATTGAGGGCTAACTCTGAGTCTCTGAAAAAAAATTTCTGAAATTCTCATGTAAATTAAATTAAATGTAAAAATTCATTTGGCAAATACAAGATGGTTTTGCAGAGATTAGCACTGAATTGAGATCACCATGATACTCCAGTTAACTCAGCTGGAGAATGTCATTTGTGAGGCCAATATCACGCACAGTTGTAGTTTCCAAAGACTAATTAATTTTGCTTAGAAAAAAAGTTGTTTCTTCTTTAACTGACTTCCATATAGTCAACAGCTGCAAAATTATGTTGCAAACAATAAGGGAAATATTTGTTATAGATTTTTATAAATCCCTGATTTTTAAGTATTTTGGGTTTATAGATGTCAAGTAACTATCTGACAATAGCTGTGGCCCTCTATCTAGAAAATGAATTAATATTAAGTAATGCAGACAATTTCACACATTCCAAATAACTAGAGTCCATCCATAGGCTGTCTGCAGTTTAAGATTCAGAGTAAAATACTCCCCCAAAAAATCACTCAATAGAGAAAACAAAATTAGACCATCTGTTCTATTAAGTTTGTAGCAGTTTTCTTTTCATGTATAGAGAATGGCAAATCAATTCATATAATTTATTTTAAAAATACCACAAAGTTTACTGGAGAGTTGCACACTTTCTTGAAGATCAATTGAAAAGGTAGCCAAGGTGGTGATGCATCTATCAGTTTGATTAATTTAAAATTTCTCTTAGGTTATAACATATGAACAGATTTTAGTAAGAAGGCATTCTCTAGAAGTTAAACAGTTGAAAGTGACTTGTATTCTCCATGTATCCGCTCTAAGAGCAACATCCTGATCTACCTGTTGCTTGTCTCATGAGAATATTTAACACCAAAATTAGGAGCCGTATTATGAATAACCTGTCTGCAATTTCTTCTGTTATCCAACATCAACTTGCCTTGGGTCATCTACCAAAAAGTTCTATCAGATAATCGACTATTAATCCGGAGTGATTTTTATTTCATAATTAATACTTCATTTTGCCAACTAGTAGGTAGGTAGGATAGGCTGGCACACAAAAGTCTGTTTCAGTTGTGAAATGTGCTCTCATGGACTGCAAGGGCTAGAATCCCGAAGCTGCATTGCCAGCCCCTCTCATTCAGGGCTTAGGTGACTCCTCCTCAGAACAATTTGCATGAACCCTGAATTCAGCATTTACTGAGGGAAGGAGTGCTCTAGGCCTCCAAATTATTAGTAAGACATTAGGGGTTGCATCATAGTTCTGGAGCTAAGAAAATTTAATAGGAAATCTGGGCATTCCTGAATCTAGATTATAGACAGCTAAGAACAGTCATCTTGAAGCCAGCAGCCAAGATGGCTCTTGTCAATCAAAGGTTTCCCACCTCTCTGTGTCTCTAAATGTTTCAAATCTAGCAGCTCCCCTGGCAAAACAACCCTGGGTGCTAGAAAAGAGTCTTCACACAGACCAGTCTAGAGTCTTCTCCAGCCTTTCCAATATATGTGTAAGTATCTAAATCCATGCCTTCGCTGCACATCCACTAAATTTACCAGTTTACTTTCTATTATGTGCAACAAATACTGGCTGATACACATGACCTAGAAGCAAAAGAAAATAAACTAGTGAGAATGTAATATAAAATGTTGAGGTTGTATATTTGTCTGCTCAGGCTGCCAAAACAGAATACCACAGCCCGGAAGGCTTAAACAACATAATTTTATTTTTTCATACTTCTGGAGGCTATAAGTCTAAGATCAAGGAGTCTGCAGGATTGGTTTCTGGTGAGACATCTTTTCCTGGCTTTCAGAGGCTGCCTTTTCTGTGTCCTCACACAGCCTCTTTTGTGTGCGTGTATGGGGGGGGGGGAGACAGAGAGAGGGAGAGAGACAGAGAGAGGGAGGGGGGAGAGAGAGAGAGACAGAAAGAGGGTTTTCTTGTCTTTTTTCCTCTTCTAAGGACAAAAATCTTTGCATATTAGGGCCCCATCATATTGATCTCATTTGTCCTATTTACTATCATAAAAAGTATATCTTCAAATATAGTAATGTTGGGGTTAGGACTTCAACATACCAATATGCTGTGGGATGCACTATTTAATCCATACTGTTTCTTTCCATATTATATATTATATGATGCTTTAAACACACACACACACACCCCTCTATCCCCTTCTCAACCTGAAATACATAAGAGTAGTCTCTATTCACCATTTTCCTCGGCTCCCCCTTCCAATTATCCACCAGTACATTTATTATGAATGACAACCACTGCTGTTAGTACTTTTGCCTTGCAGTGAGTCTATATTCTTGCTATGGTCGAATGCTGTATTTCTGGTGCCTGGAAGAGTTACTGGTATTTAATATATGCTCAAAAATATTTGCTTTATTAATTAGTTAATATTGATTGCCAAATCCTTATCTTACAATGCAAATAATATATTTTATCCTTCAAGAACATTTTTGCCTTTTTCATTTTAATAAGTTATCAATGGTTTAGAACCAGTATATCTGAAAATGAATCAATGATATTTACTTTTAACATAATCAACTATGGGACAGATATCAAGACATAATATTTTCTCTTCCTCTTATTCATGAACCTGACAGTCTGCCTGCAAACTACATCTCACCTCATTTCTCCTTTCCTATTTCTTTTGGAAACAAACAAAGCAATTACTCAGTAATATTTAATCTATTTGAAAATGTATCTGGCTCTACTTTGAAATATATATTTGTATTGATCACTCTAACTACCTTTATTTCCACAACTGTCTAAGCACCTATATATACATTTCTCTTTGGTGAATGCAACAACCTCCAAAAAATTTCTCCCTGATTCAGCTCTTGTCTTCTTCTAATTTCATCTTCAAGAACGATCTTTTTAAAATTATGTCTAAACATGTTACATCTTTCTAAAAATAACACAACAGTTTTCCTTCCTGTGCGTGTTAAAGTTAAAGTCCTCTTTGTGTTCTTCAAGCCTTCCCATGATGTGGCCCCACTGCTGCTGTGACCAGCTTGTTCTACGGCCTTTCCCCTTGCTGACGCCGCGGTCATGGTCTTCTTGCCGCTCTGTAAACAACTCACAGACACTGCCCTTCTTGGTCCCACTTCTTACAATATTTCCCACCCAAACATCCACTTGGCTAGCAAGTTCATTGTCTTCAGGTTTGTGTTCAAAAGCTATTATTCATTAATAGTCCTTGTCCATGGAGGAATTAATTTTTATACGGAAAATTTTGCTTACTTGCTCTTAATCATTTACATTATTTGAATGCTATTTAAAATTATATATCCCCATTTGTTCCATGTAAAATACTAAATATATAAAGTGATAACTTCTATTTTCTAGAGATACATTTATGTTAAGCAGACATATCTGAGATTAACTTTCAATTTTCTTTTTTTGTTTAGAGTTCATGTATTTTTTTTAAAGTACTGTTAGACCTACTTTACATTTTCTTTTCTTTATGATCACAGGTGTTACATAATATGTTAATTTAAATATTAAATAAATTAAAATTGTATTTAATTAAAAATGTTTTGGATAGAGCTTGTAGAGAAACAAGACTATAGAAACTCAAAATGCCAATATATCTAATTATAGACTGATATTAATTGGATAATACGGGAGAACAGAAGCTTTGCCTTAAAGAATTAAATAATATTTTCTCATCAGTGTAATGTCCAAGTAATATGAATGGCCTAAGGAGAATCCAGTGATAATGTGTATTATTAAAGGTCTATTTCTGTTGAGTGCTGCTGTTTTATATCTCAGATCATTTGCTTTGTTAATATTTAATATGTAGTGTAATTAAAAATTATTCAAAAAATTAACATCTTATATACTTTTTTTAGTTGATTCCTTTAAGGAGAATTTCGATGACTTGCTCTTCATCCTTTATATATTTTCAATGATATGTAAGATTGTGTAACTGTTTATAACTATGGTTATTTGAATTTTGTCAAATTTTAGTTATACAGTATATAAGAGAAAAAAAGTGGATAGAATAGGAATGTTGATAAAAAATACTTAAATTAATATTTGACATTATACATCTTAGGAAGAAGTTATGGAAAGAAAAGAATACAATAGTCCTAATGTTGTTATAATAGTAACAACTACAAAAATAAAATCAGAGTTATTAACAAAGTGAACATATTTTCAGTCAAGTAAACAGAAAAAAAAAACAGCATGAAGTTTTAATTTAAAAATGGTTTATTGATCTAACAAGTTTTGAAAATCCTATATGCAGACATGCCTACAGAAAAATTTTATTTCCAATTAGTCAAAAAATATTTTGAACCTGGAAGTAAAAAATAAAACAAACATATTATAATGATTTATTTTTGTTGTTGTTAATCCTCACTTTAGGATATTTTTACATTGATTTTTAGATAAAGTAGAAGGGAGGAGGGAGAGAGAGAGAGAGAGACAGACATCGATGTGAAAGAGATACATTGATTTATTGCCTCCCACATGACTCCAACTGGGGTGAAAATTGAACCCGCAACCTAGGCACCTGCCCTTGACCAGGAATCAAACCCAGGACCCTTCTGTCCATAGATCCATGCTCCAACCACTGAGGCAAACCGGCCAGGGCCAAATTATAATAATTTACTATTAAGGCTGATTTTTTTTCTACTCTAACTCCATTCATTACATAGCCTGAAATTATAAATATTTATACATAATTACAAAGACATAACATGTCTTTCTCTCATCTAGGGCCTAGGGTTGACCAAAGATTATATTACTCTGGGGATAAGTTTTGGTATTGCAGTTCAAAGAAGATGAAGTGATAGAAACAACTTTCATAAAAAATTTGCTAAGACGAAATCAATCTTGAATATGTAAAGTTTTTATTGTGTTAGAGTTACTTGGCATTAGGGAATTTAAAAAATATATTTCCTTTCTTTGTTTGCCACTGGTTTGTAATGTAAACATGGGTGGGAAAAAATGACTGGTATTTATGGACTGAAGAAAAAAAAAGACTAAGGTAGGAGTTGGGGGACACTTAAGGGTTGAAATGTTTGAGGACCATTAAGGGAGATAAAAGATAGGATTCAAGAAGTTTTACTACCAATAATAGGAAAGGTTGACGTCTGAGAAGAAGGACCAGGGATAAAAATTCTCATGCATTAGAATCAGGGGAAAAGTTGTGCTACATAGATGGGCCATCCAATATACTCACTCTAATTTGAAAATGTATGGATTAAAAAGTATAATTAAAATCAATAGAAATAACTCTTTTGTACCTTTTTCCAGATTCTGCCCATGTTGAATCAGCTAACAATAATTACCAGTAATTTTATTGTCTCTTCTTCTTGTTTTGTAAATCAAGGGTGACTGTCATGAAGCTAGTTTCTTTATTAGCCAAGATAAAATTCCTCAGGAGTGTTTCTTCTGACATCCAAGATAGTGGAAGAAGTTAATTCTCCCCAAGCATACTGAAGAGCACTGGGCAATAGAGACAGATTTAATATACTATAAGCACACAATCTATCATTTAATTGGCAAGTTGTTTTGTTATATACTGAAGGCTCTGACTTTTATTTGTCTCTATGCCCTAAAATTTGGTTATGATCAAGGCAAACTTATTTATAACTCCAAAACATGATTTCCTGCCTAAGATCTAGAGGGTAGCTATAATACAATTTAGATCTGACCTCTCATCAAGAATATTTCTTCAATTTGACGGTCATATAATACATAGCTATTTCACTTACCAGTCGTGTAGGAGTATAATCATTCATTGGTAAAGACAAAAAAAATTATTTATGCTACTACCATAAAATGCCTACTGTAAAATATATGTAGAAATAATAAATGCATGTTTTATTAACATAACCCTAAACCAGTGTTTAACATCAAACCTAAAAATAGCATCATAGATAAGTTTACCTCTCTTTTACACCTGCCACCAAGTCTTTATATTACAATTGATTAAAGAAACACTAATAGATAAAAAAGTCTTTCCTTTAACTGAAGCAATCTTCTGACAGTTTATACTAAGAAGCCACATATAAATTCAATAAAAATCTGTAAGGAAAAACTCTAGAGATAAATACTTAAGCTATATTCATTGATACAGATAACAATAACTTCAAAAATAAAGACTCTTTAGTAAGGGGGTCATAGGTACATGGATACCACTATAGGTAAGATATCAGAAAAAAAAAAAAAAAGTTGTGATATCTAGGATCTGAATAACACTGAATTTAAAAACTCTGTCTCAATAAACCAATCCCAGCTATCTCTCAAATAAAAAATCTCTATATTAAAAGTAAAAGAGCCCTGGCCGGTTTGGTTCAGCAGTTAGAGCGTCGGCCTGTGGTCCTGAGAGACCCGGGTTCGGTTCCTGCTAAGGGCACGTACCTCCGCTGCAGTTTGTCCCCGGCCCTGGTTGGTTGTGCGGGTGGCAGCCACTCGATGTGTTCCTTTCACATCGATGTTTCTCTCTCTCTCTCTGTTCCTCTCTCTCCCTCCCACTCTACCTGAACAACAACAACAAAAAAAAAGTAAAAGAAATACCTTATATTAGACGTTAAATAAGAACGGTATAGTTCTAACACAGAAATGTTTAATTACTGTTCAATTACATACTAAAAATCAGTTACTTCTACAGAAATAATTTGTTTAAATACTAAAATCAGAGTATGAAGATTGTATCTGATGGCTACTACCATGGGTGTGGCATAGTATCTATCTGAACTTTAGTCTATGACTCAGAGACTAAGCTAAAAAACATTCTTCCCAAGAGTGAGAATTGAATCAACATGTGTAATACATGAACTCAGATAGCTTTCATGAAATGTTCAATTATTGATTTTTCTACTGGTCTACAAGATTATGCCTTGCTTCACAAACTTGTCAGGCCCCTGTTTAAATGTAATATTCCAAAAGAACATCGAATTATAACTTGCAAATACTTTGTAGAAAAATCTTATTTGTTTTGTCCCCACTACTTGACAAATAATATTTCATTAAATTTAGTGTACGTCTTAGGATTAAAAAAAAAAAAACATGAACTGTATGATGAAAATGAAAAGCAGATGCCCTGGTTGATTTGCTCAGTGGTTAGAGCATAGGCCTGTGGACTGAAAAGTTGTAGGTTTGATTTCTTGTCAGGGGTATATACCTGGGTTGCAGGTTTGATTCCTAGCCTGGTCAGGGCCATGCTGGAGTTAATCAATCAATGTGTCTCTCTCACATTAATATCCCCCACCCCTTCCATTCTACCCAAACATCAGTAGAAAAATATCCTTCAGTGAGCATTAAGAAAGAAAGAAAATGAAAAGAAGACCCCAAAAGAAGTAATATTAGAATAAAAAACTAATGGCCTGAGATGTAACAAGCAACATTTTTTGTAGAATGTCCCAACAGACAGGAATACTTTTTATTTGGTTAACTATTGATGTGTAACAATCTGATGCAAAATTTAGTCACTTATAATAGGGGTCAGAAAATATAAATTGAAGGCCAAATTCAGTGCAACACCTGGTTTGGTACACCTATGAGCATAGAAAGATGTTTATATTTTTTAATGGTAAATCTATACATTTTGTGACATGTGAAAATTATATGAAATTAAAACATTTGTGTCCATTAGTGAAGTTTTATTGAAATACAGTCTTATTCATTTGTTTACATATTGCCTACGGCTGCTGTGTGTTACAAGACAGAATTGAGTAGTTGGGATAAAGATCGTATGACCCACAAAGCCTGAGATTCTGTGGGTTGGCTGGGCTCAATACATGTGCCATAGTGAAGATCACCTACATGGGTATTCTCAGCTAGAGGCTGGGTTGATGCTGGAACATCCTTGGTGGTTACTCTGTTGTCTGTATTTCCTAAGCCTTTTTGCAGTATGGAGGCTGATTTTTGGAGGGGAACATTTCTGGAGAACACACCCCAGTGTGCAAGTGTTTATCAAATATCTACCTACAAATTTCCCATTGACCAAAGAAGGAAAAAATGCCAAGCCCAGGGTCAATGTGGGAGATGACCACACAAAGACTAAGTGCTGGGAGGTATGGTATATTGGGAAAAGCAATGTAATGCTCCTATAGTACTTAGTTGCAATTTACTTGTAATTTGATTACCCTTTTTGGTTCTTTATAAAGACTAAGACCACTTCATTTATATTCAGTTTTTTAAAAAAATTCAACTTCAAGTTTCTATTTGAGTTTGATTGAATGTTCAATTGTTCCTACTGTTTCTCACTTTTCCTACTTATTTGTGCATTTTGTGATTTTTAACTGTGAAATCATTTTCCTTGGGACGTGATCCAACTTTTGAGCATGCAGAATCCCTTTAGAGTGATTTGTGTTTAGTTTTTAACAAACCAGATCAAGTGAATTCAGAATGAAGAATTATTAAAGCTAGCTTATCATTATTAATTCTCATGGAAAGATTTTCTTTCCACCTGCTCTTCATTTTGAGGCAGGTCTTTTTTTTTTTTTTTTTTGCTTTTGTTTTTATTTTGGTTTGTTTTTATCTAGCATGGAGTGGGAGAAAAAAAGCCTTTTAGTTAGTACATTCCTACACTGAACTAATAGTCGTTGAAAGTCTCAACTATACCTAGATATTCCACTTTGAACCAGTCCCACAAACAAACAAACAAAAAAAACAACAACAACAAGTTCACTTTTCTCAGGTTTTATTTTATAATGCTCTCAGGGCAAGAAGCTAGTTCTGGTAAAATGCCATTTACCTCTCTTCTTTCTTGCCTTAAAGTAGTTTTTGGTCTCAGAAATCCTTACTTTCTCACCAGGTCGTTGATGTGATCACAGAGTTGGTTTTGTGTTTTGATTGTAGTGTTTTTAGTCCTTTCAATAGGAGGATGGTCATGGTATATAGTCCAGCCTTATGCTGGAAATAGAGGAAATGATTACTTCTTTTAAAAATAATTTCAGCCCTGGCCGGTTTGGCTCAGCAGTTAGAGTGTCCACCTGCGGTCCGGAGAGACCCGGGTTCGGTTCCCGCTAAGGGCACGTACCTCGGTTGCAGTTTGTCCCCGGCCCTGGTTGGTCGTGCGGGTGGCAGCCACTCGATGTGTCCCTTTCACATCGATGTTTTCCTCTCTCTCTCTTCCTCTCTCTCCCTCCCACTCTGTCTGTACAAAATAAAAAATAATAATAATAATAATTTCAAACTAAATATTAACAGAACAATAGTAATATAAATGAAGAAATAATAATTTTTGTAGATCCTTTACTTAAATTTAACAGTTATGATGATGAATTTAAAACATTGCTTCATCTATTCATAGAATTTGAGGTATTTTCAAGAAAACATTTGTCTTTATATCACTTTACCCCATATGTTTTTATAAACATTTTGCAAAAATATGTAGGTTTCCTTGCATCACCACAATACCATTACCATACCTAACCATACTGAAATTAACTACTTTATATCATCTAATATTGTGTTCCAATTTCTCCTATTATCTCAAATATGACATTTTATAGTGTATTCCAATTAATGTTCCCAATTGTATGTATTATGCTTCTTATATCTTTTTAAATCTACACCTGCCTTCATCTGTTTTTTTTTTTCCTTTGTCATGTTGATGATAGATTTTTTTTCTATAAAAAATTTAATATTTTTTGTTCATGCACTTCTTAAGTAACTTTAATCCTAGTTTTGTCTTTCTCCATATCTGCTCATATGGAGATTATCACAGACCACATTTCCCAATCCGATGGACAGCTCTAGATTCCCATCTTGCAGGGCTTCTCAGAAGCAAATGGACCTTTATGTGGGCACTGATCAGCCAGTAGAGGACACCAGTAGTGAAGTGCATTGAAGTGAGTGTGAAGACCAAACATTTTGAAGTAGAAAACTATGACTTAAGACTGAAGTTTTCTCAGCTATATTGATTGATGGGCAAACATACAATATGCCATGAAATAAATTTAAAAGTATAGTTTTACATAAAACACTCTGATCTTCTTTGAAAATTACCTTTTTTATATGAATCTTTGTATGAAATATACCAACTTACCTAAATGTGAATCATCGGTATCAATTAATTTATCTGTACTATTTATAAAAAGCTTATTATATGCATAAAACTTTGTACTGATGACTATAGGTGTCATCATAGCTATAATTTATTGAAAACTACTAATAGCTTCACATATATTGATCAGTAATCCAAATAATAATTATTTTCTCCTTATTGAGGTCCAAAATGTTGTTAACTATATAGATGGTTACACAGGTATTGAGTGGTAAAGATAGCATTTAAACCCTGGTTCGACTGCAGAAAGTATATCATTACTACTTTTTGAGGACCATTTTCCTAACTTACAGAAATATTTCAATTAAAAATATAATGTAGCAATAATCCCTTGCAATATAGAACAGATAATTTTCTTGTTTTAAAAAAAGCTAATTTTCAAAATATTTTGTAATTAACTCAATTTTCTTAAATGGTTACTAAAGTTAAGTGTTTTTCAACTTCTGATATGAATTCTGCATCCTGGCAGATAAAATAAACTTGTTATATTTGAGTAAATTTGCCTAGGAGCAGAATTATTCTTAGACTGCAAAGATAATGCAGAATAATTTTTATTTAGATGTCATTCTTCAAGAACACTACATGTAATTATCTCACAGAGAAATGAGTCCATATTTTTAACTAGTTTCATTAAAATGTTTTATTTTTAATTGAACAAAAAAAAAATCTTGTTTTTCATATACTGTCTCATTTTGTGGTTAAATTTATGAACACAGCATAAGCTTCCCGTGTTCGATTCTCTCATTTATAGCTGCCTTTCTTCCTCCTGATTTCTTTCCCAGGGAGTGGATAAAAGAAAATGGAATACAATAATGACTTTGCTGATAACTTAACTGTCTTTATAGTCTTCGAACCCCATCCCTGGATTTGAGGAATAGAGTTTTCGACATATAATTTCAATCCATATTATGCGTGCGAGAGAGAGATTGTTTGATTAGTGATTTATATCTTAGACAGTTGTATTAAATAAGAGGGGAAAACTCAGAACATTTTAATAACAAAGTTATCATTTGCAGTGGTTCTCAACCTTCCTAACACTGTGACCCTTTAATACAGTTCCTCATGTTGTGGTGACCCCCAACCTTAAAATTACTTTTGTTGCTACTTCATAACTGTAATTTTGCTACTATTATGTCTTAGGCGACCTCTGTGAAAGGGTCGTTCAACCCCCAAAGGGTTCGTGACCCACAGGTTGAGAACCGCTGATTTAGAGCAAGGCAAGCCCCAGAAAGAATTACTTTTGAGGAAGATAACTGTCTTTAAAATTTTTATTTATTTATTTAATTAGTTTGTTAGTTACAAATGTCATTCCTGCCCCCGCCCCTGAACCTTCACCTTGTTGTTGCCTGTGACCATTAGTTATATATATGCATAAGTTTTTCTTCTATTTTTTTAAATCCTCACCTGAGGATATTTTTCCATTTATCTTCAGATAGAACAGGAAGGAGGGAGGGAGGGAGGGAGGGAGGGAGAGAGAGAGAGAGAGAGAGAGAGAGAGAGACATCATGTGAGAGAGACACATCAATTGGTTGTCACCCACATGAGGCCAACCAGGGCTGGGGATGAACCGCAGCTGAGGTATGTGCCCTTGGCCAAAATCGAATCTGGGACTCTTCGGTCCCTGGGCCATCGTTCTAACCACTGAGCAAACCCAGCCAGGGCTATGTATAAGTTCTTTGGTTTGTCTCTTCCTGCCCTCCCCACCCCCTTCCTTTGATATTTTTGTCTTTTAAGATAGGTTTTTCAGACAAAACTACAATTAAGTGGCACAACCATTTCAAGTATAATATAATACATTATATTATATACATATATACATAAGTTATATTCTCTCTATATAATATGATATACAACATATTATACAGAGTGGGATAAAAACAGCTTTACACTTGTTCATAGGAGATTAATATGATAATTGATAAATAACAATACAAGTATAAATTCTGTTTTGTGTACTCAGAATTGCAAACCTACTTTTGCTCCACTCTGTATACATTTAATACATAGTATATTATTTCATACTTTTTTCAATTTCCTGACTAACTGGTAAAGCACTTCACATGCTGTTTTATGAACATAATAGTGAAATTGCTTCAAAAAGCAAGAAACATTATCATAGCAACACTAATTAGAGATCATTTTAGGGATGCTAATCAATGAACAATGTGACTTCCAAAATTAAAAATCAGTGATGTATTTTTAAAAAGTTTTATAAAATTTTACTCATTTGTTTATGCTGGGCCTGATAATATTTCTTACTTGCTGAAGCATAGCACACTTTAATACATTGCTAATTATAATCATAATTTAACAAGGCTCAAAATGAACCAATCAAGGAAATAAATGTTTGCTTGTAAATTAATGTGAAATAAATTAATTAATCGTTACTATTGAAAATGATACAAAAATTTTCTAATCAATATAATTATGCCTTCAGATAAATGGTATAATCTATTAGTAAAAGGCAGATATCATTGGATTAACTCAATGTACATGACCAAACACCTACAGAAGATGATATTTCAACTTATAGAATCTAGTATGAACTATGGACTATGTAAAAATAGGATATTACATTGTGCAGTGGAATTACTTTGCTTTCAAGGAGAAGGATATTATAATCTGCTTTTATATTATACAACTACTAAATAAAATGTAAAGTCATATCGTATTTTTAACTTCTTTTGATACAGGTAGGAATTTTTTAAAAAATTTACAATAGATTCTTAAACCAAGGTGAGAACATTAATTTGAATTATGTTCTGTGGAGTATCAACATTTTTCAATAAATTGTATGCATTTTAATATCAAGGAAGTAGTATTTTAAACAGCTATAATAATAATGAGTGTTTTGTAGATCCTCCCTTGGGGATACATTCTTTCCACTGTCAATGTAAAAAGGTTTCTTAAGTGTCACTCGACATTCCTCAGAATATTTTGAGTTAATTTAGCTCCTAATCCTTCTCAGAGCTTGTTTAGCCTCATGCAATTTACTCATTTCAATAGTAATCCTCTGTAATTAAGTACTATACAGGTCATTAGATAATAAACTCAGTAATGTATCTAATTTCAAAAATTATTAACTTTTTAATTAGAGGAAAAAATATATAATGAAAGAAATAAGACTGGTCAGTATAAATAAATGTAAATGCATAAAATTGAATTTTAATAGCACATTAAAAATATAATGGAAAATATTATGAAGCATACAATGAAAATATCACAGCTTGATAAATGTAAGACATAGAAACATTTATACCTTTTCCAAAATTTGATTTGAGTTAGATTTTCCTTTCTACATAGGAAATTTAAAATGCTTGTAACATTCACCTATTGCCATATCATGACCACTAGAATTATCACATGCTTTTTCAAGCTAAGCCAATGAGTTGTTGAAACTCTTACATTAATAGCATTGTAGAAACATCTCCTCTCTGGTCGTAGGCACTAAGCAGTTTCAAATTTTTACTACTGTTTGCCTTTGTCCTCTTCCATTGTTATTGTTACATTATTCTTGTTTGCTTCTATGTGTTTTTTTTGCATCATTCCTTTTTAAAAAATCAATGGTAGACTCTACAGGTTGTAGTTCTGAAATTTCTTTGAGACTGTGTTTCTAGAGTATCCTAGGACTCATTTAGTTTAAATGACAGAATTTTAAGTGTGACATATGAGACCAAAGAGGTTTTCTTGTAAACTCAGTCATTCAGTCAGTTCAGCTTAACTTGCCACTATTTCCTAAGAGAAACATTGTGGAGTAGTGAGGAGTGAGAAGGAATACCTGAAAGCAGTAATTTTAAAAAGAAAATATAGAACAAGAATATCAGTGACTTTTCTTAAGGAAACATTTGTTGTCTGATGAAACTACTAAACACAAACAACTGGAATACTCAGAAATTCTTCAATCAACAAATCTGCCCATGCCTAATATGACTATTGTCTTAAAAAGTGGGAAAAAATTAAAGTATAAAATTGTCCTCGCTGCTGTCTTCATGGAGTTTACCACCTAAGGCGAGACAGATATGTGTAAATAGTCAGTGGACTAATATAGATACAATAACAAGCGGTAGTATTGGTTCTAACCCAAATCACTGGCTGGTTTGAGTGGGAAAACCAAGGAAACTACCAAACAAATTTTAGAAATTATTTTTCTAGAAAGTGATATTAGCACCATGTTGTGATCAATGTTAAGAATGAACTACATTAAAACCTGGAGGGAGCAGTACAGGCGGAAAAATCATCCTAGACTTGAGACTTGACGCTGAAGTGAGGAAGAGGAATCTGAAGAGGTCTGAAGAGGATGGAGAAGGTTTAGGATCTCTGCTACAGAAAAGTTTCCAGCAGGAAACTGACATGGTCAGATTTGCATTTGGAAACATCACTCAGTAGAGTGTGTAGATCTGAATACTGTGGACAAGTATATGCCTATAGTTTGAACAAAGGTGATGGATTATTATGAATAACTGTAACTATAGTATGGAAATCTAGAAAGAAATATTTTCTGCTTTCTCATGCTTAAAGTCTGTAATCAATTAAAAATACATGTATTCCTAAGAGAAATGGGTTATATATACAGATATATAATATAAAATATATAGATATACTTTGAGAATATTTTCATCCATTTTGAATAGTTTTAGTTTAGGGGCAATGGTACTTTTTAAGGATATTAATTTAGGAGTAATAGCTATCGTCTTTGGGAATAGAAATGCAATTAAGAAGTACTACCTATGCCATGTACAAAAGTAACCCATGTTGAGAAATTAAATTTTACATTCAGAGGAATAAATCAAAATATAACATATAGGAGAACCATTTGTTTTAAAGTAGGAAAGAAGAAACAATTTATATTTCAAATAACTTTATATATAAAATATTTCAAAATATTTGCAAGACGAAAGAATGCAATGAGTTCTCATGGACTTAATCACAGAGCTTCAATACTATTCAAAGCGTGCCCAATCTTGTTTTATCTATACACCCCTTAGTTTTCATGTTCATTGCAGGCGAGTCTGAGGCAAATGGCAATATGGTATTAATTTATCTGTAAATATTTCA
Organism: Molossus molossus; assembly: GCF_014108415.1. Classification (NCBI taxonomy): domain Eukaryota; kingdom Metazoa; phylum Chordata; class Mammalia; order Chiroptera; family Molossidae; genus Molossus; species Molossus molossus. The sequence continues at coordinate 23,930,825 of NW_023425366.1, read as the reverse complement.
GTATATATTTTTAAATTACAAAAATTTTCCTTTTTAATAACTGCCATCTATACCTTACTCCTCTCCAAACAGGAATAACTTTATATAATATTACCTATACAGTTGCGTTTATATTATTTCTCCAATTGAAATATATATGTTCCTTTCTTTTAGTTATTCTAATATGCCCTTAGGTTAAATTGTAATTCAAAACCTTGCATACCCTTTTCTGGATGGCCCCAAGGACTTTTTCTTTTCCTTTAAAGTCTAATTATTTTATTAGAGTGTGTTCTAGAGTTGGAAATCTTTTTTTTTTTTTTTTTATTTACAAGGAACTCACATAATGTCTTTTTTAAAATTTAAATCCTCACTCCAAGATATGTTTTCATTTATCTTCAGAGAGAGTGGGAGGCAGGGAGGGAGAGAGAGAGAGACGTTGATGTGAGAAGGATACATCAACTGGCCACCTTCTGCAGGACCCTGACCAGGGCCAGGACAGAACCGCAACCAAGGTATGTGCCTTTGACTGGAATTAAACCTGGGACTCTTCAATCTACAGGCCGATGCTCTAACCTCTGAGCCAAACTGGCCAGGGCAAGAACTCTTTAGTTATGTAGTTTCAAGTCTTTTTTTGAATAATAAAATTTAGTATTTGTTTTATTCCATTTATTCAGTTTTCTTCTTAAGGATGTCTATTATATATATTTTGTTTAATCTTCATTCTAATTCTTTTTTTTTTTTTTTTTTTTGGTACGTGCCCCTAGTGGGAACTGAACCCAGGACTCTCTGGTCTGCAGGCTGATGCTCCAACCACTGAGCCAAACTGGCCAGAGCTTCATTCTAATTATTAACTGAGTTTACTGACTTCTGTTTTCATATATTTCTTTTATTTAATCATCTAATTTCAGATCTTCTATAATTCTGATTTATGTAGGCTCATAACATTTGCTATTTAATTTTTCTTAGCTCATTTTGAAATATTAAACATATTTTATTTGCCTTGTAAGCATGAATTTCCAAAATAATGTCCTTATTTGTGGGAAATTAATCTCTTCCTTAATTTTTGTCTGTAATTTTTAAAGAACAAAGCTGCAATCTTTTTCAGTGGCTCAGTTTTAAGTGAGATGAAATTTATACACTTCAAAAGAAAGGTCCAAACCTATATTGCGTTTCTAGTTTCACTCTTCTAAATTCCCGTTTTCCTTTTCACTAAAATTAAAACAGTAGGAGTCAAGTTCTGGAGGTCTTCATTCTGTCATCCGAAATTTTCTAATTCTTTGGCCATTAACCTGTCCATCTCATTAAAATTCTAATCCTCAGCTTTGACTTGGGAGAGCACTTTGGTTTATTTGTTTCTAGGATTCACACTCCTACACATCTGCACTACCCGAGCACTACTGACCATCCTTTGTCCAATTGCACTCATTGAGAATCTGTGGTCTCACATCCCACTCATTACAACTGCCACAGCCAGATGCTGTGTCAGGACTGCCCGATGGGTTTCCTAGTGTACACGTAATAATTTTCAGTTCTCTGCCTCTTGCAGACATCACATGATTTTCTTTCCTATCATTTTTTTAATTAAAAATTGTGTCTTATGCCCTGGCCAGCTTGGCTCAGGGGTTAGAGCGTCGGCCTACGGACCAGAGAGACCCGGTTCGGTTCCTGCTAAGGGCATGTACCTCAGTTGCAGTTTGTCCCCGGCCCTGGCTGGGCCGTGCAGTGTCAACCACTCGATGTGTCTTTTTCATGTCGATGTTTCTCTCTCTCTCTCTCCCTCCCACTCTATCTGCACAAAAAATGGAAAAATGTTCTTGGGTGAGGATTTAAAAAAAATGTGTCTTATAGCCGTTGGTGTTTACGCAAAACCATTTGTATTTTGGAGCTCGGGAGGATGACTTGTCACCTAGTGTAGTTGTAGGGTTGTCCTGCTTATTGTCGACTTGCTCTTGCTGTCCTACTTGCTGTTTTTCTTTTTATGAGTGAAATTCTAATATATTAACAAAACACAACACTACTAATGCCATCTTTCCAGAAAGCTTCTTAAAACTGTGTTTTATTAAAAAATAAAAAGGTGTATTTTAACTTTAAATATAGTACAATGTAATACCTCATTTAAGTAAGGATCTGTAGATGAGCTTGTTGTAGTAAGAAATCCTACACAAGTCCTTCTCTCTTCTTAGCCCTAGGTTAGATATTTTAAAAACAAATAAATGCTTTCAATTCAGTGTAACATACATTATTGAGCAACTACTGTATGCAAGGTATTGCTTTATGTGCTTCAGCAAGTGAAAGAAAGCATACTCTCCAGATATTTCAAATTCCAAAAGGAAAACATGCAATTAACTCATTAGAAAAAAATCTAAATGACTTAGTTCCTTTTGAGCAGAATAAATATTAACATAGTCGAATGTGCTTATTTAAAGACATAGTGAGACAAATCAAACACTATGCAACCAGTACAAAAATGTTGATTAATATAATATTCCTTAACCTAGAAATATGGCAACTCCCTATTTCTCTATTTCTAAGAAAAAACTATCTGTGTACAAAACTCTGTAAACTATGATCCCATTTAAGCAGCAATAAATATATGATAAAAATATAGTTGAGTGTTTGCCAAAATAATAAATAGTAATAATCTGTGAGTCATGAAGTCAGAGTAGTTGTATGTTGTTGACTAATTATTTTGCAATTTGCAAGCATCACACTTACAATAAAAATTAGCTGCTTTCTATTGTTACAAATCATGAAGCATTGGGAAAGCAGTGAAAAATATTTTTTGCATATCTATCAAAGTAAAATAAATGCGTGCCCAAGATTGTCTAGACACTGTATGTTCAAGATGTATAGGAATTTAATATTTGCCTCTCGATACATTTTAATTCTGTTGTGAAGGAGGAAGAACAGGAAAAAGAAAAAGAAGAGAAGAAAGAAGTGGGGATAGAGGGAATGTGGAAGGGTGGAGGAGACCACAGAAGACCTGTTCAAGCTCAAGTTCTCTAACCACAAAATTATCAGTCTGCCACTGACGTGTTACTAATGATCCCAAACGTCACCCTCCCACTATTCCTGAGAAAATATTAGTACAGTTTCTTATTTTAACTGATATTGTTGTTACTTTTCTTTCCAGTTTACATTTGTGTTACAGGACAATCATTACCAAAAAGCCCATGGATCCTATTGTTATACTTGAATATGCAGCCCTTTTAAACCTGTTTATCAATGTTTTAAAGATGGGCTAGTGGTTCCCTCCCTAAGCCCTTTCCTGGACTTATAACTAAATGATTCTATTTTTTGATCCACCTGTTACCCTTGACACCCTTTTAGGGCTTTGTGACTATTTATCATTAATGGAATGTGAGTAGAAATCATATATCATTTCTTTCTGGGGCAATTTAAGAGAGGACATGTCCTTAACACACTCTCTCTCTCTCCTCTCTCTCTCTCTCTCTCTCTCTCTCCCCCTCTCCATCCATCCCCCTGTCCCACTGCAGGACTGACCTTAAAGTCTGGTGAAAATATAAGAGCGATAGCATGAATGAAATAACATACATTCCTGAATTACACCATTAAGCTAATTCTTCCTGCTGACTTTATTGCAGGGTGCTGGGATAGACCAAGTGTCTAAGCCACTGAGTTTTGAGTATTTATCTGCTAAGCAATTAGAACAATTAGAAATGTTACCTTGACCAGTACAAGCAATTTTCAAAATCATTTGTTATTTCTTGTATTTAATTTTTAAAAATCCTTTAGCAGAATAAGGAATTAATCAACCATTGCTTTCCGTTTTGTTTTTTTTCTCCCCATTAAAAAAGCAAATTATTTTTCTTGATCAGCCTTGCTTCTAATGAGTGCATAGTCTTGGGTTTTTTTTTCTTTAATGAAAATAATATATGTGTAGTTTCTGTAACTTTTCTTAAATCTAGTTATTTTTATTCTAAAGTTACTTTATTTAATGGTCTCAGGGTTACAATAAAACTGTGCATTTGCACTTTGAGTCTTTCAGTAAATTCTGTATAATTTTTTTACCTTCAATTTAATGGCAGTAGGGTAAAAATACTGAGTTAAAAGTACTTGAAAGACATTTAAATACAGTTTATGCATTATATAAATTTACAAGATAGATGTGGCCTATCTTACTCCATGTGATTTTTTAATTCCGTGATTAAATGGTGACTTGAAAGTTCTTTAGTTTAGAAAGACTCTGTCTCTGCTATCTAAAAATTAGCCTGTCTTATTTTTTGAAAACAAATTAACTTTCCAGCTTAAGAGGTACTGGCAAGTTAATTTGCTAAGAGTTTACAGTGGCCTAGAAAAATATCAATTTATAATAAAAATAAATGGAAATGTTATCTTTTTCTCTGTTACTCTAATAAGACCCATTCCATTAATCATATTAGAATACATTCATTTTGCTACTTCGCTTTTGAATTTTGGGTTTTCTCTGCATTTTTTAAACAAATAAACACACTAAAAATTAAACATAAAACTTATATGATGGGTATTATTGGACTTGTGAGAAGCATCAAATAGTTTATCATGAGGTTGGTCTGCTCTATGATTTTATTTGCTTAAAAATATAATAGTGTCAGTTTCAGAATTCTGTTAATATTGATGCAATTTTCCTACAGAGGGCAGCACCAGGAGAAATACAGTGGCCACATTAATATGTAAAAGGAGAAATGTATATGACACAACTGCTATGACCTAAACCTACCATCACAGTGTCCCAGAAACAGAATGCTGGGAATTAGAGGAGAGCGAGGAAATTTGTTTTGTATCTTATTATCCCATTGTTTCTTATAATAAATCCAATTCAGAACAAATTATTGACTTGAAAATATGAGCACCTAATATTTGGTGTAAACAAGTACAATTTAAAAAGAAATATATGTTTTTGTTGCTTTTTTTAGAGAGAGAGAAAGGGAGAGAAAGAAACATCAATGTGAGAGAGAACAGCTGCCGCCTGCACGCCCCCTGCTGGGGATCGAGCCCACAACCCAGACATGTTCCTTGACCTGTAATTGTCCTGGCGACCCCGCAGTCCATGGGATGACACGCAATCCCCTCAGACACACCAGCCAGGCAACAACTGTAATTTCTATGACTAGTTTTTCTTTACCTCCTCACCAGTTGTAATGGGTAGTTTTATGGCTGAACTTGACTGGGCCATTGAGTGCCCAAATATTTTATTCAACATGTTTTGGGTATGTCTATGAGGGTGGTTTTGGATGAGATTAATATTTGAATGGGTAGAGTGAGTAAAGCAGATTGCCCTCCCCAGTGGGGGAAGCCCTTAACCAATCAGTTAAAACCTAAATAGAAAAAGAAAAAAAGAAAAAAAAAAAAAAAGCTGACCCTGTCTGGCCAGTGTGGCTCAGTGTTTAAGTTTTGACCCATGCACCAAGAGGTCGCTGGTTTTTTTCCTGGTCAGGGCACATGTCCAGGTTGTGGGCCTGATCCCCAGTGGGGGGCAAGCAGGAGGTGGCCAATCGATGTTCTCTCTCATTGATGTTTCTATCTCTCTCTCTAAAATCAATAAAGAAAAAATATTTAAAGGAAAAAAAAATGCTAACCCTTCCCCAAATAGAAGGGAACGTCTCCTGCCTGATTATAGAGCTGTAACCTTGCTTTGTGTTTCTTTATTTTTTAATAAGACAATTTTTAAACAATTTTTAGATTCAGAGTATAATTGATAGGAGTGCAGAAAGGTTTCCTGTATACCCTGCCCCACATATGCATAGCCTCTCACATTATCAATACTTTCTACCAGAATAGCACATTGTTACAACTGATGAACCTATATTGGCATATTACAGTCACTTTTAGTTACAATTCACTCTTGATGTTGTACATTCCATGGGTTTGGACGAATAATTAATATGTATCCATCACTGTGGTGTCATACAGAATATTTTCACTGCCATAAAGATTTTATATGTCTAATCTAATCATCCCTCTGCCCCATCTGCAAACCTTGACAACCACCAATTGTTCTACTGTCTCAATAGTTTTGCCTTTTTCAAAATGCCATGTTCTTGCATGTCTTTCCATGGCTTTATAATTCTACATCAATATTATGTTAGCTAGAATGAGTCTTTTGTTTCTCCAAATACACTCTAGAAATAGTCTATTGATATTCACAAAATAACATACTAGGATTTAGAGTAGGCTGGCACTAAATTTATATATCAAGTTGAGAAGAACTGATAACAATATTTATTCCTATCCATGAATATGGAATATCCCTCCACTCATTTATTTCTTAGATTTTGTTCATCAGAGTTTTATAGTTTTTCTCACATGAATCTTATACATATTTTCTTAGATTTATACCTAAGCATGTCATTTTTTTTGGTGCCAATGTAATGATATTATACTGAGAACAAGTGTTTCTCAGTTTTTCTCCCCCCTTAGGTGGGACAGGATGACTAGAGTCAGCAGGACCTGGGTAGTTTTGTTCCCCAGGTCAGTAAGGCTCTAATGACACCTAAGGGATTAGTCTCTAGTTCATTCGCTTCCTCTGAGGGCAGAACCTGTTAGGACGCACAGAGTGCTTTGACATACAGTAGTCCCACCCTCACCCCACCTACCTATCTACAGGGGATGTGTTCCAAGACTCCCAGTAAATGCCTGAAAGCTAGGGTATTACTGAACCCCACATATACTATGTCTTTTCCCTATACATATATACTTTTTCACTTCAAGGAAACACTTTATGGCTTCTCTTGGGCATATCAAAATTCCCAGCATCGATACTCTTGCACTTTGAGACCATTATTTAGTAAAATAAGGGTAACTTCAATACAAACACTGATATAGCACCAGTTTATTTGATAACTGAAATGGCTTCTAAGTAACTACCAGGTTGGTAGCCTGTGTAGCATGAATATACTGGACAAAGGGATAATTCCTGTCCCAGATGAGACAGAGCGGGATAGTGTAAGATTTCATCACTTTACTCAAACTAGTGTGTAAAACTTATGAATTGTTTATTTCTGGAATTTGCCATTTAATATTTTTGGACTATGGTTGTCTACGCAGGTAACTAAAAGCATGGAAATTAAAACTGCAGACAGATGGGGACTCCTGTATTTCAAAAAGAAAAAAAATGTTTTGTCCTCCCCCTGTTGGAAGCATATTGGTTTTTCTTCAATGTTTACTGTGAACATAGTGAATCTCACAGTATTGTGTGGACCCCTTCATGAGTGGGTACTGCAAAGCTTTTCATTCTCAAACTTGTCCAGATTGAGGCTCCAGCACTTTGTCAGCTGTAGTTCATGCTTTACTGCGCTGGCACAGGCTCCCCTGGCATTTTTCACTGGGGAGTTTCTGCTCAGGTAAGCTGTTTTCTGTGCTCACTTGTCTGTTTTTCCAATATTGGGGGCAGTGGTTTACCCTGCATTATCCCCTTTCTTAAAAATCCGAAAAGAATCATTGATTTTTATTTTGTTCAGTTTTTTTACTTGTTGTTAAGGCAAAGTGGCAATTCCAAGCCCCTTACTTTCAGAACTGGAAAGCAGAAGTCTGGGATAGTTGTTTGTTTGTTTGTTTGTTTGTTTGTTTGTTTTTCCTGCCTTCAGAGTCAGCCTGAACAGTTGTCTCCTCTTGGGCCTGAAGCCTGTAAACTTTCAGGCCAGGACATCCACTGGCAGATTTCCCAGATCTCCTGGTTCTTAATCTTCGGGCTTAGACTAGAACTACACCATCTACACCTCTTGGTCTCCAGCTTATTATTACAAAATTTAGTACTGCTTAGCCTCCATTATTACATGACTTAGCCCGTTATAATCTATCTATCATCTATCTATCTATCTATCTATCTATCTATCTATCTATCTATCTATCTATCATCTATCTATCTATCAATCATCTATCTATATATCTATCTATCATCATCTATCATCTATCTGTCATCTATCTATCTATCACCTATGTATCTATCATCTTCCATGTTTCTGTCTCCACAGAGAACCCTGACTAATACAACAACTTTCCCATTTTCCTTTCCTCTATTAGCTAATTGAAGATAAATAAAGTAGTTTATTCTAGGTTCTAATTGCAAAAAAAAAATCATAAATACCTAGAGCAGATATCAGAGTAAACCTTTCTTCAATAATTAGTGTAAATAGAGTTTATCTCTCTATCTCTTTTATTTATTCATTTTTTTGTTCTAAAAGAGTATGTCCCACCTTTTTCACATACCAAGTGGTAGATTGTGAGTTAAAAATGCTTAAAAGCAGCAGGAGTGTGCAGACAATAATAATAATACCTTCTGCTGCATTGCAATTTGCAGTTCTCAAAGTATTTCCACACAGACTTGAATAACAAACCATACAAAAAACTAGAGGGTAGGAGAGTAGATATTTTTATCTTTTACGGATGAGAAAATGGAGGCATTGAAGAGAAAAAGTAAGTGGCAGAACTAAATTTTCCACCTGGGTCTTCTGACAATAAATCAAGTGTTCTTACAATTGAATGACTCTCCTGTGGACAGAATGGCATTAATTATATCTTTCAAGAAGAGTTGACAGTCAATCCAAAGAGAAAAGACAAATAAGACCTAGTGGATTTCTGCTCCAAAAGGCAAGATATAACTTAGAGAAACTAATAGCTGTGTAAAAACGCACGGCAGGCTGAGTTGTAGGCCATGCAAAGAGGCACTTAACTGTATGTACACTAAAGGAGAGGGAACTTCAAAGAGTATATTAAGAAAAAATAATAATATTAACAACTGTGGTAGCAAAAGACCACGTTTACTGAACACATGCTCAATCTGAAGAATCTCCTAGGAATGTTTGCTATTTCTACAAATGATTTTGTAACAGTGTGTCATCACCTCATAATGATAACAGTGAACATAAGAGATTAAATAACCTATCCAAGTATGTGACATCAAGAATATGTTATGCCAAAAACAATCCAGAAAACTTTTTGGAGAAGTTTGAAATGATTAAATAAATGACAAAGGACATTGTTTATTTTCTCACTGTTATCAATGTAGTATTTAGAGCTTGCAGATTAAAAAGCAGGGGCTCACTAAATTATGTTCTACTATAACCAGTTGTTTTAGATACTGTTCTTCAGAAACAGACCTTAAGATAAGAACTCATGTAAAAGTTTATTTATTAGGCACCATTTCTAGGGATTTAAAATTGGTCGAGGGATGGGACGTGAGATTAGGAAAAGAAGAAACCAAGAAGGTTAAGCACCGTCTCACCTAAGGTAAATTGACTCAATCTGATAGGGGAGCTTTGGAGAAAATGTTCTTCATATTTCAACTGTCTTTAGTTGGGAATGTATTCCCCTGTGCACCATTCTTGGGTTAAAGGAACAGGTGGACAGGCAGAGGAGGCTGCAGTGCTGATGATGGTGGGAAAAGTCACCTGAAGCATGATGTTGATGTATATGAACATGAAAAAATGAACCATGAGGATATGGACAGAACACTGATACACCTATTACTCTAGTCAAGTGAACACCTGCTATTCCAGTCAAGTGATTGCTCACTAATGCTTTTTATGAAGCACTTGAGCTTATTCATTGTCATGTCCCCGCCTCCTTCCCTTGGCTGTACCTGTACCTCTCTATTCCTGGGTCACTGTCCATTGAGCACAGTCGTCAAAGATAAAGGAGGGAATCTCTATGGCTACATTTTAAATTTCATGAGTGTGCAAATCTCCATAGGCATTCTAGAGAGTGTCTCCAGTCTATAGGGCTCAAACTATATGAAATCAACAGTATTCAAAAGTGTGTTTGGCTGTTGTTATATTGGTGGCCCCAAAATGAAAACCTTGGGTCATCCCTTCCTATATTTTTTCTGGGCTTGGCTGTGTGATTTGCTTGAGTCAATGTGAATCAGCAAGCAAAGACACTGAAATCTGTTAAGTATTTGCACATTGGGGCTTTCCTCTGCAAAGAACCAAACATGGTGTCCAGCGCCCAGGTTGTTAGAAATCCCAGGATATCCTGCTGGAGAGAGAGGGATCACATTGAAAGGTCATAGTGTATGAGCCACTTTGTAGAGCTAGAGGTCTCAAGAAGAAGAAGCAATGTGTTTCAGCTGATTTTCCAACTGAATGCAGCCATACAAATGACCCCAACTAATAACACAAGGAGTAGAATTACCGAGACAATCTACAGAATTATAAGAAACAATAAATTGTTTTTGCTTCAGTACTATAAGGGTTACTAGTTCTGTGAGCCTGAGAAGTTATTTAAACTCTCTGATCTTCAGTTTCTTTATATGTAAAATTATGACAATAATAGTATCTACCTCATTAACCTCATTAGTTGTGGGAATTAAAATAATTAGTATATGTAAATTGCTAAGAACAGTGCCTAGTATAGTGCATACTCTGTATAAGTGTTAGCTGTTATTACTATGGCTTTATTGTTATTATTATGATTAATTTCCTTTTAGAAGTCAAAATAACCTTTCATTCATACATACAAAACTGCTCTAATATTTTGCCAGAAGTTTAGATTCCAAACAACTATTTATGAGTATAACAAATTTGACAGAATAAAGTGTTATTTCTGTTAAAAACTATAACTTCAATTATAATTCAATTGTACTAATATAAATAATATTAATAAACTGAAACATTTATGTTTATATTTTATCTTCTAAGTTAATCCTAGCCCTGGGGGCAAAGATAATTTCCAAATAGAAAATAAATAAAAATTAAAATAGAAAATAATAAAAATGGAAATAAAAAGAAAAAATTGCAACTTTTGATGTAATTGTGCCATCTTCCAACATAAGTAGTCATTTCCTTATCTGTGTTTTCACAGGCCCTTTGCTTTTCTTTAATACAGCATTTAGTGAATTTTACACAATTTCATTTGCATGTGGTTTTCTCTTTAACTTGACTGGTTCCTAATTCCTTGGGAACAAAACAGCAGAAATCCAGGACACTATAATAATGAAATTATTATAAAGTCTTAAAGTTACCGATTTCCTAATACAGTCTTAAATTGAGGGAACAATCATCTAGTAACATGAGCCTTCAAAATCCATATGAACAGTATTCTCCCAATTATGTGTGAGAGCTGCAATGAAGGCATTTCAATGGGTATGCCTAGATACAAGGTAAAGCAAAGAAATAAATGGTCGTAATTAGATGATTACTTTATATCCACATCATCAGTGCTGTTCTCCAAGTTAAATACATGCAGAACTCATTGTCATCCTCATATAAACAGCTCTTTAAATCTTCTCTCCTGCTTTGCTTTATTTCTGTGTTTCTTTTCAACAATTAAAAAAAAAATCTCCTCTCTAACATAAACTTAAGGCAATTAAAACTGCCTCTGCATATTAGAGATAATATGCTAGTGTGATAATAATGGGAATGAGTGTAAGATGATATGTCTGGATTTCTGTGTTTCTCAGGGTAACTCATGCCTCGGTGTGATTTTTGTTAGAATATAATGTACATTCAATATATAGAAACATCTTCAGGACTTTTACAAGTCTTAGTAATTAGTTGGCCTAATGAAGATATTTTAAAGCTTCTCTTTCCCACTGTTGAAGTCAGTTCACAAAATAATTTCTCTTTAGAAATCACAATGTCAGAAAATCAATGTGATTTGAATTAGAAGAAGGGACCTTCCCCGTGTCCTCGTGGAGGAGACACTGCCTTGGATCAGGGGGTCCCATTCTCAATTAGCGTGTGGTCTTGTACAACTTACTTAGGCTTTCTGGTCCTTACCTGCCTTTTAAAGATATGCCTTCTTTTCAGGAGAGTAAGGAACTGCACCTTAAGACCAAAACTTCCAGATTCACATTCCATCAATTTGAATTACACCAACGGAGTTACTTACAAGAACAACTCATAACTTACTCCGTTATTGGTATATTACTTATATTCCTTTCTCAGCTTGATTTACCAAGAGATATTCAAAAAGTCTCAATAAATAACAACTCCACTTATCAATTTATCTGGCTCAAAACCTTGGCTTTACTCTTGATTTTTCTCTTCATCTCCCACTCCTTAAGCAATACAATAGGAACTGAATCAAATCATCTCTCACCACCTTCACAGCCAACACCCCATCCACACGCTAAATGGTCACTTTACACCCACTCGTGCCCACTCCCAGTGTATTCACAACATAGCAATCTCAATGATTCTCTGAAAAACAAATATGATGCCACTTCTCTGCTCAATGTACTCCATTGCCTTCCCGTTACTGAGAGTAAAAGCCAAAGTCCACACTATGACTATGAAGTCCTGCATGTCTTGGCATCCTCTAGCTCTTGACCTTATCCTACAGCGTTCTCCCCATGCTCACTTCACTTCAGCTACACTGAGCCCCCTGCTGGTCCTCCAACTGTCCTACTCTTTTCTGAGGACCTTACGCCAGCAGTCACTTCTGTAGATATCTTCAGAGCCCACTTTCCACTTCCTTAAGGTCTCTGCTCAAATATAACTTACTCTGAGAAGATGCCTCTTACCACTTCTACAAAGTAGAGCAATGTCTACTATTTTATATATATATATATATATATATATATATTTTTTTTTTTTTCTTTATTGATTTTAGAGAGAGAGAGAGAGCTAGAAACATTGATGAGAGAGAACATCAACTGGCCGCCTTCTGCACGCCCCCTACCAGGGATCAGGCCAACAACCTGGGCAAGTGCCTTTACTGGGAATCAAACTGGCTTACCTCCTGGTGCATGGGTCCATACTCAGTCAGTGAGCTACACTGGCTGGGCTGTTTACTATTCTTTTATACATACACTGCTTTATTATTTTATTGTGTGTACCATCTTAGATAGTACACACACACACATTCACACACACACACACACACACCTTTTGTTGCCATCTTCCTCTTCCACTAAATTCTAAGTCCTATGTTAGGAGCAAATGTATCTGTTTTATACACAGTAACTAAAATAGTGCTTGGTATCCAGTTGGCAGTTAATAAATATCTTGCTGAAAATAAAAATATAATGTCAACAAGAGGAGAAAGAAAAATAGGAGGAGAAACAATCATGGAAATAGAAATCAAACAAAAAAGGGTTAAGTAAGACACATTTATTGAAAACCTGTATTAGCAGATGGTGCTGGGAAACTAAATATCTACATGTAAAAAAATAAAGTTCAATCCTTACCTTATACCATGTACAAAAATTAACTCAAGTTTGATCAGACATAAACATAAGAATTAAAACTCTTAGAAGAAAATGTAAGGCTAAAACTTTTTGACATTGGATTTAGCAATAATTTCTTGGACATGATACCAGAAACAGAAACAATGCAAAAGAAAATAGATGTTGAATTTGGTCAAAATTTAAAAGCTTTCCTGTGTCAACATTTTTTAAAATGTTCACTATCAACATAGTAAAAAGGCAATCCCAAGAACGGGTTCCAATATTTTCCAATCATACATCTAATAAGGAATTTATATCTAGAACACATAAAGAACTCTCATAACTAACAATAACAACAAAGAAAACCAAATAAATAAATTAAAGTATGAGGAAAATACTTCAATGAATATTTCTCCAAAGAAGATATACAGATGTCCAAAAAGCACATGTAAAGATGCTCATCATTAACATTATGAAAATGCAAATCAAAACTACAAAGAAACAAAGTATCACACCCCTTCAAATGGCTATTAAAACAAACAAAACAGAAAATAAAAAGCGTCAGCAAGGATGTGGACAAACTGGAGCCCTTGTGCCTTTCTTCTGGGTGTGTAAATGGTGCAGCCACTATGGGAAAACATATGATAATTCCTCAAAATATTGATCATAGAATTACCATATGGTCAAGGAATTCCCCTTTTGGGCATATATCTAAAATAAATAAAAGCATGGACTCAAACAGATGTTTGTACACCCATGTTCATAGCTGTATTATTGTCAGAGCCTAAAGGTAGAAGAAACACAACTGTCTATCAGTGCAAAGATAGATAAATGAACGTGGTTAATACATAAAATGAAATCTAATTTAGCTTTAAAAAGGAAGAAAATGTTGACACTTGTTAGAACATGATAAATATCAAAGACATTAGATTTTTTAAAAATGGGACTGAGACACAATATCCCAATATTATACATATAAGTTATGAAATCCTGACTCCAATCTTGATGGATTTTGGTTCCAAATCCATGATCATTATTCTTTCTCTTGTTTGAAAGAAGACAGGAGGAGAGATAATAAATCTATTTTTTTGTAATTATCTAATGCATGCTAACTTCTATATAATGTTAAAGTAACATAAAAAATATTACCCTTTCTTTAATTTTGACCCTGATCAAGAGTCTGAGAACTTGAAACTTGAGCGCATTGTTCTTTTTATATTAACATCAAAATAGCAATACTTGACATTGTTTTATGAACAGTTTGTTTATAATAAAATACATTTGGCCTCAGATGTTAGGAATTTTTCTTAAAATATTAAAATAATGTACTTAATAAAAATAACCAATATTCCAAAGTTTATTGAAACTAGAATTAGAATATAGAATTTTTATGCCCTAAATATTGCCAACTGGATATAGAAAGTGGATATGCCAAATATTAATCCACTGTGAAACATTAAACATAAGAATGCATGGCTAAGAAATTTCACATATTGAAACAACTAACAAATATTAATAATATTTAATTTTGTGTAGATATATACACTACTTAATAACAGAGATACATTCTGAGAAATTCTTCATTGTGCAATCTTATTATTGTGTGACCATCACAGAGTGCACTTACACAAACCTAGATGTTAAAGACTACTTTACAACTAAGCTATAGAGTACAGCCTATTGTACCCAGACTACAAGCTTGTACACCATGTTACTGTACAAAACAACATGAGATTACACCAAGCACAAGAGAGAATGATGCAATCGGGTGACACAGTGAACAGTTATGTGAGGCTGTTGTCAATGCTTTATAGAGAACTGTTTTGTTTAAGTAAAAAAAGTAAGTACACTTTAAAATAACATATAGCATAGTAAACACATAAACCAGTAGCATAATCATATAGAGTATTAGATATTATATTTATATGTATAGTATTACATACTATTAATCATTGTTTATGCTATACTTTTAATGTGACTGTTTGAGCAATACGCTTGTTCACACCAGCATTACCACAAACACTTGAGCAATACTTTGCATTATTTAGGTTGGATACAGCATCATTATGCAATAGAAAATTTCAGCTCCATTATAATCTTATGGCACCACCATCATACATGCAGTTCATCATTGACTGGCATGTCATTACACAGAACATGACTTTTGTGCATTGTTATCCCTATTATGCTTTCATTTTGTGAACATTTTACAAAAGCTCCAATTAATTATATATGATAATTATCTTGACATGGTAATGAATTAAGAAACCCCAGTTGAGAGCCAAAGTGGTTCAGAAGACGGGAACATCTGATTCATATTCAGCCAGCCAATTAAAGGTTAGAAAATGATTCTCACATTAGAAGTATCTTCATGCCCCAGAGACCTCCCAATTATTTGTGTTAATCATTCTTACTCTAGGTCTACATTCTCTCTAGTCACATTGGCACCATGTTTAACCATTTCAATGTCTTAATCATCAGTTGTTTCATCATTATCACCATCATCATCACCACCATTATCATCATCATCATCTTCATCATTCTTGTCAAAAGGAACCATTTACTATGTTTCAAGTACTGTACTAAGTACTTTATATACTCATGTGAGAAAAAAAATTAACATTTCCTTTTTACTGTCACAGACAGCTTAAATTGCTTATTTAAAATTAAGCAGATGGTAAATAGTGGGACTGACGTGTTAAATCCAGTTCTCACTGATTTATGACACTGTCCACCTTAGAAACTTCCATTGATTCATTTCCTTGCTTATGGGACTGACCGAAGTACAGACCAATTTACAGCCTAGGTGATTGCAGCCATTTTATTTCTCTGCTTTTCTTCTTATTTTGGTACCAATAAAAATGCCTCAACTTCTTTTCTTTCTATGCTAACCACATCCCAATGTCCCTGCAGTATAAGCAATTTCAACTTTGCAAAGCTAATCTCTCCAAGTGAGTCCTTAGTCACCCCCTTTCCTTCTCCTTGGATAATGGCTTCACTTCACTCTGTTCCTTTGTCATCAGCTGCTTGCCTTCCCTGGTGTCCTTCTCAGTCCCTGAGAATGCCTAGTCTCCTGAGGAATATGTCACAGCCAGAATTTCTCATTCAGCCAATTGCAAAGACTTTCCTCTCTTCCACCTGCAGTGCTTCAGAAAAAAATACCATAAATACTTTCATAATTTAAGTCACATGGACTGTTTATCAGTCGTCATATCACCATGCTTGATCACAGGGGCTTAATAACCACTCTCTCTTAACATACACTTTTTACTTCCCTCAATACAATCCCCTTTTGTTTTCCTAATATTTAATAATACTTTTTTTTTTCTTTTTCACCAACAGTTTAAGTGGACAAGGTGACCTTCTATTAATAACCTGTGCACACTACATGGATCTAGTATACAGTCTCATAGCTTTATAAATCCTCGTGATGCTTCCATTCAGATGATAACAACATTAACTTTCCTGTAGAAGTTTATATGAGGGAAATGATATTATTTTCTCCATGTTGTGAATGAGAAATCCAAGGCCTAGAGAGAATAAGTTATTGGCTTAATGTCAGACACAAGTTAGAGGTAGAACCAAATAGAGTTATAAACTAAATGAAACAAATTAAAACAAACAAAAATTGTCCATGTCTAAGCCCACTTTCTGCCACACTCCTTCACCTTAAATCACCCATTCCAAGACTAAACTCATATTTTCCTCACTGCTTTGCTTTTTCCTGAGGTGTCGAGTCCAGTTATTTATTTGTTGTCTCTGAGCTCCACTCCTGCGCTCTATTCACTGTTCTTGGCCTCCACAGACTGAATTTTACACACTCCTTTACCCTCTGACGTTTTGTTAGGTTTGGCCAAGTGGAAGCACGGAGTGTGGATGAAATGTGTTAGATGCGGAGAAGAGGCTTCTTCCAGAGTTTGTATTGGCATCACTTCAACAAAGCAGAGAGTAGACTCAGCCCCTACCTTCTTCAAACACTGCGTTAGATTTTCTAAATACCCTCAGAAGGACCAGCAACAATCAGGGGAGATGAGGTGGCTCCTCCAAGGTTCGAGTGCAAATAGTGCTAAGCTCTGCCCTAAAAGAATGAACATTCGCTCTGTAGGGCTTGTCCTCAAAATCCTAGAGTCTGATTGTTCTGCTCTTCAACCACGGAGGTGAAAACTGTTCCCTGCAAGTGTTTATTACTGACTTACATCTCTGTACTCTTTTTACCTTTATAGGCTACAAAGTAACCAATGGTCAGCCTCAATTTCCCTTGGCTTGAAATAGTAAGTCCCATAAACTACACCTGGATCATATCCCTTCAATCGTCTCACCGTCTAATTTCCCCAGTCAGTGCCTCAGGTCATGTTATTTTAGATGAATCATCTAGATTGTATAAATCTTCCAACTGGAGATTCCCTAACCTTAATTTAATCTTACTTAAATTAAGATTATGCTTCACACTTAGTTCCATATTGCTAAATGCAAAAAAAAAAAAAAAAAAGAAGAAGAAGAAGCCATGATTACCACTGATTCCTCCTGATCCGCAGCATAAATTCTAATCATCTTAATAGGCAATGGTCTTTTACTACCAGCTACTTCTGATAGCTTTGGTCCTGATGTATGTGCCATCCATACCAGCAATCTCTATAATTTCCTTCTCCTTTTGGTTAGTCTATATACTCATCCTTTGAGACCTGGGAAAAATATTCCACCCGAAGAGTACGTTGTAGGATTCTCTCTGCTTCCACAGCACCATGTATCTACCTTTGTACTTACTACTTTTGCATTTTTTCAACCCATATTTTACTACTATACATGGCAGGGATAGCTCACATGTCGTAAGCCTGAAACTTCATTGCACATTTTAAATACTAAAATGTGTTTATTGCATAAATTACTTTTAACGTTATTTTATAGTTATGAATCATGGATTTAAATCTAAAGAATAAAATGAGAAAATTTGTGATATGCCAGCTTGGTTTATGCACTCTGAAGTTCATCTATACTTGTTAAATACTTTCTCAAAAATGAGTAGACACTGATGTCTGAAAAGTGTCAAAATGTTAACCTGTCCAGGACCTTCTATTTGGTAGCTCAGCACTTTTAGACATACTACTTTTGTGCCAATAAAATAAAATATCTGGTTTATATTATATTTGTCTCATCTTTATGTCTTTTCATAGACTATTATGTCTGTCTTGTATAGAATGGAGGGTAATGCTAACTTAAGCAATGGTAAAAATGACCAAAATGATACTACAAACAGAATACCATAAGCAAATTCATTTTTTAAAAAAAGAATCATTTAGATTTACATGTGAAAAGCTAAAATTACTGATGGATCAGTTAGTTAGCTAAAGAAACAGAGACTCTGAGCTGATACACAGCATTCTAAATCTTACTGGGCTGAGGACCAGCGGAATGAGTGTGCAATAACTATGGATGGACTTACTACTGCTCCTACTTTGTAAGATTTTCCATTTACATTCTACAGCATTCTGAAACTTTGATCATCTTAGATGTAACTTTTGCAACACTTCACACCTCCCTGAGCACTAGCGTTGATTCAGCTGATCTGGGTTGCGAGGAGGGAATTTTCTCCCTCCCTCATCACCCTTACCTGGATTTGTTCTCCTAAGAGACCAAAAGGCAATTTCAGATTTGCATTTCATCACCATAACTTTAAGCCTGATTTAATTATTTCCCTCTAGGTTTGTTATCCTTACTTAGATTGTCAGATTCAGTTTCAACTTTTTATTTTTGTCATGCTGCTTTCAAAGTCTGTAGTTGGTATGATTAATAAATTTAATAGTTGTGAATTTAAACCACTATATTAAAATGAAAAAAAAAGATTTAAAAGTATAACTGCAATGCCAAAAGGAAAGTCTGAAATAAGTAATACACAGAAGCCTACAAATACCTACATCTTATTCAGGAGCAGCTAGTTTTATGTATAAACAATTATCATTATATCCCTAACACTGTAGTTCATAAATAGCCTAGCATTCAGTGAACCAGAAAATTCAGTACTTGAAATTATCTACTGCTTATTCTTATTATAAGGAAGGAGTTTTAGTATTTTGAGCACATACATTTATGCATTATTTGAACATATTTACAGCATCCATATTTATTTATATTATTGTTCTATTATATCTATAGCCAGCAAGTAATAGTATTATTTTTCTTCTTTTCAATGATGACTTTCATTGTAGAGTAATTGATTATATGCTGTTCTAACATTTCATTAACCACAAAAATCTAAGAAAATTATCTTTAAGGTTACACATTATATCCTCTGGGAGCAAAAAATATTTAATGAAATCAGTAACAGCAAAATAATTATACAAAATTATGAGGGCCAAATTTTTTACTGTAGAGCTTTAAATATATATTCATATAAATACATATTTGCATATATATGAATATATATAAGTATATACTATATATATTAGTATGTATACATATATGTGAATATATATTACTATATATTAGTGTGTGTGTGTATAATTATTTGACAAGTTAAATAGAACATACTTTCAAGGAGTTCATAGATAGGTTTTATCCTTTGACATTTAATTTATAATTAATTAATCATGAGGACTATATAAATATTGAATCACTTAATCACTTAAAGGGAGGTTTGCAGATTCCTGAATCTAAAAATAATAGGAGATTCTACACTTCCAATAATGTTACAAAAGCAGGTGGAAATCAAGTGATTAGAAATGTGTTGATACAATGTATAACACATGTTTAACTGCTATGGAACAGAATGAAAATTTAACTTCCTTCCAGGAAGATATGGACTTCTGTTAATCTTCTAAGTTGATGAGTGAAAGACGAATATAAGTCTGTTTGCATACAAAGTGAGAGACTGAGAAGCAGTTTCTAGGGTTTCTTTTGTTTGTTTTTCTGTTACAATTTTCCTTTCTGACATTCATTTCAACATTATTTTGATAGACTCTAGAATATATTTTCACCACAGGTCATACTTACTGTGCTAACTAATTTGCCCCACAATATTCAGTATTATTTACATACATTAACTTCTTTAATTATAACATATAATTATTAGACAGCAACTGTCCATATCCCTGTGTTCAAAAACAGAAAAACAGGCACAGAGCTGTGAAGTTGTTGTCCAAAATTTCACGGCTGAAATCAGGAAGATGCAGAAATTAAATGCAGGTAATCTGACTGTGAACTCTGCCCTCAGACATTACATGCCTCTGTCTCTCAATGAATGTTAACTGTGAAAAATCAGGTCAATTCTTTCAAACCACTTTTATATACTTAAGAATAGCAATATACCAATAACTGGGTTCCAACAGTCTATTTTTGTATGTTCCAATTTATATTACATAGATTTGAATGGAAGACAGTATTTCTATACGAAAATTAACAATGCAATATTTACTTTCTCAGAATGTAAACGTAAGAATTTTGAATCCCATATTCTTTCATGATCTGAACCATGGTTACTTGTTTAATTAGTTCACAGGAACCTCATCTGCAAACTCCTCTGAATTGCAGTGCGTGTATAGTCATCTGAAGTTTGGCCACATGAATTTCATAAAGCCACAGAGGTGCTCGCCAGCACCCCAGTTTGTGTATCTGAAGTAAGCAGTGTTGTTTCAGGAAAATGATGGTTTAACAGCAAAAACTGAAGCACAGGATTCACTTTTCCTTTGCACTTCTCCTGCATTGCATTGACTTACTTTCATTTTTTTCTTTATTGATTTTAGAGAGAGAGGAAGGAAGAGGGCGAAAGAAATAGAAACATCGATGAGAGAAAACATCGATTGGCCACCTCCTGAATGTCCCTCACTTGGAATCGGGCCCACAACCTGGGCATGTGTCCTGACCCAGAATCGAACCAGTGACCTCTTGGTGCATTGGTCGATGCTCAACCAGTGAGCCACACTGGCCGAGTGCATTGCCGTTTTATAGCTAGAATTTGCAGTCAATTAATACAATTTTATAGACAATAAATAAAAATATCTCAAGGAAATAATTATCTTTTTGAACCAAAAATAAAATTTTCATTAGTTTAAATTTTAAATGTCATAAAATACTCATACATTGCTCAACCTTCTTAAATACCCCTGACATGAAATCAATAGACTCAAGAAATTGTACTTGGGAGAGACAGAAAATTTCTTTGTGCAAATACCACTGACAGTGGCAATGGCCATGATTTTAGCCAAGTTTTGCTATTTGCTATTGCTGAGTCCTAAAATTTTGGCATGACATTTAGTTCTGGCAAATATTGAAGCCAGAAAATGGTATGAATACTTAGAAAACAAAATGTATGAGATGTAAGATAAATGGATAAAGGGGGCATTTAAATGCAACATGAGAAATGCAGCACCAGAATTCTAGGACCAATGCCTTATTCATGTATTTTAATAATTTCTTTTTTTTAGAAATGTGATGCCAAACATTTCATTCAATCAGAAAATTTCTCGAATACAGTTCAGTAAACACATTATCTTTTGTCCTGTTTTAAATTAATGATAGGAATGAAGAAGATGGAATATATCCCTAAAGAACATCAGATTTTGCCCTGGCCGGTTTGGCTCAATGGTTAGCGCATCGGCCTGCGGTCCAGAGAGACCCGGGTTCAGTTCCCGCTAAGGGCACGTACCTCAGTTGCAGTTTGTCCTTGGCCCTGGTTGGTTGTGTGGGTGGCAGCCACTCGATGTGTCCCTTTCACGTTGATGTTTCTCTCCCTCTCTCTCCCTCCCACTCTATCTGAACAAAAAGTGGGGAAATGTCCTCAGGTTAGGATTAAAAAAAGAACCTTAGATTTTGAGGCGTAGTGGAATAAACATCAAGATTTAAATCTTCCGTCAGGACATAATCGATAGCTCTTTTGTTTACAAACGAAGTGTTTTAGAAAGAATAAGTGTCCTGAATATAACTATCTGTGACTGGATATCAAAATTTCCCCAGGGCTCTGCTCACATACCACAGCGTATGAAAACACTTTCTGTATGTGACATATCATGTAATATTCAGCATCTCTGAAAATATGGTAACTGAAAGTGCTTTGTAAACTAGAGAGTGCGATAGAGAATCAGGTGATTATTATTACTCAGTTGTGGCATTTTATGTCAAAAAAGAAAATCATCCATATTTACAAGGACCTCATTAAAGTATAAAAGCGCTCTTTCTCTCATGACTTGAAATAGAGTGTATTTATTTTCAATGTTTACCTCTATCTTAATTGTATTAGTTTGCCAGGGCTGCTGTAACAAAGTGTCACAAGCTGGGCGGCTGAACACAAACGTATTGTCTCACAGTTCCGGAGGCTAGGAATCTGAAATCAAGTTGTCAGTAGAGCCCACTTCCTCTGGGAGTCTTCCCTGGCCTCTTCTAGCTTCTGACGCTTGCCAGTAACCCTGGGCCTTCCTTCACTTGTAGGTGCATCAGCACAGACTCCACCTCTATCACCACATGGCCTTCTTCCCGTTTGTCTGTCCTTGTCCTCAAGTGGTGTTTTACTCCTCGTCTTATAAAGACACCAGTCATATTGGATTAAGACACACTCTCATGACCTCATCTTAATTTAATGACATCTGCAAAGACCTTATTTTTAAATATGGTCACATTAAATTACTTCAATAAACTTTTGTGGGACACAATTCAAGTTGTAACACTAGTGGATTGGAAACAGGCTTGCATATGCATATGGACTAGCTCAAACTTAATGCACAGATTGAAAGTTTGTCTTTTTTTTTTTTTTAACCAATTCAGTATTTATTTAATGCTTTGTTTATGCATAAGACTAATACTTACATTCACAAAATATGAAATAGCTACATACAAGCTTCATTAAATAAGTGCAATAGAATTTAGAAAGCAATCTATAATACATTAATGAAAGTTAGAATGTTCTTTATTAGAGAGAGGAAGTAATAGAATGGGTCACGTAGAACTTGACTTTGACATCAGATTTAGTGTAATTTACTAGGAAGGACACGGAGAGAAGAACATTTTGTGAAAGAGGAAAAGTGAAGAGAATAAAATAATCAAAGTGTTTCAGGGAAAATTACAGTGCTGGCCTGACTCATAAGTAGATACTTAAAAATAATAAGCACTGGAAATACTTTTAGGCAGGTCAGAGGCAATCTAAGGAAACAGGAAAAAAATTAACTCAATTCCAGAAGCACTTGGGAAGTCATTACATATACTACTGCGGGACAGTAGCGTGATGCAAAAATATTTTTGAAGGCACTGGATATAAATGTGGGCCAGAAGTTAAAACTCAAGGACAGAAAGTGCAACAAGGAAGCTATTGGACCAACATAGTTGAGGATTCTGGTGATAGCATACTCTGAGGCTTCCTACAGCTCCACAGTGAATTTGTAGCTATTTTAAACTTTAAGACAAGCACAGGTACATACGTAAAAAACCCTACAATCTACTACTATTAGGATGTTCAGACACTTTTATTTAATGAACAAAGTGTAAGGCTTTTGGCCTAGGGCTGATTTTATGAAGTACAGAAACAATAATACAGCCATGAACCAAAATAGTTTAGGAATCTAACATATTAATGAATTTAAAGAATACAGATTTACTTTTTGATGTGCAGCTCCTATAATATTCTATGCTCCTCAATATCTTCCTTATCTTCTTCATTTAGATTGAACCTAATTAAAACCTCATTTTTTTTTTTTATGCTGCACTGGTATAAAACAAGTCAGTGTTCCCACCCTTTTTTTTCAGTTGTTTATAACTGCAAAAAAATAGAAAGGACATTTTGTCCAAATGCAGTCATCTCTACCTTTTCTTTAATGAAATGTGTGCTCCTGACTTCAGGATTTTTAGTTGTTTGTTTGTTTTTCTGCATTTTGCTGAGACCAGTTCCAATACTATTGTTACATTTAGCTCCCTTTTTTTTTTATTATACATATTACATAATGCTATCTGATTTATTTGATTCTTGGGTCAACTCTAACACATTTTATTGTCATTGAATCAAGGCTATATGTTGCATATTAGAAATATTTTTCTTGTGACTCCTCAATGAGACAGTGATAGAGTTAACCAAATTTTTATTTGAATAATAAAAATTATTCCAGAGAAAAATTTGTTTTTTATTTCATATTAAGTATTTCTAAAGCAATGCACATTTTCCATACCTGCTTCTTTTTCAAATTGCCAAAGTTCCACTGTCACAGGAGATAAATTGAGGTGTCTTTTAAGAAGGCCTTTATGACTTAGATTCTCTAAAATCTAGTTCTGAATTTGAACATATAACATTACATTGGCAGATAGTTACCCTACTCTTGTTTTAAAAGTATAGGTCAAGTATTGAATCATCAAATAACAACAGGTATTTAACTGGCTCATATTTTTCTTTTTCTTTTTAATACTCACCTGAGGATATTTTTACATTAATCTTCAGATAGAGCTAGAGGGACAGAGGAAGGATGAGAGAGAGTGAGAGAGAGAAACATCAACGTGAGAGAGACACATTGATTGGTTGCCACCCACACAACTCCAACTGGGACCAGGGACAAACTGTAACTGAGGTAAATGCCCTTGGCCAGAATCAAACACAGAACTCTTTGGTCTGCAGGCAACGTTCTTACCACTGAGCCATACTGGCCAGGGCAGGTCATATTTTTCATGATAATAGAAAATCCTAGACTTATTTTATAGTAGAGAATGTTATATTATTTCTAGTTCAAATAATTGTGGTATTATTTTATTTAAAATATTTTAATTATTGTTGGGGAGAAGAACCTTATTACTTAACATTTATATTATGTATTTATTTTTATATTTTAAGTCACATTCATAACATGAATATGTTGTTAATGGTTATATGAATATGTACCACTAAGCTTTTTATTTCAAGCTTTTATTTACTACAAAATCAATTTGTATTGTATTAGCTGTCATTAATATTGATTTGATAATGTATGCTAAATATATTCTATACACATGCATTTTGGTTAAAACATTGCTGACATAATGAAATGCATTCTTTTTAATTAAAGAACAAGCAGTGTTTCTCTTCTTACTGATTTGATGAATGCTTCAAATTATGTTATAAAAGCTTGCCAACCATTTTTCATTGTAAGTTTATTTTTTTCTAATTTAGAATAGGTTGTTTCAATATGATTATACAGCACTTACTGAGAAAAATGGCAGTGTTTTTGAATATTCAATTGTGTCACAAACAGTCACTGTACTATATAAACATACACTCATACATATTCTTTCCCTCTCTGATTTTATACCCTTTCACTAGCCTCCTTGCTTCCTACCCTCAGCCCTACAATGTTCGTCAAGCTATGTCTTAAACATGCAAAATAAAACCTTTATATTAAGAAGAAACCTCTTAATATAAAATACCTTACTTTTTCAGGTCATCATTCAAATGTCACTTCATCATGAAATCATCTCTGAAAACACTATTAACATATTTCCCATGAAGTCACTGTCTACCTTCTTACTTTATGTCATTTTACTTTAACAACTTGTGTCACCACCTCTGACTTAACTTGTTTCCATTACTAGAAGAACATCTTTACTTTAATAGAACAACACTAACTTTGGTCTGTTCATTGTTGTAGTCCCATACAAGGAAAGATGTCTGGAATACAGTAGACTCTTAATAAATATTTGCTGAGTAAATGAATGCATGGGTGAATAATCTGTGTAGTATGTCTGGAAAATAATAGGTAAAAGAGACAAAATTAACATATTATCTCAGCTGTAGCCTGTTAATATCACCACCACTTTCCAAGCACACATACCACACACACACACAACACACACATAATGAGTAATTTCTGAGCTGTAGAAACTCATCCATTCACCACACTACCTAACAGTAGAGAACATATGATTTTGGAAAAGGCTTGGCATGGATTTTCCATAAAGAATAGTGAGCAGAAGAAATTTAGAGTTGAGTACTTGCTCCACTCATGGAGAAATCTGAAGACAGCAGGAGTTCATTTGAGTTGCTGTGATGTCAAGAGGCAGAGAAGCTGTGGCTATAGGACAGCAAGCCTTTGTTGTAGGAAGAATAACAAAGTTCTTGTGGGAAAGCTGTGTGCCTACAGAAGGCGGCATGGCCTCAGACACTTTGTAAGAAATTTTCTCAAGAAGTGGATTGTTTTAAATTGGAGTCAAGTGCTCTTGGAAATATCTGAAAGTAAATTGTTATTGCCATAAAGAGAATTCTAATTGTAAAGTTATGGGATCTGTCCATGGTCCTGTTGGGGGAAGCATCAGTGATATCACAGAAAATGTAAGTGATGGGAGAAAAATAAATGCATTAAGATCTTCTAGATTGAACACAGTCAATAAACTATTTTTATATGTAGGTTATATATATTTCATCAAAAAATTGAGTCTGAATATTTTTTAAAGGCAAGCCAAAGCAAGTGTTAAAGAAAAGAGCAGTGTCCACATGTACACACTCACAACACAACGGCCTTTAGAAAAAAGAAATCTGAACCTTAAAAGAATATTTTTTTAGATTTATACACACTGCTAAATCATTTTAAGTAAAAGTGTATAAAACAGCAGTTGAAATTAGCTGTCACTGTCATGAATAAGTACCAAATTATATTTGACAATCAAAGTTTCAACTGTAAAGTGATATTTGGTGATTATTATAATTAAAAGCAAATGAACAGTATGTTAACTTCAGTAATATATTGTTTGTTCAGATGAATTACTTCTCTATCGATGTGACTTATGCCATAGATACACTGCAATTATAACATTTAGTTCCTGATAGAGCTGATGGAAGACTTTTCAACCACAAAGTCATTATCATTTTTTTTAAAATTGTCGGTTTAAAATCATAGAAAAAATACAACGATAAAATTAGATCTAAAATTACTTCTTAAAAAATATCAGATCTTTTTTCATTGCTTAAATGATACTATTTAATAAACTGAGAAATTAATATCAAACATACAACTATTTATAGTTTCTTATATAACTATGCAAACCATAATTTGTTATAAATTGGAAGCACTATTTAGCACCATATTATAAAAATAGATTCAGCTACTGAACATATCTAAATTATTATGGGATGTCAGTACAAGAGATACATTTTAAGTGAGTTTTATAGAACTATATTTACAAAATTGATTAAACATGCTTTCTTTTTAGAATATATTAATGAGATGTGTTGGAATACATTTAAAAAGTTTAATTATTAGAAAATGATCTCTGTGAATATATATCTCTACTTATATTTTAAAATGTTCATCAATTTTTAATGATTTTTAGTAGATTCTACTTCTATAGATGGAACTAAAAATTCAGAAATAACACATAATTTAAACTATATTAGATATTACTCCTAAAGTGATTATTTCAATAAGAAACCAACACAGTACATATCAATATATTTTTAAATCAATCATTTTATTTCCATACTCAATGCACACAGGTTAAATTTAGCAAGCAAATATGCATGTTTAATATTTGTTTTCTGATATAAATTAATCCAGAAATATTTATAAAATAACTAGTATGTAAAGGTGCTGTAATATATACTTTGGATATTAAACAATTTTTAACTCATTCTAAAATGCTCCCCCCCCCAAAAAAAAAAGAAACTCAGAATATTAGTAGAGAGACAAGTTATTTATGTAGCATTTTTTAAAAATACAATACAAATGATGCCATGTGGAAATATTTAATGTCCCAAAAGAAGGGTAGTAAGAGTGTATTTGTAAATGTACTTTATAAAGAAATAGAGAATACTCTCAATGCAGTAAAACAATGTCTTTGATATTGAGATTTCCTTAGACAACTACCTTCCTTTAAATGCGACTCTTTCTCCTGATATGCTTCTGGTAACCATTCTTTACTGTCTTGTCCATCCATTCATACCACCTCTCTTCTAAATACTCAACTTTTCTCATCACTAACAATTTGATGGGTTCCCTGGAGTCTGAGCCTCTCCAAACCAAAAAAATAAATGCATAAAATAAATTGTTTCTTTATTCATTGCCTTCTCTAGCCACCACTATCTAACTAATCTTTTATTCCAAGGAGATGTGTATATATAAACTACAATTCTCCATTTACCATTTAACTATGCTGATTCCTGCCTTATAAGCCCCCTCCCCCCAAATTTTTTCTATATAAATTTACTACTCACAGCATCAATCTGTCACTTAAAAAAAATGATGGCCTTATATTCCCTCCTACCCTGATTCACTGATCTTCAATGTTCTCTGCGGTATCTAATCTCAGTCACTCTTCTGATTTACCTGAATTATATACACACACATCCCCATACACACACATAAACACACTTTGTTCATTAACCTCCCCTGAGAGCTTTAAACTAATATATGCAAATCACTGGCTAGATGTAAGCAATTGTCAAGAGCTCACTCACCCTGCTTCTCCCAGTGCAACTGTTTTCTTAGTCATTAATTGGATAATCTTTTGACCCAAATACTGTCTCCATACACACCAACTGTTCCCAAATCATATATCATAATTAGTGAGATCCAAACCCACTCTTGCCAATATCGTCAACATATTGCTTCTATTTTGTGTTTCCTTTCCTTGTATGACACTTGATATAATCAAAATCTTATTCATGCATCTCTTACACATCTGAGCTTTCTATTATAATTTATAAAAGTCATACAAATTCAAAGGGACCATTTAAAAATATATGTTTTCCAATATCAACTTGGCAGTCAACGCTGTGCAGAAATCCTGTTTTCCTAGACAGTTTTCTGACCAATTATTCTCAATGTTTATTTCAGCATTCTTCTTTTCTCCACAAATGTGTGAATCTAGCATGCATTCATCCATGACCATCATAAGGTTAAATTCTTATTTTATCAGGGCATTAAAAGTTTTTAGGTAACAAGAATCAATACTCACCCAACAGTGTCTATCATAGTATGTTTCCCCCACTCTGTATCCTCTCTACAAGATGTTGAATCCTTTTCATTTACATCTCAGAAATGATTTAAACAGCAATCATTTCCTTTCTTTCCTATGGGTCCAGCCCTTCCTCCACTAGCTTTTTCTCTCAGTCCACACACATATTCATATCTTTTTCATCAAGCCTACAAGCAAACAGAAAATAGTCTTAGTCACGTTATTTTCCGCACAGACATCTCCCTCTCCGTTCCACTTCCAGTTCACTCTACACACTGCTGTCTGGCTACATGTTCTCAGCATCCGGTTGAAATTGTTTTTCTAAGAGCAAGTAGTTCCTCTACATGAAATTCAGTATGCAATCAAGACATGTTCTTCTCTTTTTTCAATTTAATTTTTTGGGGTGACACTGGTTAACAAAATTATACAGGTTTCAGGTGCACAATTCTACAACACATCACTGTATTGTGTGTTCACTACACCAAGTCAAGTCTCCATGCATCACATGTATGCCTCCTATACTCTCCTCCCCCCAGCAATCACCACACTCTCGTCCATGAGACTTTTCTCTTTCTTTTTCTGTTTTGCTCAACCCCTCCACTCCGTCAGCACCTATCCCTGACAGCTGTCAGCCTGCTCTCTATCTATGAGTCTGTCACTATTTTGTTTGTTAGCTCATTTTGTTCATTAGATTCCACATATGAGTGAAATAATATCTCGATTTTCTGCAGTATCTGACAGAAATAATTCTGATGCGAAATAATCAGTCTTTGGCTTCAATAGCAATAGCTTTTGTTTTGTTTTCCTTTAACCTTTTGGTGATTTCTTATTGATTTCTTGAATTCATCTTTTTTGCTAATTCCGTCACCAATTGTCACAATAACACCACCTTTTCCCTTCTCCGAGGATATTTGTTTGGCTAGAAGAGAAATACTGTGGCTAGCAGCGAATTTAATGGCTTTGACTGTCTCCCTACAGTAGAATGGACATCCATCTTTCTCGTCAGCTGCACAGTCACAGTTTCTGATAAAGGGCACAAACTTAAGTAGCTTCACATAGGTTAACTTATATATAGTAGGTTTCCAAGCATATACTGATAAATTAGCTGGTTAACAGTTGATCAATATTGTTTTGTTTGCAAGTACAGAGGCCCTTGTCATTTCATTGTATTTTCCATATGACTATGGGAGAAAAGAAACCTGTAATATATTAAAAGGTTGCCAAGACTCTGACACTTTAATTTTATTTTCAAGTAGATAAAATCTGATTACAAGTTAAAAGGTTAGCCCAGATTTTAGAATCACAAACTGTTTGCTGAAGTCAGAGACAGTTGATATCACTGGATTGTGGACTTCACGTAAACCTTACCTAGGCAATTTAATATTCTGTCTCACTGTATATTCTCAGTTACCACAGAACCCTACAACTCCAAAGTTAGGCACTAATTAAGATTAGCACATTGGGAAGATCTGATCCTCAGGCTTTTCCATTTAAGACCAGCGGTTACTCCAAATAGTCAAATAGAAGACAAGGCTAGGGACTCAACAATGTTTTCTCCATTATTGATACTTGTTGCTTCTATAAAAAAAAAAAAAAAAATCTTTATTTGGTCATTTAATAGATTTTCTTGAAAATATTTTTGATCATTAAAATATTTTTTTTCTATTTCAGTACTCATATTTTATTTCCTATCTATAATATACAAAACCATCAGTAACTCTGATGGGATCATCATGTTTATCAACAGCCACAATGATTTTCATTGTTAATTCTGAAAAACTTTTGTCTTTTTTTTCCCCCTCCAACTATCTTTTCTTTGGAGTAAGTTGTTTTCTCCTTCAGTTACCTGTAATTTTTGTGTGTGGTTGTATTTCTGAGCAAGGAGTCCAGATTGACATACTTTTTGTTTGTTCCTCCTGCAGTGTCCCAGATTCTATTTTGAGAACTACTGTAAATTAATAATATGGGGGAACTCGGAAGATGGCAGAGGGCAGGACCGGAGGGAGGGTGAGTGTGTGAGAGAGTGAGCTAGTGTGTGAGAGAGTGTGAGTGGACATGAAGGTAGACGACCAAACTCCTGCAGTGCAGAGACAAGGAGCAGAAGATCCCTGTGCTGTGGACAGGAGCAGCCAGCTACCACCTAAGCTGTTCTTCGGGGCACTTCTCCCTGCGCCGCTGGGAGGTCCCATCATTTTGAAAGATCCCTGAGAGGAGGCAGTGAGAGCGGCTGGGGCCCAGCAACCTGAGCCCACCAGTGCACCTGGTACCAGCAGACCAGTGAACACTCTGTGTCAGCACAGACCGGTGCATGGCAGTGGAGCTCCCAAGGTGCCGGTCACAGAAGCCACAGACAGCCTGGAGCCCAGTACCATCCCCCATAGTAGCAGCTCCATCAGAGTCCAGATATACCCCCAGCAACAGAGGCTGAGGAGCAGATATCCATCCCCAGGCAACAAAAGCACAGACCACCAGCTGAAACCCATCACCCAAAACTACAGCAAACGCTAAGCAGGAGTTGAGCCCCACGGGGCAGCAGCACTCCCCAGCTGCCAGCAGCAGGAGCTGGCTCCACAGAGGCCTGTGCAGTCCAGCAGCTCACAAGAGCAGTGGGAAGCCAGAGCCCAAGAGAGACTGGTGCTCTACAGCTGACAGCCTATGGGACCTGCAGGGTGCAGGGGCACCAGAGAGGCCTGTGTGACCCAGCAGGTACAGGACCATCCAATTTCCTAAGGGACCTGTGCAACCCAGCAGCCCAAAACATAAGCATAGAGCCTGGTCCCTAAAGAAACTATGTCATCCAGTTACCCTCAGGACCCGCAGGGTGCGGGGGCACCAGAGAGGCCTGTGCGATGCAGCTGAGCACAAGATAGGCATAGAGGATGTGAAAATGGAGGCAGAGTGAATGGAAGCTACACAGACGATCTTCCAGGACCAAACGGGAATTACAACTAAAATAAAGACAAATCCTTGGAATAAAAGCAACAGAAAGGCAGCAGAAGAGGACCATATAACCAGGGACACTGGTAGGATCTGCAGACGCACAAGAGTGTGGCAGGCTGGGAGCCCATGGAGAGCAGCAGTCTTAGCTGTGAGCAGGGCCCTTGGGGAATAAAGACCAAGCCCCCTCCACAGCTCAGAACCCAGACAGAGAACTAAAATAGCCACAGCCACTCACCTGGGGGCTCCGGCAGAAGGAGGGCAGACTGGGTTGAAACTCTGGGGTCAACTGAAATTTGGAGGGAACTCAGAGGTTTTGCTGAGTTGCGGCCACAAAGGACAGTGACCAGTGTGCTCCTTCCCGGAGCTCTGGGGAAAAGCAGCAGCCCCACCACCACCACCCCGCCCTCGGAGATTCAGCCTTTCCCAGGTGAGGCAAAGAAATGAATTGAGGGTCATTAACAACCAGCATCTATCCCACCCTCTGGAAATCCTCTTATGCAGAACACCAGGGCTACATTCCAAGGCACTGAGTAACTGAGACTACTAGCCTCCAGGAACAAGCTAGAGAATAACTGAACCTTTCCTGGGTTTGCAAATCTACCCAAGCAAGTAAGACTTAACAGTGGTCAAAGAATCCATCAAAAATTTACTATATTTAATAAATGAATTTAGCAAAGAAGCAGGATACAAAATTAACATCAAGAAATCGACAGCATTCTTATACACCAATGATGAACTCACAGAAAAAGAAACTAAAATAACAATCCCATTTACCATTGTGGCAAAGAAATTAAGATACCGAGGAATAAACTTAACCAAAGAAATAAAGGACTTATTCACAGAAAACTACAGGTCATTAAAAAAAGAAATAGAGGAAGATATAAAAAAGTGGAAGCACATACCTTGTTCACGAATTGGAAAAAATAACATAATTGAAATGTCCATACTACCCAAAGCAATCTATAGATTCAATGCAATCCCCATCAAAATACCAATGACATATTTCACAGAACTAGAACCAATACTTCAAAAGTTCATATGGAACTAAAAAAGACCCCGAATAGCCACAGAAATCTTGAAAAAGAACAAAGTTGGAGGGATCACATTACCAGATTTCAGGTTATACTACAAAGCCACTGTAATCAAAACAGTTTGGTACTGGCACAAAAACAGGCAGATAGATCAATGGAACAGAACAGAGAACCCAGAAATTGACCCAAGGGAATATGCTCAATGAATATTTGACAAACGTGGCAAGAGCATACAGTGGAGTAAAGACCGCCGCTTTAATAAATGGTGTAGGAAAAATTGGACAGCTACATGCAAAAAAATGAAACTAGACCATCAACTTACACCATACACAATACTAACACAAAATGGATAAAATACTTAAATGTGACTCATGAATCCATAAAAATTCTAGAATAAAATGTAGGTAACATAATTTCAGACATCATACACAGCAGCCTTTTCACTGATACATCACCTAAGGCAACAGAAACAAAGGAGAAAATGAACACATGGGACTACATCAAACTCAAAAGCTTCTGCAAATCAAAAGAAACAACCACCAAAATGGAAAGGCAACCCACTCTATGGGGGAGAGCATAATTGCCAATGATACATCAGATAAGGGGTTAATTTCCAATATATATAGAGTGCTCATACAACTCAACAAAAGGAAGACAAAGAACCCAATTAAAAAATGGGCAGAGGAACTAAATAGACACCTCTCCAAACAGGACATACAAATGGCTAAAAGACATATGAAGAAATGCTCAACATCACTAATCATCAGAGAGATGCAAATTTAGACAACAATGAGGTATCACCTCACACCTGTCAGAATGGCCGCCATCAACAAATCATCAAACAAGTGTTGGCGAGGGTGTGGAGAAAAGGGGATTCTAGTACACTGCTGGTGGGAATGCAGACTAGTGCAGCCACTATGGAAAACAATATGGTGTTACCTCAAAAAATTAAAAATGGAACTGCCATTTGACCCAGTGATCCTACTTCTAGGAATATACTCTCAGAAACCTGAAACACCAATCAGAAAGAATAAATGTACCCCCATGTTTGTAGCAGCACTATTTACAATAGCTAAGATCTGGAAACAGCCCAAATGTCTATCAGTAGATGAATGGATAAAAAAGCTGTATAGTACACAATGGAGTACTATACAGCTGTAAGAAAGAAAGATCTCTTATCCTTTGAGACGACATGATGGGACCCAGAGAGTATTATGCTAAGCAAAACAAGCCTAGCAGAGAAAGACAAATATCACATGATGTCACTTATTTGTGGAATATAATGAACATAACAGTCTGAGGAATGGGGTAGTCCCAGAGATGTGGAAGTGGGGTACAGACTGACAATCCCCAAAAGAGGGGGTGGGGGAGAGATAAACCACAGAACTTATATGCATGTATACATGAACAATAAAGCTGGGACAGGGCATGGAGGGAGGGAGAGGGGTGTATCAGTGGGGGAAAAAGGAGAAACGTCTGTAACAAAACTAAATAAATCAATTAAATAAAAAAAAAGAAAATGGAAAAAAATTAATAATATGATTATAGTGTAATTTGCTTTATATATTTTCCATAGAATCCAGCACATTAAGTTATATTATTCATAGATCTTAGCTGTGAATAAGGATACAGTTTTGTTCATTTCCAGATATTGCAGTTATAAGCATCTATTTCTTTTTCATTAGTATATTAGTTATGCCCATTATGTCTTTTAGGAATGTAAAATATAACTGGTGAGGTTTTCTAAATTCATTAGACAGTACAGTTCTTATGATGTTTCATCCATTAGGAATAATATTTTTTCATTTCTGT
This sequence comes from Molossus molossus, assembly GCF_014108415.1. Classification (NCBI taxonomy): domain Eukaryota; kingdom Metazoa; phylum Chordata; class Mammalia; order Chiroptera; family Molossidae; genus Molossus; species Molossus molossus. The sequence continues at coordinate 23,896,070 of NW_023425366.1, read as the reverse complement.
CTTTGCTAACAATTGCATATGCATAAGAGAAAGCTTTTTGTGGGTCAGTGCGGGACACCAAGAGGTCCTCTATCCTGAGAATCAGGGCACTGGAGACACAGTTCTGCATCATCCTTAAGGTACTGAAAGACTTGGAGAAAAGTCCTCAAATTGAGAAGTCTAGGTCTATAAATACTGGCAACATTTTAAAATACATCCTCAAAATCAAATGGTCCCTATCCCTTTGACATTCAAAACAAAAATGATCTGCTATCTCTATTTCAGGGACTAGGGAAACTGGGCTTCCTAAACCGTCTTGTTGGTTATAAATAGCAGTAAACTCTTGTTTTCCACTGGTGACTAATGGCCATCTTGTTAAACTCAGAAATCTACTTAGCTAACACTAGATTTTTTTTTTTTTTTTGGTATGCTCAAATATTCTACATATGCCTTCATTTCATATATGAATGAATTATTATTATTATTACTAGTTTTTGACATCTTTTCACTGTGTTTTACCTGATTCTCCAGATTTATTCAGTTTAATAAAATGATTTTGATCATTCCAAGTCTTTTAGGTTTGGTTGCCTTATTTTCTATTACACACTGTTAATTTGTAATCGAGCAGAAAAACAAAAACAAATTTTTAATTCATCACATTTCTCTCATAAATTAGAGGGAAAATGTAATTAGGGAGTCTTTTTTTTATTTATTTTTTCTTCATTGACTTTAGAGAGAGAGGAAAGGAGAGGGAAAGAGAGATAGAAACATCGTGAGAAAGAACATTGATTGGCTGCCTCCTGCATGCCCCTCACTGGGGATCAGGCCCACATACTGGGCATGAGTCCTGACTGGGAATTGAACCAGCAACCTCTTGGTGCATGGGTGGATGCTCAACCACTGAACCACACCAGCTGGACTAATTAAGGAGTCTTAATATCCTAAAGGGGGGTTAGAAAACTTATCCTGATGATATGAGTGTGATAAGAATGTATAAAATCAAGGAAAAAGGAGATAGAAAAAGTATGGGTGTTAAAACACTGTCATTCGTGAAATGATTGCTCAATACACTCAGCAGGAGATCCATAACACAGGGCCTAACCAATAATTAGGGTTTGTATTCAGGTTGTTTCATGGCATTGGAAGGTATGATAGTGAGTTCCATTCCTCTTGACCACTGCAGTAATCTGTTGAAATATCTTTATATATAAAATCTAACCTGTATACAAAACTTAAAACCTAAATTGTATAATTGTATAATGTGATGAATTTTAAATTGGGTAACATATATATAGAACTTTAGGAGGTTTAGTTCCCCCTAGTGGTAACTGATCAAAATTCAATGAAATTCATAAAAGGCTCAATTAAAAGTAGGTTCAAGCTGCCTAAGAAACCACTTGATAACCCCATCAATTCACAAATTTTGAAACAGGGCCTAGGGACATTAAGCAAAGATTAAAAAGCTGCATATTAGCAAAGAGAGTTGTTCTAATTTCCAAATAACAAATGAGGAGAGCTTAGCTTAATTGTTATTGCAAAAACAAAAACAAAAAACAACAACATTTTCAATATCTTAACTTTAATATATTTATATTATATATATAATAAAAACTTAAGTTATAAAAATAACAGTAATTTTTAAAATCCACCTCAGTGGATATCTATTATTATAGAAGAATGGATACAAAATGTAAAGAGTAAAATAATAATGTTACCTTAATAAACAACACTAACAAGAAATTCACTGTCATTAAGACTAAAGAACAAAACAAACAAAACAATTCTAAAATGACTTTATTAAAATACTTAAAAGAGTAAACTCTCTCTCTCTCTCTCTCTCTTTTTTTAATAAAGATGATTTTATTGGTGCCCTTTGCTTGTAGACTGAGCCTAGAATAAGAAGGCAATTTGAGGACTGAATTTGATAATTTTCCTACTGTCACAAATGATCTATATATTTCATTAGTTTACAAACCTAAATCCTCAGGCAATAGATTCTTGAACAGAGTATAATTTAAGCTTTAATGTATGAAATAAACATAACTCTGTTACAAATGTGTAACTATACTATGTTTGTTTGTTTTTTTTTAAAGAAACAAAACCAGTGTCTAGTTAACTTTAAATTATAATTACTGAGTTTTGTTAAAATATCATAAATTTATTTTTGGTTAGTTTAGAATGTGTGCCCCAAATTATTTTGAAGTTGTCTATACTTCTAGCAATTTCAGCAGTTATGAACCCATTGCTCTTTTTGCCATTAAGACTATTATTTCCCTTTATAACAGTCACTTTGTCAAATACAATGTAATGTGTTTTGACCTGTTTATGAGAGCTATATTGAGACACAGGCACATCACAATAATATATTTTATAGGGATGTGAAGACTAATATTTTTAAGAAGAAAAGGTAGCAAAAATAAAATCATTGTTTTAATTATGTAATTGAAAAGTGATCTTCAGTTACATATGTTACATTAGATAAAAAATTCACTCTGAATACAACAAAGGACTTTAAATGAAGAATATGAGACTACTAGATTTGTAGTTTTGACTTTGATAAAAAGTACAGTATTTTAACTTAGGAAGTTCACATTTTACCAGTAATCAATAACCAACCAGATTCTTCAATAAAAATAAGTATATATCTTATAGATAACAACCACAAATAAAACAAATTGAAATCAAGTTAATCAAATTGACTTAAAAAATTGTAAAGTTCAAAATCTCTACCCTCTCTAAGACATAGAACATTTATTTTAAATCATTCTTACTAGTAGCTGTGAACTGAATTTCATTTTCTCAAATTCATATGTAGAAACCCCACCCCACAATGTGATGATATTTGGAAATGGGGTCTGTGGAAAGTAGTTAGGTTTGGATGACGTAAAGAAGGTGGAGCGCACGTGATGAGACTAGTGCCCTGTAAGAAGGGACATAGGGAGTTTGCTATCTCTCTCTTCCTGCCATGTGAGGACACAGCAAAAAGGTGGCTACCTGAACACCACCAAGGGGCCTTCACCAGAAACTAACCATAGAAGCATCTTGATCTTGGACTTCCAGCCTTTAGAACTGTGAGAAAATAAATTTCTGTTGTTTCAGCTCTCTAGTCTATGGCAGTTCGTTTTGACGGGTCTACGTAAGACATTAGTGCTTCAAGCCATCTAATATTTTAGTTCTGTCTAGTTTCCCCATCCATATATCTATGTGTACTACTGCGCATACATATATTTTATTGGTATATATATATATATATTTAATAGTAATATACATACTATATATTAGTGAAACAGATTGATATGTATAGTAATTTCATAATCCATGTTTATTCACAGGTTTACTAGGTTAATCTCCTTGTTTACTGCTTTTGTTCTATTTCAATTTTTCTATACTTTTCAAGTAAGTATACACAAAAAGTTCTGTCTTTGTTTGAACTTTCATTTCTCTCTTTTTAATGATAATTTAGCTAGTTAGATATGTTATATTGATAGATATTGCCCATCAAAACAGTAAATCATCTTCCATTATATTGCTTTCTCTTTTTTCTGATGAGAAATGTATTGTTCACTGTATGTAATGCCTTTATTTCCTGATTGTTTCAAATAATTTATATATTGTTTTTGGGGTTTTTTTGGTATTTAAAAAAAATAAATTTAGGAATAGGTTTGTTTTTCTAATTCTAGCCATGCTTGATATTCTTCTACAATTTTAATATAATGGGTTTTTCACTTTTTTCAACTATTATAAAAATGCTAGCAGTAGATAGATTGTAAATTTAATTCTCAGTCATCCCTGTATCTTTGTCATCACAGTGTAATTTTACAGTATCTCCTATCAAAGTGTAATGTCTATTTTTTTTTTCCTCTGCTTAAATGAGACCTGGTGTAGAGTGTCTTTTGGTCCATAGAATATGGTATAAGTGATGCTATTCCAGACTTGATCATGGCATCAGAAGTGTTTGAGCACTTCAACCTCTCTGCCTCTTTACTTTCTCTCCATCATATGCATGCACCACAAGAATATGCTTGTCATACTACAGGGGAATAAAGAAATACGGAGTAGACATGAGTCTTAACTAAAGCAATTTTACACCAGCCCACCCCTAGCCACCTCATCAGCTGACCAGATGGATGAATGAGCCCAGCTTAAATAAGGTGATCCAGGCTCAGGTACACAGGACCATCCAAGCACTCAACACCTGTGCTAAATACTTATTCATTTTCTCTTTGAATATGCTTTCTGTTACATTTTCTATAATACCTCCTTTGTCACTCCCATTCATTAAAATCTATACCTATTCATCCAATTCTCCATTTCTCTTAACCAGTTTTTCACCTGCCCACCATTTGTCTCTAAATGGAATATTCTAAGTAATTTACTGTGCCTATATTCTTTTTTTTTTTTAATCCTCACCCGAGGATATTTTTTCATTCTTTGTTCAGATAGAGTGGGAGGGAAAGAAAGGGAGAGGGAGAGGGAGAGGGAGAGGGAGAGGGAGAGGGAGAGGGAGAGGGAGAGGGAGAGGGAGAGGGAGAGGGAGAGGGAGAGGGAGAGGGAGGGAGGGAGAGAGAGAGAGAGAGAGAGAGAGAGAGAGATTGAGATTGACGTGAAAGGGACACATCGAGTGGCTGCCACCCACACGACCCAACGAGGTCCGGGGACAAACTGCAACCGTGGTATGTGCCCTTGGCAGGAACCGAACCCGGGTCTCGCTGGACCGCAGGCCATGCTCTAACCATTAAGGCAAACCCGCCAGGGCTGTGCCTATATTCTTGATCCTGTTTTTCCGATGTAAGCTATGTTTAATAAAAATATTTCTTTATTTTTTTATCCTCATCCGAGGACATTTTTCCATTTTTTACTCAGGTAGAGCGGGAAGGAGAGAGAGGAAGAGAGAGAAACATCGATGTGAAAGGGACACATCGAGTGGCCGCCACCCACACGACCCAACCAGGGCTGGGGACAAACTGCAGCCAAGGTACATGCCCCTAGCGGGAACCGAACCCGGGTCTCTGTGGACCGCAGGCTGACGCTCTAACCGCTGAGCAAAACCAGCCAGGGCTTTTTTTTAATTTTTATTTTTTATTATTATTATTATTTTTTATCCTCACCGAGGACATTTTTCTATTTTTTGTTCAGATAGAGTGGGAAGGAGGGAGAGGAAGAGAGAGAGAGAGAGAAACATCTCGATGTGAAAGGGACACATTGAGTGGCTGCCACCCGCTCGACCAACCAGGGCCGGGGACAAACTGCAACCGAGGTACATGCCCCTAGCGGGAACCGAACCCGGGTCTCTCCGGACCGCAGGCTGACGCTCTAACCGCTTAGCCAAACTGGCCAGGGCTGTAAAAATATATCTTTAAATTATCCTATTCTTCTACTTTGAAATTCAAAATTATAAAAGAAAAAGAAAAACAAGAAAGAAACAAAAATAAAATAATGAACCCTAGACTGGCAAAATCTAAGCCATAGGGTAAAAACCAAGGAAGTGAGGAGGAGGAAGGTAATCGCTGAATATTATATGCTTGAATAAAATCATTATTTTCTAAATATGAATCTCTAGTTGCATATGAACTTGATATAAAATGCACCTTGCTTTAAATTAGCCACGAGAATAAAAATTTACTCTTCCAACACCTATATTTTATAGTCTTTATTAAATTTTGACATTATTTTCTTCAGACTTCTAATAAATCTAAAACCACTTTAAAAATTCTAAAATGGTTAACTTTTGAAAGCTCGTGTTTCAAAATTTCAAACCCAGGACACATAGAGAAATAGGGACTCGATTTTCTTCTACTTTGAAACAACCAAAAACACAGAAATATTATGAAGCAATAATTTTCAAAACAGTAGACATCACCAATCACCAACAGTGATTTCTAACATAATGGAAATAGACAGAATGAGCACAGAAATGGTCTTTTTAAATTTAATTTAATTTTATTTTTGTTACAGATGTTTCTCCTTTTTTTTTTTCCCCATTGACACCCTTTTGAAAGAACACTTCAAGCATTACAAGGAGGGTCAATGCAGAAGTCTGGAAGGTTCTCTGAAGTAAAGAGAATTGAGAAATCAGGGAGAACAAAGTGGCTTGAGATTGAGGACCAGATTACTGGTGAGGAGAGAGCTACACAAAACAGTACCCTGGAAATCTGCAGCAGACAGTCCTGGGGAATTAGTTGAGGATCAATAAGCACATTCCTATAAGGAATCCATCTAGTCCTAAGAATCAGAATTAGGACTAGAAGTGATGGTAACTGACTTTCACGCAGACCCCAACACAGTACTGCTTCCTATCACCCACATTGGAATTCCTCATAATTCAAGTATCATAAGGCAAAAAAACTTGGAAGGATGTTGCCTCAGTAGTAGAAAATAATAGCTTTAGACTAAATGCTGCTATGGACTCATAACAAATCTTGAAATCAAGACAAAAAGTAATTAAACAGTGTCCATGTAACTTAACTGCATCAGATTAAAAGCTCAAAGATATTTATAAACATAAAAAAAATCAAACACAAACAAAGTAAATTCCCAATCTCTGGAATCCAATTAAAGACTACGGGGAATGAAAGGAGGCAGAAAATTGTGATCCCTGAAAACTGACACACGACTCTTAAAAACATTAGAATTAGCAGAAAAGACATAAAATTACCTACAATAAACTATTAAAAGTCCCATATGTTCAAATTAAATAGGAAATATATCAAAATATAATATCATGTCTAGAGATAAGAATTATAATATGGGAAACAAAATTAATTGGATGAGATTATCAGCAAAGTAGATATAGAAGAAACAATTTGTGAAGTTGAAGATATAGTGAAAAAAACTATCCTTAACTAAACACAGAGAGAAAACAATTTTTTAAAGAACATCTGTAAAAAAAAAAAAATACTTTAAGCAACTTACTGTACATGTACTTGGGGTCCCCAAAGAATAAGTAGGGAGCAGAGAAAATAATATTTGAAGGAAAAAAAAAAGCAGAAATGTTCCAAATTTGATGAATATGAAATCACAGATGTAGGACCTCAAATATACTACACATAAGAAACATGAAGTAAACAACTGGGGAGAGTTTCTGGATTGCCTTGCAAGGAGGCCAATCCAGAACAAGCCTAGCAGGCCTAGATTATCAAACTTCAGAAAACATATGCTAAACAGGACATATTAAAAGCTGTTAAGTAAAACAGACAACTCAAGTACACAAGAATAAGATAAGACTCAGGAGAGTTTCGTCAGAAACTTTCAAATTATAAGACAGAGGAACAACATTTTTTATTATTATTAAATATATTGGGGTAACATTGGTTAATAGGATTGTATGAGTTTCCAGTGTATATTTCTATGATGCATGATGCATATATCGCAATATGTTACCACTACTCATAATCAAATAATCTTCTATTATCATATATTTGGTCCCGTTACCCTTTACTACCCACAAATTTTATCATTGAAAGTAACAAAAAAATTCAACTGATAATTATATACCCAGAAAAATTATTTTACAAAGTTTTAAACTCAAGACTTTCTTGATACACACAGTTATATTGATAAGGAGAGAGGCAAGTTACAAATTACTTACACCATGAATGAGAAAAGTGACATCACTAAAGTTGTTTTAAAAGATAATAAAGATATTTTACAAACACTTTAAAGCCAATAAATTTGACAACTCGAGGTAAATGGACAAATTCCTTGAAAGATACAAACTATCAAAGCTCACTCAAGAGGAACTGGAGAAACTTAATAGCCCAATATCTATTAAAGAAATCAAATTAGTGGTTAAAAAGCATGAAAAGCAAATCCAGACTTAGATGGATTCTCCAGTAAATTCTTCTAAACATTTGAAGAAACCAAATTCCACGAAAACTCTTCTATGAAATTGACAGGGAAGGACTACTTTCCACTTCATCATATAAACTCAGTATAACTTTGAAACAAAACTCAGACAGACTTTACACTATAGATGCAGATTCCAAACAACCTGCTAGCAAATCAAATCCTATGAACTGTAGAAAGAAAAAAAAAAAGGATAATACATTCTGACCGAGAAAATTTATTCCAGGAATTCAAGTTTGAATTAACATAAAAATTAATCAAAATAATATATTTTATACGATAAACTATTATATCTCAATACATTAAGGAAAGACTTTGACAAAATCCAACATTCATTACTAATGACAATTCTCAGGGAATCAGGAAGAGAAGGGAACTTCCTCATACTGACAAAAGGCATCTATAAAATATCAACAGCCAACATCATATTTAATGCTTAAAAACGAAATGTTTTTCTTTTACCCTAAGATCAAGAAAAACACAATATTCATTTTTATCAATTCATTCAATGTTGTACAGGATGTTCTTGACAGTTAAATAAAGAAAGAAAATAATTAAAAGGAAGCATGTTGAAATGGAAGAAGTATAAGATTATTTCTTCACAGATGACATGATCACCTATGTAGACAATCTGATTGTAACTGGTAATATTGACTACTTTGATTATAATGATAATTTCACAGTACATATTTTTTCAGATCAGTTTATACTCTCATAGGTGTAGTTTATATATATATATATATCAAGTATACCTCAATAATGGAGTTAAAATTATTTCCAATTAAGAGAGAATGTACTGGAAGAACAGACATCATTTTAGTATTTTTAACATTATTTAAATACAAAAAGGAAAAAAATTATGGCTTTTACATGACAATAAATTATTATACCAAAAAAAAAAAAAAAGAGTGTGTGTTCAGTGTGGATTTAATTTGTTAGGTTTGTAGGACAAGTCTTTAGGCTTTAATCTAATTTTATTTATTTATTTATTTATTTATTTATTTATTTATTTATTTATTATTTTTTAATTCTCACCTGAGGATATTTTTCTATTTATCTTCAGATAGCATGGGGAGGAGGGGGAGAGAAAGAGAAATATCTATGTGGGAGGGACACATTGACTGGTTGCCTCCCGCACAACCCTGACCAGGGCCTGGGACGAACTGCAACCAAGGTACATGCCCCTGACCAGAATTGAACCCGCAACTCTTTGGTCCATGGATGGACACTCTAACTGCTGAGCTAAACCGACTCGGGCCTATGCTTCAATTTTGCCAAAAAATCTAGAAGAAGAAACTCAGTAGATTTAAAATATATATAAAAAAATTTAGTTGGCAGTGGAAAATGGCTCTCACCATGATTTTTGATTCAAGCCATGTGTATTAATTGAAGCAATATTTATTAAAGATTTTATATGCTAAAAAGAGTGTTCATAGAAGAAATTATTTTCTGAATTACTTTGAGAAGTGCTTCCCACATTGGTCTCTAGGAGGGGAAGAGGAGAATCATCTGTAACAAAAATAAATTAATAAAAATTGAAAAACAATAAAAATAATTATTGACTGAACTTGATGGATTATTAAATACATCTGCAGAATGTGATAACTTCCTTAAGCGTTTTAAATGGATAGCTTAAAAATTAACTAAGTATGTAACAATCTGTTTTTTTTTTTAAGTTCAGAAGCTATTTAAAATGTAATAAATTCTAAAACAAAATACTAACACTATAGTACCTAATTACACTAGATTGTGCTTGGATCCATTTTAACATCTGTAAAGTGCCATTGAATCCATACTCTTACATTTCTAAAGGGGTGAGGATCTGTAATCTATTAAAGGCTCAGTAGGCAAATGTTTTAGTCCCAAATTCTATTTTTGTCCTGCTGGTTTGTAAAAGAAAGAGCTATTGCATATTATCTTAGAGTAGAGAAGTATTTTGGAAATGTTTAATAATATGGAAAAAAAAAAGAGACCAAGATCAAAGAGCAAAATTATAGATATATTTACATGTTAAATCAATGAGATTGGAAATCATTAGGTTTTTCTCTCTTTTTCCCTTTATGTAAATACACTGCCAACCATATTGGAACAACGTAAGCATTTTTATTTATATATTGTTTGAAATCTGAGAAAAAAGATAATATTACATTTGTACTCTACTTTTGGGTAACAGATGATGACAAAAAAATGTTAGAAGAGATATCTTTATAGAGATTTTTATGTATCAAGTAGTGTATTATTCACTTCTTATTAACTTCTCAAAACAAGGATTGTTCTGTTGAAGTGGTTTTTTTGTTTGTTTGTTTTTGCTGATGATAAAAATTAGGCAAAATTTAACTTAGTAACTAATAAGTGCCAGAACTGAGATTTGAACCCAGGTCTTCTGACACCAAAACTCACATGCAAGCATATATTTTTTTGCATTGTGTTTGTCCTAAGAGCTGATGACAAACTTGATGGAGTGCCTGACCATGGTGTGGGTACATGTGTTATGTGCGTATCCTAATGGCTGAGAGAAATTTAGAAATGAAGCCTTATAGAAGCTTTGATGGCAAAAATGAGGTCCGACCTCCATAAAAAAGTATTATTCTTAGCTCCCAGAGACAAATTTTATATTTTAAAATATATAAATCCTGTCTTTTTAAAGGCACCATTTAAACTCTCAATACAGTTTTTGTTACCTGAAATGAATTTGTGAAATATTAGCAAGAAGCGGGGGTAATAAAAGACAGACACTGTTTTACTCACGGGTATACATAGAATACATTCCATATGCTAGAAGTCTGTCTCACTGCAATCCCTGACTGCAAAGGCGCCTGATATGTCTAGTCCCTGTTTTGGCCGATTCCCAGCATTAAAACTTCACTAAAGAACACTGGTGTAAAATCCATAATCCCCAGATTTAACAATTATGAACATTTTGGCATATATACTTTATCTACATATTTTGATAAACTATTTTATAGTAAATTTCATATATGATGGCATTTCCCTCTAAATAGTTTAGCATAAACCTCAAAAGGTAAATATATTTTCATACACGTATAAATTATTAGTCATTCTTTACCACCTAACACACTGTCTAAATAAAAATCTGTCTCTAAATATATTTTTTCATTTTTGTTACAAAACAGAATCCTGAGTCCCAAAATTGAACTTGATTGAATATTCTAACCTTTTAAAAAAAGACCATTTAATGTTAAATAACAATAAAATAGAATTTTTAAATGAAATTAATATATCATTACAATATACTTAATGATTAAGTTTATCACTGTAATCTAGACCAGTGAAACTTTGTAATAAAATGGCCCTGATTAAAGGATTGGCACTGGGGGACCTCCACTCCAGGCCACCAATAATTATCAAACACTGAGCCTGAGGACAGAAAAAGTACATCAATTACCCAAGATCACGCTGCTATTAAGAGTTGAAAAGAGCTATCAGTGATGCTTGGACTGCTGGACTCTCAGTTGAAGATCAGTGACATTACTCAGTTGAAAATGTATGAACAGTGTTTAAATATTCAGTATTATATAGTATTTAGGTATTTTGTTCAGAATAGAAATACCTTTTTCTGTCTTCTATTTTATTTTTTTCTCTTTTTTCATTTAATTAATTAATTTATTTTTATTACAGATGTTTCTCCTTTTTCCCCCACTGATTCCCCCCTCCCCACCCTCCCCACCCTGTCCCCAGCTTTGTTGTCCATGTCCATTGTTCATGCATACACATGCATGCAACTTCTGTGGTTTATCTCTCCCCCACCACCCCCTTTTCTGGGGACTGTCAGTCTGTACCCCACTTCCATGTCTCTGGAACTACCCCATTCCTCAGACTGTTAAATACTTTTCAAATATGACCATTTCAACATATGACTGACAAAAGCAAATCATTATAATTTGCCGTAAATTGCCAGCTACAAATATCTAATAACCTCTTTTGAGGGAGACTGAATTTTAGGTTTGACATTTCATTAAGTATTATCTAACCTATATAACAGTGGCATTTTCAGAATCAAATTATCAATCAAAGAAATGAACATAGGTATGTGCTAAATATTTTCCTGTTCAAAAACCAGTCTCTGATATGGTAATGAGTTCTGCAGGGAGTCTATCAGACTTGTCATTTGCAGGCAACATACCTGGCTCCTAATACCCATATTGGACCATCTTCAGGATTCTAAGAGTTCAAAAGAACAACCAAAAGACATTCAAATACATAGACTACTTCTACTATAATAAGAACACCTCTATTTTTGACAGCTTTAAAAAGATCCAAGAAATTGATTTAATCATTAGAAATAGAAAAAAATTCATGATTTGTATGGGGTAAAAATAAACATAATTAAGTTTTCTTATGATAAATAAATGCAAGTGGTATATGTTTGTTGTTACTTTATGATTTTTAAAACTTCTGAAATCAGAAAAGTTAATTCAATTTAATTGAATGATCATGGTTTGCACAATGTATTATATTATTATCAAGCAAATTGTGTTACCTATAAGATCATTTTCTCTGAACCCAACTTTGAAAATTATATACCAGTGGGATAAATGAAGTAGTATCTAGGTAATCTTCCAAATGAAGGCCAAAAAAAAAAAAAAAGAGAGAGAGAGAGAGAGAGAAAGAGAGCTCTCAACTTTCATTTCTTTAATTTAATCAGCCTTTAAGCAACAAATTTAATGTCTGAATCTAACTGCGAAGCAACAGTTTGACAGGAAACTTCAAAAATTAAAGATTTTATATTTTGTCTTTGTATCTCACTGGGTGATTTACTGGTGCCCAGGAGTGACATTAAAGTCAGAACTAAATGGCCATTTATTAGCAGACACGTCTTCAGCTCTGCACAATGGTTTTTGTTGTCCTTGCAGAGCAGGGTTAGTAAATAAAACTTACATTCATGCTAAAATTTTTCCCAAATTTTATCTTTTCTTTTTACAAAAGAATATGGATATACCATTTTTGCAATAATGTTGAAGTAGATAGCATTATGTTTCAGTATATTCTAGTTTAAAATAAGTGAAGCTATATCAAAAGAGGTCCTAAAACATTTTTATACCCCCATAAATATGCCTGTATTTGAAGCTTAAAACAAATGTGACTACAACTGATTTATTTTTTTTTGTGATAAAATAGAGAGCACAGCAATGGGGAAAGAAGGTAAAAATAATAGGCCCTGCCCTGACCGGTTTGGCTCAGCAGTTTAGAGTGTCAGCTAGTGGACTAAGGAGTCACGGGTTCAATTCCGATCAAGGGCAAGTACCTCTGTTGCAATTCGTCCCCAGCCCTGGTTGGGGTCATGCAGGAGGCAGCCACTTGATATGTGCCTTTCACGTCAATGTTTCTCTCTCTCCCTCCCACTCTATCTGAACAACAACAACAACCCCCCAAAATGGAAAAATGTCCTCAAGTAAGAATAAAAAAAATAAAAAATAAAAATAAAAAAACAAAGAGTAGGCCCCAAACAGGGCCTGTGGTGACATAAGAGGAAGTTCTAATACTAAAACCAGAAAACCTAGGTGTGAGTGCCATTTGATCAAGATTGAGTTATTCAATAAGTTCTTCTCTGGAGACACGGGAATATTACTATCTACCTTATTAGATTATAGTGAACATCCAGAGAGCTAACTAACCTACACTGCAGTGCCCATCAAAGTGTGTGACATAATTATGCAACAAACTCATGTGGTTGGCTCAGCCAGTGTGGCTCAGTGGATTGAGTGTTGTCCCATGGACCAAGAGGTCACCAGTTGAATTCCTAGTCAGGTCACATGCCTAGGTTGCAGGCTCAATCTCCATTAGGGGTGTGCAGGAGGCAGCCAATCAATGTGTCTCTCTTATCAATGTTTCTCTCTCTCTCTCTAAAAATCAAATCATATTAAAAAAATAAAACAAAAACTCATGAAGGTGAATAATGTGACTTGACATAGGTCATGGTCTCTCTATAAACATGCCACACCACACATAATAAAATACATATACATATAAAGCACAACAAACATCTCATGGGTCTGTTGGATAAGATCATTTCGTAGTATTTGAATAGTTTCTTGGCAATTACTTTTAGAGAGCTCTGAATCTTAACTGCTATACAGAATTAAATTTCAGAAGAGAGGAACAGATAGCTAATATATCAATAGCTAATGTCATAAGCATCTGTGGTTCACAGATGGCAAGACCTTAAGAAAAGAGGACACAGTGATATTGAGATTCTGTGATGTGTTGGAATGTATGGCTGAGCATCAGTATATGGAATTACAAAAATATTCATAGATTCATAAAAGTGGTCTATACTACACATGTTACTACACTTTAGTCATAAATTAATTCTATAAAATAATATAATTAAACACATAGCAATTAAGTCAGAAGATGCATATATTGGCCATATTATGTTTGTTTGGGGTTTTTTTGGTTAGTGCTCACCCAAATATATATTTTTCTATTTATTTTTTCTTTTTAGAGACAGTGAAAGGGAGGGGGAGAGAGAGAATGAGACAGAGAGAAACATTGATGTGAGAGGGATACATCATTTGCTTGCCTCCTATTTGCACCCCCACCAAGGCTAGGGATGAAACCTGCAATACAGTATGTGCCCTTGAAAGAAAATCGAATCTGCAACCCTTCAGTATGTAGGCCATCCTCTAACCACTGAACTACACCAGCCAGGATGACCATATTGTTTTTATAAATCACCATAAAAATCCCCTCTCAGATTTTACAAACTTTATTCAGGTGACTTTCATTATTTGTGCATATCAATTATTTCAAACTGTAATTAGGAAACCACTTACAAATGCAAATGTGTTTTCCTGCTGATCCATAAATCAGAATGATTTTTTTCTATTCCTTTGTTGTTATTTTTATTTACATAAAACACTTTTTAGTCACAGATCTATTGAAAATTTCACAAAAGTTGTGCAAATTCTAGGCATAAAAAATGTTTAAAGAAACAAAATTTTGCACAAATTCCCAAAGGATTTGATATTGAAGTTCTTGTATTTTTCATGAAGGAAAGCAGGAAGTAATGACCTGGAGGGTATTATGCTCAATGCAATAAGCCAGTCAGAGTAAGACAAATATCATAAGATTTCACTCATATGTGGACTCTAATGAACAAACTGAACTAGCAAACAAAATAGAAACTCAGAGACAGAGAACAGACTGACAGCTGTCAGAGGGAAGTGTTGCGGGGCTGGGTGACAAAGGTGAAGGGATTAAGTAAAAACACAACAACTCATAAACACTGACACCAGTATTGTGGTTACCAGGTAGAAATGGTGAGTAGGGGGACGTAGGGAGGGTAAAATGGGGATAAATGGTGATGCAGGAAGACTTGACTTGGGGTGATGAACACACAATACAATATACAGAATATATATTACAGAACTGCATACATGAAACGTATATAATTTTATTAAACAATGTAATTCCCAATAAATTTTTAATGTGAAGATAATCATGAATCCATAATTAGTAAAAACAAAAAACAATGAGTCATAACACCAAAGTGCTTTGACAATGCAAAATATCTGCATGAATAAATTATATATATCTCGCCCTGGCCAGTTTGGCTCAGCAGTTGGAGCGTCAGCCTATGGACCAGAGAGGCCAGGGTTCGGTTCCCACTAGGGGGATGTACCAAAAAAAAAAAAAAAAATTATATATATATCCCCACACTGCTGATTGTTAAAAGCAAATGGTTTGTGATATAGGCACTCACAATCTACCCAGCTTTAGCATTCTCATCAATAAAATGGTAAAAATAAAATTAGATTATTCTAAATATTAAATAAAATTGTATCCCAGTCCCTTAGAATCTGGCTTAGAATGGACATCAAGTAATTTATATGCATAAAGTGAAAATGTCCAGCATTTGGGAAGTTTTTCTTTAATTAGGCAAATATCATAGTGTAGGTTAGCCAAGCTACTTGACACCTGAAGGTCAAGTGATTTTTTTTAGTCCTCACTCATTTTGTTCAGACAGAGTGGGAGGGAGAGAGAGAGAGAGAGAAACATCCACGTGAAAGGGACACATCGAGTGGTTGCCACCCACACAACCCAACCAGGGCCGGGGACAAACTGCAACCGAGGTACATGCCCTTAGCAGGAACTGAACCCGGGTCTCTCAGGTCAGCAGCCTCTGCCATCCTTCTGGTAGTCTCCCTACATCCTTCTGGGATTCTCCCTATCCTCTCATCCAGTGAAGCCATGTCAATCAAAGTTCATTCCTTAGCAGTCAATGCCTTCCCAACCACTCAGCCTAAAAAATTGTTAATCCAATAAACTACTTCATGCTAATTAGTCAAAAGTCAAGATGTTTCTCCCTCAGCTACCAACAAAACTCTGCTCTCGGAGACTTCTTTGTGCCTTTTAGGAGGCATCTTCTATCAGACTAGCTTTTCACCACTTTCATCCCTTATTTCAATTCAGTAAACATCTACTAATCTATTTTATCCCGAGTATTGAATGTGTTTTACTCAGACCAGAGGCAGAAAGATAAAACATAAGCATGAATAAGTTAAGAGCACTCTCCCGCAATACAGTTAGTTAATGGAGTTCTGAAGATAAAAAACTTGGCAAAGGTTTGGCATTTGTAAGAGGTGAGTCAAATATGTATTTTTTGGGAAAAGAAAAAACTAGTAGTTTAGGTTATAGTGTTGATACTTATAAAAAGGGAAATGAATTAAAATGGGAAGTGAAATATTTAGAATCAGAAATGTTTGAAGAAATATGCAGTTAACTCAAAGAAAATATTATACTTCAAAAGATTCATTTGTTTCTTTGAAATACATCTTTTACTTTATCTTCTGAGAAAATATATTATCTACTTATAAATGTACACTAAATGTATTTTCTTGGATTTGTATGAATTACACTTCAAGTGTGTGACCACTGAATTAAAAATATTTCTTATGAGGTTATTTTTTAAGAAGATTTAGATGAGATTTGGATTATTAAAGTAATACATTTAATGCAGATTGAAAAACAAATTTTTTTTCAATAAGACGTTTTAATTAATGACACTATTGAGTAAGCAATGGAGATACACATTTGACTTTAACAACATGAATAATGTCCTTCATCAACAAATATGAACGAGACTTGAAAGTACATAATCACATCCTTCCTCACATACCGTCAGCTTGAGTCCCTCTGCCAGAGGAGAGAATGTACTCATAAATCTGCTATGGCTACATGACAAGAGAAAAAATTCATCCTAGAGACATAAGCACAAGTGCTCCTCGTCATGGACTGGGACATCCAAACAAATGGCAGCAGAAGTAATGAAAAAGGTGGGGTCACTTTTCTCTCTGTCAGGGTAGTCTTTCCAGAATTACTTCTTTTTGAATACATACATCCCAACAAATGCAACTGAAAACCAAATACAGACAAGTAAATTTATCCCAGGGGACCAGGTGCAGGCAGAGGCCCCAGGCTGATTGTTTGGCACATTTGATGATAAGTTTTAAATCTCTGTACTTAATAATACAAAAGTAAGCAAATTTTGAACTTAACATAATCACGTTTTATTTTTGTTTTAGTTGATACCTGTCTAAAGACCTATAAAAATCATGCCATTTCTATCTACCTGTAGTTATTCTGGAAAGTAATAATCATATTTCTATTATAAGGTAATTTTGAGAAGTAAATGAGTTTACAAACATCAATCATTTATCGGGTGCATTCAATATTAGTCCTATGTAATATTTGGTTATATTAATGACAACAGAATTATACAGTCTATCGCATACTGTTGTGATGAAAGTTATGCAATGTACTGGTTTCTTTATGTAATCATATAAAGACTACTTATTGGGCTAGGAAAGGTACATGGAAACAAACAAAAAAAACCTAAACTACTATTGGGTAAGTATAGCAGATAGATTACATATTTTTAACAGAACTTTATAAAATAATTATATTCTACTAAACATCAACAGATATATTATGAATTCTATTGTGAAGCCAAATATTTAATTTAATGTGAACATGTGCCTTTCTATAAATTGTCTTCCTAAGAAAAGTTTGAAGGAATTTATAAGTTATAGAAGTAAAATATGAGCAATCTTCTGAAAAGTAAGCCTATGTCCTTTATGGACAACACTGCTGGCTGCAAACTAAAGATTTTTTATTTTTAAAGTAGATTGTAGAGAGGAAAATTACTAACATACTAATGAATATAGTAGCAAAAATGTCCGTTGTCAACGATGGTAAGCCCAGGTCTGTCTTCATTCATTATATACAGATACTGTCCTAATATTTAAGCCCTCAAATGCTATAGAATAATAGCATGTAATTTTCTATTAGCATAGAAAAATATAATTTTATAACAGAATTTTAAGAATGACTTATAATGCCCAGTCGGTGTGGCTTAGTGGTTGAGCGTCAACCCATGCACCAAGAGGTCGCCAGTTTGATTCCCAGTCAGGGCACATGCGTAGGTTTGGGTCAGATCCCCCGTGAGGTCACGCAGGAGGTGGCCAATCGATATTCTCTCTCGTCAATGTTTCTATCTCTCTCTTCCTCTCTCTCTAAAATCAATAAAGAAAGAAATTCTGCAGCATACCAAAAATATATTTTTTAAAAATGACTTATAAGAGTCAAAATTTATTTATTTTTTATTTTATTATTCTTTTTTATCCTCACCCGAGGACATTTTTCCACTTTTTGTTCAGATAGAGTGGGAGGGAGAGAGAGGAAGAGAGAGAGAGAAAAACATCGGCATGAAAGGGACACATGAGTGGTTGCCACCCGCACAACTGATCCAGGGCCGGGGACAAACCGCAACCGAGGTATGCGCCCTTAGTGGGAACCAAACCCAGTTCTCTCTGGACCGCAGGCTGATGCTCCAACCACTGAGCCAAACTGGCCAGGGATATAAGAATCAAAATTAAGTGAGATTTAATATAAAGTCTATGCGAAGACATGGTTAGGGTCTAACTAACAAAGGCAATCAGTAAAATCACATATTCTGCATCTAAAAAAGGCATTTTCAAACAAAATTTCTTTGCAACACAAATACATTCTGAAGTTTTGTAATAAGAAAACTCATCCTTGCACACAGTTTCCAACATAATGAGGTTGCAGTGTCCTGAGTGGGTACTGAGGACACACGTGGGTAGGGGGTGATGAAGAAGAGACAGGAACCTACTCCTGAAAACTGTTACCTTCTAATTGAGTGGAACACAATTTGATGTAGATTTTGTTTCCTTGTGTTTATATGCAATATATTATCACAAGTAAGTATCCATATTAAGAGTTGTCTTTCTAAAATAATAACATGATCATTATATAAAACAAAACAACAGAATTTGACTTTGAAATATTGAAAGTTTTGCAATATCAACATTTTCAATTCTTTCCAATTTTATAAATGGGCAGGATTTAATAAGATACATGCATACTTACCTAAAATGTTAGGCAATTACATATTATATGTATAACAAATTGTGATTTACACAAAGTAAATTAAAATAGTAATTTTGCTTCTATAGTATATATCTTATATTTTATGTTTTCATAAGAAATTCAAGTATTCAAGATTTTTCTTATAATGCAAGGCAATTTTGTATCAGATGATATTAATCACTTACCAAAATGCTAGAGGGCATTTTTATCTTCAACTTAACTTTTTAATTATCTATATCTATTGTACCTATTATTAAAATATAGCTATCATTTTTAATAAACCCTATCAATAAGCAGATTTTAATAGATAAATAATGAATAATAGGCAGGATTCTGAAGTTTAAATATATGTTACAAAACAAAATCAGTGTTCATTAGAAAAGATATTTATATTATCAAAAAGTATAAGTGATAAATAAAATATACATAATCAAATTTATCTCTGTGTATATATTACAAGCACACACATATACAAAATTACATTTTTAGAAATATATATATATATATTAATCCTCTCTCGAGGACATCCTTCCATATTTTGTTCAGATAGAATGGGAGGGAGAGAGAGGAAGAGAGAGAGAGAGAAAGAAACATCAACGTGAAAGGGAAGGGACACATTGAGTGGTAGCCACCACACAACCCAACCAGGGCCGGGGACAAGGTACATGCAACCAAGGTACATGCCGTTAGTGGGAACCGAACCCGGGTCTCTCTGGACCGCAGGCCGACGTTCTAACCGCTGAGCAAACCAGCCAGGGCTATTTTTAAAACATTAAGAGACAGTATTATAACATACTTATTGAAAGAAATTGAGTTTATATGTCAGCCTCTTTCTTGAGTTTTTTTTTTAAAGAAAATTTAGAGACAACTATAAAAATCAGCCTAATATCCATGCACTTACACTAGTTCTAGGACATTTAAAAAGTGTGCATGTAAGAAAGATCTCCAAAATGTATTAGGGGAAATAATAGGATAGAAATTTTTTTTATGTATTTATTTTTAAATTTTTATTAATTTATTTTTGTTACATATGTTTCTCCTTTCCCCCCAGAAACCCTCCTCCCCATTCTGCCTCCCCCCACCCAGCATTGTTGTCTATGTCCATTGGTTACACATACATGCATATAAGTTCTTAACACAGAAGAAATTTGATCTGCCAAAATTCGAAATATCTCAGTATAGCTATAAAAAATTTAAAGAGAAACTGTATGACTACCATTTATAATGTATAATATATATTTAATATATAGTATGACATTTTAAATAAAATATTACACAGAAACATTTTCCTTATAATTCACTTTTTGATTGGTGATATATTTTCTTATATATTGCTGTGATTGAATTCTGAAGCAGAATTTTTTTTTTAATTTCATCACTCATATATAAATCTATGTATAGTTACAAGTAGTATAAAACACAGTTAATATAAATCTCTCCATACCACTCAAGAATCCAACTCATGAAAACATCATGGGAGATAAATAGCAGATACACTTTTCAAAGAGGAAACTATTGAGCAGCTTAAACTGTCTGATTTTTGTTTTAGGCATTTTCGAGACAGAAACTTCAGTTGAAATCTCAACTTTCTCAGTTGTTGGCTATGCAATTGTGGACAATTTAGCTGTGTTCTCTGAACCATTGTTACTTCAACTGACTAAGAAATATAGTATTCCTTAATCCATTTGCAGCATTTAGCATTGTGCCTAACACATAGTTAATATTAAAATATAAAGTATTAACAATAATTTTAAAAAGAAATAAAATAATATAATTTATGATCAAGACGTATATTGTCCTAAAATAGTGACAATTTGGATATGTGGATATCTAAGTAAATTAATAATTTTTTTTATATTTTATAATGTACACAACATAATTTCAGTCATATTGAAGTTTTAATATTGAAAAGAATTTATTGAAAGAAGCAAAAAAAAAAAGGTAAATGTTTGATCTCAGAGGGTAATTAAGGCTTTTTGGAACCTAAGAGCAAATGGCATAAGATGTATTTTTTTTTTTTTTATCCTCACCCGAGGACATTTTTTCATTTTTTGTTCAGATAGAGTGGGAGGGTGAGAGAGAAGAGAGAGAGAGAGAAACATCGATGTGAAAGGGACACATCGAGTGGCTGCCACCCGAAAGGCCCAACCAGGGCAGGGGACAAACCACAACTGAGGCACATGCCCCTAGCGGAAACCAAACCCGGGTCTCTCCAGACCGCAGGCCGACGCTCTAACCACTGAGCTACCCGGCTAGGGCCATAAGATGTTTTTTTATTTGTAACTAAAATCAAAATGTTCTTAACTGACAATTTCTAAAATTGAAGAAAATGACATTTATATGGACCAAACAGTTGCCTCAAATACATTAGGAAGTTAACACAGCTATGTTATTCATGGAACAATTATTTACTGAGTGCCTATTATGTGCTCAACTATTGCTTGTCCTCAGAATAGAAGTGAACAAAAGAGATGAAGACACCTGCCTTTGTGGTGCTTACATTTTGGAGGGTCAGAGGTGTGGACAGATAAAAATAAATGCCCAAATGGGTAAATATACATTGTATGTCATCATAAGTGCAAAAATTAAGGAAGGAAGGAAGGAAGGAAGGAAGGAAGGAAGGAAGGAAGGAAGGAAGGAAGGAAGGAGGGAGGGAGGGAGGGAGGGAGGGAGGGAGGGAGGGAGGGAGGGAGGGAAGGAAGGAAGGAGGGAAGGAAGGAAGGAAGGAAGGAAGGAAGGAAGGAAGGAAGGAAGGAAGGAAGGAAGGAAGGAAGGGAGGGAAGAAAGGGGTTAAGAATAATTTATATTTATCCAGAAGAAATAAGATAGTTGTCATTGTCATCCAGGAGAAAAACTAGAGCAGGAGGGGATATTTGGTAATGTAAGTGAATCTGTAAATGATAACCTAAGGATGGGGTATAAACAGAAATGAAAGCTAAGGACTTAGCCTTTTAAAATCAGGGGTACGAGAAGGAGAAATTATACAGGTAGGAAAACAAGGAATATGTAGTAAGATATTCTGGAGGAACTGTGAAGATAAAGAGATGAAGCAGTCTGGAGACCTTGATCTCTATGATCGATCTATCTATCTATCTATCTATCTATCTATCTATCTATCTATCCATCCATCCATCCATCTATCAAAGAAAAATTTCTGATTCCTTTAGAACACATACCCTCAGAAGCTTGGGCTCCCTGGACTGCCTACATGAGCATTTTCTTAAGGTTATGTTTCATTTATTTATTTTTTTATCCTCACCCGAGAACATTTTTCCATTTTTTGTTCAGATAGAGTGGGAGGGAGAGAGAGGAAGAGAGAGAGAGAAAGAAACATCGACGTCAAAGGGACATGTCGAATGGCTGCCACCCACAGGACCAGCCAGGGTCGGGGACAAACTTCAACCAAGGCACGTGCCCTTAGTGGGAACCGAACCCAGGTCTCGCTGGACCGCAGCCTGACGCTCTAACCGCTGAGCCAAACCAGCCAGGGCATAAGGTTATGTTTTAAATTCTGACCTTTTTAATAGGGCCTTTTCTAACATAAGAGACAAACAGAACCCAATGTGACTGATTTCTAAGTTTCATTGTAAGAACTAGTGATGGTAGGGTGCTCAGGTATTCTGTTATAGAAACTAGGATCACTCCTTTTTGTACACGATGCATGGTACTCCTGCCACCCACGTGCATGGTTTGAGCTGAGGAACCGCAAGGGGGTCCAAGGAATAATTCTTAAGAGTTGGGCAATTTGAGTATTCTAATGCAGGAACACTCATGTGTGAGCATACAGAAACCTCCGTATGTGCAGCTTACATTTTCTGCTAAGGTTGACATGGGCTTATGGGAAATGAGATCAACAGCACAGGGATGAACATTTGATCTCTTCTCTGTTGCTAGCACAGAAAAAGCAGCACTCAGTTCCATGTGTGTGGCCTCATGTGCAGCCTTGACCCTAAGTGTGAGACACACTCCTAATTTAAATGTTTAAAAACTAATTCATGTATCATTGTTCTTAGCACACTGAAAACTGCTCCATTAATCAGGAGATACCATAATGAGTAACAACTCCATCTTCTGTGTTGCATACATCAATTCTAACATATGGGGATAATCCAGTCAAATCCTTTTTGCAAAGGATTTATAATGTTTTCCCCTTATTAAGAAACATTTATTTTTCATTCTCATTAAGTCGCACTATCTTGTCTCTACTTCAGTTATTTCTGTGTGCCTAATGTTTTTAAATGCAACAATTATTTGAGATAATTTTGACAAGTATTAACTGGCACTCTTAAAATAATAAAAATATATGTCTAACTAGAAAAGGAAATATATATGTATTTCATTTTAACTTACATGGTTACTGTTTAAAGCTGCTCATGCTATGTTACATTACACCTTATTTCAATTAATTTTCTAAATTAGAGGCATATTGGAAATTTACAAACACTAAAGTCTCTTCAGGTCGTCCAACATTTTTTTTTAAAAAAGAGAGAAATGGCAGCATGAAGCAATGTTTTGTAATCTTTTGATATAATTGTATTTATTAAGACTTTATTGTTTTAGGGATGTTTAAGCTTCACAGCAAATTTGAAGGAAAGATACAGAGATTTCCCATATACTCCTTCCCTCACATGTCATAGCCTTTTCCATTATCAACATCCACCATCAGACTGGAACACTTGCTATAATCAATGAACCTACATTGGCACATTATAATTACCCGGATTCCATAGATTACTTATGGTTCACTTTTGGTTTTTAGTGGCATGTATATCCATCAGTATGGTATCATAGAAAACATATTCACTGCCCTAAAAATCCACTTCACCTATTCATCTCTCTGGCCATCAATCTCTGCAAACACTGAGCTTATTATATTATACATAGTTTTCCCTATTTTAGAACACCTCTACTTGAACTAATACAGTATGTAGTCTTTTCAGGTTAGCTCTGTGACTTAGTATGATGCAGTGAAGTTCCCATATCTTTTTATGGCTTGGTAATTCATTTCATTTTAGCACTGAATTTAATTGTCTTCATGCACCACAGTGTATTTACACATTCAGCTACTGGAGGATATCTTGGTTCTTTCAAGTTTTGGCAATTATAAATAAAGTTGCCATAAACATTGTGTGTATTTTTGTATAGACATGTTTTCTGTTCCTTTGGGGAAATATCAAGGAGTACAATTACTGAATTGTATAATAAGAGTATGTTTAGTTTTATTAAATATCACCAATCTGTCTTTGAAAGTGATTGTACTAATTCGAATTCCTACTACCAATGAATGAGAGTCTCTGTTACTCCACATTACTGTCACCACTTGGTTATGTCAGTGTTTTGGATTTTGGCCATTCCTATTGTTTTACTTTGCAGTTCCATAATGACATATAAGGTGAAGCATATTTTCATATGTTTATTTACCATTAGAGAATATTTTGTGATAAAGAGAAATTTTGAAATCATATAAAATGTTCAAATGGAAGTATGATTCTATGTAGCCAACATATTTGTGTCTGTGAAGATTTTAAGGATATAGGGAAATATTTATGACAATATATGAAGCGAGTGAATATAAATATTATATAGTTAATGCCTACAATTGTATACCTTTATAGAAGGATAAAAATGCTCCTAAAATGTTAGAGATAAAATGGATAAAGCATCACAGTAAAGAGAAATGGGAGATAATATAGGAAAAATGGTAAAATGATAATATTGTTTTTTAATCTCAAGGCAGGACAGTAATTTAAGATTATTCTTTCTGAAAGATTGTTTTCATCATTTGTTTTCTAGATTAAAATATCCTTATAGGTTCTTATCACCTAATTATATGTAAGAATAATTTATAAATTGCATTGTCTCTGCTTAAAGAATGTAGAACAGGGGTAAAATATTTTGATTGATTAAGATATATAAATATTAATGGAAATGTGGCACATGGTATTTATATGAAGAAAGAGGCAACAAAAAGAGTTAGAAAAAATAATTGTTCTATGTATCATTACTATTAAGAACAAATGGCTATGTTAATTGTAGAGGTAGTAATGGATATGATGGTTCTTTACTAGGCAAGGGATCCTGAAATGGACAAACTATATTAATTCTATGAAAGAAAGCAGTTGATTTGTTACAGACAAGATTTGGAAAAGCAAAGTAGATAAGAGTATGTGAGTAAATGTATGTGTGTATGCAGAGAGACAGAGACAGAAGGAGAGATCAAATGATTATTTCAAGACAAATGTATCTCTATGCAAACATACAAAGGGAACTAGGACATAAATAGATGTTGACATAGGTGTAAATATAGAAGTGAATCAAAAATAATAATAATATAGCCCTGCTCAATGGTTAGAGTGTTGGCCTGCAGACCAGAGTCACAGGTTCAATTCTGGTCAAGGGCATGTACCTCAGCTGCAGTTTGTCACCATCCCTGGTCGGGGTCAGTCAGGAGTCAGCCGATCAATGTGCCCTCTCACATGGATGTTTCTCTCTTTCCCTCTCCCTTTCTCTCTACTCTCCACCCACCCTCCCTGCCCCCCACTCAGTTTGAAGATAAGTGAACAAATATCCTCAGGCAAAGATTAAATAATAAATAAATAAATATTATAAATAAATAAATAAATAATATAGTAATAAAAATGGATGAACATGTAAGAGAGTCAGAACAAAGGTTAACAACATTTTTCTTCAGTGAAATTCTCTTTTATAGGAGGTCAAGATGGAATAGTAAATCTGAGAATAAAATAAGTACATTTATCTTCAGAAAAGCAAACCTGAGACTCAAAGTAACCAGTCCATTTGAGAACTGAAGTAGGTCAGATGCTGCCCTAGATTTATAGCATCCTGTACTTTATCAATACATTAAATTTTAAACATCAAAAGTGATTTACTTCTATATAATTTAGTCCATTCACGTGTCTATTCAACAAATGTTTATGGTTAATTTAATATGTACCAGGCACGATGACCTGGATATACAAGGAAGACAATATAGCATTGACCCTCTAGGGTATCACAGAGTCATGGTGATAAATCAGCAAACTACAAAGTACAATGTATAAATAGCTGGAGGAGGAAATGTTCAGGAATACTTCATGGAGCTGTTTCCCCTAGAATGATGACGTATATGACAGGTGGAAAGTTTTCGTAAGAAGAAAGCACATATACAAGAGAAATATTTTTCATCCATATTTTTATCAAAGGAAGAGAAACAGATAGAGGTTAAACTATTTCCTCATTAGTTATTCACTCATTCAATGTGGTAACCATCTTTACTATACCACAATAGTTTCAGCCAGCATTCTAATAACTGTTTAAATCACATACTAAGCAAATCTACCATGTAAAAAGTTGTGTTTGTAATGTTAAAACTGCACATAAACTTGAATATTTTAATGCTCTGTTTAACTTCTAGATGAATAATTCAAATATTATATTGAATCTGCAATAATCCACTAAGTAATTCATAAACAAATTAACTGTAGTAATCATGGTTATAGTAGCTTTTAATTATATTTCAATATATCACTAGTCTCTATGATGTGAATGTTGATGATTATGATTATCATACTTATGCCCAATAGCATTACTATTAGAAAGAAACAGAGAATTATAAAGTACTTGCATATCCAAGAGATGGCTGTTGGCTGATTGGGTTCTAAAGGTCTCAGAGAAAGCTAGCATTGATCATCGAAGTAGATTTCAGGTATTTTTCACCCT
This sequence comes from Molossus molossus, assembly GCF_014108415.1. Taxonomy (NCBI): domain Eukaryota; kingdom Metazoa; phylum Chordata; class Mammalia; order Chiroptera; family Molossidae; genus Molossus; species Molossus molossus. Next base: position 23,869,112 of record NW_023425366.1, on the reverse strand, counting down.
TAGAACAAGCCCCAGTTGATACCTGAGGTTAGCTAGGGAAACCTTGAGCAGAGGACACAGTTAAACTATGGCCAGAGACCTGATTCACCGAAGCATTGAGATAATTTGTTACACGGCATGATAAATGAATACATAGTTGTACTTGGAAATGAGGTGCCACTGCAACAACAAAATGTGCCTGGAAAAAAATGTATGTGGCTTTGAAACTAGGAACTTGGTGGAGAATAAAATAATTTTAAAGAGCATAAAAAAGAAAGCCTAAATCCCCTTGATCAAACTGTTAGTTAGATATCTGGATTTGGAAGAAGCCAGGAGGGAGGTATCAGAAGGAAGTAAGAAACATATTGCTGAACACTAGGCAGCGGGAGGTCCCTCTTACACAGTGATATAAGATTAGTAAACTTCTCTATATTAATTTTGGGAGAGAATTTGTAAATGAGAAACTTAAACACCAAAAGTGCTGTCTGGATTCTTTTGCTGATTACATTAAAATATGAGAGGAGAAAGAGAAATTGGAGATTGTTAAAAAGAAGCAGAACGAGATGGTTTTTAAAGTTACTGTTTTCTCCAGATGGTAAAAGATGCTGGAAGTCATAAATGGCTGCCGAAAATGTGCTATAGACGAAAGACAGTAGTATACTGTACAGCTTTGAGCAAAAGCTTCAGAGAGATCAAAATGTCAGAGTATTTAATCACATTCAGTCACATTCAAGAGATTAGGGGTTTGCCTTACAATTTCTTCTCAACCATAGCCCAAGATGCTAAATCAGGAGTCACAAAAGCTTTTTTTTTTCCCTAGACCTTGACACCTAATCAATAAAAATTCAATATTCAGATTGTTATAGACCAGTTATCCTTGTTTACCTTCCATTTTTCAAATAAAAATGTTTATAACTATTTTCCTGTGCATGTCTTGCCATTGTAAATTGTGAGTTTTGAGAGCCAATAACTTGTCACGTTACTTCACTAGTCTGCAAATGAAGAAGAATGTACCCTAGAAACTCGACTTAATAGATTACATCCAGGACTCATATCTACACCTGGACCTGATTCAGAATTTGGTCTTAGAGCTGATGTTGTACTAGAATGAAACTCTTGGGAACCCTGGGAAGGGGGAATATAGTTTGCATTTCATTCTTAAATAGTTGAGGGCTAGAAGATGGCAGTTCCCACCCCTTTCTGCAAAATTGTACAAACTTGAGTGTGGACAGGATCTAAGATAGTCAGTCTATGACTATGTTCTGCTACATAAACTCCTTTATAGCAAGCTGATTCACCTTCTGGTTTTGCAGAAGTAAGTTGATTTTGTAAGGGAGGGATAATTTTCCTTCTACTCATCTAAGTTCTTCTGACTGGTCTAATAATCAAATTGACATGAAGCAGATTAACAGGAGAAAACAACCAAATTTACTATATGTGTATATGAGGTCTCTATAAGAATATGGGACACAGATCAAACTGGATTGAGAGTTATATGTCTTTCTGGACTAATAAGGAACAGGCAAGAGGTATAGGACTGCAAAGAGAAAGTAGACGATGCACAGGAGATGAGAAAGCGCAAACATGTGGTAAACAGATTCTTGCAGTGTCACCCAGAAACGGTGGATTGCAGAGAGGAGTACAACATAGCACTTTGCCAGGTTCCTTTCTGTCTGCTGACTTAGTTCCTACGATACTAAGGTGACAGGTCCCTTTCTCAAGCAGATTTTTCTACTTAAATTCCTTTAGGCAGGTAAGGGGAAGATAAAAACATTCTCTTTAGTCTTTGCTTCTTAAAAATAGCCAGCTTACAATAATCAATATCTCAAAAAAGCATACTTTCTTTTGTCAAATTGTTCTCCTCTTCAAGTTTGGTGAGAACAAAAGGAAGCTGAGGGAGATACCTGGCTGACAGCCAGAAAGAAAATGAAAATTCTAGTTGTATAATTTCACGGAACTAAATTCTACCAAAGAAATAAAAATAAAAAAAGACAGAGAGAACTTAGAAGACCCTATGCCTCAGATGGGATCATAGTCCCCATCGACTCATTGTTCGGCCCCCTGAGAACCAACTAACCCAAGCCTGTGTCCCTGGTATACTGAAACTGTGAGATAACAAATAGGTGTTTTAATCTACTAAGTCTGTGGTAATTTGTTACACAGCAATAGACACTGATAAAACCACCCTCAGAGTGATATTAGGAATCAATCTATTTCTGACTCTGATTTTTTATTTATACTGCTAAATGTAAATGCATTTTTTCAGCAACCTCAAAAGATCTTTTTATTTCTCTATTATCCTTCTGAGAATGTTAATAACTATCAGTAGAACTGTTTAATTTCAGATATTTTAAATGTTCCATATTAAAAATACAGGAAAAACAGACTTTTAGAGAAATATAATAAGTTTGAACAAATAGAGCATTTGAATTTAAAATAAGATATTACTTATGAAATATTTTTATAGTCTATTTGCATTGAGATTTATAATTCATCTTTTAACAAAATTTAGAGAAATTGACTTTATTGCATAAAGATTGCTAAAGAAAAATAGCCATACTCTGTGAGTTTGGCTTTGCACTTGCAGCATAATAATGTTTAAAAAGAACATTTTAACTGAGTCTCTTTGGAATGTCATCAGCAATAGAACCTCACTATGTACTATAATTACTAGTGCAATGAATAAATAATTCTGTGCTCCTTGATACATGGTGCTGCTTGTTCATTAGCATAAGGGTCATTTGTAAGCCAATTTTGTTATTACCCTGAAAGAACATTGTTGTTAAATTGTGATAAAGAGGAAACCATAAATTGGGAAATAATTTTAATGGTCATTATCTTCATTAGATAATGAGATATGTTAATTATATTCTTAAAAGACAATGATTTAGTAGACCTGGCATAAAGGGTTCACCAAGCAATAACTAGGCTGGTTCCCTTCAATGTGTTTCCACAATGTTGGAAGAGACATAATTACTGAGAGTCATAATTATGTTATTTATAATATTATTCATTAAAATGTCTATCTGTTATGCTAAATTTTGTGTTTTTAATATGATATATTTGCATAAAATTTAGAGTATTGAGAATGTGAAAGGAAAATTTTAGCAGAACTGTGTTTCGTTTATTTTTATTTATTTATTTTTGTTAGAGATGTTTTTCCTTTTTTCCCCATTGACACCCGTCTCCTGATACACCCCCCACCCCAGCATTGCTCTGTCCACTGGTTATGCATACATGTATATAAGTTCTTTGGTTTATCTCTTCCCTCTGCATCCCCCCCACACCGCATCCCCCTCTTCTGAGGTTTAAGACTGTGCTTCCTGAAGTGTGGTCAGTAGACTCCTGGAAATCCCTGGGACTCTATCTATTTTCATAGTAATCAAATGTTACATTTTCTGTGGCACCAATAGTAAAAATCAACGGTAGGTAAAAATGCTGGTGCTTGAGCATATATTAAGAAAGTGGTTTTCAAGTGCACTAAGACATAATGTAATCTTCAATCCTATGTATTTGCATGAAAAGAGTTTAGGGAGGTTGGAAAGGAGGGAGGTAAAATAGGAGGGAGGGAGAAAGGGTAGGAAGGGAGGAAAAAGTTCAGTTTCTTCTTGAAAAAAAATCATATCAACAAATGCATACCCTTGAGGACATATATTTTTATATTCTGTGTGAAGAAATAGGAACTATACAGGAGACATGTCCAGGAAATGTATATATGAGTTGTTATCTGTGAGCTAAACTAGCTGCTTTTCTTCATTTAATACCATTTTAACTTGACATAGTGCCAGACAAGTTGTAACTACTTAGACTTGGCTATTTGCAGACATTCCCTTGAAGGTGAAGAGAGGAAACCTGCTACCTCAAAGAAGATAGCTGATAGTATGTGTGGACAATGATTCAAAAGTTCAAGCAAAGATTAAAATTTTGGTAATCTTGTGTCTATCCTCATAAAACTGACAGATTTTTTATTCTTAAAGTTTTTCTTGATGTGATTATTAGTAACTATATTAGCAAATCTGAGTTTTATAATGAAAATTGTCAATACTTAGAAGATATGCATATCTCAGCAAACCAATATTTCTCAAAAGACCAATGCATAGTATTACAAAGTCATATATAGGTAAAATATTTTTCAATTGTTGAGTTTTGGTGTAATATCAAAAAAACCCTCACAGTTATCTGAAAAAATAAAATAAAACACTGCCTCTCAACTACATGTCTGAGTAAGACCAGATTTTTTAAAAAATTACTTCAAGTAAACAGCATATCATAACAGATTGAATGAAGAAGCAAATATGACAATATTTCTATGCTTCTAGTTGAAGCAGATGTTTTCTATTATGCCAATCATTAAATCTCATTTTTTAAAGTAAGCAATGCCAAACTTATCGTCTTTAAAAATTAATTTTAAAAATTCTAATTTTTTACTTCTAAAATAATAGATATTGACTGAAATAAGTCATATAAGCAAAGTAAAAATATTTGAAACTTCAATTTTAAGTGTGTAAGGATCCAGCTTCATAAAAGTCAGTGGATATTTTGACTCCTTGATGGAAAAAGTATTGAAGAGAAATAAAACAGTTATAAATGTGGTTTTAACCAACCTAAACATTAAATTTAATAAGTTAAATTCTTAAAGGCCCGAGTAATTATAAATACAGTGAATATTTAACAATATGAAAGATAATTTGCAAGTATTTGCCTTTTTGTTGTAAGCTGACATTGCTTCAGTGTTAGGAACAAGATTTTGATTTGATGTGTCCCTTTAATTTTGACTGTAAAAAAACAAACAAACCAAAAAACTGCCTCAGTGGCAGAAAAAAACAAATTCAGAGTTTTAGAATAATAAGTTTGAAAGGACCAACAGTTTGAAATTAATGCTCAAAATAATGACAAAGAATTGTAGAATATTTGCCCATTCAGTGTGGCTCAGTGGATTGAGTGTCATCCAATGAAGTTAAGAGAGGTCCCAGTTCAATATCAGGTCAGGGTACAAGCCAGGGTTTGCAGGCTCAATCCCCAGTAGGGGGCGTGCAGGAGGTAGCCGATCGATGTTTCTCTCTCTCTTTCCCTTTCTCTCTTTCTAAATAATCAATAAAAACATTTTTTTTAAATTGTGGAATATTGGACAAGATGAGGATATTAATTATATTATCAAAGTTATTTCATCAAAACTATTACATTATTTTAGCCAAATATCCATGCACTAGTACCAAGTTGTAAAATACTGAGACTGGAGGGTGAGCTATATAAGAATCTGGGAGGTATTTGCTGACCCCAGTTAATCTGCATATTATTGTGTGAATATGTAGTTTAAGTCTCTGACTATAAAATCCATGACCTTTTCACAGGAAGACACACAAAAATAGAAACAAGCATGCGAACAAACAGCCAATGAAACAACATAACAACAAAACACATATAAACATACCACAAAACCTGAGATGAAAAGGGCTATACTTTCAGAGTAATATTGAAGTGAAAATAAAACAACTCTCTGCTCCTAGAACAGTGGTAGGAAAATATAAAAGAAAAAGAAAATTCCCCATGAGAATTTACAACAAACATATCCAAATTTTCATTATTAGCTTTGATTTTTTTATTGAGTCCAACATAAAATATTGTATATTATTAATCACAATAAAATAAGTAAATGTAATTATTTAGCTAAATGGCAAAATTTGTCATATTGGGTTAAAAAATATAGTTGAATTGGTTAGAAGAGATTCACCTAAAATGTAACACTGAAACAAAGGTTAAAAAAAAATAACAACTATATATTAAAAATTAGCTAGTGTGTTGCTATAGTAATACCATAAAAAGTTGATTTTAGGGCAAAAAAAGAAAGTATCTCTTGAGATTTAAAAAATATAAGGACTTCACTAGTGCATGATAAAAATTTTAATTTATGAGAGAAAATTACTGAATTTTCTATTTTCAATCTTGAGTATTTGCAAAGATCTCATTTTTTGCCAAAAGTCATCAATAGCTTCAAAAAATTTTCAAATTATTTTAGGAATTCGATGAGAGTTTTGAAATGGTATATGTGTATGAAAGATTCATATATAGTCAAGGCACACTTGAACAAGAATAATGAATATGGTAAGTGTCCACATAATGGTAAGGATAATTTTAACACTATAATAGTTATTTAATGGCAGTTTTGAATTTAAGAAATACAAGTAAACTAGTCAAACAGAACAAGAACCCAGAAAAAAGATAGTCAAGCATATGTGGTTAGTGGATATATGACCCGAGTGGTATTAGCAAAATGAGATGAACTTCTGTCAATAAATATTACTTGGATAGTTGGTTAAACATATAGAAAAGAAAAGACAAAATTAAGAGTACTGTATCACATGATAGAAAGTAAGTATACTCTTCTAGGATAACCCTGATACAAAAACTTGTAGAAAACAAACCAAAGAAATTTATTTTTGTTTTTAGAGTAGGTAAAATTTTCATATATATTACAAAAGTCTCCAAATTTAAAGAAATACATAGATAAATTCTAATTCAAATATTAAAACTTTTTTTTTTTTTTTAGCAAAATTCACTCCTAGGAAAGTGAATGTATGTTACTTGATATCATAGATGATATTTTTAACACAAATAACTACAATGATGAGTAGGCATTAGATACAATAATTTAAAAAAAAAAAAAACTGCTCTAAATTATTAACCAATAAAGCAACAATCTGATTTTTAAAATTACCAAAATATATATATATATATATTGAGCAGCCACTTTATAGAAAAGAAAAATATTCATAAAAAATATAGTAAATGCTAATCCTTATTTGGGACTAGATAGCTCAACTTGACCACCCAGTACAAAAAAATACATTGACATCAAAAGTTAGCAAACGTGGATGATGGCCTATTTACTACTTAAGTATGTGAAAATCTCCATTGTACTTTTACAAAATTGTACTATTTATAACATTTACTTTAGAATTTATACCAGAGATTCTGACTAGTCCACCCAGATAGGAAAAGAACAGGAGGCAGTTCTCCCATATATTCACACAATGAAATGTAATTTTTATTGTGGCAGAGTCATACAATGTAACACTATAGAGTAATAAAAATGAGTAATATATTGCTGCATACTTGAACTGGAATAATGTCAGGGAAAAATTAATAAAGAAAATATACTATATCAACTTATTTATGTCAATTTAAAGAAGAAATGCCAGATACAATTATTTAAACTTATAGAAAATAGCAAAGACATTTTTGACACAAAATGCAGCTTTCCAATTACTCTGTTGAAGAAAAGGGGGAATAAAATTGGAAAGGAACCTGTAGAGATTCAGCAGCTCAGTGGATAAAGAAATGATAATTTTACTCTTCTTTATTACATTTTTAAAGTATTTATTTGTAGGTGTTAAATATTTTAGATAAAAGTTAATAAAGGAGTGAATAAATTATCTAGATTAATTATGGATATGTATGTTCTACAAGAATAATGTCTAATGATGTTATATTTGACACATTGACTGCTCTCCTGCTATAGGTATAAGATGCCGTAGAGGTGATAACAAGGCTTCACAGAGTGTAATGGTCCACTGTTCTTCACCAGAATTGCATGTTCTTTCCTTAGCAGAGAACACTTTGTAGATAATATTTTCTATCTGGAAGAAAAAATGCAGCCAATAGCTTTTATTTTCTTTCTTTCTTTCTTTCTTTCTTTCTTTCTCTCTCTCTCTCTCTCTCTCTCTCTCTCTTTCTTTCTTTCTTTCTTTCTTTCTTTCTTTCTTTCTTTCTTTCTTTCTTTCTTTTTCTCATTGAGTTTCTATAACCTATAAAGGTAAAATTCTAATACTAAATAAATGAAGTAATGTTTTAAAATTGCACTGTTCAAAGAGAATGGTATAGGTATGTACTGAATCAATTTACAATGTTCTCCATAGAAATTTTCCGATCTTGAAACTTATTTTAATTCCAAAATATTTCAGTCGAACTGACTCACTTTTCAGTGGAGAGATGAGGAATTGAGATAATGCATTTTAAAGCTTGGAAAATACAAAAACTTTTATGCCATTAGGTAGAGAAAAACATTACTAACACTCTCAAAATTCACTTTTAAATCCAAATTTTCTTTCTGTGAGTCTTAAGTAAAGAAAAGAGAAAGATGTTATGAGTATATACTCCATTAAATTTTTCATATTCTGTCACATTTAAGCAATATTGGCATTTTTTTCACTGACATTCAGATAATAAAACCTTATATATGAAAACTATACTCCCAGAAAGAAAGATAGAAGAAAAAAAAAAGGTCCTAAAAGAAGAGAATATATATGCCCTGGCCAGTTTTGCTCAGTGGTTAGAGCGTTGGCCCGTGGACCAGAGAGTCCCAGGTTCGGTACCCACTAAGGGTATGTACCTCGGTTGAAGTTCGTCCCCCTGCCCCGGTTGGGGTTGTTTAGGTGGCAACCAATCGATGTGTCTCTCTCACATCAATATTTCTCTCCCTTTCTTCCTCCCCTTCTCTCCCACTGTATCTAAAGATAAATGCAAAAATGTCCTCAGGTGAGAATTAAAAAAAAAAAAGAATATATGCATTTGTTTTCTTGTTCTATTAATTACATAATATAAAGATGTGATCTCCATGATTAAAAGTATAATTGTCAAGAAAATTCTTCCCAAATTAATGATTTTGTAAGAAGTTACAATCTTATTCTCTCAATATTTTGTCTTATTCACTCAGTTATTTTATCAATATACCAGTTATATTTAAAATTTAATTCCAGTTTTACTACAAATGTTACTGATATTTTTTCTGGATATTTTTCATGTTTCTACTGGATCAAAAAGCACCCATCTGCTTGTCCATATGCTGAAGAAGAGACTTGGTTATTTTCATCAGATTTATTTTATTGTTCACTACTGCCTGAGGAAAAGGTCACAATTCTTTTAATTTTCTTTACTTAATTGTAAAAATATAAACATATAACATTATGTAGAATCAATTGTCTATTAATTCTACAGATTCAGAAGCAAGTCACTATATCATGCTGTTTTTAATCTAAATATTTTCAAAGAATAGCAAAGCAAAATTCTCAAAAGGCAATAACTTAAAATAATGCTTTATAAAAGTATCATTATTTTATTTTAATATAGTGTGATATTTTGTCTGTGTTATTTAAAAGACTTAATGCTAATTACAGATGTGATAATCCTCAAACTTAAATGCATCAACAAACATTCAATGAAATAATGAATGTTGCCAATGATGATACTGATTTCCTTGACCTAGTTTTTAGTTCACACATTGAGCCCTTAGAGGTTTGTAATCAAAAAGTGCTTTAAAAGTACCTTAAGGAGTAAATATTGTAAATATTAGCGTAATTATTATATACTCACTTCAGCACATAATTTTTAGTTGTGAATGAGTCTTTAAAGAGAAATGTAGATATGAATTAAATATGAAAATTCTTATTTAATAGTGTATGTATCACTATAATATAAAAATTATTACAACTTTCTATTATGCTAGTTCTGGAAGAAAAATGTTCATCTCTCTTAAATCATTTAAACCTAGTAATTGATAATATGCCTATTTTAATTATCTACATAACATATTTAAAAAGAGTCATAAACACAAGAAATATGATATAATATGGAGATCTTGTTAGCTATGTAACATTTTCTGAATGAAGAAATTGAGTATTTAATAATGAACTATTTGTTTAAAAAATTAAACATAATAGCATAAGTCTTATATTTTTGAAATTCAAAGTCATTGGTATTAAAAATGTGTGGCTTTACAGTGACACATAACAAGTGCTTCTTTGACAGACAGGAGGATATTTCTATGCTCAGCTTGGATGTGAGTTGAGATATTCATCAGACAGAGTTTAAATTCTCCATTGCACTAGTTGACAAATCTATTGGGATGTCTAGTTCTCCCAAGAATGAGTTCCTAATGATAAGAAGAAAGATATGAAAAAAAGGAAGATTAATATCAGGATATATTAAGTCAAGAGAAAAAAGTCTCAGGAAATTAGAAGAAATTCCTTTTTTTTTCCCTCTCTCCCTGAATGGTAATTGTGCTTTGCCTTTTGTGGGGGGCGGGGGATACACATCCTAGAGATAAATATACCTTTAAGAACAGATGTGTAGTTTTATAATTAACTGAACATATACAATTTCTATTTGACAAAGAAACGTTTAGAATAAAAATACCAGTTTATTTAAAAATAGTCAAGGAAATAAGGTGCAGGAGGGATGCTAGAGGTTGTACGAAGTAAAAAAAAATATGGATTTAAATTAAAATTGGGGGGTAGGGTGTCAACTTTTATAAGTTTTTAAAGGTTTTTAAATAGAAAGTTGAAGTTACATTTCCATTACAATTATGCATTACAATTAATAAAAATTCAAAGAAGAAAATAAATATACTGACAGATTTTATTATTTTATATTTCTGGCACAATAGATTGACATGAGAATCCTCCACAGCATATGAATCCCTCCTTGAACATTACTGTTATTGGAAACAAATACTGCAGAATGATTTATGCAAAATAACAAGTCAAGGTTTACAGCCTAAACCTTTTTCATTTATTAACAATGTAAATTTCAGGGAGTAAGAAATAAAGACAGGAAACTCAGACTATTGTCATAGCATGGGGACGGGGGAGATATGATTTAAATCAATACATTGGAAAGAAAGAGGCGTAGATATTCTTGAGCCATATTACAAGATTAAGTAAATTAATTTAAAAGGGTATAAACTGAAAGACTTGTATCAACATCTTTCATATTTACGTCATATATAATTAAGTAAAGGAAAATCTTTTTAATGAAAAATCATGGAAGGAAATGAGGAATATGGTTGAGAGTTGGGAGGAAATCATAATATATCAACTTATAAGGTACTAGTCCGAATGAACCAAGACAGAAAATTGGTACCAAGAAGAGGAGGTGCTGCTCTAACAAATATCTGAAGTGTGGAAAGGCCTTTGGAACTGAGTAATAGGTAGAGGCTGGAAGAACTTGTAGGCACGTGCTAGACAAAGCCTATACGCAGTCAGTGGTGTTTAAAGAGAGTTCTGGTGAAGGCCCAGGAGAGAAGTGGAGAGCTGCTGAGACAGCTTCCATCTCTGTGGAGAATTCCGTTCTGTCATGACAGAATATTGGAAGAAATATGGACAGTAATGGCCATCAGACGAAAATGAAGATTATTTGGACAATGGAGGAAAAGGCATCATTGTTATAAAGTAGCAGAGAACTTGACTGAATTGTGTTTATTTCCCAGTGTTTTGTGGGAGGTAGAACTTGTGAGTCATACTATTGGATATTTGGCTGAGGAAATACCTAAGCAAAGTGTTAAAGGAGTGGTTTGGCTTGTCTTGAAAGCTTTTATAAGACGACAAGAGATAAAAAGCTTAAAAATGGAATATTTATTCAAAAGGTAAGTAGAACTTCAAAATTTGGAATATTCCCAGCCTATTTATATTGCAAAATATGAGAAAACATCTTAGAATAAGAACTCTAAGAATGTGACCAAGTAACCATTTGATAAGGAGAAAAGTTTGAGTGTGAACATAAGACTTAATCAACAACTTTAGCAGACAAACAGCCAGTTTGAGTTGAAGGGGATGGAGACAGAAATGTCGCCTCACTTCTTAGATTTTGCAAGAAGGAACCACAGAATTATTTGGTTGCAAAGGTGTACTATTCTCTAAGACAAGGTAAGAGGGACCCCAAAGGTGATTCAGAGATCATCAGGGCTGCCTCCTCAGTTTCAAGAGGTTCTGCACAGCAAAAGAAGTAACCAACAAAATTAAAAGGCCACCAATGGACTAGGAGAAGATATTTGCAAGTCATATATCTACCAAGGGGTAAATATAAAATCTGTAAAAAACTCATATAACTCAAAAGCAAATAACCAAACAATCTAAATGTAAATTGAACAGAGGAACTGAATAGACATTTTTCTAAAGAAAACATACAAATGGCCAATAAGTAGGTAAGAAAGATGTTCGAAACCACTAGTTATCAGGAAATGTGAAAAAATTCACAGTGAAATATCTACCACTTTACATATGTCAGAAAAGCTTTTGTCAAAAATACAAGAGGTAAGTGTTGGGGAAGATGTGTAGAAAAGATAATTTTTTTAAATGTTTTTTTAAATGTTTTTTTTTTTTTTTAATTGATTTTAGAGAGAGGAAAGGAGAGGTAGAGAAAGGTAGAAACATCAATGAGAGAACATCAATTGGCCACCTCCTACATGCCCTTCACTGGGGATCTGGACTACAACCTGGGCATGTGCCCTGACCGGGAATCGAACTGGCAATCTTTTGGTGTATGCGTCGACGCTAAACCACTGAGCCACACCAGCCAGGCAAAAAAGAGAATTCTTGTACAACATTTTTGGGAATGTAAATTGGTATTGCCACAATGGAAAAGAATATGGAGGCTCCTCAAAAAATGAAGAATACATCTATTACATGACCCAGAAACCCCACTGCTGGGTATAGTCATGTAAATGGAGACAGATTCTGGAAGTATTATCTGGGCCCCATGTACAGCATTATTCACAATAGCTAAGATATGGAAACAACCTAAGTATCCATCAAGGGATAAACAAAGAAGATGTGGTCCATATATACATATACTGAAATATTACTAGCCATATAATAAGAAGAAAATTTTGCCATTGGTTCAAAATGGTTGAAACTTGAGGGCATTATGAGAAGTAAAATAAGTCAGAGAAAAACAAATCCTGTGGGGTATCAGTTACATGTGGAATTTGAAAAAGCTGTATTCTTAGAAATAGAGTATAGTGGCAGTTATTAGGGGCTAGGGGGTGGAGTAAATGAGGAAATGTTGGTCAAAGGGTACACAAATAAGTTCTGGGAATCTAATACACAGAATGGTGATTATTGTTAATAATACTTTATTATAACTTGAAAGTTGCTAAGAGAGTTTATCTTAAATGTCCTCAGTACAAAAAGGAAATGATTATGAGATGTGATGAAGGTGTTAGCTCACGCTCTGATGGTAATCATTTTTCAATGTATAAATGTATCAAATCAACACCTTAGATACACCTAAACTCCAGTGTGTCCAGAAAGAGGAACCTCCACCCCAATGGGCCTTAAGTTTTTAAACTTGCTCAGGAACTATTCTTTCTTTCTTTCTTTCTTTTCCATTTCTTTATTTTGGAATGAAGGTTGTTTTTTTTATTTTTTATTTTTTATTTTATGCTTGGCCCAACATTATGTATTGGAAGTACGTAATGTGTTCAAGTTCACAGGTTTACTGTTGGAGAACAATTTGATTCAGATGAGTCATCTCACCCATATCTGATTTAGATTATATTTAGACAAATTTTGACATTAGACTTTTGCATTAATGCTAGAATAAGTTAAGAATTTTGAGTCTATTGGGATGGAATAAATGTATTTTGCATGCAAGAAGCACATATATTTGGGGGTGTCCAAGGACAGAATACTGTGGTCTGAATGTTTGTGTCTCTCCAAAATCCATTTGGTTAAAAACTGAATGCTCAAGGTGATGACATTAGAAGGTGAGGCCTTTGAGAAGTGATTAGGTTATGAGAACAGAGATTTTATGAATGGGATTAGTGACCTGCAAAGAGAGACCCCAGAGACATTTCTTGCCCCTCTGCCACAGGAGAATACTGGAGAAGCCTGCAACCTGGAAGAGACCCCTCACCAGACCAAGCTGGGACCCTGATCTTGGACTGTCTGCTTCCAGAACTGTGGGAAATACATTTCTACGGTGTATAAGCTACCAAGTCTCCGGTACTTTGTTCTAGCAGCCCGAATGGACTAACACAATAACTAACTCCTTTGTTTTTTTGCTTTGTTTCAAATAGGATGACTTTGATTGAAGGGAAGAATTTAATATAATGTCTAGATGGAGTGACTAAAGTTTTCAAAATTTATATTTTTAGATGAGAGAGAAAAACATGTTATATACTTCAAGGAAATAGTGTGGAACAATTAGATGAAAGTAGAGTAGAAAGAGAAAATCACTAGAGCAGCAAAGTCCTGTCGGTTTAAGTAGAATCAAATGGAATACTATAATAATAATAATAACGTATAACATGATTTCCTTTATAGAGAAGATAAAAGAAGCTGAAATGTAAAATAATTGTATTAAGGTAACATACTGGAAAATAGTACTCAGTCTGTCTTATTCCAAAGCTCCTTTTTTTTTTTTTCACTGCATCATTCTACCTCTGCATGTTCTGTACCTTACATAAAACATTAACCTGTTTGCACAAAGTAAAAAACAATTAAAGTGAATACAATCATTTTACTACAGTAAATATGGCAAGGATTTCCAAGAAATTATGAATGGCCACTGTTACACTTTGTCATAAACATTTTGGTTCAGAGTACCTGATGTCAAATTCTTCCAATGTGATAGTCAAATTCTACTGAAAATTCAATAAAGTGAATGTACGGAGACAAACACTAAGAATAAACTAATGAAAGAATTTAACCATTTGGATTCAAACAAAATGCTATATACTGTAACTATTTAGGATTATAGAAACGTACAATTGGAAAGCAACAATTAGAATAAAATAAAAATTAGCATCTCTATGGTTACATTTGCAAAGGTTCTCTGTTAATTAACTTAAGGTTTGTTAAAATGTGAGACACTATAATGCAGTGATTTATTTATGAGTAAATAAAGATACCACCAATCAACAAATAAATATCAGATTCTATAATAGTATGTTTTTTTATAAAGATAAATATAACATGACTTTTTTGATTCAGAGCTTGTGGTCCTTATGGGTTTATTTTACTGTTTTATACATTTGTTCTGCTGTTTAAAACTTTTTTTTTCTTTATTGATTTTAGAGAGAGAGGAAGAGAGAGAGAGAAAGATCAACGAGAGAGAACATCGATTGGCCGCCTCCTGCACGCCCCCCCACCAGAGATCTGGCCCACAACCTGGGCATGTACCCCAACCAGGAATCAAACCAGTGACCACTTGGTGCATGGGTTGTTGCTCAACCACTGAGCCATACTGACAGGGCTGTTCTGCTGTTTAAATAGCTCAGGGGCTAATATAGTCCAGGGTAAAGAGCCTATGACATTGAGGTAGATAATACCGGGAAATGAAGTGGATTTGGTTTAAGAAGCAATACAAATAAATAGAAAAAATAGTGAATTAAAGGCCAGGTTGCTGACTGCATGCACTAGTTATTCCTACTTTGAACTGATATATGTAATGAGGTACAGGTAGCCCACACTTTTCAAAAATATGCTTTGCGCCATTTCTCTTTTATCAAAGACTTACTTCAATTCCTGTTTTTGCTAACCAAAAGAGGTCTGATCATTTGCACTTTTACAAAAAGGACTAAAAGAGAAAATAGCATCCGGTGTTTGTTTTGCAACAATCTACTCAGAGGCAGCAAGGCAGCATGCACTCTGGGCCACGAGAGCAGCCCACCAAGCTCCTCCCCCGGAAACCACACTCGGGATCTCAGCTTCAATCCACCATCGTTTGAACTGCATGTGTGAGCATCTCTGTTTTATCTTGAATTATTTTGTGCATCTATTAGCAAAGTATGTCCTAAGGTAATTACTTTTTCTGCTCCACTTTCAGATAGCATGGGAAACTTGTAGAAAGAACTACTATTGCCCCATTCTTTAATATTTTAAATTTAATGTGACAACTAGTTTTATATGTGAAGTTTATGAATGATCAAACCTTGAAAAAAATTAAAATTTAAAACAATCACAACGTAAGTTTAATAAAATACATATTTTGTATTTGTTACAAATAGTTAGTATATATTAGTTTATCCATTTGGGGTGTCAGTTGTCTATTATTAATATTGTCAGTAAAAAGATCACTGATATGATGGACTATCAATCATGAAAATAGTTCTAACCTTAAAGTTATACTAGTGCATTACAAATAAAATTCATTAAATTAATTTTTTGCAGAAGTTGTTTGTTATATGTTGAACTGTGTAGTCCAAAAAAAAAAAATATGTTAAAATCCTTACACCTGATCCTACAAATATAATCTTACTTGGAAAAAGTATTTTTGCATATGTAACCACATTATGAGGAATTTGTTAGCTTGGACTCTAATCCAATATGTCTAGTGTCTTTAAAAGAGAGAGACAGCCCTGGCCGGTTTGGCTCAGCGGTTAGAGCGTCGGCCTGCGGTCCAGAGAGACTCGGGTTCGGTTCCCGCTAAGGGCATGTACCTCGGTTGCAGTTTGTCTCCGGCCCTGGTTGGTCGTGCGGGTGGCAGCCACTTGATGTGTCCCTTTCATATCGATGTTTCTCTCTCTCTCTCTCCCTCCTGCTCTATCTGAACAAAGAATGAAAAAGTGTCCTTGAGTGAAGATAAAAAAAATAAATAAATAAATAAAAAAATAAAAAAAAAAGAGAGACAAAGATGGAGACCCACATGATAACTCCATGTGACTAGAAGGAACATGAAGCATTGTAGGCAACAACAGAAACTAAGGAAACATCATAAAGTTGGTTCTTCCCTAGAGCCTTCAGAGAGAGAATAGCCCTGCTGCTACATTGAGTTTGAACTCCTGGCTTTCAGAACCGTGACAGAATACGTTTCTGTTGTTCTAAGCCACTGAGTCGGTGCTACTTTATTATGAAAGACCTAGAAAATGTGTACATCTATTTCTAATCCAGAACACGGTATGTGTACATTTGGGATAAGAATAATAAAGATCAATATTAATATTCCCATGTGGTAAAAGACTGAATGCCTTCCCACTAAAATCACAGGCAAGGCATGGATGTTTGCACTTACCATTTTTAATCAACATGACACTATAGGTTATAGTTAGTAGAATATGGCACAAATTTTTTGAAAGATCATATATATGGAAAAGGAAGAAGTACAATTATTTTTATTGGAAAATGGCATGATTTCCCATGTAGGAAAAATTAGGAGTGCTACAAAATCTAATAAAGTTTAGCAAGTCTTCAAAGATCAACATACAAAAATAAATCATATATGTATACACTAGCTAAGATCAAATGAAAATAAAAATAAAAAATCACAGTACCATTAAACATAGCATTAAATGTGAAATACTTAGGAAAAATAGGACAAAGATGTGAATGATTTTTACAATAAAAGCTACAAATATTGCTGTGAGAAATTTAAATCCTAAATAAATAGAAATACAATTTTTATGTGGAAGAAGATTCAAAATTTGAAAGATATCAAATTTCTGAAACTGATTATACATTTAACTCCAATAAAATCCCATTAGGCTTTTTTTTTCTTTTCTTACTTTTTGTAGAAATTGACAACATGATTCTAAAATTTGTATGGAAATGCAAAGGACCAAAAGTAGCTAACATTAAAAACAAAAAAAACAAAAAAACAAAAAAAACCACCCATTTGGAATATGAACACTATCTGTTTCAAGTGTTTTTTAAAGCTACCGTAATCAAGACAATGTGGTATTTATGTAGAAAAACCAAATAGATCTTCATAATGAATAGAGAGCAAAAATAGAACCACACTTAAAAAGGGAAACTGATTTTTAACAAAGGAAAAAAGGCAGTTTGGAGGGGAAAGGGTAATTTTTTAGACAGTTGGTGCTGGAACATTTGAATATATATATGTATATCTATATATATGAATGTCAATTTATATCTTGCAAGATATAAAAAAACTCAAAATTGCTCTACATCTATAGGTAAAAGCTAAAATTATAACGTTTCTAGTAGAAAACGTTTTGATCTTGAATTAGACATGTATGTATGAATGTGTCTATGTATCATAGATACAACAACAACAGAAAAATCCATAAAAGAACAAGTTGATAACTTGGACTCCATCAAATTAAAATTTTCTTTTCTTCAAAAGACATTTTTAAGAGACCACAAAAACAAACCATATACTTGGACAAAAAGTAGGCAAAACCTAAACCTAAAAGAGCACTTATACGTAAGTATATAAAGACTTCACAAAAGTTGCCCTGATGGTGTGGCTCAGTGGTTAAGGGTCAACCCATGAATCAAGAGGTCACCAGTTCAATTCCCAATCAGGGCACATGCTCAGGTTGTGGCCCAATCCCCAGTGGGGGGCATACAGGAGGTGACCAGTTTATGTTCTCTCTCATTGATGTTCTATCTCTCTCTCTCTCTCTCCCTTCCTCTTTCAAAAATCAATAAAGAAAAAAAAATATTTTAATATAACTATTAAAAAAAAGAATTCACAAAATTTAATAAGAAAAAAAAAAAACTATTTATGGACAAAACTATATGGCCACATAATTTGAATAAACACTTCACCAAAGTATATATGCAAATGTCAAAAATTGCGTGCTAAGATAAGCATCATTATCAATCTTTAGTGAAAGGTAAATTAAAATGATTAGCTAGCTGTAACTTCACTCCTAACAGAATGGCTAAAATTAAAAAGTTGTGTTCTGGCATGCACTGGTGAGAATATGCTTCTGTTAAGATAATAAATTAGTTTTGCCCCCAGTTGGTGTGGCTCAATGGACTGTCATCATGGACTGAGAGGTCCTGGCTCCACTCCTAGTCGGGGCACATGCCCATATTGCAAGCTCCATCGCCATGGAGGGCGTGCTGGAGGCAGCCGATCGATGTTTCTCTCATATATTGATGTTTCTAGCTCCCTCTCTTTTCCTCTCTCTCTAAAAAACTCAATAAACCATATTACAAAAAGAAAATAAATTAGTTTTGGATATTAACCCCTTACCAGATGTATCTGCGAATATGTTCATCCATTTAGTGGGTGGCGTTTCATTTTGTGGGTGATTGCCTTTGCTGTGCAAACACTTTTTAGTCTAATGTAGTCCCATTTGTTTATTTTATTTTTTCTTTTGTTTCCTTTGCCTGAGGAGCTCCATCAGAAAAAAATATTTCTACAAGAAATATCTGATATTTTACTATTTATGTTTTCTTCTGTATTTTTATAGTTTTGAGTTTAACATTTAAGTCTTTAATTCATCTTGAGTTTATTCTTGTGTATAGTGTAAGAAGGTGGTCTTGTTTTATTTTTATTTTTATTTTTGTATACAACTCAACACACACACACAAAATAAATACGTAAATAAAAAATGGGCGAAGGACCTGAATAGACACTTCTCCAAAGAGGACATAAAGATGGCCAATAAACACATGAAAAGATGCTCACGTTAGTAATCATCAGAGAAATGCAAATTAAAACCAGAATGAGTTATCATCTCTCACCAGTCAAAATGGCTGTCATTAATAAATCAACAAACAAGTAGTGGCAAGGATGTGGAGAAAGGGGAACCCTCATGCACTGTTGGTGGAAATGCAGGTTGGTGCAGCCACCATGATAAGAGGTATGGAGAAACCTCAAAAATTTAAAAATGGAACTGCCTTATGACTCAGAAATTCTTTATTCCAATTTATCCAAAGAAACCCAAAACAATAATTTTAAATAATATGTGCACCCCTGTGTTCATCACAATGTTTTTTATAATAGCCAAGATTTGGAAGAATCCCGTGCTCACCATTAGATAAGTGGATAGAATAGTATGGTACATTTACACAATGGAATAATACTCAGCTGTAAAAAAATAAAAAGAAAAAACAGAAAAAGTAAAATTTTACGCTTTGTGACAGCGTGGATGGACCTAGAGAACATTATCCTAAGTGAAATAAGCCAGTCAGAGAAAGACAAGTACCATATGATTTCATTTATATGTGGAATCTAGTGAACAAAGTGAACTAACAAGGAAAATAGAGACAGAGTCATAGATAGAGGCAGGCTGACAGCTCTGGGGATAGGGTTTG
Organism: Molossus molossus; assembly: GCF_014108415.1. Classification (NCBI taxonomy): domain Eukaryota; kingdom Metazoa; phylum Chordata; class Mammalia; order Chiroptera; family Molossidae; genus Molossus; species Molossus molossus. Next base: position 23,849,346 of record NW_023425366.1, on the reverse strand, counting down.
GGGAGAGGATTGAGCAAACAGAAAAAAAAGAGAAAGAACTCGTGGACATGGACAACAGTGCTGTGATCATGGGAGCAGGGGGTGGGTGGAAATGGAAGAGAGTGTAGCGGAAATAAATAGTAATGAAAATGATTTTTAAAAAATTAAATTAAAAAAATGTTAATTAACATTTTTAAATAAAAAATAAAGAATGAATAAGTAAAATGAAATGGTGAAAACATATTCTAAAACATTATGATAGTTTCTTAGAAAGTGTAAAATATTTCTATAGTATGATTTAAAAATTTGACTGCGAGGCATTAATCCAAGAGAAAGAAAGTATATGTCTAAATAAAAACTTGTAAACAAATGTTCATAGAATTTTATTTGTAATATCCCCAAACTAGAACAACCAACTAAACATATGGTCACAAACAGATGAATGAATACACAATCTGTGGTATATCTATATATACAATGGAATACAACCTAGCAATGAAAATAAATAGCATGGTTAAATCTCAGAATAATTACAATAAGTGGAATAATCCAGAGCCTTCCCTCCACCAAAAAACAAAAAAACTACAACAAAATCAAACTATGTAAAATTCTATTTATATAAAATTTTTAGAAGTTCATTGAATGCATAGTGACAGGAATCTTACCAGAGTTTTCCTGGGTTAGAAAATAGAGATTACAAAGGGACACATAAACATTTTTTTGGAGGTGGTGGATATTGTCATTATATTGATTGTGATGATGATTTCATGGATGTGTACAATTCACAAAAATTATCAAATTGAAATCCTTAAATATATAGTTGGTAGTATGCTTCTTACATTTGAACAAAACCATCAACAAACAATAAATGTGTGCATTTGCTATATCAAATCTAGAAAAATCAGAATATGGATATTTTAATAAATACAAAGGCAAAAAAAACTTCAATAACTTACAAGAACACTATTCTAAAAACATTGTACATGTTGTCATGTGTCCTGGGAACAACTAACTCTTCTACACTTTATAGAAAAATGTTTGGAAACACTTTATTAAACAACGTCAAATGTTATGTTTTCTGTATCTTTTTTTTTAATGCAAGAATGAACATTACAGTGTGATTCTGAAAGAGAACTACAGGTTGTAATAATTTTCCAAACCTTTGACTATAAATCATATGTTCTTCCTATGCTTATTATTTCCCCATACAGTAGTCTAAGGAACACGATTTGGAAGACATGAGTATAACTCTATTGTTAGAATCTCTAAAGAAAACTGGGTTTACTAATAATAGTAGATCACATGTGCTTGAACAAAAGAAAATTCTGAAGATGTTTTTTAAAAGTTAGCTGTCCCATGCCCTGGCCAGTTTGGCTCAGGGATTAGAGCGTCAGCCGCAGAGTCGTGGGTTCGATTCCGGTCAAGGGTACGTACCTCAGTTGCAGTTCAGTCCCCCGGCCTTGTCGGGGTTGTGTGGGAGGCAGCCTGTAGATGTGTCTCTCTCACACTGATGTTTCTCTCTCGCTTTCTCTTTCTCTTCCTTCCTCCCACTCCAACAGAATATAAATGGAAAACTGTCCTCGGGTGAGGATTAAAAAAAAAAAAGTTAGCTTTTCCACAAAACTCCTGAGAAGAAATGAGGCTTAGAACTCAGAATGTATATTACATTTGATTATATTAGAAAAAGACCCCTTTATGAAATTTTCCATTAAGATAAGTAATTTTGTCATTCTCTGTCCATTACAAACCATTAAGACTTCCCAGGTCATGTGACTCAGTTGGTTGGAGCATCATCTCAAGCACCAGAAAGTTGTGGGTTTGATTCCCAGTGTCAGCACCTACCTAGGTTGCAGGTCCAATCTTGATTGAGGAGTGTACAGAAGACAACCTATCGATGTTTCTCTCTCACATTAATGTTTCTCTCTCTTTTCTCTCACTCTCTCCCCCTTCCTTTTGCTCTAAAATTAAATTTAGAAAAGGAATCATTAAGACTATAATTTGTGTTTATCATAACAGATTTTCTAAGAGACACAAAACATGCTGATTAATCAACATGCATATCATGGTCCTGTTGTGAGTTATTTTTTTCTACTGAAATCTCAGGAAGGATTGAGACATTTGTGTTAGGTCTTACTGTTCTTGTGAGTTATACCAATCACTCCCTTAAAATCAATTAACTTATGATCTGTGGGAAAAACTAAATTTTGTCCTGCACTTATTACAATACTTAGTCCCAGACTACAAACTACTTGACCTCATTGACTAATGACTTTCTCTCAGCCCCTGCTGATCTAACCAGGGAGTTCTTTTTTTTAACTAACATTTTTAACTAACACTTTTATGACTTTAATTATCAGAGACTAATTATTATAGAATCTCACAGAGCAATGAAAGAATTAGAAGTCAAGTTGCATTTGGGGCCAGTGAACTCCATTCTGTTTCATAGTCATAGTGTTTCTACAACGTTGAGTCTCAAGGATAGCATAGGGTTTGTAACATTGTACCAGAATTCAATGTTATGAGTTCCTTAAAAAACTCATACAGGAAAAAAAGCATGAACATTTGTATATTTTAGTTTACATTCAAGAGCCAATTCATCACAGTAGCTATTCTTTCTAGGCAAAATGTTTCTGCATTTTACACAGCTATATGATAGCCAGATTTTCTCATAAAGAGCACTTTTGCATTCATTTGGATTTCTAGTGGAAGTTACTGCACAAATAAATTACAGTATGCAGACTCTGTTGTAGTTAATGTGCACCAATCTCAATGATAACCTAGAACCTTCAATTATACACTTATCTACAGAATATATTTTTCTGAAGACTAAATGAGGTAATTAAGATAAAGAAAAATTATTTTGTTTTTTAATTCTGCAACTTAGCACACTTAATGGTATTGCTTTTAATAATACATGAAATTATATTAATATATTTATTTCATTTCCCCTTGTACATTTATGTTTGTGATTTTCAACACACATATTTACTTTTTATTAGCTATTACATACAACATAATGTATGTGATGTTAAAAATATAGATAAAAATACAGTCTAATGAAAGAAACACATATATGACCAAGGAGGTATACGCAATGTATATAGTTATGCAATAAAAATATAAATATTATTTTGGGGTGATATCTTTACACTGTGTTTACTTCGCCATCAATGTCAATAAAGTATTTTAAAAATTAAAATAATAATAATGAAAATAGCTCAATATTTAACTAGGTAATTTGTAACATATAGCAGTAGTAGTTTTTAATAAGATACAGTAGTCCCTAGCCACTTCACACTTCTACTTTCGCAGCTTCACTCTATCGCGGTGTTTTCAAGTATAGTATTTGAAAACACTGCAATGGAGTGAAGCCACAGAAGTCAAAGTGCCAAGTGGGTTGGAACGACTGTGTATAAATAAAGGATCCTACTTCATGGAAATTCATTTATCGCGGTAGAGTCTGAAACTGATTAACCGTGATAAACGAGGGCCGACTGTATACAAATCTTTTAGCTGCCATTTACAATAGTAGCTAAATACCAATAACTATTTGTATACTTATGTTAAATAGGAAATAATGGTGTCTATGGTGAGAAAATAGTGCAAAGATACTAGTTCTCTAAATTACCATATCATATATTTCAATTTCAAAAAGAACATGAGATTCAAATGAAAAAAAAAAAGAGATATATAAAATATAAAGCTTGTTATCTGGGGGTATCTTATTTTTACAACGTATACTTATTTTTTTGGGATGCTTAATATTCAAAATCTTGGTATGCACTAACCATTTCCCAGTGTGTCATGTGTTAACATAACTGTCTAGATCTATGGCATTGTCTTCTCAACATCAGGACTGCCCGGGGATCCCAGAGGGTAAAGTGACTTAGCAGACCAGCTTGCACAATATTTCTTTATTTCTTGCCTTCATCTCCAGTGATAAAGTTCATGATCCAGCTCATTGAAACTGTTAAGGGATTATTGGGTATTCCCTAAACACAGGGCAGTGGCTGTGCCCTGAGGATGCTGATTGGGTAAAATGGAAACCATCCAACAGTGTTCATCACAATTACTACAGTCCGCATTAATTCTTCATAGTTTCTGCAGGCTAGACAAGCAATTTACAACTGGTGTGCTGTAAGCACTTTTTAAACATGCAATACCTGACTAGTCAGGGGCACTGACCTTTTTCCCTCTTAGACTGTCAAATAAAAATCACAACAGCCAACACAACAATTAGCTGGTCCAGTGTCAATGAATCAAAAGTATACCTATTGTTTTGGTCAGATCAGAAAAAATATATTGTTTTGATGTGCCTCATAATATTAGTAATTAGATGAAAAAGGTTGAAAATTGCTGGCGTAGACAGTAGTTTGGAGATTTTTTTTTTCCTCCACTTTAGTTGAATATGTCCCTTTAAAAATTAAACGAATGAACCCCCTTCCTGATGTTTCATTGTAACTATGGATTACCTTTACACCCTGTTTTCTTTTTGGAAAAATTCCCTTGGATTTACTGTGCATGAACTGTATTTCTGTGCCTAAGTGGATTAACACCTGTTTTAGGGAAAAATCATGCAATTAGAGGTGTAATTTTTTAATTTGTAGAAAATTTCACTAACTCTGAAATAATGCTTAAAAATAAATTGATTAGTCTTTGAGTCACACACTTTAAAATGCTAGAAATACAGAAAGATTTAAAAAATATTTACCTTAAATTTAAATTGAAGGATAAAACTGTGCCTTATTCTCCACAGATTTCTCTGAGTCTAATATATGATTGCTTTTGCTAATTATAAGTTTCAAAAATAAATCAAAACTCTCCTGCTCCTATTAGAGTACTAAACATTTTCTCAGCATAACTACTGCAACTATCAAGAACATATACACATATTAAAAGCTCACAGCCTCAAAATTCTGCTAAGGTTCACAACGTTCAGATACCTGGATTTTCAGTTACATAGTATACCATTAACACACACACATATTCAGATACAGACTCATACATACATATTGAATTATGATAAACAGGTAATTATAGACAATATTCTGCAACTCTGAATGGGAATGTTAGATGCTTTGATTGCTGGAAGATATTTTTTTAATACTACAGAACAAAAACCATTCACATGAAACAAATCAGTGTTATGACTTCTCTCTATCACATTTAAAATATAAGAAAATACATCATGCATTTCTCATGTCATGGAATAATAGAAGAAAAATGGCATTTGTGAAACTGACCTGAATGACATTTGTTTTCAGAAATGTACTCTTGTGCAAACAGTTAAAGCCCTCATAGCAGTTTGTATATTTGGTGTATAAAGTGTTGCATAAGCAAGAAAGCATTTCACAAGGTCAGAAATAAAACATCTGAACCTGTCTTTAACATTCAGCAAAATATACTGCAAGACATTCTGTAATCATTTCTTTCTGTTACTGTGGATCAAATGCCATTCAACCTACATAGAAAATGATGGCATGAATTCGATTTCTTTAAGAATACACTTTGCAATATAAAAGGAATGAACAGTACTGATTCATATGCAGAATCTCCCTGCATTGCATCTTCTCAGACAACAGAAATCTTTAACTCTAATAGAAATAATTTATAAGGATCTGTGTCTGTGAAAGTAAATGTACGAGGTAAAAATATAGTGAAGATTTGGTTGAACTCAAACTCCTTCATAAAAGGCAAGTATTTCCTTCTAAATTCAGAGTAAAAATAATGTGACCAGTGATGCAAAATAATGGGCACTGGACCATTTCCCCCCTTCTCATCAGAACTTTTGTTATTTTGATGCTAAATGCAGTATAACCACATCTTAAATTCATGACACATAAGTTGGTATATCATGATATCAAAACATTTTGATTATCAAGAATGAGAGAACTACACATATAAAATACAAACAAGCAAAGAGTAGTAAGCAGACATTTTAATTGTATCTCAATAGATCCTTTAATGTGACTATACACACACACACACAAACACATATACACACCCCTTACATACATGCAGATGGCATATCTCTTTACACTTAAAAAGCAAATAATGTGCCCCGCCAGTGTGGCTCAGTGGTTGAGCGTTGACCCATGTACGAAGAAGTCACCAGTTCAATTCCCGGTCAGGCAGTTCGATTTCCGGTCAGGGTACATGCCTAGGTTGTAGGTCAAATCCCCAGTGCGGGGCATGCAGGAGGTGGCCAATTGATGTTCTCTTTCATCGACATTTCTATCTCTTTCTCCCTCTCCCTTCCTCTCTCTCCAAAAATCAATAAAGAAAAAAAAAAAAAAAAAAGCAAATAATGTGGCTCGGCTGGTGTGGCTCAGTGGATTGATTATCATCCCATGGACTGAGAAGTCTCAGTTTGATTCCTGGTCAGGGCACATGCCCAGTTGCAGGCTCAATCCCCAGTGGGGTCATGCAGGAGGCAGCCAATCAATGTTTTTCTATCATATCAATGTTTCTATCTCTCTTCTTCCTCTCTCTATAAAAATTAATAAAATATATATTTTAAAAAGCAAATAATGTGGATTATATTTTAGCAAAGTTTGTGAAATTTTATACTTAAAAATAACTATAAGATATATTTTAAAAAAATAATTCTTCACATTTCTAAACTAAATTTTATTTTCTAGATATTGACCATAGTTTATATTTAACTAGTCTTCTTTTTTAAACTGTGATGTTTTTAGTGATGTTGCATATCATCGTGTATCTTTGCATGATACCTGTATCTTGTCAAGTTTTCTCAACATTCCATCTGAACAGGGACATCAGATCCTGGCTTCAAGTAACTGGCCTCCTTCTTGCTCATAATTACTTACTTTTGGTTAATCTCTCTTATATACGAAACCTATATTCTAGGAAACAATATATATAGAATTAATTTACTATTCACTACAGCCCTTATTTTTATTTTATAAAGGATAGCTATGAGATGATAATTATTAGCTACTTATGAGATGTTAACTTACTCCTCTAATGACATACAGTTAGTAGTAATGTGTTGAGCTGAAACCTACATACAGTTAGTAGTAATGTGTTGAGCTGAAACCTGGGTTGTCAATGTCTAGATATAAAATCTCCCTCCTCCAAAACTAGAAATATTTTCACAAAAGTTGTCGATGTCAAACTCAACTGTGGCCACTGTGATCTCTGTAAATGTCCGTGAGCACCCATTATGTCTGATGAGTGTGGTATTTAAAAGCCCACACCCTGGGTGACAGTCTACTGAATACCAGCTTTGAGAATTTCTACCTACAGCCAGTATCTTTGTCTCTATGAATCTTCATTTCTTCATTTATGAAATAAGCACAAAATGTCAAACTTGTTAAACCTACTTGTGGGTAGTAACATTAAATGAGATCTAGAAGAAATATATATATTTTTAAATATACCTTAAAATTGACTCAAATTTAAAATGTAGTGGTAGTACAACAAAGGAAAACACTGTACACAAGTTACAGATTAACCTATAGGTTCAATAAATATCTATCAATAAATAGGAAGAGCAGAGGGAAAAAAACAACATTGTAATACATTGAAAAGAACAGGAAAGGGAAGCCTATAGGAGGGAATACATAGGTAGCAGTTTCTATTTTCATATTCTCATCACCTAACCCTGTTGCTAATATCACTACTATACTCATAAGACTATTGAAATAAGCAAATCTAATTCTGCAATTTCAAAGATAACAAAAATAACCTAATTGCAGAAGGGGACTGCAGATATCCTGCCTGGAAATTCCCCAAAGGCAGAGGAAAATACCCTCTTCCTTCCCTCTCAGGGTGCTCTACGCCAGTGGTTCTAAGAGGTGCACTGTTACCACCAGAAGCAGAGGCCCTGTGAGCATGTTAGCACGCCTCAGGCCCCACCCCAACCTGCTGAATCAAAACCTCTGGGGAGGGGTCCAAGATCACTGTGCTAACAAGCTCTCTGGGTGATTCCCATGCACCCTAACGTTTCTGAATCGCTGCTCTACACACAGACCTGACATCAGAGAAACCGCGCTTGTTGTGCGGTGCAATGAAAAATGTTCTAGTTTTGCTTAAGCAGCTCTGCATACATCAGATCTGAGGTGGGGAAGAGCAGAGATGGTCTTTTTTATTCGATGAATATTTAAATGCCTGCTCTGGGCTTGAACCTGAACTGAGTGCTGAGGTCACAAAAGTGAAAACAAGCCTAGGCCCTGCCTGTGCATAACTCAAGTAATTAACTGTAATGCTCAGGTGCCTAAATCAAGACACCTCATCAAACTGAGAGGAATTAATAATTCCCGGGAAGGTGATATGTGAGAAACATCTTGACAAGCATACCAGTTTTAGGGGATCATCTCATGAATAATGTTACCTGGAAAGCCAGCCCAAGCTGACGGAACATGTTTAAAGCTGTGGCAGCTTGAGGAAGTTTGGCTAATTTGGAAAACTGACAGCGGTGGTCCAATAGACAAAAACTAAAAAGCAGATGCACACATTGTGAGGAAGGAATCCGAGGTGTGGACCCAGGTCAGGACAGTGGCGCACAGTACGTCAGCCCAAGAAACCAGACCTGATTCTGTGTTGCTTATGAGAGTCATTGAATCTCAAGAAGATGACAACCTGATGAGATTCTAGTTGTAGGAGGAGAATGTAGGATAAATTTAAGGCAAAACTAGATGCAGAGAAGACATTGAAATAGACAAGATAAATCAAAACATGGTCCTATACTGTGAGAGTGGTAATAAAGATGGAGTATGATTTCCAGAGATATTTATTTGTGCCATGAATAAAATTTGTAATGTAAGACAATATATATTCTTGCACTGAAACACATTTAGTTTAAAGCATGCCAAGGGTGATGTTACTTGGGAAACAGTCAATCAAAGAATCTTTAATGCAGATAAAAATTCTGGGTTAGAATATTAATTTGGGAGTCATTAGCAAATAAGTGGTATCTGAGACCACTGGAATTGCTGAGAATTCAGAGACCTTAACAGCCAGAAAAGAAGATGGAGAGAGTGAGACTGGGAAGGAGAAGGGGTAGGGACAGAGTTAAGGTGAATGAGAGATAGTCTTGAGAATAGTAGCTAAGTATAAAAAAAAAATCACGTAAGTTTTGAAAAAAGTAAGAAGCAAAAACTGCATTGAATTTGTCAATATAGAGACTGCTGAAGAATCTGGAAAAAAATCAGTCAACAGAGCAGAGAAAGCTGGACAAATATTTCATCAGTTTGAGAAATAAAAGGAAACCATGTGGCTGAATAGAAAGAAGTAATCAAGGTAGAGCATGAATTTGTTTTAGTTGTATTACTTCTAAGGAAATACTTTTTAAAATCTATTATTTAAAAGATGGAGAAATTTTAAATAGGTTTTCTCTGTTTCAAAAGGATCTAGCTGAAAGAAAACATGTTTAGTTTCCAGAAAGAGAGGACATAATTAAAGATATAAGGCAAATCATCAAAGCATCAAGATTTGATTTTTCATGACAGTGTGTCCCCAAAGCAAAAGAGTCCAAAGCAATTTGTCAAGGTGTGCATTGTTCCCAAGCAGCCTTTATTTATTTTACCACAGGGCAAATTCTTAAACTCAGAATATCTCCTCTGGATTTATTGGCTTTTCTAGAGTTGTTGCCTTATGCTGACTCACTTCAGTGATTTGACCTCCTTTCTCCTGTGATTTCTTTCATAGCCTCTTCTCTGTCCTATCATCACATCACATTATTAGAACTCTGATTCAGCAATTATTTGACGACCTCAGATGTTCTCCTCAGCTGAAGCATAGGGAGGCCAGTACTGAACCTTCTTCAAAGGTCAGAATCTGGATACTAACATTGATGTAGAAATCGTAATAGAACACAGACAGAGGATTAGCTTTTGTCAGAAAATGAGAGGATTTTTGTTCCTTTTTCCTTTCAGTTAGTTGTGAGAACGGGAGGTAAGAATGAACATGGGCAAAATGAGAGGTGGTGAGTTCTCCCTTGATGCGTCAATTGCTGAGAATGGGAAACACTTCTTTTTTTCTAAATGTAACTGGAACTGTAGAGAGAAAGTCGCTGAAATAGAGAAATAAAGGAGAGAATGTCTCCAGTCAAAGATGGGGAGAATGACCACCAGGTGCTGAGTGCCCTCCTAAAGTTGTGGTATAATTAATTATCTTTCATTTCATTTGCCACTGCTTTTGACCAGGCTCTGTATTATGACTGCACATGTTGAGGAGGCCAATGGCAGTTACATTAGTTCCTATGGCTGCCATGATTAAGAACCGCACACTCTGTGGATTAAAACAGTAGGCATTTTCTGTCTAAGTTTTGGAGTCTGGACATCTAAAATCAAGGTGTCAGAGAGCCGAGCTTTCCCTGGAGGCTCCAGGACTGCATCTGTTCCATGCCTGTTTCTTAGCACCTAGTGTTCTTGGTGATCGATAGAACTCATTCTCTTGTAGAGCTTAACTTTCTTCTCTGCCTCTATCATTAAATTCGTGTTCTTGTTATTAACAACAAAATACAAATTTAAAAAATATATTTTTAAAATACATAAAGTTAAAACACTTCTGACGTGGTAAATCGATTGTGGCAATTCAATAATTCAGTAATTCCTTGAAATATATGTATATTCCTATTGTACAATAACTGAAGACAGTGATATTGTTGCCTACAGTGTAGTATAAAAAGTAAATACATGAGTTTATCAGCACATATGTGATATGACAGACATAAAAGCCAGCAGAAAAGTCTCCTGTCATTTCCTGATAGTAATTTTACTCAATTCACATTGAGGTTTGCTCACATACTTTGAGAAACCAAGGGGGTTGCAATGTTTTCAAAATATGTGGCCCATGTTTGTTTTTTACTGCTATTAATTTAGCTTGCATCTCATACATTGTCCATGTCACTTCAGCATCACTAGTCCCCAAATGTTAGTATTATTCCTTTTCGTTTCAGAAAATATTGAAAATAATTAGTTCATTGCATTGAACTCTAGTATTTCTATCTACTTTTTCCCTCTACTATACACATAAATGTATTCATCTTATAACATAGTAAAAACAAAAACCAACACAAAATATGTGGGCTCAAAAGCCAAAGACATTACAATGTGAATTGTGATTAATGGCTCTGTAAATTGAAGAAGATGCCTAACTTTTCAGTGACTTGAATAAGGAAATTAAGTACATTACAAATAATGGGTGTTCTGCAAAATTGAACTCAATTTTCTCTTTCCTTTTTTGCTAATTGTGTTTAGGTATCTTCCTTTCTCAAAACAGACCTGGTTGGGGAAAAAAAAAGCTCAAGCTTACTTTACCATAACCTTCACTGAATAAGTAAAATCTCTCTGTGGCCTTTCATCTTTAAACTCCTCCAGCACATAGACTGTATTTGCTGTTTCCATGCCTCATTTACTGTTATTACTAGTTTGTTATCCAGCCTTTATTTCTCAGCTTTATTTAAAGCAACAAAAACAAAAAACAATGACTAGCAACCAACAGTAAGATATAAATCATTGATTCAAGAGTGAACTAAGATTCTGCAGCCAGAATGCCTGGTTCAAATCCTATCTCTGAAATATACTGGGCAGGGACCTTGAGGTTTTTTAAATTTATTTTGTTGTTCCCTCATTCATTGTACCTTATCTGTCATAAAGAGTTTAGAGATAGAAATATCTTAAAATATAGTCTCTAATAGAGTAAGTGTTGATTGCATGCTAGTTATTATTATAATCGTGCCAATTTGTCTTAGTTCATTTTTAGTATTTGACACTGACACCTACTTTTTCTTAAAAATATTATTTTAATTTACAATACACTTGAATGCATTTCCCATTTTATTCTATCTATTCTTTGTTTCATTCTGGCTATTGACATTCCTCTACCTCATTCCCTCAACATCAGTAACTGGCAATCTGTCTTTGACTTTCTGCTGGCCTCTCTGGGTGCTCATGACTTCAGAAAATTCCCATTTTGAAAATTTATCTATAAATTATATTCAATGGCAACCACATGTTCATCTCAGTCCCTTTATAACTCTCTAATTTCTATATTAATAACAACATCAAGCCATCCTCCCTTATTGCTTTAGAAGAGTTGTTAAATTAATCATACATCAAAATCCATATTTTATATGTTCTTGCACCTTGGAAATTATGAAATACTTTCATCTGTCATATTTCTTTCAAGGAGTCTTATCTATCTTATTGTAGAAACCTAGAAAATATGTCCAGCTCCTTGTTTACTGAACACATGGTACAACTACACTCCCCCACTCCCTTGTGTATTAAGGCAGCCATGCAAATAGTTATGTCCCTTGAGCTTTAAGTAGACGTGACATGCTATACTTAATTATCAGTATTCTCCTTCCCTCTGTTACTGCACCGTCAACGGACAAGGTAAAGGCTATGCCATTAGCTTGGGTAACAGAGATTAAATTCTCAGCTAACACAATAAATATGTAATAAGCAAAATGTACATAAACATTTATTGTAATAAAACATTGAGATTTTGAGGTTGTTTGATTTTGCAGAATAATCTTGCTTACCCTGATCCTACTTGGACTTTCATTCTATTCTGATGGCTAGCTCCTATAATTAAGTTGGCAAGATGCCACATTATTTCTTATATTTTAAGTGAAAAATAAAGGCCAACAGAGAATAGGACAAAAGTCCTATGAATTAGCATTTGACTCTGAATCTTTACTAATTATTAGGTTCTTGGCATTTGTATAAAAAAGTGATGACTTGTTCACTTGTTCATTCATGTGGCAGCCATTCAGCACTTGATAATTTATGTGCTCTAACTGTCCTCTCCTTAATTCTGCCACACTTTCGTACCCCTTATCAGCCCCTTCTCAGAAAATTTTCAGGTCTCTCCAAAGTCTGTCATGTCAAGGTCCAAATCCTCTCTCTGTGGCTGTTAATCCTTTAATGATCCAATAGAAATTCATATCATTTGACTTCCCGACTCATCATTTCCATTACAGTGGGAAAGATGGCTTAGATGACCCTGAAAAACACATTTTCTTTTTAAAAAATTTCTCATGCTGTTCTCGAAATCTGAGGGTTATTCACCACTCCTTTCTATATTTCTAAATTTGAGCTATCCTTCATGTCATCTTTAACTCTCTTCTTTTTAATAAATTCTTTATTTCTTCAACATAAAGCTGTGATCTCACCAATTACAGGCAAGGTCATTATAATCGGCAGTCCTAGAGCAGTGTCTTGTACACAGCAGGTGCTTAAAACGTTGTTGAAGAAAGAAATGAATCTGTCTCATGGTTTAGGAAATTGTTATATATGCATTATTCTATTGAGATTCTTGGCCAAAAATTTGGTGTTGATAAAAAAATGTCCTGCTTAACTTCGACAACATGAAAAAAGTTTTTAATTTAAATACTTAGAGTATAAGTTATGCAATTAATGCATTTAGCAAATACTTAAGAGTTTTAATTTTGGTATGAAAAAATGCTTTCTATGCACTATTAATTCATGTAACCCAAACATGTTGCTTTACTGAACGAAAGAGCTTCAGTCTTATATAAGATGGTACTCATTTGGTCATCTTTTAACTAGTCCCCCACCTTTTACTCTAGCACTAACACCAGAAGTATGAAAGAGACCCATTTTGCTATCATTTGATTTTGATTAGCCCAAAGTAAGTTTTACATTTACTTATTTTCTGAAATTAATAAATCTTAGTATGCATGTTTTTCCTCAACCAGAACATATCCATCCAGTGTTCCTGAATTGCATGAAAAATTGTATTTGTGCTAAAATTGTTCATTGCATAAAACAAAGCTTGCTTAATGTTCTCAGAAATGGTGTGAAGCCTCCCAAACGAAGATTCAGAGAAACGTTTTTAGCAGGATGGCTTTCATCTGAGTGCCTCTTCTCAAGGGATGAAGTGAGGAATAGTGTAGAGGTTTAGAATATGCTTTAATATTTTTGTCTCTGTGTGTGTGTAATATCTATGTGTGTGCGTGTATATATATATATAAATATGTGTGTAATATAGAGATATATACATATAATTTAAACACATATAGATTTATAAACATTATATTATAACACCTATATATGCATATATCTATATATGGATATTATATATATATATATTATACACACACATAGATATGTGTATACCTATATGTGTGTACTTACAGATACAGATATACAGACATACGAATGTATACACATATACACACATATATGTATATACATATATACAATTATCTTTCAAATTAGCTTAGACAGTATTTTAAGAAGGCTACCCCTGTATACTGCCAAAACATGAGTGATGCATCTAGCATCTTTTTTGTCTTTAAGATAATAATTGGTAACTTCCTTGGTGTAATGCCCCATTTGACAACGTGATGAGTATGTGACCCCTCTTCAGAACACGTGTATAAACATTCACATACAATTCACAGAATTTCTGTCCGGCTGGCATGGCTCAGTGGTTGAGCACCGACCCATGCACCAAGAGGTTGCTGGTTTGATTCCTCGCCAGGACACATGCCCAGGTTGTGGGCCCCGTCCCTAGTGGGGGGCATGCAGGAGGCAACCAATCAGTGTTCTTTCTCATCGATGTTTTTATCTCTCTTTTTTTCACTTCCTCTCTCTCTAAATCAATAAAGGGGAAAAAAAAAATCAATTCACAGAATTTCTGGATATGGTGTAACTCAGCCATCAGAGTCACATATAGAATCCCTATTAGTTATTGATCTAAAATACATTTGATAATCAATTATTTCAATTTTAGAATTATGGGACTCCACAATTCTATGGTAGATATTTTACTAAGAAATATAAGTGGTATTGGGTTCTTATATCTTAGTTTCTTTATCTAAAAATACAATGATCTGCCTGGCTGGTATGGCTCAGTGGCTGAGCGTGAACCCATGTACCAAGAGGTCCCAGTTTGATTCCCAGTGGGGGCCCATACCAGGGTTGCTGGCTCGCTCTCCAGTAGGGAGCATGTGGGAGGCAGCCAACTGATGTTTCTCTCTCACATTGATGTTTCTATCTCTCTCCCTAAAAAAAATCAATAAAAAACACATTTAAATAAATAAATAAAAATACAATGATCAGAACACACTACATAAACTTCTGTACAAAGTTCTTATTACAACTATAAATTTTCTATTATCTTTAATAAAGGTGAATTAAAGAACTGCCAAATTTGGGAAATCAAAATGTGTGTCTACCAATGTTATTGATAAATGTTCTGTGGTATTGTGTTTTATAAGATCTATCAACATTGATCTCTTTGTTTTCTTTTAGTGCAGCACTCATTCTATAAAGATTAAACTTTTAGGATAGATGGACATACTAAGAACTATCTGCTAATCCTCTTAAACATTATCTCTGAATATATTATGTTGAATTCTACAAATTAATACACACGTGCACAAACAATCAGTGACTATCTAATAATTTCTAAAAGAAGTTATAGAAAAACACTGAGAACTTTATTTAAAAAAAAAACAACAGTATCTCACAATGGTTTTCTTCATGAGTCATGTCTATTCTCCTCACAAACTACCATTAATCATAAAATGTTATTTGCCTACAAAATAGCTAATTAGTTAATTAAGGTAGTTTTTAAAATTTGACAGAAACCATATCACTTTGTATATATAAAATTATTTTAATACATATAGAAAAAATAAAATTAACAAATAAAATTAAGTCTCAGTTTCTGCTTTAGACAACTTACATATTCCCCTTGCCAACTCTATTAAATATACTACTACATACAAAATAACTAAAAAAACTGGATAATAGTGATGTTAAAAACAGCTAAAAATAGTAATTTCACTTCTCTTATCACAGTATAATTAAATTATGATATTGTGGTTATAATTAAATAAATATTGTAATATCGTAGTATTAAGATTATTTCAGTACTGGTTAGTGTTATCTCCTGAACTTTATTTCGTACAATACACATAATTACTTAAATTTAGTGAAATAACATGGTGGTGATATGAGGCAGTTCTTCCTGTTAATAGATGCTGTTGAGTTTATTAAATTTGAATTAATTGGACATTCTTTGGCTTTGCAGTGAGATGAGGCATTAATTGAGCCCTATATTTAATTTGAAAATTTACATGTATTTTGACTTTGGAGAGAAGAGAAAGGAGATGATAGAAAAGAAATATAGCAAATAGAGGCAGAGAGGGAACAAGACAGAGAGAAGCATAGATAGCATTTTATTTATTTTTAAATTTTAGTTTCTTAGCATTTGTTTGTGTAATGGTGTTTTTCCCTGAAAAAAAAAAAAACACTTAAAAATTTTATGCTATTCTATATTTCCATTGATGAATATTTGTGTACTGATTAACAATCCCATTAAACAATTTTGAGGAACTCTTTTTTTTAATTATTAACAATTTTTCCTATTAATTATTTTGAGAAACACTTTAGCTGTTTCTACACATTCATTCTTTATGAATGGTAGTAAGTTTTAAAAGACAGAAATATCCTGTAGGAGACGTCAGAATACAGCCATATACTTAATAAAAAGGAAATAAAACCAATGTCTAGACAACAAAATTAATTTTCTATTAATAGTAGTAAATGATAAATTATTATCCTCCTATTTTTGCTGAGATATACTAAGTAAATTAAACTTTTGTTTTTGTTTTAAAAACTTTATCCCGTTTTTCAGAGAAGTATGTAATCATTAATAAATTTCTGGGCCCATCTTTAAATTTCAGCAAATATCATAGCAGAATACATCCCTAATGAAGCATAAGTCCTTGCTCACAGTTGTGTACAGAAGCCTTTATTTTAAAGCAGTTTCATATCCCTTATCTTAGAAGCACAATTCAGATTATTCCAAGATAAAGACACCTCTATTTGAAATTTTATTTAGAAGAGAATATGTTTTGTTCATTTCTCTATTTTAAAAAAGACATAGTGTTATTTCTATGTTTTGACTTTTAACAAGGAACAATTTAAGATTTTACATTTACTAATGAAATGTTAAATATAATGCTTTTACTATGACAAATATTTACAGAAATAAAACGATCTTAATTGTCTTTTATAAACAATTTCCCAACTGAAAGTGTAAGCCTAATTGAACTTTAAAAATTAAATGTAATATATGCTTTCATGAATATATCAAAAAAGATAATCTTGGATGATAACAACATACTTTGGTTAACAGTAAAATTTTACATAGTAGGTGGAACATGTGCTATATTCTGAATTTTGTAGTTCATAAGCATAGTTATTTACATAAGTAAACAAATTCCTATAAGGAGGATGGGAACACAACATTACCAATATAGTATTTCAGAAAGTGTTCTGAGAATTTCTAACCTCATTTAATGTTCTATTTCAAAATACAATTTTATTTCTGTTCATGTAATTTTGAAAAATGCAGCATGACATATTGGACCTTAAAATGCAAACTAGTTTGTTAAAGGCATTTAACATATTGTAATAATGGAAACTAGTTCACTTTAAACCCTTGATTTTCATAATTTTATTGACCAGGGAGATGCTATCAATATTGTGGTAATTGTTTGGTTTGACTTGTTTTATTTTGTAACACCAATTAGTTTCTGGTGGTACTAGTAGACTTTGGGGAAATGCTGATCTAACTTTAAGTGAGAAAATGGGACATTCAAGCTTAGCAAGCACAAAAGAGCAATACTAAAAAGGAAAGTTGCAAGGTCTTTATTTTATTCTTATTTATTTATTTTTTTATCCTTTTATTTTCACTCTTCCAAAATGTGAATTTGTTTACAAACTCTCAGCACAGTCACTGGCACTTCTTCATACAAGTCTGTGTGAAATAGTCCAAGTGTCCAGACTAGACTGTAGAGCCGTAAAATGTATCTAAAGTGCTTTTCCACCATCAGATGTTCTACCTGTTTGCTCTAGGTCTCCCTCTCCACACACAGCTGGGTGGCCCTTGGGAAATTCTCTCTTGCTCCTGAAGCTGCCTTGCTTGGAACAGCATTGCACATTCTAGATCCTGTAACTGCTCATCTCATGAAAACTCAACTGCTCAGTTTTACCACTTTCTTAAAATACTGCTATGTTTTTTGTTTTGTTTTTGTTTTGTGTTTTTTTCTGATTCTAGCTATCTTTTTTCTTTATCCTTTGTTATGTTGTTCTTCTATGCGTGGTGCATCAGTTATTCCTATTTTACTAAATTACATGTCCATATCTTAACTTGACACATAAAGCCCTCCAATAGTCACTATTTGATTTTTGGTGACATATGATCAAGTTAAACCAAAGTACAACTCTTTAAATCAAAGAGTAAGACCTTTTCCACATTTTCACACAGAAAAGACTATGTTCTGCATTGCTCAGGTGAACCGAAAAGAAATACCTATGTCTAAATGTAACAGAAATGAGTTGTACAGGTAGAAACATAAATCATCAAACCTAAAACTCTGTTTCCCTAGTGGAAGGTAAATTTCCATTTGGATACCATTTCTGTTCGGTAGAGGAAAACTTAATATTGTTATTATAAGGTATTCTAGTCATTCCCATTATTGAAAACAGTTTCAATCAGGAAAAAATTCAGTAAACTTCAAGAATATTTATCTCACTCATAGTTCACAAATTTCTTCCTGAGATTCATCTGCTTCTCCAGGATCCTTCGCTGTCTAAGAAATTGGCTGGAGAGTAGAGGGAAACCATGCTCAGTTCTCTCTCCGGCTACATTCGCTGTGTTTCTGCAGCAGATATTTGGCACATCTGATCTCATGATCCTGAAGGGGACCACAGTTTTGCCGCCCCAAAACTGCCTTTTGTGATATTTATTTTCAGTTGATTATTAAGAAACAAAATCTTAATCCTTTCACATTCCTGCCTAAGAGCTTCAGAAGGAAAGACCAGCTCTAGGAAGGGAATCTTAGCATATTCACCTTCCTATGGTAGTCAGGAAGCCTCCAAGCATGAGCCTGTTGACTAGATCACAAGTGGCGTCCCATTGTTTTGGGGTTGCCTAGCAAGAATGTGCCTGCCAGTGTGTTCTGCCCTTCCTCAACCACCTGTTAATTAATTGCCTATATCCTTTGAATAGACCCTCTACTTCCTCCCATTTTTTTTTCTTTCTCCATAAATGCATATAAACCTCAACTGCCCAATGTGTTTTGAGTCTCATTTTTATAGGGCACCCTGAATGTGCATTCAGAACCTAGACTTTCTACATTTTCTCCTGTTAATCTGTTTCTATTAACTTGGTTATTGGCCCAGCTAGAACTTCAAATGATGGAGAAAAGTTTTTTTTTTTTGATAGCCCCCCAATTCCAATGATATCATTGGAACAATGTCACCTCATTCAGCAGTCTGCAGTAGGCTTCACATTGCCATAGAAGAGAATCATTTGGGCCTCTGAGAAGCCCTTGGAAACTGCTTGGGGTGAAGCATGAGAAGCCAGCTGTGGTTTACTTGCAAACGATGGAAACCCAGTGATTTTTGGTATACATTTCAGAGAAGTTCAGACTTGTATTTTCTCTTTTCCCATTATTCCCTCTCTCCCCTTGGTTTTGTCTTTTGTCCTGAAAAAGTCAAATATATTCTCCGGGTTCTATAGTTCAGCATAGTCAACAAGTTGTTGTCAATTCCTAGTGCATAGAATCACATTAAATGTTAAAGCAAGACTTTCCCTGGAGCTTTCTCCAGCTGGGAAAAGAAAGGTGGAGGGAACCGTGTCTTCTAAAGCACTGTTCTCAGGACTTTGTTCATCTCTAGACTCAAAATCTCTTTGATCTCTTGTCATTGTCTCTTCCTTGGCAACTCTACATGGAAATAGCTTTTCTGACACCAGGGACAAGATGACACTTGGGATTTGCTTTCCTTGTCCTCAGCTGTAAACTACCTTCCATACCTTTTAGCTTAGGGCAAAAAGGGAAAAAAATATAACAAAAACTCTGGGATATGAAAAGTAACCCCTTATAATTAGTATAATTAGCTATTTATTAATATTAATAATAGAAAGAGAGCAAAGGGGATGCCAGACATTATAAGTGTGGTCATATGGGCAGCTTCACCAGAAAGCTACAGCTTCACACTCCCCAGGGAATCACTGATCCATTCCCTGCAGATCACTGGAGGAAGGGATTAAATAAAGGGGGAGATGGGCACACACCCAGTGAAGTCAGGTGGTGCAGAGGCGATGCTTGCCTTTCTGTTTAGCCTCAGGAACAATGGATTGGTAAGGGGATGATGGGCCCCATCAGAAGTGCACCAAATCTTGGAAAGTTAAAATTCCAAGACAGAGAGTTCCCTCTCTCTTGCTCTTGGTGGTTCGTGTTCACTCTTGGGCTCTCCTGCTCAGTGATCCACACTCCCAGCGAGCTCCCCTATTCTCTTTCCATAGCCATGTGGCCTTAAGCAGCCACATGGCTCATGGCTGGATGGACCAAAAGCGCAAAGGACTGCACATCTGGGAACACAAGCTAAGCTAGCCAGATGCTGGACTAGACTATTATTTAATATGAAGCACAAATTCTGGGTGATGGCCTTAATTCTGGCCCTGCTGAAGACAAGATTGGACTTCTCTCATGGTGAGAGGAACAGAGATGGGACCTTGGAAGGTAACTCCTTAATTCTGCATCATCAATAAAACTTTCCATGAAACCCCATCCTCCCTTGGGGGGCCTCAGAGAATTATTTTCCTCACGACACCCAAGAACTCCACTTCCACCAATATAACCCTTAGTTGGAAATGTCATCTCACCTTTTATAAGATCTTTATTATTATATAAAAAGTATAATTCTCTCTCCTCTATCCTGTGTGATTAAATTTACTTTTTAAGTTTCCTTTTTTCCCCATAAGACTATATTATATTGTTCCTTTATTCCTTTACCTCCTCTCTGTCTTTTTTATTTTTATTGATTTTTAGAGAGGAAGGTAGAGGGAGAGAGAGAAAGAAAAGGAAAAAAAAAGCATCAATGTGAGAGTGAAACCTCTATTGGCTGCCTCCTGCATAAACCATCAACCAGGGCATGTGCCCTGACCAGGAATCAAACTGGCAACCTTTTGGTGCATGGAGCTATGCCCAATTAATTGAGCCACACTGACCAGGGATTCTTTTTATTTATTTATTTTATTCTCTCCTCTAATCTTCTCTCCTTTCCTTTCTTTTTATTTCCTTTTTACCTTTCTTTTCTGTCTGTTCCCTTTGCATGTGTTATTAAACGATCAGTTATGGTCTCCTCTGCAATAGAGAAAGCAAGAAAGAAGACTGTGGCACTCAAAATCATTAGTAAAGACTTAATAAAGGCCCAAAGATTATTTACTTATAATCAAACACTACCAGTTATCAACCCTCTTCCCATCTACTCATCTACTCAACATGACACAAATAAGTCTGTTCTCATAACTTTAGCCTAAGCCTATGAATTTCATACATTTGTCTTTCAAAACTAAACTAATTATATTCCAAATTTATTTCATTCCAGGATAAAGATGACTGACTTATGAGGAACTCTGCAGGGATACAGGCTTTGAATGCAGAAGCCCCCATGGATGACCAATATTTTTCACAGAAAACAAGCACATGGTTGAAAACTAGAGCCCATCTTCCTACTGCAAACATTGAAGAATCTGAGAAAATCATGCTCTAACTTGTACCACTGAATATGAGCCATAGATTTCAGTCGAGTCTACATGAAAACTCTGAATGCTTCAAAACACTATTATAATAATATAAATTATAACTATTGCTGCCCACAACAGAAAAGAAACTAAAATTGTAGTTTCTCAGAAAATAGATGTAAATGGCTTATACACTGTTGTATGTAATTTAATACATAAAAATAATCACATTGTTGTAACGAGGGGAGCCTGGCTTAACTTCATAATTGTCTGTATGACATTGGGAAATGTCCTGAAGTCCCAGAGCTTTAATTTCTTCCTCCTCAGTGTCCATGTTAACAATCTGTCATAGTGTCATGGTCAGGATGAAAGGGAATTGCTTATTTGCACAAATATGCTCAATAAATTTCAACTATGTTAAACAAGACTCCCTTGTAAAATTAAAGTAAGTTATTAATTTGAGATTCTAAACAGAAGCAAAATTAATCCTTCAGTGAACAAAAGGAATTAACAAAGAGTAACTTGACAGAGCAATTCTAACTACTCTGTTTTGGTTTTCATAGTGATGCTTTGAAATTATTGTCATCATAAAGAAGTGTGTTATGCTAACTATTCAAAGTAAATAGAATAATCGAGACAATTTGCGAGACATTTACCTATTACTTTCATCCCTTTTTTAACACACGTGTCAAAACATTTAAAGTTAATCTTCATTTTAATTAATATAAAAATCTCGTTACAATATCTTTTTGGTGCAACAAGGAGCATGTCATTGATGGAATAAGTCAAAAGAGAAGCAGACTGAAATGCTATGACAGAACATTTTTGTCATGCAGTCTATTCAATCTCAGATGTGCATAAATACAGAAGGTGATTCATGTGGTGAATGAAAAGGATCAGGTGCTTGACAACAAGCCCAGCATGGGGAAAATTAACATATTTGAAGGCTATCTGTAATCACTAAGATGACATATCTTAAATCCCGGATTGTTCATTGGAAAAAAACTCAGCTGTTACAGCATGTAGTACTTTGTACTAATATTAAACAAGCCTCTGGTTTGTAGACCTAAGAATTACACGAGAGAGTGCTATTTGTGAGTGCAATTTCAGGATATTTTTCTTTAGTCCTTAAACTGGGTCCTCCATTTATAATGACAGAGCATTCACCTTTAAGAGAAAATACTATACATTTTTTAAAGCAAATGATTCCATTCAGTTTCACGAGAATGCATTGAGCATTAAACAGTGCATGGGCTGCTTTTATCAGGAGTAGCATTTTGTTTATTTTATGTGCTTGACATTCAGTACAGTACACAGATAATAAGATATGTTTTCCAACTTAGCTTAAATAAAAATTTTATAACTAATTTACTACATCTTTCATCCTTTGACTTTTTGGTCATAATATGCAGAGAGAAATGCTTTTCAAAATTCAGTAAATATCATGGTAATAGACTAACTTAGATCTTTTGTATTTATTCATTTGAAATGACTCCTATATTTTTATGTAAGCACTGAGGTAAACAATTGACATTCTAAACACTTTTTAGCCTTGGCCAGTTTGGTTCAGCGGTACAGTGTTGGCCCACAGACCAATGAGTCGCGAGATTAATTCAGGCCAAGGGCATGTACCTTGGTTGTGGTTTGGTTTCCGCCCTTGTTGGGGTCATGCAGGAGGCAACCAGTCAATGTGTCCCTCTCATATTGATGTTTCTCTCCCTCTCTCTCTCCCTCCCATGCTACCTGAAGATAAATAAAAAAAATATCCTCAGGTGAGGATTAAAAAATTAATTAATTAGACACTTTTTATTGTAATTATTTGCAAGCACTTGAGATTCATCAGAAATTGGAATACAGATATGAAAATTCATTTTTCTTTCACAATATGTACAATTTCAGTGCTCAGTATTTTAATTCACTTAAACACAACAGAAAATTCTATCCTAGAAATGCTTATATAGAGAAATTTATGGAAAGTGGGTCGATTAGAGCCCTTGAGCAACATGTTAATAAAATAAGGTTGAAACATTGATCCTGCTTTAACACTCTTTGTTTTGCCAGTGCCAAAAGTTATATGGTTAGAAGTTTGGACATTTAAAACCAATTACCTCCCCTGCCCAGTTTGACTCAATGGTTAGAGCATCAGCCTGCGGACCAAAGGGTCTTCGGTTTGATTCCCAGTCAAGGGCATGTACCTGTATTGCAGGTTTGATCCCCAGTACTAGTTGGGTTTGTGCAGGAGGCAACCAGTTGATGTGTTTCTCTCACATCGATGTCTCACCCCTACATACACACTTTCTCTCCGTCTAAACAACTACCTATGTTTCAAGTATATCATATTAATTTAAAAGGATAAACAAAACCCATCAGCCCTCAATGCATAAGAAAATGAGTCAAATCATCTCACAATGCAAACAAATAATTTTTTATAGGGTAAAAACACATTTTCATTATTTGGGTTTTGAAAATGAAAATAAAAGCATGTTAAAAAACAATTGTAGGATCAAATTATTACTCTGTGTACATGAATATTGTAACAATGAATGAATAAATATAATCTAACTCTTTGACAACTAGAGTTACATTATAAATTAAAATCCCTATGCATTACATGCTTTATTTTTGGTAAAAGTATGTCATACTAAGCAAATTTTATAGCTATCAAAAATTAACAATATTTGCTCTTTCCTCCAACCTCTAAACCAAGTTTAACCCTACAAATATAAACTGCTTCAATAACCACACCTACCCTCTAAAATAGGATCTACTAGCCAGGAACCATTCCTAAAGGCTTCAGGGAGGACCTACTTGCAAACGCAGTGTGTGTTAAATAATGCATATCAGAGACAATAAAAACAGAGGGCTTTATGTCAGAAGCAAAGGGATGAACAAAGGCACACAGATAACAGATCATTATTGAACTATTCCTTTTCAAGTAATATTGAATTTTAGGTAGTTGCAATATCTACATTTTCAAACTTACAACTTATGAAAGTTTGTGTTCGATCAAACTGCATGGGTGTCCAAAATACACAGAGAACACTAAAAGAAACTAGTGATACTGAAGTAAGAAAAAAAAATAGTCTTAAACGTTCTGTTAAATTATCTCTAGAAAAAAGTGCTGACAAAGAGAAAACCTTGAATTTTAGTCTGCTTACTTGCTATAATATCTTCAGAGGAGTAGTTAAGTAAATGGTACTTTGTAAAGTTAATTAATATATACACGTTTCAGTTGGCACATGCCATTGATGCTAAAATAGCTTCTGGGTATTTTAGTGCAGTAATATTTGCTAAGATCAATTTCATTTCTCATAAAAAGAAAACTTGCAACTAAAATTTAGTTATAAATAATGAAAAATAGGTTTCCCTTAGCAACCCCACAATATACAATTTTAAATGAAGTAATAAATAGATCTTTATCACAATGTAAATGTATGTACTGTGATAATTTTTCAGAATTTTATTACCTTTATATAAGTAAAATTATGTCTTTATTGATTGCTTAAATTAATTATCAGAATTTTTCAATGAAGATCTGTTGCTGAAGTAATTGTCTTGCTTAGTATAGTTAAATAATCAAAAGGCAAATTTTTGAGGATTATTGGTATATTACAGAAGTAGAATTGGGCAATCAAGTCATAAGTAAAATATTAGCTCCATATGGTGTCCTCCACAGTGTGTTTTATGAGAAGCTATTATTAATATTGGCATATCATAAAGCTCAAATCCTACAAAGTATACTTAGAAAAATTCTGGCCCAGGGATACAAAAGTTTGGACTAAAGCTAAGAATAAAGATAAGGTAAAGATTATGGATACAACGTATTTTCCTGTAACATTTATCTACTCTTTGGGAAATTCAGGCATTGCAAAATAAAAATCTAGATTTCTAGAACTTGACTAATGCACTTATTTGCCTTTTTCTAGATAATTAAAGTAGAATACTGAAGAGGACCAAAGTTTTGCTACCCCCAAAACTGTGCCTTTTGGGATACTGATTTTAAGCTGGTTATTAAGAAATAAAAGACACAAAGAACATTTGATTCTCTTCTTTCCTGCCTAAGAGATTCATATGGAAAGACTAACTCCAGGAAGGGAATCTTAGCATATTCATCTTAGTATGATACGCAGTATGGCTGCAAGCAGAGGCCTGTGTCTTGGTTGTCCAACAGGAATTGGCATGCCGTATGTTTTCTGATCTTGCTCAACTACCTGTAACTTGCCAATTCCCTTTGAAATTTCAAGTCCCTCTTTTTCCTTTGTCCACATGGCATATAATCCTCAATTGTTCAATGCATTTCAGGTGTCATTTTGATGGTACCTTCAGTATGAACATCTTTAATAAACTTTATACATTTTTTTCCTGTTAATCCATATCTGTTGGTTGGATTAATAGCCCAGCTAGAAGAACTTAGGTGGGATAAACAGTATTTTTTTAGCCCTTACAGTACCTATATGGTGAGTTATTTTGTTATTTATTTATTAAATTTATCGGGGTTACATCGGTTAATAAGATTGTATCGCTTTCAAGTGTACATTTCAGTGATACATGATCTGTATATTGCACGTGGGCCTACCACCCAAAGTCAAATCATCTTCCATCACCATACATTTGACCCCCTTCACCCTTTACTCTCCCCCCACCTCCTTCCCTCTGGTAACCACCATACTGATATTCCACATAATGAGTGAAATCATACTATTCTTAACTTTTGAGCCTGAATTATTTTGCTTAGCATGATATTCTCAAGGTCCATCCATGTTGTCACAAATGACAGCATTTCATCTTTTCTTAAGCTGTGTGTGTGTGTGTGTGTGTGTGTGTGTATATATATCTATATATCTATACATATATAGATATATATATTTCTCTAAGTGTCTTTTATTTTTCTTTTAGGAGGTCTTATCTACATTTTAATTTAAGTCGATTATTTTTTAATTTATCTTTATTGTTGAAAGTATTACAGATGTCCCCCTTTCTCTCCCCCTTGAACCCCTCCTCCCTGTTCCTACCCAGCTGTGGAATTATTGTTTTCTGAGTTTATTTCTAAACATGATTATATATTTGACTCTTATTCAACACATTTGATCTCAATCATTCCTAGACCTATAATATTTTTAAGTTAGAATCTCTACCTTGGAATATTATTTAAAGGTTATATATTTCAAGTTTGGTCCTAGTAACATTTAAAACTACAGGACATTTGATATTTTTTACTCTCAGAATAACACAATGTCTTTCCATCTTCCCCAACTGCTCCAACTATAAGATCGACTTTATCTTTTCACCATCCCTAAATGGGTTTATTGATTTTTACTCTTTTTGAACTAAATCTTTCATGATAAGAATAGATATTTAAAATTATTCCTGTAACAAAAGGTTGTTCCTGACAAACATTTCATTCTGTGCTTCACTTTGGCCATGAGGATATTATCTAAGAAAAATAAGCCACCGTCAGGATTTGTTATATCTGTATATAGTAGGTATAAGAATTTGTTGTTACAGCTATAACAACTCTGACATAAAATTTATTGTATGACTACACATACATGAGATCAACATATATTTCCATTTTTAAAGGTAATATTAACTTACTGATATTATGTATAATTTCTTCAAGTCCAATGAAGCAAGGGAGATTAAAAGACAAATGCTTCAATATTTTAAGAATGTAATTGGCATCAATTGCACTGGTACAGTAAAGTATCCTGCTCTAGCAGAAAAGATTATCTCTTTTATCCAAGCAGGATCTTCTCTGGAACAATTACCCTGCAGGAGGATAAAATGTAAAACTCATGGATGTAACAAGTTAGTATGAATAATTAAAAGTGAGAGATTAATTATTTCACATTGGTAAACAAAGTGAACAATGTCTTCAAGGAGAGAGGATTAGAATTACATATTGAATAAAAAGGGGTTGGTAAAATGAACATGGATCGAAGGGTAAGGATGATGTTGGTCATTCCTGTGATGAGGTACAATTTAATTTAAAGAATTGTAATTTGCGATGATCAAGGAAATCAAGTAAATTCTTAAAACTTGACTTTGGGGGTCAGATTCTGGTATATATTGAATTCCAGTATAAAACATTGGTAGGGAAACAGAAGAAAAAGCCTTGAGCATCTTTGGGAGGGAAGTGACGCAATCACTACTGCATTTCAAAAGTATTGATCTAACTTCCCTGCTTAAGAGGCACTGGATAGAGAAATATCAAGAAGGTGAGAGATGAGTCAGAGGCTGTTTTAATAACTCAGGCAAAAAAGATAAAAAAGGTATGACCAGTCAGTGAAAATAGGAAAGGGACATAGGTTCCAGAGAGATGACAAGTGTAGAATCAAAACAACCTGACAACTCAGTGTTTATGGGTTAAAGGAAGATAGCAGTACAGATTCTAGATTCTGATATCAAACTATTAACTTTAATTTATTACTAAAAGAAAGTATAACCATTTTCCTTCTCCAATACATGCACACACCACTATCAACACACACACACACACACACACACACACACGCACACACACATAAATGGCTTCTTCTATATCTCAGTTATGGGCCCTTCCATTCTTCCAATTTTTCAGACCTATAAAGACTTACAGATATTTCTGGTTCCTCTCTTTCTCTCACCAAGGTAAAATCCAGCAGCACATACTGTCATCTCTATCTTCAAAACACATTGAAAATTAGCCTTTCTCACAGACACGGTGACATCTCGGTCAATGCCATCATTGCTTCTCACTTGGCCAATGGGTGCCATCTTCCCAACCAATATCTTTGACTCCTCTCTGTTCATCTTTGCTTCCTTCTTACTAAAAATGGAAAACTTTCACTTCCTTATCAGTCTCTATGCTTCATTGTTACTTTATTTTTCTTATCTGATATATGCATACTTCAATTTTTAAAAAATTATATTTCTGAGTCTTAACACTAGAGCAGACAGAAAATTTTATCTGTGCTGTTCACTGCTATATCCCTATCACCTATTCTGAAACATAATAAAATATCAGTAAATATTTGTTCAGCAAAAAAATTAGAATTAAAATGTATAACCAAGCAACTAAACATAAGTAGGAAAAACGTTCAAACAAACTTAGAAAAAAATATTAACATCAGTTTTCATTGCTATATTATATATTATATTATGAAAGGATATTAAAAAGTGATTATATTTACTTTTAACAAATCCCTCTTTTAGACATGAGAAAATACTTATAAAGATCTGTATTATGTAAGGGATCTTTTTAGTGCAAATAAAAATTAGATATAATATTAACATAATGGTGAGCATAATGAATAAATATATGAATTACCAACTGTTTATTGGAATAAAATCATATTTCTGCTGTATGACAAAAGTAGACCCCTCCTCAACTAAACTAGACATACTAGTAAAAGTGTGACTATGGGTAATGTTGTGTTGACATCTAGCCTCCCTCTCAAGTATGTTTGAATATGAAGTGAGATCACATAACATGGAGCAAAAACCTCACCAGCAGACGACATCCATTAATTATTTAATTGCAACAGTCAAAGATAAACATATAGGCACATTTTTTCCTTGTACACAGTTACAGTAGAAAAATAATAATGCAAAATATAAATTGGCAAGAAGACATCAAAATGAAATGATCAAACCAATTAATACAAGATCGACTGAAGACTTCGTGTCTATGAACAGCAAGATGATTTTTTTTTTCTTTATCAATGTATGTTGGTTTCTAGGAGCAAGATTGCTTAGCTGGTATATATGGGGAGACCTTTTTTTTTTTTTTTTTTTTTTTTGATGTGACTAATATAGGAAAAAGGCTGACAAAAAAACGAGCCCCAGGAAGAAATGTTGAACAGATGACCAGAATGTAATGGAAGAAATGAGGGAATCTATACTATACTGAGAAAACTGCTTTTAAAAAAAGGTAAAATTTCACAATGAAATATAAAACACAAAGTGGGTGGAACCATTACCTAAAGAAACGAAAGAAATGGGACATTACTAGCCTCCAGACAAAGATACTTTTTTAGGGGACATTAAATGTGACACACTTTTACATGCCCTCTCTTCTCTGGAGGCAGAGAGCATAGAAACAAATTTTCCTGTCCCTTGATCCTCACAAAACAAACAAAATTCACCTTTTACACACACCCTGAAACTTTTACTATTTTTCTGATAGAATGTCTACCCATCATAAATATTTTTTCATAAGTGAATAGATTTTTTTCAGAAGATATTTAATCTATACTAATGTTAGATTCTGTATTGGAGATTTAAAGAAAAACCTTAGTCTCTAAAATTAGCTATCACATAATTATAAAAAAAAACAAAAGTTGATATTTTTATAAACTATTATTTTATACTTAGTGTCATATATAAAAGAATAGAAGGGTTGCATGGTGTCATAAGAACAAAAATAACATCTAAACGTCATCTTGAATTTCTTTTACCTCTATATTATCACTGAAATTTTAGACATCTACACCAATCAACAATACCTTAATGATAAGTATTTTTACATACTACTCTGTCTTTCTCAAGACAAAAGGTCAAATTTTAGTGTAGCGTAATTCAAGCTCATATGTGATATACACTCTAATAAATATACAGAACTCATTGAATACTCTGTACTATCTGCCTTTTGTTTGTTTGTTTGTTTGTTTGTTTTGCTCTAGTCTTCTGAATATAATGGTTTGCTTTATAAATTGACAATAAATACATGGAAAATCTTTTCATCTTATTGATGGAAAAGTGTTTGATCCAGCAGGCAGTAGATAAAAGTAAAACTAGAATTTCAGAGAAGTTCTTGGACTGTGCATTCATAGTAAGTAAAGACATGAAAAGGATGTAATATCAGTATATCAAGCATCAGGAATGCACAAAGAGTACAAGATACAATGTTTTAGCTGCTTACCTATGCATTTAATGGATGTTATTTTTTTCATATGTAACTTTCTAGTGCAGAACTCTAATTTCCAAAAGAAAATCCACTATACATTGTCTCAAAGCTGCAAAATCAAATTAGTTAAATATTAACTAGAACAACTAGTGTATGTGGCATATTTTCAACTTAATATCTGATCCTTTATGAAGAAATGAGCTAAAGTCAAAATAATAAAGCTCGACTATGTGAAATATAAAATTCTGTTCTCACATTTTAACATAGATCACCATGTACAGCAGTTTCATGGTGCCACATTTAGTCAAGGTCAAGCAAGCACTCCTGACATATCCTTCCAACACGGTTCATCCAGCCCAGGAGAAGAAATAGTGATGTCTAGATCCAAAGAAAAAATTGAGCTCTTAAGTTCTTATATTTAGATAAGTGGTTTTCAAACGGTAAGACAAAAACCTACAAAGAGGCCTTCTTGTTTACTGATTGTTTCTAATGTTGATTCTTATATTAGAAAACAATTTATTTTTAAGTTAAAAATTTTATTTCATAATGATATATTTTCCTAATCATACATTAAAGGCACCCAACTTTTTATTTCGGTATACACAATGGAAAAATAAAAAATCAGTGATTTTAATACATTTAATTTTGATATGTTTCATTTAATTTAGTCCACAGAAATCAAACTCCCAAATATTTTTTTTTTTATTTCCAATTTTATCACTGTTAGTAAACAATAGAAAAAAAAAGTAAAACCTTTCATTTCTTTATGTAAAATGTATTCTACTTTCTGATTATAAGTGCCAACAAAATAATTACCTATAATATTACTTCGAAAAGGTAGTAACATTTTGTTAAGATACCCCCGGCTTGCCAACACATACAAAACAGTTGTAGTCAACTGTCTTCTGCAGGCTTTCACACCCTGGATATTCCTCACACCCTGACGAGCTGGCATTCCAAATTTCATGACTTTTGTGGGTTTAACTACATGAGATCACTCTAAAAATCTGCATTACTATTCATGGACCCAGTGGAGGCAGACATTGTAAAACTCTGACAGAAGAATAATATTTAAGGAGGTATCTTAGAATTTGGGAGGAAAAAAAGAGAAAAAATTAATAGTTTCATAACTAAACTACGTACCTGAGCCATTCAAAATGCTATTTGGCTCAGAGGTACTCTTTCTTTGTAAAAGTTTAGCTACTGTATAATGAAAGAGAATCAAAGAATAGGAAGGAAATTTAGACTGCCTCAAAGGACTTCTAAATTGTTTCATTGTAGAAAGGGAAAAATGGAGAGTTTCAGGCTCATTTACATCAAATCTTTGCTTAAATATCAACTCAGTAAGGCTTGCTCTGACCAATCTATTTAAAATAAAAACTCCCAACACAACATTTACCCTAACTATACATTTTATTTTATTTTATGACATTATCTCCTAATATATTGTATAAGGTTCATATATGAGTGTGTGTGTGTGTGCGTGTGTGTGTGCTATTTGTGTTTATTTTCTACCTACCTCTACAAGAATGTGAACTCTGTAGGGGCAGAGATCTTGTCCATTATGTTTGCTAATGCATCAAGTACTTACCTATGCCTAGAACATAAAACATATCTAATGAACATTTGCTGAATGAATTAGTAAAAACATATAAAATGCTTTCCCAGCAAATATTTTATTTGCAGTATTACAACATCTATCACAGCCTAGTTTATTTAAGGGTTAAAATGATGTTATGAACACAGATCCTTCATGTATCAATTTTTCCAGGCTTTTTTTTTAAAAGCTGCCTGTATAACTGATATTCCATAGGCGTTTGGAAAGAGAATTTCAGCTTGATGAGCCTGAAAAGGTGGAAACAGACCATGTGACTGAGGCTGAGGGTTTGGCTTCTTCAGCACACCTAAATATTACTTCACATCTTGTTTTCACTATCATAAAAGTTATGAGTTTTATGTTAGTTGGATGATATTTCTTTGCAATAGCTACAAATATCTTTTTGACCAGCTGACATATGAACATTTTATTTTGGCAAATGAAAGATAAGATTTACTAGTGTTAACATATAATGGTCATGAAATACAAGTCTGGTATGAAAATGTGGGACTCAGTGACTGTGGCCTGCCATTTAGTTATGCTGCTACTACCTGGTTATTAGTAAGAAAATATATTTAATTCTGGTGTAATTTTGCGGTGATATTTTTACTTTTTATGCAGCACTGGAAAGTGTAGAGCCCAGCAATTCCCTGAAGTAAACTTTCCTAAAGAAGCTAAACACCATGAGAGAGGAAACAAGGAGA
Source organism: Molossus molossus (assembly GCF_014108415.1). Lineage (NCBI taxonomy): Eukaryota > Metazoa > Chordata > Mammalia > Chiroptera > Molossidae > Molossus > Molossus molossus. Next base: position 23,816,633 of record NW_023425366.1, on the reverse strand, counting down.
ACTCCTCACCTCTTTTATAAAGCTGTAGCTCCAAACTTAACTAGAGTGACTTTAAAATAAGGTTATAAAGTGTCACTTAATCTCATTCAGCAATAAGGAGGAAATCAGTCATTGGATAATTACTACATCACTCTGATGACTTCACAAACTGACATAGACTTTTTCCTCCAATTTTTACGCTAATGTGATCATTATCTACATTGCATAGACAGGTAAATAGAATCTTAGGGAACCGGAGAGTTTTGACAGTGTCCAGAATGAGTCACAATAAATAGAAAATGTAATGCCATGTTCTTTGCACCACATTCCACTGCATTCGGTCACAAAAAAATATGCAGTCAAAATCTACATTAATCATTCATTCATGTGTATAAATGCATACAGTTCTCTAAATATTATAATTGCTGTATATAAATAAGAATCTAATGTTCTCTATGTCGATGCTATTAATGCAATTCATACTTTTAAACTATTCAAACCTATTTCTTGTTGAATAATATATTTTTATTATAATAAGCTGGTATTAAAAAATTTAAATAGCACTAAAGAAAATTAGTTCTATTTGTAAACACTAAAGAGAAGAAAACTTCTTATCAGTCTTTATGGCTCTTTTTCTTTAAATATACCACAAATAGTAATGAGGTCATTTTTCATTTTTCCTTTAATCCTTGCAAAAGGTCCTACACAACACTCATGTGATTTATCTAGGCCTTGTATATCTTCAGTGAAATACATACGTATTTCCCTCATACATGACTTAGACATAACAGTCCCTGCCTGGTTTCTCTATTGAATAATTTCAATTCGATTTCCCTTTTTCTTTAGCCTGCTCTCCTCTAAGTGCCCAATTATGTGTGTTCAAGATTCTGCTTTGCAAATGTGTTTGTCAGAAGCAGGAGTGTTTTCAGAGCTTGCTTTTCAGCAAGTCAGATATTTGACCATATTGTAGTTTAAGTTATTAATAGGGTGTGGTGAACCACTTCTTGTGTCTTAATGAAAATATATAATAAACTAAGTATACTGAAAAGTAATAAAAAAGACTATAATCCCTCTAGAACAAGGCCATAAGGAAATAGGAATATACATTAATTTTAAATTCTATTTAATCTATCGTCCTAATTCCCCTTAATCATTAAAATAGTCTTTTATTTGAATATTCTCTTCTGACTCACCTGTCAGTCAGAAGTTGTCCTAATGTTTTGTCTCCAACTTTCAGGCTCTTAGCAACAAAGTCTGTCTGGAATTGCTTATCACATAGCAATCAGCCTTTACCCCCTTAGCAAGGGGATTCATTTCTGTGACTATTTCCCAGCTCTTCAAAGCTACAATTCGCCTTTTCCGGCACTTTGTATCAGCTGTGCCCCAGGAGTCCTGCACCCTCTCAGCCCCTCCTCTCAGGGCTGAAGAATGAGACGAGAAACCAGCCAGGCTTCGCCAGACCAGAAGTGAGTCCCCTGCCCACCATGATTAGAACTCACTAGTTCTTAATGTTTCTTGGTCAATGTGTGTGTGTGTGTTTAATTATATGCTTTTCTTTTTTTTTTTAGAAGAAACACATTTAGCTTCCTGCTTCCTTGAGGTATAATGTTGAATTCTTCACAATATCTAAAATCTAAAAACTCTTCAATTGCCCAACAATTTAAGAGTGCATAAATAGAATTTGATATATGTGTATGATGGAAAATGGAATACTACTCAGCAATAAAATGAATTAATGACATATACACATGATCAAATGAATAAATCACAAAACAATTTTACTCAGTGAAAGAAGACTGACAGACGAGAGCACACAGTGTGTGTATGTGTGTGTGTGTGTGTAATTTATGTATATATATATTATTTATATATATCTAAATATAAATTATTTTAGGAATAAAGTTATAAGGAAGCATGGAATTAAAAGGACGTATTTAATTCTTTTTGATGTAATGGAAATGTTCTGTATCTCGATGTGGTGATGAATAAAACTGTTAAAACTCTCAGAATTTCCCCTGGCCTGTTTGGCTCAGTGGTTGAGCATTGACCTGCGGACCAGAGAGTTCCGGGTTCGGTTCCCGCTAGGGGCATGTACCACAAAAATAATAATAATAATAATAAAATTAAAAAATATATAAAATGCTCACCATTTTACACTCTGAATGAACACTGTTTACTTCACAGCAATGATTTCTCAATAAAATGTTTGAGGAAAAAAAAAAAGAAAGTGTAACTATATTATTTTTATCAGAAGTGAAAGTAGCTCACCTACTTTGGACACAGCTTCCAAAATTGCTTTCACGATAATTTTAAATTCTCAATAAAGGACAAAACATTATAAATAATACAGTAAAAAGAAGCATTTTAAAATGTAGCATAAAAGTGGTTAGTGGCACTTTGTTACCCAATTTTACTTTTAAATTTCATATTAACTGATTTAAATTGAGGGGATCTCCCTTACTTGGAATATATTTTAAATACATGTATGTTAAATGTATTCAAACTACATATTACACTGTGAGGATGAACTCTAGTCATATAACATTACATATTCATTCTTACATGACTCTAGAACATGGGTTCTCAACCTGTGGGTCACGACCCCTTTGGGGATCCAACGACCTTTTCACAGGGGTCGCCTAAGACCACCAGAAAACACATATTTCCGATGGTCTTAGGAACTGAGACACGTTCCTCTATCCGTCTCCAGGCGGGTCTGCCCACACGCAGATACACCCACATACAACATGAGGAACTGTATTAAAGGGTTGCAACATTAGGAAGATTGAGAACCACTGCTCTAGAGCTTTATAATCTACTCTTCAGTAAAGAATCGCAAATTATTTATTGAAGAAATTTAGTGGTGGCATCATGATTGGAAGGACAGTGTGTCAAATGATTTGGTTGCCATGACAACACACTTATCAGATCTCCTACATACATGGCCAGCAGCTTCAGTTGCTGACCGATGAGATCCTGAACCCATTCACATGGACATTATGTCTCCCACAGCTGCTGCTAGGCAATGCCTGAGCATGACAGTTTACTAAAGATGGGCCATTCCCCAAAGGCTGACTGATAGACTTGTTAGAATGTTCTTAGAACCACACTACTTATTTCATTTACTTTTTAAGGGGTCAAACCTCCATTATAAACTAAAGGCTCTTTCAGACTTCTCCAGTTCTTTTCCCTCTTCCCTGAAAAAACGTCCTGCAGACCTAATTCCCTACTGATGCCTACATCTTAGAAAATCTAGACTAACATAAGTGACAGAGTTTATGGTTGTGTTAATGTGGCACCTCATCTAAGACCGAGGAACTGTCATTTGCCTGTGTCAAGATGTGGAGGGGAGTCTGTGTCTCACCACAACACACCTCTGGCATCACCAATGACGTCCTCTATGAAAGCAACTACGCAAATGCCTTTGATTGTGTCACTTTTGTTCTCTGGGCTTTTGCAAACTTGACATATCTTCCTCAAAATGTCACAGTCATTTGCAGGCAGCATTTCATGTGTGAATTCCAGACGATCTGTATATGAATGAAAGGTTATTTTCTCTTTCAATTCTAATACCCTTGCCTGAAAGGTATGGCTTGGTCAAACAAATCTTACACGTGTTTGACCTGACATTTATTTTGTAAGATCTCTTACTCTATGTGTGATGTAACAGACATTGACAAGCAGATATTGCTGGTTAATTATGATTATGATTACTTTGGTTGTGTGAAAATAATCTACCACATGATATTGTTTTTTTATTAGAAAGTTATTTTTAGATATTTGTAGCTAAATGTTTGTGCATCTGGGGTTTAATCTACATATGTATGATATGCATCAAGCCTAATATTTATATATAATTCACGGCCAGAGAATCTTTCATTATAATGTAGAAACTGAAGGAAATACAGAGCAATCGCAGTCACATAACAGTCTAAATCTTTCACCGTCTAAATAGTAAAATTTAGGTAATGCTCCAGGTTGACTAGCACAACAGATATGGAGATAACTTTTCACCCTATGTACAAAACAAACTTCAGTTGCAAAATATGTCCTATATTGATTTAAAATGAGAGTGTCAACACATCCATTTTCTAACCAAAGCATTAAAATTGGTTTAGAAGTCATGTAGAAAATTAAAAACACTTCTCCCAAAATAAATATCAAATGCATATGAAAGAATAAAATAACTGAGATTACTCAAAACATGTTTAATGAAAAATAAGGTGAACAATTCTTTTATAATAAATATTTGCACATTTAATAATTTAGACAGTATCTAGATTAAATCAAATCTACAGCAGACTATTCAGATTTTCAGACATAAAAACACATTACCAGTTGAGATAAAACTACACAGTGGTTGGGGAAAATAATTATATCAATAGAACAGAGCAAAAGCTACAGACAAACATTTCTAGATATTTAATATATATAATATATATGTAACTCAATGTGGGGGAAAAAGAACTAATTCATGAATAGTGTCAGGATAACAGGATAACTGAATATTCATATAAAAAGGAGGATGGTAATGCTACATGAGTTCAAGGAAAATGACAGATTTTTAAGCATTACTACAGATGCAGAAAGAAAGAATTTGAGCCATTTATCAGTATACATTTAAAAATAAAATTAGAGAGAAAGAGAAGGAAGGAAAGAAGCAGGCAAAATGCCATAAACACATTTCAGGTGATTTTTAAAAAGTAGACTGATATTTTTACGGCAGACAATGAGTGAACTACTTTATAGCTACACACACACACACACACACACACACACACACATCACCACACACACACACATGCCAAATATACTAATAGAAAAATATATAAAAAACAGAAATGACAATTCAAAATTATTAATTTATACAAAATAGTTGAAGATAAGTGTCTCCTATGGCACAAAAACTGTTTTAGCATTGATGATAAAAATTGAAAAACAACAAACTTTCTACCTTGAATCTTACATTCAAATAGAAAATTCACATAATACAAATTTGCAAATTGAATCTAGGCTAATAATTCAAAGTAATTTATTATCATAGAAAAAAATAAAAATTTTGTTTATTTCTTATCAGATGATAAGCAATAACATTTTCTGATTATAGTGTTTGATTTTGTGGGGGAACTCTTCATCAAGCATTGTTGCTATAAGATTAGAGTCCATTTTCTGGATGGAAATTCAAAATACTGAGAAAAATGCTTAACATGTGGACAACTAAAACCACTTGCAGGGTCAGAAATTATGAAAACATTCAGATATACTCCAAGCTATATATTACAGAGGTTACAAAGTTTTATTTGTTCGTTTTAAAGGCACACAATTACAAATAACCTAAATATCTTGAAATATACTGTTTATTTGAAATTGATGCAATAGATGCTTATTTTTAATTAAAAGGTGATTCAGTATATTATAATAAAAAAGATTTCTATACTAGACATTTAATGTGATCTTGTTTTAATGCACACACATATACAAATACGCTCAAAACCTTTGCTTTTTGAAGTCCAATGTTAGATTTGAAATGATTTATTAGCCAATTTTCTTTGTGCATAGTTATGTTGTTTATTATTCCTACAATTAGCTTACCTTGATTATTTAATAAAGTCATAATATTTTTTCATATGAATTGTATCTTATGTTGCATGTTTTAGTATACATTCATTAAATTTAAAATATGAATATATATTAGTCAAATTTAGCTAACACAATACTTGTCCAAAGTTTTCTCTAAAACATTTCCTCCTTATATGTTTTAAAAATGTTCAAATCTTCTAAAGATCATAATACTGAGTCTTTCAATAAAATACTTGCAACCTACTCCATTCATCCTTTTTCATAAGTAACCACCTATGAATAAAATGACCCAGTAAAACATTAATTTTTACTCTCCAGTATAGGTCAAATGCATATTATAATTTATAGCCATACTTACAGCTTTGGGTGAATGTTGTGAGGATATTTAGGGAATTTGTAATCACATTATTTACCAATCATCTCTATATGTTATGCCACTTCATCATTGATAAAAAAAATAGTTTAGCATGAATGCAATCAATACCAAATTTTGGATTAGTGACACTTAAATTATTGTAACAATAATAAACTGCTAGGTAAACAGGAGAGTCCACATTAAGCAATTAAATGCAGAAAATAAAACTACCTACTCTTTCTCTAATTTGAAAAGAGAACAGACTTTTGTGGCTAGGTTGCATCTCTAAAAATAAATTCAAGGTTAATCCTTGTTCTGGGTGGATTAAAGATGGGGTAACCTCTTTATGTTGGCACAGTTTTTCTGAACTTCTTTAAAGATTTATAACTGGGAATCCTGCCCTAGGTAAACACATTTGATATGTGAACATGGACTCTTGGCTTTGGCACCTTCTGCTCATCTATTGGGTTGGCATCATTCCTACTTACAATTTTCTTGGAATTCTGCCTCAGGGCTCAAGTGCCAAGTGGAAAGATTTTAAATGAGCCAGTAACTATAATGTATGGGTGAAATAGCCTTTATAACTGAATCCAAACAATAACATAAAGTCTGTATTTCCTTCATCACAACAGTTGGGCATGTGTTCAGGACAACACAATTAGCAGATTAAATATGCTATCATATTTTTATTTATCAGCAAAGTCTTCCATTTTTTAGAGATGATTGCTTTGAAATTTACATTATTATTGTTATTGCCAATGTTATTATTTTGCATTTTATATAGCTACAAATTGTATAGAGAACTGTGTAGGATTTTTTTTTTTTTAAATTAGGAAATATACAGTAGGAACCAAAGATATATCATTTGCCCTGACGCCCACAAGAATTTTAAATCTATGATACACATTCAAAGACAGATGTTTTTAAATCCTAGTAAAACATTTAAATACAAATAAATTTATTTTACTACATTAGCACACAATAAAACAATAAGAAACTTTACATTTCACACATAGATAGAACATGTATTTAAAGATCTGGAAGTCAGCACTAAAAGAAAAATGTAGAGAAATTACATCAAAGTCTAGTTCTTTACTTTTCTTCATAAGTATAATGTAGATTACAAATTGTTCATTCATTTATCCTTTTATAAAGCAGATGCCAAAGTTATTGAAGTTATTAATTTAAAAAAAGAACTTTAGTAAGAAACTGAAGAACTTATCCTAAAGTGTTTTGTGCCAGTATATGATAGTAAACATTTATTTGTATGTCATCAAACTCAAAACTAAAGAATCAATATATAAATTAATTACTAAGGAGCACCTTATAAATAAGAAGTCATTTCAAATCGAAAGATGGTAGCAAAGGCATGATGCATTCAATATTAAATGGTAAAATTTAATGTCCTCAAGTAGATTATTGTTGTAACTTCTTGATAAAATATTAGGCTATTTGTTTACATATTTTATATATGTTCTTATCTGACACATAAAAAGCAAAAATAGACATGTTGAGGGTACCGATTCTTGGTAAAACTGTGGTTTAATTTGGAAATATTTTGCCTTTCGTACTGAGAACAGATAATTAAATCATCTTGACTTTTACATTATCCTTATAAAACTACCAAGTTGAAAAACAAATATATTAAAAATAAGATCTAAATTGGTGTATTTTAGTTTGTAATACTGAACCTATATTTTCTAGTTTATTATTAAGATTATCAGTAAATAGTTTTTAAAATCTAACCAGGCCTGTTTTTGAATTATTTTAGATTATTTAGATTACTAATCTAAATTATTTAGATAATTTGCATTGGATCAAATAGTTGAAATTTAAAAACATAAATATAGCTTATAACATTACTCAATAAATAAAATGAATAAACTAGAATAAGAAAAAATAGCAACAAATTATTCAGTATAAATGTAGCTTAAAGATAATTTTAAATGATTGTAGACCAATAGTATGAGGTAAATAAATTAATATCTGCATTCATGCCAAACCCAATTAAGAATATCTTATAATCTAATAAATAAGGGAACTATACCTAAATATTCTTTCCCAAAGGTAAATTAATTTAAAAACAATAATAATAATAATGGAATGTAATTAAGTTAGATAGAAATCATAAACATTTAGCTCAGCCAGTATGGCTCAGTGGATTGAGCATTGTCCCATAGACTGAGAGATCATGGTTCAATTCCCAGTCAGGGTACATGCCCAGGTTGTGGGCCCAAACCACAGTAGGGGATCTGCAGGTGGCAGCTGATCAATGTTTATCTCTCACATTGATGTTTCCATTTCTCTCTCTAAAAAATAAGTAAAAACATATGTTTTTAAAAATAAATAATAAATATTTATATTATCATAAATTTTCTTACGCGGTCTAGAGATGATTCCCTTTTGAGAGCTATATATACAATTCATAGCATTTATTGTATTTACAGCAAAACACAAGCATAAACAAATAAAGAACACATAGTACATTGTAGCACCATTTCTAATGTTAAATGGGATTAGGGGCATTGAAAAGGAGTTTGTAAATGAGAGATAATATGAGAAAAGAATAATCAAATATACCACTGATACACTGGCAGGAAAGCATCCAAACTAAATACTCGTCTACAAAATTATTGTCTTCTCCTTTCGTCTTACTCAAGTTTCTCCAAATAGCAAACTTTTGCCATTTCTTCTTCTCTAGCCTTATCTTAATAGGACCATCAAATTACATTTGAAACTTATACCTGAATATGATGGCATTGCCTTCAATTTGGGTGGATAAATACATCACTAGAAGGAAAGTATGTTTTGGGAAAAATAATGATGAACTTCTTTTTAGGCACATTGTGATAGTGGTTTCTGGCAAGAAAATATAAATACAGATCTAAAGAAGAAATCTGGATCTGAAGAAAGATATTTCCCCCCTTCTAGTCAACTGCTAAATATATTGAGTATTGTATTTCTTTATCTTTACTCCAAAATTTTCCCTTGAACCCACACATTCTTTTATATCCTACATTCTCTATGTAAAAGTTAAAAAAAAATCTGGACTAAATTAAGTTTGGATGTAAGTAGAACTCACAGGCCAAAGAAGGGGAGGGGAGCAAAGACAGCTTAGAGTAGTATGAAAAGAGCTGTGACAACACTAGACCGTGATGTTCTATGGTGGAAATATGATTAAAGGGGGCTTTTTAGTTTGCTTTCTAACTAGGTCTGCTTGTGCCACCTTTTATTTAATTCAACACTGTCTCCCTGGTTTAGGGCAACATACCCCCTAGTCTGAATTATTTCAGTTGCCTTCTATTTCAACACTTTCAGTTGGTGTCAGTGTCCCTGTGAAAATTATTTCAAATGCACTCAGACGAAGTCACTGCCCTGTTTAGAAGTCTGTGTTGTGTCTCTTACCTAACAGATCAATGCCACAGCTTTACTTTTCCTGGTATTATCCCCTGCTCTTTCTGTGGTTCCCACCTCCCAACCTTTCATACTGCTGTATATCATGTGGACAGGCAGCTGTCTCTGCCTAAAACGTCATCCTTCCTTTGTCTGCCTCTCTTACTCTGTCCAATTCAAGACAGAATCTTCTCCGTTCTAGTCAGAAATAAATGTTTCTCTTTTTCAATGTCTGAAGCATTGGTTAAGTACCTACATCACTTCATTCATCACTCTGCATGATTATAATTTGTAACATGATAGAGAACAGGATTAAGTTACTGCTTTGTGCCAGCTCCTGGGCCCAGCACCTGAAAAATAATCTCTCAGAGCGTCCTGATTTAGGCATTACTATGTACAGTTTGCAGATAAGGACACTAAGATTCTAAAAAACTAAGTAATTTTACAAAGGTAATGCAGCTCATATATCACAGTACTGAAGGCAGAACTCTGTTTCAGCCATCCTTTCCAAAATCCCATTTTCCATTTTCTTCCATGATAAAGAGGGAGATACTGTTGACATCAGGAAATATTTTCATTTTGATTAGTATTTTTATATCACACAAACTAATCTGCTTTGTTATATCAATAAATAATTGTTGAAAAAACCTAGTCATGGTGGGAAAGTAAACAAGCACCAGTCTTATTTGGGTGTGTGTGCACACACATGCACACATGCGCACACAAATGCGCACACACACTCTGATAAAAAATTTAATTAGATCTAGAAAGGTTTCTATAGATCATCAAGCTCAACTATTTTACCTTTCAAGATATTTAAAAATAGCAGACATTTAATAAAGATATATACTTTATATATGGGGATATATAGTTGAGAGAACTGTTGAGCAACTTCAGTATTAATATGAACTTAGTTAGTCCAGGAATAGAAAATAACAAAGAAAGAATTATTTTCCCTAAGAAACTTAAAATAGAAAGTCTAGACATTAAAACACATGCTTTCAGATTCTCAACTCAATGTTTTTTAAATACTAAATATAGGACAATGAACCTGTATAGACCTTCTATATCTGAATATATACCATATCCATATCAATTTATCTAGTTCTTACTCTTATAGTGATGAATGCTACCCATAATACATACTATGTAACCATTTATAAAGATAATTTAATAATAGTGTTAACAATATGAATGTAGAGTAGAATGATATTTAAGGAGATATACTATTATATGAAATGTGAACATTAAATGTTTAATAAAGAATAAGGTATTTGATAACTTGAGGATACTTGGGATAGTTTTCTAAGGATAGACTAGACAAATGTTTAGATAAGTGTCTTTCTAAACCTGAACAAGGTTTATAAAATGTATGCAAGAAAATCTGCTATGTCCTTATTAATTTTGGTTGGTGCTTAAATGAACGTAATGCCTGGTTTTCTGTGGAAAGGCCTGCATAATCCAGAATTCCTGAAATACATCCAAATATTTACATACATTCTATATTTTCCAAATCGTAGCTTTAAATATATAAGGATTATCACATCACAGATATGTTTAGCTGCCAAAATATATATTCCATGAGTCCTATTACATTTTCTTTATCATGAGCAGTAATTGATCATCTCTGATCTTTTTTAAAAGCAAAATTGAATAATTCTCAATAATCTGGTCTAAATTAATTCACTTCTACAACTTAAAAACTTCACAGTCACTCCAGTATTGTTTTCTATAACATCCAGGCTATAAATCACATAGGTATCTTTGCATCCTGTATTGATGTCAAACAACAATCCTGGCAATCATTTAACTTTTTGTTGTATTTTATTTTTTAATATCTCTGTAACATTGAAAATGTATTTTGCCTTTGTTCCAGCTCATTTACAATCGAGATGTCCTAATGCTAGGCATCACTTTGCTACGTCTCTAGACCATCAATACAGTGTGGATTCACTTTCCATCACTTGGGCTTCAAATGACAAGAGATATAAGATATGCTTCAAACACATTTTCTCTATTTTCTTTTTTTCTCTAATCTATGTGCCATCCCTCACTTCGCTGGACTATCCATTCATCTATCCATCCGAAGCAACTTCTCTGATCATCAGAGAAAATGTAAATAATAACACACAGCAACCTACTTGATTACTCCAATTGAAATATGATGGGTGTCTCAAATTTTTCATGTCCAAAACTAAACTCATATTCTTCCAGATACACACCTCCTTTATCTGAGTGCATTCTACCTTGTTTCACAAGATAGAAAACGGAGAATAGTGATTAATGCATCTTTCTAGCTTACCCACCACAATCATTCAATCACCAAGTCTTGCTGAGTCAACCTCCCAATATCACTTGAATCTGTCCACTTTTCTCTTGTCCCAATGATGTATCCTCATCTCAGTCACGCTAACTAATGTCCTACCTACTTTTGCCACTGCCACCAGTGTCCCTCAACAATTAATTGTCCAGACAATGTGGTTCACTAATTCCTGCAACTAGCAGTGATGTAGCATCTGAATCCAGACTGCATAATTTGAAATCAAGCTCTGCTACTTCATTGCCTCATAATTTTTGTCTAGTGACCAAATGCCTCAATTCCCTCATCTAAAAATTGGATGATGATAATGATAATAATAACTCTTTGACAGGGCTGGAGTGAGAAATAATGAGCCATTAAATGGAAACACTTCAAAAGGTTCCTGACTCGTATTAAGCACTTGATAAATATTGGCTAAAACCATTTCATTAAGCTCATGTGTTTTAACTTAATGCCTACTCTATAGAAGGCATTAGTCTAAGTAACCATGGTTAAACAAGTGGTGTAAGATGGCTCTCCCTTCCTCTAGCCTATTTGGGGCTCCTGGGAACAGTAGGACACTTGGAATAAGGCTGTAGGTACTGATTCACTGAGAAAGACACCCCTGCTATACTTTTTTAGACTAGACTATCCATAACGACAGGCTTTTCTAAAATAATTACCCTTCTCTACCAGCTTCAAGTATGTATGTTCTACACCCTCAAGGTGATGTTCAGCCATTTATAATCAGATTCCAGTGTCTTTTGAGATTCTGATGATTAGTCTGACAGCCCTAAAGAACTATATGGTAAGGGTAACTAACATGTTAGGCATGATGGTTTCCTTTGAAAGAGAGGAGTAGATTGAATGATGATGTTAACTTGTTAAAGGTTGATTTTCTATAAGCAGTCTCCTGGGAATAGAGTTGGCATTTAGTAAAGACCTGAGGCAATGGTCTTGGGTTTAACAATCAATCTTGGCCAGACCTCAGGATCCAGGCCCTATAACACCAGGAGAGAGGCTAGGGCTTCTCCCCATTATGAATACTGACATAGCAAACACTGACCCCAGCTTCCTGGATCACTTCATTGTGACCACAAGAATTGGACCCTAGTGCCTAATCATTCCAAAGGAGGGGTTAGTATTTTATCCAACTTCTTTTTATTTTATTTTATTTTATTTTATTTTATTTTGTTTTGTTTTATCCTCACCCGAGGACACTTTTGCATTTATCTTCAGATAGAGCGAGAGGGAGAAAGAGAGAGAGAGAAAGAGAGAGAGAGAGAGACATCGATGTGAGAGAGACACATTGAGTGGTTGCCCACACGACCCTAACTGGGGCTGAGGACAAACTGCAATGGAGGTACCTGCCCTTAACGGGAACCGAACCTGGGACTCTCTGTTCCACAGGCTGACACTCTAACTACTGAGCTAAACTGGCCAGGGCTATCCAACTTCTAATACTGGATGCCAGGATAGGGTTAGAGCCAAGCTTCTACTGTGTCATATTTCTTTTTTGTCACAGCCTCGATCATACCAGAAAAAAGGTCTATACTTACTTGATTGTGTAGCTGAGGGGTCCTACAGCTCAAGGGCTGACCACTCTCTCACTATCTAAATTGCTTGAGTGAGAACTCTGCATGCTATCCTACAATAGGCAATGGGAACACACATGAGCAGAGTTGCTGAGATTCCCCTGGAAATGTTGTGCTAGCATTCAAGTGAATGCTGTTTCTTATTTACCCTTGTTAGCACAACAGGCAGAGAAGGTATTTGATATTCCATTTTCTAGTAGCAAATCTACTGTGCACAATTTGGAACACAATACTCACATATTCAGGTTCCCTTTCCACATGTAAGTAGCTCTTATGTTCTTAAATTCTTCATATGTTAATGTTCGTATCAAAATTTTACATAAAGGAAATGCAAAGTGAAGTACAAACAAGAAAAATTGGTGATTCTTTATATTATCCTTCAATCTCATGTTGTTAAAATTGGCATGTGACTAAAACGGTAATGTATCTTGACAGGAATTGATAGAAATTGCATTAAATGTAGATAGCTTTGGGTAGTATGGACATTTTATTTTTTTATCCTCACTTGAGAATATTTTTTTTCCTTTTGATTTTTAGAGAGAGTGGAAAAGAGGGAGGGAGAAAGAGAGAGAGAAACATCAATTTGAGAGACACATGGATCAGTTGCCTCTTGAACTTGGCTGGGGAACAAACCTGCAACCCAGGTACATACCCTTCACCAGGAATTGAAACCATGGACCAATGCTCCAACCACTGAGCACACTGACCAGGGTGGAGGTATGGACATTTTAATGAACACAGTATATATGCTTCTACTTATTTGTATCTTCTTCAGAATCTTTCTTCAGTGTCTTATAATTTCCTGACTACAGGTCTTTTACATCCTTCGTGAGATTTATCCCTAGGTTTTTTATGTTTTTCATGCAATTGTAAATGAGATTGTTCTCTTAGTTTCCTTTTCTGATAGATAGTTCCTTATTGGTATATAAAAATGCAACTGATTTACGGATAATTATTTTGTATACTGCTATTTTACTGAATTCATTTGTCAGTTATAGTCATTTTTTTGATGGAATCTTTAGGGTTCTCTCTATAGAGTATCATTTAATCTGCAAATAATGACAGTTTTACTTATTCCTTTCCAATTTGGATGCATTTTATATTTCACAGAACTGGAAAAAATATTCCAAAAATTTAGATGAAACCACAAAAGACCTTGAATACTCATAGCAATCGAGAAAAAAGAACAAAGTTGGAAGAATTACACCACCTTATATCAAATTATACTACAAGGACAGAGTAATCAAAACAGCATGGTACTGGCATAAAAACAAACATTTAGATCAATGGAATAGAATAAGGAGCCCACAGATAAACTCACTCTTTTCTGGTCTATTAATATTTGACAAAGAAAACAAGAACATTAAATAGGGTAAGTATAGTCTGTTCAATAAATATGTGGGGGAAATTGGACAGATAAGTGCAAATGAGAAACTACACAACCTTTTTACACCATACACAAGAATAAACCCAAAATGGATTAAAGACTTAAATGTTAGACTCAAAACCATAAAAATCCTAGAAGGAAACATAGGCAGTTAAATCTTGGACATTTCTCACAGCAATATTTTTTCTTAAATATTTTTCATGGGTAAGGGAAACAAAAGAAAAAATAAACAAATTAGGCTATATCAAATTAAAAAGGTTTTGCACAGCAAAGGAAACCATCAACAAAATAAAAAGACAACTCACTGAATGGGAAAACATATTTCAGCAAGATATGTTTCGATAATACAATGGTACATCTGATAAGAGGTTAATATCCAAAATTTATAACAAACTCACACAACACCAAAAACAACAAATAATCCAATTAATAATAGGCAAAGGATCAGAATAGACACTTCTGCAAAGAGAACATACAGATGGCCAATAGACATATATAAAGGTGCTGAAAATCACTAATCATCAGAGATATGCAAATTAAAACCACACTGAGATATCACCTCAAGCCTGCTGGAATGTTTATCATCAATAAATCAACAAACAAGTGTTGGTGAGGATGTGGAGAAAAGGTCATTCTCATGCACTCTTGGTGGGAATGCAGACTGGTGCAGCCACTGTGGAAATTATAAATGGAACTGTATTATGATCCAGCAATTGCACTTCGGGAATACATCTGAAAAAACACAACACACTATTTCTAAAGAATATATGCAGAATTATATTTACAACAGCCAAGATTTGGAAGCAGCCCAAGTGTTCATCAGTAGATGTGTGGATAAAAAAAGCTATGGTACATTTACACAATGGAATACTACTTGGCTGTAAAAAAAAAAAAGAAAAAAGAAAATCTTATGTTTTACAACAGCAGAGATGGACCTGGAGAGTATTATGCTAAGTGAAATAAGCCAGTCAGAGAAAGGCAAGTAGCAACAGACTCATAGAAACAGAACAGACTGACAGCTGTCAGAGCAGAGAGGAGTCGGGGTTGTGTAATAAAGGTGAAGGACTTAAGCAAAAAACAAAACAAATCAAAACAACCCTGATAGACAGAGACAACAGTATGGTGATTACCAGAAGATAAGGGGGCAGGGGGAGCTAGGAGAGGGTAAAAGGTGGGGGTAAATGGTGATGGAGGAAGATTTGACTTGGAGTAGTGAGCACACAAAGCAATCTACAGATGATGTGTTATAGAATTGTACACTTGGAACCTATGTAATTTTATTAACCAATGTCACCTCAATTATTTCAATAAATAAAAGATGAAGAAAGTAAAAATAAAAAATTAAATAAAATAATATGCCTGACCAGTGTGGCTCAGTGGTTGAGCATCGACCCATGGACCAAGAGGTCACCAGTTCAATTCCTGGTCAGGGCACATGCCCAGATTGTGGGCCCAATCCCCAGTGGTGGGCATACAGGAGGCGGCCAATCAATGTTCTCTCTTATAATGTTTCTATCTCTCCCTCTCCCTTCCTCTCTCTCTAAACTCAATAAAGAAAAAAATAAAAATAAAATAATAAAAATAAATAAAATGTAATGTATAATCTTTTTATTTAGGATTACTTGGTGGTCCTCAAAATAGCCTTGCTTTGCTTTCACAAAGGCAAAGATAGACCTTTACATACAAGAGTGTTTCCAGTGCCAGCTATACAGTAGAATCAGCTGGGGAGCTTAAAGAGCACTGATGTCTAAGCATTACCTTCGGAGATTCTGATTTAATTAGTCTGGGGTGGTTCAAGACAATAATACTTTTATTTTTCCTTAGATGTGTCTATGGTACAACAAGGGAGTGAGAAATGCTGTCACGGAGTTTAGAACTTCAGAAATGTAATTTATGAGCACTTTATAACCATTTCTTAGTATAAATAATAATTATAAGGTTCTATAGTCTTTTATACTACTAACATGATATGTCCATGTGTAAGAGCTTCAGTATTATAAAATAAAAAATAATTTTGTGCTTGCAGGATGAAATAAAATAGTGAGGTTGTGGCTTACAACAGAACCACATTAAAAAAAAATAGCTGGATACTATTTTATTAAATACGGTCACCTTAATTTCTTTGAAAAACTTATTATTTGTGTCATAGCAATTCTTCACATCAAGGGATATGACTAATGTCTAGGGCATAAGAAAGAAATATATATCAAAATCTAAAAGCCAGAGGAAATAGGCACAGACCTTATGACCTGATGAAAACCCGAAACAGGCAGAAAAAGCTTTCTAGCATCTTTTAGATGAACTCATTGACAGGGAAATGTTTCATATCTAAGTTTGTAAAGGAGAGTAAATTTATTTTAATGTGACAGTCCTTGTTAAACTGAAGGGAAAAAATGCACCTTTCTTATACCATTATCATTTGGCTTTGGAGAAGCAGTGCAAAAACTTGATAAATTTTAGCTTTCAAATCTGAGCATCTAACTTTGGCACAAAAAAGCAGAGTGTGAGCGTGCAGTTCTGGGACTTGAGCAAACAAAGCCTCAGTTCTAGTGCCAAGAGCAAGTGCACACTTCAAGCCCTATCCTGGGAGCTGGCACACACCTTCATAAATTCAGTGCCCTCCATCTGTGTATTGTCGCTCAGCTCCCTAGTCAAGCAATAGGTAGAGCTTCAATGACAGATGATGTCCTAGGTTCTCTTCTTGTAATTTATTACTCTTTGAGTTTTCAGAACAAAGGTCATATTCAGTATGGATCTATAGGAGTTTGCTTTCTTTTACTTCCCCTTTTTCTCATTATGCTTGGCTTTTTCTTTTATCTTGGGACTCAGCTTTTGCTAGAGTTGGAAATAAATCTTTTTTTTTTTTTCCCCTCTCTCCTTCTTCTCAGCTTGCCCTTGACTGCTATGGAAACCAAAAAAGAGCTATAGAAATTCCAGAAAATTGATTTTTCCCCCTTGGATGGAGGCTGGGGGGAGTTACTAAATGTCTTTTAACCCTAATGTAGGCTCAAATGGCTTTAAAAGGGTGGGGTGTACTCTCTATTGAATTGAATATAAATTATTTTGGCTGTTATATGCAGGAGGAAAAAATTATTAGCTGCCAATATTTGTCTCTCAAATGTCACTATAAATATCCTACACTAATTGCAACCAGCAACAAGAAAGAAATACAATTTGGAGAGATGTTATCCCAATAAAAAGGAAAAGGGCAATTCACTTAACATCTTTGCACAGGTAAATTGTTCTTTTTTCAGAAAATGCTTGTTTCCAATGTCAGGCAACAGTTTTTTCATTTGTTTCACTTACAGCGAAACGTGATGTTACCAAGTCACCTCTTTTGATAGATAATACCACTACAAGCATGCCCTTATTCCACTGTGATCAGAAGTCCAATGCAGAGATATTATGAGGTGAGGCAGAATATCAAGTAAAATGCTCCTTTCTACTTTGCAAGTAACTCATTGCAGCTCCACCTGGCAACACTCTGCCGTGCATGAGTAGCTGAGACCTTCTTGTACTGTCTGCTTATTTGGTTATCAGTAAACCAGGTGCTAATTACTCATTTGGAAATCATTTGGTGTAAAACGTAAGAAGCAAACAAATGAAAAATAAAACATATTTTTAATAATAAAGTTCTGGTTTTTATTAATGCCTTTTATTTATGGAGATACAGATGGTTAAATGATTTTCTCAGTACGTAGTTAATGCTGTCTCTGATTGAAAACAATACAGATAAAAATTTTACATCCAGATAAATTGGTTGGTCATTTTATTATCGTTGTCACTACCATCAAATGTAAAAAGCATTATTCTAATGGATTTGTCTATTCATTTAGTTATTTTAATTATTTTATCAACCTTCGCCATAATTACTGTTACTACCTTAGAGCAGTGATTTTCAGCTGGTGTGCTATGGCACACCGGTGTGCTGCAAGGGCCTTTAAAGCATGCAAAACCTGATGATTTAGCCTAGGGCACTGACCTCTTTTTCCTTAGACTGTTAAATATAAAAATGACAACAGCCAATACAGCAATAGTGGTTCGGTGTGAATGAATCAAAATTATTCTTTTTGTGTGTATCAGGTAGGCAAAAAAAAAAAAAAAAAAAAAAAAAATTTTTTTTTTTTTGTGTGCCACAGAATTTTGGTATTTAGTTTATATGTGCCATGAGATGTAAAGGGTTGAAATTGCTGCCTTAGAGATAAGGAAACTAAAGCCCAGAGAATCAAATAGACTAGTAGATAAAAGTACTGGGATTTGTACCTAGCTTTCTGGGGCCATTCTCCATAGCCTTACTTCTTACAGTACTTATACAATAACTGAAATCATTCATTCACATGCTCATAAAATATCTTCTTGTATTAGACACTGAACCAAGTGTTGAGTATGTTGAAACATCACACATGAAGCTTAGGGGCAGTAAGCCATTGTTAGGATAGATAAAGAAGAACGACATGCTCGGATGTATATTTTAAGATCACTCTTCCAAGTTTGTGGAGAATGTTTGGGGAGGGTCTACCAGAGTAGGGGTGCTGATGAATCGGAAGATTCTGGCATCAGTCCATGCAACACATTATGCTGGCTTAGTTGAAGGTGGAAGTAGTGATCAAAAGGGGTTTGTTCTTTGAGGAGTAGTGGGAGACGGATACTTTCTGGAAAGTATAGAGGTAGTAGAAGGTACAAAAGCTGTCATGAAAAACACAGAATCAAGAATAATGACTACGATTCTTCTTGAACAACTGTTTGGTGGGTAAAACAATTTACGGGCAAGAGGATAGAGGTTGATTGTGGATCAGCAGTTCTCTACTGCACAAAGTTGACGTTTGAGACATCTTTCCAAGTAATAATGTCAACTGAACAGCTTATAAGTGAGCATGAACACCAGACAAAAGGAAAGGCTGGGATACATATTTGCTAGTCTCCAGAATATGGAACAATGGAAGACAAACTTTGAATCTGGCAAGTTGGAAAATGACAAGAGTATGTTTTGATAAGTGTTGGCTCAAGAAGCCTGACTGGAGTGGCACAATCTGGGACTGGAATTCAAGAGCATGGAGAATACTCAACTAACAAACCTTTCTGAAAATGTGCCTATAATGGGGAGCTGGAAATAAGAAGATAACTTGAGAATGTCAAGAGTGTGTCTTGCGTCTTATGACACAGAATACAATAAGGATGATCACATTCTCATGAAAAGAAGTTTCAGTAGAATGGATGAGAGAAAGTGCAGTTCACAGAAGAGTACCAAAGGAGGGGAGATTTTGAAAAGAAGTGATGGGGTTTGTAGGACTGAGTTCACAAGAGAAAGGATTATGTCCAGGGTAAGAGAAGAATAATGGGGAAAGTGATGCATATGAGTGTAGGTGATAGAAATACGAGGAGGGCTTCTATTTTGTCAACAGCTAGCATTTAATTATCAACATTTAGTGAGCACCTAGCATACACCAGTCATGTTCTAAACTACTTTCCATGCATTTTCCACTTAAGTGAGGAAGGTGATGTTTGGTAACTTTTGTCTGCCAGTGAGAAACAGTCATAGAGCAGATAAATAATATTTACAATTTCTCAGGACTGAATATCCCGAAAGTGTATAACTTGGGTCTATGCTCTTACTCATGAAGCTAAATGGCTTCCTGAAACAAAGCTATTAGAAATACAAAGTTCTGGGTTTTGTAAGAATTACAATCTGGTTTAAAATAATAGAAATAAAAGTATAATGAAAGGATTACCTATAAGGTTTAGAAATAAAGCTTGCTGATAATGGCAGGGATTTCAATTGAGCAGATAGCAATTAACTCAGTAGTGTGGTGATCACACACACACGTAATACATATGCATATTTTTATAGAAAAGTATTCTTTGTAAACATTATGGAAAATGTAGTTGATTTCCATCGATTTTATTATATAAAACTGGAATTATATAGGTTTATCTCATGTTTGTTTTTCTCAATTTTTAGTGTCATCTAACAGAGTTCAAGCCAGTAATAATTTTTTATTTGCTTTGCTGTTTGCTTTGGTTTACTCTGGGGTAATTTGCCTGAAACTAAATCTGGACCCTATCATCTAGAATCTTTGTGCCTAGCAGAGTTTAGGTAAGATATTTTATATTTTAAGCCTATTTCCTCAAAGCGGGATAATAATAGAACTTCATCAGTAGGGCATTGTGGCATTTAGAAGACAGACATTAAATACAGGTATAAATGGTGCTACTGTTATTGATGATATGGTTACTTATAATTAGACACCTGCTTTTCTTCCTACATCCACTTTAGTCAATCTCCAATCCATTTCCTCACTTCAGCCAAATGATATTTTAGAAATACACATTGATTATTTCTCACCCATCACTAAAAAAATCTTGCAGCTTCCCATAGCTGTCAAGATAGAATCTAAACCACACATTAGCTGTCAGACTCTGCGCCATGATCTTGCCTATTTCCCAGGCGCACCTCCACTCCCCCCTTTCTATGAAGCCTTCTTTACATCCTCAGAGGTGTCCTGTTTCTTTCCACCTGCGTTCCTTTCCACGCGCTGTTTCCTCAGTTTGGGATGTTCTATAAATCTCCAGATTCCAGCTGTTACCCCAGAAAATTCTCTTTCTACTTCAAAAAAAAATGTTTTTATTGATTTTTTTTTTTAGAGAAAGAGATAGGAACATTGATATGAGAGAGAAACACCAATCAGCTGCCTCCTGCACTCCCAAAACATGGGGTGGAGTCCAAAACACGGGCTTGTGCCCTGACTGGAAATAGAACTGGGACCTCTCAGTCCACGGGAAGATGCTCAAGCCACTGAGCCACACTGGCCAGGGAAACACAATTCTTTTTATGTCTATGTTATGAAATATATTTCACCTTTTTTGTTTGCAGTTCATTAGCCTGTGCAGTAGAGACAATGATATTTATTGTTGAACCTACATTCACTTACCTCATAGGGGTTGTCAGGATTAATCCTGTTGATTAAGCAGAGCTGAGATGAGACATGCAATAAGACTGACAACAAATAGTAGTAAGCTAAAAGATGTCTATACTTTCATGATTCTCTTAGACTAGCATTACTGATAAAGTGAAAGAAAAATTGCCACATATTAGAGACCACAAAAGCTCATGGCAGTTTATCAAAGTGTTTGCCAGCGCTTTGATCTATGTATGTACGTGAACACTTTTTATAAACAGAATCACCTTGGCCTGCACCAGAGCCTGTGTCCTTTATGTCAACTTCCAGAGGGAAAACAAGACACGTGAACAAACAAACAACAAACAAAACAAAACAAATACTGTGTTCACTAGTTTTTTGATCCATAGACCATACTCTCATCCTTGCTGGATATAAGTTAATTATTCTTAATTTTTTTTCCTTGGAACCGGCCTAGATTTCAGTGGAGACACACCCCATGCAAAAGTATTCTGCAGTGAGCTGTAGGTACCCTTACTCTGTTGTGGAAATTAGGGAGGGGCAATGCTGGTTTCAGTGTCATGTGGGAATACCAATGTCTAAAACTATCACAAAAGGTTTGTAAAATTCATACATTTTTAAATCCATTCACAGATATTACCTCTATATCCATTGTGACTCAACAATGTGATACATTCTACACATAAAATGGTGAATAAAAACTTAGAGCCTAATCTAATGAATCAAACCATAAACAATTTAAAAAGAAACAAATTCAAAAAAGAAAAAAATGTCTTAAAAATATTTCTTTCTCTCCTTCCATTTCTTTCTCCCTGTCTTCCCTCCCTCCCTTGCTCCCTTTCTTTCTTCTTTCTTTTGCCATCATTTTAGGATGTTCTTTTGATGTATTTTCTAACCTTTCTCTCTATGCGTCACCTGCAACACTGTGTTTAAAAACCTCTACCTTCACTTCTGTCTTCACTTTGTTTTTATTAAATAAACATGACCGCCACAACAATGTCTAAAATGAGTACGCATCTGCGCTCTGTTAGGACCCGACTTCCTTTGTGTGAGTGAAGGACACGAGCATCAGTCAATGCATTGTGTAACCTTTATTTATCTATGTATAGTCCCCTTTGGTGTTTCCAACTTTTGAGCTGTGTTTCAAATAGTTTACTTTCTAGAGAAGTGACCAATGAGGAGTTGACAAGAGACCTTATTAAGGTTGCTCATTAGTATAATCCCTAAATCAGAAAAAAAAAAAAAAAAAAAAAAAGTGCATTTGGTTAGGCCTAGGAGACTAAACTTGTAACGCATTCAACAGAAAGTACTACCTTGAGAAAATGAAAGTTAAGAGCTCCACACAGGACATGAATAAAAACCATATGTCTAAATATATTAGTAATTTTAGATTAAATAACAGCAGAAATATAAATATTAAAGTACACAATATAATTTTCAGTACAGTCATCCACTTTTCATATCAAAAAGGCACTGTGTCTTATTTCAGTTTGCAGAACCAGTTAATGCAGGAATGTGCTTTTATGAAAGTTAGGTAGCTGGTTTCAAGAAATAGAATAAAGTTGAGGTTTTGGTCCTGTCATGCGAGTGTGTGTTGTGTTTATTTGGAGGTGGGCATTATTTTATTTTCTCTTGGCTGAACTAAAACAAAACAAAACAAAAACAAAAATAAACAGAAAAATAAAAAGAACTACAGTATTCCCCCCACTGTGTGCTAAGGATACAATTTAAGACCTCCCCACGAATGGATGCCTGAAACCTTATACATACTGTTTTTTTTTCTATACATACACTCCTATGGTAAAATGTAATGTACGAATTAGGCGAGAAAGAAATTTATGATGACAATAATAAAATAGAAGTCATAACAATGTATTCTAATAAAAGTTATGTGAAAGTGGTGCTCTTTCTCTGGCTCTCTGTCTAAATACCTTATTGCACTGTACTTACCCTTTTTCTTTTTCTGATGATGTGGGACGATACAATGCCTACGTAATAATGTTAAATTAGGTAAAATTTTCTTTTCTTTTATTTACTTATTTATTTATTATTAATTTATTTTTCTTACAGATGTTTCTCCTTTATTTCTCCATTGACACCCTCTTCCCCATCCCCCCACCCCGTCCCCAGTTTTGTTGTCCATGTCCATCGGTTATGCATACATACATATAAGTTCTGTGGTTTATCTCTTCCCTCCCCTCCCAGCCCCTCTTCTGAGGGTGTCAGTCTGTACCCTACTTCCACGTCTCTGGGTCTACCCTGTTCCTCAGACTGTTATGTTCATTATATTCCACAAATAACTGAGATCATGTGATATTTGTTTCTTTGTTTCACCATTTTTACTATCTCGGTGGGTTTTGGAGCCTGCCAAATTTTCCCTGTGGGTGTTGGTGTTCTGCTGTTTGTGGCTCCCTCTACTGGGTTTGGATGAACATGTGAGGACCCACATTAAATGCCACTGTCAAGTCTTTCCTCGGTAGATTTGCAGGCTCAGGAACAGTTCAGCTATCCTCTAGCTTTTTGCCTGGAGGCTATTAGTCTGTTACTAAGAGCCTTGAGTTCTCAGCTGAATGAGATACTCCCTCAGGTGTTCAGCCTAAGAAGATTTCTCGAGGGTGGGGCAGATGCTGGTTGTTAATGAGCCTTAGTTTGCATTTCTTTGTCTCATCTGTATGGGGATGAATCTCTAAGGGAGGGACTGCTGCCTCACCCCAGAGTCCTGGGAAGGAGTAAGAAGGCCACTGTCCTGCATGGCCACAACTCAGCAAAAGCTCTGAGCGCCCTCCAAATTCCATGTATCCACACACAGTTTGAGTCCAAATTGCCTCCCTCTGCCTGGGCCCAAGGTGAGTGGCTGTGGCTAATGTAGCAGTCTGTCCCGGCCCTCTGTGGTGTGGAGCTGTCTTGGGATTTTAACCCCGAGGGCGCTGCTCACAGCTAAAACCGCTGCTGTTCATGGGCTACCAGCCACCCTCTCACGCCTCTGCAATCCTACCAGGATCAATTCAGTGTCCCTGGTTATATGGTCCTTGCAAACTGCTTTTCTGTTGCTTTTTCCCAACGATTTGTCTTTATTTTAGTTGTAATTCCAGTTTGATCCTGGGAGATGGTCTGTGTAGCTTCCATTTACTCCACTGCCATTTTGAAATCCCCGGAATTTTTCATTTAATATTTTTGGACCATGGTTGACACTGGATAACTGAAACAGTGAAAGGCTCCCAGCTGGTGTGGCTCAGTGGTTGAGCATCGACCCATGTACCGAGAGGTTGTCAGTTCAATTCCTGATCAGAACACATGTCCAGATTGTGGGCCCAATCCCCAGGAGGCAGCCAATTGATGTTCTGTCTCATCGATGTTTCTATCTCTATCTCCCTCTCCCTTCCTGTCCCTCTAAAATCAATAAAGAAAAACAAAACAAAAAAAAATTTTAAAGGCAAAGCTGTGGGTAAGGGGAGACTATTATAACTTTCCCTGATATTCTAAAACAGAATACACATTGTGTCCTTGAGGGTCTGTTCACACTATTGGTGTCCTTATGCTTATAATGTCAGACCATGTGGGAAAAGACACAAAGTTTGGTTCTTTCTAAGGTGGCAAGGTCCCTCCTTTGTACAACAGAGCTTGTTCTATAAGAAAGTAGCAGTTATCTGTCGTTTAAAAAAGTTTAATGTCTGTCTCCCCATAGAATTTTTATAGTACTATATTGGAAAATAAAACCTCAGAATTGAATGTTATACATTAATCCCCGTCATAAACAAAAACTCATATACACAGATCTGCAAATTACTTACTTTTGTTTGACACTTTTTATCCAAATTAAGTCACTTAAGTATAAATCTAATTTTAAACAAAATTGAGAATATATATTTAATAGAGTATTTTAGTTCCTCCTGGAACTAAATTCTGGGTTAGTTCTTTTTTTAGTGCAGACATCTCTCCTTTATATTCATTCATTATAGTCTGTCAAAGTGAAAGTCAACTCTACTTGGATGTCTCAAGCTTTGTTATCGACACCAGAAAATAGAAAAATGTTAAACCAATGCCATCATTGAAATATTTAATAAATACAGGAAGATAATAGTTATTGTCCAGAGAGCAATTCTGTGGGACCTCACTTGATACTGAAGAAAAGCTGAGGCATCAAGCAGTGAGTAAAAGAAAATGTCTTGTATGAGTTAAAAGATAGGATAGCAAAAAACCACATTGTACATAATAGTATATCTTTTCTTTATTCTTAAATATATAGATGAGAAACACTAAAATTAAAAGTTAAAATTCAAAAGAAGAATTCAGACTTTATAAAATTGTTTTGAATGTTTCTGATGAAAAACATAGTTACCAATAAAGGATACTATGACTCAGAGAACTCAACTAATAGTAAGGTTCACAAGTTAGCTTCCAATACATTCACTTTTCAATAATTAATTTACTTCTTCAAGCATTGTTCCTTAAGACCAAAAAATGAGATTGTGAGAATATTTTTGTATGCAATCACACTTTTTATTTTCCTGTAAAAAGTTTATGCACTTCTAAGTTAACTGTGTTAACAGATAATCATTCCTTCTGTGAGGTCACAGTCAGGAGTGAGGGGATCAGCCTTGTGGGAGCCAAGCACTGATTTGGTGGACCTTATCTATTCAACATATATTATCTTCTTTCCTTTTCTTTTCTTTTTCACAACCACATCATCCACTTGTATTGTTATATCAATTTTATAGATGAGAAAACAAATGTTTGCAATGTTCATTAATTTTTGCAAAGCCATAAAAAACACTGGGAATTTAATACAAGCATGTAATTTCAAAAGTTTCTGAAATTAATGACACTTAACCCATATGCAATATAATTCACAGTGAGGTCTTCACTGCAGTTACACGGAACTAAAATCCTGCAGCAAGCATGGCAAGTTAGACCTAAGCCCAGTACAGATCTGCAAGAAGAAATCACACTGCTCTCAGGACCTGCGTGTCTCATTTAGCCTGAGGCCTTCCTAGTAAAAATGTGGTAAATAAGGGGTTGAGATGGCCTTGTTGTACATATAAAAACAAACAAAAAAAACTTAATTTTCTTACAGCATCCAGAAATATAGTCCTCCTAAGAACTTTCCAAACAGGCTCTGTGAACATTACAACTTGGCTGAGTGTCATTAATGGTTCATTTAGACAAATAGGTAATTATATACACACTCCCCATCTGTGGGCATTCTACATCAATGCATTTTTTTTTTCTTTATTGACTTTAAAGAGAAAGTAAGGGAGGAGAGAGAGAGAGAAACATTGATGAGAGAGATCATTGATTGGCCACCTCCTGCATGCCCCCCACTGGGGATTTGCCCACAACCTGAGCATATGCCCTGACTGGGAATTAATCTGGCAACCTCTTGGTGCATGGGTCAATGCTCAAACACAGCTATACCAACTGGGCAATATGTTATTATTAATGTTATTAACCTGGGGTCATGCTTAGTGATTTGTTTTTGAAAAATACTCATGTTGATTTATTGAATAAAAACTAAAAATCTATAAAATATAAATCATTTTATAAAATAAGATGCTAGCAAAAACTGTTAGTTTTATTATACTATTTAGTTTTTGTTGTAGTTCTGTAATGTAGATTTCTTTCAATGTCCCTGGATCCCATAACCATAGGTATCCCTTACTTTTCTTCTGGTAGATATTATATCACAGACCCATATTGTAATCATTTTAAATTGAATAATTCCTAGTAATTACAAATGTCAACTTTGGTTTCTGCTAAGCAGCTACTACATTTCTCTCTATAGATAGATGATAGATAGATAGATAGATAGATAGATAGATAGATAGATAGATAGGTGTGTGTGTGTGTTTGTGTGTGTGTAGCAAAAGCAGGTATAGAGTTGTGAGTACAACAGTTTATTCTTGTATTATTATTATTTATTAATTATTGTATCATTTTCCATATGAACAATTGTAAACCTACTTTTGTTTCACCCTGTATATAGATCTATACATCCACAACAGAATGGTATAAACACATGAAAAAGTTGTAAAACCTTTCTTATTTCACGTAATGCTAGACAGATAGAACTTAGGTACTAAGACACTCATATACACCAAACATATATACAGCAAAATTTTAAACAGATATGTTGTTTATATTTAATTGGAAATAAAAACATGATTAATGCCACATAGAAACTTGTAGTGGGAGAGATTATTTAATGTGTCTTTAAAATTACTTACATGGCTGCACGTAGGATTTTACTTTAAAGAACAAATTCTACATATAGCCATTAAATATTATTGAATTAAAATGTTGAAATTGGATTTCTAATAGTATTTATACAGATATGGAAAAATCAACACTAAATTATACCTGACTTTTGAAGAATCAGTATGAAAAAGTAGAGAGAAAAAGAGAGGGGAGAACCAGCCTGTTCTAGGTGGTGACCCCAATCACTGAAGCAAAATTGACCTCCTGGATGGATAATGAAAAAACAAGGTAATATGATGGTGCAATTGCAAAGTGTTCCAATATCTGAATTCCATAAAGTATCTCAGGGTTTTATTGTTTTCTTTCTGTGAAAGATAGACTGTGGCTGGTAATGATTGATGGCTAAAGGCATAAAGTGGGTATCATTGCAAAATAAGAAAAAAAAAAAACCCACAAAGACAATAACTGGATCTAAAATATAACATCTTTTAAAATATATTTGTCAATTTAATAGCATTTTGATGGATGAATCAAAAGTGTGCTAGAAAATAACCTTTGAACTCATTGCTACACCACAGCCAAGTATTAAGACTATAAAGTAAGACACATTTGAGTTCAAATTTATTTTAAAAAATTTAAAGTTATAAGATTTTGGAAGGTCTTTAAACATCTTACGCTTCACTGCCCTCATCTGTAAATTGCAATAATAATATATATCTTTCTGTGTTGTTTGATAGATAAAACAACACATCTTTAAAAATACTTCTTATGATTATTGTGAAGATTAAAAACTATTTATGTGTATATTATTAGCTCAACATTTGGTGCACAGTAAAATCTTAATGCATTCTAATTTGTGTTCTTAATCACAGTGCTTAGCACTTAATTTTATGCATTAGCTTAATTTTTACCCAAAGCATGCAAACAATCTTAAAGAGAGAAACTGTAGTGAGTTAATTGTACGCACTCAAAATATAGTCACTAATTAGCTGGGAAATGAAGTTATCTGATTTTTTCTTAATCATTGTTTTTATTTTATCCATGTAGAAAATTTCTAGTCCTTCCCAATTTTTGGTGCTTGAATAATCTATCTACTATCTAGAGATAACATAAATACATTATTTAAACAAAACTCACAATGGAATATAAACACAGATAGTAATTTAGCTAAAAAAAAAGGCAGAGGGATTAAGCTACTTGTCCCGTAAATAATTGACTCTGGGCAATTATTCCACAGTAGCCAGCATAGATAATCTATGGCTAACCACTGACTGAAGGGACCTGTTATGGACTGAATTGTGTCCTGCCATAAGTCATATGTTGAAGCCTCAAACCCACAAAGTACCTCAAAATATGGCTGAGTTTGGAGATAGGGCCTTTAAAAAAATGATTAAGTTAAAATGAGGTGCTCAGAGTGGGCCCTCATTCACTCTGACTGGTGTCCTCATAAGAAGCAGAAATGTAGACACACAACAGGACACCAGTGATAGGCACACAGAGGGAAGATCATTTGAGGAAGAGAGAGAGTAATGACTATCTTCAAGCCAAGCAGAGGGGCCTCAGGAGAAAGAAAACATGATGATACTTTGATCTTGGATTTCCAGCCTCTAGAAAATATGAGCAAATGAATTTAAGCCAAGAAGGCTGTGGTATTTTATTATAGCATCCCACACAAACTAATACACCATCGATCCAAATGACATCAAAAGATCAGAAGAAGGGGGTGGGAGCTGATGAGGAAGAAAACTGTATGTGTTGGAAAAGAACAGGAATTCGGTGACGTGGAGGAGAGCGGAGTAGAGCATCTGAAGATGGAAAGGACATTGAATTAACCAATTCAAATTCTACCCCTCCTGCCTGTATGAGGCTCCCAACCCTCCTCTTTCTCTTATACCTTTTCACATCATTGACCACATACTACATAATGGATATATTTTTATCTTTACTGTTTCCATGTCCCCAATAACAAGGATAACTTGGATGTTAGTTTACTTTCCTGCCTAGGATGATTTAAGGATTTTTTTCTACACTTAGTTGCATTAATCTTTCTCTATATTATAGTCAATATTCTTAGAGACACAGGTTTTAAATGTTGTGTGACAGCAGAAAATATACCTGTTATATTTTTATGTTTGGTTGCTCTGAGTTAGCACTGTTGAATTGATTTAGAAGACAAAGTGCTCAAACCAAAATGATATCTAAATAGCAGTCATTGAAGTGTTTTAAAAATTAAAGCTTAACCATTATCTGTAACTGCCCATATGTGGTGGAAACATCGTGAGTTGTACATCAAAGAAACAGATTTTTCATAAATGTGTTTCAGAACTTTTAAAGGCTGACAGAACCCCTGCTTCACGTGGAAATTGCTAGAGATTCTCTGGAACTGATGAGGGACATCTAGCATTTGTGTTTTGTTTTGTTTTGTCTTGAGTTTTCCGGATTCCTTTAATTTCTGCATGGATGGAGAATGGTTGCCAGCTGATCAACTGACATAAAAGTCTTTGCTTAACTTACTGTTGCATTGCAGTGCTCTTGGGGAAATATTTTTTTCCTAGAGACCAATAAAAAGTGACAAGTTATTGAAATATGTTGATAAGCTACATAATTATAGAATGTAATTTGTAATAACAGAAATGCACTTGTGAGCATAGTAGATAGTGTGACAATGTTTAACTACTGTGTAGAAATGATAATGTTTTTATTATGAGATCAGGTAAGAATAATAACATCATTATCAACAGGATTATGCTACAGAAATCAGTATGTAGGTGGGATAGAGCATCACCATCTGGAATGACTGACCTAGGAGATAACAGACCTAAAACATAAGTAAAAGTTAGCTGAAATTTTAAATAACAATTACCTGGGGGATAAATTATTTGATTGCAAATATTTAGCAATAATTTTTAAAGTATTTAAAATTTTAAAAATATTTTAATGAAGAGAACTGTTAGAAGTTATATATATATATATATATATATATATATATATATATATATATATATATATTTTATCCTCACCCGAGGACATTTTTCCATTTTTTGTTCAGATAGTGCAGGAGGGAGAGAGAGGAAGAGAGAGAGAGAGAAACATCGATGTGAAGGGACATATCGAGTGGCTGCCACCGGCACGACTAACCAGGGCCGGGGACAAACTGCAACCGAGGTACGTGCCCTTAGCGGGAACCGAACCCGGGTCTCTCTGTACCGCAGGCCGACACTCCAACCACTGAGCCAAACCGGCCAGGGCTGAAGTTGTATATATTTTTATATAACTTCTTTGAACATATTAAGTGGCATTATTCTTTATTATATATAACTTAATATTTATCCTATCAAGGTCTTTTACAGATTGCATTTAACCAAGAAATGCAAAAAAAAACAAAAAAACTCTAAAGGTCCTATATTATATACTACTGACTTTTATAAACTAAAGAATTCCCATAGATGTTGTGTTATGTGCAAACCTGATAGAGGAAACAAATGAAAAGACCCTTGTGAAAAATCTGAGACTATCCTTGGTTGTTCTGAATAATCCTGATCTAAGATTTCTCAGCTCCAGTACCCACCTGTGTCTCTCCCAAAAGACTAAGGTTGAATGATTTCCAAAACCTTCGTAACAAGCACTGTGAGCGCATGAGGATCCTGGGACCTCTTTAGGCTAAGCTGGCAGGCTTTTGAGAATCCTGATGCTAACTAGGATCTTGGGCTTTGCAGAATGAGCAGCAGAACGATTCACGTTTCTACTCTCACTGCTAATACAGATGGGAAAATCCTATGGCTTGCAGGGTTTGCAAACTTTTGTCCTGCTGACAATCTCCTGATCAAACTGGTGGTAACTGAAAATACCAAGAGTAGGATATTTTAGAAAAGTAGAGAAAACCATCATTTTTTCTCTCTCCCTCTTTTACTGGGGTATGTATGTATATATGTGTGTGTGTGTGTGAGTGACAACTGTTTTCCATAGTATAAAATGAAGACATTATATAAACTTTGCAAAAATATAACTATACAAATGTAGCAAAAACTGTAACTAGATACATATTTCATATACATCCAATCTTTGCAATATATTGTTTCCAAGTGGAAGTTGTGTTTTGCTTTTGATAATAAAATGACACACTTCTATCATTTAAAATTATAGAAAAATATAAAAGGGAAAATAAAAAATCACTTATTCCATAATTTTTATATATAACTTAAAAAACATTTTACACATATATGTGTATGCCTGAATCTACCATGTTCCCATCATGACAAGACAGTTTTATTTGAATAATACTCCTGAACCGCCCGTGTTCCTCATCCGTTCATCCCCACAAGAGATGTAACATATCTGACTAGTGCGTTACAATTTTTTTAATGTGAAAGTGTAAATAGTACTTCACTCCTCCCTCTTGGG
This sequence comes from Molossus molossus, assembly GCF_014108415.1. Classification (NCBI taxonomy): domain Eukaryota; kingdom Metazoa; phylum Chordata; class Mammalia; order Chiroptera; family Molossidae; genus Molossus; species Molossus molossus. Next base: position 23,784,532 of record NW_023425366.1, on the reverse strand, counting down.
ACCATCTGGTCTGCAGTGAACATATTTCTATTTCTCTTAGTCATGCTACAGTTTGGGGGTGAATGAGCTGTTCCCTACTGGGAGACTATTGAGATTTACCACTTAATTGGTAAGTCTCTCTAAACTGGAAACATCATGTTACAGTCAACTGGACTAAAGAAATTAGCCTCATTCTGAATGTCACTTATATAAAAAACTAAATAGGCTATTTTGGCCTCACTTCTGCCTTATGTTTATCTTGCAATTGGTTCACAATAAAAAAGAAATGAGAAGCACTAATTTTGGGTCACAAAATCCATCTGATGAAGTCACTAACATTCACCTGACTCTCTTTACAGATGATAACATAGAAGCACAAAGAGCTTAAATAATATGCCCAAGGCCACACAGGTAATAAATAAGCAGAAGTATTTGGATTGCTTTTTTAAAATATAATGTACTACATACAACTAATGTCCCACATACAACATTCAATTTGTTTTCAATGATTTGCTATGATGAGGAAGATATATATATAATATACTAGCTGAACATTCTTATTTAAAATACTGACTTTCACACCGACATTTTATACATTGCTGAAAACTACAGTTGTTTCAACAAAAATTCTGAATTAGATTTTCTAGGGCATGCCTACACTGGGGATTGAGCCCACAACCTAGGCATGTGCCCTGACCCCTGACTGGGAATAGAACTGGCGACTTCTTGGTGCATGGCTCAACGCTCAACCACTGAGCACACCAGCCGGGCTAATTCACAGAGCTTTATGTTATTGAAAATTTGGTAGAGGAAAAGCACAGTTAAATTAATCTGGGATAACAATTTCACAGTTTGGTCTGTTATATCAATGAGTAGAGCCCAGAAATTCTCTGTTAAATTTCCTCTTCTAATTTGTAATAGAAACTAACTTGAATTTATAAACTTTCTATTAATAAGTAATTTTTTTCATAACCAATCTCCCTGGAATGTGAAGTGGCTTCATTTGTAACTACAATCTTTTCAAATCTCTGCAACAATTCAGGATGCAGAACTGGATCAATTCACAGGGACAGAAAATAACAAAAACTATTAATTATGATCATAGTATTAAACTGTCAAATAGTCAATATATTTAGGCTCCAAATAAAAGTGTCACTATTCTAGAAAATTTAAACCAATTCTAATATATTTATTTGCAAAAACTATACTGAGATTTATTATAGAGAAATGTAATATTTGTATTTGTCAAAATATTTTTACAGAAAAAAATGATGTTCTCCTGAGAGTAGAAAATTACATAATATACAGAAATTGTGATTTATATTCACTGTTTGCTTTGGTACACTTTCCTCAGTATAACCCAGTGATGGTGAGGGTGGCATTAAATTAATAGCTATTGAATTATTGATTGATTAGACAAGTTGGAAAATGAAAGCAAGTTAAAGAAAACAGAAAATGCACTGACTTCTCAGGACAGATGATCGGAACATTTTAACAATATTAAACAGAAAGAATTTTACAAAAAAAAAAAAAACTTTTATTTTTACATTGAAATGATTATTTATGATTTCACAATAGAGCTTGTATTTATCTCTTTAATACCTAAAACTTTTATTTTCTATTGTATTTTATATGCTTGAGAACACGTTTTATGTATATTCAAATTATATGATAAAATTTCCTCAGACCTCATCATTCTCTCTGTATAAATAGATAGTGAATATTGTCTTCCTCCTTTTATACATAAGAATCCTGAAATCTAGAAAAATGACGTAACATGTCCAAGAAGAACATATGTCCTACAGGAGATGAGGGCAGGACTTGTCCATAGGTCTAACTCTAGTGCATTTGTTTTCAACTACCACACCAAACTTATTCATAAAGAAAAATACAGTGACACCTTACATTATTCCAAGGGGAGGGCACTGCAAAAATTCATTATGACGACATGTTTACTTCTATAAAGAAGTTAAATCACTCCCATTCTAAATTAGTGAACCTACTAAATTTTGGTTCAGGATTTTTCTGATTTCTGATTACTTTTTATTTCATTCCACCTGTGACAGCAAATTAAATAGAGCAGAAACATATATCTGTCATTTGACATGTTATTCTGCAACAAATTCACTTATAGAGGTGTAACATTTAACATTTATATAAAACGACCATCAAGAATGATATGCAGGAAGTCATAAAAATCTTAAACACACATGCACCCCCCCACACAAACATACATGCATACATATTAGATCTAATGGGCATGTGAGATGGTACAGGCACCTGACCATTTTGTGCCAACATAATCAAGAAACTGAACAGGCAAAATTTATTAGCGACATTGAATAAAGATTGTTTAGCCTGGTAGTTGTTTGATAGTTCATATGCTGTATACTTCTGAAATTGAGGGGTTTTCTTTTCTTTCTTTCTTTCTTTTTTTTACTTTGGGTGGTGGGATCACAATGCAATATACAGATCATGTATCATAAAAATATGTAGTTGAAATCTATATAACCTTATTAACCAATGTCAACCCAATAGATTTAATAAAAAATAAAATAAAATTCTTTTTCAGTAGGTAAATTAGATAATTTCCATTTTCATCTGCTTAATTGTTTATAAAATGATACAACATGTATCAGAAAAATGTACATAAACTAAAACAAGGTGCACTGTGGTATAGCATATGTTAATGAAAGGTCCCTACAACTGAAGGGTGTTCTAGGTCCAGGAAGACAGATGGTCTTTCGTGTCTTCCCTCTTCTCAGCTCATTTCAATACACTCACTTCCTGATGTAGCAACTAAGTTGATTTATTATACAGTAAGTAACTGAGTTGTCAAACCTGAGCATTTAATAGTGTTCAGGTTTACACACTGCATCCCAGGTCAAAATTAAATATTATTTATTATACTGAAGTTACAAACTGTCTATTTAAAATGTAGTTTTGCAGCATTTATAGCAAAACCGTTAAGTTTTTGTTTTTGTTTTTTAATGTTTTAAGGTGAAATAACAGTATAGTCATGTTCACAATGCCAAAAAAAAGAAAGAAATATTGCCCCCTGCATATGATCTTATTTTTAATGATTTTTTTAGAAAGAGAGAAATGCAGAGAGAGATAGAAACTTTGGTGTGAGAGACACATCTATTGGCTGCCTCCTGCACACCCGCTATGGGGGATCAAGCCTGCAACCCAGGCATGTACTCTGACCGTGGATTGAACCGGGACCTCTCCGTCCATGGTACCACGCTCAATCCACTGAGCCACACACCAGCTGGGCTGATTCTTATTCTCTAAACTGTGCTTCAATGATAAGTATTAAATGGAGTTACTAGTTAAAAATAGATAATAATAAATGCTAATAAATGTAAATATATTAATATATAAATGTTATTGTCTAATAAAATATTACAAAAAATGCATATTACTTTATCCATAAACTTATAAAAGTGGACAAAATCTAATGGCTTGCTTTACCTTATACATTCATTAAACATCATTGAGATGTACTGAATTTTCTTTTAAAATCTGTTTTCCATACAAATATCTCAAAATCTATGTTTATTTAAAAATTATAGCACATTTCAATTTGAGCACTAAGTTTTTAACAGTTAAAGGGAAATGGGGTCTTAGCAAAACAATAGTTGTAGTAACAGAAAAAAAAATATTTTATATAACCTGAGCTTACACATTAAACTTTAATTTCAATAAAATAAAGTTAAAAATTCAGTATCTCAGTTGCACAAGTCAAATTTCAATTACATGCCTACTAGTGTGCTATGCAGTCTCATACTGGACAGTACAGTTTTAAATAAGATAATAAAAAAATGTGAGTCTATTTCTTTTTTTTTACCCTGACCCAAGGACATTTTTTAATTTTTTGTTCAGATAGAGTGGGAAGAAGAGAGAGAGAGAGAAACATCAACGTGAAAAGGACACATCAAGTGGCTGCCACCTGCACGACCAACCAGGGCCGGGGACAAACTGCAACTGAGGTACATGCCCTTAGCGGGAACAAAACCCGGGTCTCTCTGGACCGCAGGCCGACGCTCTAACCGCTGAGCCAAACCAGCCAGGGCTTGAGTCTATTTCTTAAATAAGTTGCGATTTTTAATAAAATACAACCATATCTGTAATGTTTGTAAGCTTATGAATATCTTTCTGCAATCTTAGCTTCTGAAATGCATTCATATTCACTACGATCATGGATGTACTCCTGAGGTAACACCCTAGTCTTTCATTCTTTCTTAAAATTTATGCAGACACATAACTGCCATTTTTTAGTGACTAATTCAATTATCTCTGAAATCATTTAGTTTAAATTATATTAAAATATTATTCAGAGATTCAATCTATAAAATGGTCACGTTCAATGAACAAGAAAGTACATTTCAATGCTGGTATGTGACAGAAGCAGAGAACATTACCAGGAGCCTGGCTTTGTCTAAGATAAGATTAGCAGATTCTCTGAAGGGAAAGCATGACAGCTAGCATAAAAAGCAATTAAACAAACCACACAAAACTCACTGATCACAGCATCCCATTTCCCCCAAACAATCCAGTCATCTGATATGAGCTCTGTGCTTGAAGGAAGAACTAATGCAAGGATCAAGGAAACAGAAAATTAAGAATTAAATAAATGAATATTAAAGGATTTGTGTTTGCCCTTCTGTTATTGTTTTTCTGAATTTAATATAGCTTCTTGTTAAATGACACAAAATTGATGATAAAATATGAAATTAATTTAATTCCACAAAAATAAAAAAATAAGAAAAAACACTAGGGAGAGAGAGTTTGGAAACAGCAATACAAGGGAACAAAGAATATATTACTGGAGGAAGTAATGGGGATGAATTTACTCAAGCCCAAGTTAAAATTAATAAAAATGTGAAATAATATATGCAGATATAGTACTCTCAGGAGATTAAAGTACATGGAGGAAAAAAAAAACAATTCTGTGAGTCAAATCAGTTTTTTATTTGAATGCTACTTAATATAGCCATTGAAAAGTCACTTCATTTCTCTGACCTTCAATTTCTTCTTTTGTAAAATAGGATACAGGTGTGGGGAACCTTTTTCCTGCCAAGAGCCATTTGGATATTTATAACATGATTCACGGGCCATACAAAATTATCAACTTAAAAATTAGCCTGCTATATTTGGTCAGGCTAAATTGGTGAGGCATGTGATGTTAGCTGGTATTGATTTTGCGTGCCTTATATGTCCGGCAGGCCGGACACTCCCTACCCCTGGTTGAAGGATAGGATGTTGGGAATAGAAATAATATAGGGCAGGACATTCAGAGCCATTCAATAAATAGTAGGTCTGTTTAATAATAACAATAGGTCTTAATAATTGAGCTGTGAATACATTCTTAGTTACATGGTTATTGTGCATTATTTTATCCTTTCAAATAGCTCATGGAATTGAAAGTATTTTCCTCATTTGAGACAAGGAACTCTGCCCTCAGAGATAGTAAGCATCAAGCAAAATTGTCTAAATATAATATTATAAAACAAGGCTTCCTTCAGACACAAAAATACTGCTCTGAAATATACAGTGTGCTATAATTTAGTGCAAATTCACATTCATACATCAGGAGGGAGGTTTAATTTTATATTTAATAATTAAATTTTTAATTATAGACTAAAATGAAGTTAAAGTAATAATATCTACTCATCTACATATTTTTGTATATATTAGTGTAGATATAATACTATATCTATGAGGTAGAGATACAATGCCCATGCAAATAATATTTACTGGAACAAATGCATATTAGTATCCATTTTGGTAAAAAGATGCATTACATATGTATAAGTTTCTTATAAATTTATGTAGCATAACCTTTTCTCTTACAGAACATTCCTAATTAAATTAATTGTATTCATAATGAAACTCTTGATTTGCAGTGGTTTATAATAGAAAATACTGGTTTTTAAAGATATAGATCTTATTGAGAATAGTTAATAAAGGTAATTTTTATTTAGTAGGTTATAAAGATGGAAATTAATGTAAAAGTACAGTTACTCAACTTGTTTTATATGTTTCTATTAGTTTCCAATCTTTTGACTTTAGCACCAGTAATGCCATACAAATTGTTGAACAAGTTGTAAAAATGTGACAAGAGTAGAGGTTGTGGAAATAAATTAGGTATAAAGGCTATTGAAGGATAGAAAACCAAAGAATAGAAACTGTGATTGGTGGGTCACTTTACACAGACATTTGAAATACATTCATTTATTCATTCAACTTACTCAGCAAATATGTATCCAACAACTTTAACCTGGTAGGTACTATGCTAGATTTGCTTTCTTGCACAAGTCAGATAAAGTCACTCACTAGAAACAGACTAAATTTCTTGTTCTAAGAGGTCATGAGACATAGGTGAATGACCACTGTCTATTCTATAGAAGAAATGAAAAATCTGTGAAAAGGTTCAAGGAGAATAATAATTAAAAATAAAGCACAGTCTATATTAGAAAAGTCTGGGAGGAAATGTTGGCAGCAAGTAAATACATTGCAGTATAAAAATAAATGATCATTTCTTTAATTTATAATGGTTGAAGAATCCCAGATTGTTTTATGAAATTAACTATCATCAAATTTTAAAGTAAATTAATTGTATATGATTGTTTGGAGATTTCCAGGATGATTTTGGGGGTTGGGGGTGAGGGGAAGGAACCTGAATTTCAGCAAATATTACAGCTGGGATTTAATTACTCAACACTCTTTACAATTCTGGAAACCTAGTCTCAAATCTAGAGTTCACTATTCATCAGTCTCCAGTCTTATATCTCTAACTATCTCTAGAATATTTCCACATAGATGCCTCATAGTCAATGTGTCAAAACTAAGTAAGCTCTTTATCCTTCTTAATGACCAACACAGCTTCCCTACAAACCTCTAATTCTGTCAAAAACAAGTAAAGACGTGGAAACAACTGAAATGTCCTTTGATGGGAGACTGGATAAAGAAGATGTGGTATAAATATACAAGAAAATACTACTCAGCCATAGAAAAGGTGAAATACTGACATTTGCTACAACATGAATGGATCTTTAGAATATCAGGCTAAGCAAAATACAACAGACAAAGTTAACCATATTATTTCACTCAGATGTGGCATACAAATCTAAAAGCAACAAATGAACAAACAAAAAATCTCATAGACATAGACAATAGTATTGTGGTTACTGGAGTTAAGGGGTTGGGAGGTGGTAGTAAAGTGTAAACTATATGGTGACAAAAGACGACTTGACTTTGGGTAGTGGGCACACATGCAATAGACAGATGATGTATAATAGAATTGTACACTTGAAGCATATATAATATCACCACAATAAGTTTAATTAGGAAAAAAAAAGTCAAGAAACAAAAGGCAACAAACCAAACAATAATTTTATCACTTAGTCTGATATGAGTTTCTTTGCTCTTTTTAGTCCCCATATCCATCCAGACACCAATTCTTACTTATTTGTCATTCACACTAAGTTTTGAATTATGGAACTTTTGAATTTATTTACATTTTCTAATAAAATATATAGTAAAAGTCTGAGAAAAAATGTGAAAAATTATGTGTGTTTTCAAAATTTTTCACGTTTATATATTGACAATATCCTAGATAATGTTGTTTAAAATTGCTATCTTGAAATAGTATTTCTGAAGATGTTGAATAAAACAATTATTTATGCTATTTTGTTGGACTTCTGATGTAGAATATAGTATTGAAACATATATAAAGCGGTCAAAATAACTTACTACAATGACTTTGATGTATATCATATATATAATACATACATTTGTCATGTAATTCATTTAACAAATTTATAAGTAGGTATATTTATTGTAGTCAAGGACTGTAAAGCTTGTAGAATTGGCCAAATTTTCCAAGATTCTGTAATTGATGAGTTTCAAACTAAGTTTTCCTTTTCATCAAAATCTGATACATGGGTGGTTACATCGTCTTTTTGCTATTCTGTCTCTTCAACATAATTTCTAAATGTTCATGTGCCAACATAAATATTTCACACTTTTTCACTTAAGAGTTATATCTCTGTACCCAACTGATCAAATTTTATCACTAGGAGATTTGCTTTCTGTCCACTGTCCACACAGTCGTTAAGCAAGTTCTGATCATCTATACAAACTCCATGTTTCTTACTTCTTCACTTTGAAGAAATAAAGCCAAACTTCCATCATTTATCAACTGGACTATTCCATTGCCCTCCTAACTGCCTACAGATTTCCAGTAATTCACTTACAAAATTTATTTTCACATATCAGCCAGAGTGGCATTTAAAATTATAAATTATATGCCATGGCTGGTTTGGAGTGTCAGCCCATAGTCTGGAGAGACCTGAGTTCAGTTCTCACTAAGGGCACTACCCCGGTTGCAGTTTGTCCCCGGTCCCGGTTGGGGCTGTGTGGGTGGCAGCCAGTCAATGTGTCTCTCTCACATCGATGTTTCTCTCTCTCTCTCTCTCTCTCTCTCTCTCTCTCTCTCTCTCTATCTCTCTCTCTTTCTCTCTCTCTCCCTCTAACTCTATGAATGCAAAAAGTGTCCTCAGGTGAGAATAAAATATATATATATATATATATATATATATATATATATTTACATACATATATATATAAATTATATAATATTACTCCTTTAATGGAACCCAATGTGGCATTTCATTGTACTAATGGTGAATACTCACATCTTGCTTTGATCTACTAAGCCTCTGATCTGGCTTGCTCTGCTTCCCCCATCTTCACCTAGTACTGCTCTTTTTATCACCTCAAATGCTCGTTTTCACATGCTCTCTGTTCTAAAAACTGCCAGCCTCTGCCTCCCCTAATGATGTCTGCACTCCTTATATGTCTGGAAAACTTTTCCCCAAACTCTTTATAGGCTCTTCCTGAATGTCACTTCTCAATGTGTCATCTAATGAGAAAGTATTTGCCAGTCTAACCTTACCAATCATCTCAGAGTCCCACCTGATGTTTTCACAGAATGTGTCTGAATGTGACATGGACTTTTTGTGCATTCGTTCATACTGGGTTGAAGAGGAGCCCTGTGTTCACCTCTTCATCGCAGGCACTGGAACGGGGCCTGACACCCAGTAGGCTATCCATCAGTACTTTTTAATTCATAGATGAAAGGTACCATTAGTCGGAGTGCAAGATTAATTTGTACAGGAAAACACATACATGCACAATAAAAGTTACCCACAGAAGTGCAGCTACAAATGTAAGTATATATTATAATGATAATACTCAGTACTGAGCTGTTATTTTTACTTGATATTTTCAAATAAACATATTCATAAATAACTTATATTAATGGTTTATTTAATTCATGGTATAAAACTATGCATTCACTGTTGTAGTTGATATCAACATTCCATCTATAGCAAAGCAAGTAATTTATACTTGTAAAGTTTGGACAAGAGCATATGAAAGTAACAAATGCTTGGACAACCATGAGCATTTTGTTTAGCTACTTAATAGTCACATACAGTTTTCCACTATCTGATTCACACTGCAGTAATTCTAGTGAAATATATCTTCATAATCAACCAACAAAAAAAAAAGTCTGGAAGGAACCCAAATAAATTAATAATTGCAAGTTCTGCAATAAAAGTCAAAGAGCTTGTGTTTCCCCTTATTGAAGTTGTCACAAATGAAAGATGTCACTTACTGGCAATTTAGAATTTCTTTTTAAATCAATATTCTGCTAAGTATTCTCCTAAAAACTGCTACAAAATTTAGTAGAGAAAACAACTTTAATAAGTCAAAAGCCAAGGAGAAAAAGCAATAATGCAACTGGTTATTTCAAAATAATAGGAACAATAAAGAACTAAATGAACTTAAAAAGTGAACACAAGCGTACATAATGCTTTCTATACATGTATTGAAGTGTCTTTAGAAGGATGAAACCTTGAATATCGTGTCACTGCTGATGGAGAAGAAAGATAGATGTGATCTAATTGAAGTGGACAACAACTTCTATAAGAAAATAAATCATAATGTCATCGTAAACTGTGAATTTACAAATTCATAGATGAATCCTAATTTGTTATCTGACTGGTGAAAGACAATTTGGTCTGATCTGTCTCTAAATAGAGATGAGCTTGTCAGATGACAAAACCATTACATACTTCACCTTCCTCCTAGGATATCTTAAGCCTCTGAAATTTCAAAAATTTAATGAAAACATATATAATAATGAGGTTGGAGGGGAAGAGCAAATTAAAGAGAAAGGATGTACAATTAATAAAACTTTCCTATATTCAGAAAGGTCATATCACATACAAAAATCAGTCTGAGAGAATGAAAGAAGTATTAGGATTTTATTTAAGTTGTAAAAATTAAATAGAATATAGTTCAATAGTCACAGACTTTGGTAGCCTATTTAATCACTAAATTATATACAAAGAAAAAAGTCTGTCTCAATGGAAATGCAGCCTAAAATATGCATAGATAATAGCAGATCACATTATACAAACATTCATGTGTAAAAAATTATTATGAAAAATTCTGTACTGATTTGAGTCTTGTTGTAAAGTAATATTATCACAATATTCATGGCCTGAAAATACTTAAAGATAATTTGTAGGTTTCCCCAAAAACATGAATTAATAATTCTAGGGCCAGCTAAAAAGATTCAGGTTATTTAGCATAGAGGGGATTAGGTGTAAAAAAATCTTATTTTTTTCAATAATGTACACATTATAGTGAAAGGTTATGCCTGCAAAAGCTTTACAGCAGAGAAGAATAATATTCAAGTCTATAAGTTAGCTCCCAATTCATACCTTAAATGAGTTCCTCAGAAGTGTGTGAATGACAAATGATTTGAATTTAAATATTTAAGGCCTAAATTTAAAGTTAAGCAGACAGCTTAAAAGTAGAACATGTATGAAAGAAGCTTTGTTACACTTTTTTCTTCAATGCTTCAATTTGCTGATAATTTGTAAACCATAATGTATGCTTAACAATTTAGCTGTTTGGGTGCTCCAAAATAAGTACTAGAAATACAGTAGGAGGGCTATAGACTTAAATATTCTTGGCAATGATGACATACTGTTTTCTATATATGCATTCTCCTAGAATTATCAATTCCCTTTTTACTCACTGTAATTAGCAAATTTTCAAAATAAAATAAGTTTAGTTGAGAAAATATAGAATATGTGATCCATAATACCAATATATATTTATGCTACTAACAGTGTTATAGGACACTTAGCAGTCCATTCCCATTCTTATAAGGCCTGAATTAGAATGTATTCCAGAACCAAACGAATGAGCTGAGACCACATGTGTATCTTCAGATCTGACAAGCAGAGGAAGGCACTGCTCTAGTAAACAGTCTAGAATATATAGCTTGTTTGGTTTTATGAAAATCTCTCTGACCAAGAAAACTGAAGACAGGGGCAACAGCAGCAAGGACTGCTTCCTCTACTGTCCCAAAGTCATATGAAATGAGTGTGCACTGTCTATGTCACCAATCATATTATATTCCTACAGATAAGAAAGAGGGTCTAGCTGACCGCAAACAATCAAACATTACCAAAAGATACACTAGGTGTATCCAACTTACAGACAGACACCAAAGTTCTACTTCTCCTAGATAATAATAGTAATTCTAGAATAGTAGTCATCATAACTGACTTTATGTAGTTCGATCACATGCTAGGCTCTCCTCTAAACCCATTTTGTGCATGAACTTACTTAATATGCTAAACAACCCTATGAAAAATGTTATCTTCTTAGAAGCATATTACAGAAGGAGGGACACAGGAAACTACAGAAGTTTCCATAGATGACACAGCTAGTGTAAAATGTTAATCGTGAAAGTTTGACTTAGCCCTTGTAATATATTAGTCTCTCTTTATAGATTTGGTCCAGGAAGGCTCTGTTAAACACATACACCTGTGCACAAATTTAGAAAAACTACATTTTCATATAAATACACTGGGACATAGTTCTTTATTTCTTTATGTAGAAATTCTGACTAAAACCTTTAGGTGAGATTTCAATTGGTGCTTTTCTTTTTCTTGCTTAGCCAACAACAACAACAACAAAAACACAAGGAATTTCTTCATCACAAGTGAAGATTTTTTTAAAAATATATTTTTATTGATATTTTTAGAGAGAGGAAGGGAGAGAGAACCATCAATCGGCTGCCTCCTGCATGCTCCCTACTGAGGATCAAACCTACAACCCAGGCATGTGCCCTGACTGGGAATTGAAGCGGGACCTCTCAGGCCATGGGACAATGTTCAGTCCACTGAGCCACACCAGCTGAGGCATTACGAATGAAGATTTTAGCAATATATTGTACAACTAATAACTAAGCTTGTGTATGTGTGTACACATATGTATATGTATATGTGTTGTCATAGCCTATCCACTTCCATGACTTTTCTTTTAAATTCATGATTTTAACCCATTTTATTGTGTTATTTATATATTTATTTTTCAGGGGGGGAAAGGCACAAATCTGTGTTCTTTCTGAAATGAGATCAAATAAGAAAATGTCTTGTAATATCTGCTTTTGTTTTAACCCAATGCAGCAATTACTGTTTCTCCTCACTTAGTTTCTTTCATTTGTGAGTACTCTTAGAATAATACTGAGCATTGTCCAAGACAGCAAATTAAATCAGCTGGAAATTCTCACCTCCAATGGCTGAGATTTGTTTAATTAACCCTAGAACAGTGGCGGTGGCAATAAAATCAGTGACTGTAGCCTGACTCCTTTGAAGGTGGTTTTAAATAGCCTTGGTTATTAAAGACACAAAACTTGCTGACCTACCCCTACAAGAAACAAATGGTGGCTAATATCAAAACTTTTCACACACTTTTGGTATTTGTTTTTGTGAAGGATAAATCCAACTACTACATACAACAAGAGTTAGGACTTCTTTATAAAATATTCATAGTTAATTAAAAACAAGCGATACTCCAACCAGTGGAAAAATCAATGTATTTCAATATTATGGTTTTTTTTATATATCTAATAGTTAGATGTTAGAGCACTAAAAATAAGACAACTGAAGCTTCAGTTTGTTTCTTCAGGACCTTTTAATGTAAAAAATATAATATTTCATGATAAATACGTGGAAAATTATTTTTAGATGCAATGATTCCTCAATGAAATCAAGTTACTTGTAGTGATACAGTTTCATAACATATAAATAGGGTATGTTGTGTTACACTTTTAGTCTTAGTTATAAACTAAAATCAAAATTACATAAATTTCTTGTTTATGTCATTTAAACAGTCTACAAGAAACTCTGGAATCTTTCCTACCTCGTAAAAATCTTGTTTCTTTCTTAGTGTGCATTAATTCAGAACTATGATAACTTGTTTGACATTTTATCTAACAGTAGTAAGTAAGTAAAAAATACATTTTCCTTTGTATCTTTACCACATCAATAATTCTGCACTATCTGTTTTTCATAAAAACAATAAAAATTTAATCTCTAACAGTTATCCTGTAAGTACTTTTTAAACAATTCATGTTTAGTTTTTGTGTATTTTATTTTATTTTTTTTCTTTATTGAATTTTTTTTAGAGAGAGAGAGGAAGGTAGAGGGAGAAAGAAATAGAAACATCGATGAGAGAGAACATTGATTGGCCGCCTCCTGCATGCCCCCCACTGGGGATCAGGCCCACAACCTAGTCATGTGTCCTGACTGGGAATCAAACCATCAACCTCTCAGTGCATGGGTCGATGCTCAACCACTGAGCCACACCGGCTGGGCTGTGTATGTATTTTTAATGAGGCATGACAGCTCTTTCTTTTAAGATGTTTTGTCAATAAGTAACAGAAAATCTATCAATACTGTCTTCTACACAGCAAGAAACTTAGGGATAGCTTATAGTGTGCAATACTGTTACCAAGATCTCAGGCCCTTTTCAGTGATGTGTGATATCAACCTCAGACCCTTTGCTTTTGATGCACTCACCACCATCTGATGGGCACAGGCTGCTGACGTAGCTTCATGCTCCATATTCATAGGATAACTAGGAGGAAGAGGACCAAGCCAAAAGGCTCTCTTACATCCCCTATCAGATAAGAAACTGCTTTCCCAGAAGCCTCCAACAGATTCCATTGAACTTAATGGGAACACTTTTACACATTTAACTGCAATGTAGGAGGAGAAAGTAATAATTTTGTTTTGTATTTTAAATTATTAAAATGGAAGGAAACATGACGAAAGGGGTTAAGATACATCTTTTGGATGTCAGTCTGAACTGTCAACTACAATAAGATCATTCCAATAAGAATTATTCAATTTAGAACTAAGTTCTCAAACAAACACAAAATATAGAGCATTTCCAGAGACTCCAATCACAATAAATAACACCTGAGAGGAGACAGAGATATAAAAAGTATGTATCCCAATGGTAGAAAATTAAGCTTATATTCAAGGGGTAAGGAACATCCAGCCCATGGGCCATAACAAGGCCCCAAAAATCAGTACCAGCTAAAATCACACACCTCACCAAATTAGCCTGACCAAATATAGCAGGCTAATTTTTTTTCCTTATTGATTTTCTAAGAGAGAGGAAGGGAGAGAGACAGAGAGAGAGAAACATCAATGAGAGAGAACATCAATTGGCCACCTCCTGCCTGCCCCCCACTGAGGATTGGGTCTAGACCTTGGGCCTGTGCCCTGACCAGGAATCGAACCAATGACTTCTTGGTACATGAGTCAATGTGCAACCACTGAGCCACACTGGCCAGGCGGCGGCAGGCTAATTTTTAAGTTGATAATTTTGTATGGCCCATGAAGGATATTATAAATATCCAAATGGTCCTTATCAGAAAAAAAAGCTCACCACCCCTGCTGGGTCAGAGCTATTGAGTAAAGCTGTCAATTCATACCAGAGAGCCTTTAGAAACCTCAAGAATGAGGTACATTTTACAGCTGAAGTCGGTTGGACGTGTATGTAAGCCAAAGAGAAGGTGTTTGCAAGCAACTTCATGGGAGCAGGTGGGCCTCAAACCCTCACCAAGGCCACTTTCCTCCTTCTCCTGTCCCTGGAAGGAGAAGCTACATCCTCCAGAGGGTAGAGGAGATGAACCAGAGCACAGATAAAGGGAATAGCAATACTTGAAATGAAACACAAAATTTGAATGGAAGACTATATAGTGAATAGTGATTAATGGAACCCCTACCCCCTAGTTTGGCTCTGGAAATCCAACAAGCCAACTTCTACCAGTAGATGGAAAACTGAATGATCCTTTGATATAGAAGCTAAAATGTCTGAGAGAAAAGGTCAGAGTATTGTGAGAAGTTTTTATTAAACTGAAATAGCCAAATATCTCCAGATACTTGTGGAAAATCTCCACCAGGTAAGATAATCACCAAAATAAAGATAACACAAAATGTAATGCAGAAGAAATAGCAACAAAGCAGTGAATAAATAAAATATAAGTGCTACAATCAAAGAACATTCATAAAATAAAAATAGTAGGCTGTAGAAAACATAGGACCAAAAATTATCCTAAAATTTAAAAAATAGTAACAGAAATAAAAAATGAGTAAACAGATAGGAATGTGACATTAAGATTTTCAGAAAACATGGAAATTACAATGGGCAAGAGATTTTGAAGAGCAGTCCAGAAGGACTAAAAAAAAGCCTACTAATAAGAGTTGTAGTAAGACAAAGGAAAAAAAAAAAGATGGAACAGTAATTTAAAAAAATAATACCTCTTTCTTTCTTTTTCCCCCCAGAATTGAGGATTAACATCCTCTGCCAAGGCTTATTCCTGTGAGGTTTCAGAATTTTATAGATAAAAACAAAGCTCTGAAAAGCAATTCTGAGAAAAAGATCATTCTTGTCCAACAAATCCATGATAAAAAGGCCATATGCTTTTCCATAAACCACTATGATGCAAACATAAGACAAGAACAAAGACTTTTCAGAACTACAAAATTACATATGATCTCTTTGTTTCTTTTTAAAGAAAAATATAAGTTCTACTCCATCAAAATGAGAAAGTAAATGAAGATGGAGGAAAACATGAATTCCAGGTACTAGAAAAAAACAACAGGTGAGGGACAGAGGGGATTCTGGGCTGATCAGGATCCCAGGACTGCCCACCAGTTTCTTCAGTCCATTCTGGAGGGAGCAGGAAGGGAAGAGCACTGGAAGGTGTGTCTCCGTGAGTCACAAACTTGAGAACTAGGCAGACCAGATCATCTGACAAAATTCACTATCTAGAAAATTATACAGAGACATCCTTTAGACACTGAAAGATGTAACCTTACCTTAAAAATAAATAGAAAATTAAGAAAATAATATAAGGCATATACTAACTCCAGAAAGAAAAAAAAAAAAGAAATTAAAAAAAGTAAATAAAACCTATTGGCTAAAGAAAGTCTTAAGAGTGGAAAACTTTTATATAGTTATGTAAATAACACTGAATATAGTTTTAACCAAAAATTTATGAGGAGGATACAGGAGTCAAAAGTGCATGTGTTAAGACAACCAATATCTCCATCTACCAAAAGAAGCTGACACAAATGATGTCTAAAATTGGCAAATCAATAGATAGAATAGTTTAAAATTTTTATTTGTTGCTTTTAATGTGCGGTAATTCGGAGACAGAGAACAAAACTGGTTTTTGCTATTCATATTATATTCTTAACACTTGACTGCTGCATTTTACATGGTGGATTATTATACTTCATTGACAAAAAAAAAAAAAGGAATTGATGCAATCCATCATATTTAGCTTGAAATTTAGCTATAACTACTAATATTTGAGGTTCTCATATTTTATATTCTAAAGAACCAAGTGGCTTATTATTAAAATTTGTTTTGTTTTGGAATGGTTTGATAAAACAGATGGTCTTAGGCTGCTGTTTACAAGCATTCTTCTCCAAATAATACATATTGTTCTGCATAGAGTGTATGCCCAAGAGATGAAAATTCAAATGGGATACAATCATAATTGTAATAATATTCTTTTTTGTATTGATTTTTGAAAAATATACATGTGCTTCACAATATTTTTTAAAATTGTTTTATTGAATTTTAGAGAGAAAGGAAGAGAGAGGGAGAGATTGAAACATCAGTGAGAGAAACATTGATTGGTGGCCTCCTGCACACCCCCTATTGGGGATCAAGCAAGCAACCTGGACATGAGCCCTGACCAAGAAAAAACCAGTGACCTCTTGATGCTTACCACTGAGCTCCATTACCTGGGCACTACACAGTAACTTTAATTACATGTTAAACAAAATGCTTTAGTGGTGATAAGCATGTTTGCTTTGAACTCAACTCTGTTGTTTCAGATTACAGTTCCCTCACTTTCTGTGTGATCTTGGCCAAGTTACATGGCTTCTGTCTGCCTTACTACTTTATTTATTTATTTATTTATTTATTTAAATTTATTTATTTATTTTGTTACAAATGTTTCTCCTATTTCCCCCACTGATTCCCTCCTCCCCCCCCACACACGCTCTCCCCAGCTTTGTTGTTCATGTCCGTTGTTCATGCATACATGCATATAAGTTCTGTGGTTTATCTTTCCCCCACCCCCTCTTCTAGGGGTAGTCAGTCTGTATCACACTTCCACATCTCTGGAGCTACACCATTCCTCAGACTGTTATGTTCATTATATTCAACAAATAAGTGAGATCATATGATACATGTCTTTCTCTCTTTGGCTTGTTTTGCTTCAGATGACACTTTCCAGGTCCCTCCATGTCGTCTCAAAGGTTAAGAGATCTTTCTTTCTTACAGCTACATAGTACTCCATTGTGTATATGTACCACAGCTTTTTTATCCATTTGTCTACTGATGGACACTTGGACTTTTTCCAGATCTTAGCTATTGTAAATAGTGCTGCTACAAACATGGGGGTACATTTATTCTTTCCGATTGGTGTTTCAGGTTTCTTAGGGTATATTCCAAGACGTGGCATCACTGGGTCAAATGGTAGTTCCATTTTTAATTTTTTGAGGTAACACCATATTGTTTTCCATAGTGGCTGCACCAGTCTGCATTTCCACCAGCAGTGTACTAGAGTCCCCTTTTCTCCACACCCTCGCCAACACTTGCTGTTTGATGATTTGTTGATGGCGATCATTCTGACAGGTGTGAGGTAATACCTCATTGTTGTTTTAATTTGCATCTCTCTGATGATTAGTGATGTTGTGCATTTCTTCATATGTCTCTTGGCGATTTGTATGTCCTGTTTGGAGGGGTGTCCATTTAGTTTCTCTGCCCATTTTTTAATTGGGTTCTTTGTCTTCCTTTTGTTGAGTTGTATGAGCACTCCACATATATTGGAAATTAACCACTTATCTGATATATCATTGGCAATTATGCTCTCCCATACAGTGGGTATCCTTTCCGTTTTCATAATTGTATCTTTTACTGTGCAGAAGCTTTTGAGTTTGATGTAGTCCCATGTGTTCATTTTCTCCTTTGTTTCTATTGCCTTAGGTGACGTGTCAGTGAAAAGTCTGCTGTGTATGATGTCTGAAATTTTGTTGCCTACATTTTGTTCTAGGATTTTAATGGATTCATGAGTCACATTTAAGTCTTTTATTCATTTTGAGTTTATTCTTGTGTGTGGTGTGAGTTGATAATCTAGTTTCATTTTTTTTTTGCATGTAGCTGTCCAATTTTCCCAACACCATTTATTAAAGAGGCTGTCTTTACTCCACTGTATGCTCTTGCCACCTTTGTCAAATATTAATTGGGCATATTGTTTTGGGTCCATTTCTGGGTTCTCTGTTCTGTTCCACTGGTCTCTATGCCTGTTCTTGTGCCAGTACTAGGCTGTTTTGATTACAGTGGCTATGTAGTATAACCTGAAATCTGATAATGTGATCCCTCCTACTTTGGTCTTCTTTTTCAAGATTGCTGTGGCTATTTGGGGTCTTTTTTGGTTCCATGTAAACTTTTGAGGTATTTGTTCTAGTTCTGTGAAGTATGCCATTGGTATTTTGATGGAGATTGCATTGAATCTATAGATTGCTTTGGGTAGTATGGACATTTTAATGATGCTAATTCTTCCAATCCATGAACCATGTGCTTCCACTTTTTTATATCTTCCTCTATTTCTTTTTTCAATGACCTGTAGTTTTCTGCAAATAGCTCCTTTATTACTTTGGTTAAGTTTATTCCTAGGTATCTTAATTTTTTTGCCACAATGGTAAATGGGATTGTTTTCTTAATTTCTCTTTGTGTGAGTTCATCATTGGTGTATATGAATGCCATTGATTTCTTGACGTTAATTTTGTATCCTGCTACTTTCCCTAATTTATTTATTGAATCTAGTAAATTTTTGATGGAGTCTTGGGGTTTTCTACGTATAGTAACATGTCATCTGTGAATAATGACAGTTTCACTTCCTCCTTTCCAATTTGGATCCCCTTTATTTTTCCTTCCTGTCTGATTGCTGTGGGTAAGACTTCCAGTACTATGTTAAATAAGAGTGGCGAAAGTGGGCATCCCTGTCTTGTTCCTGTTCTTAAGGGAAATGCTTTTAGTTTCTAGAAGTCCATTGAGTATGATGCTGGTTGTAGGTCTTTTATATATGGCCTTTATTATGTCGAGATATGATCCCTCTATTCCCACACTGCTAAATGTTTTTATCAGAAATGGATGCTGGATTTTGTTGAAGGCTTTTTCGGCATCTATTGATATGATCATGTGGTTTTTATTCTTCATTTTGCTTATGTGGTGTATCCCATTTATTAATTTGCAAATGTTGTACCAGCCTTGCACCTCTGGGGTGAATCCCACTTGGTCATGGTGAATAATGTTTTGATGTGTTGCTGGATCCGATTTGCTAATATTTTGTTCAGGATTTTGGCGCCTATGTTTGTAAGAGATATTGGCCTGTAGTTTTCTTTCTTTGTAATGTCTTTTTCTGGTTTTAAAATTAGAATTATGCTGGCCTCATAAAACAAGTTTGGAAGTCTTCCTTCTTCTCGAATTTTTTGAAATAGCTTGAGGAGAATGGGTGTTAGTTATTTCTGAATGTTTGGTAAAACTCCCCCGTGAAGCCATCCAGTCATGGGCTTTTGTTTGCTGGGAGAGTCTTGATTACATCTTGAATTTCTTCTGTTGTTATTGGTCTGTTCAAGTTTTCTATCTCTTCTCAGTCCAGTTTTGGGAGACTGTGTGTTTCTAGAAATTTGTCTATTTCAGTTAGATTTTCAAATTTGTTGCCATATGTTTTTTCACAGTAGTTGTTAATGATCTTCTGTATTTCTGTGGTATCAGTTGTTACTTCTCTTTCATTTCTGATTTTGTGTATTTGAGTTCTCTCTCTTTGTTTCTTGGTGAGTCTAGCTAAGGGTCCATCAATTTTGTTCATCTTTTCGACAAACTAGCTCTTTGTTTCCTCGATTCTTTGAATTGATTTTTTGGTCTCTATGTCATTTATTTCTGCTCTGATCTTTACTATTTCCTTTCTTCTACTTGCTCTAGGGATTTCTTTTTGTTTGCTTTCTAGTTCTTTAAGTTGTGAGGTTAGATAATCTATTAGATATTTTTCTTGCTTCTTGAGGTAGGCCTGTAGTGCTATGAACTTCCCTCTCAGAACTGCTTTCACTGTATCCCACAGGTTTTGTGTTGTTGTGTGTTCATTTTCATTGGATTTCAGGAATTTTTCAATTTCTTTCTTGATCTCCTCGGTGACCCATTTGTTGTTTAATAACATGCTATTTAGCTTCCATGTGTTCAAATGTCTTTGCATGTTCTTGATGCAATTGATTTCTAGTTGCATGCCATTGTGATCTGAGAAGATGCTTGATATGATTTCAATCTTCTTGAACTTGTAGATATTTAGTTTGTGTCCTAACATGTGGTCTATCTTTGAGAATGTCCCATGTGCACTTGAGAAGAATGTGAATTCTGTAGTTTTGGGGTGTAATTCTCTGTAGATATCTATTAAATCCATTTGGTCTAGTGCTTAATTCTCTGTAGATATCTATTAAATCCATTTGGTCTAGTGCTTCTTTGAGAGTCTCTGTTTCCTTGCTAATTTTTTGCCTAGAGGATCTATCCAGTGATGTCAGTGGCGTGTTGAAGTCCCCTGCTTTGATTTATTGCTATTGTTTTCTCCTTTGAAATCTTCCAGAAGATTATTAATATATTTTGGTGCTCCTATATTGGGTGCATATATGTTTATCAGGGTTATATCTTCCTGTTGGACAGAATCTTTCAATATTATGTAGTGGCCTTCTTTGTCTCTAGTTATGGTCTTCATTTTTGAAATCTATTTATCAGATATGAGTATTGCTACCCCAGCTTTTTTTTCCTTTCTGTTTCCTTGGAAGATTTTTTTTACATCCTTTTACTTTCAACCTATGTGAGTCTTTTGTTGTGAGGTGGGTCTCTTGTAAACAACATATAGATGAGTCATGTTTTCTTATCCAATCAGCTACTCTGTGTCTTTTTATGGGAGCATTCAATCCATTTACATTTAAGGTGATTATTGATATGTATTTATTTATTGCCATTTTTGTTTAGTGTGGTTATATTTTTCTTCCCATTTCTCCTGCTCATTACAGCAGTCCTTTTAACATTTCTTGCAGTGCTGGTTTGGTGCTAGTATATTCCCTTAGCATTTTTTTGTCTGGGAAGCTTTTTATTGGACCTTTTATTTTGAATGATAGCCTTGCTGCGTAAAGTAATCTTGGATTCAGATCTTTGTTTTTCATGACCTTGATTACCTCATGCCATTCCCTTCTGGCCTATAGTGTTTCTGTTGAGAAGTCAGCTGAGAGAACCTTTTGGGGTTTTCTTTGTAGGTAACCTGTTGCTTCTCTCTTGCTGCTTTTAGAATTCTCTCTTTGTCTTCAATTTTTGGCATTTTGATAACTATGAGTCTTGGTGTGGGCCTGTTTGGGTTCTTCTTACTTGGGGTTCTCTGTGCTTCTTGATCTTGAATGCCTTCTTCCTTCACCAAAGTAGGAAAGTTTACTGTCACTATTTCTTCAAATATATTCTATAACCCTTGCTCATTTTCTTCTTCTTCGGGGACTCCAATGATACAAATGTTATTACGTTTCCAGTTGTCCTACAGTTCTCTTAAGCTGTCTTCCTGCTTTTTAATTGTTTTTTCCTTTTGGTTTTCTGATTGGTTGATTTTTTTCTACCCTATCTTCTAATTCACTAATCTGGTCCTCAGCTTCCTCTACTCTGCTATTTAGACCTTCCAATGTGTTCTTTATTTCTGTTATGTCATTCTTCATATCTACTTGGTGGTTTTTAATTTCCAACTGGTTGATTTTCGCTGTGTGCCTTACTTCTCTCATATGTAATAACACAATATTCATAGACCCGAATCATAGTTTTTTTGGGGAATTATATTAGATAATTCACATTAATAACTTAGAATGACACTTGACAGCAGTAAGAGATTTATGATTATTAGCCATATTATTATCATTTCCAGGACAAGACACTTTATGAGTCTGATAAAGAACAGCTTGAGAAAATTGAAAAATTATTACAATTTTTTATCCTTCCTACTTTTTTCTTATGTTTTATCATTCCATACTTATTTAATTCTTAAATTCCTTTGTAAATATGAATTACTATTAAGTTTGTTAACAAGACAAAACAACATTAAAATGAAACAAAAGACAGCTTTCTTGAGCTCAAGTTTTTAAACAGTTGTATCATAATGTACTAATTATATACACATACTCACATATATAAGATTCATAGTAACTTAACACCATAAAAGTCAAAATCATCCAAATTGTAGTTCACTCTGAAGGATTACTTAGCCAATGAAGTGAATCCTCAGTACATTTCCAGGAAATCTGTTATATATGTTTGCTTTCTAATTACTAGTAGAATTTCCATCACTTAGGTTTTAAAGTGATATATAGAAATTTTATTGTAAAATTTCCAAATAAAACTAAATACCATTATAGCTTTTGATGTTATGGATCCCTCACCTCTTACAGAAAGATAAACTGATAAGAATTTACAGAGCTCTTAAGAGTGTGGGTTCTCATAGAAAATCCCCCAGGTCTGTGATTTCATCAAATTTTTTAGATCTCTTCTTTTTTTATTTTAAATTTTCTTTTCATTATTGATTTTTTTTTTTAGAGAGAGAGAGAGGAAGGGAGAGAGATAAAGAAATAGAAACATCAACATCGATGAGAGAGAACATTGATTGGCAGCCTCCTGCATGCCCCCGACTGGGGATCAGGCCCACAATCTGGGCATGTGCCCTGACTGGGAATCAAACCGGCAACCCCTTGGTGCATGGGTTGATGCTCAACCACTGAGCCACACCAGCCAGGCAAATTTTTTAGCTTTTTTAAAGTCTCATCTTCCTGATCTAGACAGTGGAAATTAATACAGATTCTATCTCACTGAATTTTCACAGTAATTAAATGAAATAGTACTAAAACTGTTTAGAACAGTGCTCGGACAACATTAATTGCTATTTCACTGGCAGATTAAAGTACAGCAATCACAAAACTACACCAATGAAAACTTTTGAAAGGTTTTTAACTATTTTTATTTAATATTTAAGTTTATATTCAGCCAAAAAGTTAAATGTCACTTACAGATGATATGATACAATACATAAAAATAATTCTGAATTTGTTCAATTTAGACTGAGTTCAAAAGACTCATCTAAGAATTTAGAATAACTACACAGTAGAGACAAAAATGTAACTCAGCTTGTATCTAATGTTTTTAATTTTACAAAGGAAAAATTATCATAAGATAGACAGGACAATTAAAATAATCACAGGATATCATCCTGCAAAGTTTATTTTACACAAAGAAATATTTGGGGAATAGAGAGGAATTTGATATCATAACAAATATAATACATTATATTTAACCTACAATCAAGAACATTTTCCACTATGAATAAGAATTCTAGGACTTTATTACTGATACGTGTTAATTTTTTTTTAGAACTGATATGAGCAATTGGTAAAATTGGTTATGCATTAGAGATAGAATTGACATCATTCTAGATTCCAATTCTGCACAATTTCTCCCCAGGAATATTTCCATTTTACTCTTTCTACTGAGTTCCTATGTAATGTAAGAATAGTTTATGCTTGTTTCTAAGGTAAACACATGTTGTGAACAGCACCAGGTTTGGACACAGTTCTGGATTCCTACTCCAAATGTAAATGATATTGAAAAAGGAACTGAACTCAATAATTGATTTAGAAATGCAAATTATTAAAATTAGTCTATTTAATTCCAAGAACTAGCCCCCCTTTTCACTTAACTCTCTTCTACTTCTCTCCTCTTGTTCCTTTTATTGTGGCTCCTCTCACATTACTGTCACTGACTCATTATTTTCAGGAAGTATATGAATAATTTTTGTTAATTTTTAAGAAGTACTTAGTGTTAGGTATTCAAGGTCATGACTCAAAGGGATTAACACTATTTAATCCTAATCTTTCAGGGATAAATCTATATGCACAATGTAACATTTAGTATTATTTTGGAATTTTTAATTTACTAATTGACAGGTGCCTCTTTTTCTAATTAGAGAACCTGCAGTGTGTTTACCCAGTGTGCTGTAACACAGAACATATATAAGCATAATAGACCACAAAATTAGTAAGTATTCAGTAATTGTTTTGCTGTCTTGCCTTTGCATTATTTTTCAGACATATTGAAAAATACAGCAAGGGAAAGTAATAAAAAAAAAATTGAAAAGTACAATCATTAGTTATTTCCTCACCATCTATGGTAACAGGCAATCCCTCGAAGGTAGCTGTGCACATTTTTATGTAGTGGAGATAGAATCTTCTATCGTCTCCCAAGGGAAAAACCTATAAAATATTGATGTTCCAGAGGGGAGTGTAAAATAACACAAATGCTCTTCTATCTCTTCACTGATAGCTCTGCTTCCTTTTCTGAGTATGTTCTCATCCAATCTTTCTCCTCAAGGGAGGCCGTGATATTCTGCTTTGCAGTCTGACTCACCGCAGTGTCCATTCAGAATTCCTGTGGACTCCTGCCACTCGAGCTGGGAGCCTGAGCTGCTGCTTCCCAGCGCTGCCCTGCCTTGCTATTCCAATGACGGGTTCGGACAGGTTGGCACGCCTGTGACTGCCCCTCCCGAGGGGCCTCGGTCCCAGGGGAGGACGTGGGCCAAATAAGTGACCATGCTCTTTAAATTATAGCGTAAGGAAAGGCCAAGCAGAGAAAAAGGCAAGAATAACAGCATCCCTTTATTTTAAAGATATGAACTCATTCTGCATTCAACTTCACAGATGTACCAAAATGAAGCACTAAATCATTAATTTGATCAATTTAATTATTTAATCCAACAAAGGAAACCTCTAATGGAAATGATAAACTAATACTTATCTATGGTCAAGTTTGAGTGACTTTAGGAATTTGTGTGACTTTAGGACTTTAGTCACTAAGCTGAGTGACTTTAGGAATTTGTCATGTTCGCCCTTTTACTTCGCTGTTTTTAACATCTCTTAACAGATTTCATAAACAGGTGCAGGAGACCAAGGAAGATGTGGCTTTTATGTTTTCCCACCAGCCTGACGTGCAGAAGACTGAAAGACCGAACTACTTTAGAGAAAACAGGAACTGCATTTTGCATAAACTTTAATGTAATTGGAGATTTTTACAGTAATTGTGACATTTATTTAAAAATCACAGTGAAAGGAAATAGTCACACTAGATAACCCTAGGTAACATTGTATAACAAATGTTTTACTCTAATGATAAACAAAGACTAATATGTGAAATGATTATGACAACTGTAGTGTGTATTTGCTCAGGATTTTGATAATAGTTAAAGCTCACTGTAAAGGAACCTCTATTTTACATTTTGATACAAATATTTCTTATAAAGAACTCAATATCTGTGCCATTTCTTCACTCCTCACAGAATTTTATTGAAAAATTGATCACTTCAAGTGTATTTAATCCTTATGGGGGGAATAAAGAGACAATAAATTTATAATTGTTTCTACAAACATTTTTTTAGTTTGTTTTAGCACACAAACGGTGGACAGAATGCGTGTAATAAATCGGTTGTAAGATCAGAATAGCAGGTATATTTTTAATCTAATTATTTGGCTAAAAATTAAACAAATATTAATTGTATTCTGTGAAGAAAACTAGTACTTAATCCCTGCCATGTTATAAAAGTCTCAAATTATTGGGCATTTTTTTTTTATGTGGCAAACGTATCATTAAACAATTTACCCACATCAACTCATATTATGTTCATGGCCTGAGGTGGGTGACATGGTTGCCATTTACAAATGGGTGAACTGAATTTCAGATGGTTTAAGAGAAAAGCTGTGGTCACACAGCACCGGGGTCTTTGATTCCAATTCTATCACATGACTGCCATCTCCAGACTGGTTTATTACCAGGAGTGAATCATGCTAAGACTGTGGGGCTGAGGAGCGATTACCCATATATCTTGGGAAGTTTCTCCATTTACCCATTCTGTGGCCTTATGTAGTTGATTACCATCTATGTAATTTAGACTCCTCATGTGTAAAAATATTTTCTTGTAGCCCAGATTTATTTAATTCAGATCACATGCCTTTGAAGAAGTAAGACTCTATTTAATTCTTAATATAATTGGAATGAGTAAGCTTTTTTTTTATTATTATTACTTTAGGGTATTAAAAGCCAAAGTTAAACAGATGGAGAGCCAGAAGTGAATATAAAATTGACAAATAGAACCAATACCCAAAATATAAATCGAAACCCCCTCGGGATTAAATTCCACAATGGCTGTCATGTAATTAAATTTTTTATCTCTCATGGTTTCTAACTATTTTTGATACTTTTTAAAATTTTCTATTTTATAATAACATAATACTTTCAAATTTTAAAAATGCCATATGGTAAGTCTCTATAAATACCATATGAAGAAACACTAAATGCTTCAAAAATTTTTTTTTAATGACAAAATTTCTATATTCATTTCTCCTTAAGGAATAAATGCTGTTTGAAGGAAAGACATGCTGTTTGACCATTAATGTATACGCTATGCACTTCACTTATATTTTATAGCTAACTATATTTCTAACAATTCTTATTTTAAAAAGTTTATAACCAGTTTGGTGAATTTAGAGCAAAGGGGGTTCTGCCAGAAAGTACCTCATATGCCAGGCACAGTGCTAGAAACTTCCAGTTGACTGTTTTATTTAATTCTAATAACAGCCCTGTGAAGAAATCATGTTTGTTCAAGGGAAATGAATGTGTCAAAAGGTTAACTAAATTGTTCTCAAACCTCTAACCATTAAGTGATAGAAGCTAACTAAAATCTAGACACACTGGCTCAAAATTCTCAGTGATACTCACTGTTTTAGAATACATTTTGATTTCTTTAAGCACACATAATTGTTGGAGTGTTTACTGAATCATATTGAAAACAAGCAGAAGGCGGGTTATAAAGATAATTAGTGCAGGTGTTAGTCCCTTAATTACCAACATTCAAGTTTCCTAAACTACTAGTTAATTTTTTCCCAGGGATTGATCTTATGTAGATTCTAATACGGATTTGACATTGAGACAGAGAGAGAATTCGGTCATCAGAAAGGAAAGTTAGACTCCTTGGGGATGGGCTTGAGATGGGAGAAAAGGGAAAACTAGTTAGTACAGAATGGATTTAGGTAAAACAGTTGTTATGAATATTTGTTGAACTCATAAACAGTGAATGCCACTGTGTTAGTTTGCTAGGGGTGCCATCACAGATAGCACTGACTAGACGGCTTAAACAACAGAAATTTATTTTCTCATAGTTCTGGAGGCTGGATGCCAGAAGTCAAGGTGTCTACAGGTTTCATTCTGAGGCCTGTCCCCTTGGCTCGTATTTGGCCACCTCCTTTTGTCTTCCCCTTTTTTCTTCTCTGTCTATATTGTCTGTGTCTTGATCCCCTCTTCTTATGAGAACACCAGTTATATTGAATCAAGGCCTACCATAAGGACCCTATTTTAACTTAATTACCTCTTAAAAAGCCTATTCGACAAATATAGTCACATTCTAGGTACTGGATTTAGGGCTTCAGCACATTAAGTTTGGGGGGACATAATTCAACTAAACAGTCACTATGCTAAGTTCTATATTAAATATAAAAATTAAATAAATATGAATTGGCCTTCAAGAAGTTTCCAGACCTGTAGGGGAATGACTGTCTCAAACAAGAGTCTTATTTCCAAACAAGGTCATTTTATAGATGTCACAGAATTTTCTTTCTGCAACAAAAACTAGTGATGCTCCTATCTCACTTAAATCAAATCTTTTTAGTGGGCTCCCATAACTTAGAGGCGAAGTTCACGCTCCACAGCATAATAATTAAGGCCCTGGCTTATTATTTCCATCCTTACATGGTATAGTATCAGCATCTCCCATGGCACCTCCTCAGTCTCTGGATCTCTCTCAATCAACAGCCATTAATATTTTAACAACACTGAACTTGTTCATATTTCCCTCCTGTGCTATACTTTCCCTTTCACTTGAACACCATTTGCTCTACTGTGGAATGCCTTTTTCCATTTCCGGTGTGAGACAGGTACTCGCTGCTCTTCACAGTTGTAATTCTTTTTGTTTTTTTGTTTGTTTGTTTGTTTGTTTTCTAGGCTGTTTCCCAGCTTTTATTTTCTTTCAATTTCATGGAGACACATCACTGATTCTAATCATGGAACTAGGGATATAAGTGATATGAGCCATTTCAGAATAAAGACTTTTGAAGAAAATAGTTTGTCCTCCTCTGCCAGCTGAGTACAAGCAGCAAGGGCCTGAGGGATGCACCAGGGAGATGTGTCACCTATTGACCTAGAGTAACCTACATTTATGAGAGGAAATAATACTTCCATAGTGTTTGAGATATTATATATATCTAGGTTTATATGTTCATTTTAGCTTATACAACCAAACAATATATCCAACTACTAAATTATTTTTTCTTGTATTGTTGACAGTATTAAAGATGTCTCCTTTCCACCCCCACACACAATCCTTGATTGTATTAAATAACCAGCTCAAACATTATTTTCCATGTAGTCTTTTATCCAAGTTTCTAATGAACCACATACAATGTAGACCTAGAAAGGAGTAACAAATATAAGGCATTGTAAAAAAATATCAACAGGAATTAATAATGAATTAGATAGTCTGAGGGGATGAAGAGTGCATGACATATGAATGGAAAATAAGGTCTTAACATGTTAAGTTTTGACCTGTTAAATTTCAGTTGGAACATTCAACTAGACATATCTCACCACTATTAATAAATATAGAAAAGTTGATATTAAATATATATCTATTATTAATCATCTAAGAAAAAAAGGCAAGTCTGTATGAAAAGATGAACTATATAAGGGAGAAATGTGGAGGAAAAGAGAATATAGCCGACTATAGAATTTTAAGGATTTTGAAATTCAGAAAGACCAGTTAAGAAATTCCAAAAGAGTATTGTATTATTAAAGCAGGATAAATAAATAAAACATTTAGAAAGGAAGAATCTCACATGAGAAGAATGTAAGTTCATGGAGCATTGATTAAAATCCTTGTGTTGAACGATCATTAGTATGAGTAAGTTCTCTGAGAGGAGGGACACTTATCTGTGAGCTGCTACATCCCAGTATCTAGCACAGTGCTTGACCCATGAGAGACAGTCAATAAATAAGGACAAATCAGTGGATTAAAACATTTGGAGAGCACAGCTTCATCGAATCATTGAATTAATGAAAACAGACACTAGATTACAGGGCCTTAGGGGAAAAATCAGATCAAGCTACTTGATCGTGTGTGTCAAAGTGAGAGTTTGAGACGCTGTGAGGAGTGAAGGTTTGAAAAAAGTGGAGGACATTTTGAAAATAAATTCCTTGTAAGGGGCCTTTTCAAGCAATAAGTAAAATCATGATTAAACGGATTTAAATAGTAAATCAAATAGAATCTCTTACAGTATATTTTCTAAGAATCTGATAATATGGAGGTTAAATTTTGTGATAAAGCCAGCAGGTAGCAGATTACCTGGAATACAGAAGAAATTTAATAAAGCATTGATGATATATGTAATAAGTTAATCAATGAAGTGGTAGATAAACTGTTGATATAAATGCAAATGTTTTGTTTTTTTTAATTAAGTTTTAGAGAGAGAGGAAGGGAGAGGGAGAGAAAGATAGAAACATTGATGAGAGAGAACACTGATTGGCTGCCTCCTGCATGCCCTTCACTGGAGATCAGGCCCACAACCTGGCATGTGCCCTGACCGGGAATCAAACTGGCAACCTCTTGGTGCGTGGGTTGATGCTCAGCCACTGAGCCACACCAGCCAAGCTATTTTATATTCTTTAGTTAAGTATGTTCTGGTTTCTGGGGATACACATACAAACCAGGTTTTCCTAATTAGACTCTGTGGCTCAACTTTTTCAGGGAAGACTCATATGTATGAATCAAGACACTTTTCATCCAATAAATACACTAGAAAAGGTGTCAGTGTGTCAGCGTGGCTTCAAGCATTCAGGGAAAGCAGGGTTAAAAGCCCCTACAGAGTGTCTGTGGATCCCTTCCCTATGAAAACTGTCAGGTGTACCTGGAAGCAGTTGCATCGTGCAGGAGGCAGTCCCATGGAGTTCTATGGGTCCTCCTGCACAGCCACTGAACTACCTCTCTGGCTCTCCTAGGGATTCTTCAAAAAATCTAGAGCCCTTTAAGGAAGTGATTATTTGACTAAACCAACTAGAATACATTCTGTTTATGCAACAGTGAATATATCAACAATTCAAATAAAAATGTCATTTTTGCCTATTATATTGTCATTCAAAGTGCTTGAAGGCGAAAACCGTTGACATGTCAGTGTGCATTTCATGCAACTGTTCCGGGAGATCACAGAATCTTGTCAGTCAGTTACTCTTTGTATCTTCAGAGCTAACAACAGTATGTACATGATATACTAAAAGCAGTCAGTAAATACATGCTGCTGGAGTGTAGCAGTTAATGAGTGAATACTTCCAAAAGTCATGTCCATCGGAAATACTCTGACAGATATTGCTTAAAAAGGGAATGTTATCATATCCTTTAATATACTTACATATCAAGCCTGCAAACTTCTAGTTACCCTGTGTGAACTAGCAAGCTCAAGTGTGGCTAAGGCAGGTCCTACACCTAATATTCTACAAAATGGCTGGATATTCCAGCTGGGAGAACATTAATATAACACTTGGTATAGCCACTCTCCATAGTGTACCTAACGTAGAGTGACTAGAAGAAGGGAGGCTCATCCTGTCTCCCAACTCCCACATAATACACATGGAATATCAAGAGTGGGAACAAAGAAGAAAAATAGCAACGACACTTTCTAAGGTACTCAAGTATTACTGATATCCATAAATACAAGTTTTAAAAGTTGTAAAAGTTTGGTCAAAGGTAAATCAAATAGTATAGTTATTTAGGTAACATTAAATGATAATTTTTGCAAATTATTTTATCATCATTATTATTGTTACCATTATTGTTATTAATACTGCCTTTTGGCTAGGATTAGCCTAAATTCTCCTTGTTTTCAGAGATTTTTTTTTTTTTTTTTAATTCTCACCGAGGACATTTTTCCATTTTTTATTCAGACAGAGCGGGAAGGAGCGAGAGGAAGAGAGAAAGAAACATCGACGTGAAAGGGACACATCGACTGGCTGCCACCCACACGACCCAACCAGGGCCGGGGACAAACTGCAACCAAAGTACATGCCCTTAGCAGGAACCGAACCTGGGTCTCTCTGGACCACAGTCCGACACTCTAACCACTGAGCCAAACCGACCAGGGCTGTTTTCAGAGATTTTTAAATCAACTCATATTTAGAAGCAGATAATCTACAACTGACCAAACTGAGATTTTAATCTCATAATTTAAGAATTTGATTACGAATATGTATGATGCTTAAATCACCTTTCCCCATCTCAGATGTACAACTGTATACTATTTAATCAACATAAATAACTGCAGGCCAGAGGAAGAGAAAGAAATAGAAACCTCCATTTCACTCCACTTCCAGAAAATGAAGTAACATTTCAAATTGTGAGAAACAATTGCTATTAATTGCTTCCATTGATTATTCTATTCTGTTGTGGGAATCCAGCTCACCTTCCATCCTTCTGCACTGTAAAGTGAGGTATTATTTGATTCATGAATTCTTAAATGGAAACTGAAACCAAATTTCCCACTATCATGCCCTTGTGTATACCCAACAGCTTACCTCTTCCTGACCTAATTTTATTTAACTTTCTTTTACTGTTCCAATGCAAGTAAATAAAGCTATCATTTTTAAAACAATTGTTCAGTAAAAGTAACACAACACACTGTAGGTCTTTTACTCCATTCTCACTGATCCTGAAAACAGATGCCCAAAGTAAAAGAAAACAATATGTAACACAAGTATCCATTAAATATGTCTCTCTCTCTCTCTGTGAATGTATGTGTATCTATATATAAATATTTGCTTTCTTCGATACAAATTTTTTTGGACTTTTCTTATAATTTTTTGTATTTCAAATGTCACCTTTGTTTGTTTTTCTCATTTTACATTTAAGGATTTGATATCAAAGAACTGAAGGACCAAAAAATCTACGAATACATCACTAAGGGAGGTGGCTGTAGTCTACAGTAGCTCATAACAAAGTATTGTTCAATAGGGAATACTTAATTTTGAAGTAAAAGAAATAATTTTACTGAATTCTAATGCAATAATGATGATAAAAATAGGAAATCAACCTAAATGCAGAGTAAGCAAAACAATGCACAAAAATTAAATATTTCTTAATGATATAAAATCTATATTTAGCCCATTGCCTACAAACTTCTAGATGAACAAAGAGGGTAACAAGTTTATGTGTCCTACCTCAAGCCATTCTATTAGCAAATCTCTTAGGAGAAAAAAAAACAAAACAAGTAAAATAGTTGAGATAAAAGTGATGGCAATGAAGATAGCTTTATTCAATATGGAGACTATATTGTCTGGCAGTAGGTACATTTTTTAAATCCCCATAGCTGTTTGCTGAGAGACTAAAAAAAACTAGTTGTGACTTAATTCAACAAAAGGAAGACAAACAATCTAATTAAAAAATGGGCAGAGGACCTGAGTAGACACTTCTCCAAAGAGACTTATGAACAAATGCTCATTGTCAATAATCATCAGAGAAATGCAAATTAAAATGACTATGAGGTATCACCTCACACCTGCCAGAATAGCTACCATTACTATCAACAAATCATCAAACAACGAGCGTTGGTGAGGATGTGGAGAAAATGGCACTCTAGCATATCGCTGGTGGGAATGCAGACTGGTGTAGCCACCATGGAAAACAATATGGTGTTTCTGCAAAAAATTAAAAATAGAACTTCCATTTGACCCAACAATTCTACTTCTAGGAATATATCCTAAGAAGCCTGAAACACCAGTCAGAAAGAATATATGCACCTCTGTGTTCATAACAGTGCTATTTACAATAGCTAAGATCTGGAAACAGCCCAAGTGTTCATCAGTAGATGAGTGGATAAAATGGCTGTGGTACATTTACACAATGGAACACTATGCAGCTGTAAGAAAGAATCATTTACCACTTGAGACAATAGGGAGGGACCTGGAGAATATTATGCTAGTAGAAATAAGCCAGTCAGAGAAAGATAAGTATCACACGATCTCACTCATTTTTGGAATGTAATGAACAAATTAAACTGATGAACAAAATAGATCCAGACACATGGAAGTAGAGAACAGACTGACAAACCTCAGAGGGAAGGGTAGTTGGGGGCAGGAAAAGATAAACCAAAGAACTTATATGCATAACAATGGACACAGACAACAGTGCAGGCAAGGCAGAGGCATGGTAGTGGGGAGGAGGGTGTCAATGGGGACATCTGTAATTCTTTCAACAAAAAAGATAATTTTTTTAAAAAAGTAAAATAATCTTTTAAAAATATATGCATATATAATTTAGAAAAATATTAATAATATAATTTATTTTGCACTACAGAGACTATTAGAAATTATTTTATGTTCTAAAAGATAAAGTTAATAGATAAATAATTTATGGCTAAGTAATTAATGTTCTTATGTATGTGTAAGGTAACTATACTTCAGAGTACATAGACTAATTGAATTTCTTTCTTGTGTTTTTTATGAGCAGTCCCTTGGTAATGATGAAAACTGACTTGTCAAAATTAAACTAGGTTTAAAATGTAGTCATTTGATGCCCAGCCAGTGTGGCTCAGTGGTTGAGCATCAACCCATGCACCAAGAGGTCACCAGGTCGATTCCCAGTGAGGGCCCATGCCCTGGTTGTGGGCCAAATCCCCAGTGAGGGGCATGCAGGAGGCAGCCAATCGATGTTCTCTGTCATTAATGTTTCTCTCCCTCTCCCTTCTTCTCTCTCTGTAGTCATTTGAATGTAAGTAAATAAGTTTTAAATAAATTAACATTTTTCTAAAAGCGAAGCAATTCAAAGCTAGTTTGGATGAGTTTTTTGTACATAAAACATAATTTGTTTTTTGGGGAATAAAGATGAGTCTTAATAATGCTCCATGAAACAGGATTAACAGAATAGAGCAAATGATAACCTTACAGGAAAACACATCAATTACTTGAAGACAAAACTGACATATATTTGAAAAACATCTGTGTATATAATAAATAAAATTACACAATGGAGTATTCTCATTCTATTGCTGATTCACAATCTAATTATAGATGTTAACCTCCAAAAAATTTTAAAGATTCTAGTGTAAAAGAGAAATATATATTTTGCTTTAAATGCAAGTACCATAGATTTAAATGGTATTTTTTGACATCAGAAAATGTACATGAACATTTATTTGCAGTCTTACTTAAAATTGCTGTTAATTCCATTGTCATGGGATCAGCATTT
Organism: Molossus molossus; assembly: GCF_014108415.1. Taxonomy (NCBI): domain Eukaryota; kingdom Metazoa; phylum Chordata; class Mammalia; order Chiroptera; family Molossidae; genus Molossus; species Molossus molossus. Next base: position 23,749,683 of record NW_023425366.1, on the reverse strand, counting down.
CGATATTAACAAATCAAATTGGCATGTGTTGATATGTAGTACATATACATGAATTATGTATTTTTTTACATGGATCAAGGACTATATTTTGTTTATTATCAGATTTTCATGGTGGAAAAAATATGCCTGAGTTCTTGTATTTATGGAACATGAACCACCCTTTCAAAATGGTAGGAAATACTTTGTCACGTGCCTAAGCATCCATGAGAAACTTCTTTGGGGACTGCTACCCAATATTCTCAAAAGTAGAACTAGTTTGTTAGCTGTTAAACTGGGATACATTGTGGAGTTTATTCATAAATTTTACAAGGCTTCACATTAAACTCTAAACCTGAGCTAGATAATAATGAATGAATTCATACTTATGTAAATGTATTATTAACCAACAAAGAGGAATTAAAACAAAATTAAATCAGTTTTAAATTAGAAAGGCAAAGTAAGAGGGGGTCAATATAAGATCCGTACGGTGGATAAGAAAAGTATAGCTCAAGTTCACTATTTTAACAATTGTCCTGAATTCCAGTCACTGATATTGACTTAGGACATTACCACATCATCTTCTGCTGCTCTACATTGATTCTCCTCTGGCTATTTATCTCTGTCTTTCATCTCATCCTATACCTGCTTCTGTCACTAATAAGTTTTATTTTGTTGTTGTTGTTTTTTAGGATAATCTGCATTTCTTTAAATATATTTAATGAACCTCCAGTATGTGAAGGGTTGTATATGTAGAAACACTGAAAAACAAGATATACAAATTAATGTGTAAAGTAAAAATAGTAAAATACATTTCAATGTCATATCTACTTTTAAAATGCTCTACTTTTTTCAATATTATGTTAAACTAATGGTGGAAAATCATCTAAAACCTTGATTGCATGCATTTTTATTTTATTTTATTTTTTCAGTTAATGAACATTAGCAATCTTTTCTATATACTGTTATCCTAATTTTAGAATACATACATACTTGATCAAAAATAAAATTTAGGTGAGATATTGATAAATCAATATAATCTATTCACATAATCACTTTAAATTAAATATCTGTAATTTTGTTGGAAGTCAAGAGCCTCCTAACAGCAAACCTCATCTTCATAATAAATGGGAAAGCAAAGGTATGCTGCTGGGTAATGTGTGTTTGGGCAGAGTCTTGCTAACTATTGAATAATGATATAGTTTTTATAAAATGTAGACTTTCATTGTGAAAGGAATTTTGGAGGCCATCAGAAACAAGAGTATTCGCACTTGTTTGAACAAAAACCACAGTACATTTTAGCTGCATAAACACACACATATTTGAAAGAATATGTCATAGTGTGCTTTGAAATGCACTATTGATTTTAGCTTACTTGTCTTTTCTAAATTCTTAAAAGTACATTAATGGCAAAGTCATTAAATTGATTTCATAAATTTAATCAATTGCAATCAATAATCTGAAAATACAATAGATTCAACTTTACGCTTGATTTAATTTTGTGAGGCAGGATTGTGATACTGTCAAGATGTGTTGCTGATACATCATGTGATGTAAAATGTACATTCTTTTAATACTATGATTTGTAAACTAATCCATCTGCATTTCATGCTTACTAAACTCTAAATATGTGCATTATGTTCAATATTGAACTCATTACCGCCATCCTTGGATATAATTAAAAATAATTTGGGAAATTATACTTGAAAATTAGTATGTGCCTTTAAAAATACTTCCAAAAATAGGGCATTGTCTATTAATAGGAAAAAGGAGTAAACACTGTCAAAATTTTCAAAAGTGTTATATTTACTAAGTATTGCTATTATTTTGCTATAAATATATAAAAACTTTTGTTTCTCTAGTTCATATTTCTTATTAATTATATTCTAATAGTAAAAATAATACATTTCTAAATATATAATAGAAAAATGAGTAAATTATCCATATTTAAGTCTTGGAATTTAATTATTTATTCATTATAAGAACTGTGGGATGTTCATTCAATGTTTTTAGCAAATACAGTATGGTTTATAACACAGCATTAGAGCCTAATGGATAATAAGATTGATGCAACTTAATCTGACCTTGACAGTTTAAACCTTGGGGAAACATACTGGAATAGTGTGTTATAATCTAATATAATAAAGAGTCTATTTAGACCATATACAATATATAAATTAGACAGTGACTGTAACTGTAGTAGAAGGTAAATGATATGTGTTAGCAATCAACAAATTTGTGATCATGCCTTAACACACTGACTTGGAACATTTACCTCTGAGGGACAGGATACATTTCTGAGGTTCTTCCTAAAACAAATGCAAAATCTTCTCCCTTTGATAAGCATAAGAAGGAAAATAAAGATAGATATAATGAGAGCCATAACAGGGCAAACATTCTACAGAATCTGTCTGTGGATTGATAGAGCTAAGGAGTGTATTTTCAGGGTGGAATCCAAATCAGACAAGCTTAAACTTTATACCTGTGTTTGAGAACTGTTAATTTCCACTAATACTCTGATGATCAGCATTTCGTTGGCCTTCTAGATTTGGGAGAAGCAAACATATTGTTTTCCAAATATCAGATTATTTTCTTTTACTGATTCATGGGGACTTGATTAACAAAACTTCATTAAGTAGACAACAGCATGGCTAAATATTCTTCAATGTGTTTGCAGACAAAACATAATCCCTGAGTCAAAGAGTTTGGGAAATCATGCAGAGAATAGCAGCTAAAATGGAATTAAGTCTAAAGAAATAAAGTCTAGGTAAAGAACACAAATGTGCAAGAATGCCAAGCTCTGAAGGAGTTGAGTGTATTTTGAGGCATTTCAACAGTTTCATTTTGCATGAAATGAGAGAAGCAAATTGAAAAGTTAGACAGAACCTATCACAAAATATCATAAATCTAAGCTACTCAGTCTGAACAATGGGTATACTCTAAAACACAGTGATGTTTCTATCTCTCTTTCCCTCTAAAATAATCAATAAAAACATTTTTAAAAAGTAGGTACAGTTATTCCTATGGGAAATAGTCGATAAAATTAACATTAAAATAGAGACAAAGCCATAAATAATTGAATATTATACAGTATTGCCTGAAGGTGCACCAGAATCAGTATCTAAACTAGAATGTCATTGTCACCGTGTGTCTGGGTGCTCTGTACTTCCTTATATGTGCAAAAAGATACAGGGATGGTAAGTATGTCTCTGTATGTGTCTGTGTATTTAATTCATAGAAGATATTACAACTATACAAAGCAAGCAATCAAAATAATTCATTACATTTTGACTTGAATGTATACAATATACCTTTCATATGAAAAAGAGCTAAATTTTATACATTGACTCCTAACTGATTATTCTTGATTCCAAACTTATAACCTCTGTAATCAAGTCCAGATAATTCTCTAAGAATACTAAATTCTCTCAACTTTCTTCAGTTTCAAATATTAAGCAGCATGTTTTTTTCTTTATTGATTTTTGAGGGAGAGGAAGGGAGAGATGTAAACACTGATGAGAGAGAACATCAACTAGCCACCTCCTGCATACCCCCCACTTGGGATTTGGCCCACAACTTGGGCATGTGCCCTCACCCGGAATTGAATTGGCAACCTCTTGGTATATGGGTCAACGTTCAACCACTGAGCCACACCAGCTGGGCTTAAGCACTATTTTAATCCTTACTATTTTAATTTCAGGGAATCACAAATTGCAAATGAGAAAACTAAAGATAAAAGGATTATTTGGTCAATGGCAAATCCAGAATTGCCATTTTCAAGATTACCAAGCTGAAAATATTATAAGTATCATTCAATGAAGCATTTTTTTTCCTGTGCTTACTATGGGCATAGCATTAAAAAAATAATTTTTAAGTAAAAAAAAAAAAAAAATGACTAAAATCAATGTCTATGGTGCAAAAATAAGGTATCCAAATTTAGAAAAACAGAACAATTGATGCAAAATTATAGCTAAACTGAACATACGTTGCATGAATGCAGACATTTTATCTATCTTTATAAAAATATTTTATTAATTTTTAGAGAGAGAGAGACATTGATCTGTTGTTCTGCTTATTTATGCATTCATTGTTTGATTCTTGTATTTGCCCTACCAATATAGGACTGAACCTATAACTTTGGTATATTGGGACAATGCTCTATTCAATTGAACTATGAGGCTAGGGCTTATCTTTCTAGTTAATTGCTATGTTTCCAATACTTAGAACAGTTTAGAACAGTGACTACATATGGGGGTCCTTGGTACTTGTTTATTGAAAGAATACATGCAGTAGCCCTGGTAACATGGTTGGTTCATTACTGCAAAACACTGTTATTGGCATTTTAGAAATCAACACCATGGAGACACAATGACAGCAGGCTAACCATAAACTGCTTGACTATTAGCACCCAAATGTTGCACTACAGAATTAAAACTTTTCAACACAGAGCAAAACAAGGCATGCATTTTGACACATGAAGATAGAAAATATAAGCAGTCAATAAAACATAGTCCTCTAATATCTTAAATAGTATATAAGAATCATGAAAATAACATTCTGTTGGACAGAAGATGCTGGAAATCTGCATCTCAAATACAGAATTATTTGTGAGCAGGAGTTACTTTTATATCCAGTGCCATGATGAATGGCACAATCTGATGGCAGATAGTGCTGGGAGCTCCATTATGTAAAAAGACAAGTTACAACATAAAAGTAACAGTCACCTCCTTGGAAGCATCATTCGTTATAAACTATAGAATAGGAGAAACACAAAACAAACACAAGTAAACTAAGTAAGAAGCACTTGCTGCCTAGGAAGTTTTAATTAGTCTACAGTTACTGACTGTTACTGGAAAGAAGCCTCACAGGAAAAGCTAGTTGTACCTCTGACAGTGCAAGTCATAAGAGAAATAATGATTATGCCAAAATAAAAGTGTTAGCAACTGATAAACTAGCTAATGAACATGGATGAATATTCAGATTCAATGGAGCAATTACACAGACACTGACAAAATGTAACTCAGAGGTCCTTTTATAAATGGCCATCAAAATGGGCACTAATACAAATACACATATTTTGAAAATAAGAGTGTCTAAGAAACTAAGGGGAAAAGGTCTAGATAAAGTATTTTAGGTTATTGCTTTAAGATGAAAACTATCAGAAGTGGTAGAACTATATTTTTGGTATCCCTAAATTACATTTAACAATGCACAACAACAATTTCAACTATCAGTGATGATTAAACATGACTAATCCATAGCCACAGATTGTGTAAAGGCTATACCTGACCTCACTGTAACATGTCCTAGGCTCACTCCAGCATGATTATTTTTTAAATTCGTTAAGGGTATGTAATTGAGAGTGAATAACAAACACATATGGAATATTTTACTGAGAGAATGATTTGTGTCAATATTTGCATAAACATATATTAGGTTGTTCTTTAGGAGCCAATAACAGCAGAATTTCACATTAATCCATCTATTTGTGTCTCCTGTTGAGCTCCTACATATCATTTTATGCTTTTATAGTATTTGTCTGTTTTTCTCTTATTTAATTGCATACTTGTTTCTTTACCTATCGTTGGTAAACTTTCTTTACTCAGGGAATTCTATTGTTGATCTTGAGGTTTTGAGTGGTTCTTAGCAAAGCTAGAAAATATGTAATTTTTCATTTTTCTCTCTCTGCTCCATCAAAGTAAATGCTTGATATATATGTCTGATTGGACAGGTAGGAATTTTGTCTCTATCTAGCAAGCATTAATAAGCCTACTGACTTTCTACAAAGTAAATATATGTATGGGAAATGGAAATAATTTGATTCTAATCTTCATTCTTTTATCACTTAATCTCCCTAGATATCAATTTTCACATTTGTAGCAAGAGAGATTTAGATTATAATTTATATAAAATTTTTAATTTCAATAGTCTAGGATTCTCCCTTTATCAATTGGTCTTATAAACCAAATAAATAATTTCTAATTGCTTTACAGATAGCTGATGAGTTTCTTTCCAGTATTTGAGCATGCTTATTGGTCATGTGGGTAATATGTCTGAATATCTGGAACAATTACTGTAATTATGTCAAATGTAGTCTCAGTATTTACTCTAGTTACTTTAGCTACTTAATATAAATCACTTATTTGCTCTGAAACCAAACTTCGAAAAGTGTAAATAATTTTTATCAAAATGTCATGTAGCATTTGCTTGCTTGTTTGAGTGAGTGATATGGCTTTTCTTGACTGGACTATTCATTGTGGGACCTTAAACTGAAGTGCTGAAATACAGGTCCAACACAAAATGTCTCATGGATTTTTCTGAATCCTAAACAATCATTTTACATGTATTTCTTTTATCTGCTTGAATAGAAATGAGACATAAATTTCACTGATTTTTGTAACATTTTTATCTGTGATGGTTAAGAGAGCAAAAGGGAATTAAAATTACATATAGCTTGTTATACATTAAATAATAGTATGCTTTGCAAAGAGCCTACATTTAGTATTTTTGATAATTTTAGTCATTTAATTAAAAAGACTAAGAAAATACTGTTCTATGTTGTCACAGCATTTGTATACAGCACTTTATAAGAACAGGGCATTGGGATTCTGTAACAGGACAAGAAATCCCAGGAACCAGTTTGAGTTGGGATAGGCAAAATCTGCACCTGAAAGCAAATCAGATAATACATTTCACTGAAAGGAAAAAGTATAAATGATTGACGGTGATAGGATGAAACTTTTGGGTACAAGGGTAAAGTTCTTTAAGCGCAAAAAATACAGTGTTAAGAAAAGGATTCAAATAGCATTAAGTGCCTCTTTATGTGACCACATCTGAACTAGAACAGATGAAAATCTTCCTCCACTCATAAAGCTCTTTAACCTAAAGAATGATGGCAGAAATTTTCAATTAATAATAAATTAATTTCAAGTACTGTGCTGACAGGCTTGAGCACAGATAAATAAGTGAACTAGGGGGAGTAGAATTGTATATCAAATGTTGAGCTCAATTCATATAAAAGTGTTCATCTAAACAAATAAAGCAGTGTCTAATATTTTTATTTGTAATAAGTTCATATTTTCAAATGGAAAATATAACATTTGAGAAAGCTTTAATTCTTTAAGAATAAAATAGGATTATTTTTTAGTAAGGTGCATTAATTTACTTTTCATTTACTAAGATTAGGAAACTCACTAAGTGCAGCCAGTGGCCATTTCTACCTCTTTTCTAGTAAACTTATATAATTAAAATGTGCCTCATTTATTCTTGCATAGTGCCTAAAACCCACCAAGCATTTATAAGTATGTCTGAATAAGTGAATTAACAAATGCAAGTTCATTCCTCTGATCAGTATTTAAGAAACATCAGAGCTGAGATGAAATTCCACCTAATTTGTTTTGCACACTCCAACAAGATTCTTAGTTATATCTTGATTACCTAATTCTTGAGATAAACTGAGACTCAAAGATGATCTGTAGTTGGAAGTGAGGAAACATATAAAATCCACTAAAGGTTTATTTTCCATCGGCTCATCTGAATCAGTACAGTGTTCTAAAGTTCTTTTTGGATACTGCTGTTCAGTAAGACTTCATTTGACATGAAGAAAAAAATCCCAGAGTACATATGAAACCAGTCTGCCAGTCAAGTAAAACCTGAAGTATCCCATTTACATTTTAACTACCACATCAGCAAAAAGTAATAGAGGACTTCAAAAAAAGTGGATTATTTGTTTGTATACAATGGTCATTTGCAGACAAAGGCAACATTTTAAGCTTTGCTGACCATGTATAGCTTTCTCTCCAAGATAAATAAAATCTATATAACCCCAGTGCTTTTCTACACTGTTTTTAATATAATGACATTTTCTTCATTCACACTTAGTGATTCTGTCACTCCAGCCTTCTAAATAGTTTCAAGTGAAAAGTAATGGAGAAAATGACTTCAAGTTTCTAGAAATCAAAGCCTAAACATTAGAACATCACTTAGAGTTTATTTTCTTGTTTTATACACAATTCCATCAGCTTTGATTATCTGGTTGCTTAAAACTACAGATCAGGAAAAGAAAGGAAAAGGCTCCAGGACATGTAGAGCGAGTTCCCTAGGGCTGGCTCTCCCGAGCCTCGGGTACTGTAACAGACGCTGATTGACATGGGAACGGAGCATCACACTCAATAATACTTAGTTGTCATAATGGTTTGAGGTATGGAGGGAAAACTCTTCTTTCATTTGTTAAAAATGGTCAGGCCCTGGCCGGTTTGGCTCAGCGGTTAGAGCGTCAGCCTGCGGGTTGGAGAGACCTGCGTTTGATTCCCGCTAAGGGCATGTACCTCGGTTGCAGTTTGTCCCCGGCCCTGGTTGGGTTGTGTGGTTGGCAGCCACTCGATGTGTCCCTTTCACATCAGTGTTTCTCTCTCTCTTTCTCTTCCTCTCTCTCCCTCCCACTCTATCTGAACAAAAGATGGAAAAATATCGTCAACTAAGGATAAAAAATAAATAAAATATTTCAATTACAGTTTACAATCAATATTATTTCTGTATTAGTTTCAGTTGTACAGTATAGTGGTTAGATGAGAGAATTCACTTTTTGTTTTTGTAAGAAAAACAGAAATATGGCATTGTGTGGTTAGGAGCTCCAGTCCTAATCCCTTTGCCTGTGTTCAAGTCCCAGCTATCTCCTTGGGCAAATTAGTACTCTCTTCAAACCTCAATTTTCTCATTTAAAAAGCAGAGAGAATAGCTGATTCTATATCCATAGCAATTGTAAAGATGTAACGAGAACATGTTTGTAAAATGCTTAGAAAAGAGCATAATATCAGTTAGTATCTAAAGGAGAAAAGTACTCATCTTTTGTAAAGGTGACAAATAATTCAGACAACTATTATAGAGAAGATCATGCTTTTTCTAAATATATGTTTTCATTGATTTTTCTAGAAAGAGAAAGTGAGAGAGAGACAGAAACATCAACATGAGAGAAATGCATCAATCAGCTACCTCCTGCACACCCCCCTCTCGGGATAGAGCCTGCAACCCAGGCATGTGCCCAACCGGAATTGAACCAGGACCTCTCAGTCCATGGGACGATGCTCAATCCACTGAGCCACACCAGCTGGGCAATCATGCTCTTTTCATATGGAATAAATGTGATAAATGATAACTATGATACACTTCGTCAGGAAGTTAATTGGGCCTGTATAAAAGGAATCAATCTCTTAGTTTTTAAAACTGTAGTGCTCATATGGGTCTAAGCAACAAGCTACTTTACTTTATGTTAGAGATTCTATTATCAATTTATTCTTAGTAGGGTATGGATGGTTGACAACCCATTTACAACTTTTAATTTCTCCTTTATCAATAAATTAAATTTCACTTTAAATTAGTAGTCTACTCTTTTTTTTTTTTTTTATCCTCACCCGAGGATATTTTTGCATTTATCTTCAGATAGAGGGGGAGGGAGAGAGGGAGGAAGAGAGAGAGAGAAACATCAACGTGAGAGAGACACATCAGCTGGCTGCCACCCACACAACCCCAACCGGGGCCAGGGACAAACTGCAACCAAGATACGTTCCCTTAGCAGGAACTAAACCCAGGACTCTCTGGTCTGCGGGCCGACGCTCTAACAGCTGAGCCAAACCAGCCAGGGCAGTAGTCTACTCTTTTTATTTACTTATTGTCATTCCTATAAAGGTAGAGGTGGGTTCCATTTACATTATTTCCATTTTTTTTGAGGGAACAAGGAAGATATTTATATTAAATAAAGATTGCAAAAGTAATTTAGTATCCTACAGGTAATTTATAGCATTCATATTTCATATTTATTTATTTAATCCTCACCTGAAGATACGTTTAGAGAGAGAGAGAGAGAGAGAAACATTAATGTGAGAGAGAAACATTGATCAGTTGCTTCCTGTACATGCCTGAACCAAAGATTGAACCTGCAACCTAGGTATGTGCCTTGACTGGGAATTGAAGCCACAACCTTTTTAGTTGTATGGGAGAACACTCACTCCAACCAACTGAGCCACCCAGCCTGGGCTATAATATTCATATTTTTAAAGATTATTGTATTGAAAATAGTTCAGAAGTAGATATCAGAAATGACTTATGTGATCAAATACAGGGATAGGCAAAAGTAGGTTTATAGTTGTGATATGAGAAAGAGTTTATTCTTGAATTATTCTTTATTAATTATTGCATTAATTTATTTGTAACAATTGTCAACCTACTTTTGCCCATCCTGTATATTTTAGAAAGAAGATCAAGGTATATACTGTTTTATTTCAAGAATAGGAAGACATAAGAATAAAGAGGAACTAGCTCTCAAGGGCTGTGCAGGACCTGTTACATTACTTCATTGCTAATAAGGTAGTTTGTTCCTGTTTCACAGATGTTGGCAGAAGACATGAGACTGCTGGGTCAGAAACAATGTACTTCATTACGCATAGCAGAAGCAACAGCCACAACTTCATGTTCATTTGTGCTTATTTCCCATGTACCCATGATAATACCGGGCCCACGATAGATGACTCTTTCTTAGTCAGTTTGGGCTGCCATACCCTAGACTGGATGGCTTAAACAAGACATTCATCTTCTCCCAGTTCTGCAGACTGAGAAGTCCAGATCCAGGTGATAGCAGATTCGATGCTTGGTGAGGAATTCCTTTCCTAGCTTGAAGACAGCTGCCATGTCGCTGTGTGCGAACATGCCTTTCCTTGGTGCAGAGAGAGAAAGCTCTGACGTTTTTTCTCTTCTTATAAATTCTATAAGGGGGTCTCTTCATGACCTAATGAAACGTATTTGCCTCCCTAAGGCTCCACCTCCAAACACCCTCACATTAAGGGATAGGATTTAAATATATGAATTTTGAGGTAATGTAAACATTCAGTCCATAACAATTTTACATCCATTGGGTTGTGTTACTGAAGAGAAATGTGGACTTAAGAATTGACTGCATTATAGCAAAGAGAAGTAAAGCTATTTTTTTTTTTTTTTGTCAAGGTAAAGATGTTACATCATTCTTTATGCATGCTAGCTGCAAGAACACCCTGGTAAATGCCCCAGGTAAGAGTGGTCAGAGCTATGTATTCTTGTTATATCCAGCAAAAACATCCAGGGAAACTGATGGCCTATTGTTGATTGGCTCTCCTAACACCAACCAAAATTTAGCGCTTGAAGAAAACTATACGCAGAAAAACTCCCCATACTCCTCTACTTTCATCATCAGAAACTCTGTCTGGCACATAGTAAGTTCAATAAATATTGGTTACTATAACTGAATAATTGGGTAAAAGCCACTGGGTCTTGCATTTAGAGTAGCATGAGGGGGTTACATATGGGTACTTATATCCTGTTAGAGAATTTGGACTTAGTTGAAAAATCACTGACGTTTATAGGTAAGAAAAGAGCACGTTCAGATTTACGTTTTGGAGCAATCACTTGGACCTCAATATGATGATGAATGTAAAATGTAGCAAGACAAAGGCAGGGAGACAAATTAAGAAGCTATTGCAATAGAAGGAAGAGATGTTGATTAGGGTCTAAACTAGGGAATTACTATGCAGGCCAACATTGAGAGTGATTTGAGCAATATTTTAAAAATAACAAGACTTAGGGCTTAATAGAATGAGAGCACAAGGGTAGAGACTAAGAAGTTATATAATATCCTCACTTGCCTTAACAGTAATCAGAAATTCAGAAGGAATAGTGATACTTTTACAACTAAATTTATTCAAAGGAATTTGTCTCTTTTATAAAACAAATTCTACTTTCATTTTCTGACACATTTTATATATGTAGCTTTTTTACATCTGTATATAATTTTAATGTTATAAATGTCTTTCTATATAGCAATAGTTTTCTTTCTTAGAGCATAAAAATACATAGCTGAAATTGAATTCTCTGTTTTAAACAGATTTTCTCATCTGTTTCACTTCATACACAAATTATTTCAGTTATCATACAGGTAAGAAAAAAACTTTTTAGTTATATGACTTACCCTTTAAAAGGTAAGCAATTTACTCTGGGATAATTATGTGCTTGTTAACTGCGTTTTTGACAAATTACTTCTTGGATTATATTTCTAAAGCCAAGATTATTTCTTGTATTTGGTTATATAGTGAATTTAAGAATAAATATAAATAACATGCCACTGAGTTGAACTAGAAACCTCAGTAATCTCCTTTACCAAAACCTGGTAAAATTTTATGGAGAAAAAAAAAAAGCATTTAAATGAAAAAAACCTATGTATATATGTAAAAATGACAAGTATTGGCATTATTTTCAACATGTACTAAATGGACATTGCATATATTTTTCAATGAGTGAAATAATTAATATGTCCCTTATTTTATGTGTCTTACTGTATTCTGACATTAATATGGTATTCCCAGTAAGTATATTTAATAGAATTAACCTTCCCATATTTTTCAGTGGTTTAAGGATATTAAACAGAAACTTTTAACTTGCAAGATTGAAAGTCTTCTTTGAAAGAAATAATTTATTAAGGCAATGCTATCAAGAAAGGCCAGGGCTGGGGCATGAAATCTGACCCACCAGGAGCATGGCTAAGCAAAAAGACAACACAAGGCGTCTGTCACCTTGGAGTTGTTGGACATTTTCATATAGCAAGTGGGAGGGGGATGGGCAGAAATAAGCTGTTCTGAAAGAATTTACATTAGCTATAGACAGGGGGTGGGAGAAGCTGAAATGGGCAGTTTGAGGTCGATACAGTTCAAGGAAGAAGTGTTGCTCCCCTGGATTAGTTGTGAGCACACCTGGAAAGCTCATGTGTAAAGCGGAGTGCTCCTGAGGAGTTGTGACACCTGGCTCTTCTCTATTTAAGATAATTGCAGAAATAGACACCTAGAAATTAATCCGAAGTCCCAAAAGACATACATGAATATGAGCAGTATTTTATTAGCTGGTTTACAGCTATTAACAGGCTGTTTGTCCCTTTCTCTTACTTTCTGGCCTCTGTAATTTATAAAACATCTCAGTATTTTTTTTTATTATTATTTGTTTTTTGGGCGTTTTTGTGTGTGTGTGTTTGTTTGTTTGTTTTTTGTCAAGGGAAAACCATGCTGATTTGATTTTATTAATAAAGGTTTTTATTTCATTGTCAAAAAAAAAACAAACCTAATCAGATTTGGGCAAAATGGAGAGAATTGAAGAAGATGTGATCAGGAGGGTAGGGTTTGGGCTTTAATTTAATCATATTACTATTTCTTAAAACCCTGAAAAGAAGATATTATAATTCTCATTTTATGCTGGGGGTAGGGTGATGGTTAAGTACGTGGTTAAAGACATATACAGTTTGTGTTTAATCAGAAAGTCAAGTCTTAGGATTCAAACTTAAGTTTTTCTAGCATTAGACCATTTATTATAAGCAAATAATCTTTCCAAATTACATATTTTTTAAATGTAGGATTAAATATGGCAATATGTATATCTTTATTAAACCTGTGTTCTGACAAATTACAGTTACAGGAAGTATGTAAGCATACTTAAATTTTAGTGTGTTTTGTTAGGTGAGGAATCGTGGATAAAAAGAATTCCAAAATTATAATTCTTGATTTAATGTAGCCCCTGCCTTTGTGTAAACATACAACCTAATTTGTTTTGAACTAACACTGGGGACTCACCAAGCATGTCAGTCAAACTGCTTTGTGGATAAAGACAAGTCCAACCTAATCACAGAAATTGAAATTCTTATTCTCAACACTTAGAGCCATCATGTAATGGCTTTAGACAAAAGCTTATATTTTATGGTACAAGATCTAAACTGCCTCCTGATAGCACAATGAAGACCAGAAACTCCATCGGTCACAGTGCTTCCTGTCCGTATCAACAAGATTTGACCACTCAACATGATCTTACGGTGCCTGGTAATTCTCAGGATGAGCAAGAAAATATATTTTAAAACAAGATATTTCTTTAAAATACTACTTTCTGAGAAGAAATATCATGAAATGTATTTAGTTTTCTTTTTATAGATGTATTATACATTTGTTGTAAGGTAACTGAAGAATACATAACTTTAAGAACAGATTAAGCCCTGGCTGGTTTGGCTCAGTGGTTAGAGCGTCAGCCTGCGGTCCTGAGAGACCCGGGTTCGGTTCCCGCTAAGGGCGCGTACCTCGGTTGCAGTTTGTCCCCGGCCCTGGTCGGTTGTGTGGGTGGCAGCCACTCGATGTGTTCCTTTCACATCGATGTTTCTCTCTCTCTCTGTTCCTCTCTCTCCCTCCCACTCTACCTGAACAAAAAATGGAAAAATGTCCTCGGGTTAGGATGAAAAAAAAAAAAAAAGAACAGATTAAAAAAAAAACATATACTGAATCATATGTAATTGCCAACAATGTTTTGCTTAACTTCCTACATTATATGCACAAAAATATTTACTGTGAGGCAACTTATGTTTCTTCTGCCTGAAACTCCTATAAACAACTTAATCCTTTTTCTCCAAGTTATACACCCACTTTATTTTAAAAAGTAGACACACACCACATGCAGATACCATGTGTATATATAGTATAGTCACACAGTACAAAATTCAAAATCCGTTTCACTAAGTCAGAGTGGGGGTAGTGGGTAGCAGCTCCGTTTCCTGAAGGCATTGTTAGGAATCCTTGTTCTTCCAGAAAGAATCAATGCATGCAAAAACAAACACCTACACCTGTCTCAGTGGTTCTTAAACTTGGCTATATGTTACAAACATCAGAGTATATTTAAATACACACGCGCACACACACACACACACACACACCTGGGTCCCATTCTTAAAGATTCCAGTTTAAAAGATCTTGAGAATAACCAGAATATTAGAATTTTAAAAGCTCTCTACATCATTCTAATGTGTAGTCAAAGCTGAGAACCACTCATCTATACTGTACAGTAATTTGCCTCTTTCCATTTAAAAAAGCACATTTAAGATTTTTTTTTATTTCCATTATTTTTTAAACCATTTTATTGAGCTATCATATGGTTCAGTGATTTTACTTTCAGGCAGATATGCAAAGAATTAAAATCAGGATCTCGAAGAGATATCTGCAATTCCATGTTCATTGTAATATTACCACAGTGAAGATATAGAAGTAACTTCAATTACCATCAGTTGGTGAACGGATAAAAAACAAGGTGTTTACATGGAATGAAATATTATTTAGTCTTTAAAAAAAAGTATATTCAGCTATTTGTTACAGCAAAAATGAACTTGAAGAGCACTATGCTAGGACACAGAAAAACAAATACACGATTCCAATTATATGAGGAATCTAAAATGGCCAAACACTTGGAAGAAAAGTGTATGACTACCAGGGGCTGGGAGAGTGGGAGACAGGGAAGTGTTGGCCAAAGGGTACACAGTTCCAGTTATGCAAGATGAATAAGCCCAAGATACCTGCTGCTCAGCGTAGTGCCTGTAATTAACAATAGCGAATTGTATATTTAAATATTTGCTAAGAGGGTGGGTCTTATATGTTCTTATTACCAAAACATTAATAAATAAATAATAAAGGAGATGAAGGGAAAATTTAGAGATGATGGGTATGTTTATGGCATTGATTTTAGTGATGGTTTCATGAGTATGTACTTTTCTCCAAACTCATCAAGTTGCATATATAAGCTGTTATTAAATATTCACTAAAAAAGTTACATAGCTCTGGCCAGGTGGCTCAGTTTGTTGGAGCATTGTCCCATACTCCTAAAGGATTACAGGTTCCATTCCCAGTCAGGGGATTTACCTAGGTTAAGGGTTCAATCCCAAGTCAGGCCACATATGGGAAGCAACTGATAGATTTTTATCTCACATCAATGTCTGTCTGTCTGTCTCTCTCTCTCTCTCAGAGTCAATAAACATATCCTTGGGAGAGGATTTAAGAAATGTCATAAATATGTGTATATTTAATAAAAGCTTAGATAGAACTTGATGTGTTTATAAGTAAGAATATACTCATGAAACCATGTTCCTCAGTCCTGGTAATCATCGTTCTACTCTGTTTCTATGAGTAAAACTATTTTAGGTTCCTCATATAAGTGAAATTGTGTCATGTTTGCCGCTCTCTTCTGTGTTCTAGCTCAATAAAATAATTTAATAAATAATGAAAATTTAAAAAAAATCTCAAATATGCTTCTTTAAATGGAAAGAGGCAAATTACTGTACAGTGAAGATGAGTGCTTCTCAGCTTTGACTATGCATTAGAGTTACTTGGAGATCTTTTAAAATCCTAATATTCTAGTTACTCTCAAGATCTTTTAAACTGGAATCTTTAAGAATGGGACCCAGGCATATGTGTGTGTGTGTATATATATATTTAAATATATTCTAATGTATGTAACATACAGCCAAGATTGAAAAACTTTCATACTGTTTACCATAGTGGCTGCATCAAAGTGTATTCTTATCAACATTACATTAGGTTACCTTGTCTCCACATCCTTGCTGATACTTATTTTTGTTTTTTTATTTTATAATAGCCACCAAAAAAAAATACACAATTCTCTGCTTTTTGGATGTACCATGATTGGCTCAACCAATGTCCTAGATTACTTCATTTGTTTTTAGTATTATTTAAAAATTTATAATACTGTTATAGAATATATTGTTTGATAGTAAATATTATAAATAGATGATCCATTATTAGAAGTATGTATGTCAAATTGCATGAAAATTTGAGAATTCTGTAAATATTCTGAAATTGCCTCTTATTTTATGACTTTTTAAGGTAATATATTGGGATATTTGCTTGGGATTTTTCTCCTTCTTACTACAGATGTTTATATCTATAAATTTTCCTCTAGGAACTGTTCTAGCTCTGTCTCACAAGTATGTCTTTTATTCCTTCATCCTGAATTATTTTCTAATTTACCTTGTGGTTTCTTCTTTGACCAATGGTTATTTAAGAGTACCTAATGTGTTAATTTTCCAAATTTCCTCATGTTACTGATTTTTAATTTACTTCTACTTTTATTGGAGAACAGACTTTGCATGATTTTATTTATTTCAAATTTATTAATGCTTTCTTTATGTTTTAACATATGGTCTCTTCTGGACAATTTTCTATGTACTTTTGAGAATAATACATATTTTGTTGTTGCTGGCTTTGGCATTCCATACACTTTGTACTTGGTTTGGTGGGTATATAGCATTGTTCAAGTCTTCTACTTTCTGTTTTATCTACTTCCTGGTTGTTCCATCAATTATTGCAGGAGTTAAATTATTATTATTACATCATTAGTTTCCATTTTAATTCTTTCTATTTTGGCCTCATGTATGTTGAGGCTTTTTAGGTGAATATATATTTGATTGTTTTGCTTTCCTTTCAGAATTATCCTTTTGTCATTGTAAAATGCCTTACTTTGTCTCCAGTGAAGACCTTGATCTTAACTATCATTTTCTCCAATATTAGTCTATTTATCTAATATATCTAATATTGTCTGTTTTGACTAATATTAGTATACCCATTCTAGTTCTCTTTTTAAAATATTTTTATTTAATTAATTTATTTTTGCTACAGATGTTTCTCCTTTTACCCCCACTGATTCCTCCCTCCCCCACCCCTCCCCGTCCTGTCCCCAGCTTTGTTATCCATGTCCATTGTTCATGCACACATGCATATAAGTTCTGTGGTTTAACTCTCCCCCACCACCCCCTCTTCTGGGGATTGCCAGTCTATACCCCACTTCCATGTTCTGGGACTACCCCATTCCTCAGACTGTTATGTTCATTATATTCCACAAATAAGTGACATCATATGATACTTGTCTTTCTCTGTTTGTCTTGTTTCATTTAGGATAATACTTTCCAGGTCCCTCCATGTCGTCTCAAAGGATTAGAGATCTTTCTTTCTTACAGCTGCATAGTACTCCATTGTGTATATGTAGCACCGCTTTTTTATCCATTCATCTACTGATGGACATTTGGGTTGTTTCCAGATCTTAGCTATTGTGAATAGTGCTGCTACAAACATGGGGGTACATATATTCTTTCTGGTTGGTGTTTCAGGATTCTTAGGGTATATTCCTAGAAGTAGAATCACTGGGTCAAATGGAAGTTCAATTTTTATTTTTTAAATTTGCATCATCAGAGAGATGCAAATTAAATATTTTTATTAGTTGTTTTGTTTTGTTTTTTTTTGTTAGAAAGAGAGGGGAGAGAGAGATAGAAACATTGATCACCTGCCTCATGCATGCCCCTACTGAGAATCAGGCCCACAACCCGGTCATGTGCCCTGACTGTGAATCAAACTGGGACTTCTCAGTCCATGGGACTAAGCTCAAGCTACTGAGCCATACTGGCTGGGCTCCAGCTCTCTATTATAGAATGTTCCATCTTTTTGTTTTTCAAGCTATTTGTGTCTTTG
Source organism: Molossus molossus (assembly GCF_014108415.1). Lineage (NCBI taxonomy): Eukaryota > Metazoa > Chordata > Mammalia > Chiroptera > Molossidae > Molossus > Molossus molossus. The sequence goes on along the minus strand of NW_023425366.1, from coordinate 23,731,354 downwards.
AATCTAAATTCTTGTAGACATTTTAAATTAAAACAATATAATTTGGATTGAAATTAACATCAACTTGATTTCAATAACAGATAAAACCTGTGAAGATTATTAACCAGAAACCTCATTTAATTGGAGTTTGGAAGGCCTTTGGAGGAGTTCTCATGTTCTAATACTCATCATCAATTAGTCCAATCAGGAAGAGACTACTTTTCATCTCCAAAAGGAAGGTGTTTTTCTACTCTACTACTTTATGAGAAATAAGGAAGATATTTTTCTTTCCTGGCAACCACTCAGCCAATCAAAAAAACACTGCATGATGAACTCTCAGGTTTTTTGTTTGTTTGTTTGTTTTGTTTTGTTTTTATACAACAGCCACTCTGAACTTCCCTTTTCCACTATAAAAGAATGATTCTTTCTTCTGTTGTCTTGATTTGCATGTGGTTTGCTATAGACCACATGTCTTAAATTGTAATTCTTTGTTATTCCTGAATAAACTGATTTTGCTGGAGAAATACCTGTTTAAGGTCAATAAACGCCTCTGCTATATCTCTCTTCTCTCTCCCACTTTTTGTTATTATTGTCTTAAAAATTACATCTTTATACATTGCAAATCTATACACAAAGTTTCATAATTATTGTTCAGTTGTATAAATTACATAGGTTAAGAATACAGTTAGAAATAAAAATGCATTTATACACATTGTTATATTTACCTATGGAGTTAACTTGGCCAGTTTTCTATATTTCTTTGTTTGAAATTGAATAACTACATAGGGCATTTTCATTTCAGATTATATATATATATATTTAATTGGGAAGGACTGCCATCCTGAAAATATTTATCCAAATTAGCCTTTTTTTTAATGAAAGTTGCAAATATTTTTCTCAAATATGTATTAGATATCTGTATTTGCTCATTATTATTATTTTTTTTAACATGGAAACTTAAAATTTTTTTTTTCTTTATTGCTTTTAAGAGAGAGAAAAGAAGGGAGACGGAGAGAGAGATGAACATATCAATGAGAGAGAACATCAATTGGCTGTCTCCTACATGCCCTGCACTGGAGATTTGACCTACAACCTGGACATATGCCCTGACCAGAAATTGAACCAGTGACCTCTTGGTGCATGGGTCGACGCTCAGTCACTGAGCCACACCGGCTGGGTACATGGAAAGTTTCATATATTTTATACTCAAATTAATTAGTCTTTTTTTATTATTGTCAAATTTCTAAAAGCAGGAGGAAAAATTTAGAGAATCTTTATTTCTCCAGCCTCATCATTTCCTTTTTTATTTCTCTTAAATTCTACCCTTTACTTTAATTTTCTTGAATAGTTATGTCCTCTTTTGCCTTCAGGTGCTTTTAGTATTGTATTTTCTGACTAGAAGCACTTTTTTTTTTTTTTTTTTTGCCACATCTAACCCTTGGCAAATTCTTCCTTATGTTTTAGACTCCAGGTTAGTCACATGATCCAGAAAGTTTTACCTAGTCCTTCCAAGAATATACTACCTGCTGCTCCTATACATTCCCTACTGCATCACATCTATTTACTTCTTGTTGACTCACATAAATATTAAGAATGGGGAGGGCAAGGTCTGTTCAGGTCACTTTTATCCTCAATATGTGGCACATAACAAGTAGTGACAACCATATATATATAGCTGTCTGCAGCTGAGATACATGTGCATTATGCAATTACTTATATTCACATATGGAAAGATGCATAAGCCATATTTATTGCAGGTAAATATATTAAATCAGTATATGTGTCCTAGTGCAAATTATGTTATAATTCAGAGGTGAATTTACTAAAAACCTACTGAAGCTTAAGCTTCAAGTCTCCTCAGTTGTCCTCATTTACAAGTTCATGTACTTGAATTTTAAATTCTGCATTTGTTTTCTTAAATACACTTATGATTGCCAGATTTAGCAAAGAAAAACACAAGATATCAAGTTACATTTGAATTTCACATAAAAACAGCAAATAAACGTATAGCATACGTATAATCCAATCAATATTTGGGGCATTCCTTTGATAAAAACGAAGTTGTTATCTGAAATCCAAATTTATTTGGGCATCCTTTATTTCATCTAGCATTGTTCAGTGCAACAACACTTCACCACCACCACCAAACTCTGTAAACTGCAGGTCTTATTCCACCTGAGTCCACCTCTCTTCTATTGCTGTGATATACCCTTGAGTTATCAGACGGCCAAATTTGGAGCTGAGCTTTAATATTTTTATTAAATTTTAACCAACAAATGTGTTATATTCTGAAAACTTGAGTTAAATATATAGTCGTTTCTAATGTAATTTTTCATAGTATATATCATATACAATTAAATACATTATATTTGCTAAGTTTTTAAAGAGATATGCCATCATCAAAATTACCAGACTAAGTCAGGAAGAATAATTTATATTAACATTTTAAATTAATGATTGTGCATTGAGTCCTACTGTATTTCATTAACTGTATAAGACCTTCAGATGCAAGATAAATAAAGCATAGCCCTGACCTTTTTAAATGTGTGAAAAAATTATACTATAATATCATACCATAGATATATCAATCTGCAATTGCAATACAAGTTATCTCATTAAATGCCAGGAAAAGACCATTCTGTTCCCACTCAATAGCCAAAGAGATTTGCCTATTTTTGGAAGATTTCTACATACAATTATTGCTAAGCAATGCATACATTTATATATGACTTAGCTACATTTTTCCTCAAATAAAGGTAGCATGATTTTCTCTTATTTCAGGTTTTTATGCTCTCAGAAGCTCTAAATGATAAGTTTCATAGATGTATGAGACTTCAAATTGATATACACATTGAAAAATAAGCAAATATTTTGATTATTTTTATCTTTCAAGAACCCACCAATATTGTGCTATTTGCAAATGAACTTTTCTATTCTAACCCAAAATATCATTTAAAAAGGCTTACACATATTCAATATTGAGATTGTCCAATAAGTAATAAACCTCAGTATATACTAGGGTCTAAGATGTAATCTCAAGAATAAATGAATGTCCAATTTTGAAAATCCAATGATAATCCTTATGTTATGGTTAATGAGTATAAATGATAGTTCTATCAAACTATTGAAGAAAATCATGTGTATAGGTTATGAGAAATGACTAACTCATTCATTACAAGTTTATTAGTAAGAGTTTGACTCAATAAGAATCAGATGACCCACTCAAATTAGGATAATTTGTGATAAATTTCATAAAGGAACTATTTACGAAGATGTAAGAAAAGCTAGCATAGTATCCTGGAATTAATAATAAATAAGCTGTTACCATTCTAACTCCAAAGTTTGAGCAGAAATAGCTACTGGGGTCCAGGAAGTAGATTTGGATACACAGATGTATAATTGTGAGGAATAGTGACCTTCTGTTATGAAACAGGGCTAGTTTGTAGTGACTTGGATGGGAAAAGTTCCAGGTAATAAATATATCAACTTTGTTTTTCTCCCTCTTTCTGAACTTTCAGAGTTTCTGTGCAGCCAAACCTAATTTGAAACAAAAGGGCAAGGGATTCTATTGATGGAACAGTCTCCAAGGACAGAAGGTAGAGAAGGGAGGTAAATAGTGGGTCTGGAAGGGTACGTGGAAAATGTACAAACTAGAAGTCACCAAAGAAAAGCGATTTAAAGCTCTATCATTTACTTTACTTGCTACTTCATCCATGCAACTATGACTAGGTTTTCTTCTTTGTGGTATCAATATTTGAAGTTTAGACAACTTTGTCAAACATTTTTTGAGGAATATAAGGAATAGCCTGCTGTAAAGTATCGGATATGAGATACACTTAAGATTAATGTTGAGGAGACTGTAGATCACCAACAATAGAGTCATGCTCAGAGGAGCAAGGAGCTGAATTTAAGGTATAGTGAGGGCTTTAGGTGACTGTTATTTGAGGAAGAAGTTTCAATTGCATTAGGACAGCATGAGCCAAAAAGATAGCAATCATTCAAGAGAGGGCACATCTTAAATATAAATACCAAATCACAACTTTCAGAAACACAAAATGCTTGCTATAGAAGACTGTGATAAATGTCCCTCTACTGAAGTGGAGTAGGTTCTTACAGCTTGTCTATGATCTTTTGCTATAGGCTATCACAGTTTATATTAGAACAAAATATAAAGCCGCAGATAAATAAAATAGGCAGAAAAATCTGAAATTCAACAGTTTTCTCAAAAGGAAAAGTAGTACATGTGGAGGTTCAATAATGGATCAGATGCTAACATTTCCTGAATTATTTAAAAGACTGAAAACATATATATCAATATTTTAAAAGGCTCATTTTAAACATGTACAAAATAGCATAAATATCATTATTTACCAGTATATGTAATGTATAGCTTTGAAAATAGTGCCTGTGTAATACCAAATTGAATGTCTAATGAAGAATGTTGTTGCTAAGATTTTTTTCTAGTAGAGAAGGTAGTAAAGGGAAATGCTGTAGCTTTTATTATGAATTAGAAGAAACCCCTTTATGAGAGAACTGAGTTTTATGAATGCCAGTTGACATTTGCAAATTGATATGTCTTGACATTTAGAAGAGTTCCTGAAGAATTATGTGTACATGTCCTAACATTATGCAAACTGCAATATATCTGAAATGTTTAAAATACCTAAAATAATACTACTATTGTGAGACACTAAGAACTCTACTTTTAAGTATAAGTCGATTTCAGACTTGGAAAGTAAAACAATGACATCTGATGCTAAAGTTGGATCTCAAAGCAAGATAGATCAAAAACTCAAGTTATTGAAATAGTGTTACGCGTTTTTATTTTATATAAGAATAAGCTAAAGTTTTGACTTTCAGGGCAATGGACCACATTAAAAAGATGATTAAAGTTTTTTTCAGGTTAAGCCATATAAAATTGCTGATATCCAACAATTTTGAGTTGCAAAGGAGAAAATTTCAAATTATATAAAATGATAGTTGATATTTATTGAATGCTTTTTATGTACCATGCACAATCAGACCTTGACATGTTTCCATACATTTAATTCTCCCCAAACCTCAAGAGTTTGTACTGCTGGTATCCCCATTTTACAGGTGAGAAAGGACACAAAGAAACTAAGTAACTCTCCCTGGGCTACACAGGTAGGTAAGTACAAAGCTTTACTGGAAGCAAGCCAGTGTGGCTGCACAGCTATGCTTTAACCACTATACTATTCTGTTTAAAATGATGAATTATGGGCTGAAAATGGACTTGCTTAAACTGGTCTATGGTGTGTTCTGCTTTGAAATGCAGTTCTTGTCCTTTTGTAAGAGTTTAAGGAGTCTCCAAGTCCAAGTGTGATAACAAGCCAATAGATCACAAGTTTACTCTAAGCAGTGCCTTAGATAATTGCGTTAGTGTGAACAGAAGACAAGGTGGACAAAAGGCTGGCAGCTAAAATGTAGGTTAACGAGTTCGGGAAATGTAGCCCTTGCCTAGCAGAGCGACAGTGGGAAGGGGAACACATAAAAGAAACAATGCAAATGAAGTGTGTGGCTTCTGCTTAGATAATACACTGAACAAAAGAAAGAAAATAAATGCTCATCTTCCCATCCCAATTTTAAAATTAACTTAAAATTGATAGAAATAGCCCATCAGGTGTGGCTCACTGGTTGAGCATCAACCCATGCACCAAGAGGTTGCTGTTTAGATTCCCAGTCAGGGCACATGCCCGGGTTTGGGCCCAATCCCTAGTGAGGGGCATGCAGGAGGCAACCGATTGATGTTGTCTCTTATTAATGTTTCTCTCTCTCTCTCCCTCTCTCCTTTCCTCTCTCTCTAAAATCAATAAAGAAAAAAATTTATAGAAATAGAAAATAAAAGGCATGTTGAAGAGCATCTTGAAATTGATGCTATGAGAAGAAATATATATAAATATTTTCTATGCCAAAATGTCCTACAGTAGTATTTGTTTTATTTTCTAAGAAATAAAATAACATAAGAATGTAATGAGTACTAAATAAATGATGATTTCTATTATTATTTTATGAAAAGTTATAAATTTATTTCAGAAGCTAAATATGAATATTTGAAATCTGAATGAGTACATGACTCTTATTCTCTATCCAGCTAAATTTCTATTTCATAGAATATATTTTTGAAAATATTTAATTTTTATTTATAGAGAAAATTAATTTTCAATACTTGGGAAAGGAAAATATTAAATACTAATAGCTTATTCTTAAGATTGTTAATAAATATATCACATTTCTCCCCAAAATATAAATATAAATATTGTTCTTCTATTGTGTTTAACACTTGAAAAGTACAATAGCAAGAATAATTTACATTTAAAAAGTAAACTATAGTAATCTTTTACTTTCAGTGGTGTCAATATTCACATAAATATGCATGTGTGTGTAATATATTGGGTGGGGAGATTAACATTATTCCTACTGATGATTTATTTCAGAAGATTTAATCTAAGTATATACATGTGAGCATGTGCTTGCATTGATATTCAAACAAATAAAATATACAACTAACATCTTCAAATTTTGGGGGTAGATAACCATACCAAGAAGAGGGTTTGCTGGGTCATATGTTCACTTTTTTAAGGAACATCCATACTCTTTTCCATGGTGGTTGTATCAGTTTACATTCCCACCATCAATGAATGAGTGTTCCTTTTTCTCCATACCCTCTCCAACACTTGTTATTACTTGTCTTGTTGATAATAGTCATTCTAACACTTGTGAAGTAGTTTCTAGTAGCTTTTTGTTTGTTTCCTTAATAGTGAAGTTGTGCATTTTTTCATATATCTGTGGTCCAGTTGAATGTCTTCTTGGGAGAAGTTTCTGTTCAGGTCCTCTGTACATTTTAATTAGATTGTTTGGTGTTGAGTTGTATGAGTTCTTTATGCATTGTGGATGTTAACCCTTTGTTGGAGATGTTGTTTGAAAACATTTATTCACAAAGATATATGCACCACTGTTCATTACAGCATCATTCACAGTGACCAAGTCATGAAAACAACAAAAGTGTCCTTCGATGAAAACAACAAAAGTGTCCTTCGATGATGATTGGATAAAGAAGATGTAATACATATATACAATGGAATAGTACTCAGTCATAAGAAAAGATAAAATACTGCGATTTGAAAAACATGGATTGATCTTGAGAGTATCATCATTCTAAGCAAAGTAAGTCAGACAGAAAAAGTTAAGGATCACATGATTTCACTCATGTGAGGTATAAAACTGAAAGCAACAAATGAACAAATAAAAACAAACAAACAAATCTCATAGAAACAGCAGTATTGTGGCTACCAGAGGGAAAGGGTATGGGGGGTACTTAAGGATAAAGGGAGTCAAATACATGGTGTCTAAAAAATAACTGACTTTGGGTGGATGATGGACCCACTATGCAATAGACAGATGATATATCATAGGATTGTACACTTAAAATTTATATAATCATATTAACCAATGTCACCTCAATAAATTTAATTAAAAATTTTAAAATATACACACAAAAATAACATTAAATTAAGGGCCTGGTCACAATCATGTATTTGTTTCTCAAGATCGGGCAGAGTTTCTTGCACTGGATGGTGATTGATATATGCTTCTGGGAAAAAAGTAAAATGTAAAGACAAGCATTTCACTCTCATGAGCAGGTTTTCTGTACTAATGGTTTTTCAGTAGATATAGCTTTGTTTTTCTTTTAACTGTTACTATTCATAACACCATGAAATGCAGTTCTCTGAAAGTAGTAAGTGTTTGCGACATATACCTGGGCTAAATATACCCCAAATTATTTTACACACACGAACCTACATGTCTTCTCTCTCTCTCTCTCTCTCTCTCTCTCTCTCTCTCTCGCTCTCTCTCTCTTTCTCTCTCTCTCTCTCTATTTTTTTCCTAGAGAAGGCAATATTTTATACTCTCTGTCAGTATGAAAAGCAACAAGTCTGACTTTTGAGAACCTGGTATTCACTGAGCTACATTTCCAAGTAATCTGGGTTTATCCATTCCTCCATTTCGACAGGGCTTCAGCTTCTTCTCCTTTATTTCATTTGGGGAACATCCCTAATAACCTAGCCTAGGCTTCCTGCCTTTATGCATTAAGCACACATGAATGGATGAGTTCTGAGCATGCTTTTCATAGGCAGGAATTGACTTTCTCATTTACTCTTGGTTTTGAGAACTTGACAGAGGTGGTTGGCATAATGACTGAAATGGAGACATGTTATATTGGATTTCCAGGTGGTTTATGGGGGAAAGTATAAGACTAAGAGAGTTACTTTGGCACTAGCTTCAAAACATGTTATTGAATTGAGCTCTAACTGAAAATTCTCAGTATCAGGCGTTTTGGGGAATTTTCCAGCAGTTAAACATTTTGAGACTTTTCTTTAAGTATCTTTTGAGTATATGTCACCTTCACTTATACCTCTGAAGGAAGGAAGAGACAACCTCAGTCTTCCTTCATCATACAGTCCCCTTCTCCTTTAAAATGAACCAACGTGTGGTTTTTAAAATATTACTCTTGAAAGGAGTATGATTCAGACTGACAAACCTCAGAAGAAAGGGGCAGGGAGGTGGAGGGATGAGATAAACCAAAGAATTTATATGCATGTACGCATAACCAATGGTCATAGACAGCAATGTCTGGCAGGAAGTGGGATAGGGAGGAGGGTGTCTGCAGGTAAAAAGGAGAAATATTGTTAAAAAAATAATTAATAAAAAAAGAGTTCGACAAGAAAAAAAAGTGCATTACTCTTGAATACAAAGACTAGCATGTGGAATGGAAAATAATATGGGAGAAACCAAGGCACCTTGCTAACTTTGGCTCACTTATAGTGGCAGCTGATGTTTCGGTTGTGCATGCCTTTGTAGGCAGATGCTACTCCTTGGTAATATGAAAAATAGTGAATTTTGAATATACTTGGGTTTCTTTCTAAACAGGAAGACCTTCTATATTTTACATTTTAGACATCAGTGATTGATAGTTTCATTAAGAGAGGGAATAGAAAGATAGGATTGTTCTAAGCTATTAATTATAGCATATAATTACTCATACTGTGTATACTTTTATGTTCAGTCCACTATATTTCATTCCTGGGATTTAAATCCCAGCTTTTGTAATTCCAAGAACAGTTTTTTTCTTTTTCAACAAAATTCAGAATTTGCAAATCAATCAACCCTAGCTTTCAGTGTATTTCCTAAGATTGGACACCATCACAATAATCATAGTAATAGTCATATTTTTTTATTAATGCTTATTATGTGCCTATCACAGTTCACAGGTTTTGTTTGCACTACAATTAAAATAACCTCATGCAAAATTCTAATATAATCTATTTGTTAGTGTTTATTTCTTATACCAGAGAATCTCCAGTTAATATGGCAAAATGTTAGTGATATGTATTACATGTGTCAATGTTCAATTTTTTTATATTTCAAATAATTAATAATACAAACATCCTACCCAGATTTATCAAGTTTGGGTGTTTGATTTTTAATTTTTTTAAAATTTATTGATTGATTTTAAAGAAATGAGGAAGGGAGAGAAAGAGTGTGTGAGAGAGAAAAACATCAATTTGTTGTTCCATTTATTTATGCATTCATTGGCTGTTTCAAGTATGAAACCTGACCAGGGATTGAACCCACAACCTTTGCACATCAGAGCTGAGCTCTGAGCACATTCTTACCAATTGAGCTACTTAACTGAGCACATAAATTCTTATTGCCACTAACAAAAGAAATGTAAAATATATTTCTTTTAAATTAAATTTATAGGGGTGATATTTGTTAACAAAATTATATAGGTTTCAAGTATATGATTCTATGATACATTATCTGTATATTACATCATATGCTCACCACTCAAAGTCAAGTCTGCTATCACCATATATTTGACCACCTTCATCTTCAGTTTAAAATACAAATATTTAGGAGCCAGTATCCCCGTTCTCCCTGGATTTAAATGAATGCCTTGGCAGTTTAAGTATTTCTGAAGTCTACCGTGGGGATTAGCATGACCACCATCCTCTCTCCATGGTCTTGGCTGTTTTGCAGTCAGGCTTAGTTTGAGGTGTTTGACAAGTATGCCCTGTTATACTTACATGTATGTTGTGCTCTTTTCCTGGTTATAGCTAAGAAGTTCTTTAATTCTTTCATTATCACGTAAAGATTTGTTTTCATCTCCAAATTTCTCTTTATCTACCCCTCTAGATATCTTCTTCAGTTTCCGCTATGCTAAAATTTGGTTGCCATGAGAGTCCAGTGCCAGATGGACGAAGAGGATCTCTAGAGAGATCTAATCTTCTGAGGCAGTGTACTGAGACTCCCCAAACCCATTTAGGCTTTCTCTCTCCTTGTTCATCTTTGGATAGAAGCAAGGTGAAGACCAATGTTCAGGCTTCTTCTCTCACCCTGATGCAGTCCTTATGCTTTCCAGACCTTTCTTTCTGCTTGCTGGATAAACTCTTGTTTACTTTTGAGCAAGAGGAAGGCTGTTAACTATAGCATATAATCATCTATTTTATGTATAACTTGATGCTCAGACCTCTGAATTTCATTCTTCAGATTTAATCCTGGCTTTTGAAACTCAATGAATTCAGCATTTGCAAATCAATTAACTTTGTCTTTTAGATTATTTCCCAAGAGTGAATAATAACAATTATAATAATAGTTTTTGTGAATGCTTACTATGTGCCTGTCAGTGTTCAAGGGTTGTGTTTGCATTAGTTGATCTTCAAAGTAATGTTATGCAGTAAAGTTATAATAATCCTGTTGGTTTACAATCTTAGGAGGTTCCCTCATGAAATCAAACACTGGACCTTGTACACGAAGGACAAGGAGAAACGGGAGAAAGAGGCAGACCTCTCTAGATTGGTAGGTAGCAGGTTTAATAAACAAGGGAACTTACAACAAACAAGGCTTGTGTTGAGGGCCCACAAGAATAGCAGATCTCTGCACTACCCTGCCAGAATCTTAATTGTTTATATAGAGGCCTTAATTGGGTTCAGTCACATGTACCATCCAGATGGTCTCAACAACACATTGCTCTCTGAAGGCTGCATCCTTGCAAACAGGTCCCATTTCAAGACAGGGAGGGGGTAAGGAGCCTCTGATTGCCCAAGTCCAGTTTGCAGGTCAACAGGTGGTTATATATTTTTGATGACCTCCTCCAACAAATTTGTATTGCACAGAGAAAACTTGAGACAGGAGGGAAAGTGATTTGTGCAAGTAAAAGGTTATAACCAAAATTGAACTAAGTATTCTGGTGGCATTTTAATTGTCTTAAAGACTATGACTACATTATTTCTGCCCCAAAATCTATTTTGAAACTCTAGGATATTATCATTTTCATTTCTAAAAGATAATCTTACCATGGAGTCACATGCTCCAGAGCAAAACTATGAAGATGGTATAGTGTTTAAAGCAAAGCAGAATAAACATCACCTTGATTTCATTTTCTACAGTATTGGATTTTGCCAGAAAATTTTTCACATGATTGAATTGCATCTTGATTTGATTTTGTTCTTCTGTGAACATGATAGAAAAAGAAATGACTACTTTCCAAGTCACAGATATATTATAGAACACATCATATAGCAAACAAAATGAAACAAAAACCTACACATTCATGACTTAAGACTTTTTAAGTTACAGGAGGGGAAAACATGTATTATAAATAGCCAGAAGTTTAATGATTAAAGAAAAAAAAATTTTTTCTTTTGTTGGGGGTGGGGGGCATCTTTTTTTCTGTTGCTAACTTTATATATTTAAACATATTTTTGTTTATTTGTCAGTCTCTGTGATGTGATTTTGTGATGTGATGCTGAAGAATGTAGACTTTGTGGAGATAAGGCTAATATTAAAAAACTAATACTATTTTAAAGAAAACATCAACTTCAAGGCACAGGAGACATAACGCACAGTAAGGATTTGAACTTTGAACGTTAGCACTGTAACAATGAGGAATGTCATCATTTGGTCTGATCAGATATCAGATTCGATTATATTTTCTGTGATAGAAGTTGTGTCTCTTGGGGTTGTGAGGCTTGTAGAGCCCTGGGAGTGTTGCTGTTGTCTGGTTACATGAAGAAGACCAGCCAGAGGGCAGACTGGTAGGAGGAGAAGAACAAATATGAGTAAAATTATACAAGCAAAGCAAAAGTTGGATAGCATCATAATCCTCTAGTACAAATACCATGTCCTTTTTCTGAACTGTTTGGGTATATAAAAATCAGTATCATTTTTGTACGATTTAAACCAGTTCAAGTTATGTTTTCCCTTAATTTACCATAGAGAATCCTAACTGATGAGCCTGAAACAGAGGGATGTCAAGTTTATGAGCAAAAGCAGTATCCAACAGACCAAGAAGATATTAGTAAACCAAAGGGAAAGGAAACACAGTCAGATTTGCATGTGAGTGTACACGAATTGATTAGTGCCTCTCTGTGATTCTATCACAGCAGTATACATTAAATCTATTTGCAAATGAGTGGTAGTTGTGCTCAAAGAAGTGTATGTGGATGGACAGAATGTGTGTTTGTGGAAGTGAGTGCAACACAATCAGTGAGTGATGAGGAGTAGATAAGCATGTGTTCATTTGAAACAGTCAAGCTTGGTTCAGTGAGGATTTGTACCAAACCTCTGCTATGTCATTGTGTTTTATTTTCTTTAGAGTGATTATCAAGTATAAAAAAGGGCTAAATGTGAACATTAATAATCGAATGGAAAAATGAAAAAAGATGAAAATGACACAATGAAAGCTGTCACTCAGAGAGCAGAGACATATATGAGGATGATGATTATGAGAATATATTACATTTATTTAAAGTTCTCGTGAGCCCTGGGCGGTTTGGCTCAGCGGTTAGAGCGTCAGCCTGTGGTCCAGAGAGAGCCGGGTTCGGTTCCCACTAAGGGCATGTACCTCGGTTGCAGTTTGTCCCTGGCCATGGTTGGGTCATGCAGGTGGCAACCACTCGATGTGTCCCTTTCACGTTGATGTTTCTCTCTCTCTCTCTCTTTCTCTCTCTCTCTCTCTCTCTCTCTCTCTTTCTCCCTCACCCCTCTCTCCCTCCCTCCCACTCTATCTGAACAAAATATTGAAAAATGTCCTCGGGTGAGGATAAAAAAACAATAAATAAATAAAGTTCTCGTGAGACATCCATGTGCCAAATTCTGATGGACAGTACTTATGTTGCTTTCTGATCCCAAGTAAGAGGGGACATATTTAAAGATGCTCAACATTGAAACGATTGTTGAAACTGGATGGATGATTGAGAAGTTCTGTGAAAATGAGAGAGAGAACAGGACTGCTGAAAACAAAACCTTGGAAAATAACTACATTGAACTGTAAGATGAACAAGTAAAACCTTCATAGAGAAAGCAGACAAAGAAAGAAGAAAAGTAAGTAAAACTCATAAAACTCAGACAAGAGAGTCAGGTGTCAAAAAAAGAAAAAGAATGTAGGTAAGGGGAGAATGGGAGAGAAGACAGTGGTTTTTTAATTAGTTGGATGTTGGTGAACATGTGACAACAGTGTCAGTATGTGGTAAATGAACAATGCAATCTTAGATGTGCAAATGACAGTGAGAAATTAGATCAAAAAAAAAAAAAAAACCAGTGGCACCGAGTGCAACTATGCTCTCCAGAAGTCTGTGAATGATAAGATGATATGAGCCAGCCAGACAGTGTAAATGGGACACCACATTTTGTGAAATGAGTTAAATTCAAGGTGATGCTTGCAGGCATAAAGGGAGGAACCAGGGAAGGGAAGCCGGAGGTAAGAGGGTCCATCAGTACACACTGGAGATGGAATTCAGGGGAAAGCAGGCAGCTGCTGATCAGGACGACAGCCTAATCAACATCCAGAAGGACATTTCAACTACCACCATCAACAAAAACAAAATTAAAGTCATATGTGCCCTTTTCTTTTCCTTATAGAAGACTGCAACTATAGGTAATAATATAGAAATATTGTATTTCTGAATATTTTGTAAGAACAGACCTCTGCTCTTAAACAAATTGAACTCAAATTTAAAACGTAGATAACATTGCCCAGCCATGAGCACGACCCATGCACCAAGAGGTTGCCAGTTCGATTCCTGATCAGGGCACATGCCCAGGTTGTGGGCCTAATCCCCAGTAAGGGGCATGCAGGAAGCGGGCAATCGAAGTTCTCTCTCATCAATGTTTCTATTCCACTCTCCCTTTCTCTCTCTCTAAAAACAATAAAGAAAAAAAATTAAAACATAAATGACATCTTTATAATGTCATTTTAAAATTTTTATGTTAACACTTGTCTTAATTATATATAAAACAAGAAATTGTATTATTAATTAGTGTGATTTCTAGAAATAGTATTACAGATTCTTACAACTAAATAAAATATTGTGAAGGGCTCTTTCATAACTTTAATTTTTTTTGTTGTTGTTAACCCTCACCTGAGGATATTTTTCCATTGATTTTTAGAGTGGAAGAGAGGGAGGGGCAGAGAGAGAGAGAATGAGAGATAGAAGTGAGAGACACATTGATTGGCTTCCTCCTGCACAACTCCGACTGGGGCTGGGGATCGAACTTGTAACCCAGGTACATGCCCTTGACCCAGAACCGAAACCAGGACCCTTCACTCCATGGGCTGAGCTCTAACCACTGAGAAAACTGGCCAGGGCTCATTACTTTCATTTTAATAAACATTTTAATATTGTTCTCCTGACCTTCATGCCAAATTATGGATATTGTTATGTTTATGCACTCTGATAAAACATACTGTTGATAGTTTGTTCATTAACTATTTTTTTCTGAGAAATTATTATAAAGTTTTTAATGTCTTGAATCAAATTTTTATCCCAATGTTGCTTTAATATGAATTAAAATACAGTCTTTATAACTCTCTATAATGCAATAAAATGCAGAATACAATGTACTTGAGAAATTAAAGCTTGAAGCAATAATTTGAAATATCAATTGTAAATTAAAGTGACAAACTGTGCAGGCTCGGTGATTTACTATTTCACTATGCGCTTGTAATTTTAAATCTGTAATTGTGGTCCCACATCTGCTAATAAAGATAGGAGAACGCAGTGGTTTCGGTCACAGTTGCAGGGGTGCTACATCACTGCCCTTGAGAAGTCTGATTTCTGGTTTCTAATATGTGTAGTTATTGATCGTCCTGAAGGGAAGGTAGCTTTCCCATTTTCTAATCATGCTTAGAAATCTATAAACATTTAAATAAATTCTGAATTAGGCACTATTGGTTTTCTTGGCATTTTCACTCTCAGTGACTAATGAATGTCAAGAATAGGGAGATCATTTCCAGGTAATTACTGAAAGTAAACTTACTTATTAGGCTATAACTTATAATCCAGAAATGCAATGGGCAGTACATGATTTCTACCATTCTATGAGTTTAGGAAGTTCTTCATGAGGAAAATCAATAAAATCTTGCAGGCTTGCAGTGCTGTTTGAATCTGAGCTCTCGGTGGCTACATAAATAATGTATTAGATATCATAAAATTACATCTCACACAATATTTAAAGCCAATAAATTATTTTACATGGTTTTGAATAAATACATACAGGATAGGGATTAATAATTAGAGTATACTTCAAAGCTTTATTGTTTTTCTAATCACTAAAATTGTCCTTGTAATAAACTCTTGGGGAATATGAGTCACAGCCACATTCTACTTTCCTCTTGTCCCAGCTTTGCACAGGCAATCTGATCGTTATAAGTTATCTTTTTGCTACAAGAAGCAATGCATCATCAATGACTCTAATCTTAATCGAATTATTTTCCTTGATTACATCCCATGTGAGGCATAGCATTTTAATTTTTTAGGGGACTATGCATCTTTGCTCAGCTCTTTCATCATGTCTGTCCTCATAGATGATGACACAGGCTTATTATTTAAGCAAACTTAAAATCGTACTGGTAAATTGGGAAGAGGAATGTTTTCTGCTTTACTAACTCTCATGAAATAATCAGTAAATCAAAATAAATATTCTGAAATGATGGTTGGTGAATAAAGGTAACGTTGCCGTGTTGTAAGAAAAAGAGAGGAATATGAAATGGAAAATGTAAGAATTATAAACAGCCTGTCAATGTTTTATGGACTAAAAAACATATAAAAATGAATGCTGTTTATCAACATAAAACATAGAATTAATCTATTTAAAGAGAACTTGATTCAGTGACCATATAGGTCAATCTGGCTATTGTGCATAATGCAGTAGTGGCTACCAACATTATTCAGCTCCAACTCTAAAGCCAATCTTTTATTCAACATATAAGTACTTAAAATCTACTAAGATTTGTTTGCGTTGTTGAGACAGTAGAAGAGAGGAGGGAGGAAGGAGACAGAGAAAGAGAGATTATGTAGATCAATTGCCTCCTGCACGACCCTGATCGGGGCCAGTGATCAAACCTGCAACTCTGAATTGAACCCATGACCTTGACCAGAATTGAACCCATGACCTTTCAGCCTGTGGTCGGACACTCTAACCACTAAGCCAAACCATCCAGGGATCTAGTATGATTCTTAAAGGTCAAAAAATAGCAAAATGGCTGCTTCTATTTTAGACTAACATAATAGTAATAAGAGGTCATGTATATATAATAGTAATCAAGTCATGTATATATATAACAAAAACCGTACTTGTTCATACAAGTTTGAGAAGAACGCTTTATACTCAAATGTGATCTGTCCATCCCAATTTTAAAAATTCTGGTAAACTAAACTAAGGATTTGGAAATTAAACATGGAATATGGCTATGAAATGAATAGCAGCAAGAGAAGTGTTACTGCAGGAAAACCAGCTGTCACGAGATTATAGCAGTTGTTCAGGTGAGAAAACTCAGTGGCAAAGAAGACATCCAAATAACCAACAGGTGCATGCAAAAATGCTCATTTTCACTAATCATCAGGGAAATGCAAACCAAAATCGAAATAAGATATCACCTCACATCTATTAGAATGTCTATCATTAAAAAGACAAAAAAAAAAAGTGTTGGCAAACATAAAAGGGAACCCTTGTGTGTTGTTGCTGGAGATGTAAATTTGTTCAACCACTACAGAAGAAAATCTGGAGTTTCCTTTAAAAATTAAAAATAGTTCTACCATAATATCCAGCAATTCCACTTTTGAGGATATACACAAAGAAAATAAAAACAGGATATAAAAAAGGCATATTTAGTCCCATGTTTATTTCATCATTTACAATAGACAAGATAACAACCTCAGTTCCTATCAACAAATGAATAAAAATGAGTACACACACACACACACACACACACACACACATTTAGCCATGAGAAATAAAGACATCCTACCATTTGCTACAACCTATTGATGAACCTTGAGGTTATCAAGCTATAAGTCGGAGATAGATAAATACTATATTATAACAATTATATGTGAAATTTATTATGCCAAATTCACAAAAATAGAGAATAATATAGTGACCACCAGAGGAAGGGGGGGTTGAGATGTAGGATAGATGGTTTTTAATGGTACAAACTTGCAAGAGCAGTAAATAAGCCCTAAAGATCTAATGCACAGTACAGTCAATATAGACAATAATATAGTATTATTATTGTCAAACTTGCTAAGAGTCTAGAAATTAATTATTCCAACCAGGAAAAAGAAAGAATAAGTATGTAACATGGTAAAGATGCTAATTGTCACTACAATGACAATCATATTACAATATATAATGTATTACATTAACATGTCATACACCTTAAATTTATACATTATATGTCAAATATATTTCAATTGAAAATAATGAAACAGAAAGAAAGGGAAGTGCCAGTTTTTGCCTGGTCGGTGTGGCTCAGTGGTTGAGCATCGACCCATGCACCAAGAGGTGGCCTGTTCAATCCCTGGTCAGGGTACATGCCCAGATTGTGGGCCTGATCCCTAGTGGGGGGCATGCAGGAGGCAGCCAATCAATGTTCTCTCTCATTGATGTTTCTATCTCTCTCTCCCTCTCCCTTCCTCTCTCTCTAAAAATTAATAAAGAAAAAAAAATTAAAGAAATAAAAAGGAAAAGTGCCAGTTTTCTGGCACCTGCTGATACCTTCATCCCATGTTTTGTTATCTTCAGTCTTTCAGAATAATTTCTATATGATAAATGTCTACATATTTTCAATGTCTCTCTACTTTCTCTATTAGTAGGGTCCATAGAAAAATAAACAAACATGGAAATGCTACAAATCAGGATGATAAAATTAAAGGGGTTAATTTCATATATGTTCATCAAGATATATTGAAACCTGTACTGGAATATTAGACAAATAATTCACAAATGTTAGAAGTCAGTCAACCTAAAAAAGACCTTGGTATTCCCAAATACCAATTTCCTTGGATAATGTCAGCTCAGCACTACCATTCCCCATCCTCTTCACCACACAGAACACAACCACAATGATGGCAACATATGACAGCAGAGAGTGGACACTACTTATTTTTACCACCAAAGAAAAAAGGCAAGATGGTAAAAGGAGTGTAGAGAGATAAGGAAGGTTCGCTGGGCGTTGCTTGGTACCCACTCTGAACTACATTGTAAAGAATCTACAATATCGTAGACGATAGGCACTACTGCTCTGCTTTATTTTTCTGGAAACTCTCATTTATTTTATTCACTTTGTTCTGTACTGACATTTAAAAAAAACATTAATTTTTTTAACTAAAACTAAAAAAATTCTATCAAAAATAAAACATTTAATTGAAGCAAAAATTAGAGAACTCTTATCTGCCCCCTTCTTTTCCCAGTTCCCCAGCGCCAGCTCCTATTCGATTTAATTCTACAGAAGTAAAGTTCCATCATCAAATAACTCTGTTCTTCAGCCTTTTCACTGAAAGTGCCCTTGCAATTTGTTTTAATGTTTCAATACAATTCTCTTAAGGGCACTGCTTACTCCCCCTGCTTGGGTCCCAAGTAGTGGAGAATGTTTGTTATGGTTCTTGTTTCTTTTATAATTGTCTTATCACTGAGCCTGCAACTAGTGTTGGGGTGTGTATCCTCCTCCACATTGCTCTTTCCAGTTTATTACCTATTTTACACAGAGATAGGAACCCCATGGTATCAGATATTATCATTTGAGACCTCTCATTACTGCACTATCTACTGATACCCTGGTCTCTTCCCAATTCTTGATGACCTTAGCTCCCACCTCACTATTATTTTACCTGTTAGAATTTTTGATAATTTCAATTCTCAGAGTGAACAGAAGGCCTAAGCCCACTTTGGCTTCTCAGTTCCTTAATCTACTGTGAGTTTGTCTTGCATACTGCCCAAGCCACTTAGCTCCAGTCAAGACCTAGACACCTTGCCATTATTTAAATAGCAACTCTTCCATAATCTCAATTTCATGCATCACACTTTGTCAGCTTGACATCCGAGTTGTTGCTTGTACTGAGAGTCTCAAGCAACCCCACTCCAACAAGCCAGCATGGCCACCAATAGGTATACGTGTATTTATTAATGTCACATTATTTTCACTTTTCCTCAACCTTCTGTTTTTGTCTTCCATCAAAACCAAGCTAATTCCATGGTCAGCTGTTGTAGTGACTCCCTACATCACTTCTTTAATTTTGTCATACAACTTGACTATACCCTAAACCTAGTTAAATGACTCTTTGCTCATTCAGTCCTGAATCTTAGCAGTGACAGAACTCCAGAAAAACCCACAACCATGCTACCTAATCTCATTTTAAACTCTCTCTAGACCTCAAGGACATTCATTTTTGTATTTTTCCCTACTCTCTTAAGTGACTTTTCTGTACCTTTTCTGCTTTTTTCAAATGATTTTCATCTCCTCTCTCAGACTCACATTTAGCTGATGAACTGTCTTCTGGATTTGCTGAGAAATGAAGTGCAGTCTCCTGTCCTCACATCTATGTATCCATTAACATGTAGATTCAGCCTTCACTCCTATTAGCTTGTCAAAGGCCAGCCTCTCCACTTATGTAATGTTGCCAAAGCCCTCTTGCCAGGGTATTCCTCCCATCAGTGGATTTAGCCCTCTGGTAGGGGTACAACTGCTGACAATGAGCAGAAACTAGATTATAGCACCCACTCCCCCACTGGACTCAGCACGTCTATGAACAACACACCTCTAAGTAGGAGACTGTCTCTTATTAATATACAAATATAATGCAGTATAGAGAACCAAGTTTAAATCCTACTCTTCTTATCTTCACCATTGTTATTTTAAGTAACATTGGTACTATTTTCAAAATAGTAATATTATTTATTAAACATGTACTATATTATAGGCATTGTAATCAGCATATACTAACCCATTTAAGCCACACAATAATTCATACTAGAGTTATCAGTAGGCATTAATATTATAATTTTATACCAAAGTAAGCATTAAGTAACTCTGTCAAGGTTCTTTATATGATGAATTATAAAGAGATTCAAATATAAGACTATCTAATGCCACAGAATCTCTATGCTTTTAATATTTTGTTATATCTAACACAACTGTATTAAAGTTATATATTTAAAAACAAATATCAAAAAGAAAGTCACTCATACTCAATAAATCAAACAACTGTTGACATTTCAATGCATGTCTTTCCAAATTAATATTTGATTCTGTATAATTTATAATATTGCAATAATCTATATTATTTTGTGACAGGTCTTTTATATTTAATTGAATATTTTCAATTTTTCAAACTGTATATTTCTCTTCAGGGTATTTTTATTTTTAATATGTTTTTATTGATTTTTTAGAGAGAAAGGAAAGGAGAGAGAGATAGATAAATCTATGTGAAAGAGAAACATGGATCAGCTGCCTCCTGCATGCCCCCTACTGGGATTGAGCCGGAAACCAGGCATGTGTCCTGACTGGGAATGGAACTGGGACCTCTCAGTCCATGGGTCGACGCTCAATCCACTGAGCCACAATGGCTCTTCAGGGTTTTTTAACATGTCATTCCATTGTATGACAGCGCCATGGCTTCACTAATTTCCTCTTTTTGACAACTTTTTCTGGTATTCCTATTATAAATATTGTGATTAATAATTTTCTTGTAGCCTGGCCTGTGTGGCTCAGTGGTTGAGCATCAACCCATGTACCAGGAGGCCTCGGTCAGGGCACATGCCCAGGCTGTGGGCCCAGTCCCCATTGGGGGGCATGCAGGAGGTGGCTGATGGATGTTCTCGCTCATCGATGTTTCTATCTCTCTTTCCCTCTCCCTTACTCTCTCTCTAAAAATCAATTAAAAAAAAACTAATTAAGATTGAATATTTTTGCAATATTTAATTTTACCTACAAAAATAAAATGTTCCTTATAATATTTTTGTTCTTCATTGTGTAAGAATCCATGCATGTTTCATAAAAAATTTGGCAAACATTTATTGAGTGCCTATGGTGCTCCAGGCCTCGGCATATAGATGTGAACAGAATAGACACACTCAGGTGACAGAGAGCTGATGTCTAGGAGGGAGTAAATATATTAGAATGAGATGGCTCTGGAGAGGAGGATAGAGACTAGATCTTGCTAACTTTGATAGGTTAAGTTATGGGTTTCAGTGTTTATAACATTATATCTATATCTTTATATCTATATCTATATTTATATCTATATATCTATAGATATCTCATGAGAATAGGCCTCTGTAATTCCCCTGAGATTGCTTCTAGTTTTCCCTTATTCTAATGAGAATCTATTATTTTTGCCTATTGCTTCAGTAAGGAAAAAGAACATACAATGGATGTTGCAAAGAAGAATATATTTAATACAGGGTATTAGAGGATCTTATTACCATTGAGATGGCTGAAGTACTAAAAATCAGGTAGACCATTAAGAGGACATCAGATATGCCTAGAGTCATGCACTTTATATTCTGATATTTAATGTTATTTTTTAATATATTATCGATTTTTTTTTTTTTTTTTAGGAAGAGGAAGGAAGAGAGAAACACTGATGTGAGAGAGATACATAGATCAGCTGCCTCCTGCATGTCCCCTACTGGGGATCTTGTCCATATCGTGGGCATGTGCCCTGACCAGGAATCAAACTGGGACCTCTCAGTCCATGGAATGACGCTCAATCCATTGAGCCACACCGGCTGGGCTTTAATGTTATTTTAAGCCATGGAAATAATCATGTCTTTCAATAGTGGAGTTTGTAATTAAAACTGTCTTTTATAAGAAAATGTGAAGTATAAATCCTCAGATAAAAATTAAGGAGCATCATAATTAATGTAATAGTAATAATAAAAATGACTAGTTATTTATTTTAGTGTATATGGATGCAAAAAAGTGCAACAATCCTTAATGTTTGAATATTTACTACGTCACTACCCTGGAACCCAATCTCTCTGACTTTGGCTCTGTGTCTATATGATGTTTAAGCAATTTATTAACCTTTATTCTTGGTGTCATGCAATATCACATCTATATTCCTTCCTGTCCATGTTGGGTTTTAAGCTATGCCCAGTGTCACACTCAGGAACGATAACTGTTTGCCTGTCCTTTTTGTTTTTCTTTACCTTAGTTGTAAATATAATGCATGATTAACAATTTCTATTGTTTTTCATACAGTAATGCAAAATAAAATGACATAAATATTATTTAGTGTTATGTGGAAGTCCAAATCATTTAAAAGTAAAAACTAAAATGTTAAAATGTGCGTGTATGTATAATGTGTGTTCATATGTGTACATGTCTTTGTAAACAAAACAAAGTTCGCCCAACTGATTGTCTTCTATTTCAAATAAATTCAACTTCTCAATTCTTTTATTTGTATAATGTATTGTAATACTCTATCCTGCTTTTCAGGCTTCTTGATGAAAAAATTTGTTTTGCTTCCTGTCTAAACACATCTCTTTATATTTTAACAGATTTATGGAAACAAAAACAGAATACCTTGTAGGATAGAGATACCATTGTTAATATATGCAGTGAAGTAGTAATTTAACCGCACACATAGAATGTGTATGAGTATAATATTTAAACTACTGTATGTTAAGGATTATTGGAAATGCCTATGAAAAAGTTTTCAGCAAAACAAGTGATTCAATAGACTGCAGTGGGCCATCTGGGATCCTCTTGCCACTGATCCCACAGGCCAAGAAGGGTGTGCTCTTTTCAGACGGACCCTGATAACCAAGGAGAAAGAATGTCACTATACCAGAGTGAGTGCAGAGAAGAGCATTTCTGAAACCCACAGGACTGTCTAGTGTCTCCTTGTCATCTCAGGTCCTATTGTAAATGTGAATGGAGGGCTAGGTAGACCTAAAATAGACAAGACTCTGCCTTTCAATAATGATGTTCTGGGTCATTTGATCAATTCAGAAGTCCTGAAAAGTTTAAGTGCTACCCGAGAGCAAAAGGAATATGGTATAAAAAGTTTAAAAAACAAAACAAAAAAAAGCTATGAAGACTAACAATGGTCTTATAAACAGTTGTTGGAACAAAGACTGTAATAGTACATATTTCAATTACATACATGAAGTATTAAATAATATTGTACATGTCCACATATTTGCAACTGTATTATATAAAATTTCCCCTATTTTCTTTTTCCTTATTTTATATTCTATTGAGAGTAATTATCTTTTTTGTTTATCCTCACTCAAGGACATTTTTTTTTCCATTTTTTGTTCAGATAGAGTGGGAAGGAGAGAGAGAGAGAGAGAGAGAGAAACATCAATGTGAAAGGGGCATATTGAGTGGCTGCCATCCACACCACCAACCAGGGCCGGGGACAAACTGCAACCGAGGTACGTGCCCCTAGCAGAAACCAAACCCGGGTCGCTCTGGACCACAGGCCAACGCTCTAACCACTGAGCCAAGCCAGCCAGGGCGATAGTAATTATCTTTATGATTTAATGTTCAGGTTTCTGGTTATTAAAATGGATTGTGATCAAATTGAAATGAGAATGGATATTATCCAGAGAGAGAAGACCAACTCATGGGTTTTTTAATTTTATTATGTTTTTGACAAGGGGTTAGTATGTTTTCAGTAACACGAGGGAGACCATTACATTAGATGAAAGCATGTTGTTCCTGTTTCTATTTTCATATATATATATATATATATATATATATATATATAGTGTACTGATGTTCAATAGTAAAAAGATGAACTGTACTAAACATTGTCTGCTAGATTTTGCAAACTATTCCATCCCTTCTGTGTTCACTTCAGTACCTCAGAGAGGCTGGAAAGCCAAAACCTGTCTTGCATACAGATTCTGTTTCCTGAATTCTAGACAAGATTTTTGTTTGGTCCATGAAGTACACCGACAGGAAAACTGCACTGATGGAAACGAGGTAAAAGATGCTCTTCTTGGAGAACTTGTGGTAGAGGCTCATGCTACAGCCTTTACCCGGAGCTGTCTGTTTCCTACCCCAAATCCTGATTCATATAAATGTATTTTAACCATGTACATATTTCAGTAGGTTTCAGAATTTATTTTCTCTTTGGCAGGGAGAAATATTGGCATTGTAGGACTAGATAAATAACATTTATTTTATAGGTGATAAGAAATACAATTGTTTTTAAAAACAATATATACAATTTTCTATATATATTAAAACAAATAGATATAAATGATATGAATACAGACATAGTTATATAGATACTTGTCTTCTCTCCATGCTCATAAAATATCAGATTTCAGCATTTGAAAGTCCAGTGCATCCCAATATCAGGATATACCTGTAGTATATCAAAAGGCTTACTTTATTTTAAAATGTGGAAATAGATATCCTAAGGAAAATTTTATACTTTCATTATTTACATGTCAAGTATGCATTAGGTAGTTATGGACATGAAATTATAAATTATGTATCTACATATGTGCCATTTTATTAAATATTACACAGTTTTCTAAGTGACATGATCATATTCCAGACAATATTCCATGGCAATTTCTGAATTTGATAACATAAAGATGAATAAAACATGTTTAATTTTCCTCCAGTTCTTCAACTTCAATTCAAGATTCTAATGTCAAACCTGAACATGAGACATTGCAGCAGTTTACTCAAGCTGTTCCTTGGATGTGGAGTTGCCTTTAGCAATGGCAGATCTCTTGTGGGCTGATTGGCTGTCATTTCCAAGGATGCCATTTCTTTTTTATACCTTGAACTTCTGAAAATGTCATATATTTTGTTTCAGGAAAAAAGAGATATTTTTATCCCTTTCAAATTTCAACATGTTAGTTTAATTTCAAAAGAGATGTGCTAGAGTTATAAAATATTTAATGGGATTCTAAATGTTTCATAGCCATTAAAAATATGTTATGTAAATTTTTAAATATTTATGCATCACTTAAAATTATGAAGTTTGTAATATTAGTTTAACCAGGTCTATATGTACAGATATACAATGATACAACTATGTTACAAATGCTTTGTTTCAAGGAGGAGCATTGAAACCTTTTATGTATCCTTTTACGACATTTCTTCTGACAAGGTGAGCCAGGCTTTCACTACATATGTTCAGCATGCATGACATGCAAAAAATTGAATCTTACTTCATAATGGGAACATTCAAAATTTAGAGCAAAAGAAGGTAATAAAACAACTGTAAGATAACTTTGTGATGACATGTCATGTATTAAAACTATTTCTTTTCCAAACTACTTAAAACAAACAACAAATACACTGGATTCAGAACTTAAATAGTCTATTGTTCTTTCTGTGGCTGCAGTTTTGGTAGACAAAATAAGGACAGTGCATATGTTGTGTATACATCTCTGTGTTTGAATATGTATCTATATATTTAAATACCTGATCAGCAAATTAAAATTACTACTTGAGAGATAATACAATTATTTTTTTTCTTAATTTCTAAATAAAAGTTATATTTATGTAAATCTAAGACATTAGAAGAAAAGAATGATGTTGCCTGAAAACGTACCTTCTCACAGAAAAAGTTTATTAAGTGGCAACTTCTTGCCAAAGTAATGTAACAAAGAAAATGTGCTTTACATTTTTATATATTAAATTTGGTGACACATTGTGTTTTACATGTGTGTAACTCTATATGACCTCTTTTTTTTTTTTAATCCTCACCCAAGGATATTTTTCTATTTATCTTCAGCTAGAGTGTGAGGGAGGGAGGGAGGGAGGGAGGGAGAGAGAGAGAGAGAGAGAGAGAGATTGGTTGCTTCCCGCAGGAGTCCAACCAGGGCCGGAAACCAAATGGCAACTGAGGTATGTGCCCTTGAACGGAATTCAAATTGTGACTCTGTTCTGTGGGCTGTTACTCTAACCACTGAGCTAAACCGGCCAGGGCTCAATGTTACCTCTTGAATGGAGAAGTGAAATTACTGAATGCTGAATTCATAACTCCCAAATGTAATTACTAAGTCTCCTTCATCTTCTAGCTGATAGTGTTGTGTACCCACATTGGAAAGGAAACAAATAATTCTAAAATAATATTTTATTAATTTTAAAAAAGATTAAGTGGCAGATTTTAGTATATTGGCCACAAAAATATGGCTAATTGTGGATATTGAATATTTTGATAGTGAACATGCAAAACTTCCAAATATTAACAGAAATAATTTCTACTTAAATCTTTTAGAGGAATAATTGTATCAGTAAATATGCTTTCTTTATAAAAACAATCATTTGTAAGAACTCAAACATTTGGATTATTGACTATTCTATGAATTCTTTGTTAAATGGTTTATGTAATTTACAAACAGTTGGCAATACATCTGTCATACTAATTATATCTTAGTTGAAGATAAAAAAAATATTTTTCCAGATCCTTCTATGATTTTTATATTTTATAGTTATGCCTTCAATTATATGAAAAGAAAAAAAAAAACACAGTTTTCCTCAAAATTACTTGAAGTTATAGAGCTCTGGGTTGAAATTTCATAGCAGTTTGTGAAGTTCTGTAGCTTACTAAAAAGCATGAAAGACAAACTATGGTTACTGTGGAAACTGAAAATGTTAACTTCTATTTGGGCTTCTTTAAGTGCTTATATCATTCAAGTAATCTCAACAAGTAGATACAACTAACTGAAATATCTAAGAAAAATAGGAATATTGTTTTTAAATACAAAATAGTAAGGTCTCTTTCTATATGCTTCAAACGATCTGAGAGAGCTTTAAATTATAAGTGATATAATAATTGCTCCTTGCTAAAGACTGATAAAATCAATACTGTTTTGATAGATAATAGTTTGGATTCTTCATATAAATATACCCTCCCAGATTATTTCTTTTATGATCAAGAACTAGATAAATTAATGACAATCATTATAGTATATCACTCCTAGAAATCATAGCATGCTCTTGGACCTCGATGGTAATAAATTTTAAATATTTCTTACAAATGAGAGCCAGAGATTTATATGACTTTCTAGAGACCCAAAAAATGTCGTGATTTAGTTCTTCTAACTCCATGTACAGACTTAATTCAGTTCCAACATTAAGCTTGAGTATAAAGAGCTGAGACATTTATGTAAATAATCAAATAATGAAGATAAAGAGAAAATAGAAATATGATAATAAAACTGCCTTCAAATCTGTGTAGATACAACAAGGCTATCATGGATAAGCTGAACAGAAATCTAAATATTGGTTCCAGAGATAAATCGGTATATAAATGGCGGCTACAGTTAACTTGGTAACAACAATCTGGAGTTTGAGGTCCAATTCTAAATCTGCAATTCAGTAGCAGCATAAATTTATACAAACTTTTTATTCTCTATGGTGTAGTTTTCCATATCCGTAATATCATTTAACATTTTTAACCTCATAAAACTCATGTAAGAAATGAAAGCATGAAAAAAGGTACAGATTGAGTACTCAATACAATTTAGCTCTTCTCGTAACTACCTTCCCACTTAGAATAAATTGAGGACAACAAAATGTTAAGTCATGAAGTAGCCTTAACATTTTGAGACGTTTTCATGAAAAGCAACAGATCCTCTCACAAAATTATCAAAGGACTTTACAGTAATATTTATTTCATTTACATGCCACAACTATTTATGCATTTAAATATATATGCAATTTTAATGTAGACTGAAAGTACACGTAACATTTTTATTTTTTGAATACTTCCTACAAATTAGGATTCTACAGAGAATTATCATTCTAAAACCTGTCTAATTATTTATTCTTATAATGTTTAGGTATATTCTGTGGTTTATTAGTCTACAAAGTTTTAGTAAACTGAGTATTATATAAAATTTTCACCATTGTTCATATGTTGATTTCCTGGGCTCTCAATTGACATTTCTGCCAGCAAAACAGGAAACTGACTTAGGATATGACAAATATAGCAGGTCTCAACATTCACACAGGGAATTTTCAGACAAGAGAGTCTAATCTATAACAATTAAATTATGGGTCTTAACTTAAATATTGATCTCCTATTATTATAATATCCACCGGTATCCCTATTCTTTCTAACTTAATTTCTTCTGAGTTAAATATATCTTTATTTTATTTCATATAATGTACTAGTAATATCTTATTTTCATCTTATTCAAGGTTGATTTTCTTTCTATAGCATAAAAACACCTGGGTATGTTCACCAAATATTTCTGATAAACAAATACTTTACATATTCTGAGAGCCACACAGTACCTTCCTTTGGGGGTATAGTCTTATCAGGCATGGTAAACAGTACCTTTAATTTTTGCCTAAATAAAACTGTAATTAAATACAGTAATATGTAATACTCAATAACATAAATTCCAAAAGTCCATTATAAGTGATTATTTGATTATAAATTCTCTGGTCTTTCAATGTTAACTAGACCTTTAGGAAAACTAATTAAACATTGATGGAATATAGACATGTATATCACACAGAATTAGTGATTTTAGTTGTGTAAATATTTTAATTTATAATAACATAACATGTTTATCACTAAAGTATTTTATGTTTCTGGAATTTCTCCTAGGAAATTTTTGGCAAGTATACAACTAATAAAAAAAGGTGTGTACCTGAAAAATATATAGCTTTTTGCTTTCTCACATCTTAAACATTGTATATATGAAATACCATTGGTAGAGTTCCTTTCTAGGCTTGTATGGGAATAGCTTTGTCCTGTATTTGACAGGAAAGGTTGTTATTGATAATATTTTATGTAAATAAGTAAATGGTATAAATTGTATCTATGTAAGATGTTTCAAGTATCTGTAGCAATGCAAATAACAACACACTGCCCAGCCAGTGTGGCTCATTGGATTGAGCATCTTCCCATGAACTGGGTGGTTTTGGTTCAATTCCCAGTCAGGGCACATGTCTGGGTTGTTGGCTCAATCCCCAGTAGGGGGCATGCAAGAGGCAGCTGATTGATGTTTATCTCTCATATTGATGTTTCTATCTCTCTCTCTCTCTCTCTCTAAAAAATCAATAAAAACACATTAAAAACAAATAATACATTAATATTATAACATATTACAATGTTAAATTGAATTTTAAAATACATTAAATGTTTTAATTTCTCATTTTTTAGCAATATCATTAAAGCTTTTGCAGTAGTATTTTGATAGCTCATGCCTGCCTCAGTTTTTTGTTTTTGTTTTTTTTAGCTCATTGCTGAGCATAATTTATTTATTTAGAAGACTAAACTTTGAAAAGGGTAGATTTATGACAGCTCATAAAAGGATGAGCCAGTATTTAATCAAAGAAATTTGAAATAACTTAAGTAGACCATGGAAATTTAAAACCAAAACTGTTTGCCCTGGTCAGTATGACTCAGTGGTTAGGGTATTGGATTGCAAACCAAATGGTCATGGGTTCAATTTCCAGTAAAGGGCATGTACCTGGGTTGCAGGTTTGACCCCCTGCCCCAGTGGGTTATGTGCGGGAGGCAACCAATCCAATGGAAAAAAATGTCCTTGAGTAAGGATTAACCAAATAAATTAATAAATAAAATAAAAACAGAACTGCTTTTGTCACATACTCATGGAAATTTTTCAACATCAAGAAATATTATGAAATATTTAAGCTTTATTTTGTTTTTCATTCTCTCTGTTTTTTATTTGTGGAAATGAACAAAGACCACCCCAATAAGAATAGAGCCTATTCATTCAGACTTGTTACAATGAGAAAGTCAGCTACCATCATCTTTTGAAAGAGGCTCGAAAGGCAGGTGTGCTCTGAATGAAAGGTCTTGGGATGGAGAAGCGGCGGAGGTTTATCTAAAAGTGGGGCATCTTCTGTGATGGGTTTGGGAGCAGATCTGACTCTCTCTGACTGGTCCTGAGTTAGGAGCAGGGAGGAAAGATGGGAATCTGGCAGTCATTGCCCATGTCCTGACTGCTCAGTGTGTCAGTTGCTGCAGAGACTATAGTTTGGCTTGTTGGGCTGTTTGCTACAGAGATTGTAGGTCAGTTCTACTGTCAGATTTGGTCTAGCTGTTTTCCATGTGCAGATTAATTTTCTTGTACCGAAAAGAATTGTTTCTTCAGAGGTAGATAAATAATCCTGAATAATTTCCAACTTGAAGAGAATGAAATACACCATAAAACAAAACAAAATCATGACACAAAACTTGAAATAGTGCAAACTGACTGTAGATATAAGAAGTATGAAGGTGGATGGTGACAGCCAAAAATGAGTAAGAGCCGTACAGAAGCAACAATGATCACAGGGAGTCATCAAAGTGTTAATAAATTTAAAGTTAAAAAGTGTAGTAGTAGAGATAAGATGAGAGTTGGGGAGACTTTATATAATTTACAGGATTTCAGTTTTAAGATAGCAGTGTACTTTTTTTTGTTCTTATTGTTCTTCCTCAAAATTGTCTCAAAAACAAGAGCAAATATTCACTTCCTCATCATCCTGGACCAATCCTAGGGATAAGGATGTAGAATTATTAATTCTTAAGGATGCACTTTATACAATAAGAACTCAATTTTTCTTTCTTCTTTGGAACACTTCTGGGTTTTTGTCTAGCTGTGTTCTCTGTTTGCTATTTCTAGGACCCTGAAATAAATCTTTATTATTTAATTCTAAAAAACAAAAAACAAACAAAAACCATTAAAAATAGAGAGGAAAGCCCAGCCAGTGTGGTTCAATGGTTGAGTATGGACCCATGCACCAAGAGGTCGCCAATTTGACTCCCATTCAGAACATATGTCCAGGTTGTGGGCCCAAGCCCCAGTGCAGGGCATTCAGGAGGCAGCCCATCTACATTCTCTCTCATCGATGTTTCTCTCTCTCTCTCTCCTTTCCTGTCTCTCTAAAATCAATAAAAAAAAATTAAAATAAAAATTAAATTGTGGAACCCAAAAGATAAAATTATGAGAAATAAAATATAGAAATAAAGTATATTAGTAATAACTATCACAATGTAATTACGATTGCATCTAAAAAGTTTAGGGAGCATGGGGTACTTGAGTAAGTCCCAAAATATAAATTGATAAATTGGAAAGGACAGAAAAATAAAATCAATATTAAAGAAAACAATAAAGATACCAAAGAAAATCTAAATGTGCATAACAATATTATTGAGATGAGAGAAAAATAAAAAAGATTAAAAACATAAAGTTAAACAATGAAAGAAAATTATTTAAAAATCAATATGCATCTGAAGATGGAAATAACACACATAATACCAAGAAAAATTAATGTAGAACAATTCACAAAAAGAATTTTATAATACAGTAAATTTAAATATGAAAAAGAATGCAAATTCTCTGAGAAGAAAACTGTCTTCAGTTTTCTACAATGAAAAACTTTTGAACTATAAGACAGTGCTAAGATTTTGTTTGTTTGTTTCATTTATTTTTTATAGAGGTATAAGTAACATAACCACAACATTTTCTTATATGGGGTGTAACTCCAGAATTTTATATTCAATTCTATTGTTTTCCTAAAACATGAGAAAGTAAGTGGAGAAAATACACGATGACTTTTTTTTTTTAGAAAACTAGTGGAATAAATTATGCCATCAACAAATGAAGAATTGTAGAATCCAGAATATTTAGCTATTTACAGTATAATAGGGTATATCATCCTTTTAAATATACAGTTTATGAAAATTGAGGTTATTTTCTCAAATGTATACATGAGAAAAATTTGTGGAAATTATTGTTTCACAGCAAAATTTTATAGTAATAGGAAATGAATTATGAGCGTGCTCAATGCACTTATCCTTGTGTGGCATGGGAGAGTTTATAAGTGTGCTCTTCAATCCACTAATTTAATAAAGGTTAATTAGTACCAGTGTGCTGAAGGCACTATTCTCCAGGGACTAAAATTGGTATCATTGACCTTATGTAGTTTCGATTCTTTTGTGGGTGGGAACGGGAAAGGGGGACTGATAAAGACAAGGAAGATAAGTAATTACAGGTTTTGTTAGAAGTGACAAGTTCTACCTGGTAAAATAAAGGAGAAAAGGCACAATGGAATTGCAGATGGTGCTGGATGGGTGAGATGAGAGATTGTTGTGGGTGTCCTAACAAAGAAGATAAGATTAAACAAAGACTTTAAGGAGAAAGAAAAGAGTTAACCATTCAGAAATTTGGAGGAAAGCAAATGCCAAAATGAACAGCTAAAGCAAAAGCAGATGTCACGTCTGTGTTAATAGCATACAAGGCCAGTGAGGCTGAGACAGGGTACACCAAGAGGGGATTGGTAAGAGAGGGCCCAGGCCCGGGGGGTGTAAGGATCCACATTATTTTCATCCTTAGAAGCAGGCCTTTGTGAAACCTTTCACTTTCTCTCATCTTCTTGATAGGGAATCAACTAATACTGAGCAAATTTAAAATTGTAATAGAAAACTAGAAAGACACATTTATCCGTGTGTATGTGTGTATTTTCACCCAATACCCCCTCCTCCCAATGAAGGGCTAATTTATCAAAATGCTTAAAAATGAAAGATACCTAATGAGAAAATATTGTCTTGTCTAAAAGAAAGATCATTTACTTAAATATGGAAAAATCTTCTTGTTTATTCCCTTACTATGTGGATTGATAAATATGAGCTTTTGCCTATGACTGGATGGAGTTGTCAAGACCATGAGTTGTTTGTACCAACTATGGTGCCTGTCTCTCTGTCTCTGTCTCTCTCTCTCCCTCTCATGTTGGAATGTATTTTTCTGTTTCTAAGAATTTTCTCATTATACAGGTATACCTTGCAGAAGTTTGGTTCTAGATCCCTGCATTAAATGAGTATCACAATAAAATGAGTCACTATCTTTTGCCATTGGAGGGTGATGCCTTCAATTTGTGAAAACCCAACATCTGTGAAGCACAGTAAAGCAAGGTCGGCCTGCATAGGGAAGATCATTAACAGACAGAGAGAGCGTTTCCTACCTGTCTGAAGTCCCTCTCACTTCTATTGCCATTCACCTCCTGTTATGCCATACTCTTGGGAAGCTTCGGAGATTACCTTATCATAATTTCTGATATATGAAAGAAATGCTTAATTACTTTTTAAATTTCTTGTTTTATTTTTTATAAATAGATGACTGGAAATATTAGAGTGCTATTACTTTAACTTTATGACTTTTCACTAATTTTATCACATGTAAATATAACGTTATCGCAATATTTTAACTAATAAAAGATTTCGGCTTAAGTTCTGATGATTTATATTTTTAAACTATTGCAGTTCTAAGGTAGGTCAACATTATTTCCACAGGTTATTACAAAAATACCAAATTTGGTTTAATTGACTAAATTTTTAATAATGGATATCTTCTAAAATGTTTAATATTGTGCATATCATAAATGCCATGCCAAGATTAAATTTCTAGATCTTTCCTCAACTTTAAGACTTTAGAGCAATATTAAATTAAGTTTATTAATCAATTATTTGGACTCCTGAATGCTTTCAAAGCTAGAAAATTATTTTAAAAAATGATTACTAAACATAGTTTACATTAAATTCCCATTTCTTCTTTTCTATATACAGTGGATTAACTTTACAGGAGGTGTAAGTTGTAAATGTTTGGATCTGTGGGCTTTTTTCCCTGAACATGAGCATGAGGCCAGTTTCTGGGGCTAGTTGCCTACTCCAGGTTCCTGGTGTAGAGGTGCATTTCAAACTCTTCTGTCTGCTGGCTTTAAGAAATAATAGCTCCTCAAAGGTAAGTTGGTGAAAAAACAAAACAATTTGCTATAAACTAACAAATTACCATCTCATAGGACAGGGGTTGGCAAAAGTAGGTTTACCGTTGTGAGCATGTGAAACACAGTTTATTCTGTATTATTTATTAATGATAGTGTTATTCATTTGTATTACATCTGCAAACATACTTTTTCCTCTCCCTGTATATAAATTTATACTTACAGGAGTAATGGTTGTTTCCAATAATACATAAGCATGTCTATTTCCCTTATGTTTACTAAAAATACTATTGTAAATTATTTTAAGTATGTCACTTCTATGAGGATATGTAGAGTTTCAAACTGTCATAGAGTGTTATACATAGATGTGTATTTTCTAGACTTATACTGACCTTACATCCATGTGTCATAGTGTACTCTTTATAAGAAATTGTAAAAGTTCATCAGTGACTTTCTTAAGCAGAGAACAAACATTTTAATATGAAAGGCTAGAAAATTTCTATATTGTTTTTTTGTTTTGTTTTGTTTTTTTATCCTCACCCGAGGACATTTTTCCTTTTTTTTTCAGATAGAGTGAAAGGGACAGAGAGAGAGCGAAACATCGTTGTGAAAGGGACACATCGAGTGGCTGCCACCCACACAACCCAACCAGGGCCGGGGACAAACTGCAACCGAGGTACGTGCCCTTAGTGGGAACCAAATCCGGGTCTCTCTGGACCGCAGGCCGACGCTCTAACCGCTGAGCCAAACTGGCCAGGGCTCTATAAATATTCTTTCCCACAGTGTTAGAATCCCTCAACTGAAATGCTGATACTCTTTTCTAAAAAAATTATATTTTAATAATTTTAACAGTTTATATATTTTTATTCCTATTGAACTGCTTTAGTGTTTTAGAAATTGTGGTAGCATCCATTACGCAGACTATGAGATGAGTTTGAGGAAAATAGAAATTGCTTCTTGATGCTTCTGTGTAAATGGTTGGCTCACAATAGCTCAGCTCCTTTCACCGGCATATTGTCCTAACAAATGCTGAGCTTCAAGGAAACACATCCTAATCTCCAATATACCAGAGAGCCCTGGACTATATCAGTAATTGTAGGAGTAAATTG
The DNA here is from genome assembly GCF_014108415.1 of Molossus molossus. Lineage (NCBI taxonomy): Eukaryota > Metazoa > Chordata > Mammalia > Chiroptera > Molossidae > Molossus > Molossus molossus. Next base: position 23,696,239 of record NW_023425366.1, on the reverse strand, counting down.
GCCAGAGGCACCTGGGGAATTGGGCAACTCATCGCTCCTCTAAATTACCTTGAACACCTGGGGGAAAAATAGAGTGTCCTGCATCTAGTCTGGAGAGTGAACTTGTGATTCATTAGCAAAGAACTGTGAGGCTTAGATATGTTCTGAACATGTGCTGCTCTGTCAGAAGGTATGCCCTATGGGATTTACAGCATCATTAGGCAAATATTTTAGCACAGTTAGGAAAATTGACTATACAGCAACAACTGCAATGAAATGAAAGGTCCTACTGCTGGGAAAATGTGTCAAAATACCATTACTGGTAAGATTATAAAATGAAATTTGGACACATAATTCCAATGTCATCCATGTGACAAGTGCATAAAATATAAACCTAAATTATCATATGGAGTTTAAACATATATCACTTAAATATTAATCTTGATATGACAAAATAATATTTGTTATTCAATCAGTTAGATCTAGGCTAAGAAATAGTTTGTCGCTTTAATGTTTTTGTTTTAATTTAAGAAGAATGATGTTGTGGTACAAATTTAATATCACTGAACTCAGTTGTCTCTGGAGGAATAACTCAACCATAAGGCACAAAAATGTTCAAGGCTCTGGACAATTTGGTTCACTCCTTCTCAAGTGTGGGTATGACATGGAGCAAAATGAAATGTCAATTCTGCCAACAACTAGCTAAGAGACCTTGAGCCATTTCCCTAGCACCAAATTGTTTATATTATAAATATGGAATTAAATATGGTCTCAAATACTCTCCAGCATACAATAAAATTCTTAAATATAAATAATCATAGAAGTATTAAAAGAAAATATTCATTTGTATTTATCTGGCCTGCCATATTAAAGGAAAATTAGGACATTGTACAGGTAGATACAGCTCTGTAGCTTTTTCTATATATAGCTAAATAATCAATAATTTCTATAATTTATCCTCAACTGTTACCAAAACCTAAAAACATAAGAATTCATATGGATATATAACCCTTTAAAGATTTAATCAGAATAGCAGTAGAGTACTTATGTCTACTTACAAAGGATTAAAGAACACTCAAGTTAAATGTGTACTGAATTAATCATCCATCATTAGGTTGAGCTTTCTTTTAAAAAAGAAAAGTATCTTCATATACACACACACACACATTTTATTATTTAAAGAAAACAAAAGAAGACTGGATTAAATCATAATATTAAATAAATAATATTTGCCATTAGTTAGAAATTTAAATGAACTTGGCATAGAAAAGAGAAAACAGAGGGTATAACATTCAGGAAAAGCCCCTCTGACACTCTTGTGGGGTAATGTCTTTGTCAGATGGTCCTCAATCTCAGTAATTCTAGTTTTGCTTTAGACTACTTATCGAAAAAGGCAGAATGTTAAAGAATGAAAATTTGCTTTCTGTATTTCACATAATCAATCCTTTTAAGAATTAGTCTAAGAATGACTAGTTTTATTGTTCTGGAAACTACTTTTTTCTAAATCAAGAAAATGGGTGCTTTAGGTAAATATGCACAACACACTGAACCCATAAAAATATGAGTAAAAGAAATTGTAATACACTGAAAGAGGTAAAGGTTTATAGGCAGCAACTAAGAAATAACCTCATTGTCCTACTTCTTATTTAGCCACTAGTTAATGCCTGAAGAAAACCCAGTGCTGTCAAGAATGATAGAGTTGGAGTCATAGTCTCTGACTCTTCAAGGAGTTAGTTTTAATGGGCAGATTAATGAAGTGGGGCAAAGAATAATTAGCAGAAAGGAATTGGTATAAATGCTTACTTCCTATGGACTTTTTTTAAAAAGCATGGATGAATCTGTTTTGTGAATGTATACTCATCAAATATTGGCTAACAAACAAATTATTGTTATGTGTCTTCATTTCAGAGATAAATATGTTCATGAATTTGACTTTTAGGACAAGAGGTATACGATAAGGCAAAAATATCCTTGAAAAAATCTTGGAAAATGACTGAAGCAGGTCTTTGGAACAGGCTTCACAAACTAAATGATATCAGAGAATCAATCAGAGACAGTGCTGAAATTGGGCATTCTGATGGTTTGACATTTTTCCATGACAAGTTCAGAACCTTAAGTAATCTTAGAAATGTCAGAGAGGAGCTTAATAGGCACCTCAATAAAAACATTAACTATACAATTAAACTTAATGAGAATAAATTTTTCTCTTATGAGAAAAAAGGTCAATGCTAGCCTGATCTTGAAAAAGGAGAAAAAAAGGAATTCATACACACAAAGAAAGCCAATTAGAGATCTAAAGTTAAGGTAATACTTCAAAAAGAGTTTTTATCAGCTTTCTCGACTATTACTTTTATATCAAATCTGGGTGACGAGGGAGAGCAATTTAATAGTATCTAATTTGGAAGAGCAACGGGGAACTAAGAAATGTCAGGATTCTAGACACAAATAATTTAGTCCTTTGTATCTATTTTTTTTCCCAAATTTTTCCCACCAATAAATCAATGACATTTTAAAAAATGGATATTATACATGAAAATCAAACCCAAAGCTAATTGATTGAGGTTCTTACATTTTTAATTCAACGCTTGCTCCATTATTCATTGACTTTCAAAATAATAATTATAAGAGCTAACATTTATTGAGCTCCAACTATGGGATAAACTTTGTATCCCTACAGCAACATTGTTGGATGTGGAATATGACTATTTTACATGCAGAAGACATGCTAAGTCAAAATACTGTTTCAGTCAAGTAGTAAAAAACAAAAACTAGATTCTATTTATTACCTGAAAGTTGCACAAAAATTTTTCAGCTTTTGGTTTCTTGTTCATTTCTGTGATTATTCAAATTAGTTAAAAACCTGCCCTTAAGACACACTGGAGAAATACCAGGAAACACTCAAGTTAGCAGTTTCCTCAAAGTAATTCTACCTTACAAACCAATGATAGTTTCATGTTTTCTTTTGATGGGTGTTGGCAGACTTCTCAGTTTCTCATGTACATAAACACTTCCAATTCTACCATTACCAGAGCCAGGAAATACATGAAGCTAAATTGCTTGACCAATTGACTGACATTAACGTAATTAAACATATTAAGATCCAGATTGACAGCCACTGAGTGACTATAACTATTCACATGTTCATTTTAGTTAATTTATCATTAGGTCTTTAAGGTAATGGGCTCAACAGAAGTCAGTTATTATTTTCACAATTTTTATACACATGATGTCATTATTAATATAATCATAAAATTGTATAGTTAAGAGTGAATTATAATTTTAAGAGGTTTGCAATACTCCTAATGGCAGCTCCATTATAATTTGGAATTCTTTTATTTTGTAGAACATTATGAAAACTAGAATTATCTGTAGATAAATTTATTGTATGACCTTCTGCATGCTCAGGAGAATAGGTTTGTAGACATCTTGAAGGATTGAAAAAGTAATTTGGAAAAGATTGTAAGGAACAAATAAAATTCAGCTAAGAATCAAATGGAAAATATAGTGAGATAATTTACAGAAAATAAAATACAAGTTTCTAATGGAATTAAACAAAATTGTAAATGGGCAGAAGAGAAATACTAAGGAACATTATTTTAATACAAGTACACTGTAGCCACTTTTCAATTAAGTTGTCAAGCATTGGAAAATGGTATGAAACATTAGTCCCTGGTCAAAGCAGGCAGTGTAAAGAGGATGAAGAGATTAAAGCTGAGAAACTTTATATTAAGAACCAATTATATGTTATATTTTCTTTCTACGTCTTTCATTTTTTAAATTTTTAATTAGCTTGTTATAAAATTAGGAATTAAAATGAAATGTACAAATCTGTGTTTTATATGAATACTTATAATAATTTGTATCTACTGATGTCTTATCTTGGTTTCTTTTCAGTATTTCATAAGGCTATCTTAACTCTATAGAGACAGGAAACAGAATTTGCAACTTTGTTTATTCCTAAAGGTGCTGATCAATTATTTATTTTCAAACTGTTAAAGTCATTTAAGTGTAAATAATTATTCTTTCTCTACAAAGTCCATCAACTACAGTATAACACAATATTTAGCAGATAATCTTGTACAGAGTAGGACTTTAACAAAAATGTACAAAACAAAGTACATTTTGTATTTTTTGACTGTGAGAAAGAATTATGTATATTCTTGTGCAACTCTAGGAATGATGTTTAAACAATCCTGATTGTGATTATATTTATTTACTTTTTGATAATTGCTACATGCTTATGGGTTAGAATATAAACAAATGAACTAACTAGCATCTATATTCTAAAATATACTTAATTACCTAATAACACCTTATTATAAAACCACTGTTTCAAGTCATGAATATACAAAGAAATCATAAAACTTCAAAAATTATTTATCTGTTTATAATCACTTTCTGTAAGAGGTCGTGATGATATAATATATAAAAAGGGTATAGTGAATAATCAAACAGTATAGGCCAATGAATTTTATTCTTAAAGACAGACATCACAATGCATGGAATGGGATGTTTTTAGTGAGTATGTAAATATTTGAGATAAAACAAATAATATGACTTTTAATTAAAACATTACTTAATTCCCCTGACCAATGATTATTATTAGCAAGCAATTTAGAGTCCAATGCAGAAAATAATTTGCAAATATTTGATAAATATTCAATAAATAACAATTCCCTTTTTTTTTTTTTTACTAACTTTGCATTCATGCTGAGGCTATAAAATACATAAAGTATAATCCTTGCTTGTAAGATTCCTCTAAGGTTCTTGTAGATTTCTGGAAGTAATTAGATGTACAAGTTTGTTTCATCGACTATACTAAAGCCTTTTACTATGTGGATCATGAAAAGCTATGGGTTACTCTCAATGAAATGGCTGTGCCTCAGCATTTGATTTTCCTGACGTGTAACCTGTCTTTGTGGACAGGAAACCACCATCAGGACCGGACATAAAGAAACAGAATGGTTTCCTATAGGCAAAGGAGTCAGATAAAGGTGCCTTTTATCTCCCTATTTTAATAATCTGTATGCAGAACATATCATATGATAAGCTGGACTAGGCTGAGAGAAGGAGGAGTAAAATTGGTGAAAGAACTATCAAAAACAAAATATGCAGAAGATGCCATTTTACTGGCAGAAAGTAGCAATTATTTGAAACAACTTCTGATGAAAGTGAAAGAAAGGGCCAAAGCAGGACTGTATTTGATCATCAAGAAGACAAAAGTCATAACCACAGAAGAAATACACAGAGGATAGCCTTTCCGTTTTGATGATTCTATCTTTCGCTGTGCAGAAGCTTTTGAGTTTGACGTAGTCCCATGTGTTCATTTTCTCCTTTGTTTCTATTGCCTTAGGTGATGTGTCAGTAAAAATTCTGCTGCGTATGATGTCTGAAATTTTGTTACCTACAGTCTCTTCTAGGATTTTTATGGATTCATGAGTTACATTTAAGTCTTTTATCCTTTTAGAATTTATTCTCATGTAGGGTGTAAGTTGATGGTCTAGTTTCATTTTTCTGTAAGTAGCTGTCCAATTTTCCCAGCACCATTTATTAAAGAGGCTGTCCTTACTCCACTGTATGCGTTTGCCACCTTTGTCAAATATTAATTGAGCATATTGCCTTGGGTCCATTTCTGGGTTCTCTGTTCTGTTCCATTGGTCTATATGCCTGTTCTTGTGCCTGTACCAGGCTGTTTTGATAACAGTCGCTTTGTAGTATAACCTGAAATCTGGTATTGTGATCCCTCCAACTTTGTTCGTCCTTTTCAAGATTGCTGTGGCTATTCGAGGCCTTTTTAAATTTCCAACTGGTTGATTTTCAACATTTCTATGTCTTTACTCATGGTTCTCATATCCTTACATATGCTGTTGAGCTTCCTCAACATCATGGCTCTAAATTCTAGTTCTGTTACCTTGCTTAACTGCACCTCATTTATCTCATCTTCCGTAGAGGTCTCTTGTTTTTTCATTTGGCTTTTGTTTCTGTTTTTCACCATTTTGGCTATCACAGTGGGCTTTGGAGTCTGCCAAATTTTCCCTGTGGGTGTTGGTGTTCTGCTGTTTGTGGCTCCCTCTCCTGGGTTTGGATGAGCCAGGGAGGTCCCACTTTAAACACCACCGTCAAGTCTTAGCTTTTCTGGTTAGTGTTGCTAGCCCAGGGAATGGTAGTTATCCTCTAGCTTTTTTTGCCTGGAGGCTATTAGTAGAGGTCACCTGAAGACCCTTGGTTTCTGAGTGGCCTGAAAAACTCCCTCAGGTGCTCAGTGTAAGAGGATTTCCTGAGGGTGGGGCAGCTGCTAGTTGTTAATGGGCCTCAATTAGCATTTCAATGGCCACCAGGTGGGATTGAATCTCTGAGGGAGGAGCCTCTACCTCTCCCCAGGGCCCTGGGAAGGAGTAAAATGACCACAGTCCTGCGTGGCTGCAAGCTCTTAGCACCCTCCAAAACCCGAGTGTCCCCACACAGTTCCAGTCCAGTCTGCCTTCCTCTGCCGGAGCCCAAGGTGAGTGGCTGCTGCCAATTTAGCCTGTGTCCGGACTCTGCGTCCTGGAGCCGCCTGCGACTTTTAACCGGAGGGCACTGCTTCCAGCCAAGGGCGGCCGCAGCTGTGGCACCAGCCCAGGGCGTTGCACTCAGCAGGAGCCCCAGGACTAAGCCACGGTAGCGGGACACTGCCGAGGTGGCAGCAGCTTTCAGCAGAGTCCCCTGGTCCCAGCAAGTCCGTGCGGCACCAGCCGAGGGCTTAGCAGGCAGCAGAGTTTGCAGGACTCAGGTGGGGTCGCAGCTGAAGCAGTAGCAGCAACTTCCCACCAAGTCCCCGGTCCCCGCCCAGGCCGCTGCTGACCATGGTCTCCCGGCCCCCTCTCGCATCCTCGCAAGCCTACCAGGATCGAGTCAGTGTCCCTGGTTATGTGGTCCTCCAAGGTGTCTTTCGGTTGCCCCTTCCTGAAGATTTGCCTTTATTTTCGTTGTAAATTCAGTTTGGTCCTGGGAGATGGTCTGTGTAGCTCCATTCAGTCTGCCACCATTTTTTATTTCTCCCACTTAAATATTCATGATGGTGAGGATAATATACAGATTATCCAAAGGGAACTGGGTGGAATTTTTTTATTTGAAAGTTGAATAATATTAATGTGTCAGAGTATAAGATGAAACTGAAATGTTACATACTTCCCTAAAAGCAAAAGAGCACCTTATACTCTATCTCTAGATCTTAAGACCAATAAATTTATGTTAAAAAAATCCCTTTCTGAACAAATGTTCTCAGATAAGTCCAAAACTTTTCATCAAGTGATTTCATTACAGAAGTGATTCATAATTCAAAAGAATCTTATTTCTAATTTATGTGTACATACTTGTTACTATTTCATAAAGCATGTTGAGGAATAAAACTCAAATAACTCATAGTCACATCAATAATTCTGTTACGTATGACTTCTAACTCAATAATTATTAATATACAACCAATGAATCAAAGTTCTTACATTTTTGTCTTCTTTGATGTATTAATTTGTCTTTTTTTCATGCTAGACATGAAATCACAAGATGTAGAAATTTAACTGAGAATATTCTCAAAATTCCTCATTTTAAAATACTCAAGTTCACTTTCTGCAGTGACTTAATGTGGTGCATCTTTGTGCAAGAGACCGGCTGTCTCTGTGATCTCATTTCGGTCACTTTCCAAGTGGTATGTTGCTGAAACATTACTTTTACTAATGTTAGAAAAATGTTTGCTGAAAGCAGGTTTGCTCATGCATTCTTTTTGCAAATGTCTTCTTATTTTTGCCATCAGCTGAATTGACATTTTACTTTTGTGTGTGTGTGTGTTTTTTTTTTATCCTCACCCGAGGACATTTTTCGATATTTTGTTCAGATAGACTGGGAGGGAGATAGAAAGAAACATCGATGTGAAAGAGACACATCAAGTGGCTGCCACCCACACGACCCAACCAGGGCCGGGGACAAACTGCAACCGAGGTACGTGCCCTAAGCGGGAACCAAACCCGGGTCTTTCCAGACCGCAAGCCAACACTCTAATCTCTGAGCCAAACTGGCCAGGGTGACATTTTACTTTTTTAAAATAACTCTTATAGTTTTTTTTAGATTCATATACATTTTTAATAAAAAAATTTAATGTTGACACACTATTGCAGGTATTCCCCCTTTTCCCCTCCTTTGCCCACTCCATGCCCACTTCCCCTTTCTTGGCCTTCAGCACACTTTTGTCCATGTCCATGGAGTATGCATACATGTTCTTTAGCTAATCTCCTCACCTTGCTAGTCACCCCCACAACCCTCCTCTCTGGCACCCACCAGTGTGTTCTATGCTTCAGGTTCCATTTTATTTGTCAGTTGATTTTGTTCATTAGATTGCATATATTAGTGAGATCATATGGTATTTGTCTTTCTTTGAATTGACATTTTAATTGGTCTGAAAGTCTGTGAAGAATGCTGACTGAGAAATAAGCAAGATCTCATTCACATCTTCTCCTCTGGTAATAGGCCGTGTAGTGATCTTCTGCAAGTCTGAGTTTAGCTGAATTCATGTTTGGATTCTTACATTACAATTATTTTAGTGGTAAATTGAACCATAGTTTACTATTTAATATAATCTCATTGGGGAAATTAATTTATATAAAATGATTTCTTATATAATGTAATATTATAGAAACATAAGCAGGTATTACAACTCAAATAATAAATATTATATTTTTTATTTTTTTAAATATATAAATTGATTTATTGATGCAACAGATTAAATAATATACAAAAAGTTTGAAAATTTGCTTATTTATCAATATTATAAATTTATTTTAACAAACACCAATCAGAATTTTTGAAAATGTGAATATTTCTATATTTTCAAAATCATATGAGAGATACAGGGAGGGAAGAATGGATGGAGGGAGGGGGTAAGAGGGAGAGAGAATATCTGTGGATACAAACAGGGTAAGTTGAGGTGAATTTATGTAGTTTAGTTAGAAATTCACCCTCTTTGTATTGACATTTTATAAAGGAATTCTTTATTTTACCTATATAAACTGAGCTTTTATTATCTATGCAATGACTTTGGGAAATTTTGATTATAAAAAGTGTTACTCAGGTTCATAGTGAAAATTCTGTTGAGCACACTCCTTACTGCAGTATGGTAGTGATGACTTGCAAATTTGCCTCTTTGGTATTTAGTTTTCTTAAACAATCTTGGTTAAGAAAGAGACAGACCTTATTCAAAATGTATTTCTCTAGGAAATAAATTGGTTATAATCAGTTCTCTTAGATTTAGGTACATATTCATAGGATGAGCAGCAAACATTTTTACTAAATATACTAATTAATAAATGTAAGTTTAACTTTTTATTACAGTCAATGACTGTTTACTCAAATGATTTAAAAGGTATGGAGGCCAGTGGTTTCTGATCTTGGAGAGCCTATTTCCATATTTATCTCCAATTTCCTTATAACTTCTTTATTAATAAAATATTATATAATTATAATTAATATTTGAAGAGACAGTATACACTTGGCTGAGGTTGTTAGTAATAACAGATATAAATTCCCATTTCAAATTATATATATACATATATACACACACACATGTGTGTATATGTATACACACACATACACATATACAAACACGTGTGTATGCATAAAATAATTATATTTAATATATAGTTGTATGTATTTTTTTAAATGACTGAGTTGTCAGATTTTTAAAAATATAATATAGCTGATGAAAAAGCTTGTAATACAAAGATCATTCTGTTTCTATTTTTACTTGCATTATTGTAACTTTATTGTAGTTTCTTTGCAAGAATCTTTTAAAGCTGTTATTAATTTTATAATATTTACACTAGCTAAATCAATCTGGAGAAAATCACCCTAATTCCACATACCATAAACTATGTAAACCCTACTGTGCCCAATATGTCGAAGGGGAAAGAATGAGGAAAGGGACTCTGCCAACCACTCTTAGTGGGGAACCCTCCTTTGCTAGAATCCTGGAGTACCTTTCAGAAAGTGTGGCCATGGGCACAACAGAAGCAACCAGGGCACCAATGGGGATCTACACTAATTAAGTACTGATTTCTAGAATTTTTTTTTTAGGTGAAAATAAGAATGAGCAGAAGTAATAATCTTCCTTCATCACCAAAGATCCAGCTTACAAAACTGATATAAATAATATCAAATAGTATCTGGTTTTTTTTCTTATATTTGTCTAAGGTAATTAGTGAGTTAAGAAATACTTTTTTTTTCTCTTAAGACTAATAAATATAAGCCATTTCACTGAACTTACTTTCAAAATGAAAGCAAACTATGAAGTTTATGAGATGAGCAAAAGAAACAACATTGAAAAGGATGCTTGTTTTAAGAAGTGGCTATAGAATTAGAAAGATTAAGGAAGGATTTGAGTAACACAGGGAAATGGAGAGAAACTGGCTTTGGGAGAACTTGAGATCCATTAGACTCGATTTCTTGCACTTTTAAATGTAGAGTTATAGTATTTTTTAAATTAAAAATGTTCAATATTTTAAAAAAATGAATTGCATTTCTCAAATAAAAATGATATTCTCCCCTGGATTAAAACAAATCACATTTGAAATAATAATTTAAAGTTACTTAAGAATAGCTGGCAATTTCCCTAGCTAGCCAATTGAATTTTCTTCTGTCTTCACACTTTGACAAATACTTTTTATGAGATTTCATATGGTTATTGCTTTATATTTTATTTTTTTACTGAATTTATTGGGGTGACACTAATTAATAAAAGTATATAGGTTTTAAGTACACAATTCTACAATTCATCATCTGTATATTGTATTGTGTGTTCACCACCCCAAGTCAAGTCTCATTCCATTACCATTTATCTCCACTTTACCTTCTTCTATACACCCCCCCCCCCCTTAATCACCTCAGTTTTCATGAGTCTTTCTCTTTTGTTTAATCCCTTCACCCTCCTCACCCAGCCCTAACTCTCCTGTCTGACAGGTGTCAGGCTGTTTTCTGCATCCATCAGTCTACCTCCACTTTCATTTTGTTTGTTTATTTTGTTCATTAGTTTCCACATATAAGTGAAATCATATGGTATTTATCTTTCTCTGACTGGCTTATTTCACTTAGCAGAATACTCTTCAAGTCCATCCATATTGTAGCAAAAGGTAAAAAATGGCTATCATCAATAAGTCAACAAACAACAGATACTGTCAAGGATGTGGATAAAAGGGAACCCTCATGCACTGTTGGTGGGAATGCAGATTGGTGCAGCCACTGTGAAAAGCAATATGGAGCTACACCCAAAAATTAAAAATGGAACTGCTTTATGGCCCAACAAATCCACTTCTGGAAATATATCCAAAGAAATCTAAAACACTAATTTGAAAGAATATATGCACTATCCTTGATACAATAAAAAGAGTATTGAATCAGAATTTTATATTAATCAAAATTCTATATTGCTGATGTTACCAATTTCTGTAAAAAGACTTAAATAACTCATATTTTGCCTTAAAAAAAGAACTGACTTTCATAAAAAATAAAAATGATTTTTTAGTCCTAAATATTCACATTTTAAAATAGTATTCATGTCACACATACACAAACACACACACACACACACACACACAATTTTAACTCCTTATTAATGTTTCAACATTTTCTTTAAGTAAAACATCTTGCATATAAGAATCACATTATGTCAATTGAGTCATTCCCTCTGGTAACTAAAATTATAGCATATAACCTTGTAATAACAAATATGAATAAAAATAAAAATTCAAAATTTTTTCATCTGAACTACCTTTACATGAGTAGATACTAGTGTTTGCAAGCTATGGTTATCCTTTAGTATATGTATAAATTACATTATGAACAGGTGTTTCTTCAGTTAAAGATATTATTTGATTCAATATAGCTCAATAGTCAAAGATGCATAAGGAAAAGCATTAAGATATAATGAAATAGTCTGGCCAGTGTTGCTCAGTGGTTGAGCATCGACCCATGCACCAAGAGGTCTCCGGTTCAATTCCTAGTCAGGGCACATGCCCAGGCTGTGGGCCTGATCCCCAATGGGGGGCATGCAGGAGGCAGCCAATCCATTTTCTCTCTCATAGATGTTTCTATCTCTATCTCTTCCTCTCTCTCTAAAATCAATAAAGGGATAATAAAATAAATAATAAAATAATACATATTTTTTAAATGAAATAAGTATGCATATATGTCTATATACCAAAACAGAGGTACAAACATATGGACAGCATACAACTGCCCTTTTCAATTTTCATGGGGACAATATTTATTAGTAGAGAAAAAATATGGGTTTATTTTCCTTTCTCTCTTAAAAAATTTAAAATTTTCTTCATACTTCAGTCTGGCTGGTATGGTTCAGTGGTTGAGCATCAACCCATGCACCAAGAGGTCACCAGTTCCATTTTTGGTCAGGACACATGCCCAGGTTGTGGGCCCAATCCCCAGTAGGGGGCATGCAGGATGCAGCCAATCAATGTTCTCACTCGTCCATGTTTCTCTCTCTCTCTCCCCCTCTCACTTCCTCTCTCTCTGAAATCAATAAAGAAAAAAAAATTAAAGTTTTCATCATACTTGAAAATTAAAATCTTCAGTTGATCTAAATAGGTCTACCCATAATAAATTATATTCAAACCTGTACAATTTCTGCACCATTACTATCAAAAAAGTCTTCATACATATACAGTACTTTAATACATTCCCACATTCTTTTAATAGAAAAAAAATGAAGGAAGAAAGCATTTTAACCTTTAAAAGCTTTATCAAAATTAGTCATTTGTCTTTCGTTATATAAATAAGCAGTCCCGATTTTATTTATCCTTATGCATATTTGACAGGCATTTCATTTTTACACACTGTGTTTCTTTTTCATCTTCTAAAAATATATTAATGAAACCTAAACTGAAAATTATATTTAGCATATCATTGATGACTAACTTCTGAAATCTTAGTATTGTATACTGTAAATATATATTAACATTTTATTGTTTTTGTTTTTCCTTAAACCTTGTGCTTTGCTCTGAATCTAGCCTATCTTTGATCAATCAGAACTCTCAGATAACAAATGAATTTTCTCACTGTATGTTTTTTACTTGGGGTGCAAAATTTCATAAAAGTAGACTGTCCAAAATACATGGATTAAGAAAATAATCTTCACTAACAAGCATTTGGATATATCACTGTATTTCAACAGAAATATAGCAGAGAGACACTATTTTCTTGTTCATTCATTTGACTGGGAGGATTCGGGTCCTTGCAGTTTTAGCTTGTTTACTGTCTGCCCGCTGAGGACTGTCGATAGCCTTTAGATGCTGCTTGCATTCTTTGACTTCGAATGGTCACCTTGTTTCATCTTCAAGGCAGGTCAAAGCCTCTCGGGTTCAACTCTCTCCTGCTTCGTCCCTGCTGCCAGGCCTCTCTGAATGATTGTTTGGGGAGGGGGTTCAGTCTGCCCAGCACTTAAACCCTTCTGAGAGTCTCTCCAAAGTCACACGTAACTGAGGCCTCTCCCATCTGACCACTGAGATTATAAACTATTCCCAGCTTTGAGAAATGGTTTGCCTGTTGATTTCTGATGGTTCTTTCCTCACCCTTCAGTAATTTTCTCTCAGCCCAAAGTGCATAGTTTTGGAAGTCAATGTGTATCGAGTCTGTTCTATAAATTCAAGCCTTCTTTACTCCTCTAAATTCTAACTTCTATCTCTTTAATTCATCCACGGGATTGGTGCATGTTTTGCCTTCCGCTTACTACACTGTATCCTGGAAAAGACTTAACCTCATGTATTACCTGTGTTCTCAGTCTGCAATGTCTAAAGCCATTGTTCCATATATTTTATATTTTTATCTACTTTTTTTTTTTTTTTTTTTTACTACATAAAGCCACTTCTAATAATGTAAACAGAAACAGAAGTCCTTCATTGCATGCTGTTAAAAATTGTTTTTCCTAGGGCTATTTTCGTACTACATCAATTGGTTATATACTATAATGTAATAACCAATTGATTAGTTGGAGAATATAATTTATATTAGCCTGAATTATTTTATTGATTGCAAAATCTAAGGGCTTGGGTAGCGGTTTTGGTTTAGAGGGTAAAAATGATGCTTGGGCAAAATTAGCTTCAAGTTTGAATGGCATTCTGCTGTTTTAATGAAAATATGTGATAAGGATGTCAATACTAAATATGCCCATGACATATTTATTGGTGAGAAAAAATATAAACCCATCACAGTTTTGAATAAATATTTGTCCAAATATTTGCTGAAATGTGCAAATATTGGATTTGCACAGTAATGTTTAGGTTTTAAACTTTGAATTTGTAGCTTGAAAAATGGTTTTTAATTGAAACTCTTTTACTAAGATCAAGTAGTTATATTCAAGTAGCAATTATCTTTTCTACTATTTACCTCAGCTCAGTCTGAGTGGCAAAGCCCCATGGAACTATTCTTTAGATTATATTTGCCTCCAAGTCTATGACATTTTGAGTAGCTTAGAAATTACTGTAAAATCTTCCATAAATATTCAGACTCTGAGATGTCTCAGTAAAGTCTAGTTTGACTTTTCACTCAAACTGAGTTACTTCTCCCTCAGAATAAAAATAATAATTCACATGCATCGTTCAATCATTCTAGGTCTTAGTCCGTGCTTCATTATTACAGGAAATTGGGGAATAAAGTAACAGAAAGTCAATAACACCTTACTTGTGTTTTTAAAAATATGTATGGATTTATATAACGATGCAATAAATTGTCTATGATTACAATGTAACATTGGTTTATAGAACAGAGATATTTTCCATGACTATAATATTAATTCCTATAACAATGTTAACATCTATTAAAAAAACTGATTTTTTATTGTGAAGATAACTAAAATCTATAATTTACATTTCACACATATAATGAAACCATATTTTTGTATATGAATTAGCAGTTACATTGACAAATTTAAAAATATTTGACAAAATTTATATACCTATAAATTACAATTTTGACAAACACACTATGAAGGGGAACTAAAAGAAATAGAAAGTTACTGATGCAACATTGAGAGTTAAGATTTTAGGATGCAAAACATAGTTTAGCTGTGGTAAAAAAAAAAAATAAATGCCTTATAATTCAAATAATGACCATTTAAAGTTAAACTGGCACCAAAGCCAACAAGCAAAATCAAACAAATGCCATTTATTTTCAGTGTGAAAAATAACTTTAGAAAAAAAAAATACCTTTTTGAAGAATAAACGTATATGAGAAAATTTGTTTGATGTTTTAAAATATGTATATAGTCCTGTGCCATCAAAATCTGGCTACATTTGGCTACAGCAACCTGAGTTGTGATTGCCTAGCCCAAGCATACTCCCTACATCTGAGGAATATAAAGTGATATTTAGTGAAAATTCATTAAGAAAATTTGGAAAAGTTTTGAAACAGGCTTATTTTATTTTATTTTTCTTTATTGGCTTTAGAGAGAGAGGAAGGGACAAGGAAAGAGAGATAGAAACATCAATGAGAGAGAACATCAACTGGCTGCCTCCCACATGCCCCGCAATGGGGATCGGGCCCCACAACCTGGGCATGTGCCCTGACTGGTGCATGGGTTGATGCTCAACCACTGAGCCACACCAGCTGGGCAGAACAAGCTTATTTTAATTCTATAGGCCTTTTTCAATAGAACATGGAAATTAAACTTTGTGTGTTTTAGAGAAGTTAAGTTGCAAACCACAAACTATATGTTCAGCACATGGATATGCTGGATGCTTTAGAAGGCAATGGTGTTTTCATCTCTTGACTTCAGTCTATTATTTTTACTCTCAACTCCACTGCATAACCCAATATATCTATGTTACCATTTTAATTATGTAATTGCAACAGTTTTTGCCAGCAGTGTACATGCCAGAGTGAGAGAATATCTAGCTATTAAGTAGTTTGACCTTTTGGTCTTGTTTGGCTTTGTGGCTAAGTGTGTATGTGGCTCCAGGAGCGTCTCATGCAGAATAATGACAGATTAATCACTGGGACATAAAACCACAGCCTGTAGGGAGTTCATCGTGACCAACAGTCTCCACTACCTTCTTTTCTTTGAGGATGGCAGCAGTGACAGAAAGAGATTGCCCTTTGTTGACTGACTATAAATTAGCTTCTAAGGTTCTTGGTGAAAGTGGAGAAGAAAGCAATCTTACATGTTAGCTAACTTGAAATTACATATTGTGTGACATTGATAATTACTTATGCTGTAGCATATTTGATCTCTGTACTGTGGTGATCTCATTTTAGCACTTAATGAAGACATGTCTACATTAACAAGATCTTACAATCAAAGTTCTCAGCACTGACATCCAAGAAAAGTTTATGGAAAACAAATCTTCCTGATATCTATCTTCATTTGAAATAAAGTATTGTCATAAAACTTTTTTATACCTTTATGCTGCCATTCTAGTAATGTCTCAACCATGAGATTATTGCTCATACTTCTACCAAACTAGTGTTTCCTTGCTACTTCTAAAATGTCATTAACAATATTTCTTGCAGACTCCAAAAGAGTTTGTATGTCAAAACCAAGAATTATAAGACCTTATGACAATGTAGTTTTCATAATAAAACAATAGAAACTTGTTCATATATTTGAATGTAATGAAAATTGATGGTCAGCGCTTTGGAGAATTTGGGAAAGAGGCAGACATACATTTAAAAATCTAGCAAGGAGTTTGACTCTGTTGGTATTTAATCAAAAGAGATGTATTAGGAAAATATGTTTTTAAAACTATGTAATATATATTACTCCCCACCACCACCATCACACACATACACATTCACTAGAAAAAAATTAACAAAATAACGAAGCAATTTCTTGTGGAAAGAAAACTGAGGTTAGCTTGAAATTTTTCTAGTCGAAGAACTGACTTTGACCCTTATAATTTATTTTTTATTTTTTCTAATCCTCACCCGAGGACATTTTTCATTTTTTGTTCAGATAGAGTGGGAGGGAGAGAGAGGAGAGAGAGAGAGAGAGGAGAGAGAGAGAGAGAGAGAGAGAGAGAGAGAGAGAGAAACATCGACGTGAAAGGGGCACATCGAGTGGTTGCCACCTGCACGACCCAACCAGGGCCAGGGACAAACTGCAACCGAGGTACCTGCCCTTAGCAGGAAATGAACCCGGGCCTCTCTAGACTGCAGGTCGACGCTCTAACCACTGAGCCAAACTAGCCTGGGCCCTTATAACTTATTCGAAAGTAGACAAGTTACCTTACCTCAGTTTCCATACCTCAAATGTGAAAGAATTTAACTAGATATTTTAATGGCTAAACTGTCTAAATGTAAATTTGTTTAATAAAACTAACAAACTGCCCAAATATTTAACGTAAACTAATTATGTTTATTTTTACTCCAAAATACTATGAACAAATTCATGTGATTTCACTAAAGCCTTAGTAGTGTCCACATTGGTTTGAAATATTAGGTGATAAACGTATCAGAGAGGCTCTCAGAGCTTTAACGTTTATCTGAGAAAATACATATATGGACTTGTATTCTAGGAGTGCACACATTTAAGCTTAATTGTACCTACTGATTTTCCTAACTTGCAAGTAAGTAATATCAAATAGACTCATCAAATTCTAGGTAACACTAAATCAAAAGAGATATTCAGCATTAGGAGAAAAGAAATGTGAAGTAATCTTGACATCATGAGTATCATAATCACATATCAACCCATACTAAATAAAACACAATGTAATTATTATTATCATCATCATCAACATAGCTATTTAATATTGAACACTGCAACAGGTACAGTTTCAAGAGATATATATTGTGTTAAATATTATGTCATAAAATCCTATATTAGCCCTGGCCGGTTTGGCTCAGAGGTTAGAGCGTTAGCCTGCGGTCCGGAGAGACCCAGGTTCGGTTCCCGCTAAGGGCATGTAACTCGGTTGCAGTTTGTCCCCGGCCCTGGTTGGGTCGTGCGGGTGGCAGCCACTCGATGTGTCCCTTTCACGGTGATGTTTCTCTCTCTCTCTCTTTCTCTCTCTCCTTCCCACTCTATCTGAACAAAAAATGAAAAATGTTCTCAGGTGAGGATTAAAAAAAAAAATCCTATATTAGTCTAAGAATTTTGATATGTTTATTACAATACTGTGATCACATTTTGAATTTTTTTTTTTTATCCTCACCCTGGGACATTTTTGTATGTATCGTCAGATAGTGGGAGGGAAAGGGAGAGGAAGAGAGAGAGAGAAACATCCATGTGAGAGAGACACATTGAGTGGTTGCCATCCACACGACCCCAACTGGGGCCGAGGACAAACCATAACTGAGGTACGTGCCCTTAGCGGGAACTGAACCTGGGACTCTCCAGTCCATGGGCCGATGCTTCAACTGCTAAGCCAAACCGGCCAGGACTATGCTCACATTTTGAAATAATAATCTATCCCTATGAAATTGAATATTTGTTCTATAGAAAAGTAAGGCTCAGGCTGATATTTTTAAAAAATCAGATGAAACTATGATTAAAAGAAAAAAAATATCTTACACCATATATAAAGCTGTTGAGTGACTGCAAATAAAGAGGGAGACCACAGCCTGTAGTGTGTTACATTCGTGCTCAACCTGACATTCTGGGAGCACACTCAAATGGGGCACAGCATGAGCTGTCAAAACTATAAATATTGAGGATCGCCAGTAAGAATTGACTCTGAAGTTCCTTCTTGCAGAAACTAAACCATGAAGTCATTCAGCCAAACTATAGAGCTATATTCACTCTGAGGATAACCTCAATATAGGGCTGATGACCTAGGTCAAATACATTCCAATAAAAGCAACTGATGGTAGAATATATGGAACTTGACTGTCTGAGTTTATTGCCCATCAGATACTCCTAATGAAAGCTCCTAATCATTAAAGTCATGAGTGGTGAAAGAGTGAACTATTCTATTCACATATTCTTAATTCCAAGTTATAGCCATTTGGAGTGGGGCTATGTGCTATTTGGTACAAGGTGCATGATAATCTCTCTACTGAATTGAACGCTATTCTTCTGTAAGAAGTTCAAAACCAGGAATGAAAGTCTAATAATGTCAGCACAAGGTAGAACATTTATTAACTGACGGTGAACACTTCAACAGTACTATTACAGAAAAAACAATAACATTTTTGCAGCCTTGAGGTTCATTTGGGATTGAAAGAACTCTTAAATACTTAATGTATATTTTTGATTGAGTTTATCAGTATATATCAAATTTGACTAGTCAGCAAGCTTGATGTTAAGTATATTCGACTTTGAGTATTGGTTAAATGAAAAAAAAAAACTCTCTAAATAAGATAAGTGATAGATGATAATTGAGCCAACACATTTATTTATTGACTTCAGAAAGAGAGGAAGGGAGAAGGAGAGAGAAAAACACTGATGAGAGAGAACATCGATTGGCTGCCTCCTGCATAACCCCCACTGGGGTTCAGGCCCATAACCTGAGCATGTGCCCTGACCAGGAATCAAACTGGCGACCTTTTGGTGCATGGATCTATGCTCAACCACTGAGCCACACCACTGGGCCTAAGCCAACACATTTAAGCACCTCCTCCTTGGAGTAAATTTTAAGAGAAAATAAACCAGAGAGAAATATCTTTCATTCCATGATAACAAGGTTAAAAAATAATAAATCAATCCGGGAGTGTCATACTGTACCTTACAAGAGAATCATGTGAGAGATAACTGTGTGAAGTGATTAACTTCAGAGTCAATATCTTAGTTTCAAACCCGAGGCTTAACATTTATTAGTTTTGTATCCCTGACCAAGTAGTGATTCTCTCAAAACACAGTTCTCCTAGTATCGACTGCACTGTTGGTTTGTTGGCTGTAAGAATTTAGCAAATGCTAGGTGAACAGTACATGCCAAATAATATTAGCAGTAGTAGTATTTGAGTAGTAGTAGTAACAGTAGCATTAAATAGTAAATTCTAAATAAACATTAATTGTTGTCATTATTATTAGATAAGGGATGAGAAGGAAATGGGCAAATAGAATGTGGTGAGACTTTGTATTAGCATTATAGTTTACATAATTAACATTATATAAATATACAACATATAAAAATATTATAATTGCCTTTCTTTTTTTTGTTGTTTGATCCTCACCCAAGGACATTTTTTTTTATCCTCACCTGAGGACATTTTTTCCACTTTTTGTTCAGATAGAGTGGGAGGGAGAGAGAGAGAGAGAAACCTCAATGTGAAAGGGACACATTGAGTGGCTGCCACCCGCACGACTAACCAGGGCTGGGGACAAACTGCAACAGAGGAACATGCTCTTAGCGGGAATGGAACCCATGACTCTCCAGTCTGCAGGTAGATGCTCTAACCGCTTAGCCAAATCAGCCAGGACTATAATTGCCTTTCTATAAAATATTTAATCCAGCTGATATTTCAACCGTCTATAATATAGGGTATGAGTTCAATATCGTCATTCTCCAGAGGAGATTTATCCTTATACCTTCTTCCAAAAAGTTCAGGCTTTCCTCATTGATTTACAGTGCCATCAATATTATATTATGATTCCACATTTACACAGGTCTAGCTCAGAGCTCTTTAATTGGTTCCATCGGTTTATTTGTACTTTCTTATGCTAATTTCATAATCTTCTTAATAGTGTACACTTGTAGTATGTCTTAATAATTGTTAAGAAAATCTAAAGTCTTTGCTATTCTATCTTAAACACATTTCACAGTTCCAACATCACATTTGTGTCATTGCATCTTCTTGTGAATAAAAAGCTACTTAGCACAAGATCATTTAACTTTTTTTGGCATCTTTAGGACTCAATCACTCATGGAAATATATGTTTATTTGCTGTATAAACTTTGTTCTTTATTTGTTTTAATAGCCTAAACTCTTTCGCTAAAGCAAATGATTTTACAAAATATAGCACAAGTTGTTATAGAAATAACAAATCTATATATCTTATTAAATATTACATAAATATACTTCAAAAACAATTATACTGATATTTACTAGTTCTTAAAACAGAGTAACACATAAAATGATTGATTTACAATTTTATTCTGTGCTTCATGTTAGAAGTTTAAATTTTATACATTTGCTGTTTATTCCCCATAATTCTAAAAGCATTTTCTCAATTCAATATCAATGTTTTCAGTTTTATGAATTTTGTGACAATATTTATATCTATAAAAATATTTTTTGTTCTGAACTCCAAATTTATTTCACATACCTCCTTCAGTATTTTCTCTTATTTTGCCACTGCTACTCCCAAATCATTGATATAAAGTTGCTAATCTGAAGGCTCTTTCATGCCTTTGACATTAAAACTGAGTTTTGCCAGAAGAGAAAGACTTTATGTTGCTTTCAAATAGAGTGGCCACCACATAAAGCTACCTGGAGATGTCAGGTTCATATTTTACCCTTATCACAGTTCTTATTGTAAATAACTATTTCTTGATCACTAGTACATGTGTTCAAAAGTATACTCTCTGATGAAACAGACTTAAGAGAAATGTCTTCCACAAACCTTAACCTCTGATTACTTTGATTGTTCTAGTCTTCCTGGTTCAGTTCAGCATGTATTTCATATATAGCATGTATTTCATATATTTATATACATATATATAAAATATATATACACTAATTCAATTCATTCTATTTTATACAAATGCAATTTTATATTTTAAATATTTTACATTATTCTACCACGAATAACTATAAAAAAAGAAAATAGAGCTTGATTATAGCATGGTTTTTTTCAGAGGGAACTATTCTAGGAATAGGAAAGCTAGTTTTCATTTGGGTTTTTTTCTGTAAATATTCTAGGGATACAGAGCATGGCTTCTTCTCTTTCAAATATCTAAGAAATGAGTTCTTGAAATTTTTCAGTAGATATGCGTTAATACTTCATTCTGAATGACTAAGATCAACCATGTGCAAGGCTTTTCAGTTCACAGGTGATCGGATTTACTGCTGAACCTACTTCCCTCTGCCCTGCCAGGTTTGATTGTGGACAAACATGTAACAAACAGAGAGACGCTAATTCAAAGAGACATTTACAAATTGGAGCAGTAGTCACAAGCACACATTGGAAACGATTGTATGTGGCTAGGTTAAAAAAAAGGGAGCTAGAACCCACATGCTCAGTAAGCTTTGTTTAAAGAAATGGTTTTACAGGGAAAAAGGTAAAGATTTGCTATCAGTCGTTCAACCAAGCATATTGAGGAAACGTTTTACTTGTTTTAAGCTTCCCTTCCTCCTGCAAGAAGAACGAACACCCACTTGGCCAATACTGGCCACCTGAAATTGACAAACTACTGGAAGAAAGTATTAGGTCTTGGCAGCTAAGGTTTTTGATATGATTTACCTGTGTTTGATGGAGGGCAGGGACTCTGTTAATCCCAAAATGCCTTCTATCAAAAGACAGAAATGAGGAGTAGGAAGAAAGCTAAGGAAAAAACAGACAAACAACAAAACCAATTTTATCCAAAGTGAGAAAAAAAATCACCATAATTCCAAATTATTTATTTGGGGATTATGAATTTAGACGATTGACTTGATATCTAACAGAAAGCAAGATTTTAAATGATTGGTAAAGAAAAAATAATGATGTATAAAATGCCAAGCTACATAGACTAGAATCTCAAAAACAAAATAAAATCCAAGAGAGTCAAGGAATCAACTTATATACAAAAGTTTTCACTACTAACTATCAAATGACTATACTGCCCTGGCTGGTTGCTCAGCGGTTAGAGCATCAGCCCATGAACCAGGGCATCACGGGTTTGATTCCAAAGGCACATATTTTGATTGCAGTTCGTCCCTGGCCCTGGTGAGTGTCGTGCAGGAGGCAACCAGTCGATGTGTCTCTCTCAAATCGATGTTTCTCTCTTTCTCCATCTCTCCCTCTCTCTTTCCCTATCTGAAGATAAATGGAAAAATATCCTCCGGTGAGGATTAAAAACAAAATACATACATACATACATACATACATACATACATAAAAGGGGTATACATTTTGGTAAAATTCTTTATTGAATATTGGAACATTGTAGTAAAGATGCTTGGTTTAAAACATGACAAGAGAGTGTGGGCAATTTTCCCAGGGGAAATGTGAAGGTGCCTGCTACAAACAAACTAAAGGTTCCCTAAACTTATTCTTGAATCAACAGGAAGACTGAAGTAAATACAGTACGTATTAAGATTCCACTATGGGACCTAATATTTAATTTTCTTAGGATCCCAAACACATTTATTACTGCCTGACTATGTTCAGTTCTTTCTGTGTAACAGATCTAGAATAGAAAAAAGAAAACAGTAATTTTAATATAAACACAAAAGAATATAGAATAACATTTTATGTATATTGAAATATATTGATAATATAAGATAAAATTTATAAATTACAGTATATACTAATTAAAGTAGACAATGCCAATTGAATGCATGCTTTTTAGCTGACAAAAATGAGTTTACAAATATACATGGAGCCATTAGCTTGTCTTTTTAAATTAGGTCATGAACATTACCTACTATTTCTTAAATAGCCAGTTTAAATTTCAAAATACCTACATTTTTGAAAATTATTATATTTGATAATATGAATTATAGTAACTTATTTTAAAAAGAGATTGCATTTGGCATATTATAAAAATGACATCTAAGTAATTATCTTTTCCCTTTCCAAAGTAATTTCATATATTGAAGGTAAAACTCTCAATTACAACACTAATATTTTGATGTGTGTATCTTTGTATGTGTTTTCAAACCTGTGGGTGTGTATTTATGAAATATGTGCTAGAATTTTTTAAGGAAAAAACTCATCTGTAGTCGAGTGACATATTATAAACAAAATATGTTATAAATATATAGACCCAAATATTTCATGTTTAATCATTTAAAAGGCACAAGAATCAAGTCCTATGACAGTGAATGTAAATCAGTTTCCATTTATTAGTTTCTTATAACAATGCCCATCTCACAGTTAAAAACTTTTCTTTCCCAATATGGCAGGAAAAGCACAACTGAGGCTTGTCCTGTGAGGCTGGAATCAAAGAAAGAAGAAAAAAACAAGTGAGTATCTCTGTTCTGACTGGAGAATTCTGAAGTGGGTTCAGCAAGCCAGCCTTCCACACAAGTGCTCCTAAACATTATTTACTAACTGAAATTGTGATATAGTCACTAATCTATACAATCTTTATTTTTTACTACACTGTGCCTGACAGACACCAACCAGCCTATGTCGGTGATGAAGATTCAAGTTCTGGTCTTGAGAATCTTAAGTATACAGGGGAAAAAAAAAAAGACAAATGGCAAAATACAAGAAAATGTGTCAGATATGTAATGGTATAAGACTGAGTGTTTTGGAATATAGAATGAGAAACTTTTTATTAGGTGAATTTAGGCAAAACTTAGTGGAAAAAAAATGCAACAAAGACGCAATGGTTGAATGGAAAAAAAAGACATCTTGTTTGTGTATGTAATGTCTAATAGTAGTGGTGATGTGAGAGCAAAGGATGATTCAGGCAGGAAAAAAAGTTTGTGCAAAATACTTATAGTGATTCCTTTTCTTTCTTTCTTTTCTTTATTGTTGAATGTATTACAGATGTTCCTTATTTTTCCCTCACTGATCCCCTCCTCCCCACTCCCCCCCCCCCCCGCCTTTTCCCACATTGTTGTCTGTGTCCATTGGTTATGCATATATGCATATAAGTTCTTTGGTTTATTTCTTCCCACCCCCCAAACGGCCTTGCCTTTGAGATATGTCAGTCTAGCAACCCATTTGTACTTCTTAATCCCTTCACCTTTTTCACCCATTCCCCCAACCCCCCTCCCATCTGGCAACCAACAAAATGTTCTCTGTATCTATGAGAATGTTTCTGTTCTACGTGTTCATTTTGTTTGTAGATTCAATTGTTGATAGTTATGTATTCATTGCCATTTTGTTTGTTCAAATATTTTATCTTTTTCTTCAAAAAGACCTTTGAACATTTCATATAATAATGGTTTGGTGGTGAAGAACTCATTTAGCTTTTCCTTGTCTGGGAAACTTTTTCTATGGCCATCGATTCTAAATGACAGCTTGGCAGGATAGAGTAATCTTGGTTGTAGGTTCTTGCTTTTCATCATTCTGAATATTTTTTGCCACTCCCTTCTGGCCTGCAAAGTTTCTTTTGAGAAATCAGCTGACAGTCTAATGGGAACTCCCTTGTAGGTAACTAACTGCTTTTCTCTTGCTGCTTTTAAGATTCTCTCTTTGTCTTGAATGTTTTGCATTTTGATGATGATGTGTCTTGGTGTGGGCCTCTTGGGGTTCATCTTTTTTGGGACTCTCTGTGCTTCCTGGGCTTGTATGTCTGTTTCCTTCACCAAGTTAGGGAACTTTTCTACCATTATTGTTTCAAATAAGTTTTTGATTTCTTGTTCTCCCTCTTCTCCTTCTGGCACCCCCAAGATGCAAATGTTGTCATGCTTGAAGTTGTCCCAGAGGCTCCTTACACTCTCCTCATTTTTTTCGATTCTTTTTTCTTTTTGCTGTTCTGATTGGATATTTTTTGCTTCCTTATATTCCAAATCAATGGTTTGCTTTTTGGTTTTACCTACTGTACTATTGAATCTGTGCAAATTATTCTTTATTTCAATTAGTGCCTCCTTCATTTCTGACTGTGTACCTTCATTTCTGACTGGTACTTTTTTATGCTCTTGAGGCCCTCACTAAGGTCACTGAGGTTCTCCTCATTTGGCTGCCTCCCTGTGTTTGTTCCTATGTATTACTTAACGAGCGGTATGGGGCTAGCTGAGACCAGATGCTGCTTGTTTGAAAGAATTTAGAAAAACCTGAAGCAGGATCCAAAACAGGCCAATTCCATGGTAAAGCAATTGCGAAAGCTTGGGTGGGCCTGAAAGTTGGGTGGGGCGGGGCCTCAGGGAGTCACCAGGGCGGGGCAAACAGTGTGAGCCAGGTTGCTGGAGTCCCAGATATGGCGGCTGTCTGCCGCCCCAGGGAAGGGCTCACCAAAGGAACAAAGGCCTCTGACAGTATTCTGTCCCAGAGAAAGCCCCCTCTCCAGCCATTGCTCCAATGCCAAACATCTCAGTTCTTCCCTGTATGTCTCTGACACTCCTCAAGCTGCCTCCCCTCCATGCTTAGAGGGAGAGAGTCCGATAAGTCCGTGCGCGGGCCCTTTAAGAGGAGCTGCCTGGGGTTCCAGCTGCCTCAGCTTCCCTGAGCCTCAGTTCCTGCTGGTTTTTCCAGCCAGAAGTGATGGGGATTCTCTTCCTGGCACTGGAACCCTGAGCGGGGCACCTGGTGTGGGACAGGGACCCCTCAGTCCTCAGGGAGGACCTTCCCAGCCGAGGTGTCCTCCTGATTCTTATCCGCTACACATGGGTGTGGGACCAGCCTGTTGTGCACCCACCCTCCCACCCCCCCACCCCCGCCCCCACCAGTCTCCATGCAGCTGCTTCTTTCATTCCGTAGTTGTAGGACTTTCATTCAGCTTGAATTCAGGTGGTTTTGAATGATGGTTGTTCTGTAGTTTAGTTGTAACTTTGATGTGGGAGGACGCAATACCACGTTTACCCACGCTGCCATCTTGACTGGAAGTCCCTTACAGTGATTCTTAAACATAGGTTCATTGTTTCCTGTATATCTGTCCTCAAGTTTGTGAATTTCACATTAAAATATGATAAATAATTGCAATGTTTCATAAATTTAAATATATCTAAATGTTTTTTCAGTGTTTGCATTTGCATAACATTTTAGTGTTGTTTTCTTTATTATATGAAATAAACATATATATTTCACTATATATATATATATAGATATAGATAGATGTATATATATATATATATATATATATAAAACAGCTTCCAGCTCTTGCTTTAGGAGAACTGCAGGAATTTCAGTATGTGGGACAGTCGGTGATATACTTGAGGAAGATTAGAGATATTAGGTTATGGAGGTAAGCATGAGCCAAATAACAGACAATCTTATGTATTTAAAATTGAGGAGTTTGTACTTTATTCTGAGCCTTTGGGGAAGCATTGAAGAATTTTAACAAGAGAGTAAGAAGATTAAATGTGTTCTTTTGAAGCATTACCTTAGCTATTGCATAAAGAAAAAAGTGTATGGGGCAAGACTGGGGGAGACCTGAAAAACAGTGAAATGGACTGTCGCACTACTTCAGGCTGCCGCTAAAGTTGTTTTCATCCAGTACAGTAGCATTGGGGATGCAGAGCAGTAGTGATCTAATTAGAATCTGCGAGCACATAAAATCTGTGTAGAAGAGCTTTCTATGTTTTAATATATATTTATTACACTCAAGCATTAGTATCATATGTGATAAATTCTTATGCAAAGAAAAGTAGCAACCAAAAATTTCTTCAACATATGATAGGAGGTAAAGATAAAATATCAAGAACATTTTTAGTGCGTTTATTTTATTTTTTTATCAAAAATTTTCTAATGCATCGACCATCTTTAAAATGCACAAACATTTTCCTCCATTCAAAGCCTTCTTCAGCCCTGGCCGGTTTGGTTCAGCGGTTAGAGCGTCGGCCTACGGTCCTGAGAGACCCGGGTTTGGTTCCCGCTCGGGGCGCATACCTCGGTTGCAGTTTGTCCCCGGCCCTGGTGGGTTGTGTGGGTGGCAGCCACTCGATGTGTTCCTTTCACATCGATGTTCCTCTCTCTCCCTCCCACTCTACCTGAACAAAGAATGGAAAAATGTCCTCGGGTAAGGATAAAAATAATAATAATAATAAAGCTCTCTTCAGAGTATAATCGACTCATCCAAATATTTAGAAGGCAAAGATTCTCTCACAAAAAATCATTTACTTAATTTTGAGATTTATTATACTGGTCATATTTAAAGACTGAACACTAGATATCATTAAGTATAGGTAGAAGGATCCGACTAATGTTAATGTACAGTCAAAAATCAATTATAAACAGGCCCTGACTGGTTTGTCTCAGCAGTTAGAGTGTCGGCCCATGGACCAGAGAGTCCCAGGTTTGGTTCCTGCTAAGGGTATGTACCTTGGTTGCAGTTTGTCCCTGGCCCCAATTGGGGTTGTGTGGGTGGCAGCCACTCGATGTCCCTCTCTTACATGGATGTTTCTCTCTCTTTCTTTCTCCCTCTCTCCTTCCTGCTCTATCTGAAGATAAATGCAAAAGTGTCCTTGGGTGAGGATAAAAAGAAACAAAAACAACTATAAACAGCTATGTTCTTGCAACTACAATAAAACCAATACTGGGCATGTTTGAGAGATATCAAAAGCATGCCAATGTTTTATTGGATTTATAATAAAAAGAACTAGAGCCCTATCATCAATGCTAAGTGATTTAAATACACAGTTATTACTTTATAATCACTTGGCAGCCTGGATTGTGATCTATAAAATTTTAATAATAGAAGAAATTATAAGTTGAAGTTAAATATTTTTAATATAATAGTGTGGCCATACATTCATTCCATATTTAGTTTACATGGTAGTTCTAGCACTGAGGTAGTCATCCAGATGTTTTGGAATGTGGTCATGTTAATCTTCCTTAGGCCATCATCAACATAAATTTAAAAGTATATAACTCTCCATATGGACTCAAGATTAAAGCAATCTTGCCATTATTTTGTGCATTTCAGAAATTTGCCTTATGTTACATAAGCATTTCTAAAATTTATAGAAAAACAAATCCCTTGGAAAACTTCTTAAAATCTTGGTATCTTAATCTAACTCTAAATATTGATTGGCTAGTGTTATACATTTTAATGAGTATCTAGGTGATTGCATGTAGGGAATTCAATAAGATTTTAGAAAATATTGGTTCAAAGGTTTTTTTAGTCTGTTAATGTCTCATATTATTATTAAAAATATTGGGAAAGCAGTGATTGAGTAAATTATGATTTATTTGTGATCAGTATTTTTAAACTAGATTAACATATAAGATGTAATCTTATTTGTATTTGTTAAAAATATAAATCTTTATTATAAAATACCAGATTTTATATGCTTCGTGTGCAGCACCTAGAATAAATTTCAACATGCCTCCTGTCACCTGCTGAAACTCTGAACTCATCCTTTGTGGCTGGCAGTGTCTTCCTCTCCCTGTCGGCTTTTGTTTCCTAAACTCCTACTCCTCCTTTTGCCCCAGCTCAAAAAATCACTCATAGAGACGCTTCTCTGACATTTCAAATTAGCTAAACTCTCTAGAAAAATTAGCTCCTAGCAACATGGACCTATTCTCTTGAGCTTTTGTTTATGTCTATTTAGTAGAAAATTCTGGTGATCTGCAGATAAATCTGGTTCTCCTCCCAAGCACATAGTAGGATTACATCTTCCCTGTCAAGGTGAAGTTGGGTACAGTCGTCCCTCATTTATTACAGTTAATTTGTTACAGACTCTAGCAGTTGCACCTGGAGTTGAAGGATTCCTGGGGTGCTCGAATACATAGGCCTACAGTCCACACGTACAGTAATTTTAATATAGGGGTGTATAATTGACTCAGACAACCGAGCACACGCTGTGTCACTTTCACTGTCTCGATCAACTTTTTAATGAATATATTTTTAAAAACTCAGATAGAGTGAAGTTGCTAAATTCGAAGCACGAAGTGGCAAGGGATGACTGTATAGATATTTAACTTGGCTAACCAGTGAAAAGTGAATAGAAATGCAGGTATCACTTTAGGTAGACGCTTTAAAAGCCAATATGCAATTCTCTACTCTCTCTTTCACAACATGCTCAGATGGTGCCCGCTACTTGGGCATGAATTTCAGAGTAAGAATTATGTGGAGCAGCCCTACGTTGACCAATCAGAATATGTAGCATAAGTAAAAAAAAAAAAAAAGTTGTAATTTAAATCCCTAATATTTGGGGGTAGCTTATTATAACAAAAATATAGTGTAGCCTTTTCTATCAGACACATCACAGGAGTTATTTTATATTTATGTAACAGATTATTGATTCTTTGCCCACCATACCTAATTATAATCTTAATTTTTACTTCACATGATATCTTTGATACCTAGCAAAGCACCAGTTATATAGCAGGGAGTTATGTTCAGCAGAACAATGGTCTCCCAAAGATGTCCATGTCCAAATGTCAGGGATCTAAGAATGTACCTTGAATGGTAACAAGTAATTTGCAAATTTAGTAAACGGTTACAAACATTAAAATTAGGTGATTACCCTGATTACCATGGCGGATGTAATTTAAATGCATGAGCTCTTAAAAGTGCAAGAGGAAGACAGAAGGGTGAGAGATGTGACAACAAAAAGAGGAAGGGATTCATGCTGTGAAAAGGTCATACGTCCCTTTGCTGGCTTTGAAATAGAGGCAGGCAGCAAAGCAGAAGGCATGTGGGCAGGCTCTAGATCTTAGTAACTGCTCTCAGTGGACAAACAGAAAAAAACGGGGACTCCAGTCCTACAACCACAAGGAACTGAATCCTGCTACAAAAGTGATTATCCCCCAGAGGCTTCTGAAAGGAATGCACCCTGCTCTCTTTGATTTTAATCTGATGAGATACACATTGAAATTATAAACAAATGCACTGGTGTCATTTTATGACTCACTGTTTCTGGTAATGAGTTATAAGAATAATTGAAACTAATACAGACATCAATAAATTCATGCTGAAAGAATAAATAAAATAAAACACTAATAACAAATTTAAATCTCTTTCATACATGAATCTTAGTGATAGGTAAATATCTAAATAATATTCTTAATGGATTCTGGTTTTATTTTTACTTTTTAAATTCTTAAAGATAGACCTTTTTTTTTTTCCCCCTCACCCAAGGACATTTTTTCATTCTTTGTAAAGATAGAGCGGGAGGAAGAGAGAGAGAGAAACATCGATGTGAAAGGTACACATTGAGTGGCTGCCATCTGCTTGACCCAACCAGGGCCGGGGACAAACTGCAAAGAGGTATATGCCCTTAGTGAGAACCGAACCCAAGTCTCTCTGGACCGCAGGCTGACGCTCTAACCTCTGAGCCAAACCGACTAGAGCAAAGATAAATCTTTTATTTTTGTTCACTTAAGAGATTTTGGTTAGAAGAAAGCCTGTTCAGGGGCAATCTTTGGTGCTTAATCAACTCATCAACTCCTGATTTTTAAGAGGTATTACATCTGCTAAGTAGGTTTTTCCTCCTTTGAAGAGAAGGCCTTTAAATGCTTCCCTATCCCATATTGTCTTCTGCCAAGGAAGCAATTGGTCCAATTACTCCAAGTTAAGGTTGTAATTGCTCTTCTACATTTTATGCCACAAGCCCGTGTTATTTCCACTCACTGTTAATGAAAACAGAAAGAAAGAAACACTTGTCTTGTTCTTGGTTCACCAGCTCTAACATTATTCCTTGTCTCTAATCTGAAGTGCATTAGCATCACATTAACAGACCACTTATTGCTTCCTCCTCAGAATCTTACCTTCTGTGTATAGTGACTACCTTGCAATGGCCAACGATGACATCTTTCACACATCTCCAAACTCCCAGTTGTTTTCATTTACTGAGTATGCTCAGTTTTTTTAAAGGCGAAAAAAATGTTATTATCCTGCTTTCAGATATCCAAAAAAAAAAAAGTGTAAGTCTATGTATTAAATGGGAGTTCCTCAAAATATCCCACTGAATTTTCAGGGAACATCAGACAATCGCAAGTATGTTTGGTATGTTTGTCAAAGATTTGCAAACAAATTTTGAAAAAATGAGATCGCATCAACAGCTACCCACATCCTCCACACACATTTCCATAAAAAGAAAACAAAAACAAAAAATAAAAACCCCTGCCAACAAAATTTGTTTACTTTTTTCTTTTCTGTCAGAATACTAAAACAAAAGAAAAATATTCATAGTCTCAAATGTTGTCAGGACTTGAATATCTAATTAAAAGATAAATAAAGAGATATGGAATTAACTAAGAAACTATCTTTATGTCACATAACTTTTTGCATAGAGATGTAGTCAATGTGAAATTTTATTTTCTCAAAATGAAGCTTTGGGGGTTGGGGGTGGGTAAAGGAATTGAGCAAAAATAAGAGAAAGAACTCATGGACTTAGACACCAGTATGGTGATTGTGGGGGTGGAGGGGAATGGGAGGAAGTAGAAGAGGGCATAGTGATGGAAAAATTTTAATTTAATTGAATTAAAGAAATAAAATAAAATGAAGACTTCGCCTTAGCATTATTTTCTGTCCATCAAAACTTTCTTTCAAAATTTCTAGAGATAAATCGTATTTGTTAATACACTCTGTTATATTTTAAATATGCTATTGTATTTGTAGGGATTTCTACAACAACCATCTTTATTCTATGAAAATATTCCAATTTACATTGTGATTTTGAAAATATTCCTCAAAGTTCATTTAGGCGTATCTCCCATTCATTTAAAAGAAAGTTTTGTATCATGTTAATGGTTATAATTACAGGTGCTCTACAGTCTTTCTTAACAGAATTGCTATTATTGGCATAACTCTTAATTGTATAGGACCGATCCAAGCACTGCCAGATGCTTAGTATTCTTTAGCATTGTCACTAAATGTCATCAGCACTCTTACATCTTCCTGACAAAAACAAGTTGCTCCACAAATTTTCAATTCTTATTTTCATGGGCTGATACAGTCTCAGTTTGATAGCCATTGTTATAATATCTTTATTTCTGGAGACTGTTCTAATGGGAGAAACATTTCAGAGAAGTATTTTTTTATGTTTATAAATAAAATATAAAAATACAATTTCCCATGTCTTTTAAGTATAGAAAGATACTTTCACTAAATGATTTATTTTTATTATTTTATGTCTAATCTTTTTTACCTTGAACATAATTGAGATTTACTTATTTGGAACAGAATTATCATTTCTAATAAGTGACTAATGGTATCTTATACAGGAGTTTCTTGCAAAACTTTTACATTTGAATTCATAGTCCTCAACATATTGTAATTTCAAAATCCTGTTTTTATCATGATTTTCACAGTCTCAGAATTATCTTTTTCTCATGTTTACCCTCTCTTCTATACTAAACAAGAGAAGCTATAAATATTATCTATTTAGAATATCACTAGTGCCTCCTTTCTTTTTAGTCTTGTTGACAATCTTCTTGTTCAAAATTCCCAACAGTCATACTACCTATCTGCCATATCAACTATTTCCAAAACATACAACAACAAAAAAAACAGCAACAGTGGGTAACATTTATTAAGCATGCTATAGAATTCTGTAATTTAAATCTGAGAGTATACTGTGAAGGTGAACACTTCCTATATTGCAGATGAAAAATCTTGGTCGTTCTTGAACCATTTTGACCAGGTTCATAAGAAGATGTATCACAGATTAAACTGCCCAAGTAGCAGCAGACTACTTACTGAAATAAGAATTCTACTAGGTGTACAAAGTAAACTCTTGTACTTTTCAAAAAAACTCACTGATGTCATTGTTTTCTTCAAGTTGCCCATCTCATAAGACATAATTATTATTACATAGCAACCCTCTTATTTCTATACTATTAGCTTCCTTTACACTATACTGCACTAGAAAACAAATCTGAATCAGTAATTACTATTTTGTCTTTCACTTCTAAAGCACAATTAGTTTGTTGGTAATGCTGTTGTTCTTATTAACACATTCATTATTTCAATAAATATTTTTCAGTTGTCTACTATATATCAGCTATTATCTTAGTACAATTTTGACATATATTTAGACCCTAAGATTTTCAGATCTTCAGAATTCTCACTTCAGTATTTCCCATGTATTTTCTACCATTTTCTCTTCCAGATAAGGGATTAGAATCTTTTTTTTTTTTTCTGTAAAGTGTTAAGTAGTAAATATTTGGGGTTATGTGGGCCAGATAGTCTCTATCACAACTATTCAAATCTATGTTGGCTCTCAAATGTGTAGCTGTGTTTCAATAAAACTTTATTTATAAACACAGGTGGTGGGCCAGACATGACCATAGGGCCATAACTTGCCTACACATGTTCTGTATAGTTATCTTAACATAGAAACAGGGTCTAGACTTTCCTTTTCATATTGAGATGCTAATCTTTGAAAAAGTTAATGTTCAAAATAGTCTACCCTATTTATTATATTTTATCTTCGATATTATAAATAGAACTGTTACACACTCTCTCTCTACTTCCTTACCTCCCATCAATACACAAGTCAACAAAATATTCTGCCTTTATCTTGCATCTTTCCAGGACTAACTCTAATGGGAATATTTTAGCTATAACCATACTTTATATCCCATTCATATATGGCATTTTGGGCCACTGTCTTCATGTGCACAGCAAATTTTCAAAAGATGTAAACTGTTTCTTTCTTTCCATAGAGGTTGTTCTAGAATATTGCCATTTCCCCAATCAAGAGGTGCAATCTAATGTTCTTCACTTTAATCTACATGGGCCTATAACCAATAGAGTCTTGTGAAAGTGACACTGTATGACTTCTAAGATTAGTCATAAAAGGCAATATATGAAGATTATTAGGTGGGGCATTGGCACTGAAACTGGGGGTCACTATGTAAGTGGCTTACACTTCTGAAGATGTTTTGCAGTAAGGAAACAAAAAATGCTTATACTAAGAGTTTTTACAGAGAAGCTTTGAGAGCCAGGGTATCTCTGAGATGCTGCAGCTTTAACCATCATGTGACTACAACTACATCATACATCTTTAGCCAGAACTATCAAGCCAAGTCTTTGCCAAATTTATGACACACAGGAACCTTAAGAAATAGTAGGATAATAGCTGCTGTTTGAAGCACCCACATTTTTTAACTAATTTGTTACATAGCAATTAATAACTGAAACATAGTCAAATTCTCTACATTCTTGCCTCTCAAATGATCTTATGCTTTTCTAACTTTCTTTCTCACTCTATATCATATTATTCTTCTTAAACAATGTGATTTTCCATTTTTGTGGTTCTGGCTAATATCATCCAATCAAATAATTTCACCTATTATATATAAAGGATGGTTACTACAAAATCTTTCCTAAGGTTTCAGACTAAATTCTCAAAGGTTTATTGAACTCACATTTATATCCCTATATATATATTTTATATTCATAATATTCCATACCAATGCCAAAATCTCTACTGCTTTTTAAATTTCTCCTCCCTTTTTCATGTTTAATTTATGTGTATAGTACTACCATTTATCTAATATCCAAAGCCAGGAAATAGGGAATCATCTTGTCTCTTCTTTTTTTCTTTACTTCATCAGCCCACATTATGATCAGTCACTGATTCTTTCTATTTTTTAAAATGTATTCCCCAGCTTTTGACATTTTCCATATCATCAACATTATGTTATATCTCAATAGAAAATCTGATCCTTTCATTTTCTGCAGGGGAATTGTGAAAGTACTTAGGAACAATTCAACTCACTTCTTCCTGCCCTCACAAAACTGTTGGCTAAATATGTTTAACCACCCATCAAAGTGTGCAGAAGACTTAAATCATCTTACATTTAACTAGACAGTCCTTGCCTAAGAGGTAGATGTGTTGGAGGGGCCAGTGCATTATAGTCCATGCAAGCCCCTAAGTGTGTATCAGAGCGGACACTCACAAAGCTCAAATTCTAGACACTCCACTCTACCAAATGGCCACTAATCTTTTTTAGTGAAGACAATGAAATAAAATAACTTGTCAAAAATAGCATTTTTGTTTCTTCCTTCTTTATTCTCATGCTCATTACTATATGTTCCATTATTACCTTTTACATAATCCCAGCCTAAGACGCATCACTCAGTATTCAAGCTACCACATATTTACATGTCTTTTTCTTCCACTGGACTTTTCCTTCCTAACAGCATCAAAGCATCATTTGCCCCACTTCATTTCATATTGCACTTTGGTTACTATTAAGAACTAAAATGTAAAAGGTAAGTAAGTAGTTTTTGAATAATAAAATAATTAATGGATATTTGCATTATTTTATAGGATATTCTGTTTAAAAATTCCTATAAAATAGCTAGAAAT
This sequence comes from Molossus molossus, assembly GCF_014108415.1. Taxonomy (NCBI): domain Eukaryota; kingdom Metazoa; phylum Chordata; class Mammalia; order Chiroptera; family Molossidae; genus Molossus; species Molossus molossus. Next base: position 23,660,263 of record NW_023425366.1, on the reverse strand, counting down.
TATTTTTCTCTTAAATGTGATGGATTTAGACAATTGGTGGCATTTTTTGGTAATTATTCTGGTTTGGGATTAGCAAAAGAAGATATTACCTCATAACTCAAAGGATTGTCAGAGCTGGAAACTAGGTTCTTAAAAAAACAAGCATATGTCTTTGAAGCTTTAGAAGGAAAGAATATTAACTGGAATCACCTAAGTTAAAATATGAGAAAGATAAAAGAGATGATTTTAGGAAACTACTGTCATGAATGTTCATATTCCTGGTCATGGTCAGCATAGAATAAAAAATAGTTATTATCAGTTTCACAAGGAATATCCTAGTTTTTTGTTTTTTTTTTGCTTCACAGATAATGAGAAACATCTTACAAAGAATATAAAATTAATGTAGACTAGAATTTGAAAGTAAAGAAATCCAAAACAATGTCAGCTAAACAATTAATTGCATCAAGAAAATGGAGAGCAAAATCTGAGAGTAAAAAAAACATCAATACAGCCCTGGCCAGTTTGGCTCAGCAGTTAGAGCATCAGCCAGCAGATCAGAGAGTCCTGGGTTTGGTTCCTGCTAAGGGCACATACCTCAGTTGCAGTTTGTCCCCAGCCCCGGTTGGGGTCATGTGGGTGCCAACCACTTGATGTGTCTCTCTCACATCCATGTTTCTCTCTCTCTTTCTCCCTCTCTCCTTCCCGCTCTTTCTAAAAATAAATGCAGAAATGTCCTCAGGTGAGGATTAAAAAAATAAAAATTAAAAAATAATAATACAAATTTTGTGTCATAATAGTTATAAAAAACATGGTAGGGGAGATAATCTATTAACAACAATATATGTAAAGAAAACTCAGAGATGTTCATTGTTAATAAATGCAATAATGTTTGGTAGTTACAAAAAATATCAGAGTATGTTTTCATTAACAAAAGTGTTCTGTTTCAAATTAGGGAGATACTACATTGTTTATCTTTCATTGACAAGACCATAACTGGACCATTGCATTCAGTTCTAGTCACCATAGTTTAATTGCATCATAAGGAAGACAGTTTAAAGCTGAGGAGAGTGACTAGATGGTGAAGATTTATATGAAGATAGTTCAAACGAATAAAGAAATCACACATGGGAACATTACACATTTGCTGCATGGTCTCTATGAGTCAATGCTTAGTTTGTAGTGTTCCTCAAGTTTGGATTAAAGATTACTATCCATACAACATGACATAAAAGAATGTTGTTACATTTATATTGTATTTGTAAAAGCTGTGAAGGAGCTGTGTAGTTCTCAAAAAGAGATAAAGATTAGGTCCAGATCCATGCAATTCAGCAGAAAAAAAGACAAGAGCCAGAGAGATTTTTCATAAACTGAGATGGCCTCTAGAAACTCACAGAACTCTTGGAAAAGACACTGGGTCTCTGATTGCTTGAAACTAGGGAACGTGGGGTAATTTCAAATAAAATCAACTTAATACTCAACAGAAAACCTCAGTTGGCACCTGCTTTATATATAGTCCATCTATTTTGCCTGTTAAAGCATTACTGGACTACATTAGCCCTAAGTGATCTCTCTCCTCTCTAAACTCAATGCACTTAATATGCATCTTGTACTAATTTGGGTTGCATTTTGCTGTCTTGATCACTCATTTAATTAGAACTATGTTATATGTATTTACAAGTGCTTGTATCATGCCTCAGGGAATATTGATGGACTGTAAAAGGGCAAGGTCCATTTTATAAAACATTTTCACTTTACACAATACCAACCTCATGCCTTGTCTAAGTAGGCATTGAACAAATACTTGAGTTGAATCTCTATGTGAAGCTAGAAACATTGGTTATGGGCAGATTAGAGTAATACCCACAAAGACTCAAAACTCCACCTTCCTTACTGTCTCAAAGGTCACTCATAATTGTGCCTAAATGCAAAATTATTTTGCAAAGTAAAATTTTTAAAAATCAGGATTGTATTAACAGGTAAAAACATGTAATTCTGGTTTTATTTTTCTCTATTCAAACTTAAGAATATTATTTATTAGTCAACAGTTCATTATAATTTGATAATACTTCATCCCCAGTATCAATCTAAGGATTAAGTCAGAGCACACATATAAGCAGTTAGCATGGTGTCACATTCTCTGAATTCCAAATATGCTAACTATTGTTATTCAATTATAAGTGTCATACTTCTGATTAAAACAACAAATTATTTAATTTATACATCAAATTTGAAATGTCATATTGAATGTAATTTAGCAATCTTTTAAAACAGTTAAAATGCTAATGTTTCAGGAATTATAGATTAATTTTATGAAAACCAGTATCTAAAAAAAATGTCATGTCATTATTTGCTCATCATGTAGTCATTAGAAACTCTGAGCAACCTATGTTAAAGTTTTTGGGTTTTATTATTTGTGTGTTGGTTTTTTGTTTGTTTGTTTTTTTGTTTGTGGTTTTTTGTTTTTTTAAATAACATCTTGATTAATTTTAATGTTTTCTTCTTTATTGATTTTAGAGAGAGAGGAAGGGAGAAGGAGAAGGAGAGAAATATTGATGAGAGAGACCATCGACTGGCCACCTCCTGCATGCCTCCTACTGGGGGTTTGGCCCACAACCTGGACCTGTGCCCTAACTGGGAATTGAACTAGTGACCTCTTGAAGAATGAGTCAACCACTGAGCCACACCGACCAGGCTGTTTGTTTGTTTTTTTGAGAGAGAGAGGAATGGAAAAAAAGAGCGATGGATGTGAGAGACAAACATCCTCAAGGTTGCCTCCCTCACACACCCCGACCAGGGATCAAACTTACAACCTGAGTATGTGCCCTGGCGGAGAATCGAACCTACCAACCTTTAGTGTATGGATGACGCTCCAACTGAGCCACACTGGCCAGGGCTATAGTAAAGTTTGTAATCAACCCATCAACCAGCTCTACAGCTTTGAGAACATTATTAACCTTATTGTCAACATAGCTTCAATAAATGTGACTAAATATATTCTCTGCTTCACAGCTTCTTGTGAAGGTTAAATGAGGTAGTATAAATAAGGCACATGGTTCACGGCACTTAGTATGCATTCAAAAAAACAGTTATGATTTAATGGAGTATTAATAATGTCATTTTTAATACTACTTACAAACATATCAAATTTTCTTAGTTCAGTATAACAGGAAAACATCACATAGACATGTGAAGGATATTAAAGGCAATACTGGATTCAAACCTGACAAGATGCAAATCAAGAAATCACTGTCTAGATACTTACAAGGTCAAGGTTTAAAGGCTTTCTGCATTCTTGGCTATCTAACCACTAATATCTCTAATCAAGGAGAAAAACATTTAAAAGTTTGTTGCGTGTTTTCTCCAAAGGTAGTAAAATTAATTAGGGAGATGTGAAGGTTGCTGATTCATTTAATTATATGTTACTACCTAAAGTGCAAAATTCCCCTGCTAGGTCTATTGCCTAGAGGAGTTTTGGTTGATTCATCACCTCTTTCACTCAGAGCGTTGATCATTGTAAATGACTTTATTGACCCGTGGCTTGGTTCAGCATCATATGCTCCAGTGAACCAAGCAATAAACAGCTGCTAAGTGCAGGTGAGAAGTTGTCATGGAGAATTCAAGGACTGAATCAGCGTTCCCTCTGCCATCAGGCTGCAGTGCTGTCACAAATTTCTGAATTTCCTGTTTGACAGGCATGATTTTTAAAGGGACGTGCACTAGAAAAATAGATTTTCCTGTGGAATTTCATGACATGTAGCTAGTCATAGAGGGTACTCTATTTTCAGAATCTATATTTCAAATCCCTGGATCCATAACCATAGCTATACTGCATCTTTAATAGTTTATTAAATGTCAGTGGAAATCTCAAGCCAAATACAATTTGATAAAATAACGTATGATATTTAGGGATTGAAATAACATTTTAGAAATCATCTGATGATTTAACACCCTGTCAAAAAAAATAAAGAAAGAAAAGAAATATTTATTTAAAAATAGAATTAAAGGTAATTCAATAGTAGAGAGATCCAGAGTAGAAAGATCTCAGCTGCTACCAGCTCTTTTCACCAAGTTGCCTTAACTGATTTCCCCAGTTAGAAACAGCCTGATCTTTAGGACACCTCTTCAAAAGAGCTGATTATTTTAAAAGAAAAAAAATTGTCTCCTCCATTAGACTAAGTTTGGGGTGGATTAGAAGTTAAGTTTTATTGGTGTCAAAGGTACACAATGAAGTTTGTGAAGTCAGAAAATGAATTAAGTACATTCTAAAATTATATGTATTACCAATATAAGAAGAAGAAAATATTTATAAAAGACCTATCTGATTAAGGACTGTTATCCAAAATATACCAATAACACTTAAAGCTCAACAATTAGACAACAAACAATCTGATTAAAAAATGGGTCAAACACACACCTCACCAAACAAAATACACACGTGGCAATAAGCATATAAAAATGATTCACATCAGCTCTGATTGGGTAGCTCAGTTGATTAGAGCATCATCCTAATATGCCAAGGTTGCAGGTTCGATCCCTGGCCAGGGCACATACAAGAAGCAATCAATGAATGCATAAATAAGTGGAAAAACAAACCAATGCTTCTCTCTCTCCCTCTCCCTTCCTCTCTTTCTCTCTAAAATCAATAAATAAAATTTTAAAAAATGATCCACATCAAATGTAATTAAGTAAATGGAAATTAAAACAATGAGATGACACTACACACTTATTAAAAAGGTCAAAATCCCGAACAGTGAACACACCAAAGGCTGTCAATTGTGTGGAGCAACAAGAATTCACATTCATTGCTAGTGGGAATGCAGAATAGTACAGCCATTTGGAAGACAGTTTGGAGGTTTCTTACAAAACTAATCCACTTTTACCATAAAATGCAGCAAATAAAGCAAAAACTTATGTCTACATATAAACTTGCATGTGGATGGTTATAGCAGCTTTCATAATTACCAAAACTTTGAAGCAACCAAGATATCCTTTAGTTGGTAAAGGAATAAATAAATTGTGGTATATCCTAACAAGCCATAAAAGACATGGAAAAAATCTTAAATGTGTATTACTAGTAACAGAAGCCAGTCTGAAGAGGCTAGTTAGTGTATAATTCCAACTATATGGGATTCTTGAAAAGGCAAAACTATAGAGACAGTAAAAAGACCAGTGGTTGCCAAGGGTTGGGGGGAGGGAGGAGTGAATAGGTAGAGCAGAGAGGATTTAAAGTAAAGGATGTAGTACAAGATGATTCCCTTAACCTAAATAATTCCAGATCATAGATGAATAGGTTAATATACATAACTCATTTACTCATTCTTATATTTTAATATCTTTATTACTAACTAATTTTGATTATCAAAAGGTCCATAGTTTTCTCAAAAAGTTCAAAACAAAATGACATTGCATTTTTATTTGAATATGTGAATTTTATGATATTGTGCTAAGACCTATACCACAAGTCTCAAATCAGATTCTATTATGTACAAAAGAATAGGCAATGCTTTTTATAATATTCAAAGTTTTATGATAAAAATGTAGAGAATATTAATTATAGAATTCATACATAAAAGGTGTAGTCATTTAAAAACTAGAGATCTATAATAGAAAATAGGTGACCTACATTGAACATTCTCAAATCCAAAGGGTAAAGAAATTTGGTGGGAATTGATTTTTTACTCAAAATAATTAATACATATAATAAAGTATTGAAGGAGAAATAGAAGTAGGGTACAGACTGACAACCCTCAGAAGAAGGGGTGGTGGGGGGAGGGAAGAGATAAACCACAGAACTTATATGCATGTTCGTATAACCAATGGACACGGACAACAAAGCCGGGGACGGGGTGGGGAGGATGGGGAGAAGGATGTCAATGGGGGAAAAAAAGGAGAAACATCTGTAACAAAAATAAAATAATAAAAAATAAATAAATAAAAGAATTTTAAAATTGCTTGGGACAAGGAGCAGCATAGATTGTTGCTATACACAAGGAATACTAGATACTATGTTTTAATAATGCTTGAAGAATCTTAGAATCAGTGTGAGGGAATATTTGAGGAAATACTTTAAAGTAGTATTTAACAAGTAATTTGTTATTAAACAAAATGTGAAATAGGCTTATTAAGATTTTTCTTTTTAATTTTTTTTTATTGAAGTTTAGAGAGAGAGGAAGGGAGAGTGGGAGAGAGAGAAAAACACTGATGTGAGTGTGAACATGGATCAGCTGCCTCCTACACACCCCCTACTAGGGACTGAACTCAAAACCAGGCATGTGCCTTGACCAGGAATTAAATCAGATACCTTTAGGTGCACAGACAGCACCCAACTACCAGAGCCACAATAGCCAGGGGTAATTAACATTTTTAAAAGTATTATTTTCTGATTGCAGATTGTAGTCAATATTCTTTTGTATTCGTTTCAGGTGTAGAGCATAGTGATTAGACAATTGTATACTTTACAAAGTGATGCCCCCAATACTTCATGTACCCACCTGGCACCATCCATAGTTATTACAGTTGTGTTGGCTATATTCCCAATGCGGTACTTTACATTTATGTGACTATTTTGTAATTACCAATTTGTATTCCTTTTATTTAAATTTTATTTTATTATTTTTTCTTTAATTTTATTGTTGATACTATTACTGATGTCCCAATTTTACTCCCCTTTGCTGCCTCCACCCAGAATCCCCCCTTTCCTCTGGCCATCATCACCCTGTTGTCTGTGTCCACGGTTTATGCATATATGTTCTTTGGCTAATTCCTTCCCCTTCTTTCATCCAGTGCCCCTGCCTCTGACAGCTATCAGTCTGTTTCATGCAGTCATGCTTGTTTCTATTTTAATAATATGAAATATATAAAGACTTGGTTACCAAAAATTAATTCAAGTCAGAATACTTTATATAAAAATATTGAAAAATATACTAGTACCACCTAATAAAATAACACAATTTGGCTTATACTATAGAATAATTACATTTGTTCAGTACTTTTTAATTTTTATATGCCTATGAATCCCCTGGAAATATTGTTAAAATGCAGATAGTATTCAGTCGACCTTGGAGTACTTCTACCATTTCTAACAAGCTCCTGGTTAATGTCATTTCTATTAGCACATGGATCATACTTTGAATAACACTTTTTTTTTTTTTTTAATTTACCTTCAGATAGAGCTGGCGGGAGAGAGGGAGGAAGAGAGAGAGAGAAACATCCATGTGAGAGAGACACATTGAGTGGCTGCCACCCACACAACTCCAACTGGGGCCGGGAACAAACTGCAACAGAGGTACATGCCAGGAACCGAACTTGGGTCTCTCCAGTCCACAGACCAATGCCAACCGCTGAGTCAAACTAACCAGGGCTGAATAGCACATTTTTACTATGACATACTAACTGCTTCAATCTAGAACATTATTTCTACAAAACATGAAAAATCTAACGCCAAAAGTGGCGTGGTCTGACTCCACACTGAGTGGGTCATTATTACAGGACTTATTAGCATGAGAGCAAAAAAAAAAAAATGTATGTGGCTCTGCCACAAGTACCATCTATCTATTTTCCCTGTACCATACAGCTGAACAATAGGAGACAGGTGGAGTGGGTAAGAGCATGTCGGTGCCAACAGGAAGTATCTAAACACATAACACCTTAACAGTCTAAAATTGACAATTTAAAGCATGACATAAATTTCCCTTGTTTGATGAGATTTTGGAGCACTGTTTCGATCTTTAACAGAATAGATACGTTCTTTTATACGTTTTGCATATAATACCAAGGTCTAAAATGTGTCTGCAACATTCCTTCATTTAATTATTGAGAATAAGTTCAACATGTGTGTTTTTCTTTAGAAATAAATAAAATTGAAAGAGGAAACTACTTAAATGCTAGTGAATATTTTTGTAATTAGTGTTCACCAGGTTTGAAAATCTTTTGCTGATGCAGTTCAGATACCCAGTCACAAGTTTAAATTGAACAGCTGGTTGTGACAGACCTAAAGTGTGCTTAGTATGCATAAAGTACTAACTGGTATGTTGAGGAAGTTCTATTGCTTTAGGCAACTCATTTATTTATATTAGATGCAGTACAGCAGTGGTCCCAGCGGAGCTCCTTAAAGTCTTGTTATTAGCCAAAACAAAACGAAACTCTAACCTAACACAGGCTAAAATTTAAAATGAGAGAAGCCGGTAAAGAAGCCTATTTCTAATTATTTGCCCAACATTCTCCAAGTATAAAAAGAGCCCAGAGCATGTGTATTCTATTATATTTATTAACACTTAAGATAACTATTTATACTTTTGAGCTAATCAGATTATTAACTCCATGAATTAAAAACATTTAAAGAGCCCTGGCCAAAGCGTCTCAGCCTGTGGACTGGTGGGTCTCTGGTTTGATTCCCAGTCAAGGGCATGCACCTGACTTGCAGATTTGATCCCTGGACCCATTTGGGGTTATGCAGGAGGCAACCAGTCAATGTGTGTCTCTCACATTGATGTTTCTCTCTCTCTCACTCTCTCTCTCTCATCCTCCCTTCCACTCTGCCTAAAAATCAATAGAAAATTATCCTCAGGCAAGGATTAACAACAACAATAACAAAACATTTAAAGATGTATCATCCACAAAGTCCATAGTCCATATTTCTTAACATAATACATATACTCCAGTAATCGGTTTGCCTGTCTATTTCTGTAGGGATTCTACTTTTCTAGTGATTATAGAGACCCTACACTCCGCCATACTGGCTTACCTGCACTTTTTCCAACCCTCATGGTCATTTTTAATATCCTCTCTCTCCCTCAATTCTTTGTATGCACTTCTCATTAATTTAGAGACACCACAAATATCAAGTTTCCCAGGATCCCTTTTAAGACTGCACAAAGAAAGCAGTAACAGATTCCATCATTGCCCCTCATTTTGCACAGCACCTTGCATGAAAAAAAAAAAAAAAAAAATGGCAATATGCCCAGCCGGTGTGGCTCAGTGGCTGAGCATCGACCCATGCACCAGGAGACTGCCGATCCATTTCCCGGTCAGGACACATATCCAGGTTGTGGGCCAAATACCCACTGCAGGGCATGCAGGAGGTGGCCAATCGATATTCTCTCTCATTGATGTTTCCATCTCTCTCTCCCTCTCCCTTCCTCTCTCTCTAAAATCAATAAAGAAAAAATGTTTTTTTTTAAAGGCAATTATCACGTACCATAACATGTTTGCAATTTTAAAAGAGAAAAACAAAATTCCCAAAAAGTTTTACTTGGCTCTTCCTCTCATAATATCTTCACTGGAAGGTCAGAAATCAAATGCAAGAATGTTGCCATTAGCCTGTTAATTCTTATAAGTATACTTTCAGGAATTAGCAAAAGGACCACAGAGTGGGTCAATAAAACAACGGAGTTCACTGTGATTCAAATGTAGTTCAAACCTTTATATATTACTTGACCATCACAATCTCCCACTTTGGTAGGTTACCATGTATTTTGATTCACCAGAAATTAGCATCACTTCAGAGCCAGTGAGTAACTTTTCAAGGATTGGTGTTTTTTTCACCTCCATGTATGGTCACCCTAGTTAAGTGTCTATAGGTTCCTTTGAAGAAGGTGTGAAGGAAATTTTACAGTGTGTACATACTTGATGCAGTGTGGTTGGTCTTTACTCAAGGGAACCCAACATTCCATCAATCAAGCTGTTACAGATGTATGAATGGGCCTTGATTTGAGAACTGGGTGTGAGGCCATGCATCTCCATAATGAAAATTCAAGTAATGTTTCTGGTCACAGACATTAAATATGCTGCTGTTGTTCCTGTTGCACATATTGATTGAATTTTAGTAGAAATAGCATGATCAATTGGCTAACAGCAAAGATCCCTTCAAGTAGAAACATCCTAATTAGTAATCCATTCCTGCTATTTGTATGGTGCATCCTCTTAGCCTCAGCAGTAATCTACATGGTTTCTATTACTCTGGAATCTCTCTATCTGACAATGGTGCCAGATGTCGATTGATGGTGACATCTCCCACTACCATGGTTACATTGCTGTGGATAGCACCACAAGACATTTCATGCTATACCAGGAATGTCTGACACCCTTAACTCACATTTATTTCTCAGTGCCTTCATGAAGAGGGTATCCTCTAGTACTCTAGCGAGCGAAGTGAAGACAAAGGCAAGCAGTTTGCACACGATAAATCTGCTCCAACCTTCATATCACTCTCAGCCTTTGCATTTTTTTCTTCTATTTTTATGATACATAAGTTATGACATTGCAAGTTCTTTGAATGTAGATCACTGTTGAATACACATTTCAGTCAATCTGCCAAATAAACCTTTAGCACTACTTTCAGATACACAATCAAAACCTATTAAATAAAGATTCCCTGTGAGGTGTACCTCTGAATAAATTTGGCCCAACCTACTATTATATTTTGCCATCCATTGTCTTTGAATTCAGTACCTCATATTCTTCCTGTATTTTTCTGGTATCAAATATCAATATCTTACCATTATTTTGAAGTATGTTATTTCCTTCCACGTCAGATTTTAGTATGTGTTCTTCTGGAGCACACTGAGCTCTAGAAGAGCTGTGACTCTAATTCTGGGTCAGGAGACAATGAAGGGTGAGGATGAGCCTTGAGGGGAATGGATAGCCTTTGCAGGACAAGTCCATCAGGTGAATTATTATGGGATCATCAAGCAAGGGAAGACCAGTCTCCTCAGACAGAGAAAAAATATTTCTGCTGCTGAGAGAGACTTAAGAGAAATGCAAGATTTCAAATTTCTCAGCTTAATTCAAACCCACTCAGATGGCCTTAGACACTCTCTGATTTTCTTGCAATAATTTGATCTAACAAGGTAGTCATAAATTTTTGTGTGTGGTATGTTTGTTTTGTTTATCTGTAAATTCTCAACTTCAGTTTAAACAAGTATTTTATTTTACAGTCTTATAATCACCATTATGAACAAATAGTGAACATTTACAACTTGGTTTCTGGAGCTTTGCTTCAATAGGCTCTTTATCACAAGTAAATATGGTTGATAATATGATTGATTGGGAAGCCACTACATGCTATAGATTACTAGTATCATATTTATTTACCATTTAAAAATATTTCAGCACTATACTCATGGCCAAAGACATATCAAATTGTTGCCAGAGAAAGACTGGGACCAAGGTGGTTCTGCCCCAGCACAAACAGGAAATAGGTTCTGCAGTGTCCCAAGAAAGGCATTTCAGGGACAGTTTCAAAGGAGAAATTTAAGCAATAGTGGCAAGATTCACGAGAGAACCCATAAAAAGCCTGCACACTCAACAAGTGACTTTCCTGGCAGATCTAGCAGTAGAAGCAGGGCAACATTGTCCATCTGCCCCCTGATACACCATGACCATGGTCTCATCCACAGCCAGGTAGTTCAGCTCCATCTCCGTGCAAAAAGTCTAGCTTCCACACTTGTCCTCACCAAGCTCAGGAGGAGGGCCAGGACCCAAGATGCTGTGCCATTACCCTGGCATCCAAGGCTCCAGTAGTCTAGCTTAGCCTATGCTTCTGTCTGGCTCACAGTCAGTGCTGCACTTAATCCCACAAAGATGCTAAGGAGAAACTGGGGCCTTTGTTAAGCTTCCCTATTTTCCCTTGGGCTTGGGAGAGAACAGGCTTTCTTTCAAACTATCCAATCTCTTTCCTGACTTTTCATATCCAAACATTATTCCTGGTTTTCTCAGCTTTGTCTCCTCCCCTTTATAGTTGCCATCTTGGCTTCTGTGCTTGCACCCAGAGAAAAGACTTCCCTGGAAACCATCTTCTCCTTCCTCCTTCCTCCTACACCCCTCCCCCCTTTAGTGGGACCCACTCCCAGGGTGACTATAAAGCTTAATCAGGCTTCATCAGATGTCTGCTTCTGCTTGGTTTGCTCCCTCCCTTTAAGTTAATATCTAACTCACTGCTACTATAACAAAACCAATCCCCTGGACCCAACATTGGCATCTCACCCCTTTCTGGTATCAACTTTTCCAAGATCAACTTTAAGTACCAACTCTTTGTTCAGTCAATATTGAGTCAGGAAAACAGAAACCACAACAGTTATTTCAACAGTAAGTTGAATATATACCTGCAAAGACTGAAAAGGCAATAAGCAGACAGTGAAACAGGAAATGCTAGAAGCAGTTATCACCCATGAGGCTGGGAGAACAAAGAATTCCTTGGGTCTTTTTCTGTGAGTTTTTATATTCAAATAAATGCTTTTAAAAACAGTGCCATGCTCCTTCCTGGCAGAGGAACTAAATAGACACCTCTCCAAACAGGACATACAAATGGCTAAGAGACATATGAAGAAATGCTCATCATCACTAATCATCAGAGAGATGCAAATTAAAACAACAATGAGGTATCACCTCACACCTGTCAGAATGGCCGCCATCAACAAATCATCAAACAACAAGTGTTGGAGAGGGTGTGGAGAAAAGGGGACACTAGTACACTGCTGGTGGGAATGCAGACTGGTGCAGCCACTATGGAAAACAATATGGTGTTACCTCAAAAAATTAAAAATTGAACTTCCATTTGACCCAGTGATCCTGCTTCTAGGAATATACCCTAAGAAGCCTGAAACACCAATCAGAAAGAATATATGTACCCCCATGTTTGTAGCAGCACTATTTACAATAGCCCAAGTGTCCATCAGTAGACGAATGGATAAAAAAGCTGGGGTATATATACACAATGGAGTACTACGCAGCTGTAAGAAAGAAAGATCTCTTATCTTTTGAGACTACATGGAGGGACCTGGAAAGTATCATCCTAAGTGAAACAAGCCAAACAGAGAAAGACAAGTTTCATATGATCTCACTTATTTGTGTAATATAATGAACATAACAGTCTGAGGAATGGGGTAGTCCCAGAGACATGGAGGTGGGGTACAGACTGACAATCCCCAGAAGAGGGGATGGTGGGGGAGAGATAAACCACAGAACTTATATGCATGTATACATGAGCAGTGGATATGGACAACAAACTGGGGACAGGGCGGGGAGGGAGGGAGAGGGTGGAATCAGTGGGGGAAAAAGGAGAAACATCTGTAACAAAAATTAATTAATAAAAAAGAAAAAAAAAAAAAACATTGCCATGAACAAAACTTTAATTTAGACTCTTTGTCTTGAAGTATTTTTTCCCACTTCCTTGTTTAACAAAGGACTTTGAAATATTTTGTTTTCTCAAGGACATCTATGTATTAAGGTTATGAGAGCCTAAAAGATAGAGAAAGGGTCCCCTGGTTCAGGGCTATAGGCTGTGAGGGGCACAATGAGGTCAGCTCTGTGAGAACCAGAAGCAGATGAAAACAGGAAGCAAATGCTAGTTGAACCAAGGGCTGCTGCTGAGGTGGCGAGCACTGTGAAGTAATGCTGACAAGATCAGCAAACGAAAAGAAAACAAGAAGGCCTTTAAGAAGGTCTCTTTCCATCATCCTGCCTTCCACCTCCATTACTTCCTTGTCAGAACCTAACAGGAAGCCAGCGGAGAAGGAAAAAGGATGTTTCAACAACCTCTGCTCCCATGTTATAGGATGGGGGGAGGGGCAAGTTTGGAGATTAAAAAACAATAGTTTAATTAGAGGCATGATTTGACTCCTTGTGCCCTAGATTGGGAACCCCTAAACCATTCTTTATTCATCTTTGAAACCACTTGAATAGTGAAGATTCAAATTTCATAGCTATTGGCTGCACAGCAAAGGTTCCTTGAATGAGTGAAGACAGTAACAAGGCATATTAGATCAGTTTTTCCAGCATTGTGGATTCAGATGCATTTAGTGTAAATATAAATCCTACCATTGATTAGGTCAGTCACTGGTCTAAGCTTTTTCACCTGTATGAGCTCATTGAACTCTTGGACCATCTCTATAAGATAACTACCATTGTTTTCCTAATAAAGTGGATGAAACTCAGTCTAACAAATGTCTAAAAACAAACAACAACCCCCTGCCGGTGTAGATCAGTGGACTGAGCATTGTCCCATGGAGTGAGAGGTCCTGTCAATGCACATGCCCAGGTTGTGGGTTTGATCCACAGTAGGGGGTGTGCAGGGAGGAAGCAGCAGAGGGATGTTTCTATCTCTCTCTCTAAAAATTAAAAATTAAAAAAAAACAATAAGAAAAACATTTTTTAAATAATAATAAAACAACACCACCACCACCAAAAAACAAACAAACAAACAAAAACTTCTCTAAGATTTTACAGTCAATATAACCTAGTGTTTTTCAAAATACCCTTCAGAGACAGAAAGACATTCAACTCTCCATTCTCTTTTTCCCTCTATCAAATGACTTTCAAAATTGGGCTTCAGAGATTTATTTTGGAAAACTTCTAATGTTCTCAGTAGTAATTTTGGTGCTATGGGTCAGAGTGTACTTTCCTCGGTAGATTTAAGAAACATTTTTTCAAGCAGTATTCCTGGCAATGAATTGGTCAGTTCTCTAGTTCTAGCCAAGAAGTTAAAGTTATATTGATTTATGACAGAAGCATTCAATCACTAGAAGGTATAAATTATACCCTGGGTACCTCTACCAGTCAACAACTGAACTTTATAAAAAGAATATTAAGAGGACATATAAATTATTAAATAAATGTCAAGAAAGGGCACTTTGGAATATAAGTCAATTTACAAGGAATAAACATGCTAACACCCATATCAACACACAGAGAAGGAAACAGTGAGAGAGAAGACAATTGAATTTTAAACACTTTTCCTATCTGCTATTTTGTAGGACTTGTAAACTTCTACAGAGAATGGTAGTTTTATTCACACTTCATGTACACCTGTAGCTGTGCATTATTTCAAGAGACTTTACAAAATTACTTAGCTTGTTATCAAAACAGTTCAATCTTTGAGCTCTTATTTAAACTTATTTTAAATAAAAATCAATGCCCCAATAAGAAGCATAAAAAATTTCCACCTTGATTTTTCTGCCTTAAAGTGCTTTCTTTCACCAAATACTTTAAACTTTGTTTCTTGAGAGATATTTGATAATATATACTGCATAATGGTTCTGACTTCATCCATAGCACTTTCTGCTTTAATAGACATATAGATATTAGCTTACCTACTACAATAGAACTACACATCTTTCTATTGAGTATACAAAAAAGCAGGTGCACAATAGGTAAGTGGCATGATTTCAAATTGTATAAGTACGTACTTCATGTAAGGATTGGAACGCAAGACCTTTAATCGACTCTATCACAACTCTTTGAAAAGAAGTACAGGAAGGGAAGGGAAGTGGAGGTATGAAAAATTTTACCAAAAATATTTACATATTTGATAGCAATAGGAACCGGTATTTTGATTTAGTCCTTCAATGAATAGGCATTAATAAGTAGCACGGACATTGATTGCACTTTGAGAACTTGAAAAAATAAGTGGAAAACATTTTTTTTCCCTTTTTGAATTACATTGTTTGAATACACAGATGGAACAGAGACATAGTAAACATGCAGCTCATAATGCAAGGTCTTAAGTGATTAACCGCAAAAAATTCCTCAATAAGGTCTTGTAGAAATGTTGGTCATGTTTAAATTAGTAGAGAAGATAAAGAAAACCAGTCAAATCAGGATGAGTATTATAGGTATAAACTGAAAGTACTTTGGGGGATGGAGGAAAAACAGCTGTGCTTGAACTAGGTGTAATCAGCAAGTTGTCAGAAGCTTTAGTCCAGGCCCGATTATGAAGAATCTCTATCTGCCTAAGGATTTTGGATTTTCTCCTAAAAGCAATATAATTGCTTTTTTCTACCCCCTAAAAAATATAGCTAGAAAGTGCAATATGAAATTGAATGTCCTAAATAATGTCCCTTACTTCAACTGCAGTGTTTGAAAAATAGAAAATTATTGTTAATATCCAATAATTGACAAATATGGGATTGAATTACCTGATTGCTCTAATTTATACTTTCATTCTGTCAGAGCCCTATATTATGAACAGCAAATGTGTGTTACAAGTAATGGACTACCTCATCCCCCCATACATACATCCTGTCCTGCAAAGGGGGAAAAACACAATTTGGCAAAGAAACATTGCCAATTGATTCTGGACATGTTTTCTGAAGATCCATGATGTGCCTTAAATTTATTCTCAACATGGCACAAGAAGCTATTAACAATCAAAAGTATATGTAGCCCTGGCCGGTTTGGCTCAGCGGTTAGAGTGTTGGCCTGCGGTCCAGAGAGACCTGGGTTTGGTTCCTGCTAAGAGCATGTACCTAGGTTGCTGTTTTTTCCTGGCTCTGGTTGGGTTGTGCAGGTGGCAGTCACTCAATGTGTCTCTTTCACATCGATGTTTCTCTATCTCTCCCTCCCACTCTATCTGAACAAAAAATGGAAAAAATGTCCTCGGGTGAGGATAAAAAAAAAAAAAGAATATGCCAAAGACAACTTATACTACATAGTTATTAGAATGACTAACATCCAAAACACTGACACCACCAAACTCTGGCAAGGATGGGGAGCAGCAGGAAGTCATTCATGGCAAAATGGTACAGCCACTTTGTAAGACAAGTTAACAGTTTCTTACTAAACTAAATAGACTCTTATCTTATGAATAAGCAGTTATGCTCATTGGTATTTTCCCAAATGAATAGAAAACTTATGTCCACATAAAAACCTGCACATAGGTGTTTATGGCAGCTTTATTTGCAATTTCCCAAACTTGGAAGCAACCAAGATTTCCTTCAGTAGATAAATAAATAAACAAACTGTGGTTAATCTATACAATGGAATACTATGCGACAATAAAAATAAATGAGCTATCAAGCCACAAAAAAGACATGGAGGGCCTTTAAAGGCATATTGCTAAGTGAAAGAAGCCAATTTGAAAAGACTGCTGATCATATGATTCAAACGATATGACATTCATGTAAAGGCAAAACAATGTAATCAGTGAAAAAAATAAAATAAAAATAAAGAGGTTCAAGAAGATGGAGGAAGGAAAATTCATTCAATTGGCACACAGTAGTTTTAGGGCAGTGAAACTGTTCTACATGTAACTATAGTAGTGGACATATGTCTATACTTTGTCAAAACCCACTCAACATACAATACAAAGAGTGAATCCTAATATAAATTATGGGTGTTAATTAAAAATAATTATTCGATACTGGCTCATTCATCATAACAAATATACCACACTAAGGTAAGACGTTAATAACTGGGGGAATGGCAGGGTGGGGAAGATGGAGGTGAGGGAGCATATGTTAATTATTTGTTTTTTCTCTCATTTTTCTGTAAACCTAAAACTGATCTAAAAATTTAAGTCTATTCATTTTAAAAATGCATCTATCATCAGTGTTTGAAACCGGTTTGCAATGCCTGCTCTAAAATGTTATTTGTTATATATGAGGGTTCACTGTTGAATCTTCCACTTTTATTTTTGCCAAGCATGGCTGAGAAGGGTAAGTTGAGATGAGTAGCATTATATATGTAGTAGCCAAATCTAACACTCATTTTTATTTCTATTTATACCATATCGAATCTGTGATAAATAAATCGTGTATATTGGTCTAATACATTATCTTCCATTAGTCTCAGTAACTGCGCCACATTGCTCTCCGTTACTGGAGTTCAGTAAATAACAAGGTTCAAGGAGTCAGTTACATGACTCAAGACACAATTCTAAGGACAGGAAACATTACTCATTAGAAGAAGCATAATACGACCATTCTAAGGTCAGACTGCAATATAGAATAACTAGAAATAATCATCGTGTCTGGGTATGTGTGTGCATTGATGGTAGGGGAGGAATTAGACACAGTGAGGGCAATTTATTAAAGTAGGAACTTGAAGATATAGAACACAAAACATGTCAGGCAGTAAAGGTCACTTGTTATATTTTTATGTTATTCAAGCTCTGTAAAACAACTATGCCTATATACACACATCTGCACCCAACCATACACAGACATAGTTTCACAAAGACTAACAGGCCTAGGAGTGATTTAATAGAGAGTGCAATTTACTTCATTGATAATAGTGACAACAATAATAATATAAACATACTTATGCTATCCAATTATTAGCATCATCTATCTCAATCCATTTGATTCAACTTAATAGAAATGAGCTCTCTTGTTTCCTTTGAAAATCTGGTATTAGCCCAAACATATCAGCAGCTACCCACACCTTCTTACTTCCCATATCTCTATAGAGCATTCTCCCCATACCATGGTGGTATAGAAACGTTATGTGGCAAGGGCATTTCCACTTCTTTACCATTATATAGAAAATATAAATATTTAACTTGCATTGTTATATTTGTCTTTTGGTTCTGGGCAAAATTTTTCAACATAAACAATCCATGTAAAGTCACTGCATTTCATTTCTTTGTTTTATTCTCCATTTTTCCCCTCTCTCCAATCTCGTGTTGTGCTCCTTTACATAAAAATACAATCTCTCTCTTGCCCTGGCCGATTTGGTTCAGCAGTTGGAGTGTCGGTTTGCGGTCCAGAGAGACCGGGGTTCGGTTCCTGCTAAGGGTACGTAACTTGGTTGCAGTTTGTTCCCGGCCCTGGTTGCACCGTGCAGGTGGCAACCAGTCGATGTGTCCCTTTCGCATAGATGTTTCTTTCTCCCTCTCTCTCCCTCCTACTCTATCTGAACAAAAAATGGAAAAATGTCCTTGGGTGAGGATAAAAAAATTTTTAAAAATACAATCTCTCTTTAGAAGAATTTATAGTTCTTCAAATATTCCCATACTAATTAAATAAAATCTGTAGCATTTGTATTGCCACTCTAGTCTTATCACTCAATAATTCATAGTACCAAAACCTACTTTTGTGAGAAAGAACTGCCAATGTGCACCAGGTAGACTTGGAATGATCCCCACACGGATATGGATATATATATATATATATATATATATATATATATATATATATTATACTAGCTGCATTCAGTCCTATAAAAGTATGCAAATTTTCAAACAAAAAATAAAACCCTTGCATGTTTACTTTCAAAACACCAGTAAAGAAAATCTGTGTAACATTTCCATCTTCCCATTTTATTTAAGGAATTATTCTTCTACCCTGATAATTTGATAAGCCACTCAATAAAGAATTGAAATTCCATGATTTATTGCTCAGAATCTCTTCCCTTCTCTCATCGCCCCAAATAAATTTCACTCAGAAGGTTATGTCACTTCTTTCTCATTCTGTGGAGCTTGCGTAATTAGATGAAAAGCCTAGAGCCACTACATAGATTGCTTTTGCATTTTTGGACTTCTTACATGTTGACTAATCCCCAAACAAGTCTTGCAGTCAAAAAA
This sequence comes from Molossus molossus, assembly GCF_014108415.1. Taxonomy (NCBI): domain Eukaryota; kingdom Metazoa; phylum Chordata; class Mammalia; order Chiroptera; family Molossidae; genus Molossus; species Molossus molossus. The sequence continues at coordinate 23,640,987 of NW_023425366.1, read as the reverse complement.
CATCTTTACCTATGTGTATATTCTCTATCCATGAGTCTACTTTTATATTGTTTGTTCATTTATTTTGTTCATTATATTTCACAGACTCATAGATAGAAAATAGACTGACAGCTGGAGTTGGGGGACTAGTGAACTAGGTGAAGGGATAAAGCAAAAATAAAACCAAAACAAAAACTCATAGACACAGACAACAGTATGGTAATTACCAGAGGCAAAGGGGGTTGTAGGGAGGTAGAAGAGAGTAAAGGGGAGATGATTGGTGATGGAAGGAGATTTGATTTGGGGTGGTGAACATGTAATACAATATATAGATGATATATTATAGAATTATATCCCTGAAACCTATATAATTTCATTAAGCAATGTAACCCCAATAAATTCAATAAAAAGAAAGAAAATATCTTTAATGTCTGTGGAGTTGGGGAAAATGTATTTACATTTATTAAGAAAGTCTGCAGTATCACTCAATATGCATGGCTTTCAAAAGGAATACAGAAAAGACCCTCCTCCCACCCTATAATCTACTCTAGCATCATCTCTGTGTGTATTCATGAAAACTTCATATAGTGTAATGAAGAAAAAATTTTGGAATTTAAAAATACATTTTCTACATGTCTATCAATATAACATTATCCTAGTATTTTGAATTCTTCCATGTTTTTGTTTTTTTGTTTTGCAAAACTAGTAATATTCTCTTTTACTTGCCTGCTGTTCTCCTGAAAGCAAATTGCATGTAAATCCAGAGTGACTCATTCTCTTTGTGCTGTTCATAGATATTTGCAGACGATTGTAAAGGAAGTTTTTTCCCTTCAGATTTTGTCCTTATTTTACCATTTCTTATGATGCTAGTTGAAAAACATATCATTTCTAAATTTGCCTAAAATCAGTCATTTTAATATTTCAATCCATTGTTATTTTCAAAATTATTTATATACAATATTTTTGTAAGATGATACATTTATACAACATAGAATAACTGTACTTTGCTGTATAAATAAAGAATTCTTAGTGATCTGAAATGTTCCTTTTGTGTGGGGTTATAGAAAGCTACTTCAAGCATCATTCACATCTTAAAAATAGGGAAACTACTTTAAGAAAGCTGTATAACCGCTCTCAGTAGTTTGCTGAGTATAACATAGGAGGAAAGAGCCCCCTAACGGTTCAGATATCAATAAAAACAAGAGGTTGTACTTTCCTCAATTCTTGTTGGTTCACTGGCTAGCATGAGCAATCAGAACAGACATCTGATACTGTGGAAGTCAATGGAAGGTTGAATAAAAGGTCAAATAGAGCCCTCTCAAAAATGCATGGAAAATTTAGAATTCCTAAACTGAACAGACTAAAGAAGGCTTCTAAACGTCATACTCTGACTGTGCTTGTGTGCTGGAGAGCTGGGGCACATGTCCTCCAGGACCCTGTGTGCTGAGGCCCCCTGGTCGAGATGGAATGCAGGAGACAGAGTTGGTACATAGTGTTTAAGTGAGAGGTGTTATTTAATGAAGTGCTTTCTTCTTCCAATCATGAGACTATTAAGAAAATAGTCAAATCAAATCTCTCATAGGAGTTATTACAGAATTTCTAAGGTAACAAAAAGAGAATCAAAGTAATAGTGAAGGTCAGATAAGAATGTCTAAATGTCAGAGATACATAATTTCCCAAATTATTTTTAAAAATACTTTTAAAGAAAAAACATACCTATAGGTAGAAAAAAACATGAAGAATGGATGTTTACTTCTATACATGCTAAGATAGTGCCTCATAAAAAATACACGACGAGATCCAGAACTAGTTTTCTTTAATGTATGAACCTCACAAAACCCATTAGCGAGTGTTATAAGAAAACTATGCCATATAAATAGGTCAGACACTTAAGGTTGTTGCAACAAAAATTACAGGATTTCAAATAACTTCGTGTATTGAATTTTAAAGTGAATTGATAATTTAGATAAACCTTAATTATATCTTTAGAGCAGAAATGTCAGATTGCCTGCATAAACAATAAAATGAAAGGATTAACAATTTTTGGTAAGTTGCATATAAGTTAGCATAATTAACATAATATATGCAAATCAATATTTAAGCACAATTATAATAGATTTTCTGTGTGTGGATTTCATATTAATGGCTACTATATACATAAATGTTTGGTCTACAGTGCCAGCCACCTTCTTCAGTTAATACATTAGCATTAGTTTCTCAAACCAAATACTCAAAAGCAATGTACATAATAATAATAAAAAAAAATAACTCAATTCAAAGACAAAGAAATTCAATATTCTTCAATATACATTTATATTCCTTTAGAATAACTGGACTTTTAAAAAGTTATAACAATACAATCATTCCCTTTGATATGGATATTATAAATAGAAATGTCTACATAGCTATGAGTATTATGAAGCATTAGAACCTTATTTCATATTTAGAAGAAAAACAATGAATGACAAATTGTGTTCTTCAAATATGCAGTTCTTTCACCCCAAACAAGGCTAAAACACACACACAAATACCGCAACTCAGAATATATGACATTCCTAACTTCAGCTATATTGGCTCCCAAGAGTGTTGGCAATCATGTTCTTATTTGAAATACTGAAAAATATCTTTAAAAGTTTTGCCAACTTGTCACAGATGGCAGTTTGATCTTTGATTGGAGCAGTGAATCAGGGGACTTCACTCAAAACGACAATCAGAGAAGCTCTTAGAGTAAAATACCCTTCTTCATTGATTCAAAAGCAAATAAATTCACATCCAACATGCCACAAATCACTTTAGTTCCAGTTAGGATGAAATAAGTCCTTTAAGTCTGATATCACAATGTTGTTTCTTCAGCAAGTGGCATCTGTGACCTACAAGCCTAAGGTAAATCAGCTATGTGAGCACTGCATTGCTCAACTCATTATTTCCATTCCATTCTGTTGCTTTCCTTAAAAAAACAACAAAAAATCTTCCCAGTAGAGAATTTAGTATGTGTAAAGTTTCTGTACATTCAAGGACACTTTACCAGCACGTACCATCAGTGACACTTAAGACTGCAGCGCTAGCTATAAACTCTAGAATTGCTTAATATCTCCAGTCTTATTTTTTTGCCTTAGCTCAGTACTTTCTTAAAACCGAATGCTAGCCATCAATAACTTAGCCATAAGAAGATGGTAGTCTAATGTTACATCATTTTAGACACACCATGCTTACATTGAAGAGTTAAGACTTCAATCAAAAGACATTTAGGAAAATATCAATCCCTGACAATCACTTTAAAGCCCATAGTAGCTTCTCTGTCTGTGTGAATGATAATAGTAGACAATTAACACAGTAATGGCCCTTTCATGGTATGGTATTATTTCTCAAAGTTGTTTAACAGCTAAGAAAAATACATGAGAACATATTTTAAGGTTGTCACCAAAAATGCTCTTTTCAGTGGGGACTTTGTTTATTTCTCTTCTTCACACAGAGTATTAGCTATATAAACTTATAAAGTGGTCTTCCTTTAAAAAACAACAACAACAACACGTATCTATATTCATATAAACAGGCATCAACACATTTCTAAATCCACATGCCTGTATAGTGAACCGAATTTAACACATAATTGCAAACTTGGTTTTTAAACCCTGCAAAGCCATGATGTATTCTACTCCGAATGACTAAAAAAGGACTCCAGAGATCAACACTCACTCTCCTTACCTGGAGCAGGAAACTGTTTTTGTTTAATTCTGCAACAAAGTGAGACTGGAAGGAGGACTTGATTTTTGTTTCTTCTCAGAATCTTCTTTAATGACAGAGGAGTGAGATGAACTATTCCAAGGTGAAGTCTGTTATTTCTGGCTGGGGCTCGGAGCTGACATCCTCTTGTAAAAGAAAAGGCATCTCAGTAAGTTGTTGACTGAGGGAGCTCGGTGGGAAGCGAGCTCATCGGCACCAGCAGTCACGGGGATGCAGAGGAACGCGCCTCCCGCCCCACCTGCGTTGCCCCCGCTGCGGCTCACCCTGCCACTCGCTCAGCTCCGGTCTCAGCTCCTGCTGCTGCTGTATAATCAATCTAGCCTGTCTGAAGATAATAGTCCTCTATTTAACCAGCCAATCAATAGCAAGGATTGCTCTGTCAGTCCCAAGAGTCTTTTCCAAGAGAGGTACAAACAATAAAAGAGTTTTGCCAGCAGTTTAGCCAAGTATTTTTCATTATTTTATCTCCCCTTAAGGTAGGGCTTGAAAGAGCAGAGGTTTAAAGCAAGCTTAGTGTTATTGTAGATTTTTTGTATTTTTAAAATGTAGCTCTTCTTATGCAGCTGACAGTAATTAATAATTACACACCTGCCCCTCCTATCCATCATCAATTAAAATTACTGCAGAGTTGCTCATATAATAAAAATCCTTCTAATTCAAATGTATAGGGAAAAAATGAGGAGCAAAATTACAAACACTGGCAAAGCTTTTTGCTAGAAACAGTGATGCCATCAGTAGCCTGTATGGCTTGGATCAATTAAAGAATACCCCATTATACTGCTTGATGTTAAAAGTTATTCATTTTATTCTAGAAAACAATAGTGATGTATATTTTTGTTTCTCTGAAGAGAAAAAGGGGTAATGTTTGTAGATATTTTTTAACTGGAGCCTGAGTCAGACTTCAGTATATAAAACGTTTTTATTTTTTTCCATTTTGTAGCATAAATCTACAAATGGATTCCTCTGAATGTATCAAATAGAGCATTTCACACCTGATTCATCACTTCAAGGTTAAGGAGATTTTCTTCTTAAAGTGACATGTTCACTGCTCAACTGCTATAACTGACCATATGTATTTTTTTAAATCACAAAGCAAAGTATTGAAGACCAAACTAGTTTTTCATTTCCCACATGCTTCCGGGGTGGGGAGCATTTGGGATCAACTTGGTGTTGGTTCTCTCAAACTGTCCCCCAACACAGAGGACAAGGAGAGACCAAAGAGGGAGACCACTCCAAATTGTTAGAAGGCAGGTTTAATAAGAAAGGGAACTAATTTAAGAAGTTTGTATTGAGAGCAGCAAGATGGGTAGATTTCCCCGCCCTCCTCAATACACCCTCCAGAATCTTAGAATTGTGTTAAGAAGTTTTAACTTAGTTCAGTCATGGTCCCATTCAGATGGTCTCAACAACACAATGCTCTCTCAAGGCTGCTTCCTTGCTAAGGTTCCCACGGTGGGAGAGGTGGGCACAACATACATTCCAAGGGCAGGGGAGATGGTGAGGAGGCTTGGATTGCCCAGGTGCAGCTTACGGGTCAACCTACATCCCCTTGATGACCTCCCCCACCACTTAACAAACACTATAAAAAACAGTCTTTCTTAATTTCTAATTAGAAGGTGATTGCCTATCTCATTTTCACACTGCTTGGTCAACCAACCTTTTAGTTACTTTTTCTTTGTAATAATACATTATTGCACTCATTAAAGTAAATTGTATAGGAATGTTTAATTACACCTCAATTTCCAGTGGAAATTAAATTCTAGCCAGTAGTCATTGTAGTTCCAACCTTCAACATCATATAATACAAATAAAATTGTAACATATGCTAAAGTGTCTCATAAAGGAAAATGGTGGTTGAGGGGGGGTTGGCCATTACATGTGTATGGTCATAGTGTTACACTCAATTAAAGTCCAAGTTACAAAGTGTTATAACACTTATTAGAGGCAAACTTCCTTGATTTAATTAACTCAGTTCAGCAAATATTTGTTGAGCAATTCTTTGTATCTTGTACTCTCAGAAATAGAAAAGTAATTGAGAAAAGAAGAGAAAAAAGGCTTGTGTTTTTGGTATTTTCAGAGTACTACAGTAGCATCAGCTAATCTTCCAGGAGCTACACCTGGTGGGTAGATAAGGCATTCCCAAGTAAGCAAAATACAAAGGAGAGTGATGAATGCCCCCTCCCCCCTTTTAAACAGTAGATCAAAGAACAACAAGTACTCAAAAGTGACATCAGACCTTCTCCATGTCAACAGAAAGACCTTGTAAAAAAAAATCACATTTGCAATGTTTCTTATCAAAGAGAATAAAAACAACTTGATGGGAAGAGGAAAAAGGCAACAAAGGAAAGAGGGATAAGGTAAAACTAGGGTCAAAGGAAATAGGAAATGGAGAGAGGTGTTGGAAGAAGAGTGAAGTGGATGAACGAAGAGACTCATCGAGACTGAAGGTATGTGTGACTGAAAATAAGGGAATACTGTGAAGGATCTTGGCGACGAGGCTGAGAGGAATTGGCTAATTGGGAACCTTCTACACATTATTTTTTTAAACTTCAATCTAACAGAATGCTGTAGGTTGTACTCAACAGGACTCTGGAGAGAGTGGGGCTCTCCGGGGAGACCACTGCCAAGGTCTCCCCCAGGACTAAGGAAGAGAGAACCAGTGCGGTCAGGGTGGGATGAGCAGAGTACCTAATGTTGAGAAACCTTTCGAAACAAAGCCTCTACATGACTTTGCAACCTACTGGAGGTGCAGCTGAGGAAATTTTAAATTTTCAACTAAGATAGGTGAATGAAGATAAATGGAACACTTATTTCTTCTCCATTTCCTTTTTTGATTCTCTTATGGAATCTATCCTTCCTTAATTATGTATGACTTTTATGTGCAATTTCTATAAAATAATGTCCAGTTTGTAAATGATTGTATACTCAAAGCATAACATGTTCTAAACTAATAAGTCTGCAAACATTATCTCATATAATACTCTATGAATACACATCATTCTATTTTACATCTAAATGAAGTGAAGCTTGAAGAATTTAGATGCTTTGTCCAATGAAACACAACTAGTAACTGTCTCAAAACCCATATTTTTAACGGTGTTGCGTTTCCACTAATCAGCAGGTATATCATAGAAAATAATAATCCAGATAGTTGATTTGTGGTTTATGTAATTAGAACAGGTGGAGGAGGCAAAAATAAATGAAATTAAAACTAAAGGATCGAAGAGATGTATGTGAGAGGGACGGAGCTGAAGTTTTTGAGTTTACGACCCACCACAGCTATGTGCTGAGAGTACGGAGGACTCCCAGGAGGTGCTGGGAAGAGGAATAGTGAAAAGTTTTGTGAAATAAGAATAACTGCTGAGGTGAATTACAGTGGAGACCTTACTCAGTGTAAGGAGAAGGTTGCCTGGGCTGCTCTGAGTGCCCAGCTGAGCCTGCAAACCATAAATTTCCAGTGTACCAACCTGTAAGATTGCACAAATTTCTTGAGCTGTGCTCAGCAGCCTGAATGCCTGAAAGGATGAAAGGATTAATAGGAAGCAAAGATTTGGTTTCTTTTACAAGAAATTTGGCAGGAATGGGAGAAAGAGAGAGATGAGGAGGGGTGAGGGCAACGGAGAGTCTACTGTCTCGCATAGTTTGAGTTGTTTTAGTAATTGTGGTAGAGAATATTTTTGTACATAAGGTAAAGAACTGGTTAAAAGAGGCAACTTGAGAATACACATGAAAGACAGATGCTTCATTTTATCAAGGTCACAAAGCAAATGGAAAGGTGGGCCTAAAGCTGTCATGGGAGATACAGTACTGACAAAGAAGAAGGGGTTATTTCTTGGAAGGCAGAAGTAAAAAAAAAAAAGTAGACCCTGGAAGGGTATGTAAGTTGATTAGTGCATCATCCCTGTATGCCAAGGTTGTGGGTTCCATGCCATCAGGGCACATACAAAAATCAACAATGAATGCATAAATAAGTGGAACAACAAATCAATCTTTCTCTCTAAATTAAAAAAAAAGAAATAAATAAAAGAGTAAAAAGGATTATACCAAACATTATTCTTGTGAATTCATTTATTTATTCCAAATGCCTAATAACAAATACCCAAATGTTCCAAATAACCTATGAGAAGCTGAAGATTTAAATATATAAGCAAGACGTCTGGCTTCAAATTGACTCATGTAATGAAAAGATATATTTGTAATTATATTTTATATATGTGTAATTATAATTGTTAATATGCATACATTCTATAGTAAAATTGTATGCAGAGCACTAAGAATAACGGGGATGGAAAAGTCTACAGTATTGAAGTTGACATGCAGACATGGTGAACAGAGTGAAAAATTATGTCAGGCGATTTCAAAAGAGAAAATAAAATAAAATTTTCAATGGAAATAAAAACAAAGGATATTTCAGCATAGTTTGGAGTTCACAGGGTTTTAAGAACAGAGAATGGTGTGCTTAAGTATCCGTAAAGGGATGTTTGTAAAGGTGGGAAATGCCAGTTTCGGTTTTACATTCTGTGTTAAGAAGAGATAAAATGGAAAAAAATAGTGAGGTCAAAGTATGTTTTATTCCTGATATTATTTATATCTTTTCCTTTTACTTTTGTGAAACCACTGAAGAATTCAAATTATAAAAATAATATGATCAAACAAGTAATAATCTCTTTAGAACAAAGTAATTTTTGAAAGAATGTTTTAAAAGTAATAACATTAATACTAATACTAGTAATCCTTTTAAAAGAACATTCAGTGGTAACAAGAGATAGGGGAGGTATTACAAAGCTACCAGCTATGCCATTGGAGATGAGGGAGAGTGAATAGCTTTTAGGTGATAAAAAGTGCAGGGCTTAATGAATTGTTGGATGTTGGATAAGTGTAAAGGAAAAGATTAATTATGGATTTATTTTTATTCTAAGTGATGATAGAGGCAGAAAGATATATTTTTTTTTTTTGGAAAGGATCATGTTGATTTTTATGATGAATACACAAGTGTAGATTTCACTGTTTACTACGTGAGTTTTGGGTACTTAGAACATTTATTTCAATAGAAGATATAGCTACAGATCATCATCTATGATAGCCAAGAGTATCAAGAAAGAACACATAGAATAAAAAGATAAAAGGATCAAAGGCAGAAACATGAAGAGCCTTAACATTTAAAAAATGCTCCATAGAGATAAGCCATTAAATGGTACTAAGACATCCAGAAAAATAGAAGTTTAAAGAGGCCACAGAAAAAAATGTACCAGGCATTCACTGCTGCTTTTAAAAGATGAGTTTTATGTTTTACATTGTGGTCAATTATAATAATGGAGATGACCAAAGAATGAAAACATAAAAGATCAGCTATGTGATCCTCTCTCTCTTTCTCAACCACTGGTTATTTTCACCCATGTGGTTACTGTCATTTGAATGATTTTATGTTGAGGAACTGTACAGGCAAAACTCAATGCTAGTCACAATGGGGAAATAAAATTTTGAAGTGAACTATATCCTAGCACTTAGAAAGCAAATATTATGACATGAAAATAAGATTGAACAGGACACTAAATGGGTCTGAGGTCACCTGCCACTGCTTAGGCCAAATTAAGCAGAGACAGGGTTGAATCATATATGAGCATTTATTCTAATAATGCTGGCAGTATGGGGAGAGCAGTAAGTCATCCTGGAAATTCTGCTGTGACCCTGCCCCCACCTACCAGGTGGTTGGCTGATTATATACCAGAGAGGGAGAAGATAACTACCTGCAACTGTGAGCTGTGAGTATAACAGGGGAAAGGGGAGGGGAGGGTCTGCATTCCAGCCATTAGGAGCTCCAAGTCCAATACCTAAGTGGCTAATCTCCTTATGGTGTTACAAATAGGTCAGCCCATTCCTGGGACCAGAGAATCATGAACAATCCTAAGGCAATCTCCCAAAGGGAGTCAAGGTTTGGGTAGAGCAACCAAGTCAAAGTGTGTCCTATCTTTGGTCTGATTTTAAAATGTATTTTCTTTTCTGAATAATGAACCCATCTGGGCTGCAAGGTGTCTTATCTTTTACAGGCCTGTTTTACCCTCCAGTTTCCCAAGGTCTATAAAAAAGCCTCTTATCTATAGTTAGTAAGGTGCATTATCATTAAACATGTGTGGCTCTATTCTTATTAGGTGACCTCCCCATATCCAGATAAGCATTTCTCTCACAGAGGATCAACAGAAATCTATATAAAAAATAAATAAGGTATTTAAAAAATTGGAATGTTGAAAGGATTCACAGTCTGTATTACCTAATAAATGTGATTATTTTTAATAATTAGAAATTACATCAAATGTAAACAAATGCTTTAAATGCTTGAATTTAAATTTCTGACAGTTCATACATTTACTCTTTGCAATATTGATAAATACTTGTTTTAATAAATAATATGCACTTCTACATTTAAAAGGATTTTATTGAAGATGTTTATGTGTTTACATATAAATTATCAAAATATCAAATACAACTATTTTATTTTTTAAAATACTTTCACTTTTGAAATATGATTTGTGTGTATCAAACATTAACCTATGAAGAAAGATTTTCTTCACTAATACTTCATCAGGAAATGACTACACAATGGAAGAGTAAGTTAATAAGCAAATATATTCCTTTGGTAATGAGAAACTATTATTTTCACTTTCATGTTAGTATTGACATTTTATTAAATTCTAGTAGTACATAGTATCTCTAACTCCCATTTTGTGTTGTATTACTGTTACCTACCCCTGTAAGTTTATTTGTCCTCATGTCTATTTTAACTCTGATGAGACTATAAATAATTTTTGAGCAGAATTATGTCATATTTTATATCTTCTACAATAATCATTTATTATTAGCACACAGCAAAGACTGATTTTTGAATTACTGAATCAAATTATTTTTAACTATGAAATATTATGTCTATATTGGGGAGAATAACATTAAGATACGGGTACATAATTATTTTCAAGGAGAGTATTGTCTAGTTTTGGAACAGATCTTGTTTTCAAAGGGATTCTCTAAGTTTATCTTGAATGATTTATGTTTATCCAAGGAGACAGATAAATGGTGATAAGAAATGAGTGGGGATTTGAAGGTCTGGTTGGGTGAGGAGTAAGAAAAAAAAGTGACATCAGAGACCAGAAGGAAAACCGAGCTAATTGAAAATAATTGATGATAGCAGAGGAGGCTGAAACAAAATTTAATTTAAATTAATTACACAATTTCTCTTCCACTATATCAAAATATCAGAAGAATCTTTAAAATGCAAATATGGGCATTATGCTTGGTGGTTAAGACTTTGATTCCATTCTAGGCCCTCTCAGGGAAGAGAAACTCTCTGGAAATGGGTTGAAATAAAGATGAGATATTTGATGGAAACAGGATATAAAAATAAGAGTTTTCCAAGAAAATTTAAACCCCAGGAATAAACAAAATTTTGGGCAGCCATTGAATTTTTCTGAGTTGTGGGATAGGAGATTCAAGCCAAATTTATTCAAAACTCAAAGTATTGACACAGTGTAAATGCCCTGTGGTGTATTTTGAGATAGGAACTGAGTTGTTGCTCAAATGCCAAGAATCTCAGTGTAATATTAAAATGCCATTTACAAAATATCATCCATCTCCGTGAATTACTCTCCTCACTACACAGAGTCAAAGTCCATCTGACTCAACTGAATAAGAAAAACACTCGAAGCCTCTTTAATAGGTTATGTCGCTTTTACCAAAGTTTCAGGGATTTTCCTTGCTACATCAAAATTAAAATGGAAAAATAAAATTGAGTTTTGTGTTCTCAGGGCTGTCCTTCTATAAGAAGTAGTTGGGAAAGTAAGAGATGATTGATACATGATTACAAAAGGCTTGTTAAATGTTTCAATACAGTGGACACAACAATTATCCCAAACCATAATTTGTAAGCTTTGGTTATAAGAACAGAGAAAGTTGGCCATCAAATCTCTTTACACTGGGAATATGTAAACGCTTGACTATCGTAGGTGCAAATAGAGAGCTGAAGTCAAACAGGGGAATCAGACAGGGCATTTTCTGCAAAATTCAGAAAATTTTCAGAAGAATAAAAGCCAGGTGGTCTTTCCAAATAATGGCCTGATCTCTACTTAGAACTTTTCTCTATAAAGCTGGAATCGAGGCATCAGATGGATTAGGAACTAAGAGAAAGGGTACAGACAACTGGGGGTGCTTACGGTGCTAAGAAGCATAGTGCAGTTAGAGCAGATTGTTCCAGAGAGAAGCATTATGTAATGGCAGCAACGAGCACCAGCTTTCAAAGCAGCTGAAGCATCTGGTTACAGGTTTGCGTGTGTTTTGCAGTGAGTCTGTACATTGCTCATCTTCAATTGCTTTGCTTCTTTTTCTGTGGTCTGTGTTTTCATCAAATTACTTTAACACATACTGCTCTTCCAGCTCTCTCTTTTCAGTCTCGGGGAAGAAACATCTCAATGTTGAAATGGATTTATCTGTAGCAGTGTACACAGGTATTAGAAACATTGCAGGCTTCAGTGAGAGTGTTAAATATCTATGGGAATACTTATTGACTGTGTGTTATTATATAAAAAAGAGCATATCATGTTATCTTACAGAAAAGTGGATAATTTTCCCCCCAAAGGCCATGTTTACTCAGATGTTTTATTTTACTTTGCTTTCTGGAAAGATTACAGTAATTCCGCAGTGAGAAGATTTTTCTGCCACAAAAAGTGTCCTGCATTGAAATGAATAATGGTGCTCCCCATCCTAACTAATAAACAGTTATGAAATGTTATAAAACTTAGAGCTGATGGAACCATTACTATCATACTCATTTTATTAAGAATCCCTTCAAATACACTTTGAGAGTTCAGTCCGGATTCCAAATTTCTCTTGAATTATACATATAGAGGGTGGGGGGAATCATAGCTTTCGAGTTGCAAAAGGGAAAAAGTGAGACTAGAAGTGTAAAGTGGTGGTTGGAGTTGTGTGCGAAAACAAAGTAGGGAGTAAATTAATACTATCATGGGAAAGAGAGAGTACCAGTGATATGAACAGCGCTGTCTATCAAACTAGAAAGAAATAAAATGCCCAATATGGATTTAGGGAAGAAGTATTTTAAGCTTGCTAGGGAAAGGGTGTGAGGGAAAAAATGTACTGAGAGAACACTGAGGCAAGTGTCATAACTTCATACCTAGGAAACAGATCAAAAAACACAAAATGTGGGATCTCACATATAGTGAGTTGCTGTATGCATGCACATGCTGTATATACACTCATATATATGTATGTATGTATGTGTGTGTGTGTGTGTGTGTGTGTGTGTGTGTGTATGCACATATACCACAGAGAGAGAAATGGAATGACTTATGATTTTAAGTAAGCACAGTCAGCCTTCCTTTTTGGCAGTTAATCAGTTCCAGACTCTACCATGATAAATGAATTTCCACGAAGTAGGATTATTTATTTACACAATCATCCCTCACCACGTTGCACTTCGACTTTTGTGGCTTCACTCTGTCGTGGTTTTTTCTTTCTTTTTTTCTTTTTTTTATCCTCACCCGAGGACCATTTTTTACTCAGATAGAGCGGGAGGGAGAGAGAGGAAGAGAGAGAAACATCGATGTGAAAGGGACACATCGAGTGGCTGCCACCCACACGACCCAACCAGGGCCGGGGACAAACTGCAGCCAAGGTACATGCCCTTAGCGGGAACCGAACCCGGGTCTCTGTGGACCGCAGGCTGATGCTCTAGCCGCTGAGCCAAACCGTCCAGGGCTGTCGTGGTTTTTTCAAATACTACACTATACTTGAAAAAACTGAGATAGAGTGAAGCCAGGAAAATTGAAGAGCAAAGTGGTGAGAGATGACTGTACTTCCTTTAAAGGGGAAAAACAAAAACAAACAAACAAACAAACAAAAAACACAACAACAACCAAACAAGAATACACTGAAAAATAGAAATATCACTCTCATCAGCTTTAATAATAGTGTTTGGTGTTAAAACCTATGAATGATGGCAGAAAAGAATGATAGATATATAGACCTGCTGAGAACCAACACTTGGACCAAGATGGGATTTTTTAGGGGGAGAACAGTGGCTAGTTTGGGAATTAATTCTAGAAGTCAAAATGTTTTATCACTTTGGAGTTAAAGTCATAGGCTAAGATTGTGCATGATGATTAATGCTTGTTCTAAATTGTTCAACACATTTAACAACTTTAAAATAAATGAAATAGCCCGGCCACTGTGGCTCAGTGGTTGAGCATCAATCAATCCATGCACCAAGAAGTCACCGTTTCAATTCCCAGTCAGGGCACATGCCCAGGTTGTGGGCTAGATCCCCAGTGGGGGGCATGCAGGAGGCAGTCAATCAATATTCTCTCTCATTGATGTTTCTATCTCTCTCTTCTTCTCCCTTCCTCTCTCTAATATCAATAAAGAAAAAAAAATTAATACAAGAAAATTACAAAAAAATTTCCTATGTCTAAGGAATAAAATGAACAATTCAACCAACAAACAGAAAAAACAATAGATACATGGGATTGGTTTTATTAGGTCTACCATGCAATAGAAGGCTTTTTCTGCCCACAAGTTGTAATTGCTTAGGTTTGAGGACGTTTTTTAACTATAAAGATTGATGGAAATTGAGAGCCATGTAAAACTGATCACTAGAAATTTGAGCCATAATTGTGAAAACGTTATGTTTGCATGACTTTGATTAGGAAAGAAAATGAGGAGTTATAACTAAAGAATAAAATTATACTTTTAATTAAGGATATTTTTCATAGTAATCTCTGCATTTTTCAATTATTTTACCTCTAAGTATTGAGAGACAGAGGCAGGTTAGGCAGTGAGGGACAGGACCATGGATAAGGGAGGGCTGAGACACATGGGAAGTTTGAGACCTGGAGCTCAGCACACAGGCAGAACCCAGTACAAAGCATATCTGGAGGTTTATTGGACTCTACAAATCTCAAAATAAAAGTGAAACTAACGTGGGAATTGTGCCTCCAAAGCTAGAAACTCCCAGCCCCCATTTATAGAAATGCAAATTAAAAATTCCTTGAAGGAACACAGGCCAATTACATAACAAAAAACCCAGAGAGGTTAGTTTCAGGCAAGGCCACAGGATTGTTGAATGAGTGCTTCTACAAAAGTACAGAGTGTGTTCCTATTGCAGAAAGCCAGATTACTATAGAAAGGATTTCAGGAAACCAACTTGGATTTGGGGGAGAAACCAAAAGCACGCATAGGGTTGCTCCAAGGGTGTTTCCCCTCCTCCTCATTAATAGTCTGGGAGAGGTTGAAATTATCAAGAAAGGGAAGCCACTAAGGCCCCTACAGATGACCTAGGGCTGAACCCAGTCAGGCAGAAAACACAAGCTTTAAAATGTATGAATGTTGCTAAGGTAGAATTCCTTGAAATGGCCAATCAGAGGTTAGCAAAGTATTTATCTACTCCTATAAACAGAGCCCATGGGCAACCCACTTGGGTCCCCTCCCATCAGAGAGGAGTCTGTCTATTTTTCAAATAAATTTTCCTTTTGCTTACCCTTGGTTCTTGAACTCATTCTTCAATATTTTGAGACAATGGACCAGAACACTGCCCCTTCATTTCAGTATCTGCAATAATTGACAACAGACAGATAAAAATATTTATACTTGGGTTGGAAATGTAGTAAGATATTTTTACACTTATTTTAGTTAATAAATTTATTAAGTGAATAAAATATTAATATTAAAATATTTATTAAAGCCCGGCCAGTGTGGCTCAGTGGTTGAGCGTCAACCCATGCACTAAGAGGTCACCAGTTCAATTCCTGGTCAGGGAATATGCCCAGATTGTAGGCCAAATCCCTAGTGGGGGGCATGCAGGAGGTGGCCAGTCCATGTTCTCTCTCATCGATGTTTCTAGCTCTCTCTCCCTCTCCCTTCCTCTATCTTTAAAATCGATAAAGAAAAAAAAAAATTTTTGCCCTGGCCGGTTTGGCTCAGCGGTTAGAGCATCAGCCTGCGGTCTCAAGGAAAAAAAAAAAAATTAATATTTATTAAAAATGAACATTTGTATTACAGAAAAAGAAATCAAGGATTGTACTTAAGAAATAGTTTCTGTCACAGATGTCTTTAAATCTGGGCTTCTGGTAAAAGAGACCACAGTATTTAAGTTTACTGTCAATGTTACCTTTGCATATTACAACAATTCAATCCTTTTTATAAGGATTTAGATCATTCTCATACCACTGTCCTATATCAGTTAAAATGGATTCACTCCACAGAGTGCCCTTTCTATGATCGTCCACCAACTAGACAAAGTTAGCTTCTAATGCCATCATTTGTGAGACTTGAATTTTATATAAAATCACTTTTAGAATCTGAGGAAACCACTGTGACCCAATTTTACGTGCTTCCTAAAAATTAGAAATTATCTTGTCTTAACGTATGAGTCTTTGTGCTATCCTTTCTTGATAGAAAGTGTTACAGAAAATAGCAGAAGTCATTTAGTTCCATTTTTCACATACCGACTTTTAACAGCTGACACTGAAAACTTAAGGGAAAAGAGGGAGACTGAGAAATGATGAGCTGCTTTTATTGCTGAATGTGAGGAGGGAGGGAGAGAGAAAGAGGAGAGAGAGAGAAATTAAGATTCCTAACATCACCTGGCTGGTGTGGCTCGGTGGCTGAGCATTGGCCCAGGCACCAAGAAGTTGCCAGTTTGATCCCAATCAAGGCACATGCCCAGGCTGTGGGCCAAATGGCCAGTGGGGCGCATGCTGGAGGTGTCTGATCAATGTACTCTCTTCATCAATGTTTCTATCTCTCCCTTTCCATTCTTCTCTCTCTAATAATCAATAAAGAAAAAAAAAATGTTTCTAATCTAAAAAAGAAAAAGATTCCTAAGATTATAAAAATAAAAGGCAAATAGAAATATATAAGAAGATTGACATGATAAGGAATCCAAAGTGAAAGAGAAGATTGTCTTGGTGAGCTATTCATAACACAACAATGAATTAACTTGCAGAAGGAAAGAAGAGATGAGTCTCTATTCTCCAATGGAGTGAGAAACATCTCTATCTTAACTCTCCAGAGGTACAGGGTCAGCAAAAGTAGGTTTACAGTAGTATGAGAAACAGTATATTTTTGTATTATTAGTTATCAATTATTGAATTTTTATTTGTATTATTATTATTTTGTATCCTTACTTATGATTTATCTTTTAGGTAATGATGGCTCATAATTTAACCTCCTTTTGCCCACCCCTGTACATATATGTTAAATTATGAGTCATCATTACCTAAAACATAATATATATGTTTTATATATATATATATATATATATATATATATATATAGAGAGAGAGAGAGAGAGAGAGAGAGAAATTCATATATATGTGTGTGTGTGTGTATATATATATATATATATATATATATATATATATATGAATTAGCTAACATGATTGTGGAGGCTGACAAATCCGAAATCTTAGCATAGAACAACAAACTGGAAACTCAGGAAAAATTTGATGCTGCAGTTTTGAGAAAGACTTTTTTTTCTCCAGGAAATCACAAATTTTCTCTTAACCCTTTCAACTGATTGGATGAAGCCCACAAACTTATTTTTTTCCTCACCCACTTATTGAGTGCATTTTTTTTTACTGAAAGTCATCTGATCACAGTAGTTAACCACATCTATGAAATACATTCAGAGCAACACTTAGATTAGTTTTTGATTAAATAACTAGGTACAATGATAAATAAACTGTCACAATATCCAAGCAGTCTTATATTTAAAGATCCCTCTAGCCTAGAATTAGTAAATAAACCCTTTAAAATTTAGTGGCACAATAATATGTGTCTCTATTATTATGAATTTCTATGCTATTCTAGAAATTTGATTGCTGTAGCAAAATATATTAAATTTATAAATTCTAGTTGATTTTACAGTGCCAGGGGGCCATGTTCCCTCTTAAGGTGCCAGCTAAGAATCTTTTCCAGGTCCCTCTACAGCTCTGGCAGAGAGAGTTCCTTGATCTGTAGCAGCACCACTCCAGTCTACATGGCGTTCTCCCTTTTGTGTGGCTGCATCCAAATTTTCCCTTTCTATAAGCACAAGGGCCATAACAGATTACTGACCCACTCTACTTTGGTATGACCTCATTTTTAACTATGTGTAAAATGATTCTACTTACAAATAAGGTCACATTCTGAGTTGAAAAGGCAAGCCAGGTACAGACAATCCCCTTAGGCAGTGCAGAGCCCCCACCCCTGGCTTTTGTAATTCCCTTATATCCGCAGCTGCCTAAACTACAGCGCCCAAATACCCTGAGGCTTACCATGTATAAAAGGCGGCTGGATCCTGGGATCAGGGCTCAGCCTTTGGAGGTGACTCCACTGGGCCAGCACCAGTGGGCGTTATACAATCATTTTCTAATCCTCCGAGTGTGTGCAGTCTGTCTGTTCCTACCGACCAAATGTCTGCCACAACATCAGAAAAGGTATATACAAGTGAAATTTGACCCATTTATCACACAGTACAGAAAAATTATTACTATGGATGATAAAGAAAAATCTAAAAGTTAAAATAATAATGATTTTATATAAAAACGGTGGACACAAAAAAGATTCTATGGAAAGTAACTTCACAGGGTGATATGACCATAAATCCCTAACTGGTCAGGTCATAGTGGGTAGTCATACTTCAGGCATATAACTTTTTTGTAAAGGATTATTTCTGCCTCAAGAAAACCCTGACCATCTAGGTCAACATACTTTTGAAATGTCTCTTTTCAGACTCCTGCTTCTGTTGTCTGTGGAAACAGGGTCCTTTCACAGAGTCCTGAGAAAAGCATTTCCAGGGACGTGCGGATGGGAGGTTGTGTGGAGTGGTAAGGTCTGCTGAAGCTGAGGTAACACAACTGTCCCGGGTTCAGCTTCGTCCCACTGTGGAGAAAGTTCAGCCCTGTTTTCATCAGTCCCAGCAATAAGGCCAGTGTCCAGAAATTCTTTGCCATGCCAAGGCTGAGTCCAATGCAGGCTCTGTCCTTGTCCGGTTAGCATGGTCTCTCTTGCCAACCACACTCCAGCTGGCACATTGCCATACACAGGCTTTCAGGCTTGGAGGCTGCACTTGGGGTCTGTCAGGCTGCTGACCCCAGGCAGCTGCTAAGCCTGCATAACCCCTCTGGAGAGAGACCGCTCACAAACAATGGGTGTTTGGGGGCCAGAGGGAGAGAGAAAGAGATGATTTCATTAAGCTTGGATTACTATATTATCCCGGGTTTGGAAAGGACCAGGCAGTTTTTCAAATTAATCAATTTCCAAATACTCTGGGTCCACCCCCTAACCAATCCATTTCTTAGATCTTCTGAGGTTGTGTATTTCTTATCCAATCCAGTCCTTCCTAGGCTACACTCAGTCCCTTATGGATGTCATCTTTGTTCCCACGCGGCATGTGCTACCTCCACTTGGGCCATCTTGCCTTCTACTAGGCACTTGCCCTGCAGAAAAATTTCCCCTTTAGTGTTTTATCTTTTCCTTGGTAACATGGCATGTCTGGTTGTTCCCTGGGAAGATTGGAAAGCTGGTCCTTCCTCACTAGGCTGGAGAGGGAGGAGTGTTAATCCTCTTGGCGGACAATGCTGCCATCCCCAGGGGAGCCTACAAATGCTGCACCTTCCTAATGAAGCAGGCTTATTGTTCAGTTCAGCTCTCGAGTTGATTAGGCTTCTTCATGTCTGACTTCCTGGCTTCTTTCCCTTACTAATATCTAACTACCTATGCTAGTATTTCTAATACATGACCACCCTTTCAGACCCCTGAAGAGAGAGGCATAATCTAAACTACCTGTTAATCCAATACCTGCCTTGTTTTCTCCCGCCTTCATGTAATCTTCCTTATATCCCCTCGCAATTCTAAATGCATAAAAGAAACGGAAAAAACTGTTATTCTCTGGAGCATTGCAGTCTCGCTCTCTGGCACACGTTCTCAGTTTGAGATAGGGTCTGTGGTGAACCACCTGTAACCGATAAGGGCTACAGAGGTAGTAAGACCGACCCCCAAACGAGTTACGGCTTAGAATCCACAGAAGACTAGTTGGATCGAACATGGTGACAAATTTCACCTTGTGGTGCCCCCTGGCCTCATTATATGCTCATGTTAATAGATTAACGTACTAAATGACACACCTTGTGCTGCCAAGACGGGACATGGAAAGGACACAACGTGGCCCACAGCACAGGGCTCTTCTTATCCACCACTTCCCTGGGAAATCCTGAATATTTCTCCCCCTATTGAATGCCATTCCCCTGGATGAAGTGAACCTCTATAAAAGAAGTCAATCTTACCAAGGAGGGGCTGCTCTGTCTGTGGAGTAGCCGCTCTCTGTGTCACTGTTTCACGAATACACTCTCTCACTTTAAACTCGATGCTGGCGCACTTTTGAACTCTTCTCTGCGTGATGCCAAGAGCCCACAGTGTGTCTTGAACTTTTGGTCTTCAGATCCCAGGCATGCCTGCATCAAATTTGGCTCAATTGAACTCATAAACATTTTCTAAATATCTGGACATTTTTGACATATGAGAATATCTTAATAACTGCAGGACAGTCAAAGAATTCTAAAATTTTACCAAAAATTACCAACTATTAATTTTTTTAAAAAACTACAAATTTAACTTTATTAAAATTAAAAACTCCTATCTATCAAGTGATAATATTAAGAAAGTAAAAAGGAAAGCCACAGACTGAAAAACAGTATTTCAAAATAAAAAATGCAAACCCAGTAAGATACCAGAGCATGCCACTAGAATGGGTAAACTGAAGGGCAGACAGCACTGGCTCAGTGGCTCGTGTGGCTGAACTTGGTCCTGCACACAAAAAACCTGCAGGTTTGATTCCTGGTCAAGGCACATACCTAGGTTTTGGGGTCAATCCCCAGTCGGATCACATCCAGGAGGCAAACGATGGATGTTTCTTTATCACAGTGATTTTGTTTTTTGTTTTCCTCCCTCTCTCTCCCCTCTCTCTAAAATAAATAAAAACATATTCTTGGATGAAGATTGGAAAAATTTCCAACTTCAGAAAATGTTAGCCACAATATTAAACAAACAAAATTTGTTACATGCTTGAGAATATAAATTGGCAGAGACATTTTGGAAAACATTTTGACTGTACCTTCTAAAGTTAAACATAGTTATACTCTAGAAACCAGAAATTGTCTCCAATCAAAACAGATGAGTCTCGATGCCCACCAAAGACATTTATAAGAATTTCAACATTATTTTTAGGACCCCAATCTGGATTCAAAATATCCATCAACAAATTAATATATTGTGATATCGTAATACAGTGGAATATGATAATAGTAACCAAAAAACAAACAAACAAAAAAACACACAACTACTCAATACAACATATAGTGTTGAACAAATAAGCCATATACATAAGGTTAAAGCCAACTGATCTATGTTGCTAGGAATCAAAATAGTGGTTATATTGGGAGTGGTATGGACTCCAAAGAATCATGTAAGTGGCTTTTGGGATACTTGAAATAATTTACATTCTCTCCTACGTATACATTATTGAAATAAAAAAAATAAATAAGAAAAAAAAATACACATTTTATTTTGTAGTGATTTTCTTAGAATTGTAATTACCTAATAAATTGAGGAATGATTGTTCTCTGATTTGTTCTGATTTGTTTACCAAATATTATTGACCATGTTTGGATCAGATTTTGACTGTCACAGTCCTAGTGATTTTGTTTTTGTTGTTGAGTGCAGAAATCTTACTCCTTTATTACATATATTATATAACTGTTGTAGTCTATTGTCAAAAATGAAGTGTATTAACACATTAAAATACATATTGTATTATCATTTTCTTTTATATTATAATTTTTTTATTGATTTGAGAGAGAAGAAGAGAGAGGGAGATAGAGATAGAAACATCAATGAGAGAGAACACTGATTAGCTGCCTCCTGCATGCCTCCCACTGGGGATTTGGCCCACAACCTGGGCATGTGCCTTGAGCAGGAATCAAACTGGTGACCTCCTGGTGCATGAGTCGATGCTCAACCACTTAGAGAAGAGTTGAGAGCCCCCTGGGTAGTAATTAGACGTAACAGGAATTACAATAATAATTGCAGTAAACATAAAATGAAAGTCCAGTGCAAAAATAAATAAACATATACATAAATACTTGATCAATCACAGACAATTTAAATAGTCACAGATTTTGATGAGTGCTTTGAAATGGATAAATAAAACCAACTAGTCAATAACAGAGAGACTACTTTAGACCACAAGTTCAGAAAAGGACTCTCTAAAGATGAGGCTTTTAAGATAAGATATAATGTTGGAGAAAGAGTATGCCACACAGGGGCTAGGAGAGAAATGAATTCAGTAGCTGATGGATGGAAAATAAGTTAGTGTATTACAGTGACAGTAAGAAGGCAAAGGATGGACAGATGCTCACAAGCTGATGGCACAGCCGTTGACCCAACAGTTGCTCCTAGAGCTGAATAAACTACCTCACAGGGATGTTCTCATATCTGACATCATGGTCAGGAGTTCTCCAGTCATCTGCCCATATTCCTTGGTATATGTCTTGCATTGTACCCCAAACTGACCCTAATCATCTATTATTCTCGGAGGTTATCTTTGCTCCCATGGAAAATACCTTTCATCTCTGGTGGTCTTATTGATCTCTTCTGCTATTTTCAAAAAAAGAGCACTAGAAATAAGTTTTCCCCATCTGGTTGTGAGCAATCATGCTTGAAAAATCACATTTTTGAAAAAATCACTTCATGCCATAAAACACAGCTAGCAATGAATTTCATATTATTGTACATGGCATGATTAAGGAATAGTATTTATCAAGGAAATAAACATAAGTCCTAGGCTAACAAATGAACAGAAATAATGGTTTCCTGTCTTTCCTCATCTGCAGAGAGGTAGATAGAAGCCAGAGGACTTTGTTCTGGGAAGAAATTTCTCCTTCTTTTCATCCTCCCTCCTTATTTTAGCACAACGGGAACGTTTTAAAGAAATCAATGAACTGCGTATGGGCAAATGGTCTAGATTTAGGTTTCTATTTATATGAATTGCTTATGACTCTCCTCTGCCCATCACTTAGAGCCTTGGGGGCCACTGGGAGGTCATAGCCATTCCTGGATGTCAGGGGAAAATATCCACTGGTCTTGAAGTGCTGGGGAATAGGGGCTGGGGGGTTGTCAGTTCCAGAAAGTTTTTTTGCATCACAAAGTGGACTACAAATAGAGCAAGACCTACTGAGGTTTACTCAAAAACTTATTAACACATTTTATAACCTTACTTCAAGAAAAATTGTTTTCCACAATAATGTATTTATATATATATAGTATGATGCCATGTATGCAAATTTTGAAACCCAGAAAACGTTCATACATAAGTTATATTTTATGTTATAAATTATATTTTAAAACATTGGGCACTTAGAAATTGTACTGGCTTCAGGAGTCTCATCTCTGGAAGGGAGTTACAGCAGCACAGTACACAAACACTTTTGCACAATTCATCATGCTTCATTGTTACAAATAAAGTAAACCTATACATTTTAAAATTATTAAAATATGGCAGTACATGAGTTGTAATAGTATTCTAAGAATGCATATTTCAGTGTGTGTAAAATATTTCCATATAATAAGAGCTGAATGATATAATTTCAAGAAGTTCTATGCAGCATCAAAAATTCAAATCTGCCCTGGCTGGGTTGACTCAGCGGTGCGAGCATCGGCCTGCGGACCAGAGAGTCCGGGTTTGGTTCCCACTAAGGGCACGTACCTAGGTTGCAGTTTGTTCCCAGCCTGGTTGGGGTCGTGTGGGTGGCAACCACTCGATGTGTCTCACTCGCATTGATGTTTCTCTCTCTTTTCCTCCCTCTCTCCCTCTAGCTCTGTCTGAAGATAAATGCAAAAATGTCCTCGGGTGAAGATAAAAATAAAAAAATTCGAATCTATTATAAGTATACATGAGGCACTTTATTCACTTTTAATGTCTTCCTCAGATGAATTAAATACATGACTAACTGATTGAGAAATATGTAAGCCATAATTTTTTTTTTAACTTTTTTTCTTCCTTTATTGATTTGAGAGGGAGAGGGAGAGGGAGATAGAAACATCGATGAGAGAGAACATTGATTGACTAACTCCTACATGCCCCTCCCTGGGGACTTGGCCCACAACCCGGGCATGTGCCCTGACCAGGAATCAAAGGGGTGACCTCTTGGTGCACAGGTTGATACTCAACCACCAAGCCACTCCGACCAGGCATAAGCCATAATTTTAAGCTTTGGTAAGTTTAATATTTGGAAAGAATTAATGCCCGACAACAATAATGTCCATTTCAATGCTTCTCTGTGTCACCTTACTACATAATAAAATGCCAGCCAAAAAGTTTGAGCAAAATAATCAAAAAAAGTTTCCAGGGGAAATCCCAACAATTTAGAGAGATGATTAAGAGTAGAAATAATTAAGTAGTCATGTAGATTCTTCTCTGAATGTTATTTGGTGAAGATAAGAATACAATTTGTTATGACAAAAAGTATGTGTGTATGATACATAAGATCGGTTTGTAATATGAATATGTATAATTTTTAAAAACCTATCTCCATGTATTGCTTTTGGCAGGTAAAATTTGTATCTATTGATTTAACTCAATGTTTTCCCTATTATTTAAGAAAAAACATATGCCAGCCAATGTTATAAGAATGCTGAAGTACTGACCACAAGCTATCTTAAATATTACACACTATATATACTTCAGTCTCATTATAATGTTATGCTAAAGCATTACATAATGAATTTGGAGATATATATTTACTTAGTATTAAAACCAGCAAAACTTTTTTGAGTGCCTACTATTTGCTAAGCAACAATCTAAGGACTAGTGATAAAACGGTGAAAAAACAAACAAACAGATACCCTGTCTTTATGGATGTTATAGTCTATTAGGAAGAAATGTATAATAAAATATAGTAAATGAATAAAACATAGTATGTTAGATGTTAATAACTACTAATGAATAAACTAAATCTGAAAAATGAAATAGAGGGGCACTGCCTTTAAGAAGGGTCATTTTAAAAGAAGATCAAATGGAGTCTTGGTTAAACACTGACTTGTTACCCACCTTGAGGAATCTGTAATTCTTGCCTCATAATCTCATCCAGGGGAACACACATCTGGTGCCAATTTTTTATATTACCCCAAGAGTATTTAGATATCTAGATAGCTAAATAGATAGATAGAAATTAGACTGTACATAAAAACAAACAGAAATGAAATTGTTCTGGAGAAGGAAAAGAGCATCACAAAGAAAGGCAAACATTTAAAAAATTGATGTAAAGAATAAGTGATAGGAAGGATGTAGGTGGAAATGTTATTATTCATACAAGTCCCTGAGAAAATAAAGATAATAAAATATTAACTGGACATTTCACAAAATTTAAAAATATATCAACACACACTAAAATGATTGCTAGGTAGTTTAATATCTGATAGAAAGAGCATGCACAAATCTAGGCATATTACAGTGGAATATAGCAACACCTGTAACAAAAGAAATTTAGCCTCCAAGGAGAAGAAACAATCACGCTCAAAACAACAGAAGCTTATCATATGGCCAACATTCTAGCAATAAGGCTGGATACAGAAAGTCAAATAACATGTTTACATTGTTGAACAAGATAACTTCATAAACAGGACATTACCGTTTAAGCACAGAGTGAATTTAGAATCAACATGCACATGCATGTCATCAGAAGATTGTCTATCAAAAACTACTTTGAGTGAAATTAGGATTTTAATACTGAAATAATATTTTATCATATTATGGAATACCCACTGTCACTCTGTAGAGATGGTTTGGTTTTTCTCTTTAAAGTTGTAAGTATGATGACTTATATTAGTGGATGATTCCTAATATTGAACTGCATTTGCAGTGTGGGATATGACCTAATGAGGTCAGGATAAAGTAATGAAATATATTATATAAGCTTATATAAGTAACAATTCCAAGTACAGAAAAATAAGACACCAGTGAGAAAACGTATTCACATCAGTCCAGAGTGAAACTCCTATGACAGAATCATGGTAAAATTTATTACAAAAGGACAAAGGGAAGGTGATTAGAATCCAAGTATTGTGTATTTAAAATCAATAAGTGAAATACTACTAGTACTAAAAGTACAACTTTTAAACAAGCAGTAACAAAATCCAATGTTACAAAAAAGACCTCAATGTATTTCAAGAGTAAATAAGTTATAGTCTTTATTCATTCATCTTTATGTAATGACGTTAGAAATCAGAAAAAACAATAACCAGCAAACACACACATACACATATATTCATTCTTGTTTTCGGAGGGAACATATACCAACATTCTTATACACAACCATTTAGCTATATAATTCTTATGAACATAAAAAAAAAATTAGAACCATACCTAAACATCAAATTTATGAGAGCACCTATAGATACAGTATTTAATGAACTCCATCTGAAACAGAAAGCATTGATTCAAATACATTATGTTTTTCTCTAGGTTATTAATGAGAAGCCAATCAAACTTAAAACATTTGAAGAAATACTCTAATACATGCAAAATAAGTTACTTAGAGATCCCAGAGAAATGTTGACTAGAATGGAGAAGAAAAACCCTACAAATAATATCTCTATAACTATGTAAGATGGCAATTACTTTCAGAAGTAAGACAAAGATGCTAGAATACAGAGACATTCTAATAAGAAAATTTGTTGGAAATTGGAAATATTATAGTAGATATTTAAAATAATGGACATATTAGATTATTAAAGAACAAAAAATAAGAGATATGGTAAACTGAAATCATATAAAAATTGGAGGCATAGAAATTATCAGAGAAATCATATTAACCAATTTTCAGAAATGAGAAAATGCATTTCTAGATTAAAGGGGCTCACTATACCCAGCCAGTGTGGCTCAGTTGTTGAGTGTCAATCCATGCACCAAGAGGTTGCCGGTGCAATTCCTGGTTAGGGCATATGGCAGGTTGTGGGCTAAATCTCCAGTAAGGGGCATGCAGGAGGCAGCCAGTTGATGTTCTCTCTCATTGATATTTCTATCTATCTTTCCCTCTCCCTTCCTCTCTCTCTAAAATCAATAAAGGAAAAAAGGGGGGGGGCTCACTATAAACATCACATAATCAGTGATAACTAAGTCTGGCATGGCTTCCTGAAATTTTAGAATGTGGTGATAAATAAAAGATTCAAAAATCATTCATGATTGGAAGATGAAAACAGGACTATGTGATAAACAAACATCTAAATGGTCCCATGGTCTTTATTTCCTGGTGTTGCACTCATGCTTAGGTTACATTGTATGGCCAAAGTGATGAACATCACGTCTTTGGTTAGGTTAGGTTCCCAAATCAATCCACTTTAAATTAATCAAAAGGAAGATTGTCAGGGGTAAAATGGCTTAGTCATTGGGGATGTTTCTGAAAGTGGGGTGGGCCTTCCCTGAGCTCAGAGACCCTTTCCCCCTGACCTGCAAGAACAAGCTGTCATGAGTGCTATGGACCATGGGTTCTACCACCAGCTTGAATGTGATGGTGAATGTGTGCTTTCCCCATGAAGTCTCTAGATTAAACCGCAGTCAAGTCGACAATTTAATTGCACCCCTGTGAAACCCTAAGCAGAGAACAAGTTAGGCCATGCCTGGGCTCCTGACCCAGGGAAACTAAAATAGTAAGTGTGCTTCATTTGTAAGTCAAGTTTATGGTAATATCCAGGTTAAAGTCATGCAATCATGAATCAGAATAGCCCTGAGTATCTCAACATAAACACTTGAAGCCACAATAAAGGGATCCTTCTACTTTTAAAGATTCTGTGATGTCATTGGTCTCACCCAGATAGATAATACGAGATAATGTTCCTGTTTTAAAGTCAGCAGATCAGTAGCCTAATTACACCTGCAACCTTGATACTCCTTTACCATGAGATTGATAGTATTCACACATTCTGGGGGATTAAGACATAGATGCCTCTGGGAGACCATTGTCCTGCCTATCACTATCCCTCTTTAGTCTTTCACGTTCTCCTAGTGTTTTTATGCCATGAACAGAACACAACCTGACATAATGGAATGCTGTATGTGGGGAACTATAAATGGCACTCAAGACTTAAATTAATCATCTCTCCACTCTCCTGAGTTCACACCCTTTCTCTACTTATTTTACCCCAACAGGTCCATATCAATTCCACTTTTAAATCCATCATACACTTAAATTGAGAAAAGCACTTGAAACTCCCTACAAACTTCCAACATTCCTTGTTAGATAGTTGGCATAAGTTAGAATGATTGCAGAATAAAGAAGCCCAGAATTCCACAAGCTTAACACAGTGAAAATACATTTATTGCTCATAAAATTCCCTCAAGTTCCCAGTAACATTTCACATCCAAAGTCTTCTATTTCATGTGGAGTACTTCCCTCCTATATCCAGCTCCTTGCTAGTCTATTCATATTTTTAGTTCATTGTAGTGGTCTATAGAATTCAGCTTCCATTTCCTCTATGATATCCAACTACTTCCATCCTTACATTCCTCTCCCCACAGAAGCTTCTTTTAAAAAATAGTCCATATACTCACCCTTGTTTCCTTTGCACTGCCTGGAATTCTCTTCTCCCAGACACTCACTTAGCTAATTCTCTCAACTCATTAAAATTATTGGTTCTCAATGGGATCTCCCTTGAACATTCTCATTAATATAATACCTGATTCAATTTTCCCCAGTACTCCCGACCCTTCTTAAACTGCTCTACATTTTTCTTTGATCATAGAAGTTATTTCCAGGTAATTTTTGTATTTTTGTGTATAATGTTTATTGTCAGTCTCCCCCAAACAAAATGTAAGTTCCAAAAGAGAGTGATCTTCCCTTCAATAATTGCTAACATATTTCACTCATTTAGAACAGGTACTGGACCCACATTTATTCATTTTATTTTATGAATGAATGAGTATGAGTATTGGGGGTGAAGCACTTTACATATAGGTGGCACTTGTCACTTTGACTACTTCATGAAATGCTGACTGGGGAAGAGGATAGATACTCAGATGTCAGAAGAAGGAGTTTACTTGACACTGTCTTTTAGGATTTCCAGAGAAGCGTCATCAGACTTCCTATTAGGGCTGTGAGAAGTGACAGTGTCAAGATAGAAGTTGAAGCTGGAATATGGCTATTTCTAAATATCCTGTGAGTTCCTTGATATTGACCAGCATTCTCCTGGGTACCTATCAATTGTACCAGTCATTTTTTACAGGTCTTTGTCTAGGAGTGTTCACCTAGCATCCTTGACTTGACACAAATTCTGCATTTATATGTTGCATATCTCACTCCTGCTTGTGACCCTACCCAGCCCCAATAGCATCTTCACCTCTCCAGGTATGGGTGACAACCGTCACCCTTCTCTTCCGTTATGGCCTCTGCACATTCTGAATGCAGAGTGTCGATGTCTGCTAAGTTAGTTACTATGTGTCTGGTTTCTACCTTTCTTTCTCCAGACATGCCCTCTGTTTTCCTCTTTATCTGCATGAATCTACACCTTTTACACACACACACTTTCATGAGGTCTCAAGAGGGAGAAGAAATATGTCTGAGATTCAGTGCACCTGCCCAATTTGAATCTGACCATTATTATACTTTCACTAAAATTTTTACCTCTAAAATGTCTAGTGGATCTGAAAGCTAGATAACATTGTTATTATTCTATTTCTTATTTACATCTTAATGTATAAGATTATTTTGTTGACATTCATCAAAACTCATATTAAATGGCATATTTGGTTATTTAGTTTTACTGAACTAGATACAATGTTTTGCAGAAACAACAATAAAATGTTTTTAACAAATATTTGTAAAAAGGTACATGAAATTAAATGTGACCTATTAAAACAAAGCAAAACAAAACAAAAACCCTTTCATATCCAGTTATATCTTTTAAGATACAATGAACTAAGAGCTGCTGACCTTATTTACTTTAATCATTTTAATACATTAATAATTTTTTTTTAAATTTCACTTGATAAAAACTGAAATTGAAATGTGGATTGTTTTGAAAGGAGTTACATAATTTTTAAAAACTAGGACTATTAAGATAAGTCGAAATTTTATATTTGTAATATAACTAACCTTGTCTCAGGAAGCTAGTAAAGGTGGTTATTTAGAGGCATTATTTGGACTTTTTGTTTTTAAAAAAATATCTCCCTGAAAAGGAGTCAAAATTTCAAAATGACTTTGATAAGTTTTGAAATTACTTAAAATAAATAAATGTTAGTCCATCCTTTTCAGTATTGCTTCTAATCCTGAATTTTTTTTGATTCAAGGAATCACATCAAGATTGATATAACAGCATCAGTCTATAATTATAATCACTCTTACTTTTCAATAATTTATTATTTTAAGTTGCTAGTTCCTCATTATATACTGTTCTTTAATTTAATGATCATAAGCCTTGGCTTATTTAAAATTGCAATTCTTCATGTTTAACAACAATGGTTTTAATTTTAGAAGCAGTACTTTTGATAGAAATTAATAAAAAAGAAAACAGTCAAAATCAAATAAGTTAGAAGGAGAATCTCATTATTTGGAACAAATTGACGTCATCTCCTTGGTTTATTTGGTGACATGACCGTTTTGAGGCCAGCAGTTCTCTGCTTGTGTTCCTCTTGACTTCCTGCGATGATTTATGGGTATGTGTACACTAATTCATGTCCCAAGTGACAGCTAGAAAGAGTATAAATGTTGCTCAGGTGGTTGATTATCAGAAAAGTTATTGAAATACATGAAGTTAGGTATTCAGTGGACGGTACTAGTAGGTCAAACACAATTTATCACTCCTGATAAAAATGCCCTTGGCTGGATCTAGTTACATTTGTAACATCATTAAATGAGTTACACATTAAAGTAGAAGACAGATTGAAGGACGCATTTCTCTGCTTCTGACCTTGGCTATTTGCTGTCCTGGTTTTCATTTGGTGGTTCTTCAGAACTGTTTCCTTCTTTATGGGGATAAATTTAGCATTGTGAAAGTTTTCAAGATATTTCTCACATTTTTTTCATGATTATTAAGCATGTATCAACCTTGAGGAAAATGTGTGAAAGAGATTTGGGGATTGAGTGATGATATAATAAAAAAAAAAATTGTTACAAATAGTTGATCATTTTATTTCTATAAGATAATTTTAACAGTTAAAACCCACCTTGGGCCATGGTTACACGTACATTAAGTCACAAAAGAGGACTGTATACACCTCCTCATGATATTGTGTATGCCTCTTCATGAGAGAACATAGTATCAGATGTGGGGGGATAGTTTACGCTTAATATTCAGAGATTTAATAAATCAAAAATTGTTTCATTACTAGAAATTATCAGGAATTATTCAACCTCTCTGTTTCTTCTTGAATGATAATTTTATTCAGAGGTAAATGCTAACCGTTATCCAATTTGGTGGTTGTGGACTGTGCCAAAAAATTATTTTATCAGGACAAGTAGAGACCAATTTCTACTTGTTCCTGACATGTGATTGGAGCAGTATCGCCGGCAGACTTCTAAAATGACCCACAGAATTACTGACCCTTGTACATAACTGAATGTAAGCTGGACCTGTAAATCTGATACGCTAGCCACTTCCATGATTATGTTGTGTTATGTAAGACACCACCTTAGCTGACTGAGGAAAGAGAGATTTTTCTGTTGGCTTTGGAGAAGTAAGTTGCCATGCTCTGGTCACATGGCAAGGGACAATGGGTGGCTTAGAGGAACTATGAGCATCCTCCAACAGGCAGAGCTAGAAAATGGGAAACTTGGTCCTAAGTCAGAGGGAAGTGAATTCTGCCAACAGCCACACGTGCCATAAAGAGGTCTCCAAGTTTTACAAAGAAAGATGACACAATTGATACTTGATTTTAACCTTGTAAGGCCTTGAGTGGAGGATTAGCTAAAATATCTTGGAATCCTGACCCATGGCAACTGTGAGTAAAGAAAAAAAAAAAAGTGTGCTTTTTAAAGCTGCTAAGTGTGGTAATTTCAAAAAAGGGTAGTTTGACCTAGTAACTGGAGAACTTGCTAGGTTTATGAGGAAAGAGAGTCTACAGTTTTTAATTCTTCAGTGCTTAGAATGTCCGATTGTAGGTTGTCTTCTTAGATTCAAAGTTGAGAAATAACTGCATAATTTGGAAGGAAAGGTTGAAGAGAAAACTGTGTTTTAAAGTTAGTTATCATAAGTGTGTATTAGCATGATATATATCACAGTAAAATTATTTTTGAACATTTTAATACAATTTGTAAAGGCTCATTGACCAAAATATTTTAACTGGATGCTGCAATTAAAATAATTTAAGGGTTTTGCTTGATTTAAGGTTACACTAATGCAAGTCATTAATTCAAGTAATTATACTCAATGCCATTTTTTACTGCAACAGAGAATACATATAGCACACAACTATATGCAGTTATTTTTTAAATTACTGGAAAGAACATTTTATCCAGGAGAGGCTGATGTTTTATGTTACCTATGTAATGAACAGGGTAACACAAATGGCAATATGAAATAAATCAAGAAGTTGTAAAGTTAAAATGTTTGTGCTTTTAATTTTGTTTTCTATGTTTCCTTTTACTATATATGATGCTAGGAGCAGGTACTGACTTAAGATTTACAAGTGATAGCATTGTTAACATTACTAGCTCAAGCAGAAAGGAAGGGGGACAGTACATAATAGAAAAATTAAAGAAAGAGCTAAAATCTAGATCTAAAACTGATATCCTACATATTTTAGGGGGAAACAGTATTCAATTCTTCATATAAATAGTATCAAGAGTGATGCTAATGTATGCATGAAAATGTTCCATTCTAACACTTGAGCATTGTTTAGATAAATTATGAAAAGATTTCTCCATTCTTCAAAAAGACTTCTTAGACGGCAAGATATACAAACACTTTGGCAACTACTTTTCTTATTATACAGGAATTGCATGCAAAACAACATTTGGAACAGAAGTATAAAGTGCTAATATAAGGAATACCTGTGTACATGCTGTGCTGTTAAATAATTGAATATACTGTTGAGAAATATTGGGAATGGCAATTATCAGTAACAAGGATTGAAGAAGTAATTGGAAGATCCTAATTGGAATAAAAGCCTTAAAAGAAGAAAATGACAGGCTCCAGTAGGCCAACTACCAAGTCAGAGAATGCTGATGTCTTGTTTTATTAAAGCAAGTTTCCTGTTACAAATTCACCACCAACAAAAGTGGCTAAATTTTCAGCCTTGTGGACTCTTTTATGCCAGAGTATTCACTCTTATAGGAAAGACGTGAGACCCTGTTGCCTGAGACAGGGACATCAGGGTAGATGTGCTTAAGACACCTGAACCCACAGATTTGTTTCTCAAGGTAACAGAAGTGAGCTCGCCCCTTACTGTAGAAAAGAGACCTCCCTGCTTGGCCGATGTGACTCAGTAGTTGAGCGTTGACCCACGCACCAAGAGGATGCCAGTTCGATTCCTGGTCAGGGCACATGCCCAGGTTGTGGGCCAAATCCCCAGTGCAGGGGCACACAGGAGGCAGCCAATTAATGTTCTCTCTCTCTCCCCCTCTCCCTTCCCTTCTCTCTATTATCAATAAAGAAGAGAAAAATTAAGAAAAGAGAAGAGACCTTCGTTTATGTGGAAATAAAGCAAAGATTTCACCTGAAGTGGATACCTTACAGAATGATGTTTGCCCTCCTCAGTATTTGTGTTTACCTGTCCAAACTACTAAACTAGTGGTAGTGTATATTTAAATTACCTGCACATATGGTTAAAATTATGTTTCTCAGTCCCCATCCCCGGAAATTCCAATTTGTTAAGTCAAAGTGGGTTATAAATGTGCATTTTAATAATCTTATGAGCAATGATGCTAAAGATTCAAGGACAGCACTATGTTATACCGTCTTATATTTTGCTAGGGTCAAGTCTCAGCATGGCTCTATAAATGTGGTTCTTGTTATAGGAAGAAAGCAATTCTTCACCAGCGGAATTGTAGCACCTGAGAATATACCTGAAAGTGCTAGGAGAACATGTCTGCAAATGGGTCATGAGGGTCCTGGACCAGTGAAGGAAGAAGATTTTAAACTGATTAGGGGAGAGTTCATTGACAGTGAAGAAACTCTCCCATGATTCAGGGCACTTGAAGCTGATTCTAATGTCTGGCTGAAGCTAACCAAGACAGCCTAACATTCCTTCTTTTTTTTTGTTAAACCATTACATTTAGGTATAATTGACATACAAAAACCATACTTATTTAAGGTGTACAATTCAACGAGTTTGAAGATAAGTATATCTCTGTTAAAATATTACCACAATCTATGCTATAAATATATTTATTACCTCCAAAAGTTCCCGGAAAAATTAACAAATTTTAACACACTTTTTTTTTTTACTAAAAACTCTCAAGAAATTAGGTGTAGAAATAAATTATCTCAACATAATAATGGCCATGTGTGAAAATGCACATCATCATAGTCAATGATTAAAAAAATATATTTTTCTCTAAGGTCTAGGAAAAGACCTTCTCACCACTTCTAGTCAATATTATACTGGAAGTCCTAGCCAAAGAAATTAGTGCATAAAAATCAATAAAATGCACTGAATTAAAGAAGAATTAAAGTTATCTTGATTGCAGATCACATGATATTACATATAGAAAATTTTATACTCCCCCAAACAAAAACAAAAGCACCTGTTAGAACTAATAAATATATCAAAATTTCTGGATACAAATCAACACAAAAAATGAACTCTCCAAAATGGAAATTAGAAAACAATCCTATCTACCATAACATCAAAAATAATAAAATACTTAAAAATAAATTTAATGCCTCTTCTTGACATAACATTAGATAGGTTTCTTCCTAACTCTAGGCCTCTGACATTTCTTAGCACACTTACATTTATTTATTTATACAAATATATTTTTATTAAAAATTTTTGATATTGACACTCTTGCAGATGTTTCCCGTTTTGCCATCCAGCCTACTACTGGGAAGAAATTGATCAAAACAAACAGACAAACCTTTTGCAAATGGTTGAGTGGGGTCATTGTAATCCAAGAAATAATGTCCTTAGTATATTGCTCATATTATTCACATAAAATCCATTTCTTTTGGCAAGTGCAACCTCAAATACAATCTGATTTCATAACACTAAAATGTTTGGTCAAAACAAGGGTGGCATAGAGCATTTTAGAAGTAAATTGTTTCAATATATGGATATATGGTACACATAGTCCTTAGACAATAATCCTGAAATATTATTCTCTCCAACTAACTTTTTGATAGAGGGTAGAATTAGGTAGTTTTCCTTAATAGTCTCTAGGAACTGCGTGGAACTATGACAATTCTATATAATATATTGAAAAAAAAATATTTGTCCACTTTGGAAATTAGTTAAACAGAAGATGAGCCTGAGCATCAGTTTTTATTTACTTATTTATTGGTCTTCCTTTGTCAACAGAATTGTATTGATACTATCTCTCAAATATCAGGTAAAGTGAAAACAATGTCTTTTATATTTAAATTGGTTGCATAAATTCATGTATATAAATTGCTTGAAAATTACCTAATATTTTCTCTGAAATAATAAAGATGCCTCATTTTCATTCTTTCTAAATGTACTTTTGCTGCTGAGGGAATTTAGTATGCTGGTGACATGTCTGGCTGTTTGGCAAATCAAGCATACCCTGAAAGTAATGATAATCCCTACCCAGCAGGTATTTCTAAGTGAATACAAACAAAATTAACTGTGTGCCCAATGTTCATAAAATTATGGTTTGACATGATGGAAGATGGCACTTTATTTTCCTTATTATCAATAGGCAGATTGCAGACTAATTTACTGATTCCAAAGATGTGAATAACTAATTTCTTAGGCACAAAAAAAACCTAAATCAATGTTGAGTACGTAATACCACGTTTTAAAAGGAAATCTTTACTTTTGTTTTCTTATTTTATGTACTAAGTATACATTTTAAAATATTTCCTTTTCTTTTAAAACCTATATTACTATCCATATTTTGGTAGTCTTCAATTTATCTTTAAAACTAAGGAAATAATCAAGTATTGTCAAGTATTGTAACATCTTCTGATATTCCAAATCTTATGACACAGAGAATAAATTTGAAAGTAAAAGCTGTTGGTTAATATGATTTATTATTTCTATTTGCAAATTTGTAAATTGCAAATTATTTCAGACATGTAAAAATAAAAAGAATGAATAAATGCAGAATATTAACCTTCTGTAACTCTATGTCCAAACCACCCACAAGCAGCCATCTGTTACTCATAACTGGAGAATTCTAGCAAAAGGTCTATGAACTGGATGCTTATGTTTTGTGAAAAACAAATGATGGAAAGAGCCTAAAAATTGTAATTCAAACATGTTGGAGTCTCATCTCAGCCACTAACAAATGGGTTTCATTTTCCTTTCCTTACTGCAAATAACAAAAGTATCCTTCAGAGAGTTGGATTAAATGCTACCTCTGGTCATACATTGCTTTGGTGTGTGGGGAGCTACTGCAATACAACAAAGACATTATTTGCAGATGTGATTTCTTGTTTGAATGCGTTCATTTCACATTCGTGTGTGCTAAGTCACATTTGCACTAAAATACAGAACTTTTGTAATTTTGTAGAATATTGAGGAGGAGCAGCAGGATATATGTCACAATCATTTTTATGTATCAATAATATTTACGTGAACATTAATTTATTTTAGTATTTATTATTTTGGATTTAGTTATATAACAAGGAAACATGAGTAAAGTCAAAATTTTGAGTGAAAATTTTAATAACTAGAAATATATTTAGAAATGTACAAGCCTACATGTGTACTTAAAGTGAAAGACATTATTTGGATTACGTGGATTCAATAAGAAGAAAATGTGTTGATTAAGGCTATTATTTACCTGATCATCTCTTTGTACCTCTCAGCTTCACACCCACAATTGTTGCTTGGTACCTATACCTCTATTAACAATTTAAGAAGATTGGTGGTAATAAGTCAGTAAACTGAGTCATACTTTGCAATAAATTGCACATTATTAATTAATTGAACATTCTGGTATTTTAATTATTATTTGTCTTGGTGTAGGCCTGTTTGGGTTTTTCTTAGTTAGGGCTTTCCGTGCTTCTTATACATGTATGACTTTTTCTTTCACCAAGTTAGGAAAGTTTTCTGTCACTATTTCTCCAAATATATTCTCTAACCCTTGCTCGTTTTCTTCTTCTTCTTGAACTCCTATGATGTGGATGTTGTTATGTTTTCAATAATTTCACAATTCTCTTAGGCTGTCTTCCTGTTTTTCTCTCTCTCTCTCTTTTTTTTTTTTTTTTTGGTTCTCTGATGTGAGTGGTTTTTTTCTACCCTGTCTTCTAATTCACTGATCTGGTTCTCAGCCTCCTCTACTCTGCTGGTTGTTCCTTCCACTGTGTTCTTTATTTCTGTTCTTTATTCTTTATTTCCAGTTGGTTGGTTTTCAATGCTTCTATATCTTTACTTATGCTGTTGAGCTTTCTAGTGATTATTACTCTGAACTCTCCCTCTGGTATCTTGCTCAATTCCCTTTCATTTATTTCATCTTCTGTTGAATTATCTTGTTCTTTCATTTGGGATTTGTGTCTTCATTTCACCATTTTGGCTGTCTCAGCGGGTTTCGGAGCCTGCCAGATTTTCCCTGTGGGTGTTGGTGTTCTCCTAGTTGTGGCTCCCTCTACTGTGTTTGGATGAGTGTGGGAGGACCCACGTTAAACACCACTGTCAAGTCTTAATTTCCTGGTTAGATTTCTGTAATTTTATTTTTCATCTCTTCAATAATAATAGTGAAAAAACTTTTGATGATTTAAGAAAATTCATATTAAAGAAGATGATTCATAATATATGAATTACTAAAAATCAACTTCTTATTTACTATTTGGACACAAAAAATGTCTATGCAGTCTTATTCATTACTTTCAATCCATGATAAATTTACTTTACATAGAAATAAGACATTTATCTCTAATATTTATTATTTGACAATTATTTTAATTAGCTTGCATTATACTAAACATTTAAATTGCTATTTAATTGTTAGGTATATATGTTTTGCTTCTGCAACTTCAGGGCAGGGTTCTTAAGTAAAACTTTTGATCCTTTCATGGTGGGTCTGTATCAGGATAGTAAGAACTTAAATAAAGTCATGGGCAAGTGGAAAAGAGAAACTGAGACAAGAAAATTAAACAAAGCCAAACAATTTGGACAACTTATAGCCGGCCAGTGAATCTAAGACCTTATCTTCTCTAACAAAGGACACTTGAGGAGATGGTTAACACTCTCCTTCTTAACCAGAAAACACATATCTGAAATCACCCTCTTAAGGGAAAATAGAGAACAGAGACCCAATTAATATTATTTGTGTCAGCTAAACCCAAGGACAGATGAAGTCAGGGGAACAAATAATAAAAACCTCATTAGAGCCAGACAAACCCAAGATAAAAGTAAAATAGTAAAGCAGACCAAAAAATAATCCCAAACTCCCCTTTACATTCATTTTGATGCATTAGCATATTAAAAATGCACTGGGCCCTGGCCAGTTTGGTTCAGCAGTTCGAGCATCGGTTTGCAGACCAGAGAGACCCACGTTCTTTTCCCACTAAGGGCACCTATCTCGGTTACAGTTTGTCCCCAGCCTCGGTTGGGGTTGTGTGGGTGGCAACCAGTTCATGTGTCTCTCTCACATCAATATTTCTCTCTATTTTCCTCCCTCTCTCCCTTCCGCTCTATCTGAAGATAAATGCGAAAACATCCTCAGGTGAGGGTTAAAAAAAAATGGACTGGAAAACTGATGTATACTCTACTAAAACCCTCCTCCTAAAATTTTCACCTAAAGGAAAAAAAACAGAAAATCCTCAAAACAAAGACCTGGTGCTGGCTCATTCTAGAACACACCTATTCTTCTCTGGCATGAACTTTTTACTCCCTCCCAAATTCCAGGAATCCCTAGGACATGCAACCAGGCAGTAGTAGCTCCTTCCAGGCTTACCCTCTGATCTCCTAGGCCACCTTTTTCTCTGACTTTCCAGTGAGCTAAAAGCTGCCCTGCCTTGGCTCACTTCTGTGGCTGTGAACTTCACTCCCAGTGAGCTAACAGCAGCCCCTCCCTCCTTGGCTGACTTCTTTCCTGTAATGTTTCTAGGGAGCCAAAGCAGAGCACTGCCTAGGTTCTCTTCTGTTGCTTTTTCTGCCCTACATCCTTCATTTGCTTCACTGTCAGCAACCTTAATAAATGTACTCTAAAAATCACCGGGACTCATGATGTGAAATCTTTCCTATACAAAGTTAAGAACCCACATACTACAGGCTGGCCAGAGGCAGACCCTGTCTGGAAAGTCCCTGGCCAGTAACAGGTCCAGTACTTTACAAATTGTTGCTCGAATGACCTCTTCGCCCTTCTTCTAAAGCTAGACCTAAAGAGGAAAATGTTAGTCCTTTCATATGGAACAAGACTCTACAGTGATCAAGGAATGCTCTATCCACACATAGCTCATAGGACTTCACGGAAAAGGAAACTTAAATAATATAAGTAGCTTATCCAATAACACATGCCCAATGAATGCTAACTTACATTTATTGTGGATTTCTTTTATTACAGACACTCTTCATATGCTTTGTATATATTATATTAGTTTTGTATTTTATCCTTGAAGTACATTAGGTGGTTATTTTAATCATGCCAACATACTAGTAGGGTAAATTGAGGAGAAGAGATCTCAAGCAACTTTTTTAGACTCATCCAGTAAGTGGAAGAGCTATAGTTCAACACATACAGTCCAGAGTTTCAGGGAGTGTACTTTTTTTATGTGCTAGGCTCCATTGCTCATTATTAGTGCTAGAATTCTAGAAATTAATACAGATCTATTTGACATAAACATTTATGATCTTTCATTGATTGTGTTAGGTTGGTGAGATTTAGGATTTCATTTTAACTTTTACTTAAAAAGTTCTCTCTCAAGTGTTTTTTGTTGTTGTTGTTGTTGTTGTTGTTGTTGTTTTTAATTTTGTTTCCTTTATGAATTTTAGAGAGAGAGGAAGTGAGAGGGAGAGAGAGAAAGAAACATCAATGAGAGAGAACATCGACTGGCTGCTTCCTGCATGCCCCCCACTGGAGATCAGGCCACAATCCGGGCATGTGTCCTGACCGGGAATTTAACCAGCAACCTACTGGTGCATGGGTCGATGCTCAACCACTAAGCCACACCGGCTGAACTTTTTCAAGTGTTTTAATAATCAAAACAAGCTAGTAAATAAAAC
This sequence comes from Molossus molossus, assembly GCF_014108415.1. Lineage (NCBI taxonomy): Eukaryota > Metazoa > Chordata > Mammalia > Chiroptera > Molossidae > Molossus > Molossus molossus. The sequence goes on along the minus strand of NW_023425366.1, from coordinate 23,600,885 downwards.
CCTTATAATCAGAAATAAAGTTGTAAACTTATTTAATTTTTATTTATGTTTTCCTTGAATGATTAACATATCTTAAAATATTTTTGTGCCATTGAGTAGGCTCCAACTTCAAGTGACTAATGAATAACTGGTATCCACAATGTCCTGTCCTCAACAGCCCTGTTCAGCTTCTGTAGACTCATGCCTACATCCTCTGTAATGTAGTCAATCCATATCATACTTAGCCTTCCGCTTTCTTGCTGCCTGCTTCCCCAGGCTGTAAATTAGGGTAACAATTATAGACCATGTAGTATGCATCATGAACTGCTAAAGGTGTTTTTCTCATGCCCTTTAAATCCTCCCATAATCCTACATTGTATCTTAATACTACCACTTTAGAGATAAAGATATAGAAGTTCACAGAAATTTCAGTAATCAGAACTACTTATCAAGAAATAGCATTCAAATAGCTTTAAATCCCAGGCTCTTTTTTTATACAAAGTAACACCTCTATAGAATTTTTGGCTAATTTCTTATTGATTGCAATAATTATATATCAGTATTCTGATTTTTCAGATCATGACTGAATATTATTTTAATGGATTTCAATCATAGAAAATGTATTAGATGGAATAGTTTTGGAGATTCATCTGAACAATGCTTTTTTAGATGATATTTTCACTCAATATAAAATTGCAGTCATATTTTTTATATTATGTATAGAAAGTTCATTTAATCGTTGGATATACATAATTATACACACATACACACACACATATATACATATATATAGCAGCGAAAGCAAATCAGTTATTTTATTTCAGTAATTAACATTCTTTATTGTAATTTATTAGAAACATAGTACATTTCTTATTTTTAAAATCTGAAAACATATCTGTATTCACAATTCTAGCACTTACGAGGGCCATAACTTTTGGTAAGTCATTTAACCTTTCTTGTCTTCAGTTTTCTCACTTTTAAAATAGGACTTCAAAAGTATTTATATCAGAGGATTATGAGTATTAAATGAGTTTATATGTGCACAAAAATAGTAAGGCAAGTCAAACACATAGTTAAAGCTTGATAAATGTTAGCCATAGTTAAAGAGTTATTTCTCACCTATCTCTCTTGACAATACTCAATGTAAAAGAAATAGTGAACATGCTTTTTAGATTAAACAGTCTAGTTTGCTTTTTTTAAGCATATTTTATTGTATATTTTATAATCATATTAAAATTTTAAAATTAACATCAGGTTATATGTCTGATAAGTTCCATGCAGCATGGAGATTTTATTTGTTTTTGTTTTTCCACTAAGCTAGTGCATTTATTGACTAAGAGATTACTGTAGCAACTACAATATAAACTTTTAAATATAACTATGTTTTATTTGATTATAATAATAAAATTTAATTGTGTTGGCTGTTTGAAAGCTGGCTAAAATTGCTTTCAATGTGCTTTTTGGAACATATTAGCTTCTAGAAAGAATGTGTGCAAATTTTTGTTGCTTGCTTATGATCTATTTAATAGGATTAACCATGACTGGGTTAGTGGAGATTGTTATTTAACTGATAAAAAAGAAGTATGAGTAAGTTTCTTTGTCATTTCTTAATGATAGATTTAACATTTAAGAACACAAATGCAATTAATCCACTATCCTTATTAGGTTCTTGAGGTAAATAATTGCCACTTGTCCAAAAATAATCTAAAAAATTTCAGACAGATAATGTTTAAGCATGTATCAACAAATAATCATATGGTCAATATTTTAAAATAATTATTTAAAAATGTTTTTACTCAATTAGAGACCAAAAACAAAAACAAAAACAAAAAAACTATAATTAAAAAGTAGATTTAAAAAATTTTCTTAAAATGTGAATAAAAGGCTACAAAAATGCAAAATTATATTGTCATAAACTTTGACACATTGAAGAAAGACCCTGATCTTTTTTTTTTTTTTTAATCCTCACCCAAGGATGTTTTTCAATATTTTGTTCAGATAGAGTGGGAGGGGGGGAGAGAGAGAAACATTGACGTGAAAGGGACACATCGAGTGGTTGCCACCCACATGACCCAACCAGGACGGGGGACAAACTGCAACCGAGGTACGTGCCCTTAGCAGAAACCGAATCTGAGTCTATCCAGACTGCAGTCTGACGCTCTAACCACTGAGCCAAACTGGCCAGGGCAGACCTTGATCTTTTATATTGATTATTCTCTAGATACATAAGACTATATTTATGTAATTTTTTTTTTCAATTATTTGTACATTTTAGTGCAATTCAAAAACATTTAACACTTACAGTTCCTGGAATTTGCTATATTCTGGGAGTAAAATGTTTAATTAAGTGCATTTGCTAACCTTCAAGCACTTATTGATTACCAGTGGAAAGATATAAAGTATTTATAATAGATTTTAAGGAGAGAAATTTTCACAAGTTGCTAAATAAACATACAAGGAAGAATTAGACTTATCTTCAATTTTGAGAAAGCCTTTAGAGAAATTTTCCCATCAACATTTCCCCAAATGTAAATATAAAAATGTCAATAATTATCATTCATGTGTGTTTTATGAATGTCAGCAACTTCAATAATATTCTTTATAATACCCACAGCAACACTACAAGGGTATACAATAGTATCCCTTGTTTATAAATAAGAAGAAAGACATTCAAATATCCTCTATAATTTACAAAGATCACACATTAGTAAGTGAAGGTCCAAAAATCAAATATAGAAACGAGATAGCATGGTCTTCTTATAGAGGAAATAGAAGGACATTAGACAGTGAGGGACAGGACCATGGAAAGTGAAGGCTGAAACATGGGGGAACTTTGATGACTTGGAGCTCAGCACACAGGCAGGTAATTAAATACACAGTATATCTGGAGGTTTACTTAGACTCATTATCTCAAAATAAAACTAAAATCAACATGGGCATTGTGCCTCCAAGGCCAGAAGCTCTCAGTCCCCATTTATAGAAATGTAAATTAGAAGCTCCTGGAAGGAGCACAGGTCAATTACAAATCAACAACAACAAAAAATGCAGAAAGGTTGGTTTCATGCAAGAGGGGAACAGAGATTGTATCCATTTCTTTTTCTGGGACCCTAATGGGTTTACAAAAAAATTTTATTTACTGTTAAAGAATATAGTGCTGGAGATTCAGACCCATTCCAACTAATATAACTGCTGGTTTCAAGCAAGGCAACAGGATTTCTGAAGGAGTTCTGCAAAAGTATAGAGTGTGTTCCTATTGCAGAAAGCCAGGTCACCTTAAAAAGAATTATAGAAAACCAAAATTGAACTTAGAAAAGAAACCAAAAGCCAGAAAAACGTTATTCCAAGAGTGTTTCCTCTCCTCCTCACTAATAGTCTGGAAGAAGTTGAAATTATCAAAAAAGGGAAGCCACTAAGGCCCCTGTAGATGATCTATGACTCAACACGGTAGGGCAGGAAACACAAGCATTAAAATGTATGAATGTTGATGAGGCAGAATTCCTTGAAAGAACCAATCAGAGATTAGCAAAGTATATATTTATACCTAGACAACAGAGCCCTACCAGCAACCCATTAAGGTCCCCTCCCTGCTGCAGGGAATCTATCTTTCCAATAAATTTTATTTTGTTTATCCTTGACCTGTGAACCCATTTTTTTTGAGTTTGCAAGACAATGAACCTGCTCACCACCATGTGGTTTCATTACTATATTTATAGTTAATATTACCAAGATTTTACTTCCTGGTAGATTTTCACACAAATTTTACTATTGATTCAATCCCACTAGCACTTTCCCTGTTTAAAGAAAAGAGATAAGTGCCCTCTTCTCCTGTGAAACTGAGTCTAAAGAATTGTTCTTGTACCCGGCCTGTGTGGCTCACCTGTTGAGTGTTGACCCATGCACCAAGAGGTTGCCAGTTTGATTCCCGGTCATGGCACATGCCAGGTTGTGGGCCCAATCCCCAGTGGGGGTTATACAGGAGATGGCCAATTGATGTCTCTCTCATCAATGTTTCTCTCTTTCTCTCTCCCTCTAGAATCAATAAAGATAAAATATTTTAAAAAATAGAATTTATCTAGTCTATACCTTAATGAGCTCTTAGTCTAAGAAAATTCTGGCAACCAGGACCAGAGAGTGAACACTTACTATCTGAATCTAAAAAATGTTAGTAATGTGATGTTTCTTCTTATTGATGATTTTCAAGAAAAAAAAATGTAGTAAGTCCTTAATTAAAATAATTGTTGATACGAACTTTCAAGTAAAAAATAGCAAAAAATTATTTTTTAATTTTGAATTATCAAAGAGTTGGATGTTTTCAAAGTATACTGTATTGAATTTATATTTCTAACAAAGCACCTTTTGTTATGCACATTTTAGAAAATGAACTCCTTCTAGTCATTTTTATTTAATTCTCTTCACATATTCCATTTGAGATATTAAGGTATTCATGCATAGTGAATAGCACAGGTTCATAAATATTTTAAATTAAATACCATGTCCTATTATCTTCTACACCCACTGAGCATATATTTCTTATCTCATCTTTTAAAATAGGTTGAGTCATGAGATACTTCAACATTTAATCCACCAAAAGATAAAAGAAAGAATGATCATGCATTTATTTTTTATGTAGCTGAATATTGTCACTTTAAATTTATTAGCAAAGGCAACTGTAAAAATGATATATAAATTAAAAATACATAATTAGAAATCTGAAGTCAGGAGAACCCACGCAATTAAATGTACCAATATATGGTAGCAAAATGGCAAGCAAAGAATACTAAAAGATATTGCTAAAGTCTAGTACTAATCATCCTGAGTACTATAAAATTAAATTCGGGAATCTGTTTTCTGAACATCATTTCTAATATACTAGTTAAGAGAATAGCACACATAGCTAGTATCAAAGTTGCAGCCATATCTCCTTATTTAGGGAAGGTTTGCTGCAGATTTGTCAGCATATGTAAAGGATTCGTGGCAGCAAGAAACCCAAGAAATTGTTATTGAGCAAGAAAATGTAGAATGACTACAACTCGAAGGGGCAGGAGACCATTTGTCACACTATAGACTGTGTCTGTCTTTGCTTTTTGCCTTTAACAAAATAGGAAAGTAAATCACCAAACTGAGAAGGGTTTTGCTGGACCACTGCCTAATACAGCTTAATGATTAGGAATACAGATGTTGTATCCAAATTGCCAGGTTTGAATCTACCCTACATCACTGATTAGCTCTATAATCAAAGGCAAGTAGCTCAATCTTTGCCTCAATTTTTTCATCTGTTAATGAGATAATAATAGTACTTGCCCTAGAGTTTTTGCTTTTGGGGAAAAAAAAATGAGTTAATATATACAACGTGCTTAGAACTGCTATATATATATTTGTTTCTATATACAGAGTAGGCCAGAAGTACGCTTACACTTATGAGTACAAAAAACACAGAGTTTATTCTTGTATTATTTTTAATTATTGTATTATTTTCATATGAACAACTGTAAGCCTACTTTTGCCACACCCTGTATTATGGTAAGAAATGTGGGTTTTTTTCTATAAGCAATGAGTAGTTATATGAGTATATTTAACTTCAGACTATTAGCACCTTTGTATTAGAAATATCTAAGAAGGTATAAGTGGAAAAGTGATATCATATAAAGAGTTGTTAAAATAGACTTCACCAATAATTGAAATAGGGCAGCTAAGGTCAGAACAAACAAATTGAATGAGTTAAATATTTGGGACGTGATATCAGCTAGACCTTGTTATTTATTATATATGCCTACATGCATGCATGAAATATGTATATGCTTATACTATGACTAAAGTGTGACTTGTTTACATAGAACATACAATTATAAATATATAGGTTATAATTTATAAATACTTCTAAATTAATTCATTTAAAGCACCCTAAATGTATAGAGTGGTTTGAATGCAAAGTTTTGCTTTGATTAATACCAACCAATTTTACTGCCAATCATTTTTTTAAATTTCATATGATCCATGAATGGATTAACAGAAAAGATATTTAAATTTACTGGAAATGGTACTAAATGTGAGTCTTGTTTAATCAGTTCATTTAAAGCTTGGAAACCAGTATGATATATAGATAAATGTGTGGGCATAATGTGAATACATGTTTGTGAAGGTCTTAAGTAAATGGCTTATGGAACTCAACTACCCTGAGAAACATCATTAAAATGGGTTGGTTAGTTAGTTGAGTAGGACTTCATGATAGAATCTTCAAGAAAAATTGGAAATTTGGAATTTATAATCTGCACTTGTAAATACAGTACTAGAGAGATAGAAATCATGCAAATTATAATCAACTTTAGTATTTAAAAACACCATTATTTTCTTTAATAGATATAAAGATATTCAAGTTATTTCTCCTTATGTGAGTTTTAGTGACTTGCATCATTTGACAAATTGGTTGATTTCATGCAAGTTATTAAATTTATCGACATAGAACACTTCATAGTATTTATTTATTTTTTAATATCCGTGTGAGCAATAATAATGATGTTTATTTCAATTCTGATATTGATAATTTTCTTTTTTCCATGGTTAGTGTGTCAAGAGGATTGTCAATTGTATTAATCTTTTTAAAGAACCCAAATTATTTTCTTGATTTTTCTATTTGTCACTTCTTTATTCTTTTCATTCTTTTTTTTTTTTTCCCCCACTTCTTTGTTTTTCAGATTACTTTAGCTTGAAATTGCTCTTCCTTCCATAGGTTCCTAAAATGGAAGTTCAGTTTGTCGATTTGAATCTTTCTTTTTAAAATATATTCTTGTAATGGTGTACATTTTCTTCCAAGCACTGTTTTTGCTGTTATCCACAAATTTTATAACATTGTGTTTTTGATTCCTTTAGCTTGAATTACATATATTTTAAATTTCTCTTAAGATTACTTATTTCACCTCTATGTTATTTAGAAGTGTGTTTTTCTATCTTTAATTTTTGGGAGATTTTCCAGCTATATTTCTGGTATTAATTTCTAGTTTAATTTACTTCTGTCCTGAGAACATCCTTTGCATAATTTCTAGTCTTTAAAATTTGTTAAGCATGTTTTGTGGTCCCAAATGTGATCTTCCTTGGTGAATGTTCTGTCTATGTTACCTTGAGAAAAACATATATTCTTCTGTTGTTGGATGAAATATTCTATTAATGTTAAATCCAGTTGATTTATGATGTTGTGCTGTTCAAATATATCTTTACTAACATTTGTTAGTAAATCTACAAATTATTGAAAGACTGACATTGAATTCTTCATACAAAATGGTAGATATGTTTTTATAGTTTTATCAGTTTTTGCTTCAAGTATTCTGATGCTCTGTATTCTTCAGTGAGAAGCATATACATTAACATATGTCTTCTTGGAGAATTGATCACTTTTATCATTATGTTCTGCCTGTATATATCTCTAATATGTTTTGTTATTATAAAATATATTTTATCTAAAATTAATGTAGCAATTTTAACTTTCTCTTGATTAGCATTACCATGGTATACTTCTAACTCTTTACTTTTAACCTGTCATTGTCATTATATTTATAGTAGGGAGCTTTTAGACAATATATTCTTAGGTCTCATTTCTCTTTCCACTCTGTCAGTCTCTCTCTTTTAATTATTATATTTAGATAAGTCACATTTACAGTAATTATTGATATAATTGTTTTACTGTCTATTATGTTTGTAATTGCTTTTTATTCATTACACTTATTCTTTGTTTCCCCAACTATTCTTACTTCTCTGGTTTAAACTGAGTGTTTTATATGATATAATTTTGTCTGCTGTCTTAGTGTATCAATTATACTTCTTTTGAGTTTTTTATAGTTGCTCAGAGTTTTCAGTGTGAATTTTTACCTAATACAAGTCTATCATCAAATAACATACTTCTTTACATGTAATAAAGGTACCTTATTACATGTCATTTCCAATTATTCCATTCTTTCTTTTATAAAATGCTGTCATTCATTTAGCTCATCAATATTCTATAATCATAGGATGTAATGTTAGTGGAATTGCTTTAAACAAACTGTTACAGTCTTAAGAATCAAATTCCAAGTCCAGATATGTGTTTAGGGCATAAAAGGTCCTGAAACTCCCAAAGATTTATTACTCTTTAAGTGCTTTTCCAGAAAATACTTGAAAATATTGATTGCAAATATATTATTTCATATGAAGGTACTCTAATTCATAAGACCCTTTTACTTAAGTATATCCTTTCACAACCCCATACTTAATTACTCCTTTAGAATTTCTAATACCAGGAACAAGATTTACCACCTTTCATGTAAACCTATAGTTCATTTCATTAAAATTTATCTCCTCATCCTAACCTATTTAGATATTTTAGGTGCCAATTCTATTTTAGAAAATATTAATAACCTCTCAGTTTTGTAACTCTGAAAGTCTGATATACATGGCTCTTATATCTTCTCCTGATTCACCACTGAATATATGTGAAACCGAGTTTTATAATACATACATTTTCAAGGTCTCAGGATCCTGCTGCCCACACCAGGCAATTAGGAGTTTTCTTTGTGTTTGGTCAATGCATCAATCACAAGAATTGTTAAGAAATAAAAAGCCTGGTTTCATTGCAATGGCAAAAGCAGAGTCAGCTTGTTTTAATAGAGGAGAAATAAAATAGGTTTATGAGACTAGAATTTTACTAGATGTAACACACTATTTGAGCAAAGTCATACTTTGTTGAATTATTCTAATGTTGATACTGTCATTTTTTACATGACTAAAATTTATTGTAGGTAGAATAAAACAATCAGTTCAAGTTATTAGAATAATATTTTATATCCATAGGTTAAATTGCAATCATTTTAGTCATAGAGCTCATGACAAATTTGTCATTTTTTTTTTGCAATTTAAGCTGCAGAGTAAGATTAGACAACAAGACATTGATATAAAATTTTACTATTGTTGTGATATTTGTCATAGGCAAAGCCAAGGCCTTTAATGCAGAACCCAGGGGATTCTTAATTACATAAACCTAAGGAATTAATAACATCTTAAATAAATTAATTTTTTAGCCAATTATTATGTTTAGATTAATAAATATATCCCTCAAGAATGTCTCTATTACTGAAATTCCAATACGAAAACATATCACACACCTGTAATACTATGACTTGTAAGCACCTCACATTTATTTATTGAAACAATTACTTTACTATGAAATTGTTATAATGTAAAGTTAAAGAAGATCTGGCAGGTTTTAGTAGAAGAGAATGCACAAGTGTAAATAAGATAATCATGAGCATGTAATTTGTTTCATCATAGATAACTTGACGATAATATTAACATATTTAATAACAAGTTATTAGAACCATATTCAATATTCAGGATATTTTTCTAAACATGACTTTAAATTTGAATCAAAATTCTTCAAAATCTAATTAGATAAAATATGCAAAATATTAAGATAAATATTAAATAGTGGTTGACATATTAGAGAATCACTGAAATGTATTATATCCCCCTAAATTGTACCTTAGGAAGTGACATTGTTTGGAATCAGTGCCACTGAAAATATAATTAGTTAAATTAAGGTGATGTCATACTGGAGCAGAGTATGATTGGAATCCAGTATAATTTGTATATATTTTTTTAATCATCACCTATCGATATTTCTCCATTTATCTTCAGATAGAATTGGAGAGATAGAAAGAGAAACATCAATGTGAGAGAGACACATTGGCTGGTTGCCTCCCTCATGACCCTGACCAGGGCTGGAGACGAACTGCAACTGAGGTATGTGCCCTTGACCAGAATTAAACCGGCGACTTATTGGTCTGTGGCCCGACACTCTAACTGCTAAGCCAAACTGGCCAGAACTAATTTGTATTTTTATAAGAAGGCAGTCATATGAAGATGAAGATACTCATGAGAATGGCACACAATGAAAGAAATAGAGAATGGAATGATGAAGATGCAAGCCAAGGGAAAATAGTATTGACAGCCACCACTAGAAACAAGAAAGAGGAAAGGATATAACTCTTACAGGTTTTACAGGGAACATGGCTCTACTTGACTTTGAACTACTAGCCTCAAAAATATGAAATAATATATTTCTGACACTTTAAACCACGCAGTTGATGGCACTTTGTTAGGGCAGCATTACCTGAAACATTTGAGTATCAAATACTATAAGATTAATAAGTGATTGCCTCAATTATTCATATATACTTGTCATATTGAGTTTGAAATACGTTGTAGTAATGCTGTTACATTTAAGTATTTAAAATTTGTAGATAATAAAAATGGAATAAATAATAGTTTAGTAAAAAAAAAAGATGGCAGCGGGCAGGACCGGAGCGAGGGTGAGTGTGTGAGAGTGTGAGCAAGTGTGAAGGAGAGTGTGAATGGATGGAAGTGTGGACGACCAATCTCGAGCAGTGCAGAAATGTGGGGCAGAGGGTTCCTGTGCTGTGGATAGGGAGCAGCTGGCTATCTCAGTAAGCAGCTCATCAGGGCGCTTCTCCCTTTGTGGCCGGGAGGCCCCACCATTTTGGAGGATCCCTGGTCTTCTCTGGAAGGAGGCAGCAGGAGCGGCTAGGGCCCATTGACCTGAGCCCTCCAGTGCACCTGGCACTATCAGACCAGTGGGCCCCTCTGTGTCAACACAGACCAGTGAACAGTAGCATCACTGTCAAGGTGCCTGCTGCAGAAACTGCAAGCAGCTGGGAGCCCAGCACCATCCCCCCCAGCAGCAGCCTGATCAGAGCTAAGACACACCCTTAGCAACAGGGGTTTGGGAGCAGACATCCATCCCCAACAGTATCAGCAGAGGCTGAGCAGTAGCTGAGCCCCATCAGGCAGCAGAGCTCCCCAGCTGCCAGCAGCAGGACCCTTGGCTCCAGAGGGGGCAGGGAGATACAGTTGCCCACAGCACTGGTGGCCTGTGGCTCTAGTGGAGCTCATGCGATTCAGCTACCCGTGGCTTTGGCAGGGCCCACAGTCCCAACAGCAGTGCCTGCCAGGACAGACCGATACCAGCCACTGGTAGTCAATCCACCAGGACTCACTGCAGGCAAGAGGCTCCATGCAGCAGAAAAGTCTGGGAGACGCAGCCTGCCTACACATCCCAACAGCCCTCACCAGGTCTAGAACTACCAGACAACTAAAATGGGGAGATGAAGAAACAACACTCAAATGAAAGAAAAGAAGGAATCACCAGAAAAATAACTACATGAAATGGAAGAAAGCAAGTTGTCAGATAAAGAATTCAAAGCAATGATTTTAAGGGCACTCAAACAATTTAGTGAGAACTTCAAGCAACTTAAGAATTATGAAGAGCTTAGTGGGAACTACATCAGCTTAAAACACAAGGTAGAAGCTGTGAATAAAAATCAAGAGGAAATAAAGAATGACATAGCTGTTATAAAAAAAATATATACCAAAGGAGGATTCAATAGTGGAATAGAAAAAGCTGAAGGCCAGATCAGTAACTTAGAAGACAAGGTAGAAAAAAAACACCCAAATAGAGCAGCAAATGGGGGAAAAAAATTAAAAACCAGGAGGAGAATTTAAGGGAACTATGGGACAATATAAAACATAACAACATTTGCATCATAGGGGACCAGAGGAGAAGAATCAAAGAAAGAAATAGAGAACCTGTCTGAAGAAATAATGACAGAAAATGTCCTTAATTTGGTGAAGGAAAATGTCACACAAGTCCAGGAAACACAGAGTCCCAAGCAAGATGAACCCAAAAAGACTCACTTCACACCTGCCAGAATGGCTGCCATCAACAAATCATCAAACAACAAGTACTGGCAAGGGTGTGGAAAAAAGGGGACTCTAGTACACTGCTGGTGGGAATGCAGACTGGTGAAGCCACTATGGAAAACAATACAATGTTTCCTCAAAAAATTAAAAATTGGCCCTGGCCGGTTTGGCTCAGCGGTTAGAGCGTTGGCCTGCGGTCCTGAGAGACCCGGGTTCGGTTCCCGCTAAGGGCGCGTACCTCGGTTGCAGTTTGTCCCCGGCCCTGGTCAGTTGTGCGGGTGGCAGCCACTCGATGTGTTCCTTTCACATTGATGTTTCTCTCTCTCTCTCTCTGTTCCTCTCTCTCCCTCCCACTCTACCTGAACAAAAAATGGAAAAATGTCCTCCGGTGAGGATTAAAAAAAAATTAAAAAAATTAAAAATTGAACTCCCATTTGATCTAGTAATCCCACTTCTGAAAATTTACCCTAAAATGCCTGAAATACCAATCAGAAAGAATATATGTACTCCTATGTTCATATCAGCACTATTTACTATCGCTAAATCTGGAAACTGCCCAAGTGCCCAAAGAGTGGATAAAAAAAGTGGTGGTACATATACACAATGGAATATTATGCAACTGTAAGAAAGATCGCTTATCCTTTGAGACGACATGGAAGGACCTGGAGCGTATTATCCTAAGCAAAACAAGCCAATCACATAAAGACAAATATCACATGATCTCACTTATTTGTGGAATATAATGAACAAAACAAGCTGAGGTGCTAAATAGACCTGAAGACATGGAAGTGGGGTGCAGACTGACAAACCTAAGAAGAGGTGGACATGGGAGGAGGGAAGAGATAAACCACAGAACTCATACGCATGTATGCATAGAACAGGACACAGACAATTAGGCTGGGGGGGGGCGATGCGGGATTGGGAAGAGGGCATCAATAGGGGAAAAAAGGAGAAACATCTGTAACAAAAATAAATAAGTAAACAAAAAAATACTTTAGTAATTCACGATATTTTTATCAAGTGCCTTTCTCATGCCAAACCATTCTAACAGTGAACAATAATGACCTTGCTTCTCCTATGATGGAGGAATCTGGTAAGACTGACAAAAACAAATATAAAAAATAAACAGCAAAAAACAAATAACAGTAGCTATATTTTCACTGGCTATAAATGCTATGCAGTTAAATAAATTATGGCAAAGTCATCATTAAGAACTGTTCAGAGGGTAAAGGAACATTGCTATTTTATTGTAAGAAAATAGCTATTTGTAATGGTGACAATTAAGTAGACACTCAGTTGAGGGAAATGAGCAAACCAACCATGTGTCAGTCTGGGAAAAGAACTGTAGGACAAAAGAACAGAAAGTAAAGTTGGGTGAGGGGGTCTCAGAGCGTGACTGGAGTGGATGAGAAATAGACTACAGGGTGCCATCATGCAGGGTGTCCACTAGGGTAAGAACTTCAGCTTTGATTTAGATGAGAAGCACTTGGTGGGGTTTGAAGAGAAAGATAATATGATATTTGTTTTGAAAGCATCACTTTCACTGTCATGTAGAAAAACAGACTACAGGAGACAAGAACAGCGGCAGGAAGAATATTTGGGGGCTATGGTAAAAATCCATGTCTCATAGGCTGAATAATAGCTTTCCCAAAGAGGCATGAGTGATCCGTGATACCTGTGACTATCACTGTATGTGTCAAAGCAACTCTGCAGATGTGATTAAGTTAAGGATGCTGAAAAATGGAGATATCATGGATTATCTTGGTGAGTACAATGTAACCACTATGATCTTATAACAAGAGAGAAACAAGGGTCAAAGTCAGCCACAGATACCTGAAGTGAAAGCAGATGTTGGAGTGATGTGCTTTGAAGATGGTGGAAGGGGCCACAAACCGAGAAATATAGGTGACCTCTAGAAACTTGAATAGTGCCTTCAGAGAGACCAGGTCACTGCCAACATTTTTATTTCAGCTCAGTGAAATCCATTTCAAACTTCTGATACCTAGATCTGTGAGAAAATACATGTGTCTTATTTTGAGTCATGAAGTTTGTGGTAATTTGTTACATTAGCAATAGAAAACTATATCATGTGAAAAATAGCATAAGAAGGATGTTAAAAGTGCATTTAGTTGGAAGGCTCCAATTCTGATTACCTTTGAAGGTAGTATTGACAAGGTTGGCTAATAGTTTAGCCAACTATTTCTCTCTACAAGAGAGAAATCAAGAATAACACCAACATTTTGGCTTATGCAAGTTATAATTTTCAGAAATTGTTAAGACTACAAGAAAAGCTGACTGAGCAGAAATAGAAATGAAGAGTTCAGTTTGGGATATTTTGAGTCTGAAATGCCTATTAGACATAGAAGAAGAAATGTCTGATAGAACACTGAATATGTAAGACTAGATTTAGAGTGGAGATTAAATTAAGTTATACACTTGGGAACTATCGTGTGCCATATACCTTCATACATAAACACATGCATACGTAGATTTGTTGAATCCTCATAAGGCCTCAATTAGCTCAATATTTTATTGCCTGCTCCTTTAAAAAAAAAAAAAAAAACAAGCCCTGGCCGGTTTGGCTCAGCAGTTAGAGCGTCGACCTGCGGTCCTGAGAGACCCGAGTTCGGTTCCCGCTAAGGGCGCGTACCTCGGTTGCAGTTTGTCCCCGGCCCTGGTCGGTCGTGCGGGTGGCAGCCACTCGATGTGTCCCTTTCACATCGATGTTTCTCTCTCTCTCTCTGTTCCTCTCTCTCCCTCCCACTCTACCTGAACAAAAAATGGGAAAATGTCCTCGAGTGAGGATAAAAAAAACAAACCTGTCAAGTGAGGCTCAGAGATTGTTAAATCTAATAAAAGGTTTAACTTGCTACAAGATTGATATGTTAATCTTTATGTTTTACTGCCTGGTGTTTTCCAAGGTGTTTTTATTTTCCTCAAACACACTTAAAAAGATGTAGGGGGTTTGAGTTCAAGGGATTTTAGGGCTGATCAAGAAAAAGATATGACCATAAGAGGCAGTATTACCAGACAAGATTTTTAAAAAGAGATTTGAACAGGTTTGCATGGGAGGAGAAATTCTTATGGCATGGGACGATATAGAGGCCAGGATAGGGGGGCTCACCATGTCCAGGTAATGTGCTCAGCAGTAAGCTATGGAGTCTCTGGGTCGGAGAGCCTCAAAGAATTTCAGGGGCACATGCATGGGATAAATTTAAACATAGTGGCAAGATTTATTAGGGTGGAAAATATTATGCCCTCGCCCCACCGGTGTGGCTCAGTTGGTTGAGCATGATCTGGTGCACTAGGAGGTTGTGGTTGGATTCCTGGTCAGGCCCATGCCTGGGTTACAGGCTCAATCCCCAGTAGAGGGACGCAGGAGGCAAATGATCATTGTTTCTCTCATCTTTTCAATGTTTCTCTCTCTCTCCCTCTCCCTTCCTCTCTCTGAAACCAATAAAAATATATTTAAAATAATAATAATAATAATAATAATAATAATACACCCTCAGGGATATAGGGAGTGGGCAGGCTCTAGTAGCAGCTGTCCCAAGGTCCTTGCTAACTATCCATATATTTTCTTGGTTTCAGAAATAAGTTGGCTGTCTTTTAAACTGTTCAACCTATTTCCTAGGGTTTCCTGGGACTGTGTTCAGAGCCCTCCCACTGTGTAATCCCTTTCCTGGATCTTTCAGGGTTTTGTGCCCTTATCTTGATCCTTTCCCAGAAATTTTCAGACTAGACTCCTCCCCTTGACGGTAGGCATTTTGGTTCCCATTGCACATGCTTCTGAGTTCTGCTTCTCCCCTGGCTTCCACTGCGCATGCCCTTCTAGAAGTACCTCCCCCGAGCCATCCTGTCCATGTGCCCGGTAAAGGAATTTCCCCCTTGTTGTTGTTTTTTTTTTTATGTTGTTTTTTTTTGTCACTTTTACTTCTTAGCAAAACTATTTCCTCTGTGAGGGGTATATACAAGAGAGAAAATTAAGAAGGGGTAAATTTACAGCGATCTAAAGAGGGTGGAGAAGTTTGTGGGCGGTCCAAAGGAAGGGAGGCAGACACAATTGGAACTAGGCAATTAGGTGGAGACAGGACCCTGGAAAGGGAGAGAACTCACACAAACCACCCGCCTTCTTGGGCTGGCCCTGGGACACCCAGGAGTGAGCTTGGGGGTTTGGGCTTTGGACCCAGGAAGAGAGATGACAGAAGTACACCCCCCCAACACACACACACACACACAGTCCGAGCGGGGCAGTCTGCTGCAAGGAGGGGAAGGGGCAAGGACTGGCTGGCTCACGGAAATACCCTGAAGGGACAGGAGCAGCTCAGAGGACTGACTGTGCCAGCGCTTGCAGTGGCACTCTGGGAACATGTCCCTTGCTGTTTCTCTCTCTCCCTCTTACCCCCACTGATCTAGTGAGCCAGCCTGTGGGTCCCCAGGAGACTGGAAGGGCAGTCTTTTCTGCCTGCTAGAAAATTAACATCCTTTTGGCCAAAGACTCAGATGTCCCCTGGGGTGTCTGTGAAGCTGTAGCTTCCTGACTTAATCAGTCTCAGCCATTGGCCAGTTTTGCTCCTTTCACTTCTGTTACTAGCTACCTATACTAACAAAGTAAAGCTCTGGGTTAAGGTTTTTTAAATATAAGACTCTAGCCCTACCAGTACGGCTCAGTGGTTGAGCATTGACCCATGCACCAAGACCTCCCCTGTTGATTCCCAGTCAGGGCACATACCCTGGTTGTTTGCCAAATCCCCAGTAGGGGGTGTGCAGGAGACAGCCAATGGACGTTCTCTATCGGGAATATTTCTCTCTCTCCCTTTCCCTTCCTCTTTCTCTAAAATCAATGAAGAAAAAATAAATACATACATTAAACTGTAGTTTATCAATAGCCAGCAGATACTGGGTGAGATTTCAAAAGGGCAAGTTCTACATGGCAAAAGAAAAAATAATCTGCTTGTCTGGACGGTTATGGACAAACTACTTGCATGTGTAAAGTTTTGACTTGAAGCCAGTGGGCTATTGAACTAATGAATCTTAGCTTGTGGCAAAGAAATAAACAACCCAGGGGTCCATTAACAGGGGCCACCATTGGTTCATTTATATAACGGGAAGAGAATATTAATTTTAAAAAAAATGTTCTTAAAAAATCAGATGATAGAAGGAAGATGGCAGCTGGCAGGACAGGATGGAGGGTGAGTGTGTGAGAGAGTGAGCTAGTGTGTGAGAGAATGTGAGTGGACATGAGGGTAGACAACCAAAACAAAGCAGTGCAGAGATATGGACCAGAAAGTTCCTGTGCTGTGGACGGGAGCAGCCAGCTACCGCAGTAAGCGACTCTTCAGGGCACTTCTCCGTGTGCTGTGGGGAGGTCCCAGCATTTTGGAAGATCCCGGGTATTCCCTGGGAGGAGGCAGTGGGAGTGGCTAGGGCCCAGCAATCTGAGCCCACCAGTGCACCTGGCATCATTGAACCAGTGGACACCCTGTGTCAACACAGACCAGTGCACAGTAGTAGAGCTCCCAAAGTGCTGGTCATGAAAGCCATGGACAGCTGGGAGGCCAGCACCATCCCCCATAGTAGCAGCCAGATCAGAGTGGCGATATACCCCCAGCAATAGAGTCTGGGGAGCAGACATCCATCCCCAGGCAACAGAAGCACAGACCAGCAGCTGAGACCCATCCCCAAAAACTACAGCAAAAGTTGAGCAGGAGTTGAGCCCCATGGGGCAGCAGCACTCTCCAGCCACCAGCGGCAGGACCTGGGGCTCCACAAAGGCCTGTGCAGTCCAGCAGCTCACAAGAGCAGTGGGAAGCTGGAGACGAGAAGGACTGGTGTGATCCAAATGACCGCCTTCGGGACCTGCAGGGTGCAGGGGCACCAGAGAGGCCTGTGCAACTCAGCAGCCCACAAGAGCAATGGAAGCTAGAGCCCGAGAGGGACTGCTGCAATCCAGCTTCCTGCCTATGGGACCTGTAGGGTGCAAGGGCAGCAGAGAGGCCTGTGCGACACAGCAGGGATTGTATGATCTAGTTACCCGAGGGAACTGCAGGGTGCTGAAGCACCAGAGAGGCCTGTGCCACCCAGCACGGACTGTGCCATCCAGTTACCCGAGGGACCTGCTGGGTGCTGAAGCACCAGAGACACCTACTTGACCCAGTAGGGACTGTACCATCTAATTACCCACAGGACCTGTGGGGTGCTGAAGGAAGAGAGGCCTGTGCGACCCAGCAGCCCACATCATAGGCATAGAGTCTGGTCCCCAAAGGGACTGTGCGATCCACTTACCTGTGGGGCCTGTAGGGTGTGGGAGCACCAGAGAGGCCTGTTCAACCCTGCTGCACACAAGATAGGCACAGAGGATGTGAAAATGGAGGCAGAGTGAATGCAAGCTACACAGACGATTTCCCAGGACCAAACGGGAATTACAAATAAAATAAAGACAAATCTTTTGGAAAAAAGCAACATAAAAGCAGCAGGACAGGATCATATAACAAGGGACACTGGTAGGATCTGCGAAGGCGGCGTGAGAGGGTGGTGGGCTGGGAGCCCACAGACAGCAGCAGTCTTAGCTGTGAGCAGTGCCCTTGGGGAATAAAGACCAAGCCTCCTCCACAGCACAGAGAGCTGGGACAGAGCGCTAAAATAGCCACAGCCACTCACCTGGGGGCTATGGCAGAGGGAGGGCAGACTGGGCTAAACTCTGTGGGGACACCCGGGATTTGGAGGGCACTCAGAGTTTTTCCTGAGTTGTGGCCACAAAAGACAGTGGCCAGTGTGCTCCTTCCCAGAGCTATGGGGAAAAGCAGCAGCCCTCCCCTGGGAGATTAACCTTTTCCCATGTGAGGCAAAGAAATGCAAATTGAGGGTCATTAACAAATAGCATCTGTCTGACTCTCTGGAAATCCTTTTATGCAGAACATCAGGGCTACATTCCAAGGCACTGAGTAACTGAGACTAGCCTCCAGGAAAAAGCTAGAGAATAACAGAACCTTTCCTGGGCTTGCAAATCTAAACAGGAAAGTAAGACTTGACACTGGTGTTTAACATGGGCCCACCCAGATTCACTCACACTCAGTAGAGGGAGCCACAAACAGCAGAACACCAACACCCACAGGGAAAATTTGGCAGGCTCCAAAACCCACCAAGATAGCAAAAATGGTGAAACAAAGAAAAAAATCCCAAATGAAAGAACAAGAAAACTCTATCAAAGATGAGATAAATGAAATGCAGTTAAGCAAATTATTAGAGGTAGAGTTCAGAGCCATGACTGAAGTTATAGAAACATAGAAAACTAATCAAGGTCAAATGAAGAATGACATAGCAGAAATAAAGAACACATTGGAAGGACTAACCAGCAGAGTAGAGGAAGCTGAGGACTGGATCAGTGAATTAGAACACAAGGTAGAAAAAATCAACCATTCAGAAAACCAAAAGAAAAAAACAAGAAGATATCTTAAGAGAACTGTGGGACAACTGAAAATGTAATAACATTTGCATTATAGGAGTCCCTGAAAAAAAAAAAAAAGAAAATGGGGAAGAGTTAGAGAATATATTTGAAGAAATAGTGACAGAAAACCTTCCTAACTTGGTGAAGGAAGAAGGCATTCAAGTTCAAGAAGCACAGAGAGCTCCAAGTAAGAAGAACCCAAACAGGCCCACACCAAGACATATAGTAATAAAAATTCCAAAAATTAAAGACAAAGAGAGAATCCTAAAGCAAGAGATAAGCAACAGGTTACTTACAAAGGAAACCCTATAAGGCTCTCAGCTGACTTCTCAACAGAAAGACTACAGGCCAGAAGGGTGTGGCATGAAGTAATCGAGGTAATGAAAAACAAGGATCAAAATCCAAGAAAACTCTATCCAGCAAGGCTATCATTCAAAATAAAAGGTCAAACAAAGAGCTTCCCAGACAAAAAAAAAAAAAAGTCTAAGAGAATATATTAACACCAAACCAGCACTGCATTAAAAGGACTGCTGTAATTAGCAGAAGAAATAGGAAGTAAAATAGAACCACACTAAACAAAAATGGCAATGAATAAATACATATCAATTTTCACCTTAAATGTGACATACTTAACAGAACAAAAACAAATACTTTAAAAGTTCACATGGAACCAAAACAGACCTCGAATAGCCACAGCAAGCTTGAAAAAGAACCACAAAGTTGGAGAGATCACAATACCAGATTTCAGGTAATACTTCGAAGCCACTGTAATCAAAACAGCCTGGTAGATCAATGGAACAGAATAGAGAATGCTGAAATGGACCCAAGACAATATGCTCAATTAATATTTGACAAAGGGTGCAAGAGCATACAGTGGAGTAAAGACAGCCTCTTTAATAAATGGTGTTTGAAAATTGGACAGCTACATGCAAATAAATGAAACTAGACCATCAACTTACACCATACACAAGAATCAACTCAAAATGAATAAAAGACTTAAATGTGACTCATGAATCCATAAAAATTCTAGAAGAAAATGTAGGCAATAAAATTTCAGACATCATACACAGCAGAATTTTCACTGATACATCACCTAAGGCAACAGAAACAAAGGAGACAATGAACACATGGGACTACATCAAACTCAAAAGCTTCTGCACAGCAAAAGAAACAACCAACAAAATGGAAAGGCAACCCACTCTATGGGAGAGCATAATTGCCAAGGATACATCAGATAAGGTGTTGATTTTTAATATATATAGAGTGCTCATACAACTCAACAAAAGGAAAACAAAGAACTCAATTAAAAAATGGGCAGAAGAACTAAATAGACACTTCACCAAACAGAATATACAAATGGCTAAGAGACATATGAAGAAATGCTCAACATCACTAATAATCAGAGAGATGCAAATTAAAACAACTATGAGGTATCACCTCACATCTGTCAGAATGGCCACCATCCACAAATAAATCAAGCAACAAGTGTTGGCGAGGGTGTGGAGAAAACAGGACTCTAGTACACTGCTGGTGGGAATGCTGACTGGTGCAGCCGCTATGGAAAACAATATAATGTTACCTCAAAAAATTAAAAATTGAACTTCCATTTGACCCAGTGATCTCACTTCTAGGAATATACCCTTAGAAACCAATCGGAAAGAATATCTGTACCCCCATATTCATAACAGCACTATTTACAATAGCTAAGATCTGATACTTCAGGGTTTTTCTTCAAAACATATAAGTCTTTCACCTTTACAATAGCTAAGATCTGGAAACAGCCCAAATGTTCTTCAGTAGACAAATGAATAAAAAAGCTGTGGTACATATACACAATGGAGTACTATGGAGTAAGAAAGAAAGATCTCTTATCCTTTGAGATAACATGAAGGAACCTGGAGAGTATTATCCTAAGTGAAACAAGCCAAGCAGAGAAATACAAATATCACATGATCTCACTTATTTGTGGAATATAATGAACATAACAGTCTGAGTAATGGGGTAGTCCCAGAGCCATGGAAATAGGGTACAGACTGACAATCCTCAGAAGAGGGGGTCGGGGGGAGAGATAAACCACAGAACTTATATGCATGTATGCATGAACAGTGAACAAGGACAATAAAGCTGGGGACAGGGTGGGGAGGGATGGGGAGAGGGTATCAGTGGGGGGAAAAGCAGAAACATCTGTAACAAAAATAAATATTTTTTAAAAAAATCAGATGATATAAATAAATTAAATATAACTTCGATATTCAATAGAAAAGTATGTAAGAAATTAGAGTGGTGAGAGTAATATATAAAATAAATGTCATAAAGAAGTATCAGTTCTATTTTATGGATACTTTAGTAAAATTTTTATTTTCTATAAATATTACTTAACACTGTTGCCAATGAAGTGATAGTTTCTTTTGTGGTGATGTGTAAAAAAATTTCAAAAGCACACATGTGGAGAAGTTTAAATGTGAGGGCAAGAATTTTTAGAAGTTAAAAGGATTTAATACACCCCCAGGGCATGTAGAGGTTGGGCAGTCTCTAAAGCACTGTTATTCCTCCATATGTCTAGTATCTTCACTCAGGTAAATAAAGTACCACCAAGTTATACAACCCAAGTTCCTCTCTCCCCAGGCCTGGACTGGGCACTCCTCCATGTAAATTCTATTGGGGTTTCATGTTCTCTGATCCAATTCATTACCTTTCCAATTATTCCGTGCTAGACCCCACCCCCCGATATTGTCATCCTGACTCCCATTGCTATGTCCAAAATCTGTATTACATCATCTAGTTCCTGTTGGGGAGATTTCCTATCTTGTCCCAGGATTAAGTCTCCTTCACTGCAATTCCCTGAAGTGTGTGAATGAGTCTGTTCATCAGTAAACCATATGGAATTCTCCTGTTACCTGCTTCTGCTTCCCAGTTTATCAAGATTATTTAGTTCTCTTTTGTTTTCTTCCTTATATTAATAACTAGCTATCTTCCTTATATCAATAACTAGCTACTTACACTGACAATACTATTATTTATAAAGCTACCTTCTCTTCTCCTCATACTTCAACTCAAATCAGAACCCATAAATCAGCCATCTAGTTAATGTATTATGCTCAGAATACTAATTATAATGTGAGCATGCATTAATGAACAGAATAAAATTATAAGAGGGTCCATTTTTTGCTTTTACTTTCATTCATGCTGTATTAAATCTGAGCACTGTATAATTAGGTAATATCCTTAGAACTACAATGGCTGAATAAACGTACTTAAATACATTAAGATTCACTTGGGTTATGTAACTGAGACAAAAAGGAGGTGCAATATAGTGTCCCTGGCATATTTTAATGATGCAAATCATAGTCTAATAAATCACTGAATACCACAAAATATAATTTTTCAAAGAGTTACAAGAACCAATACAGGTTTGAAATCTCTTTTTTGGACAAGTAAGAATAGCAACACATCAACAATACACAAGACAATTTTTTTTTTTTTTATCCTCACCCGAGGACATTTTTTCATTTTTTGTTCAGATAGAGTGGGAGGGAGAGAGAGGAAGAGGGAGAGAGAAACATCAACATGAAAGAGACACATCGAGTGGTTGCCACCCACACAACCCAACCAGGGCCTGGGACAAACCGAAACAGAGGCACATGCCCCTGAGTCTCTGAGGACCACAGGCCTATGCTCTAACTGCTGAGCCAAACCGGCCAGGGCCACAAGACAATTTCTACACAATAACAACAAATGTATAAGAGCAAATAAAGATAGCTACTTTTAAATTAAGTAACTTTATCTTCATAGAAAACTTTCAATTTTGTTCTAACGTTTCTCCTTTCATATTATACTGGTTAAATCTTATTTATGGTCTTCCTCTGTTGTACATTGGACAGCTAGTAAGCACCAGAAGACTATGAGACCACTGAATCACTATCAAATGGATTGAGTAACAAAGTTGGAAAAGTTGTGATTCAGATAGAAATAGCTACATTTAAGCCTTATTTTGGACAACAATAAAAATGCTGGAATGCTATTACTATTTGAGAAAAAAAAAATGTACATTTCAACATTTAACATCACTCTCAGGAATCCAAAATATACCAACATTGACATTTTAAAAATTTTCTGCTTTTGTTGCCTCCTACTTCTCATTAAGTATATTTTTCTACTGTTTTTCCTCCTCCTTTCCTTCTATCTGTCCTTTCCTTCCTTCCTTCCTTCCTTCCTTCCTTCCTTCCTTCCTTCCTTCCTTCCTTCCTTCCTTCCTTCCTTCCTCCCTCCCTTCCTCCCTCCCTCTCTCCTTCCCTTCATTTCTTCCTTCCAGTTGTTGGGAAAGAAAATATTCTCTACCTTTCTAGTTTTTTCTGGTTGGTCTAATAATTAAATTGATATAAGATAAACTAACAGGAGAATGTAAAATTTTAATTTTGTATGTATGGGAGATCATAGAAATATGAGACTCAGAGAAATTACCAAAGTAGTCAGCTTTTATACCTTTTAGACAAAGAAAGAGTAAATTTGTGAAGAACTTGGGTGAGAGTACTCATTAGTGAAGAAACTAAGCAGAGATTGTTTACACAGCCCTCTTGGCCCTTAATTTCAAATCTCTGGTGATATGTCCTTTTAATTCTGGTGCAAGGAGGGTAATCTTCATATGGAAGATTTATTTTCTGTTTTCAAGGGTCAGAGTATCTTCTTTTCTTTTCTCTTTTCTTTTCTTCTCTCTCTCTCTCTCTCTCTCTCTCTCTCTCTCTCTCTCTCTCTTTCTTTATTTCTTATTGATTTTGGTACGTGCCCTAGCAGGAACTGAAACCGGGCTGAACCCGGGACTCTCTGGTCTGCAGGCCAACGCTCCAGCCACTGAGCCAAACCAACCAGGGCTATCTTTCTTAAAAAAAAAAAAAAAAAATCTTTATTAATTTTAGAGAGAGAGGAATGGAGAGGGAGAGAGAGAGAGAGAAACATCAGTGAGAGAGAACATTGATTGGCCACTTCCTGCATGCCCCCCACTGAGTATTGGGCTCACAACCTGGGCATGTACCCTGACTGGGAATTGAACTGGAGACCTCTTGGTGCAGGGGTTGACACTCAACCACTGAGCCACACAGACCAAGTCAGAGTTATCTTTCTTTTACCATTGTTTCTCAAACAACTTTAATTCAAAATAATCAATATACCAAAGTGACATATTGTGGGTGGCCTGCCCTGTACCCCAAGACACTATCTTTTTCCTTCCTTCTTTCCTTCCTTTCTTCCTTCCTTCGTTTTTTTTTCCTTTCTCCCTTTCTTACTTCATTCATTCCTTCCTTCCTCTTCCTGTTTTTTCCTTTTTGTCTTTTTTTATTTCTTACAGATGCAGAACATAAATAACTTGTATAATAGAACAAATTAAAAATGTATTATTATAATAATTACCCAAAGCCCTTAATTTTTTGTTTAAAAAGTCCATTAATAGCCCAACTCGTGTGGCTCGGTGGTTGATCATCGACCCATGCACCAAGAGGTCACCAGTTTGATTCCTGGCCAGGACACATACCCAGGTTGTGGGCCCGATCCCCAGTGGGGGGCATGCAGGAGGTGGCCAATCAATGTTCTCTCTCATTGATGTTTCCATCTCACTTTCCCTCTCCCTTCCTCTCCCTCTAAAATCAATATAGAAAAAAAAAAAGTAAAAAATAAAAGTCCATTAATAAAAGAAAGGAAATGGTTGTCCATCTGTCAAATTCAGCATTTATTGCAATAAAATATTGATGTGAATGAAAATAAATTATAATTCTCTAGATTGCAAAGAAACAAGATTCTAGTGTGAAAAGGTATGCTTTTTACTGAAGTTATAGCAGATACAGTATCGCAGCAAAAATTGTAAAATTATAAAAGTGAGAATTTTGTATTTGTAGGTTTCGTACATTAACCTTTATTAGTTTGTTATTAGAAAGCACATATGATAAAATCAGAGCATCCATCAGATCTGAAAATAACGCTGCCCTTTCTGTCTTCATTCATTTATTCACCATGCATCATGACCTTATTCAGTAAATACAATGCTCTCATGATTTGCTTATCATCTCTCTTACAAGTTCTTGAGGTACAAAGGATTACTGATGAATACTGTAAAATTCAGGCATTCTGATAACACAGTAAAATAATATTAAAACAATTGAAGGGATAGAAATGATCTAGTAGAACTGATAAATTTGACAAATCTCAGACCTAAAAAACAGAGAAGTTTAGACTATTTAGAAAAGCTGAGTCTCATAAAAAACCAACTAACAAACCAAAATAAATAAAACAAAAATAAAAAACTCTTTTTACTACATTGAAATACCAAAAAACCTACGATGACTATTTTATATAAATCACTGAAAGTTCTTAATTTTTTTCTAAAGAAGTATTATTTTAAAATATCTTAATAGCCAGATACTATATTAATCTTATCAATCTTCATGATTGAATAGCACTCATACTGATACAATATAAATAGATAGAATACACCTACTATGTGCCTGAACTTCTTTAAGTTAGTGAATATTCATGTGCATATATGCAAGTGCAGTAGGTGGAAAGAAAGAATGGAAGGCTGTATTTATACTAGGAATTGGACTGGATAATTCTTTTTTATGGGGCTATCCTGTAATTACAGGATGGTAAATATCATCCCTGGCTTCAACACACTAGACGTGAATATGAGCCTTTAATCCCTCCATTTGTAGAAATAAAAAAAAAATATCTCCAAATGTACCCTTGGGACAGAACTGTGCCCAGTTGAGAACCACTGATACATACCAATTATTGGTAGTGCTTTATTTATGAAAAAGAGAATATTAAATAGAAAAAAGAAAAAGATGTTGAATCTGTCTTTAAATCTCACATTTCCATATTAACTACTTTAATTCTTTACTATAGTTTTGAGATGATTTTCATGTATTATTCATATAATATTTAGAAATTAGCAAAAAAAAAGATAGAAACCTAAATGTAAAAGATAAACTACAACCAAAAGAACTGAAGTTCATTTTGCCTATATAAACATGCACTACTACAATAACAAATATATTATTTCATTGTATATCATTTGATTCTTCTTCAAATTACTTATAGATTAAGGGAAAAATTTTTCCATAGTATACTGTGTTGCAAATTAATGTGGGATCATTGTGTTCTCATCTTTTTCTAGAATTAACTCCTTTAGAAAAGGTAAAAAATGACAAGAACAAAGATATGAAAAACAATTAGCAAAAGTTGAACTTTGTTGTATATTTTGAGAAAATCTTGTTAAAATTGTCTTCTTATGATTTCACCAACATTGCTTTCATGAACAATGGAGAGATGATGAATGGAGTGTGAATACCTTTTCTTTATATGGAATATAAATATGAAATTTTTACAATTGCCATTTGAGTTTTGGAACATCCTTTACTATTAGAATTATTTCATGTAACCAAAGACTTTCAAATTATTGTAGATTTGTTAGCATTAGACAGGAACTAAAACAATGACCCTATATATAAGAATCTATTTTAACTGCAGATACGTACTAATTTGGTTGTCTTAACTTTGGTGATATCAAGTAAAGTAGCTGATTCTCCTATAAGTCTTTAAATACTTTCTGAAGCCTAGGGGTGAGTCTCTGATGGAAATCGAAATACTAATGCTCTCAAATGTATAACTTTACATAAAATCATCTTTGGAAGTTGTCTATGTATGCTCTTTTGAGTTTTCAGTGGTTTACTTGCCTTGTGCAGAGGAATTTTTATCCATTTGGAAGAGTATGCCAGATGATCACATACCAAATAAAACTGTGTTACTTAACTCATTTTAATTCAGATATCCAATGTATTCTCCACAGATGTTTGGGAATGAATTTGTAATCTAAATTGAAATTGTAATATGGGGAAATAAGCTTATGGCAACTTTACTGTTGAACAATAATTGTTACAGAAGCAAGAAAGTGCATAACAGAAAAGGGTTGCTACTGCAAAGAAGTATTTAGACTGCAATGAGTGTTGGGGATACAAGTACAAACTGATGTCAAACACTCATGGTGTGAACACTGTCCATGTCACTCATGATTTTTGTAACTTGGGGTAAATTATCTTTACCACTTAAATTACTTTGCTAGGGCTGCCATAACAAAATACCGAACACTGGGTGGTGTAAGTTGGAAGAACTTACTTTCTTAAGTTCTGAAGTATAGATAGATGTCAAAGACTCAGGTCTGCAGGTTCGTCTTCTCCTAGGCCTCTCTCCTTGGCACTGTGTCCTCACATGACCTTTTCTCCATGTACCAACATCTCCGAGGTCTCTTTCTTTTCTGCAAAAGAAAATAGTCACATTGTATTAGATTTCTGCCCTGACTACTCCTTTTTAACTTAATTACCTTGTAAGTACAGTATCTCCATATATGGTTGTATTCTGAGTTATTAGGGATTGAAATGTCAACATATGGATTTGAAGAAGATATAATACAGACCATCACACCTCTAAACCTCAGTTTTATTATCTAAAAAATGGTGATAATATTTGCATACAGATCACTTAATAAAGTGACAGGTACAACGTAAATATATAATAAATATTTGAAGGTTTAATTATTAACATCATCATAATATTAATTGGATTTATTTTGTAGAGTTATAATTTATAATAATAGTATCCTACTTCATGCAATTCTTACATTTCTTCACTATTTTTCCTGAACTAATAATTGCAGAGGCACCAACTTAATTCTTATGTAGTTATTTTGGGAAATAAAGGCAGTACAATAACTATCCCCACTGGCAGTACACAAAAAGTAAGTAATAGTGTTAGGCAAATGTGTAGTTTTAAATCTGTTTATTAGGATTTAAGGGTACCACATTGAAATTTGAACTGGATTTTTCATGGTAAATAACCATGCTAATGATGTATATTATATGCATATATAAAAGTTTTTTTGTTCTATTGTTAAGTCAGGATAGTAGAAGTTTCTCTACAATAAAAAATCTCCTAATAAAATAACACTGTCTTAACATGTAAAAAGTTTATTTCTTGCTCAAGTAACATGATGACAGTCAATTGGATGGATGGGTGGTAGTTCTATTGCTCATTGGAGTCATTTAGTGTATGGGCTTAAGTAGTCACTGTATCCTGAATTCTGTCACATCCTGGTGTAAGAGAAGGATGCCTTGGAAAGTCTTGATTTGTTTAGTCCATGTTCTGTCTTGTAAGAGAGATATTATATCCACTTATGACTCATAACTCAGAATCATATGGCTACATCCATTCTCATAACAGTTAGAAAGTATAATATTATCATACTTTAAGAAGTCAGAGAGCTGATAATATTTGAATATGTAGTGACAGCATTAATTACTATCATAATTTTACTACGTTTGTGCTTCAGAATCCCATTTATGTATTTTGATACTGTCTTTACAACTATAAGACATATATTCATGGTAAATCACACAGACACACATATGTACACACATACAAGGTAAAATACATTGCTGTATAAAGATTGATGAGTGATCAAACTTATTGGAAGAATCTCTATAGACATATCATCTTTAAGTGTTATATATTTATATAAATATGTAATTTGTTGTGATTTATTACTTTCCATAAAAAAACAAATTGTTCTTGAAACAAGAAAGCATAAATCTTACTTGATAGTAGTTAACAAAGCATCACTTCAAGAATTATCTGTTGCCAAAAGGAATTGCTATAATATAAGTTTATAAATCTGTAGCACTCCAATAGACTGTTAAACAATGATGGATGCTGTTAGAAATAAACCAATATTAGCAAATAAGATTATTGACTTTAAATGTCATAACATTAATAATATAGAGTTGGTTTAAAGAAATCATACAAGTAAATTTTATAACAAAACATCACTAACTGAAATAGTAATATTGAATTAAATGTAGCCACTGCTTTTATATAAGAAAATTATATTTTAAAAATTGTAATATTTCTCTTTTTTTGAGTCATAGGTTATGATCATTGTAATCATAAGTCCTGAAAAATTAATTAAGTTGGGTAGTAAATATTGTGTTTGCCAAATAGATATAGATTCTATAGGTTCTCTATTCTGTGGCACAGTAACACCAATAATAAGAAAGAAAACAATGAAGAAATGAGAACAAATAAGAATTCTTACATATGGAAACTAAAAATATGTAAATTACTAAGAGTACCTAAAGATAATCTTATGTTTTCCTATTTTGCTTCAATTTTGTTCTCAGACTTTAAGAAACCATGAGCATATGCTCTATGTTATAAAATAGTGAATGTATTTGAAATATTATAATTCCCTACAGCGCATTGTGTTCTAAGGTGCAGAACCCTAGATTTTGTAACAGTGAATCATTATCTTTTGTTAAGAAATGACATTATACATTATTTTATTCTTGTTTTAAATTATAATTAAAATTATTTGCATCTCTAACTTAAAGAACTAAATTATGACAATTTGGACAGATTTGTTAATGTAGACTTTTAAATAGTTTTCTTAATCTAAATTATTATTTTTCATTGGGTAAAATGTCATTACTTGCTATATCTATATAGGAGGTTGGATGTAAGGGAAACAATTAAAATCAGAAAACATATTACTCATTTTTGTCATCTTTTTATTTTATTTTATTTTATTTTAATCCTCACCCGAGGACATTTTTCCATTTTTCACTCAGATAGAGCGGGAAGGAGAGAGAGGAAGAGAGAGAAACATCGATGTGAAAGGGACACATCGAGTGGCCGCCACCCACACGACCCAACCAGGGCCGGGGACAAACTGCAGCCAAGGTACATGCCCTTAGCGGGAACCGAACCCGGGTCTCTGTGGACCGCAGGCTGACGCTCTAACCGCTGAGCCAAACTGGCCAGGGCTGTCATCTTTTTAATATATTAAAATAACTTTGATTATGCATGATTAATACTCTTCAAAGACAAAAATGAAAAAGGACAGTGAAAACAATATTAACATGGTCTAAAATTTCTTAAATATGTTGTGTTATGTGTTTGTTAACTTGTTAGCTATATACATATATATATATATATGTTATTTTTCACCCAAGGATATTTTCCCATTGATTTTTAGATAGAGAGGAAGGAAGGGAGGAAGAAAGAGAGAGAAAGAGAGGAACACTGATGTGAGAGAGACACATCGATTGATTGCCTCCCACATGACTCCAACCAGGACCAGAGATTGAACCTGTAACTGAGGTATGTGCCTTTGGCTGGGAATTGAATCCACAACCGTTTGATCCAAGGGCTCTAACTGCTAAACCAAACCAGCCGGGGCTGTCAGCTATGTTCTGACTTTGTACTGCACACAGATTTTAGTTATGTTGTTCAATTACATTGATATCTTTTATTTATCTCTCATTTATCAGTCTGTGACTTGCCTGGCAGTCTCAGATGAAATATCCCAGTTTATACCATCATTTTTGCTTCCTGAGCAGCTTCCATGGGGGCCAACAATGGATGAAATCCAGAAATGTAAGGGAGTTGGTCACCTTAGTAGAGAACACTGGTAGATGAAAACATGGAAAACAAAGTATATTTTGTTTCATAAGCCTGCTGTAACAAAGTACCACAAACTCAGTGGCTTAAACAGAAATGTATGTCCCCACAGTTCTGGAGACTGCAAGTCCTAAGTCAAAGTGCCTGAATGTCAGTTCCTTCTGAGGGCTATGAAAGAGGGTCCTTCCTCGCCCTGTCTAGTGGGTCGCCCACAGTCTGGTGTTCCTTGGCTTGTGACAATGTTGCTCCTATCTTCCTCTGAGTCCTCCTTGTGTCTCTCCCTGTGTCCAAATCCCCCCTTTTTATAAAAAACAGCAGTCATATTGGATTGATCCTTTCTCTAAAGACATCATCTTAACTTGGTCATCTACAAAGATCCCAACTCCAAATAAGTTCACATTCAGAGGTACCAAAGGTTAGGATTTCAATGTCTTTGGGGGTATACAATTCAATCTATAAATTAGAAAAACTGGGAAGATAACTACCCTAGGATTGCTTTGAAGTATATATTTTCTTTCAATCTTTAGAAATAATTACTATGTTGCATTAATAACGATTTTTGTATTTTACAATGTTTTGACATCTTGAGGATGCCTAGCTGCTAGGAAAAGATTTCCCTCCCAAAGCAAACAACCATTGGTGAGCCCACCTTTCATGTACAAACCAGTGAATTCTGAATTCACACCCATGAACACCCTCTTTATCTATCTTTTATAGAGCACACCATATTTCTCCAGCCCTAAATCAATCAAAGGCCAAGTATTAGATAACTAAGGCCAGGCCCTATTCCCCAAAGCCCACCAGCGTTATTCAAACTATTCAACCCAAAAATATTTACCCTGCTATGCCATACCTTTCCCAAAGAGACCCCAATAAAGGCTGTGGTCTATGATTTCCCTTGACAAAAATCTGGTTCTTCCTCATGGCGCTTTGTATGGCATGGCATGACTCCTTCTCTTGGGAAATGTGATGGCTTTGACCTATGTGTCCTCACTCATCTACCTCTACAAATTAAAATTCCACAGGTACAATTGAGATGCAAAGGCTGTGTAACCACACCCACCAGAATATCTGTTGCACTCTTTCAGGCTTCCTGGGAAATGCATTGTGCTGCCTTACTTCATACCGCTCCATGCTTCACTCCCCTTCTATCATCACCTTCATTACCCTTGCAGGGAGTTTGCACTGCCAAGATCAAATACATCACTTTTACCTTTCCTCAAGCTTTGCTATATAAGGAACCCAGTTATTATATATTTGCAATCAGAAACTTACAAAATGAAAAAAAGAATGGTGCAATAAGGCAAAAACTACATATTAAAATATATTAAGAAATTTTATTTATTACAATAAGGTCTAGAGTCATAAATGAAAAGACAAATCAATATGAAATGTAAAATTCAGAAACATGTTCGACTATATGTATGTGATGAGCAAAAAGTAAAGTACTATTTCAAAGTGTTAGAATGAGTTGCTCAATTAGTATATTGAGCCATTAATTAATCATTAGGAAAGAAATACTCAGTGACAAAAACAAAACTGTAGTAATCATGGGACATTGTTGAATCTAGTTAGTAGTTAATAAACCAAAGAACCATATAAGGTTGCATAAGTGATGCATTCAATAAAAATCACTCAATAATATTCTCCAAATTGGAGAATGTGTAACAAATGTGACAGTCTATTCTTGATGTAAATATGGTAATACTTATCAAAATCTTACAAATGTGCCATACATTTTAAGTCAGTGACTAATTTCCAGAAAGGAAATATTTGAACATAGATTCAGGCATTTATGCAAAGTATGTTCAAAGATAATTATAATAGAATTTACAAGATGAGATTATAAAAATTATGATTTATGAAACATCCATTAAAATTATGTAGCAAAATAATGTGGGTAGATATGAAAATATATGCATGATATACTATTACATAATAAAGGTAAATTATAACAACTTATGGTAGTTTCTTATTTTCAGTAGAACTAAGAGATTATATTACATACAGACAAATTATATTTAACTATAAAAAGACAAAAGATATGCAAAGAAATTCTAATAGAGTTTATTTTTGATATGATTAATAGTAATTCTATCATGTCAATTATATTACATATGATTATAATAAACTTTGTGTGATGAATATGCATACTTTTATGAAAAATAAAGTTACTAAATATGATTTAGTGTCTGTGAATTCCAATAAAACAAATATAATTTTGTTAATACCATAATTTCAGAAATATTGTCTGTAAAACACTCTTCCAGGGATAACAATGACTGTAGAAACTTCGAAGAGTTAACCTACATAGAGGGGAAGGAAGATGTAAATGAGATGGGAAATATTTATAAGGATGAGAATACAGTTTGAGGGTTTTTTTTAACATTGTTTTGACCCAGTTCGAAAGGCCATCCTGGAAGCTGGTCCTTCTTGGCCGTTTGTTAAGTTCACACCAAACCATTTTTCTTGTCCAGCTCTCACACTCTGAGCCACTATGTGTTCATCCTGACCTCCCCAGGGCCAGGCACAAAATAGCTGCCCTTAGCCATCCACCAGAAACCCGAGAAGCGTAGCTAATCTCATTCCACTGGCCATACATCGGTGCTCCCACAGATCCTCTTGCTGTTGTTACTCTGTGCCCAAACACAACCTCCATATGGCTCTGCCTGGTGGCCTCCTCTCCATTCAGAGTTCTGCCTTTTATCTATGTGAGTGCCAGTGTGTTATGTCCCACCAGCAAAACAATTTTTCAGTCTTGGAAGGTGAGGAAGTGTATATGTCTGTGTGTATATGTACACACATAGATATCTTACTCCTCAAATTTCACCTTAGTTCAAGTCTTCATTATTCCTAAGCTGAATTATTACAATATCCTTCTCTTCCAAACTATACATCTTCTAATTCAAGTTCTCTAATATTCTTTCTTAAACAAATTACATTGTTATGCTTTTCCTTAACAACCCTTTGTTCAAGCTGCATGCAAACATATCTTAGACTGACTCTAGAATTTTTTCTTGTTCCTCTTACATGCCTGTTCCCAGATCACAAGGATCTGTTTCTACTGCCTGCATTACTCTTGCCATTTCCAGCTAGAATTTTTTTGGTCATTGTTCAAACTAATACTAATATATCTTCAACTCCTAGGTAAAATGCATAGTTTCTGTTGTGAGCAAGGGAGGGTCCCTAAAAGGAGTCATTCATACATGTTTGTGTCTTTCCACAATGCCAGGCTTATTAGGGGAGATCACCCCTGTAAGCCAATAGTTACATGCATGTTGCTCATAGAAAAGGGACATTTGGTTTGAATTCTGGATTACCGGTAGTGTTGGCAGGTGGACAGAGGGCATCAGTTTCAAGTCAGGCTGCCGCAATGGTGCCTCTAATCATGTGGAGTGAAAATCCTGTAAGGCTCCTAGCATGACCTGTGGTAGAGCCAGGTTCAAGCACTGGGTGATTAGAGCTCTGAGTTTTTATAGTCCACCAGGGGTGAAGATCCCATTCATATTGGTGTCCAGATAAAGTCCTTATCCTGGTGTCCAGACTCGTGGTTTTGGGTATTCCAAGCCCCTCATAAGAGCATTTTCATTACACCCCATTACCTGTCTTGACATAGCACTTGACCTAACTGTCATAACTGACAGTGACTCCATATTGTGTCGTCAAAGGTGTCACAAAAGTCCGTTCTGATCTTCCTCTATATAGCTTTCTCATCCATTACTATAACACTTGGCAACTACTACCTTAACATGACCTATGTATCATCTATGTGGCTACATTTCCACATCTGAACTATAAATAGACTTTCTAAGACTAACTAGTATAGCCAATTCCCCCTTTATTCTCTCCTAATTTTCAACCACCTGACTAGTTGGCCAAATTCAATAATTTGTTTTGCTTAATTGAATTGAATAGAATGATGTGCATACCTAGTTAAAAAAAAAAAAGTGAATAGTGGGATTCCAAATTGGCGGAGAAGTGAACGGAAGCTACACAGACCATCTCCCAGAACCAAACAGGGATTACAACTATAACACAGACAAATCGACGGGAACAACCAACAGAAAAGCAGCTTGCGAAGACCATATAACCAAGGACACTGACTCGATCCTAGTAGGCTTGCGAAGGTGTGAGATGGGGGCTGGGAGCCCACGGTCAGCAGCTCAGCAGCGGCCTTAGCTGGGAGCTGCACTCTAGGGTTATACTCCCAGGCGGCTCCACAGCGCAGCCGGGACAGAGGCTAAAAAAGCCACAGCCACTCACCTTGGGCTCCGGCAGAGGGAGGGCAGACTGAACTGGAACTCTGTCAGGACACTCGGGATCTGGAGGGCACTCAGCTTTGGCTGAGTTGCTGCCACGCAGGACGGTGGCCATATTGCTCTTTCCCAGGGCACTGGGGAGAGGCAGCAGCCCCTCCCTCTGAGATCCCCAACCCCACCCTGTAGTACATTGAAGTGCTAATTGAAGCTCATTAACAACCAGCATCTGCCCCTCGTGAAATCCCCTTATGCTGAGCACCTGAGGGAATTTTTCAATCAACTGATAACCCAAAACTCATCAAGTAACCTCAACTGCTAGCCTCCAGGCAAAAAGCTAGAGGATAACAGTATCTTTCGTGGGCTAGCAACTTTAACCAGGAAAGTAAGACTTGACAGTGGTGTTTGCCATGGGTACTCCCTCGCTCATCTAAACACAGGAGAGGGAGCCACAAACAGCAGAACATCAACACCCACAGGGAAAACTTTACAGGCTCCAAAGGCCACAGAGAAATGGTGAAACATAGAAACAGAAGCCAAATGAAAGAGCAAGAGACCTCCACCGAAGATGAGATCAATGCAGAGCAGTTAGGCATGTTAACACAGCTAGAATTCAGAACCATGATCTTGAGGAAGTTCAACAGCATGAGTAAGAACATAGAGATGCTGAAAATAAGCCAATTGGAAATTAAAACCATGAAGAAGAGATAAAAAATGACATATCAGAAATGAAAAACACATTGGAAGGTTTAAAAAGCAGAGTAGAGGAAGATGAGGACTGGATCAGTGAATTAGAAGACAGAGTAAAAAAAAAATCAACCAATCAGAAAACCAAAAAGAAAAAATGATTAAAAAACAGGAAGACAGCTTAAGAGAACCGTGGGACAACTGGAAACGTAATAATATTCGCATCATAGGAGTCCCCAAAGAAGAAGAAAATGAGCAAGGGATAGAGAATATATTCAAAAAAATAGTGACAGAAAACTTCCCTAATTTGGTGAAGGAAGAAGGCATTCAAGTTCAAGTAGCACAGAGAGACCCAAGTAAGAAGAACCCAAACAGGCCCATACCAAGACACATAGTAATCAAAATGCCAAACATTAAAGACAAAGAGAGAATCCTAAAAGCAGCAAGAGATAATCAACAGGTTACTGACAAAGGAAACCCCAGAAGGCTCTCAGCTGACTTCTCACAAGAAACACTACAGGCCAGAAGGAAATGGCATGAAGCAATCAAGGTCATGAAAAACAAGGATCTGAATCCAAGACTAGTCTACCCAGCAAGGCTCTCCTTCAAAATAGAAGGTCAAATAAAGAGCTTCCCAGACAAAAAAGGACTATCCCATTTACAATTGTGGCAAAATATTAAGATACCTAGGAATAAACTTAACCAAAGAAGTAAAGGACCTATTAGCAGAAAACTACAGGACATTGAAAAAAGAAATAGAGGAAGATATAAAACAGTGGAAGCACATACCTTGTTCATGGATTGGAAGAATTAACATCATTAAAATGTCCATACTACCCAAAGCAATCTATAGATTCAGTGCAATCCCCAGCAAAATACCAACAACATATTTCACAGAACTAGAACAAATACTACAAAAGTTCATATGGAACCAGAAAGTCCCCGAATAGCCACAGCAATTTTGAAAAAGAAGGACAAAGTATGTGGGATCACAATACCGAATATGAGGTTATACTATAAAGCGACTGTAACCAAAACAGCCTGGTACTGGCACAAGAACAGGCATATAGAACAGTGGAACCGAACTGAAAACCCAGAAATGGACCCAAGGCAATATGCTCAATTAATATTTGACAAAGGTGGCAAGAGCATACAGTGGAGCAAAGACAGCCTATTTAATAAATGGTGTTGGGAAAATTAGACAGCTACATGCAAAAAAATGAAACTAGACCATCAACTTACACCATACACAAAAATAAACTCAAAATGGATAAAAGACTTACATGTGACCTGTGAATCCATAAAAATTCTAGAAGAAAATGTAGGCAACAAATTTCAGACTTCATATGGAGCAGACTTTTCACTGATCCATCACCTAAGGCAACAGAAACAAAGAAAAAAATGAACACATGGGACTACATCAAACTAAAAAGCTTCTGTACAGCAAAAGAAACAATCATCAAAATGGAAAGGCAACCCACTGTATGGGAGAACAGCATTACCAATGATATATCTGATAAGGGGTTAATTTCCAATATATAGAGAGTGCTCATACAACTCAAAAAAAGGAAGACAAAGAACCCAATTAAGAAATGGGCAGAAGAGCTGAATAGATACCTCTCCAAACAGGACATACAAATGGCCAAGAGACATATGAAGAAATGCTCAACATCACTAATCATCAGAGAGATGCAGATTAAAACCACAAAGAGGTATCACCTCACACCTGTCAGAATGGCCGCCATCAACAAATCATCAAACAACAAGTGTTGGCGAGGGTGTGGAGAAAAGGGGACACTAGTACACTGCTGGTGGGGATGCAGACTGGTGCAGCCACTATGGAAAACACTATGGTGTTACCTCAAAAAATTAAAAATTGAATTTCCGTTTGACCCAGTGATCCCACTTCTAGGAATATACCCTAAGATGCCTGAAACACCAATCAGGAAGAATATATGTACCCCCATGTTCATAGCAGCACTATTTACAATAGCTAAGATCTGGAAACAGCCCAAGTGTCCATCAGTAGACGAATGGATAAAAAAGCAGTGGTACATATACACAATGGAGTACTATGCAGCTGTAAGAAAGAAAGATCTCTTATCCTTTGAGACGACATGGAGGGACCTGGAAATATTATCCTAAGTGAAATAAGCCAAGCAGAGAAAGACAAATACCACATGATCTCACTTATATTTGGAATATATTGAACATAACAGTCTGAGGAATACAGTAGACCCAGACACATGGAAGTAGGGCACAGACTGACAATCCTCAGAAGAGGGGGTGGGAAGAGATAAACCAGAGAACTTATATGCATGTATACATAACCAATAGACATGGACAATAAAGCCCAGGACGGGGCAAGTGTGGGGTGGGGAGGGGGGTGCCAATGGGGTAAAAAAGGAGAAACATCTGTAACAAAAATAAATAAATAAAAATAAATAAATAAATAAAATATTTTAAAAAAACGCTTAAAAAATAGTGAATAATTTGGAGATAAAATCACTTTTACTGAATGTCTTTTTTAACTAGAGATTTGGGGGAAATTACAAATAAAATTAGTGATATATTCTACCACCCCCACAGGACATTGCCAATATAACAGAGTTGTCTGTTCTTATTTTCTTATGTGGCTCACAAATAGTTAAATATTGAAACATCAAAAACATTGCAAAAGAATTTAAACCTATATACAATAAATTTAAGGACTTCTTTTGTGTAATACTTAACCTAAACTTATATTTTTTTCTGTTTAAAATAAGGGTGATTTACGAAGAGGGTTTGTGCCACCCAGCCAGGATCTAAACTCCAAGAAGACAGATACACCTCTGTTCTAGGACCGTTCCTTATGCCTCTTCATCCGGCTGTTGGAGATATGGCCTGACTTTACTTCCAATCCTAATGTTGATGCTTAAAAATGTTTCTGCAGCCCTGGCTGGTTTGACTCAGTGGTTAGAGCATCGGCCTGTGGTCCAGAGAGACCTGGGTTCGGTTCCCGCTTAGGGCACGGACGTTGGTTGCTGTTTGTCCCGGGCCCTGGTCGGTCGTGCGGGTGGCAGCCACTCGATGTGTCCCTTTCACATCGATATTTCTTTCTGTTCCTCTCTCTCCCTCCCACTCTACCTAAACAAAAAATGGAAAAATGTCCTTGGGTGAGGATAAAAAAAAAAAAAAGTTTCTGAAAAAAGGATTCCAAAATGACAGTGGAGTGAATGGAAGCTACATAGACCATCTCCCACGACAAAATTGGAATTATAACTATAATAAAGATAAATTATCAGGAAAAACCAATAGAAAAGCAGCTGGAGAGGACCTGTTTAACCACAGACAAAAAGAGGACACTAAATTGAGCCAGGTAGGAACTGCAGAGGCACAAGAGGGTGGGGTGAGAGCCCATGGACAGCAGATGTTTTAGCTGTGAAGAGCTCCCTCAGGGTTAAAATCCCAAGCCAGTAACATAGTGCAGAGGGCAGGGACAGAGCACTAAATTAGCTACAGCCACTCACCTTGCACTCCATCAGAGAGGGAGGGCAGATTGGACTGGAACTGTGTGGAGAGACTCAGGATATGGAGAGCTGGGAGGGCACTGGGAGTTTTAGGCTGAATCACTCCCTCATAACACAGTAGCCATATTACTCAAAGAGCCCCTTCCCAGAGCCCCAGGGAGAAGCAACAGACCCTCCCTCAGGAATTTAACACCACCTAGACAGGCCAGAGAACTGCAAATTGAGGCTAATTAACAGCCAGAAAGCCACTGCTGGAAATCCTCTTACCATGAAAAATTGAGATTTTTTAATTCAGTAGAGGGCTACAACCCAAGGCTAACCAAGTAACTGAGATTAATAACTTTCAGGCAAAAGTTTGAGAATAACTGAACCTTTCCTGGGCTTTCAAATCTACCCAGGAAAGTAAGACTTAACAGTGGGGTTTAATGTGGGTCATCCCACACTCATTCAAACCCAGCAGAGGGAGTCACAACCAGTGGACCAACATCCACAGGGAAAATATGGCAGGTTCCAAAACCCACAGAGATAGCCAAAATGGTGAAACAAATCCCAGATGAAAGAACAAGATAATTCAACAGAAGACAAAATAAACCAAAGGGAATTGAGCAAGATATTAGAAAGAGAGTTCAGAGTAATAATCATGAGGAAGCTCAACAGCATGAGTAAAGATATAGAAGCACTGAAAAACCAACCAATTGAAAATGAAGAATGGCAAAGCAGAAACACAGAACACATTGGAAGAAATAACCAACTGAGTAGAGGAGGCCAAAGATTGGATCAATGAATTAGAAGACAGGGTGGGAAAAAATCACCCAATCAGAGACCTAAAAACAAAACAAAACAAAACAAAAAAACATTAAAAAACAGGAAGACAGCCTAAGACAAGAACTGTGGGACAACATGAATCATAACAACTAATGCATCTTAGGAGTTCCAGAAGAAGAACAAAATGAGAAAAGGTTAGAAAATATATTTGAAGAAACAGTGACAGAAAACTTCCCTAAGTTGGTGAAGGAAGAAGGCATTCAAGTTCAAGAAGCACAGAGAGCCCCGAGAAAGAAGAACCCAAACAGACCCACACAAAGGCACATCATAATTAAAATGCCAAAAATTAAAGACAAAGAGAGAATTCCAAAGGCAGCAAGAGATAAGTAACAGGGTACCTACAAAGAAACCCCCATAAGGCTATCAGCTGAATTCTCAACAGAAACACAGGACAGAAAGGAATGGCATAAAGTAATCAAGGTCATGAAAAACAAGAATCTGAATCTAAGACTACTCTATCTATCAAGGCTATCATTTAAAATAAAAGGTGAAATAAGGTGCTTACCAGACACCAACCCCCCCCCCCCAAAAAAAAGCTAAGGGAATACATTAGCACCAAATCAGCACTCCAAGAAATATTAAAAAGACTGCTGTAATTAGTAGAAAAAATAGGAAGAAAAATATAACCACAATAAACAAAAATGGCAATAAATGAGTACATATCAATAATATCCATAAACGTAAATGGACCGAACACTGTCATCAAAAGAGACAGAGTAGCTGATTGAATAAGAAAGTATGGCTCATATAGATATTGTTTAAAAGAAACCCACCTAACAACAAAAGACTCCCATAGGTTGTAAGTAAAGGGATGGAAAAAAAATCTTCCAAGCAAACAAAAAGGAAAAAAGAGCTGAGGTAGCAATACTCATATCTGATAAAATAAATTTCAAAATAAAGGCCATAACTAGAGACAAAGAAGGCCACTACATAATATTGAAAGAATCTATCCAACAGGAAGATATAACCTTGGTAAACATATATGAACCCAATATAGGAGCACCAAAATATATTAATAAACTTCTGGAGGACTTCAAAGAAGAAATTGACAGCAATACAATCATAGCAGGAGATGTCAACACCCACTGACATCACTAGATAGATCCTCTATGCAAAAAACTTAACAAGCAAACAGAGACTCTAAATGATGCACTAGATCAAATGGATTTAATAGACTACAGAGAATAACACCCCAAAACTGCAAAATTCACATTCTTATCAAGTGCACATGGGACATTTTCAAATATCGACCACATTTTCAGACACAAAGTCTTTACAAGTTCAAGAAGATTAAAATCATATCAAGCATCTTCTCAGATCACAATGGCATGAAATTGAAATCAATTACAACAAGAACATGCAAAACATTTGAACACATGGAAACTAAGTAAAATGCTATTAAACTAGGAATTGGTTAGCAAGGAGATCAGGAAACCAATTAAAATTAACACACAACACAAAATCTATGAGACACAATGAAAGCAGTCTTGACAGGGAAGTTCATGACACTACAGGCCTACCTCAGGAAACAAGAAAAATAATTAATTGACTATCTAACCTCACAACCTAAAGAACTAGTAAGCAGCCCAGCTGGTGTGGTTCAGTGGTTAAGCATCCACCCTTGCACCAGGAGGTTGCTGGTTTGAATCCCGGTCCGGGCGCATGCCCAGGTTGTGGAACAAATCCCCAGTGGTAGGCATGCAGGAGGTTGCCAATCAATGTTCACTCTCAACAATGTTTCTATCTCTCCTTTTCTCTCTATATAAAAACAATAATAAAAACAAAAAGAACTAGGTAGCAAACAAAAAGAAACACCCAGAGCAAGTAGAAGGAAAGAAATAGTAAAGATCAGAGCAGAAATAAACAACATAGAGAGTAAAAAATAATTCAAAAAAAAAATCAATCAATAAAAAAAAGCTGATTCTTTGAAAAGATAAACATGATTGATGGACCCTTAGCTAGACTCACCAAGAAACAAAGAAACAAAGAGAGAGGACACAAACAAAATCAGAAATGAAAGAGAACAAGTAACAACTGACAACACAGAAATACAAAGGATCATCAACAAATACTATGAACAATTATAAGTCAACAAATTGGACAATCTAAGTGAAATGGACAATTTTCAAGAAACACATAGTGTCCCAAAACTGAACTGGGAAGAGAGAGAAAACTTTAACAGACCAATAACAAGTAAGGAAATTGAAGATGTAATCAAGAATCTCCCATCAAACAAAAGCCCACGCCTGGAAGGCTTCACAGGGTAGTTTTACTGAACATTCAAAGAACTAACACCCATTCTCCTCAAACTATTCCAAAAAATTCAAGAAGATGGAAGACTTCGAAAGTCATTTTATGAAACCAGAGTAATTCTAATTCAAAAATCAGATAAAGACACTACTAAGAAAGAAAACTGTATGTCAATATCCCTGATTAACAAAGGTGCCAAAATTCTTAACAAAATATTAGCAAATCGAATCCAGAAATACATTAAAAAATTATTCACCATGACCAAGTAAGATTCACCCCAGTGATGCAAGGCTGGTATAATACTCACAAATCAATAAATGTGATGCACCACATAAATAAAATGAAAGATAAAAACCATATGATCATATTAATAGATGCTTAAAAAGCATTTAACAAAATCCAGCACCCATTTCTGATAAAAACACTCAGCAATGTGGGAATAGAGGGACCATTTCTCAACATAATAAAGGCCATGAATGAAAAACTTACAGCCAACATCATATTTAATGGGCAAAAACTACAAGCATTTTTCTTAAGAACAGGAATGAGACAGGGATGACTACTCTCTTCACTCTTATTTAACATAGTACTGGAAGTCTTAGGCACAGCAATTAGACATGAAGAAAAAATAAAAGGAATTCAAAATAAAAAGGAGGAAGTAAAACTGGCATTATTTGCAGATGACATGATAATGTACATAGAAAACCCTAAAAACTCCATCAAAAATCTACTAGATTTAATAAATGAATTTGGCAAAGTAGCAGGATACAAAATTATCATCAAGAAATTCACGGCTTTCTTATATACCAATAATGCGCTCACAGAGAAAGAAACTAAAAATACAAACCCATCTATCATCGTGGCAAAAAGATTAAGATACCTAGGAATAAACTTAACCAAAGAAGTAAAGAACCTCTTCACAGAAAACTATAAGTCATTGAAAAAAGAAATAGAGGAAGATTTAAAACAGTGGAAGCACATACCTTGTTCATGGATTGGAAGAATTAACATCATTACAATGTCCATATTACCCAAAGCAATCTATAAATTCAATGCAATCTCCATTAAATACCAATGACATATTTCACAGAATTAGAACAAATACTTCTAAAGTTCATATGGAACCAAAAAAGAACCCGAATAATCAGAACAATCTTGAAAAAGAATAACAAAGTAGGGGGGGGGGGTCACAATCCCAGATATCATGTTATACTACAAAGCCACTGTAATCAAAACAGCCTGGTACTGGCACAAGAACAGGCAAATAAATCAATGGAACAGAACAGAGAACCCAGAAATTGACCCAAGATATTATGGAGTAAAGACAGTCTCTTCAATAAATGGTGTTGGGAAAATTGGACAGCTATATGCAAAAAAAGAAAAGAAAAATGAAACTAGACCATCAACTTACACCATGCACAAGAATGAACTCAAAATGGATAAAAGGCTTAAATGTGACTCATGAATCCATAAAAATCCTAGAAGATAATGTTGGCAACAAAATTTCAGTTATCACATGCCGCAGAATTTTCACTGATATAATACCGATGGCAGGAGAAACAAAAGATAAAATTTATACACGGGACTATGTCAAACTAAGAAGCTTCTGCACAGAAAAAGATAGAAGCATCAGAATGGAAAGGGTATCCATTATATGGGACAGCATAATTGCCAATGATACATCAGATAGGGGGCTAATTTTCAAAATATATAGAGTACTCATAAAACTCAACAAAGGGAAGACAAATGGTCCAATTACAAAATGGCCAGAGGACCTGAATAGATACCTCTCCAAACAGGATATACAAATGGCCAAGAGACATATGAAGAAATGCTCGACGTCACTAATCATCAGATAGATGCAGATTAAAACAACTATGAGGTATCACCTCACACCTGCCAGAATATCTGCCATCAACAAACTATCAAACAGTAAGTAATGGCAAGGGTGTGGAGAAAAGGGGACTC
This sequence comes from Molossus molossus, assembly GCF_014108415.1. Classification (NCBI taxonomy): domain Eukaryota; kingdom Metazoa; phylum Chordata; class Mammalia; order Chiroptera; family Molossidae; genus Molossus; species Molossus molossus. The sequence goes on along the minus strand of NW_023425366.1, from coordinate 23,556,726 downwards.
TAGTACACTGCTGTTGGGAATGCAGACTGATGCAGCCACTATGGAAAACACTATGGTGTTTCCTCAAAAAATTAAAAACTGAACTGCCATTTGACCCAGTGATTACACTTCTAGGAATATATCCTAAGAAGCCTGAAACACCAATCAGAAAGAATATATTTACCCCCATGTTCATAGCAGAACTATTCATAATAGCTAAGATCTGGAAACAGCCCAAGTGTCCATCAATAGATTAGGAAATAAAACTGTGGTACATATGCACCATGGAACACTATGTGGCTGAAAGAAGAAAGAAAGAAAGAAAGAAAGAAAGAAAGAAAGAAAGAAAGAAAGAAAGAAAGAAAGAAAGAAAGAAAGGGAAAGAAAGAACCTCTTATCCTCTGAGATGACATGCAAGGACCTGAAGAGTATTATGCTAAGCGAAATAAGCCAATCAGAGAAAGACAAATACCACATAATTTCACTTATTTGTGGAATATAATGAACAAATAAGTTGATGAACAAAATAGACCCAGACACATAGAAAGGACTATGGTTCAGACTGACAAACAGAGGAGGGAGGTGGAGAGGGGAAGAATGGGATAAACCAAAGAACTTATATGTATGTATGCATAACCAATGGACATAGACACAAAGCTTGAAGGTGGTGGTATGGAATCGGAAGGAAGGTGTCTGGGGTTAAAAAGGAGAAACATCTGTATAAAAATAAATTAATTAATAAGGTTAATTAAAAATAATTAAAAATAAACATATTTACAATGTACAGTATAATAAACATAAATTAAAACAAAATAAAATTACATGTAAAAATATTCATAGGAATTGAATCTCAAGAATGAACCTCAGTCTTGAAATGATTTTTAGATCACATTGAATCTCCTGAATCATGGGTTCTAATGGATTAAGTAAATGACTTTAACCTTTTTATAATTTTGTTTTATTATCATAAAAAGATATATTAAACCAGTATACTCTGAATTATTAATAATTGGGTAAAAACATATCATGTTTAACAAAATTGAAACATGATTACTCATTGTAGACTAGCATTTTTTGATTAATATAAACATTTGCACACAGCTGATACAGTGTTTCAGATAGATATGTTCTTATTAAAAAATTCCATTCTTTAAAATGCCTTGATAGATACATTATTTTCAGTTTGATATTTTAAACCTCAAAGATACTTTTGTTAAAAACCTGCTAAGTGCCGCATAAAGACTAAGAAAAATCATTTCTTTTTATTGTCATACTTAAAACCAGTTCCTCTATCGTTACCCTCACTTGGTTTCTTCCCACATCATCTACTTTAGTAAATTGTATATCACTAATCATACACACACACACACACACACACACACACACACACACACACAAACATTTATAGGCGTAGAGGCTGAAGAATAGCGTTCTGAGTAAATTAATTATCAATTATGGTTTCCAACACTGATAAAGGCTTTTAAAAGTGAACACATAGTCCCATTATTAATTATTTTCCTTTGTTTCTCTTGCCTTAGAATCAAATGATTTCACTTATTTGTGGAATATAATGAACAAAAGAAGCTGATGAACAAAATAAATTCAGAGACATGGAAGTGGGGAACAGACTGACAACCTCAGAGGTACGGGAGGTGGGGGGAGAAAAGAGATAAACCAAAGAACTGACATGCATAACCAATGGACACAGACAATGCTGTGGTGAACGCAGGGGGGGTAAGAGAAGGGAGGTGTCAATGGGAGAAAAAAGGAGGGATATCTGTAATACTTTCAACAATAAAGACAAATTTTAAAAATAAATTAATTTAAAAATGTGAACACATAAAAAAAACTTTCATAATATGGTTACTTCTCATGTGGCATGTAATTTAAATTATATTTCTCGAGTAAATAAAAGGACTAAAAATAAGCCAATTTTTAAAGGAGCACTGTGAGTGATTAAAAGTTTTATTGAGGCTATATGTGGGGTTTTGTTGTTGTTGTTGTTTTGTACAGGAAATTGCATAAAACAATAATTTATAAGTAGTGATTCAAAAGATTTCATATTTTAAATGTATTAAATGTTTTCATTGTGTATTTACAAATATATTTGTATATGTTAAAAACATACATATATGTGCATCTTTTTTATTTAAGAAAAGGTCATATTTATTCATGATTTACTCATGAGTTGATAGAATCTACAAAGTTTGTTTTAAACTTTCCCAAATATGTAACACAATGAAAGTGATCTAGAGAAAATTCCACAATGATTCACATACAAATCATGGAACTGCCATTAAAAAGCCACCATGTAGAGGAAGAATGTGTAATTCTCACTGTAAAAACAATTTATTTAAGATCTCTAGTAAATGCTATAAACCAGGCTTTCTTTTTGTCCTGAATTTAGATTAAAAAAAATAACTTGGCTCTTTTATTCTATCTGGGTGGCATTTACATAATCAAAGCTCTATGAGAGCAGAGATACTTGTCAATTTTGTTCAAGGATAAGGCTTCCAAAGCCTGGTACACTGTATAACTTGATAAAGACTTGTTGATGAATTAATAAATAAAATATAAGAAGACACTTTGGTGACCCCTAAGCAACAAAAAATACTCTACTAATTGTCACAAAATTCTAAAGAGGAAGAGAGGGATGCACCTTTACATTAGAATCCTGTAGTATTCTCTGTAATTTACTAAAACGTGGAGAAATCCGTTATGTTCTGTGTAAATGCCAGAAAGGATGGTTTTTAACTCTTATAGGAATTGAAGGATTTGTAAAAATAGATGGTTATTTTAAAAAGTTGTATTCTTGAAAATTTCATAAGTTTAGAGAATAAATATTATTTTAAAAATCAGAATTAAAAAAATAAAATATTTTTGAAAATTGAAATGCTTTAATATCCTTGAACAACTCTTTGATTTATATGTTTGACTTCTTGAATCTAAGACAAAGTTGGGACAGACAAAACATGCATATTAATTTATTAAAGTATATTTGATTTCTCACTTTGTTGATATTTATAAAATGAAAAGAAAAAATAAACTGTCAAATGGAAAATAACTAATATAAAATATAAAGCTATAAATAAATACATTATATACAATATATGTTCTTGTTTTCCATTGGTTCTACCACAGGATAAGCACATATTAGGGTAATACATCAAACTGTTTTTTTGTGTGTAGGGGAAGGGCTGACATATGTATGGGATATGTAGAGAAGGTATCGTGGTTTGTCCTAGACTCAAGGGTTGAAGTTTTCTTCCACTTATTGTTCCAAGATTCCTTCTTCTTTTACACAATTTTGACCAATGACATAAGTATATCAAGAGTAATATGCTTTGGGAGGTTGAAGTCTACATTAGGCTGGACCTCGACTCAGCCTTAGATAATACCTGAACCCTACATTACACCATTTTCCTTTAAGTTCAAGTTTGAACTCCTCCTTATTTCTGGGATGCTGTTTCCAATTACATCTGAACTCCAGGGAATTGACCTTCAGACTATGTGACAAGCTATCGAAATTCCAGCAAGTTTGTATATAACCCCTCATTTACTGTTGATTATTGATGTCATATTCCTAGGACTGTTTGTTGTATATGGAGTGAATTCTCAAAAACATCACTACAGGCATAAATGTGTGAAGTTCATAAATTCCACTTCCTTATTTTATACACATTGATAACAGATGCTCAGAAAAACCAAAGTGGAGTTTGCATTGCTCTTTGACAGTGCATGGACTTCCTGACTTGAGGCTACAGGAACCAGCACTGTACCTGAAAGATCTTTTCTTTCTCAACCTTGATGCTCATTCCTGAGTTTCATCCCTGTTTTCAACATGAATAAATCCAAGATATGAAAAGGCACAAAATTTTATCAAAACGCAAGAAGACAAAACACTTGATTGAAGAAATATGTGTGTGTATATACATAAAGTGAGACATAAGATTGGATGAGATACAGAATATTAAAGACAGATTTTAAACAGCTTAAATTATAGCCTATGAGTTGATAATTCATAAATATTTTAGTTTCTTGAATAAGAGAGTAACACAAGTAAAATCTTTTTCTCTATTTACTGAATTGTTTTTAAAAAGTGAGAAGATATTTTGTGATTACAAGGACAGGTTGAAAGAGTAAGTGGCCAGAGACAAGAAAAAGAAAGAAAAAAATTATATTAATATCTGTATCAAGCAATCAATTTTGAGTAGAATGTTTCCTCTTGATTTGGGTAAAGATATATCATTCTAAGAGGTTAATAGCAGCTAGTATCTTGATGAAGAAAATGATGAAGGTAAATAAAATTAACAAATACTGAACAATTGCTCTTGGAAGAATGAAGTTAATTTCATGCAAGCTTTTGCTCAAAACATTTTCTATAGTGGATCAATGAATAATCCTGTTTTATATGTATTTTTGTTAAAAAGGGAGAATTTATTATATATTTAGTTTTTACAGATAATTAATTGCATGTAATTTTCTTTATAATAATAAATCAGTAGTGGCCTTTTCCTCCTAACATTTTCCTCACCATGAGTAACATGACCTAAAATTTCTTTGGCTTTTAATCTTATAGCAATGTTTTACACTAAGCTTTTTAAATTGGTTGTCACCTCATGAATCCACAAATGTAACTTCACCCTCTTCCCCATAGCCTCATCACACACTATAGCTGTTATTTTAGTACTTTCCAGAACAGTACCATGCACAGATCAGCAAATTTCTTTCTTTTATTTATTTTTCTGGATATATGGTATTGTTGATTCATTAACATTGAACTCAGAACCAAGAGAACTTATCTAACCCATGTATTTTCTCCATAAAGTACACCACAGCCTTTTTAAGCCTAAGGATACCAGAAAACAGCTAAGCACTATGTTTAGGAATCATTTTAAACAACAAAACAGTAAGAAAAAGTATCCCCTAAGTGTAAAAAACATAGCATTGAAGAGATTGTGAAAAAGGAGAATTGTTTAGAGTCAGAGCAGGCAGAGAGGGTTGCCTCTTGGGAAAAAGAACTTCAAGCTCCTCAAACGTTTTGCTGCTCAGCACATGTTCTCAAGCTCTGTGAATATTGCTTTTGCAATTAGATATGCATTTTAGTGGGCAAATCTGCAAATATGGAATCCACAAATAATGAACATTTTGGTTATATAAAACAAGGCTGGCTGAGACACTTAAGTTGACAACATTGATAAGTTACACATGAAAACCTGCTAAGGGTTTCAATTTTTAAAATTTTTAAATAGAGACTTCATTCTCAGTATCAAGATATCATCAGTACTTTTTTGGGACATTTGTTATCTTAATTTTTTGTCCTTCTTGCTTTTGATTTATGAATGCTGGTTAGATTAAATTTATCTTTACAGACATCGTTTGTTGTGGGTTATTTAGCAAACCACTTCATTACAGTAATCAGTATGTATATAAAGACTGTTTTTACTGTAATTTTCCAGTAATTAGGCTTGGAGACATTTATGTATTGCAATACACAAATGAATGACCCCAAATTTTATGTTGTACTAGGAATTTATTAGTTATATGTGCTCTGAAATACTGCTATTCTAAGAACTGGAAAGTTATTTATTAATAAAATTAAACAAAATTGATGGGTTGTAGAGTATTATTTCAAGGTATAAAATTAAATACAGGTATCAATTGTCATTTTTATAAAATGAATATATGGCCCTGGCCGGTTTGGCTCAGCGGTTAGAGCGTCAGCCTGCGGTTCACAGAGACCCGGGTTCGGTTCCCCCTAAGGGCATGTACCTTGGCTACAGTTTGTCCCTGGCCCTGGTTGGGTCGTGTGGGTGGCGGCCACTCGATGTGTCCCTTTCACATCGATGTTTCTCTCTCTTCCTCTCTCTCCTTCCCGCTCTATCTGAGTAGAAGGTGGAAAAATGTCCTCGGATGAGGATAAAAATAATAATAATAAAAAAAATAAAATAAAATGAATATATGTTGCAAGTAACTTCCTTGTTGCATTAAAACTGAATGATTTTGTTTCTTTATCATTTATGAGCCCTTGGTTTGTTGAAGTAAAATGGAGAAAGGAGGTAGAATAAAATATGCACTATCTACAGCTAAGGAAACCACAACTAGATTCTTGAGGCAAGTCTAGTCAATAGAAATACAATTACTTATTATTTTAAACAAATTATTATACCAAACACAATATTGACTTGGCTACTGATCACCAGCATGGACATACGTGACCAAAACTTTATTTATTTTTTTAATTTTATTTTTTTTATTTTTAATTTAAGTTTTGTTACAGATGATTCTCCTCTTTTACCCCATTGGCACCCTCCTCCCTATCCCCCCCATCCCGTCCCTGGCTTTGTTGTCCATGTCCATTGGTTATGCATACATGCACATAAGTTCTGTGGTTTATCTCTTTCCTCCCCCCACCACATCATCTTCTGAGAGTTGTCAGTCAGTACACTACTTCCATGTTTCTGGGTCTACCCTGTTACTCAGACAGTTATGTTCATTATATTCCATAAATAAGTGAGATCATGTGGTATTTGTCTATTTCTGCTTGGCTTGATTCACTTAGGATAATACTTTCCAGCTCCCTCCATGTCGTCTCAAAGGATAAGAGATCTTTCTTTCTTACAGCTGCATAGTACTCCATTGTGTATATGTACCACCGCTTTTTCATCCATTCATCTACTGATGGACACTTGGGCTGTTTCCAGATCTTAGCTATTATAAATAGTACTGCTATGAAAATGAGGGTAAATATATGCTTTCTGATTGGTGTTTCATGCTTCTTAGGGTATATTCCTAGAAGTGGGATCACTGGGTCAAATAGCAGTTCATTTTTAATTTTTTGAGGTAACACCATATTGTTTTCCATAGTGGCTGCACCATTCTGCATTCCCACCAGCAGTGTACTAGAGTCCCCTTTCTCCACAACCTCGCCAACACTTGTTGTTTGATGATTTGTTGATGGCGGCCATTCTGACAGGTGTGAGGTGATACCGCATTGTTGTTTTAATTTGCATCTCTCTGATGATTAGTGATGTTGAGGATTTGTTTATATGTCTCTTGGCCATTTGTACGTCCTGTTTGGAGAGGTGTCTATTCAGCTCCTCTGCCCATTTCTTAATTGGGTTGATTTCCTTTTTGTGAGTTGTATGAGCACTCTATATATTTTGGAAATTAACCACTTATCTGACGTATCATTGGCAATGATGCTCTCCCATAGAGTGTGTTGCCTTTCCAATTTGATGGTTGTTTCTTTTGCTGTACAGAAGCATTTTAGATTGATGTAATCCCATGTGTTCATTTTCTCCTTTGTTTCTGTTGCCTTAGGTGATGTATCAGTGAATATTCTGCTGCATATGATGTCTGAAATTTTGTTGCCTACATTTTCTTCTAGAATTTTTATATATTCACGGGTCACATTTAAGTCTTTTATCCATTTTGAGTTTATTTTTTCGTATGGTGTAAATCGATGGTCTAGTTTCATTTTTTGGCCTGTAGTTGTCCAATTTTCCTAACACCTTTTATTAAAGAGGCTATCTTTACTCCACTGTACGCTCTTGCCACCTTTGTCAAATATTAATTGAGCTTATTACCTTGGGGCTATTTCTGGATTCTCTGTTCTGTTCCACTGGTCTATGTGTCTGTTCTTGTGCCAGTACCAGGCTGTTTTGATTACAGTCACATTGTGTATAACCTCATATCTGGTATTGTGATTCCACCTACTTTGTCCTTCTTTTTCAAGATTGCTGTGGCTATTCAGGGTCTTTTTTGGTTCCATAAGAACTTTTGAAGTATTTGTTCTAGTTCTGTGAAGTATGCCATTGGTATTTTGATGGGGCTTGCATTGAATCTATAGATTGCTTTGGGTAATATGGACATTTTAATGATGTTAATTTTTCCAATCCATGAACAAGGTATGTGCTTCCACTTTTTTAATATCTTCCTTTATTTCTTTTTTCAATGTCCTGTAGTTTTCTCCCAATAGGTCCTTTACTTCTTTGGTTAGGTTATTCCTAGGTATCTTAATTTTTTGCCGCAATCGTAAATGGGATTGTTTCCTTAATTTCTCTTTCTGTGAGTTCATCATTGATGTATAAGAATGCCGTCAATTTCTTGACATTAATTTTCTATACTGCTACTTTGCCAAATTCATTTATTAAGTCTAGTAGATTTTTGATGGCGTGTTTAGGGTTTTCTATATATAATATCATGTTATCTTCAAATAATGACAGTTTCACTTGCTCCTTTCCAATTTGGATCCCTTTTATTTTTTCTTTATGTCTGATTGCTGTGGCTAAGACTTCCCGTACTATGTTTTAAAAAAAGTGGCAAAAGTGGGCATTCCTGGCTTCTCCCTGTTCTTAAGGCAAATGTTTTTAGTTTCTGCCCATTGAATATGATGTTGGCTGTAGGTCTTTCATACAAGGCCTTTATTATGTTGAGATATGATTCCTGTATTCCTACATTGCTGAGAGTTTTTATCAGAAATGGATGCTAGATTTTGACAAAAGCTTTTTCTGCATTTATTGATATGATCATACGGTTTTTATTCTTCATTTTATTTATGTGGTGAATCACATTTATTGACTTGCAAATATTGTACCAACCTTGCATCCCTGGGATGAATCCCATTTGGTCATGGAGAATAATTTTTTTGATGTATTGCTGGATCAGATTTGCTACATTTTTCTGGTTTTGGAATTAGAATTATGCTGGCCTCATAAAATTAGTTTGGAAGTCTTCCTTCTTCTTGAAATTTTTGAAATGGTTGAGGAGAATGGGTGTTAGTTCTTTTTTGTATGTTTGGTAAAACTCCCCTGTGATGCCATCCAGGCCTGGGCTTTTGTTTGCTGGGAGAGTCTTGATTACATCTTCAATTTCTTTAGTTGTTATTAGTCTGTTCAAGTGTTTTATCTCTTCCTGGTCCTGCTTTGGGAGACTGTGTTTTTATAGAAATTTGTCCATTTCGCTTAGATCGTCAAATATGTTGTCATATAATTGTTCGTAGTACCTCTTAAATATCTTTTGTATTTTTGTGGTGTCAGTTGTTACTTCTCCTCTTTCATTTCCGATTTTGTGTATTTGGGTTCTCTCTCTTTGTTTTTTGGTGAGTCTAGCTAAGGGTCCATGAATCTTGTTTATCTTTTTGCAAAGACAGCTCTTTGTTTCATTGATCCTTTGAATTGTCTTTTTTGGTCTCTATGTCATTTATTTCTGCTCTGATTTTTACTATTCCCTTCCTTCTACTTGCTCTGGAGCTTTCTTTTGTTTGCTTTCTAATTCTTTAAGTTGTAAGGTTAGACAATCAATTAAATTTTTTTCTTGTTTCTTGAGGTAGGCCTGTAGTGCTATGAACTTCCCTCCCAGAACTGCTTCTGCTGCATCCCATAGATTTTGTGTTGTTGTGTGTTCATTTTCATTGGTTTCTAGGAAGTTTTTAATTTCTTCCTTGATCTGCATGGTAACCCATTCTTTGTTCAAGAACATGCTATTTAGCATCCATGTGTTCAAATGTCTTTGCATGTTTTTGTTGCAATTGATTTCTAGTTTCATGCCATTGTGATCTGAGAGACGCTTGATATGATTTCAGTCTTCTTGGACTTGTAGAGATTTAGTTTGTGTCCTATCATGTGGTCTATCTTTGAGCATGTCCCATGTGCACTTGAGAAGAATGTGTATTCTGTAGTTTTGGTGTGTAATTCTCTGTAGATATCTATTAAATCCATTTGGCCTAGTGCTTTATTTAGAGTCTCTATTTCCTTGCTAATTTTTTCTCTAGAGGATCTATCCAGTGGTGTCAGCGGGGTGTTGAAGTCCCCTGCAATGATAGTATTCCTGTCGATTTCTCCTTGAAAGTCCTTCAGATTTTTAATATATTTTGGTGCTATTACATTGGGTGCATATAAATTTACCAAGGTTATATCTTCCTGTTGGATAGATCCTTTCAATATTATGTAGTGGCCTTCTTTGTCTCTAGTTATGGCCTTCATTTCAAAATTTATTTTATCAGATATGAGTATTGCTACCCCAGCATTTTATTGCTTTCCGTTTGCTTGAAAGATTTTTTTTCATCCCTTCACTTTCTACCAATGTGAGTCTTTTGTTGTGAGGTGGATCTCTTGTAAACAACAAATAGATGAGTCATGCTTTCTTATCCAATCAGCTACTCTGTGTCTTTTTATGGGAACATTCACTCCATTTACATTTAAGGTGATTATTGATATGTACTTATTTATTGCCATTTTTGTTTAGTGTGGTTATATATTTCTTCCTATTTCTCCTGTTAATTACAGCAGTTTTTTTTAACATTGTTTGCAGTGCTGGTTTGGTGCTAATGTATTCCCTTAGCCTTTTTTTTTGTCTGGGAAGCTCTTTATTTGACCTTCTATTTTGAATGATAGCCTTGCTGGATAGAGTAGTCTTAGATTCAGATTCTTATTTTTCATGACTTTGATTACCCAATACCATTCCCTTCTGGCCTGTAGTGTTCCTGTTGAGAAGTCAGCTGAGAGCCCTATGGGGGTTCCTTTGTAGGTAACTTGTAGCTTATCTCTTGCTGCTTTTAGGATTCTCTCTTTGTAATTTTTGTATTTTGATTACTATGTGTCTGTTTGGGTTCTTCTTACTTGGGGCTCTTTGTGCTTCTTGAACTTGAATGCCTTCTTTCTTCACCAAATTAGGGAAATTTTCTGTCACTATTTCTTCAAATATATTCTTAACCCTTGCTCATTTTTTTTCTTCTTCAGGGACTACTATGATGTGAATATTATTATGTTTCCAGTTGTCCCACAGTTTTCTTAAGCTGTCTTCCTCTTTTTTAATTGTTTTTTCCTTTTTGTGTTCTGATTGGTTGATTTTTTCTACCCTTTCTTCTAATTCACTGATCCAGTCCTCCGCTTCCAATGTGTTTAGCCATTCCAGTGTGTTCTTTATTTTTGATATGTCATTCTTGATTTCTTCTTAGTGATTTTTAATTTCCAGTTGGTTGATTTTCAACATCTCTATGTCCTCACTCATGCTGTTGAGCTTCCTCAAGATCATGGCTCTGAATTTTAGCTCTGTTAACTTGTCTAACTGCTCCACATTTATCTTATCTTCAGTAGAAGTTTCTTGTTCTTTCATTTGGCTTTTGTTTTTGTGTTTTACTATTTTGGCTATCACAGTGGGCTTTGGAGCCTGCCAAGTTTTTCCTGTGAGTGTTGGTGTTTTGCTGTTTGTGGCTCCCTCTCCTGGGTTTGAATGAGCGAGGGAGGACCCACGTTAAACAGCACTGTCAAGTCTTACTTTCCTGGTTAGAGTTACTAGCCCAGGAATGGTACAGTTATCCTCTAACTGCTTTTTGCCTGGAGGCTACCAGCAGTGGTTACTTGAAGAGTTTTGGGTTGTCAGTTGAATGAAAAACTCTGTCAGGTGCTCAGTGTTAGGGGATTTCCCGAGGGTGGGGCAGATGCTGGTTGTTAGTGAGCCTCAGTGTGCATTTCAATGGCCCACAGGGTGGGGTTGAATCTCTGAGGGAGGGGCCACTACCTCGGAGGCCCCTCCAAGTCCCGAGTGTCCCCACGCAGTTCCATTCCAGTCTGCCTTCCCTTTTCCCCAGCCCAAGTTGAGTGGCTGTGGCTATTTTAGTGTCTGTCCCAGTTCTGCACTGTGGAGCCGCTTGGGAGTTTAACCCGAGGGTGCAGCTCACAGCTAAGGCCGCTGTTGTCTGTGGGCTCCCAGCCCCCCTCTCACGTCTCCACAATCCTACCAGGATCGAGTCAGTGTCCCTCGTTATATGATCCTCGCAAGCTGCTTTTCTATTTCTTTTTCCCGTCGATTTGTCTGTGTTTTAGTTGTAATTTCAGTTTGGTCCTGGGAGACGGTCTGTGTAGCTTCGATTCACTCTGCCTCCATTTTGGAATCTATGCTGTGAGTGCATGCCTCAAGCAAGATGTGATGATAGCCTCTGCCTCTTGTCTCCGAATTTTGTCTGAAGTCTCCACACTGAGGGTGGCAGTGACAATGACCTCCCATCAGCTGGGCTCCTTCTAGATAGTGTGACAGGGCTTCTGGTCAATATGTTGCAAAAGTTTTTTTTTTTTCTTAATTCTACAAAGCCATATTATAGACTAGAGTAAAGCAATAAGAAGGGGAAAAAAAAGAAAAAAGAAAAAACTGCCCTGGCCGGTTTTGCTCAGTGGTAGAGCGATGGTCCGCGATCCAGAGAGACCCGGGTTCGGTTTCCACTAAGGGCTCGTACCTTGGTTGCAACTTGTTCCAGGCCCTGGTTGGGGTCCTGTGGGTGGCAGCCAGTCGATGTGTCTCTCTCTCTTCCTCCTTCTTTCCTCCTTCTCTTCGTCTCGCTCTATCTGAAGATGAATGCAAAAATGTCCTTGGGTGAGGATTAAACACACACACACACACACACACACACACACACACACACACAATGTAGAGAAACAAGCATGGGAAAGAATAATAACACTTGAAGCAGTAGTTGCTTTATATTATTATGGAGTATACACTGACATAGTAATTACTGTGGACTGTGTTTATTCTAAGCACTTTGGAAATATTAAATCACTCAATACTTATAGTGGCCATATGAAGCATTTCTATTGTTTTGGCTGTTATACAAATAAGGAAACTAAATGATAAAAGGTTAAGAAATTTATCCAACATAACATACCTAGTTAGTGTCAGAGTCAGGGTTCAAGCCTTAGACAATTAGTTTATAGAATCTGTTATTAAACATTATATTATATAATATATTATCATTTATATTATATATTATGATATAGCATTATATTTTGTATATATCAATATAAGCATTATATTATAAATTATTATATAACTATATATTTTTATTTGACATTATATATCAATATTATATAATAGTGTATGTGACACATATTATTATATAATGTTTAATGACAGATTCTGCAACAGAATCCCTAAGGCTTGACCATGGCTAGCTAGGCCTGTGATGTTGGTCAGCTTCTCTAACATTTTAGAGCCCGGCTTTCTTATTTGTATAATAGTCGTAACAGAGCTATTTTACATGACAAAGTTTCCAGTTACCCTTGGTTCTTCACGTACTGGCTTCATTCTCATTAGTCTTCAAAGATCTTTTGACCTAGTTTCTTCCAAATTCCAGAAAATATCTATCCAGTGTCTAACATATTTCTTTAAAAACTGACAAAAACTTTTATTTACTTCCTGAGAAAAAAAGAAGCACCCCCTCCACCCACCATGGAAGAGGGAAATATGCAGACATGCTGACAGTCTTTTATGTGATGTGGGCACTTCACACCATTAGATTGTGTTATCTTTCATGGAAACCTCTGGAAAATAAGCAGCATGGTTCATTTAAAAATATTTATTTTCTACCAGTTTATAACGCAGATACATGTCATTACTATTTCCTTAGTATTGTAAAGTCACTGGGGGAAAAAAAATCTATGTATGACTAGGTTGATTAGAGCATAAATCTAAAATGTCTTTCCAAATCTTGAAATCATGCATGAGGATTGTCTTTATATTGTAGTTGTAAAGGGAGTTAATTTTGGGATACTTTTTAGGAGAAAGTAGAAAACAGTATGCTAACCATTGTGATCTGGTTATTATTTAACAGGAAAGGAGTAAAGGGAAGATAGTATAGGCATGCCCTTTATACAGCTCTGCCAGGAGGCAGCAGTTAACACTCTCTAAGTCTGTTCTCTGCTAATTGATGGGAGAAGGGACTGAACAAAGGCAGTTTAGACACGTGCCCAGTAAGGTTTGAGTGATGTGTGAAGGTGCTTAATTGTCCATCACTCCTGGGAACTGGTAATTGGCCAGAATAGGTGTGAAACCTGAATATTTAAACTCCTGAACAAAGGAAGTCCCCTATCTCTTGTTGCTTGTGCCAGACTTCTGGCTTGCAGGGCTCCCCTGTCCTGATTTGCCCACGTGGCCCATGGCCATGTGGGACCCATATAATGTACTGATGGTCTGGATCTAGCCTGATGCTCACCTCCATCATGGAAAGGAAACTCTGGACACTAGTCCTACTTCTAGCTTTGCTGAACCCACAACTGCTTCTTTTTCAGGACTGGACTAAGGGACATGGAACTTTGTAACCCAAGGAATGTAACTCCAAACAAATAAAATCCTTTACCACATGTATATTCTCCCATGGGGGCTTCTGAAATGCTTATTTCAGCAGCGCCCCAAGAACCTCACTCCCGTGAGTGATGGGGAAACCTGGCCCACTGCTTTCTCCTGCAACACTTCTGCAAAGTATTAAATGGAAGTTTACATAATTTTCATTAAAATAAATTATCAACTATTTTTGGAGAATAAGAAATCTTTTGAACCGCTTGCTACATTTTTTATTCTAATTATATTTGTGTTGCAAAAAAGTGAATAGTAAAACAACACAATTGAATCACCTGCATTATAATGCCCTTAGGAAAGAGTCAATTTGTAGTTCAGCAATTTGTTTTTTCCCTACACTGTTTAATGAACAGCATGCATCCACAATGTGAATGTTCAGGGTTTCTGAGTGCTGAAATCAAATGCATATGCCAAGAACTTTAAATCCATTACCTTTTCCTTTTTGATAAGAGCCTAAAGAAAATGCATCTTACAGTACATAAAATGTTCAGTGGATTTATGTGTTAATTAGAGATATCTAACATTCCTTGATTCTGTGATCTAGCCAGATCAACAGAATTCAATTTATATGAGGATCATTAAAGCTCAAAAATTACTTTTATCTAAACTGTACATAGACACATAACCTAAAGCCTCTTAGCAATTGAAGGCAGTTCTGAATACAAATTTAAAATTCAACTCTGTCACTGATATTTATAATCCAAATTCTTATTCTAAGACCCAGGATAAACAAGCACTCAGTTCTTTTTCTTCCCCTATCCTGTTAGACTCCATTTTAGAATACAGATTCATGTCAGATAATTCTTCAAAATCAAGTTCAAAATCACTTTAAGGTGTATCCTACAACCCTGGTGAAATAGCATTCTCATTTTTTTTTTTTTCCTATTTTCTTTTTTTTAAGAACTGCTGAAATTAAAAAAATCCCATTAAATTTATAAACTCAAAATTCAACTTGGCTATTCTAGTTTTGTTTAATTCCTTCCCTTTCACCTGAGCTCTGCTGTCATTTGGTGCAGAACTGTTCCCTGAGGATGTTTCAGCCACACATTCTCTTACTTCCCTGATGGTCTAATTCCACTGGACTGATCAAAGAAATGACTTTCTTCAAGTAACCAAAACCTATTTGATGTAGCTTAGGCAGAAAGTGAATTGTAGAAAATGAGAAAAATTACTTTCTTCTGATTATCACTGATTTGCATCACAGAATCTCATAAAGGTCCACTGCATGACTTAATTGGCAAATATCCAGAAAAAAAATTTTTGAAACACTTGAAATTTCTTGAATAATTTCTATATTTTTTCCTATTCAATTTGTAATTTCCTACTCTGAAAATTACTTTTCCCTGAATATGTGTTCTCTTTATTCTGATTGATTTTTCCCTCTCAGAGTGATTGGCCTATCTTAAAGGTTATTACTATATATCCCCTCTTCCCTCCCAAATTCACTTAAATGGTCTTAAGTATGGCTTTTGGAATATGACCCCTCTCCTAGTAAGTTTCAGGTTTATTTTATTTTATTTTTTCATATTAGAATCAACTGGGGAGACTTTTAAAATATCCTAATGCCTAGGCCCTACCCCATTCCCATTAAATCAGAATCTCCATGGTCTGAGATGAAGAGGCAAGGGAAAAAAGGAACAGACTTTAAAAAAAAAAATTCCAGGTGACTCCACCATGCAGCAAAGTTTCAAATCTAGCTCCATTTGTGGTTGTAGTCCTGTGAGGAATTAAAGGCAGATAGTTATGACTGCCAAAGAAAGCAGCTGTCAGCACACTAATCATATATAATTATATAAAATAAAGTACGGTTATATGATTGTAACACATGCGGGGAATTATCAGCAAAGAATATGAGTGACCATATTTGCATTTTAAAAACAGTATCTTAGTGGAATTGTCAGGGAATTCCTGGAGTGTAGGAATACTGGAGAAAAGAACATTTATTCAGAAAATTTTCTAGATTTCCAGGTAAGAAAAAAGGACATGTAATAAGATAAGGAGAGTTGTTTCATGAGGAAGAAAAGAATTTTAATTTTTTTTTTATCTTTTTAATAACGAAAATTTGGAAGAATGAGAAAGAGCAAAAGATATACTGATTGGCTTACATTGCTCTATTTATTGGAAGGAAATTCAGTACGAGATGTCATGAATTCAAGTGTGTATTTCCTGTATATAAACTTTTAAAGTATTTACTTTGTTTTCCCTGTGGTTTTAAGATTTTTAAAAGTTTGTATTTCAATAGAATAATTTTAAATATCTTAGTTACTTTTCCTGTTCAAGCATAAGGGACATATTATTCTGCACAAATTAAAGACATGCAGATGGAAAACAAATACAAAACTAACTACATGTACAATGAAATAGCTCCATTGATTGTCAAAAATTTCTGACTATAAATGAAAATATTGGTCTTATACCAATTCTGTTTAAATTTCTCTAATGAAAATGTTTCCATACTTTGTATCACTGCCAAAAGTCCTGGTTGAATAAGATATTTTTAACCGCCTCCTAATCCTGGTTATTATCTGCTAATCTTTTCGTAAATTAGAAATCAGAACTAATTCACTACCCTTTAAATACTTTATTCTAGCTCAGTTGCTTGCTTCTTTTTGTATTACCCTGAAATCCAGTTCTTATAATTCATTAACTAATATGTTTGGGAAATGGTCCATTTTAAAATCTCGTCTTTGAGATTTACCTTGCAGAGGAGCATGTAAGAGTCTGATGAGTGATTTCTTTTTTTTTCTTCATTTTCTTAAAATGTAAAAATCTAAAATTTACACATGGATAACAATACTGGATTGAGATGCAGAAAATGTCCTCATCTAGAAAGTTTCTTAGTCCTCTCATCAGTTAGTATTACTGCTCCCTACCTCAATATAAGGTTAGCCACCATTCTGCCTTCTATCACGGTAGGTTAATTTTGACAATTTTGAATTCCACATAAGTGGAATCATACTGCTTCGCTTCTTTTGGTCTGACCCTTTTTATTACTATTACATACAGGAGAAGATTAACCTATATCACGACAATGAAATTGACCATTCAGTCTACTATAGACATTTGGATTAGTTCAAATTTTGGCTATTTTGTAACACATCACTATGAACATTCTTGGAATTTTGGTGGGCATATATAGCAATTTCTCTTCAGCATGTCCAGGAATATGATTATTGCATCACAGGCTATTGTATGCTTTAGATTTGCTAAGTTCTGATTTGATTTCTACATCAATTAAAGAAGAAACAGAAACCTTACCAATACTGAGATTTCCTATACACATAAATGATGTTATCACTCTACTTCAGTCTCCTCTTCTTTAGCAAAGTTTGCAATCTTTCATCTAGAGGTTCTGCACATCTTTTGTTAAATTTATTCTATTTGATATTATTGATTCTATTGTACGCAATATTGCTTATTGATTTTATTTTCAGCTTATTCCTTGTTGAAATAGGGAAACAATTGATTTTTATAGTGATCTTGTATTTTGATACTTTGCTATTTTCACTTATAGGACAAAATAGCAAAACAAACGCAGCTAACAATTAATATTGTGAGCCACAGACTCAACTCAGATGTCTGACAGAACAGAATGTGAGATTTGAGAGACGTGCAGTATATATGGCATAGATAATATCTATGGAAGACAAACCGGCCTCATCCATGACTGATTTTAGAATGCCTTCCAGAGAATATTAATGAGAGAAGAAAATGGAAGTTATAGTAACACAAAAGATATAAACACCTTTTTATTAAAGAAAAATGCAAATCCTCTAATGAAAGACTAAGTGGGTTCAGCAGGAGTCACAAAAAATACATTCTAAAGGAAGTCTGTTGTTATTATAGAATATTTAAATTCTATAGTGATATTTAACATTTAGTAATTAAACATTCTTCATAATTTTATGCAACATAAGATACCGTAAGTTAATGGGAAAATATCTAAAATCTCCAAGAAATCAAATATAATCTCAACTTTCAAGAAAAATTAAAAATTACAATTTCAGCATTATTTTTAGAATATTCTCAAAATACTCTACAGAAAGATGCATTCAGTAAGGGTGGAGTTTTCTCTCTCTAAACAATTACATGCATGAAATTTAAGAAGAAGAAACATAAGGTCAATAAATGATTGAAACTTTGGAGAAAGAAATGAGTGACTAGAGTTCTCTAAGTGGCAATAGATAATCTTCTATTTAAATGGTCAGTTTGCTGAATTAAAATAGACTCAGCACCAAGATATCATAACTATCCTTAGTAGTCAATGTCCAACCTATTGTAAATGGATATCCAGTGACTAGGAGATCCTTCACAGCCAATCTCTTAGTCTCTGATCAATAAAATCCCCATAGAAAACCCATTATATATTACTTTTTTATATTAAATCTCCACCTTCCAGAAATGATGGGAATTAACCATTAGGGTGGGAATGGTGGTAAGAAGGGAAAACCTCGCTCTATGAAGCAGACAGAGTAGAGCAGAAACAATTGAGAACTGTCCATTAACCTGAGCAGGAGAAGATAAACCATCACTAGAGTGTATACTGTTTTAAATGTTCTTACATACTGTTTTTGTTTTTAGTATTTCTCTAATATATATATATATATATATATATATATATATATATTATTGATTTTTAGAGGAAGACAAAGGGAGAGGGAGAGGGAGAGGGAGAGGGAGAGGGAGAGGGAGAGGGAGACAGAGAAACATTGATTGACTGCCTCCTGCATGCCCTACACTGGAATCAAGTTGCCAACTCCAGAATGTGCCCTCACTGAGAATTGAACTGGGGACCTGTTGGTGCCTTGGATGATGCTCAACTGAGCCACATGGGCCAGGGCCATTTTTAGTATTTTTAATACATTTGAACTTTTTTTTATTGTATGCATATGAAGTTATCTTGATTTTTACGCATTTAGCCAATTTAACCAATAAAATCTACTGAATATACGCTGATTAACATAAAGATAAAATATATATTTTATACAAAATTTTCATAAATACAGTATTTATTTCTCTACTATAACATTATTTTGACTACTGGTTTTTAATTTTTTTCCCCAAGACTGCTGGTATTTAAAGTGTATTTTTTTAAATGGTAAAGAGAGTCCACCCTCACTATTTATTTTAATAATAATGCTAAAGTAAATTATTTTTGTTTTGTTTTTTTACCTCAGGTAAATTTTCCAACAGACTTCTTTATTTTATTGTTTTAAGTATCATATTTGAAGACACTATTCACACTGAGATGTATACTCTCTGAAAATCAGATAAAGCACAAGTTTAAAATGAGAAAATAAAAAGCTAAAATGAGACTGTTATAATTAGATTTTTTCCAGAGAATCTTAAAGACAGGGATACTGAATGGTGTATCCCCCACTCTGCTTTATCCTGCTGACATGTTAAATGTCATACATCTCTGTGGGGTCAGAGTATTGACCTATGTTCTCACTATGTGCTACTAAAGTGGTCTCTAAGGTCACTTATTATTGGTTTCTTTACTGTCCATGCTCTTGGTTCTTTTTCCAAATATTCATGGACAGTATGGGCCCTCTAAGATTCAGGCATTTCTTCACTTTGTCCCCAACTTCAATCTGTCCACCTGTATCAATGAAATCACCTCATCTTGAACTACAACAATCCCAAACACCCAGATTCTTCATTTTCAGGTAACTTCAGATTTTCTCCTCCTTTGATCACATTATATTATGTAAAAACTTCTAGACTGTGTGTGTGCTTTGCGCAGGCCATTAAAAAGCCAGGTATATTACTAAATGTGGAATCTTGAAGCGACTCTACATGGATTTAAGGTATTCTATCAGATAATCTCCTCAAATAAAAAGAAGAGTCAAAGATTTTCTCTGCTTTCACTATTTTCTACCCCACTAAGCCTCAAGGGGCAGAAATGTTGGATTTTTTTTTTTTTCTCACTGGAGGATATTTTCCTATTTATCTTCAGGCAGAGAAAGAGAGAAACATCGACATGAGAGGGACACATGGACTGGTTGCCTCCTGCACGACCCCGACCAGGGCCGGGACAAACCGCAACTGAAGAACGTGCCCTCGGCTGGAATCGAACCCGGGACTCATTGGTCTGCGGGCTGACACTCAACCGCTGGGCCAAATCGGCCAGGGCGGAAATGTTGGATTTTTTTTTAAAAAAGAACCTTTGTCATGACTTTCCAACTTCCTTTTTTCCACCTACTCTACCAGAAAGACACTTGATCTTTTTTCTTCCTTCCTGGTAGGAAAGACCTTTACATTATACCCTCCTCTTTCCTAGTGATATCTGCCTTATGCTTGCCCCGGACAATAATGGCCAAAGGGCTACAAAAAAAGAACATTTTGCCAAGAAAAGAAATGCATTGAGAATTATTTCAAAATTATATTACCACTATACATAAAAATAGCAACCTCAACACCTTCCAGTATTTGATGGGCTAGAAATGATAAGTAATATATAAAAAGGGCAGTTTATACAACCTCACATAGTCACCCTTTTTTCATTCTCTGTACATTTTGTCATTTTAATTTTTATTTTATAATATTACCTTCTTACTACTTTTGGATATCGTAAATTAAGCATTTAAATTAATGCCTTGAAGGCTAGTATATGAAATATTGAAGGCCAAATGAGGGTGTCATAGTGTCATTGTAAAATACAACATAAAAGCAAGATTTGCCCACAATAAGCAAATTGTTTCATGCACACTATGCATATTATGTATAATATTGTGATTCTTCGAGTGATATGGAGTTTTCCTTTTTAATTTTTTTGCTACTATACTGTTAAACAAATGGGAAAGAAGGAATAAGTTAATAATGGTAGGACCTCAGTTAAAATAAAAAGATCTGTTGAGATTTTTACTTCTCTAACATTCCATATAAATTCTTGAAATTAAAGGATAAGCATTATTTGTTTTTATTATTGCTGAAAGTATTACAAATGTCCCCCTTTTTTCCCTGTTGACCCCCTCCTTCCCATTCCCACACCCTTCCTGCTTTCCCCAACCTTATGTCTATGTCCACTGGTTGTACATATAAAAGGATAAGCATTGCCCGGCTGGTGTTGCTCAGTGGTTAAGCATCGACCCAGGCATCAAGAGGTCGCCAGTTCAAATCCCAGACAGGGCACAAGCCCAGGTTGTGGGTCTAATTCCCAATGGGGGGCATATGGGAGGCAGCCAATCGATGTTCTCTCTCATCGATGTTTCTATCTCTCTCTCCCTCTCCCTTTCTCTCTCTCTAAAAAAACTAATATAGAAAAATAAATAAAAATAAATAAAAGCATAAGCATTAAAACAGATATATATGATACTCATGTGTTCTCTGAGTAGAAAGTGGCTTCTTAACATAAGGTTTCAGATAAACCAAGAAAGGACATAAACTATAGATTTGAGAATTTAATATTGAAAATACATTTTATATCAAATAAAGCATAATCAACATAAAAGCAAAATACCCTGAGAAAGATTTCTAGGATATATATGGGAGGCAGATTTAAATATATACATTTATATATATATTTATATGTATATATATTATATATTTATATATATATTTATATATACTTAGTCTGTAAAAATTATATACTTCAATAGAAAAATAAGCAAATTTTATAAGTCCAGAAATGCAAATCTAATCTCAAATTAGCATATTGAAAATATTCACCACTAATTTTAGGAACAATGATGGGAGAGATACTGAAATTCTCTCAAGATACTGACATATGAGAAATAAAATAACCTTAAATTGTCAAACTAAAATAGTTACACACAATAGTCCCAGCAGTTATATCTTAAAAAGCAATAACAACAAAAACACACAGAAAACAGTTGGACTGCTCTGTACTGAATGTATTTACATGCATAAAAAGGAGAATGTGTTAAAAGTAAAATGTGGCTACCCAGTTATTGTAAAAATGACAAATAATTTTATAGAGACCAATTTTGGTGGTGTTAATACAAATCCTCCCAAGAATAGAATGGTGCTCTTTACATCTAATATGTTTCCATGTTTTAACTCAATAAACTCAAATTATGAGGATACCAGAAATACTGCCAGTAAAATGAATAAATTAGACTGTCTTAATATGAATCCCTACTCAAGCTGCAATATGATTGAAATTAGATAACATATATTGTATGTCTACATGGAATAAAAATACCTTTTTTGAGCTGGCACCACTGTCTAGTATGTCTGAGAGTTATATTTCTGACAGATGATTAGACTGACATTCTTAAGCGGAGTGTCCTTGTGCAGCTTGTTAGCTTACGGGAACCCCATGTGTGATACACTCTATGACATTGCCAAGATTGATCTTCTGAGTCCGTAGCTGGGGTCCTAACCCAGTTTAGTGTTGGTTTACCCAGATAAATATACCGTTGGAGGAACTGGTCAAGATGTTTACCTAATCACCTCTCTTTCCCTGGAGACTCTTCTTGGGGTAGCTGGATACCATACTCTGGGGGACACTCTGCTGGACCTATTAGGGGAAGGATGCTGAAAAAGGCAATTGTATACTTGCCCCTGGGAAGAAAATTATTGGAGAAATTTTTCAATAGGTGTCTATATTCCTGTACTTCTTGTTCAGAGGCATCGATAGCTTTTGTTCCAGGATAATCTTTCAAGGATTTTTTTATATTAAAAGAAGTCTTAGGAGATAGAGATAATGTCTTCCTCTGGATCAGAGGACAGATTTGTTTCCTGACCAGAATAATAAAATTAATGTCTCTCTCCTGGGTAAAGTGTGGACTAGTTTTTGGCAGTGGACACAAATTTTTTGGAAAGGGTAATATTGTCATTTTCACTCTACAAAGACATATGTGTTCTTTAAAAAGCACTGCATTGTGAAAAAGTATGCAATAAAAGCCACAGAGATTATGGAAAATAGTGTTGGATGCACAGTAATCAAACTTCCCTCAGTGTCTCATTAGCAACAACAAAATAGCCACATAATAAAAACTGTAGCACAATTGAATGCATGTTGCATAGTTAAGAAGACTACAAATAAATATGCCACCTCACCTTGAAAATAAAGTTTGCTTGTGAATGTGGATTTAATACTGTACTCTCTGTATGAAAGAGGAAGAAGACAGAAAGAAAATAGAAAATGAGTGAGAGAGAGCTAAAGAGAGAACAGAATGGAACAATGCATTGGAGGCAGAGAAGAAAGGGGGGGCATAAAAGAGGGTGACAGGCCCAGATGGCTGCCAGAAGAGTTGTAGCCTGATAGTTGTTGCCAAGCAGCGGAAGGCAGAGCCTCTGAAATCAGACAGGCAATGTAACACAGATGTGGATGAGCGCTGCTCTTCCTTACGTGGCATGCTACTGGGTGCATTTTGTTTTGTGTATTTCTAGGTATCTTGGTTCAGCTGTGTGCAGTTTTCTGCATTCACGTAATGATTCCCACAGATGAAGTCACACATAAGCATGCAGAATATGTGTTATGATCCAATTATTCCCTGATAGAACAATATTTTAGGAAAATATTTTTTAAAACAAGTGTTATAACAGATCTGATTGTATTCATCATAAAAAAGGATGGGGAAAGAATGTAGATATACTTGTATAAAACCATCACTATTGCTGGGAGGAACAATATTATGACTACATAATAAAACTAGGTGTCTTCTGGTGAAATAAAACCAAGAGTATCTTAACTACTAAAACCAGGAGCTCATTTCAAACAGTATTTTCTATAGAGACATAGATGGAGGTCAGCCACACTTTAATTATTAGACAACACTCATTTTATACTCTTTTATTCAGCTGTTATGGTGAACAAGAAAAGATGTTAAGATGAATAAATTGCATCATTTTGTTTAAAACTGGGAAGGAAATTGCATCCAAAAAATAAATAGTTTAATAAATTAAAGCCATATTTTCTTGGTTTATATCTGTCTCATTTAATTTTTCTTAAGAAAATATTTAAATCATTGATCCAAAATATTTTTTTTCAGCGATTAACATGTTCTGAGACATTTCCTAATTTCTTCAGCTCATGCTTTTTTTTTTTCAAAATATAAAAGCAAATAGCCTCTAAGGTCATGTTGGTTTCAGATTCAACGTAAAATATAAAATATCTGATAACTTTATTTTGTTAATTCAAGGATTCTAATTTTTCATCTTATAACCATCTAACACAACAGGAAATAAAGATGAATCTGATAATGTGACTCTTGACAATTTTAGCCCTATCCACAGTCAATACTAATTGTAGCCTAATGGATCTATAGTCAACATCCCCTCATTTCAACACAATTAGCAATAGCTCTTCACTTTTACCACGGTGCCCTGTTGACCTTAAATAGTCTGTGAGAGGAACTACTGCTACAGGTCTGCTGGGATTACACAAGCATGAAACCTGCTGTTTCTGTCAGCAATCACTTTAAAGGGAAAAAAAGACATATATTGGCACTGGTTCTTCTGGTAGACACCTTGTATATTTCACTTCAGTTTCAATTTCATTTGGATCTGCATGAGCTTCAAACCAGGTGAAAATCATTTCATTATGGCCCAGCAGGGATACAAAATAATTTCACTGATGCCCAGGTGGTTTGTAAAATGTGACCACTGGTTTTGCATGACGGCAGCTTTGGAAATCAAAGCTTTACACATCTTGATTACATTTATATTAAGCTATGCAGTAAGGTCACACAAGTTGTACCCAAGTTAATGATCACACTGTAATTCTGGAACAATCTCAAATTTATAGTTAGTAAGTAGTACTGGTTTGCCAGTGTTACCTGCCATCGGCCTCACCTGGTGAGTATTTGGGTATAAGATAGAGCTGTATAGTCCATGTTCCGAAGTCTTTACCACAGAAGTTTGAGAGTATAATGCATTATTTGCCACATCACTTATAAATTCTTCTTCTGTATGTCAAATCACTTTCTGTCTGCAACCTAAACTTAACAAAATGTTAGTAGTCATAACATTTTGATCATTTCACTTGTTTAACAAGTTTTTGAATAGTGGACATGGCCTTTGAAAACAATGTTTTCTCTTCCATTTTTTTTCTTTCTTGCTACAGCTTTTCAAGTCATATAAAAATTAGGGTGACAAAATTAAGTACATATTTAACATAAATACATAATTAATACATGTATCTATACATTATTAAATTTTCATTATATTAAAAGGACAAATAAACTTAGGTTGATTCCATTTGACCTACCTCTCTTCCATTTGGGAGTTAGCTATAAACACATATTAATTTCATGAATTCTCTAACAGGCATAATTGCTAGCTATATTTTGGTTTCCCCAAAGCACTGGAAATAAATATGGAGAAAGGAAAATAGGAACTATCACTTTTCATTCACTTTGTATTTCTAAATTTATGAGAAAAAATATATAAATCAATTCTTTTAATTCATTTTATACTATATTCTACCACATGAACCATAGAAAACAACCTTCTATACTTTAAAAACTCTAAGTATGTGCCTGTTATCTAACCAAAATAAAGGCCACACTCAGTATAGTTGTTTGTATCCCATTCATGCCAACAAGTTGTTTTAGATTATTTCCCAGATCTCTGCATGTTTTACAATTCCACGATCGCTGAATGCTTAAATGTTAAATGTTACATGAACTTTTCTTCAACTACTTACAGGAATACATTTTCCACTGGTCTCATTTATGTCAAGTTCAAGTCTTAATTTCTTCTTGAATAAATAGTTTCTATGAAATTCTCAACTGCCTTCCCATCCTTACTCTGAATCAAAATCCCTCTTATTAATATTACTTGTCACCTCCTCCTTCAATATTAATTCAAGAAATATCTGTTTAGGGTCTGCTATGTTTCAAGCACAGTAATAAGTGTTGTGTAAACAGATGTACATGAAAAGTTTCCATTCTCAAGAACTTTACAGATGATGAAAAGGACGTGGTATGCTTATTAACACAGATTTGGATCATAATAAAAATTATGGTCAGTCTCCAGCAGAAGAGGAAAGGAGTGTGAAATCAGACTTTACATGGAAGGTAATTCTAGCACTGAGTTGAAAAAAAAGACTGTGCTACCTCAAGGGTGAACTTTCTTATCTGCAGAAATGAACTGCATTTACACTGGAATCCCTGAATCTCTGAGTGTCCAGTTCCTCCCTAATTAACTTATTCAGGTCCTTGCTCTTTGCAAGAAAATGTCAGCATTTTAAAATTTGACATTTTAAAAGAACCAGAGCATTTTGATATCAAATCAAATATATTTTAATTAAAATTAGTCCATGAAATGTCACAAAGATAAGTGAGACAAAAGAGTCTACTTTTCTTCCCACAGTTGCAAAAAATGGTTTAATAAAGAAAAATAAATAAATAACTGTGTGTAAGAAATTATGTTACTATCTTTTACTGCTTGAGGAGAGGCATGTAGCAGGCTAAAGCTGCTAGAGTTATCATTGTAAGTAGCTAGTTATAAATATTAGTACTAGGACGAGAGCAAAGGAGACGCAAGGCACTAGAAGCATAGTCATCTAGGTAGCCTCACCTGGAAGCTGCAACTTCACACTCCCCAGGAAACCACTGGTCCATTCCGTACAGATCCCTGGGGAAAAGAATCCAACAAAGGCGGAGATGGGTGCATGTGCAGTGAAGTCTGGGTGACATAGAGGAGATGCTTGCCTGTCAGTCTAACATGGGGAAAAGTTAACTGGCTAGGGTGGGTAGAGCCACTGCAAGCACAGGAAATCCTGAAGGGTTAACTGGTTAAGCTCCTAGTTCTAAATCCCAGAGTTCTCTCTCTCTCTCTCGCTTCATTCTTGCCCACTTTCTCCTCTCTTGCTCTGTGACCTGCACTTGCCCATCTGCCTGGTCCTCTCATCATAGCCATGTGACCTTAAGCAGCCTCGTGGCTCAGAGCCATGTGGACCTCATGCACACAGGATGCTGGACTGGACTGGACTCTAATATGAAAATGGAGACTCTGGGAAGTGGCCTTAATTCTTGTCTGCAAAAGACAAACTTAGACTTTTTCCACTGCAGGATGGAGGGGAACGCGACACTGCAACCTAGAGATTTAATTCCCTGAAAATGAAGAGCACTCATCTTCTCCACTTCCACCTCAACAGGTGGGGGCAGAGAGGGCACCCCACTGATACCACTAGAATGTCTTAATTTATTGGGTCAGTGTAATTAAAAAAATTTGGGGGGGGAATATAACATTCAATTACAATTTTTGACTTTTACCCAGCAACAGAATCATGCTAAATCACAAAAGATATAAACAAACACCATCTGGAAATTACTCTGGTTTTTGAAGAAAAAAAAAAAAAAAAGATTAGAAAGTCATAATGTCAAAACAATGCGTAGTTTTATAAATTGAAGTTTATCTTTATGACAAACTTATTATATTTTCCTTATTTTACTTCAGACAGGTGAAAGTATATTAAAAACCCACCCCCAGACACAGATCAGGCCTGAGGAACACCTGAGGAGGCGGGAAACAGGAGGATGCGGTTTATGAAAACTACCCATCTGTAAGACTGTGGATAATTGAAACACTGCTGCTTTTGTGTAAGGAAATTTCATTTTATGTTACTTTCACACACATCTGCCACTGTAAGTTCAAAAGGGCAAGGGTGTCCTATTCATACCTCACTTCTACACACAATCACACTTTTGGAATACTTGAGTCATTAACTCAGCAGAAACTAAACCTGTCTGGCACCACATAGTAGTATAAAGTGTGATCTCTATCAGGATACGATTACTATCTGCATTTGATATCTAGTTATTCTAGATATTATAACTTAAAGCTTTCCTTTTTTTTTTTTGCCACTGACATAAACTCATTTATTCTTACTTCAAAATATTTTAGCACAATTTTCAAAATTGTGGTACAACCTCTGCCTTAGAGATTCATTGGTGTAAGACAATGAAATACAGAAAAGGATGAAACTGAGAGACAAGGCCAGTCCCGTGCAATCCCTAGACAATGAATGGTCTTTCAGAATGTAGAAAAAATGTACAACTTCATAATGTCTTTCAGCATATTGCAGAACGTAGTCTTGATAAAAGATCAGAGCTATTCACACGCATTAGCACTGCTACAAATATGCCTGTGGGGCAAAGCAGCTCACTCCCTGAAAAGTTCATAACCTTTCAACTTAAAAAAATAAAAACCTGAGAAAGATTCAGTGTCAGTGTCATCTAGCACGGATGATAACTCTGGCTCTGAAACTCAGCACTCTGTGTTTCCCTCCGCCATTCTCTCTCCCATTTTTGTTTTTTTATAGAAGTAATCGTCCTCCTTACACTTCACTCTTCTCTAGATCCACAGGTCCACACAGCAGGCTCTGAATAATGTTAGGAGAGAAAATGTCCTAGTGAAGGATCGGTGTTGTTATTTTATTTTCATACTGGTGTATTGCATTTATTATCATGGTGGGTATTGTCTATAAAATGATAAGGCCATAATCTTATCATCAACTATTATTTCTTAAAGGAAATTTAGCTTTGATTTATGCAGTTATTCTTGTATATGCCATTTTCTTCAGAAACTAACTATAATGCACCACTGTGTGGTTACTCAATCACCGGCTCTGTTCAAATGCAAACAAATGATGGTATCGTCTATCAGCTGCTTTCTTAAAATCAAATAGGTGTGGGAACAAAAGGACATATTCAGTCCCCTGCAGAGAAGACCTACATATGAACATGACGGCTTTCCAAACTTGTGGAAATATTAAGAATCACAATTATAAACTTATAAAACATTAAGAACTATTCGAGTGTTTCATATTTTAAGTATGACACCTAGATGACTCCATTAGACTTATCTGAGATGCTTATTTATGTTAGCTGATTTCTAAGTCCAACTCTAGACCTATCGAATCTGAGTAACTGGAGTATCTGAATTTATAGTGATTTTTCCAGATGCTTCTAATTCACTCTAGATTGAGGATTGTTAGATTTATAAGAAGGCTGTGGCTTCTAATGCAACCCAGTGCCTATTAAGTCCACAGGTATGTGAGTTCTGAAGGGGTGGCCACAGAACCATTGTCAGACCTTGATAGTTCATGAGTCAAGGTCCTCCTCGGCCACAAGACACTTAGAGCACTGAGCATCCACGTTGAGGGTATCACTGACTAATTCACAAGTGTTGCTAGGTCTCAGCAGGGGAGGGAAAATTCTTAAAGCATTTATCTGACAATATAGGCAGTCCTGTTTGTTTCCCTTGACATTTTTCGGTTCAGAATGAATTATAAAATTTGCTCTATTGAAGACATTTAAAGCATAATTTAATTAGGCTTGTGACTAACTAATACATTGAGTGCATTATTAACACTTAATTATTAATGCTGAAAGAATTGTACAAATTTAGGAATTATGTTCAAAATCTTCAAAATTATACATTACATGTATATAGGTTTTAACTCTTCATTCAACTAAATTAAAACATGTATTTTCAACACTAGACAAACTTGCTGAAAACATTCACACCATGGAAAATACATTGGTAAGTATAGAAATTGTACCTTTACTTACATTACAATTTGAAAAGAAAAACATGATTTAAGTCATTTTTCTCCTAAAGCTTTATGTGTGGACTTGTCTCTCTCCTGTTAAATTCAAGATCTGTGAATATACTACTTTACTGATTGTCCAGACCAGTTTTTTGCCCTTTGTGATTTTCTCCCTGTCCATTTTACAAGCTGTATCTCCTCTATAGGTGGTCCCTGTCCAATCTTAAAGCATATCAGGAAATTACTACCAGCTTTGACTCCTGGCCCCATATCAATTCCCTGAATTCTATCGGGTTTCTTGGTTTCTTTCCCATTTCCTCATACTCTGTTTTTAACAAATTTGACTATTTCTCTTTATTGATTTCTCATATAATGGTTTGTGAGGTTTCAGTTTTTAAAATGCAGGGTTATTTCTTATTGCTCTATCACTATCAAGGGTCATGGGTCAATTCTAGTCTTGCGCAGTCCAACATAAGTTCTAAAGGCCTGTACTGAAGATTTGCTTAACACATAAAACAGAAGATAAGTAGAAAATGATATTATAAACTTTTCCTTCCTGAGAATATACTATTTTTTTTTTCTTTTTGAGACTTGCTAAAACAAAAATACTTGTGAAAACAAATTATTTTTTCTAAAAAAAGAGATCGGTGCTAAACGTGTTTTATTCTGTAATGCAAATTTGGCAGTTCTTTCTACTTTTTGACAAAGTGGTTAAGCTTTCAAGAAATTAGCACACCAGTCTTTCCACTCTAGAACAGATGAATAGCTTGGCAGTGAAATGAAGACATTTATTGCATTTTTTGTATTCCACTGAGCTCAATAACAACTGCTTAAAAAACAAAAATAAAATCTTGAGAAAAAGTGACTCTTTATTTCTAGTATTGAAATATAAAATTTATACAATAGGGATATTCCTAGGGTCCTATCTCCAGCTTACAGAATTAAAATTTCTATTAGAACCTATCCATATTTAGCTTGTTTGTAAAATAAACAAAATATTTACAAAAGCATCATGTTGATAACTTACCAGGCTATAAGATTTCAGTGGAATTGCTTAATATATTGCATAGCCTTTAATAGTCCTAGTGTATTTTGACTGAAAGATACACAAAGAATCATGGCTACTATAATGAATGTATACTCAATATAAAATATGTTCTTAAATGTATTGTGCAGTTTTTAAATAAAGTTAGTCATATATATGCATTAGGCAACAAAAATTCATTGAATGGTTTCTATGCAAGAAAGATTCCTATGTATTGGTCAGTGTATGACCTTATGGAACTCAAAGGAGAAGAAATGTCAATTAAAAATCACTGTGATACATGATAAATGCTTTGCTAGTGGAATATCCAAGAGGACATGTAAGCATAGAAGACATTTGTTTAAGTCTCTCAGGATAGGGAGATTAGCAATTACCTGGTCAGATAGATCTGACTAGGAAAAAATGGGCTATAATTTAAAGGGTCAATATGTGGAAAGAAAAGAAACATTTTTCAGGATGATTCTATAGTTGAAAAATTATCAAGGAATCATATAGATTTATATACATACAAAATGAAAAGTAGTGTTTTAGAATTGGGATGTGCAGTGTCAAAAGACTTCTTAGTGGGAAGTAAAGGTAAAAAAGTTATCTGGAACCTTTGTGACCCTTAAGGGAGTTTAAACTTAGGTCATAAACCTCCTAAGACATAGTAAAAAGATAACTGATTGATCAAATTTTGTTTCAGAAAACAATTCTGCAAGCAATGGTGATGATAGTTTCCAAGTAATAATCCTTGAGGAACACAAGATTGTTAAGATGCTTTTCTAATAGCAAAGGCAAATGATTTTTAAAAATAAAAGAAATATGCTCTGGCCAGTTTTGCTCAGCAGTTAGAGCGTCGGCCTGTAGTCCAGAGAGATCCGGGTTCAGTTCCCGCTAATGGCACGTACCTCGGTTGCAGTTTGTCCCCAGCCCTCGGTTGCAGTTTGTCGTGTGGGTAGCAGCCACTCGATATGTCCCTTTCACGTCGATGTTTCTCTCTTTCTCTCTCTTCCTCTCTCCCTCCCAGTCTATCTGAACAAAAAATGGAAAAAATGTCCTCGAGTGAGGATAAAAAAATAAAAGAAATATGGCATTTGGTTTTGATAGGAATTACGTTAAATCTATAGATTGCTTTGGGTAGTATGGACATTTTAATAATGTTAATTCTCCCAGTCCATGAACATGGTCTATGCTTCCAATTACTTGTACCTAACTCAATTTCTTTCTTCAGATTCCTATTAAGTACCAATGGAATATTTCACAGATCTAGAACACATATTCCAAAAATTTATATGGAACCAAATAAGAGTCTGAATAGTCTCTGTAATCTTGTGAAAGAACAAAATTGGAGGTATCACAATATCTAATATCATGCTATACTACAAGGCCATTGTAATCAAAATAGTCCAGTACTAGCACAAGAACAGGCATGTATATCAATGAAACGGAACAGAGAGCTCAGAAATAAACCCATTCCAATATAGTCAATTAATATTGAACAAAGGAGGCAAGAGCACACAATAAAGATAGTCTCTTCAATAAATGGTATTGGGAAAACTGGACAGATCCAGGAAAAATAATTAAACTAGACCACTGAGTTATACCATACACAAGAATAAACTAAAAATGAATAAAAGACTTAAATGTAAGTCTCAAAACAATACAATTTTAGAAGAAAACATAGGTAGTAAAATTTCAGACATTTCTCATAGCAATATTTTTGCCAGTATATCTCCTAGAGCAAGGGAAACAAAGAAAAAAATAAATAAATAAACATATGGAACTACATCAAATTAAAAAGCTTCTGCACAGCAAAAGGAACCATCAACAAGATGAAAATGGAACCCAGTTTCAGAGAACATATTTGCCAATGATATATCTAATAAGAGGTTAATTTTCAAAATATATAGAGAACTTATAGAACACCAGAAAGACAAACAATTCAAATAAAAAATGGGCAAAGGACCCGAATAGACAGTTCTCCAAAGAGGACATACAGATGGCCAACAGGCATTTTTAAAAAAAAGCTCAATGTCACTAATCAGAGAGATGCTAATTAAAACCAAAATGAGATACCTCACACATGCCAGAATGGCCACCGTCAATAAATCAATCAACAACAAGTCCTGGCAAGGATGTGAGGAAAAGAGAAACCCTGTGCACTACTGGTGGAATGAAAAATGGTGCAACCACTGTGGAAAACAGTATGAAATTTCCTCAAACAGTTAAAAATGTAACTGCCTTTTGACCCAGTGATTTCACTTCTGAGAATATATCCAAAGAATCCCCAAACACCAATTTGAAAGAATATATGCACTCCTATGTTCATAGCAACATTTTTTACGATAGCCAAGATCTGCAAATAGCCCAAGTGCCCATCAGTAGATGAGTGAATAAAAAAAAACTGTGGTTCATTTACATAATGAAATACTACATGACCATAAAAGAGAAGAAACTATTACCTTTTGCAATAGCATGGATGGACCTGGAGATTATTGTGCCAAGTGAAATAAATAGAAACAGCATCATGGATATATGGAACAAACTGACAGCTGCCAGAGGGAGAAGTATAGGTTTATGGTTGCTACAGGTTGACTAGATTTCTCTGCATATAGAATTACTGGATAAATGAAGGTGAAGGGATTAGCTAAAGAACATACATGCATAACTCATAGACACAGACAACAGTGTGGTTATGGCCAGAGGGAAGGAGGGGTAAGTGTGTGGGAGGTTGGTCAAAGTAGGAGAAAACAGACCCATCTGTAATAGTGTAATCAATAAAAATAAAGTAAAAAAAATTAAAATAAAAAAAATAACAGAAAAGAATTATATTTGAATCATAATTTAAAACAAGATAATACTGCTTAACATTCTGTAATTAATTGACTGCTTAAATGAGTAAAAATAAACATACAAATAAACAAGAATGAATAAATCTCTTTTACTGCTAGAAAAGTTAGGAAATGTTCTGTATGGTAGAATAAAAGGGATTAAAGCTGTGCATGCATGACCTGTTGCCTGAAAATCTGAGTACCAACAACTCCTCCACCCCTGTAAATGCATACTAGTCTTCTCATCAAGACATACAGTCTTTCCTTCCTCATAATGAATATAGTCTGGTCTTGTAATTTTTATTGACCTTATAAGAATTATATTGCAGTACATAAGAGTTACACAAATTGAAGGTAATGAATATGTATCTCCAATTATAAATAGATGAGCCATGACTGCATTTCATCTAATGTAAAAACTATTCAGTTTTCAGCTTGTTTTGCGTCATTTAGTTTACTTGTGGAAGCCTTGACTAAATAAATTCCTACTTATTGCTTACATTTGATTGCATTCCTTTTCCTGGAGTATTACAAAAAATATTTCTCCAGATATAATTAATGTCAGCACACTTCTATATCCTTTTTACCCTACTTGTACCTCTAACAGGCACTTAGATGTTATTTCCTTACTTTATGAGTTATTATTCTATGTATCTATCCTGTATATTACATGATTATTTAGGTATAGGGTTATGGTTGCTACAGGTCAAGTAGATTTCTCTGCATATAGAATTGAAATATATACAGATAGGAAAATTTTATTGGGAGTTTTTTTTTTTAGTGTAAAAGTACATAATGTGTTTTTAATATATATATTACATAATACTCTATTTTCAAAAAATAAATAAGAATAGAATACTCAGTAAATAATAATCTCATTGTATCATATAATGTCTAGAAACAAATTCTGGGAATTGAGTTAGAGAAAAAAAAAATAGAAACAGGTAAGAAATGTCCTCTTCTGGATTTGAGGGCCATCTGGCTGCGTGACATCTGTCACTCATTGATCGCCAGGGTGCATTCAGCTGATCTGGCTGGCTAGGCAGGTGTCCCCCTCTTCCCTCAATGGATCCATGTGCATCCCTCCCAAAGCTGTGCGCTCAGTAGAAGAGGACGACCTTCCCTCCGGAGGAGAGGACCGGTCCTCGGTCAAGGCTATACGAGTAGCTGCGCTCCCCTGCTAGAACCTCCAAACAAGCTCTCAAGAAATGTCCTCTTCTACTTCCAAATAAACTATTAGTTAAATTTTTAATATATCAGATTTAAACCAATCACTGGAGCATATCTTTTAAAATATATAAACGTAATATAACTTTCAATGTAATATAGTTCTTTTGAAGTTGGTCAATCTTAACTGAAAACTAGAATAGTCATAAAAGGAAGATAAAACTTAGAAGCTGATGCAGTGGATGGAACTTTCAGTTGTTAAATTCATTTAAGATGTCAAATAAATATCCCCATAGTCAACCCACACACAGCTGAGAGCAAAGAGAGAAAGAAAGCTCCGTTTGTTTCTTCTCTTATGGGCACCAATTCCATCATGAAGGTTCCACCCTCATGACTTTATTGTCCCCCCGAAGGACTTATGTCTAAATGTCATCACATTGGGGATTAGAGTTTCAACATATGTCTATTGGGGGAATACAGACATTTAGTCTATAATATGTTTTAGACAAAATACTAAGACTTGCTTCAAGATTCCTACTCACTGTGTACAACCCTGTATCTTTGGACTAGGAACATGATGGACTTAACCTGAGATTAGGTTATGTTCTGTGACATAGTTGACTTGAAAAGGGTAAATTATTTTGAGTAGATATAATCTAATTATGTGACCTACTGAATGTGAGAGGAATTTATTCCAAGAAAGATTCCTCATTGCTTTCTTTTTTTTTTTATCCTCACCTGAGGACATTTTTTTTCCGATATTTTGTTCAGATAGAGTGAGAGGGAGAGAGAGAGAAAAACATCGACGTGAAAGTGACACATCGAGTGGTTGCCACCCACACGACCCAACCAGGGCTGGGGACAAACTGCAACCAAGGTACGTGCCCTTAGCGGAAACCGAACCCGGGTCTCTCCAGACCGCAGGCCGACGCTCTAACCGCTGAGCCAAACCGGCCAGGGCTCATTGCTTTCTTTTAAAATGGAGGGTTGCCCAGCCAGTGTGGCTCAGTGGTTGAGTGTCGACCCTTGAACCAAGTTGATGCTGGTTCGATGCCCAAGTTGTGGGCCCGATTCCTAGTGAAGGGCATGCAGAAGGTGGCCAATCGATGTTCTCTCTCATAGATGTTTCCATCTCTCTCTCTCCTTCTCTCTTCCTCTCTCTCTAAAATCAATAAAGAAAAAAATTAAAAATAAATTAATTAAATGGAGGATTTCTTGGGGCAAGAAATGTGGGTGGTTTATAGGAGCTGAGAGCAATTCCCGGATGACAGGCAGCATAGAAACAGGAAACTCAGAAATGAATTCTGTCACAACCACAGGGGCTTGGAAGAGGAGCCTGGGCTGTAAGCAAGGACTGACACCATGTGAGACCCTGACCAGAGGCTCCAGCTAACCTAAGCTCAAAATCTAACATAGGCAAACCATGAGATAATACAGGGTCATTGTTTTCAGCTGCTGAATTTGTGAAAATTAATTTTGAGTAAAAGAGAACTAAAACTCTGAGGTTTAGTATAATCATTTTAGTCATAATAATTGAAGTTCAGTGATATATCTATACTTTTTATTTAAATTACCCTAGAAATTAATTTTATTGAGCATTTTTCACATGCATATGAATTATTCTTATCTTCTGTTGTGAAATGTCCCTGCGTATTTCAGCACATGTTATTGGATTGTTTTCATTCTTTTTATTGAGCTATGAGTCCTTTATGTATTCGGAATCCACGTCCTTCCTGAATATGATATTCCCATGCCTCATCTTTACATAGATGAGACAGTAAAGTTAGTCCAATACTTTTTATTGCTCTTTAATGTAAACTGGTTTTACATTGGGTTGGATTTTGTTATAGTTTATGCAGTGAATCCCTGGTTATAAAATTAAAGAGCAAATGGTGTTGAGATTTTATAGGATTGTAAACAAAGCCTGAACATTTAGACTGTCATAATATGGCAAACCTGTTCTCTTCACAAGTAGTATCTCCCTCCCACACACACAGTATACTTTCTCCCTGCCAAGGAGCAACAGAATACAGTTATTTATGATAGAACTATATGATACATTTAATTATTCTTCCTTTATTTCAGAGGTAGTTTATTGCATTCCATTTTTAAGGCAAAGTAGTGAAAAAAATCCATTTTGGTATGTAAAGTTCTAGATTTTTGATGTTTTGCTCTCTGATTTCCCTTAGGGAACCTGGTCCACTAGCTAATTGATGTTCTACCAAAGTATTCAACTCCTATAGAAAAGACAAAGAAAAGACTTATTTTCTCTCTGAAAGTTGACAAATCCTATACCTAAATTATGGAAAATATACATTTTCACTTAAAATTATTTTAAGAAAAGTTCCTTTATATTTTTTAGGACTCAAACTACACTCTGTTTTAAGAAATTTTGAAATATTACTTCTATAAAATTTAATAGCTTTATTTTCAGAAATTTATTTTAAAGTTATATCTAATAGCTCAAAGGAAGTTGAATTGATGCTGCTTTCAAACATACTTTGCATTGAAAAATAATCCACTTGGAAAAAAATTATATTGGCTCTTAAATTGAATGCTTTCTTAAAACTTGGAGTCTTATTTTTCTTT
Source organism: Molossus molossus (assembly GCF_014108415.1). Classification (NCBI taxonomy): domain Eukaryota; kingdom Metazoa; phylum Chordata; class Mammalia; order Chiroptera; family Molossidae; genus Molossus; species Molossus molossus. The sequence continues at coordinate 23,519,531 of NW_023425366.1, read as the reverse complement.
TCCTGAGGATTTGGTGGGGTAGATTTCTATGGAAACAGGAAATAGATGTTCTCTCATTGGGTCATTTTTAGCTTTGATTCTGTCATTAAGAAAATGCCATTGTGAACAGACAGTCAACGAAAAGGAACAAAGTGTTGATAATTCTCTTTAGTATAGAATGTGGTTTAAAATAGTTGTGCTTAAAATATCTATTTTCATCATAAGATTATGTCCGTAAAATACACTTCCACACAATTTTACCTTAACATGCTGACTGTATCTGTTACCCTTGTACTTCTAGTTAAGAATCTCCTAAGCAGAATGTGTCTGGTGATATTACAAATTTTCTGAGAAAATAGGGCCGATTGAACAAACTAATAGATTTCACTTAGCTAATTTCCCAAAAGAATTTCTACTCTATATTCAGTATCATCCTAAAGGTCTGCTCTGTTCATATAAAGATTGAAAAACCTCAGTATCTTCAAACGCTATGGGTAATCCCTGCCCTTATCATGCTGTCTGCCCTTCACTTTCACAGTTCTAGGATGTCTTGTACGGCTTTTCCATGATTTTGAGGCCCTTAATGCCAGTAAATATTATCAATAGGTATTACCGTCTAATGATCAGTAATCAAGTTTTTATGCTGGTTATTGATGCCATTTAAAGCCATAGAGCAAAGCCATAAATAGATCTGGTAATCTACAGCTTCCAGTACATCATCCCTCTAACTACACAGCAGTTTAAATTATGATCTTGACACAGAGAATCAGGGGTGTGAATAATTATCTCTCTCCACAACATCAACATCACATCTCAACCTTATTAACATCTGTATTCAAGTATTTATGAACAGAGACTCAAACGGGTCTGTTTGATCTCAAGGACAATGACTTATACCAATAATTCAAACTGCCTTTAAAAACTTCAGAGTTTGACACACTTATTTTACACATCAGAACACAGTTACACAACATTTAATTTTTGTGCCTAAGATTGATAGGACATCAAGGCAGGACCTAATGGCAGAACCACATGTCAAATAAAACACTCAAGACTGCAATCCCTGTAAGATTTTCAAGCTCCCACCTCACATCTCTGACCACAATATACTGATTTTTATACTTCCCTCTTTTTTAGACTTCTTTTTAATTTTTCTTTTATTGTCCCTGTTTTATTACTGAAAAAAATTTTCCCAATGCACCATTTTATTCTGCAGGATATCCCTAACTACCTGTTGTAGTGATTGCTGACAATTCTCAACATGTACTCTTCCCTTCTTTCTGAGTTATAATCTATAAAATGTAGTTAACAAATGACCACTGAAAAATGAATATTGAATTTCCATACTGCCTTTGTTGATAATATGAGTCATGAAATTAAACTCAAGGTAATGATATCAAAGTGATATGTGTCGCTTCCAGGACGTTTCTTTTGAAGGGCTCTGATGTGTCCTTTTGTTCTTCCCTATTCCTGTGGATACAGATATGATGTAAACCTTGGGCAGATAGAAATGTTTGGACCAACAGATAACAGCCATAAGTAAAGGAGAGAAACATGATAAAAAGAGGCGGGACCTTTGATGTCAGTGGTATTGCTCTACATACAATTGTGGCCCCACGCAACATCAAATATAAACTTCCATCTTGCTTTTAACTACAATTCTGTTTTGTTTGTCAATTCCAACAGTTCGTTTACTTTCTTTTTATTTATTTTTTTATCCTGTTTAACTTCAACTAAGCCTTAAACGTATTAAGGAATCATCCAAATAACATAATTGGCATCATCTAAATTCCATCAAAAACTTCAGTTGATCTAGTTAATGATACACATAAGCCTTGAATTCATTTCAGAATGATCTTTTTTGTGTTAAAGTTTCAATCACATATAAAAGAAATTGGAATTGAATTATACCAAGTATTGACTCAGCAGCATCAATCAATTTATAATGTTCTAATGAACAAGTTGCTTGGGTGAGCTCTCTTCTGATATAGTTCTCTATTTGTGAAGAGTGCGGGGCTGGCCAAATACTAATGATTTTTTGCTATTAAAAATAGACTTATCTTTTGAGTTATTTGATTACTTAGCCAACAGTCAGAGTTATAACAATCATGATGCCTGCTGGAAGCATTTGACTGAAAAAGGAATGCAAAAGTGAGGATAAGGATGCTGGAAATTCTATTTTACCTTTTTCTGTAGAGCAAATATTGTGTATTTTGAGTATTTACATGCATGTAAGGTATGTGGTCACATTAAATATATTCTTAAAATACAAAATGATATCTCTTAACCATGTAATCTGATATATGCACATCAATGTTACAATATTTAAAATACATTTTAATTTACATTAATTTTATTTTATTATTAAATTTGCTGAAGTGAGATTTTTTTCTCTCATATCCCAAAGGCATCTACAATTGAAGAGGAAAGAGGAATAGCACCCCAGCTAAAAGCGCAGGCAGTATCAAGAAGGGAGCTGTTTTCAGGACAGCTGAGGAAGGAACAAGAAGAAAGAGGATGAAGAGTATGGGCAGAGGGGAAGATAAGTATCAACTTTATAGTTATATGTTATATATGATCATTATATATAGCTTATATATATTATGTAGGTTTTATTTTTATAGTAATTATTTTATAATATATTCTCTTTTAGTGTTGATTTAAACTGTGTGTCACAAATATAGAAAAACATAAAAATCGAAAAAATAATTTTGTAAACTTGAATCAAATTGCTTATTGTATCAAGTCAATAAATGAGTAAACTCAACAACAGAATTTAAGAAAATATGTAGTAGAGGTTAGCTAATGAAAATGCTGATAATTTTTTGTTTACTTGACTTCTTTACATTCAAACCAGTTGTTGTTTTTTTCTTTCTTTCTTTCTTTCTTTCTTTCTTTCTTTCTTTCTTTCTTTCTTTCTTTCTTTCTTTCTGTTAACCTTGAAATATTATAAGCAATATTTTAATAATTTTATTGTTTGTTTCATAAAATTATATATTCTTCATTGACATAATGAGAATATTATAACTAAAATACATTGTGTAGTTATAGAGTCCCAGGCACTTTGTTGACCCCTCTGGTAATTATAATGTTGCTTTGTTAAAGACACACATGCATAAATTTTATAAATCTCTGGATATATAAAAGTGAAAAACATTTCTCAAGGGATTTTCAGAAACCTGAGGATCTCACATGCCACAATGCAATTGTAAATTGCTACATTTTGAGAAAATAAAATGCAGATATATCCTAAACTGAATAGGGTATGTACCCTATGATGCAGCAATGTAGGTTAAGAATCTATCCTATAGAAATCAATGCATTAATATGTAAAGTAGAATATACAGAAATATTTTGGCAACATCATTATGGTGACAAGACAGCAAAACAAATTTGGAATGTCTTCCAATAGAAAATTGGTGAAATAACTTTATACCCGTAAAATGGGAATTTTTTTAGTCATTGAAAAGATAAATTAGTCTGCATGTATTAACCTGAAACTCTGTTTACTATACACTTTTTTTTTTTTGCTGCTGTAAGAGGCAGAATTCTCATTTACTCATTAAAATTTTATTTATTTTAAAATTAATTTGTTGGGGTGACACTGGTTAGGCAAAAGAGAAGTTTGCAAAATAATGTATATGGTATGACCCCACTCTCAGAGAGTGTTAGCCAACAATTAATTTTCCATATGGAACCACACTAAGTCATGAAAATTACCTAATTGAGGGAACATGGTTATAGCCCAAACAGAAATGACCTAGTTTAATCTTCAAGTAAATCACATACTATAGGATTTCTACCATTCCCACTGAACGCTGAGAAAGCTGAGGCACGGAGAGGCTGAGTAATTTACATACAGTTACAGTGGTAATGATTGTGAAGCCACTTAAATATCAGGATGGAAAAAGCTTTGAAAAGAATCTGAAGGTCGCCCTGGCCGGTTTGGCTCAGCGGTTAGAGCGTCCGCCTGCGGTCCGGAGAGACCCGGGTTCGGTTCCCGCTAAGGGCATGTACCTTGGTTGCGGTTTGTCCCTGGCCCTGGTTGGTCGTGCGGGTGGCAGCCACTCGATGTGTCCCTTTCACGTCGATGTTTCCCTCTCTCTCTCCCTCCCACTCTGTCTGTATAAAAAATGGAAAAATGTCCTCGGGTGAGGATAAAAAAAAAAAAAAAAGAATCTGAAGGTCATTTAATGACAGCATTTATTATACACTCTAAATCTCATGTCTGCTTTCTTTTACAATAATTAACTGCCTTGGGATTTGAGCTTATTTGATTGTATCAAAGTCTTAATCTGATGCCCAAAATATAAAAAAAAAATAAATAAATAAAACTAAATTGAAGTATTAAGTGTTTTGCAGTTAGTTGAATAAATACAGCAACAGTGGATATAAAGTATTTTAAAATGAAAAACAGTATACTTCTGGATTCTATAACTGGCACTATCCTAAATAGAAACTTGATCAAAGATAAACATAATAGGTCTGCTCATATATTCTTCAGTTTTTCTCTCTCTATGAAAATAAGATGGTAGTGTCCCACCCCGTTTAAATTCAGATGAAGCTGTATCATTTGTTTTGCCCAATGCCATTTTAGCAGAAAGGATTTATTCAAGGTCCCTAAAGAAGCTCTAACTCTATATGGGCATGAGTGATGATGGAGTTTTCATCAGCTGTCTCCGTAGGTGACTAAGTCCTCTATATCAGATGGTAAATTTGTTTTAGATTTGGAGATTGTTTATTACTCTAGTATAGTATAGCCCATCCTAACTAATACACATGACAGAATAGAATGCTTACTTTAGAAATATATAAAGATCTTTACCAGGGAAAATTAGATAATAAACTTAATGTTAAAAGTTTTGAAAGGAGGGATTTACAATAATATATTTTTAATCAACTTGTCTAGGACTTACAGAAAACTCTGTACTTGAGGTTGAAGACACTTGCTATAAAGATGTCAGTTGAAAAAACCCACTTTGGGACCTGTTTAATGAAAACATCCAAGCTACAGTGAAGCATTGAGAATGCAACAAGTAAAATTCTGAATATATGAGTTTATATGTAGATTTTTGTATTCAGCCATAGGTTTAAAAATTTGAGAGTAACATTGGCAGATTGTAATCTTTATAGGAAAAGGGTTGTCAAGAGAGTGCGGTGGCTGAAAAACATTTTAAAAAGAGTCAAGATATAACAATTGGGAAGGCTGAACATTTGAATAATATTTGGGCATGCACTGAAAACATAATTTTTATATTTCCAGTCTCTAGTGTCAAAGTGATTTGTCTTGCATCAATTTAATCGGAAAAACAAACCGAAATAACAGATATTTAAAAATAAAACTAAGAGAAAACAGCCCATAATATATTGCGTGCCAAAGCACTACCTTATTTTTATTTAATTGGAAGATTTTATTTTCAAATCACTTGTCTGGGGAGTAAGATAGGAGGTTTTCTATTCGGGCTACAATCATGTACCCCACTGAAAAAAGTTGAGAACAAAATCTTGCCATTCTGTCCAAAGATGATTAGGTCAACCTGTGTACTTGGATTCAAGGGGCCACTACTTATTGACTGGATACTGAATAGTTTGGCAACAGAGTTCCACACACAAGGAACAACAGTTTTATAGTGAACTAATCAGAGCCCTGATTGCAAATACAGTGAAACCAGAAACTGCTATGTCTCGGGCTGTATCTTTTTGCATTATAACAATGCCTGGCAAAAATAATGATATGCTCAATAACTTAATTATTTCTGGGTAATTTGGAAATAAGATAGGAGAAAGGTATCAGTTGGTAGTAGGGACAGAAGCTGAAAAATGTATTAAGATGATATGTTAAGCTTGAAAAATGAGCCAAGAGAAGCTGTATGTAAGTTGAAGCCTTGAGTGAAAAGATCCTATACATTAGTTGACAGAGGGCTATAGGGAACAGAGAGTTAAGTTAGATTGTGATGACTAGTGTTTTAGAAGCAGAGACTGGGGAGAGCCAGGACATGATAATAATGGGGAGGTAGGTTGGGGAATAATTCTTAATAATTCTTATAATAGGTAAATGTGGAGACAATCTCTGAAACCATCAACACAGCTTCAATTTTTTACTTGTGTTTGAACACCAAGAGCTACTGATTTTTCCTTGGGTGATTCAGTCTTCATCAGGCTTATATATGGGGTCATCACTATTCTTTATTTCCTGTGACACTTATATGATTATTATATAATTTCCTGTAAAAGATTCACTAATTTTTGTGATATATACATACCTTCTATTCTTACAGCTTCAAATAACTTATCACAACTATCATTATATTATTTAAAAAGAAACATTATCACAAGCCTAATAAAATTAAGAAGTTTCAGAAGGTGGTATTATTATTACTATGAAATATAATTAAAAAATCAAAATAGATGAAAATATATAGGGCATTATTTTGGAGGGAAGACACTTTACACCTAACACATTTGTCTATAGAAAATACTGTTCAGCCCAGCTGGTGTGGCTCACTGGTTGAGCATCGACCCATGCACCAAGAGGTTGCCAGTTCAATTCCTGGTCAGGGCACATGTTGTGGGCCTATCCCCAATGGGGTTCATGCAGGAAGTGGCCAATCGATGTTCTCGCTCATCGATGTTTCTCTCTCTCTCTCCCTTTCTAAAATAAAAAAAATAAAATGAAATCAATAAAGAAAACTTTAAAAAAGAAAATACTGTTCAAAGTGATCAACTATCTAATATTTGAAAGAGTTAAAGTATGCTATTTTATGACCTTGATTGACTAAGAAAAGGATGCAAACAGATAATGTCGCCCCTTTTATTAAAGAGTAGAGAAGCTCAGAAACTTTTCCTCTATTCTCATGTTCTATAAGTCAAGAATGAGAGTTCAGGTATAACCTTTTCATTTTATTCAATTTCCCTGGGAATACAGCAACAGTCTCTCAGGACCTAAAAGTCCTTTTTCTAGTACATCTCACAGCATCATACAGAAATATGTTGCAATCATTGGCTAAGTTAGATGCTTGCTTAATGTCAGCAATTTTCTTTCTGAAACCAATTTTGCACTCAACATCAGGAGGAAACATTGAAGGTAGACTCTGTGCTTTTTGTGCTTGAAAAATTTATATTTCCTGGAATTAAGAAAAAAAATAAGCATATTTATTGTCATGGGATCTTGAGAAGAAATAAGATGACAATGAAATATAGAAAGTGTTGTATTATTTGGTGTTCTTGAACACTTTCTTAATCTACTACTTTATTTAACAAAAAAAATATTTTTTAATCAGAGATATCACTTCCTACTCTAATGTGTGAGAAATTAAGATATGCTATACTAGATATTTTATGAGAATTGATAACAGAAGAAATCTTGTCTTTATATTTTTGCCTTCATAGCTGGAGGACCCATTTTAACTAATTAGTTCTAAAAATATTTATATGCATAGCTGAATGTTCATGAAAATTAATACATTTTAATATAACTTTTAAAACAATCAAACTTCAAATCTGTTTTCTTACATACTCACTAAAAACTGCTGGGAGCCAAACAATTTCTTTTGAGCTGTACTATTTTAAGCATCTAAAGTAAATAGACATTTTACATAAAAAGTATTTTCTTCACTTAAAATCCTATTCTTTAAAAATAAATGATTTTACAAGTCATGTCATCTCATCATAGGAGAACTATCAATTGAAATATAAATATCAATGACAACTGTTACAGGAACTCAATATTGAATACCTTTTATATAGCATATACTGTGTTCATCATTTTACATATATTATCCCAATTTCACACTGATAATATATTTGCCTGGTAAACTCTATTAATCATACTTTATATATTTGAGGAAACTGAGATGCAAAAAATTAAGTAAATATCCCGAGTTATTAAAATAAAAAAACTCAAAAGCATGAATCAAACCCAGTATCTCATGCTAAAGCACCTTTTCTTTTCCAAAATAATTAATATTTTGCTCTATAAATGTGAGAATTTATTCAGTATCTTAACTATTTTTATAACTGTGATATAGGCACTGAATTCTTGTTACTAATAATTAAGTAAAATCCATCTAAACCATGTAACAATTACTTGGAGGAATTCCTACATTTTAAGTTTTCAAAGATGTCAGAAAGATTTTTTGAAACAATCGAATTCAGACATTGTGACTAAGAGTGTAAGTTTCATATACTTTCATATCATTTCAGAATGTGTGTAAGCTATTATCATTTTTAATTAAAAAAAATATAATAGGAACACTGCCAATATAGCAAAGGCAAAGGAAATTCTCAGTTCAGTCTGTTTTCTTTCTTGAGCACCCTTGGCTTTCTTATCGTCAGCCATCATTTCATGGTCAGTGACATATATAATGTTTTTCATTTTATGTCCATTTCCACACTTGCAGTCTTTAACCTGCACATTTGGAGAGGGTTTTCGTTGCTACAGTATACTCTGCCACATACTGGCTACTGGTTTAATTTGTTAAACACAGACTCTGTCTTGCCTGATTGCTTCATTGGCCAGCTTTCTCTAAAACCGAAATCACTGCTCTCTGTGAACTCTTGCTGAGACAGCCTCCTTTTTCTCAGGAGCTGAGGGGAAGAATGGCATTTTACTCTACTGCGTAGGTAAAAGAGCCACTGTATTGTCAAGTTCAGGTAGATAGTATTCCACATGACTCTTTCAATTTAACATCATTGAACATTTTGTTAGCAACAGAGTCTCAGCCTACTTCCTAAATAACTTATTTTTAGTACTGTGATGGCTACTCCTAAAGCACTCTGGGGTCTATCATTTTGCCTGAATTTTCTTAACTCCCTTTCAATTCCTCCATAGGCATTTGTCTAACCCCCAGCATCCTATAACACCACCTCCTTCAAATCAGTCTTTTTAGTTGAATAAGCGTTTGTTTTTTTTTTACATTTTGCAGTCAAGCTTCGTTTTTTCTTTAAAAATAGCGTTAAGTCCATACCAACACTGTGGTACAAAGGTTTATGCCATATAGAATTTATCTCTTTTTAATTGTTTGGCCTAAAATTAAAATCAAGTGTTTGTTTTCTCTCTTTCTTTTTTTTTTCTTTTTCTTTTTCTTTTTCTTTTTTACAAATTACAAAGAGAACACAATACTCTTTATTATATATTGCATTAAAAATTTAATTACAGTTGACATACAATACTATTTTATATTGGTTTCAGGTGTACAGCATGGAGGTTAGACTTTTATATAACTTATAAAGTGATTTCCCTAGATAAGTCCAGTACCCACCTGGCACCATACATAGTTATCACAATATTACTGACTATATTCTCTATGCTGTACTTTACACCCCATAACTATTTTGCAACTACCAATTTGTATTTCTTGATGGAGATTCCTCAAAAATTAAAAATAAAACTATATTGTATTTTGATTAGGAAGCTTTATTGACTAGGCCTATATTTAACTAGAAAAGCAACTCATCTATACATTCAGTGATATTTTCAATAGCTATTTCACCAGTTTGTCATTACACCTATGTTCCAAGTTAGTGCAACTCTGTGAATCTGTAGTAGGCTTTCCTTTAGTCTACACTGCCTTAGTTTCCTGCTTATGGTCCCCTGTCATCTCTGGTGAGTTCTAAGCCTACCAGTCAAAGAAACTAACACAAGTCTGCAGGTGAAGTCAGCCAGTGAACTCTATACTCTCCCTCTTTAAAAAAAATTTTTTTTCTTAATCGTGCTTGCTTTTTTCTATCCAAAGGTAGGGACTTAATCTCCTGATGTTTATTTTTATTCACAATAATGGTCTATTGTTTAGAAAACTTTATGTACTTACTAATGTTTCATCTTAATTAATTACTAAATGTGTTATCTGCAATCTCTCTTCGAGAACTGGCACTCTCTCTGTTTATACTTCTGTTCGTTTGTTTCTTCTTCAAGTCTCTACATTTTTAGTATATGAACTAGATAATTGTTGTATATATCTGTATTCACTTGGTTGTTTACATGAAAAAGCATAGGGACAAATCTATTTTCACTTATCCCCTGGCAAGTATTCAAATTTCTCAGTGTTATTTTTGAAGGCCAAAAATTAACAAATAAAATAGGAAAAAAAAGATATTAACAAGTTAAATTTTAAAAATTTCATTACTGGACTTTTATAGGAAAGAATACAGGTTTAAATGAAGACTAGATTTTTCTTGGAATCCTTACATTTTTCTTTTGCCAAATTGTGTTTGGAACATTTTTACAAAGTTACTTATACAACTACTTTGAATATTCTTGTTTGAGGCTTGTCATAATTTTTTGAGGTCATTATGATTTTGTCATATTATTTAAATCACTTGTTTACATAGAAGAAACCTTTGTTATTTGTATAATTTGGTAAAATGAGGACAGTAAAATTAAAATAAGGATATTAAAATTAGTTTCTTGGGGAAAACATACCTATTCCTCTCAAATGAGTTGTATGTCTCTGTTCATGTTTCTAAATATTTTTTTTATAAAATGATCACTTTTATAAGCATTAATATTAAGTAACATTAATTATCAGTTGTTTTTGACATTCAAATGTCTGAGACTTCTTTCTTTAATAGAAATGGTCAGATAGTAGGCATGGATTTGATAACTTCAAATTGAAATAAATAGTTCTTTGATATTAAAACAAATAAAACAAAAATAATAAAGATATACAGAAAGCACAGAATTATTTGGTTGGGGTTATCAGGAAGAAGTGTTCAAGTGCAATAAATCAAACTACTGACTATACATTATATATGTAACACACATATCCATATGTTTACACAACTTTGAATCATTATAAAGCCGGTGTTTATTAAAATATATTTCATTTTTAAAATGTAATAGAATCTACAGATACCCTGTATGGGTATATATATTTCTCATAAATCCCTTTCTTCTTTTATTTATTTTATAATATATTGTTGAGAGGTAAACATTCATAATAAACCCATGCTAGTAGAGAAAATATTGGACATAAGTATCCCATATATTATTTTCTATTTTCTATTAGAGTAACCCAAAGAATCTTCAATGAAACAAACTAGTCTCTGAATGTATCAGAATAATTCATATGGATATTTTCATGAAAAAATAGTCCAGGAAATTTAGGTTTGGTGTTCTATGATTATTCATGTGTCAGTTCATTGTCATCTCAAAATAAATTATTTTGAGAGATATTGTATGAGCTCTAGGAAATGATAGAATCATTGTTACATTTAAGGATATAAACGTATGCATAAATGGCCACCTAGTAAGTGAAATCACATTATAGGAAACTTATTTTTCTCAAATTAGGTACCAACTTCATGGGGATGGGGAAGTTCTATATGTTTATAAAAATAAGAAAAATTACATTTCAAAATGACCTTGACTGCATGACAAAAATCAGGCTTTCCCCAGAGTGAGTTTGCTCTTAAATGGATTAGGTCCCATACTCTCTTTTTGCTGAACAACATATAAAGAGACAGAGAGGGTTTGGATGATGAGGTCCACTGGAAATTGGATCCTGAAAGATAATAATACATTAGAATGAAGATACAAAAATTTTGAACAGTTAAACTTTTGGTATATTATTATTTTTTTATATTGCTGCACTAATGAATTACCACAAACATGGCAGCCTAAAACAATAGAAATTTATTATTTTACAGTTCTATAGAAGTCTGACATGGGTCTCAGGCTACAAATAAGGTATTGACAGAGTTGTATTCCTTTCTGGAGGCTGTGAAGGAGAATTTACCTGTTTGACTTCTCCAGCTTCTGGAGGCCTCCTGCATTTCTCAGCACGGCACCTTGCTCTATCAAAGCTGACATCTCTCAGACCATTCTTCCATAGTCACTTCTTTCTGACCAGTCAGGAAAGGCTCTCTGCCTTTAAGGATGTATGTGATTTGACTGGGTTTACCTGAATAATCCATGATAATCTCTCCATCTCAAAATATCCAATCACATCTGCAAAGCCCCTTTGGACATGTAAGGTAACATATCTATAGGTGCCTACCTCAACATACAATGTCATTATATTAACTCAGGTCTATAGCGAGAACTTTCTCAATAATTATCTTTGAAAAGATTATATTTTCTAAAAGAAAGAAGTAAAAAATATTAATTATTTAATAGTTAGGAAAACGAGGTGTGAGTTTTAACATGGTAGCCACATGGTGTATATAGCTGTTGCAACCACTAAACAGGAAGTTCAGCAGTAGCCATTGGGAGAAGCATACCTTTGCCATGAGCAATACGAGTGAATTCCAGAGTGTATTTCAATGATCCAAAATGGAAAAATACATAGAAAATCCTGTAGAAAATCATGTATTTTCTATATAAAATACATAGAAAATCCTATTTCTGACATTAAATAAATGTCTATGGTAAATTTAAATCTCTCCAATGGTTCTAAACATTGTAAACTAATATAAGCAAACTTTGAAGTTTTGATTTAAATAGACAACAGAAGGATTATAGAAAGAAGAGGTTAAAAAAGGGAGCAAACAATGGGACCTAATTCCAAATTTTCCACTTTTAAAATGATGACTATGAACAAATCATTTAGCTACCTTAATTCAGAATTGACTCGCAGGATGAGCTCCCCACGCTAGAGTTGTTATTATTTTACTCAATTAGAAAAGAAATTGCATAAAAGACCAGGCAGGCATTTCATATCTTCTGTCCTGTCTAAATTCCCTCTTCACCAATTTCTGTTAACTGGTTTTCTTTTCTTTTAGATTTATTATCAGGTACTTTCCTATGCAACATATAATTTGTAGTGATATAAATACGTGCACATATATGAAATTGATATCAGAGTTTAGAGGCTAGTTATTTCTAACCAGGTGAATAAAGCTTCAGTTTTCTGTAGGTTTTAAAACTTTATTGCATAAACTTCTGTCATGTAATATATTTACATATGGGGGGCGGGATCAGTTAAACATATGGTATTAGATGTGTGACTGCATTAATTGGCCTTTTTTTTTCTGCACTTGAAAATTCAGAGCAATTAAAAGGTTGATCACAGTACAAAAACTAAAGTGTATTTTTCAGCTTTATTATGAAAGGCAAATATAGTCATATAAAATTTAGGGAATTCAAGTTCCTGTATTATAATAAAGATATCACAGCAAGCAGATAGAGACCCATGATAACCTTGTGGAAAAATTCAAATGCTAGATAAATTAAAAGTCTTTTAAAATATATTAAGGCAAAATAATCTAATATTCTTTGGCTCTATCATATATTTAAAGGTAATTTAGTATGTAGGTGTACTCATCCTTATTTTTTCTCTTATTAATGGTCATCTAGGAGCGATGTTGTTATTATAATTCAATATTTTAGCCTCTGTAGCTGATAAATATAAAAAGACAGAATCAGGGTTTGTAGCTTCCTTAATGATTTGATGACTAAATGAAAACCTACCACTGTCTTATGTTTAGCAAAATTTTGCAGAATTTTTTAATCCTCTTATGAATAATTCACAATCATTCTTTTCCAATCCAGCCACAGTGATTTAGTTAATGTTCCACTGACTTGGTATTTTTGAATTAATCTTCTTCAGGGAAATTTTGTCAATAGAATTCTTAAAAGGATTTGTATTAAGCCTTTCACAGATACTCTGATATTAAAATTATGTCTGAGTAAACAGGTGCATTCTCTGTAGTTGAAATCAAATGCTACTGCAAACATGCCCACCTGTGTAATCCAATTTTTATTCCCTTTAGAGCTGATATGAAGGTCAAAAGGTGCTTGGCAACATGATTTGGGAATAGGATTATTTGTAGGTTATTTGCTCCCCAGAAATGGTGTAATATCTGAGGATGGATTGTATTAGTATTTCCTTATAACTGCTTTGATCAGAAAATGCCTGTTTGTATTCTCATTTTCTGTAGCCTTACACTGTGTACATGCAAACGTAATCCATTGGTATTATAGAGCCAGTTTTAGGACCAAACATTAATTTGTTTATATTTTCTCCTTTTTAGTCATTATCTTAGTGATTATAGCCACACTATGTTTTGTAATTTTAAAGAATTGCTCTAATTGTAATGTCACAAGACTTTCAGTGATTCTCATGATATCTGCATTTAGTAAATGAAAACAGTCACTAACAGCTATAAATGATAACCAGGAAGTATGTGGTCATGCCAATGTGCTAGCTGACATAATTACAGAATGTGCATTGAAATTGATCAGCACTGTCCCAGTCACATACAAGTGGATCTCAATTGTCAGAGTATCTTGCAAAATTTTTTTACAAGACTCAGACACATACCCAGCATATCCAGATACAGAGATTGTTCTCTCTCTCTCTATCTCCCTTCTAAGTTTCAGTCATTTCCCAGATGTTCAGCCAAGGCTGAGAATGGATCAAGGTCAGAATACACCAGAGAGATAAAGGGAATTATCAGTGCCCACAAAATGTCAGTGGCTGATTGATTTAACTGAAATGTGGTTCCTGGCATTTTAACTGATTTTCCTCTAAAGGTACATGACAGAGTTAACATATGGAGATAAGGACAAAGAGGACGAATGAAGTTAATCCAATTAACATCAAGGGGAGCAGATGAGTATTGGCCACTAGACTGAGATCATGAAAGTACTGCCTATTTAGAAACATTTTGAGAGACTGAATAAATAAAGAAATAAATAAGCAAGTAAATGTTTGTTTTCTTTCATCTCACCTTCAATATGTTATGATGAATTAGAAAGAGAAAAAAACTTAGCTTTCTATCTCCAAAAACATGTTTAAAATGACAATAATTAGCAAATTCCAATTTCAATTTTCTTAAAATTGATTTTAGGGAGGGAGAGGAAAGGAGAGAAATAGAAACCTTGATTTGTTGTTCCACTTATTTATACATTCATTGGTTGTTTTTTCTACGTGCCCTGACTGAGGATGAACCTGCCACTTTGGTGCATGGGGATGATGCTCTAACCAACTGACCTATCCTCCCAGGGCCAGAATAATTCCAATTTCATATAACTGTTCCTTCATAGTGAATAAAGGAAAAATTTCATAATAATTGGCAAACACTCTTACTATTAACAAAATTTGATTACTATTAGAACCTTACATTATTTATGCCAAAGGACATTTTCATAATTTAACAAAAATAGCTGATATTATAGTTCAGCTATGCAATTAAACATTATTATACCTGAATCTATATGATGTATATTTCTGTGACTTTCTTATCAGAAATGTCATAAGTAACAGTAGAAATTATATAAAATAGAGAGTGATTTGTGGGAAGCAATTTAAGTTTGAATAAAGAAAATTGAATTCTAATACTTTTCTGTAAATTATGAGTTAGATTATATACATTTTATAAACTTTCTGAATGTCAGTTAACTTATCTCTAAAGCAGAAAAAATATTACCCAGGTGGATGATTCAGTCAGAGGATCCAAAATCATGAAATAAAACAAGTAGGTGTGGGAGCACCAGAGTCTTCAGAGAGACCGGTTGGGAACTTTTGTGATAGACATATTGGGGAGAATGATGAACACTTGAAATGCTGGGGCAGATGGTGAGAAGGGATGGCAAAGGGGGAGAAAAAACAAAGGATGGAGATATGCTTGCTTTAGCATTTGTGATTCAGTAGTGCTCTAATACCTGACATTGTTCCCCGTTTCTTGACAATTCCTCAGGGAAAAATCTAAAACTAGCTGATCTTTGTGGACCACGCACAGCAGAGGGAGACCCTCTGCCCCAGCCCTGCTGGTTCTGCAGGCCATGATTAGTTACCAGTCCTCTCTCTACTTGCACTTCTTGGTAACCAGGATGCCTGAGCTAGGCCTTAACTCTGCATTAACTGTAGGAGCATTTCTGGCTTAGAAATGGGGGTGAGATGGAGTGAGGCCATTTCTCTGAGAGGCGCAAAACTCTGGCAGATGCTGCCCTCACTGCAGGGCTATGCCTTTTATGTTTTCTTACATCTCAAAAGATTTTTTTTTTTTTTTGACAATTGACAATGTTATATGTGAATTGCCTTAATATAAAATAAAGGTAAGATAATAATAAAAATTATGGATGAGGTAACACTTTAGTGTAAATGAGTAGAATGTTGATTCATTTTCTTAGTAGAACTATGTCCCTTGCTTCTGTGCCATACTCCCATGAGGGAAGTAAATGCCCAGGACTGTAGCGAGCACCTGAACAGAGTCGCATGTAGTATTGACAGGAACTGAATCTAGAAACTGATGGCTGCCCCAGAAGCCACTCTTTCCAGACTGACATCTAGAACTACCAACCTTTAGAGAAGTGTGCAGGACATGGTGGAAGAACTATGGTTACTTTTTCAACTTCTCCCTAACAGCAACCACCAGCTCTACCACACTGCAAGAACAAAGAGGAGCACACGTGTGGAAGGCGGCTGAGCCAAGGTCTCTTGTTCCTGTGGTGTTTGCACGATCTTGCCCAGCAGGCTCTAGTCCCAAGGCCGCTTGTTGATCCTGTGTGCTGGCAAGGCCCACACAGGAGCATCCTGAGCCATGGGCAAGAATGTATCAGCAGTCTGGACCTTGAGCTCAGAAGCCGATGGAAACATTTGGTGTTTGCAAACAATGAAGCTTTTGAACTTCCCCCACTTCAACTGGCTATATAATAAACTTGCTGAGCTAGCTCAGAGTCACTATTTCTCCATCCCAGAGCAGTGTCCCACCTGGCCCCAGCTTTTCTCTCTATCATGTCTCTGTGTCTTAGTCTCCTGTCGCCCCTCCTCAGGTCTGGTTCGACTACCTGTGCAGGTCACGGCACCCATGACAGCACCCAGGAGGAGCACACCAACTGACAGCAGCCAGAATTGGAGAGGCCCTTGCCTCTGCAGGGGGTAGGCCCTTCCGGAAGCCTGTCACATCCATGTACCGGGGTCTCTGTGAGCTTTTCCAGTTGAGAATAAGACTCTTGCTTGGCAAAATTGTGATCTGCTTTATCTAACCAGAAATTTTAGGAAATTTCATACCAACTGTATTATTTTAAAAAACATGTAAAATACCCAGGAAATACTTATATAACTGAAACAGATTCAAAACTAGTCTGTGTGTCTAACAAAAGAGCATTTCCTGTGACAATTTCCTCCATAAAATTACAGAGAATGTTACACGAAAATCCCTGTTTTGAGTTCAGTACCACTCTGTAAAATTCTCATTGCTGCTTATTCTAACTCGAGATGAAAGGCAGGACTAGTGAAATTTAAATATTAGCATTTTCCCCAAAGCACCAGTGGTTAATCTTTAAAAAGTATCCTTTTGCTTAGTTAAATATTTTCATAATCTGACTAAAACTGATAATTTATTCTTAGAATTTACTTTGGCCTTCAAAATTGCTCCTTTTGATCCTTTCTAAATATATAATTGACAAAAGATTAAAGATGTGCAAAGATATCTTAATAACATAATACATTTTTGGAGTCTAAAATAATTACAGCATTATACAGGCATTATTTTCCGTTGCATGGAAACAATTTGTGGGCTGAAAGCACTGTTATGGATGTGCATCCAATGTATTTATTATTCTTTTGGTGGATAAATACAGGTATACTACGTGCTGAGCACCCACCATCAGTATGGCTGTGTAGAGTGCTCTTGTCAGCAGCTCAGTCCATCATATATTAACATGGATTTGGGTAGATTCTTCAATGACATGTATAGAGAGCTTGCACTGATTCTTCAGATTAGGATGCTCAATACTAATCCTTTCATGATTGAATAAAGAAGTGATGGTTTATTCCTCCAAATCTATCTTCTTCAAAGTCAAGGTCTTCAAAATGGACTCTTGTTGATCTCCTTTTTGGGAATATGGCTTCCTGACTCTTAACTTGCCAGTCTCACAAAAGTTATTTGTTTTCAAATTCCTACCCTTCCACTAATAATCTTGAATTTCTGACTGGAGGAAGTGTGAGAACTTGAGAGACTTATTGGTATATTTATTGTTAATTGTAATATAGGTTCCAGTCCTAAGTGATTTTTTTCCCATCTGCAATCCAAAATGTAGTACCATGAAATTTCCTGGGCCTTTCTCCGGTTTCATTTTATAAGCCAAATATGGCTTCTTTACCAATTAGCAGCCAAACTATGATATCCCATGATGTCTAAATCATTTAAGAGAATAAGTTATCCATCTTTTCATCCTGGAATTATACTTGGCTGACAGTCTTTTTTCTATCTCTTTAATACTGCTCCAACCCACTTCTACAACCAGACATGATATTTATTGCTAGTTTAGTAGCATAATAGGTGTTGTGAGTTGAACTGTGTCCTCCAAAAACTTATATGTCAAAGCCCTAACACCTTGTACCTCAGAATGTGGCACCAGCTGGAGATCATCTTTTTGGAAGTCTTCCAGTGCAATGATGTCATTAGTGTGGGCTCTAATCCAACATGACTGCTGTTCTTAAAAAAGGGAGCAATCTGGAGACAGTCGTGCACACAGTGAGAACACCATATGAAGATGGAGGCAGAGACTATGGCTGTGTTTCTGCAAGCAAATTAACACCAAAGATTACCTGCAAACCATCAGAAGCTAGGACTGTGCATGCAACAGATTCTTCCCTCACCAAACTCATAAAGAACCAACCCTGCTGGGGTTAATTTCATGTTTTAGAAACAGGTCTGAGACAATAAATTTCTGTTTTTTAAGCTGTTCACTTTGTGGTACTTTGTTATGGCAATCCTAGCAAACAGAGGCATTAGGTAATGTAGTGCCTTTATCCTTTAGCCCAAAATGGACATATATGAAGATCAGGAACGATGACATTGGAACCAGGCAACTTATTTATTTGTATTCTTCTCTTTAAAGTACAGTCTTGCTGAAAATATTATTAGAGTTCTACAAATTTTTAATTCGTGAAATTCTTTGAGTCTTTTTAACTTTAGATAGATGATAGATAGACAGATAGACAGATGATAGATAGATAGATAGATAGATAGATAGATAGATAGACAGACAGATAGATGATAGAAAGATAGATAGATAAGATTTTTCTCTTCTTTTTTACCACCCATTAAAAATGAAGACTTTTCTCATCTCGATGGGGAATCACTAAGGACACCAAGTAAAGTTGTTCATCATGACAAATGTTTGACAAGATTTTGACCAACAAACTGATCTACAGATATCATCTCTAATGGTCTGACATATTTCTCATTGAAGTATCTCCCAATACATAATCATTTAATAAGTTCCATTCTTAATGTCTTGGGCTGTGTTAATAAATTTATAATTAATATTTCTGTAT
Source organism: Molossus molossus (assembly GCF_014108415.1). Lineage (NCBI taxonomy): Eukaryota > Metazoa > Chordata > Mammalia > Chiroptera > Molossidae > Molossus > Molossus molossus. The sequence continues at coordinate 23,500,326 of NW_023425366.1, read as the reverse complement.
TCTTGAATGGAAAACATATTAATGCTCTTATATCTTCCTTGCCTCTCTGGAGTTCTGGACTTTTCATGATTCACCCTCTGGACAATAGGACAGTATTCTTTAGAAAAACCCAAATGATATTACAGCTGGCTCAGACTTGAAGCATTCTAATGTCCCAAACAAGATTCATGAATTGCTAATACATTCTGCAAATCCCAGAATGAAGCTTCTACTTCTTCCCTCTGCAAATACATTTTTATTGCACCTTCCATTTCATCCAGATCTGTATCTCTCAATGAAACTTTCCTCAAATCTCCAACTTTCATCTGGTTCAGAGCAGTTGGTTCACAACTTATTTGCATATAGCTTCCAAGAGGACAGTGTGTCCTTAATACTTTGCTGAGGACGTGCTGGTGCACTAGAAGTAAATCCAAATGGTAGGGCATCAGTACTTCTATGTTACACTACACCCAATAATGGATGTTGACATTTTGTTCCATTAGATTTATGTCCCAGCTTTGCTCTGTGGCATCTAGTTTAACTTCCACACACCTATGTAATTTATTTTCTGACCACAAATACAAGGGTACTTCAGATACACATATTCATTTGATTTATGCATGATAACACAGATCAGCACAATCTAATAAGTGAATGGACTATCATATCTTGCCAATTCATTTAATTTTTTGTTGCTTAGGATTTCATATGTTGAAAGAATATGGTATTAGTTAATTATATTTTATAACTTAATGAAAATACTTCTCTTTCTTTTCACTATTAAGAGGGTGCAGGTTTCAGTGGATGCCACTTGTTAATTTAAAATACTTTCTTCTATTCCTTGCAATCTAGGAATTTTTATACCAAACCAAGAATAGAATTTTATCAAAAGATTTCTACATCAATCAAATTGATCTGTTTTCTTTTAATTGTTCAAACTGGTAAAGTATATTATTTCCCAGGTTATCTAGAAAAATCTTCAAGAGTAATTTAAGGGTTCTACCAATTTTGAGAGTGGAGGGAATATTTATATATAATGTTGCATTTTTTTTCTTTTTTTCTTTCTTTGTTCCATTCCTTACCTGAGGATATTTTTCTATTTATCTTTAGATAGTGTGGGAGGGAGGAAGAGAGAGAGAGAGAGAGAGAGAGAGAGAGAGAGAGAGAGAAATATCAATGTGATAGAGCCACATCAACTGGTTGCCTCCCGCACAACCAGACCGGGGCTGGGGACGAACTACAATCAAGATACATGCCCTTGACCAGAATCGAACCTGTGACTCATTGATCCATGGGCTGATGCTCTAACCGCTGAGCCAAACTGGCCAGGGCATAATATGTTGCATTTTTTATGATGTATTCTCTAAGGTAGTTCAATAAAATGGAAGTGCGAACTTCACATGTATGTATGCATGACCAATGAACATAGACAACAAAGCTGGGGATGGGGTGGGGGAAAGGGGAAGAGGGTGTCAATAGGAGAAAAATGAGAAACATCTGTAACAAAAACAAATTAATAAATGAAAAAAATAAATGGAAGTGCATTATTTGAATTGTCTTTTGATTATTTCTTCATATTCTAGATTTTTCCCTTTGAACATAACCCATCTCAAAAATGTATTATGCTTAAAAGAAAAATAAGCCCATTATTATATGTATAAGTACATAAATACACATATATGTGTATCTGTGTGTGTGTGTATGTATATATATATATGCAAATATGTTTATATATGTACGTTCTTATATCAGTGGTTCTCAACCTTCCTAATGCCGTGACTCTTTAATACAGTTCCTCATGTCGTGGTGAACCCCAACCATAAAATTATTTTCACTGCTACTTCATAACTGTAATTTTGCTACTGTTATGTCTTAGGCGACACCTGTGAAAGGGCCATTCGACCTCCACAGGGGTTGCGACCCACAGGTTGAGAAGCACTGTCTTATATAGACATTATACATGTGCATAATATGTATACACATAACTATTTATATATATACAATATACCTAGAATTTATCATCTGGGAATCACATTCAGGTAAATACTTCTGAAAAAAACTGATGTGTATTACTTAGAGCACAGATTTAGAATTTTACAGGTCCTAATTCTGGCTTTATCAATTGCTTGTTATGTAATCTGAGGCAAATTATTTAATTTTCTGAATCTCTTTGGACACATGTATAATTGGGGAGACATATCTATATCTATATATATATACTGTGCTATTTAAATATAATGATGTTTACATAGTGACTAGTACAGAATGTTATATACAACAAATAAATTTTTATCATTTTCTTAAAAAGTGATTTACAATATATAATTAATAAAAAAGACATTCTCTTTGTTAAGATAAAATTGATTAGAGTACATAAAAGTTGGCTTGTGTAATTATTTTTCTCAGTTTTGCTGTTCATAGATTTATTTTACATTCATAAAAATCTACATGAGAAAATTAAAGTGATCCTTGCTAATATCATACAAGTCAAGTAAAAATTAATTGTGTCATGTCTAAAGCTTCGCAGTGAACTCCAGGATGCCAGGACAGGACTTCTGAAGTGTAAGCAGGTCCTTGGGACGCCTCTTCATTTCTATTTAGTAAATAAGGACTGAAGCCCTCAGACACATTCAGGAATCCAGTACCCTGTACTTCTAATGTGTTACAAACCCTATTAGAAACTAATAAAGTTTTAAAAACATTCACCCAGTGCTTTGGGGTACTGCTCCTTCATGAGATTTTCTCCAAAGTAACTTTCAAAATGAGCCACAAAAGCTCTTATTCCAGATCATACTGGCACCTGACCTTTGTAAACTTACATATGAGAAAAAAATAGGAAAAAGGAAAAAGGAAGGGTGAGACACAGTTATCTATTTCAAAATGCAGCTACATCCACAGGCTACAGAGACATCATGACCTATAAAGTTCAGAGCTGTGTTGATACTTCCTAACAATTACCCATAGCTATTATGATTTCCTCCCATCACTAAAAATGTCATTGCTGAGGTAACTGCTCCAGCTTGAGAGAGCAGAAAATTTAACAAGTAACAAATATGTAAAAGATGGGGGAAGGAGCAAGAGAGGCTGATTTGATTACTGCTATTTCAAACTGCTAGTAGACCAGATGATAAAATGTCTCATTCTCCCTGCAACTATATCATTATTCAGGCGCTCCTTACAGTGTTTTATTCTAGTATATTTCCTTGAGCTACAGTATCATTTTTTTTCTTCTTTTAAATTGGCTCTGAGATGGCAAGGTCCAAACTAATTATGTGATAATAAGCATTAATGACAGTATTATCAGATGATAACTGGGCTTCAATAATGTGTCTCATTATGATTCTCAGTCTCTTGTGGAAGGTTGTGAAGCAATGACTTTGGGCATTCTGGATTATATTTTAACATAACAGTTAAGGATGAACTGTCAAGGGAAAAGAACATATCAGAGACATATTCAAGCTTTTTTTCCCAGGCCCTGCTTCCCCAAACCTAAGTACCCATCAATTCCTCCATGAAATTTACCTTATATATTTAACATAATATATCTTTATAATAATGTGTTAAATCATCCGATAATTGTTTGTATACTATGGTAGAAGTGTACAGGAGTCCATGTATGAAATTATCACCAGCTTGTTTGTCCATAAGCAGATTCAAATTGTTTAGACAGAGGAAACACAAAGTGTTTGTACATTTTCAAATTGATTTCAGCTATGTTAGTATTAACACAAAGAGGTATTATCAAGTTATTAATCAGATTTTACTTTAATTTTTGATTCATCCGCTATCTCTTGTAGTTTCTATTTAAAATGTGTTTGTATGCGTGTGAGTTTTAAGCAAATATTAAGATAACAAATTAGCTGTAAATGAGATAAAAAACAAAACCTTTAAGTTTTGCTTATGACTAAATAATCAGTCTTATTATTATAACCTAAGGTAAAAAATTATTGGGGAACTGACATTTCCTCATTTTTGAGAAATAAATATTTGATGTGCAAACAGAATACTTTATTTTTCCCAGGAGAAATAAAACTTATTTAATAGGCAACTGTAATTAAAATATCAAGGTATCACAGGGTTCAGCTCTAAGTAAGACATTAAATGGAATATGTCAGTATAGTTTAAAAGTAGAACTTAGATTGCAGTTTATAACTAATGTGGTTACACTCTCATATTAATGTAATATTGAAATCTGTCTTGAACATTCTTACTGCCTAGGCCAAAAATAATAACCAAGACCTGTATAATATGTATTTCAATATTTAAAAGTAACAAATAAAGTTAAACTGTTAAAATAAATATGCTTTGTTCTCACAAATATTCCATCTTAATAAAGGTCAGATATGAACTTGAGTTCCTGGATTCACAAAGTTCAGCCCAAGAATATGAAGATACGAGGAGAGTTGGCCACCCTCCCCATTGTCCTGGAAGAGGCCTGGTGTTCACACATCTGGATAGCTCAGTCCACCTGTCCAAGCCCAGTAAACCACCGTGCCCCTTGCAAACCACTTCCCGTTGGCCTCATTGGCCTCTGCACACATTGCATGTGGAAGACAGAGCTGGAAGAGAGGAACATGGGTCCTGGAAGCAGTCTCAAATTCCTTTGAACAAAGAATTCTAGATCTCTGTGGACCACAGCATGATCTAGAAGTGGGGGATAAGGTGGATGCCATCAGCTCCAACTTAATTCCATCCTCTTATCCTAATGAACTGCTGGTCTCATGGGGAGTAACATGGCCAGAAGACGGGCCAACTTGGACCCCACCGAAGATCAGGGCTCAGGTCAGACTGTAGTCTGGCTCAAGTGTATATCTATACTTTCTTAAATATATATAGATATCCCTTGATTTAGAATGGGATTATACCCAGATAATCCCTTTATAAATAAGAAATATTACTAAGTTAAAAATTCACTTAATACATCTAACCTACCAAACATTATAAATTAGCCTGGCCCACACACTTACATTGGCCTATATTTGAGCAAAGCCATTTAACACAGTGAATGCACAGAGTATCAGATGTTTGCCCTCCTCATCACATGGGAGCTGAGGCTTACTGTTGCTGTTCAGAATCATGAGCAATACGGTATAGTAGCCTGGGACAAGATCAAAATTCAAATTTGAACTATGGTTTCTACTGAATGTATATTAATGACAACGAATGATAAAGTTGAAAAATCGTAAAATGAAGCATTGTAAATCGGGGACCATCTGCACTGTTGTTACTTGCTTGTTACCATAGTGTGATTTCAATTTTATCCTACTGTATTGGAAGTATAATGGCCTATAGAATGGAGAGATCATTTATTAGGTTATAGTCAATGGGAATAGTGACTTTTCTTATAAAAAGTAGTTAAACCTAAATATAGCACAGTGATTAGAAAAATACAAATGAAGACAAACAACAGAAAGGAAGGAAAGAGAGAATTACAAACATGTCATTATTGAAGCTCTGGGAATCAGCACTTGGAATTGTAGAATCCTGTGCACCAAGGCCTCAGAGTCAAAATGAACCAAAATAATTTTGATGAATTGTTATTTATCAAGTAGAACTTGAACATATGAAAACTTCCAGGGATCCTAATATTTGTCTTAGACTTTTGGACCCTGGGAATAATCAGTTTTGTTACCATGGGAAGTCACTCTCTGTATTATACTTTGCTTATTTTAAATACCCAGAAGAGTTTCTTGGTTGTGTTTTGTTTTTATTGAATTAATTGGGGTGACATTGGTTAATAAAAGTATACAGGTTTCAGATGTACAATTTTCTAATACATCATCTGTATATTGTATTGTGTGTTCACCATGTAAAGTCAAGACTTCTTCTGTCATCATTTATCCACCCTTTACTCTTTTCTACCTCTCTCTAACCTCCTTTCTTCTTGTAATCATCACACTGTTGTCTGTATCTGTAAGTTTTGTTTTTTTTTCTTTGACCCCTTCACATTTTAACCTAGGTCCCCAACCCCCACTCCTCTAACAGCTGCCAGTCTGTTTTCTGTATCTATCAGTCTGTTTCTACTCTGTTATATTATTTTGTTCATTAGATTCTACATATAAGTGAAATCATATGCCATTTGTCTTTCTCTGAACGGCTGATTTCACTTAGCAGAATACTCTCCAGATCCATCCACATTGTCCTATAAGGTAAGGTCTCCTTTTTTACAGCGGAGTATACATTTTTATCCACTCATCTATTTTTGTTAAATATTGCATCCAGGTATAGGCTAAGTTCTGATCAGTGACAGAAGTGACTTGTGTCTAATTTTGATGAAAAGTTGGTAGAGGGCAAAGCAGCAGATTCTAGGAAAATATGTGGCCCCAAAGTGCTGAAGCAGCGATGAAATACGACTTTGTGGCAGAGGAAACCAGCGAACACCAGGATGCTGGTATAATGGAGCAAAGACCACACAGAAATTATTAGAAATGCCTTACAGGGAAGAATTTATTTTTAAAAATCGCTTATTGATTATCAGGTGCAAGTTTATTTTGAATTAGATAGAAAAGTAAATACATATATATGAAACAGGTGTGCAGATATACAACTAACTGGAAAATAACTCATAAACATGTAACGTGTTTTTTACTATGATGATTAAAAATAATATTTCTTTTTATATGTACTTTTAATGTTTCTCAGTGAAGATGAGGTAAAGCTAAAATAGAAAAGAATCTGGCATATGTAATTTTCTATATGAAAACTGCTAACACATTTACATATGCATGTCAACCTGAAATCTCTCTCTGTATCTCTTCCCCTGTATCTCTTGTCTCTTTATCTGTCTCTGTCTTTGTCTCTGACACAATCGACTCACAACAACTTTTATAAACATATCTAATAGTTATCATCATATCCTAAAAATAAATACACTATTAGGAAAACAACCCAGCTTGCAATCTAGTTCAATGGAAAATCCTTCTCCCATCTTAAAAAAAATAAAATAAAAAATTACAAAATAGAAAGAAACCCATCAATTGTAGAACAATCTAAAATATGAGCATGTCTCAGAAGTAAAACTAGTCCATGCTTTAATAAAATATTATTCCTTTATAGAATGTGCAATAGTAAATGTCATTAGGTCACCTTCAAACAAGGAACATTCACATTGATTTAATTATAACTGTAAGTGATTCACAGTTAAAATATCTGGAATTGGTTCACGGATATATTTATATCTGTCACCAACTACTCAGTTTAGATTGTCAACTGCATTAAAAATAAATACATACCATAAAAATATTCTTAACTTGAATCTGGCAGGACTCTGATCATCATTGTTTTCTTAAAAAATACATGCTAGGATAATTTTGGTTTCATGGAACAAGTAGCCAAGAAGGTTGAATACACTATAGAACCATTGTCAATAGAGAAATGAGGTGTGTGACATGTCCTTCCTAATTACAAATATGCATTCAGTTATTCTAATAAATCATTAAATAGATGTTTCAGGTTTTGCTATCATGGTAGAATTGATTCTCACATTGTTTTGATGTCCTGTGGACATGATTACAGAAGTGTAAGTAGGTCCTTGGGATGCCTTTTCATTTCTATTTAGTAAACAGAGACTGAAGCCCTCAGACACATTCAGGAATCCAGCACATTGTACTTCTAACGTGTTGGAAGCTCCAACAGGAAGTAATAGGTTTTAGTCACATTCCTGCAGCACTTTGGGGTACTGTTGCTTTATGAGATTTTCTCTAAAGTAACCTTTCAAAGTGAGCCACAAAAGCTCTTATTCTATATCATACTGGCACCTGACCTTTGTAAACTTACATATGAGAAAAAAAATAGGAAAAGGAAGATGCTAAGATAGACAAAATTAACTATTTCAAAATGCAGCTATACCCACAGGCTACAGAGACATCATGACCTATAAAGTTCAGAGCTGTGTTGATACTTCCTAACAATTAACCATAGCTATTATGATTTCCTCCCATCGCTAAAAATGTCATTGCTGAGGTAACTGCTCCAGCTTTAGAAGGTAGAAAATTTAACAAGTAAAGACTATGTTAAAGATGGGGGAAGGAGCAAGAGAGGCTGATTTGATTACTGCTATTTCAAACTGCTAATAGGCCAGATGATAAGATGTCCCATTCTCCCTGAAACTATGTCATTATTCAGGCGCTCCTTACAGTGTTTTATTCTATTTATCTCATATTTCCATGAGATACAGTATCATTTTTTCTTCTTTTAAATTGGTTCTGAGATGGCAAGGTCCAATCTAATTATGTGATAATAAGCATTAATGACAGTATTATCAGATGATTACTGGGCTTCAATAACGTGTCTCATTATAATTCTCAGGCTCTTGTGGAAGACTGTGAAGCAAGTACCTTGGGCATTCTGGATTATATCTTAATATTTATGGATCAACAGTCAGGGGAAAAGAACATATCAGCGACACATTCAAGCTTTTTTCCCAGGCCTTGCTTCCCCAAATATAAGCACCCATCAATACCTCCATAAAATTTACCATATATCTTTAACATATGTCAATTACTATAAATGTGTTAGTCCAGCTGTGTGACCCAGTGGTTGAGCATGGACCCATGTACCAAGAGTCACCTGTTAGATTCCTGGTCAGGGCACATGCTCAGTTTGTGAGGCTGATCCCAATGTTCTTTCTCATTGATGTTTCTATGTCTTTCTCCCTCTCCCTTTATCTCTCTCTAAAATCATTAAAGAAAGAAATTTTTTAAAATAATAATATGATATAGAAAAAGATGGCGGTGGGCAGAACCAGAGCCAGGGTAAGTGTGTGAGAGTGTGAGTGAATGTGAGAGAGAAGGTGAGAGAACATGAGTGTGGATGAGCAATCTCTAGCAGTGCAGAAAGGTGGGACAGAGGGATCTTGTGCTATGGGCGAGGAGCAGCCGGCTACTTCTGCAAGCGGCTCTTTAGGGCACTTCTCCCTGTGCGCTGGAAGGCCCCATCATTTTGGAAGATCCCTGGTCTTCTCTGGGAAGAAGCAGCGGGGGTAACTAAGGCCGAGCGACCTGAGTTCACCAGTTTTCCCATCATGATCAGACCAGTGGCCCCGCTGTGTCAACACCAACAAGTGCACAGTAGGGGCACTGCCAAGATGCCTGCTGCAGAAGTTGAAAGCAGCTGGGAGCCGAGCAGCATCTCCCACAGCAGCAGCCCAATCAGAGCTGAGCACCAGCTCCAGCAGCAGTAGTGCCAGCTTGGGAGCCCAGCATCTTCCTCCACAGCAGCAGTGACAAGATGGGAGTGGAGCCCCGCCCCAAAAAACAGCTGAGACTCAGAAACTGAGCATTCTAAACCCCCAACAGCAGCAGAGGACTGGGTGCTGCAACAGCAGCAGCAGTAGCAGCACAAACCGGGAGCTGACACTCACATCCAGCAGCACTAATAGCAGCTGATCAGGAGTTTAGCCCCACCAGGCAGCAGTGTGCCCCAGAAGCTCACTAGTAGGACCCTGTACCCCACCAGGGCACTGGCAGGACCCATGTGCCCCAGCAGCACCTACCACAACAGACCATACCAGCCACCAGTTGTCAATCCTCCAGGACCCACAGCAGACAAGAAGTACCACACACCAAAACAGTCTGGGAGGCAGAGCAGAATTATTTGATACACACTGATCTGCCTACAGATCTCAGCATTCTTCACCAGGTCTAGAACTCTAGACTGCTAAAATGGGGAGACAAAGAAAAACAACCAAATGAAAGAAAAGGAGGAATTACCAGAAAAGGAACTACAAGAAATGGAAGAAAGCAATTTGTCAGATAAAGAATTCAAAGCAATAATTTTAAGGGTGTTAAAACAATTTAGTGAGAACCACAAGCAATTTAATGAGAATTATAAAGATCTCAATGGGAACTACATCAGCTTAAATGCTCCAATCAAGACATAGGGTAACCTTGGCCAGTTTGGCTCAGCAGTTACAGCATCAGCCTGCGGTCCAGAGAGACCCGGGGTTCGGTTCCCACTAAGGGCACTTACCTTGTTTGCTGTTTGTCCCCGGCCCTGGTTGGTCGTGTGGGTGGCAGCCACTCCATGTGTCCCTTTCATGTTGATGTTTCTCTCTCTCTCTTTCTTTGTCTCTCTTCCTCCCACTCTATCTGAACAACAACAACAACAAAATGAAAAAATGTCCTTGGGTGAGGATAAAAAAAAAAAAAAAAAGACATAGGTTAGCTGACTGGATAAGAAAACATGACCCATATATATGCTGTCTACAAGAGACCTACCTCACAACAAAAGATTCATACAGGATGAAAGTCAAGGTATGGAATAAAATTTTCCAGGCAAATTGAAAGGGGAAAAAAAAAAGCTGGTGTAGCAATACTTATATCGGATAAGACAGACTTCTAAACAAGAGCCATAATAAGAGACAAAGAAGGCCACTACATAATATTAAAAGGATCAATTCAAAAAGAGAATATAAGCCTAAAAAAAACATATACAGGAGCACTGAAATATACAAAAACAAACAAACAAACAAACAAAAACTTCTGGAGGACTTCAAGGAATCTCAATAGCAATACAATCATAATGGGTGACTTTAACATCCTACTGACACCACTAGATAGATCATCAAGGCAAAAAATTACCAAGGACACAGAGTCCTTAAATGATGAACTACATCAGTTGGACTTAATTGATATTTACAGAACATTTCACACCAAAGCTGCAGAATATACATTTTTTTCAAGTACACACGGGACATTCTCAAAGATAGACCACATGTTAGGACAAAAAGTAAGTCTCTACAAATTCAAGAAGACTGAAATCATATCAAGCATCTTCTCAGATCACAATGACATGAAACCAGAAATCAATTTCAACAAAAACATTCAAACACCTGGAGGCTAAATAGCATTTTATTACACAACAAATACAAAGAAGATCAAGGAAGAAATTAAAAACTTCCTGGAAACCAATAAAAATGAACACACAACACAAAATCTATGGGATGCAGTGAAAGCAGTCCTGAGAGGGAAGTTCATAGCACTACAGGCCTGCCTCAAGAAACAAGAAAAATTCCTAGTTGACTTTCTAACCCGACAACTTAACCAACTAGAAAGTAGACAAAAAGAAAAACCCAGAGCAAGGAGAAGGAAGGAAATAGTAAAAGTCAGAGCAAAAATAAATGACATAGAAACTAAACTAAAAAAAAAAAAAATTCAAAAGATTAATGAAAACAAAGAGCTGGTTCTTTGAAAACATGAACAAGACTGATGGATTCACCAAGATACAAAAGAGAGGACCCAAATAAACAAAATCAGAGACTAAAAAGGAGAAATAACAATTGACACCACAGAAATACAAAGGATCATTAAAACATACTATCAACAATTATATGCCAACAAATTGGACAATCTAGGAGAAATGGACAAATTTCTAGAAACACACAGTCTCCCAAAACTAAACCACGAAGAGAACAAAAACTTGAACAGACCAATAACAACTAAGGAAACCAAAGATGTAATCAAGACTCTCCCAGCAAACAAAAGCCCAGGCCCAGATGGCTATACAGGGAAGTTTTACCAAACATTCAAAGAAGATCTAACACCCATTCTCCTCAAACTATTTCAAAAAAATCAAGAGTATGGAAGACTTCCAAATGCATTTTATGAGGCCAACATACTTGTAATTCCAAAACCAGTAAAACACAATACAAAGAAAGAAAACTACAGGCCAACATCCTTGATGAATACAGATGCCAAAATCCTTAATAAAACATTAGCAAATCGGATCCAGCAATACATAAAAAAATTATTCACCATGACCATGTGGAATTCATCCCAGGGAAGCAAGAATGGCACAATACTTGCATACGATAAATATGATACACCACATAAACAAAATGAAAGGTAAAAACCATATGGTCATATCAATAGATGCTAAAAATGCATTTGACAAAATCCAGCACCCATTTCTGATAAAAGTGATCAGCACTGTGGGATTAAGGTATCATATCTTGACATAATAAAGGCCATATATGGAAAACCTACAGCCAACATCATACTCAATGGGCAAAAATAACAAGCATTTCCCTCAAGAACAGGATCAAGACAGGCTGCCCACCCTCACCACTCTTATTTAACATAGTACTGGAAGTTTTAGCCACAGCAATTAGACATAAAGAAAACATAAAAGGAATCCAACTGGAAAGGAGCAAGTGAAACAGGCATTGCTTTTGCAGGTGACATGATACTGTACGTAGAAAACCCTAAAGACTCCATCAAGAATCTATTATATTTAATAAATGAATTTGGCAAAGCAGCAGGATACAAAATTAACATCAAGAAATTGATGGCATTCTTATACACCAACAATGAACTCACAGAAAGAGAAACTCAAAAAGCAATCCCATTTACCATTGTGGCAAAAAAAATTAAGATACCTAGGAATAAACTTAACCAAAGAAGTAAAGTAGCTATTCACAGAAAACTATAGGTCACTGAAAAAAGAGAGGAAGATACAAAAAAGTGGAAGCATATAACTTCTTCATGGATTGGAAGACTTAATATTATTAAAATGTCCATACTATCCAAAGCAATCTATAGATTCAATGCAATTCCCATCAAAATACCAGCAACATATTTCACAGACCTAGAACAAATACTCTAAAAGTTTATATGCAACCAAAAAAGACCCCGAATAGCTACAGCAATCTTGAAAAAGAACAAAGTAGGAGGGGTCACAATACCAGATATCAGTTTATACTACAAAGCCATAGTAATCAAAACAGACTGTTACTGGCAAAAGAACAGGCATATATAGATCAATGGAACAGAACAGAGAACCCAGAAATTGACCCAAGTTATTATGATCAATTAATATTTGATAAACGGGGCACAAGCATACAGTGGAGTAAAGACAGTCACTTCAATAAATGGTGTTGGAAAAATAGGACAGCTACATGCAAAGAAAAAATGAAGCTAGATCACCAACTTACACCATACACAAAAATAAACTCAAAATGGATAAAATACTTAAATGTGACTCATGAATCCATAAAAAATCCTAGAAGAAAATATAGGCAACAAAATTTCAGACATCACACACAGCATAATTTTCACTGATACATCACCTAAGGCAGCAGAAACAAAGAAAAAAAAAAAAAGAACACATGGGACTATATCATACTAAAAAGCATCTGCAGAGCAAAAGAGACAATCATCAAAATGGAAAAGGAACCCACTGTATGGGAGAGCATAACTGCCAACAGTACCTCAGAGAATGAGTTAATTTCCAAAATATAGAGTACTTATACAACTCAACAAAAGGAAGACAAAGAATCCAATTTAAAAATGGGCAAAGGGGCAGACCGAAAAATGGCGGCGGAGTGAAGGGAGCTACACAGACCATCTCCCAGAACCAAACTGGAATTACAACTATAACAAAGACAAATCGACGGGAAAAAGCAACAGAAAAGCAGCTTGTGAGGACCATACAACGAGGGACACTGACTCCATCCCGGTAGGCTTGCGAAGGCGCGAGACTGGGGCTGGGAGCCCACGGTCAGCAGCTCGGCAGTGGCCTCAGCTGGGAGCAGCGCCCTCGGGTCACACTCCCAGGCGGCGCCACAGCGCAGCCGGGACAGAGGCTGAAACAGCCACAGCCACTCACCTTGGGCTCCGGCAGAGGGAGGGCAGACTGGACTGGAACTGTGTGGGGACACTCAGGATCTGGAGGGCGCTCAGAGCTTTGGCTGAGTGCAGGCACTCAGGACTGTGGCCACATTGCTCCTTCCCAGGGCTCTGAGGAGAGGCAGTAGCCCCTCCCTCGGAGTTCCAACCCCACCCTGTGGGCCATTGAAGTGCTAATTGCGGCTCACTAACAACCATCATCTGCCCCACCCTCATGAGAGCCCCTTGGCTGAGCACCAGAGGGAGTTTTTCAATCAACTGACAACCCAAAACTCATCAATTACCCTAGACTGCTAGCTTCCAGGCAAAAAGCTAGAGGATAACAGTACCTTTCCGGGGCTGGCAACTTTAACCAGGAAAGTGAGACTTGACAGTGGTGTTCAACGTGGATCCTCCTTCACTCATCTAAACACAGGAGAGGGAGCCACAAACAGCAGAACACCAACACCCACAGGGAGAACTTGACAGGCTCCAAAGCCCACAGTGATAGCCAAAATGGTGAAACACAGAAACAGAAGCCAAATGAAAGAGCAAGACACCTCCACCGAAGATGAGATCAATGCAGAGCAATTAGGCATGTTAACAGAGCTAGAATTCAGAGCCATGATCTTGAGGAAGCTGAACAGCATGAGTAAGGACATAGAGACACTGAACATAAGCCAATTGGAAATTAAAAACCAACAAGAAGAGATAAAAAATGACATATCCGAAATGAAAAACACATTGGAAGGTTTAAAAAACAGAGTAGGGGAAGCTGAGGACCGGATCAGTGAATTAGAAGACAGGGTAGAAAAAATCAACCAATCAGAAAAACAAAAGGAAAAAACTATTAAAAAAACAGGAAGACAGCTTAAGAGAACTATGGGACAACTGGAAACGTAATAATATTCGCATCATAGGAGTCCCCGAAGAAGAAGAAAAGGAGCAAAGGTTAGAGAATATATTCAAAAAAATAGTGAGAGAAAACTTCCCTAATTTGGTGAAGGAAGAAGGCATTCAAGTTCAAGAAGCACAGAGAGTCCCAAGTAAGAAGAACCCAAACAGGCCCACACCAAGACACATAGTAATTAAAATGCCACAAATTAAAGACAAAGAGAGAATCCTAAAAGCAGCAAGAGATAAGAACAGGTTACCTACAAAGGGAATCCCATAAGGCTCTCAGCTGACTTCTCACAAGAAACACTACAGGCCAGAAGAGAATGGCATGAAGTAATCAAAGTCATGAAAAACAAGAATCTGAATCCAGACTACTCTACCCAGCAAGGCTATCATTCAAAATAGAAGATCAAATAAAGAGCTTTCCAGACAAAAAAAGGCTTAGGGAATACATTAGCACCAAACCAGCACTGCAAGAAATGTTAAAAGGACTGCTGTAATTAGCAGTAGAAATGGGAAGAAAAATAGAACCACACTAAACAAAAATGGCAATAAATAAGTACATATCAATAATCACCTTAAACGTAAATGGATTGAATGCTCCCATAAAGAGACACAGAGTAGCTGATTGGATAAGAAAGCATGACTCATCTATATGCTGTTTACAAGAGACCCACCTCTCAACAAAAGACTCACATAGGTTGAAAGTGAAGGGATGGAAAAAAATTTTCCAAGCAAATGGAAAGCAAAAAAAAGCTGGGGTAGCAATTCTCATATCTGATAAAATAGATTTCAAAATGAAGACCATAACTAGAGACAAAGACGGCCACTACATAATATTGAAAGGGTCTATCCAACAGGAAGATATAACCTTGATAAACATATATGCACCCAATATAGGAGCACCAAAATATATTAAAAATCTTCTGAAGGACTTCCAAGGAGAAATCGACAACAATACAATCATAGCAGGGGACTTCAACACTCCGTTGACAGCACTGGATAGATCCTCTAGGCAAAAAATTAGCAAGGAAACAGAGACTCTAAATGAAGCACTAGACCAAATGGATTTAATAGATATCTACAGAGAATTACACCCCAAAACTACAGAATACACATTCTTCTCAAGTGCACATGGGACATTCTCAAAGATAGACCACATGATAGGACACAAACTAAATCTCTACAAGTTCAAGAAGATTGAAATCATTTCAAGCATCTTCTCAGATCACAATGGCATGAAACTAGAAATCAATTGCAACAAGAACATGCAAAGACATTTCAACACATGGAGGCTAAATAGCATGTTATTAAACAATGAATGGGTCAACGAGGAGATCAAGGAAGAAATTAAAAACTTCCTGGAAACCAATGAAAATGAACACACAACAACACAAAAACTATGGGATGCAGCGAAAGCAGTTCTGAGAGGGAAGTTCATAGCACTACAGGCCTACCTCAAGAAACAGAAAAATTTCTAATTGACTGTCTAACCTCACAACTTAAAGAATTAGAAAGCAAACAAAAAGAAAACCCCAGAGCAAGTAGAAGGAAGGAAATAGTAAAGATCAGAGCAGAAATAAATGACATAGAGACCAAAAAAACAATTCAAAGGATCAATGAAACAAAGAGCTGGTTTTTCGAAAAGATAAACAAGATTGATGGACCCTTAGGTAGACTCACCAAAAAACAAAGAGAGAGAACCCAGATACACAAAATCAGAAATGAAAGAGGAGAAGTAACAACCAACACCACGGAAATACAAAAGATCGTTAACAACTACTATGAACAACTATATGGCAACAAATTCGACAATCTAAGCGAAATGGACACATTTCTAGAAACACAGTCTCCCAAAACTATTCCCGGAAGAGATAGAAAACTTGAACAGACCAATAACAACTAAGGAAATAGAAGAGGTAATCAAGACTCTCCCAGCAAACAAAAGCCCAGGCCCAGATGGTTTCACGGGGGAGTTTTACCGAACATTCAAAAAAGAACTAACACCCATTCTCCTCAAACTATTTCAAAAAATTCAAGAAGAAGGAAGACTTTCAAACACGTTCTATGAGGCCAGCATAATTCTAATTCCAAAACCAGAAAAAGACACTACGAAGAAAGAAAACTACAGGCCAATATCCCTGATGAACATAGACGCCAAAATCCTGAACAAAATATTAGCAAATCGGATCCAAAAATACATCAAAAAAATTATTCACCATGACCAAGTGGGATTCATTCCAGGGATGCAAGGCTGGTACAAGATTCGCAAATCAATAAACGTGATACACCAGATAAACAAAATGAAGAATAAAAACCACATGATCATATCAATAGATGCTGAAAAAGCATTAGACAAAATCCAGCATCCATTTCTGATAAAAACGCTCAGCAATGTGGGAATAGAGGGATCATATCTCGACATAATAAAGGCCATATATGAAAGACCTACAGCCAACATCATACTCAATGGACAGAAACTAAAAACATTTCCATTAAGAACAGGAACAAGACAGGGATGTCCACTTTCGCCACTCTTATTTAACATTGTACTGGAAGTCTTAGCCACAGCAATCAGACATGAAGAAACAATAAAAGGGTTCCAAATTGGAAAGGAGGAAGTGAAACTGTCATTATTTGCAGATGACATGATATTGTACATAGAAAACCCTAAAGACTCCATCAAAAATCTATTAGACTTAATAAATGAATTTGGCAAAGTAGCAGGATACAAAATTAACGTCAAGAAATCGACGGCATTCTTGTACATCAATGATGAACTCACAGAAAGAGAAACTGAAAAAACAATCCCATTTACCATCGCACAAAAAAAAATTACGATACCTAGGAATAAACTTAACCAAAGAAGTAAAGGACCTATTTGCAGAAAACTACAAGTCATTGAAAAAAGAAATAGAGGAAGATATAAAAAAGTGGAAGCACATACCTTGTTCATGGATTGGAAGAATTAACATCATTAAAATGTCCATACTACCCAAAGCAATCTATAGATTCAATGCAATCCCCATCAAAATACCAACGACATATTTCATAGAACTAGAACAAATACTTCAAAAGTTCATATGGAACCAAAAAAGACCCCGAATAGCCACAGCAATCTTGAAAAAGAAGAACAAAGTAGGTGGGATCACAATACCAGATATCAGGTTATACTACAAAGCGACTGTAACCAAAACAGCCTGGTACTGGCACAAGAACAGGCATATAGACCAGTGGAACAGAACTGAAAACCCAGAAATGGACCCAAGGCAATACGCTCAATTAATATTTGACAAAGGTGGCAAGAGCATACAGTGGAGTAAAGACAGCCTCTTTAATAAATGGTGTTGGGAAAATTGGACAGCTACATGCAAAAAAATGAAACTAGACCATCAACTTACACCATACACAAAAATAAACTCAAAATGGATAAAAGACTTAAATGTGACCCGTGAATCCATAAAAATTCTAGAAGAAAATGTAGGCAACAAAATTTCAGACATCATATGGAGCAGAATTTTCACTGATACATCACCTAAGGCAACAGAAATAAAGGAGAAAATGAACACATGGGACTACATCAAACTAAAAAGCTTCTGCACAGCAAAAGAAACAATCATCAAAACGGAAAGGCAACCCACTGAATGGGAGAACATCATTGCCAATGATGTATCAGATAAGTGGTTAATTTCCAATATATATAGAGTGCTCATACAACTCCACAAAAGGAAGACAAAGAACCCAATTAAAAAATGGGCAGAGGAGCTGAATAGACACCTCTCCAAACAGGACATACAAATGGCCAAGAGACATATGAAGAAATGCTCAACATCACTAATTATCAGAGAGATGCAAATTAAAACAACAATGAGGTATCACCTCACACCTGTCAGAATGGCCGCCATCAACAAATCATCAAACAACAAGTGTTGGCGAGGGTGTGGAGAAAAGGGGACTCTAATACACTGCTGGTGGGAATGCAGACTGGTGCAGCCGCTATGGAAAACAATATGGTGCTACCTCAAAAAATTAAAAATTGAACTTCCATTTGACCCAGTGATCCCACTGCTGGGAATATACCCTAAGAAGCCTGAAACAACAATCAAGAAGAATATATGTACCCCCATGTTCATAGCAGCACTATTTACAATAGCTAAGATCTGGAAACAGCCCAAGTGTCCACCAGTAGACGAATGGATCAAAAAGCTGTGGTACATATACACAATGGAATACCATGCAGCGGTAAGAAAGAAAGATCTCTTATCCTTTGAGACGACATGGAGGGACCTGGAAAGTATTATCCTAAGTGAAAGAAGCCAAGCAGAAAAAGACAAATACCACATGATCTCACTTATATATGGAATATAATGAACATAACAGTCTGAGGAATACAGTAGACCCAGACACATGGAAGTAGGGCACAGACTGACATCCCTCAGAAGAGGGGATGGGGGGTGGGGGGGTGGGAAGAGATAAACCACAGAACTTATATGCATGTATGCATGACCAATGGACATGGACAACTAAGCCGGGGACGGGGCGGAGGTGGGGTGGGGTGGGGGGTACCAATGGGGTAAAAAGGTAAAATATCTGTAACAAAAAAATAAATAAAAATTCATAAAAAATAAAATAAAATTAAATTGAAAAAAAAGAAAAGAAAAAGAAAAATGGGCAAAGGACCTAAATAGACACCTCTCCAAACAGGACATAAAAATGGCCAACAGACATATGAGAAAATGCTCACCCTCACTAATCAGCATAGAGATGCAAATTTAAACAACTATGAGGTATCAACTCACACCTGTTAGAATGGCTGCCATCAACAAATCATCAAACAAGTGCTGGCGAGAGTGTAGAGAAAAGGGGACTCTTGTATACTGCTGTTGGAATGCAGAGTGTTCCAGCCACTACAGAAAATAATATAGTGTTTCCTCAAAAAATTAAAAATTAAACTGCTATTTGACCCAGTGATCCCATTTCTGGGAATGTACCTTAAGAAGCCTGAAACACCAGTCAGAAAGAATGCATGTATCCCCCTAAGTTCACAGCAGCACTATTTACAATCGCTAAGATTTGGAAACAACCCAAGTGTCCTTCAATAGATGAATGAATAAAAAAGCCATGGAATGTATACCCAATGGAATATTATGCAGCTGTAAGAAAGAAAGTCTTTTATCCTTTGAGACGATATGGAAGAACCTGGAGCATATTATGCTAAGTGAAACAAGCCAATCAGAGAAAGACAAATATCACATGATCTCACTTACTTGTGGAATATAATGAACAAAACAAGCTGAGAAACAAAATAAACCCATAGACATGGAAGTGGGGTACAGACTGACAAACCTCAGAAGAGGTGGCTGGGTGGGTGGGGGGTAGAGATAAACCACAGAACTTATATGAATGTATGCATAAACAAGGACATAGACAATAATGCTGGGGGCAGGGGACAGGATTGGGAGGAGGGGTGTCAATGGCGGAAAAAGAAGAAACATGTGTAACAAAAATAAATTAATAAACCTTAAAAAAATAAATAAATAAAAATTGAAAAAAAATAATGTGTTACATACATCATCTGATAACTGTTGTTATACTATGGTAGAAATATGCAGGAGTCCATGTATGAAATATCACCAGCCTGTTTATGCATAAGCTTCTTCAAATTGTTTAGACAGAAGAAACAAACTTTTTGTACATTTTCAAATTAATTTCAGCTATATTAGTATTAATACACAGAGATATTATCAAGTTATTAATGATTTTATTTTAATTCTTGATTCATCCACTATCTCTTATAGTTTCTATATGAAATGTGTGTGTGTGTTAGGTGAAGTTTAGATAACAAATTAACTGTAAATATAATTAAACAAAACTTTAAGTTTTGCTTATGACTGATAATCAGTCTTATTAACATTACCTGTTATAAAATATTGGGGAATCTACATCTTTCCTACTTATTTTACAAAATATAGCTTTGATATGCAAACAGAATCCTTTTTTTTTTTTTTTTTTTTTGGTTTGTTTCCCAGGGAAAAATGAAACTGTTGAATTAGGCAACTATAACTGAATTACCAAAGACACACAGGGTTCTGCTATAATAAGACATTAAATGGAATATGTCATTTTAAAAGTAGAGCCTAAATTGAAGTTTATATATAACATGGTTGCTTTCTTATATTTCATGTAATATTTAAATCAGGCTGGGACCTGTATAATTTCTGTTTCAATATTTAAAAGTTACAAATAAAGTTAAACTGAATAAAATATGCTTTTTTCTCCCACTTTGACAAATACTCCTTCTTAATAAAGGCAAGATATGAACTTGAATTCCTGGATCCTCAAAGTTCAGTGCAAGAATATAGGGATTTGGGGAGAGCTGGCCACCCACCAGTGTCCCATAAGAGGCCTGGTGTTCACACATTTGGATAGCTCAGTTCACCTGTCCAAGCCCAGTAAACCACCGTGCCCCTTGTAAACAGCTTCTTATTGGCCTCTGCACACATTGCATGTGCGGCTGGCATAAAAGACAGAGCTAGAAGAGAGGAATATGGGTCCTGGAAGCAGTCTCAACGTCCTTTGAACAAAGAATTCTAGATCTCTATGGACCACAGCATGATCTAGGAGTGGGGGGTAAAGTGGATGCCATCAGCGCCAACTAATTCCATCCTCTTGTCCTTACGAAGTGCTTGTTCTGTGGGGAGAAAAGTGGCCAGAAGAAGGGCCAACTTGGACCCCTCCAAGGATCAGGGCCCTAGGCTATTCTCTGGTTTCAGGCTTATGGCATTACTTTCTTAAATATAGACAGATTTTACTTGATTTACAGTGGGATTATGCGCAGATAATCCTATTGCATGTAAGAAATATTGCTAAATTGAAAGTTCACTTAATACACCTAACCTACTAAACATCATTGCTTAGCCTAACCTACTTTAAACATGCTCAGATAAGTAACATTGGCCTGGAGTTGGGCAAAATCATCTAACACAATGAATGCACACTATCGAGTATTAGATGTTGCCTTGCTGATCACGTGTCTGACTATGAAATGATGCTCACTGCTGCTGTCTTGAGAGAGTATTATATGCTATATCACTATCCTGGGACTAGATCAAAATTCAAAAATCGAAGTATGGTTTCTACTGAATGTGTATTGATGGCAAAGCTTTGTAAAGCTGAAAAATCGTAAGTTGAACCATTGTAAATCAGGGACTGTCTGTAGTGTTGTAAATTGCTTGTTACCACAGTGTGATTTCAATTTCATCTTACTATTTTGGAAGTATAATGGCCTATACAATGGAAGAATCATTTGTTAGCTTATATTCAATGGGGATAGTGACTCTTCTCATAAAAGTATTTAAGCCCTGAAATTCACCCCCCTTTTTTTTTCACAAAAGGACATTGAATCTATTCCAAGCTGAAAAAAAAAAAAAATACAATGCAGTGATCAGAAAAAGACAAATGAAGACAAACAAAAAGAAGGGACAGAGAGAGTACAAACATCTCATAGATTCCCACAGATCATTTTGGAAAGAAGTGAAGATATCCAGACAATAATATCTAAAGAATAGATGTTTTAAAATGTGCTTAGAAAAACTGTATGTAAACCAAGTAAAATTTAGTAGAACGGTCCTGGGAAAAACATTATATATAAAACCAAGACTTCTGAAAACATAAGAAAATTGTGTGGGAATTAGTGTTCAGATTAATTAATGATGTTCCCTTAGGAATTCTAATTAAGGCCAGTTCTTTAACTAGGGGAAAGCCAAAAATTGTATCAGAGTGTGAAGTACAGTCTTTATCTTTCATTCAATGTCATTATAGTGGTTAATATATAGTTTTCAGTAAATAGAGGAAACACGAAAGTTTTGTACATTTTTAAATTAGGTTTAGTTATACCAGTATTAATATTTAGAGGGGTATTTTCAAGTTATCAATCAGATTTCATGTCATTAGATAATTTTATACATTTATAATTATATGTTTATAATATTTGATAGTTTTACATATTTATAATTGCTTGAGTTAAAGAAAGAAAACCTCTTCCATCTAGTGCAGTAATTAAATATTTGGATCAGATGATCATCACAAGTCTATTAACATTAAGAATCTCGTGCAAGACTCATCACAATAAGTCAGGTTTCATACCTAACAATAAAGGTCTTAATAAACACAACGTTTGGCTATGTGTGCTTCCTGGTTACTCCAGCAATGTATCATAGAGGTATGTATTGGGAATTCATATAGAAAATGTACAGAAATGTAAATTTGTTACTTTTATATCTAATCCATTTCTAAATAGGATATAGTTTAGATAAACAATTACTTTCTGCCTGAGTAAAACATTTCTCACAAGCAAGGTAGATGATTTATTATTATTTGCATGTATAAAATAATATTTTCTATGCTTTCCTTACCCAGATGTATTTAATTCCATTTAAATATTTCTGGAAAGATTGAAGAGAAATTAAGCATAGACAATTCCCATACATAGACCTAAAGTCTCTTAAGACTCATTAGTCACTTAATAACACTTTCCTCTTGTTGTGGAAAAGCCTACAATAAAAGATTAAATAGAGAGCTAAGTACTGATCACAGAAAAGTCACACAAATATTGTTCACTTTTCTCAAAAAATATATATTTCACTTATAACAATATATGGAATACGTAATGCTTAGAACTCTCTTTTGAAATATTTTTAAAACTTATCTGCCTAATATTTCATGTTGTTATTAAGGTAGAGGTCATTTTTAAAGATATAAAAAGTTATAATCCCTCTCCATGATCTGTGATCCATAAATGGTTAGAAATGTGAACAGCATACTGTATTTTTGCAGCAGAGGCATGTAATGTGCAAAACCAGGGCTCCCCTTCTCTCCAGAGGTGGAATATCTAAGATTTCTCAGTTATTAAAAACAAACTTTTAGAAAGTTTCCACCAAAAAGAGGCTGAAGTTTACATGTCAATATATAATGTAATTAATTTGAGTACAGAATAAACATTTTAATTATTTTTGTATCTCTTGGTTTCTCAAAATGTACGTGTTAATCATTTTTTAAAAAAACTAAACTAAAAATAGAAATTATGCTTTTGCAGGTACTAAATAAAATTTAATAAAGGCATGGAAAGTAAATGGAGAAAAATTGTAGAAGTTCATCAGTTATATCCATGGAGCACCAGGTCATTTTCATGAGAGCCATAAGGACCTGTGGAAGTTGTGGGTACAACCATTAGTGAGAGAGATATTTACTGATTCTCCCACAGTCAACCAAACTGTCATCTACTTCATTTTGCTGATGAAGTTGGCTGAGTTCCCCCTCCTGGGGTTTCAAAATGACTTACAGATAATAGAAACTTTGTTATGTTTTCCTGCTCACCTATTGCTCCCTCCTCTCCATCACCTCTTGGAGCAAGGAAGGACAGCTGGTCAGACTGAGAGCTTTGAGTTCATCTCCTCCCCCTCCCTGCCTTGTAATGGAGGGTGGCGACCTGGTGGTGGATTATAGGTAGAGAAGACCTGGATTTACAACTCACAAGACCATGGCAGTTTAGTGAGGAATCTATCACTTTCATTGAAAAATGTCTCATATCTTTCCCAAAGCAGATCAGACTACTTAGACCAAAAACTGATGGAATCCTCATTTTACCTCAAAAAGGAAGACTGCTTAAACTAGCAGAAAATTTCGTATCTGCCTGTGTTTTTAGATGGGATGGTGGGTGAAAATGGATCTACAGTTGGTAACAACAATCCATGGTTCTGGCCATCACTTCATAAAAGGCTTCCGAAGTAAAGGAATTAACAACAGGATGGCTGATCATAAAAGCAACACTTCGAGATTCCAAAATGGCAGCGGAGGGAACGGAAGCTACATAGACCGTCTCCCAGGACCAAACTGGAAATACAACTAAAACACAGACAAATCGACGGGAAAAAGAAACAGAAAAGCAGCTTGCGAGGATCATATAACCAGGGACACTGACTCGATTCTGGTAGGATAGTGGAGACATGAGAGGGGGGCTGAGAGCCCACGGACAGCAGTGGCCTTAGCTGTGAGCAGCGCCCTCGGGATTATACGTCCAAGCCAACTCCACAGTGCAGAGCTGGACAGATGCTAAAATAGCCACAGCCATTCACCTTGGGCTTGGCAGAGGGAGAAAGGACTGGACTGGAACTGTGTGGGGACACTCGGGATTTGAGGGGGCTCAGAACTTTTGCTGAGTTTCAGCCACTCAGGACAGTGGCCATCTACTCCTTCCCAGGGCTCTGGGGAGAAGCTGCAGCCCATCCCTAGGAGATTCAACCTCAACCTGTGGGTCATTGAAATGCAAATTGAGGCCCATTAACAACCAGCATCTGCTCCACCCTCTGGAAAAACCCTTAGCTGAGCACCTGAGGGAGTTTTTCAATCAACTGACAACCCAAAATTCTGCAAGTAACCACTGCTGGTAGCCTCCAGGCAAAAAGCAGTTAGAAGATAACTGTACCATTCCTGGGCTAGTAACTCTAACCAGGAAAGTAAGACTTGACAGTGGTGTTTAACGTGGGTCCTCCCTTCCTCATTCAAAGCCACAAGAGGGAGCCACAAATAGCAGAACACCAACAACCACAGGGAAAACTTGGCAGGCTCCAAAGCCCACTGTGATAGTCAAAATGGTGAAACACAGAAACAAAAGCAAAATGAAAGAACAAGAGACCTCTACCAAAGATCAGATAAATATGAAGCAGTTAGGCAAGTTAACAGAGCTGGAAGAAGGCATTCAAGTTCAAGAAGCACAGAGAGCTCCAAGTAAGAAGAACCCAAACAGGCCCACACCAAGACACATAGTAATCAAAATGCCAAAAATTAAAGACAAAGAGAGAATCCTAAAAGCAACAAGAGATAAGCAACAGGTTGCCTACAAAGGAAACCCCATAAGGCTCTCAGCTGACTTCTCACAAGAAACACTACAGGCCACAAGGGAATGGCGTGAAGTAATCAAGGTCATGAAAAACAAGGATCTGAATCCAAGACTACTCTACCCAGAAAGGCTGCCATTCAAAATAGAAGGTCAAATAAAGAGCTTCCCAGAAAAAAAAAAAAAGAAAAAAAAAAGGCTAAGGGAATACATTAGCACCAGCACTGCAAGAAATATTAAAAGAACTGCTGTAATTAGTAGAAAAAAATAGAAAGAAAAATGGAACCAAACTAAATAAAAATGGCAATAAATAAGTACATATCAATATTCACCTTAAATGTAAATGGACTGAATGCTCCAGTAAAAAGACACCGAGTAACTGATTGGATAAGAAAGCATGACTCATCTATATATCGTTTACAAGAGACCCACCTCACAACAAAAGACTCACATAGGTTGAAAGTGAAGGGATGGAAAAAAAATTTCCAAGCAAACAGAAAGCTAAAAAAAGCTGAGGTAGCAATACTCATATCTGATAAAATAGATTTAAAAATGAAGGCCATAACTAGAGACAAAGAAGGCCACTACGTAATATTGAAAGAAT
This sequence comes from Molossus molossus, assembly GCF_014108415.1. Lineage (NCBI taxonomy): Eukaryota > Metazoa > Chordata > Mammalia > Chiroptera > Molossidae > Molossus > Molossus molossus. The sequence goes on along the minus strand of NW_023425366.1, from coordinate 23,474,348 downwards.
CTATCCAACAGGAAGATATAACCTTGATAAACAAATATGTACCCAATATAAGAGCACTAAAATATATTAAAAATCTTCTGGAGGACTTCAAAGGAGAACTCGACAGCAATGCAATCATAGCTGGGGACTTCAACACCCCATTGACACCACTGCATAAATCCTCTAGACAAAAAATTAGCAAGGAAACAGAGACTCTAAATGAAGCACTACACCAAATGGATTTAATAGATATCTACAGAGAATTACACCCCAAAACTACAGAATTCACATTCTTCTCAAGAGCACATGGGACATTCTCAAAGATAGACCACATGATAGTACATAAATTGAATTTCTATAAATTCAAGAAGACTCACATCATATCAAGTATCTTGTTAGATCACAATGACAAGAAACTAGAAATCAATTGCAACAAGAACACGCAAAGACATTTCAACACATGGAGGCTAAATAGCATGTTATTAAACAATGAATGGGTTACCATGCAGATCAAGGAAGAAATTTAAAAATTCCTGGAAACCAATGAAAATGAACACACAACAACACAAAATCTATGGGATGCAGCAGAAGCTGTTCTGAGAGGGAAGTTCATAGCACTACAGGACTACCTCAAGAAACAAGAAAAATTTCTAATTGACTGTCTAACCTCACAACTTAAAGAATTAGAAAGCAAAGAAAAAGAAAACCCCAGAGAATGTAGAAGGAAGGAAATAGTAAAGATAAGAGCAGAAATACATGACATAGAGACCAAAAAAACAATTCGAAGGATCAATGAAACAAGGAGCTGGTTTTTCGAAAAGATATACAAGATTGATGGACCCCTAGCTAGGCTCAACAAAAAACAAAGAGAGAGAACCCAAATACACAAAATCAGAAATGAAAGAGAAGTAACAGCTAACACCACAGAAATACAAAAGATCATTAACAGCTACTATGAACAATTATATGGCAACAAATTCGACAATCTAAGAGAAATGGAAAAATTACTAGAAACACACAGTTTCCCAAAGCTGGACCCGGAAGATATAAAACACTTGAACAGACTAATAACAACTAAGGAAATTGAAGAGGTAATCAAGACTCTCCCAGCAAACAGAAGCCCAGGCCCGGATGGCATCATGGGGGAGTTTTACTGAACATTCAAAAAAGAACTAACACCTATTCTCCTCAAACTATTTCAAAAAATTCAAGAAGAAGAAAGACTTTCAAACTCTTTTTATGAGGCCATCATAATTCTAATTCCAAAACCAGAAAAAGACACTACAAAGAAAGAAAACTATAGGCCAATATCCCTCATGAACATAGACACCAAAATCCTGAACAAAATACTAGCAAATTGAATCCAGCAATACATCAAAAAAGTTATTCACCATGACCAAGTGGAATTCAGTCCAGGGGTGCAAAGCTGGTACAATATTCACAAGTCAATAAATGTGATACACCACATAAACAAAATGAAGAATAAAAACCACATGATTATATCAATTGATGCTGAAAAAGCATTCGATAAAATAAAGCATTTATTTCTGATAAAAACATTCAGCATTGTGTGAATAGAGGAATCATAACCTGACATAATAAAAGCCATACAAAAGACCTGCAGCCAACACCATGCTCAATGGGCAGAAACTAAAAAAATATTTCTTCAGAACAGGAACAATACAGGGATGCCCACTTTCACCACTCTTGTTTAACATAGTACTGGACGTCTTAGCCACAGCAATCAGACATGAAGAAAAAGTAAAAGGGATCCAAACTGGAAAGAAGGAAGTGAAACTGTCATTATTTGCAGATGACATGATATTATACACAGAAAATCCTAAAGACTCCATCAAAACCCTACTGGAGTTAATAAATGAATTTAGTAAAGTAGCAGGATACGAAATTAACATCAAGAAATCAACGGCATTCTTATATACCAATGAGCAACTCACAGAAAGAGAAACTGAAAAAACAATCCCATTTACCATCACAACAAAAAAAATTAAGATACCTAGGAATAAACATAACCAAAGAAGTAAAGGACCTATTTGCATAAAAGTTTAGGACATTGAAAAAAGAAATAGAGGAAGATATAAAAAAGTGGAAGCACATACCTAGTTCATGGATTGGAAGAATTAATATCACTGAAATGTCCATATTACCCAAAGCAATCTATAGATTCAATGCAATCTCCATCAAAATACCAATGACATATTTAAAAAGAACTAGAACAAATACTTCAAAAGTTCATATGGAACCAAAAAAGACCCCAAATAGCAACAGCAATCTTGAAAAAGAAGGACAAAGCAGGTGGGATCACAATACCAGATGTCAGGTTATACTACAAAGTGACTGTAATCAAAACAGCCTGGTACTGGAACAAGAACAGGCATATAGCCAAGTGGAACAGAACTAAAAACCCAGAAATGGACCCAGGCAATATGCTCAGTTAATATTTGACAAAGATGGCAAGAGCATACAGTGGAGTAAAGACAGCCTCTTTAATAAATGGTGTTGGAAAATTGAACAGCTACATGCAAAAAAATGAAACTAGACCATCAACTTACACCATACACAAAAATAAACTCCAAATGGATAAAAGACTTAAATGTTACCCGTGAATCCATAATAATTCTAGAAGAAAATGTAAGCAAGAAAATTTCGGACATCATACGTAGCAGAATTTTCACTGATACATCACCTACGGCAACAGAAACAAAGGAAAAAATGGACACATGGAACTACATCAAACTAAAAAGCTTTTGTACATTAAATAAACAACCATCAAAATGGAAATGCAACCCACTGTATTGGAGTGCATCATTGCCAATGACACATCATATAAGGGGTTAATTTCCAAAATATATAGAGTACTTATACAACTCAATAAAAGGAAGACAAAGAACCCAATTAAAAAATGGGCAAAGGAACTAAATAGACACCTCTCCAAACAGGACATACAAATCGCCAAGAGATATATGAAAAAATGCTTAACATCACTAATCATCAGAGAGATGCAAATTAAAACAACAATGAGGTATCACCTCACACCTGTCAGAATGGTCACCATCAACAAATCATCAAACAACAAGTGTTGGCGAGGGTGTGGAGAAAAGGGGACACTAGTACACTGCTGGTGGGAATGCAGACTGGTGCAGCCACTATGGAAAACAATATGGTGTTACCTCAAAAAATTAAAAATTGAACTTCCATTTGACCCAGTGATTCTGCTTCTATGAATATACCCTAAGAAGCCTGAAACACCAATCAGAAAGAATATATGTACCCCTATGTTCATAGCAGCACTATTTACAATAGCTTAGATCTGGAAACAGCCCAAGTGTCCATCAGTAGACGAATAGATAAAAAAGCAGTGGTACATGTACACAATGGAGTACTATGCAGCTCTAAGAAAGAAAGATCTCTTATCCTTTGAGACATGGAGGGACCTAGAAAGTATTATCCTAAGTGAAACAAGCCAAACAGAAAAAGACAAATACCACTTGATCTCACTTAATTATGGAATATAATGAACATAACAGTCTGAGGAATAGAGTAGACCCAGAAACATGGAAGTAGGGTACAGACTTGCAATCTCCAGAAGAGGGGGTGGTGAGGGAGGGAAGAGATGAAACACAGAACTTATATGCATGTACGCATAACCAATGGACATGGACAACAACACTGGGGACAGGGCGGGGGGGATAGGGTGGAGTGTGTCAATGGGGTAAAAAAGGAGTAACATCTGTAACCAAAATAAAATTTAAAAAATAAAATAAAAGCAACATTTCAATGTCTGTGTGGGAGATTTCTTCATCTGGTAGAAACTCTCCTTGTTACTGTGGGAGAGTGCCTCTTTCTGACCTGACAGGGAAGGACACACACCACTGGGGAAGTGTTCTGAAGTTTCACAATGAGGTATAATCAAAAGTATTATAAACTGATTTGGTTTTTTAAGGCACATGGGCTTTTTAGAGATTCAGAACTAGGCATGAGTACAAAAATTAAATTCCCAAATTTCAGGCACACATTTTATTTAAAAATCTTAATTGAGACATAGCCTTCCTTTGAAAAAATTCTTAAATACACACCTATACACACATCTCACATAATCACACAACTGATTTATTGAAACTTTTCTTCCAAAAATAAATAATGTAAGAATAAAATGGTAGGCAGAAAGAGACACATGTTCACTATGAAAAAACTCAAAAGCTGTAGCATTGATCAATTTGAAGTTGCTCATTAATTTGACAGAGCCAAAATGTGAATATTGTTTTAAACCAATACTTTTAATATTTAGCACTTAAAACAAAAATGGAAAAAAAAAAAAAAAAGACATGTCTGTTTACTGTCATGGAAATTGGCAGTACAACAACATAACCGTTGAAAACATGCCAAGAATATAGATCAGGTCTTGAGATATTTCTAAGAATAAGAAAGTTGAGGAGAAAAAAGGACTGGCTTTTAAATTATTTTTTTCTTTCTTTTTTTTTTTACTTATCTTTGTTCTTGAATGTATTACAGATGTCCCCCCCCCTTTTTTCCCCATTGACCCCCCTCCTCCCCAATCCCGTCCCACTCTGCCTTCACCACACTATTGTTGGTGTTCATTGGTTATGCATATACGCATAGAAGTTCTTTGGTTTATCTCATCCCGCCCTCCCTATCCCCTTCCCTTTGAGGTTCATCAGCCTAACAGCAAATTTGTGCTTCTTAATTCCTTCATCTTTTTCACCCATCCCCCAACCCCCACCCATCTGGCAAGCAACAAAAAGTTCTCTGTATCTGAGTCTGCTTCTGTTCTGCTTGCTCATTTTGTTTGTAGATTCAATTGTTGATAGATATGTATTAATTGCCATTTTATTGTTCATATTTTTGTTCTTCTCCTTCAAGAAGACCTTTCAACATTTCATATAATACTGGTTTGGTGGTGATGAACTCCTTTAGCTTTTTCTTGTTAGGGCAACTCTTGATATGTCTGTAGATTCTAAATGATAGCTTTGCCAGACAGAGTAATATTGGTGGTAGGTCATTGCTTTTCATCACCTTGAATATCTCTTGCCACTCCTCTCTGGCCTGCAAAGTTTCTTTTGAGAAATCGTCTGACAGTCTTATAGGAGCTCTTTTGTAGGTAACAAACTTTAAACTATTTCCGTGATCACAATTTCAAAGCTGAAATGCAAAGAACTAAAATACAAACCTTGCAAAATTGTTAATAATCTAGTTATTTTTCATATATGGAAATAGATGTATGTATATGTATGTCTTGTATATATACATATACATACAGACATATGCAGATATATATCTGTATATATGGGGAATTTGGGAATTTTTAATTTGAAAGAAAATAAAAATTTGAGTTACAGAAATAGACATTTTCATATTTTGCTTTATAGTAACTTTTTGTTTGGAGTGGTAAATTGTATTTTGGTAAGATTAAATTACTTATAATAGCATACTGCTTTCATCAAGGTAATCTGTTCTTACCATAAAAACAAAAATAGAGACTATAATAATGGTATATTTTAATCTTTGTAAAAAAAATAAAATATTTTCATTAAAGATAAAAATGACTAAAATTGTGACTGTAAATTTCCTATTATTATACATAATAAAATATGCAGTATAAGGTATGCAGTATATATTGGAAAAGAAAAAAGCATATCACCAAAGACAAATGGAATTAACTTTCTTGTCTGGGTGGTACATAATTTGGTCTTATTCATAGAGAGATCTGGTCTTTGCCCTGAGCTTTTGGGAGGTAATTTATGTCATATTTAATAAGAGTATTGTAGAATATCTGAACAGGTTTTATATCTCAGCAGGAATAACAATTTATACCAAACCAATCAAAACATTTTTCCTACTTAGAGTTTTAATGCCCTTTTCTGTATAACACAGAATATCTTCACATTTCTGAAATGCAGTTTTAACATCCACTGTTACCAGTTAAATAGTTTGGAAGTACCCACTCAATATACGTCAGGAATTTCTAATATTTAAAACTTTTGAGACACTGAATAACGTTTTAGTAAGTACTCTGAAAAAATAATAGTAACAAGAATTTATATACTATACCATGATTTTTTTCTGGCAACTGGAACAGTTCATGGAGTTGAGGACTCTGGCATTTTTGCAAAGTTTTAATTTCTGGAAGGGTTATATTGTGCAATAGTTAATATCTTGAACTGTAGAATTCAACTACTTACCTTTGAAACTATACTTTGCCACTGTCCCGTGGGCAAACTTGAGGAAATTACTTAATTTCCATGGGCTTACATTTGTCCATAATACCTCATACATTTGTTGTGAAGTACACAAAAGTTAACATATGTAGTGCTCTTAGAAGTGCCTGGCACATATTAAACACTCAACAAATAAATACACATTGTTATTAGTTAAGAATAAAATATTATATTATATAATTAATATTAAATGTGGATAACTGACATGAAAAAATGGAAAAATAAGCAAAGAGATAAAACAGCAAGAAAGAAAACTGTTTTTTCTTGAAATATATTTTACCTGTGTACTATTCCTAAATTGCAAGTCATATTAAAATAAAAATGATATTTCTGAAGTATTAAATTCCACATGGAGTCTTGTCATATGCCTTTCACATTAAAGTCTTACCTGCACATTTTTTAGTTAATATTTCAAGCAACAACCTATGTCTATTTCTCATTGGTCTGACTGTCGGAAATATTTGAGGGGAAAATTATCACTAGATACTTTATTATATTCGATATTTTTTTAGTTACCTTTTTACACAGCCAAAAAAGAGATCACTGGAACAGAATAAAAAAACTAAAATCTTACAATTCAGAAATCAAACTTAATAAAAATATTTTAGGTAAACTATTTTAAAATGTTGTTTTAAATATTTAGTCATCAATGCACCTATGGATTTATATTTCAGCCATAAAGAGTGGGTATCACTTGGTAAGTGCTTATAAGCCTCCACATCTACATCTGCATGGAGAAAACATATGGTCACTTAGGAGATTAAATTGCATAAAATATGAAGCACTTAATAAATTAGTTGCTGTATAGAAGCTGGTCAATAATTTTGCATAGTTATTATCACCACAAAAATTGTGGAAAGCAGATGTGCCATTTTAAGAAATCTTAAATTGACAGATCTCTGGCACCAATATAAGTATCTCTCAATAAAACAAATTTGGTTTTTGGTCATATACTAATAATTCTATCACAACCAAATTCTTTATCCTTGGAATAAAAGAGAAAAAATGAAATCAGATAATAATAAATTATTGGCTTCTCTCCTTCACCCTTTTCTCTATTTATGGTTTTTGCCCTGAAATTTTACTGTTCTTATAATAATCTACAGATTGGGTGAACTTCCTTTTTCTTGATATTTGGGTCAGTCATATGGCTTGCTTTGGTAAATAAAATATAAACATCTGATTTAAAGAGAGCCTTGAAATGTACTTGTGAAGTTGGGTGTGCTCACTTCAGCTTTATCACTGGCCTTCGAAAGGCATGCTTACCCCTTAGCGTACATACAAGACTCCTGCCCTGTCTACCATAGGCTCCTGCTTTATGCACACAGCACCCCCAAGGAAGCATCCACTGGCTCACACTTCGTCGTCCACAGTGAAGGCTGATAATACGAAGGGCACCGTTTTACTGAAAACCTAGTAGATACCTTTTAAACATATAGCCTTCATGAATAGAATGAGTGAACTAATAAATGAAGGAATGAAGAAACTTCATTAAAAGGTTAAGAGACATGAACTGGTATGTGATTGCTCTAAGAAACAACTGTAACCAAACAGTATTAACATATCTGGAGGAAAAATGTATCCACAGAAGGAAGAAGGTGTGCCCAGAGTTCAGAAAAATGGAGCACAGTGTTTATCCAATTGTGTCTGAGGGAAGTGGAATGTATCTGGTAGTAGTAAAAAAAATATTCCAGGATTGTTTAGGTCACTTCAGTAGACTTTGTGTGTCTACTGTGTGCCAGGGTATATAACGGGCACTATAACTAAACACATGTGCTCACGCACACCCACCCACACATACACATGTATATATACACGCATTATTATCTTCCTAATTCTGCCTATACAAATCTTCGAAAATGACAATCTATTTTAAAAAAGAACAGCAAGCAAGACTGAAATCATAGCATTTGTCTGCCTTTTATTTCTTTGGATAAGACACGTTATTATTAAAATATAAAATGACGTGAAATTCCCCTCCTGAATCTATTTATCTGTCATCTATCTGTCTATCTATTAGGCACCTCCAAAACCTGCCTAAAGCTTTTTTCAGACATTTATCAGAACACAACTAATCACTAAAGTATATATAAAAAGATTTTTTAAATTTGAATTTCCTCTGCCTGGGAGTGTTTCAAACAATGTAGAATTACTAGCTTTAGTAAAAATTAGGTGGATACAATGATTCAATAAATAATGACATTTCCCAAAGCAAGAAGTAGGAACCATAGGCTCACTCATCTTTTTATATCACATAACTTAAAAACAGCTATATTTGAGATAAACGACGGCATTGTATAAAGAGAAGTGACTTACAGCCATGTGCCACATTACTCCCTTTCAGTCAGGATGGACCACATATACACATATAATATAGCTGGAAAATCCCTGTCACCTCATGACGATGTAGTCCCCCTAAAGTCATAGGTAGCCTGTGTAATGCCATAGCCTACATAATACTGCAGCCTACCTAATGCTGGCGCAGCTCATTCCTGACTTGTTTGTGGTGTTGCTGGTGTGAATAAACCTGCTACACAATCTTGTTCAAAAGTATGGCACATATAATATGTACAGTATGTAATACTTGATAATAATAACAATAATAATAAGTGATTGAGTTACTGGTTTATGTATTTACTATGTTAAATCTTTTATAGTTATTTTAGAGTGTCTTCTTTCTATTTATAAAAATAAAGTTTTCTGTCAAACACTATGCCTCACCCATTTCATGTTTACTGGGTCTCTTGATTGCATCATTTTCTCTTGTGCTTGCTATAATCTTATGTGGTTTTCTCCAGTAACCTGCTATACAGGCTTGTAGCCTAGGAGCGATTGTCTGTACCTATAGCCTAGGTGTGTGATAGGCTACATCATCTGGGTTTGTGTGAATGTACTCGATAATGTTAGCACAATGATGAAAATTGCCCTGATGCTGCATTTCTCAGAATGGATCCCTGTCACTAATGGGCACATGACTGTACTGTCATTTTCTTATCTAAATGCATTCAATGTCAAATTTGCAGGTTAGCTTTCTTTTTGCATTGTTTTCCTAATAGTTATATTTCGCTTTCCACTCTGAAAAATGTAATACATTAACATTTTATAAGAATGTAAATGTCTATAATTAAAGTAAAACATAAACAAACTAAGATTTATATTCTCTAACATAAAAATATTAACTCAAGAAATAGTAATCAAGATTAGAATTATTTGAATTCCTAAGTATCTTAGTTATGAAATGCATTACTGAAGTGAATTTCTAAAGTTGATATAATTTACCACTTGTTGGCTTGCTCTTCATTATCAAAGTGCTGAATTTCTCTAAAAGAACTTGCACTTAAGGTAATATAAAAACTAACACTAATCCATTTTCTAAATTTAACTCAATGCCGATGTTTATATTCCAGAAAAAAATAATGTGATAAAAAAAGTCAAAAGTACTGTGGCATGCAGAATAATCCCCACACTCCTCCCAAAATTATCCCCTGGGATCTGTAATTATGTTCTGTTTCAGGCCACAGGGGGATAAAGGGAACAAATAAAATTAAGGTTGATACACAATTGTCCTTAAAATAGGAAAATTATCCTAGATTGTCTGGTTGGGCACAATGTAATCACAAGGGTTCTCAAAAGATGGGAGAGGAAGGCTAGAGAGACAGGATCAGAACAATGCAACGTGAGAAACTCTCGACCTGTCCTCGCTGGTTTTCATCTGGGAGAGACAGCATGAGCCATAGAGTCCCGACAGGCTCTAGAAACTGGAAAAGGCAAGAACATATGTTCTCTCCTAGAGCCTCCAAGTCTGAAGGTAGCTCTGCAGACTCCTTGGTTTCAACTCAGGGAGACCCCTTCTAGACTTCTGACCCCCCAGAAGTGTAAGGTAATACATTCGAGTTGTTTTAAGCCACAAAGTTAGTGGTGATTTCTTACAGCTTTAGTAGAAAATGCAGGTACTGAAAAAGGGATATCTCCACAAGCTCAGCACCATAGAGAGGCAGGCTTGGCAAAGTCTCTGTGGCACAATCTTCCTGACATCTGATTTTTAAACAGTACAGAGCCTGCAAAACAGGAAAAGCATACCATATTATTGGGGCAATTCTTTTCTTTAGAAAGATGTGTCAGCTTTTGATATCAAAGATCATTGACATTTTAGCATTGTAAGGTAGATAAAGATTTCTTCCTTAGGATAGTAACACTAGTAGATTTAACACACTGATCAAATTCTAAGCACTTGATTTGCTGTTTTTGTTTTTTTTTTAAATATGTTTTTATTGATTTTTTTAGAGAGAGATGGAGAGAGAGAGAGAGAGAGAGAGAGAGAGAGAAAGAAACATCAATGTAAAAGAGATACATCAATTGGCTACCTCCAGCACACACCCTACTAAGCATTGAGCCCGCAACCCAGGCATGTGACCTGACTGGGAATCAAACTGTGACCTCTCAGTCCATGGGATGATGCTCAATCCACTGAGCCATATCAGCCAGGCTATTGTTAGTTTTTAAACACATTTTTAATTAAAAAATCTTGATGGCATTTAACATGGGAAATCAAATCAGACACAGTATTTCAAATGTTTAAAGAAAACAACATAATATTGGTAACTTAATTTTTTACTTTTAGCTAGGATTTTTGTTGTTGTCTTAAATGCTATAAGAAAGTGGAATTCATTGATTGCCTGCACACAAACATGTTTTATATGTATGTCTTTACGTGTTTGTGAGTGAGGGGTGGGGACGAGGGAGGATGACTACAGCCAAAAGTATTAAGTGCCACCAAATGGTAGGATGGAGGGCAGTTCCCCATGACTGAGGTGAATGGAGGCTTGAAGGCATTTACAAAGAAGGGGAGAAGAGGCTTTTGGTATGGGAGACAATTTTAAACCAGATTGGGCCAAGTGCCACAGGAGTGGTGATCGAACTTCTGAGCAAAATTTGGGGAGACCAAGTACATGGGGCTAGTTTATTTTTGTCATGATCTCTGGAAAGAAAGTGGGCTTATTGAAGGCCTTCAATAACCTAGCCCAGCTGCAGGTAGAAGCAACACTAACCACATAATTTGCAAGGCCCAGTTGCAAGTCTCCTTGTTGCACATCATTAAGAATGTCAAGTCAATGACAGCAGAATACCGTACTAAATTGTGTGAAGTCCCTCTTGGCATGGGACCCTGTGCATCTGCAAAGGTTACATACCATGAGTGGAATGCTGGGGTAGGTGGGTCTAGGATGAAGCTGAGGAAAGAATTGAATTTTTGCCTCTGCCTTTTCTTTCCCAGGTGGACCTTGGGGAGAATCAACATATTCCTACACAGTGGACTGGAGTTTGGAAATACTGGGAATAGAGAGGTGCCTGTTTTGCTTTCCAGTGGGGTCATTACAAGGGAGTTGAAACCCACAGCTTGTTCCCTGGTGTGGATGCCCAACGAGATGCAGGAAGCGGCCATGTCCCGAAGGGAATGCATCAGCAGTGAGCTGTAGCCCGGAGGAGAGCTTGCCCATCCCAGCCCCTGCCATTACCTTATATCCTAGCACAATGTCACAGACATCAATAGGGACAACAGCAGAGAGCTGACAGGGCCCAGCTAACCTTCTCTGAATGCCATCAAATAATACCTAAGTCCTGGAATATGGATCTTTTCCAACAAGAAGAGGGAAAGAAGAGCAAGTGGGTGGGAGGTTAAATTTTACTGTGGGTTTATCAAAACGTAAACTGATTTTAAACCAGAATTGTATATGTCCTTAAACATGGAGAAACTGTTGTTTTCTGTTGCTTTATTTTTCCTGCTGTTATGAAATATAGGATAAAATAAACTTGGTAAAAGAAAATTAGCTTGCAGTTTTGTATTCATGAAACTTAGAATCCATACAATTATGTTTATGCTGTATAAAATAACAATGGATAATTCTATAATTACTCTAATAAATGTGTGATTTAAGTAAATATTACTTTTTTAGCTTTACTAATTTAATAAAATAAAATATTAAAGATTAAACACGTTTGGAAAAAATATTGGGTAATTTTATTTTATATTTTCAGGTACAAATGTTATATTCCACATAGAAATGATTATATATTTTTAACTGTTTCACTGTGCTGTTAAATAGAGGATTATATAATATGAATAGATCATTTAGTAATCAGATAATTCTCAAATAACAACACATAAAATGATGAGTGAAATACAATAAACATCCTTTTTACATCAATACTTAAGATTTGGAGAAAATAGGGAACTGAAAATAAGGGTTGTATGAAAATATGATGCTATGTTTGCAATAGAGTGATGTCCCAGAAACCAGTGAATGCTATATTTGCAGCTGAATAAGCATGGGGAATAGGCTCTGAGTTCATGCCTGGTGGGGCAATTGGAAGGGAACCTTCCACATAAGGATAAGACCCTTCAGAAGTCATTGCAAAGGTAAAATAGAACATAGACCTAATAAAAAAAAGGGAGGGGGTGCACTAAAAAAAGTACAAATGTCTTATTTTTGGTGCATCAAAATTTAAAATAATTCACATAGGCTTGTAGAAAAATATTTTTTTTCCTATAAGGTGAAAAATTTATATTAAAAAATAGGTATTGAGGCAGCCTTGCCAGAATGGTAGAGTGAGGAACCCAGAGGACCTCCTGCCCTGCAAAATAACTATTTAACTGGTGAAACTGATAAATCATATGTTAGGCCATTAAAAAAGCCTCAATAATATCAAAAGCATATAAATCACACAAAATATATTCTTCAACATCAATAAAATTAGAAATCATTATCAAAAGTAAATTTGCAAATATATGGAAACAAAACAACATACTCTTTAGTACCCAGTGGGTCAAATGAAAAATTACAAAGAAAGCCTGCAAATGTGAAATGAATGAAAATAAAAATACAACATACTACAACTTACAAAATGTAACTAAAGCAGTTCTCAGATTTATAGCTGTACGTACCGTATTAAAAAAAGAAACATCTAGCCCTGGCTGGTGTGGCTCAGTTGGTTGAGCATTGTACTGTGCACCAAAAGGTTGGTGGTTCAATTCCTGGTCAGGGCCCATGCTGGTTCAGTTCTGGCTGGAGTGCATTCAGAAGGCAACCGATCAATGTTTCTCTCTCTATCTCCCCCCCCTTTCCTCTTTCTCTAAAATCAACAAAAACATATTTTTAAAAATATCTGAAATTAATATCATAAACAATATTTTAGGTTCAGAAAGAGACAATTTATAGCAGAAATAAGGATATGTATTAAAAATTTACCACAGATAATTAAGGTTGGGAGAACATAAATAAGACGTTGAAAGATTCAAAATATATCTAACAAAAGGTTTATAAAGACAAAGTATAGCAAAGGGAATAATAATTAAGCAGCACCAGCTGACACGTTTCCAGACTTGATGGAAGATGTCAATCCTCAGATTGCAGCATCATGATTTTCTAAACTACTATACACAAGGGTTCTAGAATAGTGACCGGCGCTTAGTGACTCAATAAACATTTGACTAAATATAAATATATTAAGGTGAAATTATAAAGCCTCAAATAAAAAGAAAAGGTTTTAAAACTGAATGCTCATTTCAATTTTCTGCTAATACACAGCAGTACGATGGCCACAGTCTTTTCAACAATAAAACAGAAGCCAGGCACCTTCCTAGAAAGAATCCTGAAACAAAATAATTCTCAGCCTAGAATTATACACACAAATAATCACAAATCAAGTGTGAGGAGAAAATTAAAACATTATTAAACAAACAAAAGCAGAGAACCTAACACTGACAGACATTTAGTTAAGATTTTTTTTTTGGCGTGATACCTCTCAGAAAGCAGGCACAGATCACACTGTGATACATCTGAAACACTGGTAAAAATGATGGTGAGTCTACTCAAGTGTTAGCAATAAATCAGTGTTTGATGAGGGATATATTTTTGGGAAAAGAAGTATTAAAATGCAGGACACAGGCCCTGTGAAAAGAGTGGCGGCTAAGAAAACGTGAGCTATTAATACTATTTTATACTGCTCACAAGAAGAGGAGAGGTTTGTCATTATGAAATTGTTTTCAGTCAAATACACGTGCTAACATTTAAGTACGAAACCAATTATGTAAAACAGAATGTGCAGGTTTGAAAATACGTCACAGAACACTCGAAAGGTCAGAGATGCTTCAGAGGCTTCATTATTCTGATCATGTGTCCTTGGTCTAAGTCCAGGTTCATGAAATTAAATAACAAAGGAAATGGATGCCCAGCCGGCATGGCTCCGTGGTTGAGCATGGACCCATGTACCAAGAGGTCGCCAGTTCAATTCCTGGTCAGGGCACATGCCCAGGTTGTGGACCCGATCCCCAGTGGGGGGCATGCAGAAGGCAACCGATCGATGTTCTCTCTCATCAATGTTTCTATTTCTCTCTCCCTTCCTCTCTCTAATATCAATTTTTTTAAAAAATTAAGAAAAAAAGGAGATGAATTTAGCAATAAATTATAAGTCAGATATTAATAGTTTTTATTTGCTACAGATAATGAATATTGATGACTATTATTCAGTTACCTCTTTTTCAGTATTTCTTGAAGCTGATTTTTGACTTTCACTTTAGTGAAAAATATACATTTATTTGATTTTTTTCAAGATGAATTGCAATTAGTACTTGATGATTCACTGACCCCCTGCAAAGAATTCATTAAGCAGATGGAATAGTGAAACTTAGGTATAATTTAGTTCACATCCTTCCAATTTGACACAACCTATTTAAAACCATGACCCATTTAAAGATGATTGAGATATGTCTAATGGAACCATTCACTTTCTTTATTTACTCTCTGAAGAATTTATAATGACACAAAAAAAAGTGTGCAATTTTTCAATGGCCCTGAAAATTTCCATTGAAGATCACAATGCCTAATCAAAAGAAAGTCCTTTTCTGAATGTAACCAATGGGTAAGGCATTTTTCTCACATGCAGGTGAATGTTAACTCATCATGATTTGGATGCTCTGACTTTAGTAAATTGTTTTGTAGACTTCACAAACTCTATCAAATCAAGTCACAAGCAAAACATTTTATAATTAAGAAACATAAAATATCTTGACCCATATTATCTGTATAAAAATAAAAAAACAGTCCTTTGGGGGTTATGTTCTAATTTCCTAGATTTTTTTAAATTGAATATTTGCTCAGAATGTTTTATTTTCTGCTATTAAACAAAGTTACAATGTGAAAAAAAAACAACACACACACTTAGATTTTGAGATTTTTTAAGTTTTTCTATGCAATATTTGATGACTGTATTTTAACTTTTTTCATATTCACTGGAGTTCTTTTGATAGTATCTCATTAACTAAAAATCCTCTTGGATTTCCATTGCTGGTAAATGCTGCACCATGACAATATAAGGTAAAAAATGAAAAATAATACTGTTCTGGCTTAATTTCCATCTACAGAAAAGAATGAATGATTAATCTCAAAAGCTTCAACTAAGCATTATGGGTTCTAATGTAAGATTTTAATATGCATGTTCATCATATCTGACTAAGCATTGAAAGGCATTTTATCCCCTTTCGAACTACTGGCTAATGCTTCAATAAATAGACAACTTAACCCAAGGCTGTGATTGCTGGGTTCCTATCCTGCTCCTGAAATCAATGTCTTTGAAATAAGTTATGCAGCTTACATTCACAAGCAGAAGCCAAGCATAACTTAATGTTCAGCAGTAGCAGTAGCAAAACATAGTTAGACACATTTTATTAGGAAGAAATGTGATCTACTAAAAATTGACTTAACATGGCTTCATCAAAGGAGTTTCTTTTACAAAACAATTTCAGAGGGAGACAGCATAGAGTGGGGGTAGAGTCCCCATGATAACATGACAGAACCAGGTTCTTTCTGTCTCTCCCCTCTAATTCTCAGCTTGTTAAACTTCATCCACACTCCAGCTTCCTCCTGGTAACTATAAGGCTGTTGAATAACTATGTAGTATGCCCAGGCTCCAGAAAGAGAGGGTAAAAGGAATAAGATATTATGATTATCTACTGCTACGTATCCAATGAACTAAAATGTAATGTCTAAAAATTGATTATTTATTGTTATTCATTATATTATCATTATAAAAAATAAATGGCTTAATTCTGGGGAAGCTGCCATCTGTTCTAAGCTTGTGTGCTGGTCCGGAAAGCTGGAGGGTCAGCTTTCAGCTCACATGATGGTCTCTTTCTTTTGGTCTTTCTCTCAATCCCTCTTACCCAACCACTTTTTTCTTCTTCCTGGTAAACAGACTTCTGTGGCCATTGGAGTTTTACACGAGCCCAAATGCAGTAACTGCCAGGCCTTCTAAGGGTTACTTCTGCCACTTTCTAGTCCTAAAAGTAACCCCAGGCCCATCCTGATTCAAAAGTAAGAGACTATACATGAATCTGATACCTGAGAGCATAGCTCATTTGGGGCCAGCATTTAAGAGATAATTGTGGTATTCCATCTGGCCTGTAATGATTCACATTTTCCCCCATTGAAAAGATACTCACTTACCCTACCCCACCCAAACCTCCAGATGTCTCGTCGGATTATGGAATTAGGGTCAGACTTGAGATTTGGGCTATTATCACTGCACATACAGACCTTCAGCTGCCACAGTACTCCATTTAAGTCCTTTAAAGTAAGTAGACAAGTGAATTTGCGCGCGCACACACACACACACACACACACACACACACACACACACACACTTTGTATGCAATGTTGGGCTAGGACAGGAAGACCGCAGAGACATGTACATTCACCAAGGGAAATGACTAGAGGCCAGAGTGGGAACTGTCACACACAGTTCTGGGATCCGTTCTTGATCTGGCCGGTGACTTGACTGGGTCCCAGCTCTGCTCCGTGCTGCTCTAGTCTCCTCTGCGCCCTCCTTGCTTTTCCATAAGAAAGGTTCCTCTTTTCCAGCTAAGTTTCTTTCTCATTCTGCTTCTTGCTTGAGCAATCTGGGGACATGGGAGCCTCTTTTAATATAGGATTGTTTATCTGTCATTATTTTTTTCTTAAGTTTATATCATTCCTTTACAAAATTGTGTATGTCTTAGGTCTCAAATAATAATCCACTCCATTACACAAAAGCAATACCATGTAACATTTGTTTTCAAGTCATGCCCTGTATGTTGGTGTTCTGATACAATGCCATCAGGATTCTCAGAAAAACTATTATCTAGCAGGGAGTGTCTAGGAAGAACATCTTTGAGAGTATCATAAATAGTTTTTTGTTGTTGAGTCAAGAGGACATCCACTTGACATTTTTAGAGTATCAACAAAGACCTCCAGAACCACACCTGACTTGAGGCTACTCTTAATGGCAGTCCTGGGTTTACTGTTTGTCTGCATAGCATTTCTTACTTTGAGACTCTTCTGTCAGGAGAGACTGGAGATGGGAAACAGTTAAGTTTTGAACCCAGTAACCCCTGGCTCTTTCATTTTTACTCATCTTATTCTTTCAGTGTATTTAATTTTTTTTTCCTTTATTGATTTTAGAGAGAGAGGAAGTGAGAGGGAGAGAGAGATAGAAACATTGATGAGAGAGAACATCAATTGGCCACATTCTGCAAGCCCCTTACTGGGGATCTGGCCCACAACCTGGGCATGTGCCCTGACCGGGAATTGAACCGGCAACCTCTTAGTGCATGGGTCGATGATCAACCAGTGAGCCAAACTGGCTGGACACCCCTTCAGTATTTTATTCTAGGCAGCTAAAAGAAGCCACTTGGTACATTGAACATTCTGTCTGGAAATTTTACTGCTATATCGGCTAGTTTTATATGAAGACTTTCTATCTTCTATATTAATGCAGGCAACTGCTGATTATGCTGTAAAACTCAGGTCCACTTAATTAAGGTCTGTAATAACAATTTGCTCAGTGTCCTTTCACAATGTATTAGTTTCCATGAGGTCCTTCAGATATTTGTCCACTGCCAACTTTCAAAACCAATTTGTTCAGAAGTATCATTTTAGTTCAGAAGTAGCTCTCTTCTGGTATCCATTTCTATAGAGATTATCTCTTATAATAAAACACACTATAACAACATTTAAAGACTTAAAACGACAACAGCTTTCTAATTTTTCACAATCGTGCTCCATTGGCTCAGCTCACTTGGGCCCTTCTTATCTTGCCAGTGTTCACTCTCAAGGCAGTGTTTCTCTCGTCAGCTGCCAGGGAATAGGCTCTCTCTCCCCAGGTAACCCCAGGCTCTCTCCCCTTCCCCATGAGTGTCATAATTGATTTCTCCATGGGGATCTCCCATCAGGAGGTCCATCAGGGCCAGAGGACCTCTCACCTGGATGAGTCTGATTTCCTGAAAGCACAAACACAGAGGCAGCCAGGTCCTCTTAACACTTAGGCCAGGAAAATGGCACCAAACCGTTTCCATCACGTTCCATTGGTAAGAACACATCCTGGGGCTAGCCCACCTTCAGGGAGAAGGAACAGAAACAGAGCACAAATCCCAGGACACATGGTTAATTTACCTGAAACTTACAAGCAACAGACAGGCATCCTCTAATGTTCACCAGTAATGAAATCTAAACGCAATGCCCTACAACCACGCTATAGCCACGTTGTGTTAGGAAGGAATGTGATCAAATAAAAGTCACGTGACAGTAGTTAAACTAAAAGGAGAAAAGGCCAGAGAGATATGGTATCGTCTTGGTGCAGAGACTCCATGATAACATCAAGGATTCAGTTGCTTTCTGCCTTTTCCTTCTCTGATTCTCAGCAGGCTGACTTTCACCTTCATTCACACTGCATAACGATTGCCATAAGGCTGATTTATATCCAGGTATTAAGACTATATTCCAGATGGGAAAGCTATAAGTGGAATAAAATGGTTCTACCAGCCAAACTGTTCTCATCAGAAAAGCAAAACTAGGAGATTCTACTTCAACTCTTTATTGGATAGAGTTGTATCACATGGCTACTCCCAGCAGCGTGGGAGCTGGTGCAAGCTGGGAAGACAGGGACAGCTTTCTGCCATCGCAAAAACATTTGGTAAGTGGTCCATTTGGTATACAAAACCAATAGCTCTAGTAAAACTAATTGTAAAATATCAGAATACTGGTGTGTTTTAGTTGCTCCTCAGTTCCTTCAGTAAAAAGTATATAAAAGAATAATAATATTGGTTGGAAATAATCAGTTTGCAAACAGAGATAGGAGGAACAATAGCTCTGGTCTGTCTGCCTATTGCCTGTAATTTACATTGCCCCAGTGTTCAGTAGTTTGAGGTCTTGTAATGTTGGAAAAATCAGCTATTAGTATAGTCTAAATAATAGAAGAAACAATGATAATTTGTACCCTTTTCAAGAAGCCCGATTAAATGTACTCAGGCAGAAAATGTGAGACAGCTCCTTGGCAAAGATTAGATATAATATGTTGTATTCACACCAGTAACAGCCTACTGGCTCTCATCCAAATCAGTTGTGTTCTTGGCCTAGGTTCATGGTCATCAAGCTAGAGACTATACATCTCAACCTCCCTTGTGGCAAAGTGTGCCATGTGACTAAGTTCTTATTAAAGGGATGTAACAACATCAAATACATCTTCTTAAATATGATTTGCCATGACTCGCTCTTCCTTTACCTTGCTCCCAGATGGAAATGGTACTGACCAGCACTGCATTCATAGCTGTGTGTTACAGATAGCAAGGCCAATTTGTTGGGTCCCTGGGCTGCTTCATGGACCATAGGATTCCTGGAATCATAATCTGAATGGGGAATACACTTGTATTGTATCAGACACAAAAATGGTGGGGTTTATTAGCTTTAGCAACTTAGTCTTTCTGAGTCTAGCTGATAAAGAGTTGGTATATTGAAATGTTTTGCTTTCCCCCCAAAACTTAAATATATGTATATATATGATATGTTTGATATGTATATATATTTGATATATATATATATATATATATATATATATATATATATATATGAATGACACTGCAATTAGGGTAAAGGTAGTAGATTTCTCTACAGTGTTATCTCTGGCAACTGGAAGATCAAAGCACTTGCCTAAAGAGCCTGCATCTCTGAAAGACACTATTGGAAAGAGGGAAATAATGTTATTAGCTGCTTATTGCTGCATTTAACTAGCTTATTTCAATAAACAATGAGCTCTTGGAAGAATTAGACCATTTCCAGCAGAGATTGAAGGGAATAGAAGGAGTTTAGAAATGTGGGATCTGATTGAGTTGAAAAAGCCAATTGTTTTATCATCCCAACAGTAGACCATCCCCATCACCCGGCTGCTCAGAGCCTTTCTGAACAATCCCATTAGGAATTCTCAGCCCAATAAATAATTCTACTGATGATCTGTGCCAATGATGAGATTAAGGGTTTGTTGTTGTTTTTTTTTTTTGTTTGTTTGTTTTTCCCAAACATGCCTATCATTTTATATGGTTTTATGTTTTCAGTAGAGCCATCATTAAAATAATAGCACATGAAACTGGTTCAGTAAGAGAGAGATGGTCCATAGAACAGGTTTGATCATTATTTCCAGAAAAGGACCTTGGATGTGGTTTCAAACACATGGGTATAATTGGAAGCAATTGAACTAGAAATCACTGTGTTTTTTAACGAATTTTTTCACCAAGAAAATCACATGATTCACCTTTAAAAAATCTCTAATTCCCAAATCAGGAGGAGCAGAAGCAGACTATAAAAACTGCTATGCCCCTGAGAAAAGCAATCTCTTTAATATCCATGCAGATGTGGCCAGGAAGGATATACAAGAACACATTTTTTCAAAGAAAAAAGCAGGGGACACAAAAGACAGAGGGCAGAACATTTCAATAAGCAAAAATGAGTTCTAAACAAGAAATGTACTCCACCAGTAGGATAGGAAGGAAGTCTCTTCAATTCTTATTTAGCAAGCTATCATTGTTTGACCAGTGAATGCCTGGTCATTGTTTCCTTTTCCAAATAGGAAATTTTATTATAATTTTAATATGCTTACTACAAATAAGTTATATAGTTGTTATGAATGATAGCTAGGAGACTTATTTGATAGAAAGAACTACACCCAAATATCCTAGTATCCATTTGAATGTAATGACTAAATTAGACCACAGGTTTTTTCCTTGTGAAGGGAGTGATGTCTTCTAACATTAGGCAGCAAGATGTGCACAGATACTTGTGGGGTAGATTATGAAACAGATTGCGTCCTATTTCTCCTTTTAGTATTTACTACCCCTTCCCTAGGGTTTTAGCTGGCATGAGTCACGTATGTATAGATCTTTTACTAAATTCCAGTCTAAAGATGTGCACAAAAAAAGCTGCTTGCTTTTCACTTTCTTTTTCACTCTCTGTTTGGTGTCAGATTGTAGCTTTCACGTATGACACAGACATATGCTCCATCCCTCAAGTTCTTACAGTCTGATTGGCAATCCCAATGCTTGCTGGATTCTGTTTTTCTTCCTCGTGAATCAGATTTGAGACGTGTGATTTTCCTGACCAGAGAGTATGGTAAATGTAATGGAATGTGTATTCTGAGTCCAGTTCATAGAAAACTGAAATCACTTCCATTTGGCTTTCTCTCTGTGTCTGGATGTTCACTTTTGGATCCTTGCCATCACGCTGTGAATTCAGGCCACATGGAGAGACCATTAATTGCTAATTTTCACAAGCCCCAGCCAAGTTCTCAGAGGACAGTTTGCATCAATCTTTGTAAGTGAACAAAACTTCAGATAATTCAAATCCCTCACAGGCAATGTTGGGACAAGAAATAAAGGAATTTGAACCCCGGATAATCGTGTAAAGCAGAGATGCCTATTACTTTAGATTAATTCCCTTTTTCTTGAACTTTAGGAATGAGAGCCAAATGTTTATCATATTGGAACCATTGAATTTTGAGATCTCAAATACAGTGATAGGAATAAGGTGAAAGCTTTCATAGCCTGCCTTTTATTTCCGGAGGTTTGGGGATAAAAAGAGCGTTGTCTATATACTATGTCTTACAATAATCATTTCATTAGAGAGCCACGATTCATTCACAAATGAATTCATTCATCAAATATGTTTTGACCCCCTACTATATACCAAGTAATGTTCTTACTACTGAGAAAACCATAGGGAACAAGTTAGATGTGATCTCTGTTCTTGGATAAATTTCCTATTGTTGCTGTAACAAATTACCACAAATGTAGCAGCTTGAAATAATACAAATTTATTCTCTTACACTTCTGTAGGTTGGAATTCAAAAGCAAGATGTTGGCGGAACTGGACTCCTTCTGGAGAGTAATCCATTTCCTTACCTTACCCATCTTTCAGAGGCTGCCTACATCCCTTGGCTCACACTGCCTCACTCCAGCCTCTGATTCTGTTATCACTCTTATTTTATTTTTTTCTCTTCTGCCTCCCTCTCATAAGCACTCTTGTGACTATATCAGGCCCATTTGGCTAGTCCATTATAATCTGTCCAACTCAAGATTCTTAACACAACACTATCTAAAAAGTCACTTTGCAAATATATGGGTTCCAAGGACTTGGACATGGAATCTTTGGGAATCTATTATTCAATCTACTATAGTCCCATGGAATATATAATTTTCTTTTTTGATTGTTGAAAACATCTTTATTGTGAATTAATGTTTTAGGAAATTTACTTCATATCTGGACTGACTCTTTTATTAATGTTCTTTTTATCTATGCTCTTCATTAAAAAAGGCTCACTAAGTGATTTGGGGTTGCATCATTTTGTATATAATATTCAGATAGCCAAAGTAGTTTTCCATTCTCTACTCCTTTCCTTATGAAGATATTTATTTACTACAGCACAAGTTAATACTTTCTTAAATATATTTTTATTGAGTTTTTTTAGAGAGAAAAGAAGGGAGAGAGAGAAAAACATTGATGTGAAAGAAAAACATTGAATGGCTGCCTCCTGCATGCCCCCTACTGGGTATTGAGCACGTGCTGACCAGGAATTGAACCGGGACTTCTCAGGCCATGGGACAACACTCAATCTACTGAGCCACACCACCAGCCAATGCTTTTTTTATTAAGGTAAATAGAATACTGAAAATAAATTAGTTTATGCAGAGAAAACACCAGCTATCTCTTAAGTATAGTTCTTTACTTAAAAAATTATTGTAATGGTGAAAGATAAAACTTGTGTTCTTTTGCCAATTTTTAAAAAAAGTGGTAGTTGAACAACTAAGCTACTCTGGCAAAAGAATAGTTAAGGTAAACTTGAATTTTCAGCATTGAAAGAATACAATAAAAACAGTCTGTTTTGTTTCTCAGAGGAAACAAATATGGCAAACAAAACATTTTCATAGGTCTATCTGAAAAGAAGAGTATCTTTTCCCCAAAGGACTACAGTTTATATGGAATTCCAAGCTAGTCAACGATAAAATCAACAATAATAATAAAGAGGGAATCACATTATATGATATGATATAATATGGCACTTAAAAAAATCACGTACTATTGCCAAGATCCAGGTTAAATTTTCTAAAATTTAAAATCAATTGTGGACTAGTTTATTTGTTTGCCAGGACAAAAATAAACAACAACAACAACAACTCTTTTTTCTCACTTTAAATTAATGAAGGATATTTGATTCACTTTAACTTCTAATAACAAAAAAAAAGGAATCAAATAAGGAAAATCTTAGTAGGGGTGTAGGCCAGCTATTTGCACTGGTGCCTTAAGGTGCTGATTCAAAAGTTAATAAAAAAAAACGAACTCAAATCTCCATTCCTGAGTGTTGTGTGCTGATGGGGAAATGGAACATCCAGGAATAAGGCAACGAGGTGGAAAAATGACCACTGGGCATTTACCGGGAGGAAATTGACTGTGAATTGTGGCAATGAAGCAATGTAGAAAGTTGATTAGAAGAGCAACAGATCATCTGTTACTGTAATAGTATTTGTACAGATCCTTTCTTCATCCTCTTATATTACCCTCTTTACTGTTTGTAATCGTATTGTAATCTTTTTTTTCTTAACTAGTATAACCTATGGTTACCAACTTTTTTATTCTATGTTGTTCACATCCTAAATCATATTCCAGATTTAACAGAATTATACAAATGTTAGTTGTTGACAATATTGTTATTATCAGGAACATCATTACTATTAATGGGTCAATTAAACACAAACATAATTACCCTCAGGGGATTATGATGAGAGGGAAAAACCACATGTTCATTCTTCATAGGCAGTATAAGCTATATCTTAAGAGGTGAAAGTCAAATTGTCTCAATTTAAAACGTATTCCAGGTGGGGAAGGAGGGCCATTCTAAGGGTGGAGCAGCAGATTTCCATGGTACTATTCTTTGTCTTAGTGAAAGCATGATGAGGTGCGAATATGTTTCTTTACACTTACTGAGCAAATTTGACAGAATTCACACCTGCATTTTTTTTTTTTTTACAAATGTATCCAGCACGTCTCCTGTCACAGTGTCATTGAAGCCTGAAATCTCCATGTACACATTCATTATATTTACCAATGATTCCTGCTAAAAGAAATGCTCTAAAGTATTTAGCCTGTTATAATATTATCACTACATAAAAAGGCTTTCAGCATTCAGAATATGTAAAAACAATGCAACTATTTATAATAAAACAAACTAGGTTTTGAGCAAAATGCAGTACTTTAAAGACAAGGATTAATGTAAAATGTATTCTGTATTACCTAACAGAAATATTTTTTCTAGCAACAATTAACCTGAAACTGTCAAATTCCGTTGAATTGGTCTGAATTAGAAGTTTGTAACTGGGCCACCCCTAATTTTAATTTACTTTCGAAGTGATACTCTGAGACATATTTCAGTTTTAGTTGTATTATGTTCACTTGTTAAGAAGAAAATAATAAATCATCTCAAAGTTTTTAAGAAAATATGGATATAAATGTGGGAGAAATACAGAACAATTCTAGAAATGAAAAGAAATTATGACAACTATTTTTAACACAAATTCAGACTCTTACAGATGTTTTTATGTTCGTTTGTATTTTTTTTTAAGTTTTTATTTATATTTTTGTTACAGATGTTTCTCCGTTTTTACCCCATTGGCACCCTCCTCCCCACCGCACTCCCGCCCCGTCCCCAGCTTTGTTGTCCATGTCTATTGGTCATGCATACATGCATATAAGTTCTGTGGCTTATCTCTTCTCATCCCCCCACCCCTCTTCTGAGGGATATCGGTCTGTGCCCTACTTCCATGTTTCTGGGTCTACCGTATTCCTCAGACTGTTATGTTCATTATATTCCACATATAAGTGAGATCATGTGGTATTTGTCTCTTGCTGCTTGGCTTATTTCACTTAGGATAATAATTTCCAGGTCCCTCCATGTCCTCTGAAAGGATGAGAGACCTTTCTTTATAGTACTCCATTGTGTATATGTACCATTTCTTTTTTATCCATTCGTCTGCTGATGGACACTTGGGCTGTTTCCAGATCTTAGCTATTGTAAATAGTGCTGCTATGAACATGGGGATACATATATTCTTTCTGATTGGTGTTTCAGGCCTCTTAGGGTATATTCCTAGAAGCAGTATCATTGGGTCAAATGGAAGTTAAATTTTTAATTTTTTGAGGTAGCACCATATGGTTTTCCATAGTGGCTGCACCAGTCTGCATTCCCACCAGCAGTGTATTAGAGTCCCCTTTTCTCCACACCCTCACTGACACTTACTGTTTGATGATTTGTTGATGGCAGCCATTCTGACAGGTGTGAGGTGATACCTCATTGTTGTTTTAATTTGCATCTCTCTGATGATTAGTGATGATGAGCATTTCTTCATATGTCTCTTGGCCATTTGTATGTCCTGTTTGGAGAGGTGTCTATTTAGGTCCTCTGCCCATTTTTTAATTGGGTTCTTTGTCTTCCTTTTGTTGAATTGTATGAGCACTCTACATATATTGGAAATTAACCCCTTATCTGATATATCATTGGCAATGATGTTCTCCCATACAGTGGGTTGCCTTTCCATTTTGATGATTGTTTCTTTTGCTGTGAAGAACCTTTTTAGTTTGATGTAGTCCCATGTGTTCATTTTTTCCTTTGTTTCTTTTACCTTAGGTGATGTATCAATGAAAATTCTGCTACGTATGATGTCCGAAATTTTGTTGCCTATATTTTCTTCTAGAATTATTATGGATTCACGGGTCACATTTAAGTCTTTTATCCATTTTGAGTTTATTTTTGTATATGGTGTAAGTTGATGGTCTAGTTTCATTTTTTTGCATGTAGCTGTCCAATTTTCCCAACACCATTTATTAAAGAGGCTGTCTTTACTCCACTGTATGCTCTTGCCACCTTTGTCAAATATTAATTGAGCATATTACCTTGGGGCCATTTCTGGGTTTTTAGTTCTGTTCCACTTGTCTATATGCCTGTTCTTGTTCCAGTACCAGGCTGTTTTGATTACAGTCACTTTGTAGTATAACCTGATATCTGGTATTGTGATCCCACCTACTTTGTCCTTCTTTTTCAAAATTGCTGTGGCTATTCGGGGACATTTTTGGTTCCATATGAACTTTTGAAGTATTTGTTCTAGCTCTGTGAAATATGTCATTGGTATTTTGATGGGGATTGCATTGAATCTAGAGATTGCTTGGGTAGTATGGACATTTTAATGATGTTAATTCTTCCAATCCATGAACAAGGTATGTGCTTCCACTTTTTTATATCTTCCTTTATTTCTTTTATCAATGTCATGTAGTTTTCTGCAATTAGGTCCTTTACTTCTTTGGTTAAGTTTATTCCTAGGTATCTTAATTTTTTTGCCACGATGGTAAATGGGATTGTTTTTTCAGTTTCCCTTTCTGTGAGTTCATCATTGGTATATAAGAATGCCATTGATTTCTTGATGTTAATTTTGTATCCTGCTACTTTTCCAAATTCATTTATTAAGTCTAGTAGATTTTTGATGGAACCTTTAGGGCTTTCTATGTATAATATCATGTCATCTGCAAATAATGACAGTTTGACTTCCTCTTTTCAAATTTGGATCCCTTTTATTTTTTCCTCATGTCTGATTGCTGTGGCTAAGATTTCCAGTACTATGTTAAATAAGAGTGGTAAAAGTGGACATCCCTGTCTTGTTCCTGTTCTTAAGGGAAATGTTTTTAGTTTCTTCCCATTGAGTATGATGTTGGCTATAGGTCTTTCATAGATGGCCTTTATTATGTCGCGATATGATCCCTCTATTCCCACATTGATGAGTGGTCCTATCAGAAATGGATGTTGGATTTTGTCGAATGGTTTTTCAGCATCTATTGATATGATCATGTGGTTTTTATTCTTCATTTTGTTTATGTGGTGTATCACATTTATTGATTTGCAAATATTGTACCAACCTTGCATCCCTGGAATGAATCTTACTTGGTCACGGTGAATAATTTTTGATGTATTGCTGGATCCGATTTGTTAGTATTTTTTTCAGGATTTTGGCGTCTATGTTCATCAGGGATATTGGCCTGTAGTTTTCTTTCTTTGTAGTGTCTTTTTCTGGTTTTGGAATTAGAATTACGCTGGCCTCATAGAACGTGTTTGGAAGTCTTCCTTCTTCTTGAATTTTTTAAAATCATTTGTGGAGAATGGATGTTAGTTCTTTTTTGAATGTTCTTTAGAACTTCCCCATGAAGCCATCTGGGCCTGGGCTTTTGTTTGCTGGGAGAGTCTTGATTATTTCTTCAATTTCCTTAGTTGTTCTTGGTCTGTTCAAGTTTTCTATCTCTTCCCAGTCCAGTTTTAGGAGCCTGTGTGTTTCTAGAAATTTGTCTATTTCGCTTAGATTGTCGAATTTGTTGCCATATAGTTGTTCATAGTAGCTGTCAACGATCTTTTGTATTTCTGTGGTGTCAGTTGTTACTTCTCCTCTTTCATTTCTGATTTTGTGTATCTGGGTTCTCTCTCTTTGTTTTTTGGTGAGTCTACCTAAGGGTCCATCAATCTTGTTTATCTTTTCGAAAAACCAGCTCTTTGTTTCATTGATCCTTTGACTTGTTTTTTTGATCTATATGTCATTTATTTATGCTCTGATGTTTACTATTTCCTTCCTTCTAGTTGCTCTGATTTTTTTTTGTTTGCTTTCTAATTCTTTAAGTTGTGAGGTTAGACAGTCAATTAGAAATTTTTCTTGTTTCTTGAGGTAAGCCTGTAGTGCTATGAACTTCCCTCTCAGAATTGCTTCTGCTGCATCCCATAGATTTTGTGTTGTTGTGTTGTCATTTTCATTGGTTACCATGAAGTTTTCAATTTCTTCCTTCATCTCCTTGGTAACCCATTCATTGTTTAATAACATGCTATTTAGCCTCCATGTGTTCAAATGTCTTTGCATGTTCTTGTTGCAATTGATTTCTAGTTTCATGCCATTGTGATCTGAGAAGATGCTTGATATGATTTCAATCTTCTTGAACTTGTAGAGATTTAGTTTGTGTCCTATCATGTGGTCTAACTTTGAGAATGTCCCATGTGCACTTGAGAAGAATGTGTATTCTGTAGTTTTGGGGTATAATTCGCGGTAGATACCTATTAACTCCATTTGGTCTAATGCTTCATTTAGAGTCTCTGTTTTCTTGCTAATTTTTTGTCTAGAGGATCTATCCAGTACTGTCAACAGGGTGTTGAAGCCCCTTGCTATTATTGCATTGCTGTCGATTTCTCCTTGGAAGTTCTCCAGAAGACTTCTAATATATATTGGTGCTCCTATATTGGGTGCATATATGTTTATCAATGTTATATCTTCCTGTTGGATAGATCCTTTCAATATTATGGAGTTGCCTTCTTTGTCTCTAGTTATGGCATTCATTTTGAAATCTATTTTATCAGATATGAGTATTACTACCCCAGCTTTTTTTTACTTTCTATTTGCTTGGAAAACTTTTTTCATTACTTCACTTTCAACCAATGGGAGTCTTTTGTTGTGAGGTGGGTCTCTTGAAACAACATATAGATGAGTCATGCTTTCTTATCCAATCAACTACTCTGTGTCTTTTTATTGGAGCATTCAATTCATTTATATTTAAGGTGATTATTGATATGTACTTATTTATTGCCATTTTTGTTTAGTGTGGTTCTATTTTTCTTCCCATTTCTCCTGCTAATTACAGCAGTCTTTTTAACATTTCTTGCAATGATGGTTTGGTGCTAATGTATTCCTTTAGCCTTTTTTTAGGTTTTTGTTTTTTGTTTTTGTCTGGGAAGCTGTTTATTTGACCTTCAATTTTGAATGATAGCCTTGCTGGGTAGAGTAGTCTTTGATTCAGATCCTTGTTTTTCATGACCTTGATTACTTCATGCCTTTTCCCTCTGGCCTGTAGTGTTTCTTGTGAGAAGTCAGCTGAGAGAGCCTTATGGGGTTTCCTTTGTAGGTAACCTGTTGCTTATCTCTTGCTGCTTTTAAGATTCTCTGTCTTTAATTTTTGGCATTTTAATTACTATGTGTCTTGGTGTGGGCCTGTTTGAGTTATTTTACTTGAGACTCTCTGTGCTTCTTGAACTTGAATTCCTTCTTCCTTCACCAAATTAGGGAAGTTTTCCGTCACTATTTTTTTTAATATGTTCTCTATCCCATGCTCATTTTCTTCTTCTTTGGGGACTCCTATGATGTGAATATTATTACGTTTCCATTTGTCCCACAGTTCTCTTAAGCTGTCTTCCTGTTCTTTAATCATTTTTTCTTTTTGGTTTTCTGATTGGTTGATTTTTTTTTACTCTGTCTTCTAATTCACTGATCCAGTCCTCATCTTCCTCTACTCTGCTTTTTAAACCTTCCAATGTGTTTTTCATTTCGGATATGTCATTTTTTATCTCTTCTTGATGGTTTTTAATTTCCAATTGGCTTATTTTCAGTGTCTCTATGTTCTTACTCATGTTGTTTGGCTTCCTCAAGATCATGGCTCTGAATTCTAGCTCTGTTATCATGCCTAACTGCTCCGCTTTGATCTCATCTTCAGTGGAGGTCTCTTGCTCTTTTATTTGGTTTCTATTTCTGTGTTTCACCATTTTGGCTATCACAGTGGGCTTTGGAGCCTGTAAAGCTTTCCCTGTGGGTGTTGGTGTTCTGCTGTTTGTGGCTCCCTCTCCTGGGTTTAGATGAGCGAGGGAGGACCCACAGTAAACACCACTGTCGAGTCTTACTTTCCTGGTTAAAGTTGCTAGCCCAGGAAAGGTACTGTTATCCTCTAGCTTTTTTCCTGGAAGCTAGCAGTCTAGGTTACTTGATGAGTTTTGGGTTGTCATTTGATTGAAAACCTCCCTCAGGTGCTCAGCATAAGGGGATTTCATGAGGCTGGGGCAGATGCTGGTTGTTAATGAGCTTCAATTAGCACTTCAGTGGCCCACAGGGTGGGGTTGGATCTCCGAGGGAGGGGCTGCCACCTCTCCCCAGAGCCCTGAGAAGGAGCAATATGGCCACCGTCCTGCATGGCAGCAACTCAGCAAGAGCTCTGAGTGTCCTCCAGATCCCGAGTGTCCCGACAGAGTTCCAGTCCAGTCAGCCTCCCTCTGCCGGAGCCCAAGGTGGGTAGCTGTGGCTTTTTTAGCCTCTGTCCCAGCTCTGTGCTGTGGATCTGCTTGGGAGTGTAACCCGAGGGCGCTGCTCCCAGCTAAGGCCACTGCTGAGCTGCTGACCTTGGGCTCCCAGCCCCCGTCTCGCGCCTTCTCAAGCCTACCAGGATCTAGTCAGTGTCCCTGGTTATATGGTCCTCGCAAGCTACTTTTCTGTTAGTTTTTCCCGTCGATTTGTCTGTGTTATAGTTGTAATTCTAGTTTGGTTCTGGGAGATGGTCTGTGTACCTTCCGTTTACTCTGCTGCCATTTTGGACTATCTCTTACAGATGTTTATATTCTAATAAAGTATGATGCAGTTGAAGAGTTGGGAAGTGGCTTGTAATTTTACTTCTGCCCTCTACAGTCCATTAACTTCTCTAAGTTAAGCACAATTTCACTAATCAAATTACCATAGTTTCTAGAACAGGTTGTCCCTTTATTATAGCAGCATATTTTATTATCAAATTAGTGGATTTTTTTCCTAGTCACCCATAAGAGCCAGCTGCCTTTGGCAAGAAACTCTTAATATATTCTTTAAAATACTTAAATCAAATGCTAACATAATAGAGAAAGGGAAATTAAGAAAAATAGAACATCTTTGGAAATTTAAGAAAGAATAATTTCTCTGAAATTATATATGTATGTATGTGTATTTATTTAAGCTAAATAAAATTTGCTAAATAAAGTTGATTTGTGTGACAATCCCATTGGATAAAAAAGTATAATATACTATAGAGAAAGATTTTCCTTTGGGGAAAGTCTGCCATAATGTCAACATTAAAAATGTTTAATAAATAAAATAGAAAAGAGAAACTAAAATGAATAAATAAATAAATAAATAAATAACAAATAAATAAAATTTTAAAATAATGTTAGATTTACAGAAAAAATTGCAAACATAATAGTTTTCATACATCCTATACTTAGCTAATGTTAGAATGTTAACTTCTTATATAACCATGTTACATTTTTCTAAACTAAGAAATTAACTGTGGTATATTATTCTTAAGTAAACTACAGACTATAGCTGAATTTCTGCAGTTTTTCTGCTAATTTTTTCCTTCCAGAATTCTATTCAATCTTCCTATCTCCTTGGACTCCTATGATTTGTGACTTTATTCCTTTGTTTTCCATGATCTCTACAGCTTTGAAGAGCACTGTTTAGGTATTTTGTAGAATATCTTAATTTGAACCTGCCTAATCTTTTCTCATGATTACACTGAGTTTATGGTCTTTTGTGAAGAATATCATAGCAGTGAAATGTCACTTTCATCACAATATATTGGTAGTAAGGGATATCAACATGATTTATATTTGTAATATTAACCTTGATCAATTCAATAAAGTTTTAATAGAAAAATATATAGCAAATATTTAACAAATTATGTACATATGATCTTGCTATGCATGAAATAGCTCAAGTTTATATATAAATTAATATATACTTATATATTTTATACATATATAAAACTAAATTTGGCTACCTTAAATTTTTTAAAGTGTAGGTAAATACAAAAACATAATTAATATGCAAATTATAGACTATGAATATATATAGCATAGGTGATATAAGAAAGATTAATGTTTTTAACATCTAAAGAACACACACAAGTCAATTAAAAGTCCTCTGTTACTGGAACCAAGGGTGGGAGGAATGGAATAAAGACAAAAAAATAAAATATTAGAATAGAAAATTAACTGTAGAAATTGTCATTTTAAAAAATGTAACGTTTTACCTCTTAATTAAATGAAGAAATATTCAGTTAGCGTAAAATACATATTTTGAATGCCAAACTGGACATTATAAGAATGAGTCATTATGCCACTGTTTGACTAAATTTAAAATTGAATCCTCAAACAGTGACAGAAGAGTGAATTGGTGAATTTTTTTTCTGAGAGCAACTTGTATTTTTTTACAAATATACATATCTATTAAGCTTTTTAATTATATTTTGATTTTTTTTCTCATAATATCTTCTAGAATGAAAAAAATTGAATTAAGAATGTCCAACATAGCCTGGCCAGTGTGGCTCAGTGGTTGAGCATCGACCCATGCACCAAAAGGTCATCAGTTCGATTCCTGGTCAGGGCACATGCTCAGGTTGTGGGCCTGATCCCCAGTGGGGGGGCATGCAGAAGGTTCTCTCTCAGGATGTTTCTCTCTCTCTCTCCCTTCCTCTCTCTCTTTCTAACATCAATAAAGAAAAAAAATATATATATATATATGTATATATATATATATATATATATTTTTTTAAAAGAATGTCCAACATAGTGGTTTTCTTAAACAGCAACAAGTTGAAAAACTCCTAAATGCTTAAAATGGACATTAAAATTTTATTATAAAAATGAATAAAATGCTATGTTTTTATTAACTAATTCAATAGAACAATACTGCCATGGAAAAGTAATCAAATCAAATTAAGTGGAAATAAAATTTGGGTTATTTGCCAATGTACTACTATAGAAACATTATTTTATTTTATTTTTTTAAATAAATTAATTATGTTTGAAAAAAAAAAGTCCATAAAGTTCTTTGCCCATATGCTGACTTTATTTCTTAATTGTAAGATCTGACTAATAAATATCTGATTCTTTTCATATTTATTTTAAATGTAAGTTCATACTTTTTTATACTTCTGTGAAAAATAAATGCTAAAATGAGACACAAAGAGATGTGATGTTTCCCATCATAATGACATATGAAAAAAAAGGTAATGTTTCTTGTCTTTTTTTTTTTTTTTTTTTTTATCCTCACCCGAGGACACTTTTTGTTCAGATAGAGTAGGAGGGAGAGAGAGAGAGAGAAGCATCGATGTGAAAGGGACACATCGAGTGGCTGCCACCCGCACGACCAACCAGGGCCGGGGACAAACTGCAACCGAGGTACATGCCCTTAGCGGGAACCGAACCCGGGTCTCTCGGGACCGCAGGCTGACGCTCTGACCGCTGAGCCAAAACGGCCAGGGCTGTTTCTTGTCTTTGAATGAGATTATATAATTCACTGTTGCTAGATATGTGTAAATAGACATTGTGACAACAGATTTGTGGGACTTAATTTTACAATTTATAGCAAGAGCTTTACATTTATTTCACTTCAAGGAGTCTGTTTTGAAATATACTTTTATTGACCATGTTTATGAAAGACAAACTAAAAAAAATAATTGGACATTTACTGATATACCCTCTGACATTAAAGGAAAAGATTCCTATGTTTGGAATACATTTTGCCTCCTTTAGGCTGAAATGAAGAAAGTAGAGACGATGTTATTTAAAACAGTTATCATGAGTCTGAAGAACTGCCAAAACAGGATGGAGACAGGCTCAGAAGGGACTGGAAGGTGATTTAGAACAGACAAGGGGGCCCCAGAATCTGTGACAGACAGAAAATGTGGGAGATTTGCCAGGTCCATCTGAAGCTATTCCGTAGTGCTCAGGGCAGAGGAGTGGGCGGGGCGGCAGGAATCCTGGGGCTTCCCAGTAGAGGGCAAGCCCAGGGTCAGGTAGAGGGCATTGTATGCATCAGCTGATGTACACTAAACCAAGTGAACGATGCTCGCATATGAAGTACAGCGGGAAAAAGAAAAGCCCGATTCTGTTTAGGTTGTAAATAAAAATTAAAATAATAGAAAACTTTTCTTGAACATGGGCTCAATGCCAGGACGTGTGCCCAGAACTTCCATGTGGATCATTTCACTTATTTCACATCAACCGGAGAGTCTGATGAAATGAGCTCATTGGTAGAGGAGGAACAGGATTCAAACACAGGCCGTATGGCCCCAGAATTTGAGTCCTTCACCTTTATATGCTACGTAGTGTCAACTTAATTTCATTGGTATTATGATTTCGATATATAGATAAACAAGCTTTTTTTTTTCTCCCTTTGTCATTTAGTTTGCAGATCTCTTTCTGCCACACGATATTCTCATCTGGGAAATGTGGGCAGGATTTCCTAATTTTTTTGTATCAAATATTCTAATTTATTTGTTAAGTTCCAACTAATAAACTAATGCAACATGTAAACACTAGAAACCCATGTAAAGACACATGGAAAAAAAAGACTGAAGGGAATGCTGCCACCAAGTTGACAGCATCAACTCTGTGTTGGAAATGACATTGAATACATTTAATTTTCGTTATTAGGGTTTTTTTTTTTATTTCAAGTGTCCCAAAATAATAAAACAATGTTTATTATAGAAAACAGTTATGTTTACTTAAAGAAAAGAGACAAACTGCAAAACATTTGAGAAAATACAATATGCATAAATGTCTACATGGGCCAATTTGCAAAAGTTGGAAGTGAATCTGTTTTGTAGCTTTGGGGGATAAATATGCAGCACCTTTCATCAACTTTTATCTTCTCAAGTTTTCTACAACATTAAGAGGAAAAGATAAGCAGGAAAATTTATTTATCAGGGTCAAGAGTACTGGGATTAATTTAGCTTTCAAATGAATATAATGTAACATTTAAAAATATGCTGCAATTTAACATACATAGGTGTGTAACTTTTTTGTTTTTCAAAGTTAGGCAAATTATTTACTGACTCTGTTATTTCTCTGGGTTTTTAAGAATTGCTCTTTGTGAAATTGTGGTAATCATCAAACCTGCTAATAGACCATATATTTCAGGAAAGGATGAGAAAGAAAATAAAGGTAATAATGAAAAAAAATGAATTAATATGTGAAGAGTGCAAAAATAATGCCTGGCAGACAACAAGTTCATAAAGCATGTTATCTATTTTTATGACAGCGTTACAAATAATTGTGCTATCAATATTATTAGTTTTTAGTTTGAATCTTAAGTTTTAATAATGTTCATTAGTATTTTAGTCACCATGTCAAACATCTTGTGTTGATTTATTTTATCTTATGACAATGCTCTGAATACATGCTATTGTCTCTCTTTTATTGATGGATACAATGAATTACAAATACTTAAAGTCATTTGTTAAAATTAACAAAGCTGTTTACTTTTGTCACTGCAACTCACATAAATGCATCCAATCATTTGACAGGATTTTTTAATTTACCCAAAGACTTGTTATATAAGTGATTAAACACAACTGTGTTTTCTCTTTAAAATATACAATGTTCTTAAATAGTTAAACAGCTTCATAGTGAAGTAATGTATCTCATGTTTAAGTAATATGTTGATGGATGTAATAGCACAGTTTTCACAATTTAACAGGGCATTTGTTAAAATTATGATGCATTTGTTATTTTCATATGCTAATAGCAATCTAATTTATCTTAATTTTAAAAAGTAATTCCATGAAAGTACTTAACTGAAAGAGTTAAATGCACTCAACCTTAATTTTACAGCAATAAAATTTTACAGTTTCTCAGAGCCATTCAAAGTGCAGATCTTTTTCTTCCATATAATATTCACATCTAGGAAACAGAAACAGAGTTTCTTAATTTATTTGAAATAAATATTCAATGTGGCAAATTTCCAATGAACATGTGCCTTTAAGACATAAAAGTGAACTAAATTTAATTTTTGATAGCAGAACATAGGTGCATATGCTGCCTTACAGAAACATTAGTATTTTTCAGAATGCAATTTTATAAAATTGGACAATAATGTGATCAAAAAAATTACAAGAAACTTAATTTCCTTTGTACAAAATGATACCTAAGTTTACTGATAGCATTATATAAGCAAGGATATATTTAGGCATAGATCCTTCAGATCCCCATAGTTTCTAATTCAAACTGTCACCTGTGGGTGACACCACTCATCCCAGAAGAGGATTCTCTAGGAGGAAAGATCCCTTCCCTTGATCTTGAGAGACTCTATCTACACTCACCCCGGCCTGACTATTCTGGAGACTCTGGCTTTGTACCTGCCCCCCGTATAAGGTGAAAGTAATCGTAGTAAGACAAAATCCTCAGCATATTCTGAGAATTTACTCTGAAACAGAGTGACTTAAGTGTTCGTTTTTTAGGATCTTCCCTTGGTAGGCCCAGTCTTTAGTTTTGTCTATGGTTAAGTCGGGTCTATTATCCCATTAGTGTAGATAGTGAAAATTAATGGGGACTAGCCAACTTGAAGGGTAAGTAGGGAAGGATTTGAATGGGCTGGCTCTCCTCAAATCATATGAACATGGCCTTGCATTACAAAAGAGTTGAGCTTTGAAGGTCTTCAAGGTGAATCTGGACAGAGGGAACTGTTATAATTCAATTTTAAGTTCAACAAAATATGAGCAAATGACCTATGAAATGAAACTTCTCTGTCCTGTCTACTTTAATAAAAAATGTTAGAAATAAGTTGTTCATAGTTTCTATATTAAAGGCATTGCATTGCTGTTTACACCATTAAATATATGTTGTTCTTCAGATTCTCACATCCTAAGTTTATAAAATATGCAATGAAACTCATGAAATGAAAATCTTAAAATTTATTTTCATCTTTACTCATTAGCCTATAAGTTTCTCTGTCCTTCCTTATCTTCTAAAAGATAAGTTCTAAGATATACACAAATAACTCTCCAATGAGAATCCTTCAATTCAGGAGCAATAGGTTATGTTATATATAATTTTTTTACATCCTTTTCCCCCTGAAAATACCTATCTCCTTTTTCAGTCAGTTAATAACAGAGTGCAGCTGGATGCTTCTGGAGATGTAAATCTTTGATATCATTGAAATGTGAATCTAATAAGAGAGCAGACTTCTTGACCCAGAATAAGCTTGTTTTAAGATATGCATAATTATAAGCACAGGGTTGGGTTTGAGAAGTGAGCAACAGGCCAGAAAGAAGTACTTATACTCATCTCAGATGAAATAACTGACAAATTATAGACTTGTCTAAATAGCATAATCTCTCTGTATAGAAAGCATAGCAGAGTAGTTAAAGCACAGGCCCCGAAGCCAGATCAACTGGGTTCAGATCAAGTTCCAGCATTTATTAACTCACTAACACCCTCTGTTGAGAATTCAGACCCACAATTTCCTGCTGCTTCAGCCTCTTGAACTGTGAACTCTTCTTCAACTCAGCAAGGCCACAGGGATCTGCTCACATTCCCCTGCTTTTGAACATTGTGCCAGGCAGAACATTTTGATGATTATGGATCTTATATTGTTTATTTTCTTATTTCCCAGGGAGTTCAGTCTTGTACTGTTCTGTTTCCAATGTTTTGGAAACAATAGTTTAATTTACTGTGCTCAGTTTTTCTGTTATTTAAAGTTAGAATTTAAGTCTGTTCTGTGTTATTGCATTATGGCCTGAACAGGAATTCTTCTTTTCTTTATTCACTTAAACTTTTATTTTTCTTGTCTCAATTTAGCCTACCTAAAACCCATAGGGAAACCTTCTTTCTCTCCTACACCATGTCACCCTCTTTTATAGTCCTGGTTAAGGCTGACTTGGTCAAACCCCAGGACGAATGCATTTGAAGAGATACATGAGTATATTCTAATTTTTAACTATATTTTCTATCTTAGTGCTTTAATTAATTTAGTCACAATATTTTACCTTTTGATTTGTTGACCAAAGAATGCCAAAACCAGTAGAGAATTTTTGAGTTGGAACAAAACCGATGACATGTCAGGAAACAAGATCTAAAAACCGCTCCAAAAAATGAGTTTTACAGATCGTTTTCTACATTTTGAGTTAAGGAGGGACTGTTTAGGAAAAGAAAGCAAGGCAGGAAAAATCTATGACTGGATTACATGATAGTTAACAAAATCATGTGTTCCTCTAGTTAATGCCTCCAAGGGCTTGCTTAAGGCAAAGACAAACATTTTATAGGCCTGGGCTTGACTACTTGTCATGATCTGCTCAGTTAGGGATTTGTGATCAGATTACCCTGTCAAAATATAAACTCTTTAATATTTATTTTTAAAATATAAATCATACTCATTAATTTTTCAATGAAAATTCTTAATGGCTTCCTGTTTTCCATAGGAGAAGGGAAACTACTTAACATTTAGCATTTGGACCCTGCCTATATCTGTAGCATTGTTTTCTCAGCCTTCCCACTATCCCCTTTTACTATATAATTAGTCTAGTGTATGTCAAACTTTGGCACCCATGAATGAACTTATTGGTATTCAGAGCACACGTAGACAAGCAGTGTTGCGTATAAAGAAGAGAATACACAAAGGAGGCCAAAACATCAGACTCAGTGGGTCAGCAATGACATTCTTTTAAGTTAGAATGTATGTCTATTTATCTTCTGTTCCTCGGACCTGTTCACTCAAGTTTTTGTGAAATGATTCCTAGTGTCTGTGAAAAAGGACACTCAATCTAGTTTTTATATTTCTCTTGATCTTCTTGATTACATACAAACAATTAAGTTTCACTTTAACTTTGAGATATTTTCTTTAATTCCCGTGCTTACCCATGTCAATCTTAAAGGCTAAGACATGATTTGATTTCTGCAACTCCCAAGACTAATGAAAACTTTCAAGTCCTATTCAAATCTGTCATTACTTCAGTTTTCTTATTAGTTCTATAAATACTGATTGTTTCCTGTGTACTACACATTATTATATGTGCTGGGGATAGAGCAATAAAGAAGTCTAAGTTCCTGATATCTTTGAGTATGCATTAGAATAGTGAGATATACAAATGACCAAATAAACAACAAAAAAAAGTTGTTTTTTCCCCCCAGATATTGACAAGTACAATGAAGAAAAATTATATTGATAAAAAGTAAATGTGATAAAATATCTGGGGGGTGTCTTAAGAATTGACATGAGTGAAAATCACCCATTGTACATACATACATTCAACAAATATGTCACATGAGTCTCCCTTTTCTCCCAGTTAAATCTCTCCATACTACTCTAATATATAACCTGTAGGCAACTGTGATCCTTTCTATTTTACTGCTTAAGCCTTCTTTGATTAATAATTCTGAAAATAACAATAATATTTCTTCTACATTTGGAATTTTCTATTCATCATTCAGTTATAGAGAATAGTCCTGAAATCTATTCAATTTATTAAGCTCTGCCATAAAGGAAGTCTCATGAAGAAAGAATTCTAAATAGCTTTTACTCTATGTGAGTCAAGAATGATTCTTGGAAGTAGAATAACATTTGTATTTATTACTCAACATTACGATAAACCATTGCATTTGCTCTAAAACATCTAATCATTGGCATTACCGTTTGCATCTTTTTTACCTTCCTACTTGATAATGTTTCAGACCAAAAAAAAAACCACCCAAAAGAAGCAAGCATATTGTAATGTTCCTAATAGCTTAGGATACAATATCTTGTATGAATATAAACATGGTTTATATAATTTTATTGAACCAAGAGTTTTAAAAAGTCATAGAAGGTAGCAATTAGGAAAAAATAAATTTAAAAAACAGCAACTGGAAATCAGAAATGTATGCAGAAAATTAACATTTATATTACTCTCTGTGTTCCAAAAAACATTCCTAAGATCTGCCCTATTTTAATTATTTTTCTTAGTTTTGTTACTCCACATGGGTACAAATACATTCTATTCAGTTTATCTTTCACAAAACACAAAGGGATTCTAGGTGTTAAATAATTTACATGAAGCCTGGAGCTCACAGCTGTATTACCAAAAGCTTTGCCAAAAACAGATATGGCCATTTTTGAAATCAGAAATCACTCTTGAGTTTTCTCTAGCACAGAGAACTCACAGCACTTAGAGAAGTTCCTGTGACACAGATTAGCATGTCAAAAACAGAATTTACTGTTCCATCACCCAATCTTTTTGCAGCAGAATTGGTGTTAAGCAAAGTTGTAGAAGAGACTGTACCTCCTAATTATATCTAATGCACTTTTAGGGCCTCTTCTTTTGATGAACCACATTTATCAGGAAGGCTACTTAGCATCCTTATGGGAAGATGGTTGCCTTCTTGATTAGCAGTGTTAAATATCTCACAAAGATCCATATAGATAAGGACCAAATGTGTCTGCTGGATTTGATAATAAAAATACCACTGGTGATGTTTTCCAAAGTATATTTAATGAAAGGAGGGAAGAAAAAATAACCTGAGGAAAATTTTAAAAATCTATAGAGAAGTATTACATGGAAGCAAGACTCAGGGTTTTGCTTTCAGGAAGATAATGCAGAAGAGAGAGTAAAATACCCTACAAATACATGCAGACAATTTAATTGGCTTCATGTTATCAGAATCTAGAGATCTGATTATTTATATAAGTACTAAAAGTTAAAAGGATTCTTGCTGGAAGGCTTAGCTGTTGCTTGAACATGGTTCCCCAAAGTCTTCCTATACAATTAAATTAGGACAATTTTCTTAAAAATAATTTTAAAAAAATAAAACTAATTCTGGCTTGTTGAGTGGACAATATTGGATGATGTGACCTTTTTGTCACTCAACATTCTGTTCTGCTTTAGCAGAATAATAAACTTGGTATTATTTAGAAACTCCTTGTACATGTTAACTCTCTTTTTTCATTTGTGAATCCATTGTATCAAAT
Organism: Molossus molossus; assembly: GCF_014108415.1. Taxonomy (NCBI): domain Eukaryota; kingdom Metazoa; phylum Chordata; class Mammalia; order Chiroptera; family Molossidae; genus Molossus; species Molossus molossus. The sequence continues at coordinate 23,433,179 of NW_023425366.1, read as the reverse complement.
TGTCAAGATAATATATTTTCTGGAATGACAATTTGTACTTCATGGAACAAAAGATCATGGCTTAGAGATGTAATATGTGGTTTCAAAATATTAGTTCTCATTTCTCCAGACATATGATAGGATTATACTCACATTGCTTTTGAAGACAGTTGTGGAGAAATGACTAAATCTGACCAGCAAAATGCTGAGCAGAAGCTTTAAGATTCCGTGTATAGTTCAACAGATCCTTAATCCACCTCTGTCCTTGTAGCTAGCAGCGTGGAAGAGACGCCAGCTGTTTCAGAATAGCCAGTGCATAATTAGTTTTGAAAGAAATATTTTATTGCATAGAAATATCTTCAGAAAATGTATTGGCTTCAGGAGTGTTAAAGGCTATATGGTTATTTCAATTTGTTTTGCAAATGTGAAAGTTAAAGTATAACTAATTCTTTGACTTGCCGAAGGTCACAAGAAAAATCTACTTTTCTGTATTAAATGCAATATTTTGCATCATTTATTTGCTTCTCCCACTGTAGGGACTAGTTTTCATTGCTATAACACACACAAATATGTATGCTTGTGTGTGTGTGTGTGTGTGTGTGTACACACTGACAACCCAAGAGACCTGAGTCAGAGACAAAGACAGTTTATCACACTCAGAAAAAGCAGAAGCCAGAGCAACATGCTGTGTCAGTTCCCTGAGCCACAATCTCCACTGGGCGATGCAGAGAGGCTCCGTTGGCACCTACACATGGAGCGGGATACAATACAGGAGAGCCACCCTCAAGTAAGAAACTCTGGCCTTTTTTTGGGGCTGCTGGTACCTGTCAACAGAGGCAGAAAGACAAAGTGTCTTTTTCTTTATCCAAGAATGTAAGTAAATTTTCTCCAGTTGGAGAGTAGAAATATATTTATCTTTATCGTTCTAAAAAAGTTCCAAACGGTGAAGTTTTTTTAAAATTCACTGTCATGAAGCATCTCAATATAAAAATTAGCCTACATTGGTTGCAAACATCTATGTTCAGAGAAATGCACTTTTCAGGAAGATAGGGGGTTCAGAACTGGCCCCACATTTGCACTAAAGTAGACACTTTCACAAATCACTATGTTGTCTGAAAGCCACTATTAGACACTGTTGTCAAACCCTAACTGACACTATTGATGTACTTATTAATGCTTACAATATAAAAAAGCAATTGAACTTCCATTTGACCCAGTGATCCCACTGCTGGGAATATACCCTAAGAAGCCTGAAACACCAATCAGGAAGAATATATGTACCCCCATGTTCATAGCAGCACTATTTACAATAGCTAAGATCTGGAAACAGCCCAAGTGTCCACCAGTAGATGAATGGATAAAAAAGCTGTGGTACATATACACAATGGAGTACTATGCAGCGGTAAGAAAGAAAGATCTCTTATCCTTTGAGACGACATGGAGGGACCTGGAAAGTATTATCCTAAGTGAAAGAAGCCAAGCAGAAAAAGACAAATACCACATGATCTCACTTATATACGGAATATAATGAACATAACAGTCTGAGGAATACAGTAGACCCAGACACATGGAAGTAGGGCACAGACTGACATCCCTCAGAAGAGGGGATGGGGGGTGGGGGGTGGGAAGAGATAAACCACAGAACTTATATGCATGTATGCATGACCAATGGACATGGACAACTAAGCTGGGGACAGGGTGGAGGGGGGGTAGGGTGGGGGGTGCCAATGGGGTAAAAAGGTAAAATATCTGTAACAAAAAAATAAATAAAAATTCATATTAAAAAAAAATAATAAAAAAAAATAAAAAGTCATTTGTATTAATTTGACAATAACCAAGTAAATTAGAATCGGGGACTCTGGAAAAAAAAACCAAAAACTAAGACCAGGAAGATGAAAATAATAAAATTAATTATTACAAAGATAATGGAAATAAATAGAAAAAAATAACAGAAAGATGAAAATAGTATATGTGAGAATAGGAAAATGGCAAAATAATTATGGCAATACATTCCATAAAATACTATGCAGATGTTTAAAACAATTGGCTGATGTATACGTGTTAACAGATTTGGAAAGCTCTTTCAAGTATATTAGATACAAAGTTTGTCACAGAGCAAAGAGAATATAATGACTCCATCTGTATTGTAACATGTATATTCACATATACAAAATGCACACATATACAAACACATGCATGTATGTAAAGAAAATAATGCACTATTCTTCATGAAATATTTTGAAAATAGAAAAGGTTTGCTTCTCCTGATGAGTGGAAGTTACTGCAGGCATTTGAAGGCGGGGTGTTTAGATGCCCAGTGGTGACTGGGCAGTCCCACACATAAAAGCAACTGCACATTTGGAAAACATCCTCTGTCCATCATGTAGGTGAAAAATCTATTAGTATCTAACCTTGAAGTAGGAATTTTAAAAAAATATAAACAAAATGTGCTTCCTGTAAACATGTGGTTTTTATATAATAATATTTTTTAGTAGACAAATTTACTCCAGAGGGGGAGAAAAAACAAGATAAGATTGTAGTGTATTCAAACTTTACTCAAATATGTTATACATTGAAGTTGCTGTGCTCATGCTGATTCTATGTGGTGTGTATTTATTTTATTATAGTTCCTCCATCACTGTGTCTGATGTTTATATATTAAAATAGGTTTTATTACAAAGCGTGTTTTAAATTCTTCTTATAATTTTCAAGGCAGCATTAAATTGCTTTTATTGGTTAATTGTAAAGTCAAATTATTCTCTTTAAATTGAATTTTGGCATGGTAAAGAGAACAATGGAGCCCTGGCCGGTTTTCTCAGTGGTTAGAGCGTCAGCTGTGGACCAGAGAGTCCCAGATTCACAGGTTCAGTTCCTGCTAAGGGCACGTACCAAAAAAAAAAAAAGGTGAACAATGAAAATATTTATTATTAAATGATATGTTGAGTCTGGTAAATATGAGTACCACTCCTCTATATAATTCTCTATAGGTCAGATGTCTTAACATATATATACATTTCTATCATGATTTTAAAATTTGCACTAAGTATGAATGCTGAAGCTATACAGGCCTGAATTTAAACCTTGATATTGTCACTTACTGGGTGACTTTAGAAAATTTGCTTTTCTTTTATTTTTTTAGTTTTAGTTTGTTTAGTCTAAAAATACGAAATAATATCACACTATGAAATTAGATTCTCACACCATATAAAACACAAAGTTTCACACATTATAAATATTATATATATCACACACAACATATATTATACACATCATATACACAGAACTAAACACATTTATAAATCTTAAGATTCAGGCCCAGTTGTCTCAAATGTCCACTGTGTCATGGGAAATATCTTATTGCACACCAAAGCTTCTAAAAGATTTTGGTGTTTAACTGCATTTACCTCCAACAGAGAGAAGACCCTGGCTGAACCTTGCTCATTGCTTTCCTATGTGTTCCACATTCATAGACTTTGGGAATGTGCTGATTTTTAGGAATGACCCTGAAACATACAGTATTTGAGCAAAAGTCTATTGACAAGAATGTTTCCAAACTTGAAAGCCTCGGATAATGCCTTCCTATTGATTCTATAGTCAGAGATGATGCTGTCCTTTGATAAGGGTTGCTTTCATCAAGTAGCAGTTTAGGTGCAGCTCAGGAACGCTCAACCAGACTCACTGAAAGCACAGCCGGCAGATCGAAAAGCAATTAGCATGCTGGATTGTGATAATTACCCGCAGTATGGGAAGCTTCTCCAAGACAGAGCTTCCACTGTGCCTAATAATAGGATTACTTAAAGGGTGATATATTTTCATAGACACACCAGCCTTCTCATTTCAACCTTGTCACTTATATTGGATGGGGAAATAAACAACCTTCATGCATTTTTTTTTTCTTTCTTCCGAAAGTAGGGCACACTGCTGTTGACAACTTGTAATGTCGCCTGAATGTTACCTTGAGTCATGATTTAATCTGCCAGGGTAAAGCAACATCTCATTTATTTCTGCTGTTTCTTTGCAATAATCGCTAAGACACAAAAATTTAAAGCTCTGATTAAAACTGAGTGTGGAAGCAGATGTAGCAGTTGTGTATCTGGGATAATTTGCCCCTTATTATAAAAGGTCAAGGTGACTCAAATTTCTATTTACTTTAGAAAAAAATAAAAATGATTCTGGAACATAGTACAATCCACTTAACAATTTATTTCACTCAACAAAAATCAGTTCTTTCTGAATATCAATCCTTAACATTTTGGTCTACTTATGCTTTTATCATTATTAGAAATTATATAGGATAGTAAATATATGATTTTTTTTAATACTGAGGTATACTTCATTAATGATTTTAAAAATATTCTATTGCTGCAGTAAGCATAGAATTTTAGGAATTAGTGAAGACTAGAAGAACTCTTCTCCAGGAAAATGCTAGGCTCATATAATATCTTACAGTTCAAATCTCCTCTGTTTATCATTACTTTTTTTTCTATATCAAGTCGTACCTCTGTGGATATTTACAAATGATATTTGCTAATTGAATTTTCTACCTGCTTGATAGTTCGTAGAGGAAAAATAAATTGAACTGATGTACTCATATTGGGTAAGACAATGACGTAGAAAAAAATATCATTTAGCAGTACTTAATTCAAAATTGAAACTTTATTTTTTAAATAAGCTTTTTTACCTGAATATGAATAGGTTTTCAGTTCATTTACACATACACTATTATTATAATAGAATCCTATCAATATTTATTGTATGAAGTATGTTTTTTCAACCATTTTATTATTAAAGTTTGCTTACTTCTAATAAAAATAAAATAATACTAACATATCTACAGCATTTCAGGCACTGTGTACATAGTATATAAATTACCTCTCTTAATCCTTTTGACCCAGAGAGTGTAGTTCTCATCCTCACTCACAGAAGGAAATTGGTATAGAGAGGAAAGGTAGCTTCCCCACAGTCAAAGGGTGATAAGGGCAGAGTCAGGATTATGACCTTAGAAGGCAAGGTGCTTTCTAGATTGATCTGGAGCAAGGCTTTGTTTATTCCAGAAAATTGTTTGATCCCAACAAAGATTCTCTCCTTGACTAAACCTTAGTCAGTCCCCTCTGAGCTCTATTTTTTAGCTAGGCCTCATCCTTGAGAATGTTCTCAAGAGCCCAATTTTAGCAAGAATCCTGCTAAGTCATTTTTAACCAGATTCCACTACTTTTCACATCTGTTTACCCTTCATAATTGACCAAATTCCTTACCTCCCACCATCCCCAGCTGATATCTGATCACCTTGGCCTGCCTTCAGCAAGAATCCCATTAAGAGGGCCTGGCAAGCCGGTCAGCTGTGGAGTGTATAGGAGTGTTCTCCACCAGAAGCTGGCCTGGCTCTGGCCCCCAGGCAAGGCAGCCTTGGGGTGAGGAGCCTCCGCTGGTGAATTCCACTGCAGCCCCCCTGGTGTGATCGCCAGTAGGGTTGCTCTGCTGTGCTCCATCACCTTCTCCTAAAGATGCATCCTGACTTATCTGCACACTTGAACACTGAAGAATGCAACGTTTTGATTAACTTACTTAAGGAATGTCACAAAAATCACAGCATTCTGAAATTTTTTGATCATTGCAATGATCTTGATCGGGAGATGAGAAAATGCTGGAAGAATGAGTACATGGAACAGAGGACCAAGGGCAGGAAACACGCAATGCGATGTGAAAGAGACTTCCTCATCCTCCAGAGGAATCCGAATCATAATTATATTTTCACTGGATGCCTTGGCTGAGGGAAGACCTGAGACTGGTGCTTGATAACTGAAAGGATCCTATCTCCTTTGGTCTCCAGAACGTTTGAATAGCAAGTGACCCGTGAGAAATCAAGCCATGGAGAAATACTGAAACCCTGGATTCAGAATATTTGTTGGGCAGAGCCTTTAGTACTCTGCTTCCTTTACCAACACACTTGACTTTTAATATGTTTCTTTCCTTTGCCTACAACCAGTTAACATTGGAGTAATCTGTCTCCCTCAATAAAATAATTGACTTAAAAAATCCTGTTATATTGATGAAGCCAGGATTCCAATCTTTATTTCTGATGTTTTCGCTTAGTAATTTTCCATCCACTGATCTGCCCCCATCCTTGACTATAATTTTTGGCTTTTCCTTGTATTCAGAGTTGAGCCAACTTTCTCTCCCGAACGGCAAGACACTATAGCAGTGGTTTTTATACATGATGGTCCTGAGTAAAGTCTGCCTCACTATTTTAACAAGTGTCATAAATATTTCTTTTTCTTTAACAATCCCCAGATTGGGTGTCAGGAAAAGAAATCCACAGGACAGTGAATGCTGGTATTTTTGAGACAGTGTGGTCCAGAAGGTGCCACTGGTGTCACTTGGTCACACCTGGAAGCAGAACATCTTGACACCTTCAAAAGCAGTGTAGACACATTTGAATCAACAAATTCTGGCTCTCCTTCTGCTAGTAACATAAGAGGACACTGATCATGAATTTTCACAGATCAACTATGTGAAACATGTTAGAAAGTGGAAGAAGGAAGAAAACACAAATTTGAAAAAAGAAGAAACGTATTTTGATCATCTATAGCTATTTGGGGATGATTGACCCATTACGCTCAAATGTACTTATTTACAGGTTTCATTACTACTCCTTCGAACAGCTCCTTGAAAGCTCCTTAAAAGTCTGTTAAATTAACTTTCAGGTACTGTAGCACACATATCTAGCAAAGTGTTTTTCCATAGGAAATGCTTAATAGATACCTAATTAATCAATATGAATATAAACATTATATGATAAATAGCAGTTAACAGCAGATGCTCTGGAGCCAGATTTATTGTCATTAAATTACCAGCTTCTCAGTTAGAAGCTCTTTAGTGTAAGGCAAGTTGATTCACCTAAGCCATACTCTTCTAATTTCCTTTTTTTTTTTAATCCTCAACCAAGGACATTTTTCCATTTTTTGTTCAGACAGAGTGAGAGGGAGAGAGAGGAAGAGAGAGAGAGAAACATCGACGTGAAAGGGACACATCGAGTGGTTGCTACCCACATGACCCCAACCAGGGCAGGGACAAACCTCAACCGAGGTTATGTGCCCTTACCAGGAACCGAACCCGGAACTCTCCAGTCCACAGGCTGATGCTCTAACTGCTGATCCAAATTGGCCAGGGCCATACTCTTTTAATTTCTAAACATGGGGTATTAATAGTAAAGATTAACTGAACTAATATGTTACCACTGTGGGTAGCAACCACCGATGTGTCTCTCACGTGGATGTTTCGCTCTGTCTCTTCCCTCCTCTCTCCCTCCTGCTCTATCTGAAGATAAATGCAAAAAAAAAGTCCTTGGGTGAGAATAAAGCAAAAATATGTTACCACTTTGCACATATAATTGCACATTGAAAACAGCTAACAATGTTACTTATTGTTAAGTAGAGTTTTAAAATAACTTGTGTAGATAGTCAGTGTATATAGTAAAAAGTAATCAAAAGTACCAGGCCCTCAGTGGTTGAGTGTTGACCCATGCACCAAGATGTTGCTGGTTCGATTCCCAGTCAGGGCACATGCCCAGGTTGTGGGCCTGATCTGTTGGGGGCATGCAGGAGGCAGCCAATTGATGTTTTCTCTCATCGATGTTTCTCTTTCTCTCTCCCCCTTCCTCTCTAAAATCAATAAAGAAAAAAAAGTGATCAAAAGTAATGAATAAAATAGAGGACTACTTTTAAAATATGTAATGTGTTGTATGTTCTGTCTTTTTATATGTCTAATCATCTTCCTAGTGGTGGGAAGGTAGTAGAAGAGGACTGTTTTTGTAGAAAAAATAAGGAGTCCTTTTCCCCACTGAGTGCTACTATGGGTGGAGTCCTTATCATATTTCAAGAAAAATAATTTTCTGAGTCTCGCACAATAAAATGAGTGATTTTTATTTGTGTGGTATTAAAAAACTTGTGTTTATTCTAAAGTCCCATTTTTCCTTAGTCCAGTCATAGAAGGGTAGCTGGGGTTTCAGTGAAGCTAGAAGCAAAGCCAGTGTCCAGAGTTTCTTTTCCCTGTTGGAACCAGGTCCCGTACAGCATCAGGCTAGTTGCAGTCCATCTGTCCATCGTGGGGGGGGGGGGGTCCACATGGCCACACAGCCAATGGGGGCAAATGCAGGAAGCAGGAGCAAAGGAGTGGCCCAAGCCAGAAGTCAAGTGCAACATGTCAAGAGAGTAAATTTCTTTTTTTTTTTTTATTTATTTTTTTTATCCTCACCCGAGGATATTTTTCCATTTTTTGTACAGATAGAGAGGGAGGGAGAGAGAGAGAGAGAAACATCGACGTGAAGGGACACATCGAGTGGCTGCCACCCGCACGACCAACCAGGGCCGGAGACAAACTGCAACCGAAGTACGTGCCCTTAGCGGGAACCGAACCCGGGTCTCTCCGGACCGCAGGCCGACGCTCTAACCGCTGAGCCAAACTGGCCAGGGCAAGAGAGTAAATTTCTTTATTAAGGGGCTTAAGTATCCCAATCTTCTTGGGGCCACGCCCATTCTGGCAAATAACCTTTGTTCCCAGGTGTGACTGGCAGCAAGTACTTTTCCTGTGTCATCCTAACTTTACTATTTTCCTTTGTCCGGTCCACTTTCCCAAATGTTATGCAGGGAACACCCTATAATATCTGGCCTTGCCTTTGCTTCTTTCCTGTTATTAATAATTAGTTAATTACAGTGGTATCAGTACTATTTCTTGTGTTTATTAGGATTTAGAATCAAGATTTTTCCAGAGAAGAAATAATTATTTTAGACTACATTGGGTTGCATTTTGTATATCGAAAGCTAAGCTTGGTGGCCTAGGTCATAGTGTTTTTATTATTTTATGTTCTAAAGGTAGTGAGTAGGATACTCGTTCTATCCAGGCTGAGGTCTTTTTGGAAGAAAATAGTTGGAAGATGTTGGGGGAAACTAGAAAACCAAGTCATGTTAGTATGAAAAAAATAATAGGTGAGTACAGATGGAAAAGGGTCATTTGTTTGTTTTGGGGGTACTGGGAGAAGACAACTTCTGGGGTGTTTCCACAACAGAAGTTGTGGGACAACACACGGGGAGCTGAAGTTAGCTTTTCTCAAGCACTCTCACCTGTGCTATGGAAGGAACCCTCCCTGCCCTGGGAGAGGTGAGCGGATTCTGAGGATGAAGCCGTGCTGGAGGAAGGTTTGCAAGGGTGAGAGAAGTGGAGGCCATGCTCTAGTTCTCTAGCTAAAATCTACCAGGTGGTCAAGCAGGCCTGGGGCTGGGTGGGTTATTATCAGTGCTGAGTATCAGGTGGAGGTAAACGAGCAGGGGGACTACTGGGTCTTTGTTAAGATAAATAAAAACAATGTGTCACAGCAGCTCTTGCAGCAAACTCCAACAAAGTGCCAGGGACAGAATCTTACCTTCTCACTCGGCAGACATCACCCACAGCACATCGAATAGCAACACGTGTCAATTTCACCCCCTCACTTACCTGTTCTCACACTATATATAGTCTTAGAATTGGTTCTGGTAATAATATAGTCAATGATTAATATCTAAGCACCTGCTCTCCTGGAAAGAGGTAAAATGCACTTACATAATATTTAATACTTCAATCCTATCTGTTTGTATTTCTGTATTTGGCTAAGCCCCCTGCTGAGTAACAGGTTCTTTTTTTAGATGTGTTAATGGCTGTAATCAGGTTAATGTCAAGGTTTGCTGGCCTGGGCCTTCTCTGCTCCCAAGGTGGTTGCTGAGCTATTCTCAGTTCTATCATGAAATTGTCTAAGAGTTTCTCTGTCAGGGACAATCTTTCCCCTGTGTTTTCAAGTCAGCCTATCAGGCTTAGAAATACTTTCACGTTACTTGTAAAGGTAGTACAAAATAATGATTACATTTTCCTGGTTTTCGGACACTTGTACTCTAAAAAATAAATTTTAAAGAATTTTTAAAGAAATCACAAAAAAAAACATGTTGCAAGAAACAATTTTTCTTAATTTAAAAATAATTTCAAGTTTTGACATTAATAATCTACTTGTCAATATGTGTCACAAAGGGGAAAACTGGTATACAGGTTAGTGGAAAAATTATAGGATTGATGGGGTAAATTTTATTGTTTGTGTTTGGTTAGTTTTATTTTGAAAATCAGTAAATTTAGTAAAAGAAAGTTGTGGCATTAGGGGTCACAAAGTTGAATTTTGTTTGGCTCATAGAATTAGTGCAGTGTTTAAAAAGAGAGAATGATTTACCAACACCTTAAAAACTAGAAATCTCACCTAAGTCAGATGTTCCACGTAAACTCTGAGTTGCTCTGTGGCAGAACAGCTGCGGTGGAGTAGCACTAGGAGACAAGAGGAATGTTTTTTTCTCTGTAGTTATTCTCTGCTAAAAATACAAAAGTAAAAGTAAACACAGGGAGCCATGTATTTTAAGAAAAAATAAAAGAATATGTATCTTGATTTAGCTAAAGAATATTCCTGTATTGTTATACAAACCTGTTAAAATAACTTTTGTGACTCCTTTTCTATCCACTTCCCCGTTTTTTTCCCTAATCTACCCCTGCAAAGCATTTCAAAGTGTGATTCTTGCCATAAATCATATTTATCTTGCATATACTCAAGTGTGATCTCAGTGACTGGCTTGCAGTTTGGTAGTGCTAAGTGTTTGTGAATATCTACTCTGTCAAGGTCAACCTGGGAATGCCAACCTGACAAGGATGTGACAAGGTGACCTGTTATGGTGATGGTAGGCTATCATCCTTAATAGTAGCTTTGATGAGATGTCACTACAGCAGGTTGGTGATGCCATTATCAACATGAATGTCAGAATAGCTGATCCTGAAATAACGAGTTTCTGTTTTATTAAATGTGATGTCTTCCTAAGCACACATGTCATCAAAGCCTACAGCTACCAGATGCCACTGAAATGTTAAGTAGTTCAGCCAAGCTTTGCCTACTCTGAAATTATGTTCACCAAAATTACGAAGAAATCCATGCTTTCTACTAGCTAAGATACTATTTTCTGCCCCAAATAAAAGAATAACTGAATGGCCCTTGCTGGTTTGGCTCAGAGGTTAGAGTGTCGGCCTGTGGTCCAGAGAGACCCAGGTTCGGTTCCCGCTAAGGGTATGTACCTCGGTTGCAGTTTGTCCCTGGCCCTGGTTGGTTCGTGTGGGTGGCAACCACTCGATGTGTCCCTTTGGGTGGCAACCACTCGATGTGTCCCTTTTACATCGATGTTTCTCTCTCTCTCTCTCTCCCTCCCACTCTATCTGAACAAAAAATGGAAAAATGTCCTCAGGTGAGGATAAAAAAAAAAAGAATAACTGAATGAGAGAATTATGGTAAGCACTGTTTATAGAAATCATATATATATATGGCTGAATAGTTGAAGCGCACCTAGATATTTCATTTGTTTTATGGAAAATCCATAAATTCCTCAAATATACTTTTTGAAATTGATGAAATATTTTAGGTAAAAGGGTAGTATTTCCAGTGCAAAATAGATTCAAATGAGTCAAAAAATATATACACTCACTCTTGACTTCTTAGGAAAATGCATGCTATGACAATTCTATTTGGGGAACTAGAAAATAAAATACATTGTCAAAGAATAATTGAGTTTAATTTATCAAGCTGAATTTTTCAAAACAATTATACAAAAGAATAAATTAATCTCTTGTGTTTGTAAATTTATGTCTTGTCAAGGAATCACTGTTTAGTCTGGGAAATATGTGTTGTAAGGTGATTTTTCCATTATATATAAAATTTAATCTTCTTTTTTTCCTTTCATAAAGTAGTTCCAGACAACTAAACACATGATTTTTGTTCACATATTTAATTATCCAGGTTGCTTTTGTCTTTGGAAAATTAGATTGTTTAACCCACCATTTATAAATGTATTATTTTAAAGACAATTGAAAATATACATCGGGTTTCATTGTCATACACGCAAATACATTTTCTGTAGGTTTCCTCTGGCCTAAGTTATTAAGTGGGCACAGTTTCTTCCACTTTAACTTTAATTCTGAGAAAGGAATCATTAATTGGAGTCTGATTAATAGATATAGACAAAAATTGACCTGAATGTTTTTACTGTTCTGAGTTTTAAACATTTAAATAATAAAATACTGTAAAAGATTGTATTAGAAGTTATTTTCTTGGATAAGTTTATTTCTTGTCATGGGGAAAATAACAAGCCACAGAGAAATTGAGAGATGTAATAAGGATGTTAATGTAATAATAACGGAATTGAAATTAAACATTTTCAATTCCACATGGCACAAAAAATTGTAACAAAGAGGCCTTGCACACTTGTTATTAATAAGTGAATCATTTTACTATTAAACATGTCCCTTTGATTTGAGATTGTCCCATTACTTTCATATAATATGTACTCCATTTCTTTTTCTGAAACCCAGTGACCAAAGAATTTCTTTCTCAGTATTTCTTTCTTCTACTCAGTATTTCTTTCTTCTCTTCCTCCTCAGTCATATACTTTACAAAGTGTTCCCCCCAATATTTCCAATACCCACCTGGTGCCATACATAGTTATTACAATAATATTGACTATATTTTCTATGCTATACTTGAAATACCCAGGACTGTTTTGCAACTACCAATCTGTAGTTTGCAATCCCTTCATCTTTTTCACTCAATCCCTCATCCCCTCCCCTCTGACAACCCACAGTTTATTCTCTGTAAATAAGTCTATTTCTGTTTTGTTTGTTTGTTTATATTGTTCTTTAGATTCCACATATAAATTAAATATATGGCATTTGTCTTTCTCTGACTTGACTTATTTCACTTAGCATAATACCCTCCAGGTTCATCCATGCTATCCCAAATGGTGAGATTTTATTCTTCTACTTCTGTCTTTAATGGTAATTTAAATGGCCACATGTATTGTGTCTGCAATTTATGCCCTCTTAGAGATTTAAGTGGATCAAATTAATTTGCAGCTAGTGAATCCCTTTTAACTATTATACTTCATTTGCATTTTAAAAATGGATATTGAGTAAGTGATATAAATCTTCAATTACAATCAGTCATTCTGATCAAATGAGAAAGTCCAGGGAATACACTGTAAACTAGTTTCTGCCTGGGAGGTCTTCCAAATCAAGATTCAAGATACCTTGATCATCCCAGCAAGTGGAAAGTTGAGAATCTTGAAAGTTAACATGGCAATAACTTTCCATCCTAGCTTGGATACATGACTTCTTTCCCATTAATATCTAGTTCTATAACTTGGGACTTTTCTGTTCTAACAAACTTCAGCATTCACCTTTTTGTTTACCCAGCAAGATTTCTTTCTTTAAGATGTGAGTCATGCTGTACCTTTATTTAGCACTTAGTATATAATTGTTACAGTTTTGCTTGTTTGTTTGTTTGCTTTTTTGTTCAGATAGTGGGAGGGAGGGAGAGAGAGAGAGAGAAGCATTGAGGTGAAAGGGACACATCGAGTGGTCGCTACCCACATGACCCAACCAGGGCCGGGGACAAACTGCAACCGAGGTACGTGCCCTTAGTGGGAACCGAACCCAGGTCTCTCTGGACCGCAGGCTGATGCTCTAACCGCTGAGCCAAACTGGCCAGGGCTAATTGTTACAGTTTTGATAGGTAACAATAGCCCTGGCTGACTATGGCACTAAGGCTTCTACTATCTCAAACCTTCTTGGAAACTCAGGTGTTGGGACTTGATCTATTACCCTTGTCTCCCTTAATCCATTATTCAAACTTAATTTTAAAAATAACATGCCCAGTCTTCCTCACTGGTTGCACATTGTAATACATACATTTCTATTCTGGTGAAATACAATCTCCTCACAATAGAAATATAAGAAGGAAATAGTTTATTTTGCCATTTTAGTAGTAATGTAGAAATTCCAGGTTATTTATAGAAACAAGAGGATGAACATTTAGGAATTACTGTTAACGGAAGAACCACATAGTAATTCTTTCTTGACAAACTTAGAAGAGTGCTGGAGCATACACTTTCCTAAGAGGAAAACTCAAAGGAAAATACTAGTACCTTCAGTTTACCTTACTTATAGGTTTGTGTTCAAGTGTCAAGAAAACACCACCTTGAATTTGATTACAAGTTGCAATTTGCAGGTTTGGAAAATGAGCTTTAATGTTTGTTTTACTGGCAATTAGTATCAAACTTGTGTACAGATGGTCTGTTGTTAATGTGTGAAAGCAGGGCCTGTCTTTCAAGTATTAAAACAAATCAACAATGTTGATTGCTATATAATTGAATATTCACAATTTCATTTTGCTCTAAACATATTTAATACGGCTAACGCTTATTGACAAATTTGTTATCAACCTATGACTTTGAGCTTCTGTAGCTATTTGAAGGACAAAACACCATGTGACAGTTTTGCAAAATATTCAGGGTGACTTTACTTGAATGAATGTAATTTTCTATCATAAAATAAATCGCTCGCAGTGTTTCAGTTTCTTTTGGTATAAAAACAGGTCATGCTACATTCTGCCTGGTCCCCATTTCCTCATGCCCACAGGCTTTACATAAGCCTTAGGACTGTTCACACTGCTTTTTATTTTATGTAAATATTGGTACTTTCTAGAATAAAAAAGTAAAATGTCAGTTTCTTATAACCTCTAAATATGTAGAAGAAAATAAGCAAATAAATGACATGTAAGACTCAATTTGGTAAGTGACAAAACAGGGTTTAAATAAATAATGCTTTCAGAGTTAATGTCTTATATTTCCTCCCATCGAAAGTAACTAATAATTAGTATAAAACTTAACAGTTCATTTGTATAGTTGACATATAAATTATAATAGACACCTACAATAATAAATTAGTTTTATTACTCATTTAATATCTATTCCACAATTACTTTACATTAACAAAGTAAAACTTTGCGCTCTGAGGAACTTAAATGACATGAAATCTAAAGTTTTTAAGAATAAATCACTTAACTGACAAATTAACCTGGTCACTTAATTATATTTAAGCATAAAAAGTCCATATATCAATGGCAATTTTTATTTTGTTGTTGTTGTTGTTAATTCTCACCTGAGGATATTTTTCCAATGGTATTTTTTAAATAGTGTGGAAGGGAGGGAGGGAGAGAGAAACATTGATGTGAGAGAGACACATTGATTTCTTGCCTCCCACATGACACCAACAGAAGGCTGGAAATTAAACTTGTAACCCAGGTACCTTCCCTTGACTGGGAATTGATCTCGAGATCCTTCAGTCTGAGGCCCTACACTCGAACTGCTGAGCCAAACCAGCCAGGGTGCAGTTGTTATTTTTAACATATACTTGTTGGGGAAATAATGCTATATTTTATAATACAAGAGTTTTTGATAGTATCTAGAAATTGATATTGCTATTTGCAAAGATTTTCATTATGTTATCTCAGCCAATGAAATACATAGTGACTGATTAATTATTTGAACAATTTAATAGATGCAATGTTTCTTGGCATACCTTGGGTGTTAACACTAACAGCTGACCAGTATTTATTAAGTTCAATATACCATATTTTTATGTTTATGTTAAGAATTTTTACTATCTCCTGAAAAAAAAAATCCCAAAGATAAAGTATACTGAACATATTTTGAATGTATTTCTTGCTCACGTTATAGTAGTGAGGATGTGAAGGACCGCAGGACTGCCGTCCTCCGTGTGGTCACCGAAGGATTCCGGCTGACAGAGAACCTGCCATTTTTAACACATGGCGTCTGAAGTTCCCCAAGGGCACATCTTCATGTCTTTCCAGCAATGTGGGAAAGAAAACAAGGTATGGGATATGTTATGAACCAGAACTGGAAACGGAGTTTTTCATTGGGGCTGACATTCAATTGGCTAAAACTTACTCACAAGGCCACATCCAAGTAAAAGAGAAATTGGGAATATAGAGTAGCTGTGTATCCAACTAATAAGGAAAGATCATTCCCCAGTGGTGTTGCTCAGGTGGCCGAGCATCGTCCAATGCACCAAGAGGTCCCTGGTGTGATTTCCAGTAGGGGGCATGCAGGAGGCAGCCAATCTATGTTTCTCTCTCATTGGTGTTTTTCTCTCTCTCACCCTCTCTCTTTATTTCTCTCTAAAATCAATAAACAAACAACAACAATAAAAACAAGGAAAGATCATTGATGTTGGATAGTAGTGACCAATTTCTTTCACAAGTGCTATCTGTGAATGGTCTCATTTAATTATTTCAACAGACAGATTTGTTAATGAGTAAACCGGAACTCAGAAAATTACATGACTTGACCAAGCTATACACTGACAAAGCCAAGTTCTATGTATTTCTTGTTCATGATACCTCTATTCTCTGTCATTTTAATACTCTACAACATCATTATGTTAACCGTTTGTATTATTATTTCTATATACAGGAATGTAACGTTGGAATGTATTCTTCATAAGAAAAATTCCATTTCTAATTGTGAACATGCTACCTATTCTATATAACATATTCGTATGAATATGAATACCTACCAATGATAACATATCTTCTCACCTCGCAGATTTTTTCTCTCTTTCTTCAGTTAAAGGTCAGGTTTTGCTCTCCTTCTCAACATAATTTGTCTTTTTCATTTTGTGGTATATTTATTATTTTCTGAAGGGTAATCTCCAATTTTAAATTGTGCTAAAACAAAAGTCCAAGCAGATTCTTTTATGATAGCGAGTCTTCCAAGGTGAGTAGAAAGAGTTTCCTCTCTTTGGTGGTTCTCATTTATTCCCCTGTTATGCACCAGTCACTTTGATTCAGAAAATAAAATAGTTCACAAAGCAGATAAAGCCCCTGCCTTCTACAAATGACCTTCTGTTCTAGTGGAGAACACAAATAATGAACAAATATATGTGATGTATTATATTATAACGTCATGCAAGTAATTTCTTGAAAAATATGGTTTACCAAATATGCAATGTTAGATGTCATCACTGAAATCTCTTATTAGAATTGGACATTTGAACAGAAACCTGAATAAAAGGTAGATAAATTGGAACTTCTAGGTTTACTAGTAATTGAAACAGAGCTTTCTTAAGTGGCAAATAAGCAATTATGGAGTTTGACTGTTTTGTGATAAACTACGGAATGAATAAACTATGGGAAGCGGATTTGTAATGAGTGGCAGCTCCAAGTAATAGAAGGTTAATGGGATTTGTTGATGTAGAAGCAGGGAATGTTTGCTGCATTTCTAACTTGGAGGCAGAGGTAAACCAAGTAAATTTGCAGGTGATTACATTTTCCCTGAGACTTAATTATATAATTGGGTATGAGTTTCTTTCTGTTAAGGGTATCCATAACTGACCAAATCATTGAGAATTTGTTATTTTATGGGGCAGAAAAACAAAAGTGCACTCACGTTGTAAAGAGAGGTTCAGTCTTTTCACATATAATATTATTCGCTGCCCTGGCCGGTTTGGCTCAGCGGTTAGAGCGTCGGCCTGTGGTCCGGAGAGACCCGGGTTCAGTTCCTGCTAGGGGCACGTACCTTGGTTGCAGTTTGTCCCCAGCCCTGGTTGGGTCGTGTGGGTGGCAGCCACTCGATGTGTCGCTTTCACGTCGATGTTTCTCTCTCTCTCTCTCCCTCTCCCTCTATCTGAACAAAATATCTAAAAATGTCCTCGGGTGAGGATAAAAAATATATATATATATATTATTCACTGTAAATTGCAAACTTCATAACAGTAGTTTTGTAATTAATGTTAGTTCACTTCTTATATTGTAGATCATCATTTTAAGATTACTTGATTCATTAAATAAATATAATATGGTCAAACTATTACTTACAAATGTGTATATCAAATTGTGCTTCCAAGATTTATAGCAATTTGAATTTGTTAACTATCTCCTCAGAGAGACTAAAGATATATAGAATAAAGCCATTTTTTTTTATAAAAGGAAGGTTGTCTGATTTCTGTTCATGGGAGTTAAGCAAACCTAGTGAGAAGTACCAGAGACCATGAAGATAAATTGATTTTATGTTAATTAAAAATTGTAAGTTGCAAGAATTCAAAGTTAGAGTTAGGGAATAAAACCCTAGTTGTTTGTGAGTAGCATTTAAAATTATCAGAGAAAGCATAAATGAGATGTGAAGTGAATTTTAAGTGATAAATAAAGCAAAAAGTACTAGAAAACTTTTGGGGGGAGGGAGACATGTTATTGCTGGCATTCACAAGTAGAAGTACCAAAAGAAAAAAGAAAAAAAAAACAAAAAGAAACAAAGAAGAGTATATGTTTTATATAAGCTCTAATTTCCACCACTGGCATCCTACAGCACAGTGAAGTCATCCATGTATCTTCATCAAAATGGACTATAAATAGCCTTGTCTACATCTACTATTGACATTGTTATTCTTTTTGGTTAATTTTCACCCAAGGATATTTTTTCCATTGATTTTTAGAGAAAGTAGAGGGAAGGGGGGAGAAAGAGAGAGAGAAACATTGATGTGAGAGAGACACATTAATTGGTTGCCTCCTGCGTTCACCCTGACTGGGATGGGGATCAAACCTGCCATCCAGGTGCACACCCTTGACTAGGAATCAAAAGGGTGACACTTTGGTGCTCAGGCTGATGCTCTAAACAAGGAGCCACATTGGCCAGGGAGACATTTTTATTCTTAAGTATTTAGAACAAACAGTACATCACTCATCATAACCCCAGTCATAGAAAAAAGTAATAAAAATTGACGTAACTGAAGCAGAATTTTATATAAGATTCTACCTTTCTGGATCCTATGTTAGTTCAATTGAAGTAACTTATTTTATACATATAATTATATACATATATATAATTATGGAAACTTTAAAGCATACACAAAGGAAGAGAGTAAATAGTTTGATGATTCAGCTTCCAGCTTAAAAAAAATAATGTTTCCTTTTTAAATTGTTTTCATCTTCTCTGCTTCTACTTTAATTTAGTTTTTCATCTTGGATTAGATAATTAAGCAAATTCCAGATATTATGCCTTTTTCACCTTAAATATTTTATTATATATGTCAAAATATTGTAGGATATATATATATATATATATATATATATATATATATATATATAAAATTATACCTTGTCATTATCACACCCTAAATAAATTTTCAGTGTTTCCTAAGGTCATCTACTACCCAAAATAAATGTGCTCATTTGTCACCAAATTGTCTTTTTTATGTTTTAGACTCTGTTGGTTTAAATCAGGATTCAGATATGCCACACATTGCAACTGCTTGTAGTCTTATAAGTCTCTTGAAAATGATAACTCCATAACTCCATATTATTTCTCTATACCATATATATATATATAACCAAGCCATTTGTTCTGTAGAATATTCCTCACTTCATTGTCATCATAATTAGCAAGTTAATATTAACAGTAGAAAGAGAGCAAAGGGGAGGCCAGACATTAGAAACATCATCATCTGAGCAGCCTCACCAGCAAGCTACAGCTTCACTCTCCCCAGGAAAGCACCTGTCCATTCCCTGCAGATCACTGGGGGAAAGGACTGAACAAAAGGGGAAAAGAGTGCATGTGCAGTGAAGTTGGGGTGATGTAGGGAAGGTGCCTGCCTATCACTCTAGTCTGGGAAACAAAGGATTGGTTAGGGGGAGAGCCCAGTCAGAATGTACCAGATCTCGGAAGGTTAAACTCCCCAGAGTTCCCTCTCTCTTGTTTATGCCTGTTCACTCTTGGATTGTGCCTTCTTGTTCCTCCCTGACCTCCCTGGCCCCTGCACTTTCTACTGTGTAGAAAGAAGCTATTCTGTTAAAAGCAGCTACTGTGTTGAAAGCAGCAGTATTGGAGATAAAATGACACTTCATGAATTATAATTACTGGGTAAATATAAAATCATGTACTGTAAAATCATCAACTACTACAAAAAGAAAATATACCATGGGAATTTAATCTGGATGCTGATTGGTCTTTTTATATTCAGCTGTGGTTGATGTGAATACTCCCCACTTGTGATAGTAACAGGTATGTAAAAACAATAACACATAATGGTAAATCATGGGAAACTGGATGACCTGTATTGACTAAACTATGCCATGTGTCATCCTTTGCATTATTAAAGCTATTGTTATATATTATTTTCATTAGCAAACCATCCCATGACAATGGATCATGTAGAGAAGAACATTAAGAAAAGAAAATATAGTGGGTATTTTTTACAGTATAGTTTTACCTCAATAATTACAGCAGGAATTGAGAAACTGCAATGTGTTATTTGTTGTGAAGTTCTATCAGCTGAATCTATGAAGCCAAAGAAACTAAAATGCCATTTTGATGGCAAGCATCTGAGCTTTGCCGGCAAGGATACCAACTATTTTCAAAGCAAAGCTGATAGACTCAAGAAAGCCAGACTTGACACTGGTGGCAAGTACCACAAACAAAACATAGCAGCCGTTGAAGCTTCATATTTGGTGGCACTCAGAATCACCATAGCTATGAAACCTCACACCATTGCTGAGGATTTACTGTTGCCAGCGGCCAAAGACATTGTTCAAATTATGATCCAAGATGAATTTGTTACAAAATTGAGTGCAATTTCTTTATCTGATGACACTGTCCACAGAAGAATAGATGACATGTCTGCTGATGTTCTTGATCAGGTAATCCAGGAAATTAAATCTGCTCCACTTTAAATATTTAGCATCCAGCATGATGAATCTACAAATGTTGCAAACTTTTCACAGTTACTGGTTTACGTGAGGTGTATATATATATATGTGTGTGTATATATATATATATATATATATTTATCCTCACCCGAGGACATTTTTCCATTTTTTGTTCAGGTAGAGTGGGAGAGAGAGGAACAGAGAGAGAGAGAGAAACATCGACGTGAAAGGAACACATCGAGTGGCTGCCACCCGCACGGCCGACCAGGGCCGGGGACAAACTGCAACCGAGGTACGTGCCCTTAGCGGGAACCGAACCCGGATCTCTCTGGACCGCAGGCCAACGCTCTAACCGCTGAGCCAAACCGGCCAGGGCTACGTGAGGTATATTAATGATGGCGACTTTAAAGATGAGTTCTTTTTTTGTAAACCTCTTGAAACGACAACTACTGCATGTGATGTACTTGACACCGTTGGTTCATATCTGAAAGAGCATAAGATATCTTGGAAAAAGGTTTGTGGTATTTGCACAGATGGTGCTCCAGCTATGCTAGGATGTCGATCTGGATTTCAACATTTGGTACTGAATGAGTCACCAAAAGTCATTGGAACTCACTGTATGATTAATCAGCAAATATTAGCAACAAAGATGCTGCCACAAGAGTTGCAAGAAGTAATGAAAAGTGTCATAAGTTCTGCCAATTTTGTAAAGGCAAGCACTTTAAACAGCTGACTGTTTTCGCAACTGTGCAACAAGTAGGATGTGCTGAACAATGCTCTGCTATTTCACACTGAAGTAGGATGGTTGTTGACAGGAAATGTTTCAAAATGTGTTTTTGAGCTTTGTGACAAACTCAAAATGTTTTTTAATTAGAAAGCAAGACCGCAGTTTGAAGCACTTTTCAGCAATAAAAGTGAACTACAGAAAATAGCTTACTTGGTTGCCATCTTTGCAATATTGAATGAGTTAAATTTATCACTGCAAGGACCAAATGCAACATGCCTCGATTTGTCTGAAAAGATCCAATTATTCCAACTGAAACTTCAGTTTTGGCCAAAAAAAAAAAAAAAAAAATGGATGAAAATAAATTTACATGTTGCCTACCTTATCTGCTTTCTTTGAGGAACATGACATTGAACCAGACAAAAGGATTACAATGATAATTTCTGTGAAAGAACATTGCACATGCTTGCAGACAAAATTTCATTGTACTTTCCACATCTACCTGACACCCCATTTGCACTTGCCAGAAGCCCATTCATTCACAAAGTTGAAGATGTTCCTGAGACAGCACAAAAGGAGTTCATTGAACTTATTAACAGCGATGCAGCGAGAACTGATTTCTCTATAATGTCAGTTACAACATTCTGGATCAAGTGTTTGCAGTCATATCCTGTTCTGTCTGAGACTGTGTTGCACCTTCTTCCATTTTCAACAACATATCTCTATGAAACAGGGTTTTCCAGCTTGTTGGTTATCAAGTCTAAATACAGAAGTAGATTTGTTGTGGAAGATGATATTCATTGTGCTCTTGCAAAAACTGCCCCAAGAATTTCTGACCTGGTGAGAAAGAAGCAATCTCAACCTTCGCACTGATGTTGGCTTTTTATGCATACTGTCACAAAATGTAGCAATGTAGTTTCCTGTTGTTATATTAAGACTGTTACCCATGCTACACCATGCTTCAAGACAAAATTTCATTTATTTGTAATTAGAAATAAACATTTTACAATATATAATTATGCATTATTTTTGTAATTAATCACTGTGCTTTAATTCTGTTCAATTTGTAACAATGAAAATACATCCTGCATATCAGATATTTACATTACGATTCATAACAGTGGCAAAGTTATAGTTATGAAGTAGCAAAAAAATAATTTTGTGGTTGGGGGTCACCACAACATGAGGAACTGTACTAAAGGGTCACAAAATTAGGAAGATTGAGAACCACTGAAGTAATGAGTTATTTTGGTAACTACTGCTTAATCCTTTTCTATTCAAAAGCTAGGTGAAACGTCAATTACATTTTTTAAGCAAGAGCACTGCACAGGTGGTACACCAATTTTTACTGAGTTAAATCATAAGTTGCCTACTGTCTGGTTGTCCCATTCTTTGTAATTCTGGTTATGATATGTCTGATCCCTGTATTACAAACTTCCCATGGACTTTTTATTTATTGGCATTAGTTTATGTTGATAACTATTGGGTTCATTGTTTCTGTTAGGTAAATAAGTTTGTGATTTTCTAACTCATTTTTTATTGCTGCATTTATCAAGAATTCTTCTAGCCCTGGCTGATATTGCTCAGTGGTTAGAGTATCGGCCCATGCATGGAGGTTTGATTCCCAGTCAAGGGCATGTACCGAGGTTGCAGGTTTCATCCCTGGGTCCAGATGGGGAACATGTGGGAGGCAACCGTTTGATGTGTCTCTCTCACATTGATGTTTCTCTCTTTCTCTTCCTCTTCATCCCTTCCACCCTCTTTAAAAACCAATGAAAAAAATATCCTTGGGTGAGGATTAAAAAAATAAAATAATTCTTCTAAAGAGAACTTTGCCTCATCAATCATGTTTATCTTATTGCTACCAGGTTGCCATTATTTCTCCCTGAAGGTTCATCTTATAATGAGTGTTGTTCTCTTGAACATTTGACCCTTGAACAACATAAGTTTGAAATGCATGGGTCCACTTATAAGCAATTTTTTTTTCCAATAAAAACTGTACATAAATTTCTTCTTCTTTATAATTTTCTTAACTTTTTCTACTTAGCCTACTTTATTATTACAATATGAATATAGCATTTAACAACATAACATATAAAATATGTGTTAATTGATAGCCAATGGTAGGCTATTAATATGATTTCACTTACATATGGAATCTAATAAACAAAATAGAAACAAACAGATAGATAGGGACAACAGACTGACAGTTGTCAGAGAAGGGCTGGCAGGCTGGGTAAAATAATGAAGGAATTAAGAAAGAAAAAAAACTCATAGACAGACACAGGCAATAGTGTGGTGATTACCAGAGGGAAAGGTGGTTGGGCACAGGGAGATCAGGGTAAATGGGGATAAATGGTGACAGAGGGAGACTATACTTTGTACTGTGAACATACAATGCAATACAGTACACAGATGATGTATTATAGAATTGTACACTAGAAGCCTATATAATTTTATTAACCAATGTAACTCCAATGAATTCCTTAAAAAAATAACAGTAGGCTCTTATCAGTTAAGTTTTTGGGGAGTCAAAATTATACATAGATTTTTAACACACAGGCATTCAAGGGTCACCAGTAATTCCTTAAGTTTTATTATCAATCATGTGGGTCCTTGTGACTACTATTAATACTGACAAAAGACTGTAATAATAACATTCTCTTAATATCCTGAAAAGCAAACATCCTTAGTTCTATCTATATCAATTTACATAGATTTTAGGGTTATATAACAATAAACCTTGCTGTTTTTCATGGAAGAGAACCACTATTTTAAATGCTTAAATTAATGACTGTATTTTATTAGTTGGCACATCCTGGCACTGAACACCTTAAAGAGGGTGGGATAATTTTATGATTCATAAAGCTTACTGAGATTATTTTGTGCTTACATTGAGCTTTACCTTTAAGCTTCTCAGGAGATTTTGAATATTTAAATTACAAATAAAAATTAATCCTCAAAATTCACAATGTTAATTAAATGAGCAAAGCAAACAGATATTAATCCACTAATTTTAACAAATTTTTAAAAAATAGGCCCAGTCCGTAGTTTTGCCTTTACAAGTAAAATGCTTATATTTCAGTTTATCTATAATGCTTGCGTCATTTTGTATTTTGAGATTATTTTATAATAAAACTGATATGTGAAAACAGGTTTATAGATTCAACATATACAATGTAAATGAAGTAGACATTTAATTCATTTTAAAAAAAGAATACTTACATTTGAGAGATAGGATTAGTTAATATCAACAAGCTAGTCCTTCTCCCGTCCAAGTAACTTCCATTCTGAACTGTATCCCACGTCCTCTCTCTTATCCAAAGACAACAGTTCTAATTTGACATTTATATTTCCAATGTTTCAGCATCTACTAGATCATTTTTATCAGCATACACACATGTTGACATTTCTCTCATGTTATAAGAACAAAATATTAACAAAACCCTTTTTCCTGCTTTAGATAAATCTCTATTTACTTTCGTCCTTTTCCAGCAAAATGATTGGAAGTCAAGATAGTCTTTGATGCTTCTCCTCTTAAACTCCCTTATTTCTATTCCAGCCAGCCTTTCCCATTGACCAATCCCATCTATCTCTTTTCAATATCATCAGTGACTTCACCTTCATTAAATTTAATGTTTAAGTATAAGAACTTAACTTATTTATTATACTAACAGCATTTTGTTAGTTGACCACTCTCTCCCTCACATACTTTTAGACACTTGATGCTTTTTAAAATTTTTCATTATAATCTTGTTTAGTTTGTTCTTTAATCAATATCTCTACTAAATGATTTTACCTTATGTTCTAGTTGTTCATGTAATTGGGTTTTCCAATACTGTTTGCAATATTTGTCTTGCTGCTAGTTTTTCTTGGGAATTATTTTTCTATGACTTGTTCCCATGTTTGATTTTCTGCCTCTTCAGTCCAGTTCTTGAGGATGCATAATAATAAACAAAGTTTTAAGTTAGGAAGTCAGGTACTTACTAGCTCCAGCTAGTGGCCTCTAAGTAATGGCTGACTGACTTGTAGAACTCCTTAGCAGCGGTTCTCAACCTGGGTCGTGACCCCTTTGGGGGTCGAACGAACATTTCACAGGGGTTGCCTAAGACATAACAGTAACAAAATTACAGTTATGAAGTAGTAACAAAAATAATTTTATGGTTGGGCGTCACCACAACATGAGGAACTGTATTAAAGGGTCATGGCATTAGGAAGGTTGAGAACCACTGCAAATGATTTTATAGCAAAAGTTCAGCATTTATCCCTGTTGTAGTCAGATCAGATTTTCAGCAGTAGCAGTCGCTAGAAAATCCATGTTGAGAGGTAACTTATGCCATTGGTCCATTAATAGCCTCTGTCTCTAACTACCACATAGTATGTGGTGAGAATAGAAGCTCAGTGTAATCTATTGACTGAGTCAGCCTGTCCACTGGGTTGTGTATTACATCTCTAACAGACGGTAATCTCTGATGGATATTAATATATGATAGAAACATTCTGACATTTTTGTGCCTATTCTCAGGTCTCCCCCCATAAGCTTCTTCTCCAGAACTCCTTCTACCACATTTGCAAACTGGCTACTTGTAGGTACTGACCAGCTAACCATGCCTTTTGCCACTGCTCATGAACTCACATATATTTTCAGGTTATTCAGTTTCTCGTTCCACACAGTGTTAATGACAAAGTATACCTTACTGAGTTTGGACTATTGGAAGGACTTCCTCTTGTTACCCTCTGTCACTATTTAGTTCTCAATAATGCAGCCAATTTCCAGTTTTTGTGGTTTGATATTAATCACCTCAAGATGGGAAATTTTGCCTACGTAGTCTCTTGGTGCTTTATGGTTTCACACTCGGGTTCTCAATAGGGTCCAGTAGTTATATCATAAATAGTATAGACACTCAGTTGTTGATAGAGTGCCCTTGCTCCAAAACACTGGGTATATGCATGGCATCTCTCTTAGTGGGTTTCCAGAGTATTTGCCCATTGTCTTTAGGATAGATGCCTCTAAAACCATAGTACCTGTTTGGTAATATGACCCCAGCAACAAGATTGCTCATATAGCAAGCTGGACATGAGCCCTTTGATGTTCTGCCAAAAAGGCTGAAAAAGTAGAAGCCTTGTGTGTCACATGATAAACTGGAGCAGCATCGTCAAGCATGGAATATGGTGGTTCCCAAACCTGAAGAGATCTGCCAAGAATTATGCTTGGTTTTTAGTTGCAGAAGCTCCAAGATATAACCATGTGCCCTTTACTTTGAAAGGGATGCTCTAGCATGCAGTAGCAAAATGGTTTCCCAAATTCTTTATCTTGGAAATTCCAACTGGAACAAGAATTCCAATGCATGAAACCCCACTGGGGCAGGAATAACAAGCAAAGCATATCCTGGGAAGGGATGGGGATTATTCTTATGTGAACATATTAGCTTTTATAAACTGGTTCTTGCAAAGTAAGGGAAGTGATACTGCACATTCACATTGTTGTAGTAATTGTTACTATTATTTTTTGTTTTATTATCAAAGAATACATTATCTACTGTCCTTTCTATATCTTTTTCAAACTTAACTTAGTTCATTTTCTCTCCCTGTGCCTGGCACTGACTCATGTTAATATCATAGAAAACCAGAAGGCAGTCCATCCTCTGTGCAGAGTAAGTTCAATGTATTGGTAGCTAAAATACTTTTACTTGTTCCCAATATTGCCTGAAAGTGCTAAAACGGTTGTTTTGAGTTCCTCCAATCCTTTGCTGGTAAAAATTCCTCTTATGTTAAATAGAAAATTACATAACAAATTCATGGTTCAGTGCAGGAAAGAGAAATAATTCTAGTGGTTGTTTTTTTCCAGCAGAAAATGATTTAATACAGGGAATTTCCTGTTTGCCAAGTCATTACTAAAGCTAGAGGAATGGGAGTCAGGTCACCATGGATAATGACACACTGCTGCTGGCATAATCCAAGTCAAGAACTATTGTTGTCACCGATAGCACTGTATCTATGCAGCATTGTCACACCCTGGCGCTGGTAACCGGACTGGGAGACAGGCTCTGTCTGCTTTAATTGAACAGTAATCCGCTAAAAATGACTTGTAAATTGGCACTGCTATGGAAGGATAGCCGTCTGCCTTTCTCTCTTCTGAATTTCACACAACAGCATCAAGAAGACGGTCTTAATTATGTTCAGTCCTCTGGCTTTATGCAAGTCCATAAAATGTAGATTTTGATCTTCCATTCTCAGTAATGTAAGGGTAATTTTAGAAAGGAGTGGAAATATATGTGTCAACAGAGAGCATCTTAAACAAGTAAAGTATGTGATGAGTATGTGTAAAATGTTGCAATATTGATGCCATTTTCAATGAGAAATTCAAACATCATTCTCTCTTATACACAGGCAAATGCACTAATCATTATATATTTAAATCTGGGAAAACCATGTTGTTACTTCTTGCCAAACAGTTTTGATGTTAGTTTTGTAGCTGTCACAACAAAATACAAGAGCTAGGTAGCTTACAAAACAGAATTTTTTTTTTTTTTTCTCACAGTTCCAGGAGTGGGAAGTTCAAGATCAAGGTGTTGACAGGTTGGGTTTCCTTTGAGATCTCTCTTCTTAACTTGCAGATGGCCACCTTCCCACTGTGACCACTGTATCCTCACGTGGTCTTTTCTCTGTGTGTGACTCCCTTGTGTCTCTGTGTATTGTCCTCTCCTCTTCTTATAATGCCCCCATCATATTGGATTAGGGTCCACCCAAATGATCTCATTTTAACTTAACCTCCTCTTTAAAGGCCCTATCTTTAAATAGTCACATTCTTAGGTACTGGATGTTAAGACTTCAACATGCAATTTTGAGCTTGTTGGATAAGGAAACAATTCAGCCCATAACACTCCCATGATTTTTGGTTTTACAAGCAGATTCCATGAAATAGGCTCATTTGTATTCTCATAATCATTATGCAATTATATGAAAGGTCATGTCATGTATGTACTTTGTCAATAGTTTTTTTCTAAAATGTTAAATTGTACGTATATAAATTGTTACTCAGACTTACAAAATATCTAGGCTGTTATTTACATGTCACATTAAAGATATTCAGAAGTGAATTTCTGTTTATATTATACAATAGTTCTATCATCGCAAATTTATTCCTCGTGGCCCTACAATTTCACGCTGAGAAATAAATCTAGTTGTTAAGGTTCTAAGAAAGAGAAATGGAGGTTTTTCACTTGGTTCATACTAATCAATTTATTTTCTTCAGAGATAGAAGGAGGGAGCTGGTGCTTCTGTGATTTATGAAGGAATGTAGCCCATAATTATTACAATGAAATGTTAGCATTTTGTTAATCTACATTGAATACTGAAAGCACTGTAATCAGAGCAGTCAAGTTGATAGAGCAACATTCTTAAATTCCAACTAGGCTTGAATAACATTGTTTTAATTATGTGAAAGTTGCTTAAATGCTCCCATTGCTCATTATTGGTCAGCAAATTGTAATTATTTTGTCTGCTGACAAGTACACTGTGGAAGAGGGCCACTGACATTTTCATAATTTTTTTACAATGTAAAAACTACTGTAGAGTGGTTCATATAAGTTACTTTTTTCATACATCGATGGAATTATAGTATGAAGATATAGTGACAGGTCATTTCTAGGTAGAATCAATATGAGAAATTTGGTTCAATTTCTACAAGGAATTCTAGTAATAATATGATATATTTTGCTTAAACTGGCAACTCAGAAAAAAGGTCAGTCTGGCATATGGTTAGGCTTATTAATTTGGTTATTATACACAAATATAGCAAATAGGTCATGTTTGATACACAATGATTTATATTAAAGTAAAATAATTGATAACATTCAGAAAAAGTGATGCAAGATTACACAAAGCTGTTATTTCTAAGTAAGTTTGCATAGATCTCAAATGAATAATTATAGCTAGATATATTTCAGGAATTATATCATATTCCTATTATTATATATTATATATGATTGAAATATAATTTATATACCATGCAATTTATTCATTTAAGTTGTATAATTTGATAGTTTTTAGTATATTCATGGATTGGGTAATCATTACCATAATCAATTTTAGAATATTTCTATTTCTCAAAAAAGAAACTTTCCATTAATTAGTATTCACCCCAGACCCCAAGCTCAGTGCTAGGTAAATACCAATCGACTTTCTGTTTCTATAGTCATGCATTTGAACATTTCATACACATAAAATCATACAATCTGTGGTCATTTGACTGACTTCTTTCACTTAGCATAATGTTTTTAATATTCATTCATATTCTTTAATGTATCAATATTGTATTTTTTTCAATATGTTTTTATTGATTGATTATTATTATTTTTTTTTTTAAAGAGGAAAGGAGAGAGAGATAGAAAAATTGATGTGAGAGAGAAACATCAATCAGCTGCCTCCCGCACACCTCCTACTAGGGATCAAGACTGAAACCTCAGCATGTGACCAGGAATTGAACTGGGACCTCCATCCATGGGAGGACACTCAATTCACTGAGCCACACCAGCCGCTCTGTATTTCTTTTTATTGATAAATAGTATTCCATTGGATGGAATATAATATTCTATTTATCTGTTCATCAGTTGATGGACATTTTGTTTTCCCTATTAGGCCATTACAAATAATGTTTCTATCAGCTTCATGTACATACATCTTTTTTTTTTTTTTTCCTTTAAATTTTACTTTGTATTGGTTTCAGGTGTTCAGCTTAGTGATTAGTCAATTATATACTTTACACAGTGTTCCCTTCCAAATTTCCATTACCCAAACTGGCTTTATACATAGTTATGGCAATATTATTGACTATATTTTCTATGCTTTACTTACATCTTCATGACTATTTTATAACTACCCATTTGTGCTTTTTAATTCCTTCACCTCTTTCACCCAGTCCCCCAAACACCCACCCACGGCCTCCGGCAACCACCAGTCTGCTCTCTCTGTCTATGACTAGGAGTTTGATTAAGTTTTGTTTGTTCATTTATTTTGTTCTTTATATTCCACATATAAGTAAAACATATAATATTTATCTTTCTCTGACTGACTTATTTCACTGAGCATAATAGCCTCTAAGTCCATCCACACATGGTAAGATTGCATTCTTTTCTATGGTTTAAAACAACTTACAAAGTAATATAAAATTTTTATTTCAGATAATCATATTAAATATTTACATAAAAAGCAGAAAATAGTATTAAACTTAATTATATACTACATTTTTATACAATTTTATTTTTTGTATTTATTTCCCCTTTACTGCAGATTTTCTTATTCTTGTATCATAACAATAGAAATAACTTACATTAACTCTGCCCAGAAAATAACACTGTTCATAACAATTACTCAATTCAAGCAAGGCACCAGAATTAACAAAAGAAGAAATTAAATATTGTTCATGACTTGATTAATATAAACGTTGTGGCAGAGAATACTTCTTTTCAGCTATCATTCACTAATCAGGCTGTCTTGTTTTTGAAGGTCAAAAGGAAGAAGAACATAGAAGAGAAGTAAGCCAATCAGGCAACTGAATAATGGTTTGCAGAAAGGTCATTGTAAAGTAGTAGCAAGGGATAGCAAGTGGAATTTTAATGTTTTATTCTTTTTTGTTGGTACGTGTCCCTAGCGGGAACTGAACCCTGGACTCTCTGGTTCGCAGGCCGACGCTCCAACCGCTGAGCCAAATTGGCCAGGGCTTGTTTTAGTCTTTATATCTAGATTTTAAAAATATATAGACCCCTCTAAGATTGCTGTATCTAATAGGGAAAAAAATAGGATGTAATGTCCAATTTGTTCACAACTGTGTTCACTAGCTATGTGTACTCTGTACTGAGGAAAAAGCTAAACTAGTGATACAAAATTAATAAAATATGTTCAGATATAGACAGATGAATAATGGTATCAATCTAGCTTAAACACAGACAAATAAGAGATGTGGTAAATATATGAATGACAAAAATGAACTTCGATCTCTGGGCAAAGCTGATTTTTAGTAAGTATACATGCCAATGTATCAGGGAACACAGTACCTGAAAATGAGCTAAGCATGCTAAGTTTGTGAGCATGTTTCATTAAAAAAAAAAAAGACAAGCCCTGGCCAGTTTGGCTCAGTGGTTAAAGCGTCGGCCTGCGGTCCGGAGAGACCCGGGTTAGGTTCCCGCTAAGGGCACGTACTTCGGTTGCAGTTTGTCCCCGGCTCTGGTTGGTCGTGCGGGTGGCAGCCACTCGATGTGTCCCTTCACGTCGATGTTTCTCTCTCTCTCTCCTTTCCTCTCTTTCCCTCCCACTCTATCTGTACAAAAAAATGGAAAAGTGTCCTCGGGTGAGGAAAAAAAAAAGGTAAAACAAAAGACTAACAACCTGCAATGTGAAATTTACTCCTTCAAAGTTGTCTAGAGGCAAGAGACTTTGGCTAGAAAGAGATGAGCCACCCCTTTGGCTCTGAGCAGAACTTCCTAAAGTGTGACCCATAGACCAGTGCTGGTCTAAGAACTCCCATGCTCTGCCTAGGTAGCAAAGGACAGAGAGTGAGCATTTACATATGGTACTATCAAATTAGGAGAGTAATGTATTCTTTGGTGATCCTAAAAATACAAATATGTGTTTGTGTATAATACATTTAATTTCACTTTTCAGTCCTCCGCTTAAATCGTGTTATATAAAAGTATCAGTTTGTAAAGAACTGAATAAGGAAAATCAGATTGAACATACTCTAGATCAATGGCCTATAAATTAGAGTCTATTTACCAAAATTGTCCTGCCTATGGACTGTTTTATAAATACAGTTTAACTGAAATACAGCCACAATCATTAGTGTATGTATATATGATGTTAGTGATAGTAAATGTCTGTGACAAAAAATATTTTTGCTGTTCAAATATTCAAATATATTAATGCATTAAAAAAGCATTGTGTCGCCCTGGCCGGTTTGGTTCAGCAGTTAGAGCGTCGGCCTGCGGTCCTGAGAGACCCGGGTTCGGTTCCCGCTAAGGGCGCGTACCCCGGCCCTGGTCGGTTGTGCGGGTGGCAGCCACTCAATGTGTCCCTTTCGCATCGATGTTTCTCTCTCTCTCTCTGTTCCTCTCTCTCCCTCCCACTCTACCTGAACAAAGAATGGAAAAATGTCCTCGGGTGAGGATAAAAAAAAAAAAAAAGCATTGTGGTTAATTAAGGATTATTAATATATGTTATTCTTTTATGAAACAGTGAAAATATATTAAATGCATCCCAGACTAATAACAGAGTAAAGCAATTTCTCAATTTAAGATGGTGAAAGGATTAGATTCTTAAATATTTGAATAGAGTTTCTGGGCAGGATTAATAGGATTTTAGGTATTAATATTACAGTACTTGGGGAAAAATGCTACATTATGCTAACTCCTCCCAAAACCCATTACCTTTTTAAAACAGATTTTAATCATGATTACTCCAGAAGCTATTTATATTTTTAATTCACAGCCACAATACATAGCATTGGAACATATGTAGTAAATGTTCAAAAATAAGTTGAATAAACAGATGATGAGCACGTCTATGAAATAAAATAGAACACAGATACATAAACATTTCTGAAAGAGGTAGAATTTGACAATAGATCAATAAAATCATATTAAAAATTTTAATGTTATTGTTAATCATGTATAGGTTTCCTAATAAAATACTTTATTTAAATATGAGATTTTTTTTTTCCCTGTCCTCAGCATCACTTGGAATTTCAACACATTCTAATATTTATATAAGGTGACTTTGGGTTCTGATTTAATGTTTGGATATACTATATCACAAGTAATAGTGAATCAAAAGTACTTTTCTAGTGACTTTTAAAAGTTGTTTTATAAAATGTCCCAGAATTCTTTGGTTAATATATCTTTTAAAATAGTTTTAATAACAGATTCCAAAATGGTGGTTGAGTGAATGGAAGCTACACAGACCATCTCCCAGCACAAAACTGAAATTACAACTAAAATAAAAACAAATTGTCAGGAAAAAAACCCACAAAAAAACAGAAAAGCAGCTGGAGAGGACCCATATAACCACAGACAGAAAGAGGACATGTTATCCAGCCAGTAGGAACTGCAGAGGCATGGGAGGGTGAACTGGGAGCCCACA
Organism: Molossus molossus; assembly: GCF_014108415.1. Lineage (NCBI taxonomy): Eukaryota > Metazoa > Chordata > Mammalia > Chiroptera > Molossidae > Molossus > Molossus molossus. The sequence goes on along the minus strand of NW_023425366.1, from coordinate 23,399,739 downwards.
GAGAGCAGCTGTTTTAGCTATGAGCAGCTCCCTCGGTGTTAACATCCCAAGAGGGCCAGGACAGAGCACTAAATTAGCTATAGCTGCTCACCTTAGAATCCAGCAGAGGGAGGATGGACCGATTTGGAACTGTGTGGAGAGACTCGGGAGCTTGGAGAGCTGAAGGAGCTGGGGCAGCAATGGGAGTTTTTTTGTTTTTGTTTTTGTTTTGCTGAATCATTCCCTCATAGGACAGTAGCCATCTTGCTCAAAGAGCCCCTTTCCAGAGCCCTGGGGAGAAGCAACAGCCCTCCCTCAGATATTTAACACCACCCATCTGGGTCAGAGAAAAGCTCATTAACAACCAGCAAGCACCTGCAATGGTTGAAAGTGAAGAAATGGAAAAAAACCTTCCAAGCAAATGAAAAGAAAATTTAGTCTTATTAACAACCAGCAAGTACCTGCCCCACACTCTGGAAATCCTCTTACCATGAACACCTGAGGGATTTTTTAATTCAGTTGAGGGCTACAACCCAAGGCTCATAAAGTAACTGAGACTAATAGCCTTTAGGCAAAAAGCTAAAGGATAACTAAACCTTTCCCGGACTTGCAAATCTACCCAGGAAAGTAAGACTTGACAGCAGTGTTTAACGTGAGTACTGCCACACTCACCCAAACCCAGTAGAGGGAGCTACAACCAGCAGAACACCAACACCCACAGGGAAAATTTGGCAGGCTCCAAAATCCACTGAGATAGCCAACATGGTGAAACAAATAAACAAATTCCAAATGAAAGAACAAGGTAATTGGACAGAAGATGAAATAAATGAATGGAAATTGAGAAATTATCAGAGTGAGAGTTCAGACTAATGATCATGAGGAAGCTCAATATCATGAGTAAAGATATAGAAGCATTGAAAACCAACCAACTGGAAATAAAGAATGCCATAGCAGAAATAAGAAATACAGTGGAAGGAATAACCAACAAAGTAGAGGAGGCTGAGGACTGGATCAGTGAATCAGAAGACAGGGTAGAGAAAATCTCCCAATCAGAGAATCAAAAATAAAATAAAATAAAATAAAATAAGAAGACAGCCTGAAAACTGAGGGACAATTTGAAATGTAATAACAACCTTACCATAGGAGTTCCATAAGAAAAACAGAATGAGCAAGGGTTAGAGAATATATCTGAAGAAATTGTGACAGAAAACTTCCCTAACTTGGTGAAGGAAAAGGTGTATAAGTTCAACAAGCACAGAGAGCCTCAACTAAGAAGAATCCAAACAAGCCCACACCAACACATAATTATTAAAATGCCAAAAAATTAAAGACAAAGAGAGAATCCTGAAGGCAGAAAGAGATAAGCAACAGGTTAGCTATAAAAGAACCCCCATAAGGCTATCAGCTGACTTCTCAACAGAAAATCCACAGGTCAGAAGGGAATGGCATCAAGTAATCAAGATCATGAAAAACAAGAATCTGAATTCAAGACTACTCTATCTGGCAAGGCTATCATTGAAAATACAAGGTGAAATAAAGAGCTTCCCAGAAAAAAAAAAAAAAAAGGCTGAGGAAATATATTAGCTTCAACCAGCATTGCAAAAAAATATTAAAAGGACTGCTGTAATTAGTAGAAAAAATAGGAAGAAAAATATAACCACAATAAACAAAAATGGCAATAAATAAGTACATATTGATAATAACCTTAAATGCAAGTGGATTAAATGCTCCAATCAAAAGACACAGAGTAGCTGATTGGATAAGAAAGCATGACTCACATATATGTTGTTTACAAGAGACCCACTTAACAACAAAAGAGTCACATTGGTTAAAAGTGAAGGGATGGAAAAAATCTTCCAAACAAACAGAAAGAAAAAAAAGAGCTAGGATAGCAATACTCATATCCGATAAAATAGACTTCAAAATGAAGGCCATACTAGACACAGAGAAGGCCACTACATAATATTGAAAGAATCTATCAGTAGGAAGATATAACCTTGGTAAACATACATGCACCCAACAAAGGAGCACCAAAATGTATTGAAAATCTTCTGGAGGACTTCAAAAAAGAAACTGAATGCAATACAATTATTGCAGGGGATTTTGATGTTTCACTGACATCACTGGATAGATCCTCTAGATAGAAAATTAACAAGAAAACAGAGTCTCTAAATAATGCACTAGATCAAATGGATTAAATAGATATCTGCAGAGAACTACACCTCAAAACTGCAGAATTCACATTCTTCTCAAGTGCATATGGGACATTATTAAAGATAGACCACACATTAAGACACAAACTAAGTCTCTACAAATTCAAGAAGACTGAAATTATATCAAACATAATCTCAGATCATGAGGGCATGAAACTAAAAATCAATTACAACAAAAACACGCAAAAACATTTAAACACATGAAGCCTAAATAGCATGTTATTAAACAATGAATGGGTTACTAAGGAGATCAAGGAAGAAATTAAAAACTTCTTGGAAACCAATGAAAATAAACACACAACACAAAATCTATGTGTTGCAATGAAAGCAGTCCTGAGAGGGAAGTTCGTAGCCCTACAGGCCTGCCTCAGAAAACATAAAAATTTCTAGTTAACTATCTAACCTCACAACTTAAATAACTAGAAAGTAAACAAACAAACAAACCCAGAGCAAGCAGAAGGAAAGAAACAGTGAAGAGCAGAGCAGAAATAAATGACATAGAGACTAAAACAAAATTCAAAAGGTCAATAAAACAAAGAGCTGGTTCTTTGAGAAGATAACAAGATTGGTGGCCCCTTAGCTAGAATCATCAAGAAACAAAGAAGAGGACCCAAATAAACAAAATCAGAAACAAAAGGGGAGAAGTAACAACTGATACCACAGAAGTACAAAGGATCATTAATAAACTCTATAAACAATTATATGTCAACAAATTGAACAATCTAGGAGAAATGGACAAATTTCTAGGAGAAATACATAGTCTCCCAAAACTAAACTGGGAAGAGATAGAAAACGTGATCAGATCAGTAACAACTAAGTACACTGAAGATGTAATCAAGAATCTCTCAGCAAACAAAAGCCCAGGACAGGATAGCTTCATGGGGTAGTTATACCGAACATTCAAAGAAGAACTAACACCCAAACTATTCCAAAAAATTCAAGAAGAAGGAAGACTTCCAAACTCATTTTTGAGGCCAGCATAATTTTAATTTCAAAACCATATAAAGAAACTACAAAAAAGAAAACTATAGTCCAATATCACTAATGAACATAGATGCCAAAATCTTTAACAAAATATTAGCAAATTGGCTCCAGCAATAAATTAAACAAAAATTATTCACCATGACCAAGTGGGATTCACTCCAGGGATGCAAGGCTGGTACAATATTTGCAAATGTGATGCACCACATAAACAAAATGAAAGATAAAAACCATAAGATCATATTAATAGATGCTGAAAAAGTATTAGGCAAAATCCAGCACCCATTTCTGATAAAAACACTCAGCAATGTAGGAATATAGGGATCATATCTTGGCATAATAAAAGCCATATATGATAAACCTAAAGCCAACATCATACTCAGTGGGCAAAAACTTAAAGCATTTCCCCTAAAAACAGGAACAAGACAGGGATGCCCACTTTTGCCACTCTTATTTAACATAGTACTGGATGTCTTAGCCATAGCAATTAGACATGAAGAAAAAAATAAAAGAGATCCAAATTGGAAAAGAGGAAGCGAAACTGTCATTATATGCAGATGATAAGATATTGTACATAGAAAACCCTAAAGACTCCATAAAAAATCTACTAGATTTAATAAACAAATTTGCCATTGTTTATGCATTGGAAGAATTAACATTATTAAAAATGTCTGTACTACCCAAAGCAATCTGTAGATTCAATGCAATCCCCATTAAAATACCAATGACATATTTTACAGAACTAGAACAAATACTTCAAAAGTTTATATGGAACCAAAAAAGACCTTGAATAGCCACAGCAATTTTGGAAAAGAAGAACAAAGTTAGAAGGATCACAATACCAGATTTCAGGTTGTACTACAAAGCCACTGTAATCAAAACAGCCTGGTATTGGCACAAGAACAGGCAGATAGATCAATGGAACAGAACACAGAATCTGGAAATAGACCCAACACACTAAGCTCAATTAATACTTGACTAAGATGGCAAGAGCATACAATGGAGTGAAGACAGCCTTTTAAATAAATGGTGTTGAGAGAATTGGACAGCTACATGAAAAAATATGAAAGTAGACCACCAACTTATACCATACATAAGAATAAATTCAAAATGGATTATAAACTTAAATGTGACTTATAATTCCATAAAAATCCTAGAAGGAAATTTCAGACATCATAGGCAGCAGAATTTTCACTGATACAACACCTAAGGCAAGAAAAACAAAGGGAAAAATGAACACATGGGACTACATCAAACTAAAAAGCTTCTGCACAGCAAAAGAAACAACCATCAAAATGGGAGAGCATAATTGCCAAGGATACATCAGATAAGGGGTTACTTTTCAAAATATATAGACTACTCATACAACTCCACAAACGGAAGACAAAGAACCCAGTTAACAATGGCAAGAAGACCAAAATAGACACCTCTCGAAACAGGACATACAAATGGCCAAGAGACATATAAGGAAATGATCAGTGTCATTAGTCATCAGAGAGATGCAAATTAAAACAACTATTGAGGTTTTTACTTCACACCTGCCAGAATGGCCTTCCACAAATCATCAAACAACAAGTGCTGGTGAGGGTGTGGAGAAAAGGGGACTCTAGTACACTGCTGGTGGGAATGCAGACTGATGCAGCCACTATGGGAAAACAATATGGTGTTTCCTAAAAAAATTAAAAATATTAGCTTGGGCTTTTTATTGGTGTTTTTATCAGTTTGTGGAAAAGTTTTATTCATAATATGTTGAGATATTGAATAAAAAATTAGTATTTTACCTAGTCAATGTTTTGCTTACCTTTTTTGAAATAATTTGAGCCTTGATGTTATGAAATAGTAATTTTCAAATGATAATCTATTCTTGCACCATTGGTATAAACTTCACATGATAATGCTTAATTTTAATTTAAGTATAATGATGAATTTGATTTGGTCTATTTTAATTAATTTTGCTTCTGTTCTCATAACATACTGTTCAATAGTTTTGTTAACTTTTTTGGGGCAATATCATTATCTGGTTTTGCCATATAAGTTTCAGTGGCCTCATAAAATGAGTTGAGAAGTTTTTACTCCTTTTCTACTTACTGAGAAAGCTTCTGTGAGATTGGTATTCTTTCTTTCTATATGTTTGATTGACATCCTCAGTGAAATAATCTAGATCTGATGTGATGTGGGGGAAAGTTCTTTATAAATTAAATGCTTAAATACACATAGAAATATCTACATTATCTATTCTTCTTTTGTGGGTGTTGGTTGTATGTATCTTTTAACATACTTTTCCATTTTGTCTTTCAAACTTATTCACAGAGAGTTGTTCAAAATATCTCCTGGTTACTATGTTAATATCTGTAAGATATATAGTGATGTCCTGATATTAGACATCTATCTGTATTTTTTTCCTTATTTTTATTTTATATTCTGCTACGAGTTTATGAATTTTATTGATTTTTATGAAGAAACAACTTTTTTGCTTTACTGATTATTTCCTTTATTATTCTCTTTCTTATTTGTCTTCTAGTTCATTGATTCATGTAGCATTATTTTTATTTCCCTTTTTCTATTATTATCAGTTTACATGTTCTTTTTGTAGATTACTTTAATCATGTATCTCAGGGTTTCATTATAGGATGTATACACATTAATATTATGTTTTTTCAACTAACTACCGCTTTCAAGCTTATGAAAAGCCCTTCCTTAGATTCTTGAATTTAATATTTCTTAATTTAAAGATGGAAAAAACAATGTTCTTTCTAATTTATACCATGTTAAAAATCTTAATTATTATTAGGCTATTATAATACACCTTATCAAAAATAAGTATAGTTTTTCCCTCTAAACAGTGTTTTGGAAAAGTGCATTGAATTCCAGGAACATAGATCTAGTCCTATTTTACTTTGCTAACTTTCACTTATTTTTAGAAATTTTCTCTCATTAGGAGACTTGGACCAAAAGTCCCATTAATCTCATTTTTCTGTACTCCATTTTGGCCTGCGTGTTCACTTATTACCCTTATTTCTCTTCAAATCTTCTACTTAGTATATTAAAATTAATTCTATAGGAGTTTTTGAAAATGTTGAGCTTTTTTTTTTTTTTTTTTTGAGTCTCTAAAGAAAACAACATTTTGTAAATCTGCTTTTGCCAGTGTGAGTGTTTCAGCCAGCAACTTGAGAGAATGAAGAGCTGTTGCCAGGGAAAGTGAGGACGCCTTTAATATTCCTACTACTTTTCAGTGAAGTCTATCATGTGGCTTACCCAAAAGCTGAAGGACGCAGCCCAAGCAGTGCTAAGAGAAAAATGAATAGCTATACATGTTGTGGGAAATACAAAATTTTTGCATAATCCTTTTCCAATTGTCTAAGTAGTTTGGTATTTTAGTGAAATGTTACAGATTACTTAGTGGGCAACAGACAAAATACCTTTATTCTTATTCCCAATGTGTTTTACTTTAGAAAAATATTTAGTGTGGCACTTTCCAGTCTGTGACCCTGTTCTGAGAAGGGATGACAATCAGGTTTTGTTGACATACATACTTGATTTTTCATATCTTCTGCTTTAACATGCACTCCCTCTTTGTAGACAATACTCTGTAATACTAACGGGAATGTTTTCTTTTGACAAAGTTCAGAAACTGCTGACTTGCTTCATCAGAATAACTTTTGAAATAATTAGTGACTAAGAACCATTTTTAATATTTTTATACTAACATTTATTTGTTCTTCTTTTCATCGGTGACAAGCAATTAGCACCAATTTTCTGAGCATTCCCAAAAGACGCAACAAAATATCCACAGTTCAGTTGTTAATTATCACAAAGAAAGTGGTCTTTAGATCTTGTTTCACAAATCAATTCTACTTTCAAATCGATTCAATTCTCAGTACTTTCAAGATGATTTTCTTCTCTCATTCTCTTTTGTCTTACTCTGGGAACTATGGACTCATCCTCAAATCATCAGGGGCCTCGAGGCTACAGATTTCAACCTGTACAGCATCGCTCCATGACTCTTCACTGGGATCCTTACACAGGGACATGATTCCTGGAACTCTTGTTATTATTATCATTTTACTTTAGAAAATGTAATGATAGATTACTATATAAATAGGAATTTTTGATTTCTTTGTATTTAATAAACTATTTATTTTCTTCATTGTTCTTTATATGACTGTTTCAATCTTTCAATCTTATTTTTTACCATTTTACTGTAGTTTAATTTTACTGGAGATAATTTTTTTTTCTATCATTTAGTTTATTTTTGTTTTTGAAATATATTTTCACTGGAGGTAGACTTCTAGGTTGACTCTGCTTTTATTTTTTTGGCTTGTTTAAGATGTACTTTCATTGTCTTCTGGCTTTCATTGCTTTATGGGAATACAACTATCCTTTTTACTATTTGTGCCCAGAAATGAGCACTACACACTGTGAGGGGTTGCATCACTCTAGTCTGTAGTTGGGGTCGGTTTGGGCTTTTTGGGTTACTTTAGTTATGTTCAGTGCACCACAGATCCAAAAATCCTCTATTGATAGCTGCTGCCTTAGCATAATATGTGGGCCTGGACTGTCTGTTCCTGCTCCACCTTCGGCTTTGAGCAAGCCCAGGAAGATATTTGCTAACGGGGGCCTTCTCTCTGTGCTATTGCTCCTCTCTCAGCAGCAGGGCATTCCTTGCTATCTAGAGCAGGGGAAAGATTGCTCAGTTTCCCTACTTCTGATGAAAGCAGGCCCTAAATCCTTGAGCCTCAAATCTTGGGTTTTTCAGCATTTCTACCCCACTATGCAAACAAATATTTCCTCCTATTCAGTGCAAGATCCTGAGCTCAAGAGTTTTCTCTGCACTCTCTCATCTGTGGCAAGCCTCATACCAATATACAGTCAGAGTTTGGTGTGTGTCCTCAGCTGTCAGGGGCAGACAGATTGATGCCATCAATCTAAAGAGTCTGTGATAGATAAATGTTCTGTAGTTCCGAAAGAAACTGAGCGTTAGCCTTAGGTCTATTCAGTCTTTCTGCCCCTCTCCCTGTGGTAGCCAATCTTGATCTTTTGGTGGCGGTTGTTAATCCTCACTAGAGGATATTTTTTCCATTGATTTTTAGAGAGAGTAGTAGGAGGGAAGGAGAGGGGGGGGAGAGAGAGAGAGACATCAATGTCAGAGAGACACATGGATTTGTTGCCTCCCACAGACACCCCAACCAAGCCGGGGATGGCACCCAGGTACTGCCCTTCACTGGGAATCAAACTCATGATGGTTTGGTGTGCTGGCTAATATTCTAACCACTGAGCACACCAGCCAGGGCCAAACTTGATCTTTTATTGATGTGTAGAATTCAGGATTCTGATCATTTTTCTGTGCCCCCCCTCCCCATCCAATAACAGTTTCTGCTTCATCAAGCAAAGGATCTAAGGCAGGTGGGGGGTTCATTTCTTCCACCAGCAGCAGCGGGCTGGGCTTCTCTCATCACGTCAAGGCCGAGGGTGTGTGTGTATGTGTGTATGTGTGTGTGTGTGTGCGTGTGCGTGTGTGTGTGTGTGCGCGCGCGCGCTACTCAGGGCAATCTATTACCTTATAGTCACGCAGGATTTGGTAAATGGGAATGTTGCTTTAGAGCCTCCTGTCCATCTTCAAACATTGGCAGGAAATGCATCCCGTGCAGTAGGTATTTCTATCTTCTTGTCCTCAGCCCCTCTCATGAGCACTTGACCTGTGAAAAGGACTGACAAGTGGATGCAAGAATCTTCTTCTACCTGAGATTTTCAGGGATTCTAAACTCATATGGTAGCCCATACTTGACATTTTATAATTCAATAAAATTCAAGTTTTTTGTTTAACACAATTTTATAGTTGTTAAGTCTATTTCCCATTATTATTTCTTAGGTGAAACATTTTATGTGTCCCATTACTTCTAAAAAAGGCATGTCACCCATTACAATTTTTTTTTCGCCAGATATCCATATGATCTTACTGTTTTGTTAATGATCAGATTTGTTCTCAGTTATAAGAAAATTTCCCTTTCTGATGTTTCTGTTTTATTATTTTTTAAATCTCATTTCAAATTTAAAATATACTTTGAGAAATATATAAGGTGTTACTATATAACATTTTCCTGGTTTGAAGCTTTGCTAATGTGCACTTTAGGCCACATTTTTTATTTTTATTCTACCTCCAATAGTCATATAAACATACAGATGTTTGATTCAGATTTATGCTAAAAAAATCAGAATTTAGTAATTTAGAAGCCCACTTTATTTAGTGTGTGTCTATTCCTGATTAAGTCAATCAAGTTCTATATTTGCAAAAAGCTAGGGAGAAAGAAGAATGAACTCTGAATTTTTTATTGTCTGCTAAAGCATTTCTCATAAGCAAGTTCAAACAGGCATACAGGTGTACAAACAGCCTCTTTTCCCAAGATTCTTAATTTCTCCCCTTTTACTGTCATGACCTATTCAAAAAGAGACACTTTTGGAAATTCACATCTTTCCCTTAGAAGTTTCCAATTAATTTCAGATAGTGAATCCGGTGGAGGGCCATCTGTTGTAATAAACCCATGTTCTTTGAAAACATGGGTTTATTACAAATCTTTGTTAGAGGACTTTTGCCTTGTTTTTTTTTTGTTGTTGTTTTTTTTTATCCAGATCCTATGAGATTTCTCTCTTTTATATTAAATTAGATGGTAACATTAAAATTAGATAGATCATTAAACTTTGCATTCAAACTAAAGAACAGAAATAAAAAGTTTTAAGGAAAAGAGAGTAGTAGGATACTACTTTTTGACTTTGCAGAGGAAAATGCTTGACTAAATGGATAATGACAAAGGACTTTGAATATTTATAATTATTTTGCAAAGAACCCCAAAGTAGTCATGCTACCTATAATAATGAAATGACAATCTTTTCAGGTACAGGCATATTTCAAATAATAGTAATTTGTAAGTGTCTTTCAAGAACAAATAATTAGCCCTGGCCAGTTTGGCTTCGCTTTTAGAGTATTGGCCTACAGCCCCGAGAGACCCAGGTTCAGATCCTGCTAAGGGCATGTATCTCGGTTGCAGTTTGTCCCCGGCCCTGGTTGGGGTCGTGTGGGTGGCAGCCACTCAATGTGTCTCTTTCACGTCGATGTTTCTCTTTCTCTCCCCCTCCCATTCTATCTGAACAAAAAATGGAAAAATGTCCTTGGATGAGGATAAAGAAAAAAGAAAAGAAAAAAATATATATATATTTTTATTTATTATATATGCAGCAGTAATAGCAAATTATTCTTTTTTTTTTTTAGTGAAACATGGGTATTTTCAATTCATACTTAGCAGTTCTAGACTTACTGTATAATATGTAGTTTCTTAGGGCTTTTCAGGGCATTTATCTGGTTATTTATTAATATTAAATTTTTAAATTAAAATTTTAACCAAAATTCAAAGTGGTACATAATTATATAATTGCACTGTTGATACATTTAGTGGAAGTAAACACACTCACATATGGAAGGTCTACAGGAAGAAAGTGTTACCAGATTTCTTGAAGCCTTCTTTGTATCCAGTTTTGTTTGTAACTACAACTGCCCCTTCCTGTTAAAAGAATAACAGCAATCCTGACATATAAAATTACATATATTCTTGTCTGTTTTTGCACTTAATATGAAAGGGATCATTGCATATGCATGTACTCTTCTTGTCTAGCTTTTCGTCAATATTTTGCATATGACATTCATTCACGTTATTATATTTGGCTGTAGTTTGTTTATTCTCTTTGCTGAATAGGATTCCATTTCATGATATATCCCAATTTATATCAACTTCTCAGTTTCTTGGACTTCTCTGTAAAATGGCAATGCACTGGGCTCTTAGATGGAGACTCACAGAGGCATCACTCACATGCCCTCCTCTAACAGCTCCATCCTTGCACCTGACCTTCTGTAACTATGTGTTTGGCTTCTCAGATTAACCAAGTGGGGGCTCAGCTGAGTCTCCATGCCTGTGTTCTGACACTCATTTTTCTGTCTCCTTTCATAATTGTGAAAGCTTTAATTCCTGTATTACAGTTTCATTTTCATTAGTCATTCTTTCTTAATATCTGAATAAAAGAAAAGTACTGACATAAGTATGCATTTTTAAAATTTAAAAGAAAATTTATATTATCTGAGATGTTTTTACATTTCTTTCTGTAAAAATTATAATAAATTCTCTTTCTTATGAGAACTTACTTTTAAATAGCCACACTCTTATGTATTGCTTATAGAATAGTGGAGACTCGAATAAGTAAACATTGATCTCAAATGCCTGAAATATACAGTATTTCAATGATAAATGATATTAAAAATGTAGCAAATTAAAATAAACATGTACTTACATTTGTGTGTTTACTAAAATATGTATATAAAATAGTTTTATGAGCTCACATTTTTGTGCTTGGACACAATAAGTTGTTAAAAGATGAAAATATTTTATTTATGTTTTATTAGTTAAGATATATGTGATCAAATCTATATTCCAGGTTCTTAAATTTAATGCACTAATATTGATTGCATTATTAAATGTCAGATTATATATTACATACATTTCAAATTATTAGGTAGTTAATTGGGTGGATAATATTTATATAGCTTAAATTGGATTTGTAAATATTATTATAATATTAGTTTAAAATATTTTGTCATTTGTCAATTATATTATCACCAGAGTGCCTACTTAAAATGATAGAATGTGGTCTGATAACTCAGTTGGTTAGAGCGTTCTCCAGATACACCAAGGTTGCAGGTTTTTTTTTTTTGTTCTTTGTGTTTTTTTTGGGGGGGGAGGGTATTTTTTTTTGGTACATGTCCCTAGCAGGAACTGAACCAGGGACTCTCTGGTCCATAGGCCAATGCTCCAACCACTGAGCCAAACCGGCCAGGGCCAAGGTTGCAGTTTCAATCTCCAGTCAGGGTACACACTACAATCAACTAATGAATACATAAATAACTGAAAAAAACAAGTCAATGTTTCTCTCTCTCTCTCAAATCAATCAATAAAAGTAATAGAATACTGATAAAACTAGACTAGTACTTTGCTTTGATTGTTTGAAAGAAAACTTCACATTTTAACATTCAAATGAATATACTTAATTTTTGTTTTTACTTGCAAAAATATTATAAGCATTTTGTATACATGCTTAATTTAAGTTAACAATGACTTAGAAATTTTAAAAAGTGTATAAAACCATAAATAGAACACATACAACAAAGATGGTTAATGGATGTTAGAATACCTGGTTACCTCTCCTGCATCCATCAATCAGTTTATAAATTATTTTATTTTATTTAAATTTATCTTTATTGTTGAAATTTTAAAGCATTGCTTCCTGATATATAAAATATGAAGAAAGAGAATAAAGAAATCTCTGGCTGTACAATGATATGAGCTTCAATCTAAGTAGTTATCATTTTGAAGAATTCTTGACTAGTTGGTCATTTTTACTTGGAATAATTCTACCAATGGAATAGGCCATGATAATGAATCTAATTGCTGTGAAGGAATAAAAATGTTGCCATAAGTAAAATGACATTCAGAACTTTAACTTTTGGGTTTCAACCTTAAAGAAACAACCAAATAATAGCCTTAGAGTAAAGGATGTTTAATTACTAAAACTAAAGTTTTTCCTTTTCAATTTAAAAATCTGTTTTAGAAATATCATTGGTTATACAACTTAAATTACTTTAATAACAAAGTTCAGCAGTACTCAGGTTCTAAAACTACTTTGGTACTATAAAATATGATGTCTGATTTTTGTGTGTGACTCTTGTTAGTTACATCAGTTACCTCAGGCTGCCATGACAAAATAACATAAACAGAGTGATATAAACAACAGAACTTGCCATGGCCAGTTTGGCTCAGCGGTTAGAGTGTTAGCCTGTGGTACAGAGAGACCCGGTTCAGTTCCCGCTAAGGGCACGTGCCTCGGTTGCAGTTTGTCCCCGGCCCTGATTGTCATGTGGGTGGCAGCCACTCGATGTGTCCCTTTCACGTTGATGTTTCTCTCTCTCTCTCTCTCTCTCTCTCTCTCTTCCTCTCTCTTCCTCCTGCTCTATCTGAACAAAATATTTAAAAAATGCCCTCGGGTGAGGATAAAAAACAACAACAGAACTTTATTTTCTCACAGTTCTGTAGGATAGTAGTCCAAGATCAAGTTGCCAGTATGGTCAGTTTCTAGTGAGATCTCTCTTCCTAATTTTCAGATGGCAACCTTCTTGCTGTATCTTCTCATGGTGGGGAAAAACCGAAAGAGCAAGTTCTCCGGTATTTCTTCACATAAGGGTATGGATCCCATCATGAGGAACCCACCTTCATGACTTCATTTACATTTAATTATCTCCCAAGGGTCTCATCTAGGGATTAAGGATTTGACATATAAATTTTGAGATACACAATTTAGTCCATAGTTCTAGTGTTTCTATAATTTCATGTCCACATATCATACACTTTCAATTTTACTTTTACCTCAGAGAATCTTTCTTGAATCCCTGAGAAATGCATCTGTGACTCTAAAGGAGTCTCACTAACTTTAGGGGAGTTGGGTGTTACAAGGAGAACAAATCTTTCATGTATTATATCTTATCACCTTGTAGCCTCTTCCCTGGCCTTTTGATCTTCTGATGATATGTTGACTTGTGTATGAGTTACTATGTGTTTGATTTTTGTTACTCTGTATAAAAATTTGTTTCAATTGTATTCATTCCTAGACATTTCCCCAATGATAAAAATTTAAATGATTCAAAATAGAGCATTAGAGTCAATATAAAAAATCTTAATAAAATAGTCTATATTTATTTCAACAAATTCTATTTTTCTTTTCAAGCTATCTTTCTCAAAGACCCAAATTTAAAAAAAAAAATGTATTTTCAGTGGAAAGTAGGAATTACTCTTTCAGTTATAAATACCACAAGAATTACATAATTTATAACTAGATATTGACTTTCTAACATGAACATCAAAATGTATACCTTAAGCCAGGCAACTTGAGAAATAATTAATCTTGATAATCACAGAACATGTAAATCAATAAATGCATCATTGTATATGGCTACCAACTATAAGTAAAATGCAAAGAGCGTTACTACCATCATTTTGTAAATTTTTTGATGTTTTAAGGGTTTACTTTAAGTGATTCTAAAGAGTAGCATCATTTAAAATTATTTAGCCTAACTGAAGTATATGTTATGTAATATCCCAAGATTATAACCATGTGAAGAAATATTAGGCAACTGGCCAAATCAAAGCTAAATAGATAACGATATATTTAGATTTTTTTCATTTAATTAACAATACATTTAAACAAATTATAATGTTATGCACCTATTCCTGAAATTAGGTTTTAAATAATAGAGTATATTTATTATATTGTCAACAAATTTTTATACCATATTTAGGAGCTAACTATAATGGTGTGAGGAGACATGCTTCTGATACTTGTCTTTTCTCTATGATCTTGAGCATTTAAATTTAATTTAAAAATGTGGTGAATTCTACCATCACAACACTGACTCATATTATGCATGAATGGAAAGCAAAGGAAACACTATACTTCCACTCAAGTAGCTTACAGATCCTTCAGTGTATATAAGAAGGTTAGAAGAGTATAAAAGTTACCATAATACAATATAAACTGTAAGTGGCTTTAAACAGATTTTTAAAAACTATGAAACTAAAAGGATGCAAATAATATAACATTCAACATAGGCTTTCAAATTAGTGTAGAATCTCAAAAGATAGAACTAGAAAGAAAATAGAAATAAATAGAACAATTAGATGAATATATCTAAGACTGCAACTATATGATTCTCAGAAGGCTATGATAGAGAGGTGCTCAGTATTAAAAAATACATATGATATAAAATCTAACTACATCAGATGGATCAAAGAACAATTTCCTAAAGGAAAAAAAAAATTGAGCTCAGAAGAGAGGTGAGATGTATGTGAGAATATTAGATGTATGTGAGAAGCATGTATGAAATGGAAGTCCAGTGTTTGTAGATCACAGATAGGTAAGTGTTGTCATACTGTACAGGAGATAGGAAAGATAAGCCAGTTCCAGATGTTGTATGATCTTTTATTCTCTGTCCTAAAGTAATGGGGAATTATTTACATGAACAGAAAGAGGTTTCTTTTTATTATCAAAACTGTTTCAAAAATGAAACACTGTTGAGTGAAGAAGAGTTGGGAGGGACTAGAGGTTTAGAGAGAAGGAAATAAAAATGTCAATACAGAGGACGATTTGCAGCTAATAAATGCTTCAAATAACTTGTTTGGAGAGAGGTATCGATGTACTAATTTAAGAAATATTTAAGCCCTGGCCAGGTGGCTCTGTTAGTTGAGCACTGTCCTACGCACCAAAAGGTTGACCGTTTGATCCCTGGTCAGGGTGTGTACTGGAGGCAACTGATCCATGTTTCTCACATTGATGTTCTCGCTCTCTCACTCTCTTTTTTCCTTCTCTCTAAAATCAATTAAAACATATCCTCAGGTAAGGACTAAAAAAAAAAAAATTTTAAAACAAGAAACATTTAAGATTTTCAATGGAGCCCTGGCCGGTTTGGCTCAGCGGTTAGAGCATCGGCTTGTGTTCCCGAGAGACCAGGGTTCAGTTCCCGCTAAGGACATGTACCTCGGTTGCAGATTGTCCCCGGCTCTGGTTGGTCGTGTGGGTGGCAGCCACTCGATGTGTCCCTTTCACGTCGATGTTTCTCTCTCTCTCTCTCTTTCTCTCTCTCCCTCCCACTCTACCTGAACAACAACAACAACAACAACAACAACAACAAAAATGGAAAAAATGTCCTCAGGTGAGGATAAAAAATAAAAAAAAAAAAGATTTTCAATGGAGAGTACATAATAGAGCATTAGAAATTAGAAAGGCAGTTATCTAAGTTTACTCTTTGTTTCTAGATTGTGATATTTGTTTCAATGATGGCTATATTGACTATGAAAGAAAATTCAAACTGGAAAATAAAATCTCTTTAAAAGCAAGACCAAAAGTTTAGCTTTAGGGACTTATGAGGTTTCCTTGAAGTAAACATCCAAGTAAGGATGCAGTTTTGCAATTTTATAAAGTAAATCTAGCCTGGATACAGAAGGTGTGCATTATCTTTACAAAGGTAATTATTGTTTTTGGAGCAGTAAAGGAACTATACTAGGGAACAATAATAAAAAAAAAAAAAAAGTAAAAGTAAACCTCGAAATACTAACCGAGTACACTGGAGTAAGGCTGAACAGAGACCAAGAAAGAATAAATAAATGTTAGAAGAAAACCAAGAGTGGGATGCCATAGAATTGTTTCAAAAGAGTCAACAAGGGCGGTGAATGCTGAGATGGCAAGTAAAATGATATTGACCGGTATATTTCCAGATGGAAAAATCAATGACGATGTTATAGATGCTATTTAGTGAGGTTATGTGGTAGAAAACAGATAGTTCTGGGGTAGGAAGAGAGAGGTAAGTGAAGAAAGGAAGCCATTGTTTATAGGTTACTTCTCCAAGGAGTGTTTTGTAAAGAGATGTGACAGAGCTACAATTAGAAAAACACATAATTTAAATAAAATACTTTTTTAAAGGATTGATGAGTATATTCAATGGGAAAATGCAGTTGAAGAGTAATGGAACTATATTCCATTTGAGACATGGCATAAGACATATCTGAGCCAGCCCTTGAGGAGTTCCTGAAATCTCCTTTCAACCAATAGGACTGAAGCTTCCTCATCCAACTGAGGCTGTGCAGCTATATCCCCATCAACATTTTTTCTGACCAACCAGAGCAGCTTCACTCTGCTATCAGGACAGAATGCATTTTTTGGACCAATCAAACTGTGAGTATTTGGAGTCCTAATTTGCAGGAGGACTTACTGATTAGGAACCAGGGGCTAAGTCAGCCCCCCTCTGGCTAGAGAGCACACTTTTCCTTTCCACGGAACACTGAAGACTGCGTTTCCCTGGCTAGAGTGAAACATGGAAGACTTCTTGCAGGAGCAGAGCGGAGCAGAACAGACCAGATTGGAGCAGACCAGACCAGACCAGACCAGGGTACAGCTGACTAGTGAAGAGGGGCCTGGCCCCAGGGCTACCTGGTCCTCGGGCTACCTCACAGCTATGCTGTTTTCGCAGCTGTCCTGTATTATCACTGACATGTTTTTCATTGAATGACATTTTCTTCACTGACTACCAAATTGGGGATTCTGTTGGCATTGAATTGGTGCCAAGGATCATTGGCTGACACTTAAGGATTGAGAGCTGCTGATTGATAGTAATGTCTTTCAGTGAGATTTACATAATACATCCACTAGTTCAAGTTGTTTTTATCTACATCTGCTACTTCCTAGACGTATGGCAAATGGGAAAACGGGCCCCTTCCCATGTTTCAACTCCCCCTCGCACCCTGTGGAAGATGAGGAAGGCCGTCAGTGAGCAGACTGCGAGACCTCCGGAGCCTGGCCAGCTCTTCAGTCAAGAAAACAGCTAACAGTTTTGATCTTACAGGCCTATCCTCGTCCCCCTTCTCTGTTTTCTGGACTCTATAAAACCTGGTGTTGGGAAAGTCTGAGTGGTGGCAAAGAAATAGCACCAGCCTGCCGCCCTGGGCAGATGTGATTTAGCAGTTCAACTTCACCAGTGGCAGCCGGGATGGCAGTAAAATTTACCCGTCGGCCACCACTGGTGGGCACGCGATTCTAATACACCAATGTTTTTCACAGCCTATCCTCAGGTAATTCCTATGGAATCTAAGAACAACATGCCAGAGTTTCCTGGAACCTCAGCACTTTGCATGACACCAAAGAAATTCATTTTTATTATTGTTAGGTTTTAGAAATTTTAAGTAAATTATAGAAAAGCCCTCTTTTCTAAATGGTTTCTAGAATTAACAGTTATATGGATATCATAATCACATTGCCATTCAAATAAATTAGAGTTCTGCAAGAATTTCTTCTTAATTAAACAAAAATGATAAAGTTTATTCTGAGATATGTGATTCATATTTGGAATCCTTAGGAATGTTTGGAATAAAACCAAGTGAAGGACAGAAAGACACATTTCAACCTTATGACTACCACTTAATATATATATATATATATATATATATATATATATATATATATAAAAAATAAAATGCCTAATTAAATAAATTCATCACAGACATTTTAATTGATCTAAGACTAATGTACTTATTCAATTTATAGATTGAAGTGGCAATTCTATTGGGCAAGAAGAAAGCCTATATACATGAGAGTGAAAGCTTAAAACATTTCAATGAATAATCAGATTCATTTTTGTAATCCCATAGTTAGCTTCTTTCTCTTCCATTCTTTCAATTCAATACAACTCTTGACTTTTGACTTGGGAAGTAAAATAAACCTTAGATTGATTAATAGTATGAAACATTCCATTTAAGTTTAAAAGCTAAGTAATATAATACTATATTCACTTTTTGGGAGGATTTTCTGTGACAGGTACATAAAGAACCAAAAATCACAAGTGCAAATGAATAATAACCTGTCAAAAAGAACAAGGAAATGAAGATACTTGTAAAGTTGTGGTTTTATTTGAATTATTTATATAAAAAAGAAAACAATTTCTTACACATGGTTTATTTTTAACTTGTGGGACAAAATGTGCTATAACTTTGACTCATGCTTTGCATAGACAAGCAGACTCTGTTATTGTTTGCATATCTGCATTTTTCCAATATGTAAAGAGCAAGAACACACACTTCAGAAATTCTTCAATGAAGAAAATTTGAGAGCAAAATCTATTCAGTCCTCATTGTGAGAAAGGGTAATAGTATTTCTATCTGTCAACTCTAAATTGTCTTGTAAGACATGCTTGCTTGTTCCACCTAGATCACAGATTCCCATTGGTTTGTAGTGTGTGATGGGGATGGAATGGTTTGGTACAAGAGAGGCATGATGAAGCTAGGAGGACAGAACCTAAACCATAGGGCTTAGTCTGGAGTACACTTGAGGCATTGCTTGGGGACTATTACATAGTTGTTTTTTAGCTACTAAATATAGAAAATAATTATGCAGTAACAAAATGTATCTGTTTCTTTTTTGTTCTTTTTCTTGTTCTGTCTTCATAACTTATTGAATGCCTATGGAGTTTATATTTTAAATTTTTGGAAACCAAATAATAAAGGAAATTGATTATTTACCAGTATGCTTATCTTTCATAGATAAATACTATAATTTTCCTTAAAGGTGTAATCAACTCACCCACACATTAATTTTACAGATTTGGAACTTTTCTCTATAATTCTGCCTTTTAAACATCATTTACATAAACATTATTTTTCATACTTGAGAAGTGAATGAAAATATATAAGTATGTGAATTAGATCATTTACAGACATTTTCTCTCAGGAAATTGAGAATCAAAAGTGGACTGTGACTGAAGGATGTGCAGGTATTACTCTTAGCATCACAGTGGAGAAGTGCTATACACTAGTCTTTAAAAATTACTACCTGGTTATAGCCCTTGTTTCAGTTAGATAAATCATACATCGGAGATTGTACATTATGGATCAATTCGGCCCATATCAACTCACCTTCAAGGTTTACTGATAGAATTAATAGACCGCTCTATAGAGAGGCATCCTAGCCAAGGTTCTTAAACTCCATTAGGTTACAGAACACTGTGCTTATCTGAATAGACCATTGAGCCATCTTCCTAATAAATTTAATTATTTATGCATCTGACTATACTTGCAGTTTCAGGTATTTTATAAAACTCTGCATTACAAAATCTGTATTAGTCAGGGTTCTTCAGGGAAACCGAAAAAATAAGATACGAATATAGTTAGAAAGAGATGTACTTTAATGAATTGGACCACAAAATCATGGAGGCTGACAAGTTCAAAATCTTCAAGGCAGGGCAGCACACTGGAGTCCCAGGAGAGCTGAGGGTGCAGTTCAAGTCTGAAGGCCGTCTGCTGCAGAATTTCTTCTCGGTTGGTGGAAGTCAGTTCTTTTTGGTTCTCTTCGGGTCTTCAACTATGTAGATGAAGCATATTCACATTATGGAGGGCAATCTACTACTACAATTACTATTTTAGACGTAAATCTCATCTGGAAACACCCTCACAAAAATATCCAGTTGTCACATAAAATTAACTATCAAGTCCATTCCTCATCTAGTTTAATGAAGCTTCTAAAATAATATTTAAGCCCGGCTGGTGTGACTCAGTGGTTGAACGTCAACCCCAGCACCAGGAGGTCACTGGTTCAATTTCTGGTCAGGGCACATGCCCAGGTTGTGGGCCTGATCCCCAATGGGGGGCATGCAGGAGGCAACCAATCGATGTTCTCTCTCATCCATGTTTCTCTCTCTCTCTACCTCTCTCTTTCTCTCTCTCTAAAAATCAATCAAGAAAAAAAATAAAATAGAATAAAATTTAATATCTAAATAAGAACCATATTTCCAAATGAAGGTCATATATCTCCTCACATTGTATAATTATCCTGTGTACACCAAAAACGTACTAATAATATTTAAATATTATGATATAAAATCAATACATTTTGTTATAAGATAAAGAAAAAAATAAGACAAAAAACAGAAGTATTTGCTTATTACATATACACACACACATATTAGAAATATTCATGACAAATACAGCTCTCATCTTTACACTGGATATGTGGTTATAGCTGATATGTATAACCACTTCTTGCACTCCCATTCTGTATTCATTTGCCCTCAGCAACCACCTTAGTTAGTCATGTTATGTCATCCTAGACAAGACAATTTCCTCAATCAGGAAAAATAAATCTCCTCATTAAATATGAGAATGAAGGTGATAAGGAATGTAAGCCATATAAAGAGACATGCATCTTGCTCTAATTCAGCCTCCAGAGTAGTTGTAAAATGAAACATTAAACACATCAACATATATATAAGTACATAATTAAAGTATTCTTAATAAAGATGAAATAAAGTGTCTAATTATATGGAGAGTTAGGGAAGCTGCTCAGAGCAAATAACACTTAAAAAATAGTCACGGGATTATTTAATTCTGAGGAATAGATTATATAATTTTTGAATCAGCATTGTCAGTGTAACAACCCACAAGAAAATGTATTATCCCTTTAACATGTCTCAAGGATTGGTACATTGTGGATTTAGACATTTAAAAACAATGGCATGGTCACTTCTATATGATCCTTTTGATCAGTTCCTCTGAAGATACTGTGGGTTTTTCTAATTATTATCTCTTTTTAATTGCTATTTTATATAACATTTATTAACATTAGTTAATAACATTGCATACATTTCACATGTACACAATTTTAATTCAATATATGTATACTCAATTCTATTGCATGCTCAACACCAAAAGTCTAATTTCCTTTCATTGCTGTATATTTGAACCCCTTTACCCAATTTGCCCTCCCTGTACTCCCTTTCTCCTCTAATAACCACCATTCTATTGTCTGAAAAGGTACAGTTTTAAACCTTCACTTTAGTGGCTATAGTAGTAAGGAAAAACAGAATATAAAGATGGCCACCTTCCAAGCTTTGTCTTGCAAAGTATTATTTTATTAGTTAGTGAAGGTTCTATAGATAATTTTCTCTCATGACTAGCACTTAATTATAAATCCTTAGACTAAGCACTGTAAAAGTGGCATGAAATTAGGATTATTGGCTTCAGCTAATGCTGATTCATCCTTTGGATAGGGCTTTATCTTCTCTAAGATATAGGTACATCTTGTCTTTCCTGAATAAAATATAAAATTTGTTGCTTGATATTAAAGGGAGGACAAGTGATGATACTAGATATTGAACAGTACTTTTGACAAGCAAAAAAATATAGGGACTTTTAAAACTGAAAATTTTTTCTTCGGGATTAGAAAAAGTAAGAACGCGTGAAATGAAATACACACAAATGCACTCACATAAAACCTCTAGGACTACAACCTCGGATGTGATATAATTAAGAGTATGAAACCATTTATGGCTAAGTATATATACACTCATATGTTCACTGCAGCATTATTCACGATGGCCAAGACATAAAACAACTGCAGTGTTGTTCAATAAATGATTGGATAAGAAAGATGTAATACATATATACAATGTAATACTATTAAGCCATACAAAATGATGAAATACTGCCATTAATGACAACATGGATGGATATTGAGAATATGCTAAGCAAAGTAAGGCAGACAGAGAAAGTCAAGAACAATATAATTTTACTTACATGTGGAATATAAATCTAAAAGCAACAAATGAACAAACAAGGTAAACAAAAACTCATAGATATGGACAACAGTATGGTGGTTAGGAGAGGGAAGGGGCATGGGGGGTAGTAAAGGGTAAAGGGGTGAAGTATATGGTGATGGAATATGACTTGACTTGGGGTGGCAAACACAATACAACATACAGATGATATATTATAGCTGTGTACACCTGAAAACTATAGCTGTGTACACTTGAACCCTACAATGTCATCCTAATAAATTCAATTAAAATAAAAATTTAAAGATTATATAAATATATATAAATTATATAAATATGTAATTAAAAAACTATGCATGGGAATTCTAACAAAAGCCCCAATGAATCACCCAGATGCCAAACACTTATCTCTGTGCCCTCCCCCAACTGAGCTTAGTGGCTTCCCTTTTTATGAGAATTTCAACTTCTCCCAGACTATTAGTGAGTAGGAGGGAAAACACCCTTAAGCAACCCTGTGCTCACTTTTGGTTTCTCTCTCAAATCCAACTTGGTTTCCTAAAATCATTTTTTAAGGTGGCCTGGCTTTCTGCAACAGAAACACAGTTTTGCAGAACTCATTCAGCAATCCTGTTGCCTTGCCTGAAACCAGCTTATCCAGGTTTTTTGTTATTGTTGTTGTTGTTTGTTTTTGTTATGTTATTGGCCTATGCTCTTTCCAGGAGTTTCTAATTTGCATTTCTATAAATGGGGGTTGGGAGTTCTGGTCTTGAAGGCACAATTTTCCGTGTTGATTCAGTTTTATTTTGTAATCTGTACAGTTTAAATAAACCTCCACATATGCTGTGTACTGGGTTGCCTGCCTGTGTGCTGAGCCCCAAGTTATCTCAAACTTCCCATGTGTCTCAGCCTTTCCTTCCCATGGCCCCATCCTTCACTGCCTAACCTGCTTCTATCTCCTCAGAATTATTTATAAATTGTAAAGGTAAAGCAAAGGTAAATTTGGAAATTTCTAATTCTCAAGATTAGTAGCTAACACAATATCCAAATTCTGCAACCTTTTGTTTATTAATTGTATATTTTAAAAGCTTGTCCTGGCCGGTTTGGTTCAGTGGTTAGAGTGTTGGCCTGCAGTCCAGAGAGACCCAGGTTTGGTTCCCACTAAGGGCATGAACCTCGGTTGTAGTTTGTCCCCAGCCCTGGTTGGTCGTGCGGGTGGCAGCCACTCAATGTGTCCCTTTCACGTCAATGTTTCTCTCTCTCTCTTCCTCCCACTCTATCTGAACCAAAAATGTAGTGTCCTCAGGTGAGGAATAAAATAAAATAAAATAAAATAAAATAAAATAAAATAAAGTAAAATAAAATCAATGAACAAAAATCTTCTAAGTTTGTGCCTTAGTACAGCTACAGTAACAAAAATTGAGTTATTATTTTTAAGATATGGTATTGTATGTTTATTTTGATCTACTTATGATTACTGAATTTTACTCTTTCTACTTATCCAACAGTGGTCAGTTTGTAATGTTTGTAACTATAGTTATTCACTACTGATTGAATTTTTTATTTTATTTATTTTTGTTTATGTGAAATATAAAACATTACATGTAGAGGGAATCATATATAAAGAGGAAAGGAGCTCAACACATTGTGAGAATTGAAATATATATGCATATAATTGTATGTAATATATAATTACTTTTTTTTTAATGATCACAAGAGTAAGTGGAGGGAATAGAGTTAGATACTTGCTCTCAAACTGAGTGTTTGGATTTGTGATTAAGCTGAAATCTGTCCAAATGTTTAAGCTATTCACACATCATCAGTAGTCAGAATTTTCCTAAAGAGGATTGTTTTTGATCGGTAAACACATTGTTATGCCAGAAAAGTTGTAAAAATGTTGGCTTCATTGCATGATGATGATTAGGAAATTTTTCACTTAAAAATATTTGCCAGATGTCTTGCCAGGCAATATGGAAGTTAGCCATAATCTAACACACACACACACACAATTGTAAAATGCATGGTAGGCAGCATGCCCTGGCAATAACATGTAATATTTTTTATGGAAGATCAAGACTTTTTAGTTAGAGGGCATGTTCATCATTTGGGACCACATCACGCAGAGATCATTGAGCCCTTCAGAAATGACTGGTGTTTCATATAAAGTGTGAGGCAGCAATGACAGCTCCGTATTGTATAATAGATTTGTGAATTGGAACCATGTCTGAGCTATGACTGGTGCCCCGCATCATTTTGAATATGCGTTAAGGATAGCATGACAGCTTAATTTACTCCACGGAAGTTTTGGTGAAAACTGGGCATCAGCATATATTATATATCTTCTTGTTTTAAATGCCTAGAAAATAAGAATTTTGATGACAGAGCCCACATTTTTCTAGCTCAGTGCAGTATCCCTAGTATTTAACACAATTACCTGATGCACAATAAATACTGCTGAATAAATTACTAAGTCAACATAACATGCCCTATTTAAAAATATGCTTGGCGTGCCTGAGTAAATAATAATGGCATATAAAATGCAGCTGATTAGTTATAAACAAAGAGCATATTATAAGCACTACTCATTATGTCTCTGGTTTTAACTTTTCTTGATGCAGTACTATTCATTGTGGAATGACACTATGCATGTATGATGTAATTTATACATATCAAATAAAATTTAAAGCAGGTAAATGAAAGAGGGTGAATTAAGGATAAGGTAGAGCATAAGCATAAGTTAGTTTATTGAAAATGTTCTGAACAAAATATGTTTTGTTTTTCTAATTTCTTTTAGACTATATTAAGGTTATTAATATTCAGTCATGTTCCTACGGATACTATTTTTCCATATGTTTTTCACATTTACCACTTAATTCCATATATATATATATATATATATATATATATATATATATCCATAGGAATTACATATAGTAATCTATCTATCTATCTATCTATCTATCATCTATCTGTCATCTATCTATCATCTATCTATCATCTATCTATCATCTATCTACCTACCTACCTACCTACCTACCTACCTACCTACCTTCCTACCAACCCACCTATTTATATATGCAGTCTTATTTGGAGGACTTGTGTTTCTAACTGATAAAGCAAAATTTGGCGTAGAATCAATAAGTGCTTTGTGTAGTTGTATCTTCTTTTTTTTTTTTTTTCCAAATCTTTATTGTTGGATGTAAAATGTATTACAGATGTTCCACATTTTTCCCCCATTGACCCCCTCCTCCCCACTCCCGCCCCCCTCCCACCTTTTCCCACACTATTGTCTGTGTCCATTGGTTATGCATATAAGTTCTTTGGTTTATTTCTTCCCACCCCCCCAACCCCTTTCCCTTTGAGGTTTGTCAGTCTAGCAATGAGTTTGTGCTTCTTAATCCCTTCACCTTTTTCACCCATTCCCCCAACCCCCTTCCCAACTGGCAACCAATAAAATGTTCTCTGTATCTATGAGAATGTTTCTGTTCTTCCTGTTCATTTTGTTTGTAGATTCCATTGTTGATAGATATGTATTCATTGCCATTTTGTTTGTTCATACATTTTATCTTTTTCTTCAAAAAGACCCTTCATCATTTCATATAATAACGGTTTGGTGGTGATGAACTCCTTTAACTTTTTCTTGTCTGGGAAAGTTTTTGTATGTCCATCGATTCTAAATGACAGCTTTGCAGGATAGAGTAATTTTGGTTGTAGGTTCTTGGTTTTCATCACTCTGAATATTTCTTGCCACTCCCTTCTGGCCTGCAAAGTTTCTTTTGAGAAATCAGCTGACAGCCTAATGGGTACTCCCTTGTAGGTAACTAGCTGCCTTTCTCTTGCTGCTTTTAGTATTCTCTCTTTGTCTTGAACCTTTTGCATTTTGATGATGATGTGTCTTGGTGTGGGCCTCTTGGGGTTCATCTTGTTTGGGACTCTCTGTGCTTCCTGGACTTGTATGTCTGTTTCCTTCACCAAGTTAGGAAAGTTTTCTGCCATTATTATTTCAAACAGGTTTTCAATTTCTTGTTCTCTCTCTTCTCCTTCGGGCACCCCCAAGATGCGAATGTTGGCACGCTTGAAGTTATCCCAGAGGCTCCTTACTCTATCCTCATTTTTTTGGATTCTTTTTTCTTTTTGCTGTTCTGATTGGGGATTTTTTGCTTCCTTATATTCCAAATCGATGGTTTGCTCCTTGGATCTACATACTCTATTATTGAAGCTGTGTAAATTATTCTTTATTTCAGTTAATGCCTCCTTTAATTCTAACTGTGTATCCATGATTTCTAACTGGTCCTTTTTTATGCTCTTGATGCCCTCCCTAAGTTCACTGAGGTTCTCACTAAGTTCATTGAGCATCCTTATAAGCAGTATTTTGAACTCAGTATCTGTTAGGTTGCTTATCTCCCTTTCGCTTAGTTCTTTTATTGGGGTTTTGTTCTGTTCTTTCATTTGGGACCTGTTTCTTTGTATCCTCATTTTGGCTGCCTCCCTGTGTTTGTTTCTGTGAATTACTTAATGAGAGGTATGGGGCTCGCTGAGACCCGGTGCTGCTCGTTTGAAAGAATTTAGGAAAAACCTGAAGCAGGATCCAAGAGCGGCCAATCCTATGGTTAAGCAAGTGGCAACAGCTTGTTGAAGTTGTGTGGGGCGGGGCGGGGCCTCAGGGAGTCAGCAGGGCGGGGCTACCAGTGTGAGCCAGGTTGCTGGAGTCCCAGATATGGCTTCTGTCTGCCGCCCCCGGGAAGGGCTCACCAAAGGAACAAAGGCCTCTGACAGCACGTTTGTCCCCGAGGAAGCCCCCTCTCCAGCTCTCGCTCCAGTGCCAAACAGCTCAGTTCTTCCCTGTGTGTCTCTGGCGCCCCTCGAGCTGCCTCCCCTCCGAGCTCAGAGGGAGAGAGTCCGATAAGTCCGTGCGCGGGCCCTTTAAGGAGCTGCCTGGGGCTCCAGCCGCTTCAGCTTCCCTGAGCCTCAGTTTCCGCTGGTTTTTCCAGCCAGAAGTTATGGGGACTTCTCTTCCTGGCACTGGAACCCTGAGCGGGGCACCTGGTGTGGGACGGGGACCCCTGAGTCCTCAGGAAGGACCTTCCCGGCCGCGGGATCCTCCTGATTTTTATCCACCACGCTTGGGTGTGGGACCAGCCTGTCTCGCCGCTGCGCGCTCAGCCGCCTCCGCGCCGCCGACCCCCCTCGCGCCGCCGCCCCTCCTACTGGTCTGGATGTAGCTGCTTTTTTTTTTTTTCCTTAGTTCCGTAGTTGTACGACTTCCATTCAGCTTGATTTCAGGCGGTTTTGAATGATGGTTGTTCTGTAGTTTAGTTGTAACTTTGATGTGGTTGTGGGAGGACGCGATACCGCGTTTACCTACGCCACCATCTTGACCGGAAGTCCCTAGTTGTATCTTCTAACAATGTTATCCAATCAAATAATTGTGTGGTGAGTTCTTATTGCCTATTAGCATTTACATATATTTCTTGTTATCTACCCCATCTATGTTACCCTTATAATTTGACAAACAAGCAAAAAAAAAAAAAAAAATCAATGGTTATTCCCAGATATAAATATAAAAAATATGCAATATGTGCCTTTAGGAGATTCTTCTATATCACTGAACACTTTCTACTGCTTGGTTTGTATGAATATCATCAGTAAAATCCAATATGACTAGTTCAATCTTTGCTTTGAATTATTTTCAGGTATACATTTAAGCATTTAAGATTTTTTCTCTAACTTATTTTCACATTTTTTCTCTGGACATTGTTCTCATCTTAGAGATTTTACCTTCTTATTTTATTTGCCTATATTTGAACATGGTACCCTCATAATACAACTATGATTATAATTTAAACTTTTAATCCAAGCATTGGCAAAAGCAACACTTATTAAAGTAGAATAATTTTTTGTTCTGGCTGGTTTGGCTCAGCGGTTAGAGGGTTGGCCCATGGATCAGAGAGACCCAAGTTCGCTTCCTGCTAAGGGCACTTACCTTGGTTGCAGTTTGTCCCCGGCCCCAGTTGGGTACAACTCAATGTGTCTCACTCACATCGATGTTTCTTCCTCTTTCTTTCTCTCTCTCTCCCTTTCGCTCTATCTGAGGGTAAATGCAAAAAAAAAAAAAAAAAAAAAAAATGTCCTCGGTTGAGGATTAAAAAAATTCTAATAAAATAAAGTAGAATAATTTTTCTCGATACTGTGGGAAAATAAATTCTATAGCCATTTGTTACAATGAGTTATTTTTTGCAAATGTAGCAAGGTGGTATATTGGGAAAAAGAGCAAACAAGTCTGGCTCTTTTACTTCCATAAATGTTTTGGATGTGCCTACGGTTGGGTATTTAATACTAAATGCTATGGTTTGAAAACATGTAATACACAGTCATTTCCTTAGAAGTGCTAACTGTGGTCAAGAAACATCATAAATCATTATTGAAGCATAAAAGAGTACATCTCTGTTTTATCTGTGAAATTGGAAAAGTTTTTTTTTTAAGAACAATTCTAGAAATGTAAATATTAATTAATAAGAGGAATGTAGGTAGGAAAGGCATTGTGGTAGAAAAAATCAGAAAGAATAGAAAAACAGGATTGAAAACAGCACAATGAGGTGAAAATAATTCTGTTTTGTTTGTGATCAGTGAAATATAATTTAGAGAGTAAAAGGTAAATTGGATTCTGGCTTGAATTTAGTCTTTCTAACCACAATATTCTTTAATATATAAAATTGTGATATTAGCATGTTTTCTTCCTAACCCCACAGTTATTTTGTAATAATAGAGACAAATAATGTGCAACTACTTATTCACTGTGAAATACTCACTTTCATGTAAGTTGTTAATTACACAAATGTTTACAGGGCATAAATTGTTTATTGCAACAAAGAAAATCAGTGGTTTTATATATGGTACATTTTTCTTATATATAACTGTAATAAATTGTAATTAAAATCTCAGATACTCCAGAAGGTAGCTGAAATATTTTACATAAAACATTGATAAAGTACTTATTTATACAATATCTGCCCATGTGGAGTTACCTATTAGGAAGTGAAAAAGACAGATAATAAAATAATAATGTATATAGTTAAGTTAAAGTAGAAAATGTCACAGAGAATAAAATAAAAGGAAGGGAAATACTGGAGAATGTGGTTTAATTTTTAATCAGAAAGATAGAGATGTACTCACTGAAAGGTAAATTTCACTCAGGTATTTGAAAGATGTGAAGAAGAAAACTGTGTGTCTCTGGATTGAGGACATTCTAGGCAAAGCACCAGCAAGGACAGTCAGGCAGAGATGAGCGAGGTGTGGCCCGGAAACAGTGCTGAGGTCCAGGTGACTCACATGGGATGAGTGAGACCGAGAGTAATAGGAAAAGAGGTGAGAGAAGAAAGGAAGTGAGATGATGTCAACGTCTTTCTGGCCACTACAGGAGTGTTGCTTTTTGTTTTTTTGTGGAGATAGAAAACAATTGGAAACTTCTGAGCTGAGAAGTGGCCTAATAATATACTTTAAAAGGCTCAGTTGGAATGTTCTATTTGGATTATCATAAAAAATGTGTAGGGTATAACCGAGAGTCCTGTGAGTAAATGTTTTATCAACTTTGCTTGACCAACAGCAGTGGTCTTGGACTTCAATTCAAGATCAAACCCATGACACAAAATAGGATCGACTGAGCACCAAGTTTGGTTAGCTAAAGAGTACAGGAATGGGAATACCGTGTAAACAATGGCAACTGTATATTGCCATAATGGCAAGTGTCCAGTGGGAGACATGGGCCTCTACACTGGGATGTATATGGCCAAAGACAGGTTATCTCAGCTCTGTGGAGTCATCAATATAGGGTATAAAATCCTTATTTCATACCTTCCATTGCCTGGTACATCTGCATTAATCAATTTTAAATTACTTTCAATAATTTGTACTCATCAGTTGCAGATAATTGAATAACCAATCTCTACAAGAAAGTACAGCTACTAGATTCTATACACAGCATACATAGCGGAACCCAGCTTTATCTTAAAAACTGTACACTAATCCTAGGCCCTCCATACACTACTGTAGCAAGGATGATTCCACCAAAGATTAAAACCTCAAATGATCCTGAGGCTAGAGGAAATTCTATGAATCTTAAAAGATGTCCTTTTCTACCCCCAACCTTATCCTAAGCAGATTTAAGATGAAACCCCAGAAGACAGCTTATTTAGTGATCCAATTCCAAGAAGCCAAGTGACTTTGTTCTTAGTCTTAAAAGCCTTTCTGGATCACACAGGATCAGGCATGTTCAGCATGGTATGGCTACAGATTTCACTCATATGTGGGATATAAAACTGAAACTCCTAGGCACAGACAACTGTATAGGTCAGGTTACTAGAGGGAAAGATGGGCTAAAGGGAGCCAAAGATGTGACAGACGATAATTTGACTGATTGGTGGGCACACAATGCAATATACAGATCATGTATCATAGAAATGGACACTTAAAACCTGAATAATCTTATTAACTGATGTCACCTCAATAATATTTTTTAAAAAGCTTTTCTGGATGGAAATTATACAGACTCTCTGAAAGGGGTTCCTTTTATGGTTATTACATTAGAATCATTCCAAACAAACATTGATTATCTATTCCCTATCTCTTTTAGTGATGTCTCCTATGGCAGTCTAGGCAGCTCATGATCAAATGAAAGAAAACCACCAACAAACAAACAAGAAAAAACAATTATCCGAGTTTCCATCTTAATATTAATACTTGACAACTTCTGAGTGATTTCACGGCACCAAGTCTCATTCTATGTAGTGAGATACCACACACCTTTCTTATAGTTAACCCTAATTTCTGTTAGTAATTCTCTTCCCCACCCCTCATTTAGTTTAATGAAGAAGTGTTCCAATTGGGATGGCGCATGTTACTACTCCATATTTCTTCTTTCATGAACGTGTCTTTTAAATTTCTATTCTTCTCTTATGTAGACATGTAAAGAGTTAACAATGCTGGAGAGGCCTTGGCCTGTTTTGCTCAGTGGTTAGAGTTTTGGCCCCCTGATCCAAGGGTTGTGCAATTCGATTCCAGTCAATAGCTCATACCTGGGTTGCAGGTTCAATCCCCGGTCCCAGTCAGGGTTGTGTGGGAGGCAACCAATTGATGTGTCTCTCTCACATCGATGTTTCTCTCTTTCTCTCACAAATCAATAAAGAAAAAAAGAAGAAGCTTTATTTTAGAAATTTGGGGATTATATTTTCACTCTTGTTAGATTACGAATCTTTGTGGATTACAAATGACATTTTATAAAATAAGCTTTTCAACTTTTATTGATACATTGTATCTATGTGACTGAAATGTACTTAAAAACTTTAATGGGTCATAAATGATGGGCAATGATGATAAAAACATTCCCTTAATATGTTTTGCAGTATAATGGGCACCTTATATTAAAAAAGAGGGCAATGTCTCAGTTAGCAAGTGTTTGCTATAAATAGCAGAATATTTAGTTATAATTGTGTTAAAAATAAAGTAAATTTAGATATTTATGTGTTTAAAAATAAAGAAGTGGCTTTGGCATTAAACAGATATTGGCTCATATAGAATGAACTCAATCTTGTTTTTATTTGTTTCTCACCTCTGCACTTGGGATATTTTCGGAAAGCAAGGAGAGATGCTAGAAAGACAACATGGTGGACTATTATATAATTAAAATCAATTTGTTGCATATTAGAAAAATAAGAAATACTCAAAGGATTAATTGACTCTGTTTAGCAGGATCAAGAATAGAGACAAAGAGGAAAAATTACTTGGATTGGGTAACAAAATAAAGTGAAAGTGCCTGTGGAACGACAAACACGATATTTGTGCAGTACAAATTCTCACATACACATCAACACACACACACACACACGCATGTATATTATGATTCTTCACATGATATGCAAGTGTGATTATTTGCAGAGATCAAAGATCCTTAACAAACTTTCGCTAAAATTTATAACCATGTAACAACCCAGTGTTGCCAAGACATAAGGGTAAAACTCAGTTCTACCATTTTTTAGCTTTGAGTGTTGAATGGGTTATTTAAATTTTGTGTGCATTGGTTTTCATATCTAGAACATATCAATAATATTGAATAACTCCCTCAAATAATTGTAAATTGAGATAATTAGTTAGTATTGCCATATGACTGTTAACCAGTCAGAGACTATTTTAAAATGACGTGTTTATTGAATATTCTCGTATAGCATCTAAAGAATATAATTGTATGTTGAAAGTAATTTAGAAATTGATATTTTAGTGTTAAAGTACAAAATGAGTAATCTGCTTTATTTTCATTTTGTCCTTTCAATATCAATACTTAATCTCCATGAATTGATAAGTAATGTAATGTTTCCAGAAATAAGTCATGTCTCAATATGTGTAATTTATTTTAAATGTTAATTTGACCATTTGGAAGGTCAAAATTGTATTTTCTGCTTATTGATATTGCATACTAACATCCTGTAAGGAACTGGTTCAATTAAGCAAAAGTGTTTGACATTTTAAAATGTTAGCCCCTATGCTCTATTGTCCAATACAATGAATAGATTGCCAACATGCTTAGTCAATTTTGAATTATTTTAAAGGAGAGTACAAGCATGAATGACAATATTTCTCTTGAACTTTATAAAGCTCAGGGAAATTAAACATTTTGTTATAGCTAAAAATGAGATAACCCATACTGCTGAGGAGAGATATATTTGTCCTGAAACAAAGTTTAGTTGTTTTAGAAAATGAAAGTTAAATATAATTGGGGGCTGGTGATTATAATTCAAATGTTCGTTTTCTCAAAAACAACATATACACTATTAATAAAAAAGAAAAAGTGTGTTTAATACATTATAATCTGGACTGTATTAAATTTTTTACTTACATATCAGTTATTAAAATATTATAAATAAAACTTTCTTAGAAAAATATTTTAAGAGCTTTATTAAGGTATAATTAATGTACAAAGAACTGCACAAATATAATGTGTACAACTTGATGAATTTGGACATATGCCAACACCAATGATATCACCAGAATCAAGATTCTATATATATCCAACACACCCAAAGTTACCTTGAATCTCATTGATGTTGTTTTATTTTGTGGTAAGAATTATGGGATCTACCCACTAAAACACTTTGAAATGCATGATACCGTATTCATTTGAAAATACTATGTTGTATAGCAGATATCTAGAAATTATTCATTTAGCATAACTGAAACTTTATACCCATTGAGCAGCAACTCGTACCTACCACCTCCCAGTTCCTGACAACCATAATATTCTCTGCTTCTGTAAGTTTGATTATTTTAGATAACTAATCATGAAGCATTTATCTTTTTGTGACCAACTTAGCATAACATCATCCAGGTTCATCCATGTTGTCACAAACAGCAGAATTTCTTTCATTTTTAAGACTGAATAATAATCCATTCCTAATTTCAAAATATAATACAAAACCACAATAATCAAAATAGTATGGTACTGGCATTAAAAGAGACTTATAAACCAGTAGGATAGTACAGGAGTCCAAAATAAAACCACTCATATATGGTAAACTAATCTTTGACAAAGTGTTAAGAATACAAAATGAAAAAAAACAGTGTTTTCAAGAAATAGTTTGCCTCTAATAAAACTTTATATGAAAGGAGTATAGACATTTTGGTTACAGAATCTTTCATTAAATCTTTTGACATTTACTTATGTTGTCACATGTACTAAAAATTTGTTTTGTTGTTTTTTTTATTGCTGAGAATCATTTCATTTGTTAACATACCACCATTATCTATTGACCTTTGATGGACACTTGGGATATATCCAGTACTTGGGATTATGAATAAGACTAATGGGAACACTCATGTATAAATATTTCTGTGTGGGCATATGTTTCATTTTTTAATGTATAAAGACTATGTCATAAGTTAGGTATGATTTTAATTTTCTGAGTAACATTTAAACTATTGCACAAAGGGGCAAACATTTTCACACTCCTTCAGCAATCTTATAGTAGAGAGTTCTTCTACATTTTTGTTAACATTTGATCGTGTCTTCTTTTTGCATTTCAGTCATGGTGCGAGGTATGTAATGTGAACTTGAGTTCATGTTTAACTGAAAGATGGTGTTAATTATCCTTTTCTATATTTATTGGCAATCTGTATGTCTTCTTTTAAGAAGTATTTTTTCAAGTTTTTACCCATTTTTAATTGAATGGTTTACATTTAAAAATTATACAAAAACACAAACATGTATATATAATAATTTTACCACATATGAAGTAGTATATACATATGATATGTATATATAATTATATATATATATATATATATATATATATATATATATATATAGAGAGAGAGAGAGAGAGAGAGAGAGTATATCGTTTTTGTACTCTTTCAACCTTGAAAAATACATATTATTTTATGTTAGAGTACATATTCTACTGATAACTGCATATGTGCATTTTTCTTCATTAGCTCATCAGTAACATACTCTTTTACTGTTAACATTTTAATGTCAGTATTTTACTATTACATATAGTGATTAAAATCCTGTAAAAATATATATTATATTCCCTTTACTGTATAGGTCCAATAAGACACCCGGTAGTATCATATATCAAATTATCTGGCCAACTTTAGAAAATTATCTTGGGTCCTTATTATAAGGTCATAATTTACTGATTGCACCTCTTGTATGTCCACTGGTTATCTCATGACCTCACATGGCATTTCCACAGTAGCATGTTGACAACCTTTCCAATGATTTCCACCAGATGTCTTTGCCGGAACACATTTCATGATGTCTCCAAACATTAAATTTCTTGTGCCCAAAATCAGATTGCTATTTGGTATTTAGTGCTTAATATCTAAAATTGTTCAAAGAGGTGTGGGAATAATTTTCTATTTAGTCTTGATGTTTCTCTCAGAAGTACAATTTGCTTAGTTCTACACTTCCTAATTTTTCTTACTCAGACTCCATGCAAAAAATATCTTCCAAAGACTATACACCTTGCCATCGACTCTGTGAGCCTGGTATCTGGTCTTCATGGTTTTCCGTACAGGGGAAAGAGATATAAAGTTTTGAAAAACAGTTCTGGATCTTCATTTTCCATAATAGAAATGCCAATGAGCAATGAACAGGTAAATGTTATCATTTTTCTGTTATATAATTTATTTACAATAACAAACATCAGGGCATCTCATAAGGAGTTTATTTCAATGGTAGATGTCCACATATAGTAAAGGCTGTCTGATTTCAAAACTAATATGAATTTATTAATATGTTAAAGGGTTATTTTATTTTTTAAAATATATTTTTCTTCATTGATTTTAGAGAGAGAGGAAGGGAGAGAGAGAGAGAGATAGAAGCATTGATGAGAGAGAATATCGATTGGCCGCCTCCTACATGTTCCCCACTGGGGATTGGCCCACACCCCGGGAATGTGTCCTGACTGGGAATGGAACCAGTGACCTCTTGGTGCATGGGTTGACACTCAAACACTGAGCCACACCGGCCAGGTTAAAGGGTTATTTTTAACATTCATATTTGATTGTGAGATCAGTGAGTGGGACATATTAAAGGTAGGTCAGGAATATTTTACTTTGAAGTATCTCTATTTTTGAAAGGTTTACTTTGGAGTCTGAAAAGACTCCAAAATATAATTTCTTGATTCTTCAGGACAAACAGACAATAAATATTTCACAAGTAGTTTAAAATAACTACCATCTTATCTTAAGTTTTATTTTATATTTTTCTGTCTGGATATGAAACTCATGTCATTTAGTGATTCCAAAGTCTGAAAAAAAAAAAAAAAAAGTTGATCTTAAACTCTTAGTCTTTGTACTTATAGGTTAGAGAAATGAAGCTGAACTATACCATCTGTATTATTTAAGTTATTAGTAAAATTGCCATTCAAACAAATAATTTAAGCTATTAAATAAAAATTGAAACTATTAAAAATACATGTGTGGTATGAAATATTCAGACTATTTGAAAAGATTGCATTAACAATAATAATAAACATATACATGAAATTTAAAAATTAATAAGATAAGCAAAAACTTTTTTTTTATTAATTAAATTTTGTTACAGATGTTTCTCCTTTTCCCCCCACTGATTCCCCCCTCCACCTCCCTCCCTGCCCTTTCCCCAGTTTGTTGTCCATGTCCACTGTTCATGCATACATGCATATAAGTTCTGTGGTTTATCTCTCTCCCATCACCCCCGTCTTTAGGGGGTTGTCAGTCTGTACCTCACTTCCATGTCTCTGGGACTACTATGTTCATTATATTCCACATATAAGTGAGATCATAAGAAACTTGTCTTTCTCTGCTTGGCTTGTTTCACTTAGGATGATACTTTTCAGGTTCCTCCATGTAGACTCAAAGGATAAGAGGTCTTTCTGTCTTACAGCTGCGTAATACTCCATTGTGTATATGTACCACTGCTTTTTTATCTATTCGTCCATTGATGGATACTTGGGCTGTTTCCAGATCTTAGCTATTGTAAATAGTGCTGCTACAAACATGGGGGTACATATATTCTTCCTGACTGGTGTTTCAGGCTTCATAGGGTATATTCCTAGAAGTGGGATCACTGGGTCAAATAGAAGTTGAATTTTTAATTTTTTGAGGTAACACCATATTGTTTTCCATAGTGGCTGCATCAGTCAGCATTCCCACCAGGAGTGCACTAGAGTCCCCTTTTCTCCGCACCCTCGCCAACACTTGTTGTTTGATGATTTGTTGATCGCCGCCATTCTGACAGGTGTGAGGTGATACCGCATTGTTGTTTTAATTTGCATCTCTCTGATGATTAGTGATGATGAGCTTTTCTTCATGTTTCTTAGCCATTTCTATGTCCTGTTTGGAGAGGTGTCTATTTAGTTCCTCTGCCCATTTTTTAATTGGATTCTTTGTCTTCCTTTTGTGGAGATGTATGAGCACTCTATATGTATTTGAAATTAACCCCTTATCTGATATATCATTGGCAATTATGCTCTCCCATACAGTGGGAAGCCTTTCTGTTTTGGTGGTTGTTTCTTTTGCTGTGCAGAAGCTTTTGAGTTTGATGTAGTCCCATGTGTTCATTTTCTCCTTTGTTTCTATTGCCTTAGGTGATGTGTCAGTAAAAATTCTTCTGCGTATGATGTCTGAAATTTTGTTGCCTACAGTCTCTTCTAGGATTTTATGGATTCATGAGTTACATTTAAGTCTTTTATCCATTTTGAGTTTATTCTCATGTAGGGTGTAAGTTGATGGTCTAGTGTCATTTTTCTGCCAGTAGCTGTCCAATTTTCCCAGCACCATTTATTAAAGAGGCTGTCCTTACTCCACTGTACGCTCTTGCCACCTTTGTCAAATATTAATTGAGTATATTGGCTTGGGTTCATTTCTGGGTTCTCTATTCTGTTCCACTGGTCTATATGCCTGTTCTTGTGCCAGTACCAGGCTGTTTTGATTACAGCGGCTTTGTAGTATAATCTGAAATCTGGTATTGTGATCCCTCCAACTTTGTTCTTCCTTTTCAAGATTTCTGTGGCTATTCAAGGCCTTTTTTGGTTCCATATGAACTTTTGAAATAATTGTTCTAATTCTGTCAAGTATGCCGTTAGTATTTTGATGGGGATTGCTTTGAATCTATAGATTGCTTTGGGTAATATGGACATTTAAATGATGTTAATTCTCCCAATCCATGAACAGGGTATGTGCTTCCACTTTTTTATATCTTTCTCTATTTATTTTTTCAATGACCTGTAGTTTTTTGCGAATAAGTCCTTTATTTCTTTGGTTAAGTTTATTCCTAGGTATCTTAATTTTTTTGCCGCAATGGTAAATGGGATTGTTTTCTTAGTTTCTCTTTCTTTTTTTTCTTTTTTTTTTTTTTTTTATCCTCACCCGAGGACATTTTTCCATTTTTTGTTCAGGTAGAGTGGGAGGGAGTGAGAGGAACAGAGAGAGAGAGAGAGAGAGAGAGAGAGAAACATTGATGCGAAAGGAACACATCGAGTGGCTGCCACCGCACAACCGACCAGGGCCGGGGACAAACTGCAACCGAGGTACGTGCCCTTAGCGGGAACTGAACCCGGGTCTCTCAGGACCGCAGGCCGACGCTCTAACCGCTGAGCCAAACCGGCCAGGGCAGTTTCTCTTTCTGTGAGTTCATCATTGGTATATAAGAATGCCATCGATTTCTTGATGTTAATTTTGTATCCTGCTACTTTGCCAAATTTATTTATTAAGGCTAGTAAACTTTTGATGGAATCTTTGGGGTTTTCTATGTATAGTATCATGTCATCTGCAAATAATGACAATTTCACTTCCTCCTTTCCAAAAACTTTTAATATTTTTAAAATTGCAGATATCAAATAGTAGTTCTGTAGATGTAGTAAGAGCAAGATAAGATGCTACAATAGATATGGACATTTAACCAATTAAAATATACATAAAAATAGGAAATTAATTGGGCTAGGTTAGTGATATCATAGTCTAGTTTATTTGTATTTCAGGAGTGAAATTCTATGGCATTTCATCTCTGTATACAGAGATAAGAGAAAGAAGAGAGTTGAGTGAAAGTAGACTAGCTCATTTTTTGACAATAATGAATAGGTGTCTGAGGGAAATGAATGAGGATTGGGTTGTTAGATATTGATGGTAACTGGAATATATGAAGAGATAAAACCTCTAAGTTTTAAAGGTGGAGAGAGAGAAGATCGTCAGTAGAGAACCTGGGATACATAATAATTGTAAGCCAGGTCCAAGCTCAAATCTAAAGACAAGAATTTCAAAGTGAAAGTGATAATTGTCTTCATTTGCACCAGAGAGATCTAGAAAATCAATGCATTAATATAAACATTAAATCAGATTAAAATGTTTGGTTCTTTTGGAAAAAGTACTTTCAGTGGAACAGTGGCACAAGGCTGCATATTTTGCAATCTGTTACTTAAAATATATTAAAGCATAGATAAATAACATTGAGAATAGAAAAACAGAGGGGAGGAAAAATGGCAGTGGAGTGAACAGAAGCTACACAGACCATCTCCCAGAAACAAACTGGAATTACAACTATAACACAGACAAATTGATGGGAAAAAGCAACAGAAAAGCAGCTTGCGAGGACCATATAACGAGGGACACTGACTCCATCCTTGTAGGCTTGCGAAGGCACGAGACGGGGGCTGGGAGTCCACAGTCGGCAGCTCGTCAGTGGCCTTAGCTGGGAGCAGCGCCCTCGGGTTACACTCCCAGGCGGCCCCACACCGCAGAGCTGGGACAGAGGCTAAAACAGCCATAGCCACTCACCTTGGGCTCTGGCAGAGGGAGGGCAGACTGTGACTGGACACTCGGGATTTGGAGGGCGCTCAGAGCTGTTGCTGAGTGCAGCCATGCAGGATGGTGGGCATATTACTCCTTCCCAGGGCTCTGAAGAGAGGCAGCAGCCCCTGGCTCAGAGATCCAACGCCACCCTGTGGGCCATTGAAGTGCTAATTGAAGCTCATTAACAACCAGCATCTGCCCCACCCTCGTGAAATCCCCTTGTGCTGAGCACCTGAGGGAGTTTTTCAATCAACTGACAACCCAAAACTCATCAAGTAACCTAGACTGCAAGCCTCCAGGCAAAGAGGCTAGAAGATAACAGTACCTTTCCTGGGCTGGTAACTTTAACCAGGAAAGTAAGACTTGACACTGGTGTTTAACGTGGGTCCTCCCTCGCTCATCTAAACACAGGAGAGGGATCCACAAACAGCAGAACACCAACACCCACAGGGAAAACTTGACAAGCTCCAAAGCCCACAGTGATAGCCAAAATGATGAAACACAGAAACAGAAGCCAAATGAAAGAGCAAGAAACCTCCAACGAAGAGGAGATCAATGTGGAGCAATTAGGCATGTTAACAGAGCTGGAATTCAGAGCCATGATCTTGAGGAAGCTGAACACCATGAGTAAGGACATAGAGACACTGAAAATAAGCCAATTGGAAATTAAAAATCATCATTAAGAGATAAAAAATGACATATCAGAAATGGAAAACACATTGGAAGGTTTAAAAAGCAGGGTAGAGGAAGCTGAGCACCGGATCAGTGAATTAGAAGACAGGGTAGAAAAAATCAACCAATCAGAAAAACAAAAGGAAAAAACTATTAAAACAAAAATAGGAAGACAGCTTAAGAGAACTGTGGGACAACTGGAAACGTAATAATATTCGTATCATAGGAGTCCCTGAAGAAGAAGAAAATGAGCAAGGGATAGAGAATATATTTAAAAAAAAAATAGTGACAGAAAACTTCTCTAATTTGGTGAAGGAAGAAGGCATTCAAGTTCAAGAAGTACAGAGAGTCCCAAGTAAGAAGAACCCAAACAGGCCCACACCAAGACACATAGTAATTAAAATGCCACAAATTAAAGACAAAGAGAGAATCCTAAAAGCAGCAAGAGATAAGCAACAGGTTACCTACAAAAGAAACCCCATAAGGATCTCAGCTGACTTCTCACAAGAAACACTACATGCCAGAAGGGAATGGCATGAAGTAATCAAAGTCATGAAAAACAAGAATCTGAATCCAAGACTACTCTACCCAGCAAGG
The DNA here is from genome assembly GCF_014108415.1 of Molossus molossus. NCBI lineage: Eukaryota > Metazoa > Chordata > Mammalia > Chiroptera > Molossidae > Molossus > Molossus molossus. The sequence continues at coordinate 23,358,801 of NW_023425366.1, read as the reverse complement.
CTATCATTCAAAATAGAAGGTCAAATAAAGAGCTTCCCAGACAAAAAAAAAGGCTAAGGGAATACATTAGCACCAAACCAGCACTGAAAGAAATGTTAAAAGGACTGCTATGATTAGCAGTAGAAATGGGAAGAAAAAAAAGAACCACACTAAACAAAAATGGCAATAAATAAGTACATATCAATAATCACCTTAGCCCTGGCCAGTTTGGCTCAGTGGTTAGAGCATCGGCCTGCGGTCCAGAGACACCTGGGTTTGGTTCCCGCTAAGGGCATGTACCTCGGTACCTCAGTTGCAGTTTGCCCCTAGCACTGGTTGGGTTGTGCGGGTGGCAGCCACTCGATGTGTCCCTTTCACATCGATGTTTCTCTCTCTCCTTTCCTCTCTCTCCTTCCCACTCTATCTGTACAAAAAATGGAAAAATATCCTCGGGTGAGGATAAAATAATAATAATAATAATAATCACCTTAAACGTAAATGGACTGAATGCTCCCATAAAGAGACACAGAGTAGCTGATTGGATAAGAAAGCATGACTCATCTCTATGTTGTTTACAAGAGACCCACCTCACAACAAAAGACTCACATAGGTTGAAAGTGAAGGGATGGAACAAAATTTTCCAAGCAAATGGAAAGCAAAAAAAACGCTGGGGTAGCAATTCTCATATCTGATAAAATAGATTTCAAAATAAAGACCATAACAGGAGACAAAGAGGCCACTACATAATATTGAAAGGATCTACCCAACAGGAAGATATAACCTTGATAAACATATATGCACCCAATATAGGAGCACCTAAATATATTAAAAATCTTCTGGAGGACTTCCAAGGAGAAATGGAGAACAATACAATCATAGCAGGGGACTTCAACACCCCGTTGACAGCACTGGATAGATCCTCTAGGCAAAAAATTAGCAAGGAAACAGAGACTCTAAATGAAGCACTAGACAAAATGGATTTAATAGATATCTACAGAGAATACACACCAAAACTACAGAATACACATTCTTCTCAAGTGCACATGGGACATTCTCAAAGATAGACCACATGATAGGACACAAACTAAATCTCTACAATTTCAAGAAGATTGAAATTATATCAAGCATCTTCTCAGATCACAATGGCATGAAACTAGAAATCAATTGCAACAAGAACATGCAAAGACATTTCAACACATGGAGGCTAAATAGCATGTTATTAAACAATGAATGGGTCACCGAGGAGATCGAGGAAGAAATTAAAAACTTCCTGGAAACCAATGAAAATGAACACACAACAACACAAAATCTATGGGATGCAGCGAAAGCAGTTCTGAGAGGGAAGTTCATTGCACTACAGGCCTACCTCAAAAAACAAGAAAAATTTCTAATTGACTGTCTAACCTCACAACTTAAAGAATTAGAAAGCAAACAAAAAGAAAACCCCAGAGCAAGTAGAAGGAAGGAAATGGTAAAGATCAGAGCAGAAATAAATGACATATAGATAAAAAAAAAAAAAAAAAAAAACAATTCAAAGGATCAATGAGACAAAGAGCTGGTTTTTCGAAAAGATAAACAAGATTGATGGACCCTCTGCTAGACTCACCAAGAAACGAAGAGAGAGAACCCAAATACACAAAATCAGAAATGAAAGAGGAGAAGTAACAACCAACACCACGGAAATACAAAAGATCGTTAACAACTACTATGAACAACTATATGGCAACAAATTCGACAATCTAAGCGAAATGGACAAATTTCTAGAAACACACAGTCCCCCAAAACTGGACCCGGTAGAGATAGAAAACTTGAACAGACCAATACCAACTAAGGAAATTGAAGAGGTAATCAAGACTCTCCCAGCAAACAAAAGCCCAGGCCCAGATGGCTTCACGGGGAAGTTTTACCGAACATTCAAAAAAGAACTAACACCCATTCTCCTCAAACTATTCTAAAAAATTCAAGATGAAGGAAGACTTTTAAACACGTTCTATGAGGCCAACATAATTTGAATCCCAAAACCAGAAAAAGACACTACAAAGAAAGAAAACTACAGGCCAATATCCGTGATGTACATAGACGCCAAAATCCTGAACAAAATATTAGCAAATTGGATCCAGAAATACATCAAAAAAATTATTCACCATGACCAAGTAGGATTCTTTCCAGGGATGCAAGGCTGGTACAATATTTGCAAATCAATAAATGTGATACATCACATAAACAAAATGAAGAATAAAAACCACATGATCATATCAATAGATGCTGAAAAAGCATTCCACAAAATCCAGCACCCATTTTTTATAAAATCGCTCAGCAATGTGGGAATAGAGGGATCATATTTCGACATAATAAAGGCCATATATGAAAGACCTACAGCCAACATCTTACTCAATGGACAGAAATTAAAAACATTTCCATTAAGAACAGGAACAAGACAGGGATGTCCACTTTTGCCACTCTTATTTAACATTGTACTGGAAGTCTGAGCCACACCAATCAGACATGAAGAAAAAATAAAAGGGATCCAAATTGGAAAGGAGGAAGTGAAACTGTCATTATTTGCAGATGACATGATATTACACATAGAAAACCCTAAAGATTTCATCAAAAATCTACTAGACCTAATAAATGAATTTGGCAAAGAAGCACGATACAAAATTAATGTCAAGAAATCGACAGCATTTTTGTACACCAATGATGAACTCACAGAAAGAGAAACTGAAAAAACAATCACATTTATAATCGTGCCAAAAAAATTACGATACCTAGGAATAAACTTAACCAAAGAAGTAAAGGACCTATTTGCAGAAAACTACAGGTCATTGTAAAAAGAAATAGAGAGAGATATAGAAAAAGTGGAAGCACATACCCTGTTCATGGATTGGAAGAATTAACATCATTAAAATGTCCATACTACCCAAAGCAATCTATAGATTCAATGCAATCCCCATCAAAATACCAACGACATATTTCATAGAACTAGAACAAATACTTCAAAAGTTCATATGGAACCAAAAAAGACCCCGAATAGCCACAGCAATCTTGAAAAAGAAGAACAAAGTAGGTGGGATCACAATACCAGATATCAGATTATACTACAAAGCGACTATAACCAAAACAGCCTGGTACTGGCACAAGAACAGGCATATAGACCAGTGGAACAGAACTAAAAACCCAGAAATGGACCCAAAGCAATACGCTCAATTAATATTTGACAAAGGTGGCAAGAGCATACAGTGGAGTAAAGACAGCCTCTTTAATAAATTGTGTTGGGAAAATTGGACAGCTACATGCAAAAAAATGAAACTAGACCATCAACTTACACCCTACATGAGAATAAAATCAAAATGGATAAAAGACTTAAATGTGACCCGTGAATCCATAAAAATTCTATAAGAAATGTAGGCAACAATATTTGGTCATCATACGTAGCAGAATTTTCACTGATACATGACCTAAGGCAACAGAAACAAATGAAAAAAATGAACACATGGGACTACATCAAACTAAAAAGCTTCTTCACAGCAAAAGAAACAATCATCAAAATGGAAAGGCAACCCACTGTATGGGAGAACATCATTTGCAATGATCCACCAGATAAGGGGTTAATTTCCAAAATATACAGAGTACTCATACAACTCAACAAAAAGAAGACAAAGAATCCAATTAAAAAATGGGCAGAGGAACTAAATAGACACCTCTCCAAACAGGACATAGAAATGGCTAAGAAACATGAAGAAATGCTCATCATCACTAATCATCAGAGAGATGCAAATTAAAACAACAATGCGGTATCACCTCACACCTGTCAGAATGGCCGCCATCAATAAATCATCAAACAACAAGTGTTGGCGAGGGTGTGGAGAAAAGGGGACTCTAGTGCACTGCTGGTGGGAATGCTGACAGGTGCAGCCACTATGGAAAACAATATGGTGTTACCTCAAAAAATTAAAAATTAAACTTCCATTTGACCCAGTGATCCCACTTCTAGGAATATAACCTAAGAAGCCTGAAACACCAATCAGAAAGAATATATGTACCCCCATGTTCATAGCAGCACTATTTACAATAGCTAAGATCTGGAAACAGCCCAAGTGTCCATCAGTAGATGAATGGATAAAAAAGCAGTGGTACATATACACAATGGAGTACTATGCAACGGCAAGAGAGAAAGTTCTCTTATCCTTTTAGACGACATGGAGGGACCTGGAAAGTATTATCCTAAGTGAAAGAAGCCCAGCAGAAAAAGACAAGTACCACATGATCTCACTTATATACGGAATATAATGAACATAACAGTCTGAGGAATACAGTAGACCCAGAAACATGGAAGTACGGCACAGACTGACATCCCTCAGAAGAGGGGGTCGGGGGGTGGGAAGAGATAAACCACAGAACTTATATGCATGTATGCATGACCAATGTACATGGACAACTAAGCTGGGGACGGGGCGGGGGTGGGTTGGGAAGGGGGGTGCCAATGGGGTAAAAAAGGTAAAATATCTGTATCAAAAAAATAAATAAAAAAATTTTAAAAAAAGAATAGAAAAACAAGACTAAGAATTTATTTGTTAAAGAAAGAGAAACAATGTTAACAAACTTTTTATTACACTGTTTAAAAAAAAGAAGAGTAAAGTAAAATTAGAAATAAAAAGGAAAATATTATAACATATCACAGAAATCAAAAGGATCAGAAGAGATTACTATGACTTATTATATGCCAAAATTGGGCAACCCAGAAGATATGGATAAATTCCTAGAAACATACAACCTACTAAGTCAAAATTGTGAAGAACAGAAAATCTGCACAGACCAATTTCAAAGGAGATTGTATCAGTAATCAAAAAGCTTCCAACATATTCAAAGCCCAGATGACTTCACTGGTGAATTCTACCAAATATTTAAAGAAAAAATAATGCCAATTCTCATCTCATCCAGAAAATTGAAGTAGAGAGAACATTTACAAACTCATTTTGAGTTCAGTATTTCCCTGATACCAGAACCAAAAATAGAAGGGAAAAAAAAAGTTTTAGGTCAATAAATCTGTATTGAAAATGCTTTTAAATCTAAGACTATTTTAAACCAAACAAGTTATAAAAATAAACTTTAAATAATTCTTACTAAGTTTTCTTTTTCATAAAGGGACTGTAGTAAAAAAAAATGCTCAAAAGACAATAGTTATAAAAATATACTGAAATACTGGTTTGCAGATAGAAAAAAAAAAAAAGAGGAAAAAAAGAGGACATAGATCATGATTAAAGTCAGAAGGTTTTGAAACCAATTCTGAGAGAGTTATAGACAGTCCAGTTGATTTAACAGAGGAAGAAATTTCAGAGAATCATTTGGGTCTACAGTTATTAATCAGGATTTTGCAACAACATTAAATTACTCTTTGACTCTTTGATGCAGTACAGGGTCTCCTGTTTCATGGGCGAGCACAGAGAAACCTGGAAAATACAATGCAAGCAAGGCCATAAATATGCTACCTGCCTAAATTGTTTTACCTCCTATCTTATATTATCAATCTTTTTAGTAACTAATCATATTTTATTTTTAATATAGTTGCCCCAGTTGAAAGGCTGAAACCGGCAAAGAGTTGTTTGCAGTAGATACAGAGAATAAATATTGTCCTATGGTCTGTTTCTATTTTCTTTGCTGTTACCTTGTGTATACTAGAAATATTTATTAATATCCCTGCATTTTAATTTACCTTTTCCTTAGGGGAGAAAACCTGGGACAGAGAAATGTAAGATTTAGGAGAAATTGGCAAAAAAATAATTTTATTGCACAATACAGTTTTTATATTGAAATGGTTTTTAATAAGCATATATGCAAAGCAAATAAGATGACCATTTTTGCAGAATCTATTAATTTAGTTATCTATAATACTATTTGTATTTATTCACTTTTTACTTTCTATTTAATTTTACAAACATATACATGAAACTTAAAGAGGGGAGATAACAGTTTTTGAATAATCTGTGCCTAATATCAGAAGGCATGATGGCATGCTTAAACCTCTCATTATTTTATATAATTCACTTTGTAATCTATCATTCTCAGATAATCACATAAAACTATTACTTTTGTTAAATCAAAAATGGTTAAGGCATTATCTTCTTAAAGTTACTAATAAATCCAGGCATGAAATTACTTCAAGATAACTATCTAAAATTTTACAGTGATCATTATGCTGCTGTATGAGAATAGCATTGAGGTTAAATTAATAATCACAGGCTTCATAATGGTTGACAAAGATCTATCTTTCTAACTGACGGGTAATGTGGATTGAGGAAAAGCATGCCCAGGTTTGACATCCAAAACAAAACAAAACAAAAAAATCCATAAGTAAGTAAAACCTTAGAAGACAATTAGGCAAGCAATACTGTTATTAAGACTGTGAGAGAACTTGAAACATAATATCTGTGGTGAGAGACTGAAGCATTTACAATTAATATAACTGAGGTAGACGAGCCTTCAGTACTTATAAGATCCACAGTGGGAACTAGTATAATGGTAGCTAAAAGGAAATGGAGATGAAAATAATTTGTGTAAAGAATAATCTTAATTAATCCACCTAATTTGGGATATGTCTCCTTTCAGAGGACATTGAAAAATCCTAGGATTGTTCAAATATTTGGAGTGCAAAAGAAGGGAAAGTTTTGGATGAATCACAAAGGATTCCAAAAGAATATTTTAAATATGGGAAAGAATTACAAAAACAACTTCATTCTCATAAGAAGATTTAAAACAATTAACAAAACAACTTTTAGAGAAGGCTTAAATGGTAACATTCTGGGAAATTACAGCTGTTCTATAGCCACACGTCATAGGTAGAATATGTGGTTGACATTAAGAAAAATAGCAAAAAATTGAATGCATATTTAAACAATTTCTAGGGTTTCATTAGGACCTGGAGCTTTAGATAAATTAGATGAAAAGAATACAGAGATTGTATTTACAATTGCATAGAATTTACAGTGGATATGAGTTAATAGATTTTCATATAAAACATATTGTATATAACTGACCAATTATATTTTATCTTCCAAAAGAAGAAACATATATTTTTATACAAAGCAATGATGTTTTGCATCCATAGAAAAACTTCATGACAAAAGATAAGATAAAAGAGAGGTGAATATTTAAAGCTTTCATTTATAAGAAAAGTTATGTTTCCCAACATGTTATGAAATTGACACGAATAACACTATTTCTTCAAATATGTATTGCTTAACTCTTTCATGTACATATCTGTTTTCCAATTTAAGTTGTTTAACCATGGCTTTAAGTCTTCCCTTGGAATAACGTTCCACATTTCCCCATGACTCTCCTCTATATTTTATTGCATGAACCAGAGTAAAACTAACCATGGAGCAATCCAACAGTTCCACCATCTATAATCTCTGACTTTGGCTGCTGTTACAAACATGTGGATTCATAGATACCATCCTCATTTCCTAGTACCAATAGGACAGAAAATAAATAATACCACACTGATCATTCCATGTTTACAAATCAAAGCCTAAACCCATCATATCAGCTGCTTATTCCATCTTTCATGTGTTCTCTTTGTTGACATCTGTGATGGATTAACTAATAAACTTCCATATTTTTCTATTCCCAGAATCAAAGATCCCAAAGTCATCCTTACATAGAAGGTTTCTTGACTTGTATTGTCAAATCAGTGTTCAACAGGGAGTCACCAAAGTTTTTTTGAGTACACTAGTATATTTAGGGATAAATAGCTCTTAGAAATCAGCCCAGTTGCTATAAGAAGAAGGATAGATTGAAGGGAGAAAAGAATAGCAACAAAGAAACCAATTAAATTTGATATGAATTGTTTAAATGCATGCATTCGATTTAAAGCTGCATTCTATGTTTTTGAAAAAGATGGTGTTAGGAGAATATAAAAGGGGGTGAACTGGAAGCAGTTGAAAATAATTGTGAGGCACACAGATCTACTCTGTTTCCTGATGCTCCTCTACTCTCTTGATACTTGAAGAATGAATCTCTGCTAGAGGTTCTTCCTTGATCCAATCCACAATGATAGCCAGAGCAGCTAATGGGGAGAGTGAGACAGAGATCAATCATACTTTCAAGTGGCCAAAAAGCCTACCTACAGGTTAGGGACTGTGGACTTGTACTCCTACTTAAAGGTGCATGTGATATGTGTGTTGATAGGTAACTTTATATTAGAAATGCAGCATTATGTTGAATAATTATATAATATGATGAATTTGAAAAAAATATAACTTAAATAATTGAATCCTGAGTCTTTAGAAGAATGGTTTTATTAGCGTCTATTATGTTTCTTAATCTATGTTTTACATAAATGAATCATACTACATTCCCTTTTTCAATTTAATAAAATAATAAATGTTATCTTTATACAAACAAGGATTTGTTTATTTTTACTGGCTGCATTTTTCTCACTTCTATCTAATTATTTAACAAAATAAATGAAAAAAATATATTTTATTTTATTGGTTTCAGAGAGCTATGACCCAAAGCAATTATTTTCTATACAAATGAATAATGTGTTGAGACGAGGCTAGATTCTTTGGTATTGATAGATTCCTGAGACAGAGCCTAGATGAGCGGGAGATCTGAGAGCAGAGTCTGTGCTCCTCAGACCCCAGAGTAGATTTTGGAATGTGCTAGTTCCTTAAATGAGTATGGTAGTAGGGGTGTCTACACAGTGTGCCTGGCCAGACACACCCCTGAGATATGACCGAAGAGAACAAAGCTTTAGAATATGTTTATTGCACCTGAAGGCAGCAAAGATAAGGCACAGAGACCACAAATTTAAAAAGGAGAAGGAGAGAGGGGGAGAATGTCAGCAGTGTCCTGTGTGGACAAATTATTAAACATTAGTCCATAAGTAGGATGTCTGAGGGCAATAATAATACTGTGAAGACCCATTTTGTTCCTCTATCTGAGAACTGTTTATTCTCTAGAATGCCTACAGAAATTCAAAGAAAGATCATAGGACTCTAATTTAACAATGTGTAAAATGTCATATAATATTGAATTGAAGTTTTAATACATAATCAATTTTTGCAGACTGAATGTGTAGGGTAAGATTCACGCCATCTATCTTCCTGGTATAAAATAAAAAAATTAAGAAATATATATAATTATAAAAACATTAGATTTAAAGACTTTAATATTTCTATTAAAAGATTTAAAATTTCTTTTAGAAATATTATTCAGTTATGAAGTGTTTGACAAGGTTAGCCTTAGGAAATATTTGTGAACATTTGTCTCCTTTTCTTTTATTTTCAAAATTTCTAGACTCAGAACAAATCAGTGCTACTTTTGTACCACTACTTACTCTCCTACGAGATTCTTTTTATTAGAAATAAAAAAAAAAATCACACAAATTTATTCATACTACCTTGTGAATATTTAATCATTTTTTTTTTATCCTCACCCGAGGACATTTTTCCATTTTTTATTCAGGTAGAGTGGGAGGGAGAGAGAGGAACAGAGAGAGAGAGAGAAACATCGATGCGAAAGGGACACATCGAGTGGCTGCCACCCGCACAACCGACCAGGGCCGGGGACAAACTGCAACCAAGGTACGCGCCCTTAGCGGGAACCGAACCCGGGTCTCTCCAGACCGCAGGCCGACGCTCTAACCGCTGAACCAAACCAGCCAGGGCCACAATTTAATCTTTAATTGTTTTTTTTACCATTTAGAGACAAGCAAACCATGCAGTTGCACATAGAGACATGCAGAAGTGACCCCATGTTCGGTTCCCTCTTCTGTTCTTTCTTACTTGTCTGTAAGCTGGATGTAGAGTGTGCTGTGCACCTACCAAGAAGTGAAACAAAATCTGCTGAGATAGTTTTGTGCAAAGTTTTCCACTGTTCCTGTAGTTCACTCATCGGTTTTAAAAATGATTTTGCATTTATATAAAGATGAATGGCAAAATTCTTACTAATAAATCAAAACTTAAAATGTTCTTTAGTGACAGTGGTATTAAATAGCAAATAAAAATCACCATTAAAAGCTTAGAGACAGCCCTGCCTGGTTCTGAGACAGAGGAACAAAATGGGTCTTCACGGTATTATTTTTGCCCTCAGACATCCTACTTATGGGATGATGTTTAATAAGTTGTCCACACAGGACACTGCTGATATTCTCCCTCTCTCTCCTTCTCCTTTTTAAACTTGTCGTCTCTGTGCCTTATCTTTGCTGCCTTTGGTTAGAGCGTCGGTCTGCTCTAATCCAAAGAGTCAAGGTTTCGATTCCCAGTCAAGGGTACGTACCTGGGTAGCAGGTTCGATATCAACTCCAACTGGCATGCTATGTGGGAGGCAACTAATCGCAGTGTCTCACATTGTTGTCTCTCTCTCTCTCTCTCTCTCCTCTCCCCCGCCCCTTTCTCTCCCCTTCTCCCTCACTTCCACTCTATGTAATGATTAATAGAAAAACATCCTTGGGTGAGCTTTAACAACAAAAAAGCTTAGAGACAGTGGACGGAAAAAAAAACAAAAACACTTTATGTTTTAGTACATTTAACGGCATTTTTTCATAGTGTTTTCCATGTTTTGAAGGAACTTCAATTCTTTTTAAAAATTTTACACAGAGCATTGCAGATGACAAAACTAAACCGGGATTAACATGTAGGCATATTTTAAAACTTGGAAGAAAATATTTGCACAAATCCAAAATTCAAAATAATATACTTATAACTGAGAAAACTCAGATTTCAGCACACTAAAAAGAAGTTGATTTTATAATAAAATTATAGTACAAAGGTTAAGTATAGAACTTTCCTAGGCTTAGCTAGAAGGCACAGAGGTAGTATAATGATACTTTTCTTTGTACTTTTAAAAATTGTAATTTCTAAAACATCATAAAATAGCCAATTTAAATGATATTTTATTAATATTCTCTAAAAATGAGATTGAATGTGTCACTTGAATTGAAAGAATATGCTGAAGTTATAAGTGGAATCTGTATAATTTTAATATTATTGTAATAAATTTGTAAAATATTTATATTTATTTCAACATTGGGTAATAAAATTAATAAGCAGGCCCATATTTACTATCCTAGTTGTGGTTATAAATCAATTTATATGGCTCATATCATCTCAATAAGAATAAGAATACAAAGAGAATTGTTTGTATCAAGGCCTCATTGGCAGGGTAGGGAAAAATAATATCTTGGTATCGTTTTTTACATTTACCTTTAAGATAAGCAATTTTCTCATGTGCCAGCTAAAGAAAAAAAATATATTAAGTGGAGGACTCATATCTTCTACTTTAAAAGGAGGTTGGTCTTTTCCTCACACCCCGGCACAACAGACGGTAAAAATTTGCATAAAGATGTTGTCATTAAGTCTATCACAAAACATCAATCTGGTTTTAAAGTTTAATGTGTCACCCTTTGTGATAAGACTGTTAGAGAAGTGATGAGATGTTGCTGATGAAACAAAGTTTAAGAAAAAATATGCTTTGACCTTCAAAGAATCGTACTTATTGTTTTTTATTGCGTGTATTCTGCCATGAGCTCTAAAACAAGAAGGAAGTGGCAATACTTGCAGACATAGTAGATTTTTTTTAATTACCTGACAAGTCATGCAAGTAGTGAAATATTTCAGAACTAACAATGAAAAGAGGAGGTTATTATTTCAGATATCTAATTAAAGTGACCACACTTCTTAACTGACCAGGCTTAATTAGTTAGGGAAAGCATATTTTCAACTAGCTGGGTCAAGTCTTCAGGAAGACTATCATTGAATTAGGCCCCTATGGCTCATAAAACTGATTTTGAGGATTGTTAATTAAAAATCCAATAAAAGTAGAACTGGGTTTTATTATTGATGAATAGCAGAATACAGTGATACTTAGGTACTTGTCTAAATGGGGCAAAAAAATATTTAAGATTAATTAAATAGAGAAAGAAAGTTATATTTGTATCTTCACTGTTTTACTTGGGATGTGTAATTTACTTCCGTAACAGAAAACACACCTACTCTTACATGGATAGATAGTGACCATCAGAGAGTTAAAAAATGCACAGGGTGGTATATTTTCTTCTTGTCTAGGAGTAAAGTAGAAGGGCACAAACATTATTATGAGCTTCCAATGCTAATTGACCACAACAATAATTGGGTATGGAATAAAATTAATTATATTCTTTTCTCCCTTTGGATACACAAGAAAACCACATTTCTAAGCCTCTGTTGAAGTAGGTTTGGAAGCTGTAGACTAAGTCCTGGGCAATGGGATGTAAAGAAAAATGAAGCAAGCCACTTCCAGGTGGTCCTTTTAAAACATTCCATGTCTTGCTCGGCTGGTGTGGCTCAGCGGTTGAGAGTGGACCCATGCACCAAGAGGACATGGGTTCGATACCTGGTCAGGGCACATGCCCAGGTTGTGGGCCATATCCCCAGTGGGGGACATGCAGGAGGCATCCAATCGATGTTCTTTATGATCAATGTTTCTATTTCTCTCTCCCTCTCCCTTCCTCTCTCTCTAAAAATCAATAAAAATAAAATAAAACAAGCCATGTCTTACTTCTTTTTTTTTCTTTTTCCATAGGTCTCTGGAAGAGTTGGGATAGAAGTCACAGAGTCATTATTTAAGAGGGAAACTGCAGACACAGAGGTTGTAAGTACATAAATAGAGCTTTAATAGTAAATAAAAATTTAATAAGTCAAGACAATGGGACTTGGGAAGATATTACCATGAGATGGTCTAGTCTATTCAGATCAGTAAAGAAATTTACACAGACATAGAGTGTTGCACTCTTATAAGCTAAACTATTTCTCAAAGCATTGTTTCCCATGCCTCAGGCTGCAAGGTAACAACCACAGAAGGGCAGCAGGGCCACAGATGTCAAAGACTGGAGATTTGGAAGTTACCTACTAGAAGTATAGAGGCAGAAGTTATGCTTACACAACTTGATTTGTTAGAAAAGATAGGGAGTTAGGTAGGTGTTTGCAGTGTTTGTAGTCATTAACACATTTACAAAGAAATGGAAGAATAAGAGAGATTCTAGAAATTCAAGGCTTTCTAAGAGTGGGGGAGAATATTTCTGCAAAACAAAAAAAGAAAATTTATAAAAGAGGCCAGTGAAACAAACTTTATCTAATAAAGTGACCCAGAAATAAAGATCAAATTAAAGATGACCTTCCTATCTAGTAAGAGAATAAGGGAAGCATGGGCCAGAAAACACCAAGTAAAATACACTGGACATCTGTGACTGGAAAGGAATTTTAGGTGGCAGAGATAAATGGACCAGAAATTTATTAAGTCTTTGACCAAATAAACTATTAGTTCATCTAGAGAAGACGTTAAATCTTCAAGATTAAAAAAAAAAAAAAATCCCTGAGTAACCAGTTTCTTCTAGAAGAGGAAAAACTCATTGTAGATACCTCAAGGAATAGAATATCTCCATTCTCCAGTTCAGAGATGGCAGAGGAGAGCTGTGAATAAGCAGTTCTCAGAGATCAGAGATAGAGACCACAAAAACAGCAGGTAAAGGGTTGTCTCCAGTGAGCAGAATCAGTTCAATCAAGGTAATTCCTTCACTTCCAGTGTGCTGCCTGGGAACTTTAATAAACTCTCTTCCTGGTGGGATTCAAATTGTTTTTGTTGTCGATAGTGTATGCATCCCATTCTTTGCCTTTCCACATGGGAGCGATTATTGTGAGTACCCAGTGCCTGCCCCATCACGGCACATGGGGTGTGTGTGCTACAGAGGGGAAGATAATTTGTCTTTTTACTTTGTAGGTCTCTAGACAAAAAAGAGTCACATCTGGATCTGATGGCTCCTAGGGCCTTGGACTCTGAGCAATAATCAGTGACCAGATGGGACTTTATATTGTCTCTCGCAGGGAGGAATAAGAACGACTTATGTGTGAAAGTGAAATAAAGTGATTTGAAAACCAAATGCTCTGTCAAAGATAAGAAGATTATTCAAAGCACTGTCTTCTTGGGCACAAAGAAATCTGACCTTCCAAATCTTTGTGGCAGTTTTGCCAGACAACATGTGATTGAATTCTGACGGGTAGAATACAGGCATATGGGAAATAAAACACTTCAAGCTTTGGCCACAAGGATGGGCCCATTGTGCAACATTTCCCTGCCTGCTTTTGCCATTCAGCAGGGAGTTTGGAGGCTGTGAGTTCCATAGCTACATCTACACAGTGGAATGGCCTGATTCTTTTTTTTTTTTTTTTTTTAATCCTCATCCGAGGACATTTTTCCATTTTTTGTACAGATAGAGTAGGAGGGAGAGAGAGGAAGAGAGAGAGAGGGAAACATCGATGTGAAAGGGACACATCGAGTGGCTGCCACCCGCACGACCAACCAGGGCCGGGGACAAACTGCAACCGAGGTACATGCCCTTAGCGGGAACCGAACCCCGGTCTCTCCAGACCGCAGGCGGACGCTCTAACCGCTGAGCCAAACCGGCCAGGGCTGGAATGGCCTGATTCTTAAATCACCAATGAGAAAGGGTCTGTCTGCAACAGACTCTGATATGAATAGAAAATTAAACTTTGCTGTGCTAATACATCAATATTTTGAAATATGTGTAGTCCACTGTATCTTCTCTAATAAAAGGAGAAAGAATATTCATAAAACACAAGGGAAAACAATACTTAACACACAAAAAGACAAATCCTAACAAGAGTATGGCAATCAAATAACAGTGCCTCAAAGGCTCCATGTAATTGTCTTACACTGCCACTATAACAAAACAAGAAAAGTATTTTTTTCCTTGTGTCTCTGCTTTGGTGGGTGAAGAGAAGAGTAGTTTTGGCTACATGTTGGCAACAGAAGTGTGTAAGTATCAAATTGCCTCTTGCATTGGCAAAGGCTCAGGAATCCATCCTGAATTGAGGGATTATCCAGGACTCCTTTATAGACTAGAATAAATCTTTGCACAGAATTTTCAGTTCAATAACTGAAAAAATGTAGAGAGTAAATCCAAAAATTTATATTACCAGCAGCCTGCTGAGCCCTACTTTCCAAAGCCATCAAAACACAGAAAAGCAGGAAGGAAAAAAAAAAAATGCCAGTAGCTATCTGAAAAATGAAGGACTGATGGGAAAGATAGAGTGGACCAGAATGAGTGAGATAAACGAGAAAAAAGTCAAGAGGAACACAGAACACACGCTCAAGACAGAATATGAACATGCCATCAAAGAATATGAAAACTGTATTGAATATCTCAATCCAATAAAAGTAATCAGAGTAAAATAAGATGAAATAAAATGATAGCAACTCTACCAAATATACATCTTAAAGAAATAATTTTATTTACTTATTTATTTATTTTTAGGATTTTATTTTTGTATTTTTCTTAATTTTATTTTTGTTACAGATGTTTCTCCTGTTTTACCCCATTGAGACCCTCCTCCTCATCCCCCCTACGTCGTCCCCAGATTTGTGGTCCATGTCCACTGGTTATGCATACATGCGTATAAGTTCAGTGGTTTATCTCTTCCCTCCCCTGACCCCCTCTTCTTCTGGGGATTGTCAGTTTGTACCCTACTTCCATGTTTCTGGGTCTACCCTATTCCTCAGACTGTTATGTGCATTATATTCCATAAATAAGTGAGATCATGTGGTATTTGTTTTCTTCTGCTTGGCTTGTTTCACTTAGAATAATACTTTCCAGGTCCCTCCATGTCGACTCAAAGTAAAGAGATCTTTCTTTCTTACAGCTGCATAGTACTCCATTGTGTATATGCACCACCGTTTTTTTATCCATTCGGCTACTGATGGACACTTGGGCTGTTTCTAGATCTTAGCTATTGTAAATAGTGCTGCTATGAACATGGGGGTACATATATTCTTCCTGATTGGTGTTTCAGGCTTCTTAGACTATATTCCTAGAAATGGGATCAATGGGTCAAATGGAAGTTCCATTTTTAATTTTTCGAGGTAACACCATATTGTTTCCCACAGTGGCTGCACCAGTCTGTATTCCCACCAGCAGTGTATTAGAGTCCCCTTGTCTCCACACCCTCGCCAACATTTGTTGTTTGATGATTTGTTGATGGCGGCCATTCTGACAGGTGTGAGATGATACCTCATTGTTGTTTTAATTTGCATCTCTCTGATGATTAGTGATGATGAGCATTTCTTCATATGTCTCTTGGCCATTTGTATGTCCTTTTTAGAGAGGTGTCTGTTCAGCTCCTCTGCACATTTTTTAATTGGGTTCTTTGTCTTCCTTTTGTTGAGTTGTATGAGTACACTATATATTTTGGAAATTAACTCCTTATCTGATATATCATTGGCAATGATGTTCTCCCATACAGTGGGTTGCCTTTCTATTTTGATAGTTGTTTCTTTTGCTGTGCAGAACCTTTTTAGTTTGATGTAATCCCATATGTTCAATTTATTCATTTGTTTCTGTTGCCTTAGCTGATGTATCCATGAAAATTCTGCTGCATATGATGTCTGAAATTGTATTGCCTATATTTTCTTCTAGAAGTTATAGAGAAAACCCAAATACACAAAATCAGAAATGAAAGAGAAGTAACAACTGACACCACAGAAATACAAAAGATTATTAACAGCTACTATGAACAATTATATGGCAACACGTTTGACAATCTAAGTGAAATGGACAAATTTCTAGAAACACACAGTCTCCCAAAACTGGACCAGGAAGAGATAGAAAACTTGAACAGACCAATAATAACTAAGGAAATTGAAGAGGTAATCAAAACTCTCCCAGAAAACAAAAGCCCAGGCCCGGATGGCTTCATGGTGGAGTTTTACAGAACATTCAAAAGAGAACTAACACCCATTCTCCTCAAAATATTTCAAAAAATTAAAGAAGAAGGAAGACTTCCAAACTCATTTTATGAGGCTAGTAAAATTCAAATTGCAAGACACTACAAAAAAAGAAAACTGCAGGCCAATATCCCTGATGAACATAGATGCCAAAATCCTGAACAAAATACTGGCAAATAGGATCCAGCAATACATCAAAAAAAGTATTCACCATGACCAAGTGGGATTCATCCCAGGGATGCAAGGCTGGTACAATATTCTCAAATCAATAAATGTAATACACCACATAAACAAAATGAAGAATAAAAATCATATGATCATATCAATAGATGCTGAAAAAGCATTAGACAAAATATGGCATCCATTTCTGATAAAAACACTCAGCAATGTGGGAATAGAGGGATCATATCTGGATATAATAAAGGCCATATATGAAAGGCCTACAGCCAACATCATGCTCAATGGGCAGACACTAAAAACTTTTTTCTTAAGAACAAGAACAAGACAGGGATGCCCACTTTCACCACTCTTATTTAAAAAAGTACTGGAAGTCTTAGCCACAGCAATCAGACATGAAAAAATAAATAAAAGGGATCCAAATTGGAAAGGAGGAAGTGAAACTGTCATTATTTGCAGATGACATGATATTATACATAGAATACTCTAAAGACTCCATCAAAAATCTACTAGACTTAATAAAAGAATTAGGCATAGTAACAGGATACAAAATTAATATCACAAAATTGACAGTATTCTTTTTTTTTTTTTTTTCTCACCCGAGGACATTTTTCCATTTTTTGCACAGATAGAGTGGGAGGGAGAGAGAGGAAGAGAGAGAGAGAGAAAGAGAGAGAGAAACATCGACGTGAAAGAGGCACATCGAGTGGCTGCCACCCGCACGACCAACCAGGGCCGGGGACAAACTGCAACCGAGGTACATGCCCTTAGCGGGAACTGAACCCGGGTCTCTCCAGACCGCAGGCCGATGCTCTAACCGCTGAGCCAAACTGGCCAGGGCTTGATGGTATTCTTATACACCAATGATGAACTCTCAGAAAGAGAAATTAAGGAAACAATCCCATTTACCATTGCAACAAAAAAATTAAGATACCTAGGAATAAACTTAACCAAAGAAGTAAAGGACCTATTTGCAGAAAACTACAGGACATTGAAAAAAGAAATAGAGGAAGATATAAAAATGTGGAAGCACATACCTTGTTCATGGATTGGAAGAATTAACATCATTCAAATGTCCATATTACCCAAAGCAATCTATATATTCAATGCAATCCCCATTAAAATACCAATGACATATTTCAAAGAACTAGAACAAATACTTCAAAAGTTCATACGGAACCAAAAAAGACCCTGAATAGCAACAGCAATCTTGAAAAAGAGGGACAAAGCAGTTGGGATCACAATACCAGATATCAGGTTATACTACAAAGCAACTGTAATCAAAATAGCCTGGTACTGGCACAAGAACAGGCATAAAGACCAATGGAACAGAATAGAGAACCCAGAAATGGACCCAAGCCAATATGCTCAATTAATATTTGACAAAGGTGACTAGAGCATACAGTGGAGTAAAGACAGCCTCTTTAATAAAAGGTGTTGGGAAAATTGGGCAGCTACATGCAAAAAAATGAAACTAGACCATCAACTTACACAAAAATAAACTCAAAATGGATAAGACTTAAATATGACCTGTGAATCCATAAAACTTCTAGAAGAAAATGTAGGCAAAGAAATAATTTTAATGAGGTACCTCGATGTAGGTATAAAGAAAAAGTAATCCCATATTAAGATATTCCGTAGGTACATGCTAATGAAGTAGAGAAAATAAACATGGATCAGAAACATGAGTATAAGAAAAGAGAGCCAGAGTAATACTTCCAAATAACATTGATTTAAGGAGAAAACATTTGAGTATAAGTAAACTTAAGTTTGCAAATGTTATAGAATAGATTCTATAATGCAGATATAATTGCATGGATATTTATAGCTAAATAACTTTAGTAATAGTGAAATACAATAAAGCAAATAAAGAAAAAAGAAAAAACACAGAATAAAGACCAGACTCAGTAAATAATTTGTACCTATATCAGAATACTGAAATAAAATAATAGGAGAAAAAATGAACTGAATCATATATTTAATTTTCTTAAATAAATTTACACCTTTTGAAATGTACCATTATTGAAAAAAGGACATATCCTTTCCAAGTGATGATGTAATATATTGAAAAATTAATCATAAACTGCTTTAAAACTTTATATTTCTTAAACAACTACCAATAATCATAGTATATTTTTTAAAGCGAGTGTAATAAAATCCACAAAACACCTGATGTTAGCATTTATTTTTCACTACATGAAAGTGAACTAATAATGTAAAGTGTTCTACACTGGGGATATAGTTCTTCAAATAATTTAAAGAGTGTTTTGTACATACATTTAATATTCTTTTAACATTATTTGTATCTTGCCATGGCCAGTGTGGCTCAGCAGTTAGAGCGTCAGCTCGTGGACCCAAGGTTTGTGGGTTCGATTCCCAATTAGGGGTATGTGACTGGGTTGTAGGTTCAATCCCTGGCCCTGGCCGGGGTCATGCGGGAGGCATCCAATCAATGAGTCTCTCTCACATGGATGTTGCTCCCTCCCTTTTCTCCTCCCTCCATCCCTTCCACTCTATCTAATAAAAGAATCAATGAGAAAATATCCTCAGGTGAGGGTTAACAACAAAATGACAAACCCACATTATTTGTATCTTAGTATATGTATAATTTATGCATAATTAGTTGCTATTAACAATTTCTAAAATGTTGATTAATAATAATTTATTTTTATTGATTGGGTTTTTTATGTATATATTTAATTTAGGTATTCCATGTGATATTTTATTAATTTCAACATTAATTTTATCTATTGACCTTTCTCCATTTTTCTAATAGTTTTTATTTATTTATTTATTTTACATTGTGTTTAAAACTTAGACTAATTGTTTTAAGGCCATCTTGTGCACATAAACAAAAGTTTTATTTATAATACTCTGTAAGGATAAATATTTTGTTACCATTTAGTTGTTTTGCTATTTTGCAAGTTTGGCCTTAATTTTCTTTTTCCCCAAATGTAATAGAGAAATATTTTTATTTTATTCTAAGAGCTGGCTATTTTATTATTACTACTAAAGGCAAGGCATACTGCAATGCACTCATTTTATGCTGTGCTTTAAAATATTTTATCATTTTTGGGCTGAGTCACTTTTCAATATTTGTTTGGATATTTGATTAATGATGGAATGAATGAAAAATTTTTGAATGAGAGCTTCACACAACTCATTAGAATTAATATTCCAAATAAAAACAAAATACAAAACCAACATTCACAAAATGAGTCATACTATGAGTCATACACATTTTTAAGTTTAAATCTATTTTTGAGTCATGGTGAAGAGGGAAAATAATAGATGACTCTTTACTAGTACTAGTTATATCTTTCTACCTTGCAGTCACATACTTACCTAATGTTCTTTCCCCTAAGATTATAATATATTATATATATATATGTCACAAATATCAAAACACCATGACCCAAACTGGTTTTAAATTATAGAACTCATATATCATATCACAATATAATCAGTGTTAAAGTGCTGCATTTTCATGATTAATTCTAATGACCCAAACACTTTCCAAATTCTTGCCTTCACATTCTCAGCATTTTCCAACTTTATTGAAGTATAATTGATAATTATAAATTATGTATAATTAAGATATACAACTTAATCATTTGGTATATATATCTATATACATCTATATACAGATATATAGATACATATACTACAATCAAAGTAAGCAACATATGCATCTGTTACTTTTATTTTCATAGTAAGAATACTCAATATCTACCTTCTTAGCAGATTTCAATCATACAATACAGTATTGTTAACACTAATCATATTGTAACTAATCTTTGTACCTTCTGACCAACATCTCCTTCTTTCCTCCTTCACCCCGCCCCTTGCAACTGCCATTCTACTCTTTGCTTCTAGAAGTGTGACTATTTTATATTACACATATAAGTGAGATTATGCAGTATTTGTCTTTTCATGTCTGGTTTATTTCACTTACTATAATGTTCTCTAGGTTCATCCACAGTCATAAATGACAGGATACAGCCTAAATGCCCATCAACAGATGAATGAATCAACACACACACACACACACACACACACACACACTCACACAGTGGGATAACATTCTCAACATTTTGAATCTATACTTATGGTTGTGAGGTGGTCTCACTAATTATAAGGAGTATGGGTTCACACAAAAATTATCAGTAGCAGGACAAATAAATTTTCTTTTTTTTTCATTCTTTTTTAAGAAAAAAAGTATTGTCTAAAATAATTCAGATGGACGTTTATGCTTGACACTATAAAATATGTTATAAATTTGATGTAGAATGATTGATGTTTTACCACTGATTATATAGTATTTCTGTGTTGGAATCCAATCAATAGCATGCCTTTTTCCTTCTTGATTCAGAAAAACAAAACAAAAAAAGTAAGAGTCAGGCAAAGGAAGATCTATTTACAATTTTCAAGTTGACGAAGGTAATAGTGTGTAATAGAACAAAAATGAGCTCCCTCTGATGACAGCCTAATATTGAATATAAATTCACTCACGGTCATTGGCATCACTGACCAATCCCATAGCAGGCTACCCTCTCCAAGGCAGAGAATGTAATGTATCTTACATGGAATAGCAGAAAGTCAACCTTTCTAGCAATCAAGCCGGTTCTGCAAAAGGGAGCAGGAGGAAATCTGCATTCTCAGTTCATCGTTGCAAATTTACCATTATATTAGGCACTTTGTTCTGGACCAACATGCACCTCTGTTTACCGAGTGGAGCCCCTTTTACATGAAAACATGAAGCTAGGCAAAAGAAAGACTTTCTGTAACCATATTCACTTTTAAGAATGGGATTGTATTTATATGTGTCTTTCACAAACTTTCAGGTAATGGTAACATTTCTTTCACTGAGAACATCAATATACACCTTTAATACATTGCCCATCAAAAAGCAGTATTTTATAGATAATTTTTGGTATAAACAAACACAAGTCACTACTTATATATTTTCACCTTCCTCAAAATATATTCTATCCCATGAGTACATATATAATATAAAAGGAAATGTATTTATTACTTTCTGTGCACTATGTGTACATTATATATACATATATATGTATGTGTGTGTATACAAAAGATGAATAAAGTTTTTGATAAATGAATATGCTTAAAAATGAGTCTTCAACAGATTATCTAATGACTTTTTTATCTGAAGAGTAGGAGATAAATTATCTACTGAAATGAGAATGAAATAATAATTTTGGACACACTAAGTAGTTTCTACATTTTATTAATTTTTATTAAGATAGTCAATTATTTTATAAACCTAAAGTATTCGTAACTTGCAATTGTACAGACATATAAAATATTATAATACTACTTTAAAAATATTTTAAGCTTTTTTTAAAAATATTTTTTGTTCAAATAGAGTGGGAGGGAGAGAGAGAAAGAGAGCAAGAGAGAAACATCGACGTGAAAGGGACACATCGAGTGGCTGCCACCCGCACAACCCAACCAGGTCCGGCGACAAACTGCAACTGAGATACGTGCCCTCAGGGGGAACCCAACCCAGGTCTCTCTGGAAAGCAGGCCAACGCTCTAATCTCTGAGCCAAACCGGCCAAGGCTATTTTAAGCTTTTATTAAAAAAATTGCCAGGTGAGTAGGTTATAATATTTCTCCCCTAAATTGTCAAATTCTAATATGTTATATGATGTCAACATAACTTGGAAAGCTTCAGCTTATTTGAAATACAGTAATTAAATCTAAGGTACAAAATATATCTATTTTTAAGTAATTGCTTTATAAAAAATATGTACAGTATTTTTTATTTCTTTCTGTTTCAGAGAAAGAAACACAAGGCTTTTTGCCATATCTTTATGAGCCTGCCAGAATATAATTATCAAAAAAGGCAAAACACAGTAAATTTCTAAACATTTAAAGTAATTTAAAATTAGATAGATGATAGATAGATAAATAGATATCATTGATTTGATCATGTATTATCGTCATTTTTATTGATTTGATTTTTTTTCTGGTAATACTTCCATTAAAAAGAAAATTACAATAAAACACATACTCTTGGATATACTACAATAATTGGCTAACTTAAGTTTTTTTAATCAGAATTTAATACTTATCCAAAGTCTATACACATCATTTTAAAATTAAGTATACATATGTGGTTTATAATTATGCAAAAGTTTTATTGAATTTATTGGGGTAACTGAATAAAGGCTTTATATAAATTCCAGGTGTACAACTTTATAATATGACATCTGTATGCTTTATTGTATGATCACCACCCAAAGCTCAGTCTCCTTTTTTCACCACGTATTGGACCCGCTTTACCCTCTTTGCACTCCCCCCCCACACACACACACTCCTCTTCCCCTCTGGTAACCATATTCTGTTGTCTGTATCTATGTGTTTGCTTTTTGTTTGAATTGTTTATTCATTTGTTGTGTTTTTTTTAATATACCACATATAAGTGAAATCATACAGTTCTTATTCGTTTCCATCTGACTTATTTCACCTAAAATAATATTCGCAAGATCTACCTATGTTGCAACAAATGGCAGGATTTCATCTTTTTATTGCTGAGTGGTATTACATTGCATATATGTACCACATCTTGTTTTTCCAATCATTTGTTAAAGAACAGTTAAACTATTCTTGTCAAAATTGAAAATATTATTACTAGATTAAGAACAAGTATCTTACTCAAACATATTGCTAATTACCATCATACGTATATTATTCACAGTAATATACTTGGTTCTTATTAATGATAAAAATATAACAATATTACCACCTTTCTGAGAATGTTCAAAATCTATTATTAGATGTATGAAAAATGTTATAGAATAAATAGTAAGTTTATGTTAAATATATGGCTTATGTAGACATTCAGAAAATAGATTAATTCCCATTAGAATGTAAATCCTTACGGCATGAAAATAAATTCTCTCCATTATATCTTCAGGCTTAGCATAATATCAAGCACACTTAGGCATATTTTATATACATGCCAAAATTAACAAAATAATGGTAAACTATAAGGTGAAGATAAATTTAATTTATGCATTAATGGAAGATTAGAATATCAGTAGAGCAGCAGCCTGCGAACAATCATAATTTTGATTATAGAGACTCACATTCAGAAAATAGTTTCCAAGTTTACATGGTGACTGTAATTAGAGACTGTCTTTTATTGGTCATCATATTGATACTTAAGTTTAGATTTAGCCATACTTTCAGTATAGCAGAATCAACATTATATTCTATTCCACTAAATTTTTTTTAAATACCTGTTTCAAAACAAATAAAATAATTATACATATAGATTAGAAAATATGTAATATTATTTAGTAATGCATTTCTTATAGAATTCAGGGAAAAAAATTGTTATACTATTTCTTCATATGAAGTTAAATAGTATAAACACAACAGTAACACATAGTTTCTCCCAGATATCAAAGATGAGAAAGCAAAATGGTATGAGTAGATGGAGCACAAGAAACAGTTTTAAAAAGCCAATCCATTTTAACATTGGATAATTATACATTACACTATATGTTAAAGACAATTACGCTTGAAATAAATTAAAGACATGTTATTAAACTGGCTTTAAAACGTTATACTGTAGTAAAATTGACATTGAATTGGGTTAATCATTCTATTAACTATTGGCATGACCTTTGAAAACTCTTTAACAGATCTTCCATGCCTCAAGATTCCAAGCTGTCAGAAAGAAGTATACATTAGACTATATTAAGAATCTTAGGCTTTATGAACCAGAGTCACATACTTCATAAACTGTTCTTTGCTATTAAGAATAGTGCGTTTGGAATCTGCATTAACTTTTTCTGGCTAATTAATTTATGTGTAAGGCATAACTTTATATTCAGAGATATGTGGCTTCATTGAATTTCAATTATTTCTACTTATACTAAACTAATTAGTTTTAACCCATTTTTTTTTTTTTGGCCTCATTCTTTTTTGAGTCTAATGAGTTAAAGTCTCCATAAAATTAAAGCAAATAAACTGAACAATTTACTTTGAAATTATTTGATCGGCACTACTGAAGTAGTCATTCTATAATCCATTATCTACATTTTATTTGTATTGGTTACTTTTTTACAAACATCCTACAAAGGAATAGAGATAGATTATTTGAGATGTTGAGCCTCAGTATTACATTTATTCTTAATTTTTAGTTCATTATTGACCTTGAGAAAATCCAACGTTAGTTCAGTTTTAACTTATCTTAAATTTTTGCATAATTTAATAATGTTTTGAAATCTCTAGTCTTTATAGAGGGTGATCCAATTTAATAATTTATTTAAAAACTAACTTTACACTCAATTTTTTTTATCTGGGATCTATTTCTATATTGCTGATGTTGTTATTTTGCTTTAATATTTATGTCTTTGTGCTTAAAAAAAATCAAAAGTCTCAGTGTAGGGTTCTAGTTAAGAAAGCGGCACACTAGCCAGAAATTTAAGGGGGAAATCCTAGATTTCATGAAAGATATAAAAGTTTTAAAAAATTCTCTACATATCTCTGGCTGACTGGAAAATCATAGGCACATAGTGGGAAGAAACAAGAGTCAATAGAGGAAGGTAAATTTAAGCACAATTTAAATTCTCTTGGCTCTTCAGATCCACTGGCAGAAACACTTACAGAGTAAATGCATGGTTGTTGCCCAATTATTGACTGAACACTTTAGAAGCCTCACATATCAGGGGAGAGTTCTTATCAAATAAGTTCAGACAAATTACAAAGATAAATACTTAAATAAAAACTAATATGGAATCCAGATTGCTACAACATGCTCCCCGAAATATGTTAGAAAAATGAGAGAGAGGAGAGAGAGAGAGAGAGAGAGAGAGAGAGAGAGAGAGAGAGAGAGGAGCTCAAAACAATATTTGAAGTAATATGGCTGAAAGTTTCCTATGTTTGTTGAAAAATATTAATCATAAATTTCAATGTGGTGATGAATTCCAAGTGAAATAAATGCAAACACACTCACTTACGGTACTTCTGACTTTAAAACAGAAAACGTCTCGAAATTTGCAAGAAAAAAATCTTTCACATTCAGAGGAATAAGAATACTAATTAATATCTGATTTCTTATCAGAAACTATGAAGGTCAAAACACAGTGAAATGATTGATATATTAAAAAACTAGAGAAACAAACAAACAAACAAACAAAAAATGTCAGCCAAGAATTCTATATGCAGAAAGAATAATCTTTACAATAAAAAAACAACAACAATGTGAAGATATGCCTAAAAATGAAAGTATGAACATTTGTTAGTAGCCTACCTAACTTACAATAAATACTATAGGAAACCTTTCAAGAAGAAAGAAAATTATTACAAACAGTAAATCAGATCTACATCAAGAGTTCGGAAATAATTATGATGGTTAATATGAAAGATGCACAAATACATGTTCTATGTACTTTTTTTTTTCATTTTTTGTTCAGATAGAGAGAGGAGGAGAGGGAAAGAGAGAGAAACATCAACATGAAAGGGACACATCCAGTGGCTGCCACCCACACAACCTCAACCAGGGCCAGGGTTAAACTGCAACCAAGGTACATGCCCTTAGCGGGAACCTAACCCGGATCTCTCTGGACCGCAGGTCGACACTCTAACAGCTGAGCCAAACTGGCCAGGGCCTATGTACTTTTAATTTTTCAAAAAAAATTCTGTGTAAATTAGTAGTTGTAATATGCTATTGTTTATTATATATGTAGTAGTTATAATACTCTATTGTTTGGTCTATTATGTATATGTATATATGTAGGGAGAGGTAATATATATGACTATATATGACAGAGATAAACTAAAAACTATAATGGCATAGGAGCTATATTTTAGTAATTTATATTTTAATTTCTATAGCAAACACACACATAAACTATTCTATCTCACACTATCATTTGAGAAAGAGAGGAATGGAGAGAGAGAAGCATCAATGTGAGAAAGATACATAGATGGGCTGCCTCCTGCATGCGCCCTGCTGGGGATCGAGGCCACAGCTGAGGCATGTGCCCTGGCTGGGAATCAAACGAGGACCTCTCTATCCACGGGGTGACACGCAATCCACTGAACTACAGTGACTGGGATGCCTACATTTTTAAATGTCACCATATTATTACTTATTGTGAACATAATTTATATAACCTTTTACATATTAATCCCTATATTAACCAAAGCTATTTCTACTATTTTTCTTTTATAACAACACCACATTAAACATTCTTTATATATGTATTTGTACCCATTTAAGATCTTATAAAAGTTTTATATATAATTGATAATAGACAATTTGTAAAGATTTTCATTTTGAAAAATATTTCTATTACCCCCAACACTAATACGAAGATACAAAACATTGTTTCCATTCTTTCCAAAATCGAGCATTATAAATTATTTACTATAACTGTAAATATAAGAACATATATTTTGTGAATATTTTTTCTTCTAATATCCAATCCCTGAATATTAGCTAGGTTGAAGTGGAATTATTTTTATTTGCATTGATTTTTGGTATTTAATTGTCTGTGAACTCCCTGTTTGTATCTGCTTTTGTCTGTTTTTGTTGTTTATTACAACTCTTCACTAATATTGTTAATATTGGCCGTATATATTTTCTCAACTGTTTGCTCTTTACCTTTACCTTAGTTATTAGTGTCTTTCATTGTGGAGCAATATTAACATTTTCTGTTGTTAAATGTGTCAATATTTTCCTTGCAGAATGGTTAGGACTACAGGCAGAAAAATCATCTGTGGGGTGATGTTTCTGAGAGCCCAGAGCTGTGCGCCCTTGTCGTGAGGAGAATGGCAGCTGAAATTGGTTAAATGTACAGGAACAACAGTATCCAGGGTGAGAACAGTGCACCTACAAAAAAAATTCCCAGTCAGGCACAATCAATCCTGGGAGGGGAGAGAAAATCTTCTTTGTGAGAACAATGTAAGCCTTCAAAATTTCCTGAGGTTGACAAAGAAAGGTGTAACGAAAACCAAACTCTGCCACTCTACATTGGGAATATCACAGTAGAAGACAGTGAAAATAAGTATATCAGCTATTAAAAGTATACCTATCATATATTACCTTATTTCATATTTCATCTATGCATTGATATGCCATAAAATATAGACAAATATCTATATATTCTGAATTAAATTTGGGGACATAAAGTTGCATAGTATGCACATTTTTAATTAACAATAGTTGTGAATCTCTGCTCATGTCATTGAGCATATATATTCTTTTAATTAGAATTTACTTTTTTCTAGACTTAATCATATCAGAATGGTAACTTTTCTATCTTTGGTAGTATTTCATTTATAGCAATGTTTATAGTGTTCTATTCATTACTGACTTATAAGGACTTAAATTTAATTTTAGATGATAATATATCTATACATAAAATTTTGTTGGGTGTTGCATAGATACTAGTTAAACTTAGTATGTAAGATATTATACCCAGGACTTAAGGCTCAGGATAGAGCTTTCTCTGGGCAAATATTTTACTTGAAATGTGATAGAGATGAAGACTACTTTCCGCAATTGCCCATTATGTACTAGCACTTTATTTTTTGAAATTATTTTTATTAATTTGTTTTTGTTACAGATGTTTCTCCTTTTTTGCCTATTGACACCCTCTTTCCCATTCCCTCTGCCCCATCCCCAGCTTTGTTGTCTATGTCCATTTGTTATGCATACATGCACATAATACAACAGCTAAGATCTGGAAACAACCCAAGTGTCCATCAGTAGATGAGTGGATAAAAAAGCTGTGGTACATATACACATTGGAGTACTATGCAGCTGTAAGAAAGAAAGATCTCTTATCCTTTGAGATGACATGGAGGGACCTGGAGAGTATTATGCTCAGTGAAACAAGCCAAGCAGAGAAAGACAAATATCACATGATCTCACTTATTTGTGGAATATAATGAACTAGACAAACTGATAAACAAAATTGACCCAGAGAAATAGAGGTGGGGTACAGACTGACAAACCTCAGAGGAGGGGGTGTTGGGGGCGAAGAGATAAACCAGAGAAGTTATAATAGTATTTTATTTAATCCAAAAAAATGTTTGGTTAGGTAAGAATTGTTCATCTACATCTGGTAGATAAATCAAATATATAGTAAATACTTTCATTAGATGTGAAACATGGTCCTCTTCATCATGATTTCAAAGAATTCACAATTCATAATCTTAACATCATTTCTGTAACTTTAGTATGCATCCTATTATTAAGGGGAAAGAAGAACCATTTATTTCTGTAGCATATTTTTGTTATGTTGGCCTACAAATTAAAATTTTGTAAGATGTGCAATCTTTCTGCTTTCTTTCATTTGAAATGTGAATCAGTGCTTTGTTGAGAGATGGTATCAGGTGAGTATATCTTATTTTGATACCCCAACACTTTCAACTACTCAGTTTCTGATATTTTTTTTTCTTCGTGGGAAGCATCAGAAGGCAGCATTGTAGGTGTCCTGAACATTTTTTCTCTGTATCTTTTTCAATTTATGGATCAAGCAGACTGTGGATTGTAATGTGGATATTGAGGAACGTGTTTTTCCACTGCCAGCTTTCTGCTATTTCCCTTGAGAGGCAGTTTAAAAATCATTGACCAGAACTTCCTGGTCTAGAGGAGCTTTGCCGATTAAAAAACATGTAGGGTTCCCAATGTGTTCCAGCATGATGTATATTAAGGGAATCATTCTCTTCTCACTGACTTTAGAAACCTGGACAAAAAAAACAAAACGAAACAAACAAACAAAAAAACCGCAACTTTTTGTTGTTGTTGTTGTGTTGTTGTTCGTTTAAAAAATTCCTTGAATTCCATGTTAAAGTCATATATAAGATTCTACCATCTATCAAGAAAACATGGACAATGGCTTTTTTACTTTATACAGTGACCACAGATACTGAATTTATATGTGCATTGCATTTAACCCTGAAAATATCCTTTCTCACAACTGTTATTGATCATCTTTAGGGCACCATCATCAAAAAAGGAAGTTACAATTGAGGAATATTTGATGATAATATTGTACAATACAATAATACTTCTGAGTTAAAATCTAGTAGAGAGGTTTGAGTAATTTTAAGAAAATGTTTGCAAAGCATATCAAATTGCTTTGAAGGAAGTTCAATGTAAACATAAATTGTATGAAAAGTGAAATACAGGTGGGATACTTACAGAGGATAAACTATTATTTTAGCTACAATTGTCTGCTGCATATATACTGTCTCGGCTTTCCGCTCTATAAAAATAAAGCATCTACTTTCTAATATTCCTCTGAAAATGCTAAATATATGCATATTATCTATAAAACATAGTTTAAATTTCTGAAAGTAATGTGTCTTTCAGTTAAATTAGAAATATTCACTTGGATTTATTTCAATTTAAAATTATATCTACATATAAAAAGATTGGTGCCTTATAATTTTGGGAATAAAATCCTTAAAAAAATTTTAGATCAAATTTTAATTTATAAGTCTATTTTCGCATATTCTTTTGGACTATAAATTCAGTTTTTCTCTGTTATATCTTTCACCTTATGTCACTGTTCCTGAAACATGTACTTACAATTATATAAATTGAATTATTCCAAAAATAAAGTTGTAACAACACAATGATTTTATCAAGGTTATTTTCACTTGAGCAGTGTTTGTTGCGGCAGCCCCAGAAATATATAGCACTACTGCATAGTGGATTCCATAATGAAGATGTAAAGGGCAGTGAACAAACAGCATGCATTGCAACTGCATTTTCCCGGTGAGATGGGAAACTGTATATGGAATGTTAATTTTTCAACTTGAAGTATGTGAAGGTTTATACAAAGATAAGGGCGTAAATTTATTACAAGAGTAGAGAGCCAACCTTCTAAAACATGGAGCTGTAAAAGACCCATTACTTCAGGAAGTGGCAGAATATTCTACGAGACTTGAGTGGACAATGAAACTGAAAACACAGTATGGAGCTGGGAGCTTTCAATACCTTGCTAAGGAGATTGAATGGAAAATCATGACTTTTTTACAATGAGTGAATAAGAGTGAAATCATTAGATATGGACTGATGTTTAGATAAATGAATATATTTTATATTATATGTGTTACACCAACCTAATGGATAAGTTGAAAATATATGTAACCTGGGTTACATATTAGCTTAAAACGAACTTGAGATTTCTAAACATCTTTGCATCAAATTATCCCATCCCAGGACTATAAGATATACAACACTACACTATAGTACACACCCTGCATACACACTCACACACACATCACTAACATCATCATCATAGAAAGATATGGTGGGAAATGCAGGTGATCAGGTTACAGAGTTGTCTACCAGTCTCAAAACAGCTAACAGCATGGTGGAGAAAAACATTTTCCCTTTGTATTTACATGTCCCTTTAGAGCAGAAACTTTTAAACATATATTTGCTATGTCATTTTGTCCTCACAACTATCCTGAAGTAGACGGAAAAACAGACTAGATGCATTATGCAGCAAATTATAAAACTATTTGCGCCCTATTCTTCATCTACTCTACTTTTACTGTCTTTGCTTCTTTAAAAGTTAATAATGAAGTCAATCTTTGAATACAAAACCATTTTGTTCGAATAGACATTTGATTTTATTAATTAAATGGATAAAAGCGACTGTAAAAAATATTCACAGCATTAGATTAACTTTGGACAATTTACATAATATTTTGTTTATTAAGAAAATGTTCAGACAGCAGATCTTGCATATTGTATACATTTTCTATGACTCTGTAACAAACAACCACAAACTTGGTGGCTTAAACAATACACATTGCCCTGGCCGGTTTGGCTCAGCGGTTAGAGAGTTGGCTTGCGGTCCACAGGGACCCAGGTTCGGTTCCTACTAAGGTCATGTACCTCGGTTGCAGTTTGTCCCCAGCCCTGGTTGGGTCGTGCGGGTGGCAGCCACTCGATGTGTCCCTTTCACATCGATGTTTCTCGCTCTCTCTCTTCCTCTCTCCCTCCCACTCTATCTGAACAAAAAAATGAAAAAAATATCCTTGGGTGAGGATAAAAAAAACAAAACAAAACAAAAAACAATACACATTTGTTTTCTCACAATTTAGGAGGCCAGGAGTTTGATGTCAGTATCACTGGGTTAAAACAAGGTGTGTTGGCAGAGCCGCAGTCCCTATGAAGTCTTAAGGTAGAATTCATCCTTTGCTTCTGCCTGCTTCTGATGCTGCCAGATTCTTTGGTTTGTGCCACATGACTCTAGTCTCTGCTTCCATACTCAAATTGCCTTCTTTGAGTATGTGTGTGCAATCTCCCCCAAGTCTCCTTATAGATACATGTCATTCCATTAGGGATCATATCCAAATAATCCTGGATAATCTCACTTCAACACTTTTTTAAAGTCATTTCTTCAAAGGCCAAATAAAGTAACATATACCTTGTTGTATATGCTCATGGTACTAGGTCCTGATGTCCTTAGGGGACAGAATATTCTTATTTTGCTTCCTATAGTCTTCTTTCTGGCCTCCAAATGTATGCCCATAACACATGCAAAATATATTCACCCCATACCAACATCCCCAAAGTCTCAACACACTAAAGCAACAATTTTTAACCTTTTTCATCTCATGGCACACATAAAGTAATTTCTAAAATTCTGGGGCACATCAAAAAAATATATTTTTTGTTGATCTGACCCACAAAAAATAAGTATCATTGTTTATTCATTCACACCAGAAGGCTATTGTTACAGTGGCTGCTGTTATTCTTTTTTATTTGACAATCTGAGAGAAAAGAAGTCAGTGCCCCTGACTCAATAGCCAGGTACCATATGTTTTAAAAATCCTTTCGGCACACCAGTGTGCCTGCCATGGCACACTGGTTGAAGATCTCAGCACTAAAGCATTAACATAGGTCCAAAATGTCATCTAAATACCATCAGTTCAAAAGTCCCAAATACCATCATCTCACTGATGTATATCAACCATTCAGGCCTCATAAAAGGTGTCCAGCCACACCATTGGCCTTCTTTCCAAAGCATGCTTTTCTATCAGTTATCTCCTAATTTTATCACATTTTTCTATCTGAATACATTGGGAATTTCCCAATTAACTGCGGGTTTAGTTTTGCTGAACAGATTTTGTCCTTAATTTATGTCTGCCTCCTACTCCTTTTTTTTCTCTAAGAGGCTACACCATCAGTACTTTGCTGGGAAATCTCCTCAGCTACATGTTCAAGTTTCTTGCTTACAAATTTCACATTTCCAAGCAGTTGTAGGGTACAGTTAAGCTAAGTTTCCTGCTGTTATATATATAACAACGACTGCCTTTCCTCCAGTTTTCCGTGACATATTTCTATTTCCTTCTGAGCTCTCACCCAAAGTGCCTTTAATCTACCCTTCTACCAGTAGTCTGTTTATGCAAATCGATCATTTGCATGTTTTCTATCATGTGCCTCAAAATTCTTTCAGCCTCTACCCATTATCCAGTTCCAAAGCCCCTTCGCACTTCTCAGAAATTTATTATTTAACATCTCATATCTCTATACAGAAATCGACATTCATTTTCTATGGCTTGTGCAACAAATTACCACAAGCTAGGTGGCTTTAAAGAACATACAGTTATTGTCTCATAGATCTGGAAGCCAGAAGTTCAAAATTAGTGTAACTCAGCCCAAATTAAGGAATTGGCAGGGCTTCATTCCCTCCAGAGGATCTACAGGAAAATATATTCCATGCCTCTTCTAGCTTCTAGTGGCTGCTATCATTCCAGTCTGTGCCACATTAATTATTTCAGTCTCGGCCTCCGTATCACTGCACCTTCTCTCTGTGTGTATTTCAAGCCTACGTTGCCTCCTTTTTATAAAGATAAATGTGATTGTATTTAGGTCCCAGCACTTCAGATCCTTAATCACATGTGCAATAATATAATTTCTTTTCTAAATAAGTGAACATTTACAGGTTCCAAGCATTAAGACTGCATAACTTTAATGGACATTATTTAGCCAGCTACACATGTTTACATACCACTGCTTTCAAAAAGCAGTTTTATTTTACTTAACATCATAATAACTTTGCTATTCCAAAAGTTTCCTTTTTTAAATTAAGTTGTGATCTTAATTATTGAAATAAAGTATGTTTTTTCATAATTTTCAAGTTAGATATCATTTAAAGGATTTTAGAGCATGTAGTACTTTCTTGTCTGATTTTCTTATTAATATATAACACAGGCTTTCATTAGAGTAATGACATTTTCTTAGTGGGATATTAGACATTTTTGCATTCTATTTTCAGGCATTCAGTAAATGGTTGGTGATGTAATTATTATTAAAGACATAGATTATTACAATATAAGATGGAACATTCTATTTATATTTTAAGATACATGGTACTTCATTGTCTTCTGCTGAAAGCGACAGCTAGAACATCAATGCATATATTTAATATTCTCTGTTAAGAAACAGGTTATTGCAAGAAAACCTGCTGATTTGAAGCAATAGGCTAATACAAAAACGTAGCAATTATAGATGCTCTATGCTGCAGAAATTGCCAGTCCCTTGTATTTTAGCTCATTATACTGCAGGATTCTTCAAAGGATGAAATGAGTCTCTACCACTTGCTCCTGTGGAGTGAAGCTGTTGCAGTTTGATTTTGGAAATGACACTTCCAAAGGTTTAACTACTTGTATTTGAAATGCAGATACTCTCTCACAGATCTGCCTGGCCACACTATCTGCTTATCATAATTGAACATGCAGTTTGAATCACTTAGGAAGTCTGAACCAGAAGAAAGCAAGATTAGATCTGCTTGCTCATTAGTGAAATGCAAATGCAGAGTATTTAGATTCTTGTCTCAGGGATATAAGATTATGTGTCTTTGAATCAAAAGTGTCATAACACAAAATAGTGTAGGACATAATAGACTGCAAGCACATTGCTTGAGGTAAACTTCAGCTATGCCCCTGACTTGCTGTGTGACATTGATCAAGTTATTCATGTCCTTCTCAGTAAAATAGGAAAAGGGACTGTGGTCAATTTTGTCATTGTTTCCAATTATTTTCTTCTTTTCACAAGAGGCACATAACACCTCCTGGCACCATAGTGTTTGCGGTGGCCCTCCACACGCCTCCACTGTAGCATTGACATCAGGATTAATCGTGTAACTTGCCATTGACCAATAAAATGCAAATGGAGTGGCACCTACCACTGTGCAGCAGAAGCTGTATAAAGCATCATGAAGTTTTGCCTTCACCTACCCCACTTTGCCAAAGCCAGCGTGTCTTGGGTAAAGCTGACCTTTAAGCCTGAATCTCAGAATTAAGATACTGTGAAAAATAGATCCACAACCAACCCACAGACATGAAAAAGTATGAGCAAAATATAAAACTCACTCTTTTTTAAGCAACTAAGATACTGAGGGTTGTGCAGAGTTGCACATTACCTAGAAAAAGCTAAACAATAAAAGTATTTATTTAATGTGCTTTTTATGAGTAAGTTTCAGAGAAAGCAGTTGGTATCATGCCAGGTATATAGAAATATGAAGATATGTTTTATCATTATTACTGTTACTATTTTAAAATCCAAGGGGTGATGGTATGAGAGATTATCACATGTTAGATTTCAAAACATGTTTTTATTGATTTTTTTTAGAGAGAGAGGAAGGAAGGGAGAGATAGAAACTTTGATGTGAGAGAGAAACATCTATCAGCTGCTTCCTGCATGCCCCACACTGGGGATTGAACCTGCAACCCCAGGTATGTTCCCTGACCAGGAATCGAACTGGGACCTCTCAGTCCATGGGACAACACTAAATCCACTGAGCCACATTGGCCGGGCATCACATGTTAGATTTTAAAGCAGTAAGAAAAAAATCCTATTTCACTAGTTATAATGTACTACACTGAGTATAGGAGTGATAAGTATATTTTTTCCAATTCTACTGCAGAATAAAGAATAGAAATTGATTTTTTTGAAGGTGTGAGTTTTCAATACTCATGAGATTTACTAATTCAAGAAAATAAAATAATCTACCAAATCTTTCATATTTCATATTTCATTTGCTCCCTCCCCCAAAACAACAATAACAAAACTAGTGATTATGTTATTTCAGAGCCTATATTTATTCCCTGTTCTCCCCCAAAATAATAAGGTTTTGTTTGGAATAAGATAAAAATAGCTTTCAGTAATGTGATTTTTTTTTTTTTTAATAATCAAAATTACTCTTAGAAGGATTAGACTGCATTAGTCATATAGTATGCAGGAACACAAGAGGATTAAACTTTTTCTAGAAAGTCACAATGATGCCTTGTTCTGGGTCTAAATTGCAACCTTATCCTTAAACCTTATCTATTTGAAATGTAAGTTGCCACACTTGTCTTTTGAACATCAAGAGTCTCTTAAATACAGTTGATAATTCCAGTTGTATTTCATCTATTGTTCTATAATTTCGTGTGTATATAAACTCTAAGTATATCATTGGATCCTCATGAGCAGGAATTGATCCTTTCTATTTCTATTTGTCTAGAATTGTCCCTAGATGATGATCAAATTTAGTGTTTGGTTCAACTTTGCCCCACACATTAACAAATTACTGAATATGAAATGTTAATACCTGTCAGAGGAGAGGTGGGGGCTGGATGAAAGGTGGTGAAGGGATTAGCCAAAATACATCTAGGCATAAACCACAGACACAGACAACAGTGTGCTGATGGCCAGAGGGGAAGGAGCGGCTGGATTGAGGTGGGCAAAGGCCAGGAGGGGAAATGGGGACATCTGTAATAGTGTCAACAATATAAATAAAGTTAAAAAAATATTAGGCAACTAAAAAGAAAAGTACTTTATTTCCTCATTCTTCAGCATCTTTGGTTCCACTAATCACCAAAATCCATCAGCCCAAGTTGCTTGATGGTCTTCTTATAAAGGAGGCATTTCTGGATTTCCAAAAATAGAAATTGCTTTTGGTACCATTTTCTTTCTATTGTTTTCATTAAATGTAAACTCAGTGATAAGTCAAATAAATATTTGATTTACAATTAGTCCTTATTGAAAGTCTATAATCAATGTAACAGTAACTTTATAGATACCATTGATGTGGTAGCGTCAAATGCCAGCTGAAATTTTTGACTTGCCTGGCTGCCATTTAGCACTAATAAGTAAAAATCAATTGCATTTATCCAAGGTCAATTGTATTTTTAAAAGATTTTTATTTATTATTAATATATGTTGAATACCAATATTACACAAACCATTACAAGTAAACTAAGCTTATATAAAATGAACATTTGATTACTAAGCTGCATAAAAGAGACTAACATGTTGATGTTAGTTAATATCTGTAAAATAATTATTTTGTTCAGGTGGTATGTTAAGAACATGTATTTTCTTATTTAAACTAAGATAATGACACAATATAGTAGATATTATTATGATTCCTGAATTATTCAAGAACCTTCACTTGATCAAGTCCATATAGCTAGGACTTTGCAATCAACAGAAGACATGTTTATATCATTGAAAACAGGTTTATATCACAGTAAATTCTGAGTTTTAAATATTACAGTGTTTGCCTTCTTATATTTCATTCATGAAAGGCTTTGGCTTTTGTTTGCTTTGTTTTTATAGTCCAGCTTGGACTCTGTGGCAGATACCAATCTAAGTGCTGGAAAACAGTGAACAAAACAAAACTAGCAAAAAACACCCCAAACCTGCTGGCCCTCATGTTGCTTATTTTCCACTGATAATGGGACCCCTGATAAGACAGGGAGGAGCAAACATTTGTGTTTCTGAAACTACAAGTTCCTTAGTTTATATATCACCTAATATTTTCTTTGTTATTTATAATAGTAAATAATGCTGCTATGAACATAGGGGTGCATATATTATTCCAGATTGGTGTTTCAGGCTTCTTAGGATATATTCCAAGAGGTGGGATCACTGGGTCAAATGGCAGTCCCATTTTTAATCTTTTGAGGAAACACCATATTGTTTTCCATAGTGGCTATACCAGTCTGCATTCCCACCAGCAGTGTGCTAGAGTCCCCTTTTCTCCACATCCTCACCAGCACTTGTTGTTTGAGGATTTATTGATGGTACCATTCTGGCAGGTGTGAGGTGATATCTCTTAGTCATTTTAATTTGCATCTCTCTGATGATTCGTGAGCATTTTTTCATTTGTCTCCTGGCCATTTGTGTGTCCTGTTTGGAGAAGTGTTTATTCAGGTCCTTTCCCATTTATAATTGGATTGTTTATCTTCCTTTTGTTGAGTTGTATGAGTACTCCACACATTTTGGATATTAATCCTTTATCTGATGTATCATTGGCAAGTATGTTCTCCCAGAGAATGGGTTTCCTTTTCATTTTCATGCTGGTTTCTTTTGCTATTCAGAAGCTTTTTAGTTTGGTGTAGTCCCATTTATTAATTTTTCCTTTGTTTTTCTTGCCCTAGGTGATGTATCATTGAAAATTCCACTGATGTCTGAGATTTCTCTGCCTAGGTTTTCTTCTAGAATTTTTATGGTTTTATGGGTTACATTTAATATCTGGAAACAGCCCATGTTGCCCATCAGTGGATAAAAAGCTGTGGTACATATACACAATGGGGTACTATGCAGTTATAAGAAAGAGAGTTCTCTTACCCTTTGAGATGAGATGGAGGGACTAGGAGAGTGTTATGCTAAGTGAAATAAGCCAGTCAGAGAAAGACAAGTACCACATGATCTTAAAGAGAAAGACAAGTACCACATGATCTCACTTATTTGTGGAACATAAACAAAATAAGCTATAGATCAAGAGAGATCCAGAATCATGGAAGTAGGGAACAGACTGACAAACCTCAGAGGGGTGGGAGCTGGGAGGAGTGGGAAGAGATAAACCAAAGAACTGATATGCGTATATGCACAACCAATCGACACAGACATTAGGCTGGGGAAGGTAGGAGGCAGACGGGAGCATGAAGGAGGGGGCCCATGGGGATAAAGGGGCAAGGGCATCTGTAATACTTTCAACAATGAAAAAAAGATTAAAAAAAAAAAAAGTACAGATGTGACACCCACACGCTAATAATTAATTTCTGAATCGATTGTGGTCTGATTTTACTGGAAAAAGACTATGTGAAACAAATATGCACAGAATAAATAAATATACTTCTTAAATTAAAATAAATTAAAAAAATATTTAACAAAATGGGCAAAGCCTGTAGTAACTTGACCAGGTAAAGGGATGAGACAGGGGATCTAAAACACAGGGTGTCCTGGGACAAAGATATAAATGGCACATGATTTATAGGCAACAACACCACCAAAATCTGCTTGAATCCAGCATTTTGGAAAAGGTAAGAATGCACCGTTGTGATAAGAATGCTGGACGTGAAGTATGGTGCAGACTCTGAAATTTTATAAGCAGTTGAGGGATGATCAGATTTTTGTTCTAGAAAGATACTTTGGGTGATGAGGGAGAGTTAGGTAATGAGTAAAATAGGGGCAGTATCATAGGTGTGACACTGGGAAGACATTATTTGGCTACTACCAAAGTCAAAGTGTGGCTTTCTGGTTCGGAATTCAGATAATGGTAGTGGAAATGGAAACTGCTGTGACACAGTCTTAAGCAAATGAATAAAACTAAATTTATCCAAAGGAATGTCAATAAAGATAGATAGCAGTGCTTTTGAAAATAATTTTCTTCAATGATGGTAATGTTCTACACATCTAGACTGTCCTATACAGTAGCCAAAAGGCACAATGTGACAGTTAAGATTTAAAATGTGGCTAATTATTTCTTTTAAATTGAAATGTTATAACCTATATATCTTGTTGGCTGGAGCAGGACTACATTGTAGGTGAAACTAAACTCAATGAAAAAACTAGGAGGAAATAGAGTAGTAAAAAAAGTTAAATAGGGTCTGAAGATTAAATATGAAACAGTAAACATTAATTGTTATAAAAGCCAACAACAATAAAGGGTAAAATTGGAAGGAAAGTACTAAATATAAACAGATGATAGATAAATAGATAGATGATAGATAGATATATAGATAGATGATAGATAAATCTATATCTAAATATATATAGATATATATATTTGTAATATATATATATCTGTAATATATATATCTGTAATATAGATATAAGTAGAGATTAATGACTAGAAATAGAAATATGGGTGAATATGGAACCTAAAATCATTCATTCAAGGAAGGCTGAGGAAAAGAAATAATTAAAAATCAATTCATGAGCATAAAAGATGGTGGCGGGCAGGACCGGAACAAGGGTGAGTGTATGCGTGTGTGAGTGGACACGAGTGTAGATGAGGGACCTCGAGCAGTGCAAACATGGCACAGAGGCACCTTGTGTTGTAGATGGAGAGCAGCCAGTTACCATGGTAAGCAGCTCATCAGGTCACTTCTCCTTGCATGGCTGAAAGGCCCAGCCATTTGGGAAGATCCCTGGTCTTCTCTGGGAGGAGGCAGTGGGGAGAGGCCAGGGCATAATGACCTGAGTCCACCAGAGTGCTTTGCACCATCAGACCAGTGGACCCCACTGTGTCAACGTTGGACCAGCGCACAGTAGTGGTTCTGTTGAGGTGCCTGCTGCATTAGCTGAAACCAACCGGAGCCGAGCACCAACCCCACAGCAGCAGCCTGATCAGAGCTGAGTACCATCCCCAACAACAGCACTCTCCTACAGGAGCTGAGCAAAGCACTACCCCCAGCTTGGGAGCCTAGCATCTTCCCCTATGGGTAGTAATGACTGGGCAGGAGTGGAACCCCACCCCCAACAGCCGCTGAGGCTCAGGAGCTGAGACACATCGCCAGCGGCAGAGGCTCAAGAGGAGACATCTATCCCCAGGCAGCAGCAGCAGCACAGATTGGCAGCAGAGACCCATCCTCAGCAGCATCACCAGAGGCTGATCAGGAGCAGAGCCCCAGCCCAAGCAGCATCAAGGCTCAGGCAGCCAAGACCCACCACTGACAACTGTAGCAGCGGATTTGGAGTGGAGCGCTTACCCCAGCAGCAGCAAAGTCCTGGAACCTGAGCATCCTCAGCCCCCAACAGCGGCAGAGGATTGGGAGCTGAGAGCACCTCCTGGCAACAGCAACAGAAGTAGCAGTGCAAACTGGGAGCTGACACTCGACCCAACAGCATCAGCAGCAACTGATCAGGAGCTGAGCCACACCAGGCAGCAGCACCTCAGCAATGCCCCACCAGGACCCATACACCCCAACAAAACCCCAGCAGGACACACTCACCCCAGCAGCACAGTAGTGGTACCCACGTATCCCAGGAGCACCTACCACAACAGATCAATATTAGCTGCTTGTTGTCAGTCCTCCAGGACCCACACTGAATTGGAGGCACCACACACAAAAACAGTCTGGGAGGCACAGCAGCCTTATTTGATACACACCAACTTGCCTCCACATTCCAACATCCCTCACTGGGCCTAGAACTACCAGACTGCTACAATGATGAGACAAAGAAACAACACCCAATTGGAAAAAAAAAAAAAAGGAGGAATCACCAGAAAAGGAACTGGAAAACAGCAATTTGTCAGATAAAGAATTCAAAGCAATGATTTTAAGGGTGCTCAAACAACTTATTGAGAACTACAAGCAACTTAATAAGAATTAAGAAGAGCTCAGTGGGAACTAAATCAGCTTAAGAAAAGAGGTAGAAGCTATGAATAAAAATCAAGAGTAAATAAAGAATGACAAAGCTGTTACAAAAAATACCTTAAAAGGATTCAATAGTAGATTAGAAAAAACTGAAGACCGATTCAGTGAGTTAGAAGACGAGGTAGAAAAAAACACCCAAAATAGAGCAGCAAATGGGGAAAAAAATTAAAAAGCAGGAGGAGAGTTTAAGGAAGCTTTGAGGCAATTATAAGGGTACTGAAGGAGAAGAATCAGAGAAAGTAATAGAAAACCTGTTTGAAGAAATAATGACAGAAAATTTACCTAAATTGGTGAAGGAAAAAGTCACACAAGTCTGGGAAACACAGAGAATCTCAAGCAAAATGAAACCAAAAGGACCCACAGCTAGACATATCACAATTAAAATGGCAAACATTAAAGACAAAGAAAGAATCTTAAAAGAAACCAGAGAGAAACAGAAAGTTACCTACAAGGCAGCTGTCATTAGACTGCCAGCTGATTTCTCAATAGAAACACTGCAGGCCAGAAGAGAGTGGCATGAAGTACAAAGTAATGAGAGGCGAGGGTCTGAATCCAAGATTCCTCTATTCAGCAAGGCTGTCATTCAAAATTAAAGGTGAAATAAAGAACTTCACAGACAAAATAAAGCTAAAGGAGA
The DNA here is from genome assembly GCF_014108415.1 of Molossus molossus. Lineage (NCBI taxonomy): Eukaryota > Metazoa > Chordata > Mammalia > Chiroptera > Molossidae > Molossus > Molossus molossus. The sequence goes on along the minus strand of NW_023425366.1, from coordinate 23,316,564 downwards.
TTACCACCACCAAACCAGCACTGCAAGTAATGCTAAAAGGACTGTTGTAAGAAGAAGAAATAGAGACAGAGAGAGGAATGGCAACTAATAAGTATCTATTAATAATAACCTTAAATGTAAATGACTTAAATACTCTAATCAAAAGACATAGGGTAGCTGATTGGATAAGTAAACATGACCCATTTATATACTATCTACAAGAAACTCACCTCACAAAAAAAGACTCACATAGGATGAAAGTGAAGGGATGAAAACAATTTTCCAAGCAAATGGAAACAAAAAAGAAAAGCTAGTGTAGCAATACTCATATCTGATAAGATAGAATTCAAAATGAGGACCATAACAAGAGACAAAGAAGGTCACTACATAATATTAAAGGAATCAATACAACAAGAGGATATAACCCTGGTGAACACATACACACCAAATATGAGAGTACCAAAATATATTAAAAAGCTTCTGGAGGACGTCCAGGGAGAGATCAATAGCAATACAATCATAGTGGGTGACTTTAAGACCTCACTGACACCAATGGACAGATCTTCTAGACAAAAAATTAAGGACACAGAGTCCTTAAATAACGAACTACATCAGTTGGACTTAATTGATATTTACAGAAAATTTCACCCCAAAGCTGAAGACTATACATTCTTCTCAAGTGCACACGGGACATTCTCAAAGATAGACCACATGTTAGGACAAAAAGTAAGTCTCTACAAATTCAAGAAGATTGAAATCATATCAAGCATCTTCACAGATCACAATGGCATGACACTAGAACATTCACATGCAACAAAAACATTCAAACACTTGGAGGCTAAATAGCATGTTATTAAACAATGAATGGATTACCAAGGAGATCAAGGAAGAAATTAAAAACTCCTGGAAACCAATGAAAAGGAACACACAACACAAAATCTATGGGACGCAGCAAAAGCAGTCCTGAGAGAAAAGTTCATAGCACTACAGGCCTACCTCAAGAAACAAGAAAAATTTCTAATTGACTTTCTAACCCTACAACTTAATGAACTAGAAGTAAACAATAAGAAAAACCCAACACAAGTAGAAGGAAAGAAATACTAAAGGCCAGAGCAGAAATAAATGACATAGAAACTAAAAAAATAATTCAAAAGCTCAATGAAACAAAGAGCTGGTTCTTTGAAAAGATAAACAAGATTGATGAACCCTAGCCAGACTCACCAGGAAACAAAAAGAGAGGACCAAAATAAATAAACTCAGACACAAAAGAGATGTAACAACTGATGCCACAGAAATACAAAGGATCATTAAAACATACTTCGAACTATTATATGCCAACAAATTGGACAATGTAGATGAAATGGAAAAATTTCTAGAAACACACAATCTCCAAAAATTGAACTTGGAAGAGATAGAAAACTTGAACAAACCAATAACAACTAAGGATATTGAAGATGTAATCAAGGAACTCCCCACAAACAAAAGCCCAGACCTGGACAGCTTCAAGGGGGAGTTTTACCAAACATTCAAAGAAGAACTAACACCCATTCTCCTCAAACTATTCCAGAAAATCCAAGAAGACGGAAGACTTCCAAACTCATTTTATGAGGCGAGCATAATTCTAATTCTAAAACCAGATAAAGACATTACAAATAAAAAAAACTACAGGTCAATATTCCTGATGAACATAGATGGCAAAATCCTCAACAAAATATTAGTAAATTGGACCTAGCAATACATTAAACAAATTATTCATCATGACCAAGTAGGATTCATCCCAGCAATGCAAGGATGGTATAATATCTGCAAATCGATAAATGTGATACACCATATAAATATAAATATATAAATATATATATATATATATATATGACACATATATATGTCATATGATTCTATCAAGAGGTGCTGAAAAAGCATTTGACAAAACTCAGCACCCATTTCTGATAAAAGCTCTCAGCAATGTGGAAATAGAGGGATCATATCTTTACATAATAAAGGCCATATATGAAAAACCTACAACCACCATCATACTCAATGAGCAAAAAATAAAATCACTTTCCTTAAGAACAGGAACAAGACAGGGATGCCCACTGTCACTACTCTTATTTAATATAGTTCTGGAAGTCTTAACCACAGCAATTAGGCATGAAGAAAGAATAAAAGGGATCCAAATTGAAAAGAAAGAAGTGAAACTGGCATTATTTGCAGATTATATGATATTGTATATGAAAACCCTAAAGACTCCATCAAAAATCTACTAGATTTAATAAATAAATTTGGCAAAGTAGCAGGATAATAAATTAACATCAAGAAATTGATGACATTCTTATACACTAACAATGAACTCACAGAAAGAGAAACTAAAAAAAAACAATTTCATTTACCATTGCAGCAAAAATATTAAGATACCTAGGAATAAACTTAACCAAAGAAGTAAAGGACCACTTCGTAGAAAACTACAGGAGGGAAAAGATGAGCCACAGAACTTATATGCATGTGTGCTTAACCATGGACATAGACAACAATGCTGGGAATGGGGCGGGGACAGGATCGGGAGGAAGGTGTCAATGAGGGGAAAAGGAGAAATAGCTGTAACAAAAATAAGTTAATAAAAAAAATAAATAAACAGCCCTGGCCGCTTTGGCTCCGCAGTTAGAGCGTGGGCCCGTGGACCAGAGAGTCCTGGGTTAGGTTCCCTGTAAAGGCAAATACCTCGGTTGCAGTTTGTCCCCGGCCCTGGCTGGGGTCCTGTGGGTGGCAGCCACTCAATGTGTCTCTCTCATATTGATGTTTCTCTTTTTCTCTTCCTCCATCTCCCCCTCCACTCTATCTGAAGATAAATGCAAAAACAAAACAAACAAACAAAAAACTTCGGGTGAGGATAAAAACAAATAAACATGCAAAAAATTAAAAAAATCAATTCATTACAAAAGAACAGATCCTTTACTATTTATTTTCATTCACTACTAATCAAATTTGCACTCTTGTTTTCTCCTAATAAAATGGGTAATGAGGTTAGGTCTAATTTTCTAATACACTTTGCTGGAGATGTTTCATTTAAAATGTCACCAAGTTGAAATTCTAGTGAATTTTATATTTCACTATCAACTCTAAACAATTTACTATTGTATTTTTCATTAAATTCAATTCTGATAGACTGTAGGGGTTTTTGTTTGTTTGTTTTTTACATTATATGAAAAGTTCTGTATCACTTTTATACAAGGTGATTCATCTGAACATTGATTTTATATCAACCAATTTTTATCTTCATCTTATAATTATTTTAATATTGACTAGTATGAGTTTCTACAGTAATTTCTTTACCTATTTATTATTATTAATTATAGTTACATATAAAACATAGATTTTCATTTTCTATATATAGTAATCACATGTATTAAACTCTACCAATCAACTTTTGGGTCACATTTGATTTATTGATATGCATTTAACCATGTTTTACCAATTACTGATTCAAGATAATTCCTAGTGGATTAAACAAGATAAAAAACATTCAAATATATAATTTAATTTTTTCTAAAATGTAATGATATTTGTATGTTTAATATGATGTAAAAAATCATTTGCATTTTATAGTTTAATACTAGTGACTTTGCTTGTTAATTTTATATGTATAATATTTATGCTATTTGTTGCATTATTTATAGTTTTTAATATTTTAAATATAATAAATAATTAGTAATAAAATAATAACCAGTTATAAGGTAAAAAGTCATGGCTTCAGTTGAACTCTCTTTCACTAACCATTTTATTTTTTTATTTTTATTAATTTTCTTTTATAGATGTCCCTCCTTTTTCCCGCATTGACATCCTCCACTGCGCTCCCATCTACCCCCACTTTCCCCACCTTCAGCATTGTTGTCTGTGTCCATTGGTTATGCATAAATGCATGTAAGTTCTTTCCTTTATGTCTACTCGCTCTCCCACTCCCCTTCCCTGTGTTTCCTACTTTGATGTCTCTGGATCTATTTGTTCATCATCTTATTTCGTTCATTAAATTCTACAAATAAGTGAGATCATGTGATATTTGTTTTTCTATGACTGACTTATTTTTCTTAACACAATGTTCTCCAGGTCCATGTATTTTCAAAGAGATCTTTCTTTCTTAAAGCTGCATGTGTAAATGTACCACTGCTTTTTTATCCACTCATGTGTTGATGGGCACTTGGGCTGTTCCCAGACCTTACCATTTTAATAAGTCAACACAGAGTCTTCCAAACCTTACTCTACAAATTTATTTTATATATACTTTTTATGGCAACAACATACTTTATCTTCTTATTCAACTGGTCTATTTTTTTTTTTTTAATTTTCTTGACTTCCTTGCTTGTTAATACATTAACTTTAATGACTAAAATTCATTCTATTCTTGAACACACACACACGTCATGTTCTATTTACCTAATACCTACTTAATAGTTATATATGTTGCCTTTAATATTTATACAATATAATGCATAACACATTGACATTTTATGCATATCCTTTGCACACATGTATGATTAATTTTTTTTGGAACATATTCTTGAAAGTAGACTGGCTAATCCAAATGATAGTCATGCTTTAAATTTTGTTCTCAAATTTCTGTATCATTTTTTTTTTTTTTAATTTTAAATTTTTTGGTATGTGCCTCTGGTCCACAGGCTGACGCTCCAACCGCTGAGCCAAACCAGCCAGGGTAAATTTCTGTATCATTTTAAGTTTAGATGGTTACATATACAATCCCATTTTTCCTCAGGCTCTCAATAAACTTTGTAATAAAAATGTTTTTAAATGATAATCATAAATATAGATTTTTCTGTGTTTTTTTTTCTAATTTTAAAGTCTTTGAACATCAGTTGATATATTTATTAAACAATTTGTAAAAAATAATTTTAACTTTTTACTTTTGACATCATTTCAAATTTTCACAAACTTTTAAGAATAATGTAGAAACATTAAAGATGAACTTTGTAGACATCTTTTCCTTAGCCAGCTGGCTTGATGCTTGGCTTTGCCAATAGAAAGGGCTAGAAGGACATGGTAATACCAGAGAGACAAAGAAAATTCTTGAAATGGGCTGTTTTTCTACACAGTACCAGAGACTAAGCTGGGACAGGGCGTAGCGGATAGAGAGCTGGTAGTTTTCTCTACAGTGGCTGGCACTTACTGGCAAATATCTCCACCCGCCAACAGTAGGCAGCTCCCCAAACGCTGTAGTTCACAGACTATGGCTCTGTCCCCACCGTCAAGCCATGGACTTCCTGACAGACCAGCTGCAGCGAGCACACTTCATCGGGTGTCCTTGCCCCAGGCAGGCTGCTCGGTTCTTTGGCCGCCATTCTTCCCTTCAGACATCTGAAGCTCAGCGTAGAGTTGGTGCCCCTGCCTTCAATTTCCAAGTCTTCGTTCATTCTACATCAGCCATAGAAATAGCAATTATCTTGTGAAATTTCAACTTCTATATTACTTAAAGTTCTCCTTTGACCTTGTATAAGATAAAATTGATTTGAAATACAATTTTCTGTGTGGTTTCTCTTTTCCAGGAAGATCCTGGATGATTAGTTTTCAAGTTTTTTGGTGTTATTTTCTTTCTGACTTTCTACATATGTTTTCCTGTTCTTGAGGTCCCACCCCCCAAGTAATAAACAAATTTATCCAACAGTGATTATTGAATGGTCAAGTGTTTTTCCATTACTTTGACAGTCAGATATGTCATGACTTGCTCTTTTTGTGCTGCTTAAATTATCTTCTCTTTATTTTGCAGGTTAATGTATTTGGAAGAAGATTAACGTATATTATCCTGCCCTCCGGTGAAAAAGAAATATTTATCTTGAGATTTTCCAGAGTAATTATTTAACTATTTTTTAACTTTAAAAATATGTATCAATCTCCTCCTTTTTAAAACTTGTTTCTGGACAACCGTCTTCATATATATTTTTCCAGGATACAAAGTGTCTTGTGCTTTTATTATTGAATTGTAAGGACAAATTGGAAAAAACAGAATTTTAGAACTTCATCAACAAAATTAAAATATCTTAATTTTACTCCTAAAATTGCCCGTGTTATTCGTTTCCCAGTTTTCCGATCTAGACGAGAGGTGCCCCGGCTGCTAATTTGTCAGGGAATATTAAACTTTCTTCCTATATAATTTCAATTGGGGAAAAGTGAAAACTAACTTGATTATCCATATAGGGATAGACCCTCTCTTCAGATTGAATCAAGTTTGATGAAATTTTTTTGAGTTTTCTCTAAATGGCCCCCAATTAATATTTTTTACCATTTCTTCTTAAAATGCATTGCTAAATTTCATTAAAGTATATAATTATTTCCCAAATAATTAACAATAGTAGCCTGATAACAGGTATTTGAAGTCTAGCCAAGAAATTCTGCCAGTTTTTTAAACTGTGTATTATTATTTGAATTTCAGTCATAAGGATGGGCTATATTTAAACTATATTTTAAAATCAGATTATGTCTAATATACCTCTAATTAGACATCTTTTGTAGTACTAAACGTCTATTTGCCAAATCCAGGGAGTAGTATTTCCATAAAAATTATAAAAATAAAATATTTCTACGAGGAATGTAATAGGTAACCTTGATCATGCATATTAATGTATTATCTGATGATATTTGCTGTCCTCTGGAGATACTGCCTTTGTGACTAATAATCCTAGAGGTATCCAAACAAGAGCAAAAAAAGTTAAAATGCCATCTTCTTTAAAAAGTACAGTGGAGCCCTGGCTGGTTTGGCTCAGCGGTTAGAGCGTCGGCCTGCGGTCCAGAGAGACCCGGGATCGGTTCCTGCTAAGAGCACATACCTCGGTTGCAGTTTGTCCCCGGCCCTGGTTGGGTCATGCGGGTGGCAGCCACTCGATGTGTCCCTTTCATGTCGATGTTTCTCTCTCTCTCTCTTCCTCTCTCTCCCTCCCACTCTATCTGAACAAAAAATGGAAAAATGTCCTCGGGTGAGGATTAAAAAAAACTAAAGTGGAAAACTATCACAATGTGCTTGCCAGGCGTCTGAAACTTTTTCTTGTATTTGGTAAATTTCTATCAAAAATTAATTGATGAGGTTCACCTCACACTAGAAGAGAAACACTGTAATTTAGTAGGGTTTATTAGTATTTCCAATTATCCTTCACTATTCACTGCCTGCACTATAATTATCCACTGCCTTCACTATAAAAAAGATTTTATATTTTTGCTTTTTGCCAAGTTATTTTAAGTGCCTCTTTATGGCAGGAGTTTAATTTTCTGCTCCATTAACATCATACTTGGCCATGTCACTTGCTTCCATCAATGAAATGTGAACAGAACTGATTGTGTACTAGCAGAAACTTTCGTAGACAACACACCCGTCTGCCTTTGCCCCTTTGGTCATGGCATGAGAACACATACAATGTAGACCTCAGTTCACGTAAGACTGACATGTAAAGTGAATAAGATATATAATATTATCTTGTTATAATATTATCTTGTTAAAATTGGGGAGTTATATTTGTTGCAGCATTATCTGAAGGAAGCTGTTCAGCACACTTAGTGTCCCACCTAATGTCTGGACATGTCAAATAGCCTCAACCCACAGGAAATACCCACAAAGTAGGAGCTAGGGACAAAGGTGTAAACAAGTTGAACATACATTCTGTTGGCAGTGGCAGCTGAATGAGTCAAGTACATTTCCCAGGAGAAAAAAAAGTATTTATTGTTTGATGCTGGGCACAGAAGCTGTTACAGTGAAACAGCAAAGCTGGGTTGTAACTTTTTTTATTCTTACAGAAAGCGTGAGCTCTGCAGTTTCTGTTGTATGGTTTTGAGTGCAGCTCCAGCTTCTGTTTAGCCTGTGTCCTTCCAGATTTAGCATCCCATGAATTTGTGTGAGCTAACAACCTTGGTGCTTAAATCACTCAGTTATTTTTTGTGCCTTTCAAATAAATGCCAACTGTTTTAGAAATTGTCAGTAGAATGGGTTGTGGGCAATCATTTAAGGAAATGGAAACAATCCATTATTGATTGTCTGGCCAGGCTAAAGGTGAAGGCTCATAGAGACAGAGAATGGATTGGTGGTCGCCAAAGGAGGGCCTGGGGGTGGACAAAATGGTGAAGGGGGTTAGAAGTTACAAATTTCCAGTTATAAAATAAATAAGTCATGGGGGAAAATGTACAGCATGGTGACTATAATTAGTAATACTGTTTAGCATACTTAAAAGTTGCTAAGAGAGTACATCTTAAAAGTTCTCATCACAAGGGAAAAAATCCTGTTGCTGTGTACAGTGATGGATGTTAACTAGACTCGTCATGGTGATCAATATACAAATATTAAATCATTATGTTGCATACTTGAAACTAATATATGTCAATTATACATCAATTAAACAAAAGATGAAGGCATTTTACTGCTATTCTTATTGGTAATTCTCAGATTTCTTGGCCTGATGTTCGAGGAAAAAAAATTATCTTTGATCACCTGGAAAAATTTTGCTGTATAATGAGAGTAAAGATTTAAGATAATGAATGACCAATCTCATAGAAAAGTATGAAGGATATAAAATATTTAATGAGAGAGAATTATTAAATATAGAGAGAAGAGGGTGAGAGAATTATTTAGTAGTATTAAACAGCTTACAAAAGAAAAGAAAAAAGGTAAGTTTCCTGAATATATTTCTCAAGGCAATGGCTGAAGCCTAAGGACATATTATAACTGAACTAAAGAGCCAGACATTGTTTGGAGCAACTGTGTTGCAACAGATGAATCTACATGGAAAGACTGAATTTGTGAATTGTCAAATTACAATTGTGGTTATATATACTATCTGAATAGGTAATTGGGCATTTTTGTTTGTTGTGTTATTCATTTTTTCTTCTCAAAATCTGAAAAATATTAAACATTTTATTTTATTTTTATTATTATTTTTATTGAATTTTTTTATTTATTTTTTTGTTACAGATATTTTACCTTTTTACCCCATTGGCACCCCCCACCCCACCCCACCTCCACCCCGTCCCCGGCTTAGTTGTCCATGTCCATTGGTCATGCATACATGCATATAAGTTCTGTGGTTTATCTCTTCCCACCCCCCACGCCCCCACCCTTCTTCTGAGGGATGCCAGTTTGTGCCCTACTTCCATGTGTCTGGGTCTACTGTATTCATCAGACTGTTATGTTCATTATATTCCGTATATAAGTGAGATCATGTGGTATTTGTCTTTTTCTGCTTGGCTTCTTTCACTTAGGATAATACTTTCGAGGTCCCTCCATGTCGTCTCAAAGGATGAGAGATCTTTCTTTCTTACCGCTGCATAGTACTCCATTGTGTACATGTACCACAGCTTTTTTATCCATTCGTCTACTGATGGACACTTGGGCTATTTCCAGATCTTAGCTATTGTAAATAGTGCTGCTATGAACATGGGGGTACATATATTCTTCCTGATTGGTGTTTCAGGCTTCTTAGGGTATATTCTCAGCAGTGGGATCACTGGGTCAAATGGGAGTTCAATTTTTAAAAAAAAATATTAAACATTTTAAAAGAAAAGAAGGAATCTTACTTATAATGAAAAAATAATCTTGGATCCTGACTCTTCAATCTTAAATGTCACCTTCCAATTTCCCAATGTCTTTGCTGCTATTTTCTGCCAATCAGATATATCCTCACTAGAAATTGAATGAGAATACACTGTAACCTCAAAAATTCAATATTTCTATCTTCATCTGGGTAACATTCTTAATAATACCAAATGCTATATCCAGTGAATCATGATTCTGGTAATGGCAGAGTTGCATATAGTAATCTTACCCTCCAAAAAATAATATATATATATATATAAATTATATATATATATATATATATATATATATATATATGCTGAAGAAAATATTAGACACAGAAAATTAAAGGTACAAGAGTACTACCAAAAGCAGGTAGGAGATGGGGAGAACTAGGCCTTCAAGAATCATTACTGTGTAAAATCTACATTGATTTGGGGGGAGGGTGTTCTTAAGGAATAACCAGCAGATGTGGTAGAGATTTGAAAGAGAGGGAAGAAATGGGGGTAGGGAGGGAAGAAGGGACAGAGTGAGAGAAAGAAATAATTGAATAAATTGAAAACTAAGTTTACTGGAACTAAAATAAAAGTAAATATTATTTACAGACAGATTTTTTTTAATTTCTAGAGGGATTAAAAAACACATATTAATAATTTGTAGTAGACATTTTTATATAACATTTAAAAAAAATGATAGAGAAATCATCACCTGATGATACCAGACACCAGGAAAGAGATGATCATCAGAAAAAAAAAAATACAGAAAAATGTTTCAAATACCAAAGATATAAATAAAGCAAGTTAACTTGTTTGAAGCAGCAAAAATAAGGAAATATGACTAAATAGGATAGAAATTAATAATAATCAAAGAAGAAAACTGTATTTAGTTTGTATTGAACTCAAACTGCAACAATAGTATATATACAAGAACCAATTTTTAGGTAATAAACATTGTTTTCAAAGGGAGAGTTGTGGATAAATAAATTGTACATATGTGCTCTAACTGCTCTCTGATTAACTTGGGATATAAATCTTAATGGTAGAAAAGAGGAACAAACTATCAACCTATTGCTCATAGAAATAGGAAAGCTTTAGTCTGTATTTAAGATGAGCTTAATGATACTGAATGCCATATTTAGGTGGTCTTATCTACTAAATTATTGTGGGTGATGCTTTGGTGTTTATCCTCCCCCAAAGATGAAGTGTGGAGAGGTCATTTTGAACCTGTGTACACTGTGACCAACAATTTCTGAAGAAAAAGTAAGTAGACGCTGAGTTAAAAATGTCCTGTTATTCTTTCTAAAACTTTCAGTCCAATAAAACTTCACCTTCCCAAATTCAAACTGAATAAATTTATGGAAAGATTATGACAGTGCTCTGGAAAAACCTACTCAAATTTAAGGTAGGAATGTGGAAAATACATTATTCTACTTTTATTTTCATAGCTTTGGTTTTAATGATTACATCTAACAGAAGTATGTTATTTCCCACAAGAGAGGCTATCAGAAACCTATCTGGTCTCCAAATTTGGAAGCTGTTCTCCAAATATCAATGTTTTTGCCTTTCAGAATATTCAGTGACTGTGGAGGACAAGTTCTACTCTCCTGCCAGCAGTCTCAGAAATAGTCAGACTAGACATTCATAAAATCAACTCTAAAACCAGTCTGAATCCAAGACTGAAAGTTCCTTTCCATTCCACATTGTGTGCCTCCTTTGCCAACTAAGAGGCTCTGTATCAGTTTATATATTCCAATAACATGAAATGCCACAATTCAAATTACTTTTGCAATCAAATTCTCATGGGGTAAAATTTTCTGTCCATACAGAGAGAGAGAACATGAGAGAGAGAGAGAAAGAAGAGAGAAAGCAATCCTCAACTCCAAAGTAGCTCTCTCAGGCACAATTAATATTGCCAGGACAGTAGTGAGAACTTAGTGAGATTAGAGTGAAGGGAACTACCATCCTGGTTCAATGGTTCACACTTCAAATCCTATGAAAGTCAGCTCAAATAGAAAACATCTCTGACAAGAAGTTAATTTTGGCACCATGAATTTACCATGTGTGAAAAAATAAACGTGTTTAAGCACATTATATTTTCTCTGAGAATTGAGTTAGAGACATGCACCATCTAGTACATTTTTAAAATTAGTGTTGCCACCAGTTTCATCTTGAGGAAAAATTTTTTTTTTCATTATCAAAACCTAATAATTTTCTTTCTTTTTATGTTGTGATTTTCTGGGACCAGAATGGACCAAGAGCTACTCCAGTCTATATCTACTTGGTGATATTGCCCCTCAAAATCTCTTGAGATAATGTATTTGAGTCCTGTACCCCCAGTGATGTTTGCATTGTCTTTTGCCTCTAGTTTTCTAAGGAAAACTAGTGTCATCCCAGGAATACAGACTTGAACTGTCAGAAACTATTCAATTCTGTGCTTAATAGAACAGACTCCATTCAAGACACATTGAGTCCTAGTCAAGCTGAGGTCTCAGAGGAGCCTGATTAGATTTGTTCAAGGAGATAATAATTTTAAATGCTTATATATTGGAAAGCTTTCTGTTATATCCCACTAAGAAAAAATATATTATTGTTTTTTTTTTCTTCTAAAAATAAGAGTATTTGTTTCATTATTAAATCAGAGTCATGTAATTCATTGGTTATGATCATGTATATAATATTTATCATTATTCCTCTCTAATTTTCTAATAAGATATAACATTCTTTCAAAAATAATATTTTCTCTTGTTATAGTTATCTGAGATTTAGTTATAGTATTCATCTTTATCCCTAGTCAGTACCCGACTGTAGGTAACAATCCTTAGTCATCAAATAATCATCTATTATATGAATTTTCCCCTTTTCTCACTGTAATTTATTTGATTTGTTGGATAATAATCATGATTTGTGCCATTTTTAACAGAACGCTCGCTGAAAATAGGACACTGATAAATATTTTAAATTATTAAAGAAACATTTAATCAAGTTAATATTTGTTAAAATATTTAGAATAATATAATTTGCTTGTATTCTTTAGAATGGAAAGACCCTTGAAGTCTGAATTGTCCTATGACTATTCAAAAAATCAATACAAGTTGAATCAAACAAACAAGCAAAAAAAAAAAAAAAAACCATATATCAACTGCAAAAAAAATGCCCTCTTCTTATGTTTCCATTTAGCCCCACAGTCAGGGGAGATCCATGACACACTGTATCATCCCAGGGGAACCAACACTTCACTGAATGACTGGGGCCAGTGCCAGCTTTTCTTCTAAGTGAAGAAAATTTCCTGTTCCACCTCCTCATAATAGTTCTTTCCCAGAAATCGTTTTCAGAAATTGAATTTTCAGAAAATAGCTTCAGAAATCCATCCATCCTGTAACCATTAGCCTCTCCTCTCCCCTGGTGGTTAAGGGTAAGCATCATACACGTATGCCTGGGGTCCTCTTCCTGACTTCACCCTCAATTGTTCAGTAATATTCCAAATCGAGCACTTTTGGCTCCATGAAAAGTAGAAGAGGAATTATATTAAAATGAGTGCACTGTATGGTTCATTGATTCAACAAGGTTTGAAATAACTTTTCAACTCTGGTTACTCTTAGAGGGAAATAAATCTCATACACTTTAGCCCCATTAATTTAGAATATAGATATAGTGAAATTCTTTTAACAGGAAGAAATGTATTTATGATAAAATGATACCACGAGTCCTGTATTAGATAGTACTGAATCTGGCAAAAGGAATAATGTGTTTCATATATCCTTAATTAAAAAACAACCATATAACTGGTAAAATATATTCTACTTAGTCTGGATTATAGTTTTCACGAGAGATAAGCAAACTAGAACATTTGAGTTTTGGGATTACAACTCCCTCCCCCCAACCTTATAAAGATTACTCTACTCTTGCTCTTCCTTTATTTCATTCTCCTTACTTTCTTGCAATATCTCTAGCATTTCCTCCTACTCATGTTGGTCCAAGGTCTGAATCACACAAAATATTGCTCATTGACAGAGGTGGCACTAAAGGTAGCAAGACATTTATGTGTGTGTGTGTGTGTGTGTGTGAAAAGTGATTCTTTTGGCTGTAATTTTGAAATGGAAAGTTATTTACCTTTCTTCATTTCAAAATGAGAAATTGACACCAAGTTGACCAAATGAATAGTAATGAACAGTACCTTGGCTATGGTTGGTAAACTAGTAAGCTTCATAGCATAGTATAATTAATGCCCAAAGTAAATATGAGATTTTCTTTACTTTCTAGATGTAAGTCTAGATCTTGGGAGACACCTGAAGGAAAGACATTGATATAATAAATTTCAGGGATGACTGTGGTTTTTGCTATAAACCCAAGTGTGAGCAGAAAAGACAGCAGTAGACAAAGATCATAAATTGGGCTTAATGTCAACATCTATTCAGTGGCTCTGTCGGTTAGTTTGCATGGCCCTATATATCCCTCAGCACTCAGAATTGTGATGGTAAGCAGAATTGACCTCCCTTCTTCAAAATAGTCCAGGAAGATTGAATTATTATAATAATTCCCCATTGTTGGGCTGTATTTTGAAGTATGCCATAATGGATGTTCTTGTATAATTTATCCTAAAATATATGAAAGATTGAGTTTTAGTAAACAATTCCCAAAAGAGTAACAATAAATTAAAGGCTATATTCTGTAAAAGGAAGATTATTATAGAAATAAATCTTAATAATCATTATCAAATACATCTAGATGGGAACATCATTTAGGAGAATAGAAAATAAAATAGTTTTGGTTTTAAAGTATTAAAATAAAGTTTGGTTTTAAAGAATTAAAAAAAACTACAGAATACAATGTTTTTGAAAATATTTTTGCTGAAGATACACTTGACTATAAAAACGATACTTGATAGATGGGTTCAGTTCTAATATTATTATTATTCCCCTGAGGTTTTAATCAAGATAGGTAGAACATTTATCACAACTATGTCCTATCTACTTGTCATTTTTTAAAAATCAGCATATGATTTTTAGTCAGCATGTATATGCTTTTTTTTGGAACGTGCCCCTAGCGGGAACTGAATCCAGGACTCTCTGGTCCTCAGGCCAACGCTCCAACTGCTGAGCCAAACTGACCAGGGCTGTAGATGCTTTTTTATAACCCAAACTTTCCATCATATTTCCAAAATAGTGAAGAAATCATTTGTTCAATTTTCCAGATGTATTATTTCCCTTTTTGTCTCTTATTCTTGTATCGGTATGCTTTATTATTTCACAAGCATCAATTACACGGTTGTCTAAATAGGTGTTGATGTCATGACCTACACTTAGGTTCTTTTGTCCCTATTTTACTATAAGACATGCTATGCCTTTTTATTGTATCTTGACATTAAAAATGAGGGATTTTTCCCAGTCAGTGTGGCTCAGTGGAATGAGCATTGTCCCATGGACTGAGAGGTCCCAATTTGATTCCTGATCAGGGCACATGCCCGGGTTATAGGCTCAGTCCCCAAGAGAGGACATGCAGGAGGCAGGTGATCAATGTTTCTCTCTCACGTGGAAGTTTCTATCTCTCTCTCTCTTCCTCTCTCTCTAAAAAAATCAATGAAAACATATTTAAAAAAAAAAAAAAAAAGCCTTAGAAATTTTTGGTTTTGTCTCACCAGTAGCAAAGAGCAGATGAAATTTCTTATGACTAAATCCTAATTTGTTGTGTATTTTACACGTTGTGCATTAATGAACAGACTTGTCAAAGGTATGGGTGAACTGTGCCACCTTCCCTAATATTTCTCCCTGATTTACTGGATATTTCCACCTTCATTTATATCAAACATTCTTTATTTTGCATTACTTTTTGAGCTCTTTGTCTTCTTTTCCAAGATTGTTGTTTTTCTACTCCAAGCATTATTTTTTACATCACTTTCAAAGTTAGATGAGATTGTTCTGGTGTCTATATGCTTTTGACCTGCATCAAAATATTATTTTCCCAATTATATTTGTAAGAATTAAATGTTTATGTTCCAAAAAGTAAGTCAATGAAAAAATAAAGGATGTAAAAACCAACAGTTAATAACATTGAGAAAGCAATTATAATAATACTTCCTTGATTAAATAATTAAATCCAATCAAGTCAAATATTGTTTCACGGTTTGCAGGAAGTGAGCAATCTTGCTATAATAAGAAAAACCAAATTTAAACAATGTTACCAATTGCAATGCATGCACTTATGTTAAACATCTGCAATCTGTGGAGAATCAAAGTAGATGCAATATAAAAAAGAAAACTGTCATTCCTCAAAGAATACAATAAGAACAAAAATACATAATTATATTAACATATTTATATACTTTTAAACATAGTTTATGCCAAAACACATAAACAGTAAAATTATTTAAACTTTTTGAATAACCATGTTTCTAGATCATATTGTGTTCAAATACACTTGTGTGTAAAATATAAAGAAAAAAACTTGAGACATTTTAAAAGCCTACAAGTAAATTTTGGCCTGACAAATAATATATGTAGTAGCATTGCTATTTGACAGATTTGTTTGTTAAGTGGCTTTTGAAAGATTAATGATAGTCCTTAAATAACTAGGTTTGGAAAAAAACAAAAAGGATGATGTGAGAACAAAAGTTTTCTTCTTTGAAAACAATGATTATCTGTGGTTTTTGATATGCTTTACAATTTTTTTCTCTTCTACTGTTTTGAGTATTGATATCTCTAGTTCAGGTATAGAATATATTTCTAGGTAAAAATGTGTAGCTGAACAATTTATCCTTGTTCAATAACATTCACATTTGACTAGAATATATTTTCAGCTTTGATAATTCATCTTATGTCATATGAGCGAACTAAAACCCTTGGGCACGGACTTGATCTTTCTCATTCTATTTGACATAATAACATTTCCTGATTTCCTAGCATTTCCCTTTTCCGTTCACAAGAGGCAAACTTATTATTTCAATGCCTCCATCATCTTTCTGGGATTTTGTTTTAAAAACTGTTTTCTTTCTTTAAAGACAATATTCTCTTTATGAATAAAAATAATTTTAGATCAGTGAGATAAAGATATTTTCACTTTATTAATATTTTTCACTGCTCTAGATAACAAGAATTAAATATATATTAGGTTTCAGTACTGAGGATTTTGACAATTATCTTAAAATTTAGCCAGCATATAACATCTAAATATAATTATATCTGATGATTTTGCAAATTAAAGAGTTTATATTATATAATTTACCTGTAAATTATTTTGCATTTTAATATGATAAATGAGAGAAAGGAGATCACTGTGATTTGTATTAGACAATGAAACATTGGAGGGACCGCAATTGTTTCTCTGCTAGCAAAAGCAATCCTTCAGCTTCTATTTTTTTTTTATCCTCACCCGAGGACATTTTTCCATTTTTTGTTCAGACAGAGCGGGAGGGAGAGAGAGGAAGAGAGAGAGGAAGAAACATCGATGTGAAAGGGACACATCGAGTGGCTGCCACCCGCACGACCAACCAGGGCCGGGGACAAACTGCAACCGAGGTATGTGCCCTTAGAGGGAACCGAACTCGGGTCTCTCTGTACCGCAGGCTGACGCTCCAACCGCTGAGCCAAACCGGCCAGGGCTCAGCTTCTATTTTTATAAAACGTTTTTCTTTCACAGAATGCAAGATATCCATTCTTAAGTATAAGTAAAAGTAGTTACCTTTATAATTAACAGCAATATTCTTGAATACTACATTAGTACAGTAAAGGTCAGAACTCAAGCCAGGTGATCTAATGTTTATACTGTTCTTAACTTTCCAGAGTTTAGAAATCCATTGCAGGAGAAAATATGAAAAAGAAAAGGAATTGTGTACTGTCACATTGACATGTTAGAATTCATAAATCTAAGAATATTTGCCTATGATAGTAAATCTTTTATTTTGATTTTTTTGCAATTTTTATTAATTTATTTTTGTTACAGATGTTTGGTTCCTATTAATCTCACCTTTTCTCAGACTTTCCCAATTCCTTAAAATCCTTTAAAAGTATACACATATAGGACTTGCTTATTCTTTATAAAATTCAAGGAAATATTCTTCTTCATTTTGGAGGCATATATTGGATAAATCCAATTCAGAAAATCTTTCTTGTAAGTGCATTCACATCATTTAAGCTACCACTCTGCTTCTATGTTATGTAAAAACAAAACACAACCCCAAATATACCCACTTTAAACATGAAGCAAACAAACGAAATGAGAGCTAAGCATGAGGGGATAATGAGCAGGTAGGGAGCTGATCACCACCGTGCGGAGCCCTGTTCTATGTTTGGCTGAGTGTCTATGAATGGACGGACACAGTGAAGAACTGGGGTCCACGGGGGCCATTCAATAAGGCTCATAGAGTTCTTGGGCACATTTTATGTTTCTGATGAGTAATGCAGATTGTGGTTTGAACCTATTAATGGAAAATCTCATGTAAACATCCCCCTTCCTTTCAGGTGATGTGCTGTGTTCATATGAAAGGCAGCAGTTTGTGTGCAATACTCTCAACAGACGTCTGCACAGGAATAAAAACACCTCCCTATAGTCCATGACAGTCTGTATTACTTTCCTCTCTTCTTGGAACTTTCTACCTAGTCCAGCCCACACCCAGATTCCAGATTTCCTAGGTAAATTTCTTTCCTGCCTTCTATTCTTAGTCTACCATTATTTTAGCAAAAGTACAATATCCTGCTTCCCTTACACACATTTCTCTTTTGGAATTGTGAAGGCAAACTGAACGTTACTTGTATTATGTCACAATGTTTTTAATTGGCAAAGCGGCAACTCACAGTCCTATGAATAATGAGGGTAAGTTCATTGTAAGGAAGTGGGAAAAAGAATCTCAAAGACTAGTATTTAAACATCATACAACTGTAGGATAGACACAAAATATTTAGAACTTTGAAAATAAGTTAGACGTAATAGAGACTCCACATTGATTATTCTTCTTGAAAAATATGCACATTTTGTTTGTTGTCATTAATCCCCAGAAAATGTTGTTATCTCTACCTTCAGAGTATATTCAGAAGTATATTCAGAGTACATTCAGAGTATATTCAACTAGGTTTTACGTCTTTCACCTCTTCTTGGTGGGAGCATTGTGTTTTTATCACATGTGGTGTGCATTACTGCCACAGTCTTCTGAATAATTCTATGGCTGTGGTCCTTTACCCCTGTTGTCTGTTCTCAGTACAGTTGCCAGAGGGATTCTGGGAACAAATCAGTTCATGTCTCTTCACTGCAAAATCAAGTCAAAGTTTTTATAGCATCTGGAAGCCTCTAGGCAAATTTCGCTCTATTCCCTTTCTGACATTATCTCTTTGATTGTCTGCCTCTGTTCCCCCTGCCTCACTGACCACCTGCTGATTCTCATGTACACCTAATGTGTGCATTGGCTTTCCCTCTATCTGCAAATGCACTTCCTGTCTTCATGCATACCTGCTCTTAAGTCCTCCGTTTGTGTTCAAGCATTTTTAAGATATACTAGACTAGCCTCTTTATTTTATTTTATTTTATTTTATTTTATTTTACTTTACTTTATTTTATTATTTTATCCTCACCAAAGGACATTTTTTGTTCAGATAGAGTGGGAGAAAGAGAGAGAGAGAGAGAGAGAGAGAGAGAGAGAGAGAGAGAGAGAGAGAAACATCGACGTGAAAGGGACACATCGAGTGGCTGCCACCTGCATGACCCAACTAGGGCTGGGGACAAACTGCAACCGAGGTACATGCACTTAGCGGGAACCAAACCCGGGTCTCTCTGGACCACAGGTCGATGCTCTAACCGCTGAGCCAAACCTGCCAGGACTAGATTGGCCTCTTTAAAAGTGCCAAGCTTCAGTGTTCTTATGCCCCCATCTACAGCTTTTAAGTGTATTGCCGTCTCACATACTGTATAATTTTTTTTTTGCTATGTTTACTGTCTGTATCAGACGTCCAGAATGCAAGACACATTAGATAAAAAAATATTTGACTATTTTTGTTGCTGTGTTCAAAGTGCATTGAACTGTGCCTAGCATGCAGTATACATTAAATGATACATGTTGCAATGTGTAAAAGTATTCTCAAATATTCATGGAGAGATAGATTCAGGGAGACTTTATAAGTGTTGGGAGGGGTGATGTACATGTGTGTGTCTGGAGGAGAAACTCGGAAGATGGTGGAGAGCAGATGAGCCTTGGCACGTTGCACAGGAAAGGGATATTCCTCACACACTCCAAAGAATTGTGTTAATGTCTAGGGAATGGAAGGAAATTGTGTACAAGTGAAGATTGTGGATTTTAATGTTTTGAACAATCCATTTCTTCTTGTGGCCAGCCACTAGACTGTAGAGGATAAAGATAAGACAGATGTAGAGGGAAGCTATAATAGTCAGTGTTTGTTAGACACTAAGCACTGAGCTACAATTTATGGACATCATCCTGCTAATTCCCCTGCATATTTAAGAAGGTAATTTCAACAGTGATTTGATAGAAAGTGGTTCCAATGGCAATCCCACAGCCATCTTTTGGCAAAAACTGGCATGAGACAAATAGCCTCCTCTGAATATAAGCAAAGAGGGAGTAATTCTGATTTGAAGCTTACGGAAAAATATCTAGCTGAACATAAGAAAAGAACGTCATTTGAACTGTCAAAGTAAGAGCAGAACTCTGAATATATTGTTTGTTTTTTATTTTATTTGAAATAGGAGCTGCATTCAGTAAAGCTTATCTAAACTGTAACTAAAACTGGAACATAACAAAAAATATTTGAAAACTTATATACAAATAAAAACTTAAAATAGAATTTAAAAGGGTACAAATTGATGATGAAATTAACTGCTATTTTATTCAGCTATATCGCTATTAAATAACATCTAAAATGACCCATATTAGGTAATGTAATGGCATAAATATAATAGTTTTGTTTTATTAAGGATTCTCAGAAAATGATGAGTTAATGGAAATCTAAGGTACTGTTGATGTTAATAATACTATTTTTTAAAATAACATATCCAAATTCTATACTTTGAAAGGTCATATTCTTATTAGAAGCCTTTATACTTAATGAAAATTTTCAAATAGTACATCAGATCAATTTTGAGGGTAAAAAAAGTATAAAATAAAAATATGGCAGCTACTATTCTGTTCTATTGTGACAAACTTACCTATATATGTGTATATATGTGTATATTTGTGTATAAAATGAATTTTTTGAAGGGAAATCACTTTTTATGTTAATATGATAAACTTCTATTTGCATATGTACAGAAATCAATGTTCCAGAATTTACTAGAAACCGGGATTGTCACCAGTTTCTGAAAAACAGAATGAAAGCATACACATGCTAAACAAAATGGTGTGTGAGGTAATTTCTTAAAATACCTATATAGCTGTTTAGTTCTGATTCTATGCTACATGTTAAAGAATAAAGAGATATGATATTCATTTTGTATCTTAGAAATGGAGTCAGGCTTAGGGTTCTGAGGCAGGCGCACTGCAAAGGGTGGAGTTGAAAGGGAAATAAGAGCTGGAGTTTCAGTAACACCCTGAATGGGAAGCACTGACTCGCTGGCCAGGGGAGGAGCGTGGTTCCGCGGGTCCGAGGAGGTGCGCGGGCACAATGCAGGAGCCACAGACGGGGTTGGCACAGGTAGGTTTACAGTTGTGAATACGTAAAACAGTTTAGTTTTGTATTATTTATTCATTTATTAATTATTGTATCCTTTGTTTTATAATTATTATTTTGTATCCTTACGATTTTTCTCTTAGGTAATGACGGCTGGTAATTGAACCTACTTTTGCCCACCCCTGCACTGGCGTTAGCTGAAGAAGGGAGGTTGGATGGAAGGACAACCATAGGAATTTGCAGCCTGTTTGAAGGTCGGATTGCCCTGTTAGGCTGGACTGTCCACCATGGCCAAGGGAAAATACATATACACGTGGCAGTGAGGAGGTAGAGCATCTCATTTCAACATGTCACTCACATATCAACACTCAAACTGCAGTCATTAACATAGTGAATGGGAAAAGGTGGTTTCATTTCTACAGTTTTCTTGTGCCATTCAAGAAACGGAATACTACAGCCCTAGATTGAGTACCAAAACACTGTATCTAAATTGAAATATAAAATAAATGTTTTGCTACAAACAAATATACAAATTAAAACATCTATTAGTGCTTATTTCAAGTGTGACCCTTACTCTTTATAACTTAATATTTAAAGTTTCAAAAATTGGGCACATTTGTTACATCCCAAATATATTGTTGAAAGTATTATAGATGTCCCTTTTTTCCCCATTGACACTTAAAATTTTTTTTTTTCTTTATTGATTTTAGAAAGAGAGAAAGGGAGAGGGAAAGAAAGAAACATCAATGAGAACACAAATCGGCTGCCTCCTGCACGCCCCCCACTGGGGATTGGGCCCACAACCTGGGCATGTGCTCTGACCAGGAATTGAACTGATGACCTCTTGGTGCATGGTTTGATGCTCAACCACTGAGCTACACTGACCAGGAAGTATACAATGCTTTTTAATAATTAAGATACCTATGGTTCTTTAATAAATTTTGCCATTTTGCAAATCTGTTTATAGAGTTGCAAATAAACCAATAACAAAATTTATTCCAAATCTTATTTGGGAAAATATGTTACATAATGTTCAAAACTCCCTTTGTGAGAGAAATTGGCATTATCAATAAAATGTTTAGGTAACTTTCTAATAAGTTTAATGGTATAAAGAAGATTTTTGGGAATCTAGTGACCCACAAAACCAAGTAATGTCAACCAATGTCTTATTTTATTTAAACAGATTTTGTCTTGCTTCCAATCAAACGGTAATTATTTAAAGTTTCTCTTTTGCAGACATCCTGATGGAGAAACAATTTTGTAATTGGTCTCTAGAGTTCTCTTTTTGGCATCACGTTTGAAATAAAATGTTGACATTGTTCATAATTATCCAAAGTTTGTTTTATTTTAATAGAAGCAGAAGCAGTGTTCACTGAAACTTCAGTGAACTACATCTAAAACTGGAACACATCGCAACAAGGAAAGAAATATCTGAATAATTATGTACAAATAATTATGTTATAATTATATTCCATGATTTCTCATGTCTAATGTGCAACTTCCTAAAAATACTTTAACACCATTATATAAAATAATATACACAATAAAAAAGAACATTTAAAATATTTTTTGGTTGCGTGGTACTATGTTCTGTCTGATGTTGCCATTACAGTACATTGCTTTTAAAATATTATAAATAGCCCGGCAGGTGTGGCTTGGTGGTTGAGTGTCAACCCATGCACCAAGAGATTGGCAGTTCAATTTCTGGTCAGGGCACATGCCCAGGTTGTGGGCCAAATCCCCAGTGGGGGGCATGCAGGAGGTGGCCAATTGATGTCCTCTCTCATCTATGTGTCCATCTCTCTCCCTCTCCCTTCCTCTCTCTCTAAAATCAATGAAGAAAAAAAATATTATAAATATCCACATGTCAATTTTCTTTTAATATTTTAAAAATCCTGATTATATACCTTAATTCCAGAATAAAGATCTCAGATTCTTAAACACTTTATCTGTAACAAATAGGGAAAAATCAATTTTTAATAGAAGAGATGCAAGAACTTGACTATGTTTTTTTGATCTTTTAGATGTACATTCTATACTTGCTATTGTTTTACAGGGGTGGGAACCTTTTATCTGTCAAATGGTATTTGGGTATTTATAACATCATTCATGGGCCATACAAAATTATCAACTTAAAAATTAACCTGCTATATTTGGTCAGACTAATTTGGTGAGGCATGTGATGTCAGCTGGTATAGATTTCTTCGGCCTTTTAGGACCCACTGGCTGGATGTTCCCCACCCCTAGCAGTTTTCATCAATAGCAAGTGACTTTAAATAGCTAATCACTTAGTGAGCACAAAATGCAATGTACAGATGATCTATTAGAGAACTGTACACCTGAAACTTATATAGTCTTATTAACCAATGTTTCCCCACTACATTTTTAAAATAAATTTTATTTATTTATTTTTAATCTTCACCTGAGGACATTTTTTGCATTCATAGAGCGAGAGGGAGAGAGGGAGAAAGAGAGAGAGAGAGAAACATCAGTGTGAGAGAGACACATCGAGTGGCTGCCACCCACACAACCCCAACTGGGGCCGGGGACAAACTGCAACTGTGGTACGTGTCCTTAGTGGGAACCGAACCGGGGACTCTCCAATCCACGAGTTGATGCTCTAACCACTGAGAAAAACCGGCCAGGGCTCTCCACTAAAATTTTTAAAATATGAAAAGTAAGAAAATATAACACTCTCACTGATTCATAAAAGGTAGTCTTTCTAACAGCTACATGAGACATTATAAGTTAGGCAAACATTCTGGTAGTTGCATTCTTCCCCGATCTTTTACTAAATTTCCCAAATATTTTAATTATTTTTTTCTTTATAAGCCAAAAAAACCCAAAAAACAAAAAATACTTTACATAAATGTTTAGCTTCAAGATACCTAAAACCATAGCAATCTATGGCCTACATCTATTTACGTGAAAGAAAATAGAACTGTCATTTAGTAAATGAAAAAATATCTACCTTAATTTAAACTCTGTTATCAAACATAAATAGATGTTGTTATTCTGAATTTTTTTATATAGCGTGAATTTATTTATAGGATGAAATAAGCTCCGATTTTCCTTGCAGGGTGAGATTTGTGCAATTGGGGTCCTCTTTGTCCCCTAAGAAGTGAAATGCAAGCTCTTGGCTGAGGAAGGGCTAGAAGAGAACACTCAATGTATGCATTGCCAGATTGTATCAGTTTTTGTTTGGTTTTATTGTTAACTTTATTTTCAGTCAAGGTTCCCCATCTCCCATAGGGGAATCGGTTCTCAATTTCAGGCATCCACTGTAATAAAGGGACCCAAATGAAAAAAAGCAATTTAAAGAATTTAAAGTCTCGTGGACACCTAGCCAAATGTGTTTCTTGTTCTTACTGTTTTATAAACGAGGAAGGATTTCTCTTTCTGGAATTTTTTGCTGTAGCTGGAATATCTGTGAAAGAAATTGATAATGAATCACCCCCCCCCCCTTTGTATCCAAAGAAAACAATAGATTATGTTGAATATTAACAAATAAGAGGTGGAGACATGGTATAGGACTGCTTGCATCACTTTTTTCTTTGGCTTTAATGTTCTTTATCAGGGTTGAATCTCATAAAACTCAAGAAGAACAATTAGAAAATTCTACATAAAGTAATATTTACTTTGTACAGACAAAAATATTTTTCTGGTTTATTTCAATGTATTTATGCAAAATTAAAAATGCTTAAATATGAAAGTGAACTAGTTTTTAAAATATGAGTACACAATCCCTTGGAATTTACCACAACATATTAAATAGAGGAACATTTTAATATCCATTGTGGTTTCTTTCATAAAAGTCAATGATGTTTGTGCCATCACCTTTAAAAAGTTTATGATAGGAAAAATAGGTAAATACCTTTTCACAGCTTTCATAAAAAATGTTTTATAAAACTGTGACCACAAGAAGATATAAATGCCGTAAAGAAAGTGAGTCAAAAGGTACATTTTATAAACAGAACCAACAGCATCATACATTTATGGGACACAGCAAATCATCTGAATTTTTACTCTCAGAGACAATCATTTCATTTTTTTCCCACTCCATATTATTTAGTAAAGCAGTTTGGTTGTGTGTTTTGAAATATGCTCCCACTTGTATACTTGTCATCCTCACTCAATAAATTCTGGAACAGAGTTGGAGCTTCTATCTACAGAAGAAAATCATGATCAAAAATATATTCATGGATGTGATATGTCATAACATAGAAATCATCAAAAGTATTCCCCTGATTATTTTCTTAGAAAAAGTAAACCACAAAAGATGGGACGATAACTGTGAAATGTTTTTTGATATTGGTGTAATGTCAATAAAGAATATGAACGATTATTTCCAGTTGAAAGCTTGATATTTTCTAATTTTTATTTAAAATAAAAGTATTTATAGAGGGGAATAAATGGTAATGAAAGGAGACAGAGACTTGAATTGGGGTGGTGATGATGTGTTGTGGAATTTTGCACCCGAAACCTGTATAATCTTGGTAACTAGTATCATGCCAATAAATGCAATAAAAATAAAATAAAATAAAAACAATCATGCTAATAACTGGTCTATGATTATTAGTTCTAACCATATTTTCATAGGTGTTCTTATTATTTTAATGTTCTAAGTACTTTCTTATTCAAATTTCTCATTATAATTTATTTTAACCCAAAATAATTAATGATTTTTCACAAATATATTTTGTTGTTGTTAAGAGTATGAGTATAATAAAGTTTAAATTCATTAAACTTTGGTCACAAAATATAATATAAAAATCCTTGGCTC
Organism: Molossus molossus; assembly: GCF_014108415.1. NCBI lineage: Eukaryota > Metazoa > Chordata > Mammalia > Chiroptera > Molossidae > Molossus > Molossus molossus. Next base: position 23,290,647 of record NW_023425366.1, on the reverse strand, counting down.
TAGTTTGATAGAATTTTATAAGTATTGGGTTACAATGCTATCATTTTAAATGTTTTATGGGTCCATTACAATGATCTGCCTTTGCCTCCTAAGATTACAAAAGCCACATACAATGGTCACTGATTTTCTAGATTTTTAGCAGCTCCACCATTAATCAGATGCATAATATAGAAAACATTACATTAACTTTTCTATATATTAAATGGAGATAACTTTGGTACCTTCCTTATATTACCATTCTGAAGATAAAATGAATTATACTTATTTTCAATGAAGCACTTGTCAAAATGTAAAAATTATATTTCTTGAGGAATATCAATACTTGAGGAAATACAAAAGGTACAACCATGTTGGAACACTGACAGTTTCTTACAAACTAAACATAGTCATAGCATAAAATCCACCAATCATTCTTCTATATATCTACTCAACTTCTTTGAGAACTTATGTTGGTGAGAAAACTTACACATAAATGTTTATAATAACTTTATTCAAAATTGCCACAAACTGGAAGCAACCAACATGCCATTCAATAGGTAAATGGATAAGCAAACTGGGGTGCATCCATACAATGTGATATTATTCAATGATTAAAAAAAAGAGTTATTAAGCCACGTTACATTCATATTGCTAGGTGAACAAAGCCAGTCAAAAAAGACTACATGCTATATGATTCCAATAACATAATATTCTAATAAAGGCAAAACTATAGATACACTAAAATGCTCAGTAGTTGCCAAGGTTTTGAGGAAGGAGAGATGAGTAGGTGAAGAATGGGAAGTTTTTAAGGTAATGATATTATCTGTATGCTTCTGTAATTGTCGATATATTATACCGTTGTTAGGCAACTTACAGAAAGTTAAGCTTAATTTATTTAAAATAAATCACTTATAAAGTTCAGGTATTCTTAGTGCAATATGCAGAACATGAAAAAATAATTTGTATTATAAATGTATGAAACAATTGTATTGAAGGGTGTGTATTGAAATCATAAATATCTGAAGGATTTCACTTATCTCCAAATTTGATGTTTAGATATAATGCAATGTTGTTAAAATCATTAAAGATATTTTTCTTTAAAGTGAAAGTTGAAACACATATTTGAAATATACACATATAAACGTAAATATTTAAACTGTCAAGATTAGTGGAGACATGCTCAAAGATCAAAGTTGTGAGGGTTTGCTCAAATTCCAAAGTGGTTGGAAGTCATAGCAAATAGAAATTAATTTGGTCTTACTTAAAATAGAAACACAGCATATCAAATATATTGAAGCGCTACACAGTAATACTAGTAAAGAAAAAGTATTGAAGTAATAAATTCAGTTTATACTTTAGAAAACAAGAAACAAGAGAAAAAATTAAGCCCCAAATAACTTGAATAAGAAAAATAATATCAGAGCATAAAGCAATGAAATAGAAAAAATATATAATAAAATCAAGGACATAAAATGATGAATTTGTAAGTAAATTGATAAAAATAATAAACCTATAGTCAACTTGTGAGAAAAGGAGAGAATATTCAATTTGCCAGTATCAGAAATGAGCAGTGATATCACTACTAATTCTATAGATATTTAAGAAAAAGGACCATAAGAAAGTATTATGAATAACTTATGTCACTAAATTTAATAACTTAGAATAAATGGGAAAACTCCTTGAAAGTCACAAATACATAAATTATGAAACTCCCTCAGTAAGGAATAGATATCCTGAATAGCACCATATCTACTTTTTAAAAAGGATTTGTGATACTACTATGTCAAATCTCTTCCTAAAGAGATAAATTGTCCTTGTCAGAATAAACCTACTAATTTGCTACCAGTTTAAAGACAATTTTAACATATTTTTGACCAAACAATAACTCAATGATGATGATCCAGTTGACAGCAGTACTCATGAAATTAAAGAAAAAACAAAAAATAGAACTACTGAACTATGCCCACATTTCTATCTAAGTAATGGATAATATTTGCCAAATTTCTTGTTAGACTATCTTTGGAGGAGAATTCATCGCTAGTCAAGATGTTCAAAAGTACTAATAGAGCCGGAAGTATGAAGTATTTTGATTCTAAAAATAAACAGACTTCATAGAAACTTCAATTTTTTTCCTGGTAAGGGGCAGAGTCTGAAAATATGGATAAATTGAGCCAAGATTTACCTTTAGTTATTTTTTCTCAGCATGTGGGGATCTGAGTCATAGGACGAACTGCCTTTCTGAGTCTGAAAAATCATTGAAAGACACAACTGGTTACTCATTATTATTTCCAAGCAACAAACTCTAATGCTGCCCTTTTAGGAAAAAAAAAAAATGCAACTGCATATTCTTCCACCAGGTAAGATCTACTGGAGACTAGTCCTGATCTAACCAGGCTTTGGAGGAACAAGCCCTGGGTAAAAGGGTTCAAGGTTGAGTGCAAGAAACTCACATACTATCACAGTAATAGAAGAGAATTAGGAGACAACGACCCAATTTAGGCATGATGATTATATGATTTTTTTAAAAAATGAGAGGACAGTTAATGGGTCAAAGATGAACAAGAAAGGTTCTCCAGCTGAATAGTTAAGTAGTTTTTAATACCCTGACAGTAGAGCTTTTTGGAACAAATTTGCAAAGATGTACCAATGTTGAATCTCAGGCAATAGTAAAACCAAAAAAAAAAAAAAAAAATTTTTTAATCACCTAACTAAAAACACCTTCAAATGAATGTAGTTTCTTTGTAAGGCATCTCATTAAACTGAAACCCTAGATTTAATTAGGTAGAGGCCTTTTCAAGCCAGTGATAAAAGGAACAAAAGTCAATGAAACTAAGTTAACAAATGAATGTGGAATAAAATCCAGAGACAAAAGAGAAACCTAGGAGGGAGAAGACAGCTGGGCATTATTTTATGTGCCCCACAAATTTTCAGTAAATTTATTCAAGTTAATGATGTTTAAATTTATTAGACTTTATTATTTGTTTTTATTTATCTTCTTTATCTTTTTAATGAAAAAAAAAAGGTTAAAGAGATGATGTAAAGAATGTTGATGTAGCTCTGGCTGGTTTGGCTCAGTGGTTATAGCATCGGCCTGTGGTCCAGAGAGACCCGGGTTCAGTTCTCGCTAAGGGTGTGTACCTCGGTTGCAGTTTGTCCCCGTTGATCATGCAGGTGGCAACCACTCAATGTGTCCCTTTCATGCTGATGTTTCTCTCTCTCCCTCCCCTCTCCTACTCTATCTGAACAAAAAATGGAAAAAATATGTCCTCGGGTGAGGATTAAAAAAAAAAAAAAAGAATGTTGATGTAGATTTAAAATTACAAAGAAAAACTCAGCTGTGTTTTATGGAAATATGCTCAAAGAATAACATTCTTCTCATGCATTACCTTTGGCACTGATAGCAAATAAAACTCATGGAAAACAGACATTTCAAGTAATAATGTTCACATTTTAGCACTTCCTTATGAGTTGATTTATTTTGTTTTTAAATTCAATTATGTGGCCTGTAATATTTGTTTTATTCATTCGAAATTTTGAGAGAAAATATTAAAATATATAGCTATTCAAAGGCTTATTATTCATATAGAAAGCTTATGTTATTCCACAAAGTTGCTCTTATTAATGTCGTTTAATACACAGTGAGACAAATTTTTTAAAGAAATTTATATCATATTATGTTCATTTATTTAAATACATAATTATATCATACTTAAAAAGATAATGCAACGTAGATATATAGATATTTGTTATACTAAAAACCAATGCACTATCTTAACATATATTGTTTATACTATAGAATAACATCTGAAATTTAAAAATGTTTTAATTACTACTTCAGGGTTAGTAAGAGTGAGAAATGTGAAGAAGGAGGGAGTAAAATAGTCAACATAAAATTAAGCGTCACACAGCTGTTCCTATATTGGAGTTCCATGTAATTTAAAGTATATTTACATGAAGAATGGCCTTCCAGATACCTACTTACTCCAATAGTTGTGGGTCATGAAACCCACCCTTTATGAGACTCAGAATAAGCTGCAAATGCAACATCCCAGAAATGAATCTTTCAGTTGCCTTAGGATTCCACTGAAGACTTGACATAAAATATAATTGGATCCTTTCATCTTTAACTTAAAAAAGTGGTCACATTTTCTCTGTATGTGCCTTGGGAGAAGTTTACCTGTCTTTATGTATCTTTATTAGAAAAGGTACTCTCTACAAAATCCTACCTGCCAACTTTGTAACTAAATATCTAGAGAAGAACATGCAAGTTATATTTAAAATAACTGTATATCCTGTCATCAATTTTTGTTATGTTAGAAATTTTTGTTTTTCAAATAAACCACTAAAGTGATTTTATTTTTATATAGATTTTAACCTTTAAAATATTGTATACAGCTTAACTTTGGAAGTAAAAAAATTCTATCTTTAACCCTATTTAGAATGGTTTAAGATTTGTCTACTAAAGTAAATTTTAAAAATAAAGATGTCAAGAATTTTCCTCCAATGTTAATGTATCTTTGATTTAATCTCCCTATCCAAAGCAAGTGCAACATATATGTTTAATAATGTTTAGTTGCAAAATGCCATATTTTCCAATATTATTATTATATATATTTATGTAAATTTTGTCAAAATTAATTATTTAAATCACAGAGAATGTACCTAAAGCAAAGTGACATTTTACAAAACACCAATTAATAAGATAAACATGGATGACTTGTAAACATTATTTAAAATATGCCTATGAGGCTTCTAGTTTCTATTAGAACCAAAAACAAATGGAGACCAGTCTTGAAAATTACCTGAGCAGAAAAACTAGTTTACTCTTACAAGCAATACTTAATTTAGTTAATTTTGTAAGACTAACTTGACCTGGGTCATTTCTTACTCATGCCTCTATAAATCCTAAGAAAAACTTAAACTGATTCTCAAAATTGATATGGGTAACCATTAACCAATTCTAGTATTATTATTCACTGAGGAATAACAGTCTCTGACTTCCCACTATATAAGAATATGCTTCTGAGTCTTATTCCATGTTTTGGTTTGAGTGCTCCCAGTTATTGAACTGTCTTTTTTGATATATGCAGAATAACTTTTACAAATTACTATTTCCATGATTCACTGATTTTACTTGCGTTATTTATGAAAATTTGATAATTAATGACATCACAATGAGATCCAAAGAAGACCACCGACCAGTCCATGGCAGGTGAACAACCAGGTACTGATACCCACCTAACCCATTGAGCTCCCTGCTTTCTCACTGACTCTGGAGTTCGGGGGTAAGTTGCTCTTGGATCTGAGCTCAGCTCTTCTTGTATTTAGTGCTCTCCAACTTTATTGTGCATACTTGTAATTTATTTATTGAAGCTTCTTGATAAGTCACCCTATTCTGTTCAAAAGAAGGGATAACATATGATTGCCTGTATTTTGGAAAACAGGGCCCCTTGTAGTTAAGAAGTCTTAGGGAATCTAAAGGAAAAGATGGGTCCATTTGGTCAAAAACTCTTTATTTACCTCCCTCAAGGCCATATATATATTCACACACATATTAGCTAGAGCAAGCATCAGAACTGGACATGGTGGCAAAGATACTGGAATTACCGATTACCAAAATAGGACTTTAAGAGAACTATAATTGGTATGCTAAGGGATCTAATGAAAATAATAGGTAACATGCAAGACAAATGGACAATGTAAGCAATGAAATGAAAATTCAAAAACAAACCAAAATGAAATGGTAGAGATTAAAAACACTAGTGGGAATAAAGAATATCTTTTATAGTCTTCATAATAGACTGGACACAGGTGAAGAAAAAAAAAAAATCTCTGAGCTAAAGAGTATATAAATAAATCCTCAAAAACTGAAAAGCAGAGGAAAAAAACACTGAAAAAAATCGAACAGAGCAGAATATCCAACAACTATGGAAAAACTACAAAAAGTATAACATATGAGTAATGGAACGGCAGAGAAAGAGAGGAAAATACAGCAAAAAAAAACAAAACAAAACAAAAAAATGAAATAATAATGACTGAGAATTTCCTCAAAGTAATGTCAGACACCAAACCACTGATACCAAGCAGAAAAACATTCCATAACAAAAGTAATATATTATAGCATATCATTTTAATAGAGAAAATCAAAATTAACACCAAAAAATAATTCTAAAGAAGCCAGAGGAAAAGAACATATTATCTATACAGGAACAAATAAAGAATCCCATTCCAATCTCTTCAGAAACCATGCAAGAAGAGAGTGGAGTGAAATATTTAAATGTTGAAAGAAAAACAAAAACAAAACACTAGTCTAGAAAACGGTCCCCAGTAAAATGATTCTTCAAAAAAAAATGAATATAAACACATTCTCAGATTTAAAAAAAAAAAAAAAAAAACTGAGAAAATTTGTTATTTGTAACTGTCTCTTAAAAAATGTTGCAGGAATTTTTAAGATAGAAATACACTGTGGTGAAACAGTGAGATCTGCATAAAGTAAGTAAGAGGGTCAAAGGAGAAATAAATGAAAGTAAAATAAAAACTCATTTTTATTACAATTGATTAACAAGTAACATTTTGTTCAAACTAATACCAACAATGCACTAATAATATAAACATATGTATATGTCATATATATGATGCAATGTTTGCTCAAGAATGAATGGCACAAATGATACAATACAGGAGGAAAGAATTAGACTTTACTTAATATAAGGTACTCATACTATTTGTGAAATTGTATAGGTCATTTGAAAGTGGACTTGAATTAGCTCAATATATATTGCAAGCTCTAGGGGAATCCATATGAAAAGTAAAAGAAAAAAAGAAAAAAAACATATTATATATGCTAAGAGAGAAATGTAATCATATAAAATGCTCAATTAAAATCACAGTGGCAGAAAAAGAGTGGAAGGCAAATATAGGAAGAAAGAAGGAAAGCAAAAGTAGAAAACAGCAAAGAATATAGTAGACATTAATCCAACGATCTCAGCTAACACTCTGAATGTCAGTGGTTTAAATGTACCAATTAAAAGACAGAGATTGTCAGAGTTGATCAAAAAACAAGACCTCACTAGATGCTGTCTACAGGAAACTCAATTTAAAAATAAAGACACATATAGATTAAAAGTAAGGCCCTTGCCAGGTAGCTCAGTTGGTTAGCGTGTCATCCCAACTAGCTAATGTTGTGGGTTTGATTCTTGGTCAGCGCACATACAAGAAACAACCAATGAATGTATAAATAAGTGCAACAACAAATCGATATTTTTCTCTCTGTCTCTCTGTCTCTGTCTGTGTCTCTCTCTCTTTCCCTCCAAAATCAATAAATAAAAATTTTAAAAAGTAAATGCATGGAAGAAACTATTCCATGTTAATAATACTCAAAAGAAAGCAAGAGTAGCTATGTTAATTTTGGACATAGTTGACTTCAAAGCAATGAAAGTTTTCAGTGATAAAGAAGGTATTGTATTAAAATAAAGGGCCTGATTTCCCAAGACATAGCAATTGTTACCTTGTATGTGCCTACCAACAGATCATCATCATGTGAGTCAAGAGGACCACGGCTTTATACTCCAACCACTGGACACAGGCTTCCTCTCCTGGAGGTGCAACTGAAGGCATTCCTGGGCAGGATTCAGAGGTGAGCTGTCAGCAAGACACTTTCCCAACACCTGGGTCATGGAAGGACTCTGTCCTGAAGGAGGGATTTGCTGGTCCATGGCAACCAACTATACAGGCACTTTTGATAAGGTAGCTGAATGTATTCCTAAAATATATTTTTTTCTATTAATGTACATTAGTAATTTTTGTGGGAAATAGAATTATACACAAAGATTAATAATTTGTATTCAAATTAGTTTTCTTGATATGGCATTTTTCTAGCCAGGTTTTCATCTGGACAGAAAAGAATAACAAAAGGTCTATTATCTTCTATTCTTTGTTCAAATAAGATGTTGTCACTTATGGAGCACTTCAAGTATGTATGCTTCCAGCATGACTATCAGCTGGAAATAAGTTAAGCTCCTTAGAGTGTATGCTACGCTGCTATTATTGCTCCCGTGCTAATATTCTGAGCACAGCTGGTAGAACCCTGTTAAAATATTGAACTTGTCCTCTATTTTGAAAACAGCAGTGGTTCGAAACTTGCTATGCACCTTAATTTGTCCTACTTTCAACGTTACCATTAATTATTGTGACCAACTTAATGCAATCAGGGAATATAATTTGCAGAACCCATGCATGGGTTTTCAATTTTTCAAAAATTATGCAAACATTTGCAGTTATAATATTAAATTCTTTTCATTTGTTAAAGGATGTTGTTGTTTACATACAATCAACCCCCCTATTTTATACCCAAATTAAATTAAAAGTTGCAGTTTTTTTCTTCATGTATTTTTCAATTCAGATTAAAATTCTTTTATTCATTTTATTGTTTGTATATTCCAGCCATTCCTGTCATATTCTGTGGGTCAAACAGTCATAGGACACTCAGATTGAAGGAAAAGATAAAGAACACACAACTCAATGAGAGACGTATTAATGAGTGACTTTAAACTCAACACATTTATAATTTAAATGGAATTGAATGAACAATTTGCATGACCTCTTATGAATAACTTTTGCTATATTAAAACTTGATAAATGTTTAAATACATGCTAATGTTAGATAAACTTTAAAAGTGCTAGTATTTATAGCCCAGTCAGTGTGGCTCAGTGGACTGAATATCATCCCATGGACAGAGAGGTTCCAGTTGGATCTCGGTCAGGGTACGTGCCCAAGTTGTAGGTTTGATCCCCAGTAGGGGGCATGCAAGAGGCAGCTGATAGATGTTTTTCTCTCACATTGATGTTTCTCCCCCTTCCTCTCTCTCTAAAAATAAATAAATAAATAAATAAATAAATAAAAACGTGAAAACATTGAAATAAAATAAAAGTGCTATCATTTATAGCAATATCTTTACAAGTACTCTTTGTAAAATATTGTAACTTTTAGATGTATTTCCAGAGAAGGCAAATTGTATTGTTTTTACTGTATTCTTTTATTTATTTGTTCATCTATTAAAATTATTTTATGAGTAACTATTTTGTAACAGAATTTTTCTCTGGGCAGTAAATTAAATTATTGTGTGGTAACCTATAAAAGAGAAAGTATTGAGTAAATACTCATTTGTGTTACTATGTAATATGTATTATAACGTAGAAAAACACAAGATGTTAAGTTCCCAGGAGTGATGTCTAACCTGGTTTCTTTTGGAAAAGACTTTGCCAGAGAGATTGGCTCAATTAACAGTTTTTCAGTCTAAAGGGACTGGAGGTACTAGAATATAAACAGGAAAAATTTTATAATATACTTCTATTCAGAACTGACTCAAAAGGACAAGAATACAGTGGGACCTGGGTAAACACACATATCTCTCCCAGACTGGAGAGCTAAAAAGTGGCAAATCATAAAAATCACAACTTGTAGCAATATTAAAGGAGTTACATTACACCTCTGAGAAGCATGGAAACAGAGGAGCACCTTTATCAATGTCGCCGTACACAAATGTCCCTCGTGATTCATCCCGAAGAATGGACAGATTAGAGACAGGAATTGAATGGAAAGAAATGAAAGAATTGAGAGAGATGTTTTGGAAATAATTTCTTGTGATTTGGTGAGAAATGATGATTACATAAATTAAGATGCTACTTGAGAGATATGGACTTGAACATCTTTCCGAGATAGTAAGATCGTTGGCTTTGCAGGTTGAGAATGAGCTGGGATTTTAGGATGTTTATGTTTGTTTTAATTTATTTTTGTATTTCAGGTGGAATATTTTGTACTTCAGGTGGAATATTATCAGGTGGATATTAAATTAATTTCTGATTTTTAGCATTGAGGTGCTAGTAGAATATCTAGTAAGAAACTGCATAAAATGTTTGGACTATAAGAAAAACACTTGGTTGGGAGATAGAGAAGAGATATCAGAGAAAAGAGATGATGAAGGAAGGCAAAGATTTGGATGAAAATGCATGCAAAGGGAAGTCAGAGAAGGAAATAAAGAATTGATACTGAGGCCTTGAAGAGTGACATTTTGGAGACATGTTGTGCTCAACAGGGTATTAATAAGAGTGTCTAGACTGGCCGATATGGCTCAGTGGATGGAGAGTCATCCCATGGAATGAGAGGTCCCAGTTCGATTTCTGGTCAGGGCACATGCTCGATCCCCAGTTGGGGGCCTGCAGGAGGCAGCCAATGGATGTCTCTCTCTCACATCGATGTTTCTGTCTCTCTCCCTCTTTTTCTCTCTGTAAAGAATCAATAAAAACATATTTAAAAGAAAAAAAGTGTCTGGAAGTAGAATAAAAAGGAGAGATATACCTATAAGTAGGATCACTGGTTCAAATGGCAGTTCAATTTTTAATTTTTTGAGGTAACACCATATTGTTTTCCATATTGGCTGCACCAGTCTGCATTCCCACCAGCAGTGTACTAGAGTCCTCTTTTCTCCACACCCTCACCAACACTTGTTGTTTGATGACTTGTTGATGGCGGCCATTCTGACAGGTGTGAGGTGATACCTCATTGTTGTTTTAATTTGCATCTCTCTGATGATTAGTGATGTTGTGCATTTCTTCATATGTCTCTTGGCCATTCGTATGTCCTGTTTGGAGAGGTGTCTATTCAGTTCCTCTGCCCATTTTTTAATTGGGTTCTTTGTCTTCCTTTTGTTCAGTTGTATGAGCACTCTATATATTTTAGAAATTAACCCCTTATCTGATGTATCATTGGAAATTATGCTCTCCCATACAATGGGTAGTCTTTCCATTTTGTTGGTTGTTTCCTTTGCTATGCAGAAGTTTTTGAGTTTGATGTAGTCCCATGTGTTCATTTTTTCCTTTGTTTCTGTTGCCTTACGTGATGTATCAGTGAAAATTCTGCTGCGTATGATGTCTGAAATTTTGTTGTCTACATAAGGGAAACAAGCCAAACAGAGAAAGACAAGTATCATATGATCTCACTTATTTGTGGAATATAATGAACATAACAGTCTGAGGAATGGGGTAGTCCCAAAGACATGCAAGTGGAGTACAGACTGACAATTCCCAGAAGAGGGGGTGGGGGGGAGAGATAAACCACAGAAGTCATATGCATGTATGCATGAACAATGGACATGGACAACAAAGCTGGGGGCAGGGTGGGGAGGGAGGGGGAATCAGTGGGGAGAAAAGGAGAAACATTTGTAACAAAAATAAATTAATTAATAAAAAAAAACAAAACCCAGAGATATAGAGCACCAAGGAAATAACAAAAGAAAGCATTTCAAATTTTATTTTATTTTTATGTTTGAATTGGCAAATATAAAAAACATTTAAATATTAATGGAAAAATTAATAAGTGGAGCAAGAAGGGATTTATATATTTGCAGGAATTGAACTAACAGTTAAACCCTTGGACAGCAAAATAAATATTTTCTGTTGGAGAAGTCAAATCTGTAATTGGGAGGGGCAGGTATTATTGTATTATTATCTAGTTGGGGAAAAATATAATACATTAAAATGTTTTTTAAAACTTTACATATAGGAATATTGCATATGTATCCTAAGGACATCATATGGAACATAAACAGGGAGAGACTTCTTTCTCCAGTGATTCAAAAAAGCAATCTCAGATTCTATATAATTTGAGAAAAGATGTATTCATACACACCTATACACAAACCCATACTTTTTTTTGTTTGTTTTGGTTGTGTTTACATCATTAACATCTGACTATAAAAATATTTTGAGTCTTGGCTGGGCAGCTCAGTTGGTTAAAGCATCATCCCAGTATGCCAAGATTGTGGGTTTGATCTCCGGGCAATGCACATATAAGAATCAGATAATGAATGCATAAATAAGTGGAACAACAAATCGATGTTCCTCGCTCTCTAAATTAGTAAATTAAAAGAAAAATTTAAATGTTTTGAAAAAAATTCCTTCATTCAATAAGGAAGAAATTATAGATATATTTGATTAGCATCTAGTTCCTTATTTAAATTAGCTACAGTATGGATATAAGGTAATCTAGTCACTTATTTCTTTATCGCTGAGGTCATTCAAATTTTCACTATCATAAATAGAGTTGGTAATTATTTTAGATATACATTCATGTAAGTACAAACTGAAACAGTGAGAAAATCATATACAATTTAATAGAACTAACAGCATATCAATAATCTGTCCAGATGGGTATATACCCCCACAAAATAAGGCTTATTATTAAAAAATATGGAACTCATTTCTTCTGTATCTCTGTTGTCACAAGAATAGAATAATAAGGAGAAACCAACCTACGTATGCCTTAAATTTAAAACAGAGAGAGAGAGAAAGAGAGAGAGAGAGAGAGAGAGAGAGAAAGGTAGGGAGAGTGGATGTCCAGTCTTCTTTCTTGAACTTTACCTGATTTAAGCCAAGGTATAGGAACTTGACCAGTCTGTCATGTCACAAATAACAATGAAATTAATAAACAACAAATGACATAAATACAAAGAAAAATTTGGATGATTTGGATGTCATCACTCTTATATAAAGCTATGAAATAGAACACAACTCAATTCAGGACATCAATTTTTCTCTTCCTAGGATAGAGGCACACCTTGGACTGCAATTTTGAATTGAATTATTTTCTACTCACAGTTAACAGAGTTGAAAATTAAATGAATTTCAAGTGAAGTCAGGTGAAGTCATTCCATATTCATGATTCAATGTCTACAGACAGAAATAGAATTATTTATATTAGGATTTTGAAGAGCGTAAAGGAGAACTATACTAATGATTTGTGAAGTGTGATCCAACGGTCTGGAAATGACATGAGTAAATAATGTCTAATTAAAATTTGGTTCTCATATGAATATTTCCATAGAGAATCATATTTACTTAAATTATAGCCTGAGTATTAAAAAAAAGATTCATTGAAAAAGAGGGAAAAAAGGCAATTAACCCATGCCAACCAATTTATTTTAATTACATCCATCCTTTCCAGTTTATAAATAAGTGCCTTAGAGATGCTTCTCTCATTTTAAATTGAAAGCACTAAGCATACAGTCTTATAAGGCACCACTTTGCATTAATAACAGCTCATTGACTTTATTTTTTTTTTCCCATTTTATTCCTATATGCATAAAGGATGAGACATTATATCAGAAAAAAAAAATGGGAATGAATTTATTGAGAGCTTGTGTGTGTATATATACTTCTTTCTCCAATGATTTAAAAAAGCAATGTTAGATTCTACATAATTTATAAAAGTCTATTCATATATACCTATACACAAATCTATACTTTAAAAAATATATTTTTAAAGTAATTAAGTTTTGATTTATATAATAAATTAAAGGACAAACATCACTCCCAATATTTCTTCAATCACCAGTTTTTATTTAATAGAAAACTACAAGATTTAACTTCTGGATTGACTTAACTTTATTTACCCATTACAATTATTGAAATAATTGAATCCCAACTTTCTGATTATTTTTTATTAATTTAAGTCTTTATAAAACCATTCATTTATAATTTGGAAAATACAAGTTAAGATACATAAAACAAAAATTACTAATTTTCATCATACTTCTTATTATAAAAACATAAGTTTGATTCTTTTTTCTGAATCAATATTTCTGAGGGTGTATGTGTTTATGTGGGCAGATAATTAATTATATAAAATTTAAGTCATTTTGAACAAATAATTTATAGCCAATTCTATTACTTTGCATTATATTATTATATTTTTGCATGCTTTCAAATTTTACTATTAAATTGCTTTTGTCTCCATCTTTATTGAGATACAGTGGACTTACAACACTGTGTAAACTTAAGGTGCATAATTTGTTGATTTGATGCACTTGTATGTGGTAATATGAGTATTACTGTAGCATTAGCTCACACCATCATCTCACAGACTTACCATTTTCTTTGTTGTAATGAGACCACTTAAGCTCTACTCTCTTAGCTACCTTAAAGTGTACAATATTGTTAACTATAATATCATGTTGTAGTCCAACATTTATTTTATATTTGAACAAAAACGTGTTTTCTGTGTTGATATTAAGACCTTATGCAAATTTATGGTAGGATGTAGGCGAAACCCAGGCAAGATCATATTCTATGCATTTTTCAGATGTACAAAATAGTGCAATGAACTGCCTCATGACTCTTCCACTATGCTAAGTCACATACATTTTTACTGAAGTATAAAATAAATTTGTTGTAAGGCAAATCCAATAATTGCTACAGAGAGTGTGATATAATATTTAAAAAACTAACAATCAAATAATCAGCCTTTCTTGTGCTTTGCTAATTCTTCAGCTATTGTGTCTTTATCTGTAAGAATATGGCAGTAATATTTATCATTTGATTTCACAGTGATTTTGTGGGGTCAGATTAGTTGATATCAATGAGTATAACTATAAATGACTACAATAAAACATAATTCAATGTATAGATGTGTTTTTATCTGTATCTTTAAATGTAGTGTTTGGACTAACTTAGTGGAGGAGCTGCAGTGGATGGAATTTAAACCCTGCAATTCTTGGCTTTACATTGAAAGGGGCAGGAAATGAAGACCTTGTCTTTGTACTACCTGAGTGGACACTGTGAGAAAGTGGACATGTCACTTAGCAGTTTGTCATGAAATGAGCTGGATTATACCATGAGGAGTCCAACTTTGAAAACTAGGGTGAATATTCAGGAGGCTGGATATAAAAATTGAGAAAACATATATTTTTTTATAGAGAAACAAAATTTATGGTGAAAAACTTTGCTAAACACGAAGCAGCTAAAAATTACATTGAAAAATGTATCATTAAACATGTAAAATCTTAACCTTGAAACAATAAAATTTGTAGCACTAGTGAAACTACTCTGGCCTAAAGCTCTATCCTTCAAAAATATAATAATTTCTAAGTAAACATCACAAAATATTTAAGGACAGTAAACATGCTATCATTGTTCTCGGCATGCAAATGTTGCAAGCACAGAAATTAAAGCAGTTTAGTTCTTATTCAAGGAAAGTCAACATGTGAGATTTCAAAAAGGTGTATGCAATTTAGATAAGTGTATTTTGAACACATGAAAGCATGGGAAATAACTGTAGTATTTTTAACCCTTTTAATAATCACTTTGCACCAGGAGACAAATCATTAGTAGATAAGACAGATGCGAATAAAAGTGTAAAACTGCATTATTCCAGGAAAACTTCCTGACACATTATCTTCCAATTTTGCAAAATGTGATCTTTTCAGCAGTTCTCTTCACCCAATGTAAATTTATAACACAGTGCTGGGACTAAGGATTTTATCCTCCCTGAATAACACACAATCACACTGATTAATGATTGATTGCTTTGCTGTATGTTTGCTAAAGTTAGTTCGCTGTATCCTTGCTTCAATTAACATATTTCTCAGACTCAAGACTTCATGCCAGTTGTTGAGAATACTATTTACCCATTTACTAATAACAGTGTGGTAAGCCACCGTTAACAAACGCCTGATTCAGACTTTGACACTCAATGATGTTTGAAAATGAACTTTCAAATGAAGTCTTGAACAGATTTGTGTTGCTAATAAGAAAATCATTTCCAACTCTTATACATATGTCAACATTGATCAGATGAAAATATAAAATAAGTTAGAGAGAACTGACATCTCAGATATTGTGCACATTAATTATGAGGCTTATGTATTTCTTGAGACAGTGAAATTGCTGAAATCGAGTTTAACTTGGAAATGTATAATGACAGCAATGATGGTAAGCATGATATTGTGGACTATTTAAAAAATACCCTTTGACATGATAAAAATATGTGCACATGTAATGTTTGGCCTTAAGACTACTTATTTAGAAATTAATGTTAATCAAGCAGATGTCACTGGTAGAGTTCCTTACACAGACAATCTTGCACAGCTTCAGTAATTAAGGACCTTATATATTTCCAATCATCAAATTTTCAGCTCTGTCTAACATGATGATGATGATGCCCCAGTGATCTGCCTTTTTCTCAAAGACTACCAAACAACCAGAGGTAATTAGCTTAGTATATTATACACTGCTTTTAGAAATAACATATACTATACTAATAATGGTCTAAACTTACTTTAAAATTTAAAAAATAAAATTAATACTCTCAAATAAATATTAAATAAACTTTAATACCATTAATAGTCCTTTAAAAACCCACACATTGTAAATATTAATGTGTTTTATTCTAAATAATGCTCCATACTCTACTTGTACTTGCTGAAATACACAAAATATCCACTGTATTAAATGTCTTAATTTTAAAAAATTGAATTCTGAAAAGCATCTGGTCCTGAATATTTTGGATAAAGGGTGAAAGACTAATATTAATTTATTTATACATTGTTTTGCCAAATAATTATTTTCTTTAAAGATTTAACATTACAATATAAATTGCACATTGCAAACATAAAAAAAAATACTACCACTTTAAATTTATATAATTGTAATATAAAATAAAATGTTTTCCAAAATATTTTATGTATTATTTAATTTTGATTTTGTATTTTTTATCATAAATCAATATCTGCTTTCCTAAATTGTTTCTGAAGCTTAAATCTCTTATTATACCAATATATTTTAAATTTTAAAGTCCTATGATATTCTTAAGTAGTGTTTCATTAGTGATAACAGCATACTAAGTGTATGAATTGTATTTGTTTCTTTCTATCTTAAATAGATTGTTCATTCGCTGAATTATACTTGTGTATTAAGTTCATGTAACAGTATAGAGGTATCTGTATATGAATATAATACCCATAAGAATAATATTTAAGAATGTGTAATATTATATACCATGAGAAAATTATAAGAAAATATTATTTTTTCTTCATCTCTTAACAATGTTGCTTTAATACATAATCTATACAATAATTCTGGATTGCATAAAATTTTATTTTTATTTATTTATTTATTTTTGGGGTGGTGGCGGTGGGCGGTAGGGTGGTGGTGGTCGTGGTGGATTGAGTATATTTTTAAAAATCTCCCAAATTGCAACATTATCACAAATATATTTAATTCTTGTTGATGTAAGAGTTTCATATTTATTTTTAATGACAGAACATAATAAAATAGATTAACTCTGGATATCTAAATATATTATTTATATATTGATATTGGAAAATTTATTTATTTTTATTTAAATATATACATAATTTTTATTTTTCAATTACAGTTGACATACAATTTATATTAGTTTCAGGTGTACCCCACAATGATTAGACATTATATAACTTATTAAGTGATCATCCCAATAAATCTCACACCCATCTGACGCCATACTTAGTTATTAGAATATTATGAGCTATATTCCCTATGCTGTACTTGACATCCCCATGACTATTGTGTAACAACCAATTTGTACTTCTTATATGTTTTATTTCTAGTACTTCATGAGATTTAATGAACAACTCTACAGAGCCAGAAGCTCTTTGTTGTTGGTTAAGAGATTGGTGATCTACAGCAAGTGGTCCATATCTCACTTGCCCAAATAGAAAATATTTTCATAGAAGAGAATAACAATTAGCCATTTTAGTATGTATCTTTATGAAATATTATTTTTTATCATTTCTTATATGTGCAGCCTGTGTTGCAAAGGGGCCTGATTATTCTAAAATTCCTGGTCTCGAGGATCTTATCAATACTAAGAAAACAACTAGAAGATTGACTATAAGATCTTAAAAGTCTCCTGCCATATAATTCTCAGATAATATTTCAGAAGAAAAATAGATATATTTGACTTGATTTGCATGTGGGAAAAATGAAGGAAGCAACTAAAACTGCCTCTTAAGTCTATACACCAATTTTAGAACTGCTTTTATATACAAAAAAGGGTAAGATCCCACACCTCACAATTTCAAGAAATCCTTTGGAACACTCAGGAGAGAGAGAGACCTTATGGCCTCAAGTAAACACATTTAAAGTGTTTGAAAGGGGAAAAAAAGGCATGGCCATTGTGGCTAAGTGGTTGAGCGTCAACCCTTGCACCAAAGGTCATCAGTTCCAACAGTTTGATTCCAGGTCAGGCACATGCCCAGGTTGTGGGTCTTATCCCCAGTGGGGGGGCATGTAGGGAGTGGCCAATCGATGTTCTCTCTCATTGATGTCTGTATCACTCTTCCTCTCCCTTCCTCTCTCTCTAAAAATAAATGAAGAGAAAAATTTCAAAAGAAAAGGGAAAAAAAGAAAATTTACATTTTAAAACAGATTCAAATATTTTTCTGAAAAATGATTAGCCACTATTTAATTAGAAAAATAAAACAAAGGGTGATTATAAAGTGTTATAAATAGGTCGAGAGTAATTAAAACCCTCTTTCTGTCTCTGTGTCTATTTCTCTCTCTTTTTCTCACTTCTCTCTCCCCATCCCTTGTCATATTTTCATCAATATAATGCCATGGCAATTAATAATGCTAAAATTAAATGTTTATTTAACTGTGAAACAACATTAATAAATTGTTTTTATTTATTTTTAAGTTTTGATTATTGCCATTATTTATAGATGACCAAGATAGTACATGTTATAGGTTAGCTCCACAAATGCAGACATATATTAATATTATAAAATCAATCTAATTGAGAAAATATACATGATTCAAATTTTTATATATACCTTTATATATTAATATATTGTATATAAGTTATGCATTTATAAGCACACTACATATAAATATATAAATAAATACTATATTTTTAAATTTATTTAATTTCATTTATTATTACTTTAAAAAACATAATCCACTGGTACATAGGAGTATATCCATTTTTCTTTTGGCTTGTATAAAATGATTGTTCCAATATCTGCTCTACATAACCATTACCATCTCTGTAGTATTGGTTGGTTGTTACTGTATATGTATGTACTTGATATCATAAAACAAATCAATTATCTAAAATTTTCTACCTCAGATTTTAGCAAAAATAGCCTCATTTATTGTATTCTTGATACCCTATTATTTGTGAAAACACATATACACTATTGTAACTATTTTCTTTCTCCAAATCATTTATCTCCCAGAAAGTTCCAATATGTTTAAAATGCATTTACCTATCTTCTATTCAAAATAATTGTATGGTAAACATTTGTCAGTTATATTAATTAGAATTAGCAAAGTATTAACTTTTCAAGAATAGAAAGGAAACTCCTATTAGTATATTTTGGTCTTCACATTAAAAAATATTTGCATTGAGTGTACATACACTAAAGCAAAACATTTAATAAAATATTTTTCCAAGAGTTATTTATAGCTTCAGCAACATATTTTTATTTGCTGCTTGCAGTACCATAAATGTGTTACAAATAATGTATCTTAAAGAGTTTCAAGGATGTTTTCATTATATAATTGAAATTCCTGACATTAATATCTTTCTAAAGTCTCTCTTATTCAAATAAGTAGATCATGATAAAAAATGCAAAGAACGTACAACATTTGTGAATCATTTCTGCAAATCTTTATAGAACTTGATGTTTTATTAAACTGGAAGACAAATGAAAATTTTACATGGCATTTTATCAGGAAAAGCACTATTTTCTTTATTAAGATTCTGATTGTTTACCCCAAAGGTCAAAAAGTAGTAGTTAAAATTATTTCTGTCACTAGCAATTCTAGTCATAGGATTATGACTATAGTAACTGTGACACATCCATCCAGTGTTGCTCAATCTATGAAATGTCAGTATGAAATGGAGTTAATGATCCAATAAAGGGTTCTCATCAAAATGGAACATGCAGGGCTATTGAAGAAATAGAAGCACAAGATTTGAAAGCAGCATATTTTTTATTTAATGTACACAATTTGCATTATTTCTATCTAGATTTTTATGTCTAGAGTTGAAAGTCTCCTTCAATTAAAAATAATAGAACATATATTTATATTAAAGCTTATATTTTCATACATAAGCAATATAAAAATGTTTTATTTAAGGAACATTATCATTTCCATTTTACTGGATTTTTTGTGTTTCAAGGTCTTCAGTGTGAAATGGGAATAAAGTAATCTACTTGCATGTTATGAATTATATGCAGCAAGACCTCATGGAATTTGCCTAATATTGTAGAGCAAGAAAAATTATGTTGCTATCTACATGGAAAATATGGATAGTGGTTATGACAATAACAAATCTCTGATTTGTTAAACAATGTAAGGTTGTTGTTTGGATAATTAACATGGAAGTATTGATAATGTCATTAAAAATGAACCAAATAATCAAATTTAAAGAACTAACTGGGATATATATTTTCAACATACCTTACTGACACTATCCTACGCCTGAAGTAAAACCTATCATGTGTTCCTCCATACAATTTCTGTGTGAAGAGAAGTAAAATGATCAACCCTAAAAAGCTACATGGGGTTTGTTTCTGAGCGTTGGACTGGCCAGATAATCTGGAAAGTCCAAGTGTTGCAAAATAAGTACCTGTTATATAAAATGCCATTTCTTTTAGTTTTAAATGTTTCACAAGCACACACACACACACACACACACACACACACACATACACACACACTCTCACACAAAGAGGAATTCCCCAAAGATGAAATAACACAACAACAACAAATAATCAAGAGCAGGAAACAGATGGGGTAAGCAAAATGTATCTATTGGCTTCATCATAGAAACCAAATGTCAATCTCAGCGACAAAATGGATGTTAACTTTGTTGAAAGACTTGGCTTTGAGACACTAAAAGGTGAGGGGGTAACTGAAACAAACATAAAGATTTGGCTTTTGTGGGAAGAATGCTCTAAATAAAAGAGAGCTTCAAAAAATTTTTTTTTCAAAGACAGACTTCAAGAATAAAATTTGTTGCCTGGCTGGCGTGGCTCAATGGTTGAGCATTGACCCATGCACCAAGAGGTCACCGGTTCGATTCCCAGTCAGAGTACATGCCCAGGTTATGGGCCTGATCCCCAGTGGTGGGCATGCAGGAGGCAGCCAATCGATATTCTCTCTCATCAATGTTTCTATTTTTCTCACCCTCTTCCTACCTCTCTCTCTCTCTCTAATACCAATAAAGAAAAAAAAATTTAAGAATAAAATTTATCTTTCTCAAAAATGTGAATGTGAAATTTAAAACAAGAACACTTATCGTATTTCCTCAGAAAATTTAAGATGAGAAGTTTAAAAACGTGCTTCGCCAAGTGTATAGATAAATCATGGTGCATTCACAGAACCGAATGTTACATAGCCATGAGCATAAACAGATCCTCGTTCCACACAGCAGCATGGCCGCACGTGGTGGGGATATCTGTGGGGAAAAGAGTCAATCACAAAGCTTATGATTTGCATCATCCAGTTTTATAAAGTTTGAGCAATGATAGAACAAATCTAGGTTATTAACATTCAGAAGAAGGGTTATTGTGGAGGGAGATAATGACTGGAAGTATCTACTGATACGCTAACAATATCACATTTCTTCATTTGTATGCTGATTTCATAGGAAAGTTTAATTTATAAAAATTCTTCAGTGCATACCTTTATGACCTGCACACATTTCGGCATACATATTACTATTCTTGAACACATTTGGTTAAATAAAAAGGGAAGACTTTAATATAATTATGGTTTAAGTAATCATATTTATTATGGTATTACTGGATCCATTCACTAAGGATAGATTTATTTTCATTTATGGATCCCCATAAGTTTACATAGTTTTATGGAAGAATTTATGATGGAAAACAATGTAACATTCAAAGCAACAGCATAACAATTTCTGAGACTCCAGTTGCAAATTCCAAAGCTCTAATTTAAGAGTTGATGTGTGGTCACCATAAATAAGGTTGAGTATTTGCCCACACTTGTCAGTGATGGCTTGCCATATTTTAGGCTTGTCAGATCATCTGCACACAAACACCCTAAGCCACCAGCTCACCTGATCATAATCTTTTAATTTGATAAGAATTTTTCTTCATCTTTCCAAGTGCACGGCTTCATCATGGCCAGTTTCCTTGAAAATAGCTCCCTCTTGTGTTTCTAAGTTAACAAATCCTTTTCATACCCAGGCTGAGACTCCATAAAAATCCTTTCCACTTCTGGGTCCACACCAAATCCAGTTTCCAAGGTCCCAAGAACACTCTACTCCTTTGGGGCCAGTGTTGGCTGAGTTATCAAAGATGCTAAGTACTGGTAGTGATGGTGACATTCAAGTAAATTTCATGCATATCTTAGTACTGTATCACCCAGGCAATTGTAAACTAATCACATTCAGAGACATTTTTCACTATGCAAACAAGGCCTTCACATTATTCTTTTCTGAAGTTCCAGAAACAAATCATCACTGGCCTTTAGCTGTTATATCACACTAATATTCACCCCTTGGGACACTACTCAGATGTAATGTCCCACTGTGGCCATTTCCATGAAGAGAACAAAGCTGCATCTGACTAGGAGCAGGCAATGACAATGCCTTTGTCTTCCTACTCATGCAGGTATCGAGAAGAGATGTCATCTCAGTTCACAGCCACAGAGTGCTCATAAACATCACAGTCTAGTCCTAAGGTACCATTTCTTTTAAGATTATAAAATAAAAAATATAAACATAAGCAAGAAATGCTATATAAATGATCAATTAAACTGCTATTAATCAGGAGAGTCACCAAGGAATCCTGCTCGATGTCTGATCTCTTAATCATTCAAATGCTTTTTGGGAAAAATATTATAATGTGGTTTCAGTTAGATTCTCTTTTTTCACTGAAAAAAAAAAAAAAAACTCTTCGATTTCTTCTAACTTTGAACATAACTCAGCACCACATGTAAGAAAAAAGGCTAAGAAAATCATCATCTTGCTTTGTGAAGCGAAGTCCTGTAAGGAGTGATCATTTCCTTTTTTGTTCTCCTGATCCATTGGTGTATTTCTTTTCTATTGACCACAGTTTCTTTCTGTTTCCACCCCAAGATATTGTTTGCTAGCCCAGATTGTGCATCCCTGATAGTGATACCAAAAACACATGGGGATAGCCATAGAATAGCTTCCATTTTGTATGTTTTCAGGAAACAATAATAAGTTTTAAAATGTAATGGATTTCGGAATCACAAACTGAAATAATTTATCAATATTTGTTATCAGTGCTGCCTACTTTTTATGATGTGTATATACAGGGAGTGTCTTCTTTTTTGTTAAACTTTTTATTATACAATAGATTTATATCTACAAAGAAAAAAGTTTGAAGATAGTACAAAGAGATCCCATAAATCCCACACCCAGATACTCCCTTTATTAACATCTTACATTAGAGTAAGTACATGTGTCACCATCACTTAACCTCTATCAAAGCATTGCTTTTTAACCAAATTCTTTCTTTATTCATACATGCTTCGTTTTTACCTATGTTTTTCCGTTTCAAGGGGCATCCAGGACATTACACTGCATTTAGTACTACTTGAGATCCTCTCGGCTGTTCCAGTGACACACTTTTCCTTTTCTTATTGAACTTGACAGTTTCCAAGAATGGTCCTCAGCTGGGTTTTGCTGATGTTTTCCCCAGGATAAGCCTGGGATTATGGGTTTTGGAGAGGAAAACCATAGAAGTAAAGTCCCTTTGCCATCATAGCCTATTAAGTACGCATACTGTACACTGGCTTAACTCCTGTGCCAGTCCTTATAACTGAGTGTTTGTCAGATTTCTTTTTACGGTTGATTACGGCTCATTTCTTTTTTACTACTCCTTAATATTCTGTTTTACGGGTTTACCACAGTTAGTTCACTCACTCACCTATTGAAGGGCACCTTCATTGCTTTCATTCGGGGGCAATTATAAATACAGCGGAAAAAAATCATTTGCACACAGGATTTTATGTAAACATGGTTTCAAATAAATCGATACACACTAAGAACACAATTTCTGAATAATCTGGTATGAAGACTAAGATTTGTCAAAATGTCCAAAGCAGCTGCCATTTTGCACATGCACCAGTGTTTAATGGGGGTTCTTCTTGTTCTCCATTCCTACCATCAATATCTCAATTGTGATGGTGTTTTTATGACTATGTAAAATGGCCAAACTCATCAAAATGAATACCTTAAAAGGAGGGTTTTTATTTTTATTTTTATTTTTTGTTATGTAAATGTTACTTTAATAAAACCAAGATATGGAAAAAATTGACTCTGCTCCTTTGAAACACATGTTTTTGTTTTTGTTTTTTAGATTTGATTATCTTGTGGATAAACATGACCTACGCAACCCTTACTTTGACCCCTACCTTTCTCTCAGCTTGTCTCCTACCAGTTTTCTCTTCAGTCTCATCAACTTGTCTAGAGGGCTCAGTCCAGGAAAGATTCAATGGCTCCTCCTTTTGTAGGTTCCTCTCCTAAAGAACCCCTTTCTCCTTTGCTATCTCCTTCCTTAGCTAGCCCAACCACAACCTTTTGTTGTAGAAAGGATTTAAAGTAACTCCATAAAGAAAAACCTCCACGATAAACTTCATTTAGGCTTACTGTTGTCCATTCTTATAACAAACTATAAAAAAAATATTCGCACTCATCAAACCTGGCATTATTTACTATAGTATTAGCCTTTCTCACCCTGATTAGGTGTTAAAAAGTACTATTCAGAGATAATGTCTTTCTTTTTTTAAAAAATTGATTAATTTATTTTTGTTACAGATGTTTCTTCTTTTTCCCCCACTGATTCTTACACCTTCATAATACTCCGATGTGTATATACCACAGCATATTTATCCATTCGGCTACTGATGGACACTTGGGCTGTTTCCAGATCTTAGCTATTGTAAATAGTGCTGCTATGAACATAGGGGTGCATATATTCTTTCTGATTGGTGTTTCAGGCTTCTTAGGGTATATTCCTAGAAGTGGGATCACTGGATCAAATGGAAGTTCAATTTTTAAATTTTTGAGGTAACACCATAGTATTTTACATAGTGGCTGCACCAGTCTGCATTCCCACCAGCAGTGTACTAGAGTCCCCTTTTCTCCACACACTCGCCAACATTGTTTGTTTGATGATTTGTTGATGGCGGCCATTCTGACAGGTGTGAGGTGATACTTCATTGTTGTTTTAATTCGCACCTATCTGATGATTAGTGATATGATGTCTCTTAGCCATTTGTATATCCTGTTTGGAGAGGTGTCTATTTAGTTCCTCTGCCCATTTTTTAATTGGGTTCTTTGTCTTCCTTTTCTTGAGTTGTATGAGGATTCTATATATATTGAAATTAACCCCTTATCTGATGTATCATTGGCAATTATACTCTCCCATACAGTGGGTAGCCTTTCCATTTTGATGATTGTGTCTTTTGCTGTGCAGAAGCTTTTGAGTTTGATGTAGTCCCATGTGTTCATTTTTTCCTTTGTTTCTATTGCCTTAGGTGATGTATCATTGAAAATTCTGCTGTGTATAATGTCTGAGATTTTTTCCAGGATTTTTATGGATTCATGAGTCACATTTAAGTGTTTTATACATTTCGAATTTATTCTTGTGTAGGGTGTAACTTGATGGTCTAGTTTCATTTTTTTGCATGTAGCTGTCCAATTTTCCCAACACCATTTATTAAAGAGGCTGTCCTTACTCCACTGTATGTTCTTGCCACCTCTGTCAAATATTAATTCAGCAGATTGCCTTGGGTCCATTTCTGGGTTCTCTGTTCTGTTCCACTGGTCTATATGCCTGTTCCTGTGCCAATACCAGGCTGTTTTGATTACAGTGGCTTTGTAGTATAACCTGAAATCTGGTAATGTGATCCCTCCAACTTTGTTCTTCTTTTTCAAGACTGCTGTGGCTATTCGAGGTCTTTTTTGGTTCCATATAAACTTTTGAAGTATTTGTTCTAATTCTGTGAAGTAGGCCGTTGGTGTTTTGATGGGGATTTCATTGAATCTATAGATTGCTTTGGGTAGTATGGAGATTTTAATGATGTTAATTCTCCCAATCCATGTACAAGGTATGTGCTTCCACTCTTTTATATCTTCCTCTATCTCTTTTTTCAATGACCTATAGTTTTCCGCGAATAGGTCTTTTATTTCTTTGGTTAAGTTTATTCCTAGGTATCGTAATTTTTTTGCCGCAATGGTAGATGTGATTGTTTTCTTAGTTTCTCTTTCTGTGAGTTCATCATTGGTGTATAAGAATGGCATCAATTTATTGATGTTAATTTTGTATCCTGCTACTTTGCCAAATTCATTTATTAAGTCTAGTAAATTTTTGATGGAGTCTTTGGAGTTTTCTACGTAGAGTATCATGTCATTTGCAAATAATGACAGTTTCACTTCCTGCTTTCCAATTTGGATCACTTTTATTTTTTCTTTCTGTCTGATTGCTGTGGCTAAGACTTCCAGTACTATGTTAAATAAGAGTGGCAAAAGTGGGCATCCTAGCCTTGTTCCTATTCTTAAGGGAAATGCTTTTAGTTTTGCCCATTGAATATGATGTTGGCTGTAGGTCTTTCATATATGGCCTTTATTATGTCAAGATATGATCCCTCTATTCTCACATTGCTGAGTGTTTTTATCAGGAATGGATGCTGGATTTTGTCAAAGGCCTTTTCGGCATCTATTGATATGATCATGTGGTTTTTATTCTTCATTTTATTTATGTGGTGTATCACGTTTATTGATTTGCAAATATTGTACCAGCCTTGCATCCCTGGGATGAATCCCATTTGGTCATGGTGAATAATTTTTTGGGTGTATTGCTAAATCCAATTTGCTAGTATTTTGTTCAGGATTTTGGCTTCTATGTTCATCAGGGATATTGGCCTGCAGTTTTTATTCTTTGTAGTATCTTTTTCTGGTTTTGGAATTAGAATTATGATGGATTCATAAAACGAGTTTGGAACTTTTTCTTCTTCTTGAATTTTTTGAAATAGTTTGAGGAGAATGGGTGTTAATTCTTCTTTGAATGTTCGGTAAAACTCCCCCGTGAAACCATCCGGGCCTGGTTTTTGTTTGCTGGGAGAGTCTTGATTACATCTTCAATTTCTTCTGTTGTCATAGGTCTGTTCAAGTTTTCTATCACTTCCCAGTCCAATTTTGGGAGACTATGTGTTTCTAGAAATTTGTCCATTTCACTTAGATTGTTGAATTTATTGCCATACAATTGTTCATAGTAGTTGTTAATTATCTTTTGTATTTCTGTGGTGTCAGTTGTTATTTCTCCTCTTTCATTTCTGATTTTCTGTATTTGGGTTCTCTTTCTTTTTTTCTGGTGAGTCTAGCTAAGGGTCCATCAATCTTGTTTATCTTTTAAAAAACCAGCTCTTTGTTTCATTGATCCTTTGAATATCTTTTTTTTTTATGTCATTTATTTCTGCTCTGATCTTTACTATTTCCTTCCTTCTACTTGCTCTGGAGTTTTCTTTTTGTTTGCTTTCCATTTTCTTGGAAAATTTTTTTTTAGCCCTTCACTTTCAACTTATGTGAGTCTTTTGTTGTGAGGTGGGTCTCTTATAAACAAGATATAAATGAGTCATTCTTTTTTATCCAATCAGCTACTCTGTGTCTTTTTATGGGAGCATTCAATCCATTTACATTTAAGGTGATTATTGATATGTACTTATTTACTGCCATTTTTGTTTAGTGTGGTTCTATTTTTCTTCCTGTTTTTCCTGCTAATTACAGCAGTCCTTTTAACATTTCTTGCAGTGCTGGTTTGGTGCTAATGTATTCCCTTAGCCTTTTTTTGTCTGGGAAGCTCTTTATTTGACCTTCTATTTTGAATGATAGCCTTGCTGGGTAGAGTAGTCTTGTATTCAGATCCTTGTTTTTCATGACCTTGATTACCTCATGCCATTCCCTTCTGGCCTGCAGTGTTTCTGTTGAGAAGTCAACTGAGAGAGCCTTATGGGGTTTCCTTTGTAGGTAACCTGTTGCTTATCTCTTGCTGCTTTTAGGATTCTCTCTTTGTCTTTAATTTTTGGCACTTTGATTACTATGTGTCTTGGTGTGGGCCTGTTTGTGTTCTTCTTAGTTGGGGCTCTCTGTGCTTCTTGAACTTGAATGCCTTCTTCCTTCACCAAATTAGGGAAGATTTTTGTCACTATTTCTTCAAATATATTCTCTAACCCTTGCTCATTTTTTTCTTCTTCAGGGACTCCTATGATGCGAATGTTATTATGTTTCCATGTGTCCCACAGTTCTCTTAAGCTGTTTTCCTGTTTTTTAATTATTTTTTCCTTTTGTTTTTCTGATTGGTTGAGTTTTTCTACCCTATCTTCTAATTCACTGATCCGGCCCTCAGCTTCCTCTACTCTGCTATTTAAACTTTCCAATGTGTTTTTTATTTCTGATATGTCATTCTTCATTTCTTCTTGGTGGTTTTTAATTTCTTTTTGGTGGTTTTTAATTTCCAACTGGTTGATTTTCAACATTTCTGTGTTTTTACTCATGGTGCTCATGTCCTTACACATGCTGTTGAGCTTCCTCAAGATCATGGCTCTGAATTCTAGTTCTGTTAACTTGCTTAACTGCACCTCATTTATCGCATCTTCAGTAGAGGTCTCTTGTTCTTTCATTTGGCTTTTGTTTCTGTGTTTCCCCATTTTGGCTATCACAGTGGGCTTTGGAGCCTGCCAAATTTTCCCTGTGGGTGTTGGTGTTCTGCTGTTTGTGGCTCCCTCTCCTGGTTTTGGATGAGGCAGGGAGGACCCACGTTAAACACCACTGTCAAGTCCTACTTTCCTGGTTAGAGTTGCTCGCCCAGGGAATGGTAGTTATCCTCTAACTTTTATGTCTGGAGGGTATTAATAGAGGTCACTTGAAGAACCTTGGTTTCTGAGTTGAATGAAAAACTTCCTCAAGTGCTCAGTGTAAGAGGATTTCCCGAGGGTGGGGCAAATGCTTGTTGTAATGGGCCTCAATTAGCATTTCAATGACCACCAGGTTGGATTGAATCTCCAAGGGAGGGACCGCCGCCTCTCCCCAGGGCCCTGGGAAGGAGAAAATGACCACAGTCCTGTGTGGCTGCACTCAGCAAAAGCTCTGAGCACGCTCCATATCCCGAGTGTCCCCACACAGTTCCAATCTAGTCTGCCTTCCCTCTGCCAGAGCCCAAGGTGAGTGGCTGCTGCTAATTTAGCCTCTGTCCTGGTTCTGTGCTGAGGAGCCGCTTGGGACTTTAGCCGGAGGGCGCTGCTCCCAGCTAAGGCCGTCTCTCTTGGCCGAGGCCACATCAGCTCCCAGCCGAGGTCATAGCTCCTAGCTGAGGGCGCAGCTCCCAGCTGAGGTCGCAGGTCCCAGCCGAGGCGGCTGCAGCTCCCAGCCCTCCCAGCCCAGGCTGCTGCAGACCGTGGGCTCGCAGGCCCCCTCTTGCATCTTTGCAAGCCTACCAGGATTGAGTCAGTGTCCCTGATTATGTGGTCCTTCAAGCTGCTTTTTGGTTGCCTTTTCCTGACGATTTGTCTTTATTTTCATTGTAATTCCAGTTTGGTCCTGGGAGAATGTCTGTGTAGCTTCCATTCACTCTGCCGCTATTTTCCGCTACCTGTCAATGTCTTTCTTTTTTATTGCTTTTTTGTTGTCAGGAACCCAGTGAAAAGCAGGTTCTTAAAATATACGTTAAGGAGTCCAGCTGGTGTGGCTCAGTAATTGAGCATCTGCCCATGCACTAAGAGGTTGCTGGTTTGATTCCTGGTCAGGGCATGTGCCCAGGTTGTGGGCCAAATCCCCAGTAGGGGTATGGAGGAGGAGGCCAGTTGATGTTCTCTCTCATTGATGTTTCTAGCTCTCTCTCCCTCTCCTTTTCCCTCTCTCTAAAATCAATACAAAAAATAAATAAGTATATGTTAAAGAAATGTATACATTTAAAAAAAAATGTTTTGTAATCTGGTATATTACTTTGCTAGGGTTACCATGACAAAATACCACCTGTGATATTTATGTCAGAAATTTATGTTCTCACAGTTCTGTCAGCAGGTTTGTTTTCTCGTGAGGCCGTTCTCTTTGGTTTGTATGTCTGTTCTTGCTGGTCCTCCTGCAGCCTCTTCTCCATGTGGGCATCCCCGGTATCTCTTTGTGCCAAATTTCCTCTTTTAAGAAGGACGCCACTTACGCTGGATTAGAGATCTTCCCAGTAGCCCTAGTTTAATTTAATCACCTTTTTTAAAGACCTTACCTCCAAATGCAGTCACATTCAGAGGTACTGGGTGTTAGAGCTTCAACATATCAATTTTGAGAGGGACACAATTCAGTCTAACATTTGCTAGAAAATGAAATCAACTGTAGATAACAAAGAACACATTGGCTTTTTTTCTGTTGTTCTGACAATTTCTCTGGAGAGTGAATTCTGAGGACAAAAATAATGCCCTATTTTCTTTTCCATCTCTTTGCATGTAATAGCCTCATAGTAGAGAGTGAAAAGAGAAGTTTGTTAAATTTCATTTCATTAAACTGAATGAAATGCAAGGACACAAAATGAGCTAATTCACCATTAAACAATTGATGCTCACTTAGCATATACACATTCTTAATGTAGAACTGAAGTGAGAAACCATCATCCTCTTTGATGGTCCTCTGAGTCTTTCAAATTTTCCACTCATTTTCTTATGCAACTTAATGTATTAATAAAATCTATAATAGTTCAGAACTCTCTGGTCTGGATATTTTCAATGCTTTAGTTTTCCAGGGTGGACTACGCTATGAATTAATAAGGACAGGTGAAAACCACCAGAATTGCCACAGAAAAGTTATCAAATCCACTTTATATTTTAAGATCAACTTTGAAAAGGTAACCAGGTGTTAGGTATGTATTGTACGTTTACTTTGCAATACTGAGCTTGGGATTTTTTTTAAGACAACTTGCTCACTTTATTATTATTTTTAAAATCATGAATATGTATTTATGACCAGTTATTTCAATTGTATGAGAAATAGTTAAAGTGTGCAACATGGGAGAGTTTTATCTGGTAGCATTCTTTACACAATTTCAAGATGCTTAAGTTGTAGCTACAAATACAGGATAAAATAAAATCAGGCTTTTTAGAACATTTACATCTCTCAGAAGTAGAAGGGTGTTTGATCATTTTTGAAATATAAACTAATGATTACATTTGATGTGATATGTTTTATGTAACTATTTACAGCATGAATAAATGAACTCAAATCATCTGCTACGCCATATCAATCAAGTAAAAATTATTTTTATAGCAATTGGTTTTTTGGCATTAAATTTAAAATTTTGCTGCATATATATTTTTGAATTAAAAACTTGAGATGTGTAAAAACTAGGCTTATTTTTTCAAAGTATTTGTATAAGTCTTCATAAGATTAAGAAGCAAATGTTTATTTATGGGATGATTAGTAACTATGTGTGTTGGAAGGGGTTTTGTTTGTTTGTTTGGGAGGGGCAAGATTGGTTGACATTTTTACCTGCTTTACCATTTCTGTTTAAGCAACTTTTTTTGAGCCAGAGTGAGTGCACTGATATTATAAGGAACCCAATCTAGACTAGAAGGAAAGACCAATATCACGTAGGAATGAACAACTGTGAGGAGTCATGAAAGGATAAATAAATAATTCTCTGGAATGTCATGAAATAGGATATTAGATACCAAAGCAACAATTAAAATAAGAAGGAGTAGAAAGTGCTAAGCTCAGTGAGGCTTTCCTAGTCTATAGACTTCAGCTCCCAGGGCCTCAGGGAGAAAATGTCACAGGCCAAGGGACATGTCCATCACGGGGCTCACCTCATTAGTTTGCTTCTCTCAGGATTATACCTGTGGTGCCGGTCATTCACTAACCAGAAGCTGTTACTTCAAGTATATTATTCAGATTTATATTATTTATGGAGATAGAGCCAATCTAGTAACATTTTCTTACCTACACTAGAATTAAAAGTTTTATTTTAAAACATACTTAAAATACATTTTCTTGATGAAAAATGATGCCAATCAACTTTTCATCTTATAGTGCTTTCAAATACTCTCTTGTGACTTACATATTTAACTTTTACCATTCCTTCAAGTGAGGTTTTAAACATTGATATTGTTATTTCTTGTTTTCTAAGTCTGTATTTGTTCAAACTCCACTAGAACTTCGCTAGAACACTCCCCATTGTTCACATCCACTAGGGCTCCACTGCAACACTCCACCATTGTTCACATCCACTAGGACTCTGCTAGAACCATTGTTCACACTCCACTGGGACTTCACTAGAACACTCCACCATTACTCACACTCCACTTGGACTCCTCATTCAAACTATGGTAGCAAGCACAGTGGCCACTAACCCTGCCACAGTCTTGTTCCAGCAGGCTACTTCAGTGAAAAATTAACTATTCTGCTATTGTATGTGATACACTATTAATTTCCAATTCTAAGAGGAACAGAACCATCTTTGCCTTTAAGTCCAACTTCTTCAGAAAAGATATCTCAATTTTCCAATTTTAAGGATAAAATTTTATTTTTAAATATTGTGTCAATCGCTAGTCCATACAGGAAAAATAAGCAGTTTATGTATTTTATCAGAACGTGTTAAGTGCAAGAATTTTGGCAAATAAACTTAGAAATGGCAGTGTACTAGTTCACTGGGGCTGCAATAATTCCACAGACTGGGTGGCTTAACCAACATAGATGTATTTCTTCATAGTTATGGAGGTTAC
This sequence comes from Molossus molossus, assembly GCF_014108415.1. Classification (NCBI taxonomy): domain Eukaryota; kingdom Metazoa; phylum Chordata; class Mammalia; order Chiroptera; family Molossidae; genus Molossus; species Molossus molossus. The sequence goes on along the minus strand of NW_023425366.1, from coordinate 23,258,085 downwards.
AAGTAAAAGGTCAAGGTTCTGGCGTGGTTGGTTTCATCTGAGACCTCTTTCTTTGGCTTGCAAGTGGCCAACCTTTTGCTGACTCTTTTCATGGTTGTGAATTCATACATGTGTGATTCTGGCCATGTGATCACATTACCAAATGTGGTAGAGGCAACGCTGCCTATTCCATTATATGACTTATGAAAACATACAGTTTCCATGTTTGCACTCTGGGAAACCCTGAGGAATTATTATGTAAGAATTACAGCAAGTGAGAATGCATGGTAAAGGCCCCAGCTAAGAGGCAGGAGACTAAGACTCAGCATTCCATGTCTTGCTGAGTCCAACCTACCAGCCTTCTCCAATAAGACATTAGATACATGACTGAAGACATCAAGAACACCCATCTGACTGCAGTTATATAAGAGACTCCAATAGAGAGATGTGTAGGGACACCCAACAAACTGGTCCTCAAACTACACAATTACATGAAGTTATACAATTATGGATTTATTAACCCACTAGGTTCTAGGGAAGTAAGTAACACAATAATATAAAACCAAAAATACAAAACACTGTCAGCTAAGGCATAGGCCTGTGACCAGTCTTGGCCAATTGCTTCTTCTCATCTTAGAGAAATATGCCCTTATTAAATGGAATTAGTTGAATCTAACAGCAATGAAGCATTAGTTCATATTTAGGTATGAGACTCCAGTAAGCTACAGAAAAAACTAGACAAAGAACTATTTATATTATTAGTTGGAGACACCTAGAATGTTCTACCATGAAATAAAATAAAAACAAGTTTTTGCACCCAGCCAATTGGCTCAGTGGATTGAGCATTATCCTATGGACTGAGAGGTCCCAATTGGATTCCTGGTCAAGGCACGTCTGGGATGTGGGCTCAATCCCCGGATCAATGTTTCTATCGCTCTCTCCCTTCTTCTCTCCAAAAACTATAAAAATAAATATTAAAAAAAGGTTTTTGTAAGACCAGTTTCTACTTATACTTAAAGGACATTAAATTTTATTTATTTATTTATTTATTTAATTATTTATTTTAAAACATTTTTCCCTTTATTGATTTTACAGAGAGAGGAAGTGAAAGGGAGAGAGAGCTAGAAACATCAATGAGAGAGAACATCGATTGGCTGCCTCCTGCATGCACCCCACTGGGGATCGGGCCCACAACCTGGGCATGTATCCTGACCAGGAATCGAACCAGTGACCTCTTGGTGCATGGGTCGACGTTCAACTACTGAGCACACAAGCTGGACAAGGACATTAAATTTTAAAAGCTATGAGTATAATGCCTGCTTCACTTAGTAAATGAACAACAAAAAAAATCTGAAAGCATATATCTTTCCCACTTGAAAATATTATATTTAGATAAATAGAACTGGGATTGGGGGTCTGGAAATTTGTGGTATTAGATTCTCTTCCACCGAAAAAGAAAGGACATGACTGCATAAAAGAACTTAAATAAGTACAAGCATCTAAATGTGTTGTAATAGGTCTAGAAGCTATGAATGGTTTTAAGTTTTAGGCCACATGACTAAGACCTAGCCTCAATAGCTTCACATGTTATATTAAGTTCCAATGCCAGAGGTTCTTTGATATAATATAGATAAAGAAATTGTAAGGTTTTGAGGAATATTACTTCTGGAGTGACATTTTCTTGTGTTATATGTAGTTAGTATTACTACTCAAAAGATAGTTTCTACCGAGAAAGTTCACAGGCTAGAGGAGCCTAGGGAGACATGACAATAAAATGTAATGTATATACTCGATAGTATCTTGGAACAGAAAAGAAAAGGACAATAATAAAAACTAATGACTTACAAATAAAATAAGGACCCAAGCTAGTAATAATGATACATGAATATTGGTTCATTAGTTGTCACAAATGTACCATAGTAATGTAAGATGTTAGCAGAAGAGCAAACTTAGTGTAGAATATTAAATAAAACAGATACTAGATTCCTTGAAGAGAACCATATGAATTATGGGAACTATGTGATTTTAACCTTGCTCTTTGATTTCTCTACAAGGAGTTTCACGTAATGGCAGCACTGCACTAAAACCAAAGAATCTGATCAGTCCATATAATTATAGGACATTGTTTCTGAAATAATGTCAACTACTGTGGACATAGTAAGTCACTTGATACATTGATGGCAGGTGAGGCTCATAGTGCATAGATTGCACAGACCATCTTCACATTAGTATGTTCCAAAGAAAGCCCATCAAGAATAAATCACATCTTTTTCTTACATTCTTTGTAATAGAATTTGTCAGAATGGTAATGCTTACCTATTGGCAAAAACACCACATTGGCTCAATTAATAAATGGGCAATGTATGTTTTGAAAAGTGGGTCCAAATAGACCCTTTTTACAATACTAGAGATCTCCTGCTCCATCATAAGAATACTCCAAAAGTCATCTCTTGCAAAGAACTAAATTTAAGATCATACACTACTAAAGACAATTCAAACAAACAAACCTGCCCTGGCCGATGTGGCTCAGCAGTTGGAGCATTGGCCTACGGACCAGGAGTCCTAGGTTTGGTTCCCACTAGGGGCACATACAAAACAAACAAACAAACAAACAAACAAACAAACAAACAAACAAACAAAAAAACCCTCAGTGACTAAAGAAAAGCAAGACAAAAGATGGCTGCAGGCAGGACCAGAGGGAGGGTGAGTGTGTGAGACAGTGAGCTAGTGTGTGAGAGAGTGAGTGGACCTGAAGGTGGACGACCAAACTCCTGCAGTGCAGAGACACGGAGCAGAAGGTTCCTGTGCTGTGTAGATGGGAGCAGCCAGCTACCGTGGTAAGTGGCTCTTCAGGGCCCTTCTTCCTGCTCCACAGGTAGGTTTAACCATTTTGGCAGATCCTGGGTCTTCCCTGGGAGAAGACAGTGGGAGCGGCTAGGGCTCAGCAACCCGAGCCCACCAGTGCACCTCGCACCATCAGACCAGTGGACACCCTGTGTCAACACAGACCAGTGCACAGTAGTAGAGCTGCCAAGGTGCCAGTTGCAAAAGCCATGGACAACCGGGAGCCCAGCACCATTCCCCATAGTAGCAGCCTGATCAGAGTCAAGATATACCCCCAGCAACAGAGGCTGGGGAGCAGACATCCATCCCCAGGCCTCAGAGCACAGACCAGCAGCTGAGACCCATCCCCAAAAACTACAGCAAAAGATGAGCAGCAGTTGAGTCCCACGGGGCAGCAGCACTCCCTAGCTGCCAGCAGCGGGACCTGGGGCTCCACAGAGGTCTCTGTGGTCCAGCAACACACACGAGCAGTGGGAAGCCAGAGCCCTAGAGGGATTGGTGCAATCCAGCTGCCTGTGCATGGGACCTGCAGGGTGCGAGGCACTAGAGAAGCCTGTGCGACCCAGCAGGGATTGTGCTATTCAGTTACCCATGGCACCTGTGGCATGCTGAAGCACCAGAGAGGCCTGTGCCACCCAGCAGGGACTGTGCCATCCAGTTACCTGTGGTGCCTGCGGGGTGCTAAAGCACCAGAGAGGCATGTGCAACCCAGCAACCCATAACATAGGCATAGAGCCAGGTTCCCAAAGGGACTGTGCTATTCAGGAACACATGGGACCAGCAGGGTGTGGGGGCACCAGAGAGGCCTGTGCGACCCAGCTGTGCCCAAGATAGGCTTAGAGGATGTGAAGAGAGAGGTGGAGTGAATGAAAGCTATGCAGATGATATCCCAGGACCAAACAGGAATTACAAGTAAAATAAAGACAAATCCTCAGAAAAAAGCAATAGAAAAGCAGCAGGACAGGACCTTATAACCAGGGACACTGGTAGGATCTGCAGAGATGCAAGAGGGTGGTGGGCTGAGAGCCCAGGGACAGCAGTAGTCTTACCTGTGAGCAGCACCCTTGGGGGATAAAGCCCAATCCCACTCCACAACCCAGAGAGCCAAGACAGAGCTCTAAAATAGCCACAGCCACTCACCTTGGGGCTATGGCAGAGGGAGGGCAGAATGGGCTGGAACTCTGTGGGGACAACCAGGATTGGGAGGGCACTCAGATGTTTTGCTAAATTGCAGCCACAAAGGACTGTGGCCAGTGTGCTCCTTCCCAGAACTGTGAGGAAAAGCAGCAGCCCCATCCTTCGGTAATTCAGACTTTCCCAGGTGAGGCAAAGAAATGCAAATTGAGGTTCATTAACAACCAGCATCTATCCCACCATCTTCAAAGCCTCTTATGCAGAACACCAGGGATACATTCCAAAGCACTGAGTAACTGAAATTACTAGCCACCAAGAAAAAGCTAGAGGATAACTGAACCTTTCCTGGGCTTGCAAATCTACCCAGGAAAGTAAGACTTGACAGTGGTGTTTAACGTGGGCTCACCCAGGCTCATCCAAACCCAGAAGAGAAAGCCACAAACAGCAGAACACCAACACCCACAAAGAAAATTTGACAGGCTCCAAAACCCAATGAGATAGCCAAAATGGTGAAACAAAGAAACAAATCTCAAATGAAAGAACAAGAGAATTCTATTGAAGATGAGGTAAATGAAATGCATTTAAGCAAATTATAAGAGGTAGACTTCAGAACCATTATTTTGAAGAAGCTCAACATCACGAGTAAGGACATCAGCACCATGAGTAAAGGTATAGAAACATTGAAAACCAACCAAGTGGAAATGAATGAAGAATGATATAGCAGAAATAAAGAACACATTGGAAGGACTAACCAGCAGAGTAGAGAAAGCTGAGCACTGGATCAGTGAAGTAGAAGACAGGTTAGAAATAATCAACCAATCAGAAAACCAAAAGGAAAAAACAATTTTAAAAAAGGAAGACAACTTAAGAGAACTGTGGGACAACTGGAAACATAATAACATTTGCATCATAGAAGTCTCCAAAGAGGAAGAAAATGGGCAATGGTTATAGAATGTATTTGAAGAAATAGTGACAGAAAACTTCCCTAATTTGGTGAAGGAAGAAAGCATTCAAGTTTAAGAAGCACAGAGAACCCCAACCAAGAAGAACCCAAACATGCCCACACCAGGACACATAGTAATTAAAATGCCAAAAATTAAAGACAAAAAGAGAATCCTAAAGGCAGCAAGAGATAAGCAACAGGTTACCTAAAAGGAAACCCCATAAGGCTCTCAGCTGACTTCTCAACAGAAACAGTACGGGCAAGAAGGGAGTGGCATAAAGTAATCAACTTACTGAAAAACAAGAATCTGAATCCAAGACTACTTTACCTAGCAAGGCTATCATTCAAAATAGAAGGTCAAATAAAGGGCTTCCCAGACAAAAAAAGGCTAAGGGAATATATTAACACCAAACCAGCACTGCAAGATGTGCTGAAAGAACTGCTGTAATTAGTAGAAGAAATAGGAAGAGAAATAGAACCACTTTAAACAAGAAGGGAAATAAATAAGTACATATCAAATATCACCTTAAATGTAAATGGATTGAATATTCCAATAAAAAGACACAGAGTAGCTGACTGGATAAGAAAGCATGACTCACATATATGTTGTTTACAAGAGACCCACCTCAAAACAAAAGACCAACATAGGTTGAAAGTTAAGAGATGAAAGAAAATTTTCTAAGCAAATGGAAAGCAAAAAAAAAAAAAAAGCTGGGGTAGCAATACTCATATCTGATAAAGTAGATTTCAAAATGAAGGCCATAACTAGAGACAAAAAAGGTCACTACATAATATTGAAAGGATCTATGCAACAGGAAGATATAACCTTGGTAAACATATATGCACTCAATATGCAAACATATATGGAGCACCAACATAAATTAAAAATCTTCTGGAGGACTTCAAAGGAGAAATCAACAGCAATACAATCATAGCAGGGGACTTCAACACCCCGCTGGCATCACTGGATAGATCTAGAAAAGAAATTAACAAGGAAACACAAACTCTGAATGAAGCGCTAGACTAAATGGATTCAATAGATATCTACAGAGAATTACACTCCAAAACTGCAGAATTCACATTCTTCTCAAGTGCACATGGGACATTCTCAAAGATAGACCACATGTTAGGACACAAACTAAGTTTCTACAAGTTCAAGAAGACTGAAATCATATCAAGCATCTTCTCAGATCACACTGGCATGAACTAGAAATCAATTGCAACAAGAACATGCAAAGACATTTGAAAACATGAAGGGTAAGTAGCATGTTATTGAACAATGAATGGGTTACCATGGAGATCAAGGAAAAAATTAAAAAGTTTCTGGAAACCAATAAAAATGAACACACAACAACACAAAATCTATGGGAAGCAACGAAAGCAGTTCTGAGAGGGAAGTTCATAGCACTACAGGCCTACTTCAAGAAGCAAGAAAAATCTCTAATAGACGATCTAACCTCACAACTTAAAGAACTAGAAAGCAAACAACAAGAAAACTCCAGAGCAAGTAGAAGGAAGGAAATAGTAAAGATCAGAGCAGAAATAAATTACATGGAGACCAAAAAACCAATTCAAAGGATCAATGAAACAAAGAGCTGGTTCTTTGAAAAGATAAACAAGATTGATGGACCCTTAGCCTGACTCACCAAGTAACAAGGAGAGACAACCCAAATACATAAAATCCGAAATGAAAAAGTAGAAATAATAACTGACACCACAGAAATACAAAGGATTATTAATCAATATTATGAACAATTATACAGCAACAAATTCGACAATCTAATCTAAATGAACAAATTTCTAGAAATACATAGTCTCCAAAACTGGACCTGGAAGAGAGAGTAAACGTGAACATACCAATAACTACAAAGAAATTGAAGATGTAATCAAGATTCTCCCAGCAAACAAAATCCAGGCCCTGACGGTTTCATGGGGGAATTTTACCCAATATTCAAAGAAGAACTAATACTCAATCTCCTCAAACTATTTTTAAAAATTCAAGAAGTAAAACTTCCAAACTCATTTTATGAGGCCAGCATGATTATAATTCCAAAACCAGAAAAAGACACTATAAAGAAAGAAAACTACAGACCAATATCCCTGAAGAACATAGATGTCAAAATCCTGAACAAAATCTAGCAATACATCAAATAAATTATTCACCGTGACCAAGTAGGATTCATCCCAGGGATGCAAGGTTGGTACAATATTCGCAAATCAATAAATGTGATACACCACATAAACAAAAGGAAAGATAAAAATCATATGATCATATCAATAGACTCTGAAAAAGCATTCGACAAAATCCAGCACCTATTTCTGATAAAAATGCTCAACAATCTGGGAATAGAGGGATCATATCTCAATATAATAAAGGCCATATATGAAAGACCTACAGCCAACATCATACTCAATGGGCAAAAACTAAAAGCATTTTTCTAGAGTACAGGAATAAGACAAGGATGCCCACTTTCACCATTCTTATTTAACATAGTACTGGAAGTCTTTGCCACAACAATCAGACAGGAACAAAAAATAAAAGGGATTCAAATTGGAAAGGAAAAAGTGAAACTGACATTATTTGCAGATGACATGATACTATACATAGAAAACCTCGAAGACTCCCTCAAAAATTTACTAGACTTAATAAATGAATTTGGCAAAGTAGCAGGATACAAAATTAAAGTCAAGAAATCGATGGCATTCTTATACACCAATGATGAACTCACAGAAAGAGAAACTAAAAAAAAACAAAATCCCATTTACCATTGTGGAAAAAAAATTAAGATAGCTAGGAATAAACTTGACCAAAGGAATAAAGAAACTATTTGCAGAAAACTACAGGTCATCGAAAAAAGAAATAGAGAAAGATATAAAAATGTGGAAGCACATAAATTGTTCATGGATTGGAAGAAGTAACATCATTAAAATATCCATACTACCCAAAGTAATCTATAGATTCAATGCAATCTCCATCAAAATACCAACGACATGTTTCACAGAACTAGAACAAATACTTCAAGAGTTCATATGGAACCAAAAAAGACCCCAAATAGCCACAGCAATCTTGAAAAAGAAGAACAATGTTAGAGGGATCACATTGCCAGATATCAGGTTATACTACAAAGCCACTGTAATGAAAACAGCCTGGTACTGGCACAAGAACAGGCAGATAGATCAATGGAACAGAATAGAGAATCCAGAAATTGACCCAAGACATTATGCTCAATTAATATTTGACAGAGGTGAGAAGAACATACAGTGGAGTAAAGACAGCCACTTTAATAAATGGTCTTGGTAAAATTTGACAGCTACATTAAAAAAAAAAAAACTGGATGATGCAACTTACACAATACAAAGGAATAACTCAAAATGGATAAAAGAATTAAGTGTGACTCATAAATTCATAAAAATCCTAGAAGAAAATGTTGGCAACAAAATTTCAGCCATCATACGCAGCAGAATTTTCACTAATACATCACCTAAGGCAATAGAAACAAAGGAGAAAATAAACACATGGGAGTACATCAAACTCAAAAGCTTCTGCACAGCAAAAGAAACAACCACCAAAATGGAAAGGCAGCACACTGTATGGGAGAGCATAATTGCCAAGAATACATCAGATAAGGGGTTAATTTCCAAAATATGTAGATTGCTCATACACCTCAACAAAAGCAAAACAAAGAACCCAATTAAAAAATGGGCAGAGGAACTAAATAGACACCTCTCCAAACTGGACATATAAATGGCCATCATCAGAGAGATGCAAATTAAAACAACAATGAGGTATCACCTCACAAATGTCAGAATGACCGCCATCAACAAATCATCAAACAACAAGTGTCGGCAAGGTTGTGGAGAAAAGGGGACTCTAGTACACTGCTGGTGGGATGCAGACTGGTGGAGCCACTATGGAAAACAATATGGTGTTACCTCAAAAAATTAAAAATTGAACTTCCATTTGACCCAGTGATCCCAGTTCTAGGAATATACCCTAAGAAGCCTGAAACAGCAATCAGAAAGAATATATGTACCCCCATGTTCATAGCAGCACTATTTACAATAGCTAAGATCTGGAAACAGCCCAAGTGTCCATCAGTAGACTAATGGATAAAAAAGCTATGGTACATATACACAATGGAGTACTACACAGCTGTAAGAAGGAAAGACCTCTTATCCTTTGAGATGACATGGAGGGACCTGGAATGTATTATCCTAAGCAAAACAAGCCAAACAGAGAAAGACAAGTATCATATGATGTCACTTATTTGTGGAATATAATTAACATAATAGTCTGAGGAATGGGGTAATCCCAGAGACTTGGAAGTGGGGTACAGACTGACAATCCCCAGAAGAGGAGGTGGTGGGGGAGAGAGAAACTGCAGAACTTATATGCATGAATGTATGAACAATGGACATGGACATCAAAGCTGGTGACAGGGTGGGAAGGAAGAGGCACGGGAGAATAAGTGGGGGAAAAAGGAGAAACATCTGTAAAAATATTAATTAATTAATTTAAAAAAGAGATCTCTTATACTTTGAGATGACATGGAGGGACCTTTAGAGTATTATGCTAAGTGAAATAACCCACGCAGAGAAAGACAAATATCACATGATCCTACTTATTTGTGGAATATAATGAACTAAACAAACTGATGAAAAATTGTCCCAGAGACATAGACGAAGGGTACAGACTGACAACCCTCAGAAGAGGGAGTGGCGGGGGAGAAGAGATAAACCACAGAACTTACAAGAATGTACGCATAACCAATGGACACAGACAACAAAGCTGGGGATGGGGCGGGGGGGATGGCTAGGAGGGTGTCAATGTGGGAAAAAGGAGAAACATCTGTAACAAAAACAAAAAATAATTTTTAAAAAAGAATATATAAAAATTTGTAGATAAAGAAATCTATTCTAGTTTCTTAATTTCTAGAAATATTGTTCTAATGCAAGTTAAAATTATGATAAAAACATCATCACTTATTGAAAGAATTGATTGTAAAAATGTTAGAATAGTCTCAAAACAGACATGCAGAACTTCTGATTAACAACAGAAGAGGATGAGTATGAACTGACAAAGTTCAAAAAGTATATGGAAGAAAGATAATAACCATTATTATAATATCCCAATTTAAAGTACAAAACTGGAAAACAAACATTACTGAAAATAAAGCTACATTAAAAAGTGAGACTGAGAAATACATTTTTATTTATTTATTTATTTATTTTTATCCTCACCTGAGGACATTTTTCCATTTTTTTGTACAGATAGAGTGGGAGGGAGAGAGAGGAAGAGACAGAGAGAGAGAAACATCGACGTGAAGCCAACTAGGGCCGGGGACAAACTGCAACCGAAGTACGTGCCCTTAGCGGGAACCGAACCCGGGTCTCTCCGGGCCGCAGGCCGATGCTCTAACCGCTGAGCCAAACCGGCCAGGGCGAGAAATACATTTTCAAAAGATTAAGAAGTACTATCAATTCAAGTTATAAATTGTTAAGGGTCTATATGTTTGTCTCAAGTAGACTAGACTCAATTTATGATAGAGATTGGCATATATTATATATGCATGTAAATATAATATTTACATATTATATTATAAGAGTAATTCTAAAGCAAAAATTTTTTTTTTAATCCTCACCCGAGGACATTTTTCCATTTTTTTGTACAGATAGAGTGGGAGGGAGAGAGAGAGAGAGAGAGAGAGAGGGAGAAAGAAACATCGACGTGAAAGAAACACATCGAGTGGCTGCCACCCGCACAACCAACCAGGGCCGGGGACAAACTGCAACCGAGGTACATGCCCTTAGCGGGAACCGAACCCCGGTCTCTCCAGACCGCAGGCCGATGCTCTAACCACTGAGCCAAACCGACCAGGGCTAAAGCAAAAATTTTAAATGCAATATCTAGACAAAGTGATTGTAGTTTCAGGTATATTATGTGGGAAGTCCCTAAAACAGCGAGTAAGGTCATCTTAAGGTAAGATACAGGTCTTACTCAGGGAGAAACTACTCAAACAACTTGGAAGATGCATTCAAGGTCCTAAATACATGCTCTGAATCCCATATTTCCAACTCACATCATCTAAGATGGTGATTATTTTATAACACCTTAATAATAATTCTTATCATCAAGACATATTTTTACAACAAAATAATTAAGTGAGATATCAATAAACAAAACAAACAAGAAAGCAAAAAAATAAAATAAAAATAAGGATACTGCATGAATAAAATTACTTCTAATAATGCATGAGACAATTATATCATACCAGAAATTTGAAAGTCTATGGAACTAAATAATAATAAAATTCTTTATATCAAAAAACACAGATAAATACCAAGGAGAATGATTGCAGGACTGCGTGGTAAGAGTATGGTTAGCTTTGTAAGACATCGCCAAACAGCCCTCCAAAGTGGCTGTACCATTTTCATTCCCATAGCAGTAAATAAAAGTTCCTGCTGCTCCTCAACAACATTTGGTATCAGTGCTCTGAATTTGGATCAATCTAATAGGTGTATAGTTATACCTCACTGCTATTTTAATTTGCATTTTTCAGATAAAATATAAAGTTGAACATCTCAGATATTATTAAAATGTTATTAAATATAACACAACTGTGATTTCAGTGGATTTTTTTTAAAGCCTCTTCTTGGGGAAAAAATGTTAAGTGGTTAATATTCATCGACTTTAATGGGTTCCTGGAATGAAGCTTAGACCTAAACTCAGCCACAAATAATACACTAAATCCACAAAATAAACCCTCAATCACTGGCCAGTCTTGGAAGCCTATAAAAAAGGCTAAATTTAATCATTGTTAATAATTTTGTTATTTAGACTGGTTGCGTAAATACTAGACCTAAAATCTCCATCTATCAAAATTACAGTCTTTTTGTCGCACATAAGGTTTCAAGTCAAAATACAACAATTGAGGGACTTGCCTTCGATCGGTATAAGAATGTACACATGTCTTTCTAAGTAAATAAATCTGTATTTAATTTATGGCACCTCAAAGGAGAGACTACACAGAATCAAGGTGCACCTAGAATCACTGCTGACCCACAATGATAGATTACAATAGATCCAGCTGAGTGCAAAACCAAATTATCGTGACTAAATATATTATAAGGAGAGTTTTGAACAGCATAATAAAATTCTGTAAATTACTGCCTGAGCTTTGTTCACTGTGTCAGCATCCACAAAGATGCACGTATTGGTAAATGTGATTGGGCTTAAATTGTGATGATGTGGAAAAGACTGATTCACATTCGCAACTGTAGTACTTACATTTCCTTGCGAAATTTTTTTGAATCATATTTGTGACTCTCTGTATTATATTTTGTTTCAACACTTCCTTTGAATTGACAAAATACACAACTGTATTATTCAATTTATTTTAGTTTTACCTGAGTCCTAAAACCATATCAAATTGCCTAAATGCATCTCAATTTGGATATCATCTCATGAACACAACAATTTTAGTATGGCAAAAGTTAACTCATCATTTCTATCTAAATATAAACTTCTTTTATTTTTTGATGTCTTATTATTGAACTTAATTAATATTTAAAAGTTTATTATTTGGTCATCCTTCCGATTTGAACTGGCTTAACAGTTATCACTTGTTTCTGAAACGAGAAGGAATTCCTGATTTTGCCAGTAATCTTTTGATATCCAACTCATTTTCAAAGTTCTGGAAAGTGATTTTTCTAAATCACAGTAACTTTTTAATTGTAGTCATGCTTTCCTAGAGAAAATTAGATTTTCTTGGATATGGTTTGATATTCCTGGATTCACATCAGAAGTCTCTCTCTCTCTCCCATGAATGTATTAATCTCCAAAGGTTACACAACTACATCTGTACTAAATGCTCCCATGATATAAAATAAATTATTGGTCTCCTAGTACCATTTTCTCTTATGCTTTTTAAGATCTTAAAATGGCTCTGATATTTCTTTACATTTAATGCAAATTAAACCCTGGCTCCTCTTGGAAATATTTTTGAAGTCTTGCCATTATAATATCTATCTCATTGTAATAATTACTTGTTTTTTCTGCCACTATCTGGGAGGTAGATAATATGTTCTTAATTCCTTGGTTCCTAGTTTTTGGCACAAAGCTTGAGACACAAATGACTTTAATAATTAAATGCATAAATAATTAATATGTGAATGACATATAGAAGATATTAGCACACAATTAGTAATATGTCAATAAATTTAACTTTGAAGTGAGATAAAAATGTGAAGCATATACATTGTTTGTAGAATTTATTCTGAATCTCTTAGCCCCACAGCTCCACTACAAAAACTCACTTCCCCAAAATAAAGAAACAAAATTATGTCTACTGACTAGATAGTGTGTTTGGGTTCAAAAATTAAAATTAGTCATAACTTTTCTATTGTGATAAAAGAAAAAGCTAAACACAAGTTTTTATATTTAATTCTCTTAATAAGATACTATTGAATCAATAGGGAATTAGATTTTTCTTAATTTTGGTTGCATTAGAGAGGAAAATGAATCATTGGAACGGAAGCTTGCAACTCCTAATGATATAAAACTCTTCAGCATGAAGTCACACCAAACAGCTGGCTATGATGTGATTGAATAAATATGATGTCTTTAGTGAATAAGCAAACAAGCCAGATACCTGAATGAAGGTTGTATTAGCTGCAATTGCATTCATGATAGTTGTGTTAATGGCTGGGGCCACTATTCCTTCAGAATGTAGAAGAGTGGACTGTTATATAGGCAAGCTTGGAAGAATGAAGCAATCATATACAAAAAGCAGGTTGTGAGATTTGGGGAGGGGCACACTGAGCCATAGCAATTCAATTTCTTTTCATCTAGTCAGTTGGTTAGTTCTGAATTTAGTTGGGAGATTTAAGAAAAACTGGAAATATTATTCCTTTTATATTTAAAACTTATAAAATACAAAACTATGACAGTCGTTCACGCTTAAGACAATAATACTGTTTTAATGTTTATTTATTATACAGATGAATTTAATAGATTAAAAAATACTTGGGGCCTAGCTGGTGTAGCTCAGTGGTTGAGCCTTGACCCATGCACCAAGAGGTCACCAGTTCAATTTCCGGTCAGAGCACATGCCCAGGTTGGGAGCCTGGGGTATGCAGGAGGTGGCCAATCGATGTTCTCTCTCATCGATGTTTCCATCTCTCTCTCCCTCTGCTTTCCTCTCTCTCTAAACAATAAAGAGAAAAAATACTTGGGAACATGATTGGGTTGCTTATTTAGTTACAGCATTGTCTCAATACACCAATTTTTTAGGTTCAATCCCAAGTCAAGGCATATACAAGTATCGACCAATGAATGCATAAATAAGTGGAACAACAAATCAATGTTTCTCTCTCTCTCCATTCCTTTCTCTCTCTAAAGTCAATACTTAAATAAAAAACTTGGATTACATTAAAAATCATGTAACAATATAAATTCTTCTTGAATTTGAAACATGCTTAACATATTATATTTGCCTTAGTAGTTTTTAAAAATTATTATACAAAGTTTATCTAGTGGTCAGATTTCTCATCTTAAAAAGATGGAAAACCTGCGTGGCTGCATTCTCTCTTCCACTCTCCTGTTTTTCCTTAGTTGTCAAAGTTTGGAGATGTCACAAGTGCAAGTGGACACCTAATATGAGAGCCTAATTTAAGGAAAAGAGAAAAGGAGAAAGAGAAAGAAAAATTGCCAGTGCATTTCTAGTTAGTAACAATAAAAACATCATTGAGCATAGAAGAGTGAAAATTAGTAATAAATAATACCATATGATTTCGCTTACTTGTGGAATCTAAAGAATAATATAAACAACATTGAAACAGTCATAGATTTAGAGAACAGACTGATGCTTGTCAGAGGGGAGGCAGTTGGGAACAGGATGAAGGGGGTGAAGGATTCAGAAGTATAGTTTGGTAGTTACAAAATAGTCATGGGGATGTAAAGTACAGAATAGGGAATATAGTCAATAATATTATAATAATTAGATATGGTGACAGGTGGTACTGGAAATATCAGGGGAACACTTAGTAAAGTGTTTGTCTAACCACTATGCTATACACTTGTAACTAATACAAAATAATATTGAATTTAAAGCATAATTGAAAATAAATTTAATTAAAATAAATACTGGATGGGGCCTTTTGTTAAGGAAATATGTTGGAAGAAATTTATCATTGAACTTATTTCTGAAAAATAGCAAAATTAAATAAATAGAATAAAATACAATAATAAAAATAATGCTCAAAAACTAGGAGAAAAACCAAGCCTCTAAAAAAAAAAAAAAAAAAAAATCAGGTCATTGAATGTAAATAGAACCTGATTGAAATAAGATTAATCAACAGCAATAACCGATAAGTGGTGATAATGGAGTAGTATTTTCAAAATAACACAGAAAAAGAACTTCAATTTTGTAGCAAGAGAAATTATTTAAATGTCTGCTGCCTTTTCATTTCTTCTCTTTCTGAAAAAATGATTATCATAGAAACATTATGAAATATTACAGTGCATATGGTAAATGACTGGTTTAGGGCTCAATTAATCTCTACTTTGTTTTAGTATAAATTTCAGAACTAAAAAGCTGGGACAATAAACATTTTTTTTTCCAGAACCTCGTTGTGATTAGGGTTTGGAATGCAGGTTGTTCTGCCAACCAGTTGGATTATGTGAGACTTGGAAGAAGAACTTGGGTAAAATGATATCTTCTCACTCTTTTAGCTATTGCTGTCCATCGAGCAAAGTTGCAAAAAAATTTGAGGTCTCTGACAGTTGAGTGTCCTGTATGTCATTGGTTTAGTGAGCATCTCTAGAGGCAAGCAAAGGAATGGAAACCATAAGTGAATGCCCCTTTCCCAAATCCAAAGGCTGGTTTCTTCACCCTCAAGAGATGATTACAAGAGCTGTGGTTGCTACCTTGAAGTCACTAGTTACAGTGGAGTATCTGTGTTTCTATGTATGTATCATTTAGGGGACTGACTGGGAAAAAAACCTACCCTATATATTTCAAATAAACAGCATTAAATGAACTACTAACAGAAGTGTGGGCAAGGGTAAGTTTGTGCAGAAGTGATGCTGTAACACCCAGCAGGAGTTATTGTCCCTAGGGATGAGGAAGCAAGGCAAATAAAAATGTTACTGCAACCCAGAGAGCTCAAACTACCTGGCAAGAACTGATATTTTGGAGGGACACAGCTTCTACTAGAGGTAAATATTACTTTTTTGTTGAGAGCTCAAACTACCTGGCAAGAACTGATATCTTGGAGGGACACAGCTTCTACTAGAGGTAAATATTACTTTTTTGTTGTTATTGTTGCTTATCCTCACCTGAGGATATTTTTCCATTGAATTTTTAGATAGGGTGGAAGGGAGGGAGGCAAAGAGAGAGAAAGAAACATTGATGTGAGAGCAACACAGTGATTGGATGCTTCCCACATAACCCCAACCAGGGCCTGGGATTGATCCTGCAACTCAGGTACATGCACTTGACAGGAAATCAAACCCGAGACCCCTTGGTCTACTGGGATGTCACTCTAAACATTGAGCCAAACCAGCCATGGGCAATATTAATTTTTAATAACTATTTGTATTAAACCTACTTAGTCTTTTTTTTTTTTTTTTAATATTTACCCAAGGATATTTTTCTATTTATCTTCAGATAGAATGGGAGGGAGAGAAAGAGACGGAGAGAGAAGTATCACTGTAAGAGGGACTATCAACTGGTTGTCTCCCGCATGACCCTGCCCTGACCAGGGCCAGGGAAAACCACAACCAAGGTACATGCCCTTGGCTGGAATCGAACCCAAGACTCATTGGTCTGCAGGCTGATGCTCCACTGCTGAGCCAAACTGGCCAGTGCAAACTGACTTAGTCTTAAAATAGTTGTGTGCTTAGTCTTTTCTGTAACAAAATCATGAACCCCGAATAACACAGCTGATGTCCTGAGTCCATGTCTTTACTGGGCCATGCCATTCTATGCAATTCTTTACAGCAACCAAAAAGAAGTTTACACACCTTCTTATGCTTATTTCTTTAAGTTTCTATTTGACTCACTTTGTAGAGGCTTTCATCTCCACCTCTTTAGCTCAAGGACCTCTCAAAGTCACCAGTGACTTTCACTTTGCCAGACACAATGATGAATTTATAGTTTGTGTCTCTCTTGACCATGTAGTTTCTTCTCTTGACCATGTAGTTTCTTCTCCATTGTTATCCTTCACCGTTCATTGCTTCCCAGAATCCATTACTGAATCCCTTTCATCATTCCAAACTGTACACATTTGAAGTATTTGCAGTTGTAATTATTCAACTTTTTCTATTCATTTTTCTTGCTTTTTAGCTGATATCATTTAGTCCTATGGTTTTAAACATGATCTCTAATCTGATGAGTCACATATTTATATCTCCAAATATCCTATCTCTTAAATTTCAGACTCATATAGAAATGTCTCCTCAACACAAACATTTTTATTTCTAATGATTATTTCAAATGTAACTGACTTGATACAACTTGATCTTTTCACAATCTGTTCCATCATGAGCCCAGGAAGCCCTGTTGAGTTATCACCTTGCCACTTTTTGGCAGTGAGATAATTGGTAAATTATTCTCAAGTAATTAAAAAAAAATTGATAGCTCTAATTATTTCTGAGAACTGCTGTGAAGGTGAAGTGATAAAAACTAGATAGTTTAACTAGCATACTGCCTGACACAGTGATTTTAAAAATAAAATCTGTGTTTTTTTTTCCCAAGCAAAAATACTACTTATTTTACTAAGCTTTAATATAGATTTATTGTTTTTCCCCCTATATTTTTAGGAAGCTGAATAATAAAGAAAACCAGCTAACTATTTGATATACTTTTTGAAGCCTAAATAATTTGTAATATTTCCAACCCTTAAATAGAGACATGTTTGAATATTCTGGGAATTTTACAGGGCTACACTTTACCTGCTGTGTAGCTAGCAAAAATTACTCTTTGGAATTCAGAATTTTGGGGATCAGAAATTGTAAAGGACCCCAAAGGAACCAATGAACTATAAGGCAGAGGAGGAGTCAAATATATATAAAAATGGCATATATATCTACATTATGTATAATATATATTCCTATATACACATAGAATATATATATATATATAAACATATATTCTGATATAAAGCATATAGTACATTAAAAAAAATTGCATAAATATCTCCTAGATGTACATAGGAAATTTAATCATGGTGATTGATGAGTAAAGTTGTGCATACAGTAACAATGATGTTGGAGAATGTTCACTGTCTACTCGTTTCAGGCATTTCTTACACTCAGTTCAAGTCTGTGATGTCTCATTTGTTCATTCTCAGCTACAGCACATCTGTTTGGACTATGTCTTTCATATACAATCCAAAACAGTTCTGCTTTGTGCCCACAACCCATATCATTTTGCTCTCCCTCTGGGGCTTCACTGTAGATTTGAGACGTGAGATATCATAGGTTTGTTCATGTCGGTACAACCAAAAATACAGAGGAGGTAATTCCCCAGGGCATAAATGCTTAACAAATGGGAACTGGAGACAAGAAAATTAATTCTTCCTTTTGGCTTCCCCTGAAAGACTGTCTCAGGGTGCAATTGTTCAAAATGCCTATTGTAAGATGGTTCTGCAAAAACTGTATGAAATCCTGGACAACTCAGTCATTTACCAGATATTAACTCTCCCAACTTCCTTGCCTAACTTGCTTTTCTCTCCCTTTACTTCAGTCCCTGGAATTATGATTTCTAATGAAATGTTAGTATATACATTTTTGATTGGCTATCTATTTGTTGGGGAACATAGGCCAAAAGAGTTGATTCCAGGAGTATTCCTAAAATCAGACCCACAGGATAACATTTGGAACTGGATTACTCACTATTGTGATGGTAATAATTTTTTCTTAGTTTACCCCTAGCATGCAGTGTTATTATTATTATTATTACGTGCACCTATTATTAATTGAGATCAAGTGCATTTGTAAGTGATGTGATGACATATTCGGTAACTATAGGGCTTGATGATTATGGGGTCAATGATAGTTATCAGTAACAGTATAAGAAACCTTGTACATACCAGAGTCACAAAGATTTTCTCATGTTTTCCCTGTTCTCTCAGCTTTTACAGCTTTAGCTTTTATATCCAGAACTATGATCGATTTGAATTTTGTTTGTTTGTTTTATGATATAATTAAAGGGTTGAAGTTCATTGTTTTTCCAACTAAATGTTACAGTAAAGATTTAGTTATCTTTTTTGTGTGAGCAACTGCCTATTGGCCAACAAAATATGTTAGATAATATTAAATAATACTAGGAAGTAATAGTGTGATTTTTATATATAAGAAGATCTATATATCTATTTGAAGCTATGTAAATTTTGATATTTTGAAACATTTTTCCTTTGGAATGAAACACCATTTATCTTTTAAAATATTGTTAAATTCAAATATGGTCTATGAAATATTTTATACTTTGTTAGAATTCATACAATTTGATTTTGAAGCACCACTTAACTTTTAATGTATATTCTTCTAAGGAAATATGCTATTTTGCATTTATTTGCATGTTTTATTCTTTTAATATGCTTTATAATATATTCTTAAAATGTGTCCTTAAATCTCAGTTTAGGTTATAAATTTATTAAAAGAAAGAATATGTATCTGCCAAATTTGAAATTACCTTATGATATATAGCATTAAATTAAGCAATGTGTGTATATATATATACTTTGAATATATATATATATACTTTGAAAGATTATTTCATTCATAATTATTGGAAACATACAAAATATGCAATATTGGTGGCAGACATAAGTAAATTAGATGATTGTCATAGTATCTATTAACTTCACAATTCAGAAAGTAAACCAGAAAAAAAGGCATAAGCTAGAATTGTTAACCTATGAAAATGATGGGGTGATCTCAAAATAATAGTAATGAACACCAGCTAAGGCTCATGACCTAAAGGTAATGGTAGAGATACTTACCTCAGGATAGTGTTCCTAAGAGCAAAAGAGGCAGGCAGCCATCTGAGTACTGTTTAACATCAACAATAAGAAAATGTCAAGAATGAAGGAGGAATATGAGAGTGGTCACCTCAAGGGTCATGATCACTTGTTCAGTTCCCAGACTGTGTCAGTTTTCATATTTTTAGCCTCTTTACTGCTTACATTATAGCTACAAGGAAGGGCTTTTCCAACACAATCAGTATATATTGTAATGATTTCTTCAGTTTTTCCCCGAAGAAGCCTATATGGCCATTGACTTATGTGATATAAAACTGAAGAAAGAACTGCAGTTTGATTGCAAAGGCTGTCTGACAGAAGAATTTCCTTTTCATCTAGGGAGATCAGTCAATCTCTATTGCAGTCTTTAACTGATTGGATATGGTCCACCAATGTTATGGAGAATAATCTGCTCTACTCAAAGTCTGTTTATTTAAATGCTAATCTCATCTAAATATCTTCACACTCTGTGCTTCCTGAACATGTGCAACATTTTCCTTCACTAAGTTAGTGAAGTTTTCAATCCTTATTTCTTCAAATAGATCTTGACCCCTTGCTCTTTCTCTTCTCCTCGTACTCATATTATGGGTATTGTTATGCTTCATGTTGTCCCAAAGGTTCCTTAATTTATTCACATTTTTTTAAATTATTTTTTTCTTTTTGATGCTCTGATTGGGTGTTTGTTGTTGTTTGTTTGTTTTACTTACCTTTCAAATTACTGATTTGATCCTCTGCTTCATTCAACCTACTGTTATTCCTTCCAGTATATTCTTTATTTCAGATATTGCATTATTTATTTCTGACTGGTCCTTTTTTATGGTTTCTATGTTCTTTTTCATGCCTTTGAGCACACTTATAATCATTACGTTAAACTCTATATCTGATACATTGCTTGCCTATCCTTCTCAAACTACTACAAAAAATTTAAAAGGAGGAAAGACACCCAAGCTAATTTTACAAAGCTAACATTATCTTAATTCCAAACCAGATGAAGATACTACAAATAAAGAAAATATAAGCCAATATCCTTGATAAACATAGATGCAAAAATCCTCAACAAAATATTAGTAAACCTAATCCAGCAATACATTGAAAAGTCATACGTCATGATCAAGTGTGACTTTTTCTGGGGATGCAAGTTTGGTAAATATCTATAAATTAATAAATATAATACACCACATAAACAAAAATGAAGGATAGAACCCACATGATCCTATCAATAGATGCAGAAAATAATTGATAAAGATACAACACCCATTTATGATAAAAACTCTCAGCACCATGGGAAAAGAGGGAACATTCCTCAACATAATAAAGACCATATGTGACAAACCCAAAGGCAACATCATACTCAATGGGCAAAAAACAACAATCATTTCCCTTATGATCATGAAAAAGATACGGATGTCCACTTTCACAACTCTTATTCAACACAGTATTGAAATTCCTAGTCACAGCAATCAGACAAGAAGAAAAAAATTAAATACATCCAAATTGGAAAGAAAAAAAAATAAAGCTGTAATTGTTAGCAGATGACATGATATTGTATAAAGAGAACCTTAAAGGTTACACCAAAAACTTACATAACTGATAAATGAATTCAGTAAAGTAGTAGAAAACAAAATAAATATCCAGTAATCAGTTGCATTTTATACACCAATAATGAAGTGTTAGAAGGGGAAACTAAGAAAATAATCCCATTCTCTTAAAAAAAAACATAAAATACTTAGTAATAAATTTAACCAAGGATATAAAAGACCTGTACTTGGAAAACTATAAGACACTAAATAAAGATATTGAAGAAGATACAAATAAGTGAAAGCATCTACATGTTCATGGATAGGAAGAATTAACATGCATTAAATGTCCATACTACCCAATGCAATCTACAGATTCAATGCAATTCCTATCAAGATATCAGTGGTGTATTTCATAAAACTAGGACAAATATTCCAAAAAATTATATGGAACCACAAAAGATCCTGGATATTAACAGTGATCTTGAGAAAAAAGAATCAAGTTAGAGGTCATACTACCTGATATCAAACTATACTAAAAGGCTATAGTAATCAAAATAGCATGATACTGTTATAAAAACAGACATATAGATTGATGGAACATTAAATAGACACCCAGAAATAAACCCCACCTTTATAGTCAATTAATATTTGACAAAAGAGATACAAACATACAATGAACAAAAGACAGCCTATTCAATAAGTGGTTTGGGGGAAAACTGGTCCGGTAAGTACAAAAAATGAAACTAGACCACCTTCTTACACCATACACAAAAATAAACTCAAAATAGATTAAAGACTTAAATGCTAGACTTGAAATCATACAAATCCTAGAAGAAAGCATAGGCAGTAAAGTCTCAAACATTTCTCATAGCATTATTTTTTTCTGATGCATCTCCTTCGGCAAGAGAAACAAACAAACAAAAACAAATGGGACAACATCAAAATAAAATGTTTTTGCACAGCAAAGGAAACCAACAACAAAATGAAAAGACAACCCACTGAATGGGAGAACATATTTGCTGATATATCTGATAAAGAATGAATACCCCTAATTTATAAAGAACTTATATAACTCAACACGACCCCCTCACATAAATATTCTAACTAAATAATGGGCAAAAGACATGAATAGACACTTCTCTCAAGAGCACATAGAGATGGCCAATAGATATATGAAAAGATGCTCAATATCACTAATCATCAGAAAAATGCAAAGTAAAACCATAATTAGATATCACTTTATACCTGTTAGAATGGCTATCATAAATAAATCAACAATTAACTAGTGTTGGCAAGGATGTAGTGAAAAGGGAACCCTCATGCACTATTGGTGGAAATGCAGGTTGGTGCAGCCACTGTGAAAGCAGTATGGAGTTTCTTCAAAACATTTAAAATGGGCCCTGTTCAGTTTAGCTCAGCAGAGTGTTAGCCTGTGCACCAGTGGGTCAAAGAGTTAATTCCCAGTCAAGAGCACAAACTTGGGTTGCAGATTTAATGCCCGGTCAGGGTCATGAGGGAGGCAGCCAATCCATAAGTCTCTTTTACATTGATGTCTTTTTCTCTCTCTCTTCCTCCCTCCATTCTACTCTAGCTTAACAAAAAAACAAACAAACAAACAAAAAAGAAAGAAAAGAAAATCAGTGGGAAAATATCCTTAGGTGAGGATTAACAACAACAAACAAAATTTAAATGGAACTTCCTATGACCCAGTGATTCCACTTTCAGAAATTTATCTGAAGAAACCTGAAACACTAATTCAAAAGAATATATACACCCCTATGTTCATTGCAGTATTATTAATAATAGCCATGATTTGGAAGCGGCCCAAGTTCTTATCAACAAATGAATGGATAAAAAAGCTGAGGTACACTTACACAATGGAATATTACTTGGCTGTAAAAAATGGAGAGAAGTTTACCCTTTGCTATAGTATGGATAAACCTGGAAGACATTATGCTAAGTAAAATAAGTCAGTCAGAGAAGAACAAGTACCACATGATTTCACTCATATTTGAGATCTAATGAACAAAATAAACTAATAAGCAAAATAGAGACAAACTCATAGATAGAAAGCAGGCTGACAGCTGTTGGTGGGGGTTTGGGTAGCTAGGTGGAAGGACTGAGTAAAAAAAAAGAGAAAACAAGAACTCATGGCCGTGGACAACAGTGTGATGATTGCTGGGGACAGTGTAGAGGTGGGAGATGGTATAGAGGGGGTACGTGGTAATGGAAAAAATTAAATTAAATTTAAAATCATGAAAAAATAAAAAATAAAAGAACGTCTTCACAGAAACATTTGCAATAATATTTGACCAAATATCTGGTTACCATGGCCTACCCAATTTGACAAATAAAATAACCATCATATTATATAATATTGTTTCTTCATTTTTCTCCTTCTCCTCTTTGTTCTTTATTTTTCTCCTCTTCCTTCTTTTCATTTTTTGTGTACAAAGAAATTAAGAAATAACCAAAAAAGCTACCTGCTAACACCAATCAACTGCATTTTCATTTTAATAAATAAAGGTCAGACAAAACTGTGAGAAATCAATTACAACAAAAACATGCAAGGACATTTGAACACATGGAGGTTAAATAGCATGTCATTAAACAATAAACGGTTTACCAAGGAAACCAAGAAAGAAATTAAAACTTCTTGGAAATCAATGAAAATGAACACAGAACAACACAAAATTAATGGGAAGCAGTAAAAGCAGTCTGAGGTGGAAGTTCATAGCACTTCAAGAAACAAACAAACAAAAAAATTCTAATTGACTATCTAACCTCACAACTTAAAGAACTAGAAAGCAAGCAAAAAGAAAACCCCAGAGTAAGTAGAAAGAAAGAAATAATAAAGATCAGAGCAGAAATAAATGACATAGAGATTAAAAAAAAAAAATTTCAAAAGATCAATCAAACCAAGAGCTGGTTTTTTGAAAAGGTAAACAAGATTTATGGACCCGGTGCTTGACTCACCAAGAAACAAAGAGAGGACCCAAACAAACAAAATCAGAAACAAAAGAGAAGTCACAACTGACACCACAGAAATTCAAAGGATCATTAACGAATACCATGAACAATTATATGTCAACACATTGGACAATCTAAGTGAAATGGACAAATTTCTAGAAACTCACAGTCTCTCAAAACTGAACTGGGTAGAAAGAGAAAACTTGAACAGACTAATAACAACTAATGGAATTTAATATGTAATCAAGACTTTCCCAGCAAAAAAGCCTAGCCCCAGGCAGCTTCACGGGGGAATTTTACCAAATATTCAAAGAAGAACTAACACCCATTCTCCTAAAACTATTCCAAAAAATTCAAGAAGAAGAAAGACTTCCAAACTCATTTTATGAGGCCAGCATAATTCTTTTTCCAAAACCAGAAAAAGACACTACAAAGAAAGAAAACTACAGACCAATATATCTAATGAACATAGATGCCAAAAATCCTTAACAAAATATTAGCATATCAGATCTTGCAAAAAATTTATTCACCATAACCAAATGGGATTTATCTCAGGAATATAAGGCTGGTGCAATATTTTCAAATGATTAAATGTGATACAACACATAAAAAAAAATTAAAAACCATATGATTATATTGATAGATGCTGAAAAAGCATTCGACAAAATTTAGCACCCATTTCTGATAAAAACTCTCAACAATGTAGGAGTAGAGTGATCATATCTCAACATAATAAAGGCCATATAAGAAAAACCTACAGCCAACCACATACTTAACGGGCAAAAATTAAAGTATTTCCCTTAAGAACAGGAAGAAGACAAGGAGGCCCACTTTCACTACTCTTACCTAACATAGTACTGGAAGACTTAGCCACTGCAATCAGACATGAAGAGAAAATAAAAGGGATCCAAATTGGAAAAGAGGACGTGAAACTGTCATTATTTACAGATGACATGATATTGTACATAGAAAACCCTAAAGACTCCATCAAAAATCAACTCTGTTTAGCCCTGGCCAGCTTATCTCAGCAGTTGGACTGTCAGCCCGAGGTCCAGAGAGACCCAGATTTGGACACATACTGCAGTTGCAGTTTGTCCCCTGCCCCGGTTGGGGTTGTGTGGGTGGCAGCCAGTCGATGTCTTTCACATCCATGTCTCTCTCTTTCTCTTTTCCTTCCCTCCCCCTCTGTCTGAAGATAAATGCAAAAAACAAACAAACAAACAAAAAACACAAAAAAACAAAACAAAAAAACTGTCCTTGGGTAAAGATAAAAAAGAACTAGATTTAATAAACAAATTTGGCAAGGAGCAGGATACAAAATTAAGGTCAAGAAATCAATGGCATTCTTACACTCCAAGAATAAACTCCCTGAAAGAGAAACTAAAAGAACAATCCCATTTACCATTGTGGCATAAAATTAGGATACCTAGAAATAATCTTAGCCAAAGAAGTAAAGGACCTATTTGCAGAAAACAACAGGACATTTAAAAAAGAAATAGAGGAAGATATAAAAAAGTGGAAGCACATTCCTCGTTCATGAATTGGAAGAATTAACATCATTAAAATGTCCATACTAACCAAAGCAATCTATAGATTCATTGCAATCTCCATTAAATACCAAGGACATATTTCACAGAACTAGAATTAATACTTCACAAGTTCATATGGAACCAGGAATGACCCCAAATAGTCACAGCAATCTTGAAAAAAAAAAAAAAAAAAAAAAAAAAAGGACAAGTAGGAGAGATCATAATACCAGATATCAGGTTATACCACAAAGCCATTGTAATCAAACAGCCTGGTACTGGCACAAGAACAGGCAGATAGATCAATGGAACAGAATAGAGAACTCAGAAAAGGACCCAAGACAATATGCTCAATTAATATTTGACAAAGGTGGCAAGAGCATACAGTGGAGTAAAGACAGCGTCTTCAATAAATGGGGTTGGGAAAATAGGACAGCTACATGCAAAAAACTGAAACTAGATGATACAACTTACACGATACAAAAGAATAAACTCAAAATGGATAAAAGACTTAAATGTGACTCGTAAATCCATAAAAATCCTAGAAGTAAAAGGAGGCAACAAAATTTCAGACATCACACACAGCAGAATTTTCAGTGATACAATGCCTAAGGCAAGAGAAACAAAGGAAAAAATGAACACATGGGGCTACATCAAACTAAAAAGCTTCTGCACAGCAAGAGAAATAACCATCAAAATGGAAAAAAAACAACAACACTGTATGGGAGAGCATAATTGCCAACCATACATCAGATAAGGAGTTAATTTCCGAAGTATATAGAGTGTTCATACAACTCAACAAAAGGAAGACAAAGAACCCAATTAAAAAATGGGCAGAAGACCTAAATAAACTCCTCTCCAAAAAGGACATACAAATGTCCAAGAGACATGAAAAAATTCTCGACATCACTAATCATCAGAGAGAGGTATCACGTCACACTTGCCAGAATGGCTGCCATCAACAAATAATGAAACAACAAGTACTGGCAAGGGTGTGCAGAAAAGGAGACTGTAATACACTGCTGGTGGAAATGCAGACTGGTGCAGCCACTATGGAAAACATGATGGTGTTTCCTCAAAAAATTAAAAAGTGATTTGCCATTTGAACCAGTAATTTTACTTCTAGGAATATATCCTAAAAAGCCTGAAACACCAATCAGAAAGAATTTGTGTACCCCTGTATTTGTTGCAACACTATTTACAATTGCTAAGATCTGGAAACAGCCCAAGTGTCCATCAGCAGATGAGTGGATAAAAAAGCTGTGGTACATATACACAATGGAATACTATGCAGCTGTAAGAAAGAAATATCTCTTATCCTTTGAGACCACATAGAGGGACCTGGAGAGTATTATGCTAATTGAAATAAGCCAATCAGAGAATGACAAATACCACATGATCTCACTTATTGTGGAATATAATGGATGAAATAAGCTGATGAATAAAATATACCCAGAGACACAGAAAGGAGTGTGATTCAGACTGACAGAACTCAGAGGCAGGTGGTGAGAGGAATGGATGAGATAAACCAAAAAAATTATATGCATGTATGCATAACCAGTGGACATAGACAACAATGCTGTGGGTGGAGTTAGGGGGCAGGATGGGGAGGAGGGTGTCTAGGGGAGAAAAAGGAGAAACATCTGTAACAAAAATAAATTAATAAAAATTTTAAAATAAAAAATAAATACAAATTAAAAAATAGAAAAAGACACTAGGGCATCTCTCTAGGAATGTGGTTCATCAGAAGGATCATCAAAATAGAAGACAAGATTCACTAAAGCATATTAGACTGTTTTGTTTTGTTTTTCAATTAAGTTTTATTGGAACTATGTAGTGTAATTTACAGTGCTCAAATCTTCTAGCAGTCAAGGAAAACTGTGATGAATAATTTTGTCATTTGGAGCCTCTGCTAAAGTGAGACAGACTCTACCCTTGGAGGTTTCCTGTAGGATTTTGGACCTCCTGGGGTTTTAACTAATTGGAAAAACTAGTAGGTAACTGCTTTTGTTTTGTTTCTGTTTTGTGTTCTTTTCTATTATATCTTAATTTTTAATAGTGGTATGTTTTTGTACTATATCAAATAGCATTGAATAATAGAAAATAAATATAGTTTACAAGATATTACTTTACCAGAAATTTACAAACAAGAATGATTCCTTTGGCCTGTCTTATCAGCTGAGTTACTGAAAAATTGTTTGCAGGTTATGGTAGAAACCACTAAACCATCAAATCGCTTCTTCTTTTGCAAAACATGGCTAACGTACATTTGCTAGCCATGTTGATAGTGTGGTCTTGAGGCCAGGTTCTCTCAAATAAAATGCATGCATCTGCCATGTGTCTAACTTGCAGGTTGGGCTTTTAATAGCATCCCATATGTGTATTTCAAAGCCTTTAACTTTACCTTGCTCTCTCCTGCTGGCCCTGGAAGATGGTAGAGCCATAGGTGGAATAAGGTCCTTGAAGGACCATGTAGAGAAGAAGCAGAACATAGACCTTAACATCACTCTATAGTGTAAGTGTGACCATATTCATACTTATTTTTATAGTATTCAGTCTAAGCTAAGAAAGATATGGTTAAAATGATAAAAGAAAATGGTTTATAGAAACCACATGTTTTCTTGCTGCAAAAGATAATAAGGATCCAATAAAATATTTTTGAAAATATGAATAATTTTAAAATCTAAAATAATGAGAAAACACAAAATTTTTACACATTAACTGATTAAAAATTAAAACATGTATCTGTGGGAGGAGAGTAAGAAGCTAGGAAAATTCGTAAACAAGTAGAATGGAGAAATTGAAACAAGAAAATTTAACAAGGCCAAACAGTTTGGGGAGCTTTCAGCCAGTTTGTAAATTGCAAGACCATATCTCATTCAACCAAGGATACATGAGAGCATAGGATTTATATCTCTCCTCCCTAACCAGAGAATACATAGGTAAATCACCCTGGCCTGGGAGAATAGTGAACAAAGACCCAATCAATGCCAATTGTGCCAGCTAAACCCAAGGACAAACAGAATCTGGGGAACAAACAACAAAATCCCCAAAGCATTTGGATAATATCACTTGGAGGATATTAGGCAGAAAAGATAATTGCTAGAGTAGGGATAAGGGAAAGGGGGAAAAAACAGGGAGTTCACCTCACAGGCTAAGCAAAGAAGTCAACCATCTTTGGACTTGCCGTACAAGGTGACCAGATGTATGTACAAACATTCTGAGATAAGCCACAATGATGTAGAAACTTAGTCTGCTACCCAAAATATCCAGAAACCTAGTCTGCTACCCAAAATATCCAGTAGGGCATCTTTGAAACTTATAGGGGTGAAATGTATAAAACTCTTGAACCCCTGATTGGGCAGCACACTCAGACTAGCTCAGCTGCCCACTTGTGTTTTCTGTCAAGTGTATGCTTAATAAATGTGCTTTCTTAATAAATCTGCTTGTTTTGCTTCAACATTGCTGTCTGTCACTCATCTGAATTCCTTCTCATGAGATTGCCAAGAGCCAAGGACAGGAGAACCTCCACCTCTAACTCAGAGAACTATCTGGTAACAGATGGACCTAGAAGATATTATGCTAAATGAAATGTCAGACAGATAAAAACAAATACCATATAATTTCATTTATATGTGAAATCTAAAATACAAAATAAATGAACAAACAAAATGGAAACAAACTCATAGGTATATGGAACAAATTTGTACTTGCCAGATAGTAGTAGGGTTGGGGAAACAGGGGAGAAAGGTGAAGGAATTAAGATGTACATATTTCCAGTTATAGAAACAGTCATGAGGATGTAAAGTACAGCATAGGGAATATAGTCAATAATACTGTAATAACTATATGGTGTTGGATAAGTACTAGACTTATTGGGGTGATCACTTTGTAAGTTATATAAATATCTAATCACTTTTTATATCTGCTATTAATATAACATTGTATGTCAACTGCAATTAAATATTTTTTAAACATTTAAAAGAATTAAATTCCATTTTAAAAAACTTAAGTAAACAAAAATCACAAAAAAATTTGATTTTTCATATCAGCAATACACTCACAAACACACCTACATATATAGGTAATAACTAAAGTAATTCATAATTTTTTTTTTATCCTTACCCAAGGATATTTTTTTTTTCGATATTTTGTTGAGATAGAGTGGGAGGGAGGGAGGGAGAGAGAGAGAGAGAGAGAGAGAGAGAGAGAGAGAGAGATTTGAAAGGGACACGTCGAGTGGTTGCCACCCACATGACCCAACCAGGGCTGGGGACAAACTGCAACCGAGGTACGTGCCCTTAGCGGGAACCGAACCCAGGTCTCTCTGGACCACAGGCCAATGCTCTAACCTCTGTGCAAAACCTGCCAGAGCAATTCATAACTTTTCTTTAAAACATTATATCATAATTTGTCACATTTATATGTGTCATCATCCATTTACTTAAAATGGTTTGTAAAATACAACAAAAATATGTAAGATTATTGAACTGCTAAAATCAATGACTAGTTCCTAAACTTCAGAATGAATTAAACTTAACCATAATATAATTTTCAAAATATAGTTTTATTGTTTTCAGAGAAAGAAAGGGAGAGGGAGAGAAAGAGATAGAAATACCCATGAGAGAGACATATAAACATCCATCAGTTGCCTCCTGCACACCCCCTACTGGGGATTGAGCCTGCAACCGGGGCATGTGCCCAGACAGGAAATCAAACCAGTGACCTCTTGGTGCATGGGATGACACTCAACCACTGAGACACACTGGCCAGATTCTTTATAAGAAGAAATGATTTAAAGAATGTGTGGAAACATTTTCTTTAATATAAATCAGAATTCTTCAGGATCTATGTTTATTATTTTTCCTCAAAATTATCACCTCTTGATTTTAACAATAAAAAATGTATACTCAAGTAAGGAATGTTAAGGGCATGTACAGTTATTTGCTATAATTGTATATTCAAGATATTTTTATAAAATATGACAAAATTCTCTCTTAAATTTAGCAGAATGGTAAACTTGATAATATATCTTAGATATGTGATGTTTAATGAGGTCCAGGAAGACAAGTTATTTACATTGTATGAAACCAGAGAAGTATATTTTTAAAACCACAAAAATGTCTGAATGTTCATTGTAAGAATGTATGATTTAACTCTGTTGGAAATATACACTATTCTTTTGGGTGGGAAAAATCCCTTTCACATTTTAAAAAATATATAGGTAACATATATTAATGTATTTGAGGAAGATATGATTTTTATTATAGAAGCTTGCAAATACCAAGTCAAGTGTTTCAAACTGATTTGCTCAGTAGACTGTTTATAATTGTAATTAGGATTATGACTTATAAATATAAATGTCCTGTAAATATTTACTCCATGCCTAGATCTAGAAAGTGTTATTTTTGAAAAATAATTATACATGTGTTGACTTATATGTTTATGTTTCCTGGACAATTCATTAGAGTGAATCTATGTGTTCATTAGGCTAAGCTTTAGGAGAATAGTTATCTTAGTCTGATGTCTCCAATTCACATCAGAGAAACAGAGTAAAATCAAATATCAGTGATGACAGTACAACAATGCTGGTCATAATTTACATCTCATAAGAATTGTGGCTAAAAATATCAAAAATTATATATATATATTTTTAATTTTAGGCAGGTTTTTTAAAATGATATTTGAATATATACATATATATATGCAACAAATCTGTGTCCTTAGATTTCATTATTCTTTTTTATTGTGTTAGAAATGGATTTCTTTTAGAGGAAAGTTATTTAGCTCTGTTAGATTCACCAGGTATTTTCTAATAGGTATGTTTCAGCTCAGCATCCAAATTCTAAAGAATTAGTCCTGCTCATTTCCATTTAGATGAGTGCTTGATTAAAGTACAATGGCACCCTGACTTCTTAATATAAGCCTTTCTGTATTTTGATAAGAAAGTGTGATCTGTTTACACAGTTTAACAGACTGAAATTTGGATGCTGCTCAAACACTAAAGATTTGTTTTAGTTAGTACTTTCATGGTGGTGTATTTATTTTCCAAAGTTGTGCAAGTGTATAATGGCTTCTGGTATGATTTTCCCCCTGGAATAGTATTTTAGTTATTAGAGGTACTTAAAATTAATAGACAGTATATAAGAAGAAACATGTGAAGGATAAAGGGGTGGATACAATAATCGAAACATTGAAAATGAGAATGTAAACTATTGGGAAAAAAAAACAAAGGCTGCATAATCCTCTAAATAATTTTCTGACTTTACCTGGTATATACATAGGTTAATTCCTTTCACCTGCAAGAGAAAAAAATAAAATAAAACATGGGAGGCAGAGTGGAGGCTTTCAAAGGATTAGCTAGGTCCCTGTCTCACAGGTCTGATCCAGAATATGATGTAATGATACTCATTCTGACATTGCCTTCTTCTGTCCAAGGAAATGTCTCTCTTTCTTTTCCCACTTCTAACCCATTTTGGCTATTGTCTTATGGTAACCAGCTACTAAATCTCTTCGACCCTACAACTCCTTTTCAAATTTACGTTCTGAAAATTTCTATCTCTATAATTTTGATATAACCATTTCTGTAATTTTTAGTTCTATTTTTGCACAAAGCAAATATCTCTAATAGATGAAAGTGATTGCTGGCCTCACTTTCAATCTACCTTTTAGATCAACAGTATTCATGTTTTAATTCTCTCTCATATGACACTGTTAAGTCATGCTTAGTCTAAGGCAATTGTATTGAAATATCATTCTTCATGCCAGCCAGATGTAGGAAAGTTTATGGGACCTTGATCTTGCCCAAAAGATAACAATATATTTTATTCATATTTGTATTCATTTCTATTTGGAGAAATCTGTTGAAAAGATTCTGGGTAAATTTCCCTTGTTACACGCAATTCTTACCCACACTTTTTACTAACGTTCTCATGGTTATACACACACAGTCATAGTCATTTACTCTCTTGAAGGGAGGAGTCTGAAAATGAAGCTATAGGTTGAAGAGGGCAAGTCAGAAAATAAGAAAAGAAATCTGGGTTCTTGATGTCATTTCAGCTGCTGAAGTAAATAAATCTATGGGTGCCTGACCTCTCGAGTCTTTGCTATATGAGATAATAAATTTTCCTTATTGAGTTGATATTGTCCATTTTTTCTGAAAAGAGAGTTGCATCTAGTGTACACTTATGTATGATTCTGGAAGAATGATTTATTAAATTAATTCATGTACAGCACATGGCAGAGAGCCTGGCACACAAAATACTTTAAAAATGGACATTATTATATAGAGTTTTTTCTTCTATTATCATTATTATAGCGTGTCATAGTTTGAAACTTGAGATCTATATAATTTCCTTCTCAATAATGAAATTTACATAAAGAAAATCTCTCTTATTATATGACATAGCTGATCTCCCTAACAGTTTTTGAACAATAATTTTGAATGTATGTTTTGTGATAAATTTCTGAATTACAAAATCAAATTTTATTTCCTCCTGCAGAAGAGTATTTTCATCTTCTGATAAGTCTTTATCATCCTTAATGAATGTTTTGAGTCTGGTGAGAAAATTGAACTGGGATTTGGAGAAGTTTTGACCACTTAGTTGATATATTTCTTGGCCTATGCTTATTTGTATGATAATCTACATATGTGGTTTTTCCCTTTACATGTTTCTTATGTTTCACATGCTCTAAGGAAAAAGGTTTCAATTTTCTCCTTGGCTTGAGAGGAGCAGTTGCGTTTCTGTTCATGTTGACAGAAATTTTTTTTCTGCCTCTTAAGCAGACTTCGAAATAATACTTGTTTTCTGCCCCACTTACACCTCCACTGCCTGTGATGATGTTGCCTCCAACTCATGAGTCTTTCTGGAGTTTATTTACACAAACATATTTTTTCCAAGATTATTTCAGGAAGGTTTAAAGTTTCATGAATTTTCTAAATCAGTTATATCTTGTGTATTCTAGTTCCAGGCTTACTCATATTGTTACTGTTATCCTGTTTGTTTTTCTAATTATTTGTTAAGTTTATGCTTTTTTAAAATTTTTATTGTTATTATAGTGAGTCTTAAGGGGGAATGGAAATAAACACATATGTTCAATCCAACTGTCATTTCCAGATGTCTTTTATTGTGTGTTTTTTATACTCCGTTTCAAATTACTTTGTACATCTCTACAAAATTAGTGTTCCATTACTTTTTCTATGTCTGGCTTAGTAAAGTTTAGAACACTACTAGTATCTACAGGACAAGATTCAAGTACCTCCTGGAACCACTTCTGCTCCAGTATTTGATTCATGTTCGCCTAGACATGGTATCGAATATTCCCACTCACATATTGGCTAATGCCATACCCCATCCAGACTTCCTGGACTTTTCTCTGCCACTGTCCAAACACATGTGCTGTTCCCATTTACAAAGTAATTTGAAGCTGAGTATAAAAAAATACACAATAAAAGATATCTGGAAATGACTGTTGGATTAAACATATGTGTTTATTTCCATTTCCCCTTAAGACTCACTATAATAACAATAAAATTTTAAAAAGGGGTGAGTTTATTTTTTCAAAGTCAACTAATAGTGTCAGAGTCACATTTATAAGTAGAACCACTGATTTCAAAGCAAAGGTTGTTGCATTACACCACACTTGAATTTTCAAGTCTACAATCATCTGGATTACACCTTTACTATAGTAATGCATTGTTTAGCGGACAAGCCCTCAACATGAGTTTTAAACAGATAAAAATTCTCTGTACTTCCCTTTTGCAAGTAGAAATTACATATGCAAGAGAGAGAAAGATTGTGCAGAAGAAATTGGTGGGCCAGAGTATTCTTTAGGAAGAAAATAGATTATCCTTACTATAGATTATAGACATTATATTTTAGGCAAAATGCAATATTCAGAGTTTTTATACAACTGCCTTTGACAGTACACAATTCAGTTATATTAAAGATTATTACACATCAGTTTTAACTAACATTTTGATGTCAGCAAATCCCTAAAAGTCCACAATTGAATGCTAAGAAATAATTTACAGGTAGAAATAATTTATTTGTATTTTTAAAAAGTAATTAGACACCTATAAATACATGCATTTTTCTGATAGGGAAATTATACTCAAGAAAATTGTGTCCTTAGCACATGAACATTAAAGAGTGAGAGTATATTTTGCTGGATTCAAACTAAAGGTCAGAAGTCCCTGTTTTCTGCTTAGAAAATCCTGCAGCAATATTGGTGTAAGTAAGCTAGGACACTCAGCTTTGGTGTGCTGTACATCATATGGGGAATTTCTAAGAATGTTGGGCTGTGACAAGAGATAATAGGTAAAGTTATACATGGTATCAAATTAGGAGACACCAAAGCACAACCAAGAATTATATGTAAGACAAGTACAATCTAAAAGTCCTTAGATGTTTATTTCAGAAGTTGTATTTTTATTAAAGATATGTATACAACAATAATAAGCATGGCTCTTTTATAGGTTGTTTTGTCAAACTGGTCTTTGTAAATATGCAGTTGTAGTTAAATCTTATTTTATTTAGTATATAACAAGATGTTAAAATATTTTATCATTTTCCCACCCAACACCACCATGAAGTACATATTACTATTTGCCCATTTTATAACTAAAGAAAAACAATGTCAAGAATATTTAAGTACCTTAAACTTCACGCTCTTTTCACTGAGTCCCGCTACAAGTAAATGGTAAAGTTATTATTTTCTTTCTCACTATCTGAAATTAAAGTTTTTTCTAACCACTATATTGTTTTGCTGTGTGTACAATTAAGAAAATTGTAGTCTTTCTATTGCTTCTAGGATGATCTAACTTTGTCCAGAACAATATCCAAATTTCAGCTCCCCTTTAAGCAAAATGAGGGTGATTTCACTTGTAAGTTATGTTCCCCTTCCTCGATGACACTTGTCTTTTTGCTTTCATTCTCCAATGTGGCCCTTAGAACTTGAGAACCTCGCAGACAAGAGCACATCCAATTACAAGACACATTCGTAGGGAAATTAGACTATAAAAAATTTGTGTGCGCCTCATATGAAAGACAAGTACTGACACTTAGAAGACTATTTATTTTTTATACCTAGATTTTCATTTCCAATGAATTTTATATTAGATTAAAAACTATATTTTTGTACATTAGTTAAATAATGCAATGACTGCATAAATTACAGGATTAACTAACATATTGTGATGTGTAGATATATATCATTAACAAAAGATAAGCTGATAGTTGGATATTGTAATTTTTTGACTGAGAAATATATTAAACATTATGTAATCTCTTGTTAATTATTTTCATAATTATTGAACCTAGTAATTAAAATTATTTGCTACTATTTTAAAATTAGTATAACATGACAGCATTGGTAAAGTTTTTTTTTTTATTAGATGTAGAAAGAATTAATCTATGAAGATACTAGGCTGGGGATATAAAACATAAGTTTAAAAAGTAAGTAAGAGGCTGCTTACATAATACCTTTCTAAATAACTCAGTGATTAGTACATAGCATAAACATTAGTCTTTTATATATTTAAATGATTAATCTTTTTATATAAATGCTGTCCTTAATATGAACTAATCTTTGCTGCCTTAAATTGTTGAACTAAACAATGGAGATAATTTATTCCTGGTCTGTCCACATGGTACTAACTTTTAGTGCAATGGAATATCTGCCTTAGTTTAAGTCTTTATTATATTAAGTCACATTTATTACCCATCTCTTTAGGGTAACAAAATTGTCCTGTTATGTATGTGGTTTCTTATGTTTGCCTTTGGCTTAAACAGCAAATGGAAGAAGTGTCCAGTTGAGAAACTGCCAGAGGCATTTAAATGAACCATATGCCATTAGCAAGCATTATATACTCATAAATCCCATATTTATTGGGAACATTTTGCAATTCCAGAAGGTAATCATAAAGATATCTTGGCTATGTATCGAACAGTAGCAAATAGGAACTGCTATCATGAAATCATTAGAATGAAGCTATAAGTCTGATGGCCTGAAATAGATGCTTATGTTGGAAAAAATTTCAAGGGGTATGGCACTCTCCAAACTACTTGATAGAAATGAATAAAGCCATTAATCTAATCAGTTATCTTCAGAAAATCTGTTCAAATAATTCTTAGAAATGTCTGATGTAAGAAAAATTTTTTGCAGATCTGCCTATAGTAAATTAGGACTATAATAGTGGTAATAACAATGTTATTAATATTTATTGAACTTTTAACTCTGAAATTAACCTTGCCTTACTTAATTTTGTCAACAGCTTAATAAGTTAGGTCCAACTATTACATGCATTTTTAAAATGAAAAACATATGATACATGTCTTGAACAAATATCTGACATTTTTAATATTGATGAGTTAGAGTATGCTAATATCATTGACTACATTGCAAAAGTCTTTAATAACAAAATTTATTATAAATCAATAATTGAGTGTGTCTGCCTGTATGTATGCATATTTTATATGAATCTTGCTTTATAAGTAAAACATGCAAGAAATATTCACTGTGCTCTTAAAATCAACCAATTATTTGTTCT
Source organism: Molossus molossus (assembly GCF_014108415.1). Taxonomy (NCBI): domain Eukaryota; kingdom Metazoa; phylum Chordata; class Mammalia; order Chiroptera; family Molossidae; genus Molossus; species Molossus molossus. Next base: position 23,220,594 of record NW_023425366.1, on the reverse strand, counting down.
CAGTCTCATCGAGCAATGTGTGTGATAAGTTTATTCTCATTCTTGGGATTTTCCCTTATCTCCAGGTGGGGCTGAATTTATGGGTGATCCACTAGTTTAATGTTCTGCAGTTGCAGTCTTAAAATTCTTAGTAATGTTTTCTTTGAATTTGCATTCTGTGGGTTAATTTTGATGGGATAATGGCATATGTGTTGGGAACTTCAAGACTAAACGCTTGTAGTCCGGCCATGTACTCCTTCATGGTTAGGATTCTGTGCCGCACACTGCACCAGCCTCATTATCTTTGCCCAGTGATCTCGTCCTCCACTCACTCCCTGTGTTTGTGGGTACCTGAGAGGAGGTATGTCAGAGGTAGACTGCCCTGTGTTGGCAGTGCCAAAATGGGTTTGGTGGATGACTCTGACAAGTTGGGTCTCTTACCAACTCCTGATTCAGGGACCACATAAGTGTACCTGAGAATGGAGGCTGTTAGTTATGATTCTGTGAGGTGGTACAACATGCTTATAAAATCATGAATATTGTGAGTACTGTAAAGACAACCAACAGACACTGGCCAAGATCTGTGTTTCTTTAATATTGCTGCACATTCTATGGCAGAAAATCTCAATAAAGGAAAGACTACTCACAATGCAAGGAAAAGGATCCCAGCTGCCAATGATGATAACAAAATAGAAGGAGGGTCACATCAGGTCCCACAGCAAACTTCCCCAGACATTTTCATAAGACTGGCCCCTCTTCACCATTTCCTCATCCAAAAAGTGAGATCTTTAACTTTCATGTTATTGTTATTATTATTATTTTGTGATCATATGTATTTTTAAGGCATAACAATGAGGAGTGAATGAGGTTAATTTCAGTTTGCCTTTTCTAAAAGTGCATTCTAAACACAATGGCTGATATGAATATACTATACACACATACACAAACACACACACACAAAGTGGTTGACCTCTCCTATTTGCTTTCATGTTTCTGTGAACTCCATAGTGCTACTTACTATGGCAAACATGTATTTCTGCTGTATTTACCACAAAATCTTCCTCTGTGGCCAATCAATCTTGTTAATTTTAACTTTGAAAATAGATTAGATCTCTCCTTCTCTCTCTTTCTCTTCAAAATTAAATTGTTATTACTCATTAATTCTCTAAATTAATATTTTATTTTTGTTCTTTCTTTCTTTGATTTGTACTTACATTTATAACATTTCATCGTTTTTCCCAAACACACACGTGCACGCACACACACACAGCCTTTAACTTCAATGGGGAATGCTTGAGTAGGAGACAAAATATGTGAAGTAGGAAGAAAAAGAAACTGTTTGAAAGCCATAGAAAGACCAAGAAGAACATCCAACCCAATGTGGTGCTTTGATTATTTGGATATGGGTTTTAAAAATGCTTCTAGTGTGACTACTGCAAGAGATCAGTGTCCTCTGGTGGGAGGAGAATTCTTGGAGCAATGAGCTATTTAAGATACTCAGGCACTAAGACGTGCCCCGCAGTGAGGGGCTCACTCACTGCACACTGCCAGTAATGAAGGCCTGAAATGGTGTGGAGCTCTGTGAGGAACTTGGAAGGTAGTGAATGTGAGATAAGATGTGAAACTTCTAAGACCATTGGTCTTTCTAATAAGAATTAGAAAACCTTGGACAAAGCTATAAGAGTTGCAAACAGCAAGTGTTTACAATAAGAATACAACTTCAGGTTTGTTTAGCAAAAGGAATTAAGGATTCTAAAACAGAAGTCATTAGTGTACTACTGATGTCTTGTGACTATGGCCTAGGTTCTCAATCGTTATTTTTTCTCCTTTCATTTCTTCAACTTGGAAAATGTAGGTGAGATAAGGTGTGAGATCATTAGTTAGTGTTCCTAAAATATAGAACATTATTAAGTGTAATCAAAAACACTAATTACTCACATTGACAAAATAACAAGTTTGGGACTAAAGGATACTGTGTCAATGATAAGAGTAGTGAATATCCTTTAACTTCTAATAAGTATCTTGTCTTCATTAGCAAAGGTATTTCCTGCTTCGATGCCAACAAATTGAACAGATCTTTCTAGCTGGTGAACACTGGCACCAGCCAAGTAGACATTTTGTTAATGTTCTCCACGTTACCTGATGTAATTAATCTCATAGTAATAGACACATTGCTGTAGCAAATAGTGCTTGTGATGTAGGGTCAAGAGAAATAAATATAGTACTTCCTAATTCTGTGAGTTTGTGCTAATCACTTACATGAGATTCAAATTTATAATGGCTAAAATATTCATAATTATCTAGTACTCAGGATAGTTGTCATTTGTAAGGCTTCAGTGATATCTTTTAAAATATTTTTTCTTCATTGATTTTTAGAGAGAGAGGAAGGGATAGGGAGAGAGAGATGGAAACACTGATAAGAGAGAACATCAATTGGCTGCCTTCAACATGCCCCGCACTAGGGATTGGGCCCACAACCTGGGCATGTGCCCTGACCCAGAATCAAACCAGTGACCTCTTGGTGCACGGGTCAACACTCAACCAGTGGGCCACAATAGCCAGGCACCTCAGTGACATCTATCTTAAAGTGCTTAAAAAATATCTTTTCAACTGCAAACAGGTAAACAAACATCATTATTATATACTTGCTCTAATTTTCCTGGTCAAACATAAGAAGCGGACTGTTATTCATCTCTTCTTTACCTGAAATGTACTTTCTTGAAGATTTTCATTACTGTCATAGAGAGAGGGACTGCTTTATAAATGTATTCATTCATGTATTTATTCAAAGATTAGATACTGAATATTTTTAAATATTATTTGAACAGGGGTAAAAAATAATGGACAGGTATATAAAAGAAGAATAACACAGTGGGCTATTTAAGAGATGAAAGTACAAGAAAAAATTATTTAAGGAAGTGTGTTAGTGTTTTTCATAACAAACTGGCATGTAACAAATTACCAAAATCCCAGCAGCTCAAATATACATACATTCTCTCAGAATTTCAGTGGGTCAGGAGTCTGGGCATGGTTTACTTTGATTGTCTACTGTTGATCTCACAAACTTGTGACTGAGGTGTGAGTCAGGTTGCATTCTTAGCTGGAGGTTCAGTTGGGGGACAATCTGCTTCTAAATTTATTCAGGTCCTTGACAAAGTTTTTTTTCTTGGTGGCTATATGTCTGAGAGTTCCGCTCTACTCTGGACAGTCAGCTAGAGGCTGCCAACAGTCCCTGGCATTAACTTGTAATCTTTGTCATTTGGGTTTCTCAAATATAAGCACTTACTTAATCAAGACAGGGAGGAGGTTTGTCACCTTGGAGAAGGCCAGTCACTCTTTTAGGCAATCTTAATCAGGTTATGTCAAGCCCATCAAGTACAATCTCCTTTTTCATTTACTCAAAATTAACTGATTTGTAAACTTAATTCCATCTATAAAATTCCTTGATTTTCCTATATTCCTTTACTGGAAGCAAGTCACAGGTCCTGCTTACACTCAGAGGGAGAGGATTCTATAAGATATGTTCACTCTGAGAGCCACCCCTTGGGTCTGGCCATCACAACTGTGGAAGTCGGAGCGCAAATAAATAAAACTTGAATTAATGTAAACATTAACAGTAAAAATAACAAACATTGTGAGCCCTTCCATGCTCAAGGATAAAGACAAAGTTAATAAATAATTAGACTTTACATTGGTAATATAGTGTCTGTATCACAATAGCACGTAGCATACCATATAGAAACAAAACAGGAAGTGAATACAATTATTGTAAGCAGGAGAAACCCTTGATTTATGTAGGATGATCACGAGAAGTCTCTCTGTCATGTAACAAATAGACACATATACAAGGAAGTTCAATAGATAATCCTGTGGAATTTCAAGAAATTAAGCAAACCAAAATGTGCACTAATGGGAAAGTGAATACATATACATTGGAATATGACTCACTAATAAAAATGAATGACCCTTATCTGCATTTCTTAATGTGGGTAGATCTAAAAGTCATAATATTAAGCGAGGAAAATAATTTCTGGAGTAATATATATAATAAAAGAACATTTAAACAAAGGTTTTAAAAAAAAATGCTACATGCTATTTACGAACATATACATATTTAAAGTATAAAAACATGGTAGAGAATAATATAAATCAATTTCCGGACAGTGGCCGTGTGTTGTAGGAAAAAAAGGTGGAATTGGGATTGCAAAAAGCAAAATAAATTTTACCAAAATTTGTAATCTCTTATGCACTTAATGAAATCTGAAGCAGATGTTGGCCTTTACTAATAAAGAATGAGATTCTTTATTATATTATTGTTCACTTCTGAATGTTTGAGATATTTAATTTTGTTTTAAAGTAGTAATTGAAGAGTTAATAAAATGAGGGAACTTTTCTGCAGATTTAAATCACATAAGAGTTTCTGTCTCTATTTTGTAAGTGAAGAGATTTCCTTACATTTGCAGAGGAAGTAAGAGTTACTAGAGTAATTTTAAGTTTCAAAGATTTTCTTTACAGTTGAATACTTGCAAAGTTATTTATAAATGACAATATACTCTATAAATGTCAAGTAAGTATAATTACTATAGCATCCCTTTTTTAAAAAGATAAATTAACAGACTATATCTGTTTTCTTACAAGAAAACATAAAATCATTATCTGACTGAAATCGTAAGAGCAAATATGTGAAAAAAATGAAACTCAATATTGGCCCATGTGAGAGATATATATATATATCAGCACCATTTGTATTTGGGTGTGAAGTAGTGTGTTGTGATATTTTATACCCTGAAAATAGTTTTCAAAATCGAGAAGTCTTAATGCTTTTTCATAAATGACTGCAGCTTCACTATCAAAGTTCATTCTTTGGGGCTAATATGGAGCCCATACTGAAATGCAAATATTCTCTTGAGGAATAGCACTGATATCACTAGTTACTATGTCTTAATGTAAATTAATTTGTCAATTCTTAGACTCTGACCATTGACAGACAGTACACTGCAGCTTGTTAAAATTGGATATAAAATGGTGTTTTGCTGCAGGTAGAAAAGGGAGTTTCTGAGCCTAATGGATATTCTTAGCCTAAGTCACAGTGTGGTCTTTGCAGCAATCCCTGTCTGTGAAAGGAGGCAGCCAGAGTATGAAGAATTATAGGAGCATTTACTTTCTTTATTTATTCTTTAGCTTTAATATATATCTCAACTGCTGATAATAAAAGACCGTATACCATTTCAAATGTATCTTTATTAATAAAAACAGTAAAGAATTAATATAAGCAAAAGTTAAACTCGTCATAAAGGGGGCCTTCATTTGTTTGATACTAGTGAAGAGCCTGGCTTTTAATGTAAAATATTTTTGCAAAAGAAAATTATGCTGAGTTACACTCAGGGTAAGGGTAATTAATGTTTCAAATACAGTAGCTTTAAGCTATTTATATTTCTTTAAAAAAATTTACTTCCAAGTAATTGATTCCAATTTCATGAACCAGGGCCCAGTTATTACAAGTATTACAGAGGAGTGGTTGTTGCTCAGCAAGGTGATGCTTCTCTCTCAGTCCTCTCAGCAACTCCTGGCTGTGCAGACAAAGGGAACAGAACTGCAGGGAATGTGTAACTGCTTTACTTTCAGCATCCTTATAACGCAGCTGGTGAGGCTGCTAGGGACTAACTTGAAGCAATGGGAGTCAGGCAAAGAGTTTGAACCTACACTGTAAAATCCTTTAGTTCTACTATCTTCACAATATCTGGCTCACCAATTCTTTACTAGGCTTATACTGAGCCATTTGGTAGAGTAAAATGTATACCCTATGGCTAAAGATTGAAAAAATATCTATCATACTCTCGGGCATGAGAGTCCTTCCAGCTCTTCTCTCCCGTTGTCTTGTGTTCCGGTTAGTTAGTGCACATATTTTCACAGTTTCTCATCCCCATGCATAACAAGGTCCTTGAAATTCACAGCGTGACCTTGAACAACTCTTTTCAAGTAGCAGCCATTCAGAATATAAGTGGTGATTCCATTCAAAAATTAAATTCTACCTTTTTCTAATGTAAGCATTATGTTTCTCCGTGGCTTTCCTACTAAGATCGTATGACTCACAAGATTTGGCAAATGACTCACCTTCTTGATTACATTCTTGTTTGCATATTATTTTTACCTAATATTAAAATGAGCACAGCTAAATAATATTGTGCTTTTTTTTTTTTTTTTTTTTTTTGTATACATGTAGAGGAATGAAAGGAAAAGTTTGTTGCTAGTAACAGATGCTGACAGCTGGAGGAAATGCAAGAGGTACTTGAGGAAAGCCAGTAGGATTAGGAAATGGTGGAGCTGAGGACGCTTTGTATCCCAGATGATGTTCCTTTTTGTTTTGTTTTCCTCCCTCAAAATTTGTGTCTGAGCAGCAATCCCATGATTGGTTAAGTATTATTATTCACTAATATCAATAGCTAGTTAATAATGCAACCTCTATATATTTTGTAGAAATTATTAATATTTTATAAAATATCTTTTAAGTTATTTATTAGTTACAATGTATTTTTACTCATGTACAAAATATTAGCCAGGGTTTGAATGATGATCTAATTTTTAATAGTAAATATATCCTGGAGTCCTGAGAGAAAGGGCTATTTTAATGTGAGCAATCATCCTAAACTGTGGATGCTTAAATCAATATGTAAATGTCAAACTTGCCAAACCTATTAGATACATAAATATAGACTAGTTAAGAGGTTGAAAAGCAATTCCAAATTACAGTGGTTAAGATTGGAAACATGACAAGATAGAATAGAGAATGACTAATTAAATAAGTATTAAAATTTTCTATAAAGGTCTGGAAATTAGTACTTTACTAAATATGACATGCAAAAGAATGTCATAAAAAAGCATTGTGGTAAAGCTGTTTTTATGTTTAAATGTGGTTTTAAATTATAAACCAACTCTGGAATTATCTGTGAGCCGTTTACTGAATCTATTGGTGTAACTCAGAGAAACGTATTTTGGAGGGGCAAAAGACAAAAGTTTGCAAGCCTACGTACAACCCTAAGTTTGCAACACTAAGAACTTGCATCATTAAGATGACAATATACAGTTATGAATTAAGCTCTGATAAATTCTCCTCTTTGATTTTACTATGTACCACTATAGTGTATTTCAATGTACTTTGTATAATCTGCATGCAAATCCTTCATGCTGGAATGTAGTTGTTGCATTAAAAATGTCTTGTGATTCTCCGCAGAAGGGAAACTTGCAACTTAATGTTATAATTTTTTATTTATTTTTTCTTTATTGATTTCAGAGAGAGGAAAGGAGAGGGGGAGAGAGAGAGAAACATCAATGAGAGAAAACATCTACTGGCCGCCTTCTCCATGCCCCCCACCAGGGATCAGGCCCACAACCTGGGCATGTGCCCTGACCGGGAATCAAACCAGTGACCTCTTAATGCATGGGTCAATGCTCAACCACTGAGCTACACCAGCTGGGTTTAATGTTATAACTTTTTAAAATCCTTAGACTGTTGGATGTGACCAGTATGTAAATTAGATGGTCTTCTATTCAAAGACGCTTCAGGATATTTCCTTAAACAGATATACTTATTTGGATTTGCTATACTTTTCATCTCTCCTTTGGTGAATTACAGCAATAGCATCATACCTAGTTGACATGATTTGACCCTTGTTCAAGTTCAGTCTTTTATTTATTGACTAAACACTTTGAATTCACTACCCATTTTAATCTTTAAAGTGACTTAAAGTTCCCAAATGATCACCATGTCCCTTAGTTCTCAGATATCTTGACCTACTCTCCCTCCTGCTCACCCTCCTCCTTCTCCAACCACACTGGCCCATAGCTCTCTCCAATTGGCCAATATTAGTTTCACGTTTGGCTTTTGTCCTGACGTGACTCTGCCTGAACCAAACTTCCCTAAATATCTTCATGGTGAACCCCCCTAATTCTTCAAATTTATGCTGAAATATCAGCAAAAAAAAAAAAAGACTCACAAACATCAGCCTAAATGAAAGTGTGAATCACTCTCAGGCCCACTATCAATCACAAATCCTTTCCTTGGTTTACCTCATCTTTCATTCCATAAAAACATAAAATTTTAATGTAATGTGTAATTTATGTGCTTATGTTATTTTTATCTGTTGTCCCATCACCTCTAGAATATAAGCTTTATAAAGAGAGGTGTCTTTGTTTGGTTCACTGATGTATCTTTGGAAAGTGAAATAGAATACAGCTCATTGAAGACCATAAGTGTACATATATATATATATATATATATAGAGAGAGAGAGAGAGAGAGAGATAACATACATTCATATTAAATTTTTTTTAATCCTCACCTAAGGATATTTTTTATTGAATTTTTAGAGAGAGAGAGAGAGAGAGAGAGAGAGAGAGAGAAGAGAGAACCATCTATCAGTTGTCTCCTATATGCACCCAGACTAGGGATTGAACCTGCAACCTAGGTATGTGCCCTGACTGGAAATCAAACCCACAACCTTTTGGTATAGACAAATGGTCCAATCAACTGAGCCACCATGCTAGGACTATATTGTAAGTTGAATTAAATGAAAATGAAGCAAAAACAATTTATGCTTAGGCCTAAATATAAATGGTGATATAAAGTTGTCAGTTGCCATTGGAAGCAATTGGAGAAAAGTGAGAAAATCTTTTTTTTTACTTTAAAAATGAGCAAAAAATATAATATTGAAAACTCACTTAGGATGATTTAGAGCCCCTAAGTTGTCTGAATTTTGATTAGGCAGTGTCTTTCTTTAAGTTCACCAAATCAATCCAACAAGCTAACTTATGAATCTAAACCCAGACTTCCTTTTGAATTACGTATTAAATGATCTTTGAAATTAAGCATTAATGATCATGAACAATGAAGTAAGTTTCAAATGCCATATATCAGGAAGACCTTCATAAGTAAAAATGTCATTTGACTCATTTCAATAAGCATTATTATGTTCAACAAATCAAAGATAATTTAGTTTTCATATTAAAGGTTTATAATTTTCATCTAGTTTAATGTTCACAGGTACTCATAATTTTTGTTCACTTGGTGTTTTTTAATTAAATCAGGTCATGAAGTTTTCCTTGTAAATAAAATCTTTTTTCCATTTTGCAAATAAAAGTTATGTCCTGCAGTATTCAAACAATAAACGTTATGCAATGGCTCCATGAAAATATCAACTGATTTGTTGCTGAAACAAAATGGGCTATTCTCTTGGTGAAGTCTTAAGCCATAGTATTACATATAAAAAACTCCAATAGATTTGGTAGAGTCTCGCCACCTTCCTTTTCCTGTCCTTTACATTTCATTATAATGAAGAATTTAAATATAACTCTGAACAAGAACCTACTGCAAAAATCATCCCTTCCCCTTTTGAATAATGATCTTCTGATAGTGAAAATGTGAAATGATGAAAAGGTTAGAATATACCATAATTCATTCTTGCAAAGGTTATAATTGCATCACTATTTGGGTCGAAATCAAATCAATGCTTTCATTCTTCATATGTTAGCCAGATTAGTGTCAGATGAATACAATAAAATGTTTGTTTCAACATATAAGGATAATAGGTTATTGCAAATCTTTAATCTTAATGACTTTCCAAGTTACCTCATGCTTGAATATTTATTTCTTTAAATGTCAACCTACCATTTAAACTATTCCCATGTAAAACAAAAAGCAGTCTATCTCATTTCAGGAAATGTGTCTCATATGACTATTTAAACATTGCAATGAGGATGAAAAGGGTTTAAAATCAATTGCATGCTTTCAGAATGTCATTGCAGCACTTGAGCTGAAGTATCAGCCCCCAACACGGAAGCACAGAAAAAGGAAATTGCTTCAATAACATCACAGTGATATTTCACAACCTTTTATAATTCAGGACCAATGGGAATCTAAGAAATGCTGTTAAGATATTAGTGTTAAATATTGTAATGTTTAAATGGTCATTCAGTTTTTGAAACATATTCAATTCAATTAAAATAAGTACAGATTAGCATCATAGTAAACTGTCACCAATCTATGAATAAGCAGATTTACAGCTGTCTCCCAAATCTGGGACAAGTACATCCTTTCTCAGCCTTTCTCTGAACCTTCCATGTGCATTATTGTCACCTCAGAATTGGAGACATTGACAACCCAGGTTTACTGTCAACATATAATAGTAACAAGTGATTAAATATTTTGGAAATGTAAAAAATATAAAATCTAATAATTTTTAGAGAAACTAAGATCCCTAGCACCACATGCAAATTAAAACCTCCTATGTTGAACAATACATGCAGTGGGGACAAATGGTACATTTCCAATTAGGTTTTGGATTATTTGTTTTCTCAAATATCCAGTCTATATAATAAAAACAAAAATGTTGTCACCTCACAGTCCTATTTAATAACACTTCATGGCACCTTATTAACATTAATGTTTTATAAATTTCAAAACAAATTAATTATCTTTATTATTATTATTATTTATTGTTGTAGCTCACTGTCCTTAGAATCCAACTTGTCTTTGAGCTGCCCTAATTAACAACCTCAGAGACAGCAAGATGAACAATGGGGAATGTTATAGAGGGCTTTAGCCCCATAAAAATTAACCAGAGTTTGACCTTCACTGGGAATTTGAAAAGCAACATCCTTCAGGAAAAGGGAGGACAGAAACGGCCCCAAGGCCAGAGTGTCCTGCATGCTCTGTAAAGAAACTGATAGGGAGAAACTGAAGCTCCCTTTACCCCATAAAACTCTAACTGTTAAACATGTGTGTATTGCACCTGACTGACTGCTGATATCCCTCTCGAATTTGTTAGTTTTTAAAACTTGGATAATGGAATGAATAGCAGGATAGATGTATGCTGACCCAGTTTACCCAGTTCCCTTTCGCCTCAGCTCCCTCCCAACTCTATTCCCTCCTGCTGTTCCCTCCTGCTTATCGCTAACTGCTTCCGCTTCTGTACAAGCAGCTTGCTTGCTCTGCTAAACTCTTGAATGACCCCTGCCCTATATAAGCAAGCCTCCCCCTGAGCTCGGGGCTGCAGTTCTCCTCTGTGTAGGTTGGCTGCAGTCCCTGCGCAGGTAATAAAACATCCCCAAAAACTGAAAAATTGAGTCTGAGTGTGGTCGATCTCCTGGGTTACAACATTTATCCTGGAAAGACCCTTGAGAAACCATTCAGGTCCCACCTCTCCATCTCTCCAGGCCCTTCACAGACTTCTAGGGCCCCAGAGCTCATGACAGGTGGTCAAGGACGGTTGGGGGGTCTCCTGGAGGCCATGCGCCTGGAGCCACCAGATGGGCTTGGCGGGGGCGTGGAACCCACAGCTCCACTCCAGGCTCCTTCCTCTCCCTCTGGTAGCTGGCGGCAGTGGTATGGGAGGGGACAGCCCCAAGGGTGGGTGTGGTTGGAGATGGGGAGGGGAGAAGGGGTCAGACACCGTGGACCACAAGGCAGCCACCAAGGAGTTGGACCTGTGGGTCGAGCAGCTAAACGAGTCTAGACATCTGAACGAGAATCAAGTGCTGATGCTGTGCGAAAAGGCAAAGGACATTTTAACAAAAGCATGAAATGTGCAAGAGGTTCGTTGTCCTGTTACCGCCTGTGGAGATGTGCATGGTCAATTCCATGAAATTCTGGAACTCTTCAGAACTGAAGGAAAACCAACAGATACAAACAGTCTGTTCATGGGCGACTATGTAGACAGAGGTTATTATTCTGTGGAGACTGTGGCACAATGGTTCATTTTCCAGAATGTATTACAATATTGAGAGGAAACCACAAAAGTCGACAAACTACTCAAGTATATTTTATGATGAATGCCTATGAAAGTATGGGAATGCTAATGTTTGGATTTATTTTACAGATCTATTTGATTATCTTCCACTTACAGCTTTAGTAGATGTACAGACATTCCGCCTCCATGGTGGCCTCTCTCCATTCATAGATACACTGGATCATATGAATGCGCTGGATCGTTTACAAGAAGTTCCACATGAGGGCCCAATGTGTGATCTTTTATGGTCCGATCCAAATGATCATGGTGGATAGGGTATTTCACCATGTGGTGCTGGCTACACATTTGCACAAGACATTTCTGAAACATTTAATCATGCTGATGGTCTCACACAAGTTTCTTGCACTCACCAACTTGTAATGAAGGGATACAATTGATGTCATGATTGGAATGTGGTTACTATTTTCAGTGCATCCAATTACTGTTATCATTGTGAGAGCCAGGCTGTTATCATGGAATTAAATGACACTTTAAAATACTCCTTCCTTCAGTTTGACCCGGCACCTCATGGTGGAGAGCCTCATGTTGCCTTGGGGCACCACAGACTACTTTCTATCAATTCCTCCTGGGAAACCTGCCTTTGTATGTGGAAGTATACTGGCTTTAAAACAAAGAACAAACAAACAAAAAAAAACAACAGAAATATACACATACACACACACACATACAAAACAAGCAACAGTGATCTAAATGTATCTGTAACAAATTGGGATCTATCTTGGCAGTAAACTATATCATGGACCAAAATGTGCTATACTAATGACAAACATTTAGCACAATGACCAGAACTGAGACTGAAATTTAGTACAGTTCTAGATCAGTCTGTCTTAACAGTTTGCTTGCTATATTTGTAGTAATCATTTTCCCTTGGGCTGCTGAAGCAAAAAACATAACTAAACCCTTCATCTCCTTTTGTATTTATTTGGAAATTTTAGATATAGTGTTTAACTGGCGTGGATTAATAGAGTTGGAGTTTTTATTTTTAAGGAAAATTCACAAGCTAACTTATACTTAATCCATTACCTTTATTTTATTGAAATGTATAATTAACTGAAAAAAATACTTTTCTTAGGAATATATTGTCATAACATTTAAAGAGATTTCCCTTCATTTAAAGTAAATTATTATTTTATGTTGGTCTACATATTTCTGTATATTTGTCGTGACAGTGTTTGCATCCTATTTGCTGTACTGAGCACCAAACCAGCACTATAAGAAATGTTAAAAAGGACTTCTGTAATAAGCAGAAGATAGAGTAAGAAACATAGCCAAAATAAATTAAAATGGCAATAAATAAGTATATATTAATAATAAACATAAATGTAAATGGATTAAATACTCTAATCAAAAGACACAGAGTAGTTGAATGTATAAGAAAGCATGACTCATATACATGTTGTTTACAACAGACACACCTCACAACAAAGACTCTCTTGAAAGTGAAGGGATGGAAAAAAAATTTCCAAGCAAATGAAAATGAAAAGAAAGCTAGGGTAGAATACTCATATCTGACAAAATAAATTTCAAAATGAAGGCCATAACAAGAAACAAAAAATATTAAAAAGACCTATCCAACAGGAGACCATAACCTTGGTAAACATATAGACACCTACTATAGAAGCATCAAAAAATATTTAAAAACTTCTGGAGGACTTCAAAGGAAAAAATCGAGAGCAATACAGTCATAGCAGGGGACTTCAACATCCCACTAACATGACTGGATAGATCCTCTAGACAAAAAATTAACAGGGAAACAGAGATTCTAAATGATGCAGTAGATCAAATGGATTAAATAGGTATTTACAAAGAATTACACCCCAAAACTGCAGAATTCACATTCTTCTCAAGTTCACATGGGACATTTTCAAAGATAGACTGCATGTTAGGACACAAACTAAATCTCTACAAGTTCAAGAAGATTTAAATCATAGCAATCATCTCATATCACAATGGCATGAAACTAGAAATTAATTACAATAAAAACACTCAAGAACATTTAAACACATGGATGTTAAATAACATGTTATTAAATAATGAATGGGTTACCAAGGTGATAAAGGAAGAAATAAAAAACACTTCCTGGAAATCAATGAAAATGAACACACAACAACACAAAATCTATAGGATGCAGTGAAAGCAGTCCTACCTCAAGAAATAAGAAAAATTTCTAATAGACTATCTAATCCTACAACTTAATTAAAAATTAAACAAATTAAAAAGTAAACAAAAAGAAAAACTCAGAGCAAGTAAAAGGAAAAAAAACTAGTAAAGGTCAGAGCAGAAATAAATGACAGAGAGTCTTAAAAAAAAATCAATAAAATAAAGAACTGGTTCTTTGAAAAGATAAACAAGATTGATGAACTTTAGCTAGACTCACCAAGAAACAAAGAGAAACGTCCCAAATAAACACAATCAGAAATAAAAGGGGAGAAGTAACAAGTGACACCACAGAAATACAAAAGATTGTTTAAAAATACTATGAACTATTATACACCAACAAATTGGACAACCTAGTGAAATTGACAAATTTCTAGAATCACACAGTTCCCAAAAGTGAACCTGGAAGAGATAGAAAACTTGAACAGACCAATAAAAACTAAGGAAATTGAAGCTGTAATCAATAAACTCCAAGCAAACAAATGCCCAAGTCCTGATGGCTTTACAGAGGAGTTTTACCAACAATTCAAAGAAATAACACCCATTCTCCTTAAACTATTTCAAAGAATTCAAGAAGAAGGAAAACGTCCAACCTCTTTTTATAGGGTCAGCATAATCCTAATTCCAAAACCAGAAAAAGAAACTACAAAAAAGAAAACTACAGGCCAATATTCCTGATAAACACAGAGGCCAAAATCCTCAACAAAATATTAGCAAATTGGATCCAGAAATACATTAAAGAAATTATACACTATGACCAAGTGGATTCACTCCTGGGATGCAAGGCTTGTATAATATTTGCAAATCAATAAATTTAATACACCACATAAACAAAATGAAAGATAAAAACCATATAATCATATCAATAGATGCTAAAAAAGCATTTGACACAATCCAGCTTTCATTTCTGAACAAAAACAAAACAAAACAAAACAAAACAAAAAAAACACTCAGCAAAGTGGAAATAGAAGGATCATAGCTCAGCATAATAAACTCCATATATGAAGAATCTATAGCCAACATCATGTTCGATAGGCAAAAATTAAAGTATTTCCTTTAAGAACAGGACAAGACAGGGCTGCCCACTTTTGCCACTCTTATTTAGCACAGTAGTGGAAGTCTTAGCCACAGCAATTAGACAAGAAATAAAAATAAAAGGGATCCAAATTGGAAAGGAGGAAGTGAAACTGTCATTATTTGCAGATGACATGATATTGTACATAGAAAACCCCAAAGACTCCATCAAAAATCTACTCAATTTAATAAATGAATTTGGCAAAGAAACAGGATACAAAATTATCCAGAAATTGATGACATACTTATATACCAATAATGAACACTCAGGAAGAGAAACTGAAAAAAAAAAAAAAATCCTATTTACTATTGCAACAACAACAACAAATCTAGGAATAAACTTCACCAAGGAGATAAAAGTCCTGTTCTCAGAAATCTACAGGACATTGAAATAAGAAATAGAGGAAGATATAAAAAGTGGAAACCTATATCATGTTCATATACTGAAAAAATCAAAATCATTAAAATGTTCATACTACCCAAAGCAATCTATAGATTTAATGCAATCTCCATTAAAGTACCAAGAGTATGTTTCACAGATCTAGAACAAATACTCCAAAAATTTATATGGAACTGTAGAAGACCCCAAGGAACCACAGCAATCTTGAAAAAGAAGAACAAAGTAGAAGTATCACAATACCAGATATCAAGTTATGCTACAAAACCACTGTAATCAAAACAGCTTGCTACTGGCACAAGAACAGGCATACAGATCAATTGAACAGAACACAGAACCTAGAACTTGACCCAAGACAGTATGCTTAATTAATATTTGACAAAGGTGGCAACAGCATACAATGGAGTAAAGACAGTTTCTTCAGTAAATGGTGTTGGGAAACTTAGGCAGCTAGATGCAAAAAAAAAGAAAGAAAAATGAAACTTGACCACCAACTTATCCCATACACAAGAATAAACTCAAAATAAAAGACATAAATCTAACCCATGAAACCATAAAAATACAGAAAGAACATGTAGACATCATATGTAGTGGAATTTTCACTGATACATAGCCTAGGGCAAGAGAAACAAAGGAAAAAGTAATAAATAGAACTACATCAAACTAAAAAGCTTTTACAAAGCAAAAAAAACCAGCATCAAAATTAAAAAGAAACCCACTCTCTGTGAGAACATATTTGCCAATGATACAATGGATAAGCAGTTGATATCCAAAATATGTAGAGTACTCATACAACTGAACAAAGGAAGACAAACAATCCAATTAAAAAATGGGCAGAGGCCCTAAATAGACACTTCTCCAAAGAGGACATACAAATGGCTAGGAAGAATATAAAAAAATGCTCAACATCTCTAATCATCAAAGAGATTCAAATTAAAATGACTATGAGATATCAACTCACACCAGCCAGAATGGCTGCCATCAACAAATCCTCAAACAACAAGTGCTGACAAGGGTGTGGAGAAAAGGGAACCCTTGTACACTGCTGGAGGGAATACAGACTGGTGCAGCCACCTTGGAATATAATATGGTGTTTCCTCAAAAAATTAAAAATGGAACTGCCATTTGACCCAGTGATCTCACTTCTTGGAATATACCCTAAGAAGCCTGAAACACCAGTCAGGAAGAATACATGCACCCCTGTGTTCATAGCAGCCCTATTTACAAGATTTGGAAACAGCCCCAGTGCCCATCAGCAGATGAGCGGATAAAAAAGTTGTGTATGCGGAGCAAAATAAGACAATCAGAGAAAGACAAATACCATATGATCTCACTTGTTTATGGAACATCATGAATAAAATAAGCTGTCAACCAAAAAAGATCCAGAGCTATGGAAGTAGGAAACAAACTAACAAACTCAGAGCAATGGGAATTGAGAGGGGTGGAAAAAGATAAACCAAATAATTTATATATATATGCACAGCCAATGGACACAGACATTAGATTGGGGAAAGCAGGAGGAAGGTGGGAGGGGGAAAGAGGGGGGTCAATGGGGAAATAATGGGGACATCTGTAATACTTTCAACAGTAAAAACAAAAAGAATGATTAGTAACTATAGCTATAATAGTCTAGAAATAATTTTCAATTATTTTCATTAGAAAATATTTTCCTCTAGACTTATTTCTTTTGGTCTGTTTTTAAATTGCATTTTTTATATTTGGTTCTTTCTTCCCTCAAAGACATCAATTCTAATGTAAGTTAAGGACTTTTCAGCCTTATACTTTTATATACTTTTGTTCAATCTAAATTGGCCTAAATTTCTTATAACAAAGTACTACTATACAGTATTCTAGTGAAGTATCTTTTCTGGCATATAGTATGTAAAATATTAGTTTTCATTTTCCCTCTTATATTTTGCTGATTTAAATAGAATTAAAAAGTTTGATATATTTTCAGGAAAAGTAAATAAATAAAAATGCACATATTCAAGGGAAGTTAACACTAAATACAGGGAAAAACACAGGGTGATGGATGAGTTTCTCATTTTCATTGCTTTTAGCCAGAGATTAGTCAATAGTTACTTCTAACAGGGAGAGTGAAATTTCAGTAAAATCCCCACAGCCTCATTCTTCTGAGGAAACAGAAGACAGTTCAGGGCAATCACAACTCTTGGAATCCGCAGGGAAAAATCTTAGAAAGAAGAGAGTCAGGGAGGGGATGCCTAAACCTATGTCTCTCTCTCTCTCTCTCTCTCTCTCTCTCTCTCTCTCCCTCCCTCCCTCTCCCTCTCTCTCTCTTCCCCCCCCTCTCTCTCTCTCTCTGTATGTGTAAATATATACACATTCATACCTTTGCATACTCGCTAAAATTTATTTGTAACCCCAAATCAATATCTGAGTCACTTTCATGATTATTCATGGAACTTAGCAGAGCAGGTGTGGTCTCAGATGAGGCTGAATCAGGCAACATTCATCCTTCTGGTTTCAGCTTTTACAGTGTAAAAAATTATCATTTTGTGGGGCCTATTTGTGCCATCTTTTATTGCATTTTCATGCTTTTTTGCTGTTGATTTTCTGTTTTATAGTGGCTTCAAAATGCAGTGCTAAATTTCTGTCCAGTTTAAGAAAGCTGTTATATGCCCTGCAGAAAAAGCAGGTGTGTTAAATAAGCTTTGTTCAGTTTTGAGTTATAGTGCTGTTGCTAGTGAATTCCAAATTCAAAAATAAATAATAAATATTGACTAGGTGCCATAAACAACAAAACATGGTTATATATTTATCAGTAGAGAAAAAATTTTGACCAGAAGCTCAGAGAGCCTAATTCTATATTTCCCATGGGACTAAAAGCATAATTAGTGATTATAATTTGGTAATATGATTGATACCTTCTATCTTGTAAAACAAACTTAAAATATAGCTGAATATCAAGCCAACAGGATAATTAAATGGCTGACAATTAAAAGTAACACTAGTGAGTCTATCATTGAACCCCGCACCCTTTTATTGTACCTAGTAGAAGGAGATTATTTTTGTGGTAAATAAAGTATGGACTAGAGAAAAAAAAATAGCAGCTGGCAGGACTGGAGGGAGGGTGAGTGTATGAGAGAGTGAATTAGTGTGTGAGGGAGTGTGAGTGGACCTGAAGGTAGACAACCAAACCCAAGCAGTGCAGAGCAGAGCAGAAGGTTCCTGTGCTGTGGACTGCAGCAGCCACCTACCACGGTAAGCAGCTCTCCAGGGTGCTTCTCCCTGTGCTGCGGGGAGGTCTCACCATTTTGGAAGATCCTGGGTCTTCCCTGGGAGGAGGCAGTGGGAGCAGCTACGGCCCAGCAACCTGAGCCCACCAATGCACCTGGCACCATCAGGCCAGTGGACAGCCTGTGTCAACACAGACCAGTGTACAGCAGTGCAGCTGCCAAGGTGCTGGCTGTGGAAACCTCAAACGACTGGGAGCACAGTACCATCCCCCACTGTAGCAGCCCTATCAGAGTCAAAATATACCCCCAGCAACAGAGGCTGGGGAGCAGACATCCATCCCTAGGCAACAGAAGCACAGACCAGCAGCTGAGACCCATCCCCAAAAACTACAGCAAAAGCTGAGCAGGAGCTGAGCCCGCACAGGGCAGCAGCACCTCCCAGCCACCAGCAGTAGGACCTGGGGCTCAACAGAGGCCTGTGCAACCCAGCGGCCCATAAGAGCGGTGAGAAGTCAGGGCTTGAGCTGGACTGGTGGGCCAGCTGCCCGCATACGGGACCTGCAGGGTGCAGGGGCACTAGAGAGGCCTGTGTGACCCAGCAGCCCACAAGACAGGCATACAGCCAGGTCTGCAAAGGGACTGTGTGATCCAGCTACCCATGGTATGGGCAGGGAGTGCAGCTCCAACAAGGCCTGAGTTATACAGCTATAAGTGGCACCAGCTACCAGCTGAGAACACATATCTAAAGGGGCCCACATGTTCCAGCAGCAGCACCTACCAGAAGACACCAATACCAGCACCCAGTAGTCAATCCTCCAGGATTTAGAGCAGGCAAGAGGTGACACACAACTAAACATTCTGGGAGGCACAGTAACCTTATTTGATACACAGTGAGCTGCATACACATCCAAACATCCCTCAGCAAGTATAGAGCTACCAGACGGCTAAAATGGGGAGACAAAGAAACAACATTCAAAGGAAAGAAGAGGAATCACCAGAAAAGGAACTACAGGAAATGGAAGACAGCAACTTGTCAGATAAAGAATTCAAAACAATTATTTTAAGGGTTCTCAAACAATTTGGTGAGAACTACAAGCAACTTAATATGAATTATGAAGAGCTCACTGGGAACTACTTAAGCTTAAAAAAAGAGGTAGAAGCTATGTATAAAGAGGTAAAAGCTATGCATAAAAATCAAGAGGAAATAATGACATAGCTGTTATGAAAAATACCTTAGAAGGGTTTAATAGCAGATTAGAAGAAGCTGAAGACGGAATCAGTGACTTAGAAAACAAGGTAGAGAAAAACACTCAAATGGAGCATCAAATGGAAAAAAAAATTACAAAGCAGGCGGAAAGTTTAAGGGAGCTGTGGGACAATACAAAATGTAACAACATTCGCATTATAGGGATATCGGAAGGAGAAGAATCAGAGAAAGGAATAGAGAACCTGTTTGAAGAAATAATGACAGAAAACTTCCCTAAACTGGTAAAGGAAAAAGTCACACAAATCCAGGAAACACACAGAGTTCCAAGCAAGATGAACCCCAGAAGATCCACAGCTAGACATATCATAATAAAAATGGCAATCATTAAAGCCAAAGAAAGAATCTTAAAGGAAGCAAGAGAGAGACAGAAAGTTACCTACAAGGGAGCTCCCATTAGTCTGTCAGCTGATTTCTCAATATAAACTGCACGCCAGAAGGGAGTGGCATGAAGTGTACAAAGTAATGCAAGGCAAGGGTCTGAATGCAAGACTACTTTATCCAACAAGAATATCATTCAAAATTGATGGAGAAATAAAGAGCTTCACAGATTAAAAAAATAAATAAATAAAAAAGCTAAAGGAATTTACCACCACAAAACCAGCACTGCAAGAAATGCTGAAGGGACTGTTGGAAGAAGAAGAAACAGAGAGATAGAAAGGAGAGAGAGAGAGGAGCACAGGCATAAAATTAAAAGGGCAACTAATAACTGTCTATCAATAATTACCTTAAATGTAAATAGCTTAAGTGCTCTAATCAAAAGACATAGAGTAGCTGATTGGATAAGAAAACATGACCCATATATATGCTGTCTACAAGAGACCCACCTCACAACAAAAGACTCACACAGGATAAAAGTGAATGGATAAAAAAAATAAAATAAATTTCCAAGCAAATGGAAATGAAAAAAAAGCTGGTGTAGCAATACTCATATCTGGCAAGATAGACTTCAAAACAAGGGTCATAATAGGAGACAGAGAAGGTCACTACATAATATTAAAAGGAACAATCCAACAAGAGGATATAACCCTGGTAAACATATATGCACCAAAGACGGAAGCACCAAAATATATTTAAAAACTTCTGGAGGACTTTAAGGGAGAGGTCAGTAGCAACACAATCATAGTGGGTGACTTTAACACACCACTGACACCACTGGATAGATCTAGACAAAAAAATTAACAAGGACATAGAGTCATTACAAGACAAATGAGATCAGTTGGACTTAATTAATATTTACAGAACATTTCATTCACCCCAAAGCTGCAGAATATACATTCTTCTCAAGTGCACATGGGTCATTCTCAAAAATAGACCACATGTTAGGACACAAAACAAGTCTCTACAAATTCAAGAAAATTCTAATCATATAAAGCATCTTCTCAGATTACAGTGGCATGAAACTAGAACTCAATTACAATAAAAACACACAAAAACATTCAAACACTTGGAAGCTAAATAGCATGTCATTAAACAATAAATGGGTTACTAACAATATCAAGAAAGAAATTAAAAACTATCTGGAAAGCAATAAAAACAAACACACAAGAACACAAAATTTATGGGACACAGCAAAAGCAGCCCTGAGAAGAAAGTTCATAGCACGAAAGTTCAAGAAACATGAAAAATTCTTCATTGATTTTCTAAACCTACAACTTAAAGAACGAGAAAGTAAACAAAAAGAAAAACCCAGACCTAGTAGGAGGAAAGAGAGTAAAGGTGAGAGCAGAAATAAATGACATAGAGACTAAAAAAAACAATTCAAAAGATCAATGAAACAAAAAGCTGGTTCTTTGAAAAGATAAACAAGATCGATGGCCCTTTAGCCAGACTCACCAAGAAACAAAAAGAGAAACCAAATAAACAAAATCAGAAATGAAAGAGGAGAAGTAACAACTGACAATACAGAAATACAAAGAATCATCAAAACATACTATGAACACTTATGTGCCAACAAGTTGGACAATCTAGGAGAAATGGACAGATTTCTAGAAACACACAGCCTCCCAAAATTGAACCAGGAAGAGATAGAAAACTTGAACAGAGCAATAACAACAAAGGAAATTGAAGAGGTAATCAAGAAACTTCCAGCAAACAGAAGCCCAGGCCCAGATGGCTTCACGGAGGAGTTTTACCAAACATTCAAAGAAAATTTCATACCCATTCACCTCAAACTATTCAAAAAAATCCAAGAAGACGGAACACTTCCAAACTGATTTCATGAGGCCAGCATAATCCTAATTCCAAAAACGGCTAAAGACACTATAAAGAAAGAAAACTGATGAACATATATGCCAAAATCCTTAACAAAATATTAGAAAATCAGATCCAGCAATACATCAAAAAAATTATACATCATTACCAACTTGGTTTCATCCCAGACATGTGAAAATGATACAATATTTGCAAATCAATAAATGTGATACACCACATAAACAAAAGGAAAGATAAAAATCATATGACCATATCAATAGATACTGAAAAAGCATTCGACAAAATCCAGCACCCATTTTTGATAAAAAGCTTAGCAATGGAGGAATAGAGGGGATCATATCTCAACATAATAAAGGCCATATATGATAAACCTACAGCCAACCTCATACTCAATGGGCAAAAACTAGAAGCATTCCCCTTAAGAACGGGAAAAAGACAGGGATGCCCACTTTTGTCACTCTTATTTAACATAGTACTAGAAGTCTTAGCCACAGCAATTAGACATGAAGAAAAAATAAAGGGGATCCAAATGGGAAAGGAGGAAGTGAAACTGTCATTATTTGCAGATGACATGATATTGTACATAGAAAATCCTAAAGGCTCCATCAGAAATCTACGAGATTTAATAAATGAATTTGGCAAGGTAGAAGGGTACAAAATTAACATCAAGAAATCAACAGCATTCTTATACACCAATGATGAAATTACAGAAAGAGAAACTAAAAAGACAATCCCATTTACCATTACAGCAAAAAAAAATATAAGATACCTAGTAATAAACTTAACCAAAGAAGTAAAGGACCTCTTCACAGAAAACAACAGGTCACTGAAAAAAGAAATAGATGAAGATATAAAAAAGTGGAAGCATATACCTTGTTCATGGATTGGAAGAATTAACATCATTAAAAAGTCCATACTACCCAAAGTAATCTATAGATTCAATGCAATCCCCATCAAAATACCAACAACATATTTCACAGAACTAGGACAAACACTCAAAAAGTTCATATGGAACAACAACAACAAAAAAAACCCGAATAGCCACAGCAGTCATTTAAAAAAAAGGACAGTGTAAGAGGGATCACATTACCAGATTTCAGGTTATACTACAAAGGCACTGTAATCAAACAGCCTGATACTTGCACACAAGAACAGGCAGATAGATCAATGGAACAGAATAGAGAACCCAGAAATTGACCCAAGACAATATACTCAGTCAAGATTTGACAAAGGTGGCAAGAGCATACAGTGGAGTCAAGACAGTCTCTTCAATAAATGGGGTTGGAAAAATTGGACAGCTACCGACAAAACATGAAGCTAGAACACCAACTTACACCATACACAAGAATAAACTCAAAATGGATAAAAGTATTAAATTTAACTCGTGAAAACATAAAAATTATAGAAGAAAATGTTGGCAACAAAATCTCAGACATCATATACAGCAGAATTTTCACTGATACAACACCTAAGGCAACAGAAACAAAGGAAGAAATGAACACATGGGACTACATCAAACTAAAAAGCTTCTGCACAGCAAAAGAAACAACCATCAAAATGGAAAGGCTACCCACTGTATGGGAGAACATCATTGCCAATAATGCATCAGATAAGGGGTTAATTTTCAAAATATATAGAGTGCTCATACAACTCAACAAAAGAAAGACAAAAAAAAAAACAATTAAAAAATGGGCAGAGAAACTGAATGGACATCTCCCCAAAAAGGACATGCAAATGGCCAAGAGACATGTGAAAAAATGCTCAACAGCACTAATCATCAGAGAGATGCAAATTTAAACAACTATGAGGTTTCACCTCACATCTGTCAGAATGACCACCATCAACAAATCATCAAACAACAAGTGTTGGTGAGTGTGTGGAGAAAAGGGGACCCTAGTACACTGCTGGTGGGAATGCAGACTGGTGCAGCCACTGTGGAAAACATTATTGTGTTACCTCAAAAAGTTAAAAATTGAACTGCCATTTGACCCAGTAATCCCACTTCTAGAAATATACCCTAAGAATCCTGAAACACCAATCAGAAAGAATATATGTACCCCTATGTTCATAGCAGCATTATTTACAATAGCTAGATCTGGAAACACCCCAAGTGTCCATCAGTAGATGAGTGGATTAAAAAGCTGTGGTACATGTACACAATGGAATTCTATGCAGCTGTAAGAAAGAAAGCTCTCTTATCCTTTGAGATGGCATGGAAGAACCTGGAGAGTATTGTGCTAAGCTAAACAAGCCAAGCAGAGAAAGACTAATATCACGTGATCTCACTTATTTGTGAAATACAATGAACTAAATAAACTGATGAACAAAACTGACCCAGAGACATAGAGGTGGGGTAGTGACAGATAAGCCTCAGAGGAAGGGGTTGGGGGGAGAGAAATAAACCACAGAACTTACATAGATGTATGCATGACTAATGAACATAGACAACAAAGCTGGGGATGGGACAGGGGGAAGGGGATGAGGGTGTTAATGTGGGAAAAATGAGAAACATCTGTAACAAAATCAAATTAATAACTAATAAATAAGCAAATAGATAAATAAATAATAAATAAAATGTATGGACTAGAACAGTACATGGTGAAATTTTACAGGAACTATAATAGAATTAATTATTCACAGTAGATACACATTAAACGAGTGTTTTGTTTTTCTGGCTTCAATAAGCTGAATCTAATTTTATTTTTAGAAAAGTTTTATATAGCCCAGCCAGTGCGGCTCAGTGGTTGAGCATTGACCCATGCACTAAGAGGTCGTCAATTCGATTCCTGGTCAGGGCACATGCCCAGGTTGTGGGCCAAATCCTCAGTGGGGGCCATGCAGGAGGCAGCCAATCAATGTTCTCTCTCATTGATATTTCTCTCTCTCTCCCTCCCTCTTCCTATCTCTCTAAAATCAAAGGGGGAAAAAACGTTTTATATAGCCATGGTCAATAGAACGAAAGAGACTGAATCTTCCAAACCTTATTGACCTCTTTTAATTTCTACAATGACTTACTCCGTGGTATAAACAATACACCTTGGCAAGAGAAGGCAAAAGATTAAATAAATGCTAAAATATTATTAAAGTTTAACCTGTTTAATTAAACATCAATAACCAGAAATAAACTGGTAAATATAGTTAGAATTCATATTTAAATTTGAATTGTATCTCTATGATATTTTTATCTAATATATATTTTTAAATTGGAAAGCACTTTAGGTTGAGGAGTTTATTCCCATATATATCACCGCTTAACAACAAAAAACAAAACATTAAACAATCATTCTCAGGTATTTCATAACAAGTCAAAAGAGTGAGATTTTCATAAAATGTAGACAAAATTTTGTCTCTCTCTCTCTTTTTTTTTTTTTGCCTTGGGCTAATGTAAGCTTCAAATTCTATCTGAGAGTGAGTTTGATGATTCTATTTGAGGAAGAAAAAAAAAAAAAGCTTCAGGAACTAATTAAAAATCTACTTTGGGGACTAATTTTATCCTGAGGAAATAAGCAATTTAAAGTTAATTCAAGTTACTTCTTTAAAAGTGGAAATTTGATTCTGGGGATTGGGTTTATTATTTTGTTTTGGAAAGATTTAACTTTTTCAAAGACTGAGAATTCACAAAAATTCCAAAGACCTGTTGTGATGCAGACATGCAAAAGAACTCATGAAGCACACATGTAATCAAGGAAATTAAAAATTTCAGACACGGCTTCCTGAGACAGAGATAAGCAGAGTTAGAATGTTAAGGCAAGTAGGAAAGATTTTCCAGAGAATAGGGAAATAAGAACAAGAAAACATGAACTGAAGGGAAATCAAGTGTCAACTTTGTAGAAGAAAAATGTTGTAAATAAAATATATATGTAGCCAGAAACTATGGGGAAAAGTAAGGGATTGTTTTTCTAGAATGGAAGTTTTTTCCTCTTTGTAAACCCTAGTTAGACCATTAAGGTGATAGGTTCATACAATAAATTTTTAAAATATGCAAATGATTTTGATATTTGACTTGTTACATATGTGATTCAGATATATTTGAAAAGCAAAGAATAGATACATCATCTTCCAATTATACTTTAATTTATTCTGTCTTTCTAAATTTTAGACATGTTAGATAGCACAGAGGTCATAGCAATAAAGAAATGAAAAAAAGAGAAATGAGAGCAATCAAATCCCAATTTTTACACAGAACAGGTCCTGAGGGTAATTAGTTTCAGCAAACTGCTCTCCTATTCCTTCACAGTCATTAGTCATAACCTTGAGTC
Source organism: Molossus molossus (assembly GCF_014108415.1). Classification (NCBI taxonomy): domain Eukaryota; kingdom Metazoa; phylum Chordata; class Mammalia; order Chiroptera; family Molossidae; genus Molossus; species Molossus molossus. Next base: position 23,194,250 of record NW_023425366.1, on the reverse strand, counting down.
TTCTAAATTTTTAATACATATGCAGTGTTTTTAAAAAGATATCGAACATGCAACTCGTGTAACTAAATGAACTGGCTATGTTCATTGTGTTCTTTTAAACCATTCTTTGATAATTTGGAAACAAAATCAATCCATATCCACCAAAATAGCAAATCAATATTTTTCTCAAATCAATATTTTTCTCAAAAAAAAATTAAATTATAAGAAAATACTATTGAATAATCTTTTATTTTGTGATATAAACATTGATGGTGTTACCACTGTTATCTTACATCATTGTGCCTCTCATTTTTGTTTTCTATATTTTTCTGATATTTAATTTAATTACTTCTTTGGTTGTGTTTGCTTTGTTGGCTAAGATTTTTCATCAGTCGGTCTTTTGTTTATTTGATTTATTTCTTGGGAATGGGACAAAAATAATGGCAATACAGATTATATTTACTTACTAAAAAATAATTTAGAAAGCATTTCAGAATTATTATAGATATAACACAATATTCTTACATGTACCATGATAAATTAGAGATTATAAATTAAAATCAACACTATTTCATTCCAATAATATGTACCTTTGGGGGAAAAATACAGGTAAAATAACTTTTTTGGAATCCAAGTATGCTTTCTACTTTCTAATATTTGCTGAGACAGCTTTTAGTTATTTTGTATTCATCTAGCTATAATATTTTTAAAATAAGTGTTATTTTGAGCATAATTTTTAAATTCTCATAATGACTTTGCTTTACAAGTTTTTCTTTGTTGTTCCTGGGCACATGAAGTAGTTTATATTCATTTAGCATTTCTAGACATCAATTTGCCTTTATTTGCATACATAGATAAGCAACAATAGTTTAGATGATAGTGGGGTTATTAGTAATTACATGTTCAATTGTTTAATTTTGGCCCTACAAAGATATTAGAGGAGAGAATACTCCAACTCTAACCTGAGTAAGACTAGACTAGAAACCCTTATGTCATTAGCAAATAAATAATATCAAATTTGATATCATCTGGAAATTTACAATGCCAAATTAACATATTATAGTTATTAATTTGATTAAATTTCTGAAATGTTCTGTAATTTGGGGGACAAAAATGAAATATTTATTTAGGTTACGAGGTATGTGACATTTAAAGCACAGGGTTTATAGCCCAATGCTTAAGTTAATTTATGTGTTCCTTTGATTTGTTGTGTTTTCATAGGACCAGCTTAGAGCGTTATTGCCTGAAAATGTATATATTGTTTCACACATATACACACACAGAAACACACACAAAAACATACATCGCATCTGTTCATTTTCAGTTACTTTGTTACTTTCTTTAAAAAGTTTCTCTTTGTACCAAATTATATAATAGATTAAATATAATAGTACCTAGGTCTTAATTTTCTTCTTTTGCTTTATAGATTTAAATATGGACAAATAGGAACATTATTGTCTCAATGTCCACTGTCCCGGTGATTATCTTTAAGCAATTATGTGTGTTTTGTGTTTGTTTAAAGTATTAATTTAAAAAAAATAACTACTATCAAAGTCTCCTGAAAATATATATATTTAAACCACAATATATATTTTTCAAATATAACACAGAGAGCCCTGGCTAGTTTGGCTCAGCGGTTAGAGCGTCCACCTGCGGTCTGGAGAGACCCGGGTTCGGTTCCCGCTAAGAGCACGTACTTCGGTTGCAGTTTGTCCCCAGCCCTGGTTGGTCATGCGGGTGGCAGCCACTCGATGTGTCCTTTCACGTCGATGTTTCTCTCTCTCTCTCTCCCTCCCACTCTATCTGTACAAAAAAATGGAAAAATATCCTCGGGTGAGGATAAAAAAAAATATATATATATATAACACAGAGATACCATATTTTATAAAACAGTATTGTGACTATAATGTTTTATATGACCTTAAAATAAATATTTTAACACTAGCTACTTTAATTCTGTTGAGTTTTAAACAATCCCTATAATGTGGAATGGATAAAATATGGATTTTATTAAGTTAAATATTTCCAATGATCAAACAATTTTGTTTGATTCAAGCTTGCTGTGAAGAAATAGAGTGGAGGCAGCAATCGTAATTAGGGTTAATTTGAATTTGCTCTGTTGTTTTATACTGGTATAACAGACAATCCAAAGGAAAAAAATAGAAGAAAAAACTTGGATTTACTGAGGTATCTATTATATTATAGATGATTGATGATAAGTAGATTTTGTTTTTTATAGCATCTACTATGCTTGCTAAATTTCATGATATCCTACTTTTGACTGAAACATTTTGTATAGGCTTTACATTGATGTAAATATAGGTGATTTTTAAATTTCAGATTATTAAAATAAAAGTCTTCAGTAAATTACAAATAGCTAAAACATAATCTTTTCATGTGCATAATACTGTCCTATTCATTCTGTTTATTTAATCTTCACAGTGGTCTTTTGAGGTGTATACTATTACTACACCATTTTAGAGATGGTAAAACTAAGGCCAAGTTAGGGTATTTTCTCAAGGTCACAAAGTTCATAAGTGATAAATAAAATGTCAACCCCCAGGTACTCTGGTTCTGAAGTTGTTGCTTTAGCCATACACAATATGGCAAATCTGACAGCAGGATATTTTCTGTACATCTCCATAGTTGTCAAAAATCTAAAGAAAGATATGTATTAATAATATCATGATGAATGTTTTCAAATGTCTTTTTTTGACACCCTTCCAAAACCTATTAAATAATTATGTTCTCTTATTTGATTATTTTAAATGATTATTTTTTTTACTTATTATGCTAATTCTTTTTAAATGGAGATGTATATATTTTACATTTTTCCTTTTGAAGAATGAGCTCCATATTTCTTTTGTAACCTAGGAACTCCTAAGTACTTACATTTGTATTGCAAAAATGTCTTCTGACCCTGGTGACGTAGACCTGCAGATAGTATTTGGTTACAAATGACCATCTTTATGATGTCAAGGGCATCATGAGTAAACTTTCTAATCATGAATAATTATATGCAGTTGATGTAAATATTTGTTGTGCAGCTCCTTCCAATTTTATATCCACATGGTATCACAAAGCTTTGGTTTGGGATTTAAAAATATTTTTTTGTTGATGTTTATTTGTTTTTAGTTAAATGCTTCTTTAAGAATATCACAATTTAAAAAAATGGAAATCAAATCTCTATGATATACTGAAACATATTGCAGGACATGATGTATTGAAAGATAGTTATAATTATGATCTCTGCAAAAAATAGCAACTAACTAAAACAGTGATTTTAAATAGCCAGATTAGTTTGAACTAGACTTATCTTAAAGTTGCTTTCTCTTACTATGCAAACTTTTTTCTAATATTGTCACAAATACATTTTAAAAAGAGAGATAAAAGAAATAAAATGTGTTCACTAAATTACATTTTTCTACTACAACTTTATATTCACTGTGTAGAAGTAAGTGGGGGTGGGACATAAAAACCATTTAAAAATGAGTTTTTGACCCTATAACCAATTTATTGTTTAAATTTTATTGTTAAAAAAATGTACTTTCATGATTGTAAGATTTAATTGACCCAAAAATGCTAACCAGGAGGACTGGTCATGGGATGGATTCTAAACTACCAGCAGCACGGTTAGGTAGAAAGACAGCATGTACATCGTCCCAGAGTTGCCAGCATGTTTGTACACTGAGGAGAAGAAAGGAGAGGAAAGAGGTGGTCTGAAAAAATTTACATTAGTTCTGGGCAAAGTGGTGGGAGAAGGTGAAGTGGGCCGGCGGTGGGATAGATGCAGAGTCCACATGAAGAGCGTCCACTTCTGTCGATGTGCTGTGGGCGGCAGTCCAGAAAGCCCACGTGCAAGTAGCAAATGGAGGCTCCTGGAGTTAGATGATGCCTGGCTAAAATTATCTGTGGGCATAGCTGCCTGGAAATTAATTCAAGTTCCAACAGGCCATAGAAGGAACCTAAGCAGTCTTTTGCTAGCTGGTGAGCAGCCATTAATAGTAACAGTGTTGCTTCCTTCACTCCCCTGATGCTATAATTTAATTTTAAATATTTCAGAAAATCTTCTACCATATAGATATGTGAGGTCAACTTATTTATTATAACCCAAATTATTTGCATTGTATATATAAACATAGTATTACAAGCTAAAATTTGAAAAGCTGTAGCAAAAATATAAAAACAAAATACATTAAAATAACTGTAAACCTGAATGTCCATTCCTGCCCGTTCCTGGCTGTGGCCATAATTAGGACTTAACAATGATTCAGTCACAGCCTCGGGGTAATTGTTATTTCAGGGGCCTAAAGTTCCAGAGAGTATGAATCATGGCCATTACTAGGACAGCCTGAAATATCGCCTACTCTTTAAATCATTCAGGACATGCTACAGAAACAATTCACAAATAGATTCAATGTTTCTTTCAGTCTAAAGAATTCATACTTTCAAAATAAAATAAATGCTTTGTAAGTGGTTATCACTGAAAAAAGCTATGCAATCTAGTTATATGACAGGTTAAAAGTAAAATAAATACCAACAAAACAAATTGGAAAGTTTTCTTTAGTTTTCTCATACATCAGTACTTAAGATAGTAGGTACTCGAGTTAAGTCAAATTGGATCCTTTCCACCATGACAACACATATTCAGATCCCCGCCAGTAATCAAAGGCACATTCTTTGACTAGAGCAAAATTGAAAACACGTAAATTTTTATGTTTCACTTATCTATGTTTTTAACTTATCTTTATTATTTGTTTTATTTCATTTTATTTTTATTTATTTTTTCTATTTATTTCCTTTTATTGATTTATTTTTGTTACAGATGTTTCTCCTTTTTTTCCCCATTGACACCCTCCTCCCCATTCCCCCACCCCATACCTGGCTCTGTTGTCCGTGTCCCTTGGTCACACATATATGCATATAAATTCTGTGGTTTCTCTCTTCCTTCTCCCCACCACCCCCTCTTCTGAGTGTTGTCAGTCTGTAACCTACTTCCACCTCTCGTGGCATACCCTGTTCCTCAGACTGTTATGCTCATTATATTGCACAAATAAGTGAGATTATGTGATATTTGTTTTTTTCTGCTTGGCTTGTTTTGCTTAGGATAATACTCTTCAGGTCCCTCCATGTCGTCTCAAAGAATAACAGATCTTTCTTTCTTATAGCTGCATAGTATTCCATTATGTATATGTACCGCAGCTTTTTTATCCATTCGTCTACTGATGGACATTTGGGCTGATTTCCAGATCTTAGCTATTGTAAATAGTGCTGCTACAAACAGGGGGTGCATATATTCTTTCTGATTGCTGTTTCAGCTTCTTAGGCGATATTCCTAGAAGTGGGATCACTGGGTCAATTGGCAGTTCAATTTTTAATTTTTTGAGGTAACACCATATTGTTTTCCATAGTGGCTGCACCATTCTGCATTCCCACCAGCAGTGTACTAGAGTCCCCTTTTCTCCACACCCTTGCCAACTCTTGTTTGATGATTTGTTGATGGTGGCCATTCTGACAGGTGTAAGGTGATACCTCATTGTTGTTTTAATTTGCATCTCTCTGATGATTAGTGATGTTGAGCATTTCTTCATATGTCTCTTAGCCATTTGTATGTCCTGTGTGGAGAGGTGTCTATTTAGTTCCTCTGCCCATTTTTTAATTGGGTTCTTTATTTTCCTTTTGTTGAGTTATATAAGCACTCTATATATATATTGGAAATTAACCCCGTATCTAATATAACATTGGCAATTATGCTCTTCCATAGAATGGGTTGCCTTTCTATTTTGATTATTGTATTTTTTGCTGTGCAGAAGCTTTTGAGTTTGATGTATTCCCGTGTGTTCATTTTCTCTTTTGTTTTTGTGGGAAATGCTTTTAATTTTTGCCCATTGAGTATGATGTTGGCTGTAGGTGTTTCATATATGGCCTTTATGATGTCAAGGTATGATCCCTCTATTTCCACGTTGCTGAGCACTTTTACCAGAAATGGGTGCTGGATTCTGTTGAATGCTTTTTCAGCATCTATTGATAGGATCATAATATATATATATATATATATGGTATCACATTTATTGATTTTACAAATATTTTACCAGCCTTGCATCCCTGGGATAAATCCAACTTCGTCATGGTGAATAATTTTTTTGATGCATTACTGGATCCGATTTGCTAGTATTTTGTTCAGGATTTTGGCGTCTATGTTCATCATAGTGTCTTTTTGTAATGTCTTTTTCTGGTTTTGGAATTAGAATTATGCTCATAAAACAAGTTGGGAAGTCTTCCTTCTTCATGAATTTTTTGGAATAGTTTAAGAAGAATGGATGTTAGTTCTTCTCTGTATGTTTGGTAAAACTCCCCCATGAAGCCATCTGGGCCTGGGCATTTGTTTGCTGGGAGAATCTTGATTACCTCTTCAATTTCCTTAGTTGTTATTGGTTGGTTCAAGTTTTCTATCACTTCCAGGTCCAGTATTGGGAGACTATGTGTTTCTAGAAATTTGTCCATTTTGCTTAGATTGTCGAATTTGTTGCCATGTAAATGTTCATATTTGTTAACAATTTATTAACAATCCTTTGTATTTCTGTGGTGTCAGTTATTATTTCTCTTCTTTCATTTCTGATTTTGTGTATTTGGGTTCTCTCTCTTTGTTTCTAGTTGAGTCTAGCTAAGGGTCCATCAATCTTGTTTATCTTTTCAAAGAACGAGCTTTGTTTCATTGATCCTTTGATCTTCGTGTCATTTATTTGGTCTTTGTGTCATTTATTTCTGCTCTGAGCTTTACTATTTTCTTCCTTTTACTTGCTCTGTGTTTTTTTGTTTGTTTGTTTGTTTCTTTGCTTTCTAGTTCTTTAAGTTGTGAGGTTAGATAGTCAATAAGAAATTTGTCTTGCTTCTGGAAGTGGACCTATAGTGCTATGAACTTCCATCTCAGAACTGCTTTCATTGCATCCCATAGATTTTGTGTTGTTCTGTGTTAATTTTCATTGCTTTCCAGGAAGTTTTTAATTTTTTTTCCTTTATCTCCTCTGTAACACACTCATTGTTTAATAACATGCTATTTAGCATCCATGTGTTCAAATGTCTTTGCATGTTCTTGTTGCAATTGATTTCTAGTTTCATGTTATTGTGATCTGAGAAGATGCTTGGTATGATTTCAATCTTCTTGAACTTGTAGAGACTTAGTTTGTGGTCCTAACATGTGGTCTGTCTTTGAGAATGTCCCATGTGCACTTGAGAAGAATGTGAATTCTGTAGTTTTGGGGTGTAATTTTCTGTAGATATCTATTAAATCCATTTGGTCTAGTGCTTCATTTAGAGTCTCTGTTTGCTTGTAAATTTTTTGTCTAAAGGATCTATCCAGTGATGTCAGCAGGGTGTTGGTCCCCTGCTATGACTGTATTGCTGTCAATTTCTCCTTTGAAGTCCTCCAGAAGATTTTTAATATATTTTGGTGCTCCTATATTGGGTGCATATATGTTCACCAAGGTTATATCTTCCTATTGGATCGATCCTTCCAATATTATGTAGTGGCCTTCTTTGTCTCTAGTTATGGCCTTCATTTTGAAATCTATTTGATCAGATATGAGTATTGCTACCCCAGATTTTTTTTCCTTTCAGTTTGCTTGGAAGTTTTTTCCCAGCCCTTCACTTTCAGCCTATATGAGTCTTTTTTTGTGAGGTGGGTCTCTTGTAAACAGCAGATAGATGAGTCATGCTTTCATATCCAATCAGCTACTCTGTGTCTTTTTATCAGAGCATTCAATCCATTTACATTTTAGATGATTATTGATATGTACTTATTAATTGCCATTTTTGTTTAGTGTGGTTATATTTTTCTTTCTATTTTTCCTACTAATTACAGCAGTCCTTTTAACATTTCTTGCTAGGCTGGTTTGGTGCTAATGTATTCCCTTAGCCTTTTTTTTTTTGGTCTGGGAAGCTCTGTATTTGACCTTCTATTTTAAATGATAACCTTGCTGGGTAGAGTAGTTTTGGATTCATATCCTTGTTTTTCATGACCTTGATTACTTCATGACATTCCCTTCTGGCCTGTAGTGTTTCTTGTGAGAAGTCAGCTGATAGGCTTATGGGGGTTCCTTTGTAGATAACCTGTTGCTTATTCTTGCTGCCTTTACGATTCTCTCCTTGTCTTTAATTTTTGGCATTTTAATTACTATGTGTCTTGGTGTGGACCTGTTTGGGTTCTTCTTACTTGGGGTCTCTGTGCTTCTTGAAATTGAATGCCTTCTTCCTTCATTGAATTAGAGAAGTTTTCTGTTACTATTTCTTCAAATAAATTATCTAACCCTTGGTAATTTTTTTCTTCTTCAGAGACTCCTATGATGTGAATATTATGTTGTCTCACAGTTCTCTTAAGCTGTCTTCCTGTTTTTTAATTGTTTTTTTTTTTCCTTTTGGTTTTCTGATTGGTTGATTTTTTTACCTTGTCTTCTAATTCACTGATCTGGTCCTCAGCTTCCTCTGCTCTGCTGGTTATTCCTTCCAATGTTTTCTTTATTTCTGCTGTCATTCTTCATTTCTCCTTGGTGGTTTTTCATTTTTAATTGGTTGATTTTCAATGTTTCTATGTCTTTACTCATGGTGTTGATGTCCTTACGCATGCTGTTAAGCTTCCTCAAGGTCATAGCTCTGAATTCTAGCTCTGTTAACTTGCTTAACTGCATTTCATTTATTTCCTCTTTGTAGAGGTCTCTTGTTTTTTCATTTGAGATTTGTTTCTTTGTTTCACCATTTTGGCTATTTCAGTGGGTTTTGAACCTGCCAAATATTCTCTGTGGGTATTGGTGTTCTGCTGTTTGTGGCTCCCTTTACTGGGTTTGGATGAGCATAGGAGGACCCACCTTAAACACCACTGTCAAGTCTTACTTTTCTGGGTAGAGTTGCAAGCCCAGGAAAGATTCAGTTATCCTCTAGATTTTTGCCTGGAGGCTATTAGTTGGGGTTACTAGAAGAACCTTGGGTTCTCAGTTGAATGAAAAACTCCCTCAGGTGTTCAGTGTAAGAAGATTTCCTGAGGGTGGGGCTGATGCTGGTTGTTAATGAGCCTCAATTTGCATTTCAATGGCCCACTTGGATGGGGTTGAATCATAGGAGGGGCCACCACCTCTCCCCAGAGCCCTGGGAAGAAGTAAGATGGCCACTGTTCTGTATGGCCACAACTCAGTAAAAGCTCTGAGTGCCCTCTATATCCCCAGTGTGCCCACACAGTTCCCGTCCAGTCTGCCCTCCCTCTGCTGGATCCCAAGGTGACTGGTTGTGGCTATTTTAGCACTCTGTCCTGGCCCTCTGTGCTGTGGAGTGGGCTTAGGAGTTTAACCCCCAAGGGTGTTGCTCACACTAAGACCGCTGCTGTCCTGCTGTCCGTAGGCTCCCAGTCCCCCTCTCGCGCCTCCACAATTCTACCAGGATTGATTCAGAGTCCCTGGTTATTTGGTCCTCACAAGCTGCTTTTCAGTTGCTTTTTCTCAATGATTTGTCTTTATTTTAGTCACAATTCCAGTTTGGTCCTGGGAGATGGTCTGTGTAGCTTCTATTCACTCCACCGCCATTGTTTTACTTATATATTATTTGAGCCATAAGATTGACATTGAGGAATAGTTATTATATTCCATCTATGGTATCCAAAATAATTTAATTAATATTTTTGACAAATTAAAAAATATACAGATGGAACCTGTACTGAATTTCTAATGAGGGCACATCTAATAAATAAGCAACACAAGTGTACAAGTGGTCAGATGGATTTTTATTGCCTACCATGAAAATGTATTTTACTCTCATAAAAGCTACAAGAAACAGTGTTATCAAACATGAGTGATGATTAAGCTTTGATTTTCTGTATGTGTGATGTCAAAGTACCAAAGAAGTGCAATAGCTTCAATTATGCTTTTGAAATGTAAACTATTTTCTTCTTGAAATTTCTAGAAAAAAAACTTTTATAGTACCTGCTAATATATCATATTGGAGAATTTAGTCTCATGAATTGTAATCAGAGTCTAAAGGGTAAATTAAACTCATTGAGAATATATGCATTCTTATTTATTTAAAAATAAATGATACTAGTCAAAAAAAAATCCAATGGTGAACATTGTAACATTGATTCAGGCATTGCATTTTTAAAATATCATCTTATAATAGAGTACAATCCCTTTGTTTTGTTTTTCTGTTTTTTGCAAACATACAGAAAGGCCTTCATATTCCACAAAAGAAAAACAATTTTATGATCCCCATCATTTAATATTTAACAACCATATTTTCTAGAAATACCAACACATTAATTATGTACAAAAGGTACATTACTCTTTTTCTTTTTATTCTTTTTGGTTTAAATAGCAGACTTGTAATAAAATTTTAAAAAAGAAAGAATACTTAGACATTCCAGAACAGTGTTTATGTTTATAACTCTTTGGAAAATTCAAGAGTTGATTAAATAAGATAGTTCATTTAAGTGAATATTGTAATGTTAGTGTACTTTTTTGGCAAGAAAAAAGGGGACTCTCCAGGATATACAAAGGCAACCATGTATGCACTGAGCAAGACAATTAATATCCATTTGGAACAGTCAGGTTTTTGTAATCATGAATGATGGGAAAAACTTGCATATAATATTCAGAAACTTATGTCACTTTTGGAAGTACTGAATTCTATTAAATAGGGATATATGAGTAGGATGGATAAAAAATTTTGGTGAGAATTAGTTTTGAAGCCAGCAGCCTACAAAGGTAAGATATAATAAAACATTTTATTAAAGACTATATTAAGAAGTATTCAAAGTCTATGTTAAATATTATGTTAAAACCTATGTTAAGACAATTAGATGTGCATAAAATGGTGAAAAAATATGAAATATATTACACAGCTAGAATCGAAAAGACTCAGTCTCAGTTCCACTCAAACCCAGTGCCCATCATGCCCTCTCATTTCTATCTTCAAAATATAATTTGTTTTATTCTTTGTATTATCACAATTTTAGTACAAGCTACAATCATATTTTATCTGAAATTCTGCCCCAGGTACTTTACTGTTGTTCCTCTGGCATTTTCTGCACCTCTCTCTTTGCTGATAATAAAGTAATTTTTACAAAGCTTAAGTGTGATCATTGACTTTCGACTGTGCACCAATAAAGACCAATCTCCTTTTAATGACCGTGTAAGCTCTTTATGGTCTGGCTCTTTTCTATTCCCCAGACTCATCTGCCACATGGCTTATTCCTCTCCAGCCATGCTAACATTCTTTCTTTTGCCCAACACCACGATCCTTCAACAACAGGGTTTTGCACATCTTCTTTTCTCTGGAGGGTCAAACGATTTCTGCTTGTTGCATCAAATGTTATTTATTCTTGTCATTAGCGAAAGCGTGGCTCCTTGAAGGAATGAACACAGATGACCGTAGTGAAATGAAGTGCCTCTGTTTCACATTCTCATAGAATTGGTTCTTTTCCTTTGTCATACCTGTCACCTCTGAAATTATTCAGGTATGTATGCTTATTTGATTGATATTATTCTCTCACTAGAGTGAAAGAACATGAAAGAGGGAATTGTTATGCTTACTGACAAGAATCTACCCCATGTATGACATATAATAAGCATATGTATGAGCCTTTTGAGGCTATATTGTAGCTGTTCATATTTAATAGACTAAAATATTTCTCCATTTTTAAATAAAAATAAGAAGTGGGTACAATTTTTTGAGCAAGAGAGTTTAAGTGATGAACTATGCATTGTAAAACAATCTGAAATCAGTATGGAAGATAGAATGAGGTAGAAGAGAGATGATCCAAAGAGCACAAAGAGAAGGAAACAAAAACAAAAAACAGTTAAACTGGCATGGTGCCAGCTAAAAAAAAAAAAAAAATGTGGAGACTAAAAATAAAATGAACTATAAATGTAAAAGATGACAATTTTGATTCAAATGGGAAAGCATAGATGAAAATACCAGGCATGGAAAAGGGAAGTACAAATGTTGCAAATTTTATGAATACAATTAATCAATATTATTAATAATTTATCATATTTGAACACTTAAATGAGATTCTAGATAAACACAACTTACAAAGACAGAATTAAGAAGAAATTAAACCTTATTTCTTTAATAATCATTTAATTTTTTAGTAGTTAAGCATCTCATTCGGGATTGCCTGGAAATGGCCTTGGCTGGGGGCCCAAGGTAAGAAGGTCTCAGAATTGAGTTGCTTGGGTTAAGAATGACATCAAGTGTGAATTTTCAGCTTCCAGTTGGGCGTGGAGCAGATGATGGTTGGAGGCCTGAGTCTTGACTGCAACTCAGAGATGCAGTGCCTTGGGTGGACACAACTCTTGTTGTACAGAGCACCTTTTCTCCATGAGACCTGTCAGGTAACGCCTTTTACACAAACATTAATAGTTTTATTACTTGGAAAAACTATTATAACACTGGGCATCTGCAGGAAAGTTTCATCTGGGGTATCTATTTTGTTTGGCTAGAAAAAATAATTTCTTTACATTGAATTGTAAAGTTCTGAGACAGGTTGTGTACACTCTGATTAGTACATCAGCCCTCACCCAAGAGCAACCTCTATTTATTTTTACCTGCCTGCATATTGAAGGCATTCAAAATTATAATAATTCAGCCAAAACAATAGTGTTGTAAACATTTCCTTATCCAGTGTCTGTCCCCACTTTAAAATTTTAGAAAAGTCGCTACATAAATATGCATAGTACTAGAGTTTTAAAATACCCTTTCTGAAAATTTTTCAACATAACAAATGAAAAATAGAAAATTCTCCATGTCTGTATGCTCATTGTCAGACCAAAATATCATATGCATATTTTTGTTTGTTTCAGTTACCAGCAGCAACACTCCTATAGCCTTTCACTCACAGGGCCATCAAAATTGACTTTACTTATTTGACCAACTGTATTTTAATATTCTGAGATTCTCTGCTGCAATATATATGATTTTCCCATAATACATGCTATTTACTTGAGCTAAGCCATTTTTATTAAAGAAGGGAATGGACTAATTTTGAGTAGCTGATTAGAATGAAATACATCCCTGAAGCTAAAAGGTTAATAACATCTTACAGGAAAAAAAAAAAGTATTCAATTCTAATTAGTAACTACTGCATGCAAAAGATAAACAACAGAATATTTTATAGTGTGGGTATGTAGAATATTTTATAGTATATGGGTACATTTCTACCTAGAAAGGCAGATGGATCTATAACTGTGATTGAAATAAGCTCATTATTTTGTTTGCAGTGAATTCTCTGGACAAGTTCCATAGATCATAATAGTATTACACCTTTCAGTTAAGCCTGAAGTGGCACATTAAAATAAAGTCATCTATTAAGTTAATTGCTCTAAGCCAACCTACATTTTGAAAAACACATATGAAAACTAATAGCCAATTAATTCCCAGCTGTGATTTAGCTTAAACATGATCTTCCTTTATACCTCAGAGTAAATTGATATTTGTTCCACTTATTATACATTTTTAATTTTTACATTCTCTTACATTTTTCATTAAAATAATTTATATATGTGTGTGTGCGTGTGTCTGTGTGTTTACCATTTCAAATGAATAATACAAAGAATAAATGTTACTCTATATTGACAAAAATAAAATGGGCTATAGATGTACACACACATACATATACATCCACTATATATGTAAAATTTATTTATTTCAAATGGTCAACACATGCAGGACTAAACATTTGTGTGTTGCACCCAAAATTGTGTGTTGAAACTTAACCCCCAATATAATGTTAATTAGAAGTAGAAGTAAACTTTGAAATATAATTAAGATTAGAGTAGCTCATGAGGATGTGGTTCTCATTACAGGATTAATGTGCTATGAAAAGAGAAGGAAACACAAGGGTGTGTGTGTGTGTTGTGTGCGCACGCATGTGCATGCACACACCAATGAAGGCTAAATGAGAATGTAACCTGGACAGAGCCCTTACCATGAGCCCATCCATGCTGGAAAATGATTCTTAGACTTCCAAACTCCAGAACAGTGGGAAAGAAATTGTTCTTTAAGCTACCCAATCTGTTAAAGTGCCTTAACTGACTGAGAGGCCATGTATCAATTAATATCTTGATAGTATATGCTGTAATAAAACTTTTTCAGATAATTTATTTTAAACTATTTTATCTAATTTTTAATATGTATAACATTCACACTTATAATGTAATCATTTTAGTTACTTTTTTTGTGTAGTTTTTTTCTTCTTTGACTTTTTTCCCACCCAAATTTTCTACAACCAATAAAATGATCTTGCTTCTCATCATTCACTATTTCAATACCAAATTTTCTTTCTTTATTAATTTTAGAAAGAGAAGCATTGATGTGAGAGAACATCGACTGGCCACATCTTGCATGTACCCCACTGGGGATTGGGCCCACAATCCGGGCATGTGTCCTGACTGGGAATTGAACTGGCGACCTCTTGGTGAATGAGTTGATTCTCAACCACTGAGCCATACTGGCCGGACTCAATACCAAATTTAATAAGAACATCATATGCATAGTTTATTCAAGTTTTACAAAAGATTTATATACGTATATGTCATGGTTTGCTTCATAAAATTAAGATCCTATTATAAGAACTTTAACTTTTCTGTTTTTTCTCACCTTTTTATACTCAATACTTCATGGATATTCTTTCAAATCAATGGACATATAATTTAATTTTTTTCCCTGATACTAGTAATATATTTAATATATTTGTCTAATTTTCCCAGATCTAAAATTTATGAAAGATTTTGTTTTTATGTTTTGTCATAAATGCTTGATTTTTATTCATTCAAATTTATTTAGGTATATTTGACATATCCAAAATTGTATATATTTAATATATACATTTTGATGAACATAAAGATAGATATATGTACATCCATGACATTCGTTATCTCCACAATTTATGGCATAAACATAGGAACCTGGAGAACATGCTTTATACTACACGAAGTAAGCCAGACACAGAAGACAAATACTACATGATGCCACTTATATGAGGAATCTTAAACAGTCCATTTCAGAAGCAGAGAGTAAATGGTGGTGTCTATGAGCTGGAGCAAAGGTAGAAATGGAGAGGTATTAGTTAAAGGGTATAAACTTTTAGTTCTGCAAGATGAATGAGTCCCAAGGTGTCTATAGTTGAAAATATTGTATTGTGTACTCAATTTTAAATGAAAGAATAATATTAAAGTTTGCATATATGTCATAATTTATTTCTTCATTCCCTTTTGATGAATATTCAACTGTTTTCTTTTTCTTTTAAATATTTTTCTTTATTGATTTTAGAGAGAGAGGCAGGGTGAGGGAGAGATAGAAACATCAATGGGAGGGAACATCAATTGGCCGCCTCCTGCATGCCCCCCACTGGGAATCAGGCCCACAGCCTGGGCATGTGCCCTGACTGGGAATTGAACTGGCAACCTCTTGATGCATGGGTTGATGCTCAACCACGGAGCCACACCAACTGGGCCAGCTGTTTCATTTTCTTTCCATTATGAAGAATAATGTAATAATATTCTTGCATGTGAGTTCTTAGATAGTAATACCTTTATTTTTATGGATGAATTTCTTGGAGCAGAATTTTTCAGAGGAAGAAAATATCTTTTTTTTTTTTTCTGGCCATATATATATATATTTTTTAATCAGCAATGCATATGTATAAACTTTACCTCTTAACCAAAATAAATAACCTTTCATTTTAGTGAGTGTTTTGTTTATTTTCTGGTCAATAATTTGTTGCTTCTTTTGAAACTCTATCTACTTAAGAATTTGAGCATTTTTTCATAGGTTTGGTGACTACTGTGATTTATTCTAAAACTTTTCTAATATAATTTGCAAATATTTCCATTGGAATATTCATATTTTTCTTGTCAACTTTAAGAACTAGTAGAATATTTAATATAGCTGTCTAATTTTCCCAGATCTAAAATTTATGAATTGATTTTGCTTTTATGCTTTGCCATAAAAGTTTAATTTTTTACTTATTCAAATATGACTTTTTTTCTTCAAATGTAATCTGTCTTATAAATGTATGAAACAACTTCACTTATAGGAGAGAAGCAAAAAGGTGATGATCAAAGTAATTTTGGACATGAGTAGAGTCTATAAACTGAAGTTTTTACACACTATATGTAAGCAAAAGGCCCTAGTTGATAATGTTTGTTTTTTTTTTCTCCTCACAGCACTATGGGTTGAATATTCTAATACTGCTTTATATGTATTCTGAAAATGAACAATTAAGTAAGTTTATGGAAGGTTATGGGAGTGCGGTTTCTCTTTGTTAGGGAAAGAGTTTATAGATAACTAAGGAATGAGGAAGATTATAAAATCCACATGATGATGAATTAGAGTTTGACATATTAGTAGAAACTCATGTTTAGATTAATACAGATACTGATGGTGACATGAGAATACTGACATTTAGAAATATATATGAGTTAGTGTGACACATATATTATCCCTCTCTTTTGTTGAGAAGACCGACAAGCAACAACATCCAGAAGAAACATTTTGAGCAGTCAGATCTTGGTTTCTAGTGAAATTCTGCCATGCCAGGAGGCAAAGTTCTTTTGAGAAATCATGGCTTTTTAAGATTATGACAAGAAATACACAAAATGAGCCTGGAGTATCTTGTATTGTTGGAATGTACAATAAGTGCTCAAAAGAAATATCTTCCCACCCAACAAACACACACAGAGGATAGGGGTGTGTCAAAGGATCACAGGTATCAACTACAAGGCCTCCAACAGCTAATAACAACTTGAGAAACAATACAAATAAAGTAATATTTAAGTAGTATTAGATTATAATCCAAAGTATAAATATTCATGAATCCAGAATGAAATAAATAAATAATTAAATAAATACATAGATGGAAAAGAAGAGACAAATACCCAGTGCAGAATTCTATAATAACTATGCAAAACGTTCCTGTCAGGAAGCTGGAACATAATTTCCTACTCCTTTGGTGTGGTCTGTATGTAGTAATTGCATTTCAAAGAGCATAGTATGAAAGGGAGCGGGGGTGAATACTTTCACAGTGGAGAAACCTGACACACACTGCGTCAGCCAGGTGATTGAGGTCAATGCCCACAATGTAAGCCATGTTGCAATACAGTTGACTCTTGAACAACACAGGTTTGAACTGCATAGGTCCACTTACATGCAAATGTATTTTAATAAATGCAATTGGGCCATCAAATCACATATTTGGATTTCCAATGGTGTTTCAATTCACAAGTGGATGTATCCTTATATGCAAAAGACTGATTGAGGGGTCAAAAGTTATACTCAGATTTTCAACTGCTCAGGGGTTGGCACCCTTACCCTCCACATTGTTCAGTGGTTAACTATACAGTACATACCTTTGAGATGATGTGATGGTGATGCCACTTTCATTCTGTGTTCTTCCTTCTCAAAACATATGGCATCAGCCTGATCATAAGAAAAATATCAGATAATTCCAAAGAGAAAAACATTCTAGAAAATGCTTGAGCTTTATTTCACAAAACTGTCAAAGTTATCAAAAAGAGAGTCTGAGAAACTGTCATGCCAAGAGAAGACTAAGGAGGTAAGACAACTACGTATGATATATGTTTGATGAGATCCTGGAAATAAAAAGGCAAATTAGGTTTAAAAAAATTCTGAAAAAATACACATTTTTAACAAAAAGCATTCATTCTAGTTCACTAATTGCAAACATAATTATGAAAATATTAATAATAAGGAAAACTGCATACAGAATATATGAAAACTCTTTATGCAATATTTACATAAGCCAAAAATTATATTGACTAGTTTACTTAAAAAATGACTATAAAAATAATTTCAGTTTCCAGTTAGTTCACAATATGTTGTCAATGTATGTGTTTTCCTGAATGATTTCTTCTACATTTTTCCATCTTTCAATATTTGTTTTTAATTTATCTGAAATTTACTTTATATTGTAACCAATGTGTTGCCATATTTTTAATAGTTTCAACATCATTCTTGCTGCAGAATCAATTAGTATACTGAGTTAAAATTTTGGCTTTTTTAAAATTGTGAATCACTACAGTTTTACACTTATTCCTGCAGGTTAGTGAATTTAAGTATTTTTTATAAATATATCAATTTTTATGAGTCTATTATATCCATAACATATTCAATAGTGACTGTTGTAAGAGGAGCTGACAAATTAACACATACCATCCTAATATACGATGATACTGTGGAGCAATTATAAGTGCCACTCATAAAATATGTGTCTTAATTACAGTATAAATGTATTCTTCCATTTTGTTTTGAGTCTTCAAGGTAGATTTGCTATCCTGCTTACCATTATAAAAATATTTTAATTTTAATATTTTGAGTATTTTATTATTTTAATATTAAAAATATTTAGGAAGCCATTTTTCACACACAAAAAAATCATTATTTTATTGAATACAAAATGGAAGATCAGGTCCATTTCATCTATATTCTTTATTGAATTGAAGATTTTATGCATATGCTTCACTCTTCACCCTATCACTCGGTAAGAAATATTTAATATGCATTAACTCCTAATCTATGATTCAAACAAAGCAAACTGCACAATGACACTATCTGAATATAAAAGTTTTGCATACTTTTCAAAGAAAGTTAATAGCTACTTGTCCTGATAGAGAATAATTACACTTTTAATGGGTAGCAAGTGTTTGCTTCAAAGTATAACTGTGATTAAAAATATTTGCTTATCATCAACAAATACAACATTTTTTGTGCACTTATTAGTAAAAATGTTGAGTGACTAATTCCTATTGGACTAAAAAGGTACCTCTTGCTTGCTGTAATACCTACAGTGCTAATTTTTCCATTGGCATACATAACACATATAATTAATCAAGGGAATAGTCATCAATAAAACAAATCATTAAGCAGAAGACAAAAATGTCAACACATGTACAATCAATTAAATGAAAATGAAGAACGAATATCTAGTATTTATATGTGCCAGCCTAGCCTTTGTTCTAACCATTGTAATTATTTTCTTCTTATTGCTAGCTAGTAATGGCCACTTGTTAGTCATCTAAAAACTTAGAATATTTTGAATTTCAAAAATTCAAATGTTGACTGTTAATCTATTTCTCTGCATCATTCCAGTTTGAAACAATTCAGGCAAAAAGCTACATTCAAGTGAGCGAGGTAGGTAGATATCCATGTGAAGGTGAGAAGTGAGGATTCCTGGTAGCCTTCTGCCAAAGCCATAGAGAAAAAAAGGAGGCATCCCTGAAGTGGGAAGAACAAAGGTAAAGGTTGGAGTATTGGAGAATGAATGGGGTTATCAGGAAGTTGTCAGAGGGTAGACTGCGGGTTTCAGCTATAAGATGAGATCGTCTACATACAGCAAGATTAGTCAAACGAGCCATGAACATATGTGATTTTTTGGTAATTTTCACATTTCTAAATTGATCAAATTTGCTATTTATTTATGAACAGCCTTCAGCCCTATGTCTGCTGGGTTGAATAATTTTGGCTTCCATTTGGGACTTTCTGCTTTTCTGTATAGAAAATAAATTATGTGTATACCTGTTTATGCCCATATAAAGATGCTGCAAGATCTTCTGGCAATGCTGCACCTGTATATTAGCAAGAAGGCGGGATCACCTGCCACTTTCCCACTAAACCAGGCCTCCGGGATTTTTCAAGTTGATCATTCCCCAGTCCCAGAACTGCTGAGCAAGGGCAAAAACTTCACAGTGTACTATTTCAGTGTTGAGAAACTGAAGAAACTGGCATACAGAAAAAAATATGAAAGTTAAGAACATTCAGCTACCAAAAAAAAATGATTTTTCAATATTTTCAGTAGAATAGAAAAATAACCTTTGAAAGGCCTTCCCAATGAGCTGTTAGGCCATCCACACAGGCTCAGCCCACAGAGCGTCAGGGTCACTGCTTTGGTCTCACCAATCATCTCATCTTTACGACTTTATCGACTTTCTTCTTTCAAATGTCTTAAATATTGAATTTCAATTTCCTCCTTAAAGACAAATATCTCATAAAGATGTGCAAACAGTTACACAAGGGCTGTTTGGGAAGAAATTATTATAGTCCATTATTGAATTCACTATGAAGAAACAGGCACTTTTGGATCAGATACGATGGTCTACTGAGTAAGTTGAGGTCATAGTTCTTATGTGGAATGTTTCTAAGTAAAAGTTATATTTCTGGGTGGTATATTTTGGTCAGATATTTTTAGAAGCTTCCCCCTATTTTCTTACAAGTTCTTTGCATGCTGTGTGTCGATTAACTGTATCTTACAGAATCCATCATGCTCATATCACAAAATCTGAGGACAGGTAGCTTTGAGAAGGAGAAATGTACTTAAGAATGCTATCTTTCCATTTAAAGTCTATATTCAGCTCTGTTGAAAAATGCACAGTGCATAGTGCATGGCATTTAGGCTGAAATCACACATGGGTAATGTAAGAATGGAGGGTGAGTTTTGACAGAATATTTTGCATTTATTACCTCTTTCTAAAGAAAGGTAATGAAGCAAGAAATAGTCACAAATAAGAAGAAGCAATTCAATATAAAACAACCCTTCCAATTTTCAACTCTATAGAGGAATATGCAGTTCTTTCAATGTTATGTAAATGTATGTAAAACAGTCTCCATTTTTTTGGAGAACCTTTCTTGTATGACCTTCCAATATCAGATCTTTCTCTATGACTTCAGATAATGCATATAATTTGAGCTTTGACTCACCACTTGATGTAAATTCAGAATCAGATCCAATTAATGATTCATTCATTCTTGGATTTACTGATCTCCATCCATGTGAATTGTTCTTATGTGGGCCAGTTAGTTAATTAAAGCATTGTATTGTTGACGATTTGTAATGCTTACAAGTAATTTAGTGGCCAAGAAAGAAAATCTTTTTCGCCATAGAAAATTACATGATCAGTCATTAAGTGAAGACGTGTCCTTGGTAAAAAAAACAGAAATAATTTTTATAGCCAAAAATCTAGATATGGATAAAGTGTAATAGTTTAAAATGTATTTAAATGCAGTTTCTTTAATTCCAAAACTACATTGTAACATATGATGGAGAATTCAGTCCCATTTATAATTTAGACTTTTTGCTTAGGACTTGCATAAAAATACTAGGTTCTCAAACACACATCTCCAAAGCATTTTGATGTTTCTTTGATCATGGTGATCAGTCCATATTGATCAATAGTAAGAAATATATTGACCCATCTGGACAGCTTCCATCAGGTTCTGGAAAACATGTTTTCTAGCAATTCACGGGGCCAGGGAAACTGTGATGATGATGCTAGGAAACATCTTAGGTCCAGTAACCTGTCCAGGTGCTATCCGATGTGACTAAATGAAGATCTCTATCCCCTTTCAAGTCAGGGAAGGAAACTATCGCATTTCATGTTGTCCTTGAAGGCCCTTCATTGCTACCCTCATCTCCTCACCCCTGGTCAAACCTAACACATGTCATTCATCATACTTGGAATTTTCAGAAGGCAACAACTGCTGGAGGAAAGATGGAGTGCTTGCTTTGGGTATGGTCACTGTCCTGGGAGTAAGGGGTTACGGAAAAACTGGAAATTGTTTGGAGCAGAAGGGGAATAATAGAAAAAAAGAATAAAAAATGTATCACCTGACAAATTGATTGAAATAAATAAAATTAAATCGGTAAGCGGGGTTAAGAGAACTTTTGTCACCTGAACAATGATATCAATGGTCACTTATGTGAGCTTCCCATAAGAATAAACAATGTAAGATCATAATTATATAAATACATAATTATGTTATTTTTAATAGAATACATTTTTAAAAATTATTAATGCTTCAGAAGGTAGTTCATGTAATTACTTAAAAAAAAAATCCTTAGTAGTAACAATGGGAAGGGTCAATTGAGGTGAGACCTATACAATCACAAACATTCTTAACGATATTTCCGTAAGTGATGTGACTGAGCCAAGCTAATATTGAGTGAAAAAAACAAAAGAAAAAAACAAAAACAGAAACTAGAACCGTCTTAGTGGAGCTATTCCTGTTTATTTTTCAATAACCTATACTGAAGACAATATTTTAGAAAGTAAAATTACTTAAGAAAATTTCAAAGTGAAAAACCATAGACTACATAGACCTTATGTTCTTGTGGCAGAAGGCAGACATTGAATACATAGCTGATAAGAATGTTCTGAATGTATTGTTATTAAGAGAGGGAAAAAAAAAAAAAAAGCCTAGGCAGTCCTGTGATTGAGACAGATGTAATTTAGCCATAATAGTTAGGAAAACATTTTTTGAAAGGACACTTTTGAGCTGTGACCTAAATAATATTCTTATTAGATAATAAGAAATATTATCAAGTCATGTGAAGACTTGAGTGAAAAGTATTCTATTTGAAATGACAATACAAACATACTGAAACACAGACCTAGAGGAAGGTAAAGTATTAGCTTCTAATGGTGAAAATTTACTGCAAGCTTAGTGCTTTAAAACAGCAGAATGTATTCTCTCACAGTTCTGGAGGACGAAGTCTGAAGTCACTGGGCTAAGATGAAGGTATCGATGGGGCTGCACTCTCTCGGGAGGCTCTAAGCAAGAATCCTTGCCTGGCCTTTGCCCTTGCCCTTGTCTCTTCCGGTTTCTGGTGGAAGCATACCTTGATTTGTAGCCACAACACCCCAGTTTATTCCTTCATGATCACATCACCTCTTTTCTCCTCTGATCTAATCTGCCTCTTTTTAACAAGGGCATTTTTTTTTCCTTATTGATTTTAGAGAGAGAAAGGGAGAGGAGAAAGATAGAAAAAAATCAATGAGAGAGAGGAGAGAGAGATAGAAAAAAATCAATGAGAGAAAACATTGATCATCTGCCTCCTACATGCCCCCCCTGGGGATTGGGCCCACAACCTGGGCATGTGCCCTGACGAGGAATTGAACCAGCAACCCCCTGGTGCATGAGTCGATGCTAAACTACTGAGCCACACTGGCCAGGCAAACAAGGGCATTTTTTATTGCATTTATGGCTCATTCAGATAATCCAGAAAAATTCCCCCATCTGAAAATTCTTAATCAGGGCTACAGATTTATGTTTTTTACATAAGCTAACATTTATAGTTGTGGAGATGAGGTAGGCAGACATGGGCATAGTACCACATTGAATGCGGCTGAGGTGGCTGAGACGGAAACATATAATAAAAGGGATTTGGAGCTGAGGTCTGAAAAGTGGTGATGAATCAGATTATCTAGTTCTTTTAAGGTAAGACATTAGCATTTTATTTTTCTATTAATAGTAAGCTACTAGTGGATTATCAAAGATGGTTGATGCTAATCAAAGGAGTGTCATAGTCAAATCTGTTATTTTGAAAACAATCTGAACTATAAAGTACCAATCTGATTTCAAGAAGATTAGTTGGAATTTTGTTGCTGCAGTCCAGACACATGTTTGCTGTGGTGCAGACCAGGATTTTACTAGTAGAGATGGTGTTTTGTCCTTGTATCTAGAATACCATGTAGAGCCTAGATAAATTAATGAATGACTGTATTTTAGATATAAAAAAGTAAAACAATCCAAAGCCACAAATTAACAAATGACTTTTAGATTTTTAGTTCGAGCAACTGACTGGGTGATGAGTTCTTTTTATTTTATTTTTTCCTTTATTGATTTTAGAGAGAGAGGAAGGGAGAAGGAGAGAGAGATGGAAACATCGATGAGAGAGAACATTGGCCACCTCCTGCATGCTTCCCATTGGGGATCGGGCCCACAACCTGGGCATGTTTCCTGACTGGGAATCAAACTGGCGACCTCCCGTTGCATGGGTCAACGCTCAACCACTGAGGCACACTGCCAGGACTGTGTGATGAGTTTTAATAAGTAGAAAACTGGTGAGGAATAGGTAAGTTAGTGAAAAGTGATCATAACTTTGACTTAGGCGTGTCAAGGATAATTTTTATACACCTAAATTGAGATTATAGAATATACAATTTAATATTAAAGAGCTCAATGCTGCAGATATAGATTGAAGGTGTCAGTATCCAATAGGAATAGAGAGTAGCTGACAAATTCAGAGGAGAGTGATTAGATGTAAAAAGCATGAAAGAGGGACGAGTTAGGAGGACCTCAAACTCTCTGGCTTTGGAAATCAGGTGGACTTTGATACTTTTTACTGAAATAGAGACTACTGAAATCAGGGAATGGTTCATAGCTTGATAGAAGTCAGGCTTATTATGGCAGGAAGGAGTTTTCACATGTCCCTGAGATATTTCCAAAACATGTAGCAGAAATGAGAATAAAGGTCCTTAAAGGAGGAATCAGGGTTGAAAATATGTATATTTTGTATTTATTATCTGTATTTTTCTATATCATACAGATTTTAAATTGGAAAACAAGCAGCTAGAGAATGAGGAGACATGATTAGATATTAATAATTAAATAGAAAGAACACAGGCAAGAAAACAGAAAGGAAGATCATGAGTCTCAGTAAGAATGCACAATTAGCCCGGCAGGTGCGACTCAGTGGTTAAGTGTGGACCCATGCACCAAGAGGCCGTGGGTTCGATTTCTGGTCAGAACACATGCCCAGGTTGTGGGCCCTATCCCAAGTGGGGGGCATGCAGGAGGCAGCCAATTGATGTTCTCTCTCATTGATGTTTCTATCTCTCTCTCTCCCTGTCCCTTTCTCTCTCTCGAAAATCAATAAAGGAAAAACAATTTTTTAAAAGCATGCACAATTACTTATCATTAGTTGTAAACACAATAATCTTAGATAATCTTATTAACTAGTAAGATCCTGATGAAATACAGAATATAGAAAAGAGGCATGGAGGAAATAATACTAAGTATTTTCTAAAGCTTTGTCATAATTCATTCTTATTCCAATATAAGTAAAATATGCTTTTCTGATTTTATAAAATTTTATATTGTGACATATGAGTATATATTTTTTTGCCTGTTCCTCCCCATTAGTCTTGTTATAATCTCTTGTTTAGTTTCTTTTTTTTTTCTGTTCAACTTTTCAGAATATCACATTAATAATACAAATATTATATTTATATTTGAATTAATATAATTTTATATTTATGATATTAATTTTACATTTAGCCAGTTCTATGCATTTCCCCCATTTTCTCCTAGTGTACTTAATTAATAACAAAGGGTTATGTTAAAAAAAGAGAAATAATATTTCATAAGCAATTATAAACATTTTTTTCTAAAACTTAAAAAAAAATCTCCACCTCTATATTCATGCCTTAGTATCTTCTTCCTATGAGCAGAGGTGAGATCTTTGACTTATTTCTAAACAAAAGAATATAGTGTGATGAGATGCTACTTCCTGTCTATGTTATGTTAAGATAAAAATGACAAGTTGCGTAGCAGATTATTTCTATCGCCTGCTTGGCTTGCAGGTATTAATGCAACCAGCCGTCATGTTGGGGAGACCCACTGGAACTGAGGGCTGCCTCATCCCAACAGGAGGCAGATTGAGGATGACCTCCAGCTGACAACCCACAAAGAGCTACAGTTCTCAAGCAAACAACCCCATGAACATGAAAGCAGGTGAGCTTCAAATGAGAACATAACCCTGGCCTAAAGAAAACATTCATTGCCACCTCATGAGAGATCCAGAAGCAGTGGACCAAGTAAGCTGTATTTGGATCTCTGACCCTGAAAAACTGTGAGATAATAAATGTACGTTGTTTTTAGCTAGGTTTTCTGAAATGTGCTATGAAATCATAGATAACGTACGTCTCTGAACATAGTTTTTTACCTCAGTTGTGACAAATTTCATATATGCCCTTGATTTTGTGTTGATCATGTATACAGTAACTTCCTTAATTTTTTGCTGAATGTCAGCCATAGCCGTTTAAGAATTACAGATTTATGTCTCTAAGTCAGAAAGCATTTTTAATCTGAAAATGTCTTCATTCTAAACATATAATCATTACAAAAAGGCATCCCTCTTAAATGTTTAATGTGTGATGGGATCTTCACATTTTTAAAAGGGTAAAACAGGCATTAGTAACATTCTGATTCAGAAATTTTCTTGTTGGAGGCTGTTTTATTCATACACACACACACACACACACACATATAAGCTACATCATATATAATTTACATACACCGCAGAAACATTTGCTTATGCATAAATATATTATACATACACACATTCATTTTATATACATATATATGTATGTTTATATACAACTCTACATAAAATTAATCATGCATGTGCTAAAAATATATTGCATTTAAAATATAAACCACAGTTATGATTACTTTCTCAAATGTCTTTAGCATTTCAATGCCAACAAAAGTCAGTATTACTGAACATTTTATCATCCATGACCCAGAAGAAAATTATATTTCTACTTTAATTCTGACATATGGTACTAGTCTTTGTATGAAAATCTTGCTGACATTCAGCATTTTTGATGCCAGATTGCTGCTTTCTGTGGAATTTGAGATGGCATGAATAGTAATTTTGAATTAAATATAAGTCAGTGGGCTGTCAGTACTGGATAGGCCTTATATTCACCTGCTCGAAAGCCCAGATGTCAATGCCATGATGTAGATTTGGATAGAAATTATTTTTTCCCTTTTCTTCTTTTCAAATTCTAATAATTATTTGGAAGCACAGACTCGGTAATTCATGAGTTTCATGAAAAATTTCAACAGAGTACTCTGCCTTTTAAAATAGCTATATTTATAATTTGGTCCTTTTTCTCTTTTTCAAAATATTAAAAGGGAGTAATGCTTAATTGTAAGTATAGATTTATTTATATTTGTGCATATACAGATTTATGTATGTGTATATTTTTCCCAAAGGATCTATTCAGACAAAAGTATAGAATATTCTATGTAATCAAATTTCATTTCATTTAAATGTCTACCTTCTAAAAAGCTCTTTGGTGGGATATTTCAAATATATATTTTAGATTCTCAAGCTGAAAGATCAAAATGTAAGATTTTTGGTGAATTTCGAAAATCTCAAAATAACCATCCTGAAGATAATATTAACAACCAGAAGTCAATAAATTTGATATATGTTCCTACACAGCTTTGGGTGGGAATTTTTTCATATTTTTAATACATTTTCAAATAAAGTTTGAAAACACATACAATGAGCATGATACGTTCTTCACCTAGCTCTAAGAATTTAAAAAATTGTATACTTCACCCTTTTTATTTATTTATATATCATTTGTTTGCCAAAATATATTTGAGTACATCCTAAGATAAAACAACCTCTCACATAATTTATGAATCACATAAAACACCTATAAAAAAAACCCTAATGTCATTTAATATCCAGATTATATTTGTTTCTCTAATACTCACAAAATTCTTTTGAACTATTTCATTTTTTTCTGCACTAAGATTAAATTGAGATTGCCATATTAAATTTAGTGAGTGTTTTACTTGCGGACCAAGGCCTCTCATAAAGCAACTATGAAAAATGTCAAATGTCAATTCTTCAAATAATATCCCAAAACCCACTTGTTGAAGCAAATGTATTAGATTTTATTGAAGTTATAAACACCTTTACAGAGTTTATTGTTTTAGCATGAAAAAATTAGGGGAGGGTACTCATGGATTTTAGGGCCTCACTGAAAATCAAATAACTAGATGGGAGTGGACAGTTTATGGCATTAATGCTTTGGACTAGTTAGGCACAATGAGATGAAGTTTTAAAATGAGCCTTGGTGAGCAGATTGCTAATCCTGAAAAGTAAGCTATTTTATCTTCCAAGAGCTGGTATTTCCTGGAGCAAACAGGTAAACCTGTTTTCTTCTCCTTCTCCCCTTCCCCCCGCCTCCTCATCCACTCCTCTTCTTCCTCCTCCTCCTCCTCCCTGGTTCTCTTCATTGCCCAGACCCGGAGTTGTTTAGCATAGACACAGAAAAGTGTTTTAGTTTCAATTCTAAGAAATTAAATTCTTATTACTTCTACAATTTTTATAACTTCACCTTTAATGTTTAATCCATTTTATTTGTTATACGAGGTAAGCATTATATTAATTTTTTCCACATAAATATCCAGTTTTCCCACACCATTTGTTGAAATGACTAACATTCCCATGGAATTCCCTTTATATATCAACCTACCATTGTATTTGTTTCCTGATGCTACCGAAACAAAGTGCTATAAACTGGGTAGCTTAAATAACAGAAATCGCATTTCAGTTCTAGACGAAAAGTCTGAAATCCAGGTCTAGTATAGTTGGTTGTTTCTGAGTGCTATGAGGGAGAATCTGTCCCTTGTTTTTACTAACTTCTGGTGATATCAGGCATTCCTTGACTTGCACATGGTATTCTGTCTGCATCTTCACATTGTCTTCCTTCTATGCATGTCCATGTCTGTGTTTAAGTTTCCCTTTTTATAAGAAAACAGGGATACTGTGTCAATGTGCATAAGGAATGTCATTTGCTAGGTTTCTTTCCTCTCGAATACTGCATATACAGAATTTGTTTTAAGGTAATAGAAAATTCAACCCAAAAATTACTCCACAATGCATAAAATAATCATGCAATGCATAGATATTTTATTTTTCAAATCTTATTCTAATCACTACAACAATATTGGCTAGCATGTGTTAGTAGAGTTACTATGTTCTCTGTACTATCATACCTCGCTGATTCCTCAAAAACACCCTGTGCTTTAATATTTTAAAATATCCATGAAATAAGAAATATTATGCATTTTACTGATAAGGAAACCAAAGCACAGAAAGTCTATGACATTTCCAAATGTCACATGGCTAGTAATTGTAGAGACAAGATTTATGGGCAGATTTAGCTAAATCGAGATTTCACATCTCTACAGCGTTAGACTGTACTATATATTTTATAAGAAAAATGCAGAAATAAAATTGTAAGTAGTTATGGGATAAGAAAGTTAAAAAGAAAGCTCCTTTACCACCTTTTTGTAATATATCAACTTAAAAACAACAATGTCACAGCATTAGGTATTATAAATATTTGCACCATAGACATCTTTTTATTGCTTTATATTTTCAACTGAACATAGGTTTTTGTAACTTTATTTTCCAAAGAAATGATAGTGTACTATATGTGTGAAATTTTTATTATAAATAGAAAATATAACATATTTCTTTCTAAGTCTTGGATAATCACAATAGAAGCTGGTTCACTGACAATTCTCTCTCTCTCTCTCTCTGTGTGAGTGTATATATATATATATATATACACACACACACACACACACACACACATATACACATATACATATATATGTATATATACATACATATATATGTGTGTATATATATGTGTGTGTGTGTACTCAAGTAATATTGGATATGTGAATATATATATATATATATATATATATATATTCATGTATAGCATATACATATCTGTCAATACCCAATATTAGCCTTGAACAACTCACATTTATTTCTTTTTACTGGGGTAGCAGTAGTAGTAGTTCAAATTGAAAATAATGGTATATACTATATTACTGGTTTGATTTTTTACTAAAAAAAATACATTTGAATTTTAAACTGATTTATTTTTTTAATTTAAAATGACATCAAATAAACCATATGTTCAAGATATTTACTTTACAGAAAAATAACTAGATTAACAAGAGCATGTAATAATTGTATAACAACACTTATATTGATTTTACGTTTTCCAAAATTATTCATTTATTCCCTCAGACTCCTTATGCAAAATTGAGATATTTTATGTTAAGCTTCCTAAATATAGCTGAATCACAAATGAATGTAAGCTGTGACCCATTCATTCATTTAACTAAACATTGCACATATTATCTACACTGCATTTTCTCCATTGGGGATTTAATTGACTCCAAGAAAATTTTTAGTTGTTAAGCTTAATAATCAGCACTTATGGGTGCTTAGAGGTTTCAGTGTTAGCCCATTTTGAAGGCTTCTTGGGGGAACATGTAAGCTTTTGAGACTTAGTCCAAATGTATACATATAGAATCTACATAATACTATTTTGAAATAAAGCACAGAAATAATTCACTTTTAAATTAACTTTAAGTTATGTTTATTAAAGTAAAAAATGTGGTGTTTTAGAAAACTAACACAATAAACCAGATCTATATTTGAATTTGAGTTATGGTGTGTAGTTTTTTAATCTAATTATTCTGTTGTTATGATTACTTTTAAGTGACTACTTAGCTAGACCATGGTTATCATTTCTTTGATCAACACTAGTCTCTATATGTTACGGTGAAGATATTTTGTACATGTGATTAACATGTACAGTAAGTTGACATTAAGTAAAAAAAATTACCTTCCATGAATGTGATAAGCGTCATTCAATCAGCTGAAGGCCTTAAGAGCAAAATTTAAGGTTTCCTGGAGAAGAAACAATTCTGCCTCAAGACTGTAAGATAGAAATTCTGCCTGAGTTTCCAGTCTGTTAGAATATATATCCTATTGTTTCTTTTTCTCAGGAAAATCCAGACTGCTATATAACTTAATTTTTCTGATCTATAAAATTACCTTAATAATAGCTCTAAATGTGGCTCTGCCATTTAAAAGTGTTTGCCTTTGAATGAACAATATAAAATCTCAGATCTTTAGTTATTATCAACTACAAAATAATTATGACATTACATGGATGTATGGGCCTTAAATCAAATAACATGTATAAAAGTTTAGCAGAATTTCTATGACATATAATAGTTCAATAAATTATTAACTAGTTTAATATAAAAAGATATTAACAAAAAAGATATTGGAAGGAAACTTGACTTGGGGTGGTGAACACACACAATTTTGAACTATGGTCACAAAGATGACAACAATTGAGTAAGCATTGTAATGCCAAACCAGCTGATGAGGATGCACTGGGCTTTGTGGGGCAGTCTGACCAGTATTAGTGTATCACCTACATCAGTGGTTCTCAACCTTCCTAATGCCACGACCTTTTAATACAGTTCCTCATGTTGTATGTGGGTGGACCTGCTTGGAGATGGATAGAGGAGCAGTGTCTTGGTTCCTAAGACCATCAGAAATATGTGTTTTCCGATGGTCTTAGGCGTTACCTGTGAAAGGGTCGTTCGACCCCCAAAAAGGTCGTGACCCACAGGTTGAGAACTGCTGGCCTACAGGAACTACATAAGAGCTGAGGTTGAGGATGATGAGAAGAGTATTTTATTGCAGAATATTTTCAGTGTGCTTGCATTTCTCTTCAGTTCTTGGTGGTGGGGAACATAGACATGGATTCCTAACATTGCACATTAAGTCACGGGAGAGGCCCTGGAAGAGACTATTTGGAAAGGCTGACATGGGTGCCCAACAATTGAAGGATACAGGGAAACCAACCTGACTCCTAACCCAGCAAGTCTGAGGATCAAGTTTCTTCTTTCTGGGGGAAATGTGTAGGCTTAACTAGCAGTGGACTGAGCTTTCACAGGTGGATGGACAAAGAAGTGTGCCTTTGGAAACCAAATGGAGAGAGAGAGAGACAGAGACAGAGACAGAGACAGAGAGATGCCCTTAGCGCAGCCTGGAGAAAGGATGTGACCCTGTCAGAGGGGATCACAGGAACCATGAAGATTAAGTTGGAAAGTCACTCAGTGCTAACCTGAAGCATCGCTAGAACCAAAAGAGTGTGTCAGAAGATGTCTTTGCATGGATTACCCAAGAACTCTGTTTAAGCGCCAGCCTTGACAGCCAGATTATAAGAAAATAAGTCACATTAGAATGTACCATCTCCTTCATGTCCCTATTTACTCTCTGAAGCTTACAAAATTGGGTCAGGCTTAAGTAAGATAAGAGTTTAAGATATTCAATATAAATTCTGGACTGAATTGTGTTTTTTATTTTAGACCAATATTGACATGTTTAAAACAAATACAACTTTTAGGTTATGATAAAGCTAAGGGGTTCATTTATTTTTATTTTTTATCCAGAATTATAAAAAGAACAAAATGACAAAGCATAAGTAATGAAATCTATTACTAAATGAGTACACTACCTTATCCATTTTATTCAATGAGTCAATTATTTATGTTAGTGCTGTATCATAGTTATTATAAGATCTATAAAATAATGCTACCTATCAAATCAATAAATATGATTAATTCTGAGTGCCTCAGTATATCTTGAATGTACATTTTTAATAGATATCAGTGTATCTCTAAGGTTGAGTGAGTTGTACAACTATTGAAACCATAAATCACTTGAGAAAAAGATAGTCCATCAAAACTTGCCTACCTAGCCCTGGCCGGTTTGGCTCAGCGGTTAGAGCATCAGCCTGCGGTCCTGAGAGACCCCGGTTCAGTTCCCGCTAAGGGCTTGTACCTCGGTTGCAGTTTGTCCCCGGCCCTGGTTGGTTGTGCGGGTGGCAGCCACTTGATGTGTTCCTTTCACATCGATGTTTCTCTCTTTCTCTCTGTTCCTCTCTCTCCCTCCACTCTACCTGAACAAAAAAATGGAAAAATGTCCTCGGGTGAGGATAAAAAAATAAAATAAAATAAAATAAAATAAAATAAAATAAAATAAAAACTTGCCTACCTAGATATGTACCAAGAAAGTGGTCATTACAATAAAATTTTAATTTAATTACCCTATTTCAGTGTGATTAAAAAGAAAAGTTAAGGTGGTTTCACAAAAAGTCAGGCCCTAGATGACATAAAATCTAAATGGATTTTAGAACCTCAGTCCCTTTTGCATATTGTTTTCTTGTGTGTACAAATATATCTTTAGCTTTCTCAAAGATTGGTGTGTTTATTACAAGTATGTATGTGGTCTTTTTATTTGCTTTTATAATCTAAATTACTGCTGGAACATATCTCAAAAAAGAATTATTGCCTATAATTAGACAATTAATATGCTGACTCATGATAATTTTTTTGATATCCAAGGCATCAATGAGTTGATTATATTTTTAATCTTTATAATTCTACCCAAACAGAGCTGCTGATAATTATTACTTTTGATTAATAGCAAAGTGTAAGTATTAAAAGAAAAAGCCTACATTTTTTCTTAATTCCTAACTGCATGCTCATACACCAATTGCCACAGAGTTTCTTCAGCTGGACATTTGGGACACGTAGGCCACATTTTTGCAGCTGCTCCAAACAGAAAATCTTCTCAATATCTATGTATTCCACATAGCCAGAAAACAAAAATCAGTTTACAGTGGGCAGCTCCTCTGACCCTCCCTGCCTTCCTTGTGCCTTAATGAAATGATATATATCTTAGTGAAATTCATGGCAGCAGGAGTTTCAGTTCCCATAAGTAAGCCTTTCAGAATGAAATTGCTTGTATTTTTATCTCAAGTTCTACATTTTCTATATTCAAAAATTTGCCAAAATAAACTTCTGAAGAAATATGACTCTACCATATTGTCTCCATCCCCCAACCTGATGACATTTAGCTTTTATTGCATCATCCTATTCTCATTTGTATTGAAATGCTCTACTACTGACTTTGTAATAGCAAATGAGGCTTGCAAGAAACTCCATCCAGAGAGTCATGTTCTTTTTCGCTAAATGTGATAATTGCCCCCATTTGACTACTGATTCATTTGGTCTTCATATGGGTAATTAAGAACAACAGGACTGTGGTAACCACCTAACCACATGGTATTTTGAATATTTGCAACATTCTGTTTAAAACATACCAATTCAATGCAACACTTTCAGCAAAAGCCCATTTTAAATGGAAAGGTGACTATTTTTTTTTTACATGAATTTGTTTTTATTTTATTGTTTATCTTTTTTTTTCAAGTTCACACATATTTGGCTGAATTTATTCTAGAATCTGTCTCTTACCATTTAGAACAGTGCTCTTTCCAATATGCTCACTCTTTAATTTATTTTATTAACTTTTTTTAATCTTTATTATTGAAAGGATTACGGATATCCCTTCTTTAGTTCCCTCCACACGGTTCCCACCCCACCCCAGGCCTTCACTGCATTAGTGTCTGTGACCATGGGCAACACATATGTGCATATAAGTTCTTTGATTAATCTCTTCCTGACTCCCCACCCCCCTTCCCTCTGAGATTCACCAGTCTGTTCCATGCTCCCATGCCTCTGGATCTGTTTAGTTCATCAGTTTATTTTGTTCATTAGGTTCCAGATATAAGAGAGATCATGTTGATACCATTGTAATTTAACCTCGTTATTAAATAACTGGAAAGGAGTAAGGGGAAGGCCAAATATTAATAGGCATGACATTTGTGCAGATTTTCCAGGAAGCTGCAGTTTAGACGCATGCCCAGTAAAGTCTGGGTGAAATAAGAAAAGTACTTGCCTGTCAGTGACACCTGGGAACAGGCCAGGGTAGGTTGGACCACTGCAAGGAAAGATGTAAGAACTCTAACACAAAGGAGTTCTCTCTCTCGGCTTTCTCTTGCCTCTTGGCATATTGCACTTGACTCCTGCTTGTGGGACTCACTTGGCTCTCCTGCATTTACCCACATGACCCAGCCATTTAGATCACACACAATAGACTAGTAGACTGCAACTTGCTTAATGCTAAACCAGATTCAGCTACACCATGGAAAGGAGACTTTGGACACTGGCTCTGATTTTAGCCCTACTGAATCCCCAGCTGCACATCTTCCAGGACTGGATTAAGGGCAATGGGACCTTTGAAACCAAAAAAATGTAATTCCACACAAATAAAAGTCACTGATCCTCTGGTGTGAATCTCAGAAAATTATTTTTCTCAAAATATTGCAAGGACCTGAACCCCAGCATCGAGTAGGAAAAGAAATACCCCACTTTCACCCATATTAATGTTTTATTTATCTTTCTCTAACTGGTTTCTTTCTCTTAGAATTTTGAAGTAAAAGGTGACTATTTTTAAAATGTATACTTGAAGGTTGAAGGTAGCTACTATAGTGTTTCTTGGTCAGATATTATAATCAGTGATAATGGGTGCTGTATTTATTTATAATTTAGTTATGCCTTATTTTACTATAATGTGTGTGGAAATTTTTCTTAGTTGCTTATGTAGAATATGCAGAATTTTATATATAGATCTTTATTTTGATATATTACAAAAAAGCTTGTAGTTTATATTTTTGTTTTATGATTGACTGAAAAAAGAATGCTTTGTTTATAAATAATAAAATGATCAAAGAGTTTAATTGTACAGGTAACTTTACTTTTCTAATACAGATTCTGTTTTATTAGTTGGTTAACTTGATTTTCATAATATTTAAATTTTCATTTGTGTTAGAATAACTCAGTGTAACCTACAGTTGAATTTTATTGATTTTTGCATTTGCTTGAATATTTGCAGACTTGATTCAACATTTTACTCTATCCATAAATTAATAACATTACATTTATTTCAAACACTTGAATTTCATTATAAGAAAGCAAGTAAAGAAGTAAAGGAGGAAAAGACAATTTGATAATCATGATTCCACCTCTAAGTTCATTGCCAAAGTAACTGATCTTTCTCCCTTTTTAAACTTACACAGAGAAATAATAAGCTCAGGAATGGTTTCCTCCAATACTTTCAGAGAATAAACTATGATACTTTTCAGTCAATTGTTGGTAATTCTACTCTTCTTTATCTATTACTAGTTTAAGTTTGGAAATATGATCCAATTATGGCCACTGAGACATCAATAGACACCTCCTGTGAGGCTTCTGGGAAAGATTACATGAACAATAAAGAAAAATTAGAGAAACATAAAAGGAAGACCACTTCATCTCTGGGATAAGATACATTGTCGTATGAAAACCTGGAGCAGCCCTGGCCAGTTTGGCTCAGCGGTTAGAGCGTCCACCTGAGGTCCGGAAAGACCGGGTTCGGTTCCCGCTAAGGGCATGTACCTCGGTTGCAGTTTGTCCCTGGCCCTAGTTGGTCGTGCGGGTGGCAGCCACTCGATGTGTCCCTTTCACATCGATGTTTCCCTCTCTCTCTCTTCCTCTCTCTCCCTCCCACTCTATCTGTACAAAAAATGGAAAAATATCCTCGGGTGAGGATAAAAAAAAAAAAAAAAAAGAAAACCTGGAGCAGTAGGAACTCTGTTGGAACAGTGACGTTAACCCAAGAGGATCACAAAACTTTAACATGAAATCCCTCCATTGTTGAACCACTAAATTAAGTATTCTACAACTATCCTCCTCCAGAATATTTATTCAGTGATATAAGCATCAATCTTAATAATGAGCACATTTCTAGGTAAGTATTCTGTTTCTTGTAGACAAAAGTGATTAGCCAAACAATCAGAAATATCACTGAAATGATGGACTCAATCTCCAGTTTATAGGGAGTTTTCTCTGATTATGCCCCAGCCTCTTCTTAGATTTATTTATTTTATTGTTATTATTTTAATTCTCACCCAAGGATATTTTTACATTTATCTTTAAGACAGAGTGGGAGTGGGGGAAAGAGAGAAAAAACATTGTTATGAGAGAGGCACATCGATTGGTTGCCACCTGCACGACCCCAACCTGGGCTGGGGACAAACCGCAACCAAGGTATGTGCTCTTGGCCAGAGTTGAACCCGGACTCTTTGCTCTGCAGGCTGATGCTCTAACCGCAGAGCCAAACAAGCCAGATTTATAAGAAATCTTCTTAAATTCATAAGAAAGGGCTACTAATTTTTATTGTACCAGTAATTACTTTATACTTTTGACTGTCTAAACTCATGATTTCTCTGCCTTGAATACCATATCCTACTATTAATTCTAACCTGCATTTTGCTCCAACAATACACTATAGGGAATACTTTAGTATTAACTGCTACACTTTAATAGAACTTTGTTTTTTGAAATATGGTTCTTGTGGATATGGATCACATATTATTTGACTTTGTATTTTTAATATCCTTTACAGTGTTAAACCTACATTTATTAGTTTTTGAACTAATACATGAAACTAAAATATTTATTAGAGTCACATATCTATTAATGAAAATAAAATTGTATCTGTTACTATTTTCACTATATTCCCAATCGTATAATGTGGACAAAATTAGGCACCAGAATTACAGACATCACTTCTTATATGAAAATGGTATTTATATATATATGAACATAGACAGAAATAACATCTCCATTGGTCCTTTCTTTATGATCCTTTTGTTCTGCAATAAAATGCCAGATGCCAAGTAGGATATTGAGCTGAAAAAAAGAAGCGTAAGTTCAATAAACTTGCCACAAATCTGCCATTAGTTCTAAAGACTGGATGCAGCAGAAACCTTGTATTTATTTTTTTTATATTTTTAGTTTAACCATGTACCAGTAGTTGTCACAGGATTGCTTTGGGTGGGGACATGGATCTCAATGTTTTTATGTTCCCATGGTGATTCTGCTGTGAGCTAAGTCTCTGGAACCACTCTTCCTATTATATGAATACCCATATTTTTATATTGGTATATTCCAAGTAAATAGGGACTGGAAGAGCTCCAAATGTGAATAATGTCCCATTTCATTTAAAATATGCCATTCTTTGGAACTGTCAGTGGTGATAGGTGGGAAAATTGGAATAACGAGTCAGATTCCTGATTTGCTCTTTTACTTAATTTTTCTTTTCTTTATAGATATTAGAAAGAAAGAGAGAAGAAGAGATAGAAATACTAACGAGAGAGAACATCAAATGGCTGCCTTCTGCATGCCCCCCACTGGGGATCAGGACCACAACCTGGGCATGTGCCATGACAGGGAATCAAACCGGTGACCCGTTGATGCATGGGTTGACGCTCAACCACTTAACCACACCGGTCAGGCTCATTTGCTCTTTGTCATAGTTACAATTCCATTTATGTAACAGACTTTCAATGAGAATCACGAGATAATTTGGCAGTACTTTTTAAAATTCTGAACTGTTACTGATACTTTTCTAAATATTACAAAATAATGCTTCTAGCCTGATCTTATTTTATTATCCCAACTCCTGAAAGCTATAAGATTTGTTGTCAGAGAGTCTCAGCATTGAAGAAGTGTTACTCTTTTCAGATCCAGGACCTAAGGAAAGTTACTTTACCTCTGTGGCTCTCTCTCTCTCTCTTTAAATATATACAAAACCTATAAAACCAGCCATAGGACTGATATTGTTATGAGATGACATTTGAACTGATTAACTCCATGATGATGCATAATCAGTGTACATAATTAATAGGTAATATTTGTAAAAAGCTGATAACACCGATGGATCCTCTCATACATTTAAAAAATACCCCTGCTCCACTTTGCCTCTCCAAAACCATCTCCTACGTTTTCCCAAAAAAAATCTTAAATTTTAGCCTAAGTTTTCTCATCAGCTCTTCTAATGGCCACATTCATTTGGATCATAATCTTTTTTTAAAGATGCTTTCTCACCCCTACATCAAAATAACAACCTAGTGCTATACAACCTACCTGCTAAACATTTAATCTATTCATTCTTTCTTCAATGTATTTATTAAATATTCATTAAATACATATTGTGTGCCAACCTTTCTGTGATAAACACTGAAAATAAAGCAGTTAATAAAACAGATGTAGCTATATTCACTTTAATGTAGGAGAAAACTAATCACATAAAATGGCAAAAACAGAAATAAACAGGGGAAAGGAATGGAGCGTACTGTTTTGTGTGAGCAGGTGAGCAGTTTCCATCTTGACTTGGCGGTCAGGGACTGAACGCAGAGATCTGGTCTGAATAGTTCGGAGGATATTGCATTTCCCCAGATGACAGATGGAAATGGAGAAATGCAAAAAAATTTATGTATTTTGGTATTCCTGACAATCAGATCTCTGACCCTCTAAATTTTTCCTATAATAAATTTTAAATAATATTCTTCAAATATTTAAGATTGTTCCTGAAAATATGCTGTAATGAATTTAAATTTGCATACTGTTATGAACCGAATGTTCGTGTTCCCCCTAAAACTTGCATGTTGAACTCTCAACCCTAAAGGTGGTCAGTGGTTACAGGACTTCCAGTCCCACCCAGGCTCAGGGGCCAGGGCTGTTTTCTTCTCAGTGTCAGGACTGGGACTGCCTCTCCCTTTTAACGGCCCAGGATGGTAATGCGCTGTGCTTCAGAGACAAAACATGCTATCCTCACAGACACCTGCATAGGCCGAGCCCTCGCAGAGCTGATGGGGCAGAACCACCCTGCAGAGCTGCAAGGGTGACACTGTCACTGCAGTGTGTCCATGGAACAGATCGTCAAACCAAAAAGGATTGTTCTCCATCCTTGCAACCTAATGGAATTTGCCTACTAGTTTTGGGAGTAGCTTGTAATGTGCCACCTATTTCTTCTCTCCCAATTCTTTATTTTGAAATGGGAATGTCTACTTTATCCATTCCTGACCCATTTTTGTATTTAGAAGCACATAACTTCTCTGGTTTTACAGGAGAAGAATTTTACCTTAGGATCAATCATAGCTCAAGTCTTTTTTATATCTGATTTAGAAGATATTTAGATGAGACTTCAGATGTTATAGTTGATGATGGAATGAGTTAAAACTTTTTGGTCATTTGGGATGGAATCAATGTATTTTGCATTAAAAAAGGATATAAATTCTGGTGAGTCCAAGACAGATACTATGGACCAAATATTTGTGTCCCACAAAGTTTGTATGTTGAAGACCCAATGTGATTGTATTTTTAGATAGGGCCTTTATGAAAATAAGGTTAAATAAGGTCACAGGGATGGAAACTTAACAAATGGCATTGGTGTCCTTATAGAAGGGGAAGACACCAAAGCTCTCCAGCTTCACAGGCACACAGGAGAAAGGCCATGTTAAGACATTGTGAGGAGGTGGTAAACTACAAGCCACCCAGTCTATGGCCATTAAAAATCTGGTTCTACACATCTTTGGGGTTAATAAGTAGCTTGCTCTGTACATCTAGTGCCAATCATCCTCCCACTGCAATCAACCTCATGCTTGGTTCTTAAAATATCTTATTTATTAAAGCTGTAATCTTCTCTACAATTAAAAAAAATGTTAAAATATCTTTCAAGCTTGCCAAAGGCAGTGATGAAAATATGCAAGCTTAAGAACCATAGAAAAGTTCACAATGTAGAAGCAAGTCTGACAGAATAAAATGCACTGAAAGAGGTGAAGCCTAAAAACTAAGTTTGGAGCGCACAGATCCCAATCTACCAGGCATGCAATGCTTTCCTGTGTGCAAACTAAAGAAAATTGTTAAATATTTATTACAGACTAATGGTTATATGGATATTTTAGGGTGTTTCATTGGTAGAATCAGCTGGATGGATTGGCACTGCATAATTATTTCCCTACTTTAAAGTGATGTAAATATAAGCCCTCAGTATCCAAAATTTAATTAGTGAAATATTTGTCAAGAATATTTTTTGATTCATGTAATGAGGAAAAGCTATATTTTGAAAATATATTAGTCTTTCTAATGGAATGCATAAGTATTTATCAAAGAGAGGAATTAAGAAAGATTTGGATTTTTCTTGTTTGTGTTTATTTAATTTTTATTTGGAGTCACTAAACAGATGATGATTCTATACTCTGAAACAGAAGTTTCTGGTAAAAAACAACAACAACACAGTTTGCTGGATGTTTACATATCACATTATTTGGTGTCAAATATGGCATACATTTCTCGTTTTCCCCATGGCAGCTGCTAATGTTTAGGCATTTTATATATTATAGTTTTATTCTACTACTTTAGTCACGAATTCAGATGATCTAGATCCTAAGTTTTAATTCTCATTTTGTGGTTTTTGTGTCAGGAAGGTACTTGGATAAAGTACCTTCTAAAACCCAATCTAAAACCCAATAGTTCTTTGAATTATGAAAGCCATTTAACCCCACTGAAATTTAGTTTCTTTCCATGAGATGAAACACCAATAATCACTTTGGAGGCTTTTTAAAAGAAAAAAATATATAAAAGCACCAATTTTAACATCTGATATATATTTGCAAAATTGTTTTCCACAAGGAATCTTTTTCAGTCACCCATACCTATCCTGACTTTGCATCACCTTAATATTTTGCTTTCTTCTTAAGATCACCCACAAGTTCTCTAATTTGTCACAATTTATATATTTTTTAGTCTCTAGTATTTATTATCTAAGTGATTCAATTTGACATTCAGGCATATGCTTCCTTAGGTTGGTATTTGATTGGAATACAAAGCCACGTACCTACGTTAGGCGGCAGTTCGATTAGAAGGCAGTATTTCCCTGTTTTACGTACATATTTGTAATTCCTTTAAACTTCTCTTAAAGAAATATGTATAATCTTAAGTAACCAGAAAATGCATAATTTTAGTTTTCTTTACATACACAGAATAAAATAATAATCTTCAGTATTGTTTCCATTCTCAAAACGAGAGCTGAGGTTGATACTGTGATTTCTTCAGAGGTCCGAGTCGCCCTCACAACTTGATAAAAATGGATAAAACAGGCTGTGAATTGTGGACCCAATGCTATGGCAAATACCACAGAGAACAGAAAATAAAAATAAATGTGGGAGACAGTAAAAGAGATAATATAATTGGTGAGAACTGGGATGACTCCTGGCATTTCTTACTTACTACTCTTTAGTTTGGAGCAAATTCTTAACTGTCCTTCGTCTCAGCTTTCAAAGAGTATAAAGTTTAGGAGAAGAAATAAAAGTGGCACACATTGAAAATTACACAACAAAAGAATGCTACAAATACCAAGCTTTTAGTATCTCACAATAACTTAAGATGAGTGATGCTTCATCAGTAGGTTCTTACTGTTACCCATAAAGGAAAACA
Source organism: Molossus molossus (assembly GCF_014108415.1). Taxonomy (NCBI): domain Eukaryota; kingdom Metazoa; phylum Chordata; class Mammalia; order Chiroptera; family Molossidae; genus Molossus; species Molossus molossus. The sequence goes on along the minus strand of NW_023425366.1, from coordinate 23,152,577 downwards.
GTAAACTAGCAAACAAAGCAAAAAACCTCCCAGGGTCTTACTAAAGTATACCATTGGTAGGTCTGCAGTTCCACAGAGCATAGTTATTGGAATACAAAATAAAAATATAAAGCAGGAGGAAAACCACTATTACTTATAAACATTGTCACATTTATTTCCCTATGATAATTATAGGAATTTTAGAAATGCAATACAATACAAATAGTTTCTCTAGCAGAAGACAACCACTGTTAACCCTTCTGCATGTTTCCACTCATGTTTTTTTCATTCTAAGCATACTATTTATTTTAATGTAATTTACAACACATTAGGTTTGCTTTTATATATTTTTTTCAGATTTCTTGTCCAAATTTAATAAAATGACTTTTAATTTGTTTCTATCATTTTATAAGTATTATGCAATTAGTTCATTATAATATATAAATCTGTAATAAAATTATAAATATATTCTAGAAATTTCAGAATATTTTAAAAATATATCTCTAAAATGTAATTTAAGGATATGCTCATAGCTTAATATTTTTAATATATTTTGCCGAACTATTTTTTGCCAAATGTTTTATAATGATTTACACTCACATGAAGTATTATACTGTTCAACTCACCAGCACTGGTATTATTATTTTAACATAATTGCTAATTTTAAAGATGAGCATAGTTTGTTTTGTTTTCATTGAGTACTAGTAAACATTAAAACATTTCCATATTTTAAATCAGTTTTTTTTTAATGAATCCTTACTAGCTTATTTTTTGTTACCATGTTTTTAAATTAATATGTAGTCCTTATTAAATCTTGCCCATATTTTTCAATACACTGTTTTCTTACAGTTGACGGACATTTTTTTTAAGTTATAAATTTAAATATATTAGCTTTTCTATTTACTGTATTTTTAATTTTTTTCTTATTTTTATTGTGGACACTATTACAAATGTCCTCCATTCCCCGCCTTTGCCCACCTGCACCCAGTCCCCCACCCCACCTTCACCACACTGTTGTATTTTAAAATAGAATCTTATATTCTTTACTTTTTGTTTTATATCTTTTAAGTCAGCTCACAACAAATTCTCTTTTAAAATTCCTAAAATAATTATTATACAAGCTGGTATTTAATCTATAAAATGTCTTTGTAAAAATACATATGAATATGTGTGCGCATGTGCTGTAGCTGTGGTATTATATAAAAATGGCATTTTGACAAAATGCATATATTTATCACATATATGACACTAAAAAATAAAATAAATATAATTTTAAAATCTTTCCTAAATTATTTTATTCTTAAACTATTTGTTGAGATTGAAAACTTATAATAATTTATATGAGAAAATAATAGAATAATTGTACAAATAAAGAGAAGGGAGAGAGAAAAAAAATGCATGATGAAATGTTTTAAGTTTTTAAAAATAGTCACCAAAAATTAATAGTGTGAACATATTAAAATTTATCTTTATTTTTAGTTCATATTTATCTGCCTTAATATAATTTTAGACAAGTCTCCAATTAAGAGCAGCTGGGCCAATTTAAAACCCACTAATAAAGCACGTGAATATGAATGGTTCCAGAAACTCTGAAAAGAGAGGAAGGATTCCCTAAGAGGGAGTCTAACCACAGGATTCAGCAACACTAACTGCTAGCTTGTGATAATATTTTTCAAACACTAGACAGATGCCTAGATAGAATTTTCAGTTCCTCAGAGAATGTGGCTAAGCAAGGCTTTTGTTCGTATAAAAAGTCAGTTTTTATAGTTTTGAGTTTCTACTTCCTAGGATTTGTTTTACCTGATGGTTATAGGTTGAATTGTGCCTTTCCAATTTCATATGTTGAAGTCTCCTGGTACCTCGAAATGTAATTGTGATGGCTAATTTTATGTGTCAGTTTGACTGAGCTAAGGGACGCCCTAAGCACTCTCTGGTAAAACATTATTTCTGAGTGTGCCTGTGAGGGTATTTCGAGAAGAGATTAGCACTTGAATCAGTAGGCCAACCTCCCCAAAACATATGGCATCATCCACCCAGTCCAGTGAGGGCCTGAATAGAATGGATAGGAGGAAGAAGGGTGAATTTGCTCTCTGCTAGAGCTGGGACACCTATCTTCTCTTGTCCTCGAATATCAGAACATCAGTGATCCTGATTCTTGTACCTTCAGCCTCAAAGGAAATTATATTATCATCTTTCTTTGGTCAAATCTGGAGACAGCGGATTGTTGGACTCCTCAGACCCTATAATCAAGTGAGCCAATCCTTCATAATAATCATATATATATTACTGGTTGTGTTCCTCTGGAAAACCCTGTCTAGTATAGTAACCCTATTTAGAAACAAGGTCTTCAAAGAGTTAAAACAAGGTCATTAGGGTAGAGTATAATTACGGTATGAGTTGTGTCCTTATAAGAGAATGACACCAAGCAAATGAAAGTACACAGAGGGAAGACCATGTGAAGTATGTGATGAGGCCCAGGAGGGCGCCATCTGCAGGCCAAGGGCAGAGGCCCCAGAAAAACCCAACCCTAGGGCCACCTGTTCTTCAACTTCCAGTCTCTAAAACGGAGAAAATAAATTTCTCGTATTTAAGCCACTTTATCTCTGGTATTTTTTTTTTTTAATGACAACCCTAGGAAATTAATAAACTCACTAGCGGAGGGAAAGGCCCTTGAGGAGCTTTTATCCTCTCCTATGCCACATAGAACATGATACGGGACAAAGAGCCTGTTACAAATACTAGTTGATTAAATTCAGTTCCAGAGAAACATAGCTTTCCAAGCGTAATCTCCATATTACTGTTATTATCAACATCACCTAGAAACTTTTGAGAAATATTCATTTATTGAGCCCCGAGGCATTACTGAATCAGAAATGCTGGGGATGGAATTGAACAGTCTGTTTCAGAGAGACCTCCAGGAGACCTGACACATTCAAGTTTAAGATGAAGTGTCTCTGATGTACTGAACTGGAGACCGGGCAGGGGACATACATGAGTGATGCAGCCCAGGTGTAAATCAATAGAAAAGGTCTGACATCAGGACAAACTAGAAAAGGCACATATTTCCACTGGGGTCAAGGCCAGCCAACCCAGCTGCTTAAAATAGAATACCTCCCCCCCCTTTTTTTAAGGAAAGAAAGCAAAATGGATTTGTAGATGGATATCACATGAATTTTAAATGTTGGTAGCCAATCTAGCAATTGTTAATCAATGAAATAAAACATGCTTGCAGGGCAGTTCCATCCTGCGTCAACTGTAATTAATAATGAAGGAGTTCGAAGGTGGGTAGTGTGATAAAACTGTTTCCTTTTATAATCTATAAAATTCCTTGCTACTCGATACAAAGAGAAGCAGAGGATATTGAAGAAATTATACTTTTTTCCTTACAGATTATGATTTTTATATTTGTTGGAGTAGATTTAAATGCACGGTGTGCATGTAACTCCTCACTCTGAAAATACATAGTTTTAGAGTTTATGCTGTACTTTTTTTTTTTTCTTCCAGTGTTCTTATCCCAAAGCACTGTTTCGATTTTGGCTCATTTAGAAACAAGGCAGACTGATGTTTAATAGCATGTCTCAGGTGGACAGAGGTCTGTTTTCAGAGCCCTCGCTCACGGAGTGGCACCCCCACAGCCATCTGTGACTTGTATGTGGGGATTTAAAGACGGAGATGAGCTGACTGGGACCATTTCTCCTCCACTGACCATCTGCCACAGGTGCGGAAAAAGCACTGGTAGCATTTAATCTTCAGATGAAAGGTTGCATTAGCTGGCATGAGTTTCTTACTGAATTACTGGGCCCACTGTTTGAATGCCATTTTCTCTTGCAGGACCTAACCTAGTTTTCTGCATGCTGTCATTTGCTTATTTGAAGATTTTGTTTTTGCACCATTTAGAAATAAATGCAAAGAGGAAAATAATAAGCATTTTATAACTTCTTAATTGTTATAATGTAATAATATTTGCAAGTGTCCTAGACATCTAGTCTCCTTCTTCAACCCACCTACACCTCTATTCCCAGCCGAGGAATACAACAAAGAGCTTGAAGATGTTTTCTGCTAGCAACACTACCATGAATGCTGAAATAAAGTCAGTTCAAGTAAAGAATAAAAATTTAGTTTAACAAATAACCTATAAAAGTTATTTAAAAAATTCTTAAATATTAAAACTAGATTGGTTCAAATATGATCATTGAAACCAATTTAAATCATATATCTGTTTTTTTCATTTTGGGCAACTAAATTTTATTTTATAATCTAAGTAAATGATTATATTTAAAAACAACCTTAAATTAATTAAGCACTTGGAAAATATTAGCTTTATTATAAAGATGAAAATATTTCAGAGAGGCTTAGTCATAGATAAAAATATGACATAATTCACACTTGTTCTATCTTAATCAAAATAATAATAGTCTTTTCTATACAATTAACTCACACATTCTTTTCCCCCCCAATTTCTATTAATTTATTTTTGTTACAGATGTTTCTCCTTCCTCCCCCCAGACAACCTCTTCCTCATCCCGCCCCCACTCCCAGCATTGTTGTCTGCATCCATTGGTTATGCATATATGCATATAAGTTATTTGGTTCATCTCATCCATCTCCTCTGCACCCCTCCTCTGAGGTTTGTCAGTCTGCACCATACTCCTTTCTCTGTCTATGAGTCTATTTCGTTCATCAGCCCACCTTATTCATTATATTCCAAAAATAACTGAGATCATGTGGTATTTGTTTTTTTCAGATTGGCTTATTTCACTTAGCATAATACTCTGGAGGCCCCTCCATGTCATCTCAAAGGATAAGAAATCTTTCTTACAGCTGCATAGTATTTCATTGCATGTATCTACCACTGCTTTTTTATCCACTCATCTATTGGGTTGTTTACAGATCTTAGCAAGTGTAAATAGTACTGCTATGAACATAGAGGTACATATATTCTTTCTGATGAGTGTTTTCGGCTTCTTAGAATATATTCTAGAAGTGGGATCACTGGGTCAAATGGTAGATCAATTTTTAATTTTTTGAGAAAACATCATACTGTTTTCCATAGTGGCTGTACCTGTGTACATTCCCACCAGCAGTGTACTAGAGTCCCCTTTTCTCCACACCCTCACCACTACTTGTTGTTTGAGAATTTGTTGATGGCAGCCATTCTGGCAGGTGATACCTCATAGTTGTTTTAATTAGTATCTCTCTGATGATTAGTGATGTTGAGCATTTTTTCATATGTCTCTTAGCCAATTGTATGTCCTTTTTGGAGAGGTGTCTATTTAGGTCCTCTGCCCATTTTTAAATTGGGTTCTTTGTCTTCCTTTTGTTGAATTGTATGAGCACCCTATATATTTTGAAAATTAACCTCTTTTCTGAAGTATCATTGGAAATTACGCTATCCTATACAGTGGGTTGCCTTTCCATTTTGATGATTCTATCTTTTGCTGTGCAGAAGCTTTTTAGTCTGATGTAGTCACACGTGTTCATTTTTTTCTTTGTTTCTCTTGCCTTAGGTGATGTATCAGTGAAAATTCTGCTGCATGTGATGTCTGGAATTTTGTTCCCAACATATTCTTCTAGGATTTTTTATGGATTCATGAGTCACATTTAAGTCTTTTATCCATTTTGAGTTTATTCTTGTGTAGGGTGTAAATTGATGGTCTAGTTTCATTTTTTTTTTGCACGTAGCTGTCCAATTTTTCCAACACCATTTATTAAAGAAGCTGTCTTTACTCCACTGAATGCTCTTGCCCCCTTTGTCAAATATTAACTAAGCATAATGACTTGGGTCAATTTCTGGGTTCCTGTTCTGTTTCATTGATCTATATGCCTTTTCTTGTGCCAGTATGGCTTGATAACTATGGCTTTGTAGTATAATCTGACATCTGGTTTTGTGATCCCACCTACTTTGTCCTTCTTTTTCAAGATTGCTGCAGCTATATGGGATTTTTGGTTCTATGCGAACTTTTGAAGTATTTGTTCTAGTACTTTGAAATATGTTGTTGGTATTTTAATGGGGAGTGCATCGAATCTATAGATTGCTTTGGGTAATATGGACATTTTAATGATGTTAATTCTTCCAATCCATGAACAAGGTATGTGCTTCCACTTTTTTATATCTTTTTCTGTTTCTTTTTTTTAATGTCCTGTAGTTTTCTGCAATAGGTCCGTTACTTCTTTGGTTAAATTTCTTCCCAAGTATCTTAATATTTTTTGCCACAATGGTAAACAGGATAGTTTTTTCAGTTTCTCTTTCTGAGTTCTTTATTGGTGTGTAAGAATGCCATTGATTTCTTGATGTTAATTTTGTTTCCTGCTACCTTGCCAAATTCATTTACTAAATCTAGCAGATTTTTTATGGAGTGTTTAGTGTTTTCTATGTATAATATAATGTCGTCTGCAAATAATGACAGTTTTACCACCTTCTTTCCAATTTGGATCCATTTTATTTTTTCTTCATGAAGAAAAATTGCTGTGGTTAAAACTTTCAGTACTATGTTAAATAAGAGTGGTTAAAGTGGATATCCCTGTCTTGTTCCTGTGCTTAAGGGAAAAGCTTTTAGTTTGCTCATTGAGTATGATGTTGGCTGTAGGTCTTTTATTTATGGCCTTTATTACATTGAGGTATGATCCCTCTATTTCCACATTGCTGGGCGTATTTATCAAAAATAAGTGCTGAATTTTGTCAAATGCTTTTTCAGCATCAATTGATATGATCATGTGGTTTATATCTTTAATATTTTTATTTTGTGTATCACATTTATTGATTTGTGAATATTGTACCATCCTTGCATTCCTGGGATAAATCCTACTTGGTCATGGTGATTAATTTTTTTAATGTATTGCTGGATCCGATTTGCTAGTATTTTGTTCAGGATTTTGGCATCTATGTTCATCAGGGATATTGGCTTATTGATTTCTTTCTTTGTAGTTTATCTGGTTTTGGAATTACAGTTATGCTGGCCTCATAAAACAAGTTTGGAAGTCTTCCTTGTTCTTCAATTTTTTGGAATAGTTTAAGGAGAAATGGTGTTAATTCTTCTATGAATCTCCATTAAAATTCTCCCACAAGGCTGTCCAGGCCTGGGCTTTTGTTTGCTGGGAGAGTCTTGATGATATCTTCAATTTCCTTAATTGTTATTTGTCTGTTCAAATTTTCTATCTTTTTCCAGTTCAGTTTGGGGAGACTATGTGTTTCTAGAAATTTTCCCATTTTGCTTAGATTGTTCAATTTGTTGCCATATAATTGTTCATAGTATTTGTTAATGATCCCTTGTATTTTTGTTGTGTCAGTTATTACTTCTTCTCTTTCATTTCTAATTTTGTGTTTTTGGGTTCTTTCTCTTTGTTTCTTGGTGAATCTAATTGTCTATCAATCTTGTTTATCTTTTCAAAGAACCAGCTCTTTGTTTTATTGATCTTTTGCATTGTTTTTGTTTTATTTTATTTTTTTGTCTCTATATTGTTTATTTCTGCTTTGATATTTACTATTTCTTTCCTTCTACTTGCTCTGGGGTTATCTTCATGTTTGCTTTCTAGTTCTTTAAGTTGTGAGGTTAGATAGTCACTTAAAATTTTTTCTTGTATATTGAGGTAGGCTTGCAGTGCTATGAACTTCCCTTTCAGAACTGCTTTCACTGCATCCCACAGATTTTGTGTTGTTTTGTGTTCATTTTCATTGGTTTCCAGGAAGTTTTTGATTTCTTTCTTGATCTCCTTGGTAACCCATTCATTGTTTAATAACATGCCATTTAGCCTCCATGTGTTCCAGTGTCTTTTCATGTTTTTCTTGCAATTGATTTCTAGTTTTATGCCATTGTGATCTGAGAGATGCTTGATATGATTTTAATCTTCTTGGACTTGTAGAGACATAGTTTATGTCCTAACATGTGGTCTATCTTTGAAAATGTCCCATCAGCACTTGAGAAGAATATGAATTCTGCAGTTCTGGGGTGTAATTCTCTGTAGATATCTATTAAATCCATTTGATCTAGTGTATTATTTAGAGTCTGTGCTTTCTTGTTAATTTATATCTAGAGGATCGATCCAGTGATGTCAGTGGGGTGTTGAAGTCCCCTGCTGTGATTGTATCACTATCTAATTCTCCTTCAAAGTCCTCCAGAACTTTTTAAATATATTTTGGTGCTCCTATGTTGGGTGTATACATGTCTACCAAGGTTATATCTTCCTGTTGGATAGATCCTTTCAATGTTATGTAATTTTGACTCTAGTTATGGCCTTCTTTGTCTCTAGTTATGTCCTTCATTTTGAAATCTATTTGATCAAATATGAGTATTGCTACCCCAGCTTTTTTTCCCTTTTAGTTTGCTTCAGAGATTTTTTTCTAACACTCCACTTTCAACCTGTGTGAGTCTTTTGTGGTGATGTGGGTCTTTTGTAAGCAACATATATATGAGTCATGCTTTCTTATCCAATCAGCTACTCTGTGTCTTTTGAAAGGAACATTCAATCCATTTACATTTAAGGTTATTATTGATATATACTGATTATTAATTGACATTTTTATTTATTGTGGTTATATTTTTCTTCCTATTTCTTCTACTAATTATAGCAGTCCTTTTGACATTTCTTGCAGTGCTGGTTTGGTGCTAATATATTTCCTTAACCTATGTCCAGGAAGCTCTTTATTTCACCTTCTATTTTAAATGATAGCCTTGCTGTATACAGTAGTCTTGGATTCATATTCTTGCTTTTCATGACCTTGATTACTTTATGCCATTCTATTCTGGCCTGTAGTGTTTCTGTTGAGAAGTCAGCTGAAAACCTTATGGGGGTTCCTTTGTAGGTAACCTGTTGCTTATCTCTTGCTGCCTTTAGGATTCTCTCTTTGTCTTTAATTTTTGGCATTTTAATTATTATTTGTCTTGGTGTGGGTCTGTTTGTATTCTTCTTACATGAAGCTCTCTGTGCTTCTTGAACTTGAATGCCGTCTTCCTTCACCAAGTTAGAAAAGTTTTGTCAGTGTTTCTTCAAATACATTCCCTAACCCTTGCTCATTTTGTTCTTTTTCTGGAACTCCTATGATGCAAATGTTGTTACCTTTTCAGTGGTTCCACAGTTCTGTTAAGCTGTCTTTCTGTTTAATTGTTTTTTTTTTCCCTTTTGGTTTTCTAATATATTGATTTTTTATACCCTGTCTTCTAATTTACTGATCTGGTCCTCAACTTCCTCTGTTCTGCTGGTTATTCTTTCCAATGTGTTCTTTATTTCTGCTATGTCATCCTTCATTTCTACTTGGTTTGTTTTCAATGTTTCTATGTCTTTACTCATGGTGTTGAGCTCCTTTTCATGCTGTTGAGCTTCCTCAAGATCATGGCTCTGAACTCTACCTTTGATAACTTGCTTAACTGCATTTTATTTATCTCATCTTCAATAGAGCTCTATTGTTATTTCATTTGGGATTTGTTTATTTGTTTCACCATTTTTGCTGTGTCAGTGGGTTTTGGAGACTGCCAAATCTTCCCTGCGCATGTTCACATTCTGCTCTTTGTGGCTCCCTCTGCTGGGTTTGGATGAGTGTGGGAGAACCCATGTTAAAAACCACTGTCAAGATTTACTTTCCTGGGTAGATTTGCAAACCCAGGAAAGGTTCAGTTATCCTCTAGGTTTTTGCCTAAAGGCTAATAGTCTCAATTACTTGATGAGCCTTGGGTCGTAGCCCTCATCTGAATGAAAAAGTCCCTGAGGTGTTCAGCATAAGAGGATTTCCAGAGGTGGGGCAAATGCTGGTTGTTAATAAGCCTCAAATTGCATTTTTCTCATTTCTGGGTGAGGTTACATCTCAGGGATGGGGCTGCTACTTCTTCCCAAAGTTCCAGCAAGGGCCTCTTCAAGCAAAATGGCCACTGTCCTGTGTGCTGTGACTCAGAAGAAACCCTCAGCATCTTCTGAATCCAAAGTGTCCCCACTCAGTTTCAATGCAGTCTTCCCTCCTTCTGCCAGACCCCAAGGTGAGTTGCTGTAGCTAATTTAGTGCTTTGTGCCAACTCTCTGTACTGTGGAGCCAGCTTGGGATTTTAACCCCAAGGGAGCTGCTCACAGCTAAAACATCTCCTGTCCCTGGGCTCCCAGCCTACCCTCTGGTGCCTCTGCAGACCTACCAGGCTTGATTCAGTGTCTTTTTTTACCTGTCCCTGGTTATATGTGTCCTCTCCAGCTGCTTTTCTGTTGCTTTTTTCCTGATAATTTGTCTTTATTTTAGTTGCAAATCTAGTTAGGTCTTGGGAGATGGTCTGTGTAGCTTCCATTCATTGTGCCACCATTTTGGAATCTCTCAACTCATACATTTTTGAACACACAAATTCCACAGTGTCAAATAATTTTGGATAATTTTTTTTAATTCTTACCTGAGGATATTTTTTTCCATTGTTTTTCAAATAGAATGGGAGGGAGGCAGGGAGCAGGAGAGAAAGAGAGAGAAGCATCAATGTGAGGGAGACACATTGATTGCTTGCATCCCAGGAATCAAACCTTTGACTATTTAGTCTATGGGCAACTCTCTAACTGTTAAGCCAAACCAGCCAGTGCAATTTTGGATGACTTTTAACTTTATGAACTCATTCCCAAATTCATCAATAGACTCAAGACTCTTGAAGCCTACTCGGCTAAACTTTTATGTCTCAGGCAACAGAATGTTCCTCTTTATTTCTCTTTCCCAGACATAGTGACCATTTGACCATTAAATAGATATTAATTATTTAATCCTTAGGAAAGAAATGATAACACTTTTATGTGTCTTATGTGAGTTGTTTTATATATATATATATATATATATATATATATATATATATATATATATATAAAATCTGTGATCTTCACATGTAGGTTTTCAGTGTTACTTTAAGCAGTCTTTTTGAAGTTCACTAATTTACAACTATTATGACTTCTGTCCTGTCATTTAAGTCATGAGGTTTCATCTTTCTCTAAATTAAGGGTCACCTGAGTACACTTGGAGCAGTTCTTGGAAAGGATTTATGGATTACTCATGTAGAAATAAAGTACTTAGATTATAATGTCTTTGGAGGTGATGTGGCAGTCTCAGCCTCTGGCTTCCCTCGGTGAAGTTATTATGAAAGTGGATTCAAGTTCATAAATGATGAACCTCAGCCTTTTTGTCACCATAAGTCTCTATACCCACTTTGCTCATGGATAATGTCACTGGCATTGTGGAATTCTGCTCTTCCATGGGCATAGCTCATATATACTGGCTCGTACACCTAACATGGAAACACTACCTGTTGTTTTATCTAATAGTTAGGTATAGTTCCCTCTATCTTCATCTCAATTTATTTGTATATACCTCACCCCTTATATTTAAAATATAGACTTTTGCAGATGTCTTATTCTTTTGAGGTATTACTTTGACTAGGTTGCATTCCCCAGTTGCTCAACTAAACATTGAGTTAGGTTTTTCTCTGAACATATTTTGTGGATGTGATTAAACTATATAATCATTGATTTTAAGGAGGGAAGATCATGCTAGACAACCTAGATGGTCCTGTTTTAACCAGGTGAAAGGCCTTAAGAGCAGGTCTAAAGTTTCCCTAATTAAGAAATGTTGCCTATGGGCAATATGATTCAGCCTATGCCAGTCCTGACAGTCACATAAATCGATTTCTTGTAATTGAAAACTGATATAAGCTGTATTTTGATTAAAAAGATAATAACATAATCAATAAAGTGAAATTTATTTTTTACACAGTTTATAATAAGAGAGAAAACATTAAACATGCCCAATTTTCAATTAGTTTTCTATTACTGTTTTAAAATATTGCCACAAAATTAGTGACAAAAAACAACACAGGTATACTGTCTTCCAGTTTTGAAGATCAGAAGTCTAAAATAGATCTTATTGAGCTAAAATCAGAGTGTCCACATGGCAGAGTTCCTTCTGGAGACTCTAGGAGAAAATACTTCTCAAGTTTAAAAATGCTTCATTTGTACATGTTCCCAAGTGAAATTAAATGTGGTACTGCACTGGTCTGAATTATTAGGGAAGAAAGTAAATATCTGTTATTTTAAAGACTGACTCCTCTCCCTTTCTTCAATATTATAAAAAACCCCAAATTTTGTAATTCAGAAAAATGGAGGAAGAGACATGTCCCATGTATTGCCCCCATCCCTGGGACTGCCACTCTCAAGCTACTGTGGGCCACTGGAAAGCTAACAGGGCCAGAGACTGTGGCATTGCACTTTTCCTACAGAAGGTTTGCCAATTAAATTGATTGTTTTAGTGCTTCAAAGCCAGGTATTGATTATATGGGCAAAATTGAATTTTAAATTTAAATGTTCTTCCATACAGTTTAATGGTTATATTTATTTATTTGGATTATTAATATAATTATTATTTGTTAAAAACTGAACCAAAACATAAACATGTGAAGGTTTAAAAGTACATTGTTTACAAAAGCGTTCTGGGAAAAATGTATTACTTGATCATATTTTCCCTGAAATTCTTCCATCCACAGATGTGACAAGGTCAGCACCATTCCTATTCGATATTTTTATTTAGAGGTTTAAGCACTGAGAAATTTTATTCTCAGAAATACGTGAAAAGGAGTAGAAGGGGCTTTCCTATAACAATGACACTCATTTCTTCAAAGAATTAGGACATATGTTACAGAGTGATTTACCTTAAAAACTGTTTTATAATCATTTGTTTACTGACAACTCAGTTGGATATTTCTTCCAGTTTTTCAAAGAAGTCAGTATAAAAACTGTCTTTTGTAAAAGGTTTTGTTATCCATTCATTAGTCTTTTACCATTTAAAAGTGGAGATAAATATCTAGGTTTTTTGTTGTTGTTGTTGTTTTTTATCCTCACCTGAGGACATTTTTGCATTTATCTTCAGATAGAGCGGGAGGGAGACAGGGAGAAAGAGAGAGAAACATCAATGTGAGAAAGACATATCGACTGGCTGCCACCCACACTACCCCAACAGGGGCCAGGGGACAAACTGCAATCGAAGTACGTGACCTTAGCAGTAACTGAACCCCGGACTCTCTGGTCCATGGGCTGATGCTCTAACTGCTGAGCCAAACCATTGATCCCTTTGTTTCACATCCTGGGGATTTCAACACTCAGGGGCAATGCACCAAGGTCAAGTTCAGGAAGCTTGAAAGAAGAAATTTGTGGGAGAAAGATCCCTTTGACAGGGAAGAGTCAAAAGAGAAACAGCAAGAATTAGAAAATAGTTATTCAAACTTGACATTTGAAAATGGCAAAATTATCTTCCTGGCCGGAGTACTCTTCATAAAGTTTTCTCTTAATCTCAGGAGTTAGCAAACCTCAGATTGAAATTAGAAGACTAAATGGCAAATTAACCATATCAATTTTATTTTCTGTGAAGTTAAATCTCCAAATGTATTTTATAGTTCAATCCATTCTGTTTTGAAGTGTCTCTATGAAAATCATCTCAACCCTAAATTGTAATTCTAAAATAGATATGTAGATGGTTACATTAAGAGATTGTTACCTCAATCTCTGGCTGCATTTTAAGTACTGAACTCAACACAGAAGAGTTGGTTAGTAATAGAACTAGGTCTGACCTCACAGGTGGCCCAGGAGCAACTACATAAGGGAAAGAAAGCCTGTGGGGTTCAGAGAAGCACTACAGACCAAGGAAGATGGAGGACCTCTGAAAGGTCAGATCCTTTTTGTTTTAACAGAAATTTTTATTTCTCTACCTTTCCTACATCTTGCAGACTATACGAGCAATCACACTTACGAAAAGACAACCACACACAATCACTGAAGGGATTTGTCTATGAAATGAGTCTTTCCATCACTTGATGGGCTTGAGAACATATATTAATAAGACTGTATGCATAAACTTAGCTCCACCAACCATCTTCACAAAAATGCAGACATAAATCCTGTTGGAGAATTCCCTTTAGAGATGCAGTATAGCTCCGGCGGCAACAGCATCTGGGAGACATGGAACTCCTCAGTGACTGTCGAACTTTCTGGGACTGTTGAACTTTAACCTAGTGCTTGGCTGACTACCCAGAAAACCAGAATGCCTCTCAAACACAAAGGGCATGTCCCAGGAAGACTGATGCATGTATAGAGTATAATAACTGCCTGATGTTTTTTCTTTTAGCTTTTCTTTCAACTTACTAATGTATTGTTCTTTTTAGAAGCCCACACAACTACCTGCCATCTGGTTTTATTATTAACCCCCTTTAAAAAGGGACCCAGGCACTGGCTGGGTTAGGCTTAGCAGTTGTACCGTCAGCCCACTGACTGAGTCTCCGGTTTGATTTTGATCAAGGGTACAAACCTCTGTTGCGGTTTGTCCCTGGCCAGGTCACATAGGAGGCAGCCAGTTGATGTGTCTCTCTCACATGGATGTGTGTGTGTGTGTCTCTCTCTCTTAATCTTTCTCTCTCCTCCTCCCTCCCACTCTATCTGAAGATAAATGGAAAAAATATCCTCAAGTGAGGATTTAAAAAAATAAATATAAAAGAACCCTGTACCGGGGAGGGTGTGAATTCTTCCTGGCTCTCCACCACTGGAAGCAGCTGCTTTGCCCATTTATGTAAGTTTCTCCTATTAAAAGTCTGATGAATTAGAATAGAACCACATATCACATCTTTGGAATTCATCCTGAATTTAGGCTTTTGGGGTTCTTTCCAACATATATGTATCCTTGGGATTAAGGCATTTGTATAATTTCCACTTGTAAGCGTTTAAAAGGACATGCTGGTTTAAAGTTCAGTTTCGTCTGCCTGGCCAGTGTGGCTCAGTGGTTGAGCATTGACCATTCACCAAGAGGTCACTGGTTCGATTCCTGGTCAGGGCACATGCCCAGGTTGTGGGCCCAGTCCCAAGTGGGGGGCATGCAGGAGGAAGCCAATCAGTGTTCTCTCTCATCGATGTTTCTATCCCTCTCTCCCTCTCTCTTTCTCTCTCTCTAAAAATCAATAAAGAAAAAAAAATATTTTTAAAGTTCTACCCCATTGTTACAGAATGATCAGAGCTGTGGAGGTTGCGGATAAAGCACCTTGTGCCCTTCCACGTAAACTCCTTCAGTGATATTCTGGTAACACTGATTTCCAGTCATCTTACCATTTCAGCTATAGCCATGCAGGGTCGTTGCTGAGGTTCTTTGTATGACATTAGGCATCGTTAACTGGCTATCACTGAACTGTTATATCAATATTAATACATAAATAATTTTGAAATACTGGGCAATTATTTATAAGTAGATAAGACCATTTGCATTGTTAAGATTCTTTCAGGTAATTAACTTTGCATGAAGGAAAAGACTTTAACAGGTAATAAGGCATTGCTTTTATTTTATTGTTTTTAATTTAATAACATAATTTTTCAAGACTCAAATAGATTGTTAATTTTCTTTTTAATGTTTTTATCTGCAGCTATAAAATGGAAAATGAAGTTAAGAGCCCTACACTTCACCATCAATAACTCTTAGTACTATACAAACTCATACTATCATTTTTTAAAAAACTATGTCTTTATTTGTATTTTAGAGAAATAAAATAGGAAGAGGGAGAAAGAGAAAGAGAGAGACATAGATATGAAAGAGAAACATTGATCGCTGCCCCCTGCACACTGCCTTCTGAGGATCGAGACCGCAACCCAGACATGTGCCCTGACCAGGAATCTGTCCGGTGACCTTGTGGTGCACAGGATGACACTCAACCAACTGAACCAACTGGAGAGGGCCATCACACTAATACTATCTTAATTCCATCTCTATAAATGTTCATTCTCTCTCTCTCTCTCTAGCTTTCTGGCTCTCTTTCTGCCTCAGGCTAAGTTCCACTTTCAATTACAAGAATTAATTCAACTGCCAGGGCTGATTGAGTGTTCAGAAGTAATAGCATATCCAAAACAAGGTTACCTTTCTCTTTCCTAAGGTACAAATTGTCAACAGATAATATGAGTTCAGGATTAATTAAAGGTATGCCATTTAAGTCAGCTCTGGACAAGATGAGAGTTTGAATCATTACCAGGTAAATATATGGTTTTACTTCATCCTGGAGGGAGAAAAAGGAATTAGGTTAAGATTAATGCATCTTTCCTAATGGCATGACATGTGGACTGCAAAAGAAGCTCATAAGTAGTAATAGCATGGGTTTAAATATATTTTGTTACCTTGGATAACTAATATTCCCTCATACAAGAAACCTATAAGATAACACAAAGATAAAAAAGAAAAATAAATAACCACGGCAGAAGCCTCTACTAATTTAGCAGCAACCAAAATGTTTTAGGATAAAGGGGCGTTCTTTGGTAACATGGTCTAAAAGGATGTTTATTTGGGTAAAAAGTAAACGTACATTTAGTATGTTGTTGCAAAGTCTCCTTATTAGTTGTGAAAATAAACAAAATCCTCCCAAATGAGAACAAGCCAAAGATATTTATCAGAGCTCGACAATGGCAAGGGAGTCAGCCACCTTCACTGGCATCTTGCAGACACTAAAAGCCAGGCAGAGGAGTGGGGAAATGTTGTCGTGGGAAGAAAAATGGAAAGCATCACGTTTGTCCTGATGGGAGGTTGTCACGGGGAATCTGGAAGTGGGCTAACTAGAAGTGGGGCATTCCATGGAATTGATTAAGGCACACAATTGGGTTTATGTAGTTGGTCCTACATTGGAGCTGGAGAGAAAATTAGGGAGGCTGTCACCTATCTACGAATTTCTTACACTTCAGGGCCAAATGTTGCAGAAGTTGTGGGTTAATGATCTCTCTTTATGTATGGGGTGGCCATTCCCTATTAGTATATTTAATCTCTCATTGAAACTGCTTCAGAGTAACAGGTAATAAGGATTTAGGAAGATCGCAGAGTGCTTAATCTCTGCTTCCTGCACATGGCAATTGTTCCAAAAAAAAACATCCTTCATTCAAGCGACATTTATAACACTGTTCCAACTCCCACAGATTATCAGATAGGTTCAGGAGGCAAAACTGGAATCCAGAGTTACTCAGTAACATATTTGCACTTGGAACAAAGAGAGAGCAACCCTCAACGAAGAAAACAGCAGAATGTGAAACTTGGAGTTGACCATATCTATACCTCAACAGCTGTGGCAGAGGCCCATCTGAGAAACAGGGCTGAGAGCCAGGGGAGAGTAGAGATGGGAAATCAGTAGAAAGAACTTCTGAAAACAGAAAGTACCTGTTTTTGTGAAATACAAAACCAAGCAGTAAACATGCCTTCCTTGAGATTTTGCACAAGAGCTAATTGATTCTCCTTGTCTGGCAAACTGTTTCTGTGTCTGTTACTTGCAGTCAAATGAATCCTGATTATTACTCATTAAGCATTTATGAAGATCCTCTTATGTATCTGGCACTGAGGCATATAGTGCTGGTGTCCCCTGATATTTTTGTCTTTTCTCTTTAAGGCACATGGGGACCACACTTCCACCTCCCATCCCTTTGCAGTTGGGCAGAGTCACATACCATGCTCTGGGAAATGACATATGAGCTAAAGTGACATGTGTCATTTCTGAACTGAGACATTTAAATTCTGAAGCAATTATCTCATCTCTTGTGTTCTGTAAAATACTATGGAAGAGGCCTCATGTCATTTCAGTGACAGTGGGTGATGATCAGTAATGAGGCTGAAAGGTCACTAAACACTGGAAAGTGAAGATAGATTAGAGTTCGGACTTCACCCTGGAGGTATGCAATACTCAGAAGATATTTTTGATTATATATTCTGTTCATAAAAATATGCTAGTGACAATAGAAAGAGATTGCATCCTTTTAAGCAGGGAGTTGGTGTGGTCAGATGTGTTTTTAAAGGATCACTCTGGGTACCTTGTGTAGGACAGATTGGAGAGAAGAGCAGGTTAGAGGAAGAGATCAATCCAAAAAGCTTATAATCTGCATGAGACAGAAAAAGTTACTATAATTTCCTTTACTGATTTTCCATACACAACATGTTCTTTGGGTTCTAAAGGCTGGTGAGTGAAAGAGAAAAATAATACTGTTCCCTAAAATGCATAAAGTTTGTAATTAAAAAAAAATAGTTATGTGCCAGCCTGCTTATAATTTAATTTTTATGCCTGAGAGTACCTTCTATAAGCACATCCTAGCAACCCATAAAACAAATAAATTGAACCAGAATAAAACCTATAAGACATTAGAACTATAGCACCAGATTAAACACATTACTACAAAATTTAAATATGCAATTTTATATCTACAAGCACATTAAGTTGAAAGAAACTTTAACTAAATTTATGTAAATTAATCAATAAAATATGCTTCGGTATGCAGCATTTTGGGGACGTATTGAGTATTCTTGTAAAGAACACGGGTAGAATGCCTCAGGAAAGATCTGTTCTTTACACATTTCCTTTATAACGTGCAGAAGAAATAATGAAGAGTGAGTGTGTCTTCCTCTTCAGCGTGATTTTGCTTTACATAAATAAAACTCTTGGTGAATAAAAGTAAAGAACCAAAATTTATCATTTTTATAGTTATTTTTCTTTCTTTATAAAAACAAGTTCTTGTATATACAAAGAATTTATACAAGTCAACACCAGGAAGACAAATAATTCAATTAAAAATGAGCATCCTGACTGGTTTGGCTCAGTGGTTAGAGCATTGGCCCATGGACCAGAGAGTCCTGGATTCGGGTTCCGCTAAGGGCACATACTTCGGTTTCGGCTTGTCCTCGCCCCAGTTGGGGTCGTGTGAATGGTGACCAGTTGATGTGTCTCTCTCACATCTATGTTTCTCTCTCTCTTTCCCCCTCTCTCCCTCCTGCTCTATCTGAAGATAAATGCAAACATGTCCTCTGGTGAGGATAAAAAAAAAAAAGGCAAATGACCTGAATAGACACTTCTCCAAAGGGGACATACAGATGGCCAATAGACATGAAAAAATGCTCAAGGTCACTAATCATCAGGCAGATGCAAATTAAAACTACGATGAGATATCACCTCATACCTGCCAGAATGGCCACCATCAATGAATCAACAGAAAAACAAAATGTTGGCCAGGATGTGGAGAAAGGGAGCCCTAGTGCACTGCTGGTGGTGGTGCAGACTGGTGCAGCCACGATGGAAAGCAGTATGGAGTTTCCTCAAAAAATTAAAAACGGAACTGCCATTTGAGTCAGTGATTTCCATTTCTGAGAATATAGCTTATCCTGAAACAGAAATTCAAAAGAATATATGCACCCTTATGTTCATAGCAGCTTTATTTGCAATAGCTAAGATCTGGAAACAGCCCAAGGGCCCATCAGTAGATAAGTGGATAAAAAAGCTGTGGTACATTTACACAATGGAACACTATGCAGCTGTAAAAAAAAGAAGGACCTCTTACATTTTGTGATAGCATGGAGGAACCTGAATTATTATGCTAAGTGAAATAAGCCAGTGAGAGAAAGACAAATACCACATATCTCACTTATATGTGGAATCTAATGAACAAAATGAATTGACAAACAAAATAAAACTGGAGGCATGAATACATGGAACAGAACGACAGCTGTCAGAGGGGTGGGGGTGAGGCAAAATAGACAAAAGAAGGTGAAGAGATTAGTCAAAGAACATATATGCATAACCCAAAGACAAGACAGCAGTGTGGTGATGGCCAGAGAGCGAGGGGGGTGGGGGCTGGGCAAAGAGAGGAAAATGGGGAAATCTGTAATAGTGTCAACAATAAAATTAAACTAATAAAAACATTTCTGTCATAAAAACTCTTTTGAACACAATGGGATTAATGTTTTATCTTTTTTTTTTTTTTTTTTTTATCACCAGTTGGTTAGGAAAAAAAAAACAAAAACAAAGCTGTTTTTAAAAATAAATTAATAAGTAAAAACAAGATTGAGCTAAAGAGACAATTTAGAGAAATAATAGTCTTCTAACAGCCAGCTTGCAGAAACTAAAACCATGTGAAATAATGTACAAAGCTGTTTTGACACTTTTGTAAATCAAAATGTAAGATAAATAGAAATATATTAGAGATGGGTGTATAGATGTCGCTGTTGAAAATCACTGATTATAAACAAGAGAGTTATGATCTCTGCTTGTGCGGTTGTTTGAATCCAGCATACTAGTAATGAAGATAACACATATGTTAACACAAGAAGCGTTCGAGGATGGGTGCACAGAGTTGGGGAGAATCATTCAACCCCCTATTCCCTGCATCATATGCATACATAAGCTGAACCAGCTTCCAAAGAAAAGCTAAAGATCCAAAAATTGACTCTGAACAAGCTTGATGCAGTTGGGCAACCTAAATGACTATTTTTGATGTTCTCTGTGACTATCTCATTTACATTCTATGGTGTTTGCTTTTATTTCATTTTTTAATGGATTAAACAATGCATAAAAATCTGCAGAGCTCTGCAGAAAATGTGAATGCAGAGGTTTTATACTACAGCAAATCCTATTACTTTTCTCATGGTTTCAGGTTTTTTTTGTTTAGAGTTCTGAGTGTGTGTGTGTGTGTGTGTGCGCACACGTGCATGTGTGTGCTAATTTCACTACGTTCATTTCAAGGAAAAAAAGTAGACAATTGACATAGCAAAGATATTTGCATCTAGTGTCAACTAGCTTCTATTTAAACTAACAAAAATCCAAATGGCTTGTGAGAATGGTAGGAACATTGTTTAAGAAAAAACAACTAAGAAATGTAGAACGACATTTAGACATGAATAATACACATGTACATAAAGTAGAGAATAATATTCAGCTCTGTTCCTAAAAGCATATGATCGTCTTTTCACACTTCTAAGATCCTACAAAGCAGTGCTGATTTCATCATTTTATTATTCACTATCCACATTGCTTAGATTTGTGTTCTGCAAAATTATTTTGCTTGGATGGCTTTAACAAATAAAAGAAACTTTCAATTCACCACTCTAATTATCATAGCATTTTAGCGACTCATTGAAAACCAAACCAAACAAAACCAGATTCGGTGAGTGGTTTGCAAAGGGACTTTACGTTTCATGTGCTTTTACTGCAGACTTGACAATCTGCCTGTGTGTGTCCACTGAACTTTCCAGTTCAACAGCAACTTTGAATTTATGGAAAGACCAGACACTGGGAAAATAAAATAGAACTTAATTATTAAAACTCACAGAAGAAAGGAAGCACATTTAAGTTCATGACAAAGTGGTGTACCAAAAGGATGGATACCAGTGTCCTTATTAGGAGAACCCAATGGCAGATGACAACTTCTGAGGAATTGGTGACCTCACATCTCAGATAGCTTTACATCCTAATCTCCAAATATACCTGTGCACCCACAGCTTAAGCCATTTTATTTGTCAGGTTGTCTGGACATATGCCAGGTACCAGCTAACCTAGGCCTGGCGTACTTCATTTATCACGATTATACATTATGCAGTTTGACTAAAGGGTACAGCATAGGTCAGTGCATTTAGGCATAACAGTAGGTTTCATTAATCATGCTCAGCCACTGCAGGATACAGAATTCTCCCTTGAGTTTATATGTGTGCTTAGGGCTGGAACTGAACTACGGAACTAGAATTAAGGTCACTTACTCCCATGTATCCCAAAGCTCAGGAGATCAACTCTGCAACCCTTGAAATATCTTTTTCTATAAAAAAGGTAGTATTTTACCCTCTGTTTCACTCCCATGCTTGTATCTCAGTCCATTCTGGATTTGAATAAGGGAAAAATAGAGTGCTATTTATTAGTTTCCTATAACAGTCTGGGTAACGCTGGCTGCTTTAACAGAAGACCCTCAATTAAAGTAGATTACAGATTAACATTTTCTTTTTTTCTCATGGACAATATTCAAGTAAAGACATTCCTGGTCAGTGGTTGGCTTTCTCAATATGGTAACTCAGGAACTTGGCTTCCTTCTCTCTTACAACTCCAACCTCCCATAGTGTCTCAGAGTTCTCTATTTTCAATTTATAAATGTGAAAAGAACTCAAGGATTTGGAGAGATTTATCAGGTCCAATCCTGGGCAGTGGGGCACATTAACTAGGACTCAGTCACATGAAAATGTAGTGAGGTTGTGTATCCATGAATAAGAGAAAATAACTTTGGTGAAGAGCTATCAACCTCTGTTTTAGCTTTTCAAAATCCAACTTTGTGGAACATAGACTTGGAAGACTATATAGACCTTATATTACATAAAGTTCCTCACAACACATTTTGTTGTTATTAACATGCCTGACTGTGCCTATTACAATGCCCCGTGTACTAATAAGTTTCTTGGACCAATGACCTTCAAAATGGGGCTGAGGTAAGGGGATTGTTATACACATATCCCAAAAAACCTACATTCAAGTCTTCTAAGAAGGTCTGCATTATATGAATATAAAGAAACATGGTAACATACCCTTAGATCAGTATAAGACCCTATTTACAATCCATTTCTCTGTATATATATTTTATTTTATAAGATAGCATACGTTCTTATATATAAAAAGATGTTTTCGCCCTGGCCGGTTTGGCTCAGCGGTTAGAGCCTCGGCCTGCGGTCCTGAGAGACCCGGGTTCGGTTCCCGCTAAGGGCATGTACCTCGGTTGCAGTTTGTCCCCTGCCCTGGTCGGTTGTGTGGATGGCAGCCACTCGATGTGTTCCTTTCACATGGATGTTTCTCTCTCTCTCTCTCTCTTCCTCTCTCTCCCTCCCACTCTACCTGAACAAAAAATGGAAAAATGTCCTCGGGTGAGGATTTAAAAAAAAGATGTTTTCAACTATCCAACAGAAATTGTAGAAACTATTAAATATCTACATATATCATTTCATAGTTGAGTAATGATAATTTTTCATTTTAAAATTAATTACAAAGCCCTGGCCAGTTTGGCTCAGCAGTTAGAGCATCGTCCTGCAGACCAAAGAGTTGTGGATTTGATTCCCGGTCAAGGACATGTACCTGGGTTGCAGGTTTGATCTCAGGGCCCCAGTTGGGGTTGTACCGGAGGCAACGGATCAATGTGTCTTTCTCACATCAACGTTTCTCTCTCTTTCTGTCTCTCTCTCCCCCTCTCCATCCCTCACTTCCACTCTATCTAAAAAAATCAATTGAAAAATATCCTTGGGTGAGGATTAACAACAAAAAAAAGACAACAACAAACAAACAAAAATTAATTACATCATTTTGTCCATATGTATTAAATGGAGTTTGTGTTGATCTGTTTCCTCCTCCCCACTTTTCCACCTTCCTCTGTTCATTTGGCCCCCTGATGCCATATTGTCTGGTGGTTCGGACTTACTTCCCAACATAGACTTACCACTTACCATTACCATGATGTTATTAAGTATCACTAATGTAAATTATAAACCTGTAATTACATGTTAACTTTTGCTTGCTTGTTAAAGTGTAATGTACAATCCATAGTAATATGGATTATTATTTCCCTAACTTCCTAAGTTCTTCTGCCCTAATCTATCTGCTACACATCATTCATCATTCATTACTGGGAGTGTACTTTTGGGTACCCCGTTGGGAATACATTAAATGAAAATCATGCCTCCTTGGAGTTGACCAATGTGAGAGACTTGTAAATTGCTATAATTAAGAGACTCTAAAATACAGTAAATAAATGTAAAAATTGATCTCTCTTTACAGTAGTAGTAAACAGGTAAGAAGTCCAGCCTTGTATGGCTGTCCTACTAAAATAATATTACAATTATAATATATAATATTAATACATATATATATTCCTTCTTTTCTTTTTTTTTATATTAGAGTATTGGCTTTATCTGCATGACCAAAAACAGACAACTTTTTGTAAGATCTCTGTACAAATTTGCCAATAACAAAAAATTACATTCATCTGAAAAAAAACATAGTACTGAGATGGGAAGCTCACTGCCCATTGTATGATACCATCTTTTGCTTTAACCCTAGTATTATTTCTATATTACTTATTAAACCCAAACCAAGGAGATATATAAAATACGGACAAACTACATTAACCTGAGGAGTTTTAACACTTACAAAATAACATGTCATTCATGTTACCCATTAGTGTCCCAGTATGTCCTACCTAAAGAGTACCCAGATAAATGTTTTTCTCACATGTGAATACAAAGTTTATATCCATTGCATTTCCTAGGAACTCAGAAATTTATGTTTTGCCGTACAAGAAACAGGCCATGCAGCCCTCCTGTAGATCGTGTATAGTGTAGCCTAAATGTGTTTGCTGCAATGAATTCATCATTTCCTTGTATGGCATAAATCTAAAATTACTTATTCATTTTGTTGTTTAATAATTTTTTAAAAGTAGAAAAATCAACCCCCTTGGCAGTGATGAATTTAAAAATATGTGTTTAAATGAAAAATGTATGCAATGTTGATGAGAACTGTGTTACTTGCAAAATGTAAGGGCTGTAGTTTTGTCACTAGCCATATGAAAACAGATGTATCAAAGCTTTGAAAAAGGGAAAAAATGAAATACTCTCTACCATGGCGTGAAGCCCAGAGGAAAGATGTTTCCAACAGCTTCATGATTACATGTAGAGGACAGAACGTTTAACCCAAGCAAAGTAATATTAACTAGGTTCAGAAGATTTAACAAGAGTACAGTTTTCCCCAGACACCTCATTAACGCAGCTTTGTGAACAATGTTCACCTCACAGTTTCACAAATATCATCAGCCCTGCATGGATATTCACTCTCCATAGGAGATGGTTGTTACCTCTTAGAGACTACTGAGAAAATAGTCATAGAGGAGAGAAAGAGAAAGATGTAATTAAACTCCTATAAATTCCTCTTTTTCATATGAGCTTAGTTTCCTGGCTATTTTTGTGGTTAAAATAACTCTAGGGAAAGAAAATTTCTTGAAACAATAAAAATGAGCAATTTAGGTTTCAAATTGTATAACTCACAATACAGCTTTTTTTCTTCTCTCTCTTTCACTATTTTTTTTTAATATAATCAAGGCTTAAAACATATTTATGTCTTACAACAAATAATGACTCCATGAAATTATATTTGAGAATTTCAAAGTCATTTCAGAAGAATTAATTCAGTTGTTCCACATATTGTCTGGAAAGCCTAAGTCATATCATTAAAAAGCTCAGCTTAATTGCTTTGAAAAAACATGTTTGACATCATATTTAATCTTTCAGATATTTTCACATTTCATTCTCTGTACCTCAGCTTCTACAATGACTCATTTCTTTCTCTCTCTTTGAATTCCTTCTATTAGAATTTAAAGCATTAATACTAAAACCTTTTAACATTTCTGGAGTAGCATATGATTATCTATACATTCATGATTTTGTCTAATCAGAATCTAAGTTAGTCTTGAATACACAGAAAAACACACAGATCAGCCCTATCAGCAAAGAATTCCAAATTTAACTTAGAAGACAAGAGCAAAACAAACAAAAAAAATGGGTTATGATGTCCTGGTTAGTCCTAGAATTATGGCAAAGATGAAGGATGCTGATGGCCAAGGGAGGCTTGAAAGAAGTGATTTGAACTGAGTCTTAAAGATTGATGAGATTATGGTCAGACAGAGACGAAAGCTAATTTATTATGTTGAATTGTTTTCCCACATCTTGGATGATAAATATTGTTGTTGTTTTTTTACCACCTTCAACTTTCTCATTTAGGTTACATTGGGCACATAATAAGAGTATGCAGAATGTTATAAGAAAGATTCCACCAAATCTTACACTGGTCTGTTATGAGTTTGGAATGAGGTATTACACTTGAGAGAGAGAGAGATCATTGAATTTTGCTTACCAATCCAAAATTTTTAAGTTTTAGAGAAAATTTGCTTCAACTTTGCCATAACTATCAGTGGGTCATTTGAAAAGGGAAGGGAAGGTAATGAAACATTTTTCGTATGACAACGCCCAGGTGCAAAGGCAACATTCCTGCCAGTTCATCAGGTTAGAGGGAGGGTTCAACAAGGACTTGACCATGCTGGCTTGGAAGGTGAATAAAGCAAGGCACATAAGGGTTTTTGTGAGGACTCTACAGTTTGAGTATTGGTAAGGTATGGGTGAGGGGTAATTATTCTGTTGGACTTTCTTTGCTTTGATTTCTCTGACATCAAAATAATATCAACATGGGAAAGTAATCTCAAAATTAGTAGGCACTTACAAGTTATTGCTTAGATCCTGCCCAGTGAGGGGTATGCTCAAGTGAGCTAAGAAAGTAAGCTGTGGCACTATCAAACCCCATCTAGGAACTCCACCAACCAAATCATACATAACTCAGTATCTTATGATTTTGAGAAATATAATGAGTTAAATAAATAGTACATCAGAAACTTTGCCAATGCTAATGATAGCTCCATTAAAACTGAAGAGGGATAAGAAAATGTGTGTTCTAAATCGTCATGCAGTATATTAGAGTTTCCTTCAAAAACAACCATGAACATGAGAATTGTTAGATCCCAGACTGATGAAATTTCAATCTGTATGAGAATAGATGGAACAGAAATGTTGCATGTTATTTTTATCATCTACGCATATCATTAGGAGAGAATAGTATGTCAAACTCAAACAATCTATAGAATATAAAATGAGGTGTTAATAATTGCAATTTTTAATATGTGAAAGAAATATTTAATAATCACAAAATTGTTCTGATGAGCTAATTTGGTGAGAAATCAAGGAGAGCTAGAATTTATAGGACTGCTATATAAACTAGTAAAGGGTGAAGTTTCTTTGTTAGTACTTTATTTGCTTTATCAGTTCATTGTAAATAATATTATTAAAAATAAAGGTTATGACTAGGAACTTCTCAAAACTTGATAACTACAGAAACAACAGAGAAATTACATATAGAGGTTGAAATTCCATGCTATTTTGTTATTAACACTAATAAAATAATGAGTATTTTGTGTGATAATTGGCTAGGCAGAAAAATGTCTTCATTTTGAAAATGTCTCCACATTTTTGTACAAGCCTCGAGTGTAAAAAAAAACAGTGGCCTCTTATCCTCTGAGATGGCATGGAAGGACCTGGAGAGTATTATGCTAAGCGCAACAAGCAAAGCAGAGAAAGACAAATATCACATGATCTCACTTATTTGTGGACTATAATGAATATAACAGTTTGAGGAACAGGGTAGACCCAGAGACGTGGAAGTAGGGTACAGACTGACAACCCTCAGAAGAGGGTTGGGGAGGAGGGAAGAGATAAACCACAGAACTTATATGCATGTACACATAACCAGTGGAAATGAACAACAAAGCTGGGCTGGGAGTGGGTGGGTAGGAGGGTGTCAATGGGGAAAAAAGGAGAAAAATCTGTAACAAAAATAAATTAATAAATTAAAAAGAAAACAGTGGCCTCAGTAAATAACATTTCAATGCACTCCAAAATCCAGTAGAAATCTTACTAAAATGCCTGTAAATTATATTAAATTTTACTAGCTTATGAATAAGGAAGAAAGATTTTATTAAATACTGTTTAATTTAAAATAAAACATTTTTTGTCACCTCCTAAAACACTGTATTTATTTTCATTCTTCTTTCACAGGTAAAAATCTAATGAATGACAATGAAGTGGTGTTACTTAATTAAGTCATGGTAAAAGTAAGATTGGCTTGAATACTATATTATATAAACTAAAATAATTCTAATTTGTTTATGTTTGAAGTTCAAGTACTTTCACAGATAATATGTATGTCTGCGTGTGTATATTTATAATATCTATTTAAAATATTAATATAGCAAAATAACAATACTTATTTATGTAAGATTATAGAAAATTAAGCTATGAATCTGAGATGTAATGGATTAAAGAAATTTCAAAAATTAAGAAAAATAAAAGATTTGTATGACTTTGATCTGAAAATGTTTCAAAATAACTTATAAAGATTGAACGTTAACTTTAATCCACAGCCTATGAATAGAAGGTAAAACTAATATGAAAGTTAAGGAAGAAAATTGTTTTCCTTACTTAGTATTAGATCATGATTTATTGCAAACTGTATTGATTATCAATTATTGATCAAAATTAATGAAACCCAGAGTTCATAATATTCCATTATTTGAATGTTATGAATATCCTCACAGAAACAAGATTATTCATACTATTCACGTAAGCTTAAATATACTTCCACATAAATATAATTTATTTTCTCAGTGAAGAACAAATAAACTACTACTTTGGGTTTGTTTTGTTTTATGCATGAATTAAAGTTTTAGAAAATTTTATGAAATACTGTAGCTGTACTATATAACAATGCAATGTTGTGTAATTTCTCATCTTTCTTCACCTTTTGATTTAACTATCATTGCTGCCCTTTTTCTTTACTGATTAATCAGTTGAAGGACATAGTTTGCTGATAACTAGAAGAATATTGGCCGCTATTGACATTTGTATTCTCTCTAGGTCATTCTGCAGATGTCGCCTCCCAGTCTCTTGTTTCTGCACACTCTACATATTTAATGCCTATGAATTTCCCTTCCATAATATTTGTTCACTCGTCCACATCATTAATAATGTTAAGTGAGGACAAACCCAGGCCCAGCACTCCCTTCCACCTTGAAAGATTGTGCTGACATAGAGGTTACATCTGATTGAATTTATTTTCATTCTTCAAGGATTATTGATGTTAAATTAGTTTCCCAAGGATGGAATTCTTTACTGCATATTTAAGACAAACTGCTTTAATACATGCTAGGGAAATGGAACCCAAAACTAGTACCTGAAAGAAGCAGGTCCTAGCCCAGTGTGGGCACACTGCCAGAGGGTTCCTTTTTTGGGGTTGGGGTAGAAGAGGATGAGTAGAAGCTGAAGAAAAGGGAGTTAAGTAAAAGAACAACTTTGTCTTGGTCAATTTCTTAAGGACCAATTCGAAAATATTGCAGTTTTTTAAGATCTGAAACGATGCATTTGCTGAGATTATTAAGTTTTTTAAAAAATGATAATATCTCAGTTTCCATTCAAGTATCAGAATAGGAAAATTTATTTGTCATGAAAGAGGATTTTAGATTTCTAATTTCGGAAGTCTATTTTCTTATTATTGGAAAACAAAAACAACAACCTTATTTTGATTTTTTTTAAAAATTCTCCTAAAAGTTGACCTAATGGCTATTTAAAATTGCTTAAACATGGGCTTTTCATACTAGTAGTATAATAGAAACAGATAAAATAAGAAAATTTTACATTTTCTTTATTTAAATTGAACTGAGGATAGAGAAGTTTGACATTTGTTGTCAAAGAATATGATAAGTTTCACAAAACACAGTCTGTTTCAACAAAAATATTTTCCCAAGCAATAATCTTAAGCAAGGGAATACAATGGAAAACAATGGTACACATATTTTTTTTTCAACTTCCAGTTTTCTTTCTTTATTTTTTTAATTTATTGGCAGTGACATTGGTTAATAAAATTATGTAGGTTTCAGGGGTACAATTTTAAAATACAACATCTGTATATTACATTGTGTGTTCACTCTCCCAAGTCAAGTCTCCTTCCATCACAATTCACTTCCCCTTGCCCTCTACTACTCCCCCATCCCCCTTGCCCTCTGGTAATCACGGTACTGTTATTTGAGTCTACATTTTTTTTTTTTTTTTTGCTTAATCTCTTCACATTTATCACCCAGTCCCCCAACCTCATTTCTCTCTGACAGCTATCAGTCTGATCTCTGTCATTATGAGTCTGTTTCTATCTTGTTAGTTTATTTTGTTCATTAGATTCCACATAGAAGTAATATCATACAGAGACTGCTTTATTTATTTTTTTTCTAGCATGCGTAGCTCTTAAAACACCCATTAGTCTAAAAAGGTTACTATTTACAAGGTCAATTTCTTTATATTTCTTGATTGAGGTATGATTTAATCTTACTAGCCATTTGTAAAGCATGCAAAATAAAATTTAAAAAAAAGAATAGAAATATGAGATGAGGGACTCAAAACAAATAAACTTCATAGAAACCAAGAAATTGAAATATCTCCATTGCCAGTTTCACTCAGCAGTTGGAACGCTGGCCCACGGACTGGAGAGTCCTGGGTTCGGTTCCCAGTAAGGTCACGTACCTCAGTTCAATTTGTCCCTGGCCCCAGTTGGAGTCATCTGGGTGGCAACCACTTGATGTGGTTCTCTCACATGGATGTTTCTCTCTTTCTCCCTCTCTTCCTCCAACTCTATTTGAAGATAAATGCAAAAATGTCCTCACGTGAGGATTAAAAAAAAAGAAGAAAGAAATTGAAATACCTAATGACAAATACTGTTATTCCATTGACAACTGAAAAAGGAAAGTATGTGACAAATAAAGTTCATAAAATCACATATGTGTTCTTTATTTTACAAAAATGATCAAATTAAAAAATTTGGTTAGTAACTTATTGATTCAAATAGACTGTGGTACCCATTACACTTTTCTGCAGTTTCATTCCAGCTGTAAACTTTATAATTAAAGTCTAGTTTTCTATGCGTTGGCCACGTTCCTGCCAAAAGCATGTGACCCTCTATCCTACAGATTTTTGTCTGATTTTTACAAAAAAATATTATAAACAAGAAGAAATATTTTGAAAAATCTACACTGAGAATTATCTGAGAGTTTTATATTTAGTGTTTAGTGTTTTTTTAATCAATGATCTAGCATTTTAAATTGTAAATCCAGCTATTCTACATTTTTTTAATTTAATTAATTTATTTATTTATGTTACAGATGTTTCTCATTTTTCCCCCAATGACTCTCTCCTCCCCATCCCTCACCGCCCTGTCCCCAGCTTTGTTGTGCATGTCCATTGTTCATGCACACATGCATTTAGGTTCTGTGGTTTATCTTTTCCCCACCACCCCCACTTCTGGGGATTGTCAGTCTGTACCCCACTTCCACATCTCTGGGACTAACCCATTCTTCAGACTATTAGGTTCATTATATTCCATAAATAAGTGAGATCATATGATACTTGTTTTTCCCTGTTTGGCTTAATTTACTTAGGATGACACTTTCCAGGTCCCTCCATGTCGTCTCAAAGGATAAGAGATCTCTCTTTCTTACAGCTGCATAGTACTCCATTGTGTATATGTACCACTGCTTTTTTATCCATTCGTCTGCTGATGGACATTTGGGTTGTTTCCAGATCTTAGCAATTGTAATAGTGCTACTATAATCATGGGGATATATATATTCTTTCTGACTGGTTTTTCAGGCTTCTTAGGGTATATTCACTGGGTCAATTGGCAGTTCAATTTCTAATTTTTTGAGGTAACACCATATTGTTTTCCATAGTGGCTGCACCAGTCCCACCAGCATTGTGCTGGGGTCCCCTTTTCTACACACCCTCGCCAACACTTGTTGTTTGATGATTTGTTGATGGTGGACATTCTGACAGGTGTGAGGTGATAACTTCATTGTTGTTTTAATTTACATCTCTCTGATGATTAGTGATGTTGAGCATTTCTTCATATGTCTCTTGGCCATTTGTATGTCCTGTTTGGAGAGGTGTCTATTTAGTTCCTCTGCCTATTTTTTAATTGGGTTCTTTGTCTTCCTTTTGTTGAGTTGTATGAACACTCTATATGTATTGGAAATTAACCCCTTATCTGATACATCATTGGCAATTATGCTCTCCCATAGAGTGGGTAGCCTTTCCATTTTGATGATTGTATTTTTGCTGGCAGAAGCTTTTGAGTTTGATGTAGTCCCACGTGTTCATTTTCTCCTTTGTTTCTGTTGCCTTAGGTGATATATCAGTGAAAATGCTGCTGCGTATGATGTCTGAAATTTTGTTACCTACAGTTTCATTTAGGATTTTTATGGATTCATGAGTCACACTTAAATCTTTTATCCATTTTGAGTTTATTCTTGTGTATGATATAAGTTGATGGTCTAGATTCATTTTGTTGCATGTAGTTGTCCAATTTTCCCAGCACCATTTATTAAAGAGGCTGTCTTTACTCCATTGTATTCTCTTGCCACCTTTGTCAAATATTAATTGAGCATATTGCCTTGGGTCCATTTCTGGGTTCTCTGTTCTGTTCCACTGGCCTATATGCATGTTCTTGTGCGAGTACCAGGCTGTTTTGATTACAGTGGCTTTGTAGTATAACCTAAAATCTGGTAATATGATCTCTCCTACTTTGTTCTTGTTTTTCAAGATTGCTGTGGCTATTCGGGGTCTTTTTGGTTCCATATAAACTTTTGAAGCATTTGTTCTAGTTCTGTGAAGTATGGCGTTGGTATTTTGATGGGGATTGTATTGAATCTATAGATTGCTTTGGGTAATATGGACATTTTAATGATGTCAGTTCTTCCAAGCCATGAACAAGGTATGTGCTTCCACTTTTTTATATCTTTCTTTATTTCTTTTTTCAATGACCTGTAGTTTTCTGCAAATAGGTTCTTTATTTATTTGGTTAAGTTTATTCCCAGGTATCTCATTTTTTTTTTTTTTTTTTTCTGCAATGGTAAATTGGATTGTTTCCTTAGTTTCTCTTTCTGTGAGTTCATCATTGGTGTATAAGAATGCCATCTATTTCTTGACATTAATTTTGTATCCTGCTACTTTCCAAATTCATTTATTAAGTCTAGTAGATTTTTGATGAAGTCTTTAGGGTTTTCTATGTGTAATATCATGCCATCTGCAAATAATGACAGTTTCACTTCCTCTTTTCCAATTTAGATCCCTTTTATTTTTACTTCATGTCTGATTGCTGTGGCTAAGACTTCCAGTACTATGTTAAATAAGAGTGGTGAAAGTGGGCATCCCTGTCTTGTTCCTGTTCTTAAGGGAAATGTTTTTAGTTTCTGCCCATTGAGCATGATGTTGGCTGTAGGTCTTTCATATATGGCTTTTATTGTGTCGAGATATGATCCCTCTATTCCCACATTGCTGAGTGTTTTTATCAGAAATGGGTGCTGGATTTTGTCGAATGCTTTTCAGCATCTATTGATATGATCATGTGGTTTTTATTCTTCCTTTTGTTTATGTGGTGTATCACATTATTGATTTGTGAATATTGTACCAGCCTTGCATCCCTGGGATGAATCCCACTTGGTCATGGTGAATAATTTTTTTCATTTGTTGCTGTATCCAATTTGCTAGTATTTTGTTCAGGATTTTGGCATCTATGTTCATCAGGGATATTGGCCTATAGTTTCTTTCTTTGTAATGTCTTTTTATGGTTTTGGAATTAGAATTATACTGGCCTCATAAAACGGGTTTGGAAGTCTTCCTTCTTCTTGAATTTTTTTAAATAGTCTGAGGTGAATGGGTGTTAGTTCTGTTTGAATGTTCGGTAAAACTCCCCCGTGAAGCCATCCGGGCCTGGGCTTTTGTCTGCTGGGACAGTCTTGATTATATCTTCAATTTCTTTTGTTGTTATTGGTCTGTTCAAGTTTTCTCTCTCTTCCCGGTCCAGCTTTGGGAGACTCTGTGTTTCTAGAAATTGGTCTATTTTGCTTAGATTGTTGAATTTTTTGCCATATAATTGTTCATAGTAGTTGTTAGCGATCTTCTGTACTTCTGTGGTATCAGTTTTTACTTCTCCTCTTTCATTTCTGATTTTGTGTATTTGGGTTCTTTCTCTTTGTTTCTTGGTGAGTCTAGCTATGGGTCCATCAATCTAGTTTATCTTTTTTGAAAAACCAGCTCTTTCTTTCATTGATCCTTTAAATTGTTTTTTTGTTTTTTGTTTGTTTTTTTTTTGGACTCTACGTCATTTATTTCTGCTCTGATCTTTACTATTTCCTTCCTTCTACTTGCTCTGGGGTTTTCTTTTTGTTTGCTTTCTAATTCTTTAAGTTGTGAGGTTAGGCAGTCTATTAGAGATATTTCTTGTTTCTTGAGGTAGGCCTGTAGTGCTATGAACTTTCCTCTCAGAACTGCTTTCGCTGTATCCCATAGGTTGTGTGTTGTTGTGTGTTCATTTTCACTGGTTTCCAGGAATTTTTTTATTTCTTCCTTGATCTCCATGGTAACCCATTCATTGTTTAATAAAATGCTATTTAGCCTCCATGTGTTCAAATGTCTTTGAATGTTCTTGTTGCAATTTATTTGTTTCACGCCATTGTGACCTGAGAAGATGCTTGATATGATTTCAGTCTTCTTGGACTTGTAGAGACTTAGTTTGTGCCCTAACATGTGGTCTATCTTTGAGAATGACCCATGTGCACTTGAGAAGAATGTGAATTCTGTAGTTTTGATTCTTTTGCTGTGAGACGGGTCTCTTATAAACAGCATATATATGAGTCATGCTTTCTTATCCAATCAGCTACTCTGTGTTTTTTTATTGGAGCATTCAATCCATTTATATTTAAGGTGATTATTGATATGTATTTATTTATTGACATTTTTGTTTAGTGTGGTTATATTTTTCTTCGTATTTCTTCTGCTAATCTGAGCAGTCCTTTTAACATTTCTTGCAGTGCTGGTTTGGTGCTAATATATTCCCTTAGCTTTTTTTTTTGGCTGGGAAACTCTTTATTTGATCTTCTATTTTCAATGATTGCCTTGCTGGGTAGAATAGTCTTGGATTCAGATCCTTGTTTTTCATGACCTTGATTACCTCATTCCATTCCCTTCTGGCCTGTAGTGTTTCTGTTGAGAAGTCAGCTGAGAGCTTTATGGGGTTTCCTGTGTAGGTAACCTGTTGCCTATCTCTTGTTGCTTTTAGAATTCCTTCTTTGTTTTTAATTTTTGGCATTTGAATTCCTATGTGTCTAGGTGTGGGCCTGTTTGGGTTCTTCTTACTTGGGCTCTCTGTGCTTCTTGAACTTGAATGCCTTCTTCCTTCACCAAATTAGGAAAGTTTTCTGTCACTATTTCTTCAAATATATTCTCTAACCCTTGCTCATTTTCTTCTTCTTCGTGGACTCCCATGATGCAAATATTATGTTTCCAGTTGTCTCACAGTTCTCTTCAGCTGTCCTCCTATTTTTTCATTGTTTTTTTTTTTTTTTTTTTTTCCTTTTGCTTTTCTGACTGATTGATTTTTTCTACCCTGTCTTCTAATTCACTGATCTGGTTCTCCACTTTCTCTGCTCTCCTGTTTAGACCTTCCGATGTGTTCTTTATTTCTGATATATCATTCTTCATTTATCTTGGTGGTTTTTAATTTCTAACTGGTTGATTTTCAACATGTCTATGTCTTTACTCATGGTGCTCATGTCCTTACACATGCTATTGAGCTTCCTCAAGATCATGGCTCTGAATTCTATTTCTGTCAACTTGCTAAACTGCACCTCATTTATCTCATCTTCGGTAGAGGTCTCTTGTTCTTTCATTTGGCTTTTGTTTCTGTGTTTCACCATTTTGGCTATCACAGTGGGCTTTGGAGTCTGCCAGATTTTTCCCGTGGGTGTTGGTGTTCTGCTGTTTGTGGCTCCCTCTCCTGGGTTTGGATGAGCCAGGGAGGACTCAAGTTAAACACCACTGTCAAGTCTTACTTTCCTGGTTAGAGTTGCTAGCCCAGAGAATGGTACAGTTATCCTCTAGCTTTTAGCCTGGAGGCCATCATTAGCGGTACCTGAAGAGTCTTGTCTATCAGTTGAATGAAAAACTCCCTCAAGTACTCAGTGTAAGGGGATTTCCTGAAGGTGGGGCAGATGCTGGTTGTTAATGGGCCTCAGTTTGCATTTCAATGGCCACCGGGTGGGGTTGAATCTCCGAGGGAGGGGCCGCTGCCTCTCTCCAGAGCCCTGGGAAGGAGTAAGATGACCACAGTCCTGTGTGGCTGCAACTCAGCAAAAGCTCTGAGCGCCCTCCAAATCCCAAGTGTCCCCACACAGTTCCAGTCCAGTCTGCCCTCCCTCTGCCAGAGTCCAAGTTAAGTGGCTGTGGCTATTTTAGCCTCTGTCCTGGCTCTGCTCTGTGGAGCCACTTGGAATTTTATCCCGAAGGCACTGCTCCCACCTAAGGCCACTGCTCACAGCTAAGGCCGCTGCCTACCGTGTGCTCCCAGCCCCCCTCTCACATCTCCGCTAGCCTACCAGGATTGAGTCAGTGTCCCTGGTTATGTGGTCCTCCAAGCTGCTTTTATGTTGATTTTTCCTGTGATTTGTCTTTATTTTTGTTGTAATTCCAGTTTGGTCCTGGGAGATGGTCTGTGTAGCTTCCATTCACTCCACCACCATTTCGGAATCTCCAGCTTTTCTTCTTAATTGAAAACTCTCTACTCTTACTGTAATATATAATATACTAAAATAGTTTATTTCACTTCCAAAAGGTAAACTAGTTAAGTTAATGTGTATATTGTAATCCTTAGATAAAATACAACTTTAAAAAATCTATGAATAATAAGACAGTAATAGAGATAAAATAGAATTACAATGATAATTAACACAAAAGCAGGAAGAAAAAGAAAAAAAGAATAAGATCAAATAGAAAACATAAAGCAATAAAATGGTAGGTTTTAATTCAACCATACTATTAATTACATCAAATGCTAATGATATAAGCTGAGCAAGTCAAAACCAGAAATTGCCATACTGTATTAAAACAAAGTAGGAATGAACTACATGCTGTATATAAAAAACATAACAAAAGTATACAGCTATGCTGTCTACAAAAGACCCACCTTACAACAAAAGATTCACACAGGATGAAAGTGAAGGGATGGAAAAAAATTTTCCAAGCAAATGAAAATGGAAAAAAAGCTTGTGTAGCAATACTCATATCTGACAAAATAAACTTCAAAACAAGGCCCGTAAGAGAAGGTCACTACATAATATTAAAAGGATCAATCCAACAAGAGGATATAACCCTGGTAAACATATACGCACCAAATATGGGAGCACCAAAATATATTGAAAAACTTCTGGAGGACTTCAAGGGAGAGATCAATAGCAACACAATCATAGTGGGTAACTTTAACATGCCACTGACACCACTGGACAGATCTTCTAGACAAAAAATTAACAAAGTCATAAAGTCCTTACAAGACAAACCAGAACAATTGGACATCATTGATATTTACAGAATATGTCACCCAAAAGCTGCAGAATATACATTCTTCTCAAGTGCACATGGGTCATTCTCAAAGATAGACCACATGTTAGGACATAAAGCAAGTCTCTACAAATTGAAGAAAATTGAAATCATATCAAGCATCTTCTCAGATCACAGTAGCATGAAACTAGCACGCAATTACAATAAAAACACGCAAAACATTCCAACACTTGGAGGCTAAATAGCATGTTATTAAACAACAAATGGATTACTTACGAGATCAAGAAAGAAAATGAAAAACGTCCTGTAAACCAATAAAAATGAACACAAAATCTATGGGACACGGTGAAAGCAGTCCTGAGAAGGAACTTCAGAGCACTACAGGACTACCTCAAAAAAACAAGAAAATCCCTCATTGACTTTCTAACCCTACAACTCAAAGAACTAGAAAGTAAACAAAGAGAAAAACCCAGAGCTAGTAAGAGGAAGGAAATAGTAAAGGTCAGAGCAGAAATAAATGACATAGAAAATAAATAATAAATAAATAAATAAATAAATGAAACAAAAAGCTGATTCTTTGAAAAGATAAACAAGATAGATGGACCTTTAGCCAGACTCACCAAGAAACAAAAAGAGAGAAACCAAATTAACAAAATCAGAAAGGAAAGAGGAGAAGTAACAATTGACACCACAGAAATATGGAGGATTATCGAAACATACTATGAACTGTTATACGCCAACAAATTGGACAATCTAGGAGAAATGGACAGATTTCTAAAAACACACAGCCTCCCAAACTGAACCAGGAAGAGATAGAAAACTTGAACAGACCAATAATAACAAAGGAAATTGAAGACATAATTAAGAAAATCCCAGCAAACAAAAGCTCAGGCCCAGATGGCTTCATGGGGGAGTTTTACCAAACATTCAAAGAAGATCTAATCCCATTCTCCTCAAACTATTCTAAAAAATCCAAGACAGAAGACTTCCAAACTCATTTTATGAGGCCAGCATAATCCTAATTCTAAAACTGTATAAAGACACTACAGAGAAAGAAAACTACAGGCCAATATCCCTATTAAACACAGATGCCAAAATCCTGAACAAAATATTAGCAAACTGAATCCAGCAATACATCAAAAAATTATTCATCATGACCAAGTGGGTTTCATCCCAGGAATGCAAGAGTGGTAAAATATTCACAAATCAATAAATGTGATAAACCATATAAACAAAATGAAAGATAAAAACCATATGATCATATCAATAGATGCTGAAAAAGCATTTGACAAAATCCAGTACCCATTTCTGATAAAAATGCTCAGCAATCTGGAAATAGAAAGATTATAAATCAACATAATAAAGGCCATATATGAAAAACCTACAGCCAACATCATACTCAATGGGCAAAAAATGAAAAAATTCCCCTTAAGAACAGGAATAAAACAGAGATGCCACTTTTACTACTCGTATATTTCCTAGTACTGGAAGTCTTAGCCACAGTAATTAGATATGAAGAAAAATAAAGGGGATCCAAAATGGAAATGAGGAAGTGAAACTGTCATTATTCGCAGATGACATTATCTTATACATAAAAAACCCTAAAGACTCCATAAAAAATGTGCTATATTTAGTAAATGAATTTGGCAAGGTAGCAGGTTACACAATTAACATCACAAAAATGATGACATTCTTATACACCAATAAAGAACTCAGAAAGAGAAACTAAAAAAAAAATCTCATTTACCATTGCAGCAAAAAAATTAAGATACCTAGAAATAAACTTAACCAAAGAAGTAAAGGACCTCTTCACAGAAAACTACAGGTCATTAAAAAATAAATAAATAAATAAATAAATAAATAAATAAATAAATAAAAGTAGAAGAAGATATAAAAAAGTGGAAGCATATACCTTGTTCAACGATTGGTAGAATTAACATCATTAAAATATCCATACTACCCAAAGCAATCTATAGATTCAATGTAATCCCCATCAAAATACTAACAACATATTTCAAATAAGTAGAACACTCTAAAAGTTTATATGGAACCCAAAAAGACCCCGAATAGCCACAGCAATCTTGAAAAAGAAGAATGAAGTAGGAGGGATCACATTACCAGATTTCAGGTTATACTACAAATCTACTGTGATCAGAACCGCATGGTACTGGCATAAGAACAGGCAGTTAGATCAGTGGAACAGAATAGAGAACCTAGAAATTGACCAAGACAATATGCTCAATTTATATTTGATCAAGGTGACAAGAGAATACAGTGGAGTAAAGACAGTCTCTTCAATAAATGATTTTGGGAAAATTGGACAGCTACTTGCAAAAAAATGAAGGTAGACTACCAGTTTACACCATACATGAGAATAAACTCAAAATGAATAAAAGATTTAAATGTAACTTGTGAATCCACAAACATTCTAGAAGAAAAAGCAGGCAAATTTTCAGACATCACACACAGCAGAGTTTTCACTGAAACAACACCTGAGGCAAGAGAAACAAAGGAAAAAATGAATACATGGGACTACATCAAACTAAAAAGCTTCTGCACAGCAAAAGAAACAACCATCAAAATGGAAAGGCAACCCACTGTATGGGAGACCATAATTGCCAATGATGCATCAGATAAGGAGTTAATTTCCAAAATATATAGAGTGCTCATACAACTCAAATAAAGAAAGACAAAGAGCCCAATTAAAAAATGGGCAAAGGACCTAAATAGACACCTCTCCAAACAAGACATACAAATTTCCAAGAGATATATGAAAAAATGTTCAATGTCACTAATTATCAGATAGATGAAAATTAAAACAACTATGAAGTATCACTTCACACCTGTCAGAATGGCCGCCATCAGCAAATCATCAAACAAGTGTTGGCAAGGGTGTGGAGAAAAGGGGACTCTAGCACACTGCTGGTGGGAATGCAGACTGGTGCAGCCACTGTGGAAAACACTATGATGTTACCTCAAAAAGTTAAAAATTGAACTGCCATTTGACCCAGTGATCTCACTTCTAGGAATATACCCTAAGAATCCTGAAACACCAATCACAAAGAGTATATGTACCCCTATGTTCATAGCAGCACTATTTACAGTAGCTAAGATCTGGAAACAACCCAAGTGTCGTGGATAAAAAAGCAGTGGTACATGTCCACAATGGAATACTATGCAGTTTTAAGAAAGAAAGATCTCTTTTCCTTTGAGATGGTGTGGAAGACCTGGAGAATATTATGCTAAGTGAAACAAGCCAAGCAGAGAAAGACAAATATCACATAATCTCACTTATCTGTGAAATACAATGAACTAAATAAACTGATGACATAGAGGTGGAGTACAGACTGACAAGCCTCTGAGGAGAGGGGTTTGGGCGGGGAGAGATAAACCACAGAACTTATATGCATGTATGCATGACCAATGGACATAGATAACAAAGTTGGGGATGGGGTTGAGGGGTTGGGGAGGAAGGTGTCAATGGGGGAAAAAGGAGAAACATCTCTAACAAAAACAAATTAATAATAAATAAATACATACATACATACATAAATAAAAATAAAAGAGAAAAAATATATACAGCAAAATGAGAGAATGGAAAGTCATATGCATGCTAATGTGCACATTAATCAAAATAAAAATAGAGTAGTAATATTAATATTAGACAAAGTAGAATTCAGAAGAAAGAATACAAGGAAAGAGGAACATATTTTATAATTATAAATTGGTCATTCATTGGAATCATATTATGATTCTAAATATGTAGGGGTTTAACAACAATCTTCAAAGCACAGTAAGAAAAACCTGCTGGACATGATAGAAGAAATAGAGAAATTCACAATTACAGTGGAAAAATTGAACATACTTCTCTCAGTAACTGATAAAAGTATCAACCAAATACAAGTAACTATATAGAAGATTTGGACAGTACTCTCAAATAATTTGCTCTAATTAAAATTTATTGAATAGTCCAGTCAACAGTAGCAGAGTATGCCTAATTTTAAGGTACACAGAGAACATTTCCAAGATTGCTCTTATGCTGAGCCATAAAACATACCTTAAAAATACCTAAGATATATTAAAATCATGTAAATTTATTTTTATTTAATTTATTATGGTGACATTAATTAATAAAATTATATAGGTTTCAGGGGTCCAATTTTATAATGCATCATCTGTATATTGTATTGTGTGTTCAACACCCCAAATCAAGTCTGCTTTCATTACCATTTCTTCTTGCTTAACCTTCTCCTATCTCCCCTCACCCCCCACCCCTTTCCCTCTGGTAATTGCCATACTACTGTCTAAGAGTCTGTTTCATTTTGTTTTTCTTCATTCCTTCATTTTTTTTCACCTAGCCCCCTTTTAACCCTTCCTTCTGACAACTATCAGTCTGTTTTGTGTATCTATGAGTCTGTTTCTATTTTTGTTTGTTAGTTTAGTTTGTTTATTAGATTCCGCATAAAAGTGAAATCATATGGTATTTGTCTTTCTCTGACTGGCTTAGTTCACTTAGGAAATTTATTTATTTTTATCATAGTTGTATTAAAATAGAAAATATAAGAGAAATACTGGGAAAATACTCAAATATTTGGAATTTACATAATGCTCCTCTAAATAATGCATATGTTAAGAAAGAACACCAACAGAACATTTGAAATTGTTTGAATTAAATAAGTATTAAAATTCAACATATTGAAATGTCTGGATTAAAGCTAAATCTATAATCACACAGAAATTTTAAGTATCAAATGTTCATATTAGAAGAGTAGAAATATCTGAAATCAATGACCTAATCATCCATCTTCAAAACCTGTAAAAAAGCAAGTTCAAATAAACTGAATGCAAAATCCCTGGCTGGGTGGTTCAGTTGATTGGAACACTGGTACACTAAAAGTTGTGGGTTTGATTCCTAGTGTGGTGTGTACGGGAGGCAATTGATTGATGTTTCTTTCTCTCTCCCTCTCTCTCTTCCTTCCTTTCTCTCTAAAAATCAATTGAAAAAACATATCCTCAGCCCTGGCCAGTTTGGCTCAGCGGTTAGAGCATCGGCCTGCGGTCCAGAGAGACCCGGGTTTGGTTCCTGCTAAGGGCACGTACCTTGGTTGCAGTTTGTCCCTGGCCCTGGTTGGTCGTGGGGGTGGCAGCCACTCGATGTGTCCCTTTCACGTCGATGTTTCTCTCTCTCTCTCTCTCTCTCTCTCTCTCTCTCTCTTTCTCTCTCTCCCTCCCAGTCTACCTGAACAAAAAAAAATGTCCTCGGGTGAGGATAAAAAACAAACAACCAACCAAAAAAAAAAAACCATATCCTCAGATGAGGATTACAAAAACATAAATCACCCAGTCAATGTGGTTCAATGGATGACTGGTTCAATGGATTGAGCATCATCCCATGGACTGAAAGGTCTCAATTTGATTCCTGGTCAGGGAACATGCCCTGGTTGTGGGCTTGATCCGCAGTGGGGGCCATGCAAGAGGTAGTCAATTGATGTTTCTCTCTCACATGGATGTTTCTTTCTCTCTCCCTTCCTCTCTCTCCAACAAATCAATAAAAACATAAAAAAAATAAATGAATAATAAAGTTTTAAAAAATGAAAGCAAGAGTATATATAACCAAAATAATTTAAAATAGGATCTCAAAAATATAGTTGCATACACCTATTTCCTTATCATTGGCTAAAACTGTTTCATTAACTGATTCCTCTAATTCATTCAGCCCAATGTCTCTATTGCTCAACAAAACTCCCCAGCTTATTCCTGTCTCACAGGCTTTATATCTCTGCTTCCTCTTATTACTTCTGCTGACAACATTCCCACCTCTGTATTCAGGGATATTATGTTAATAGTTTGAAATTAGACATGGTGGGAGTATTTACCCCTGGGAAATCAGCAAACACTATAAATCAAGGTTTTCTTATTTGGAGCACTAGTTTATTCACACCACTGTTTAGTAACCATTTCTTAACTTGGTTTATCAAATCACTTGTGAAAATACAGAATTACATTGCTTATACACATAAAAAGCAAAACATGTACTTTTTAAAACTTCTATATCTAATTAAACCTTTGTATAACATTGATATGTATCCCCATGTGACAAGATAGTTGAGTGATCATTTACTAGTTATTGTTGAGGTGACAAGGAAGACCTATTGTAGAGACACTGGAATTCTCAGAACAATTAGATTCAAATTGGGGCATAGATTACATGATTTTTAGAACATCTCTCAAGAGGATATTGGTTTCCTTATATTATGTTTGCCCTTAAAATATACTTTAAGCATTAGTTTTCTGGCTTTTATTGTTTTTGTTTGTTTGTTTTTAATAAATACAGTTCTAAAATGGCAAAATGCTTGAGGAATCAATATATTAAGGTCTTTGTGGTCATATTTTAATTGCTTCCCATGGTGAATATCTTAACTGCTTAGTGTCTAACATCTTGGTTTTATAACAAAATAATTAGTCTTTTTTATTCTATTTATTTAAACTAAAAAGGAAAATAACTCATCTACTAATTAGTTT
Organism: Molossus molossus; assembly: GCF_014108415.1. Taxonomy (NCBI): domain Eukaryota; kingdom Metazoa; phylum Chordata; class Mammalia; order Chiroptera; family Molossidae; genus Molossus; species Molossus molossus. The sequence goes on along the minus strand of NW_023425366.1, from coordinate 23,109,271 downwards.
AACAATTTAACAACTCAAATTTTTGAGATTTGTATTAATTTCAAATATTTTCCATTTCAAGATGATAAATTAATTTTTGGAAAAGCATGTTCCAAAAATATCTTTTAGTTCTAATTCCCAATTGAAATTTTTATAAAGGAGAAATTCTCTCAGTTGTGTTAGTATCAAAAGTACTCTTCCCACACACAGTGATGGACATTCCATTTTCCTTAGATGGAAAATTCATATTGATGTAATGAAAGAATATAATCATATGTAACACACATGCATGCAAGCAGCACGTGAAATACATAGTGTGCTGAGACAGAGATAAGTTCCTACAAGGAAATGATTTATTTAAGCTGCTAGTTGCTACCTAGCAGAATATCCTCTAAGTTGCAGTAATTATGTAAGTTCTGTTTGGTCCAGATGATGGGGGTGAGTTTGCAGTTTTTTTTACCCTAACATCATAAGATGGAGCAACCCTTCCCTTACCTCAGTCTTGAATTTTGAGAGATGACCACAGAATCCCCAATGGGAAGACAACTTCTACATGGTAAAACTTCACCCACAGGATTCTTTCCTAGTGCCATGCCTTACTGTGAGTAAATTAGAGGCTGATTAGATTAGAAGTAATGATAGGCCTTGTTCAATTTCTGTGCCTCCCTGATATGAGTATTGTTGAGGAAGAGCTTAGAAAATGCCAGATATCAGAAGTCCACCTCAGTTTTTATACAATTCTTAAACCTTGGGCTGCATCCTTGTCTATAAGAAGGCAAAGTTGGGGAAATAAAATGTTTAAGGCAACCTACAATTTTCACTTCATGGTTTTGTATAATGTACTAAATATCATGTTAAAATATGCATAATGTAATACATATCATGTGAAAATATGTATTAAATTCTGCATCAGCATTCACATTAATATAACATAGTTTACAAAACATTTTTCTATGAGAAGTTATAGCGGTGTAGTTATTCACAAGAGCGGTACATGTGGGAATCACCTGACTCCTTGTTGTTCTCAGTGCCAACTAAGCGAGACAAGGAGTGAGACCAGGGAATAGTATTTTGAAGCTGACTATTTTGAAAGGTTATCAACCACTAATATTTGTGTATCTAGGAATATGTCAGGATGCAGCATAGGGGTTTTAGTTATGCTTAATTACTAAAAGAATTTTTGAGTTAAGCTAATTTTCATTCTTATGAAGAAAAGATCCACAATTAATGGCAAAAATAAAACTTCATCTCAATTGGCTGGCTTAATCAGCAATACAATCTATCTTATATGTTTGAGTGTAACCAAACAAGTTATTCTTTTCCAAGATAATGCTTTTGTGTCCAATGAGGTATATTGGTCATAATCCCCTCACAAAATTGCTAGACTTTACCAACAGAAAGACAAAACAAGCAAGCCAACACCAACCACAAAAAAATCCCAAGTAATTTTAATGAATCAAAACTGCCTGGTTTCACATTTTTCTATTATAATTATCAGGGAATAAGTACTGAGTTTAGTAGTTTGTTAGCTCGAATGCCCACTCGTGCTTCCATCAGTCAAAAAATCCCTCTAATGTTTAGCTGAACACATGATCACTGGCATATATACTTTATTCCCAATTATTTTTTGACACAAAATATGACAATTGTGATTAAGTTTTGGACCATGAATTGCAAGTGGAAGTAATGTGAGTAACTGAGAAGTTAATTTAATGTGGGGTTGTGTCTTATTTTTCTGCTTTTCTTCTTGGGCAAGGAGCTGAGGTGACTGGACCTTGAGCAACCAGATGATGGCATGAGATGAGGAAGGCAAAGCAGCAAGGTAAAATGAGTCTGGGGGTCTAATGACCATGAAGACTTCATATCTCACCTGAGGTGTTTGCATGTATCTGAGAGGGAAAAAAAATAACCTGTCAATATTGCTCAAGTGAGTTCTCAGCCTTAGCTGTATATTAGAATCGTCAGGAAAACTGTCAAAACATCAATGCCCAATTCTGTCAAGGTCCCAGGAAAATTGCCCATGGCCTGTAACTTTCCATTCAATCATCTTTAACCCAAGCTTATCTGACTGTCATATCCAGAGACCACAAGCAGCTCCCAGTTTATCTTGCTCTCCTGATCTTCATGTATGAGGTTGAACTTACCCTTTGTCCTTCCATAACCAGGAGGCAGTAGAACAGTCTTTTTCTTGTGCTGACTCCTGTGCTGCAGAAACTTGCCCTCTGAAAAAACCCCGAAAACAAAACTTGAATTTTTGTTTTAATCTCAGAATTAAATCCTTCCACATTCACCATATTTTAGAGTCTGATTTAGTTTATTTGGGGAAAGTCCAAGGCATGTACCCAGTGTTCCTTCTCAGCCAGATGGAGATCGCTGTAAAAATATCTGTTATTAGGTGTTGAGTTTCACAGAGATGAACACAACTGATTATTTGTTTAATTGGACAAATTTGGTGTCAGTAAAAGTGGAATTCCAAACCATAACTTACTAAGTGCATGGTTTGGAACAAGACAATAATTTTTGAGTTGCAATTTTGCTCATCACAAAATCAGAGAGCCTCTAGTCACTCCCTTTCACATTAGGAAAAAAAAAAGTCATAGATCCTGTTAGTATATTAAAGGATTTTTGTAAAGTTCATGTTTTCTAATTAAGCAGTTTAGAGAGTTGCATTTTGCAGGGACGTTCTTTAGACCTTGAAAAGTGGTATTTGCACGTGATTCTGTCCTGTAAAATAAAATAAAAACAAAAAACATGAATATAGAATTTTGATTTTTTTGTTTTTTTTTTACATCAGTGTCATTGGACCAAATTAGCTGTCATTTTATTTAAGTTATAGCCCATACTAATTTAAAGTTATAAGTCTCATAATAATTATAATTTATTTCAAAAAGCTATTCATGATATTATCATCTGATGAAAAACTATAATTATACTATTACTTTAAAGAAAATGTTTAGGTTTTAATCCTCTGGAATAAGGGCCCATAAACTTGTAGTAGTTGGATTTTTTCTTTCTATTTTGCAAGGTTTTCATATAATAAAGTAGCAAAAGCCAAAGTACCCACATTGCAGGCATATGAACAGAAAACATCTTTACTGAACAAGCACAGGCTTTATAATTCAATTGTATTTATACTGATGAGTGCACACAAAGAAAAATCAATTTGTGGGAGTTTACTTCATCGGTATTGAAATTGTATCTTCCTTGATAAACTTGGCACAAAGTGCAGTTTGTCTTCTAAATTCATTAAATTATTCTTTTGCTGCATTCTGGTGTTATGTAGTTTTATATGGGCTTGCTAGTTAGATCTTCAAAATTGGTTTTTCAAACTACAGAATAATAACTTCTGATATTTACCAAAAATATCTCATTTATTATAGAGATACAATAAAAAGGCATAAAATGAATATAAATATTCAATTTATTCAAGGTTCTTCTGAAACCATTCTGAAAGTATTAAAAAGAATAGGCTGGAAACCCATGGTTATAACATTGGTTATTGTCTCTAGCAACTTAATAGTACCATTAAAGCTTGCTCAGTAGGCTTTTGGAAAAAAGAAAATATATAATTTTACTTTAACTATACTGCAGAAACTCCAGGAAGAAAGATAGAAAACATTTGCAATATATTCACCCAAACAAGGCAAACAGCCGTGGACATCCTTCCAAATCAATCAATCAATCAATCAATCAATCAATCAACCAACAAATCAATCAATCAATTTGGAGAGCTGTCATTCATTCCCTCTGATAGACGTTTTTTTTTTTTTTTCCTGTTTCCATCTCCAAAGCTCTATGCCCTTCAGTTTCACTGAATAATATTTACAATTTATCTCACCTTAATCTTTCCTCCATCTAAACCTCCCTCTCTCCACCCCTTTTATTAATTATCTTTTGCTGCTTAACTCATTACACAAAAACTCGTGGATTAAAACAAACTCTCATTATGCCTGTTTCTCTAGATCATGTATTACTTAGATCCTCTGGTCATGATCTCGTAAGGTAACAGTCAGATGGTTGGCCAGGGCTGCCATCATCTAAAGGCACAACTGGCAGGGAGACTCCACTTCCGAGGTCACTCAAGTAGCTGTTGGCAGGCCTGAAATCCTCACTGGATGTTGACTGGTGACTGGTGACTGGTTTCTTGCCATGTGGGTTTCTCATAGAGCATCTTCAATATGGCATCTGGTTTCTGTTAGAATGTGAGAGCATGAGCGAGAGAGCTCCCAAGGTAGGAGCTATAGCCTTTGTACAACATCATTCTGAAAGTGACATTCCGTCACATCTGCCATAGACTGAGAGAAACGAGTTAATTGTTCTGCCAGTGCTCAAGGGTCGGGTACTCCTCCAGGGTGTGAATACCAGGTTATAGGAATCAAATGGGGCAATTTTAGAGCCTGCCTACCAAGTTTCTAAAATAATGAATTACCAAGCTGCTCTTCACTAAATCAAGCACAGAATTTTTTTATAAAGGTCCTGTCCGTTCTACAAGTGCTAACCATTCCCACCGCAGCTGACCTTCATCACGACTTCCAATCTGCTGGCACCTCCGCCTTTGCCCATTCCACGAGAGCCTCCCTTGGGTGGTGACTTCCTATGAGCAAAAACTGCCTACCGTCCTTCTCAGCCCTTGCTTCAAGATGGAAACAACTGGAGAGATTTTTAAATTCCAGCGCCCTGGGTCAACTGAGATGAACTAAACCAGTCTTTCTGGAACTAGATATTGGAGACCTTATTAAGACACATGTATTTTAAAAGTCCTGTAAAGAACTCTAAGATGCAGGAGTCTTCCAAGACAACTCAGCCACATTAAAAGTATATCACTTGCTTCTCATAACACAAATAAGATGTGCTTTCTGAACCTCTAATCACAAAGAGGAATTAAAATATCTAGTGCACTTCTTCCAATTCTGATTAAAATATGTAAAGATTCTAGTGGCAGTTTTTCAAGTTATGCTTATGAATTTCAAAAATTAAATGTATATTATTATATTAATTACATTATATATTTTATTGAATACATTATATATAATTCTACACATGTATACATCTATATCCACTTTATTATGGTAAAAGATAAACTGAGGCATATTCAATTTTTTAAGTTTATTTGACCAAAAATTGATTTGAATCAAGCTGCATCCAATCTAGCAGACAGAGGCTTTGAGGAGCTGTATGAAATAAAAGACTTTTGTAGGCAGAAGGGAGCAGGAATAAGAAAGTTATACCAAGTGAAAAAGCAGGTTGTTTTTTGCAGTTACTTTCCTTTAAGCCTGCAGTGGTTCTCAACCTTCCTAATGCCGCGACCTTTTAATACAGTTCCTCATGTTGTATGTGGGCGTATCTGCACGTAGGCGACCAGCCTGGAGATGGATAGAGGAGCGGTGTCTCAGTTCTTAAGACCATCGGAAATACGTGTTTTCCGATGGTCTTAGGCCACCCCTGTGAAAGGTCGTTTGACCCCTAAGGGGTCACTACCCACAGGTTGAGAACCACTGCTTTGGGGATGGAAGGGGCTATTATGCAGATTACCTAACTAGTGCTGATCAGGTGATTCCTGATTGAGTGGTTTAAGATTCAATCTGGAGAAGAGCCAAAACTGAAATTAAGCTAAATCTTGGTTTAATGATGTGGAATTTAGCATTAGGAACTCCAATTTTTGGCCTGTTGTCTTTTTGTTTTGTTTGTTTTCTACAATAAAACAGTCTTTACATCCTGAGTTTTATCATTTCACCAGAAAAAAAATATAAAAGGTACATTGGTAACAGCATAGTTATAGTTATGCTCTAATAAACAATTTGAAATATTTGATTGAAATATATTGACACTTTTTATATTAATCTGATGTTTTAAAATGAGGACTCAATAATTACATATTTAAATATTACAATTATCCTAGATGTGACAAGCTACATATGTGATGATGCAGGTTGCCACAGTATTCTATTGGTGACTCACATCATGTCAGTAGTATTGGCATTGCATTACAGTTTTTATTAATGTTGAAAACTCTTGGAAGTCTCTAGAATAAAATGGGTGTATTGTTATGTAAATTAAACCATCCCAAAGTGTTTACCTGTAGAAGATTTAGAGTATCTTGACTAAATAGTTATTGATTGCCAGCTGTATATCTTTATTGGAGTATTTGATGAGGAACACTTTTGCTATTTAGGAAAGTGGCATACTTTGTTGATTGACCCCAACCTGTAAAATGCTATTTACTAACCTCCAGCCATTTTAACAAGTGAAACACCCAGGAATATCTGAGCGGTGGAAGCTGGTATCATCATACTGGAGAACCAATACCTCTGGAAGGCACATGAAAATTTTAGTGAGATGTCACATAAATGGAAAAGACCATAAATTTAGTTGTTCTGTACATACTAATATTGTAGTATGAACTATATTATCTCTGCAGCTATTTAGTGTGATATTTAGACATTCCTCTAATATTTTTATTTTCTATCAAGATGTTTCATACACTGCAGGCTTTTTCTCTCCTCTTCATGGTAACACATAAAAAAGCTTCGTTAGATTTTTTACTCAATGATTTTCTCAATTACTATGTAATGTTTAAAAAAAAAGGAGAGAGGGAAAATAACAGTTTATGCATATGTTTTATAATAATTATGGTGGTTAACTCCATTAGATGTACATTTTCTCATTAAATTCATACAAAAGGTTATACTTTGTATTTTCTAACAATAAAAAAGTGAGATTAAAAAGAGTTACTTAACTCAAGAACTCTCCATTATGAAAAAAGTAATGTGGATTTTCAGACTTGATGACATGAAATACTTTTGATAATATTCTACTACATACCTAAATATATATTTAGATTATTTTGCTGTTATGTTCAAAAAGGTTTTGTTTGTTTTTTTAACCCCACATCCAACCAGTTCTGCTCTAAGCAAGATACATGTTTTAAAAATCTCCTTGCCCTGCAACATTGTGAAGTAAATGCCAGGATTTGGGGAGCAGAATGAGGCTAAGGATACAACACATATCAAGAGTGGGGATGACCCTCACAGAGATGGTAGCACATTTTTACATAGAGCAAATGGTTAAATATGTAAATACTATATTAGATATGACACTTTACTTTGAGACTACCTGAAATTTGCTGATGGAAGCAGATATTGGAAGGGTTTCAGCCTGTGAGTTACTGTGAGGTAGTTAAAGGAGGACTCTCCAACTGGATAGGCGTAGCTCCTGACATGTAGCTAACTAAGGTCATTGGGAGATATCTGAGGTGTGTCCATGTTCGCATTTTGTGTGTGTCTATGTCTGATCCAGCTGGGTGCATTTTTCTGCATTCACCTAGAATTTTTATTTATATATATATATATATATATATTTTTTTTTTTAAATATATATATTTATTTATATATATTTTATTTAATATATATTTTTAATATATATTTAATATATATATATTTAATAAAATATATATATACATTTTTTTATCCTTACCTGAGCACATTTTTGCATTTATCCTCAGACAGAGTGGGAGGAAGAGAGAGAGAGAAACATCGATGTGAGAGAGACACATCGAGTGGCTGCCACCCACACAACCCCAACCGGGCCAGGGACAAACTGCAACCGAGGTACATGCCCTTAGCAGGAACCGAACCCAGGACTCTACGGTCCACAGGCCGATGCTCTAACAGCTGAGCCAAACTGGCCAGGGCTCACCTAATATATCTTTAGGTAACAATCTCAAATAAGCAAACCCATCTCCACACTATACCCTAACTGTCCCTCAGTATTATCTATCTCATTGGAACAAGTTCACAATTTCAAAACAGGTATTAATGTAGAACTGTACACTATGCTCCTTCCTTGAAGCATAAGATTTCAGTATTATATGTTTGTGTGTGTTTGTTGAAATTGTAGATTTTACTGGATCTCATATATGAAGAGAGTCCAAAGAGTGTGTCTGAAAGTGGGTAGAACAGTGAAAGATGAAGATGGACATAAGAAGCCCATTACTTTGGCCTTTGATGAGTGACATAACTGTATCAGTCAGACATCTTCATAGTCTAAAATATACTTTTATCTTCTATATATTTTTAGTTATTTATAAAAAATTAATAAGTGCTATTACCTTAGGTACAAAGAAACTATAACCCTCATTGACTTATTGTATCTTTATGAATCCATTTTTTTTTTCATTTTTTTGTTCAGATAGAGTGGGAGGGGAGAGAGAGAGAGAGAGAGAGAAACATCGATGTGAAAGGGACACATAGAATGGCTGCCACCCTCACGACCAACCAGGGCCGGGGACGAACTGCAACCAAGGTACGCACCCTTAGCGGGAACCAAACCTGGGTCTCTCTGGACCGCAGGCCAACGCTCTAACTGCTGAGCCAAACTGGCCAGGGCTGTGAATCCATTTAAAAATCCAATTAAAGTTGAAGGCAATAAACACACATTATAACCTATTGGTTTTGTGTACTAGAGCTGGTTAACTACAGGACTATCACTCACTGAAAGCAGGTACAACTAAATTATTCAATTAGAATGTTTATCAGGTCAACAAAATTGAAAGTGACTTTTGTCATTAAGTACCCTCCCTCAAGAATTGACCAGCCTTTAATCCATTTAACATTTAGAACTAACACACTACTTAGACATTTTTGCTGTGTATCTACCCAAATATAATTAAAGTTCCCTGAGGAGAGGATTTCTGGTCGGTTCATTCTTGTTCATTAGTATGTCACCTGTGGCTACACCCATTCCAGGTATATAGCAACCATTCAAACAGTATTGCTTTTTATTTTTTATTTTTTTATTGACTCTGGAGAGAGAGGAAGGAAGAGGGAGAGAGAGATAGAAACACTGATGAGAGAGAACATCGATTGGTCGCCTCAGGCATGCCCCTCACTGGGGATTGGGCCCACAACCTGGGCGTATGCCCTGACTGGGAATCAAACTGGCGACCTCTTGGTGCATGGGTCGATGCCCAACCACTGAGCCACACTGGCTGGGCCAGTATTCTCTTTTAAAGAGAAGTACAAGTTTGTACCTGGGTGGAGGGAATGTATGCCTTTATCTGTCCTTGATTTTATATTGTTTCCATAACTCTTTTTCTAAACAAGTGATGATTTAATGTTAGAGGAATATTATTTAAAGGAATTTTATGTCTGAGGGATATTTTCTTCATAGTAGAATTTGTAAAATAATGATAGTAATATTGACTTTTATATTAATTCAATGTTGGACAAAGTTTTCTCATCATAATATACTATGCTCGTGAAAATTGCTTGTTCATGTAAATGCTGATGTTTATGAATATGTAGCATGTAGGGGTGGAAGAAAGGTAATAAAAATATGTATTCTATGTATCTCTTTTCCTATAATATAATTTAGTACATTGATTATTTTTACTCTCTATTCCCCAAGTAAAATTTTTCAATGAGCATTTGGGAAACTCTGGATATCAGGAAGATAATTTAATATCCTACACTGAGACAAGAGGTGACTTTATTTTGATTTTCCATTTAAAGTTTATAGTCTAATTAAAGGAAATGCACATATATCTAGAGATAATCGTGGAAAATAAACACACATAATAACCATTATCAGTGGATATTACAATTGAAGCACAAAAATAAACGAAAAAAATCTACCAGCATTATGCAAATATATATTCTCTAAGAAATTGTTATAGGAAACTATTAAAATAATTCAACATGTTCAGAGCTCACATACTTTGTCATCATCTTTAAAATGTATTCAAAAATATTTCTCTGTGCAAAGCATTTTTATAATGATCTTGTTTAAATGAAAGTATTTGAAACCACATGGTATAAAATTACATTGCGGAACACAATTATTTTTCTCTCTAAAATACACGCAATAAAATGAAATTATTTGTGTTTTTTCATAAACGTGATTTTCAGTGGTGTTACTTGACCCTACCTAATAAGGGAACTTTTTCTCTTAAGGTAAACGTAGGATAGTGATGCTTCACTATGATAGTTACAGTTGTAGGGACTGAAAAATCTTCCCTTCTTCTATTCTAGTTTCTCTGGTCTAATATTTAAATTGACAAAAACAGCCCTGGCTGGTGTGGCTTATTTGGTTGGGCATTGTCTTGTGCACTGAAAATTTGCTGGTTTGATTCTTGGTCAGGGCATATGCCTGGGTTGTAGGCTCAATCCCTGGCGGTGGGCTGTTTGGAGGCAGCCATTGATATTTCACTCTCATATCGACATTTCTTTCGCTTTCTCCCTCTCCCTTCCTCTCTCTCTAAAAGTCAATCAGTCAATCAATTGAGAAAAACAGATTAACAGAGCACCAAATTTTGTGTGTACAGGAGCCCCATAAACATATGAGACTCTTGGACAGTCAGGTAATTGAGACTTATTTACCATCTTGAGATCATTAGAAAGAGGAAGGGTTATGGGGCTCCAATGGAGAAGAAGACAATTCACAGGAAGTTGAGGAGAGAAGATGTTCGATGAACAAATGCAGCCATGTCATGTACATCAGTCTTTCTGATATGAAACCTTCTCTCTGGTAACAGCTCTCTTACTGACACAGGCCACCTCTCAAGTCTTTGAGAAAGTTAAGGAGATAAAAAGCTCTGCCTAACCCTGGGACCCCAGATTGTCTTCAGTTTCAAATAATCCAAGTGCCAAAGTAGCACATCTGGGTTATATTCTGCTCCCCCTCACAATTCAAGCAGAGGACCTGAAAACATACAGTGAAACATTTCAATCTCCTAGAATTCTAGGAAGAATTTTGGAAATTCTTATTTATTATCAGGGCACATATACTACTGATAATTCAAGACTGAGCTCTACAAATTTACAAAATCTCTTTCCCTCCAAAAAGCTTTCCTAAAAATAATTTTTTCAAGTTTCTCCACAACTCACTCATTCACAACGTGGATGGATGTATTATTTACAAGATTGGTGGAGTGTTCTGGAAGGAAAGCCAGGGACTGTTCTCAAACATTCCCTTTATGTTCTTGTGAAGAGCAGTCTCTGTGGTCTGCCCTCCACACAATGCAGTAAAATAAAGAGCAGGCTCTTGTGCTTTGGGGAACTCTTGAAGATTCCTAGGAGAGTTTGTATCAGGTGATGAATAGGAACAGTCCCCACTTGGCCCCTGTGGCTTAGTGGATTGAGTGTCGTTCCATGGACTGAGAAATCCCAGTTCGATTCCCACTCAGGGCACATGGTTGGGTTTCTGGCTCCATCCCTGGTAGAGGGTGTGCAAGAGGCAGCCGATCCATGTTTCTCCCTCACATCAATGTTTCTATCTCTCATTGTTCTTTCTATCTCTCTCTCCATTTCTCTCTCTCTAAATTAATCAATAAAAACATATTAAGAAAAAGAAAAAAAAAAGATTCCGAACAGCCCCATATAAGCTGACTTAGACAATTTTTTAAGCAGTAAGTAATAGAGCTGACTCATTGGTCCGTGTGCCGATGCTCTCATTGATGAGCCAAAGCTCAGGGCTTTATGGTTTTAATATTGAGGCCAAGGAAGAAAAGGTCACATTCTCTGATTTGGTTGCAGGTGAGTTTTTCTCCTCCCAAGGAATAAAAAATAAACTCTGTTACAGTAGGAGAGAATGATGTTTCACTCAAATAGAAGAAGCAGGTGTAAGGAGAGCCTTAGGCATGGTGGAATCCTGTCCCTGACTACACTCCTCAGGACCCTGGAACTGCCCTGCTTCCTAGAAATCCTCCTCTGAGCCTTTAATATCTCAGTATCTTCCAGTATCTTCATTTAGCCTAAAGGTAGAGTTTGGTTAGAAATGCTGGGCAGTGAAAAGGTCCTGACAATAAAGATTATCACATCATTTCTTTTCATTTAAAATTTAATTCCAATGGAACAATTCTGTAGTAGATCTATTACTTCCAAAAATGTAGTGAATAAGCACCAGATTATGAATGATATCACATCAAAGCTGCATCTTACAGAAGAAATTGCCCACCCCAAATATATATATATATATCTTACAATATTTGAACCACAACTGCAACTTAGCATCAGTGATCATGGAACAACCTGACGTGTGCCTCCTGATGTATTAAAGAATACATCTTGCCTGGCCGATGTGGCTCAGTGGTTGAGCATTGACCTATGTACCAAGAGGTTGCTGGTTCAATTCCCAGTCAGAGCACATGCCCAGGTTGTGGGCCCAATCCCCGTTGGGGGCATGCAGGAGGCAGCCAATTGGTGTTCTCTCTCATCAATGTTTCTATCTCTCTCTTTCTCTAAAATCAATAAAGGAAAAAAAATAATACATCACTTATGAAGCATTCTTGCAAAAAAAAAAAAAAAAGTGTAATCTAAATGTAACCAAACCTCTGTAACATCCTGTGTGCAAGAAAGTCAGGCAATATAGTGGCAAGTTACTTGACACTAATGGGAAACTATTTAACAAATTCAGGATGTAGAACAGTATATTCAATAATAACAACTGATCTCAACTCTCAAAAAGTCAATATTGATTGAAATGGTAGTAGATTGTTATAAAGAGAAAAATAATATATAATGACCTAAATTCAAATGTGAAACATAAAATTAAATAAGTAGTGTATTTTAAAAGTCTATAAAGAACAATTTTAAATAACATGCAAAAATTAGGTATGGACTAAATATTAGATAATATTATGGAATTATTATCACATGTATTATAATGGGGAAAGGCAAAGATAATAACTTGGTCACTGAATTCAGTACAAGGAGGCAGTTCAGAATTTTCTGAGAGTTTTATTTGAACTATCATCAGAAAGATAAATAGAAGTTAGTTATTTTATTCAATATTCAAAGATATACAACTTTAACTTCACATTAGATTTTCTCAATCAATTTTTAGCATCCACATGGAATAGAATCACTATCTCTGCTAAAAGTCTATTTCCAATGAAGTTAACATTTAGATATCCAAACTCCTGTCTGCAGAGCATGTTTAACAATACAAGTTATTTGGCATTCAATTTTTATGCTACATAAGTAGGAAAATCTAGTAAGATCAAAGATGAGGTTCAGAAAAGCAAATTGGAAATCTACTTAGAATCATATTAATAGCTGAAAAAATCAATATGATGATGTCCACAAAATGCCCTTCCTCCTGAAACATGAGCAAAATGTATGTCTGTGTATAGACAAGTCTAAGCAAAACAATGGGAAAGAAATCCTTAATAAATGGATTATAGACTGGACATCTGGAGAGGATATTATTTGCAAAGAACATTAAAATCTAAAAGGGATCTTGCATTTAAACTCATAAAAATGTTGCTTATATTACTATAGAATTCACATTATAAGTAAAATTATGTCTTTTGATACAAAAATACTTTCATACATAATGCTCTAATTCAAAACTAAAAATCTTTATCTTCTTACAATTATTGTTAAGTAATTTATAAAGGTCGTTTTTCATAAGAAAAATAATAAAACACAGAATACTTAAAGCTGTAATTTAAAATAAAAGTTTTAGAAGTGTACAAACCAGGAGCAGATTGCACTTCAAATCACTCTGTCAAAATATAAGTGCTAATGCATTGAATATTTGTATTCATTCATTAGCACATATTCAATAAATTTCTTCCTCCCTAATAAGCAGTGTTCTGCCATCAGACATACAATTGTAAGAAGAGAGAAACTAACTGCAGCATATTATTGAGCTTAGAGGAAGTAAACACAGACATAAATAACATTATTTTCAGTTGTAAAAAGTGGTTCACAGAAAACAGAAAAATAGACTGAGAAAATAAGCAGAGAACAACTTGGAATACACAGAGAAAATAAGCAGAGAAGAACTACTTAGAATACACAGAGAAGGCTTCACCGAGGCAGCACCATTTAGGCAGAAACTTGAATTATGAAAAAGAATTAGCAAAGAAAATATGGAAACAAGTCTTTGACAACAGGTGCAAAAACATGTACACAATCCCTGAAGTTGGACAAAGCTTAGAATGCTTAGGGAATTAAAACTAGTTTTGCCCCACCAAAATGAGTGAATGATGAAAGGAAATGAAGAGATGCAAATTGAACAAATAACACATGGCTTTATAGACTGAGATGACAAGTTTGATTGTGTTTTAAGTGACATGAGGATTCAGTGAATGATGTGAAGAAGAGGAGAGCCATGGCCAAACTTCTACCAAAGTGGTATCTGCTGGAAAGAGAATGAATAAGGCCTAGAGGAGGCAGAAGCTGGGAGAATAATTCATGAGATTAATTTTCCCCAGATACCAGTTACTAACCTTCCCTACGTTTTTTTCATTTCTATAGTGATGTCATCATGCCCAGTTACCAAAGCCAGAAACCCGATAGTTATCACTTTCTTTCTCTTGTGAATTAAGCTGATGGCAATAGCAGAGATAGAGAAAAGGAAGCATGTTGCATATTATTTAGGAAATTAAATCAATACACTTGAAATGGATTAGACATAAGCCGTCAGGAAAGTGAAAAATCAAGAATAGATTCTAATTTTTTGCCTGAGTAAGTGAGCAAGTAATGACATTATCCCTGTCACAGGGTAGATGATTAGCAATGCATGTTTTAAAGTATAATAACCATACAAAACTAAGAATAGCTGAAATATTTTAAAATCATACTAATGACACTCGGTTAGTAGATAGCTTGCTTTCAGAAACATTTGTAGTGACACACTACTGGAATCTTTAAGTGAAAGCAATTGGAGGCATGACTAAGACTGCTGCATCCAAGAACCTGCATGTGGTCGTTGATGTTCTGTGGGTAGCGCTCCCATTTGATAATTCCTTTGTCCTGACTTATTCCTCAATAGCTTTTGAAAATAGTTGGAACTTTACATTAGGAGGCCTGGTTGCTAAGCAGATCACCTCTTAAGTAACCTCTTGTTTCCGCATAGTATTCAACATTGTTATCTTGATATTTTAAGGAGACGACAGAATTTAAATATTTTGGTAATGCATGTAACCATTTACTAAATACACATGGATGTTCTTGAATCTTAATATTCTCTGAAAATCTAAAGGATCCTATGTATAGTGGTGTTTTTGGTCAGACTGTAAGATGAAGGGAAGAATAGTACTTGTCCTAATGTAAAGAAAAATATTGCTGTCTCTCCCTTGATTACTTTGGATGATGAGAGAGGTGTATCACCATTTAACTAAGGAGAAATACCTTCAGGAGCCAATCTAAAGTGCTTTTAGAGATGGCGTTGCTGAAGGAAAAAGGATTGGAAACAATTGGCTTAGCTCTTCAGAAAGTGGAGAGAATGAAACAGTAATCTGTCACTGTGTGGGCAGACAAGATGCTGGAAAATTGGGTAAATTGGAAATCACGGGAAGGCAGCTTTTTGTCCTGGGGTGCATTAGATACCTTGGAAAATGTTATTAAATGGTGAACTATTGCTATTAAATTTTCTAGCTGTTTGGAATATAGAGTTACATAAAATCAAAGACTCCATTCTTATTCTAGTAATAGATCAATCCAAATCTGAAGAAAATATCTCTTATGCCATATTAATTAAATTTTTACCAGAGTGATATTTTAAACAATATGAATTTGCCTGTGCTTATGAATGTATATTCAGCAAAGTAACCAAAAGCTTCATTTTCTTCTGTTCCTTGATAATTTAATTTATTAAATAATTGAGAATACGGGGCCCTACTCTGGCCCTACTAAATCTGCATATTGATAAGATCACAAAAGTCACTTATAAACTCATTAAAATTTGAGAAGTGCAGTTTTATATTTCCTTGAGAGTACAGCCTTCCACCCAAAATTGTCCCCCTTAATCATCATTTTTCAGTAGCTTTATTAAAGCTTAAAAAGAAGTTCTAGTTTATAAAAATTAACTAAATGTAGGCTTTTCCCCCTCATTATCCATGCTGCCTAAAAGAAAAAGCTTATTTTAGCTTTAAAATGATCTTTTTCTTTGTAGTAATTCTTAATGCAGGAAAAATCCTCTCCATCCTCCACCACAAACTATTGTCATATCTCTTTTCTTTTCCTTCTATGATGGTCATGTTTCCAAGGGGAATAGATTTTATCCACCATAGAATGAAATATAATCGATGGTCTATTTTATTCAGCTGGTCACAGTAGGGCCTGGTTTAATATCTCTGTTTATCCACAACTAAAATCTGGACATTTTGTCCCCTCCATTGCTAAACAGGTTCCTCAAAAAACATGGGCAACTTACAAATGCTTTTTTAAAAATATGTTTTTATTAATTTTTTTTTAGAGATAAAAACATTGATTTGAAAGAGAAATAGCAATCGGCTACCTCCTGCATGCCCCCAACTAGGGATGAAGGCCAAAACCTGGGCATGTGCCCTGACCAGGAATCAAACCAGGACCTCTCAGTCCATGGGATGATGCTCAGTCCACTGAGCCACACTGTCCAGGCAGAAATGTTTTTAATGTAGAATGTTTTACATTTTGTTTCAATTCATGTGTGCCAGTCTCTCTCTCTTTTCTATTATAAATTGATGAATTTATATACTTAATAATGTATCATTAATATGCAATAATAATCAATAATTGCATCACAGAAGCTTCACAGATTTTTATCAATACATTGATGTGTACTTAATAGAAAGTTGTTGGTTACGATTTGCACATTAATATTCTCGGCTCTGTTTTCTTTTCATTTTCTTTAGTCTACAATATATCTCAACATATCTTTGTCCTGGCCAGTGTGGCTCAGTTAGTTAGAGTGTTGTCTGGTACATTGGAACCCGCAGGTTTCCCCAGTTGGGGCGTATGCAGAAGGCAACTGATTGATGTTTTACTCTCACATCCATGTTTCTCTCTCTCTCTCTCTCTCTCTCTCTCTCTCTCTCAAATTGGTAAAAACATATCCCAGGTGAGGATTCAAACATCTTATTATTTTTAAGCAGTGTGTCTCATATAGTCTAAGAATAATCCCTTCCTTATTAAATTACTATTTCCATCATTTTTAGGATAATTAGATGGTTTGCATTTTTTAAACTTATCTTTATTGTTGAATATATTGCAGATGTCTCTCTCTTTTTCCCCATTGACTCCCTCCTTCCCAATCCCACCCTCCTCCTACCTTCCCCACACTATAGTCGGTGTCCATTGGTTATGCATATATGCAGAGAAGTTCTTTGGTTCATCTCATCCCACCTTCCCTTCCCCTTCCCTTTGAGGTTCATTAGTCTAACAACCAATTTGTACGTCTTAATTCTTCATCTTTTCCACTCCTACCCCACCCACACTCAATCTGTCAAGCAACAAAAAATTCTCTGTATCTATGAGACTGTTTCTGCTCTCCTTGCCCATTTTGTTTGAAGATTCAATTGTTGATAGATATGTATTAATTGCCATTTTATTGTTCATATTTTTGTTGTTCTCTTTCAAGACGACCTTTCAACATTTCATATAATACTGGTTTTGTGGTGATGAACTCCTTTAATTTTTGCTTGTCTGGGACATTCTTGATTATGTCCATCAATTCTAAATGATAGCTTTGCAGAATGAGCTAATGCTGGTTGTAGGTTGTTGTTTTTCATCACCATAAATATCTCCTGCCACTCCTTTCTGGCTTTCAAAGTTTCTTTTGAAAAAATCAGTTGAAAGTTATGGGGGCTCCTTTGAAAGTAACAAATTGCTTTCCTCTTGCTGCTTTTAAGATTCTCTCTTTGTACTTAACCTTTGGCATTTTGACGATGATGTGTCTTGGCATGGACCTTTTTGAGTTCATCTTGTTTGGGACTCTCTGTGCTTCCTGGATTTGTATGGCTGTTTCCATGATCAAGTAAGGGAAGTTTTCTGTCATTATTGTTGCAAATAGATTTTCAATTTCTTACTCTCTCTCTTCTCCTTCTGGAACCCATATAATGTGAATGCTGGCATACTTGAAGTTGTCCCAGAGACTCCTTACACTATCCCCATTTTTTTTAATTCTATTTTTTTTTTTTTTTTTGCTGTACTGATCAAGTGTTTTTGTTTGTTTGTTTGTTTTTGTTTTTTTGCTTCCTTATATTCCAAATCGATAGTTTGCTTTTTGGCTTTACCTACACTACTATTAAATCCCTGTATCAAGAAGACTGAAATCATATCAAGGATCTTCTCAAATCACAATGGCATGAAACTAGAAATCAATTGCAACAAAAATATGCAAAAACATTTGAACACATGGAGGCTAAATAGCATGTTATTAAACAATGAATGGATTACCATGGATATCAAGAAAGAAATTAAAAACTTCCTGGAAACCAATGAAAATGAAGACACAACAACACAAAACCTATAGGATGCAGCAAAAGCAGTTCTGAGAGGAAAGTTCATAACACTACAGGCCTACCTCAAGAAACAAGAAATATCTCTAATAGACTGCCTAACCTCACAACTTAAAGAATTAGAAAGCAAACAAAAAGAAAACCCCAAAGCAAGTAGAAGGAAGGAAATAGTAAAGATCAGAGAAGAAATAAATGACATAGAGACCAAATAAACAATTCAAAGGATCAATGAAACAAAGAGCTGGCTTTTCAAAAAAAAATAAACAAGATTGCTGGACCCTTAGCTAGACTCACCAAGAAACAAAGAGAGAGAACCCAAATGCACAAAATCAGAAATAAAAGAAGAGAAGTAACAACTGACACCACAGAAATACAAAAGATCATTAACAGCTACTATGAACAATTATATGGCAACGAATTCAACAATCTAAGTGAAATGGACATATTTCTAGAAACACACAGTCCCGCAAAACTGGACAGGGAAGAGATAGAAAACTTGAACAGAGCAATAACAACTAAGGAAATTGAAGAGGTAATCAAGACTCTCCCAACAAACAAAAGCCTAGGCCCTGATGGCTTCACGGGGGAGTTTTACCGAACATTCAAAAAAGAACTAACACCCATTATGCTCAAACTATTTCAAAAAATTCAAGAAGAAGAAAGACTTCCAAACTCGTTTGATGAGGCAAGCATAATTCTAATTCCAAAACCAGAAAAAGACACTACAAAGAAAGAAAACTACAGGCCAATATCTCTGATGAACATAGACACCAAAATCCTGAACAAAATACTAGCAAATCGGATACAGCAATACATCAAAAAAAGTATTCACCATGACCAAGTAGAATTCATCCCAGGGATGCAAGGCTGATACAATATTCACAAATCAATTATTGTGATATACCACATAACCAGAAGGAAGAATAAAAACCACATGATCATATCAATAGATGCTAAAAAAACATTCAACAAAATACAGCATCCATTTCTGATAAAAACACTCAGCAATGTGGAAATAGAGGGATCATATCTCAACACAATAAAGGCCATATATGAAAGACCTACAGCCAACATCATGCTCAATGGGCAGAAACTAAAAACATTTCCCTTAAGAACAGGAATAAGACAGGGATGCCCACTTTCACCACTCTTATTTAACATAGTACTGGAAGTCTTAGCCACAGCAATCAGACATGAAATAAAAATAAAAGTGATCCAAATTGGAAAGGAGGAAGTGAAACTAATTATTTGCAGATGACATGATATTACACATAGAAAACCCTAAAAACTTCATCAAAAATCTACTAGTCTTAATAAATGAATTTGGCAAAGTAGCAGGATACAAAATTAACGTCAAGAAATTGACAGCATTCTTATACACCAATGATGAACTTACTGAAAGGGAAATTGAAAAAAATAAAAAAATTCCACTTACCATTTCGGCAAAAAAAATTAAGATACCTAGGAATAAACTTAACCAAAGAAGTAAAGGAGCTATTTGCAGAAAACTACAGGACATTGAAAAAAGAAATAGAGGATGATATAAAAAAGTGGAAGCACATACCTTGTTCATGGCTTGGAAGAATTAACATCATTAAAATGTCCATATTACCCAAAGCAATCTATAGATTCAATGCAATCCCCATCAAAATACCAATGACATATTTCACAGAACTAGAACAAATACTTCAAAATTTCATATGGAACAAAAAAAGACCCCGAATAGCAACAACAATCTTGAAAAAGAAGGACAAAGCAGGTGGGATCACAATACAAGATATCAGGATATACTACAAAGCAACTGTAATCAAAATAGCCTGGTACTGGCACAAGAACAGGCATATAGACCAGTAGAACAGAATAGAGAACACAGAAATGGACCCAAGGCACTATGCTCAATTAATATTTGACAAAGGTGGCAAGAGCATTCAGTGGAGTAAAGACAGCCTCTTTAATGAATGGTCTTGGGGAAACTAGGCAGCTACATGCAAAAAATGAAACTAGACCATCAACTTACACCATACACAAAAATAAACTCAAAATGGATAAAAGACTTAAATGTGACCCATGAATCCATAAAAATCCTAGAAGAAACTGTAGGCAACAAAATTTCAGACATTATATGCAGCAGAATTTTCACTGATACAACACCTAAGGCAACAGAAACAAAGGAAAAAATGAACACATGGGACTACATCAAACTCAAAAACTTCTGCACATCAAAAAAAAACAACCATCAAAATGGAAAGGCAACCCACTGTATGGGAGAACATTATTGCCAATGATACATAAGATAAAGGGTTAATTTCCAAAATATATAAAGTACTCATAACAATTCAACAAAAGGAAGACAAAGAACCCAATGAAAAAATGGACAGAGGAACTAATAGACACCTCTCCAAACAGGACATACAAATGGCCAAGAGACATATGAAGAAATGCTCAACATCACTAATCATGAGAGAGATGCAAATTAAAAGAACAATGAGGTATCACCTCACACCTGTCAGAATGGCCGCCATCAACAAATCATCAAACAGCAAGTGTTGGCGAGAGTGTGGAGAAAAGGGGACTCTAGTACACTGCTGATGGGAATGCAGACTGGTACAACCACTATGAAAAACACTATGGTGTTACCTCAAAAAATTAAAAATTGAACTTCTATTTGACCCAGTGATCCCACTTTTAGGAAGGAATATATCCTAAGATGCCTGAAACACCAATCAGAAATAATATATGTACCCCCATGTTTATAGCAGCACTATTTACAATAGCTAAGATCCGGAAACAGCCCAAGTGTCCATCAGTAGACAAATGGATAAAAAAGCAATGGTACATATACACAATGGGGTACTATGCAGCTGTAAGAAAGATAGATCTCTTATCCTTTGAGACGACATGGAGAGACCTACAAAGTATTATCCCAAGTGAAACAAGCCAAGCAGAAAAAGACAAATACCACATGATCTCACTTATTCATGGACTATAATACCATAACAGTCTGAGGAATAGGGTAGACCCAGAAACATGGAAGTACGGTACACACTGACAATCCCCAGAAGAAGGGGGGGAAGGGGGAACGAAGAGATAAAGCACAGAACTTATATGCATGTATGTGTAACCAATGGACATGGACAACAAAGCTGGGGATGGGGTTGGGGGGATAGGGAGGAGGGTGTCAATGGGGTAAAAAAGGATAAACATCTGTAACAAAAAATAATAATAATAATAATAAATTAAATAAATAAATAAATCCCTGTAAATTATTCTTTATTTCAGTTAATGCATCCTTCATTTCTGACTGGTCCATTTTGATGTTGTTGATGTTCTCACTAAGTTCCTTGGAGGTCTCCTTATGTTCCTTGAAGATTTCACTAAGTTCCTTGAATATCTCACCAAGTTCCTTGAGCAATCTCATAACCTGTGTTTTGAACTCTGCATCTGATTGATTGCTTATCTCCATTTTGTTTGGTTCTTTTCCTGGAGTTTTTTTCTTTTCTTTCATTTGGGACATGTTTCTTTGTCTCCTCATTTTGGCTGCTTCCCTGTGATTGTTTCTAGTTGCTATGTCTCCTAGCCTTTGTGGGGTGGCCTATTGTTGTGGGTGTCCTATAGGATCCAGTGGTACAGTAACCCTGATCACCCCAGCTGGACCCTCGAGATGCACCCCTAGTGTGGGCTGTAAACCTTTCTGTTATAATTGAGTCTTGATTTCTCTTGGCAAGTCAATAGGAAAATTTTACTCAGGCTGCTCAGCTGCAAGAACTGGTTGTGCCCACTGACCACTGGCCTCTGACTCCCTTGGAGGATCAGCTGTGTAGGGGCCAACCACACAGAGCAAGACTTACTTCATCAGGGCTTTGATACCCACTGAGTCTGCTCAGTGAGTGTGTCACTTATGGAGGTGTTTGGGTGGTGGTGTTTTGATATGGTCTGAAGCCGTCCACTGGGTGTGCTGGCTCTGGGACAAGGTCAGCGACTGCCTGTGTTCTATCCAGGGCCACCAGCATAAGTTACAAAGTGACTGCCAATGAATTCATCTGCTCTGCCAATGAATTCTTCTTGTGCTGGGCTTGGAGGTGCCTATGAAAAGCCAAGTTGTAAACCAAGGCTGTTTGCTTTTAGTGCCAGGCCTAGGGCCACTTAACGAGAGGTATGGGGCTTGCTGAGACCAAATGCTGCCTGTTTAAGAGATTTTAGGAAACTCTGAAGCAGGATCCAAGACAGGCCAATTCTATGGTAAAGCCTTTGGAAACAGCTGGGGTGGGCCCAAAAGTTGGTTGGGGTGGGGCCTCAGGGAATCACCAGGGCTGGGTAAACAGTGTGAGCTTGGTTGTTGGAGTCATTCATATGGCAGCCATCTGCTGCTCCAGGGAAGGGCTCACTGAAGGAACACCGGCTCTGCCAGCACATCTATCTAGGAGAAAGCTGCCTCTCCAGCCCTTGTCCCAAGGCCAAACAGCTCAGTTCTTCCCTGTATGTCTCTGGCGCCCCTCAAGCTTCCTCCCCTTCATGCTCAGAGGGAGCGAATCAGAGTAAGTTTGTGCACAGGCCCTTTAAGAGGAGCTGCATGGGGCTCCAGTAGCCTCAGCCTCCCTCATTCTCAGTTCCCACTGGTTTTACAGCCAGAAGTGATGAGTACTTCCCTTCCTGGCACTGGAACCCTGAGCAGGGCACCTGGTGTGGGACAGAGACCCCTCACTCCTCAGGGAGGACCTTCCCAGCCAAGGTGTCCTCCTGACTTTTATCCACTGCACGTGGGTGTGGGGCCAGCCTGTGTGCGCCTCTGCCCTGCCTACCAGTCTCGATGTGGCTTCTTTAATTTTGAAGTTGTATGACTTTCATTCAGCTCGATTTCAGGTGGTTCTGAATGATGATTGTATTGTAGTTTAGTTGTAATTTTGATGTGGTTGTGGGAGGAGGCGATACCGTGTTTATCTATGCCACCATCCTGACCAGAAGTCCTGCATTTGTCTTTAAAATGCTATAGAGCTTTTCTATTTTTGTACTTCCAACATCTCTCTAACATGTTCCTTTGTAATTACAATGGCTATTTGTGCTTTTAAAAATCATTTTCAAAATAAAATAGAGGTGCATATATTTTGTTTCTTTAAATAATTTATATAGATAATTTTCATTAATAATGCAAAGAAATAAAAATACTAACTATACCAAGCAAGGGATATGTCATTTAAATAATGGTATTGTCATACTTACATGATTTCACTTATTTGTAGAATATAATGAACTAAACAAGCTGATGAACAAAATAGATCTAGAGACATAGAAGTATAGTACAGACTGACAAACCTCAGAAGAAGGGGACAGCGGGGGGTGGGCGTGGGGTAAACCATAGAACTTGTATGCATGTTGTAAGAACGAGGCAGAATGAGGTGGTTCAGGATCTCCAGAAGTTCAGGTTTATTGGGAATCACCCTGCTGGACTACCTCTAAGGAGAGAGTAGCAACTGGCTTGTACAGACTAGGGATTTTTAAATTTAGGGCTGGGGGGTGGTCATTCAACCAAGGAAACGTGGTCGTCTTTGATTGGTCGGGCCTGGGGTTTCCCGAGTTCTTGATTGGTCGGAAGCTGGGGTCTCCTGAAACTTGTTTTTCTTGTCGAGTGACCTTTTGCAGTTTGGAGTGGGTTAGGGTGGTTCCATCATTCCCTTCCTCCTGACTGGAGTGATGGGTTTTGGTTTTCTGGAATGAGAGGCTTAGGGAAAGGTTAAACAGTAAGAATGATGGGTTTTGGTTTCTTGAAATGAGAGGCTTAGGGCAGTAATATGGAGTTTAAGAGCTAACACATGTATGGGTAACCATGGACATAGACCTCAATGCTGGGGTTGGGGGGGTGAGGGAGAGGAGGGGGTAAATGGGGGAAAAGGAGAAACATCTGGAACAAAATAAATAAATAAACAATAGTGTTGTCTTCTTTACTTTTCAGTCTCTGCAATACAGTCCCAATTTGCTATAAAACTTTAATTTTATATCTTATTTTTCAAAAATAATTTTAATTCTTATTTAATGTACTATCATTTTACATGAATAGATGTAGTTAGGTTAGTAGTCACTGTACATCATTTTATTTTTTATCTTATTTTTAAATTTGTTATTTTGATTAATTTTATTCAAGCGTAGTTCCTCTTTTACTTTTAGTTTATTTAAAGTTTGAAACACTTATTTCTTACAAGTATGGAATAGAAATTTCTGGCTCAAAACATTTACAAAACCCCCCAAATCTCCTTCATTCTTCAGTTTATTTTATTTTATTTATTTTTTCCATCAACATTTATCCCCCCATACCCTCGTCTACCTCCACCCCCCCACCAATCACCATGTTGTTGTCCATGTCCATGAGTTCTTTCTCTCATTTTTTTTTTTTTAGCTCAATCCCTCTACAACCCCACCCCAATCCCACCCCCCACCCCCCCACACACACACACAGAGCTGTCTGCTTGCTCTCTATCTATAAATCTGTCTCTGTTTTACTTGGTAGTCCAGTTTGTTCATTAAATTTCATGAGTGCAATTATATGGTACTTGTCTTTCTCTGATAGGCTTATTTCAGTGAGCATAATGTTCTCCAAGTCCATCCATACTGTGGCAAAGGGTAACATTTTCTGCGTTTAGTAGTACTGCCAAGTAGTATTCCATAGAGTAAATATACCATGGCTGTTTTATCCACTCATTTGTTGATGGACACTTAGGCTGCTTCCAAAACTCGGCTATTGTAGATAATGCTGCAATGAACATAGAAATGCACATAATCTTTTGAATTAATGCTTCAGGTTTCTTTGGGTAAATTCCTAGAAGTGGAATTACTTGGTCATAAGACAGTTCAATTTTTAATTTTTTGAGATAACTCAATACTGCTTTCCACAGTGGTGGCACCAATCTACATTCCCACCAACAATGCACAAGGGTTCCCTTTTCTCCACATTCTCGCCAACACTTGTTGTTTGTCAATATATTGATGACAGCCATTCTGACAGATGTGAGGTAATATCTCATTGTGGTTTTAATTTGCATTTCTCTGATGATTAGTGAGATTGAGCATCTTTTCATATGTCAATTGGACATCTGTATATCCTCTTGGGAGAAGTGTCCATTCATGTCCTTTGCCCATTTTTAATTGGATTGGTGTTTTTTTGGTGTTGGGTCTTATAAGTTCTTTATAAATTTTGAATATCAAGTGTATTGGCTAATACGTTCTCCTATTCAGTAGGTTGTTTTTTCATTTTGTTGATGGTTTCCTTTACTGTGCAAAAACATTTTAGTTTGATGTAGTGACATTTGCTTATTTTTCTCTTTTTTCCTCTTGCCTGAGGAGATACATTAGAAAAAATATTGCTATGAGAAATGTTCAAGATTTTACTGCCTATGTTTTCTTCTAGGGTTTTTATGGTTTTGAGTCTAACATGTAAGTTTTTAATCCATTCTGAGTTTATTTTTGTGTATGGTGTAAGAAAGTGGTCTAGTTTAATTTTTTGCACATATATGCCCAATTTTCCTAACACCATTTATTGAATAGACTGTCTTTAGCCCATTGTACACTTTTGCTTCCTTTCTCAAATATTTTTAATTTTTTTTTCCTTATTGATTTCAGAGAGAGAATAAGGGAGAGGGAGAGAGAGATAGAAACATCAATGAAAGAGAACATCAATTGGCCACCTCCTCCATACCCCCACTGGAATTTGGCCCACAACCTTGGCATGTTGAACTGGTGAATTCTTGGTGCATGGGCTGATGTTCAACCACTGAGCTACACCAGCTGGTCTCCTTTCTCAAATATTAATTGACTACAAAGGTGGTTTTTTTTGTTTTGTTTTGTTTTTTTTAGGCTTCTCTACTCTGTTCTATTGATCTATATATCTGTTTTTATGACAAGTTCCATGCTGTTTTAATTCTATGGCTTTATAGTATATTTTGACATCAGGTAGTGTGCTTCCTCCAATTTTGTTCTTCTTTCTCAAGATCACTGTTGCTATTTGGGATCTTTTGTGGTTCTATACAAGTTTTTGAATATTTGTTCTAGTTCTCTGAAATATGCCATTGGTATCCTGATAGGAATTGTGTTGAATCTGTAGATTGCTTTGGGTTGTATGGGCATTTTAATGATGCTAATTTTCCCTACCCATTAAATGGTAGATGTCTCCACTTTTTGGTATCTTCTTCAATTGTTTTCATCAGAGTCTTATATTTTTTTGAGTGCAGATCTGTCACATCCTTGGTTACATTTATTACTAGGTATTTTATTCTTTTTGAAGCAATTATGAATGGAATAGTCTTTAGTTTTCCTTTCTGATACTTCATCAGTGGTGTGTAAAGATGCAACTGATTTCTGGATATTTATATTGTATCTTGCCATTTCACTGAATTCATTTATCAGTTCTAGTAGTTTTTGATAGAATCTTAAGGGTTCTCTATACACAATATCATGTCATCTGAAAATAATGAGTTTTATTTCTTCCTTTCCAATTTGGATGCCTTTAAGTTCTTGTAGGATTGCTTGGCTAAGACATCTAGGGCTATGTTGAATACAAGTGGTGA
Source organism: Molossus molossus (assembly GCF_014108415.1). Classification (NCBI taxonomy): domain Eukaryota; kingdom Metazoa; phylum Chordata; class Mammalia; order Chiroptera; family Molossidae; genus Molossus; species Molossus molossus. The sequence continues at coordinate 23,082,514 of NW_023425366.1, read as the reverse complement.
AAGCAGACATCCCTATCTTATTCCTGATCTTAAGGGGAATGCTTTTTGTTCTTCCCATTGAGTATGATATTGGCTGTGGGTTTGTCATGCATGGCCTTTATTACATTGAGGTAGGTTCTCTCTCTGAGAGATTCTTACTTTGCTGAGAGTTTTTTGTCATATATGGTTGCTATATTTTATCCATTTTTTTTTTGCATGTATTGATATAACCATGTGGTTTTTATCTTTCATTTTGTTTATGTGGTGTATCACATTTATTGTTTTATGAATATTGTACAAACTTGCATCCCTGGAAAGAATCCTATTTGCTTATGGTGTATGATTGTTTTAATATATTGCTAATATTTTGTTGACAATATTAGCATTTATATTCATGAAGGATATTGGCCTATAATTTTCTTTCATTGTTGTATCTTTATCTGGTTTGGAGTTAGGTAATGCTGGCCTCTTAAAACGAGCCTTCTCTTAAATTTTTGGAATAGTTTGAGAAGGATAGGTTTTAATTCTTATTTAAGTGTTTGGTAAAATTCACCTGTAAGAATACAGAAAAATATTCAAGGCTTTCTAGACATTTTATACTACAGATATAAAAAATATTAACCCTGTGTTTTCATTGCAGGTTTCTCTCTTACCATTGTTTATAATTTTATAGTAAATACAATTTGATAAATTATTTTTTGAAATGAACTTATTTTTATTAATATAGTCACAAACCTAGTTTACATTTTGATTAATAAATTCAGTAGTATTAAAAATTTCAGCAATATTAAATATATTTTAAAATAAGCTCATTAAAATTTAATTTATCTGGTATCTTAGTTTGTATTTGAATAATTTAAAATTTAAACTTCAATGACATTAAACTATATATATATATGTATATATGTATATATATACACACATACATATATATATATATGATCGCTAAGAAACCTGTAAAAGCTTATTCCATCCCACATTTTAATTAAACAGGCCTAAGAGAACAAAATTAAAATGTCAATTAATTAATTAATTTATTTCTTTTAGGTAGAAAGCTATATTGAGAGAACTTTTTTTTTTCTTTTCAAATAAATTTGTGTACACAGATCAGACAGAAATTTATTATTATAATGGAGGAAAGTAAGTGCAAAATTTAATTTATTCCCTGTGGATCTCCAGCTTAAAATCTTGATATTCTTGGACTTGGGTCCTACAAATTTTTCATGTGGAATCAACAATTGTGTTAGAATGTTGCACTGGATCACCCAAGTGACTTTACATAAGTCATTCTCACCATCTGGATTACCCTCCCCCACCTGGACTGCCTAGTTTTGCAAACTCTTCTTTAAATTCCAACTCAAACATCAATCACCTTTTTGTGAGTCTTTCCTTGACATAACCTTCTTTTCCAAATTTATTAAGTATATTTAGCTTTTGCATCACCTATTTTAACTGTCTAAATTATATGCAAAACTAAAACAATGTATCTCTGTGTCAGCATTACCTAGAAAAGCAAAATGTATGCTTACTAATAGAGAAAATAATTGTTGCACATAAGGAATTGAGAGCAAAGTAAATGTAATTGAATCGGGGTGTTGCTGTTTGAGCAAGATTCTATTTTCCAATAAATAACCATGAACAGTTGATTACATACATAAGATATAACAAGTGTCAGTGATTTTATATATATATATATATAAATATAAATATAAAACCCCATATATATATAAAACCATATATATATATATATATATATATATATATATATATGGGGTTATGTCTGGATAAACCCATTGTAAGTGGAAAACATTGCAAGTCAAAAATACATTGAATATACCTAATCTAACAAATATCATAGGTAAACCTAGCCTAGCTTAAACGTATTTATAACATGTACAAGAACCTAGGGTTGGACAAAATCATCTAACACAATGTGAATACACTGTAGAATATTGCTGGTTTACCCTGGTGATCATGTGCCTGATTTGGAGCGTCGACTCACTTACCCTTTTCTAGAACCAAGAGAGAGTATCATACAGCATATTGCTAGCTCTGGTAAAAAATAAAAATTCAAATATGATCTGAGGTTTCTACTGAATGTATATGGCTTCACACCATTGTAATGTTGAAATATCATAGGTTGAATGATCATAAATCATGACAATTTGTATACACACACACACAAATTTAAACCTCAGTTAGAGTCTCTTGATAGATAAATAGATAGATGATGATGATGATAGATAGATAGATAGATAGATAGATAGATAGATAGATAGATAATAGATAGATGACAGATAGATAGATGATAGATAGATAGATGATAGATAGATAGATAGATAGATAATAGATAGACACGATAGACAGATGTGTAAGCACATTGCTATTTGTTGTGAGAATGGGACTGTAAAATAAACCCCTTTGTTATTATTTGTGAAATATTTCCTTAATATAAAGTCGTGTAATATAAACTTATTTTCTATGTTTAATTTTCCTTGGATATTAAATATTATTTTGTTACTTAGATTCTGTTAAATATGAGTTGAGGCAGTCATATATAGTCAAAATACACACCATATTTTTTAATTCTGTTGAATATATATGTACTTTGGAATGTATTATTACCTCATTTTAGATGAAGAAATCAAAATTTCTGACAGACAAGTACATTTCAGTCCCAAAAAAAAAAAAAAAACCCAGTGAGTTTAACAGATGGCAAATTGCTCATGTATGGAAAAACATGGAATTATACCAATATCTGTTAAAAAAAATGTTTATATATTGCTTTTAATTCTCTGAAGAGAAGTATCCAATTCAAACAACAATTCAATTGTTATTTCCAAATTTGTAATTATAAAACTCTTGCAATGTATTTTTATTTTATTTTTCTAAGCAGTTTTACCCGAAGCTTCAGAGAATTCTGTTAAGAATATATAATAATGGGCATTTTACCTACTTCCACATGAACAAAGGAAATTTATACTTTTGTGCCCTGAAGAATTAAATCTTTTCTATAAATGACATATGTTAGAGAATCCTTTTTGAAAATAAACAATCTTTATGCTGAACAGTTTTTGTTTTTCATTTAAACCCATGACAAGTCAAAATACAGAGCAAATCAATAAAAGTAATATAGGATTCCATAATATAAGATTTAAGCAATTTTGTCTTTTTAGAAATGAAATTTTAAATAGAAACTTTAGAGAAGATATTTTGGAATACACAAGGTACACACACACACCCCCGACACATGAGCAGCTAAAGGCAATGATCATAGCTGCAGTTATTTCACTGAAGATCAGAAATTAATTTTTTTTTTTAAGTTTTGCAATGGAATTTTATAGTAAATAAAAGTAATATGATCTTTGCTAAATACTATGAGTCAGCAGCACACAGAAACTTTACACTCTATTTACTATTCTTAATTTTCACAACTGAAACCCACGGCCATCTGTGTCAACATGTTTTAAAAATTTATTTCAGGGAATTATTTTTAGAAAGGTAGAGCTGTAAACCAGTAAATAACTTCATTGTTTGCTTCAGGAAGTTCCTGCAAACTCATTTGTGTGTGCAAACAACGCTCCTCTCAAACAACAGACTGCTCATCTGGGCGGAGAGCTGTTTATTTAAACAGCAGTTTACTTATGAAGACTCACTTCAGGGCCCTCAACTCAGTGTTCCTCAGTCTTAAGTGCTCATGTGATAAGTCTTGCCTGTTGCACTCAGCCACTGGCCTTGAAAGGCCCGCTATAGCCACTTGAGCCCAGGCTTCATTAGTTTATAAATAACATCTTATTATTTAGATGGTGTTTTCCCTTTTAGCCATTATTCTACTTCATTTAACATTGCTTAATCATTATTTGAGTTAGTCTATTGAGGAGTCAATAAAAACAACGCTGGAGTTTCCACAAAAGCCAACCAACACCCCTTCTCATTATGGTTCAAGATTCTGGAGTTTCCCTGACGACCCTTGAATATCCACTTGGGAGAATCCCTGATCATAGTGACAAAACAAGTTTTCTGTTGGATCTTAAATACATTTTTTTTTTCATAGGATTCTCAAATTCTATGTTTATTTTGACACTTAAAATTGACAACTGCTTTTTAGGAATCCTGTGATCATTCAATCATATTTTATCCTTGACAAAAACCTGCCTTAGTACTTACATTGTTGATTTTGTTCACGTATTTTCTTATTGTATTTTTATAAACCTATACAGTGAAATTTATAGGGGAAACAACTGGCATAAATCCAATAAATTTGTCTCTCCGTATCACCCTAAAAATAAATGAGTTCAAAAAATCTCGAGATCAGCATTCTTATAGAATGCACTTTGTTTTGAGTCACCTATCAAAATGATATGGGGACTTTTCTTATTTTTGTCATGTTTTACCTGAGAGAATCTATTCCTAAAAGAGACCTCAAGTCAAAAAATTCTGCCTGCTTGAAATTTTAGATTTATTGGGACTTGATTGAAGAGATCCAAATACTGGATTAGGATCCCAAGACAAATTAGAAATGTAATTTCTGCAACCATTCATCATTAGTTTCTCATGGGTTCATCATAGTTTAGATCCACAACTCCTATAGTTAGACTCCTGGTTTTATATATGTTCACACAATAATTCTGTTTTGTGCTCCTATAATTCTAAATAGTGTTGTAACCAAATGCAATTTCAGCTGTCTGCTGCAACAAAAGCCATACTTGTAACATAGGTACAGGTGAGAAGGAAAGCAGTTTATTCAAGTGCCAGCCTCTTGAGAAGATGAGGAGCTGTCATCCCAAGCCCATCTTGACATCTTAGTACAGGCAGGGGTTTTTATTAGGAGAGAGAGGGAGAGCAGAAAAAAATAAATCAGAGAGAGGGGAGTTGAAAGTTCTTCATATGTAAGTCAGCACAGTTCATTCTAATGATTATCTCAAAACTGGTCATTTGGACGTCTGGTTTTTATGGTTGAGACTCAGCAAGTCTCTCAGAACCAGACATATGGTTGCTGTTGTTAGCTTCCTTCTTCAAAACTAGTTCCTGTCATATGCTCAAAAATGGCTGTCAGTGATATATGGCAGGCATGACAAACTGGGCCTTTGTTTTGAGGCATATACATCCTATTCCCTGATTGGGGAGAAGCATTGCTTCTCATCATATGTTATTTATTTATATTTTTGGGGAGGGGTTCAAATTTATTTCTGGAAGGTCTATATAAAACATCTCATTTTCACAAATGGTTTCTAAAATTTAGCTGGAGAACTTTCTTTTTTCCCCCTCTTTATTAATGATATCCCCCCTTTTTTTTCCCTTTGACCCCCTCCTCCCTACTCCCGCCTCCCCTGCCTTTGCCACACTGATGTCTCTGCCCATTTGTTATGCATATATGCATATAACTTCTTTGGTTTATCTCTTTCTGCCCCCTCCCCCTCCTTCCTTCTGAGGGTTGTCAGTCTTTTCCCTACTTTCATGTCTCTGGGTTTACCCTATTCCTCAGACAGTTATGTTCATTATATTTCACAAATAAGTGAGATCATGTGATAGTGTCTTTCTCTGATTGGCTTATTTCACTTAGCATAATACTCCCCAGGTCTCTCCATGTTGTTTCAAAGAGTAAGAGATCTTTCCAAAATATATAGAGTATTCATACAACTCAACAAAAGGAAGACAAATAATCTAATTAGAAATGGGCAGAGGTGCCCTGGCCGGGTGCTCAGTGGTTAGAACATCAGTTTGCAAACCAGAGAGACTCGGGTTTGGTTCCTGCTAAGGGGTACCTTGGTTGCAGTTTTTCCCCAGCGCTGGTTGGGGTCATGTGGGTGACAGCCACTTGTGTCTCGCATCGATCTTTCTCTCTTTCTCTTCCTTCCTCTTTCCCTCTGGCTCTATCTGAGGATAAATGCAAAAGTGTTCTCTGGTGAGGATAAAAGAAAAAAAATTGGAAGAGGACCTGAATAGACAACTCTCCAAACAGGACATACAAATGGCCAAGAGACATATGAAAAAATGCTCAACGTCACTAATCATCAGAGAGATGAAAATTAAAATGACTCTGAGGTATCATCTCACACCTGCCAGAATGGCTGCCATCAACAACTCATCAAAAAAGTACTGGCAAGGATGTGGAGAAAAGGGGACTCTAGTACACTGCTAGTGAGACTGCAGACCGGTGCAGCCACTATAGAAAACAATATGGTGTTTCCTCAAAAAATTAAAAATGGAACTTCCATTTGACCCAATGATTACACTTCTAGGGATATATCCTAAGAAACCTGACACACCAATCAGAAAGAATACATACACCTGTATGTTCATAGCAGCACTATTTATAATAGCTATGATCTAGAAACAGCCCAAGTGTCATCAGTAGATGAGTGGATAAAAAGCTGTGATACATTTATGTAATGGAATGTTATGCAGCTGTAAGAAAGAAAGATCTCTTACCATTATATGTAATTTAATCAAGAAAGTTATTTTGTTGGTTAGCATAAGATTTTATATATCCTCTGTAACAGTACAGTTTTATCAAGCATTATTTACAACTACAGTAGCCTCTTTGGAGACCCATTTATAGACTAAATATGTTTGACAAATTTCTTAGAATAATAATGAAACAAAAAGGCATCAAACTTTGTCTAATGTCCTGAAAATTTTACCGTTATATGAAAGCTTCTCAAAAAAATTCAGATTCCAATATTTTAAAATAATAATTACTAATAATTATCATTCTCATCATCATCTATGGGTATGGTAAAAGTAAAAATACAGTGTAAAGTCTGAAACTAGCTCAATTTTACTGCCCCTTCTTCCAACATCTTGACTTGAAATGGCTGGTCTTTATCCCACAATTTTTGTCTCCCTTCATATTCTCTGTTTTAACATTCTTTCCGCCATTTTTCTCATGCTAAATATCAACAAACTCAATTATTTTCTAAAATTAAACTGTGTCTATTATAAAACCCATTTTAGCCTCAGTATTGATCTTAGCTGAGATTTATTTTCCCAAGACTCTCCAAATTATAGACAAGATATAGAAACATATATGGAAGGGATTTAGAGTGGTTCTAAAACATATGGTCTAGAAGTCCCAGATCCATATCAAATATTTTCTATGAAATAATGCAAAGAAAACCCCCCCAAAAAATAAATAAATAAGGCACAATGGAAAAACTCTGAGGATGGCATAGATACCCTCACTGCATAACAAATAAGAGGGATTTAGAAACCTATGCACATGTGGAACCCACTGCTTTTCCCATTAAAAATATTATTTATATAAAATATTTATATATAACATATATTAGATAATAATCCAGTTCCAGAAGCAAGGAAAGGATATGTTCATTGGAAATATTTTGTTAGACCTTAAAACATTTTTATACAGCATTTAGAAATGGATCCTTACACAAATGTGATCACAGCATTCTCTGTACTTCCTATGAATATCTTTAAACAATGAAAGAGGGAATATGCAATTAAATATGAATATGCAATTAAAACCAAAATGGGAAATAGCCATATTGCCATATCTCAATTTGTTTGGGAGTATTTTAAGACTCCTTAAAGGAAAAAAAAATACAGTATGAAACCAAGAGTAGACTGATCGTTCTATAAGAGCATGTGATTAATGAAGGTGTTATAGGGGAGAATTGAATATAGAATTTACCACTTTATCTGTAAGGTTACAAAGGTTAATTTTTAGAAATATTAATCAATAACTTTGCAATTTTTTTAATTGATAAAGAAAGGTGCCAAAATATTAATCTTACACCCTTCTATTTTATAGAACCTCTCAAAAAATTGATGTGAGAGAGAAACATTGATCTATTGCTTTCCCATAACACCCTAAGCCAGATCAAACCCACAGCATAGGTATGTGCCCTGTCAGGATTTGAACCCACAGCCTTTTGGTTTTGGGGATAATGCTCCAACTAGCTTAGCCACACTGGCCAGGGAAATGATTACATAATTTTATCACAGTATTTAATTGAGTGATATAATCAATTAAAATAAAACATTTTATAATATCTATGTACCAAAAACTCACTTATACTACCCTATTTTGCAGTGAGATTTTACACATTAACCAATTCAGTCATTTACTTTGACAGATAAGTTCACAGATTCAAATGTCCACAAATACTTATATATGATTTGCTAAACACATAGACTGAGGTTGCCAGCCTTGTTTGCATTATATTAGGTCATGAGATTAAGTTAGGTATAATAAAAAATGAATAAAAATAATGTATTCTATATTCAGACTTAGTCTCAAAATCTTCCACACACACTCTTTCATCCATTTTTTAAAATTCTGACTGTCTGGAATGGCCAATTCTAAAGTATTCTTGAAAGCAACAGGCTACAGATTTAAAGGCCTTAATAACCCAAGTCCTTAGATGGGGATGTGGAGGAAGCATACCTTGCTTATTTGAAAACACATTATATTTCTGTTGTGTTTAAGGTATTACATGTTGTTGGGTCTTGTTGACAAAGCAACTAGCATTATTCCAAATAATATAGAACTCAGTAGCTTGAATAAGTCCTGCCATACCAAACCCTAAGATATTTATATTAAATTAGCATTACATTAGCAAATAAACCAACCTCAGGATTAAACGATACAAAATTAATATATTCACTGAAAAAAATATATTTGTTGAAACTGTCATCTGAGATTGATTCGAGTTCAACTAAAAGCCAGAGGTTGATGTGCACTTATTTGATTTGCTGTATTTCTTAATCAGTTACAAGAAAGGGATTAGCTCAGGCAAGAAAGAGACACTTTTTAAAGCAGAAAGAAAGGAAATACAGTTATGTTTTCAAACTTGTCACCATTGATGTTTTGTGCCAGATCAGTCTTTGTTATTGGGAGCTATCCTTTGCATTGTGGAATGTTTCACAGTATCTCTAGCCTCTATCAATATATATCAGTAGTGCTTCTATCCAATCATCATAACTGAAAATGTGATGTGTCCTACGAGGAGAAAAGATATCATCCTTAATTGGAAATCACTGGTGTGAACCCTGAGGAAAAAATAAAACACCTACTGAGAAGGGCTCCTGGTGGCCAACTGGGTTCAAATTTTAAAAACAGAGTCTATCATCCATTTGTACACAGGGGCCCGTCATTCATACTGCACTCCAGGGAGAAGCCTGCACTGAACTGTATGCCTTGGCACTGAACTGCCTGCCTGTGCTGCGTTTCTGCCATCCAAGCCTCCTTATAAACCCCCGTAATCCTATTCAACCAAGCAGAGTAGCTCCAACCAACCAGAGTAGCCTATTCTGACCAACCAGGACAATGCCTTTTGGACCAATCAGACTTTGAGGATTTGGAGTCCTCATTTGCATGAAAACAGACCCCACAGGAACCAGGGTGGGGACTTCTGTCGATATAAGCCAGTTTCCCTCCTGTTCTGAGAGAGCCGACCAGCACAGGCCAGAGACAATCAGCACAGAGTGGAGCAGACCAGAGCAGAGCTGTCTCGCTGGAAAGGGGCCTGGCCCCAGGTCACCTGGCCTCAGGGCTGCCTTCTGGCCATGTTGTTTTCACAGCCAGCATGTATTACAATTAACCTGTCTTGCACTAAATAAAGTTTTTGTCTCTCACCCCAAATGAGAGATTCCTGTTGTCACTGAATTGGCGCCAACAAACAACAGTTGACACTGGTGTAGAGAATGTCTGGAAATATGGGACCATAAAAGTCAGAAAGCTGAAATTTTCAGATTAGGTTGAAAATGACTTTTTTTTTTAATTGTTGAAAATATTACAAATGCCCCCCCTTGACCCCCTTCTTCCCACTCCCACTCCCCTCCTGCTTTCCCTAACCTAGTGTCTGGGTCCATTGGTTGTGTATATATGCATACAAGTTTTTTGGTTTATCTCTTCTTTCTCTCCCACTCCCCATCCCTCTGAGGTTTGTCAGTCTAAAAGTGACTTTTAGAATTTAAGGCCTACTATATGCTTAGTTAAACAAAGAACCTCAGCCCTGAAGCAAATAACTGATTGAAATGTGTTTGTTCTTTTCTCTCTAAAGCCTACTATAACAAATAACCTGTATGTTGTCACCATTAAGATGAGAGAAGCATACGTGTACTTGAGAAAAGGGAAAACAAGGATATTAAACGGACTTGGGGAAAGCTTTCTAGGTTGGTTATTGTCTACAGAATTAACTAGAAATGACTAGATAAAAAAAATATTTTTCAGATTATTAATTGTCCAAGATAACATAATTCTATTCTGAAAAGTATTGTTTAGAACTTAAAATATACTCAAATGTCCCAAATTGTGCACATTAGAAATTGAGCTGAGAAAGCTCTCATTTTTTCCATTTTAAGAGGGGGCATGGAATATAATGGGGGAAAAAAAAGTAGAACATCTCAGAAGGTAAATCTATAAGCCACTGGGACAATGAATAAGAAGTTAGTTACAAAGAACATATTCATGGCTTCATCAAAGAAATTTTTCTCCTGCTCCCAAAGATTTTGTTAGTGCTGTTCAAACTCTTTTCTGAAAGGAAGTTTTACAATTTTAAGTCGAATATGGATTGAACAGATAATGTCTTTTGATTTCATAAGACACTAGATCTTGACAAATCATATCCAAGCCTAATGGAATAGAAGACATATCATAGTAAATCCTGGATGAAGTAACCACCTGAGTGAAACAATATTGTTTCTCTTAAGGAGGGAGTGAGTGTGAAGAAAGACAATACATTGATGTCTATCTCTCCCTGCCAACCCCCCACTTTATTTGAAGATAAATGACAAAAAAATATCCTTGGGTGAGGGTTAAAAAAATATATATATATTTATAATCTCACTTGATTCTTAAAGACACTTTTAATGTGGGTACTAAGAAAAAAAGATTTAAAAAACAGTTTGTATAAATATATAATTTTTTCTCTCCCATTGTATAAGGAATTTTCTATATTTAATTAATACTTTTAATATCAAATAAGCCATGAACAGTATAATAGTTGAGTTCTTTAATGTTTACTCAGCATCACCACTCTATCAATTGAAAATAATTCATCTATTAAAAAAAATGCTTATGGTGATTATGACAGTATGGTAGGCACAGTAATGATCCCCCAAGATACCCATGTCCTAAGTCTTGAAAATGTGACTGTTACTGTACAGGGCAAAAGGGATTTTTGAGATGTGGTTATGTTAAGGACATAGAGATGAGAGCTTATTATGGATGTTCCTTATGGAAAAAAGCTAATTGTGTGAGTTAGAAATAGAGAACCTTTTCTTTGGCTAGAATAAGAATAAAATAAGACAGTGGAAGAATTGTCAAAAATGCAACATGTGCTGGCTTTGAAGAATGGAGGAAGAGGACCACAGCCAAGGAATGAAAGCAACCCACAGAAGCAGGAAAAGGCAAGAGAACGGATTCCTCCCTAGAGTTCTAAAATAGCACACGGCACTTCCCACACCTGATTTTAGCCTAATGCAGTGATTTCCAAGCTTTTTCATCTCATGGCACACATAAGCTAATTACTAAAATTCTGTGGCACCAAAAAATATATTTTTTTTGTCAATCTAAAAAAAGATAGGTATAATTCTAATTCATTCACACTGGACAGTTATTGTTGTGTTTGCTGTTGTCATCATCTTATTTGACAACCCAAGGGAAAAGAGGTCAGTGTTCCTCACTAAATAGCCCGGTTTTGCATGTTTTAAAAATTCTTGCACCACACCAGTATGCTTCTTGTGACACACTTTTTGAAAATCACTGGCCTAGTGAGACCCACTTCAGATATCTGACCTACAGAATGGTAACGTAATATATTTTTGTTGTTTTAAATCACTATGCTTATAGAGATTTGTTACATCAGCAATAGGAAAAATGCAGTGTTTTGATAAAGAAGAAAAAGTTATAGGCATCAGAGTAGAATTTCTTTTCTTCACAGTGTTGACAATAGAAAAAGAGTACAGGCATTAAATACACAAGATCTCACAAATTATTACACTTTCATTTTAGCTGGTATTATGAAAAAAATGGAAATTCTGTAGGATACAGAGAATATAAATGTAACTTATTCTTACACAGCAGGAAATGTTTATTAGTGTATATTAATTTAGTTATAAATAACTAGGTAAATTAAGCCAAAAGTGAAAGTTTGCTTTAAAGGAGGTGAGACATTGAAAAGAAACTGAAGTGATAATGGTTTTAGGTTTTAACTTTAAGTGAAAAAAATAAAATAAAATAAAAATATAAGCAGTCTGAACCTTAGAAATGACATACCTGATTTTTCAAATCTCAAGCATCCTTAAAATTACTAATCTAATAAATGTCCACCCAGATTCAAGAATTGTAGTAAAATATACCTTGCATTATTTGGTCTCAAACTGTATCTAATAAGGGACATTAATTTAAATGTCACCATGCTCTCCTGCCATATTCTTTTGGGATGATTTAATTGTCCTTCAGTGTCATGGAACACAGCCTGGGATTAAGCTGTAGAAGTAGGACACTGAATAATAATGATATTTGTAAAAAGAAAACCATCGCTTAGAAAAGAAGGTTATTCTTATTTTGTACTTTCTTGGCAGCTGAAATAATATCAAGAAAACATACCTGTTCCTTTCTCACTTTGCATATATTTATTTGATTGTGTCCGCTGAGTTGTTTAAGTGATTTTCTCTCTCAAGTATCAGGGACCGTTCATTCCCCATTCTGTTTGTTCTAAGTACATTTCAGAGTTGTAAGGACTCTTAACTGTAAGTGAAAGGGGATGTCTGTGTTGATTGATTCTCTGTGTGATTACTGTTTGTGATTGTCCTTTTCCCAAGATAACATGCAATTTTCTAGCACAGATCAGACTATTTTTCGAAAGAATTACATTCTCAGGTTTTGCAGAAAGAGATGCCGATTTTCTGAAATGTAAACGTGAATTCCTGGAAAAGAAACATCAAATTCTTATACTCATCTGTAAAGTAGCTATCATTGTTATTTTTCAGAGTAAAACATTTCTCAAAGTGGCTAGTTTTGATGTATAATAGAAACAATATTTTATTTTTTCTATCGCTATGAGCAGAATATAACAGATTGTGTGTGTGTGTGTGTGTGTGTGTGTGTGTGTGTGTGTAAATGGGATATGATATTACATCAGAGGAGAAAGCTTATTGGACCAAATGTATACTAACAACTAAACCAGAATTTCTTTATAATATTGAGTTGTTGTTTTTTCTAATTGAATAATTAAGACAGCCAATTATTGCTAGCTGCTCCACTACACACATACACAGACAGAAACAAATGAACTCCACAAATGAGGTTATGTATTTTTTGTGAAGAAAAAATACTCACTAAAAGTTACTTGCTGCTGTGATATGATTGTGTCAGCAAGTTCCCTATTTAGCATAATATGACATAAAGCTATGCATGTAGCATTCTACTAAAATGTACATTCAATGAGGATATGTTTCTGTTCAATCTTCTCTATGCATGTCATCTAAATGAGTACCTGGAGTCTAGCATGTGCTCAAATAATGTCTGTTGATCACAGTCAGTAGACTTTGCCATAATGAGTGCTGTCTAATATATATAACACAATCATAACCTTGTAAAAGATTGCCTTAATTAGTATTATTTTGTATTTCTACCAGTGTAACTCCCCCACATATAATCAGAGAGCTTGCTTTTATTTTTTATTTTAAAATAAAACATTTGCTCAGTTGGTGTGGCTCAGTGGTTGAGCATCGACTCTTGCACCAAGAGGTCGCCAGTTCGATTCCTGGTCAGGATACATGCCCAGATTGTGGGCCTGATCCCTAGAGGGGGGCACACAGGAGGCAGCCGATTGATGTTCTCTCTCATTGATGTTTCTCTCTCTCTCCCTCTTCCTTCCTCTTTCTGAAATCAATAAAGAAAAAAAACAAAAAAACAATGTTAATTAAAACTCACTGTGCCAAGAAAATATGACCCCTTAACAGATTCTTAACAGTGTCTCAATAGGGAGGACTCAGAGCAGGATTTTGTCTGGTTGTGGAGTATAGGCTCAAGTGAGCTAAGTAAATTTTGAAAGGTAAGTAACATTGAAAACTTAGAATATAATAGGTCAGAATTCATAGCGAGGTGATAGTCAGAAAGCAAGTTTTGATAAGTAAACTATTGTCAAATAGGTAAAATATTTACTCTAGTGAGTAACATGTTGCTACAGATAAATGGTTCTCAGTAATTTCTTGAGGAAAACAGTAAATTTATTTCATATTTAATACCTTTTTCTTCCCTGAGTAAAGACTTACAGAAAATAAAAAATATTAACATAGGTTATATTAACATAGGTTATTTCATATCTTATATCTCTCTTTGTTATCTCTCTTTACCCTGAGTTGGAAGAGAGACCATCATTACTTCATGACATAATCAGTTCAGATATACACTACTATTTGATTAGATATAACTATATATAAGATTTCTGTTAAGAGTTATTTTGACCACTATATGATAATGTTTTTCTTTTCTCTTGCTTAGATGATCATCTGCTATATCATTTGATGGGACAGCATCTGAACTAAAGATTTTAAGACTCTAGTAATCACACTTTTGAACAATACTATAAACAAATGTCAAAGGAAGGACCATGATTAATATTTGTAGTCCACTTCTAAAAGAACCATGATAACCCCTTTTAGTTGTTTATTGTTGTTTTTTTGTTGATTTGTTCCTTTCAGTTTTATATCCTACATATGAGTGAAATCATATAATTCTTTTTTATTAATTAATTTATTTATTTTTGTTACAGATGTTTCTCCTTTTCCCCCCACTGGTTCCCCCCTCCCTCTCCCTCCCTGCCCTGTCCCCAGCTTTGTTGTCCATGTCCATTGTTCATGCATACATGCATATAAATTCTGTGGTTTATCTCTTCCTCCTCACCCCCTCTTCTGGGGTTTGTCAGTCTGTACCCCACTTCCACGTCTCTAAGACTACCCCATTCCTCAGACTGTTATGTTCATTATATTCCACAAATAAGTGAGATCATATGATACTTGTCTTTCTCTGTTTGGCTTGTTTCACTTAGGATAATACTTTCCAGGTCCCTCCATGTCATCTCAAAGCATAAGAGATCTTTCTTTCTTACAGTCGCATAACTTTTTATTACATAAATGTACCACAACTTTTTATCCACTCATCTACTGATGACACTTGGGCTATTTCCAGATCTTAGCTATTGTAAATAGTGCTGCTATGAACATGGGGTACATATATTCTTTCTGATTGGTGTTTCAGGCTTCTTAGGGTATATTCCTAGAAGTGGGATCACTGGGTCAAATGGAAGTTCAACTTTTAATTTTTTGAGGTAACACCATATTGTTTTCCACAGTGGCTGCACCAGTCTGCATTCCCACCAGCAGTGTTTTTTCTGTCTGACTTATTTCACTTAGCATGTTATTATCAACGCTCCTGCATGTTGTCACAAATGGCAGTATTTTATCTTTTCTTATGGCTGAGTAGTAGTCTATTGTACATATGTACCACATCTTTATCCTATCACCTATCAAAGGACTCTTTGGTTGTTTCTATGTCTTGGCCAATGAATAATGTTGCAATGAACATAGGGGTACATATATATTTGCAAATAAATGTTTCCAAATTTTTCAGGTAGATTCCCAGAAGAGTGGTTTCTGGGTCATGTAGTAACTCCATTCTTAATTTTTGGGGGCACTGCCAAACTGTTTTCCATAGTGGCTGTACCAGTTTGCATTTTCACCAGCAGCGAATAAGGTTTCTTTTTCTCCACAACCTCAATAATACTTGTTATTACTTGCCTTGTTGATAACTGCCATTCTAACAGGTGTGAGGTGGTATAGTAGTTACCAGAGGGAAAAAAGGTGGGGTGTAGTAAAGAATAAAGTGGCCCAAATATATGGTGATGAAAAATGATTTGACTTTGTGTGGTAAACACAGTATGCAATGTACAGATGATGTATCGTAGAATTATACATTTGAAATCTATGTAATTTTATGAACCAATGTTATCTCAATAAATTTCATCTTAAAAAATTTTGAATCACTGTATTGTACACCTAAAACTAATATAACTAAAATCAGATTGTATAGCAACTATACTTAAATAAAAATAAATTTAAAAAATAAAACCCATTTTAACCCAAATTGTCAGATCCTACTCTCAATCTGACAAATCCAAAGAACCAGAAATGTGGGTTGTATTGACCATCTATTTCTGTGTAAACATTATCCTAAATCATAATGGCTTAAATAATGGTAAGCATTTATTTAGTCTCTCAGCACTTGGATGAGGGCCAATAATTTCAGAGGTAGCTTATCAAAACA
Source organism: Molossus molossus (assembly GCF_014108415.1). Classification (NCBI taxonomy): domain Eukaryota; kingdom Metazoa; phylum Chordata; class Mammalia; order Chiroptera; family Molossidae; genus Molossus; species Molossus molossus. The sequence continues at coordinate 23,066,238 of NW_023425366.1, read as the reverse complement.
AGTGGTTCTTGCCCTGGCTGCTTTGGCTCAGTGTTTGGAGAATCAGCCCATGGACCAGTGAGTCGCAGGTTTGATTCCAGTCAAGGGAACATATCTCAGTTGTGGTTTGTCCCCGGCCCTGACTGGGGTCTTGTGGGAGGCAACCAGTCCATGTGTCCCTCTCACGGTGATGTTTCTCTCTCTTTCTCTCCCCATCCCACTCTATCTGAACAAAAATAGAAAAATATTCTGGGTGATGATTTAAAAAAAGTGGTTCTGGCTAAGAAGTTACACTTTATTTGCTGGAACTTTTGTCAACTGAAGAGTTGGCTAAGTCTGAGACATCCCCTTCCAAAGTGGCTCACTTGCATGACAGGCAAGTTGGTGTTGGCTGTTGGTGAACAATCTCAGCTCTTCTCTACATGCATCTCTCCATAAAGCTACTTCAAGTTTCTCACCAGATGATGGCTGGCTTCTCCCAGAGTGAATGATCCAAGAGACCAAAATGTAAGTCACCATGCTATTTGCAGCCTAGCCTCAAAAGTCACACTCTATCATCTCCACCATACCTAATAAGTCACCTGTGCCAGTTCTTGGTTAATAAGTCACCTGTGCCAGTTCTTGGTTAAAGTAAGAAGAAACTACACAAGTTCATGAATACCAGAAGGTGAAGATGATTGGAAACATACATGGTAGTTGACTAGCACAGAAAATTTTGCCAAGATATGTAGTTATATGTCTATACATTTGTTTCTTGTGTCTTGTGAGTCTAATTAAAGATCTCATAAAAATCTCTAAATATCTACTATTCTTACTAATCTCTAAATATCTACTATTCTTACTCTACAGTAGCCATTGTAACTACCTGGAAAGGACAATGTTAGTCTACCACTTCTCTATTTTAAACCATAAACTGCCCATTGTCATTCATTTCTCGCTGAGGAGTTCCTTGGCTTTATTGACATTTTATGGTTCACCTATAATCGCTGAAACTTTGTATTGAGAAATTTCTCAACTTTCTTGCCTTGGGTAAGTGTAATATTAAGAATACAGATGACAAAGAAAAGCTTTATAGAATTCCCCTTGAGTGGTTAAGATTTTAAAGATTACAAATCTTGACTAACTACTCAGTTTTTCCCCTTTAAAATATCAAGTTATTTAGTAACATTGTATTTGTTGTTTTTGTTTGTTTTGTTTTTTGAGGGAATATAAAAAATGGACTCAAATGGAAACTGAGTGACATCATTGACCATTGTGCAACATGAATTTGTTTACCAAACATATTACTTTCTTACGGTTGCTGCAAAAATTACCACACATTTAGTGGCTTAAAATAACATAAACTTACATCTAACAGTACTTCAGATTAGAAGTTCAACACTGATCATACTGAGCTAAAAAATCAAAGTATTAGCAAGATTGCATTGGTCTTTAGACTCTATGGGAGAATCCATGAATTACCTTTTCCAACTTGTAGAAGTCACTACATTCCATGGCTTATTCTCCCTGTGATAATCAGCTTGGACTGCTATAACACAACACCATAGCCTGAAGGATTTAAACAACAGACTTTTATTTCTCACAGCTCTGGAGCCTGGAAATACAAATATCAAGATGCTAACAGAGTCACTTCCTGGCCTATAAACAGCCACCTTCTCGCTTTGTGCTCCTATGGCTTTTTATCAATGTGTGCTTATAGAGGGAGAACTAAATCTCTTTTGTGTACTACTCTACTTATAAGGGCACTAAGTCCATCATGAGGACACCATCTTCCTATTATCAACTACACCTTATTACTTCCAAAGTGCCCCAGATGCAATTTAAGCTTCAATATGAATTTGGGAGGGACACAAACATTCAGTTTATTTAGTCACCAGTCTCCATGTTCAAAATTATCAATAGTCAATAGTGCATCAAGTCCTTCTCACATTATATCACCATGGTCTCCTCTTCTATTTTCCTCTGGTAGCTGCAAAAAGCTTTGTGGTTACATTTGGCTACTCCAAAATCTTGGGTAATCTCCCTATATCAAGGTTCTCACTCTTAATTACATCTACAAACTCTCTTCTGCTATGTAAGGTAACATATTCATTCGTCCCAGGGATTAGAATCCGGTCATCTTTGAGAGCTCATTAATATGCCTACCACACTAAAATGATTAGTTTCTGTCAAGTTTGCTTGAATAGTCAGTAGGTGTTGGCACTACACATCCAGTCACAGTTATAAGGGTTGATGTGTGTCATTGTTTGCTTTCTGTGCCATTGTGTGTTAAATGGGTGGGGAATATAAAGAGGAGACCTTATCACTTAGAGGATTGGTAGATCTGATAGTGGTCTAAAGTCTAATAGGCTTTTTCTAAAAGGTCTGGAAATATAATAAAGATATAAAATATGTGCCATTTTATTTATTCTTATCTTTCTGAAATGTTAGTCACCGGGCTGTCTTCTAAAAATGCTCCATGAATATTGTGCTATTGTAAGCATAGCTTCCCTTTTCAGATATGGCATAATTTAGATTTTAGATTTCTAGTTATCTAATGTTCTGCTGTCTGCTAAATAAAATATCAATAAATATTTAAATCCAGTAATTGATAAGCCTATTACAAGGCATCAGTATTAAAAGGAATTAATTGGCACCTAAAGGAAAATATGTGCAAACCCAACACTGCTTCAAACATATATTTCAGCCAAATTATGAACACATTGCAACTAGCTATTGGACGTCCCTAAGGAGTGAGTAGGGATGATAAAAACAATATTAGAAATCACAGTTTTATATGTAACATAATTAAATGCAATGTCCAGGCATAAAGAGAACAAAAAACGATTTTTATGAAAATGATCAAAGTGTACAGATTAAGTTTGACAAACTGTGGGCCTTTTTAAAATAAACCATGGTTGGCAGATATTTATTTTTCACAGAATGATTTCCTTTATTTGGTGGTCTTTGTGGAGGCCGTCTTCTCCTAAAGACTATTTGCTTTTGGAAGAATCCTAAAAACCCTCAGTTTGAGGTTCTGGTCAGAGTTGCCTTCCCATGACTTAAAAGTGACTTATACCTTTTTATTTGATATATAAAAATCCAAGGATGAATCTCTTAAAAAAGATTTCTGTGATATTGACCTTTCCACTGGATCTTTTTCTGATGTCTCTTCGAGCAGACCAGGTATCTAGGTTTGAGAAACAATTCTGCAGGCATGGTTTGAGAGAGTATTAAGAAAAGTCTTCAGCCCAGCCTGTGTGGTTCAGTGGATTGAGCGTCATCCCATGGACTGAGAGGTCCTGGTTCAATTCCCAGTCAGGGCACATGTTCGGGTTGTGGGCTTGATCCCCAGCAGGCAGGAGGCGTGCAAGAGGCAGCTAATTGATATTTCTCTTTCACATCAATGTTTCTTTCTCTCCCGTCCTCTCTCTCTAAAAAAAACAATGAAAACATAATTAAAAAATAATAAATAAATAAAAGACTTCACCTGTTGGTGATAAGAATATATTTCAAGAGTCCCTCACAATATTTACTTAAACAAGTGTAGATTTTAGAATCAGAAGAAATATTCCTAGACACTTGTTTTGTCTGTTACTAACTCATAAACCATAGTTGAACTACAAAAAGGAGAAATGCCTTAGATCCTGTAGATTCGGAAGTCTCTGTAAACTTAGCCAGTTTTAGTTTCAGAGCTCTGTGTTTTCTTTCTATCTTCATTGAAGGTTAAAGATGATGTGAATAGTGATGTCTGATTAAATAAAAAGACTTGCCAAATTATTTAATAAAAATTCTAGCAAAATGGTTTTCCTTGTTACTAAAGAGATAGGTTTGAATCTGTCAGGCTGAAAAAGAAAGATTTTCTTCATGCCACGAAGAAGCAAACAATGATCACGACATACTCAATATCCATTGCCAGCATCAGCTGTTTGAAATCCATCTATGCTACTTCAAAGGGGACTTTATAGTTTTCCCAGGATTAACCTAATCATAGTTGAGATGCACAATAAAGACACACTTAAAAATTTTTGCTGAACTTTTCATTGAATATAATGGTCAATCTTCCACACTGTGCTAATAAAGCTGGACAGCTCTAACTGAAGTTTTGTGTTAACTAACATTAGCAGAATGGAAGAAAGTAAAATTATCTCTTGAGTTTTAATATAAAATTTATAAGAATTTTTAGCTAAGGGTGTCCCTGAGAATTAAGAACAAGGAGGATCTTGACAAACTCCAGGTCTATTGGCACACAGACATTTACTGTTTCTACCAGATGAAGGAATAAAAACTTAGACACAAAAGCATTTTGTACATAGTTTTGTACCAATCTCATTCTTGAACATATATATATTTCTTTTAAACAGAAAACTTCTCAGTGATTGAAAATAGTTTGCATTAATATATTTTATTTACAAATAATAGAACTTGGAAATATGAACTGTTCTTTGATTCATAAGTTTGGCAAATAAAGGAATCTTCACACTATTTTCGAGCAGATTGCCATTCAGAGCACACTGAGAAAAACAGAGTTACCTCTATTCTTCCTTTTGTTTTTAAGGTGAAGGAACAAAACTTTGAGTTATTTATCTATTTCTAGGTTATCTTTTTCATTAATATCCAAATAATCTTAGTATTACTAATTTTAATAATTATGAAAAACATTATTACCAAAAGATTGACTTTACCAAAAGTTCAATGTCTATGATAATGACAGGACAGTACTTTGAATCAGGATGAATGAGAATCAGCACAGGAAACAGCGGTACAGCGTTTCATCACTCTGAACTCCATCTCGGTGTTAGCAGGACTGTTTTTCTTCAGCCCTTCAGAAAGACTCTACTCTGGCACGAAATCAAGGGAGCTGGGGACAATTCCCAGCCCCTTTTTGAAAGCTTTCATCCTCCACTAATTGCCAAGTCCTGCCAGTATTTAAACATTAAATGATGGAAAGGATTTTAGAATGCAGCATGATTAGATAGGTCATTTTTTGTAAGAGTGAAGCGTTGTCTCTTGGGACCAGAGTCTATGGAAATCACATTATTAAAATACTAGCCTCGACACTGTCTTTCTGAATGATTTTAACCTTTTGAAATAAGTGTTTTGGCCTTATAAGATAAACAGCACACTTTCTCTTCCTAGCCCATCAGTTGGTTTATCTAGTAAAAAGCACTTCCCGGAAGGAGCACACACTGTCAGAACAAAGCCACATGTCATGTTGACTGGCCGCCGTCTGAGAATGGCAGGCAGCCAATAAATCTCTCAGAGCTGGAAGTCGTGTGGTGAAACTCTAAAAATGTACCTTATCTCCCTTCACAAAAATGCATTTTAATATCAAATACTTTTTTTTACTTAAACGTATATATCAACCTGGATATTGGGATATGAAATGAAACAAATTGATTTGGCAATAATCCCTTAGAAGGTAAGTACAAATCTACCACACTATGCACTTACAAGACAGGTTTGCTTCTCAAACCAATTAAGTTGCTAGCATTGAAGCCATGTTTTAGTCCTGATTTGTGTAAAGACAAACCTCAAAAAGATGGGGGTGGGATGGGGAGTGGGAGGGGTGGGAGGAGATAAACCAAAGAGCTTATAAGCATATAAGCAGAGGGGTTGGAAGCAGGAAGGAGGGGTCAATGGGGGAAACAGGGGGACATCTGTAATACTTTCAACAATAAAAAATAAATAAAAATAAAAGTCCTGGGATTAAATAGTTTATATTAGCTTTGTAATATTTCTAGTAAAATAAATAAATGCTCTATAATTTTAAATCTTTAAAAAAAACAACAGTTTAGGTTTTATGACACTGTGATGGACACACTTCCTCTTCAAGGAAAGATTTTTGTCTGAGATGCTGGGAGTCATAGCATAGAAAAGCCTCCAGCCACTGGCTCCTTCAGGGCTGGACTCAGCTGGGCAGTTCTCTACCCCATGCTAGGCACGTCCTGGAGCCCATGGCATCCAAACTAATGAAGACAGGTATATAACAGCCTGACCATTTTGCACCAACTGGATCGATCTGCACTAATCCTTTCAGCTCCAGAGAAACACATGACTACATCCTTCCTCTCCCTAACCTGAGTCTACAGCTGGTGTTCACCCGGGTGCTACTTAAAAAAACCGTCAAATGCCAGATCCCCAGAGTCTGCAACACACACTACGTGTAGTGTTAAAAATAGAAGCATCTGTGTACATTTTGTTTCTGGAAAATACTTCAGAAACTTTCATGAAATATACTTATTTATTGGTTGATTAGGTAGATGTCTGAAGAGAAGAGAAGAATGATGAAAAATGAAAGGAAGTACAGGTTACTGCTAAATAAGCAGTCTTTCCATATTTAGCAAATATACAAGTTGTGTGTACACTATACTCTTTCCTCGAAGCAAAATATTTCAATGTTATGTGTTTGTGTGTGTGGTTATTGAAATTGTAGATTTTACTGGATCTCAATTGGAAGAGATTCCAAAGAGTGTGTCTACCACGGAGTGAAATGGTGGAAGATGAACATGGACTTAAGAAGCCCATTACTTTGGCCTTTCATGAGTAACATTATTGTATCAGTCAGACATCGTCAAAGTCCAAAATATATTTTTACATTTTATATTCTTTTGGGGTAATTTATGAGCAATTAATAGCTCTACTTATTACTTTACATACAAAAAAATCTATAACCCATATTGACTTATTGCATCTTTGTGAAGCATTTACAAATTAAATTGCATTTGCGGGAAACACTTTATAACCTGTTGACTTTGCATAGGGGATCTGGTAAACTACAGGACTGTTGTAGCACTGAAAGCAGGTAGAACTAAAGTATTCAATTAGAGCTTTTATCAGTTCAACACGATTGAAAGTGACTTTTGTCATTAAACTCCCTTCCTCAAGCACGGAGCAGTCTTTAATTCACCTTAACATTTATAACTAGCACACTACTGAGACTTTTGTTTTGCTTTCTGTCTACCCAAATGTAATTAAAGCTCCATGAGGCAAGGCTTTCTTGTCAGTTGGTTCATTCTTGTTCATTAGTATGTCCCCTGTGTCTGCAGACAGTTCAGGTATACAGCAACCATTCAAATATTGTTCTCTTTTAAAGAGAAGTCAACATTTTAACCTGAGTGGAGGGAATCCATGCTTACATTAGGCCCTGATTAGGGATTGTTTTTATGACTGTTTTTCTACCAAAATGATGGTTTAGTGTTAGAGAAAATAATTTTTAAAAAATTTATATCTTAAGGATATTTTCCTCATATAGAATTTTAAAAATAGTGATGGTAACATTAACTTTTATATTAATTCTATGTTGGACAAAGTTTTCTCATCACAATATACTATGCACTTGAAAACTGCTTGTTCATCTAAGTACTGATGTTTATGACGACATAGAATGTAGAGGTAGAGGAAGGATAATGAAAATCTGTATTTTATGTATCTCTTTCCCCATAAAGTAATATAATATATTGATTTTTTTTTCTCTCTATTCCCCAAGTAAAATTTTGCAAAGAGCTTTTGAGAAACTCTGGATACAAGAAAGAGAATTTAATATCCTACACTGAGACAAGAGATGACTTCATTTTGATTTTCCATTTCAACTTTATAGACTAATTAAAGAAAATGTACATATATCTGGAGATAATCATAGATAATAAACATATATAATTACCATTATTGGTGGATATTACAACAACTGAAGCACAAAAAAGAAATGACAAACTATCATCATTATGCAAATGCATATTCTCTTTAAGAATTTGTTATAGTGAAAGTATTAAAATAACATGTTGAGAGCTCATATACTTTGTGATCATCTTTGAAATGTATTCAAAAATATTTCTGTGTGCAAAGCATTTTTATAATGATCTTGTTTAAATGAAAGTATTTACAATTGTATGGTATAAAATTACATTGCAGAACACAATTATTTTTCTCTCTAAAACACACAAAATAAAATGAAATTATTTGTGTTTTTTCATAAACATGACTTTTAGTGGTGTTACTTGACCCTGCATAATAAGGGTACTTTTTTATTAAGATAAATATAGTACAGTAATTCTTCACTCAGAAGTTTTTCCCTCTTTCTACTCTAGGTTCTTTGGTCTAATAATCAAATTGACATAAACCAAATTAATGGCAGAAAAACAAATTTTGTATGTACAGGAGACCTATAAAAATATGAGACTCCTGGACAGTTAGGTAATTGAGGCTCATATGCCATCCGGAGCTCAGGAGAAGGGGGTAGGGCTCTGGGGATTCAAAGGGAAGGAAGACAATTCACAGGAAGATGAGGGGAGCAGATGTTTGGTAAACAAATGCAGCCATGCCATGTAGATCAGTCTTTCTGATATCAAACCTCCTCTCTGGTAATAGCTCTCTTCCCCATACAGGCCACCTCTCAAGTCTTTTAGGAAGTTAAGAAAACTAAAATGCTCTTCCTGAGTCTGTGGACCCCACATTGTCTTCATTTCTAAATAATCCACACGTTTGGGATGTTATACGCTGTTTTCTCTCTCAGTTCAAAAATAGATCTGAGGATAAGGCAGAAAGGCAGTGAAATATCTCAATCTCCTAGAATTCTGGAGAGAACTTTGGAAATTCTTATTTATCAGTGCATATCTACAGATACCAGTTCAAGAGTAAATTCTACAAATTTACAAAATATCATCTTTCTCCTCAGAAAACTTTCCTTAGAATAATCTTTACAGACTCTCTCTGCAACTCACTCATTCACTGCATAGAGGGATGTATTCTTTACCAGACTGGTGAGTGTTCTGGAAGGAAGGCTGGGCCTCTTCTCAATCATTCCCTTTAACTTTTTGTAGAAAGCTGTCTCTGTGGTCTGCCCTCCACACATTGCAGTAAAATAAAGAGCAGGCTCTTGTCCTTTGGTCTACTCTTAAAGCTTCCTAGGAGAGTTTGTATCAGGTAATGAATAAGAACAGCCCCTGCCTGGCCGGTGTGGCTTAGTGGCTGAGCATCGACCCATGCACCAAGAGGTCACCAGTTTGATTCCCAGTCAGGGCACATGCCCGGATTATGGGCCAAATTCCCACTGGGGGGCATGTAGGAGGTGGTCAATCAAGGTTCTCTCTCATCGATGTTTCTATCTCTCTCCCTCTCCCTTCCTCTCTTTCTAAAATCAATAAAGAAAAAAATAAAAATGAATAAAACTTTTAAGAACAGCCCAGTATGATTGTATTAGAGAAAACCATGACTTGTCTTCCCCCATTGCCAGTGGAAGCCATGTTCTTGGGGTACCTCTGGAAGAAGCATTCCAGAGTCCCCCATGGGAGGATGAAATAGGGTGGAGAGTTTTATTTCTGTAGAATTATATCCCTGGGTTTCCAGAGTCCCATTTCCCTTAATCCAGTCATAGAAGTGTAGCTGGGGTTTCAGTGGAGCCAGAAGCAAAGCCAGCATCCACAGTCTCCTTTCCATGTTGGAGCCAAGTCCAGTACAGCATCAGGCGAGCAGCAGTTCGTAAGTCCATTGCTTGTGGGTCCACGTGGCCGTGGGCCATAGAGGTGAATGAAAGGCATAATGAGAGAGAGAACCCCACAAGTCAAGATTCACAGGAGTCCCAAGAAAGAGAAGAGAGAGAATTCCTTTGTTTAGGAAGTATTATGGATCCCAAATCTTCACATCCTGCAGTGGCCATGCTCATTCTATCCAACCATCTCTGTTCCCAGATACCTGTCTTCCCTATGGGCTTCCCTCCCCTAGAACATTTCTGTATTATTATCAAACTTTAACAAACAAACAAAAAATAAAAAAAATCAGCCACAATTTTTAGCTGAGCACAATGCCATCTTTCTCATCCTCCCTTATCTCTGGATGCAACTACATTAAGACAAGTTATGTTTCATTTCTGAGATGTCTCATTATATGCAGTTGACTCAGCAAGAAGTTATACCTTCTTTTTCTAAAAATATTCATACATTTTTTTGCTGCTGACCTGGAATGCAGATTTGATAGCTGGAAGCGTGAGGTTTCGGATGAAAGCTGTGTTCATAAAGTTTACATACTAGCAATGGGCTGCCGAGTTGCAAACTTTTAAAATGTAAAACAGAAAAAAATCTCCATGTTTTTATAATTTCCGTAGTTGGAGCTCCAAATGCTATTTCTAATTGATACACATGCACACAAATAAAATAGTTATACAATTTATTGCTCAATTAAATAATCAATATTTATTGGAATAGTGGAACAGTATTCTAGAAGGTTAATCCATGATAGATAAGCAGTCTATCCATGGAAACACTTATAAAGCAAACTATTATGACATACTGTGTCTACATGATACCTCTTAATTCTTTATATATATATATATAAATATATATATAATATATATATATATGTTTTCATTGATTTGTTTTTTAGAGAGAGAGGAAGGGAGAGATAGAAACATGAATGTGAGAGGGAAACATTGCTCAGCTGCCTCCTGCACGCCCCCTACTGGGGATCAAGCTTGAAGCCCAGGCATGTGCCCTGACAGGGAATGAAACCTCTCAGTCCATGGGACGATGTGCAATCTACTGAGCCACACCGGCTGGGCTAATACCTCTTAATTCTTATTGCAAGAACACTGTGTACATGAACACAAAAGTTCTTACCAAAGTTTGTGTGTCAAAATATACAGTGGTTAACGCTGATTGAAGATAATGGCCACAATTTTTCTTTTCATTATAAGTACCTGAAAATTTTTTTTTACATTTTATAAGTACACATCACTTAGTTGTAGCTTTATCATACCCAGTGCTTTTATTAATTTGATTAGCAAAGCAGCTCACAATTCAAATAGCAATGCATCACCGGCTGCAGGAGGTGTTTTGGAACAGTGAAGTCTATGTGTCTTGTTCATTACTGCATAGACATCTTTAAGGGTCTTCTCAACAGTCCATTAATACTTAAACATCAAATCTGTTGCAAAGCTTTAATATATATATGGGCTTATAGCTTTTGAAGACATACATTTACAATTTATTGGAAAATTTAGTAATAGTTTTTCTAAAACCATTCTTTAATATAGTTATTAAAAGGGGACAAGAAGTGTCTACTCTAGGTATTAGGTTGAGAAACTGTTTAGTGTGTAGTATATGCTGAATGTAGACCATGTAAACCTATCGTGTGAAACTATTTATGTAGGTGAGTTACACTTCAGTAGACCGAACCAAAAGAAAAATATCAGAACAAATTTACATGTCATATGCCAAGAAAAATATTTCAAAATGCTTACTGTAAGAAACAGGTGAGTTATAGGGGGCCTTCAGAATATTAAGAAACAGTTATAACTGTGAGTTTGAACATAGTGCAGATTGAAAGATAATCACTCATACTGATTTCACCTGCTGATGAGAATGGAATATTGTGTTCTGCCCTCCCTGACAGCATGAACCAAGGCATATACCCCTCTGGCATAAAAAGAAGCAAGAAAGACATCTTCTAAGTTTTAAAGAAGAAATATAGAGATGTTTAGATGGTGATATTGATGGTGAAGATTAGTGACATCACCAAAGTGTTGGCTCATTACAACATGCTGTGATTTTCTTTACTAGTATCATACAGAGTTCTATGGATGATTCTTTTTTATCCATAACAATTTGAGAATGAGAAGAGGGAATAAAAAAGATGGAAGAGGAGGGATTCCATATGGAGACCACAGTGATGGACAGACTTGCAGGAATCCTGAGCTTTGCCCACATTACAAAACAATGCTCAAGTTTAAAGTCAGGAAAGAATGAGACCTCAAATGTCATGAGGGTTGCTTTTTCAACAACATGAGAATTAAGGATGTCCAAAAAACATATATAAAATGTCATTGTTCAGAGTACATTCAAGGACCTTTCCCATCCAAGACCTGGTCCATCTTTTGGTGGTCTCAGAAGCTATGTAGACTGAAAAAGCCACTGGTCCTAGGAACCCAGATCCCAAGGCCTGACACCTTGATGTAATTTGTAAGGGATCTGGGGCTTGAAAGCAGGAGTATATCAACATTCAAAGGTCTATTCTATTGCTTTATAGGAAAATTCCTGCCATACCACATCTAAGTTTTCCAAACTATTTCTTATGACCTGTTTGGATTTACATAAGGCTTTAGTACAGCTCTCCCTGCCCTGGCTTATAAAGAACACAGGTTGTGCATTTAATAATCCAAACATAGCAGGAAGTTTGCTATGATTGGGGTTGAATCATTAGAGATAAACTACATGCACCATAATATTCTTACTATCCTAATTCTCATCCAGACCCTCTGTGGCCAAAATTTAAATTAACTTTACTCGTAAGTAAATATTTGTATTTATTATCTATCACCTTTTTTTTTTTTTTTTACAAGATGTCCTCTTGAAAGATAAAATGAGGATGTCAAAAAATAATTTCTTATAACAATGTATATGGCTTTAATAATAATTGTATGTTCTGTCTATCTGACTGCTTCTAAACTCTAAAGAGTTTCATTTGTAACAAATTACATAATTTTATGCATCGATTTGACTGCGAGATTCTTGAAGTAGTTTTCAACTCTAAGTAGGTAGAAGCCAGTTAGCCTGTGAAGATGTTTCTGAAGTTATAATGGATTTACTACTGTTAGTATTTCTCAGAACCTTCCAGTTAGAGTAGCATCTCAAAATGATGGTTTTAAGAGAGATAGTCCTTTGGCAAAAAGGACAAATGGGACTTAGTGTGACATTTATTTGCAAATGATACTTTTGAATTTAAAGAAAAAAAGAGAAGATATCCTTATTAGTTGTAAATTACTCTGTTTCATGTTATATAGATGTTTTCCACATTATTAGAAAATGTGCCACTTGAAAACAGTCATGAAAATTGTAAATGTGTTTAAAATGATAAATATCAATAAAATATCAATTATACATTTAAAAATATTTTTAAATGATAATATATTTCCTCCTAATTTTTTTTTTTACTTTTTTTTTCTTTATTGATTTTTAAATAAGGATAGATAAATAGAAACATCCATGAGAGAGAATATCGATTGGCCACCTACTGCATGCCCCCCACTGGGGATTTAGCCCACAACCTGGGCATGTGCCCTGATCATGAATCGAACTGGCGATCTCGTGGTGTATAGGTCGACGCTGAGCCACATCAGCTGGGCTAAATTTTTTCTGTCTTTTTTTTTCTGTGAGATAGTTTTTCTTCAGTAAAATTTTAAAATGAAAATTGTGATGAAATTTTGAAACAATTCAGTAATTTTAAACATTATTTTCTTCTGCAAATTAATTTGTTAAGGTTTTAACTCTATTAGTTTTATATCTATATAGCTAACTTAAATACCCAAAGTTTAATGTTTGTGATTTCACCCACGGCTTTCAATTGCTCATACAATTTATTTTATTTTTATTGTTGACACTATTACTGATGTCCCCATTTTCCCCCACTTTGACCATCTCCACCCAGCCCCTGCACCACTTCCCTCTGGCCATCACCACACTGATGTCTGTGTCTATGGGTTATGTGTAGATATTCTTTGGCTAATCCCTTCACCTTCTTTCATCCAGTCCTCCCCTCCCGCATCCCCTCTGGCAGCTGTCAGTCTGTAAATACTTTTTTTTTTTTTTTTTAATTACGTTTTTCAGTATTTTACTTCTTAACTACATCTTGTCAAAGTTAAATTTTACATGGTTGATTTTAAATTTTAAATAATTCTTAAAGGTTCGTAAAATATAAAAATTTCTTATCTCAACTCTTATTAATAAATCTTCACAACTAAACCATAGTTAATCCTAAAGGAGACAGTGTATCTTGCAGTTTTTAATAATATTCTGTTATGTAACTGTCTGATGATCCAAGCTGTAGGATTTTTCCTAAGTAAATTGAGATGATCAATCTCTTCTCCATGATGTAACCCAAATGTAGCATATAGACTTCAATGAGAACATTCATCATGGGTCATGTGTCATGAATTTATTACTTCTTTTGTATCCTGGTATTTCACATGGTACTTGAAATGAAGACAAATCTCAGTATGTATTTATTTATGCAATAACTAAAAAATATATAAAATAACTTTAAAAAATCATTAGGTGGTTGAGCATTGTCCCATGCAACAGAGGTCACCAGTTTGATTCCCGGTCAGGGCACATGTCCGGGTTGTGGGCCTCGTCCCCAGTGGGGAGCATGCAGGAGGCAGCCCATTGATGTTCTCTCTCATCAATGTTTCTATTTCTCTCTCCCTCTCCCTTCATCTCTCTCTAAAAATCAAGAAAGAAAAAAATTATGGGTTCGATTCCTAGACAGAGCACATATCCAGGTTGTGGGTTTGATCTGGGACATGTGGGAGGCAACTGATCAATGTTTCTTTCTCTTATATTGATGTTTCTCTCTTTCTCTCTCTCTCCCTCCCTCCCTTCCTCTCTCTAAAAGGTAATAAAATTTAAAAATATATTTTAAAAATTCCATAGCCTAACAGACATTTTTATGAATCCTTAAGTGTGGCAACTATATTTTTACTTGAAGATGTTCATAAACCTTCTAAATCTTTGAAAATAAGTGCCTGAACATAATAAAGGCAAATTGTTCACTCCTGCTTCTACTTCTGCTTTCCTTTTGGGGCAGTTAATCTTCTAACTATCAGCAATCTCTTTATAGAAGTAAAACAAGAGAGTGAGCTTTAGAGTCCAAAGTTCTGTTCAGGTAATAACGATGATATACAGAGGTAAAGAAGTTGTGCTGGAGCTTGATATGTTGGGACATCTTTTTATTTAATCCTCACTCAAGGATATTTTCCCATTGATTTTTAGATAGAATGGAAGGGAGGGAGGGAAAGTGCGAGAGAAATGCTGATATGAGAGACACATTGATTGGTTGCCTCTTGCACAACCCTGCCCAGAACTGCATATCAAACCTGCAATCGAGGTACATGCCCTTGACCAGGAATTGAACCTGTGACCCTTTAGTCAGTGTGGCTGATGCTCACTGCTGAACCCACCCAGCCAGGGTAGGACAACTTTTGATTCAACTAGTAAGAAAAGTTACATTCTATGTCCTGAAGTTATTTTGCTCCTTTCTTTCTCATCTACTATCTATCCATCTAACCATCTGTCCATCCATCCATTTATCCATGTATTTATCATCTGTCTATCCATTGATCCATCCATCTATTTATTATCTATCTGTTTATCTATTGATCTATCTATGATCTTTATTTACATATTTCCCTCGCCATCTCAGTTTTGTGTGCTGTGTCAACCCCTCTCAAGATATCTACTCCCAACTTTCTTCTAGGTGGACTCCTTAGGCCAATGTACTATTATCTCTGTATAATTTTTGTTTCATTTACATTTTTTTTATTTTTCATATTGCATTAGGACCATAAAAGATGGCAACCATAATTAAAGTAACCAAAAATTAATCAAGTTCTTCTCTCTCTCAGTGTTCTAGTCCATATGGTTGACTTCAGAGTCTGTCACTTAATCCTCTTGACAGTGTGAAAGTAACAATTTTGCAGTTTCTCCACCCTATTTCATCTATTTCTTCACAAGTTTCCATTAATAAATATGTATCCTTAAATTATAAATTTAAACTAAGTTAATTTTTACTAAATAACTTTAGTACTCTCTTCTCCTTCAATGTATCAAATATTTTATTAGAGCAAAACTGCATATCACATCTTCAAGTTATTCTCTAACATAAGCAACTGGTATAATGGAGATAAAATATGGCCCCTTAATCATTATGAAAAACAGAAAAAAACACACAAAACAATAGAAGTAGAAGGAGGGAAGACAATTAGCGGGTAGAAATAGTTCCCTGCTCAACTTCAAATTAAATCACTTTTTTTTTTTTCAATAGATTGTGTAATCACTGAGAACTTGGGTTCTTGCATAAAAAAAGAGCAAGACGGAAGCTTCTCAACATAATAAATTCTATTTTTTTAAATCTGCCCAATAAAAGGTATTTTTATTTGTTTTCATTTCAAAACAGTCAAAACCTAAAAGCAAAATATACGTAAACTTGTATTTTACACAAACTAGAGAAAAAGCATTTTTAATATTAAGCTTTCCTTCTCTACTTGTACAAACCTGTTATTAAATCAGTGCTTCTAATGGAAGTCATAGTGTCCTACAGTTTGGGGAGGGTATTCCAAGAGAGGTTAGACTTTCTTTTCTGGTGCATTTCTAATACCTAAAGAGTGTCTGATTAAGTACAAAATAAATATTTGTTACATCTATATGTTAATAAATACAAAACCATACCATTGTAACAAATCATAGTGAAGAAATATAATTTGTTGCTAGTGATAAAATATGACCTTTTGTATTCACTATGTCTGGCACTGTGCTAAGTGTTTTAGATCTAATATTTCATTATATCTGTACTCTCTACTACTATGATAATGAGTTAATCAATTTTCATATTATAAAGATAAGAACACCAGCCCTTAAAAAGTTTTATTAACTATGATATGGTCTTGAGCAATTGACAGAAATGAGCCTGATCACAAATAAATCCAATTTCAAAGCCTATGTTTTTACAATGCAACATGAAAAGCCATCTGGTCTACTTGACTCTCTGGACATGGCATCAATTTCAGAAATAAATATGTGAGCTGCATTTCTAATATTATTAATGAAACCCAATCATCCAAGAGCAAACTCTTAAAATATTTGTTTAAAATGTATAAAGAGAGACCTGGCTGGTTTGGCTCAGTGGTTAAAGCATTGGCCAGCGGACCAAAAGATCATGGGTTTGATTCCTGGTCAAGATCACGTACCAAGGTTTCTGGTTCAATCCCTAGCCCCAGTCAGGGTCATGTGGGAGGCAACCAATCAATGTGACTCTCTCACATAGATGTTTCTCTCTCTATTTCTCCCTCCCTCCCTTCTACTTTATCTAATAGAGAAAAAAAAATCAATGGAAAAATATCCTTGGGTGAGGATTAACAACAACACAATTTGTGTAAAGAGGTT
This sequence comes from Molossus molossus, assembly GCF_014108415.1. Classification (NCBI taxonomy): domain Eukaryota; kingdom Metazoa; phylum Chordata; class Mammalia; order Chiroptera; family Molossidae; genus Molossus; species Molossus molossus. The sequence goes on along the minus strand of NW_023425366.1, from coordinate 23,049,352 downwards.
CTTTTACTATGTAATAAATGACATACATTTTCTATCAAATATTTTAGGTGCATATGTGCATTTTATATTAGACAAAGTCTATATTAGTTTTCTTCTTTTAAATCAAATTTTTGAAGTCTTCCCAGGCTTAAAGTTAATAAGCACTCTTCTAAAAGCTTCGATGATAATATATAAATGTAGGAAGATAATTTTTCATAAAGATATATATTTTTCTGTGGTTTTACATTTCTCTTGTCTCAACGATCCCACTCTCTGGAAAATCCACTCATTTTTAGGTGAACATTTGAAATTAAATGGAATGCCAAATGTATTCTTCTGTTTCCTTTGCTTCTTTCCTTCTTTTCCCTTTTGAATGAGAATTCTGATCTGCTTTGGATCAGCATTTTAGCTTTGAAAGTTTTGGCTTATATTTTAGGTTATTTATAATTTCTTTTTGGTAGTAAATAAGAAACAGATTTTAGCTTTTAAAATAATTTGATTTTTAATAATAAAGCAACAACCAAATTTCATGAACTAAAATAAAGAAAGCATGTGATTATAAAATATATCTGATTTTGTAGTGGATGATTTGCCCTCTGCAGCTGCAAGTGATGAAATCAAATTACTGTGTAATACATTTGCTATATTAATTATATACAAGTTTCTGATGTCCAAAATAATTGTTATATAATGGTTCAATCAATATAAATGTATTAATACTGCCCTGCATTCTTCTTTAATCATAGTTCAAAATATATTTTGTATATTTGGACATAAGATTAAGACATAGAGCTATTTACATAGTGAAAGATTATGTTTAATTCAAATAGTGTATCAATATATATGAATATTTGCATTTTTCAATAATTATTATTTATAAAAATCTCTGAACTGCTTTTTATCATTTTAAATCTTAATATTGTGACAGATTGTAGCTATATAGAGTTTCAATCTTGTATGTTTGATCAGTGATAGAGATGATATCTCAAAAAGAGCCAATATATACTTTTGGAATTTTTTTTAACACTATGGTTATCATAAAATTAGAACTAAATTTTATTTTATTAAAATTTTGTTGAAAATGTAATGAGACTCCACATAAGTATTTTCTTCCAAAGTTTATATGAATAATCTTGGATTAAAATGCAAATGTTTCTGAAAAATATCCACATGAATTGATATGTATGTTTTTTTTTCTTCTTTTATTGATAAAATAAAAGTACCCTTCAGGGGCTAAACTTTGATAATGGGAAAAATGTAAAAATAATAGGAACAATCCTATACTTTGTAACTTTTGTAAATACAACTCAACTGCATTAGATTTAAAATTGTTAAGACTCTGGGTAGGCCTATGCACCTGGCAATTTTAAAAGTCTTTTTTTTTTTTTTTTTTTTTCTGATATGAAGCCCTAGTTATACTGCAGGGTGTTAAATTTCTTAAATGTGGTTTTAAGAGTAAATTCTTTGGTAGTTAAAAAAAATGATACTCAGAAACTAAAGAAAACTATATAATAATATAGCTTCTTTCTCCTTCTCCAGTTACTAAAACCATTAATTATCTCCTTATTTGATCACTTAATAGTTATCCAGCAAATAATAGAGCTATTATTAACATCAGACACTGGAAGTTTACTGTCTAAAATGATCCAAAATGTCATTTTCATGATTTATTTATAAATTTATTTTTCTTTATAAAGGGCTTTAAAAAATAATATAAAATCAATTCATTCTTCTGTGTATTTCTATTCTAATCTGTAGTTTAGGCTTTGCATCTAACATCAGAGTGCATGCAGGGGTCTATATCTAATTACCCCAGCAGATATGCTTTAGAAAATGCAAAAATAAAATGAGGAGATTCATATTGGCAGATTTACTACTGGGATCAAGTACTTTATTAAGTACAATGTTTTGTTCAAAATTCTTAGCCTAGCACAATTTGACAGAGATTTCCAAGTATCAGAGCATTTAAAATAGATTCTTACTTTAAACCTGTCATATTTTTTGTAATATAGAATATAATTGCATTGTACATGTCTCTGTGTAAAACTATAAATATGATTAGAAGAGACTCAAACTAAATTATGTTTTAGCAGCCATCAATTTATTCCGAAATAACACTGACATGAAAAATGACTTATTGGGACTCGTAAACCTTATTCTGTTAGCTATTGCTAGAGATAGTCTAAAAACTTTATTCTCAGAATATGCAGTTCAAGTCAAAGTTCTTTTATTAGTAATACTACTTAGGAAAATATTTTCCTTTGAATGTATAAAAGTAAAATTATTAAGATATTTACAACATTATCGTCCATCTCTAAATTTATTTTATTTCTAAACAAACATAATTACTTGAAATATCTCATTTATTTAGTTGTATTTTATCTTATTATTTAGTTCCCAGATAGATGAGAACTAAACAATGGCATTCAAAGCCACCAAATAATGCTCTTTCTTTCTTTTTTTTTTCTTTATTGATTTTTAGAGAGAGAGAAAGGGAGACGGAAAGAGGGATAGAAACATCAATGAGAGAGAATATTGATTGGCTGCCTCCTGCACGCCCCCACTGGGGATCGGCCCCACAACTTGGGCATGTGCCCTGCCAGGGAATCTACCAAGGACTTCCTGATGGGTTGACGCTCAACCAGTGAGCCACACTGGCCAGGCTGATGCTCTTTCTTTAGCAACTGCCAAACTATGTGCTCTGGCAAGCTGTGAGATGCCCACAGTAGATGCACTTTTTCTAATTCACCCTCTCATTCAGAGAACTGTTTTAATTACACAATGATGCTTTTTAATGTACTATAAGATGCACTGATAATAAGACATTCCTGAAATCATTGAGTACATGAAGAGATGTAACAAAAATAAAAGAAAACATGTAATAAACCTTTAATTTCAAATGCACTCCTCAAATTCGATTAACATATAAAGTCACATATTAAATAGAATTACCTCATGACTTCCATTTAATTGCACTGTTTTATTGGATTATTTGTTTGATGAAGATGATAAATAGAATCTTCAAATCAAAATAGTATTTTTGAAACAAAAAATAATAATGATATCCATGTTTGAATTACATCCTAAAAAATATATTATTGGCATCTGTTATTCTTTTGTTATCTAGTAAATATTAAAATTCTGTTTTTTTCCTTCTGAAAAGCCAAATAGACACCATTTCTTAAAAAATTAAGGAACATTTGCTTCTCTCATATTCTTGTTTTCCTCTCCAGGGATTAGTTATTATAATCACAAAATAATAGGATATAAGAGAAAATAAATATATTTTACTTGTATTTAAATGAGGCTAGGAAAAAAATATTATAGAAAGTGCCCTGGCTGGTTTGGCTCAGCGGCTAGAGTGTTTGCCCGCAGACCAGAGAGTTCTGGGTTCATTTCCCGCTACGGCATGTACCTTGGTTGCAGTTTGTCCCTGTCCCCGTTTGGGGTTGTGTGGGTGGCAAACAGTCAATGTGTCTTTCTCACATTGATATTTCTCTCTCTCTCTCTCTTACTCCCTCCCTTTCTCCTGCTCTATCTGCAAAAATGTCCTTGGGTGAGGATTAAAAAAAAAAAAATTATAGAAAGTAAATTCTGCTCTAGAAAATTCATAACATAGTGCATTAGTTGATGATTAAAAAGTATGAAGCAGTAATATAGATAGTCATATAGATATAGATTTAAATAGAGATATATAGTAATAAACATTATTATGTAGAATAGTAACCTACACAGAAAATTACAAGATTATTAAAATATCTCATAAAGATAGTTATAGTTCTCTGTGCAGATTATCTTTTTATAAAGCCACAAAATATTTACCCTTTACTGTGCATTTATATTATATCCATGTAAACTATGCTACCAGAAGTGAGAAGGATTGATTACATTAGTGCTCCCCTCCCCTATAAATTGAACTTTGTCCTGTGATTTTGTAATCCCCTCCCACTGAATTGTGGACTTGCTCTGGGCAGTACAGTGTTAGAGAATGTGATACAAAGAGAGTTTTTTTTTATATATTAAAGAAAAATACTTGCCATTTTCTGCTTCCCCTTTTCCTGTTAGAGATTGCCTTAGAACATGATAATGGAGAGATGTCAGAGCTTCATACATGTGAAAAGCATCTGAAAGTAGTCCTGCTGTCCCAGGTGAGATCCTCCTAGAGCAGCCTACAGCTAGTCAGCACCCAGATATAAGCAAAAGCTCAGCTAAAATCAACAGAGCCTACCACTGGGCCCACAGATGATCACATAAGCATGGATGAGTCTAGTCAAGCACACACACACACACACACACACACACACACACACACACAGAATAGGTAAGTCAGAAATGTATATGGAATAATAAATGTTTTTTTTTAAGTCAGTAAATTTTTAGGTGATATGTTATGCAACATTAATGATTTTTTTAAAAGGGGAATTGACCATCCAAAGTTTGCTTATAAAATTTTCAAATATTATTAAAACAGCTCTCATTTACTAGGCCTACAAAAGCTAAACAAGGAAAGAGTCAACACTCTCTGCTCCTTCCCCAGCAGAGGTTAGGTGTAGAGGTATGAAATCGACTATTTTAAATATAATCTGTGCTTTCTAGGTCTGAAACACAAGGTGGTTGGATGAGCATATCATGAACGTATGATTCCAAAGTTAAACAGTGATCAGAGTTTTAAAATTTTGTGTTATGTAAAAGAGTTTTGACTTTACATTTAAGCAGTGAGCTTACAGTTAATGGCATTCCCATTGAGAGCATGTGTCCCAGGTAGACAGTTTTGGGGAATGATGCTATAGATAGATAAGAAACACATTAGAAAGAACATGGCATCAGCCATTACCTCTCTATATGCCAAGCCCGTTGCCCGTTACATCAAAAGCCCAATGAGTCTGCATTTATAGCGTCATTTGTCTCAGTCTTGTTTGTCTTTTCTAATTCTGTAATAAAATTAAAGAAGAATAAAAAACAAGCCTTATCATCATTTAAAATTATAAAAATATATGTATTGAATACATTTATGTCTCAGGCACTGGGCTAGGTGTGGAAGATGATTAAGACAGATAACATCCCTGGCTGCTTGAAGTTTACCATCACTAAACAAGAAAGCCTTTACAAATATATTTGCATAAATGAATGATAATTATAAACCATAATCTTTGTATGCCATATAATTATATATAAGCAAAATAAGGGTATGATGAAGTATTTTGATATTGGTCATGTGATTTAGAGAAAGAGAGGAAGGAAGAGAGAAATAGAAACATTGATTTGAGAGATAAACATTGATTGGCTGTCTCCCACATGCCCCTACTGGGGACCAAGCCTGCAACCCAGCCACGTGCCCTGACCAGGAATCAAACAGGGACCTCTCAATCCATGCGATGACACTCAGTATACTGAGCCACACCAGCCAGGCTAGAGTGAGTTACTTTTAAGACATTTCTGAGGGAAAAAAAACAATTTAACTGAGAACTGGAAAACAGTACTAAAATCACCATTCAAAGATCTAGACAAACAATTATAGGTAGAGAAAATGCCATCTGTAAAGACCCTAAGTTAAGATAGAGCTGAGCTTTTGGATGAATTGAAAGAAATTCGCAGTGGTTTGAATATAAAGATTGAGGGGAAGAAAGTGTAGAATATCACTGGAATGGCAGGTAGAGATTTGTAGGGTAGATTCAGAGTTTTACATTTTATTGTAAATGCAGTGGGATGGTTCTTGATGTACTCTAAGCTTGGACAGTCAGTGATCAGATGGCTGAACAATATAGTTCATTACAATTTTGAGAATTAGTTGGGTGGAATTTCTAGGATGGGACTGTACAAGTAAAATGGGGGAGAGTAATTTTTTTAAATACTATAATAATTTAGGTGACATTAATCATGGTTGTTCAAACAACTGTTTGCTATAGGAGAAGAAAATAGAGGTGCTATTAAAGAGAAAATTGACAACACCAAGTGATAGATTGGATGGGAGCATAACAGAAGAGGTGTCAAACAAGTTTTCTAGAAAGAAAAATGGAGTTATACACAAACTACATTGTTATCTAAATGGTAAGATATTCCTGATCGCATGGGGGTGTGGTTGGTTAAGTAATGTAAGTTGGAGTTTCTTAGATAGATATGGCCTGGAGATACTCAATTGGGAGACTGAATGTAAATGGGATTTAAAGCCAGGGGAGAGAATGTATTTCCTAGTGAGTGGGTTTTCCACATAAGAAGATATAAAATTAAATGCATAGGAATTTCAAATTTAATTAGCAGTTGTAGGAAGATGAGGAGATACCACAGGAGACTGGAAATAAGTAGTTAGAGAGACTGTAAGAATAGAATGTAATTGATTGGACTTTGGACTGCTTCAACAATGAGGAAATTGGAAATAAAGAGAAGGACTAGTAACAACCAGAGGGCACAACCATGTGGAGATATTCAACTCAGATTCGGTTTAGTTGCTCATTATGTTACAATGAAAATTTTCCTTAAGGAATAATAAAACTGAGAAGTAACATTATAGAAAGAACATTTGACTTAGACAAAATAACAATAATAATAAATTTAGGAAATGGAGAACAAATATATTTAAAGATGATGATCTCTCTTCAGTGTACAATTTCTTTCTCTTTTTATTATTTTTACATTTTTCAGATTTAAAATTAGTCAAGTTATCCCTTTCCTAAGTCATTTTATTGTTTGTTATCAAATTAAAAAAGAACCTCTTAAAATAGGGGCCCTTGTCATTTCTTGGAAACATTCAAAGAAGAAACCTTTGTGAGTAAAGATGCAATTTTTTAAATTAAATCATTTGGGGCAAAATGGGTTAATAACATTATCTAAACTTCAGATGTTCCATAGGGAAATGTACTCAGTATTCAAGCCATAGAGAATAACTTAGGTTATGACTGTTAAAACATTATAATCATTACTGGAACTATTAATTCAATGACCTGAAAATGTGACTCTCTTTCCTATCCCTCCTGACTATCATCACTGAAAGGAAAGAATCTTTTAAATGGTGGTTACTTAAAGGAGAGTGGTTTTTATTTCTCACATTTATGTACACATAAATATATGAATTAGCTTGATGAATGAATCAAACAAACAAACAAACAAAAACCCCACAAAGAATCATATAAAAAGCAAAATCTACAAGTGGAATGTAGAAAAATGCATACCTGAACAATATCAGATTAGTGCTATTGTAGTCACTTAATTGGTATATATATATATATATTTATCCAGTAGTTACTTAGAGTAAACAATTATCTAAATAAAATATTATAATGTGTGGCTAAATTTAAAAACATAATTAATTTATTTAAAATTGACCCACTTCAACAGTGTCAGAAAGCAGCAGAATGAAGTGATTTCTTCTAGAACTGTATCTGATTACTGCCTGAGATCATCTCTCCTGGTCAAAAATCAATATCATACTCTTTCATTCATGAGTGATCATAAAGCTTTTCAATAATTCTAATTTTAAAGAATGATCACAGCGAGTATATAGTCATTGATTGCTTAAAGGTTGCAGCTAAAATGAACACAAAGGTTATTTTATTTTTAATGAATGAGACTTTTTGAAAGTCAAGCATTTTTCCTGTGACAAAACTTTATGCATTATGGTCATGTATCTGATTATGTTGAGTTTGCAGTGTGTGTGTGTGTGTGTGTGTGTGTGTGTGTGTGTGCAGCTTGAGTAAAAACTTTTGTATTGTTTCACAGCTCAAAAATTACTCTGCTTGAAGGAAAAATGGCGGCGGAGTGAACGGAGCTACACAGACCGTCTCCCAGAACCAAACTGGAATTACAACTATAACACAGACAAATCGACGGGAAAAACCAACAGAAAAGCAGCTTGCGAGGACCATACAACGAGGGACACTGACTCCATCCCGGTAGGCTTGCGAAGGCGCGAGACGGGGCTGGGAGCCCACGGTCGGCAGCTCGGCAGCGGCCTTAGATATAAGCGGCGCCCGCGGGTTACACTCCCAGGCGGCCCCACAGCGCAGCCGGGACAGAGGCTGAAACAGCCACAGCCACTCACCTTGGGCTCCGGCGGAGGGAGGGCGGACTGGACTGGAACTGTGTCGGGACACTCGGGGTTTGGAGGCGCTCAGAGCTTTGGCTGAGTGCAGCCACCCAGGACGGTGGTCACATTGCTCCTTCCCAGGGCTCTGAGGAGAGGCAGCAGCCCCTCCCTCGGAGATCCAACCCCAGCCTGTGGGCCATTGAAGTGCTAATTGAGGCTCACTAACCAGCATCTGCCCCACCCTCGTGAAAGCCCCTTGGCTGAGCACCAGAGGGAGTTTTTCAATCAACTGACAACCCAAAACTCATCAATTCACCTAGACTGCTAGCCTCCAGGCAAAAAGCCAGAGGATAACAGTACGTTTCCTGGGCTGGCAACTTTAACCAGGAAAGTAAGACTTGACAGTGGTGTTCAACGCGGGTCCTCCCTCGCTCATCTAAACACAGGAGAGGGAGCCACAAACAGCAGAACACCAACACCCACAGGGAGAACTTGACAGGCTCCAAAGCCCACAGTGATAGCCAAAATGGTGAAACACAGAAACAGAAGCCAAATGAAAGAGCAAGACACCTCCACCGAAGATGAGATCAATGTGGAGCAATTAGGCATGTTAACAGAGCTAGAATTCAGAGCCATGATCTTGAGGAAGCTGAACAGCATGAGTAAGGACATAGAGACACTGAAAATAAGCCAAATGGAAATTAAAAACCAACAAGAAGTGATAAAAAATGACATATCCGAAATGAAAAACACATTGGAAGGTTTAAAAAGCAGAGTAGGGGAAGCTGAGGACCGGATCAGTGAATTAGAAGACAGGGTAGAAAAAATCAACCAATCAGAATAACAAAAGGAAAAAACTATTAAAAAACAGGAAGACAGCTTAAGAGAACTATGGGACAACTGGAAACGTAATAATATTCGCATTATAGGAATCCCCGAAGAAGAAGAAAAGGAGCAAGGGATAGAGAATATATTCAAAAAAATAGTGACAGAAAACTTCCCTAATTTGGTGAAGGAAGAAGGCATTCAAGTTCAAGAAGCACAGAGAGTCCCAAGTAAGAGGAACCCAAACAGGCCCACACCAAGACACATAGTAATTAAAATGCCACAAATTAAAGACAAAGAGAGAATCCTAAAAGCAGCAAGAGATAAGCAGCAGGTTACCTACAAAGGGAACCCCATAAGGCTCTCAGCTGACTTCTCACAAGAAACACTACAGGCCAGAAGAGAATGGCATGAAGTAATCAAGGTCATGAAAAACAAGAATCTGAATCCAAGACTACTCTACCCAGCAAGGCTATCATTCAAAATAGAAGATCAAATAAAGAGCTTCCCAGACAAAAAAAAGCTAAGGGAATACATTAGCACCAAACCAGCACTGCAAGAAATGTTAAAAGGACTGCTGTAATTAGCAGTAGAAATGGGAAGAAAAATAGAACCACACTAAACAAAAATGGCAATAAATAAGTACATATCAATAATCACCTTAAACGTAAATGGATTGAATGCTCCCATAAAGAGACACAGAGTAGCTGATTGGATAAGAAAGCATGACTCATCTATATGTTGTTTACAAGAGACCCACCTCTCAACAAAAGACTCACATAGGTTGAAAGTGAAGGGATGGAAAAAATTTTCCAAGCAAATGGAAAGCAAAAAAAAGCTGGGGTAGCAATTCTCATATCTGATAAAATAGATTTCAAAATGAAGACCATAACTAGAGACAAAGACGGCCACTACATAATATTGAAAGGATCTATCCAACAGGAAGATATAACCTTGATAAACATATATGCACCCAATATAGGAGCACCAAAATATATTAAAAATCTTCTGGAGGACTTCCAAGGAGAAATCGACAACAATACAATCATAGCAGGGGACTTCAACACCCCGTTGACAGCACTGGATAGATCCTCTAGGCAAAAAATTAGCAAGGAAACAGAGACTCTCAATGAAGCACTAGACCAAATGGATTTAATAGATATCTACAGAGAATTACACCCCAAAACTACAGAATACACATTCTTCTCAAGTGCACATGGGACATTCTCAAAGATAGACCACATGATAGGACACAAACTAAATCTCTACAAGTTCAAGAAGATTGAAATCATATCAAGCATCTTCTCAGATCACAATGGCATGAAACTAGAAATCAATTGCAACAAGAACATGCAAAGACATTTCAACACATGGAGGCTAAATAGCATGTTATTAAACAATGAATGGGTCACCGAGGAGATCAAGGAAGAAATTAAAAACTTCCTGGAAACCAATGAAAATGAACACACAACAACACAAAATCTATGGGATGCAGCGAAAGCAGTTCTGAGAGGGAAGTTCATAGCACTACAGGCCTACCTCAAAAAACAAGAAAAATTTCTAATTGACTGTCTAACCTCACAACTTAAAGAATTAGAAAGCAAACACAAAGAAAACCCCAGAGCAAGTAGAAGGAAGGAAATAGTAAAGATCAGAGCAGAAATAAATGACATAGAGACCAAAAAAACAATTCAAAGGATCAATGAAACAAAGAGCTGGTTTTTCGAAAAGATAAACAAGATAGATGGACCCTTAGCTAGACTCACCAAGAAACAAAGAGAGAGAACCCAAATACACAAAATCAGAAATGAAAGAGGAGAAGTAACAACCAACACCACGGAAATACAAAAGATCGTTAACAACTACTATGAACAACTATATGGCAACAAATTCGACAATCTCAGCGAAATGGACAAATTTCTAGAAACACACAGTCTCCCTAAACTATTCCCGGAAGAGATAGAAAACTTGAACAGACCAATAACAACTAAGGAAATTGAAGAGGTAATCAAGACTCTCCCAGCAAACAAAAGCCCAGGCCCAGATGGTTTCACGGGGGAGTTTTACCGAACATTCAAAAAAGAACTAACACCCATTCTCCTCAAACTATTTCAAAAATTCAAGAAGAAGGAAGACTTCCAAACACGTTCTATGAGGCCAGCATAATTCTAATTCCAAAACCAGAAAAAGACACTACGAAGAAAGAAAACTACAGGCCAATATCCCTGATGAACATAGACGCCAAAATCCTGAACAAAATACTAGCAAATCGGATCCAGAAATACATCAAAAAAATTATTCACCATGACCAAGTGGGATTCATTCCAGGGATGCAAGGCTGGTACAATATTCGCAAATCAATAAACGTGATACACCACATAAACAAAATGAAGAATAAAAACCACATGATCATATCAATAGATGCTGAAAAAGCATTCGACAAAATCCAGCATCCATTTCTGATAAAAACGCTCAGCAATGTAGGAATAGAGGGATCATATCTCAACATAATAAAGGCCATATATGAAAGACCTACAGCCAACATCATACTCAATGGACAGAAACTAAAAACATTCCCATTAAGAACAGGAACAAGACAGGGATGTCCACTTTCGCCACTCTTATTTAACATTGTACTGGAAGTCTTAGCCACAGCAATCAGACATGAAGAAAAAATAAAAGGGATCCAAATTGGAAAGGAGGAAGTGAAACTGTCATTATTTGCAGATGACATGATATTGTACATAGAAAACCCTAAAGACTCCATCAAAAATCTATTAGACTTAATAAATGAATTTGGCAAAGTAGCAGGATACAAAATTAACGTCAAGAAATCGACGGCATTCTTGTACATCAATGATGAACTCACAGAAAGAGAAACTGAAAAAACAATCCCATTTACCATCGCTCCAAAAAAATTACGATACCTAGGAATAAACTTAACCAAAGAAGTAAAGGACCTATTTGCAGAAAACTACAGGTCATTGAAAAAAGAAATAGAGGAAGATATAAAAAAGTGGAAGCACATACCCTGTTCATGGATTGGAAGAATTAACATAATTAAAATGTCCATACTACCCAAAGCAATCTATAGATTCAATGCAATCCCTATCAAAATACCAACAACATATTTCATAGAACTAGAACAAATACTTCAAAAGTTCATATGGAACCAAAAAAGACCCCGAATAGCCACAGCAATCTTGAAAAAGAAGAACAAAGTTGGAGGGATCACAATACCAGATATCAGGTTTTACTACAAAGCGACTGTAACCAAAACAGCCTGGTACTGGCACAAGAACAGGCATATAGACCAGTGGAACAGAACTGAAAACCCAGAAATGGACCCAAGGCAATACGCTCAATTAATATTTGACAAAGGTGGCAAGAGCATACAGTGGAGTAAAGACAGCCTCTTTAATAAATGGTGTTGGGAAAATTGGACAGCTACATGTAAAAAAATGAAACTAGACCATCAACTTACACCATACACAAAAATAAACTCAAAATGGATAAAAGACTTAAATGTGACCCGTGAATCCATAAAAATTCTAGAAGAAAATGTAGGCAACAAAATTTCGGACATCATACGGAGCAGAATTTTCACTGATACATCACCTAAGGCAACAGAAATAAAGGAGAAAATGAACACATGGGACTACATCAAACTAAAAAGCTTCTGCACAGCAAAAGAAACAATCATCAAAATGGAAAGGCAACCCACTGTATGGGAGAACATCATTGCCAATGATGTATCAGATAAGGGGTTAATTTCCAATATATACAGAGTGCTCATACAACTCCACAAAAGGAAGACAAAGAACCCAATTAAAAAATGGGCAGAGGAGTTGAATAGACACCTCTCCAAACAGGACATACAAATGGCCAAGAGACATATGAAGAAATGCTCAACATCACTAATCATCAGAGAGATGCAAATTAAAACAACAATGAGGTATCTCCTCACACCTGTCAGAATGGCCGCCATCAACAAATCATCAAACAACAAGTGTTGGCGAGGGTGTGGAGAAAAGGGGACTCTAATACACTGCTGGTGGGAATGCAGACTGGTACAGCCACTATGGAAAACAATATGGTGCTACCTCAAAAAATTAAAAATTGAACTTCGATTTGACCCAGTGATCCCACTGCTGGGAATATACCCTAAGAAGCCTGAAACACCAATCAGGAAGAATATATGTACCCCCATGTTCATAGCAGCACTATTTATAATAGCTAAGATCTGGAAACAGCCCAAGTGTCCACCAGTAGACGAATGGATCAAAAAGCTGTGGTACATATACACAATGGAATACTATGCAGCGGTAAGAAAGAAAGATCTCTTATCCTTTGAGACGACATGGAGGGACCTGGAAAGTATTATCCTAAGTGAAAGAAGCCAAGCAGAAAAAGACAAATACCACATGATCTCACTTATATACGGAATATAATGAACATAACAGTCTGAGGAATACAGTAGACCCAGACACATGGAAGTAGGGCACAGACTGACATCCCTCAGAAGAGGGGATGGGGGGGGGGGGAAGAGATTAACCACAGAACTCATATGCATGTATGCATGACCAATGGACATGGACAACTAAGCCGGGGACAGGGTGGAGGGGGGGTGGGGTGGGGGGTGCCAATGGGGTAAAAAGGTAAAATATCTGTAACAAAAAAATAAAAAAATAAAAATAATAAAAAAAATAATAATAATAAAAAAAAAAAAAAAATTACTCTGCTTAATTGAAAAATTCAGCTTAACTGGAAAATATTTATTACTTTAAAATTTAAAAATGGTTTAATCATCTGTGATGCTATTGCATCTATGTTCACAGATTCTTTGCTATTCCTCACATCAAGCAGTGGAACTTGAGTTCAGGCTGTGCTGAGTGACTCACATCTAATAAATAAGATACACAGAAGGATTGGAATGGAACTTCCCAGGTAAGTTCATAAAAAACTAGAAATTTAGCCTTAAATGCCTTCCCTCCATCCTCACAGGTTGGGGTGCTCTCCGCCCCACCCCCCACCCCATTGCCCTTTATCCTCTTCTTCCTCCTGCTCCTTCTTCCCCATCCTCCCTCCCTCCTTTTTCTTCAGTCGCTGTCTCTCTGAGCCCAGCCAGCATGTAAGGAATTCCGGCACACCTTAGAGATGCCTGTGGAGAAAGAATGTCTAAACATTGAGAGTCACATGCAAAGAACAGAAGCCTCCTAGCTAACAGTCAGCATCAACTCCTGGGTTCTTACAAGTAGACTTTTCAGCAGTACTCACTGCAGAGGGTGCCACTGAACCGACAAACTGACTGCAACTTTGCTCATGAGACCTTGAGTCAGAATCACCTACCTGATCCATTTCATATTTTCTGACTTTTAAAACTATAAAATACATATTTGATGTTTTAAACAACTAAATGTTGTGGTAATTTCTTCTATGGCAGGAAATAATACATGATTATATACATAATTTTAATTCAGAGAAAATGTCATTGTAATAAATTTACCATTGATTGATTGTAAAAGCTCTACTAAAATGATTTTCATCTTCTTTGACTCTAATGATGTGCCAAGAGGAAAGAGTCTTTTAGGTCAGCTATTGGAGGCTTCAGTAATCAGTGTTTACTACTCCAAAATATGCCTCTTAGTTGATTTCACTATTTGAATACTGAATATAACAAATTCTTACTTTATGTTTGAAGTTATGTTCATATTATTCATAGATATTTTAAGATCTCTAATATTGGAAAGATAGAAGCAATTTGCATAATATATTGAAAGATATTGGCTGAAAATTTTTAATCTTGAAAATTATGTTCACTTTATCCTTTTTATCATGTCTCTAGGAGCTTGCTTTTCAGTGCTAATTAAAAATGGGAGAGTACATGTTAGAGTGTAAGTTTCTTGCATAAAGTTAGAGGAACCAAATGGTTTTTGGAGAAAGACAGTGAAGTGAGCAGAAGATGAATTGCTTCCTTTTTCCCTTCACTATAGATAAAAACTTAAATGGTAGCAAAGAAAACAACAAACAAGCAACACAGAACACACAGGGTTTGTGTTTTCTTTCTCTTCTGGGATGCATTGGAGGACGATCTTCAATGTTATCCCAAAATATATATGGAGACAATACATCAACTAGAAATAATTATATCATAAGGTTGTACAGTTTAGCCCTAGTTTATAGGAGACCACAGAGGTAGGTGTTAGCTAATTGGCTTTATCCAAAGGAGAAAGTAAACCTCTCATGTCTTTATGACAAGAGACTGTTCTACAACTTGGAGCGTGGTGCTCTGCAGAAGGTAGACCCTCCCCTTCCACAGAAGAGACAGGTGCACTATATTCCTGATATTTACACTTCAAAGAGATAGCTCTCAAGTCCTTGGGAAAGCTATTCCTAGGTGTTTACACTGGCAGGAGTTTTATTGAGCCTTTGAAAAATTTTGCTTATACCTTAAAGAGACAAAAAGAGAACTTATAATTACATATTTTCTAAAGTGAATGCTCTAAGAAAGGGAGGTGAAAGTAGCCTCTCACTCTTATTATGTATTTGCCCTTACAATGTATATATTCTGTGCACAGCAAATAAAACAAGCTGCCAAAAATTATAATTTTGCCTTCTGTCCCAAGTCAGTCCTCCCAGGAAGATGTAAATAGCCTGAATCCACTAGATGATGATGTTCTTATGCCTTCCTATGCCAGATGGCCTACCTAACCCTACAGTAATACTCAAACAGGTTGTAACTACATTTATCTGGATGTTTCCATTAAGTAGCAAAAAGTGTTGCATATCTTGGCAGCAAAACATTACCAGAATGTTACCAGTGATTAGACCTGTTCAATATCATGGACCCATGCTGCCCTCATTTTCTGCGGTTGCACTGGCAGGTCAGCAGACAGGTCGCTGCAACCAGAGGCTCTCACAAGACCCCTTCCCACCTCAAAGCAATCATTTGCTTTGGGCTTCAGAGCCCATTCAGCTTCATTCAAGCATACTGTAAAAGCAGGAACGTTATCACCCCCAGACAAATTCCTCTGTGGGGCACAATGCAACTTCATCTTTTACACAGACGATTTGCAGTGTCAATTAGTCAGCCTCTCAGGGGTCTTTTGCAGAACTGAGTTCCTTTTGCCCACAGCAATAGTCACAATAATACATCCTACACTGGTTTCACATATGTTTCTCTCTCATTTTTGCTGCCACCTTTTTCTTGCCACAGCCCTAAAAGATCCTTCTGTTTTGAAGACTCAAGTGCTTACATTGTTCCCAACTAATGTAACTAGATAATCAGGATAATCCTCCTAGCTCAAGGTCTATAACATTGATAACACCTGCAAAGCCCCTTTTGTCATTAAGGCAACATATTCACAGGTTCCAGAAATTAGGGCATAGATATCACTTAAAGACCATTATTCCACCTACTGTAATACTCAAACAGGTAGTAAGTATATTTATCTGGATGTTTTCTCTGAGTAGCAAAAAGTATTGCATATCTTGGCAGCAGAACGGCACCAGAATATTACGTCACTAGATCTCAGTTCAATAACCTCAGTACTTGAATTCTGGCTAAGAAGGAATTCAGAAACAAGACTCAAACTATAAGAGAGAGTTTATCTAGAAAGTCACAGAGGTAGAATAAGTGAGTCATAGAAGAAATGAGCGAGGAAACAAGTTACAGAGGCAAAAGAAGGGGCCCTTGGAGCTTAAGAGAAAGAAAGGTAAAGGTAACATGTGTGGGGGGAAGGAAGGGAACAGGAAAGGCTCAGGTGTACTCCTGAGCGGGAGAGTTCTGGGTCCTCCATCCTAAGGGCTTTTATGGGTGACGATTTCAGAGGAGGTCCCAAGGAAAGGACCTCAGTAGAATATTCATTATCTATCCTGGTGGGTCTTTTCAGGGTCATGGTATTTACTGGTTTGCAGGTGCCAGGGCTGAGGATCATTAGTCAAGGAGCTTGTCCTGATGTCAGCCATCACTTGTCTGGTTTTGCTGATTTTCTGGGCCTGGAGCAAAAACACAACTGAGGTCTAGATGTATTTGATGCTGTTCAGAACCTCTTTGTTCTGGGGGCTTTATGCTTAAGGGTTGTTCTCCAGTGCCCTTGTGTGTTCCCCTTGTAAGCGAGGATCTAACCTGCATGACTAGCAGCATGCCAGGGGGGAAAGGTCAGGGGAGAGTCTGAACTGCATGACCAGGGATATGCTAGGGGAGAATTGTTTACCCTGGGGGCAAGGTCC
Source organism: Molossus molossus (assembly GCF_014108415.1). NCBI lineage: Eukaryota > Metazoa > Chordata > Mammalia > Chiroptera > Molossidae > Molossus > Molossus molossus. The sequence goes on along the minus strand of NW_023425366.1, from coordinate 23,032,296 downwards.
TTGTTTTCCCAGCTTTGCCCATTGCTAAGCATCAGGAGTTTTCCATCCTGGTGACCTTCTGTACCTGGCCCATTGTCCTTTCTATCCTCATGTCTGTCTAACTGCTTACCACACATAGAGTAGGGTTCCTAAATATTTGTTGTGTTAGAAATTAATAAACAAGGCTATAACATTTAATTTTTATAAGACATAAAAGCAATCAAACTAGATTCTCATAGACAATTTTAGATTTTGAAGGGATTAGGAAACAATTCTCTTATTAATCAGGAAACTATAGCATCTAAAACTTACGCAGAAGAAATATTGAAGGTCATAAATCTAAATAAGCCATGCGTCAAAATATTTTGTTTACCATCCTGGTATTAACAATCGACTAATACTACAGGCTGTTTACAAAAACTTGTCATTACCATCACAAGAGCTGAAACATCACCTAGGGCTTCTGATAAAAAGTTATGGAAACCTGCCCTGGCCAGTCTGGCTCAGCGGTTAGAGCATCAGCCTGCGGACCAGAGAGGCCCAGGTTCGGTTCCCGCTAGGGGCATGTACCTTGGTTGCAGTTTGTCCCGGGTCCGTGTGGGTGGCAACCACTTGATGTGTCTCTCTCACATCGATGTTTCTCTCTCTCTCTCTTCCTCCCTCTCTTCCTCCTGCTCTACCTCAAGATATGCAAAAATGTCTTTGGGTATGGACAAAAAAAAAGAAGATATGGATACCTTATCACATTATACAATCTAAAGTTCCTCATATCCAATAAAGTTTTATATAAGAAAATGTGTCCAAAATAAAGAAATGTGTTCAAAATAAAGTGGATTTGGAAAGGAAAAGAAAGGGGGCGAGAGAGAAGTGGAATTATAAGAAAATGAGGAAAAATATTGTTTCAAAATAACCAGTCCCTTTACAGGGGGATTATGTTTCAGTTATTCTGAATCATTTCACTTCCCACTATGTGTCAGCCTTTAAAATCTATAAAATGTAGGCATTTATAAAATGATAAGTAGTATCTTCTCATTACCTGTTCAAGTTGTCTCTTCGAGCTTCCTGATATTTGGAACATCTGGTCCCCAAATCATTTAGCTTTACCCTCATAGATGCTTAAATTAAATATACAATGAATGAAGGGCATGCAATTTTTGTATTTTCTATGCTTTTTAGCCATAGAATTTGAGAAATGTGAGAATAAGTTTGTCATCAGGTAGTAGATTCAGAAAGTGGTCATCAGAAACCACAGTTCCACTGCCACCCCTCTACTCACCTCGAGGACCGTTCGGGACTTAGCACAGCGATGACCACCGCTGCCCTTCACGGCAGCTCCGCCGCTGCTCTGTGCTCTCTAATCACCCTACTAACATTCTCCATCTTGTATCTTAAGTCTCCCATAGCTTGTGGATTTCTACTGGGTTCTAAAGGCCAGACTCAGATGTGTTTTGAGAAATTATTTTAATTTGTGAGCAAATGTTCGTTTTGGCATCTGCCACTACCCCGAGAGCCACAGAGTACCGGAGCACGGTCACTCTCCTGACAGTGACAGCCTGCATCCATTAACTAGAGTATTTCTGTGGAAGGTCCCCAGATGAACTCCTCCCCCTTCGAAGCCGTGACCTTTAGATGATGAATGTGTTACTAACATAAATATTTTACCAGCTTCTAAAACAATATATATATATATATATATATATATATATATATATATATATATATATATTTGTCAAAGCTTGGGACTAGAAATTTTTTATGCAGTGTGTGAAATAGATTTATAATATTAAAATATGATAAATGAAAATGATGAAAAATAATAAACTTCAATAAGACTGAGCTTTCAAACCAGAAAACTCATGCCCATCAGGTTATTGCAACTGAAATGTTTAAATTTCATAAGTCAGGGCTTTAATACCTGCAGTCAGCAGAATCACATGATAAACTTTTAAAACTGAAGATTATCATATGATGCACCCAGGTATTCAAGGAGAGTAATCAGGAATTTGCAAGTTTAACATTGTACCCTACATGGGTCTATGGATAGACGAGACAATGGAGTAAGAGTTTGGTGTCTGCTGTCAGAGCATCAGTATTTAAATCCTAATTCTACCTTTACTGACCACCTGATCTTGGTAATTTTCTTAAATTATAAGCATTAGTTCCCATAGTTGTAGAATGTGGGAAATAATTGTGTCTATTGCATAGGATTAACTATGGTAATCATCCAAAATGTCATGCACTCAGTCCTCACAAACATCATCTGTCGTCATTTTTGTTCACTGCCTGTAGAATTAAAATAAAATAAACCTGGCTTTTCAGAAAATGCCATCTGTGTATAGACAAGCTAGTTCCAAGTAGATGCTTTCTAAATATTAAGTTAGATGTCCCAAAATATTGGAAGAAATTTTGATGTAGGGTCGGGTGTATACCCAACAGGAACACAGATATCTTATAATGGTTTAAGTGTGACAATAATTTCTGTGACTCATAAAAACACAGAGAAAAACAAAATATATGACAAAGTTATTTCTTGTTCTTTGTGTAAATTAATATTTTGTTTTGTTTTGTTTTTACTTAAGTCAACCTTTAGTTTGCTCTACCTCCTGACATCAGACAATATTCACAACTTGTTATCTGAGACAGAAAAAAACCTTCTCTCCCCTCACTAGAAGAGGTCAAACTTGTGCTAAAATCCATATTAAACTACTGGCACTCTGCATCAGAGGCTGTGTGATTCCTATTATTTTACCAGCCTGAGAAGAAAGGTCAAACACGTTCAGAAGCTCATGTAGAGAGAACATCTGCATGATCTTTTGTAACAGAGAAAGAAAGGTGTTAGCAGTTACCGAGCACTTTAGATTGTTCTGGGCACTTTAGATTTTCTAAACTACTGAATAACAAATCAAAATAGCCAGAGGCTTTCTCCTACCAAATTATACTCCAATTGCTAGAGCACAGCCCATGATCTGGCAATAAGATAAAGTCCAGGGACTTCAAGCCAAGTAATAACGACAAAACCTTATGAAGAGAAGTAGAATAGAAGTAGTTCTGTCTTCTCATTCAAGGTGGTTCAAAATGCATTTCTATTGCTTACTCTCAGATGGAGAGAATATTTAACAAATAAACTATCAAGATGTATTATTTTTTTTTTTAAATTAATGTAGTCCCATGTGTTCATTTTCTCTTTTGTTTCTGTTGCCTTAGGGGATGTATCAGTGAAAATTCTGCTGGGTATGATGTCTGAAATTTTGTTGCCTACAGTTTCTTCTAGGATTTTTATGGATTCATGAGTCACATTTAAGCCTTTTATCCATTTTTTCCATTTTGAGTTTATTCTTGTGTAGGGTGTAAGTTGATGGTCTAGCTTTATTTTTTTGCATGTAGCTGTGCAATTCTCCCAAAACCATTTATTAAAGAGGCTGTCCTTACTCCATTGTATGCTCTTGCCACCTTTGTCAAATATTAATTGAGCATATTGTCTTGGGTCCATTTCTGGGTTCTCTATTCCATTGATCTATGAGCCTGTTCTTGTCCCAGTACCAGGCTGTTTTGATTACAGTGGCTTTGTAAATAAAACCTGAAATCTGGTAATGTGAGCCCTCCTACTTTGTTCATTTTTTTCAAGATTGCTGTGGCTATTCGAGGTCTTTTTTGGTTCCATATGAACTTTTGAAGTATTTGTTCTAGTTCTGTCAAGTATGTCATTGGGATTTTGATGGGGATTGCATTGAATCTATAGATTGCTTTGGGTAGTATGGACATTTTAATGATGTTAATTCTTCCAATTCATGAAAAAGGTATTTGCTTCCACTTTTTTATATCTTCCTCTATTTCTTTTTTAATGACCTGTAGTTTTGTGCAAATAGGTCCTTTATTTCTTTGGTTAAGTTTATTCCTAGGTATCTAAATTTTTTTTGCTGCAATGGTAAATGGGATTGTTTTCTTATTTTCTCTTTATTTGAGTTTATCATTGGTGTATAAGAATGCCATCGATTTCTTGACGTTAATTTTGTATCATGCTACTTTTCCAAATTCATTTTTTAAGTCTAGTAAATTTTTGATGAAATCTTTGGGGTTTTCTACATATAGTATCATGTCATCTGCAAATAATGACAGTTTCACTTCCTCCTTTCCAATTTGGATCCCTTTTATTTATTTTCCTGTCTGATTGTTGTGGCTAAGACTTCCAGTACTATGGTAAATAAGAGTGGCAAAAGTGGGCATTAGATACCAGACTGATAATCTTGTATCTAAGGGGAAAACTTAGTCTATGAGGTTACACATCTTAGCCTCAAATAAATACAAGTTAGTGCAGATACCTGAATCACAGGCAGTGAATCACCAACAAGAAGAAAGTCTTCTGAGTATAAAGTAGAAGCTAAGGCTGATGACTAGTTTAAGGCAGTATGTATCTATTCTGTGTTAGCAACTGACCTACATTATCACCTTGATCTGTAGCCGCCATCCCTGAGAAGTGGCCAGTGAAAGTTCTGTGTGAGCAACTGAGGAGAAATGGTTAAAGCATCCCTGTTGAAAAGTTGGCCAAGGTGCGCAAGCTACTCTGGCTGAGCTTCAGTGGCTTGATGGGCAAGTGCCATAGTGCATGAGGCTTAGTGACTGCTGTGGTTTGAATTATGCTCCAGTCCCCACTGTGATGGTGTTTGGAGATGGGACCCTCAGGAGTTAATTCAGGTTAGACAAACTTGTGAAGGTGAGGTCCTCAAGATAGAATTAGTGCACTTATTAGAAGAGTCACCAAAGAGCTTGCTCTGTCTCTAACCATCTGCAGGCCAGGGAGATGATTGTCAGTCACCAGAATCTGACCAGGCTGGCACCTGATCTTGGACTTTTCAGCCTCCAAAACACTGAGACATAAATTTTTATTGTTTAGTGCACACAGTCTGTGGTGTTTGTTATTGTACCCTGAGTAAGCCAAGACAGTGACAAATGACCCTACATGAAATACTAGGAGGCTGGGCTTCCAAAGAGACGTCACTACAATGTGAGTTAGACCCATGCTGCTTTACCATTTGGCCCTTATCATGGGTAGGTTTATGACACTAGGCATAAAAACCAGGTGATATCCACCAAGAAGTCATTAGAATGTGCTTGTATTTTCAGTTATGAGCCATTTGAGATCTCCCTCCTATAAATAGCTTATTCATACCAGTTCCAATTTCTCTATTAATTTTTTGGATTTAAAAAGAAGAAATAAAAGTTTTGTGTGTTCTTTCTATAATTTGGAATCTAATAAGAATTCATTAAATTATATCAAATCTGTAGCTAGCTTATGATTAAATTATGTTGTTGTGGAAAAAATAAAACTAGAAATAAACCAACATGTTTATATATCATTTGTGAAAGTTCATCATAAGTTAGCTGGTCTTTGTTTTATGTCATTCTCACCTTCAGATCTATTGCCTAGCTGGTCAGGACATTTCTGGTCCTCACTCAGGGGCAAAAAAGAAGAAAGGAAACAAATGAAGAATTGGCTTTTAATGCTCTAACCCAGAAGTAAGATAGTTGCACATGTAACTTTGATTCAAATTTTGTTGATCAAAGAAAATCAATGGACACACAAGTTCTATGTTGGTGGTAGGAAAGTTAAATCATTGCTGTCACATGTCTGGCTGGAGAAATGAAATAGTTTCTGTACAGAACGGTGTAAATATAATCATGGTTACTTGGCAAATATGTTCTCCCTTTTGCTTTATTAGTTTGGTGGGGTAAATTCTGGACAAAAGATTGTAATGCTAATGTTGTTAACTGTATTAAAGTTTCTTGTTAGTTCTTCCTTGAGTGTTTTTAAAGAAATATTTTCCTATAAGCATTCTATTATCTTTTTAACGTTGACACAGTTTGACTTTTCACCTGGACACCTTTAACCTATCCGGAATATTTTTGTTAATCATTAATATTATAACTATTTTTTCATTTACATAGTATTTTATTAAATTACATTTTCCATATAACATTGTGTAAGTGTAAGATGTATACCATATTGATTTGATACATTTGTATGCTGCTGTGTAATAGGTATTGTAGCATTAGCCACACCTCTATCATATCACACAGTTACCATTTCTTTTTTTTGTATATTTTTTCTTTCTCTTTCTGCCATTGTTTGCCTCCTTCCCATCCTCTTTCTCCTTTTCCTTTCTCCCTTCCTTCTTTCCACATTTGTTTGCTGACTATCCCTGGCTGTCAGGCACTGTGTCTACTTATCACATACAAAGATAAAGAAATAAGCACCACCTCAGTCTATCATGATGTAAATATTGTTCAATTTAATTTTCATACTTCATTTATTATTTTTTGTTATCTGTTAGTTTTCTTTTGACCAGAAAGGATTATGATGTTAGCTTTGTGAATTTTAATAATATAGCATTTATTTCTAGAAATGGATGAAATATTTAGTATAAGTTATGTGCATTGCTTCATTATTACACCTGAACTAAAGCCTGTTTTTTTTTTTTTTTTTTTCTTCCTTGAATTTCTTCTATCTTTCACAGGCAAAATAAATTAGGCTGAATCTATATCTTTATCATATGCAACCATAAAACGCAAATAAAACCCTGCTATAGTAGATAATACTTATGTCAAAGTGGATTTGATTTCACTTTATTGTGAAATGTCAACTTTCCATTAAGAGCCAAATCCTCCATTTCAAAGAGTTAAATAGGATGATATTTAAATAAAACTCTAGTGGACTATATTTAGAATGCAGAATATGGTCAATAGAAAACCAATACTTGGCCCTGTTGAATTGTACTTATATAGAAAATGGACATATTTTTAGTTCCTAACTTACTATGCCACTGCAATTTGTGATTTTGTTCAGAATTGTTTCATTAAAAATTTCCCCTTAAAAGTGCATTCTACACAGACATTAAAAATGAAAGTGTGGTAGAATATACTGACATGGAAAATGGTAAATAAATAAGAAGGTTTTGAAGTACTAACTCTAAACAATATGCATTCATGCATACTCCTTAATTTGCAGATAAAAACAAAATTAAATTAAAAGAAATATGCAAATTTTACTAGTAGAAAAATAACAACATACAACCTGTGTCATACTCTTCTAAGCTTTCTCTATCAATATGTTGTAAAATATCTCATGGAAATAAATACTTCTACCCCTGACATACCAGCTCATCTATGCTGGTAAATGTTTACAATTTTAAGCTCAAAGAAGTCTATTTACATATAAGTCTATGAATAATTATTTCTGATCACTAATATAATGATGTATTCTTTTTTATTTTATTGTTTTTCTTTATTTCCTACAGAAAACATATATGTTGTTTTTTAAAGAAAAGCATCATTATAAAATCAATCTAAGTAAGAAATAAAAGTACGCACAAATCAGCAATACCTAATAATAAAGTGATACACTTTTTTTTTTTTTTTATCCTCACCCGAGGACATTTTTCCATTTTTTGTACAGATAGAGTGGGAGGGAGAGAGAGGAAGAGACAGAGAGAGAGAGAGAGAGAAACATCGAAGTGAAAGGGACACATCGAGTGGCTGCCACCACACGACCAACCAGGGCCGGGGACAAACTGCAGCCGAAGTACGTGCCCTTAGCGGGAACTGAACCCTGGTCTCTCCGGACCGCAGGCCGATGCTCTAACCGCTGAGCCAAACCGGCCAGGGCGTGATACACTTTTTTAGTTTACTAAACTTTAGCCCAGGAACTACCACATTTGTCCACATTCTAGTATCAGTGGAAAGTAAAAACAAAAAACCCACCTAGATAAAATCAATCTCTTATTTTTTAAGTAAAGTATTTAAATGCTGGATAATTCACTAATTTTCTGGCTGACATTATATAAGTCTACTATTCTAAGACATGACTTGTAAAATTTTAAATTATTCAAGTCTTTGATATTAATCAGAAAAATAATTATTTGTTAAATTCTTTGTTTCATCTAGCTCAAAGAGGTAGGAAGATATTACCAAACACATAAAACTCATAAAGTTTAATGAGTGTTATAATTGATTGGCAGTAGGAGATCACAGAAGCAGGACCTAATTAGTTTAGGGGTCTAGGAAGGCCTCCGAAGAAAATGATCTTACTGAGATCTAAAATATAAAAAGGAGTGTCTGTGGATTAAAGAGAAAAGGAAACAATTTGGAAGGAAAAACGATACTATGACATTAGCCCTGGAGAAAAAATACCAGAAGTGGAAAATATCTTTTTCATCACTAAATGTATATATGATATCTTTTTCATCACTAAATGTATATATGAAGCTGGGTATACAGAATAAGTTAATGTATAAATTTTAAAATATATATATATATGAAACACAGTAAGCTAAAAAAGAAGGTTAGAAGAATGTCCTGAAAAGAAAATATTACTCTTTCACTAATTTTATGCAACTAATATTTTATACAATTAATATTCAGTAATTTATATGTACCATATGACTTTACATGGTGGTATAATGGCCCTATTATTTATGGTAAATAATTTCGTATTATGTTTCTGCTTTCTTCCTAATTGCCATCAAATCTGTATTGCATGCTTGTAACTCTAAAAGGGTGCTTGTGTTTGTTTGCAGATGTTATAAGTAGGAGGAATTTTTTCTCCACTTCTTATTTTTTAAGGTCCTTTATTGTGTGAATAAATGTTTCTTAGCAGAAAAGAAGTATTAGCTGTGCCTAATATGTCATTTATTTTTTTGTATATGTAGCAGTGTTAAATAGTGTACTATTTAAGGCACAGTGATAGTAATTCCTATTGTTTCTATTTTCTAATAAGACACAATTATGTGGATGCAAGAAAAAATATATATATTTACTACTATGCATCAGTTCCTGCTAACTGACAAAGTGTTTACAAATGGAAACTGTTTGTTTGTGGGGGCTGGGGGTAGAGGGTAGGGAGGCTAACAACTAACTCACCATTAGTCCTGCATTCCCAGGAAATAAGCGCAAGTTAGTCTTAGATTTGTGTTCTCCTGATTCTACAGCTGCTGGAGGCAAAGTTATTACTAAAGATGAAAATAAAAAAGGGGGGTCATATTTTTAAAAAGTTTCTCAATGAATGATAGAACAAGCAAGAATCATCCATTTCTTCTGCCTGAAGAGAACTTTATTTTCATTGTTAAAGACCCCTATAAACTTAAAGAAATTAGACTATATGTAGATAAAGAAAGCACTACTTAAGTGAAAAAAAATAGCATGTTGTTATTTTTTTTTTTCTTTAGTTCACATGGTACTTCTCCAGTGCAGGATGAATTAACTCTTTAAAACACTAGGGAAGCATTTAATATACCGAAGAATTTAATTTAATAGGACCCTAGGAACCTGAAAGCAACATACTCAGTGGGAGAATCTCGCTCATTAAGTTCAGTGATGCAGCACCCAAAGAATTGAATTTTAAATGAATTTATAAACTAATAAATCATCCTGGCTGACAAGTGAAATATAATTTGTGAAAAATTTATTACCCATGATTAGCATGTATTAAACATAAGGTTTAAAATCTAAGCAAATACTATACTCCTTGTTGGATAAATACTCTAGATTGCAAGGAGTCTTTAATGCATTCTGACATCAAGCTGCTCATGGCAGAGTTTATATTTCTAATGAACATCATCTCAGTCTTTGATAGCTCATCCTTTACTTGTCATTCAGAGTAGGAAACCCATCTCTAATCATGCCACATATATCCTTGGGCTTTGACTTCTAAATCTATTCATTTATCTCTTCTTGAATGCCCATATATTTCCCATGCTTAATCCAATGTTCCCAGTGTCATTTTTGAGGTGATGACAAATAACATAAATTCTGTAGGACTAGGTTGAGCCACAAATAAGCTCTAAAATCAGCTTTGTGGTCCACATCTGCCTTTCATTGCAGCAATACAATTCAAGGAAACATTCATGTTTTTTACTTGTCTTGACCAAGATGGGTTGTCCCCATCTATGAAAGCAGACATTACATTTACTTGTATCTTCATTCATTTTTAGGCATCGCAAAAGATGCCTCGCAAAATTCACAATTATATCAACCTAATTTCCCGCCCTTATTGTCAACCTAATATCCTGGCGGAATTCATCAAGCAATCATTCTTCCTATTAAAATTTATACTTTATTGATACAAAAGTTGATAAACATTTATTCTACAGCACTCTATTAGATCATACTAATAATAATTCACATATTGGCTACACCAAATCAGACAGCAGAAAAGTATATCCATATTCAAACATCAGTAGCTAAAATTTCTAGAAAACTTTTATCATCTGTCGAAGTTGTAATTTTTAACAGTCTCCATATAATTATTTAAAACCACTTAAATGACTGGAACATAACTTCTGAAATAAGTCTGTGTGTAAAATTTATTGTGCAAAAATATCAAGCTGTTCTTTAAAGAAAATATGAAACTCAGCATTTACATTATAAGTGATAAATGATACATAAATATATAGTAGATGTACAAATATGCAAAGAATTGTACACTTTAAAAAGCATACACTATAATTTCTAAAGAATTTCAGTTTTTAAATTTATTTTGGTGTTAATATTGTATTCATTTATCCATTTCTAAACATACTCAGTATGTACTTTATTTATTTATTTATCTATTTATTTATTTATTTATTTTTATTCCTCATCTGAGGATATTTTTTTCTATTTATCTTCAGAGAGAGTGTGAGGAAGAGAGAGAGAGAGAGAAACTTTGTGAAAGGGACACGTCGACTGGTTGCCTCCCACATGACCCTGACCAGGGCTGGGGATGAAGTGCAACCCAGGTACGTGCCCTTGGCCAGAATTGAACCTCCACTCACTTTTTCTTGGAATCCTTAACATCCAGTATAAGTGTTTATATCCATGAAAACAAACAACATGATCAGAAATTAAGAAGTGGGATAATATGTGGAAAGAGAGTTTTTTCAACAGGGGAAAGAGCACATGGCACAAGAGGTGGGAATATCCTTGGCACGTCCAAGAATAGCAAGGAGACTGCTGTTTGGGAGCAGATGAGTGAGAATCTGAGGGGACATGATCTAAGTGAGATGTGATGAGGTGGGGCCTGGGATCAGAGCAATTTTGTAGGGCTTGTCAAGGACTTGAGCTTCTATTTGGAGTACAATATGAAATGATATAAAGAAAGTATATGACAAGTACCAGCATCTAATTTACCATTTTTAAAGGCTGAAATGTAGAAAATATACAAGTGGAAGGGGGAAGCCAATGTGATCCACTTGGTGTTTTTTTTTTTAAAAAAATCTGTCGAGATTTTTTTACATGATTATAAGACCCACAAGGGTGGGTTTTTTGTTTGTTTTCTACTGCAGTGCCCTCAACAGAGCAGTGTCAGAGATGGAGCCACTCCGACAGTATCGTCTGCTGGATTCATAGTGAATTGGATGAAGGTTGCAGAGCGTGGCGAGATGGCAGAGCTCTGAATGGAGTTTGAAGATGGGAGTCATGGGTTAGCTGAGAGAATCTTCATAGAATGTGGTAGGAAACAATGATGACTGTTTTGGATGAACTGGAAGAAAGTAGTTGTCATTTACTGAGCTCAGACAAGAGAAGTATGAAAAGTGAGTTTAGGAGCAGAGTGGAGAAATGTGAACTAATACATTTTATACGTTTAACGGATTTCCAGATGGAAATAGCAACTGGGAAGTTGGACATACAAAAATGATTATCTGTGAGAATTCTGTTTATTGTTTCATTGATTACAACAATTGTACATGGACCTCGGTTCTTATGATGACTTCCGGTTTTTATTTTCCATGGTAATCTAGCAAAACATGATGGCTAAAAACCTGTTTAAATGCCACATGGGATTTTAGTGTAATGGTTTATCATCAATATCTACTGGAAGCTTCAAGCAGTCTATAAATAAATAAATGGTTTTTGAGAGGAAAGCACATTTTGTGACCACTGGGGGAAAGAAACTTAGAAGGTATGTGGGCAAACTAGGCACTGATGAAGTGTATGATCCAGAAAGCCTATATTCAAGGAAGAATAAGCTGATTTTGCCATATATATATATTTATATATATATATATATATATATATTTAATTTTACTTTTCAACTACAATTTTTATTCAACACTTTTTTCTATTAGTTTCAGGTATAAAGCATATTGGTTAAGCAATCATATAATTTAAAAAGTAGACTCCCTATATTTTAAGTACCCACCTGACACCATACCTAGTTATTACAATATCATTGACAACATTCTCTATGCTGCACTTTATATCCCGGTGACTGTTTTGAAACTACCAACTAGTGCTTCTTAATCCCTTCACCTTTTCACCTGATCCCCAGCCCTCTTCCCCTGGTTTACTTTAAGAGTGATCAAAGCCTTTCAATCTTTTAGCATAATAGAGCAAGTGGGTAATTGGAAGACAATGAATTTAGTCAAATTACTACTCTAGTTTATTTTTGGTGGTTCATTTCAAAAGTCCCATAATGTAAAACTCAAGCAATAAAAATTCAGTTAAACTTCAGTTAATCATCCAATATGTATAACACTATCTTACAAAAATAATGGTTAGTTCTGTATACTACTAGAGACCTTTAATTAGTAAATGTGTTTAGGAATGAGATCTCCTTTGTACAAGGTCTAAAGAAATCCTGGTGAAAGAGGACAAGGTGCATAACACATTGCATCCTAACATCATAAAAATCATTGTTTTGAACTGGATCTTAATGAAAACATGCTATCTGGCAGATGTTAAGATCTAAAGCTATCTCGACAACATAGAACAATTATTATAAATAAACCTCTTTTTAGTAAAATCTTAACTTTTTATATCAAGGTAAACTCCTCAGCTTCTAATGTGTGCTTAGTTCTAAAACACAATATAGATTATACCTAAATCCCTCGAATCTAGCAAAATATGCTGGTGAACACCTTGACTTAAATGGTGTTGCTGCTACTTCTTTACATGCTTGTTTCAAAATAATGTAAACTAAGAGAAAACATAAACTGTAAAGTAAAAATTTGAAAAGACTCCCAGATCTGTTGAGTCATGACCTCCATCAACAATTTGATATGTTACTTCTCTATATAACTACTATACCCATATAACCATGCTTAATATTCTTAAAGATTATTATAATTGGCACTACTTGTGACATTTTCAATTATTTCAAAACTCACTTGCATAAAACCTGTTCCATAAATTTTTGTTTTCTGTCCCTTTTTTTGTCAACACAGATATTTGTATGTCTCTCTATTTGCATAGATCACTATAAAATTAAACTAGATCTACCCTAAACATTCTGCCTAAAATAGTGTGTTATTATAGAATAATAGTGTATTTTATGAAATCAACACAAAATTATCTTTCCAGTTTATCTATGTTTTTATATTGACAATGCTATTTATTTTAAAGTTCATTACAGATTTTCATAGTAAATATTTTTTAAAAAAAACTTGAGTTAATAATATAATACTCCTCTGTAATAATAATTTCATTAAATGTTACAGACATGTTATGCTTTTCACTGGAGTTTTCTAATGCATATTTAAAATTAACATTTGCCTATTTAAAAACAATAGATTAGATGTCATGAACAATCATCCAAAATCCAGGAAGTCTTAAATAATAAGGAACAGTTTGTTTGGTAATAATAATCCATTCAGTTCATCTGCATAGCATATAAATTAAATATCGTGGATCAAACTGATTAGTATAAATTGATTACCTCTCCAAGGAGTGTTAGTGCTACTTTACTAAGCTATATAGTAGTAGCATCTGTTATACAAAAATACTTCATAAAATCCAGGTATTTATTTAGAATAATTTTTAGTCGAGTTCTTGAACTTCATACTTAATATATTTCTAATTTTTTCCAGTAATACTAAAAGCAGAAGTGAAATGCCATCCAAGATATTCATTTAAGCAAGGTATACCTATAATTATCTTACATAATTTAATTTAAAGCATATTTGAAGTTTACATACTTTTTTAATTTTTGAAATTGATTTTAGAGTGAGAGAAAAAGAGAGGGAGAGAGAGAGAAACATCTATTGTTGCCTCCCGTACATGTCCAAAGATCAAACCCACAACCTGGTTATGTGCCCTTACTGGGAATTGAACCCACAACCCTTCAGCATAGAACAATGCTCCAACCAGATGAGCCACACTGGCCAGGGCTATACATAAGTTCTTTTTTTCCCTTTTTTCTTTTATTAATTTTAGAGAGAAAAGAAGAGGGAGAAATTGAAACATTGATGAGAGAGAACATCGACTGGCCGCCTCCTGCATGGCTCCCACTGGTGATTTGGCCCACAACCTGGGCATGTGCCCTCACTGGGAATCGAATCAGTGACCTCTTAGAGAACGGGTCTACTGAGCCACACCGGCCAGGCTATACATAGATTCTTAATACAAATACTTAAACCTTCAGAAGGACTTTAGTTAACCACATAAGTCAGGAATTTTTGTAAATACATCACTTATTTGTGAATATTTTTTTAACTTAAATTGCTATTAATTACAATTTTTACATAGATATCTTTGTGCTGGTTTTCTTTGGATGTAAGTTTATCATACCTTTGGGTAAATATTAAATTGTATAGTAAGAGTATGTTTAGTTTTGTAAGAAATTAACAGACTAACTTCCAAAGTCTGTACCATTTTGCATTCTCACCAGCAATGGATGAGAGCCCCTGTTCCTCCACATCCTCTTTAGCATTTGGTATTGTCAGTGTTCCAGATTTTGACTATTTTAATAGGTGTATAGTAGTCATCTCACTGTTGTTTTCATTTGCATTTCTCTGATGATATGTAATGTGGAACATATTTTCATGTTTATTTATCATCAGCATATCTTCTTTGGTGAAGTGTCTGTTAAGATCTTTGACTCATTTTTATATGGGTTATTTGTTTTCTTATTGTTGAGTTTTAAGAGCTACTTGCACATATAGATAACCATCCATTATCTGATATGTCTTTCACAAATATTTTCTTTTATTTTGTGGCTTGTCTACATATTTCCTTGACATTGTCTTTCCAGAACAGTTTTGTTTTTTAATTTTAACTCATTAATTATGTATCATGGATCATACCTTTGAGGTTGTATGTAAAAACGCATTGCCATATCCAAGGTTATCTAGGTTTTCTCTCATTTTGTCCTCTAGGATTTTTGTAGTTTGCATTTTACACATAGGTCTATGACCGTTTTAGTTAATTTTGTGAAGTATGTAATGCCTGTGGCAAGGTTTATTTGTTTGTATGTGGGGGTCAAGTTATTTCAGCACCATTTGTTGAAGAAATTATCTTTGCTATATTGTATTGCCCTTGCTCCTTTGTCAAAGATCAGTTGACTATATTGATGCAGGTCTCTTTCTGGGCTCTCTATTCTGTTGCACTAATTTGTCTATTAACACCACACTGTCTTGATTACTACAGCTTTATAGTAAGCCTTGAATTTGAGTAGTGTAAATTCTTGCTTTATTCTTCAATATTGTGCTTGCTATTTTTGGTCATTTGTCTCTCCATATAATCATTGGAATCAGTTTGTCTATATCCACCAAATAACTTAATGGGCTGGTCCATTTTTTGTTTTTGTTTTTATTTTAATCTTAAATCTTCCTTCATCTTTCCTTTTTACAAAGTTTTTTTCCCCTGAGGAAGAATTTGGGATATTTAACTTCTAGGTTTCTTTGTAGGTTAGATTTTCTTGATATTTTTAATTGAGTGCATATTCATGGTGAAATTTAATTTGTTCCTTTGTTCCTCTGCCCTCAGTGTGTCCTGCAATTTGGCAGCTGGAGCTAACATCTTGATCAGAGTTATGGTCAATTTTTTAGCAAAACTATATATATATAGTGTTGTCTTATCTTATTAGAGAAAAACATCATATCTGTTCTTTTTTTTTTTTTTTTTTGGTTTATATATGTTAGTAAAAATTGATACTCATTGCCTACATTCACTTGTTCATTGAAGACTGCAAAATGTTGCCATTCAAGATACCTTTCTTTTTAATGATTAGTTTGATTTTTGTTGTATTTAAAATATGAATACTGATAATCTTTTAAAAAGGTATCATTATTTAATCAAGAAAAATTATTTCTATATGCCAGCATTGTTATTACTTAGGTTATAATGTCTAATTACTAATAATTATAAGGGTATATTCTAACTTAAGGTTTATCTGCCATTGCCCATGTGTTTAGTTTAAAAACCACAAGCCCCTAGGGCAGCTCCTTTGATCTCACAGTGGCTGTCATGTTGGTTTATGCAAGGAACTGGTAATCCTTCATAAATAAACAAGTGGGTCATCACTTGTTTTCAGATATCTGTGGAACTTGCCCAATAAGAGAGCAAAGAACCAGCTAGAATTAAAATTCTGCTCATATGAATGGAGTACTGATTAAACAGGGCAATGAGAAACCAACATAACAAAAATCAGTTTTTTCCAGCTCAAAAGTCCATGGGAAAGCATTGTCCTATGAATTGAACTAAAGTATTTTTTAGGCATAAATAATTTCGATTTGACATGCTCAGTAATGTTTTATTTAACTGCCTCTAGTAGAGTTCTTTGAACAAAACCTGAAGTGCGTGGGATGCTCAGCAGCTCTATCTGCTGTGCTCCAAGTGGTCACCCCAGTGACACTGCAGACCCCTGACATATCCTCCTGTCTGTTGCCATAAAGATCTCACTTGCAGTTAAAGAAGGTCATTAAAAGGTTTCTATGACGAGGATGTGTGTGCTTCACAATGAGGTCTGAGGTTGCACTGAGAAGGATTTATGAATTAAATTTGCCTGCCGAGCTGCAGCAAAGGTGACAGCGTCTCCAGTTTACAACCGTGTTTTCAATTTAGACATGCTATGCATGGCCAGAAACAACAACAACAGTCATGTCCTTTTTACAAGCCTTATTACTTATAAATCATGACAGCAGCTAGCTGCATTAATTTGAAGGGCTGAATAGATAGCAGTGTCAAAACTGCTAATTTAAAAGAAAAAAAAATCCTTGTTCCCCAAAGAATCAAAAGTAAACAAAATAGCATTTTATATTTTTTCACACACACACAAAAAAATGGCGATGGTGAAATATGTAAGAGGAAGTATACTGATTCTGCAATTTGCTTTGAATGACATCTGAAATTAAGAAGTGATGATTGACAGGTGGAGGGGTGGAAAGATAAATGGACAAATAAGTATAGTACAATGTTATGTACCAAGGTGGTAGGTTTGCTGTAAAATTCTATGCAATGTTATGTAGGTTTGAAAATCTTTGCAATAAAATGTTGGGAGATATAGTTTGAGATAGATAAATAGAGTTTCAAGATATATAAAAAAGAATACAAAGATGTACTTCACTGTTGCCAATTATCCTTTGAAAATTGAAAGCAAGTTGGGCTAAATTGCCAATATGCTCTCTTTATGTTGCTAAGTATTAGGAAATTGGAACTCCTATGCATTTGAATAGTGCTCTGAAAACTGCTCTTTGTAGTGCTAATCAATTCTACCCATGATAGGTAGTTGAACTTCACAGGTATCATAGCTGATCCATGTATTAAATGATCTTCCATGTTGATGACCAAATGCCAGTCTAATTTACTGCATACTAATCAATCTCAATGACAATATTAAAATTGCTTTCCTTTGAGTGTGAATTGGTTACTACAAGCTACTAATGACCATAAGCTGCCTTGAATTTTGCTCTTGCATTTTCTTTATTTTATTTTATTTTATTTTATTGATTTTAGAGAAAGGAAGGGAGAGTGTGAGAGAGATAGAAACATCGATGAGAGAAAACATCAATTGGCTGCCTCCTGCATACCCCCCACTGGGTATTGGGCCCACAACCTGGGCATGTGCCCTGACCGGGAATCTAACTGGGGACCTCTTGGTGCATGGGTCCACACTCAACCACTGAGCCACACCAGCCGGACATCTTGCATTTTCATTCTTTGGTGGTAGTCTCTAGTGAAGAATATCGCTGCAGGCTTTTCAAGAAATTCTAGTTGGTATAACATATCAAAAACGAGGAATCAAATGTCTGGAGGTTGTGTGAGGTTCCATTAACAGATATAATGTGAAAACTACTAAGAAATGCAGAATAACAATGCTCTGGAAGCCCAGAGCTCTGTGCAAGCCCATGCTTCAGGCAAGCTTGACACTTTTATTAAGACAAAATGGTGATTTAAAAAGAAAAAGTCTACCAAGATTTTCAGAAAACAAGGTAAAGTTTGTAGAATTTGGGGCAATGTAGTGCGATATTTAAGGATGAAGACCTTGGGCAGGAAGCCCAGACATAGAGCCCTGAGGTATAGTTTAGGAGCTCTAAGACCGTGAGCAAGTCCTGTAGTAGCTCTAAGACTCAATCTCATGCACAATATTGAGATAATAGTATTTTTATATTTCTCAAGCTTCTTATAAATTATCAGATAAGATTAAACATTCTTACCCATATTCTATAATGCTTGAAGGATGGTAAGTAATCAGTAAATGATGATCATTGTTATTAACACTTCTCTCAGTAATTAATAAAAGTGAGCATTCAAAATTAGGTGTTGCTTCTTTAAAAGTAAACAAGGCAGGTATGATTTTGAATTTGGAGTAGAATAACCATATAAATTCAGATTCCTTAATAAAACTATAGTTTTGCAGCTAAAAGACTGAAAATTCTAGTGGATTTGTACAGAGAGCTGTTTAAAAAAACTTGATTGAGTACTGGCCAGTTTGGCTAAGCAGTTAGAGCATCAGGCCAAGGACTGAAAGGTCTCGGTTCAATTCCAGATCAAGGGCAGTACCTAGGTTGCAGGTTCCAATCCCCAGCACTGGTTGGGGTCATGGGGTCAATCAATGTGTCTCTGTCTCACAGTGATGTTTTTCTCTCCCCACCCCACCCCACCCCACCCCACCCCACCCCACCCTTCCATTCTATAGAAAAAATCAATGGAAAAATAATCCTCAGGTGAAAATTAACAACAAAAAAATTGATTGAAAAATGCGGGTTGCTGAATTTATATTTAAAACTATTTTTTCTTAGGAACAATATTATTTATGTTAAAAAGAAGATAAAATACTTTCATAAGCAAAATAACAGCAATAATAACATCTTTTTTTTTTTTTATCCTCACCCAAGAACATTTTTCCATTTTTTGTTCAGATAGAGTGAAAGGAAGAGAGAGAGAGAAACATCGGTGTGAAAGGGACACATTGAGTGGTTGCCACCCGCACGACCCAACCAGGGCCGGGGACAAGCTGCAACTGAGGTACGTATCCTTAGTGGGAATCGAACCTGGGTCTCTCTGGACCGCAGGCCGAAGCTCTATCCGCTGAGCCAAAATGGCCAGAGCTAATAATAACATCTTTTAACAGTTACCTATAGAGAAATATACATGCACTTTTACAATAAATGAAGATGCTCATCAAAATAAAAAAGTTACTTCTGGGAACGGGGATAAAATAAAAGACAGTTGTATAAGGAGAGGGTAGCCTGACATCTAATATCTTACAAGAAGATATTTAACCAAGACAGTTATTGCCGCTGGAGGTGGTATACACAAACTATAGGAGTGACTCCTTTAAGTTGCAAATATACATCTTATGCTTACAATTAGTTTGTAACTATATACTCATATATAGTATTAGTAGGCAGTAAAGTATACTAGAATTTAATAAAATATAAAAAATTTCATAAAAAATTTGCTAAAGCACCAGTACTGATAGAATACTTACTCATCTTGGAGTATTCCTAAGGATATTTTTAATAATTAATAAACTAAAATAAAATAAATGACAGAAAAATATTTTTAAACACAAATATAGGCATTAAGAATACATAATATGTCCAACTAGTGTGGCTCAGTGGTTGAGTGTAGACCCATGCACCAAGGGGTTGCTGGTTTGATTCCTGGTCAGGGCACATGCTCAGTTTCCAGTGGGGGGCGGGGGCATAGAGGAGGTGGCCATTTGATATTCTCTCTCATCAATGTCTCTATCTCTCTCCCTCTCCCTTCCTCTCTCTCTCTAAAATCAATAAAGAAAAATATTTTTTAAAAGAATACATTATATATTTTTAAATTTGGTACATGTTGGATACTAGAAACTATAATTTATTCTTAAAGTTAGAAAGAAAAAGACATATTATAAAACTAAACAGAACATATACTATTGTGTTTTCTGTCATAATTGTAATCCATATAAACAGAAGAAGTAAATAAAAGCTGACTGAAAGAACTGAAGTACATTTCCATGTCTTGGCTCTTATGAATAAATAATGCTGCAATAAATCTAAGAGTACAGATAGCTCTTCCACCTCTTGATTGACTTACTCTTGGACAGACACCTAGAATAATCTATTGCTGGATCATATATGGTAGTTCTATTCTGATAGTTTTAATTTTTTGAAGTAACTTCATACTATTTCCACTGTGGTTGTACTAATTCACATTTCCACCAACAGTGCACAAGGTTTTTTTCTCCATAGCCTCTTCAACACTTTTTATCTCTTATCTTTTTGATAATACTTATCCTAACAGGCGTGAAATACTATTTTGTGGTGCATTTAATTTGCATTTTCCTGATAATTAGTGATGTTGAGCACTTTATATATACCTGTTGTTCCCTTGATTCACTCCTATTATTTCTCACTCTGAAAACAGATGTTGTTTTCCTTAATAAATTATTAGCTCAAAAGACCTCTCCCTTAGTATTTGCTTGTTAGAGATTCCAAGTCACAATAAGCCCCGATATTAGAACAAAAGATTTAGTTTAAAACCTAGCAGGGTAGGGATTTATGAAATAGTTTCCCCCTGGAGTCATTACAAAAAGATAACACCTTGGCCATCTAATCCTCTACAAGCTCATTTCCTGGGGTTACTCTTTCCACTCAAGTGAACAGAATTGATTTTATTTAAAGTTTATATTTCTTTAACAGTCACTTTGAAATCTTGAGAATCCGAGCGGTGATTTCTGCAGATCAGGTTAGCTCTGTTATGTATGTCCAGTGACATATTGATAGCACAATCAAGAGCGAATGGCACCTCACTCCACTAAGAGTTTGTAGCAGCAATAAATAATGTATATTAAATTATGTAAAGTATGTTGATAAGTATTGTCACTTGTACACAAATCAAATTAATAAGGGAAATTGCATATTTGTGAATTTGTGAGGTAATGATTCCATTAGAGTCAGCATTTGTAATATTTTAATCCAGAAGCTCTTCTGTAATGAAAAGAAGATCTGAAAATTCCTAAATATTTTGAAGATGAAGCAAGGTTACTCTACATTGAGATAAGAAGTATCTTAGCACTCCAAAGATGTTATGCTAAAACCTAAAACATTTGAGAACTGTCATGAATTTGCCTGCGTGGTGATATTTAAACATGTCCTGCATAACTTCAATTTTTATTTGAACTAATTATTAACAGTTGAAAATGTAAGATTGGCAGTTGCTAAAAAATGGATTCCCCTCCCTATATCAGTGTTTAAAGTATGAAGCATTGCTAATTTGGCATGCTGATTAGATATACTTAGAGTACATCTCATTCTTTGGATGACCAATACACTGATAGAAAAACAGATCATTCTACCAGTGCATTTAAATCCATCTTAAAAGTATTTTCATCTGACTACTGAAATCTAATGGAGCTATAAGCAAGAATTTTCACCTGATATCTACTTATTAAAATCTAATATTTAGAAAAATAATCTTTAATTGAGAGTATCTGACAATAAATATATTGGAAGAATTTAAATTAGCAGGCATTTATGATTAATTTAATTACATTTTGCACAATCCAGTAATATTAACAAGTAATTTCTGGTAAGATGACATGTTTCTATTCAATCACAGATTGTAAATGTTAATTTTCCTTGAGACACATGTGGACATTAAAGAGTAATAGTTTAAAAGTTTATTGTGAATGATTAATATTGCGAATAAATTCAGTTTCTTCAGTCTCATATAGAAATACATTTTATACATGAATGTAGATAATGCAAATACTCATGTTTATTGAATTTCTATATTCTCTAAGTTTCAGATCTTAAGTCACTGACCTAACTTTCTCAGTTTATTTTAAAGGCTTTAACAATTTGAAATAACATCATTATAATTATTTATCCAAAACATGTCTGCATTTATCTACCTGCATCTATCTATACAAATATATATTTATTATATTATGTATATATTATAGATAAATATGTTTATGTTTGAGATGATAGAAAGTCACTGAAGGATTGTTGTTAGGTCTTTAAAAAACAAGAACATATACTCTGGTTTCTGGTATATGAGTGATCAAACAACCTAATATGCATTTTGCATTGTAATATTGATTCAATTGATTAAGTGTGTGTGTGTTCATATGTGTGCAATTTCTGGACAATATCTTTGACAGTGCTAATGGAAAAGCTGACCAACTGTAAAAATTTACCATTGGCATAAATTGCACCAGATATACTACTGTTCAATAATTAAAGATTTTGTTTTGATAAGATTTAATTTAAATATCCATCTAGCCTCTAAATATATAGTATTCTCTAGTTACACTTTATTGCAGATAACTGGAAAAATATTTGATTTCTCAGAAACCTTATACAGAATGTCCACTTTAATTTTATTTGTTTTTATTAGACAAACTCAGTTTTAAAGTCACAGTTATTGCATGTTTATTTCATGGCTGGGCTTAAACAACTGATCTCTAAAGTTCCAAGTGATTAGTATGTTTACCATTTCGAGAATTTTTTATTCCTGTACCATTGGGTAGGATTGTTCTGTTTAAATTTATAACGACCCTCTCCTGATTGGTTTGGCTCAGCAGTTAGCTCATCAGCCCTTGGACTGAAGGGTCTAGGGTTTGATTTCCGGTCAAGGGTACATACATAGGTTGCAAGTTCTATCCCTAGCCCCAGTCTGGGTCATGTGGGAGATGTATCTCTCTCGTATCTGTCTCTTTCTCTTTCTCCCTCCGTCCCTCCCACTCTATCTGAAACTCAGTGGAAAAATATTCTCAAGTGAGGATTAACAAAACAAAGAAACAAAAATTTATAACAACTCTATATTATTCCTGCAATATCTATTTTTCAAAAATTGTAGAGCCCTTCAAAAATGTGATGTGAATATTTCACAATATACTATGCTGATCCAACTTTGATAGAAATGACATATTGCTATTTTAAAGTATGTCCACTGACATGCTTTATTGCAAATGCAATAGAGATTAGTTGCCATAAATGTGACAATCAGTTCAGCAATTGAAAGTACTATTCAACTTCCAGTCAAGATGGCACTGTAGGTAACCATGGTACCGTTTCCTCCCATAACCACATCAAAGTTACACCTAAACTACAGAACAATCATCATTCAACACTGCCTGAAATCAAGCTGAATGGAAGTCCTACAACTACGAAATTAAAGCTGCATCAAGACTGGTAGGAGGGGTGGAGGGGTGGAGAGGTGGAGGGATGTGGGTGTGACAGGCTGGCCCCACACCCACCCGTGGCAGATAAAAATTAGGAGGATACCTCGGCTGGGAAAGTCCTCCCTGAGGACTGATGGGTCCCTCTCACACACCAGGCACCCCACTCAGGGTTCCAGTGCCAGGAAGTGAAGTCCTTCTAACTTCTGGCTGGAAAAACCAGCAGGAACTGAGGCTCAGGGAGGCTAAGGTGGCTGGAGACCCAAGCAGCTCCTCTTAAAGGGCCCTTGCATGGACTTATCAGACTCTCTCCCTCTAAGCTTGGAGTAGAGGCAGCTCGAGGGGCGCCAGAGACATATAGGGAAGAACTGAGTTGTTTGGCATTGGAGCGAGGGCTGGACAGGGGGCTTTCTCCTGTATAGACTTGCTGTCAGAGGCCTTTGTTCCTTTGGTGAGTCCTTCCCTGGGGCAGCAAACAGCCGCTGTATCTGGGACTTCAACAACCTGGCTAACACTGTTTGCCCTGCCCTGGTGATTCTCCTGAGGCCCTGCCTCACTCAACTTTCAGGCTCACCTGAGCTGTTGCCAGTTACTTAACCATAGGATTGGCTTGTCTTGGATCCTGCTTCAGGTTTTCCTAAATTCTTTCAAATAAGCAGCATCTGCTCTCAGCTAGCCCCATACCTCTTATTAAGTAATACATAGGAACAAACACAGGGAGGCAGCCAAAATGAGGAGACAAAGAAACAGGTCCCAGATGAAAGAACAGAATAAAATCCCAAGAAAAGAATTAAGTGAAATGGAGATAAGCAACCTAACAGATGCTAAGTTCAAAATACTGCTTATAAGGATGCTCAATGAACTTAGTGAGAACCTCAGCGAACTTAGTGAAGGCCTCAAGAGCATAAAAAAGGACCAGTCAGAAATGAAGGAGGCACTAACTGAAATAAAGAATAATTTATACAGATTCAAAGTAGAGTAGGTAAAGCCAAGAAGTAAACCATCGATTTGGAATATAAGGAAACAAAAAACACCCAATCAGAACAGCAAAAAATAAAAGAAAAAAAAGAAAAAAAAAATGAGGATAGTGTAAGGAGCTTCTGGGACAACTTCAAGTGTGCCAACATTTGCATCTTGGGGGTGCCAGAAGGAGAAGAGAGAGAATAAGAAATCAAAGACCTATTTGAAACAATAATGGCAGAAAACTTCTCCAACTTGGTGAAGGAAACAGACATACAATTCTAGGAAGCACAGATAGTTCCAAACAAAATGAACCCCAAGAGGCCCACACCAAGACACATCATCATCAAAATGCAAAAGGTTCAAGACAAAGACAGAATCTTAAAAGCAGCAAGAGAAAGACAGTTAGTTACCTACAAGGGAATTCCCATAAGACTGTCAGCTGATTTCTCAAAAGAAACTTTGCAGGCCAGAAAGGAGTGGTAAGAAGTATTCAGAGTGATGAAAACAAGAACCTACAACCAAAATTACTCTATCCTGCAAAGCTGTCATTTAGAATCGATGGACATATAAAGAGGTTCCCAGACAAGGAAAAGCTAAAGGAGTTCATCACCAGCAAACCATTATTATATAAAATGTCGAAGGGTCTTCTTGAAGAAAAAGATAAAAATATAAACAAACAAAATGGCAATGAATGCATATCTATCGACAATTGACTCCACAAACAAAATGAACAAGCAGAACAGAAACATTCTCATAGATATAGAGAACATTTTGTTCGTTGCCAGATGAGAGGGGGGTTGGGAAAATGGGTGAAAAAGGTGAAGGGATTAAGAAGTACAAATTGGTTGCTAGACTGAAAAACCTCAAAGGGAAGGGGGTTGGGAGGTGGGAAGAAATAAACCAAAGAATTTATATGCCTATAGGCATAACCAATGGACACAGACAATAGTGTGGGAAAGGCAGGAGGGGGGTGAGAGTTGGGAGGAGGGAGTCAATGGGGGCAAAATGAGGAACATCTGTAATACATTCAACAATAAAGATATAAATAAATAAATAAATAAATAAATAAATAAAAAGAAAGAGGTATTCAGTTTTGTTAGCTTTATTATTGCATCACAATCAAAGTCGTTGCCAGAATCTTTAATATTTGTTTAGGTACTAAAATGTTATAGTGGATTTTTAGCATCTTCAATACATGTACTAATCTTATGTAACTACCATCCAAATTAGAGTTGCAAGATTAAACAAATAAAAATATAGGTTTCCCAGTATTAAACCACAAACCATTGTTTGGAATAAGTAGGTCTCATGCAATATTTAGGATATACTTATATTAAAAAAAAAAAATTTATCTTATCTGAAATGTAAGTGTAGCTGGGCATCAAGTGTTTTATTTGGCAAACTTAATCTGAGAAGTGATGTTGAATGATTTGAAGCTTTCAATTCTTTATACTAGCTTTTTATTTTCTTTAAACTTGTAGAAGATATATTGGATTTAAAATTGCATTGATTAGATTACCTATCCATATTTATATTTATATCTCTACCTATGTATTATGCATCTATTCTATTGATTTGACAAATGTATGATGATGAGTATGCACTGTTTTAGTATCATACAGAATAGTTTCACTGCCCTAAAAATTCCCTATGCTTCACTTATTATCCCACACTCTCTCACTCCAAGACTCCTAGCAACCAATGGTCATTTTACTGTCTGCCAAAAAGTCCGATAGTTGGAACCATGCAGAATATACTTCAGTTGCAGTTTGTCCCCATCCCCAGTTGGGGTTGTGTGGGAGGCAGCCACTCGATGTGTTCCTTTCACATGGATGTTTCTCTCTCGCTCTCTCTCCCTCCCACTCTATCTGAACAAAAATGGAAAAATGTCTCCGGGTGAGGAAATAAATACATACATACATACGTACATACATACATAAATATTGAGTTTTGCCTGTGGCTTTATATTTGGTCATCAGCTCAATCACATTTTGGAAATATCTTTGAATTTGGAGCTTATTAAAATATGTGAAGTCCTAATTTCTGCTAAACATGTGTTGAAAGTAGCATTTTCATTTTAAAGTAATTTCAGTATCTTTAAATGTAGATTTCTTTAGTTATTTAAATATTATATAAAATAGAGTATTTTTAAGATGAAGAATTTCAGAAAATTTAAGGAGTTTATTGTTATAACTCAAATAGAAGCCACTAAAAGTTTACAGAAGGTAATTTCAGGAGCATAGGGCTGCCACTACTGGAAAAGGATTCAGCTTGTGAGCCAGCTAGAATCTAATAAATATGTTATGACATTACTTGTCTCTATTTCTGAAATCTCTTTTTCTTTCAAAGAGGTTTTATTACATCAACATTATAAATTCTGGGAATCTTAGGATAGGAATTTTAAGTCAATAAAATTGATAATTTTAAGGCATAAAATCTTTGCACACATAAAGGGAGGGAAATATTTCATTTTATTTTTAGTTCTCTCTGTATATAACACCAAATTGGATTTTCCCAATTGTGATATTGTTATAGTGTCATCAAACTCTGCAGCTTGAAACCTTAACAGGCTCATAGAAATGAAAGAATACATACCATCAGGTCAATAACAAAGCTCTTTTTTTAAATGTTTATGTCTAACTGCATAAATCTGGTTTGATGACTGTCATATAAAAAATTTTAAGGACTACTAAGGTGAAATTTTGGAATATAATTTTAAGGTACTTTATATATATAAAGTGATATTAGACTTCAGAATATATTCATCAACATGTATTAATTAAATACCCAATGTGTACTATTAATAGACTTATTTAATGAATACGTAGATCATTTTAAAACTTCAATGGACACAACAACAAATGAAGTAAATGAGGCATTTATTTGTTATAAATCACTATCAATATTCTTTAATGTGTATATTTATTCAAATTTATATTTTGCATGATTTTGTTATTTAGCAATGTATAAAGATATACAATGTCATAGGTATAAATGAAAAATTACATTTTTTTGTATTCTTTTTTCTCTGCCTAGGTTTAAATTTAACTCATTGAAGCTGATAAACTTCCAGCCACTGCTGGTTACCGAATTTGTGCCCTGTGAAGGTGAAACATACCTTTTATATCATCTTAAGAGTGACTAATTGTGAGCATGACACAGAAACTCTTCTAATTGGTTTTTCTCTCTCTACATCACTCACAAGGACATACGGTACTTATAATCAGATGATATATTGTATAACTACTCATAATCTAGTAGGTCAAAAAGTGTTCCCTACTCTAGGAATTATAAAAGAATAATATCAGATGTTAATAGCTAACAGTAAGTTTTTATTGCACTACACAGCCTCTTTATTATTGCACTACAAAGAAGAAAATTACTAAAATTTTTAAACTTTGTGATCATATTAACCAGATTGATTTGCATCCGATATGGTTCCCAAATACTGAGTAGAGTGTCGGTAGATTCTTGGTGCAGAGATGTCAAGGTAAGTGTACCATATATAAACCTAGAACTCCAAAGAACTGTTTATGGTGGGGAATAGTTTGGGATACATTTGAATACTTTGGATTTTAGTGTCAGTCAGTGTCATTGACTTTGTGCAATAATCCAGGGAAGAATTCTTAGTGTGGAAAGAGATTGGTCTCAAGATTAAAATTCCAGTGAATTCCCATTTGTATAAGCAGACACAGGAAAGAAAACCAAAAAGAAATTTAGAAACTTAGAAGAAAACCAGAGTAAAATTAAAGATTTCAAGAAAGGAAAAATCTTCCAAAAAGAGTCCATTTCTAAAGCATGCAGATATTTTGGTAAGCAAAAGAAGATCTGTATATATTGGATCTGGAAAACAGAAACTAATATTTGTCAGAGCATTTACATTATGGTGGTGTTACCTATAACTCTGTAGGTATAGAAGTAGGAGGTTGAAGGAAATGCTTCCTTATGGTAAGAGTTTTCTCCAGAAACTGTGAAGAAAGTTTTTTAAAATCTGAAAATGAAGAGAAAGCTAAAGAGGGAGGAAGATTTATGCCAAGGTTTGTGCTATCCATAAGAATAATGAGAAAGGGACTTGTCAAGGATCTGTCAACCTATAGTAGGGGATTAATGTGCTAACAAACCAACAAAGTAAGTTTGTAAAAGAATTTATGTAAAGCTACCTATGTTCATCTGAGTAAACCCAGTTTGCTACTCTAACCTGATTTTTCTCTCAAAGGTAAAGTTTGCATGTTAAAAGTTTGTTTTAGTATACTTTACAATTCAGGAGTTTCTGTTCCTGTGTGGACCTAGGGAGCATCCAGACCTCAAGATGGTCCCACCAAGAATTCAGCTGTCCAAAATCCTAGATGGCCAACTCAAGAATGGTGACCATAAGACCCCTAACAAGGCCCATGGACAGATGTCCTGAACAGCCTATACATCCTTCACATCCTACACAAAATCTTATGCTAAGCACAAAATAACCTTACAGAGAATGTATGTCTTAAAATAAAGGTTCGGTTAGTCATGTCTGCCATAAATCACTAACAGCCTTTTTTTTTCTTTTTAGCATATTGCTGAGACTGGCTGTTCTGAATACTGCCTGGGCTTTGAGGGGTTTGACCACAAGACTTGGCTGACGTTGCAGGACTATATTGGGACCAGCATGGACACTGCCTATATGTTCATAGCCCCATCCTCCTGATTTCTTTGTTCTGCTTTCCCTCTCCTTCCTGATAAAAATCCCTGCCTGACCTGAGACGTTAAGATGGACTTTAGATGCGAGTGCCCCATCTTTTCAAGTGGCTGGCACTTGTGTAAAACTCTTTACTACACATCAGCACCTGTCTCATGAATTTGGCTTTTATTGTGGCAGGCAGCCAAACCTGAGTTAGGTTATAAACCTTTAAACTTTGCATAAATTGGGAAATGACATTGTATCACATACAGGTTGCTTCTTTTTGCGTCTCTCATTCCCGTTATGATAATGTTTCTTATATCTGTAATTATGTTTCACTGATTTCTAACTATTGAATCTTATCTGTAGATCTGTGGTTGATTTCCTCCAAAAACCCTTCTGATTTTCTCCCACCAAGATGAGATATCACCCTCCTTTGATCTGTAATAACAGTAATTTCTATGCCATTATTGCTTCTGTTTATAGCCTTGGAAAATTTCAAGTAGCAAAGTAGAAACACAATTGACTTCTTATCTTCCCATGCTGTAGGCATTGAAAGCAACTAAATCTTGCTTTTAGAAATGGCTCTCTCCCATCCACTGAGACAATTCTAGTATGTAAATTTTAAATTGGAAATTCTCTCATTGCTCATGAATCATCATATACCTTACCATGGCTAAAATGTATGAGCAAAAATCATCAAAAGTGTATAATTTTGAGCTCAAAGAAGTGAAAGAAGCAAAGGCATAAAAGAAATGCAATGGGGAAAGGGAGAGAAAATGAATACTGTTGAGCACTAGGCATTTGATTTCTAAAATTCTCTTATAGGTTTGCTGTTATGTTTGTAACTAAAAAGAAAATTAAAAAAGAGAATAGAACTCAAAGCTCAGAAATATACTCTGAAAATATAATGCATATATATATATATATATATATATATACTTATTTTATATCGAAATTTATACAACACATATGCATATATTATTTTACTAACAAGGTCATGCAGTATTTGGACCTATATTGTCTAATAATTTTAAATGTACAAAATATATTGAAAAATATAATTTCAAAACTTTTTACTGTTTATTCAATTGCTAAGTTTGTAGAACAGAATACTAATCCTTTGATTTAGAAGGACTCCTTAATTAATTTGTGCAAAATATAGGTAGAAGTTACAAGAAGAAAACTGAATGGCTTTCTGCTGAATGATTAAATACATAAGATAAGAGAAGTTGAGGGTTGAGTTCAGTACCTGAGGAGAAAGACAACACACATTATCTAGTATACATATAAAAATATAGAATGGCTGAAGTGTCCTAAGGAAAGGTGATATCTAATATTGTCAGTTAAGGGGCTCCCTATTTTACATGGCATTTATGTCTTGATACTTTCTACAAAATCTTAAGTAAAAGTCTCCAATACATAGTCTGTTGCAGTATTATGGGAATTTAGAAGAGACAGGGCAGTAAAGGTAAATAAAGTAATCAAAATGCGTGCCTCCTCTGGGGCATGCATGGGAGAGAGAGATTACCAGGAAAAGGGAACACCCTTCTGAGACCCAGAAGACAAGCAGCAACACAGCAGCCCAGACCCAAGGCCCAGCCCAAACATGCAGGATGCAGGCTGGGGAGCTCAGCAGCCACACACACCTTATTATAAATGTGAAGTGACTCTTAAAAGGAGAAGTGGCAGAATCTAGGTTTTACAAGAGCCAAGAGTGCTATTAACAGGTCCTTTAGTGGTTATATGTATTTTTATTGCTGCTGTAATACATTGCCACAAACTTAGTCACTTAAAACAACATAAATTTAGTATCTTATGTTTGTTGCAGTCAAAAGTCTAAACAGTTCACTGGTTAAAATAAAGGTGTGGGCAAGGCTGTAGTCCTTTCTCGTGGGTCTGTTTTCTTGCCTGGAACATATATTCCCCTAATTATTGCTATATTTTACAAACAGATGGGTATTGTGTTCTGGAAGAGAGTGTATCTTTGTATCTCCACAGAAATTTAAACTTATTTTTAATTAGTAATATATGTATAATATTATATTTATCTTGCTGTTGGGAACATATAATTTTATTTCTGTATCTTTTCTATGATGTAGACATATTTTTATTGTGGACATTTCTGATTATCTTACAAAATATATTCTCCTTTTCATATTTTTTATTAAAAATCCATTAAATTTAAATTACCCAGCTACAAATGAGCATCATCAATGAGCATGTAATTTGGTCCAGATTAGGATAAACTATAAACTAAAATAGATCCTTGGGTGTAGTTACATATTCTTAACCCCATTAGAGGAATCAATGCACTATCTCTAGCACATGCTTGAATTCAGGGTTACCGTATGAACACTAAATTTTTCCTTTATCAAAAATATCAATATTTTTCTTCTGGTTGGTCTCCAGCATGCTGATAGTGAGAGTCATTTTGGTTGGGGAAATATATAATTTAAATCTTGAGAATTAGCACCAACCTATTTGAAACACCGAATCTCAATTGGAACTAGAA
Organism: Molossus molossus; assembly: GCF_014108415.1. Lineage (NCBI taxonomy): Eukaryota > Metazoa > Chordata > Mammalia > Chiroptera > Molossidae > Molossus > Molossus molossus. The sequence goes on along the minus strand of NW_023425366.1, from coordinate 23,000,814 downwards.
AGACCAACTAAATGTGAAATAATACTCATTTTCCTAAAAATAGATGCCTTTAAAGGTGTGGATCTTAGGCAACTCTACCAACTGTGGACCAGTACAAGATAAATGCAGTTATGTTGCCGTCTTTCACTGTCCTTTAGGATTATGTTTATTGTAAAATGAATACGTTTTTAATCGGATTTTAAATATGTTGGACAGAAATTTGTCCTCTAAACACAATCCATTCATACACACCTTGGACTGTGTCTGGGGTTTGCCTGCTTACATAAAGCTTTAGACCTTGTCAAAGTATCAACAAATATTGATTTATTATGAAGTTTTACCAGAGGTTTCATGAGAATCGACATAGGAAACAAAGGTGTCAACTTTGTCATAATCTTGCCAAGTGAGCCTACAAGGGGTTGTTCACAGAAATTTGGGTATATCATTGCAATTACTGGAGAGCCAATGGCCTGAATAATAGGACAGTCTATTACCCAGAGTCTAGGGATATGTATCGATAAACATTATCAAGGAGTACTTTAAAATGAATATACATGTTATAAAAACTATTCTTTATTCTACCAGCCCTGGCCAGACAGATTCATCATCTCACAAGATCTGGGAAGCAATAGTATTAAAGCAGTCCACACGTTTGACAACATTTTTTAAAGGAATGACTCCAAAGTTTTTATATATAATCAGAAGGTAGAGATTTATGACCTCTACTAGTGTTGGACTGAGACTGACCAATGTCAGAAGGAGTGATGCCAGGGTATGAATCCGGACTTTGTCCTCTCTGGTATGTGCCATATCCAGTGATATTGATGTTCTCATCTTCTGATAAGCCCATTCTCTTCAATCCAGCCTCTTTAGCTACTGCAATATCTCTGCTTACATATTACCTTGTCAATGCAGCTTTTCCTGACCACCCTCTATTAAAAAGCAATGATTCTTTCTTATTACTTCTTAATTAATTACTTTGCTTAATTTTTCTTTATCATATGTTACATCTAATGTATGACGGATTTTTTCTTTTGAAAAAAGCATTGTCTCTCTTTAATTAGAATATAATCTTGAGAATACTGTTGTAATGGTTCATCATTTTGGCTTTTGTTTCTGAAACAGTGCTTGGAATATAGTAAGTGCTTTATATCTTTAGAATGAGGCCAAAAGAAGAGAAGCCTGGTTGGACTTTAAGGCACCACATTGTTCATGACTTATATTATTTTATTTTATTATTCCTCACCAGAGGATATTTTCCATTGATTTTCAGATAAAGTAAGAGGGAGAGGGAGAGGGGGAGGGGGAGGGGGAGGGGGAGGGGGAGGGGGAGGGAGAGGGAGAGGGAGATGGAGAGGGAGAGGGGGAGGGGGAGGGAGAGGGAGAGGGAGAGACATTAATGTGAGAGAGACACATCAATTGGCTGCCTTCCGTGTGACCCCAACCAGGTCTGGGGACCGAACTGCAACCGAGGTATATGCCCTTAACTGGAATCAAACCCAAGACTCTTTGGTCTGCAGGCAGATGCTCTAACTGCTGAATGAAACCAGCCAGGGCGATGACTTATATTCTTTTTGACACATATTATCAATATGATAAAGAGGAACAATCCTACTAGATCAGAAATTTCCAGAAATGAAATAAAGTAACTGTTTTCTAAGTATTATTTATGGTGTTCATGAGAATGAAGAAAAAATTATTTTTATCTGGTCTTGAGCATATTTGCCCCAGATTACTGGGGATATATTGTCTGGGAGAACCTCTAACTTATATTCTACTTAATATCCTGTGCTTTTCTGCAATAAAAATCAATAAAGAAAGACAGAACTTCAAACATAATCATTTCACAATTGCCTTCAGCTAATATGGCATCACTATAATGAGTACCTCTAGTATTTGAATTAGGTTTAGGCCACCTGTTTAAAGTCCACCTTACTGAATTATGAAGTCATGCCAGATAATTTAAATACCCAGGTGGTTGCACAAACAGTAAATCAAACTGCTGGCCCTGCAAGAAAAAAGCAAATTGCTCTTGATAACCAATATTAACAGGGACTCACAAGATCACACAAGCCAAATCAATAACTGCATACCAATCAAGAGTAATTAACAGTCATCTTTCAATGTAGAAATATGGTCAGTCACAGTCAGTTAATTGCAGCAATCTTTTTTTTTTTTTTAATCTATAAATAATTCTGATTATATCCTGTAAATAATGGCCAGCAGTCATCTGATTTTTGTACCAGCCAAATAGAGATCATAATTAGAGTAATGTTGCCATTGAACGTAACCTACCACTCTGGTTTTCATATTGAAAGTAGAAATCTATTTATCCTCCCTAAAATATGGTGACTGTGATTTCACATTTATTACTTACCGTGGCAGGAGGACTTTGGGGCTGCCATTTTGATGTGCAAAAAAGGTTCTGCATTGTTTTCCTTTATCCTTTCAAGCAACACCTTCTATTTTCCTCTCGAATCACAATAAACTTACTCCACTATCAGTTTAAAGAATGGGGAAAGCGTCTGTAGAAAAACACCTCAGTTATCTATGTCCCACTTGGACACTTAATACAATTCTGCTGCCTTAAATTATTTCTCTTCAGTATCCCTTCTTATTAATATGATCCCTGTTTTCAAAAACTCCCAAATTATTTTTTTTTTATTTTCACCCAAGGACATTTTTTTTCATTTATCTTCAGATAGAGCAGGAGGGAGAGAGAGGAAGTAAGAGAGAGAAACATCGATGTGAAAGAAACACATTGACTGGTTGCCATTCACACGACCGCAACTGTGGCCAGGAACAAACTGGCCAACTGAGGTATGTGCCCTTAGCAGGAACTGAATCCGGGACTCTCTGGTCCAAGGGCTGACGTTCTAACCACTGACCAAAACCGGCCAGGGTGCAAAAGATCCCCAATTTATTTAATGTCAATGTTTGTTAAAAATATTTGAATTTGATCCTAGAACTTATGGTCTCCACAGAAAGATTTTTATAAATCAGCTATCTGGAGGAATATACATAGAGATAAATCCAAGGAGGAGTGTCGAGGCAATTGCATTTTGTTGCAAGTCTTGCAATAAAGTGTGTGTGTGTTGTTGTTTTGTCGTTGTTGTTGCTGTTGTAGACAGGCTGGGATTGACTTTTGTATTTGTTTCCTAAGGCTATAGTAACAAAGTATCACAAAATTGTTGACTTAAAACAACAGAAATTTATTGTTTCACAGTTTTGGAGACTGGAAGTTAGAAGTCATGGAGTCAGTGGGGCCATGTTCCTTCTGAAACCTGCTGAAGAATACTTCCCTGCCTCTTTCTGATTTCTGATGGTTGGCCAGCACTATCTTTGGCATTCCTTAGTTTGTAGATACACCACACCAATCCTCAGTCTTCACAAAACCCTCATCCTATCTTCATATGACCATCTTCTTTTAAGGACACCAATGTTACAGGATTGGGGCCCACCATACTAAAATACATAATTTCATTAATTTAATGAGATGTCTGCAATGAATGACCTTATTTCCAAATTATGTCACATTCTGAAGTATTGGAGACATGGACTTCAACTTATCTTTGTTGTTGTTGTTGTTTTTTGGAGGGACATAATTCAACCCATGACAACCTGCTATCATTATTGCCCTCAATTTGTCTCTTGCTTTTAAGCTAGACACTGGTCAGTGTGTCTGTGGCTGTCATTGGGCAACTCCACTACAGCTGCTGTAGCAAATGGAAGTGATCACGTGTTAGTCAAGCCCCTGTACTCCTGGAGTTCAAAAATCAAGGAGTCCTGGGCAGACACTTGTCTCCATGTAGAGTGTGTAATTGTCAGATGGGCTGACCAAATCCTTCATTGCCCAAAGGCAAAAACATTTTCAGGTTTAACTTGTCCTTAGTTATAAGTTACTAGCAAAATAGAGTGAATTAAAACAAAAATTAATTTCAATGAAAGGAAATTGTTATGTTGATATTTAATCATTTATTCAAGGTAAAGACAATAAAGATGTGGACTTTTTCCCACGACTTCCTGATGTTTTATCTTAAACATGTTCCACAGGTAGGATATTGGTTGCAAATCAGAACACTGTAATATACCCGTTATATTACCCGCTCTTACCATTCTTGGGCATCTAAACTCTTGAAGAGTTTCATTGCTGTGATGAGGCATCTTCAGTGAGGTCCTCCAAATCCCCTGACTTAGTACTGTCCATCTTGTTTAATTTCACAGTCCCCAGGTTAGCATGACACCTGCCATGTCTATAAGAAACTAGGCATGTATTTTAACTAATTACTGCTATTATCAGATAAGTAATATAAATGATTGTAGGATACTGATAGTTTATCTAAGATACTTAAACAATGTCTGTTTCAGAAAAAAAACAAAAAACAAAAAAAGCACTTCTTGAAGAAGAGAGACAAATAAGTGTCTGAGCTGTGAGAAGTCTGCCTGATTTTTCCTGGCCTGCTAATGTCTCTGAGAAATAGAAAAATCCAAGTTTAACCATGATTTCTAAACTATTGTTTTAATCACTTGTTTCTACTTAAGAAACCAACACAAAATAATAACTTTTTCTCATGATTCTGTGAGTTTTCTTGGCCACTTGTGGTCTCACTTGGAGTCTCTTACAAAGCAGCAGTCAGCTGAAAGATCATTTGAGAAATGGTCTTTCATTCTTTAAAACACTCTCCACATGGTGTTCATTCAGTAGTCTATGCCTGGCTTCCATACTGCATGACTACTGGGTTCCACAATGACACATCTCTCCTATCACATTTCATTCATCAAAGCAAGACACAGGCTGATCTCAAATCATGGGAATATAAAGAGACTCATTTCTTATGTGGGGACTGGTACGAGCATACATATTGGAAGCAATTGTTGACAGCCATAATTGGAGACAACCTAACTCAGTATCAAATACCTGTGACTCAATATTGCTACTAATTCTACTTCTTACTCCCAATAAAGTGTGATATTCAACGTTTATTGAGAAAAGTCCAATCAGGAGAGTAAAATTTGCACAGAGAAAGTTTTGAATAAAAAATTGAACTATAACAGAGTACTGAAATGAGAAATTGGCTAGTAAGAAGAAAACTCTAAAAAATGTTAAATTAGCAGATACAAGGAACACTATGTACCCTTAGTCTGAATTAAGGTACCCAACAAAAAGTTATCCTCCACCCGGAGAACCTGGAAATGATAACTTCGATAGAAAGAGATATTTTATTTTTAATTACTTCCAGTGGGACAACAATTATGGACAGTGGTGGTATGTAATTAGAACATATTTTTCTTTTTTAAGTCACTGAGAATTTTTATTATTAAAAACTGGAAATACAAAAATATCAAATTAGATGAATAAGTTCTGGGGATGAAATGTACAGTACAGTGATTATAGTTATTGATACTGTATTATATACTTGAAAGTTGCTGAGAGAGTAGATCTTAAATGTTCTTACCACAAAAAATAAGTGACAGTTATGTGATGAGATGGGGATTCTAGCTAACACTATAGTGGCAATCATTTTGCAATTGTAAGTTTGTCAAATCAGCATGTTGTATGCCTCAAACTTACAAAACATTATATGTCAGTTATATCTCAATAAAGCTGAGGAAAAATTTTTTTTAAATAGCAAGTATGATTATTTCTGATTGGAATAAAGATAAGAAAAGAATATTACCAAGCTACCAAGCAATACAGTTTTTTCTTTATTCTACCTTGTTGAAAAATTTACAAATTACCACCATACTTTAAATGTCTATACAACTTTGCAGTACATTGTGTTAGAAAAAATAGTGACACGTTTCATGACATTTTTCTTAGGACCAGGAAGAATTACCACATGGCCAATTCTCTGAAATCATTTGGCTTAAAAAAATAGTATTTTCTAAGCATGTCCTGAAAATGTTTAAGCCATGTTAATTTATAGCTGTCTTTGAAAGCTTTTGAATAAATATAAGTGAGTATCTTTTTCACATGAATTTAAAAGAGTTCAAAGTAGCGTGTCTGCTTTGGCCGGTTTGGCTCAGCAGTTAGAACGTTGGCCTGCGGTCCACAGAGGCTCGGGTTTGGTTCCCGCTAAGGGCACGTACCTTGGTTGCAGTTCGTCCCCGGCCCTGGTTGGGTTGTGCAGGAGGCAGCCACTTGATGTGTCCCTTTCACATCGATGTTTCTCTCTCTCTCTCTCCCTCCCTCTATCTGAACAACAACAACAAAATGGAAAAATGTCCACAGGTGAGTATAAAAAGAAAGTAGCATGTCTGGCAAATCTAAAAAAAATATGAAACATTTCTTGAGACATAACTTTTGCTTCAAATATCCCTATTAAGACACATAAATTAACAACCTTCTTTGTTAGTGAAACCAAGCAGCAGTGTTCGTGTTTGTTGTCTCATAAAATCAAATAATGGTTTCACGGACAAAGGGTAAGCAAAAGGCAAGTTTGTTTGAAAGATAGAAGATTCCCCACAGCAAGGAGAGGACCCACGTGAGTTGTCCATGAGACTCTGTTGTCCAGGGGTAGATAAATACATTGCTAGCTTCTGATTGGTCCTTTCAAGGAATTCTGCCTTAGTAATATCTATACATTTTAAAGCTTGTGTTTTCCACCTCACTGGGATCAGCCCTAATTCATCTACTGGATTGTTAGTGGCTTCCTTTTCTATGATAATTTCTCTTCCTTTTTCTTCTACTTATTACAGCAGTTCTTTTAACATTTCTTGCAGTGCTTGTTTGGTGCTAATATAGCCTTTTTTTTTTTTTGGTATGGGAAACTCTTTATTTCACTTTCTACTTTGAATGATAGCCTTGTTGGATAGAGTAGGGTTGGATACAGTAGGGTTGGATTCAGATCCTTTTTTTCATTACCTTGATTACTTCATGCCATTCCCTTCTGGCCTGTAGTGTTTCTTATGAGAAGTCAGCTAATAGCTTTATGGGGGTTGCTTTGTAGGTAACCTGTTGCTTATCTCTTGCTGCCTTTAGGATTCCCTCTTTGTCTTTAATTTTTGGCTTTTTAATTATTATGTGTCTTGGTGTGGGCCTCTTTGGATTCTTCTTACTTGGGGCTCTCTGTGCTTCTTGAACTTGAATGCCTTTTTCCTTCACCAAGTTAGGAAAGTTTTCTGTCACTATTTCTTCAAATATATTCTCTAACCATTGCTAATTTTATTCTTCTTCTGGTACTCTTATGATGCAGATGTTATGTTTCATATCATCCCAAAGTTCTCGGTAGATTTGCAAGCCCAGGAAAGGTTTAGTTATCCTCTAGCTTTTTGTCTGGAGGCTATTAGTCTCAGTTACTTGACACGCCTTGGGTTATAACCCTCTACTGAATTAAAAAATCCCTCAGGTGTTCAGGGTAAGAGGATTTCCAGAGGGTGGGGCAGATGCTGGCTGTTAATGAGCTTCAATTTGTATTTCTCTGGTCCTTCTAAGTGATGTTAAATTCCTGAGGGAGGGGCTGTTGCTTCGCCCTGAGGCTCTGGGAAGGGGTTCTTTGAGTAACACAGCTACTGTCTTATGAGGGAGCGATTCAGCATAAAACTCCCAGTGTTATGTGGAGGCCTTTCCCTGTCCCACCACTCTGTGCTGGGGAGCCACCACTCTGTGTTGTGGAGCTGGCTTGGGGTTTTAAACAGCCCTCAGTTGCTCTCTGTGGGCTCCCAGCTGCCCTGCCAGCTGTGCCTCCTCACTTTCTACCAGGCTCAATTTGGTGTCTTCTTTTCATCCCTGGTTATAAAGGTTCTCTCCAGCTGCTTTTCATGTATTTTTTAACCGATGATTTGTCTTTTAGTTGTAATTCCTGTTTGGTCCTAGGAGATGGTCTTTGTAGCTTCTATTCACTTTATTGCCATTTTTTCCTCTCTATGATAATTTCAACTTCTCCCAGGCTATCAGTGAGGAGGAAGAGAAACACCCTTGGAGCAACCCTATGCTTGCTTTTGGTTTCTCCTCCAAATCCAATAATTCGGCAATCCCGTTGCCTTGCTCCCAGAAGCCAGTGGGTATATTAATTGGAATAGGTCATAATAGTCAGCATTATATTTTTAAACAGTAAATAAAATTCCTTTATGTAAGGTAGCCAGGCGCCGCGGGTGGGAGGTGGGAAGAAACCAGAGAGCCAAACAGCCGAATAAGCAGAAATCAGGCTTTATTGGGTACACTCCGGGCGGGTTCACAGACTCCGGTGGTCGAGTCTGAGAAGCCGCGCCCGATGCTGGGGTTTGTGATTTTTATATCTGCGCCTGTGGCAGCGGGAACTTGTTGTTAGGGTTAGGTCCTGAGGGGCTACGCATGGGGGCCCCTGGAATGTGAGTCTATTGTCCTGGAGCAAACAGTTCCTGGACTAGGACAGGAGAATGGGACAGGAGTTGATCTATGAGTTTGGGGCAAACAGTTCCTGAAACAGGGAGGGAGTTTAGGTTGGGTAAGCGAGGTAACGGCTGAGCAGTTTGCCTGATGCCAGTTCCCAGGCTCTGGGACACTTTACATACCCAGAAAAAGGAACTATACAATCAATGGCTGTTCTCCTCTTGCCAGAAACCAGCCTTTCTGATTTTTTTTTTTTTTTTGTCATTGACCTGTGCTCCTTCCAGGAACTACTAATTTGCATTTCTATAAATGGGGGCTGGGAGGCACAATCTCCCGTGTTAATATTAGGGTTTTTTTTTGAGATATGTAGAATCTGAATAAACCTCCAGATATATTGTGCACTGGGTTACCTGCCTGTGTGCTGAGCTCCAAATCATCTCAAAATTCCCCATGTTTCAGCCTCCTTTCCCATGGTCCCACCCCTCACTGCCTGACCTGCCTCTATCTCCTCAGTGATAAGTTATCTGGAAAAACCTACATGAAATAAATACAAATAAAAATATTTAAAGTTGCATTTAAAGAAATATTTACAGCCAATGGTATAATAAAATATTTTGGCAAAAATATAAATCTGTAATTTTTTTTTTTACCTGTTGCAATGAACCTTGATAGAAGTAACATCCAGAAGAGCAAATCCTCAATAACTAATGTATAATCGTCAAACTTTGATATAAGATAAAACAAATCAATTAATCAAATGCTAATTGTAAAATTCCCAATATCTTGATGAAAACAATTATATACAAAATATAAATGAAATAGAAACAATAAATAAAAATATTTTAAATACAATGTACCAAAAATTGATAAAGGTATTAAACTGAGCAATGGACTTTACTTCAGAAAATACATTTTCCATGAAGATTCCTTAATTCTGTAGAAAATGATAGAAATATTTGATTTCACAAGCAGAGAGTCAAAATTATTGTCACAAAATCAAGATGAAAATATGCATTCATGGCAGTGTTGAAAATGTTGCAGGAAGGTAACGAGCCAGAGAGGGTCTGCCTCAGGTGTCCTGTGGTGTGTCGGTTCTTGACTTCATGCGGGAAAGACTACACAACAGGAGTTTGGGTGATTTTTAGAGGACATTGATTAAAGCTGGGGATAGTGAAACAAAGGAAGGGCTTAGGATAGAAGAAGCAACCGAATAGCGCTAGGCCAGGCTGCTTTGGCTTTCTAGAAACCTCATGGGAAAGCAGTGAGTCAGGTGGGCTGTGCTTAGCTGGGTTAGTACACAAGAAAGTCAGAGAAAAGGGGGCCTTGGAGATAGATTCAGGGGTTTAGCCAGAAAGGAGGTACAGCTGCCCACTGCTCCCTCGGTTGCAAGTCTCTTGGGTCCCCATAAAGTTTAGAAGAAAGTTCACACCCAAGAAAGCAAAGGCCTGGGCATGGTCCTGAGAGAGTCCCCATTAGGTCTTTTATCTTAAGGGTTTGTATCTCTTTTCTGGCAGGGGAAATCTTAGGGGAAGTCTCAGGGGAGGGTTTCAGCAGAATATTCATCAGTTTTCCAGGTGTTTTGTGTTGTTTTAATAATATATTGACATACCAAAGTGAATGCACAGAGAGACCAGGGCCATTTTCTGGTCAGCTTTGCCTCTTTCCGATTTAATTGGTTTTAATTGAATTTTTTTATTCTTCATTCTCCTGACTTCATTTGTCCTTGGGTTTGGCTGGCACCAATGGCACTAACTGGGTTAGTTATCTATTTTCCTCCCTAACCTGGGGTGATCTAAGCTATTTACTTTCTTGTTAGGGAGGAGAGGTATAAACCATTTGCTCTCAAGTGTCCTTGGTTAGGGAAGATAAAATCTTGTGATTTACTAGCTGGCTGTAAATTGCTTGAATTGTTTGGGCCTATTTGTCCAAACATCTGTCTCAGTTTTCTTTTCCACATGTCAAAAATTCTCCTAACATCTACCTATTCCGCCTCAAAAGGAGGGGTCCAAGTGGCAGAGTCAACATTTCCTAGTCTGACATGAAAGAGACAGTTCAGGGAACATTTAGACTAACCAATTAGAGAGAAATCGGGATGTTAAATTTGGCTATGCTTGCAAAGAAACATTCAGGAAAATAAAGAAGCAATTATCAGTGAGCTAAGTTTCAGACTTCTTTTGCTCACTGTTTTTGTACTCATATAATGAATGAACAGCATTGTTATGAACATATTAATGTGTCTTAGGATAGGACTGGCATCCAGCCAGGAAATTCTGCAAATGCAGTTCTAAGGGGAATAAAAAAGAAATATAGAAACATAGAATGAAAGTTGTATCTTGCATTTCCTTTGTCTCTTTTGTACAGTCCCAGAATACTTTTACAAATTAGTTTCCGCAGCAATGAGACTCAAATTCTGGATTTCTCTTGAAAAGAACATAAGCCACTGAGGTTACTGTTAGAACAACCTCCAGTGGCTGGTGTAAAATGCACAGAACGACCCATAAATTAGTTTTGTCCCAGATCTGAAAACCCCCATAGAATTACACTGTCACAGAACTAACAAATAGCATGCTCTTTTCAAAGACACTTTTTATTTCCCAAATAAGGTAACCTGATTTTGATATTATAATATTATGGACCTGTTCTTGGAATTATCTGGTGGATCTCACTAAGCATATTCTTTGAGAATAGGTCTGTACAATCTTAGAATTGAACATAGAGCAAAACTGGCTGTGTGTAATGGAGCAAAAAACAGGGGGAACTTCAAGACATCAGAGTGCTGAAGTCAGTAGGCAGAGAAAGGGCCAGGTAAAGAAAAAGAGCCAAGTGGCTGTCTTCTTTGGGTCAAAGCTGAATGATCTAGTGATTCAAGGGAGCAAGGAGAAGCTGCATTCTAAATATAACACATTTTGTATGAGTTTGAAGAGCTCAATTAACAGAGAAAGGATCCTTGCAGAACCCAGCAATTCTGTTCCTTATATGGCAAAGTTTGGGGGGGTGCTTAGGGTAATCTAGATTTCCTAATGCTTATATAAATGATTCTTGATTGCACACTTTTTTTTTTTTTTTTTGCAAATAATTTTGTCTCTGCTTAGATTGTGTTTCTGCCACGAAGTCAGGCCTCTCTGGAGCAAGTCTTCAGACTTGGACACAACTGTGCATTGCAGAGACAGAGGGGATAAGCTGGCAAACAGACTCTGGACGTGCTCAACATTAACTTATAAAAAATGTAAATTTCTGCCCAAGCCCGGGGAGGGGATTCTAGATATGATAAGGGGAGGAACACAGCCACAGTCCTCACACAGTGGCAACCAGGTGTGACTGAGCATTTGCACAGGGGAGGAGATGTAGTGTGCATTGATGCACAAGTCCATTTCAGACTGGGAAGGAAAACCCTGAGATTTCTTCTGGGAAAAAGGAAAATCAAGCAGGGTAAATTCTTCATCACACCATGTGACTAACACTAGAAATCGAAAAAGAGGACAGGCCATTGCCACTACCACCACCACAGGGTTATAGCAAAAATCCAAAGCTACAAGTCTTTTAGAGAAGGAAAAAAAAAAAAAAAAAAGTCATGCTCTGATAAATAAAATAACAGCAAAAGTGTTGGAAGGGAAGTAACAAACGAACAAACAAATAATAAATTCACTTTAGATCACAAATGATAAACCCAGTGATTAACGTAAATTATAACAGTGAACTCTTGTGATTCTAAAGGCGTTTCAGAACAGAAAAGAAGGCTAGAATCTGGAGCTGTTTCTACATGTTGCCTGCCTGGAACAGTTTCCCACCCACTGTCTCCCTAAATCTAAACGAGATCCCAGGGAAGGCGCTCTTCAATAATGCTAAACTGGAAGACTCAGCCTCGTCCTGGAGCCAAAGGAAGACTCCCTACTCATAGAAATGAGCCGAAGAAAAGGCTCTATGACAAGGACATAAAGCTGAGTCAACTGCTCTAACGTTTAAAGGGGATAATTTATATTATTCTGCCCACAATGTTTTTAACATTCTAACCTAGGTAGGAGATGTTATCAAATTGTGTATGCTCATCTTGAATCTGCCTTCTGTAATAATAAAGTAGGGTATATTTTATTTGTTTATAAGTGAGACTTTGGCGTTCAGCAGCCTGTTGCTAAGTCCACTGTTAACAAGCTATGAATCCTTGGGAAGGATGGATATTTATACTGTATACTAACGACATCATTCGTTTATTGTGGGACTGAAATTGTGAATAAATACAAAGTGTTATTGGAAGATACACACCTACTTTTGCCCACAATATTTAGCATATTGTAATAATGGTTGCTTATAATTATTGTTGTTTTATTTGCTATAATTATTACATATGCTAGAAAGCACTTTAAAATACATTTGTAAGACAAGGAAAGATATAAATAAAGTGTGCACCCAAATAAAACATAAAATTCAGCTTTCTTGACAGCTAATATCCTAAAATCTTAAGATTAGTTTACTTACATGGTTTTCATGAACATTTTATCACATTTCTCTGATTTTTCTATTAATATCTATAATATTAATAAATTTACTCATATACCAAAATATATTAGTTGTTAGAGAATGGAAAAGTATTATTTTTAAGGTGTAAATATTTGTTCTCATAGCTATTTTCAATTATATGGATTTTTCTTCACTGTATGTTAATGCAACATACACTTCTAATTAAATCTTGGCAAACATTTTTAGAATTCTTTATTTGTTTGAGTTCCTGGCATTCAGACAAAGGTTCTCTTAGGGGAAAAAAAAATGTTTCTTCACTTTAAACAAGTTACTAAAACTACTATTAAGAATTACACTCTGTATAAAGTAATCACAGAAATTCAATGTGAATTAAATTGAGAAAATGAAACAGGAGTATTTTCAACCTATTGAATTTAATTTCAATTTAGCAAAGTGGATTTTGAAATAGCACTTGTTTCCACACTATGTTACACAGACAGATTTATACTTTATTGATACTATGATATCTCTGTTACTATCTTACTTCACTGTTTAAAGATACTTTCTAAACATCAAAATTGAAAAAAAAAAAAAAAAAGGTTTATACAGATACTGATGTAAATCTTAAAAGTAAATTGATGGATTTAGTTGAACAGAAGATACATGAACCATGAGTTTTCAATTGCAATTTACTTATTTTCATATTTGGAAATATCATTTTGAACATGGTATTCTAGCTAAGCCAAGACATCTGCTCTGATTTTCCACTGAAGTAGAAGGAAAATAAGCCTATATATATTCATCTGATGATGAACATAAAACTGACTTTATGAATAGTGTTGCCCACAAATTGGGTACAAATTGTCATTAATGGAAATAAATGGATGTGGGAAGACTGGAACCTGCAGAGATTTTCTTTAACACACTCTCCAGTAAATATATACCTGCAAAAAACTCTCACTATGCAAATTTATGGTCACATGAGATGAATTCTTTGAAATGCCAGTATGCTGAGACTTCGCACATGGCTATAAAAAGGACATAAGGTCGGTAGACATATTTTTGTTTCCAAGATTGTCATACTTAGAAGTAAAAAATATTAACTTTACCTTTGGTTAGATTCATTTTTTGATTCCTATACCACTAATCACTGTCATAAATAATTGTATCAATTATTCCCAATCATTACTAATTTCTTCATTAGGGCTGGAATATTCATGTCCAAAGTAACATAAACAAAACAGAAATCACTTCATGGTATGTTAACCTGATTATGGTGAAATTTTGCCCTTCAAAATATTATACACACACACACACACACACACATATGTATATATATGTACACACACTACACACATATATTTAATTAAAAGAAATAATGTTCCACTTGAGCATGTAAACAAACTACAAAGGATCAACAACCATATCTTTAGAAACCAGGTTATTACCACGTTTTAGTGTGCTCCAAAGAAAATCAAGTGTAGAAGTGTTTTCATCTCTTACTTATGTTATAGTCTATTACATATTCTATTAAGCAAGTTCCTTACAGGAAAACCTTAGCAAATCTGTCCTGTAATTTTTGTTAATCAAAATATGTCATTTTCTCTGTAAGAGAGTCAGGCTTAAGCCCACAGGTCATGGATGGTAGGATCATTTGAGTTATAAACACAATATTGAACTGAAAAAGATTCAACATCGGCCCTGTCTAGGTGGCTCAGTTGATTATAGTATCATTCTGATATGCCAAGGTTGTGGGTTCAGTCCCTGGTCAGGGCACATACAAGAATCAACCAATGAATGAATAAATAAGTGGTACACAAATCAGTGTTTTTTTTCTCTCTCTCCCCCTTTCTTCCTCTTTCTCTCTAAAATCAGTTAAAAAAAAAAAAATTCATCATCAGCTCTAGCACTAACCCACTAACCCGGTTTGTTTCAAGTAAGCTTGTTTGGTTCAAACCTTATTTGCTTTAGGAAAAGTTACTAACCAGGATGTGCCTTGCCTCCTTATATGTAAAATTTCTTGCATAAGTCTGTTCCACAAATTATTCAGATATGCAAGTTTTGCTTTGTTTTGTTTAGAAATAAGTTAAGATAGCATTAAAATTACAGCTAGGCCTAAACCAATGTCCAGTACTGAATTTTACTGCATGCATTTTTAAGCTATTTCATATTTCTGCCCTCAATTTTATTATGTTTATTTATTTTTCCAACTGAGTGGCTATCTTTGTTATTTATGCTTTGTTCCAGATCTTCTCACAGGAAACTTTGTTACTTCCCAATTTAGAGTTCTTCAATCCATTGTCCATAACTCTTCTCCAGTAATATTTAGTACTACAAGTAGCTTAATATTTTAAAAATTATTTTTAAACAAATATATTTTACATACAATTTTGATAAAGTTTTCTTTTATGTTTCATGTTTAACACTCTATAATAAATAGTTGTGTATTTCAAAGTTACAAATAATTTTGTATTTTTCCTGAAGTTTTTTTATAATTACATTTACATTTTGATCTATAAATAATTTTTGATATTTTGCATGGATTTTGAATTTGATTTAAGATTATATAATATGCATATCTATCTATCATCTATCTATCTATCTATCTATCTATCTATCTATCTATCATCATCTATCATCTTCAAATGGTCAAATATCTATAGACCTATTCCTGAACCATTTAAACTATTCTATTTATTTCTATGGCTGTCCTAACACTAATAGTACTCTATCCATTTATTGTAACTTTTTAGTTAGCCTTGCAATAAAAAATATACCTCCAATTCTGCTTTACTTCTTTGGTGCTTATAGGGCCCTTGCATTTTCATATAAATTTTGGAATTAACTCAGCAATCTACAAAGAGGACTCCTGAGAATGTGGGCCAGATTTCACCAAATCTATAGATCTATAATATCTTAATATTATCTTATGTTTAATTTTTAGATTTTAAAAAAATTTCTCACAGGACTGTGTTAGTTTTTTCAGTTTTAAAGTATTACACATTACGTTAATTGTATCTCTAAGTGTTATATATAATGGATGATGTTATAAACGGTATTTTATTTTATTTTCTAATTGTTTCCATAATGAAATATAATATAATATATTTTACACGTTTATAATGTTTCCTGGGAACCCATGAAATTCTCTAATTATTAATAATTTTTTTTGTGAGTTCCTTAGGATTTTCTACATAATCAATCATGTCAAATGAAAATCTTTTTTTGCCTCACTTTTACTCTGCATGACTTAAAAATTTTTCATGTTCTAATGTACCTGATAGCACTACTAGCTTGATAAAAAATTACATCACTGAAGTTTCAATATTAAACTACCTTTGCATTCCAGAGATAAACAAAATTGGTCATACTATTTTAGTCTTTTATATGTTTCTAATTACTATTAGCTAATATTTTGCCGAATATTTTTTGTGTCTATGATTTTGCATCTTTGTGTGCATCAGTGTTTACAACTATTATTTTCTTTATGCCTTTTCTAATTTTGGTATCATAGTAGTTTTTGCCTCATTAAATGAGATAAAACATTTTCTCCTCTGTTTTGTCAAGTATTATTTATATTATTTATTTCTTAAAAAGTTCATTGACTTTACCAATGCATCACATAGGCCTAGAGTTTTCTTTATAGAAAGTTGTTTTAATTAATAATTGTGTCCCTTTACTTAACATAGGACTATTATGGTTTTTTATTTCTCTTCGAATCAGTTTTGATGATTTGTGTCTTTCAAAATATTGCCATTTCACTTAAGTGTTTTGGTTTTGGTAGCATAAGTTTGTTCAGTAATATTTATTTAATACCCACTGCTGCTTAGAGGTGTCGTAGAGTCAACGCTTTCATTACTTTTGCTTACAGTCCACTTATTCTTTAATAAAAATTAATAATTTGTTTAAAATAATAGCTTCTGGTTTCATTAACTTCCTTTATTGTTGGTTTATATTTTTTCTTTCAGGGTTATCTGCTTTCATGTGTTTTCCCTCTTTCATTTTCTTAAAATGTAAGCTCTTCTTCTAGCTTCTATGGTTCAAGGTGGAATGTTCAGTTTTTCAATTTCTTTCCTTTTATTTATTATTAACATTTACTATTGTGAATTTTCTTCTAACTATGCCTTTTTCTACGCCTTAAAATTTTCAAACTTTTTATTTGGAAATAGTTAAAATATTTTTAAATGTTACTGTTGATTAGATTAGAAACCGGACTGAAGGTCCTTGCCAGAACAGCAATGAAAATGTTGGGGGAAGATAAAGAAAGACATAAAGAAAAGATATATACATGAAAAACTAGAAAATAGAACTGTGACTATTCAAAAATATATAATTGCATGTGTAAAAATTCCAAAATAACTTATCAGGATTATTAAGTGGCTATCGTAAACTGCCATCTAAGAGTCAATACATAAAGGTGAAATTTAGAAAATTTTTGAATTCAACCCTACTGCCTGAATAATTTAGAAGTAATCACTATCATCATAACAAGAAAACAAACACACTGAAAATTAACTTTTCTCGGTCCATCAGAGAAGTAAGAATCAAAGCACACTAACTACCCTGAAATCTGGGTACAGGTGCACCCTGAGAAATCCAGCAGCTTGTTTTAATCTACATAAATAAAGGGAAAGGATATGACCAAAAAAAAAAGGGTAATTAAATGTTTTATTTTTCATTTTTATTATTTTTAAATTATTTATTATTTATTTTTTTAAATTTTTTTTAGAGGGAGAAGGAGAGAGAGATAGAAACATCAGTGACAGAGAACATCGATTGGCCGCCTCCTGCATTCCCCCCACTGGGGATCGGGCCCACAACCCGGGCATGTGCCCTGACCAGGAATCGAACCAACCACCTCTTGGTGCATGGGTCAATGCTCAACCACTGTGCCACATTGGCTGGGCTTATTTTTAACCTATTTAAGCGATAACTATTTAATGTAATATTATTGGAAATATATTGCAATTATAGTAGATAAATAGCAATGCCCTTTGGTACAGGAAGGAGAATTTGGATATATTTATTAATAAGATATTATTACTAAAAAGGAAGTAGTATTTTTAAGAAGCAGTTATACAAAATGTTAGTTGAAAGTGTATATGGTCACCTGGCCAGTGTTGCTCAGTGGATTGAGCATCATTCCATGGGCTGAGAGGTCCCAGTTCAATTCCTGGTCAAGGCACATTCTGAGGTTTCGGGCTCGATACCCAGTTGGTGGTGTGCAAGAGGCAGTCGATCGATGTATCTCTCTCACATCTGTGTTTATATCTCACTCTCCCTTCCTGACTCTCTAAAAAATCAATAAAAACATACTTTAAAAAATATGCATGGTCAAAAAAGAAAAACAGTAACTTTTTTCAAAAGAAGTATAGTTAGTAGGCTAATAGAGGAGGTAAATGGAATCCAGTAATAACTCACTGAAAACCAGAGAAGGCTGCAAAAGAGGGACAAACAAGAAATTTTTAAAAAGTGCAATGAACATAAAACAGTTATAAATATGACAGATAGTAACACAAATATATTGATAAGCACTTTAAATGAGAGTTATCCAAATATGCCAATAGAAAGGCAGAGGTTTTCTGTTCACTGAATTTGCTTAAGGAATGTTTTGTGGTCCAGAATGTGATATATCTTGTAAATGATCTTCATGAACTCATCAAATTGTTAAAAACTTAGAAATTATATACCACTGTAATGGTTACAATGAAAAAACTCATAATACTATTGTTTAGCATGATTTAGAAAGACAACTTTCATAACCTTATAATTAGAAAGTTAGTATAACTAAATTGGAAAAACAGTTCGGCATTTTCTACACAGCTAGAATATAAGCATTCCCTATCACTCAACAGTTTCACTCCTTGCTATATAATAAAAATGCATGATTATATGCCCCAAATTATTTATTAAATGTTTATAAGCGCATTGGCCATAATATGTAAATTATATAATCAATCTATCACTAGTACAATGAAGATTTTTGTGGTATAATGTCTATAATGATTTATTATATAATTGTATAATTGTACAACTAGATCGACTATATAGCTGCATAATTGCACATCATTGAATCTTACAAACAATTCTGTGAAAATGATGCAAGGTACAAAGAATATATGCTGTATATCTGATATTACCATATGGATTTACAAGTCAACACAGTCATTTTCTTTTGGTGGGGGGAGAGATTAGTGATCAGGAAAGAACATGAGAAGGTTTGGAATGTTGGTGATATTCTATTTCTTGACCTAGGGGCAGTAGTCACTAGGTGTGTTCATTTTGTGTTGTGTATTTGAAATTTGTGCTTTTTTAATGCATGCTGCATTTAAAAAAATATTCTCTCCTATAGTTGTCTAAATATACCAAGTGATTCATATCGTGATTATCCTAGATAGCTTTGAGGAAGACAATGAGTATTTTATTGAGCATGGTTGACTTGAATCCATATTCTGACACTTTCATTAAAGGTATATTCCTCCAGTAGCAATATACCATGCCATCCCCCACCCCGGATCTTCATTTCTAAAAATTAATATAAACATTTGCTCAAAAAAGTTTATTTAAAAATCATTAATCCTAATGTATATAAAGAAAGCCACTGAATAATCAAGCCACTGGGCAGGATTCAATATTATCCCCAAAGACATGCAGTGGGCCCAATATTAAGAGAGTTACAATATGAAACCTCATGTACTTTATCAAGTGCTTTTAACATTTACAGAACAGTATCAGGTAAACTGGGGCAGTTGCCTAAATGAGCATGATTATATGACAGATGATGTCTTAACAAGGCAACTATTTCCCGTGGGTCTAATCCAGCTTCTCCTTGTGCACAGTGAATAATTAACACATTTCAATATGTTTAAAATATTCATTATAATGGTGACTAGTTGCACTTGATTATTTAACATCACCAAAGTTCTTTTATCTATCATCTTTAAATGACAAGCATTGCTCAGTTCAGCCAACAAAATACTCGATTGCCAAGATTTTGACTTGAGATTAATCCAATTATCTCCTCTGTTATAAGGAGAGAAGATTATATTGGATAGTTTTGTTTCCTGCAGCAAAGTAATTTTCTGCATGAGCAGCAATAATGTAATGTGGGAGATTTTAATAAGAGGCAATTATTTTAAAAATTAAACCTTAAACAGAATGCAGATTGTAATAATATGGCAGAGAAGTGCCAACATTATGAGTCATTTTAAAAATGTTAACCATGCAGTGTGCTCTAGTGTGAGACAGTGCAATCAAGGAAACATAGCTGAGACAGACAAAATGTCTGTGTCTCCTATAAATACATATACAATACTGAAACGAAGAAGGCAATGCTCCCTTTTTATGGTATTATGCAATTTATTGAGCTACGTTGCTTTCATCTTTGAAGTTAATAACCTTTTATAAGACAAGGAAACATTTATGAAAAAGGCACGATAATAATGTTGTTGTTTTTTTTATTTTTTTACCAAAGACAAATATTAATCTTTGAGGTTAGAACATGATCAAGGATAAAAAGAAAGCTTTAGCAAGATTAAGTCACTATGGAATATAGAACCCGGACCTCACTGCCATGGCATGTGATTGAGATGACCAGTGGTGATCTCTGAAGGATCTCTGAAGGATCTCTGGGATCTGTGTCCCTCTCTTTTCTATTTCAACGTGTCCCACACTGAAGACAGAGCTTTCATCAAAGGGAAGCAATGTATATCCATCTTTTGCAAGTTAACCCTCTTTCAAAATAAGTATTATGTTTTATTATATTTGAGGTGAGGTTTTGAAAAAAGAACAGACATAACATGTAGAAAAAGTTGAGAGGGAAGAGTAATACAACAAGTGCTTGGTCTGGGAGGAAACCATATCCATTTACACGTGAACTTTTTCACATGAGTCCTATGGTAGTTTAGTTTATTCCTTTATTTCCTCATCCCACAAATCCTTCCCTACCTCTATTGTCTTCAAAGAGTTCTTCAAGGAAGTTAACATTAATAAAAGTAAAGTGCTGTCACTTTTTAATGCTTCAATTCTAACTTGTAAATATACACATTCCATCAATTTCTTAGCTCCTCAAATTATTTTCTGTTTGACTAATCCCTCATTAGCAATAAAAGGTTAGCATTTGTGCATTTGTATAATGTGGTGGGTCTTCTGCTAAGTATTTTGTGTGAAAGATCAAAGTCATATCTATCCTGACCAGTTGCTACATTCCACTTCCACTCTAAGTCCTCCTTAGCCAGGTCTTGTTTTCCATAGCACTGGTTGACATTTCTGTTCATTTTCTCTAAAATTAAAACATTTCAATAGATCAATGAAGTTAGGTTAAATTATTATTTTTGAAATCACTGATTATATACACTGGCAAAGCCATCACTAAAACAGTATAGTACTGGTATAAGGACAGACAGATAGCCAATGGAATGAATTTTAGATTTCAGAAATAAACCCATATATCTATGGTACAACTCATTTTCACCAGCATGACAACATCACTTAATAGTGAAAGTATAGTCTGTTCAATAAATGGTATTGCAACAATTGGATACCCACATGCAAAAGAATAAAACTGAACTTCTACCTCGCACCATGTATAAAATTAACTAAAAATGGACCAACAAATTAAATATAGTCACTAAACCATAAAAATCATAGAAGAACACATATAGTTAAATTTGTGTGACTTTATATTTGGCAATTGATCCTTGTATATAACACCAAAAAACAAACAAACAAACAAAAAACAGCAAAAAGAAATTCATAAATTGAATTTCATCAAAATTAAAATTTTGGGGGCATCAAAGGACAAGTAATAATTTATTAGTACTGCTATAACAAAATATGGCAGATTGGGAAGCTTAAATAACAGAAATTTGTTGACAAGAACACAAAAAAGTCAACACGTGTTAATTAAGTAATAATCTCATCATTTTCTCCAATATCATACCCCAGATTAATTTGAGATTTGTAATTCAGGTAAAGCTGGTGAGTTATTTCCTAAAACCTGACAAGAATCCCCAACTTTCCACCTGTGATATATGTTTCCACTTCTTACCACCCTGCTAATACCATAGACCAGTCTCTAGTTTAGGTAATGATTATTACAGTTGCATTTCTGGTACCATATTTCATATTTGTGTGTAATGCTCGACTGTGAATATCAGAGACATTAAAAAAATGGCTTAAAATGTAGAAGTTTATTTCACTCTGACAGTGATATTCACGTGTAAGCAATCAAGTGAGACAGGTGGCTTCCCACCTCTTTCTCTACGGTGCCCACACTAGCTCTCATCCCAATGGTCCAACATAAGACTATCGCCATCACGTTGGCTTATTCCAAACAGCAGTTCTGAAGATTCAAAAATGCATGTCTGCAGCCCTGCAGGAAATTTCTCAGGATAGGTTGCTATGTATTAGTTCAGCTTCTGTCCCTTTGGTCACATGCTACTCCTCAACTCAAAGCAAGATAGGGAGTATATCTTTTATTCCAGTTGGCCTTGATGTCAATTAAATATTAGAGGTACTGCATGAAGAAAATGATCATAAAGAGATATCAAGCAGTTCTTTAAGTATGCTATGTTTTACAATAATTTTAACAACTAATGAAATAAACTTTATGTGATATTAGGAGGTTGTAAAGGGATGTGATCCTCCTGATGTGTGCTAAGTTTATTTTCCTCTTACAAATGTTTACCCGTCATGAGCCTTCTTTTCTCATTTTTTTTTTCCTTGCTGTGTCTAGTCACTTCCTTCAGAGTCTGTCCTCTTCAGCTTGGAAACTGGTAGAAATTGTCAGCAGAGACTTGATCAAATAACAGACTTCATGAAATAGCTTAACCTGCACTGTGTAATAAGAAGCCACTGGACATAGGCAACTATTTTAACTTATATTTATATTAACAATTTTTTAAAGAATTAAGATCTCAGTCTCTGAAATCTATTGCCCACACTTCAATGTTCAATGTATGATTCAAGTGGTTAATGATTACCATGTTGGATTGCACAAATATAATTTTTTTCATTTAGAAAAAAATTAAAATTTCAATTAGATAGGGCTGAGCTAGTCTAATAAGAGAAGCAGAAAAAAGATAAGAGTTTTTCCAGTCTAGAGTTCATGAAACAGCATTTTCCGCAGAGAATAAAAAAACATTTTTCATTAATAAAACATAAATTATAAGGTCATGCATAGAAGAAGATGTAATTGGATTTTTAGCCAAAGGCAAGATTATGGCCTTTTATGTCATTCTAAGTAACTTTGAATTTATAATCTAGGCAAGGTCATATTTCTACAATGTTCTTGCAAGTATGAATCCATAAGATATTAATTGGGGCTGATACAAAAAAAGGGAAGAACAGGTTCCACAGACAAAATAAACATGACAAAGAGACTCTTTGGGTATTGGAATATATTTAAATGATAATTTTTTCAAAATGATAAATTTTTCCCCTTTTATTCAACTAGTAGTAGAATCTAGTTGGGTATAAAAATTACATTTGTACATGATAAATTCTAAAGGATTATCTGCCCAAGAGTGGATTGGCCAGCCTTCTACTCAAGAAAAATCACTTGGCAGTTGTGTGAAGGTGGATGTCAGAAGACTATAATTAGAAGCAAACAGCTCTGAAAGTTTTTTCCAGTAATTCATGAAAATATGACTAAATATTTAAATAGAATAGAAATATTATAGAGGAAGAAAAGGGCATAACTTTAAAAAAATATTCAAAAATTAAGCTGTCGATTATGACATTGAATATGTACATAAGTAAAGAAGAGACTAACATGACTCCCTTTTGGCATTGGCTGATGACGTTCTGAAAACACAACTTTCTGAAATATAGTATTATACAACAATGATAAAGTGTTATGGAAAATATGGCCTTTAAAGCAAAATTATTTTTCAACAGTTGTATATATCCTAATACAACTAGGTACTTGTAGTCACTTTTAATCATTATTTTACTGCCTCAAGCTGAGCCAGATAAGATGTTTCCTTACTTTAATTATTATTACACAACCACTACTCAAGACATTAATACATGCTAAAGAATGAAAGTTTGGAGCAATAGAAAAACTTTACATCACAGCAGTGCATGATATTTAATATGTTTGAGCTTCCTTTGATTATCTGCCTGGCAACAGCCTCTTACTAATTGTTCTTTTAAGCTCAGTTGCATTGCCTGGTATACTTTTTCCATTTCTGTCTTCCTTTCCCAAATTCCTGTCAATTGATTTTGCAGAATTGTTCAATTTTTTCTTTGATCCTGTATGCTTTCAATGGTCTCAAAGTTTCATGTTTTACTCTCCTAATAATTTATCTAGGTAGTTTTTTGTTTGTTTGTTTGTTTTTAACCACAGATCATTCCCTTCCAATTATGAAAAGAAAAGAAAAATGTCTGTGACCTTTTTCTTCCTCTAACAACATGTGCTTTCTTTAGATATTGTATTGGTGCTTTGTTGCTTTTTGACCAGTACAACTTTTTCAATATTAAACTTTTTAGATTTTATCAGAGATATTTCTAGGTCAATTCTGACATGTCACTTTATCACGCAGATAGAACATGATGTCCCCTGCGATCAAGTGGGCTCTCGCTGACAGCTGTACTAGAACTTCTAGAACGAATCATCTGGCATCACCCTGCTGGTAATGCAGCCCACAGATTTAATAGCTACAATTAAGTTTGTTTTCTTAGGAGAATATTATTACAGATATTTGTTTTATCCCTGATGGTTTAACTGATTATATTTCCATCAAATCTGAATTTGCTTGGATATAATTGGAGTTTCCTCAGCTGGCAATTTCTTTCCCAAATTACTAAATATATACACTGTTGTGATTCCTGGCAACCAATGTACATGAAACCTCTTGATTTATTTGTAGCTATGATCTGCCTGTTTATATTTGCTGGTAATTTAAGACATTTTTTTCCCCTAAAAAGGATTTAAAATTTCCATTTAACACTGGTTTACTGAAAGTGATTTCTTTCTGGCTTCTTTTATTTGCACGTATTATTTGAGTGGCAATTGAATACATACAAATAAGCTTCCATAAGTCTAGATTTCTTTATGTTTATTAAGTAATAAATTACAATTCACATAATGATATAACATACCTATGATTCTTTTACATTATCTCATTGCATAATATACTGCTTGTTGCATTTTTATATTTTTCTGCTAAGTGTACAGATGCAAAGAACATCTTGAGACAATTTAACTTTTATATCCCATTTATATATTCCTATCTATCTAAGGGTTATTCTGAGGATCAAAAGCTGCACTATTCATGAGAATTATAAAGCATGTATACTAAGATGTGTACACATGAGTGAGTGTGTTTATGTGGTGTACTAAAGCTACAACTTTCAGTTATGAGATAGATTTCTTTTGGGGATCTAATGTACAGCATAGTTACTATAACAACGTGGCTCAGCAGTTGAGCATCACCCCATGCACCAAGAGGTCACCAGTTCGATTCCTAGTCAGGACACATGCCCAGATTGTGGGCCAAATCTACAATGAGGGGCATGTAGGAGGCAGTCAATCGATATTTTCTCTCATCAATGTTTCTATCCCTCTCTCTCTATCCCTTCATCTCCCTAAAATCAATAAAGAAAATAATTTAAAAAATAACACCAATACTGTGTGATATACTTGAAAGTTGATAATGCAATGTATTTTACATGTTCTCACCACACACACACACACACACAAAAATTGTGCAATGTGATAGAGGTGTTAGCTAACTCTATATAGTAATCATTTTGCAATATAAATAAGCATGTCAAATTAAATGTACAACTTAAACTTACACAATATTATACATCAGTTATATCGCAATAAAGCTGAAAAGAAATAATATATACCAGTTAAGGAGATAAAAACAAATATAAATAATGATAACATGAGGGGGTAACTGTGTTAAGAGATACGTACTTGGCCAGTGTGGTTCAGCTGGTTGGAGCATTGTCCCATTCACCAAGGGTGGCGGGTTTGATTCCTGGTCAGGACACATGCCCAGGGTTCAGATTTGATCCCCAGTTGTGGCACCTGCAGAAGCAGTTCATTGATGTTTCTCACATAATCTCTCTCTCCCCTATCTAAAAAAATCAGTCAAAATTTTAAAAATAAAAATAAAGAAATAGTAAAAATAAAATTTTTAAAAAAAT
The DNA here is from genome assembly GCF_014108415.1 of Molossus molossus. NCBI lineage: Eukaryota > Metazoa > Chordata > Mammalia > Chiroptera > Molossidae > Molossus > Molossus molossus. The sequence continues at coordinate 22,974,908 of NW_023425366.1, read as the reverse complement.
AGATACCACCTGGCCAGTGTGGCTCAGTGGTTGAGCCTCGATCCATGACCAAGAGACCACCAGTTCGATTCCCAGTCAGGGCACATGTAGAGGTAATGGGCCGATCCCTAGTGAGGGGAGGCAGGCAGGAGGCAGCCAATTGATGTTCTCTCTCATTGATGTTTCTATCTTTCTCTCCCTCTCCCTTAATCTCTCTCTAAAAGCAATAAAGAAAAAAAAATTAAGTTAAAATAAATAAATAAATAATTTGTAAAAAGATACATACTTTACAAACTCCACAAGGTAGAGAGTACTTGTGATTCTACAGATTTAAAAAAACAAACAAAGATATTTTGAGCAAATAGACATTTAGATTGGTCTTTTAAAAACATACAACTATATGCAATTACAATATCAGGGCCAAAAATTCATGGAAGGTTTACACACAAAATATATGAATTAGTCAAGTTGAGCTAGAATCAAGGCATATAAAGGTACAAAGTGTGAAAGTATGTCATAGTTTGAACAAAACCTATTATAAAGAGCCTACACAATTTTTTTTTTTGAAAATAGGCATAAGATGCAACTTAAATTAATATAATAAATTGGATATGTTTTTATAACATAAGAGCTTACAATAATTCTGAAGGGGGATTGAAAGTAGTGAGAATTTGATCTAACAGGCATGGTAGTAGCAGGTGTTACAAGCAAACAGAGTCATATTAGCAATGGAGTCATGCTAACTGAGACCAACATATCCAGAAGCCAGTAACTAGAGGCTAAACTGTTGAAGAATGTACAAAAGTAGAACTGGTGATATGCAAATCTGGGTTTCTTGGAGATTAAGAACATAAGAAAAACAATTTAATAGAGAGTATAGAATTAATTTTTTTGTTTCAGATTACAAAATGCTTCCCATAGTAGGGCATGTTTTCTTATATAGGATTTATCTTCCCTTAATGCAATCGCCTGCTTAGTTTTTGTGGCAAACCACACACACACACACACACACACACACACACACAATCCCCACTATGTCCAGAGCCTAATCCCTGGAACCTGTAAATGTTACTTTATATGACAAAAGAAACCTTGAGTCTATAATTAAATAAAGGTTCTTGAGATGAAGAGAGAAACCTGGATTACTCAAGTGGGCCTGACATAATCACAACCACCCTTGTAAAAGGGACAGAAGAGAATCACAATCAGTGGAAATGATATGAAGTAGAGACTGCATTTTGAAGAAGGAAGAAGGATCTGCAACGCAAGGAACACAGGAGGCCACTGGCAGATGAGAAAGGCAAGGAGGTAGATTTCTCCCTATCTGTCCAGAGGAGACAGCCCTTCTAACACCTTTACTTAATTTAGTGAAGCTGATTTTGGATTTCTGACCTACAAAACTGTAAGAGAATAAATATGTGTTTTTTAAGTTATTAAGGTTGTGGTAATACTTTTTTGCAGCAGCAACAACAAATACAACAAATCACCGTATCTTCAATCTGGCAAAGTGCCTGGTTCATGGCATCTACTCAGTACTCAATGCGTCCTTCATTAATCGAATGATAACATTTATTAAGAATGAAGAGACACAGGTGAGAATCCAGACATTGGACTCGAGAAACCTTAAATGACAAAGGCCAGTGTGGCTCAGTTGGTTGAATGTTGCCCCATGTACCAGGTCACCAGTTTCATTCCCAATCTGGGCACTTAATCCCTGGTGGGGGGTGGGGGGAGGCCAATCCATATTTCTCCACCTCTCTGGGCTCAATTTTTTTCTTATATAAAGCTATAAATTATTATATATTTTTCTTTTTCTTTTCTTATTAATTAGATTTATTGGGGTGATATTGGTTAAGATTACATAGGTTTCAAATGTACAATTCTATCATATGTCATTGTGGTGGCACATAATGTTACATTGCTCTTTTTTTCTTCAGAAGAATCATTAAAAATATAGTCTCAAAAAAGTCTTCAAAGTATTTTATGGGTAATTAACTTTTGAAAATATTTCCTATAACATTCCTATTTTGAACAATCACAACATATATAATTATTTTAAAGAACTGAAAACTCTTAAATATAAAAACATATATGCATGGTTTTAACTTACCACAGTTTTTGAGACAGATAAAACTGAGATAGACTTTTTCTTGCATCTCTTATTAACAACGTCAGACAGATTCAATCTTCTGCTGGAATACCAACTAAAACTTTGAACAAAATCTTTTAAGGATCACTTCCATTATCTAAAATATTATGATTTATCTAGTAGAATTAGTTTAATGAAAGACAGCCTTCTATTTAAAAATTATTCTTTGCTTTAATTCTCCATTAGACTTTTGATAAAGGTAAAAAAAATCAATTCACTGTGTGCTTATATCACAGCATCCCAGAGAGTGAATGATCAGCTTCTTGCTGGCTTACCTCGTCTAAAGGATAGTAGACCTATGGTAATCTAAACTGTCAAGATATTAACAAATGTACAATGGTATTCACCGAACAACAAACTAACATTTATTTTTCAATTTTCAGATAGAAAAAAATAGAAATTTAATTGTAATTTCATAACTATATGAGGTTAATAAGTAAACTGAAAGTCCTATAATTCTTATAACTGGGGGTATTTCAGTAGATTATAAAAGCTATAGGGCAATTAAAACCTCTGCTAAACAGAGAGGATAATACACAGTTGAAACACATTATTCTGAATCTGAAAATGTCCAGGATATACACATAAAATTTTGGATGATTAATTCATGATATATCAAGAAAATTAGATAGCAATCAATGTGCTCCTGAACAATGAGGTTGTTGCAGGTGTTATTAAATAGAAATGAAAAGCTCCCTTGATATCACCTCTTGAGGAAGGATATGGAGATGTATTGGCCACTGGATATTTCTCATTTCTCTTTTCAACATTCAGATGAGGCCTCAGACATGGAACAGAATAGAATCCACACACACCAATGCTCTTGTATATGCATATTGTGATTTATAAAAACTTTCTTCAAATAACAGTGAAAGGGCTCAGCATATGGGTAATTACAAACAGGATCATCTTAAAGAATTTACAAAGACAGGAAGCCTACAATCAAGAATGAATTGGCCCATCAATAACACAAACAGCACCATGTGAGGAAATGACGTATAAATTACAAGGCAGAATGGACTTATTTCACAGAACCTGGGAACTTATCCAGGAATAGTTTATGTTTCCTCTGAAAGAACATTTAATGTGCATGAAAAATAGGGCAATTTTTATGACAAAGTCTTAAGTAAAAGAGAACATTCAAATGTCATCAATTATGCTTCCTCTAAAGCTAAAGTATGAAATGCTCCTCTAATTTTTTCACTACAAAAGTGTATGTGATGTTTCCATTTTTCTTTGATGGATTCTTATAATAGAGGCACCTATTTTCATGTACTATCGGAAATTATGGTGATTGTATTACAGTGGGAAGAATATTACATTTATTCAATTAAAATATAGAATTATAAAACTTGTTCAATATTAAAGTGAATGCCACAAAAATTAAAAGTTAAAAAATTGCCTTCTATTTCACATTGCTTACTGATGCATGACTAACATTAAGAAATAGTTTTGTGTCAAATTTAAAAACAACCACTTGTTTTTCTTCTGTGTATCATATTTAAAGTATTTGTTTAACATGTATAGATCTGGATAAATGTTCATTAATAAATATAGATACTTTCAGTAAACTTGTTTATTTTTTAAGACTTTAGACATGCTTATCTTCTCAAAAAGCATTCTTAAACTGTCTTTTATGTAGGACTTGATAGCTATTAAAACTTCGTGCAGTCCAAGTTGCATACACAAAAAGTGAGAAAAACAATCTCATAAAATGAGCTAGTTTCCTAGATTTCTTATTTATTTATTTATTTATTTATTTGTTTGTTTGTTTATTTATTTATTTACTTATTTATGTTACATATGTTTCTCCTTTTCCCCCCATTGATACCCTCCTCCCTTCTATGTAGCTATTAGGCCTATAACTTGTACTGGAGATGTATGTGGAGAAGAGGGGTAGATTATAATACTTTTAGCATGGCAAATTGCCTATGTCATGTCATAAAGACTTGGGCTTTATGGAGGAAGGGTCAAGGGGAAGATGCAGAGGAGAAGAATGGAGCTATGGGAACTATCAAGAAAAAACAAATATATAAAAAGATAAAAATAATCACTCCCATAATGGTCTGTATACATGTAAAAAGACTTTACAACATATAGAGAATATATAGCAAATATGTCTACCTATTGACTTTGCCATTTGGAGCTGGTATTCAGGCTATAAAAAAAGGGAATTTATTTTCTCCATGACAATATAAAATAACCCTTTTTTATTATGAATTATATCCTCAAATTTAAAACTATCTTCTTCATACATTTACATTTTCTAAGTTTTCATATCTCCTACTAAAATCTCATTTCTGAGTCTACCTCTGGTTTTCCATTCCCACATTGATAATCCATGTATCTAAAGGATACTAGATAAGCTCTTTCTTAGAATTTGTTCTTCTTCCTTTCTTATCTCAAAAATGCATAAAGCCATGGAATTATCAGATAATTCCACTGTTCCTTTTCTGTCATACCCAGTAAGTCATTCACTATCTGAGTTATACATGGAGTGTAGCTTCAGTCTATCCAAAGCACCCTAGTCTAAGGTTCCAGCCATCTTGCTTCTCACTTGAAGCACTGGATCTAGCATGGAATTGATCTCATTGATTTCAGGATTGTCCTGATCTAATAACATCTTCCAACCTACTCACAGTGATTTTCAACACTGCAGCTATGCCTATGACCACATCAGCCCCTGTTCAATATCCTTCAATGACTTTCAACTAACTTCAAAAAAATGTTTGTATTGGAGAAAGATATTAACCAAAACATTTTTGTTCTGGGGAATATCAAGATCCGACATGATTTAAGGATCCTTTAGCTTTATGAGAATGGCACAATTTCACTGATAATGGGAAGGTCCTTGCTTTGCTATGAGTATCAAGGTAGTGTTGGAGTTGTGTACTAAAAGTTCAGGTGAGAAAAGAAGCTAAAACCAAATGTTCTTGATGTTCAAATTTTCTTGGAGGAGAGAGGAAGAAGATTTCTCAGAATTTGTAAAGTAGAATTTTTATGTTAGGATCCAAGCCTGGTTGTCTCAGATCCAAATTTGTTGTTGTTTAGGTTTTGTTGTTGTTGTTGCTGTTTTAGTCTGAGGCAAATGGTGAAGTATGGGGTTTCAAGGAGTGATCTGCTGAAAGAGAAGAGATAAATAGCTATAATTTTTATAACTAAAGGGTGACGGGAGAAGAACAAATGGCAAATGTGAAGATGTGAATTCTGCCTTTATTCTCAGTTCTTGCCCAGGATGAGGTGAAAATGTAACTGTTTATAAGACTAGATGGCTGATGTCTCTCTTACCCCTGCAATGCGGAGACTGTGCTCTTCTCAGAGTCCTGCAGTTACTCTAACAGTAATTTTAATATAATATCCAAGTGTAGCAAAGTTGATACTGAGGAAAATACTTATATAGAGGCACCTGAGGTAGTTCCTCTGTTTCTCCTTACATGACACACAACATAAGAATCACCAAAAATGTCCTATATGTCCCAGTGAGGCAAAAATAACAGAGTTGAGAGTGATGGATGGAAGAATAATGTGGAGGGGACCACGCTAGGAGAAATGGGATGAACAGATAGCCTCATGGACAAAGAAGGGCTAGAAGGGCTACCACTAGGCTGTAGACATGCAGTTGTACTCATGGAAAAATAAAGAGTTAAACTAACTAATGAATGAAAATTGTGTATGAGAACCCAAAGCATAGGCACCTAGGCAGATAAAAGAAAAAAAGAATAAATTAAGCCCATTAATTTGTTATTTTTCTGCATGCATCTTACCCTCTAGTTATACTGAATTTCTTGATATGCCTTAATATTACGAAGGTTTCAAACTTCCATGCATTTTGTATATGTCACTCTTTGTATTAGTTTCTGTTGCTGTTATGACAAATGAACACCCATTGGGTAGTTTAAAACAACACAAGGTTATTATGCTACGACTCTGGAGGTCAGTAGTCCTAAAATCAAGGTGTTGGCTGGACTGGGTTCCTACTGAAGACTCAAAAATGTAATCTGTTCTCTTGCCTTTTCCAGCTTCTAGAAGCTTTCTGCTCCTTAGGCTCCTGAGCCTTCCTCCCAGTACTCTGCTCACCATCACACCTCTTTCTGTCTGATTTGGTCTTTCCCCCCTGGACAGGAACCCTTGTGCCCTCATTGAGCCCATCATAATATTCCAGTGTAACGGTCTCATTTTATGATTTTCCTTAATCACATCCTCCAAGTCCCTTTTGGCATGTAATGTAAACATATTAACATGATTCAGAGGTGGTTATTTTGGGAGGGTATGGGTGTAATAGAGCCGACCACACTCTGCTAGAATTTGAACTCAGATGATGTTACAGTTTCTTTTGTATTTTACGTTTGAATGATAGAAGAAAAATGGAGACTACAGATAGAGAATGAGCAAAGGAAAGATAATGGAAAAGAAAGAAGAAGGAAGGAACTAAGAAAGAAGAAAGGAAGAAAGTTAAGTTCAGATTATTACAGCAAAAAAAATGTAATATGTATTGACGAGAGGTTAAAAATAAGACTTCGAGGTAGCCAAAATTACAGCTATTTTGAAAGGAACATTTCAGATGACCACTTCTATACTATGTACAGGTACAAGCACATTCATGGTAATGTATTTTAATGCTAACCAAAGATCTTTAGATTTTCTTTCCTAGTGATTTAAAATCACTTAAAATTGTTGAAAAGTAGTCATATGTTATCTTTACAAAATGTCTAAAACATACTTTTACTTTTAAAGCACCAAAACTATACTTCTACCAGCTGGATCACAGAAAAGGAGAAATGTAGGATGTTTCAGTGTATCCTTAGCTCCACAATATTATCCCTCAATTTATCCTACTGAGTCAGAATTATTGACCCTCGGGGTATGGTGACAGAGATATTATTTTACCATTTTACATAGCATGATGTAATACAGAGAACCTATCTGCTAACACCAAAGAGCTTCCTTATTAAACCTGGATATAATGTCTGCTTATTGAATATTATTCAAAGCATGACTCTTGTTAAATAAAAAGTCATCTATAACTATATAGTTCAGATAAAAATGTATAGACAGTCTCTAGCACTAAGAAGGAAAGTAACAGGTTCTTACTGCATATATTTGTTCACTATATCTTTCCTTTAAAAAATGCTTGCCATGTAGGTATTCCATCAGTGGTTATATGTATGCAGTTTTCTCCTAAAACACAGGTTTTTTTCTTTAAAGAAGTCATTTACTGTTCAGATGTTATATGTCTCTGATATATTTTTCTTTTAGGGCCTAGTAGAAAAAGTAGCTCTTCATTTATTTCATTACAGAAGGAGAATCCAGCAAATACTTTAAGCTGATTCATCTTAGAAATGTCTGTATTCTCACCTACTGCAGAGCAAACCTCCCACATGGACTAATTTGTTCTAATGCTCTTCCTTTCAAAGTGGCAACAGTGTTTTCAATTACCTTTAAAGCAGTATTTATTGAGAAAGAATTGCATTTTACTTTATTGCCATGTAGTGTTAAAGATACTTTTGCTTTTCACCATGGGAGAAAGATCCAGTGCCTCAGAGTGATATATGATGTTTTGGACTTTGCTATCATATAAAGTGTTAAACGTGAAGTCTAAATCTTTTTATTATGTTTTCAGTAAGATAACCAGCAAACCACTCTAGATACAAAGGCTTTCAGGGTCATTCTTCATCTCTTTCTAAAGCATTGACAAGAATTTCATATTTTTTTGTACATTTTTAAATATACAATTAAACACATTGTTGCCCTCCTTTCAGAGGCTTTTTATTCTGATTTAATTTAAAATTCTTTGAATCGGAGGATACGAGTCTCAAAATAATGTGACTCCGCGCTCCCACTTCCCTGAACTAAACCTCCTACCTACTCTCCTCAGTCAGTCATTTGGCCAATTTTTTTTTCAATTTTATTAATTTATTTTTATTACATATGTTTCTCCTTTTTCCCATGTAGACACCCTCCTTTCCCCCACCCCCTCCAGCATTGTTGTCTATGTCTATTGGTTACACATACATACATATAAATTCTTTGGTTTATCTCATTCATCCCCCCTCTTCTGAGGTCTCTAAGTCTGAACTGTACTCCTTTCTATGTCTCTGGTTCTATTTTGTTCATCAGCTTATTTTGTTCATTATATTCCACAAATAAGTGAGATCATGTAGTATTTGTCTTTTTCTGATTGGCTTATTTTGCTTACATAATGTTCTCCCAGTTCTTCCATGTAGTCTCAAAGGATAAGAGATCATTTGTTCTTATAGCTGCATAGTATTCCATTGTGTATATGTACCACAGCTTTTTTATCTGCTCATCTACTGATGGACATGGGTTGTTTCCAGATCTTAGCAATTGTAAATAGTACTGCTATGAACATAGGGCTACATATATTCTTTCTGAGTGGTGTTTCGGGCTTCTTAGGATATATTCCTAGAAGTGGGATCACTGGGTCAAATGGCAAATCAATTTTTAATTTATTGAGGAAACACCATATCGGTTTCCATAGTGACTGCACCAGTTTGCATTCCCACCAGCAGTGTACTAGAGTCCCCTTTTCTCCATACCCTCACCTGCACTTGTTGTTCTAAGATTTGTTGTTGATGGCGGCCATTCTGGCTGGTGTGAGGTGATACCTCATAGTTGTGTTTTAATTTGCATCTCTCTGAGGATTCGTGACATTGAATATTTCTTCATATGTCTCTTGGCCATTTGTATGTTCTTTTTGGAGAGGTGTCTATTTAGGTCCTCTACCCATTTATAATTGGATTCTTTGTCTTCCTTTTGTTGACTTGTATGAGCACTCTATATATTTTAGAAATTAACCCCTTATCTGATATATCATTGGCAATTATGCTCTTCCATATAATGGGTTCTCTTTCCATTTTGATGTTTGTTTCCTTTACTGTGCAGAAGCATTTTAGTTTTATGTACTCCCCTGAGTTCATTTTTTCCCTTTGTTTCTGTTGCCTTAGGTGACATATCAGTGAAAATTCTGATTCGTGTGATGTCTAAAGTTTTATTGCCTACATTTTCTTCTAGGATTTTTATGGATTCATGAGTCACATTTAAGTTTTATCTATTTTCAGTTTATTCTTATGTATGGTGAAAGTTGATGGTCTAGTTTCATTTTCTTCAATGTAGCTGTCCACCTTTCCCAACACCATTTATTGAAGAGGCTGTCTTGACTCCATTGTATGCTCTTGCTACGTTTGTCAAATATTAATTGAGCATAATGTCTTGCAATAATTTCTAGGTTCTCTGTTCTGTTCCACTGATTTATATGCCTGTTATTGTGACAGTACCAGGCTATTTTGATTACTATGGCTTTGTAATATAACCTGATATCTGGTATTGTGATCCCTCCTACTTTTCTTCTTTTTCAAGATTACTGTGGCTATTCAGGGTTTTTTGGTTCCATATGAACTTTTGAAGTATTTGTTCTAGTTCTGTGAAATATGTCATTGGTATTGTAATAGGGATTGCATTGAATCTATAGATTGCTTTGGGTAGTATGAACATTTTAATGATGTTAATTCTTCCAATCCATGAACAGAGTATGTGCTTCCACTTTTTTGTATCTTCCTCTGTTTCTTTTTTCAATGCCCTGTAGTTTTCTACAAATAGGTCCTTTATTTCTTTGATTAAGTTTATTCCTGTGTATGTATGTATGTATGTATGTATTTTTGCTGCAGTAGTAAATGAGATTTTTTTTTTTTAGTTTATTTATTTTTTCTGTGAGTTTATTACTGGTGTATGAGAATGCTGTCAATTTCTTGATGTTAGTTTTGTATCCTGCTACCTTGCCAGATTCGTTTATTAAATTTAGCAGATTTTTGATGGAGTCTTTAGGGTTTTCTACATACAATATCATGTCATCTGTGAATAATAACAGTTTCAAATTCTCCTTTCCAATTTGGATCCTTATTATTTTTTCTTCATGTCTAATTGCTGTGGCTAAGACTTCTAGTACTATGTTAAATAAGAGTGGTGAAAGTGGGCATCCTTGTCTTGTTCCTGTTCTTAAGGGATATGATTTTAGTTTTTGCCCATTAAGTATGATGTTGGCTGTAGGCTCTTTCATATATGGCCTTTATTAGGTCGAGATATGGTCCCTCTATTCCCACACTGCTGAGCGCTTTTATCAGAAATGGGTGCTGGACTTTGTTAAATGCTTATTAAGCATCTATTGATATGATCATATGATTTTTATCTTTCATTTTGTGTATGTGGTGTATCACATTTATTGATTTGTGAATATTGTACTATCCTTGCATCCTTGGGATTAATCCCACTTGGTCATGGTGAATAATTTTTTTAATGTATTGTTGGATCTGATTTGCTAATATTTTGTTGAGGATTTTGATATCTATGTTCATCAGGTATATTGGCCTGTAGTTTTCTTTCTTTGTAGTGTCTTTATCTGGTTTTGTAATTAGAATTATGCTGGCCTTGTAAAATGAATTTGGAAGACTTCCTGCTTCTTGACATTTTTGAAATAGCTTGAGGAGAATGGGTGTTAGTTCTTCTTTGAATGTTTGGTAAAACTCCCTTGTGAAGCTGTCCATGCCTGGACTTTTGTTTGCTGGGAGAGTCTTGATTACCTCTTCAATTTTCTTAGTTGTTATTGGTCTATTCAAGTTTTCTTTCTCTTCCTCTTCAGTTTTGGAATACTATGTTTTTCTAGAAATGTGTTTATTTTGCTTAGATTGTCAAATTTTTGGCCGAGTAATTGTTCATAGTATTTGCTAATGATCATTTGTATTTCTATGGTGTCAGTTGTTTCTTCATTTCTAATTTTGTTTGTTTGTGTTTTCTCTCTTTGTTTCTTGGTGAGTCTAGCTAGGGGTCCATCAATCTTGTTTATCTTCTCAAAGAACCAGCTCTTTGTTTCATTGACTTTTTTTATTTTTTTGGTCTCTCTGTCATTTGTTTGTGCTCTGATCTTAGTATTTATTTCCATCTACTTGTTCTGGGGTTTTCTTTTTGTTTGCTTTCTAGTTCTTTAAGTTGTAAGGTTGGATAGTCAATTAGAAATTTTTCTTGTTTCTTGAGGTAGGCCTGTAGTGCTATGAAATTTCCCCTCAGGACCGCTTTTGCTTCTCATCAAGTTTGTGCTGTTGTGCGTTCATTTTCATTGATTTTCAGGAAGTTTTTAATTTCTTCCTTGATCTCTTCGGTGACCCATTCATTGTTGAATAACATGCCAATTAGCCTCCATGTGCTCAAATGTCTTTGCATGTTCTTGTTGCAATTGATTTCTAATTTTATGCCATTGTGATCTGAGAAGATTCTTGATATGATTTCAATCTTCTTGAACTTTTAGAAATGGAGTTTGTGTCCTAACATGCGGTCCATCGTTGAGAATGTCCCATGTGCACTTGAGAAGAATGTGAATTCTGTAATTTTGGGGTATAGTTCTCTGTAGATATCTATTAAATCCATTTGATCTAGTGCATCATTTAGAGTCTCTGTTTCCTTATTAATTTTTTTCTCTAGAGTATCTATCCAGTGCTGTCAGTGTGATATTTAAATCCCCTGCTATGATTGTATTGTTGTTGATTTTTCTTTTAAAGTCCTCCCGATGATTTTTAATATATTTTGGTGCTCCTACATTGGGTGCATATATGTTTACCAAGGTTATATCTTTCTGTTGTATAGCTCTTTTCAATATTGTGTAGTCGTCTTCTTTTTGTCTAGTTATGGCCTTCATTTTGAAATCTATTTGATCAAATATGAGTATTGCTATCCCAGGATTTTTTCTCTTCTGTTCGCTTGGAAGATTTTTTTTTCATCCCTTCCCTTTCAACCTATTTGAGTCTTTTGTTGTGAGGCGGGTCTCTTGTAAACAACATGTGAGTCCTGCTTTCTTATTCAATCAGCTACTTTGTGTCTTTTGAATTGAGAATTCTATCCATTCACAGTTAAGGTTATTATTGATATGTACTTATTGCTATTTTTATTTATTGTGATTATATTTTTCTCCCTATTTCTTCTACTAATTACAGCAGTCCCTTTAATATTTCTTGTAGTGTTGGTATGGTGCTAATATAGTACCTTAGCCTTTTCTAATTTTTGTTTGTTTGTTTGTTTGTTTTTTTTGTTTTTTATTGGTCTGGGAAGCTGTTTTTTTACTTTCTAATTTGAGTGATAGCCTTTCTGGATAGCCTTGCTAGATAGCAGTCTTGTATTGAGATCTTTGTTTTTCATGACCTTGATTACTTCATGCTATTTCCTTCTGGCCTGTAGTGTTTCTGTTGAAAAGTCAGCTAATAGCCTTATGGGGGTTCCTTTGTAGGTAACCTGTTACTTTTCTCTTGCTGGCTTTAGGATTCTCTCTTTGTCTTTAATTTTTGGCATTTAAATTATTATGTGTCTTGGTGTGGGCCTATTTGGGTTCTTCTTACTCAGGGCTCTCTGTGCTTCTTGAACTTGAATGCCTTTTTCCTTCACCAAGTTAGGGAAGTTTTCTGTTACTATTTCTTCAAATATATTCTCTAACGCTTACTCATTTTCTTCTTCTTCTGAAACTCTTATGATGTGAATGTTTTACATATCTAATTGTCCCACATTTCTGTGAACCTGTCATTCTGTTTTTTAATTGTTTTTTTCTTTTTGGTTTTCTGATTGGTTGATTTTTTCTACTCTGTATTCTAATTTACTGATCCTGTCCTTAGCTTCCTCTACTCTGCTGGTTATTCCTTCCAATGTGTTCTTCATTTTTGCTATGTCATTCTTTATTTTCACTTGGTTAATTTCCAATATTTCTATATCTTTTTTTTTTTTTTTTTAATTCTCATCCAAGAACATTTTTGCATTTATCTTCAGATAGAATGGGAGGGAGAGAGGGAGAGAGAGAGAGAAACATTGATGTGAAAGAGACATATTGAGTGGTTGTCACCCACACAACCTCAACCGGGGCCAGGGACGAACTGCAACCAAAGTATGTGCCCTTAGCTGGAACTGAACCTGGGACTCTCTGGTCCGTGGGCCAACACTCTAAGTGCTGAGCCAAACCAGCCAGGGTCAATGTTTCTGTATCTTTACTCATGGTGCTGAGCTCTTTCCTCATGCTGTTGTGCTTTCTCATGATCATCAATCACTCTGGACTCTACCTCTGCTAACTTGCTTAACTGCATTCATTTCTCTCATCTTCAGTAGATTTCTCTTGTTCTTTCATTTGGGATTTGTTTCACCATTTTGGCTATCTCAGTGGGTTTTTGAGCCTGCCAAATTTTCCCTGTGAGTGTTGGTGTTCTGCTGTTTGTTGCTCTCTTTACTGGGTTTGGATGATTGTGGGAGGACACATGTTAAACACCACTGTCATGTCTTACCTCCCTGGGTAAATTTGCAAGCTCAGGAAAGGTTCAGTTATCCTCTAGTTTTTTTCCTGGAGGCTATTAGTCTCAGTTACTTGATACACCTTGGGTTGTGGCCCTCAGATGAAAGAAAAACTCCCTTAGGTGTTCATTGTAAGAGGATTTCCAGAGGGTGGAGCAGATGCTTGCTGTTAATGAGCCTCAATTTGCATTTCTCTGGCCCAGCTGTGTGGTGTTAAATTTCTGCAGGAGGGGCTGTTGCTTCTCCCCAGTGCTCTGGGAAAGACCTCTTTGTGTAAGATGCCTACTCCTGTAAGGGAGTGATTCAGCCCAAAACTCCCCATGCCTTCCTAGCTCTCCAAGTTCCTGAGGCTCCGCACAGTTCTAGTTCATTCTGCACTCCCTCTGCCAGAGCCCAAGGTGCGTGGCTGTAGCTTATTTAGTGCTCTGTGCCAACCCTCTCCAATGTAGAGCTGGCTTGGGATTTTCATACTGAGGGAGCTGTTCACAGGTAAAACAGCTGCTGTCCATGGGCTCCGAGCCTGCCCTCTTGCACCTCCACAGATCCTATCAGACTCAATTCAGTGTCCTTTTTACCTGTCCCTGGTTATATGGGTCTTCTCAAGCTGTCTTTCTGTTGTTTTTCTGGATGATTTGTCTTTATTTTGGTTGTAATTCCAGTTTGGTCCTGGGAGATGGTCTGTGTAGCTTTCATTCACTCTGCTGCCATTTTGGAATCTCTGGCCAACTTCTTTAAAATGTATCTTGTTCAGATCTCTGAGCATATTTGCACTTCCCTCTGCATAGAACACTATTGTTCTGTCCCCAAGTGTGTGTAAATCTTGCTTTCTTATTTCCTCTTAATGTTACTATCCTTGAGCACACTTTTGAATATTATAAATTCCTTTCTCCCCTTTTCCCACCAGCATTGGTCATCTTCTAATATACTGTATAAGTAACTTGTTTTGTGTTTGTATGTAAACTTCTACTAGAAAATAAGCACTTTAAACTCAGCAGTGTCTTTTGTATGCTTTAGGTTTATCCCCAAAGCCTATATCACTGCTTAGCACTTAGAGAGTCAATAAGTATATGTTGAATACATTTCTGTTTTAAAGTAAGGGAAGTTTTAGACCAGCCAGTGTAGCTCAGTGGATTGAGTGTCATCCAATGAACTGAGAGGTCCTGGTTTAATTCCTGGTCAGGGCACATGCCTGGGTTTCAGGCTCGATCCCCAGTAGGGGGTGTGCAGGAGGTAACCGATGGATGTATCTCTCTCATGTCAGTGTCTCTATCTCCCTCACCCTTTCTCTCTCTAAAAAAATCAATGAAAACATATTTTAAAAATATATTTAAACATAAAATAAAATAAGGAAGGTTTTGCCATCTTTTGTCGGAATTATTAGTTATCTTTTAATTGGTTGTCCTATCTATATTTTTATTTCTTTTCAACATCCATTTTCATAAAATAAATATTTATGTAAATGTTTGCTCAACAACTTTTGACAAATGGAGAAGTGAAGACTAAGAGAATGCTTAGGATGTAAAAGGCTTAAGAGACACAGTATATACTGGAAAAAGGTTTCTGAAGAAAGGGTACTGCGATGAATGAATCCCACAGAAGACGGAATCCCACTAAGCCCAGAGTGAGGTGTGCTTAGTGTGTGAGCTGGATCTACACAGAGACAGATAAATTACTTCACAGGCACAGGATTAAAAAAAATTATGTTGTCTATACAACTACAAATAAAACTGGTAAAAAAAAAAAAAAAAAGAAAAAAAAATTTTACTGAAAAAGTCATTAAAATATGATTTTTTGGAAAATAAATTGTTAATGTTCTCTCTATGAAATTAGAATATTATCCTTATGTTGTGCAAATACCATCTCTAATAATTTTCTGCCAAAAGGCAATGCCAAAGCACTAACCAAACGCATTTTTAAACAATTGATAAGAGACAAAAAAATCAGAATATATAAATAGAATGGAATGCCTTCTGAAAATCATAAACCACTAGGAGGTTAGCATTATGCTGAGAGCACCCTGAGGTAATACAAATGTTTCTGGGTTGATTCAATTGTTTTTATGCAGTAGGGGATTTTCAAAACATTGAAGACTTCTGTCATTAATCATGACATTAAAATGGATTTATCAATGTCGAAGCAAAAATGGAAAATATTAAATGTTGATGATAATAAATTTAATATCATTTTAAGACCAAATGTTTTTCTTTGGTAATGGTTATGATATGTGTCCATTAGAAGTAAAAACCAAGCAGTAATTTTCATATAACAAATCCAAATGCTGTTCAAAGATAAAAATTTCGAACGTGGAATATTAAATTCTATTATGTAGTGTATGATGAAAGATTAAAAAACTAAATAAAATTTGTGTGATTTGACTATTCAATAAATATATTTATTTATATAAATACACAAGTATCAATATATGTGTATATTTGTATTTATAACTGTCCACCTATCTTTGATATGACATTTATAATAATTTAAATACTATTTGTCTTCATTGTGGCCGATGAAGGCCTTGAACTCAGAAAATCTGTTTCATTTATTATTGCATTTTCTCCTTATGCATATTATAGAAATTCAAATTTTTATTGACCTGAATTAATTATTAAATCATATTTGGTTAATATTCTATTAGAATAGATATAATTATGTATCTTTTAAATTAGATACACAGCATTTAGAAAGGTTTAATGTTTCTTTAACATTTTATTTTGGCATACATATGTAACTTTTTCGTAAAGCATAAAATAAAAGTGTGATTTTAAAAAAATTTACATTGGTTAAGTGTGCATTTGGTTACAAGTTTCTGCCAGACATTCCTCAATGAATAAATACATTGTTTGTAAATTTCTCCACATAGCAATATATATGTGTGAAATACCCACCATGTGCCAGACATTAAATTATATATAAGATGTAATCAGGAATACACTTATTTTAAAATCAGTTAGAGTTCATAGATACATAAAATCTGTACAAGTAAATGCTCACAGGAATTAGCAGACATGTGCAAGAAGTTTCCAGAGTTAACAATGAAGGGTCTTTAAATACAACATAAGCCTTAAAAGTAAAAGGAAGTGAATGTTTGGGGCAGGGCCTCTGTGGTGATGATGCATACCTTCATTCTATAACCAGATAACTGAAGTATCACTTCCTAACTTTTAAACCATGTTTCTTATTCAGCATTTTATTCCTTTACTTTCCCATGCTGTAGAGTTTCCTCTGGTGTTGACAGCCCATTGGAATACACTCCAGTCACACTGGCCTCCTTACTGTTTATTCAGCATGGCAGGTATCATTCTGCCTCAGGACCTTTGTACTTGCTACCCTCTCCTGAAGTGCTCTACTGTAGTTACTTGCATGGTAACTGACCACCACCACCACTCTCTCTAGATCCAGGGATACATGAGAGCCAGGACAGTACGGTAAGACTGTCAAGTATCTGTCTGAGGGAGTTTCACACATGGCCTACACGTAGGAGATACAATAACTGTTCTTTCCTAGAGTGCTAGTGAGATCCCTCTGGAGTGGCTGCCCTTGGAGAATAGAAACATATTTTATATGGGCTCTGTGTTAGTCAATTTGGGCTGTTATAACAAAATACCATGGATTGGGTGGCTTATAGACAACAGAAATGTATTTCTCACTGTTCTGGAGCCTGGAGGCCTGGGATTAGGGTACCAGAAAGATTAAGTTTAGTAAAAGCTTTCTTCTGGGTTACAGACTGCCAATGTCTGGTCGTGTTCTCACCATGGTGGAAAGAGAGGCGAGAGCTCTTTGAGGTCTCTCTATAAGGGTACAAATCCCATTCTTGAGGATTCCACCCTCATGACCTAATCACTACCAGCGCTAATCACCCTCACGACTTATTCCTCATACTTTGGGGGTTAGGATTTCAAAATATAAAAATGTAAAGAAATATAAACACTCAATCTATCACAGTTTTTCTTTTTTTTAGAGTTTCAGGATATTCAGAAAAAATAAATAGATGAAGAAAATACTCACAGGAGACATGTATATATCACACTACAAATATGTCAGAAGAAAGAGTGGAAACATTTGAGAAGGGAGGTGTAGATCGGGGGGGCATTCTATGAATACTGACACAACAAGATTCATGTGTTTTCATTACCCAAGTGTGGTCAAGAAGTATACCTGATCATATGTTCTTGAATTTTTCTGCCTGAAAAACTCACTTATTTCTCTAAGCATATATATATTTTTTTTAATCCTCACCCGAGGACATTTTTCGATATTTTGTTCAGATAGAGTGAGAGGGAGAGAGAGAGAGAGAAACATCGACGTGAAAGCGACACATCGAGTGGTTGCCACCCACACGACCCAACCAGGGCTGGGGACAAACTGCAACCAAGGTACGTGCCTTTAGCGGGAACCGAACCCGGGTCTCTCCGGACCGCAGGCCGACGCTCTAACCGCTGAGCCAAACCGGCCAGGGCTCTAAGCATCTTTTTAAGATCCATCATACTGTTGCAAAAGACAGTATTTAGTTTTTGGTTATGTGTCAATAGTATTTCATTGTATATATGTACAATCATCTATCAAAGAATGCTTTGGTGTTTCCATATCGCAGCCACCGTGAATAATACTGCAATGAACATAGGGGTGCATATATCTTTATGAAAAAAAGATACTAGAACAAGTGTTGCTGGGTTGTATGGTAACATTATTCTTAATTTTTGGAGGAACTGCCACACTGTTTTTATAGTGGCTGTACCAGTTTACATTCTTACCAGCAGTGAATGCAGGTTCCTTTTTCTCTACAACTTCTCCAACACTTGTTATTACTTGTCTTGTTGATGATCGTTATTACAACAGGCCTGAGGTTGTATCTCACTGTAGTTTTGTTATGCATTTCCCTAATAGCTAGTGAAGTTGAACATCTTTTCATATATCTGTTGGCCATTTTTATGTCTTCTTGGAAATAGTGTCTGTTCAAAAGCAACAGTAGACAGAGACAATGGTATGGTGGTTACCAGAGGGAAAGGGGGGGTCAAATAGCTGGTGACGAAAAGAGATTTGACTTTGGGTGGTAAACACACAATGCAGTATACCGAGGGTGTATTATACAATTGTACACTTGAAACCTATATAATTTTATTAACCAATATCACCCCAATAAATTTAATAATTAAAAAAATAGATTTCAGACAGACAACAGTAAATTTCTGAGTGGAACAGAAACTTAATAAGCTTAGCATTTTGTTGAATAATTATTGGTCCTTAAGGATAATGCCAGGTTTAATATAAATTATTTTATTATTATTTTTTTAATCCTCACCTAAGGACATTTTTTCATTTTTTGTTCAGAAAGAGAGGGAGGAAGAGAGAGGAAGATAGAGAGAGAAAAACATCAACGTGAAAGGGACACATCAAGTGGCTGCCACCCGCATGACCCAACCAGGGCCGGGGACAAACTGCAACTGAGGTACGTGCCCTTAGCAGGAACTGAACCCGGGTCTCTCTGGACCGCAGGCTGATGCTCTAACCGCTGAGCCAAACCGGCTAGGGCAAATTATTTAAATAATTATGTTTAGATATTACCCTTTTATATTTTCTCTTCAAAAATTATTCTTAAACTAATAAGCACACTTGTCCAGGAGGTTACCATTAACTGGGAAGAGGCCATAATTTCTAATACTAGAGAAATCACAGGTCCTTGTATTGTTTTCCTTATAATCACAAAATGGGATAGTAAGATAATGTCCTGGGAGTTGGGGGAGCTGGCTCTGCTGGTCAGTCATCTCACTGAGTTTCCTTAACTTTCCATCTATAAAATCATATGTTTTTTTCATTTTTTTTGTGTGTAGAATGGCCGATGTCTATCATGCAGAATCAATACATATGATGAAATTAACTTGACTTACAATGAAAACACATCTAATGTAAATAGGCAGATATCTAACATGTAGAAGTCATTTCAAACATAAAATATGTCACTCTAAAATCATTGCCTCTCTTCCCAAACTAACTCTTCATTATGATTTCCTAATTTCTGCCAAGGATCTTTTCTTTTGATCATTCTCATTCTAAATTATGGAGTTAACTCTGACTCTAAATTCTCAAAATATTCCATACTCAGTTGTCTAACCCTACTAATTTTTATTCACTAGTATTAAATAATAATTTTTAATTTACTTTACCAACTCTGCTATTATCCATTTTAATGACAAGTATACATCACCAAATTAAAATAACTAATAATTTTTTAAAATTTTATTTTCCAGGTAATCTTGATAAAATAGCAAACCCTTGCCCAGCCAGCGGGGCTCAGTGGATTGAGCGTCATCCCATAGACTGAGAGGTCCTGGTTCGACTCCACATAGGGCACATGCCTGGGTTGTGAGCTCATTCCCTGATAGGGAGCATGCAGCCAATCGATGTTTCTCTCACATAGATGCTTCTCTCTCTCTCTCCTTCCTTCCTGTCTTCCCTACCACTCTGTCTGAAGGTCAATGGATTAGGATTAGGATTAGGATTAAAAAAAAAAAAACCAAACCCTTAACTTAAACATTTTCACAAGAAAACCTTTTCTAAACTGCTCCGTGAAATGGTGATAATAATTAACAGTAATTAGCTATGTGCCTGGCATTATTTCAATCACCTTAATTTTATACTTTGATTTAATTTAGTTGTCATAATAATAACTTCACAAAATGAGCACAATTATTATCACCACTGTGCAAATGACAAAAGTAAAGTTTTAAAACCTGCTCAATTGCTGCACTATTATGAGCAGATTGATTATTTGAATTCAGACTTCATGAGTCAAATGGGCCTGCTCACTGCATTACAGTACCACTACCTTAGGTTTGCCTTGGTCTCTGAATATTGTCTCACTATGTCTACACTTAACAGGCATTCCTTGCTCATTATTTCCTATTCAAGCATATGTCTCTTTGAAAAACAAGTTGAGTCCCTGCTGGTTTGGCTTAGCAGTTACAGCATGTGCCCATGGACCAAAGGGTCGTGAGTTCAATTCTGGTGAAGGACACCTACCTCAGTTGTGGTTTGATCCCCAGCCCTGGTCAGGGTCCTGTGGAAGACAACCAACTGATGTCTCTCTCACACTGATGTCTCTCTCTCTCCCACTCTGTCTGAAGATAAATGGAAAAATATCCTCAGGTAAGGATTAAAAAAACATAAACAAGTTGAGGAATCCTTCTAAGTCTGATCTTGTTACTTTGCCTACACTTCTCTTTCCTCCTTTACGTTTACGGACTGTCTTACCCCGTGTTATCACTGGGACACTGTCTTCTGCAGGGATGCTGTCCCCTAGCTCCTATCCTACAGGCTCAAATGTCATATCACCAAAGTGCCAAGTGCAGAGTCTTAGACATAAGAGCTCTTCAATAAAAATGTTTGAGTACAAAAACTCACATATATTCAAACAGGTTATAAAATCTACACAAAAATATGTTTGACTACTGTACTTTGTATCTTGTTGTAAACAGAAAATAAATAACTAGATAGTGCATATAAAAACCTACTGTGCATTTGAGAATTCAGTACCCTTTTCAACTTGTAAAGAACATTATTTTCTAACATTGGATTTATTTAGGACCCATAGACATCAACCTGTTATTTTGTGGAGAAATAATCACACATCTAGACAGTAACTTTGAAGATAAATTTCCACTGAATTTTTTTTTGACATATTGTTAACATTACATACTTCTGAGAATGATGAATGGAAAGTCACAAATAAATTTTCTAAATCTGTTAAATTTCTTTACATATTTATATGAATAAATATAAAAATAAAACACATGCTTGATTAAAAAAGAACAATGATAAGTAATTTAAAATAGCTTACTCATAAAGTTAAGAATAATAGTCAAAGTTTATGAACTATAACAGAGTCTTGAATTTTTACCTATTCTATTCACTTTAAATATTAAAAACAAAACAAAACAATAACTGAGAAGTTAAATGATATGCTCAAATTTACCAACATAAACTGACATAGGTAGAGAAATTCTAACTTAAAAATGAAATTCAGCATCCTAATATATACCACACTGCTTTCCCAAATTATAAATCAAATTTGAAATTATTTAAATTGTTTCCATATAATATTTTTGTTTCATTTAATCATAGAATAGACTGGCTTTAAAATATAAATAAAGATAGAGCTTAGTAAAAACTAATTACATACATTATTGGTGATTTTAGAACCACAATATCTAATTGGAATTAAATCATCACTAAGATTTTATGAATAATTTATTTAAAGATATATGTTAAAATTAAAATCATAACTTGTAGTAGCTAATGAATATTCTTAATTCTTAATTCTTAATTAGGGATACTTGAAAATGCTACTTTATAAATTGTAATTGAAAGCACAACAACAAAATTTTATTTAGTTAAAAGAAGATTCTATTTCTTATGCTTTGTATTTTCTGCATTCTATAATTTTACTTTATGCTTGCTAATTTAAAAAACCAAGGAAAATAACTAGACATTTTTGTTAAGATTGACCCATTTCGAAATTTTATTCCTTTCCTATTTTATATGGTGATCTTCACATTTATATTCATTCTGTTTTTCAAATGTTAAAAAAAAATCAGTGGGTTTATTTTGTCTAATCTACCCTCTGTATTCCATCATGGCTCTCACCTCTATCCTCTATGTCAGTCCTAAAGGGGGTTGTAAAATGAACCATGTGATTAATAATGGTTTTTAAGGTTTTATTGCAAATCTCTTAAGTTCACATTTTAAAGATATTATAGTGTGATTTAGCACAGTTGGTGTTCTGAATTACTACATTGTTTTAAAAGTAGACTTAATACCTCCTTTGCTTTGAATATGACCAACACTAGAGTTTAAGAATGCACAGATATTTTTCTCAAAGAAATGAAAAGACTGGAAATGTGGCCGTGCTTGAAGGCAGGCAGAGCTTGAGAGAAGGCTGCTGGCAGCGATTTTTAATGTCTCTCGAGGACTGCAGAAAAGAGAAGAAATCTGGAGAATACTTGGCATTTGATAAGTTCCAGCCAACAGAATTTGAATGGGGAGAAGGACTGCATACAACTTCTTTGAAAGAAAACTTATGAAATTATTTTCGTAAAGGTATATGCTGATGTCTCTTTTTTATTGAGTTAAAATCTTGATTTAGACACTTCTCTGTGTGTTTCCATCACTCTCAAATACAGCTATCCCTCATGATCTGCTGAATCAGAGATGCTGATGAATGACAATTCCCCTATTCCCTAATAATAATCATATTCCTATGACAAAAAGCTGGTAGGTAACTGAAGATATTTCAACTGAAAAAATAACATAATATTTTTAGAAGAAACAGAAAAGGATTTCTTGCTAGATATTGTAGTAATAAGCAAACAAAAACTCAATAGAATCTGATCATGGTAGTGTTAACATATGAATCAACTGAGACCATCAAGGTGTTTCTATTTCATATTGAGTGTGTGTGTGTGTGTTTAGTATATCAACAACAGTTTCTCTCAGTGAAGTTTGGAATCTGTTTAACATTCATATTGAATTACCTTCCATAATCATTTTTTTATTATGCTATAGCTAGTTTATGCTTTTCTTATATTCGTTCTAAAAATTTCCTGTCCTCTTTCCCCTTAAATAATTTCTAGGCTTTTAATAGTTGTTTTCCTTTGCTCCCAGTGGGATTTCTTTCATTAAAAATACTAGGTTGACATTGTTAGTGAGACAGACTTCTAATTTTTTCTCCCTATGCCCAGCAGTCTGAGACTCTTCAAATCATGATAGCACCAGTTGCAGCAAGAGAGATAATTTGGGTCTAATTAACTTTTGTTCATTAAAAATGACCTTGTCGCAGTAAAACAGGCATTAAACAGCCTCTGCCTTTCCAGGGATACATTTAGAAATATAACAAAATGCATGGGATCTTTTGGATACTTCTAAGTCTTTTAGTCACACAACTTAGGTAATGCTAGTTTCTGGTGGTGGTGGTAATATTACCATGATGCGCATAGCTGCTTTCCTCCAGTGAGCCTAAATATTAGTAAAGAGTTACTGTCCTGTGTTGTTGATGTCTGCACTCCTTCCCGTGCATTCACAGGACATGTAAAAAGCACAAATTTCCATGATACTATGATATACTGAATTATATTAAATTATAGTGCATTCTCCTTTTAAAATAATTTTGAAAATATAGTGATGAAGGGACAGTAGACTTTGGTGAACACACAATGCAGTATGCAGATGATGTGTTCTAGAATTTTATACTTGAAATTTACATAATGTTATGGTCTAATATCTCTCCAATGAATTTAATAAAAAATATGTTAATTGTTGATGCTTATATTTAATTATCTTTATTGGTGATCGATTTTATTTTTTTCTTCATTGATATGAGAGAGAGAGGAAGGGAGAGGGGGAGAGAGAGAGAAACATTAATAAGAGAGAACATAGATTGGCCGCCTCCTGCATGCCCCCCACTGAGGATCTGGCCCACAACCTGGGCATGTGCCTTGACCTGGAATCAAACCAGCGACCTCTTGGTACATGGGTCAATGCTCAACCACTGAAGGGCTCTTTGTTTATTTTTTATAAGTCACAGTTGCTATTTTCAGTTTTTTGCTTTACTTATATTTTAACTCTATCAAAAGAAGCATGACTAAGCAGAATTTGATAGAATCCTTTCAAAACACTTCAGTTTACCACCATCAACATTCTGTTAATCTAGAAAAGGTTAGTTTACAAAAACAATATATATCCTTATGGACTCCCTTTCAACATTTACTTAGATTTATGTTCTACAAACAGTCTTATATGTATATTTCATTACAATCACACAATTCTGTTACTTCACATTTCTATACAATCCTCTTCAACCCTTTTTGCTTTCTGCTATTTTTACCACTTCTCTCCATATTCTTCATTTATGTAAAATAAATATAACAGACCTGCATATGAAGTATCTCAGTTACAATGTGGGGATACAATGTAACCAAAAAATAATAGAATAAATACTAGTTTATAGCTAGTGAAATAAAGAATATTTACTTTATCATTAAAAGGTTCTACATCATATTTAGACATGAAAGTATTTATTTCTGAACTTAATATTTCTGAGATAATATTTACTAGTTCAAATTACAGATATCTGTAAAAAAAGATGAAATAAGAAAGCACGTGTTTAACAGTAATATGAGCTTGCATTTAAACTTAAAGTCAGAGAGAAAAAGATCTTGTTAAAAGAGGCATTTCTCACTATGTAAGAAAAAATATTATGCTGTGGAACTGGTTAGGTTTCACGAACAATTATAGCAATGTTCTTGGTCACCTTGGGTAAATCATCTTACCCACTTCTCTGGGACTTTAGTTTCCCCCTTTCATGAAATAAAGGAATAAGACTAAATTCAAAGTTTTAAAACCTAAAATGCATAAAAAGTGACCCTGGGAGCTTTTGAAAAATATGCATGCCCTAGTCCAATGACCAGAATTTGTCTGGGGCAGGTTTGAGCATCAGTATGTTTTAAAGTCCCCAGAAATTTAATAAAACTGAATTAGATGATCTTTCATGTTTTTTGTAGTTCCAAGAAGTATAAAAAGACACCAGTAAACTGTATGGTGTTATGGTATAGCCTTTAGAAACCAGTGAACCTAAAATATATTCTTGAAAACTTGAAATGCCTATGTTACTAAAAAAATAAAATAAAAAATAAAATAAATAAATCCTATTCCTTTCTTACTATTCTGCACTACTGTCTGTGAACATCAGCATGTGCTTCTACAAATAGCGTCTGTCTGGAGTTTTTAATGACTGAGGCATCCCACTCTTCCCGTTCATCAAAAACACACACCCTGTGGGTCACCGCTGTACAGTCTGCCTTCTCATGAAACATAATGGCAATTGCTAAGGCAGTGCAGTGAGTGCTACAGACCATAAGCTTATTGCTCCAATTACTCTTTGAGTATTGGAAGGGAAAAAGCAAAAATAAAATCTAGTCTTAGTTATGTTTCAAAGATATTTTCTGCCAAACAGGTATATGTTTTCAAAGATGAAACCAAAAAGCCTGAGATATCGACCAGATTCAACTTCTTCCAATACATATATTTAGCTTCAAAGATTAAAGCAATATAAAATTTAATATGGTTGCAACTTGAAAAAAGTATGCAGTTAAAATAATAAAAACAGTCTTTACAAGTGTAAAAGAATTGAAACATTGTCTTTTTTATAAATTTTAATTAAGCCTTTTCAAGATCAGAATATTTTTTTTACTTAGATAGCAAAAGATGCTTTACATATATATTATATGTAATAATGTGTATTTATACTTATAATTATATATAAATAGTACATGTATAATTAAGATAGGTTAAAATATTATTTTTTACTATTTCAATAAATGGCTGTTTCCCACTATAAATTATAATCTAATATATTTATATATTAGGAATTTATCAATCAGCCATTACTGAAAACAACATGAACACAGAGTAGCTTGCACAAAGAATTTATTTTGTACTCACATTGTGTGAGTCAGCTCTGGATCTGCTGAGCTCAAGTCAGATCAGCTACTTGACTCTAAGATGTTGGTTGGGTTCAAGTCTATTCCATGAATGCCTACCTTCTGGGATCATGATTACCTGGGATATGTTTTCTCATGGCAGATTATAGACCAAAATTGACAAAGCCAAGACTGCTTTTCGCAACCTCACCTTAGAACTGGAATGATGTTACAGCAACCGTATATCCTAGCCATAGCAAGTCTTATGACAAAGGTTGGATTAATGATTTGCAAGTAATAGCTCAGTTTACTCCATTGGTTTATTAGTTTATATATATATATAAAGAGCTGAATGTATGTGTGGTACAATACACAGCACTAAAGATACAATAGTGAGAAATATAAATACGGTGTCTTCTTTCATTGCTTCTGAAGTCCAGTGGAGCAGAGGTTGATACTAATCTGACAATTGCACAAATGAATCTATAAATAAATATTTTATAGTGCAATTGAAGAAAAACACTAAGTGCTATAAGTTATGTAATATGATATTTAAATTCAAGAAATCTTCACAGAGAAAATCATAAATGAGTTGAGAAATACGTATTATGTTATCTAACCAAAAGTGCTGTGATAGAGACAAGAGTATTTGAGGCAAATAAAAAAGAATAGTTGGCCTTTCGTATCTGCAGGTTCCTCATTGTGAACTGAACTAACTGTGGATTCAAAAAATATATATCTTGTATAGTTATGTTGTGGCCCTGACTGGGTAGCTCAGTTGGTTAGAGAACCATTTCAATAGGCCAAGGTTGTGGGTTTGATGTCCTGTCAGGGCACACACAAGAATCAACCAATGAATGCATAAATAAGTGGGATAACAAGTCAATGTTTCCCTCTCCCTCTCTCTCACATCAATAAATAAAATACAATTTTAAAAAGTTATGCCCTGGCCAATTTGGCTCAGCAGTTAGAGCATTGGCCTGCGGTCTGGAGAGACCCAATTTTAGTTCCTCCTAAGGGCATGTACCTGGTTGGGTCATGTGGGTGGCAACCACTCGATGTTTCCCTTTCACATGGATGTTTCTCTCTTTCTCTCCCTCCCACTCTATCTGAACAAAATATCAAAAATGTCCTTGGGTGAGGATCAAAAAAAAAAAGTTATGTTGTTGCTGACATGTACTGCCTACAATTATTGTATCTGAACTGAATATGTACAGAATTGTTCTTGTTATCATTTCTTAAACAATACAGTATAACAAGTTACATAGCATTTTTATTATATTATATATTATAAGTAATCTAGAGATGATTTAAAGTATACAGGAAGATGTGTATCAGTTATATTGGTTATACACTCCATTTTACACAAGAGAATTGAGCAGCCTGGGCATTGTTGGATTTTTTATCCTCTACATATACTGAGGGGTGACTGTATGTACAAATATTTCATAGTAACAAGGATCATGTTTGTTTGAAGGAAATTTAATAGAAGATAAGAGAGATAAAAGAGAATGGCATGGGCTAGAACTATAAAGAGAGATAGGGTAAGGATAGTGAAGGTCTCAAATGTTGAATTTTTACCTAAGAGCAATAGGAAGCTGATAAATGCTTTTGAGCAGACAGTTGGATGCAAAATATTCATATTTCCATTTAAAACTATTATTTTAGGTTTATTAAAGATATTGGACTAAGACAAGGGTGGATTTGGAATTTGTTCATGCAAAAGACAATGAAGCCTGTTCTAGTTGCATAAAATAGAGACAAGGGCATTGGAGAAAGATTTTGAAGGAGGATGAGGTTCAAGGCTTACTTACAACACAGGCTTATAAAACCAGGGTGTCTTGTAGACTCTTAGAATATGTTTCTCTTCACTCCTTTTCTCTTTCTCTTGCCTAATTAATTTAGGTTGTGCTGTCACTTGCCCATCAGATAAATTGTTTTAGCTTTAAAAATTACTAAAAGATATGAATATGGGGAAAAAACACTGGTTGTTAATTTAGATAGTTATCCAAATTAGTCATTCTTCTGAAAATCTTTCCCTTCAGTAATTTTTAGAGCTGAAACAATTTCTCTGATAATAATTCATAGTTGATGATATTATATTACAGAGATGATAATTGCTAAATTATAGCCATGTTAATGATCTAATGTCCATCGTCAATCTGATGGTGTAGCAATACACAGAAATTACTAGATTACTAAAATTAACCTACTATCTTAAGGCCAAATACATTTGCAAGTTTCACTGGGTTCTTAATAGATGTCATTGCCTGAGTTGAAATCGGGAACACATTAACCTTATCTTCAAGGACTTTAAATTCCAATACATAAAAGTCTAACCTAGCCAGTGAGGCTCAGTGGTTGAGCATCAACCAATGCACCAAGAGGTTACAGGTTCAATTCCTGGTCAGGGCACATGCCCAGGTTGTGGGCCAATGAGGGGCATGCAGGAGGAGACCAACTGATGTTCTCTCATCGATTTTTCCAGCTCTCCCTCTCCCTTACTCTGTCTCTAAAGTCAATAAAGAAAACTAATTAAAAATCTACATAATTTTAATGTGTATTTCATGGCTTCTATGTTTTAATTTAAAAACTTGGAGCTGTAAATATTGAGTAATTCTATATAGGATTATAAGATTATATTATGTTTTGCTGACTATTATGACAATGTTAAAGCAGTAAATAATAGTTTGAGAAGTATGAACTAGATTTAAAAAAAATATATGAGGATGTTTCTAAGTTAAGCAATATAAAATAAAAACTTTGCAAGTAAATTAAAAACCTAAAGTGTGACATTGAAATCCAATGGAACTGTGATACCAGTTTTGTAACTTGATATATGTCTTCATTCCTTTTACTTTTTATTTCATTTTGAAATAGCAATTAAAAGAAGGCTAACATAATAATAATTTTTTTTTCTTTATTGATTTTAGAGAGAGAGGAAGTGAGAGGGAGAGAGATAGAAACATCAATGAGAGAGAACATCAGCTGGCCATCTCCTGTATGCCCCCCATGTGGGGAATTGGTCCACAACCTAGGCATGTGCCCTGACTGGGAATCGAACTAGTGACCTCTTGGTACATGTGTCCATGCTCAATCACTGACCCACACCGGCTGGGCCAGAGCTAACATTTTTAAGTGCTTATATATGCTAGACTGTGAACTAGGGCCTTATATACATTGTCTCATTACTGAATATCCTACATTATACCGAGCACTATTTTTATCTATCACCTTTTACAGAATGAGAATCAACCTTAAAATGCACAAAGTTTATAGGGGGCAGAGATAGAAATTTAACTCACATTAAATTCAAAAACTAAAACTAAAGTATTAATCTTAGAGGGCTCTTTTGAGCTCCTAAAGAGATTGGGAAGAAAAAAGAAAGTCAAATAGGTCAAGACATATTAATACTTGCCTTTCCCTCTACTAGAAATACAATACGAATGTCCTTGAGACCAGCACATTGTAAACTAAAGAAGAGAAATCATATCTGTTATTTATTAATTCAGAAATGTTCATCTGGTGTGCCATGACACACTGGTGTACTGCAAGAATTTATAAAATATTCAGTGCCTGGCCTGGCATGTGTAGTGCAGTTGGTTGGAGTGTTGTCTCATGCACTGAAGGTTGCTGGTTCTATTTTAGTCAGAGCACATACCTAGGTTGCAGGTCCAATCCGGTTAGGGTACTGTAAGGGAGGCAATAAATCAGTGTGTCTCTCTGACACCAGTTTTTCTCTCACTTTGTCCCTGCCTTTGAAATCAACACCACCAACAGCAATGATAACAACAAAAATGTACAATACCTAATTATTTAGTCAAGGGCACTGACTTCTTTTCCCTTAAATTGTCAAATTTAAGAAAAAACATGAAAACAGCCAACACTACAATAGCTCTCTAGTGTGAATGAATCAAAATTATACCTATTTCTTTTTTGTCAGATAAAGTTGAAATCACTGTTTAATCTATGACTAAAATACCAAACAAAATGGTTTCAAGCTTTATTTTCCTGCTACCAATATGACAGAGGAGATTCACATGCATAACACACTCCCATCAGCTCTCTCTGCACAGTAGGGGCTACCAAATGGGTCAAGATGAACTGGTTCAGGCACAGCTGCTAAAAATACACCAGTCGACACTGCAGTGTCTCTCCTTCTGCTCCCAATTAATGTCTGACAAAGAGCATGCACCTGTGTATGTGGACACCAGGCACACCAGGCCAGTTTTCTTGATGAACACAGGGTCTGTGCTCACTGTAATGTCTGGCACATAGTAGGGCACAGACTTTTTGAATAAATGAATAAATTATTCTAGTGACAATATTAAATTTGTACTTGACAGTCTTCTTAGAGTAAATTAAAAAATAAGTAGGAGTGTTACTTTAAGAAAGACATAGATTCTACCAAGAATGTATTGTCTACATATGATAGATGCTTGTTAAGGGTATAGATCGGTACAAAGATTATATCTGTATCTACTTGTTTAAGAGCATGTAGAATAGGTCAGCATTATGCCATATTATTAGAATAAAAAAATGACTAGAGGTTTTTTTTTTAATTTTTCTATGTATAAAATATAACAAATTTGTTAAACAAAGACCCATAATAGATATATAGAGTCACGAGTGAGTGACTTCTCCAAGTCATTATCTAATGATTTTTTGGACATTTTGTCAAATAGACACAGATGAACAAATACATTTCTAACAGCGTTAAGAAATTGGAGGTCAAAGAAACCTCAATCATCTTTTGCTGGTAAAGTTTACTTTATAAACATGTTTAGGTTTCCAATGCGTACATCATTGCAAGGCTTTTAAATATAAATCAAAGAAAAACTAAAATCTGAAGTAGAAAGGAAGAAGAAGATAAAAAAATGATCATAGGTTTTGAAATATTTCAGCAACTGACTCAACGTGGTTTATATGCTCTCTCTTTCTTTGGGTCTTTTTTTCAATGTTTGAAGAGAATTTCCTGTTTTCACATACAGAACTACTAAGAAAAGTAAGTGGGAAAGATTAAGGAAGGAGGAAATAGTCATTTTCATATTAATATATATATATTTTATATATAAAACAGCTTTGAGAGCTCTAGTCTGTGAGGAGGTAGCAGATAACAGAGATGGGAGGGAGGGGGCGTGAAGACCTCAGAGCTCTGTGGGGCTGCATACTAATATTTTTTCATGTATTTATACTTACCTTTTAAATCAGATTTTTTCAAAATAGAGCACAACCTTATGAAGAAATAAAAATATATAGACAATAAATTAAAATATATCATTACATATATTTAAAGTATATTTTTTCAAACAATGTAATGGATCATGTCTAATTAGGTATTTTTTCCAAGTTTATTGAGATGTAATTGACAAATAACATTGTGTAAGTTTAAAGTATACAATGAGGTGATTTGATATTCATATATATTATGCAATGATTGCTACAGTAAAGTCAGTTAACAGGTATATTACCTCACATAGTTATCATTTTGTATGTGTGGTGAGTATATTTAAGATCTACTCTTGGCAAGTTTCAAACATACAATACTGTATTGTTACTAAAGTCACCATGCTATATACTAGGTCTCCAGAACTTCTTCATCTTATAACTGAAAGTTTGTAACTTTTGACCAACAGGTCTCAATTTTCACCACCCACAATTAAATCAGTAGTTAATGAGTGTTCATTATAAACCACATCCTACATGAGAACATGAGGTTGTTACATAAGAATTTCTATTTTCCAACAAGATTTTACTAAGTTTGAGTAAGACAACACTTACAGATATTGGAAAACCAGTGACAGTATTTCAGTATAAGATTAACTATTAGTCTGACTAGTGTGGCTCAGTGGTTGAGCATCAATCCATGCACCAAGAGGTCACCAGTTTCATTCCTGGTCAGGGCACATGCCCAGGTTGTGAGCCAGATCCTCAGTGGGGGGAGCATGCAGGAGGTGGCCAATCGATGTTCTCCCTCATTGATATTTCTGTCTCTCTCTCCCTCTCTCTCTCTCTCAAATCAATAAAGAAAAATTAAAATTAAAAAAAAAGATTAACCAGTAAATTATATAATGTAATGCTGTGCTTTTCCCTGTGCCCAGCCCCACTACCTTCCAATGCTCACGTTGTGACAGTCCTTTAGAAGTCAAGGACTCTCAGTGCTTTGCTGATGCTTACAAATTTTCGTTGCTATGGCAAAGAGGTATTTATTCCTACAAGATCATTTCTATTAAGATTCAGAAAAATTAATAGCAAGGGCAGGCATCCTTCTGATGAAAGAGTTGCTGGTGATGGATGATGGACAACATTTGTTCTGTAGGAAGATGAAGCCCAACTGGCTTGGGTTCAGGGAAGGTGAACTGCTCATTTGACTAGTGAGTAAAACTTTTCAGTGTTACTTTGTCTCCACTTAGCTGGCTACATTAGGTTCCATTGTCCACATCCCTCAGGTTAGATCCTTCTGTTTTTATCCTAAGCTTCTTTCATGGCCATGACCTACCTGGTTCACA
Source organism: Molossus molossus (assembly GCF_014108415.1). NCBI lineage: Eukaryota > Metazoa > Chordata > Mammalia > Chiroptera > Molossidae > Molossus > Molossus molossus. Next base: position 22,942,467 of record NW_023425366.1, on the reverse strand, counting down.
TCCCATGTGACTCATCATTTCTCAAGTTTTCTATGAATTCAATTTCATATTTACATTGACTCTGAAAAATTTTGTGGTCAAGATCCTGGTTACAGTTTTTTAAATGTAAGCTGTGTCCTTTTCTATGCATTTTAGCTATAATGCTCTAGACATTTCCAAGGTAATTCAGTCTTTTCAGATGAAAAGGAGAAGGAACAGGATATACATAAATGCAATGATTAATGTTTTAAGATCATAATAGAATCTACAGTTTAACTACTTCCTATATTTTGTTCTCACATTTCCTGTGGGGCTTACTGATCATTTTTTTAGCATCTTTTCAATCCAGCTACTCTTACTGAAAACACTCTCCTCTTATCTATTCCTGTTGTCGTAGTCACCCACCCTTGGCCACTGATAGTGATACTGCCATCCCACTGCCATCATAATTAGTTGGCTAAACTTTCAGTGATATATTAATTATTTATTCAATTTGAGTTCTTTTCCCACTCATCTCTTCTATTGGATTAATTGTTGCTATTAGGTAAATATGACCATTATTTTAAATATTATTATGGGAATGCAGGCACATAAAAATATTAAATAGCTGAGAGGAGCTTATGATAAAAAAGTTGCCAAGCCCATGAGGTTCAGTGAATTGAGCATCGTCTCATGGACTGAGAGGTCTCAGTTCGATTCCCAGTCAGGGCACATGCCTGGGTTGTGGGATTGATCCCCAGTAGGGGGTGTGCAGGAAGCAGCTGATTGATGTTTCTCTCCCACATTGATGTTTCTATCTCTTTCTATCTCTTTCTCCCTTCCTCTCTAAAAAAAAAAAATCAATTAAAAAAAAAAAAAAAGAAAGGACAGTTGACGCTTTCTCCATATTTTGTTCTTAGTCCAATTTTTCAAACTCAGCACTACTTATTTAGATATAGTTTTTTATTTGGAGATTACACACTTAAATAATCTTTTCTAAATTATCAATTGAACATATTCTCTCTTGATGCTCATCTAGGAAAGATGAGGATTTAATTCACAGTTATAAAACTTCATCTCTTTCCCTCCTCTCAATGAAAATTAGTATTTTAATCATTTTATTAAGTACCATTTCACATTTAAACTGCACGTTGAGTTTGAAAAAGAATTTCACTTGTGCCTTGTTTTAACAACCTCTTGCCTTCTCTCCCATTACAGTCCTTTCCTAGTTAATGTTGCAGTGCCTATTTTATTCCTTTTCTTTTCATCGATAGTGATTCCCACATTCTTTCTGTTTTGTAGAACTTTGTAAAAAATATCACTTTCCACTGAGGATTTTCTTTTATTAATTTTTGCTATTATAAGATTATTCCTTTGGTATAATTTTGGTGTTTTGGGGAAAAGCAGAGCAAATACTTCAACTCAGTTTGCCATCTTGAAAGATAAGCAATTGTACAAAAGTTTCTAATGTACTTTTTGTTTGTAAAATATTCTGAAATTCCCTGGTTTTTCATGGACTACCACTTTTGAAAGTCAGGCTCCCAAGAAAGCTGACTCTGATATGTGGATTAGCATGCATTAAATTTATCAGGGAGTGCTCTCAAATAAACACCTAGGAAGAAGGGAAGCGAGGAGAACTGTGAAGACTAAGTTAGACTGTGATGTATTCATAACAGCTGAGTTAGCACATCCCTATTTTCCTGAACTGTGGAATAGGAACCAAATTTTTATACTCAAAACAGCCAGTCATTGAATGAGAGCTGTCCCCAGGAAGGAGCTTGATTTACCAGTGATGTCTGCTACCAATCCCCTCAAGTTGATGGAGACTTCTCATTCCTGAGGGTACATCTTAACTGCTCTGCACAATATCAGCTACAAACACCAAGTCCAAAACTTTGGCCTGAAATTCAAAACTGTGTCAAGTTTATTCTTAAGAAATTTATATAATTTTATTTTCCATGACTCCACAGTATAAATCCACATATTCTACTAAAACAAAGTGTACTCCATTGTTTTATAGTCCATCTCTTTTTTCTTTTGACATCTGAGATCATCTAGGATACCACTTTACATATGAAGTTATTTCTGATGAGATAGGTTGAAATGCATTTTCCTCCCTCTGAATTCATAGCCAACAGTACTTGTGACATTTCTAGTGGAGGGCGTGCAGGAGGCAGGCGATTGATGTTTCTCTCTCTCTCTCTTCCTCTCTCTCTAAAAACTCATTAAAATATATTTAAAAATAAATAAATAAAAAGTAATAATTGTTTTAATACTTAATTGCTGTGTGACTTTATATTTTTACTTACTTTTCTGAATATTAGTTTCTCAGACACAAAAGCATAATTGTAGGTGTGTAAGAGAATTAAGTAAGATAATCTTTGTAGAGCTATTAACAATCTAAATTGATTAGAACTAAACTTCAATCACATTTTTAAAAATCTCCAGGTTTACTTCTCTCCCTTACACACATTTGATATTACAAATGTCAAAACTGTTATCATTTTATATTATATATCCATTAACATAATTTTGCAGTTACATCTATTATTAATTCTTTTGTGTTTTAACTTTTATACTACTATAATTAAAATTAACTATTACATTATTATAGTAGCCTGTATTTATTTTTATATTTACCTTTATCACAGAGTTTTATACATTAGTGTTGCTTTTTAGTTTAATTGCTGCTTGTCCCATAAGTTCCTTAAGCTTTCTTCATTCTTTTACTTGTTTTCTTTTTGAATTTATTGAGGTGATATTGGTTTGCAAAACCATACAGGTTTCAAGTGTACAACTCAATAAGACATCATCCACACAGTGCATCATGCACCCATCGACTCAAATAAAGTCTCTTTCTGTCCTCCTCACCCCCTGTTGCCCACCTCCACCTAGTCCCCATAACCCTATCATTCTATGTATGTGTGTGTATACATATATTTTTTTCCTTTGAGAAATTTAGACTTTTATTTAGTCATTCCAGTTTACATGCATATTTACAAATGCATTTCTTTTCTTTTTATTATTAATTAATTAATTAATTTTTTAATTTTATTTTTGTTACAGATGTTTCTCCGTTTTTACCCCATTGGCACCCTCCTCCCCATCACCCTCACCCCGTCCACAGCTTTGTTGTCCATGTCCATTGGTTATGCATACATGCATATAAGTTCTGTGGTTTATCTCTTCCCACTCCTAGCACCCTCTCTTATGAGGGTGGTCAGTCTGTACCCTACTTCCATGTTTCTGGGTCTACCGTATTCCTCAGACTGTTATGTTCATTATATTCCGTATATAAGTGAGATCATGTGGTATTTGTCTCTTTCTGCTTGACTTGTTTCACTTAGGATAATACTTTCCAGGTCCCTTCATGTCATCTCAAAGGATAAGAGATCTTTCTTTCTTACAGCTGCATAGTAATCCATTGTGTATATGTACCACGGCTTTTTTATCCATTCATCTACTGATGGACATTTGCGCTGTTTCCAGATCTTAGCTATTGTAAATAGTGCTGCTATGAACATGGCAGTACATATATTCTTCCAGATAGGTGTTTCAGGCTTCTTAGGGTATATTCCAAGAAGCAAGGTCACTGAGTCAAATGGAAGTTTAATTTTTAATTTTTTGAGGTAACACCATATTGTTTTCCATAGTGGCTGCACCAGTCTACATTCCCACCAGCAGTGTACTAGAGTCTCCATTTCTCCACACCCTCGCCAACACTTGTTGTTTGATGATTTGTTGATGGCGGCCATTCTGACGGGTGTGAGGTGATACCTCATTGTTGTTTTAATTTGCATCTCTCTGATAATTAGTGATGTTGAGCATTTCTTCATATGTCTCTTGGCCATTTGCATGTCCTGTTTGGAGAGGTGTCTATGTAGCTCCTCTGCCCAGTTTTTAATTGGGTTCTTGGTCTTCCTTTTGTTGAGTTGTATGACTACTCTATATATTTTGGAAATTAACCCCTTATCTGATGGATCATTGGCAATGATCTTCTCCCATACAGTGGGTTGCCTTTCCATTTTGATGATTATTTCTTTTGCTGTGAAGAGGCTTTTTAGTTTGATGTAGTCCCATGTCTTCTTTTTTTCCTTTGCTTTTGTTGCCTTAGGTGATGTATCAGTGAAAATTATGCTGCATATGATGTCCGAAATTTTGATGCCTACATTTTCTTCTAGAATTATTATGGATTCACGGGTCACATTTAAGTCTTTTATCCATTTTGAGTTTATTTTTGTGTATGGTGTAAGTTGATGGTCTAGTTTCATTTTATTGCATGTAGCTGTCCAATTTTCCCAACACCATTTATTAAAGAGGCTGTCTTTAGTCCACTGTATGCTCTTGCCACCTTTGTCAAATATTAATTGAGCATATTGCCTTGGGTCCATTTCTGGGTTCTCTGTTCTGTTTCACTGGTCTATACGCCTGTTCTTGTGCCAGTACCAGGCTGTTTTGATTACAGTGACTTTGTAGTATAACCTGATATCTGGTATTGTGATCCCACCTACTTTGTTCTTTTTTTTCAAAATTACTGTGGCTATTCGGGGACTTTTTTAGTTCCATATGAACTTTTGAAGTATTTGTTCTAGTTCTGTGAAATATGTCGTTGGTATTTTGATGGGGATTGCATTGAATGTATAGATTGCTTTGGGTAGTATCGACATTTTAATGATGTTAATTCTTCCAATCCATGAACAAGGTATGTGATTCCACTTTTTTATATCTTCCTCTATTTCTTTTTTCAATGACCTGTAGTTTTCTGCAAATAGCTCCTTTATTTTTTTTTGGTTAAGTTTATTGCTAAGTATCTTAATTTTTTTGCCATGATGGTAAATGGAATTGTTTTCTTAGTTTCTCTTTCTGTGAGTTCATCATTGGCGTATAAGAATGCCGTCGATTTCTTGACGTTAATTTTGTATCCTGCTACTTTGCCAAATGCATTTATTAAGTCTAGTAGATTTTTGATGGAGTCCTTAGTGTTTTCTATGTATAATATCATGTCATCTGCAAATAATGACAATTTCACTTCCTCCATTCCAATGTGGATCCCTTTTTTTTCTTTTCATGTCTGATTGCTATGGCTAAGACTTTCAGTATTATGTTAAATAAGAGTGGCAAAAGTGGACATCCCTGTCTTGTTCCTGTTCTTAAGGGAAATGTTTTTAGTTTCTGTCCATTGAGTATGATGTTGGCAATAGGTCTTTCATATATGGCCTTTATTGTGTTGAGATATGATCCCTCTATTCCCTCATTGCTGAGCTCTTTTTTTTTATCAGAAATGGATACTGAATTTTGTTGAATGCTCTTTTAGTGTCTATTGATATGATCATGTGGTTTTTATTCTTCATTTTATGTGGTGTATCACATTTATTGATTTGCAAATATTGTACCAGCCATGCATCCCTGGAATGAATCCCACTAGGTCATGGTGAATAATTTTTTTGATGTATTACTGGATCCGATTTGCTAGTATTCTGTTCAGGATTTTGGTATCTATGTTCATCAGGGATATTGGCCTGTAGTTTACATTATTTGTAGTGTCTATATCCGGTTTTGAAATTAGAATTATGCTGGCCTCATAGAACAAGTTTGAAAGTCTTTCTTCTTCTTGAATTTTTTTGAAATAGTTTGAGGAGAATGGGTGTTAGTTCTTTTTTGAATGTTCGGTAAAACTCCCCCGTGAAGCAATTAGGGCCTGGTCTTTTGTTTGCTGGGAGAGTCTTGATTACCTCTTCAATTTCCTTAGTTGTTATTGATCTGTTCAAGTTTCTATCTCTTCCCTGTCCAGTTTTGGGAGACTGTGTGTTTCTAAAAATTTGTCCATTTCACTTCGATTATCGAATTTGTTGCCATATAGTTGTTCATAGTAGCTGTTAACTATCTATTGTATTTCTGTGGTGTTGGTTGTTATTTCTCCTCTTTCATTTCTGATTTTGTGTATTTGGGTTCTCTCTCTTTGTTTCTTGGTGAGTCTAGCTAAGGGTCTATAAATCTTGTTTATCTTTTCGAAAAACCAGCTCTTTCTTTCATTGATGCTGTGAATTGTTTTTATTCATTTATTTTTGGTCTCTATGTCATTTATTTCTGCTCTGATCTTTACTATTTCCTTCCTTCTAGTTGCTCTGGGGTTTTTTGTTTGCTTTCTAATTCTTTAAGTTGTGAGGGTAGACAGTCAATTAGAAATTTTTCTTGTTTCTTGAGGTAGACCTGTAGTGCTATGAACTTCCCTCTCAGAACTGCTCTTGCTGCATCCCATAGATTTTGTGTTGTGTGTTCATTTTCATTGGTTTCCAGGAAGTTTTTAATTTCTTCCTTGATTTCATTGGTAACTCATTCATTGTTTAATTACATGCTATTTAGCCTCCATGTGTTCAAATGTCTTTGCATGTTCTTGTTGCAATTAATTTCTAGTTTCATGCCATTGTGATCTGAGAAGATGCTTGATATGATTTCAATCTTCTTGAACTTGTAGAGATTTAGTTTGTGTCCTATCATGTGGTCTATCTTTGAGAATGTCCCATGTGCACTTAAGAAGAATGTGAATTCTGTAGTTTTGAGGTGTAATTCTCTGTAGATATCTATTAAATCCATTTGGTCTAGTGCTTCATTTAGAGTCTCTGTTTCCTTGCTAATTTTTTGTCTAGAGGATCTGTCCAGTGGTGTCAATGGGGTGTTGAAGTCCCCTGCTATGATTGTGTATATATCTCTCTCTATATATAGATATAGATATATAGATATATAGATATATAGATATATAGATATATAGATATATAGATATAGATATAGATATAGATATAGATATAGATATAGATATAGATATAGATATATAGATATATAGACTAATAGATATTTTTTTTGCTTAATTCTTTCACCTTCTTTCATCGAGACTCCTAACAGCCCTCCTCTCTGACAGCTGTCAGTCTGTTCCATGTGTCCATGTCTCTATTTGTATTTTGTTCATCAGTTCTTATTTTAGTCATTAGATTGTACAAATAAGTGAGAATATATGGTATTTGTATGTCTCTGACTGACTTATTTCACTCAGCATAATAATATCCATGTCCACCCATGCTATTGCAAAAGGTAATTTTTTTTTTATAACCTCAAGAAACAGAGAAGAAGAAATAAAGGGTATCCAAGTAGAAAAGGAGGAAGTAAAACTGTCATGATAATGTACATAGAAAATTCTAAAGACACCATCAAGACCCTACTAGATCTAATAAATGAAATCAACAAAGTAGCAGGATAAAAAATTATTATTCAGAAACCAGTGGCAATTTTGTTTATGTTAATCCTCACTTGAGGATATTTTTTCCATTGATTTTTTTTAGATAGAGTGGAAGGAAGAGAGAGAGAGAAAAACATCGATGTGAGAAAAACACATTGATTAGTTACCTTCTGTACAACCCCGAACAGGGCCTGGGATCAAATCTACAACCCAGGTATGTGCCCTTGACCAGGAATCAAACCCACTACCCTTCGGTCCACAGGCTGATACTCTAACTACTTAGCCAAATATGCAAGGGCTCAGTGGCAATTTTATACACCAATAATAAAAGAGAAATTATGAAAAAAATCTGATTTACTATTTCAACAACAAAATAAGGTACCTAGGAATAAATTCAACAGAGGAGGTAAAAGACTTGTACTTGGAAAGTTATAGAATACTAAAGAAAGAAACCAAGAAAGAAATGTAAGTGGAAACATAAATCATATTCCTGGATTGGAAGAATTAACATCATTTAAATGTGCAATCTGCCCAAAACAATCTGTAGATTCAACACAATTCTTATTAAAATACCAATGACATATTTCACAGATCTAGAACAAATATTCAACAAATGTATATGGAACAAGAAAATGAAAAAAAAAAAAAAACCCAAATAGCCTTAACAATCTTGAGAAAGAAGACAAAGTTGGAGTTATCTTCACTCATTTTCATTCTTTTTCTTTTTGCTCCTCTGATTCAATAACAAATGACCAGTCTTTGTAATCTGATTCTTTTTTATGCTTAATTATGTCTGATTTTGAACTTCTCTAGTGAAGTCTTTACTCCAGCTATTATATTCATTTTAGAATTTGTTTAGTTCTATTTATATAGTTAATATTTTTGCTTTAGTTTTTCTCATTCTGTTCATGTATTGGTTTCCTAAGTTTTAGGTGTCTATCTGTGTTCTCTTATAACTCATTATTTCTTGAAGACAATTATTTTTAATTCACAGATTTCTACTTTTTTAGAGTCAGTTACTGAAGATTTATTTTGATTCTTTGATTGGGTCAGGTTGTAGTGAGTCTTTGTATACCTTAGAGATTTGAATTTGTAACTGTCCATTAGCATTTGAAGTTACACTCCTCCCAGTCCTCATAATTAAGACTGGCTTTGACACAGAATAATCTTTTGTGTGTGTGTGTGTGTGTGTGTGTGTGTGTGTGTGTTACGTTCCCCTAGCAGGAACCAAACCCGTAACTCTCTGGTCAATAGGCTGACACTCAACCGTTGAGCCAAACTGGCCAGGGTGACACAGAATAATCTTTACCAATTAGCCCACTTCTCAAATCTCCTCCATGAATTTGCCTTCTCTGGCCTTGAGCACATACATCACTAATTGGAAAAAAAAACACATATTTATACATATATATACACACACACACACATGCATATACACACACACACACATACATACATACACACACATATACATACATACACACACACATATACACATACATATATATTTTATTTATTTATTTATTTATTTATTTTTTCTAGAGACTGTGATCACTTGCACTGTCTGGTTTCTAACTGTTTTATCAAACATGTAGATGTTGGAGAATTTACGTTTTTCCCTTTCTTTTGCTAGAAAAGCCTCAGGTTCTGTGTAGTCTCCTAATCTCACAGAACTGTGCTGGTTGCAATAAGCTTCTCTTTCTTTTGTTCTTAGCTGCCCCAGGCATCCAGACTGCGCCAGTTCTATCAACTCTGAGGGTGAGGCAAAGTAGAAACTGATCCCTCAGGCAGATACCAAAAGCTGGAGACACTGGAGTCTCTTTCTACTCTTTCTTTTCCCTCAAGGGAAAAGTTCTAAGCAGAGGTGATTTCTCCCAATACCAAGTTGTGGTAGTTTGAGGTAGTAACTGATTTTGATAAAGTAGAACTATTCATTATACCTCTTTTAATGTGACTGTTCTCAGTCAGATTTGTGCTCATCTGGCATATTGTAACCTTCTAACTGGATTCTGGATTTCTCTAGAGCTACTTTGGTATCTTTATTAGTGTTAAATAAGTGCTCCTATGGGAAAAAGAGGGCTAATCATTCCTATTAACCACCTTAATGTGATTATTCTTTGCCTAAAATTATGTTTGCGTCATTCATTATCTTTTTTTTTTCTATATTTAGTGTATTCTCTGAAAGTAATCTTAAGAGAGAAAGATAACAAATAACTTGCATCCCATGTACAATTACAATCAACAGTGGTTGCCTAGGTAGATAAAGCAGTGCAACCAGAAGATCAAGATTGCAGTGAGTTTGCAACCTCTGCATGGTCACAGGATGGGGACACAGTAGCATGTATGTCTGATATTTGCTATTTCTCTAAAGAAATGCTGCCTATGAATATGTCTTGCTAAAACAACGATAATAATTACAACAATAATATGACGATAGTAACATATAGCTGATACTTAATACTTTCTGTGTTGATAAAGCACTACAATAAGATTAAGCAAAGCATTTTACAAGTACTGTCTGCCACATTTACTTCTCACGATAAATTGGAAAGTATTACACTCATTGCCCTTGAGATATCTGAAGTTTAGAAAGGTTAGGTAATTACCAAAGTCACTAACCTAGCAAGTTTCAAATCCAGGTTTGTTTTTAACATGCATCTTATCACCTGCCAAATAACAGCATACACCTAGATGGTATTTTACATTTTTTAAATTACTTTCTCATAACTGACCTAATTTGTCATGTAAGAGACCCTTAATAGGGTTGTGGTTGACAGGATAGGTGATATCTCTCATCTGACTTGTCAAAGGAGATCAAAGGCTTTCCTTCAAGCGATATGCATATTGCCTCATATGATGGAAAGAGTCAGATGTCAGAGATGTTATTAACTTATTCATTCATCTTCTATGCAAATATACACTAACTGTCTCCTGTGTCTCAGGCACTGAGCTTTAATCCTCTTTTACCTTTGATAATCTTCAGGATGTTGGATAGTTGACTGCCTCATGATTTTATTATATGAGAGCCAGGGAAACCTGTTCAAACGGATCCAGATGCAAATTCTAATGCATGCTTTGCCCATTAGAAAAGCACACCATGTACATAGTTGCCATTATCCTTCTGATAATCTTTGTGGACTGAAAACCCTGCACCATTTAATTCTTCTTATTATTTTTTAAATATTTTTTCTTTATTGATTTTTTTTTTCATTACTGATTTTAGAGAGGGAGAAAGGAAGAAGGAGAGATAAAAATATCCATGAAATAAAACATTGATTGCCCACCTCCTACACATCCCCCACTGGGAATCTGGCCAACAACCTGGGCATGTGCCCTGACCCTAAATTAAACCCGTGAACTCTTGGTTCATGGGTCAACTGGCTCAACCACTGGGCCACACCAGCCAGGCTTTTGATTGATTTTAGAGAAAGAGAAAGGAAGCGGGAGAGAGAGATAGAAACATTGATGAAAGAGAACATCGATTGGCCACCTCCTGCATCCCCTCACTGGGGATCAGGCCTACAACCCGAGCATGTGACTGGCAATTTTTTGCTTGATAATAATTTGGCCACTAAAAATAAAAACATTTAATCCTCATGAAAACTCTGTAATGTAGTTAATATCATTATTACCTCTATTTTTTTATATAGTTTTACAATTGAAGTACAGAGAAGTTAAATAACGTTCCCAATATTATACTCCCTATAAGTGGTAGAGTTTGGCTTCTAACCCAGAGACTCTTGTTTTCAAAGCATGCTTGGATTCACAATGTATGATGAATCATAATGTTGTTCTGAGGGTCAAATTACACTGGATAACAAATGTAACACGCCAAACATAGTCGGAGACATATTACATGTTCAATAAATGTTAATATTGTTTCTTTGTGAGCCTCGCCTTTATGACTGCAAAATTGTGCTATTTTCACTGAAAGGAATGCTGTGTCAGAGGTATTCTAAACAAAGGATCATGAAATTTACATCACAGAATCAGCTAATAAGGCAATGTGGCTTCCTATAAGAAAATTCCTCTGCAGCATTTTTCTCTTTCCAATCTGCATTTTTACATCAGGTCATTGAGTATAATTTCAGTGACTTGTATTTGTACACAATTTCAAATCTAGATAGTTAATTAAACAATAATCATTTAGCTGGAAAGAGACAGTAATTTATATTTTCATTCTACATTGAAGCATATTAGAAATAAAGAAAACTTTGATTTAAGAATTTAAATATTTCCTTCTTGTTAATTAGCACTTAGGATGTTTTGAATTCAGAATATACATAAAAATAGGTATGCCTGTTAATATAGTCCTTATTCTTTGAAGATTAGGCTAATGCACACTTTATTGATCAATTGATTGATTGATTGAATAATATATTTAGTTATTATATACTTCCTTCACTGTTTGCCAAAAGTCTATATCCTTAGAGAATGAGAAGCTGACAATTGTAAGATAATTCCAAGAATTCTAGAATATTCTCAGACTGTTCCAGGATATAATCCACATTTAGTAATCCATTAAAAACACCAGATCACTTTAGTCACGTCAGTAAAAATTAATACCTTTTTTTCCATTGTGTTCTTTAAGTGTGTAACAAATTAAAAGATATCATGTCACCCATGAAAGTGGAATCAGAGACTGCTTAACTTTTCTAATACATATATTGAAAGAACCATAATGTTTCATTTCTCTAATATTTTCCTACCAAAAAATAAATTAGAATACCACTTTCTTCCATACAATCTAAAAATTCCTGTACTATTGCAGAAGCTGTTAAGAAAACATCTTTTGATTTTAACTTCTTGATCAAATCAAACAATCAATGCTTTGCTCCACTGGTAGGACTATCAACAGGGGGGAATAGAGTTGTGGGGTTCAACCTGCTATATACTTCAAGGATCACATGGATTGGGAATGAGAAGGATGCTCTCATATTTTGTTCCTTCAATCTGCCTCATTTTATACATATTTTGAATAGTGTGGACATTTTACCATACTAAGAGGATTCTAGACATTAAAGATACCTCTTTCTTTATAATATATCTCCTCTATAACAGTCAGTTCATTCATCTGATGCTAAAACAGAATTAAACAATGTGTCCAAAATGCTGGAGGAGAAAAGCACTCTTTGGACTTAATGAGCAAAGGCAAATCAAATATCAGACTTGATCTATAACTTACAGGTGAACTCTGAGTGCCTGAGGACAAATAGAATTAGTAGAAGACAGTAGAACTGTTTAAAAAGGATGATGGGACTGCCCTGTTTCTTAGGCTGGGTTCTTTCAGAAGTGGACACTGAGATGATAATTTGAGTTCAAGTAATTAATTTGGAAAGAATCTAAGAAGCAATAGAAGGGAGTTGAAACTGAGGTAGGATCACAAAGAAAGCCAATAAAATGTGCCTTATGAAGCATTTTATTCCTCTTGGTGAATGAGGCTTGGTCATGTTCATAAAAGTAGAGAGAGAGAGCACATACCCCAGAATTACCTTTTTGGGGGCTAGAAAGCTAATCCTCCCTCTGCCATTAGTTGATGGACCCTAAATACCTTAAACCATAAATTAAACCATAAACCAAGCTTGCCTGGAGCAGGTGATGCACCACACGCAGGCCCAGAAATGAAGACATCAAAGAGTCACAGTGTCTTTAGTAAGTGGCTTTGTGGTACCTAGACTTGAAGGGGATGCAACCTCATCAATATCAGATACCGTTGGTTAAAAAGACACATAAGAGATTATCAAAAGGCCCTTTCACTCCTTCTACACAGAACCATATTTTCATGGCAACTTGAGAATTTAACATTTTGAGCTTTTAGCAGTTTGTTCACCTGAATATGGGGCTCCTCAGTCCATTTTCATGTGGGCAGTGAGGCTTTTCAGGAAGCTTTGTGCGTTCTGCGTCAGGACACGTCGATTGGTTGCCTCCCGAGTGATATCTGCGGGCTCTGTGAACCCTCAATTTTGGGGACCTTGATTTAACAGACTTCAGATTTAATAGACAAAATTTCCGAGTTGTATGTCATATGTGAAAATTAATGCCGTGTTAATTTTAAAATGCTTTTAATCAAGATTTCCTTATAGTTAAATTAACAGGTTATTTTTTGTTGTTGTTAATTCATTGTTATTGCTAATAAATTTTAGCAAATAGGCCATATGTTGGATAAAAACACTTGAGAATTTAAAATTTAGTAGTAATTTAGGTGACATAAATAAACATTACATAGCTAAAACTTATTTTCATATTTAAATCCAAAAATCATCTCTCCGCTTGTAAACAATGTTCAGCGAATGATTAGCATGTGACCACTGCATCCAGGGAGCAATTGGAAACTGTCCAGTGGCGTGACTTTCTGCAGCAACTTCTAACCTCTGTGGCCAATGTTCCAACATGCTCTAAGCCACAGCCTTGTGCATTTGTTTATTCTAGGTGACTAGTAAATGCAAGGATTTACTAACTTATTCAGTATAAATTTAAAATTACAGTAATATCCCTGGCCAGTTTGGCTCAGAGAGGCCCAGGTTTGGTTCCTGCTAAGGGCGCGTACCTTGGCTGTGTTTTGCTCCTGTCCCTGGTTGGGGTCGTGGTGGCAACCAGTTGATGTGTCTCTCTCAGACACATTGATGTTTCTCTCTCTCCCTCCCACTCTATCTGAAGATAAACGTAAAATGTCCTTGGGTGAGGATAAATAAAATAAAATAAAATAAAATAAAATAAAATAAAATAAAATAGTAATAATATAGAAGAGTTTTCTGTGAAATTAAACTTTTCAGATGTACTTTTAATTTTAATCACACAAATGTGTCTACATAAGTAAAAACAGAAAAACTAATATACAAATATTATAACATATGCATTTGGAAAAACTACTTTGTTATATATATATAACAGACTCAGCTTTAACAGACATCCCCTTTCCCAAAGCAGTCCATTATATTGAGGTTTTACTGTACTATGTAGAGACACCAGCCAGAGAGTTCCTTTGTTGTTTTTATGCTGTTGTTGTCTCTCAGTTTTTGCATCTGGGGGATAACTGTTTATGTACACCTGGCCAATGCTAAACTGAAGAGATGGAGCCTGTGGACAGTTTAGCTACACAAATAACTCCAACAAAGGTAAAATTTCCACTAGATCTTGTCTTTAGACTCTAACACGTTTTCATTCTAGTTGAAATTAAAACAAAAAAAAATAGACTCTATAAACAAGGCATACCTGAGTCTCATCGACTTCTCAAAATTATCCTTCAGGCAGCATCGACATTAAATGTAAGAAAGGTAACCATCATTGTCCATTATAAATATTAATCAGGTCATTTCTCTTTTATCTTATATTCAGTCTTTACTAAGATGCTCTTTAACATGTAATAGGAAGCTATCTATTAACAGAGTCTGCTAGAGAACAAATGTTAGTCAAAATAGTGACAGAAAGTTTATTTCAAAGTCAGTGTCTGGTACTATAACAAGCTATTTTAAATAGAATGAATGTATTTTTTCCTAAAACTAAAAATTGAAAGTTACTATATATGTTTTAAATATATATATATGAACTTCAAATATTCTTATGCATTCTTGAATAAAATATTTTAATCCTAGAAATAAGATTTACTTAAATGACTAACTTGACTCAAGAATGTAAAACAAGAGCCCTGGCTGGTTTGGCTCAGCGGTTAGAGCGTCAGCCTATGGTCCAGAGAGGCCCAGGTTCGGTTCCCACTAAGGGCATGTACCTCAGTTGCAGTTTGTTCCCGACCCTGGTTGGTCATATGGGTGGCAGTCATTAGATGTGTCCCTTGCACGTTGATGTTTCGCTCTCTCTCTCTCTTCCTCTCTCTCCTTCCCATTCTATCTGAACAAAAAATGAAAAAATGTCCTCAGGTGAGGATAAAAATGAATAAATAAAATAAAAATAAGAAACATTTTTGTTATATATTTTATTCAAATATCATGAGTTGAAACATTATTGAAAATTTTGCATTTTTTTAAGAAAGTAATAGAAATATAGATATGAAAAAATATATAAAATAGTAAGCATGTGTGAAATTTAATGAACAAATTGAACTTACAAGCAAAATAGAGACTGACTCATAAATAGAAAGTAGGCAAACATCTCTGGTGGGTGGGCTGTTGGGGCGGGGATGCAGGGATTGAGCGAAAAAGAAAAAAGA
Source organism: Molossus molossus (assembly GCF_014108415.1). Lineage (NCBI taxonomy): Eukaryota > Metazoa > Chordata > Mammalia > Chiroptera > Molossidae > Molossus > Molossus molossus. The sequence continues at coordinate 22,927,114 of NW_023425366.1, read as the reverse complement.
GAAAGACCTCATGAACATGGACAACAGTGTGGTGATTGGGAGGGGTGAAGGGAGTGGAGATGGGAGAGGATATGGGGGGATAAATGGTGATGGAAAAAGTAGTAAGCATATATTTACTTTTTTTTTAGAATTAAAGTGATTGTTACAATTAAATATTGCTATTAAAATTCTGGAGACCTGTAATTATATCACTATTTTAAATTATTTTTTATATTTTGAGATTTAATAAGGCTGGAGGTGAGTTTAGTTCATCAGCTTAAAAATATTATGTTTGTTGTTTGCTTGTATTGTTAATCCTCACCAGAGCATATTTTTTCATTGATTGTTAGATAGAGAGGAAGGGAGGGAGAGGGAGAGCTAGAGAAACATCCATGTGAGAGAGACACATCAATTGGTTGCCTCCTGAACGACCCTGACCAGGGCTGGGGATCAAACAAGTAACCCAGGTATGTACCCTTGACCAGAAATTGAACCCATGACCCTTCAGTCCATAGACTGATGCTCTAATGGCTGAACCAAACAAGCCAGGGCAAAAAATAAATATATATTATGTTTAAAGAATTAATTATATAGGCACTAGATTTGAAAAATAAAATATACCTTTAATTGTAATGATTCAATTTCCCATTCTGATTCCAAAGTTGAGAAAGGTAGATTCCACACCCCAAGTAATACTTAGACCACCTGGTGTCCCACAATAAAATTTAATTCTGATATTGGCTACTTAGAGATAGCAACAGGTTCCACAGATTAAGGGCTCAGTCCTACAATACTGCCTCCCATACCTTGTTATCATACACACATTTCAGACACCAGTTGCAAGTCCAAGTGGTTACCTGTGCTTCTGATCAACCGGCTATAAATTGGAGGGACCTTAGTTGGATTAATTTGCTAGAACAGATCACAAAACTTTGCAAGACATTTTGTTCACTGGATTCACTGGTTTATTATAAAAAGATATAATTCAGAAACAGTCGTAGAGATGCCTTTTCAGCACACTGTTCTCCCAAAATCACCATGTGTTTACCAACCTGGGAGTTCTTCAAACCCTGTCTTTTGGCTTATTATGGAGGCTTCATTACATACTCATGGTTGATTAAGCCATCAGTCATTGGCTATTGATTTAGTATCCCACCCTTATTCCCTCCCAAACATTAGGTAGGGGGGACTAAAAATTCTAATCCTATAGTCACATGATTGGTTCTTTTAGCAACCAACCTCCATCCTTACTCTATAATAGCCTGCTTCCTGTGCTCCTAAGTAAAATTATGAAAGCCTGTGTTTCAGATTCTGTTATTATACTATAGGAAGAGATAAACCAAAGAATTTATACTTATATATGCATAACCGATGGACACAGACAATAGTGTGGGGAAGGTGGGCAGAGGGTAGGGCAGGAGCAGGGAGGAGGAGTCAATGAGAGAAAAAGGAAGGGCATCTGTAATACTTTCAACAATAAAGATACATTTAAAAAATATTGAGCACTTAAAAACTATGAGCAATAATTTATAGCTATTGTCAATATGTATTTTAGCACATGCAAATAATTATGTGACCTGATACTGAAGGAAAAAGGAAATGAAACAAGCCTATGGGGGTGGAGAGGTGGGAGCTATACATGGTGGAGAATACATTTTTAATCATAGTTCTACAATATACTGAGCTGTGTAATAGTGAGAAAATTAATCTTTTGAGACACAGTTCTCAGATATGAAATATGGAATTGATAATCTAAATGTTATAGAGATCACTGCTTATCCAACAAAAAAATTGTGATTTTTTTTTTCCTTCCACAATTATGGTCGTTGATGCAAATCGGCCTCCTTCCAGGGCCTACATTCCTTAGACCCATTGAACCTAGGTAGAACCATGTAACACATTTGAGCTTAATAAAAATAAAAGCCAGCATGTAAAATTTGTTGGCTGCAACTAAAAAAAGACTTAGTTATTTTTAGCACTGAGCCCCTATGGTGGAAAAGAAAAAAATGTCTCTTACCTTCCCCATAATAAATCAAAACAGACCAGAAAATGAAACTCAGAGTAAACAGGAGAAAGGAAATAACAAAACCCCTGGAGAAATCAAATAGAAAACAAAAATGCAGTGGAGAAACCATAGTTCATTCTCTGTGAAGATACAAACAAACAAAAACAAGATAAATCCCTTGGCAAACTGATTAAGGACAAGAAAAAAGAGAGGGGAAACACAAATTAAAAATATATCAAGAGTGAACGAGGTATATCATTACAAATCCTCCTAATATCAAAAGGACAATAAGAAAATAACATGAACAACTGTATGCCAACAAATGTGATGCCTTTGATGAAATGGTCAGAATACACAAACAAAAATCTCACTCTAGAAGGAATAAATAATATAAATATTACTATATGTGTTAAAGAAATGTAATGTGCTATAAATAAATAAATAAATAAATAAATAAATAAATAAATAAACAAACTTTCCTCAAAGGAAATCAGTCCAGAAGATAGTATGATTTTATAAAATCCGAAGAAATGAGAATAATCTCAACTTAATCTTTTAGCAGTCAGATAGCTACAATATAAATACATAGACTTATAGTACTTGGTACATTGAACTATACATAGCAGTGACGATGAAAGATGGTCAAAGAATGCAATATTGCAGACAAACATCACAGGCATAATATTGAGCAAAAGAAATCTGAGACTTTTTATTTGATTTTACCTATACTAAGAACAAAAGCAAGCACAGCTAATTTTGCAGGTTAAAACTCAGGTTAATGGCTAGCTATCTACGCTAAGACTGGTAGTTACATTGAGGTTCTGTGATGTTCATTTCTTTGTCAGAGTGCCCATAACATGGGTATGTTCAATTTATTAAGATTAGTCGACAATATATTTAAGATATGCACATTTTCCTACACATATAACATTTCAATAAAGATAATTAAAAATGAAATGTTACCTGCTATATTAAAAACAAAAACAAAACAGCATTCCAATAAAGCACCTGCTTTCATTCTTCTAATTCATTTCCAAATATAATTATGTATTTATGAGTAACATCTGATCCATTAGTTAGAACTACAAACCAACAAAATTTTTCTAAGTAATTTAGGATTATACTTTGCAAAAATATAAATCTATCCTTAGATATCCTTTGCAAATGGGAAAGATATTAAGTTTCATTTTTTTTTACCACATGAATCACTTTTATATATAACTCACAATTGATTAAATGATGCTTCTATTGTTCCAAAAGTTTTTACTTGTTCATAAAATTTCCACTAACTAACATGACACATTTCTACTTTTAATCTTAAGGGGAAAAATAGAGAGTTTACATAAACTGAAATTCATGCGGTGCAGACCGTAATAACTAAATAAGTATAAATAATTTCTAATAGTCTTATATGGAACTCAGTTTACTATTGCTCTGAATTTTAAAAAGATGATCCTAGGAAACCTTTCATGACATTAATTTTTAAAATATAAAATACATGTTGTGATCACCTCAAAGTTTCTAATACCCTACCAGAAAACTAAATTGAAAATCATTACCATATAGTGTTTTGTTTTGTTTTTCCTTTTTTTAAGGAAAGTGGTAATGTTTCACTTATGTTTTCATTTGATATTTTATTTATTCATCCTTTGGTATTTACAATATCTTATTCCGGGATAATAGTTAAAACTAAATATAGCCCTGGTCAGTGTGGCTCAGTTGGCTGAGTGCATCGTGTTCACTGAAAGATTGCTGGTTCGATTAACAGTCAGGGCACATGCCCAGGTTGCAGGTTCAATTCCCAGTGGGGTGCATGTGAGAGCAAATGATCGATGTTTTTCTCTCACCTCTCTCTCTCTTTCTCTCTCTCTAAAAATGCAACTAAAATATGTTGTTTAAAAAACTAAGTATAGAGCCTGGCTGGTATGGCTCAGTGGTTGAGCATCAACCCATGCACCAAGAAGTTGCTGGTTTGATTCCCGGTCAGGGCACATGCCTAGGCTGTGGGCCCGATCCCTAGTGTGGGACATGCAGGAGGCAGCCAGTCAATGTTCTCTCTCATTGATGTTTATATTTCTCTCTCCCTCTCCCTTCCTCTCTTGCTAAAATCAATAAAGAAAAAAAAATTTTTTTAAGATAAGTATAGAAATTGATGAGCTACTAGTAAGAAATATTTTTTTTGATAAATTATGAATGTAATGAACAAAAAATAGTGATTAACTGGATATCCACAATTTCAACACTCATGTCAAGTGAAAAATTTACAGTATGCCAAAACAATGATAGGCTACAACATGCCAAAAAATATGTTTGTTCAAACACATCCTGCACTGGAGAGAGTGAAGTTAATTATCTCCACCATGGTGGAAATAAATAATAGAAAAATATACTGCTGGAAAACAGACATTTTTAAATCATTCATGAAAGTAGGTTAGTTTGAGAATGGAGGACTTCAATTTGGATGAACTACTACTCTGAAATGCCAAAATTATTTTAAATGAACATCCAATGTATTACTTTAGAACTTCCTTCCCTTGTGGATATTTTATTCCTGGTAGAAAACTTAAAATATTGATTAGATCACCACTAGGCTGTTATCTGTAATAGTATCAACTGCAGATAAACTATAAGAGTGCAATGGGACAGCTTCAGATCTCATTTTTAATGCTGTCAAAATGGAGTGCACTGAGGAATCTCACTACACTCAAAACTGAAGATTTGTTAGCTTCTAACACAAATGTCGTGTTGTGCTTAGAGTGTCACAGGAAATGAATCAGACAGTTAACAATATTTAGTAGAGATGTCACTGGCATTGAGTAAAAAGGGTGATGAATAAAAACATAAGAAAACGTTTTTTTGTTTTTTTTTTTTAATATTGATATTCCACATGACCCAGATTAAATGGAAATATATAAAATATAAAACTAGGCAATAATTTTAAGCATATTGGATACCACCACTTTAGATTATGGCATTGGTCCTGACAGGTAACTTTCTTGTTTGTGTCCTTGCTTACATTCTAATATAAGTTAAGATTAGAATGCAAAGTAACTGATGAACTGTGAAAAAACACTGCCATTTATAAATGCAAGTAAAACATTGGAATATAAAATTTCAAAATAAAACAATTATAAATTAATATGATTTCAAAACAATCTAAGTAAATTGATAAATTAATATTGCAGAGCATAACTCAAGAAAGACTTAATTATAGAATGGCAACTTATTAGAGTACTGTTTGGTTCACGTATTGAAGTGAGACACAGTCAACTCTGAGCGTGTATGCACAAGGGGCATGGAACCATAATTGTGCAATATGCAAGTCTAAGAGCAGTTTCACTGATAAATAAATAAACTTTATTGTATCAAAGTGAATTTCAGAATGAATAGAGCTTTGAAAAAAATTAAAATTACATGTCTGCAAGAACAGAAGGACATTTTAAAGTAAGTAATCTCAAAGTGCTATTTTTTTTTCTAAAACATGAAAATTACAAACTTTAAGCCAAAATGTAAACTTTGATACATATATTATATAAGAAAGTTTTAACATCTGGAAAATAGTGGAAAAATTTTAAAATCATCCAAAACACTTACTATAATAATAATAAAATAAAGCAGACAAATTATAAATACAAATCATAAGCCTAAGAAAATAATTTAACCATATAGGGCAGACTAAGAGCCAATTTTCAGAAAATATAAAGTAAACTAAACAGAAAAGAGCAGACAATTTTAGAGAATATTTTAAAATATGAAACATTTATTGTGAATAATACACACACAGAGATATGCAAGTAGATATAAAACACATGGGAAAATTCTCAAAGTCAACATTAATTTGACCTATGAAAATTAAGAAAACAACAACAGAATGCTATTTTTTACCTATCATAGTAATTACCTTTGATTAATAATGTTTAATAATACTCGTTAGTAAGAATTAGGGAAACATGTATACTTGTCATTCTAGCTGGTATGTATATATTGTTTTATAATATAAAGAAAAAACATTGCAAATCAATAAATGTGATACACCACATAAACAAAATGAAAGATAAAAATTATATGATCATATCAATAGATGCTGGAAAAGCATTTGACAAAATCCAGCACCCATTTCTGATAAAAACGCTCAGCAATCTGGGAATAGAGAGATCATATCTCAACATAATAAAGGCCATATATGAAAGACCTGAAGCCAACATCATACTGAATGGGCAAAAATTAAAAGCATTTCCTTTAAGAACAGGAACAAGACAAGGATGCCCACTTTTGCCACTCTTATTTAACATAGTACTGGAAGTCTTAGCCACAGCAATCAGAAAGGAAGAAAAAATAAAAGGAATCCAAATTGGAAAGGAGGAAATGAAACTGTCATTATTCGCAGATGACATGATACCACAAGTAGAAAACCATAAAGACTCCATAAAAATTTTTCTAGACTTAATAAATGAATTTGGCAAAGTAGCAGGATACAAAATTAACGTCAAGAAATCGACGGCATTCTTATACACCAATGATGAACTCACAGTAAGAAAAACTAGACAAACAATCCCATTTACCAACGCAGCAAAAAAATTAAGATATCTAGAAATAAACTTAACTAAAGAAATAAAGCACCTATTCACAGAAAACTACAGGTCATTGAAAAAAGAAATAGAGAAAGATATAAAAAAGTGAAAGCACATACCTTGTTCATGGATTGGAAGAATTAACATCATTAAAATGTCCATACTACTCAAAGCAATCTATAGATTCAATGCAATCCCCATCAAAATACCAACGACATACTTCACAGAACTAGAACAAATACTTCAAAAGTTAATATGGAACCAAAAAAGACCTCGAATTGCCACAGAAATCTTGGGAAAAAAACAAAAACAAAATTGGAGGGATCACATTACCTGATTTTAGGTTATACTACAAAGCCAATGTAATCAACACAGCCTGGTACTGGCACAAGAACAGGCATATAGACCAGTGGAAGAGAATAGAGAACCCAGAAATGGACCCAAGACAACATGCTCAATTAATATTTGACAAAGGAGGCAAGAGCATACAGTGGAATAAAGACAGCCTCTTTAATAAATGGTGTTAGAAAAATTGGACAGCTACATGCAAAAATATGAAACTAGATTATACAACTTACACGATACAAAAGAATAAACTCAAAATGGATAAAAGACTTAAATGTGACTATGAATCCATAAAAATCCTAGAAAAAAATATAGGCAACAAAATTTCAGACATCATACACAGCAGAATTTTCACTGATACAGCACCTAAGGCAACAGAAACAAAGGAGAAAATGAACACATGGGACTACATCAAACTCAAAAGCTTCTGCACAGCAAAAGAAACAATCATCAAAATGGAAAGGTAACCCACTCTATAGGAGAATAATTGCCAATGATATATCAGATAAGAGGTTAATATCCAATATATATAGCGTGCTTACACAACTCAACAAAAAGAAGACAAAGAACCCAATTAAAAAATAGGCAGAATACAAACTAAAAAGATACCTCTTCAAACAGGACATACAAATGGCTAAGAGTCATATGAAGAAATGCTCAACTTCACTAATCATCAGAGAGATGCAAATTAAAACAACTATGAGGTATCATCGCACACCTGTCAGAATGGCCACCATCAACAAATCATCAAACAACAAGTGTTGGCGAGGGTGTAGAGAAAAGGAGACTCTAGTACACTGCTGGTGGGAATGTAGACTGGTGCAGCCACTATGGAAAACAATATGGTGTTACCTCAAAAAATTAAAAATTGAACTGCCATTTGACCCAGTATGCCCACTTCTTGGAATATACCCTAAGAAGCCTGAAACACCAATCAGAAAGAATATATGTACCCCCATGTTTGTAGCAGCACTATTTACAATAGCTAAGATCTGGAAACAGCACAAATATCCATCAGTAGACGAATGAGTAAAAAACTATGGTACATATAAGCAATGGGGTACTATGCAGCTGTAAGAAAGAAAGATCTCTTATCATTTGAGAAGACATGGAGGCACCTGGAGAGTATTATTCTAAGCGAAACAAGCCAAACAGAGAAAGACAAGTATCATATGATGTCACTTATTTGTGGAATATAATGAACATAACAATCTGAGTAATGGGGTAGTCCTAGAGACGTGGAAGTGGGATACAGATTGACAATCCCATTAAGAGGGAATGGTGGGGGAGAGATAAACCACATAACTTATATGCATGTGTGCATGAACAATGGACATGGACAACAAAGCTTGGGAAAGGGCGGGGAGGGAGGGGGAATCGGGAATCAGTGGGGGAAAAAGGAGAAGCATCTGTAACAAAAATAAATAAGTGAATTTAAAAAAAGAAAGACAAAACAAATGTACTATACCAAATGTTAAATCAGTAAGAATTTCAACAAAGTGATAGAAAATATTAAAAATACCAAATAGAAACTACCAAGCTAAATAATATAATAACCAAATTAAAATATTCAATAATGAGGTTCACATTAGATCTAGTGTAAGAAAGGATCAGCAAATTCAATGACAAGCCAGTGAAATTCATCCAAATGCTAGAATAAAAAGAAAAAAAAGAATAAAGATCACTTAAGGGACTTATGGGACACTATCAAGGACACTAAGGTATGCATTAGAGGTGTCCTAGAAGGAGAGAGAGAATACATATAAAATTTATTCAAAGAAGCAGTGCCTGAAACCTTCCTTTACCTAAGGAAAGACCCAAACATCCAGACCCAGGAAGCCCAGAGTGTTCAAAATGAGATGAATCTAAAGGACCCACACAGATACACATTATATTTAAATTATCAAATGTCAAAGACAAGGAGAAAATCATAAAAGCAGCAACAGGAAACAACTTGTTATATAGGGGGAACCCCTGTAAGCAAATGTGGTTTCAAAGGGAAGTCCATAGTGATAATACATTTACAAAAAAAAAAGAAACACCTTAAAAATCAACCTTACTTTACATCTCAAGGAACTATAAAAAATTAACAAACTAAGCCCAAAATTTGTAAAAGTAAGGAAACAACAAAGATTAAAGTGGAAATAAATGAAACAGAGACCAAAATGACAGTAAGAAATTCAATGAAACTAAGAGCTGTTTTTGCAAAGGTAAACAGTATACACAAACCTTTAGCTAGACTTATAAAGAAAGAGAGAACACAAATAAATAGGATTAGAAATGAAACATTACAACTACTACCACCCAAATACAAAGGATCATAAAAGAATATGGCCCCATCAGTGTGGCTCAGTGGTTAAGTGTTAATACATACACCAAGCGGTCACCGGTTCAATTCCTGGTCAGGGCACATGCCCAGGTTGTGGGCTGGATCCCTGGTTGGGGCATGCAGGAGGCAGCCAATTGATGTTCTCTCTCATCAATGTTTCTATTTTTCTCTTCCTCTCCCTTCTTCTCTCTCTAAAAGTCAATAAGAAAAAAATATTTTTAAAAAAGAATACTATGATCAATTATTTATATGTCAGCAAATTGGAAAACCTATAAAAAATGGACACATTTCTGGAAATATACAAACTATCAAGACTGAATCATGAACAAACAGAAATATCTGAAAATATCAATCAGTAATCTATTATCTTCCAACAAATAAAATTCCAGGCCAAGTTTTAAACTATGGAAAGAAAGCATTGCTTGTGGTACACTGATATTGCTTTATGTTCTTTGGCATGTTTTCCACTGAGCTGTAGAATCCATTTTCTCTCTCTTTGCATGTAAACCAGTGGTTTTCAACCTGTGGGTCATGATCCCTTTGGGGGTTGAACAACCCTTTCAGAGGGGTTGCCTAAGACCATAGAAAAAACACATATTTCCAATTGCGATTTATAACAGTAGCAAAATTATAGTAATGAAGTAACAATGAAAATAATTTTATGGTTGGGGGTCACCATAACATGAGGAACTGTATTAAAGGGTTGCCGCATTAGGAAACTTGAGAACCACTGAAACTAACGTGACTGCTTTGACCAGTAGAGTATGGCAGAGTGACTGTATCCCAGTCCTGGGCCTAGCATTTAAGAGAACTGGCAATTTCTGTCTTGGAATCTAAGCGGTCATGTGAAAATATCTGACTGAAGGAGAGATAACATGGTAAACCTGATCAGATAGGAGCAAGGGACCCTGCTGGGCCCAGTCACCTACTCACCCTACAAAGGTTGGAGGCAAGTGTGTTATGTCATCTTGATACTCCTGCCCAGAGGTACTAACAGCTGAACAATAATACCTAGAAGCCTAGCTTTCCCTACGTGGAGCTGAACAATCACTGAGGTAAAATCCTGACTCACAAAGACCTTAAAAGACAGCAAAATGGAACTGTTTAATCCACTAATTTCTATATAGATTTTATACCATATAATAAATAACTGGAGTACTCTTTCTCCTATCTCATAGATTGATTTTCTATGTAGGATTTTGTTAAGTTACATTTCAACAGTGCATCACATGACATATCAAAATTATGTAAATGTGCAGAATTATAATCTTGAGGAAAAACAAAAACACACACAACTTCACAAAGTAAAACTATTTTTAGTTTAGTCTTTATCCCTAAAAATGCATTCATCTAGTTGCCAGGTGATTTTGTAGTGAAGGAGGGGTGGGGGTAAAGACTTTATTATTAAACCAACCATTTCTTTAAAAGTATCCCAAAAGAATTCTCTAAGAGCTGAGCTGAAGAAACTATAAAACAATTTCTTCAAAAATAGGTTTTTTTTCTTCTTTGTTGAAGGAATGTATCTGGCAGAAGTCTAGCTAACAATCAAATACTGCTCCTAGACAACTAGGAGACAAGATAAAATTTTCCTTTTAGCTAGACAGAAAATAAATATTGCAAAAATCAAAGTAAATTGTGTGATATATGATATATTGGAACCAAACATTGCCTGTTCTGTCTATATAAAATATATCTCATTGGCTGACTTCAGAGTCTTTATTGTCAATGAATAAAAGAAGTTTCTCCTAGGACTAGAGATAGAATAGCTTTCTTTCTTTTTTCTTAAGTTACTTTTATTTATTTTTTATTAATGTATTTTTGTTATAGATGTTTCTCCTTTTTTGCCCATTGACACCCTCCTCCCCATCCCCCCCACCCTGTTCCCCAGCTTTGTTGTCCATGTCCATTGGTCATGCATACATGCATATAAGTTCTGTGGTTTATCTCTTCCCTCCCCCTCCCCCCTCTTCTGAGGGTTGTCAGTTTGTACCCTACTTCCTCATCTCTGGGTCTACCGTATTCCTCAGACTGTTATGTTCATTATATTTCACAAATAAGTGAGATCATGTGATATTTGTCTTTCTCTGCTTGGCTTATTTTGCTTAGGACAATGCTTTCCAGGTCCCTCCATGTTGTCTCAAAGGATAAGGGATCTTTCTTTCTTACAGCTACATAGTACTCTATTGTGTATATGTACCACAGCTTTTTTATCCATTCGTCTACTGATGGACACTTGGGCTGTTTCCAGATCTTAGCTACCATGCATGTTTTCACATGTCTATTACCACTCTTCTTGGCAGTATTTTTATTTATTTATTTATTTTGTCTTTTGAAATTTTTTATTGAACTTTTTTTATCTTTCTTGTTGAAAGCATTACAGATCTCCCTCTATTTTTCTCCCATTGACACCCTCTTCCCCACCTCCACCCACTTGCCCTCCCTCACAACATTGTTGTTTGTGTCCATTGGTTCCTTGGTTTATCTCTCCCCTCATCCTTACCCCCCTTCACGCTGAGGTTTGTCAGCCTGTTCCCTACTTCCATGTCTCTGGATGTATTTTGTTCATCAGTTTAATTTGTTCATTAGATTTCAAATATAAGTGAGATCATGTGATACTTGTCTTTCTCTGACTGGCTTATTTCGCTGAGCATAATACTCTCAAGGTTCCCCATAAATTTATTTGTATATATAAAAAGCACTTCTTATTTTTATTCTCCAAGCACAGCTAACATGATATTAGTGTGTATGACAAAATTTTATAGAACATTTGGGGAGAAAAAAGGGGATTCATAGCCTAAGAAATACTCAAATCTGCCATAATTCTTGATTGCAAACAATGGAAAGAAACTATGATTAACAACAGCAACAACAAATGGATTTGACTAGAGGTTCCATTTTAAGTCCCTTAATTATTATATTAAATCCAATGACTATTTTTATTTATGGATAGGTAGGTGAAATAATTGTTTCCAATAATGTATACATCTTAAACCCTGGAATTTATAAATATATATTTTTTATATTCAAAAGTTGTTTTGCAGAAGTGACTAAATTACAAACATTTTAGATGGGGTATTTACTCTGGATTATCTGGGTGGGCTCAATGTAATAAGAGAACTTAAAATATGGAAGAGAGATGGAAAATCAGAGAGAATATGTAAGGATGGTAGCAGGAACAAGGAGAGAAAGCTGCTGGTTTGGAAGATGTAAACGGACCACAAACTAAGAAATATAAGTAGCTTTTAGAAGAAGCAAGGAAATGCTTTCTCCCCTAGAGCCCCCCAGAAGTAATGCAGTCCTGCAAACATCTTGATTGTGGACCCATAAGGCCATTTGGACTTTTGTTTTTCTGACCACCAGAACTGTAATATGATATTTTGTTGTTGTTTAAGCTGGTATGATTCTGGTACTTTATTATAGCAATAAATAGAAAACTAAAGTACTATATGTTATTCTTTCCTTTTTCCCTTTACTATTGAAAATTATTATACATCTTTAGGTATGTATATATAAATTAAAATTGGCTGTTGCCCTCATGAAGGATTTTTTAATTCTACCATCCTGAATATTCCATATCATTTTCAGTATGCACATATTATTTATACAAGGTGGGGGGAAAGTAGGATTATAGCTGTCCATATAAAAAATAACACAATTATTAATAAATAGTACAAAAGTAAACTCTGTGTTTCGTGGACTCAGAACTGTAAATCTACTTTTGCCCCCAACCTCCATAGTCAAGAGTAAACATATAAGTATAAAATAGTTAACATTATATAATTACTTTGGAAAATATTATTTTAAATCAAGAGAGTAGAGTGAAAAAGAAAAGTTGGGAAATGATTTAACTAAAGCATACAAGCAGGAAAAACTGTATATGTATATATATATATATATATATATATATATATATATATATATATATATTATAAGAGATAATGAGAAATACATGGACAAGAAACCAGATGCTGACCTGAGCACTTTGACCTTATCATGCATTGAAGAGTTAATGGAGCTAATTTTTTTTTTAAAAAGACAGTTAATGAAACTTCTCCTAGATTATCGAAGGTTACTAAATAGAACATTTAAGAAAATTAATAAAAGTTAAAACATAATTTTATTCAAAGCTTTTGTTTTGAATTACTAGATTTCTTATTGAAAATGCATGAAATATATCATGGCAAAATATATTTTTTATTATTTTAAAATGTGTTGAATTTAATATATATAGGAAGAAAATATATTAAAAATTATTTATAACATAAATTATGGCGTATAGTTTACATTTTTATAATAGTCTACTGAAAAGGCAACATAAATAGTTGTTTATTGCTTGAAGAAATTTTATTTCAGTAAAGATAAATTTCATGTTATATAAGTGCTTTAAAGATAGTTTTTATTACATGAGGTCTTTGAATGAGAACTATAATCTGAGTATAAAACAATTTGCTTCCCATGACTTTTTATTTTAATTTATTTTTTGGATAATCCTCACCTAAAGATTTTTTTCCATTGATTTTTAGACAGAGTGGAAGGGAAGAAAAAAGACAGGGAAAGAGAAAGACAAAGAGAAAGACAGATCAAAACATTGATGTTAAAGAGACACATTGATTGGTTGCCTCCTGTGTGGCCCTGACTGGTGCTGAGAATCAAATCTACAACCCAGATACATACCCTTGACTGGGAATTTAACCCATCACTCTGTGGTCTGCAGTCCAATGTACTAATATGTTTATAATGTATTTATTATAGATACCATAACTTGAAGTTAGAATATATTAAAACCTTTTGGAAAGATTCAAAGATACAGAGAATAGACTGATGATTGACAGAGAAGAGGAGAGTTTGGGAATGGGGTATAAAAAGAGAAAGGATTAAGAAATACAAATTGGTGGTTACAAAATAGTCACAGGGGTGTAAAATACAGTACAGTGTATAGGGAATTAGTCAATAATATTGTAATAATCATGTATGGGGTCAGGTGGGTACTTAAAATGTTGAGGGGAGGACACTTTGTAAAGTATATGATTGTCTAACCACTATGCAATACACCTGAAACTAATAAAAAATGTAAACTGCAATTTTTAAATATTTTTTTAAAGAGAGAAAGGAAGAGGGAAATTTGATACAGACACAGAGAAGAAGGCCATGTGAGATAAGGACAGAGACTGGACTGATGTGGTTATAAGCCAAGAAATGCCACAGTCCCAGAAGCTGGAAGAAATTCTTCCCTAGAGCATCCTCTGTAGGAAGTATGGCCTAGCTGAAACCTTGATTTCAGACTTCTGGTCTTCAGAAATATATGAGAATATATCTCTGTGTGCTTTTTAAAATGATAATAAAATAAATAATAAAAATAAATACCTGATTATTCTTTTAATTTGCATCTCTCTGATGATTAGTGATGTTGAACATTTCTTCATATGATCCCACTTCTAGGAATATACCCTAAGAAGCCCGAAACACCAATCAGAAAGAATGTATGTACCCCCATGTTTGTAGTAGCACTATTTACAATTGCTAAGATCTGGAAACAGCCCAAGTGTCCATCAGTGGACGAATGGATAAAATAGCTGTGGTACATATACACAATGGAGTACTATGCAGCTGTAAGAAAGAAAGATCTATTTTCCTTTGAGATGACATGGAGGGACCTGGAAAGTATTATCCTAAGTAAAACAAGCCAAACAGAGAAAGACAAGTATCATATGATGTCACTTATTTGTGGAATATAATGAACATAACAGTCTGAGGAATGGTATAGTCCCAGAGAAGTGGAAGTGGGGTACAGACTGACAATCCCCAGAAGAGGGGTTGGTGGGGGAGAGATAAACCACAGAACTTATATGCATGTATGCATGAACAATGGACATGGACAACAAAGCTGGGGACAGGGCAGGGGGGGGGGGGGCTGGAATCAGTGGGGGAAAAGGAGACGCATCTGTAATGGACAAACCTTCAAGTTCGTGGATTCTTTCTTCTGCCTCCTCAAATATGCTATTGACCTCTTCTGGTGCATTGTTCTTTCAAATTTTGTACTTTCTGACTACAGAATCTCTAGTTGGTTCTTTTTTATTTTCTTCATTAATTTTAAAGGGAGAGGGAGAGAGAGATAGAAACATCAATGAGAGAACATCGATTGGCCACCTCCTGCATGTCCCGCACTGGGAATTGGGCCCACAACATGGGCATGGGCCCTGACCAAGAATCGAACCAGTGACCTCTTGGTGCATGGGTAGACAGTCAACCACTGAGTCACACTGGCTGGCTAGTTGGTTCTTTTTTATATCTACTTGTTAATATTCCCTGTTTGATGAGAACAGTTTGATTCCCTGTTCTTATACTTTCCTGTAATTCTTTTTTAATTTTTTGGTACATGCCCCTAGTGGGAACCAAACCCAGGACTCTCTGGTCTGCAGGCCGACGCTCCAATTGCTGAGCCAAACTGGCCAGGGCTCCTGTAATTCTTTATATGTAGTTTCCATTAGTTCTTTGAACATACTTAAATAGCTGATTTAAAATTTGTTTAGTCAGTCCAGTGTCTGAACTTCTCCATAGTTTCTGTTAATTATTCTTTTGTTTTTGATGTGGATAGATCATACACTTCTGTTTGCATGTCTCCTAATGTCCAGAAAACTGGACATCAAATGACATAATGTGACAACTTTTGCTTGTTTATTTTTTGAAATAATTTTGTAGAATCTATATGCTTTATCTTATGTGACCATTGACATGCTTGTTTGTCCATGTTAGTGGTCAGATGAGACAGAGAGTTACTTAAATTCCTGAAACCAATAAATCTCTCAGTTTCTTAGCAGATGGGTTTAGTGTGCATGTGTGTGCGTACCTTCAGCACTCACGGAGTAGTGTACAACTCACCTTAGCCTCCACTTTCTGCTTGCACAGAGACTCCAGGTTAGGTCAAGCTAAGAGCCTAGGGCCTTCTCAATTATTTCCTGTGCATGGATACAAGTCTGGGCGTGGGCATAATTGCAAATATGCCTGTGGCATTTTCGACTTTAGGAATATGTTAGAGCTTTGCCAAATTCTCTATGAGCATCTTATTCCACAGCTTTTTATTTAAAAATTTTTCTTTAGCCTATTATTTTTCCCAGTCATCATTTATCTCCTCAGGCAGTCATATGTCAAACTATAGTCTCTTATAATTCTTGAAAATGCAATCCCCCACATGTTTATTTTCTACAGACAAGCTTTGAGTCTAATATAATAAAAACAACTTTTTTAAGAGGACTCTGGAGAACTACCAGGCAGATCAAGGACAATTGCTTGGGAATGGGCATTTGAATAAGCTCCAACCCTATTCCCTTCCCACAGAGGATGTTGGGCTGCTGATTGCACCATGATTGCTGTTTTGCAAAGTCACTGTGGAGAGGAGAAAGGGGATGGAAACAGGACTAGTAAAACACCACAAAACTTGCTGTTGTTATAAAAATTCAGCCATGTTTTTTCATGAATAAGGACGCCCTGAATTTCTGCAAGGATTTGATTAAGTTCTAGAGTTCTGAAAGTTAACCATGCCTTATCAGTGTTCTCATTGCTTTTATGATGGAGAGAACTTTAGAAGGTTTTCATGTTGTCATTTACATTTACAGCATCTGTCTTGAATTATTTATAAAGCTAAGTACACTTGGTAATGGTGAGGCCTATTGCAACTTGTATTTTATCTATAAATCTAAAACAAATATAACTGGTAGTGGTTGAAAACCATAGTGACGAAATTCACAGTATCGTAATAGTTTCTCTTCTCTATTTTGACATCAGTATTGCTGTTTTCTTCCATCATCCGTTCCCTGTTCTTCTTATCTCCTGCTAGTCCAGTGATGTGCTCTATTTCCATTTCGCTAGGATCTAAGAACTTTGTGGTCTTCTCTTTTATAAATTGCCATCATTTTCTATAAACCTGGTCTGTTGGGAGGAAAAGTCATTTCATTGAATGTCCTGGTTTCCAGAAATAGTCTTCCATGTCTCTGTTTTGTGATAGCAACTTAATCTCCCTGAGAATATTAAGAATCAATTACCCTTTGGACCATTTCCTTAGACTTCCATGTTACCACTTAAACAATCTTGTTTGTATAAGCCTTCGTCCAGCCATCTATGCCATCAATCACAGGCCTTGTGTTAATATCCAAAGTTCAGATCACATTCTCTTCCAAACGGTATAGACAACCTAATGTACTATCTAAAGGATAGATGTTTTCTGATCTTTAGGAGGATTGCACTTCACCCATGTCTTCAGAGTCACTGCTGTGTTAGGCTGGGAAAAGGTAAGTTTTCATATACCTTATGCTGGAAAAAACCACACATGAGCTAGACCCATTTTTTGTTGTTGTTGTTGTTGTTTTTATTTTTATTTTTTTTATCCTCACCCGAGGACATTTTTCCATTTTTTGTTCAGGTAGAGTAGGAGGGGGAGAGAGGAACAGAGAGAGAGAGAAACATCGACGTGAAGGGACACATCGAGTGGCTGCCACCCGCACGACTGACCAGAGCCGGGGACAAACGAGGTACATGCCCTTAGCGGGAACCGAACCCGGGTCTCTCGGGACCGCAGGCTGACACTCTAACCGCTGAGCCAAACCGGCCAGGGCTAGACCCATGTTTTTTTCCTCTCTCTTTCAATAGCTGAAGGAGATGCAGAGAATCAGGTTTATATATATCATTTCCATTTAACAGTGGACCCCTACTACAAATTGATGATGTGGTAGACGCTAGATTAACAAGTTCATGGTGAGCAGTTAAAGTCGCAAAGGCTCTGGGGTTTTTTAGGAATTAGGTATTAATTTTTTATGGTCTTAGTATCAAGCCACGACTTGCTTTTCAAAAGAGGTCAGTGCAATGTAGCCTAAGGTCATATATGTTGACTTGAAAATTGAAAGAGGCCACTAAGGTTTGTGCTACCTTACTTTGTGGTGGGTAATAGACTTTACAACAAATTATCTTTTAATTTAGAGGAAAATTTTAATACTCCTGTTCCAGTTATTGATTAATACATAAAAAGCCACCTCAAAACTTAGTTGCAAATAGCAAAAGTAATTTACTTGACCCTTGGATCTGCAATCTGGACAAAACTCAGAGGGTGAAGAAAATGGCTTATCATTGACCCATTTGTGAGATGGAGTGGCTCAACTGGGGTGGAAGGACTCACTTTTAGGATAGCTCACACATGTCACTGACCAGCTGGTGCTAACTGGAACTCATCCACGGCCCCTCCATGGAGTTGCTTGAGCTGCCAACTAAAGGGAATTTCTCTTCTCCGTATAACATTTTAGTAGATGACCAATCTGTTTCATTCCTTTAACCTAGTGATCTTCATAGATAGCTGAATGATTAAGCATTCTTTTATCAGTATGTTTCTGTGGTTTATTGTGAGAATTACAACTAAATTTTTTTCTAATAGTTAATTGCTGCCACTTTGTTTTTACATTTCCTGAATGCCATTATTTTTATTAAAATTAGGGAAAACAAATTAATTGCAGCCTCTTTCATTAACTCCGATGTAAAAAAACAAGCATCATAATTTTTCAGGATGCTAATGCCCTCTCACTAATCCATTTTTAATTCTTACTTAAGAAACAGACTCCAAGTCTTCCAGGATGGTATGGATAAAAAGTAATTGAAGAAGTTAACAAAATAGACTTATTGCTATTATGATTCCCAGAGTCTTCAAACACCAAAGCTTCCCAGGAAAGTGTTGGCATTTCAACTTAATTAATAGAGTGTCATTTATAGGCCCAGTCTTTAATTAGCAACCAACAGACTATAAACAACACTTCCAGCTTCTTAGGCCATCATATTACATCCTGAACCCAAGGTGATGATAATTATAACAGTGTTTGACCAAAAATCAGCATTATATTCTTACTCCTTTACCTAACACCATAGGAATCCTCAGATATCTACCAATAAAGGATAAAGACAACCTGAAATACTATAATTATATAAGCAGGCAATATGCTCACATAAAAATACTTTTACTTCTCCATCTGAGCTTTGTATATCTAGCTATTATTATAAGCCCAGAAGCAAGGAGGGGTCATGGGGATTAGTTGTGAGAAGAATTGTAAGATAGATGACCCAGGGTAAGTTAATACTTTTTTTAAGTGCATATGAAGTCTATTTCCCTTGGAAAGGAAGACACTAAACTGACTCCAAAGCAAAAAAATAATTCAAGATAATTTGCTTATTTAAATGTCTCAGCTTCTGTGTATGTCTAAATATTCTAATGTTGCATCTCAAGGTTCTACTTTTTCTCCTTTAGTGTCCTTTCCTTAGCCTAAAATACCTGTTAAAACTAAACATTTTAAGACGTTACAACCCTGCAACCCATAGAATCAGGGTCTGGACTTGATTATTAGTCAAGACTACCATTAGACAACACATATTGGTTAGATAAAAACTAAGAAAAGTGACTGAGTTTTGCAAACAATCCCTTGTGTTTATTTTAGGTGTCTTGAGAAGAGGTTTATCTGCCTCAGCTATGCCAATGTTTTATATCTGCAAAGGTGTGTGTCAAAGGTATAAAACAAATCTATACCTAATAATGAATTTTGGAAATAAAGCCAAACAATTTATGATACTTTCTTGGAAAATATTTTATCTTAAAATTTATAAAAAGTGAATAATGTAGAATTATTCATTTGTCTGTTTCTAGAATCTAGAAATAAAATTTAACTAACCTGTTTATTTATTCATTCATTTATTTAATTTTAATTTTCAAACTTGTATCCTGTGACCTTGACAAATCAATTATGAGGTTTTTGATTCTTTTGTTTTGGGTAGATTCAAGTAGATTAGTCCTAAGTGTGTTAAGAAGATATCAACTCTACCTTCTGCTTTGTTGATACTTTCAAATGTATATGCTTTAATTGATATCAACGATGGCTTCAACTCCAAGATTGAGAATAAAACCTAACTCTTTGTTTATTGTATTTTATAATGAACTTCTCAGTTTAAAGAATAAATTCATAAACTGTTTTTTAGAGATAAACAAACCACTTTAAAAAAATGCAGTGTTTCTCGATGTACTTGGCCATAGGAATGAGACTTATCCTGTTAGTTATTTGAAAATCTTGGATTACAAAACAAATCTACTTACTAAGCAGAGCAGAAATGTGATCAGAAGTTTTAGGAAAAGAATTTGCACCTTAAACACTGCCCACGTGAATCTAACTCACACTAAAACTTTAAAGCTATTGACATATTTTCTAAATCTTACTGTTAAATTATGCTGACCAGCAACACAAGTCACTTGCTCTTATATAGAAATGATTTCTTGAAATATATTTGTAACTGTGCAATTGAGCTGAGTACTATTATCACTGCACCTAAAAACCTTTATTCTGTATATTATACGGATATTGCTTAACATGTCATATGAAATCATTAATTGTCTTTATTAAGAAAGCATCCAGGATTAACACTCTCAGGTCAATAAGAGATCAAAAATAATTTTCTGAAAAGTGTTTTAAAAAACCATGATGTTTAATTCAGTTACATATACAATTAAATGTATTCATGTGTAAGAGAACTGAATCACATAAATTGTCATCAAACAAAGAGAAGGAAAGTTGTATACATTAACAACAAACAAAAAAACACATGAAGGAAGTCAGTCAATGGAAAAGGGAACCATGTAAGAATGTGCTGTGTTTCCTTTTCCTCTTTCTCAGCAGGCTGATTTGCTGAAAACTATCAAGAAGAGCAGTTTTCCCTGGAGGAAACGGACTCAGTTATAATGGAAAGTAATTTCGGTTATTTATAGGTTCCAGCGAAGCCTTGTGAATTCAATACTGGCGTGTTTATCTCTGGGCAATGTTGTTGTTTTCCCCGCTGCTGGCATCTTCACCTTCCTTCAGCCAGAATTGCCCCATTTCCCTCTTTACGACTCCTCAGTGTGCTGGTATATTAATTTTATGAACAAGTTATGAATGTTGAAACTTGTTCATCAAACTCACATGCCAGTTACAAGTATTGAAAGATGTAACTGAGCATAATTCTCTCTGTGCTTTGGCTGCTAGAAAACTACAAGCTGATTTTGCCATTCAAATTTAAAAACTGTACTAAATTTCACGGCACACATTTCTGCGTTCAGGCTCGGACTGGTTTACCAGCACTCTATTGTTTCTATCCTGCTGATCTCTATGTTTCTCTAGCATAGATGTTTTTGCAATCCACCACGAATCCTTTTGAAAATATGAGAACCTTGTTTCAGTGTCTGGTTTGATAGCTGAAAATTTATTTTATTATTAATATTTCCCCTCCATTGTGCTTTTCATTTAACCAGGTCCAGTATATGACAGTAAATAATTGGCCTTACATGCTTAATTCTGATTACCTGATATGACTGAGATAAAGATATCTATAAATATCTGCTTTTAAATAATAAAGAATATCTGAAATATTAAAATAAATAAACTGCCTTTACTTACAATTAAAATGCACATCACAGTTATAGAGCAAACATTTAGAAATTAAAAAGAATATACGCTCCTACCAATAAATTTTAAAATTTTATAATTCCTTAGTGCTAGCTGCTATTGCAAGCCCAATCTTAAGAAAAAAGCTTTGATTAAAAATTCTCTGACTGCCCTGGCCACTTTGGCTTAGAGTACCAGAGTTGTGGGTTCAATTCCAGTCAAGGGTATGTACCTCAGTTGTGGTTCAGTCCCTGGCCCTTGTTGGGGTCGTGAGGGAGGCAACCAATCTATGTGTCTCTCTCACATCAATGTTTCTCTCTTTGTCTCTCCTTCTCTCTCTCTTTCCCTCCCACTCTAGCTGAAGATAAATGAAAATATATCCCCGAGTGAGGATTAAAATAAATTTTCTGACTTATTTTGAAATCCAAATATGTAATTCAAATTTATCCCCAAGGTCTACAATTTGCTTTGGACATTCAAATGCACTAGTTTGGGATATTTCAATTTAAAAAATAACACATCTCTTCTTATAGTGTTTGGTACTAAAGTATTTCCCTGCATGTCTTAATAATCTCTCTGTGTCTCTCTCTCTGTCTCTCTCTCTCTCTCTGTCAGTATCTGAAGCAGGAAAAAAATGAAAAAGTACACGGAAATATCCTTTTGCTGACAGAATAAGATCATCTGTGATTTACTCTCTAATCAAATGACATGATTGTGTATTATAGTGCTTACAACTCTCAAAAAGAAAGAAAATGTTTCTCAAAACAGAACAAATTTTATTTGTCCAATTATCTCTTGTTAATCTATATTTCTGTTTAGCAAAAGGGGGGATGATCAGATCCCATTGTTTTTAAGGGAATGAGATCTACAAACATATTCATTCCTGAGCTGTTAACTGTAGAATCATGTAGATACCCTGATGTATATCTTTAACAATATTCCAAGTACGATGTCCCAAGTTTAACACAGAATGCTTTATAACTACTTTGTGAACAGCCCTTGGTATACTAGCTACTTCATGAGGTTACCCATTGTTATCTGGCTGCAGAGGCCTGTTGTCCATTTTTATTTTTTACATGCCACCAAAAGGCTAATAAGACAGACTTGTTATTTACAATGTAACGCAAAGGAAATTTGCCAAACTAGTCACCAAATGGAATTATGCATACTATTCGATTTGGATTTTCAGATGGAATTTGATATGCACTGAACCCACACTTAGGGACTATTAAAGGTATTAACTGCATTTACTTACAAGAGATCAATCGACAATGCACATTTGCATTGCATCTTCCTTCTGGTTCCATCTTATGCTACATTAATTTGATATGATTTTAGTCATATTTAAAGAGTTTTATCAATTTAAAAAAATTAAATATCTTAATTTTGGTTACTAGTCTCTAATTACATCCCCAGAGAAGTTATTAAAACACATATATTTTTAATAACTTTGAAGAGATGAGATAGTTTCTATAATAAGATAATACTCATGGTAGATAAATAATAAATGCTTTCCAAAATCATTTTTTGGACAGATGTTTCTCTTTCATTAAAATCCTGTAGATTTGTGTCAAACTTAGATCTATTTATTGTCTTTAATTAGTAGACATCATTTAGCACACACACATGTATGCATGTAGATATACAAATACACATACATAACTATATGCATGCCTACATATGCAACTATAACAAATACATACACATATCAATTAAAGCTAAATTGTTCAAACAATTGAATTGAGTAGAAATTTAACTTTCATGTTCCAAGGCTGCTGATTCTTTTGAGTATATTCCTTGTTAGAATGCTCTGTTTTCCAACATTAATTAAATTGCAAAAAGCAACATAAAAGTTTTCTAATTTACCAAAATACGTTGCAGTTTTATTTTGGATATTTGAGCATCTGAGCAATTACTATCGATGTCTTTCAAACAATTAACTATTTTCTCTTCTCCCATTAGTGAATTTTAAAGTCAAATTTTAAAATGCTGCTCTGTTATCTGATAAAATATGCATTTAATTATAAAACAGAATTTATCAAATATAAATATGCATAATTTTTATGCCATCACTATTTGTAATATTGTATAAAATACTTTCAATATACAGCACGATATAAATTTTACTACATGAATTCATCAAGTGCCATGATTGTAAAGGTAATTTTGTAACTTATATACTATTAGTTTGACAAATTAACATTTATGACAAAAAAGATAAGAATTAGCATTTTAAGTAACAGTCACATTGTGAAAAGACAAAATTCTTACACTGTATATTAACTGCACGAGTCTACTCAGGCTGTCATAACAATTTACCACAGACTGGGTGGCTTAAAAAAACAGAAATTTATTTTTTCACAATTCTGGAGGCTGGAATCCACGATCAAGGTATCAGCAAGACTGATTTCTTCTGAGACCACTCTCCATGGCTGGAAGAAGGCCCTGAACTCCCAGGGCTGCGTGGGGTCTACCCCTGTACTTGTTTATGTCCTAATTATCTCTTCTTATAAGAACAACAGCCATATCGGTTTAGGCCCCACACTAATGACTTTAACGTAATTACGTCTTTAAGAACCCTATCTCTAAATACAGTCACATTCTGAGGTACTAGGGATTAGGATTTTATCATTATAAATTTCGGAGAACACAATTCAGCCCATAACATTAACATCGATAAGTCACATTTTAATCCAAGGTCAATTTAAACATATGCTTAATTTTAAGCACTTTTTCAATATAGCTTATGAGCACTGATTTTGCTGATCTAACTATTACTGCTCATCTCTACTGAGAAGATCAAGGAAGTAGTGAAACTCTTCAATAGTTTATTTGATGAAATTCCAGGTTTTAAGGTGAAATATATGGAACAGTCAGTGAGCAAATTAAAGTGAATCATGTAATAACTTAAAAGTTATATTTCACCAATATCTTAAATTTTAGGTTACCTTTGAAAAGATCAAGATTTTATATTTCTTGTATTATATTATTTTTGTCCTTTACTTGCTATAAATTATTAATATATATATATAACATGTGTATATAATGTATGTATAAAATGTTTATATACACATATTTATACATGTTTTATGTGTATGTATTATATTCAGGTATGATTTATAGATAAACATAAAAAATATATATCTTATATGCCTATGTCTGATATATGTGTACATTGTGAAATTTCCCTTTACTACATAATTCTACTTTGCTTTCTTTGTAAATTATTTTTAAATCCAAAGTAATATATGCATATTTCTATGTTCATTAGGACGCACTAGAGCAAAATATCACACAAATGAATACAGTTTTATTCAGAACTCAGAGCAAAGTACCTGTTGATGAGCTGGTACTTCATAAACACTTACTACATAATTATGTATTATGTGGATAAAACACTAAATGGATGAAGCATTAGAGAATAATTATTTTCAAACTAAAACAACCTAATTAATAGTATCTGGATCCTGGAGTGAGGAAACTGAAACAAAACCCACAGCCTAACCACCAAATCTTTGGTGGTATTTATTGCAGTTACATAATTAGGCTTTCTTGATGTTTAAAACAGCCAAATTAGGGAAAAATTTTTGCTACTTACCTAAACTCAGATCTTAAACCAGCACATATTTCCCTAGAAGTTTGTTGTTGTTGTTGTTTTCTTTTGGGGGAGGGAGTGCCTTTAGAGACATATCAAGTAATTATTTGATAAAATCAAAAGTTTCTAGGTATTGGTAGTCGGACTTATACCTGACTTATTTGACAGAGTAGAAAAAAGAGAATGTGGAAATGAAACCATGCTAAATACAGTGATAGAGGTGATAAAATAAAGGGGATGCAGTGGTGATCAAAAGACACAACACAGAGCTCTTACGTTGTATGTTATATTTTCTAACAATTGCAAATATAAAGAAAGATGTAATCCCAGAGCCCATCAATAAGAAAAAGAGAAGAGTAATCTGATCCCAGAACCTCCTATACAGAAAGATTTATGGATGGATACTAAGGATGTCATCAATAAACTAAACATTTCATTGTGGAAATAAAATGTTGATGTGAAGAGTAACAAGTAAATTACCTAATGTTACTCTTCCAGATAACAGCAGTTATAGGACAAAAAAAACAATTCTCCTTGTTAACCAAGAAAGAAGCTGAAGCTAAAAGAGAAATAAAAACCATTCATTCATTTGAAGTCTGAGATGACAATCAAGAGACACAGATTCAAGTAGCAACCTGAAATGTGCTTTGGGAAGAACAAAGAAAGGTGGATTTTATAAGGGCTCGGGTTGCATGTGCAGTCTTAAATTTGGTCCTCTCAAGTAAATTAAGGATTCTGGTTAATTGTGATTGATTAGCTTTTTGTTTTTATTTTTATTTTTCCTTTATTGATTTTAGAGAGAGAGGAAGTGAGATGGAGAGACAGATAGAAACATCAATGAGAGAGAACATCAATTGGCTGCCTCTTACAATGCCCCCACTGGGAATTGGGCCCACAACCTGTGCATGTGCCCTCACTGGGAATCAAACTGGAGACCTCTTGGTGCATGGGTCAATGCTCAACCACTGAGCCACACTGGCCAGACGTGATTGGTTAGTTTTAATATGCAAACACAAGATGTTGGTTGGCAAAAGAGATCGCTCCTTTCAAAGTAAAAGTGAATGGTCTGGTATTAAGTGGAGGAGATAAGGTTTTTAAGTAGCTTGAAAAGTTTACAAGTTCATGGGGAAATGTGCTGGGTGGAACTCATGTCAGACAAACTTGGTCATGGCCTCCTGGCTCCATTTTTGTTTCCTTGACATAAATGATCCTGCTTTGGCAATCCCTTTCACATCTTAGTACAATACCAGTGATAGAACCACTTCAAAAGAAAACGGTTCCATGTCTGGTATTAGCTTTAACTTAAGATAAGGAACTCAAGGTTTGGTCTGTGGGGATGAGGAAAATGTTGGAGGCAATCCTAATGTGCAGAGAAGGTTGAGAGCCCTTGCTTGGGGTCTCCACTTTTATTGTCCCCTTCAAACCCCTTTTACATTTAAAAAATAAGTTCCTTCTTCAAAATCAGTTTTCCATTTACTGCATCTTCTAGAGTGTTTAAGATAAACTCACAGTTCTTCTACCTCTTACCTAAAGGTTGATTGAGATCAGGATACCTTCCTTGAAAAAAGATATTTTTCATGTGGAATGTGGCTTCTTTGGTTATTGCATTTAAAGGTCCCTTGTAGGACAAAACGCTCCCTGCCCAGGTGGGTGACAAATGCAGTACCCCCTACTTCTTTTAACCCCCCTAAAAAACAATGTGTTCTCACAAAGGCTAAATCTTCACTAACAACTGAAAATAATCAGAGTAAAAATGAGGATCCCCAAATACATATTCTATTTTCTCTTTATTAACTTTAATTGAATCGTCACCATGTCCTGATTCTTCATCTTCCCTCTGGTCGTCTCATCTCCACTCCCCTCCTGGTTTTCATATCCTCTGTTTTGAGTCATTGGCATCCTTAGCTTGCTCCCTGGCTTCAGACTTCTGAACATCCCTAGACATCCTGCTGTTTCCGTTTCTGCCTCTCCCTCCTTCTTCCTTGTCTTTCACATGAGTCATATATTTTGGTCTCTGTGATCCAACGCAGCTGTTTTGTTGTCAACCCCATCAAACATGTTGAACCTCTAGGTCTCAGTAACTGAAGACCTCATTCAACAGGGGCTGAGGTGATGCTCAGTAATGGCAGCCATAGAGATGTTGGCTCCAGTGATGAGACCAATACAAGGGCACTAAGGAAGTGCGACCCAGGCTCCGCGTGATAGTGCTGAAAATCATTTTCCAAGATGGTGAAAATTAATAATGTCGAGTTATTTTATGTTTACATGTGTTTATGAAAAATCTGGAAATTGTTCACTATTTTGTCAAGTTTTTACTCCCAAACTAGACCTTTGCATATACCCGTGCATTCTCTTTGACTCTCATTTAGACAATACATCAAATAGGAAGAAAGAGTCAACAGAAATGAAGTAGAGACAGATGTATTTTGGCCTGATGTATCTCTACTAGGTGCATATCCTGAATTAAGGCCAATATAAATTGTTTAGTGAATAATCATTCAACCATTCAAAATACCTACCAGGTAAATTATGATATTCCTTCACCATGATTTATATTATGAGTATATACTTCCTTTTGAAATTTATTGTACTTACTAAAACATTGAAGATGTATCATCCAGTAGAAAAAAGAGCAAAGATCCAGAAAAACTCAATATATTAAACTATTCTGGTCCTAAGAATGACTTCATCTGTACAATAAGATAGTGGAAACTATTGTGAATATTTTTCAAACACCAGGTCAAAGGGATTAAAGGAACTATAAAAAAAATATACAAATTGTAGTAATTATTGATGATAAACCTTATACTATCACTATGTGGTCATCACACACAGTAGAGAGTTGTGTTTAAAAATAAGTTAATAAGCTTTGGCTCTCTCTGGCTGTATGAGAGAAAGAGAACTACATTTTATTAAGCATTGCATTTGTTTTCTATTGCCACACAAGAAATTACCACAAATGTAGTGGTTAGAAATGACATACATTTTTTATACCACAGTTCTATAGTTCAGAAGCTTGGGTTGGCTCCTGGGTCCTTTGTTTAGCATTACATGAACTGGAAACTTCAGAGGGCGAATCCAGTTCCAAAGCTGCTCTAGGTTGTTAGCCAAATTCTGTCCTCAAGATCTTAGTACGGAGATCCCACTTCCTTGACTGCTGTCAGCTGGGAACTACTCTTCTCTCTAGAGCTCCTCCTCCCCCAATTCCTGGTTCTGTGGCCTGTTCCATCTTTAAGGCAGTGAGGAGGCATCAAATTCTCCTGCACCTTGAATTTCTAATGTTTTGTTGTTGTTGTTGTTATTAGCTGGAACAAATTGTGATTTTTAAAGAGTTCACCTACTTGAGTCAGACCCACCTGGATAATCTGATTATTTACAGGTCAACTGAATTTTATCTTTATTGACATCTGTGAAATCCCTTTAGAACAGGCCCTAGTTTCAGGTTTGGTTCAATAAACAAACATCAGAATCTTGGGGTGAGCTTTATCGTCAGAATTTGGCCTTCCCTAAACATTTACTACTTGAAAGACTGTTAAATATGTAGTTCAACACCTAAAAACAAAGACAATACCAAAGTAAATGTTATCAATGTCTTTAGTATATGAGAAAATTGAGACATTTATTGAATTAAATTTATTTTTGCCTCAGATTAGTCTATTTAACTGAATCTTAATTTATTCCCAGCCATATCTGTTTATACATTGTGAGGCTCCTTGTTAAATCAAATTGCAGGTATTGCCAAATAAACAAGTATTTAGAAGAAAATAAACATAGGTATTTGAAAACTGACATCTTTACTAAGTTGCAAAATATGTCTATATTTAAAATGAATAATTCTAATAAATATTTTCATAATAGAAAAGTGAAAAAAAACCAAGAACCTACAGAGATAATTTTTTGCTCAGCTCTTTTCCATTGTCTGCAGTTTTGTAACCTGATAGTGTTTGTTCAAATGCTGAAGCCTTGGTTCTAAGTCTTTTACTTCTTAATTGTGGTTTCTCTCCATGGGTTTTATGTTATACAGGACTAGTTTCAATTTACTGGCTTGTGACATTTTCAGATTTCAAGCACCCAGTCAGTTTTGAAAGATTAGAAATTTAAGCTTCTTAATGTTTCCTGCAAAAAGGTTTTATTAAAATGAAGCTGGAAACATTGCTTCAAATTCTTTTTTAGAGTATAGATCTTTAGGTATCTCTAATGTAACAATGCATTTTTATTTCCTTATCTAAATTTTAAATGTGTTTTAAAATAATTTAAAAAATTACTTGAGATGTTTTGATATTTGATTCTTCTTACTTATATCGAATTTAACTGAAGAATTTGTATAAATATATGAACCAGTGAGGAGAACAGAGAGGGCAAAAGAGTTAATTACTTTACCTAAATCAGTCTCTCTAAATTTAGTGTTTATTAGGTTTTGTTGACTAATTTGATCAGAAATGTATTTCTTGCTTTGTATGTGATAGATTGTTGTTGTTTTTTATTTGTTTTGTGTGTGTGACTTCTTTTTAGTTGTCATATCTCCTAATTGAGGAAGGCACAATGTCAGAAAAGTCATCAATTGTAACTTTATACATCTATAACTCTTATTTGAAACTGGACAACAAATGGACCAGGCCACCTAGCATTACTTGAGTCAATTAAACAAAGACAAGTTTGAATCATATATGAGCATTTATTTCAATATTGCTGGCATTATGGGAGAGCAGCAGGTCATCCTGTAAAAATCTACTCTGAAACCCCTGGATAGCCGGACGCTTTATACTGAGTAGCTATGTGGGGAAGGGCAGGTAAGCAAAAGGAAAAAAAAAAAAAAATGGGTCAAGTGGTTACAGACTATTACAGTAAAGGGGAAGAAATGTAGGATGGGGATTGCAAAAGGTGGTCACCAGTGTCACCTCTGGGTTCCATTGCTCTTATAGCAAGGTTGTTAATTTTCGATGATGTCAAGCAGTTCCCTTTTGTTCTCAGATAAGGACAATGAACATCATTCCTGAGGTGAACTCCCAGAGCATACAGATCCCAGCCAAGTCAGAATAGGTTTTCTTGATCAAAACAAAGCAATCACAATTAACAGAGCAAGGATGATTGACATTTCTTATAATTATGGCCAGTATCCCACTATGACTAGTTCTCTATTATTCTTTCCTGCCTCTTTCTTATTGAATGTATACTGTTTGTAATCATCAACACAATCTAGTTTAGAATCTATGTATCTGCTAAAGTTTCCTGTTAGCAATCAACCTCAGCTCTTATATCCTATGCCAGGCAACTATGTGTGTGTGTGTGTGTGTGTACTATTTATAGATACAAATGTACATATGCATGTATATATAATATTTATATGTATGAATG
The DNA here is from genome assembly GCF_014108415.1 of Molossus molossus. Taxonomy (NCBI): domain Eukaryota; kingdom Metazoa; phylum Chordata; class Mammalia; order Chiroptera; family Molossidae; genus Molossus; species Molossus molossus. The sequence continues at coordinate 22,896,498 of NW_023425366.1, read as the reverse complement.
AATGTGTGTATGTGTATATATCATGTCCACATTATTTTTTTCCAGAAATTTTATTTCAATGCAATACAAATTATTTTCAGTTTGGTTTTTCACTTAGCATATTTTTTTTGTGATTTATGTTTGCTGTTAGATGTATTTATGCTGTGTTCCTTTTTATAGCTGAGTAGTATACCATTGCATTAATATGTTATACTTTGTTTACCCATTAATCAGTTGATGTGTATTTAGATGTATCCAGTTTTTTCCTACGGACATTTGTTAAAAGTCTTTGTGTGGATACAGTTGTTAATATTGCTTGGGCAGGCATCTAGGAGAATAATCCAGGATCACATACAGTTATATTTAACCTTAGGAAACTGTTAAACTGTTTTCCACCTGGTCTGTATATTTTATGTTTCTAGCAGCAATATATAGGGGTTTTGTTTTCTTCAAATTCTTACCAACACTTGGTATTAACAGTTTTGGATTATAGCCCTTCTGGTGACTGATAGTGCTGTCTCATGTTGGTTTTAACATGCATTTTTCTAATGTATAGTGATGTTGAATATCTTTTAATATAAATAGACATTTGTGTATTTTTCTTTCTTGCAATGTCTACACAAATCTTTGCCCATTTTTTAATTTGGTTTGTTTTCTTTATAGTATCCCGGTGAGCCTAACCTCATCACAATGGTCCTTATCAGAGAAAGACAAGAAAGTCAGTGAGAAAAGGTGATGACGGACACCTCCCAGTGGGAGGGATTCCATTGCTTGGAGTGGACTGAGGGCAAAAGAATGTTGGCTGCCTCCAAAAGCTGTTTTTATTTCCCCTCAGGAGTGTTTCCTAAACAGTGGCCACAGACCATTTGCATCAAATCACCTGTAATTCTTATTTTAAAATGAACTGAGATCCACCCATTTAAACCCCATCAGTGGGTATGGATGGTACGGAATTCAAATTCTGTTGTTTTAAAAGCACCCACGTGATTCTCATGCACACTTAACCTCTTCGTACCCTTCTCAAGAAAGCTCATTCTTAATCCTCTGCCTGTAACATAGAGGTCAACTTCCAGTCTTGTGCTGGTGAGAGAAGCCAACAACTGGGGATAGTTCTTAACTCTTGTCTCTCAGATCTCAGACATTCTACTTTGTATTCTTTTTAGTGCACGGGGGGGGGGGGGTGTTATTTGACTTGTCATATCTGATGTCAACACCTAAACTCAGGCTTTCATTGTGAATATTGACTATTGAGAATTTCAAGGGAAAGGGGAAAAAAAAGTGAATTGCAATTTTCCTCAGAGTAGCTGTTTTCTACTAGTTCAAATGTGGAGACTCAGCTTCATAGTTCATGACATTATGAAGTAGTTAACCAAAGTAGCAGGTGTAATTTTGTTTAAATTTTAAAGACCCATCATAATTGTCCTTTTTCCTAAGTTCTGAACCTAAGGTTTCTGACTGAACATCTCAGCGACTGCTCCTTGAAAAAAGTATTCAGAAAAGTAAAAGCCTATAAGGTCTTATTCACACTGGTCCAAGGATTGAGTCTAAATAGGAACCATGGACTGTGTTCATTCAAAACTATTCTTAAAACTCATTGATAAATATAATAAGTGGGCAGGGCAAGATCATATAATAATTCTGCATTATTTAAGATTAAGTTTACTTGTGAGTGATTATCAAAATATCCACAGTTTTAACAACATAAGGAAAAGAAATAAGCTGTTTTTTATTACTCATTGTTATGTATAGCTTTGCCACTTGGAGTTCTATGAAAGCTATTAAGTCTACATTTCAGCTAGCAGGAGGAGAAAGGAATGAAAAACAACTCATTTATGTTCCCTTTGAGAGCAAGTTTTATTCAGCATTTCCACTAAAATTTCCTTGACCAGAACTTAACCACATTGTTAAGTTTAAAAAATGTGGGCTCAGCCTGGCCAGTGTGGTTCAGTGGCTGAGCCTCCATCTATGCAGCAAAAGGTCACTGGTTCAATTCCTGGTCAGGGCTCATGCCCAAGTTGAGCGCCAGATCCCCAGCGGGAGGCGTGCAGGAGGCGGCCAGTCAATGTTCTCTCTCGTAGATGTTTCTATCTCTCTCTCCCTCTCCCTTCCTCACGCTCTAAAAATCAATAAAGAAAAAAATAAAAAAAATAAATGTCAGCTCCCCCACCTCAATATTTGGCCATTTATGCACAAAATTTTTAAAGACTTAAAAGAAAGGGGAGAAAAAAAGGAATATTGGGGCATAACTATGAGTTTCTATGAAAATTGTGATCTTATAATCATTACTATAAAAATATCTCCTTTATTACCATTTGATTTACTGAACTAAAAAAAAAGAAAAAAAAGTATGATTAATTTGCGATATGTAAAACATCCTAACATTGGCTACACTTTTATCTTTGGCTTATTTTGTGATTTAGCTTTCAATTCAGGACAAAATCTTTATATTTCTTATTCTTAAATGTAATACAGATATGGTTATAAAACTCCAAGAGTAAATTGGTTTCCTTCAACCTGAGTTGCTAACTCAGACAAATGTTTTTTTAATGCCAATTATGTCCTGTATGAAGTAGTTACTTCCCATAGTTTCTACTAGTTATCTTCATAAACATCAGGATGCTTTGCTTTCTTTGAATTAGAGTCACTCCTTCAGCCTGTGTGCTCGAGAATTCCTCAGGCAATCATCTTCAAAGTTTTTCCTCTGCTCGATGGATTGTCTGCACGGCATTTCACAGAGCCGGTGCTCGCTCATTCTACGGACCTAACAAAGTTCTTTCTGCAATTACCCGGCAGACAGCCTGAAGCCAGGCAAAGGCTTTCCATTTGAAACCTACTGGAAGTTGAATTTTCACTTAGAAACACATCAGAGAGTTGCAACTTAATCTGAAACCTATAATATTATAACCAAAAAAAGATAATGAATCAACTTCTAAAGAAATTGGCAGAACAAAGCTTATATTTCAAATATGATAGAAATAATGATCATATCACTCAGCCAAACAATTATAATAAAATATTAATCTCTTGATTTTTTTGTCTTTGTTGGCAGAATTTCTAATCTTCGACCAATTTATAATAAAGCCACCTCTAGTACTTCACTATTAATAAAATGGTTTTCAGTCAAATGCTATTTTTATGTTCTTAATACAAAACTATAAAAGTAAAAAACTACATTTAAATTAAATATACTTTTGATAGAAAAAGGTGTATCTTTAAATTTAAAATATTCATCTAATTTAAAGCACACAAGTTCATTTTTTAAAATGACATAAATACAGGAACAATTCTCATGTATATCTTATATATTAAATGGTCAAAAATGATGGCTAAATAAAATGCAAATTAATAAATAGCATATTAAAAAGTATTATTTTTACATAAGACATTCTCTAAAGTGATAACTGCTTGTGAATTTTAATCAAAACACTTTCACATTTAATTTCACCAAAAATTGAAGTTTGGTGTGGCTGGTGTGGCTCAGCAGTTGGACCATCGGCCTATAGACCAGAGAGGCCCGGGTTTGGTTCCTGCTAAGGGCACGTACCTCGGTTGCAGTTTGTCCTGGGCCCTGGTTGGGGTCATGTGGGTGGCAGCCAGTCGATGTGTCTCTTAAATCAATGTTTCTCACTCTCTCTTCCTCCCTCTCTCCTTCCTGCTCTATCTTAAGATAAGTGCAAAAATGTGAGGATTAAAAAAAAATTGAAGTTTATGTTTGTCTTTTATAATTATGATATGCTAATTTCACTTAAGTGTCTTTTTTTTTAATATACAATATGGATTCTTTCTGCAGTCCCAAACACTTTTATTAATATAAACACAACATTATTTTTATATGGCCTCATTATTAGGAAATTAGTGAAAAGTGAATATTTATTTTAAAAGAAAATAATTATTTTTTCTCTTCTGTCTTTCCCAGACCTTTGCCTTCTTTGAGAACTTGAACAACACTGAATGATGAATGGAGACGTGATAGATGTTGGTGGTACACAAGCACTCAGGGCCTTAGATGATCACTCTGGGAAAAAGGGTGTGTTGGAGACAGTTGCAACCACAACAAAGCAGCCAGGAAAAACATCAGTGTCATGGAGAGATGATCCAACTCCGCAGCTGGGACTGTGTTTTCTATGCAATTTTATTCTGCTTATCCCTTCCAAAAACTTCGTGTATAATATATTGTAGGAAGAAACTCATGAAGGGTAGTTTACATATCAGAATTATCCAACATTAAATTTGAAAGATGTCTGAATTGTTTTGGGAGAGGGGAGGACTCCAGCTTACCCAGGCTACTCAGACACTGAGGACAGTCAGAAGAGATGGGCTGAAATCAGCACTGGTGTGGGGTAGCCCCGGGCTGGACACTCCAGGTGTCAGACAGTCAAGATTTGGGGGGTAGAGACAGTGCCTATTTCAGAAAACAAAATGAATAAAGGTTGAACTAAGAGTACTAGGAAAGTTAGACAAATTTCTGTCTAGGACACCGAGCAAAGTAGGTATATTAGAAAAGATTTGTGGTGTTTGCTTGAAGAGAAAATTGCAAAAGAGAAGGATAATGGTGGGAAGGAAATTAGGCACAAATCAAACTATGTAATTTATAGGGGAATTGGGAGAGAGAATGATGTTCATTAGTATTAGGAAAAATGTGGAGAAGCTGGACAATGGCAGATGAAAGCAATAAAATCAATGGCCATGAGGAACTGGTAAACCTGTTAGAATTAGACCTCAGTTTAGCAATATGTATGACACCCTGTAGTAATCCTGGACTTGCCAACAAAGATCTGTGGACCGTTGAAAGAAGTGGTAAACTTTGTAATGATGGAGTACTTAGACATGGTTGGGCTGATGATATAAGTCATCTCTTTGTAACTCACTGTATCCTCTGGCAGACCCTAGCCCATTATTCTCTGTGCTATCCAGGGAACAAAATGGAATCAAGTTCTCCACACATGCGTTATGCTGATAAATAACAGCCCAATCCAGAGGCACTAGTAAGTAGCTTCCAATAGGAGATGAGAGCGGGTAAATTAAAATCGTCACCTTTGAATTCCGATCTTTGGCCAGACCACGGAAGGAAGATTGGTAAACATAGTTGGGAAGATGCAGCCTATAGAAGGCTGAGTTTCTCTGTCTCCATGAAAATCTAAGTCTCTCTTCTGAAAAATATATATCATAATGAAATTAAAAGCCTTAAACATTTAAATAAAATAAAAGTATTATAAGAGTTTTGACAACTTAACATAACCTAGAACTTCGCCCATTCTTAAATGGCACCATCCTTGTGACCTGCCACACCTTATTTGAGAAAAGACTGAGAAAGAGCCAGGGACAACAAGAATTTTTCATCTCTTACAGTTCAGTTTAATCTTGTTTTATGTGCTCTTTGCTACAGGAAATGATGGTGGATTAAATGTTTCACCATTTTGATTTAAGGCGGGAGCTATATTATTTTTTTTCTGAGTATACCATCTATAAAATCATGCTTTGGCCATTAAAAGTATTTTTAGAACTTAATCTTTGAAGTAATTTAAAAGCTATGAAAGAAAACTCTGCTCCTTGACCATGAATTCAATAATTGATGATGCTTGGTTTTCAAGCACTTTAATACTTTACGAATCCATAAGGTTGGTAAGCAGCAATTTCCTTAACTCAATTTTCTTGTAGAATTAATTCCAGAAATTATATTAATTACCTGGCAAATTCTGTTTCTCCAGATATTTACATTTTGTTCCATAGTCTATAATATTGCAACATTGTTTTATTGCAGATTTTTAAAATTAATTTATTTATTTTGTTACAGATGTTTCTCCTTTCCCCCCACTTATTCTCCCCTCCTTCTCCCTCCCCACCCTGTTCCCAGTTTTGCTGTTCATGACCTTTGTTCATGCATACATGCATATAAGTTTTGTGGTTTATCTCTCTTCCACCACCCCCTCTTCTGGGGATTGTCAGTCTGTACCCCATTTCCACATCTCTGGAACTACCCCATTCCTCAGACTGTTATGTTCATTATATTCCACAAATAAGTGAGATTATATGATATGTGTCTTTCTCTGTTTGGCTTGTTTCACTTAGGATAATACTTTCCAGGTCCCTCCATGTCGTCTCAAAGGATAAGAGATCTTTCTTTCTTACAGCTGCATAGTACTCCATTGTGTATATGTAGCACCGCTTTTTTATCCATTCATCTACTGATGGACACTTGGGGTGTTTCCAGATCTTAGCTATTGTAAATAGTGCTGCTACGAACATGGGGGTATATATATTCTTTCTGATTGGTGTTTCAGGCTTCTTAGGGTATATATATTCCTAGAAGCAAGGTCACTGAGTCAAATGGAAGTTCAATTTTTAATTTTTTGAGGTAACACCATATTGTTTCCCACAGTGGCTGCACCAGTCTGAATTCCCACCAGCAGTGTACTAGAATCCACATTTCTCCACACCCTCGCCAACACTTGTTGTTTGATGACTTGTTGATGGTGGCCATTCTGACAGGTGTGAGGTGATACCTCATTGTTGTTTTAATTTGCATCTCTTTGTATTGCAGAATTTTTAAAGTCCTCACTGGAGGACTTGCCTAAACAGAGGAAAAGAGAGAAAGAGAGAGAGAAATATCTATCTGAGAGAGAAACATCAATCAGTTGCCTTTCATACATGCCCAGTCTGGAACCCAAAACCCAGGCATGTCCCCTGACTGGGAATCAAAATACCCTGCATACTAGAGTTATATAACTAAAACTTTCTTACGTTGTCTTAAGCTAAACAGGTAAATCTATGTACTTTTTTAAAATTCAAAATATCACTAAGCAAAACAATTTATTTTTATCAAAACTTTTGCACTATAAAAGAATTTCTCAGACAATTTTTTTGACACACAAGGAAAGGGAAACTGTTAAAGGTGGACAAGACTGCAGAGTTGTGATGTTGTTAGACAACAAGCTCTCTTTATAAACTGGCTAAGTAACTCGAGGTAACTCTTGTCTGAATATACTTGTCAAAACTTACTGCTTTGTTTACTCTTTTTCCGACCTATCAATGTTTTGATCTAAGCACAAAGACCGCATTAGAGAGTCAGATGTTTTATTTGTTCTTCTAAAGTTTGCTTTCTATCTTTTTAATGATATAACACTGAGATAATACTACTAGTATCATCACCAAAAACTATATGTATTAAGTTACAAAAATAGTGCAGGTCTAAAAGTTGGCTGAAAGTGAAACCCCATTAATTATATCACTATGTAATTAATTATATCATATGTAATTTCTTGAATTCTAAGGAGATACACTACAAACAAGGGAAAACATGCAGTTGATCAAGTCATCATATGAATACAGCTTATACAGAATAAAGCAATCTATCTCCCTGAAGGCTCCAAACTTAGAGTACACGTATTATATATTTATTTAACAAAAATAAATACATATGTATAAATACATATATATATATATATATATATATATATATATATGCACACAGAGAGAAAGCTATATTTGATTTAATTTCCCAGAAATCCGGAAATGTGAATGATTTGGTAACTTTTATTCCTCCAATGTGTAGCATAATGTCTAGCTAGAGTAAGTCATGAGTAAATATTTGTCGTAAGAATAGATGCATTTTGAATAATAACAAAAATAAAGATGTCAGCTAATTTAATAAAATGTTGAAGAGTGTAAAAACTAAAATAATTAAGTTGAGATATTATTACATTGCCATAGATGATTTTTAAAATGAACTTGGCATCTGGTTGGATGCATGAGCTCATTATTTTATATAACTACTATAAAAAGTCAATTTGCTGATGTAGTCTGTAAACAGTTTATTATAAATTCCAGAATAAAATTATTTTTCAATGCCCTAGTGACATTTATTAGGAAATCATAATGACCAGATGCTGATAGCTTGGAAAATATAAGAGTGTTACATTAAAGTATGTTTTTTATAATGCCTCATTTTTTCCCTTGTGGTAAGTTTATAAAAGAACAATTGGATATACCTTAAATATTGTGTGTGTCTGTGTGTGTGGTGGGGTGGTAACTACTTCTAAATTATAGTTAATTTTTTTTTTTAATTTAGTATAGCCTTTCTGTTCTTCTTCATATAAAACAGAGTGTAAGAATACACCTCTTGCCTAGACAGTGTGGGTCAGTGGTTGAACGTTCACCCATGCACCAAGAGGTCGCTGGTTTGATTCCCATTCAGGGCACATGCCCAGGTTGTGGTTCAAATCCCCAGTGGGGGCCATGCAGAAGGTGGTCAATTGATGTTCTCTCTCATCGATGTTTCTATCTTTCTCCCTCTTCCTTTCTCTCTTTCTCTAATATCAATAAAGAAAAAAAATTAAGAAAAAGAAAAAAAAAGAATACATCTCTCCCATAAAACTTGTTTACTGAGAGGTGCAAATTAGACCCATGATTAATAATATTTCTTGAAAGAATGAATGACTGACAACGAAGGTACCCAAGAGAATATAAACGTGTTATTGCTGCTTAGAGTGACTGGAAAATCTTGTCAACTTGATAAGAAGTAAAAGAAAAACAAAAGATAAATGAATCAGCTTGTATAAAAAAAAATATAATGACTTGAAAATTACATTCTTTGGAGCCATATTCTTCAAATTCCCATGCACTGCCAGGTCACACATATTCTGCACTAGTGCAAGACACTGTGGAATTGGCATGCCCCTATAGCACAGCTCTGAAAATACTCCTGCCAATATAAGAGACAGGAGAAAAAGAATGGGTGAACATCTGTGGACAAAGCCAATGCATAGGTACTCTATAAAATTGGAGTCTTGATTTTTTTTTTTTTCCTGAGATATGTAAGTCAGGGAGTGATGTGTGGCAGTGACTGGAGAAAATCTAGCAGCTAATTTTAAAACAACTTCTATATGGAATGGGAAATGAAATAACCTAGAGATAAGTAGAAGATTATCAAGCTTAGGTATGTCAAGGGGAGACAGAAATGAGATGGAAAGAGCTTAACCATTGAAGTCAATCTAACAAATGTCCATATCAGGGTTTTGAAAATTATTAGCTTTGAGACCATGGGAAATTATATAGTTTCTCACTGCCTCTGGTTTCACATTAAAAGAAAAAATTAAATGTTCAAATGTTGAAAGTAAGACATTGATGAAAATGCATTTTTCTGAGTGAACTGCAAAGTGAAATATGACGTGTGTTGTTGCAATAGGAAAGAAGTTGACTTTCCTCGTGTACAAATTTTCCTCAAGATTAAATTCTTAATGGCCCACTTCAGATTCCAGGCATCTTTGATACTAAAATCAACAGATAGGTGAACACATGTATTTCTTTACATTTATGTAGAAATCGTCCTTTGCAAGGTAGAAAATTGGAAGCTTCTGTAGATATCACTGATTTGTTGGTGCTGTTTTCACTTGCTTTTACTTTTCTCCTCAGAATGGTCACTTAAGAGTGATCTGACTGTAGGTATGTTTTGAAATCAGGTAGAGAATGTGTCTGTACTTGGGAATGAGGGGTATTAGGAGCAGGAAATGAAAGGGGTGGGAGCAGACAGCTGTGAATGAACACACTGTGTCATCACTAAATGTGTAGTCAAGTCTTCTTCCAGTACTAAAATTTATATGACTATATTTCTTAAAATAAGAATTGGACTAATCTCTAAGTATTTTTCTAACTTAAGAATTATACTACAGCCCAGCTGGTGTGGCTCAGTGGTTGAGCATTGACCCATGCACCAAGAGGTTGTCAGTTTGATTCCCAGTCAGGGCACATGCCCAGGTTGTGGGACAAATCCCCAGTGGGGGGCATGTAGAAGTGGTCAACAGATGTTCTCTCTCATCAATGTTTCTGTCTCTCTCTAATATTAATAAAGGAAAAAAACAAAAACAAAAAAAAACAAAAACAGAATTATACTTCAGTTTCTATAGAAAGTTTCCCTAACCATGGTAAATTACTTATATATTTGAATGTATACAGGTGACTATTCCATCGAGAGCAAATACTGAGACAAAAATGTCACATCCTGATGAGAACAAAAGATTTAAACATAACTGTAATATGCTTTCTGAATGTGACTTTATCCTAACTAGCTAGTTTACACATGCCATCATAAGCCTGAATTTTTAAGGGTAATTATTTGAAATTCCTCTTTATTTCTATGTCTTCAGCTGTAACATTCATATGTTGGGCACCTAATATATTTAAATTATTTTATTTTGCATATGACCTTTTTCACTATTTCAAGAATTTAAGAGATGTTATAATAAATGCTCTTTGCAAACTATAATGAGATAGGGCTGGAATTTTGCTCTGCTCATTCTTTGAGTCCATCAACTTAACTTGAGAAAAACAGTGACTTTTCCCACATGACCTTTTTAAACAATAACTTGGTATGCTATAATGTTATAGTTGAACAAATACATATATAGCAGTTATCAAATATAAAATCCTACCTTTATAAAATAATGTCATCATATTAATGAAATGATAGACCACCATATTTAATATTTTGAGTGATAAAAATGTATTACACACACACACACATACATACACACACACAAAGAAGCAAATATATTTAAAATTCACACACAGAAAACATGCTCACAGATTTTATCACTTAGATATAATGAATCAATTCCTTGAAAAAACAAACTACCAAAACTCACACAAGGAGAAATAAATAACCTGAATTTCTCTGTACCTATTAAATTATTTAAATTCATAATTAGTGTAATACACTATATTATAGGCTAACAAAGAAAAGTCATCTCATCAAGCTATTTAACATTGAAACACACTTCACAGAATTCAACAGCCATTTGGGATTTTAAAAATCTCAGTAAATTAGAAATAAAAAGAAATGTGTCCAACTTGATTAAAGAAATCTAAAAAGAACTCTGGCCAGTTTGACTCAGCGGTTGGTTGAAGCACCAGCCCACAGACCAAAGAGTCCTGGGTTCAATTCCGGTCAAGGGCATGTACCTCGGTTGCAGTTTGTCCTTGGCCCTGGTTGGGTCATGCGGGAGGCAACCAGTCAATGTGTCTCTCTCATGTCGATGTTTCTCTCTCTCACTTGCTCTCCCTCCTTCCCACTCTATCTGAAAATAAATGCAAAAATATCCTTGGGTGAGAATTAAAAATATACATATACCTAAAAAGAGAAATAATTTACCACCACCTCTAAGTTTGAAACATGGCAAGGAGGTCTGCTATCACTAGTGCTACTAAATATTATAGTACAATAAGCACATTCTTACATGGAACAATAAAAGAAAAAAAAGAAATACATGAAATATATTAAAAAGGAAGAAATAAAACATCTTAATGTGAGCATGACATGAATGTCTATGTATAAAATTCATATAATCTAATAAGCAAATATAGCAAGATTACAGCATATAAATTCAATTTAAACAAAAGTCAATAGTTTTTCTATTGTCAGCAATGACACTGAATTTTAAAAATATAATATTTATAATACTCACCAAAAAATAAATATTTAGCTATAAATCTAACAAATTATTTACAAGTTCTATATGCAGAAACTTGAAGAAATTATGAAAGAAATAAAAGAATATGAAAATTAAAGGAATAAAAGGAATGTATTAAAAAGGAGTGTGTTATTTGAAGAAATTATGAAAGAAATAAAAGAATATGAAAATTAAAGGAATAAAAGGAATGTATTAAAAAGGAGTGTGTTATAGATTGGAAGACTCAATACTGTTAAGATGTTAATTCTTCCAATTTGATCTATAAATTCTATGCAATTCTATCAAAATCCCAACAAGCTACCTTTTAGATATAAACAAATTGGCTCTAAATTTCATAAAGAAAAGCAAAAACCCTAGATTAACCAATCTAACACTGAAGAACAAATTTGGAATACTCACACTTCAAGATTTCAAGACTTCCATAAAGCAACGGTAATCAAGACAGCGTGATTTTGCAAAAGAATAGACACAGAGAATCATGGCAGTGAATAGATAGTCCAGAAATAAATCCACACAAATATAAAAGGTCAAAGGCAATTCAATAGAGGAGGGACATTGTCTTTTCAACAAAGTGTGCCAGAACAATTGAATGTTCCTCAGCAAAAAAAAGTGCTTAATGCACACAATATAACTCTCATAAAAATTAACTCGGAATGAATGTGCCTCCATAAAATGGAATGATACTCAGCGATAAAAGACAATGAGCTATTAATGATTAAAACTAAAAATGAGCTGTTATGACTGATACACACACAAAAAATGAATGAGCCTTAAATTTGTGTTGATAAGTGAAAGAGTCAGTGCAAAAAAGCTACATACTGCATGATTCCATTTATAGGATAGTCTGGAAGAGGCAAAATTATAAATGCACTACACATACCGGTAGTTTCCAGGAGTCAGGGAGGGAACCCTTGAGCATGTGAAGTAGAAAGGAATTTTTTAAAATAGTAAAACTGTTATATATAGTACTGTGATGGTGGATGCATAACACCACCATCTATAGAATTTTACAGAACGAAAAGTAAGTTTAATGTATGAAAATTAACAATATATATATTTTAGGAAGTATAGAGTGACCTCCTTTCAAAGAGTAAAATATAAGATTATGGGAAAATAAATAATTTACAGTGAAGAAACATGACAAATTATCTCAGCCAGATGGTCAAGGTTAGCATCAGTAGTCATATAGCATTTTATCAGTATATTCTTTTACTGTCATGTGATGAGAGTGGCACGTTACCTCTGTGGTTATGCTCCCCAAAATGCATATAACTAGTCTAATTATGAGGGGACAAATAACCAGACAAATACCAACTGAGAAACATTTTACAAAATACTTGACCGATAATTCTTGAGACCATCAAGGTCATTACAAATGGGAAGTCTGAGAAACTATTACAGCCATACTTAACGTTAGGTGACCTAAATGTACTATAAAGCATGGGATCCTGGAACTGAAGAAATATATTACATAAAACTAAGAAAGCCTGAATAAAATGTAGACTTTAATAAAAAGGTGTAGATGTAAATATTGATTCATTAATCATCACAATTGTATCATGCTAATATAAGATGTCTTGAGAAACTAGGTGTAGAATATACAGGAAACTTTTATATTGTTTTAGTAATTTTAGAAGTTAATTTTTGTTAAAAGTATTTCAATAGTAAATTAACAATACAATAAGAGAGTATATCGAGAAGAAGACAGCAGTCTTAGAAATGTGAATCATGAATATCCCAATGGAAATAGATTGATATAATAGGGCAAATAATCATACTTATTATCTATCTATCTATCTATCTATCTATCTATCTATCATCTATCTATCTTCCTATCATCTATCTATTATCTATCTATCTTTCTATCATCTATTTATCTATCATCTATCTATTATCTATCTATCTATCTATCTATCTATCTATCTATCTATCTATCTATCTATCTATCTATCTCTATCATCTATCATCTCTCTATCTAGACAGAACACACACAAAAAGACCCATATACAGAGTCCAAGTAATAACAAAATTACTAAACTCTGAAATAGGAAGATATAGGCTTGGATCTAATATATTTCAAGCCAATGAAGTGATCTGGTATATGTATGTAGAAAGTAGCAAATATATGCAATTAAAATTCCTCATCCTGCTAAAAGAAAAATGCATATATGTGTATATATATAAATATATACTTGTGTGTGTGTGTTTATAAGAGGTCTTTGAATATTATTTGTACAAAGATAAAAATTACTATTATAACCAAAGATCTCCAAATGTCAATGACTTAAAAAAGAAATGAGAACAGATGGGAGAACCTTGTGTGATGAATTATGAAGGTTGTGTGAGTAGTATACAAAGCATCATAGATTAAAAAAAAATAAGTGAACCAAGAAATTTGGAGATGAGATATGAAGGTGTGCTAAATGCTGTAGATATTGCAGAAAGGCAAAAGGAAGAATCGTTGGGGTTTGTACATTATGAATTTGCCGGTGAATTGCAAAAGAAGATAGCAGGAACAAAGACCAGATTTCAGTGGTTACATGGTCAGGTATACGTGAGTGAGATGGAAGAGTGGTGTATGGTTTCTCATGAATAATGAAGTGGAGTGTGCATATCATAATTGTATTAGGGTCTTGGTTCTGCCACTAGCTAAATGTGTCTAAATAGAGAAGTTACATGTCTAAGCCTAGTTTATTCATGTGGAAAATAAACATTATAATAATATCTCATTCAGTTATTGTGAGCATTAAATGTTTTAGCATAATTTTTGGCTAAGTATATGCTCAGTGATCAGTAGCTCTTTTATTATTGTTGCCACATTTTTAAACGTATTGACAAAAGAAGAGAAAGGAAGAGTTGCCAAATTGTCTCAGATAATTTCCAGTAACAACATGTTAGAATTTTCAATCATGGCAAATACTGTAGTCATTGGATGATGGATTAGAAAAGGCATAAAATAAGCAAGTTACATTTAGAAATTGAAGGTTAAAGTGGTAATAAGGGTGAAGCTATAACTATACCCACGGGAAGCTAAAAACAAGAGAAAATAGATGTAATTGGATTGAAAGGTACAGAAAAGTTAAGGCCAGGATAGCATATAGATCATTAATGCGGATGTTTAAAAGGAGGTGAAAACTGATATAGTTTCAAATACATTGATTCTTTGTAATATAGAAATTAATATTTTTCATTGTATAATACATTTTTATCTGTATTGTAAGAAGCTATTGTGTCTTGCCCTGGCCAGTTTGGCTCAGCGGTTAGAGCATTGGCCTGTGGTCCAGAGAGACCCGGGTTCTATTCCCACTAAGGGCATGTACCTCGGTTGCAGTTTGTCTCCAGCCCTGGTTGGGTCATGCGGGTGGCAACCACTCGATGTGTCCCTTTCACATCTATGTTTCTCTCTCTCTCCTACTCTGCCTCCCTCCCACTCTATCGGAACAAAAAAAAAAAAAAAAATGTCCTTGGGTGAGGATAAAAAAAAAAAAGAAAAGCGATTGTGTCTTAAAATCCTGATTCCTGAATAATTTATTGACATCAGAATCAATGATGTTCTGTTTTTTTCTTCTTTATAAAAAAGTACAATTATGTATTTTGGATTGACTCAGAATTCTTGTGTTAATTATACTTGTCAGTGTAGAAGTTGAAAAACAGTGAAAAGACCTTCAAAATTGAAGTTGAAATTAGATTTACCTAAACTCTTCACAATTGACTCTACAACCTATTAGTTTATGACTTTTTAAATTTTACACAATTTGTTTGAATATTTTTACCTTCTATTTCTTTTGTCTTAAATTTGGGCAATAAAAACAACGTACGATTAAACTTCTAACAAAGTTAAGAACTTCTGTGATATTTAGTGAGCCTAAACTTCTATGAAAACCCAGTACACTAAAAAATATCAAGAACTTGAATAAAGGAATTAAGTGGCAGTCCTAAACTTATTGACAATTGGAATTAGCAAACATTTAATTACATATATGTTATACTGTCTATAACAATGAATATAAAAGAAAAAATTATCAGTTACCTTTTCCAGAATTGGGGTCATTATGACTATGCTTATATTTATGCTAATGTACCTTAATGATGACAAAGTATATATTTGTAAATAAGAGGTACATACAATATATTATATAATATGCATATACAATGTAATGTGCATATAATATTGATTTCTCTATAGAGAAATAATATGATTTCTACATTTGACATATGTGCATATGTAGATGTGTGTGTGTGTGTATCTTTACAATGAGGAGAATGGCACATTGTCCATCAGCAGACAAGCATGTTGGGTAAATTACTAGAAGGCTTAATGGATAGAGGTGAGTGAAGCTGGGCACAGCAGTTACAGGATAGAAAACCAGTGTTGCAGCACAGTAGAGAAATGGTCTTCTCACCACAATCCTGGAATGTGTCAGAATCTGGACATATCATATATGGCAGAGAACTAAAATGAGCATGAGTTGAAATAGAATAAATTAAAATTAATGCCTGAATCTGTTATTTTCCATTCATGTTCGAAACACATAATTCAGAGAAAAAAAATCATTACAAATATGTTTAAAAGAGCAAGGGGTTAATAAATATATAAAGAACTCATATAACTCAACACCAAACAAACAAACAATGCAATTTAAAAATGGGCAGAGTGCCTGAACAGACACTTCTCCCAAGAAGACATGCAAATGGCCAACAAATATATGAAAAATGCTCAACTTTATTAGCTATTGGGAAAATGCAAATCAAACTACAATGAGATACCACCTCACACCTGTTAAAATAGCTGTTATCAACCAGATAATAAATAACCTGTATTAGAGAGGGTGTGGCGAAAAAAGAGCCCTCGTTCATTACTGGTAGAAATGTAAACTGGTACAGCCACTATGGAAAACAGTAAGGGGCTCAAAATATTAAGAATAGAGTTACCATATGACCCAGCAAACTCTCTTGTAGGTATTTACCCAGAAATTTTGAAAACATTTATTTGCAAAGATATAATGCACCCCTATTTTTACTGCAGCATTATTCATGGTGGCCACAACATGAAAACAACTCAACTGTCCTTTCATAGACAATTGGATAAAAAAGATGTGGTACATGGAACACTACTTAGGCATTAGAAAGATGAACTATTGCCATTTGTGACAACATAGATGGGTCTTGAGAATATTATGCGAAGCAAAAAAAGTCAGACAGAAAACGTTAAGAACCATATGATTTCACTCATATGGGAGATATAAAACTGAAAGCAACAAATGAACAAACAAAACAAAAACAAAAACTCATAGACAAAGAAAACAGTATGGTGATTATCAGAGGGAAGGGGGTAGGAGGTAATAAAAGGTAAAGGGGGTCAAATATATGGGGATGGAAGGCGATTTGACTTTAGGTGGTGAACACACAGTGTAATATACACATGATTATCATAGAAATGTACACTTGAAACCTATATAATCTTGTTAACCAATATCACCCCAATAAATGTAATTTTTGAAAAAAAAAGAAAAGCTTCAATTAACATCATCAATAAGGGTGAAGAAACAAATGATAAAAAAGCATGATCAAAATAACAGGAGAGACAGAGAATAGAATAACACAACAAAAAGTTTCTGAAATTAATAAATTACTACAAGGCAAATCATTAGAACTGGAAACAGAGATGCAAAGCTAACCATGAAAATAGAATAAAATATAAGATGGAAGTGATAGCTAAAAGAAAATACAGTTAACTCAAATCTAGGATTTTCAAAAACAAAATATTAAGAATTCCATAAGGACTGAACAGAAAAACACAAGGCATAAACCCATCAGAGAATAAATACAAGGAAATCTCCCCAAACTGAAGAAACCGAGGCTCCTCATTGAAAGGGTCCCCTGCATATATAGTCCTAATATGACAACAAATTCATCTTAATACACTAGTGTAAAATTTCATAACACCAAGGAAAAAAAATCTGAATATTGTCGTGAAAAATATCTAATCACATGTAGAAGGAGTGATATATGCATCTTTCTATTTCACAAGCTGGGTTGGATGCTAGAATATGATAAAAAAAAAACTTCAAAACATTAAAGAAAAAAATTTAAAAGAGCACTGTGATAAACTGAGATAAACTATAAATTTGGGAAGAGGCAAGAGAAAATTTTCAAATGCAGAAAGATTTATAAAATTATTTTCTAACCATCTTTTTTTTTTTTTTTTTTTTTTAACAAACTGATGTTGTTTGCTGACAAATTATTAACTCTTTACTGACATGGTCAATCTGGGGCCCAGTTCAAGTACAATGTACAATGTCTGAATATTTACACCTGCTTTTAGAAATTCCCATTTTAATACAATAGTTAATGAAACTTAAAGGATTTATAAAATGTTTTATTTAAGACAAGAAATAATACATTCTAACCTCTTCTCCCTAATATTTGTTTTCCTTTTTGGCTCAAATTTGAGCTCTAGTTAAATTTTAACACTTTATTTTCTATCTCTCCCTATGTATGTCTGTCTCTACCATTCAATTTTGCTGCAGTGTTTTGACTGTTATTTCCTAGAAAAATGGTTGCCTGGCTCTCCTGATGTGTTATGTGGTGAGTGGTCATTGATAATAAGCCAAATTTATACTACAAAGTTTGTTCTTTACATTATGTTTGAAAAATCTCCATGATTGCCATAGTTTTATGTAATAAATATGTAAATGGTTTAAAGAACTTCACGCCATTCTAACTGCAATTTGAAAGTCAAGAAGTTTTAGAGGAAACTGAGATAATACTATGAGCAACAAGTTAACTTTACCAGGAGATTAGAGGAGAGGAGGCTAAATTGTTTGCCCTTATATGACATTTCCAGTTAGGGATAGAATTTGCTACAGAAGCAATTTTAGATTATTTCAAATATATCACTTTTTCACTCTTATGTATGGATGGAATACTTGGAGCACAATTAGGGTTACATTTTATAAATATATATAAGTAACATTCATACATTAAATATAATCTATAGGCTTGTATTTCTGTGAAAGTAAGCATTCATTGCAGAAAAAATATATGACATAGCTATTGTTACTGCCAAAATTCCCATGTAAGCTATAAACATTTTATATTACTTAATGCCTGAATGAAGGCCAGCGACTGTGTTATTATAAATAAGAAAATAATTCCAAGATACTGCCTGTATTGAAACATTAGGTCTAGTGCTTTTTGTAGTGTAAAAGATATCCCATAATACTTTTAATTCATGAGCCCTAAAGACCTCTTTTCACCAAATCACTCTGGTTTCCCCCTGTAGTTGTAATTATCTCCATCCAAGGTTACATTTTTCATATTTATTTGTTTGTTGTGAATCAGATACTTAAAAAAAAATTCTATTCACCTCTGTGTGGTTGTTATGGGATGAATTGTGTACTCCTAAAATAAGTATTTTGAAGTCCAAACCACATTGCCTCAGAATTGACTGTAATTGACAACAGCTCCTTAAAGAGTTGATGTACCCAGAGGTCATGTGAAAAGGATCAGTATGACTGGTGTTCATTAAAAAAGAGAAATTAGCACATGACGCAGAGAGAGCCTGGTCATCCACGAGCCAAAGAGAACAATTCTTAGAAGAAACCAACTCTGTGGACACCTTGATCATGACTTCTTCCCTTCAGAACTAGGAGGAATCGAGTTGTTGTTTCAGCCACCCAGTCTGCGGTACTCAATTATGGAAGCCCCAGCAGAATAATGCAGTGGTGTAGCAAACACACAAGACGGAGGTACCAAAAAGAGCTCAGGAGAAAGGATCCACCAATGTTATATTTTTGCCTTGTATCTCAGACCTGTGGTTTAAAAGGAACTGCCCCTCCCATGTTTTCTCCACGCCACCATCTTCATGCCATGTCACTGGATACAATAGCAGTCTGATTCCTGGCTGGAACTAGTCTGTCAGCCCAAAGTGATCTTGCATTTTAACCTTCTGAAAAGAGCTATGCACCTAGCACATTGTTAGGGAAAACCCAGAAGTTGTCTTAATTTTTCCTTTAACGTGGTTATGATATCAACAGCTCTTTAAAAAATGCATAAATATTTTCCAAAGCATATTATTGGGCTACACGAGGATTCTAATTCTGTTCCCAGGGATGAGACAAAGGTAACTTTGAGGTAATTGGGGGACAAAATTAGTTCCACAATTGTTCCCCATAGTGACAAAAGGCAAGTATTAGACAACAGAAAAAGGGGGGGGAGGGAGATACAGATTCAAATGGCCAAATCGCCACAAGATAATTATTAGTTATATATTTTTGAAGTAAGTGTTCAATAAAGAATAGGACTGAATATAAGCTGCCTATATTACCCACATGTCTACCTGTTTTCCCCATGTGTGAAATTTTATTTTCATAACCCTGCAAATATAAATATATGCATAAATGTTTCATAAATATAGCTCAATATGGTGGGTGGATCAGGAAGTGTCTATAAGCAATTTTTATTTTCTCTCATATAATTTCAATATTTCAGTAGTTACTTATATACTTGTAATAGTAAGAAATATATTCTTACTTGATTGTTATCTGGTTTGATACATTTCTAGCTAGTGTGTAAGTTCAGTGGAAAATAATGTATCAGCGTAGTTTATCTGAATGCTTTAAAGTCAAATATTTCTTAGAAATCTGTATCAAATTAAACAGTAAAAGTTCCTTACAAAGAAGTTGTAGGGATAATTTATATTGAAAGTATTGCAGATGATGGCCTAATGAAGAAACTGAGACTCATTATAATAACAATGCTCACAAAGTTGAAACCCGTGTTAATAAAATAAGTAAATCAATTCCTGGTTTTGCATTTGTGTTCATTTTAGGAGTTGGATATTGGTTTGAATTTTTCAAAATCCCTGATTTTTTTTGTTTAGTATTATATGAGAAATAAGGTTTAGGAATGTTATACTTACCTCCTCTATTATTTGATATGTATATTATTTTCTTTGGTCATCAAATAATCACTAGATTATAGAAAATTCTGAGTAGCTTATAATAAATTTTATTTTCATGTTTTAACTTATGGGTTTTTTTTAATTTTTATAGAAACACAACTTAAAATTTTATCTATGAATCAAGACTTCAATGATCTGGTCACTTGTTAAAACCAACCTTCCACACACCAGCACAGTATTAAAACAAAACCAATATTTATTTTAATGTGGAGTTTCAGCCCTGAGGCATCTCTTTATAAAGAGAGATATTTATAAATTTCATTTTTTGAAAGTTTATTTTTTGATAAAAAGTAACATTTTAATGAATAGCTATGATATGAACTAATGGTACGATCAAACATTGCTTTTAAAATTCAGAACTTACATATTGAATTTAGTATCACATTTATTTCAATTTTCAGGAAGGGTGGGGAAACAAATGTGTTTTGGCATACAGTTTTTGTTTTTGTTTTTGTTTTTTTAAAAAAACATTGAATTATAAGAAGATGGAGTTCGGAAAGTATTCTTCTTTTTTCCTGAAAAGGAACGAGAAGTCAGCATGTTGATATTGCTCCTTGACATAGAAAGACAGTGTCTTTGTTTTATGTCCTGTGTCTCTGAATCCTGCAATGCCATCACAGCGGAGTGTACTGTACACCACTTTAAATGATAAGAGTTTCAATAGGCACTTTAGTGGAATTAAGAAAAATCTAACACTCTTCCACCGTGATGCCACATAGCTATCTTCGTTCTAGGTTGTCATGTCAGTAAATTGTATTTAATAGGCCTGAGCTTGTCTCAGTGTATTTCCAAAATAACAAAACCAAACCAAGCAAGTACATATAATAGGATTTATCTTGTGTTGGTAGAATAAACCAAAACTGACAATATGATAAATAGAGCAACTTGCTAGAAACCAGATAATCAAAGGAATCTTGTCCTATATAGCCTGTGGGGTCTGTGTGTGTGTGTGTGTGTGTGTGTGATTTCTATGTGTGTGTTTGTTTTGTTTCTTGTTTTATTTCTCCTGTTGATTTAGTCTTTGCATTTCCCCTAAGTGACTTTATCAGGATTATAACTCTCTTCTTCACCAAACATGTCTGCCAAGACTTTAAAGCGGGGTCCCCAGTCTGTCAGATAGTCGTAGTCCTGATCTGCTTCCGTGGTGAGAGAGTCTATAGAGCTCAGGGAGTCTGCGACTGATCCATTTCCTTCATAGGCATATGTTGCCAATGAATCATATGGTGGAGCGGTTGGGTCCACATCATTTTCCTGTAGCCTTTGATGAATGAAATCCCTTATGTCTGTGTTATCTTCCACCGATGGTCTCTGCCGAGGTAAACAGAGAGACTCTGGCTTTATATCCCTGCGAATTTTGTTATCTTCAATCGCTTTTGGATTTCTTAGAGCACCAATGTCAAAAGCCTGGGTGTCCTCCTCCCCACCTCCTTCATCATCATAATGGATAACATTGTCTCTGATGTCTTCTTTAGAGGTCATCAGGGTGTCTTTCTTCTTCTGCCTTCGTAGAGCGACATACAGCACAACTATGACTAAAAGAAGACAAAAAATTGCAATTTGAGAATATGTCAATTCATCTCATAAAAATAAAATTGATCAGGGTTGGCTGATTTTCCTTAATAATATCCTATTATTTCCAAAGTAAACATTCTGTAATCAATAAGAATCAGATCCATGTTTACATATTTTTTCATTGTCTAAATTCAACTTCATTTTGAAATTGTAACTAATAAGAAATCATAGCCAAATTATTCACAAAATCAACTATAGCCTTAAATTTAACAAGCATTATATTTAAATACTTTACTGCCTGGTAAAAAGTGTCTTACAAAGTTACAAAAAGAAAAAAAAAAACATTGTTTTTCTAAGCATACAGAGAGCCGTATAACACTGATATTATGAAATCTGAATATTATAGCCCATAAGCAATATGTAGATATTATTCACACCTAGATTTTCCAATTGTAATGGTAATGGTTTCTAATGAAATAAACACAACTCTTCATGTGACAATTATTTTTTATTTTTATTTTTTTATTTTTATCCTCACTCGAGGACATTTTTCCATTTTTTGTTCAGGTATAGTGGGAGGGAGAGAGAGGAACAGAGAGAGAGAGAGAAACATCGACGTGAAAGGAACACATCGAGTGGCTGTCACCTGCACAACCGACCAGGGCCAGGGACAAACTGCAACCGAGGCACGCGCCCTTAGTGGGAACCGAACCCGGGTCTCTCAGGACCACAGGCCGATGCTCTAACCGCTGAGCCAAACCGGCCAGGGCTATTTTTAAAAGCAATAAATAAGGAAGAGAGAAAGAGAAGAAATAATATATAAGGGTCTTAGTTTTATAAATTATATCAACTAAGACTTCTAATTATTTAAATTCTGTGTCCTGCAATATTGAGACATTTTCCAAACCAAATGCTTAGTATTCATATTACCTTCATGAAGCATGATAATATTTTGAAATAGTTAATTGATATACTCTCATTATTGACTATCTTTTTGTTTCTAGTTGACTCACAGCCATTACATAATAGTGTTTATTTCTTCTATGGGCAAATAGGTACAGATTCAAGCCATGAAGTCAGCACTCGACTGCACTTGTCATATACTTATTCTCCTCCATAGTAGTGGTAATAGTTGAAAAACAAAGTGTGTTTGATTTACCACAGCAAAGCCTGGAAAACTCTTGTCATAGGATGATAAAAGCCCATTTATTTTCTCTCTCTTAAAATTAGAGATTGGTTAATTGAAAAGAGGGGGAAGATGTAGGTAGAGATCTTGTGCACCAGGCGTTGGACAGATGTTTATCACTCGGTGCCCCTCTCAGGGTTTAGGCAAATTTCAGAACTGAAGAGAGTGTTCATTGTTTGTTCACCCAGGGAGTATGTGAGCTACTGCAAACTTCACAGAGAAGTCCTGCATATAGAATGGCTTTAGAGTTGCCACTATTAAGAAAGAAAGTAGTTAGATGTGCTTGAAGGCCACCTAAAAGGTAGCCAAGCACCATGAGATTCTCATGCCTCCCCTAACCCTAGGAAGGCTATGAATATGGTTAAGAATGATTTAAAGGAGTCTGACATTGGTTAAGGAGGTTAAACAACAGATGGACTTTAAGTAGACCTCATGGCAAGACTAAGAGTGTCAACATTTACTGTTAAATACTAGCAAATTCACAATGCTAGATCAGTGTAGGTGCACTGGGGTCCCTCAGTTAACTATTCAGATGAATAAGTGGCAGATGGCAGTGCTTGATAAGGTTGACCTGAGCAAGATTAATTGCTACACTGTAACAGCACCAGTGGCCAAAGGCAAGCATCCAGAATATGCCAAGTCATGCTAGGTTGATATGCTAATACTCTAGGGCTCAAAAATATTTAGAGAAAAGAGGAGTATGAGAGAGGAATAGTTGATGTAAAGTTAAACATCTAATTGATCATGTTCAATTTCAGATGTGAGAGCATTAATTTGAATCTGCCCTTTTAACATTTATATCATCAGCACAAACAGATGCCAGATATAATTTATTATAAATTATAAGGATATGAAAAATACTTTGTTCTACACACAAGGGTACTCGTGTGGAATTAATATAATCGTAAATTGGACAAGAACTTTACCCTCCAAGCCAAAGTGAGATTATGACTCAGAAATCATTCTTCACAGACTATTGTATAATGCCTTACTCCACGATTTACACCCTAGTATTTTTTAAATTTTGTTTTATATCCTAGAAATAAAAGGAGATATCTATAATTGTCAGGATGTTTTGTGGTTAAAGAATACACATTCATATATGAACTGATTGCACAGTGCCCAATTGTGTATTGGTTGCAATTTGTATTTAAAAGAATGACAAAAAAAAAACTAGAAAATTTCTCTTTACTTTAGCAATTCTGGCTATGAATTAGCACTGGATATGGAGTCAGCAGGAGAGTTGATGGAAGAGGAAAACCCCTGAGGTAGGTTTACGTTTATTCTCAGACATGTTACAAAATACATTCACTTCCATCCTTTTCTTTGGGCGTACTTCTACATATTTCTGTGTGGTCTCTTCTGTTCCAGTGGAAATGGTTAGAATTTTGATGTGAGGAGATGTGAGAAAAATGGAATAAAAATAGCTTCTGGCTGGCTGTTTAAAGAGAAAAAAAATGAAAGTTTCTCCTACTTTCTCTCTCTTTCTCTCATTTCCTTTCTCTTTTCTTTATTAAACTGATGTTTGAGAACTACTGTTCACCTGGTGTATCCTTTAAAGGTTATATAATATCATAGGGAGTAATAATTACAAGGGTGTAAAATAAGTGGACAAATCTTTGCTGTATATAGGATATTTGTTATAGAAAATTTCATTGCAGCAAGTTCCATAAACTGTTATTATTTGAAAATCCCCTATGGCTTGAACAAACTTTTGTATTTTTGATGATGTTATTTATTTATGCCTATTGCTATATATCCATGAAGTATAAAACAGAAAATGAACTTTAATAAAAATTATAATTCAATATAAATAGTCTTCCTTCTAGCCAAGTATGGATCTCAGTGAAGAAACATTGATTTACATTGTAAATTGAGGACATACTGGAGGGGAGGGGGATGATTAATATTGAAACCAACCTAAGAGTATAACAATGCACAGCAGGATTGCAATCAAAGCCCCAGTGCTGAGTCCTACAGGGAGAAAAATTGCTTCCACATTACAGGACAGGATGGTACCATCAGAGTCACATCTACAAACTCGAATAGTCATTGTGTTAGTGCTGCTCTGGACAGGATAGCTGCTGTCTTCTATTACAACAGGGAGGAAATACAACTCTTGCTGCCTCCGGCTGTATCCATTTCTTCTAGTTTCAATTCCAGCTGTGTTGTCTACAAAACATGACATTTATAATAAGATGGTTACTGTGAGCTTCATCTCAATGTGGATGTCTGTTAATCAGTAGGAAGCTCTTCCTGAATCAGTAAAATACGTCACATTTTCATTTTTTTTATCATAAAAGCTACCAAAATAAAATCAAAATAATCCTTAAGGAAAGAAGAAACATAAATCTTTTCTGGTATAAAATTAAATTTGCTATTTAGAAAGAATGCAGTATGGGTTACAAGACAACAAGTATATGTATTTACCCATGTTTTCTGACATCAAATTGTTATTGAGAAAAACATACTTCTGTGGATGTTTTCTAACATGGTAGCAGAACAAATTATTACAAGTATTAATCTGTAAAAAAGAAACTTACCTTAAAACCTATCATTTAAAATACAAAGGATATTATATTACTACTTCAGTTTAAAACTTGATCTCTTTAACTTAATTTTTTTTTTTTTTTAATTTTTAGAGAGAGAGAAAGGGAGAGGGAGAGAGAGATTGAAACATCGATGAGAGAGAACATCGACTGGCCGATCCTGCATGCTCCCCACTGGGGATTTGGACCACAACCTGGGCATGCACCCTGACTGGGAATCAAACTGGCGACCTCTTGGTGCATGGGTCAATATGCTCAACCACTGAACCACACCAGCTGGGCTACACTTTAACTTTTGAACACCAGAGTAACATCGCATGGAAAATAAAGAGTTTTAATACCATTAAGATTCATTATAAATTTTAAATATCATCATGAATTATAGTAATAATCTGTAAAATTAATTATAAGTTAATTACAAAATTTATAATTAATTATAAAACTATTTTATTTTTCCTTAAATCAACAAATAGCAATATTGACTTCTAATAATCCAAGGTAATAATATTATTAATTTTATATAAATGTAATTAATATTTCTATAGGTGTAATTTTGCATGTATTTCTCCTTTACTTCTTTTATTTCTACACATAAAAGTGAAAATTTTGTTATATTCATAGCATTATTTTATTTTTGTATCTATTAAAGTAACTTCTAGAAACATTTTTCTATTTTTAGAAATATGTTAATATTAAGTTTTTTATAGCCATATGGGATACATACTTTGGAATTAGGTTTGAAAATGTCATAAAAATGTTACTATTTCAATAATACTTTATTTGTACATGCTACTTTGGTAAGAAGCACCAAAGTGAGAAACTTTTTCATTGTAAGATGGAGTTTGGTATGGCAAGAGTGATTTATTATATTACATAGAGGATATTTTAAAATTGAAAACCAAATGATCAAGATGCCAAATGCCTTTTATAATATCTCCACTGAAACTCAGTGGTGCTAGTACTTGTGATGACAAGTGAGAACTAGTTGAGTTAACACTGAATTCTTCAGCAACTGACAGTTGAATACTTGAGTCTGGAGAAAAGGAAGAGTCAAGGATTAAAGCTGAAAATCTAGAAGAAAGGATTAATAGAAATAGAAAGTCAGAGAAACTGATGTATTAGCACTTGGGGAATTAGAGGTTTGATATTCTTGAATGCATGTTATATGAAAAGGCAACCCATCCTTATTTTGTTGTTTATTTTCATTTTATTATTGTTAAGATTTGACCATATAAAATTCATTGTGTTATCCATAATGAAAATTTTAAAAAATTAAATCTCATTTTCACCTTTAAAGTAGTTTCCATCAAGAATGGATAAAAAAAGTGTAATATATATAATATTTTTCAGCCTTAAGTAAAAAGAAAATGCTATCATTTGTAACAATGACCTAGAGGACATTATGCTAAGTGAAATAAGAGAGACAAAGACAAGTACTGTATGATATCACTTATATGTGAAATCTAAAAAAACAAAAAAATGTTGACCTCATAGAAGCAGAAAGTAGAAATGTAGTCTCCAGGGCCTGGAAAGTGGTGGACTAGAATGAGGTACAAACTCTCAGTTTGGAGATGAATTAAATCTGAGGTTCTAAGATATAACATGGGCACTGTAGTTGATAGCTTTGTAGACTATAACATTGTTAAAGAAATAAAACATCAATGTTATTACAAAACAAAAAGGTAAGTATGAAGCATGTGAGGTAAAAAAATGTTCTTTCTTCTTTAAAAAAAGCTTACATTGACAAATACAACAAGATAAAAGAGGGATTATGGTAAACAGCATGTGAGTGACACGTGTTCAAACCGTGAGCAAACACTGTGGAGGGGAAATGTGATCTGTTCTATATTATCACAATTAATTAGGTATGGGCTCTTCAGCAAGGATATAATGGTGGAAAATAGTCAATACTTATGTTACTGAATCACTGAATCACATGATCATCTTCCTAGTTGTCCAACTCAATGACTTGAAAGCCTGATTAGTCTTCTTTACTGTAATTAGATATAAAATCTAGAGGATCTAGCTTTAAATCCATTTTGTTCTATCTCCACCCACTTATTTCTATCTTCACATCCATTACCCTAATCTAAGATTCTCTCACCCATTTTTTTTTTTGCAATAACATCAGAACCAGTCTTATATGCCTCTGAAGTCTTGTCCACTCTGTGTCCAAACGGATCTTCATAAATGCAAAGCTGAACATGGTATACTCTTACTTAAACCTTTCACAAGTCACTTCATCTAAGTTATAATCTCTTTAAATGGCTTAGATATAGGATGATCATGTCTGGTTTGTCTTAGCTCTATTTTATGTATGTTGCTCTGAGTTAAAATTACTAATATTGTTTACTTCTCTCCAATGTTCTCCAGTTTTCATGATAAAAATGTGTTATCTCTACTTATAGGCCCTTCATATTTGGGTCCTTGTTTTATTTATATCCATCCCTCATAGTTCACTATATAATGCAGAAATACTACTGAATTTCCTACTGTGACAAAATGTGATGATTATTATTTCTATCCCCTAAGTATTTTCAGCAAATTAAGTTTTCTCCAAACATCCTTTGCTTCAATCAATAACCATCATCATGATAAATATCTCACTACAATGTGTCTTACAAAAAAAACTCAGGTATTTTTAATCAAAATTTTTTACACTATCAATATTTAGAGGACATAAAATATTCAGTCACAGAACAAATAAGGTCAGAATCATTGAGCATTAGTTAGCCTTAATATTGTTAATTCAGTGTCATTTATGTTTCTGAAGTGGTTGATATGGTAGCAGATATGAAAGTATAATAAGTAGTAGTATTGATGGTAGTGACAGTAGTAGTGGTGGTAGTGATGGCAGTAGTGGCAGTGAGGAAGTAGTGGTGATGGTAATGATGGTAGTAGTGATGGAGCAGTGGTAGTGGTAATGATGGTAATAGTGGTGGTGATAATGGGAGTAGTGGTGGTGATAATGATGGAGTAGTGGTGGTGGTAAGCTGTTAGTAGTGGTGGTGGTCCTGCTGGTAGTAGTAGTGATAACGATGGAGTAGTGGTAGTGGTAATGATGGAGTAATGGTGGTGGTAACGATGGTAGTAGTGGTGGTGGCAGCTACGGCAGTAGTGGTGGTGGTAATGATAGAATAGTGGTGGTGATAATGATGGCAATAGTGCTGGTAGTTATGGTAGTAATGGTGGTGGAAATGATGGCAGTAGTGGTGGTGGTAATGATGGAGCAGAGGTGGTCATAGTGATGGTAGTAGTGATGCTGGTAGTTATAGTAGTGGTGGTGGTAGAAATATTAAATGTAGACATGATGGCACAGGTGTTAGCAAACTGATCTTGGAGGTAATATGATCAGGCATTGTGTTAAAGAATATGCATACATTATTTTATTTAATATAAATACTAGAAGTTTGACATTATTTATTATAATTTAATGCATTAATTGTCTGCCATTTATGTAGATATTCTAATTAAAAAGCCTCCATTTTCAACCTGTGCTGTACCATCTGTTATGCAAAAAGAACAGTTACTAAGAAGTTACCTATTGGCATGTACAAGACTTATGCGTGTGGAACAAATGATATGTGTAAAACAGAGAAAGCATTCTGTTCCTCAAATAACCTTTTTTTTTTTTTTTTATTTGACTCATTAAGGGATTATTCACATTCTAAGAGGAAGTAATTTCCCTCATTAGATACGATACGTATAGGTTAAATATTTTATTTACTGCTACCTATAGAATTTTGTGTTTCATTAGTGGATTTACATATTTTATGAATTTGAGTGCTTTAAGGAAAAGCATTGATGTCTACCTTTGTGTCCTTTTACAACTTTCCTTGTTAATAGGTACATTTTTATGTGGTTAAACTTACTTCTGAAGTCACGGATGGTAAAATTTGGTTTGATGGCAGCCTCAGGTGATAATCTAAAGGAGAACTGCTGTCCAGCAGGGGAAAGGTCTCGGTCTGCAGCGCTGACTATCTGAATGATCTGAAACAAAGTGGAGATGAGACCGGAAGTCAGTCATCAATTCAAAGGAAACTTTATGTACCAGGCTACAAGGTTCAATGAAGGAAGCATGCTAGTGGACAGATGAACACATTGAGGATTCAGATCAGTGGACCAAACATTTACAAATAATTTTTATAAACAGATATGTAAACATTTATACAGTATGGTTAACTCCAAATCAATATCTGCATAACTCAAAAGCTGAATAGCATCAAATATTTTCACCAATATACAAAATAAAATTAAAATGTACTTGGTTGCATTTTATATTAGATGAAATAAGTGGTTTTTTAACCTAAGTATGAAAATGCTTACTGGAAACAATCTGTGACTACTTCAAAATCCTTGCATTAGCAAAATTGCAGCATCGTTATTTTGTGAGGATGAGTTTTACTTTCATAAATAAAGAAAACAATGAGATAGAAACAAAGAATGCATATCTGTTTTGTTTTGTTTTGTTCTGTTTTCCGCCAATGGGTGAAAGTACAAATTGTTTTTCATAGACTTTTGTAAAAAGGAAGCAGTCTTAATTCTGTTTTAAATTTTTTCCTGAATTGTTCCCATTGTGTATGTTATAGTTAAAATTCTGATACTTCATTAAGAAGCCTTTAAGAATTTGGAGATTAAAAATTACTTCTGAGAGCCCAATTGTAAAATTGATAATTCACTATGTAAATAAGCAAATTAGAATGGTTTCGAGGCATTTATTTACTAATATATCTAATGGCTTTGCATCAGAATGAGTTTCAGGAACATTGTGTGGGGAGGTGAGAACATTGTGCTGAGGTAGTGATCAAGCACTTCGCCTACATCTGAATTTGCCAGAGGAAGACCTCAGATCTCAAATACTATATCCTGGTCCCAGTGTGCAAAGCGTATAGCATGTGATCTCAGATTGATGCCATTAAATGTGTGATTTAATGTTGTCATTTTTGTTTTCAAATCCAATCTTATGACTATGATCAACCTTCTCATATAGCTGTGTGTGCAGACAGACACACATACTGAGACTTTGCTGTCTGGTGAAAGTTAATAACTTGTAATTTGACAACCTAGTCTAATGAGAATTCCAGTTCTCTAGTTCAGTGTCAATCAGTCACACAGGATCTATTTACCCTTTAGAATTGTCATACATGAGACTCGTTATTCAACATCAAAGGTTAGATCATAGAATATGGTAATTTAGCCAAAGAATCACCATAGAGATCCTGTAAAATTTTAACTTTCCATCACGTAAACCCAAATGCTCAGATCACTATATCTCATCGATTAAATTTCTCTGAGTTATCTGAGGACTGATACCTGTTTGTCAAGTTTTATTTTATTTTGCTTTTAACTACTTACAATGAACATAATCATTTACTAAATTAAAGTTAAGACGTATCAAGATCATAACTTTAGAATTAAAAAAAATTAAGCAGCAAAGAGACATGAAAATTGGGGCATAAACTGTCACTTATCTAGAATTATGACTTGGGAGTTATTGCCTTAAGGAAAACGTAAATCTTTATTGATTCAATATATAAATCTTTACTGATATACACAGCCTCATCTTTCTCTCTTTTTCTTATTTTGATAGATAGATACCTACCTACATACATACATATTCATTTATAGTCCAGAAAAGTTATATAGTTCCTATGTATAGTTCCTAGGTGAAGGGCAGATGACTGGGATCAAAGGCAGAACATGCTCATATACTACACTCCCTGAAAACCCAAGAGACATGTCATGGTTATGCTTTGTACATAAATGTGGCCCAATAGATACAAAAGCCCAACAGATAGATATTAGCAAAGAAGCCTCTAATATTTGTCATATTTCTCACTAATTTGTCCAGATATAAGAAAACGAAGTTATCTCTAGTAATTTCTACTATTACCAATTTTTAAACCCTTTAATTTACTCAATAAACATAGAAACCTTAAGTAGAGTTCTATTCCCAAAAGGCTTTGCTGTAGTACATTACAAGGTTCTGACTGATATAAAATAATGTACCTAATTAGGTAAAAATAAAGGATTGACTTTCAGAGATAAGGGTGGAGGGATCTGGAAAGTAGAAAATGGCTAAGTTGTGATAAACCTTTTATAACTTCCCAAATAACTAAATTATGTATTTGTATAAACATTTATGTAGCATCTACTACTTCAGATGCTAAAAAAGGGCTTTTGGCTCATCCTATGCAAATTGTGGGTACATTTAAGGAGGTAAAGAGTTAAACCTTGGTTTAAGTGCCTATTCACAATTAAGGATGCAAATTTATCACTGGGGATAATATGACTAGATTAGTCATGCTGGAATAAAATTAATAGTTTCCCCAAATTATCAAAAGAAGAGTTAGAGAGCACCACCCACTCGAAGTTTCTGTGCTGAAGTAATATTCTATACCTGCCCTGACCAAATCAGCAGCCGCTCACCCCACTGACAGCTGTCAAGCACTTGAACTAGGGAGCATGTGTCCAAACATTGATTTTTAAATTTAATTTTAATCTAATAGGTCTATGGATAATGGACATCACAGGATTAAAACTAGGAGACAAATGTCCTATAGAACAGAAAAAATTCAAAGTGAAACAAATACTATAAATTAAAGAATGACCTTTTTCAATAAAGGTGCTATTTTAAATATTAAGATTATTTTTTAAGTAAAAATTAAAATCCTTCATATTTACTTAAAGGAGTAGTTACACCATTTAAAGGTGTTTAAAATATACAGAAAATCAAAGCGCACCAAAACACTTTTTCTTTTAGAACCTATGTGCACAGATTTTCTTTTCTCTTTTTGCATAAAACACTTTTATTATTTGCTTATGCCTGATACTCATTATATTATCATTTCCATTCATTAACATTCATTCATTTACAATAAGGTAGGGAAAAAACTAGCTGTCCACTACCACCCCACATAAATCCTAAGACTTTGACCATAACTTTCATTAACTATGTGGTCTTCTCTCAAGACATATCCCCACTCCTGGAGCAATATTGACTTAATAAGAAAAACTCAATTCAGACATTTTGAATAATCCAGATATTCTTCTCCAGGTCACCAGAGAAGAAAGCTTTACCCTTTTCATGAGCTTAAGAGTTTTCAGGACCCTTTTATAAAAGCATGTGAACAAAACAAAAAATACTATAGAAAGATGCACTCTAAACCTGTTTGCTTATGGGTTTATAGTCACAAGCTCATTAAAAGTTATACAGTAAAAAAATAGAAAACATAGCAGGATCTGCAAAACCTAGACCTTGAGTTACCCCTAGACCTTGAAAGTTCATTAGATCATCATAAATTTATCCCCTGTGGTATTAGCTCCACATTATATAAGTGCCATTAACTTATAAGAGTTTACTATATTGTTTGGTTTCTTTTATAAAGACATGCGATCCAGAAAAAAAACACTGCGTGCGTGTAAATATTTATGCATATTCTTATAACCTAAAGCACATATATGTCAGGAGTCTTTGTATATTCTTAATTAACAATATTGATAAGATACCTGTCCTGGTTTGGCATTTTCACACACAGATGTTTCATATGGTACAGCTATTTCTGGTGGAAATTCATTGACATCTAGGACATTAATCAATATGTTGACTTTGCTGGTTAATAATGTGTTACCTGTTGAAAACATGAGAAAGAGAAAAGATGGTTATAAAATCTGGTCATTTATTTCTTTTCCTGAAAATCGTATCACCGTTTGTTTTTTGTTTTTTAATCAGCCTTTATTTGGAATCCCAATGCCCCTTCTTTCTGGGAACGTCTGAAGTGTGCCAACTACGAACGATAAAAGGACCAGAGAGTGAGGTGCCAGTGTTTCACTGTCAGAGCACTGGCAACGCACTGCACCTGTGTGCATCCCTGGACCTCGCCACCAAGGGAAGGTCCGCCATTCAGCTGCTGGCTGGTCACAAGCGTAGCCTCATATCAGGGTTAGTTCACAGAACCAACCACCAATAGTGGTATTTATCACTGGATAAAATGTTTGTTTTATGTTGTGTCCATATAATTAAAATGTTATTGGGTAGAATCAACTACATATTTAAATAACTCTCTTAAAAACATTCCTTCTGCGCGGGCGGGTTTGGCTCAGCAGTTAGAATGTCTGCCCGTGGACCAATGAGTCACAGGTTTGATTCGCCTCAGGGGCACGTACTTCTTTGCAGTATGACCTTGACCGTGGTCAAGGTCATGTGGGAGGCAACCAGTCAATGTATTTTTCTTACATCGATGTTTCCCTCTCTCTTTCTCCCTCCCCACTCTATCTGAAGATAAATAGAAAAATATCCTCGGGTGAGGATTAAAAACAAAAAAAATAACAAAAACATTCTTCCTGAAAAGAAGAATGATAAAGTACAAAAAGAATGAAAGAGAAGGGACTTTTTATGAATAAAAATTATAATGACAGATATAAGGAAGTAGAGTGAGAGATAAAGTATGGAAAGCTAAGATATAATTTTAAATGAGTTGCTGGTGCCCTGGCTGGTGTGGCTCAGTTGGTTAGAGCATTGTCCCAGGCACCAGTGTCCTGGGTTTGATTCCCAGTCAGGGCACATACCCAGGTTGTGAGTTCAATCCCTGGCAAGGTGTGTATAGGAGGCAGCTGATCAATATTTCTCTCTCACATCTATGTTTCTCTCTTTCTCTCTCTTTCCCTCTCCCTTCCTCTCTCTCTACAATCAATAAAAAACAAGGTATTCTGTTGATAAAATAAATAAATAAGTAAAGAAGCATGAAAAGAATGTTGGTTTGAGAATAGAGGAGGACATACTAGTCAGTTTATTCTATGTATTCTGATATCAAAGTCAATCAAAACATTACAAGAGCCGTGACTGGTTTGGCTCAGCAGTTAGAGCGTCGGCCTGTGGTCCAGAGAGACCCGGGTTCAGTTCCCATTAAGGGCATGTACCTCGGTTGCAGTTTGTCCCCGGCCCTGGTTGGGTCATGTGGGTGGCAACCACTCGATGTGTTCCTTTCACATCGATGTCTCTCTCTCTCTCTCTCTCTCTCTCTTTCCCTCCCTCCCACTCTATCTGAACAAATAATGGGAAAAAAAAATGTCCTTGGGTGAGGATAAAAAAAAATCGCAAGAAAACTAAAGAATCAACTAATGTCACTGTGAGCATAGGTGCAACATTTTCTTAAACAAATATTAACTAATTAACTTCAGAATAATACTACTAAACTAGTACACAATGGCATTTATTCTAAGGATGCAAGGTTATGTTAATGTCCAAGAAAAATCAATACATAATACATTATATTATTAAAAGAACAACAACAAAAAAATCACATTGCCATCTCAATAAACTCAGAATTAACATTTAACAATATCTTTCTTTTATTTATGATTAAAACAGAAACAAAACTCTCAACAAGAAATTAATTGAAGGCAACGTCTTCAACCTGACGTAGTCTGTTTACAGGAAACCTAGAGTTCACATCGTACTTGATGATCAAAGACACTGTTTTCTCTCTAATATTAGGCACTGGGCAAGAATGTCTGTTCCTGCCATGACTGGAGGAACATTGTACCGGAGGGTTTATCCAGTGCATTCAAATGAGACTAAATTAAAAAACAAATAAAAGTTTCCAGATTGTAAAGAAAGAAATCTAGTTTTGTTCAAAAATAGCATGTTAGTACAGGTATAAAATCCTAAAAGAATTTACAAAGAAACTAATTGATACAATAAAGAAATTTGTCAAGGGCATAGGATAAGAAAGCAACATGAAAAAGGGCAATAGCATTTGCTTTCAATAAACAAACTGGCAATGAAATTCAGGAAAATGATTCACTCACAATAGAATCAAATATAATAAAGTGTGTAGGAATAAATTCAGCAAAATAAATGCAGTACTGTAAAGTGAAATTCACAAATCATTGCTCAAAGAAATAAAATGTATTGCTGATAAAAGTGATTGCTGTTGGAAATATAAAATTATATATTCACTCTAGAAGATAGGCTGGAACTATCTTTAAACATTATACATAGAATTATAACCCAACCATTCTATTCCTAGATATCTATCCAAGAGAATGAAATAAGTGTTCACAAAAAAAGAAAGAAAGAAAGAAAGAAAGAAAGAAAGAAAGAAAGAAAGAAAGAAAGAAAGAAAGAAAAAACATGTATTCATATGTACAGGGAAGTATTATGCATATAGTCCAAAACTGGAAACAATTCAAAGGTTCATCTTTTATGAATAGATATGTGTTATGTGTCATACAATAAAAAATTCTTCTAAAATAGAAAGGAACAGAATACTGATACATGCTACAACAGAATGAATGAACATCAACTGTATTATGCTTCATGCATAAGCAAAAAAGACTGACATTGCTCCTTGACTTGGAGCTTGATTAGCTTCTGAAACTAAAAGGGCATTTGGTTTCTGAAGTACATGAACCTTCAGAAGATTCCAGCCCCCAGTTGTCAAGTCTTCCAGACTTCCTGGAGCATTTATTACCCCATTCCTTTTAAATAAACACACTTAGAATCTCAGAACCCCAAAAAACTCTGATAATTTGTTATACAGCAACAGATAAATAATCCTGGTGATAAGAAATATTAAAATATATATTAAGAAGGATTCTCACTAAAGGCTGAGATGGCATGAACCTTGCAAGGACAAATGGCAGAGGCCACAGTGGAGAGAGCAGTGGCCATGCAGACTTTTACCTGAGAAGTGTGAATCCAGGGGTCAGGCTTTGCTCACTAGGAGAAAACATTCCAGGTCCTCAAACACTTCTAGTGAAGCTTCTGCCCACCTACCTGTCCTCAGGGGCTATGTGTTAGGACTGAGCCAGGTCCTGCTAGGGCACAGAACCTGGTCTAGTGTGGTGGGCCAGCAAGGTTGAGGAGGTGGGTGGCCGTTCCTGGAAGTCCTTGTCTCCATCATCTGCTGATGGGAATCATGGCTACTCCCAGGAGTTTCAATTGATGTTAAACCCTGACTAGGTAGCCCATGGCCTCACTTCAGAGCCTGGACCTTAAGACCGAGCAAGAAGTTGGGACTATGTGTGTGACATCTGCATGCGCAAGGAGTTGGGAAATCCAGATACATCTTGACCAACTGCAGCCATGCCCACTGCCTGGCTACCTGGGCACTTGGTAGAAGAGAAGACAGAACTTCCCTCTGGATGTCGTCAAGTCTGTCCTCAGTGAAGGGTCCATTCCAGCTACATTATCCCCCACAAATTGTGGGTGAGCAAGTAGACTGAGAAGAAGCAAGTCTAGGACCAGCCAAATCAGACACTGGTTCTTCATGTGGAGAAATGGCTGCTGTCCCTTCAAGCTTGACTGCATTTACCTGCACCAACTTCTGGCTAAGGCCCCAAGCTCTTGTCCTACCTGGCCTGAGAGTGTGCAGCTGACCTTTGGGAGTAAAGTGTTGTACCCAAAAGCGTTACTGGGTGGTCCTCAACCTGAGGATGAAGTTCATCATGGACAGTGCCCTGGTCTTGGCCTTCTGGGGTTCAGCATTCCTACTGGATCCCAACAATTCTTACCAGGGCCTCTGTAACCAGGATCCACATGTGGGATGTGAGGCTGCAGCATAGATCATTTCCCTTTTCTGGCTCAGTAGGGGATGAAAGTAGGACCCATTCACCTCATGAACAGCAACAGTGATACAGCTGAAAACAAAGGATGGGATGGAGGTCTCTCCACAAGAGAAAGGGCCTCATACTCTTGCCAGTTAAAACCTCTTGGTTTTAACTTTGCTCTTTTGTAGAAGGATTCTGAAAAAAAGCCAATACAATGCACCTACACTTTTAAGAAAATGGAAAAGCAGAAGACTGACATTGCTGGCTTGAGTTGGTGCATTTTTAGCTGAAATCATATGAAATTTCATTTATTCATGTCTGGTGCTTGATGCTAGAGGTTTCTTAGCGGGCTAGATGTCGACAGAAATACTCACGCATGGTCTCTTTATGTAGACTGACCTTCCTCATAGCATGATGGTAGAGTTCAAGGGCAAGCATATCAAGAATGAGAGAAATCCATACCCAGCCAGTGTAGGCTCAGTGGACTAAGCATTGTCCCACAGTCTGAAAGGTCCCGGTTCAACTCCTGGTCAGGACACATGCCTGGGTTGTGGGCTTGATTCCCCAATAGGGGGCGTGCATGAGGCAGCCAATTGATGTTTCTCTCATATCATTGTTTCTATCTCTCCCTTCCTCTCTCTCTAAAAAATTAATAAAACAGTATTTTTAAAAAAGAATGAGAGAAATCCAGACAGAAACTATTGTTTTTTTAACCTAACATAGTCATGTATGAACACTTTTCTTCTATGTTAGTCAGGGCATCACCAATCCATTTCCATGTTCAAGGAAGGGAAAACAGAACCCATTCATGACAGGACAAATGTCAGCCTCATTATCAGAAGAACCTGTGGGCTGGGACAGATACAAAGCTGTGGCCATTTCTAGAACTTGGAATAAGAAATCTCTTGTAGAAATGGGTTCACTAATAACTAGCATTGTATTTGATAAATCTTAGAAAAAATAAATTCTAAGTCTAAAAAAAGTTAAATTTCTATAATTTTCTGGTTCTCATGCCATCCTCCTTGGTATTATGGGTTTCACAAGGGGCAATGAGAAGTCTTTGGCTTTATGCACAGTTATCTTTATGTAGCATATTGAAATATATGTAATATATATAGGATTTCTTTGACAAAGTCTCCTGATGATCTACATAGTTTGAAAATTACAAATCTATAAAAAAAAAATGTATAGATGCAAAAAAGGTGGCATAATCTTGCCCTGTTTTGTGTCAGAGCAAAGAATGGAATTCATCTCCTTACTAGGATATCCACCTCCCTATGATATATATCCGCTAACTCAAAGAGCAAAACACTGCCTGAGATCTGCCGTGTAAATGATGATCACTTATTTTCAATGAGTTGTACTTATACTGAAATATGGCCATCATGATGGAGAAAGGCCACTTTACATTTGAGAGTCAAAGTAGTGGGTTGTTAAAATAAAATTTACATAGTAGATCCTCAATAAATACTGAGCAAATGGTAGAATGTTTCCAAGAACCAATGTGTAATTGAACATGTTTTGAAAACCATAAAGTACAAACAATTTACTTTTGTGTTTAAATACATTGAAGCTATTTGGGTTACTTATTTTTAAAAATGACATCTGCACCCTGGCCAGTTTGGCTCAGCGGTTAGAGTGTAGACCTGCGGTCAGGAGAGACCTGGGTTTGGTTCCCGCTAAGGGCATGTACCTCGGTTGCAGTTTGTCCCCAGCCCTGGTTGGTCGTGCGGGTGGCAGCCACTCGATGTGTCCCTTTCACATCGATGTTTCTCTCTCTCTCTCTCTCTCTCTCTCTCTCCTTCCTGCTCTATCTGAACAAAGAATGAAAAAGTGTCCTCGGGTGAGGATAAAAAAATAAAATAAAATGAAAAATAAAAATGACATCTGCTTTTGAATAACTATAGTCGTTAAAAATTTAATTTTATAACTGCATATTAAATTACAAATACAATAACTCCAAAAAATGGAATCTTAGCTTTTTATGCAAAAAAAAAAAAAATGGAATTAACGTGCAGCTGAGTAAGATATAGTCTATGACTAACACAGGCTTTCTTTGTCTTTTCTCTTTAAATCAGTTCACTTTAAAATGAGAAGATAAAACATAAGAGATCTGTTCAACTATGCAGTATGATTTATAATAGACAGGGCAATCTATAAAGAGGATTTAAACTAGTCATATATAACTATTCTAAAATCAAATATTATCTTCTTTGTTATTGATGACAAAAACTGCTCCCCTCCCAAAAAAGAAATCTTTTAAAGTACCACCAATTGATTTTTTCTTCAATGAAAAAACCAGTAGTGGAAGCCTATCATTGATTTTTAAATATTTGCAATAACATAAAGCCTTAGACATTCTGAGTTCCTTGAGAGTAAGAACTGCATCATATTCATCTTAAAACTTCCAGAGTTAACACAGTTCCTCATACATGCTAGCAAAATGAATATAGCAATGAATAAATATACTTTTGAAATAGAAGAAACAAATGTGGGTTAGATACAATGAGACCATAATATGTAAAGCACAAAGCTTTGTTTTATCCTTGACCCTTCCCTTTCTACTATGTTCCTCATCAAATTAGTTGACCAAAATGTTTCTCTCTCCTCAACATCTCTCCATCCACTTCTACCCCTTAGTATCTTATTTGTTCTCCTGTATTTCCATGTGTCCCTTTTCCTAATCTTAAAATAGTTTAAGTATACATCATTGCCCCACTTCCCATCTTTCATACTCACATACTCACTATAATCTATGTTAATTAATCTCCAAATATTTATCAAATCTAAATCACACTCCTTATTTCTTGACCAGCATCCACACTGATTACATGACTCTTTGAATAAGCAGCAAGAATATCAAATTCCACCTGTTCAAAAGGGAATGCACAGTCTTTGTGCAATGCCTCTGCTCTATTTTTGTCCTTTCTACTGTAGCTTATGGCTCCACCATCCTCTCTGCTGTCTGTCTGGAAATCTAACCACTAATACTGACCTCTCATTCCCACATCCAGTCGATATCGATGCTTATACTTTCACCTCTTCCCTTTCTCTAAATGTCTCCATTTCTTTTTATCTTCCCTGTCATTACTTTATAAGCCAACCAAGATGTTTTTCTTAGATTGCTACAAAATCTTTCTACTGTTTCACTCTACCATCTCTAACCCCGCTTTCCTCCAATCACTTCATCATTTCACAACCTGCATAAATTTTCAGAAATACCAGACAAATCAAATTCTGTCTTTGATTATATCTTCAGTGTTTATCTAATTACTTCAGGTTCAAATCAAAATACCAGAACACTAGGAAAACAAACAAACACAGAACCTTCATTATTTCCTATTTGAATTATCTTTATTAGTGGGGGAAAGTGAGCTGGAAGAGATAACTATATAGAAAGAACAGGCATAACAAGACAGAGATAGAGAAGAAGATAAAGTTTGCCTTTCAATCAGTCTCATTTTCCCCCTGCATGATATTAGTTTATAACTCTTTCGGTATTACTTTATGCATTCTTCTACTTCAAGAGCTTGGTGTATGCCATTTCTGACACTTAGTGTACCTTTTTTACATTCTTTCACTATTTCCATCCTAATCTTTTACTTTTCAATTTAGGTGTTTTGTTCTTCTGAAGGAT
Organism: Molossus molossus; assembly: GCF_014108415.1. Taxonomy (NCBI): domain Eukaryota; kingdom Metazoa; phylum Chordata; class Mammalia; order Chiroptera; family Molossidae; genus Molossus; species Molossus molossus. The sequence goes on along the minus strand of NW_023425366.1, from coordinate 22,855,652 downwards.
TTCCCTTGTACCTTTCTCTGTGTATTCATAATACCTTGCTTATTTCCTTATTTTCCATATTAACATTATACCATGTTATTCTTATTGCCAGTTTACCTTGTTTGATGTCCATTAGACGATATGCCCATCTGAAGAGCATTTTGTGTGTGTGTGTGTGAACTTTATGCCCTGAACACAAAGGATGGTATTTCACATGTAACAATAAATAAATAAATAGCAAAATATTTCTGATACTTTTATATTCATAATAAATACAAAATTTCTTGAAAAATAAATATTATGATATAAATATTGTTCAGTTAAGATGTGACATGATATATCTTACACAAGTACAAAGCTACTTATAATTTATTTATTAATTATGAACATATCCATATGTTGCAAGTAGGACAGATCTTAGGCATAAAAAACATATGATAAAGTCCTTGCTATTAAGAATTTCATACTTGAGAAGATCACTATTTTTTTTTAGATCATCTATTTTACAAATAGATAAAATAAAATATAGTGCACAGTGTCAATAATATAACATTTTCCACATAAAAATATTGCCTATTTTTGCATTTCATTTTTGGCATGTGATGTTAAAAGGAATTTTCTTTATATATCCACATTTCTAAAATCCAAATTTCAACCTTCAGTTGAAAAGCTCATTATGTATTTTAATTTCCTGAGAAAATTGTATACAAATTAAGAAAAAGAAAAACAAGATTAGTATTACTGTTGTGTATGTGATTATGATGGAGCAATCATACTGATTTAAAGTACTGTTAAACCGTTTGATCGTGGTAGTAAACCATAAGCATTTGAAAGTCTAAAATAAAATTTAAGGTTTTATGACATAAATTTGAATTCCTTTATAATGGTAAGAAAATATGATATCATTTCTAAATTAAGTTTATGATTATGGTAGTGTTAATGATTATCATTCCCATGTGAATAATACTTTGCAAAATTTTATAAAATGGTATGAACTTTTGTAATTATACAAATTATGTAAATTAAGTGATTCTCTCTTCAAAGTATTATTTCTTCTTACAAGTACTACTGAAATGTTGCCAATACTAGTATAAATCAGACTTACCTTTATGTGAAAATACAAAATAGTTCATATAGTTACTTGGGGGGGGGGGGTTACAGAACAGTAAATAAACTACCAAGACTCATACATGTAAAGTAAGACATCCATAAAAAATAGGAGACAGCCAATTATTTGGACAATAGAAGGAAAAATAAAAAATAAAAAACTTCAATCTAGAATTAAAACAAATGGTTATATTTGGTCCTCAAAAGTCAAATACATTCTAAGAGTAACTATTCATGATAACTGATTCCCCTGTTTTGTTCCCCAAAATCCATGCTCATCCTTAGGGAATATGGCATATTGGTTCCAAAATTAGTGTACACTGGAATGACCTAGGGAGCTTGTTTAAAATGAAGATTTCTTAGCAGTACTCCTTGAAATTCTGATTTAGTGTCTTGAATGAGGTTCAGGAATCGGTCCTCTAAAAACTGTCCTAGGTTATTCTGATGCAGGTCACCATGGTTGAGAATCTGAAGAACAATTGTAGAGAAGAAAGGGCCAACCCAAGCATGCTTATTCTCAATAGAGTACAAAGGAATAATAATAACTTTTTGAAAAACGACTGGCCAAATTAGGGAGAAATTAATGCTGCTAAAACACCTCAAAGAGTCCAGACTCACCCTTGTTATTTACCCTGGTGAGGTTAAACCACAGTCACACAGGTGGATATGATACCATTGTAATTAAGCAGTTATTAACAATAGGAAAGAAGCAAAGGAAAGGCCAGACTTTATAGGCATGTCATTTGGGCAGCTTCACCAGGAAGCAACAATTTTACACTCCCCAGGGATCCAACAAAAAGAAGATAGACACATGTCCAATAAATTTGTAATAACATAGGAAAGGTACTTGCTGTCAGTCACACCTGGGGACAGAGATGGTTATTCAGAATGGTGTGGCCACTGCAAGGCATGAACATTTAGAATATATAATCCCCTAAACAAAGGAGTTTGCTCTCTTGGTTTCTCTTGGCATGCTTGGCCCATGGCTCATGCTTGGCTTCCTGGCATTCTCCAGTGTGGCCCTTAGCCATATGGACCCCACACACAATAAACTGGTGGACTAAAGCTAGCCTGATGCTGTAGTGGACTCTGTTCAAATATGGAACAGAAACTCGGGACACTGGCTCTAATTCTAGATTTACTGAAACCCCAGCTACACTTCTATGACTGGACTAAGGGAAATGAGACTTTGGAAACCCAAAGGGGTGTAATTTCACCTAAATAAAGCTTTCTACTATATCACATCCTCCCATATAAGTCTCAGAAAATTCCTTTTCCATGGATATTGCAAGGACTCCACTCTCAAGAGCAACTAAGGGAGACCAGGCACATTTTTCTCCAGTGACAGATACAACGTGAGCTAGCCAGTGCTGGGTTATAGGAGTGCAGGACCAGGGACATAACTACCTTCCAAACCCACAAGAAGAGAAAAGTTGGAGAAGTGATATGACTTTTTGGACATATGATAAGCTGGGGACACATGTTAGAAACAGGAATAAAGATAGTCTGATAAACCCACCTGAAAAACTGCAAATTCTCACTGAGACATTGAAGTCGCTGTTTCATAAAGATTTAGACTTCTTTTTCTTTCTTTTTTTTTTTTTTACTTTCTTAAATTTAGATATAATTGACATGTAACATTATATTAGTTTCAGATATGTAACATAATTATCAGATATCTGTATATATTACAAAGTGGATACTAAAGGTGAGGGGTAGGGGAAGTGGGTGAAAGTGGTCAAAGGGTACAAAATTCCAGGAATAAAATAATAAGCCCTGTAATGTACAGCATGGTGACCATAGTTAGTAATACATAATGTAAATTTAAAAATTGCTAACAGAGTAGATATTAAGTCATTTCAAGAAAAAAAAATGTAACTATTCATGTTGATGGATGCTAACTAGATTTATTTTGGTGATCATTTTGCAATATGTACAAATATGAAATTATTACATTGTAATCTGAAACTAATATAATGTTACATGTAAATTGTACCTCAAAAATAAATTAATAATACTGTGTTGCATATTTGAAAGTTGTCATGAGTACAGACTCAGGTTTTCTTTCTGAAAACATTTTTCTCTATTTCCCTGATCTCAACATGAACTTTGATACCTCCATGCCTTTGCTTGCAATGTTTCTTTACTCAGAATTTCCCCTTTTCTCTTACAATATCTTTCTTATCTTCTTAAGACAATGCTCAATGACAATTCCTATCTGACCTATACTTCCAAAAAATAATTATTTTCTCTCTCACAGTACTTTATCTTTTAATTGTGTAACTAATGAATTCAGCCAGATTACTGTATTCCTCATCATATTTTCAGTGGCTTGTGGCAGGTAATATGGTCTCTAAATGTTCTTTAATTTTAGAGTGACTTGTCAAGTTGCCAAGAACTAATGTGGTAGGCAGCCTTCTAGAATGGCTCCCAATAATCCTCACTTCCTAATAAATAGCCACATGAGTTACCTTTCTTGCCCTTAAGTGAGATCTGGATCTAATGATTTGTTTCTACTGAATAGAATATGGCAAAAATGATGCCAGTGATGTCACAAATGACATTTTATCTCTTTTGCAGGGGAGCAGGACAATAATCAACTAGCAAAATCCCATGTCATCATCAACTCCTTCCAGTCTTTCTGCAGATCTGGCTGAGAAGGCCATTGCCCATTGGTGGGCACAGGAAATAAAGTCTTCAATATTTTTTTTTTTCATTCAGCTCACTGATGACCTTGTTGAGCCCATTGTCATCCACCTCTATACCCACGTTATCCAGGATCTACTTGATATCATTGGCACTGAAAAGACATTGCCCCTGTGAGTAGCCAGCAGGTAGAGAAGGCTTAGTGTAGGTATACAAACTCTTTCAATAGAGAGAGAAATAATCAAAAAGGATCCTACATGATGAAATCACTAGGGATTCTTGTAGAGCCTGAAACTGACATGAGAATACCTACCTATTGAGCATAGATAGAAATCTACCTATCTATTCCATTGCCATGCACATACTAGTATATACATATTTCCCTATTTTCATAGTTTGTATTTGATTTTGAAAATGCAAGCTCACTACTGATTTTTAATAGGCAAGCAGTCTAACAAGCTTAAATATATAGGTAGATGATGGATGATAGATGTCAAAACTAACAATAATTTCAAGAATTATATGTAATTGCAAATATATATATATTGCACAATATTTCATTTTAATGTTTATGCATGTGAAAATCCCCTTGACTAGTTTTACTACTTAACGTTTAAAATTAGTGGAATTAAGCACAGGCAAATAAAGTTGCCCCTGTGGAATTAGGTTTTGTAGTGAGTGAATCCAGGAGTCCAATCTTAGCTTAGTCATTATTTTCTGTGTGACCCTGAACTACAAAATATCTCTGATTCTCTATTTCCAACAATGATGCTCCTACTCTGAGCTTCACTTATAAAGTGTGGATAATGATATTCACCTGGAGTTTATGTATATAAAGCTATTTGAATAGTTTAGTTTATTAGTTTAAGTTATTATTACTTACTATTATCTACAAAAATTAGGTACTTCTTATTTTGTCTCAGAACACATTTCATGGCTAACTATTTGGCACACTGGAAGATGAAATCCTTCAGAAAATTCTACCACAAAATCTATTTATTTTTGTTTAAATCCTTCATCACTTAATAACCACATTGTGTATGTAAATAATGTGTATGTAAAATATGTAAACAATCATTTACAAACTCCATCTGGAGGTTATATGAGAACACACTTAAATCTGAAGTCCCTGGAATTCTGCATATTTTGCATAGTTATAATTTATTAAAATTCTCTATTTTGGTCAGTTTCTAACTACTCCTAAATTTTACTATCCTCAAAAACAGACTTCAGTTTTAGTTTTCTTATAACCCCAAAACAAAGAGTTTTTTGCATATAAATGATATTCTCTGCATGTTCTTAAAAACAAATGTATGAATTATAGATAGTAATCTTAGTGTTTGATTTTTCTGTGCATATGAAAATGATATCAGTTGTATTGTGTTGAAGTAAAAAAAAAAAACTGATAACAAAATAGATCTATATGCCAAATAACCTTAAAAATTAATTACTTAACAATTTAATCCCAACTCATAATGATATATATATCAATGATATGATATAAATATATATATAATTTTTCTTAAGTATAGTATTTAATAAGTCAATTCACTGATTTTTTATCTATTCTACAATGAATGAAAACAATCCATTGTCATCCAGATGAATACATGATCAAAAAAAGAATTATCTCTGGTATCATCAGTTTATTTTACAATTATATAAAATATGTCCTAGGGTTTTAATGTAATTATTTTTACTTATTTTTTTTTCCCTAATGATATTTATTACAGTAAATCCCCCCCAAAAAAATTTGCATGTTGAAAACTTCTGATAATTTGAGTGAAGTGAATTTTTAGAGCTTCTGTGTCTTTAAAAAGTCACAGGATTAGTATCATAAAAACAACAAAGCAGTAATGCATAAAAGAATTATTAGAAGTCTAATAAAATTATTTGGACCTCCAACTACATCAATACTGATTAATGACTGTTTTTTAATTAATTGGAAGTTGTTCAATCACTGTACCATTTCATTTTGCCTGAGAGTTTTTATAGAAGATTCAGGGCCCAACATATGCTAGTTCAATCTGCAATAAGGTATACTTACACAATTTTGTTCTTCTTGGCAGGGCAAGTGTGAGCTATTTATTTCTCATTCATTCAGTATGATAATAGTTTTCTGCTCAGCTGGTTAGTTCAATCAAGGAAAATAGCCTTATGCATTAGAATATGAATAAAGTTTACTTTTAAACTCTAAATTCAAGCAAAATAAAGCCCACAATAAGCTATTCTTATGGCAGAATCTTTAATTACCACAAGGTATGTGTTTAGCCTCTTTATTTTTCACACAGATATATAGTGTTTACCCCAGCAGACTTCCTGAGGGCTCCAAAATCCATCCACACAGTGGTCTTTAAATAGATACTGGAATAGACCTGGAGTAGGTAGAGATTTTAGAAATATTACCTTACCATCACTTTTATATTCTTTATGTACATATAGATCATGTATCTAGCTCACAGTTCTGCATATGTCCCAGTAAGGGCCAGCATGACATATGAGACTAAATACACAGGGTTTCCTCATTTTCATTCAAGTAAATACTAAAGTCAACAAATAGGTGTGGCAGAGCCAGCAGGTGCCCTACTTATATTGATAATTTTAAAAGATAGCATTCCTTAGGTTTGAAAAATCAAGTTTTTGAGGATCAACAACACTTGATTCCACTGGAAGGGTCCAGAGTCTTCTTCCATTTTCCAAATGGTTGAAGCTCAACACTCTGACCCCACATGCCAGATCTGCTTCTACAAGTGCCCTCATAGCATGGTGATGGTTGTGGTGGCCTGGGTAGCCAGTGGGGAGAAAGAGACCTTCCAGAGCTACAATAGAGGTGATCACTGAACTATCTGCAGACTTTCACCTTGAGTTAGGGTATAGGGCCTACTACCTCTATTTCAGAAAACATGTACAAGTTTTGTTTGTGCATTTATAAGAAGATTTAGGTTAGATTGGATAGTATTCTAATTATAATCTATGGATAATATGTCTTTGATCAGTAGAAGTTATTTAAAGAGACTGCCTCTGGTCAGTTGTCACTTACTGTGTTCAAGTCTTATACTCAATATCTTAGCCAACTCATTTTTACTATATTGTCAAACATCTCAGGAAACTACAGCTAATTTTCTACTTTCAGCATAGTTAAACTGTCCCCAACATTCTGAATGAGCAAAATAATTGAAAGTTAACATGAAAGGAACGCTGACTAATATATGTAACTGTAATAAGATGTGATACTGGAGGGAGTAAAGATGCCAAGTGTGAAAGGAGGCTTTAGGGAAACATAGAGAATGGGGGCTGCGGGCCTCCAAAGGGGAGACTGGCATTCTGCTCTGCTGATACTATTTCTGCTCAGACAGCTGCCTGGATCATCTGTGTTCAGAGCCTAACTGAGCAAGGAGGGCAGAGGATGGCAGAACAGAGACGCAGTAGAAGGGTAGCCTGTAATGTGCCTACTTAGCATGGCAAAGATGTGTGAATTTCCTCAGGGTCAGGTTGGTACAGCAGAAAGGAGCTGAAATGGAGAAATTATGCTATTAAATCACCAGAGAAGGCTGCCTGCTGCCCAAAGGGATGCTGGAATTAAAAAGCTGTAAGGACTCCTACTGGTGCCCATACCAAGTTCTTATGCAGATGGAATGCTAGACACCCTCAGTCCAACATTAAATACTAAGAAAATCACAGGATAAGACTGTATTTGGGCAACTCCTTACTGCCAATCCACTTTAGTCACAGGTGCAGGTGAACAAACACAATATGGGGGCAGATAAGAGAGATTTGTGCTTTTTATCTCCTTCTCTTTTCCACTCCAACAGATTAGAGAATCTGTACCCCCACAACCAAAACATCATAGTTCCAATTTACAGTCCATTGAGTTCTGCAGTTATCTATTGCTGTGTAAACCATTGGCCCCAAAACGTAGTTGTTTGAAATAATTACACTTTTGATATTTCTCACAACTTTGTGGGTAAGAATCTGAGCAGGATTTGGATGGATATATATTCCATTCCACGTGGTATTGACAGAGGTTTTGCTGTGGTATTCAGATAGCAAGTGGCCTGGACTAGAGTTCCAAGTGTCACGCACACATCCAGAGCACCGGCAGGTATGGTTGGAGGGCTGAGCTGACCTGGGACAGTCAGCCTTACCCCCAAAGTGTCACTTCTCTCGTTTGGTAGCCTGAGGGTAGTCAGTCTTCTCACATGACAGGTCACTGTTCCAGAGGACAAGGCGGAAGCTACACTCACTTTTATGTCAGGCTTGACTTCAGTCATCAGAATAACCCAGAAGGAATGAAGTGATCTAACAGCATCATTAAGGCCCGGGAATAAGTGTCAGGACTACTCTTGTCTGGAAGCTGTTGTTGAAGACAAACAGAACTGTTTCTTATTTACACCCCACTGAGTTGAGATTGATCAAAAACCCCTCAAACAGAAACATTCACATTTAGCTCTTCCCCCACACTGTGAGGTGAAATTAGCTGCGAACATATTTGTACCAGATGCACAAAATGAAATAGGAAGGAAACAAAATGAAAAGCACTCAGAAGGGATTTCTCCAATTCCCCAAATCTTTGAAGACACCATAAGCAGAATGACTGGAAAGACACACTTTTGTTACAAACAACTATTATTGGTACCCAGATGTCACCGCTTCCACTTAATCTGTTACTTTAGGAAGTTGGGATAATATCCTTGATTGTCCCGCCGGACAAGTGAGACTAAACACACACTCTGGAGGATTCTGTTCTGGAGCAAGCAGGAACCAACACAAGGAATCATTTTTAACCATCCTATAGATGCTGACGATTCCTTGAAGAAGTGCACTTAAAACTCCTGTATATTCTGCAGTGATATTCATTTAAAAATTACATTCTAACGAAAGCAGAGACAAGAAAGAGAGATGATTTTTAAAAATGCTGTCTTCAATTTCAGAAAATATTTCAGAATGAGTGATTTTATGTTCTAATTATTTCCTCCTGCTTGGCCAGTGAAGCTCACAATAATATGCGGGGGTCCGATGTGGACGAGAGGTGGGAAGTCTGGTAGGATTTGAGGGTGTGGCGTGGAAAGGGGTGAGGTCACAATGAAACGCGGTGCTGCGCATTCACGCAGCCCTGCAAACAGGGCTCCCTGGCAGCTGTCGCGGCGTCTCTGGATTTACGAGGGAAAAGGAACAGGTTTCTGAGTTTCCCCAAGAGACCACTCAGCTGTCAGTCCAAAAATGAAAAACACCACAGCAGGGACTCGTTTAAGAGTGTTAAATCCAACAGCTGCAGTAAAACATTGATTCCGTCCATGCCATACTTACTAACTTTACGCGCCATGATGGAGAAATTATACTGCGCGGTGCTTTCTCTGTCTAGCAATTCATTAGTGGCGATGGTTCCTTCAGTTCCATCTATCGTAAAGTGGCTGTCCACATCACTCTTCCAATCTATGAAGTACCTGCATATAAAAAGGGTAGATGCAAAGTGTGCAATGATTACACATTCATCATAATGGTAGTCAGGCTAACAACACAGTGCCTTGTGTTTTCTCCCGGGAGCTATTGCCCACCTTGCAATAAAGAAGAGTGTAAATGACAGCTTCTTTATTGCAAAGTCAGTGTGCTCAAGGGGAAACTGGAAATAATGAAAGATTTAGTACTCCTGCTGTTCATATTATTTTAGGGTCTTGACACCTTGAAAGCTCAGCAGAGACTAAAATTCTAAAGCTGACCATGGGTTTCCTTATCCTGCTGAATATTAAAACTTTTTCAGGCAGTAAAAAATTCCTTAATGGTGGCTTTGGGAAGAACGGGGGGTGAGGGAGACATCTGCAAACTCTATGAAGGACTTAAGTCAGAGCAGAAGTGGAATCTTTGTTTTCACAGATAGAAAAGAGACATCATATTAAGGAAACTGAGGGGACATTTTAAAACAGACAATATGGTAAATGTACAGAAATATTTTCCCCAAACACATATAAAAGGGCCAGTGTTGTTTATTGTTCCATAGATCTGGACATCTTTCAAAAAACCCAATGACCTTGGCTAATAATGTCTTTTTATCTTCTTGGTTATAACAGTGCCATTTTTGTGTGTGAAGCAACTAGACTAAAACATCCAAGACATAGAATAAAAACACAGAAATTGAATTTATATAGTTATTTAGGTAACAAGAAAAATACAGAGTGATATATATATATATATATATTTATTTTCAAACATATATTTTCAATCATAATTAATAGACATTTTAAAATCTTGCCATGTACTGGACATTGTTCTAAATGCTTACATTTATTTACTTATTGAAACCCCACAAAAGCCCTAAACATATTATTAATCTTCTCATTTTATATATGAGGAAACACAGAGATATTAAGGAATTTTCCCAAGTTCACATAGCTAGAAAGTTTTAGAGCTGATATTTGAACCAGACCATCGATGTTGTCCTTATAATTATGATTATATAGTATCACCAATATGAAATAAACATTTTGCATGAAAGTGTTCTGCTAACCAAAGACTCAATGCACCATATATTTATCACTATTATTCTGGCCAAAAGCAGATGACATCATTATAATCAGCTCATCTAAATCCTCAGGCCAAAGGAAGTGATCTGTTTGTTCATCTTAATTTAGTTAAGGTATCTATTTCAAAATAGCAAGGTATTCTTTTGACAAGCTGGTTATTTGAAACTAGGGCAGTTTTCATGTCATGGTGGTGTTAGTTCAAAACAACTTCGCTTTTATAGATGAGATTTATAGCCCTTTACTTGTCAATGTTTGTTACCAACTGATTTCTGAACCAGAAGATTGCTGAGTATTATAGGATCAGGGTATGAGTCACGCTGTTAATCGGCTTTTAATAATTCTCTTGTTGATTTGAGGGGTGAGAATGCATGGATGTCTTAGGATTTCAATATTTTATTCTGTCTCATAAGAATGTTCTAAAAAATTATAAACAAAGTTAAAGCACATTTGAAAGTCAGGAGTACAGGATATAATGAGCTTAATTCTCCCTATCACATAATCTCCTTTTCTGAATAAGAAAGAATTTTCTTACAGTAGCCCTTTTTAGACCCTTTAGTCAATTGGCCCATGCCTAAACTAAGAAGAAAATTGCTACTGAATCTCTATAGTGACTACAGCATTTCTCGAAAAATGTTGGTATAGATTGTGTTCAATTGTCTAATTCACAAAATGTTTGCAACAGTGCTCACTACGCTCTATATAAAAATCAATAAAATTCAATTCCACCAATGAACAGTCTTATTGGGCAGATACATACAAACAGAAGATTTCAACACCTGCTAGAAGAACAAATAAGACATTACAGAGTAAAAAATAAATAAATAAAATACATACAACTCAAACCTGTTGAGGACAAAACTTCCTGCACATGACGTCTGGCTGATATTAGAAGACTATGAAGAAATTATTGAGGAGAAGAGAGGCAGACAGAGTGAGGAGAGGAAGAAATGTCTGTAAGGAAGCTGCAGAAGCAATAGCAAAGCCATGGCGTTTATGTGGGGGAACTGACTATAAATTGTTGGGAATCATAAAAAAATATCCAAGAGGCACAATAACACAAAAAAAAGATTTAGTGATTTAGTGCCTCATAAATTATATTAAGGAGGTGGGACATGTTCCTGTGGGTAATGAACACTATCAAAGGATATAATTAGGGTATGGATTAAAAGTGAATTACATTTAAGACATATGGTGGGTTTATTTATTTTATGTTTTTCCATTGTTTAACTGTATTTTAAAGATTTGTGAAAATTTTAAACACTGATAATATACAGTATGGAGAAATGGGCAGGGTCACTGTTTAGTTCAATGTAATTTTTTTTCTTTATTGATTTTAGAGAAAGGAAGATAGAGAGAGAAACATCGATGAGAGAGAACATCAACTGGTTGCCTCCTGCATGCCCCCCACTGGGGATTTGGCCCACAACCTGGACATGTGCCCTGACCCAGAATCGAACTGGTGATACCAGTCAGAGCCACTCTGTATGTGGAGTTTGCATGTCTCTCCATGTCTGCATGGGGTTTCTCTGGTTTCCTCACACACCCCAAAGATGTGCACATGAGTTGAGTTGGTGTATTTAATATGTCTCAGTCTGAATGAGTGTAGGTGTGTGTGTGTGTGTGTGTGTGTGTGTGTGTGTGTGCAGCCTTGCGTTGTAAGGAAGTCCTGTTCAATATTGGGTATATTTAAAGGGGACCAGAAAGTAAGCATTTTCTGTATACTAGACTCCTGACAAGAGACTAAGAGAACATCCAGGGCTATAAGGGATGTGATTCAATGGATTATGAGATGTATTTGAAATAACTAGGGATATGCAGCCTGAAGAAAGGAAACAGAAGAACATGCCAGATGCGTTTGCTGTGATCAGGATGCTCATGTGAAGCAGGTGTTAGATTGACTAGTTATGTTTCAGTGGAATGGAGGTAGGACTGGAGAATGGAGTCTATATAAATGATAATTTCAGATAAATATAATACACAAGTCAGAGCTGTCCAAGGTCATAATGAGTAGCCTCAGAGAACAGTAAGCAACAGGACCAATCAAATATTGACTGTCCAAATGCTTGGTGCAGATGTGGTAGAATCAATTTAAACATATTTGAAGATTATGAAGGTACTTTAGAATGCTGAGATGCCGTTACTATTACCCGTATAGATGGAATCTATTTCTTTTTTTTTTTTTATCCTCACCCGAGGACATTTTTCTATTTTTTGTACAGATAGAGTGGGAGGGAGAGAGTGGAGGAGAGAGAGAGAGAGAGAGAAACATCGATGTGAAGGGACACATCGAGTGGCTGCCACCCGCACGACCAACCAGGGCCGGGGACAAACTGCAACCGAGGTGCATGCCCTTAGCGAGAACCGAACCCGGGTCTCTCCGGACAGCAGGCCAACGCTCTAACCGCTGAGCCAAACTGGCCAGGGCTGGAATCTATTTCTTTTAGTTTGCATGGAATGCAATAGTTTCCAATCATTGTTTCTTACCAGCACTCTTGTTCTGACTTCTACAAATATGCTCTACTCCAACCACACCAACAAATTTTTTCAAACATATAATTTTTTCATAACCTTTTAAAAATAATAGCTATATTTATATACTATATAATTCCCTCATTTAACCCAAATAATCTAATCATTTCGGCATATTTACAAAGTTGTGCAACAATGTGGTAGTTTAAAAAATTTTTTTTAACTTATTAGTTCAGATATTTTTCATTTAATGAAGTAAACTTCAATTTTTTTTTGGAAATTTTACTTGTGTAAGCTAAAAATTGTGATTGTTTGGTTCTTATATTTCTCCTCTGCTTACTTTGATTTGCTATAAGTAAATATCTTTAGTATGATATTAATTCTTTTGATAAATTTTTACTACATTTTTAAGCTTTTTTCTTAGTGGCTGCTCTAAGTCTTACCATATAAATCTTAACTTATTGTATTCTAATTTATACTAATTTAATTCTAATCAAGTATAGGAAAGTTACTCTATTTAGCTATGTTCTGTTAAATATATATGTATATATGTTTACATACATGTTTATCTATATTACATCTATATATTCAAAAACCCAATAAAACATTATTATTAGTGTTGCCTTTTATAACTTTAAGTCTATTAAAGCTAAAAAATAAAGGAAAGCAAGTATTTTTAGAAGAACTGCTGAGTTCTCTAATCTTATGTACTTCCTCTAACCCTGGGAGATTTCCAGCCACTGCTCCCTGCATTGACTGACGATAGAGGGTGGTCTTCCCATTTTGGCTCCCCAGGAACTTGCAAAATGTAATGAGTGATTGAGCCCCCTATTCTGCCAGGGGTAGGGCCTATGCCTTCTGAGTGGGGTTGGTGGGGAAGTAAGCTACACGCCTCCCAACCACACTCACCAGGAATTTGTCCTATGAAAGTCAGAGTTGGAGGGGATGAGAAGTGCCAGCATCCTGCCCCTTCTGGTAGGATGTTATATCCCTTATTGGGAGTTGAGGAGAGAAGTGCCATGTTTTCTCAACCACACCTGCCCAGAGTGGGTTTTCTATCAGGCTGAATTGGGAGACCAGAGAGAGGGGGAGGGGTCAGGTCCTGTGGTCAAGTACCACAGTCTTTTGCTATTCTTAAAATATTTTAGCAGATTATACTGTATGAAATTTAATGTACAGATTCTATTTTCTCTACTACCTAGTAGCTAAATATTTCTCCTTCAAAGAAACATATCTGGGGCTTTATGGATGTCTTATTTAGGACAACCATCTCCTTCCAGTGGGCTAAGGACTTCCACAGCTTTAGTACTGAAAATACCGAGGCCTGTAAAACTCTTCAGTCCCAGACAAAATTGGGCACTTTACTTCTAATTAATTATAATTCATTGTAATGTTATGATTCACAAAGCCAATTCAAAAAGAAGTCTATCTTTGTACAATGAATCACTGTGTACACAGGCCATTTATTATTATAATTTTAAGTTTTTCTGGTAACATTTAAAAATTCGAAAAGTTACATAATTTATACATACAATGAGGTGTCTACTTTTTATGTTTTTATATGTCTATCGATCCAAATCCACTATCTTGCAAGTTTAGTAAGCAATTTTATTTATTTAGTCAGTTCAGCCTAACACTGACATAGAGTTTGATTCTACAAATCAACAACAGTTGAGATGTAGTGAAATATGGCAGGAATAACACGGTCTTTTTGGACAGAAAAAACTAGGGTGATACGCTAATTCCTTCACTTACCTTGAGCAATCAGGTTAGACATTTCCCCTCTAAGGCCTGCTCCCTTTGTCTCCTATTATATTTGGAAAATAGTATCTACCCAACAGTGTAATAGTGCGTGTTGTTGTCAAGATGAAATGAGAGAAGATACTGTCCCTTAGCATAAAATTGTGTGTGTGTGTGTGTGTGTGTGTGTGAGAGCATGTGAGTGTATATGTATTCTTTCCTTCTTCTCTTTGTCCACATTATTGATTACGTTGTATTACTTCCCAGATTAAAAAAAAAAGTCTACCATACAAATGTATGCTTAGTTCTAGGACCAAGTTGTGACGTACATAGCCTTCTACTTTAAAATCCCTGAGCCACCAAGCCCCCACACAAACCCCAGAAGCACAAACCATGAGCACATATCCAGGCCCTATTTCAAACTGGGGTGCTTTAACTTGGCTCTCCCTCACTGTTTGCTGGCATCTAATTTTCACCTCCACTACGTTGTGGGGTTGGCTACCTCCTTTGCTCCAAATGTTATTCTCCCAGAAAGCTTACCACCTTCTTCTGGAATACTCCTAAAACTTATCTGAGCATATTTTACTTATCTAAACATCTTCAGCATCTTCCCATAGCTGATCAGACCCCAAGACATAGGCCTAATATTCGGTCCTGGCATTTTCCTGATGTCCTACCTTATGTGACTGACTAATCCCTGTGCCTTACTGAATGCTAAATATGAGACAACAATTAGCACTTTTTATTGTGATAATTTTCCCATTAGAACAATGAGGAGACATTTGTAAGAAATGATCAACAATGGACTGACAAGAGAACCACCCTTACATTTCCTGGACATTCCAGAGAATATATGACCCAGTTCTAAAATGTCTAGATACTTTTTAAGATGTATACCCTCCCAGAGTAAATCATCAATTTTTATGTTGATTTAGGGTAAAATGATATTTTAATTACTACTAATCACAAGAGTATAATTTGAACTGTTTGACTTAGCCTAAATCACCTGTTTAAATGAGTAAAATCCTTAAATAAGAACTTGAATCTACTTATTTGGTGAGTAGATGAAATATGAAATTCAAGTAGAAAACAAAAAAAAGTTTATGACCTACATAAAATGAAATAAATCTATAGTTTGTACAAGTATGCATAGTGACTGTTGCTAAGAAACTGGTTTTAACAATTGAATAGAAATAAAAAAGTTAAGCATTAACCTAAATCTGTACAGACCAGTTGACAGAGTACAATTTTATTACTTTTGTAAATTAGTTTTTAGAAATGCCTTTAAAAAGTTTCATTCTCTTTATTCCCCTTAAAATTACTTTTAATTTGCCTAATAACTTTCTCACAGTTAATGGAAAAGCTAACTTTGACCCTTTCCTCAATTCTCAGACACATTTTGTAATAAGTACTTGATGGTATAGTTACTCTAAAATATTATACCTCATTCTTTAACCAATAGGGATGCAGGAGTGGTGATTCAGGTCACAGTAGAAAATACTCATTTTTTAAGGTAATAATAATAGCTCAAAATTTCTTGTATTCTCTTATTTGTTCTTTTCTTCTTTTTTTTTTTTTTTTGTCTTGTGACACATACTAAAATGAAAGTAAATTCAGTTCAATTAATTTCCACAATCATTTTTTCTGAGAACCTAAGCCTTATACAGTAACATTTAGATTATAATTGCTTCATTAATAATCACAATTACATTTTTTCCTTAGAAATCCCATAACGTTTCTCCCAAACTTTAAATAGTAGTTGCTAATTTCCTATTGGTTTCTTTATTTATTTATGTTTTTCTAATCCTTCTCCTCATTCTTATTTTCCCCTTAAGAGAATTAAAGTTATATCTTATATAGCTTACATAGCTTCTTGTTTGTCTAATGAGAAACTAAGCACTTTACAAAATTATAATGATTTTATAAAGGTAGAACTCTTCTTTCCTTAAACTTTGTATTTGGAGTTATGTAATATTTAAAATATATTTCTAAAGAAAGAAAAATGCATCATTTTATTATTTATTATATTTATTATCATATTTATTATCATATTTATTAAAAGTATAATTGTTCTATTAAACAATTTTGAATTTATATGTGGAAATTTACATGCATTTATAGATATTACTTCATATCATCAGTTTCTTATTCAATACTTAGATGGAATCAGTTTAAAACTGAATCGTTAATTTTCTCATTTTATACACAAAATGAGTTTAACTTTTACTTTAAAATCTATTTTAAAATAGTATAACTGAAGTTTATATGTGTTTAGAACAAAAGAAAAGCATCACTAATGTTTCTCTGTAACCCAAATCATGCATACTGACAAGTATTATTTCCACTGTTACAAAATAGTCACCTATTTTAAATTTCATTTAGAAATTTAAGACAATGCTGTTGTGAAACTCCCCTAACTCACTAGATGTGACTACACTCATTTCACTCTTAAGTGACTCACTGGAAATCATTCCCATGAAGGACTCAAGGATGGAATATTAGAGGCAGGAAATCAGTGCATCCAAAGGGAAAGGGTAGAAGTGTAAAAAAAATAAAGAAAACCATACCAACAACTAGAAATTAAGCTCTGGATGACAGAACATACTCACCAATGATATATCCAATAAGGGGTTAATATCTAAAGTTTATAAAGAACTCATACAACTCAACAACAACAGAAAAAAACGAAAACAATCCAATTAAAAATTGGGCAGAGGCCCTAAATACACACTTCTCCAAAGAAGACAGATGGTTAATAGACATATGAAAAGATATGCTCTAGCCCTGGCCGGTTTGGCTCAGCGGTTGGCGCGTCGGCCTGCGGTACAGAGAGACCCGGGTTCGGTTCCCGCTAAGGGCATGTACCTCGGTTGCAGTTTGTCCCCGGCCCTGGTTGGTCGTGCGGGTAGCGGCCACTCGATGTGTCTCTTCACATCGATGTTTCTCTCTCTCTCTCTCTCTTCCTCTCTCTCCCTCCTGCTCTATCTGAACAAAAAATGGAAAAATGTCCTCGGGTGAGGATAAAAAATATGCTCAACTAATCATCAGAGAAATGCAAATTAAAACCCAAAGAGATATCACCTCATACCTGTCAGAATGGCTATCTTTAATAAATCAACAAACAACAAGTGTTGGCTAGGATATGGAGAAAAGGGAACTCTGCTGCACTGTTGGTGGAAATGCAAACTGGTGCAGCCACTATGGAAAACAGTATGGTGGTTCCTCCATAAATTAAGGACGGAATTGCCTTATGACCCAGCAATTCCACTTCTGGGTATATATCCTAAGAAATTCAAAACATTAATTCAAAAGAATATATTCAGTCCTATGTTCACTGAAGCATTATTTATAGCCAAGATATGGAAGCAACCCAAGTGCCCATTGTAAATGAGTTGATTAAAAAACTGTGGTACAGCCCTGGCCCGTGTGGTTCAGTGGTTAGATTTCAGCCTGCTCACCTAAGGGTATTGGGTTGGATTCCCGGACAAGGCCATGTACCTGGGTTGCACGTTTGCTTCCCAATCCCGGTTGGGGTGCGTTTGGGAGGCAACCAATCAATGTGTCTCTGTTATCTCTCTCTCTCTCTCTCTCTCTCCCCCCCTTCTTCTTTCTACTCTCTCTCAATGGAACAAATAAAAAATAAAAATAATAAAACAACCATGGTACATATATATAACAAAAAACTACTTGGCCATAAAGAGAATGAAATATTTCTATATGTGACAGCATGAAGGGACCTAGAAGGTATCATGATAAGTGAAATAAGTCAGACAGAGAAAGACAAATACCATATAATTTCATTTAAATGAACAAAAAAATAGAAATTGGCTCATAGAAACACAGAATAAATGAATGGTTGCCAGAGGGAAGGGTGTGGGGGAATTGAGTAAAAAGGGTGAAAATAATTAGGAAGTAAAAACTGGTAGTTATATCACAGAAATGTAAAGTATAGTATAGGGGATAATATTGTAATAACTATGTATGTTGCCAGTGGTTACTTGAAACATTGGAGGGATCACTTTGTAAAGGATATGGTTGTCTAACCACTATGTTGTATACCTGAAACTAATACAAAATCATATTGAATGAAAATTACAAAAGCTGGGCAAAAACGGGAAATCAAGGTCTGGGCAGGAGAGAACCAGAGATGGCTTATTTGGATGCATTACAAGTAACCGAACCTTTCTTCTAAGCTGTTTGAATTCTTGATTAATGTCATTGCATTCTGGTTCTTTGCTGTTTGCAGTGATGATAATATTAATATTAAAAATATTACTATTTAGTAATATTAATAAATACCCCATAGTATAGAATAACATAGTCCTAAATAAATACCCTGCAAAATAACCCTGTGAAAAGACAGTTAAGCACAAGAAAACAAAACAGACCATACCTTAAAATTTTACATTTGGATGCTTATTTTTCACAACATATTTTACTATCATTCTTAAGTAAGCAAACATGTTTTCAAACCAAGAAATGATGATTCATACCCCATGTTTTCCCAACTGACATGATTCAAGCTTACTGTTTACTCCAACGACATGGAAGAAAGACAAGTTTCATGTCGATTCAAAAGCTGTTTCATCTTTTGACAACCCCTCACGGGGATCCATATGTGTGTCTACAGCTTTAGTAAGTCAGTACTACAAGTAAGACTGAGGACACTACTTTATTTCACTGTCAGACACTAGCTCCTGTGATATAAAAAAAAAAAAAATCAAGTTTGTAGATGGAGAATTTCTCTCAAATGTAGTTTTCCTTTATTTCTCACACAAGGGTCTTGATTTCTAAGCATTTTCTTGTATTTGGGAGTTGGTAACTCTCACCTCACCTTTGCCAAATGTAATTTTTAACTTATAGACTCTGATTTTTCTTTTCTTTAAAGTACTACATTAAAACGTAACTTATTAATATTTTCACTTCATCATGCTTTATCAGTCTTCAAAAATAGAACATATGGTAAACTCAAAAAACCTGGCATGTTCCCCAAGATACCATGTTCCACTATTATCCTCATTTATTACACTGTCGAGAGTTTCAATTCATATTTATTTATTTTTTTTATTACTATCTTTACAACCCTCAATAGTTCTTTGTCACCTGTTTAGATTCTTGAAAGTACCTGTAAATCCACTCACCAGGCATTTGCCACTCTCACAATTATCAACAGCACAACAGGGGCTTCAGGACCATACCTGATGAATGATGACAGGTTAATATATAACAACTACTAACGTGGCAGATTCTTGAGAATACCCCTACAAACACTGCTAAGAAATAAAGTTTTCTGGAATTTAACTGGAAGTGAAGGACGTTTTATGGACATGTAAAATAACTTGAATCCAATGAGTAAATTAGCCAACATTAGACCTGATGTGTAGAGACACTCAGTAATTGCTATTTGTCTTCCCATTTCCCAAGACAAATGTTCTTCCTTAGAGTTCTCTCCTGATCACAAACATGCTTTAAGAAGCAAAATATTTGGACCACTTTGGGGGATGGATTCAGATGAATACAAAAGAGCAGATCTTGCCCCCTCTCAAGACATTTCCTAAGATTTTCCTATACACTATGACTGTGTTGAGGCTATGGCTTTATGGATTATTCATTTTTTATCATTAATTACCCCATCACAGCATACAATTTTATGCTATATGTGTTTATATATTTTCCCTATTATCAATAGAGTAGTGTTTTGCCTTAAAAGCCCGTTTAATGTTTCTTTTGTCTGGTTCTTGTAAACTAAGCTTCAACATTTTAGAGGTGCAAGATTCTGAATCTCATCCCCCCAACCCTCAACCGGAGCCCCCAGTATTTGTAGGCATGTGCAATGTGGGTAAGGAATTTAAACATACAGAAGAAGCAAAGCTGAATGAGATCAAGTCTCAAAATATGTTGCTGGATCAAATGATGAGTGAGAAAAAAAGTAAACCCACCTCATTTCAATAGTGCAAGGGGGATTTATGGATATGAGGGAGTGGGGAGAGAGATTTGTTTACACTTTCTTACTCCATTGATTGCTTTATTAACTCACTAGCCTGCAGCCTTTGGTCAATAGAAACTCCTGACCAAGTCTGGGTCTTGAGAAGTTCCATAATTCACCTTACCCCCGGGGTAAGCAGACACAATGGTCACAGCGAGAAAATGAACCTCAGATTGCAAATGGCAAAACCATCTTTTTCAAACACTCATTCTTAGTGATAGGCAGAGTTTTCAGAAAGATATATTAAATGTCTATTATATTCCAGACAATGAAAATTATGTTATGGTTAATCGTGAGAATCACCCTTTGAGGTTGAATTATTATATCCCCATTATAGATGAAAAGTTGAGCTCGGTCAGGTTGAGTGGCACGTCCAGCGTCACATCACTGCCCAGCCACGTTGCAGGAACGTATGCCAGAGGCTTTCGTTCGAATCCTATGGCTTTCCCACTAATATCTATGCGAAGCCATTATATTTTCATGCAGTTTGGGACAGAGTATTTTTTTTTTTTTTTACCATTTTTATTTCTCTTTCTGACACAGGAAAAAAAAAAAAAGTTTCTTTTGCTTACCTCACGGCACTGCTGCCTACATCGAGGTCTTGGGCCGTGACGGCGCCGATGATGGTCCCGACCGGCGTGTCTTCGTACACGTCCATGGTGTACAGCGGCTTGCTGAACACCGGCGGCTCCTCCACGTCCAGCACGCTGATCTTCACCGTGGCTGTGTCTTTGAAGGGGCCCGCCGAGTGGAACCGGTGGTCAAGGTGAAGGTTGGAAGCTTCGACTTTAAAAGTGTAGGCCTTCTTTGTCTCAAAATCTAAAGGCTGTAGCGAGGACAAAGAAAAGTGAGGAGGTCCACTCATACAGAAGGCTCAAAGGCGGTGAACGTTGCTTCAGAATATTTGCAGGGGAATACAGATTGCATGGGCTTCAACATTTCGTGGTCCTTTGTACTTAGTGGGTAAGGAAATGTGTTAAGAAAAGCACCCACTTGTCGAAGATTCTGGGTAACTTGTACAGATGAGGCGTTGCATACATTAAAATGACGTATATGTGCACACGCATGCTAGGTAGGGTTTATTCATTTCATATGAGCGGTTAAAAACAGCAAAAGAACTTTTAAGGGAAACATTTTCTGCTCTTATACAATGCTGACATCTAGTGGAATTGAGCAGTAATTAAAACAGAAAATTGAAACTGGTTAATTGAAGATAATCTTTAGATTCCACTTTAAAATTTGCTATAAAAAAGGTTTTTTTTATAACCACTTTTCTTATTTTGACAAGAATATAATTTAATATTAAACACAATTTGTTTGTCTTTATTGATTTTTTTAGAGAGAGGAAAAGAGATAGAAACATCAATTGGCCTCCTCTTGCATGCCTCTACTGGGAATTGGGCTCACATCCTGGGCATGTGCCCTGGCAGGAACTGAACCAGCAACCTCCTGATGCATGGGCTGATGCTCAACCACTGAGCCACACTAGCCAGGGTCATATTAAAACTTAAATGTTTAAGTTTTTTTTTACTAAAAAGGGACTGTATACGGATTTTAAAAACATGCAGTGTTAATTATGAAAAGAGTTTTAGTCTTTTGTTTTCTCAGCAATGAATATATAATCATTAGGCACTGGAATTGTTAGGCATCATTAGGATGTTTTACCAATAATTAAGGATATTTTACCAATAATTTTACCAACATATATGTTCAAATGAAAGAAAATTGAAATATATCTGGAAGTCACTTGTCGTTGATTCTCTATTTTAAATTTACTACTGCTTATATTTACTTTTTTCCTGAATATTGGTTTTATGTTCCCCAAACTGAAAATATTGTATTTTAGAAATATGTTGTTGCTGGGTGTTTTAGATAAATGAAAACTTTAAGATCAAAGAGTCTAACTTCTAACCATCTATGAAAAATTGAGACAACATGAAATTAACATCAACATAGAAATTTATGGGGACCTTTAAAACTTTCTGCTTTCTGAATTAATTCCCTCTAGTGTGACTCTTACAACTTGCTCATTGCTGTGTGGACGCATCTGTTTTTTACTTCAGTAGGCCTGGGGGAAATAAAGGAAGTCTATTTCTCTCTTTCAAGGCCAAGAATGTTGTTTTATGTGTTTTCTCTGAGGATGGAAGAAGAAAATCTAAAAATTACTGTGAAATCTTCAGAAACGATCACAATACCATGGAGCTTATTACAGCAAACAGTAATACCACTTGGACTTGACACTGTGTTTTTCACAGTGATTTTCATTCAGAAGGATTTGTTTATTTTCCCTGTAATTAGTCTCATTTTATCTAATTTGTCCAGTTTTTACTCATGGTTTTATCTGCTTTGTGTTTAATGCTTTCTTTTACATTTTTATATTTTTAGTTGCTCACTTTATAGCTATTTACATATAATGTTTATTTTCTTCCATTTTCATCTCTTTTCTGTTAGGAATTTAGATTTATCATTAAGTCAATAAAAGTAAAGAATGGCATGCTAGCTGCCATGGTTGATATAGTTATTGCTTGTGCAAATAGAAATATAATAGCTTGAAAAAGAGAGGAGATGATCTTATGATGTTTGTGTTTTGATTGGCCAACACCTTGTTTTGTTAAAGGTGTCAAGCTCATGAAAAGATGACATATTTGCAAAACAGATCACAAAACATTATTCAAAAGAAAAACATAAAACTGCCACAAATACATAAAACTGCCCAGAATGAAGATCAAAGCAAGACAGAACACACATTTTCACATACTGAAAGGCCATCATGTTAAATATAAGTTAGGTTTATTCTATTCATCTCTTATAGAATTAATAATAATTTAAATTATTAAAATGGTAACATTAAGTTTAAAAAAGTAAGAAATCTTTAACAAATTAAACCATTCAAAACTGAATTAATTGAAAAAATATCGATGGGAAGGCCTGGAATACATCCTGAGGACAGAAAAATACAATGACAATTAAGGTTTACTCTCTCTACCCAAAAACTCAGAATAGTGAGAAATGTGTCATCTTGTTTAAAGAATGAGTAGTTAGAAGAAGTACTAAGTTCCCTACCATTTGGAGGGTTCAAAGGAAATGTGATACCTTAAGAGATGTCTGAGACAGACAGATGTATAAGACAGAGAGCTGCAATAGCTAATCCAAACTAAAGAACACAGAAAAATAGATTTTCTGTTTTTGTAAACTTTGTATGCTCTATAAATGTTAAAAAAAAAAAAAAAAAAAAAAAAAAAACATGATTTTTCTATCATAGTGATCTCTAACTTCTAAGGTAAAACTATTTTGACTTTATCACTTTTAGTCCTTTGGCCTAGAAAACATTTTGAGCTGCCCTGGTTTATACTTACTCCCTTTGTTGGCCCAGAATTAATTTTTATCCTAGAATGTAGGAGTTAGTAGCAATTGTTTCTTATTTCTCTCTTGGCTTTCTCCTAAAGATTGAAATGCCTCTGATTATCTATATGATTAGGTTTTTGTTTTTGTTTTTCCTAGATAAGACCTCAATTTTATTTACCTATTTGATTAAAATTCCACAGCTTTCTGATGAAATGGACTCTCCACTTTAAAATCCGTTTCAAGCCTAGAAATGAAGGGAGAATTCTTGCACCTTTCCTACATTTTTAAAAGGAAATCAGACATAGCCTATGCATTTTAAGGACTCCTTACCGATCACAGCAGGCAAACATTTGGTGCTCGGGGAGATGTGGAGTGAGATGAAAGAATCTTTCTGTACATACAGATTTTTTTTTGTAACTGAAAACTGATATCCTGCAGTGATCAAAGAACTAGAGAAAATTGGAGGAGAAATGCTACAATAATATCCTAGATGACCTTACTTTTTCATGACCCTGACCCTTAGGCAATGCCTCTTTTTAAATCTGAGTAGTTCAGAAAGATCAAAGATAAACAATACTGATCTTTCTCTGGCTGACTTGATCCAATCCATGTGACTGACTACCTTCCACTTTCTGTGGAGAGAGGGGTGAGATGGTGTCAAGGAATGAAATTCATCTACTTTACAATCAACAGAAATTCTGATATATGAAATAAAAATAGAACAGACAGGACTATGTTTGTTAGAACAATCATATTCTGTGACAGAAGTCTATTATCATAAAGGTGAGCTTATTTACTCCAGCACAACAAATGAAACCATTGTGGCCTTGCTTGGGAACCGTTCAATTTTAGGACCCTTTCTAGAAAAGTAAGAAAATGATTAATTAAAGGGAATTTAATTGAGTAACTTCTTGCTCCAAAAAGTATGATAGGCAGTTAGACAGACATGAGCAGAGCAAAACATGATGGGCCAGGTACAGAAGGTCACCAGGGTGGGAAACCCTGGGTGCCTAGCAAGGGACAACTGTACGGTGGGACCTCATCCCCAGGGTAACATTTCCTCCTTAGC
This sequence comes from Molossus molossus, assembly GCF_014108415.1. Lineage (NCBI taxonomy): Eukaryota > Metazoa > Chordata > Mammalia > Chiroptera > Molossidae > Molossus > Molossus molossus. Next base: position 22,830,793 of record NW_023425366.1, on the reverse strand, counting down.
GTGTTGCTGGATATGTGGTTTGGACCCTCCCCCACTCCTTTCATTATCTCTGCTCACGCCGTTTAGATCCCCTGACTTTCCCTTCTTAAAGATAACATCTAGTCCTCAGACTTCAGCTCCAGGCCCAGAAAAGCAGCAAAACCAGAGGAGGGATGCATGGCTGACCTCAGGACCAGTTAAAGACTCATCTCCCATCCCCCATCCTGGTGCCAACCAGTCAAGCAGTGATGACCCCCACAACCCTCAGCAAAGGACACACCTGGAAAGCTACTGAATATGCTGTTGAGATCTTCCCCTGGAACCTTCACTAAAATCCTCACCCTTAAAAGCCTGTAGGCCAGAAAACTCAGTGCCAGCCTTCCTGGTAGCCCTAGCCTTTCCTCTCCCCTTTCCCCTCCCCCGAGGTGCTTTGCCCTTACCTGCCTGTGCCTCTATAACTTGTTTCCTAAGCCCATTTCTTCTAGGGGTTACTTCTTCTACCTCTATGACTTTCTAAACAAACATTCTCTTGGAGCTGCACTCTTGGCTCCGAATTCTTTCCTAGCCGGAATTCAAGTACTAGGTTGCTGAACCCAGGTCCAGTCTGACCCCACTGGTCTAACACCTGGTGCAACTCTTGCTTCCTCCAACAAGGATGTTTCAATAAAAAAAGTTGGTGACAACAGAATTTTCAGAAACAATTGACATTGTAGAAAGTTGTATGGGAAGAAACCAGAACATGGAGAAATGGAATTCAATATATTTACTTGTTCATCATAATATAAAGGGAGAATTTGGACAAAACACTGCTTGATAGCATCATTGTTTTTAGCCTCTATCTTTGCTCTTACTTTATTGAGGTCCTGGTCATGAAAAGCCACATAAAATACATGCCAAATTATTTTCTCATGTCAAAGATTTTGGGTATGTGTAAAACACACTACAAACTGAACTATTTCAAAATGAAGTCCCAGCTGCCCCCCCCCCCCCCCGGAAGATGCCTTATTTGTCTTGTCCTCAAACCTTTGGAATATAAAACTGGGAAAATAGCCTCAGGACTGGGTATTCCAAACAGCTATTAACTAAGCTAACAGATAAGCAGACATTATAACTGCCAGACCAAAATTAAAGACATTGTTTAGAATTAGTAATACTATCTTAGCTTATCCACACCTACAGACACTTCTTCCTTCTATTTAAATAATTATTGCCCTTTTCTATTTTATACATGCCTGTTGTCTTTACCTCCTAATTGGAACACCATTTGGGTTTCTGCCTAAGTCAGGGCTATTGAACAGCTAATTTTTGGATCTCAAGTATATGCTTGTTGTTTCTCACTTTGGCTATTTATTTTTAGGTTGACATATCAAATACAAGAGAATAACTTCTGAGCTCTTCCAGAACTCATCATGCTTCTGGACAAGGTTTACTAGAAATGCATAGCTGGAGTTATATTTTGAGAAATTTGAAAAATCATCAGCTTTAGTAGACAAAATTCTAAGGTATCCCCAGGGTGCCTGCCTCCAGTGACCTGTACTTTCATATAATCCCCTGCCCTTGAGTGTGTCAGGGGGGCTGTGCATTGAATGGGATATCACCCCATGCATTTGTTGTTTTATGGAAAAAGTGATTATGCAAATATAATTAAGGTTCTTACTTAAAATTGAGTTAATTAGAAGGGAGAATTTACTTGAAGGATCTGATCTAATCAGAGATACTACAGAGGATCCTCCTGGCCTTAAGTAAACTTGTGAGTATAGGGACACACCCAGCAAGTGTTTAAGGAGTACCTATAAGAAATAAGACTGGCTCTGCCAGTGTGGCTCAGTGGATGGAGCCTTGTCCCATGGACTGAAAAGTCCTAATTTGACTCCAGGTCAGGGCACATGCCCAGGTTTCAAGCTCGATCCCCAGTGCAGGGCGTGCAAGAAGCAGCAAATTGGTGTGTTTTTCTCACATTGATGTTTCTCTCTCTCTTTCCCTTCCTTTGTCTCTAAAAAAATCAATAAAAATATATTTAAGAAAAGAAATGAGACTGGCCTGGCTGGTGTGGCTCACTGGTTGAGCGTAGACCCATGCACCAAGAGGTCGCCAGTTGGATTCCCAGTGAGGGCACATGCCCAGGTTGTGGGCCAAACCTCCAGTGGGGGGCATGCAGGCGGCAGCCAATCGATGTCCTCTCTCATCAATTTTTTATCTCTCTCTCCCTCTCCCTTTCTTTCTCTCTTTAAAATAAATGAAAAATAATAATTTATTTTTTAAAAAGGAATGAGACTGGACCTTGGCCAATACCTAGCAAAACCATAAGAACTTCAGTCTTAAAGCCAGAAAGAAAAGAATTCTGCCATCAACCAGTAATCTTGGGAAAGTGTTTTAAATCTCAGCTCAGACCACAGCCCAGGTGGGCACCTTGATTTGACCCTGGGAGACCCTGAGCAGAAGTCCCAGTTATACAAATGCTCTGGCTCACAGTACCTATGCTTTCACCCTTCTTTACTTTTTCCTCTTCTATGATGCTTCAGTGTTCATGACGAACATGTGAACGTGCATCATTGTCAACACAGCAGTGTCATCAGTCTTAAAAAATAGTATCCTTTAAGAATTAAGATTCTAGGCTCTTAATCTTTTTTTTTTTTTTTTAATAGTAGGTCTTAATGGTCAATGGAAAAGAAAATTGTCAATGAACCCAAATAACCAAAGGCTGTAGATTTAAAGACACTATGAGAGTAAAGCAGATTTATTACACCAAGCTGAACTACAAAGATATGACTTTACTCCAAACATCATTTTAGAGAAAATTATTTCACAAAACTTAGTTTTATGATCAATATAGTAATTAATTCACATATTTGTTTGTAACACTTTCTCAATCCATAAGAAATTCTTCGAAAACTCTGCTACTCCTCAAGTCACGCATTAAATTACCCATAAATGTCTGTACCTACTTCTTTAATTGATGTATTCTAAATTCACATAAATTGAATCAATTATTTAATTGAATCAGATTTTATTGTGTGTAGGGTAGGTGTTTAGGATATAGTGATGAACAAGTTAAGTCCCTTTTATCATGGGTTTTTTACTATAAAAAGGGAAAGCCACAACAAAAATAAATAAATACGTAATTTTCAGTTAGTAATAAGATTTATAAGGAAAACAAAGTAATGGGAAAGAAAGACAGGAGGGGCAAGCATTACAATGAGCAGATAGGAGAAGAATCTCTGAGAGGTAGCACCAGGAGGAGATGAGAAGTAGGTGGGGGGACGCACAGGGAAATGAGCCCGAGGAAAGGTCAGTAGGGCAAGATCCCTGAGGCCCTTTAGTGTCCTTTCAACAAACATCGCTTGAATATCCTGCCGTGTTTAGACAATATTATAGATGCTAGAACAAAGCAAACACAAATCACCTGTGCAAGGAGGTGCTACTGAGGCAGGAAAGCTCGAATAGAGATCGACCCTCCCCTTCTCCATCTTGGCAAGAACATCACAGCTGGCCGTCACTGGCCACCTGTTCCTTTGATGCCTACTCCTCAACTTCCTGTATTTGTAGGACCAAAAACATTCCCTATCTAGAGAGGAGAGACAAGGAAGAGCCGCCTTGGCAGTCACCCCACCAGTGTCAGAAGCAGAGGACCACCTTACTCTCCCCCTGGACCACATTTAGTAAAAGTCTTCCACCCAGACCTTAACAGTTGTCTCGTTTATGAGGTCACTCGCTCTCACTTTTCGAATGTGTACAATCACTTTAATAAATGTACTGTGCTTTGCTAAATCTGTCTATCATGCTCTTTAATTCCTTCTTGTTCCATGATGTTTCTATCTCTCTCTCCCTCTCTCTCTCCTTCTTCCTCTCCCTTCTTGTGTCTATAAAATCAGTAAAGAAAAAAAAAAAGAACAAGAGAAAATAAAGATACTCATGTGGGGCAGTGCCTTCTATGCAGAAGGAAGAATAGCACAGCCTCCTTGGTAGAAATTGCAACTAATTTGATACCATGCTAAAGTAGCATGTGCATGTGTGTATATGCATGTGTGTGTGTTGTGTGTGTGTGTATGCCCGAGGTGGTAACAAAAATTTGCTGTGTTTTTCTTGATCTTACTAGTCATGGGAATCAGAGATGGATTTAAACATGAGAGTAAGGTAAACGATTTAGGTTTTGATTATTTACTCTTGAAGAAAAGTCAAGTTGGATGAAGTCCAGGTGTGAGGCTCAGACAAGAGCAGTGGCAGTGGTGGAAAGGGATAATGAGGACAGTTGTAACTTAGCCCCTGAGGGGAATATTAACCCTCACCAGGGGCAGCCAGTGGCGAAAGGAGGTCAGTGGCTATGGCTTTGATTTCTGGTGTAAGGAATTAGAGAGGAAGAGGAGTCTTTATCCAGGTGGGAGAAAATATAAGTAGGTGCGTTTTGGGGAGAAGAGAAGGAATTCTGCTTGAGACATTTTCTGTTTTAAGACTGCAACTCACCGAAATGTCTACATGGCTGCAGACAACCTACAACAATTATGTCAATTTGGGGGGTTAATTTGATGAGACTGTAGGAGAAAGTTAGGGAGAAAAAGATGAAAACAAATCTTTACAAAAACAAGAACATATTGCTTGCAGAAACAAATAATAAATACCACTTACATTTTCTTTGAAATTTGCAGGTCGAAATGGCTAAAAATAAGGGTATTTTAAACTTAAATTCAGGTATATATTTGACTATATATACAAAGTTATTTAAAATGGTTTCATTTTTAATGAGTTATTCAAAAATTAACCACATGATGGTGCTCTGCTACCAAATCGTTTGAATGTACTTCCTTGCCATTTAAGAATAACAGGACTTAAGTAAAATATAAATGTCCAGTGGGGCCAGTTGAAAACTTAGCCTATTTATTAAAGAATGCTGAAACAATTTTCTATTTATTTTTTAAAAAGTAAAAATTTTTTTGGGGGGGAATTAAAAAACAATCTTTATTATCTTGATGTTTACTTATTTTAAAATAAATAGAAAATTATTTCAGCATTCCTTATTTTTAAAAGGATATCATTACTAATTAGTTCCCAATAGATATTTTTGTAGAAATGATATGGAACTGTTTGAGAAACTATGCAAGATATTAATTTGTCTTTTTGCATAATTTAAGTATTCATCTCACTACTTACTTGCCTAAATTTCTGAATCACTAACAAGAAAATGACACTGATTTTATAAATATTTATTTATTTCAGTCTTTGAACATTTTTAAGTCATGTAACTTCATATTTATTTTTATATTCAGTAAGTATATATTTATGCTCATTTATCCAGTAGGAAAAAATACAGGCTAAAAATCTAACACATTTAGCTTTTCACTTAATAAAATGGCTAAATTTAAAATACTTTATCCTTTCATATTTAATGTAGCCATCTTATAATTTTTAGATGGGATAAAAATGTTAAAAGTTTTATTATTCTGGCTCTGGCTGGGTGGCTAAGTTGGTTGGAGCATTATCCAATACACCATAAGGTTGTGGTTTGATTCCCAGTCAGAGCACATACCTAGGCTGCAGATTTAGTACCTGGCTGGGGCTCATACGAGAGGCAACCAATCTCTCTCTCTCTCTGTGTCTCCCTCTCTCTTTCTAAAATCAATAGAAAAATAGGTCCTTGGGCTCTCTCTTTCCCTTCCTCTCTCTCTAAAATCAATAGAAAAATAAGTCCTCAGGTAAGGATTTTTTTTTTTCCTCTATTGATTTTAGAGAGAGAGGAAGTGAGAAGGAGAGAGAGAGAGAATCGTCAATGAGAGAGAACATTGATTGGCCGCTTTCTGCATGCCCCCCACTGGGGATTGGGCCCACAACCTGGGCATGTGCCCTGACTGGAAATCGAACCTGCAACCTCCTGGTGCATAGGTTGATGCTCAATCACTAAGCCACACCAGCTGGACTCAGGTAAGGATTAAAAAAAAAAAATGTTTATTATTCTGGTTTTGTTTGTGTCTTTATTTTTAAAATACTAAACAACATATAGAGCATGTTTTATTTGTTTATACTTTTTTCAGTGCAATGACATAAGTATAGACTAAGAGTAATTTATTTGTTTTTAACAATATCTGTGCCTTGGTGAGATTTATAAACTTTCATAATGTTACTCTGAATTCAAAGTGACACAGTGAAATGGCATTCTGTTACAGTGCTCCAGAACTGGAGCCAAGATCTGGTTAAAAAATAAAATTTACAAAATTGCCGCCTTTTATTTTTCTCAGCTCATATAAACCCGACTCTCACTTATCTGCTTAGCTCCTCTCCACCCAGAGAAAGAAGAGAGAGGGGAAAATACTGATGGGATATTGGAGATAAAAGAATAATGAGAATGTGTGCTTCAGAGCACTTCAAGCATTTTAATTTATTTTTAGTGAGTTAGAAAAAAGAAAACTCTGAAAGCAAATGATCTCATGCTCTAATTTTAACCAAATAACTGTTGTTTAAAAAAACAACTACATTTTCAAATGTAGAATAGTTTATTTTTGGACTTAAGAATATCATTCCTATACGAATATGGTTTTACATCAAATTTGTTCCAATGACATGTTCATATATAGAAGGAAAACATTTTAAAAAGTAATTTTAAGATTACTGTGTGACTGAAACACCCCTGTTGATGTTTATATACATATTTATTATTATGAATTTAGTTCTAGAACACGTAACGATAAGTTTAAGATAAAGTTTTCTCATAACTTACTGAATATATGCATACATAGTTGTATCATACAGTCTTCAAAGTGAACAGTTACATGAAAGGATGTTCAGTGTCATTAACCATCAGGGAAATGCAAATTAACCACAATGAGGTATCACCTCCTACCTGTTAGAATGGCTATTATAAAAAATAAAAATAAATAAAAAGGGTTGGAGAGGATGTGGAGAAAAGGGTTATCGGTGGGAATGTAAATTGGTGTGACTGCTATGGAAAACATAATAGAATTTCCTCAAAAAAATTTAAAATAGACCTCTCATATGATTCAGCAGTTCTACTTCTGAGTATTTATCCAAAGAAAACAAAAACACTAACTTGAAAAGATATATACACTGCATCTTCATTGCAGTATTATTTATAATAGCCAAGATATGGAAACAACCTAAGTGTGCATTGGCAGATAAACTGATAAAGAAAATGTGACACTCACTCATATATACACATACATACATGCACACATTATAATATTTATTATTCAGCTATTAAGTAATAAAATCTTGCTATTTGTGACAATATGGGTGGATCTTCAGGGCATTATACTAGGTGAAATAATTCAGATAGAGAAAAACAAATACAGTGTAGTGTCACTCATATGTGGGATCTTAACAAAAAGCAAGCTCAGCCCTGGCCAGTTCGGTTCAGCGGTTGGAGCATTGGCCTGAGGACCAGAGAGTCTCAGGTTTGGTTCCTGCGTAGGGGCACGTACCAAAACAAACAAACAAACAAACAAACAAGCTCAGATTTGAAAGTTGCAAAGAGAGTAAATCTTGAAAGTTCTCATCACAAGAAAAATATTTGTAACTATGTTTGGTGATGGATGTTAACTAGACTTATTGTCGTGAACTTTCCTAATATGTACAAATATTAAATCATTATGTTGTACACCTGCAACTAAAATAGTGTTGTATCTCAATTGCACATCAATGAATAAAATGCAGTTGTGTAAATTAATTTTGAATTTTTAATAAATTGTATTCAATTGAATACTTTCTCATTATTTTATTTTAATGAAATTATACTGCTATGTTTAATCAAGACATATATCTATCTGTATGTGTGTGCACACCACACATGCACTCAGTATGTGGGTTGGCAGATAGATGATAGGCAATTTGAAAATTTTGTTACAAAATGTACTCCTGAGTTTTTAAAAATATGTTTTTATTGATTTTAGAGAGAGAGGAAGGGAGACGGAGAGGGAGACAGAGAAAGAGGGAAACATCAATGTGAGAAAGAAACATCCCATAAGCACCCATAACCTGGGTATGTGTCTTGACTGGGAATTGAACTGGAGGGTTTTTGGTACACAGGACAGTGTTCAACCGATGGAATCACACTAGCCAGGGTCTGAGTTATTTTTTTAAAGATTTAATATATGTAGTCTGTAGATTACAATTTTCTTTTCCAACAGGACAATAGATTAGCAGGTAGGGATAGTCTTTGCCGTTTCCTTATTTAAAGATTAAAATAAATTACAACACTAAAACAAATCTATTTAAATGCTTGGCATAATTTATCTGATGATTCAAATTTTTTTAAAAATCTGTTTTAGCTGTTCCTCTAAAATGTAGGCAGAATCTCACAATTTCTCATAACCTCCATTGCTACAAAGATCATTTTATAAAATCTCCATCATTGGTTTCCTGAACTATTTCTGTGGTCTCTTACCCAATCAGTTCCTATTCTTACCTCTTAGTCATTATTCTCACAACAGCCAGAGTGTCCTGGCTTTGCAGAGTAAAGGTAAGTCATGTCTAAACACAAGATTGGCTTCCCAAATCATGATCTATTTCAGGTCCTTGGCTTCCACTGCAAGGATCTCCACGATGGGCCTTCCTCAGTATCTCTACTTCATCTCCAGCTACGGACACCTTCATTCACTGTGCCCAGCCCCACTGGCCTCCTTGTCCAAATGCTCCCATCTCAGAGATTTTGTAATTTCTGCTCCATCGTTCTGGTCACACATCCTGCAGACACCACATGGCTCACCTCCTGTTGGCTGCATGTGTCTGCTTCGTGTCGCTCTAACAGAGAAGCCTTTTCTGACCATGAGATCACCACCACCTTCTGCTTTGCTTGTTATTTTTTCCTTATGTTTTTCAAACTTGAACTTAGTATTGCCTACAGTGTTTTTGAATGTGTTCATCGTTCTCATTTCGTTCAGTCCTGCAGTAGCAGAGCTTGCCCACCTCGGGATTCCCACAGCGGGATTCCTCCACAGTGACGTCCACGCTCCGCCACAGCGTGTGAGCTAGATCATTACATCCTCAGAAAAGTTAAATGGGCAAGACCAAGCCTGGTGGCCTTAGAGTTTACTTCGCCATCTTATTTTTAAATACATTTTTTCACTTACATTTCTAACAACAAAATTTTTTTTTAAAAAAATTTAACTCTGGTAAGAATTTTTAATGATTTATTCAAACTAATAAGCCTAATTGTTTCAACAAAAATACGTACATATTGAATCACAGAATAAAAGTGCCAGTAGGAGTGAATACTTGATAGTCAACTGGTCTTTTTTATTTGAAATATTGCTAACTGAAGAAAAGTTAAAATTGCTGTCATTCTCAGGTTCTAGTCTTTCTGTTCTTAATTATTACATAGTGAGTAGTCAACTGTCTAAAAACTTGTCTAAGTACCTTTTTCAATTTGATGACTCCTTCTTGCGTATCCTCATCTGTGACGATGTCAAACAAATTTCCCCCATCTCCTGGAACAATATTGTATTCAATTTCCGCATTTTGTCCAAAATCAGGATCCACAGCTCTTATTCTTCCAATAGCTGAACCAATAGGAGAAGATTCAGGAACTTTCAGATGGAAGATGCCTGATGGGACATATATAAATTGTGTTGACAGTGGAATTAGTAAAGTATGTAGTAAGATTACCAAGCTGGAAAAATATAGTCTACAGAAAATAAGCTCAATTTAAAAAATATGTGTAAAAATTCAAAGGCTATATATGCTGTCCAATTAAGGATTATAATTAGGAGTAATCAATCATTTTTCTAGAATTTTAATTGGGTAATATAAATAGTACAGTGTGTTAAAATTACTGTGAGGAAATATTTTACATATTAACAACATCAAAGTAAACCTAGTATCAATGTGAAAGTGAGAATATCCATGAAATTAATTGGTATTCATACAATAGAATACAGGATATAAGATATAAATTTAAAAAAAAGATACCGATAGATACAGATGATAGATGATACATAGATATATAAATATTTATAGAATAAATAAATATATTAAAAATAGATGGACTATTTACTCAATTAGATTAAATTATTAAACTAAAAATGACCTGTAAAATGATTGTGTGTATAGGTAACCAAGTTTTGATTTGTGATGGAATTAAATGCAGTATATTATAACCTAATAGTCAACTTATGTTTAGTATATTTGTACTGGGTACTCTGCTAGTCACTTTTACACATTTTTAAAATTAGGATATAAAGTTCCTGCTCCCAATATTTTTAGAATTAAAAATAATAAAATGCTTATTCTTTAACCACCAGGTGGAGCACTGACATTACTATTGACCATAGTGAGTGAGAAAACCCTAGAAAAATCTCTAATAAAATATACCAGAATCATAAAAAGTTATATCTTACAAAAATAAAAACATATACATAGTTTAAAAGAGTTTTCAAAAATTTTAAAGTATAACAAAGAAAAAGATATGATAATAAGCTATTTTACTGACATATCATCAAAGATATTAATGAATGAAATGGCAGTGTGTTATAATTAAAATTTTAAAAAATTGGAGGACATAAAAATGCAAAGGCAAAACTAAAAGCAAAAATACAAAGTTCACATTTTGATGTTGACTTTTTAATTTAAATCTCTATTAAAGAATTTTGGATTACACTTCCCATGGATAAAACAACCAATGTAATTAATTTATTTGGGGACATTTGGTTATATGCATAAATATGAAATTAGGATGTGTTTAATTGGTTTGTGAAAAGTGAAGTTTATTCAACAAACTACACATAACAATGTAACATATACTGGCTTCAAGAGGTTTGAGAAAAAAGTCAATCACTATTTTATAGAGAGTCTGCCAAATAACCCCCCCCCCCCAATTATTTTTAGAGTCCTCACAGTTCTTTCACAGTCAGTTTAAATATTTGGTAATTTCATGAACTCTGCTAGCCCTTAAATTATGCCATCTGCCCTTCTCCTTCCCCTCAAAAAAATATATCCACCATTTGCTCTTATAATGTTAAAATTAGTCTTATTTACATTCAGTAGACATTACCTCAGTGGGACATGTAATATATTTAGTCTTAAGAGAACAAAATGTTTACCTAAAACTTCTTTGCTTCCATGTAAAAGACAGAATGTGCATTTTACAGTGGTATAAAATACTTCTTTAACTAATTAATTAAATAATTAATTAGTAGTATACCTGTCTGCAGAGGAATATTAAGAACAAATTTAAGAAACAATTATAGATAGATAAAAATACTCCAAGTGGCAATTATAAAGAGTTATTATAAACATTATGAAGTCACTTTGATTTAAGAAGTCATATTAATCAAACTAGCAACTTCTCATAGGCTAGAATTAGATTTTACTAGGTTTAATTCCTTAAACACTTAACACAATGGCTGTCATATAGACATGCTCAATGTTTGGGAATAACACTAGTTGTGAACTGGAGGCAACCAGAGCAAAGAGAAAAAATAAAATTATGTTTTACACTGTTTACAAGAAGACTAAAGATAGATATTCAAAGGGAATTTATCTGAGTTCCAATAGCTGTGATCACATAAGTAGGACTTAATGTAACTTTTGCAACCAATTTTCTATAGAGCATGTGTTTCCCAATAGAATATACCAGAATCATAAAAATATTTTAATCTATAATATTAAACCCTGATTCTATTGAAGCAATCCTGAGATATTAACAAGTATGAGGATGCCTGAGTTCCTGTTTAATGTTCCAAGAAAGTGTGTGCCAGTGTTATTTAGAGTTGTACTTAACTTCTCAGGGACAAATTCCAAAGAAAAGAAAACAAGGCATAGATATGTGAGTTCTTTTTCTTTTTCTGTTTCTTTTTCCTTCCTTTTTATTTTTTTTTTTAATCCTTACCTGAGGGTATTTTTTTTACTGATTTTTCAGATAGAATGATAGGGAGGAGCAGGAGAGAGTATAAAAGAGAAAGATTGATAAGAGAGAGACACATTCATTGGCCGCCTCCCACATGACCCTGACCAGGGCTGGGCATCAAACCCACAACCGAGGCCCTTGCCCAGGAATCAACCTCGACTGATCTGTGGGCCGATGCCCAACCATTGAGCCAAACCGGCCAGGGCTCTCCCTTTTTAAATGTCCATTAAATAAAAGTATCAGAAATGTCTCCACATCCTTTGCCTCTCAGTTTGATGGTGATAAAGGACCCAAAGAAACATTGTAAACCTTGAATCAATAGTATGATTTGTCATGGTCCAGTCTTAAGGTACATTAATAATAGAGAAAGTCTTGAATTTTCCTAATAGAGCAATGGATGTCCATGTTGAATAAGGTACTGTAAATCCCTCTCTAACACTACATAGTAAGGAAGGTTAGACAAAATAATCATCAAGGACATAGCTGGCAGGTAGAGAGTAGAGAGAGAGAGAGAGCTGTCAGGTGCAATGGATTCCAGATTTCAAACCTGGCCACCAGCAGTACAGGGTGGTGATGGTGGTGCCCCACCAGGGAAGGAGCGGAGTGGGGTGTGGGAGTTGAAATGGAATCTTTAGAAAAATATGGGCATCTAACTTTTAAAAAAATTGGATATTTCTGTTTACTCTATCTGATTAAGGGGAACAACTTCAAGTTACATATTAGTTTTATGAGTTAGCTTTCCATTTGAACATTTAAAAGCAAAAATAAAAGAATAAAAAAATTAAAGGGAAATAATTTCATCTGGTGTCATCATTTGGGGATTATGGTTCATGAAGGTGAACAGTTCAGTCCCAATTGAGACCCTCCAATGTAAAAAGAATTTGTAACATCTGAAATGTAACCAAAAGAACATCAGATAATCCACACTACAAATGAAAAGTGTCCCCCACTTTTTAAGACAATATGCTGATATATGAGGTTTATGTTTTATGAAAGCACATTTTTGTTGTTGTTAATCCTCATCCAAGGATATTTTTCCATTGATTATGTCACAAAGAGTGGAAGAGAGGGAGAGAGAGAGAAAGAGAGAGAACTATCAAAGTGAGAGAGACACATTGATCGGTTGCCTCCCGCAGGACCCTGACCAGGGTGGGGAATGGAGTCTGTAACCCAGGTCTGTGCCTCTTACCAGGAATTAATCCCCAGACCCTTTGGTCCAAAGGCCAACGTTCTAACTGCTTAGCCAAACTAGCCAGGGCATGAAACCACATTTTATGAGGCCAATCACAGTAAATGTAAAGACAGGTATTTTTTGTAGTACTTTACCAGTATAAATTCAATAGCGATTTTTTGAAAAGTTCTGAGCATATAACATGCCTGAAAAATTTCATAATTATCTAATGGCATTGGAAAACATGATAAATTGAAATAGTAGTGTCGTTCAAAAAATGATTGACTCAATAACATTCCAATAACATGCCCAACCAAAATTAAGATACAATAGAAATTAAACAGTGATTCGCCACCCATATTGTTTTTTATACTTTGAGGTTTTGGTGTACATAAGACACACATATACAGAGCATTGCATTTTCTGTTCTTTACGTAGCAGAAATATATTTTAGTAAAGCGGAAGACACATTTATTAAGATAAGAATTTCTCAATAAAATATTGTAGTTGGTAAAGAACTCTATAGAATAGAGAACAAGTCAGAGAAATTATACATTAGTCATGTCAGATTGTTTAGGCTATGTCGTTTTATTTCCAATGACTTGACACTTTATCATTTCTAGAAACTCAACAGCAATAAAGCTGGGGTCATTCAGATTAATTCAAAACTGAAGTAATCTTCAGCTGTGCCAAAATTGGATCACTTATGATGTACTAGGTAATTACACTGCCAACATCTTCTAGGTGTCCTACTTTTGACGCATATGAGACATTTTAATGGAGCTACCTGTACAAGAAAAATTACGAAATAAAACAGGTGACAAGAAATTATTCACAGAGTCCATCAGATTATATATTTACATCATATTCATCAAATATACATACTATGCTTAACAAAAATAAACCTGTTCTTATGGAAAAGGAGATAATCACCTGTAGTAAACAAAGGTAACATTTTTATAAATTAATTCTATAACTTCTTATGGATTATGTTCCTTGTCAATTTCAAAGTAAAACTATCTGTTACTCATTTATAGGCTAAGTAAGCATCCTCTCAGTATCTATGTTGTTTAAAAAATTACACTTTGATTATTATTACTCACTGTGTGTGTGTGTGTGTGTGTGTGTGTGTGTGTTCAGGGCATTCATTGATACCTAAGGACAAAACATATATTTTTCTTTGAAGAAATTTCCAAGTATTGATAAAAACACCAGAAGAGATATATTTATTTAACAAAATATAAATTAATGTTATAATTTACTACGAAATAGAGATCATAGAATCTGAAAAAAAAAAAATTAAATGAATTATACAATACTGTAGAAGTGTTTAACAATGAGATTAGTAAATAAAAAGATGAAATAAGGCATTACAAATTCTTATTTGATATGTATTTTATTTTATTCTTATATAGTAACTACTAATCTAAAGTTACTCTAAAACAATATATGAAAAGTCAATGTACAACTGCACTTAAAACTTATCTATAAGACAAGTAACTAATTTGGAGGTAATTAGTATTTAAAAATCCTAGTCCTAGAAATACTGGAAGATTTAATTAGAAGTTATTTCAAATTATTAAGAATGTAAAACATTTTTAATAACTTGAAAACATATTTTGAGACCACCTGAATAGACAAGTATTTGAAATACAACATTTTAATTTAAACTTTAGAAAATAAACATTTATTGCCACAAACTCTTGATTGAGTGAGTGAATTTGGACATTGAATGGTTTAAATAGTGATTCTCCATGTTTGCACATGTGTATGTGAGATTTACTAGATAATTACATAGAATAAAATGTTGCTTTATCAATGGAAGCATCGACCAGTGGACCAATGAGTCATGGGTTCGGTTCTGGCCAAGGGCACTTACCTAGGTTGTGATTTGTCCCTGGCCCTGGCTGGGTCATGTGGGAGACAACCAGTCGATACGACTCCATCACATTGATGTTTCTCTGTGTCTCTCTCTCTCTCCTTCCCTCCCACTCTGTCCAGTAATAGGTAGAAAAATATTCTCAGGGGAGAAATAAAAAAAATTAATAAGAAAATAGAAGCAAATAAAATATCTGTATGAGTAAAAAGAAACTTTGTATAAAGAGTATCTGTTATAGCTTTTTTTTATAAGTTGTTTTTCTTTAGTAGTTTTAGAGAGAGAGGAAAGGAGAGGGAGAGAGAGAAACATCCATGAGAGAGAACATCAATTGGCTGCCTCCTGCATGCCCCCCACTGGGGATCGGGCCCATAACCTGGGCATGTGCCCTCCCGGGTATCATACTGGCGACCTCTTGGTGCATGGATTGACGCTCGACCACTGAATCACACTGGCTGGGCTGTTATAGTTTCTTATTAGCTTTGTGCTCTTAGGCAAAATGTTTACTCTTTATTTTCCTAATCTGTAAAATCGGGATGATAGTAGTAATAAATAAATACAATTATATTATTATCATTTTTATTATTATACCTATCTTATAGATTTGTGTTTGAAAAGTCACATACAATAGTGCATGAAACTCAGTAATTGATATTGCTAATTATTTTTAAGTAGTTTTTTTAATAGATAATCTCTATATCTATATTATAATATTTTCCTATAGAAATGACAATAATCAGGAAGAAACTGCCTTTAAAGGTATGGAGATCAACGAAAAGGAGTTTTTCAGAAGCTCTGAACAGTCATGCTAATTTTAATGAAAACATTTTTCCATATCTTGAAAATGAAAGGATTCAAGAATAAAAATATTTTGGTGGTTGAAGAACACGTTATGCCCTCTATTTCCTTAAAAGCCTGCAGCTTTGTGTGTTTTCAATAAGCCCAAATTAAAGTAATAGAAAAATAGTTCACAAGGAAGACCTACACTGATTTTTTAAAAGCTGGATTCAAGCTGTATTTTAGTCAAGCACATTTAACATACAGTGAATGGGATTTCTCAGTAATGACAGAGAACTCCACTCCTGCTCAAAGAATGAATAAGAGGAACAAATTTGTAGAAGTGTCAAGTATTTGCATCAAGAGTTTTATTGTATTGGCTAAATCACTTCATCTTTATACAGGTCATAACTGCCCAGACTAGATTTTAATTAAACATATACAGGAATAGGAATTGCCATGCACATGATATCCAGCATATCAATGAATTAAGTTTTATTTGTTTATTTATTTGTTTATTTTTATCCTCACCTGAGGACATTTTTCCATTTTTGTTCAGCTAGAGTGGGAGGGAGGGAAAGAGAGAGAGAAACGTCCACGTGAAAGGGACACATTAAGTGGCTGCCACCCGCACGACTCAACCAGGGCCGGGGACAAACTGCATCTGAGGTACATGCCCTTAGTGGGTACCAAACCGGGTCTCTCTGGACCGCAGGCTGATGCTCTAACTGCTGAGCCAAACCAACCAGGGCTAATGAATTAAGTTTTATAAATTCTGTTTATTGATAGCAATATTTCTTTTCTCAGAGCAATGAGAAATCATATCCTCTAAACTTTTTAGTTCTGAGCTGCCAAACACAACACAAAGATTTTGGGCTAGATGTTGCCTTGATCTTAATTTTTTGGAGAGTAGATTAATTGTTAAATCTTCCAATAACTCAGATTATTAATATTTGATTCAACTACAATTTTTAATAGCTTCCTCCATGGAATGATTTAGGAAAAAACAAACAAAAAGAATTGTATTTATCCTGATTGCATTACTAGTCTATTGAGGGAGTATGATGTGATTTATAGTAAAAAATATTTATATATTAGATCTTTCTCAGTCCCTGTTTCTGGCAGAGTTTCTAATCCCTCTCCCCCCTCAAGAGCTACAGAGGTTTCATTTGTTATGTTGATAAGGTGATTTTTGTATCATACCTAAGGATGGGGCTGGTTGCAAAGAGAACCAACCATGTGATTAAAATGAAGGGGTTCAGAGAGCATCTGTGTTGGTGAGTGTGGGAAGGGGCTGGGGAGTAGTGTATTTGGAGAGGGCAGGGCCCCTCTACCTTGCCTTATGCATCTCTTCCATTTGGCTGTTTCCGAGTTATATCCTTATTTAATAAACTGCTCATCTAGTGAATAAAATGTTTCTCTGAATCCTGTGAGCTGCTCCAGCAACTTAATGGAATCAAAGGAAGGAGTTGTAGAAACCTCCGATTTATAACATGTTGATCAAAAGCAAAGATGACCTGGGCTTGTGACTGGTGTCTGAGGTGGAAGAACAGCATCTTGTAGGACTGAGCCCTCATCCCATGGAACCTGATGCTATCTTCAGGTAAGCAGTGTTAAAGTTGAGTTAAATTATAGGACTCCCAGCTGGTATTCAGAGAATTGCTGTGTGGGGAAGTGTACCACCCACCAATGCTATTTTGGAATTGGTCCACAAACACAAATTAAAGAAGTAGATGTTAATTAAACCATCACACAAAGTAAAATTGCGAAATAACTTTAGTCTGTAAGTCTATTCACTTTAGGACATTTAAGCTGGGAATCTGAGCTGAGTCAACGAGGTGATATTGGCTCTGTGAGGTCATTGAGTAGAAAACATTCAAAACAGAAGCAACCACATGACAAAATCAATAGGCCTATAATCTCCTGCCTAACCATTTCTTTTGTTTTATTACTTTCACTATGACTTATCAACTTTAATATGAGATATTGATGGAATACACATGTATTTATAAATACCAATTTTATTATCAAACTTAAAATACTTTACTATTAATTGATATCAGCATCTCTCTACCTCCAGCAATCCATCATCATTTTCAGAATTCTTTTCTCATCCAACCAAACCACATGGTTTACCATTTCAATATCGTATTAACCTCTGGCTTGTATAATTCACCCATGTACTTTTGTTGTGGCAAAACTCAACCCTTGATAGTGATAATTATTCTCCTTCTCCAGAAGGAGGTGTGGTTGACTGAGAAAAACCAAAGACAGGTAGGGCAGCTAGATATCACTCTCAATTTTGATCATTAACCTTAAACACACCTTCAAGATTTTCTGCAAAACATGCAAACTACTGAAGGCAACCATTCTCCATGACTTTGTGTTGTTGTTGTTGTTAATCCTCACCCAAGGATATTTTTTCATTAATTTTTTTAGATAGAGTGGAATTGGGGGATGGAGAGAGAGAGAGAGACATCGATGTGAGTGAGACATGTCCAGGGATGTGCCCTTGACTGAGAACCAAGCCCATCACCCTTCGGTCCATGGGCCAACACTGTAACTGCTGAGCCAAACTGGCCAGGGCTCTCCATGTCTCTTACAGTGAACAACTCTCCACAAATCTCTGCTTTACAGATTTTATTAAGTCTTCCTTTTTTTGGTTCATATTTCACAGAAAAATATAATCATATCACATAGAAGATAGCTCAGGTTCCTGAACCTTCAAACCACCCCACACATGTTACTGTTGGGTTAAAAAAGCACAAGTGAGACATAATAAAAATGTGCTTTTCCTTTGTCTCCTTTTGTTCCTTAGACTTTCTTCAGTAAGGATAAGCTTTGTCTTTTCTCCTCATTGTTCTATAATAGACAGTCCAACGTTCAATTAAATTTTCCAAAATCTAGGTTTGAAAATCAGAAATTTCCAGTCTATCATATTAATCAGTACTTCAATCCTCATACAAAATTAAGACTTTTTTGCCTACCGCCTGCCTCCAAGCCAAACTGGGCCAGTGACAGATGTAACTTCAATTTGGGTTCTGGATGGTTGGCAGGTTTTCCTCTGTTCCATGTTTTACTTGCCAGGATGTTTTCACCTAACCATAGGGGAGAGCAAAGCTAAGAGACTGGGTTGTTCTTACTTTTGTGTTTAGTTTTTGCTTCTCAGACTGACTCTTTCTGGGGGGCTCTTGGAAGCTTCTCCTACTACAGACCCATTGCAAAGGCATTGCCCGTCCTGTGATGTAATGTTCTCCATAGCCTGTGCATCTCCAAACAATTTTTCCACAGACTGAGTCTTAATTTGAGGATAATCTCTTCGGGAGGACTTAAAATGACTCTGGGTTGGTTTTCCTTTCCGTTTGAACATTTCTCATTCCTCTTCTTCTGTTGTCTGTCATTACTTTCCCAAACAAAAACTTGTTCTTCTGTCTTGCTCTTTCCCAAGACACTAACATTTTTAAGCACAAGGCAGGTATCAATCGATGGATTTTGCCTATGTTCTGGGAAAATCTATTGGACTTTATTATTGGTCCTTGTTGGAGGGAAGACTTCCTTCACCAGACTTGAGAGGCAAAAGGCCACCTAAAACATTACTTGCATTAGATAAGAAATGCAGCATGGCTTCTCCAAAGAAATCTTCCACACAAAATTCTCCCTCCATTTCACACTCCATAAAAAGTGTTTTAAAAGGATACAAATAGTTTTGTTGTGATTGAGGCTTTAAGAGTCTAAAATGCATCCCGACATTTCTATCGAAAATTTTAAGTTTTGTTCTGGGGCCATGCTTGGCTATGCGGTATTCATTTTATTTTAGATTCCAGTGGAAACTTCAACATTAATCTACTGTTATATCTGTAAACCTTCTCCCTCCTTTTCTCCAGTTTCAATTGAGATGACCTTATTTTCTGTCTCCTCTTATTAAACTCCAACAATTTGTGTTATACTACTCATTGAAGAGTCTATCTTCTCTGAATTCAATACTTTCCTTTCATTTGATATACTCCCAAGAACTCACAAACTGCTTACATTTGAACCCATCACAAAATTTTTCCCTTTGCCCCAAATCTGATTCTAGCTAGCCTAGTTTTTTTTTTGTTTCTTTTTTTTCCTTTCTTTTCCAACAGAGCTTCTCAAAGATAATCACTGTTACCTATTCCTACCTGACAATCATTCCACAAGCAGGTTTAATCTGGTATTTGAATCCACCACTGTAAAAACATTTACCTTGAGATCTTCAGGACATCTTTGTCTCTATATCCAATGACAACTTCTAAGCAGCATACAACACTCTCGTCTATTCCATTTTTCCTGAAGCACATTTCTGCTTAATCGGTGACACTCTATCTTTCTGGTTTTCTTTAATATCATATCTTGCTTCTTCCTAGCTTTTTTTGTTGGTGTTCTCAAAGAGAATATGGATAAGTGATTCCCAAATTTGGCTGCATATTGGCATGATGTAGAAAGTTTCAAAATAAAAATATAAAGACTGCCTAAGGAATTATAATTTTTTTTTAAATATTCACCCAAGGATGTTTTTTACTGATTTTCAGAAAGAGAGAGAGAGAGAAATGTGAGAGAAACATTGAATAATTGCTTCTTGTATACACCCCATCTGGAGATGGAACCTGAAACCTAGGTATGTGCCCTGAGGAATCAAACCCACAAACTTTTGGTGTATGGGATAATACTCCAACCAACTGAGCCACCCAGCCAGGATCAGGGAATTCTAATTTAATTGTTCTGAGTTGAGACCCAAACAGCAGCATTGATTAAACTGCCTCTTGTTCTACTATTCAATCAAGAACCGTTATTTCAGGCTGTCTTTATGCTGGCTTTCCTCTTCCTAGAAATTTCATCAATCCCTTGACTTCATTTACTATCTTTATGCTAATACTACTTTATATTTTAATTCCAGCCTATACGCATTTATTTTAAATTTGATATGTGACAAAGCATTATCTGATTCCCGTACTTCACTTGGATATCTCCAGAGCACCTCAGCCGGGACATATTCAAAATTGAGCCCACAGGCTTGCGATGTCCCCTGAAGATCTCTCCTAATACTCACTGTCTCAGCAAGTAACATTACAATCTCTCCAGTTCCAAAACTAGACTCTTCTTTTTCATAGAAAATTCATAAATATTGTTGATTTTTTTTACCTCTTAAAGTCACTCAAATCTATCCACATATTGCCATTTTAACCATCTGTGCTACCATCACAGATGAAATAACTCACAGCTCTTGTCTGCATCACTGCAGTGTCTGCTAACTGCCTTCCATATGTCTGCTCCTCTCACCCTCCCCCACCTGCAGTCCCTTCTGTGCTGCAGGCAAGGGAAAAGGGGGTCATGTCTATCACTCTCAAGTAGAAACTTCATTCCTCTATTATGGAGAAAACTGTTGGAAGGAAATGCATAAACTTTTGGAAAATCTGAGTATCAATATAAAGGAAATAAATGACTTCTAAAATAGTACTCTTTAAATAGAATAGACACTTAATAAATTACAATAATAATAATTTATATAGTGTTTTCTTTCTATTTTCCAGGCATTTTTCTAAGCAGTAGCTCTTATTAACTAATTTATCCTCACATAAAGACTATGAGATAGAAGGTATTATTATAATTTCCAATCAGAGATGTCCTAGTAAATGTTCCAGGATTGGGCAGAGAGAAAGGGAGAATGGTTGTAAGCTCTTAATTTTAGTATTCATCAATTTCTGGGTGTAAGTACTCCTACCATGGCTGGTTTTAAGCCAATGTGACATTACTGAAGGCAGAGTTGAGAGATGTGCACAACTGGGTCTGAGGTTCTGGTAGAGCCAGCTCCAGCACATCTCTCTACCAGTCTACAAAAGAAGAAATTGGAAGCATACAACTGCTCACTCGCAGGCCGTGAGATGAACTGTTCAAGCCACATTTCTAAGCTAAATCACAATCTCTCACCTGGCCCACCCCTTTCACCTCTCTTGGTTTTCTTGCCTAAGTGTTAGTCAAATGAAGACAATATTGGGTTAACATAGAAGGGTTATTAAAATGCAAGTAATTCATTTTGTTGTTTAAATCAGCTATACTTCTGAATGCAAATTCTAATTAAGGGTGGATTGAGTGGGTTGGATAGACTTGGTAAAAATGTCACTTTTTAGTACTTACAGAGAAAAATCAATGGGCATATAGAGAAAAGAGAATTAGGAGATGCAAGCACGTTCTGGGAAAGAGAAGTAACTCTAAAGATAAAATTATTTTTGCCTTTGCATCCAAGAAAAAAAAAATTATTATACCTTTCTGTCTTTCCAATTCTCTTTCCTTATTATATAGATCCTAGCTTTCAAGTACAAATTTTTACATTTAATACTACAGTTCTACAAATTTGTAGATTCAATAAACATGTATCTCAATACATTTCCTTGCAAAACTAATTATTCTCTATATTATTTTTTTCAAGAAATTGAATTAGAAATCCCAACCAAACCAGTTCCAAATGAGCTATGAAAACCAGTACACTGGGGGAACCAAAAAATGGCGGCGGAGTGAACGGAGCTACACAGACCATCTCCCAGGACCAAACGGGAATTACAACTATAACACAGACAAATCGACAGGAAAAACCAACAGAAAAGCAGCTTGGAGGACCATACAACGAGGGACACTGACTCCATCCCGGTAGGCTTGCGAAGGCGCGAGATGGGGGCTGGGAGCCCACGGTCGGCAGCTCGGCAGCGGCCTCAGCTGGGAGCGGCGCCCTCGGGTCACACTCCCAGGCGGCTCCACAGCGCAGCCGGGACAGAGGCTGAAACAGCCACAGCCACTCACCTTGGGCTCCGGCGGAGGGAGGGCGGACTGGACTGGAACTGTGTTGGGACACTCGGGGTTTGGAGGGCGCTCAGAGGTTTGGCTGAGTGCAGCCACACAGGACTGTGGCCACATTGCTCCTTCCCAGGGCTCTGAGGAGAGGCAGCAGCCCCTCCCTCGGAGATCCAACCCCACCCTGTGGGCCATTGAAGTGCTAATTGAGGCTCACTAACAACCAGCATCTGCCCACCCTCCTGAAAGCCCCTTGGCTGAGCACCAGAGGGAGTTTTTCAATCAACTGACAACCCAAAACTCATCAATTAACCTAGACTGCTAGCCTCCAGGCAAAAAGCTAGAGGATAACAGTACGTTTCCTGGGCTGGCAACTTTAACCAGGAAAGGAAGACTTGACAGTGGTGTTCAACGTGGGTCCTCCCTTGCTCATCTAAACACAGGAGAGGGAGCCACAAACAGCAGAACAGCAACACCCACAGGGAGAACTTGACAGGCTCCAAAGCCCACAGTGATAGCCAAAATGGTGAAACACAGAAACAGAAGCCAAATGAAAGAGCAAGACACCTCCACCGAAGATGAGATCAATGTGGAGCAATTAGGCATGTTAACAGAGCTAGAATTCAGAGCCATGATCTTGAGGAAGCTGAACAGCATGAGTAAGGACATAGAGACACTGAAAATAAGCCAATTGGAAATTAAAAACCAACAAGAAGAGATAAAAAATGACATATCAGAAATGAAAAACACATTGGAAGGTTTAAAAAGCAGAGTAGGGGAAGCTGAGGACCGGATCAGTGAATTAGAAGACAGGGTAGAAAAAATCAACCAATCAGAAAAACAAAAGGAAAAAACCATTAAAAAACAGGAAGACAGCTTAAGAGAACTATGGGACAACTGGAAACGTAATAATATTCGCATCATAGGAGACCCCGAAGAAGAAGAAAATGAGCAAGGGATAGAGAGTATATTCAAAAACATAGTGAGAGAAAACTTCCCTAATTTGGTGAAGGAAGAAGGCATTCAAGTTCAAGAAGCACAGAGAGTCCCAAGAAAGAAGAACCCAAACAGGCCCACACCAAGACACATAGTAATTAAAATGCCACAAATTAAAGACAAAGAGAGAATCCTAAAAGCAGCAAGAGATAAGCAACAGGTTACCTACAAAGGGAACCCCATAAGGCTCTCAGCTGACTTCTCACAAGAAACACTACAGGCCAGAAGGGAATGGCATGAAGTAATCAAAGTCATGAAAAACAAGAATCTGAATCCAAGACTACTCTACCCAGCAAGGCTATCATTCAAAATAGAAGATCAAATAAAGAGCTTCCCAGACAAAAAAAGGCTAAGGGAATACATTAGCACCAAACCAGCACTGCAAGAAATGTTAAAAGGACTGCTGTAATTAGCAGTAGAAATGGGAAGAAAAATAGAACCACACTAAACAAAAATGGCAATAAATAAGTACATATCAATAATCACCTTAAACGTAAATGGATTGAATGCTCCCATAAAGAGACACAGAGTAGCTGATTGGATAAGAAAGCATGACTCATCTATATGTTGTTTACAAGAGACCTACCTCTCAACAAAAGACTCACATAGGTTGAAAGTGAAGGGATGGAAAAAAATTTTCCAAGCAAATGGAAAGCAAAAAAAAGCTGGGGTAGCAATTCTCATATCTGATAAAATAGATTTCAAAATGAAGACCATAACTAGAGACAAAGACAGCCACTACATAATATTGAAAGGATCTATCCAACAGGAAGATATAACCTTGATAAACATATATGCACCCAATATAGGAGCACCAAAATATATTAAAAATCTTCTGGAGGACTTCCAAGGAGAAATCGACAACAATACAATCATAGCAGGGGACTTCAACGCCCCGTTGACAGCACTGGATAGATCCTCTAGGCAAAAAATTAGCAAGGAAACAGAGACTCTAAATGAAGCACTAGACCAAATGGATTTAATAGATATCTACAGAGAATTACACCCCAAAACTACAGAATACACATTCTTCTCAAGTGCACATGGGACATTCTCAAAGATAGACCACATGATAGGACACAAACTAAATCTCTACAAGTTCAAGAAGATTGAAATCATATCAAGCATCTTCTCAGATCACAATGGCATGAAACTAGAAATCAATTGCAACAAGAACATGCAAAGACATTTCAACACATGGAGGCTAAATAGCATGTTATTGAACAATGAATGGGTCACCGAGGAGATCAAGGAAGAAATTAAAAACTTCCTGGAAACCAATGAAAATGAACACACAACAACACAAAATCTATGGGATGCAGCGAAAGCAGTTCTGAGAGGGAAGTTCATAGCACTACAGGCCTACCTCAAAAAACAAGAAAAATTTCTAATTGACTCTCTAACCTCACAACTTAAAGAATTAGAAAGCAAACAAAAAGAAAACCCCAGAGCAAGTAGAAGGAAGGAAATAGTAAAGATCAGAGCAGAAATCAACGACATAGAGACCAAAAAAACAATTCAAAGGATCAATGAAACAAAGAGCTGGTTTTTCGAAAAGATAAACAAGATTGATGGACCCTTAGCTAGACTCACCAAGAAACAAAGAGAGAGAACCCAAATACACAAAATCAGAAATGAAAGAGGAGAAGTAACAACCAACACCACGGAAATACAAAAGATCGTTAACAACTACTATGAACAACTATATGGCAACAAATTCGACAATCTAAGCGAAATGGACAAATTTCTAGAAACACACAGTCTCCCAAAACTATTCCTGGAAGAGATAGAAAACTTGAACAGACCAATAACAACTAAGGAAATTGAAGAGGTAATCAAGACTCTCCCAGCAAACAGAAGCCCAGGCCCAGATGGTTTCACGGGGGAGTTTTACCGAACATTCAAAAACGAACTAACACCCATTCTCCTCGAACTATTTCAAAAAATTCAAGAAGAAGGAAGACTTCCAAACATGTTCTATGAGGCCAGCATAATTCTAATTCCAAAACCAGAAAAAGACACTACAAAGAAAGAAAACTACAGGCCAATATCCTTGATGAACATAGACGCCAAAATCCTGAACAAAATATTAGGAAATCGGATCCAGAAATACATCAAAAAAATTATTCACCATGACAAGTGGGATTCATTCCAGGGATGCAAGGCTGGTACAATATTCGCAAATCAATAAACGTGATACACCACATAAACAAAATGAAGAATAAAAACCACATGATCATATCAATAGATGCTGAAAAAGCATTTGACAAAATCCAGCATCCATTTCTGATAAAAACGCTCCGCAATGTAGGAATAGAGGCATCATATCTCGACATAATAAAGGCCATATATGAAAGACCTACAGCCAACATCATACTCAATGGACAGAAACTAAAAACATTTCCATTAAGAACAGGAATAAGACAGGGATGTCCACTTTCGCCACTCTTATTTAACATTGTACTGGAAGTCTTAGCCACAGCAATCAGACATGAAGAAAAAATAAAAGGGATCCAAATTGGAAAGGAGGAAGTGAAACTGTCATTATTTGCAGATGACATGATATTGTACATAGAAAACCCTAAAGACTCCATCAAAAGTCTATTAGACTTAATAAATGAATTTGGCAAAGTAGCAGGATACAAAATTAACGTCAAGAAATCGACGGCATTCTTGTACATCAATGATGAACTCACAGAAAGAGAAACTGAAAAAACAATCCCATTTACCATCGCGCCAAAAAAATTACGATACCTAGGAATAAACTTAACCAAAGAAGTAAAGGACCTATTTGCAGCAAACTACAGGTCATTGAAAAAAGAAATAGAGGAAGATATAAAAAAGTGGAAGCACATACCCTGTTCATGGATTGGAAGAATTAACATAATTAAAATGTCCATACTACCCAAAGCAATCTATAGATTCAATGCAATCCCCATCAAAATACCAACGACATATTTCATAGAACTACAACAAATACTTCAAAAGTTCATATGGAACCAAAAAAGACCCCAAATAGCCACAGCAATCTTGAAAAAGAAGAACAAAGTAGGTGGGATCACAATACCAGATATCAGGTTATACTACAAAGCGACTGTAACCAAAACAGCCTGGTACTGGCACAAGAACAGGCATATAGACCAGTGGAACAGAACTGAAAACCCAGAAATGGACCCAAGGCAATACGCTCAATTAATATTTGACAAAGGTGGCAAGAGCATACAGTGGAGTCAAGACAGCCTCTTTAATAAATGGTGTTGGGAAAATTGGACAGCTACATGCAAAAAAATGAAACTAGACCATCAACTTACACCATACACAAAAATAAACTCAAAATGGATAAAAGACTTAAATGTGACCCGTGAATCCATAAAAATTCTAGAAGAAAATGTAGGCAACAAAATTTCGGACATCATACGGAGCAGAATCTTCACTGATACATCACCTAAGGCACCAGAAATAAAGGAGAAAATGAACACATGGGACTACATCAAACTAAAAAGCTTCTGCACAGCAAAAGAAACAATCATCAAAATGGAAAGGCAACCCACTGTATGGGAGAACATCATTGCCAATGATGTATCAGATAAGGGGTTAATTTCCAATATATATAGAGTGCTCATACAACTCCACAAAAGGAAGACAAAGAACGCAATTAAAAAAATGGGCAGAGGAGCTGAATAGACACCTCTCCAAACAGGACATACAAATGGCCAAGAGACATATGAAGAAATGCTCAACATAACTAATCATCAGAGAGATGCAAATTAAAACAACAATGAGGTATCACCTCACAGCTGTCAGAATGGCCACCGTCAACAAATCATCAAACAACAAGTGTTGGCGAGGGTGTGGAGAAAAGGGGACTCTAATACACTGCTGGTGGGAACTGAAACACCAATCAGGAAGAATATATGTACCCCCATGTTCATAGCAGCACTATTTACAATAGCTAAGATCTGGAAACAGCCCAAGTGTCCACCAGTAGATGAATGGATAAAAAAGCTGTGGTACATATACACAATGGAGTACTATGCAGCGGTAAGAAAGAAAGATCTCTTATCCTTTGAGACGACATGGAGGGACCTGGAAAGTATTATCCTAAGTGAAAGAAGCCAAGCAGAAAAAGACAAATACCACATGATCTCACTTATATACGGAATATAATGAACATAACAGTCTGAGGAATACAGTAGACCCAGACACATGGAAGTAGGGCACATACTGACATCCCTCAGAAGAGGGGATGGGGGGTGGGAGGGGTGGGAAGAGATAAACCACAGAACTTATATGCATGTATGCATGACCAATGGACATGGACAACTAAGCTGGGGACAGGGTGGAGGGGGGGTGGGGTGGAGGGTGCCAATGGGGTAAAAAGGTAAAATATCTGTAACAAAAAAATAAATAAAAATTCATTAAAAAAGAAAAAAAAGAAAACCAGTACACTTATATTACTTAATGAATACTAGAATAAAAAGTGTTTCTCATTCTCAAAAATAACTATTTTTAATAAATGTGATTTATATACTAACCAATATCTACATTACATATTAGTAAACATGATGAAGAGCTCGGCAAGGGTTCACAACATTTCAATGCATCAGTAGCTTTCCATTGTTCATCCATTTTATGCCATACATTTAATATTCCTTCAAAAGCCCCATTAAATATGTAAACTTTTATTTTTGTCTTTGTCTATGTAATTTCTTATCTATCTAACAAAATCTGGTAGATGGATAATTCTCTAGGAGGCATGAGTGATATTGCCCAATAATTTCACACATACACACAAAAAGCCAAATAAAGTTTTATTCCAAATTACAAGTAAATTTACTACCTTATAAACTAAGCTCCTGTGAACTGTTTGCAATTGAAATATACAAGATGTTATTTTCGGAAAGGTGAGGATAGTCTGGGAAAACTAAATTTGGTAATAGTGTTTTCTCTCATAATATTTTGCTTTCTTTTAGTCAAATTAATTTGTTAATAATGCCTAACTGATCTGAAAATTTTATTTTTGAATATCCATCACATATTTATTCACCATGTATGTACACAATGGTTTAAATTTTCTGTAACTGCATGCATTTTATTATTTGAATTCTTCTTCTTCTTCTTCTTCTTCTTCTTCTTCTTCTTCTTCTTCTTCTTCTTTTTCTTCTTCTTCTTCTTTTCTTCTCTCTCTCTCTCTCTCTCTCTCTCTCTCTCAATGTTTTTTATTGACTTCAGAGAGAAGAAGGGAGAAGGAGAGAAAGAAACATCATGAGAGAGAAACATGGATCAGTTGCCTCCTGTACGCCTCCTACTGGAGACCAAGCCTACAACCTCAGCCTGTGTTTTGATTGGAAATTGAACCAGTCATTTCCAGTTGCAAGGGACAATGCTCAGCCAACTGAACCACACCCTCCAGACAAATACTCCCTATCTCTTTGTATTTTATTGCTTATGCCTAAAATGTTTCATTTGCTTACTATTCCTCATCTCTCTTTGCATAAATTCATTCTATTTCTGATTCTTTCAAGGACAACTTAAAGTCAATTTTTGTTTAATTATATTTTTATTTTGCATTTCTAATTTTTAATAATACATCATGTTTTTACAATGGCCTAAAATATTTTGGAACACATTTGCTGTCATACTGGCTATATCTTATAGGTTTCAGAAATCAGTGTTGATATTATTTCCTTTAAAATCCTCTTAGATCTACTCTGTAATTATTTGGGTGACTGTCTTATACATTTATATATCATTGTGTACTTGGTTACCATTTATTTTACTTTATGTAGTATAATTGCCCATTAACTTACCAATCTCCCTGTTATACATAGTGCTGCTGGAGGGAAGATATTACAATTTTTATCTCCTTAGTGCAGTACAGAATATTGATTTAGACTTTTTTGCATTTACACTTCAATAAAACCAGCAATCAATGTAACATTACTCATTGAATGATATAATTCATTTTATCTAGTATTTATTAATAAGATATGTTTCTTCTGTACAAAATATTTTATTTTTATGGTTTATGGTATCGCTTACAATCTGTTTGACTCTTCAAATGGTTTCAGAAGTCCAATTTTCTTCACTAAGACCAGTGATAAGGAAAACATGAAATACAGAAATGTAAAGCATGTGAAACAAACGGTGACTTTATGATACCTTCACATCTATGATTAAATATGACCCAACAGTGTCAGAAGTCTATGTACAGGGTGGAGCAAAAGTAGATTTACAGTTGTGGGTATGGGAAACACAGGGTTTATTCTTATATTATTACTTATTAATTATTTTATTATTTTCCATGTGAACAACTGTAAACCTACTTTTGTCCCACCCTGCATTAAAGCTTTGAGGTGGTTAAGTTTAATGTTCTTCTCATTTCTTTAAGCATTCTTTTTCCTGTATTTCTTTGTATTAAAAATTTAAAGAGAGTAATATCTTCTTTAATCTAATTTTACCCATGCATCAGACTTCATTTGTCACTTCTAAGTTGTTGTCTGTCTGAAATGTTTCTTTGACTCTGCCTTCTCTTTGAGGATCCCTCTCCTGTTCATCTCTACTCAGATTTCAACACATCAACAGATAAACCACCTTTCTATTTAAATTATTTCTTCACATGCGCTTTATCTTACATTTCTCTGAATCCCAAATATAGCAAAGTTTTTTCTATCCTGCTATTGAAACATCTCTCACCTCTGCCTCTACGTATCTATTCCAAACAATCGCCCTGGGTTGGGCCATGTCTACATCCTACTTCAGACTTTACCAAGTTATTAAAGTTACTTTTCTGACATACCGATATACGATAGTGACCCTCTACACAAAAACACAGAGATACACAAATATACATCTATATTTTAGAATTGTGACAATCTATAACTCACATTCTTTACATGCTGTTATAGTCTTACTGTATATTCTTCTCAAATGCTATGTTCTTCATAAATATTTTCTTAATATTTAGATCTAATTACCATATCCTATCTATGACCATACTTATTTTGATCATATTAGTATTTTGGAGTTTTATTGTGGTTGTAATATATTTATACATGTAGATATGTGTCTTATAGTTTTCCTTGTATGTATAATATCTTATATAAAAGTTGCAGAGACTTTTAATTGACTATAATGTGATTTTCATAGACAGCAAAGATAATACATAAGCTTTTCAAGAAAACTAAGGAAATTATATTAACAATAAAAGTAAATATATATATAATATAATATAATAATCACCCAAGGGTGGGGGGAGGAACTGATGTAAAAGAGACACATCGATTGATTGCCTCCCATATGACCCACACCAGGCCGGAGATTGAACCTGCAACCCAGGTACCTGCCCTTGATCAGGAATCAAACCCATGATCCTGTGGTTTGTGAGCCAATGCTCTAACCATTAAGTCAAACTGTCTAAAGGAGAGTATATATATATTTTAATCTGGGTAAATTTACTTAAAATTGTGTTATTATTATTATAAGGCACATAAGTCATAATACCTTTACTATAAAATTATTTAGAATAAAACCAGTGGATATCAGTCTAAATAAGGTGGAAATCACTTAAGCTTAAAATTTTCCTAATATATACTTTGACAGAATAGGACTAAAACTTTATATAAGAAAGGATTTTTTTTTTTTTTACTTCAATGGTAATAATTTGGTGAGTATCAAGCAAATAGAGACTTTGTAGATTAGTTTAATCCTACAACTGTGTTCTATTCAGGCTAAAGTAAAATTAAATCAACATTCATATAGCTAGAAACAGTTAATAAAAGCATGTTGATAGGCATTTGGTTAAAATGGACCTACTTTAAAATATTGTTTTATTTATGACCAGGAAAATCTCGTAGAACAAATATTAATGTCCTGTTTTCTACATTTGAACTCATTAACCAAAACAAACAAACAAACAAAACCCAAAAACCAGTTTTCTTACTCTATTATTGCATCAAAAAAGGAAGAAATATGAAGTAAGCACTTCTTTACATTTCCGATAAATTATCTCCTTTCATCCAAAATTGTACATGAAGTGCTTCATTTCACTTAAGTTGTTTTATAGTCATTATAAAATTATTATACAGCAGAAAAAGACCAAGTGGGAAAAGTATGAATATTTTACTTTATGTGAATTAACCACATCACTTAATTGATTTGATCTCATAATGCATAATTTAGATCAGTTTGTTAGATAGTTTTGTCATTTAAAATTCAAGTAATGGAAACAATCAGCATGTTTCTGTAGCTTATTTTAACAGATGGAGATCTGATACAGATCTTTGGTTGGAGTAGATGGTAGCTTTATAAGTCTATGGAAAATATTTTGCCTTTATATGACTGCAGGGAGAGCTATTTATACTTATGAAACAGTACTACTACCTTTTTTGTGGGCATTTTTCTGGATTATATGCAGGATTTTGGGGGGCTAAACACAGAGCTCATAAGCAAATTGCCTTCTAAGAAGGAGAGTGTTAAAAAATCAGAGTTCAGAAGTCCCTGCATAAAGTTAGGCCTTGGTTCTCTTACCTAGCTGCCGTGTGATCTTGGGGGGGTTACTTAAGATTCTTTAATAATATAGCCTTGCTATTTTATTTCTAAAATTGAGCTAATACTATACTAACATCTATTTTGTAACAATGAAATAGCAAACTGTATTTGCATGTTACAAATGCATATGTTATTCATTTTTTGTCTTTTTATAGAGAAAAATCAATGTAATGGGTGTTTAGCAATATACACATACAAATCTAAAAATATGATTAGTAAAATTTAAGAAATTATCTTGTGCATTTTAAGCAATGGAAAATGTAACCTGCAAAGTTCCTTGGAAGGAAGATTTTTTTCCAGCATAATTGCTTAACAGGCATGAACAAATATAACTAGTTATTATTTATCAATGGAATATATGTTACCTTGACTTTTACATTCAAAAGGCTATTATTTCAGTTTGTAATTTTATGTCATATATGCAGCTTAATTGCTCCTCATGAGAAATATTTCAGCAAAAAGAGCATTGGCTTCTAAAGAGATGGCTTTCTGTTTATAAATGGATTCTGTCTTTTCCTCTAAAGGATGTAATTCAAAATGACAGTACAGTAAAAAGGGCTTGACACAAAGGCATGTACATTTCAAGGGAATTAATTTTTTATTCATGCAAAATATGAAAGCTCCCTTTCTTCTCATGATTTAAAAATATCTTTCACCTGCTAAAGTTCAGACTATAGTTCAAATATGCATGTAACACACGCAGAAAATAATTGATCACAGTGATCTATTTGGTATATTTCTTCTGCCCTCTCTTGTTTCTGTTTGTGGTGATAATTCAACATATGTCATGTGACTCTTTTGTAGCTGTGTTCTAAAGAAAATGGTTTTAGAGTTATAGGTAAAAAAAAAGATTAACCTTTTGATTTTCATATTACGTCAAACTAGAAGGAATTTGAGCTTCAGATTAAAAAAACAAACAAACCTCAGTCACATCTCTCAAAGAAGTTTTTTTCATCTTTCCAAGCCTCAGTTTTCTTAATGGTAAAATATGGAAAATCTGTATATTAAAATGTTGCTGTAAATGGAACTAAGTGATAGATGTTTACTGCGTTTACAGCATGTAAATGTTCTACATGTCCCAATGCCCTTACACTCCATGATCTTCCCTAGTGGGTTTCATACAGTTACACTGGAACCTAAAGAGGAACCTTTCATTCATGCTTACTGCGCCAGTTCTCTTTCACTGGGTAAATTCTGGAAGTGACCTTCCTGTTTCAGTGAGACCTGAACACAGCAACCTGGTTTCCTAAGCATACTCTTGTTCCTCTCCCACTGAGACATTTTCATTTCCCTTCACCCCAGCCTATTTGTTTAGGTCCCTGCTCAAATGTTAAGGAACCAGTCTTCATTTATACCAACAAGAGTTACATCCTTCCATTGGCTGAGTTTCATATTCTTCATCTGAGTAAAACCTCCTGATCATCCTTGTAAATAAGAATCTTGACGCTGTTTAGGAAGATTTTTGCTGTGTTCTATACTCTGATCTAAACATGTTTTATATGCACAAAATCCAAAGAGGACTCAAGTTCACAATGCCACATTTTATATAAAAGCAGAGCAATCTCCCTAACCATCTTCATCAGTTAGCTAGTAGAGCTTCTTACATATAAACAGTAGAAAAAACACAACAGTAATGCTTGCTGGGTTGGGAACATATTCTTTATTACTGTCATGTGCTAGATAATCAAATGCATGTTTCTTTCTCCTTTTTAATATCTAATTATATATTTATTCTGTTTTCCTTAATAACAAAGTCAGAGAAAAGTTGCTCTAAGACTCTTTATGCCATTAACCATAACAAATTATATCCTAGCCATTTTTCATACATATTGCATTTGTTAAAGTGTGATGATTCCTAATTGCCACTCATAACATTGGCAATTGTAATTTCTGATCGCTAAGTAAGGATATTTCCATGAAAATGGATAATAAATTTAGGAAAAACAGAACAAAGTAGTAAAATGTGGAAAACCATATAGCTAGAGGAATAAAATGTCCATTTAGTTAAGTATTCTGTGTTATACAACTCTATTAGATGAACTCAAATTTTCCTTCTGAGGTCAGAGGAGGAAAATCATTTTGTGTTGTTCTTTTAAACCATTTCTGCAAATGAATACCAAGTGATTTACTCAAGTTCCTTGTCTAATCAGCAATAGAAACATTCCTAAGTCCTAGGGACACTGAACTAATCCTTCAAAATGTACCAGAAATCAAACAGGTACTGATTACTGTTAAATGTAATAATGCAAAAGAAAACTAAATAAAACACAAGTAAGAAGTATTTATTTTTCATAAGAAACTGAATTACAAAGAAGATATATGTGTGAATCATTCTATTATTATAGAAACTATAGCAGTGTTTATCCATTTCAAAACTAAAATAAAATATAACTAAAGTAAATAGCATTACTTTAATATCATGTGATACACAAAAGTATATAAGAATGACTCAACACATATAACTGCTAAAGAGAACGCAGAATTTTCGTAGGTAATTAAATGTTATGCAAAAATATGGTGGAATACACATTAAATACATCCTAAATTACATTGCAACTTTCATGTGTATTACTTTTTCAATTAATAATAAATTAGAGCAATATCCCTATCTATTGTAAATATTTTACTTTAACAGAAATCAATAGCACGACTTCTTTGTT
This sequence comes from Molossus molossus, assembly GCF_014108415.1. Lineage (NCBI taxonomy): Eukaryota > Metazoa > Chordata > Mammalia > Chiroptera > Molossidae > Molossus > Molossus molossus. The sequence goes on along the minus strand of NW_023425366.1, from coordinate 22,796,129 downwards.
AATTTTTGATTCATTTATATTATTTTCAATTAAAGTCATATTGTTCATGAATTTAATGGAAAACTGAAATTCTGAACTCATTTAATTTTCATCTATTACTCTCTACTTTGTAAAGACAAAAAGTCTCTGGAAAATTAGTGCAATTCCTGTACCATTCAATGAAAGGTCAGAAAAAAATTAAAAAAACTGCAGTAATTTAGACTTAATGGGAAAGAACGTACTTTTGGGGAATCGAGGTGGATTGTCATTGACATCGGTGAGGGTGATGTTGACTATTGTCGTTCCGGCTAACCCTCCCAGTTGTCCGCCCATGTCCTTGGCTTGGATGAGGACTTGGTATTGTTCTTTGACTTCCCTGTCCATGTTTGGCAAAGCTGTTCTAATAACACCTTAAGGGGAAAAAAAGTAACAAAATATAAATATCACAAATGTATTTTCCAAAATAAAATAATCCTCAACAAGAAAATGATTCTACCTAGATTCACTAGCAAAGACAACAACAAAAATTATGTGTGTTCTAAAGAGTGAAACACCCAAAATATGATTAGGATATAATTAAACATATTATGGTAACAGCCATATACTGAAATATACAGCACTGTGGAATATAGATAAAGAAGAATAACTGTATCAGCTCTAAAAGATGGGCATCATTAATTAAGTCAACCAGATCAGTTGTGATTTATACAGAATAACCACATCTTTAAAAGAGAATGAAAATGTTAAACAGTATGAATAAAAATATATGTACTAAAAAATTAAGTGATTACACTGAGTGAGAGATTTCTAAAGACTGCCATTTTCTTCTTCATTCTTAAATTTTTAGGATATATTACTTTATTTTTTTAAAATACATTAGTATGCCCTTTGTATATTTTATTTTGTCTTTCAGGATTTTTCTTAATTATTATAGCCACAATTTTTTACATAAATCTCATGAAACTTTGCCATTGCAGAGACCTTGTCTCTTCTGTCATCAAGTTATTCCATCATGTAGGACAGTGCCTGCCATTTAGAAGGGGTTCAGTCAGACGCATTGACTAGTTGAAAGACTGGATGAATAAATAAATAAATCCATCAATAATCAAATTTATAATCACGAATCATATAGTATATATGCATATTTATATACCCAATTCATTTTCTGCTCCATGCCCAACTGTAGAATTAATTTATATTTATATGTATTCATAGTGAAATAACTAAAAGCTTCTGGATTTGTTGAAAATAACATTATAAATAACTTTTATTCCAAGTTCCAATCTATAGCTAAGAATGTTAGCAAAAGATTGCAGAAGATTTGTCTTAAATCCATGTGTCTTTGATAGTGTTGTTTCTTAAATAAAGTAGCACATATAAGGAACAAAGACAATATCAACTGCCAGACAAAAGCTATAACATTTAAATCATAAACTGAATATCAATCCTCATTTTATCTTTTCTTTCCACTATGGATTTACCAAATGCTGTTTTGTTGATAATTCAAATTTAACTACAATCTAAGATTTCTTCTAACCCTTGGAAGGAAGTAGTTGCACAAAAGGCAAGCTCTATTTTTTCTTACCACCCTTTCTTCACGCCATGGCACTGACACCTTTTCATTTCCATCTGTTGTCTCTCTTAAGCTCAGATTGCTAATGCTTCACTCCCAAGTCTCTTAACTACAATTCTTCATCTCTGCATCTCAGTGGCCTGGTCTTACATGCCTTAAGCTATGTGACTTTTGCCTCCCTTACGATGTTTATATTTTCTAGATAAACTTTTGGGTTTAATTCATATGCATGTTGCACTGTCCTATTGTTGACCAGATCTGTCTTTCCTCAGTTCATTTTCAATCTGGAAAATGTATATAAGTAATATTTATTCCATTTATTTCTAATATGACTATTTTCAATATAAAAATGTGTACATGAGTAATATATACACACACATCTATGAAGCTGCTATAAAAAAGAGAGCAAATAGAAAATATCAGAATAGATTTTTATTTCTGGAAACTTGTTATCAGAACCTCAAACTGTCCTGCCCTCCTGCTTCATCTTGAGTCTGGTAAGTGACCTTTCTGCTCTTCTACCCCCTTCCAGTGTAGTGCTGCTCTATCTGAGGAGCAAACAGGGCCGTTCATTTGGTTTCAAAGAAAATCCCCACTGATGAGTAGGACATGCTTCTGCTTCCTCAATACCATTTCTTCTTAAAACCCCTGTCCTGGAAAATACTATATGGCATTTGTAGACTTTCAATGTTTAGAGTTGAACTGGAGGATCAGACCAAGTTCGACATGAGAAGAGAATCTTAGAACATTGTAGTCTACTGAATAAGCCTGAGGGAAAACAAATCTACTTTCCAAAAAATTGCTCTTCGCTCAGCCGGTGTGACTCAGTGGATTGAGCAATGTCCCATGGACTGAGAGGTCCCAGGTGGATTCCCAGTCAGGTCAAGTGCCTGGGTTGTGGGCTCGGGGCATGCAGGAGGCAGCCAATCAATGTTTCTCTCTCACTTAGATGTTTCTTTCTAAAAAATCAATAAAAACATTTAAACAAAAGTAGAACCTACTTTTCTTATGGGTACATGTTTTTGATTGACTGCTTAACATTTAAAATGAAACAAACAAAAGTACATTTGATGATCTTGAGCAAGGAGGATCCTTGTCAGGTACTGCGCTTAAGTGATAATAAAAATGTAACCAGCAGAAAAAAAATGCTACTTTCTTTTTTAATCCTCACCCTAGGATATTTTTCCATTTGTCTTCAGATAGAGTGGGAGGGGGAGAGAAAGAAAGAAACATTGACATGTCACATTGATTGGTTGCCTCCCACATGACCCCTACCAGGGTTGGGAACTGAACCATAATCGAGGTACATGCCCTTCACTGGAATTGAAACCAAGACTCTTGGGTTTGTGGGCCAGCGCTCTAACCTCTGAGCCAAACTGGCCAGGGGGAAATGTTACATTCTGCTATGTCAGGTACTAGGTCTAAGTTCATGTGTCCATCTCTATTTTTCAGAATTTGTATATAAAGATACAGGGACAACCTTGTATGATAGTAGCTGAAGCCAAAAAAAAAAAAAAAAATGCATTTTATAGAACAGTATAAATATTTTATAAGAGTAATACCACAAACTTAAATTAATCTGATGTATTTCTGAAATCTTATTTATTGGGGAAAAAAGAGTAGATAGGCAAGTATAATACTATTTGAGTGTTTTAAAACTGATGAACTTTACAACATATATAATTAAGATAGAGTAAAAATAAGAATGAGAAAAATAGATTTTACTTATGCCAAAATGAATAGAATTATATGGCTGAGAGAATTATAAACAAAATAATATACAAGGGATGCTAGTCTGCCAGGGCATAAATTTTCCCTCTGCAACAACCCCCATGTTATATGCAAGACAGTCAATCTTGATGGATCTCAGCTTATTTGGTAAAAATGTGTTAACTAAGCTAATAATAAATTAAATAAAAATAATGCAATAGCACATCTGATAAATAAAATATTGCATGTGGTATTCCAGGATATGGTTTTATATCAGCTATTTCTTAAATGGAGGGTGAATTATAAGACTGAGACATAGGACACTAGATTCAATCAACACTAAAATATATTTCATGCAGACATTGTCACTAAGTTTGAAGTATAATAATGAACTCTTTTGCATTCGCTCCTCCAGATCCACTTTATATGCTTTTCTAGATTTCTATCTGCTTTCTGACTTCTACCAATTGGCAGGAGATTAGATAGTATAAGGAGAATGATATTGGGCTTTTCCTTTCATGGAACCCCCCACATCTCCTGTTACGGTTCGTCTCCCCACAGGTGCATGTGTCCCAGGCCCTTTTTGTTCCTTCAACTCTAGTGTGGCAACTGTGGTCCCTTGTATTCCTCTTCCAGATCCTGCCCTACTCCCAGGCTTCCCTATAGTCTGCTCACACTTTAATAAAGAGCCCTCTTATTAAATGAATCTCAAATTGCTCAACGGAGTGCCATCTGTTTCCATCTGGGATAATGATTAATACAGTCTCTGCGTAAGATTCTTGTATGGAATGTGTATCTAATGGCTTTGTGCTCACATGGAGTGGTGAGGAGGCCATAAAGAAGTACTTAAATGATTAAGCTAATTTCAGATGATGATTAGTGCTACGAGGAAAAAGAAATCAAGTGCCATTAAAAGTGGTGTCAAAAAACTACTCTCAGTAAAAGCGTGGAGCTGCATTCTCAGAGAAGAGGAGAAAGCAGACCTGGAGAGAACACAAGGTAGGATGATGTCCCAGGGAGGGGGAGCCGAAGAGCACCATCCTTCGAGCATCCAGGAAGAACCCAGGTGGTCACGGCAGGCTGCTCTGGGGAAGGGCAGTGTAAAATAAGACCACAGTAGGGGAAAAAAGTCCTAGTGCTTTTCAAACATAAATAAACCTTTTAGGAAGCAGCTTGAAAATCAACAAACAGAACTATATCAAACTAAAAGGCTTCTGCACAGCAAAAAAGAAATGTCAACAAAATTAAAAGGCAATCTATGGAATGGGAGAAAATATTTGCACAGCATATATTTCATAAAGGATTAATATCCAAAATATAAAATACTCATACAACTCAATAACAAACAAAGAAATCTTTTTAAAAAATGATCAGAGGAACTGAATAAACATTTTTTTCAAAGGAGTTACACAAATAGCCAACAGGTACATTAAAAGGTGCTCAAGATCAATAATCATCAGGGAAATGCAAATCAAAACCACAATAAGGTATCACACTTGTAAGAATGGCTGTCATCATAAAGGCAAGAGATAATAAGTGTTGGAAGGAGGTAGAGAAAAGGCAACCCTTGTACATTGTGGGTGGGAATATAAATTGGTGCAGACACAATGGAAAACAGTATGGAGGTTCCTCATAAAACTAAAATTAGAACTACCTTATGATCCAGCAATCCTACATCTGGACATATATCCATAGAAAATAAAAACAGAAACTCATGGAAATATTTATACCTCCATGTTCATTGCAGCATTATTCACAATAGCCATCAGCTCATGATTGGACAAAACAGATTGGAATGTTACTCAGTCATAAGAATAAAGGAAATCCTGCCATTTGCAGTGAAACACTAGCTCATTGCTAATCATCTGCTTTAGCGTTTCCTGTAATTTAAAGCACTACTCTTATTTATGGACAAGTATTAACATCGTTCTTTATATAAAATGAAAATCTCTTCCTGGAACTTGTACCAGTCATTGATAGCCACTTTCCCCAGCAGCACAGAATACATGTAGTTCTCCTTGTACCTGACAACTCTACAACTACGAAAGGCATGTATCACATCCCTGCGGAGCATTTCCTTTCAAGGTCAACTGTTCTTAGTTCTAGTTCTGACTGCCAATGTTACATTCCATGATTTTTAAAATAAAGCAAGTGAAGTACACATACAGTTCTCATAAACTGTGGCAATGCAGAATGCAAGGGAACCATTGTCTGCAGTACATTTTTAGTCATGTAGTTCTACTAAGGATCTGTAAAAGATTATAAAATAGGGTGCGTGTTGTTTAATCATAATACTTGTCTATACCCCAAACACATGTTCCTTCCTTATATTTATTAGCATCTATTGTTTTCCTTACTCTTGTTAAGTTCATATCAGTCCTTGTATAAATGCAAAAAAAAAATTTATAGTGACTGGCAAATACCCTTTTTAGACCCTTGAAGGAAAAAAATAGAAGTTATCTCTCTCTCCAGCACGAACTGATCTGTCTGAATCCTGTAAGACTTAACTCTGAATTAATGTCAAAATTATTTTGAAATTATAAACCATTAAGTATTTCTATAGTTACAATAAAGTTTAGCTAAAAATATAAAGTCGGATCAATGCTTTAGTTTTAATATGGGGTTCAAATCACCAACATATTTGTAAAGTCTTGAAAAAATAATTATCAGTTAGGAATACGGCAGGAGGCTTCCTTTAGCACACAGGCTTGAAGATTGTAATCTCAGAATAGAAGGTGATACTCAAATTTACAAAGCAAAAATATTGAGAAAGATTCAGTTTTCTCAGCACTTATATCAGATTTCCCTAAATAGAAGCTAGGACAGGATCTCAGAGCACGAAATATCAGAAGTGTGAATAAAAGGAGAAAAGCAGTATCTGATGCATACAACTCCATTCTCACCTACTTGTCTTCACGTGAATTCTAAACATTCATGTTAAATACATACAATAAAAACTCATAAATACACATTGTTTTTGACAATGAACATGATATTGTAAAAAGTGCTGGAGGCAGTGGTGAAAATTTTGCACAAAACTGTGCTCAATGCCTTTGAATCATACACTTGCAATGTCTAAAATGGTAAGTTTATTATGTATAGTTAACCACAATAAAATGTTTAAATTACAGAATGAGAAGCGTCTGAAACAAAAATAAATTAATAAAAATTATCTTTAGATAAATAATACCATAAAGCTCTCTCAAGTAGGGCTCAGATAATTTAGAAAAATATAACATATCGCCACAGGATACACATAATAGCAATATCTAGTTACCCAACTCAGACTAGTTTTTGAAATCATTAGCGAAAAAAATAAGTAATTTTAAATATAAGTTAAGACATGGGGTAAATCATTCAAAGTAATATTTGTTTTCTTCAGTGAAATAATTCTATTATTAATTCTATATACTGTGTAAAATATTACAATGTCTATTGTTGGATGTTTTTTAGAATGTTTTTCTAATTAAATTTTTAGTGTAAAAATATATGTAATATAATAATATAGCATGCCAGTATAACAAATATGTAATAAACATTAATTATAAATATAAATGTTATTCAATGTTTTATAAGTTTATCTATATTTGTGAGTTTTAAAACTATTATTTTATGATCATTTGAGGAATACATGAATTTGTTGGAATTTTAATTATTTAAGTAAATTATTTTAGAGTTAAACCAAACAATTACCAAATTTGCCAATTTTAAATAAAATTATTGTTTCTGAGCTTATTTCATAGAATATATCAATGTATATCATTTCTATAAATGCTTGCCAAAAATCACTTTAATTGAGGTGCTAGGAATGTTTGTCAGACATCAGTGATAATAAAGACATCTTTTTTTTTTAAATTTTTTATTTCAAATGAAAAACAGATGGCTATATTTGTTTCTTCATAAATACTTAGGCACCAGAAGTTTTGATGAGACTCTTTCTTTAACAAATGTTTTAACTGCATCCTACACTTAAATGTAGAAAATTTTAGATATTAGTTTTTCATGCATTTTATTTAATAACAGCAAAAGAAATCATAAAAGGAAACTATATGGCTGGAACAAATGGAGACTATTTCTGAGAAATTGCAATTATCCTTGATTTTTTATTTACTCTTATTAACCACAAGGTGATAAATTTGACAAGAAGTCTTCTTAATGGTTTCTGTGCATGAATAACTAGTTATCATTCTATTAATGAAGTGTTTTATCATCTTCTCTTTTCCTGTCTAGTGGTCTGAGGTATTGTTAGCATCAAGACTTCTGTCTCCAGTGAAAATCAATGCTTCAAAAAAATCTATTAGATAGTTTATGCCAGAATTTCTTCACCTTTCGTTCTAAATAATAAGCATTATATACAAAATATAAATACACAATTATAAAAGTCATATCATAAATAGAATGCCTTTCTGTGATATAATACTTGCTAAAGGCATTAGAATTAATCTAAAACTGATAATTAACAAGTAAAGTCAAGGGGAGAGCAAGTGTTTGACTCATAATTGTCTGTTTAGCATTAATTTGACTAAAACAATTACATGCTTCACCCATGCTTTCTGCTTAAGTTCACCTTTGTATGACTTTATCTTGTGTTTTATTTAAATGTAGAAATTGGCTCCCTCTATAGTTATTTCACCAATGGCGAATCCTCTATCTTTCCACTCCCACATTTAATCTGAGTACATAAACTCACTCACTCTATAGAGTTAATCCCTGCACAGTAACTGCACTCTAATGCTGAACCTCCCTCTTCTCTAATCTCTACACACCTCCTTTTTCTTTGCTCCATCCCCTGTCTCTGAGATGTGCTTCTTAGAGCTGAAGAGATCTAAGAGATCTGTATTGCTCACACTTCTACTCCTATTAGATTACTTATTATGGTACACTTGGAAAAGATAAGTCATTATGTAAGAAAAAAAATAACCCATCATGCTTCCACCTGATAAAAGGACGTGTAGTATTTTGGATAACTTTACTTTATTATTTGTCTATACATTTTTCCTATTGTCCAAACCTTCTTAATTCCTCTGGAACTTTGCGCCATCATAAACTTCATTAAACAACTCCAACACTTTCCTGAACAATATTTCTCTTTTCACTACAAGTATATATATCTTTTCCACTTTTCAGCAACAGCCACAAAACTTCTTTAACACCAATACTGACAAACGTCTTATCTTCAATGTCATACTTCTTGAAAACAATTTATATTGTAGCTGTAATTTTTCCCATCACACACTCACACTTTGTCAATATGACACTCTGGCTTTTGACTCTGACCCTGTTTCCAAACAAAAGAGCTTCTTTGTTTTGCCACTTTTTGGATTCTCTTCAGCACGGATGTTCCCATCTTAAAGTCCTGGTGCTGTCATTACAATCTACTCTGTTTTAGGTTTACGAAAGGGAGTGACTCCCTGCCTTATTTCCTTAACTTTTGGTGCTTGTGTCCTGTATGGGCTTGATGAGGACAGTAAGAAGTAAGGAAAGAAAGGTAGGTTCCACTGACAGAAAGTTTGCAGTTTCTCTATTTTTCACTTACTTGACTTTATGTTTCTATGCAACGTTAATAGAGGATTAATCTTATTAACCTGTATCTAATTGGTATTCCAGATCTTAGCACACACTTTTAGAAAGTGTACATTTGGAATTGTTTAGCCTATTTGCATGTATCGTGTCTGGAATGCATACCTTTCAAATCGATGTGGCTCTCTAGATTTATTTACAAATTTAAATAATACCTTTTTTTTTTCAGTACATTAACAATTTCTTATATTATTTTAAGCTATGTAATAAGCAGTACTAAATGCAATGTACAGTTTATTATAATGTACTACATAAAAGATGATAAAATAGCTGTCATTGTAGAGCTTCTGCTTTAGCTGTGACATAGAACACCTACTTTGATCACTGGTCAGAATGATTCTCCTTAAAAACTATCCAGCGTCCAAAAACATGAATACAAAATCTCCCTGCCCTTTCTAGACTTCACATAGATTCTTATATATTTGATTTTGAAAACTGCAATGTAAATGGCTTGACTTAAAAATGAGACTGCTTTTTGTTTATTTTATTTTTTATTAATTAATTTTTGTTACAGATGTTTCTCCTTTTTCCCCTGTTGACACCTTCCTCCACTGGCTATGCATATATGCATATAAGTTCTTTGGTTTATCTCTTCCCCCACCTCCCCTTGCCTTTAAAAATGAGACTAGTTTAAAAAACAAAAACCAGAAAAATTAGTAATCTTGGTGTTTCAGTTTGTCAACCCTTTCTTTTCCCCTGCTAGAAGCATAAGACTATATTAATGCAAATCCATCATCTATAACCATTGATAAAGATAGCAGTAGAAGCTCCATGATCTTACCACAAGTCAACAAGGCCCCACACTGAACATAATTCAACCCAATCAAGAAAACCTGAAATAAAAGGTTTTTTTAGCTAGAAGAATAAAAACATAAAAACAAAAACAAATAAGCCTGGACTTCTGAAAATTTTAATTAAATCATACAGAGAATTCTAACTAGCAAATTTGGACTTGACACATATATATGAAAAGATTTATATTTATACCAAGTTCAATCTGAAGGAAACAGTCTGTAGCAGCAAGGTAAGATCCTATCTTTCTTTGCTTAATTGCAGCACATGGACACTTTATTGCAATATTAGAATAGGCAACTTCCCATGCCAAGATTGAATTAAAGTTTAAATATTTGAAGGCATGGTGGTAATGTTGTCTCTAATAAAAAATTTACCTGTCTTGGGATCAATAGAGAAATAAGGTTGTCCCTGAAGAATGCTGTAAACGACTCTAGCACTGTTTCCATAGGTTGGGTCATCTGCATCCGTGGCCTTGACCTGGAGCACATATGCACCTGGAAAATAAGACAATATAACTCTAGCATCTTTATTTTACAGAGCTCAAGGTCACATAATTTATCTGCTGGACTACTTTGGGTGGGGTGGGATTTGGCATTACTTAATGATTCTGTGTGCATATGACATCACTGAGAATATTTAACCATTATAACCAAAATATTAGGCAACACTATAGTCAGTGCAAATGATACATACTTTATTCTTTAAAATTGATTTTTATTGTTAAAAACATTAAGATTCTCCCACTCCCCCCCCATTGACCCCCTCTTCCCTGTTCCTTACCCCCCTCCCGCCTTCACCACACTATTGTCTGTATCCTTGGTTATGCATATATTCATGTAAGTTCTTTGGTTTATCATTTCCACCCCTCTCCCCCTTCTCTCTGACGTTCCTCAGTCTGTTCCCTCATTCCATGTCTCTGGATTTATTTTGTCAGTTTGTTCATTAGATTCCACATATAAGTAAGATCACATGATAGCTGTATCCATTTCCAGTAGCTATATCATCGAACTAAAAGTCATCATGATAATTTCATTGATTCATACACCATAGAGAACATGACACTGCTTACATTAGCTCTTCTGCTTACTACAGATGCTTTAATTTCATGATTAGGATATCAATAGAAAAGCTAAAAGGTTTAAAGGCTTATTGAACTTTGGAGGGTGTAAGTAATTTGCAATTGCAATTTAAAAATCAACAATTGCATACTAGCATTAAGAAGCCTTTAATTAGGACAATATTTTAGAAATCGAGGAACTGAAAATAATTGCAATTATAGCTACAAGAGCACCTTTGTGCCTCCAGACTGAATGAACCCAAGGGCTCATTGACATAGAGGACATTAAAGACAATCCTAACTATCTGTAGCATTTCTCATTTTTTTTTTTATATTTGGTCATATAACTTACTTACTAAGAGTAGCTAAAGGGAGATTTTTTTGTGTGTATTTTTATATTATATTCATAGCCATAGTTGAGTCTTTAAGAACTCTTTTTGACTTTTTATTAAGTATAGTTGTTATGCAATCTTGTGTTGGTTATTTTAGTTTCAAATGTACAGAATAGTTATTTGACATTTTTATACCTTTTAATGTCATTACTCTACTAAGTCTAGTAATTGTATGTCATTGTGTAAACTTATCACAATATTATCCATTCCTTCCTTTCTAGTAAGCATCCCTTTGGTCTCTGACTCAAACCACTTAAAAAAATTTTTTTTTTCTTCATTGATTTTTAGGGATAGAGAAAAGGAGAAGGAGAGAGAGATAGAAACATCAATGAGAGAGAACATCGACTGGCCACATTCTGCATGCCCCCCACTGGGGATCAGGCCCACAACTTTGACATGTGCCCTGACGGGGAATCGAACCAGTGTCCTCTTGGTGCATGGCTCAACGCTCAACCACTAAGCCACACCAGCTGGGCTCAAACCACTTTTAAGTGGGTACCTGTTCTTAATGTCCTGTACAGTGCTACTATTCTGAGTTGAGAACAAAGTGAATATCTATATCTATCTATCTATCTATCTATCTATCTATCTATCTATCTATCTATCATCTATCATCTATCTATCATCTATCTATCTATATGTGTGTGTGTATGTGTGTGTGTGTGTGTGTCTATCTATATATTCACATGTAAACAAAATAAACATGCTGCTAATGAAGGAAGAAAATCTCTACTGAGCCTAAAGGGAGTGATATGTGTGTACAAAGATGGGCAGCTAACCCTTCACTTCTTGGAGGAATCCAAAGTAACTGCTCAGTTTGGAGAATATAGGATTGCACTTTTCCATTTGGTTACTCATTCAGGCTTTTTCTTTAAGGTAGTACAATATATGAACAAACTAAACCTTAAAGATTAACTCTAAAATCCAAGTCTTCCCTTCACTTTTACTTGTTTTTTGTTTTTAATAATAAAACGGTAGGGTTGCGATAAAAGTAAGAAACAATAATTTTGGTAGACATTTCAATACTAAATACATTATCTTAAGAAGCTTTGGTAAATTTTAGCTATATCAACAGATGAAAAGTGTGCTTTATTACAACAGCCTTTCTCAAGAAAGGAAGCTTCTAGAAGGAAAAATAGACAAATATTTCTAAGATGTCAAGAGCTGTAACTGATATTGCCCCCTATCATCCATCATCTTCATCAATATTTGCACCATCATTAATGATTATTTGACAAATCGGCATTGAGAACCTGTGCTAAAGATTCAATGAGCCATGACTTTCTTAATGCTGTAGGAATGAACAGCGGCATCAATAAATTCCTTTCTGCCCACCTTCTGAGAAGTGATTTTTCTCCCAGAAAATTAATCCACTTAGATCTTCTTTATCACTTTATCACACATCTATTGTAGGGGCAAACTCTACAAATATTAAATAATGCTCAATTTTATATATGATATTGTAGTTGAAAGGCTTTGGATTGATTTACTCAGAGGATATATTTAAAAAATGTTATTATATTTTCTAGAAAAGACTTAGTAACAAATTTAATAAATTTTTACCTAACTATCACCATATACTCAATGGGGAATACAAAAATAAATAAGATAATATCTTCTCTTTTAGAGTTTGGATTGAATGTAAATATGAACCTTCACCAAGTATTGCAGAAAAATATTTTCTCAAAAGTAGTATTAAATTCTTTGTTATTTATTTTTATCTTTAACGCTCAAGTATTAAAGGAGCAAATTAAGAAATATTCCCATAAGCCTTTGAAGCAGCAAATATACGTCATTCAATTCCACACTGAGGACCACTGGACGGCAAGAATAACTGCACTGCAGTATATTTCTCCAGTTTCATCCATAGTTTCAAAAATGATTGTCTGCTCAGTTATAGCAAAGATTAACTCTGGTTTGGCACTTATCAATAAAAGTTATTCAATTGTGCTTAGAGGTACCTCTATAGGTGTTTACAAGACTAAAATTAAACACCATTATACGAGCTTGTTTTTTTTTCTGGCCGTTCTACAACTTCCATCAAACTCATGCAAAACACTCACGCAGACCCCTGCATTAAGAAGACAACTAATTGCCGGGAGCATGGAAACCTCCAAAAGATGGCCTCACACAGTTGTTTGTATGGAAAATAATACAATATTTAATAAATAATAATGCAAGAATAAATTTTGTGTTTTGTGTACTTACAACTATAACCCTTTTTGCCTCACCCTGTTTGTATATATATATCATATATATTTTCTTTTAAATGATTGCTTGACACATGTATCTATACACATAAACACGATTGAACAAGGAACAGGGTAATTTCTTATTTGGAGTTATATTACTATGCTGATGAAAGAATTAGGAGAAGCCCATATAATATAAACTGCAAACTAAAAAAAGTGTCACTAAAACACCTAAATAACTGAGTTACAGCTCACGTGAGAAGAAATGTGGATATGATTTTTAGTATACATAGAGGTGTATGTTAAAATGTGTTTGAAAATTAATTCTGTGTAGTAGATTAATTCATAATACAATGAGATCTTAATTTTTTGCCAATAAACATTTATATCGCCATAAAATTCTGAATAAAAAACTTGTTGAGAATGTTCCTTACATGAATTAAACTATTCAATATTTTTTAATTCAATCTATGTTGAAAACACAAATAAAAGGCTTAGTGTTTGCTTTGGTAATCTCTAGTTTTTTGAAAATTATTTTTATTAATTTGTTTTTGTTACAGATGTTTCTCCTTTTTCCCTCATTGACACCCTCTTCCCCATCTCCACTGCCCCTTCCCTAATTTTGTCGTCTATGACCATTGGTTATGCATACATGCCTATAAGTTATGTGGTTTATCTCCCCCCCCAACACACCCTCTTCTGGGGTTTGTCAGTCTGTACCCTACTTCCATGCCTCTGGGTCAATTTTGTTCATTATTTAGTTTAGTTCATTATATTCCACAAATAAGTGAGATCATGTGATATTTGTCTTTCTCTGTTTGGCTTATTTTGCTTAGCATAATACTCTCCAGGTCCCTCCATGTCATCTCAAATGATAAGAGATCTTTCTTTCTTATAGCTGCATAGCATTCCATTGTGTACATGTACCACTGCTTTTTTTATCTACTCACCTACTGATGGACACTTGGGTGTTTCCAGATCTTAGCTATTGTAAATAGTGCTGCTATGAACATAGGTGTACATGGTAATTCCTATTTGAGAATTCATACATACATATTTTACATGGTCAGGAAATATACATCACAAGCACACTACAAGTGGTTTAATAGATTCTAATGACTTCTCACAAAGTTAGCACATTCAATCAGTTATTCTTTTAACAAATCTTCACTGATTATTTTTTATGATGCACCAGGCACTCTGTTGCATGTTCTAGAGAAACTCAGTGAACAAAATAGAGAGACCCTAATTCACAAGAATAATATCCCATGGGGAAGAGAAGAGTAAGAGGAATAGGTTTTAAAATAGTTAGTGTGTAGATAGAAATGTAAGTATAAATACAGATAGAGTGATAGAGATAGGGAGATAGACATGAATATAGTTAATATTCCCTGGTGATGAGTGCTAAGAAATAAAAGATGGCAGTGTAAGAAAATAGTGTGACAGGTTAAGTGAGGCAATCTTTTGCATGGTGATCAGGAAAATCGACTTTGGAAGAATCTTATTTATGTAGAGACCTGAATGAGGTAAGAGCTTTTTGTTTGTTTTGTTTTTAGTGAAAACTCATTGCCACATGCAGAAGTAACTCTAGGTTCTAAGGCACGGACATGTTGGAAATGTTGATGGGAATCAGAACCCCTCTTAATTATGGATTTAAAGGAAAAGAGAGGTGGTGGAGAAGGTCACGTACCTGGGTTGCAGGTTTGATTCCCAGACCCTGTTAGGGTCTTGTGGGAGGCAATCAATCCATGTGTCTCTCTCACATCAATGTTTTTCTCTGTTTCTCTTTGTCCCTCCCTCCCTTCCACTGTATCTAAAAAAAGTCAATAGAAAAATATCCTCAAGTGAGGATTAACGACCACAACAAAAAGTTAAAATTAAAAAAAAGAAGAAGAAGAAGTCAAATGGGTTTCTATTCCTATCAAAAAAGAAATTGTCTAAACCCAATGACATGCTATGAATAGCATGACATGAATGGGTTTCAATATGTCTCCCAGAGTAGTTTCCATTTGTGCCGCCTGGGACCTCACGCAGGGACTTGATGCACAGACTTATTGACTGTGTATCTGAGCCTCCTTTATTCCTCTGTGCTCTTGGTCAAGTGATCTGCTACCTGGAGGACATTTGCCTCCACCAACTGGAAAAATCCTACTCACCCTTGATGTCCCAGCTTCACTGTTATTTTGGGGAATCTTCATTTTTCTGCCCCAAGTAGAGAGAGTTTCTTCACTGCTCTGTACTCCATCAGCTTTAGTACATTTTGATTATTTTAGACTCAATACAACATGTGTTCTTCTCATGAGCTATACAATTGTTTATATCAACAGTCTTTCCATACTCATTCTTTATACATGTAATGTCTACCGTGAAGTTATGTCCCAAGTCTATGTTCATCAGTGAGTGGATACATACAGTGCCCATATAAACACACAGAGGACGCACATTCTATACACACAGTGCTTAAAAAGGGTGACCGGACAGCTAGTTATGGCCTCTAGAGTATTTTTAATACTACATTGGGAGTTTAACTTATCTTCAATTTCAGATGTGTTGATGTTCTCACTTAAGAAAGCAGAACCAAAAATGGGTGTCATTACATTTCAAAAATCCCATAAGACTTAGCTACAATATAGAATGAAAACCCAAGGGGATTTAACATAAATTTCTTTGCTGAATAACATTAACCCCTCACATGGATGCATAAACAGGAAAAGGAAGAGAAATTTTACATGGCATATCATTTTCTTTTTGCTTTTACTTTATGTGTTGTATTATAAACAATAAATAATATACTTAGAGTTAGGTATAGAATGATAAATAGATAAAAATTCCTTCCAAAAAGGATTGAAAAATACATGTACATATTATTACATAAAAAAGAGCATTAGTATCAGAGAAATATAAAGCAGAAAGGTTTTCAGAGCCAACGCAGATTGTGTGTGTGTGTGTGTGTGTGTGTGTGTGTGCATGTAGATTTGACAAAGAAAGTGAATATTATAATATTCAAAAATGAGCTCTGCTAAAGCAGAGTTTAATTATAAAGTAACAATAAGCATAGATGAACAGAAGGTGAGTTTAGTCTTTAAAGCAACTGGGTCCCTTAGTCTACTTACCATAGATTTCACTGCACTGCCCATGCACACTTGGCTCTTCCTTCTGTGGATTCTCTTCCTATATTTGTCCCTTGTCCCTGAAAGTTGTAAATTATGCCTCTGTCTTTACTTTCCACAAGGGCTGCATATAAGGCACTTACAAGAACTAAGAATACCAGTCCCTGAGTCCCATCAGAAAGTCTAATTTCATTGTTCTGAGTGTGCCAAATATCAGAACTTTCTAAAATCTTAGCAGATGAGTCTAATGAATACCCAGGCCTGAGAAGCCCAGTCCCACGCAATTTCCGTAGACATTTTCTTCAAAAAAAGAGGTTTCATTGCTTGCCACTGTGAAACCCACCTTTGGTTCTGGAGACCTAGTGCCTAGATTTGAAGCCTAGATTGACCACTAGCCAACTGTGTGATCTCAAGCTAATTAATTAACCTCTCTGTTTTAGATTCCCTATATGCAAGCAATAGTATCCATTTTCATCAGTATCAAATAAGTTAATATCTACAATGAAATTATGCGTTTTGCACATAGTATGTGCTATTTCAGTGTATGTAAATGCAATAAATACATAGAAACTCACTGTTTCTTCTCCTGTACCACATATAGATGACAGCTTCCAAATGTGTAACACCAGCATGATTCCTGTCCTCGAGTCCCGCACCTTACTGTCCTTATACTGATCTAGACTTCATCTTTTAAGTTAGGAAAATGCAATTTTGAGAATATGTATTTGAAATATATTTAAATGCAAACAAGTAGACTATGATGATTGGACCACGTTTTTAGTGACTCAAGAAAGAAGAATTTGTATACTTGTTAAATCTGTCTTAAATAATCAGAATTTTTAAAAATTAGAAAAGACATATGTCATTAAAATCTTCCAGAGTAAAAGTAATGTCCCCTTGAAATGTATGTCTAGAATCAGAGCAGGTAATTTGGTTTCTGTCTGCACCCAATTCCGACCCTGCTCAGCCTGGCCTCACCGTATCCCCTGGCAACCCTAATGCTGTGACATCAACTTATGATTTGTTATTCAGCCCAAGGACCCAAAAGCACTCTAAGGTTATAAAATTCCCTCCTAGATATGTCTTAAAAAATTTAGACTATACATATTTATACCGTGTGAGTCAACTGTACTTTGATGGATAAGTGAATCCATTTTTATGAGCCTTTTATCTCTCCTTTGTGTGCCAAGAATTCTATACCAGGAACATCAGTACAAATGCTAATGTCTGCTCCCAGTGACACATACTGAATTCCGATTTCCAGTGATGGTACAAGTTGCCTCCTTTGTGCCTAGTGTCATTTGAAAATTATTTTCACAGGACATTCCATAGAATTCATGATGAAATATATGGGTTTGGAATTCATTCACTCAGTGACTCTAAGCTATAACTCAGTAAGCTTTGCATTTTTTCTGTGCAGCATTCTATTCTTGAAACATAAATAAATCACTTTTGATTCAAATGCATTTAGCCAAGGTGTTAAGGACCGGTTAATGCAATTAATTCTTTTCTTTAATACACACCATACACACCTAAACTTACTTGTTTTTATTTGGTTGGATGATTCTGCCATGTTAAGGATAAGAAAGATCTTTTTCCATCCATCTAGCCATCCATCTGTTCATTTGTCTATCCGTCTACATGTACCTATTCTCTCTCTCTCTCTCTCTCTCTCTCTCTCTCTCTTCATTATCTACCTGTCTATCTAGTTTTAGTGGAAGAAAAAATACAAATTGAGTGTGTTTATATATGCATCTCTGTGTGTGAAAGCCAGAAGTCAGAAGCATTGAATCTTAGAACTAGCTCAGTAATTAGATATAGGATCTTTTTCAAGTTATTTTAACTTTGTAAAGATAATAATGTAATTTCAGTAGATAGTGTAGATCTTCCCCCAAATTAATCTCACCTAATGTTAAAAAATGTTCATATACATATTCATATATCACTATCTCCCTCACACTTCCTTGTATGTTAGAAGAAGCTTAAGTGCTTTGAAGGTATTTGGCTCAAGTCTAAACTAATAAACACAGACTTTTGTTTCAGGCTGACAATAATTGATTACAAGTGTTAAGATAACCCATTTCAAATCAATGAAACCAGAAATGTTTGTTGAGACCTTCTAGGAAATTCCCTCTTTCTCTTTTTCTCTGGAGGCTGGTGTGCAAATGTCTGGAACTTCAATAGTCACTACAACACCTTGGGGGAAAAGTGACTACAGACAGTCACACACAAGACGTCACAAATTTGGGAATCCCAGGAAAAATAAATGAAGACTCTTGATCAAAACTGGATGAAAGTCAATCTCCAAGCATTTCAATAATGTGTTTTTTTCTGTTACTTCCAAATTAACAAAAATTTGGCAATTCACTTCAACTCTCTAAGCTTCTGTTATTTCTAATCCAAAATGGGAGTATAAATAGGCAGAATCTCATGAAACTCATTTGTGAGTTAATGAATATAAATTGCTTCACATAATAACTGGCACATAGGGAGCCCACGTTAAACTGTTGTTAAAATTCTTCATCTTTATAACAAGGGGTAAGATTTCACTGTTTCCTTCCAATTGCAGTAATATGTTGTACAAACTGAAATATGATCCAGTCTTAACTCTTTCCAAAATAACTTTCCCATTACTGCAAATTAATCTTCTGGTTACAGGATTTTGAACATATAATTGCTCTGTCTAATCCTTCAGTGCTGTGCCATGAGTCGCTGCATCCAATCTGAACCCTTTCAAAACTGTTCATGGTCTGACATCCATCACTTTTTTTTTCTTTTTCATTTTAAAATGAACTCTTCAGCTTCTTCAAACCTCCTCTCTGGTGAAATTTGTTTTATCTGTTGTCCAACAAAAATTCAAGCTCCAACAATGAATTTTTGGTGAATAAGTCTGCCCGTCTCATCTAAGAATTGGAAGCATGTATCTAAATTACACAAAAGGTTTGCAAAGTATGAAATAAGTACATAAATCATGTCCTTCTGATTTCTTCCATTATTGCCTGCATCTCAGCCTCTTCCCATAACGCAGTCTACCCTTGGAAGTACAGCAGACAAATGCATACATGGTTACACTTTCAGAATATTTCTATCAGCCTCTTCTTTTAATTGAAATCGTGCTTTCCCTGATCATAGTATTCCTATTAGCACATTTTAGCTCCACAACTGTGCTCCTTCAGCTTTCCAATATTGCTGCTGTTTCAATGATCTTTCCTGTTTATCTGTCTTCCTTGGGGGCATTTAATTGGTTGAAACAAATCCTTTTCTTCAAGTTGCCTTCAACTATGGTTGGTTTCCTTAGCATCATTTATTCTCAGTTCTCACCTTTTTTTCTGTGATCACCATTTCTTAGTCTTCTTTACAAACCCCATTTCCTCTCCCTGCTCTTCAGAGGTTCACATACTTCAACATTTGGCTCTCACTCTATTTCTACCTCGACAATTTCACTCATATTTCCCCCTAGAAGCTAGTGACTAGGCCATCAGCTATATTTCCCCATTGTTTAAATCACTAAACTACCAGTTAATTAGACCAAGATGTATCCGATTTCTTGGTTACTTTCTAAACTTTTTTTAATTACTTATTGTTGCATCTAGTCCCATCTCCATTGATGAAACATTGATAAATTATGTTTGTCCTCTTCATTTTGCCACCACTTTAAATTTTTACTGCTTCTTAGCTGGATTATAGTGTAATAATACTTAATCTCCCTGTTACCTGTCCTAACTGATTACTATCCACCCTGTATACTTAAAGCCTCCTTTGTCTTTCAAAAATGCAAATTTGATTTTGTCTTCAGTGCTATCTTTAGTGATTTTTTTGTGAATCTGCCCCTATGTACATTTCTAGGTTCATCTCTTGCCACACTTTTTGTCTATTACTTTATTCTGCCTCGATAGAGTATTACTTCCCTAAGACATAGTGTTACTTCATATCCTGTTCTTTACAGATTCCTTTATGGATATCAGAAATGTTCTTCACCCAGGTGAAACGTAGCCTCAATTAAAGACTGCCCTCCAAGCCCCTCTTCCAGAAACTCATTTTCATATGTTCACAGAGCATCTTCCTTCACATCTCTTCCACTTAATACATCTCTCTTGAATAAGTAAATTTTTAAAAATAATGAGTTTGACTTAAAAATATGTTTGATTAAGTAATGTTGAAAGTTTACGATGAAGCCGCTATGATGTATTTTGACTCAGGCAAAAAGCCCAACATCCTATCCTGACAGAAGTTATGACAGCGATGCTGCTTTGCTGTTACAGAAACCAAAGGAGCAGCCTCAAATCCTCGAGAATGCTTAATGCTAGTGACAAAATAGTACAATAAATTAATTACTAGCATGTAGGTAATCCTGACACATCAAGCCCTGCAAAGTCTACAGAAGAATTAATAATTCTACTCTCAGTTCCAAGGAAGAATATAAACTTTTGTAAAATCAAGAACTATACTGAGGTCATATCTATGAAAAATGTATTATATTAAAGTCTAGTCTAAATCTTTTTAGTGCAGTTCATTGGAATGAAGTGACATTGATTATTGATTATCTCACAAATTCAGAGATAAGATGACGCCACATGATGTTTCAATATTTGCAAAAGTGCTCTCAAATCCACATACATGATGACAGAAAGCATGTACAACTAAGATTTAACAATAACTGCTGCCAATATTGTTGAAATAATCTTAGCTGATAAAGAAATGTGCGTAGTTTGTGTTTCAGTATTGTGATTTAATATTAAAGTTTTGTTCATTTTATGTTGCTGTGGTTAAATGCTGCAGTGATTTAGGCTCAGGTTTGGTTTTAGTAATTGTTACACACATAAGAAAAAAAGACTTGGAAAACTTCTTGTTTTGCTAGATTCATTGTAACTCAATTTGTCAGGGCAGATATGTGCTATAGCTAACAAAATTCAAACCTGACTAGATTTCATATGCCATCTCATCCAAATTTTCTCAAACAATGAACTAATAATAGTGCGTAAGCAAAATAATTTGATTTTAGTTTTTTCATCTGTAAAATGGGAAGTTCTGAATAAATATCTCTAGATTACACCACTGGAAAACATGTTTTGATTCTAGACAAAATAGCCAGATTAGTTTGATAGATGATGAAATGAATGTTGATGCATTTATTAACTTCATTTCACTTCACAAAAGTTTCTATCAAATTTTCACTTTGTATGTTTCTATCTTGAGAATACAACTAAATATTTGAATTTAAAGAAATCATCATTCTTCTGGTGATGTGCATTTTCACTTATAAAAATACTTTAAAAATTGAACATGAGTTATAAAAGTCATAAAAAAGTAATTAATATATACATTATTATTACTTTATAAGATAATGATGTGTTTATTAATTACTTTGAACTTTTCAGAGCAAAACATAAAAAAGGAAGATAAAGACCATTATACCAAAAGCTCTAATTTTAATGCACACTGTATGAAACATCAAACTTAATCTAGTTAAGTCGCACAATATATGCTGATAACTTGGAGGCATTCCTGCTTCTTAAAACAATGAAATATACATATATAGATGCTACCTGAAAATTCATTTTTGATGAAAAAAATAGAATTAACTATGCCATTATTTCCAAATGGAAACTATATCTCTTAATTAACTTATGATTCAATTTTGTATCATAAAGTTTGTCCCCTGACACTACAACTATTTCTTTGCAATATTTTTGTAAGTAAATTATTATATGGTGTTTTTCACATATCGTATTTTTTAAAGCTTTTAAATTGTAAGCCAGACATAAAATATACTGCAGATTAACAGATAAAAAAGGATTACAAGTCTAAGAGAGAGTGAATTATAGCTAGATAGGGTTACCCATGAATTTATTTTATGACCCAATTGAGAAGACAGAAAAAAGACCAAATGCGAAGTGGGCAGACAGCAAGAGATGATGTTCCAGGAACTCAATTGTTTGAGTGTTGTTCCATGCACTAGGAGGTCACAGGTTTGATTCCCAGTCAGGGCACATGCCCTGGTTGTGTTGTGGAGTTGATCCCCTGTGGGGAACCTGCAAGAGGCAGCCAGGGTTTACTCTCATATTGACATTTCTCACTCTATCTCCCTTCCTCTCTCTCTAAAATCAATAACAACATATATATGTATATATATGTGTGTGTGTGTGTGTGTGTGTGTGTGTGTGTGTGTGTATTTAAAGGCAGATTGAAATTTTGGTGAAAGGCAATTCTGCTTGGTAGAATTACAAATTATGGATTAGTGGTATTAAAAAGAAGTTGTGGAAGGTAAATATCAGGAGAAGTTTGATATCCTTGTTTGTGAAGATTTAACAGCTGACCTGAAGTCCACCTGGAAAACTGGATGCGTAATGCATTCAGGAACTAAGATTCAGTTCCAAGTTCTCCTCTTACTACAGCACTGAACCTGGGGCCACATTGAGCAGAAAGTTCCATGCCTTTGACGTTTTGAATAGTAACCTGCTCCATTTCCTGAACTGTACCTACCTCAGTAGCTATAATTAAAGCAAAGTCATATTTTCTGCTACTATGGTTTTCTTTACGGTCTTGTCTGTAGATTCTGATGGTTTCCTTCCACTGGAGTCAGGCCCAGAAGCGGGTTTCCTTTTAGTTTGTGATTTTAGGGCACTAAGCTAGGATCTGTCTGTTGATGGGTATTATTGCCCACTAGGTTGCTCTACAGGTATTGCTTTGTGTCTCTTCCCTGCCCCCTCCAATGGTTTCTTATTCATAGGCAGCCAATCCCTGCAAAGTCTAAGTATTAAAATACAGAGTCCCGCCCTGGCCGGTTTGGCTCAGCAGTTAGAGCGTCCGCCTGCGGTCCGGAGAGACCCAGGTTCGGTTCCCGCTAAGGGCACGTACCTTGGTTGCAGTTTGTCCCTGGCCCTGGTTGGTCGTGCGGGTGGCAGCCACTCGATGTGTCCCTTTCACATCGATGTTTCCCTCTCTCTCTCTTCCTCTCTCTCCCTCCCACTCTGTCTGTACAAAGGATGGAAAAATGTCCTCGGGTGAGGATAAAAAAAACAAAAAAAATACAGAGTCCCTGTGGACCCCATCTCAGAATTCTTCATCTTAGAAAGAAGTCTTCAGTGTCTCAGAGCTTCTATCTCTTAGTTTTTTGTTTATAAGCATCAATTAATTGACCATTGTTGTAGCAGATTACACTACTCTATACACTGAAATTATACAAATAAAAACAGAGCAAAAACAAAAGAAAACTCTGTCCTTAAAAATACACTACTCAGAGAACTTAAGTTTATTTTATATGATTTCTTTGGTAGAACTCAGACAATTATTCTCACACTATTTTCTCCACCCTGGTGGATCCCTGAGGCCCTGCCCCACCCAACCTTCTGGGCCTACCCAACCTGTTTCCAGTGGTTTTACCATAGGATTGGTCTGTTTTCGATCTTACTTCATATTTTCCTAAATTCTTTTGAACAAGCAGCATCTGACCACAGCAAGCCCTGTACCTCTCACTAAGTGGCCTCAGGCCTGGCACTAAAAACAGGCAGCCTTGGTTCACAGCTTGGCTTTACCTGGGCATCTCCAAGCCCAGCACAAGAAGCAGCCATCAGCTGATCACTTTGTAGCTTATGCCTGGTGACCCTGGGTAGAACATAGGCAGAGGCTGACCTTGCCCCAGAGCCAGCACACCCAGTGGGCAGCTTCAGACCACATCGAAGCACCACCACCCAACCGCCTCCGTAAGTGACACACTCAAGGAATGGATTCAGGTGGCACCAGAGCACTGCTGAGGTGAGTCTTACTCTGTGTGGTGGGACCCTGTCAGCTGATCATCCAAGGTAGTCAGAGGTCAGTGATTAGTGGGCACAGCCAGTCCTTGCAGCTGATCAGCCTGAGAAAAACTCTTCCATTGATGTGCCAATGGCAATCAGGACTCAGATACAGCAGAAGGGTATAAAGTCCCCAAGAAGGGTGCACCTCAAGGGCCCAGCTGGGAGACCAAGGAGGCTGTGCCACCGGACCCTACAGGGCACCTACTATAACAGGCCACCCTAGGAAGCCTAGGAGATATAGCAACTCTATCTAATACATAGAAACAAACACATGGAGGCAGCCAAAATGAGAAGACAAAGAAACATGTCCCAAATGAAAGAACAGGAAAAGAATGAAACAAAATGGAGATAAGCAATCTAACAGATGCAGAGTTCAAAACACTAGGCCCTTGTTATAGACAATGTAATTTAAGATAGATAGTGTCTTATTAAACTGAAAAAGAGATTACAGAGCAATGTTTGTAAAATTATATTTAATTGAGAAGTAGAGTCTATGTTTCAGCACTACATTGATAGCTCCAGACAGTTATTATCAATGGATTTCTTTGTTCATGCCATGATAAATTAGGCATTGATGCATCATGCTGATTCTCCCAATGCTGGAAATCATATTTTGTCATAATTTATTCTTATGTCAAGATGTTTGTGATATATATGTAATTCACTTTACTGCCAGAAACTCACACAGACACAAACAAAGATCATGTAATGCAATTTGTGGATATTAACAAAGAGATTTATAATTGTTCCTTTATCGGTATTTTCAATCAGGAAAACACATGGTATTTGAGCCAGAAATTGATTGGCTGTATTTCTCTTGCATTTTGTCAAGGGGTCTGTGTATTTCCACTGCATTGAACTGCTACCCTTTTATAGTGTTATATTAAGAAATATTCTAAGTTTTAATTTAAAAAATATATTCACCTAATATTTGCAACTACTGAACAAGGTATAACTTGTTATAATAGGCTCTGTTCTAAGCACTTCTCATATATGAATGCATTTAATTCTCACAAGGACACTATAAGAAAGATACTGTCATCTACTTTTTTAAGATGATGAAAGTAGGACAGTGAGGTTATACATGATTTTCTCAAGGTCATAGAGTTAAAAAACCAATTAATGACTCAGCTGGTCTGAATTTTTCAGCCACTGCTCTTAATCATTATACTAAATATCCTACTAGTTTACATCAAAATGGTTGTATGCTGATTGAATTGGGTGGCTGGTAGCATAACTTTTAGCTTCATAATGTTTCACTCTTTCAATAAAAGATTCATGCAAACTCATCATACATGGTCAAACACAATTGTAGATGATAAATTTGAACTTATTACCTAGATAATATAATTTCATATTTCACCATTCTGAATTAGAATTGCATCTCAATTTGTTTTGCGTATTGCTTGATATGTGTAAAGTATAAATGAATTTTAGTTTACCAAATAAAAACTTTATAAGGCTAAAAGTAACAATCTCTAGGCCTTTTATTATATTTTCTTATATGAATGTATTTGGATTTTATAGTTTTAATTATTTTGTTTCTTTGTGCTCTATATGTCTTTACTATATCATCTAGTGTTTTCCAAACACTGCAAAACTCATAAATATGAGTATGTGATTAAATGTCTATTTTCTTTAGTTCCTCCCCAAGGTCCCCCATCCACCTGCTTTGCTTCACTGTTTTGCTGATGGATACTTCTGGTCTCTTCACATCATGTTCAACTCTTTCTTGGTTTAGTTCCTGGTTTTTGACAGAAGAGATCCAGTATAATTTCTAGAAGTGCATCGGGAATACATATTGCATATGTACTTGCTTGAATTTATCCTTGGAATAGATTTGATTATTTGGATTAATCATCCTTTGTTGGAAATAGTCTTTTTTTGTAACATAAAACCCATTACTTAACTGACTCCAAGCATTCAACATGTTTCCGTGTGGCTCTTGAAAACTTGAATGTTGTTCTGATTTTCATTTAAAGTATTCATCCTATGTGCTGATTTTTGTTTTTTGTTTTGATTTTTTAATTTTTTTGTGTTTCTTTCCTCACTCTTAAATTGTGGAAATTTCTCTTCATTTTTGGCATCCTGATACTTAAAATAAAGTTTGTCTCTTATTTTCACTCATTATTCAGTGTGCTCACTGGGTGAAAAAATTTAATCTATAGCATATATTTGCAGATTTATGAACTACTTGTTATGACGAATAAAATATTTAAGCATATATAAAAATATATATAATTATTTAATATAGATGGAAAATAAAAATAAATGCATAGCCAAAATAAAAAATAAAATAAATTTAATATTATGAGAAAGTAGCTGAAGGAAAACTTTATTCCATTGTGATAGACCAGTTAATATTTCTGTACTCTAAATGTCTATCTCATTTAGAACATAAGCAATGACTATTAATAATAAATTTAAGTAAATTGAGATCATTCTATTCATAATATATTGTAAACTGCTTTTAAAAACTTAACAATATAAAGTGATAATCATTCTGTTTTTAAACATTATTAGTTGACACACTTTTAATAAGTATATAATGTTTTGCCAAATAAATAATTATGCTATTATAAATGTCAATCATTTTTTTAAACTTTTTTATTATTTTTTTAATCCTCACCTGAGGACAATTTTCCATTTTGTTGTTCAGATAGAGTGGAAGGGAAAGAGAGAGAGAGAGAAACATTGACATGAAAGGGACACATCAAGTGGCTGCCACCCCGCACAACCCAACCAGGACCAGGGACAAACTGCAACCGAGGTACATGCCCTTAGCAGGAACCGAACCAGGTCTCTCGGGACCACAGGCCAATGCTCTAATCGCTGAGCCAAACCGGCCAGGGCATAAATGTCAATCCTTTATTAATAGTCATGTACTTTATTTTATACTTTACCATTACAAACAAGAGACGATGTGTATCCATGCATATACAAATGAATAAATATTAGATAATTAATTTATACCTGAATAAGTATTAAATATTTAAATTAATAAGGCATATTTGACTAAATATTTCTGATAGGAAAATGAATATTCTAAGACGCTCCTCTCATATGTTTAATTAAGAAACTCAAAGATCAGCATACTTCATTGTACATAATGTTTTTATATTTTATTTCTTAAACAGTTTTTCAATAAATGAAAAAAAAAAATTACACCAGAATTTTCTAAATTGTGGAATTGAATCATTGAAAGTATTCATGGTCTTAATTTCTGATCCAAAGAAAATATATAAGAGATATTTTAATTTAAAATATTATTATAATTTAGCACACACAAAAATTTAGTGGGGAGAGGGAGACTAGGTCTCTGGCTCACTGCAGAATTTTGCTCCTCTGACCAGGAAGCCCACCGCTCTGAACACGTTCCCCTCCCTGTCACCCCCGTTTGGGAAAAGTTGTAGTTCCCTGCACTGGTGAAAAGATGTTGCCTCTGTGGGGCTTATCTTTTGAAAGGAAAATATTACCAGTAATACATTCTGAAGCTAGATTTCTGAAGCTGCTTTTATAGAAGTAATGTGAACAAAATATTTTACCTAAAAAAGCTTCTTCCTATTCTATGCATTCACATGTGTGCGGACTTGATAACACAGGTCATCAACATCCTGAATGGTGCATAAAATCAAGAAGGCATATTCTCCTGCTCTTTTACATTCTAGACATCACAAAAATGTGTTTTTTTTTCTATTTTCTTATTCTTTCTGTTGAAGGAAGTAACCACGTTCATTAAAGCAATAATACTGTGTCTCAGTACCTATGACTGAGAACAGCTGTCTTTACCTAAACCCTTTTTATGCTAATATCAGAGGCCAGAGCTGCCTTTCTTAGCATATCATTTATTCCACACTGTCCAGGTTTGACTTTTATCGTCTACAGAATGAGGCAAAGAATCAGAAGTAGTCTAAGATACTAACCATTAAAATATAAACTAGACTTGACCGACAAAATATAACTCTCAAAGCTTCATTCTATGTTTCAGGAAATATGAGAAGCAAGTTTAAATAACTGACACTTAAAAGAATTAATTCCAGGAATAAGACTGCATTTTTCCCTTTGCCAAATTATAGTAACCTCTCACACTTATTTGTGTGTGTGTGCACTTCTTTATATTTCAAGATTTAACAACTAGTTTATTTTCTTTAATGGTTAATATTTATTTTCCTCACTCATGTCTCTGTCCCAGGCATATTATCCAGCACAGCAACCACCACAAATATTTAATTAAAGGTTGCTTGTCCCGGCCATTTTGGCTTAGCAGTAGAGGGTCAACCCGCGGACCAATGAGTTGCAGGTTCGATTCCAGCCAAGGGCACGTACCTTGGTTGCAGTTTGTCCTTGGCCCTGGTCAGGGTTATGTGGGAGACAACCAGTCGATGTGTCCCTCTCACATGGATACCTCTCTCTCTCTCTCTCCTCCTTCCTCTCCTTTACCCTCTATCTGAAGATAAAAGGAAAAAATATCCTCAGGTGAGGATTTAAAAATGATAAAGGTTGCTTAAATAACTGAATACCCTTTTTTTATGAATGAAATGACTAAATAAGTATATAAAGTCAACTATTTGGTATAATAGTTCATAGCAAATAAGAAGAGTACAGAAAACTGCAGTCTTCTAGACAATTATTTGATTAAGAAATAATTTCAATTGGTATGCTTCTCATGTGGTTTTGCTATTCTAACTTACGTTGGGATACAAGCTCAGTGGGGAGGGATAAAAACAATTACGTGTCGTGTCTTATATTTGTTCAATTGTATCAGTATGTTACTAAATATATACCTGTTCCACACCCATTCAAGCACAGTTTTAGAGATGGAGGGTCCCTACATCTGTAGGTTGTGCAGAAGAGGTGTACGTAAAGTAAAAGAATGCTGTTGATTCTCTGGATAGTTGAAAAGTAGAATAGCTCAAAAAAGCTTATTTGTTAAAAACTGCACTAAAAGTACAAGGACATTTTCAAGTTTAGCTTTTAAAACAAATATAAGTAGCATTATTGGGGAGATGATTAAGATAAAAATGTAAAGTAACTTAAAAATGTTAATATAGTTTTATGTTAAACACACCAAAATAAGGAAGCAACTTGAAAATGAAGAAAACCTGACTTTTTAAAATTAGCTTATTCATCTTCATAGAATGTAGACTAGAATCTCAATAAGTGACAACATTAAGTTCAAACGCTGTGATATATCTATATATCTACAATACTTTCCTCAAAAATGACTCACCAGCTAAGTACTTCATATATTATAAAGACAAGTTACATTCTATATTAAACATGTTTCTGTTTATTTTTGGGTAGATAACATTTAAGATGAAGTAGAATTAGAAGAAAACCAAGGGTTTTGGAAAATGCATCCTTAGATATTTGATACTATAGTTCAATTCCCTTTTATATATTGAAAAAAGTTAATTTACAAATGTGAAATTTTCAGACTCAGCCCTATTTTTGGAAAATCAACAAGAAATATTAACATTGGATTCTTCATAGACTCAGACTTTTTCAGCTAGAGGTTACTTAAGATAAAATATATTTTTAACCCTTTCAATTTTTTGAAATGAGGAAAATAACCAAAGAATGTTCACACCTCATGTGGCCTATTACTATCATAGTTGGGAGAAGAAAAGAAATCTCTTTATGCTCAAAGCAATGCTCTTTTCTCTGCCCAACACTAAACAACATTTTTTTTACTGCTTCAACATTTCCTTTTCCTTTAGTTTTTATTTATTGATTTTAGAAACAAAGGAAGGGAGAGAAACATCAATCTGCTGTTCCACTTATTTATGCATTTATTGGTTGATTCTTGTGTGTTCTGCCCGGGAATTAAACCCACAACTTTGGCATAATAAGATGACACTCAAACAAACTGAGCTACTTGGCCAGGACTCCATCAGCATTTCTTAAGTAAGCAAATTATGAGAGCAGATGAATAATGTGGCTAGTGAGGCCAACTCTATTATAATTAATGATGTTTGCGTCCTTTTTGTGCATCCTTTTTCTAAATAACACTCTGCAAGTTCTCTCTATAGACTAAACAATAATTAGTGGGCAATTGTTGAATAAGTCATATATATTTGGATGTGGCCAAAGTAGCTAAATTTATCTCTATGTAAGACAGTACAAGTTTTTTTTTTTTTTTTTTAATCAATATTCCATAACTAGTTTCTATTTTTACTTAATTCATCTTGCTAAATGTACCTTATTAATTATTTGGAAATGAGGAGAGTATGTGTCTGGATCAAATCAAAACTTTAAAGGAAGGAAGGAGGGATGGAGGAAAAAAAGAAGGAAACAAAAAAGGAAAGGAGAAAACAAAGGAAAGGAAAGAGGAGGTGAGAAAAGAGAAAACTAGGAAAAACTCCAAATTTATTCTTAATTTATGGCTACTAGTTTAAGTTCTCCTGGACTTTTTCCAACTTTTTGTTGAGAAATTTAGCTGCCTATTATAGATCATTATGCCAAGCTGATATAAGATATTTACTTTTAAATCCATTATAGTTTATTTGACTTTATATTTAAATCATATTTACATTCTTACAATTTTCAGCAAAAATGTAAGAATGGTTATAGAGCTGTTCTCCATTTGGGGACTAAAAACATACATAACCTTTTTAAATGACTCCTAGGATAACATTAGTAATTCCATTTGTTTTTGCTTAATAGTAGAAAGCCAATCATTGATAAATATTTTCTAGGTTTAGTCATATAGATATTTGGAAAAGCTCAGAGTAACATGATTATGAGCTTTCTTGTTGGTTTAACATGATTTTTCCTGGAATGCAACAAAAACCACCTGAGAAATCCCTGCAGATGTAGAGTGGTTGATGATTTTAGGATGGCAGTGGGAATAAGTGGCAAATTTCACTGTTGTTATTTTTCTTAAGTTTTCCGATCATATGCAGCCAGTTTCTTTGGTCCAGAGATTACTTTAGATTGGAGAGAGGATAATTGGAGAAAGAAATAAACCTTCCTTTGAGAAGATAGAGGTAGATTTTGCAGTGAGGAATGAAACCATGGGAAGGGAAGGCTGAGACCTGTGGGGAGGTTTGTGAGGACTTGGAGCTCAGCAACCAGGCAGAAACAGTACACAGCCTATCTGGAGGTTTATTTGGACTCTACAGATCTCAAAATAAAACTAAAATCAACATGGGAAATTGTGCCTCCAAAGCCAGAAATTCTCAGCCCACATATATAGAAATGTACATTCGAAGCTCCAGAAAGGGGTACAAGTCAATTACACAACAAAAACCCTGGGAAGGCTGGGTTCAGGCAAGAGGGGAACAGCCATTGTATCGTTCCTTTTTCTGGGACCCTGATGGCTTTGCAATAAATTTTATTTACTGTTAAAGAATATAGTGCTGATGATTCTGACCTATTCAAATTAATATACCTGTTGGTTTTGGGGAGCAAAAGCAACAGGATTGCTGAATAAGTTCTGTAAAACTATAGAGTGTGTTGCTATTGCAGAAAGTCAGGTTACCTTAAAAAGGATTATAGAAAACCAAAATTGAATTAAGAAAAGAAACCAAAAGCAAACATAGGGTTGCTCATGGGCTTTTCCCTTCCCTGTCACTAACAGTCTGAGAGAAGTAGAAATTATTATAAAAAGGGAAGCCACTAAGGTCCCTATAGATACCTGGACTACTTTGTTTGTTCTTAACCAACTAAGTTGTCTCTTCCCTGGAAATAAAGCTGCTGTGCAAATGTTAGGAACACCTAATCAATGTCTATTTTTAAATTAGAACCTGTCCACTTCCAACTAGGGAATGTTATGAGACAATATATATCTTTGCTAATCAAATCTGCCCCAATTCACCTGATAGAGCAAACTTTTTAAAGTCAGTGATGACCACATATGCTTCTTCCAGAAGGGTAATACAAATTTAGAGCTAGATGACCTAGCGCTTAACCCAGTCAGGTGGGAAACACAAGCTTTAAAATGTATGGATGTTGCTAAGGCAGAATTCTTTGAAAGGACCAATCAGAGGCTAGCAAGGCATATATCTACCCCTAGACAAAGGAGACTCACTAGCAACCCACTTGGGTCCCTTTCCTGCTGCAGAGAGTCTGTCTATCTTTCAAATAAAACTTTCCTTTTGCTTGCCCCTTTGTGAACTCATTATTCGATTTTGTGAGACAACAAACCCGGACCTGATCTCCACCACTTGGTTTCACTTTCTGGTCTAATTTCATTCACAAATGTATTAAAAATCACAAATATTTCCTGTAGCAAAAGCTTATGTCATATATTAAAAATGTTTAGTTCAATTTAAATATAAATATATAAATATATAAATATATATATATATATATATATATATATATATATATATATATATTTGGACTAAAGTAAATTTATTGACAATGGGAAACCTTTCAGAAACTCTAGTTAAAAATGGTTCTCAAGGATCTGACTTATGGCCCTTCTGATCCTCAAAGTAACTGATGCTACCTGAGTTAGTTTTAAAAGGGGTAAATGCATGATATTCACCTCTGTTTCCTTCCTTTCAAAACCTGTTTGATCCAAAAAACTTACTTAAGTAACAATTTAATAAAATAACTGTATCTAAAGTTTAATAATATAGTATAGAATAGCGATTTTCAACTGGTGTGCCTCAAGAATTTTTAAAACATGCAATATCTGATTATTTAGTTAGGGGCACTGACCTCTTCTCCCTTAGATTGTTAAATTTAAAAAAAATGACAACAGCCAACACAACAGTAGCCATCCAGTGTGAATGAATACAAATTACACCTATATTATTTGCCAGATTATATTATATTTTTAGGTATGCAGCTGAATTTCAGTAATTAGTTTACATGTGTCACGAGATGAAAGAGGTTGAATGTCACTGGGATAGAATAATGATCACCCAGAAGAATCAAACAAATGACAATGCTTCATACAGAGTCAGTCTTGTGGGTAAGAACTGGGTGGAGCAATTTTGCCTTTGATCAGTGTATCCCCATTCTCTTCTCTTTCCCAGCTTCGTAACAACATGCTCCTGTGCTGAATCTTGTTCTCATCCCTATGTTTTGAACATCAGTATCTACTAGCAGGTATGTCATTTGCACTACACTTTGAATGACTTAAAACAGTTTTAATCACGATCTTTTAAGTTGTAATATTTCAAGCATGGATGAATCAATCTAATGGGTGTTTGCAGAAATTGTTTAAGCCATGGTTGAGGTCAAAAGACAGGATTTAGAAATTATACTAATAGAATCTGAATCATCAAATGGCCACAATAAAAAAAAGTTTTTTTTCAAGAGAATGAAAGGAGAAAACAAAATGGGTCCCAAAATGCACAAGTTTAGAAATGGTCACATCAGAAAAGAAAGAGCAAATCCAGACACATTCCACTTATGAGCACAAAGACACCGAGACAGATATTTGTGCTGATTTTTTCTTGCTAGATAATGTTGATTAGCTATACTAGTTGTCTACCAAATGTTTCTAACATTGTCTTTGAATTTTTGGTGCAGTGCTACAAAATTAGTTTTTTTGAGCTATTCTACTTTTCAAAAATAGGAAATCTAAATAGTATTATAATTATAATATTTATTATAAAATGTACATGCATAGAGTCACTCTACCACTAAGATTATTTTTAACAAGTGCTGCATATTTTCATATCTACTGCCACATAAAATCAAATGAACAGATGTAACAGTTACGGTTGATTTTTATCATGCTTCCTACCACAGGCTTTGAAGCTCCATAGAGTTATAAAGCCATCCATTCATAAGAGAAACATAAGAACTAAAATGTTTTCTTAAACTGTAAGATTTTTATCTGTTTTTAAAAAATATATAATTGAGGAATAAGTTCTTAATATTATAAAAGAAGGATTCAAGAGTTGCATACAGTATTTACCGAAGAAACCATTATTTAATGCTTGTTAACTGTTGCTTTTTTAGGTGCTGGTACATGGACATGAATGGAAGGAAATAGATCCTAAACAATTAAAGTATAATAAGTTTTTAAATAAGTGCAGATAGCCCTGACCAGTTTGGCTCAGCGGTTAGAGCGTCGGCCTGCGGCCCAGAGATACCCGGGTTCAGTTCCCACTAAGGGCACGTACCTCGGTTGCAGTTTGTCCCCGGCCCTGGTTGGGTTGTGCGGGTAGCAGCCACTCGATGTGTCCCTTTCGTGTCAATGTTTCTCTCTGTCTCTCTCTTCCTGTCTCTCCCTCCCACTCTATCTGAACAAAAAATGAAAAAATGTCCTCAGGTGAGGATAAAAAAAAAAAAAAAATTAAATAAGTGCAGATATGTACTTAAACATGTATGCATGTGCAAATATGCTTAACAAGTATAGAAATACATGCAATACATACATACATACACACATGCACACACATACTCCAAAATAAACATGCCATTTGAAAGAAAATTAACCCAATTTTTTTTCCCTTGGTAAATCTGTTTGTGTTTTTATTCAAGTCATATAAAGAACATTATTCTTTTTTGAATTTAAAATTCATGTAAGGCCTCCAAAAGCTTTTTCTTACCAACCTCTAAAACCAAGGTGGAGCCGATTGCTTTTTAAATCTTTATCCCTTAGCAACACATAAAAAAATCTAGCATTAGTTGTATGTCTTTTGGGATGAATTGTGACTGTTCTTTATCTCTCCAATAGTCCTCATATATAAGAATGACAGCATAGAGCATAGGTGGCTGGTAATATTTGCTCAAGTGAATATTGAAGATAAACGAATCTATACAGCAAATTAAATAAAAAAGGGTCTGCTTTTCAGACTACTATAACTTATTAAGCTGTTATTCTATTATTATTTAGTTGTCTTTTAAAATGTTTAACCTTATTCATCATAAAACGGAGAATGATGGAGCGTAACACCAGTAAGAGCACACAGCTATGCAGAGGACACGAGTATGTTTGCATGAAGCTTTCAGGGATGGACGTCTACCATCCACCCTGCACTCTTCTCCCTGCTCCTCACACACCCTTTTCTGTGTAGGGGGTAGGTACTAAAGGGGTAAATGTATGTGGCCCAAACCAGAAAAGTAGCAAGAATGGGCATTGAGGTTCCGTGTGAGAAGAGGAAACCAGACATGGGTAGGCCTGCCCTGCTACCGAGTAGAGAGAAGAAACAATGGTTCTGCATCCCCATATTTTTTAATGCATAGAGCTTTCCTAATCGAGCACATCACAAAGTTATCATCCTTCTGTTAAAAACTTCCTGTTCCAGAAACAATCTTCTATCTATTCAGGCAGCAGGGATTTTCTTCCAAATGCTGCAAGGACAATCTGAGAAACTGTGTCAGCCTCTTAGCTACACTGCTGCTCGTTCCTCCCTCAGGAGCCAGCCAGGGGCCTAAAGTAGATAACTTCTTGCCTTTAGAAGTGCATCGGAGTTCAGAGGGGTTTCTGCTCCTCACCCGCATCTCCTAAGGAACAGGATCCCAATCCTACCATCCCAGAGAGGCCCAAGCCCTGACCAAATGGGCAGGTACAAGCCCTGTCTATGAATGGGAGGCTGATAGTGGTAGGCTTCCTTTCAATATCCGAATGTGATATTAAAGATAGTAAGATCACTCAGTGCTTGAGAGCAAACAAAGTGTGGGAGCCCACTCCAGCACTGGACAAGGCCCCTTAAATCTCATTTTTATGTGACTCTTGGCTGCAGCCCAAGAACCAGAAAAATAATGAACCAGGTTAAACAACTTCTATTTGTTGGCAGCCAGCAGATACCTTGTGGGAAGGTTAATTGGCCTTTATACCTACATGTTGTCAGGTTTGGGTACTGAATTCTAGTTATAAATGAGGCACAAGATGTACCCTGCTGGAATGACAACCGAGCATATATACTTAATTTTTAAAAATTTGGGTTACAAAAAACTAAAACCTGTGTGTGTGTGTGTGTGTGTGTGTGTGTGTGTGTATTCTTGAAGAATTATAATATGTGGATCTTCTGACAAGCAACTAGTATGTTTTAGTACCTACTCTTTTCCAAATATAGATCATGTTCATAGGTTGGGCAATTAAGAAGTGACAAAACATAGTTTTTATAAGCTCAAATATTTAAGAGATGGCACACCTGTCTCAGTATATAAAGATTATTTCAGAAGCTGTCTTATGAAAACCATGCAACACAGACTATAACAATTTTAAGCTGATTATTGGAATTCATGTCTTTCCTTTCCATTCATCTATCAAACACCAGGTCCAGGTTGTCATAACAACCTTTAAAGCCTAATCTTGGTAGAGACACTGAGTGCAGTTTAAGGTAATCAACAATCCAACTAATGTATCAACAAATATAATTTAGCTGTCATTTTGAAATCAAGAAAATAACAACTCTAAAATTGACAAATGACTGAAAACCTGAGACACGAGTAATATTTTATTGTTGTCTTGACAGATGGCTATAGTCCTTGATATTCCCTGCTGTTCCAGACCCTTCAGAAAAGTGATACTATGGACCTATGAACTGTTAAACATGTGGACACTTAGCCACTTTTGAGGTTTATTTGCTTATATATTTGGTGAATATAATTCTTCTAAAACCACCATTAAAAATCTCAATTTAGAACTGTGCTAAGAAGTCAAAGAAAATAAGTAGATTTCTTAGTTCTCTATCCTTTATTTATAGAATAATTAAGAAATACAAAACAATCAAAATATTAAACAATTGCTTATGACTAAACCCAAAGATAATTTGAAAAAAAAAGTCAACATAAAATTTGTTATTTTAAAGGAAATTTTTAGAAAACATCAACAACTGAAATGTTGCTCAATGAGGGGCAAAAAGAAAAAGAAAAAAACAAACAAAAAAATGTAAAAGCCTATCTATAAGCCCAATACCCAGGCATTACCATTTTCAGTGACCCCTGAACTGATGGTCACAGATTTTCTTTGTAAATCTGATGGAGATAAATGTTCCCTATCAATCCAGAAATTGAAATTCATTGGTCAGAAATATTGGCTGCATATGACTTTGGACATCTAGAAAGCTTCTAGAATTCTCACAGCTTATGTTATCAATCTCTTTTATAGTTTGCTAACAAAAACCTCCCAAGTGATGCCTTATGTTACTGAAGAGAAATGAAGCACAGAATATCATTATGTGGAATGAAAATTTACTGACAAAGCTGATCCGAAGTTCCTAGGGACAAAATCATTAGTCTATCCTATGTGCCTCACAGTTCCTGAGTTACCCAAAAATAAAACTGACAAAGAGAATTGTCAGGTTTTTTTCTTTCCATTGTATTTAAGCCAAGTGTGAAACAATCATAGCAACACAAATATATTATGTTAGTTATGTACACATATGTTGCAATAAAATTATTGTTTATAGAGATTTCACAAATATTTCTGGCATAATTTATAAGATAAAAACTCAATATTATAGAAATATTTATCGGAACTATTTTAAAAATAAGTGTAAACATGGCTCACCTGAATTTAATTATTTGCAACGTATTAGAACATATATCTTCCTGTATTATGATATCAACAAAATGCTTCCAAAAGATTGAAATTTTAAGTTCTTATATGTCATTATTAAATTATAGAGAACAACATCATTGAAATGGTAAAGAAAATTGAGTAGGCTCTATGCCATTTCATGTTTATAATAGCTCTGATATTTTCATTACAGTCATCAGAAAATTGGCATGTTCCTTCTTAATGACAGGTGTGACCTTATGTATTAAAAGTACTGTTTAAAATATTTAACAACTGCATAGATCATCAGAATTAATCAAAAGGTTGGTTTATTTTAGGCAGGAATTATAGAAGCAATCTATAATTGTGATCATGAAATATAGATTAAAATTTAAGAAAACAAATTCAAGAGGGAGAACTTCAATCTTATGAAATAAACTTTTGATAAGTGAAAAACAGAGTTAGGCTAGATGAAGAGAAGTAATAAAGAAGAATGGAGGTAAAAATGGAACCATACAACTTGAATTTATCATGGGAATACAAACCAAAAGGTTTGATCTAAGAGATGAGAGAAGAAAAAGGCATTTCTCTATGGCTTAAATTCTCTTTCCAGGCTTTCTCTCAACATTTGCCCTGTTTGGCAGGAAAACTTTACTTCTCAGTTCCCACTTCTCTTCCTCCCTGTATGACTTAATCCATACTCTTCACCTGGGGGTTCTTCTCTACTACACTTTCTATATTTGCTGTAAATCTATCCTTGAAATCTAAAGTAAGTATCATAACCACCATGAATTTATCTGTGACCTTTCTGGCTAGAATGAATTTTCTCCTCCCTGGTGCTTCCACAACACTCTTTACTTGCATTAAATTATTTATTGCTTTGCTACTTTGCTTTACATATCTTAATGCACAGAGTTAGCTTCAGTTCTGGTTTGTATATCTCTTAAAGGCAAGGGCAATCTGGTTCATCTTTGCATCTCTCATGACAACCACAGAACCTAGCATAGTGCCACTTGAAAGTAGATACCTGATGCAATGCAGTAAAAGCAGGTCTTGAATATGGTCATTCAAGACCCTAAATGGGAGGCTGGGTCAAAAAAGTAAAGGGATTAAGTAAAAAAGATAAAAAACACAGATAATAGTATGGTGACTGCCAGAGGAAAAGTATGAAGGGAATAAATGGTGACAGAAAGAGACTTGACTTTGGGAGGTAAGTGGAGGAGGCAGTATGTTGCTTTTATCAAATCCGCAGCCTCACATATCTATACGTATGACTTTCCAGCAAATTTGAGTTCCCAAGAAACCAGATGTTTTCCCTTAACTCCATCTGTTTGCACCTAATAGAGGCTTGGCACACAAAGTCACAGTCTTTCAGTCATTTATATTCATGATGAGGTTTAATTATTTTGTTAACAATTTTGCTCTATCTGCATATTACTTGCACTATTATCACCATGACTTGAATATATAACAGACACTATATGATGAAATGTTTTTGTCCTGTTAACTACCGTGTGTATAAAATTTATCATAATACCTTCCATGTAGTCAGCAGTCCAATAAATATCTGTGGGATAAATTAATAAACAGATAAAGGTATGAGTAGATGGGATCTATGAAAATTATTATAATGCCTACAAAGCAGTATTAGTACATTCTACCTCTATGTGGTTGCCTCCGTAGGGCCTATCCTGGAGGTCTTCCACCTTCTGCTTATGAAGGGAACTTGCAAGTATTAAACATTTGTAAAGGAATACTAAGCCACTCTTTCCCAGATCCCATCTACTCAGTGTATGGTCCCAGGACCAGCAATAAGCCAAACGAGACATCAAATAAAAACACAAATAAATAATAAAAGTCAAAAAATAAAGTTGAGGAAATTTCCAAGAAAGTAAAGCAAAAAGGTACCTAGGTGGAAAGTAGGGTCTAAAACTGGAAGACAAATAGCTGAATAACAGGAATTCCAGAAGGAGAACAGAAAATGGGACCTAGAAAAATCAATAATTAAATGTCTGATTTTTTCCCTAGAAATAAAGACATCAATTTTCAGATTAAAAGGTCTCACAAAGAGCCCTGCACACTGGATAAAAATAGACCCACAATAAGACTCAAGACTGGAACGTTTCGCAGCCTCAGGGATCCACCTCTATATTCCCTTTAGGGAAGCATACATCTAAGTCCAACTTCAGTCCTGCTCCTTCTCTCTGTTAGATAATTAGAACTAATGTCTTCTTTACTGCTTTTTTTTCTCCCCTAAATCCTGCCAATAAACCTCATTTTATATTTTCACATGTCTCTCTCAGGGTATTTGGCCTTTTTTTTATTTTTTCTCTTTATCGATTTTTAAAGACAGAGGAAGGGAGAGAGAGATAGAAGCATCAATGAGACAGAACATTGAATGGCCGCCTCCTGCATGCCCCTCACTGGGGATCAGGTCCACAACCTGGGCATGTGCCCTGACTGTGAATCGAACCGACAACCTTTGGGTGCATGGGTCGATATTCAACCACTGAGCCATATTGGCCAGGTGGCCTTTTTTCTATTATAGAACACAAGTCTCAAAATGTTTACCTTTTATAAATCCAGTCATAGGAAAGAGTTAGGGAGCCGGTCCGTGCTCCACCAAAACCAAGAAGCACAGTAAGGCAGAAGATCAGCAGTTTTAGGAAAAAGAGTGAACACAAGAGTGAGGAAGAGTTCTTTAGGACTATAAATTAAGGAAATAGTTAACATATTGATATGCAGTTTACACTACAGGGAAGTAATATTGAAGATGCATTAATAATAAATACATAAGAATTCTTCCCATCCCCAATAACCATATAAAGTTCAAAAGTTTTTTAAATTGAGAAAAACCAAGGAAGTATCAATTTTCATGGTAATAAAATGCATGCTTTGAATGTCACTAAACTTCTGTCTTTAGGAACAGAAGCTATGTAGATGAAAAAAGTTTTTAAAAGTTGTAGGTGGGTACGAGTGAACACAGAAAATGGGTGGGGTGAAGGAGGAAGACACCAGACAGCTCAGTGGAAGATTAATTTGCCTTTTAGTCTCTTAGAACCATTTGACTCAAAGTCTATGCCTTTAAAACTCATCCTAAAAACATAAACATGGTAAAAACACACTAAATTTTTTTAAAATGGGGGAATAGTTGTTTACCAGTTGTGACCACACCCTAATTTTATAAAGGATTTTCTCTAACTATTTGTAGAGTGCCAACTAGACAGTCTGCCATGGAACCGGAAATAAATCGGTGAATGAAATAGATGGAAATTACTGACCTTGGAGATTCTGTTGAATCTTCACTAGTAGACTGGAAAATGATTATATGAACTAAATCTGCCCTATAATTTTCTAGCTGCTGATTTTAGAACTTAGGCAACTGACTACAATTGAGAGGCACTGGCCACACTCTGACCCCTCCTTCCAGCCTCTCCCTCTGACTCTCACTCCAGTCAAATATAGTCTCTCACAGCCTTAACTTCCCCCCACCGAGGTCTAGAAAGCTCTTCTCCTCAGATATCCTGATTACCTCATTTATTCCATTCTAAAGTCAAATGTCATCTGATCAGAGAGGTATCCTTAATTATTATCTGTAAAATATCTACTACATAAGGAACAATGCAAAATTAACAAGTGAGATTACATTGCCCTGGCTGGTTTGGCTCAGCGGTTGGAGCGTCGGCCTGCGGACCAGAGAGTCTCGGGTTCGCTTCCTGCTAGGGACACGTACCAAAAAAAAAAAAAAAAAAATTAACAAGTGAGAGTACATCAAACTAAAAATATTTTGCACATCAAAAGAAACAATAAAATGAAAAGGCAATATATAGAGAAGAATACTATATTTTCAAACCATATATCTGATAAGGGGTTAATATAAATATATATACACAAATATATATGTATATTTACA
The DNA here is from genome assembly GCF_014108415.1 of Molossus molossus. NCBI lineage: Eukaryota > Metazoa > Chordata > Mammalia > Chiroptera > Molossidae > Molossus > Molossus molossus. The sequence continues at coordinate 22,754,618 of NW_023425366.1, read as the reverse complement.
TATATATGTATATCTATACATAACATATACAACTCAAGAGTGGCAAAACAAATAATTTGATTTAGAAATGGACAAAAGAACTAAGTAGACATTTTTCCAAAGGAGACATACAAATAACCAACAGGTACATGAGAGATGCTACACATTACTAATCATCAGGAAAATGCAAATCAAAACTACAAAAAGATAACACCTCACATCTGCTAGAACATCTATCCTCAAAAAGACAAGAGATAATCAGAGTTGGCAAGGATGTGAAGGAAAGCAAACCCTGTGTACAGTGGTGGGAATGTAAATTGCTTCAACCACTATGGAAAACAGTATGGTGATTCCTCAACACATTAACAGAACTATATCACTCAGCAATTCCATTTCTGGATATATATCTAAAGTAAATACAACCACTAACTCTAAAAGAGATGTCTGTACTCCCAGGTTTATTGCAGCATTAATCCTAATAGTTAAAACATGGAAACAACTAAGTGTCTGTCTAAATAAAAGGACAAAGAAAATGTAACACACGTGCGCACACACAGAATGGAATATCATTCAGCTATAAAAAGAAGGAAATCCTACCATTTGCAACAACATGGTGAACCTAACAGGCATTATGTTCAGTGAAATGTCAGATACAGAAAGACCAATACTGTATGATCTCACTTAAATCTGGAATCCAAGTAATTCAAACTAATAGAAACACAGACTAAAATGGTGTTTCCAGGGGTTACAGGGTGGGGAAATAAAATGTTAGTCAAAGGGTAAAAACTTCTGGTATCTTATATTCAGGATGATGACTATAATCAACAATATCATACTACATACTTAAAAGTTGCTGAAAAAATAAATCTTAAATGTTCTCACTGCAAAACAAACAAAAAAACAAAATGGGGTAATGTTTTAGGTGATGAATGTCTTCATTTATTGTGATAATCATACAAATATATATCAGATCATCACATTGTGCACCTTAATTTTATTATGTTATTTACATGTCAATTATATCTCATCCTGCCGATGTGTCTAAGTGGTTGAGCTTCGACCCATGCACCAAGAGGTCGCTGTTTTGATTCCTGGTCAGAGCACGTGCCCAGGTTGTGGGCCTCATTCCCAGTGGGGTGCATGCAGGAGGCAGCAAATCGATGTTCTCTCTCATTGATGTTTCTCTCTCTCTCATTCCCTTCCTCTCTCTCAAGTCAATAAAGAAAAACAATTTTTAAAAAATTATATCTCGATAAAACTGGAAAAATTTTAAATTCATAAAATAAAATACCTACCAGTCACTTCTTTTTTTCTGCTTTGTCTTTATGGCTGTTATAACCACAAGATTTAACAGGCATTTTAATTTATCTGTGTTTTGTCAGAGTTGTCCAGAGCACTGCCTTTTAAATATTACATTCTCAATATTAAAATTTGAAAGAAAAAAAATATATAGAAGAAAAAGTCAAACAATATATAGAAATGAAAGTTAAAAATCTGATATATTTCTATATGCATACATTTATATTTATAAAGTGACTTAAATGTCTAATCTTTAAGTAATGCTTAAGTCCTTTGAAAAGACTAGTACTTCAGCTAGTTTTAGGAAATATATTAGTGTTCTAAACTAGTTTAAGTTAATTTCTTGAAGTAAAATGTTTTCCAGATGCGTATATAATTACATGAAGCAAACAGATAAAGGTTTTTCATAAGATCCGTCATGCCTTTTGGTGTTCTTGACATGTTTGTTTATTCATGGAACAGACTCTTGTTTCTACATATTTAGTAGAAACTGAAGTTTGTAATGCTCTGTGTCCAAATTAATGAGGTTTTGACACATATTTTAGAAGATAGCAACACATTGTTAGCCCGGAATAATAAATAGATACTGAAACGAGAGAAGTCGACAACTCTGAAGTTCCTCTTGTCACCTCACTCTCCGGGGAAGGAAAAGGTGCTAAGAGGTGTTGAAAAACAATCACAGAAGAGTCATTTCCTGACTCTGCTGTCTGGCTTGATTTACAGAACATAACCCTTCAGATTGCATTTTTTCCCCCAGCTCCGAAAGGAAGATACTCATTTTTATTGTGTTTATTAAACCACAGAGTTTAGGCAATTTGATAAGAATGTTGGGGCCTGACATTATTTGAGTCTACAGGTGTGCCCAGCATTGACCTTCTCTTTCTTAGCTACCATCAGATTTAGCGACCACCATCAGGCCCCTCTCTCTGGCTGCCCCGTCATTGACTCACAGATATGAAGTGAGAAGCATTGGTTTTGTCTAGATAGAGCCCAGCTCTATTGAAAATCATCAGCGAATGTGATCAATGGGCTATTACAAAACACAGCCTCAGTCTTACAGAAGTATCACCTACATGGATTCTGTTATTTATTGGGAGTCCAATCATATAAACTCCAACAGCATCTCACAAAGTCCTACAAAGCCTGTAGTGTGCAGGTCTACTGGAAGAGGAGACTGAGAATGAGGAATTTTTTTTAAAAGCGCAAATAAGAAGGAGTTAAACCAAAAACCTTTCCGCCAGAAACCTCCTGTGTTTGTGTGGCTGGGACGGTGAGGGTTGGGCTGGAGGAGAGAGATATGCAGAGCAAAGCCAGTGACCCAGATAGAAAAGGAAAGAATCGGGCATGATTTTCTCCCTAATCTTGAGAGCACAGGGTGAGATTTAAGTGGAGACGGTGTGCAAAACTGCTAAGCAAGCATGTGAAATATAATTTGCTTCTACGTTGGCAAAGGGAGGGGCCTGGCTGCAGGTGGGCTCTGGGATAATCTGTATCATGCAATGTAAGCTTGATGGAAATAGCTTCAGAGAAGTGTATGATTGCTGCAACCAATTTAAAGTTGGAAGTAAAGTATAATTACTCTCTATCTGGGAGTTCTTACCCTAGCCCTATCCCAGGTGGGAATCAAAGAATACCCACTTGTATACTCCCTATCAAAATCTTAGAACTACCCATGGCCTCTAGGTCAAGATACTGGTAGACAAGGGGTTCAAGATAAAATTTCTGCTGTTCTTCCTGGCTTGGAATTATCACATTTCAGTAGTAGATTCTAGTATCCTTCTCCTTCCAAAAATTGGAAAATTATCTTCTCAGACATATGCTACCCAAATACTTTGAGTACCCAGAATAACATTGCCTCTTCAGTAAGCCTCAGTTTTCTCTGTTATAAAATAGGTATAATGATAAAGGTTTAAAACTCAGAAGAATAACCAGTACATTGTAACCGGTCTAGTTAAGTGGAAAATGTATTACATGTCCTTTCTTTTGACTTTTGGAGAAGATGGGTTATTTTTTTGTGTTTCTCTAAGGGTGGCACTTGGGGTATTTGTGTTGATAGAAAGTGGTGATATAAATCTGCAAAGCAGAAAGGACTTCTGGTTAATTTTACTTAAGAGGTGGTTGATGACAGAGTAGAAGTATAGCACAGGGCAATAGAGAAAGAGGGGCAGATTAGTGCAGCAACTGGGAATTTAGAGAGACAGCATTGAAAGAGAATTCTTACAAATTTAGTTATGTATTAATAACAGCAATGCTTTGTAACAAATACTCCAAGATTCATTGGCAAACTCCAATAAGCAACTACTCTCATGATCATGGTTCTGCAGATTCAAGCTGGACTGTTCTGATAGGCTCTGTTTCAGACTGTGAGTCCAGCTGTGGTTGGCTGTCCTCAGTGGGATGAACTAGGCTGATCCACATGTCTTCATTCTGGGGCCCAAGTTGACATACCAACAGGTATCTGGCAGAATCTTTCTTTGTGGCTTTTACAGAGTCTGAAAAAAAATTTTCAACTGTGCACATATGTCATCCTGACTTCTGTCATGTCTTTTAAATGCCATTGACCAAAGCAAGTCACATCACCAAGCCCCAAATCAAAGAGCAGCCTCTTCTGCCTGTAGTAGGACAAAGTCCCTTAACAAAAACATGGATATAGAAAGAAGTGTTACTCTTTCACACAGTGGTACTCTGTTTTGTTTTGTTTGTTTTTTTTCCTTATCATTAATAAATCCCCAGAAAAGGCTATATTGTTCTCTAATCTTCTTGAAATCAGACTGTGGATGTAATCTAGTTTTTTTGTTGTTTTTTTTTTTGCTTCATGTAACTGTCTGTGAGATCTTTTCCAGTTTAGGAGCAGGGAATAAAAGAGAGTGGCCAAAAGGGCACATATTTGTTTTACTAGGATTTCTCAGATTTAATAGCTTCTGGAGCTTGGTGTTGGAGAGTAATGTTTCTTTCTTTGCTTGTGCCTGTTATTTTTTCCATACTCTTTCCTTAGAACAAACAGACCAAATAAAAACAATAAAGAAAACGTCCCATCCATTGTTCAATACTTTAAACTTCACCTGTCTGAATATTATCACCATCTATGAGTCTAAAGAAGCTATCATACCATTATTCCAGTATCTACCATTTATGTGTCTTCTATTGAATCTGTGATGTGTTGTATCTCCAGCAATGATTATTCATGACCATGAAGCATTTATCCATGCCTCTGTGATTATACCACACTGCTGCTTGTATTTAACTTATGCATTTAATGTTCCACTGGATATGTACAAGGTAGGGGGCTAACCCAAACTCCTCACACCAGGCAATGCTGAGGGACATACAGGTAAATCTGAACTATTTCTAGGAAAACAGGAAAAGTCAATTTTGTAAACATTATGTTTGGTTCAAAATTTTGCACTGCCCAGTTGTGAGAGATGAGTTCTTACACATTACAATTAAAATCAAGAAGAGATTATTTAATTACAAGAAAACACTGGTTCCCGTGATTTGAGATTTCTCAAACTAGTTCCCTTTCATCATCTTTATAAGGACAATGACAACAACAATACTAATAAATATCTGTGGCCAGCAATATTATTATCCATATTTTATTTTAGAGAATAGAGTCAAAAAAAGAAAAGTAAAAATTGCAGAACTCTCCTACAACTTACACATTTATTTCCTTAGAGACATTTGTAAGCCAAAAGAAATAAAAGTGGTTGAAAGATAATCTCATAATAAACAGCAATTTAGCTATGGGGCGGGGGGCGGAGCATGGCTTGTTCCCAATGTTGTCCCATTTTATCACCCATTGGTGAAAACATCATCATAAACTGGAACCTAGAAATCATTACCTTAAAAATCTTTATGTTTAACCTTCCCATTTCAAGAAGTATTTGATTGGTATAAAATTCCAAATGCATGGGGGTCAAATAGAAATCTTTGGTCACAGAGAGAAAGTAGCTGTTATTTAACACAGAACTAGATTGTTTCACTGTGGAAAAATCTATGCTTCTCTGCAATTTTACTACCTATAGGAGTATGCTGAACAGTCATTTCCCATTTAACACCCAGGCCACCACTTATCCAAATGAGTTGCCATGTGGAAAATGTGTGTGTGCTAGCAGGCAGAGCATCCTAGATACATTATTCAGAACTCTTCTGGCTACAGATGATAGAAAATCAACACAAACTGCCTAAAGGGGGAAATGGACTTTATTGACTCACATAACCTAAAAGTCAAGAACGATCTGGCTTCAGCATCGCAGATCCAGAGGCTCCAAGGATGTCATCAGGACTCATGCTTTCTGCCTTGTGGTTCTGTTTTCATCGGTGATGCCTCATTTCTCAGACACAGTGACAAGCCTGCCTGAGACTCCAGGTTTACATATTGCCTCTCAGTCACTTTAGGAGAAAGAAAATGTCCCTTTCTTACAAGATAGCTGCAAGACAAGCCTTAGAATAGGAACTGATTGGCTCAGATCACTTTGGCATGAATTGTGTGCCATCCCTGAACTGACAACTGATTGGCCAAATCTGTGTTTCCTCTGGAGCTGCTGCTGCTGCAACCCGGCACACTGGAGTGGGAGCAATGACAAAGAGCTGGTTCCCAGCAGAAAAGCAGGAGATATATATTACTTTCCTTTTTAAAACCAAAAGAAGAAGAATATGCCAACGGATGCCAAAATATATATTCCACCACTTTAAAAAACCTCATTACATATCCCTCCTCTCACTGAGTCTTCTCTACAACCAAAGTCTTCCCTTCTTCTATGCTAAGGGAAAGGTGATTGACAGGGGCTACTTGTTTGGCCTTCCCTTGGCCTCAATAACTCAGATCCCAAAAGGTAGTGGAACCAGAAGACTTGACAATACAAATCCAATTAGCAACTTCTATCTCTGGAATAAAAATAGTCTCAAGGGATATTTCTTGAAAACTTTTGCCTGGTTGTAGGCTACAACCTAATATTATACCTTGTAGTGTTTTAAAAAATTGTTTTGCAAAGTTAATTTACAGAAAATTAAAATGACATATGTGTTGTCTTCTCCTCCCTAAGCAAGTATTCAATTTACTCTTTAGAAAGACCCCAGATAGACATAGCAAATGTTTCTCTTCATTGATGGCCATTCCATTATTTATCTTACCTTACTAGTCCTTAGGAAAATCCTGAGCTCCTCATCCAAGTTAGAATCTAAATTTTAGTAGATAGAAGTATCAAGTCCAAATACATTCTATAAAAATTACAGATCACACTTAATGCTTATTTTAAAATAGTTATTAGAACTTTATAATTGTTGATCACAAGTTAACTTTTCCTAAGGCCTAAGATTTGATAAAAGAGGGGCTGTTATATGCAATGATACCACAATACTATTGTCAACAATTTGAAAATTATTATTAAAAATGTACTTTAATAAAGTATGTTAGAAAATACAAAAGAACAATTAAACCTGATTGAAGTCATCAGAACTTATGGTCCTGTTAAAGAGGTCCCTTATGAAAATTAATAAAATATAATTTAAAAGTATGAACTAAATGTGCATATTTAACTTTGTCAGAGTTTATTCTAACAAAGTATCCAGTATTTATCTAAGCTTGTATTTTTGAAGGGCTCAAGTATGCTTTTGTTCTTTTATTTACAATCAAGCATCCTCTTATAAAATGGAAGCAGAATTATTTTAGGTAATGTACTGTGTAACTATTCAAATATCAATCCTCACGTGTCCCTTATCTGTGTTATATTTTATTTTCAAGCTGAATTCAAACTCAACAATCTTTTTCCTTGTTTTCACCTGACAAAACGTATAGGCCTGTGGTTGTACTAAATTTGTTTGACCATAATGGCTACGTTACATGAGTGGACTACTTTAAACACCCTATCACAAAATACATTGCCTAACAAAACCCTGAGACTTACAAAGAGAAGTTAGTCTGGGCAGGTTTTGTAAAACTCTCATCTTAAATGTCAGAGGAGCAGCAAGAGAAACTGTTTCCCAATATATATAGCTAAAACTATCAGTTGTTAGATGTTCCAAGAGAAAATCAAGAAGTGAGCCTGTGACTTGGAGATGGTCAGTGCGGACACTTTTTGATCCTGGTATATATTAGGTAAGGTGAACATATATTTAAAACCAGACACACAGTATGCCTTTCGAGTGAAAACTAAATAATACGCAGGAAAGAACACGGCCTGGAAAACCGTCAAGCAGCCTCATTTTGTGTGTCCTTGGGACAGCAACAACTTGCATCCTGTCCATCAGCTCTGCATCTCATCAGATCACTTCAGCCAACACACAACATGATTTTAAGTGGAATTCCTGCTTTCTCGGAATTTCGATTGAAGTCCCAACACTGAGAATAAAAGGTGTCAAACTTTTCATATTTGTAAAGATCCGAAAAGAATATTGTCCCAGAGGGTGAACCCAAAGCAGTCTGCCGCGAGTGGACCATTACCTGCCCTCTAGGTATCTAACGACAAAGCACTCTTGGGGGTGTCAGTAGAAAGCGTGACTTCGGAGCAGCTTTGCCGACATTGACTACACGGAACAATCATTTACAATCCTCGGGCCATACCTGAAACATTACTTGCCAGCCTCTGGGAGTGGAACACCAGCGTTGGAAGATTTTAAGGCTCCCAGGTGAGTGACTCCTGTGTGCATCCAGGTGAGAGATAATCCATGAGGTGTCCAGCTTTTCTCTTGCTCTCCCTATGGTGCTCAAGACAAGTGAAGAACTTTGAAAAGCTTGAGAAGTCTCAACTAGTATACTGGGGAGCTTAGGGCTCAGAAGGATCACTGACCCACACCTGAGAACTTTTATAGGAAAGAGGACCATAAAAGGGGGCCTGGCGTGGGAGGGGAAGAAGAGAACTCCCAGAACTTCAGCAGGAAAGAGCTGTACCCCTGCCAACTGTGGGGTAAAGGTGTGCTCAGAGGAGCTGGTTGTGGATAGTCTAAAATAGAAATATTCTTGAGTTGTTTTGAAAAGAATTTCCTTAAAAAAGAATGATGAGAACTGTAAGTAGAACCTGTAAATGCAAATGCTAACAAATGGGGCATTGCCTGGGCCAGAGAACTCACCGAACCCCCGGGGCAGGAGCATCCTTTGAACTCTGAGTTGGCCATACCCAGAGAGCATCAACCAAGAGTGCAGTTACTCTCCTGTAAAACTTGGCCTTTCTCCTTCTATCAACCCACCACTCTGGGCCCAGCATTGGAGGGACCAAAAACTTATCAATTAGTAGGAGAAGAGGAAGGTTTTTAGAAAGGGCAATGAAGATGGAAGAGACTAATTACATTATTCCTACTTCTCCAAAGCTAGCCTGAGCCGTAAGCCAACGGAAGATCTGAACCCAGTGAAAATAGCGTTAGACAACTGACCTGTTGAAAACAACCATAAATGAAATACATTCATTATTCAAGTTGTGATCCAAAGGCAAGAATATTTTAATGGAACTTGTTTGAATATAATGGAGTATGAAAAATGAACTTGTTCTATAACTGTGGACTTCCTGAGTCCATCTCATTTAAAAAACATGTAACTTAAGCTCCTAATCTTCAGATACTGTGCTTAGTATAAAGGAGGCAAAGGTAATTGCATGTATGTGGGTGTCAGGATTTTCAACATGCAACACTGAATTTCCTGTAGACAGAACACTTATATAATCATCATTATTACTGTTGATGTGTCATTACTATATTAGCAGTCAAGTAGCATTTGTCTCCATGTCCAGTATCACCGGCACCTGGACCTAATAGATGTTCAAATCGATTTAGTGACTAGACAAAAGAATAAAGGAATATGTAAATGTGAATCAGTGAATTGTGGAGACAATCATTTTTTTATTATGAAGTAGTAGAGCACATACTTTATTGTTTAAATTTATACAGTTTTGCTAATTAAAAGTACTAAAGTCTTGCTATCTTCTCTCCCCAACATACCACCCCTGCCCTGCTCCCTTATTTTTGTTTTTTCTCTCCTGATCTATTTTGCCAACATCTTCTTACTCTTACACACACACACACACACACACACACAAATGGTTACAAATAGGAGTAAAATTAAAATGTAAAAAGAATTAAACAATTCATTCATGGCATCCCTTGAAATAATTGATACTGAGAAAAGACCACCATAGAGGTGGTGAGACTGATGTCTTTCCTCGCTCCATACCTCACACTCTTACTCAGTCCTTCCCCCAAGTAGGGAGCATGCATTTGCTGCTCTTCCACTGATCGGCCTGGTGTACTGGGCGGGGGCGGGGGAGGGGGTAATGGCAGGGGCTGTATGACCCATTCTACCACAGCTAGTGGCTAGATCTCTCTAAATCTGGGATTTTATTTTTGAAAACCTCCCTGTCTGCAGATTATAACTTACACTCTCCAATAGTATTTTATTAGAAATGGATGTGGTATTTTTTGTCTCCACATGCTTCCCTCCCGTGTCTATTCTCAACTGGTTCAGAATTCAGGTCTGAAGAGGAATTATTCATTGTGTCCCTTTCAAGAATCCCACAAATGTCTTTACCTTCCTCTTCCTCATCTAATTGGTCAGATCTTGGCAGTTTAATTCCCTAGGGGTTTTTGTTTGTTTGTTTGATTTTCCTCATTTTTACCTTCCTCTTTCCATACTGCTATTACAACTGTTATTTTGATAAATACAGCATCCTGTCCACGCTGCCCCCTCCCCCTGCCTGACAGACACTTCATCCTGCATGACTACCACATGATCTCTACACTTTTCAGCCTTTGTTGTAATAATCATATAGTTAAACATTTCTCATTCTTTAAACAAATATTCACTCTTGCCAGCCCTCCCAACTTGGAGGCAGTTGGTGTGGTGGTTAATTTCATGTCTGAACTTGGTTAGGCTATGGTACCTACTTATATATCAAACACAAATGTAGATGTTGCTATGAAGATATTTTGTAGATATGGTTAATACCTACAATCAGTTGACTTCAAGTAAACATTTTCTTCAATACCTTGAATGGGCCTCATCTAAGCAATTGAAGGTCTTAAGACAAAAACGAGGTTTCTTGGAGAAGAAATTCTGCCTGAAGTTTGCCATAGCAACTCCTGCCTGAGTTTCTGGCCTGCTGACCTACCCCATAGATTCTGGGTAATCACATCACATGAGCCAGTTTCTTAAACAAAATCTCTCAATAGGTAGATAGGCAGATGATAGATTTCATACATATATATGAAATATAGGATACACATATGCCATTGGTATGTTTCTGTGGAGAACCCTGATTGATTCTTCTCTGTGTTACTGTAAAATGTTGCCTGCTGCTCAGTTACGTGCCTCATTATTCCTGTCTAAATTTTATACTCCTGTGCCTCTCAACTTTTTAAAATATGGACTATTTGAAAACTTCTTACGCTAATTTTCATCTAGAAGATGCACAATAAATACATCTTTAAAGAGAAAAGCAAAAGCATTCGTTTTCTTGTGTCAGAAGCCCACTTCAATATATGTGTGTGTGGCCCTGGCTGGTTTGGCTCAGCGGTTGGAGCGTCGGCCTGTGGTACAGAGAGACCTGGGTTCGGTTCCCGCTAAGGGCATGTACCTCGGTTGCAGTTTGTCCCCGGCCCTGGTTGGTCGTGTGGGTGGCAGCCACTCGATGTGTCCCTTCACGTCGATGTTTCTCTCTCTCTCTCTTCCTCTCTCTCCCTCCCGCTCTATCTGAACAAAAAATGGAAAAATGTCCTCGGGTGAGGATAAAAAAATAAAATAAAATAAATATGTGTGTGTGTGTGTGTGTGTGTGTGTGTGTGTGTATATTTAAACATAATGAGGAGTTGACAGTGTGTGTTATCTTAGGAAAGTGGGATTACTTTGTGTACATCGACACCTACTGAGGATACATAACATGCAACTTATCCCCTTTCTGACAAAGAAGGGACCCAATATCAAACACTAAGGAACTACAGTTTCAAAGTATGAAAACTGTGTCACCTGTCTTCTAATGAATATGTGTGAAATATTTTATATGTAAATGTGATTGATGTTAAAAGATCTTATTGCCACAATGTTTGATCACATTTACTTAAAGTTTTAATTGGAATAAAAATATGTATTACCAAAACACAAAGATTCAAGTAGATGGTTAAGTGGTAAGCCTGTTCTTTGTTTTCTTATTTATTCATTTATTTTTGCTGATTTGACCATTTAAAATATATTTTATTGCCCACAAAAACAAGCATGTTAAAGCTTCCATTCTACCTAAGATGTGCCGTTATTTCCTAAGTTGCCTATTTTTCCTCTAATTTCATGCAAACTTTTCTTAGTTTCACTTAGACAAGTTGTCAAGTTTACACAATTAACCCTCAAATTTCCGCATGCCCACCTCAGTCTTGTGCAGTATGTATTTCGACCAGTAGATGTCATCACTCTCACTGCGAAAGCAACCGTAGATGGCCTTTATTCACAGAAAAACAGACTGATAAATACATAATTTATTGAATCTAAAAGTCAACACTGTCTGTGAGGAATCATTTGGATGCACTAAAATTTTAATTAGTGTTATATTTACTATTTAAAGATCATTATAAGCCTGACACATGAGGATCTAGCATTGACAAACATTCTCATTTTCAGAGTTGGTTAGAATTAATGCTAAGGCTTCTAAATCACTTCCCCTTAAATATTTAAGAAAAAAAATTTCTAAATCTACCACCACTGTCGATGCTTCTAATGATGATATTAAGGTAAATATCCCCATCACATTTTGCAAGAAGTAAATGAGATGATATTGAACATGGTTTATTTGTTTTACATAGTTTGTCATTTCTCTTTTAGTAATATAATGATACATATTATTTAAAACATAATTATGTATACATAATTATATGTTCAGATTATTGTGTGAGATTTTTATTCACTCACGCATTTGTCCATCCATTCAACAAATATTGAGACCAACAATGTTCAAGCATTGTTCTAGGCGCTTGGTTTACTTCAGGGAACAGAAAATCTGATGTGTCCCACCACTGGTGGAATGTACATGATCATGGACATGTAAACAATCTTATCGTTTATAATAAATAGAAGGATTTTGACTGGAAAAGTGTAACTTGCCTTTAAGGTCAGATGTCTTAGTTCCATCAGAAGCTATTTAAAGTTTTAGAGGAACATAGGTTACTTTTAGTTACCCTGGAACTACCTATCAATAATCCCAAAGTTAAGGTAGCTTTTTTGTGAATTGGCATAAAAGTCATTCAGAGAAACAGTGTGGCATCTCAAGATAGTGTTGTGACAAGTTTCAAATGGTGTAGTATGTTCACTTCTTAATTCTATCTCATTTCTCTGAGCCTCCAACAATCCAAGAGCCTGCAGCAAAGTACATATATGAAACAAGCATAGCAGTGCGGGGAAAAGAATGTCAGGAGTGTTTTGATGGTCAAATTTGCTGCAGCAAAGGAAAAACTTCCTCTGCAGCAGAGGTTTGTAAACTGCAGATTCCTCCTAATTCTACATCTGCTGCTCACATTTTGGAAAGCAGTTACACATAGAAGAACCTTTTCCTCCAAAGCATTAACATTGCCATCTTTCTTCTGTGTCTGTCCTTGAGGGGCATGAAGTTGGTCTACAGTATTTGTTAGGACTTTATTCTTAGGGAATGTGAGAAAAAAAACACAAAAACACAGACATTTTTAAAGGCACATAGCATACTATCCCACAGTTTAGAAATACAGAATTACTATATAGCTTTGAGTACTACTACCCTAAATTCTTTTTTAAACCTTCCAATCATAAATGTGATACATTAAGATGAGATTAGTATTATCCATGTACTTGTCAAAACATCAAGATACGTTTAGCAGGGATGATCCTACCTCTGATCCTAAAACTAATCTGTGTACTTTATCGCCAAAGGAAGGGAATGTGCTCTTTTTTGAAATTAACTTAGTTCCTCCTAAAGCAATTTCCCTCTCTGTCTTCCTTTGTTTGCTGCAGAGGGACTCTCTGTTTTCTTTTTCCAATCAAAGCTGGATGAGGCCAGAAGCAAGTGTTAGAGACCATTACCATCTCATCCCTGAAGATCCTTTTTGAATTAGTAAAGCACTTCTGTGAGTCACAGCAAAGGGCGCTGGGGTCAGTCCAATCACCAGATGAAAAAGAAACATCCTCTCTGTTTCCTCATCCCTCGGCGGTGCCACGTTCTTTTTCCCTTTTATATATGATGGGAGAAAAAAATCTGCCACTACAAATTTCTCTCTGAGCAGGATGAACTGAAGTTCTGTTATTTGTGCATTTTGCTGACATCAGAATGAACAAAATCCATCTCTGAAACTTCAGGGACATCAGAAGAGACATGGAAGACCATTTAAAGCTTTTCCTCGTGTAAAACTGCTGATTTTCCTTCTTTGTCATCTGCTAATTTTAAAACACTCCTTTGTTCGCATTTCTTCAAACTACCTAACTCATTGGCAAAATCTCAAATTGTTTTTAAACTGGAACAGAAAAACCCAGGAGTATCTTCATACAATATGCAAACGCCAAACTCCTTACTGTAATTTCTTGTACTTTGGGGGTGCCCGAAGTAGACAACTTTAATTAGTACATTTCAGAAGAGTGTGTCATGTTAGAGGATGGCATTTTTCAGAAACATTTTAATAATAATACAAGATACTCATATCTCAAAAGACTATTCACTCATTTGGCAGAGGAGTAAGAGATAAAAATGATCTTTATATTTTATATTTCAGCGAGCATGCAGGAGGTGGGGGAATGATATATCATATAAAAATGTTTAATAATAATTTCAAATAATAATACACAGTATTTCCTTGATACAGGTCACTGCTGTAGTAGAAATGCAGTGGTTACCTGACTATAGGTTGCTTTTTGAAAAGTTGTCTCATATGTAAGCATGATGTTATTCAGAGTGTGCTGTATATTTAGACAGAATTGATGTCTAAGGTTGATTGGTAGAAAAATCCTTTTATCAAATATTATCCAATAACACTTTCTTTGGGTAGGTAATTGAGATACACCCTACATAGTTAAATTCAGAAATTCTCAGGATAGCAAGAATGGTCAACAAATAAAGAGTCTAAAGTCATAAATTCCACCCCTGCCTTCACTATTTAATGTCTTCTTAAAGATGAGGACAATTGTTAAAATATGTGAGTCTCACATATCTGGAGGGCAAATGTAACCATTCAGTTATTCATTCATTGATTTTAAAACATTTGTTAACTATCTTTTCTGTGGAACATTATACAAATTTTATTCAGAACGATGAACTGATGTGAAAATTAAATAATGAGATAGTTATCATAAAATATGTTCCAAGTAACCACAAGACTATTTTCTATAAAATAAAATTAAGATTTAAAATAAATATATATGTTTTTATTGATTTTAGGACAGAGGAAGGAAGAGAGAGAGAGAGACATTGATGAAAGAGAAATATGGTTTGGCTGCCTCCTACATGCCCCACACTGGGGATTGAGCCCACAATTTAGGTATGTGTCCTGACCAGGAATCGAACCGGTGATATCTCGGTGCATGAGATGATGCCAACCAACTGAGCCACACCAGCCAGGGCAAAAATAATACTAATTCTAATTTACTGCATGTGAGAGCATAAAAGGAAAATGGGACCAAAGTGTCCATTCACAGAGGACCATTCAACTAAATAATGCTATAGTTACACAGTGAACTATTTAGATTTCCAAAAGAACAAAGAAGTATGGGCTGATATGGAAAACTCTCCAAGAGATCATATTAATGAATAAATAAATGTATAAAACAAGCTTATGTTAAAATTAAGAAAAAGATACACACGCAGACATACATGTATATAACCACGAGGGCACATAATATGTGTATATGTCTGTCTCTAGATATAGGTATGTGTGTGTGTGCTTTCTGGGGTTAGAGGGGCTAATGGGGAAGAAAAGAAGCTTTCTTCTATTTTTCCTCCTCATTCTTTCTCTTCTTTTATTTTGTTCTCTAGTTCCAATCATTCCTTTTCTTCTTTTGTTTTTCTCTTCTACTCTTCTAATCTTGTTAATCTTCTAATCTATGTTAAATTTGAAAAATGAAAGTGATGGGATCATGGGTAAATTTGGTGTATTTGTTTTCATGTTACATAAATGTATATATTAAAATATATGTGTTGTTAAAAATGTTTATTCGGTTCAGTCATGGTTTTGCAGACATTAGCAAACTTTATAATTTTACAAATCTGAAAGGGGAAAGCTGAGAAAAATGATTCTTGGTGAAACTAATGCATTTTTGGTAGATAAAAATGTAAAATTTTCCTCTTGACATTTTTTCCTCACAGTTCTCAATTAATTGAGAGAAAATGTTTAAACAGTCATAGGTCTGTCTTTCTCTTCCTAGGTGTTTTAATTCATTTATTAATTCATTCACATATTTTTTATTTATCTACTTATTTATTTAATAGATATATATTAAATATATACCTTGTCTCAGTCAATGTTCTATGTGATAAGCATACAAAGATGAATAAAGTATAAAGTTCATGCCTCTTACAAAGCATAAAGGATCCAGTCAATTAAACTACAACATCTACAGTCTGTTGAGTCCTGTAGTAGATGTGTGCTCATTGTAGATGGTGGAAGAGGAAAATGATAGCTAAAATCTGCTTTATGTTAACGTCAGGGAAACCTTAGCAAGAAGGATACACTTCAGTAGAGTACTTAGAAATTATGAAGTTTTGTATTGAGGGTTAGTGATGATGTTTTTGTATTTATTTCTTGCTACTGAAATCAGAATCTGAGTGAATTGCTCCTATTTCGGATGATGTTGGTATGGCAAAGCGACAGATTTGTAAAATAACGATCAAATCTTCAAAAAAAAAAGAAAACTATGGTAATCAATTGGTGTGTGAACAGAGCACATTATTTTCGCAAAGGTAATTAAAGGCATAGCCAAACAGCATTAAAACAGGCTAGGAGAGCCCTGGCCGGTTTGGCTCAGCGGTTAGAGCGTCGGCCTGCGGTCCGGAGAGACCCGGGTTCGGTTCCCGCTAAGGCCGCGTGCCTCGGCTGCAGTTTGTCCCCAGCCCTGGTCGGTTGTGCGGGTGGCAGCCACTCGATGTGTTCCTTTCACATCGATGTTTCTCTCTCTCTCTCTCTGTTCCTCTCTCTCCCTCCCACTCTACCTGAACAAAAAATGGAAAAATTTCCTCGGGTGAGGATGAAAAAAAAAAAAAAACAGCCTAGGAGAGAGGGACGTTGGCAGGATGGTGGAGGAGAAGTTACCGGGAGGGTCAGGTCATGAGATGTAATGTTAAAGAAGATTTTTCTCTAGAAAATGGGAAGCATTTTATACGAAGAAAAATAGTGGTTCAAGATTTGACAAGATAATAACTTTAGTTGTTGGTAATCATATACTTTCCCCCCCTCTGACCCTCTTTCTGTTTCTTCTCACAAGTCTATTTTCAAGATATGATTCTCAAGAAGTAGAATCATTCGTTCCTTTATTTTCTTTCTCATTTCCCTTCTCTTCTTCCACCGGGTTTGGAAGGACAGCAAGTGAGCGAGTAAAAGTTTTCAGAAAGATTCTGAGCTATTTTGAAATATCTATCTAATGGAAAATGTATATACATTTTATTCTAACTATTACACTTCCAGGTACATATAGAAATACTTTTATTCTCACATGCACACAAAGATGTATGTTGATACCTGTTCACAGAAACACTCCTTATAACAATAAAACCTGGAATCAACTTAATTATCCTTTAATAAGGACAAGTATAAATTGGTTTCAGTATGTCCATGTTATAGAAAAATATGCAGCCCTTTAAAATATGTTAGCTACATATGTACTGAAAAAGGTAAAAAAGAACATCAGGTACACAAACACACACACACACACATATACTTTTATATATTTTATATATAATGCATTATATATTATATTTATATATTTACATGTAAATATATAAGCATATATGTATATTTGGCTGATATGTCTTCTGTAAAAATATCAAATCATAGAAAAAACTGAATATATGGTAGGACAAATTAGCTGCACTTTGAACTTCATATATTCTGAATCTTTGCATCTCTTCAAGAATATATGATAATCCCATATTTATAATTCCAATGAGTTAATAAGAACAAATATTTGTTTAGGGCTTAACAGAACTTTTGGCAAGATATATATTTTAATGAGGTTAACATAATGTTTTCCCAGTTTCTTTTATTCAATGAAATACTTGTTCATTGACTTTTAATTTTCCATATTAAAATAAAGCATTTGCATTCATCATAAAAATTAGTTTTAGATTTTGGAATTATTTCAGTAATAATCACAAATAATGCATCTCAATTATTAAAATGTACAAAGAAGGAAGCTGTGTAACAAGTAATATGCATAAATACCTATATTTAAGTCAAAATGGAAAAAGATTAAAATTGCATTTGTGCTTTTAACTCTGAAAATCTAATTACATTTTCAAATATTAATTCTAGTCACTGACAAAACTTGATATCTCCTTTGGATATGCTTTGCTAGTTTTTACCTAATGAACCTGCATTTTTCATTTCTTCCTAATGATTAAAAATACCTGAGGAAAATATATTAAAAATATAATTTCACATGTACTCATGCTAAATAAAAAAATTGAAAGCCATATATAAAAAGCTATCATTTATTGAAAATAAGTGTGAAGTCCAAAAACAGGTCAAACTCCCTTAGGACTTTGGATTTTATCCTGCCGGTCATTCAAGCCTGTTTACGCTTAAAATGTGTTAATTCTATTATCACTTATTTTTTTGCAAAAATAAAATGTATGTTTATTTGACATAAATATGAGAATACTACAGTTTTCTTACATGCAAAGAAAAAAATATTTTTTTGTTAAATTTCATTGTTGACACAATTACAGATGTCCCCATCTACCCCCCACCCCCACAAAAGACTCTTGTCAGTTAACTTCCTTTGTGAAATTTCTAACTGTTTCAAAAAATGCTTGAGTTATAGAAACTCACCATCCTCTCCACAGGCACAGAAGCCCTGAGATCAAATAATCTTTAAGAAACTGGTTTAGTATTCAATTAAATCTATTTTTCTTCAGCAAGTGATTTATGCAAATCTGATTATATGCAGCTACTTCATGTAGTATAAAGTTAACCACATTACTAGATAATCCAAGTGCAATGGTCACAGAAAATGTTATGTGTAGGTTTAGACAGTATTTCTCTCTCTCCATCCCTCTCTCTTACTATCCTTCACACTTATTAAAAAATATATATATTCATCTGAGATTACAATTCCAGCATTGTCTGTAAACCATCTTTAAGTCTATGTTTGTTCTTGAAACTATTATTCTCATGAGTCAGACTTCCCAGTTATAAATCTTCCCTTCACATCAAAAGAGATTGAAGTTCTGAAATGAACTTTCATAGACCTGTTTTAATATTCACTGCTGCCTGCAAGCTAGCTGCAGGTGATTTTCGGTACCAGAAGCTGCACTAACTGGCAATATCTTTCTATGACTGTTCGTAGGCAGACATTAGCAGGTACCTGCCTCCAGCCAAAGGCAAGCTTTAGGAGAGCAGCATAATCTCTGAGAGAAAAATGCGAAATAATCTAATTACCTAAAAATCAGAAGAAAATACACATTACTTGACTATTTTCGAAACAAGATAATGGTTTCTGAGATTGTTCAACATTTATGAAAGGACAAAAATTAAGATAATACAAACAAACAAAATGGCAATGAATACATATCTATCGACAATGGAATCTACAAACAAAATGAACAGGCAGAACAGAAACATTCTCATAGATACAGAGAACATTTTGTTGGTTGCCAGATGGGAGGGGGGTTGGGGGAATGAATGAAAAAGGTGAGGGGACTAAGAAGTACAAATTCACTGCAAGACTGACAAACCCCAAAGGGAAAGGGGTTGGGGGGTGAGAAGAAATAAACCGAAGAACTTATATGCATAACCAATGGACACAGACAACAGTGTGGGAAAAGGCGGGAGGGGGGTGGGAGTGGGGAGGAGGGGGTCAATGGGGGAAAAAATGAGAAACATCTGTAATACATTCAACAATAAAGATTTTAAAAAAGATAATAAAGTCATTGAACCAACATGCCTACTTAAATCAATAAAATCTTTTTTATTATATGAAAATACTTTGGGTTTAAATGTTTCAAATTATGGATAATTTGTCAAATTATGCTTAAAACCAAATTTGAAAAATGTGACTGGTCAGTCCTCTTAAGAAACTTGACCCACCCTGGCCGGTTTGGCTTAGCGGTTAGAGCTTCGGTCTGTGGTCCAGAGAAACCCGGGTTCGGTTCCCACTAAGGGCGCCATACCTCGGTTGCAGTTTGTCCCCAACCCTGGTTTGTCATACGGGTGGCAACCACTTGATGTGTCCCTTTCATGTCGATGTTTCTCTCTCTCTCTCCCTTTCTCTCCCTCCCACTCTATCTGAACAAAAATCTGTTTCACTAAATGAAGCTTCTATTAGTCAATGTGTGATTAGATGTGGTTGAATTCAAAAGAACTGGTTGGTGTTCTTTGACTTCTCAGTCACACATGATTTAGGTGACAAGGTATTTAGTAGAAAGAGCATTATGTGGAAAGTCTCTCCATGTTGCATCAGGATGAATGATGGCACCATCCTCAAGTTTCAATGAGGAGACAGGTGTGACCAGTTGCATCTCCTAATCTAGCTGCCTTGCTATTTAGAAGCGCATTTTATTCTTAAATATGGAAACTGGAGAATATCTATTGTAGTAGAAAAACTCATGGCTTGCCCAAATGCCCTTGTCCTAGTCCCTAAAACCTGTAAATGTGTTACCTAAGATGGCAAAAAGGAAGTAGAGATGTGACTGTAGGTCGTGAGATGGAAGGATGAACCTAGGTTATCTAGTTGGCCCAGTGTCATCACAGGGGTCCTTGTATGTATAAGAGGGAGGGTTGGATGAGAGGAGGTAAGTAACCTGGAAGCAGAGGCTGAAGGAATGTGACTGTAAGAGGGAGAAGGGGCGTGAACAAGGAACCCAGGTCATCTCTAGGGAGTGAAGGCAAAAAAGTGGATTGTCCTTTAGAGCCTCCAGAATTAAACAGCTTTTGATTTTAAACTATAAGTCCATTTCAAACTTTTTCCCTCCAGTGCTATAAGATAATAATAAGTTTGTGGTAATATGTTACAGCCACTAGAAGAGACTAATACAGATATACAGATGATTATTGCACTAGATACAGATTTTCTGATTCTTTGCCTAGGCTCTTACATTTTTAAATATATATAGGCAGTATTCTATTAATTTTTCTCATACTTCCTTTTTATATTAAGAAAAACTATGAGAATATAGATATTCACATATATAATAATGTATGAATGCATATATATGTATTTATATATAAACACATATGCATACATATTTTAAATTCTAAAACATTTTACAAGACACTAACAATATAATACTCATTTTTATTTGTGTAATGGTGTCCTTTTGGGGAGAAGTGTATGCATAGTCTATTTGTGATTTGCTAGA
Organism: Molossus molossus; assembly: GCF_014108415.1. Classification (NCBI taxonomy): domain Eukaryota; kingdom Metazoa; phylum Chordata; class Mammalia; order Chiroptera; family Molossidae; genus Molossus; species Molossus molossus. The sequence goes on along the minus strand of NW_023425366.1, from coordinate 22,733,844 downwards.
TGAGCCTGAAGGAAAAACACACACACAGTTGCAGTGGCAATGTAAAATCCCAATATTTAATCTCAAAACAATGTCAAACCCCATATGACCCTTAGTGAGTTAGTATTGACCAGTGTGAGTGACACATGAGCAGGGCACAGGGTTCATATATTTCTGTATGTACTTTTTTTTCTATTTACGGTTAGTTGGAAAAAAAAAAAAAAGGAAAAGCTAATGGTAGAAATTTAAGTAGGTATATTTACATAATATTTAATTTATTCCTAAAATTATATGCAACTTATTGTTGATATATGTTTAAATCCAAACTTGACTAGATTTTTTTTCTAGATAGCTATTTTATGTGTATGGTACTTCTCTTTAACGCTGGTGCACAGAAAGAATATATGAACTTAAGATGTTAATTAGTTGAAGTTTTGACTTAACCAAAACACCGTAGTCAATGCCAACACACAAAAGTTTCATTATTTTAAAATTGCACTCACTAGTGTAGCAACTCAAGAATGAACTATACTTAAACTTATAAAGAACAGATGCAATTACAGAAATAGAAAATAGGAACTTTTACTGTAGTGTTGCTATCTAAAACCATTTGGAATTTAATAACTAAAAGCAGAAATTATTTTCTTAATCATTGCCTTTATTAATTTGGCAGTTTTCTAAAGAGAACTTTTATCAGTGAATTGGAGGACCAGCTAAAAAAAATTTCAAAGCCTAGTGCAAAATTAAAATATGGACACCTTGGTCAAAAATGATTTAAACCTCATGATGGTGACAGCAGAGATTGAACCAGATGCAGGAATCTTCTAGCACAGGACCTCATGCAAATGCACAGGTCACACACTGATAAATGCAGTCCTCAAGATGAGTTGCCATAAAATATAAAAATTGAAGGTTAGGACTCATTCATATTTTCATACAAAACAGCATATGTATATTTGTATCAATAGATATATCTATATGCAATCTCAGATTTAGATTTTAGAGGGACTTTATAAATTATCTAGTTCAACCTTGTCTTCTTACAGAGGATAAAGCTGAACCACAAAGCTGTCTAAGTATATCAGAAGTTGAGATAAAAAACACAAGAGACACTATTCGAAGCACACTGTGCGTCTCTCCCAACTGCATGTTCCTTCTGTCATGGTAGCAGACCTCTCCGCTTTCCAACATGGAAAACTGAACTGCACATCTCTGTTCTCATTCAGCACGTGAAATAGTCTTTGAATAGATTGTTTCATGCTGCGTTCAACAGGATAGAGTAGTGATGACAGAAAGAGAGTATAAGACTTTTGAGGGACTGGGACAATTGATGATTGTCTTATAGCAAAGAAAAAATAGAAGTAGAGGAATTGCATAATTTGTTGTCCAAATTGGGACACTTTTAAGAGTTGATACAATACCGGGGGGTGGGGTGGGGGGTGGGAAGAGATAAACCACAGAACTTATATGCATGTATGTATAATTAATGGACATGGACAGCAAAGTCTGGGACAGGGTGGGGTGGATGGGGAGGAGGGTGTCAATGGGGTAAAAACGGAGAAACATCTGTAACAAAAATAAAATTAAAACATAAGAGTTGATACAATAATATATTGGGAAAACAATGAGAACAGCATTTCACTCTAGTATAATAATGCTTTTATAAAGCACTTATTTTCTTTATTATTTATATTTTTATTATAATTATATATATTGTTTTTATTGTACTAATTCTCTTATGGTTTGGAATATACAGATTTGATATTTGTATGGGCAATTCATATTATATTTATTAAATTTAGGAATAAAAATTAAGCATCACAGAAGCTTTATTTCTTGGAGGGTTGATAAAAATCACATGATGTCTCTCAGAGCTATGAAAAAAATATAAGCAAATACATACCAATTATAAGCTAAAATTTTGAAGTGAGAATGTGTTCTGAAACTGTGTCCTGAAACTGTGTCACTTATAATTATTAAGAGCATCTGTCTGCTTTTTTATTATAAAACAAGGAACATTTTGCTACTGGATAAACAACTGATGTTCTGAAGGAGGAAGAGAACACTTATTAATTGAATCGACCTTTGGCTGGTCTCAGTAGCTTTTATTCTCAAGGTACTATTTGATTATGATTGTGAGCAAAGAGTTTATCTTCTATTAAACGCAAGCAGGAGAATAGCAGTAACTTATCAGGAGGCAGAAGGAAGCTGCGTGAGTGACATGGTTTGATTTGTTTGGGAGAAGTACTTGCCCCAGCAGACAAGAGTGCAATTCATGTTGCCGAGTAGAGTGATGATACAGTATGTTCCCTTGTGATATCCAAGAACTTTAGTAGCAGATAGGATGGCTGAGAGCACTAATCATTCAGTTCTGATTATTTTTAAATATTATGTTAGATTGTTATACATTACATTCTTTAATCCATGTACAGCCTTAAGTATCCCCATTTTACAAATGAGAACATGTCAAATCACTTGCCTGTAGTCATTCAGGTGGAAATTAATGGAGCTAATATTGTCTTAATCAAATGCCAATCTCTTCTCACACAACACAGAGGTTTTAAATGTTTCTAAAATAAAATTAATTTATCTTTTGTACTCCAGGGTCCATTTTGTTTTTCCTATAATATTCTGCCTTTCTAGAATTAGGACACTTTTTTTTTGTTAGTTTTCTGCAAACACTTTTTTAACTTTGCTCTTCTCAGTTACATTAATCTTTTTTTAAATACTTTCCAAAAATTATCCTCATGAATAATAATAATATGGATCCCCCCCCAAAAAAAAATAATTCTTTCTTTTTTTTTTTGGCATCTGCCCTTAACTGAAACTGAACCCGGGACTCTCTGGTCTTCAGGTCGACACTCCAACCACTGAGCCAAACCAGCCAGGCTTTGAAATAATTCTTAAAAGTCTTTAATCTTCTTCTGTTTACCAAGTAATAATCTTATTACTGTAGTAAAATCACTCTCAGCTATTTAAACCTAAGAGCTCTCCTAAATGTAGAGGCTCTAAGCCTGCTTCTGTCATGAGAAATTAACATATGAAGACAACATGCTTGGAAATTGGAGGTGGGTCTCTGATATAGTTCAGGTGACACATAAATCATATTTTAAAAATACAATATAGAATTTCTATATACTATATTTATGCAACTTTCTGTACAGAACTGAGATCTATTAGAAAACAAAGTATTTATAATCCCTTTTGTATTCTGATGCTTAGAATTATTTGTTAGTTTGTGCACCAAATTATTTTTTAAAGAATCAAGGATAAGAAATTTAGGTAGAAAAGATTTATATAAACTTGAATAATTCTAGAATATCCAGTTTGACTAATCAGGCAAAATGAGAATAAGGAACGAAAACTTGGTTTAAATAATAAATGAGTATATTAGACAATAAAAATATAAACATAATCATATGAGTGAATTGTTTCAAATTGACACCAGTAGCTCAATGTGCATTTAATATTAATTACAAAAATACTACTTCTATAGATCTGCAAGTGTGGCTCAGGATTGAGTGACATCTCATGGACTGAGAGGTCCCAGTTCAATTCCTGGTCAGGGCACATGCAGAAGACAGCCTATCGATATTTCTTTCTCACATTGATGTTTCTCTCTCTCTAAAGAATCAATAAAAACAGACTTAAAATATTGCTTATGTAAATAAATTCTTTCAGAAATAGGAATTATATTTTTTAGAAAATTTAGGGAAAATGGAAGAAAAGGGTATAAAACAAAATCTTTGGATAATTATAAAAAATAGTACTTTCTTGTAACAGTTATTGGGAAGTACTTGTTAACACTGGCTGTAGTTATTAAATTTGTTTTCAGTAATATTTCAGTTTTTCTTTCACCACATATATCTCAGTGAAGCAAGAGAAGTTACGAATCCTGACAAATCATTTGGGGTAGGAGTATTTCAACCCAGTCTAAACGTTATCCTCTTTCAACCCTCTTAATTGTGTTTTAAACTTACACTTTTAATTTTTTAAAAATATCATTACAAAACTGAAAGAAGAATTATTTTCTTCAGGAAAACAAAAAATATTTTATCATGAACTATTGGTACTTTAAGACAATGTGCTTAAGTGATTTTAATAAAGTCACTGTTCCTTTCTGCATGGAGTATCTGATTTTATTCCATGTTAGTGTGATACTTGCTTCCACTCTTCATTGTATCTCTGTTTCTGTCATTTCTAGTTTTCTCTTTCTCCTTCCTTCCTTCCTTCCTTCCTTCCTTCCTTCCTTCCTTCCTTCCTTCCTTCCTTCCTCCCTCCCTCCCTCCCTCCCTCTCTCCCTTCCTCCCTCCTCCCTTTCTTTCTTTCTTTCTTTCTTTCTTTCTTTCTTTCTTTCTTTCTTTCTTTCTTTCTTTCTTCCTTTTCTTCCTTTCTTTCTTTCTTTCTTTCTTTCTTTCTTTCTTTCTTCTTTCTTTCTTCCTTTCTTCCTAACTTCCCTTCCTCCCTCCTTCCTTCCTTCCTTCTTTTCTTTTAGTCTTTTCTAGGAGGTATTTTCTAAAGTAAACACTTTTTTCTTCATAGGCATATTTAAAATGCAGACCATGTCTTAAACTCCTTTCTGATACTGCACTACCTCATGTCTCAACAAATTTTTCTATAAAGGGCTGATAGCACACACTTTATTCCTGGGGGCCATCGGGGTCTCCATTTCCCACCCTGCCACTGAAGGGTGAAAGCAGGCACAGACAATACACAAGTGAATGAGCATGTGGCTGTATTCCCATAAAAACAGGTCATGTGCTTGGTTCTGTCCACAGAGCATAGTTGGCTGCCCCAGCACTAGACCTTTAGTATGAATGCTTTCTGAGGACAGGGGCTGGCAGTTTGTCTCACTATTGTAACCCCAGTACCTAAAAGTATCTAGTATATAATAGGTATCCCATATGAATCTGTTAAACATACACCTAGAATAATACATCTGGCAAAATACGATAATATATGATTTGGAAAACACTTGGATCCTGTAGAAATCAAAGCTTCACTGAGTACATTGCTGGGCTTGATGATCAATGACTATGCCTAGGACAATAAAGTGGATTCATTTTTTCAGTGGACTCAGGTGGTTTTTATTGTAAATTTGGTTAAAATAAACAGATTTTCTAGATTAATTCCTGGATATATTTTTATACAGTGACACACTATTTACTCTTTTGGAATTTGAATTACATGTGCTTGTCACGCTGAGTTATTTCTAGTCATGGGTTTCAAGTCATTCATCGTGCTTGGGTTAAAGATCTTATTAACTTAGTGGTCCTGCCATCCTGTCTGTCTTTGAGTCTGTTCCTCGATGGGATACTTTCACCTTGATGGATGGGGATAATCCATCAGTGTCTGGTTGCTTCAAGTTATTTCCCTTAATTCAAAGCTTAGTTTGCGTCCATTTTCATACCTCAACGCATCGCACGACAGAAAGCAGAAACAGAAACTGTTTTGGAAAATGTAGCTGACATCCACATGGAATACCCAGTACAAGCAACTGAACCTCAGAGAACTCCTCTGGCCAGCAGGGTTCATGTGGGGGCAACTGTTTTCCCCTGATCACTTATCATAAAGCAAAGACAGTGTGGGCCAAGGCAGCCTTTTGCCTGCTTGTGTATACAGACACAAACCAGAACAGAGCAAATGAGGAAAAACAGTCCCTCAGCTGGAAGACAACCTTAAAGAAAAATGATGTTCATAGCTATCCTGCCAGTAGCTGGCAAAGCAGTTTTTACAAAACATATTTAATGTTTACAACCGCTTGGAGGCTGGGGAAAGAGTAATACATTGAAAATATGTTTAATGTTTTGAAGTACTCAGTGGCCAAAAAGCAACTCCTGCTAACATATATTTAATGCTCAGAGTCATTTGGCTGTTAGGAAAAAAAAGAAACTTCTTGTTAATTTTTAACATTTATTGCTGATCAGTGGCTGCTAAAGCAACTATCAATGTAGCGTGGTTTATGTTTGGGGATACACTGTGCTGCTACAAAAACAATTCATACACTTCTCTCGAAGCCATAAAAAAACTGTCAATACCATTACCTTTGCAATTGTACCACTAATAAAATCATAGGAATCAAACAGAGGAATAAAATGCTCCCTGAACACGTAGCCATCACATCCTGTGGCTCTGAAAATAGTTTTGCCATGCAGTGTGCTGTGGACACATCGCTGCTGACAAAGGAGGGATCACAGGCCCTGCTCAATTTCATCAAAGGAGTTTCCATGAGTCAGCAGATTCCAAAGCAAAAATGTCATCTGATAATTGGTGTTTCTTACAAATCAACAGCTTGTCTCCACACATTAAGGTAAAAGACTACTCTGCACCATAGAAAGCCTGTTGAGTTTTTAAATAGATTTGGTGCAGAAAACAGAACAAAATAAGAAAAACAGTAGTAAATATTGAGCTCATGTCAGAGGGAGTGACTATATGAAAGAAAACGAAATAAGATAATTAGCTGGGATTTCTACTTCCTACGCTTTTTCTCTTGTTAGTTTCATGAGAATAGAAAAGATACTGTCCAGCATGAAAACAAAACAAAACAACAGGATTTCAGTAAAAACGGATTTTGGCCTTATCAAACACTTCCCGGGTCGTCTTTGGACTCTCATAAAAATATTTAGGCATCTCCACAAATTGAGAAGAAAAAAAACTGAATGAAGGACCCCTAATTTAAACATTGTTAATGAATGTGAAAACACAAACCAGTGACAGGGGATTCTAGGAAGACTCCAAATCTCTTTACAAATCAAAGAATCCTCCTCTTTGCTGATCTTCTAGAATAATTCAGTCCTCAAGCCTAGCAGGGGTGGAGAGAGGTAGGCTTTTGTGCTGCTGAAAGAGGGGGATGGAGGGATTGGACTGGAGCTGCAGTAGATCAGAGCAAGCTTGGAGCTGGAGCTGACTGAGAAAGGCATCCATGTGGGAGCACAGGCAGTGAGTCTCAAGAGGTTTGTTGATGCAAGGAAGGTATCTGTGTGAGGATTCAGCGTGCTAGTGAGGCGAGCAAAACCTCCACAGTGAGAGAGAGAAAACAGCTGGAATAGGCAGTTCAGATGGTCAAAGCTGGAATGAAGTCATCAAGGCATCTGCAAGAGGTTTAAAGGGTTGGTGACGATGCAAGGTTGGTTGTCAATGGGGGCTTGACCAAATAAGAACATATATTTAAGATAAGAAAGAGCCAGATTTCTCACTGGAATTAATAATGGTGTCAGATTGGAGTTGGAGGTATTGGGATAAAATCATGGTTTTCAATATATGTAAAAGAACACAAATATTATGTATGTATTAGATATATTCTGATTAGATATATTCTGATTAGATATATTCTTCAGTTGTGCCCATTAAAGGGGACTGGTTACAATGACACTCCAACAGCACAGAACACACACAGAAAACAGATGTTGGCTTCTAAACATGCATCTTCATACAGGAGAGCTCCTTGGAGAAGTAGCAAATTCCAGGGCTGGGGCAGGAAAAGTACGAGGCCAATCCCAAACATAGTTTTGGGTCAGAAAGAAAGGGATAATCTAAATGATTAAGGGGTAATATATAAAGGACACAAAAATCAGCTTAAAAGACCTTTCATTGGCTAAATCTAAAATAATTAAAATGTTAAAATAAGTAAGGATGCTAATAGCTTAAAACCACTTTAATAGAGTAAGAAACCTTGAGACCACATTGATATAAATTTAAAATAAATAATTTGAAAGTGTGATAAGAACCAGGTTATTTCTCCAGTTTCAAAATACCTCTTGCCAACATAATGCAATAATCACAAAGAGATAAGGAGTGACTTTATGGTAAAATCATTATCTAATGGAAGGAAGGTGAACCTCAGTTTGCTTACCTTCAATATTAACACCTTGTCTACTCTCTTTCTCTGGAGTATAGAGTGGACTTATCAATTTGATCCTAACAAATAGAATGTCGCAGAAATGACAGGATATCAATCCCAGATGATAACCACAGGACTAGGCTTGGAAGTGCATCTACCCACAGGTAATTTTTAGATGAGACCACAGCCTGATTGCCAGCTTGTCTCTAAATACATGAGAGATTTTGAAGCAGAGACACCCAGCTAAGCTGAGACTGAAAGCATGACTCAGCTAAACATAGAGATAATATGTATTTGCAGTTTTAAGTCTTCAAATCTTGGGCTAATTTGTTACATGGTAGTAGAGAATACTGATTTTGTACCTGGTAGTGGGTGCTCCCATAACAAATACTTAAAATGTGGGCATAGTTTTGCAGTCAGGCAGTGGGCTTTGAGGATATCACACTGAATGTTGGACTTGAAATGTGCTACAGGCGAGGGCTTGCAGAAAAGTAAGAACATTGTCTTGGAAACTAGGAGAAGATAGATTATTATGATGCATTGACAGAAAATTCAACAAAACTGCTGCCTGCAATTACTTGGACAACAGAAAATGAACCTAGTGACTCTTTTTTTTTTTTTTCATCCTCACCTGAGGACATTTTTCCTTTTTTTTGTACAGATAGAGTGGGAGGGAGAGAGAGGAAGAGAGAGAGAGAGAAACATCGATGTGAAAGGGACACATCGAGTGGCTGCCACCCGCACAACCAACCAGGGCCGGGGACAAACTGCAACCGAGGTACATGCCCTTAGCAGGAACCGAACCCGGGTCTCTCCGGACCGCAGGCCGATGCTCTAACCGCTGAGCCAAACCAGCCAGGGCCCTAGTGACTCTTAAATAAGAAAGATCTAGGTCTTGCTGGTTTTAGGTTCCTGGTTTTCCTAGACGGTCAATGATAAAATTATGAAATGAATTCTAAGGATGAATGAAATCCAGGGCAAAGGAAAGACTGGTCAGAAGATAAAGCCATGGTAGAGTTATAAAATATTTTGTTAAGATCTGAGAAAGATCAAGCATGGTCCACTGGCTTACTGTCTAGTCAGTCAAATTCTATCTTAAGAGATAAATAGTATGTTTGGTTCAAAGTGCCTCTCCACCAAATTAAAAGATTCCTAAATCATGTAAGGGCTTTGGCACTCAGGCATCTCAGTTAGGTCAAAGGTAGAAAAGCCTTTATCTTTAAGAGATTTGTTGATTAATTCAGTTAACCCCAAGAAAACTCATGGGATACACACACTACCTATAAAATTCTGAAGAAAGTCTATGTGGGAAAACATCATAAGCATGGACTGAAGGATGAGAGAAAGCAATTTTATCGTGAGCAGAGGCCTTTGTCCCCATTGAATTCTATTGGCAGGAAGCTAAATAAGAGAGTTGTTTGGTTGCAAGTACATGCTATATTTGATGAAAAAAGAATTCCTCAGAAGGTAGAACCAAGATCTTAGACAGTGAAATGAGGAACCCTGAACAACTGTTCCCATGTTTAAACCTAATCAAAGAGCTCTCAACATTTATCAGCTAGATTTCAGAAATGAGATGGACCATTAATATTCTATGCTGTGGACTACCTCTTTTTTGAACAGAAATGTCTAAAGAAGTTATCTCACATATATCTCCCCATTATAGGTTGGGTGTGTGTGAGGTAAATATCTGGTCTTTTTAATATCACAGGTCTACAAATTAAGAGGAATTCAATCCAAGAAGGCTCAAGTGCACCTTGATTTAGATGAGTTTCTGGACTTTGAATTTATTCAATAATGGGACAAAAATGTGTGTAGCCTAGAAAGGGACTGAGTGTATATTTCATGACAGAGCAACATGAATAAATGCAGGCAGAGGGTGAACTGTGGTAGGCAAACTATAAGAGGGTCCTCAAAGATTCCCAGATTCCTTATATTTGTGGTTCTGTATAATCTTATTCCCTGAACATGGACTGGACTTACTTCTACAATTATATTATAGTAGAAGGAATGGGATGTTGCTTTTAAGATTAGGTTATAGAAAGATTGTGTCTTTGATCAGAGATGTTTTCTCTCTCTAGCCCTCTTTTAGATGATAACCCCGAGGGAATTCAGCTGCCATGTTGTGAGGTAGTCTTATAGAGAGGTCCATGTAGTAAGAAACTACATGGAAGAAAATTCCTCCTCACAGTTAAGCCTTTAGATCCGAACATAGCCTCAGCCAACAGATGGGCTGCAGCATCTTGAGAGATCTTCAACCAGAGGTGCCCAGCTAAACCACTTCTAGATACCCATGCTCCTGTGCAAAACAAATGCTTATTATTTTATATTGCTAAATTTGTGTTCATTTTTTATGAAGTCATAGATGACTCAAACAAAACCTTTATGAAGAAACAAAGATGAACATTATTAGTAACAAGGCAAATGAAAATCATGGTTCACGTGATAAGATACAAAAATAATACAACATCGCCTCTGCAATGTGCCTAACAAAGATGCATATGTTGAATTAATATATGAGGAAACATCAGAAAACTCATATCAAGAGCATTCTTTAAAAAAAAAGTGGGTAGAAATCTTCAAAACTATTAGAGTCATAGAAGTCAAGGAAAGCTAAGGAGTTATTCTAGACAGAAGGAAACTAAAGAGATATGGCATTGAAATGCAGTATGTGATTTTGAATGTGAACATTTTGCTATAATAAGACATTATTTATACAGAGAATTACACCCCAAAACTGTGGAATTCACATTCTTCTCAAGTGCATATAGGACATTCTCAAATATAGACCACATGTTAGGGCACAAAGAAGTCTCTACAAGTTCAAGAAGATTGAAATCATATCAAGCATCTTCTCAGATCACAATGGCATGCAACTAGAAATCAATTGCAACAAAAACATGCCAAGACATTTGAAAACGTAGAGGCTACGTTTGAACCCATTCATTGTTCAAATAGCATGTTATTGAAAAATGAATGGGTTATCATGAAGATCAAGGAAGAAATTAAAAACTTCCTGGAAACCAGTGAAAATGAACACACAAAAACACAAAATCTATGGGATACAGTGAAAGCAGTTCTGAGAGAGAAGTTCATAGCATTATAGGCCTACCTCAAGAAACAAGAAAACTTTCTAATTGACTATCTAACCTCACAACTTAAAGAAATAGAAAGCAAACAAAAAGAAAACCCCAGAGCAAGTAGAAGGAAGGAAATAGTAAAGATCAGAGCAGAAATAAATGACATGGAGAGCAAAAAAACACTTCAAAGGATCAATGAAACAAAGCTGGTTCTTTGAAAAGATAAATAAGATTGATGGACTCATAGCTAGACTCACCAAGAAACAAAGAAAGAGAACCCAAATACACAAAATCAGAAATGAAAGAGGAGAAATAATAACTGACATCACAGAAATACAAAGGATTGTTAACACATATTATGAACAATTATATGGCAATAAACTTGACAATCTAAGTGAAATAGACAAATTTCTAGAAACACATAGTCTCCCAAAACTGGACCAGGAAGAGATAGAAAACTTGAATAGACCAATAACAACAAAAGAAATTGAAGATGTCATCAAGACTCTCCCAGTAAACAAATGCCCAGGCCCGGATGGCTTCATGGGCGAATTTTACCGAACATTCAAAGAAGAACTAATACCCATTCTCCTAAAACTATTTAAAGAAATTGAAGAAGAAGGAAGACTTCCAAACTCGTTTTATGAGGCCAGCCTAATTCTAATTCCCAAACCAGAAAAAGACACTACAAAGAAAGAAAACTACAGGCCAATATCCCTGATGAACATAGATGCCAAAATCCTGAACAAAATACTAGCAGATTGAATCCAGCAATACATCAAAAAAATTATTCACCATGACGAAGTGGGATTCATTCCACGGATGCAAGGCTGATACAATATTTGCAAATCAATAAATGTGATACACCACATAAACAAAATGAAAGATAAAAATCATAGAATCATATCACTAGATGCTAAAAAAACATTAGACAAAATCCAGCACCCATTTCTGATAAAAATGCACAGCAATCTGGGAATAGAAGGATGATATCCCGACGTAATAAAGGCCATATATGAAAGACCTGCAGCCAAAATCATACTCAATGGGCAAAAACTAAAATCATTTCCCTTAAGAACAGGAATAAGACAAGGATGCCCACTTTCACCAATCTTATTTAAAATGGTACTGGAAATCTTAGCCACAGCAATCAGATAGGAGGAAAAAATAAAAGGGATCCAAATTGGAAAGGAGGGAGTGAAACTGTCATTATTCACAGATGACATGATACTATATGTAGAAAACCCCAAAGACTCCATCAAAAATTTACTAGACTTGATAAATGAATTTGGCAAAGTAGCAGGATACAAAATTAACATAAAAAAATCAACGGCATTTTTATACATCAAGGATGAACTCACAGAAAGAGAAACTAAAGAAACAGTCCCATTTAACATTGTGGCCAAAAAATTAAGATACCTAGGAATAAACTTAACCAAAGAAATAAAGGACCTATTTGGAGAAAACTACAGGACATTGAAAAAAGAAGCAGAGGAAGATATAAAAAAGTGGAAGCACATACCCTGTTCATGGATTGACATCATTAAAATGTCCATACTACCCAAAGCAATCTATAGATTCAATGCAATCCCCATCAAAATACCAATAAAATACTTCACAGAACTAGATCAAATACTTCAAAAGTTCATATAAAACCAAAAAAAGACCCCAAATAGCCACAGAAATCTTGAAAAGGAAGGACAAAGTTGGAGGGATCACATTACCAGATTTCAGGTTATACTGCAAAGCCACTGTAATCAAAACAGCCTAGTACTGGCACGAGAATAGGCAGATAGATCAATGGAACAGAATAGAGAACCCAGAAATAGACCCAAGACAATATGCTCAATTAATATTTGACAAAGAAGGCAAGAGCATACAGTGGAGTAAAGACAGCCTTTTAATAAATGGTGTTGGGAAAATTGGACAGTCACATGCAAAAGAGTGAAACTAGACCATCAACTTACACCATACACAAGAATAAAATAAAAATGGATAAAAGACTTAAATGTTAGTCATGAATCCATAAAAATTCTAGAAGAAAATGTAGACAAAAAAATTTCAGACATCATAGGCAGCAGAATTTCCACTGATACATCACTTAAGGCAACAGAAACAAAGAAAAAAATGAACACATGGGAGTACATCAAATTCAAGAGCTTCTGCACAGCAAATGAAATAACCACCCAAATGGAAAGGCAACCCACTCTGTGGGAGGGCACAATTGCCAATGATACATCAGATAAGGGGTTAATTTCCAAAATATATAGAGTGCTCACACAGCTCAACAAAAGGAAGACAAAGAACCCAATTAAAAAATGGGCAGAGGAACTATATAGACACCTCTCCAAACAGGACATAGAAATGGCTAAGAACATATGAAGAAATGCTCATCATCACTAATCATCAGAAAGATGCAAATTAAAACAACAATGAGGTATCACCTCATACCTGTCAGAATGGCCACCATCAACAAATCATCAAACAGCAAGTGTTGGAGAAGGTGTGGAGAAAAGGGGCCACTAGTACACTGCTGATAGGAATGCAGACTGGTGCAGCCACTATGGAAAACAATATGGTGTTACCTCAAAAAATTAAAAATTGAATTGCCATTTGACCCAGTGATCCCACTTCTAGGAATATACCCTAAGAAGCCTGAAACACCAATCAGAAAGAATATATGTACCCCCATGTTCATAGCAGCACTATTAACAATAGCTAAGATCTGAAAACAGGCCAAATGTCCATCAGTAGTCGAGTGGATAAAAAAGCAGTGGTACGTATACACAATGGAGTATATGCAGCTGTAAGAAGGAAAGATCTCTTATCCTTTGAGAGGACATAGAGGGACTGCAAAGTATTATCCTAAGCGAAACAAGCTAAACAGAGAAAGACAAGTGTCATATGATCTCACTTATTTGGGGAATATAATGAACATAACAGTCTGTGGAATGGGGTAGTCCCAGAGACGTGGAAGTGGGGTACACACTGACAATCCTCAGTAGAGAGGGTGGGGGGGAGATAAATCACCAAACTTATATGCATGTATGCATGAACAATGGACATGGATAACAAAGCTGGGGACAGGGCGGGGAGGGATGGGGACGGGGGTATCAGTGGGGGGAAAAGGAGAAATATCTGTAACAAAAATAAATAAATTAATTAATTTTTTAAAAAGACATTATTGAGGCATTTTATGAAGCCTGAGTGGGGTCTAAGAATTAGATTGCAAAAAGGCATTACAGTTAATTTCCTGATTTTATTCATTTATTTTGATTATACAAGGAGAATGTCTTAATTTGTAGAGAATAGCCAGTATTGTCTCTAACCTCCTGACAAATACTCTGTTTATGAGACACAGGGAAAATCCAATGATTGTTTACCAGTTCCTACTATGCTAACTGAGCTGCTCTCTGATGTCATGGCTGGCACATGGGATAAAATAATAAATCTGCTTTGTCATTTCTTGGTTTGCCTACCTATGGAAGTTTTGTGAAAGCAAGAAAATGGAAATATTTGTATATATTTCCAAATTATAATAATGATATAATACATTCATACTAACTATACTCAAAGTATTCCTGTTTCCTTTCTGGAATTGAACTAAATATGACCATGTAGAAAATATTTTTTGATTAATAACCTAGTAAACACTTTACCACAATTTTCATTTTAGTATTTTTCCCCAACCTTTATCTAAAACAAAGTTCATATTAAGAAAACAAGGGGGCCAGGCCGATATGGCTCAGTGGTTGAACATCAACCCATGCACCATGATGTCTCCAGTTCGATTCCTGGTCAGGGCAAATGCCCAGGTTGTAGACCAAATCCCCAGTGGGGGGCATGCAGGAGGAGACCAATTGATGTTCTATCTCCTCAATGTTTCTCTCTCTCTATCTCCCTTCCTTTCTCTAAAATCAATGAAGAGGAACTTCTGCTCAAGATGGCAGCATAGGTGCGGTATTGCCTCCTCCCAAAAGCATATCAAAATTACAACTAAACAACAATACAATCATCATTTATAACTGCCTGAAGTTGAACTGAATGGAAGTCCTACAACTACAATATTAAAGGAGCAGCCACACTGAGACTGGTAGGAAGGGCGGAGGCATGGAGAAAAGTGGTTTGTTACCTACAAAGGAGTTCCCATAAGATTGTCAGCTGATTCCTCAAAAGAAACTTTGCAGGACAGAAAGGAGGGGCAAGAGATATTCAAAGTGATGAAAAGCAAAGACCTACAACAAAGATTACTCTATCCTGCAAAGGTATCATTTAGAATTGATGGACATATCAAGAGCTGCCCAGAAAGAAAAAGCTAGAGAAGTTCTTCACCACCAAACCAGTATTATATAAAACATTGAAGGGTCTTCTTGAAGAACAAGAACAAAAATATGAACAATAAAATGGCAATTAATACATATCTATCAACAATTGAATCTACAAGCAAAATGAGCAAGCAGAACAGAAACAGACTCATAGATACAGAGAACTTGTTGCTGCTTACCAGATGGGTGGGGGTTGGGAGGATGGGAGAAAAAGATGAAGAAATTAAGAAGTACAAATGGGTTGTTAGACTGATGACCCTCAAGGGAAGGGGGCAGGGAGGGTGGGATGAGATAAAGCAAAGAACTTCTATGCATATGTGCATAACCAATGGACACTGCCAATAGTGTGGGAAAGGCAAGAGGGGGCGGGATTAGGGAGGAGGTGGTCAATGGGAATAAAAATGGGGGGGACATCTGTAATACATTCAACAATGAAGATTAGTTAAAAAATAAAATAAAACCAATAGCCCTGGCCAGTTTGGCTCAGCGGTTAGAGCGTCGGCCTGCGGTCCGGAGAGACCCGGGTTCGGTTCCCGCTAAGGGCATGTATTTTGGTTGCAGTTTGTCCCTGGCCCTGGTTGGTCGTGCGGGTGGCAGCCACTCGATGTGTCCCTTTCACATCGATGTTTCTCTCTCTCTCTCCCTTCCTCTCTCTCCCTCCTACTCTATCTGTACAAAAAATGGAAAAATATCCTCGGGTGAGGATAAAAAAATAAAAAATAAAAAATAAATAAAACCAATAAAGTAAAAAAAGAAAAAAGAAGAGGGGCATGTTAGTAGTTTTTTTGTTTTGCTTTAGTCAGCAGTATAATTTCCTTTGGTTGTACCTTTTTTTATTGAAATATTTTGTTTGTTTGTTTTTTACATCAGTGGATAAGAGATATTTATTCCTCAGATTTTATCTAGGGACCCCATTCTCAAATTAATACAATATTATAATATTTCATAATATAAGATATGATATGATATGATATAATATGATATAATATGATATAATATAATATAATATAAAATATGCATTCCAAAGAACCAACTCATCTGAGATCAAAAACTAAACTTAACACCCCCACCAAGTTTTTTCAAAAGTCACTAACCCAAAAATAAAAGGTATAATTAATTGAAATTTATTTCATATTGAAGAGCCTGAGAGTCATTCTACTTTCTGATACACAGAAGTTAAGTTTTCATATAAAAATAAAGATTAAACAGTAATCAACACTGTTGATTGTTTTGAATGTTTTGTAATAATGGAATAAAAGAGGGAATGAAAATTTCTATTTAGATTTTCTGACCCTTAACTATTGCTCAGAATATAGTAGTTCTTACTACATAAATTACAATGCACAGTTGACATCTACAGAATGTGTCATAGAGACCTAGTTACCAATAACCCAATCAGCTGCCACAAAATGGCTTAGCTCAGGTGGAGGAAGGCAAGTACAAGTATGGATTTGAAGATATTAAAATTGTCAACCCTCTAGGAAAAGTAACTTAAGCTGCATACTCTACTGATGTATAATTACCAAATATGCAAGAGGGCACATTACTGTAATTCACTGTTACTCTAGTCATCTTAAAGAATTAAGACCACATTCATAATGACCAAATTTGTCTCCAAGGAGTAACTCCAACTTGGGGAATATCTGGATCATTAAGTAATTTCCTTAGGTCAGAGTAAAAGCACTTTAACTATGAATATTACTTCCACGGCATATTGGATGTCGCACAAGTCAGGAACAAAGTGACCTTTCTCTTAAACAATTCATAGATTCACTAGAATTTTCTTAAACTTTCAGGAACTAAATACATTTCACAGTCTTATATGTCTTACATATTGATTTTCCTCTGAAATCTTTACTTAACCTGCTCACCATCATTGCCCCTTTACACCGTTATGTTCTTTATAATGTTAACTTTAGTTCATCTTCATTCCAGGTTCTATTGTTCATCATATTTTCAGATGTACACTCCATTATTGCTAAATAGACAGTTGCATAATAAACTTTGTTTCAATGTTCTAATTATTCCTGATATCTTATATTACAAAATAAGCTATTTTACTACATGCATTTTTAAACTGCTTGATTCTTCTCTCTTATTGAAAATAAAATAACAACATCCTTAATAATCGGAAAGAACAGTTACTTCTGAGAGAATACCTCAAACACAGATACAGAAAACTGAGAGCAGGATTTGCTGAGACCAAAGTTATACTGCCTAATAGAGCTTCATCTGGTCTTGACCAAAAATTATTTTGAAATTCTAAGGAAAATGATACAAAGGCAGGAATTGACTAGATGGACTCTAAGGAAAGAAAATAAAACGGAGAAAATAATAATTGTTGCTCAAAGTATCGTAGAGCAGTGAAGCGTTTCGGTGCGGTAAGAAGGGCACGCTTGGGAACGGAGTTCAGGAGCTCGGGGAGCCTGGGTGATGCCTGGATGCTCTGCTGATTTTGGTTAGCTTTAGGTTGGCCACGTAAAAGCAAAAACAACAAATACTTCAGATCTAACTGGGTCTCCCGTGTTCTGTGTTACATGTGTGTAGGCGGGATTGTGGGGAAGGGCAAAATGAGTGCCTGGTAGATATTCAATTTCTAATATTTAATTTGTATGAGGTGTTTATACTTTTTAGTATTTATTTGAAAAAGGTATATTGTGTCGATGTGGCATATTCTTCCAGAGATCTGATTCCTCATGGCAGCACAGCAAACCAGGTCTCAGCCCAACAGCACGCAAAAGCTATTTTCTTCTCTCAGTCACCTACCACTTGCTTGGTTTTCTGGATCCGTTTCTCTCTTCATGCACCAGGTGTGAACTCCTCATGTGAGGGCTCAGACTCTGCAGCTACTCTTATCCTAACTGGCACAACAAAAGACTTAATTGCTTATATTATGAGAGGATTTTCTAATACTGGACAGGGGTGTGTATGTTTGCTTTAAGGAATCAATTTGGGTAATAAAGTATTGCTGAAGGTCATGAATTCATATAAATATCTCGTATTATCATGAAGTCATCAGCAGGTTAAACCATTTATTAACAAAGAGCATTTTCTTCTTAAAAGCCATACTTTTTCTCAAAATATTACCTTCATTATTCCCCTCCTGTAAAAACAAAGCACATTTTTAAAAAATCACTCTGCCCCATTTTCAGGGTCTACTTTTCCAAAAAGACATCTTCTAACTGTATTTCTAAATCTCTAGCAACCATAGCACCACATAAAAGAGGTAGCTAGAAAAATGTAACAGATATTTTTTTTTTTTTTTTTCTGAATAACAAATCCACAGCCTTGAGTATATACACACCCATTTTAAATCTAAGTGAACTACTCTGAGATCATTTCTCAGGTCAAGGAGAGAAAATGGTCTTCGAATGACTGACAAGGTTACAGACACAATTTCGAGAGCATTTGTGATCAGCCTGTGTGACAACTCCTACAGCCAGCCACCAGCTTCTGCTCTCAGTGCTCTGTGCGACCTTCCTTGTGTGTCTATGTTGGTTTTAAGGGCAACAGAATCCCCCTGAGGAATGTCAGACGTAGGAAATATTAGCAACAGCTTTCATAAGAGTGTCAAGTTGTTAACTGGAAGTGATGAGTAACTTTATCTTACAGATGAGCTAGAAACTAAAATTTACTTTGAAATAAATTGAGGGATTGGCAATGGTGACTGAGGAATAAATGCTGTGATTTAAAATTGTTATTAAAGCTGGAATCCTTAACTCATCAACCTTATAATATATATTATAGGATTTTATAAATTGAAGTTGTCATTGAAGTGTGATTTTATGTTATTAATCATGAAAAATAAAGATGATGTTATAGCCTAGTTGTTATTCTAACAATGACTTTGTAATGATATTTGTTTCTTAATGTGATGCTTAGTGTTGGTAACTACTGTGGTGACCAATAGCCATAAAGAAAACAGTATCACCCTTCAGGAATCTCTACGGAAGGCTACGAAGGATGCAACACACCCCTTTTTGGACCACCTTCAGACTCTCATGTAATACGTGCTTTGGATAATTTACTTTCAGCCAAGAATTACTAATTGGCACTTGGTGAGCATGGTGGCTACCTCCAGTTATGCAGGTATCTGGAATTGCAATGACGACCAATTTCAGTGCAAAGTGAATTTTGCACTTGAAGTACAAAGGACCTCTGTAAGTTTAGGGAAATGGAAAGATTGGAAAAAGTGAAGAATGTTATGCATCCCAGATGCTTATCTATTTAGAATGCAGCAAAAAAAGAAAAATTAAGAGAGTTGAAAATACAAATGAAAGTAATCATGTCTTTTTGAGTGGAAGAACAATCTTCTGGATTACGAATAAGATGTTTACATCAATCTGCAGAAAATAAATGTGAGAAGGCCTTGTAGCATCTGATAGAATTTTGATTCGTCTACTTACCCACAGGAGACATTTCTGGGACACTAGCAACATACGGTCCATCCAAAAACTTTGGTTCATTATCATTAATGTCCTGCACTTTGATAATGAATTCTGATTCAGGCTCCAGGGGCTTCCTGGTCTCTATGTCCACAGCCTGAGCACGAAGCGTGTAGAAAGGTTTTTCTTCTCTATCCAGGCTCCTTATTGCATGAATGTCCCCTGTAGTTTCATCAATGGTAAAAACGGTGCCAGCGCCATCTCCTGAGAGGGTGTATTTAACAGTGCCCTCTCCCTTATCTAAGTCAGAATGGAGCTATGGGGGAAAGGAGGGAAGGGGGGAGGGAGAGGGGGAGAGAGGGGGGAGAGAGAGAGAGAGAATGAAGATCATTAAAGGGATGGTTCTAGGTTAAAAAGCCATACTTGCAGTAAAATTTTTAACCAGAAAAGTTAAACAAAAACAATATGGTTCTTTGTAAAATCAGTTTGTTTTTATTCACCAACATTTTGATTATAGACATTTTAAATACATGAGAAACAAAGTTTGAAAATGTATAGTGATCACCTGTATATTCCAAGGACTCCATTTTCCTTTTAACCTACTTGACTTATTGCATAGATAGATCACATATCTGTCCTTCATTTCACATTCTGTCAATCCATCTTATTACTCAGCACATCGTAGAGATCAAAAGTGTAGAGCCCAAATACGTCAGCATGCATAAATACAACTATTTTGAACATTTGTATCTATTTACTTCTTTTACATACTTTTGGAGAAATTTTTTTGTAAAATAAAATGCACAAACCTTAAGTGCACTTGTTTCGTTTTTAATAATTGTAATTATAACAAATTTGCTCATTAATGCCAAATCATAAACTCTCCAAATATTCTGAAGATAGAAATCAAGGACTTGAATTCAGTGAGAAATAAGAAAAAGGAACTCAGAAAACACTGAGCCTTTTCATTTGAAAGGAGAGGAGAGTTTTAACAGACTAGGACAACATTTTTATTCATGATACAGTGATCTCATGTTAATAGATTGACTTTCAATGAGATACTCAATATTACTCATCTAAATAATGGGTAGAATCACTGATTATCTTTTCAAATTCACAGATAAATGGCTTGTTCTAATACACTATATATTTAAAATCTTAAAGAAAAATTTTGAACTTCTGTTAATTTCTTTTGAAATTTAACACTTATAACTCACTATTATAGCATAAAATAGGACACACATAAATAGCATAAGGGAGAGAAACAAGGAGAAGAGAAATTCTTGGGATACAGTAGGTTAGTGTCTCTCAAACGGGAATCCAAGAGTTAATGGAATATATACCTACTCTTATGGATCCATAAATTATTCAAAATTAATAAATATATTTGTTATATACTAAATTACATTAATATTACATGATATGCAACTCTTTAATAATATGTATACTAGTAAATATATTTTAAAATGCATAATTTTACAAACTTTGTAAAATATATATTCTTATAAATAATATGTATTATTTTCATTCAGATGCTGATCTAAAATGTTTTATACTATGATCACTCATTTGGCTACAGCATCTGATTTCAGTGTCCAAGTTTTTATATTCAAAAGCTCATTTCAGTCAACAGGTCAAAGAAAAAGTGTTTGACTTTTAATGTGTCCACAGCCATTTGGGTGTGCTTTAAAATGTGCAGATGGGCACAGTTCTCTTGCAAAATTTTGAGTAAGAATAAGCTTTTTTTTTTTTTTATAATATTTTAACACCAAAAATTTTTTTGAAAATGTTTTAAGTTATATAAACATCCTTTAGCAAATAGATCTTCTGGTATTAGTATTACTAACATCAAGAAAACATAAACATAACTGTGGCCATATTTTTTTATTATTATTAAATTTTGTTTTAAATTAATTTTAGAGAGAGAGGAAGGGAGAAGGAAAGAGAGATAAAAACATCGATGAGAGAGAACATTGATTGGCTGCCTCCTGCATGCTCCCTACTGGAGATCTGGCCCACAACCTAGGCATGTGCTCTGACTGGGAATGGAATCACGACCTCTTGGTGCAGGGTCAATGCTCAACCACTGAGCCACACCAGCTGGACTATGGCCATATCTTTGGATTTAAACTCTACATTCTGGTTTAGGTACAGTAAGATAATATCATCATTCCATTTAATGGTATTAAAATAAATGTATTCATTTTGTAAATTTGTATTGATATCAAAATTTGCTCTGAAAGTATATGTGTATATGAGTACAAGCAAAGGATTTAGACCTGAGTAAATTATATAATTAAGAGAATGAGAAAACAATGAGGGGGCGCCAGATTTTGAGGTTTTCTTTTTGAAGTTTCTGTATATTTTACTCAAGCCTAAGAAAAATGCAGTGAATGACAGGAGGAAGTTTTTCCCTAATACTTTACAAACTGCAGTGAAGCGTAAGACATTTCTAGTGTAAAATCAAGCTGTAGATAAACCTTCTTTGAACTTAGGAATTCAAATTACAGATTTCAACCAAACTATTAAAAATATTCAATGCACTGGGTATTGCTTTTGCTTTCAAATTTATCTAAAGATATGAGACAAGCAAAAGCTCAATGCAAAAGCAATGACTTTATAAACTGTATCCGTTTTGCCAACGGCTCGAAGAAATATGTGGTAATATTATAGAAACCGAGTAAAAATTCTAAATAGGTTTTTACAACGTGAGCTAAGTAGTTACCAAAAAAATCTTCATTTAGCTAAAATCAGAACCACTTTCTTTTCAAACTGACATAATGGAAAAGCAAATGTGTTTTCAGCTCCATCCAAATTCCAGTTTCAATTGGGTTGCTCCTCCTTCCTCTTCCACTTTTGCTTCTAAGTTAAATCTGAGTTTTGTAGAAATTAAAGCTTCAAAAAAATATTTGAAAATACATTAAAATTTGAACTGAAAAATGAACTTGATAAATGTAAAGCTCTTGAGAAGATTAGAATGTTATAGTAGCTCCTTGCAGGATAATGCCTTAAAGGAGATTACATACAATAACCTGCCCTGGGAGGCAACATTTAAAACCAGTTATTCAGTGTTGATTAATCAGGCACATGGGTGACTAGCTTTACTATAGGTGTTTATCCACAGCCCTTTCTACTATTAAATAAATGATGTTGACCTGATGTTGGGTATTATAGAATTTTGTTTATATTGCATATAAAATAATTTGAATAGAGAATTTTACCCTCTAAAGTAAAAATTCTCATCAGTCTTTTACTAGAGAAAACTTCTTTGATCATTTTTAGTCACTCTAATTTATTTATATTTATAGATTAATAAATGTATATATATGTATGTATATATATATACACATATCTAAATTGATACACACATATTAATGTATCTATGTGTTTTCTTGTATGTGTATATAATACTTTCTAATTTTATATACATATGTGTATAATATTTAATAATGATAAGTGAGTCAATACTTTCAATAATAATATACTATAATAATTTTTCAGCATCATTTGAAATTATTCAAAATTATGTTTTAATGTTTGTATTACATTCATTTAAGGAAGTCAATGAGTTTTGCTTCTCCTTTTTTAAACAGTGTGATGAATGTGTTATGTGTTACACGGTTTAGTTCCTCAAAATAAAAGGCTAATTATTAAGATCACAATCAGAATCATTTTTATCAAACTTTTTGAATCATGAATGATTCCAGAAATTGATTTCTATAGATGAAATTGTGTCTTTAATCTTTCGGCAAGGAAATTTAATTCAGGCTTAGCTTATACTGCAGAGGTGCTGTTTCGTTTATTTGGATAAAGAAGGGATACAGAGGAAGATTCTTGTGCTTTGGCTCATCTTTGGATTGTGTTAACCAGAAAAATCACACAGACTCTTTAAGCTACACATACAGCAAGCTAATAATTCCTTCCTAGCCATTTAAAACCAATAGCAAGCACTGCTTCTTATTTCAATTATTTTTAAAAAGCTGTTTCTGGGTAGGTGCTGGCTATATTTACTGACTGACACAGCCAACTCCAATAAAATCAACTTTTAGTAGTGACACTTAAAATAAAATTTGTTCTAGAAACAGAGTTCCATAAGTGATGGATGTAGAAATAGGTGGTGTCCAGGCAGTTGTTTTGTGGAAGTGGTGTTGTTATTTTCTGATGTTTTCCGAGTCATCTTAGATGGAGCGTGAAAATGAGATGCCGAAAGAGGCTTAAAAAAGATACTGAGGACTAGCTTCAGAGTGCAAGTGAAACTGAATTCCAGTGCTTAAAAGTTCTGAGAAAGCTAATATAAAGTTAAGTATTTACTAGCATCTCTCTGATTATATTTTAAAAACTGCTGCACACAAGAAGGGATTTATTCTTCTTTCCTCTGGGTTGAAAAGTGCACATAAGAATAGAAAATGTTTTTATATTACTATGTCCAGCAGTGATTTTATTATCATTTGCTATTTTCTAGGATAGGGGGTGGTTACTCGACATGGGGAGAGAATGGGGGTTTGTTGAAGGGAGAAATTGTTTTATTTACATACAGATGTATTCAGATAAACTTGCAAAAATGAGTATAAGATAATTTTATGGGAGTTTCTTTGACTGGAATAATTTCATTATGTATAAAACAAATGACTTTTGCTAGATTCTCCTTGGTGATCTAATAAAATACTTAGTGTTTCCTTTTTTATAGTTGCTTAGTTTCCTGTTAATGCCTATTCTGTTCTCAGAAACATCACAGTGGCCACTGTTATTAGCTACAAAGCCATTAGATTGTTTTTAACGCATTGTTTATTGACAAAAGAAGACCAGACCAGGAGATGATTTATAACTCTGTCTGAGTAACGGTATAATGCAACATTTCTTTCTTTCCGAAGCCACTGACTGCTCAAGAATATTTGACATCTATTCCATTCTGCTCCCGAAGGGCACTGATTGTTCCTCCTCACTTGATTGTTGCCATTTGAGCAAGAGGAATACTGCTTTACAAGGGTGGGAATTCCCTTCAACAGCTCATTGTGCATTGAGAACTCCCCTGCCTGGGTTACGGACCCAAAGCTATTTATCATTTGGAAATATTTCAACTTCTATTTAAGAATGTAGAAATCCATTTCAAAAAGGCCCACATTTCCCCAGAGGTGTGCCAAGGAAGAGCAAAGAACAAAGGCTATTTACAATGTTTGGAGGCAACAAAAGCTAGTGTTCTAGGATTTACTATATACATCTTGTTGCTAAAAAGAAACAACAGGCCCAGCATGGAGTCACATCACCAAACCAAGTCCCTTAGCCTAATTCTAGTCTTAACCTTTCTCAGGAAAGTAACCTTTAACTGGTCAACCTGGCATTACCTGAACAGCACTAGAGAGAGAATCTGCCAGATGGGCCCCTTAATGGGCAACCTTGAGTGAAACAACGAATACTTTGCTAATAATTTCCTTTTTCTGCCTCCTTTCCAACTTTAAAAACATTTCCTCTTACATAGCTTGGCAGATCTCCTTTCTATTTGCTGGAGGAAGCTGCCTGATCCATGAATCACTGAATAAAGTCCATTTGATCTTTCAATTTACTCAGTTGAATTTTTGTTATTTAACACTGTTAAAGAAAAAAAAATTTACTATCCACCCTATTCTCTCTCATCTTTCTTTTTGTCCTTGAATATTGCCTGTGTGGTTATATGTGTGGGGCATCCTAACTAATTTTTCAGATTGTCAGATTTTACAACTTTAGCTCACCCAGATTATATTATATCATTTGAGAGTGTCACAATATATTAACAGGTATTTCTGCAAAAGTTTGAGAGGTCATTGGCATGGTGCCTGGATTTGGAAGAAAAAATATGGTAGGAAAAGGTTAAAATAATTTTTTCCTACATTTCCAGAACATTTTTCACAGAGTCATGTTTTTAGGTAACCAAACATTTCCAGACTATAAACTATCAGTAATGGAATCTCTATTGTTGGAATAAAAGTGAATTTTATGTATGATTTGAAGTGTAGTTATTTTTCAGAATACTAGCTAGATTTGTATACATTCTAGATTTTAAAATGCCAAAGATTATGGATCATTAATAATGATACAGATAATTACAGATACATATTATTTATTAATTTGTTGTTACCAGTAACTATTTCTCCACATTATTTCTTTTATATTAGTCCTTACTAAATACCTGTCATTGTGTAATAGTTTAATAAGCTTTATTCAATTATCAATTATCAAGTTATACTATCAATTATATTCTCAAACTAATCAGTGATATACTAACATGATAAATCTGATCAAAGAAATATTTTAAACTAAATTCTAATAGTTCAAAATGTAAATTTTAAATTTCAAAGCTACATATTGTACTCTAACTTCTTTGCAATATGCATTTAATAACTTTATAAAGCAATCAGATTTACATCTTAACTTTAATATAAAACACAGACTGATCTAAATCAATGATCATGAGCAGACATTTGGGGTTAAAATTTCAAACCCATTGCTCTTACCTGGATGTTACTGTGTAAATCACTAAATTTCTTTGGATGTCAGAATTCTCATATGTGAAATGTGAACTCTAATACATATATCATAAAATTTGGAGGATATTTTAAAAATTCAACTTCATAGCATCTTTTTCCCTTCATTTCTTTCTATTTATATCCAAATGAACCCTGCACAGCAAGATTTGTTTCCATTTATATTAATTTACATTCATATGCAAGAACACTATTTGGATCCAAAATAATGACAGAAAACCTTATCAGGCTTCTATTTTTTGGCAGGCAATTTTCCAGTGGCTTGGTATATCTAAGAGCAATTTGGAAGTCTAAGACCACTTTGGTGTTCAGAAGAACCCTAAGAGGACAACTCTACTCATCCTTATTTTAAAGATACAGCAACTGAGGCACAGGGAGGCAAGGAGGCTTCAAGATGCACAGAGAGACAGAAAGCTGAGATAGAAATCAGATAGCCTAATCGCATGTGTCTTTGGAACTAACACTTAAATCAAACTTTTTAAAAAAGATCTTTTGATTGTTGGGGAGAGAGGCGGGAAGAGGGAGTGAGAGAGCAAAACATTGAGGGAGGAGTGAAACATCAATTGGCTGCCACCTACACGCCTCCTGACCAGGGATTGAGCCCACAACAAGGGCATGTGCCCTAACTGTGAATCGAACCAGTAACATTTCAATGCACAGGGTGATGCCCAACCGACTGAACCACATCAGCCAGGGCTGAAACCAAACTCTTTTCATTGGATTAATATAATGTCATTTTTCTTAACTTTCAAAACTGGATCTTACTTGAGACAAATTTTTTTTTTTTTAAATCATTAAGTCTTAGGTTTGAGAATTAGATTAGCCACAGAAGCAAACTACCTAAATTTAGTTTTGTGATATCAGTTTGCTTGAACAAAACCAGATGGTATATTACAGGTGTGTTATAAAAATAGTCACATTTAAAAATGCTTTGGACTTCCCAATATTAACTCCAGGAGATACTAGAATAGAGAACATAACTTAGTACTTGTTTTCAAGGAGACAGGAGTCTAGTTGGGGACAATACAGGTCAGAATAACAAAAATATCCATGCAAAACTGTTTCTTTTTATAGTTTGTGCTTCTCAAATCACACTTTCCTACTGAAAAATGTAATAAGCATATAATATATATATTTAAAAGCATGTTATACTTGTCTTTTATTTCAAATACAAAGTGATATATTTACAGTTAGAAATCATCCCAATAATATACTAGGTGTCAATTATATATTTGCAACAATTAATAGTCAACTAGAAAAAAAAAATGAACAATATGTATAGAATATACTTACTATATAAAATTTTTTTCAATTAAAAGTTTTTTCTGCACTGGCCAGTTTAGGTCAGCATTTGGAGCATCGGCCCGCAGGCCAATGAGTCAAGAGTTTGATTCCAGTCAAGGGCACATACCTAGGTTGCAGTTTGGTCCCCAGCCCTGATCAGGGTCATGCAGGAGGCACCCAGTCTATGTGTCTCTCTTACATTGATGTTTCTCTCTCTCTCTCTCCCTCCCCTCTATCTGAAGATAAATAGAAAAATATCCTCAGGTGAGGATTAAAAAAAAAACTGAGTTTTTTCTAAGTTTTTACACATTGTTTTTATATCACAATTTGCTCTGAAATATATAAAAATTCGTTATGTTATAAAGATAATGGAGTAACCTCATTTTTTAAATTGCTGACACAATTACATAGGTCCCCATCCACACCACTTTGTCTACCTCTACCCAGCCTCTGCCCCCTTTCTTCTGGCCATAGCATACTGTTGTCTGTGTCTATGAGTTGGTTATGTCTACATGTTCTGTAGCAAATCTTTTCATTTTCTTTCATCCAGTTACCCCACCGCTGCCTCCCTTGTCCATTTAGTTAGAGAAATAGTCATTAACATGTATACTTTCTTTTTTATAATTAAATAATGACCATACAAGTAGACATGGGCATGTGTGTGAGTATGTTTAGGTGTGTACACATGTTGTATGTGAGATAAAAAAAAAAGAGGAAAAGAGTATTTGTGTTTTCATCTGCTCACATATGTACATTTTTGCAATTTGAATAAAAGGATAACTAGATATACACACTTTACAACAATGCTCTTAAGATAATACTATCTGAAATTACATTATTTGCGTATTTTTAAGGGTGGTTTGAAGGTGGCCCATTTTCGGTAAAACACATTACTGTAGGAATTGCTTTATGTCTTAATCACAAAGCTACTTCATTGAAATCTTTTATTTTATTTTCTCACTTTATAATAACTTTAAGTGGATTTTTAAAGTATAGTATCTCAAACACGGAAAAAATAAATCCAGGTATAGATTGCGTGTTTTGTTTTGTTTTGTTTTGTTTCTGTATTGAGTAAATTTTTTTTATGTCAAAATTACTGTTAAGTATCTATATCGCTCTGTCTTATATACATAAATATTATCTTATTTGCATGGTATTTATGTAATAAATATTCACTTTTTGCCAGATAGTATGAACGTGAGTAATCTTCATGCTGAATTTCAATGTGTTAAAGAGAAGCAGAAGCAGTAACTGTCCTGTGAAGGTAACGCAGGAAGGGGAACCTTGTTCCCGAGTGCAGGTTAACCAGAGATTTTTTTCTAGCTCTCATTATAGACACATTAAGAAAGGAATCATTCTCAGGGTTCACTTATTTCCCACTAGGGTTAATAAGATTCTGAAGAAACCTCTAAAGGGATAATACTTTAACTTCAAATATTAAAAGAAAAAGAAAAAAAAAAAAAAAAAAAAAAAACAGTAAGAAAAGAAAAAGAAAACCTCTCCCCCAGATGCTGGAACCTCAATTTTGACTACCTTTGTAAACATGTATCATCTGATGCTTGAGTGAAATAAATTGATTTCAGATTATTCCATTTATCAAAGTTTTTAATTTTTAAACAAGAAATTCTGGATTATGAAAGCAGATGCTTAACTTAACATTAATTGAGACCTTACATGATGAATAAATCCAAGTTTTATGTTTTTTCAAAAGATATTGAATTGTTTTGTTATTCAATTTCTCTAATAATTTATGAAACTTAAGGAATTGAATGCATATGGGCGTATATATCACACTTTGATAAAGCTAACAGGCGATACTATAGATTGCATAGTTGCATTATTTCCATGATTACAAGAAAGTTTATTTCCTGATCTCCTTTCACTGCTTTTTACAATTTCAGCTCTCCATATATCACTGTTACTGATTAGGATATGTTATAGACAGATTCTGAAATTAAACAGGGTCCAATTATACTTCATTGTATTACTGTAGATCATAAAACGTGTGCATATTCAATACAGAATTAAATGCGAATCAAATCTGAGTTCCCAATTATGACTGAGTTCAGACATGGGGTGTGGTAGACAGGATTCTATAATGTTGGCCAAGATTTCTCTCCCCATGGTATACACTCTTTGCATATCTCCATGACTGTGAAGCCTTTGGATTTAACTCTATGGTTATGTTGTGTGGTGCTGACCTAATCACAGAAGACCTTTAAAAGCAGGAAGGCTTCTTCCAGGTGTAGAAAGAGAAAGAGAGACATGTGCCCCAGCTGGAAGAACACAAACACCCATGTGGAGAACTGCTGATACAGAGGGGTGACCTCACGGAGTTGAGGGTGGTTCCCATATGACCGCTGGCAATAGAAAGCGGTCTTCTGCTTCTTGTTTTAGACCAAAATAAACTATCTCCCAATCTTGGTCTTTGAGTGAGGGAACCCTCTGCAAATGATCCAGTGTGTGGTGAGCTCAGGATTGAGGGCAGAGGTTTTATCATGTAAATTGTTGTGGGAAGCCAAATGAAATGTGCTGTCTCACTGTACAGACATAGGTTGTGGCACGGGCCTCTGCTCTTGCCATTCAAGTAATAACGGTTCATTAAACTTGAATCAAATGCACAGCTTCAGTAATTTTATCATGCTTCATACCAGTATTCTCTAAGCCAGCTGTCCTAAGCAATTTTTTAAACATGGAATTTCCTGTAATGAAAGCTTAGCAGCTACATCATTATGCAAAATATATGTTGGATGAAGCAGGGTCAGTGTTCTCAGTTCCTTCCTACTCCCTTTCCTCAATTCAAATTCACAGACATACACTGAAAAACCCATAACAATCCACAGAACACTTTTGAAATTCTCTGCTTGAACCTTTATGAATCTACAATTTAGCTGCTGCCCAAGTCAATCCCCCATCTTCTGGGGGGAAAACAATACACTGAACATGATTTTTCTTTAAGTCCAAGTTTTCATTCCTCTGACATAAAAAAAATACAGATAATACTCTATTTTAGTTTAAAACAGTCTTCACGTATTGCCTTATAAAATGTTGAGTGCTTTTGCTTCTATGATCATTCCATTCTTGAAGATATAACAAACCTGCCATCCATTTTACACACTGAAGCCTTCTCTGAGAAGTTGCAATATCATTTGTTGGGTTTGAATACATACTTACTGCTGATCATGCTTGAAATTTATTGACCCTGTTCATAGGAAGGAGAATAAGGCATTTGAGCAGCCAACTCAGATATATACCAGTTCACATACAAAAATGTCTTTAAAAGCTGCCATACAGGGTCTTCGGCTATGGCTTTGTTGTCCCAGAACTATTTCTACCACGATTCGAACTGAGCAGCCCAGCCCACTGCATAACTAATTCCTTCACTGGAGAGAATGACCACTCTGCCTGTCTAGTTACGTTGATCATGGGCAACTGTTAAACCAAACTGAAATACCTTGGGATCAGGTATTTCAAAAACATTGTCAGTGTAATTTGAATCGTTAAGAAGGAGGTATAGATTTCAAAAAAAAAAAAAATAGTGTTAATGCAATGGCTTCTGTCATGACATCAGATTAGGCCTTTGGGACTGGAAAGCCCCTTGGAGAACATTGTTTCAATTACTTCTTTTCACAAATGAGGAAATTGAGAACCAAAAAGGCTAAGCAATTTCCTCAATATTATTGAGCTAGTTAATTACAGAAATCAAAATACAAATGGGGTTATCCAACTCTTTGCCCAGAACTCTTTCCATTAAATCAAGTAAAATTACCCACTCCTATCCGGGGGCACGTGGCAATGAAATTAATGTTATAATGTTTAATAAATCAAAACATTATGTGCCTATACAATTTTAAAAGTTTAAAAGTTAAAAAAAAACCTTAGTTTTCTAATGATTGCAGATAAGATAAATTACATGAAATGTATTTCATTATAATATCATAAATGTATTATAGAATTTATATGAAGAAAAAGTCAGTACCACCAAAAGAGATCAGGGACTGAGAATAGATCGATGTTGGCTTACAAACGGCCACATCAATTTCAAGCCCCATTAGCAACACAGGAAAAATAACAGAGAGTAAAATGATTAAACATAAGTTTTATTATCAGACTTGGGTATGTGGTTAGAGAACAATATATATAATATAAAATAGGATAATTTGATTATTTATAATTATACTAATATTTTCTATTTAAATAATTTATAGAGATGTACTAATTACTTTATCAATATTGTCTTCTTTGACATCATTAAGAATCTTTTCCTCCTTAGCAATGAGAATGAGGATCCTAAAACTGGGGATATTCAAATATGTCTCCAATACATCGCAGCTTGAAAGTTGAGAGACTGGAATCAAAACGCATGGGTACTGAATCTAGATAATTCACTTTTTCTTTAATTTGTTTTTCATTTTACTGTAACCTATTTTGGAAGTGTTTCAGCAACAACAAAGAAGAAATCCCTTTTCATTCTCATTTAACCTTTTTAAAAGACCCCAAACCTGTAGACATGAAGAGGTAATAATGTCAGATATTTTCTGCACTTCACATTTTTTATCACATGTTATATTTTGTGGAACATAAAATTTTATGAAGTTATAGTTACATGCTTGAAATGGATTTTAAATCTCTTCATTTTCTATGTCATGAGTGAGAATCATAAACCTGAAAAATTAAAGCTGCAATATAATTTATCTTATCCATAAATAGTTGACTATACATTTTACAGTTTTGAAGTAAACAACGATAGATAAGACTAAGAATGATATTTCTCCATGGAAAGTTATTTGACAAATAGCTAGAAATACCATGGTATCACTGTAATTATGTCACCTGAATATAGAAAGAAAACTCTCAGCTCCCTACTTTTATACACAATAAATAGTTATGTATAGTTGGTTCAATGAGTAAAATTTTTTATGAGAACACGAATCTTTCTTTCTCACTCTTCCTACTATAACATACATGAAAATATCAAATAATACATGTAAATCTAAAATTTCAAGCCAATACATTATATAAAGCAAAATACCTGATTATTTAGGAATACTTTATAAGATCTGCAGTGATCACACCTCACAATATTGTTTTCAATTTTGAAATAAGAATTTTAAAAGTTATTACATGATATGAAGTCATTTATGGACTGTGTATATATTTCCTTAGTTGGAAATGTGCTATAAAAAGTAAGTTTTAAAAAAAAACTTATTCTTTTGAACTCTTTCAATAAGGAAATTTAGCTGATAATACAAGGCCAAGACCTATGTGTGAGAAGACAGAAAGGAGCTATAATACTGGGGTATAAACTGTGCTTTATCCTTACTATTCTATATAACTGTTCATTTTTCTCCTACCTGACTCTATGCATCCAGTCACAGTAAGCACTTCCTACCCACACAGAAGAAAGCAAAGCAATGATAACATTTAGCCACTAAGCAGCAACAACAGTCAATAGAGGGAAAAAAAGAACAAAACTAGAAATGTCCTTCTTTATTAAATCTGGAGTAAGTTTAGCTTTCAAAATGAAAATAATATGTATATAAGCATACACTCTAATGACAATGCAATTCTAGTTCCTCCTCCATAAATCACGTATGGTTTTTACTCTTAGCCACAATATAAATTTTCTTTGGTATATTATATCCCAAGTTGATTTTATATAACACAGAGGACAGAAATAGTTTCCTGCTTGAAATAAGACCTAATAATTTTGTGTTACTCATAACTGTACTATCAAGTCATGCTTTAAAAAAAAAAGTTGTTTGTCTTAAATATGAGGAAAATCAGCCTACTTAGAATTGTCTGAGTAAAGAATCATTGATATTGTTTTTGTTTTTCAGTTGACTTAGAAATCTTTTTATTCAGAGCTCCCTCCTAATCTGTCTCTCCCTGCAGTGACTTATCAGTGTCAGTTTCAAACTGAACTCCTCACACTCTTGATACTACTGATTCCCAGGCATCTGCTAACTGTGACCACACAGATCTGCCATAAAGGAGATGATGGATTCCAACAGCTGTGCCACCTTCTGGCCTATTGGTGTGGTCATCCTCACCATGCTCGATGGTCCCATCTTTGCCAGGAGCCTCTTTAAAATAACTCTGTTAAGCCCTGGTCAGATTGGCTCAGCGGTTAGAGCCTCAGCCCATGGACTAAACAGTCTTGGGTTTGATCCTGGTCAAGGGAAAGTGCCTCGGTTGCAATTCGGTCCCTGGCCCCGATGGGGGTCATGTGGGAGGCAACCAGTCGATGTATCTCTCTGTCAATGTTTCTCTCTCTCTCTCTCCCTATCTTTCCCACTCTATCTAAAGGTAAATGAAGAAAAGTATCCTTGGGTGAAGATTAAAAAAAAAAAAAAAAAAGCTCTGGTAAGATAGTAAGTCTTTACAAAATATTTCCAGGGCCAGCATTTCAAGGAGAGTGATCGTGGATATTTTCTTACATAAAAGAAAAATTAAAAATATTAGGACAGTACATATTTTTTGTGTCATTGCAACGACAGTTGATCTCCTGAAATGTTAATCTACCTTTAGTACATTATCTGGCACCAGAGTTTCTACCTTTCTTTGTTCTTTTCCTTCTCTTGGGAACTTGAGAGATTTCTTATTTCAAAATAGGGCATATGTAAGGAAAGAAGAATCTTGTGTTCACTCTATTTTATGTACATCTAGGCAGGAAGTTTGGGTACTCGCAAAGCCTCATTAGTCACATGGTGAGAGGCTAAGAGGCAGAGTTGGATGCTGCACAAGGAGATAGGCTAGCTCACTGCAGGGGGTAAGCTGGCACCGGAGCCAGAAGCAGGGCCATGAAACAGAGCTGGTGGAGGGAGGGAGGGTAGTGCTGGGTCTGGGAAGATTTAAGCATCAGAGGCAGCAACTGAACCAGACAACAACATCACCCCCCTGGAGATCCTTTAAGGCAGATCAGTTTGAGCCAAAAACCGATTTAGTCCGATCTGAAGAAACATGGGAGCAAAAGTTGTTTTATCTTCGCTGAGGCACTGGATGCCACTATTGGAGTCGACACAACTGCGAAGCACGAAGTGCAGTGAAGGAGAAAAGAACTGGACCCCGACCAGGGATGGACCATTGGAAGCCGATGTAGATGGGAGTCTTTTAACTTCTCATAAACACTAAAAAAGGAGGTGCTTTTGTTGGGCCCCAGTCTCTCCAAGGACTTTAGAATTATTAACCCATCTTTACAATCCCTATCACCAACCAACCAACAACACATTGTTTTAAAACATGACATAGAGTCAGTTAAATACTTAATCTTAAAAAGAGTCTTAGATCTCAATTTCCATTCACACAGCTTAAATGGAATGCTTCTCCCACTTAAAATTTGCAGCTGGACATTTGCAGGGAATCCTTGATTAAAGCAATAGCAGTTATTGATTTATTTCTTTAAAAAAACTAACTTTTATTTACTAAGCTTTCTCAGCTGACTCTCATTAGTTCTTCAAGTATCAATTAGTGTAGACCTAGAGTTTCACCCTGAGAAAATTGCTCAATATTCTTTACATGCTTTTTGTCACATACTTTTGTCTAGGTCTTAAAAATGAAGCATGGACATTTAAAAGGCAAACTGGAGGCAGCGTCTTCTTACATTCCCATTACATCTAATATTATATGATTCAAACCACAAGTCTAAGAGCAAATAAAAATGGATTTTTTTCCAGTTTGGAAAAACCCATTGAACTATCCCTTCAGGTTTGATGCCCCATCAAACTCTTTCACAAGAACTATGATTTGATTGGAGAAGAACTGCAGCAGCCTGAAACATATATTCCCAGAATGTGTCTCTAAGAGCACTGTAGCCATTAAACGTCTTCCATAATGTCCGTGATAAATCTTACTATTAGTGAACAATATCAGTTAAAGGCATCTCTGGAACTGCTAGTCTAGCCTACAGGTTCCCACCTGCTATGGAATTTTCCAGTCATAAACGTGGATAGGTCAATCTATTAAGGCTTCTCTTAAAGCAGTAAACTCAGCAATAGTTTAAGGCTTCCTTTTAAATTTATTTTTTTATTTTATGGCGATATCATATAGCAAATCATTCAAAAGCAGACTTGGAACTGAAATGCCTGAGTTTGGTTCTATGATCTTGGGCAAAATAGTTAACTTCTTATGTGTAAAATGGGAAGAATAGGGTTAGTTATTAATAATGTGAGTAAAATAAGATAATAAAATTAAGGAATTTCATACGGAGCAAAAAATAAGCACTACTAAGTGTGAGCTACTATTTTTTTCCAGCTGCTTGGGCCTGCTTTCTCGTTCCCATTGTTACTGGCATAAATCTCCTCTTTTGCTGTTACTATGAGGTTTAGTCATGGTTAAACTCCTGCCCTCTGCTCTTCTTATGTTTAAACACAGTCGATGTACAATCTATTTTATTATATTTCTCATCTATAAAAGGATATTTACCTACTATTAACACATACATAACTTAAAACAGACCCTATAGCAGTTCTTAATGCCAACACATTATTTACTTAGAATTGTTTTACACTATTAGAAAACGTAATAGTCAGGAAAATGTCATTGACAGTTCCTATTTCTGAGTATTTTATTCAGTCACTAAAACCATAACTAATTACATGGATTTGAAGAAAAACAATTGCGTGTTTTTGTACGCAAAACGAAGTTCTCATTTTAAAATTTCTCCCATTGAATATATTAGAAAATAAATGCCAAAAAATATTACAAAAATTGTCTGATCCTACAGAGCTAGAAGACAGGGAGTGCAAATGAAGGGATGGATGCGCCACACTCTAGATGCTCCCCCTGTATTTGTTGAGGGGTTCGATCAAGTATTACTCTCCCACATTAAATCAGAAAAGGCAGTGATGTATGTTATCTTCAATTTTACAGCCTACCTGAATGTCTGTATTTAGCAGTTTCTTTGACAGTATCTCAGTTTGTCTTTTGGGATCTGATTGCAAAGTTGATGAGTATGGCAGTCACTGCTAGCGGTCTAGTCAATATTCATTTCCCCTCCTCCTTGTTAGGATAATCTTTCCATACTAGTTATCGTGTGCTGTATCTTGGCTAGCAGTATGCCTAATTAAAGTGTTCACCTCCCTGTAGTAATTCAGAGCCAGGG
This sequence comes from Molossus molossus, assembly GCF_014108415.1. NCBI lineage: Eukaryota > Metazoa > Chordata > Mammalia > Chiroptera > Molossidae > Molossus > Molossus molossus. The sequence goes on along the minus strand of NW_023425366.1, from coordinate 22,697,330 downwards.
TAGGGATGGGATTTCATTTTGGCTAAGGAGACAAACATGAACAAAACCTTTTGGGACTTTCAAAAAACTTTTTAAATGGACAGACTCATCTGGGATGCACTGTTAGCTGCTTTTCTTTAATATTTCCCCTTTCCCATGCCTTGTTGATGTAATAGCTAGACACCTAGGCTCTACTTTATGAGCATAGAAAAGAAAGCAGAAAGCTTAAGGTGATGGATTCGAAAATTAAAAGGCCAGTTTTGATGCTAATTTGGATTTGTTGATCCAGACCCAAGATGTCTAGCTCTGTGTTTCCATTACAGATAATTCCCCTCAAATTATATCTTTTAAAATTCTTTACAATATAATTGTTTTATTAATTAATTAAGTTCTTAATTAAGTTCTCTTTGAATGAGATGTTTACTTAGAAAAGATACAAAGTAAAATAGCTCAATCAAAAATGTTTGTAGGAGGGTGTCTAGGGCGGTAAAAGAAGAAACATCTGTAACAAAAATAAATTAATAAAAATTGCAAAAAAATGTTTGGAGCATTTTTGTTGTATTTAACAATTGAATATTTATAAAGCCAATTAAATGAGTTTGAGATTCTCTCTTTCATATGGTTATAAATTTGATTCTTACTATAAATTGTAAATAATTTTACAAACATAAATATTATGGCATGAATAAAAATATCTACTGGTTTAGAATTTAGTTACAAAGAATAGAAATCCGATTATGATCTCTTAAATAAAGAGTTTTATTTTTCTTGTGTAAAAAAAACCCCAGAGCTAGACATCTCGGGCCTGGTTCAACAAATCCAAATCAGCATCAAAACTGGCCTTTTAATTTTCTAATCCATCACCTTAAGCTTTCTGCTTTCTTCTCTATGCTGCAAATCAGAAAACAGGTTGTATGCTCATTTGCATTAAATTATTTTAAATAGTGTGTTTAATAATGCCATAGCCATTGTGTAGTTACATTTTCTAACAAAATATAAGATTTGTATTTTAAAATGATAGTCAGTTCTTTATTAAATGTATTCTCCATATCCTTTCTGCAATGTAATTAAAATTCAAACTAATTACAAAATGTCTTGTTTTAAGCTGTCCTTTTGAGCATTTCTATGTAGTATTTTTAAACAAAAGTAATTTTTTAGGAAAAGAAAAACATGGTGATTTTAATTTATGAACATGTGGTCAATTATTTAATACAGAATATTATATAAAATTTGGCTATAACATTTAATGTTTCTTTGCTATCTTAGGAACACACGTGAAATCAAATATTTCATTAGCTTACAGACACAAGATTCAGTGGGCATAGAAACATTGAAAAATCAATAAATTAATATTTCATAAACTCATATTTCCTGATTAAAGTATGATTCTGTGAAAACTGACTCAAAGTGCATACAAATAGAGGTACTTATTTATTGAGCACTCTGCAAAAAGTTTAAAACACATTCATAACTGACAAGTATCTGATTGGCCTTGTTTGAAAATTATTAATTGTGTTTTCGAAAACAATATTACATATAGAAAAAATATTAAAACAAAAATCAGCTTTTGATTTAGTGTACATATGCCTAAAAAGTGAACATTCTTCATCTTAATGGTACCTGTGTGGGAAGTGTATATGAGTACTAAGGGATCTGACTGCCAGTCAAAGATTGGAATTTGCTTCTATAAATTTATGAATAACCCTTGCTTTATATTATAGATAATATTTTCAGGATGATGCATTTATATTAAATATGTATAAAAAAACCATTATCTTCACATTTTCTCTAAGTATTTATGTGAATAATACATTAGTTGCAGAGAATATCAAGGGTTTATTTTACTGAAATTAATAAGTTCAGTCAGATTTCACTGTTAATTAAAACATGATGATCTTTTCTTTCGTTGTTGTCATATTATCAAGATAACTAAAACCATCTTAGAAACCAACTCTTAACACTCTTAAGTAAATATTCCACTTATAGGTTCAGTAATTTAGAAGTTAACAAAATTTCATTTAATCACAGGTTTATAATTTAAGGAAAGCCAAGGAGAATGTGTCAGAATAAACACAGTTATTGCAAATCAACTTTTGAAATGGATTCAGTTGTGTTCACAGTGAGTTGTCTTTCTCTGCACTATGGGAAAGAAGCATTTCATTGAATAATTCCAGTGCAGTGTTGCCAGGACTCCCAATATGGATGATTGACACATATTCATATAAAGGAAAAATACTTGACTGCAAAATGAAAAATGAATGTGAAGATAATAAATACAAAATTAATTTAAATACCAAATCATAAAATCAGTACTTGACTTTCTAGAAAAGTACCATATTGTCCAACCAGCTCAAAATTAGATCTAGAATATAGTAACTTTCGTTCCTTTTTTTACCTACCACCAAAAAACACAAGTTTGCCTTAGCTACATAAGTTAATGATAATACACTTTAGTTTATTCCTAATAAAAGAATTTAACCCTACAGAATTCTGTGAATCTATTTGATTTTATTCTTAAAATGTGTCTGTGTATTTTGATGCATGTATTTTGAGTAACACATCATAGTTGTCATCTCTTTATTTTGACGGATATTTACTCAGAACAAAATTAAGAACACCATCACACCCATTTTAAATTGCAATGTGCTCTCACCTCAAACACTGTGGATCTTCCCAACTCTGGTCTACTTGTTTTTTAAATAGCACTGGTCACCTTTCAACATGCTATGTAACATGTCTTGTTTGGCATTAATTCTTTTTCTTTTTTACCATCCTGCTGGACTGTAATTTCTAAGAAAACAGGGATATTGCCGGCTTTACACACAAATGTGCTCCAACCACCCAGACACCCAGAGCAGTGCTTTGACCACTAGGATTATTCAATAAATACTTTATGAGTGAATGAATATATTTATAATTACTACTCCAAATGCTTTTTTTTTAATTACTAGAAATTGTACATCTGGTCAACTTGTTCTCCTACTCTCTGCAATGGTTATTTTAAATCACTGAGAGCCTCCAGCCCATCACTTTACCTGGGCAGTTCCACAAATTTATTCATGTGCTCAGATTGGCTTAATCCAGTGGAAATGTTTTCAATCCTCTCTTTGAGCCTTTGACGTTGTTTGCCATTTAAACCTTAAAATCATCTTTCATTGGCTTCTGAGATACTACACTGATCTGATCATCTGAATATCTATCTTATCCATTCCTGCTTCAGGCTTATAGTACATTTTTCTCCACCTACAGAATAATAATATCTGTGTTTGAGGCTTCAATCTATTCTTAACTGAAATGCTTTCTCACCTAACATCATTCACTCTCATAGCTTTGATCTGTATTAATACACTCAAATACCCACTTCTGCTTTTAAATTCCAGACATGGAATAGGTCTATTACTCATAATTTAAATGTGACGATACTACAGTATTAAATCCCATGTCTCAAGGTTTTAATATGTTGTCTTATAAGATGTACTGTTTACAGACTAATGAATGAGAGCTGGGCCTTTGAGTCACATACTAGTTTAAGTCGAGGTTCTGTTTTTTTGTGTTTTTTTTTTATTATCATCATTGGTTTTCTTCTCAATTCCTCACTGTGCTCATCTGTACAATGTGATCACTATCAGTAACTAACATAAAAGGTCACTCTGAAAATATGTAATGCATATAAAGTGTTTACACAGCAACAGGTTGGCCTTAGTCCTTCAGTAAAGGGTTTCTGTCATCATTATTTATATCGTTTATATAACAATTTACATTGTTATCTGTTTTATTTTCTTGCTTATCTCATTTAAAAACATTTTAAATAATATGATTCCATTTACTTAATATTGGAAGAAATTGGCATATAAATAATGAACAAATCATTTTTAGAATAGAAACAGCCTCAACAATATGTTGCATTCAAATTCACTGTTTATCATTTAAGAAAAATCTCTATTCTTAGACTGACTAGGACAAATCTAGTAAGATGAATAGCTAGAGGTAGATAAGGAAACTAATAATTGTAATAATAGACAGAGCTTGAATTCAGTCCTCTCATGCATTAATATATGATAAAGATGGTAAACACAGACCACAAAGTAATCATTGTTGTCACTACTATACTATTTTGAAAAAGTAAGACATGTTGGTGTTTGCACCAACTGATATGCAAATCTGAGCTGAGGAAAGCATCTCGTCGGAATCATAGCACTTTCTGGTTTTGCTTAATTCCATTGTTATTATTACATTGAGAATTCTTTAAAAATGACTTATAGAGATAAAAGTGGACTACACTGAAAACTAGGTGGCAGCTAAGAGAAAATGACCAGTGGTTAGAAATTCTTCCCAAGTTTATTTTGTCTATCCCAAGTCGTACAGTCAGTAGGCTGTGAAGTATTTGCTGATGTTTTCGGCACCTGTTGCATATATTGTTTTGCTATGTTGTGACTTTTCTAGATTTATATCATCATTATTGTTTTTTTGTTGTTGTTTATTTATTTCCCATTGCCTAAGAAATGTGTGTTTGTGTGTATATGTATGGAGGGAGAGAGCAAGAGAAGGTCAGAGAGAGACAAGAGACAGCAAGAGACAAAATAGAGACTAATATGGATTTATATTTTTTAGAAGGCAAACTTCATGAAGGTGGTGGACTTTTTCTGTTTTCTTCGCTGCTGTATCTCCAACACTGCAGTGTTCCCATAGTTCCTGGGCACTCTATGGCCACCCAACATATAGTTGGAGACTATGGGATAAAAATTATAATACCTACCTTTCAATATTATTGTGAAGATGAAATGAGATACTTATAAAAGCAGGTAGATCTTTTTCTGGCATGTAATATGTAAGCTTTTTAAAATATTTTGTTGTTGTTGTTGATTTTTAGAGAGAGAGGAAGGGGAAGGGAGAGAGAGAGAGAGAAATGTTAACAAAAGAGCTAATATTAATCAGCTGCTTCTTGCATGCCCCCTACTGGGGATCAAGCCCACAACCAGGTATGTGTCTTGACCAGGAATTAAACCAGCAACCTTTCAGTTCACAGGATGACACCAATGAGCCACACTGGCCAAATGTAAGTTTGTTATTAAAACTCTTGAGTTTTACAACAACTTCAAATTTGATGATATATTTGATTATATATATATATATATATATATATATATATGATTATGTATTTTGCTTTTTCTGTAATTTTGCTAATAGTGATTTTTGCCTTTGTTTGCTTTTTTGTTTTCTGGTTTTTGCAATGTTTTTGTTGGGAACTCCTTGGTACTTTATCTGAGGGATATTTGAGGCCTGGTTTAAGGAATACCTCTCAACAGGTGTTTTGGGGTTGCATCTTCCAGGTATGCGGGCTTCCTTCTAACCTGAAACCATATTTTAACTACATTTCTTACTCTAAGGTTTTCTGAAACCACTACCCAGTGTAAAGGAAAGCCCATAGATAAGAATTCTCTGGGTAGTTTTCTCCTCCCTTTTTCCACATTGAGCAACTTCTGAGACTGGTATACTTATCTTCCACATTTTTTTAAGGGTAGAACTTGCTAAAGTTTTTGAAAGTCTTATCCTTATTCATGAATAGTGATCTGAGCTATTATTCCGCTTGTCTTCTATCCAATACTCATGTATGGCCCATTACATCTAAGACTCCAGGCTTAAGGGATTGATGGCTATGCAAATGCACTATTCAGGTCTCCTTCAACAGAACCTGCTGCAAGGAACCAGGTTGACTGATTGAGCCTGCACTTGCCCTGCTAACCGCCAATGCCATGCTTTCCCTAGGATGTTTCCCACTAATGACTAAGCGAGACAGAACTACTAGAGCCAGCCCATTCTTGCAGGATGCAAACTCCTGTGATTTTAACTGGGAGATTCCCAATCTGTCTGGCCAATAATCTGGTTTTCAGGATTATCCTGACATCTGAGTGTCTTCCTACATATCCTTCTTCCTTTCACCGCTGCCAGACCTGCATGGCATTGCAAAGCCTCCCCCTTCTTCTTTGGCTTAATCTTCTTTCACACGCCTTTTTCCTAAAAGTCTCTTGCATGTGTAATCACATATTGGTGATTAGAAGTGACACAAGTGGGAAACACTATTCCAGGGCAAGCATAATTCCCCAGAGCAACATTATTTATTGATTCATTCCTCCAAGCATTTACTTTATATCAACAACTGTGTAGTTTAAAAAAAATAATTTTAATGTTAGGGATTCTAGAAGAAAGATTATTTCCCCCTCATATTGCCAGAGATGAAGCTCAACCCTGTCTTTTCCTCGTCAATTTAAAGTAATGAAGTAGCTCTTTGGCTAAAAACGTTAAATGCACTAATGAGAAGTGTATATGCTGTTTCCTGTCTTAAATTTTTTCTTTGGTACTTTTATTAAAGTATTGCTTGACAATCATGTTGGAGGGTGTTGTCAGTATTAGCCTAACATTTTCTGAAATTCTGGTGATGCATAAATGTGACTGTATCATGAGCTAATGACATTAATAGTTTGTAACATTTCCCCTTCCTCTTCACCCTCTTTCTATGCAAGTTTCACAAGAAAGATCTTTTCTCCTTTTTCCCTCTGACTGTGAGAAGGTTGGACTAAATATTTGTGGTTGTTAACCCCCATCCGTTTAAGTTTGTGTATTTCACGAGTCTTGGATTTAAGCAGGGTTGACTTAGCAAGGCTTTTACTCTGGGTGAGTGCCCCATTTCACCCAAATCATGAGGGCTCTTTGCTTCATGGAACTCTATTGCTTTTCTCCCCAGAACCAATTATATCTTAGCTGATCTTTTGCCTCTTTAATTTTCCCTGATAGTTTTCAGAATAAAATGTGCAAACTGCTAATGCATTATTACTCCCATTTTCTGGTTATCTATTCATGGATAAGGATACAGATTTTTCTGTCTCCATTTTATTACAAATTCAGTATCCTCAATTGTGCCCAATATAAAAATTTCCCTTACATTGGGTCAGCAATACTCTCGGTCATCTCTGTTATTTAACCATAAGTTTCTCTTAATGCACTGTCTGAAATTATACATATATTATTTGACATGCATAAATGTGTCACTCTCCCCAGAGACTTTTGCATCTTGTGTCTCTCTGCTTTAGAATTTGGGGGCCTAATTCCTATTCCTTCCTAAGCTAAAGATTTATGAGGAATGCTCTCCACTGAGGACTCCTTGAAGCCTCTCTCTGAGCAGAAGTGAAGTGACCTTTGATTCATAAATGTGTCCTTACCAGGCCCTGGATTAACTTTCAAGTAGATGATTCACAATTAACCCTCAATAATTACTCCCTGAACTTTTGATCCTTTTCAGGGGAAACAGTCACAAACATGCTCCCATCTGTATATCTGGGAAGGTTAGTGAAGATAAGTAGCATTTAAGATGGATTGTTGAAAGGGCAGTGGGCCCACCATCTCCTCCAGATACTGGAAATTCTTCCTTAGATTGAGTCAGACCAGCATAGAACACTATTTTGCTACCACATAAAATTGACATCTTAAAGAAATGCTTTTACAAAACGTTCTAACAAATACCTAAAGGAAGGACATTACAAGAAAACGCTCTTTAACACTTACAAGATTATTTACAACAAAGATATATTTTCTTGAAAAAACTTAACTGTAAGGATATTATTGATGGCCATTGTTTTCATTACAGGGAACCCTCTTTAAAAAGACTTATGGGAGATACTTTTTTATCTGACTTAAAGGAACAATCTGTTCTTTTATTGAGCAATAACTATTGTGTATGTGTGTGCACACATGCATGTGTGTGCTAATCTTGCATTTAACTTCTGGAAAGTCTGCTCATATAACTCTCATAGTTTCTGAAAACAGGGAGAAAATGTAGAGTCTAATGTGAAACCCACTTCTAGAAAATAATTTTTCCTGACTTGCATTTTATATGCTAACTTATTCTCTGACTTCATAGACTTTTTCTTACTATAATTTTCTTTCCATTCTGATGTCCTCACTCAATTAAATTTTACTTTAGTTCATTTTAATTATATGCAATTATAAGATACATTAACCCTTTCTGAAAATGCATAAAATAAGCAAAGATGCACAAAAAATTAATAATCTATAGACAATTTAAATCTCATTCTTTCACATACTATCAAACAGCATGCAATATTTTACACTTTATATATACTTAGCCTGCATTTGTTCACCAAATAAAGAAAACTAGTGATTATAATCCTGGCTGGTTTTCATCTCAATAAAGTCAGGTCTCTATTATAAAAAATAGAAACTATTGATTTAAAATTTAATTTCATTCAAAATTTTTATATCTATTTATGTAATTAAAATACACATATTTTTGGCCCTGGCCAGTTTGGCTCAGCGATTGGAGTGTTGTCAGCCTGCGGACCAGAGAGTCCCAGGTTCGGTTTCCGCTATGGGTACCAAAAAAAAAAAAAATATATATATATATATATATATATATATATATGATAAAAAAAAACACATATTTTAAAAAGTTATTTTAATTATTAATAATCAGCCTACACATCTAGAGACATCAGAAAATGTCTGCTTTTGGAACTTCTGATTAACTAACAAATGCCACACTGAGTTTACAATGACACATAAATTCTCTGCATTTTTAAACATCAAAAAAATAAACAAAAAAGATAAAAAATGTTTAACTTTTTACTGTAATATAGATTTCAGATAATTTGAAAAATTGGCAGAGTAGAAAAAATGTATTGTAAACATGACGAGAATAAATGATTTGTGACATGAAAGAGAGAAAAGATGAATTAATCTATTTTGAATACCTATTGAGATCTCTAAGCAGAATGAAAAAGTTCATCGTTGTTTCTCCAACTGACGAGGTATATTTCTTCTATTTTAAGAGTTAAATTTGTTTGTCTTTCAGTTGACAGCTAGTTATAGGCGAAAAGCTTTTACCCTGATGATTTACAGAACTGCTAAAATGTCTATGTGCAATTCCACAGAGAATCGTAATGGACTTCAGTAGTATAAAAGTATGAAAGATGATTCTGTACCTTTAATATATTATACTTACTTGGTTGGGTCATATAACATTTAAAATAGAGAATGGGGAGAGAGGCTGAAAATCTTCATTTTGGTGTAGCCTTTGCTACTTGACTAGACGTGTGACATAGAGCAAGTTATTTCATCAACTCTCAAACTGTTCTCTCTCTATTTGATGGTACTGAATTTCAGCAGAAAAAAATGATGCACATAAGAGGCATGTACTTTAAAATATGTCATATTTATACAGACTATTTCAAATTGTAAATGTGTATATATGAGACCTGATTGATGTAGCTGAAGTAAAAATGCTATAAATAGAAGGTCATTTATGAATATCATGATAACCTTCACTGTAAATGTAAGGAAGCAAAAATAATGGAAAATTTTCCAAAGACTTAAAGCAGGATATAAAAGTGTAGAAGTGTTTGCTCAACTGTTAATTGTGAATAAATTTGTTTAATTTTCTCACAGTTGATTTTGTTTAATTAGGAGATCACATTAACTAACTTTGCAGTTCAACATCATTGCAAAGAGAAAAGAGGATCTTTGACATACTGTGTCTTTTCTACTAAAAAAATATATTTATTTAGTAAGTGGTTAGTAAACAGTACTCTGTTGCATTGTTTGCTCTGAAAGTAATACTTTTAAATTTCAGAATATAATAGCTTATCACAAAATAGAGATATACATATTGAGCCAATTTTTTAAAAAGTCAGTGCTAACATAGCATGAGGGAAATGTAATTCAACTAGAGAAATGAAAATTTACATTTTTATCTCTAAAACTGAACACTGATTCTCTGGAAATGATTTACATTAATAAAATCTGTCAAAATGTGTGAATATATGCAACATTTAGACAAATGTCACCATTATCTCTTGCTCAGACATGGTTTGAGGCCCATGTTCATCATGCTCTTTATTATATCATCCATGCATATTAAGTCTACAAATGACTTTCAGCTACTTACATACATAATCATAATATAGTGTCTGTGGCTTTATGGAGTCCCAGCATAACATTGCACATATCCTTTTTTCAACTTACTTTGTTCTTTTACAGTGAACAGATAGTTACACCAGAGATTTTTGAAGCAAATAATCAGTGTATATTTATTTAGCTTACAGTATCATATTACATGCTCATGGGTGGTCAAAAAAAGGCAAGCTGACAAACTTAGATAAAAAGATTGCTTGATTTCCTACGTATGCCTGTAATATGTGATTAGTTTTTTAAAGGTAAGTGTATTGAAGAATTTGTATAATAAATAGCACCCTACTTGATAGAAATTTGTTATTATCTCATTATGTAGGAGAGTGTCGGTTATACAATATTCTCTTTAGAATTACATGAAGACAATATACTCTTAAGCTTTGGCCATTGCTAATAGCCTGAATCAGATTAATTATAATCATTGTTCTGGCATTTCTGTTCATTGGGATCATTGATTACATTGCAAAAATGGAAGAAGCCATGAGAGTTTCCTCAGATTGTAATATGTGATCTTCCTAGGTGGTCAGTAGTAATGGAGATGACCTTGTTTAAAAGTGCAAATGGGCAATTTTGTGATAATTGCTAATCTTAATAGAGCTATTGTAGTGAGATGTACGTAGGCTTGTACAAGCCAAATAACTTACAATTTTTCCTGTTAGCCTTTGTAGAATCATTTTTATGAGATGTTTAAAGTTCTCTAGGTCAACTGGCACTCAGTGTAGGAATATCTTACACAACAATACCTTCATTTACCCAGTTCTACTTCAGTAATTTTTACTCTTCTTGAAAATAAACCTGTACAATTATAGACAACTTTGACTGACATGTTATCATGTTAGCCAAAGAAGTCAGTATTTTCTACAGTAACTGGAGTGATTGAAACTTATGACCTTGTTCACTCACTGTGCAAAACTTCTGTTTCTGTGAAAACTGCCTCTGTCACATCCAAAGGAAGACTCCAGCATCTGTTTCTACTCTATGACCCACCATCACCAACTGAATTTCACTGGTTCAGGAGTGGACTCCTGGGTCAATATGGGCCCCAGTGTTAACTTAGACCTAGGCTACCTTGCTTTGACCCTAGATTCTGTTCTCTGGTTTTCTCTCTCCTCTTTTCCCATGTTCCCTCTTCTTCTGCAACTCTTTCTCCTTTGAACCTTGACTAACACAATGCTGATGGCTTACAGATAGAATTGGACCAATGATCAGAAACAAGAGACATCAAAACCTAGAAAATTCAATTGTTCCAACCACAATTTGAATACACATTAAAGATGTGGAAAACTACCACCTGAGCTAGACCTCATACCCCTCACTTCACCTCATTCTGTGAAAACACCAATCCAGCTCCTGAGGAAATAAGCTGGTCTCCATACTTCTAACTGTGCAATCCGCTGAATAAAGTCATTAATCTCTATTTAGGTAAGACTAACTTGTTTTTAAATTTTCAAAATGATTCTATTATCTGTGAATTCTGGACAGGATCATAAAAAGACTAATCTCAAGAAAAGTCTTTTTTATTTAGTGGAGCAGGTGTAAACTTGGGGGTCAAGAATGCCATGCATTTAGAGAAGCAAATAAAAGGAAAGGGTTAAGAAAAGTGAGAGATTGAGAATGAACAGATACAGGAATATCTGAGCTGCTTTGATTTTTTTAAGTGAGGTCTCTGTTTGCTTTGGCTCTTACCATTATTTAGTCCAGGTTATCTGCTTTTCTTGGATATTAAGAGGAATGCTTTTTCTACATATATCCTTGCATGCCTTGATTAAGCTAATTTGAAGTGCTTCAATTTTCAAAATCAAAAGTAACTTAACAGACACAGTTTTGAAAAGATAAACTGCATCCTTTTTTTTTTTCTCTTTATGATAAATATTGATGAGTGCTTACATAGAAAAGGCTTATGAGAGCCCACCCTCCCAAAAAAGACTATTATTATACACATGTTTCAGGACAATACATTTCAAGACTTTATTATTTAAAAACTTGTAATAATTGATAAGATAGATAATGGATCTAAGTTGCATTGATGAGGATTAACTGTGTAACTGTAACTCAAAAAACAGCATGAGTTCCATGATGACAGTGATATTCCTGATTTGGTTTACATGAATTGCACACATGTTGGTAATCAATGCTATTTGTTTAATCAATAAACGAACAACTATACAAGGGCATGCAAAAATATTCTTGAGACTACAGACTAGATCCTCTGAATTGAAATGAGATGATACTTCTAATTAGCCCTTGGATAAGTAAATAAGAAACTTTGTTTACATGGAAGTCATTTAAATATTGTTTTAAAATATCTTCCACACAACTAGAACTTTCAAATTTAGCATATCAGTGACTCAGTGTTAAAATTTATCAAAATACAACCTATTGAAGACTAGGACTATTGGTAGCATTAAATATAGAAATTTTCAATGATGTACTGAAAAACAGAAATGTTTCAATGTTTTCTGATTTTATCACTTTGATATATTATTTGAGATATATATATCCTGTCCTGCCCTGCTATAGGTCCTTTTCTGTATGTTGGGGAAAGACCTACAACAAGATGATATATTTCCCTTTATGTACCTTCTATTTAGGTGGGCAATATAAAAGTGAACAAATACATATATTCTAAGAATTTATTTAATAAATTAAAGTGTATGTATTTAGAAGTGCTTGTGCTGAGTGTCAAAGTGGGTGCCCCTGATCCATGGCTTTGCTCATTAGAACTGTATCATTTATTGAGTAGATACATAACATTTTAGGCCAACAAGAAAAGAAAAAAAAGCATATATATATATAAGCATTCAGGATAGAAAGACTGAAATGACCTTCTGGGAACATAAAACAGTTTGATCTGATGTGAGTTTCACATACATTTAGAGACATAATATTAATAAAGCTAATAATGACACTGGAATAACTACTAGTCTGCTCAGAATACCATAACATAATACCACAAGCTGGGTGGTGTACACACATACATTGATTTCTCATACGACTGGAGGTTGGAAAGTCCAGATAAAGATGATAGAAAATTTGGTTCCTTGTAAGAACTGTCTTCTTGCAGTAAGCTCACATTTGAAATATATATCCTCTTTGCTCAGTGTGTGTGCTTGAGAGAGTGACAGAGAGAGAGAGATGGTGGGGGGGCTCTTTTTCTTCTAATGAGTCCACTAGTCCTATGAGGTTAGAGCCTCACACTAACAACCTCATTCTAACTCAATTTCCTCTTAAAGGCTCTATCTCCCAAGAAGTCACATTAAAGGTTAGAACTTTAACATATGAATTTGGGGGAATACAATTTAGTCCATGGCATAGGGATTCTGGTAAACATGTCATGTGAACAATTCATTTAAATGATCTCAACGTTTCTATCTGGTAGGCATTATTATCCCCATTTAAGTGTTATTTTAATGTTCTGGGCCAAGGGGAATAGCAGTATTTTTCTTTGGGAAAGAAGAGAGGTAGTGGGATCTATCAGAGGAAGAAACATAAAACAAGCAAGTCAAAGATGTGAGCTAAGCAGGATAACTCCAAGGACATTCTGAGGCATCAAGACTACTTGAAAAGGTAGAATAGATATATTGATATTACGTAGTATACATTTTGAAAATGAGACTATAACAAAGCATTTAGCCATGGTTTACATAAATCCTTCCTTGATACACAGGTAGTAAAAGAGTCACCCATATATGAAGTTTAGAGGTAATACGAGGAAATTGAAACATGTTACCTAAGGATGGCCTCGTCGTTCCCATACCCTTCTTAGAACCGCTGATGCAGGCTTCGGAAGCCAGTCTGCAGCAGAAGCCACTATGTAAACCTGCTGAATTAATGGCCCAGAGAGCTGTGAACAAGGACTTCTCAGTGATCCTTCTCAGGCTCATTTTACCACGAGAGCAAGTCACTTGCCAAGGAAAGAATGTGAGTGAAAAGAGCAACATGCCGGGGAATAGGAAATAAAAATGTCACCCAAGTTGAATACAGTGAGTCAATGGATTCCAATAATTGAAAAAATTCTAAAGATTGTATTGACTTGGTCAGTCCTAAATTCAGCTAGAAAACTTGGTTTAGTCAATAAAGCAAGTAGTTAGAATAGCCATGTGAGTGGTCACTGTGAACATCCTATTATGAATGAGTATCAGTTTATTATATCATAAATGAAATTGTAGAGTTATTTGATTTGACTATTTTACTTTTATTTATTATTTTTTAATTTATTTTTTGTATCCTCTCTCAAGGACATTTTTCCATTTTTTGTTCAGAAAAGAGTGGGAGGAAGAGAGAGAGAGAGAGAAACATTGACGTGAAAGGGACACATTGAGTGGTTGCCACTGCACGACCCAACCAGTGTCAGGGTCAAACCGCAACCAAGGCATGTGCCCTTAACGGGAACTGAACCTGGGTCTCTCTGGACCACAGGCCAATGCTCTAACCACTGAGAAAACTGGCCAGGGCTATTTTACTTTTAAAATAATCTCTGAATATTAAAGCCTATAACCCTCTTTCTATCCCATACTTTTATTGATCCCACTATATAATTTTAACTTAAATTTAAAAGCCAAACACTAACACCACCTAAAAATCAAGCAATGTTTTGATACCCCCTGTGTACCCCAAGAACATGTACCTGGGTTGCAGGCTTGATCCCAAGTTGTGGTCAGGAAGCATGTGGGCAGCAACCAATCAATGTGTCACTTTCACATCAATCTCTCTCTCTCTCTCTGACTCCTTTCTTTCCTCCCTTCTCCTCTCTCTAAAAAAATCAATGGAAAAAAAAATCCTTGGGTGGGGATTAACAACAACAACAACAAAAAAAAACAGCAATTAGGTCATATTGCCCTCTCATTGAACCCCTTTAGTAAGTTTCTACTACACATACAGTAGCATGGCATCCAAAGCTCTTTGTCTGCAAGGCCATGCATGACCCACACTTGACTTCTGTGTTTCCATCTTTTTGCATTCTCCCTCATGCTTACCCACTCACTAGAGCATTCAGGTCCTAAATATACATGATCTTGTCTGACTCAAGCCCTCTGCATATGTTTTTCTACTCTGTAGAACCGCTTCCTTTCTCACACCAATGAACCTTCCAAAGAATGCACTCTGCTGGGTATCATCCATTTAACTATCCCATTATTTACTGTTTAATTGTACACGTCACAATTTGCTTAATAATTGGTACATAGAAGTACTCAAAAACATGTGTTGAATAAATCAGTAGATAGTTTGTTAGTTTGGGGTATATATTCCAATCATTAGGACAGGGTCTCTGGTTTCCTGAAGCTTTCCTTCTCTCTAGTATGTATAACAGCTTTCTACAAAGATAGATGGAATGAACCAAACACTGTGACACAAAGCAGACTGCAATGGAGGTTGAGGTAGATAAGATATCAAGCATAGCATGGAGATAAAACATTTCTTCAGGAGTACATTAAAACAGGCTTAGGTAGCCTGTGCTAATAAACTAACTCATAGATATAAGAGGTTTAATACATTAAAGCTTAACTTACAACAAGTTGGCAGTATGTTTGGGGCATTCTAGGAGAAAATTTTTCCACGGAATAACTCTAGATGGAGCTTAATTCGGCTCTGCCATCTCAACACATGCCTTCCAAGTTACTGATGTAGAGGAAGAAAGTTATTGAACACATCACTCTGACTTACTACTCATTGGCCAGAAATAGTCAAGTAATCCCATCCAGCTGCAAAAAAGCCTGGGAGTTGGGTGGTGGCACATGGATCTTCTATGATCTGTAAATGTTTCAGCTGCCCTGGGAGGTGATTTTTAAGTATTAGGGTAAAGTAAATCTATTAACCAAGTGAAGAGTCAATGGTGATTGAAATTATTCTGAATTGAAAATATGATATTACTATCCTCAAAATTAGGCTATGCAGTAGCCACAGATATAAAAGATAATTGTGCACCTCTCTGGCATACTGTATTCTAGTATTTTGTCCTTTTTCCTTCCAAAATGTTTCACCTACTATATCACAATAACCCTTTAAGCCTGCTCTGTAAAACTGTGTATGCCCCTTTGGCTCCATTTTAAATTTAAAAACTAGCAGAGTATATCCTTCATTGAACGACATGCATTTTTCTCACTTAAAAAGACACTGAATGACTTTAAAAATCTAGTGAAAATAAAACTACTCAACTTCAGCAACATAAAACATCATTGTCGTATAAAAGCACTTTTACATTAGGTGAAAAGTTGACATAGGTGGAGCCATTTTAGATTAGAGCCAGAGCAGCCACTGCGGGGGAACTGCTGTGTATGTCTCATTCCCTTAACCTTCGGGATGTTTGAACTGAGCAAAATTACCTTTGGACTGGGCTAAATCAACAGTGTCTTACCACTGTAAAACTAACTGGAAAGCAGACTGATGATTATGTACATGCTTTGAATCAGTAACCAGCCATGTATAGCTAAAGAGTAAACTAATTTGTTAACAAATAGAAATACTTTTCTTTTATTCTTGTAATTATTCCCCTTTTTTCCTCATAAAACCACCTTGCCTTCAGCCTGTACTCGAGACACAATTTGAGTTTCTGCCTGAGTCTGTGATCCCAAACTGCAATTCTGTGATCTCTTTAAATGCTGTCGACTCTCATTTAGGTTAACAATTAGTAAACAGAAAATCCAAATGCATGCATTGTTTTGTGCCATACTATATTATTTTAGATTTTAAAAATACTTTTAATTGGACATTTACATCAATTATTCTATTTTATCTTTATAAAAATTCAGCTAAAAAATGGAAAGGAACATGTGTGTACTGAGTAAATAGTTACTAACAGTTTCCTGCCATCTAATTGTTTCCTAATCTCTCCCCCCAAAAAACAAAAAAAACACCCCATTGACTCAGCTATGAAGACTGAGATTAAAACAGAAACGAAAATAAAACACTACCACAACATACTTGACTGTTGATGCATACATGAAAAGAGGCAGAAAAAAAAAATCACCACCAGTTTTAAAGGTTATATTTCATTGAATTTAGAATTCTCAGAATCTAGACTGTACAAAATGAATAACACATGTTTGACCTTGGCTCACAGATAATACAAATTTTTAACCCAAGGAGGGTTCTTTCTTGAGTCTTTATATTGATTAATTGATAAATATCACAGATAGAAAGACAGATAAATATAAACACTATCTATTATAGACGTAAACATTATATGCAATGTTTATATCTAGCTCTATAAAAAGAAATATATTCTTAGAATTATTGATACGAAGCATAAAATTTCTATAGCCTAAGGAAAGGAAAGGATGGCATTGTTGTAATAAGTACATCTTGACTTCCAATTGTATGTTAAGTGCAAGGGATTCAATTTTGAGAAAGGTGGACCTGTTCTTTGCTAATCAAGACGTTACATCTCAAGGAAGAGATAAAAGTATGCAAAGGAGGACTCCCAGTGCAAAGCGCTGAGAGCAGAAGTTCAAGGTGCAATGGAGCACACAGGAGAGGTGCGTAGTCTTACCACGCTGGGTCAGGGGAGAACACAGTAGAAAGAAGGGAGAGTTTCCCCCAAACCTTTCTATTGTTAAAATAAACATTTTTACCATGTTCCTTGAGATTATATGTAATGAACATCTTATTTCAAAAAAAAGAGGACAGGTTGATTCAATTTTTAAATTTTTTAATAACAAAAAGAATTATAATTTTATAATGAGTATAAATGCAGAAATTTTAGAAATATTTTTTCCTGCCAATGCACTGGGATATCTAAATTCTGTGAGTGAAATGTAGTAATTTACATGCTTCAGGAAATTTTCTCAGGTGTGGTCTCAGCAATAAAGAGTAAAATAAGCGAGGTCTATTGGACAATCAAGTCTATTGTCTGAGATATGGTTTCATCACAATTATTTACATACATGTTTGAACTTTTTCACAGCAGTTTTCTAGCTCGTGATTTTCTGTTATCTCAGTTTTACCAGATAAAGAAAGACAAAACCTTCTTCCAATATGTTGCAGATGTGTTATTCATAGAGAAGCAGACACTAAAGTTTCAGATGAGTCAGTTACATGAAACCTCTTATTTCTATGTCCATTTGAGAAGAGATTGATTCGCTGTAAACATCAATTTGGATTTGCTCTAAATAAAAATATCTACTTAAATGTTCATGGTTATGTGAAAGAAAGATAATGCCTTTGTAATAATTTTAATTCAAGAATGATATTATTGCTGTATTATAATAATAATTATTATTACTATTATGAATGACCATTCTTCTGCAGACAAAATTAACAGGGATGGATATTAAAACCCAAGGATGAAGGAAGAGGGAGAACACTAAGAGCCAGGTAAAATAGTACCTATCGGTAGATAAAGTGGCAAGAATATTTGCCCACTTCCCACCCGATACACAGCCCACCTATGCCCACACTACTTTGCATAAATCTCTGGATGTTCCCTCTGCTCCACTTACCACAATTTGTAATTATAAACCTGTGTGATAGTTTGATTAATAACACTGTCCTTCCTAGCATCTATGAATTTTTTCCAACTTGTCTGGAGCATTGTAAATCCTCAATATATATTTAAATAAAGTCACTGAATAAAAGATTAGAAAATGACTTCATAAGTTAATAGAATTTTGATTATTTCTCAAGAGTAAAAATGCGCTCCCCCCCCATCTCATAAAGGAGAATATAGATGCATAATGTGTTTGCAAGTGCCTGTGGAAAGAAAATGCCAGGTTAGGAACTGGGCAGACACAGGACCTACACTAGAGATCCCGCAAGATCAAGATTCCTGCTCTCTCTAACTCATGACATTGATGTATAAACGATAATTTTCTAATATCACTCTTTTGCATAGAAAGTACATTATTACTTACATATAATGTACAGACTGGCTAAGATAAAGTAAGCCTTATAGAAAATCAAACTTTAATAGTTAAACAATAATTTACTTTAACTTTAGAGGAACTTTTCAGGGGAAAAAAATAAGTTAATTTCGAATTTTTCAAATGGGTAAGAAAAATGTGTTATAAAAGTTAAAGACAAGTTATGAAAATTATATTGGAGGCTAGACTATCACTCTTGATATAGGTCACTTTAATAACATATAACATTTTATGTTCTGAATAAGCAAATATCAGATAATTCATATAAACATCCCATATCTGCTTATGTGTAATTGTCCACGAGTATTTCCATCCCTGGCTACACTGCATTATAGGTGCAGAAAAGGTCAGTCTTTATTCTCTAAAAGTGTTTTGAATCTTGTGGAAAATTGAAGTGATTTGGAATTGCAGTGTTTTTCTTTGGTGCACAAAGACCTAGTCAAATAGCAGAAAAAAGGAGAAAGGCCATGTTATTAGTCATCAGCAGATCAAGGGTAAATATCCAATTTATATAAATTATTAGAAGCATTAACCTTGGGTAGGTAAGTTTAATTTTCTGGCCTTAGTCATATTATATGACATAATATTAACTGCCCTACCAACATCCAATCTTATGGAGAGCAGTAAAGAACAGGAAATATGTTAACTGTGGAAACTGTTCAAGAACTACATAATATTTACAGTTTTATTATTTAATACAATGCAAACAGCAAATGTAATAGGGATAAAATGTATCTATAACTCAGTTATCAACAGAAAATCTGATGACCAACTGTCAGGTGTTCTAGATTTGACCTCAATTCAGAATTAAATATTGCTGGGGAAAAAAGGTTTAATTTATGAAAGGTTTTACTTTATTTTATTTTATTTCATTTGTATTTAGAACACGGACTCACACACATGTACACACCCCAGAAGAAGATTCTAAAAATGATCTTGATTTAACATTATGGGAAACTAAAACCTTTTAAATATTCTGAAAGGAAACTTGACCACCGTTTCAGCCCTTCCCTATACTCATGACTCCTGTAACACTATGCAAACCCCAGCTACCAGAATTTTTAGGGTTACATGAGAATCGAATCCCCTTTTGAATTTTCAGAAATCTGTTGTTTGGTTCTGAGTATCTACCATTTCTATCAATTAAGGTTAAACTAGTAAAAATACCTATTTTTGGATAGAGGCAGCTGGCATCGACATATAAGGGTCATTAACTGGGTTCTATTACGCATTTGTGGGGGGAAAAACACACAGTACCTTAGATGGTCTGATCGGTGCACTGAACTAATAATGGAAATGCTTTTTACTCTGGCTTACTGTTTATGAGTTGATGCATGTGCTCTTATCGGAGAAAAATACCAATTTTTGAGCCTTGGCTTACTACTCCAAACTGCCTATTGCGTATGGTGATTGAATGCTAAGAATCATGGACATGATGAAGATGAAAGCTGTAAAGAATTACATATTGGTGCATCCAAGGGCTATAGGCAGAATTGTTGGACAATAACAGGATTTATTTCCAATATAGTATGATAATGATCATATTAGGAGCTTGTTCAAGATAGAGTCTTGTCAAAACCCAGGAAATGGGAAACCATTTCAGAGTGCCATAAGTTAGAAAACATTTTCTCTAGTGGATAGTCATTTATGCAAAGGCACAGGGATGGAGTTCTGTTGTTAGGTTCATTTTAGAGATTGTTTGCTGTTGTTGAGTTATTTTAGAATAATGACTGCATGTAGATTTTGAGAGTCATGACATTGCTAATGAGCCTTATGTATACAGGGCATATTTCTTTGTCATCTGGAAAAGGAAAATATTATTAGCCTTCAGGGGCTGTAAAATTTAATCAAGCTTTAATTGATGTTTTAAGGCCCTATAAAATTTCCCTTAATCAAGATTTCATGTGACAGTTAGTAATAGATTTTTCTGAACTAGTACTCCCAGACAAATATACCAAATGACAGCTTTGAGATAACTCATTGCTTTGATTTAATAGTTATTTTTTTCTAATCTAAGAGAATTTTATTTTTAATAATTTAGGAAATGAATATTGAATTTAGAGAGGGATTATGAGAGAGAATTTAATATTTACCTGTAATCCTCACTTATAATTTTTGTTATTGAACTCTAAAGTTGAGAATAGATAAAATTAAGACTACAAAAAACTGAATTTGGGACGTTGGATCAACACAAATAAATCATATATTAACACAGACATAAAAGATAAAAATACCTGGAAACCATTATCTTGAAAGTCAAACCCAGTACGGTAAACAAAATAATGCTCTCACTCTCTTTTTCTTCTAAAAATGCCCGCATCTGAATCCCTAGAATCTGTTACCTTGTTACTTTAACTACACCCTGAATAGGTTACCTACTTGGCAAAAGACTCTTTTACAGAGGTGATTAAATTAAACATTTTGAGATGAAGAGATTATTTTAGATGACCATGGTGGGATCAAAGTAAACAGAAGTTTCCTAAATAGAGTCGAAGAAGATGACTGTGGAAGAGTAGAATCAGACAGAATCTGAGAAAGAATGCAGGCTACTGATGGATGATTATAGCTAAATGCCAAGGCATGTAGACTGCTCCTAAAATCTCAGGGAAACCGATTCTCCCTGGAGCTTCTGGATGAAATGCTGTCCTCCAAGCACCTTGGATGAGATTCATGCTAGACTTGTTACACAAAATTGTAAGATATTAAATTTACATTTTTTTAAGCCAAATTTGTGGTAATTTGTAACAGCAGCCACAGAAAACTGAAACACTCTTAGACACTACCCAGTGTAAACATAACTGCATGCCTAACCAGAATTTCAATATTATAAACAACGTTGAGAAAACGAGTAGCTGTTTACCTGTTCAAATAGTGTAGCTACCCTGAATTGAAAATCAAACCAAATTCATCACCTATTTAATAAAAATGTTTACTTTGCAACTCAATGGCAATTTAGCAAATAGTTAAGCTAAAAGTGGCCCAATGGTACAGCAGTTCTGGAAAGTGGAAAGACCCCTGAGTCGCCAATCAAACATTTCCATCCTCATCCTGACCCCAGTCACTAGCACTATGAACTCGGAAAGGCCATTTAACTTTCTTAGTGCTGGTTTTCTTAAATCTGTAAGGTGGGTGTATTACCCTGAAGAATCAAAGTAGGTGTGAAAACCTGGAAGAGTGGCACATGGTTGAAAGATGTTAGACACCATAGTGTGAGACATTTTTACACCAAATCTGATTCACAAAACCCTCTGCACTCACTCAAAGAAAAATTTTTTTCTTATGGTTCACCCTCATTTACTTTTTCTTTTACTTTGGGAAGCAGAAAATTGGTTTCTTTCATATTGGAAATATTCCCCCAAACTTTACAATATCTCATCATTTTTGTCATGCATTTTTACGAAGGTGCTAGAAATAGACTTGGTTAAATGTTGGAGACCCACCTGTTCAGATGCGTAAGCAAAAAAGAAATGATGTCTGAGGATCTCTTTAGGAATAGCTGCTGTCACTGTAGCCCCTTCTGAGCTGTTTTCTGGCATCTCCCCAGCAACTTTAAGCCCAATTCCTGGGAACATGTACTACTCAGGCACAATCCACAGATCTTTCTGCTCAATAATGTCTAACATTTAAGCAACCTGACCCAAGCCTTTTGTCTATATGTTAATGCAAGTATCAATGAAAATTTGAAATCTAAAAGTAAAGACTTGGGAGAAGTGGCTATTCAGGGCTCTGGAAGGGGGTAGTAAAGGGTGAAGGGGGTCAAATATATGGTGACCAAAGAAGATTTCACTTTGATTGGTGGGCAGAGAATGCACCATATAGATGCTGTATCATAGAAATGTACATGTAAAAGCTATATAACCTTATTAACATCACCCCAATGCATTTAATTTTTAAAAACTTACATAAAAAATGTAATGAGGAAACACAAATAAAACAGAAAATCTTTTCTTAAAAAAGATAATAAAAGTTAAGACTTCCCACTCTTTGGCCTAGCTATTCATCAAACTTTTATTCAGTATACCTTTGTGGCAAGCACTTGGTCATGTAAAAGAAATGCAAAATTGAATTCCTACTACATGTAGAAGCTTGTGTCCACTTCCAATTTTCAACTGCCCTGGTGTGCTGTTGACATCCAAATCTCTGTCTCTGAGTCTAACCACTTCTTTGAAGTAAAGTTAACACATTGGACTTCTGACTGGTCTCATAATAAAACAAACGTATCTAAAGTTATTCTCTTCATTTCATTTATATTTTAACAACTCAATATTCTTCTAACATTTTCTCTTTTGATTGATGGCAGGCTAGTGTATGAGAAATGGTCACACTGAATGCCTCTGAGCTATAACTAGTGTAGTAATGAATATAGGATATGATAGATATTTTGTGTTTTATCCCTACCATCTCCTTCCTCTGAGAGACTTTTTATTTCCCTCTTTATATAAATATCAATCTGGGGAAAATTACCAATTAGGATACCCTTGTGTTCAGGGTAATTATATGAAACAAGATAGATAAATCATTGTACCCATTCTCCCTGGACACACATTGCTCATGAGAGGAAACCTAGATCTGGCAAGAAAGAAGGTCTTTTTCTCTCTCATTATCTGGCTAAAGTGAATATGTAATAAATTGATTGTAGTTATTGTTTTCAACTTTAGAGACTATGATCTAAGAGAATAAAGCCATATTTTAAAAAGAAAGAGTACTGATGATTCTTGAAATGTTTAATACATTCTTGATTGTTTGAGGAATATGCTTTTAGTTTAAAATATAGTCATAGGAAATTTTTCCTGGTGAAAGAGTGAGCTGTTGATCACGGATGACAACATAGTCAAAGGAAAAAATATTGATAAATATAAAAATATTGCATAAAATAGAAGAAGATTAAGTAATTGAAGACAGGAAGAGAGAAGAAATATATGAGTAGAATCAAGAAGAAAGAGCATATATTATTACATGGAAGCATTTAGGTTAACATGACAACTAACCCAAATTTTTCAGAGCATAGAAGACAAACAAATAACAAACCTTTATAGAACATATTTATAAAAGTTTCAGAACTACTTCAGACAGAGGTAGTCAGGACATTATGCAAATAATAGTAAGGACCATGGAAAAAGGAATGACAGCCCAGCATAGAACTGTGGTATGAATGGCCTGTACAAGAATGAAGATCTGTGTATCTAGGAGAAAGATGAATCTATTAATATTCCCAACACACTATAATTTTCCTTTATTTATGAGTTATACATATGAAATATACAATTTATAGCTTGTTGCTTATATTCATGGTTAAATTAATTTTATAGTAATTTGCATATAATTCTCATTACAGAGTATGGATTCAATCCTTGTCAACAAATTCTTAGGTTTAGTAAATTTATGAAGGATTCCTGGCTGGTATTGATACATAGATATGCTGGAGTTAATATATACATATGCTGGGAATTAGTGGTCCATATCTATTACCAACATAACTGTGGTACCAGAACTAGCTACTCATACAAAATTATATTTAAAAAATATTTATATTGATTAAACCTTATGTCATTGCACAACTATATACCAAAATATGCTAACCAGTAATTCTGTTTCTTTGCCCATCTTCTTCACCCAAGTTCAGCTGCTTTTAATTCTAAAATATATCTCTAATTTGTACTTTTCTTTCCATGCTAACTGCTGATGTCTTAGGTCAAGCCCTGGTGTCTGTGCCAAACTCTTCATGAATTCCCTTCCTCAAGTTCAATGCACATTCAATGTACCTCTATGTTCTGTGACAGGAACATAGAGGTACAAACAAAATGAAAATGTGATCATTTCCCTCCTTTGTTTTAAACCCTCTAGAAAATGAACCTTATTGTGTACTGAATAACCCCATAAGGTTATTCATTTGGTACACTTTCACATCTAAATATTTCTTTTTCCTCCTAAGCTCTTCATCTGTGCTCCCCAGGTGCTCTAAACATCTTAGAGCTTCAGTGAAGGTCCACATCAATCTGTGCACCCATGCTTTGCAGACCCAGCTTCCTTTGTTGTATCTCCACTTCTTTCCTGTCTCCTACAAGTTGATACAAATGTGGAGTTTCCATTACCAAAACTTTACATCAGTTATTACCTAACACACAAAACCTGGCTGTGTTTTTTCCAACCTCTCCTTTCCACCTACTTTTTCAGCTCCCTAGACTCTCACCATTGTATTGGAGTTAACCACTCATTTCTATAGCACACATGTAACTTATGTTTGCATAATTTTCAACCTTTTGTATTATGTTCATATAATTTCAAATATGTTTGATTTTGAGCTATTTATGATATGTCACTGTCTAAAACACAACGTGACACATAGTGGGGGGGGGGTCACAAAGATTTGTTTACTTAAATGCAACAAATCTAGTAATCTGCTGGCTAGGAGGTAATTTTCTAATAGAAAACTCCAGTTGAACTTTTTTTGTCTATTTCAGCAGTTAAGCACTTCCAAACAACCATTACATGATTTTCTACTTGCCAGTCAGTTCATCTGCTATCCAATTTCACCCTTTTAGGCTGCACGCACCTGGAATTAATTTAGTCTTGGATTACAGTGACACTTTCAAACTCTTTTCTGTGGAACATTATGAGCAATTGAGGAAATTACAGTCTGTTCTCAATAATGGTATTCCATGGAGAGTTTCTGAGAAAGCTGAAAATTGGGAACTTAAAATTCCCTAGTGAGAGTTCAACCATGAAACTTGTAAATATTGTGAGAACTTCACCTACCCTATGTGCACTGATCTTAAAATTAACATCTAAGAGGCAATTGTACCACTAGCCAGTGTTTTGTTGAACTATAAGGTAATGTTTCTACAAGTATGAGTATTGGGAGGTCTATATCTGATCCATGAGGGTTTCCTGTTAAAAATGTAGATTTCCATATCCTACCCAAAACTTACTTATGCTCTGTCAGGAGGGAATCTGAAAATCTGATTTTTTTTCTATCTTCACTCAAGGACATTTTTCCATTTTTTGTTCAGACAGAGTGGGAGGGAGAGAGAGGAAGAGAGAGAGAGAAACATCGACATGAAAGGGACACATCGAGTAGTTGCCTCCCGCAAGACCCAATCAAGGCCTGGGACAAACTGCAAACGAGATATGTGCCCTTAGCGGGAACCAAACCCGGGCCTCTCTGGACCACAGACCGACGGTCTAACCACTGAACAAAACTGGCCAGGGCTGATTTTTTTTCTTCTTATAACAGTTACTCCAAGCAATTAATAAACCTGAATAACTCCTGCTATAATAAAACCTGACAGATCAGCTGGTGTGGCTCAGTGGTTGAGAATCAACCCATGCACCAAGAGGTTGCCGGTTCGATTCCCAGTCAGAGCACATGCCCAGGTTGTGGGCCTAGTCCCCAGTAGGGGGCATGCAGGAGTTGGCCAATTAATGTTTTCTCTCATTGATGTTTCTGTCTCTCTCACCCTCTCTCTTTCTAAAATCAATAACGAAAAAAAAAATGCTCTTAAAAAAATCACCTGACAGCTGTTGTAGAGACATGGATGACTTCTCCTGAAAATGGACTCATCTGGGATTGAAGTCTCCCACAGCTCCACTCATGGTAATATTTGAATGCTCTATCTCTATGCTTGTTATATAGGAGGCACTTAAGAGTTGTAGTGACTATTTTTCTATACTATGTCAAAGTCAATTCTAGGAGAAACTCAGAGTCCAAGTAATAGTCTTTAAAAAAAAACTGTATTGAGTTACCATTTTAAATGAAATACAATATTTCCATTCTATAAATAACTATCCAAGATCACTATATATAGTATACAGTAAATCCTACATAATTGCAAAGACATAGATGAAACTATTCTCACTTTTTGATTGTTGTTGTTAGATCAAATCAATATGATTCATTTCAAAAAAGTAGGGGCTAAGCTACTCCACTTACAAGAGAAGTTGACCTTGGCTACCCTACACAATTTTTCTAAGTGTCACTTTTGTAATTTCTGCAACAATCATACTCATGAGACAAGATACAAATTATTAAAGTAAAAAGTGCTTCTAATCTTGCCCTTCTATTACCTTCTAAAAATGATTGACTTCGGTCACTTCAGTTTTTTCTTCTCCCTTTATCTTAAGTATGACTCAAATTGGAAAACTTACTGGGCATTTCTAATCAAACAAAAAGAAGAGGAAGGAAGAATGGTGGAAGAGAACAAGAACTGGAAACCACATTTTAGAGATTGGGTAGGGTGTGGTTTAAGAAGAGATATTTGGGGAAAGCACTTAGATGATATGAGGGAGAAACTACTAAGACTTTACTATTACTTGGGGATTATAGGATGCATTTATTGTATCCAAAAGTAAAGGATTGGAACATTTTCAAACTTCTTTTATCATGTGGGATATTTTCTTTTAACTACAGTCTTGCTCTGGGATTTAAACAGTGGGTCACAGCTTCATGGGTTTCACAACCTCTTGCTTAAAAGTCTTGTGAGTAAAGGAAGCAATGTGTGAAAAGCCTTCAGAACTTTGCCCTGTGCAGAGCACAAGTACAATTCAGCAATGGTATCTATTAAAGTTGTTTTCCTTCGATTTTTCTCCCATTCCCATAATCTTGTTAAAAGTGTATTTCTACTACATTGTTCCCTCATATACACACAACGTTAAAGGAATAGGAGTTTGTTGCTATTTTATTTTACAATGTATTGGTTTCACTTCAATGAGTATAATTGGCAACCTAGAGCTCTATGTGATTATCTTCTTTCAGCCATATTTCACAAAATATTGTTTGTGACTATTTTCTTAGAAATCATTCACCTGTGACAGCCCACCCAGCCTCTTTCTAATGCCCTTCTATTCATGAGGCCACTTGACCAGTTCTGTGGAGAAACAGACCTGAAATTTAATTTGGACTACTTTTGTGCTAACACACCGAAGTGCTGCATTGGCTTGTCTGTGTCACTCCCTCTGCTCCCTCGTAAGACAAGAAAATAACAAATTTTACTCATTTTATTTCTATTTGAAAGATATGTTATTCCATAACCATCCAAAAATTGTATGCAAAAGTTGTTTTGACAAACGGTATACGCATTAGTTTCTTTTCACATAACTTTTATTGTCAAGCTTTACGGGATCTCTTTCTCAGGTAAAATAGACATTTATGACTATTGTTCAATGTATCTTAAAGTTTGTTGGAGCAAGGAAATTAGTTTTTAAACATTT
Source organism: Molossus molossus (assembly GCF_014108415.1). Lineage (NCBI taxonomy): Eukaryota > Metazoa > Chordata > Mammalia > Chiroptera > Molossidae > Molossus > Molossus molossus. The sequence continues at coordinate 22,669,305 of NW_023425366.1, read as the reverse complement.
TATCATGAAAGTAAGCAAAAAAATAACATTAATAGCGTGAAATCTAACCAAGGGACTATTCAAAGCAGAGTTCAAAACCTCTTAGGAATATACCATTGTATATTTTGCCATCCAATGTTTATGAAGCAAGAATGTTTATATCATATTTTAAAATGAATACTTGAAAATTTTCTTATCTCTAATATATTTATTTAATGATTATATACTTTAGTTTTGTGGTTGTTTTTGTTTTTTTTTTCTTCATTTAAGAGACCTGAGAATCTCAGTTATTGGGAAAAGAAAGCATACCCGATAACTGAAGGAGAACGTCTGAAGTACCACTCTGCATTGCTGACTTGTCTAGAAGTGTTTGGAGTGTTGTCTTATAGGGTTTGCTACTCTGAAGCTCTTCATTTACCACTAAAACAAAAACTCCCTTGGATGTTCTTTACCTCGTAACTGAATAATTGCGATGTTCTTCTTCACGGACTAGATTAACATATGTCTTAAGGTACAGCCTATTCAACATCATCTCTTTATCTCCTTGAAAGTGACATCATGAGAATGAATAATAAGCGTAATTCTCTCTGCCTCCCAGAACTCTTCACCAACAGCCTGGGCTCATTTGGGACCTGCTTTACTCTGTTAACATGCCTTATGTGTCAGAAAGCATATTAAACACTGTCAAATGTTATCCTGTCTAGGCAGGCACATTACCCACTATTCTGGTTAGAAAGACCTCTTTTTGGACCCTGGCACCCCAATTTTATGACCTATCCAGGGCAAATAACAGAAGTTCTCTATGTCTCCATTTTTTACCCTTTATATGCAGAAAATAATAGCACTCCACTCTTGGGGGTGCTGAAAGTATTAATGAAATCTTGAATACTTCCTACAGAGAAGTCAGAAAATATTAAAGTCTGGGTGTAATTATTGCTGATATTATAGCTCAGCTCTGACATTTACTCTGTCACCCCATCTCTCACAGAAATTTTCGAATGCATCCCATTCTTATCATTCCAAAGCCTTGCATCAACACCATAATTTCCTTTGCCTAAAGCCTTATCTCTTAAATAACATCATAGTAAGTGTTTTTTCAGTCATCAAGAATAATCTTGCACTTTTCTGAGAAATCATGTTATGTCATTCCTCAAAAGATAACGTGGTTTCCAAGAGCACCAGGATTATCAAAGTAAGCTACAACTTGAAGACTCTAGACTTATTATTTTTTGTTATTTATTTGGCTGTGTATATCTTCTACCGTAATGTAGTTTTTGCTATCAATTCTGTCAAAAAAACTTGTTAGTCAACTTTTGTATTTGACCTCTAAGCTATGATACAGGTCACTTGCTAAACATTGCAAATGCTTCTCTGTTAAGAAAATTTTCTACCAGTAGGAGGCGTATAGGAGGCAGCCAATTGATGTTTCTCTCTCATCAATATTTCTCTCTCTCTCCCTTTCTCTCTCTCTAAAAAAATCAATAAAAACATTTAAAAAATGAATAAAAAGGGAAACTTTTCTAGAAACACCATCTCCACTCCATTATCTCTTCTTCCAACTTCTTCATCTGCTTAATTTTATAAAAATTATCAATAATTCCTAGAGCTGGAGGAACCAGAGAGCTAGTAGTTAAATTATGTACTAACATAATATTTGTGTATATCCAGTGGAGTTTTGATTTTTACATATTGGAAGCTAGAAAAATTTCAACTAGATACTTTCTGATCAGTTTCTGCCTTCTAAAGTTGACTAGGATTTACTTTTTTGCCCAAATTTTCCCTTAGATCTGGAAAGAATAAACACAATGGCCCACTTTAGACACACAGATATATTGTATGGAACCTTCCCATGCATGTGAGGACAACATTTTCTAAAAGGGCATTGTGGTTTGGCCAAGGTCAGCCCAAATCTTAGATGATATTGACTGTTACAACCAGATTACACTTTTTTCCCTATGTATCTGTTTCATTTGAAAGTTTATAAAAGAACACAATATTTTCCTGGTAGTAATATGAAGGCCGCTCATGTGATTAAGAATGTCCAATGTATGTAGAATCTCTGATTGAGGCCAAATGGTCAGAAGAATAATAGGAACCTATGAGGAAAAAAGTCTTAATGATGATCAGGAAAATTCTGTGTCAAAACCAAGACTGGGCCATGGAAGAATGGTGTGAATTAGTCCTAGAATGCAGTTGATTCTGGATGCTCTGCCAATCACTGCAAAGGGCATGCCCCTAGCAAAAGAGGTGCACGCATGTTGTGGTTTAATAAAGCTACAACAACACGGTCGTAGCCTTTAAGGCCAGGACATTTTCTTAATGATATATACAACTAAGGTGGCCATATAGTTTGTCTTCCAACAGGAATACTTCTGAAAGTAAATATGAGTGCTATTAATAATTTCACTCTAACTTCAGGAGTAACCCTATATTCAACTGGATTATTGCTGAGAGGAAAACAAACAAACAAACAAACACATCTGTTTTTGCATGGGGAGGAACAGTCCTGGCCTTGGAAAATTGGCAGAGGCCTGTCCTGCAAGGCCAGGCAGAAGGAGGACAACAACATTGCTGTCTTCTACCCTTCTCTGTCTGCAGGAGCAGCTGCAAGAGACACTTGTTCCTAAAACAACAAGTTTTAGTTTCCCACAACATGTGGGAAAGGACAAGACATCCTGCCCAACTGGCGTATGAAGAGTTGTTTTCTAGCACTCAAAATAGCAAGTAGGAGTGACTTGATTTTTTAGCTCTACATTATTTGAAGCCCAGAACTTAATGGGGAGTATGCTGAATGCTATCTATTTACTCTTGACAACATTTACTCTTCCCTTCCATCTAAGCTTCTATTTTAGTCATCCTAAAATCCTCCCCATTCCTGCTCTTCTCCACTTACCTACATCTCTCAGAAGATTGTTCTTCTGAACTCTCACCCAGGAAGCTCAGTGTATACTGAGAGTGCACATAATTATTTTTCTATAAGTAATGATTTTACTTAATTGAACTGGAAAATTCCCCTATTCAGTTCATTATTAACTTAATAACTATTCTTGATCACACTTTGATTAAAAAAATCACTTAGTAATATGTATTCACAGCCTTTAATGAAGGCATCACTTTTGAAATATGAATGTGGCCATACTTCAAAACTGGCTGAATGACAAATATTCAATAATTATTTTTAAATATATTCAATGCCCCATCTGATAACTAAGGTTGGTACTGAATCAAAGACTGCATGTTACAGAAAAATCTATCAGCAAAACTAGAAATATACCTGGCAAATTAATTAAGAAACCCACATTTACACATATTGATAAAAATATATGTCCTAATGAACACTTCTAAACTTTGAATTTAAACATTAGCATTCTAAAATATGAAATCTATATTTCTTCCATGAAATACAAAATTTAAATTTTATATATAATTGCAAAATTTATTTGTAATTGTTAATTTCAATGGATATAAAGGAAGCAGACATTATACATAATAAATGTATAAATCAACCAAGAAAAAAAAATTGGGATCCTTTAAATGTGTTTATATTTTTTTCCACTATGTATATTAAAATTTATTTTATCTTATGCGTGTGCTATAATACTCTGGTCTTGATTTTGTTCATTTTTTCACATGAATATGAATATATTTTGCTTTTTACTGACTTCCCCAATACATTGTCAGCCCTGAATAAACTTGTCTCATTCTTGCTTTATGATATGAATCACTGCACTTTCAACAGAGTGAACCTAATGAGTACTAGGAATAATACCCCTGCTTATGGTGACTATGTGTCCAAAATCATAGGATACTGTTGTGCTGGCCATACGGATGTATTTAGATAAGGGAACAGAGATTGAGACATGGGCATGCTGGAAGATTCTTGGCAATCTCGGCATAGTGGTGGAAATGGGAATCTGTTTCTTACTCCATAGAATGTGACAGATTTTTCTTACACATTTTTCTTTCCCCAAGGAGTTAAAAGTACATTCTGAAGAAGCTAGACACTTTTCTGTGAAGCCCACATCCCCACATTCCATCAGAATTATCACCGTTTCTATACTGGGCACAAAATGTATGTGCAAGTGTAGCACAGCAACAGTAATGACATGGCTGAGACTCTCAGCACACTGTCCCCTATATAGATTGAGCAATCCCCAAAATAACCTTATTATTTTCTTTCCATGTGATTCCTATTTTAAAGATGAGGACACTGAAGTAATAAGGTTATTCAAAGCCACAAAAGAGCCCATAATTCTTCCACTGCACCCTGCTGGTTCTCTCCCAAGGGACATATTTCTGACAACTAGCCCTCTGAATCTTCAAGACAGAGAAGGACCGTGAGCAGTTCTGAGTGTCTACAAATGAAAAATGGGAGGTTATATAGCGTTCTTGTTGTGTTGGGTTAGTTATCTAAATAAGGGGCAGCACACTTTTTCTGTAAAGGACCAACAATAAATATTTTAGGTTTGGTGAGCTATATTGTTTCTGTGCTCATGACTCAGCCTTGCCATCTTCAGTGAAAGCAGCCATAGACAACATGAAAACAAATGAGCAAGGTTGTGTTCCACTAAATCTTTACTTTCAAAACTAAGCAGCAGGTTGAATTTGGTCTGAAAGCTATAGTTTGCCAACCCTCATGTCTACACTCATATTTGAGAGGTTCTTGCTAATGTTTAAGTTTTTCTTTGCTGTCCATAATATTTCTCTAGAACTCTTTGACCTTGATTCAAAGGGGAGCATGAGCCAGGGTATTTATTAAGCAGAAAAGCACTTTCAAGGATACTTACATAGTTGTCACCATAGTTGTCTCATGTGTGATTAAGAATCTTTAAAAAACAAAAAACAGTGCTAATTATACAGAGACAAAAATATTCTTTAATCAAATTCAATTTTAGAAATTCTCTTTCCTTCTAGGAAAAATAAAACAATGGAATTGGGAAAGGGAGGGGATTCTAAGGACTGGGTCAGTTCAGACAATTGGAGTTTAGGGACATCAGTTTCTTCAGGAATAACTGGATACTAAAATGGCTTTCTTATATACGTTCGTTCTTTCCACTTCTCCCGCCCCCAATCTATGGGGATGAAGCCTTGATGTTTCATGATCCATAAAAGCTAAACACTTATAAATATCCACTTAACCGAAGAGACAAAGATTGGCCAAGCTTTCACAAAGTAATGACGAAATTCTACTTGTCTAGGGGCAGTCAAGCTGTCAAATACATCACTCACAGTTCCGTGTCCTCTAGGCAGCCAAGACATGTGCAAACATTCACACTAAGCTCTGTCCCTTGCAGTAACTCCTTCATATTTCAAAATATATTTAGGATTTTTAGAAGTCTTTAATGACACTAAATAGAAGTCTAGTGTATTTTTGTGCATATATTTACTGTGTTTTACCTGTTAGAATAGCCTCTATTTTCATTCACCCTAACCACCCCTACCCCCTTTTTTTGGTCTCTTAAGACCTTTTTAATTAAGTAATAAATAAAAAGGAAAAAGAAAGGAAGGAAAGAAGGAAGGAAGGAAGGAAGGAAGGAAGGAAGGAAGGAAGGAAGGAAGGAAGGAAGGAGAGAGAGAGAAATAAGGAAGTAAAAGAAAAATAAAGATTATACTTACCCTGTGATATCTTTGGTCTCAATTTTATTTTTAATTTTATTTTTAAAGCTAAGCTTTAAATGGGCTAAGAAACTCTGACTATTTAAATAAAACAATGTTTTATCCTGGCCGGTTTGGCTCAACAGTTAGAGTGTTGGCCTGCAGTCCAGAGAGACCCGGGTTTGGTTCCCACTAAGGGCATGTACCTTGGTTGCAGTTTGTCCCCGGCCCTGGTTGGTTTGTGCAGGAGACAGCCACTCAATGTTTCCCTTTCATGTTGATGTTTTTATCTCTCTCTCTCTTTCCCACTCTATCTGAACAAAAAATGGAAAAATGTCTTCGGGTGAGGAGAAAAAATAAATAAATAAATAAATAAATAAATAAATAAATAAATAAGTAAAACAATGTTTCTCTAATAATGTGATAGAAATTCAGCTATTGCTAGTTTCTAAGTTCTTTGTCACTACATAAGTTCAGTGTCCTAATTTGTGAGCAGCATGAAACATTTTAATGAATGTCCTGATCTAAATCATGTAGTGGATAATAAAGATATTTTAAATATTTTCCTATTTGGTCTCAAAATGTCTCAATTGCAGTGAAAAAGTACTGGAGGGTTGTGCTTTCAACCATTTCTTATTTCTTTGGATTTATTTTCAAAGTACAATATTCCTTGTGTTTTAATTTAAGCTTCAAAACTGAATTTTCAGGGATGACTTCAAAAGTTATTATTTGAAACATATTTGCAACAGCAGCTGACATGGTCAACATAACTTTAATTCCATATTTTATTTTTTTACTTCATTTTTATTGTTGACACTATTACATCTTTCAATGCCACCAACGCATTGTTTAGTTTATAAGTTTCCTCAATAGATAATTACATTTAGAGCCTTTATCATGAAAAAAAATAATTGCCCTATTTTAATGCCCAGCACTTTAAAACAATATTTTTAATTCAAATCTCATGTGTTGTTTTTTTTGTTTGTTTTTTTGTTTTTTTGTTTGTTTGTTTTAATGACAGGTGGCTTTATATGATAAAATTCTATAAATATATCCAAAGAATTATTTAACGTTCACTAGCACTCAGTATTATGTAAAACAAAAAGAAATTTAATTTTGTATGAACTGCCCACTCTTTATCACAGTAATCTCTGTTTATGGTGGAAAAAGTAATTCTTACATTTTAAACAAGAAGTGAGACTATCAGTATAATTATGAGGAAGTTATATCCCAAACAATTATTTATATCAAGTGGCTGGAAGATAAGTTATAATCTATCATTTAGATAAGAAAAATAGGTATGTACACTGCAAAGGTTATATTAATTGAAAGTGGAACCAAACCTGAGACCGACATCACTAAGGAGCAGAAGTAGACTCAGGCATTTCTTCATGTGTTTGTTACACCCCTCCTTCATATCTGTAGTTCTAGGAGCGAGATTCAGAATGCAAGTGGATATAAACTCTGGGAGGATTTTTTTAAAAATCTTGCTTAAAAAGGAGAAAGAGAGAGAGAGAGAGAGAGAGAGAGAGAGAGAGAGAGGGAGGAGGGGGTCATGCTTTGTCTGCTGTAAAAGCAACTCAGTTAATGGATAGGAGAAAGTATTTAGATTGTTTCTAACTTTACGAAGTCACTACATTACATGGTGTTGCTTTAGTCAGTCAACATGTTAGGAGACAATTTTCCATTGTCCCTTATGTCTAAATGTCTCCCCGCCCCCAAGACTATATATACTTTCAAGAATGTCTATACATAGAGCAAAGCATCTTGAAAAGTTCAGATAGTGTCTTCATCCAAAGCAAGGGGTAGACATGCTTACTACCCAGTAAATTGGAGATAGTGTCTCCTTCCAAACCAAAGGCAGGAATTGTCAGGGTTCCTCTCCCATAGTGCAGCCCACTGCATGGTCAGCATCCACCTGGGCCCATCCATGTTGCCCTTCTGGTACATGGGGCAGTGGAGACTGACTCAGTTAAGCTGATGCCCAGGCTGCTTGCTGTGCTGTGAGTGGTAATGTCCCTTTCCTCTGACCTGGGTATCTCAGGTCTTCTTCCAACATCCATGAAACTGTGAAGGACCAGCAGTTCTTGGTAGTTGACATAAAACAACAGCAAAAAGCAACAACATTCTTTAATAATGAGTGTGAATATACATTAAAAGTCTATTCTAAAGTGGTTACACTGATATGTTAAATAGGAAATCTCTTTTAGGCTATCTCTATGGGAAGTTCCAGGAGTAGAAAGGGATTGCTTTCATAATAGCAATTTCATACATTAGCTATATTGATTAAATATCAGTAGCAGTGAAATCATCCGTGGAGCCTCATGAACAATAAACCATATATAGATGGTAACTTTCATGATAGTTGTTTCACTTATTTTTTCAGAATCAAGAACAAGGAATGCTTCTCATATATATGTACTATGCTTAAAGTGTGCCAAAAGAACCCACTCATATTGCTAGTGTATATTTGAGTCATATAACCACATACATATTCATAAAGTCAATGTTGTTAGAACATAAGAACATTATTTATATGTACCACAGCTTTTTTATCCATTTGTCTACTGATGGACATTTGGGCTGTTCCCAGATCTTAGCTATTGTAAGTAGTGCTGCTACAGACACGGGGGTACATATATTCTTTCTGATTGGTGTTTCAGGCTTCTTAGGGTATATTCCTAGACATTGAAATTGTTATTATTTAGGTCACTCTACATTCCCTACTTTTCTGTTATCATTTCACACAGGTGGACTTCCCCAGGGTACTTCTCTAATAATTCTATTAGGTTCTATCTCTATTACCTGGTATAATATGCAAGTCATAGATGTCTGTCATTGTTAGCCCACAGCTAGCACCATTTCTGAAAGAATCCAACTAATATTTTATAGAAAATATTTTAATAACGTGCACACACACACACACACACACACACTCACGATGAACTGCACTGTGAAATTTGTGACATATGCCCTTGAGATATTTTTGGTGAATATATAATATGGGTATGTGATATCACACTATATTATTATTATGGATTGACATATTTGTACTTAAGCACTTTTGTGTAGATAATTATTATAATACCTGGGATTTAAATCAAAGCCTCCTAACTCTTCGCCTCACCTGTTAAGTAGCTATAGTCAAACAACATTCATAAATAACACAGAAAAATATTTAGGAGAAGAAAATATTGAAATATAATTAGGCATAGGGTGGGAAAACAGCAGAAGAAAGAAGAGAGTAAAAGGAGAGAAGGAGAAAAAGAAAAATTGTGCTCAAATCTTAATGTCCATGTTATTTTTGAAATGCTGGTTCTAGTAAATCATATATTGACTTAAACATAGTTACATTTTATTCAAGGTCCTGCCAATTCAATTAAACACAATAAAGCTTTATGGCAGAGGTATTATAAATTAACTAGCATTCCAGAAGCAGAGAATAAATGGTAAAGGAGAGAGATCTGGCAAATAATGGGCACTGACTATTTGAAAAGTACTTTCTTGTGTTATTTTGTTGTTCAAGTTCCATTGCAAGCAATTTTCCTTTTGAACATATTGTTATCTAGTCATATACAAAGATGATTATCAAAGATACCCTGATGTTTGAGAGAAACTATAAAACTCAGGGATATGTTTAAGAACCAAGGTGTGCATTAAAATATCAGGCTTATCTAACAATTTCTTCTGATGTCTTGGTACAGAAAGAGCAGGTAGCTAAAGATGCTTTGATTAGCAGCCAGGTCAATACTTGGCAGCTGGAAGGATTAGAAAGGAGACCTTGATTCAGGGCACAAGAATGTGCGGCAGAGGTTCTCAGATGTGTGAGGCAGGAGTCAAGAGGATGCACAAGGTTTTAAATCTCTATGAAGACTGAGTTGGTAAAATGAACCTTGAATCTCAAATGAACAGGAATTATTCTGATATCAAATGCTCACACTTTAGGAGTAAATTGAATGTGAAAACCACATTATGAGCTTCTCTTAAAACTACGTGACTCAACAGAGGTGGATAGATAGATGACAGCTGAACCATGAGAACATCTTTTAAATTTGTCAGTATAACTTTATAATATAATTTATATTTTTACTGGGTCTACATGAGTCAACATATTGCCCTAATATTGTGTTAATTTAGAAGAAATTCCAGATAGACAAATTATTTTGTATTGAAATTATGGCTATTGTAATAAGCTATCTTAACTATCTCTATTTCTCCTTTTTCTTTCTTATTCTTTTTACTAATCTAAACCAAATTATTCATATAATTACACCAAAAAAAATCTATTTCCACTTCTTTAACTTTCATATATCAATGAGCATATATTTTTGCTGCTAAATCTCTTTGGAACTTTAGTATTTGTAATTCACCCTGGTTTGTCTTAGACTTCTTTTTTGGTACCTTACTCTCTTCCATCACACTGGCATATCTATGTCTATATCTATATTATCTATATTTATATCATCTAATCTATATCTATATCTATCTAAATCTGAATTATATCTATCTACCTATGTATAAATCTGTTCATAGATTATAGCTATATAGATAGATATAGATATAGATATATATCCTATTATTTGATTTTTTGGCAAACTATAACTGATACAAATTTTTGTACTAGGAGTGGTTCTAGAGGAACAAACTCTTATGGATGAGTTTTCTTAGTTAATTCTGTGGTTTCTGGAACTGGCCCTCTAATCTAATTAGATTTTAAGATACCAATGGCTCTATTTCCAGTAGTAAAGACAACACATGTAATCTGTGATGTGATCTAGCCATAGAGATATGCAAAATGGCATCACTGGTATTCCCAAACACTTACAAGAAGCAAGAATCTGTTTGATAATTTGTATGATGTATTTTTGTCAGACGTATGATTACAATGATATGGCTGGTTGCTCCTAGTGTCACTAGATGTCTTAGTTTGTTTGAGCTGCTATAACAAAACACAGTAGAGCCAGTACCTCATAAACAACAGAAATATACTTTGCACTGTTCTGGAAGCTAACAGTCTAAGATCAGGGTGTTAGAATGATCTCATAATGGCCGTCATCTTGGTTGCAGACTTCTTGCTGTGTCCTCACATGGCAGGAGGAGCTAAGGAGTTATGTGCACTTTTTCATAAAGGCACCAGTCCCATTCACGAGGACCCCATTCCCATGATCTAAGTACCTCTCAAAGGCTCTAAATAGAGATTTAATATCCCCATTTTAAGCATTACAATTTCAACATATGAATTTGGGGAGACACAAACTTTCATATCATAGCACTGGACAAATTGTGGAAAGAAACAAATATCGTCAGGGATTTAAATTCCCAACTCTAGTGTCACATAAGTAACCTGATAACTTCTACGTCTGCTGGAGAGAGAACTTTATCCACTGTAGCCACAGAACGGAGATTGCTGAGCACAAATCCAGCATCTCATTCTGTGAGTGGTGGAATTCATATGCAATCTGAATCCCTAGTCACACTGTGTGTCTACTTTTGAAGCGAGAGCATTGACTGTGGAACAATGGGGTCCTGAAGTTGGAATGCAGATATGTGGGGAGACTCTGATGAAGCTGGGTCTTGACCAGCAAAGCTGATTCTCCATCCCCATCTCAGGAGATTAGCCCTGAATGCCTGAGGAAACTGTTAAGGCCTCCCCAGAGCCAGCTGTCACAGAAGGCACTGCTGATTCATCAAGAAACCATTCTCTCCCTTCCTCTTTACTTCTAGATCTATAAATCCACTCAAGTCTCAGGAGGCCCTGAAAGGTGAGGTACAAAGTGTAACCCATGAAGAAATGTGTCACATACCAAACGACCTACTTGATTTTTCTAATTTATACAGACATTTTAAAAAATGCTTGTACAAATATAAAAAATGTGAGATATTAGCCCAACCGGTGTGGCTCAGTGGTTGAACATCAACCCATGTACCCAGAAGTCGCCAGTTCGATTCCTGGTCAGAGCACATGCCCAGGTTGTGGGCCCACCCTCAGTGGGGGGCAAGCAGGAAGCAGCCAATCGTTGTTCTGTCTCTTTGATGTTTCTATCTCTCTCTCCCTCTCCCTTCTTTATCTCTAAAAATCAATAAAGAAAAATAATGTTTTTTAAAAAGGAGGTGAGATATTAAATGAAGAAACATAAAATTGGATCAGGCTGTATTTATTGATGTGGGCCAACTAAGAAAATATCCTGTATCTAATGATGCATTTAATTCTGTCCTTAATGTTGCAGCTTGGGAGTTAGAACGCGCCTCAAGAGTTTGTTTGGCCGGACATGGAGCAAAAGTTTGCCCACCGTAAATGAATTTGAAATTTCAGACCTTTCTGGGCTTACTGTAGAGAAAGGGATTCAAAGGCTCTGGGAGACTGGAACACTAACACATGTGTCCTGTAAGACCTACTCTCCCACTCTGGGAGGTTCCAGAGGACAGATCTTTCACCATGACTTTGAAAGTAAGTTTGAAAGGGGAGCTCCAGCATCCTTGAGGGGCTTCGTGGGGGCTCTTCTCCGAAGGCCAGAACTTACAGTGAGAAGTGCTTCACGGAACTGGGAAACCTAAGTGCCACACGCGTGATTGGATCCTGGGGTGACAGGGACCGAATGGTAGCACTCAATAGTCAAAGTCAAGGTGGGTGTGGTTACCATAGGAACAGCAGAGATAAAATAGCAATCTAAGTAGTGGGACACTGAGACCCATGGCATTGACATTGTTCCTAGACGTGAAATAGATAGGAAACCTATTAAATTCTTACTTGATCTGTATAAGCAAAAAGTTCTAGTCAATGAACAAAAGATTAACCTGAATCATAAAAACAGAGTTACAGCCCTGCAGTCAATTCCCAGATGCAAGCCAGTTTACAGACCCAGAAACCCTTGAATGAAAGATGGCTGGGTCCCCTTGAGGAAGGACCACATTACACTGTAAATCACAAAAATGTATATGGTTAATCTTTCTTGCAGCTTTCCTGAAAAGGTTTTACCAGAGTCACTGTGTATGGGGACAAAGAAATAATTAGACCTTTAGGGAACTACTGGACACTAGCTTTGAAGGGCACTAATTCCAGAAGGTTTAATAGTCACTGTGGTTCCACCAGGCAGAGTAGGGGCTGAAGGAGGTCAGGTGGTCAATGAAGTGTTAGCTCAGGTCCCAATATTGTCCCCAGTATGTCCCCAAATCTATCTTGTAATTGTTTTCCCAGTTCTAGAATGCATCATTGGGATAAATTGGAACAGATACACTCCATAATTTTGTGCATATCTAGATAGATAGAGAGATAGATAGATAGATGATAGATAGATGATAGATAGATAGATAGATAGATAGATAGATAGATAGATAGATAGATAGACACACATACATCTGCCTGGACATATATGCGTGTGTGTACATTTTATCATTGAAATAGCTATACTAAGTTTACTGTATTGCTTTCTTGAGTCTCCAGCCTGTTGGCCTACACTGCAGATTTTGGATTTACATCTACACAGTCTTGTGAGCCAAATTCCTTAAGTAGCTCTCTCTCTCTCCATGACTCTCTCTTCACCTCCATCTGTTCCTCTTTTTCTCTCTCTCTCTCCACACACACACACACACACACACACACACACACACACGCACACACCCTATTGGTTTTGTTTCTCTGGAAAACACCAGCTGACAGGGTATCCACCACATCAAATCGACCAATCTCTTTCATCTACACTTTATGTACTCACTGCTCCCATCACTTCCTCCTTTCTAAGCTCCAGGGAAAACCCGTAGCATCATTTTGACGAAGGTCACCTCTGGCTCTAACTGCTCAAACCAGTACAGGCTTTTCAGTCATTATTTAATTTGACTTGTGGAATTTGACACTGTTTGTCCTTTCCTATTCTTAAAACTTTAATTTATTACTGATGACACTATCTAATTCTTCTTCATCTGCTTTGCAGTTAAAAAACAGGGTTCTCCTAGCTTCTCTGTAGTTTTATCTAGGGTATGTTACCCACTTAAGTGATTTTTACTCCCATCCATATGTATACCGATCACTCCTATGTCTCTATCTCTACTGCTGGGCTCCTTTGTGAATCCTGGATTAATGTATACACACATCTATGAGATAGTTCTCCTGAATAATTATATGTAACTATGGATGCATGATGTCTAAAATTGTTCATTTCTTACTTTAGAAACAAGCCTATAAAAGGTATTAGAACAGAAGTCAGAAATCTATGTCATTATTTTTTACTTCTCCCTCCCTTTCATTTTCTATATGCAATTATGTACTAATTTTTGTCTCATTCTTAATATTCCCATGAGCAATGGATCTTGAAATCTTATGTTATATCTCTACAACTATCTTCAACTCTAATATCCCATTTTATTCATTACTTCCTACACAAGCCTACCGTAACTTCTCCTATAATGTTTCCCCTCTCCATGCTGGTGTTTTGGTCTCCAGTGAGTCTTTAATGGCTCTCTGAGTGATCATTTTAAAACTGCAATTCTGTCCAAGGGAATTCTCAATAAAGACACTTGTGGATTTTGACAATGTTAAGAACAAATAATACTGTAAGTACAGATCGGTGACTATAGTTAATAATACTTTATTATATATTTGAAAGCTACTAAGAGAGTACACCTTAAAATTCCTCATCACACACAAAAAAGTGTTGTAACTATGTGTGCTAATTGATGTTAACTAGACATAGTGTGGTGATCTGTTCACAATGCATACAAATATCAAATCATTACGTTTGTACATCTGAAACTAATTTAACTTTATATGTCAATTATACCTCAATTAAAAATAAATAAATAGGAGCAAATTAAACTAATCTTGATACCAGAATAAAACCTCTCCACATTTTCTGTATTTACTTATTTTAAATAGTTGGCATCACACTCTCTGACTACACTAAAATATGGTTACCAAGGCCTTTAAAGCCGCAGAGCTTATAAAAAATGGTTTCTCAGACTCTCTCTTTTGAAAAAAAAGCTCATCCTTCAAGATGCATCTCAGGTGCTTCTTCACCTGTGAAACCTTGCTTGCATTCCTCTGTCTTCTAGACCTAGAGATAGACAGCCCTTTGTCTCCACCATCCCTAACAGGGTCTCCAGTAAGTACATTTGACAGAGTACTGAGATTATTATTAGCTTTTAAGATCCTTAAAAGACGATATGTTCTGATGCAATGGAGCTAAACTACCTGGCTTAACAATCCAGTTTCAGCATTTGATTGTTGTGACATGAGGACATTACTTAACTTTTCTGTGCCTTAAGTTTTCTCATATGGAAAATGGGGCTACTAACAATCTTCCTCAAAGTTCTATTGTGAAGACCACACAGATTCCATGTGTAAAGCAATTAAAACAGTGCCCAAGAAGCACTCAGCAGAGCTTACTGATATCATTGCAATCTAAAATCTTTCATATTAATATATCCCCTCAAGGCTTATCACTTGTTCAAATTGTGATACAGTGTCAATAAAAAAATATGCTGAACATATTTTATGTTAAACAGATGCCTCTGGAGTTAGCGTTTCTATGTGTTTCTGTTTATTTTCTGCCATTTTAAGCAATCTGGATTTAAGAATTGCTGCTAACAGAAATAATCTGAAATCACAACTCAATTTTCTGATTATCCTTGAAGATAAAATGGGCAGCATTTCTTGATACATAGATTTGCGGCTATGACATAACTTAATAATTCATAGACATAGGCACCCAGTTATATATGTTGGTGTCAGCAATTCAGTTTACTGTGTGTGTGTGTGTGTGTGTGTGTGTGTAATTAATAATACAGTTCTTGTTGGTGGAGACTTTGAGCAATTGATAAAGTGTTAATTAATTTTTTCCCAATCAAATTAATTTATGTGTTACTCTGCAATATGGCACCTTACACTTATTCAGGTCTTGTATTAAATCCAAAATGTCTATTTGAGGCAAGTGTTGGCCGTATCTCTGGATGCACTTATGATTTCCTTGTATATAAAGTAATATTCCTTATAAGCAACACCACAATTTGGTCTTTCTTAAAAAGATGTCAACATTAACATCTACCACATTTTTTTTTAATTTTTATTTTTAATCCTCACCTGAGGACATTTTTTGCATTTATTTTCAGATAGAGAGGGAGGAAGAGAGAGAGAGACATCGACTGGTTTCCACCCACACAACCCCAACTGGGGCCGGGGACAAATTGCAACCGAGATACATGCCCTCCCTTAGAGGTAACAGAACCCGGGACTCTCTGGTTCATGGGCCAACGCTCTAACCGCTGAGCCAAACCGGTGAGGGCTAACATCTACCACGTTAAACATAACAATTGCTGAAGCTAATGTCCTGTAAGCCACTCAGGACATTATTTCCCACTGCCATAAATTTCTATGTGAATAAATTATTTCATGTTTGAACCTAGGGAAATCCATTTCCATCTCAATAAGTAAAGCTTGAGTGTAATGGGACTATACAAATTAATGTTTTCCATAGATGCTTTTGTTGCAAAGAAACAATGTTAGATTTAAAGCTCAGTTATAGTTGTTTGGCTGAACATTGTACTTGGCATTTTATACTTGCCTTTTTCTTTAGCCCTGTGTTCTATATTATTCATAATACTTTACTTTTTTACAAATGGTCTTAGGGCCTTTCTAGAAAGAGCAAGAACATAAATACATTCATATATGTTTATACACTTACATATAATGGCTTAAATTGCTCCCCGTGTTATCGTATTACTATTCCCACATCTAGAATCAGCAAGACAGAGTTAATTAAACTTTAACTATTTTCCATGTGGAAAGGAGATTTTGGCAACTGCTGTTACATTTGCATTAGAAGCACACAATGCCCGAGAAGCATCGGTTTATATTACACCTTATAACTGTGGAGCCTTCTGCCTGTGAAATGTCTTAATTTAATAATAGGTTCATTCTCATACCTCTTTCTTTTTAATCTATTTATAACCACTAACACATGTTTTAAATGAGTTGAATGAAATTCATTCTATCATGGCAATGACAAAGGTAGAGTTCTGGAATACCAAGCAGAACTTGCACAAGCGACTCCTAGCTCCGTTTTACCTACCTCCACTAGGAGGTGAAACGCTACTCTATTTAGACCAGACTAGAAGTAGTTTCATTAATTTTTCAACAAGATGTCAACTTTCTCACCTCAAAATCGAGCATCTGAAGTCTATCACCTGCTTCAATCCAAACCAGAGCCTGCCATTTCATCAGACATCCACCAGGAAGCTGGTCTCCATGTCCAGCTTCTGTCATAAGGACCATGGAGATCACCCACACCCATGACGCAGTTTTAGAGCCAGGCTACCCCTTCATCGGTCTTGGATTTCCAAACTCAGTGCTTATATTAAATTAACTCACCAGAAACAAGTGTACCGGCACAGCATGAACCCATCTCACCATAAAAAATAAAACCTTATGATTATTATATTCCATGACCGTATGGAGAAATAGTATATGGAGAAATCATGTACAGTAACACCAGGGGACTTCCAAGTTTCGGAGTACTTTTCTCAAGATTTTCTAGCATGGTTCTTGTGCCCAGGGTTATTTGTGGGCAGCAGCACCATCTGGGTGAGATGCTCTGGGCTGGAGTGGAACTGCTTGGGCTTCAGTGTCCGTTAAGGTTCTCCGACTTTCCACTCCATTTGGGAGTTCACCAGATACCCCGTGGATCTCCCTGTGGGGTTGTCCTAGGGCCACATAACCAGGCCCCGATTCCTTGTAGGTAGGAATCCTGTCAGCGACATTGCTTATGCTTAATGGCACTGAAGATTTGGGGCAAGATTAGAAGAAACTGAATTGCCGGAATGGTACCCAAAGACTGACTTAATGTGACTTAAATTTATATGTACATGGATGCCACACAGAAAATATTTGTCTGGGAGCTCATACACCTTTGGGCAACCTTGGCTATGCCTTCATTTTCAACAAAGGTTTCTATTTGAGGACTTTCTGCATTGTATTATTTAATATTCTTTAAAACTGTTCCAAAACAATATTCCAAAAATGTACTGCAAAAAATTAAGATCTTGAATAAATTTTTTACTTAACCTAAGATTGAAATCATAAGACTCATCATGCTTCTCATTAATTTAGGGTTCCAGAAAATTCTGAGGACTTTAATGTTCAAGAGATATACTCTTCTGTATAGCAGCTTCCTAATACGCCACTTACTATGGTTTCCCTTTTTTTGAATTTCTTTTAAACACTCTTAATGCATATCTGTTTGTTTGTTTGTTTGTTTTTTAAATTAAAATAATGGCAAAATTTTTTAGAAAATTTTAAAATAGAATTAACAGGTTCACTTAAAGGAAATATTTACTTTTCTGAAAAAAAATTCAGGTGGCATTGATGAGTTCTACCTATTCTAGATGTAGGTCAGAAATGTTATGTAAGGAAAATAGCAGTAAAGCATAAATGTGTTGAAACAGACATTTGCCATAAGCTATTTTGTGAAAAAAATAAATATCTATAAACTTGCAATATGACTAGAAAATTGTGTGCTCTGTTGAAGACCAATGTGTACATATTTGGG
This sequence comes from Molossus molossus, assembly GCF_014108415.1. Classification (NCBI taxonomy): domain Eukaryota; kingdom Metazoa; phylum Chordata; class Mammalia; order Chiroptera; family Molossidae; genus Molossus; species Molossus molossus. The sequence continues at coordinate 22,651,195 of NW_023425366.1, read as the reverse complement.
CTCCAATATTTTTCTTTTTTATCCTCACCTGAGGACATTTTTTTTTTTTGTATTTATCTTCGGATAGAACAGGAAGGAGAGAGAGAGAAACATCGATGCAAGAGAGACACACCACATAGTTGCCACCCACATGACCCCAACTGGGGACAGGGACAAACTGCAATGGAGGTACATGCCCTTAGTGGGAACCAAACCTGGGACTCTCTGGTCCACGGGCCGATGCACTAACCGCTGAGCAAAACCAGACAGAGCAGGGTTCCAACATTTTTTTTTTTATTTAATCTTTTATTTTCTTTATAAGCATGAATGTTAAAAGATTTTTTAAGTAATTAATTAATTTATTTTTGTTACAGATGTTTCTCATTCTTCCCACACTGATACCCCTTTCCCCCTCCCTGTCCACCCTGTTCTCAGCTTTGCTGTCCATGTCCATTGTTCATGCATACATGCATATAAGTTCTGTGGTTTATCTCTCTCCACCACCCTCTGTTCTGGGGATTATCAGTCTGTACCCCACTTCCACGTCTCTGGGACTACCTGTTCCTCAGACTGTTATGTTCATGATATTCCACAAATAAGTGAAACCATGTGATATTTATCTTTCTCTGCTTGGCTTGTTTCACTTAGGATAATACTTTCCAGGTCCCTCCATGTTGTCTCAAAGGATAAGAGATCTTTCTTTCTTACAGCTGCATAGTGCTCCATTGTGTATATGTACCACTGTTTTTTTATCCATTTGTCTACTGATGGACATTTGGGCTGTTTCCAGATCTTAACTATTGTAAATAGTGCTGCTACGAACATGGGGATACATATATTCTTTTTGACTGGTGTTTCAGGCTTCTTAGGGTATATTCCTAGAAGTGGGATCAATGGGTCAAATGGAAGTTTAATTTTTAATTTTTTTAGGTAACACCATTTTGTTTTCCACAGTGACTGCACCAGTCTACATTCCTACCAACAGTGTACTAGAGCCCTTTTCTCCACACCCTCGCCAACACTTGTTCTTTGATGATTTGTTGATGGTGGCCATTCTGACAGATGTGAGGTAATACCTCATTGTTGTTTTAATTTGCATCTCTCTGATGAGTAATGATGTTGAGCATTTCTTCATATGTCTATTGGGCATTTGAATGTCCTGTTTAGAGAGGTGTCTATTTAGCTCCTCTGCCTATTTTTTAATTGGGTTCTTTGTCTTCCTTATGTTGAGCTGTATGAGCGCTCTATATATAATGGAAATTAACCCCTTATCTGATGTATACTCTCCCATACAGTAGATTGTCTTTCCATTTTGATGGTTGTTTCTTTTACTATGCAGAAGCTTTTGAGTTTGATGTAGTCCCATGTGTTCATTTTCTCCTTTGTTTCTGTTGCCTTAGGTGATGTATCAGTGAAAATTCTGCTACTTATGATGTCTGAAATTTTGTTGCCTACATTTGCTTCTAGGATTTTTATGGATTCATGAGTCACATTTAAGTCTTTTATCCATTTTGAGTTTATTCTTGTGTACGGTGTAAGTTGATGGTCTAGTTTCATTTTTTTTGCATGTAGCTGTCGGATTTTCCCAACACCATTTATTAAAGAGGCTGCCTTACTCCACTGTATGTTCTTGCCTCCTTTGTCAAATATTAATTGAGCATATTGCCTTGGGTCCATTTCTGAGTTCTCTATTCTGTTTCACTGGTCTATATGCCTGTTCTTGTGCCAGTACCAGGCTGTTTTGATTACAGTGGCTTTGTAGTATAACCTGAAATCTGGTAATGTGATCCCTCCAATTTTGTTTTTCTTTTTCAAGATTCCTGTGGCTATTCGAGGTCTCTTTTTGGTTCCATATGAACTTTTGAAGTATTTGTTCTAGTACTGTAAAGTATGTTGATGGTATTTTGATAGGGATTGCATTGAATCTATAGATTGCTTTGGGTAGTATAAACATTTTAATAATGTTAATTCCTCCAATCCATGATCAAGGTATGTGCTTCCACTCTTTTATATCTTCCTTTATTTTTTTTTCAGTGACCTACAGGTTTTCAGCAAATAGGTTCTTTATTTCTTTGGTTAAGTTTATTCCTAGGTATCTTAATTTTTTTGCCACGATAGTAAATGGGATTGTTTCTTTAGTTTCTCTTTCTGTGAGTTCATCATTGGTGTATAAGAATGCTGTCGATTTCTTGACGTTAATTTTGTATCCTGAGACTTTGCCAAATTCATTTATTAAGTCTAGTAAATTTCTGATGGAGTCTTTGGGGTTGTCTACGTATGGTATCATGTCATCTGCGAATAATGACAGTTTCACTTCCTCTTTTCCAATTTGGATCCCTTTTATTTTTTTCTTCCTTTCTGATTGCTATGGCTAAGACTTTGAATACTATGTTAAATAAGAGTGGCGAAAGTGGGCATCCTTGTCTTGCTCCTGTTCTTAAGGGAAAAGCTTTTAGTTTTTGCCCATTGAGTATGATGTTGGCTGTAGATCTTTCATATATGGCCTTTATTATGTTGAGATATGATCCCTCTATTCCCAGATTGCTGAGCATTTTTATCAGAAATGGGTGCTGGATTTTGTCAAATGCTTTTTCATTGTCTATTCATATGATCATATAATTTTTATCTTTCATTTTGTTTATGTGGTGTATCACATTTATTGATTTACAAATATTGTATCAGCCTTGCATCCCTGGGATGAATCCCACTTGGTCATGGTGAAAAATCTTTTTGATGTATTGTTGGATCTAATTTGCTAGTATTTTGTTCAGGAATTAGAATTATGCTGGCCTTGTAAAACGAGTTTGGAAGTCTTCCTTCTTCTTGAATTTCTTTAAATAGTTTGAGGAGAATAGGAATTAGTTCTTCTTTGAATGTTTGGTAAAAATCCCCCATGAAGCTGTCTGGGCCTGGGCTTTCCTTTGCTGGAAGAGTCTTGATTACATCTTCAATTTCTTCTGTTGTTATTGGTCTGTTCCAGTTTTTGATCTCTTCCCAGGTCAGTTTTGGGAGACTATGTGTTTCTAGAAATTTGTCCATTTCATTTAGATTGTCAAATTTGTTGCTGTATAATTGTTCATAATATTTGTTAACAATCCTTTGTATTTCTGTGGTGTCATTTATTATTTCTTCTCTTTCATTTCTGATTTTGTGTATTTGGGTTCTCTCTCTTTGTTTCTTGGTGAGTCTAGCTAAGGGTCCATCAATCTTGTTTATCTTTTCAAAGAAACAGCTCTTTGTTTCATTGATCCTTTGAATTATTTGTTTGGTCTCCATGTCATTTATTTCTGCTCTGATCTTTACTATTTCTTTCCTTCTACTTGCTCTGGACTTTTCTTTTTGTTTGCTTTCTATTCTTTTTTTTTTTAATCTTTATTGTTGAATGTAAAATGTATTACAGATGTTCCACATTTTTCCCCCATTGACCCCCTCCTCCCCACTCCCGCCCCCCTCCCACCTTTTCCCACACTATTGTCTGTGTCCATTGGTTATGCATATAAGTTCTTTGGTTTATTTCTTCCCACCCACCCCCCCAACCCCTTTCCCTTTGAGGTTTGTCAGTATAGCAATGAATTTGTACTTCTTAATCTCTTCACCTTTTTTACCCATTCCCCCAAACCCCCTTCCAACTGGCAATCAACAAAATGTTCTCTGTATCTATGAGAATGTTTCTTTCTACCTGTTCATTTTGTTTGTAGATTCCATTGTTGATAGATATGTATTCATTGCCATTTTGTTTGTTCATATATTTTATCTTTTTCTTCAAAAAGACCCTTCATCATTTCATATAATAACGGTTTGGTGGTGATTAACTCCTTTAACTTTTTCTTGTCTGGGAAAGTCTTTATATGGCCAACGATTCTAAATGACAGCTTTGCAGGATAGAGTAATCTTGGTTGTAGGTTCTTGTTTTCATCACTCTGAATATTTCTTGCCACTCCCTTCTGGCCTGCAAAGTTTCTTTTGAGAAGTCAGCTGACAGCCTTATGGAAAACTCCCTTGTAGGTAACTAGCTGCCTTTCTCTTGCTGCTTTTAAGATTCTCTCTTTGTCTTGAACCTTTTGCATTTTGATGATGATGTGTCTTAGTGTGGGCCTCTTGGGGTTCATCTTGTTTGGGACTCTCTGTGCTTCCTGGACTTGTATGTCTGTTTCCTTCACCAAGTTAGGAAAGTTTTCTGCCATTATTGTTTCAAACAGGTTTTCGATTTCTTGTTCTTGCTCTTCTCCTTCTGGCACCCCCAAGACGTGAATGTTGGCATGCTTTAAGTTGTCTCAGAGGCTCCTTACACTATCCTCATTTTTTGGGATTCTTTTTTCTTTTTGCTGTTCTGATTGGGCATTTTTTGCTTCCTTATATTCCAAATCGATGATTTGCTCCTTGGATTTGCATACTCTATTATTGAAACTGTGTAAATTATTCTTTATTTCAGTTAATGCCTCCTTCAATTCTAACTGTGCATCCATGATTTCTGACTGGTCCTTTTTTATGCTCTTGAGGCCCTCCCTAAGTTCACTGAAGTTCTCACTAAGTTCATTGAGCATCCTTATAAGCAGTATTTTGAACTCAGCGCCTGTTAGGTTGCTAATCTCCATTTCGCTTAGTTCTTTTCTTGGGGTTTTGTTCTGTTCTTTCATTTGGGACCTGTTTCTTTGTCTTCTCATTTTGGCTGCCTCCCTGTGTTTGTTTCAGTGTATTCCTTAACGAGAGGTATGGGGCTAGCTGAGACCACATGCTGCTCGTTTGAAAGAATTTAGGAAAAACCTGAACCAGGATCCAAGAAAGGCCAATCCTATAGTTAACCAACTAGCAACAGCTTGGGTGGGCCTGAAGTTGGATGGGGCGGGGCCTCAGGGAGTCAGCAGGGCGGGGCTACCAGTGTGAGCCAGGTTGCTGGAGTCCCAGATATAGCTTCTGCCTGTCACCCCAGGGAAGGGCTCACCAAAGGAACAAATGCCTCTTACAGCACGTTTGTCCCGGAGAAAGCCCCCTCTCCAGCCCTCGCTCCAGTGCCAAACAGCTCATTTCTTCCCTGTATGTCTCTTGCTCCTCTCGAGCTGCTTCCCCTCCAAGCTTAGAAGGAGAGAGTCCAATAAGTTTGCGCGCGGGCCCTTTAAGGAGCTGCCTGGGGCTCCAGCCACTTCAGCTTCCCTGAGCCTCAGTTCCCGCTGGTTTTTCCAGCCAGAAGTTATGGCGACTTCTCTTCCTGGCACTAGAACCCTGAGCGGGGCGCCTGGTGTGGAACAGAGACCCCTCAGTCCTCAAGAAGGACCTTCCCAGCCGAGGTATCCTCCTGATTTTTATCCACCACACTTGGGTGTGGGACCAGCCCATCGCTCCGCAGCCACCCCTCGCGCCTCCACCCCTCCACCAGTCTCAATGCGGCTGCTGCTTTAATTCCGTAGTTGTAGGACTTCCATTCAGCTTGATTTCAGGCGGTTTTGAATGATGGTTGTTCTGTAGTTTAGTTGTAACTTTGATGTGGTTGTGGGAGGACGCGATACCACGTTTACCTACGCCGCCATCTTCTGCTTGTGAGGTTAGATAATCTATAAGTAATTTTTCTTGCTTCTTGAATTAGGCCTGTAGTGCTATGAACTTCCCTCTCAGAACTGCTTTTGCTGCTTCCCATAGATTTTGTGTTGTTGTGTGTTCATTTCCTTGTTTTCCAGGAATTTTTAAATTTCTTCCTTGATCTCCATGGTAACCTATTTATTGTTTAATAACACTTTATTTAGCCTCCATGTTTTCAAATGCCTTTGCATGTTCTTGTTGCAATTGATTTCTAGTTGCATGCCATTGTGATCTGAAAAGATGCTTGATATGATTTCAATTTTCTTGAACTTATAGAGACTTAGTTTGTGCCCTAACATGTGGTCTATATTTGAGAATGTCCCATGTGCACTTGAGAAGAATGTGAATCTGCAGTTTTGGGGTGTAATTCTCTGTAGATATCTATTATATCCATTTGATCTTGCACTTCATTTAGAGTCTGTGTTTCCTTGTTAATTTTTTGTCTAGATGATCTATCCAGTGATGTCAGCAGGGTGTTGATGTCCCCTGTTATGATTGTATTGCTGTTGATTTCTTCTTTGAAGTCCTCCAGAAGATTTTTAATATATTTTGTTGCTCCTATATTGGGTGCATATATGTTTACATGGTTATATCTTCCCATTGGATAGATTCTTTCAATATTATGTAGTGGCCTTCTTTGCCTACTCTGCTGGTTAGTCCTTCCAATGTGTTCTTTATTTCTGCTATGTCATTCTTCATTTCCACTTAGTTGGTTTTCAGGGTTTCTATATCTTTAGTCATGGTGCTGGTGTCCTTACTCATGCTGTTGAGCTTCCTCAAGATCATGGCTCTGAACACTACCTCTGATAATTTGCTTAACTGCATTTTATTTATCTCATCTTCGATAGAGTTCTCTTGTTCTTTCATTTGGGGTTTGTTTCTTTGTTTCACCATTTTGGCTATCTCTGTGGGTTTTGGAGCCTGCCAAATATTTTTCTGTGGGTGATGGTGTTCTGCTGTTTTTGGCTCCCTCCATTGGGTTTTGATGAGCTCAGGTGGGCCCACGTTAAACACCACTGTCAAGTCTTACTTTCCTGGGTAGATTTGCAAGCCCAGGACAAGTTCAGTTATCCTCTAGCTTTTTTCTGGAGGTTATTAGTCTCAGTTACTGAGTTCCATGAAATGTAGCCCTGGTGTTCTGCATAAGAGGATTTCCAGAGGGTGGGATAGATGCTGATTGTTAATGAGCCTCAATTCATTTCTTTGCCTCACCTGAGAAAGGCTGAATCTCTGAGGTGGGGGGAAAAGCTGCTGCTTTTCCTCACAGCTCTGGGAAGGAGTACACTGGCCACAGTCCTTTGTGGCCACAACTCAGCAAAAACTCTGAGTGCCCTCCAAATTCCAGGTGTCCCCATCAGAGTTTCAGCCTAGTCTGCCCTCCCTATGCCAAAGCCCCCAGGTGAGTGGCTGTGGCTATTTTAGCACTCTGTCCAGGCTCTCTGGGATGTGGAGTGGGCTTAGTGGTTATTCCTCAAGGGTGCTGCTCACAGCTAAGACTTATGCTGTCCGTGGGCTCCCAGCCTGCCACCCTCTGCCACCTCCGCAGATCCTGCCAGTGTCCCTGGTTATATGGTCCTGTCCTGCTGCTTTTCTGTTGCTTTTCTCTGAGGATTTTTCTTTATTTTAGTTGTAATTCCTGTTTGGTCCTGGGATATTGTGTAGCTTCCATTCACTCCATGTACATTTTCACATCCTCTAGGCCTATCTTGTGTGCAGCTGGGTTGAACAGGCCTTTCAGGTGCCCCCACACCCTGCAGGTCCTGTGGGTAACTAGATCGCACAGTCCCTTTGGGGACCTGGCTCTATGACTAAGTTATGGGGCTGGTGGGTCACACAGGCCTCTCTGGTGCTTCAGCACCCCGCAGATCCCATGGGTAACTGGATGGCGCAGTCCCTGCTGGGTTGCACAGGCCTCTGTGGTGCTCCCACACCTTGAAGGTCCAGAGGGCGGGCAGCGAGATTGTACCAGTCCTTCTAGGGCTCCAGCTTCCCACTGCACTTGTGAGCTGCTGGATTACACAGGCTTCTCTGGTGCCCCAGGTCCCACTGCTGGTGGCTGGGGAGTGCTGCTGCCCAGTGAGGCTCAGCTCCTGCTCAGCTTTTGCTGTAGTTTTTGGGGATGGGTCTCAAATGCTGGTTTGTGTTTCTGTTGCCTGGGGATAAATGTCTGTTCCCCAGCCTCTGTTTCTGGGGGTATATTTTGACTCTGATAAGGCTGCTACTATGGGGGATGGTGCTGGGCTCCAGGCTGTCCATGGCTTCCGGGACCAGAACCTTGAGAGCTCCGCTACTGTGCACCGGTCTGTGTTGACACAGTGTCCACTGGTCTGATGGTGTCAGGTGTGCTATTGGGCTCAGGTTGCTGGGCCCTAGCCTCTCCCACTGCCTCCTCCCAGGGAAGACCTGGGATCTTCCAAAATGGTGGGACTCCCTGTGGAGCAGGGAGAAGTGCCCTAAAGAGCTGCTTACCCCCATAGCCGGCTGCTCTGTCCACAGCACAGGAACCTTCTGCTCTGTGTCTACACTGTAGGAATTTGGTCACCAGAAGAAGATGCCGGAATCCGGCTGTTGCGAGCAGAGAGGCAGCCACAGGAACTGCAAGGATGGCTTTTTGGGTTCCAACATTTTTTACCTTGAAGGTAAATACCTTCACAAATAGCTTGCAAAGCACATAATAAAGACATCATGTATAAAGCATAAGCAAGCCAAGTAAAATATTTCAGAACCACAATTCTAATTATACGTTTCGTTTTTAAGGAGGAGAGGAAGAACGACATCTGGGTCATTCAAGGATACCAACAGCAGTTTAGAATATTCATACCTGGTGATTTTTTTTCTATTTCTTTCATAGGTAAACAACTTCAGAATGTCTGTGAACAATAATGTGTTACAATAACACTTTTAATGACTTATATATTTTAACTTTGTTTAGCAAACAATGTAAAATATAAAAACAATATTATATATATATATATATATATATATATATATATATATGTATTAATTTTATCAAAGCAACCAGGGATAATTAAAGTAGAGTTAGATTTAATGCTAGTCCAAAGCTTACCCGGGTCACTGAATCAGAAAGAAAAACCAGGTCCTTTGCATTTCATTTCCAGCATTCAAGTCACTAGTTTGTTCAACTCCTGTGCAAAATATCTACACACAATACACATGCATAATATCGGGTGGTTGTCAAAAGAAACAGGCCATTACCTTTCCCACGTACTGAGGTTCGGAGCCCATGTATTCCTCCAGTACAAAAAATTGATTCCATACCCAGCCACGTTTAACCCGTTGGAAATGTGATGGCTGCCCTGGCAGGTGGAGAACATTTTCTCTTGGTTCTGTGGCTAAAGTCTGTTGTAGGTGTGGCGGAAGTGGTGTTAGGAGACCTCCATCAAACAGGACCCAGAGAAGCAGGGATAGACTGTTCCTTGTAAGCATTGGCAAAGGCTTTCCTACAGCAGAGTAATAAAAACTCCAGCACTTAAAGTGGAATTGTGGAATCCAGGTTTGAGGTGTCTGTGGCCTCCACCACTTAGCTTTCTATTTTATTGCAGAAATGATAATGCAGGCATTAATCCTTTTGATGAAAAGGCTTCTGCAGTATTATATTCCATCTAAAGGGACCTATAAAACAGATTAACAAAGATACATTAAATTGATAGAATTACATGATAGTCATCAAAACTCATTATATCTGGCAGCATTTGAAGAAGCAGAGAGGAAAGACTCTAAAAAAATTACATTGATAAATGTTCATTGCTATCCTACCTGTTAACGTCGATAAACTGAGCTTTTTACAGACTTGTAAACTATTAGGTACAGTGAAGCAAAAGGTATATCATAAGCATAAGCAATCATTTTTAAAAATTTAATAATTATTTTAAGGCTAAAAGAGGAATTACTGTTTTAAAAGTAAACTAAGAGTACGGTTTTGCCACCTCAGTGCCATGGACATCCAGGGTTGGATCATTCTTGGTGCTGGGAGCTTTCTTGTCCACTTTATGCCTTTTTGAAACATCTCCTTCCTCGAATCAGTAGATAACAAAGGTGCAACCTTCCCCAGACCCAGTTGTGACAACCAAAAATATCTACAGACATTGCCAAATTTTTCCGGGGAAGAACAGAACTTGCCAAGACTGAGAACCACAGATTTAGATAATAAGAGAAAAATAAAACAATTTTTAAAAAGCAAAGATTCTCTACTACATACTACAAAGAATAAGGCCATTCAAGAAAATTATAATTCATTCACACACACACACACACACACACACACACATACACACAACCAAGATAAATTACCAAATGTGAAAGTAAATTATCTTAACAAAATATAAGCAATCAATAAACTGTCAGATGGCTTTAGAAGCTTTAAGTTTTAAAAAATGCTTCTGTATCCTTGGTATACCAGAAGCCTTAGATATGAGGGAATTATTTTGTAGATGGTGTCTGGTTCAGAGCACCATTGGGTCCCTATCAGATGGACAACCTATACTCTGCATTTAGGTAAAATGAGCTTTAAACTTCTCTTTACAGCAAGCCTTGCTTTTTTTTTTTCAATCATTTACCTAAGGTTTACTGAGTATCTAAATGTACTAGGTCATTTGTTATACAGTAGATAAGAAAACAGACACAATCTTTGCCTCTCTTAAATCAGAAACAGAAAACAAATTAACCATCAAATAAATAGATGAAGGCAAATTTACAAATGCTGTGACAGTAAGCCAACAGACTATGCTGATGGCAAAACTTAAGTTAGAAAATTAAAGATGCTAAAAGCCTATTTCAAGTGATGGTCACACGGAAGGTACAGAGCTATAGGAGCAACCCTGTGTCTCGCAGCCAGATGTGGGGACCACACAGCTTGAGCCAGGTGGATTCGTACATTTGTCACCAGGTACACAATGCCCACAGCCTAGGCGGTTTCCAAGGGCCAACAATGTTGGAGACCAGATGTACATATAATGCTTTTAAAAGACAACTAAAATAAAAATCAATACATTTTTTATTGAATGTGTATAAAACTATGCATTGTGTCCACTTGTCAGCTATAATTCTGTTCAATACTTATTCAGTTACATATAATATAACCAAAAATACAAAGCACCCTTCACAAATATTCACTTGATCTTAGCCAAAATGCCGAGAAGGGATCCCTTCACAAATATTTTAATTTCAACGTTGAATGTGGAAGTAATTTCCCATGTTCAAGATAAAGTAGGGAGTGTCCGAATGTCATACTCTAAAAGCTTTCTATAAAGACATTCCCCAAAGGAGAAATAAAATAGGTTATGTCTTTTATTTATCATCTGAAAGGATGCAACTTTTAGAAAAAAACATAAGTAGCATATATTTTATTGCATCTTTTCATTCCAAAAAATTAATGTTCATAAAATACTAACTTCTACCTATATTGTACAAATTAACCACTAGCTATATGTGGCTATTAAGTTGAAATTAGGCAATTTAAGATTGAGATGTGCTCTACTTTTAAATTGTATACAAAATTAAAAACAGTACAGAAACATAAGAATTTAAAATATCTCATTATTCATTTCTGTATTTATTATTTGTGGACATAATAATATTATGTTAAACAAACTCTTTAATTAATTTTATCTCTTTATTTTTATTTTTTAATGTGTGTACTAGAAAATTAAAATATATATGTAGCTCACATTTGTGGTTCACATTATATTCTATTGGACAGTACTGGTTTAAATAATAGAGTTTAAATCGCAAACTGTGACTTCTTAAGTCATTTATTCTTAACATTGTATCCTAAGCAAAACACGCCAAACAGAGAAAGACAAGTATCATATGATCTCACTTATTTGTGGAATATAATGAACATAACAGTCTGAGTAATGGGATAGTCCCAGAGATGTAGAAGTGGGGTACAGACTGACAATCCCCAGAAGAGGGGGTGGTAGGGGAAAGATAAACCACAGAACTTATATGCATGTGTGCATGAACAGTGGACATGGACAACAAAGCTGGGGACAGGGCAGGGAGGGAGGAGGAGGAGGGGGGAATCAGTGGGGAAAAAAGGAAAAACATCTGTATCAAAAATAAATAAATTAAAAAAAAAAAAAGAAGTGCAGGAGGAGACCAAAGAACCAAAAAAAAAAGAAAAGAAAATGAACTGTCAGACATGAACTGTCCCATGTCTGTGTGACCATATAGTAAAGAGATCAGAGATATCTGCAGCTGTTTTCAATTAGTCCGTGTAAGCCCGTGTGCATATTTTCCTCACCTGTTTTGAGTTTAAATTGCTGACATGGGCATCCAGCACGTTTTAATTGCTTGCACTTATATTGTCCTCTATGTTTCTTTCTATGCTTACGTCAGTCCCAGCTCAGGGATGCTCAGACTCATGGGGAGATAAACATGTGAAGAAACAATGAAGCGCAAGGACCCTAACTTCCCAAACCTAATCTAGCATATGGAACCACTCAGGTTGTATTTCTGCCTTCCTGTTCCATGCACATTTTCTCCTCCATTTTTTTGAGGGTCTAAGGTATCAAAACTCAGATTTTTTAAAAATGTTTTTTATTGATTTTTTAGAGAGGGAGGAAGGTGGAGAGAGAAACATCAATGTGAGAAACATTGATTGGCTGCCTCCTGCATGCCTCCTACTGGGGATCAAGCCCACAACCCAGGCATGTGTCCTGATGAGGAATTGAACTGGCACCTCTCAGTCCAGAGGATAAATAAAGCCACCCCGGCCAGGCAAAAACTCAGATTTTAGAGAGCATTGAACCTAAGGTTAGTTCTCTAAGAGTCTTTTTATTTTATAATAGAGACTTTTGATGTTGGACACCTGACTATATTCATCATCATTATCACTAGTCTGATTCCAGCTACCCTTTCCCCTTTGCATTCTACCCTCTCTTGACTTCCAACCCTTTATTAAAATTTGAGTAATCTGTTGGAAATTCTAATCTATCCATATTGTCCCCCATCTGTTATGCTAGAAGGTGCACCTGCAATGTAAGTAGATTAATTTACAAATGATTGGTAAAAAAAAATTGACAAGAATGTGAATATAGCATGGAAAGTATGTTTCTTCTTAAACTAATGTCCCAGCACATTAAAGATTTAAAGCAGCAGATACACACAAAATATTGTAATAAGGCTCAAGTTAACTGGAGCCACAAGGAGCATGATTCCCAGTTCCCTCGCACCCTTAGTCTGCTCTTTCCTTCAGCTCCTTTTAGACACATGTTCTACCTTAGTGTGTTGTATTCTCCATTTTCCATGTGTGTATGCATTTTACTCTTCCTCTTTCTCTAAGTAGACTGATCCTTACCTATCCCTGCCACCAAATTACTTTCACCATTTTTCTTAAGAAAGAATCTTATATTTACAGAAATATTTATTAGTGGTTTATTCTTGCTGATATTTTTATTAAGATGATGATTGCTAAGGAGCAACAGCACAAGTTTCTAGGGACTCCCATACTACATTGTAGTAGAAACATCTGTAATTAAAAATATAAAGCCTTCTCATTGCACACAGGGGATCTAATGTGCAGTATGTTGATGATAGCTAACAATACTGCATTGTAGATTTCAAAGTTGCTATGTGAGATGTTAAAATCCAGGATTTTATCATGACATTTACGAAATTGATAGGCCTGCATGATCTACTTCTCCTCACTAGACCCTTGCCATTCTCTCCTCTCTGGACTTCCAACCCTTTATGAAACAAATCTTATTAGTAGTAGTAATGATAGTGATTTATGTTATAGATGTGTTTACATAGATATTTGTACTGTTTTCTGTGTGGAGTGAAGAGGGTTTATGACAATGGCAAGGATATCTCTTACATTCAGTCCTCACTTAACTTTGTCAGTAAGTTCTTGGAACTGCCAGGAAAAAATGTTTATCAAAACCAATTTGGTCATAAACTAATTAATATAAACGAGGATTAAGTTCTTAGCGCCTCTCATCAACATTGTAATGAATGGACATTGAACCAAATGATGTTATTTGAGGACCTGCTGTACCTGGGATATAGTATGTACCAAATACATATTTCAGTTGGAGTGAATTACCCATTAAATATTAGATAACATTTTTTTCTTTAATTTTTTTTTTCTTTATTGATTTTAGAGAGAGGAAGGGAGAAGGATAGATAGACACATCAATGAGAAAGAACATCGATTGGCTGCCTCTTGCATGCCCCTCACTGAGGATCAGGCCCACAACTTGGGCATGTGCCCTGACGGAGAATCGAACCAGCAACGGTTTAGTGCATGGGTCAATGCTCAGCCACTGAGCCACACCAGCCAGGCGCTAACTTTTTTTCACATAGTGTTGTATGTTCTGTACAACTGCTCTATGAAGGAGGTGCTCTTATTATATCCATTTTACAGATAACACAGAACAGAGCAGTTCAAGGACTTGAACATGGTCCACAGATTAACTCACAAAGGCAGATTTGAACCTGGGCAGTCTGTCTCCAGAGCCCATGCTCTTGGATGCTGTTCTGTGCTGCCCTACATTAATGAATGCATAAGTAGTTGAAAGCATCAAGGTTTTCAAATCCTAGCAAGACAAGCAATATGAGGTTAAAGACCTGAACTGCAAATTATTTTTTCAAAGCAAAGTAGGTGTTTCAATATTGGGCAGCTTAATTTTTCTAAGACTTATTTAGCTCTTCTATGAAATCAGAGGATCAAAGCTCTCAGGTCAATGCAGTCCCTTTGAAGTCAAGATAGTCAGGAATCCCAAAAAGGACAGAAAAAAACAAAACCAAAAGCAAACAAAAAAACACACCTGAAAGCAGTAAGTGACAGGGCCAGGATGTTAACGGATTGGCTGGTGGCTGAAAATGAAGAAACTGCAAGGCAGCCCAGCTAATCCACCCAGCAAGACTCTGGCAGGCCAGGTGAGCTGACAGGTACTGCACAAAGAGAAAAGCACATGCTTCCAACCACTCAGGCTTCTTCCAGTTCCTTGAACTAGGGGTGTCCTGCGGGAGCCAGCCAGATGAGAAGGCCTGATCAGACTTATTTATAACTCTGGGTTTGGGAGTCACTTCCAGCCTTGGTATACTTTAAACAAGTCATAATACAATAAATGAATAAAAAGTTGGGCTCTGGAACAAGGCAGATCTGAGGAATACTTTTTAATGAAGTCACAGCACAGTTTTATGCTAAGTAATGTCTGTTAAGCAGCATTTGAATTGTGGGCACACCATCAGCAATGTTATGTCCGTGGAGCTAAACACATGATAAAACACTTTATATTCCATCACAATCAGAAAGTGCGCATGTGTGCATTCTGTAATTCACATTATCGCCCTAGGATCCTAAGTCCCACCCCAAGACTGTAGCACTGCAGTACCTCAGCGAGCAGATGACCAGAGATTATTTTTAGACCATGATGCTACTCTTGGAAGATCCTAGCCTCTGGCCACAGTTTCAGCAGGAAACTTTTAAAGGGTTGTATCACAACAAAAGTAATGCAAGGAGATTGAAGGACTCTTTCTTAACTGAAAGAGAAACAACTCCCCTAGGCAAGAAACATAGCCTGAGTTACAAGAAAAAACTATCCAACCATCAACTTGGGTACACTTGCCCCAGCTGTAATGCTATTAGAAGAGCAAGAATAACAGAGTTATCCTGGGGTGTCAGTACCCTATGGAAACATGTGAACCTTAAAGAAGACATATTTGTTACAGAGAACCACCAGAGGTGTGTTTTATTCCATACACTGGATTTGGGGCATAGTGTTAAAAAAAATTTCTGTTATTCCAGAAATTCTGTAGAGGCAAGATGGCTTTCCAGACTTTCCAAACCTGACAGCGAGTCTCTTGAGCCAAATATTCCTTTTAGGGGAAGGGAGATTCTTTTTTGTTCATAGTCATATATCCAAGCAGGGGGGTCCTCGGATGTGAAATAGCGAGAGACAGTTTTTCTGTTATGTGCGTGCAAACCTAAGAGCTATCCAAAGGCTGGAGTTTCTGTAGTTATATAGTTTTGCTTTTAAGAACAACTTCTGATAAAAAAAATCTTATTTTATATAAATTACACTGCAAGGTCTGTCTTTGTTAGGTGTTTTCTTAGGCTGAGAGAAGTGTTAATTATTACAAAGGGTCCTCTGTCATGTGTAACATTCTAAGGCTGTCTGAATGTTGGAGAACTTGTTCTTAATGACTATGCCATTAATTTTTTAATGGCAATGTAAAAGAATATATATATATATTCATATATATATATTTATATATACTTATATATTTACAGCCCCCAACCCCCTTTCTAGTGATGAAATCATCTTTTAAATTGAAATACTATAGAAAGAGGCCTTCTTTTCCATATTATGAAAATAGGGCAAAATAGTTTATGGAATCCCCAACTTGCTAAAATGTCAATAAATTTTATACCTCACTTTATGTAAATATTTACCTTAAAAACATAAGTTTAAATGTGCTTTACTTTACATTTAAATTTTGCTTCTTCATTTTGTACAAATACATTATCCTCAATAATCATTTAAAGATTTTAGGCCAATCTGCTAAGGTAAGAATTTGAGTCCAAGAAAAATTATCTGAAGGTTTTCAAAGAGAAAGTCTTGTGTAAAATTGTTAACTTTTGATCAAAAATGAAAGCAGTTCTTGGAATGCCTCGGGGATGAGCAAACTCTCCCCTTAAACCTCACTTGGTCCTGGTAAACTCACACCAAAGAAAATGCAACACAACCAGAACCCCACTCTGTTGTGTACATTTGACACTGAGAAGTGACATGGCAAACCAGTTTTTGAAATGATGCTGGTCTCGCCAATAAGCCAAGAAAAATATATTGTAGAAATACAACAGAAACTCAACATGGGACATCTTCCCAGTGCACGATGACAAGGCACAGTCTCTATCATATGAGATGAGAGATTTGGGAATACATCCACTTTCATGAGGGGAGTTTAACTACATTGTTAGAACATGCCTGATATGATGTTCTGAAAATGGCATTTTACCTCTTTAATCTTCCTCCAAAAAACCCATAACACCAGTATAATCATCAGAAAAACAACAGACAAATCCCAACTGAGTGACATTCTATAAAATAGCTGACCAGTACTCTTGAAAACTGTGAATGTCATAAGAAAAATAAGAAAAATCTGAGATGCTGTCACGGCTAAGAGGAGCCTAAGAAAACATGACAAATTCAAAGTAATGGGTGGAATCCTGGAACAAAGGAAGCACATTAAGCAGGACTAAGGAAATCTAAATAAAGTATGGACTTTAGTTAATAATAATGTATCAGTATTGATTATTTAATTGTAACAAATGTACCGTACTAATGTAGGGTATTAAGTATAGGATTGAGTGGATACAGGGACATTGAATTCTCTGTATGATCTTTTCACTTTTTTCTGAAAATCTAAGCCTGTTCAAAAAATAAGGTTTATTTAAGCAAAATAGAAGGGAGACTTGGGATTTGAAGCAAGGGTATTTCACAGAGGAGAAAGGCAAAGGGGATTCCCAGCAAACTAGTAGGGAAATTTTAGGAAGACAGCGGTAGCAGGCACCAGTCCAGCTTGGAGCTGAAGAAAGAATTCCAAGCTGTATAACACCAAGAAGGGGAAATGAATGTACAACTAATGAATTACATGATATCTTTAAATGGCAGAGAACAAGTCACACTTCATTGGAGAATTAATTTGTTGATGAATTAATGGTTAGCATATAGAAAAATAAGCAAACAAAGGGGCAGTTATTCATTCCTTGGAAACAAACAAAAAAAATCACCATAAACAAAACTGAATCATATCATTAAATGATTATATTCAAAATTGAGACTACAATTTTTGCATCATGAGCTTGCCTATTTTAAGACATAATCAACATACTTGGGCCAATAAATATTTATTAGACATTTGTATGAAATCAATTAAAAAAAGAGAGAGACAACAGGTCCTAAATGGAGTCAGCTGAGCTAGGAGGTCCCATGTCAGCAAACCAAGATGTATTTGCAGTTGCAGTGTCTCCCAGGAATGTGACCTTCTACCAAGCAATTTGGAATGACCTGATCTGCACTAATGAGGTAATCTGCCTGATAGACCCCCTGCCCTTTCCCAGAGGAAGGTGACCTTGCCTGAAATAATCCACTCTTTGCTGGAAATGTCCTTTTCTTCCACCTACTTTTGCCCATAAAAGCCTTCCATTTTGTACAATCCTCAGGACTATTTTCTAATGGCTAAATAAGATGCTGCCTGATTCAGGAAACACTAAATAAAGCCAATTAAATCTTCAAATCCATTCAGTTGAATTGTGTTTTTTAACACCAAGTCAGTTCTTAAGAAATTACAACCATTTTTGTACATTGAGAATTAGTGGTCAAATAAATGAGACAATTTAAAAATATTTGCTGATGAGCCTGGCCAGTGTGGCACAGTGGTTGAACGTCAACCCAGGCACCAGGAGGTTGCCTGTTTGATTCCTGGTCAGGGCACATGCCCAGGTTGTGGGCCAAATCCCCAGTGGGGGGCATGCAGGAGGTGGCCAGTTGATGTTCTCTATTTCTCTCTGTCTCCCTTCCTCTCTCTCTCTAAAATCAATAAAGAAAAATATATTTTAAATAAATTTGCTGATGAATGGCTGAGGACTCATCTAGAGGTTGGCTAATGGCTAAACAAATGGTAGAACATACTTTTGAACAGATACAGAAACATTTAAATGGAGCGATGGGATGAGGCAGGAGGAAAACTATGTATTTAGAGTCCTCTTTAGAGATTGGCTTTGTAAACGATGGAAATCAGTATTAGGAATAATTCAAGGGCTGAAAGCCACAGATTCTCCATTTTGATCACCACCTCGCAATGCCTGGGAGTATACTTTATGTTGGAAAATAGTTTGGATGTTTATGCTGCATTCAAATTCTGTATCAACAAAATCAGGCCAAGTGCTCCTGCTGTGGTAGACTGAGGAAGTCTTACAGGGAGCCAACCACCAGGGACTGATGGAGAGCTGCTCAGATCAGTTCAGACTTAGACTGGATTAAATCCCACTTCTAATAAAATAGCCCAGACTGTGAAGGATCTTAAATGCCATCACACTCCTTAAACAGCATCTTCCTGAATTCTCAATCTTATGCAGTTTAATTGGGAGTGAAGAAAAACAGAGAGTGGTACATTCTGAGAGCAAAACTAAATAGTAGAGCACCACACGTATGCGATGGTGCAGTAAGGCATTCAGCAGACACTCTCCACAGCACAAAAGCAATTTTACTGAGAAAAATGATGTTAAAACAATCACTTTAAGTTACTGGAAAATGTCTTAAGCATATACAGCAAATGGAGAAACATTTATTCAAGGATATCTGTGAATTCTTGGTAAGAACAACACGAGTTGGGGACATTGAGCCATGACCTGCTTCCTTCGATGATATTTTAAAAGTACAGCCCTGGCCGGTTTGGCTCAATGGTTAGAGCACTGGACTGCGGTCCAGAGAGACCCGGGTTCTGTTCCTGCTAAGGGCACGTACCTCAGTTGCAGTTTGTCCCTGGCCCTGGTTGGGTCGTGCAGGTGGCAGCCACTCGATGTGTCCCTTTTGTTCTCTCTCTCTCTTCCTCTCTCTCCCTCCCACTCTATCTGAACAACAACAACAACAACAAAAAAAGAAAATGGAAAAAATGTCCTCAGGTGAGGATAAAAAATAAATAAATAAAAAGTAATAATAAAAGTATATATATCCCAGGCCTGGGTTACAGAAGCTCTCTTCTCTGGGGCGGTCGCCAAGAAGCTGGAGGCTCGCCCTCCACCCAGCTCCTAGTTGGAGCTATGGTTTCATCCAAGGAGGGAAGGCTGGCAACAATGTTTCTCATCCCCCCTTGCCAGCCAATGTGGCAGAAACTCTATTTCATGCAGGTGTGGTGGAGATTAGACTCCCTTTCTCACCAGCCCTCACTCACAGAGTGGAATTCTTCTTCAGACACACCAGATTAAGAATAGCGGGGCCCCGCCATCCTACTAGTTCTCTTGTAGGGCAAAGACGTGACATTGTAGGAGTGCCATGAAGAAAACCAGAACTGCTGCCTCCCACCCCACTAGCACCCAGGCAGAGCGAGGGGGCAGGGCAGGATGGTCATCTTTCCCAGCTGTTTCAGGGCTGCGGACATTCCACCCAGGACGAAAGAAGGCCACAAGGACAGAAAGCTCTCCCTCCCTGTCTGGCAGAACACACTTCATTTTGAACAGAATGTGAACACCTTGTCTAGGGAAATTGTTGAAAATAATGGAGATCTCGGTGGAGAGCAATTATGAGGAAGTTGGTAGAATTGTGATTCAAGCACGTGGCAGAAGCAGCAGAAGCTTAATAGGAAGAATCGGGCAAAAAGATGGCAAGAAGAGCCCTTTGGGATCCGTGAACTCCGGGGGTGGGGAGGCTGGGCACAGCGCTCAGCTGTACTCATTCAGCAGCAGTGACTGCAGGGAACAGAGCAGATGTGACAGCCGTCTCCTCGCAGCACCAGACCCATCAACACAGGCAGGAGCCTCGCTGCACAAGAGGCTTCACTACAACTTTGAACGCAGACTGAGCCACGAGCTACTGTGACCCATGGGTGACTCTCGGAAACCAGTCTTAAAAATTATACTCATCCCTTGAAGTCTGGAGAAATGTGTCTATTTTCAATCTTGTGTCCTCTAAAGAGCAGTCAGAGATGAAACCTTCCAGGCCTTGTCGCCAGCAAAACAGAGAAAAAAAAAAAAAAAAGCAAATTCACTGATCAGTAATAGCAGCCTACAAGTCCCACAGATCCAATGCCAGAGGGCAAAAATCTAAGTAGCTAAGCAGGCTCAGGCACAGCAGTTGACCAACAGGTGGCTTATGCCGATGCAGGGCCAATACCACATGTAGCCAGGTTAAAAGGTCAAATGAGAAAACAATATGAGCAGGGATATCAGAGGCTACACACTGTGGATGTTAATAGACTTCGGAATGAGTTCACCCAATTCTCTGAACAAATAAATGACCAAGCAAACAAGAACAACACCCAAGGGAGGGAACTGGAGGGTCAATGTCCACTGCTGTTATAATATATTATTTATAAAGTTCAGTTTTCAACAATTGTGTGACATGCAAAGCAAAAGGAAAGTGTGATTTATACACTGGAAAAAAAGCAGTCAGAGAAACTGGCCTTCGAAGGGGCCCAAATGGTGAACTTAGAAGACAAAGATGCTAAATAACTATAATAAACATGGACTTTTGAATAGCGCTTGGCCTCCAGTGAAGAAATAAAGGGCCTAGGGACCAATTTCCAGGATGCAGCTTTAGCTCCTTCATACAACATCATTCAGTGAAATATTATTTGGTTCTGAAAAGAAAAGAAGCAAAGTACTGACATGTGCCACAACATGGAAAACCTTAAAAACATTATGGTAAATGAAAGACGCTAGTCACAAAAGACTATATGTATGGATTTCATTAATATGAAATGTGCACACTAGATGAATCCATAAAGACAGAGAGTAGATTAGTGGTGCTTAGGGCTGGTATTTGGGGGGTGGGGGGCGAGTGTGGAATGATTGCTGGTTTTTTTTGGGGGGGGACAAAAATGTTTTAAAATTAGATTGTGGGGATGGTTACATGGTTATATGAATACACTAATAAAACTTTAAATCACATAGCTTACATGGGTGAATTTTGTGGCATGGAAATGATATCCATCACAATAAATTTATTACAAAAACAAAAACAAAAAAACACAGAAATGACCAAAGAATAGACTTCATACTCAAGATTTTGGACTATAATTAAGGCACCTAAAATTGTTTTTTCTTCTTGACATACATTGGATCAAGCAGAGTTCTAATGTCCATACTCTATTGTATACGGCGATGATCAGGATTTAGCTCAGTCCTCACTGTGGCTCACATTCAGGAGCATGCCCCCTGAGTTACCACAGCTGGTGCCTAAGGATTCCCCATGATCACCTGGGCATACATAAATTCTTTACATTTTTACATAAATCATCTGAACTAGAGATGGTCCCACAAGTGCTCCATATATGTTGTATTTTCATTCAGTGGGAACTTAACACACATGATTTTCTTCCAACGCACAAAGCAGTGCATTCCTTTAATGATCACTGGAGGCAGTGCACTTGGGTGAGAGAGGGGTCTGAATCCATGCCTTGACTTATATGCTAGATTAAGCCCTTAGAGTTCCCTTACAGATGCCACATGGGACTCTGACTACGGTGAGCAAAAGAACCCTTTGGTTGCAAAAAGAGATACCATAGTATTTATTATGGGTAACCACAGAATTAAATAACACTGATGCCTAATGGAGTGAAGAATATTATTCATCAGAATTCCAGAAGGACTGAATCTAGGAAAACAATGAGGCTGAGATTTGCACAAACTATATTTCTAAGAGGAAGAAAATAATGAAGAGACCATGATGACAGTGAGGGGGCAGCATGGGGTACGGGTAGGTGAGGGGCCAGCATGAGAAAGAAGGAAGGAGATTTTGGAGGTGTGTTTTAATTTAGGTGGGTATAAATGGCCAAGATCGTAAAACATACGTGTTTCTATTAGTTTTCTATGTGCATGCTTCCAAAACTTTCTTAATATCACAATCTTATTAAAAAATTAACAATGCCACATTTTATTTTATTTTCCCAGAATATGAAAGATGAGTCTCCAGCATTCCCTGTGGAGAACAGCCAAGTTTGCCTGCAACTTCAAGTATGCCTAGAAGGATTTTCTATGTCTAGAAGGGTAATTAAATATAAATGAAGACAGTTAAAATAAAAATAAATAAAATAGAAGAGAAAGTGTCAAAAAGTAAAGCCTGTGCAAAAACTTAAAGTAAGTAGTAAAATATTATTTCCAAAATATCCATACAAATAAACTGCAAATGAAGAAACTGAAATCTATATGTCAGACAGATATCTATTAATAATCTAATTCAGGGGTTGGCAAACATTTAATGTAAAATATAAGACATATTTTAGGCTTGTGGGCCTCAAGGTCTTTGTTATAAGTACCTACCACTGCTACTGTAGCCTGAGAGAAATCACCAAAAATATAGAACCAAATAAGTGTGGTTCTGTTTCAATAAGACTCAATCTACAAAATGCAGCAGTAAGCAGGATTTGGCCAGCGGGCCAAGGCTTGCTGACCCCTAAAATAGGAAGATCTTCTGAATAGTACCTCTTGAGAGATAGCATGGAAAAGTCACTCTATAGTCACTGATAACTGGACATCAGCATCATGCTTTCCACGTCAACTAGGCCATTGGGTTTGCTGAATTCTCTCTCAAATACATGAAATCTTTCACAATACACTTTGGAATCCAGAGAGATGTTAAATAAGACATTATGATACCCAGGGAGCTTCCTGGATCTTTAGGCAACATTAATTCTTTGTCATTGAGGAGTGAGCTGCCAAATAATGTCCCTTGATTGCTTTGAAAGGGTAGGTAGCCTTCAACATGCAGTAGGAAATACACCTCACCCCAGAGTGAGGAATAGACACTGATTTGCACTGACCTACGTCATTAGAGGCTCTGAAGCAAGGTCCCCAGTGTGACTATGCATGTTCGCTACTCCCGTGATTAATGAATACAGTATTTCAGCAGATGCCTGCTCTGCCTTTCAGCACTTGCGCACACCAGATGGGTGACAGAAAGAAAAACAAAAGCTGTAATTCCATGACAGCTTCTAATATTGAATCTTGATGTATCTGATCTCAAGGAGCAGGTCTAACGACATTTCTATCTTTTTTATTATTATTTTTTTCTTCTTTCACCCTGTCTCTTTCTCTCTTAGGAGTTGTCATACTCAACACTGGTGAGAAATGTATTAACACTGAACGCGAGGAGATGATGCAGGTAGCTCTCATTCTTTCAGCTAACAGTCGAATGATGGGGTCTGGGGAGGGAGGATCTTAGCACCTGTGCAGCGCTCTGCAGCACAGGTTGTCTCCAACGATAAATAAACTGCCCTCCCTTTGCGGGTGTGCACACGTACATGGATATTGACTGGGACAGGTGCTGAGCTTTTCATAAATTGCTTTTCATTCCCTCTCAAGTGCTACCAGAGTTCTTATCACTTCTCATGCAGTTAATCATTTATTGCTTATTAAACAATTAATAAAGTCCCCAAACTCGATTGCTTTATGGATTAATAAACCCTTTCAAAATGTCTTGGTAATTGTAGAGTTTCAAAGTCACTGATTCTGAAACAGAAGCCTATAGGTAGAAGGCAGTAAAAATAGCATAGCATTTCTACTTGTTATTTAATCAGGAGGTTATACTTTTTTTATTTATCTCATATAACATTATTTTGACTTGAATGTTTATTCAAATGCAACATCAGTGACATGTAAGTATATGAAATAATGGTACTACGTAAGGCAAGGAAGTCACAGCTGCGTGTCGGGTCAGGTTTTTGGCAATAAACATAAATTTGTCAAGCGATTGAGCTTTGCATCATTATGGTTTGGAAGAAAAATCAATAATGCATTTGTGAGGGTAGTATCCATTGAAACAAAACAAAGGAACAGTCGGGGAGAGGCCACACTTTAGGTGAGCTCACAGTGGAATGTTATAAGAAAATCTAATGGCAAACCTACAGCTTTATGGATTGAGAAGCTAATCAACCATCTATAGGAAACTTGCAAGTAGATAGACATAACCCCTACATTATATTGGGTCGAGCATACAAAATAGATATGTATTTGTTATCTTTGTAAATGTATTAGGGAAGCGCTTTTTAAAGTTTGAATGACAAATAACTATTGCCAGTTTATTTGCAGATGTTTCAATTAGATCATATAAAAATTAGTGTCCTCTTACATGGTTTTGGATCTAAGTTTGGAAAATACTTATTGTATGATACTGAGTCTTAGTGATGTACATATTTGGAAAGAAATGTTGTTTCATTTGGAGTCAAATGAGGAAGGGAGGCAGGGACAGAGGGAGGAAGAAAGGAAAGACAATGAAGTTAAAAATTAGCTTTATTATCATCAGCTGCCCAGGTAGAACAGTATACTTTGAAAGTGTATATACAACCAGACATCTACTCTGATAGGTACAGGACTGTGTGTATGTGAAACATTGGCTGTTATTGCCAAATTTCCCTCCAAAGTGAACACATAAGTGTATACCCCCATCCAAAGTACATGAGAACCTGTAGCCCAGCCCCTTGTTGTCTCAAATAATTATTTCCAAACACTTTAACAACCTAATAATAGGTAAAAATATATATATACATACCTATGGAGAGTTGTTTCAGTTTGACTTTGTAAATTGTCTTAGAAGTTTCTGGTCTTCCATTTTATGTAAGGCCTTGGTTTTCATTTATAACTAATTGTTATTGTTTTTTTTTTCTATTTTTCAATGAGACATGTATTAGTTTTCTAGAGCTGCTGTAACAAAGTCCACAAACTGGGTGGCTTAACTGACAGAAACTTATCGCCTCCTGTTTCTGGAGACTAGAAGTCTGAAAATAAGGTGATGGCAGGTTAATTTCTTCTGAGGATTAAGAGGGAGAATCTGCTCCTAGCTTTAGGTACCCAGGAGTTTGTGGGCTTGGAGATAATTTTCTTCCGGCATCTTCACATTGTCTTCCTTCTCTGTGTCATTGTCTCTCTGTGTCCATAGTTCCCACATTTTTAATAAGGACAGCAGCTGCAAACCCCATCCAAGTGCATGAAGTATGTCAAAGCTTGCCTGTAGGACATGCCACAGAACCCATTTCTACTCTCTTTGAAATAGATCCACTTTATAGGTTTAATAATTTGAGTAAATCAATAGGCACCAGGCTAACTTCAATGCAAGGAGCCTGAATCCCATGTGGTACCAAAATGGAAAGTTTAATTGCCCCAGTAAAAGAAAAGAAAATTATATCAAAGAACTTTGGTATATAAAAATATTCACAACAAATTCATACTAATACATAGGCAAAAGATATAAAACAAAGGGAGCAAGTGATGATGTAAAGGGTACTGGCACTTAATTAGTAATTAGTAATTAATTAGTTTTAATTAATGTGTACACATAATATGATGACCTGTTTTCCCATGGGCCCATAAAGCGATACACATGAATGTATTTATCACTGCATTGTTGGCGGAGAGCAAACAGAAGTAGGCACACAGCTGTGCACCACTGCAGAGTAAGAATATAATAAAATAAAATGTGTCACAGGCATAAGATGAAATACGATAAAGCAATTGGAAGTCATGAACTAGATTTACGTCTAGCAACAGAAATAGATCTCAAAACCATAATGTTGAGTAAGAAAGCATGAAACAGGAAAATATTTTAAACAAAAATAATGTCTGCAATATAAGGATTAGAAATGAACAAATAACACCAATATTTCTGTGACACTATCTAAGGCAAAGTATGGAAATAGGATTGGAAGGAACTTGAATAACTGTTTCTAACATGTGGAGGTGTGGAAGAGAGACGAAGGGAAATTATATAAAAAAGGAGAAGTGTTACATTGGGCAATAGTGCTAGTGAGCCACGACCTGAAGCACACGATCTTTATTCACCTAGCGTCTGACAGAGAGAACAAAGTAGCTAAGACCTCATCATGTGTGCAACTCAAGCCCAGAGTCAGCACAGAGATGAAGTGATTTTATTGCCAGAGAAATGTCATCCTGAGTGGTAGCAGATGACAAATGATGACAGGCTGTAAAGCCTTCCCTGCAATGTCTGATGTCACATTAGGCTCATATTCAACTTGGAGGGGATTTGGAGCATTTATCAATGTTTATTTAGTAACTTTCTTAAGACAATGGAAGTTTTGTACACTAGTACTATCGTCATTTAAAAATTAAAACTGCATCACAGTCTTAAGAGAATTATTTTTAGATTTTGGAATGCATACTTTGAACAAAGTTTATAAATTTTATCAAGCAATTAACAAGCCAATTTGAGTCAAATACTTGTTAAAGAGAACCGTCATTAAAATGTGTGGAAAATGTTGCCTACTTTGCAAGGGGCTGATTATCATACGTCATCCTACTGTTGGTGATATTTCACTCTGAGGAAGACATCTGCCCACACCTCCTGTGTTTCTTCGATCTTGCAAATGAGGCGCTGACTGCCCTTTTGGATCTTCTTTTCAAGAAGAGAAGATAGAGCTGGGTTATTTCTCTGGAGCAAAGGGCAGATCTACTTGCAGTCTTAGGAAAGAGAGACAATATCTCCCTCCAGTGCAAGTCAAGCACCCTTACTACCCATTATAAATGATTCAGCTTTCCTAAGTTCAGGGGTCCTCTCCTGTAATTCAACTCACTCTGTGTGCAGATGACACTGGTTCTTTTCACATTACCTCATGGGATTCAAGGTTCAGGGATGGCACAAGAAAATGCTGATACACTGGCTACTGCTGTCACTGTGAGTAATTAAGTACATTGTCTCTGACCGTGAGTCTCTGCCTGCCACCAGCACCTCCAAAACCCTGGCAGGCTTATTTTTTAACTTGTAAGCAGGGTAAAAACTCATACAGCTCTTTAATAGCAATCAAGAGAAAAACCACTGGACACTTGCTGAACTCTGAATTTTTAAGTCTGTACCTACACCAAAAACAAGCAGATTTTATTTATGGAAGACATTAGAAGGGATTCCTTAGATTAAAACTGTATACACCCACGAATTCCTCACAGATCGTTCAAATAATTACTCAACCAGATCACATGCTCTGAATACTTCAGAATGTTTCCTAAATCATTATATTCCTGATATTTTTTTGAATGAACGGATGCTATGGTTCTGTGACCAATTCTAACTTTTGGAGGGGGCTTTTTCCCTATACTACCAAACAATTCTGGGGGACTAGCTGGGGGTACTAAATTCAACTCAATTTTGACACTATCCATCCTGAAATAACATCAGATCCCTCATGTTAAGGGTTCAGTCCTTCAAGACTGCACCCTCACACACACTTCAGATACCAGTCATAAACCCAGGTGTTTCTCACATACTGGATATAGATCAGGAGTTCCAACGAAACCCTCCGTGAGTTTACTTAATTTGCTAAACAGTCTCACAGAACTCAGGGAAACATTTTACTGCCTAGATTAGCAGTTTATTTCAGAAAGATATGACCCAGGAGCACACAGATGGAAGAAATGAATGGGACAAGGTATGCAGGAAGGGGCTCAGAACGTCCAAGCGCCATCAGGCACCACTGCCCCTGCATGTCCAAGAGCTCACTGACCTGGAAGCTCTCAGAACCCTCTCCTTTTGGGTTTTATGGATGCTTCATTACATAGATATGAGTGATTAAATCATTGGCAACTTACTCAGTCTCTAGCCCCTTTCTCTTCCCTGGAGGCCTGGGGGTGAACATTTAAGTCCCAACCCTCTAATCACAAGGTGTGGTCCAAAAGTTAACACATAGAAATAACAAGAGACACAACTATGGCTCTCAGCACAGGAAATTCCAAGAGTTTCCAGAACTGTGAGCCAGGAACTGTAGAAGAAGACTATTTATCTGTATCTGTATCTGTATCTGTATCTGTATCTGTATCTGTATCTGTATCTGTATCTGTATCTGTATCTGTATCTATAATTATCTATATATCTATATATATGAGAAATACAATTTAATCAATTACCAAATATATATTTTTTATGAATCACAGTATTGCAGTGGGTGATGGTGGTTGGGCATTCATTGTTCCTTTCCTGTGATCTCTTTCCAAGTAATGCCACCATTCAGGTAACATTCACACGTTATGACTAAATGTGTATTCACTTGTCAAGTTATTTTCTGAGATGACAGTAGCAATTTGACAAGATAAGAACACTGATAAAATAGTTGTAGAAAAAAAGAGACAGACATCCTTTCAAAAGTCACCCTTTTTCTACAATAAATAAAATATTAAAGTTTAGGTAAGAGGAATAGGAATCAAATGTAGCTGCTTTTCCCAGAGACCAACACTTAGGCTGTTGTCATAATCCAGGAACAATCTATATTTAGTTGAATAACTCAATTTGGGTTTCACTGTGTATTCAGCGTTCCTTGTTACAAGTGAATTTTTTATTTACATAATCACATTCTGCCCACTTGAACATTCCCTGTGCAGTTGCACTTTTATATAATATACTTGTTCACCATCTGTCCTCAATTTTGGTCAAGAGGTGCTTCATATTTTCCAACACTTTGCATGGTAATTGTGCCACCCCAAAAGTCATTTTTTTGTTAATACACATCTTGCTTGTGTACTGTCGGTAAGACACTTTAGGCTCTTTCTAGCTGAAAGGTAACTGCCCTTGGAAGCTTTATATCCACCTATCAGAAAAAAAGAGAACGTTGCTCCAAAGCCATCAAATACATACATGTGGAACTTTAAGTGCATAAATACACACACAAGTACTGTAATTATATTAAGGAACTACTTAAAATAAATGACTTTGGGTATGTAGACATACATGTAAGTGACTGAAATGACTGGGTTACATATATTCTAGACTTTATTTTAAAGTTATAGTAAGATGTAAAAAGAATTTAATAATACTTTAATAATTTAATAATACTTTTTTTCTTCTGATAATTTGAAAAGAATATTAAATGTACATATAGGTAGATTATTTTTGTTCTTAAAATAGAAGAAAAACAAAGACTCCAACCAGACTGAATTATGTCGCCTGGTTTTTACTAAGACACTCTGATGTGGAAAATTTTTCTGTGCCTGAGAGGCTTTTTCCTCTAGACAGGGGTCTTGTTTGTATTTTTATTTACTCATTTAACAAAAACTTTAGAACTACTTTATCACAAATACTGTTCAAAGCACTTTGAAAATGTTAACCAGTTAATTTTCATGACAACCTTAGGAGACAGAAATTATTATTATCTCCAGTTTTTTAAAATTTATCTTTATTGCTGAAAGTATTACAGATGTCTCTCCTTTTTTCCCCATTAACCTCCCCCTCGGGGCTCTCCCCTCCTCTCCTTTCACTGCACTGCAGGGGATGGGGGGCAGGAAGAGATAAACCAAAGAATTTATATGTATATATGCATAACCAGTGGACCAGACAACAGTGCTGTGAAGGGGTCTATTTTTTTTTTATTTCAAAAAGGGAATATGTACATATATTTTTTTTGATGCTCTCATATGTTTATATATACACACAACATCTCTCTTTATCACATTTTCAGTTTTGACTACTCTGACAACACATAAGAAGTTGATTTTTAAAAATTGTTTAATAGCCCTATCAGGTTTGGCTCAGCAGTTAGAGCATTGGCGAGAGATCAAAAGGCTGTGGGTTTGATTCCCAGTCAAGGGAACATACCTGGGTTGGGTTGCAGGTTCAATCCCTGGCCCTGGTCAAGCTCATGAGGGAGGCAACCAATCAATCAATGTCTCTCTCTCACATTGATGTTTCTCTCTCTTCCCTTCCCTTCCTTTCACTCTAACTTTGAAAAAAATTCTAAAAATTGTTAAGTAGTTTGCTTACTATTGAGGGGAAAAAACAACAACAAAAAAACATGTATCAACTGTTACCATGAAAGCTGCTATACATTCTGTCATTTATTGTTTTAAAAAATAAAGAAGTAAAGTGTTTTTCTTTTTGTGTTGTTGCTCAATTTGGGGGGAAGGGTGGCGTTCTGGTTCCCATATATGAAATTAGTGGGTGCATGGGCATTTTACTTGAAGGCACATTGTATCAGTTTATTTTTTCACATTGAGATACAAAAGAAAATCAGGACATTAATAAAAATTGCATACCATCTGTCTCTTAAAGGGAGGAATAAAGTAACAGTGTGCATATTGCCTCTCATTTAAGAATAAAATATAAAATGACTTCCAGATAAAACAACTCAGTGGATTTGAACACAAAGAGGGGAAGATTTTGAAGCATTACCTATGTGTTGTAGCGACTGCAACTCTCCGGAGCACAATCTGGAGGCTAACGATCCAGGAACACAGTGGCTTAACTTGATATCTTGGTTTCAGTCTATAAATCCTCAGGTAATATACATTCCCTTTTAAGCACCCAGATAAACGCTCTTTTATTTACATAGATGCTATTTGATAGCACACAAACACAATCTAGTCTAAATGCTCTTGATGATATTGACAACAGGACTTTTCATGATCTCTTAGGACTGCCTTTTCTACAGAGACTTTGTATAACTCTGCAGTTTAGAAACAAGATCACGTGGTCTGTTTCCATAACAGTTACATTGACAGCATAACAGCTTTGTTCTTAAAATGGTTTAATGTCATTTTAGAAATTGTGATTTATTCTCAATGTTTTTAGAAAATATACATAGCTACACTACATATATTTCTATTCAGTTTCAAAAATGTATAATAAGATCAGAATCTACCTTATAAGATTAGATAAAGGTGTCATATTGTCATCAACTGCTTCACAGCATCATTTTTTCCCTTGTTGATTCTATTTCTGTTTGTATCTGTGCTCATAAAACAGCCCAGTTTAATTTATACACATTGGCTAAAATATTGGGATGACAAGTGGTTGCCTTCAGTTGCTTGACCAACTGGAAATGCAGCGAATCTGAAATCAAGGCTGGCACCATTGCCTTTTGTCATTGTCACTCCGGGTTGTGACTCAGATTAGCAGAATTTTGGCTCTCATGACTTTTACCCCCTGGTGTCATAGTCATGAATATGTTACAAGAGGGATTTTTTTGTAAGAAAAAAAAATGTGGCAAAAGGGATTTTGCAGAAGCGATCAAGTTACTAATCAGTAAATGTTAAAATTAAGAAAATTACACTGGATTATGTGAGAAGGGTCAATCCAATCACAGGGCCCCTTAAAAACCAAGCTTTCTTTCCCCTTAGTGCAGAAAAGGAAGTCTGAGAGATATGGCAGTGGGATTAGCCACGTTCAAAGCATCAAAATAATACATACTTTTGGGGGGGGGCATTAAAATGAAAGGGGGGCAAATATCAAGGAAATGGGGACATCAATGCTACAACTGCAAGAGACTGAACTCTGCCAACAACCAGTGAGTTTACAAAAAAAATTTGAGTCCAAGAGAAGTGTCCCCCTAGCTAATACCTTTTATCCCAGTGATGCCTTAAGCAAAGCATCTGCTCTGCCATGTTGGACTTCTGTTCTACACATCTGTGAGGCAATACGTGGGTTGTAAGCCGCCACACTTGTGGTAATTTGTCACGGCAGCTATGGGGGACTGATACCGGTGATAGACATCATCGATCATCGTCATTCAGCTCTGCTGGGGCATCTACACAATCACTTGTGACACTCCTGGATTTTTGCAGCACTATCGTTATCTAAGACTTGACTGGTGTGTGTGTGTGTGTGTGTGTGTGCTTTGTTTGTTTTTTGGTAAAGAAATAAGTGAAGAGAAACAATATGTTACGGTGGAGTGAGAGACAGGAGTTATTCTAGGCTTGCGTCTGCCTCGCTGCAGTAAGCTCACTCAGGTCAGGCAGCCTCCCTGTATCATTAGCTCATCACCAGAACACAAAAAAGTTCACCCTAATTTTCCTGTCAGGGTTCAGCTGCTACAATTCTATGAAATACTTATTAAGCTTCATGTATAATCTAAGTTATTTTCTAATACTTTGAAGAATATGAAAGCAGGTTAAGACACAGAGTCAGCTTCTCTGTAGCTTATTTATTTTCAGTAACCTACATACTATGTCTAAGTCCTCAATGAGAGCACAAAATCAAGTCCTGGAATGTGTGCTTCTGAACCCAAGGACTGTTCTCTCCCCTAAGTATATCATTGTTACAGATGATTAGCCCTTGATTTAAAAAGCTAGATGTAGCCCAGTTCTGAAAGAATGAGTGAAAATGCCATTCACTTTAAATTCATAAATGTTCATGAGTATTTAAGTACTGGGCTACATTAGAAAAACAAGGATAAATGAGACAGAACCCCTGCTTTTGAGGTGGTTACTGCAAGAAAGGTAGACACTAATGAATGTGACAGTAATGATAATAACAAAGCCAATAATAGCAAGTTCCCTTTATTGAGTATTTATATACCTAATTTTACATATATTACATCACTTGATTCTTATAATAATTGAATAAGTTTAAGTACCATAATTACACTGATCTTATAGATAGCAAAATAGCAGCACCAGTAATCTAAATAAATTGTCCAGAGTCATATATCTAAAAAATGGTGAAAAAGTGATTCAAACCAGGGACCCCAACTCAGAATCATGCGGAACCAAGCCATCATCCTATAGCTTCTGCAGTTTTTTCCTGAGAAATATAGATGAAGTATGCCTAGCTACTTGTTTAGTATGTGTTCTTAGACACACCATCACAAAAAGCACAAATGTTTAAAAACCAAATTCTTGCTTTTTGAAAATCAAACTTAGTTTTCTGTACTGACTTCTACATGTGTGAATGACACCTACATCAATGTAGCTGCAGGTGCCAGAAACCACTTACATTAAACTTCAGTGAATCATTCTTTCCCCATTTCTCTCCCACCAAATATAATTCCCGTCCAACACCCAGACTGTTGATTTAGCCTCTGTATCTCTTAGGTCCATGTGTTAACTTGACATGTACAACCACTATCTCAGTACAAGTCACAGTTACCTCTTGTGGTTCTGGCTTAGACCACTATAGCCCACTTCACGATTAAAGCCTTGCAGAGACCTCCATTTAAAAATGAAAAAAAAAAAATCAAAATGACTTCAAAGTCTCAAATACTACATTTTGTCTACTCATATACCTTTAAAAAATAAAACAGTACAACATTTTTTTAAAATTACATTTCCTGCCTTTTCTTAATCTCGGAAACCCTAAAATGTTAAGGAACTTTCACCATTATACTTCCAAACAATATGCTTTCTCTCACTTATCCATACATGTCCATCTATGTATTAATCTTCCTCTTCTTCACCCTCACATTATTCTCTCAGAACATGTCACACACAGCTTTTTTAAGAAATAGAGTACTCCAATCATCCTAATTGCTTTTCCCACTATAATAAGAAGAGGCTGTATATTTGATGAGGGGGTAAATGGGTGAGAAGTAGTTTTGGCAATTAGGCCACAACCAAATGTTCTGCTTTGGGAGTGCTAATTGTAGTTATTGAGTGTCGACAGTGAAATGATGAGAAGAAGACTGAGTGAGAAGAGAGCAGTCAGATGGCCATTTTAGTTCTTATGGGATTCTAACCAATAGAGGAAGCACAGACAGAGTAAAGCCATGTGCATTAAGTGCAGATCTGGGTATTTGAAGGAAGGCAAATACTAAATCTTGCTCAATTTTATTTATTTATTTTTATTTATTGTTGAGAGTATTACAGATATCCCCCCTTTTTATCCCATTGCCCCTCTCCACTAGGATCCAGCCCTGCCCCCGGCTTTCACCACCCTATTGTCTGTGTCCATGGGCAGAGGACACACAAATGTCCAAAAGACATATGGAAAAATGCTCAGTGTCACTAATCATCAGAGAGATGCAGATTAAAACAAGTATAAGGTATCACCTCACACCTGTCAGAATGGCCGCCATCAACAAATCATCAAACAACAAGTGCTAGTGAGGGTGTGGAGAAAAGGGGACTCTAGTACACTGCTGGTGGGAATGCAGACTGGTGCAGCCACTGTGGAAAACACTATGGTGTTACCTCAAAAAATTAAAAATTGAACTGCCATTTGAACCACTGAGCCCACTTCTCTGAATCTTGCTCAGTTTTAAATCCTCTCTCCTTGGTATGAATTTGTAAGCATTAAAATTGATTTTGCCTTTAATGTACTTACATCACTAAAGAACATTGTCATATTGAACAGTGCTAAATCTTTCATTTCTTAAGTCTCATTGAAAGAAGGACTTGAAGTTGAATATATGTTAGGGGTTCTTGTCACAGTACTTTATGTCTTCATAGTCAAAGTGACTACCAATCTCTAAAAGTTATTTATGTCTTGATTATCTTTTTTATCCCCTCATGCAAAGTAGAGCCAATATTTATAAGGGAAAAACAGAAATGTGACAACATGCTAATTTTAAAATGGCTATAACTTCAAATGCATATCAGAATCTCTGGGTTGCTTGGAGGTTACAAATTTTTGTGGTTAAATGTTGATATTATTCTCCAAATGAAAGGATAGCAATAAAAATTCCATTAAAGGGCATGCCAATTTGCATTCGAACCAAAAGAAAACACTCTATTTCCCAGAGATAGAGGTTGTTTTTTATTTATTTATTTTTTAGAGCAAAGTTAAAATATAACAAACTTCTCTTACTGACTCTTTTTATTTTTGTACCCCTGGTAAATCAAGGGAAAAATATAAAATATTTTATTTTCTTCCACACTGTAGAAAATTGAATTCACTTCTTTTCTGGTAGCTGAAACTCCCAGTGCCAACTAAAAATATTACTAACAATAAATTATGTACATATGAGCATATGTAAGTGTAATAAATGACAGTAATGATATAGGATTCTAACCAATAGATGAGAAAGAAGATTTGCTTTATTTTGTTATTATAAGGTGATATAATTAGTATGCATAAGGACTTAAGTCAAAAACAGCATCAATCCACTGGACATATGGACATCTATAGACTTCATCAATGACAGAAGAATGTATATTCTTCCCATGCTCATAGGGACTATGCACTAAGATAGACCTTACTCTGGGTTGTCAAACATACCTTAGTAAATTAAAAAAAAAAAAAAAAAAAAGAAATCATGCAATGTCTGCTCTCAGACAATAGAATTAAAGCAGAAATCAGTAACAGAAAGACAACTGGAAAATCCCAATATAAGGGTTAAACAGATCCCTAACTTGCACATAGATCAAGAAAAAATTTCAGGAGAAATTAAAACAAATTCTATTAAACACTTAAAAAATTATACTAATCCTCTGTAGTCTCTTTCAGAGGATGGAAGAAGAGGCTTTCCTAACTCATTCAATGAGGTCCACATGACCATTCATCACTTGTCATCAAAGAAGTGCAAATTAAAACAACGAGATGGCACTACACACTTGTTAAGTGGCTAAAATCTGGACTCTGACAACACCAAATGCTGGTGAGGATTTGGAGCAAGAGAAATTCCTTCGTTGCTGGTGGGGATGCAAAATGGTACAGGCCCCATAGGAGACCATTTGGCAGCTTCTTACAAAACTAAACATACTCTTACCATACCATCCGGCAGTTGTGTTCTTTGGTATTTACCCAAAGGGGTTGAAAACATGTTCACACAAGGATCTGCACATGGATATTTTTGTAGCAGCCTTTTTCATAGTTACTAAAATTTGGAAGCAATGCAGTTCAGCTCATTCAGTAGATGAATAGATAAATTGTGCTTCATTCAGACAATGTATATTATTTAGCACTAAAAAGAAATAAGATATGCCATAAAAAGATGATTTATTTTTAAAAATTTCTTTATCACATTAGTCCCTGCGTGATTATTCTCTTCAGAACAGGTGCCTGAGACATATTCAGATCTCCAGCTAAGGGGAGGAGGGGTCAATAAATTACGGTCCTCTGACGTCACTCTTAGTAATTTTATTACTGCATTCTTTCCCTCTGAATTAGGGAAAAATAAGCGTAAACAAAGAAGAATAAAAACACATGTATATAAGAGGGTGCCTTATTTGTTCCTATGTGAGATTTATACATCTACCTTCTTCCATATGCACGGGCAATTTTTTTAAAAAATGCTTATATTTTCAAGATTTGAGCTTTGATATAGCCATACTATTTTTTGTTTTGTTTTGCCTTGCTCTGTATCAACATCTTTTTCTGGTTTTACTCAGTCCCAGCTGATCAAGTCTTATGATAGACTTTATTCCATTTCTGCTGACAACATGTGTGGAGAAACACTGACCAATTTTTTTTTTTTTTAAATCCTCACCTGAGAATATTTTTTTTTCTTTTGTTGTTGTTGTTGTTCAGATGGAGTGGGAGGGAGAAAGAGGAAGAGAGAGAAAGCAACATCCACGTGAAAGGGACACATCAAGTGGTTGCCACCCGCACAACCCAACCAGGGCCAGAGACAAACTGCAACCTAGGTACATGCCCCTAGCGGGAACCGAACCCGGGTCTCTCTGGACCGCAGACTGACACTCTAACCGCTGAGGCAAACCGGCCAGGGCAACACTGCACCATTTATATTTTTTCTCCTTGATTATTGTTATTATTATTTATTATTTTTTAGAGAGAGAGAGAGAAACATCAATGAGAGAGAACATTGATTGGCGGCCTCCTGCATGCCCCCCACTGGGCATTTGGCCCACAACATGGGCATGTGCCACACCCTCGGGGCTGCACTACTTTTCTATACTCATGTTGAGATGAGTTCCAAGCAACGGTACCCAGTCTTCCCCTAGTGGCCAGCATGGCTGGCCTCCCCCTCTGTTTAATTGCCTCCCAGGGAAGTTTCTGAGGTGTTGTCACTTGCTGTCAAACTGCAACCCCTTCTGCCAAGAGAAGCCCTGTGTTGACTTCTTGAATCTTCTTTTAATTTACTTCAAAATTATGATGGGTCTGGATAACACTTCTTGAGTTTAGAGGTGAGAAGTTGAACCCTTCTCTAGTTTCAGATTTTACTGGAATTTATTTTTTTTTTAAATCTTTTTGTCTGTGTAATTCAGTTTTGGGGAAAGAAGTTCTACAAGCTGCTTTTTATAAGACCAATTTTGTTTTCCAAAATGTACACCGATGTTCGTAAGTAAAAGACACCCAGGTTTACGTAAAGCACGTATAGAATTAAAGTACGATTAGACCAGAGTATATGAAAGTAGACATGTATTTATCTCCATGAAAGTAATTTCCCTCTCCGCAGACTGCACGCACTCCTGGTGCTAGCGCAGCACTCGGAGAAACGCACCAGCCTCAGGTCGCGGGAGCTCCAGGTTACATGAGAGGCAACCCGGGGTCATCAGCGCTCTAAGTGGCCCTTCCATCATCCTGCAATGTCCTCTGCTATGCACCTCATTTTCTACGGTTAGGTATTACGAGGCACTGAGAAAAAGGCCCTGGATGCATCGCATCTTCCGTTGGTTTGAGATGAAAAGAATGACAGAAATTCTATACATCCCGCGAAGGCCACTTGTGTACATAAGTCAAGGTAGTGCGAATTGTGGTAAATCATCACCTTATCTTGCATATAATCAGCTTGTATATATTTTTTCATAAAATACAAAAAGCAATACATGTCAAGAAAAAAATTGTACTACACATATGTCATGTTCTTTGCTATGGAGTATTTATTTGGTGGATATATTTGATACATCGCAGAATTTATTCAATTTGTAAAGTAGGCAATTACTCTGTTGGTGAAGAGTCGCAGTCTCTATGTCTCCAAGCCTCTCATCGCCCCTCTACCTCGGCCGCTTGCAGAAGCGTCAACGGCATCAGAAAGGCTGATTACAGACTTCGCAAGTACCATACTGCTAATTGTCAAGATCTTAAAGAAAATGACCATTTTTCGTTATCATCCCCGGTGCCATATAAAAAGGCTGTTAAACAGGTTGCCTAATGTTTCCTACACATTGATTCATCCCAGTGTTAAAAGATGAGCCACGGGAAAAGCAAAATGCAATCTAACAAAGAATGAACAAAAGAACATGTGTTAAAAGAGAGACTTCTGGCTAATTTTACAGAGCAGGCTAAAAATTCTCAGAATGTTTTTATGTGGGCAGGGTATTGCATATTCATAGCACTTCACAGATATTATTTCTAAGCCCATCAAAAACAACTATACTGAGCTTTTGCAAATGAGCACACGTGAAGGGAAAACTGCAAAAAGGGAGAGGTTGAGAATAAATAAAAGCTAAAAGTAGGTTAGAAAAAAGAAATCATTAACTGAAAAAGAGAAGTTCAGGGGACATATGATTAAATATGTTAATTTAAAAAACAACTTTAGTGTTTTTTGAACCACAGAATACCAACCAAAGTCATATTTGTCTTCCCCTCAAGACTTTAAAGTTGAGCAATATCCATGTTTTTCCCAGTTTCTATGCATTCTAAAACTTCAAATGTACTCATGCACTTTCAGTATATATAATTATGTAAGTGAATCAGAGCTGGTAAACTTTGCTATCCGAGGGTGTGTTGCTTGGGGCATGCCATCATCTTTCTGCAGCGTAGGAGGCGGTAGTGTTGCATGCAGCCCTGGGAAGAGTTTTAAATGAGATATTATGAAGGTAATATAAGCAGTGATTATACGTCTGAATCTTGGTTTACTAGTAGAATTAGATATCCAGAGACATGTTCTGACTCAGAAAATGCCTGCTATAATGACCTGACATTACCATTTTGTATGTATAATATGCTATTCCTACAGGGACATTTTATGAAAGCTATAGGTTGTGACCCACTGCTCATTACACTTAGTGTCTGAGGTGCCAGAGATGGACGGAGGCATAATGTGCACTGTTGCTCTTCACGGGACCTTGCATGTATCAGCCAGGACTCCGATGCTAATGGCACCTGCTCTTTGGTGAGATTGATGTTCAGGGTTAGATGGGCACGTGAGCTTCTGATCTTGACCAGAAATGATTTGCCCACTGCCAATTAGAGGAGAAAAAGGACAAGGTGGAGGTTGAACTTGGAATTAATAGGAATAATAGATGCTGAGGGTGCATAATAATGCTCAATAAGATAATGCACTGGATTCTTAAACTGACAAATTTACATAGCAAAGAGACTGATTATTGTCAATCATGCAAAATGTAATCCCATGAGAAATTTGTCCAAATAGTTTTACTTCTTTTTAACTATGTGTAGTTAAAGTTATGTCTGTTAAATATAGGTAATGTTTTATACATTGGAAAAATATCTCTCTTATTTCACACAAATGACGAAAAGAAAAAAAAATCTATCACCCAATTATTTTTAACAAATTATCCTTCAGAATAAGTAAATATATCCTCCTATAAGTACCTACACTTCACTGTAAACATAAACTTAATATTATGATAAAAGATAATTAATAGAAATGGAACAGAACAGTGTTTTTATTATTATTTATTTATACCGGTTCCTCCAAGATTAACTCTCATATAGGAATTTTCCTCGCTTAACCTTCTCTCTTACTGAAAACCTGTTTTAGAAATTTACAGGAGGCGATAGTATTTCCAAACAATAACTGCTTTTGAACAGAAGCGGTTACGACTGCTTTTCACTTTTTTCTCAAGTAAATTTTCTAATTCACACTCTAGTAAGCCAGAAGTATGCACATTTGCACATCCCGATATCTTATAAATGTAAGCTTCTAAGTGACAAGTGACAAAATAAGTTTAAATTGCCAAATCTACCCGGGATGATGAGGAATAATAGCTTCCAACTTGAAAAGAGCAAAGATTTTTTTTTTAAAAAGAAAGTTTTATGAAGGATGAATTAGATCAATACATGTGTGACAAAGTTAAAGAGGGACCATACTATGGAGGGGGCAGTGTACTGCAGTGAGAAGTGGGAGGGTTTTGTACGTGCCCAAGTAGCTGGATTTTACTACTCGTGTCACTGTAACAATTTATGTGACATCTCTGAGGTTCCATTTCTTCATCTGCAAAATGGACAAAACAAATTCCGACCTCATAGTATACTGTGCAGGTGCCATGCAATCATGGGTGCAGAACGTTAGGCAGAAGGGCCTGCTTTAAGCACTCTATGAATGATACTTATAATTGTTATGCTTATGAATGTTATCATCATTCCAGAAAGTGAGAACAATTTCAGCAAAGATATAAAGTTGAGCAAGATCTGAGCAAAATTCTTTCAATGGGTTTAATCAAAGGGTTCTTAAAAATAGTCTGAGAGAAATAACACCAACAAAAAGCACTGGTTGA
Organism: Molossus molossus; assembly: GCF_014108415.1. Classification (NCBI taxonomy): domain Eukaryota; kingdom Metazoa; phylum Chordata; class Mammalia; order Chiroptera; family Molossidae; genus Molossus; species Molossus molossus. Next base: position 22,610,883 of record NW_023425366.1, on the reverse strand, counting down.
AATTAAATTAGGAGCTCTTTGAATGATTGAACAAGGATGCTGGGCATGGCCTTTTATTTGTCCATGCCTGGCCTTCAGCTTATGCTTACTGTTTTTCAGTTCTCAAGAAATAATTGTTTAGTTGTTTTTGCTTGATTCAAATGAAATTTTCTGATGGCAAGCAAATCAAAGATGCAGACTGAGTTAAACTTTACTGATAGCATTACTTAGCAGCAATGTGTAGGATACATTAGAGAAAATAAGAATGGAACACTCTTACAATGATTAAGGCTAATTGCAAATGTAAACTGTTTACTGGAACAATTACAGATACATGTAAATATGAGAGATATATTCAAATAAAAATCCTAATATTTCACTAAAATAAAGTTCATGATAAATGCAAGGGAGGAGTTGAATTATATGCTGAAGTTTAAATTTGAGGTTTGAGGTGTCTTGGGTAAAATGCCCTGTGTGTTAAATTTGACGTACAATGAGTTTGTGTACAATGTCAGTATACCACAGTTTACCAGTTGGGTGAAAATAGGTGAGAGATGAGTATTTAGAAAGGTGAGAGATGAGTATTTAGAAAGCATTAGCCCAGAAGTTTTTAAAAGAGCATGAGAAAGAAAACATTGGTAGAATTCTGGATTCAGGTTGGTGTTTGTAAAGCTAAACAGAAAGAGCACAGAAAGGCAACTCCAGACATAAAAAGAAACCAGAAATCCTATGTCAGAGTCTGAAATCTTAAGTCAAGAAAAGAAAATGCTAAAGAGACAGAAAAAAAAAGGGCAGTTCCTAAAAAAAAAAGTTGAGAATCATGGGAGATGCTGTCCCACTAGCATCTTTATTCTTTGAGTAAGTTTCAATACAAAAGTAAAGTTGAATCTTAGGGTGTAAGAGATGGGATGAGTCATGAAAGCAAGAACAATTAATGTCAGTTATTACATAAAGACATTTGCACAGAAGAAGCCAAGAACCAAAGTAGGATAAGAGCTTAAAAATAAAGTTTTGTTTGTTTTCATATTTTTATCAGGAGGAAATTGTTTTAGACTAAAAAACTTGAGTACAAAAAAGGAGAAGAAATTTAAGTAGACTTAGAAGTTCTCCAGTCCTTTGTTCTTCTAGCCTCTGAGTACAGGCAACCACTGACATACACTCTGTCACTATGCATCAGATTTATCTTTGCTTAATTTTACATAAATTGTATTATAAGTATGTATTAATTTGTTCCTAGCTGTTTTTTTTTAAATCTCAGCATAATAGTTCAAAATTTTCCATGTCATTGAGTATATGAGTCATTAGCTCCTTATTATTGCTGAATGCATTTCATTGTATGAATCATATCCATTCAATTTCTTTATTTTATCCATTCAAGTATTGATGATCTTTTGAAAGGTTTGCAGTTTTAGGCTAATATTAATAAAACTACTATGAACATTTTTGCACAAATATTTTTGTAAATATGTTTAACTGAGTGTTTTATGTAATTTTTTAAAAAATAACTATCTTTTAGAAAACTGGAAAAACAGGGATCTGGAGACCAACATTGGCTACTATGTTCAGATAGGACATTAGTTTTCTAACACCACTGTTATTTATATAAATTGTTTCTTTACCAGTTTGTTATGTATGTTGGCTCAGCAGAGAATTAATTGTGTGGCCCTGACTATAGTCCTGACCCATGTTGAGTTTGTAGCTGATGGGACAGGCTAGGATAAACTGGTTTGAGCTGCTAGAATTAGTAGTCTTCCTCCTGCATGCCTGTCTCAAAATGATCCCAGAGTTGTGGAACCAGAATGGCAAAATTCACCTTCTGAATGACTAAATGGATCTATTTCTATTCCAGGTCACCTGCTTCCTTGGTGAGAAAGATTCTGAGCCTGGCTCCTCCCTCTCATCCTTACACACACTTTCAGCTGCCAGATCTCATTGGAAAGAAACGATTTTCATGGCAGCATGTGGGAGCGTCTCCATCTGTGTCATGTAACTGTAGGAAGTACTCTCATATATTTCACACCAAAGGAACGGGAAATATACATACTGATTCCTTATCATTTACAGAAATATTTGTTGGCTGGTGGGTCCTGCCCAAGAATTAGATCTGGTCTAATATGAAGATACATAGGAAGCTCAGATCCTTTTTCTGAGTTTTCTACTAGCCAAGGGGATCTTGGGTTATTTGGAAAGGCATTGTAAATGGCCCCTTTTTATTAAGCATCAGTTATCAGGATGCAAATAGCAATGGAAATGAGAATTGCAATTATTGTTTACAAAAATGTAAAATGTATGTCTCTGTGGAGGGTCTGGACAATCTTTATAGAGTCTGTTGTCTTTAAGTACTTCTTTTCTTACACTAGTGTTTCAATCAGTCCATCTAGTTAGATTGATAAATGACGAGAGAGAGAGAGAGAGAGAGAGAGAGAGAGAGAGAGAGAGAGAGAGAGATCATACACATATTTAAGACCTTGATTATAAGTGCTGCAACCCCACTGGATTGTCAATGATACAATCTTCTAAAGTGGAAGAAAGAGTGAGCTTGGAAGACAGACCTACAAACAGAGAGCTGAGCCTAAGATCCAGAGTACAGCAAAGTGGTGCCTTTATTACTGCTGTGTTTACATTATTTTTCTTCCCCATTAGACACCTGGACCAGCGATCATAGCATCTGCAATTTTAAATTATTCCTGTTTTGTATTCTTAGTTTTATTTCCCTGGAGTTAATCTCAGACTTCAGTGACATCTGATATATAGCAACCTTGTACAGGAGGCATTTTGAATAAGTAGGGAGGAAAAAACAACACACTCATTGAGGACAACAGGTGGGAGGCAGCAGACAGAAGTGGTTGAAGGTAAATACTAATGAAGTACCAGACTATTACCAGGTCAAAAAGAACAATCCCCGGGGTTGAGTGACATTTGTAGTCAGATACAAATAAAATAAAGAAACAGGGCCTGAAGCAGGTAAAACTATTTTTTTCCTCAAATACTTTAAAAGATTAAAGAAGAGGAAGAGCGGCAGGTGTTTAGGTTACATATAGTTGTCATCCAGCTTGGCTACACAACTCAGATCCAGAATTCTTTCCAGACTAGTAATCACCCCAAATCCCAAAGACTCATGACCTCATATCTCATGATTTGTTCAGGGTTTTTTATTTTGATCAAACCTATTTTATTTTTAATTATTACAAATTTCAATCTCAAACAAATCTCCTTTCTAGAAAATATTTTGTATCATTTTAGAAACTGATGTTTTTATTTGAATACTGTGATGGTCATCCCAAACACATAAACTAAAATTTAACATAGAGATTGACAATACATAATATAAAGTTGGTTTGCACACTCATAAGAAATTAGTACAATAGATCTTTATTATTCTTATTTAATATTTCTCAAGGGGCTTAGTTATTTTTTTTGTTATTGTTATTTTACCTCATATCTTGTAACTAGAAGGTATCAGTGTCTTCAAAAGAATTTCACTGGGTTAACTTTGAAAATGTATCCTGGCAAGTTTGTCTTTGAGGGTGTTTTTTATTCAGACTATAGAGAGTGATCATTAATGAATTCTCATATTCATCCATCAATCTCAAGTTGATGCTCACAAATTGCCCTAAATTCAGTTCAGAAATTTAGGGAAAAAATGTAACAATTCTGACATTTCAGAAATTAGTTAAGATAAATTGAAGCCGATGAGGCAAAGGAGATAAAATAGGCTCTTATTTGTAATTCAATCGAAATTAAGTATTTTTAGTTACACATTTCCATCTAGCTTTTAACTAGATTATTGACTTTTAACCTGTAAATTCCAAATAAAATAAAACTGTATAAATCTAATTGTCAGAACAAGGGCAATTATCTTAGATGAATTTACTTATACTTAATTCTAAGTATAAAAGAGGCAGTTTGATTTGAATGAATGAATTAAATTGTTTATAGTACATGGATTTGCCTTACACTTTTTGGGATACCATAAGAAAAATCTTAGAGACTGGGTGTCTTTGACAATGATAATTTATTTCTCACCATTCTGGACGTTAGGAAATCTAAGATCAATACACCAAAGGTGTGGTATCTAATGAAGGACCACTTCCTGGTTCATTGACCACTTTCTTGTAGGAGTGACCTCACACAGGATAAGGGAGCTCACTCATTTCTCTTCTTATATGGGCACTAATGCCATGCATGAGGGCCTCCACCTACACTGCCATCATGGTGGTAATTATAATTTCAGCACAGGAATTATGGCAGTTATAGGGAGGGGGGACATCATTCAGTCCATTGCAGGGTTTATACACACATACACATATATAACTAAAGATACACTCTTGTCAGTAATAAAGACAAGTAAATAAAGCCTGCCAATCTGCTTATTTAATCAGTGTAAAATATTGTAATTTTTAAACTAGATAGTGAATGTAATTTTCAACTATGTTTATCCACAGATAAGTTTTTCAGATAGATCTGAAATTGAAGGATGGTGGAGAATAAGGAACAATCACTTCTTAATAGCATGCCAACAGAATGAAAGTTTGCAAAGTTAAAACCAAGAAAGAATAATCAAAGATAAACATAATTATATATAGTTATTATTATCTGAGATCCTGAACATCAGATTGTCTTCTGTCTCATTGTGAGAGTCTTAATGTACCTTCCACCAATTCACAAAGCTGGCATGACCATTTTGACTTCATGGCACCTTCGGATTCTATTAACAGGAAGATGGCAGAAGCCTACATCACCTCTCACAGGTGAAGAAAGCAAGGTGTCCAGATGTACTGCTTTGGAAGAAGAACAAGGCTAAAGGTGATGATTTGTGGTCTATTAGTTTGCTATAAACATGAGCAATTGTCTAGGGCGCCAGCTTCACTCTGCAGGACTCATTCAGACAACTCCAGAGCTCTCTCTTTCCTTGATGAAATATGTTCCAGGGTGATGAGTGCAGTTGTGGGACCCATCAGGACAGCCGAGAAGAGAAGTGTGATGGGAACTTTTGTCACAATTGGAAAGTGAGTGAGCTGTGACATTAAGTAGGCTGTGACACTGACTGAAATAGATTCACTAGGGGAGACAAGTTAGATAAATTTTTGATCGTTTTATAAGAAGCTGGAGAGGGAAAAAAATTAAGCAAGAGGAAAGGGAGAACAGGTAAAAGAAACTGCCTTTTCTGCTTTTGTATGCTCACAATGTCCTGATTCTTCAGCCTAGAGCTTTAAATATTTTTGTAACTCTTTTCTGGGGAGACTGTCATCTTACAGTAATTTTGTGTGTATTGAGCTCCTAAAGCTATGGATGATTTATAAAGCTACAATGTAAATTTATCTCTCTCCATAATCCCAGTCAGTTTTCCTGTCTCCAAGTAAAAAGCAAGAGATGTAACATATTTCATTGTTGATTACAGCAACAGCAAGCACTGCCAGAAAATCAAACCCCAGCACCTCCCCCCCAACCTGCTGAGCTTTCAGCCATTTACTCATTATACTTATGATGATGATGGAGTTTTTAAAACCTGCTGTTTGCAATAGACAATAGGCCTTAAAATCTGTCATAAATTGCTCAGTTGAGGATATCAAATGGCAAAGAGAGTGATCCAGTTTAAGAGCCGACAAATTGTGCCATAAAAGAAAGCCATGTCCTTAACGGAGCTTTCATTTTTACAAAGAATGGGAGGGCAACTCTGCGCCTATAAGTGGATGCCTGTGGGATTGTTTAACTGAGAGCAGTTATTCACAATAAAGTGCTAAATACACAGGGAGGGGAAACAAAGGAACACAAGCACTAAGGTGCCTTTCTTTTGGTTTTGCTTTTAAATAATACAGTCCTGGCCTGTAAAAATGACTAAATCCACTTTGGAAAGTCTATTTTCCTTTACATATTAATAACAGACTACATGAGATGAAAGATGGAAGCATAGTTCAAGGTGAGTACAAATCAAATTAAAGATCTAAGTGTATGAAGGAATTTTCTTTCCCACCTTGTAAAAGAGTTAAAAATGCACATCAATTTTGATGTTTTCCATTCATTTAGTCAAGAAATATTAGTGATTACTTATTACGGACCAGCTGTTTTTTTTTTTGTTTTTTTTTTTTTTAGCACTTTGGAATAAAAGGGTGCAATAAACAGGAAAAAAAATAAAAGGTGTTTTTTTGAGGGAGAGAGATCACAAAAAAAGCAATACACATAATATATAGTTAAGTTAAATGGCTTGTTTGAAGGGGGTAAGTGATTTTAAAAATAGGAAAAGCGACACAGACGAAGTGGGACTGGGAGGTCAGGTGTGGCAGTCGGAGAACAGGAGATGCAGATTCACCCAGCAGGCAATGTGAGCAAACACTGGGAAGGAGGGAGCGAGCAATAGGACCCTTGGAGGGAGAAGAGCCATCCAGATGCGGTGCTCACCTCAAAAGCTCAGATTTGTTGGGCAAGTGCATCTTCCAGTTTCATTCCATAGACAATTTTGTGAACACAAAGAGCGGGGGAGGGGCTCGCTGTTTGCTGCTCCCCCCCCCCCCACACACACACACACCATAAAACAGCTCTTCCTAGTCTGCATCAGGGCTCATCAAAACCTGATCATGCTACCCTCCACTAATTATATCCACTAAGCACCTTTTTAAAGGCTTATATTTAGCAACAAAAATACCAACAGGACTTGTTTCTGGTGCACATGCTTATGTCAGCCTTAAATTATATATACATAACTGTGTACTAGAAAAAAACTCATATTCCCACTGACAATAATTTGTCTTGTCTTTACTTAAAAGGAGAATTTTTCTACCACTGTAGTGCCCTATTAATCAATTACTGAGCGTCTTAAATCCCAGGGTCCAACTTTACCTGCGTAATGTAGCTATGAGGTTGGAGAGAAAAAATACTTCAGTGAAAGCATCATTGGAATCATAAAGAAAAAGTGGAGAAAATCAGCTATTGTGATACAGGCGGTGTCATGTAGAGCTTGGAATTCTACAATCCTATCCAGGCAAAATTAAATGATTCCGGAACCCTGTGCAAGAGAGCAGCAAATGATCAGCAGTAAGTCACCAAATACGAGCTGACATCACTAAAAAAATCACAGATTTATGAATCATTTTAAAAACTAAGCATTTGTTAGTCTTAATTGTATATGTTGTTGTATGAAACTCTCTTTAACCTGACTTTCCAACATGACTTGCAAAGCACACTTGCTTTTTCTAAGAGTCTTTGACAACCCAGAACTTGCTTTATGGCTTTTCTAAGAAGCAGTCTTGACAGCAAACACACACAGTATGAATTATACGCTTAGTTTTCATATTTTATACTTTAGTTGGCACTCAAGTTGCAGTAATAAGTTCTATGTGGTCAAAAGCATGTGACTGTGATTGCAAGTTATATGAGACCAAATGGTAAAATATTAACAAATTCTGAATCTTTATGGAGGTTTTGCATCTCCTGAGATGGATATTAATTTATTAATTCATATTCTCTCTCTCCCTCTCTCAACTCTGGCAGCCTGGGTGCTGCTTTAGGACATTTACTAAATATATTACTTCATTTGTCTCAATAATTAGTGGCAATCAGATTTCATGATTATTTTTCTTTATTATAAGTTCCTCTTTACATTTGGGGTTTTAATTGTGAAAAATAACCATGCACATGAGTGGCTGTTTGATCTTCTCAATCAGTCACATGCATTTCCCAGGAGCAGTTGTTGTAATTGAAATCTTCACCAAATTATTCTGCTTCCATTGTAATTGGTGGCAGCTTTTTTTAAAAAGCAAGGTCTATTCTTGTGCTATTGTATTTTGGTAATTTATGAGAAACCATTGCCCAAAATAGGCACATCGGTGCTATAAATAAAGCAGTCTGATAATTGCTTAAATAAAACTGGGTCTGATGGATGACTGGCAATACACTCTCATTAAGGTCAGGGTATAGGCATGTCTGTAATAACCATTTTATTTCTCATTCTACACTACTATGCATTTCATAAAACGATAATTTTGAAAGATACCAGCAAGTAGTTTAAACAAAATAAAAGAAACATAGTATTTAAGGTATATTTTATTGTTAAGTATTTAAACAAATACAGACTAAATGTGTATTGATGAAAGAAAGTATTCATATGGAAGCAATAAGATTTCCACTATAGAGTTAGAGATATTTCATATTTCAAAACCTGTTGCCTTTGTGGTAACTTTTTAAAATTTAAATTCAAATTATCGTTCACTGTCTTCTAAAACTAAAAAGAGTATTTGAGGTCCCTTATTGTTTATATTCACAGTTTAAACAAAATAATTCAGTGTTTTAGCTTGGCTAGGAATTTGCTCATTTATAAAATGGCTCAGCTTCCTCATCCACAGTGTGGAAGTTTTAGAAATATAAAAGAAAAATGTGAAACCTTATATTTAATTTTAGAACACAAAATATAGGAAGTTTTAAAATGTTTATATTTACAGACCAATTCTGAACTAATATGTAGATATATTTAAGATTTTTTTGTTTTGTGTTTTAGTAATTACATTTTTTTACTTGCTTCTCCTTAAAAAGTGCTCCTAAAGTATCTTTGTTGACATTTTGAAAGAAATTAAACTTCGGAAAATTAGAACCAAATGAAAATAAATGTGTAACTTGCATATTTAGCAAAAAGTCCTTTACTTCATTGTCTTTGATCTCCATGGAAGCCTTTGTAAAATTAAGTTAAAGTTTAACACATCAAATGCAGATTTGAACAGGAGTAAGATCAAACAGTTTTGAGCCATTTTTATAAGATCTTAATTTTAACCTTATGCAGACAAAAGCTGCAATTTAGCATTTTGCTTCACTATCAATTTATTCCTCTCCAAATTTTGACATGACTAATCCCATCTTTAAAAATACAATTAGCTTATAAATGCATAGGACACATTTATGCACATGTAGAGACTAGATATGAATGGAAACCCTGTCAATTAACAAATATTGTTCATCCCAATATCAATAATAAACTAAAACCCTACAGACAAAATAGCTAGATAACCAGATACTGTTTTACAACTTTTCTTCTAAGAATTTAAAGTTTTGGTGAAATATGGCCTCATCTATTTTGCCCCACAAAATTACTTCCTTTTACTAAAAAAAAAAAAAAAACCAACAACAAAAAAAACAGTAATATTAAGTCTGGAGAATTAACACACTGTGATTTATTAATTCAATCCTTATGATTCTTATAGTTATCAAAATAAGCTTCATCAATAAAAAAAAAAAATACACCTCTATTTATCACTTAAAATATGTTCCTGTTTAGGTGGTGTTTACAGCAGAAAGCCACTCTGTTGGTAACATTAGTATTAGTTCCGCAGGCCCTGAGGGTTTGCATTGGAGGCTCTGGAAGTGTGTGTGGTGGCAGAAGTGTGGTAAGACATCTGCGATAACTGTCTACATGATGCTTCTGTTTAGCTGGCGTCGTCATCCTGTCACTCTCATCCATTCCATAATTTGCACAGAAGGAACGCAAACCACAACTCTTTAAATTCTAGAAATGTATGGCAAGCTGTCCCTTTAAGGATGTTTATCTCAGGATTTTCCTGAGCACACAATTTCTCAATAGGTCTAGCCCTCCTTCCCAAATGCAAAGGAAATCCCAGTGATCAATGAGGACTGCAGTGCTTATCAACACCACAACCACGACAGCTTAATTCCTTAGATTAGGACTGGGTTCAAAACAGCAAAAGGTTCCTGAGAAATTGCTGTAAATATATTTCAGAGTACCTAACTTTATCTTCCTCCTATCAGCTGAAATAGAAGCCAAGGCCATGTGGCTTTATCTTAATCATGTTTCAGCTTGAGAGTCATCCCTTGAAAGCCTGTCTCAGTTCATAGATATGAGAGACTGTAATATTTTAGCAATTCCTACTGCCAAGTTGCTAAGCAATAAAACTATCTTGGCCCTTTCCTGCCAGTTCATCACCAAGAACGACTTTAGTTTTGCTCAGTCTCTTGATGAAGCAAATAGGAAGCAGCTGTACCACACAGCCTTTGAGATACATGCTGCCAAACAAGCCCCTGGAACTTTCATCCCTTTGCATGACTAACTGGTGGCTTGAGCAGAGAAATCCTAGAAAAATCACATCTTAACGTAATAGTGATTACATTTATACAAAATTAAGTCATGATTCTAACATCATGCTCTTGTCTCTTAGTACCTTTGGTCAAGATAAATGTAAGTGTCATGATTTCTCAGCTAAAAATACATTTTTTGTACTCTATCATACTTCTCAAGCTAAGTACTTTACATTAAATACATATTTCTGCTTAACATTTACCTGTATGTTAAAAGTTTTGATCACACAATGCCAAAGGGATGCTGGTTGAATGATGTGCAAAAGAAGAGAAGTATATACAGTAAAAACCTACAGTTTTACTTTCACGGAAGTCCCGTCTTGGTATTTAATTTTCCAGACCTGTGTGTGTGTGTGTGTGTGTGGTGTGTAAGCTAAAAATTTTGTTCTAAAAATTTACAGCAAAAATTGACACATTTCTTTATTACTGTTAGTGTTTTTATTAAATTTGAATCAGATCTTGAGTCACCAACACGCTGCTTTGTGAACTAAGCTCTCTCCTGTCATCTCAGAGGTGTCAGAAAGTCTCTCAAGTCTTGATTAGAGCAGAACATTATGGAAAAGACCCCAAGGCTTAGAGTACATGTGTCTCTGAAGAAATGCCCTCTGTGCAAACTTACATCATCCCAAGAACTGCTGCGTGCACCGCAGTCCTCCAGAAACTGAACTTTCTCCACTGCAGAGAGCAAAGGCTCCGTTCCCTCCCACACCCCACTTCAGCGCCTTCACCCAGCCAACTCATGCTCACCATGAATCTCCGCTTGAAAGCACAAAGTGTCCTCATGGAGGAGGCCTTCTCTGTCAACCTATATGAAGTTAAGGACTATCACCCTATTGGGCAACATGACACTTTCTGTATCTCCTTCAAAACACTGCTCTCACTTGTTTATTCTGCCTCTGCGGTTTCCTCCTAAATTGTGATTTCAACGAGAGCAGGGCCTAGCACTAGACATTTATTTTTTAATTGAACAGATATCTATTGAACATCTACTGTGGTGGGCCAATATACTGAATGCTAAGGATGAAGTGATGTATTCTAATGGCAGGATTCTCTCTTTCTCACTGACCTTGCCTTTGAAACAAAAAGTTACACCCAAAACTAAATAGAACAGTGATAGCATCGATGAAGGGAAAGTGTCTAGTATCCATGAGATCATATTGAGCAAGTTAGTCTGCTGAGGGAAGCAGGTACTTAGGGAAGTGCCCCAGAAAAAGTCACGTTTAAGTTGAGACCCAGAGAACAAAGAGGATATCAAGGAGAAGAGAGGGTCCTCAGCTACTTTGTGGATCTGGAAGGTGTTGGAGTACCAACTTTGGATCAGTAAATGATGGACCCATTAAGAACAAGAGGTGGATTAAGGCCTGCTGGTCAGAGAGGTTTTTATATTCTTAAGGATTTTTATTTTTTCCTAAGAATATTGGGAAACCATTACACAGTATTGACCAGGTCAGTTATATAAGTGATCCACAACTTGAAGACATTAATGGTGGATTTAGCCAAGATGGTGAAAACAAAGAGACCGGGGTTGAAACATATTTTGGAGTTAGAAATGGGAAAACTGGGTGATGTATTGAATATGAAGCACCTTGTTAAGGAAGATGAAGGTAAAAATAATAATAAAAGCAATAGCTCATATAGCACTTGTTGGTACAACTTATTTAAATATTTTCACATTTATTAGTTCATTTAAGTCTTACAATGACCGTATGAAATAGTAGTTATTACTGTAATATCATAAAGTGAAACATAGAGATATGAAATAACTTCTCCAACGCAAACAACAAAGTAGAGCTAGTGTTCAAACTATGTTGGTTTGGCTGTGGAAACTCTCACTTAACCATTATGCCCAGGTTTTTGGAATGGGAAACCATAAACTACCACAAACTGAAGCAGAGAACAGGAGAGAAGTGGATCTGGGTTTAAATATAAGATTCTGAATGCTGGACTCTCTGACCTTGACGTGCCCTCTGTGATGTGTAAACGCAGATGATAGTCCTGGCATTCTAAACTGAATGTGAGCAGGAGATATCACTTTGGAACTCATCAAAGTATAGATCATAACTAAAGCCAGAGATAAATGAGATCATCTTAGGTTTCACTATAGAGTAGAAGAGAGAGTCTATGCCGAAAAGAGGGGGCTGGCATAAAACTCAGACGGAATTGCCTGAGGAGTAGGAAAAAACAATGAGGAAGCTGTCACAGAGCCAAAGGAACACCTTTGTCAAGGAGGCGACAGTCAATCCGTACATTGTATGTTCTCAGAAAGTTTACTGATATATTGACTTTTCATTCGGCCGTAATTTAATATCTATATATTTTTATGTGAGTGTTCTCAGATCACTTAATTTTATGCATATATTATTGTGATATGAATGGTAAGACCTTTTATTCACAATTTTAGGAAAGAGCACAATTTTAGAAAATAAATTATTTTCTCTAAAATTATATTCTTTTTTCTTTCTCTATCCAAAATATGGTTCAGAAACATAATTGATTTATAAGATCTAAACATTAGCAAACCTTGAAAATCATATGTATTGGTTAAGGTCCAATACATTTCTAGGAAATAGCAGATTGTGTTAATGTTAATTTTATCCAACCAATATTTAAAAGGATCTTTATATGACTGCCAGGTTATACCATTTTGACTAAAGTACTGCTAATGGTAACAACATTAGCTAATTTTATATACAAGTACAATGGAGACACACAGATATAAACTCTTTCAATTATTTTTGTCTTCATGGTCAATGTCACAGGGTCAAAAATTTAGTTAAGATTTTTATATTAAAGCTAAAATGTAAAATTGGGATTGACGTGTGCAGTGTGTTTTATTTATTATAAAGATGCATCCGCCCTATATCCAATTTTAACTAATTGTAATGATCTACATGTTTAGATTAATTAATAAGAATCATATAAAAATGTGTTCATGACCAAATATAAGTGAAAGTGGTAATCGGTCAGCTGCATAGTGATACAATAGTTTGACATCAGTTATACATATATATGCCAGAAAGAACACAAAACAGCCATAGTTAAATTTACATAATTAAATATATAGATTTAGAACCAGTTGTCAGGTAAATTTTATGGCAAATATAGGTAAATACCTTGCACTGTTACTTAAATTGAATTCAATCTACCCGACATCAGGAACAAGCAGTTGTCTGATATAGTCACCTCATTAGACTGTAAATTCCTTCCTGAAAATGTTTTCCATCTTATTATATTGACCTTCCAAACATTATTTAGAACTTATATGGATTGATACAAAGTTGCTTCTTAGCTAATATCCACTCAACACCTAGATGATATATGACTATGCATAAATTAAAACAAGTTTGTAATATAAACTAAAAAGTTTTAAAAAAATTTTATTGAAATATTTTATCTAATTATAAAAATATTTCTCAAATTAGCTTACATAAAATAATTTAAACATAGAATATAATATTTTATCTGAACAAAACTGAGAAAAAAGAAATACGTTAGTAACTTAACCTATTTTCTCATATAAGATCCAATGTTTCATAAACAGATAGTATGGCTTGTTTTTTTCTCCTTCAATTATCCACTCTCTCTGGTGTCACATTTTACGGTTTTCTTCTATGTTATTCTCAAAAGCTTTGAATGATGCTGAGGGTTTTTTGTTTTGTTTTGTTTTATTTTCTGTATTTCTTATTTTTTTTATTAATTATTTTTGTTACAGATGTTTCTCCTTTTTCCCCCACTGATTTCCCCCTCCCCCTACCTCCCTGCCCTTTCCCCAGTTTGTTGTCCATGTCCACTGTTCATGCATACATGCATATAAGTTCTGTGGTTTATCTCTCCCCCACCATCCCCTCTTCTGGGCATTGTCAGTCTGTATCCCACTTCCGCGTCTCTGGGACTGCCCCCTTCCTCAGACTGTTATGTTCATTATATTCCACAAATAAGTGAGATCATATGATACTTGTCTTTCTCTGTTTGGCTTGTTTCACTTAGGATGATACTTTCCAGGTCCCTCCATGTCATCTCAAAGGATAAGAGGTCTTTCTTTCTTACAGCTGTGTAGTACTCCATTGTGTATATGTACCACAGCTTTTTTATCCATTCGTCTACTGATGGACACTTGGGCTGTTTCCAGATCTTAGCTATTGTAAATAGTGCTGCTACAAACATGGGGGTACATATGTTCTTTCTGATTGGTGTTTTAGGCTTCTTAGGGTATATTCCTAGAAGTGGGATCACTGGGTCAAATGGAAGTTCAATTTTTAATTTTTTGAGGTAACACCATATTGTTTTCCATAGTGGCTGCACCAGTCTGCATTCCCACCAGCAGTGCACTAGAGTCCCCTTTTCTCCAAACCCTCACCAGCACTTGTTGTTTGATGATTTGTTGATGGCGGCCATTCTGACAGGTGTGAGGTGATACCTCATTGTTTTAATTTGCATCTCTCTGATGATTAGTGATGATGAGCATTTCTTCATCTGTTTCTTAGCCATTTGTATGTCCTGTTTGGAGAGGTGTCTATTTAGTTCCTCTGCACCATTTATTAAAGAGGCTGTCCTTACTCCACTGTATGCTCTTGCCACCTTTGTCAAATATTAATTGAGTATATTGCGTTGGGTCCATTTCTGGGTTCTCTGTTCTGTTCCACTGGTCGATATGCCTGTTCTTGTGCCAGTACCAGGCTGTTTTGTCTACAGTGGCTTTGTAGTATAACCTGAAATCTGGTATTGTGATCCCTGCAACTTTGTTATTCCTTTTCAAGATTGCTGTGGCTATTCAAGGCCTTTTTTGGTTCCATATAAACTTTTGAAATAATTGTTCTAATTCTGTGAAGTACGCCGTTGGTATTTTGATGGGGATTGCGTTGAATCTATAGATCGCTTTGGGTAATATGGACATTTTAATGATGTTAATTCTCCCAATCCATGAACAGGGTATGTGCTTCCACTTTTTTTATATCTTCCTCTATTTCTTTTTTCAATGACCTGTAGTTTTCTGCGAATAGGTCCTTTATTTCTTTGGTTAAGTTTATTCCTAGGTATCTTAATTTTTTTGCCACAATGGTAAATGGGATTGTTTGCTTAGTTTCTCTTTCTGTGAGTTCATCATTGGTGTATAAGAATGCCATCGATTTCTTGACATTAATTTTGTATCTGCTACTTTGCCAAATTCATTTATTAAGTCTAGTAAACTTTTGATGGAGTCTTTGGTGTTTTCTATGTATAGTATCATGTCATCTGCAAATAATGACAATTTCATTTCCTCCTTTCCAATTTGGATCCCTTTTATTTTTTCTTCTTGTCTGATTGCTGTGGCTAAGACTTCCAGTACTATTTTAAATAGGAGTGGTGAAAGTGGGCATCCTTGGCTTGTTCCTGTTCTTAAGGGAAATGCTTTTAGTTTTTGCCCATTGAGTATGATGTTGGCTGTAGGTCTTTCATATATGGCCTTTATTATGTCTAGATATGATCCCTCTATTCCCACACTGCTGAGCGTTTTTATCAGAAATGGATGCTGGATTTTGTCAAAGGCTTTTTCAGCATCTATTGATATTATCATGTGGTTTTTATTCTTCATTTTATTTATGTGGTGTATCACATTTATGGATTTGCGAATATTGTACCAGCCTTGCATCCCTGGGATGAATCCCACTTGGTCATGGTGGATAATTTTTTTGGTGTATTGCTGGATCTGATTTGCTAGTATTTTGTTCAGGATTTTGGCATCTATGTTCATCAGGGATATTGGCCTGTAGTTTTCTTTCTTTGTAATGTCTTTTTCTGGTTTTGGAATTAGAATTATGCTGGCTTCATAAAACGAGTTTTGAAGTCTTCCTTCTTCTTGAAATTTTTGAAATAGTTTGAGGAGAATGGGTATTAGTTCTTTGAATGTTTGGTAAAACTCTCCCGTGAAGCCATCCGGGCCTGTATTTTCTGTATTTCTTTAAAATTTATTGAACTTTTCATTATTTCTAAAGCAAGAATCAATCAATCAGCAATTATTGACATTTCTTAAAGTCCTATGGGACCGCATCTTCCCTCATCCTGCACTTCACATTAGGGTAAGCCACAGTCCTCTCTCCTGTGAATTACTGCCATCGCTTCCAAAATTGTCTTCTGCTTTTAGTCCCTAAAATCATGTCTTCCCACTGCAGCCAGTGATTATTTAAAATGTAAATCCGATGTCTTCCTTTACTTGCCACCCTCCAGTGACATCCCATCGCACGTAGAATAAAATACAATGATTAGTAGTGGCCTGAAGGAGTGTACGATGCAGCTTGTGCCCACATCTATGAATTTAATCCGTTTCTCTGCCCTTGGAACCTGCACTCTGGTTCTGCTGACCTCCTCCCCGTTTCTTTAATAGGTCCAGCTCGTCCCTGCCTCAGGAACAAGGCTGTGCTCTGCCTGCTGCCAGGACAACTCTTTCCCGAAACAGTTTATCAAAGTCTCTGCTCAAATAACCTCTTCAAAGAAACCATGTTACCTATTCGACCTGCTTTAACTTTCTTCATAGCTTTTCTCAATACTTACTATAATATCATATCTATTTTTCTTACTTTTTCCCTTTCTCTTTCTGTAATGCAAGCTCCTTGAAATCAGGATCTCTCTCTCTCTCTCTTTCTGACTTTATTGTTGTATGTGCCCCAACATGAATGAATGAACCACTAAAGACTTCTGGTTGTCTCACCTTTTGACTGTCTTTACTGTTCTCCAGTTTGAAAATGGCAATCTTTTTACATGTTAAGCTAATAACTTTGGACTTTTTTACAAAGTTAAATTAAAAAACAGATACTACTTTTTTCAAGTAGTAATCATTTTTATTCAAATAACCTTAATTCAAATGGCAATCATTTTTCATCTGTTCTTATTATATATGCATTAAAAGTCAATTGAAATTATTGTGTTATTTGAATTGCAGGAAATTTGCATTTTAGGTAATTTTCAAATACTGTCTAGTTAAATATACTATATATTATTTAGAATCACCCAAGATTTCGGCAATCTTGTAAAATTTAACTGAATTTCCAGATACAGAAACTAATTGTATATTATAAAAAGAGGAATGATATTAGGGAGCTGAATTAAAGCACAGAAATGCCATTACTCATGAAAAGAGACAAGGGATTTGGGGAACATGAAAACTTGAATCCGTGTTTCTTCCACCTCACATCAAGAGAGTCAGTCACCTTTTGTGAGAAAATGGCTACTCCTATTTGTGATAAAATCATATATTAAAATCACACATACACAATTACATAAATTATATAACATTAACAGGAAGTATTTAATACATATGATTATCATTTCTATAATTGTGTATATAATATATACACAATTTTATAATTATATAAAGTAAGTTAGTACATATTTGTGAAGTATACACATAAAATATATAAACTTAAGTTATTCAAATTTATTCAAGGTCATGCACCTATTTATTAGGAGATCTAAGATCATATGACATCACCGTTTGATAAGGTCTCTATTCTTGCTATTGGATTTTTCAAGTTGTTCATAAAGAAGGCTCTTCACTATTTGGGGAACTACTTACTGTGAGAGATGGTGAATAGGGTTGTCACTTTGACCCTCAACAAATTCACTTGTCTCCAAACAAGCAAAACTCTAAAGTTATCAATCCAGTGGAAATGCTTTTGTTCATAATGGGCTGTTCTGAATCCCGATTCTCCAACTCTTCCCACAATAAATATATATCTATTTATTTCTTAACCCAGTTAGATAAGAATAGGGATGGAGACAGAAACAGAAAGTGGGGGAGTGAATGGTGGATAGTGGCAAAATAAATATGAGGCTATTCAGTCAAGTATTTCATTTCTAAATAGTAAACTATAGTAGAAAGCAGTTTCAGGCAATCACACAGTAGGGACGCAGCAGGGGTGAGATGCACATGTGTTAATAGAATGAAATGATGCATTGATGAAAGAAGGAATGATCACACTCACAAATGAGTGGAGGAAGAGATGATCTAAGAGTTGAGATTAAGAGTATTGAAATTTCTGAAGCACCACACAGCTCAGACATTCAATCTGAATATATCCCAATTCAGTGCCTTGCAATAGTTACAGTGATTACCTACCTCTTTCCATCATACAAAAACAAAGCAAACAAACAAAAACCTCATAGCATTTACATGTTTTTCTAGTATGAAAATGTGTCTGGGTTAGACCGTATATATTTTACCCAAACGATTCTTGTGGCTGCAAACACTTAATTGTAATGACCTACAAAACAAGCAATCTATCTTTAACACTAGAATTCTAAACACTACTTGTTAATAAAGTATACAGCGACTCACAACACACCTTTTAAATACTCTAACCATTATGATACAAATTCTCCTGTTTATGGTATAATTAAGATTTTAATATTGCAATAATTCAAAGGAAATATATATGACATACCTTATACTAAATACTCAAGTGAAAGTTCTATAACACCAACCTCAAAATGTGAATCTGCTAATGAGGAAGCCATACAAATATTCTTGTTATAGGTATTTTAATGTTTTCCTTTATATCAATCAGGATTATATTTTAAACTTTTCATAGAGTTTAATGACAGATTGGATAAAGGACTTAAAGTTGCTTAACACAAAACAAACAAACATTCTGCGTAATTAAAAAAGACATAAATAATAATTTGGAAACAAAAATGGTGTATAACTTTATATTTTTAATTCCCTCATGCTATTATATTATACTATTTTATCATAGTTACAGATCTGTAGCTATCAAATTAAAGGAAGGGACACTATAGACCAGTAACCAGAAAGTAACTAGTAGGTGTGAGAATGGTATGTTTTTATTCGACTAAAATTTAAAGCATTGAAAATGCCCCCAAATTAATGCTTACTCTTTTTTTTGAAATCATTTATTTTTGTTACAGATATTTTTCCCGCAGACACCCTCCTCCCTAACCTGCCGACCTCCACCAAGCATTGTTGTCTATGTCCATTGGTTACGCAGACATGCATACAAGTTCTTTGGTTTATCTCATCTGTCTTCTGAGCTTTGTCAGTCTGAACTGTACTCCTTTCTATGTTTCTGGGTCTGTTTTGTTCATCAGCTTTTTTGTTTTGTTTTTTTTAGAGAGAGAGGAAAATAAAGGTAGAAACATTGATGAGAGAGAACATCAATTGGCTGCCTCCTGCATGACCCCCACTGGGGATTTGGCCCACAACCTTGGCATGTGTCCTGATCGGAAGTCAAACCGGTGACCTCTTGGTGCATGAGTCTATGCTTAACCACTGAGCCACACCAGCTGGACTGTTCATCAGCTTTTTTTGTTCATTATATTCCATTAATAAGTGAGATCATGTGGTATTTGTCTTTCTCTGATTGGCTTATTATGCCTAGCATAATGCTCTCCAGGTCCCTCCATGTCATCTCAAAGTATAAGAGATCTTTCTTTCTTACAGCTACATAATATTCTATTGTGTACATGTACCACAGCTTTTTTGTCCACTCATCTACTGATGGACACTTGGGCTGTTTCCAGGTCTTAGCTATTGTAAATAGTGCTGCTATAAACATAGGGGTACATATATTCTTTCTGATTGGTGTTTCAGGCTTAATGCTTACTCTTAATATTTCTTAATACAGATGAAGAAAAAGAATTATGTATTCAAAGCAGAAAAATGGGTACTTTTGCTCTTATGACAGAGCAGTGCTCAGATGGCTCCTTCCTTGAACAGTTATATCATCCTTTCTTTGTAGCACTTGAAAGCCACCGCCTCCTGGGAACATTTTCTATTTATACACCCACATCAACAAACCAAGACCATGTGAAACAGAGCTGGCCTTAGCTTGTTAGGAATTCATCTTCTATACACATTAACATCTTACTTGCATACTTATAAGTGTTTATTTTCATACTGGACCTATTTTGCCTCCATGAAAGATAAATTCCAGGGCTCTTTTCCTGGTGAACCAATGCAAGTCAATGAACACTTGCCATTTTCTTTTTATCTCCTGGAGCAGCTTAGGCATGTCTTCCAACTTTTCACTCAATTTATAATACTTTCCTGGTGCCTTTTGATGATGATTGTTTTCTCTTCCTGCCCTCCACTAAACATTAACGTTCAAGGTAAATTCTTAGTGTGGTGAAGTTGGCAGAGTCACACCTGCTTTTTTAAGAACAAAAAATAAACTCATCAGCAGTATTTGCCTTATCAAGGAAACAGTGATCACTAGGAACGGGAACTGCTGATTAATAACAAACACCTAATACTTTCGGACAGTATCATGCATAGCACCTATCTGCCAGTAGTCAGAAAACCTGGGTACAATCTGAGATATGTGATGTCTGTCTTTCATCTGTGACTGTCTAACACCCTTGATTTCTACCATTAAGTATGAAAATCATGTTCTTTCTCTGTGCTGTTTGATTTCCTAACTGGTGCACCAGCTCTTTTGGGATTTTTGTTTCTATACGGTGCCCTTTTCTTTTACCACCACCCATACATCTGTAAAGTACTGAAAGGCATCTTGTGACTGAAACTATGATGCGTATTTGGACTTTCCTATGTTGGACACCTCCCTTTGAGCCTCATCATCTGTCAATACTGTAACTTCTGGAAAAAAAGATACCCTTTAGTAAGCATTTGCTGTATTTCAGACATGTAAGTTCTATGCATGTATTGTCTCACTTTGGGCTCACAGTCCTCTGAGTTGTGGTTTCTGTGGGGCCACTATCCATATCATTTCACAAAATTACCATAGATTTAAAGTTTTTAATTTATTTTAATTTTTAAAAGTAATTTTCCTCTCAAAAGCAATCCAAAGAGTAAAGATTAAATATGCTGGGAGCAATGATTAAATTAAAGGAGAAAAAAAAGAAAGAAGGAAGGAAGGGAGGGAGGGGGAGGGAGGGAGGGAGGAGGAAGGAGGAGGGAGGAAGGAAGGGAGGGAGGAAGGAAGGGAGGGAGGGAGGGAGGAAGGGAGGGAGGGAGGGAGGGAGGGAGGAAGAAAGAAATTGCTCTTAAAAGAGTACAAGTGAGAACAATTAAAGTCAATATATGTAGTTGCTAGGTTTTTCTTGCATATTTTAGTCGCATAGAAAAGACTTAAAAAATAACATGTTTCCAGTTCGCACATCATCTGATCTAATAGTTTCACCTTTTGAAACAGGTGGTTATGATGCAGGAAGGTTTTGATAGTGCAGAGGGGACCACTCTGGTGGGTTTGGGGAAATAGCACAAGATTTCATGTCTCCGTGTGGTTCCATGCTCAGGGAGAGAGAAAAGCACACAGTCCACTCCACGTCCATGTTGCTGTATCCTCAGAACACAGACTCCTGGGCTGTGGGGCGGCCAAGCCTTCCCTATCTCCTTCTAGGATTCTCGCCCACACTTGCAGGAAACTGGATCCTCAAAGCAAGACCTTTGCCTCCACAGGGTTACTGATGGGTCCAGAGAGAAGGAAGCATGAAGAACTTTCCAGCCTCACACCCTTGCTTACCTCCATCATTGAAAACAGTGCGAACAACCATTGTTCATTAATGGCTGAGTCTTTAGCAGAAAATATGTTCAACACTGAGGCATAATTTAATTCTTAACGAAAACTTGGTAGTTTATGTCTGTTTTAAAGAAATGTGAAATGATATGGATGTCAGGGTGAAGTGACTTGCCTAAGGCCATAATGTCAAATAAGAATTTATATTCACCTTTAAATTTAATGTGCAAACGATTCACCCAACGTTCCTGATAAATGCAGATGCTGAATCAGAAAATCTGGGTTTGGGTTTAAAATTCTTCTTTTCCTACAAGACTCCACGTCACAGGTTTCACTGGGAGTAGCTAGAGCCTTTGCCACATGGCTTGTTTTCCTATTAGGATAGTAGCTGGGTTCTTGGGATGCAAGCTTCTGTGAAACTCTGGAGGGAGAGGTTAAGTGCATGGTCTCTGCCATCAAGGTCTTAGTTTTATATTCCAGATTTGAAACTTGGTAATCACTCTCCCTGAGGAAAACCCATAAACTCTCTAAGCCTTAGTTTCTTCATCAGCAAAATGGAAGTTAACAGCAGAACCTTTTACACTGTAGCAATAAAAACCAAATCAGGCCTGGCCAGTGAGGTTCAGTGGTTGAGCGTCGACCCATGCATCGAGAGGTCACCAGTTTGATTCCTGGTCAGGACACATGCCCAGGTTGTGGGCCCAACCCCCAGTGTGGGGCATGCAGGAGGCAGCCAATCCATGATCTCTCTCATCAATGTTTCTATATCATTCTCCCTGTCCTTTCCTCTCTCTCTAAAAATCAATCAAGAAAAAAATAAAAAGACCAAGTCAGAAAATCCGTGTAAATAAGAACACAGTGCCTGGCACACAGTAAATGTTCAATATATATTAACTGATACTTTGAAGTTAAAAATTGGCTTAGAAAATTCAAGACATAATTCCCTCTGCTGAACTTCCTCAACCTATATCACATCATATTGTTTGGCCACTGCTCTATGTAAAGCACAGACAGGAATTTAGCCCCTTATAACAATACAAATTTATAATCGAGCCATTTGTGCTGGTCAGGAGTCTGGTACATTTTAGCTGGATGTTCTACTTAGGGTCTCACAAGGCTGAAACCAAAATGTTAGTGAACTACATCCTCAGTTGGGGACTCAACTGGGAAAAGATGCACTTGCTAAACAATTTCCTGCAGGCGGCTGGCAGAATTTATGTCCCTGTCGGTGTAGGACTGAAGTTCTATTGTTTGCTAGCTGTCAGCTGGTGACTGATCTCAGCTCCTCGAGGCTGCATTCAGGTTACGCTGTGTGGCCCTCCATCTCAGCAATAAAAAGCTTCCCTCGCACCGAGCCCGTACCACATCAAAGCCCTCTGAGTCTCCTCTGCTCTCAACCAGAGAGAACTCTTCAGTTAAAGGTCTCCTGTGATTAAATCATGTCCTATTTTAAGGTCAACTGTGCATATGACATGACCAAATCACCGGAGTAAACTCCATCATAGTCACAGTCCCCAGGATTATGCAAGGAGTGTACCACAGTGGGAGGGACATCTTGGTGGGCAAGTGAGATTATTGATTACCCCAAGCATAATGAGGGCCACTACAGAATTGGAGAGCTCATAACTCTGAGCTTCTCAAGTAAAAATAAAAATTTTAACTTGATCCAAAATATTAGGAAACATACATAGTTAGAAATTCAGTTTTAAGCAGACGTAAAGATTTTTTAAACATGTTATTAAAGAACAATTGAGAATATTCCATTTTCTAGAGAAATATAATAATATTTTGGAAATGATATATCATGTGTATGTTTGGGGTTTTGGAACAGATCATTGAACATAAGATGTTTTAAAGCAGTTAAAATCTCTAAAAATAAAGTTAATTTTTTTTACCAAAGGAATGAAGCTAGTTAATGTTTTAAGGAAATACATTTCCAAACAATAGGAAGAAACGAAGGCAGCGCTGATTAAAAAGAGATTTACAGACATGAGCTGCATGCTCTTGTTTTATGGACTAGAACAACTCTCTGTCTTCCAAAATTGGAGAATATGCAAGGACTCATTCTGCCTTATGGGCATTTCAGAGCTTTTAATCTAATAAAACCTACATGTCAGCTGGTAGCATGTCAAGGTCTCATTACCCCGGCTGCTCCGCGCTTGATGTGGAAGGTTAAGTCTCTGCACAAATGTACCCCTTGGGGTTCCCTGAGGTGGAGCTGTGCAGGTTTGCATCTTTACTTACTGACAGAAAAACGGCGGAAAAAGATAGCATTAAATATTCTGTTCCTGTTTTCACTTATGCATTCACTAAGAACGATAAAAGTGGGGGTTCTGTGGCATGGCCTCAGGACTGTGCACGAGCACCCTCTTCATCTTACTTGTCTCATCAGAAGGTGGTTCCTAACTGCATTCGGTGAGCAAGCCTGCTTGCTTCCTCTTTGTCATCATGTCACCTAAGCACTCAGATATCTCCGGCGAACAAGCAGCTGAAGTGATCCAACTAATAAAAAGACGGTAAATTTAATTGTGCCTTAATGAGAAAGAATATATAAAGAGGATAGAAAGAGAGGTTTCAAATACAACTTAGTGACCATGATTTTTATCAATGAAAAAACAATATTTGCCTATGAAGCCTTATTCAAATTGGAAAAAAAAAATGTTAAGAGTTCTTGTTTCGATTTTATGAAAGTAGCATCTACCTATGCACAAAGAAGAAAAATATATAAATAATGGAGTCTTTTCTGTCTTTCAATCATTGAGAAAAAAAAATTTAAAGAACACATGCATCATTTAATTTAGTGGAAGAATGAACGTGATCTAAAAATACATAAATTTTACATATAATACTAAGTGGCTGGCTGTGTTTTGCTAGTGTTTCAAAATTTGAAATCCTTAAAAAAAAAACCTTCAATATGCAGTAGAGAACTGAGTACTTTTAAGGTAAAATAATAACTGCACTAATCTCACATTGTCTCCTTAACCTTTCTGACATTTTAATTGCTGTGCCATTTCTCACTAAGCTGGAAAGTGTTTTTTACATGTGCATAATGTAGCCTGTATAAAGTGTATCGATTAAAGTATAGATGGAGAGGCAGGATGTTGGAATTTTCCCCACTGTGACCTTATTGAATATCTCTCTCACTTTTTTTGTTTTCCTTTTAGAAATGGTGGAAAGAAAATGTGTTTTTTATTGTCTCTATGTTATATGAACTCTAGTATGAGTATTAATAAGTGAAAAAGACATAGTTTAACAAAAGACAGACTAGCAATTTGTCTTTCATTCTGCATGGAGATGTTGCCAGAAAATCAGTAACTCCCTTTGAGTCTGGTGATCTAGTTGCTTCTGAGAAATTTACATCTCCCTGACAGGCACTTTGTAAGGTCTGGTTTACCTGGGTCACAGGAGTCCACATAATTTGCATCTTGAGCAATTTCTCTCTTTCCTTCTCCCTGCTCCATGAGGAAGGAAGATTGAACCTGGTTATAAAAAGGAGCTCATTATGTCTCAGCTGAGAAGAGTAATTCTGTAGGTGTTCCTAGGGTGCAAGAATATCATATAATGAAAACATTCCTCATACATCCTCAGACCTACACACCCAGCTGGAAGTGAGAGTTACATACGCCCAGGCATATTCGATACATTTGACCTGACATTCACCAAATAAAACTGAAGTGCCTCAGCAAGGTCATTGTTGAAATATGATCCCAAGATGGATATACAGATCATTTGCCAACATATATGCAAGAGAAAAAATATTTAGTTTACTTCTCATAAATCTGAAAAAATAATCTCCTATATCATATTCTACCCTTTAAATTTTTACAAGGTCTAAGTGACAAGTAAATATTTATAGTATGATATGATAATAATACCTGGATATTTTAGTAGTCTATGTGATAAGCTCAGTTTAAAAAGAAATAAAAATCAAGAAGACAATGCTGAAATATATTTAAATCAAAACCAAATAAAAGAGCATTAATTATGATGAACTCTTTAGTATACCTGTTTGAGTCTTACTTATGGTTAATGTGAGTAAGTCTATTTGAATACCAATCGAAATAAATATTTGTCATGGAGTCTAAAATCCAATCTAGTTCAATGTTTTCTATGCAGGATAAAGATTATAACGAGATTCAAATACATTAATGTTTATCCTATATTCATGACAACTAATGTCTGAATATAAATAAAACTTTTTATGACATATCACTATATTGTATTCAAACCCAGTATTGGGGGCCTGATACATAAAATGGAGGGAGACTGCAGCTTTAAATAAAATGGGTTATATCTACCTACATCACTGTCTTCCTCTTTGCAACTTGGAATGACTCTCCTTAAAAAAGAATACGTTATTTAGGCACCTATATTAACCTAAAAAAGTCTATTTAGTACCCTTAAACTTGATAACTAATAACTCTGGACCAAGTTGTGATTCCTAGAAGCAACACCCCCACCCCATATTTTGCTAAAAAATTCTGGTGCAGTATTGGTCAAGAGCATCATCTGGAGAAAGAAAATGACTTTGCTGATATCTTTCATGCATACTTCCAGCATTATTTTTGAATATAATAAAATATATAATATTGACTGAGCTCTAATGACAGGTCATATGTCACATTAAGTGATGCATGAGCATCTTTGATTAGTCTACGGAAAACCATTCTGAGGTTGGTAAGCACACCTGCCTTTCATTGAAGGATCCTTTCATGAAGAATTTCCACTCACATAATGGAAGACTAATTTTCACATGGAAATATATGAAAATCTGAATGGGTGCATTCTTTAGATTATCTGGGTTAATTTGGAAACCAAGTGTGGGTGGCACTACAGGCTGTACCATACTTCTAGCACTAGCCCTTGCACACCCAATTTCAATATTTTTGCAAAGTGTATATATTTTTTGCCTCATCCCAATGCATGTCAAGATAAAATCACAAATGTAATAAGCACAATCACTACAGGTGTTTTAATACACTCCAAAAACTGCATAATTCACTATGTATTGACAAACTATCACTAGTCAGCCTTTTTTATTATCTGATGTACTGTACTACAAATATATAAAAAAGACAAGACGTGTAAGGGTGCCCTCTCAGCTTTTAAAATTTTTGACACTTAATAGCTTTACATCCAGTATTTAAGAGTTTGCATATAAAAGTGAAATTTCATTATTTACAAGTGTGTTCCTAGTTATATTGCCAACATTGGTTTCCCTGGTCTTGAACATAGAGTTTCAGTAAAAAGTGTATAGGTTTCCCAGAGTAGAATTATAGCTGTGGCGAATGTGAAGGAGAGAGTAGAGGAGGAAGTTATGTGCAGGTCAAAGTAACAAACCAGCCCAAGGAGAGAGAAGCTGTCATTGTATACCACGCAGAAAGGCAAAGGTGAGAGGACGAGATGGGGCGTACTGACAATGGTACATAAAGAAGGAAATGTGCTAATTTATCATCCAACTACCACATGATGAAAATGGCCAGTTCTTCACAATAAAACTTATTAAGGTAATAAGGATATGTCTATGATTATACCCATTTGTGCTAACAACACCTCCTTATTTTAATCAGAAAATGGTGCAGGGAGATAATTTTCTTGAAAATCTTTTTCAATATAGCACCATTTCTTCTTCTTCTAGATATATTAATCAAAACTATATTATCTCCTTTCTGATCTGTATGTATGTCCAACACAGTCCAGATAAATTTCCCCTCTGGCAGGTCTTTGTCTAACATAATCACCATTGACAAACACTATTAATCATTTTATTACCTGCCAAGTAAACATTTTCATGTTAATGCAGTGTCTGCACTGCAGATATTTAAATACTGAATACCTACTATAGCAAAAACCTGCCTGGGTTTTTATCTGATAGACAAATTGCTTATCTATTTTGACTAAATTCATCAACTTCATTACAGCTGATCTGCTGGATGGGTATGAATGTACTGGAATCAATTTTATCATGAAATAATTTAAACTGTTTGTTAATAAGATTAAAATTGTTACTCCTTTCTGGGAAAGGCAGATCAATGAACATGCATAGTCAAAAGACAGTGTGTATGGGCATGTGTGAACATATGTGTGTATGTTTAATGATCCCTTAGTCTAACGTGTTAGACAAAGAAATGATAATAGATGTGATAAGAATAAAATATGTACCAGGTCAAAGAAAATTAGAAAACCATCACCCATCTGTTGTTCTTCTGTCCTAGCACATCTAAATAGGCATGTGTTCCAGAGAGCTCTGCAATTCCTCAAAGGATCACTATTGCAGTAGGGTATCCATCATTTGGCAATACAGGTAAGCTTGAAAATGGGTTCAGTCTGGTAGCAATATCTCCACAGAGGGCAGTTTTTATAAAACTTAAGCAAAACAAAGGTTTAACATTCTACATTGGATATGTGAGATGTGTTTCCCAAGTGATAGTATGGTATTTTCTTGGTTGAATATTTTCAGAAAATCTCGGTTTTTATTCTTAAGTCAAATAAATGATGTTTAGCAGGAAGAGACAAATCAAGTGAACCATTCTTTCAGATAAGGTAAGTAGCCATAGTTATCGACATGTCTTTAAACAAGCAAACCAAAGTGAATAGAAATATTAAATGCCACGAGAAGAACATGATTAATGCTAAAGAATCCTTGGCAACTGTGTTGAACAAAATTGGCTTTGTTTGAGGTCCCTTCCTGATTCCCTGTAGTGCGCACGGCTCCTGCAATGCACACACTCTGTGACCTTGTCCAAGTTCTTAAGGTTTCCCATAACTACCCAGGAAGAATATTAAAAGTGAAGAAGATGCACGAAGAGTTGAGCTATGATAGAAGCTTTGCAATATATATGCTCTATATTCTCATTTGTGTCTTTTATCACTAATTCTATCTTTAATCTCAACAAGTTTTATTAGCATAATATGCTATAGAGTTTCCTTCACCTCTTCTGAAAATTCAGATAGTGAATGTTAGATGATTTGTGGGTTCTTATGAAAAAAAATGAGTTAATTTTGGAAGTCTAAAAAAAATAAATCACTTAAAAGACTGCATGCGAATTTTAAGCATAATAAAAAACAGGTTGAAGATAGAAATCCAAGCACTTCAATTGTATTCATTAACTACAGTGGAAATTAAATTTATATTCGAAATTCCTAAAATCTTAGATACTAGACAACTATATATTTTATATAAATATCATACATGGCATCTTAATTATTATGTCTGATTCACAAAAACATTTATGCTTCTCACACAATGAGGGATTCATCTTCTACCAAACTGCTCTTGTCAAAACCACAGCACTCAATTCTGAGCCACATCTGACACGGTTGAACACCTCCTTCTTCTTACATGGATTTCAATACATCGCATTCTTTTTATCTCACCACACAGGTGATTCCTTCACAGTCTCTTATGCTGGTACCTCCTCTTCACTCTGACCTTCTAATGCCATGTCTAAGGGCTCAGATCTCAGCCATATTATTTATTCTGCTTATATTATGCTCAGTATTATGAAAACTCCCAACCATATATCTCCATCCCAGACCTCTCTCCTGTCCTGTACATTTTTATGTTAATGGTACAGAGACTCAACTATCTATTGCTTACTCAACACTCACCACTTGAATGACCCATATGAATCACAAGCTTGGCATGTACAAAACTGAACTCTACTTCTCCAGCCTCCACACAAGGGGGGGAAATCAGACCCAATGTTTGAAGTCATTCTTAAATCCTTTCTTTCTTTTTTCTTTTTTATCTTCACCCGAGGACATTTTTCTGTTTTTTATGCAGATATAGTGGGAGGGAGGGAGAGGAAGAAAGAGAGAGAGAAACATCTATGTGAAAGGGACACATCAAGTGGCTGTCACCCACACGACCCAACAAGGGCCGGGGACAAACTGCAACCCAGGTACATACCCTTAGCAGGAACTGAACCCGGGTCTCTCCAGACCACAGGCCGACGCTCTAACCGCTGAGCCAAACCGGCCAGGGCCTTTCTTTATTTTGTGTTCTACATCTTTAGAATAGTAGAATACTATCCTACATATTCATAATTTGAAATTTTTCATTGCCTCTGTTGCTATTACCCTAATATGAGATACCATTGTTTCCTGCCTGGATTTTTGGATCTGCAACAACACTCAGGATTAGATTATCAAATGAGATACCCATGAGTTAGAGAATTGATCCAGCATAAAATTTATTAATAAGTTCATGGACACAAGTAAACAAGAGATTCACGTGATGCAGAGAGAATTCTAGGACCTCCAGTGAGACTCTGAATGTCTTTTTTATTTATTTTTTAATGCTCACCCAAGGGTATTTTCTTTCCATTTATCTTCAGATAGAGTATGTGTGTCAGGGGATGAGGGAGAGAAACATCGATGTGAGAGAAATACATTGACTAGTCACCTTCTGCACAACCCTGACCAGGGCCAGGGACTGAATCACACACAACTGAGGTACATGACCTTGACCGGAATCAAACATGTGACTCTTTGGGCCACAGGCCGACATTCTAACCACGGAGCCAAATTGGCCAGGGCTGAATGTCCATTTTTTACCTCATAAAATGTGCCTTTTTCAAGAAACAGATAAAGTATTTGGTCACCCCACTTAAACAGAAATAACTATCTTTCTCTATTACACACTGTACTCACATCATTCACATTATATTATCCAGGGTGTTATGTCCTATAATTCCACATATTCCAAGTTTGTTTATTAAAATTAATCATACAGTAAGAAAGACTGCCAAAACTGTCAGTAGTGAGCACTCTCCTCCTAGCACAAAATATTCAGTTGCAATTGCCAGGAGGTCTGCCATTGTCAGGTTTAATAGGAGATCAGACTTCTCACTAGATGTGTTTCTTTCCCAGGTGCTTTGCCTAGGTAAAGGGGATTAATTCACTGAAGACCTGCTGTGTAAACATTTACGCCTCACTTCATAACAGCCTCTCTGCTTTCATTCCTCCCTCCTTACGCACAGTCTATTCTCAACACAGCAGCCGAAGGGACCGGTTAGAAGGCAGGTCTGGTCTTGCCATCCCCTTGCTCATCACCTGCAGTTACTTGACATGTCTTTCAGGAAGATAGCCAAGTTTCTGACAGTGGTTCAAAGGCCCTACATGATCAGTCCTTTTTTTTTTTTTTTTCTCAAGTCATCCTCTATTGACCTCCTCTTAACTTTCTCCTCTGTACCCATACTAGCCTCCTAGGTGATCCTCAAATATGGCAGGTGTGTTTCGGCTGCTCTCATAAGTACACACGGTGATTCTTTAAGTCTTTGTGGGAATTTCACTTTCTCTATAGATGAATCCTTGATGAGCCTATTTAAAAATGGCAATTACTTAACCTGCCTCTGCCCGTCCTCTCCCTCTTTCTCTCTCTCTCCCCCCCCCCGTCATTTGTGGGGTACTCCCCTTACTTTTTTTTACATTTTTTTCTGTATCAATCATCACCTATTTTTTCTTCTTAATGACTTTTTCCCATCTTACTCTGCTAACCTTGCAAGTTTCAGAAGGGCAAAGATTTTTATCTCTTTTATTCACTAAGGTATCTACCCCAAACACCTACATCAAGACCTGGTATATAATAGAGAGCAAATATTTTTTTAAATAAATACACGCCTGCACCAGGAATGACATAGCTACTCATTTAAATTGGATCATCCATCCCTTAATAGAGGCTATTGTTGCTTCTCAGGCCCATAGAGTACTGAACTGGAGAGAGCGACTGATCCTTAAATACATTTCACTTTAAAAACATTTTGTTTCTGAAGTTGTAGTAATCAAATAACCAAACTAACATACTTTCAATTGTTTTGCTAAACATATTTGAAGAGTAGGTGAATAGGAGTGAATATGAGTGATCATTTTTATAGTCATACATTGTAAAGTCATTATATTGCACAATTTTGCTAAATTATAAAAAATATATACGCATACTTAAAATATTTTGACAGACAGAAAACTACATAGTTTAAAACTAGTTTAAAATGATTACAAAGAAGTTCATTTTATAAAAATGCTGCTACTCTAATGTATTTTATTTCAGAAGCATTTTCAATTCAATGTTTATACTTGAAAAATCTCTTGCTTTTATAAATGATTGCTCCTTAGAGAGAAGGAATAGATTTTACAATTTTAAAAAGTAAAAATTACTGAAAACATCTATTCACATCTAAGAAATCTTTTAACACATGAGTAATACTATCTACATATTTTGAGGTTCAGAAGAAACTTGAGTTGTTGTTTCTCAATCTTTTTGTTTCACGTGGAAATATTTGGAAAAAAATAAGTAATTTGCATCTGAGAATAATAAACTAGCCTAAAAATCATCATTTACCCTTATAATCATATACCTTTATTAGCATAAAACATACAAATGGATGAGAATATAGAGATCTGAATTAATGTAGGTATACTCATATCAGTCAGTGGGAGCAAACACATATGGGAATGGACCTGGATTTGGTTTGTGAGACAGTGTATGAGAATATCTCCATTTATATTCTGAGGACTGCTGGTGACTTGAATAATTTTAAGCAGAAGAACATATAAATGCCAATCAAGAAAATTACTCTCAAGAGCCAATACCTTTCTGAAAGAAAGATACCCCAGGGAACTAGAATGACCTTACGCTGCCAAACCAAAGCGGATTGAAAAGTTTAATGCCATGGACAGATTTTGACAATGGTAATGGTTTTGGTGTCCTTGGTTTGTTCCTACTCTAGGGAGTTATAACTTTAAAAGCTTTGATTTTTGTTTATCCTGACAAGTTCTTTAAATATATAGCTCCTTGGATTCAATGTCTCTGACATGCCCCATTTCTCTTAGCTCTATAGATCTGGAATCAACTATAGAAAATAATAAGTGGCAAGAAAAGGCAATATTTTTAAAGACGATTTAAATATGTAATTTTACTTTGGAATATATAAGCACTATACATTTATGGTGCTATAAACAAATGATGATATCATAATGAAAATTAGATTTTCTCATTTTATATAGATTTGGATTATTTTCTTTTATGATATATTTTGTATAACACTCCTCTGGATCTGGGTTCATTACTGACATTTAAATGGCACATAAATATATATTTGACCCAAAGGATGACATCAACCTGTACTTTCTCAATCATGTTGATTTCTCTAGTCTTTCCTCACAACACCAACAATGAATAGATACATTTTCATTGTTTTTGAAGGTCATCATTTTCTTCCTAATGCATTTAACTGCTGTGAATGGCAGCTGAATGAGGACAAGAGAATTCTCATGGCACCCAAGGTGGGAAGCTGAGGGTGGTCAGAGAAAAGTGGAAGGTTTTCACAGAACTTATATGCATGTGTGCATGAACAATGGACATGGACAACAAAGCTGGGGAGAGGGTGGGGAGGGTGGGGAAGAGGGGTATCAGTGGGGGAAAAAGGAGAAACATCTGTAACAAAAATAAATTAATTAAAAATAAATAAATATAAATAAAGTTATATGGAAAGGTAGATGTCTTAAGATAGTTAAAACAATCTTAAAAAAAAATAAAGTGGGAGAAAATACTCTACGGAACATTAGAGTCTACTAGATAGCTATAATAAGCAAGAGAGTGCCATACTGGCAGAGGTATAGACACATAGATCAATGGAACACAATGAAGAAATCAGATATAGACCCTCACAAATATGCCCAACTGGATTTGGATAAAGGTGCAAAAGCAATTCAACAGAAGAAGGACAGTCTCTTCAACAAATGGTACTGAAGTCATTGGACATGAACAAACTGAAAATACAAAGCTGACTGGAAGCTCAGACCTTGGTACAAGAACAACTCAAATAAATCCGGGTATAAACGATATACTGTTAAGTATTTCTAAATACTTTTAGAAAACAACACAGGAGTAAATCTGCAGAATCTAGGCTAGCAAAATCATCTTAAACTTGACATGAAAATTACAATCCATAAAATTAAAAGTGGTCCATTATACCTCATCAAAATAAAATAAAAAATTCCTCAAATCTGCCCTGGCCGGTTTGGCTCATCAGTAGAGCGTTGGCCTGTGGTCCAGAGAGACCCAGGTTTGGTTCCCGCTAAGGGCACGTACCTGGGTTGCAGTTGGTTGTGCGGGTGGCAACCACTAGATGTGCCCCTTTCATGTTGATCTCTCTCTCTCTCTCTCTCCCCTCCCTACTCTATCTGAACAAAAAATGGAAAAATGTCCTCAGGTAAGGATAAAAAAAAATTTCTCAAATCTAAAAAAAAAGAAAAGTAGAAGTTTTTTGTTGTTGTTGATTGTTTTAGCATTAATTGTGAGTTCTGCACCAATATCATCTTTGTTCTGGTTAAGTGTGGCTCTGAATATTGTGTGTTGATAGTGCCCTATGTTTATATGCATTGAGATAATATGTACATATGTAAGTATGTACTAATTTTGAATGAATTGCAAATTAAAATTATGTGATTCTTCTCTTGTGTCCTGTCTTCTATTATTACACCACTGGGCCCCTCTAAAGCCATTGGCATTGCCCATTTTTCTGAATTCTATTTACAGCTGGACCTCCAGTTTCTGACAAACGTGACATGTTCTATTTATACGTAGTGATTGCTCATATATTTTGCTGTTTTCAGAAATCTTTAACAGACTGCTATCTTAAGCTACTTGAGGGAAGGAGTCATTTAATTTTAAAACAGTTTACTTAGCACACATCACAGAGTCAAATAAAGCAGATGGATACACATTTATGGTAATCTTAATGCTTATTTCTCTCCCGTTTCCTTTACATTCCATAAAAAGTAAAATAACAAACAAAATTTGGCTTTTAGTCGTGTGGTTTGTACTTTTCAGGTCCTTTCCATCCTGACTGCTTGCAGCTGTCTAATATAGACACATGTTATTTGTGTTGTACATGATTTAAGTACTGTTTTGATTTGTGGTACAATGTCTGATGTATGTCGTATATAAAAATAAAGGGTCTAATATATTCTTTCAAGGAATAATCAAGGTAAGTAATGTGTGCATGGGGCATACACTGCAAAAATAAATACCACGAAGCGACAGCAGCCCTTGCTGTGAGGCACACATCTTACCTGGTCATCTCCCATTGACAATAACTACACTCCACCAGGGAAGAATAAGGACCCTTTCTTCTGTCAGACAAAAAGAAAGTCACACGACTTTAGATGAATTTCATTTCCTTCTCTCTACTTGCCTTTCTGTTTATCTGCCCCTCCAATCTCCTCTCTCTTATCTCATTCACATTTGCAGACTTTGTCCGTTGCTCTTTCCTCACGTTTGTGTCTGCCTGTCTTTCCCTTTCTCTGTCTGTCTGTCTTTCTGTTGTGTCTCTCTCTGGCTCTTGATCTCACTCTACTTCGGGGTTTTCTTACTTTTTCTCCATGTTTTTGTTGTTTCTGTGTTTCTCTTTGTAAACACACATACACACCCCTTCACATTTCCTCATTTTCATTTTATCTTCTCATATTTATATAGAACCATAGATACATAATTTACACTTTATAGCTTGAACTCATTACCGTTCTGCTCTCTTGTATAGTAAAATCAATCACACTAACCTACTTACTGAGCCAAAGTTCTTCCTTCCAGTCGACAAACCTCCTAAGAGTCTGAAAATGAAGAGTCTTATCCATAATGATGACAGCATGTATTAGATTTGCATGGTGCCTTTTCAGTCAAATTGTGGCTCAGCCCATTTAGACCTCCGACTTCATGAATGCACACATTTTTTTTTTTTAACACAGTGACCTTGACAAGCCTCACAGTAAAGTCTGACTCTGAGAAAATACCTTCTAGAAGAAAAATAATTTACATCTAGCATTCCCATTCTATGCCTGCATTATACGGTGCAGGAGAACAGAGGTGAAGAACATAATTATTTGTTCAATGAACATTATTCACTAGAGCAAATTTTATTGCTTATATGTAATATCTCACTTTATTCTGTGTCACATATTTATCCAAGTTATTTTTGTTTTATACATGAGTAAGCTTAAGTCTAAGAAAATAAATTAACTTGCTTACTGTCATAGGTTTAGGAAGTGATAGGTTTGGGATTTAATTCCAGAGCCATGGGGTACTGAAAATATACCTTTCTCTTCTTATTAATATATCTTTTCCATCAGCTCATCCCCGGTGCTTTCAAATTCCTATGAGAGGTTCAGTATTTTACTGTATAACTTTACCGCTTATAAAAATATGCTTACTTGGAATAACCCACTAGGCTTTTGTTTACCATTACAATCATTGTGTTACTGAATTATTGGTATCTTCTCCCCAAAGCTATCATATATTAAATTCTGAACGTGTAAAATGTGTACCTGAGTAACATATGTTTAAGGGCAGAAATCTGAGTGTCACCAAAAATAGTTCAAAGCATTCTTGGGGACGGTAATAACCAGCTCTGCTTCTCTTGAAGGTATTTCACTGAGGGCACTGGCATTCAAAAGGGAAAAAAAACAATATGATTAAAAACTTGAAGTTGTTCTGATTTTCTAGGGATATCAGTCTGGAGGAATTGGACATGCTGCATGGTTCACCTGGCTTCCCACATTCTATTTTAGCTACATTTGCTGAAAACCTAACAGCTGAATTCTGGGAGGCGACTTTACTTCTCTGACATTTTTAAGCCTCACAACAATTAATTTAATTGGCAACATTTATTTAATTGACCTCAAATAAATGGCTAAGCTGTTCCTAGGACAGTTTTGTGATGTGCTTCAAGTTAGACAAGTGAGAGATGGCAAGTAAAATGAGGATTCAAACAAATATTTTTTTTTTTTCCAAATCCAGTAATTCCCTCCAAATCATCATTCTTCCCAATCTGTCTCAGGACTGAATCTTATACGTGAAGGAATACATTCAGTTTAGCATTTTACAAACCACTCACAGCAGCAGAGCCACCTTGCAATAATGTTAAGCTTAATAGTAAGATTTATTTCTAATCTTCAGTTAGATGAATTCATGAAATTAACATTTATCTTACTTTATTTATCAGTATTTATGGTTAATGAAAATTCTAATTAAGCAGCATTATAAGTTGCCAGAATTCATGAGCATCTCAAATCAAACAGTTGTCAGATATATGTTTAAATGCAGGTATTGTCAGAGGTACATACACACTTATTTTTGCCATTTTTAACAGCTGAAATTAAATATCCTTACATATTATTTATAAAAAAAAAAATTAAGAATGTCTAGGTCAAGAACAAGCCTGATCCACTTAACAGCATCCTTGACAGTGAATCAGGACTTTGTTTCGACTCCTCCTTGCGCACTGAACAAATCCTTCAGGTTTAGCAAGTAGCTCACTGGTCCTGTACATTCCTATCATTATCACTAATACCGAGATAATAACTCTGACCTACCACACAGTGACACACAGGGATCTGTAATGATTAATTGGATAATGTCTGTTAAGTGCTTCTAGCTACTTAGAATAAATGTACTATATGGCCATTAAGTGTTGTTATATTATAAGATGTTACTCCAATGTAGTATCAGGGACTGACTGCTCCGTGATTATGAGAAAAATTACTTCCTCTGATAATATGAGCGCAATACATATCGACTTAAAAATATATGCTTTGCAATGCACTAGACTTCCTGAAAGAGCAAAGCAAAGAGCAGCATTCTACATTGTTTTTAAGTTGCATATGTAATAGTGCTCACTATCTACCAGGTGCTTTTTTTTTTTGGTTAATCCTCATCCGAGGACATTTTTTCAATGACTTTTAGATAGAGTGGAAGGGAGACAGGACAAGGAGAATGAGAGGGAGAGAGAGAGAGACTGGTTGTCTCCCACATGACTCTAACTGGGGCCCAGGAACAAACCTGCAACCCAGGCATATGCTCTGGACTCTGAATCGAACCCATGACCCTTTGGTCCGAGGAATGATGCTCTAACCGCTGAGCCAAATCAGACAGGGCTCTACCAGGCACTTTTTTTTTATAAGTACTTCCTCTTTATAATAATTCTGTGTATAAATGATATTTGCTCACTTTTTAAATATGAGAAACCTGGGACACATATATTTAAATGACTTTCCCAAAGCCGCAGAGCTGGTGAGGGTTAGAACTAGTGCACAGTGATTAGAAAACTGACTTCAGACCACCTGTGCTTAACCCCTCAATCACACTGTGTGTCTCTTACGTTTACACTTACATTCTATTTACCTCTTTACTCAAGAACTGGGAACTGTTCTGTTATCTATCACTTGCTTATCTATCTCATTGAAGAGAAACTATGCAAGATTAGTCCAGAAAGAGCCACCAGGGACACAAACTTAAGCAAATCTTGAGGTATCAACGAGGCAAGAGTGGGAGTAGAAACTGCACTGACCTGAGTGTCCTGTTCCGTAAATCCTGCCACTTATTCCCTATTCTTTGGTGTAGATATTTTTAAGTTTAGTGTTCTCTTGGACTTAGGTGTCCCCAATATTTTTAAATTCAGATAAAATAAGAAAATGTTATATGAGATAGCATAATATCATTTGTACCGCTTTTATTATCCTCAAAATCTACTGTGTGCCGTAGCTATTCATATAATTATATTGATACTCCAACTAGACTATAATAATAAAGGCACAACTAACCTTTCAATAATGTATAATTTTCTCAGTGTTTTTTTTTGTACAATTTTTTTTTTCAGGGCTAATAGGTACCATATGACAAAGGACTACAGTTAAATAAATCTGGAGAATACTAATTTAAACAAAATTGTTGAGCCTGTATAAGTTAATAACGTGCCACTCCAATTAGAATGAATATAGTTTGCTGTACTTCCCAGATATATTTGACTGGAATCACATTTTGTTGTTGAATTTGTAGCAGGGCTAGTGTACTGTGAAATCCATTTAGAGAAATGCTAGTATCATTAGTTGTAATTCATAAAATACTTTTAAGACATATTTTATTTAATGTTCATCAACTATTTGAGGTAGTTAGATGAAGAATTGATATTGCCCTTTTCTGTGTAACAAAAAGTTGAAGTTAAAATAGGTTTTTATCACAAATTCAAAACTAAAATGGACTCACAGTTTAACTAGATCCTGTAGTTTCTTCATTACTGATACTTAACCCATGTATATACCTCCCCTCTTTGTATGTTCTTTAGCACCTGAGACAGCACCTTGAACTTGTAAATAACAAAAAATGTATTCAAATTCCATTTGATTTAATAGTAAATTACTACTAGAAAAAGAAATGTTCAAGCAAGAAGTATTACTGTGTACTTAATATTCTGTGCACAAAATGACATAAAATTATTTTTATTTGATTAGTTCAAGATCTGTGGCATTTCCAAAAGCTTGTCAAAAACTGAAAGTCAATTCTGTCTTCTTTTCTATCAAAACTACATGTTTAGAATTTAGTGAGAAATCAGATGTAAATCATGAATTGTAAAATCTGTTCTGACATAGCTCTAGGTAAGAAATAGGATGATTAAGCCAGACTCTAATGAATATAAATGGTGTTCTACCTGCTCTATTAAGTGAGCCAGAAGAATTAGTCAATACAATTTGTCTTGAGGACAAGCAAAGATAGAGTCAAATGTACTCTTTAAAAGGCCATATTATTGTGGATTTATAATTAACAAGCATCCCCCACACTCTGGTCATTGACAATAAAAAACACAAAAAATGTGTTTTATGACACATATATGTCTGGTGTCAACTCACTTTACAAAGCTGAAAGCTTTAATCAAATATTACATATTGTATTAATTATAAAATAAACTCAGAAGCTGTTTTACAAACATAGAACACTGGGACCATCTCAATGCTTTAATGACTTCATTTAGTTCATTAGTCTTCCCTACTCTCTATAAATGTTATTGTTATAAATGGTCTATATCTAATTACCCAGAGTTAAATTGAAAATTCCAACTAAATACTGATTAATTAAAATGTATATTAAATAATTTACAGTTTACTGCAAGAATACCTATTTCTTTTACCAGACATTTTAGATGAAGGACAAAAACTTGGCCTTGTGAATTATATAAGAAATTAACACATCTCTTTGTTTAAGGGTGAATAAACTCTTTGTTCATACCTGGTTTAACAGGTTGTCAATACTTTGCTATGTATCACACAAGATATCATTAATTAGGAAAACTATGCAGCCAGATTTTCCTTTTGCAAAACAACTAACTATTTATCCACTGTCGGATTATGGGGAAACATATGTTCATAATACAAACAAAAATGTGGCAGTTTCTCCTATGTCTACAGGTTGGGGAAAAGTGGGTTTACAGTTGCGAGTATGTGAAACACGCAGTTTATTCTTGTATTATTATTGCATTATTTTTCATACAAACATCTATAAACCTACTTTTGTCCCACCTTGTATTAGGTTATTCTGTCAAATGCTAGAAGCACACATACGGTCAAGAACAAAAGAAAAGTTTTTTTGAAACCTGAGAATAAAACAAAAAATATATGTATTTCTATGTCTAATTCCCATATCTGAATTTTCCTAAACATCAGAAGAGAAGGTAAATTTTTATAACTAAAATTGAATAGAATATGGTGTGTTAACCTTTTTTTTTTTTTTTTTTTAATGCAGCTAAGGATTTATAAGTTGAATGGAACACTCCTGAAAAAGGAATTTGTAGAGGTGGCATCTATGTAGGTCAAATTGCAATGGGAAGAGAAAATGCCTGTGGGAGACTGAAGTCTAATCAGGATAAAGAGACACAAATCTGGGTACCCCAGGAGGCTCATTTCCTCCACCCTTTCAGTGACTTTGCAGGCAACTGGTTCAGCTCATCTGAACTAGTTCAAGAAAAAAGCAACATGATCCCAGTGGCAAAGCTCAGCAGCTTTCTTCCTTTAATTCAGCCACTTCCTCAACCGGAAAGCACAAGTCATAACAGAGTTTCTAGATGTTTTTGTTCCTTCCTCCTAAACATCTGAAGACCACTGCAGAACTGAGGTCTTTCTGCTCTATCCTTTCTGTAGTAAGTCCAGTCCAGACCCTCTGATCTTAGCATGTCTCTATAAATTATTTAGAGATCAGTGGATCATATGAATCATCCTACTTCTCAGTTTACATATTTTCCCCAAATAATTGTATATATACACTTCTATTTTAGATATCATCTTATTACTAGTGGTGTGTTTACCCCTGGTCAGTATAATACAGGATAGCACCCTTATTTCTAAATGCAGCGGCAAAACCTTGGTATTTTACACTAAATGAAAGACTCAAAGTTGTGTC
This sequence comes from Molossus molossus, assembly GCF_014108415.1. NCBI lineage: Eukaryota > Metazoa > Chordata > Mammalia > Chiroptera > Molossidae > Molossus > Molossus molossus. The sequence goes on along the minus strand of NW_023425366.1, from coordinate 22,570,134 downwards.
AACTCCTTCACTGTTGTCTTCTTTTTTATTATTCTTTTGAAAATCTGTTTCAAGGTAAGTTTTTACCAATCAATACAGAATATCTTAATCCATGTGATTTAGAAAAGTCATTCTCATGCTTCTATGTAGTTATGTTCAGATGACCACATTCGTTACATGACATTCTCTGCTCAATGATCTCAATGTTATTTTCTTATTGGCTTCCTCACCTAAATAACCAGCCACTTAGTTTCTCATACCAAGTTCTAGATGCTATCTTTTTTATTATTACTATTTTTTTATTTATTATAACTGTAGATCTGATTGGTTCTAACTCAGATTTTCTTTGATACTTCCACTTGGCTTCATCTGTTTATTATAGATACTCTACTCCAAGTTATCATCACTTTCTGCCTTGACTGCCATCTTACCTGGTCTCCCTGTTTCCACTTTCCCACTCATCACACCTAATCTCTTTCACAGAGAAGCCAAAGCTACCATACCATACCACCCTTCTTCTGTTAGGAGCAAAATTCAGAGTCTCTGTGGGATCCGACTGTTTCCTACCCCTTGTACTATACAATCTACCTTCCTCCCTTCGCTTCTCTCACTCTTTGCCGGCTATATTCCCCTGGAATCCCTTCGCCCAGATACCTCCATGCTCTGGCCCTCTACTGCCCTCAGGTTTTGACTTTCTATCAGAGAAGCCTTCCCCCACCACTGAATCTTACACACAGGTGTCCTCCACCCTCTTACTCTACCTTTAATTTTTATTCTCTAGTATTTGTAACAACCTGACATAATATATGTTTACTTAGTCATTGTTTCATTGAGTAAAAATAATGTAACACAGGGTATTGAGTTTCTAGTTTATTACTGCATTGTCAATACTTAGCACATGGCAGGCCCTGAAGGATTATCCATTAATCAAAGCGTTTATGTAAACCACATAGTCACAGTATGGTGAAATCATCAAATCCCCAAAAGACACCATACGTAAGAATAAACTCAAAGTGGATAGAAGACTTGCATTTAAGTCACACTACCATAAAAATCCTAGAAGAAAACAAGCAGTAAAATCTCAGCCATCTTCTGCACCAATATTTTTGCTAATGTATCTCCTAGGTCAAGGGAAACAAAGGGAAAAATAAGCAAATGTGACTACATCTGCACAGAAAAAGAAACCATAAAAAAAAAAAAAAGTGAAAGGAGAACCCACTGTATGAGAGAATATATTCACCAATGATACATCTTATAAGGGGTTAATTTCCAAAATATATGAAGAGCTTATACAACTCAACACCAGAATGACAATCCCATTCAAGAATGGTCAAACTCCTCTGCCCATTTTTCATTGGATTCTTTGTCTTCTTTTTGTTGAGTTATATAAGCACTCTATATATTTTGGAAATTAACCCCTTATCTGATGTACTGTTGGTAATTATGCTCTCCCATATAGTGGGTTCCCTTTCAATTTTGAGGGTTGTTACTTTTGCTGTGCAGAAGCTTTTTAGTTTGATGTAGTCCCATGTGTTCATTTTTTACTTTGTTTCTCTTGCCTTAGGCCTTGTATCAGTGAAAATTCTGCTGTGTATGATGTCTGAGATTTTGTTGTCTACATTTTCTTATAGTATTCTTATGGATTCATGAGTCACATTTAAGTCTTTTATCCATTTTGAGTTTATTCTTGTGTATGGTGTAAGTTGATGGTCTAGTTTCATTTTTTTTACATGTAGCTGTCCTATTTTTCCAACACCATTTACTAAAGAGGCTGTATTTACTCCTAAGTAGACATCTCTCCAAACAGGACATACAAATGGCCAAGGGACATATGAAAAAAAGGCTCAAAGTCACTAATCATCAGAGAGATGCAAATTAAAACATCTATGAGGTATCACCTCACACCTGCCAGAATGACTGCCATCAACAAATCATCAAACAAGTGCTGGCGAAGGTGTGGAGAAAAGGAGACTCTAGTACACTGCTGGTGGGAATAAGGACTGGTGCAGTCACTGTGGAAAACGATATGGTGTTTTCTCAAAAAATTAAAAATTTAACTGCCATTTTACCCAGTGATCTCACTTCTAAGAATATATCATAAGAAGCCTGAAACACCAATCAGAAAGAATATATGTACCCCTATGTTCATAGCAGCACTCTTTACAATTGCTAAGATCTGGGAACATCCTAACTGCCCATCAATAGATGAGTGTATATAAAAGCTGTGTACATATACACAGTAGAATACTATTGCATCTGTAAGAAACAAAGATCTCTTATCCTTTGAGACAACATGGAGGGACCTGGAGAGTATTATGTTAAGTGAAATAAGCCAGTCAGAGAAAGACAAGTATCACATGATTTCACTTATTTGTGGAATATAATGAAAAAATAAGGTGATAAACAAAATAGATTCAGAGACATAGAAGTAGGGTTCAGACTGACAAACTTCAGAGGAAGGGGCAAGGAGGGGGAAGGAAGCGATAAACCCAAGAATTATGCATATAAGTAAAACCAATGGACATAGACAACAATGCTGGGGTGAGGGGGGGGTATCAATGGGCGAAAAAGGAGAAACATCTGTATCAAAAATAAATTAATCAAGTAAAATGGACAAAAGACCTGAGTAGACACTTCTCTAAAGAAGACATATGGCCTTGGCCGGTTTGACTCAGTGGTTAGAGCATCGACCTGCCGTCCAGAGACCCGGGTTCGGTTCCTGCTAAAGGCATGTACCTTGGTTGCAGTTTGTCCCTGGCCCTGGTTGGGTCGTGTGAGTGGCAACCACTCGATGTCCCTTTTACGTCGATGTCTCTCTCTCTCTCTCTCTCTCTCTCTCTCTCTCTTCCTCTCTCTCCCTCCCACTCTATCTGAACAAAAAATAAAAAAATGTCCTCTGGTGAGGATAAAAAAAAAACAAAAAAACAGGAAGACATACGGATGGACACTAGACATATGAAAAAATGCTCAACTAATCATCAGAGAGATGCAAATTAAAACCACAATGAGATGTCACCTCAGGCCTGCCAGAATAGCTACTATCAATAAATCAATAAACAGCAAGTGCTGGTAAGAATGTGGAGAAAAAAGAACCTTTATACACTGTTGATGTGAATGCAGACTGATGCAGCCACTGTGGAAAACAGTATGGAGTTTCCTCAAAAAATAAAATATGGAACTGCATTTTGACCCAGCAATTCCAACTCTGGGAATATATCCTAAGATTCCCAAAATGTCAATCAGAAAGAATATGTGCACCCCTATGTTCAGAGCAGCACTATTTACAATAGCAAATATCTGGAAACAACCCAGGTGCCCATGAGTAGATGAGTGGATGAAAAAGCTGTGGTACATTTACACAATGGAATACTATGCAGCTGTAAAAAAGAAGGAATTCTTATCCTTTATTACAGCATGGATGGACCTGGAGATTATTATGCTAAGTGAAATAAGACGGTCAGAAAATTATGATATCACTTATATGTGGAATATAATGAACAAAATAAACTGACAAACCAAATAGAGCTAGGGGCATGGATACATGAAGCAGACTAACAACTATCAAAGGGTAGGATAGTTTGTGTGTGTGTGTGTGGTGGGGGGGACTGGATGACAGAAGATGAAGAAATTAGCCAAAGAACATGTATGCATAGCCCATGAACACAGACAACAGTGTGGTGAAGGCCATCGGAATGGCGGGGACTGGGAAAAGGTGGGCAAAGTAGGGGAAAATGAGGGACATCTCTAGTAATGTCAAGAATAAAAAAAATGTGTATAATGCTTCTAGAATCTCTATTTCATACAGAAATGTCTTTGCTTTGTTGTTATTGATGTTACTGTTAATTTTTTTAATCTTTTGAGTAAAATAAGAATAGATTAAAAACACACACACACACACACAAAAAACTTTCTCCAATTTGGGTGTGGCAATAACCCTGTAGAATTTGATGACTAAAAAAATTTGCCTCCCAGGGTCGGAGAGTATGGATTCCATGCTTAAATTACGTGTCACAGCAAGTGGATATAGTATCAATTTAGAAAACTGCATGAATTCTTTGAAAGTCAAACTACTCAAAGAAAATCCATGTTCAAGCACAGACTTTAATTTGGAGTTACTTTTCTGTTGGGTCTGTATATACCTTTGAAAGTGATTAAAGCTGTATAAAGATTGATTTCGGCATTTAGAAATTAATCACACACATGGCTGGATTGCAGCCATTGTGACTGCTATCCCAGGGCAACCTTGCTCGGTGAGACTATGAAAAAGTGATTAGAGCCACCTACCTGCACCTAGCCAAGCACTGAGACACACAGCCTATAAAGGGGTTGCTTTGTATGCTCTGTTCTCTAAAAGTGTTATCTAGAATTTTCTCTTTTAGCTTTTTCAAATATTTGTGAGTTTTTACACATGATAGAAAGATCATTTTGACTGATGAAAAAGTCGCTGGCATTCATAATATAGCTCTGTCAACTCTTAATACTAATGATAAAATAGCATTTTGCTATCTCTAAATTATTTAAAACACGTAATGGAAAATGTTAGTATTACTACTGATAAAGAAAGAAAGGAAATAAATTGATTCCTGTACACTTTTCTAGCTACATCTTTTAGCTTTGGTTTGGTTCCACAGCATACTCTAGGAATACCAAAATATAATACTGAATATTCAAGGTTTTCTCTCATCTCGGAAGGTTTACTAGATCATGTCTCTCTGCCTAGCAGAATTTTGACATCTCTCTTTTTCTGGCAAAATTCCATTCCGATTTCAAAGTCAGAGCTCAAACTTAAACTCCTCCAGATGGCTATCTTCTCTCCACTCATCCAAATGAGAAATTATCCATAAAAGAGTGTACTCAAATACCATAGATATCCTGAGATAACACTGACTTATTTATATGTTCATTAAAATCTTCTTTGAATTATTATAACACATTATTGTTATAGAGAATATTATTTATCTTCAGAATTATAAATCTCTATATCTAGAAATAGTAGTACTTTTGAAGGAAATTTAGTTTTAAGTTTCTACATATCCCAGTGTTTAAACCACTTTTTTTCTTATAAATAGTACTACAATACAAAGAACATCTCATCATACATTCTGTGCCTTTTTCTGATTGCTTCTATTAATTAAATGATCAGAAGATAAAATTATTGGGTATATGATGTTAATACTTAACAGACATTGTTAACTTACCATTATAAAAGTTTGTACCAATTCCTACTCTTTACTAATAGTCCACAGGGATGCTCTTTGTTTTCAAATTTTGCAAACTCTGGGTGTTATGAATTGTTTTAATTTTACAATGCTGAGAGGCAATCTATGTTGTTTTGTGGGTCTTTTATACCCAAAGAAAACTAGAAAATGAAATTCTTAACACCATTATGAGTTTGAGACTAAAGGGATTTTCCTTTTCTATTTTGTACATATGTACTTTCAAATTTGACTTAATGAATCAATTATACGTCAATAGTAATAAATGCAATAAATTATTTGCATTTGAAAATCTCTCTAATAGTTGAACTATGAAAAAACAGTATTGTACAATGATTAAGATGTTGAGGTAAGGACCCCAACAGATCTAATCTCAAATTCAAGTATATGCACTTGAAATGTAGTTTATCATCTGAAATAGGAGGATGATAATACCTACCTTCCTAGGGTTAAAAATGATTCTTATATGACAGTTTTACTTTCTCCTTTTCAATCTGGATGCCTTTTATTTCTTCTTCTTGTCTGACTGCTGTGCTTATATTCCCTGTACTATGTTGAATAAAAGTGAAAGTGGACATCCCTGTCTTGTTCCCGATTGATTTTAAGAGCTTTTTTTTTTTTTTTTTTAGTTTTTCCCATTGAATAAGATGTTGACTGTGGGTTTGTTCTATATGGCCTTTATTACATTGAGGTATGATCCCTCTATTTCCACTTCACTGAATGTTTTTATCATAAATGGGTGCTGGATTTTATCAAATACTTTTTCTGCAACTATTGATATGCTATTGTGATTTTTATCTGTTATTTTGTAATGTTGCAGAGTTACAGAAGTGCCCAGGACTTAACAGGAAGTCAGTAAATGGTGACAGTGAGGAAAGTGATGATGAATGTAGCTTCTCAGATTTATGCATTTATCATACAAAATGGAATTCACCTCTATGTACTTGGACAGCTATTCCTCATGGTGTTTTCTTCCAAAGATAATGAATGTAAGAAAGCAAAACTAATTTGAATGTGATTATTTGTATTGTTACCAAATTTGGGTTTATGACATGTTATAGGCTATTCTTTGAGCAGGTTAATTACACTGTCCAATAAGAGAGATTTGGTACTATAAATAAAAAACAATGCTTTTTGGAATGTGTTTTTAAAGTATTTAATTGAAATTAAATATACTCTGTGATATTTTGTTCATTATCTTGGAGTTAAAAGACTTAAATTAAATGTTTCAGAAGTTAATTATTTTAACACAAATCTAAAATTCAAATTGTAATTCTTGTAAAATTCAATGAACTAATTGTAAGAGACTGTTACTCAGTTAAAAGTTGTTTCGTTTTTGTTTTTAAAAAACTTGTAGTTTATGGCACATAGCTCCTGTGTACTAGAATGTTTTCCAAAATGTTCTCAATTTGACCCTGTTAGTATTCCCACTGGATGGAAATCAACTGTACTACAGAATTAAGCAAGGTTACAGGAACAAATTCAAAATAAACTCACACCTAAATTAAGTGACCGAACAAATTTGTCTTTCCATCTATTGAATGAGTACCTACAGAGTCTTAGATTTTAGAGATTTAGGGAGGTAATAAGAGTGGAGAAATTATGTGACCTTCATCAAGAAACTTGGAAACTCTCAGAGATTTTATCTTTCTCATAACATCTACTGTGAGCATAAATGGCATAAAATATAATCTAGATTATCAATTATTTAACAGCCTAACCTTGCTATTTTTTCTGGCTAACTTACCTTACTGCAATCACTTTCCTCAATACTTCTGACTTTCAGCTACACTCTCAGGAGATAACCTTGTCAACTACTTAGTAGAGAAAATTAGATCTGTACAGTGAAAATTACCTTAACAGTCTTCCTTAAATATACAAATGAACCTACATCTACAATGACCTTTGACTTTTTTTTCTTTTATGGTAGATAACTCATATATTCTCCTATGTCAGACAGTCTTACCAAAGTGCAGTACTTGACGTGAATACTAAATTCTGAATGGAGTGCATTTAGGGCATACAGTGCAGTTACCCATGGATTCTACAACTTCCTGCTTTCGATCGGTTCCCTTGCCAGTTTGAGGTCACATTTTTCATTACGCATCTACTGGCACATTATTTTGGGCAACTTGAATTACAATTTATCCCTTTCACATATCTGACCTTTCCTAAATACATCTTTCCCCTGAGTATAAACCATTCAAGCCATTTAATTAATAAACAAACAGACCTTGTGATAGCACATCATCCTCTCATCCTCTCTTCTCTTTCAAAGGCAAAGCTATCAAGAAGCACTAGGTACTATCAAAATCTCCATCCTCTCTCTCTCTCACCAACTTTCTCAACGTACTCCAGTTGGATTTCAGATTCCTATTACAAAATGTCATCCATATAGCTCTCATGGATAAGTCTAGTAGCCACTGGCAGACGTTTTTGTACTCATAGCCCTACAGGTATTTGCTCATTTCCTTCACTTTGAAACTTTTGCTCTTCCATTTATCACAGGACACTGTCGTTTATTCCCTCTTAGCATTCTTTCCCTTACCCCATTTGCAGACATCTCAGACTTATTTATCTTCTTCCATACAGACATTAGATGATGAAATTCTTGAAGACTCACCTTTGATTTTCTTTTCTTTGGAACCTATAATCTCTCCCTATATCATTACAGTCATCCTTACAGTTCTAATTATTATTTGTGTGCCAATGCTTCCAAAATTTATATTTTAATCTTGGTTTTATTTATGTTTATTTAAAAATATAAAATTGTAGGTGTTAGCCCAAATACTCAACTATTGCTATATATCACTCGGCATCATCATGTTTTATGTTGTACAGGCACATTGAATCTAATGTACACAGAAGCAGGCATCATCACCTGGCCCTGTTTCTCCCTTCAATACCTGCAGTCTTTCCTGGTCCTTGATTGGTGAATGATGTCTATATTCATCCAGTTCTGCAAATTAGACATCTAAAAATCACCCTCAAGATCGTCCCACATTCAATACATTAATAAGCACCTTAAGATTTTTAAGCACAATTTTAAAGTCTATTTTTAAAATACATCTTAAGTCTTGCCACTTCTCTGCATAATTCTTACAATCTTCATATCCCAAGCTATCCTTATCTCTTTCCGTCATTACTTTCAGTTCTATCTCCCTATTTCCACCTTCATCTCCTTTGATCTGTTTTCTTATCATACGACCTTTTCCCTCTACCCTTAAACTGTTCAGTTATTTCCTTTGAATCTAGGATGAATACCAGCCTTATTCGCTTTATAGCACCGATTAATTAATGACAATTTTTTGTGGTTCTCTGTGTTCAAATACACTAGTCTCTCATTTCTTGAAATTTTCTGAGTCTGTTTCTCTTTAGGGGATTTTGTTCAATTTGTTTCCTTTGTTTGGATTTTTTTTTCCTAACCTAGTTTTTACTACTCTTTGGATTTCTACTTAAAATCTCCTTGCCTGACATCCCAGACTCCTCAGGCGATTTGAGTACACGCTCCTGACACATGCTAGCTTGTAACTTTGCGCCTGCTAGGATATTTGATGATGGTTCTGTGTTTCTCCTCTACTAATGGTAGCTTCAGTGCCGCCTCAGTTTCTTCAGCACCTATCCGGGCGGTAGTTCAATCTCCACAGGCACTCACCTGGAAGAATGCATATTTAATGTTCTGGAATGAAAGGTATAGGAGATAATTATGCAGAGTAGGAATGTGCTTAAGTTTTTTTGTTTTCAGAAATTATACACAGCAGGAAAATAAGAGAATCTGAAGGAGCACGGGTAGTCTAAGAAATAGGGAAATTGGTTAGGAGGGTAACAGTCTAGGCTCTTGTCCTGACTGCAGATATAGACTAAGGCAATAGCAGTTGGCTTCAAAAAGGAGAAAGTAAAACTGAAAAAAATATTCATGAGAATAATGCAGGGCTTGTTTCTGGCTGGCTGAGCTGGACCAGAGAAAGGGGACCAGATGAGAAAATGACTGGCCCTATAAATTATAATCAGATGTAGAAGAGAAGGAGAAGTTTGTGGTAAGTTCTTATTTACAGTTTCCAAAGGCTGAATTAGAGTCGTTTGATATGGAGAATTCTAGAAGGATATAGAGATAAGCATACAGTGCTCAGAGAGAGCCGTGGACTGGTGAAACAAATTTGGGAGTCAGTGATACAGGTAGCAGAGATAAGAGCTGAACACATAGAGACTGCACCATGGGGACAATTACATTTTAGAAGGAGAATGAATATATTTGAGTCCAAAGAAATGAAGAAAAAAAATAGCTACACGAAAAGAAAGAAAAGAAGAAAATTGGTTAAAAAAAGCAGGCAAAATGAGACATTCAAGAGAGTGGTGACTCACAACAAGATCTAAGTAAAATAGTGCCCATGGCATTTGGTGATTAGAATCTCTTTCTAGAATTATCAAGTGTATTCTTATTGGAGTAAGATTAATAGAAATGCATCTATTTCAGAAGAAAAATGGATGAAACAGAAAGTACCAGAAAGTACAGTACAAATTACTCTTTGAATATTTTTGGTTGTGAAGGAAAGGGAGAAAAATGGTGGTAGCTAGATTAGAAAGCAAGGGAGGTAAGTGTTTTTGTCTAGTGAAATTTAATGAATCCAGATATATTATATGCTGAGGTCCCTTCCTGACCCTGCAATGGGATGAAAGAGCTACTGTACGTAGTACCCTAGAGGATCATCAGGGAGAATCTTACTCAAACCCATGGGAAAAACTTAGTAAGTTAAGCAAAACAGAAGTGACTGAAGATCAACTGGACTGTCAAAAACTGAGAAAACCAAAAGGCATTTTGCAAGGTCATTAAACTGAAAGGATCAAGAATGCAGTTTAAAAAGTCAGAAATCCTCCCACAAAAGAAAATCGGTAGTCAAGGAGGACACTGTGGGACAAAGGCTAGAATTAAGGGGTCATTTATGGCTTATTTTTATGTTCTGATATAATATATGAAAGATGACTAGTTTGCAAAGGAAGTATAAATATCTTAGTGATAAAAAAAACCACAATGTTTAAAATGAGAGACCTGAGCCAACCTTCCAGTTTTGTGAATCACTAAGGGTTTGACTTTAGATAAGTCACTGATTATTATATATCAGTTTATTTACAGAATGAGCAGTAACACCTACTCTTTAAGATTGCAGGTGGAATTAAATAAGACAATATACCTGAAACATTTAATATGCAAGAACTGATAAATATCATTTTAATTCTTGATGCCCTCCTAAATCGAAAGGAAATAGTGAAATGGATGAATAAAATGGATCCTCTGTTTTAGAAACTAAAAATAGCTTTTGATTTCCAAAAACGTATGTTCTTTAATTGTCGCTAATGGAAAATTACAGCAGTCATTTTTTCACTGGGCTGAAGTTCAAGGCAAAAGAGAATTTCAGAGTCATATATATCCCTTGCCTGAAGCTCCTGTTTCATTCATTCCTCAAAAGCTATAGCAAGATATTTTCTTCAGGTCTAACATTTTCATTCTTAGTAATCATGCATCTCGTGACCCAAAGCAAATGAAAGGTGACTACTTTTGATGCATGTATATGCACAAAAATGAGCACAGCAGATCCTTACCCCAAAAGGAGAATATTAACTAGCATATATATAACTAGGAATATATATAACTAGGAATATATATAACTAGGGATATATATAACTAGGAATATATATATATATATATATATATATATATATATATATATATATATATATATCTTAAACACTATGCATTCTTCTCACTTAGAGCACCAGTACTGGTTTTACATTTGCAGAATTAGACCAAGTTAAGGTGTGAGCTGGTCATGCTTGTCACCCTTCTGTAACTGTTACTCCCCAAACAGTAGCCCACTGCTCTCCATTTGCTCCATGTGGAAAAATGAAGCCAACTCAAGATTTTTTTCCTTAAAGCTTAGTTTTATTAGCACAATGCTAGGTAAATAGCATTTAAGAATTTTTTTTTGTGTGTGTGTGGGGGGTTGTTTTGTTATTTTATCAAGATTCAGCTTACTATCTTGAGATGTTTAATTATAATTTTTCTTCCTCCCTCCTATTCCTTGCAAATAAAATATTTCATTTGCTCATCTGTAACAAAAAAAAAAAAAGCTTTTTCTTTCATAATAATTATATCAAGAGTTATACTTATCATCTGATTCTTGCAAAAATGGCACACACACACGCTATTTGGAAGAAATAGTTGTGTGCTATGTAATCAAGAAGATCTTGACCTTGATATGCATGCACAGTGTATCTCTTTTCATATAACAGTGATCATACTATGTATCATTCTTAAGCAAATTTAGGTGCATGAGTGAGAGAAGGCTGGTGCTTTTCTGTCTCATAAGGCAAGTGAAGAAGTTCCATGGAAATCAATATGTGACAGTCCAGTATGGTCTCTTTGTTTTCTGTTGTAGCAGAAGTTTTAGTGATGGTCCATCACTGAAACCTGACATGAGGGAAGTGTTGAAGGATCAGTTCCATTTATACTCATTCCACTAAAGAGATACATGAAATTGTATGTATACTCTACAGTTCACCAAAGGCAGAATATGCTCTGTGATTTTCACTAAGGATGCTACAAAATCATGTTGAGAGACTTGATAGCAATGATTAGGAGATCCTAGTCCAATCAAATACATTAATAATTCCCAGAACCCTTTGAGGAAAAACACTTGAGTCATTTGTTTGGTTCTAAATACACCTGAGAGAAATTACTCTCATGGGAATCTTCTCTCCTGAAGGGCCCCCAAAGAGCAATTCTGTGGCAGAATGAAGTGCCTAACATTATTAAGAATTTTAATTTTGTATTGCCTTCTTGTGCATGAAACATAAAAGTTAGGCAAAAGTAGTATTTCCTCTCTCAAAATTAGTTTAAAACACACATGTAAGAAGAGCATTTTTAAAGTCACAAACTATTGTCATTCACTAAAAATCCTGAAACAAAATTTAATGCCAGTTGTTTATCCACATTTTCATTTGTTTGTTTTTTAAGATTTTTAATTGATTTTTAGAGAGAGAGGAAAGAAGAGGAAGACGGAGAAGTATTGATGCGAGGGAGAAACATTGATCAGCTGCCTCCCACATGACCCTGGGCGTGTGCCCTGACCTCAGTAATCGCACCGTCAACCTATAGGTGTGCGGAGGACACCCAACCAACTGAGCCTCAATGGCCAGAGCTGCTTCTGTTTTATTTCATTTTATAGAGAAAAGTTTTGATGTCCCTCTCCAAAAAACACAGTCAAATTTTGCTGAATGTGTATAGATTAAGAAAATGAAAATCTATTCATGTATCTTTTTGACAGCAGTATGAGAGAGATGGCAGTCATTCTGTGGACGAAAATCTGTAGCTTTTTATATACCTGCAAGAGACACTTTGAAAGAGCAAATTAATCTTTAGTAATGCAGTTGATAGAAACTTGAATTTCTAAACTGGAGTCATGTGGAAATATGAGTATGTTAGAGAAAGTACTCGATAATACTAGAAGTACTAATGAAAAATAGCCAACTGAGTACATTTCTTGAAGAAAATAATTTTAACTACAGTTTTAAGGAGGCTGTTAAACTCCAAATTTAAGTACCCCAGAATAGTTAAATTTATATCATATATAAATGTATAAAACAAAATAGATGTTAAGGTTGAGAACTTCACTGTAGAAATGAGGAACTCGGACAAATTAATTATTAGGATACGATCTTAGTTTTCACTTGCTAAGTCAAGATTTCTTTTTTTCTCATAAGTGTTCTTTTAATAAATAATTAGTGTTGCCAATGGTGCATGTGGTTTGGCCAGGCACTGTCCTCATGCAAACACTCACACAAATGCACACGGAGTCCCCTAGGAGCAAGAAAGCCCTGCCTGGCACCTTGGCAGATGGTGTTTTAGTTGCTGGCAGGTGATGAAGGTGGGGAAAGACACTTGTCATCTCAAATCCCAGAGACCAACACTTTCAACTCCGAAATGAAAATATCCCACTTATAAATCCCTCAGGCGGAAGAATCTGCCACAGCAAATCATTCCAGACCACGCCTCTCTGCTGCATACCAGTCAGAGGGAAATAAAGAGGTTCCCTTTGTTTAATAAGCAACTGCAAGCTTTCCTTTCAAGCCTCTCGTAGCTCTTGGCATTCGCCACCACGGTGGCCATTTAATCAAGATTCCTTTTCAACTGGTGACTGTTAGCTGAACATCTCAAGAGGGCTGATTCCCTTCACTTTGAAGTCCACGTTGACCCCACATGCATTACTCGGGGCTGCCTACAATTTTTCCTGTGCTGTCACGTGATATATACTCCACATAAAATAAAGAACATTGACCTTGAAAGAGAGGGAGAGGGAGAGAGGAAAGGAGGAAAACAAAACCACAGTTAGCAACCCAGAGCAGAATGTAGGCTCTGTCAAAGTGATTTCTTATTCCATGTCACCGCAGCAGCGCCATGCTTTATCACGTCTGAGTTCATGCCTTACCGAGGAGGCAACCAACCCACTTGAATTGGTAAGTTGCTCAGCTAAAGCATACACGTGCTGTTGCGGGTTGTCACTGTGATTTAAAGTGAGAGAGGTATCCTGGGGTGAAATACAATTTAAATGGGAGAGGAAGTGGGGCCTAGGAACAGCCAATCATGTACACTTAACAGTTTTGATTTCAGCTGGTCATTTCCCCTTCTTTTAAGGGATGATGTGTGGATGCCTTCAGGTTGAAACGAGAAGGATGTTAGTGTTGAAGGCACTGGCTTTACAGCATCCTAAATCCTTCCTTCAAATCGACAGCAGAAATAGAAGTAGGGAAAACAGGTGTGATTGTCACAGCTGACTCTGATCAATTGTCACCTACCTGCCACAAAGTCTCACAAAACTTCTACAAATGTCTCCTGTCCCTTAGCATGTTAAAGGGCTTTGTGACTATCATACTCTCGTTTTGGTGCAAGGGCTGTTTGATTATCCTCAATTAAAACTCTCTCCGAGGCAAGATTGGCAAGCATTTATTTATATATTTTCCTTAGAGGCGACAGGGGCATTGGATTTGACAAGTAGTCAGGGTGCTGTTCGGTGCAGCACTGAAAGGCAATGCTGGGGTGGAATACTCCTCCTAATGTGAAGCCACCCCTATTAAAACATAAACCATGAATGTGGAAAGCAATTTGCTCAGTAGCAGAGAACTAACAGGGTTTCTTATTGTGATTCAATAACAAGGGAACACGGAGATGCAGTGCTGAAAAGCTCCCCTAACTCTTTTAATTTTGTTGAAATGTAATTTTCTCCTGTGAAATCAATGGGAAAAGTTGGAATCGTCTTTATTACACTCAGAAGCGAGATGTATATACATTTCATGTAAATTAACATTTCCCGACTTTAGTGAATGCAAACGCCCTTTCATTCACATGTTCCAAATGTGAGTTAATAAAAATGTGAGCCAATGACACACGGCCAACAAACAGTGAGAGCGAATCCACAGCCAGGTCAAAAGTTGATGTACTTAAAGTTCTAATCAGTTTTGCTGTATTTTATGCACTACCTCCCTTTCACTAGCAATTGATTATAGTTCAGTAAAGATTTTATGCCAACATGAAATATTAATAAATATTAATAATAAATATATTGAAAATCAATAGCATTATTAATAGAATCCTTCCCATATAACATGGTCAAAATCAATAATAGCATATAAATATATCAGATGCTGAGATACTATATATTATATGCTACCAAAGTAAAAATCAATAGTACCAATCAGGAATTCTATTTTATTATTTATATTTATGATGAGCAGATATTTCATCTGAATCATTCTATTTTATTGGGTATAGCATGAATCAAGTAAATGTTAGAAGCCATAAATGATTCTAATAAATTTAGGGAAACATTTACTTGTTACAATTTGTTGTTGGCTCATTTATTTGATCGCATTATTCAGTTGTAAATGACAAGGAACAGAAATATCTTCCTTTTGTGTCTGCTTTCAATGGAAGCACCCAGTAGTGAGTCAAGCAATGCCTTGCAATGTGCACTCCACAGAGCACACGTGCAGATTGTGCTGACCCCCACCCGGACCCGGGGTGGTCAATTCCACCGGCTCCTGATGCTTTTCTCAGGCCTGCTCTCTTCACAGCTGGTGTGTTGACACTTTCTATGGCTTCACCTCTTGGCAGCAGATGCCTCTCACTTAGGCACAGATGCTGAGTATTCACCCATCTCTAACATTAGCCTTGTGTTCTGGACTAATTGGGCCAGCAAACTTATAATTAAGACTTGAATAATTGGATAACGGATATGATTACTTTTGTAATTAATCCTCATATTGAGTTTTCATGATCTGTCCTGGGTAATGACCACTGGTCTATACTTAATTCAAATTGAGATGATTCATTTGAAAAGCAAAGCATTACTAAAAATATCTCTCACTTCTACCCCAGAATAAATATATATTTTTTAAAAACATGACACTATATATAGACATATAACTTTTATTTTTCAAGTAAATTTTATAATGATCTGTTGGGTGATGAATGTTCATATTAATTCATGCCAACAATGTTTGTTTTGGTTTTCTTAGAATCCTACTTTGGCTTCTGCATTGTCTTGGTGTTGTGAGACTACATTTAAAAAAAGAGTGTTCTTTTTTTTTTTCCACCTTTCTCACAAAGTTTATGGTGTAATGTAAGCACATACATAAAAACTAATTGAGAATGAACCCTGTCCTCTCTCTTGTCTGCACAAATCTACGAATGTTGTAATTTCCCATGGTTTGGCTGTGAGGTCCTTCTCTTATCTCTCTCCAAATTCCGTCCACATCTGTAATTCCCAAATAGTCATATGGTAGAACTCAGGCTAAAGACACCTAGTCATTAGTCCAAAGCAGACCTAGTAGATCTCTCCTCTCTGTTGATCTCACACAAAAGCCAGCCCATCTCGATCCATCTGTTTGTGTCTAAACTGCCTTTGTCCAGTCCCTTCCCCCATCAGTCAGTAGGGAACAGACCTGGAGAGTTAAACTGCTTGTTTCCCATTTATTTCTTTTTTGTTAAATAATAACCAGAGTGTTGTAACAGCCTCATTTTGAGCACACCAATTTCCCACTTGCCATGGGATGAATTTTTCCATTAACCTGGTACAATCATCCTTCCTCCTCCATCTAATTACAAAACAACACCCTCAGATCTCTGCTCAAACAGTAATTCTTCTGAGGCTTCTTCTGTCTCTCTCAGCCAAGCCAGGGCCTTCTTCTCTACATGCCCATGAGCCACTCACAGTACTTTCAAAGCATTTCCCCACTTGCATCTATATGCTTTTCTCATGTGTGGTTTTTGTAGCTTATAATACATTCCAGTATTAAACCAACGAATCATGAGTTGATACTATATTCAAAGAAAGCCAAGGTGTTTAATTAGCAACAAAGGATGGGAGAGGTCTCAGAAGTCATTCCTCTATGTCTATTTATAATCTGGCCATACATATCAAGTGTCTGCAAAGAACATAACCTTCTATATATGTGTTTATGTATTACAAAGTTAGTACTCAGGTAGTATTAACATGAGACAGACACAAGGTTATATACAAACTTAAGACATACTCTGGGCCTGCATAGAGTTTATAATCTATCGATTAACACACATCTGTAAAGAGAATACGAGGAAGCAATATGACAAATGCAATAAAATAGATCATTCATTCGGCTGATACAGATCAGGGAGAGCTTCATGGTGAACATGATATAAGTTTCGAGTTTTGAAGAGAGAATAAGAATTAGCCAGAAGACTTGTGGAGAGTAGAAAGATAAGAAGGGGAAGTGCACATACATTTCAAGTACCATGAACAGCACTGACCAAGTGTACAGAGAGCCCAACATTCCATTAGGGAAGGATGGGTGTGTGCGTACATGCGTGCATGAGCACATGCTTATTCATGAAACAGCAGGTTACACAGAGTGGCTAAAGGGTAGTGCACATGCAATGGAACGGAGAGAGACAAGGGGGATGAAAGGAGTGAGGTGTGTGTCCTCCTATTTCACGAGAGAAAGACTGGCATTAATTTTTTGTAGATAACAGCCATCAGTCTTTACTCAGGAAACTGTTAAGGTTAATTTGAATTTTACAGAGATCACAGCTAGGGGGACTGGCATGAAAGAGAAGACTGGAGCCTTGGCTGGTTTCGCTCAGTGATAAGAGCTTCAGCCCTCAGACCAGAGAGTCCTGGGTTTGGTTTCCACTAGGGGCATGTACCTTGGTTGTAGTTTGTCCCCAGCCCCGTTGGGGTGATGTGGGTGGCGGCCACTCAATGTGTCTCTCTCACATCAGTGTTTCTCTCTCTCTCTTTACCCCTCCCACCCTCCCTCTCTATCTGAAAATAAATGCAAAAAAAAAAAGAAAAAGAGAGAGAGAAGAGACTAGAAACCAGAATATCAACGAGGAGGCTGAGCTCCCTCCTTTGAGAATGAGGACCTGCCTTTAATAGAGAAACATCAAACACACAAATGGACTTACACAGCTAAGGCATTAGAAGGTAAAATGAACCATGGCACAGGGAAGAAGTGTGGGGGGAGATTATCCTAGGGAGAAACTCAGGTATCAAACATGCCTGCTGGGGAAAGTGGTAGGTTTAAGCAATATATTTTAGTTTACCTGACTCATAGAGTCCTACAGATAAATCTTTTGTTTGTTTTTGTTTTGCTAACTTTTTTTTCCTTTATTGATTTCAGAGAGAGAGGAAGTGAGAAGGAGAGAGAGAAAGAAACATCAATGAGAGGGAATATTGATTAGCAGCCTTCTGCATGCCCCCCACTGGGGATTTGGCCCACAATTTGGGCATGTGTCCTGACCGGAAATCAAACTGGTGACCTCTTGGTGCACGGGTCGATGCTCAACCTCTGAGCCACATCAGCCAGACTCTGTTGTTTGTTTTTGAATGATATTTTTACCAGTTTAGATGAATTCAAATTCTAAGGTGAACTAAAGGTATAACAACTTCCCAAATTTGGGCTTAATGTTTCCAGGAGAAAATTTATTCAGAATTCTAACCAGGAACATTAAAAAATGTAATGGGATAACTTGGTTGAAACTAGATTCCAACATAGTGAGTTTTGAAACTGTAAATAATAGATGATGGGAAAATTTCCATTTTTTTTTTATGCTTTCAATAAAATATACTTGTTTATTTCTTCTATTTGCTGGGCATTTATGATTACAGGTGGATTTGTGAGAAATCTTTGGAACAGTGTTCTACTTTGTGCTGAATGTCAGCCTGTTTCTTAAATGTGCACAACTTAGAATAAGAAGCTAATCATTCTCTTATTAGTAGAGATTAGAGCTGAGATTTTTCAAGTTGCTGCTTCTTTGAATTTTTTTCTTTGCATGTATTCAAATTTGTTTAAGCTGCCAAGTTTGTTAGGCACATACTTGGGGCGAGCCCTGTCTGTACAAACCCTGTCTGTACGACTGTTCACGGAGTTGTTTCCAGGAGCAAAGCCCCAGGACTGCTGAATGGACCAGCAGACCGCACTGCACACTTTCACTGCAGAGAGAATGATGAAGAGCTTGGTTCAGTTCAACTTACTGGATGAGTGATATCCTACACAATGTGTCACTTAGGCACAATTAATACAGATTGAATTTATGTTAGATTATTTTCTTCTAATATTTCTATTAAGAATAGCTTAATGGATAGAAGAGAAGAAGGGATTTTTTTCATTGAAATAAGTGCACATTCTCACAGCAAATACTTACACAAGTAAGAATCAACACATTAAAGTGAGGGGTCTGTATTCAAAGCCTGGGGCAGAGTGGACTTATGTCTGTGACACCTCATTAGAGGTGCGTGCTGGCCTCTGGGTCAGAAGCTCTATTTGAATGCAATCAGTTGGGAGAAGAAAGCTGGTCCTGGGTAATGACAAGCAGGGCTTAACAGAGAGGAAATATTCAGGTACCAGGCTTGTGGGCTTGAGAGTTGATACATTGCCTCACACTTGATTAAAGTCTATGTATCCACTCCCTACATTATATCTTTACTTTATGAAAAAAATCTTGCCACTTGTTTGGCATGTGCTGTGTGCCTCAATGAAATAGCAAAGCTCATGCAGTAAGTAAAAAGCAATAAAGGGAAGGCTAGTATTCTTTCTCTGCGGCTGCAGCTGTGTGAGCAATGCAGACGAGGACAGGAAACAGTGTTGCCATCTCCCAAGAGAGGTCAGCAGGAGGGGCCTTGCCTGG
This sequence comes from Molossus molossus, assembly GCF_014108415.1. Classification (NCBI taxonomy): domain Eukaryota; kingdom Metazoa; phylum Chordata; class Mammalia; order Chiroptera; family Molossidae; genus Molossus; species Molossus molossus. Next base: position 22,550,721 of record NW_023425366.1, on the reverse strand, counting down.
CAGAGGGCAGGAGGTCAGGGAGGGAAACACAAGGACCTGATTTTGAAGGGCTTGAGTGAGTACCTTGGGAGCTTTCACAAACAGCCAGGGGAGACTCAGAGTGGCTCAGGTGCAGCATAAAGTCAGTGGGTCCTGAGCCATCATAAAGGTGGTGCTTGATGAAAATAAGACCCTATTTTATTATCCAGGCCTAGACATTTGAGTTGTCCTAGGTCTTCAATAAAATGTGATCTTCCATCCTCTGGGTGAACAGTGGCTTTCCCAGCTTGAACGTGTTAGAGACCATGGAGTTCAGGGTTGTAGCTGGGATCAGGAACAAGGATCCTGGTATCTCTCATCCCTAGGGAGGCTGAGAGAATAAATGGGGGATGCCAGCAAGACATGGGGCCCGAGCCATTCAGTTACTGTAAAAGTAACATCCCAGCAGCAATGTTGGCACTTTGCTAAGCACATTTGCTATGGCCTATCATTATATAACAACTCTGAGGTTATTCATATTACCTGTATTATAGTGGAAAAGGAAACCAGGTCCTGAAAAAAGTAGATTGCATAACACAAGGATAAAGTGGTGAAGTCACATTGAAAACTCAGTCTGTTGAACTGCAAAGCCTTTCTTTTCCCTCATACCATTCCCTTTTGAGAGGGACTTGGCAGTCCTGGTGACCCCATCGAGGTTAGGAGAGGCACAGGAAAACCAATCATGTTGTCTTTGAGAAATTACTATTTGTCAGGCACTATGATGAGTGTTTTCTGCCACTTTTGCTCATTGAATTCCCAAAACAATCAATGAGGAAATGTAAAATATGTATTTTATACCTTTTAAATACAAGGAGCAAAGAGCCTTCTGATGCTTACTCTGTTTCTACCACATTTGTGTTTTGAAGAGAGTTTCTCTTCCATAATTCTCTGCAAAACAAAGCATATTTTGCCATTTTTCCCCTTATTTTCTTGTTACTGAATTTAGCTCAACACTAGGGAGTAAAGGTCTGGGGATAAAATGTTTACTCTTTTTCTGGATGGTATCTCTCTCTCTCTCTCTCTCTCTCTCTCTCTCTCACACACACACACACACACACACTGATATGCACACATATACACACCCAATAATCTTTTCTCAATTTTAACCTATCAGTAATAACACAAGGCAGTATGCATTTATGTTGAATACAAAATTTAACTGGAGATGTCTAGATGGGTTTAAATAAGAACATGCCACATCTCACTTTTATGCATATTATATGACAGAAGTCCTGTGGAAATTGTGTATATGCATATGTATACATATGGGTGCATATACATTAGTGAATTAAAATATACATACATTTATACACATCTATCTGTCTAGCTACACTTTTAGAATTTTCTGGGTTGCTTTCCGAACGCTCCATTGCAGTAAGCATCCTACATGCAAGTCACGTATCTAGTCAGAACCTGCTTACACTGAAGTGACCCTGAATACACAGCTCTCAGTGTCCCCTGACTTGTTGCCACAAAAATGGATATCTGCCTGGGACTAGGAAATTATTCTAACATGCCAGTCAGTCCTAGAACTATTTCCAAAGCATCCTCAGCCTCGCTTAGGCCTCTCTGTTCCTTGTTGCCTCTGTTTGCTCTCCCTCAGGGACTGAGTTTGGGACACACTGTAGTTCCTTTTTTGGGTCTTCTGTCCCTTTGATTATCTTGTACAATAGATCTTTCCTCTTTTCACCAATACTGGGTGTTCAGGGTAGGTCAGTCCCAATTTCGCAATCCTTAGCCACTCTGATAAAAAACAGATCATGATATTGATTAGTAAGAAACGGCTGGTTGCATTTCAAACACAAAGGCCTTTAATACCCCAGAGTGAAGGGTGGAAATGATATTGGGAAACATAGACTTTGTCAAGGACTTCTAGGCAGATGCTTTGGAAGGGAAGTCGCTTTCACAGCATTGCTTCTGTTCTATTTAGGCAGCTCTTCTGTTTTATTCTAAATTGGCTTTTATTGCTTTTTAGGAAGAGCATGTATTGGTAAAGTGTCCTTATTACAGAGTCCTCATCTAAAATACATTATCACTTTTCCCTAAAATACATCTGCACAATAAAAAGTTTTGGACAATTACTTCATTTCTTCTTCAACTGCTCCCCAGACAATCTCCTCACCCACAAAATCATTATGTTTAAAATTAATAAAGTATCAAAACAAATTTAGATTTTCAGATTAATACATTTGTATGCTTCTCGCAGAAAATTCTTACATGCTTCTGCATTTCTTTCCTTATGTCTCTGTGAGCAATTAGTTTGAAGACTATACATGGTTTTGCATGGTGCTCTTAACTTGCAAATTGTGAAAAAATTAATTATGATTAAATAACAAAATAAATATTATTTCCATCACAATAAAAATCAGTGTCAATCTTATTTGAAAAAAAAGGTTATTTATAATTAAAGATAAAGTTCTTAGCTAACGTGTAATAGATCATTTAAAAAATATTTAAAAAACACACTATGTATGTCTGTATATGTGTATATATCTATCAGTATCTCTATCATCTATCTACCTATTTATCATCTATCTATCTATCTATCTATCCATCCATCCATCCATCATCTCCATGTAATTACCTCAACATCAAGGTGCCTATTTCCAGCACCTCAGAAGCCTCCCTGATTTACCTCTTCTCAGTCATTTCCTCCATTATTCAGCTAAGTAAATCATGCTATAATATTTTTATTCTTTTCAAGGTACTTTGTTTTACATCTTTACTAATGAGGTTGAAATGATGCTTCAAATGCGACTTGCACACTAAATGAACATCTTTAATGAACACGATATATCAATACTAGTTACATTATTTAAATTTACCTAGTGAAAAATGTTAGAAACAAGCATTTTTGTAATTCTTCAATATCTTTATTTTTATGTGGGGATCATAACTAATGCCAAAAGAGCATAATGCTTAACAAACTGTTTCTGCTATTTAAATTTCACCCAGCAACCTAGATGCTAAGCTTGTTCCATTTGCATGTGTTGTTATGTTCTTGTCAGATTTAGATAAGTAGCTCCAGGATTTAATGGAAATTCTACTTTTCATTACTTCCTTACTTCAACAATTCAGCTATATCCAGTAAGTAGTTCATACACAAAATTCAAGGGCTAATTTTTGAAGACACCTTTGGCTTTCATTGATGGTGGCTCCTTGAGGACAGACATGTTATTAATCCTGAAATTTCTTCTTAGAATGCAGAACGTATGAAACATTGCAGTGGTATCAACATTAGCGGGGTCACTCTCCTTACCAACCCCAGGCCTAATCCTAACCCAGACCTCAAGATTTTGAAATACTACCTACTAACAACTGGACACATGGTACGTGAAGCAACAATGTGTTGAGAATGCAAAGCCTGGGCACAATTGATAAGCAAACAAGTTTTTCATATGGGAGAATTGTATTTTGCTTTTTGATTTGTTAATGTATAATCCCACTTTTTCATAGCCAACTGAAAGCAGTCAATGAATATTTGACTTGTATGGTTCTAAGGAGAGTGATACCTATGAGTACATAGTTCTCGTTAAAATGGGAAAGTTTTCCAGTCAAGTTTCTCCTAAGATGGAATAAAGTACATTGGGAAGTGAAATTTTAACTTCACTGCTTCCATTCAAACCAAAATTGCCAAATTCTCAAGTGGAATATTACTAGAACTGACACACAAACGCCAGTAAAAAGGTTTTGTCATGAGGTGTGCATCTACTTAGTCACAGGGGCAGATAACCCGGCCTGTGAAAGACACACTCTGAAAGTTCTGGAAGTGGGTGGGTGTGTGAGGGCTGGCAGCTTCAGAATTTGGTGTGCTGCTCAAGAGCAAGAGTAACATAATCAGCCCTGGTTGGTGTGGCTCAGTTGGTTGGGCATCATCATCTCATGCATCAAAAGGTTGCCAGTTTCATTCCCAGTCAAGGCACATGCCCAGGTTTCAGGCTCAATTCCCATTAAGGGGCATGCAGGAGGCGGACAATTGATGTTCTGTTCTTACATAGATGTTTCTCTCTCTCTCTCTCTCTCTCTCTCTCTCTCTCTCTCTCTCTCTCCCCCTCCCTCTCCCTCTCCCTCTCCCTCTCCCTCTCCCTCTCCCTCTCCCTCTCCCTCTCCCTCTCCCTCTCCCTCCTTTTCCCTTCCTCTCTGTCTAAAAATCAAAAGAAATGTATTTTTAGAAAAGTGGAACAACAAGCTTGGTTTCTTTACACAGAACTGTGTGACTCTTTCATTACTTCACCTAAAAGTCTGTGTGTTAACTGTGTTCACTCACCGCTGCTTAACCCTGGGGTGGACCCCTCACCCCATGTTTTCAGATCAGAGCACAATTTGGTCTGTTCTTTTTTTCTAAAATATCTTCAAAACAAAATAGCATAGCATCCAGTAGAAAAAAACAAAAACAAAAAATACCCTGATGTCTAATTGTACTTCTAAGTGGATACAAAATTGTAGAATAGTAAACCTTTTTATTATTATATTTTCTGATGAGATATTTCTCTATTATCTTAATGTTATGTTCCTCCTTAGACACCAGTCACAGTATTTATCTCGGTATTATGTTTGTCTCTGCCTTTCCGATGTTTGCCTTCAGGGGCACTGATAAAAAAACATTAATATTTGGTGGATCTGCATTAAAAATCACTTCTTTTCCTGACAAGCTATTTAAAATGTCATTTGTGCTTTGTGAAGGCTTTTAGAAAAATGCAGAGACCTAGACTCATATGACCCTACTGTTTCTGCAAGGGCTGCAATTTCTTTCTGAGGATTATGGTTCCAGGGAAGATTGCTTCTGAATATCTGTGAGAGACATACTTTCCAGAATTAATGCTGTTGTTTGCTCTATATTGATTTCACCTTACCCCATATAAAAAATAAGTAATAAAATACAGTTTAATTATGGTAAAATTAAATAAAACGGTGTTATCATTGCTTAAACATGAGAGATCAAAGAGCATCTATTTAAGATGTGCTTTGTGACTGCTGATTCTCAAGTGTAGCTGATTTCTGTTTTTTTTTTCCTACTGGTTATTTTTCTTTAAAGATCAAAAAGCCTAAGAATAAGAATTAGTTTAGTCCTCTGTACTAAATATCATCAATTTATGAAATAAGAAGCTACAAAAGTGGTACTTTCAAAGAGAATGGACTTTTGAGTTAAAATATTCATGTTCATTGATCACAAATGAATCTGAAATGTCACCTAGTTATTACATAGAAAGGAGCTGATTGAAAACAGGTGACCTTTACCAACATGTGTGAAAAAATTTTACTGTTCATTAAAGGATAAGATATCCACATAGTCCAACAGGTGGATATAATATATGATATATATTAAATACGCTTCAGTAGTTATAGGCATAACACATTTTTTAATTAATCCAATTATTATAGTGTTTTTTTGTGTTTTTTGACATTTTATGAAGGTGACATGGATAAGCAAAATGTTCCTCAGAATAGCAGAAATGTAATTGCCCAAATGAAAGGAAAAAGCTTATGAATAAAGATTTTTTTAATTCAGAGAACTACATTGCCTGCCCCTTTATTTTATTTTATTTTATTTTATTTTATTTTATTTTATTTATTTTATTATTTTTTTACAAAGGATTTGTACACATCGGTGCCTGTTCACTGGCAGTATAGTAGTGAATAAAACAGGTATACCTCTGCTGTCAAAGAGTTTGAAACTTAGCATTTTTATTTATTTATTTTAAAATATATTTTTATTGATTTTTTTAATAGAGAGAGGAGAAAAAAGATAGAAAAATATCAATATGAGAGAAAATCAATCAGCTGCCTCCTGCACGCCCCCTGCTGGAGATTGAACCTGTAACCCAGGCATGTGCCCTGACTGGGAATTGAACTGGGACCTCTTAGTCCGTGGGCTGACACTCAATCCACTAAGCCACACCAGCCAGGTAAGAACTTAGCATTTTTAAATGATGTAATGAGTTCTGTGACTGGAGTAGAAAGGGGAATAAAATGTGCTGTGGAGACTGATAGGAGGAGCATTTTAACTCAACTGGTCGGGGCCAAACACTATTCTGATGAAATAACAACCTGAGCTTTGCCAGTCAAGAAATCATGCCGTGGAAAATGTCAACTTGATATCACAGGCAGGAATCATGACTTTCAGGGATAAGAAACCAAAAGATGGTGGAGAAACAGAGTGCGTGAGGTTAGGCCAGGCAAGAGAAGGTGCATCGTCCAGCCGCCGCATATAAATGGAGGCCACTGAGAGGTTTGAATTGGATTCTAAAGGAGAGGGGACTCTGAAAGGGAGCCTGTAACACAGAACAATATCATCAAGTTTATGTTTTGAGGGGTCAGTCCTCTGACAGTAGGGATCACTGCGTGGAGAGGAGGAGTAAAATAAAGAGGTCACAAGCAAGTGGTAGATGAAGGTGGTGTGAACTGTGGGGAGGCAAGGATGAACCTTCACATGAGAGAGACTTAGGAAGGTCCAGATGTTGACTGATGTGCAGGGTGTGAGGAGTGGTAAGGCAGCAATAATGGCTGGATTTCTATTTTAACCCAGTGAGGGTCATGACTGGGAGATTCTCTGATTCCTCTTTTCCTTCTGCCATTTTTTTCCCTTTCCTTTTCTTTTGTTTTGTTTTTTCTCCTTTCTTTCCTTTTATTTTTCCTTCTCTTCTTTCCTATCCTTCCTTCCCTTCATCTTTCCTCCCTCCCTCCCTTCCTTTCTTCTTGTAACACTGTGGTTTCAGCAGTGAATAAAATAAGTTTTTTTTTATCTTCACAGAGTTTATGGTCCCATTGGAGAATCCATTATCAGGCAATAGGTATTAGATGTTAGACGAACAGTGAGGAGAAAGAAATGGATGGAGCGACTTTTTGTACATAATGGTAAGAGAAAACTTCTGTGAGTAAATTACACTTCCCACTTCATTTTAGTGACAATGAGCAGCAAAGTACTGCACAAACGAGGCAGAGTTTCTGCCAAACAGAGTAACATTTAGATTTTACTTCTGAAATAAAAGGATCAAAATGCTATATTCAAAAGAACGTGAGTGGCATTAAATTTGAATATTTAGCAAGAGTAGAGGCAGGAATGTGGGCTTTTCTGTGAGGTCATGAGCAGGAGACAGGTGAATGTGACCGCTTTTCTGTGTCAGTACTGGTAGATATGACCATCCATCGTCTGCCGTTTTTTTTGACACTCTAAAACTGATATACGTTTGTTGACCTAATCATGCACTAGAGTCCCTGAAAGCCACATATATATGCATAATTGGCCAAACTTGTTCTCATGTAACCTCTCATCTGGTTCCAATTCCCACACACCTTAGCTCTTGTGTATCCTTGGCACAGCGTGTCTTATCTTCTCTCCTTTCAGCCCTTCCAAAAACTAATTTTCTCCTCTGCTTTGTTTCTGTTTTGTCAATGTTCATGTGTTTATTTACATTTACACACACTCAATTTGAAGTGATGAAAAATAGAATGCAAGATTCAGAATAGAGCACCAATATATGTGTCCATCCCATTCTCAAAATGCTCTAATGGGATCCCATTGTCCCTGGGTTGAAGTTGAAACTCTTTACACAGGCAAAAATGAGGTTGCCCTTTCTTACACATACAACATGCCAACATCCCATTATACCAACTTTATAGTCTTAGGGGATACCAGGAGTTTCTCTTAGCCTTTGTGCCTTTGCACACACTATGGCCTCTATTAGGAGCTTCTGATACCACTTGTTTTGTCTGTCTAAATTTAAGCTCTCCCTTGATTTACAACTCGAGCAATTTCTTGGAAGTAATTTCCGAGTAATTTAAAAAATTTCCCACAGTCCCTGAGTTGAGTTAGGAGCTACTCTTGGTACACTAAAAATGCCCTCTATATGTCTTCCATGATTGCACACCAGAGTGTATTACAACTGCCCTTTGTCTTGTCTGCCCCTCTCCCACAGGCAGAAGACACTGTACACAGAAACTGGGACTTGCCAACCTGTGTCCCTAGCAGCTAGCACAGTATCAAACAGCTAAGAGGTACAAAATAATTACCGAGTAGATTAAGTGGATGAATGTAAGTCTTTTAACAAAGTTGCTTGAATCTTACATAGTCTTAACCAAAGTAAACTAGTATTACTTAGATACTTGCCTCAATACTAATACACAGACCATGTAATTAAGTGATTACTTTGGCGTATCCTATCTATCCACTCTCTGCTCAACATTTTTTGAGAATCTGTTCCATACCATGTGCTATTCTAGGGTCTGGGTTGCAGCTATGAATACAAGAAAAACAAAAGAAACCCTGCCTTCATGGAGTTTAGATTCTAAAATCTAACGGGGTACAGGGACACAAATAATGATAAAAATAAATTAAGAGGTATACAGTTAATGTGATGTTGCTCATTCCAGAAGGAAAAAAAAAAAGAGTGACAGGAAATTCCATGGGCAGGTTTATAATATATAAAATGATAATTTAAATTATCCCAAAACAATTTCTGTGTTAATAAAACATGACATTTTCCTTAGTATTTTGTAGGTTTTATCAATAACAAGGACATGTGGCAGTTGGAAATAGAAAGCAAGAAAAGGTTAAATTAGAGGAGAGAGCTAAAATCAATATCCTTGTCATTTAGTTTTGGGAGAGAAGAAAGTTAAACTGACAAATAAAGAAGCCTCAGGCCTGCACTTCTGGGATGAAGAGAACTGAAATGTTGTCTGAGAAACCAGCATCTTCTGATAAGCTTTACACTTTGGCATGAACTTATCCTGGGTGTTGCTAATACCGAAAATGTCTACACATTGGGAAGTGGGGTTGGAAAAGCAACGATCACTCTTCTCCCACTTAACTGCAAAGAATTAAATATGCTGGCAATGCTTACCTAAATATGTTGTTTGCTAATATATTCAACTATTCTATTTTCAGAGTGGGTAAGTGGGAATCAACAATAGATTTTTAAAAAGCTTCTCAATTTTGACCTGGCTCAGAATTTTCCATCACCCTTCTTCAATGGAGAAAGCATCTGGAGAAGTTTTGTCAAGGTTAGCTGGGCTGTAAGTCTCATACCATGGTAGGTCCTTGAACAATTTACCCACCTATGGCTGTCCTGGGGCAGAAGGGGTGGGTCTGAATGACAGCAGCATTTCTCTTTGAACTTGGGAGGTTGTTAGAAATGGACAACCTCAGGCCCCATTCAGGAACTTCTCAACAAGAGCAACAGATGATTTGCATGTCCATTCAGGTTTGGAGTTGCTGGTCTACAGCAGCAATCCTCAACTTTGTTTGAATATTAGAATTACCTGGAAAATTGTTTAAATCCTGGTGATCTGGCCACATACTTGTCTATTCTGACTTCATCAGAGTAACCTGTATAAGTCTCAAAACTGTCACTCCTGAGTCATTTCTCAGAACTACTAAAATAAATATTCCAGATATGAGACCCAGAAATCTGCTGCTATAAGACACATGGCCGCCTGGCCAGTGTGGCTCAGTGGTTGAGCATCGACCCATGCACCAAGAGGTCACCAGTTCGATTTCTGGTCAGGGCACATGCCCAGATTGTGGGCCAAATCCCCAGTGGATGGCATGCAGGAGGTGGCCAATCGATGTTCTCTCTCATCAATGTTTCTATCTCTATCTTCCTCTCCCTTCCTTTCTCTCTAAAACTCAATAAAGAAAAGACATATAGCCAATTATTACTCTCTGTATATAAAATATAAGAATGCATGGCTTGGAGGAAGTAAACAATGAATTATACTGCAAAAAATACATTTCCACTATGCTTATTACTTAAATCGATATATAAAATTTGGAATACTTTTGTATAAATATATATGTACATATACATGGTAATTATATATATATTTATATGAGGAATAACTTTTAACATTTATAGATAGAGGGTGTAAATACCATAGTAGAATATGGATGAGTTAATAGATAAGAAGAAATGGTAAGTTTGAGTCTTTGAGTCTTTCTGGAAATAGACATTTAGATAATTATCTTCAAGATAATTTTAAATGATTCTACAAATACTCATTTTGTTAATAATTTAAAAATCATGGAACATGAAGTAGTTTCTCTTCTAAAGAAGGAGTCAAGAAATTTTTTCTGTAAAAGAAAAAACAGCAAATATTTTAACTTTGCAGGTATACAACAATTTCTGGCTCAACTATTCAACTCTGGTTTTGTCACATGCAAATAGACATTGACAAACAGTAGGAAGTTTCTCTAAACTGTCTCCAGAATCACTTTCTTTCAAGAAACATCCACTCACCTGTCTACATCATAGATAGATAGATAGATAGATAGATAGATAGATAGATAGATAGATAGATAGATAGATGATAGATAGATGATAGATAGACAGATAGAGATAGAGATATATATTTCAAATGTACAGCTATGAACACAAAAAACACAACTCCAGGAAGTGGTTCCAGTAGCTTCTGATAAAGTTCCAGTGTGCACTGATTTTAGGGAGAGAGAATACCCCAATTATCTCTACTTGACATATAAGATGAGGAAATAGTAACAATGTTTCTTGTTTATAATAACAACTATCAGTTCCTAAGCACTTGAACAACTGTAAGTATGTTATATCAATGGTCTCTTTGTTTCTCACAACATTACTATGGGTTCTGTACTATCATTAACTCTATTTTAATGATCATAAAAACAAAGTTTACACGTCTTAACTGATTAGTTCAAGGTCATTGATCTAGCAAGTTCCCTCAGTGGGATTTGAAGCCCTGGAGCTGAACCCCAAACTTGAATTTACAGACACTATACATTTCTGCTCCGGTCATTGTCAACCGAGACGATGAATATATATGATGTTGGGCTAATTATAATATTTTAGTTTGTAAGAAATATAGATATGAATTGAATTGATTAATGGGACATTAATTGATTAATGATACAGGTTAATGCACTTCTCCCCACAGTCGCTCTGCTTTCTTATCAGCCAGAAGTTGATTGATAGTACTTGTTTCCCTCCCATTAGAAAGGAGTTGATCCTCCCTCACTTCTTCAAACAGAGGCAGGTCCACACAGCCCTCCTTCTGTTTTTCCTGGAAGAGTTTGTAGCAGGAGCTGGGACTGACCAGGAGCAGTCTGAAGCCCTTTTCGCTCTCACTCTTGACCTGTGCGAGGATGAAGCACATGAACTCATCCACATGGCTGATCATCAGCCAGTCTGAGAAAAGTTGTAACAGGATCTGGACTTGCTGGGCATAGAAGAGGTCCCAAAGGGCCCTACTTATATCCTGCCCTCCTTTTTGGGGTAAAAGCTGCTGCCAGTGAAGATCCTGCCTAGAGGATATTCTTTCCCTATGACCTTCACAGGTCCCCCATCAGGCTCCCAATGGAATCTATGCTGGCCATCCTACGGTCCTTGGTGCATTGGATCTCATAGCCAACCCCTGGGCTCAGTGAGCATTTTATAGGGAAATCTTCAAGCTTGAGGACCCAGGAGGTTTAGAGAACCAAGGAAATAGTCCTGTGGGGAGCCTGGGTGTAGTAGAAGGCCATCTTGTACTGGAGTCACTTGCCCAAGTGATTGGAGTCCTCGTAGACAGACACCACCTGGCTGTTACTCTTCTCAATGAGCTCTACCACCTTGTTCACAAAACCCTGAACCTGAAGCTCTCTGCACAGGTATATCTCTAAAAGCATCTGGGTGTTTGGGGTAAAGATACATTACTGTGTCTTTGTGTACCAGGGTATCTGGAATTGACGAGTCTTGGGTCCCTTCCACCAGAAAAATATGGAAAACCAGAAAAAATTTCACCACTGCATGGCGTGTTTGGAATACTATGCAGGAAAACACAGCTTCGGTGCCTCCTCTGGGGAGAACTCTCTCTTTGGGCTTAGCCATTATGGTGAATAAAAAAATGTGTCTCTTCTAATGCACCCAAGGGGATTAGTCTTTTTTCTTTCCTTCCTACCATGCCCATGACTTCATTTTATTGATAATTTCTGCAGAGCACTATCTCTACGTTTCTCATTTTTGGTTCCTGCCTATTAACTGCTGGTTATCCACATGTGTTCATATTTAAGGTGACCAAATTAATATTTGCTATCTAATACAGAGCACTGGCCACTCTAGAGGTGGCTGACTTAAATCCAGGCACATTCTTTTCTGCTCAAACCTACTGTGATCAGCTGGGCTTAGACATATGGCCATTTTTTTCTGATGAAGAAGCCTATGCATTATGGACATAGCCTAATGAGCTCCTCTATAATACTGTTTTTTATATGGTATGTTCATTCCTTTGGGATAGTAATAAAGGAAATTATCTCTATATACTTGGTTTTTCTATTACTCTTATACACAACTAGATTAAGCCAATAGCTTAGCATAAAATCTAGAGAATGGAGTGTGAGCTGGCTGGTGGTTGGATAATATACATATATATTTATTTCTTTTTAAAATGTTTTTATTGATATTAGAGAGAGAGAGAGGAAGAGGGAGAGAGAGAGATAGAAACATCGATGAGAGAGAAGATTGATTGGCCACCTGCTGCATGTCTCCTAATGGGGATCAGGCCCACAACCTGGGCATGTGCCCTGACCAGGAATCGAACTGGTGACCTCTTGGTGCATGGGTCGACACTCAGCCACTGAGCCACATTGGCCAGGCACATATATATTTCTTGATTGTTCTTCTAATCATAACTGAATCCATTATCTGCAGTATCTGGTATATTGTCACATTATCAATGTAATAAGCTATAGCAAATTTCTGTAAAAATGGGAAGTTTATATAAAGTCAAGAGAGCAAATAGACATTGAAATGTATTTTTTAGTCTACTTTTTAACATTCAATTCCAACTGTTAATTTCTTTACCTTTTCTAATATTGTGAATAACTTTTACTACAAACATGAATTATCCTTAATTTCCTTTTAATCTCATTCAATGCAATAATCACATTATATTTCTATCTATTTTTATTAGATATTATCCTGACAGTATGTCAACTCCTCTTGGAAAAATGTACATATTGCAGATACTAAATTTCAATCCTAAATATCCATACAGTAAAAAAAATTTTTTTTGGTCAATACTAAGCAGAATTAGCTTCATGCCAAGACTTGAAACTTGAATACTAACCTCTTTCAGAACCTAAGAGAACAAAGCATATGTTTGCTTCAAGCACTGGTGGCCATGAAATTTACAAATCACTGATTTTGAGTCGGCCGAGAGTTAAACTACTCTGAAGGTAATGCAATTAAGCTGTGCTATCTTAACAGTCATTTAAAAGTATTCATGAGCATTACATCAAATATTGGGAAAAGTCACCATATACAAGGTGACAAGGAAGTACAGCATGACAAGCATGAGCTTGAAACACAGCCTGATCTGAACATGAACCACAGATCCAGTGACTCTGGCATGCCCTGCCCAGTTCCTTACCTGCTCACAGCCTGCGGCCCCTCGTCTGGAGAACTGAGGTAAACAACCTCCACGTTATCACTTTGATTTGATAATTACACAGTTATGCCTATAAAGTTTAGAGCCTAGCTATCTGGCATGTAGGAGGCATGTTAGCTGCTGCCTTACCCCATTGACTTTCTTGAAAATAACACATTCTGACAGACAGGTTATAAATCTTAAGGCAACTTTTTAAAGTTTTAGCAGATTTACTTGGTTTAAAATTTGAAACTACCTACTCAAAGTAAGGTTATCCAATAAGATGTTTTCTGATTTCATGGAAGGAATCAATTACAGTCAAATGGATGAAAAATGGGATTCAATATAGATTCTAGAGGTAAGGTGGTACCTAGCAATGAGTGGGGAAAAAGGAAGTCTGATGGAGGAGGCAGTACTACCAAATAGGAATAGCTACTAATTCTAAATTGTACACGAGATTGGCTCCATTCCTTTTTCAGCCTGTATAATGCAAATTAAGACAATAACTACAATGATAAATTCCTTAAAAACTGTAGATATGTTTTTTGAATAAAAATCACAGTTATCTTTATTTTTAAACATAAATATTTCATTATACAGTACACATACCTTCAATGGTCAATACTTCAAATAAGCAGAAGTTCACTATGTAGGACACACCATCAATTTTGAATTTAGCACAAGGGATAGTCCAACATACAGAGGTATGTTCAGCAATGCACTGGTTTATTACTAGCAAATGTGGGCATATTTGCCTCTTCCTGTTTATCAAAGTTGCTTAAAAAATGAAAACTTCAAAGACCCAGTGACAGTAACTGTAGTCAACACACTCTTCTCTCAGCGATCACTGAATCACTTGAGAAACCATTTCCCCCAGAGAAAAGAAAGTCTCAGTGCAATAGAGGTAGATAAATGTCCTCAGGCTTTGGCTAAAAACATACAAACAACCAGCTAGTACATGTCAGCCCCTATGGGTATTCTAAAAATAGTTTATTCCTGTGGGGGAAACAATAATATCAACATCAGCCTAAAAAGCTCTCCAGAGAATTTCAGAAAGATAGCCAATTATTATAAACCATGTTCTAACATCTTAATAAAAGATTTCAACTCAGGATACCCAAAGGAGGAAGGTGGAATCAACATTTCCTGAAATAGAAGTGCTCATTCCACAAAGCATTTAAAGATATCATTTTAAATCTTTACACAAAACAGCTAGATATTTGCATAGTGCTTTAGCATAACTGATTAGTTATTGAAATTCAATATGTTTAAGTATGTATCTTATAATGACATGTATTTATATTTTAAATGGTGTTTGTTTCATTGTTTGAAAAGCATTTTGAAGTACAAGCACTACATAATAAGGTAAGTGGTTACTATTATTCACTCAGGTGCTTAGAATGCTAACCAATTAATTAGTCATTTATGATTACAGAGATAAAACTGTTTTATAATTCCTGATTACATAGAAATTTATCATCATGTGGGATAAAATCACCAGGCCATATTTATATATACTAAGTAAAGTAAAAAAGAATAAATTTAGATAATTCAATCTAACTTTGGAAAAAAGTTGCTTCTATTCTCTGTAGCTATTTTTAACAAACTTATGAGAAAAATGGGTTTTGAAAAAAATAATATGGAGTAGTTTACTTAAATTACCTAGGTAATTGCCCTAAACTATGTAAATGCAAGCATTACCCAATTTCACTCTTGTTAGATAACAAAGTGCTACCTCAAATGTAAAAGCCACAATTTCAATAAACACATAAACTTAATCTCTTATTGAAGAATTTTTTTAATGAAATTAACTTTTGTTCCTTTTTTAATTAATGTATTTCATAAAATAAATCCATCTCTCATGTGTAAGAACTATAAATCATATCAATCCTCTATCGTTCATTTTTTTAAATAGCTACATCAGAAACTTTATCATTTAAATTTATATCTGAAGTGGACACTATTAAAACATTCAAGGACTTAGTCCCAAATCCTTAACCCAGAGGGAGCTTGGAACGTTGTCAAAGTAGAAAGTGGTACAAGACTTCAACTCTCATTTGCAAATTTTCTTTCCATCTAATTTAACTTTGAAGCTTTTAGAATCAGAGATTTTACCATAAGATATCAACAGACTACTTCAATCAAAATCAAGTTACTGTATGGTTCTCTAGATTATTAAATAGGTAAACTGAGACATTAACTCTTTTGTTCACATCTTTTATTTGCTCTTGCTGTAAGGCAGGATGCTCTTATTTCAAAAGAAATCATCTGAAAAACCATTATCCAGGCAAGGTTCATTCTAGGACCCCGGCTGATCAAGTCAGCCCTGTGCTGCCACAAACAGGACTTGCTGCAGTGCAGAAGGGCAGTTCAGTCGGTCAGAACTTTCAATGCAGAATTCAGTGCCATGCAGTCACCCAGATCAGGCAGCACTTACCTTAATTGAAACATTCTCTGGGAAACCAGTCCAATCAACTGTGAATGGGGTGGGGAGCTCCAAGTTTTCAATCAACACCCTCCAAGTCCTGCGTGCTGTGCTCCTTTTTCCTGTTTACGCTGAGCCCCTCACTGTCTAAGAGGACCAATTAAAAAAAAAAAAAAAAAAAAAAAAGCTGAAATCCTCAGAGATTCCTGTGAGTGAATGAGCACTCAGCGATGTTCCGAACAGGAGATCCTCCGTGAGCCAGCTGCCGTTGGTGTCTCCCTAACTGCTGTGATCTGCTCCTGTCCGCTGAGCGATGATCATTGACCTGATTAGCAGAGAACACTCCCCGTGCACAGGAGACACAGCCAGGGTCGGGGGTCTCCCGGGAACAGGAAAAGGCACCGGCTGCTTGGGAATCTCCTCTGTTTCAGCCTAATAGATGAACAAAACTATGGCTATAATTTGCGAGGAGATTAACCACAGTGTTAAGCCATAGGAGGATTTAAACAAATGTGCTTTCTCTTGCTGCTTTGCAAGGTGCATTCGTGTTAGACACCAAGTACTGTAAAACAATTAATAGACTGGCTGATAGAGCTGATTTGCAAGACAAGCCAAAAGCTGGAAAATGTTTAAAGTAATGTGATAAAAGAGATAGGTGTGCTTGTCTTTGCCCCAAGCCGGGTTCATACTTCAACCTTTGTCTAAGTAAAATGAATTTAAAGGTTTATCACAGCCCTCCAGAGTGCAAGTCTGATTTATAAAGAGGACGTATTCATACTAAATTAGCACGTCTGGCAATTTCTTAAAGACAAAGAACTCCATCCAAGACAGAGATTACAGCATTGTTTCTGTAGTTTAACAAATAGCATTTTAAATTGCCACCACACTTGCAAAAATGTTTGAATAATACTATTAACCCCAGTAACACAGAGAATTACAACATTATACCTAACTGAAGCATCTCTTCTATTAACTGTTACAATACTCATTTTCTAACCCCCCCCCAAAAAAAAGCAAGTATATGAGAGAATCAAAATGTCAAACATTTTAAACGTGCCCATGTTCCATTAGCAACCTGCTGATAGCCATCCTCTGACCACCTGAGAAGCTCTTCAACATCTTACATCAAAAGTGTTACCACTTCCCTGAAGAGATGTCATTCTTCCAAAAAGGTCACTTAAACAAATGTCAAAGCCCCAAATGGTTATTATTATTATTTTTTTTTGACAGCCTTCACTTCTATAGAAGAAAATTGTTCAAATAATATAAAAGGAACAGATGAAAAAAATCATTTACATGTCTGAGAGTGAGAAAAATTTCACTGCCAGGGAGAAGGCTAACAAGGGTCCTCTCACATGATCGAGTGAGGTATGTTCAGCATTTCTTTTCCCAAGTAGGTCTCACTAGGGACATATGGCCTTCTCTTGGAGTGTGTGTGTGTGTGTGTGTGTGTGTGTGTGTATGAGAGAGGGAGAGAGTGACAGAGAGAGAGAGAACATCTGCATTTTAATATTTTAATATTTACATATATTTTAGAAAAACACCAAATTTCAGCAGAGGGATGCACAAAACATAATGGAGAATTTGTTTGCCACATACACTCCCAATTAAACTTTTAAAAAATCTATTCCATTAAAATATAAGTTTCGTCATGGAACTTCTTGGACACAATAAAGCCTCAGTGTAACTGATGTGCTGTGACAGACCAAACACTTGAACCCTACACGGAGGTGACCCTGTGAAGAGCCGCAGGAGGGCTGAACTCTGTCCCAGCAGAGGAAGTCTCTTGCTCCCTCCGCTGGTGGAGAGTGAGAGCTGAGGGTGAAGAAACCCAGTCAATACACCTCAGAGGGAGAATAACTTCTGCAGCAGCTGTTGAGCAGGAAACTCATTATCCAATTATACGCTAGCATTAGAGTAGGAGAAAAGAGGCTGCTTAAATTGAAATTGATGCGCACAAATAAATTGTAAATAAATATTGCAGGAAACGCAACTGCTAATGTCTTCTGCAAGGATCCTGGCTAGTTGTTAACACAGCACGTGCAAGTGCAAAGCTGATGGGGTCCTTGTTTCCGAGTTCAGTGGTCTGGCCATTAAAGCACCCTGTTCTTGAACTGGTGTAAGCCTCATTCTGAGGCTCTTCGACAGTGATCTCTTTTTAGAACTTTTTAGAACAAATGCACTCTAAGTTAAGCCATCTTTAGCCATAGTCAATAGTTTCTACCTGGAAAGCCTTGACTGAATCAAAATAGCTCTGATGCTATTTCCAAATAACCAGTTCTGCTGTTCTCATAGGATCCAAGGGCCTTTCCCTCTTAACATTTTCTACAGAGAGGATGTGTGATTTCTGTGGTAGTTTTGTGTGTGTGTGTTTTTTTAACCAATGTTGAACAAATAATTTATTTTATGTGGAAGTGTACTCATGAGTAACAAAACAAAGGAATACTATTTTGTGAGAATAGAGAGGATGGAGCCGTGATATTATAGTTACTATACATTAAATGTTTGCTATGTGCCAGACACTTTGCATGCTACAGCTATTGTCCATGAAACCCTTAAAGTAATTCTTCTAAGCAAACATGATTCTCTTTTTAAAAATTTTATTCATTAAGCTAAGGCTCTGAGAAGCTAAGTAACATTGACCAATGCCACACAGCCAGCACAGAGCTAGTCCAGAAATAAAACTCAGGTAACTTAAACTGTAAAATCTTGATGCATAGAAATCTCCAAAACATAAAACTAACAAATATACCTGTTTTCAAAAGAACAGGGAAATTGTCTTGTTTTTATGACTTGCAAAACACATTTTCACATCACTAAAACTTTTACTTTGTGACTGATAAAATATTATACTGTAACAGTTTAGTCACAATAGTTATGAATATTTTAGCAGAAAATAAAACTCAACTAAAAATAAACTTTAGCCTAAAAAATAAACTCAATCAATAATTTCCAAATGATGTAATTTTATTAGCACAAATTGGTCAATTTCAAAATTTTTATCTCTTTTGCAAATCATCTGTCATCCTCAAAAATAATAACTTGTTCATGGTTTAACCAGGAAAATGACTCTAGAATATGGCTAATTTTAAAACACTTACTAGAAATATATTGGGCTATAATTATAATGATTTCTCATATTTCAGTTTTCCAAGAGAAGTAATATAATAGCAAAGCTGAAAAAAAAAAATTTATGGACCTGAAAAATTCATTTCTAGCTTGTTCAAGCTTTATCTAGAACTGACTTAAACCTACCATTTCATATGGTCTGCTGAAATTCTTAGACACATCCTTTATCTTACAGAGAAATATTGTGACCACTTTTTTCCCAAGGCTTCTAATAAAAATTCTATCTAAAAAATTGATAATTCATATTAAGTCAACTCTTAAACTTTGCCAGTAAATTTCCCACCTATTATCTCATTTGATTATTACAGGAATCTTGTAATATAGGTTACAATAAGTGTTTTACTCATATTTCAATGAATGAAAATTAGGAATTAAAAAAGCAAGAGAGTGTCCTTTGGTCTTGGATAGTCAGCAGAAAGACTGCTGTCCTCCTTTGCAGACAAAGCTTATTGCTTCCTACCTTGTTTAGCAAAAATGTTTGTCTGAGTCATGGTGTAATCAATAACGAATCTAAATGGAAGCTACTCTTTCTCCATTAATTTGGGTTGATTCTAGAAAGTGAGAATTATAATTGTGATGTAATAAAGACAAAAAATTACTGAGCTGGTAGGAATCTTGTGACTTACATGTACAGGAATGTCTTTACTTAGATTATCTATAGTCTTTTCTTCATCTTGACTATTATATCAAGACAATAGTTTAGATATTTGTCTTAAATTTTTTTTATATTAATCTCACCTTGCTTCTCTATGAACTTCAGGTTCAAATATTACCTCTCTGTATCTTTTTGTTGTGATTTAATAATCAGGGAAGCAGAAACCCCTCATTAGTGATCATTGTTTTAAGTATATTTAAAACAATAAATTGTCAGCTTACCAAAATAACAAACTGATGTTTCAGCAGCAGCATCAAGCTAATACTACTAACCCAGGAATACTTGCTGAGTGCTAATAGATTCTCATATCCTATACATATTTCTGCTTATGTGTAAGTCATAGGTATGAAATGGCTTGATCTACCAGCCTTTCAGGTAAACTTTTCCTATTTCTGAAGCTAGCTTCATGCACACATACTTATGAATTTGAGATACTACCAACTTCTAGAAATAAAGAAAGCTTCCACAACTGTCAAAATTCTGGCACTAACTAGCTTTATAACCTTGAGCCATTTAAAAAGTTTCTAGTTAATTTCACTGGAAAATGTGAGGAATTAGACAATATTACGTCTAACATTTCAGTCAACTGTTACCTATTTGACTAATCATTTGTGATATCCTCTGTACTAAATTCAGAAAAAATCAGGCAGTCAAGAAGAAAAGGTTGTAAGTAATTATGCTTGTTCTCTCTTCTCATGCCCTGTATTGCTCCTAACAGTTTCATTTTTCTAAATGTTTTTTTTTATTGATTTTTTTTAGAGAGAGAAGAAGGGAGAGAGATAGAAACATCAATGAGAGAGACACATCCATTGGCTGACTCTTGCACACCCCAATGTGGACTGAGCCGGCAACATGGGCATGTTCCATGACTAGTATTGAACCGGTGATCTCTTGGTTCATGCATCGACCCTTAACCACTGTGCTATACTGGCTGGACCCTAACAGTTTCATTTTGTTTTATAAGTGACATTACAATAAAAATGTTTTGTTTTCATAGTTAGAGTAATTTAAGAATTAGCCAGAAATCAATAATTTGAAACTAGACACAGAATAGATTAAAAAAAGTCACAAAAGTCAAGAATATGACTTAATTTTTTAAGTGAGTGCATTCTTTTTAAAGATACATAGTTGTTATATTATATTTACAATGCATCCAAAGCTTTTATTTTTATTGTCCTGGTCAGTTAAAAATAAAATGTGATTTAATTAAAATGTTTGAGAATTAACTTAAACTAAGGAGCATAATTGAAAAATGAACATATAATACTAATATATTTTATATTTGCAAAGCCACAATTACATTTCAGTACACAGTTATTTGAAAATTTAAAAAAGTAGTGTAGTGCGTAATTATAAAAAAAGAACTGGTTTTCAGAAGACATAATTTGTTGGCATTTTACTCCTTTTCTGTTACCTCAGATTGATTTTATTTTGTATCTTTACATATGATTAATATGTGAACGCAAAATGAAATGAATACTCTAAGAAAAACATTAAAAATATTTAATTCAATTTACATCAAATTCATTTAAAGCTAGTGAAAATTAGAATTTTGCATATAAAATTGAAATATGATTGTTTTTAGCTATGATTAAAATATGTTATTAAACAAATAAACAAAATGTGGTTTTACAAACAATGTTGCTTAGTGCAAAAGAAAAAGAAAAGAGAGAAGCATGTTAATTTCTTTAATGAGGAGATAATATTTTTCTCTTTTTGAGAGTCAGGAAGGGGTAAGGAAGAGTGAGTTATGAAATGCAGAAATGTAGAAATGTCTGGAAGCACTAACATGATAAACAATATCAAATTAATTTGCTGTTCACTAAAAATTTCTAGGATTATGAAATCCTAATTCAGATGAACCTATTAATTTGAAACTAACTATATATAACTGTTTAAAGACTTTTCTACTACCATATACTTATTAACATAAAAAATTCCTAACAATATCAAGTATTGGCAATGATGTAGAATATCTATAACTCTCATATACTGCTCGTAGAAATAGCAAATGGTGCAAACACTTTAAAAACACATTGGTAGCCCTGGCCAGTTTGGCTCAGCGGTTAGAGTGTCGGCCTGCGGTCCGGAGAGACCCGGGTTCGGTTCCCGCTAAGGGCACGTACTTCGGTTGCAGTTTGTCCCCGGCCCTGGTTGGTCGTGCGGGTGGCAGCCACTCGATGTGTCCCTTCACATCGATGTTTTTCTCTCTCTCTCCCTTTCTCTCTCTCCCTCCCACTCTATCTGTACAAAAAATGGAAAAATGTCCTCAGGTGAGGATAAAACAAAAACAAAAACACATTGGTAGCCCTGGCTGGTTTGAGTCAGTGGTTAGAATGTTGGCCTGTGAACCAAAGAGACATGGATTTAATTCCGGTCAAGGGCCCATACCTCAGTTGCGGTTTGGTTCCGGGCCCTACTCGGGTCATTTGGGAGGCAACGAGATGGTGTGTGTCTCTCACATCAGTGTTTCTCTCTCTTTCTCTACCACCGCCCTCCTACTCTATCTGAAAATAAATGGAAAAATGTCTTAGGATGAGCATTAAAACAATAAAAATAAATAAAACACTTTGGTAGTTTCCTTAAAATTTAACCACATAATTATCATGTGATGCAGCTATCTGACTCCAAGGTCTTTACCTCAAAGAAGAGAAAGTATATGTCCATTCAAAGACATCCACACAGAGATTCCAAAATCACGGTGGAGTAAATGGAAGCTACACAGACCATCTCCCAGGACCAAAATGAAATTACAACGAAAATAAAGACAAATCGTCAGAAAAAAGCACCAAAAAATCAGCTTGGAGCACCATTTAACCAGGGACACTGACTTGATCTTGGTAGGATTGCGAAGGCACAAGACGGGGGACTGGGAGCCCACAGTTGGCAATGGCCTTAGCTGTGAGTAGTGCCCTTGGGTTAAACTTCCAAGTGGCTCCACAGGGCAGAGGCAGGACAGGTGCTAAAATAGCCACAGCCACTCACCTTGGGCTCCAGCAGAGGGAGGACGGACTGAACTGGAACTGTGTGGGGACACTCGGGATTTGGAGGGTGCTCAGAGCTTTTGCTGAATGCAGCCACTCAGGACAGTGGTCATCTTACTCCTTCCCAGGGCTCTGGGGAGAGGCAGCTGCCCCTCCCTGGAAGATTAAACCCTGCCTGGTAGCCATTGAAATGCAAATTGAGGCCCATTAACAAGCAGCATCTGCCCCACCCTCGGGAAATGCCCTTATGCTGAACACCTGAGGGAGTTTTCATTCAACTGAGAAGCCAAGCCTCTTCAAGTAACCTCTATTGATAGCCTCCAGGCAAAAAGCTAGAGGATAACTATATGATTCCTGGGCTAGCAAGCCTAAGCAGGAAAGTAAAACTTGACAGTGGTGTTTAATGTAGGCCCTCTATCCCTCATCCAAACCCAAGAGAGGGAACCACAAACAGCAGAACACCAACACGCACAGGGAAAATTTGGCAGACTCCAAAGACCATTGTGATAGCCAAAATGGGGAAACACATAAACAAATGCCAAATGAAAGAACAAGAGACCTCTACCGAAGATGAGATAAATGAGGTGCAGTTAAGCAAGTTAACAGAACTAGAATTCAGAGCCATGATCTTAAGGAAGCTCAACAAGCATGTGTAAGGACATGAGCACCATGAGTAAAGTCATAGAAATGTTGATTATCAACTAATTGGTAATTAAAAACCAGCAAGAAGAAATAAAGAATGACATATCAGAAATAAAGAACACATTGCAAGGTCTAAACAACAGAGAAGAGGAAGGAGAGGACCGCATCAGTGAATTAAAAGACAGGGTAGAAAAAAATCAACCAATCAGAAAACCAAAAGGAAAAAACAATTGAAAAACAAGAAGTTAGCTTAAGAGAACTGTGGGACAACTGGAAACGTAATAATATTTGCATCATAGGAGTCCCCGAAGAAAAAGAAAATGAGAAAGGGTTAAGAATATATTTGAAGAAATAGTGACAGCAAACTTCCCTAATTTGGTGAAGGAAGAAGGCATTCAAGTTCAAGAAGCACAGAGAGCCCCAAGTAAGAAGAACGCAAAAAGGCCCACACCAAGACACATAGTAATTAAAATGCCAATAAATAAAGACAAAGAGAGAATCATAAAAGCAGCAAGAGATAAGCAACAGGTTATCTACAAAGGAACCCCCATAAAGCTGTCAGCTGACTTCTCAACAGAAACACTACAGGCCAGAAGGGAATGGCATGAGGTAGCCAAGGTCATGAAAAACAAGGATCTGAATCCAAGACTACTCTACCCAGCAAGGCTATCATTCAAAATAAAAGGTCAAATAAAGAGCTTCCCAGACAGAAAAAGGCTAAGGGAATACATTAGCACCAAACCAGCACTTCAAGAAATGTTCAAAGGACTGCTGTAATTAGCAGAAGAAATAGAAAGAAAAATATAACCACACTATAAACAAAAATGGCAATAAATAAATACATATCAATAATCACCTTAAATGTAAATGGATTAAATGCTCCCATAAAAGACTCAGTGTAGCTAATTGGATAAGAAAGCATGACTCATATATATGTTGTTTACAGAAAGGAAAAAAAAACAAAAATAAACTGGGGTAGCAATACTCACATCTGATAAAATAGATTTCAAAATGAAGGCCATAGCCAGAGACAAAGACCACTATATAAGGCCACTATATAATATTGAAAGGATCTATCCACCAGGAAGATATAACCTTGATAAACATATATGCACCCATATAGGAGCACCAAAATATATTAAAAATCTCCTGGAAGACTTCAAAGGAGAAATTGATAGCAAAACAATCACAGCAGGGGACTTCAACACCCTGTTGACATCACTGGATAGATCCTCTAGACAAAAAATTAGCAAGGAAACAGACTCTAAATGAAGCACTAGAACAAATGGATTTAATAGATATCTACAGAGAATTACACCCCAAAACTACAGAATACACATTCTTCTCAAGTGCACATGGGACATTCTCAAAGATAGACCACATGTTAGGACACAAACTAAGTCTCTACAAGTTCAAAGAGACTGAAATCATATCAAGAATCTTCTCAGATCATGATAGCATAAACTAGAAATCAATTGCAACAAGAACATGCAAAGACATTTGAACACATGGAGGCTAAATAGCATGTTACTAAACAATGAATGGGTTACCGAGGAGATCAAGGAAGAAATTAAAAACTTCCTGGAAACCAGTGAAAATGAATGCACAACAACACAAAATCTATGGGATGCAGCGAAAGCAGTTTTGAGAGGGAAGTTCATAGCACTACAGGCCTACCTCAAGAAACAAGAAAAATCTCTAATCGACTATCTAACCTCACAACTTAAAGAACTAGAAAGCAAACAAGAAGAAAACCCCAGAGCAAGTAGAAGGTAGAAAATAGTAAAGATCAGAGCAGAAATAAATGACATAGAGTCCAAAAAAAAACAATTCAAAGAAACAATGAAACAAAGAGCTGGTTTTTCGAAAAGATAAACAAGATTGATGGACCCTTAGCTAGACTCACCAAGAAACAAAGAGAGAGAACCCAAATACACAAAATCAGAAATGAAAGAGGAGAAGTAACAACTGACACCACAAAAATACAAGATACAAACAACTACTATAAACAACTATATGGCAATAAATTCGATAATCTAAGTGAAATGGACAAATTTCTAGAAACACATAGTCTCCCAAAACTGGCCAGGGAAGAGATAGAATACTTGAATATACCAATAACAACTAAGGAAATTGAAGATGTAATCAAGACTCTCCCAGCAAACAAAAGCCCAGGCTCCGAAGGCTTCACGGGGAAATTTTGCTGAACATTCAAAGAACTAATACCCATTCTCCTCAAACAATTTCAAAACATTAAAGAAGAAGGAAGAGTTCCAAACTTATTTTATGAGGCCAGCATAATTCTAATTCCAAAACCAGAAAAAGACCTTACAAAGAAAGAAAACTACAGGCCAATATCCCTGGTAAACATAGACGCCAAAATCCTGAACAAAATACCGGCAAATTGGATCCAGCAATACATCAAAAAAATTATCCACCATGACCAAGTGGGATTCATCCCAGGGATACGAGGCTGGTACAATATTTGCAAATCAATAAATGTGATACACCACATAAATAAATTGAAGAATAAAAACAACATGATCATATCAATAGATGCCGGAAAAGCCTTAGACAAAATCCAGCATCCATTTCTGATAAAAACGCTCAGCAATGTGGGAATAGAAGAATTATATCTCAACATAATGAAGGCCATATATGAAAGACCTACAGCCAACATCATACTCAATGGGCAAAAACTATAAGCATTTCCCTTAAGAACAGGAACAAGACAAGGATGCTCACTTTTGCCACTCTTAATTAACAAAGTACTGGAAGTCTTAGCCACAGCAATCATACAGGAAGAAAAAATAAAAGGGATCCAAATTGGAAAGGAGGAAGTGAAATTGAAATTATTTGCAGATGACATGATACTATACGTAGAAAACCCCAAAATCTCCATCAAAAATTTACTAGAATTAATAAATGAACTTGGCAAAGTAGCAGGATACAAAATAAACATCCAGAAATCAATGGCATTCTTATACGCTAATGATGAATTCACAGAAAGAGAAACTAAGAAAGCAATCCCATTCACCATTGCGTCAAAAAAATTAAGATACCTAGGAATAAACTTACCCAAAGAAATAAAAGACCTATTTGCAGAAAGTTACATTAAAGTTCATTAAAAAAAGAAATAGAGGAAGCTATAAAAAAGTAGAAGCACATACCTTGTTCATGGATTGGAAGAATTAACATCATTAAAATGTCCATACTACCCAAAGCAATTTATAGATTCAATGCAATTTCCATCATAATACCAAAAACATACTTCACAGAACTAGAACAAATACTTCAAAAGTTCATATGGAACCAAAAAAGACCCCAAATAGCTACAGCAATCTTGAAAAAGAGGAACAAAGTAGGAGGGATCACATTACGAGATTTCAGGTTATACTACAAAGCCACTGTATTCAAAACAGCCTGGTACTGGCACAAAAACAGACATATAGACGAGTGGAACCGAACAGAGAACCCAGCAATGGACCCAAAGCAATTAGCTCAATTAATATTTGACAAAGGTGGCAAGAGCATGCAGTGGAGTAAAGACAGCCTCTTTAATAAATGGTGTTGGGAAAATTGGACAGCTACATGCACAAAAATGAAACTAGACCATCAACTTAAACCATACACAAGAATCAACTCAAAATAGATAAAAGACTTAAATGTGACTCATGAATCCATAAAAATCCTAGAAGAAAATGTAAGCAACAAAATTTCAGACATCATACGAAGCAGAATTTTCACTGATACATTACCTAAGGCAACAGAAACAAAGGAGAAAATGAACACGTGGGACTACATTAAATTCAAAAGATTCTGCACAGCAAAAGATGCAATCATTAAAATGAAAAGGCAACCTACTGTATGGGAGAGCATAATTGCCAATGATATATCAGATAAGGGGTTAATTTCCAATACATATAGAGTGCTCATACAACTCAACAAAAGGAAGACAAAAACCAAATTAAAAAATGGGCAGAGGAACTAAATAGGCACCACTCCAAACAGGACATACAAATGGCTAAAAGACATATGAAGAAATGCTCAACATCACTAATCATCAGAGAGATGCAAGTTAAAACAACAATGAGGTATCACCTCACACCTGTCAGAATGGCCGCCATCTACAAATCATCAAACAACAAGTGTTGGCGAGGGTGTGGAGAAATGGGACTCTAGAACACTTCTGGTGGGAATGCAGACTGGTGCAGCCACTATGGTAAACAATATGGTGTTACCTCAAAAAATAAAAAATTGAATTGCCATTTGACCCATTGATCCCACTGCTAGGAATATAAGCTAAGAAGCCTGAAACACCAATCAGAAAGAATATATGTACCCCCATGTTTGTAGCAGCACTATTTACAATAGCTAAGATCTGGAAACAGCCCAAATGTCCATCAGTAGACGAATGGATAAAAAAGCTGTGGTACATATACACAATGGAGTACTATGCAGCTGTAAGAAAGAAAGATCTCTTATCCTTTAAGATGTTATGGAGGGACCTGGAATGTATCATCCTAAGCAAAACAAGCAAAACAGAGAAAGACAAGTATCATATGATCTCACTTATGTGTGGAATATAATGAACAAAACTCTGCGGAATGGGGTAGTCCCAGAGACGGGGAAGTGGGGTACAGACTGACAATCCCCAGAAGAGAGGGTGGTGGGGAGAGATAAATCACAGAACTGATATGCATGTGTGCATGAATAATGGACATGGACAACGAAGCTGGGGACAGGGCGGGAAGGGAGGAGGAGGATGGAATCAGTAGGGGGGAAAGGAGAAACATTTGTAACAAAAATAAATAAAAAAATTAAATTAAAAAAAAGACATCCACACAATTGACTTTATCCATAATATCCCAAAACTGGAAACAATCCGAATGTCCATCAACAGGTCAAAAAATAAACCGGGACACATTCATTCAATGAAATCAATGAAAAGGAACAACTTACTACTACACTAAAAACAATGAGCCATAAGGTCATCATTCTGACTGAAGAAAAGCCAGAGACAAGTAACAAGTATATAATTAATGTGGATTCAAAACATGGTGCCAGGAGGCAGAGAAGTGGCCGAGGTAGGGTGGGGGTGTAACAGGAGATGAAGGAGAAGCACAGGATACTGTGGGGAGGATGATTATGTTTCTTGATTACGGTGGTGGTTTCAAAGGTGCACATGTCTGCCAAAACTCTGCTAATTTGTTCTTTATGTGCAGGTTACTTTATAAGCTATACATCCATAAATGTGCAGAAACACACATCTTCTTCATTTCTCTTTGATAAAATATTCCCGTAATTAAACTGTAAATGCCATATTATAGCCATAAAAATATAACAACTGGCATATCTTTAATGCTAGATCCTATTTTCTAAAGAAACCAAATTGAAGATGAAATAAATTCACCTACTTTGTATTTGCAACAGTTTCTTAAATTGTATAGAACATTCTCTAGTCAATCAACATTTAAAATAACTTTAAACTTAATGTCCTAGTACCTATCCAGATACTGTTTCAGCAAAATTTTGTTTCAGGAAATAAAGTGTTGTTCCAAACAATGATCACCGAGGAATGTTTAATTATTTCTTGAAACTCTTGTATCATTGTCCATTTGTTTAGACCTTCTCTTTAATGAGTATTGAAGCCTTATCTTAGCATATCTTTAGCATCTCTGCCACAGCAGGTGACTACATTACAGAAAAATAATTGGGCTCTCTAGTCTCTGACTGCATTTGACAAGCCCTTAGACGAAAATACTTTATAAAGCATTATAGCGTTGGTATAGTTACAGAATGGCTCAAACAAAAATCTTCCTCCTAGTCCTATTTACTTATTTACTAAATTGAACATTTTCTTTGGGTTTCAGGTGATTCCATTAACTTCTGAATACCCTGTTTCACTCTCTCCTCAGTCACACTGACTCTAATATCCAGTTTCCTCTCATGTCAACCTGCTGTTTTTCACTCTCGGCACAAGTCAATAATGTGCTGCCATAATATAAAGAATAGGTGACTTCTATCTGCCTTGCTGACTCTGTTTTCCTTATTAAAAATAATCTAAACCTTCTACAGTAAAACAGGGTTTGAATGTATCCCAGACTATTGTTGAACAGTCTGAAATAACACCTTCACTACCTTGTATGTATCAAATATATGGAATAATGGTGCAGTGGTAAAAATAGTGATAAAAAGACAGGAAGCTTGGTGACTCCCTGGGATTCAACAACACAGAAACACGACAACAGCACACAGCAGTTGTTTACCATACGGCTCTTTGGTTATACACATTTGCCTCAGTTGCTTTAGATTAAAAAGCAGGATAAATAGTATGCATGCATATGCAGAAATCAGATTAAATGAGTTACTAGACAAGGAACACCAAGATTACTGTTACAAAATGTGGGTTTAGTAAACATCAGCAGCTACTTATTAAACAGGCCATCTATGTACAAGCAAATCCTAGACATGATGTTATTTCGTCAGTATGTCTTTCAGTGTGCTGTGTAAAAGATACAGGCTCATCGGTCTTTTGTTTTGTTTTGCAATGTATTACCACATGGTGTTTTCTTCGACTTTAAGTGACTAATGCTAATGGACCTACCTTGAGGATTTAGTCTAATTCACTAGATTACAGCATATATACTGTGTTCGTGTTCCCGCTGGTGTATAGAGTGTTGGTATTATTTCATTGCAGACCTCACAAAGAAGTCAACTGGCCAATAATATCTTAGACCCAACTCTAAAAGCTATTACTTCCATCACCCCACATGTCCTATTGGTAGTTGTTAAGAACAACAACTGCATATATTATTATAAAAACTTAATAACTGACATTATTATTAAACCTTAATGAGTCCCCAGTTGCTTGTTGAATAAAATATAAATTTCTTGACTATAGTCAAAAATTCTTGATCTGAGTAAAATGATTTCTCACCATTTTAAAGACAAAAGCTGGTCTCCTTCTTTTTAACAACATATAATTTCCCATGTTGTATGTTTTTATTCCTGGGGCTTAATCTGAAGTCTTTCTAAACTTCAACATGCATTTGTGTTAAAGGACCTATGCTGCAGAATAGTTCGCACAGGGTTTAATGTAAGCACAAGACACAATAAGGCACTCAGTAAATAGTTCCTGAGCACACAGTGCAATGCCCTATTGAACAAAATATTGGTTTTTTTTTTTGTAACTGGCAGTTACACCTGCTCCATCATTTTACTATTCTGTGTAAAAGCAGCACAGAAAAATCTTTAGGGAATTAGATTTCCAGATGCCTGAGCCCTGCTTGGGAATATGAAAAGCTTCATATTATCACCCCAGACTATTTCATTCAGGTCTGTGCTCTCAATGGGGCCACAAAGCAAGGACCATTTACCTTTATCACACAGTGTTATTTTTTTTATTTATTTTTGATGGAGAGACCAAGAATAGGGTTCTTGATTTCTAATGAAGAAAACACTAGTTCTTTTAAGGTGCTTTTTTATGTAAGTCATATTTTATAATAAGCCAACTTTGCCACTTAATTGAATGTCTTTATTTCACATACTCTTACTGAGTCTGGACTCTTCTCCAGTTAAACAGTGAGTTGTTATTTTTTTATTTCATATAATTATTTTAATTTTTTTGTTTTATTAATTGTAAAGTCAGTGCTATGGATATGAACATATGAGAATCATATATTATTAATATTTCCTGAGAAAATTGATATTTCACTATTTGTATCTTCATTTATAATTAAATCATACAATTTATTATAGAAATGACAGAGGACAAACAGATTTGCAGTTAGCTGCAAAATGATAGATTGTAGTAAGTTGCCACACTCTGCTTTTACTAACTTTAATTAAGGAAAAAAACACATAGTAATTATGAAACTCACTCTAAAGCAAGACGATTTAGCAATAATTCAAATACATAAAAATTCTAATAAGAACAACAAGAGTAACTCTTTTATAAATAACTTGAATCATTCTAATTATTCCAGTATTATTTCAGTGCAAACTTTATGTTTTCTCTCCAATGATTACATTTACTAGGAAGACTATTATCCTGTTCTAGGGAACTTTGATTGCTTTCAAAGTGAGCAACTTGATAGAATAATTCAGGATTTTCTGAACTGAGTTTTGATATATCCTTGAAAAGACAGCTTAGCTAAGAATCTAAGTAGAGATAGCCCTCTTTAGATCATCAACTTAATTCAGTTTATTTTAGAAGAGCTAGGGAAATAGACAGGCTGGCTCAAGGTCAGAGATGGGTTAAATTTCTGATGTTTTCTGGGTAAATACTTAATACTTAGCAGGTCTGCAGTTTGGCAATATGTATGAGTGACTCAGGCACACAGCTGAACCCTGAAGCTTTCAAGTTGAAGTGATTCCTGGAGTTGTACTAAATTGAAAGCTAGCATGATCTCTTGAGCATATATAAGGTATAGAAACAACAATAGAATTTTAGCGGTCTAAGACAAGTATCTGCAT
Source organism: Molossus molossus (assembly GCF_014108415.1). Classification (NCBI taxonomy): domain Eukaryota; kingdom Metazoa; phylum Chordata; class Mammalia; order Chiroptera; family Molossidae; genus Molossus; species Molossus molossus. The sequence continues at coordinate 22,519,016 of NW_023425366.1, read as the reverse complement.
TTATTTAGTACAGAAGGGTCTTCTATATAAGTGATTTTTGTTGGGATGGTCTTCAGATGAAGCAAGCCCGGGACCATAAGTGCACCACTGATTTTGTGACCTGGTATACAATGTGGAAACATCCACTAGAAGGATTTCATTTTTAGGTGTTTAAATTAGGCCCCCAAACTGTTGCATGTGCATTATTTCTTTTTTAGATTACTAAATTAATAAATGTATAAGGTGAACAAATTATATTATTATGCCCATTTCACAGATGAAGAAAGTGAGGTTAACATAAATTAAGTGCATCCTACCTGAGGTCACACAGGTAATAAGTTAAAACAATAAACTAAAATTCAGGTTTTCTGACTCCCCATTGGTCTATGTTCACTTGACATAGAGGTTGGTGAACTTCTTTTAAAGGACTAGATAGCAAACGTTTTAGAGTTTGTAGCAAAGAGGCAAAATTGAGGCTATTTTGTAGGTACATGTATAATAAATTTAAATATAACTATTAAAAATGAAACATCTTTCTTTCTTTGTGGTCTATTAAAAAATAGGTGTAGGTCAGATTTGACCATCAGGTCAGTTTATCAACTCAAACTATACTAATACAGGTTTGAATAGTTATTTGCAATGACAACTTAATCTCATAGTGATTAATTGAATAGTGCTATATCGTTGAGCATCTCTTTTGTTCAATTAAGTTATGCTTTGTGTAGAAGAAACTTCCATAAATAAATTTTGATTTACACAGAAATTTTGATTTACATATTATGAAATATGATTGTAGCATCCATAAACTTATAAAATAACATCTGTTCCCAAAATTCTATTCTATATTATAAATATATTTACAGTTTTATTTCACTTAAAATAAATACCTCTCAAGTCTAAATCATTTCAATATAAAATATCATGATTTGCAGTAAAATTTATATTTAACGTTTTTCCATAGGTAAAATTTGTAGATGGAAATAATCACATTGAATATCTCACAGTATTTCCAAAGTATACCAACGGCATTCATTTATGGTGGTATCTGAAATCTCCACCATAACAATATGGATGTATTTTCTATGATATTTCCAGAGAATGATGACTTTGTGTCAACTTCAATTATGGCAGTGTCTTGGAATAATGTAGAAAGGAATTCTAAGCTTATAAAAATATAATATTATTTTTCTTCAATAAGAATATGACCTGAGCTTGTGAGCTTCAGAAAAGGATTTTTACTCAAATACAAATAAGCAGGTACTTTCATTAAATATAAAAACAAGAAAAATGTCAATATGCACTTTCATATAACAATCATAACCAGTCATTTGTGTCTTTCCAGTTTTCCAGGTCTTTATATTCACTATGAATAAATGATGAATTGAAATCAGTGACAGCAATTACTGGTAATACAACTGAAATGACATTTGAAAATTGCTAAAAAGGATTCTAGCTTTGCCATAAGCTTTTAATATATTTTTTTTTTATTTTGAAACTTTCAAAACAATACCACTGTTTTTTAGGGAAAAATTTATTGATTGGACATTTTTGTAGATGAATGGATGACCTTTACTTTTCCCCCTGATTTGTACACTTGGATCACCTAAGGAGAGCAATGTGGACTTGCCAATCTACAGTGTGATATATGAACAGAGTAATCCTAGGGAAGGCTTGGAATGCAAGTCTACGTGAAAAACAACAGCTTTGCTCAGTGAACCCGGGAATCACAAAAGTTTGCCAAATTATTAGGCATTACCTTTCTACATCATAACATATTTAAGGTTTTTTTGTTTTGTTTTGTTTTCTGAATATGAACAAGCAACACTGAGTAGCAACATAAATTTGAAAGAATATGGCACTTTGTGTCTGACCTGAAATCATTTTACTACGCCAACTGTGGACACCAATGAACAGCTCTAAAACATGAAGTATGAGTTGACTCTGAACTTACTGCAGTGCCAAAATGGATTTATAAAATATGTAAATATAATGTTATTTGTGTTAGTGATGTCTGTTTTGTTCATCAAAATAAAATATGTAAGGGGATGGTCATTCTTAAAATGCCATGATGTTTGAGACATGTCCAGGCCACTATCCACTTGCTCCCAACACTTGTGGATAGACGTATCTGACAGTGTAATATGCATTTAAGAAAATCAGTGTAAAAAGAAAGTGCTGGTCACAATACACTGTGCTGCAATGACACTTTGGAAAGAAAATAATTGTCTTTGTTTAAAAACCAGAACTACCGATTGTGTTTTTTTTTTTGTTTGTTTGTGTTAATCCTCACTTGAGGATAGTTTTTCATTGATTTTTTTTTCCACATCAAGTGGAAGGGAGGGATGGGGAGAGAGAGAGAGACAAACATTCATGTGGGAGAAAAACACCGATTGGCTGCCTCCTGCACAGTCTTGGACCCTGACCAGGGCAGGATTGAATCAGCAGCCTATACATGCCCTTGACTGAGAACAGAACCTGCAACCCTTCGGTCTGTGAGCTGATGCTCCAACTGCTGAACCAAACCAGCCAAGGCTAATGGGGTTTCCTTATATGTCAACTTAACCAGGCTATACTCTCCAGTTATGTAATCAAACATTAATCTTAGTGTTGCTGTGAAGATATGTAAGAGATATGATTAAGGTTCATCATTAGTTGACTCAAAGTAAGGGGGATTATCATAGATAATTTGGGTGGGCTTGCTTAAATCAATGGATAGTTTTTAAGAGCATAGATGAGACTTCCAAGAAAGAAAGAAAGAGAGAGAGAGAGAGAGAGAGAGAGAGAGAGAGAGAGAGAGAGAGAGAAGAAAAACAAGGAAGAGAAAAAGAAGAGAAAAGAATAAAAGAAAGAAAGAAATTTTGTTTGTAGACAGCGGCTTCAGCATGTGCCCCAGAGTTCCAGCCTGCCCTCTGATAGCCTACACCACAAATGTTGGACTTGGTTAGTCAGCTCCTACAATTTCATAAGCAATAAAATTCTTAATATATATACACTCACTGGTTCTTCTTCTCTGCTGTAACTCTGACTTGATACAGTTGATTAAAGATTTAAAAGCTCTCTGCAAAAGTCCCAAAGGGAAAGTGAATCTTTTATAATACTAACATCAAATACACAGTGGTTGATTAACAATAACAATGACACAAACAATAGCAGAAAAAGCAAAAACAAACAATACCTAGGGATCAAGAGTATAACATGAAAAGATTATAGATTAACAAATTCAGACATAGATCATTAATTGACTTCAGTATGGTGCCCCCTTTAGCTACTTTGCCACAATCCTCCTTTTTCTTTTCTTCTAACATTTCTATTTACATTCAGATATTTGCATGACTGAGGAGTGCAGCATGAAAAGCAAGTGTACAGATAATGCACAGAGGCCTTTCTGTGTTGGTAATAGGTAGAATTCTATAATAATCCAGTGCCCCTCACTCTTATAATAGTAAAAGAAATGTTTGCAGATGTAATAAAAGTTACAATTGATAGTAAATGAAGAGATTACCTGGTGAGCCTAATCTAATATAATTTACTATTTAAAAGCAGAGCCTTTTCTCTAACAAGGAGCAAAAGAAGTAAAACATTTGAAGTAAGAGTAGGCTCTTGTTGCCTTAAAGGTGGGGAAACCTGAGAAAAGGCCCTGCAAGTAGCCTCTATTATGTGAGAGAGACTCCGAATCCATAGCCAGCTAGAAAGTGGGACCTCAATCCGACAACCAGAGGCACTTAATTCCGCCAACATCCAGAATGACCATGGATTCCAACTCTTCCCTAGATGCTCCGATCCTCCAGATAAGAAGCAGCCTAATTGAAATTCTGACTGCAACCTTGTGATATGCTACTCAAAATGCCAGTTGAGCCTGCCTGGACTTTTGGTATAAAGAAATGTGAGATTATAAATGGATGTTTGTTTATGCCACAACGTTTATATTAATTTGTTACACAGCAAAAGAAAAGTAACACTTTTTTGTTGCAGAACATTTGAGACTCTCTAATACTGAGAGCACTTTTTTTTTTCTCATGGTATCAAAAGTGCTTAGTAAAGTGCCCAGCAGATGTGTTTAGTACATAGTAGTTAATTATATGAAAAAAAAAAAAAAAAAGAAATGCTACAGAGGACCTTAAAACCTGACCTTTAATGATTTAGACTATCCCTTTCCTCCATCCTTTGGTATCCGTTGACTCAGTATAGCACATGTAGAGACAAGAGTAAGATTAGGTACTTCCAGTTTTTAAGATGATGTCTCAAAGTCATATGCATTTTGTATTCCACTTTAAATGTGATGTGTGCCATAGTATATAATTTAACATATCTAAATTAATCAGGACTAGAGAAAACGGGATACTGTAGAAAGACCTCCCCATTGTATTACAAAGGAACAATACAGATGGATGCAGAGTGAGTTGTCCTGAAGTCCAGGTCTTCCCCGGTGTGTACTAATCCCAATATGATACGTGTTTAACTAAAATGGAACAAGCAAAGTATATATAACTTGGAGGTTGGGGCAGGAGGTCATCTGGATAGTCAGAGATCCAGAGGTTAAAGAATCAAGTGAACCGCCCTGGCCGGTTTGGCTCAGGTTGGAGTGTTGGCTGGTCTGGAGAGACCCGAGACCCGGGTTTGGTTGCCGCTAAGGGCATGTACCTCAGTTTCGGTTTGTCCCTGGTCCTGGTTCAGGTTGTGTGGGTGGTGACCACTCGATGTGTTTCTCTCTTTCTCTCTTTCTTCCTCTCTCCCTTTTGTTCTATGAATGCAAAGAGTGTCCTCAGGTGAAGATTAAAAAAAAAAAAAAGAATCAAGTGAACCAGTTTATGTAAATAAATAAGATCCCACATAAATTTTCTTTTAAAATTAAAAACATATTAATAGTGACTTAGTACTGGATATTATAGAAACACTTTGACTAAAGAATTTTTTGTTTGATTTTTTTTTTTGGGTGGGGGCTTTCCCCAGAAATTGAATGTTATATAATTAAATTATTCACTTAGAATATTATTAAATTAAATTAAATAATTTAATAATTATATTACTATTAAAATTCAAATAATACAAATAGTATTTCTTGAGGCTGATTAATTTGCAAATTACTCATAGTGAGTTTGAAGAGTAGCTGCACTAGATCCTCAACTAGAATACAGTTCCTCTGAAAACATGCCTTTGTGGGAGAAAACAAAAGGCATCTCAATAGCCCTGGCCGGTTTGGCTCAGCGATTAGAGCATCAGTTTATGGTCCAGAGAGACCCGGGTTTGGTTCCTGCTAAGGGTATGTACCTCGACTGCAGTTTGTCCCTGGTCCTGGTTGGGTCGTGCAGATAACAACCACTTGATGTGTCCCTTTCACATCGATGTTTCTCTCTCCTCTCTCTCCCTCCCACCCTATCTGAATAAAAAAACAAAACAAAAAAATGTCCTTGGATGAGAATTAAAAAAAAAAGGCATCTCAATATAACAGACATTTTATACAATAATTTATTATATATTGTCTTTCACTTGTTCAAAACACTGAGAAACTTCAAAGATAGCCATCTCCGTGGAAAGGTGGTGATTCTGCAGCCCGTGGCTGCCTGTGCTCACTGTGGCCACAATGCCCCCACTGGTGTCCATATGGAACGACAATTCCATTTTCAGAGCAATTCTTTTGCAGTGACGGGCTAACCTTGGTTATTTTTTCCATGAGTGATATGGACCTTTCTGGATGGTCTTAGATCAGGTGAAAATTTAAGTGACTCTAACATTCCACATGCATCTTTTTGTAGGCAGCCTAGATTTGGACAGTGCCAGAATTTGGTCAGGTCTCAGCTTTGCTATTTAATAACTGCAAAGTTGGGACCAAAATTTAAGTTCTCAAAAGCTGTGCTTAAATTTGTAAAATGGGAATAAAAACAGTACCTATATTTAGGATCTGTAGTTAATTCCATTAACGAATTCAGAAAAGCCTCAGTAATACTTCTTAATTTTAGTTACAATTTTCTGTTATGATTAATAATTAGCTTTAATAACAAGTAGCAATACTTAAAAAAATAGATTCATATATAAGAGGATTTGAAAATGACACTGGCCAAATGGAACTCTGAAGTGTCATCAGATCAAATTTTAGGCCATGGTGGGGGCATAGACATTTTTTTCTGTTAATAGTAAGAAAATTGAACATTGCAGAATTTCAAAGTTATCATTTTAACATGTGTTGCTGGATAAAACGTGTTTCTAAAGGAAAACTAAAATTATCTCTGTGTGCATAAATATTTTTTTCTTTCTCTTCTGGTGTAAATAAATAGATAATAAATTACTCATTTTTCATAAAGAAAGATTGTCTTTTACTCTTCTGACCTCTGTTAATCAAAACAGGAATACAACTTCACATCACGTCGCATACATTTTTATCATGAGCTTCAGAAATTACTGTTCTGCTCCCATTAATGAAAACACAAGCATGATTTTAATTAGCCTGAATGTGCCCTGAAAAGACACAAATCCCTTAATCAGCTATGAGACATGAAGGGTGGTCACCACCTCTACCTGCCAAATTTATCACATCCTAAGAAAAAAAAATTCTTATTCTTTCTTCTAATTAAAATTATAACTCCCATTATAAACATAACAAAGATAATATTAATTAATTGAAGAAACACCTTTGTTTCACTATATAGACACCCATTTTAATAGTTAATATTCATAAAACTGTTTTAATGTCTCCTTGAAAGGTGATATTTAAGTTTTCTCTTCATAATTATAGGCACTATATTACTCAACTGAGTAGATCTCCAACCAAAAGTACTAGTATTTTGAAGAATTTTACACTATTTAATTCATAGCAACAATTATCACCCCCTCCTACCAACTTTGCAAATTATTTCTGTTCTTTTAGTGCATCCACTGTCATTGTGAGGGACTTCTTTTTATAATCAAGTGATTCCAAATTCCCCCAGAATTATATTTATTATGCTGCATTTCATTCTCAGTTTTTAGAGTGAAAGGCAATTATACCCATTCTTCAAGTACACACACAATTCAAATTTACTTCATTTTCTCTACTTTTGCCAAAAAAGAATTGCTAGGCATTACATCTAAAATAAAATTTGACTTTGTTCACATGACGTTTAAAGGACATAAAAGTAAATTGAAATAATGTAATTTATATGAATGCCTCAGTTAGGATGCCAATCATTTAGTTACTTGGTAAAATACTATGTTTTGTAATGGTATTTATGATTTCAGCAAAGTAATTCCCCCTTCATTAGTAAACTTTCAGGTGTGTCCCCAAATAATTCTAGATCAACCACTTTTTTAGGATTGTTTCTTTTACCTTACATGCCAAGCCCACATCTGAAATGTGTGCCCTCGAAGTAATTTTTATTCTTCATCTGTAGTTTATCCTGTACTCCAGATATCCTTGTATTTAATCTATCAGCAAAATCAAGATTGTCAAAGTCTTCATGCCATGCAAGCTGACTTCTTCTGGTTTCCACACACAGACACACTGCACTATTTTATATCCACACTATACTATATTATTTTTCTTCTTTAAAAAAAAAATTTGGGGTGATATTAGTTAACAGGATCGCATAGGTTTCAAGTGTATATTTCAATGGTACATGACCTGCATATTGCATTGTGTGCCCACCACCCAAAGTCAAATCATCTTTCATCACCATGTGTTTGGTCCCCTTTACCCTTTACTACCCCATATAGTTTAAATAGTAAACTTTTTTTTTCTTAATTTTGTTGTTGTTGTTAATCCTTACCTGAAAATATTTTTCCACTGATTTTTTAAATAGAGTGGAAAGGAAGGAGGGGGATAGAGAGAGAGAGTGAGAGAGAAAGAGAGCAAAACATTAATATGAGGTAGACACATAGACTGGTTGCCTCCTGCATGACCCCAACTGGAGCTGGGGATTGAAACTGCAACCCAGGTACATGCCCTTGATCAGGACTAGAACCCTTGACATTTCAGTCCTCAGGCTGCAATCTGACCACTGAGCGAAACAAGCCAGGGCTTGTTAATTTTTAATCTTCCCAAATGACAATGTAAATTCAATGAATCTTTCATTATACCAACTAGGCTATCGAAAGATGCACATATAAATAGATAACATATGGGAAAATGCTCAAATTCAATAGTTATTAGAGAATGCAAGTAAAAATTATAAGATATCACCTCACACCCTTTCAAATGGTTATCAACAAGACAAGTAAAAAACGTTAGAGAGGGTGTGGAGAAAGAGGAACTCTCATTCACTGCTAAGTGGGATGTGAACTGTACAGCCACTATGGAAAACAGAGTGGGGGTTCCTCAAACACTTAAGAACAGAGTTACCATATGACCCAGGAAACCCTCTTCTGGGTATCTACCTGAAAAATTTGAAAGCATTCATTTGCAAAAATATAGGAACACCTATGTTCATGGCAGCATTATTCACAGTGGCCAAGACATGGAAACAATCAAATGTTCTTCAATCGATGATTAAAGATTTGCTTTATATATATAATGGAATACTATTCAGTCATAAGAAGAGATGAAATACAGCCATTTGTGGCAATGTGGATGGGCCTTGAGAATATCATGCAGAATAAGTCAGACAGAAAAAAATAAGAACCATATGATTTCATTCATATGTGGGATATAAAACTGAAAACAACAAATGAACAAATAAGAAAAACCAAAACTCATAGGCACAGACAACAGTATGGTGGTTACCAGAGGGAAGGGGTTGGGGGTAGTAAAGGGAGCCAACTATGTGGTCACAGAATATCATTTGACTTTGGGTGGTGGGCAAACAATGTGATATACAGATGATACATCATAGAATTGTACACTTGAAAACTATGCAATCTTATTAACCAAAGTCACTCCAATGAACTTAAAAATACTGACAAAAATGTAGAGAAGGGGAAATCTTTGATTTCTCAATAATATATTTAAAGTGATATATAGAAAACTGAGAAGAGAGGGACTTCACATTCAGGGCAGAACACTTTAGTGCAGCCAAGTCTGTGGGTGATCATGGAGAGGTTTATTGGTCCCTCCTTCTACTCATGACTATGGTGGAAATGGAAAGTTCTGCCTCCTCCTAAAAGATCACAATTGAAGAAATATCCCATTTCTCATAGAAGATATGTATAAAAGACTCTGGTTAATTATTGAGTAAGAGCCTCTCCAGGAAACTGGGGATTGCGTCCTCCTTTCAAGGAGTGTCACCCAACAGTTCAAGAGTGGTCACAGATGATGACCTAGCTGTAATTGGTATCTGCATTTCCTGAGGTGAAGGACCGCATATCCATCTGTTTAAAAACATACCAAGTGCTCTTGTTCACAGACCTGGTAAACAGTAACCTGTCTGGAGACATACTTAGGGTGTTATCTGTCCAACTGCTTAATATTTACTACAGTAAGGCATGTCTTCTCTACAGGTATACCTCTCATTCTAGTAAGTGCCGACTCCAAAGTCAACCACATCTGTCTCTTTTAGGAGAAAAGCAGAGTGATTACATTCTAATAAAGCATATGTCTTTAAAACTGAAAACAAAGTTTTAAAAAATCAGTGAAAAATAATATCTATTGATAGATAAATGAGGGTGTGATGGTGATGCTATAAACATTTAGCATCTGACTTGGAAAATCAACTTGAGACAATAATTTAGAAATTCAAAACCATAAAATACTACGTGGCTGAAAAGAATTTGGTTGTTAAGGATACAAACTTCAATTTGTTAAGAATATGCAGGAAATCCACACCCATACAAACACACACATCAAAAATAAACATTGAAAGGAGATGAAATAATGTTCCTTTCTATTCTGTGCTTTGCAAGGACAAAAGGCATATTCCTGAGTGGCTAATAAAGGAAGCTTATTTAGGCCATCTTTTTGTTATAGTACAATACATAATGTTATCTTTATTTTTCCAATACCCTTCATATTGGATAAGAATTGCACAGGTTGCCCTGTTCATATTCTCATTTATTAAAAAAAAAAAAAAAAAGAATCCACACCAAATAGTTTCTGTTTGCAAACTATTGTCACAAAAGTCAGAGTTCAAAATTCTTTAATAGCCACGATAATGCATAGAAGAGAGCGCAAAGCAATTTGTGCATTTTCTTTACTTTCTCCAGCCTGTTGTAAGAAATAGGTGGAATGCTAACTTATCCTCTTTCTTAGATTTATTAATCAATAAAATGGAGTAATAACGGTTAGTAAATCACAGTGAAATAGTCAGATTAGCATGTTCTTTCACTGTTTTCAAATAACAATGCCGTATTTTGTGATTTGAGTTGCAATGTGCACAAAATATGAGAAAATAAGATTACATCCTCAAGATAATGACCTTGATGATCCTGGGAAACAATATATAAAAACAGAACCCATTTCATGAAAACCATAAAATTTTCATCTATAGACCTTGTTCACATTCCATTTTAATTCTATTTGTATTACTTCAGTATGTAACAGAATTATCTGAAAATTAACAATAGAAAGGAAAATTCCCACTTTACAACGATACCAGCTTATATATCAGAATAGAATTTTGAATAGCGCAACATCTATTTGCTCAAACTTGTTCCTATGGGGTGGGATATTATCAAATACCAATTGCACAGGATTTATGAAGAATAACCATAGTTATCTTAATTATTTTTAATGATTATTTCTTTTCTTTTAATTTAATGGATATTCAACAAACTGTTCATTAGGGGATTTTATGTTTAATACTACTAATGAGATTAAATGAAAAAGATATATAATATCATTAAAGTAGGGTGTGAGAAAAATGTTAGTGCTAAAATAACTATTTAGTAGATACCAAGGGATATATATGAAAACTGTGTTTCATGAGGTAACTCTTTTATTGAAAATTATTACACTATGAGGCACATTTATCCCTTTCTGTGGGTAGAGGTATAAACACAAAGTGTTTTTTAAAATCATAAATTATACTCTTTATAGGATATTAAAAGTTGTGTCTAAATAAACAGAATTTTAAAAAATTATAAAGCTCTAGTATATATGGAACTAAAAGCAAAACTTTTGCTTGACCAGCTTGAGTTGCAATGTAAAAGCAAGTGCCATTATGAATGTACCATCTATATTCCAAACTAAAATAATTAGTAAAAATGAATGAAATAAGGAGGGTGAGAATTTACATCATATATATAAAAAATAGGCAACTTTTTTGGAAAAGGAAGAACATAAATAAGAATACCCTATTTCAGAAAATATTTTACAGTTGTGTAAAATTTTAGAAACTATAAATGATACAAATTATTCAATACATTAGGTATAAAAGTCCATATGGCCTACCAACAACTATCTAATGAACACAAACCATTGTGTGTAGCAGTGACCTTTGGGAGGACATCAAGACACCAAAATAATGGTGATTAACACAACATCAGAAAATTATAACAGCTGGTTATTTTACTATCTAGAGAAATTATTTCTGTACTGAAATATTGTGCTGGAAATAGTTATTTAATTTCTAGATAATTCGACACGTTGTGAAACAAAGATTGCATTTTCATAGTTGAGAGGCAAGTCTCTCCCTCCTCACCACCACACTTTCTCTCTCTTTCTCTCTGCCTTTTCCTCTCTTTCTTGGACTCTTCAATTCAGTATACACTTGTTGAGATTCTACTATAAAAATATCTAGCTCCTTCTGTATGTGGTTACTTTAGATGGTATTTAAGAACCTCGTGAGTATGCCTAAAAGAGAGTTTTGCTCATGTACAAGTCCCTGAATGTTTCAGTCTAACTTGGTAGCTTGCTACCATGTCCAGTAAACTAGAAGCATCATCTCAAGTCCACAGTTTGCTAATAAAAATGTCATCGGTAATTCAATATTACTGCCGTTTTACGGTTGGACATAAAAATAAAACAATATTAATGTGAGTGATCAAACACCAAATGCCATTTTTTTCAGAGTCAGAATGCTGTTTTATAGGGGCTCTCCTAACTTACAGTATTTTTTGAACAACATGAACAGCAACATTTTATCAGTGTCATGGTTATATTTTTGATACTGAATGATATAAACTTGGACAAGAAAAGCTAGATATGGCCTATAAATTTCAAGAAAACACACAGAAATGTGACTCATATTTTATAGAAGTTTAGTTGGGAACTAAATTGGTTGACACTCTTCTCTCCTATAATCACAGTAAGCACATGTTGACATACAGGTCAAGGGACAAAGCTTCATCAATTTATAATAAATTTTCATCTATAATTTTTTTTTAATTTAATACTTTTTCTCCATTGATCTTAGAGAGAAAGAAAGGGAGAGGGAGAGAGAGATAGAATCATCGATGAGAGAAAACATCGATTGGCTGCCCCCCACAAACCCCCTACTGGGGAACAGCCCTACAACCTGGGCATGTGCCTTGACTGGGAACCAAACCAGTGACCTCTTGGTGCATAGGTCAATGCTCAACCACTGAGCCACACCAGCCCGGCTAATCTATAGTTCTAATAGTGCCATTTGTTATTAAATTTATAAGATCAATTTGAATTTGTACAAAAGACAGTATATAAAATGTCTACATTTTACAAGCTGATATGAAAAAGTTTACAAGCTGATATGAAGAAACTAAAAGATATGACAGCCCTGGCCAGGTATCTCAGTTGATTAGAGCATTGTCCAGATACACCAGGGTTTGGGGTTCGATGCCCAGTCAGGGCATATAGAAGAAAGTAGCCAATGAATGCACAAATAAGTAGGGAGAAAAAGTCATATTTCTCTCTCTCTCTCTCTCTCTCTCTCTCTCTCCTTTCCCCTGTCTCTCTAAAATCAATAAAATTTTTTTTAAAAAATATCATGTCAGCCTGGCCAGTGTGGCTCACTGAGCGTCAACCCATGCACCAAGAGGTTGCCAATTAAATTCCTAGTCAGGGCACATCCCCAGTGGGGAACATGCAGGAGGCAGCCAACTGATGTTCTCTCTCATCGATGCTTCTATCACTCTCTCCCTATCCCTTCCTTTCTCTCTAAAATCAATAAAAAAAATATTTTAAAAAATATTATAATGGCTAACTATTCCATTAAAAAATTAATTTGTAGGTTTGCAAACTCATTTGTCTGCAAAAAACAGACCCTTTAAAGATATTTCATTACCATAAATAATACTATGTAGAAAAATATAAAAGTAAAACAATAGAAGAAAAAAATTTCAAATACAGAGTCATACACATATATATATATATTTCTTTGAATCTATAAATATTCATGAATATATGTATATATGTGTGCATGTGAGTGTGTGTGTGTAACTATCTATTTTTATATACCCACGCTTTTATAAAAAAGACTGAAGATTCAGGTGCCCTAACATACTTATTCAAATACATCAATATAAAATTTAAAATTAAAAATATGAATGAAAATTTGTGTTTCGAGATTTGTTTGTGGGGTTTATATATTTATTTATTTACTTACTTATTCATTTATTTTACTATATGAATGTTTATACAACTCAACAAAATCTGACAACTCAGTAAAAATCTTGGTAAAAGACTTACACAGAAAGTACCTGGTGTAGAAGAAAAATGCATTTAATATAACTTGTAGGTATATGAAATAATCTCTGATCAGACTCCAAAAACTAATATATTATTATTTGTACATACCTAAACTTTGGATCATCATCTTGTATATATGCTACATGATTTTTTTTTTTTTTGACTGAGCATAGTCATTCATTTTTCTAAATCTAACTTTATTAAAATAACATGGTCATTTACCTTGTAACTGTAAGAAAACATTAAAACATTAACAAAGATATCATATATATACATATACACACACACATACACACATACATACACAACTGGAAGAATACTCAGGCATTAGTTACTATTTTAGTCAATCTAAATATTACTTATTGACCATCATTTTTGTACATGCTATATGATTTGCTTTACTGTATGTTGAAACTTCAAACTTCAAAAATAATATGGAAAAATTAATGTGTGCATATATATTAAGTCAAAATACATCAGTATACTATGACATTTTACATGATAATTAGCATATATAGTAATCAGAAACAAATCACTATCTTCTGTTAAGAACAAATTATTTTATTCAATCTTCCTTCAAATGAACTCTTCTAATAAACATTAATTTTGGAATTCTTTTTCGAATTTTAGAATCCTACACTAGGTTAACAATAACCCAAACCTTAGATTATTAGCTCTGGCCAGTATGGCTCAGCAGTTAGAGCATTGGCCTGCAGACCAAAGGGTCATGGGTTTGATTCCTGGTCAAGGATATGTACCTGAGGTGCAGGTTCTATCCTGGGCCCTGGTCGGGGTTGTGCCAGAGGCAACCAATCGATGTGTCTCTCTCATGTTTTTTTTTTCTCTCTCTCTCCCTTCCTTCCACTCTATCTAAAAAAAATAAATGGAAAAATATCCTCAGATAAAGAGTAACAAAAAATAAATAAAAATAAAAAACAAAAATTAGAATCCTACATTAGAATAAATGAAAGCAGGTATAAAGAATTGATTGGATAGTATTAAAAAAGAGAGTAGTATATATTGCATTTAAAGACATAACGTCATGTCGGTGATTTGACTTTTCAAGTGACATGCCCAAAATGCTACACCTCCGTTTGTCTTGTAAAAATGTAAGGGTGAAACCACTTATAAAACATGATATCAACAAGGTACATGTATAGTTCGGAAAGAGAATTAACTCTATGAAACAGAAGATGTTGAAGGTAATATGTGGAATAGGACATAACCCCATGGAGGCCTTATTATTACATATAATTTTTAAAATTAAGTCTAATAGTTGTTTTTTTTTTTTGCCATACAGAATCACAGCCTGGTATATTGTTCTCCTTAATTCCTGTAGGTTAGCATAGGTAGAGCAGACACAGGAAAAATTACCTCCAAGATATTGCTAATATAATTTACGAATGATTGACCTTCTCTTCTCGCTGGCATGTTTTGTGTATTTGAATCTAATTGAACTGAACGTCACAGAAGAGTCAGGCAGGGAGCCAACATTCTTTCTGACCCTGTTCTAAATGCCAACGACTGAAAGAGTTTCAAGAGCAGACCAACCTCTCCAGGCAACATTTAAAATAGATTCTGCTTCTGAGAAACGCAAAGCAGCTATACACCTGCTGAAACTGGGAGGAATTGCTTACAGAGTTTACACATGTTAAACCGTCGGCAAACACCGGCATGTGTCACCTGTATGGATTATTCTGGTGAAGCCTGTGTAACATATTGAGTTTTCCTGGAGAAAGCAGCTGGAGTACTAGTCAAACAATTCATCTTTTTTTCAGGGCTTGGTAATTATGAGAATTCAAATGGATAATTAAAAACCTTGTGTGTCCTATATACCATTTCAACAGTTCTCAGTGTGAACAAAATCCATGAGAACATTTTTGAGCCCTGAAATAAAGACCATAATTTAAAGCAATTTAAGCTATAAAAGATCTTACTATGAAAACAAGTTTGAAAAGGAGGAAGATTGTGGCGAGGAAAGAAAAGACATTGGAGATACTTTTCCTTGCCAGTACTAACATAAGGCAGGTAAGCAAAAAAAAAAAAAAAATTTTATCCAATAGGTGTAAAAAAAGGCTTTTGCTAATTTTAAAAGTCAGTATGGCCATAACAATCTCAAATGTGTCAAGTAGAATGTATATATTTTGCATGTAAATTCATAGAATACTATATCATAGTAAGAGCCCTGCTGTATGTATTTTCATTAAATTGCACATTTGTGATCATCTTATTCATTTTAAACCTGAGGACATGTCTACTGGGCAAACTCCAAATGCACAGTAGCCTGAGGTATAAAGTTATGCCAACATTTTTAGACAGCAGAGAGAAGATCCTGTAACATTTCTTCTCAAAATAAGTACATGTTAAATCTACATTTTGCTTTTCTTGAATTCTATTTAGAAAAAAATTGTTTCCTGAAATGTTAAATGACATAAGAATTTCTAACAATAAATGGGGTATTTCTGTATTGATTAAACTCATCATAAGAAAAGTGCACATTAATTAGAAAAATTAGTAAATTTTTGATTCTGCTTTGGGAATATGACTAAATAGTTCTGAGATACATCTATATGGCTAGCAAGAGGATGCTCTCTTTCTCAGGAGCATTGATATTTCACTCCCACTGAAATTCTCTAACAACATAAATTAACCAAAATTGAATACAATCCTATTCTTGAGCCAATTCCTATCCAGGAAAAGAATCTGAGAGAGGTGCAGTGATAAGCTCCACTGAGGCACAGAGCCCTGTAAGAGAGGATAGATACTGAATAACATGGAGATTCTAAAAAGAAAGAGAAGGAAGGAAATAATGCTAAGTTAGCCCCCACAATGCCTGCTACAGTGAGACATCTGTAACATTTTCAACAATAAAGACAGTTAAATTAAATAAAACATTAAAATTCAAATTATGATTGAATTATGATTGAAATATTTACTGTATGTTAAAAGAAAAATATGTATTTATGGATCTGTGTGTGTTTGTGTATATATATACATTTACATATATACATATATATGTATATAATTCCTACATAGTAATAATTTCAAGACAAATTGAATTTATTCTTTCAGGAAGTGAATCAATACATTATTAGAGAGTGATGAGCTAGTAGGTATCAGATACACAGAGCATCAGGGCAGAATAACACATTTTGTTCATTTTTTAACTTTCTTATTTATTTCAACTAATGTAGAAAAATAAGGTAATTATTGTCATGTACTTATGTTTTAATATAGACACATAAATGATGAACTAAAGGTCACTAAGCCTGTGATAACAAGAAGATGATTCATACCTTAAAAGCCATAAACAGAGCCACAAACATAAAAAATAATTTCCCAATTCACTGAAGAATTTAAGCAAAATATGTATTACTATGTTCCAGAATATGGGCTAATAACATTTCTAAAGTAGTTATTGTTAACGTTTTCCTACAGAAATTTTTCACACCAAAGGTCATCATCAATGCAGATGAAGAAACAGAAGGAAAGGAGAGGAAGGAGTAGAGGAGTGGAGGAGAAGGGGGAAGGAGAGGAGGGAGAAGAAAAGGAATAGGTGAAGAATGGAAGAACAGACTAGAACAGAACAGAATAGAATGGAATGGAATAGAGCAGATAGTTCAGAAATAGTTTGGTCTTGTAAGGGTGTATGGTTTCAAGTATATACACAAAGTAAAATGTTTTTCTTATTGTGGGTTGCACTGAGAATATTTAGAAAGTTTCTGTTCTTAAAAGTTGACAAATACATAGCTATTATAAAGACTATTTATACTGAAATGTTGATGACATATAAATACATTTTCTCACAGAAGCCAAATTCTCAAAACTAAACTCCTGTTTAATATGAAAATAACAATTTTATTCCAACTCATCAGAATTTCAAATTAAGATTTGAAACTACTTTGAATTAAATTTCTGTCAACATTGCCCACGTGGAATTAATAGCTGAACTGAAATTTATTATTAGAGCAATTTTATAAAGGTATGGTATTACACATGTATACATTGTTGCTGTATTCTGGAATTAGGTTATACAAATATTTCCCACATATTGAGAATTATTTTGAGAATTGCTATGTTTAAAAAGGAAAGAAAGCATTTTAAAAATGTATTTTATGTCTTTTTTTATATTTTTCTGTTATACCACAGGGCTTGTTGTGCTACAACTAAATTGTTAAGGAAGAATAAAAGCCTTCTGATTGAAAATGCTTTGTATCAGAGCAATTACATGATTCAACACCAACATAAGTGACTCTAGCTTTCTTGCCACTGTAGCTACAAGAGGGTTAATTAGAACATTATTGATCAATACCTACTATTACACATAGTTTAAACTATTCCATCCAAGTTTATAGCATTTTAATTACAATGAGAAAACAATAACACGTTTGCATAAATTGTGAATTTAATCTCTTAAAACTAAGTCTAGTATATGCACATTTTTTTCTTGTGGGTCATTATGAATTTACATAATATTTACGTCATACACGAAAAGGTTTAAATATAGATATTACCGTCATTTATAGGTACAGGTACAGTGATGAGATCTTCACCAACATATGCGAACCTAATTTTTCAAAAGAATGAATCAGTGTTGTTTTTATAATAAGCTCTAAAAATAAAACCACTAACAGTATATTTTATCTGTGTCCATTTTGATCAAATTCACTATCATACTCCTAATTAGAAAGAATTTTCCTACATTTGTATTAATATTAGTTAATCAAGAAGAATGGTTTAAAGAGCATAGTAAGGGCACTCAAATCTGAATAATTATGCAATTATTTCAACATTTATGAAGATATCTAAACACCAATGGATGTTTAAACCATTTTACCCAATTATATTTACACATGGATTCTCAGATATGCATGCATATATTTTCATTTATTTTAAAATCCCACTTTTTCATTTTTCAGTATTTTTTAGTTGAGGCTATTATATTAAATCATAACTCTCTGCAGACATTTTATCAAGGGACAGAACTAATAAATTCCAGGTGCTTTGCTTTCTAATCATTTAACTTAATACAGTTGTGCCAGAAGAACAGAAAATGAAGATGTGCCTACTCTAACCTCTAATCTCATGTCTCATCACACTGCACCGTCTGTACTGAGATGTTGGGACTGGAGGTCACTGATAAACCTCATTTCCTGACTTGGAGTTCTTATTTTTGTTCCAGCAGAGGGAATATGTTACAAGGAGCGATAGCTGGGTCTAGCCTTCATCTTCTCTTAGGCCTGTCTGAATCAGTCACATGGCCTGCCAGACTCCGGCGGCTTCCAGGGTGGCTCTCTTTCCAGGTAGCTGAGCACCAACTCTGTAGGCTGCTTCAGCTGAGCTACTTATACTTTGATAAAGCCAAGCATTTCTCATTTTCTCTTTCGTCTTTTCTCCTGCGGTAGATACTTTCTGTTGCAGGTTTTAGTTCTGATTTAGCCTCTTTTCTTTTTCTTTTCAGTTGTCCAGCACCTCTAATCTACATTAAATGCCCTCCATTGAGAATCTACATGTCTGTCTTTGTTTTATTTCTTGACTCCAAAAGATTTTCTCTCTCAAATATTAATCTCTTAAGAGAAATACAGAAAATAAGTTACTTAAGAAGTAGGAAAACAGGCAGGTATATTCAGATGAACATTTTAGGCAGAGGAACACAGCCGGCGCGGATGATTGCTATGTGGGAACTTATCTGTTGTAGTTTGGATTTTGGATTTTAGATTTTATTTCTAAGCAGATAAAAAGCCACTGAAATGTTTGAAAAGAGGAGGTTGCTTTCCTGTTTAAAATCTAGCTAGTGTAAAAAGATGAGTAGAGAGAGTCTAAAATAAAAATTAGGTGACATTTGGAGATTTTTTTTTTTTTTCCAAATAAAAGCTGAAGATAGCTTTGACCATTGTCAATCTATAGAGGTTACAAAAAGCATTTTAATTTCAGATCTATTTTTGAGGATGTCTAATAGGACTTACTAATAGATTAGATGAAGAACAAAGGGACTTCAAGACTATGGAATGGAATTAGCAAATTATAACATTTAAAAATATTGTGTTTTAATTGATTCAATAGTAAATATATATGCTAAACCTAACAAATAAAATAGAACCAAAGACACAGAGAGACTTTCTTAGGGCACAATTTTTACAAGGACTAGAATTAAATGTATATCATTAACCATAAGATCCTGAAGTACAGATTTTTAAAGAAAATATATCTGAGTCTTTCATTCTGGGGAATATCCAGTAGGGTCCTGTCCAATCCTCAGTTAAAAGTAGGCATTGGCAAGTATATAAATAAATAGTAACTTTACACCAGGAAAACTATTCAGTTTTACTACCCTCCTATTATAATGTTTTGAATAAAAATCAGACAATTTATGACATTCATGATAAACGACAACTCAGCTCTGGTGAGGGGAAGGGTGATGTTATCCGTAGTATATGTAAGGTCAGACAGCACTGTAGTAATGACACATCAGCTGAATCCAAGAGTTGATCTTGATGTTCCATCTCACATACAATTTTTACATCAGCTATTTAGATAATCAAAACTAATTTACATAAAAATAAAGCAGTGGATATTTCTAAATGTTTATTGAAGTATAATCAACAAATACAAGTATATGATGATTAAGTGTGATGATTTGATATATGTATACATTATGAAAGGATTCCCAGTGAGTTAATGCCCACCCATTGCCTCACACACTTACCCCTCTCTTTTTTTTCATTAGAACACTTGACTCTCTTAGCAAATTTCAATCACACAGTACAGTATTGCCAATTATAGTCACCATGTTATACGTTAGGTCCTTGTACCTTATTCATCTTGTAACTAAAAATGTGTATTTTTGACCAACATCTCCCCATTTCCCTGACTTCTTAAGTTCTGGCAGCCTCCATTCTACTTCCCTTTTCTTCTAGATTCCACATGTAACTGACACCACACAGTATTGACCTTTTTATCTGACTGATTTCACTTAGCGTTATGTCCTTCAGGTTCATGCATAATCTCACAAATGGCAGGCTGTCCCTTTTTAAGGCCGAATAATATTTTATTGTATGTAAATACTACATTTTCTTTATCTGTCAATGGATACTTAGATTGTTTACATTCCTTTACTATCGTTTAGTATTGTTTATGCTAAATAATACTGTTTATACATGGGAGTATAGACATCTCTTTGAGATAGTGATTTTAGTGTGGATATATATCCAGAGTGGGATTGCTGGATAATATGATATTCCCATTTTTAAACTTAGGAATCTTCACATCATTTCTCATTGTGGCTGAACAAATTTTCATTCTCACCAACACTCTACAGGGGGTTACTTTTCTCCACAAATGTGCCAACACTCTTATTGCCTGTCTTCTTGATACTAGACGTTCTAATGTGTGTGTGATGATATCTCATTATGGATCTGATTTGTATTTCTCTGATAACTAGTAATGTCAAGCAGCTTTTTATGTACCTGTTGACTGCTTGCATGTCTGCTTTGGAAAAAAAAAATACCTTTGAGTTCTTTGTTCTTTTTAAAGTTCAGTTATTCAAGTTTTTTTTTGGGGGGGAGGGGGTTGTTTTTGTTTCAGTTGTTTGTTCATTTGTTTATTTGTTTTTTGTACTCTAGTTGTATGTGTTCCTAGTATATTTTGGGTACTAAGTGCTTTTGAGTATGTAATTTGCTAATTTTTTTTTCCCCTGTTGCACAGGTTGACTTTTTCTTGATGGTATCTTTTGCTGTGCAGAAACTTTTTATTTTGACTATTTTTTAATCCTCACCTGAGGATATTTATTGATTTAGAGAGAAGTGGAGAGAATGGAAGACATCGAAGTGAGAAATATTGATTAGTTGCCTCCCATATACACCTCAACCAGGGATTGAACCCACAACCTAGGTACGTGCCCTGACCAGGAATCAAACCCTCAACCTTTTAGTGAATGAGATGACATTCCAACCAACTGAGCTACCAAATTGGGGCTGTGCAGAACTTTAGTTTGGTGTGATCCTACTTGCTTATTTTTGCTTTTGTTTTCTTTGTTTTTGACCTCAAATCCAAAAAAATCAGTGCTAAGACCAATGATGGGGAGCATATTTTCTAAGTTTTATTTTAGGAGTTTTATGTTTTCAGGTCTCATATTTTAAGTCTTTAATCCATTTTGAGTTGGTTTTTGTGTATGGTGCAAGAAAGAATAAAACTGTGTTCAGTTTTATTCTTATGTATGTGCCTATTCAGTTTTTCCAATAAAATTTATTGAAAAAAAATTTCTCTATCATATATTTTTAGCACTTATGTTGAATATTAATGAACCACATATGCATAAGTTTATTTGTGGGCCCTCTATTCTGTTTCATTCATTTCTGTGTCAGTTTTGATGCCAATAAAAACTGTTTTAATTCCTATAGCTTAGTATTATGGTTTAAAATCTGATGCCTCCAGCTTTGTACTTCTTTCTCAAGATTGTTTTGGCTATTTGGCCCTTTTAATATTCAAAATGTATTTTGAATTTTTTTGTATTTCTGTGAATAAAAACTATAAAGATTTTGATTGGGATCCCCACTCTACTGTAGATCATATTGAGTAGTATAGACATTTTAACAATATTAATTCATCAAATACATAAGCATGAAAAATCTTTCAATTTATTTGTGTCTTCAATTTCTTTCTTCAATAGCATAAATTTCCATATACACATCTTTTACCTATTTGATTAATTTCTTTTGTAGGTATCATATATTTTATGATGCTATTAAACTGGGATTGTTTTCTAAAATTTTCTTTCAATAGTTCATTGTTAGTGTAAAGAAATGCAACCAATTTTTATATATTGAGTTTGTATCCTGCAAATTTACTGAATTTGTTTCTTCGATCTAACAACTTTTTGGTGGGGTCTACTGGGTTTTCTATATCAGTCATCTGTAAACAAAGACCATTTTACTTCTTCTTTTCCAATTTGAGTGCTTTCATTTCATGTTCTTCCTTTCTAATTTAGATGCATTTCTTTATTTTTCTTGCCTAGTTTATCTGGCTAGGAATTCTAATACAGTACTATGCTGACTAAAAGTGGTGAGAATGGGTATTCCAGCTTTCTTCCTTATTGTAAAGAAAAAACTTTCAGCTTTGTACCCTTGTGTATGACATTAGCTGTGGGCTTGTCACATATGGCCTTTATTATATTGAAATATATTTCATCTATACCTAAGTGTTCATCATGAAAGGATGCTGAATTTTGTCACATGTTTTTTCTATACCTCTTGAGATGATCATATGATTTTTAGCCTTCATTTTACTAAGGGGATGTATTGCATTCATTGATTTGTACATGTTCAACCATTCCTTTATCCCAGGAGTAAATACCACATGATCACGGTATATGACTCCTTTAATGTATTGTTGAATTCAGTTTGCTTTATTTTGTTGAGAAACATATATGTTCAGCATGGCGGTTGGCCTGTATTGTCTTTTTCTGATAGTGTCCTTGCCTGAATTTGGTATAAGGGTAATCTGGCCTCATAAAATTAGTCTGTAAATATTCCCTTCTAATTAATTTTTTGGAAGTGTTTGAGAATAATTGGTATTACTTCTCTAAATGTTTCATAGAATTCACCAGTGAAACCTTCTTGTCCTGGATTTTTGTTTGTTGGAAGGCATTTGGTTACTGATTCAATCTCCCTGACAGCATATGGTATATTCAGATTTTTTTATTTCTTCATGAGTCAGTCTTGGTAGGTTGTATTTTTTTTTTTTTTTTTGTAATTTAATACATTCTTTCTAAATTACCTAATTTATAGTGTATAATTGTTCATTGTAGTTTATTACGATCTTCAGTATTTCTATGATATTAGGTGTGATATCTACTCTTTCATTTCTTGCTTTATTTTTTCTCTTTTTTTTTCTTAGGCTAAAGAATTGTCCATTTTGTTTATCTTATCTAAAGAAAACAGGCTTTAGCTTCATTGATTTTGTTATTGTGTTTCTAATCTCTGCTGCATTTATTCATGCTCTGATCCGAGGGTCTACCCCTCAGGTGGCAGTCACAGAAATAGGAGCTCTAGATGCTCTAGATAGGGGACAAGTTCTTTTCAGGAAGATACTGGTGACTTGGTTTTATCGCTGAAGCTAGCTGGAGGGAGAAGTCAGAGAATAGCCCACCTGCTCTTTCAGGCTCCCAGGAGGATCCCAGTCAACTCTAAAATGCAGGCTGATTAGATGGGGGGCCCTTAGGCAACAGCTTGCATGAAACCCCTTCTAGGGAGAAACTGTGAGATACATGCTTTTGTCTGCTCTCCCTATGCCAAGCCCAGGGGGCTCTGGGAGTGTTCACAAGCTGTCTGCTAGCAACTGCTTCTCTGTTTGCTATGCTCCTGGGGGATTCCTGTAAGCAAGCCCCATTAGTTTTCAGATCTAGCGCAACATGGGCCCATCCCTTGGATGGCAGCCTTACAAGCTGAGGTGTTATATTGAAGTCCAAACACTTTGTTCCTCAGAGAGAAATAAATTTGGGGATTCCCTTCCTGTCATAAGCCTCTGTTATAGGGTTGAAGTTTACAGTGAGTATGATTTAGCCTTTCCTACATATTTCATTGTGGGTATAGGAGTCGTTTAACAAATTGATCAGTGTGTACCTGTATAATCAATGAGTCCATGGAGGGTGGAAATTTACGAGCCTCTATGTCACCAAAATGGTGATGTCAAACACACAGGGGATGTTTTCTGTTTTAAAAAATAATTATATTTTCAATGTCCGATTGACTAGGTCTGTCATTATACTTCGGTGTTAATTAATTCACTGTAAAATGGCTGATAAAATAGTAAAAATGGCTGTTAATGACATATTCTGTGCTATAAGACACCACAGTAAAAATACATTTATCAGTGAAACACATGTCAGCATTAATATTTTTAGTCTAAAATTATTTGTCCATGTTCCATAGAAAGTTAACATCAAGCTCTAAAGTCTGGTGATGTGATTAACATATAAATCACAGAAATTAATAGAACAGAATTTAACTAAAAATAAGAAAGCAAATCAATTCCAAGGTTTATGCTTTGAAATCTCAGACCTAGTTTAGTAACTCAAGTTTCACATTTCTGGAAAAAAATGAGGAAATGCAGAATGAAGACGATATTGAAAATGCAACATAATTTCAAATGCAGACATTATTTCAGAGGCAAAATTCTTAGAACACAGAGAATTGCTCAAGATTCAGCATTTTAAAAAATTAAAACCTAGTTTTATATTTCACCTAAGTGTGTAATCCCTTAGTAAGTGATTATTAACTGTGCCCCATAGAATACGTTTAAAGTACATCTCTCATTAAGGACTAAGGGAACTGGCTTTGGTAAAAATGTATGACAGGTTAAAAACTGAAGATATTTAAAAATAAAGTTACATTTATATATTTATTAGAAATATATGTTTACTTAGAAAACTTTGTTTATAACAATTTATCTTTAATTATTTTGTGTTCTTCAAAAATGAGTCAAATTTTCATTATGAAGTTGTCACTGTTATAAATAAAAGGGTAAAATTTCATATTCCAAAGCCTTTAATAGAGTGATCAAACTCTGTGACTCAACTATCTCAATTTATAAATATATTTCTGGACTAAAATTAAGTTTTAAGAGACATCTAGCTTCCCACAGTTAAAGAACTAAAATTTACATAATTTTAATGCTAAAAAGACTTTTTCAATATCAGTTCAGGATACTCCCAGGTAAGTTAGGTAGGTCCAGAGAGTTTATATGACTTATTCAAGGACTTTTCTTGGTTATGTTAGCATAGCAGCTAGATATGTATTAACAAAAGTGAAGGGAGGCAAACCGGCTTAGCATGATTAAGTTGGGAAGCTACAGCTTCATGAACACTCCAAGGGACAGCGACATCCTCCTCCAAAGGGACATTAATCCCCAAGCAGGCAGGAAAGACCAGATATCCAATCTCCCTGGGGGTCAACCAGCCCTTTGGCCCAGTATAGGGTCGGGAATGGCATTGGGGGTAGGAATTTCTTTGTTGGTTACTTGTCCAGTAGAAGCCAAGATGATGCAGGGGGAGGTGCTTCTACTAAGTACTTATGTAGTAGAAGCTAGATAATGAAGCAGAACTCTGAGGCATGTGTAGTAGAAGCCAAAATGGTGACCACAAAGGGGAGGAGTCTAGCCTGGGAAAAGATCTGATAGGAATAGAACACAAAACTAGGGAAGAGCCAGAAAAGAGGTTGGATGGTTTGCAAGACAGCCTGCTTGTTCCTAAAATCAAGAAAATATATGGCGGTTCAGCAAGGACCTCCGAGCAATTGTTACTAGAGCCTGCCCACCCTCTACATCCCCAAGGGCATATTATTTCTTTTCACCCCAATAAATCTTGCCACTACGCCTGAACTTCTCCCAGATGTAAGTCCTTGAAATTATTTTCTCCTGACTTTGCAAGAGCAATAGTTAGTGCCAGAGTAAAGACTAGGTTGAAAATACATGCACCCTCATCAGATTCTCAGAAATCCTTAACTGAGTGACCAGTAACACACTCCACTATTCTTTTAACATTGTTTCCATATATGATGACTTGTAAATTCACGTGTAGCTACCAATAAACAGTCTGTTTGCTTAAAAGATTCTAGGAACTAACCTCAGTGGAAGGAGACTCCAGACTTCAGGCATTTCAGCTCCAGGAGATTTGTTTACTTGACAAAAACCAGACCACTGACCAGCTCCAAGATGGTTATAGGAGCAGACCATGCTGACTGGCACATAACACACTCAATGAGAGGCCACAGCCCACTCCAATTTCCTTTGTTCTGCCTTCCACTTCCTGCTCATAAAAGTCCCTGCCTGCACTAATATGTTAAGATAGTCTTTGGGACCAGAGTCTCCCATATTCTCAGAATGCCAGTTCTTGAATAAACCGATTTTCCCTTTCACCAGACCCTGTCTCTTGTGTGTGGCTGTCAGCAACACGCAGCCAAACATAGGTTCAGCGTCAACTATGATGTTCACTCAGCCCAAGAAAGACTTTATAATTCTCCATATCACAGTACATCAGGCTAAACCACCTTGTTCACATGAGCCTAAAGAAAAGTTTGGTAATTTTTTTTTTAATATTAATTTTTGTTACAGATGTTTCTCCTTTTTTCCCCACTGATTCCTCCCTCCCCTCCCTCCCTGCCCTTTCCCCAGTTTGTTGTCCATGTCCACTGTTCATGCATACAAGCATATAAGTTCTGTGATTTATGTCTCCCCCACCACACCCCTCTTTAGGGGATTGTCAGTCTGTACCCCACCTCCGCATCCCTGGGACTACCCCATTCCTCAGACTGTTATGCTCATTATATTCCACAAATAAGTGAGATCATATGAAACTTGTCTTTCTCTGTTTGGCTGGTTTCACTTAGGATGATACTTTCAAGGTCCCTCCATGTAGTCCAAGTTTGGTAAATTTGAAATACAGTTTTTCTCGATATTAATAAATACTGTGATGGGAAATGTTCTGTTTTTTAGTGTCCAATGTTGTGTTTTATTATAGAAAGTAATAGTTAGAAGTGTTATTGGAGAATTATGTGGATTGCTTTTCTCCATCCATTGCTAGTGTAAGTGGGTTTCTTGAGGTGCCAGTGGAATAAGTATATCTTGAGGCCCCCATGGGAGAATAAGATGTGGTCAAAAACTTTACTTGTATGAAGTTATATACCTCGGTTTACAAAGTACCATTTCCCTTAAACCAGTTCCAGAAAATCTGTAGCTATGGTTTAACAGAGCTAAAAGCAAAGTCAGTGTCCAGAGTTTCCATTCCATGGCGGAGTTGAATCTGGCATAACATTAGGCTAATTCCAGTCCTTTAATTCATTGTATGGACTTGTCATGGCCGTGGGCCACGTGGGCCAATGCAATGGAGTGTGCCCCCTCCAACAAGAGAGCCAGGAGTGGGGGCAAGCAAGAGAGCAAACCAAGAGAGCGAATCCTTTTGTTTAGCAGGGATGTATCCAATCTTCCTGTGCTTGCAGTGGCCGTGCTCATTCCAGTCAATGACTCGTTTTTTAGGTTTGACTAATAGGAAAGCGTCTTCCATGTCACCCAGACCTCACTGGGCACGTGTCTATTGCTCCATTGCTTTTCCTGGTGATCTGCAGGGAACAGACCTGGAGAATGTTAAGCTGTAGCTTCCTGGCAAAGCTGCACAAATGGCATGCCGATATTATCTGGTCTTCCCTTTGCTCCTTTCCTATTAATTAATAACTGGGTTATTGCAACAGTATCATAAGGAGCAAAAATTACATGTAAATTTTAGTTCTGAACAAATGCATAGAGTATGTGGGCAAACATATGCTCAAAATATAAACGGACAGACCTTGCATGGGTCCATGAAAAATTCAATGTCCTTACATGAAGCCCCAAGAGTTTAAACTTGGCAATCAACCTTTTATAAGGTAGGTCATTTTAATATCAAGACTATCTCATTTTCCAATTTTGGCTTATTTTTTCTGATTAATATTTTAAATCCTAAATACCAAGAGACTCCTTGTCAGACTTGCCAGGTATTTTCAGACTTCTTGTCCCATTTCAAGGGATATTTCAAATCAGAGAGAAATGATGTGTCTTTAACCTCTGTACTCCATTCTTATTTTATACAAAATGTATATGTTCATAAATATAATCTGAAAAGTCTATTTTCACTTAATTGAATAGATATTATCACTTCTGGATACCAACCACTCTTTTGGCTAACCCTATGAATAAAATGTAAAAAATAAATAAAAAGAGAAATTTAAGGTATGAGACCATAACAGTTACTTTTAGAATCAGAATTTTGTTGTGTTTTCTGAGGAATCTACTCAACAGTATTTCCAAGGCTTTTTCACAGTTTCTAAGTTTGATAGCTGTGTATTAACTATGGCTAAATTTATAAAATACCGTGCACCTCAAATTTGCACATAAACTCTATACTTATCAGAAAAATAACTAAACATAATCACAAAATACAATGTTTTTAAACAGTTTGTATTTCAAATATCCATAAGATTGCTCTCAATAAAAAGGTTAGGTAAGGCTGAAATCTAAGTACTCATGGTCACACAGACATCTAAGCTGTCATTATCTACAACTGTACTCAACCTTTTATTTTTTCTTTCTTCCTCCAATATACTAATCCATAAATATGCAATTTAAAACTTGGGACTTATATGAGTAATAGATTTATTAAACTCTTTACAGTTTTGCTATGAACACCCTGCCCACCCCCCAAATACTATATTAGCATACAATGTGATTACATGACTGATAGCTCTTTTATTGAGAGAGAGAAGAAAATAGTACCAGAAAGTATCGCTAAAATATAGTGTCAATTAACTTTAAATTCATAGAACAGCTGTGAATCTTAGTGTCATCCAGCTCTTCACTGGCCCCCTGTGAATTATCTTTCATGGTTAAAGAACAAGTAACTATTTGCCACAGGTATGCCTAGAGGGTCTGCACTCCTGGGATAGTGAAAGAGAAAGCGAAGTGGACAGCAAAGCGTGTGCTTGGAGACCGTGCATGGGGAGAGCAGATAAGGGAGCAGAAGTAGAGTTGAGATGAGAGATAATGAAAGCACCGACAGCAGCAGTAACAAACTGTGTCGAGATTAGGTTTACAAAGCAAGATCTGTATCCACAACTCCAACCTGGGAGAAGAACATTTCTACACATTAAATAGTCTGAAGGAGATGTTTTACTTTTAGCAACAATAAAATGCCAGTACTGTTATTACCACCACACTGTCTGAAATGATATGATTACAATTTATGAATGGAATCATCAACCAACTGCATTTCCCCAAGGGATAGGAAACACAAACATTACAGAGCCAACACTGCTGCACTGGGTACTGTCAGCTCTGATTTAGATGCTGAAATTAATATTAGTTACTAAGGTTGACTCTTACTGGGAAGGTAACAGACAAATGTCTCTACATCATTTTAATGATATGTTGATATATTGTATTTTAATTGCAATAAAATATACTCACAGCTTATTAATGTATTTCTGTATTAATCCATCTATATAGAATTATATATTATGCAAAGGTAAAACTAAGAAAGGAATTATAATACAAACTGGTGGTTATGAGAAGCTACGTAGATGAAGTGCCATGAATTGAGCCTTAACTAATAGCCCTACCCAGTATGTGGGGTGTTTGGGAAGTTTCCCAGAATAACTGAGTAGAATTTACAAAAGTCTTGGGATCTGAAAAAAACATGGTGTCTATTGAGAATTTCACGCAATTTAATATAATTTGGGCTAAGAATGCATTAAAGAGTGGTGGATTAGGGTAAAGATTATATATATATATATATATACATATATATATATATATATATATATGTACACACACACACACACACACACACACACACACACATTTAGTGGCTTAAAACAATGAGAACATACACCGAATATGTTGGACAGGGCTTATCAGGGACAACTGTCTCTGCCCCACTTGGTGTCAGCACTCAGAACTACATGAAGGCTCCACAGTCACAGGCTGCGCGGTTGATGCTGGCCGTCTGCTGAGAACTCAGCTCGAGGTCAGAGGAGAATCCTTACAGGTAGGTGCTAGGTTCCAATGACGGCCACAGATTTTGATCATTCAGCCTTGGAGTCATGTAGTACTACTCTCACCATATGATATTGATGACAAGTGAGTCACTCGATCCAGTCTACAGTCATAAGGAGGGAAATGAGACCCCCCCCTCAATGTGTAAGTCTTAACAACACACTGAAGAAGAGAACATGTAGGACATTTTCACTATGTCCTATCCCAGCCCCTCAAGCTCCACACACCTCCTGTCTTTTGGCTGCAGCCTCAGAGCTTCACAGACTACTCCTCCTTCTCTCCTCAAGCCTGTGTGCTTGCTATCCCTCTCCTGCCGCTCTTTTTCTAATTAACTCTTTATCATATGGGAAGTCTTCATTGAATTGCTTCTTTACCCAGTGCCTTTTCCTTCCTGCCCTCAGTTACCAAAATACAAAAGAACAGTTCAAAGAAATGTTTTGTCTTGCACCTTCATGTAGTTCAACCCTGGATTGATGGTAGTTTTCTCTCATGTTTATCTAAACCTAATTCTTCAAGCATTTTGCCTAAAAGTTTCTGCACAATCGGGTTACATTACACAGTGACAGATGATTACTAGAATTAGTGTGGTGATCACATCATAAGGTATAAAATGTTGAATCACTGTATTGCACACCTGAAGCAAATATAACTAATGTAATATTGTATACAAACCATACATAAGTAAAAATAAATTTAAAAAAATAAATAAAAAGAGAAGCTAGACCCAAATTACAAAGAGTGACTGCATTGTAGAGACAAGCCACGCTGCTTCTCAAGTATATTTTCCTGCTCAAATACTTTCAAAGGAAAGCACCTCAAGCATCTGTGATTGGGGAACTTTGTGAAAGACTTTGAAATACTTGTAAATGTATAATGTACATGACCAGTGATACCAGTTTCATTCAGTGATCTCAAAACTGGTTTTTGTTTTTTTTTACAACTCTGTTCTCATTTAAAAAAATTTTTTTTTCTTTATTGATTTTAGAGAGAGAGGAAGGGAAAAGTAGAGAGAGATAGAAACATTGATGAGAGAGAATGTCAATTGGCTACCTCCTACCTGTCCCTCACTGGGGATTTGGGCCACAATTGGGCATGTGCCCTGACCGGGAATCAAACTGCAGACCTCTTGGTGTATGGGTTGAGCTAAACCACTGAGTCACACCAGCTGGATTCTGTTCTCATTTATATGTCTCATTAACTACTAACCACAATTTATTTCCATTCATTTCTATCTGGAGAATATTGCATAAGAACTCAAATGGAAAGAGGAAGAAGAGAAGAAGGAGAATCAGGAGGAGAAGAAGGAAGAAGTATTTAGACCTCTGAAATTAGTAACTAGATTGGAGAAGACTGTTAAGAAACACATAACATTAGAGTTAATATTTTGGAAATCAATGTAAATAAGGTGTGCTAGTAGAGACTATATAAATAAAACATAAAAAGTTGTTGAGCAAATGAAACATAAAGGCACAGAAAGATATAAAACAGATTTTTTAAAACATGCAATTTATCAATTTATTTACACAGTACTTTTATGATAAATTATAATTATTTCAATTAAGTTGGTAGTTGTGTCACTTGTTTTCCTCTGTTAATTTTTGGGTATCATTAATAAAAATTTCCTAATTTTAGCTGAAGACTCTTGAAAAAGTAAATAATATAAGCTTTTTTTGTGTTATAAACTAAAGCTAAATACTGTTATTTCTAATAAAAATGGCACTTTTTACACTATACATCAAATATAATAAGATATTCCAAATATATTTCATTGTAAGCGCTATATTATTAAAATATTTTATGTTAATATATTTCATCACATACTATATTATCCTAAACTAAATTTCAGAAGTCAGTCAATGCCAATAGGTTTAATTAATTTGAATACTTTCATTCTAGACACAAGTGGAAAATTTTAATGTGCTTACTTGGATATTTTAGGCAAACAGCACAAATTATAGTGATCAATTGTCTCATTGAGCAGTATATGGACTCAAAATACATTACTGTAGTTTTTCAAATTTTTCTACCATGTCCCACTGGATTGCTGATGCTCCACTTGAAGACTGAGTCTGGTTTAAACTATCATAGTTATGGGAAATAACCTCCTTTATTTTCATGAATATGTTGGTTATTACAGATAGCAGAAATACTTTCCTAGCTCTGACACATTTCAAAATAAGATTTCAAAATGGAGGTGGAGTGAATGTAAGCTACACAAACCATCTCCCAGGACCAAACTAGAATTACAACTAAAACAGAGACAAATCATGAGAAAAAAAGCAACAGAAAAGCAGCTGGAGAGGAACCATATAACCAGGGACAGAAAAAAGGGACACTGAATTGAGCCTGGTAGGATCTGTGGAGGCATGAGAGAGTGGGCTGGGAGCCTACGGACAGCAGCTGTTTTAGCTGTGAGTAGCTCCCTCAAGGTTAAAATCTCAAGCTGGCTACATAGCACAGAGGGAGGGACAGAGCACTAAATTAGTTACAGCCACTCACCTGGAGCTCCAGCAGAGGAAGGACAAACTGGACTGGAACTGTGCAGACACCCAGGAGTTTGGAGAGCTGGGAGTGCATTTGGGAGTTTTGTGCTAAGTCACTCCCTCACATCTTACTCAAAGAACCCCTTCCCAGAGCCCATGGGAGAAGAAACATCCCCTCCCTCAGAAATTTAACTCTACCCAGCTGGGCCAGAGAAATTCATATTGAGGCTTATTAACAACCAGGATCTGCTCCACCCTTTTAAATCTTCTTACACTGAACACCTGAGAAATTTTGTATCCAGTTAAGGGCTACAACCCAAGGCTTATCAAGTAACTGAGACTAATGGCCTCCAGGTAAAAAGCTAGAGGATAAGTAAACCTTTCCTGGGCTTTTAAATCTACCCAGGGAAGTAAGACTTGACAGTGGTGTTTAACGAGGGTCCTTCCACACTCATCCAAACCCAGTAAAGGGAGCCACAAGCAGTAGAACACCAACACCCACAGGTAAAATGTGGCAGGCTCCAAAACCTACTGAGATAGCCAAAACAGTGAAACAAAAAAAACAAATCCCAAATGAAAAAATAAGAGGACTCTACTAAAGATGAGATAAAGGAAATGCAGTTAAGCAAGTTATCAGAGGTAAAAATCAGACTGATGATAATGAGAAAGTTCAACAGCATGAATAAAGAGTTCAACACCATGAGTAAAGACACAGAAACGCAGAAAATAAACCAATTGGAAATAAAGAATGACATAGGAGAAATAAAGAACACATTGGAAGGAATAAACAGTTCAGTAGAGGAAGCTGAGGACCAGATCAGTGAATTACAACACAGGGTAGAAAAAAATCACCCAACCAAAAAACCAAAAAGAAAACAAAATTAAAAAACATCTAGACAGCTTAAGAGAATTGTGGGACAACTGGACACATAACATTAGAATCATAGGAGTTCGTGAAGAAGAAGAAAATGAGCAAGGGTTGGGTTAGAGAATATATTTGAAGAAATAGCAATAGAAAACTTCCCTAACTTGGTGAAGAAGTAAGACATTCAAGTTCAGAGAGCCTCAAATAAAAAGAACCCAAACAGGCCCACAACAAGACACATAATAATTAAAATGTCAATATTAAAGACAAAGAGAGAATCCTAAAGGCAGCAAGAGATAAGCAACAGGATACCTACAAAGGAACCCCCAGGCTATCAGCTGACTTCTCAACAGAAAAACTCTAGGCCAGAAGGGAATGGCATAAAGCAATCAAGGTAATGAAAAACAAGGATCTGAATTCAAGACTACTCTATCCAACAAGGCTATCATTCAAAATAGAAGGTAAAATAAAAAGTTTCCAAGACAAAAAAGGCTAAGGGGCTATATTAGCACCAAACCATCACTTCAAGAAATGTTAAAAGGACTGCTATAATTGGTGGAAGAAATAGGAAGAAAAATAAACCACAATAAACAAAATTATCAATCAATAAGTACATATTAATAATAACCTTAAATGTAAATGGATTGAATGCTCTGATCAAAAGACACAGAGTAGCTGATTGGATAACAAAGCATGACTCATATATATATTGTTTACAAGAGACCCACCTCACAACAACAGATTCATATAGGTTGAAAGTGAAGGGATGGAAAAAAATCTTCCAAGCAAATGAAAAGAAAACAAAAGCTGGGATAGTAATACTCATATCTGATGAAATAGATTTCAAAATGAAGGCCATAACTAGAGACAAAGAAGGCCACTACATAATAGTGAAAGGATCTATTCAACAGGAAGATATAACTTTGGTAAACATATATGCACCCAATAGAGGAGCACCAACATATATTAAAAATCATCTGGAGGACTTCAAAGGAGAAATTAACAGAAATGCTATCATAGCAGGGGACTTCAACACCCCACTGACTTCACTGGATAGATTGTGTAGACAAAAAATTAACAAGAAAACAGAGACTCTAAGTGATGCACTACATCAAATGGATTTAATAGATATCTATAGAGAATTATACCCCAAAACTACAGAATTCACATTCTTCTCAAGTGCACATGGGACATTCTCAAAGATAGACCACATGTTAGGACGCAGACTAAGTCTCTAGAAGTTCAAGAAGATTGAAATCATATTAAGCATCTTCTCAGATCACAATGGCATGAAACTAAAAATCAATTACAAACAAAAACATGCAAAGACATTTGAACACATGGAGGCTAAATAGCATGTTATCAAACAATGAATGGGTTGCCAAGGAAATCAAATAAGAGATTAAAAACTTCCTAGAAACCAATGAAAATAAACACACAACACAAAATTTATGGGACACAGCTAAAGCAGTCCTGAGGGGAAAGTTCAGAGCACTACAGGCCTATCTCAAGAAACAAACAAACAAAAAATGTAATTGACTATTTAACCTCTGAACTTAAAGACCTAGAAAGCAAACAAAAAGAAAACCCCAGAGCAAGTAGAAGGAAAGAAATGGTAAAGATCAGAGCAGAAATAAGTGACATAGAGACCAAAAAAAAAAAAAAAAAACAAAAGATCAATGAAACAAAGAGCTGTTTCTTTGAAAAGATAAACAAGATTGATGGACCCTGAGCAAGACTCAGCAAGAAACAAAAAGAGAGGACCCAAATACACAAAATCAGAAATGAAAGATGAGAAGTAACAACTGGCACCACAAAAATACAAAGGATCATTAATAAATACTATCAACAATTATATGGCAACAAATTGGACAATCTAAGCAGAATTTCGAGAAACACATAGTATCCCAAAACTGAACTGGGAAGAGATAGAAAACTTGAACAGAACAATAACAAATAAGAAAATTGAAGATGTAATAAAGAAACTCAAAATGGATAAAAGACTTAAATGTAACTAGTGAATCCATAAACATCCTAGAAGAAAAAGTAGACAGCAAAATTTCAGACATCATACGCAGCAGATTGTTTACTGATACAACACCTAAGGCAAGAGAAACAAAGGAAAAAATAAATACACAAGACTACATCAAACTAAAAAGCTTCTGCACAGCAAAAACAAACAAGCAAAAAAAAAAACAAAAACATCAAAATGGAAAGTGAACCCACTATATGGGAAATCATAATTGCCAATGAGGCATCAGATAAGGGGTTAATTTCCAAAATATATAGAGTACTCATACACCTCAAGAAAAGGAAGACAAAGAACCCAATTAAAAAATGGGTAGAGGACTGAAATAGACACCTATCCAAACAGGACATATAAATAGCCAAGAGACATTTAAAAAAATGCTCAGAGTCACTAATCATCAGAGAGATGCAAATTAAAACAACTATAAGGTATCACTTCACACCTGTCAGAAAGGCCACCATCAACAAATCATCAAACGACAAGTGCTAGTGAGGGTGTAGAGAAAAGGGAACTCTAGTACACTGCTGGTGGGAATGTAGACTGGTGCAGCCACTGTGGAAAACAATATGGGGCTACCTCAAAAAATTAAAAATCGAACTTTCATTTGACCCAGTGATCCCACTTCTAGGAATATACCCTAAGAAGCCTGAAACACCAATGAGAAAGAATATATGTACCCCCATGTTTGTAGCAGCACTATTTACAATAGCTAAGATCTGGAAACAACCCAAGTGTCCATCAGTAGATAAGTGGATAAAAAAGCCGTGATACATGTACATAATGGAATACTATGCAGCTGTAAGAAAGAAAGATGTCTTATTATTTGAGATGAAATAGAAGGACCTGGAGAGTATTATGCTAAGCGAAACAAGCCAGTCAGAGAAAGACAAATATCACATGATCTCACTTATTTGTGGAATATAATGAACTAAACAAACTGATAAACAAAATTGATCCAGAGACATAGAAAGGAGTACAATTCAGACTGACATATCACAGAGGAGGGGGGTGCAGGGGATAGATGAGATAAACCAAAGAACTTATATGCATAACCAGTGGACATAGACACCAATGCTTGGGGAGGATGGGGAGGAGGGTTCTAGGGGCAAAAAAAGGAGAAATATTTGTAAAAAAAAACCCCAAGTAATAAAAATGGAAAAAAAAAAATGAGATAGTACGAATGTCAACAGCCATCTTTTAAGTCTTTTAAATTAGGTGCAATTTATGCACCACAGAGGAGCATTGGTTATATCAACATTGTTGATTTTAGGTTTTAGTTTCCTGACCCCAAGGAAACTACTATTTTTATGGGATAAAATTAAAAATAACAAAACCAACAGCGCTTTTTATAAATGTAACTAAAATACTTGTTTGTTGCTGTATTTCTTTCACATTATCCTTTGATATGTAGTTTATTTAAGAGGACTTGGTTCTTACTACCACTAATATATTTTTTAAGATATTTACCTTGGAAACTACACTATTCAAGTGTAATTAATTCAGCTTCTGCTGAGGTGACTTTTGAAGCTGACCAAATTGAGGATCCTCAGATCAAAATTATGGCAAATTAATAATAAAACATACACGGAGATTAATAGAAGACCCTAAAGGTGAGCAGAGCTGGTCTTTAACAGATAAAAGCAATAGGGCAATAAAGCCATTAAAAATAGAAAGTTAGAACATTTTCTTCCTAAGTCTATTCTGTGTCCTTTTAAATCTTGAAATGACACCATTAAAGACCATCTCTGGTGGTACAAGAAAATAAAAATGGAGTATCTTTTACAGTTGTGTCATAAAGATTTTTAAAAATAATCTGAAAAGAATATCTATTGTTCAATGCTGATTTTTCATAAGTTTGAAATATGAGAATTTTGAGCAAACAACATTCATCCTCTCTTTTTATAAATTTTTTGTTCTTTATTAGTTTTAGAGAGAGAGAAAGGGAGGGGGAGACAGAGATAGAAATATTGATGAGAGAGAACATTATCTGGCCACCTCCTGCATGCCCCCCACTGGGGATTTGGTCCACAATCTGGTCATGTGCCCTGACCAGGAATCGAACAAGCGACCTCCTGGTGCATGGGTCAACACTCAACCACTGAACTACACCAGCCAGGCTTCATCCTCTCTTTTAGATATGTATGTGTATGTGTGTGAAATTTAATATTGAAACAGTTGTTTAAACAAAGAATAAAGCAGGACTATCCAATACTGACTTATTTATTGAAACTGATTATTTTGAGAAACATGGCTCCACTCTTCTCTCTTGCTAGTATGTACTCTACTGTAATTTTAAAAATTGTGATATAATTGCATACATTATGTTTGTTTCAGGTATACAATATAATTATTTGATATATGTGCATATTACAAATGGTCTCTACTATATGTCTAATAAACATCTGTCATCACATATAGTTACATTTTGTGTGTGTGTGATGACATTTAGGACATACTTTCTTAGTAACTTTCAAATATACAACATAGTATTATTAACTACGATCACCATGCTACATATTACACACTTATTTTATAACTGAAAGTTTATACTTTTTGACCACATTTGTCCTTTTTGCCTACCCCTACCCCCACCCCTAGAAACCACCAATCTATTCTCTATATCTAGAAGTTCAGTTTTGCTTAGATTCCTTATATAAGTAAGATATTATGGTATTGTCTTTCTGATGGAATTATTTCAGCGACTTCGACTAACTCCATACTCCTCAGACTAGCATACAGTTTTTACAACCCACAGTTTAAATAGTATTTATTCTAGCAAGAGATGCATAAAGCAAACAAAACATGTTCTTTTTGGCAGTGGTGGGGGAGTACTTAAAAATGTAATTCCCACCAGCACAGAATTCATTTAAATTTTGGAGATTAAATTGAAACAAATGAGGTACCAGTTGTCACCTTCAAAGGAAGCATTTTTAACATCATAAAAGATAATAAAAGATCAATCAGACCACTAAGTTAATTCTTCAGAGAGGTTTAGTTTATGCCTTTTAATGATCCTTTCTTTTTATTTATTTTTATAATGAACAGTACAGTATTTCTGTGTTTATATTAAGGAATTCAGGTGCTCCTAATATAAACACATTATAGGCATAACATTATAATTGTATCGTTAAATTATCTTCAGATGCTCATATATTCGATTGGTTAATTATAATATATTTAAAAGTTTAATAGATTGTTTATTGTTCCAAGTAAATGAATTTAGGTTTCTCAATAATTGAGAGTTGAATGTTTACTAAACCATCTATACTATTTTATTCAAATATTTAAACCAAAATTGTTTGTAGGT
The DNA here is from genome assembly GCF_014108415.1 of Molossus molossus. Lineage (NCBI taxonomy): Eukaryota > Metazoa > Chordata > Mammalia > Chiroptera > Molossidae > Molossus > Molossus molossus. The sequence continues at coordinate 22,480,268 of NW_023425366.1, read as the reverse complement.
TTTTTGGAAACTTACTGTGTAGAAATTGACAATTACTATATATTAATTAAAATCCATGCAATATCAGTCTATAGTTGTGTGCTTTGGGTGTATCATGAAGTTGCTCTAGATTTCAGTTTCTCATTTGGAAATTGACAGTTATTGTGAAATTTGAATAAGATGAATTTTATCAAACAGGAAGCATTCTGTCTGGATAGTAATGGGTGCCTAGTAAATAATACCTGTTACTGATTTTTGGAAACATCCTTTCCAACTTTAAGTATGATTAAAAATATATCTATTGGGAGTAAAATCTAGTACTAATAGTCATATAAACACTCAAGTGTATGTATTTGCTTAGTACTTATTCAGGTCCACTTACTTGACATCTGTAGCAATTAATTATTGTATGATAATGGGAAGAAAATAAGGGACTATAAGATTTAAAGATTAAATAGTTCTAGAGTTAAAACATCACTTTTTCTAGATGTTTGCAAATGCTAGAGACTTAAGGAAATAGTGAAGAAAAAAGAATCAAAATGATAAATTGTAATTATTTCACTTGTTACAGAATAGGGATACAAAAATATGACAAAAAAGATGAAGAATTTGACATACTTAAGCCTTAATATTATGACATATTATATATTGGTAAAAATCGGATTTTATCCCTATAAAGTGGTAAAGGTTTTCAAAAAAGGTAACAGCTCTGACTCATAGAATTTACTAATAACGTAGATTGCTACATTATGTCTGCTCTTGTAATAATAGCACAGCAAAAGCTAAGAGTGTATTTTGGTTAAGCAAATCATGGGATGTGCATAAATAATTTATAACCTATAAAAATATGTGTACATATAGTCTAATTAAGTCAAGCTGTTTACATATAAAGCAAAAGACATTATAAAAATAGATTATTTTTTTCTACAAATGCTAGATTAACTAGAAAGCTATAGCCTTCACACACTCTAGGAGACAGCCACACTGCCCACCAAGGGAATTAGCATCCCTCTGTTACCCCTGAGTGGGCAGGAAGAACTGGCTTTCCAATCTCCCCTTGGGACAACCAGCCCCTTTCCCCAGGTTACCTGCGAGAGGGAGAACCAGTAGAGGAAAAATTCCTTTGTGGGGTACATGCCCAATAGAAACCAAGATTGTGCAGGGGGTGGTCCTTCTATTATCTATTATGAGGCACGTACAGTAGGAGCCAAAATGGCAACTGTAAAGGGGAGGAATCTAGCCTGGGAAAATCTAGGAAAAGGATTGGATTGGATAAGGGCATGAAACCTTGGAAGCTCCAGGAAAGAGATCTTTAGGGGCAAGGCCCAGCACAAACCTGCAAAGAGCTAGAAAAGAGATTGGTTAGTTTGAAAGAAAGTTTACCCCTCCCCAAACCCAAGGAGATATAACAACTTAACTAAGGCCTGAAGTTTACCCATTTGTTCGAGCATGTTCTTTCTCCATAGCAGCCACCCAGGTCCAAGTGCAGGCCAGAGTGTGCAGTGCAGGGCCAGCCAGAGCGCAACCAGGAATACAAGCTAAGCTAACCCATGGGAGACAGAGACTTAGCTGGATTACTGATGCTTGGACTGCACTGAACAATGAAAGCTCCCGATGCCTTGCCAATGCAGGGCTACTGGCACAGCATCTCTGGTCCTTGGCCCTTCTTCTGGGCTTGGTGAGGACAAGTGTAGGGCTGAAGCCCCAGAGGCTGGACTTCTGCAAAGAGCGGGAGCTGAATCACCTGGTCCCAGATGGGGCACTTGGGGGCAGTCCTTTGTATTTGGTCCAATAAACTTTCCCACAATTACTCACATCCTCCTATGTATAGGTCCTGGAAATGCTTTTCTCTTAACTTCCAAGAACCCATGACTGTGGAAGAATCTTATTTTCACAAAAAAGTAGATACCATACAAAACACCGAAGATGACTCCTTCATAAAAGTTGAAGTGTATAGTTCATATATATAATTTGGCTTAAAACTAAATATCAAAAAGTCCAGCTGGTGTGGCTCAGTGGTTGAGCACTGACCCATTCACCAAGAGGTCACCAGTTTGATTCCTGGTCAGGGCACATGCCTGGGTTGTGGGCCAAATCCCCAGGGATGAGGGGCATGCAGGAGGTGGCCAATCAATGCTCTCTCTCATCAATGCTTCTCTCTCTTCCTCTCCCTTCCTCATTCTCTAAAATCAACAAAAAAACACAATTAAAAATAAATAAACAAATATCAAAAAGATTGTTTACTTATCCTCTGATTTATCTCATTAGTCTTATTATCAATTAACTTATTTCTTGTTATTATTTATCATTGTTCAATTTTTTTCCCAACTTTTCATCACTTTACTTTCAGGGTATATCATTTTTTACGAGCTATTTTACCTATATTTGTTCTTTAACAAAATTATAGCCAGAACATGCATACTGCTATAGTTGAGGTACTGTCAGCATTTTCATAATAAAAACTGCTCTTCAGACGTTTATAACTCAACTGTAGAAATTCACACTGGGCTCATCTTGTCACACAAGGTTAGAGCCTGGAGCAAATTTATTTTACCAATCTTCAAACAAATTAATGTCACCAAAGCTCTAAGTGGTGCAAACATAAATCAAACACTGAAGAAATGTATCCCTCCAAAATAATAATAACCTGTTGGCTGATACTTATTTTAAAGTTATTTAGTTGTTAAATTTTCATGTGTCCCACACAGCTGTTGAAAAAATAGTTCTAAGAAAAAGAGGAGGCAGAAAATGATGGCTTCTCTCCAAGCAACTAACATATGTGACCATAAAACAAAGAGCCTTCAGGGCAGGTGGCTTACCCTCAAACAACAACCTGACTTCTCAGTATTTTACATAGACAACTGTGCAAAATATGTTAAGACTCCTTTTATAGAAAGACACTGTTATATCAACAACTTTGCAAAACCATTTGAAAATCCTGTAAAAACTCTAAAATCGTTTTTCTCATTTTGTATAATGAAATTACCAAAGAGCAGCAATTTATATAACAGCATTATGTTGTTGTATATTAATAGGGATACAATTCTCATAATGTTTCTGTAGATATGCTTCCAAAAGTAAAGATGCAAATATAAGTGAGTTCATATTGTGTGAATGAAAAGGGGGCCACACAGTGGCAAGCTCAGGGGAGGCTTGTGTGGTGGCCTCACAAATTTAGACCCAAAGTAACCACATAGGGTGGTCTGACATTAAAACTTTTGAACTAAAAACGAGTCATGGTGGGTACTCATGTCTTAGGCAATTATCTTCCCTGACAAAGGTTAATCTTTACCCTAACTGAGCCTGCCTACTGTCTTTTTGCATCTACAATAATACACCTTTGGAACATCAGTGTAATTTCTTTTTTTCCAGACCCTTTACTGCACCAGTAAATTGTTGACTATTAACAATTGACTATACCCACCTATATAAAATAAATATGTATCTATTTCTTTTGCTTTTTACATAATCCCAGAGCTTTCCCTGCTTTGCTTTCTCCCGCCTAATCTATCACCAATGGATTTCATGTAATACACTCACATCTCCTCTTCTGATTATATTGTATAAAATAGGATGCAGAGCTACCATTCTTCGGAGCATGTTTTCAATCCATTGAGATTTTGTTTCCCTGCAATTGTCCCTTTGGCCCAAATAAACTCATAAAAATTCTTTACAAGTTTAAATGTTTCTTATGTTGACAGTTATTATGACCGGATCCAGGAATTAAGGCATTGGGAAAGGAAAAGGTTGGGTCTTCCTTTGCAAGATGCCTCTTATTAAAATCATTCATAGAGCCAGTAGGAAACTATTTTCAAATCACATTAGTGTTTTGTGTGTGTGTATGTGTGTGTGTAGAGCAATAATAACAACAACAAAAAACATCAGAGGAAGAGTACAAGAAAATAAAAGAAGGACTCCATTCAACAGGAGTAGTGTCATTCTGGAAAATTCAGGAGAAGCCATTCATACAGAAAAGCTATTGTAAAGAATGTGAGGTCAGGGGTTTAGTATTTACTACAAGGCAGGCAGCATATGTATTATGGTAAAAGTCAAGTAAAATGTCATCAGCCTAATAGCAACCTCGTCTTTTTGTAATTTCATGCCATCTGAGGAGTGTATGCATCCATGTTTTTATCAGAGATATAATGATGTACTTTTTATTTTGATCTTATTACATTCTTATTTTAAAACTTTATAGCGTTTACATAGCCATCATAATGATAAAAATCATAATCATAATAATAGCTAAAACTTACATAGTTCTTACTATGTGCTTAAAGTATCAGTATTTCATATTCACAACTTTCAAGCTAAGTATTATTATTATTAACTCTATACACAAGAGGAAACTTTAAGTTAGCGGGTTGAAGTAACTAGTTTCATGATTATGAGATAGTAAAACAAGCATTCAAAGCCAGGAGACCACATATCTACATAATGGGTTTGTTCTTCACCATATTATGTTAGATATTTCTCATTTTAATATGTCATTTGCTAGTTGCTTTTTTAAAACCTATTTCTCAAATGTTAGAAAGAATAGTTGTTTCTTGCCATCCCTTTTAAGAAACCATACTGCTTTGAACATTTCACATATATGTTTGCTGCTTTTCGGTTATTTCCTCAGACTGTTGATTGAAAGTGGTATTCCTCACACAAAATGTATATACTTGTTTTACATATATTTTGATTATGTTTTATTTATTGCATATAACTATTAACCTATGTTCTTGTCAATACAGAATCAAGTATGTGTGCATGTACACACATAGTCATAGACACACATATTTCTTTCTAGTTGAATAGCATTGAGATAGGACCTCATTCGAGTAATCTATGTGAAGCTGAATGATTTTTAAATGTTTAAATAAATTTATTTCCTCACTTTGCTCATAATCTCTCTCCATACTGTTTTGTTAATGTTATTTTAGCTTTAGTAAGTCCATTTGCATCTGTAGTACAATTTACTAGGTTTAGTGACAGCAGCATTATTTTCATAGACACATAAATTAGGTACAGGGGTACAAAATGTTCAGTACATACAAGAAAAAGTCTGAAATTCAATTTGATTTGAACATTATCAACTGAGGCATGGGATATTTATCCGAATCTACTGTTAGGAGATATGATGGAGGATGATCATGACAGCTAGATCACAATCTAAAGTACCAACAGTTTTGAAGCTATTTGAATAGCTTGAAAACAAATCACACCTTACTGAGACTATTAGAGACACAATCACAGCTCAGGTCCTGATTGGAGAATCTGGCTGCATTGGGAAAGAGACTGATTTTAGATGAGAATCTGAATGGAAAGGACTTGTCCCCAACTCCATGGGTCCACGGTTCAACTGCGGGTTCATGAACTCGGGTGGAAAACATGCCCATCTTTATTCTCACTAACCTCAAACTGAAATTTAGTGTTTCTTCAGTTAAGTATTTAGGCAACAGCCACAGCAGCAATGTCAATATCTGAGACATCATCACTAACATAGTCCCAGTCATTTTTCTTTCACTTACAGCTGTAAATATCTCAAAATAGTATTTAAACTCAATGTAGTAATTATTAGGCCCACCACTAAGTCTTGTTTTTGTTTTTTAGTATATTAATACTTACATGCAATATATTACTGTTTCGATGGATCAAGTACTGATACACATATTCCAGATAAATCTATTCTTGACCCTAGATTTTTATTTGATAAATTTAAAAACAGTATTTTTGAGAAGAGGTCAGAGACCCTGAGGGTTAAGAGCCCCTGAGGTGAGTATGAATTAAATGATATTCAGGCAATGAGGGCCTGATCAGTTCGATGGTCAGAGATCATACAGTATAAAGAGGGTACAAGAGCTGGTTTTCTCTTTCACTGTATGCAGTCAATTCAGGGAGGGCATTTGGGGGTTTTAATTCATTTCAAAAAGACTAGATGCAATCTTATTTCATGCCCAGCTCCCAATGTCCAGGAGTGTTTTTAACAGAAATTTATTTACACAAAAGCAAATCATCACTTATTGTAGGTGCCAGTGAAAGCTCTTTGAAGTATATGATGGTAGATTTTGATCTTGAGAGCAATTTGACTATGAGATCATGTTTTACCTACTTGGTTGCAATATAAGATTTTGCTTTCTTGATATTAGAAAAAAATTTCTTCTTCTTTAACTGTAACTATTTCTTGTACTGCTTGTGTGAGAGGCAAAAAGTGTGAGCCTGCATGGGCCCTGCTGGGAATCCAATCTGTGTCTGCAATGTATTATAGGCCTGTCACCCCAAATCATTTGTTGTGAGGCATTTGTTGACTTATAGACATTTATCAAGGTCATGCTGCTATAAATGACCTCAGTTTTGAAAATGAGAACACTCTTCACAATAACTTTTTTTTTTTCTGAATAGTTTCTGCTAGCTTTATGTTACTGAGAAGCTAGCCACCAAACTTTAAGGACAACAAATTAAATCAGTCAAGAGTTCTGGCCAGAGAACTGTAGACATGTGTGAATCGGTCTCTGACACAATGCTGCATACAAGTATGAATGGGGTATCCCTTATGTGTAACATCAATCAGCAGGTTACAATGCCTAGGGGAAGTATATGAGGAAAAGGGAATTGGAAATAGAAGCAGCATAGGGTGTTTTCTAAGCAGAAATCATGATGACTAATTATAATACAAATACTTTTTTCTTGCCAATCAGCATAGATAGAAATCAGGACCTCTGAAAAACCTCAAATGATCACTTAAGATGAAATTATGTTACATTTTAATAACTTAGTTTATAGTTTCCTTAATGTCAGGGATACTTAACTGCTAGCCTTGTTATATTACTGAATTTTCTCTTTAAAGAACAAAGTTTTTTTTCTCTCATATTTAGTTTTCTCATTTAGGAAAATGATTGATAGTGAAAACACTGAGCCTCTTTCATCTGGCTATGTGATTTTGACAATAATCAATTAATTTATTGAAATCTATTCATTTTCAAGTATCCTCATTACACATAAGAAGGCATGGTTTCTGTTTCCAGGAATTCTCCCTCAAATTGGAAAAGAGTAATGTGAAAACCTTTTCAAAATACAATTTGGAAAAAATAAAATATGCTAAAATAGAAATTTACACTTCTGTGTCACCCTCACTCCGAACAATACCCTGCATTCAAAGGAAATGTTTCCTATCTTCAGGAGTTCTAAGAGGGTCTAGAAGACAAGATATAAACAAGACACAAGAAAATAAATATGTATAAAGCAAAATAAAATATACACAATTACTGCCACAAGAGATTGAAGAAGCTTAAAAAAAGGACCACACAAAAATCTCCCTAGTCATTGGGTTGACTTAATTTTGGAGACTAAGTCAATGGTATATTAAATATGTTAATGTATTATCATACCTCACGTTAAATATGATATGTATGCTGCCTAAATAACACACTGTTATGTTCTGTTGACTTTTAATTAAACATTAATCTCAATTTGCAGTTTATTTATTTTTTTTCACTCAGGACTTAATAATTTTTTGCCCCTTGTAAAGCTGTCAGGCCCCAGGCCTGGTGCTGCGGTGCTTGGCCGGTGAGCACCCAGCTGAGAGCACTGAGCTGTGTGGTCACGTGGTGGCCTTGGCGCAAGACTGAGATCTCGGAGACTGCACGTGGCTGTCAGCAAATGCAAGGATTCCCTAGGGCAGGAGGCTTGAACGGACATCACCTTGTGAGTGGACTATTGTACAGGTGGAGGAATGTGATGTTCAGGGAGATGGCCAAGCAATGGGGTTCACAGACAAGTGGGACATTGTTGAAAATTACAAAGCAAGAATCTAAAAATTGAGTCACAGACACATTTTCAGCCGCAAAAATTACAAATTATAAAACTGAGTATGCTTCATATCTACTTTTTAAAAATTAATGTAATCATAAAAACTATTTATCTGTAAAATATTCTCAGTATATATGTGTGGAATTACTCTTTCTCAAATGTGGCCCGGCCTTACTTTAAAAAACAAACAAAAAAAAATGACAATTTACTTTAGGCTTTAAAACGACTGAAGAAAATAGTTGAAACAGATGCTTTTTTTCTAAGATTAGAAGCAAGTCTATTTAATGTCACCTGATGTTAGTCATAAAAAATAATGAATTCTTCTTAATTGTATTAGTCCCTTTCTTCTCCCTTTTTCTCTCATGCCTCCCACATTGATTTCACTTACACAACATGTATGTTCAATATGGCGCTATTAGGGCTATAAAAATAACAATAAAGAATAAAGAGTCAATGCCAACAAGGATTTCATCTTCTAACAGTGAGGAGAGACAGGTTAAAATAACTAATAGTGTTCAGGAACAGTTACATATGGCAATACGGCTAGTGATTATTTGGATGGACCATTGCTTTCATCTGGGAAAGGTTACAGTTCTGGGAAGATTTCACAGACTCAACTATAAATGACAGAATATTGGAAATGGTGTCATACTTTTACTACAGAATTAAATTAATTTTAATATGCCCAAACATATCTTTTTGCATGTCACTAATATATACACCCACTGATAGACTAAGAAAATAAGTAAAAGTCTTAGCTACTCACCTTTTCTTCGGGCATTTAAGCTATACATCTATTTTATTTTACAAATGAATGAATACTTGGATTATGAACTACAATTTAATCTGTACACAAAATGCATTTTATATATTTTACTGATCAATGATATTTCTACTAGAAAAGCACTTCTATGCAACTAAAATTAAAGGAAAGCTTCCTTTGCATACTGAATTGCTTCAACTCACGACATTTCCATTTTTTCTAGGGAAGAAAAGTATTTCATCTTCTGAAAAAGCCCCTACATTTTCTTTTGACAAAGATAATTTGGATTTTGGCAAATCATATTTTAGATCAACTCATACATGCAAAGTAAGCCATATTGATCATTGTTATGCAGACTTCTTTCTAAGCTACACAATTTGAAAACATGACTCACAACTATGTATATTTTTTACAATTTCTCAACAAAACATGATATTTGTATTTAGTAAATTTTAGTCATTTTAAGTCCCTTCCCACCACCTCCTCTAGTGTATCCAAAGCTGCTTTGTTTATGGTATAACTTATCAGCAGTAATGCATAAATATTGCACTTATGCTTGCAGAGAAAGGAAGGAGAGACTGGAAAGCAATAAGGCGGGGAAACCCATTTTTCTCTGAGAAACTAGTTGTACAATTTTATTCTATTGATTGACTGGTGATAAGTAATCTGTTTTAATACCTCAGTACTCCAAATCCTATATTGCTTGTTGGTCAATAGGCCATGACTTCTGAAATCCAACATGACCAAGAGAAAAACTAAAAAATTAGTGTGCTGATTATTTGACCTACACAAATATGAAATTAGACTGCTTTGTTCTAGACTGATACAGATGGCCTTATTTCAAATCCTTTAATACCATTAAATAACATCTCATTTCAGATAGTTTGTGCTGCCTATCAAAAGGTCTCCCCATTTATTTTTTTCCCCGAGAGACCTCAGCTACATTCAAAAGGTAATACTTCTCTGAAAGCTCCATCAATGGACTCAGGGTAGAAGGTACTTGTATCAAGCTTCAGAGGATAATTTTGATTGACATTCACCAACACTAGCGGTCCCCGTTTACAACTCCAAGCAATGACGGACAGGTGGGGTCTTTTGCATAGGTTCTCTTGCTCTTTAAAAGAAGGCAGCAAAAAAAGAGGCTTTTTTATTCACTGGATATCACAAGCCCCACCTTGAGGGAGGTATCCAAACATGGAGGAGTATAAAACCAAGAGAAACTCAGAAAATAGAGTTGGAGCCTGGACTAGACTTATGGTGGTCTTTGCATGTGCAAAAGCAAAATTCTTTACTTTGAAGTTGCATTTTCTGTTTCTTGCAGTTTTAATATTCCTAACTGTTATACATAAAATGTATGCTCATATACAGTCAATTATATGACTGTATACATAAAATGTATGCTCATATACAGTCAATTATATGTTAGAATCAGATGAAGAAGTAGGAAAATCCTCAGTCACTCCTTGGGACTGATTAACATATATGTGTTGGGTAGGATATGGGGAGTGTGCAAGGGAAGGGGTCAGGGGAACCTGGGGGAAATTTTATTAGAAGCATAAACATTGCCGTAAACCCACTAGTGGTCATTCACAATGAACCCAGTTATTCTCTCTCTCTCTCTCTCTCTCTCTCTGTCTCTCTCTTTTCTTACTTTCTCTCTCTCCCTCTTCAAATACATACACACACACACACACACACACGGATTTGCATATATAGTTGTGTGTGTACATGTAGCTGTGTAATGAATTTACACATACCTCATGGACAAATAGGGCATATTTTATTTTAGAAGATAAGCATTTTTCGGGGAACAGTGTGCAATAGTATTTCTAAGAACTGCATGAAATAGAGAAATAATAGTTTTAACTCTGGTTAGTAACCCAATGGAAAAAGAAAAAGAATGCCCAACTATAAATGAAAACAGAAATGTTATCTGTATAGTTGAAAAACTTTTACAAACATTGTCTAAATTATAAAGTAAATAAGAAGACATGTCTAAAATGAAGAGAATGAAACTTAATACCTGTATATACTTCTGATTTTATGTTTTGGAAAAAAAATCTGCTGTTTATATCAGATATTAAAGTAGAGTCAATGCCCATTTCCAACTAATTTTAGTTATTCAAATTTTCCATTGTATTGGCTTTTATTTTTTATAATTCTTTAACTTTTATTATCTGCAGAACATACAGAGTAGTATTATTTCACAATAGAAAAATCCATTTTGTAAAAATAACAGCCCCTCCCCCCCCAGGAAAATAGTATTTTTTAATTATCTAGTACATTTTATGTAATATCCTTAATTATTGAATAGCTCATGCATCACACTGTATATTACCCTGGGTGGGATTTCCTTATACATGTGGATGCACATAGATCTGCATTAGAAAGATCTGTTAGGATCGTGTTTGAGAGTACCAGTACCAGAGTATCCTGCATGCTCAATCCTGACTCTCCCACTTCGATGTTTTATGGGCAAATTTTGCCCATAATCTCAGTATTATCATCTGTGAAATGGGAGTAGTAATAATACTTTCCTAGCAGGCTTGCAGGGAGCGTTGAATGATTAATATATGAGCTTTGACATTTCTTAGCAAAGAATAAGTGTTCAATAGTACTATTGTTTCAGGCTTTGTTTTAATTGATGTTATTATTATTACCTTATTAAAAATAAAAGTGTTTTTGAAAGACACAAAATTCATACTTGCAACTGTTCTATTTGTGTAGCTTCTTCTATTTGAAATATTTAATGCAGAATAATACATCATTGACATTCACAGCTATTTCTATCCTCTCCACTCTTTCATACTATTTACCCTTATTTCAAAGTAATTTTACACATTTTACTGTATCTGCCTAACATGGTTGTTTATATCTTGAATAGGGTTTTCCTAAATATATAGAATCTATCTTATAATAAACATGTTGCTTTTAACTTCTGTTACATATAATTTTCTCTTATTATCCATATTAGAGCAATTTACTCCATGATCTAACTAATGTAAAACTGGTCACGAAGAACATAACAGAATCAAATGCCTTGAATTTAGGTGAGAGCAAAGCAGTCAGTTGATGACACAAGAAACTCCAGACAATAGTTGCCATCCTTCACCTGAAACAACACCTTGCTTACAGAATATTATGAGATCCATTACACGTCTCCTTATAGCATGAATACTTTATATTTTTTTGTATTAAGTCAAAAGTAAAAATTTACCAAATATGTTCCATGGAAATATTTAAAAAACCCGGAAGTTTGTATCACATAAATGTCTAGTACAAGCTTGGGACCAATTTTAATTTTCATTTAAAAAACAAATCACCATCATCAGGACACCAGCATTTCCTGAAAGGATACTTCAAATGATAAAATCGTGATTGGTTCTGCTTATTTCAGTATGGATAATTGCATACATATTCATATATTTTAAAGCAGGTTTTTTATTCTATGTCATCTGACTCACTATTTGCATAAAGGTATCTTCTATATTAAAGTCATCTGTTAGATAGGCTGAAAATACGGAATTCTGTTTATTGTTTAAATGTCTTCTTGTGTTTCTTTCTCTATATTCCCCTTTACTCACTAACACCCTGACGTTTCAAGATAGAAACTATAGAATAAGTCATTCTCTTTTCATTGCACTCATGACTTTCCATTCCTGTTACTAAAACTTAAAGAAATACTCCACATATTGTCCAAATATATTTATGTCTAAGTTTTAAAAATACTTTTATTTAATTTCAACTTTATTTTCCCATTGTACAAATAGCACCCTCTTCGTATTGGGAACATATTATTCATCATATTTTTTGCTAATAAGTGGAATTCACTTTTAGATTCAAGACTAAATTTTTAGTTTAAGAAGCAAATCACTAAATTTTAAAGTAACTGGATGTTGGTTACCTGAACTCTGCTAGCAGTTTCTTTAATCCAAAGGCAACCTATACATGAATAACATATGAACAGTAATTTTAAAAATAAAAGAAGCAAATTATGACATGAGGCATCTGTTTTTGCCCCTGACACTATACTAATTCTATGGTATTAACTTTGTAATTATTTTATTTGGATTTAAGTGAATTATAAATATGATTGTTTTAGATACTATTTAAACTTTTTGCCCACTTATAGAATATATGTTTCAACATTTTTCTTAAACTTAAAATAAAAATAATACTTTTATTTGTCTGAATCATTTTATTTTACTGAAATGGACTGAATTGTGCCACCCACCCCAACCCCCATAGTTCATGTGTTAAAGCCCTAAACCCAACACCTCCAAATGTGACTATGAGAAATTAAGGTCTTTAAATAGCTAATTAAATTAAAATAAAGCCTTTAGGGTTGTTCTAAATCCAGAGTCACTGTTGTCCCCTGATAAGCAGAGGAAATTTCGACGTGAACAGAGGCAGCAGGTATGGCCAAGCACCGAGAACAGACTATGTGAGGATGCAGGGAGAGAAGGGCACCCTCTGCAATGCAAGGCAGAGGTCTTGGAAAACAGGAAACCTCTAGAACAGTGAGAAAATACATTTCTGTTGCTTAGGCCACCTGGTACATGGTACTTTGTTGTGACCACGCTGGCAACTGATGTGACTACCTAAGTAAAAGTGAAAAAAGTATGCATAATAAAACTATGTCGGCATGACTTGACTTTTAAATTTGTTAATGGTGTTTTCTTTCATTAAAGAATGTGTAATTTTATTGAATATTCATTTTATATCACTATTTTAATGTGGCCCAATGTATTTCTTTTATTTATTTATTTTTTTCATATGGAGTTTGAAGCTTCTGCTGTTTTGAGAATTCTTTCCTTTCCAAAGTTGCTAGGAACAGGGTATATTCTGATTAAACTAATGAGTTTAATCCTTGCTCAAACTGAAACTCTTATCAAAAATTACAAAATGGCTCTAAATTTTATAAAGAAAGAATGATTTTTCACAATTGACTATATAATTCAAGTCCATAATATCAGAATTTTTATTCACTACTTTACAAAATATATTCTCACGTCATATGAACACCTCAAGCAGGAAATAAACACAATGTCCATCCTAACTCCTTATGTAGGGTGAGAAACCAAATAACACTACAGTTTAACCTTGAACAGCACAGGGGTTAGGAGCACAGAATCCCCTGTACAGCCACTAATTTACACATGACTTTTGATTAACTCAAGACTTAATTACTAATAACCTACAGTTGGCCAGAAATCATACCGATAACATAAACAATTGATTAACATATATTTTATGTCTTATGTATTATATACTGTATTCTTACAATAAAGAAAGCTAAAGAAAATAAATGTTATTTTAAAAATATAAGGAAGAAAAAAATACATTTACAGAATTTGTTGGAAAAAAACCTGCTTATAAATGGACAGTTCACATCCATGTTGTTCAAAAGTCAACTGTACTTACAGTTCTAGAAATTCTGTGTGTATAGTCTCATTAATTAAGTTTTGTCTTTTGTCATGACTAGGATATATTATAGTTTGTGTATTTTCATTTGATAAATGCAGTTTCTCATCACCCTATTTTGGCATTTATTGCCCGAAAAAGAAAAAAGTCACATCGATAAAACTCATCCTGTGCCTCCGCTTCCAGTTGTGCCAGGGAAGTCTCCAAAATGTGTTGCTTCACTTTATTTTTTATGAGCAAGATGGGAACACTGATTAGCTTGTTACCTCACCCTTATCTACCTGCTCACAAATCTTCCTTCTATTCAAAATTAAAACTTAACAGGTGAGGAAATAGAAATCTATAGCAGTGAAGCATTTTATCTTTCTCGATTGATGTTGTACAAAATCATAGCACTAAAGTCGTAAAATCAGAAATATTCATCAAAAAGAATTCCCTTGGGACTTTTAAAGTGCATGTGTATATCCTTTGGAATCTGTAGCCATAGTTATAAATAGTTAGAGCCTCAAAAAGGAAAGATAATAGTAGCTAATATGTATTGAGAATATGTTATACAAGGTACTGTATTATGTACATTGGATGCATTATTTCAATTATTCCTACTTATAATAGTAGCTAAGCAATACCTGTGAGCAATCATTTAACTTGTTATCATGTGCCAAATATTATGCTATGCATATACCACATATTTTCTATTAAAGTTTATATTTAGGGTAAAAACATGGGCTTTTATGTGAAAAGAGTGAAAGGGAGTCCATTTGAATATTTTCACATAATACTATAATACAAATCATAACAAAATAATTATTATAATTAAATTTTGTTGAACTTCCCATATACTTAAAAAGTTCTTACCACATATTCTCTGTAATTTTTACTCTTTAGAACTATGCTTAAAATTAATACACATGTTTTGTTTGTCAATAAATTCTGACTGAAATCTGGGCACAATTCTGTTTTAAACTTGAGACTTGCAATATAATTTTTGTTGTTATTAATTCTCACCCAAGGACATTTTTCCATTTGTTTTTACAGAGAGTGGAAGGGAGGGAGGGTGAGAGAGAGAGAGAGAGACATCAATGTGATAGAGACACGTTGATTGGTTTCCTCTTGGGCTGGGGCATTAAACCTTGCAATCCAGGTATGTGCCCTTTACTGGGAATTGAACCTGCAACCTTATGGTGTAAGGGCTGATGCTCTAACCACTGAGTTACACCATCCAGGGCAGAATACAATTTTTAATGTGTAGATTGCATGGCACACAAATATATTAAATATAAATATGTTTATGTGTATCATTTTTACTATTTTTGTTACTATTTTCAATAACTCAGGCACACACATATCCTTATTCATATGCATATTCAGGTTATGTATTCGATATGCATAAAAAGGCAATACGCACACAAGTCTGTGGGTCATCTGTAGGATGAACGCTTTGGAACACTAATAAGAGTCTTTCAGTCTAGAGAAAAACCTACATGGAATATTCTAGTAAGAGTTAGTTAATTTACTTGTAAATTTTACCATCTTACTACTCAAAAGTGAATTTACCTGATAAATTGGAATGTAATTCAGAAGCAAGATTTTAAAGTTATATACATCTGTAATTTTCATTTCTTGGGCTAAATTTTAGGTGCCTTTTCAAAATAAGATTTAATCAAAACAAAGAGCCAAACTAAGATTTTATGGTATATTTTATGAAAACCAAGATGAAGGAATCATTTAAGACTCATATTTATTTTAACTTAGTAAAAGTGTAAATTTAGAGATTATGAGAATTGTACCAATTTCTGAGTCGTAATATCCTGCAGTCTCTCAAGATAAAACCCTTCCTTGAAAAACAGCTACATTTAAAAAAGCACTAAAACTAAGAATCCATTCACATTTTATGTTTTAGTAAGCTCAATCATGTTTAGAAATAGAAAGAATACAAAAATTACTTTAGCCATAAGAGAAGAGATATATTTAAAATTCGTTTTTCATCAGGGAAGTTGAACATTGGGGTCTGCATTAACAAATTTAAAATCAGTGTCAGAAGATTTGAAATCAGGTGTTAAAAAATATTGTTTTTTAATCCCTTAAATCATTTATTTTTATCCCTTCATTTCAATAATTATGAAATTAGCCCAAACTCATTCACGTTGTTGAATAACTGTAAAGGTGGTGAGAGTCCTTTATTGCATGGCTCCATCAAAGACATAGAAAGAGCAATACAGACCAGATTTACCGAGGCTGGTGACAAGCTGTGACACTTAATAGAAGTTGTTTGAAGACTCAAAGGCCAATCTAGATGAAGAGAAATTACATCTAGTTTTTGCCCACTTGGCTCTTTTTATCATGACAAAGCAGTGCATTGCAAAGCAAATATTTTTAATACTTAAAATTAATAGGTGTCATAATGAAATGTGGAGAAATATAAAAATATTGTTTTTCTTTTCTTCAATATGACAACAACTGTTCCTGGAATTGATTAGGGAATATGGACCATATTTGTTCCATGTCATTGTTATATATGTAACTCAAACTTAGGTTATATTAACTAAGCTTTAAGTGTTCTGAAATTGAATTATTTTTATTTTTTATTTATTTATTTATTTATTTATTTATTTATTTATTTATTTATTTATTTATTTATTTTAAATAGGTTTTTATTGATTTTAGAGAGAGAGAAAGGGAGAGAAAGAGAGAGACAGAAACATTGATGAGAGAGAAACATTGATCTGCCTCCTCCCACATGCCTCCCCTTCCCCCGGTGAGGATCAAGTCTGAAACCTTGGGCATGCGCCCTGACCAGAAATTGAACCAACGACCTCTTGGTGCATGGGTCGAAGCTCAACCACTAAGCCACACCGGCCGGGCTGAAATTAAATTATTTTTAAAAAACATCATTGTAGTTTCTTACTGCATTTGAATAATTACCTTTATCTATAAAGTATAATCAACATCTGTGGACAATAAGACATTAAAGAAAGAATTCTGGGGATGGTTAATAAAAATATTTCACAATACCCCTAGCCAGTTTGCTAAGTGGTTAGAGCATCAGCCACAGACCAGAGAGTCCGGGTTCAGTTCCCACTAAGGGCACATACCTCGGTTGCAGTTTGTCTCCAGCCCAGATGGGGTTGTGTGAGTGGCAACCAGTTGATGTGTCTCTCTCACATCAATGTTTCTCTCTTCACCCCTCTCTTTCTCTCACTCTATCTGAAGATAAATGCAAAAAATGTCCTCAGGTGAGGATTAAAAAAAATTCACAATATATCTTAAATCTGACTATGAATAAAAGTTTGAGGTATGGGAGGATAACGATAAATCAGTCAAAAAGTAGCATAAGATATGGCTATCAGCTCAAAATGTCTTGAAGTAGTATTTGTTATAGGGTATCTGTTTGTTTGTTTTTCTTTATTGGTTTTAGAGAGAGAGGAAGGGAAAGGAAGAGAGAGATAGAAACATTAATGAGAGAGAACATCTATTGGCCGTCTCTTGTATGGCCCCTACTGGGGATCGGGCCCACAACCTGGGCATATGTTCTGACTGGGAATTGAACCCGCGACGTCTTGGTGCACGGGCTGATGCTCAACCACTGAGCCACACTAGCCAGGCTAGGGTATCTGTTTTATCATAAACAACTATTGCTGTCAAAAGAAGTAGTAGTACATCTATTTCTTACAACCCATGCTCTCAATGGATGACTTGTAATTTGAAACACACCATGTATAAATATAAACTGCAGGACTCATTCACTCACCATGTGCAGAAATAAGCATGCCTTCTCTGTAAATGAACATTAACACTAGAACAAGTGCTACATCTGAGCAAATGATGATGATGATGATGATGATGGTAGTGGTGATGATGATGATAGGAGATCCCAGCACTTTCTTCAACATGTTCTACTAGAGTTAACTTGGGCGATGAAGGTCCTAGCTTGTTTAGTAGAAATCCTGCATCACTGAGTATATCCTTTGAAGGCAGCATGGCTAGGACAGGCCATTCTGCTTAGAGATTTTATTTCTACATCTGGTACTACTCTGCTTTAACTAGTGACTTTCACGACAAATAGATTCTCTGAAAAATACCAGAAGCTCCGATAAAATAAAAATTTTAAAATAATAATAATAAATATTAGTAAAGTAGTAATTATGATGTATTAGCTCCTGTTGTAACACTTTTTTTTTATTGTCGACACTGTTATAGTGTCCTCCCTTTTCTCCCCTTGACTTTAATAATTTGTTTGAATCTCACAACAGCCCTATGGGTTAGGTTACAGATATCATTCCCCTTTCATAGATGAGAAAATGGAGGTAAGCTAAGATTAAATCACTTGTCTAAGATTGGGAAACTCAGTATACAGCCATAATTTCAATTCAAAGTACAAGATTTTAATGTATATACTCTTGTTCCCTTAGCCTTAATATTGTGCTGCAGCTGCAGTAGCAGACTGACCCTGACAACCACCAGTTGGACAATAGATTCTAAAATCTGCTTCCCCACAATCACCAGCAAGCCTCTCCAGACACCTCTGCCAAAGCAGATCCTGCTTCCCTGAAACAATAACCCGTATTCTCCGCCATTTACTCGCAGTGACAGGCACCCTGGCTCAAACTGAGCTAGTGTCTCTGCTGTCAGCCACTGCTCATGGCAGACCCCAGAACGTTCTTCAACCCGTTCCACTGGAGTAGACCTGGGCCACAAAGGTGCTGGCTTGTTTGGTAGAAATCTTGCATCACTGATTGTATCCTGGGAAAGCAAGGCGGCTAAGACAGGCCACTCTGCCGAGATTTTATCTCTGAGACATCTGGTATGACTCTGATCTGGCCAGTGACTTTCATGACAAACAGATGCTCTGGTAAACTACCCAAGTAAGGCTGACCAATATAAGAATCCCTCCCTAATCCTGGCAATGAGTGAGCAGCACACCAAGTTAGGTAGATATTAGAATTTAGAGAACAGACCGATGGTTGACAGAAGAGAGAGGTATTGGGAAACTGAGCAACAAAAGGTAAAGGGATTGAGAATTACAGATTGGTGGGTCCAAAACAGTCATAGGAATAGAAAATATAGCATAGGAAAAATAGTTAATAATATTGTGTGGTGTCAAGTGGGTATAGTTCAGGGGGAACACTTTGTAAAGTATGATTGCTTTACCACTATGCTCTACACCTGAAACTAATACAAAATAATATTGAATGTAACTGTAATTGAAAAGAAAAAATTTTTAATATTACAGAAATTGACCTTGCAGAAATAGAGACTGTCTTTTGTCTAATGGTGGTCATGTGGGAACCTGAACATAAAAATATGGGAAAAGGGACATTTCACTTATAAATGGATGAGAAGAAAGACTATTGACTTCATTGGCAAACAACAAGTGTTAGAACAGTACCACAGTCCTTACTATTGGAAGGAGATACATATTGAAACTACAAATAAAGTAAATGATAACAGTAATGCAAAAGCAAAGTTACTTTTTATTTAATTGGATGAAGCAAAGAAATAAGGTCGATGAAAATGCTGGTGTGACATTCAAGATCTGAGCTTTGTTGGTTTTGCCAGCACGTTACATTCTATAGAAGATTTGTTGGCTCAACCACCTGGTGTGACTACTGAACCTGTGTCAGCCAGAAGGATGGAAAAATGAATCAAATAAATGAGACAATGTAGATAGTGTTCAAATGAGCATCTAACTCTCCCTTTTTGCGAAATGCTGAGTTATACAAATGACAAGACACAAATCACCCGACTCTGTTCAAAGAGAAGAAGGAGAACATAAGGCATTTTAGAAATATTTCCAGCCATAACTTCCTTTTTCGTCAGATTTGGCCCTTGAAAGGATAAATTTATGTTATCTGAAAATTCTCTTATGTTGCAATATCTGCTTTCTTAAATATAATATACATATTAATTAGTATTCAACAATATCAGAATTCTTTCTAGTTTTGATCTCAATATACATAATTCCAGCTGGATTTTGTAACATGTACCCCGCCCTCTAGATGTGTAGTTAGCTTCCTGTCCTATTTTTGAAAAGGAATTAAGTTTGCTTTCCAAAGAGGAGAGGTAATAGTAGCTGTGGGCGTCATTATTTAAAGAAACCAGAGTAAGCTAAACTGCAGCAAAACAAATGTACATCATTCACATCTCTTTGAGTGAGTTTATAAGGTCTTTGAGTGGATCGCCAAAAATACTAAACAGCACAAGTCACAGAGAAAGTTATCTAAATATTTTTACTTCAATGTTCTCAAAACTTTGTTATTTAAAATAGCTGGCAAAAAAAAAAAAAAAGAAAGAAATAAAAGCGACAACAAAAAATAAAAAACGAATCACACAGATGGACATGATATATATTTTATCCATATTTACAGACACATATTTACACATTTACAACATGTGTAAATATTTATCTGTACTTAAACATTCATAGGTTTTACTCACCCAAAGAAATGTTGGCATACCAACTAAAGGCTGGAAACATCTGCAGCGCAATATAAGTTGAACAAGACGCGTAAGTAGAATTTAACTGATGTTTTAGGCTCCAAGACTTTTATGACTAGTTTCAAATATTACTTCCAGAAGATGGTGGTTCAAACTTAGTGAAAATTATTCTTTGGTGAAACGACATGTGATAATTTCTGGTGCCATAAAATTTTAATTCAAATTTTATGTTTTAGGAATTTTTAATTTTTCTACTAATTTTCTATGAACAAATTAAGACATGGTAAATTACTACAAAATATTTCATTATATTGAAGTGATAAAGAATATTTTTTGTATAGATTGTTTTATTTAGTGTGTGTCTGCTTTAAATCTAAAAGAACAAGAAAATAAATATGTTGATTATATTATCTCATAAATCTTAAAGGATGCAATTTTAATTATACATTTCATCATGAAACAAATAGTTACAAAATACTTTGGATCTAGTTACATATTCTGTATATAATCAATCTTTTAAACATTTTTATTTATTGATTTGAGAGAGAGAAATAGAAAGAGAGAGAAACATCAATTTGTTGTTCCACTTATTTATGCATTCATTGGTTGATTCTCTTATGTACCACGACCAGCCAGGGATCGAACCTGCAACCTTGGCATATCAGGACAATCTTCTAACAAACTGAGCTACCCAGCCAGGGCTATGATCATTTTTAAAGTATATTCATGATGTTATGAAAGCATGATATTACAGGTAAAGAAAAAGTAAGCAATGATCTTTCACCTACTAAATAGTATTCAGTGGTTTGTAGAACAGTTTAATGTTTAAAAATGTGGAGTTTTGACTTAGATAAACTAAGTTCAATTCTTAGCTCTGTTAATAGTCAACTAATGTGTGGCTTCTCTAAGATGCTTTATGTGTAAAATAGGCACAATAAGACCACTTTATGCACATCAGAAATGACCTCTTCTGTGACTGGGGCTGGATAATCGAGGTTTGTGCCTGCTGTTACGATGTCCTGTTTGGTTTCTCAGATTTGAACCAGGTTTCTAACAAGGGGTTATTAACAACAACTGTAATAAAATAATCTGGAATGGTTTGGTAGACTCGCCTAGTGATTTGGGAGGCAAATGTAGCTAGAACAGTTCTTAACTTACTGCATGGCTAAATGCGAATGATGGCCCACAGTAACCGTCTTTTTTCCTGAACTTTCTAAATGCTCTGTGCTTTAAGACACCATGGAGGACACACCATTTTAAAAAAATACACTAGGGTAGGCTTCCCTCTCATCTCCAATGATGATAAGCTGGTACCTGATGACCCTGTAGACAGTTATCTGCACCCACGCACCACAATTCCAGGTAAACCCAGCAGCCAGGCTGCCCACTGGAGTGGTTATTGGGAAAAATGTGAAATGATAGATTACTCAAAATAGGCAAAGAAAATGGAGGCTGAATCTCAAAGTAGAGATACCGAAAAACCAATTTATTTTGTGCAGAACAGCTAGATTTTATGATAAATATATCCCTTTTACATTGTTTTGATCATTTATTTTATTATTTAAATCTATATTTATTTTATTGCTTGGTTACACATTAAAAAATTAAAATAAACCATTTGGCATAAATTATTTAGATATGTGCACATTTACTGAAAATTAAGCATTACATTCCTGTTTATGAAAAATAGTGATGAATATAAAACTTGTACAAAATATTTGTCCAATGTCTTTGATAATATACTTGATGATAATTTAACATGGAACTTAGGGGAAAAAAATGCGTAAGAGGCATTTATATCTACTTAGGAGATACCAGTTAGTTTTAAGACAATTACGCCCCAAGGCTACATTGCAAGTACATGGCCACAAAAGATGCATTTATAAATAGCTTTGTGAAAAAGACTTCATTTCACCAGATAATTATTTCTTCTAATTTAAACTTAATCTTTGTATTTTATGATTTCTGATACTTGTACAAATGGTGAAATAATGTTAGTTATTACTGACTCCATGATAGGAAAAGATCTGACCAGTTCAACATGCAAGTGTATCCCACACATGAGCATGGCTCTGAGAGTGTGTCCCTTGAATGTCAAGCCCCAAACACCCCACTTGCCTCATCCTTGAGCCAGTACTTATTGCTTTCTTGTTTGTTTGTTTTATATAAATTTTTTTCTCTATTGATTTTAGAGGGAAAGGGAGAGGGAGGGAGAGATTGAAGCATTGATGAGAGAGGACATTGATTGGCTGCCTCCTGCATGCCTCTTACTAGGTGTTTGGCCCACAACCTGGGCATGTGCCCTGACTGGGAATCAAACCAGCAACCTCTTGGTGCATGGATCGACACTCAACCACTGAGTCACACTGGCTGGGCAAGCCGGTACTGGTTGTTAATATGCTTCAAATAGAAACTTTGCTAATTCCGATTAATTCATTTTTTTCATCCAGTCTATGGTATTAATAAAAACTTTCAAAAATTCAATCAGTCATAGGTAACATATCCAATGTTATTGAAAATTCAGTTAAAAAATTCATCATGAACTATAAAAGTATTTGTTTCGACAACAATAATACAAATACAAATTTTTGTAAATTATAATGTTGGGGGAAAGGCAATGTTCTTAATGAATTAAGAATAAAATTAGAATTGGTTGTGGTGCATACATAATTTATAATCAGGTCTACATAAACTACAATATTCTACAATTCAAATAAAAGCTACCATTACTATTAAAATGGGCTTAATATATAAACCGGGTTACTGACTACATTTTTATTATGTAGTAACCAAGGTGATGTTCAAGTTAATTATGAGTATAAAAAAAGAATGAAAAATTTAAAACTTCAGCATAACAGCAAGAACATTTTCTCCTTGACTCTATCAAAATGATTTTAAAATGCCTTTTACTTTAAAATAAAATAAATTTATTTTTTTAAAAGATTATATGAGAAAAATGTAGCAAGTAGCACAGACAAACTAATGTATTTGTTATTTTAGTTGCTGCAGAAAATATTACCACAAAACTTAGGACAAAACCATATACATTTTATAGCTCATGGTTTCTTTCTTTTTTTTCATTGTGGTATACTTGATATGTAACATTATATCAGTTTCAGGGGCTACAACTTAATGATTCTATTTTTGTACATATTGTAAAGCAATCACCACAATGATTCTAGTTAACATCGGTCACATTCACCATTTCTTTGGGTTGGGCGTCTAGGCATAGATTCCATCGGCTCCCTTTCATGCTACAATCAAGATGTTAGCAATGCTGTCTTATTTTCAGACCAAGACTGGAGATGATCTATTTCTAAGCTCGTGCACTTTGAGGCACAAGTAAGCTGCCTGAGGGTCACTAGCCCGATGGCCGCAGTTTCCACTGGCTTTAGCTGCAGCCAACGTTGGCTCATGGCCACGCGGGCCTGGAGCACGGCAGCTTGTTCCATCAACGCAGGAAAGCCGCCAGGCGGCAGAGCCAGCTAGCAGATGCAAGGCACAACCTATCTAACTAACCATGGAAACTACATTCCAAAACTTCTGCTTAAATATGTTCCTATGAAACAGAGAGAAAGGATTCCACGTAAGGTGTGAGTTTCGGTCTGTGGGAATGACGGAGATAACTTGGAGTCTGTCTGCCACAGTAGAACCCCATTCTAGTTAAGGATTTGCTTAAGTCATGAAAATCAGAAAAGAAAAAAAGCAAATAACAAGGGTTAAAAGAAAACATAAATAGAAGGTCAGCAGAAAAAGACAATAGAAAAATAAAATGAAAAGAGTAAGGGCAAATGAGAAGAAAAAAAGAGAAATAAAAAAATAATAAATGGAATAAAGTAGAATTAAAGGTAAGTTAAAAAAAAAAGAATGAATCACTAAATTTTAGTCTACAATTGGGGCTGAAATAGCATGCATTGAGAAATAGGATATTCATCTTTCAAGGTCATGGATTAGTCACCAAAAAACTCAATCAGTTCTCACTCAAAAGGGGAGAAACTGTGGAGAATATTTTCTAATTGAGCAAATATTTTTCTACTTGAACAACAATGGAGAAGTAAGTGTATATTTTATACTCATCAGAACAATTTTTTAAAAAAAGGCTCTCACGCACGGTTACATGAATAGTAAATTTTTTCAAGTCTGTGATTTTTCCTTCTTTGCTCCTAGCTCAGCCTCAGAATTTCATGTATTGGAAGTGCTGCATTGTTGGACATCTAGACATGCTTTTCCTCAATATTTCTATTACATAGTTCTTTGCTAATAATTTATTTGTTCTGTGTAGCTTTGGAAGAGATATGCTAAGCCTCATTCCCTCATGTAAAAGTATGAAAATCAGGAATTATTCAGATATTATGAGCATTAACAATAAATCTGCTTAGCATTTTGCTAAACACTTAAGTGATGTCCACTAAATATTTGTTGAATGAATGAATTAGTATTATATAAACCCCAACTCAACCTGAATTAGAAGGAGGAACCTGTTTTTTGAAATTTGAGTCTTGGTATCAAAGTCAATTTTCAGTTGTGAAAAATGTGTTGTTTTTTGATTTGTTCAATTTTCTTTCAGTGTATACTGAAGACTTTGGAAAGGGTACTGAGAGATTTCCAGGTCCTTCATTAACTCAACATTTATTTATTGGGGGCCCTATATACAAGACCTTTTCTTGGTTTGGAGGATAAAGCAGAGAAGAAGGTGAAAGTATGCCCTGTGGAGGTGACATCGCTGCACATGGGTTAGGCATGTATGGGTTAGACTTATATCTGCATATTCTAGTTGAAATTATCTTTATAAATTTATCTGTAGTATTGCAATTATCTATATCAATAATTATTAACCTTAATAAGTAGCTTTATGCCATATTGGCTATATAAATACTTAGTTTGATTTATGATATGTATTGCTATTTATTTCTGATGGCCTCAGAATTTCTTTATTCATATACCCTTATGCATTGCTTCTTAATTTTTGCAGAATTAAAATAGATTAGATGTAAAGTTTGGCCAAAACAATACAGGTAGACATGATATTAAAAATATAAGTCTCACAAAGGCAAATGACACAAAACAGAAAAAGAATAAATGGTATGCCAGCAATTTTTCCTCTTCAATTAGTCAGGCTCACAACAGGCTTGAAAAATATATCTATTACCTAAGACACATTATCCATCTGGCTACGACCTAACATAGATGGGCCATTCTTTGCCTTATAGCACTTTTACCATATAAACCTAAAGGTATAAAATAAAATTCTGAACACACAAGGTTAAAGAAAAGCAGAGTCAGGTTTTATCTTCTGCAATCATGTTAAATGGTCAAAGTGAGGGACAAAAAGTAATATCCATGTTTTGTAAAATATAAGGGAAATGTGAACCAGAATGTCAAGAATGATGAATACAATAGAAATCCTCTCACAGAAAGATGTTTGTCTACACGGCATTTTCAACAAATAAATCACATTTTTTTTTTTTTTTGCTCTTAGACCGTGTGGTGAGTCAATAATTTTCAGGAACACTTATTTGACCATTTGAGATGTTGTGACCACATATGTAACTGGATTTGATTGTTTGAAAATAAAGATATTTTTAAACATTTATAACAAAAAAATATATATATATATATGTATATATATATATATAATTTCAGTGTATTAGTGAGACATGGGCAATGTAATACAATTTGTGCTGATGCTTTGCCTTCCTATCCCTGTGTATTAAAAACTCCCTGGTTAATTCAATAAATATATAAAAAATAATTTGTTTTAATAACCAGAGTAATCACCAAGGAGAATCTGAAAGTCTGAACAACATAACAATCTAAAAGGCCTTCGACTGCTCCTCGAGTTACCATTAAACCCACCAGGTAGGTCAGAGAAACCAGTGAAGCTGGTTGACTGTGAGGAACATTGAACTAGAGGTACAGTCAGCAGTGCAGTGAGACATGAGCCTGTTTGCCTCTAACACTGAGCTCGCTCTCTGACACTCAACCATACCCCTCCTGCATTTGGGTCTCATGACACATCCCAATATGCTTATACTTTCCTTTTGCCACTTAAGTCTGGCTGTTTAGATGCCTTTACCCTACATCCAAAAGAATGCTTAAAATAGTAGGTTTTATTAATATTTTATTAGATGGTCTGATATTATTTTTTAAAGTAACTCAGACCCGGCTGGCGTGGCTCAGTGACTGAGCATCGACCCATGCACCATAAGGTCACTGGTTTGATTCCCGGTCAGGGCACAGGCCCAGGTTTGTAGGCCTGATCCCCAATGGGGGTGTACAGGAAGCAGCCAATCGATGTTCTCTCTCATTAATGTTTCCATCTCCCTTGCCCTTCCTCTCTCTCTAAAATTAAGAAAGAAAAATTTTAAATAACTCAGAAACAGAACTAAAATTAATAATATAAATGCCAATTCATATGTCTAAATATAAATTTTGCATAATATGAATGAAATATAAAATTACTTTAATAATAGTATAATATCAGACAATATTTTATATTAAGTACACAATACAAGATATACAAATAAATTTGGTATAAGTTTGGGTTTGAGATTCTTTATAGTTGTATATTCTGAGGAAGACTGCTATCAAAATAATAACTATTAATGGGTTTCTAGAGAACAATGCTTTGTTAAATAAGAATAGCAAAAGTGGGCATCCCTCTCTTGTTCCTGTTCTTAAGGGAAATGCTTTTAGATTTTGCACATTGAGTGTGATGTTGGCTGTAGGTCTTTCATATATGGCCTTTATTATGTCAAGATATAATCCCTCTATTCCCATATTGCTGAGTGTTTTTTATCAAAAATGGTGCTGGATTTTGTTGAATGCTTTTTCAGTATCTATTGATATAATCATGAGGTTTTTATCCTTTCATTTCGTTTATGTGGTGTATCACATTTATTGATTTGTGAATATTGTGCTAAGTGAAGTAAGTCAGACAGAGAAAGACAAATACCATATGATATCACTTATATGAGGAATCTAAAGAACAACATAAGCAAACAAACAAAACTGAAACAAAGATCAGACTGATGGTTGCCAGAAGGGAGAAATATTGGGGGAGTGGGTGAAAGAAGTGAAGGGATTGAGAAATATGGATTGGCAATTACAAAATAATCATGGGAATGTAAAGTACAGCATGGGGAATGAAGTCAATAATATTGTAATAAGTATGTATGATGCCAGGTGGGTACTTTAAATATTAGGAAACCACTTCATAAAGTATTCGATTGTTTAACCACTGTGCTGTTTATCTGAAAGTAATGCAAAATAAGAATTTCAACTGTAATTGAAAAATAAAAAATGAAATACAAAAACCGTTACTAAGCTAGAGGAGTTACAGTTTTAGTAAATATTTAACAGTCTAGAGTTAAAAATAGATGAGAAATAGAATAGATGATAGAGATAGCTAGCTAGATAGATGATAGAGAGATGATAGATAGATAGATAGATAGATAGATAGATAGATAGATAGATAGGCAGACACTTAAATAGAAGAATAATCTCAGAAGAATGCAGAAGTAGGCCAGGATTAAAAGGTACTAATGTCTCATCCAGGTGGTTGTTGAGGGAAGTGGACTGGGCAAACACATTGTCTTCAGAGTCAGTAGCCAAAGGCTCAAGTTACTTTGTATATAGAGACCAAAATGGCCTTACGGTTCTCCTTAGCTTTAGACATAGTTTCTTCCTGGATATAGGCCCCCGACTCACCTTTTCTTAGAGCATTTACTTTAGAAAACTCACAGTCGTAAATGCCTCCTCTACCCCTTTCAAATACAAATCTTCTCCCAGAATCCTGTCAGTTTTAAAGCCAGGAATATATTTTTTGAAAACCTGGGAGCCATCCTTTTAAAGTGTAATCATCAAGAAAGATAGACTTGTTAACAATTCCTGGGAAGCTAATGTATCACATGGTGATTATAGGTAATAATGCTGTAGTATGTGCATGGAAGTTGCTAAGAGAGTAGATCTTAAATGTTCTCACCACAAAAAGGAAATGGTAATTAGACAGCACAGAGGTGCTAGTTAATGCTAAGGTGGTGATGGTTTTATAATATATACATGTATCAAATCACCATGCAGTACACTGATATAATAATTTTTAATTTGTGACGAATATTTACCAATTAGAGAGAAACTTTATTTTTTAGCTTACCCCAACCTCCTATAATTAATTAATGTGAAGTAATGAAGAAGATTTTTAAGATTCCAAAATGATGGCAGAGTGAATGGAAGCAACACAGACCATCTCCAAGGACCAAACTGAAATTACAACTAAAATAAAGACAAATCATTGGAAAAACAACAACAAAAAAGCAGCTTGCGAGGACCATATAACCAGGGACACTGAATTGATCCTGGTAGGATTGCGGAGGTGCAAGAGTGGGGCTGGGAGCCCATGGACAGCAGGTGTCTAAGCTGTGAGCAGCATCCTTGGGGTTAAAATCCCAAGCCTGCTCCACAGTGCAGAGGGCCAGGACAGAGTGTTAAAATAGCCACAGCCATTCACCTTGGGCTCCGACAGAGGGAGGGTGGACAGGACTGGCACTGTGTGGGGACACTCAGGATTTGGACGGCACTCAGCTTTATCTGAGTTGAGGCCATGCAGGACAGTGGCCATCTTACTTCTTCCCAGGGCTCTGGGGAGAGGCTGTGGCACCTCCCTCATAGATTCAACCCCACCCAGGTGCCATTGAAATGAAAATTGAGGCTCATTAACAACCAGCATCTGCCCCATCCTCATACTCTTATGTGGAATACCTGAGGGAGTTTTTCATTCAACTGAGGACCCAAGGCTCTTCAAGAAACAATGACTAATTGCCTCCAGGCAAAAAGCTAGAGGATGACTGAACCTTTCCTGGGCTGGCAAATCTAATCAAGATAGTAGGACTTGACAGTAGTGTTTAATGTGGGCCCTCCCATGCTCATCCAAACCCAGTAGAGGGAGCCACAAACAGCAGAACACCAACACCCACAGGGAAAATTTGGTAGGCTCTAAAACCCACTGAGAGCCAAAATGGTGAAACAAAGAAACAAATCCCAAATGAAAGAACAAGAGACCTCTACCAAAGAAGAAATAAATGAAATGCAGTTAAGCAAGTTATCAGAGGTAGAATTCAGAGCAATGATCTTGAGGAAGCTCAACAGCAAGAGTAAGGCCACAGAAACATTGAAAATCAACAAATTGGAAATAAAAAACTACCAAGAAGAAATGAAACATGACATAGCAGAAATAAAGAACACATTCAAAGGACTAAACAGTAGACTAGAGAAAGCTGAGGAGTGCATCAGTGAATTAGAAGATAGGGTAGAAAAAATCAACCAGTCAGAAAACCAAAAGGAAAAAACAATTAAAAAACTGGAAAACAGCTTAAGAGAACTGTGGGACATTTGGAAACATAATAATATTTGCATCATAAGAGTCCCTGAAGAAGAAGAAAATAAGCAAGGGTTAGAGAATATATGTGAAGGAATAGTGACAGAAAACTTCTCTAATTTGGTGAAGGAAGAAGGCATTCGAGTTCAAGAAGCACAGAGCCCCAAGTAAGAAGAATCCAAATAGGCCCACAACAAGACACATAGTAATTAAACTGCCAAAAATTAAAGACAAACAGAGAATCCAAAATGATAAACAACAGGTTACCTACAAAGGAACCCCTATAAGGTTATCAGCTGACTTCTCAACAGAAACATCACAGGCCAGAAGGGAATGGCATGAAGTAATCAACGTCATGAAAAACAAGAATCTGAATCTAAGACTACTCTATCCAGCAAGGCTATAGTTCAAAATAGAAGGTCAAATAAAGAGCTTCCCAGACCAAAAAAAAAAAAAAAAAACGCTAAGGGAATACATTAGCACCAAACCAGCGCTGCAAGAAATGTTAAAAGGACTGCTGTAAATAGTAGAATAAATGGGAAGAAAAATAGAAAAAAGGAATCACAATAAACAAAAATTGCAATAAGTAAGTACATATTAATAATAACCTTAAATATAAATGGATTGAATGCTCCAATAAAAAGACACAGAGTAGCTGATTGGATAAGAAAACATGACTCATATATATGCTGTTTACAAGAGACGCACCTCACAGCAAAAGACTCATGTAGGTTGAAAGTGATGGTATGGAAAAAAAAAAATCTTTCAAGCAAACAGAAAGAAAAAAAGAACTGGGGTAGTAATACTCATATCTGATAAAATAGATTACAAAGTGAAGGCCATAACTAGAGACAAAGAAGGCCACTATATAATATTGAAAGAATCTATCCAACAAGAAGATATACAGTAATCTTGGTAAACATATATGCACCTAATACAGGAGCACACAAATATATTTAAAGATCTTCTGGAGGACTTCAAAGGGGGAATCAACAGCAATACAATCATAGCAGCGGACTTCAACACCCGCTGACTAGATATATCATCTAGACAAAAAATTAACAAGAAAACCGAGACTCTAAATGAAGCACTAGAACTAATGGATGTAATAGATATCTACAGAGAATTACACCCCAAAACTACAGAATTCACATTCTCTTCAAGTGCACATGGGACATTCTCAAAGATAGACCACATGTTAGGACACAAACTAAGTCTCTACAAGTTCAAGAAGATTTAAATCCTATCAAGCATCTTCTCAGATCACAATGGCATGAAACTAGAAATCAATTGCAACAAGAACATGCAAAGACATTTGAACACATGGAGGCTAAATAGCATGTTACTAAACAATGAATGGGTTACAGAGGAGATTAAGGAGGAGATTAAAATCTTCCTAGAAACCAATGAAAATGAACATACAACAATACAAAATCTATCGGATCCAGCATAAGCAGGTCTGAGATGGAAGCTCATAGCACTACAGGCCTACCTCAGGATACAAGGAAAATTTCTAATCAACTATCTAACCTCACAACTTAAAGAACTAGAAAGCAAACAAAAAGGAAACCCCAGAGCTAGTAGAAGGAAGAAAATAACAAAGTTCAGAGCAGAAATAAATGACATAGAGTCCAAAAAAAAAACAATTCAAATGATCAATGAAACAAAGAGCTGGTTTTTAGAAAAGATAAACTAGATTGATGGACTCTTAGCTAGACTCACCAAGAAACAAAGAGAACCCAAATACACAAAATCAGAAATGAAAGAGGAGAAGTAACAACTGACCCCACAGAAATACAAAGGATAATTAACAAATACTATGAACAATTATATGGCAAAAAATTCAACAGACCAACAACAACTAAGGAAATTGAAGAGGTAATCAAGACTCTCCCAGCAAATAAAAGAAGAAAATAGAAGGTCAAATAAAGAGTTTCCCAGGCCCGGACGGCTTCACAGGGGAGTTTCACCGAACAGTCAAAGAAGAACTAAAACCCATTCTCTTCAAACTATTTCAAAAATTTAAGAAGAAGGAAGACTTCCAAACTCGTTTTATGAGACCAGCATAATTCTAATTCCAAAACCAGAAAAGACACTACAAAGAAAGAAAACTACAGGCAATATCCCTGATGAACATAGATGCCAAAATCTTGAGCAAAATACTAGCAAATCGGATCCATCAATACATCAAAAAATTATTCACCATGACCAAGTGGGATTAAGCCCAGGGATGCAAAGGTGTTACAATATTTGCAAATCAATAAATGTGATACACCACATAAACAAAATGAAAGGATAAAATCCTCATAGCAATAGACACTGAAAAAGCATTCAACAAAATCCAGCACCCATTTTTCATAAAAACACTCAGCAATGTGGGAATAGAGGGATTATATCTTGACATAATAAAGGCCATATATGAAAGACCTACAGCCAACATCACACTCAATGTGCAAAATCTAAAAGCATTTCCCTTAAGAACAGGAACAAGAGAGGGATGCCCACTTTTGCTACTCTATTTATCAAAGTACTGTAAGTCTTAGAATTCAGACAGGAAGAAAAAATAAAAGGGATCCAAATTGGAAAGGAGGAAGTAAAACTGTCATTATTCACAGATGACATTATATTATACATAGAAAACTCTAAAGACTGCATCAAAAATCTACTAGACTTAATAAATGAATTTGGCAAAGTATCAGGATACAAAATTAATATCAAGAAATCAATGGCATTCTTATAAGCCAATGATAAACTCACAGAAAGAGAAACTAAAAAAAAGAATTCCAGTTATCATCACGGCAAAAAAATTAAGATACCTAGTAATAAATTTAACCAAAGAAGAACCTTTTTGCAGAAAACTACAGGACATTGAAAAAAGAAATAGAGGAAGGTATAAAAAAGTGGACCCGGAAACATGGAGGTGGGGCGCGGACTGACATCCATCAGAGGAGGAGGTGGGGGGGTGGGAAGAGATTAACCACAGAACTTATATGCATGTATGCATGACCGATGGACATGGACAACGTAGCCAGGGTCGGGGTGGGTGTGGGGTGAGGAGGGGGGTGCCAATGGGGTAAAAAAGGAGAAACGTCTGTAACAAAAAAATAAGTAAAATATTAAAAAAAAAAAAAAAAGTGGAAGCACATACCTTGTTCATAAATTGGAAGAATTAGCATCATTAAAATGCCAATATTACCCAAAGCAATCTATAAATTCAATGCAATCCCCATCAAAATACCAATGACATATTTCACAGAACTAGAACAAATACTTCAAAAGTTCATATGGAACAAAAAAGACCCTGAATAACCACAGCAATTTTGAAAAAGAAGCACAAAGTAGGTGGCATTGCAAAACCAAATATAAGGTCATACTACAAAGCCACTGTAATCAAAACAGCCTGGTACTGGCACAAGATCAGGCATATAGACCAGTGGAATAGAACAGAGAACCTGGAATTTGACCCAAGACATTATGTGCAATTAATATTTGACAAAGGTGGCAAGAGCATACAACGGAGTAAAGACAACCTCTTAAATAAATGATGTTGGGAAAATTGGACAGCCACATGTAAAAAAATGAAACTAGACCATCAACTTACACCATACACAAGAATACACTCAAAATGGATAAAAGATATAAATGTGACTTGTGAATCCATAAAAACACTAGAAAAAAAAAATGTAGGCAACAAAATTTTAGGAATATACCCTAAGAAGCCTGAAACATCATTCAGAAAGAATATATGTACCCCCATGTTTGTAGTAGCACTATTTACATTAGCTAAGATCTGGAAACAGCCCAAGTGCCCATCAGTAGAAGAATGTATAAAAAAGCAATGGTACATATACACAATGGAGTACTATGCAGTTGTAAGAAAGAAAGATTTCTTATCCTTTCAGACGACATGGAGGGACCTGGAGAGCATTATCCTAAGCAAAACAAGCCAATCAGAGAAAGACAAATATCACATGATCTCACTTATTTGTGGAATATAATGAACATAACAGTCTGAGGAACAGGGTAGACCCAGAGACGTGGAAGCAGGGTACAAACTGAAAACTTTCAGAAGAAGGGGAGAGAGAGGAGGGAAGAGATAAACCACAGAACTTATATGCATGAACGCATAACTGATGGACATGGACAAAAAAGCTGGCGGGGGGGGAGAGGGATGGGTAAGAGGGTGTCAATGGGGGAAAAAAAAGAGAAACATCTGTAACAAAAATAAATTAATGAAAAATAAAAAGAAATAACATTCAACACAATTAGTGAATATAGACCTTCAGTTATCTGGATAAATATATCAGTTTTTCTGGCAATGTCAATATTTTTTTTCTTAATAAATAATTAACACATTAAAAAAAAAGATCTGCAACAACTAAAAATGAAACATTTGTAAAGAATCTATTGGATAGCCATTAGTTTCTCCTAATTAATTTGATTCCTATATTTTCAACTGCACGTTATTTATTTGCTTTAGAGAAATTGAGTTTTTATCAATAGAGAAAATTAAATTGTGCTAATGTGCTTGAAGAGTAAAGTTGGTTCTGGTTTAAGAGCTTCCAAGCAATTTCAGTAAACTTTTCTCAATACAATTTCCTAAGCAATAAAGTTTAGCTACTGTGTTCAATAGACGATTAAATATTGAAGACGATGCAACAGCTGTTTACTCCTATGTATAGTACTATTAAAACATCCATACAAAAGAAGTAAGCAGCTTTATGAAATCATCATACAAGATGACTATACTCTCTTGAAAAGTAAATGATTTTCCCATATATTTCTATTGTAATTGCAAGGTGAGGTATGTATATATGGGCATATATGCATGTGTATATTTCTACATGAATCGAATGACACCATATAGTTAAATCATGTGAAGCTTTTAAAAAAAGAAGATATGTATTTATATTGCTGTTCGCTTAGAACATATACATAATTCAGTACTGTATATTTATTCCTTCCACACTCCTAGATTTGACCTAAGTTAATAACATATATGGCCAAAAATATCTGCTTCCTTATCCTGAGGCTGCTTCTAAACTTTATTTATTACACAAATAGTACATTTGCATTTATAATTTACTTTCAATTATTAAGTACAGGAAAGAGGATTAAAATATTTTGCAAAAATTTTAGACTGCTTGTTTGAAGCTAAAGATGCTGAAAGATTTTTAGAATTTCAGATAGTACTTGCTCAGGAGCACATGTTACTCAAGATATTATGAGAATAACAACAATGTAGATCAGCTGTTGAATCAGAACCTATGTATTTAAACA
Organism: Molossus molossus; assembly: GCF_014108415.1. Lineage (NCBI taxonomy): Eukaryota > Metazoa > Chordata > Mammalia > Chiroptera > Molossidae > Molossus > Molossus molossus. The sequence continues at coordinate 22,445,217 of NW_023425366.1, read as the reverse complement.
AATGTGTGAATCTTAAATATTTGAAAGCAAAGGAAAAGTGCTCTTCTAAAATGTTGTTTTTTTTAAAAAAAAAAATCCCTAAAGTTAGACTAAGGTATACAGTTTTGTTCTATTTTTTTTTTCTGTTATATTGATTTTACTTTAAAATTGTAGTTTGTGGTATTAGTTTTCTTTTATTGGTATTGCATATACTATTCATTTGATAAATGATTTATTACAAAAATATTTTAAAATGGAGACAGACTGATGATTTTAAAGTTAACATTCTAAACTCCCTATAATTTCTCTTTTATTTTCAAATTTTGAAATGAATCTTTTATCCAAGCAGAGATGGGAGATGTTGATTTTAAACAACGCAATTAGCACTTGGTTTTTGGGTGTTAAAGCAAACAAAATAAAACTTTGTTAGTAGGTGTTCATTGACTTATGACCACCCTTCCATTACATGTATTTACCTAGTTTTATAGCACTATTTTAAAAAATAATGGCATAAAAATGATTAAATAATTTAATTAATATTTTAAGATATTGATTTCAACGAGACTAAAAGTTAGAATCTTTACTCTCGAAAGCAATTTTTAGTGATTACAAATTATCAATAAACTTAAATAACCTGGTGTTTCTTTCCAGAACAAACTACTTTAATGAGCCTTACTCTCTCTTCACAGTACTTCTGGTGGTATATATGCTTACTCCTGAACGGCTCTGCCCCTTACAGAGAGCTGGACCACAGAACTGACGCATACACCATTTCTAAGACAAGGGGTTTATAGCAGAGAGAAAGTTTGATAGAAGTAAGATGGTTTTACATCTTTTCCCCAGTTGCTAAGAATTAAATCCATTTAGTTATATCCTCCAGAAATGATCAGGTTTAGGAGACAAATTTAAACTAAAAAATTCAAAAGATTTATACATTTTTCTTTTGCATATACAACAATCTAACACAATTTTACTTAGTTGCTTTTCAAAAGAGAATTTAGTTATTTTTTTTCTTCCAAAAAATATTTTTATTTTTTTAACTTTCACAAGTATATACTCTATGAGGACAGGGATTTTGTTTATACATATTTTTCACGCCTGTGTCTAAAGTGCTAGACTGAAGTTTATGACACATAAAGTGCTTAGTATATATGTGTTTACCATCTGAATGAAGAAAGAGTTAGCATGTAGAGAAAAATTTAATTGTTTTAATTAGTAATAATGAACATTGCTTCATTTTCCAGATTAGTTTCTCTCTGGCAGTTGTCTGCCTGGTAAACCATTTTTTTGTAGATTATTGTGTATATAGTAAATAGTGGCCATTTAGTTAACACAGCATCAATTGTACTTGTCCCCTCTCCCTCAACTATTTAGAATGTTCCCTTAATTTTAAGATATTTTGCAGTATGGGCAGATATCATATATCTTAAAATAAGTGGGACTTTAAAATAAGTTTGTTCCAGTATTTAGTGCTTTATTTCTCTTCTAGAAACCTTACCAACTTGTATAATTTAATATTTTAAGGAAAAAAGAAACTTTGTACATTTGTTTCACGGGATATCAACAAACAGAAGTAATTGCTAATGTTAAATATTGAATTATAATTTTTTTCTTAAGTAAAAATATCTTAATTGTGCTGGAGACATATTGTTTCACTTTTTGGTTGATCGACTTCTTTTAGTTCATTATACTTATCAAATCAGGCTGCATATCATCAATTGATTTTTTTTTTTATCCTCACCCGAAGACATTTTTTTGTTTTTTGTTCAGATAGAGGGGGAGGGAAAGAGAGGAAGAGAGAGAGAGAGAAACAGCGACATGAAAGGGACTCATCGAGTGGTTGCCACCTGCATGACCCAATCAGGGCCGGAGACAAACTGCAACCGAGGTACATGCCCTTAGTGGGAGCCAAACCCGGGTCTTTCTGGACCACAGGCCGGCGCTCTAACCACTGAACCAAACCGACCAGGGCTCATCCATTGATTTTGAAATCACTTTCCTTCATTTGTTCATTGCTTGTTCATTTCTCTTTTTATTTTCTGTCTTCTTCTTCAATCATTGATAAACATTTTGATGTATTTAAAAATACTTGTTTGTATAAGGTTTTTCAAAATACATATACTGACTTTTATTCATGCTTTTAAATTTATATACATAAAGGTTACATACATATCTATACATCTGTCTACATGAATGTATACATGTGCATGCATGTATATACAATTACCTTTCTTTTTCAGTAAGCAGTTTTTCATATACATACACACACACACATCATATATACATATATGTATGTGAGTAAATGTAATTTCTTTATTACCTTATCTTTTTAATAAGTACTTTAAAAATATACCTATGGCTGGCCTGTGTAGCTCAGTGGTTGAGTGTCGACCCATATCCCAAGAAGTCTCTGGTTCGATTCTTTGTCAGGGCACATGCCCAGGTTTTGGGCCAAATCCCCAGTGGGGGGCATGCAGGAGGTGGTCAATCAATGTTCTCTCTCATGGATGTTTCTCTCTCTCTCTCCCTCTTTCTTCTTATCTCTCTAAAAATCAATAACATAAAAATGTTTATAAAAGTCTACCCGTGTTTCTGTGTACACATCTAGGGACACATGTATTTCGCTGCTTCACCTTGTTGCGTCCTACTTCATGTAACATGGCTGCCACCTTTTGTCCATATCCTCTTCTCTCAGTGATGGATTTATGATCTGGAAGCCTTTAAATAAATTTTGAAACTACTTTGACCCTAAATATGACCCTGATTCCACAGAATACATAGTTTTAAATATAAATATAACTAGATAATTTTAAGAATAAGGATTTCTTTCAGTACTAACCATTCTCACTCATACCACTAGTTGGTCATGCTAATGATGACAAAGCGATCTAAGTATCTCTTAGCTACCATGATTACTGACTGGCTGAAACAGGAATATAATTCAATGAAGTGAAACAGGAAGCAGTGTATTCAGGGAAAATAACAGTGCTACGATTTTAAATATTCCAACCTTTCATTTGTGTTTTACTAACAACTCAACGTGTAACCACTGGCTTATCAACAAAGAAGTATTTGATTCACATTCCCTTTTAGCCTTGTAAAATGTAGGGTTTATTTTCTTGGAAAAACTAATAATTCTTTATTGTTTCATTTATGCATTTCACAACAGAAATTTTGATGGTCTTCTGTGGTCCAGACAGCATTTTTGAAAGGAGGGATATGACAGTGATGAAAACAGAAACTTTAGTAGAGCTGGTTAGAACAAGACTCATTTAGAATGAGAGATTGGAGCAGAAGTAAAGAAGGTAAGGGACTGAATCACACTTACTGCGTCTGTGGGGAGAGCATCCAGAAAACAAAGGACTGCAGACCCTAGGAGGGAGAACGTGGCTGGGTGTTTGTGTCAAGAAAGGAGGCTGATGTAGCAAACATATTGATCGGACAGGGAGAGGCAGCAGATGGGGTAGAGGAGACTAGAGGCGGAACAGACTACTTCAATCTTAAGGCCACTGGGAAAACATTGGCTTTATTTATCTCCGTATAAGATGGGTAGCCAATAGATGGTATGTTGCAAAGAGGAGGTAAGGTTCAACTTCAACAATTTTTTGGAGCTTAGACAATTTTTGGAGTACTCAGGTTACTTGTGGACAAATGTATAAAAATTACAAAATTCTATTGCCAAGGAATCATTCCAATATTATTATTTAAATCATTATGTATGGAGTAGTATAATGTCATACAAAGACCTTCTTTAAAAGAGCGTGGAAGTGTGGGATTTTTGCCATCTTTGACTTTAATTCATTCTTTGGACCTGAATAAGTCACTAAGTGTCTTTGGCCCATGCTGACTCTTGGCTGAGAGAGGTTGCCAGGTGGGATTGCTAATGTTTCTTCCAGGTCTACATTTTTACGACTCTGGCTCTGTGTCAACTCCCTACGCCTTGTTGTTCAAGTTGTCAGACAGATAAATCAGTAGTTGTGTTTTACTTACTTTGCCAAACTGTCTTCTGTTGTTTGGGAAAAAGTCACTTTTCTTTCCATCTCTCTTTCTTTTCTTGAAGCTATGTTCAGAATCAATTTTAGTTTGGTGATAGAAGATGGTTTGCTAATATTTTTACACATTTTATTTCTGTCTTGCATTATTTTTTTTAAAACTTCACTCTTCAGAAAAATTAATCTCGAGCAAATTAGCTAAAGTTTACAGCTGACTTTCACTAAGATCTTTAGGTACTGAGGCCAGCAATAGATTGAGAGATTATAATCCCACATTTTAAAATCCATACATTTTTGTTTAGGTTAAAATAGTTAGAATTTATTCTTTTATAAATTATAAATTAGAACAATAGTAAAAGAAATAAGAGCTTAAGGGAACGACACTTGGATGAAAATGAAATTGTTCCATACAAAAATAGCATTGTCTAAAAGGTACATCTATTGCATTAAAGATGTGGATAGCCAGAAGCCACAAAGTAAAAGTGTGGGTGCCATTGGGTCTGTGGTATGCACTTTGGCTATGTAAAAGCTACAGCTATGACAACAACATTTATTAAGGACCCACAATATGTATACACTGGTTGCTCTCGATTTTTTAAATGACTATCTAATATTAGCCAAGGAAAGTAGATGTTTCTTCCATCTGTGGTTCCAAATTAAATTTCCCCTTAAATCCATACCTTCCAAAGGTCACAATCATAAGCTACTCTGAAAATTCCCTACCAGGTTATTATTCCTGTCACTTTCAGAGAACTAATTACCAGCCCTGCCGTACTCCAATTTCCAATTGAAAATGTGAATCACAACAATTTTGAGGCCATACATTTTTAACCTTTTGCATTAAAGCTCAATACTCAGTACCACATATTTCATCATAATGTTGTGAAATGTTATAAATCATTTCTTAAATGCAAGAATGTGACCATTAAGAATCTGATATTTGTATTCAGTATGTGTAACATTGTTTCCATACAACATTTATAATGGTCATGTACAAAACTCATTTGTCTCTTAAACAAGTTTAGTGTTGTCCTGATATGTAGAGTTGAAGCAGAAAACTAATAGCATTCCAGACTTTTATCAGTTTTCTTTCAAGACTTATTTTTCAAAGTACATAACTGATATTTAAATATAAATATAATTTATATATATAATTTACATATATAAATTAAGTAATATTTATATAATACATTTTATATGAACCAATAATATAAACTGATTAATATTTTGCGTAAGATTAATAGAATTTTGACATCATTAATCATGACCATAAAATAATAAGCAAAATTAATTTCATTCACAAAAGGATTTTAAAAACTTAAAATAAACTTGATTGGATTTTATAAATCTTACCTTTCTATTCAGAGAATAAGTTTGGTAGTATATTTTTGTTGAACAAGGTTTTCTATCAGAAACAATTTAAATCCTACACATGCTTAATGAAAAACTGTTAGGTTTGTACTAGAATACAGTGACTATTATTATGACCTTTAAAAATATTGCCTTTGTCCACATGAGACTACCATGATTTTTAAAAAGACTAACCATTGGTTCAACAGTTTTTAAGGGCACCCTGTGCTCCCAGGATGAGTAGCAGTGCAATGCCCAGAACCGATGCGGTTCTTTCCGATGACAAGGACAATGAGAAGCATTTACTGCCATCAAATATGTAGTGTGGAAGCATCAACTAAAATGACAACAGCATCAAGTGAAGAAAGTGTCATTAAGAGGTAATAAAAAATCACTTTCCACAAAATATCCAACTAAAGTTTAGTTAATGACAAAAAATACCACAAAATTTCAATGGAACATAAAAATATGCACACCTCTAATCTTATATTGAAATAATTTATTAACTACGTCAACATGTTCACTCATTGTTTCCAGAAATATACATTAAAATAATTTATTTAAATTAAATAATTGAATTAATAAAATATATAAGATTTTCCTGTTTTCAATATTGTGCATTAGAGATTTTAATTGAATTGATCAATGGAATTACATTTAGATAGTCAAGAAATTACTATATAAAGTAAGAATACAAATAATGTAACAAAAAAAATGTACCTAGTGCTTTACAGAGTGCATGTGTAGAGGGAAAATATGCACAGTGGCTTAGGCACATCAGTCTGTGTGTCAAAAAATTAGAATTAAGAAAAACATTTAAACCTGACACTGCCTAAATCAAATTGATATACATTGCCAGCCAAGTATATGCAGGGTGTGAGGAAGAAGGTGTCATCAAAAATTACTCCAGTAGGGTCATCCTGGGAGACTGGGCAAATGTACAATGAATGTAGATTGAGAAGACATTTTTCTGAGAAGGAAGTGGGTTTTGAATTCTGGGGGTGTTGAATTTAAGCTGCATACAGGGAATCTAGAGGCGATGCCAAGGAAGATGTTGGGGATGCTATTCTCAACTTTAGCAGAGTCTAAAAAGTTTGGAGTAGTCTACACAGAATTCACATCATTGTAATCTATCAAATCTTTGAAGGAGGATACCTTATACAAGGGTAAAAATAATGTCACACACAGATTTCTCAATAACATGCATATCCAAAGAAAAATGAACCAAAAATGAGTGCTTCTGAATATAAGCAAAATGAACACTTTATGCAATTATATGAAAGAAGAAACACATTTAGGAAGAAATCATCATTAATGTCAAATTGATGCTCACATCAATGTCTCTCTCGCTCTTTCACCCTCCCTCCCTTCCACTCTATCTAAAAATCAGTGGAAAAATATTCTCAGGTGAGGATAAAATTAAAAAAAAAGTATCACAGTAAATTATAATCATCATCGAATCTCTTTCACTGTAAATCAGGGATCAGTCTACCACATCATATTGATGACATAAGATTCATGAACTAACATATTTTAAGACCATTTTACTTTATAAATTAAAAAATGCATATTTTTTCAAAATTAATTATAATAAACATTTTTTAATATCCCTGGAGTATTCAAACCACTGTTTTCTTCTAGGATTAATGGTTCACAGATTAGAATTATTTAATTAAAGTTTTCTGACAGGTCACATATTACCCAGCAAAAAGATAAATTAAATTATCAAATAATCTACAAGTGCTCTAGGTAAGGTGGCCATATGATTTAATGTGCCAGCCAAGATACTCTGCAGAGGTAAGGCAATGTTATAAATAATTGTGTGGGAACAACAGGCATGAACCAGGACTATACTAGGCAAACCAGGATGCACAGTCTCTCAGAATACAGATCATATTTATTTGAATATATTTGCCTATTTTGCTATATATAAGAGAGCATAGCTTTCTCCATGTTAATTCTTCCTGTCAAATATTTAAGTATTCAATGTCTTATAGAAAAGCAAACTCTCCATATCCCCTTTTAACAGTGAAGGATGTGTGTGTTTGAATGTGTATGTGTATGTGAGTATACAGCGAGATATTTTCATCTGATTACCAGGGGTAGATGGCTCCCTTGTTAGGCACCCTTAAGTCCAACTTCAAAGTCATACATGCAAATATTATTTACTTGGCACAATTCCAATACTATTAATTAATGAGATGTGAAATCAGAAATACACAAAGGGCTAAATTGGAAGTATAGAAGCCTGAGGATGGCATTGAGCATTCAAATACATCTGTAGGAGAGATGAAGGTGAAGAAGCAAGCGTTCTTGTGTCTCTTCCTGTGTTTGTAGATGATATGATGTGAATAATCACTAACTGTTCTCATTGAAATGTACAAGTTACCCTTGGGCATCAATTATAACCTAACTGAGGACATAAGCAACAGCTAAACCTGACAAATTTGTGTGTAGAAAGCCCCTTGAAACATAATCACTTCCCCATCGAAGAAGAAGCAAGGATGTTATAACCAGACAACTGGGACACCTTGTCAGTTATGTATAAATTGGGCAATAAAGAAAATAGCTTGACATAAGGGATACCACATCCAGAGAGAGCTGCTGAGGGAATGTAATCTTCACTTCAATTTGGACTTGTCTGTTGTAATTCTTCAACACTGGAAGACGCCAAGTCACACGGCAGAATTAATTTACAAATATTCAAACAGTCAAAAAATAAAAAGATTGAGAGAATCTGCTCATATTGTCGACGCAATATTTTCTTAGTTTTCAATTAGAATATTTGGGAAAATAGGCTTGACATATAGGTAGGATATAGAAAGCACCAGGAAGAGACTTTGAATTTGATTTCTTTTTTTTTAAAAAAGCCCCCATATAAAAGTTTCCGCTCATCCTTTACTCCTGAGCTACAGTCCTGAGTGCCTTTTTACCTGCAGGAGGGCTTCATCCAGCTCATCCACTGTTTTCTCCAGCAGAGCATTAAAGCTGAATGTACTACTTTTTACCAATTTCCCCTTTGGTATTTCCTAATTTGATAAGATTGTCTCAACTCAGTTACTTGGGCACAGGTTGGATGCTAGGGAAGGAGACATAGAGGTGGTGTTTGAGGTGTGAGAGTTTATTAAAGCATCATCTTCGGTGAGCAGAAGGGAAGAGAAGCCTCGGGCAGAGGGAGAAGCACAGAATGCCACTCTGGTGGATGAAGACACGGGCAAAGCTCTGAGACTAGAACGGCCCAGCAAATGGGCCTGGGCTGGCTTCGGATGGCTGGGCCTTTCCCCTCTGATGGGTCACTGGATGCAGGCTGTACTCCATAAGGACAAGGTCTCAGGAGAGGTGTCCCTGTGCAGAAATCTGGGGACAATGACCATATTTACCACACTGACTATTGCTACCACATTGACTATGTCTACCGCAGCCCCCTCCCATAAGCCAGGCACTCACTCACTAGGTCTGGTAAATCTTGACTCTTGAATTTTTTTCTGCCGCATCATTTTTAGCAGAGCTACTATGGTCTTAACCCTGGATGCCTTTCTTTTTTCTTGGTGTTTGTGCCATTTCTTTGTTTACATTATTCCAGGACAGCCTGAAACATCTTCATCTGCTGATTAAATTACATAGCAACGTCCCCTTGCCTTCCACAGACGAACACAATGGCAGCAGTTCACCTGACATGCACCTGCACTTCGACCAGTTGAAGTGCTATCATTCTGTCCCATCCTCATCTTTGGTTCAGGTTGTCTCTCCTGATGTCAATGTTCTCTCTTGGCCTCTTCATTTCTGCCCGTAAGGTTTCATTCTCATGTAAGAAAGCTTCTGCCCACCAGCAGGAGTTTATTATTGTCCTCCTCAAACCAGCTCCACAATAAGCAAAACCTGCAGCACATGTTAGCTTGTTTCTTTAGTAATAGTAGTGTAACATCTATGTGAGCATTTCCTAATGGAATGCCTGGTACATGTGGACACTGACAGCAGCTTTTGCCTGTAGGTTAGGGAAAATGAGACTCACAGAGCAGGAGGGGGAAGAAGGGAAGGAGGGTGGAGGAGGAGAAGAAGGTTGAGGATAGACAGACAAAGATCAACTGGTTAAAAATGAGGTGTTTTATGTCACAGAAGAATTTTAAATAATCTACATGTCAAATAACCATCTCTATGACATCAACACAGATACTTGACCTCTAGTTTTATATACCAAATGTATACACTGTTGCTATTGATACATCATAGAAAGCAAATGGGGATTCAAATCACAGGTTTTGACACACAATTTGTGCTCAATGCACTGTAATGATAACAACTCTGGGTTGTAAGGTGAGAAGAATGAAATTTCTGTCTGCTCTGCCTACTGGCAATATAACCTGGTTTTAATAAGTTACTTCAAAGATTTGTGTGAAAAATCAAGTACTTCATTGCTATACAACACATAAATATTTGATTAAAATATTTAAATATTAAATTTTAAAATGTTGACAGTATTTTTAATTGGTTAATTTTTTAATATAGAAAAATATCACTCTTCAATGTAAAGATCTGTGGGTCTTTTATTAGGGTGTTATTTTTGCCCGGCTAGTGTGGCTCAGTGGTTGAGCGTTGACCCATGCACCAAGAGGTCGTCAGTTTTATTCCCAGTCAAGGCACATACCCAGGTTGTGGACCCAATCTCCAGTGGGGGGCATGCAGGAGGCAGCCAATCGATGTTCTCTCTCATTGATGTTACTATTTCTCTCTCCCTCTCCCTTTAAAATCAATAAAGAAAAACAAAAATTAAAAAACAAACAAAAAAAGATGTTATTTTCATTAAAGTGCGTACTTAGTTACACACTAATATAAACCATTTCTTAGTGAAAGTAACCTGCTTTGTAGAGTGGATCTGGATCCTTCATCACCACACTTCTAGGGGCGCAACTAAGTCTAAAGGATTTTCTAAGGAGAACTTGAGTCTTAAATGTGGCCATGCCTGCAGCTCACCTCAGGTGCTTTTACTGAGGTTTTAAGCCTCCATACAATATACAACCCTAACCCGACTTTGACTATTCATTCCTAAGGAACATGGCTCTGAATCCCTGTGGCTACCTAAAAAAAGATTATTTCCTGCATTTGCCAGGAAGGAAAATCGCAAATCAATGTCAGCCAAAAGTTATTGAAAGAATTGTGACACTAAATGATTTTCAAGGATGCAGTCCAGCCTGACTTCATAATTGGTGTTATGAATTTGTGATTGTGGGGTGGTGTGACCAGACTTAGGCACCTCATTGCCAAGTCTCTTTGAAGGACATTGGAGTGGCTGATTAAAAGGATCTGGATGCCCGAGTGTGAGAAATTTCTGTTTCTTCATTGATGCATCCCAAGTAACTAGCACCTGTGTCTAACACATAGTAGGCTGAATAGATATTTGTAGATGGTCCCACTTTAGTATAGTGTCTTCATCAGGAGACCACTCATTATAAGTATCTTTCTAATTATTATATCAAGAAGTATTCTGTTTTCTCTGGACAATCAGTTTATTTTTATATCGTGGCCATTTAAAATTATAGTGAAAGAGAGTTTCCTTTCTTAAAATTTTCAAAAGTCTGAGGACAGACTTCTGTACCAAACAAAGTGAATTATATGAGTCACTATGGTGTTCAGCTTCAGGCTAATTCCCAGCTATACCTTATAGTGAAATTTTAATTTCTGAAATTTTAATTTCTATATATTTTTTCTGATTTTATTTTAGATTATCTTAAAGTTATCTGAGATTCTTTCTGGAATAAGCAAGTTTCATAAAGAGATGTGTCTAAAGTTTCTTTCTACGATTAAACTGTAATTGTTAGTATTATTAATGAGTGTTGTAAATGAAAGGATAATACAGTAAATATAAATAGCCCAGGACCACAGACATTCCCACAGAGATCTTCCTTCACCACTTTTCCCATCTCTCCTGAGGGATCCCACTTCCGAGCTCACGCCTTCCGTGAGTGCCGCCGACATCCTGTGACCCGTCAAGGAGGGGTTGCAGGCCCAGGCATGTGGTGCTAGCTGAGGACCATCCAGATCTACTCCACACCTAGCAAAAGCTGAATGATTCTGACCAATTATTACTGAGATGCTGCCACCTATATCAAGCAGAGCTATTATTTTTAATAAAAAAGTATATCCTTGAGAATGGGCATTATTTTTTAAGTGTTTTACATTGATTTTTTTTGGAGAGAGGAAGGGAGAGAGAGATAGAAACATTGATGTGAGAGAGAAACATTAATTGGCTGCCTCCGGCACGCCCCCTATTGAGGATTGAGTCTGCAGCCCGGGCATGTGCCCTGACCGGGAATCGAACCAGGACCTCTCAGTCCATGAGATGATGTTCAATCCACAGAGCCACGTGGGGTTTCTTTAAAAAGTAATAGCACAATTCCAAATTTAGATTATGATGATCGCTGTACAACTCTGTGAATACACTATAGTGAAATATGATATTTATACAAATTTCAATTAAGCCATTTTTAAAAAAAAACTTGTTACGGCAGCAACAAGAAAGTAATGTAGGCAAGTTATCACAGTAGCTTTAGAAAACACAGGTTTGTTCTTTTACAGATCTGGAGTCAGAAGTCTGAAAGCAGTTTCTCTGGATGAGGTCAATGTCTCGGCAAGGATGATTACCCGGAGAGACCCTGAGAGGATGACCCCTCCCCTTGCCTTTTTCGGCTCCTAGTGGACACCCTTTCTGCATCTTCAAAGTACATCACCCCGATCTCTGCTTCCCTCATCATACTGCCTTCTCTTCAGACTGACTTCTCGGGGTTCACCCAGATAATTCAGGATACTCACCCTAACCTCCTAATCTCAAGGTCCTTAACTTGACCATATGTGCAAAGTCTCTTTTCCTAAATAAAGTAACATTCACAGGTGCCAGGACTTAGGACATGAACATGTTAGGGAAGCCTTTCTTCAGACCACCAGAATGTCCTGGTGAAAATATTCTCTCTCTCTCTCTCTCTCTCTCTCTCACACACACACACACACAATCATTTTCCAAACGAGAGACAGATATAGAAGGTCATCAATGACACAATATGATAGAACATATTAAATAATGGGAGAGGTGCAAGTCACTTAACAAACAGGGTTTGTAGCACGACACCTTATCTCACATGGAAATACAAAGTTCAGTTCTGCTTACATATTGAGGTTGGAGTAAAAACACAGTTTCAGTAACAAAGAGAATGTTCAAAAATTACTTTCTATTATCTAAAGTTGTTGTACACAACTACCAGTATACAAAAATCACAAGAGTATGCCTGGCTCTAAATATCCTAAGAATATAGAGGGGGGTTCATAGAACAATATATAGAGTGTGCCAAAAAATGTATACACAAAAATAGTGTAATTATAAAGCCAGTGTTTATTAAAATATATTTAATTTTCAAAATTTAATAGAATCAACAGATACCCTGTATACAATTTTTGGGAACACCTTGTATACATGTGTGATTAGTTAAGGAGCACAGATACAGACATAACATGAAAAGGGAGAACAAAAGAGAGAGAAATAAAAAGAAAATAGTAGATAAAACTGTAGATATCTTTGAATATTTAAAACACAAATGTGAGCAAGCTATCAGATATAACTTATGAGTCTCAAATTGTAGTTTTTAAATTTATAATGCTTTAAGATTGGAGTAGGTCATCAGGGAATTCTCATTCCAAGTGCTTTTCCCCAAGGATCAACAAGTACCTTGTTAGATAGTCTATGTAAATGAACATTCTTTCCAAATAAACCATTCCAACAAGATTTTTTTATTTGAGCAGAGTGAGCCAAATACAAAGCTCTCTTACATCCTTTGGCTCTCAAGTCTTCCATTAATATACAAATAATCATTAAGTTTTAAAAATAGCCAGAGAAGGAAAAATGGCGGCGGAGTGAACGGAGCTACACAGACCGTCTCCCAGAACCAAACTGGAATTACAACTACAACACAGACAAATCGACAGGAAAAACCAACAGAAAAGCAGCTTGCGAGGACCATACAACGAGGGACACTGACTCCATCCCGGTAGGCTTGCGAAGGCGCGAGACGGGGCTGGGAGCGCACGGTCGGCAGCTCGGCAGCGGCCTTAGCTGTAAGCGGCGCCCTCGGGTTACACTCCCAGGCGGCCCCACAGCGCAGCCGGGACAGAGGCTAAAACAGCCACAGCCACTCACCTTGGGCTCCGGCGGAGGGAGGGCAGACTGGACTGGAACTGTGTCGGGACACTCGGGGTTTGGAGGGCGCTCAGAGCTTTGGCTGAGTGCAGCCACTCAGGACGGTGGCCACATTGCTCCTTCCCAGGGCTCTGGGGAGAGGCAGCAGCCGCTCCCTCGGAGATCCAACCCCACCCTGTGGGCCATTGAAGTGCTAATTGAGGCTCACTAACAACCAGCATCTGCCCCACCCTCGTGAAAGCCCCTTGGCTGAGCACCAGAGGGAGTTTTTCAATCAACTGACAAACCAAAACTCATCAATTAACCTAGACTGCTGGCCTCCAGGCAAAAAGCTAGAGGATAACAGTACCTTTCCTGGGCTGGCAACTTTAACCAGGAAAGTAAGACTTGACAGTGGTGTTCAACGCGGGTCCTCCCTCGCTCATCTAAACACAGGAGAGGGAGCCACAAACAGCAGAACACCAACACCCACAGGGAGAACTTGACAGGCTCCAAAGCCCACAGTGATAGCTAAAATGGTGAAACACAGAAACAGAAGCCAAATGAAAGAGCAAGACACCTCCACCGAAGATGAGATCAATGTGGAGCAATTAGGCATGTTAACAGAGCTAGAATTCAGAGCCATGATCTTGAGGAAGCTGAACAGCATGACTAAGGACATAGAGACACTGAAAATAAGCCAAATGGAAATTAAAAACCAACAAGAAGAGATAAAAAATGACATATCCGAAATGAAAAACACATTGGAAGGTTTAAAAAGCAGAGTAGGGGAAGCTGAGGACCGGATCAGTGAATTAGAAGACAGGGTAGAAAAAATCAACCAATCAGAAAAACAAAAGGAAAAAACTATTAAAAAACAGGAAGACAGCTTAAGAGAACTATGGGACAACTGGAAACGTAATAATATTCGCATCATAGGAGTCCCCGAAGAGGAAGAAAAGGAGCAAGGGATAGAGAATATATTCAAAAAAATAGTGAGAGAAAACTTCCCTAATTTGGTGAAGGAAGAAGGCATTCAAGTTCAAGAAGCACAGAGAGTCCCAAGTAAGAGGAACCCAAACAGGCCCACACCAAGACACATAGTAATTAAAATGCCACAAATTAAAGACAAAGAGAGAATCCTAAAAGCAGCAAGAGATAAGCAACAGGTTACCTACAAAGGGAACCCCATAAGGCTCTCAGCTGACTTCTCACAAGAAACACTACAGGCCAGAAGAGAATGGCATGAAGTCATCAAAGTCATGAAAAACAAGAATCTGAATCCAAGACTACTCTACCCAGCAAGGCTATCATTCAAAATAGAAGATCAAATAAAGAGCTTCCCAGACAAAAAAAAGCTAAGGGAATACATTAGCACCAAACCAGCACTGCAAGAAATGTTAAAAGGACTGCTGTAATTAGCAGTAGAAATGGGAAGAAAAATAGAACCACACTAAACAAAAATGGCAATAAATAAGTACATATCAATAATCACCTTAAACGTAAATGGATTGAATGCTCCCATAAAGAGACACAGAGTAGCTGATTGGATAAGAAAGCATGACTCATCTATATGTTGTTTACAAGAGACCCACCTCTCAACAAAAGACTCACATAGGTTGAAAGTGAAGGGATGGAAAAAAATTTTCCAAGCAAATGGAAAGCAAAAAAAAGCTGGGGTAGCAATTCTCATATCTGATAAAATAGATTTCAAAATGAAGACCATAACTAGAGACAAAGACGGCCACTACATAATATTGAAAGGATCTATCCAACAGGAAGATATAACCTTGATAAACATATATGCACCCAATATAGGAGCACCAAAATATATTAAAAATCTTCTGGAGGACTTCCAAGGAGAAATCGACAACAATACAATCATAGCAAGAGACTTCAACACCCCGTTGACAGCACTGGATAGATCCTCTAGGCAAAAAATTAGCAAGGAAACAGAGACTCTAAATGAAGCACTAGACCAAATGGATTTAATAGATATCTACAGAGAATTACACCCCAAAACTACAGAATACACATTCTTCTCAAGTGCACATGGGACATTCTCAAAGATAGACCACATGATAGGACACAAACTAAACCTCTACAAGTTCAAGAAGATTGAAATCATATCAAGCATCTTCTCAGATCACAATGGCATGAAACTAGAAATCAATTGCACAAAGAACATGCAAAGACATTTCAACACATGGAGGCTAAATAGCATGTTATTAAACAATGAATGGGTCACCGAGGAGATCAAGGAAGAAATTAAAAACTTCCTGGAAACCAATGAAAATGAACACACAACAACACAAAATCTATGGGATGCAGCGAAAGCAGTTCTGAGAGGGAAGTTCATAGCACTACAGGCCTACCTCAAAAAACAAGAAAAATTTCTAATTGACTGTCTAACCTCACAACTTAAAGAATTAGAAAGCAAACAAAAAGAAAACCCCAGAGCAAGTAGAAGGAAGGAAATAGTAAAGATCAGAGCAGAAATAAATGACATAGAGACCAAAAAAACAATTCAAAGGATCAATGAAACAAAGAGCTGGTTTTTCGAAAAGATAAACAAGATAGATGGACCCTTAGCTAGACTCACCAAGAAACAAAGAGAGAGAACCCAAATACACAAAATCAGAAATGAAAGAGGAGAAGTAACAACCAACACCACGGAAATACAAAAGATCGTTAACAACTACTATGAACAACTATATGGCAACAAATTCGACAATCTCAGTGAAATGGACAAATTTCTAGAAACACACAGTCTCCCAAAACTATTCCCGGAAGAGATAGAAAACTTGAACAGACCAATAACAACTAAGGAAATTGAAGAGGTAATCAAAAAACTCCCAGCAAACAAAAGCCCAGGCCCAGATGGTTTCACGGGGGAGTTTTACTGAACATTCAAAAAAGAACTAACACCCATTCTCCTCAAACTATTTCAAAAAATTCAAGAAGAAGGAAGACTTCCAAACACGTTCTATGAGGCCAGCATAATTCTAATTCCAAAACCAGAAAAAGACACTACGAAGAAAGAAAACTACAGGCCAATATCCCTGATGAACATAGACGCCAAAATCCTGAACAAAATACTAGCAAATCGGATCCAGAAATACATCAAAAAAATTATTCACCATGACCAAGTGGGATTCATTCCAGGGATGCAAGGCTGGTACAATATTCGCAAATCAATAAACGTGATACACCACATAAACAAAATGAAGAATAAAAACCACATGATCATATCAATAGATGCTGAAAAAGCATTCGACAAAATCCAGCATCCATTTCTGATAAAAACGCTCAGCAATGTAGGAATAGAGGGATCATATCTCAACATAATAAAGGCCATATATGAAAGACCTACAGCCAACATCATACTCAATGGACAGAAATTAAAAACATTTCCATTAAGAACAGGAACAAGACAGGGATGTCCACTTTCGCCACTCTTATTTAACATTGTACTGGAAGTCTTAGCCACAGCAATCAGACATGAAGAAAAAATAAAAGGGATCCAAATTGGAAAGGAGGAAGTGAAACTGTCATTATTTGCAGATGACATGATATTGTACATAGAAAACCCTAAAGACTCCATCAAAAATCTATTAGACTTAATAAATGAATTTGGCAAAGTAGCAGGATACAAAATTAACGTCAAGAAATCGACGGCATTCTTGTACATCAATGATGAACTCACAGAAAGAGAAACTGAAAAAACAATCCCATTTACCATCGCTCCAAAAAAATTACGATACCTAGGAATAAACTTAACCAAAGAAGTAAAAGACCTATTTGCAGAAAACTACAGGTCATTGAAAAAAGAAATAGAGGAAGATATAAAAAAGTGGAAGCACATACCCTGTTCATGGATTGGAAGAATTAACATAATTAAAATGTCCATACTACCCAAAGCAATCTATAGATTCAATGCAATCCCCATCAAAATACCAACGACATATTTCATAGAACTAGAACAAATACTTCAAAAGTTCATATGGAACCAAAAAAGACCCCGAATAGCCACAGCAATCTTGAAAAAGAAGAACAAAGTTGGAGGGATCACAATACCAGATATCAGGTTGTACTACAAAGCGACTGTAACCAAAACAGCCTGGTACTGGCACAAGAACAGGCATATAGACCAGTGGAACAGAACTGAAAACCCAGAAATGGACCCAAGGCAATACGCTCAATTAATATTTGACAAAGGTGGCAAGAGCATACAGTGGAGTAAAGACAGCCTCTTTAATAAATGGTGTTGGGAAAATTGGACAGCTACATGCAAAAAAATGAAACTAGACCATCAACTTACACCATACACAAAAATAAACTCAAAATGGATAAAAGACTTAAATGTGACCCGTGAATCCATACAAATTCTAGAAGAAAATGTAGGCAACAAAATTTCGGACATCATACGGAGCAGAATTTTCACTGATACATCACCTAAGGCAACAGAAATAAAGGAGAAAATGAACACATGGGACTACATCAAACTAAAAAGCTTCTGCACAACAAAAGAAACAATCATCAAAATGGAAAGGCAACCCACTGTATGGGAGAACATCATTGCCAATGATGTATCAGATAAGGGGTTAATTTCCAATATATACAGAGTGCTCATACAACACCACAAAAGGAAGACAAAGAACCCAATTAAAAAATGGGCAGAGGAGCTGAATAGACACCTCTCCAAACAGGACATACAAATGGCCAAGAGACATATGAAGAAATGCTCAACATCACTAATCATCAGAGAGATGCAAATTAAAACAACTATGAGGTATCACCTCACACCTGTCAGAATGGCCGCCATCAACAAATCATCAAACAACAAGTGTTGGCGAGGGTGTGGAGAAAAGGGGACTCTAATACACTGCTGGTGGGAATGCAGACTGGTGCAGCCGCTGTAGAAAACAATATGGTGCTACCTCAAAAAATTAAAAATTGAACTTCCATTTGACCCAGTGATCCCACTGCTGGGAATATACCCTAAGAAGCCTGAAACACCAATCAGGAAGAATATATGTACCCCCATGTTCATAGCAGCACTATTTACAATAGCTAAGATCTGGAAACAGCCCAAGTGTCCATCAGTAGACGAATGGATCAAAAAGCTGTGGTACATATACACAATGGAGTACTATGCAGCGGTAAGAAAGAAAGATCTCTTATCCTTTGAGACGACATGGAGAGACCTGGAAAGTATTATCCTAAGTGAAAGAAGCCAAGCAGAAAAAGACAAATACCACATGATCTCACTTATATACGGAATATAATGAACATAACAGTCTGAGGAATACAGTAGACCCAGACACATGGAAGTAGGGCACAGACTGACATCCCTCAGAAGAGGGGATGGGGGATGGGGGGGTGGGAAGAGATAAACCACAGAACTTATATGCATGTATGCATGACCAATGGACATGGACAACTAAACCGGGGACAGGGTGGAGGGGGGATGGGGTGGGGGGGTGCCAATGGGGTAAAAAGGTAAAATATCTGTAACAAAAAAATAAATAAATAAAAAAAATAAAAAAAAAATAAAAAAAAAAATAAAAAAAAAATAGCCAGAACAAACCATCATAAACAAAAATATAGTACATTATGATATAGTGGCTCATCTCACCAAAACTTTCACATCTAATTTGATAATACCCCAGTTTGACATTTTTCTTTTTGGCATGCTGAAATGTCCTTCATCTCAAGCAGGCCTGTCCCATGGTATGTATCTAATGGAGAAAAAAAAATGAGTCCTGTTATTCCCATGGCCACGTGGAGAGCACACTGCAGCTTGCGGAGCACATGGAGATACTTATGGTGTCGATAACAATGTCTAAATAACACAAGTCTTAATCATAGTCATCTTTTATCGTCATGGATGCTCCCTGTGCTCTTTTTAATTTGATCATATTGAAATGTGCTGTCCTGATTTTCATGAATTAGGGCAAAGTCACCCTTATTCACCATCTGAAGACTCAGATGTTCCTTCCCATGCAGTAATGAAAATGAAAATTATTTTCCTTGGCAAGTCAGATGGCATTCTGGTTAATTTTCTGGATGTAATTCTTAGATTATTTGCATATTTGATAGCTGAAAAGCCCTTTACTACATTGCCAGTTTTTTTTTTTTTCTTAAAACATTATTTTCCTACTTTATTTTATGTTATTTATCTTATTTTGACAACTTATTAAATTTCTCTGAAATTCTTTTTGGGGAAATAACGCAGGCAGTAATATACATTTAGGAATATATATTTTATTTCTAGTAATTTCACAATATTTATAAGTGGTATCTGTATATTTAAATATAATGAGTTCCCACAACTTTTATGTTCATAAGGAGCCAGCTTACAACATGTAAGCTAAAATTTACAAGAATTGGGTTAGTTATCCTTTGGAAATTCTCAAGAACTCTTTCCAAACTACATTGGATTTAGAAATAGATATATACTTCTTGTCTCAAAAGTTTTTTTCATTCAGAATTGCATTATTCACAAAAAGATTATATAATGTATTTAACAAAAATAAATTATATCTTTAGAAATTATGAACTAAAATGAATTATGGATTATTTTGAGTGAACATCATTTGGATGCTCTTCGCAATTATGTTGACTTGGTTATTGGATGGGTACACCCTGAATTAATTGATATAACAGACTTCTAATTTCTAAGGTAATTTCTTTCTAATGACAAGTTTCACAGCTGGTCAGTGGTCAGTGGCAGGAGCTATAATTTGCTCTGGGATAACCTCTCACACTGTTATGTTTTCTTATCGTTATATGTCTCTAAATAAACAATGCTGAGGAAAAAAACATTTTCTCAGGATGACTACAAAACTTTAAGCTCTGCTGATTAATGAATACAGAAAATTTTTATACCTCATGATAAAAACAAATATAGATTAAAGCAAATAAATTATTTAGAAATGTCATGAACACCCTACAACCAAACATACATTATGTATTGTTTCACTTTCCAAATTTAATAATCCCCTAACATTATATAATATCTGATAGCTGCCTTTTGTTGAATGTGTAACTTATTGTATGAGATTAACATATATCAGTTTATTTAATCATTTTAATAATCCTGAAGACAGTCATCATTTAAACCTTTTGAAGAAGACAGTCATTAATGGAACATTTCGGAGACAGAATGAGAACTAAAATCCAGGTCTGAGGACATTACTTTTTATATTGCATTTCTTGAGTGTAAAGAGATAAACCCATTGGCCTATGTTGTTCCAACAGAATGTAAATGCATTTGTATGATACTGCTTATTTCCTATTGATTAAGAGACAATAGAGATCAGTTTTATATCTCCTGGTATCAGGACCCAAGACTGCAGGACTAATATATTTTCTAAAGGTGTCTTAATTACACAGCTATTCTAGGGTATGAAGCAGATAACAATAAATGAAAAAGAAAGGTATTGCAGATGGCATATCTGAATCTGTGCAATGATAGCTGACTTTAATGGAATTTCATAGTCATCTTTGATTATCTTTATCTTAAACTTTAAAGAAACAGAATGTATAGAAACAAAATTCTTCACCAATTTTATGATCTTCTCTGTTAGCAAGTCACTCTGGGACCTGAAAAAAACATTTCATTTTACTGGTTTGGGCTTTCTAAAGTATAAAATGACTGTTTGTGGCTTTTGGAATGTTGAACTCTTAAAGTTATATCAAGTTTTAAAAATAAATGACTTAATCAGACCTCTGATTCCACAGAGATGGAGTAGATATATATTTTTCTATTCTTCCCACTGAGTACAACAAAAAACCTGAGCATTATATATAAAATGAACATTGAACACTCTGAAAGGTAGAAAGAAAATGACAGATAAACTAGGGATTTCAGAACCCACAAAATGACACAGTGATGCGTTCTCTAGGTTTTTTTTTTTATGCCTCATATATCCTAGATGAGAGCTGAAGAAGCTGGTGTTCTGGAAATGTGAAATGGTAGAGAGCAAAAGTTCTAATGAGGACATAGAAGCAGGTTAGGTAGTAAGGGGTAGGACCATGGAAAGGGCAGGCTGAGATACACGGGGAGGTTTTTGAGGACTTGGAGCTCAGTACAGACAGAACCAAGTATATAGCGTTTCTGGAGGTTTATTTGGACTATACACATCTCAAAATAAAACTAAAATCAACATGGAAAATTGTGCCTCGAAGGTCAGAAACTCCCAGCCCCCATTAATACCCCTGACCTATCTTGATTGTAAATTAGAAGCTCCTGGAAGGAGCACGGGTCAATTACACAACAAACATACAAACAAAAACAGGAAGGCTGGTTTCCGGCAAGAGGGGAACAGTGATTGTATAGTTTATTTTTCTCAGACCCTGATGAATTTGCAAATAATTTTTAGTTACTGTTAAAGAATACAGTGCTGGTGGGTCGGACCTATTCCAATTAATATACCCACTGGTTTCTGGGAGCAGGGTAACAGGATTGCTGAATGAGCTCTGCTGCAAAACTACAGAGTGTGTTTCTATTGCAGAAAGCCAGGTTACCTTAAAAGGATTATAGAAAACCAAAATTAGACATAGAAAAGAAACCTAAAGCAAGCTTAGGGTTGCTCCAAGGGTGCTTCCCTCCTCCTCACTAATAGTCTGGGAGCGTTGAAGTTATCAGAAAAAGAAAGCCACTAAGGCCCTTGTAGATGTCTAGGGCTACTTTATTTGTTCCTGACCACATCCAACTAAGTTCTTCCCTGGGAGTAAAGCTTGTGTACAAATGTCAGAGTAACTAATCAATGTTTGTTTTAAATCAAAACCTGTCCACTTCCAAATAAGAAATGTTATGGGACAATACATATATTTGCTAATCAAATCTGCCCCAATTCACTTGATAGAGCAAGCATTTTTAAATATTACTCATGCCCACATATGCTTTTTCCAGAAGGGTAACATGAATTTAGAGCTAGATGACCTAGGACAGTCAGGAGGGAAACACAAGCTTTAAAATGTATGGATGTTGCTAAGGCAGAATTCCTTGGAAGGACCAACTGAAAGCTAACAAGGCATAAATCTACCCTTAGACACAGGAGCCTCACTGGCGACCCACTTGAGTCCCCTCCCTGCTGTGGGAAGTCTGTCTGTCTTTTAAATGAAATTTTCCTTTCTCTTGCCCTTTTGTCTGTGAACTCATTCTTTGATTTTGTAAGACAACGAACCCAGACCTGAACACTGCAACTTGCTTTCACCACAAAAGCCTACATTTTATCCAAAGTACTAGAAAAGGGTTAGTTAAGGAAGACAAAAAATAAATAAAATAAAATTAGATAATAACTCTGTATTTTAGCAAACCATTACAGAAAAAAACTATTGCTTCATATCACCCATGCCAGAAAAGTCCGAATAATGACTCAAGACGTCGGTGCTTGTCATACTGTAACTAAATGCCCCAAGGACACTGTCTAGGCTATGACAGAGAAAGTCAGTGCAGAGTTGGAGTTTTATCCTTCCTGATGGTGGTGAAGCCCACAGTCTCAGCTGAGACCACTGCACTCTTATAACTGAAAAATGCAACAAGAATACTTAATGATGGGCTCAATAGCAGAATAGAGATGACAATAAAGAGTCTTTGAACTAAAAAAAAAACAAAACAAAAACAAAAAACAAAAAAAAAAACTATTATAATTACTTTATCTGAAAAACAAAGAGAAAATAGACTAAAAGAAAATGAACAGTGCCTCAAGGTCTTATGGAGCTATAATAGACAATTAAACATTGTTGTTGTTGTTGTTTTTTTATCATCCTCACGCGAGGACATTTTTTCATTTTTTATTCAGATAGAACAGGAGGGAGAGACAGAGAGAAACATCGATGTGAAAGGGAAACACTGAGTGGCCGCCACCCGCACAACTCAGGGACAAACTGCAGCCAAGGTAAATGCTCTTAGCGGGAACCGAACCTAGGTCTCTCTGAACCGCAGGCCGACACTCTAACTGCTGAGCCAAACCAGCCAGGGCAACATTCATGCCTTTTGAGTCTTAGGAAGGGAGGAGAAAAAGGATGAGGTTTAAAAAAGTGCTCAAATAATAATGACTTAAAGCTTCTAAATTTGGCAAAATATACAAACTTAGCTGAACTGAATGAATCTCATATAAGATAAGCCAGAAGAGGTCCACCTGAAAATGCATCATAGTCAAGCTTCTGAAAACTAAAAACAAAGACAAAAATTTCAAAAGCAGCAAAAACAAAACAAACAAACAAACAAACAAACAAACATTTACCTATAAGAGAGAACTAAGATGAATGGCAATGGATTTCTCATCACAGACCATGGAGGCCAGAGAAAGTGATACAATAGTTTTTAAATTCTGGTAGAGAAGAACCGTTATCCTAAAATTTTATAGTCACTAAAATATAACCCAGGAATTAGGAAGAAATAAAAGATTTTCAAGTAAGACACGTTAAGAGAACTTACCATTAATAACCTGTCCTAAAAGGGTTTTTAAAGGAGGATCTCAAAGTAGAAAAGAAATGACAGAAGAAGAAATCTTCAAACACTAAAGAAGGATAAACAATAGACATATAAAATTGTATGTAAGTACATTACATTTACTTTTTTCTCATGAGTTTTCTAAAGTAACTTTGATGGTGAAA
Source organism: Molossus molossus (assembly GCF_014108415.1). Lineage (NCBI taxonomy): Eukaryota > Metazoa > Chordata > Mammalia > Chiroptera > Molossidae > Molossus > Molossus molossus. Next base: position 22,421,106 of record NW_023425366.1, on the reverse strand, counting down.
GCAAAAATATAACATTGTCTAGTGTGCTCTTATTACATGTAGTGTAAATATTTTAAAAGTATTATAAATGGAGAGAAGTGAAGAAACAGAAAGGTTGTAAGATTTCTACACTTCATTTAAATTAGTAAAATATCTCAGCAGTAGTCTGTGATAAGTTATGAATAGATAATGTAATACCCAGAGAAACCAGTAAAAAGTTATACAAAGAGACACACTGAAAACATTATGAATATAGCAAGTTAAAATTCTAAAATATGTTTAAACTATAGGAAAGCAGAAAACTAAAAAGAAAGAAAACACCCCAAGAGAAGAGACAACAAAAATAAAATGGTAGCCTAATATGTCAATAACATCAATACCTATGCTCAATTAAATTATTTAAATACACTCATTAAAATATGCAGATATTGTCAGAGTGGATTTTTAAACATGATATATCTGTTACAAAAATTCACTTTAGAATAATGATTTAGTTTTATTTCAAATGGGAAAAATATATCATGTAAACAGTAATCACAATAAAATGGTAATATATTAAAGTCATATAAAGAAAATTGTAGAGCAAAGAAAACAACAAAAGACAGAGACATTCGATAGTAATTAAAGAGCCAACCAACAATAACACTGTTTTCCTAAATTTGTATGTAACAAAAAACAGAGCTACAATATTGTGAAGCAAAATCTGATAGAACTAAAAGGTAAATACATAAATCCACTATTAATAATGGAAAATTCAACATCCCTTTCTCAACAGTTGATAGGACATCTGAACAGAAAAGGAGCAAGATTGCAGAACTGAACCACACCATCAACCAATAGGATCTAGTTGACAAGCATGGATTGACATGTAACAACAGCAATAGACCATATTCTGGGCTGTAACATTCACCTTACCCAGGTGAAAATAATTAAAACTATACAGAGTGTGTGCTCTGAGCACAGTGGAATCAAACCAGAAGTCAATACTAGAATAACATAAAAATTTCCAAACGTGTGAAAACTAAACAACACACCTCTGAATAACCCATGGGCTAAAAAGACTATTTCAAGGGAAATAACAGAATACACTGAACTTTGTTGAAATAAACATACAACAAATTAAAACTTGTTAGAAACTGTTACAGCATTGCTGCAAGGGAAATTTATACCATTAAACAAATGCATTAAAGAAGATGAAAATTCTCAAATTAATTATCTAAAATCTCTCCTCAAAAACTAAAAAGAGTGAAATAAACCCATACCAAAAAAGAAGAAAGAAGGAGAAAGAGGAGGAGGAGGAGGAGGAGGAGGAGGAGGAGGAGAAGAGGAAGAAGAAGAAGAAGAAGAAGAAGAAGAAGAGCCTACTGTAAATAAAAGCAACAATCAATTAAATTATTAAATTGAAAAAGAATAAAATAGAAATAAATACAACTAGAGCCAACTCTTTGAAAATTGCAATATGATCAACAAAAATCTAGCAAAACTGCCAAACTAAAAAAGAGAGAGGACAACATCCTGAATAAAATAGGGGCTACTACAACAGAATTTGAAATCATCAAAATAATAAGGAAATGTTATGAACAACTATAAATACATACATTTGAAAAATTAGATGAAATGGATCACTTCCTTGATAATGCAATCTACCACAGCTCATCAATATGATATAGATAATTTGAATAGCCTTCTAAGTTTCTAAGGAAATTAAATGTGTAATTAACACTCTCTTCAAAAAGAAAAATAATAAACACTAATTTACAACCTCATTAGGAAATGAAAATTATAATAAAAAGTTATCATTATTCACTCATCAAATGGGGAGCTGTTGCAATGGGTATAAAATTTATAACTATACAGGATGAACAAGACCTAGAGATCTGCTGTACAACATAATGTCTATAGTTAATAATACTGTGTTTCACTTAAAAACACTCTTATTTATTTATTTTAAGTATTTTTCTTTGTTGGATTTTAGAAAGAGAGGAAGCGAGAGATAAAAACATCAATGAGAAAGACATTGATAGGCTGCCTCTTGCACGCCCCACACTGGGGATCAGCCAGATGTGGGCATGTGCCCTGAATGGGAATCAAATCTCAATCCCTTGGTGCATAGGTCAATTCTCAACCACTGAGCCACACCGGCCAGTCTAAAAACACAAAGGCAGATCGCATTCATGCTAAGTGTTCACACACACACACACAGAGGCAAGAGGACACAGGAAATCTTTTGGAGTTGATGGATATGTCTAGTAATTTGATTCTGGTAATGATATCACAGACATACCCACGGTTCAAAGATCATTGAAATGTACACACTAAATATGTGCAATCTTTGTATATCTTAATAAAGTTGAAAATAACATAAAATAAATCATATTGACATCAAAGTTTGACAAGGCTACCCAAAAACAAGATCACTCAAACATTGCTGTTGTAAATGAGAGATGGCACAACCACTCTATAAAACAGTTTGGCAGTCTCCTGAGAAACAAAACAAAACATGTAACTATCATATGACCTAGAGATAGTACTCCTGGGGATTTATGTCAGTAAAAGGAGAACATATGTTCAAACTAATGCCTGTAAATAAACATTCACAGAAGCTCTATGTGTAATAGACAAAAGCTGTAAAATACCCAGATGTTCTGCAATGGATAAATCACTAAACACCAAGTGGTACATCCATATGATGGAATATTACACAGTAAATACAAAGGAACAGACTACTGATTGATGGCATAATTTAGGTGTATCTCCAGCAAACTACACTATGTGAAAATACAGTCTATTCCAAAAGTTTACCTATTTCAGATTCCATTTATATAGTGATCTTCTATTTTACAATGACAAAATTATTGCAACAAAGAACATATTAGTGGTTGCCAGGGGTTGATTTGGAATATATTAAGCTTGAGATGTGTATTACATATAAAATTTGCCATGTCACTAGACATTGTGTATAAATCTGGATCTAAAGAACCAGACATAAAATTGAGACTAATCAAATTTTTAAAAAACAATAGTGGACTAATGAATCTCAGAGTGAAATGGGGAGGAGGTGAGAAGAGATTAATAAAAGAACTTATATGCATATATGCATAACCAGTGGACATAGACAATAGTGCAGTGAAGACATGGGGGCCAGGTGATATCAGGGTAGAGGAAATCAATGGGGGGAAAACAGGAAACATCTGCAATACTTTTAACAACAAAGAAAAATTAAAACAACAATAATAGTGCTCTAGATTCTATCCCCTCACAGTTCATATGTTGAAATTTAAACCCCTACCTCAGACTGTAATCATATTTGAAGATAATCTCTTTAAAGAGGTAATGAAGACAATATGAGGCCTGTAGGGTGGGACCCTAATTATGACTGGCAACATTATAGAAAGAGGAAGACACCAGTGCCAGGAAGTGGACATCTGCATGTCAGGAGAGAGGCCTCAGGAGAAACACACCTAGCGAAACCTTGCTCTTAGACTTCCAGCCTGCGGAGTTGTGAGAAAATAAATGTCTGCTGTTTAAGCCTCCCGGTCTGTAGTATTTGGTTGCGGTAGCCCGAGGAAACTAATACCTATGGTATTTGATGTTATCCCTTCTAGGGAGAGTTTGTAGCTCCAAGAGGATAAGTCAAGGACACTCCAAAATGCACAGGATGAGAAGAAAGACAAAAGTCTTCTAAAAGGATTGAAAATTACAGTGGGCAAGACGAAATAGAATCCTAGAGAATGTACACATCCCCCCAAAAAAGAAGTGAAGGGAGGTCATAAACATAGAGGTCATTGAGGTTACAGGAGTTTTTTTTTTAAAGACAAATACTAATTTTTTAGTATCTTTGTTTATAATATGTTTGAATTCATGAGTGGATGAGAACAGATGTGTCTGGGCTCTTCGTTCCTACAGGAACAAAGATCCTTTACCCCTTTATCATGGTAGGAAAAACAATGTGTACAGAGTGTAGATTTGGTTTCAGGATGATGAGATTGATTTTACATAAAGGTTTTCATTCAATTAATAAAAATAACAGGAAGAGATGGATGAAGCTGATGAAGATTAAAAATGAGGATAACATACCTCAGTGTAAAAACTGAAGTTATTAAGAAAATGTAGTCATCTGGGGAGTCTTACATGTGTAGGAGATATTTAGTCACAAAATTAAGGGAAAAGGTTAAGGTTTGAAATAAGTGCATATATGAAAGTCAGAGACTGGAAATATGAACTGTGGATATGAATAAATTCTGGTTAAATAAATACATTTTTTAAGTTTGGGGGATAACTTGGGGGGGTAGCAAAGAATTTTGGAATTTTTGGGGAAAACAGGAATATATTTTGGAAAAAGTAAAAGTTGGTAGAAGAACAAGAGTGTAGTAATCAACAATGGTGTTCAGGTTTTGTGTTAAGAAACTGAGAGGCTGTATTGCCACACATCTTTGTAAACTCAATGAGTGAGGTTTGACACAGAAATTAGCAATTCCGTTTTTTTCAAATCCTGTTGCAGACTGCTAATACTCACATTCCATAGTATTAAGGTTGAAGTGGATACAGGACTACCCAGCTGAAGGATACATTTCTTAGCCTCCCTTATAGCTAGGAGTGAAAAAGTGATAATGTCCCGACAAGACAATGTGATATGTGCCACCACCAAATCTTATTCTTAAGGAATTGGGGTTGTTCAGACTGAATGTGAATACCTGTAAGTGCACTAGCTGGAAATGAATGACATGCCTCAAACATGCCAGAACTATTTAACTCTCTCCAATACATCCTCATTTAAGAGAATTCTAAGACAATTTCTAGTTTTCGTATTAATATAGTAAATAACTAATAAACTCTTTGAGATAAGGTTCAGATACAAAATAATCTATTTTCTTTTCTTTTCTTTTTATCCTCACCTGAGGACATTTTTCCATTTTTTGTTCAGAGAGAGTGGGAGGGAGAGAGAGGAAGAGAGAGAGAGAGAAACATCGACGTGAAGGGACACATCGAGTGGCTGCCACCCGCACGACCAACCAGGGCCGGGGACAAACTGCAACCGAGGTATGTGCCCTTAGCGGGAACCGAACCCAGATCTCTCTGTACCGCAGGCTGACGCTCCAACCGCTGAGCCAAACCGGCCAGGGCCAAAATAATCCATTTTCAACTAAGACCCCATATGCACACATGGACACTCACACATTTTGTTTAAAAACTATCTATTTTGTACTTTGTAGTTACAGGAAAAACCCTAAGTATAATAAGCATTTAGGCAATAAATAATCCTGGCCCATGCCATTAATGACACTCAGAGCAGAATTTTAATAAAATTAATGATGTTATAATATGTCTGTATGCCTTTGCAAAGGTAGGCTTGATATTTATACACAAAGCAAAGAGAACACTTAAAATAGCTGTGAATTGGCACCAATGTATTGACATAGAGAAAAACTTATTTTAATCAGTGTGTTCGGTCAGAAGTTCATGTCAGTGTTAGGATAATAAGTCCCATAATCAGCCAAGGAGCTAAGGCAAATGTTTTATTCTCTGACCTGTCCTTACAAGTTCTCCTTTCTTCCATCCGAATTTACGAAGTCTGGGATACATTAATAGGAAAGGATCGTTTCAGTTGCTTGGAGGAAATAAAAGAATTGAAATAGCCTCCTTCATTTTGAAAACAATCAGTTGAGTAACCTCTGTGTGCCTAGCGGACTAGCAAATGAAATCACTTTAGAAAGTGGTCCCTGTGTGGTAAGGGTCCATTAGGCAGTGGGAACAAAGGAATTTTGTTAATACGTGCATTCAGCTACCTGTTGTTACCCTTTTACAGTTTACAGAGAAATCACACAGCACTAATAAACTGGCCAATTTGCTACTTGAGGGCCACCTCTGATATCACCGGCTCCTGATCGTTTGCCTTCTGCAACTGTTTATGGACTGCACTTGCTGACCCATCATTTGGGAGCACTGTTGCAATCAAACTGTTCGTTCTGAATCAAAGTTCATCACCCCTGTGTAAAATGGGTAGGGGAGGCTTTCTTAGTCCTAGGTGGACATCATTTATCAAAGTTCCATTGGAATATTGCATGGCCTCCAAAATACTATAATTTTGTTCTATAATGAATGCTCACAAAAAAATTAATGTGTCTGGAATGAGGACATCCAAGTACTAGGTGTCAAATTACACCTGAGCCCATTGTCCTCTCAGCCCTCAGGCCTTCGCTGGCCATGCCAGTTCTGATTTCACTCAGCCTAGCTTTGCTTCCGGGGCCGCAAGATCACCTTCCAGTTTGCCTTTCCGAAGGAATCCCGTTCAGTTGGTCCTGTCTGTCCATGCATGCATGCCTGTGTAAGTACGACTGTGTATGTACAGACAAATTTCCCAAATGTTAAAACCATTTTAATTATTTATACGCGAAATCGTCAGGTTTGTGTAAATCAATCACTAGTATATATCCAGGATAAAGAGTTGTTTATGTCCTTACACATCGATTATATGTAAGATGTCTCTGCTTAGGAAAACAAATCTTAAATTTTTGAGGGCCTAAAACAATATGATAATGTAGGACAATCTTATGTATTCTCTCCCTGTGACCTCAGTTTTTAAGGGCACAGGGACAGTTTTACTTCACAGCCTTTATGTGTTATGTAGCAAAGTCACGAATACACCAGAGCTGCTTGGACTTTTAGATTTAAAGTGAATCAGAAAATATTTTAGAGATACGATTATATTAGAAGAGGGGGAAAGTGTACAGAGCTCAATTTCAGATAAAAAGTTTTGTCTCCAGACCTGACACAACAATCGTCTTTGACTTTTACACAATAAGCAAATTCAATATGCATTTCATAGATAGTAAATAAATGAGCAACCTCAGAATATCATTTTAATGAGTGTGACTTTCCTGACTGCAACCACACATTCGGTGTCCACCGAGGCTTCCTGTATAGGATGCAGTCAGGAGAACTTAAAAAGCACTTAAAAACCATAGCAGACAATGAAAAGTAAAAAAAAAAAAAAAGGCCATTTAGGTTTGCTGAAACAGAGGCATAACAATATGCCTTCAAAAGAGACTCTAAAGGCATCCTGTTAGAATTCCTCTCATGGAGTTAAGGCCATTGAAAAGCAAAAGTATCAGAAGCAGCAGAGAAAGATCCTTTAAAAACATACTAGACATTTCTTGAAAGTGTTTTAGTTTTAAAAAATAAATAGTAATCTGCTTTAATTTAATATTAAATATGAATGCATGAAATAATACCCTTGTGAAGGTTAGAAGCCCAGACATATTGTATACCATTATTTACTCTGCTCATTCGGCTCCAGTGCCAAATATCTAGTGGGAACTAAATAAACATAAATTGATGATGATGATAATGGTAAGTTCTCTGAGATACACACACTGGTTGAAAAATCAGCTATTAAGACCCTGTGCATTTTTACCTTTAATTTGTCTTTCTAAAGAACTTGAAATCAGATTTCTTCTGGTTTGGTCTGCTATATTCTGACGAGAAGTAGAGAAACTGCAGACCCAGGCTGTTCATACTGATGATGCAGGGTTTATTTATTAGGCTCATTCACTGGGCAGGTGTGTGAGCTATTTTTTTGATGTCACCCATTGCATTCTGGGGCAACGAGCCCTTGTAAAACTACAAACTCAATTAGAGCATGAATTAATATTTTATACCTGAAATTTCACAAGTTATACTTGGTTGGATCAAGTAACTGAATTAAAATATGGGTTATAATTAAATCCTTATCAATCACCCTAAGAGCGCAGCCAATCTGTAGAGTTGGTCGGTCCTCAGTTCTCATGTAAAATGGTGAAGTGACTTGTCAGGTAATAACGATAATCAGTTTTAGGCAAAAGACAATTGCTTGCTGCAATACAGTCGCATTTGTAATTGATCAGCAGTGGCATGATGAGTTATCATTCATGACATGTACACCACACCAGGAGGCTTAACTTAGACAGCGGAGCACTCAGCCTCAAATAGGAAAGCATTTCAGAATTAGAACAGATCTACACTCCATAAGATATTTCATGCTTTTTACCTGTTAAAATATAGCAATTAAACTAGATCTACTGCTAGTAATCACATGATTCATGGTATTGAAATTAAAATGATGTTAGGTACACATGCTTATGCAGGTGTATTACTATTGTTCTTATAAAACTATTTTCAAACCAATCATGATATGGGAAAATGACATCCTGGGTCCTACTGGAGAAGAGTTACTTATTTAAACTGACTTATTTTTAGAGCAGTTTTAGGCTCATGAATACTGATTTTTTTTTTCATGAAGAAAAAATCAAGTTAAATTTTACCCATTGGCCTTTTGATGATAAGCCACTTGCCTATTATCAAAAATCCAAATATAAGATTGTAAATTTGATGTTTATTGACATGTTACTTAATATAAAACATGGGAAATAATGATGTAAAAGCTCAAATTTGAAATGGGTTTGTGTAAGAAGAATCAAGTAACATGCCCCCAGATGATTGGTGATCTGTATGTACAAGATCCAAAGAAAGAAAAACCAAAATGGCATTAAAATAAAGAGACTTGGAGTTATATCACAGGAAATACAAGATTAAGGGTTGGCATACTTTTGCTTTAAAGTATTGAGAGGAGGGGAAAGAAGCATGTTATACATCACAGACCAGAGTCTAGATCTCAGAACATTGCTTTAAGTTTAGCCAAATTACTTGTTTTCTTGATAGAGAGAAGAAGAGAGAGAGAGAAACATCGAGGCAAAAGGGACACATCGAGTGGCTGCCTCCTGCACGACCCAGCTAGAGCTGGGGACAAACTGCAACTGAGGTACGTGTGCTTAGCAGGAACCAAACCCAGGTCTCCTGGACCGCAGGCCGATGCTCTAACCACTAAGCCAAATCAATTATAATTTTAATGTTCTTTTTTGTCTATATTCTTTAATAATAGAACACAGCAAGTCTCTTTGTCCTATATATGAAAACACGGTTTCAATCATTCTAACCTGTAATTAAATATAATAGTTTATAGAAAATTAGAGCTAGTTTACATTAAACAGCCTAAACTGAAGCCGACTAACTTAATAAAGCATGGTGGGAAGACCATTATCTGAGTGGGAGGCTGGCTTAATATACCCTGTACCTGTAAAATGCCATTCATAGAAAATTGACTCAAGATTTATAGCTGTAGGGAATAATTCAGTGTCAGTGAAAAACAGGCACATGCCTCAGCAGCAGAAATTAACCCACAAAAATGATAGTATTATATTTCTGAGAGAATTATACTTGCTTATGACTGAAATCTATAGCACTTAGAACTTGGTAAAAATCCAAAAATTATTTGTTTAAGCACACATAATGTTAACATAAAAATCATAGCAAAAGTGGGTGTCTTTTGATTGCATTCAAACCTATATTGATTTTGTTATGTAGTAAATAAAGGTCATAATACTAAACAACAGAACAAAGCTAGAAAGCATATTAAAATGTTTGTTTTTAGAAGGAGAGAAAAATTTAATTATATACTACTTGAAATACAAATGATGAGGGTTTAACCTTATTCATTTCATATAACACTCTTATGAAAAAATATATATTGTATAGAGAAAGCAATGCATTTATATTTTCCTCTGCCATATCACGCGAACTACAGGAAACAAGTGAACAATCTACCTTTGCAGCATCTCTGTTCAGCACTCCGGAAAGGTACAACGGCACTCTCCAATCTGAGTGAAGCATCTCACTTGTGCAACTAACCTCAAAACAAAGGTAATCATAAGCAATATAGCTCATTCAGATAACTAAGTTGGATTAATGAGTTGGAAACCCATACCGGATATGACCCTGGAAGGGAATGGGCATTAATAAACCCAGTTGTAGCAGGTTATTATCACATATATTACTGTAAAATGGGATGTTTGTCAAGATATTAAAAGCATTTAGAAAAAGTTTTTTTCCCCCTTTCCTGCTTAATGTCAATATTTGGAAACAAACCAAAACAAAATTCATGGTCTTAATCAAGAATTTATCTATTTTTGCAGGATTCTAATTTCCCAGTTGGCTTTATATCTCATGAAACGTCAAAGAATAACCACATTACTATTCTGAGCATCTAATGATACATTGCATCAAATGTATGCTCAAAAGTGTCCTAGACAGACAGGATTGTAAAACAAGAAATAGACATAAGAAAGAAATGTTTCTTTTTCAGTTGTAAGAAATTGTACGTGTAAAATCCTGTCAAATTCTGTGTCTGTATTTGACAGTAAAAATATACCGCATATCAAGTCATTTTTCTGGCTCCACCACTGATGTTGATCTTATGAAATGGCAAGGTTTAATACTTTACCATATTCCAAAGACACTAATGTATTCTACCTTTAATTTATTCCAGCAATCCAGCAATCTCAAAGCCTGGTTGTGAAAATAATTGTCAAATATGCAAAGCAACAAGAGTTGAGGCAGCATATATTGTCTAAGAAATCTTGGAATCTTGTTCTTTTTGGTTAATAAAAAAATATATGTGTGTGTGTGTGTGTGTGTGTGTGTGTATACATACACACATTGGGGGTAACAAAACATTTTTTATTGTGACCATTATTTCTCATTTTCTCAGGAAAAACATTCTTATTTGAAAGGGAACAGAAGAATAAAGAAAAATGTATTTTCTGGTTGGCATGAAACATTTAATACAATAGAAATGTCTAATTGGTGTCACAAGAGGAAGAAGTCAGGTGGCTTTATCCCCAAACACAGGAACTCTAGTGAAATAGAAGATGAACATGTAATGTCTCTAAACCTACCAGAAAAGAAATGCATATTTTCTCATAATACACATACACAAACAGTCATTTTTTTGTTAAAAAATAAGAAAACAAATGACATCTATTAAAATGGTAATTTTTAAATAAACTGTCAGTATTTTATTATTTTGTAAAAAAGTGAGAGTTCACCCAGAGGGCTACTGACTAATAGTTAAATATTTGTGTATATGTCTACATATGTGTGTCTATGTGTGTGTAAAGTAAGTGTTTCTATGAAAACTTGCAGTTGCATTTTGGAGGCAATTTACATGAAATAGACTAATACTTTCAGTATATTCTCAAGACTTAGTCATGTAAAATAAATTATTCCTTTACAGTGTCATAGAGGGCTGATCCTAGGTGAAAATAAAGGAATAGATAGTTCTCCTTTTACCTCTTATTACACGATTACCTCTCAAATTTTGAAAGCATGTAATTCTTCTTTGTCTCACTATTCTATTGTGAGTCATTTCCTGCTAAAAAACCTTGAATCACCCCCTTTTCCCAGAGTACACATTAGACTGAATTTGTAGAAGTCTTTACTTAGGAAAAGTATGCTTTACTTAAGCAAGGTCAAAATGACCCTGTCTTGTGATCAGCCCTGGAGAGATTTTGCTTGTTCTAATCTGATTAATATATTCCAAAAATACATTTCTGTAATAAAAGTAAATGGGTTATAATGGTTTAATATGTTAGCTGGCTATATGTACATTTGAAAATAAATGTATGTACTGTCATGAAAAAGCATGAGTATCTAATCTAAGAATATAGTCAGTATGGCTTAATGTATGGTATTTGGAAATGGAGGTTGGGACATTGGGTTTAGAGAGAAAAAAAAAAGAATAAAGGCTTAGAAAGCATTGTTTTCAACAGACTGTCTTGAAATCACAAAATGTAGAGACCCTCAAACTCTACTTTCTAAACATCTATTCAAGACTTAAGTGACTGATTCTAACCAACTTTGTTGTTTGTTTTTTCCTAAAATACGTGATCAGAATTTTCATTTCTATTGCTGTTCATACACAGTTGCTAGTTATTGCAGGATGGTTTCATTTATAACTTACAATATATGCTTTTAAATATCGTTTCTACGAGACATATCAGGAATATAAATGAGGAGATTACATATGTAGGAATTTATTTGTTCAACACACATTTTTTTATCCTCACCAGAGGATATTTTTTAAATTGATTCTTTGAGAGAAAGAAAGGGAGAAGGAGAGAGAGAAGAGAAAGAAACATCAATTAGTTGACTTCCTTATGCACCCTAAATCCACAACCTAGATATGTGTTCTTACCAGCAATCAAACCTGTGACCCTTTAGTGCATGGGACAGTCACACTCCAACCAACTTAGCCACATCAGCCAGGTCTCAGCACACATTTTTTAAAAGGTAACTCATAAATGTACCCTACCAATATATAATCCTAGAGAGACTTACATCCAGCCCTTGATAACTGGTGAAGACCTTTGTCTATGGTCATGTCCCCAAAGTAAAATTGAATATTTACATGAGAACTTGTAATTTTTTTTTTTAACATAGTGTTTACATATATTGGGTGAAAGTTTATGAGAACAAGAGAAGTGGCAGAATGACATGGTAGCAGATTGAAGAGCTATTTGTGTGGTAAAACTATTGCATTTGTACAAAGTTTCATATTGCATATGTACAAAGGTGAGAAATAGAGAAAATGGGGAAGATTTGAATATCTACATCGGGCAATAAAGGCTAGTCAAAGAATGTCCCAGGGTTGATAGGTTGTGGGGATGAATATAGAGAAGATGCTGAACTGGATATGGGATCATATCTGTCATGGACTTTTAAGAAATCTGGATTTAAGGCTTGAATTTTAAGAATTCTTTCATGTAGAGTGTTTTATGGAAGTGTGAGAAGCTACAGACTCTTGGAAAGGAGACTTGGGTCTACTGATATTTAAATGCACACCATGATGTAGTAAACTGAGAAGGGGTGACGGAAGGCAGATAAAACAGAATAAAAGAATTGAGATTTAAAAATAAGGATTTTTCAAATAAAGCTGAGTCGTTAAAATATTCCAGGATTAATGAAGTGACATTTAATTTAGAATACAATTAACCTTGATAATCCATTCTATAGTGTGCTCAAATAATATCACAGAAATTTATGCTAGAGGAAGGTTAATGCAAATATAGATTAAAAACAAACAGAGCATGCTATCAAACTGAGAGTAGGGGTCACATTTAAATAGGATGAAACTCACATTGAAATCAGTAATGTTCGGGACTACAAATAGAGACTCTTCCTTTGAGAGGTGGGACTAGGAATAGAACAGGAAAGCCCAAGCTTTGGAAAGTGGAGAGGTCTGTGTGTTCGGTAGAATTTTAAGGTCATCCCGATAAGTTGTCCTTTCCTAGAATCTTCTCACTCTAGTGCCAATGGCTTTCTCTAACCCATAGAGTGTGGCAAACAATGAAATGTCACTTCTGTAATTATATCACTCTGTGGAAGACACGTAGATCAAAGAGGGACATTCTCTTGCTGGTGTTGAAAAGGTAAGCTGCCATGTTGTAAGGGGGCCAGTGGAGGACTACATGCAAAGGAAATAATGGACCAATGGGGCCTCTAGGAACAAGGAAAATCTGCATCAACCACCTGAGCTTGGAAAAAGATGTAGAGTTTGAGAAACCAACAAAGTCCCATGACACTTCCATTGCAGCTTGTGATTCCTATGCAGAGGAACCAAATAAGATCCTGACTCCTGACCCATGGAAACTGTGACATAACCAATGTTTCTTGTTTAAGCCATTAAGTTTGTGGTATGGTATAAAAGTAACACAGTCTGGAAAGAAATCCTGTGTGCATTTCTGTCTTGAAGATAACAGAGCTAAGTGACAAAATTCACCTGAGCCTGGATGGAAATCCTAGCTCTGACCATTTTGAGTGTTGTGTAATATCAGACCTATCTCACAGGGTTGCTGTGAAGTTAAGTGAGTTAATCCAGGTTAAATGTTTGACATATGGTAAGGGTTCAAGTCAATGTTAGTTTTGCTTATAAATCTTTGAGCTGGTGTGGGTTTGGTTTTGTTTTTCCTTAAAGAGAATTAATTGTGCTAACTTGCAGTGAGAAGAATGGACAGACAAAGCCAACGATTCATGAGCAAGAAATTGTTAAGGAACATAACTCTGAAAAAATTAGATCCAGAGAACATGAAAAGTGAAAAATGAGGTAAATAAATATAAGTATAGAAAACATAATCTGGCTTTACTTCATTTTGAAAGGTGAGAATATCGTTCAATGATTTTAGTGAGAAAATTCACAAGCCTCTGGAGGGTCCTCAAAAAAGAGATAAAGGAAAGAGATGCCCAGTATCCGAATAGTATAAGCATTAGTTTTTCATTTAAATTAAAAAGCAGAAGAATGAGAGATACATATGTCATATGCACATAGAAAAGATTTTTCTTACTAATGTTGGGATTCCTTAAAATGTAAACTTTGTTATAATTATTGATTACTTATATGCTCCCAATATATGAGCATGTGCATGTACTTATACACGTGTGCCAGTGTGTTCAAAAATATCTGTTCCCGTCTCCAATTTTAAACACAAGAGGGAAATACATTAAAATGAGTTGACTCTAGAGGTATTTTTATACTTACAGAGTAAGTATAAACAAATTTTTCAGAGATATTTTAATATTATATATACTAAGCATTAGTACACTTAAGAAATATATATTTCTTCCTCTCAGCCTTCCTTAAGTTATCAAACCTAGTTTCTTCAGCCCCAAGTTTCACACTATTTTCTGGAACTACTGTCTTTCAAATTCTACTTTAGTGAATTGCATAACTGGAAAATATTCTTCAAAGGGTTTTCATTTATTTGGAGTTACTCTCTTATTTGCCTATTCATTAATTTATTCCCAAATATTTACTGAATGCCTACTTTGGCAGTTCTGAGAAGCCAGGTCCTATATTCTATAAACAATATGCATCTTAGTCTTGTAAAGTTTCTAAAATATGACAAACTGTTTTGGGTACTAGTAGAGAATATCTCCAACAACTTTTTCATCTCATTTTGCTGGAGGCCAAGTGTGTATGTGTCATTTACTCTTCAGAATGATTTCAGATACTGAAGCAAAATACTTAAAATTTACCAAGAAAACCATTGCTCAGAATATGTTGTGTTTTTATCAGTTCCTTGGTCTCCTTATAATTGGAATATAAATGAAGATTTTATCTGAGGTTAACTTTTGGTGCAGATGTGTAATGTTTATGCAGCCTGTCAGCTAGTTTATAGATACACAAACATTCTATTAACCTATGAGGATGATTCTCCCTAGAGCCTGTACACTTTTTGAACTTCAGCTAATGTAAATTGTTCCTCTTAAATGTATCAACAATCAGAAATCATCACATATTTCTGTCTGTCCATGAAAATAAACTGGTGATTTTTCAATATAAAGAATTATCAAACACAATGGCACTTTGTGGGATTTGAATAGTTACTGAGTAAACAGGCATGCTGAGCTAGCAAAACAAAGATGTAAGGAATGCCTTTGGACTTCTGATAAGATTGTACTGGGCACATGAAGATGAGATATAAAGACCAAACAACCATGACAATGGCAAACAAAAACATAGTTTCCATTTTGAAACCAGAATAGAAAGCCATGATGACAAACTTTTCTAAGAGTGGGTGTTGGCTTGCTGGCTTGCAGTTATTAACAGTTCTCTCTTACTCATCTCCCTGTGGCTACCCCAAGTGAGCAGTAGCTGGGGGGTATTTACTGGATAGAGCTGATAAATATCCTGAGCAGCATGAAAGAGGCTACTATTGCAGACAGAAATGTTTGAAGTTATGCACCTTCACCTTTCATTACATCAAACACTGATGTTTTCTCTGTAAGACAGTCACATCTCTTTGTAGACCCAAAACTCTGATTCTTCGTGGTTTCTTAATGATTTGTCATTTGGATCATTTCATTCCACAGAAACAATGAACCATTACTTAGTTTGGAGGAACGAATTGGGGACAGGGAAGACAAGAGTTTTTCTACTCCATATTGTATCACGTTATTCAGAACTGCTAGGTAAATTTGGAAACCCTACAATGTATATCAGAGATCTGAGGAGTACTATTAATTAATACAGCATCTTTCTTCAAGAGTTCCTGTAGGAACATAGGGCTTGCACAAATTCTACAGCCTCCATTAAACTTTATTACTGTGTATTCTTGAGACTTCAGGAAACAGCTTTGCTACTTCTGAGTTTGACCAAATTTCTACATCTCCTGGTATTTTCAAGGTAGGACCTAGACGGAAATGGGAAGTTTTCCATATATTCTCACTCTTCTCCATCAATCATAATTCTTTTAGGAGATTTGAATGGAACAAAAATAAATCCCAGAAACTTGTTTAATGAGAAATGCAACACACACACACACACACACACACACACAAATACATACAACAGAATGAAGGGTGACAGAGGAGAAAAGAATCTTTACACCTCTCCCTTTCTTAGTGAGGATTGTTACAGGCCAGTTGGAAGCCTAACTATAAGTAAATGTTTTGTCTTTTTAAGCACATCTTGGACATACATGAATGTCCTTTCCAATTTTTCAGGAATGTCCAGCAACAGTCAAGTCTCTCTTAACACAATAAGCTTAACTATAATAATCTTAATTAACACAATAGTGTTAATTGTTCACTTTACCATGGCATATGATATAGATTAATTTTCTCCTCAATGCACAATGCCTTTATTCCACTTAAGAGAATAACAAGCTGAAACTCTTCCTACTTGTAAATACTTGCAATTTTACTTTGGAAAAAGCCCAATGCAAGAAATCACCTGAAAAACAACTTGAAGGGCTTGAAAAATGGACTATGGTCTTTCGCTTGGAGGGAATAAAGTTTTAATATATTACGATGGGGAAAAATGTCTAGAGGAAGCCATCCAAAACTAATTGCCTTGTCATAAGCAAATATTGGGCCTCTGGTCTTTGACATCAAAGATAGCTGACTCACAAATATATGGTTATCATATATATTTTCAATTATTTTTATAAACCCCAAGAAAACAATGTTTGTTTTCTTGTTGTATTATGCACAATAGTCACTTCAAATTCCTACACCATGACCATATTTTAATTACTTTAGGAAAAAAATTAAAAACTGATTTTTTTTTTACTTTATAGCTCAATGATAAAAATGTCATATATCAGGACTAATTTGTATATGGATAATCAATCAATGTATGTACTGATTAATCTAAAAATCAATAATAAAATTAATTTGGCTGCTTAATCTATAATGAAGTTAAAAATATTTCCATTCCTTATGAGATTGTTAAGGTAACCTAAGGCTCAGATTGCATCTATAGCAGCGACCACCCATAGCTGTTAGCTATGAACCATGAACGCTACGGACTAGTAAGCAAAAGTTACAGATAAGAGCCACAGATCAGCAACTTACTAGGTACACAAACATAAGAAAATGACTTAACTTCTCACACTCCAAAGACGTCAGTCTAAAAAAGCACAAAACTTCACTCAGACTCTGGAGCAAATGGTGATAGAGGAGGTTCCTAAATCTCCCTCCTCCCATGGACACATTGAATATACAGATACACAAAAAGCAATTCCCTCTGAGAGAAATCCAGAAACTAGTTAAGTGACTCCTACACATCAAATGACAAAGAAAATACCCACATTGAAACAGGTAGGGAAGACTGGGACATACTCTTGCCATAAAGCCCACCCCCAGCACAATGCCATCCAATTAAGAAGGAACACCCACCTCCTTGCATCTCCCAGAGGAGTGATGGGTTTGGGCCACATGTCTAGCACTGTAACTCTTAAGACTGCCAGCTGAGGGGTGGGCCCCCAAATCAGTTAACTGATAGCCAGGAGGGATTGCATGCCTGGGTCCCACAGTGCTACACCAACAAGGCAACAGCTGTTAGGAGGCATATGAAAACTCACCACAGCTAGCCCAGCAAGGCTCAGCAAAATGCCCATTTGCAGTCTTTCCCTAGAAGGGCTTCCCTGTGTACTTTCCCAGTTTTTGACTGATATCTGGCTTTGAATCAGCCTGCATCTACATGCTGCTTGTCATCTTCCCCCTGGGGACACAGATGGGACTTTGCTCATACTCAATGACTGGGACCCACCAAGAACATAACAGTGGTCTGTACTATTGCAAGGACTTGAGAGGCAACCGGAGGTTCAGGCCAGGTTGAATAATGAAGTTTATCTTTTACGCAGAATAGGTCTGTTAAAACTAGGAGAGGTTGCTCTTTTGTCTCATGTGTGGAAACTAACACAGAGAGTCAAGAAAAATGAAGAAACAAAGAATATATTCCAAACAAAAGAACAAGATGAACCTCAAGAAACCAATCTTAATGAAATAAAGATATATGATTAATCCAATCACAAAGTGTTCACCTAAGTAAAAAGAGCAATGCACGAACAAAGTGAGAATTTCAACAAAAGAATAGAAAATATTTTTTAAAGTCCCAAACAGAAGTCAAAGCTTAAGAATATATTAACTGAACTGAAAAACTCAATTGACGAGTATAATATCAGACCATATCAAGTGGAATTGGGCATTAGAAAACTCCAAGGTATAACTGTGAAATTGTTCCAATGAGAGGAACATGAATGTCCACTGTGGCCACTTGTATTCAACATTGTACTGGAAATCCTAGCAAAAGCAATTGGGGAAGAAAGAGAAATAAAAAGCATCCAAATTAGAAAGGAAGAAGTAAAATTGTTTGCAGATGACATGATGTACTATATAGAAAACCTTAAAACTCTATTAAAAAAACTACTAAAACTAATAACCAAACTCAGTAAAGTTGCAGAATACAAAATTGTGTTGTGTTTCCATATACTAATAATATATTATTAGAAAGATAAATTAAGAAAGCAATTCTAGCCCAGCCAGTGTGGCCCTGTGTGGGGGTGGGGTGGGGGGAGTGTGCAGGAAGCAGCCAATCCATGTTTCCCTCTCACATCAGTGTTTCTATCTCTTTCTCCCTTTCCTTCTCTCTAAAAAAAAAAAAAAAAAAAAAAAAACTCAATAAAAACATTTAAAAAAAAGTAATTCCACTTACAATAGCATGAAAAATATTACACTCTTAGGAATACATTTAACTAAGGAGATGGAGGAAATAGAAAAAACACACATAAGTAGAAAGATATTCTGTGCTTATAAATCAGAAGTATCTTCAATAAATAGTGTTGAAAAAAATCCATGTAAAGAAATGAAACTGTACCCCCTATCTAATACCATACACAAAAATTAACACAAAATGAACTAAAAACCTGAGTATAAGACCTGAAAATTTTTAAAGGAAACCATAGGTGGTAATTTTCTCCATCTGTCTTGGCAATGATTTCTTTTAGAATTTACATAAAATGGAAAGGCAACATAAGAAAAATAAACAAGTAAGACAAATATAAAATTAGAAAAGCCTCTACATATAAAAGGAAGCCATCCAACAAAAAATAAAAAAATAACCCATAAAATGGGAGAAAATATTTGCAAAAACAAACAAAAAATACCCAAATGACTCAATTGAAAAATGGGCAAATAACCTGAAAGTCATTTTTCTAAAGGAGAAATCCAGCCCTAACTGGGTGGCTCAGTTGGTTGGAGTGTTGTCCTGTACACCAGAAGGTTGTGGGTTTGATTCCCAGTCAGGGCACATGCCTGGGTTGTGGGTTCACTCCTTGGTCTAGGCAAATACAGAAGGCAACCTATTGATGTTTTTCTCCAGCATCAATTTTTCCCTCCCTCCCTTCCTTCCTTCCTTCTAATATGTAACATGTTAGTATAATTGTAATACTATATTGTATAATGAAAATTTGCTAGAAGAGTAAATGTTGTGTTTGTACTATCAAGAAATATAAATATATGAGGTGACTGACATGGTAATTAACTTGGTGAGAATCTTTTACAAAGTATACACATATCCAATCACCATGTTGTATACTTTCAGTATGGTATAATTTTGTCAATTATATCTCAATAAGCTAAAAGAGTATGAAAAGCAACATTTATTTCCCAGAGTTATTTAGACTCTGGCATAACATATGATGCACATGTGGAGATGTGACATTAACGTCACTGATCTTTGTAAATATTTTCAGGGACAACCGATTCACAAGGTAATGTGCTACCTCATCCCTGAATAGATCATGTAAGTGTGGATGTGGGTGTATGTATCACCCACATTTAAAATTCTCTTCACCTTTTCCTCACCTATAAGTTATACAAATTTTTTAATAGGATTCTTCCCAAGACTATTCATTACTCTAACGTAGATTTCAAAATTGCCAGTGCTCTTACTAATTTTGATTTTGAAATTTGCCAATTAAAAATAAAACAGGTGCTGAACTTAACTGCACATTCTGGCATTGGTGTGATGAGGACAGTGTGAAAAGGTCCATGATATTTCTATCCTGACAATAATTCTACCATTCATGAATCCCAAGTGATCTTAGCTGGTTGTTTTTTGTTGTTGTTGTTTTTTTTATTGTGGTGTTTATACCATGCCGTGGCTTTCTCTGAGTTGGCAGTCAATGATAGCCCAGTATCTGTAGTACTTTTTCACAGGAAATGCTGATAAACAATTCATTTTCCTGACCTGTAACTGTCAAGTTGGTCCTTTTGAAATTTAATGTGGAAAGTTCTCATATGCCTTGTTACATAGCGTACATTGTTTCATCTGGAGAAATCTTCTGCATCACAACTTTAACATCCAAGGCACCAGATCCCTTCCCAGCTCTGTCAGCTGCAGGCTCGTACCTGTGTCCTGCTATCCCATGACAGTTGCTAATGAAGATGGTAACCGTATTATTTAGCATGAATAAATATTAATCCAGTAAAGCTATTTACTAAACTTAAATTGATGACTTCAAGTTTATTAGTTTGTTCTTTTTGGGTATGCTTGCTTGACCAAAGTGTATTATTATAACTTCATGTTTCTTTATTTTTCAGAAGAGAATATTTTAAAAATCTAGATACATTACATATAGCCACAGCAAATTCAAGGTTGTACATGACACTAATTATATCGAAGAGGAGAATGGAACTAGTTGTCATGATGTTCTGATATATCAAGATTGTCTTTAGTGAACACTGCATGGTGTCTTAAATTCTTGTGCATAACAACATTGTGTGTGTGCGCGCGTGTGTGTGTGTGTAGGCATTCTAGAAATTTGCCTTGGATTAACATGAATCTCAATTGTCCCTAGTTCACAGAATATCTTTTTTTTGCACTTTCAAAGGGTATCATTTTCATCTTTAGGTTTTTGGGGTTTTTTTACATAATTTCTTAAAGAGTTTTTTAAATGACAAATCTATTTGCTCCCCAGATTACTCTCAAATTTATTTCAGTTATTAGTTCAATGTAGTCCAAATTTAAAACAAATAGTTTTATCATTTGAGAGAGAACATCATCATCTAAGTTACCATAAAAAAGTCCTAGAAATATGTCATTTTCCACCCAAAAATATGTGAATGCAGCCCCCCAGGAAATAGAGTCTAGGTTTTAGTAACATAAAAATAATACTTCAAAAATTTATTGAAAATATTTTGTGCAGGAGATTTCAACCTGAGAATTGGTGCATCACAGGAAAGTCGAACATGAAACATGCTATTCG
The DNA here is from genome assembly GCF_014108415.1 of Molossus molossus. Lineage (NCBI taxonomy): Eukaryota > Metazoa > Chordata > Mammalia > Chiroptera > Molossidae > Molossus > Molossus molossus. The sequence goes on along the minus strand of NW_023425366.1, from coordinate 22,399,705 downwards.
CCACAGGAGCTCTTCACAGCGCTTGATAGTTGAAAATTGTTAAGGGATGATTGCCCACTATGAGCTCTTTCTAAAGGGTTCTGTTCATGTATAGTACAACCTGCTGGAAAAGGTCAGTAGAAAAGTCAAAACCCTTAACAATTGGGGAGTTTTATAGCTTAATGATTCTTTGAACTGTTTCTCACTATAATGTGGAGTGTGTAGACTTTACTTATAGGTAACAGGAAGAGAGAGAGAATGAGAGTGAGCAGAGAGGAGAGGCAGGTGTGATCTCTGCATCTCTATTTACTAGTTATGTCACTTGAATAAGACAGAAAACAAGTTTCAGATGGAACTTCCTCATTTATAAAGTGAACTTAATACCTACTTTGGGTACATTTCATACTGGATCAGTATTTAATGCTATGATTTCTTATTAACAAATTATTTGAGGCATTTGATTGCGATTACTATTATTATGTGTGGCATTCTAGCATTGCCATGGATATTATCATTAGTGTGAGTTGAAGTACTAGTAGCATTACTATTACATTACAAAAGTTTTAAAGCGTCCAAGTATGATGTAGCCCGCAATGAAACAGAATTAGGCTACCTCCCGCGGATTTCAATAACTTAGAGTAAGCTTCTCTCAGGTGGACATCATGGATTTGGGTTAAGCGTTCTGTCCATGGGGCATTTGACTGTCTTTAAAGAAGCTTCATCTTCCCATAACCAAAACCAAAGTTTGTGCCCAGAGAACCTCATTGGGAAAGGCAAAATCTGAAGCTGTTACTATGGGCAAGGCTGTTTGCACAACGTGTACTGGGCCTGGCACCACAGTTGTAGGCAGGATCAACTGTCACAGCTCTGAGAGATAGCATCTGGACAATTTTATCTGCCCCCTGCCTTAACCCCTGACTCTGCCCCCAGCACAGGCTCCTGCCATTTTGCTGAAATAACCACTCCAGCTTCCTTTTAGCCTGAGAGTTTCTGAAGTTTCTGAGAGAGAGAAAATGGTGTCCTCAATCGGAAACCTTAGGGACGGCATGGAGGAGGCTGTCGATTTCCTGAAATCTTGTACCCCGCTTCATTTATTTCTGGTGTGGGAAGTTGGTTTGTCTATTGAACCAAAATAATGAAACACTAATTTGATTAGAACAAAAAGGGGCTTAGTAAGTTCTATCCACTATTTACTTAAGTTCTATTTACTCTTTAAAACTTCAGTTCAGAAATGTATTCTGTTCATGGAATTATATAGCATGAGAATAGACTGAAAACATTACGTGATTGTTCACATATAGTTCTTCATGCATATAAACCCATGAAGAGATGGCATTTTCTACTTGAAAGCAAGGATGTTTGGAATGCAAGCATTACTCTGGGATTTGCTGGCTCTATTACCCTGAGTGTTCAGCTTCAGTTGTCTGTTCAGTAAACTGGTACTAATTGTATAAAACCACCAGGACACAAGAAGGATTGAATTCACTCACTTATTTATCAGATATGGGTGGTCTGTCCATTATGAGAGGCACTGATCATTGAGTCAGAATTCAGCAGGACCAGGAGATACCCTGGGCCTTACATTTCAGTGATGGCAATGCATAGAAGAACCTGGCAAACAGCAGGCACTCAATACATGCCAACCTCTCTCCTCTGAGTGGGACCACTGTGTGGAGGCACTTCCACACTAAAAGAATAGTAATATCTTGTCAATTGTGTAAAGCATATTATACCTGAATTTCTACCAATCAGAAATTATAGTTTATTTTCCTGTATTTATCTCTTATTCACATTTTAATTCTGTTGATAGAACTTACTTCTTCGGTTTAAAAATGTTAAACTGCATTTGGCTCAGTGAATGTGATTATTACACGTCATCTCAATTTCCCCCCTCTCCCGGGTCAGTATGACGTTAATCTGATCTCTTAGCCAGACATTTGTCCACCGTCTTTCTCTCTCGTCCTCACTCTGCTCCTGTTGCACCAGACAACATGGGTGGTTTGCCCATTCTCAAATATGCTCTTTCACTTGCATGTCACTGTTTTCGAATCCCTGTCTCACTATAGATCTAGTCTAGCTTATCTTTGAAGAACTTATGAACCAGGGTCTCATTAAAAGCGTAACTAAATGAACAAAAATGAGCATATGCACCTCCTAGTTCTAGACTGTGAACCTCTTAAGAGCAAGGGCTCTCTTATTATTTTTTTAAATATACAGATACATTTAGCATATATATGTATATATACGTGTGTGTGTGTGTGTGTGTGTGTGTGTGTATTATAAGCTCTCAATTAATTGAGTTGAAATAAAAATAATTACTTAGCTCAGTTTAAATTTATTATTTCAACCATGGGTGAAATATGTATAAAATAAGAATCTAGAGATTTGATTCACTAGGATTTTGATTTTTGTAACCAACAAATTATACAAATCACAGATGTTATAATAAAATAATTAATTTTACTTGGCCAAAATGCTTAGTGATAAAAAGCACTTAACTGGCTTTAGGGTTTACATTTGTAGGCAACGGTGCAGGAATCCAGACAGAGGACCAAGTTTTCACAGAACAGAGTAGTAGATTCTGATGGCTATTAGTTGTAGTTCCAAAAGAAGCTTTGGCTAATAGACATGTAAAACAAGTGTTTAATATTAGGCTTAAGACAGTGGGATTTAGGCGAAGTGTTGAGCTTTATCCAGTAATGTTTTTGGCTTCATCCATTTTCACCTGCCTTCATGGTGGTAGATTATGTCCAAGCACATAAAAAATCTCAGTGGGAGTCAAACTACAGAGAAATGCTACAGGATGACTATTATATGAGCTTACCAAGATTATATTCTGATTTTTTTGAGTGAAGAAAAACAAAAATAGTAGAGATGGAAACAAATAAGGACAGATCTTTAGGTTCATTAAAAGCACACTGAAAGGGAAAAAAAAAAAAAAGGAGTAATGGGGAGGCTGTGAGCAAGGATGGGTAGGGACAGGGCCCCAAAGATGGATGCCCCGCCAAGCCAATGAGTTAAATCGAAAAATAAGCACACAGTTTTCTCAAATAGCAAGTTGGCTTAGCAGAAATGAAATAACAATTGATGCTTTATCACACAGCCATAAGCTTGTTGGTTTGCCTTTGAGAATGAGGAGAGTGGGGTCAAAAACAACAGTATTTCAAAATTGTATGCTATTGGCCATTTTGAAATTAGTTAATTTAATCAAATGCCATAATACTTTCTAAAATGCAAGTATTCACAGCTGTACATATATATACACATATATCTTACAACATTATATACATTGCAAAATCATATTTGTTGCATGCATTATGAAAATTAGAATATTGGAAATGTTTTTTAATTCATTCATATCAAATATTACATTAAATTATTTCCTTTTTAGAATTCTACTATTATCTTTTAGTGATGCATGGTCCATGAAGGCAAGGATCTCTGTCTTCTCTAGTTATTTAATGTTCATAAATTACTTTAAATAGTGTCTTCATTGTAGAACTCTGCCATTTATACATAATCATGGTAGGAAAAAAGTTCTAGACTATTTGACAAGTAGCATCTCTCCTTATTACCAGCTTCGATGCCCTACAAATTGCAGAGAAAATTAACTCAGCAAACATTTCACTTGGAAAAGAAAGGTAGTTACTTCTCTGAATGGAACAGTATATTTTATGTTGTCATCATATTTCATTTTATTTTTGGTGCAACTATTGAATTTCCAATTTATTAAGAATTTAAAAAATCAAGTCAATAAATTTCTTTCTGTTTAAAGCCCTGTTAGATGTTTGGGACCATATTTATAGCTATGTTTTTTACTCAGAAATCCAGCAGATACTTTTTTTCTACATTATCTAGCTTTCCTTTTAAGTTTTCAAAAAGCTGAATTATTTTATGCCTAGTATCTGCTAGCAGTAAAACAGAATCCATTCTTGTCTACCAGCCTTTTGTTACTTGTCGCTTGTGTTAGTAGCTGCTTATCCTCTTTTCTCTTTCATATTTCTGACCTTTTTTTCTTCTTATATGTTGCCTAGCATTAGGAGACACAGTGATACTGAGGTGGTAAAAAAAAAATTAAATAAAAGAAAAAGAAAGAAAAGAAGAAAAAAACCCAAAAACCTTACAATGTAGAAGTCACTTTCTGCCAGCAATAGAATTACAGAGAAAAGAAAAGTTGAATTTTGACAGGATTAGCCTGCTGACTTGCTGAGTTTATGAGGCCTGTAAAGAATACCAACAAGAGAAAACACAGAAAATAGGAGACAGTGTTATAAATCTGACCAACAGACTTCTTCACCAAGAGTTGGGAAATATAATCAAGTTCTGGATACCATTAATGGTTAGTATGTCACAAAAAAATCAGTTTCCCATCTGCTTCTCTGTTCAAGATTAATAGAAACACTGGAGGTGGGGCTCTTTGTGAAATAATTACGTGATCTGTAGCAGGATAACGTACATCCCTTCTTTCCTCTGACATCTGGGCATTATACTAAGTGCAAGTAGAATGGGTTATAGACAGACATTTAAAACTGGTGAGGTAGTTTAGTGTGGGAACTAGTAACACAATCTACTGAGGACTAAAATTAAAAGACTAAGCTAGATTAAGGTATATTGTGATTATCCTAAGATAACCTAATGTGGAGGCTCAAAAATCAGCCCTGCAAACTACAGAATCCATATCATTTTGTGGTATGCCCAAAGTTGGATATCACACAGGCCCTAACTTATGCTACTCAGAGAAATGCAGTGTGTGAGATGATTCTGGAGTACCATGACAAAATTGGAAAATAAAAGTTGTTACAGTTATCAACTATCATGGTCTCCCCAACAGTGCTTATCTACTTACTTTATCAATTGGATGCCTTTTCTAAAAAACAAACAAAACAACCAGATAATTGACTTTAAGCATCTTTGAAAATTTAATGAAATATGAAATTTCTTTTTGGAATATAGTACCAATGCACCGACACAAACATTTTTTACATAATTGCAAGAAATAAGTGGGTCCCCTGATATCTGCCCAAGGATCTTATTTCACTATTAACAAGACTTACCTGTATTGTCTAATGGTTTTCTATATTTGCCAATTATGATTTACAGGAATAAATGCATGATCTTATAAGAGTAAATAAACTATATAGTTTCTAAATGTCCCATATTATGAAATTGGTAAAAAAAATTATAATCTATCCAGACAGTGGAATTTATCCTACCATTAAAATTAAAAATTTTTATTCAATAGTTTTTTTTAAACTGTATAGTTAGTTTATATTACTAACCAGAGACAAATTTCAAAATGTAGATACTAGTCAAACTCATTACTATAAGAATATATAAATATATACAAAATGAAAGTCTCAGTAAAGTATACTCCAAAAGCTTCATAATTATTTTCTATATTTGGTTTATTGATTTTGTCTATCTAATTTTCCATTTTTTCTGCACTTATTGAGGATCAGCCTTTATTAGTGACATACATTTAAACTGCAGATATTTCTGAGAAACATAGTGCATCACATTGGTACAATCCTGAGTATGTATATTATAAATGGATTGCTTAAAAGAAAACACAACTAATTTAGGAAGAAATGAAAATATGAGTAGTAGAAAAGTTACAGATGTCAAAACCTTTTTCCCATGCCCAACCACTAACATAAAGGAGAGACCACTATGAAAATTCCCATGGGAAGTGATAAAATTCACATTCAAGTCCTGAAAAGCACTGTCCTCAGAAGTGAATCTTATCCGAAAGCATTCCATATTCCTGAATTCAGGATTTTAGAACACTTGCTATCACATTATCAAAGGAAAGACTGGATCATATTACAGGAATCTCCTGGAAAAAATTGAAATGGGTTTGACAAAATAAGGCAAGAAATAATTTTTCAGTTTATAAGCACAAGATATCTAGGCAACTGGACATTCCCAAAGGACTGAAGGAACCTTTGCAGAAAAGGAGTAAATGGTTTCTGACCACCATCACCTCCTTCACTACCATCACCAACACCATCACCACCACCACTACCACCACCAACCCTTACCACCACCCATTTTTACCACCACACTACACCACCACCATCACCACCACCACCACCATTACCACCACCACCATTACCATCACCACCACCACTACCACCATCACCACTACCACCACCAACCCTTACCACCACCACCAATACAAATACCAGCATCACTACCACCACCCAACCCTACCACCACCACCACCACCATCACCATCACTACTACCACCACCATCACCACCACCACTACTACCACCATCACCACCACCATCACCACCACCACCACCACCACCAGCATCACCACTACCACTACCACTACCCCTATCACCACAATCAGTGGTATAAAAATAAACTTTGGAGTCAGTAGTGTTGGAAAGTTACTATCTGCTATATCTAGGTGTTTACGTAATCAAACAGAAGACAGCAGACTATTTCAGAAAGCATAAATAAATGAGGAGAGAACTCCTGACAGCAGGATATGTTGCCTGCTCTTGGACCTGGTACTAAGTAAAGCCTCCAAAAGGTGCTTGGGTGTCAGCATTAAAGCTGGATTGGGACATCCAGGAAATAGAGGGTTGACCAGAGAAGAAGTAATGAAAGAGCTGAGTAGTGTTATCTGGTACTCTGTGCAACGATTAGAGCCAGCTCACAAGGCAAGGCTGTCAGATGAATTACTTTGGGAAAAAATAGTTTTAAGAGATAGGAAGAAACAGATGTTTACAGATGCTTACTAAAGGTACCTAAAAACTTTTTCATGTTACCAATGTATTTCATAGTCCTAAAAAAAACTAACAGATAACATCTATGTAATGGCTTGTAATTTTCAAGCAGATTTCACTTACATTATTTCTTTTGATCTTTATCAGCGGAGTTAATTAACATCATTGTTGACAAGGGGGAGGCTGAGGCACAAGAAATTGAACTGAATTGATTGAAGCAATCTGAGTTCCAACAGAGCTGGGACTCACACCATAGAATTCTCAAATTGCCTGATTCAATCCACATAATATGTTGTCTTTCATGACTATAGAAACATGTAAAGAGAGCAACAATTTCTAGCCAGGCATTCATTTTGAGTATGATGTATTCCATTAATGTAAATGATTTTAGATGTCTGCTCCATTAGGCATCATAATGACTTTCATTACTAAACACATTTGCATTTTGAAGTATAAATGGGTAATATCTTCTTTTTTTGTGGATAATTTACTGCCAAGAGGGGGATTTTCTCATTATATAGTAATAATGCTCTTAATTAAATGTGCTCTGGCAACACTAGAAATAAGAATATAGTTTGCCTTCAGTGAAGTGAATTTGTCACCTAGGAATAGTACTGGTGCTCTGATGTCCTAAAAAAAAAATTAAAGGCAAATAAACATTGGTTAACTTTTTTTTTCTTTTTTCTATAAAATTTTACATATCGAATACTAGTTTCCACCCAGCCTTTGCATTAAAAAATATACTATTTTTACTATATGTTGGTATCTTTGAAAATAAAAATAAAGCAGTATTTTTAAAAGTGAACTGGCATTTCCCTGTAAATGTTCACTGGCTTTCCCATGTAAATGTAAAATACTGTCCTAAGAAAGAAGACCCTTGCTCCAGATCTTATCTAGACTGTCACCCAGTGCCCAGTCTTCTACAATCTTGGTATTTTGGGCACCTTATTGGATCCCTTAAGATGATATATATGAGTTTGGGTATGAATCAAGCAACAAACACAATACTGTAGTGAGATATATATATATATATATATATATATATAATATATATATATATTACAAAACACACATGCACAACTTTATAGTTTTAAATGTGCCATGTTTCTTTAGAGTAAACAATAAAAATTGATGAATATATTTATATAAAAATAATGTTTGGAATAGATTATCTCACCAGGTAAACTGATGATTCATCCACATGCCCCTCTACTGACCCACTGAGGATGTCCATTAAACAAGCAAATCATTTTTCATTCTTTTAATATTAAGTTAACCAGTTACAATACAAAAGCAACTAGAGCGGTCAAACAGACTTTTTCAGCACACTCAAGTACAAAAACATTACCGTCCAAAGCTTAGAATGATCAGACATAAACTAAAGTCAATTTTAATAATGCAGTTGTTTTAATCTTAGTAAAATCCAGGTGATTCATTTGTGGTTTATGTAAATTTGGGGGAAGAAGAGTAGGACTGCATTAGTATAGAAGCCCTTAATAACAACTGATGAAACCGCATAGTTTTGATAACGTTACTATGCAATCCTATATCAGAAAATGATAGCTCATTCAATGATTAGGTGAACATGAGTTTTATTGTACTGTTTACCTGAATTCAACGTCAACAAAATTGTCATTTAAAAATAAATTTATCATTCCCTTTTAAATGTGTATATAATCTGAATGTTAACTGAATGCTCATAGTCCTTGGGGTTTAAATAGACTTTTCTTGAACCCTCCACCTTATTTTCTGGAGTAGTTCGAGTAGGCCTTACGCTATGTTTGCTGATCCTTAGACTGACCAGTTTTTATGGTCACTCAAATTTCTGAATCACAGCACTGCTTAGTTCCTAATCTCTGTTCCATCTTAGTCTTGTAGATGGCATATGGGTTTTTCATATCAACCCCATTTGCCTAGAATTTCTAAACAAACAAGTAAAAAACATTTATATACAATAGGTAGTAAACTTCACCTATCTGGGGAAATGGATGAAGGCAACATGTCAGAAATCAAACAAGTCAAAATTAAATATTAGATTTATTATTGGTTAAAATTATTTTGACCATTTTATCACTGACCATCTGTTTGTATCCTTATTCTTAGGAACCTGTCTCCCAATATATAACCCCAATATCTTCACATATTCTGCTACCTGTCCCTCTCCCATTTCCCATATCCTTTCTTTGCTCTCTCAAGCCAGATTGGGCCCTCAGGTCATCACCTGTGACCATCAGAATGGCTTCCCTAAAGTAAGCCTTTTTGAGAAACTCATCCCAAATGTCAAAGTTACCAACTTTTCCTTTGCTATAGGCAGAGATGGTGTTTATTAATATAAAGGACTATCTGTATTGAGCAAATAAATACATGTATCCATAACTTATAAAATAGTTATTGAATTTCTACTATCAAGAAATTATAACATTTAGAAAAGGAAAATAATAAAAGTAATAATGATGAATACTCAAAAATATTTCTCATGTTTAAATGTGCTGAATGCTTTAGTTGCATTTTAAACATTTTCATAGCAATTCCAGGAGACTATTCCCATTATATATACATAAATAGATAGATAGATGATAGATGATAGATGATAGATAGATAGATAGATAGATAGATAGATAGAGATGTGTGTGTGTGTGTGTGTGTGTGTTTGTGTGTATTTATTATATTGGTATATTGGTTCAGACCATATTGAAAATTATTGTAGAGAAGACATCTGTATTAAAAAATAAATTAAAAAATATCGTTGAACCATGATAAACCCCAAACATATCATGATACACAGCCTGTACTCCTTATAACTTAGTGCTATTTTAATTGAGAGATGAAATCTCAGATCCCAAGGACCAAATGAGTTTCTCACAACATGAACTATGTGCAGAAATAACTAAAAATAAGACTGTATTTGTCAATTGATGGTAGGGGAAAAAAGATGCTTCTAGTGGAGAAAAATATCAGTAACAACTAAAATAACAAAGAAAAACAGCTTCAGTGGAGTTATTTTATAATTATAATTATAATAAAATTGGTAAATAATTGAAAAGACTTTTCTAGATATGTATCTATGTGTAGATAAATAAAGATAGATAGATAGATAGATAGATAGATATAGAGATAGATATTATTTGTATCTCTTCTGTAATTTTAAAGATGAAATAATAATAATAGTTATTTCTGATAAGCCAAGAGTGAGAATGGTAGAAACAGAGAAAAACAGGATTACAAAACTGTCTAGGTTGTGTACTCCCATAAGAGATGAGTGCATTATTTATTTTTGTAGCTGCTGTCAATTATTTCTGATTTCTGCTGTTTAGTTATACCAGTGTTTCTATCTAGGTGTACAGTTGACAACTATTTTAAAACTGACATATCGATAGAGATTGCACATATTTTGAAGCTGTCTGCTCACAGAATTTCATTATCAAATATAAACTCAAGATTTCAAATATCAAATGAAATAGTCTATAAAATAACAACTACCATCATAATTGCAAAAAGAGATTCCAGTTAATATAAAAATGTTCTCCATTTAATATGGAAAAATTATTGTCAATATATAAAATATGTAACAATATCACTCCATTTTGGTATTTTGCAGAGAGAGAGAGAGAGAGAGAGAGAGATACTGCTCTTAAACTAATTCAAATAAAAAGATTTAGATTGATCTAAGAGAATGCTCTTTCCCATGGGGATATATAAGTCGATATGCAACTAATAAATTTACATTTATTATTAACAGGTAAAAGTTGATCAATTTCTCTTTCAGACGTAGAAAACTGAAAACAAACAACACTCCCATTACTTTATGGGACAATGAAGATAAAAGGGATGAAATGGTAGAGGTTACAACAGTAAGCTTTATCTTGATAAAATTTCCTTTATAAAAATGCATATCAACAAAAATTCTAAACATATAAAAATCTAGAAGCATTTTTGTTTGGGGTTTTAATACACATTTCATTAAATATGGGCTTTGGACATATAATCAATATTGTTAACAATATAACTCTTTCTGTACTGTGAAAATGCATTGAAAAATCTGAACAGAATTAAATAACTTATGTGCTAGTACCTCAACAGTTTTCACAAACTGTCTATACACACGACAATAGTAGATTTTTTTCATGCTAAAGCATAAGGGCATACATAACCCACCTTGAGAAAAATTGACAAAAGTCACTGTTTTCGGGTCTGTTTCATGACAATCTGGAATGTCATGAATCTGGAAAATTCAAAAACACAATACACACAAAAGAGCCAAAGCAAAAATTAATAAAAATAAACACTCAAAATAGTTTTTTCAAATATAATATTATGTGATCTGGGGCCTGTTGGTACAGAATTGAATTTAGTAGAAATTGTAAAACGGAAAACTATTTCCAGAGAAAATCCATTTAGAACTTAAATGGGATATTTGTTCTGCCTTGGTGACAATAAATAAATTGATGGTAGTTCATATAAATTTGATTCACTGAATTCTAGTTATATTCATGATGGTTCATAAAAATCCAAACTAGCAAAGTAGCTATTTAATGTCGAGAATAAATACATTATTTAGAATTAAACTTTCATGTATCTATATTTTAATCTAGAAAATATTTAAAGAAAAATTACTTTAAAAATTATAATGCATAAATAGATGAAACTCTGCATTAAATATTTATATATTTTAAATTGAAAATTTTTAGGGACTGTGAACATAAATTGATAACTGAAGTAAAACGATTAAAATGTAACACTTAACTGAGTCTGTAAATGAATAATGAAAATATCCTTACAAGTTTCTTAAACTTATCAATATGCAGAGTTGGTGGAGAAATACAGATAGCTTTTATCAGCATGTTTTTCCAGGGGTATTTAAATTTTTATTAAATATGTTGATCTTTATTTATTTATTTATTTATTTTAATCCTCACCAGATGATTTTTCCTTTTTTTTTGTTCAGATAGAGTGGGAGGGAGAGAGAAACATCGACATGAAGGGATGCATCGAGTGGCTGCCTCTTGCACAACCCAAGCAGGGTCAGGAACAAACTGCAAACCAGGTATGTTCCCTTAGCGGGAACCGGGAACCAAACCCATGTCTCGTGGTTCCGCAGGCCAATGCTTAACCACTGAGCCAAACCGGCCAGGGTTAATATGTTGATCTTTAAATGGCAAGTGGTTAATTTGAGAAACAATGCACTTAGGGAATAAAAACAACTATAACATCACATGCCTGAGGGGAGGAGGTGGGGTGACTGGATGAGGAAGGTTAAGGGATTAGCTAAAGAACATATATGCATACCCCATGAACAAGGACAATAGTGTGGTGAAGGCCAAGGGAGGGAAAGACAGGGTGAGTGGAGATGGAAAAAGGGGGGAAAGAAAGTGGGGGACACCAGCAATGGTAACATTAAAAATATTTTAATAAAAATAAAAGTACATGCCAACTAGGTCTGTTACGGAGGTAGAGTATAAAAAACTTTGTGTGATGTCTGTTAAAATGCATGAAGATGACATGTGTGCTCTTTTTAAAAGCCTTTCTCATTGCTAGTCAAACTGATCAAAATGGTTTTCAAAAGGTAAAACGTGGGATTTAATAAACTCCTTCTTTTGCTCCACCTAATCCTTACGGTAGATGTCCTTGGGAAGTTGAAGCAGACAAAGGGAAAAAACCTTGTTTGCTGTCTTGCTTAGCTTGGGCTGCTAGATCAGAATACCATAAACTCCGTGGCTTAAACAACAGACATTTTTCAGAGTTCTGGAGGTTGAGAAGTTCAAAATTGAGCATCAGGAAGATTTGATTTTTAGAGAAGACCCTCTTCCTGGCTTAAGACAGCTGCTTTCTCAATGTATCTTCACGTGGCAGAGAGCATGCACTGATCTCTTTCTCTTCTTGGAGGGGCACTAATATGATTAGGAGTGCACCACCCTCACAACATAATCTAAACCCAATTATCTCCAAAAAGCTTCACCTCCAAACCCCATCACTGAGGAGTTTGGGGCATTGACACATGGATTTTGAAGGATACAAACATTCAATCCACAGTTACTGCATTTGTATAACTACTAAACAGGCATGTTGAGTGATAGTCCTTTAGTGCAACGAGAACAGATGTAAAGCTTTTAAAAATAAACCTTTTGGGAACTGAAGATAGTGTGTTTATTTAGACAAAATCTATTGAGTAGAAATGAAGCCAATATCTGCACCATGTTTAATTTAATCAAGCAAAACCTAATCATCTGTTATTAGATAACAGGAATTAGATAAAGGAAAATAGAGATTCTTTTGTAAATTCCTCATATTCTGCCAACTCTCGTATTGTTTTAATCAGATGATGTTCATAAGGAGTCTGTGTCCTATGGCCTTAGGGGCCATCTCCTCTTTCTCCTACCCCACTGGGCTACAAAGGGCCTGTGGTTAGCAATAAGTTTGAAGTCTATACTAAGAAAGATGTTGAATGCATTACAAGTTTAAAAGATAGGATTGTATGGCTCTCTGCCAAAATATATTGCTTGTACTAGAATAAATAAAAGATATAACTTTGTTTTCAGGACATTATCCATTATATGGTAGAGGGATTGGGGCAGGAGAGAAAAAGATAGAAAGAAGAGAAGCTTTTGTGTCCTCAGTAAGATAGATGGGAAGAAAAGACTATGCTTTAATAAATAGTGTAGTCCAAGGGGATGAAAAGGTAACCAAAATGATTTCTAGGTGAATTATATTAATACAAGGAGATCTGATATACAATTTAATTTTGTGTATCTCCTGGGAAATCACTTACCTAGTTCATAGAGATTTGTGATGAGTTGTTGGTGGTTGGGATTCCACAGGGAAGATTTTCCATGTGACAATTTACAACGGGAAATCAGGAGGCTTACATTAGCAGAAGAAAGCTACAGGTGAGAATAATGTGTTGAAGGCTGGGTGACTCAAACAATGGAATAGCTGTAACATGGCCATGAGTAGGAAGAAATGTGGCTCAGACACTTTACTACCTAGAAGGGTGCTAGTCACATTGTCACTACTCAGATTGACTAAAGAGTGGATGGATGGTCAGACAGATGGATAGATGGATGAATGTTGTCAGAGAATTTTATAAAAGAATAATGCATTAAGTTTACCTTATCATCATTCCGTCTCTATACAACACTTTTTTGAATTTGGTCTGTGGTAAGATTGCTTTATTGTGACTGAAGATAAAGCAAAATTTGAACAAGAGTGTACCTGGGGCAAAGGCAGTGTTGCAAATAGAAGAAATTTGGTCAATAATAAAAGTCAAGTATTTTGAATTTTTGTCCACACTGATATCATTGTAAACACTCAGCAAGGAGAAAAATCAACAATAGGAAAAACTTGTTTACTCCTTACATGCAAACACATTAAGCCACCTCTCAAACTTAACTCTGGACTGATGGTAGAACTAGCTTCCTTTTTTCAATATGACTGGGTTTACTCAACCTTAATACTCAAATATTTGTCTTTGTATCACAGTAACTGAATGTTTCACTTTTTAGTCATTAATATGTTTCTTTCTCCCTCTGGTAATAGATATGGCCAGTGATAAATTTTTTGAGCATAAACATACAAAATTTTGAGGATGCAAATCTTGTTTTTCCTTGTTAATGGCTGATAACTTGAAAAAAATAGTGAAACTCAGAATTCAATCTCTTCAAATAGCTACAGAATTGGGTATAGCTGATAAATACAACTGTTCCAGTAAAATTATATCATTTCTAGTCTTTCAGTGGTACATTGGTTTGTAATATTTAAAAGGCAATTTTGTCACTGACATACATTCAGCACTGTTAATAAATGACTTCTAGATTTCCAGCTCCCAGATTACATAAAATGAATCAGACATCTATGTCATTTTCAAAGTTTATACTCTTTAAGGAGATAAATAATATATGTAAATAAGCATATGATGAATAGATACTAATAAAGGACACAACATAAGAGAAAGAAAAGCAGTTCTGTGCATGCATAGAGAACGTTAACTGGCCAGATTAATTAACTCTCCATGGAGAAAAGCTATCTTCTTAAAGAAATCCAACCTAACTTTGATTTCAAAATCTATTGATCTACAAAAATTCCACTCTCTTTTAGCTGTTATTTATAACCATTTCCTTCCCTGCCCCCAAATGCTTTTTGCCAGTTAATTTCTGTTTTTCATGTCCAAATAGAAAACAAAAAACAAACAAAGAAGCAAAAAATTAGTCTAAGCTACTGTATTATTTAGCAGGGGGTGGGGTAGGGGAAGGATAGGGGGGCATTAACACTTGATTTTATTTAACATGTATCCAGTGTTTATTTTTAATTAAAGTGGCCTGAAATAATAGTGCATTTATCTAGAAAATATTTCTGAATGAACTACTTCTAGAAAATAATTTAGGGGTACTATTAAGCTCTTTTGTTTGCTTATTTATACATCTGTTTGATTCTGTTTTTAATTTTCACACAGTGAAATATTTTGTCCTTCCAACAGCTTCTCCTTTCTGTACTACCTTTGCTCCAGGCACCTAGTGATCTAATTGATCTAATTATATGCATGTCTTTCCATTCAGCAATCTGGGATGGGCAGGAGACATGTTGGAGAGGTGAGGTGTTGGTAGAAAAAAGTAACACAGAGCCCAGAGCAGGAGCCAGAGCCAAAAGAAACGCATTATTTGCAAGAGATCCTTGATTAAGTTTACTGTCTAGTGTATTTTATATTCCTTCATTCTGTATTCCCACAAACATTTAATAATGCATACATTAGTTGGTTATAGTTTTGGAATTGGATTTGTATTGCTTAAATGAAAACATTGCTAAATTCGACCTCAAAGCAGATACTCTGTGACAGCAGAGAATGCCCAAGGAACCTCGTCACATGTTGTTACAGGTTTTTCTATAAGTAGTGTACAATCTCTCCTCCTCCTCTCTCTCTTTAGCTAATGGTGTGTATTTATGTTTTATATTTTAATGTTCATATCAGGCAAACACAGGAATCTACTCCTCTCTAAGAATGGATATCACACCAGGGCATTTATCTTATTCTAGGATATGTCTATTTTTTTCCACACACTTAAAGGTTCATAAATACTTACGATATTTATACTATGACTTATACACATAGATTCAACAAATAATTGTGTTAAATATTGTGGGTTCCTTCTGAAACTTTATCTAATACACTTTCATATAACATACTATATCTATGAGAACAAATATTTCCATAAATGAGACAGACTAACACAAATTTTTCCAAAAAAATACGAGTCAGCCTTTTATTTGTCTATGAATTATCACCAGAAATATAAAATTAAATATAATCGTAAACATTTATATTGCTACTAGATGAAAAAAAAGTGAAATGTACCTTCTTTAGCCTTTAGTTTCTATAAAAACATATGTTAAAACAAATTGTTTTACATTTGTGAAAAACCAAATACATACTCATTATTAATCAGCAGTAATTACATACACATTTGAAATTATACTTTACTGTAAGGTTTTGACTAGAACTTTTATTTATTTATTTTAATTTATTTTTATTGTTGAGTGTATTATAGATGTCTCCCTTTCCACTCCCCTTGTCTCCCTTGGTCTTGCTCCTGCCCCACCTCAGACCTCCCCCACACTATTGTCTGTGTCCACAGGCTGTGCATATATGCATATAAATTCTTTGGTTAATCTCTTGTTCGCCCCCCTTTCCTCTGAGATCTGTCAGTCTGTTCCATGCTTCCATGTCTCTGGATATATTTGTTTGTCAGTTTATTTTGTTTATTGGATTCTACATATAAGTGAGATCATATGATACGTGTTTCTCTCTGACTGGCTGATTTCACTTAGCATAATACTCTCTAGGTCCCTCCATCTGTCTCCAAGGCTAAGAGATCCTTCTTTTTCAAAGTTGCGCAGTATTTCATTGTGTAAAAGTGCCCATCAGTAGATGAGTGGGACAAAAAAAGCTACTGTACAGTTACACACGGAATACTATGCAACTGTAAAAAAGGTTGCTTAGAACTTTTATTAATATGGTAGTCAATCTGTATGAACATTAATCTTGTTATAAGTATCTCTGGTCTCTATTCATCAGGTGAATTAACTGGCTTTCAAAAGCATTATATTTATTTTAGATTTATATGTTATATACCACACACCTATTACTAAATGAATCAAGGTACAGTAAGGAATTGAAAAAAGGTGTTGGCCAAGAAAATGGCGAAATAGTATAGAAAAAAGATTTGAAAATGTAGATAGGTACCAGTCATTACGGACCTTACATGAGATGGTAAGTCTTTTGTCCTTTACCCTTAGAGATTTGGAAAACCTTTGGAGGATGTTAAAGCTAGGGTAAGATATGATGAGATTTGTACTCTTAACACAGAATTTGGGGTCAATTTGAGGAATTAATTGTAGGAAATATATATATATTTTTTTATCCTCACCCGAGGACATTTTTCCATTTTTTGTTCAGGTAGAGTGGGAGGGAGAGAGAGGAACAGAGAGAGAGAGAGAGACATCGACGTGAAAGGGACACATCGAGTGGCTGCCACCCGCACAACCGACCAGGGCCGGGGACAAACTGCAACCGAGGTACGCGCCCTTAGCGGGAACCGAACCCGGGTCTCTCAGGACCACAGGCCGATGCTCTAACCGCTGAGCCAAACCGGCCAGGGCTGTAGGACATATTTTAAATAAGTAAAGAGAAAAGGCTATCATAAGTAATTGGTCCAGAAATGATGCTCACTTAGGTCATGGTTGTTGCCATACTAGTGGAGGGGGAAAAAAAAAATATATATATATATATATATTTTTTTTTTTTAATAAAAATATACATATATATATATATCTCCCTTCAAATGTTCATTGGTGCAGATAAACAGAAATTCACAATTAAATTGGTTGAATTATTAAAGATAATGTATTGGCCTATAATTTACCTCCAGAAGTGTGATGGGATCTTAACAAAGACAATAAGCAGACCTCAAGGTGCAAGTTATGAAATGTGTTCTACTGGTTTCCTTAATGCTGTGTCCTTGATAAGTATACAGTGTGCTCCCAGAGTGAATATGTGGGTTTCTGTTTGGACTAATATAGCAATCGATAATATCAAGAACACATTGCTATTCTTTGATTATTTCAATCCTGTAGTTCTTCTGTCCAAACGTTTAAGTGTATCATAAACTGCCTTCCTTTATGTGGAAAAACTTACATATTAATTGGTATTTATTGGTTCAGGAAAATAGAATGTCTAGTAGTAGGTACAGAGCATTAAAAAAATTGGTAGATCAGTATCTCAACAAAGTTACTAATGACTCAGTTTCTCTATGTACACCCATGTGGAAAGTGTAAGCTTTAGTCTAAAATGAGCTTTCCTGGTAGAGTAGAATGACTTCCAATGCAGTGAGGGCCAAATGCTTCCTTACTTGCATCCAGTGTGAGAGAGAGGAGGGACAACCATGAAAAGCTGTCATGAGCTCCGTTGGTGTGGCTCAGTGGACTGAATGTAGTGCCATGGACTGAGAGGTCCCCAGTTCATTTCTTAGTCACATGCGGGAGTTGCGGACTCCACCTCCAGTAGGGGGTGTGCAGGAGGCAGCTGATCAACATCTCTCTCTCTCTCACATTGAAGTTTCCCTTCCTCTCCCTTCCTCTCTCTCTAAAATATCAATTTAAAAAAAAAACATTTTGAAAGAGCAGTTACCATGAGCTTTTACGCTTATTAAGTTAGTTTAACTAAATGTTTCACAACTGCATAGCAGGGATATGCCCATCCCCCATTTTTCCTCCTGTGCATCTTCATTGCCTTGCAGACTTTATCTTTTAACACAGCACTTCCTGTGCCAAGTTTCTAATGTGATGATCTCAGTTTTCAGTAATAATAAAGTCCTACTTTATTTCTCATGTGACTACTGACACTTGTGCCATAGCTCCTCCAGCCACAATGGATGAGGAGTGAATGGTACCCTAAATTCCTAACACTAAGAGCTCACATGTGCTACATGTAATTTAGTGGGCATCCTGATACCAGAGGTGACGTGGTGCATTTGAAAATTCCTACTGTGCTGCATTGCAAATCTGCTGGAAATTTTGTGATAAGTAATTTATAAATATTACTTCACTCACTAATGAAAAAAAAAACAGTTTTGAGAATATATTTGTTAACGTTTAGAAAACTGTATTTTTTATGATTAATCACGTGTGTTATTTCCCCCCAACTTATGCAAAAGCATGCTTAACATTTACATTTTAATATTTGTAGTTTGTGTCCTGAATATTATCATCCCAACATGGAAACATTGTAATATGCACAGGTACAAACTCTGGGTGTAGAGACAGAAGCAGTTGCTATTTAGATGCTATTGAAATTCAAGACAAAATGCATTAATATATTGGAAGGAAATCAGCTGAAGGACTTTTTCATCATTTTTAAAATTCATATTTTTCCTCTGATAAATATAGATCACATATATTATTATAGCCTGCTCAAAAACCATTTCATTGCAAATATTTATGCAGTATTTTTTGGTTTGGCTAATGATAGATGTCTTGGAACGTTACCATTAACTGAAGAAGCAGCATCATAACTCAACTACAGTAGACATATATAGCAAAAGTAGTTTTGATAAGTAAGATCATATAGTTTATAGAGTTGGAGAAAAATAAACTTTTGGTTCAGATGGATATAAATAAAGAATTATGAGTTAGGATTCACATCACCTAAAATGCCCACTATTATCATTTCAAAAAACAAAGAGAGGATTATTTTATAAATACTTACACTCAAAATAACTTTTCCTGTGTGTCTTTTGTTGTTGAATGTCACTGAATAGTATCTTCTCATTACAATCACTAATCTTCCTTTTTAATTTTTTTTTCTTTATTGATTTTAGAGAGAGAGGAAGGAAGAGGGAGGGAGAGAGAAACATCAATGAGAGAGAACATCAGTTGGCCGCCTCCTGCATGCCCCTCACTGGGGATCTGGCGCACAACCTGGACACGTGCCCTGACCAGGAATCGATTGGGCAACCTCTTGGTGCATGGATGGATTCTCAGCCACTGAGCCACACCAGCCGGGCACTAATTTTTCTTAAGAATAAAATCAGTAGTAACAAATTTTGAAAAGTTACGTTATGCTTTGGAGAACGACACAACATTTCATCCAAATTTCCTAGTGTTGAGTTCTTTCTTAGAGTGTAAAAAATTTCTTTATAGGTCACAAAATGTAATGATTCATGTGTGCCTGCATTTATCTCCTGCTGAGCAGCTTTTACTTGAAGTCACTTCTAATGTTAGTCAAATACAATGGAATGGATGCTACCTGCTTTTATCTAATAAATCCATCTATTGTTTTACAGATGTACCTGTTTATTTAGTATCATTTTGACACTAAAAACAACAACAACAACAAAACACTTAGCAATTTTAAAAGTGAATACCATAGAAAGCCTGAGAAACAATGACAGTTGTCCAAATACTAGGAAAAATAAGTCATGGAGGGTTATAAAACTATGATAAGAAACTCATTGCAGTCAAAAAAAGAAAAGAAAAGTGATTTTGTTATATATTAAGAAAACAATGTTAAGTTGTGGCAAAATAAAAATGATGGAAAGAGATCAAACTCTCAGATAAGTTGTTTTGGGGTAAAATTAAAGTTCAGTCACTCTGTGTATTGGAAGAGGGGGGAACAAATATAGTCAGTAGATATGGAACTAGCACTTTAGCTTTTTTTTTCTAGCTAGAAAGATAACAAATATTTCCAAAATTTCCAATCTCAGGGTTTCAAGTTACTATGAATTACCCAAGTCAAGTCACGACCCAAGTCTGGATCACCCATTGGACAAGAAATAAATAATTGACATGGTTAAATGACTCATTTACTTTGGTAATAAAAAATAGTGACAATGGTGAAAACAGAAATTCTACTAAAATCAGTGTTAAAAGATCTGTGCTTAGCCCTGGCCGGTTTGGCTTAGCGGTTAGAACATCAGCCTGCAGACCAATGAGACCGGGGTTTGGTTCTGGCCAAGGGCATATACCTTGGTTGCGATTTGTCCTCCAGGGTCGCATGGGAGGTGACCAGTTGATGTGTCCTTCTCACGTTGATGTTTCTCTCTGTCTCCCTCCCTCAATCCCTCCTACTCTGTCTGAAAAACAAACAAACAAACAAAAAACACACAAAAGATCTGTACTTAAAGAATTTGTTTTCTATTTATCTTCTTTGCAAACTTAAGTGTCTGGTCCTCATTTATTTCCATAATAATGTATTTGAAATAATAACATGCCTTTCAAGGGATTATTGTGAAGTGCTAGTAGCAGGGCGTGTTATGTTTGGTAAATTGTGAAGCCCCACTAAATTTTTAGAAATCCTAATTTACCACTAATGTATACAGTGCAGGTGAAGCATATAGCTGGATAAAGAAAAAGAAAGATAAACCCATAGAAAACCTGAGACATAATGAGACTTTTGAGTTAATAAACTTAGTGGCAAAATTATTACTCCTCAAGCAACATTAAAATACATTGATTAACCCTTACAGGGGATTTTTTAGTATATATATTATACTAATTATTTCTGCAGAAAGCCTTAACATAGCCAAATTTCTTTTTTTTTTCTTTTCAACTATTTATTCCTAGAGGCTCTTTTATTATCTCTCTCTCTCTCTGAAACACCTGAAAATAGAATTAACTTGAATGACCTTTTTTAATATACCTGATTTGTATGTAGTTTTATCAAACATGGTGTTTTCAACATTACTTTTCGCAATACTTTGTACTTATTATTAAGTAATAATATAATATAATTTAAATAAAATAAAATATAAACTGCTATTATTGTCAAATTAAGAACTACACATATACTTAAAACTAAGCCATTTGAGACAATATGGATAGATCTTGAGAATATCATGCTAAGTGAAGTAAGTCAGACAGTATGGTGGTTACCAGAGGAAGGGGTGGGGGTAGTAAAGGGTAAAAAGTAGTCAAATGCATGGTGATAGAAGGTTTAAATTTGCGTGTGGGCACCCAAATACAGATGATGTATCATAGAATTCTACACTTGAAACCTATATATTTTTATTAGCTAATGCCATCCCAATAAATTTAGTAAAAATATCACATATATACATGATATATGTATAATGATGTAGGTGTATCTTGTCAAATTAAATTAGGCATCCCTTACTGTTTTAGCAATTCATAGAATTCCCCTATAATTTTGAAAGTGTGCATAATAAGAATGCACAAACAACATGAAGTTCTTTTTTATGTAAACAGAGTAATTAATACAGAAATCTCAAATTCTCTTAACTGTCAAAGTCAATATGGTCTTAAGTTTGAAAAATCCTGGCTTACTGCCTTGAACAATTTGGAAAACATAGGTAATCAGCTCTTAGTACAATAAATATATTCATAAAGCATGTAAATGAGATTCAAGGAGGTATTATATAAGAGATGCTGGAGGATATGATACCGAGTTGCCCTTCTTTTTTCCCTCTATGATAATGAAGAAGACAAATTATGATAATGTTCATTTAAATAGGAAAAAAAGATAATTGATCTTAGCATAAGAGAATAAAAATTGATGTAGTTGATCACAATGGCAATCTATTCTATCTTTCCCTTGAGGAAAGTCTCATTCTTATGTGTGCTCATGAAAATTGAATCAGAATAAGTAACCTTACTGACTCTCCTCCCACAGAATTTGTGACACTATGCTCATGTCCACATACCCAAGCAGAGGACAATTAAAAATTTTGCTCTTTGTCTTTCAACTTTTAACTTTCAATATCTCAAAAGTGTCAAAATTATTCTGCAGTCATGTGTCACATAAGGATGTTTTGGTGAATGATCAACCACATATAGGATGGTGGTCTCCTGAGGTTATAATGGAGCTAATAATTGTGTACTGCTTAGTGATATCATAGCCATCACAATGTCACAGTGCAATGCATTACTCACGTGCGTGTGGTGAAGCAGGGGTAAACAAATGTAATGTGCAGTCAGATAGAAGTGTGGTGTGTACAATTATGTACAGTACATAATATCTGATAAAAATAATGAATGACCATTACTGGTTTATGTATTCACTCTACTATGCTTTATATCACTGCTTGAGAGGGTACACCCCCTACTTATGAAAAGTTTACTGTAAAACAATATACTGTGTTACTCTAGCAGCAGCCTCTTAGATCTCATTTATACAAGTCTCGTGATGGCATCATTTTACTTTTGAGTTTGACATAAGCTGGTGTTTTGTGCAGTAACATGCAGTAACATCTTGTTGCCTAGGAGCAATAGGATATATAATACAGCCCTTCCTCCATCTGGAGTAGAGTAGATTATACCATCTAGGTGTGTGCATGTTTTTGCACAAGGACAAAGTTGCCTAATGGCACATTTCTTAGAACATATACGTGCTATTAAGTGGTGCATGACTATTCAGGAAATTCTGTTAAATCATATAAGTAGATATTGTTTGTTAATAAAAAGAGCATTTCAACCATTGGGTGGACTATTCAGTGACCTCTTCCCATATGAAGACTCATGCTCTTCTGGGGCATTTTGTTTATTTCTTTTTCTATAATGTTTTATTCCTAGACCTTTTCACTATTTTCTTTTACTGGATCTCTTATCATTCAGATCTTGGATGTCATCTTTGTCAGTTGTCCCCTGTTTTTCTAGGTGAGGATTGGTCAACATCTTAATAGAACACTCTTCTTATGAAGACTATACTACTTCTATTGCTGTTCTTGGTTTGGGATAGGAAATGGACTTGGGGAATTCAACTTTCAGCATGTAATTATTTAATGTATCCTTTTGTTTTCATGTTGGACATCTACCTTCAAACATATCTGGTTTTCTCTAAGCCTCAGAAACCAAAAAAACTTCTCCAAAGAACAAACCTTCAGTCTTCTGTGTAAACCAGGGAGAGAACTTTATATGGCAATATGAACTCAAAAAAAGAATCAGGGAATCTATTATATAAACTTTATATAATCTATTGTATAGACTTATAAATTCTCTCATTTTAAGCCCACTCTGTCCAGAGGCACTCAACCATGCCAGCCATTCCTGGGTTGGTAGGTCCTGCAGCATTGCAACAGGAGCATTGCATTGTGAGGCTTCTTGGCTTTCTTCTCTGCCATTCATTTCAAGACTTCAATTTCTCACATTCACTGGGTATGTTCCTTAGTGCATCTGAATTTCATCTTCAAAAAACTTTTGATGTGTTTGATGAATTCCTTGCCAGTTGGTATATAACACTAGTAAAATAGTTTAATGTGTTCCTTCGGAGGTAGTGCTGATAGTATGACTTTATACAACCTACTATTTTAACCAGGAACCTTCCTTTATCTTGTAAATGTAGTGAAATCAGAATTTAGTATTAATGTTATATTTAAAAAATAGAAAATATTACTTCAAAGAGCTGAGACTGAATCAATCTTGGGCTAAATACAGATTATATTAATTGCAAGAAAGTGTGCTTGCTGGCATTGTGGAGGATATGAAAATGAATGAATCTATGCTCTCATAGGACTATCACTGTAATTAGGGATATTTAATAACTACTACAAGTAACTAGATGTAATGAAGAGTGAGGAAAATGGTGTTAGAAATATGTCAACACCAATCCAATGTGTTACGTAGAATCTGATACATACTTAGAATAAGCCAAAGGGATTTAGTAGAAAACAATGTCAATCAAAATGAACTTTGAGAATGTGAGGACATTTTTCATGGTTAACAGTTGACATGGGAAAGGTCACATCAGCTATCCTTTAAACTAAACTACATTTGGGTTTGCTGGAGTAGCTTTGATGGAAAACAGCCCACCGGCAACTCTAAGGACGGGCACTGACTTTGCTACACAATAACCCAATGTCTGCAATCTACAAACTAGATGGGGGTCTGTTATCTAGGGGAGTGATGCCTGCCTCAGGATCATCCCAGTTATAACTTGGGATTTATTTTGGCTCTTCCTTTTCAAAAAGGAGAGAGAAAACTCTTTCGATAATTTAACCTTTACTAGAAGAAAACGACCATCATTTGAGTTCACAGATTTGAATCACTATAGGGAATTTCTGGAATGCCATTTTGTTACCAAAGCTTTTAAAAAAAATGTTTTATAAGAGTCATTGAAGTGACAAGACTACTTCATGCTGTGGTTCAAAGAATAGTAGAACTAGATAGCTGTCACTAGAACTATAAGACTCTTTTATCAAAGATGTTCATGAATCTGGATAAAGTGTATCAAATAGGATCATTGTAGAAATAATAGTTCTTACCTGATGCAGAGTTTGTGATGCCTTAGGATAAGATTATTGAATATACATTCCTATAGACTTATCTCTTATACTCAATATTACTAAGTAATTAGGGGAAAATCATAAAACTAGGTAATTTGGTTAATACCACCAAATGGTATTTAATGGATTCTTTGGACTGTTGAACACAATATGCTCTTGAAATTTAATTTGCACTCTCTTGACTCATTTTTTAGACGTGTAGTACAAATTCTGAATATAATACTTCTTTTAGTATATGCAGTGTTACAATGCTAAAATGAGTGACTTCAAGATAATTTAATGTTTCTGTGCAATTTCTGGTGAATGAAATCATACAACAAATAATCTTCCAGCAAAGAGAATAGAAATTCCTGACACGGATACTGGAACAGCTGTCTTCAACAACTTATCACATGGCTGCTCTATGTATTATACATACAGGGTGGACACGAGGCTTACAGTTGTTCATATGGAAAACAGAGCAATAATAAATAAATAATAATAAAAGAATAAACTCTGTTTTTCCTGTACTCACAACTTTAAACCTACTTCTGACCCACCCTGTACATCAAACAGTCAATCTACCTTGACCATGTCTCTAAGATGCTGTATCTTTAAGCTTTGGTTGAAGAATGATAAAAGTTAGAAAAAAAATTATAGGGGGCTGATAATTGAGGCCAACATATCCTTTGTCCCTGTGTTAAACTGTCCTGATGAAAAAACACACACAAACAAAAACACCTTAAGTGTTTTGCTCAAAAAACCACTGGCTCCCATACTATATGACGAACCAATTAAACAGCTTAAAATACTAATAAGTGATTCCAAAACATTCACTTTAATGTCATAACTTTAGCCTAATGCAACTAATTATTGGTGTTGCAATATCAGCATTATAATCACTCAGTCCAGGATCTAAATCAAATCATTCTAATCTCTCGATTTGGAAAAATAAGTAAGACTGTTACATATGACATTCTTCTTTACTGAAGTGATTCCACTAAATTTAACTCTGATTAACAAATATAAATTAAAAACAAAACTGAACAGTCAGGCTTTACCAAGAACTACATACATCAAAAAAGAATTACTGCAGCAAGGGTTTTAGGAAGGTGACTTCACTGTGGAATCAGACTTCCAGAACACATAAGAAGTCTGAATTTGGTTTCAAAACTGGTTTTCTGCACCCCTGTTCCTTTTACTTTATACTGCATAGTATCAAAATAAATACAATTGAAAAGTACATTTTTTTCACATGTAATTCAGAAAATCAAATTCTATTAATTTATAATAAGCTATTTTATTAAAATAAAAGCATGTTATTTTAGGAGGTGTTTGTTTAGTTAGCAGCCATATGACTATTAATTTGAGAATAAGAAATACTTAAAGGCCAACATATAAATATAGTTTCCTAAGATTATAAGCTTAAAAAAGTATTTTATGTTAAGATTGAATAAGAACATTAATCACGATTACAAATTCTCAGACAAGGAAAAAAAAGATATTTTAATGTCTGCACTTGTTATTTTTTTTTATACCAGATCTTTTAAAATAAATCTCAATTTGAAGCATTTTAACAAAATTTTATGACACATTATGTACAGTAGTCTTGTTATTGACAAAATAAGTCAGAAAAGTTCTTAAAATTACAGCATCTTGAATTCTAAACAGAATATCACCACACAAATGTAAAATGGTCTTGGGAAAGGATATAAATGTTAACTTAAATATAACTCTTCTGATAACTCTTAAATGCAATTAGATCAATATTTGGAATTACAAAAGAAGTGCTGAGTAGCTATAAAATCTATAGCTGGAGGGTTTATATTTATTTTTTTGTAATGCTTTTAAGAAAAGGAAATAATATCAGCAAAGCACCCCAACAGGAGTTCAAACAAATGGCCATCCATTAAAGTTCTTTAAAGCATTTTTAAACATCTATTCTATGATTCTTGACAGCTGAGGGCAAACAAGGTTCTTTGTTAATTTATGACTAAGCTGATACCTATAAAGATCCTCTGAGATTACTGAAAGCTCCAACTAATGTCCATTTTCTTTATGCTACATTTGGGCTTTCAAGAGTGATGTCCTCATAGGTGGCTATCAGTCTCCCAGACTCATTCACCTGGCTACGTAAAATGAAAAGTGACAAGCTTTTGGGTTGGATTTACTATTTGGCACATTAAAGCTAATTTATTATAGATTAATATGACCTTAACAATACCACCTTCTCTTCACTTCATATTACTTTTCAAGTAAGAAAAAGGACCTTTGTGAATAAAAACAAGCGGATATAGGTTATGTGTTACAAAATAGTTTATGCATTGTCAAGTTTCACACATACATATATTCTATGCACATAAAATCCTTAGGAAGTTGAAATCATGTATAATCATAATAAGTTTCTAATTTTACTTTGAAGAAGTAGTAGTCTTCATCATTTTACTTAAAGGAAAGAATAAATAATATTCTTACTCAAGTAAAAGTTTTACTTAAAATTTTAATGTAGAAAATAAATACACTCTTCAGTGTTCACATAAATGTAGGTGAGAGCACCAACTTCAGTTCTATTTCTTTACGAAAGAAGTATATGTAAAAAAGAAACTATATTATATTACGATGTATCACATTTGATAAATAATGTAGTTCAAATCACTTTTGAGATAAAAAGTGACAATTGAAGACCATATGAAAACATAGACATAGATGTTTTATTGACACAGGCTCAGATATTCTAGTATCCTTGGAGATATATACCATTTAGCCCTTTTCTGCATATACCTGTAACTAGGCTTGCTTAAAAGTCTCTGAAAATTGGCTGTCTTGGAAATTGATATTATGGCACTAGACTACATTTATCAAGACTCTAGAACTGCTTACGACTAACTTCAGAACATATTAATACTTATTGTCAGGGCTCAAAAATAGAAATCTATAAATAACCTCTTCAATTGTATTTATAGTTCATTATCCTTAAAAAAAAAAAAAAAAAGGCACCTCTTAGCAGATAAAATATGGCTTAATAATTTTGACTTTGCAATAATAAAATTAGCCAAATTAAAGGTTGTGCTACCCAACCCTTTTCATTTAAATAGCAAGTAAGTATAAAATCAAGTCTATAATAATATTTCAACTAACTTCTAAATTTTCTCTGTGGGAACATACCAAAATCTCTTAAGCTTCTTTCATATAAAGAAATAAAGTAAAATTAGTTTATATCTGTCTATATCTATAATTCTTAAAGTAATTTATTATAGGCATTTTACATATGTGTGTGTGTGTGTGTGTGTGTGTAATTTTTAACTTGTTTATAGAAACCAATGCATCCTCTAGGTTGAGGACAGCAGCTGGTTTGATAGTTGCTATATTAACAGTGGAAAGAACAGAATCATGGCCAAGAAAATTACAACAAACCCTACTTGCATAAAAACCCTCACATGAGCTGTACATAAATCATTCCAGCATAGTACTTTTGAATCTACAATCATACATATAAATTATGTCCAAAGACTGGGAACTTAAAAATAGCAGCCTTGACCTTAAAAATATGACTCAAATGTTAATGGGGGGGGGGGGGGTCTAGTTACTAAAGATTCCGAGTTGGATTGGACCATGTTTGGTAGCGATGATGCTGAATACTGTAACAGAATTGAAAGAGCTGGGAACAAAGCGATGTCACTTCCAGGAACAGGGTGCTGTGTCTTTCTCTATGATAGTGCTAAGTGCAGAGTCTTTTAAAAGACAGACTGCTATTAACAGGAATGTTTGCCATGTGAGGTAAAATTCAAAATGAGACATGAAGGATAAGTAAGGAGAATCAGGGCAAGTCATTCCAAACAGTAGGAACAGTTTCAATCCAAATGCAAGATAAAATCATTCTAAGTCATTTACCATTTGTTAAAATTTTATTTATTCAACAAATATATTTTTATTGAACACCAGTTATTTGAATGTAGATATATATATATATATATACATATATATCTACCATCAACATTTTGGTTCAGCAAGGTTTATTTAAGCTATTTTGAGGCTTATATGCAAAACACCCTTCCTGACTTTGACTCCTCTTCACATTAATTACAGAGACTTTCTCGTTCATGGTGATTCATTTTTGTGACCACAGATTAAATATTTTATAACTATATATTAAAAGGGTAAATCTATTACTTAAAAAGAATTGCAAGTGAAATAAGTATCCCTCCCAAATAATCAATAAAAAAAATGTCTATTTATTACTGATAAAATTGTTAAAAAATTGTCCTGTGTGGTTCAGAGCTGGAAATAGGAAATCATCTGAGGACTCAAACCTCTACCTTATAAATACTTTGGTCAATATATACTGATCAAATAAGACAAACAATAGCAGGAAACCTAAGAAAGAATATGTATCCATATTATACAAACTTTAAAATTAAAGCAGAATCATTTTACACCAAGTAACCAAGGTCTTTTTAAAAATAAAAATAATACTATGGTGACTAAAATTTGAACTATTTTATATTATAAAAAATATAATAATAATTATATGCAATGTTATATACCAGCAGTTTTCTACCTTTTTCATCTCCGAGCCCACATGAACTAATTACTAAAATTCTGCAGCACACCAAAAAATATGTTTTGCTGATCTGACAAAAAAAAAAATAGGTATGATTTTGATTCATTCACATCAATGGCTATTGTTGTATTGGCTGTTGTCATTTTTAAAATTTTATTTGACAATCTAAGTGAAAAGAGGTCAGTGCTCCAGACTAAATAGTCAGATCTTGCATGTTTTAAAGATTCTTGCAGCACGCCAGGATGTCACAGCACCGGCTTGAAAATCGCTGTGATGTATAATAGGGCCTGAGAATTCAGCAAGGGGCAGCAATAAAATGCAGCAAAGGGGCAAGGGGCAAGGGACAAGGGACAGAACCAGCGTGGGGACAGTGTCACATGGAAATACTTGTTTCTCAATGCTCAAGTTTCACGTTTATTTAGGTAAAAAGTCAGGTCTCTTGTCATGCCCATTTATTCAGTCTGGTCCAGCAAGAAAGAATTCATCAGTAGTGTTTGTGGAGAAACCCAGGCATAAATGACCAAGCCTCCCGTAGGGTTCTCTTCTCTATCTAGTCTGTCTGAACCCTGGACTAGAGGGTGGCTTCCAGTCTGCTGAGAACCCTGAAATTGTGTGGGTCTAACAGGGCTATTAGGAAACCACATATTACATTTACATGCCATCCTTCTATCTTTTATCAGTAGTTAATTAATAAATTTGATACTTGATCTCCACTTGTTTGATTCCTGAAGCTGTGTCTCAACTGCTTTTGCATCATTACTGGCTTTTTAAAGGATACTAAAACTCAGTCTGTCTCAAATTATTCATCAGTGAAATGGAGATGATGTTTTTGAAGATTAAATTAATATTATGAATATTTAAAACTGCTTAGTTATATTTGACACACAGTGAGTACTAGTTGAATGCCATTAAATAAATACAAATTATTAGTCCCTTTACTATTCCAGTAGTGAAATCAAAGAGATAGGTAGTGTTTATCTCATTCAGCGATGCTGAACAAAGAGAGAAATTTGGAATTTATTAAAAACACAATTGAAAGTACAGAGTGTGCAATGTGGATTACAGGGAACAAGAGCAGAGGCAGCCTAGCTTCACCTGAGCTGCCTTACAAAGGAAAACCCGTGGAGGAGAAGCAAGGTGGAAAGGACCTGTATTCCTGGTGGTACAGCACAGGAGCAGTCCTTGTCTCTGCTGGTTGTGAGTGGGGGTGGATTTCTTGTGATAGTCCAAGAAAAAGAATTTTCTGAGACACTGGAAAATGAGATAGAGTGGAAAGATTTATTTCTGTTGAATTAAATCTCTGGGTTTCCAAAGTCCCATTTCCTTTTGCCCCAACATAGAAGTATGGCTGGTTTTCCGAGCTGGTGTTGAGTTCCCTTGCCGTGTTGGAGCGGGGTCCAGTATAGCCTCAGGCTAGCTGTAGTGGCATTTCCCTGCCAACGTCTATTAGTCCGTTGTGTGTGGGGTCCATGGGCCATAAGGATTAAAGCAAAGAAGTAGGAGTGGAAGTGCCCCAGGAGCCAAGAGTCAAACCAACAAGAGAGCGACCTCCTTGTATTGTGTATTCCCAGATTTCTGTGTGCTGGCAGTGGCCATGCCCATCTGGCTAATGATCTCTGTTTCCAGGTGTGACTGACAGGCAAGTACCTTCTCTATCCCTACTCTACTGGGCATGTATCTATTTTCCCTTTGTTGGATCCCTTCCCTGTGTTTTGCAGGGAACAGACTGGTGCAAAGTAGCATTTTCCTGGTGAAGCTCCCTAAATGACATGCCTATAATGTCTGGCCTTCTCTTTGTTCTTGTCCTATTATTAATAACCAGCTAATCACAACAGTGTCACTGGGACACACGGAGTTGAGCCAGTTTACAAGCCTGCCCCACCTACTTACACACCCTTACGTGAAAATTGTGTATTTTATTTTACAGCACTTTTAAATGGGATGTTGCTGTCATTTACATATAAAACTAATCCAATGGATACAATTTAAAAAATTGGAACTGGGTTGCTGTAACAGACCATTCAATTGGCTTAAGGAAGTTGTCCAGCGTCAGATGGCAAGAACTGATATTATGGATCTATAATGCAGTAGCAAAATACAATACACATTTTCTGTTTTTCTTCAAAAGGCAGATGAGGTACTGGTGAAGTCATATAAGAAGTTATAAGAAATTGTTATGGGCTAAAATAGGTTTCTCTAAAATGTATATGTTGAAGCACCAATCCCTAGAATCTCAGAATGTGACTGTATTTGGAGACATATCCTTAAAGAGATTATGAATTGAAATGAGGCCATTAGTGTAGTCCCTAATCCAATATGACTGGGATCCTTAGAAGAGGAATTTAAGACCAGACACAGAGGGATGGCCACAGAAGACACAGGGAGAAGATGGCCACCCACTATCTGCAAGCCCAGGAGAGAGGCCTCAGGAGAAACCAGGCCTGCTGACACCTGAGCAGGCTGTGCGTCAGGTCTTTTTCCAGAACCTGCCAGTTATGAGTTCTTAGCCAAACAATAAAAACCAGCCTGGGGAAATATCGTACTTGGATTGCGGCTTCTCACCAAGCCCCCTTGAAAATGATTTCTAGTTACCAATCACAAAATTAGGAGGTATGGCTTTGAATGGAATCCAAATCATGCAGGTCTCCATTCTTAACATTTTCATCTATAAAGATGATTATGTTTTTGTAAGGCAATCCTCTCTGATTTCTTGGTGTTTCTGCTTGGTTTATACTCCCAAGCAACAGAAATTTGCATGCTATAATGAGGGTGAATTGGAAAATGTCTCTTTTCTTTTTCCACAATACCACCTGATCTCTGCTTCTTAAAGGTGGTAAGATATATGGAGTCTTTTTTCTCCTTTCACCAGAGACATAGATTCCTTTTCAAAGGATAATAAAGCCTTTCTTATCTCTCTAGGAGACACAGTTTACAATCCTGGTTATAGAATTTCTCCACTTCACCCAAGAGAAGATCTGTTTACACAGAATAAAAGATAAGCTCTTTCTCTTAACTCCAGAGGGGGTGAGGAGATTAGTCAGAACCTACATAAGCTTCAGGATTCATAATTTTGGAGTTCGTCTCCTGAGGTGCAGTCCACGTATACTCATGGTACATTTGGCTTTTATTGCATAGCCCCATGAGAGGTTAAGATACGGGGAAACAGAACTGAGAATTCTGTGAGTAAATAGGAAGGTTTGTTTTTTCTTTTGTCTCTGATCAGTATCCAGTGTTTCTGCTAATATATTGGTGTGCGTGTGTATGTGTGTATTAATATACCTATCTGTCAATTTAATCGAATCTATCTATATCTATATCATCTATCTATCTATCTATCTATCTATCTATCTATCTATCTATCTATCATCTATCTATCTATCTATCTATCATCTATCTATCTATCTATCATCTATCATCTATCTATTCATCTATATAAGTTAGGATAACATCTCAAACTCTTCACAGTTTTATGACTTAAAAGGTACATATATTCAAGTGACTATGACAAAGAACCAACACGTAAAAAGTGTTTTGAATTTTTTTTTTTTTGAGAATTGTTTTGCAGACAACAAAAACAAAAAAATATAAACAGATAAAAAAAAATATTGCAAGCCAAGACTGCAGCTCCTGAAAACATTCCTTAGGCCAACAAACCTCCATCAATATAATTGTCATTTTAAAGCCCTTCAGCTTCTAAAAAGGACATCTGTTTTATTGCCAACTTCACATGTGGACCGAGATTATAACAGATAAAAATAAACCTTCCAGAAAGAGGGATCCAGAGACCATAGAGGACAATGAAAGAGGTAACTTCTGCCAGAGAGCAAATCCAGCCACTAGCAGATGGTCTAACAGGACTTGACTCTACCTGCCAGAGCAAGGAGCCTTCACACCTTCCACGCTAATGACTGCCCTGAGCTTCCCATTCTTCCTTTTCCTGAATGCAGGTTTGAATTGGGTTACTCATTACCTCCATACAACTGTATACTGAATGTGTTAGGGACACACAGAATTTCACTTTACTGGTGTAAAGCAAATTTCTGACTTGCAACAGCATTTGAATAGAATATGTTAACACCACCTGCCGTGTTTTATCACAGCCATTATAACCAACAAACGCTATTAAAAATAAAATGATCTTTGATTGACCCACTGTGCTGGCACCTCACTGGCCTGACCAACGAACAAGGTCTGCTGTTTTAATCATTTGTCTGTAGACTCCTAAACTTATTTCTTCCTAATTAGAGAACATCTTTTCAATCTCATTATCATAACTAAAAAGAAATAACATAACATTCTTTTCACCCTTTCCAGCAGTTAGACACCTCTAATTTGCCCCCTTAGTGAACCACTCTGAATTTTTTCACTGGTGTGTCTCCTTGCCTGGCATGTTAAATTCAGTTTGCGCTTGCTTTTTATTGTATGTTTTTAAAAATTACTGAATTTCTTTATACAGAGGTGAGAGTACAACAAAGATTTCTGTGTGGACCTGATACACAGGACTGTAAATCACACACAGATTGTGGAGGTTGAGTTGAATGACGCAACCATTTGGGGCTTTAGGGTTGTTTTGCCCTCCAGAAAAGAGGCTGAAAGTGTGCGATAGAAATATGAATGGTATGTCATTGTAGTTAAAGTTTCTAAATCAACAGTTTTTGGCAGAAACTTAATATTACCTTCACTTCTTTGATATAATTAGACTGCCAGATATTTGGCTGTCCATGTAGCAATTTATTTTTTTAGCCTCATTGCTAGATGTAGCTATGCAAAATAAATTTCTGACCACCGGGAATTATGTAGAAGTCGATGCAACTTCCCGGATCATTCCTTAAATGATAGGACACCTCTTTTGTCCCTTCTTCTTTGATTTGTTCCTTCCTGATGACTACAAGGCAAATGAGATGGTTATGGTGGCTTAGCAAACTTGGAAATGAGTTGACCTTGGCAATTCAGGCAATATAATGCGTAGTAAGATAAAAGTAATGAATTTTGTGTGTGGACTCCTATACATCAGAATTCCTGCATGAAGGAAATATATTTCAATTTTGTAAAGCTATTATCCGTGATCATTGCTATTTCTAATCAAGCTTAATAACTAAGATTTGACAACTAAACTCTTAAGTACACAAATTGTCAGACAATTATTTTAATCTTTCCATACTGTTTTGGATATCACTTGTACTTTCCTTCTATGCATGCAATCTATTCAACAGTACAGACATCTTTTGAAATTTATAATCACGTCTATAATTGCCATATAATATCTAACACTTAGAGCTACTCACCTTAATCACAACATTTCCCCCATTCACTAAAACCCACACAATACACTTTTAATTTAAAAATCTTCAATCACTAAAGCATAGTCCTCTATCACTGACATTGTCTTTGCTGATTCAGCATTTATATTTCACAGCATGCTTTGTTATATAACACAAGAAAATTATATTTTATAGTAGTTTTGTAATATCTTATTGCTATATTTTTGACAGCTATTATAGGAATATGATAGCACTAAAACTACTGATAAGCACTAATTATAGATACCACTTACTGAGGTGTATTGCATGCCAATTTTCAAACTGTCACACAAATGTGCAGTGAGTTGAATCCCTAAGAATATGTCTAATTTCTGGTTGGGTAATTATGTTGGGTAGAGCATCATCCTGATATGCCAATATTGTGGGTTTGATCTTCAGTTAAGGCATATATAAGAACCAATTAATAAATGCATAAATAAGTACATCAACAATCAATGTCTGTTTCTGTTTCTCCTTTTCTATCTTTCTCTCTCTAAAATCAATTAAACAATAGATATATCTAAGCCTTATATCCCAAAATATATGAGAGCGACCTTATTTGGAAAAAAATATTCTCTTTAGATCTAATTAAAGTAAGGATCTCAAGTCAAAATCATCTCAGTTTAGGTAAGGTCATAAGTCTAATGAGAATGTCCTTGTAAGAGACTAAAAACTAGAGGACACACACAGGGGAAGGCCATGTCAAGACACAGAGACACAGAAAAAGACATGTGAAGATGATGGCTGAGATAATAGTGGCTCGATAAGCCAAGCAATGGCAGGGTTTTGTCAGTAACCAGAAGCCAGGAAGACACGTACGTGAAACAGATTCTCTCTCAGAGACTCCAGAAGGATCCAATCCTGCCAATCCTGCCAGCACTTGACTTTCGACTTCTGACCTCCAAAACTTTGAGAGAATTCATTTCTTTTGTCTTAAGACATCTAATTTATGGCAATTTGTTATGGCAGTCCTAGGGAACTAATACCGACTTTGCACCCAGAAGTAGGGTATTGCTGTAACAAATACCCAATACCTACAAATACAGAGATGGTTTGGGTTTGGTTAATACATAGAGGCTGGAGGAATTTGGTGGCGCATGAGAGAAAAAGCTGAGATTGTGAAGGGATGGTGGCGGAGCTCAGAAGGAAGTGCAGAGCACTGTAGAGAAAGCTTCTATCATCATAGGGAACACAGATTTTCCTAAACAGAGACTGGTAGAGATATGAGCATTAAAGATACTTTTGGTGAGTCACAAAGTCAAATGAGGAACATGTTGTTGTAAATTGGAGGGCATGTGACCCTTGTTGTAAAGTGTCAGAAAATGTAGCTGAATTGTTTTCTACTGTTGGGTGTCCTATTGCTGGATATAAGTGATGAGCCTGAGTATTTGTCTGGGAGATGTCTAAGGAGGGTGACGAAGGTGCAGCCTGGCTCCTCACTGCTTCTCGTAAGAAGTGAGAGCAATGAGCAATGACTAGATGCAGAGAGGCATGAAGCAGTTTCTTGGAGCTTCCAGAATGAACTAATCTTGCTGACACCGAGATTTTAAGCATATGGCCTCTAGAACTGTGAGTAAAAGCTTTTATGCCACCCAGTTTGTGGTAATGTGTTATGGCGATGCTAGTAAGGTGGTATTATTTTATGCACTTTACATGTGGACACATGAAGCCTTAAGGAGTTTAAGTAACATTGCCATAGTCATATAACTATCAGGTAATAAAGTAAGCTTTTGTACCCAAACTGATCATTCCAGAGAAATAATTATTCAATGCAATTCCTGGACAGACACTTCACTTTTTTCAGTAGTTCAACATGTAATAATGGACTGCGCAGACAATCCTGGGACTCATTCAGTTTGCAGTCATTCCATTATGCTCTAAATACAGACATTTTTAGGTAACCACAATCGCTATAGAAGCTATAACATGCAAGGAATCAGGGCACGAACCATAGTATCTATGATCAGAACCAAGGCATAACCAATGAAAGATTGCGGAGCAACCCCAGCCACAAATGGCACTACCTTAATAGAATTGAATCCAGCCAAGTGAAAACCAAGAGGCAGCATGGTGATTCATCATTTACATCAAGACCTTAATATAGTCTATGAATTTTCCAATTATGGCAGCATCACTAGATTTTCAGTGTTAGTATAAAATAAGTAAAGGAACTAGAAACTATGTCTCAGTGATAAGATATTATGTTGGGGCTTAGGGACCTGTCATTGTTCTGATTCTTAATGAGGCAATAATTAGAGGGATACCCTAGGTGCATCATCTACCTCACCCAACCTCAGCTTTTATAAATTACCATTACATGATCATGGTTGTATAATTGAATATAATACAGCATTCAATTGCATCATGTTAGGTATTGTATTTATATAGTAATAATACCAACTTTACATTTTATTTCAAAGTCATTCTGGTAGGTAACTGTCAAGATGGGGGGAAGAAAAGGAAGAGCAATCGTAGTACTTCTTAAGAAAAATAATCATAAAATCAATTTTTATCACTCATACTTACATGCAAATCCAATCTATACTAGCAAATATGAAGAATTACTAAGTCATTAGCTTTAGGAATTATAAATATATTTATAATTTTATATACAAAACATATTTTTATATGTGTATACATAAATTCTATGTGTGTATATACATACCTATGTATATATTCATATAGAATTTATAAAACTGAATGGCTTTTGAGAACTGGCTATCTAAATCTTTCATTTTGAAGTGAGAAAATTCAGATTGGTGGCACAGAGCTCACCTATATAGATTATGGTAGAATCTGATTAAAATAAAAATCATTTATTCACACGCTACCATTTATATACTACAAACTCCAATATTCTTTTTAGTGACATAAAAAATATAAAGTTTCCTTCCCATTCCCATGTTTATTTCACCCTTCTAATCAAGCACCCTGACATACTTACTTTTTACATTTGTTTTATTAGTTAAAATATATAGAAGTAGCATCATAGGACATTAATGTGTAAGAAAAAAAAAAGTTACATACTTGCCTAAATTATTTGTTTGATTAAAACTGCTATAACAGCCATGCCTTTCTAACCAGTAAAATGAGTCTCATGCATCAAGGTAATGACTAGACCTTTAACATGATATATTGCACAGTACAATACCTGTAGAAATGAGCTAGGGAAGAATAATTACAAAGGAAGTGTTTGTTTGAGGAAACAACTTTGCAATTAGAGTCATGTCGGTGTTTCCGTTTGCCCTGTGCATTCTTCGTACAGAGTGTTGTATTTTAACAATTATAAGATATTACAGACTATTAAATATGAAAATGAGTGTTTATCCATGAAGACTATTTTAGAGTTAAATGCCTGCATCACTTTATATTTATGTGTCAAAAACATACAATGAACATTTTGCTCTCAAGCTAGTAGCAATTTATTTTCTAAGGCTATTTTATGCATCTTGCTAGCTTCATTGTTTTCATCTCCTCAGTAATATGATTCTGTAGCATTGTGAATCAATATGGAAAAATATATAATCAGTTTTACAAAATTTTTGCTTTATTGATTTTTAGAGAGAGAAGGGAGAGGAAGAGAGAGATAGAAACATCCATGAGAGAGAACATCGATTGGCCGCCTCTTGCATGCCCCCACTGGAAATTTGGCCCACAACCTGGGAGTGTGCTCTGCCTGAACTCAAATGGGCGACCTCTTGGTGCATGGGTTAGTGTTCAACCACTGAGCCACACCGGCCTGGGCTATAAACCATTTTAAAAATAAGAACAAGTGATGAATTAAATAGATCCAGAGACATGGAAGCATGGAACAGACTGCAAACCTCAGAGGGATGGGGGATGGGGAGAAGAGGTAAACCAAAGAATGTATACGCACATATGCATAACCCATGGACACAGACAATATTGTGAAGGCTGGAGGTGGGGTGGGGAGAAAGGGGTCAATGGGTGACAAAAAGGAGACATCTGTAATACTTTCAACAATAAAAATATATTTAAAAGAATAAGCAAGACTTGCCAGAATTTTTACAATATTAATTCAGCCTTCTGAACATATTTAGTGGACACATTTTTCTGAACCCTCAAAAACTCTTACACATTACAACCCAGAAGCAAAGGCCTGGTCTCCAACTCAGTTCTTTCCAGCCAATGATAGGAACTCAGTGGAAACATCAAAAGAGCTCAAATTCTAAGTCTTGTTGCCTGATACAGAAAAAATAGTAGGCAGAGTGGGAAATCAAATGTATTTTTAAAATAAATTTAGTTTCATGTGATTTAATAATGACAGAAGGGAGTCAACTACAATCAACAGATTGACTTAATGAATCATAAGTTCTCAAAATTAGAGCAAAGCCAACCAACACGGTAATAACACTTCTTTAAATTTATAGTGTAGTTGTACATTACAAGATGTTTTCATAAACATAATCCCTTTATTTTAATTGTAATCTTTACAAATCTCTAGTTGTTTGAAAAATCAACAGTTCACTTTCCTATTACTTAGATGATAAAATAAACCAATAGAAAGTAAAGTTGTCTACTTAATACTTAGTTGAAGTGCAACGATATGTGAGAGTCATCACTCATCACTTGGCCTGCTCAGTTTCTTAATCTTTCCACTATCCTGATTTGTAGTCATTGATGAAAAAAATGTCACCTACATGATATTCAAGGTAAATTGATTGACTGTAATTTTCTGAGCTACCAATTACAGGGAATGTTTCTGAAAGGTTTTATAATGTTTGCAATTTTTGAAACTGGGAATTTGTTTAAAACCGAGGCTCCCCAGAATATATTACTCTTTTCACTAAACAGTAATGAGATTATTTTTAAGAGTAAAATTTTATGCAAAAACAGTGAGCCAATAAGCATATTTAAAAGATATTCAGAACAAAGCCTCCGAGATTAGAGAGACTGATAGTAGCAAGTGTGTGGTAAGACAGAGAAATATCGTACCTGCTTATTGCATGTTGATTATGCAACAAATAACCTTTGAAAAGTACATTTTGAAGAAGCAATATGCAATAGAGTTGAAAGGCTCTCTACCAATAATAAATTTTTAACGAGCATATGAGCATAGGCCTTGAAAAAATAAAGCAACAAATTCACACAAACTCATACTGGGAAGGAACGTGGCAAACATAGAAGCATATAAATCAGGTTAAATACCGTTATTTATTCATACCTGGCTATGGTCATTTACCTAATCCTCAGTAATGAAAAAATTTGAAACTTTGGCTTTAGCTTTGTTCCTGTTTTAGGGACTACCATTAGAGGGAAAAAATCAGCCTGGATCTCAGTAGGCTTTACATCAATGCGAACACATTATATACAAGAGCTGATATGTCCCCTTGAATGAGACACTGACACCTTAAATTCAAAAATTACAACTTGAGCTAGTTATCCATGCTCTCTCTCCAAAATGTCTTCTTTTAGGATTATGTATTTTATTCATCCTGTTTCCTAAACTACAACCCAGTGGCCCTCTTGATTTTTTCCTTATTTCTTAATAGCCACAGCCAAGGAATCACCAAGTCCTGTCTTCAATGGTTTAGAATTTACCTAATTCTTTCTATGTAAGTACGTATCATTATCTCAGTTTAAACTATGATCACATCTAGTTCTAATTTCTAACATATCCCCAACTCTAAGCTTTCTAATCCTTTCTAATTAATACTGCACTCTTCAAGAATGACTTTTCTGAGTCTCAAATCTGATTTTAACAATACCAAAA
Source organism: Molossus molossus (assembly GCF_014108415.1). Taxonomy (NCBI): domain Eukaryota; kingdom Metazoa; phylum Chordata; class Mammalia; order Chiroptera; family Molossidae; genus Molossus; species Molossus molossus. The sequence goes on along the minus strand of NW_023425366.1, from coordinate 22,359,132 downwards.
TAAAAACCCTTTTTACCATTTCTCATGGCCCTCTGCCTGAGCTGACATCATCCTTCATGAATCTTTCTGATGCTTACCTGTCTGGACTCAGATGTCACTAGTCATCTACTCCTCCTCTCACACGATCTGCTCCCCACACTGTCCCACATCCGCTGGCTCGCTCTGTTCCAGACGCCTCTGTTCCTTCTACTTAACAATTCTCATCCTTTCTCTTGTTCTAATTCACACACCAAAACAATGACTTGTCCTTTCTTAGGTAAACCTTCCTTTTCTCTGTTGAGATTAGGCTTCATTCTTAATTATATATTCACACGGGTACTTTTTATATTTTCCATGTATCATATTCAGTGGAAACTGTCTATGTTCTTCTCTATCCACAACACTGAGTTTTTGCATGGCAAATAACTAATTTTTTGTCCTCCGTCATCTCCTCAAAATCTACCTATTTCAATAAGTTTATTTTTGGTGTTCATAAACTTTGAAATGTAAAACTTTGTTATTGATATCAAGAGTCATTTGACTAAGTAGAATAATATCTTTAATGAGTCAGCACAGGTAAGCAACACCCATAAGAGCATGGTGTGCTTTCCACTTTTATTTATTGCTAAATAATATATGATGTTTTTAAAGTAGATAATTAATGAAGTTATCTGAATATCCATTATTAGTATTCTACAATGTGCCATATTGATTTCCCTATTACCAATAGTATTGAACTACACACTGTAAACTAAGATAGTTATATCAATATCCCATTAAAAAGTTCCAGAAAATTCCCTACATGCATCTTCAGAGATTCCTTACAAATATTTCATGGTATCTTCTGTGCAAAATAAAATGACTGTAAAAATCTTTTAAGTAGGTTTTCAAAAAATAAGAGAGTACAGTCTTGGAACTCTGTTCTCTGTATTAAAACTTACCTAGCTAAACTACTTTGGCACTAAGAAAATTGTACTATTTTCTTCCTTTAGAGAAACCTCTTACCAATGATTTCATCTGTATATTTTAGTCTGCTTCTTTGAGTCACACAGTTGTAACACAGTATGGTCCTAGGCTCTGGATGCATATACACAAAAATGTCTGAGTTAAAAACAGTCAAACAACACATAAAGAAACAAAACAAAACATAAAGAGAAATATCCTCCATGTGTTATTTATTTATATATTTTATTTTCCAATAAAACATTAATTGAAAACTAATCTATATTTCCAAGGTGAAAATGATACTTATTATTTGGTTTGGAATACCATATGATACTTATTTGAAAAAATAAAGCACCATATGAGAGTCATGAATCTTTTTCCTCTCCTGTGATAAAATCTATGTTAATGACTGAATACTCTTCTGCTTTAAACTTGGTTTGGATTTTCTTTTTAATGCATTATAATTGAAGACTTCATCTAGAAGCTCAGTGGTATGATGAACCATTAAAATAGAGCCAACAGATGTATTTTTTGGAGGAGAAGGTAGCCTCAGCCTTTATACCAGTTCTCAATGGTAGGGATCACTGAGTGTAAGGTGTTATGAAAGGCTTTGATGCTGAGATCTGGTAGTTTTAGGGAGTGATGTGCAGGTCCATTGGTGTTATTTTTCACAGCTGAAAGTTAAATACTTAGATGGGAAGCTGGTAGTATAGACTCTGATTATTACTTTATAAACATAGTAATACAAATTATTGGCGTTATTAAAATTTTGCTCACTAAACTTAGACATAAAAATGTCAGGGCATAAACAAGTGTATATCATTCCATGAAGGAAGTAATGCTAGACTTGAAGATAATAATATTTTTTTAAAATTGCATTTGGAATAAGGAAGAGATGGTATATGTTAGATTTAATGCAATTCAATTCTAAGAGAGAATAAAGAACACCTTGCCTAAAATGAAGATGGGGACGGAGTAGCTTAACAGGTACCAGACATTGAATATGCCACAACAACCTGCCTTTCCAGTTGGCCAAAGTTACCAGAAAATGGAATGGATTAGAAATAGCAAGAAATGTGAGTCTAACATACAGAAAAGATGGCTTTTAGAGAGCAAAGAACATTAGAATCAGAAACAAATCTACTCTGATGCTTCTGATTGTAAAGAAGTATCTGGAAATAAATTGACCAAAAAAGTAAAAGTAAGCTACATAATAGGAAAGAAGATGAAAAAGGAGAAAACATACTAAACTTAATTTATAAAAATGTATTTTAAATAATTAAAAAATATATGTAATGCTATATAGTATAAATCTTTCTCAATTAAACATTGATAATAATTGACAACCCATAATTTAATAACCATGTATTACTGCTAGTTATTCTACTTCAAGGTAGGAATTATAACCTCCATTTTATAGATGATAAACTGAGGTTTATTTAAGTCATTTGCTCAAAATATGATTAGCAAACGGTAGGAAATAAACTTCACACCTTCATGTTTCTGAGAGTCCATGAGATCTACATATCATCTTGGTAAACTTCACCATGCAATTTTAAACCACAAGCCTGCCTAAGAGTTTATTGGTCAGCATAATGTGACCAAAAGATAAGTCTATGTCACTACATTTAAGTATTATTTCTCCCGGGAAACAATTTTAAAAATACAATTTACAGTATTTAAATCAGCATAGCATTTATATTATTGAAAGAGTATTTATTTTTTCCTTTATTGATTTTAGAGAGAGAGGAAGTGAGGGGGGGAGAGAGATAAAAACATCGATGAGAGAAAACATTAATTAGCAGCCTTCTGCATGCTCCCCACCAGGGATCGGGCCCACAGCATGAGCATGTGTCCTGACCAGGAATCAAACTGGTGATCTCTTGGTGCATGGTTTGATGCTCAACCACTGAGCCACACCAGCCAGAGTATGCTTATTTCTAAATTTACATATTTTTGACCCAACATTTCTGTTGCTATATTTTAGAAATCCAGACTACACAGCTTAAATGTACGTTACTCTTTAATATGATGGCCCTTGTTCCTTTACAGTGTCCTAGGGAAAATATAGATTTAGAGGATAGGTTCATGTGAATTTTCACTAAGTCCTGCAGGGGAACACCACATCAATCTATCTGTTGAGGTGACAACTAGATTAGATTAATAGGATAATGGTTTTATTCTGTATTTCAACATTTTCTTAATTGCAACATTTTGATTTTCTTTTTTAAAGGCATTCAGCTTACTGAGTTGACAAGTGACAATAAATAGGTAGGTTATTGCTTTTAATTCAAAATGTCTTCCTTCATTCTGCACACATCAACCCTCTAAAATTTTCATCATCTTTTCAAGCAAATATCAGAATTCCCCGATCAGTGTTTTCTAATATTTACTATGCAAATAATTCACTAGTTTCCACCATTCTGATCCGCATAGGAATAAAAACACATTTCTTGCTGTGTTTTTAAGTGAAATATTGATCATCATATTCATATAACATTCTTAGAAAAACCTGTACATAACTCAGCCTGGGTCCATATGGTATACCCAATTGAATTAGAATTCAAACTATATTACAATTCAAAAATGTGTTTATATTGTTCAGTTTCTTTTATAGGACTACAGACAGTTAATCATTAGGGTGAACCATTACTTTTAATATATGATACCAAAGCATTCTGAGTCATATTTTATAAATATCTATGTGTTTAATAAATATGATACTTATTAAAAATTAAGGTTGATCTGTGCCTTAGTTATTTTATCATCATAAAAAGTTATTCTGAATAGGATTATAGCAAATAAAAATGATTTAGAGGATAAAAAAGATACTTCAAAATATAAGCAAAAACCACATTTTCTTCACCAAAGAAATCATTTAATTCTAGCTTACTTTGTTTATAATTATCTTTGCTATTTGGAGGTTTTCCTTTTTTTATATAACCTTTTTTTTTTTTTTTTTTTTTTTATCCTCACCCGAGGACATTTTTCCATTTTTTGCTCAGGTAGAGTGGGAGGGAGAGAGAGGAACAGAGAGAGAGAGAGAGAGAAACATCGATGTGAAAGGGACACATCGAGTGGCTGCCACCCGCACAACTGACCAGGGCCGGGGACAAACTGCAACCGAGGTACGCGCCCTTAGCGGGAACCGAACCCGGGTCTCTCAGGACCGCAGGCCGATGCTCTAACCGCTGAGCCAAACCGGCCAGGGCCTTTTTTTATATAACCTTAACAACAGTCATTTAAGGAGGATTGTGTGCATTGTTATATTCATTATTGAGAAGGAAAATGGGGCATAGTTAAATGAGGGAAAAGTCATATTATAAAAAGATGCCTAATGTTGATGTTGACAAATTCTTGCCTACTCCTTGGTTGATAAGGCTCTGTATAAACAATCATATTTATTTAAATCCCTCTTGTCTTTGGGAAAATGATGTTTCTTTATGCCCAAGCCCAGATTCTCCACCTGTGATTTATGCACGTTTTGTCTTTCCTTTTTTTTTTGTCTTCACCCGAGGACATTTTTTCCATTTTTTGTTCAGATAGAGTGGGAGGGAGGGAGGGAGGGAGGGAGGGAGGGAGGGAGAGAGATTGAGAGAGAAAGAAACATTGACACCCTAGCCGGTGTGGCTCAGCGGTTAGAGCATCGGCCTGCGGTCCCGAGAGACCCGGGTTCGGTTCCCGCTAAGGGCACGTACCTCGGTTGCAGTTTGTCCCCGGCCCTGGTTGGTCGTGCAGGTGGCAGCCACTCGATGTGTCCCTTTCACATTGATGTTTCTCTCTCTCTTCCTCTCTCCCCCTCCCACTCTACCTGAACAAAAAATAGAAAAATGTCCTCAGGTGAGGATAAAAAAAAAAAAAAAAAAAAGTAAACATTGACATGAAAGGGACACATCAAGTGGTCGCCACCTGCACGACCCAACCAGGGCCGGGGACAAACTGCAACTGAAGTACATGCCCTTAGTAGGACCACGGGCCGACGCTCTAATCGCTGAGCCAAACTGGCCAGGGCTGTCTTTCCTTTTGTAGGGATTTTGCTCCATCTATAATCTGCAGTCTATTTTATTTTCAATAATGAATTCCTTCATGTCATTAAAATATTAAAATGCTTAATGGTTCTCTATCATCAATATAATTATCTTTTAAGTCTACATCCCTATATGTATCAACCATTATTGTAGCTCTTGTCTTATATTAACAGTGATTTTTCTAGAAAGACAAGTACTTCATTGCTCCTGCTGTTTTTTTAATGTCTCATTCAATACTTCATCTGTTTACTTCTATTACTCCTAGCTAGTTAGGAGTTCCACACTGAGAAAACTTGGAGGCTGGAGATACATATTTGAAAATCATCAAAATATAAATAATTTTGGAGCTACGCAAGTGAAAAATATCTCCCAGGGCTGATGAGTGTCATGAAAAGTCCAGGGGAGCAAAGTTGAAATCAACGTGTACTAGAGATTAAGAACAAAGACAAAGAATTTACACTCGGCTAGAAAATTTACAAGAAATCTAGGACAGAGTACTAGAAAGAAAAGATGAGGCCAAGTCCTAAAATGCCACACGAGGGGAAATAGGATTGTGTACACTAACGTGAAGGTCACAGGGAGCTTGTTGACTGAGGACTCAGGGAAGGGTAGAGGTAGAAATGAGGTAAGTAGGTAGTGAAAATACAGACACAATATTTTCATATTTCCAGCTCAAGGATTCTGGCTATAATGGAAAGTTACAGAATGATAGGTATGACATGTGGACTTAAGACAAAGTTGTGTTTTAAAATAATAATATTTACTTTATATTAGCATAGCATATAGGTATGCATACACACATATCTTCACACTATCTTACCAGCTTTTTTGTTTTATTGAGTTTTTACTTCTTTATTTTTTAGTTGTTGTTGTTTTTTTTATTCAGAATTTTTTTACATGTCTTTGTGACTATTTTGGAAAAATAATGCCAACTGAATCTGAGTTTTCTGCTCTTTATAACTTTTTTGGATGCTTTCTCTCCTTGTATATCACAAGCATCTTAGAATTTTTATTTCCATAGCTGCTGAATAAAAGTTTTCCTGAGCCTGCCTGGCTGGTGTGGCTAAGTGGTTGAGTGTCCACACATGCACCAAGAGATTGCCGGATCAATTCTCAGTCAGAGCACATGCCCAGGTTGTGGGTTCAGTGGGGGGCATCCAGGAGGCGACCTATCAATGTTCTTTCTCATCGATGTTTCTATCTCTCTTTCTCCCTCTCTAAAAATCAATAAAATGGACAGCTACTTGCAGAAAAATAAAACTAGACCATCAACTTACACCCTACACCAAAATAAACTCAAAATGGATAAAAGACTTAAATGTAACTCATGAATCCATAAAAAAATCCTAGAGGAGACTGTGGGCAACAAAATCTCAGACATCATACGCAGCAGAATTTTTACTGACACATCACCTAAGGCAATAGAAACAAAGGAGAAAATGAACACATGGGACTACATCAAACTCAAAAGCTTCTGCACAGTGAAAGATAGAATCATCAAAAAAGGCTACCCACTGTATGGGAGAGCATAATTGCCAATGATATATCAGATAAGGGGTTAATTTCCAATACATATAGAGTGCTCATACAACTCCACAAAAGGAAGACAAAGAATCCAATTAAAAAATGGGCAGAGGAACTAAATAGACACCTCTCCAAACAGGACATACAAATGGCTAAGAGACATATGAAGAAATGTTCATCATCACTAATCATCAGAGAGATGCAAATCAAAACAACAATGAGGTATCACCTCACACCTGTCAGAATGGCCGCCATCAACAAATCATCAAACAAGTGTTGGCGAGGGTGTGGAGAAAAGGGGACTCTAGTACACTGCTGGTGGGAATGCAGACTGGTGCAGCCACTATGGAAAACAATATGGTGTCACCTCAAAAAATTAAAAATTGATCTTCCATTTGACCCAGTGATCCCACTTCTAGGAATATACCCTAAGAAGCATAAAACACCAATAAGAAAGAATATATGTACCCCCATCTTTGTAGCAGCACTATTTACAATCGCTAAGATCTGGAAACAGCCCAAGTGCCCATCAGTAGACGAATGGATCAAAAAGCGGTGGTACATATACACAATGGAGTACTACGCAGTGGTAAGAAAGAAAGATCTCTTATCCTTTGAGACTACATGGAGGGACCTGGAAAGTATCATCCTAAGTGAAACAAGCCAAACAGAGAAAGACAAATTTCATATGATCTCACTTATTTGTGGAATATAATGAACATAACAGTTTGAGGAATGGGGTAGTCCCAGAGACGCGGATGCGGGGTACAGACTGACAATCCCCTAAGGAGTGGGGAGGTGGGGGAGGGACGAATCACAGAACTTATATGCATGTATGCATGAACAGTGGACATGGACAACAATCTGGGGAAGGGGCAGGGAGGGGAGAGGGAGGGGGGGAATCAGTGGGGGAAAAAAGGAGAATCATCTGTAACAAAAATTAATCAATAAAAAAATAAAAAAATAAAAAAATCAATAAATATCAATAAAGAAAAAAGACTTTTTTTCTGAGCCTGAAGATTAATTATATTGAGTCTCAAAATTCAAACAAAATAATTTATTCTCAGATAATTTATTTATATAATTTATGTGTGTATCTAACTGGACATATTTCACATTTATAATTATATGCTTTTTTCAAACTGAAAATATTGGAGTTAATAGGTGGACAATAACATGTAGAATTAAAATATATTTAAAGTCTGCAGGCATAAGTCTAAATAACCAAAAAAATACTGACTATAATGAAAGCGACTTAGCCATTCAGTTTTACACTTATTTAATGTCAGAAAGAAGCAGATTAATTTTTAGACAATCTTCACCTTTAATCTGTGTTAGTGGTAGGAAGGACTCATTCAAACTCTTGCAATATTATGACACTGCTATGAGAATAAATGTTAAGTTGAATATGATAGAGTTAAGTTCCTATATTAACTGAAGATTTTATATTAAATATGCCTTATTTCTAAAAAAATAATTGATAGTCAGTAGCTCAATATTTCAAGAAAAAAAGAGTTTTGGATAGCTTAACATTTTAGTGGGTAAGGTTGAATTGAGGGGTTTTCATTGAAGTTAATTTTTCAATGTACTCATGACAAATGTTTAAATGTTAACACCGTTCCAGGCAATTCATATATTTAAAATGAATATCCTTACTATGGTCTTTTTTTTTTATTGTATTATTGGTTCAGTAAAAAAAAACAAAAGACACATTGCATATTAACATTCTAACACTGAAGTCCCAACCAAAATGATCACATTTCAATTATCAAATTTGTAATTCAAATGGAATGCAGTTCATCTGGATTTACCTTTTCTACCAAAATAAAACTTTATTAGAAATAGAAAAAAAAAGTCCTGAGAGGCTGCTTTAAAATATCCTCTGAGTTGATTAAAATATTTATTCAATGAATGATTAACATTACTTAGAGCTATATAATTAAAATAAAGCCTGCTTATTTAGTAACTAATATATTGTTTTTGCATCAGCTGACACATGTGAGATAAGCCTTTTGTATTAGTAACATATGTATCAGTTCATACGGTAATAGATAAAAATGTCTAATGCAAATATAGTATTAGTTTTCTAGGCTATGTAAGTTTTCATTAAATAATATAAATAATGTATACATACATATATATCTATCACAATAGTTATATAAATATATATATATATATATATATAATCACAGTAACAGTAGTAGATATACATCAATATAGATATGCTTTCTGTAAGTCCAGTGTTTGGACACTTATGAGCTGAGCCCTGGTCAAGCGCCCCACAGGCATTACAACACGAGCAGATGACAAAGTGAAGCAGAAGTAAGTGGAAAGCTTGTGAGTCCGATGAAAGCATGAACTAGCCGAGGGGTCCAAGTCAGCTTTGGTTTTAAAGCAGTTTGTTCCTCTCTTCCAGCATATCCACGTACCAGGCTTAATGAAATCCCTTATTAAGCTGGGGAAATAAACTTTCTTTAGGAATATGTGATGATCCCAATTACTTCAAATCAAAACTACATGTTCTTCAAGACTTCAAAGTCTCCCTTCAACCTTGTACCATTTTTTTTCACATTACATCTTGACTAAAACTCAAGAACAGACCAGTCTCTCACCAACCCTCATGTAAAATCATTTATTAAAATCTCTGAATCTACTGATTTACCTCTTGTTTAGTCCTAAATTTTCTTTCTGTCAATCAACATTCCACCTTATTTTAAAAGTCTGCTTTAAACACACTTTCCAAACAAAACTAAAAAAAAAACAAAAAAACATTTAGCTTTCACTAATCTTGCATATATTTCTATGATGTTTATTAATTTCTTATTTTTTATTTTCATTTATCCTGTTAACACCATTCTATTTTTTTCAACTGTAGCACCATGTATATAGCTAGTAGTCTATTCTGACTCAATCAACCCTCTATAAATTAAACACTAATTTACTAAATCAATGTAACAAAAACAGTATCCATAGAGAGTGCTCTTTTTTGAATTAGAAGTGTTTCATGCCACATTATTCATGGTGGGATCTATTGAATTTTGTGGTCTTTGCAATATCCATATAAAGATCTTATGACACATTTGCAAGTGACTAGGTTATATCTGTGACATTGACACAATGAATCTGTATAGTTAATTGACATGTTCAAAGTCATAGCATCTTTGAATAAGAGATGAAGAGTATCCAATTAATACTGATGGCCAAATAATGATATATTAAAGACTGAAAGACACTAATAAGTACTCAATGCAAGGACACCTCCTGAATTATCCTAGGGTAATGTATTGGTTACAATACCTACCATTTATCTTAATCAAGACTGTTTTTCTACTTGCCTTTTATATTTCCCCAAGATCCTTTTACTACTTAAGGAAATACCTTAAATACTTGCAATCTTGGTGGGGGAGTGATTTTCTGCTAAATTAATTTGTAGGAAGTACTCTCCTACTGACTTCCATGCTCCAGAAACTGTAGCTATTTGAGGTATTCAAATTAGTAGTGCTTCCAGTCATAATGGGATCACTCAAACCTCACAAGGACCACTGGAACCTTGGGGTTCACAGCAGAGAGATCAAAGAATTTTCAGGGTTACATCTTTCAGATAAAGAGAAAAAGGATGCTGGTGGCTACCTTATGCAAATGAACAAATATAGAAAAGAAATGTATCATCATACTTAAATATCAGATTTCTGGAAGATGAATAAGAATTCATATTTATTTGAGTAGACTGAAAAAATTCTTTGGAAAATTCTAAAAGTCTTCTTTTTATTTAACCACCATTTTTATATTTCTTCTGAAGATTTTTTTTCCCCCTCATTGAGTGCTGTGGTTATTGAAAATCAACTGCAAGATTGTAACTATCTCTTCTATCTTTTATAGCATGTTAACTCTGAATAGGTAGACTGCAATGAAGTGTTACCAAGCAATTGAGAATCTGTACCGGGGGTAAGTGGCTATCACACAGTAGAATATTGGCAAATGGAACTGTTTATCATTGTATATAATGCGACAGAAAAAAAGGGTTTGGTTTTGTGCTTTGTCTACCAAGAAGCTAAATTAAGAAACTAATTTTTTCTTGGCAAGTAGCTCACTTTCAAGTTCCTGCAGGTTAAACATTCTTTAGAGGCTTCTTTGTAGTATGTTGTTGATTTTATTTCAGGTAAAAGAGAGTGAATGTAAATATGTCCCAGGCATATCAAGACCTATTTATATTAACAACATACTAAATTAAGAAAGATTCCTATGCTCGTCTGTTTGCAATGGCTTTAAAATTATATTGAATATAGTGTCCATAGTTTTTCCTTTTCCAGAATTTTATATAGATTGGATTATATAGTGTGTGTAGCCTTTTCAGAATTGCTTCCTTCACTTAGTAATGTGTTTATGGTCTTTTTATGATTTCATAGCTCATTTCTTTTCAGCATTGAATAATATTCCACTGTCTGGAGGTATTGCAATGTGTTCACTCACTGAGGTATAGATCTTGGTTGCTTCCAAGTTTGAGTAATTTTCAATCAAACTTCTATAAACATCTGTGTGTGGGTGTTTGTGACATACATTGTCAGTTCTTTTGTGTAAATACCAAGGAGCATGACTGCTGGATCATATGGCAAGAGTCTGTTTAGCTTTGTAAGGGACTGCCAATTCTTCAAAGTGGCTGTACCGTTTGCAATCCCATGAGCAATGAATGAGAGCTCCTGCTGCTTCCCATCCACGTGGGCATTTGGCATTGTCTGTGTTCCAGATGTTAGCCATTCCGATAGGTGTACAGAGGTATCTCATTGCTGTTTTAATTGACTTCATTTTCAAAAATATTTTGATAGAGAGATATGGGGTGCTTATCAAATAATTTATTCCTCATATTTTCTAAAACATATAGAGAAAAATATTTCTTTTGTTTTTGACATCCCTTATACTGAGCTGTAATTATATGCTTACCTTTCTTCTCCCACTCATTTCTCTTTATACCCTTCTTGATGATGTTTTTTTATTTGAAGTCCAATATTAAATAGGTTCACATTTCACCCTTTTTCATTAAAAATTTTCTACAAATATACATCCATGTGTCATTCATTATCATTCTGCTATGTTGCAATCATTTTCCAATTCAACACAGATTTATTCAATATCCAGTTAGTACCTGATGCAATGGTTATATTGAAAATATTAAAGCTCACAGAAATTTATTCTTTGTTTAAGGAATTCACAGTATGATAGATTCAACAGATATGTTAAATGAATAATTACAGTATAAGTAGTATAATAGGAATAAATTAAGATAAAAATAGCTAATATTTATCAGTCCCCTTTCACATGACAGTATTTGTACAGAGTACTTACTAAATATATTTTAAATTTCAAAACAAAGCTATAAAATAATTTATATGGTAGTATTTATTTTAAAAACAAACAGTTAACAAAATTAAATGCTTTTGCAAGAAAATCCACTGCTTACTTACTATCTGGGTAGGAATTCAAACACAGATACACTGGCCACATTGCAAGTTCTTTAACTAACTGCACATACTTTTACCTTGTGGAAGTGACTGTTTGAAATTCAAATCGATAACAAGTTGTAGCAAGAGGATTACAACTCAGAATTCAGAATCACAACTTTTAAATCTGGAAGAGAATCTAAATCTTAAATAGTATCTCTGTGATGTAGAGAATCTGTTTTCTATACTTTGGATTCTATAAGTTCTCTGAATTTTTCTGATCACAATATTTCTCATGTATATAAGTTCTTTTAGCCCCAGCATATCAACTTACATATGGTAAGCTCGCTTTTAATAAATATTTTTCAAAAGGACCAATAAATTAGAGAGATTCATCAGAAATGATTCCATGAATATTTATAGAGCTGTTCAGAATATATAATTTATGTGCAATGCTAATGTTACCATTGTAACTAGGTAGTTATTAATATTAATAATAGGAAAGGAGCAAAAAGGAGTCCAGACGTTATAAGCATGGTTGTCTGGGCAGCTTCATCGGGAAGCTGTGGTTTCACACACCTCACAGGGAACTAAGTTCCTTTCCTGCAGATCACTGGGGGAAGGGACCCAACACAGGGGAAGATAGATGCATGCACAGTGAAGTCGGGGTGATGAAGAGTAGGTGCTTGCCTGGCAGTCTAACCTGGGAACAAGGATAATTGGCTAGAGGGGTTTGAGCCACTGCAAGGGTGCAAAATCTTAGAAAGTTAAAATCCCCAGACAAAGGATTTCTCTCTCTCTTGTTCTCCTTGCTTTGATCCTGCTTCCTTGCACTTGGTTTGTTCTATGATTCATGCTAGCTTGCCATGTTGCCCTAGAAGCCACATGGGCCACGGCCACGTGGACTCCACAGGTAATGTGTTGCAGCTGGAAACACAAGCTAAGCTAGCCATAAGCTGAACTCTACTGTGCAAATATTGAATGGAAGCTTTGATTCTAACTGCTGAAGACAAAATGGACTTTTTCCATAATAGGATGGAGGGGGATGAGACCTTGGGAACTCAAGAGTTTAATTCTACAGAAATAAAGCTTTCCATATTACCTCATCTTTCTGCGGGAGCCTCAGGACATTCTTATTTATATGGTACTTCAAGAATCCCACTTACACCAGCAGCAGGTGGAAACACAGAGGACACCCCACCATTAACACTGATATTTTTTAAAACATGGATATAATAAGTAGATCTTAAGGACATGAATAGAGAGAAGAAAAGGCAGAGCAACTCAGAGGAATATTTTCCCCCTCATATTATTATAGTCTGGTAGTCTTGGAGTTTGATATTTACCAGAAATTTCTCTCCACAGATTCTTTCAACATACACACTTATATCTACATCTTCACACATGTGACCCAATATTCACAAATTTCTTACTACATTTTAATTTCCTTTTTAGTCCTAAATTTGCTTCATTTCCCATTGACTGACTAGATACAGGAACATTAAATAAAGCATATTCAAAATAAACCTCAACATATTACTCTCCAAATGATCTTTAGCTCCATTCTTCTTAGTTAAATTGGATAATCTTCAACACACTCTATCATAATGCCTTTCTCTCATATTCTTTGTGTCTTGTCATCATATTAGCCACAAAATAGCATGGATTGAACATAATGTCATTCAACACAGGATTTATTATCTAATCTTATTCACACTCCCAATTCCATTGCCCTCCTTAAAATTACATATTTCCCAACTGAGAACCATATTTGTTTTTTGTGCTTCTGTCTCAAATTATCTCAGGAGGGTTATGCTGTTTTTGTCACCATAATTCATTGATTAGAGCATATTACTATTCATCTGTTTATCCCAGCATGCGCTTCCCTACCAAAATTTTCAAAGATGTTAGAGTTGTTAGTCCAAGTTTTAAGTAAACAAATGTGTAACCTTTTTGAGTTACTGATGCTGTGTTAGCCAAATAGTGCAGTTCTATGATATTTTCATGACAAACATAACAGGAGCACTATCTGACCAGATGCCCCCTGCCATTTATGCAACCATCCACAGAGGTTATTTATTAAGAAATGATTCTATAATGAAAGAAATTTTAAAAAATAATAATATTGCAGAAATATTCAGACTATACTGATCCAATAGTTTAAAAACAGGGAAGCAAATAAAACAATATCAAATTAAAGTAAATCTGTAGTCTTATAGAATTGTATAATGGAGAAACATAAAATAAAAGCATAACAGGGCTTCTAAAATTATATTTTGAGACGTCTATGATCAAAGCTATGTTGCTAAGAATGAATCTCCACCAAAAAAGGAAAAAATAGGAGATAAAGGGGGTAGATAAAGAAACACAGAAGAGATGGAGGAAATGAAGAAGGAGGAGGAAAAAAAGAGAAGAAGATAAAAAGTTCTCTACTGTGACAAAAGCTTAAGGAAAGAATTCTTAGTTAAGGCGTTTTCCAAGATGTGTAATACACAAGATTCCAGTATAACCAAGGTGCCAATAATTTTTACCTCAAATATGTCCAAGATTCTAATAATTCTTAGCACGTGAAAATCTATTTGTCAAGCCTATTTTTTCCAAATACAATAAAAATCACTTTTGTCATAAAAATTACTTAATAGACAACTTTTTGAAATGGATGATTGCTCAGTTCCCTAGATCACTTTCTGTTGATCCATAATTATTTTCAAGGCAGTAAAATCTCTTAGAATCTCTAGCAACTAGCAAAGGGCAGAGCAAATTAGATACACTTGATGTCACTTAAAATGTCTTAATATTTATTCTAAACTGACTTTAAAAACTGTTTCCTCCGGGAAGCTTTTTCAGAACCGTTATAACTGGTCAGGTCTTCTGGCTCACATGCTTTTCTTGCACTTTGTACTTTCCTACCAGAGGAAGGAAACTGTAACCAAAGAGCTAACTAAAGACTAAATAAAGGCATTATTAGCATCATTTCCCCCCCAGAAAATAGTAAGAGGAACCAATTCTGACTTAATGATCATTACACCTGTCGTACCCAGCAGAGTTCACAGGATTTGATGGGTGCTCAATAAGAAACTGTTGTTGATTGAATCAAGACACTGATGTTTAGGAATGTTATGTGACCATCTCCTACAGAACAAGCTAATGAGTGACACGGTTAAGCAAGAACACAGATTTAAAACACACATCAGCCCTGGCCGGTTTGGCACAGTGGTTAGAGCGTCGGCCTGCGGTCCAGAGAGACCCGGGTTCGGTTCCCGCTAAGGGCATGTACCTCGGTTGCAGTTTGTCCCTGACCCTGGTTGGTTTTGTGGGTGGCAGCCACTCGATGTGTCCCTTTCACGTTGATGTTTCTCTCTCTCTCTCGCTCTCCTCCTCTCTCTCCCTCCCACTCTATCTGAACCAAAAAAAGAAAAAGAAAAAAAAAATGTCCTCAGGTGAGGATAAAAAAATAAAAATAAAAAAAAATAAAACACACATCAAAATTCTTTCTTTGAGACTTAATATTGTTTTCAATATGGTAGACACAAGGCACTTTGAGCTATTTGAATGTGAATTTAAATTAGTTAAATTAAGTATAATTAAAATTTTAGAACCTTATTCATACTAGAATATTTCAAATACTCAATGTCTTATGGGGACAATGACTAGCACACTGAAGAGTGCAGAACCATCTTTCAGCTTTGCAGAAAGTTCTATTAGGTAGCACTGTTCACACTTGACTCTATCGAAGAAGTATAATACAAAAATTATAAATTAGTCCTCTCATAAAGCTGAAATATTAGTTACATCTGCTGAAATGTTTTACCTAGCTTGGAATTCTTTTTTCTTAAAGACAGTTATTATTTTTCTTTTTCTTTCTTAATTAATTTATTTTTGTTATAGATGCTTCTCCCTTTTCCTCAACTGATGCCCTCTATTTTTAAAAATCTACAAAACTTTCAAAAAATATTACTTGAGAAGTAAACTTAAATTTAAAATATAGCTTAAATTTAACATATAGCTTAAATTAATATAGTAATGTGAAAATGCCAATAAGCCCCTGATTTATCTATGCTGATTACAGACAGTAAAAATTTAGGTTCATTTTGATAAGAAAAACTTAATCAAGACAAGTAACATGACATTGCTTATATCTACCAAGCAAAATGTAAATTAGGGATCAGGTTAATTTAATCATTGTGGATAAGCCAAATAAATAGAAAGGATAAAGAAATGCATTATGACCTCCAAAATTAATTTGGGATATGCAAATTGATTCTATTACCTGGTCAATAAAAACAATGATTAAAATTGGTACAGGTAAAGACAAGGATGTTTGGACAGTGACAAGTTGTATTATACAGAAATAAAAACTGACTCCTCAATTTGGGAAATACAGAAAAAACAGAAAAGCATTACTCTACATTTAAGAAAGATCATTAAAATTAATTCTATTTCAAGAAAATATTTATAAAAATCCAAATTATTATATAGTTTTTTTTTTTTAATGTAATGTGAAAATGGTTTAAGAAATGGGTTTATGTTTTGGGGGGAATGAGGCATGTTAAGAAACAATGAACAATTTCACCATTTTTTATGCTACCAAATTGAGAAGCTCTTTAACAAACTGAAAACTACTGATCTCAGTGGAAGCAATGGAAACATTTTGTCATTCAAAATAGTAAGGCATCATTCTCAAAATAGATCTCAGGGAGACCTATGTCTTGATCTTATTTAGAGTTAGCTATTCTTGAAAGCTGACCTTTGAATCTTCTGTTCAGAAAACAAACAGAAAATCTGGGGCTGTTACCCAATTGCATACAACAAAAAATTACGCAGGAAGGTGAATCTTCTCCAAAAGTATTAGGGGTGGTGTGTAGGATGTTAAAATCCCCATGAAAAAGTCAAAGTTAGATTTTCTGAAGCATTTGATGGGTTCCTAAATGAAAGCTGAATTAGGCAGTATCATCTGGGTACTTGAAGATTCTCTTTGTTAATGGACATGTATGTGCTGATGTTCAAGTGATAGAAAGCTCTCTAAGACAACTCAATTCTTGAGTCCTTTTCAATATACATTTGCACTTATAACTGTCACCATCAGATACCAGCAAAACAATAATTATTAATACAGTCTGTATAATCCTAGTAGTGTGCACTAGCTCTGCTCAGAAGCTAAAGTCCATTATCAGAGAGAAGAAGAATTTCAGTCTGATATTCAAGCTTATGAACTTGGATTTTAAAGGAGTCGAGTACATCAGAAAGGGGTAGAGAACACATAGAACAATGTGCCCTTGAAGTAGATGTGGTATGGAAGTAGATGTGTTTTTCTCATGCTATGTTAGGAGATAATTGATAACGAATTCCTTGTCGGAGAGCTAGTTTTAAAGCTAATAAGCTAATATATTTATCTGAAAGTATGTTCCAGAAGGTCACTTGTATAACCTTTCAACAGAATTTTTTGTTGTACGCACTAGAAACACAATTGTAGCACAGAGGAGTGTGCCAATACACCGAATGCCACATGCTTGAAAATCTAAAAAGTTTCTTAAAAATTTTTTTTTAAGTTATTCTGAACCTTTAATTAGAAATTTTGGTTGTATTAACCTAAAATTGGTCAATGCCTGAATTTGTAAAACTTTCCTTTTTTAATCATTTGAATTGACCATCATTAGATTAAGATTTTTTTGGTACCGTCTTCCAGTTATTAAAAAGCACCCACATCACATAACTGTTAGTATAATCATTCCATACATATATGTTATGCTTCATTACTTTTATTCCACTGTAACTAGAATGATGAAGAAAGACAAATGTAAAGGAATATTAATAAAATTCCTGATATTAATATGAAAACATAACTGTTTATCACCGCTTTAATAAAAACAAATTATTCTTAAAATGTTTTCTAAACTATCTCAATTCCCTCATTATCTTCAGAATATTATCAGTAGCTTAGTTTAAGCGATGATAACTACCACCTAATTTAAGTTTCTAAGAAAATCAACTTGTCTGCAATAGTGAATGAAACCATGGTTACTATGACAAAAGATGGTTTTACTATAGCTGTGTTTTCACTCAGGATCCCACAACAAAAACAATACTAAAAGTGTAAACATTTTACACTATCAGCAACATTGATTGTAAAAAAAAAAAAATCTTCATATAATTGTTACTTTTAAAATTGGTCTTCCTCATTTTTGATAATTTGTTCAAAATTAAGACAGTTAATTAATAGTTGGCATTCAAATTCAGGCTTGTTGGGGAAAAAAATTACAGTCCAGATATATCTTCAAAAGCCAGCCACTTTACCGTAAGTTTTTCATTTTTCCTCTGTGTCTTCCAAGGATCAGGGCAATTTTCTTCCGGCTTTCTAACTATGATTTCAAACTCAGAAAATATTGTTGTCATTTCTATTATTTTAAATACAATTTTGGTTGCAAACTGTCTCCTTATTAAATATTCTTGTAGCAAAATAATTACATAGCAAAGAAAAACGACTCAAACACTAAAAAGGAATGATGAATTGTTGCTTTCAACAATTAGGTAGTAACAATATTTCATTGTGTATATTTTTCTTGAGAATGGAACTGTTATAAAAAGTGGCGTTTGGATTTTTTGTTCCCATGTTATGAGTTTGACTGTAATACTGGACATGGAAGTATTTTTATTTATGCCTTTGGTTAGTCATAAAACTTTAAATGCTTACTTTATGGCCGTAGAAAGAGAAAATGCAAGAGATCCTTTCTCCCAGAAGTACAAAAAAAAAAACAGAAGCAGAATTTTAAAAAATTCAATACTAAGTTTCAGACTGAATGGCTATATTTGAAATGACATTTAATTTTTCTCATAGAATGCTATTCATGATTATATTATCTTCATTCATTAAGTTATGCAAGGCTGTGTCAGTGGAGAAAACAACTCTGGTAGTTAAAAGAAAGGGACAAGAGTAGTCTATACTATTCCTTCCTTTTAGCATTGGCCTTGCTGACTCTTCCTTCTTCTTACATATTTCGGCACCTTTCAGTTATTTGCTCGTTTCCCTTTAAATCCTCACCTGAGGATATTTTTCCACTGATTTTTAGATAGAATGGAAAAGATAGAGGGAGGGAGAGAGGGAAACATTGATGTGAGACAGACACACCAATTGTTTGCCTCCGACATGACCCCAACTGACTGAGCCAGGGCTTGAACCTTCAACCCAGATACCTGCCCTTGGCTAGGAATCAAACCCTTGACACTTTGGTTCGTGGGCAGGTACTCCAACCACTGAGCCAAACCGTCCAGGGTAATGTTTACATTTTTAATAAAAAAAAAATTATTTTTATTTTATTTTATTTTTTATTGATTTTAGAGAGAGAGAAGGAGAGGGAAAGAAAGAGAGAGAGAAACATTGATGAGAGAGAACATGATTGGCTGCCTCCTGCATGACTTCCATTGGAGATCAGACCCACAACCTGGGCATGTGTCCTGACCAGGATCAAACTGGCGACCTCTTGGTACATGGGTCAATACTCAACTACTGACCCACACCATCTGGATTTAATGGGAAAATTTAATACTATGAGGCATAAATCTGACTGAGACCTCAGTGACCTATATTTATCTCTCATTGTGATACCAGGTGCTTTCTGTGATCTTCCTGCTTTTCATTCAGTTCATATTGCTGTGCAATTGCTTGTGTATGATCAGGGGACCTCGCATAAGATTGCACTCCATTTGTCACCATCATGGGGGGAGAATTTTGTGAGGATGATGCACAGTAAACTGGTCAATTGGTCTTGAGCGTGAACAAGGAACCTGGCGTCTCAGGACAGATTGTGTTTGACTGACTGAGAGTGCTTGAGGATCTAAGGGAAATCAGCTTTCTATTAAAGGATTAAAGAGGCTCCCGCCCTGGCCAGTTTGGCTCAGCGGTTAGAGCGTCGGCCTGCGGTCCGGAGAGACCCGGGTTCAGTTCCCGCTAAGGGCACGTACTTCGGTTGCAGTTTGTCCCCGGCCCTGGTTGGTCGGGCGGGCGGCAGCCACTTGATGTGTCCCTTCACGTCGATGTTTCTCTCTCTCTCCCTTCCTCTCTCTCCCTCCCACTCTATCTGTACAAAAATGGTAAAATATCCTCGGGTGAGGATAAAAAAAAAAAAAAAAAAAAAGAGGCTCCCATTTCCAAAGCTGGGTAGATATAATTTAGCTGAATCATCAGTCTAATCATGTTTAAGTTAGTTGGGATGTGCTTTCTCTTCAGTGTGTAGTAATGGCAGAACTTTAATTCACGCTCACTTACATTGGACATCGTTCATCTGGATCCCTTCACTCTGTGGACGCGACGCATGTGTGCTCAAAAGCAGATTTAGTGAAAGAGTGTTGCATTAGATAACACCTATGCATATGTACAGATGCAACCTCCTCATTTGAAATAGAAGTCCAGCTAAATATAAGCATTCTATTTCAAATGATATTCCTGCGATTTGTCCTCAGTCACATTTTCTATTGAGGCTAACGCACTCGTACTGAAATTACACTAGGGCATACACTTACGAATCATCTTGTGGAGAAGGTTCAAGGCAGCATTCTTAATTAATAACTAATTAAGTTCAAGGCCTAGGGTTATCATATATAAAAGGAGACTGAGTGACTTGTTAGCTCCTAAAACTATCAGGAAAATAAAACCTAGCATTCCAACTATGTGTGAGCTGATACTTAAGAAGTCTCAGGCCCAGCCGGTGTGGCTCCATGGATTGAGCATCGTCCCACGGACTGAGAGGTCTCGGTTTGATTCTGGGTCAGGGCACATGCCCGGTTGCAAGCTTGATCCACAGTAGGAAGTCAATTGCTGTTTCTCTCACATTGATATTTCTATCTCTCTCTCCCTTCCTCTCTCTCTAAAAAAAAAAACACCAATAAAACATTAAGGAAAAAGAAGTCTCAGATGACAGTTGTCAAATAAGTGACATATTGTGAGCATAAGACTTTTAAGGCAGCCTTACAACTTTATCAAGGCATTCGATTTTCATAATATGGGCCAGGAAATATTTAAAAAATTTATTCCATGTTTGCATTTGATCTAAAATATATTTTTAAATTGTCACAATCGATACGGATATATTGGAATCAAGCAGAGTTCTATTTATCTCACTTGGGTTGTATGAATCAATCACTGGTTATTAGAAAATAAAGAAACCTGACTAACTAATACAAGTAAAGCAGAAATTAGCTATAAACTGAGGAGTTTGAAATGATTACAAACACACACACACACACACACACACACACACACACACACACTTAGAATATTATTGCCAATATATTTTATTTCTCCTTCGCTGCTTCCTTGGGGCAAAAACATTTGTGTTCATAGACAAAAAAATTTCAGGGATAAGTACTTTTCATTCTAGTTTGTAGTTGTATAATTAAGCTAATATTATTTATACAAAATAGTTATCCTATTTATAAAAACTGTGTCCTTGTCAATGGGACTGAGTAATATGAAAAAAAAAGGCAAGCTGACATCTGCTTTGTTCCTAAAGGTGCAAAAATCCATCAAAGTTGCCGATGCTGCCATACAGTTTTTAACATTTTTTTCATGTAAAATTTCAGAAAGTATGTTTACTTGGTTTGAGGACAGCTTTTAATCTTCCAGGTGAAAATCATGACTTGGGTAGAATGGGAATAACCTATTTTTTTTTTCTTCAAAACCCACTTACTTCACTAGCTAAGCTTAGTAACATATTTTGAGATATTTAAACAGACATACATTACAGAAAACAAATTCGATTTGAGGAGCATTTCAGATAATGATTTATGTAACTATAAATTGAATAAACTATTCTGAATATTATCAACTCTTTCCTTGGATATGAAAAAAAAAATTTAGGGGAAAAAAACACAATTAAGAAATGGGTCCTTACTATTTGGGCATCATCTACCATAAGCAAAAATAAAATATATTACCTGAAGAGTAGAAAGTATAATGACGTTCTTTTCAGAATGTGAGAAATAAAAACATAATTTTCTTTAAAACAAGTTCTTTTTTTCTTTATTATTTTTAGAGAGATAGGAAGTGAGAGAGAGAGAAACATTGATGAGAGAACATCGATTGGCCACTTCCTGCATGCCCCCCACTGAGGACTGGGCCCACAACCTGGACATGGGCGACCTCTTGGTGCATGGGTCAACCCACAGTCACTGAGCCACACTGGTCAGGCTAATTTTTTTTTAAAGTAAGTCAGGTTGCTACTATTTTTCTAGTTCCCAGTATATCATAGACATTTTTTCTTGCACAAACTAACAGATACAACTTTATATATATATATATATATATATATATATATATATATATATAAAGTTGTATATATATATATAATTTTAAGCATTTTAGTACTTATATTATATGTATACTATATTTCAAAATAATTTGACTATTGTTTTCAAAATTAATATTTAGTAAAGTATCTAAACTAATTATTGTTTTTAAAGAAGATATTAGTTGGAAACACTACAATCTCTCTAAAAAGACAACTGAATTAACAACATAATTTTTTAAATGTAAATATGCTTTGGAAACAAGAAAAATATGTCACACACATGCCATAAATGATCTGTGAAATTTCTTTAGATACAGCATAGAATACAACCAACAGACAAAACAAACACAAAGAATTGTTCTGGAATTCTCTCTGAATATCCAACATTCGCACTAGTTCATTTTGATCTATAACTCCCAGCGGGGCAAGTGCCCAGTTTCCACCCAGCATCTTCCCAGTCCTGCTGCCAGCACTGTCTGGGTGATCTGACTTAGGAAAATGAGGATAATTGGTTTATATTATCTGCAATCAAAAATGAGATGAAAAGCCACCACTCTGACATTTGTTAACTCCTTAGTGTAAGGTTGTTTGTATATAGTTCAGCTGAAATGTTTATAAGCAAATAGAAAAAGAAACAGACTGAAAGATTGTGTTCTGATGTATGTTCTTCCCTAAGCATTGGATTGTGGAATCCAGAAAAAGCTCAGAAAGAAGCAAACTGCACATGAAATGTAGGTAAGCAAAGGCAGAAACAAATTATTGGAGTTGCTGAATACAGCCATGTCCATTCAACAAATTGAGTTATTTTTCCAAATTGTATATTTGTCAAAATGTTTTTGTATTCAAAGTGTGACCATCTATAACATATTCATAATATACACACATTTAAAGTCTGAAAATAATTTTTAGATTTTAATCGTGAAAATGAGGATTTATGAATGTAACTTCTTAGACCTATCCATATTGCAATACAGATAAACATGAATTGAAATAATCAATACTATCTATTTCTTGAAGCTATCACTAAGATAGATTTTCCCCCCTAATATGTTCCCTATTAATAATGCTAACCACAAACTTACATATAAGAGAGTCCTTCCTTGTAATAGCATACTAAGTATAATTTCCATCTCTGTTCTTCTACTATGCATAGGAATGCTTATTGCCTTGTAATACTGAGCACCATACTATGAGAAAAAGTGACGGATTTCTGTATACGGACTCTAATTCCAGAGGCTAGCCTATACTTTTCTTATAGTTTGTATTTGTTTATCTGTCCATAGATTACTCTTCTGTGTTCAATTTGATTCAAATATGCTTTATTACATAATTCTCTGTAATACTTATTTTGAAAACGTTATTCTCATTTGGATGGTCACTAGCGTAAATAGAGACATGTTGACAGGGAGAACTAAAGAATAATTATAAAGAGTAACATGTTCACCCATCCAGTAACAACATGAGGCTTACTAAATTGTAAATTAACATATTAACAAGCTCCATGCATGGCTAGTGTCATCTCATTTAAAAAATCTTGAATGAGCCCGGCCAGTGTAACTCACTGGTTGAGTGTTGACGTGTGCACCAAGAAGTCACCAGTTCGATTTCTGGTCAGGGCCCATGCCCAGGTTGTGGGCCTAATCCCCAGTAGGGGGCATGCAGGAGGCAGACAATCAATGTTCTCTCTCATCAATGGGTCTATCTCTGTTTCTAAAAGCAATAAAGAAAAACTAAAAATAAATAAAAAACCTTGAATGACATAAAAAAGTCTGATGCATTCAGTGAGGGACATTAACATAGAAAGAGAAAATTAAAAAAAATATGTTCTTACTGATTTTTTAGAGAGATAGGAACATCGATGTGAGAGAGAAACATTAATCAGCTGCCTCCTGCACACCCCCTATTGGAGATCGATCCTGCAACCCAGGCATTTGCCTTGACTGGGAATCAAATTGAAACCTCTCAGTCCATGGGACAACACTAAATCCACTGAACCACACCAGCCAGCCAGGCAGAAGAAGAAAACTTTTATTTCTATATTAATGAGTAAATATTTGAAAGAAACTGCATGTACATGGACCACTTCCAAATTTATGAACTAGAAACTGTACATATATGATTGATTGTTCATTAAATTATTTTTCTAATTTGCTTTCATTAATCATCTTAAGGTATTTTCAAGATAACTCGCTGTCAATGGCTAGCAAATGAAAACTATTACCAGCTTTTTAATTTCCCTTGTATTGTCCAACTTTGAAGATAAATTAAATGGACAACATTCAACAAAAGAACAACATACCTGAGGAACAAATTTAACTTTGGCTACAACATACCTAAGATAAAGCTATTTTATTTAAGATACCGATATTATAGGATAAGAATTAAAAATAAATGAATAAATAAATACATAAAAATAAAACTGTTTTAAAAAGTAATACAATTTAAATGAAAAGAAAAATTAAATTATATTTATCCTGTAATATTTCTTAATATGTCTTTAAATTTTAACATTACTGAATGCATAAAACAATATGTGAGTGAGCCCAATGATCTTTGTTCTTGTTTCACCTCACCCCAAAATAAATAAATAGAGCAGGTACATTCTACACCAGAATCATCATAATGACATTCATTTGCTTAAAAGTCATTCAGTAGGGATTAAGTTGTATGGAGGTATAGATCAAAATGTCATTATCTGGTAAATTATGGTGATACCGTAAAGTTATTTAAATAATGCAAAACAATAACAAGGATACCTAATTCTCTGCCCAAATCCCTGAGCAACTACATTAATTTTAAACCTTCTTTTGACTGTTTGTTTCCAAATATGGTAGAATGGGGCAGCACCAAGATATGGAGGGACCTGGAGAGTATTAAGATAAGTAAAATAAGCCAGTCAGAGAAATACAGGTATCATATGAACTCACTTACATTTGGAATCTAATGAACAAAATAAGCTGATGAATAAAACACATCCAGAGACATAGAAGCAGGAAACAGTCTGAGGAATCTCAGAGGGAAGGGGTATGGGGACAGATTAACCAAAAGAATTCATATGCATAGATGCATTACCCAGGGACACTCACAACAGTGTGGTGAAGGCCTAGGGGGATCATAGGAGGAGGGTGGAGGGAGCCTGGGGGGGGGGGGGTGGAAACAGCTAAAATATTTTCAACAATAAAAAAGAAGCAAAATTTAAAAAAAGCATTTGGCAGGTCAAAATTTTAAAAGTAGTATTTTATGTTTTTATAAAAGTGTGAAAATAAAACAAACAAACAAAAAAAAACAGGCTGAACTTGATGCAAAAATATATATTTCTTACATTTTCTACACTTTTTTCTTTTCACTACATTTATTTCGGTGTCAATTATATGATGTAATAATTTGGGGTCTCGCTGCTGGGAAACAATGTATCTATAAATGCCTGATGAAGATCATTTTTTAGTAAAAGTCAACTGACTACAAAGTACAATTGTGTTACTTTCACAAGAATTCTCATTCACCTCAAATGTCTTCCAGTCACAAAAAGAAAAATAACGTAAAAAAGCACAGAACAAAAAGCAAAATTTAAAGAAAACAAAGAAACAGAGAGAAAAAAAAACATGTTTCCAAGCGATCATATGTATAATGCCTTGAATACATTCATTGCTTTATGAATGTTTTTGTTCAGGTGTCATGGGACAAACATTTTTCTGTTACTATTTTATACTAAAATCCAATAGAATGCTTGATAAAAAAACAAACAGCATTCACAGAATGAATATGAGTTTTCGATTATCTTTGAGCAGAACTGTGCAGCCCTTTCATACACAAGTGAAGGAGTCTGGAACTGCTTGTTTTGAATGCAGTGTGACTCTGCCTTTTTACAGGAAGCAAACAAAGGCACTTCTCTCTCATTCCTCACTCCAACAACCCCCTTGACGAAAGATGCCTGTGAATCTTGGGAGGGTTCAAACTCTTTACTTTGAATGTTTCAGATATGCTGAGCTGAAAGAGGGGAGTGTCATATCAATTTCACTTGGATAACAGTTATTTTTCAAAAATAGTATTTTCTTATGTATCTGTAGACTCCTGATGTGAAATCCTACAGAGTGTGTCTGACCAACTCATTTCTACTCTGAAATTTTAAAAAATCAGAAAATAACTTTGAAAACAAAATGTGTTATATTAACACCGTTTGGGAAATGATTATAATTAAATTTGCACTCAGCCCTATGGTATTCTCATTGATGCAGGAAATTCTAGAATGGCTAAACAGAAAGAGAACTTTATATTAGTTATATGGACATATTTATTTTAATGAGCAAGAGGCGATACGGAACATAAATTACTTCTGCAAAATTAAAAATGTTGCAGCGTCAGACTGGAGAGAAATCAGTTACATGAGGACACTACCACATTCCTTATATTTATTTCTATGAACAGTGTTGGCTTTATTTTCCTGGCAACCTCCCCTTTCTTTAATCTTAGTGTTTCAGGTATCTTTTTTTTAATGTCTATAAAACAGTCTGACTATAAAACAGTAAAATTATAATATTAACTCATTAAAAATAGAATGAACCAAATATCCTTAGCAATTTCCACTTTAATTACAGAAGAAGGTAGGAGATATTTCACAGTTCTCATTTCTATGACATCTCTCAAAAATTATAATAACCTCATTCAAAGCTCATTGAAATCAGTGAATAATAACTTACCCTATATTATTTTTTAGCTCTCCAAAGCAAAGTGACCTTCCAAGCTTGTGACATGTTCTCACTGTACACCAGGCATTAGATTTATATTTGCTATCTCCATATGAATAAGCATTAAAAGCTAAAAATTACCACGGCCAAAAGAGAGGTGTGGATGCACCTTCTTAAGGCTGCTCATCCAAGGTCTTTTCTCAACAAGAACATCCTCCCATATGTAGTTGCTCATGACAAAAATATAAAGATTATATGCATTCAGTTTTCCTTATCCTTCACATCGATTTATTTCAGCATATTTTTTCAACTTGAAGTTAAAATTGTATTTTCATTCTATGTATTTTCCCTCTTTCTTAGCACTGCTAAAACCTTGTACTTGGGACTACTGCAAAATCTTCTTTATATTTTTTAAAATATTTTTTGATTGATTTTATGGAGAGCAAGGGAGAAGGAGAGAGAAAGAGAAACATCGATAAGAGCTCAGCCGGTGTGGTTCAGTGCCTGAGTGTCGACCCATGCACCAAGAGGTCACTGGTTCTATTCCCAGTCAGGGCACATGCCCGGGTTGTGGGTCCAATCCCCAGTGGGGGGCATGCAGGAGGTGGCCAATCAATGTTCTCTTTCATCAATGTTTCTATCTCTTCCTCCCTCTCCCTTTCTCTCTCTCTAAAATTAATAAAGAAAAAAATTAAAAAATAATATCAATGAGAGAGAAGATTGATTGGCCACCTCCTGCATACCCCTCACTGGGGATCAGGCCCTGACTGGGAATTGAACCAGCGATCTCTCTTGGTGCATGGGTTGATACTCAACCACTGAGCCATACTGGCTGGGCTGCAATAGTTCCCTTTTTTTTTTGTAATCCTCACCTGAGGACATTCTTCCATTTTTTGTTCAGATAGAGTGAGAGGGAGAGAGAGAGAGAGAGAAACATCGACGTGAATGTGACACATTGAGTGGCTGCCACCCGCACGACCAACCAGGGCTGGGGACAAACCGCAACCCAAGTAAGTGCCCTTAGCGGGAACCGAACCCGGGTCTCTCTGGACCACAGGCTGATGCTCTAACCCCTGAGCAAGACCGGCCAGGGCTGCAATAGTTTCTTAACTTTGCATCCTGTCCTCCATTCTTGCCCTGTATTACCCATCTGATCAAATAAATTTTTAAACATAAACTATATGGTGCAATTTCTGTGTCTCAAATCCATAATGGTTTTTCATCTTATTTCAAATAAAATTTAATCCTGCCCTGGCTAAGAATGCTTGATTTACCAATCTCGGTAAACTTACCACTATAGATCTATAAATGACCATTTTGAAAGAAACTACAGTATTTGGTATTGTTATTATAGTTTTTGTTGATCCATGAACATTTAGTATTTAAAATCAATACATATACCCCAAATATAGAAGATATTTAACATTTTGAATATAAGATATGATTTTAGAACTAAAATAAGAATAAAAAGTTTAAAATAAAAAATGTCATTTTTTTTTGGAAATCCTTAAATGTATATTCAGCGAATACAAAATGCATTTGGTAACACATAATTTATTCTCTGAATTCTCCTACTCCCTCATTAAAATGTGCACTCCATGGGCATGTGGTGAAGAGAAATCTGAATTTGCTTAAATTCTAATCATTAGAAATTAAGAAGCTCCATTAAGACTAGCTCAATTTACATTTTAAGATGAAGCATAATTTCTACCTAAAAAGAACACTAACATTTTTATAAAACATTGTAAAATATCACTTAAGTACTGGATCTGGGGGTGGAAGGGGGGAACTAATTAGTAATGTTTGCTAACTTCTGATCTGTAACTGCCAGCATGGTTGAATTCAATTTACCAACCTGACATCACTGAACAGAGCACTGAGTTGGCAAGAGATACATAGTAACACACATTATATAATTTTTCTGCCATATAGATGCACTTGAGAAAAAAACAAACTTGAGAACTAGGTAATAACAAAATGCAGTAAAATAATTGGAAACAAAGAGTTTTATGTTTATTATCAATGTTTTATATAACTAATGAATATTGACAGATTATTAAATTATAGTTAATGATAATAATGGTTGTGTTTAACATCCACCTTGCACAATTCCTAAGAATTTAAGAATCATCTCTCATGATAAACTGACTCTTACACACCATCCCTTACAGATCCAAGACTTCAAGTGAGCTTTTTGCAGATCTTGTGTATCTCTCATATTGAGACTCTTAGTATATTTAATACATATGTATTAGCTTTACCTGTAATACTAATTTTGAGTTTTTCAAGAGTGGAGTCATGTTATACTTAAATTATGTATTCTTAAATAGCACAGAGCTGAATGATTAACAGTTACCTTAAAATATAGATTTGTAGTAACACCTATGACCTGCTTTTTCTAGTTTCAAAAGTTTTGGAGTAGAAAGGGCATTTCTGTAGAAGACTTTGAAATCCATGGAAGTTAAATCTCATTCAAATAATATTCAAGATACAAAAGAATTAGCTCATGCAAGTTTCAATCTGACATAATTTATGCAAAATCCTGACATACACTCTCCAGTTTAAGATATATGCCGCCTAAGAGTATTGGGTCTCTGCTTGGTTGACATTTGCTGAAATTCTGAGGTAGAAAGACAAGTGTGGTAATCATAGCAAAGTAGATCAAGAGGGTGCACAACAGCTTTGAGTAAGCTTGGGAGTTCAACTTGGTTGATCTGAACTGAATTATTTGTGGTTTTTCAAGTGTGTGTGTGTGTGTGTATATATATACACAGTGGAAGCTATTCTTTGTAAAAAAAAAAAACAAAATTAAATTATCTCCTGAAAATTCTGAGTCATTCCCCTGACATGAAAGCTATCAGAGATCCCAGATATTGTCCTAGATTCTATAACTTTGAGAATGGGTGGGAATCATACAATGCAAAGATATCTTCCTAAACAAGGCTAAACAAGTGCCCCTGTAATCGCCTGGGGATACAGTCCAAATGCTCTAAGCCTCTATTACCCTCCTAGGGCTGCCATGGCAAACACCACAATCTGGGTGGCTAAGAACAACATTAATTTATTGTTCTAGGAGTTAGAAGTTGGAATTCAAGCAGGGCCATACTCTCTTTGAAATCTGTAGGAGAGAATTCTTCTGTCTCATTAGCTTCTGGTGGTTTGCTAGCAACTCTTCGGGTTACTTGGCTTGCAAATGTATCACTCCGATTCCTGTCTTTATTGTCACATGGCTGTCTTTTTCCTTGTGTGTCTTCTCTTCTTATAAAGACACCAGTCATGTTAGATTAGGACCCACTCTGATGACCTCATATTTTACATCTACAAAATCCTATGCCCAGAAAGGCCACATTCATAGTGAAATTGGAGGTTAGACTTTCAATATATCCATTTTGCAAACACAATTCAACCAATAACACCTTACCAAGTATGAGGAATGCATACTCCTCTGATGTAGCATGGATTTGAAATGACAGACTAACTTTGGGGTTTTAATTATTACACAATTGTTGTTATGAAAAGGTAACATGACAAAATTTATATTATCCTTTTTGAATTTAATATATAATGTGTCCTTTCAGATATTTCAATTTCACATTTTAGTTTACAATTATATTTCAATAATAGTTTATACACTCAAATTAAAGTGACTTTCTATTTAATGTGAGACTCAGAATGTTTCCATTCAATAGCTCTTTTTAATCTATTTCCATTGTAGTTAATCATGCTTCCTGTTCATTACAAATTTAAAAAAAAAATCTAAATGACAGAAAACATAATTTTTTTAATCTATTAAAACCTGCTCCCTTTCATGCACCTTGAATGAGTATATCCATTTAATAGCACTATAAAAATGTTGGCGTGACTGTAATGAGATAATTAACTTTATTGCTATAATCATGGTATGAGGCTAAGCTGTACCCTCAGCAAGGGAATGAGTGTCCAACTGTTTCATTGTCTGTCTAAGACTTTCACTGTATAACACGTACCCATTTGTAATTTTAAAATTATTTATCTACCATTCATATTTTAGATTTTCATTTTAAAAAAGACTTTACCATATTAGGTCATGAAGCAAATTTTTGTATTTATCCATCTTTTATTTTATTGTTAGTTTTGTTTGATTGTATATAATAAAATTCATGATAAAACTGTATTTACTATTTTATTCTTATTTTAATACTAATATTAAGACTGCAATCATTATGTATCATATAATTTTATACAAGCAATGAAAATTTAAGAATTTCCATGTTAAAATATATGGCTATGCCTTCTTTAATCAAAGAATAAATTAAAAAATTCAAAATATATTATGCAAAAAGCTGAATTATTGCCTGGCCGGTGTGGCTCAGTGGTTGAGCACTGACCCAAGGACCAAGGTTGCTGGTTTGATTCCCGGTCAGGGCACATGCCCAGGTTGTGGGCCTGATCCCATTGGGGGGGGTGCAGGAGGAGGTCAATTGATATATCTCTCTCACATGGATGTTTCTATCTCTCTCCTTTCTTCTCTCTAAAAAATCAATAATAAAAAAATATATTTAAAAAATTATGATGTAATATTATTGTTAATTTTGTGTTTGCATTCAAAATTTTGAAATGCAGCTCAAAGACTACTTTAATAAATGCAAGAAGAAAAGATTCAACATTGACTTTCCTCTGATGGGAGAGAACTTTAAGCAGTTTCATAGTATCCAGTAATATGAAGAATGTAAGAAATGAGACTGTTCATAATCTTTTGGTGATCATTTAAATTGATGAAACTTTTCAAGAGAGCAGTTGGCAATATCTAAAAGTATTTAATATGTTCTATATTTGACCCAATGCTCATGAGAAATGAGTACAGGATATTCACTTTAATATTTTTGGAAAGAAGAAGTGTGTTCAAGTGTCGTCAACTAGTTTAACACAGTGGGTTGTCTGTAGGTTAAAACAAATAACAACAAGAAGAACAAAAACCTGTGCATTCATGAAAGAATGAGGTAAATCTCTAAAGGAGGAAAAAATGTATTCCAAGACACATTATTGAACATAGTATAAAACAGAAAAATGTGTGCAGTGTGCTTGCCTTTGTGAATATAATATTTTAAATTCAATATAAATGATGCATATTATCCTTGGGGAAAAGACTGAATGGACAATGATGGGAGATTCCATATTAACTTCATATATTTATCCTCGACTTATTTATTTGTGTACTATGTATTTATTTACTTATTTTCATTGTAGTTACCTGGGAGATGATCTTAATGGTCTTTCCACTTGTTATCATCATACTTCTCTTATTGAAATTTATTAAACTTTATATAAAATATCAATAGCATAGAAAAGAGTAAGAAAGAGGTATTTAATAAATATTGCTAAAATTTCTTAACAATTGGAAAAAATCAATGAAAGCCTTATTTTATTGTACAAATTACCTCATTGTACACATTCAATAATTCCAGAGGCATGAAAGACCATGAAGAAACCATATTAAATATAGTTGCATTGTGACATCCTTTTGCATCAATAAAACTATTGTCATAATGATAAGATGCATATCTTTTTTCATACAAACAACTGTACACTTACTTTTGCCAACCCTTGTATATTATAAAAGATATTTATGGAATGCTGAAAGAAAGATAGCTAATGAGTCTTAGAGGTTAAGCAGAAATGACCCTATGTCAAATAAGATTACATTCTGAGGTACTGAGGGTTAGGACCCCAACATAGGAATTTGGAGAAGACACAATTCAACTCATAAATTCAATAGTAAATATTTATTTTCCAGGATTATTCGTTTATATTTAATTTACTAATTATGAATAGGTATATAGTCAATGTTTCTTTCTTTCTCAACTTTCTTCCTTCTACCATTATGAAAGAATCACATACATGCAGAGACTGACTTCAGTCAAGTTTAATATGTTCAGACGCATTCTAGGTTAGAAAACACAAAATTCTTACTGTATAATCTCATAAAGAAATTTCTCGTTTGTTTCTGCCAAAACATCAGAGTTAGGGTAAATTCCTCAAAGCCCTGA
Organism: Molossus molossus; assembly: GCF_014108415.1. Lineage (NCBI taxonomy): Eukaryota > Metazoa > Chordata > Mammalia > Chiroptera > Molossidae > Molossus > Molossus molossus. The sequence continues at coordinate 22,326,227 of NW_023425366.1, read as the reverse complement.
AGCAATTTTCCTTTCCCACTTAACTAAGTGAGAAGTGAGCCCCAAAGTCTTTTTTATTCCCCCTTCAGAGAATAAAATATGCTGAGTTGACCTTGGCAGAGGGGACAAGATCAAAGACAAGGTAGAGCTCCTGGCACAGAACCTTTTCTCATGATGAATAATTAATAAGCACCCAGAGCACAATTAGCTGCTTCTTAGCATCCAGGCCCCACGTGTTATGGGTTACAAATCTCAAGTTGTAAAAGGATTCTTATTTCATAAACAAACACCTTGAGAGTCTGGATATTAGATTCTGAAGTCTGGTCTTATGTAATTGACTTTAAAAATCATGGATTCTGGAGGTTATAGGCAACTATCGCTTTCTTAATTTATATATACTTTTATTATTGATACTTTAAAATGTTTACTCTTATCTCCTTTTATTTTTTTTTTATTTTGTGAATAACTAATATGAGTCTTCCTCTCTATTTTTAAGATCTGATAATGATTCTTAGATTATTGAACAGATGTGAAGATATATCTCCATATTTAAGCTTTTGAATACAGAGTGTTGCTGAGCCTTCGGCTTCCTTATTCCTTTATTCCTCCATCATACTTGGTGGGCAAAACCGTATATTGTTTTATTTCACATCCTTGCTAAGCTTCATCTATATCTGAACAACTAAATTTGCTTGGAGAGAAACACAATCACAGTAACTGTTCTTTCCTTAAATTCATCTCCCTGAAGTAGAATTCTGTAACCAAAGGAAAGAAAACTACACTTTTTCTCTTGTCAAACTTCTAAAGCATCCTTCATCTTCCCTGATGACCTTTCTCTTTATTTTCTAGAAAATAAGAAGCATTTTAAATAAAAATTTCTCATGTTCTCCTAACACCCCATCTACAAACTCCCTGTATGTATATATGTATGTGCATGTCTCTACCTTGCTTTCTATTAAAATGAAAGACCTTGTTATGCTCTTTCTATGCCCAACAACTACTTCTGTCTCCTTGGTTCATGGGCTCTTATAACCTCTCTCCTACTCACACATTCTACTCTTAAAACAGTCTTTCACATTTCTGTCTTCGTTATTTTATTTTGTTTCTACTGTCTCACTACCAGAGATACAAAACTATTTTGTAATATTATATAGTTTCTTAAAACAAGCACAATATTTCCTTGTTCCCACATTCCAGTCCACAAACAAGACTTTGTCTCCAAAACTCCCATGGAAAAACAAATCATTATTTTCTCTCTCCAATTCATCTTTTGTCATTTTCTCTAGAACAAATTCCAAATGATATTTTATCCCCATTCCTTCAGTTCAGGGTCTGTTTAAGGTCACCAGTGACTTCATATCACTCTAGGTTTCAGTCATGACCTTGCTCCAATAGCACCATATGACACAAATCAATAGCACCTTGATTTCTGAAGTGCTTTCTTTATTTAATTTCTAGAACATCACTCTCTCTGAGCTGTTTTTCATCTTTGTGGATTGCCCCATGTTAGTTTTTTTTTTTTTTTTTCTTTTCCTTTTGGATATGTTAAAGAAAAAATTATTCTGACACTAATTAAAATGGTAAGAAAGACTGTTCACGAGTATAGCAATAGAGGTATTGAAGTAGAGGAGAAAAACTGTTCAGCTCTAAACACAGTAAAGACAGCTGGGGATTTATGGCCAAAGAGCAGAGTAAGGGGACCTGGTGGCAGCAGATGGAAAGGTACCAAATAGAGATACCAAGGTTAGAGAGATTCTTACAAAAGTGACTTAACAGAATTTTTGCTGAAGTCAGGTCAAAGACATATATCAAATGTGGAGGATGAAGAACTTGATCAGGTATCAAGGGTGATCAGATATTAAGAATGGGGGTATTCCCATGAAACTGTCTTAGGATTCTTGCTAAGACTGGGTTGGACAGGCCAAAGACAGATTTAGAGCCTGAGTAAGGTCAAGGGCAGATATCACTTTCTACCAAGTTCTGAATTTTAAAATGCCCTGCCCTGGTCGGTTTGGCTCAGCAGTTAGAGCAGGGGCCATGGACCAAAGAGTCACAGGTTCAATTCCAGTCAATGGCATGTACCTCGGTTGCAGTTCAGTCCCAACCCTGGTTAGAGTCATGCTGGAGGCAGCTAATTGGCGTGTCTCTCTCACATCAATGTCTCTCTCTCTCTCTTTCTCTCTCCCCCTCCCACTCTATTTGAAGATAAATGGAAAAATATCCTCAGGTAGATTAAAAGAAAAATGCCCTGGGACTCAGTCTTCGGGCCATTCTCATCTCTATATATATTTGCTGTGAGGTGATTTAATCCAGTACTGTCTTTAAGTACCTTCTATGTTTTTTATTTTATTTTTTTAGTTTATAACCTGAATATTTTACCTAAATTCAGACATGAATATCCAACTGGCTACTAAAAAGTCCACTTGTATTACTTATATGAATTTACATCTTTTTTTTTTTTTTTTTTTATCCTCACCCGAGGACATTTTTCCATTTTTTGTACAGATAGAGTGGGAGGGAGAGAGAGAGAGAGAAACATCGACGTGAAGGGACACATCGAGTGGCTGCCACCTGCACGACCAACCAGGGCCGGGGACAAACTGCAACCGAAGTACATGCCCTTAGCGGGAACCGAACCCGGGGCTCTCCGGACCGCAGGCCGACGCTCTAACCGCTGAGCCAAACTGGCCAGGGCTGAATTTACATCTTAACATTTTCAAAATCTAACCCCTGGTCTTTCCATCAAACCAGCCTTCAGTGTTTCTTATCTCAATAAATCACATTGAATTGTAGAGTTATCCTTGATACTTTTCTTTATGCCATTCCTATTCTATCAAAGCTTTGTGACTTTAGTCTTCAAAACACATCCAAAAGGTTACTACATCCAGCAACATAATCTATGTGCATAATACCTTCAACCCCTTTGTAGACTATTACACTAACCTTTTGCTAAGTACCCTACTTCCCATACATATCTTTTCATGTTGTATTCTTTATTCAGAAACCAGAACAATCCTTTATAAATAAATGTAATATGATATTACCCCTTTGCTCACTGCCCTCCTGTGACTTTCCATTTTATAAGAAACTTTGCAATAAAATCCAAGTTTATTGCCATGATTTCTGAGGTCTTACCTGATCTGTCCTTGGGATTCTTCTCTATCCTGAGCTCCTCCTGAATCTTTCCTCCCTTTCTTCCTGTTCTCCAGCATAATCACTGATGATCACTCATGCATACATCTGTGTCTTTGTATTTGATATTCCTTCTTTCAAATATTGCAGCTTAATTTTGGATATAATACATTTCCTCATATAAGTCACATCTCTGTTCTCATTTCAATTTATTCAAGAAGCCTTTCCAAATTCTTTTTATAAGTGATCCACATTATGACCCATTACTCTTTATATACTTACCCTGACTTATAGTCTTTATAACCATTAGCATCCATGAACATACACTGTACTCACTGAAGATTGCCTGCGTGTTTCTTACTACTATATAAGTTAGATTATAAGAAGCATTTTGCCATTTTTCTACTGATATGTCTCAACACTTTACACCTTTTATGGTAAGTATTAAACACACAGTCACTGAATGAATAAAAGTATACAGTGTTCATCTAAGTTCAATATTTTTAATTCTAGAAAGTATATGCAAAACACAGGAATAAAAACCCTAATGGATGATGATATAGAAGTAATGTTATTAAAATTGGGGAGAAAGGAATATAAAGAGTTTGCCTTATGTTAATTGCAAAATATTGTGAACAAAAACTTGAATCATTCAAGAGTGTTCACAGCTTTAAAATGAAATTAATGTCCAAAAAATTGTGATTATTTATATCACAGAACATTTTAAAATTGTATACACATCTACATTTTTTGTCAGTTTCTAAGGTTATTAATGATAAGGCTAATATAGTTTGAATTGGTGTAAATGTAGTGGAAATTGGGACTCAAGTTTTCTTTTATCATTTTGTCTTTGTCTTTCTCCTTCTTAGTAATACTGCACTATCTCGAGAAATCACAAATTGACATTTTATCAGAATGCATGATAAAAGCCTATGGATTTGAAGGAGAGATAAATGATGATAGAAGGAGACTTGACTTGAGGTGATGAACACACAATACAATATACGAATGATGTATTATAGAAATATACACTTGAAAACTATATAATTGTATTAACAAATGTCACCCCAACAAATTCAGAAAATAAAAATAAAATAAAAGACAACAGCGTATGACACTGTTTTGATTATAGACATCTTTTAATGAAAGAACTGACCATGTTCCATTTTCATAATAAATGCAATCATGAGAAATCTCAATTTTACTTGCAGGAGACATCCTCATTCTTTTCAAACTTAAATATTCTGCAGTCTCAACTGAGAATTGTCTGGCATTCAGACAGGGGGAAGACAGAGGTCAGGATAGCTCATCCATTTCCACAAGCTTCAATATCCTTTTTTGCCTTGATGACTGTCAAACTGTATTCCTACACCATATCCGGTTCCTGAGCTTGAATTCTGCATACACCACTATTACCAAACCACTTCATCCTTAACATAATCAAACTGAATTTATCATTTGTCACAAAACCTACTCTTTTTCTACACTTTGGAGTCCCTTCCCATAAGTTGTCCTAGCTAGAAACCCACTGTCATCCTGAACCTTCCTCTCTCCCACCTCATCCACTCACTGTCTCTATCACCCACTCAAGACCACCGAACCTTCATTCTCTTTGTCACCATCCGTCCCAGTTCAGGCCGTCATCATATCTGACTAAGTTCTTGTATCAGCTTATTAACTGAGATTCCTGCTTCTAGTCTTACCTCTTTCCAGCCTATTGCCCACATGGTAGCCAGAGAGATTCTGAGAGAACAAACTTGATTATAGCATCCTTAGTTAAATCATTTCAGTGACTCTTCATTGAATTGAAGATCAAGTACAAATTCTGCACTAGAACGTATTGGGTCCACAGATATGGGAGACTTACAAATACACTTTGATAAATAACTAGTTAGTAGATAGGGTTATCCAAGTGCCCATTCAAAGACTAGTTAGTATTATAGAAAAATAAGCAATTGTAAGCCATAGGATTTAAACATTTGTATAATTGTTAACTGAGTGATACAGAATCTTTAGTTCACTAGGATGTGGTTTAAGGTTATAGAGTTTGATGTACCATAGTTTTATCTTAAAAAATAAGTATATGGCTTCCAAGGGCAGTATGTCTGCCAAAAAGCCTTCCCAATGACAAAGAATAGGGACTCCTCATGAATTTCCAGCTGTTCTAGTGGTAGAGATGGCAATCGCTCAGAAAGTGTTATAAAACCGGAAAGGCCTGAATTAGAAATAAAAAAAAATAAAGAAAAAGAAATAAAACAATGACCTAAGACAGTGAATTTGGATAATTGACCCAAAGTGACCCAGCTACTAAACGTGAAGCAACAGAATTAAAATCCAGAACTCATCTTCTGATAAAACACTGTTGCCATATAAGTTAGGTTGCTTAAATAAAGACTTAATAATGAGTCACAGGGTATACCATGATATTAAAAATAATATATATATTTATGTATGTTTCCAGAAAATTGGAGGGGATAGTAATACTGATAACCTGCTTGGAGGATGGAGTGGAAGCAGGTAGGTGAGAAAGGAAAGAATCTGTCAGCAAGGCCCCAAAGAACAAAGTGAAGACACCATTTTCAAATAGCTGTGGCAGATGCGGTGATGGACGAAGAGGTGTGATCTCTGGAGAGTCAACCAAGAAAAACTGCAGAAATTAGACTCAGCCAAATGATTCTCATCAGGATGACATGATAAAGAATAAAGAGATAAATCCAACTGAGTTTTGAAGAAGATTCACAGCTTAGGGGTCTAAGTAATATAGGTGAACTTCATAGTAAACTGACAATAAAGGAAAACATTAGGAAGAGAATTAATCTCGCAGAGTGATGGTGATGAAAAAATGACTACTTCCATTGTGGCCATGTAAATAAGTGTATAAACATGGCCAAATTGGCAGAAAATTTATACAGTAAAATGAAGCTAAGATGATACATAAAACATAATGTTGTGAATGATAATATATAATAAATAGAGCAGTATGTAGATACGCATAATCACTAGAAAATGTTTCTATTTTTACGTTTCATATATATACTATCCCAGAAAGATTCCAGCAAAGCCGAGTTAACTACCATTTGCCGGGCTCAGGAAAAAGTACAAATGAAGAACCACAAGCTATATGTCTTATTAGTGAACACTAGTGAATCAAATAACAAATTATTAAATATGTTTAATATGTTAAAAATGTTTTATTCTTCTACCTTGACCAATAAACCTTTATAACAGACTGGAAGGCCAGGTGAGATAGATGGAGTTCCATTTCTACCATCAAGCAAACCCTGGAAACAGTCTGTGATTGACTGGTCAGAGTTTTGGGGTATCCAGTAGGCCTTTTATCTTGAAATTTGGAACTCATCCCCTCTTGGTGACAGGCAGAGGCAGCAAACATCCTGAACAGGACAGTGGGCATACCTACCTGACACGAAAAGTCATATTACCCCAAATAAATACCTCTGAAATATTATTATTTTTTTACTTGGGGAATATGATCTAGTTTGATTTTTAACTTTTATATTTATACTATTTTGTGCTACATATTTAAATTTTTATCAGAAAGAAGTTTTAAGTTTATATTACAAAAGGAACAGCATGTATTTTAATTTTACCATCCAACACAAGAAAAAATAACTCACTCATTAAGAGAAAATTATTCAAACTGAGATTTATAGTTTATATATTTTAAGTAAAAAGTATAAGAATATTATGAAAGTATTTATCAAGTTGAATAGATATAAAATGTTTTACTACATTAGTATAAATACATTTCCAGTAGAGAGGATGCAATGCCGTATTTAAAAACAAAATATAGTTTCAGTTTGATATTTGATTCATTATGTGTCAAACTGAAATGCAGGTGAGGTTAAATCTATTTTGTTACCAAAAAAAAAAAAAAAAAACAATAAATATTGTAATGGAAAGTCACTAGAGATCTTTCCCTTAAACTTCCTACATACTTCTCCAAACCTCCGTATTCCAAAACTAAGAAATTGCATTTTAATCTTTAAAGACATATATAGTAGTTAAAAAAAATATCCAGGAATGAAATATTTGCTAAGAAACAAAATATTCTAAATGTAAATTTCAGATCACATTTAAACACTAGAAGCTGTATTGGCTGTAATTTACCTCGTCTAGCAAAATACCATTTTATAAATCACACAGGATTTCCTAGAGATTATTTTTTCTCTGAGCCATTAATATACCAATAAAATAGTAATGAAAAAACTGCCTTCTATCTAAATGTTAAATTCTTAGCTTTATATTAGATGAAAAAATTAATCACTCACCTGCATAATTACTTTTCAAATTATTCCTCTTTTCACATAACCATTTTACTTATCTATCTCTACAGACATTTAAGGAAAATGGGGTTGATTTATTATGCATTTAGTGGTATATCAGCTGTCTACTTACCCTGTGCAGAAATAGTACTCATTTTTTTAATGCATTGTTAATTTCATATGATTCTGAATCCATAAGGGACAAATAATACATGCATATCAGGATTTTATGAATTACAATTTTTATTATATAAATGGCATGATTTGGATATCTTAAAGACAATTGGAAATTTGAGTTATGGTGAAAGTTAAATAAGATAATTTACTCTTGATTAAATGGTATATTTCATAGTGTAATTAAATTGATTTTAAGAAATAATCCAAATTAAACATGAAATTCATATCTTAAAACATGTATGAACCTCACACATTTTATAAAGTAATCCATTGTGGCTCTTCTCATCTTCCTCACAAATTTAATAAGCCAGTAACCCTGTCACGGGTACCTGTGAAATTTATCTCAATTCCATCCCCCCTCCTGCACCCGGGCTGCTGCCCTTCTCGTTGCCGAACCACACAAATGATGTGTGGTATCATTGCAAATGACGATATTAAATTCACCACAAACATACTGTGTCATCTCAGGTGTAATCAACAGTATCATTGCAAATGACGATATTCAATTCACCGCAAACATACTGTGTCATCTCAGGTGTAATCAACATATTTAATTGTATAAAATAAAACAACACTCAAAATGTTATCCATATATTAAAATAAGTATATTTAATTCATAGTTGTATCTTCAAATTTCTATTTCAAAACTGTACACAGTTATTTATCCAATATTCACAATATAAGGTGCACTGCACTGGATATTCGGAATTTTATAATATATTATTATAGATGACTTAATCTCTGACATTTTAAAGTGTTTTCCCCGAGACTATACCTTCAGGTATTTCTATAGTTCGTTAAAGTGTTTTTTCAATGAAAGAGTTCCAAGCAAACAATTATTTACCTGTTTTTATAATTGGGGAAGATGAACGCCCCAGACTAAAAAAAGTCACCATGTTGAGGTGGTTTATCAAATATCTGTCCCAAATCCCAGAAGGAGGTCTTCCTTGGTACCTAGAAAAGTGCTAGGTTTATCCACCTATCTCAACTCTGACACACACACACACACACACACACACACACACACACACACCCCTACATACAAACACACTGCTCCAAGGGTAGTCATAACAATGTTCTTTGTCCATCTTCACAATGGTCCAATAAAAAACAGAACAGAACAGCCCTGGCTGGTTTGGCTCAGCAGTTAGAGCACTGGCCCGCAGACCAGAGAGTCCTGGTTCAGTTCTCGTTAAGGTCCTGGCCCTGGTTGGGGTCATGTGGGTGGCAACCACTCGATGTGTCTCTCTCACATCAATGTTTCTCTCTCTCTCCCTTCCTCTCCCTCTCCCACTCTATCTGAAGATAAATGCAAAAAAGAAAACATCCTCGAATGAGGATAAAAAAACAAAAACAGAACAACTACCACAACAAAACAACAAAACCTCAAAATATCACATGAGCAGCAGATTCATAGGGTTTCAACTTATTCACCTACACTCGTTACAGCAAATAACAATGTAAAAGAGATAATGCAAAAGTTTCACATTGTAAGTCAGATCCACAAACACTCTTGTGAGAAAATTAGTGTGCGGAGAATGGTAAAAATAAGTTCACATTTCCATTATCAGTTGTGTCTCCTAGTGTTTTCTAAATAAGATCATATCAGTTTTAACATGAAAGACACTTTTAAAAAAAATATTTTTCTTTATTGATTTTTTAGAGAGAAAGAAAAAGGAAGGGAGAGGGAGAGAGAGAAAGAAAAATGAATGAGAAAGAACATCGATTGGCCTCTCCTGCATGCCCCCCACTGGGGATTGGGCCCACAACCTGGGCACTTGTCCTGACCAGGAATTGAACCGGTGACCTCTTGGTGTATGGGTCGACGCTCAACAACTGAGACACACCAGCCGGGCATGAAAGACACTTTTAATCCAAGTTGTGGATTGAGTCATACTATACATCAAGAGAGATTCACTGTTTCTTTTTAATGCATTCCCAATGAGGGAAAAATCCAATTTCAAGTCAAATTTTATTTGAAAATTGCAAAGTAAAACTAAAATTTTTATTAGTATTTGTATGTTAAATACTATAGTTGAGAAATAATTTTTAATCAGTTTTGTTGAGGAAACAGTCTAAAACAATCTAGTAAGAGATTATTAGCCACTAAAGCTATTAACAATATCTGAAAGAGACTTCAAACAGAGGCGTAAGTTTAGCTACCTCTGTCAAAGTATTCAAACAAATGACATTAAAAGCAAATATATTATAATGATACATTCTCCGAGCCTAAAAGATATGCTTTGCTTTAAATGTCTAATTACTAGAAGAACAGTATTGATGGAGAAAAGATAGCACTATTTATTGTTAGTTACGGTTTTAAAATCACAAAATTCATCCATTTACGAATATAATTAAATTTTATATATCATAAATATTATCCCAGCGTTATTTTTCTTTCTCTTTTTCTAAAAATGCTAATGCACAGATACTATCATTTAGATAATTTTGAAAGGTATTTTCTAGTGTAATTGAAGAATGAAAATGGAGGAAAAGGCTTTCTGTCTGCTCTTTATCATAGCGAATGATACTAGAAATCTTATTAATTTATTAATATTTCAAAGTATTCTAGCATGTTTGTGTTTCAGGTTTTTTCTATCCATCGAGTGATTTAAAGACCATTAACTCTATACAGGAAAATGACAAGTGACTAATGAACAATATAGATCCGTATTTCAAACATCAGGACTGGGGGAGCTTGTGTGCCCTGTTTTTCTGAGGACGGTGTTTACACTGAGTGTTTTCTTGTTTCAGCTAAAACTTCTGAATATAATATAATCAGTTGTAAACATACTCTTCACAACCTGCCTATGATTTATTTTACAAATTATTTTAATGACTCATTTGTGATCCTCCACCATCAACTCTAATTGTTTGCAGAGAAACAGCATTACAGGGGACCCATGAATAATACCGGTTGAACTGCCACAGTTCACTTATAAGCAGATGTTTTTCAGTAAATACCTGCACTGTTTTTTTTGTTTTTGTTTTTGTTTTCGCTTTGTTTTTTATCAGTGGCCGGGAGTTGGCAGATGTGGAGGGCTGACTGTAGTTATTTAGCATTCTCCAAAATGAAGCTTTCTCGGCCTCAGTTTTCTTGTTTATATATTTACACATGTTCTCTCCGCTATACAATGAAAAGAAATGTGGTTCCTTTAATCTTTGCCTTCTTAATTTCTGGAATACGTTCAAGTAGATGGTAGCAAAAGTTTGTTCAACATGTTTTAATCCACAAAAACAAAAAATAACACAAAAACATATATTAACCTGCTACAAAGCACCCAAAACTTGCTAATTACTTCACATAAAACAGGACGAAGAATAGAAGACACAAGAGGACTTGCTATGGGGACCCCACGCACAGAGGAAGACTGTCCACAGGGAAGTCATGCCAGCATTACCTTGCTGAGGAAAGAAATGTACAAGGTGACAGGAAGCCTAAACTAATACTCTGAATAGAGACTTCCTGAGTTTGCCTTAAAGGTTATTGAGTTAATTGCAAACATTTAACCCAGCATTTAGGTAGGTAGGAATCTTTTTGTTGGAAAATAGAAAATGTCACAAGTCTCACCTAAGAAATTGAAAGTCACATTTCTTCTATAAAAGTTATAATAATTCACTACAATATGTCAAAGATTGATACCTGGAATGAGAGTGAAGACGTGTTTGCTTTTAATTTTTAAGTTTTGTGCTTTAGTATGTGTGTCTACTGGCATCCATGTAATTGAAGGAGAATTAAAATGTGCTCATTATGCAAAACCAAAACAAAACCATAGACAAACATTTTAAACTTTATCTCCCATGTCTTTCCCTGAATAAATAGCCTCAGGAAAAATTTACTAAGTCCTCTATGACTTTCTTTTCAGGTAGTTGAAAATAATAATCTTAGCCTTTATTTAAAATATAAGGTAGCTCATTGACTCTATCAATTTAGATAACTTTTGTAAAAATGTCAGACTTTTGAATTTGTAGCAAATTTTCCATATTATATTTTTCTTAATTGTTGTTCACATTGGCAGATCATCTACATAAATTAGTTCTAAGCAAAATTATACACTTCAAAATGCTCTTGCTGCTGTTATCTTGCTGTTATTTTTATGTCATCAAATTTTCTTTTGAAAAACAGGTGTTTTTTTTTTTGTTGTTGTTTTTGTTTTTGTTTTTATCCTCACCCAAGGACATTTTTTGATATTTTATTCAGATAGAGTGGGAGGGAGAGAGAGAGAAAAACATCGACGGGGACAAACTGCAACCGAGGTACGTGCCCTTAGTGGGAACCGGACCCGGGTCTCTCCAGACCGCAGGCTGACGCGCTAACCGCTGAGCAAAACCGACCAGGGGTGGATTTTTTTCTCTAGACAATTGAACTAGGTACCTTTAAATTCAGTAAGTATAATCACAAAACACATTTAAAATAAATATTTGGATTCAATTTTATCAGTTATGCCTAAGGTGCACAAGCATAAAGCTAACAAAAGCAAGAGGGCTTTTCCCGAAATAATAGTTTCTGGGGTGCCTCTGACCACTAGCACTCTGCACAGTCTCCCACCGAGAATGCCCATTTGCCAGCTGGGCAGAGAGATGAGTGGGTGCCGAGAGTCATGGCAAACTTCTGAGGTTCTTTTTATCTTTTCTTTCTAATTGCAAAATAGATTATTAGTATTTGCAAAAGAGATGCCATGTAATTAAAAAAAAAAAAAAAAGAATATTTTTCCAGAAAACGATTGTTTACAGCATATTTTCTCCAGATTTTTTATTAATCAAGAGAAGTTGTTATTTAATCTTTGTAGATTTTTTACTATTATAAAAATTAAAGCTATTATAATGTGTAGGTAATATAACATGGTATTTTTATGTTCATATTTGGTCATTGATTTCAGTCCATTTAAATTCACTCACTGCTATAAAGGAAATAATAAAATAAGTGAAGATCAATGAAGTCCATGCAAGTTTCATGAACAATGATCGCCTATAAAATCTGGAGGTGTATTGGGGCAGTGACTACTTCAGGAAAGAATGCACAAAAGGTAAAATGATAAGACATAACTAAGAATACTAACTTTGCAGATAGGTGCTAGGTTTTTATATTACAGATGAGAAAACCCACTTCAGCAAGAACCAGGTGCCCTCATTCACACTCCAGAGGACATCCTGATGTATTTCATGAAGAGAAGATTCTCTCTGGACAAAACCACCACCTGTAAATTATCTCACAGCACACTTGACATGTTAACTGATAATCTCTTCTAGCTCTACCTTGTGTAGATTTACGGTAACAACAAACAAACAAAACCACCACCACCACATCTCCAGCCCTGGCTGGTGTGGCTCAGTTGGTTAGTGTCCTCCCCTGCACCAAAAGTTTGCTGGTTCAATTCCTGGCCTGGGCTGTGGGCTTGATCCCTGGTCGGTAGCACACAAGAGGCAGTGGATCAGTGTTTCTTTCTCTCTCCTTCCCTCTCTTTCTAGAAATCAATAAAAATATTTCAGAAAAAAAAATCTCCAATTTAACTCCAAAACCAGTATGCCTCCCTACATGCCTTTATGTTGAACAAAATTAATTAAAACCAGAGGAAAAGATTCTTAGTAGCAAACCAAATATTTCAAATTTATTCCTTATGTAAGTTAATCCACTCCTTCTTATAAAATCATGTGTAGCAAACACTAATCTTCCATATTTTTAAAGATATTTTGAATGAATCATAATTTAGGCAAACTTTTAGCATATTATTAACAAAGTTTAATTTTGTTATCATGAGCGAATCTTACAATCTACCCCTTATCAAGCTATTAAAGTGCATCCCTCTGAATACTCCTTCATTTACTCCTTGTCATATGTTAAGCTTATACAGCATCATCAAATTTCTACCACGGGGATAAATAGGATCATGTCAGAGATTTTCCCAACAAATACCATTCACCTTGGAAGATGATAAATTGATACATGTCTATCATAAAATGTCCAGACTAATGCAGTCACTTCATCCATATGGCCGGAGTGTTCTTTCAGTGATGGATACCCTCTGACAATTTAATGCTTCATTTGCTTAGCTGGTACTTTATTCAAGTTTCTTCAAAAAATCATCTAGTGTCTTGCAGAGGTTTATAGGAAGACATGCATACATATCTTATTTCTAACTACACCACTTCTCTATTAATTTAATACAATTAATAATTGTATTTAGAAAAGAAAACACATGTTTTGTAAGGGAAAGTTTTTGAAAATAATTAACTATTAATTAAGAACATGACAAGTCCGACATTTTGCCTGATCCAGTCCTTCTTCCAAGTACAGGAGGAGACATCCAAAGAACCTATGGCAGTATTGCTGCCTCAAGTTTCTTACGATCTACTTAGAGAAACAAAGATTATACAAACAAGGAAGAGAAAATGTGTATATAAACATATTTATTTCCTCCTCCACGACTGTTTACTGAACTCTCATTCTCTGCCGGGAGCTGCTTGAGGTATTGAGAATACAGCAGTGAACATGGTGACGACCCTCAGGACTATGACTTCCTAATGGTGCAAGACAAATAATACAAAGTAAATAAAGCAATGTAAGGAAACGGGTGGTTGCTGGGCTTGCTACTCTAAATGTTTAAGGTGAGACAGCTGCATGTAATGAGATGACGTCTGAGCAGGGATCTAGACACAGTGAGGGAGCGAGCTTCATGAACGTCTGCCGGAACACTTAGAGCAGAGGGAACGGCACTGTGGAAACTTTAGGCAGCATTGAACTGGGCCCGTTCAGGATAGAGCAGGACTTGGATATAGAAAGTGAGGAGTGCCTGGTAGCCTGGCAGAAGTTTTCAGGGTCATATAAGGCTGGGAAATCCATGTTCAGAAACAAACTGTGTTCAACAATAAAGAATTACTCATAGGAATCATGATTTATCTAAAGGATAAAGTATAATGTTGCTAAATTTAAAAATAAGGCAAAATGCATAGAAAGCACAAGAAAATTACAGGTCTAAACAGTGCATGTTATCTTTGGGTGTCAGGTTATGAGTGATATCTATTATTTTCTCTATATTCTATAGTAATTTTTCATTTTCTAAAAATTAATACCTATCATTTTTTAAAAGTACATTTACATATTACAAAATATACTTATACCAAAACAAATTAATCATTGACAACGTATCAGTGTTCCTGAAAGGGAAAAATTCTAGAGATAGATCTTAATACAAGATTTACTAAATGAGGTTTATTTGAAAGATAATTTTGTGGGGAAGTAAACTAGAACATGAAATATAGTAGACACTTATCTAGCTTCATTTCTATCAGAAACCTCTCCACCAACACTACTTCCTTTACGATGCTGGGGTCATTCTGTCTGAGATATATAAATGATTTGAAACCAGAGTGAGAACTAATGAATAGTGCAGACAATAAACACTGAATTTGGAAGGGCAGATGATCACTGTGAACTTGGACAAATCAGTACTGATGTACTCTGACTCTTTAAAACTGTGAAGTCTGCCCTGGCCTGTTGGGCTCAGCGGTTAGAGTGTAGGCCTGCAGTCCAGAGAGACCAGGGTTTGGTTCCCGCTAAGGGCATGTACCTCGGTTGCAGTTTGCCCCCGGCCCTGGTTGAGTTGTGTGGGTGTCCCTTTCACATTGGGGTCTCTCTCTCTCTCTCTCTCTCTCTCTGTCTCTCCCTCCTCTCCCACTCTATCTGAACAAAAAATGAAAACATGTCCTTGGGTGAGGATAAAAAAAAAAAAAAAAGAAAGGAAAGAAAAGAGAGCACTGTCTTCAGCATAATCCAGATTTTAAAAAAAAAGTTACTTAATCATTTAAATCATAAATGGATGGCCTTTGATGTTACACGAACACAAAGAAATAAATAATTATTTAATTGGAGCCATTTTACTTTAGTGTTATTTCCGCGCTCCCCTTTCCCACTGTACTGACGATACAAATAGTAGAAATTTAAAAATCACAATTTTTGTAAAGGAAATCAAGTAAATGCAATCGTACAAACTATGCCTTTCATTTTCTCTCTCCCGATGCTTTGATACCTTGGGTCCTTGTTGACCTTGGAGGCAGTGCCCCTCACAGTATTACCTAATTCCTAAAAGAGAGCAAACCGGCAGGGAGTATGTTTCACACGCAGGCCAGCTAATCAGAGCCCATGCCAGTAACTGCCTTCTTTACTGCTCTTTCATTCTGGACCCTTTCTACTGGGTACAGAGGGTTAAGACAGCCCCTGTGACTCAAAGCCCACTGACATGAGTCAAGCCCCCAATTCTAAAACTGCTTCCCCTGCCTCACCCATTCCTTCCTGGGGAACTTACAAGGGATTCCCTCACGGTTCTTTTGCCTCATATCCCTCTCACACCCCCTTTCTCCCGACTAACACCGGTGCTTCCCCAGGAGACCCTGCATGGTGGGTCAGGACTCCTGTGTAGGGAACTGAGGTAAAAATGTCTTCCTTCATGACAGTCATTTCCCTGTTTGCAGTGTTGCCATATTTGATTGTAACAGATCCCAGTTAAGAAGATCCCGTTTTCTAACCGCATTCTTTTTTTTTTTTTCAGTCTTTAAAAGACAGGTTATTCGGTAACAGCATTTCATTTTGCTTTGTAATGACATGAGAATTAAAATGACCTTTTCACTATTGAAAAAATTTTAGTTATGATTTGGATAATGAAGCTGTGGTCACAAAAATAATGTCTGGTTTAAATTTTCATTTGATATTATTAAAAATATCAGCTGCAAAAGTTGCAATTTTACGGTTGCAAATGTAATGCCTTTAGATTTTAGGCTATTTCACCGTGTCTGGGAATCATGAAACACTTTCGCTTAAATGTGTCAAATCCTGATTTCATATTATTCTCTGATATTCTTGGAGGCTGCCTATTGAGATACAAAAGGTATACTTTTAAATTATATTATCTCTGAATACAAGTAGCACAATCATAATGGCTGAAATAATAATGACAGATACATTGCTTTTACTTTATTTTAATTGTACCTGGAAAAAAAACTCTGTAAACCATAAAGAATGCCTATTTTTATATTATAATGATAGCTCATTTCACTCAGGAAAACTTATACTACTAATTTTAGTCACACTTGGCTGCAGTGCAGGGAAGATGTACATTGTATGAAATTAGTATTTATTCTCCCACGACACTGTTTTACCTCCTTCCCTAAGGATCGCATCATGCTGCCCAGGTCCAGAGCAATCTATTTGTCTGCATCTCGCAGAGTACAGCTTTCTCCTTATTGAACTAAATAGTAATAGATTCATCAAACCAAAAACCCCACCTGACAAGACATCTCATACTAAGATAAAGATCAGAAAACAGGAGAACCAAGAATTATGAAGTGCTGATAATTATCTACGGTTCATAAGAGAAGGTTCCACAAAGACAGAAAAGCCATAGAGAAAAAGGAGAAAAACAAGGTCTTTTGCAGATTTCTCAACTTTGGAATTTCAGCAACCACTAGAAAATGTGAATGAGCCTAGTTTGCCAACTTTTGCTCTACAAAATATAAATGTTTCACATAAATCTCACACAGTTACTACCTACTATAAATATTATCTGTTTTATATGTAGAGAATGTTTTATAGCAAAAATATAAGAAGGACATTATATTAGTTCTTTTAATTATTATTTTTAAAATTATTTTTTTGTTGATATATATGTGAAAGATGGCAGCTGGCAGGACCAGAGGGAGGGTGAGTGTGTGAAAGAGTGAGCAAGTGTGTGAGAGAGTGTGAGTGGAGGTGAAGGTGGACGACCAAACTCATGCAGTGCAGAGACACAGAGCAGAAGGTTCCTGTGCTGTGGACAGGAGTAGCCGGCTACTGTGGTAAGTGGCCCTTAAGGGCGCTTCTCCCTGCACCATGGGGAGGTCCCACCATTTTGGAAGATCCTGGGTCTTCCCTGGGAGGAGTCAGTGGGAGCGGCTAGGGCCCACCAGCGCACCTGGCACCATCGGACCAGTGAAAAACCTGTGTCAATACAGACCAGTGCACAGTAGTGAAGCTGTCAAGGTGCCGATAGCAGAAATCCACCAATGGCCAAGGGGTCTGGAGCCCAGCACCATCCCTCACAGTAGCAGTCCGATCAGAGTCAAGATATACCCCAAGCAACAGAGGCTGTGGAGCAGACATCCATCCCCAGGCAACAGAAGCACAGACCAGCAGCTGAGACCCATCCCCAAAAACTACAGCAAAGGCTGAGCAGGAGCTGAGCCTCACTGGGCAGCAGCACTCTCTAGCCACCAGCATCAGGACCTGGGGCTCCATCCGGGTCTGTGCAACACTGCTGCCAACAAGAGCGGTGGGAAGCCGCGGATCCATAGGGAACTGTGTGACCCAGCAGCCCACAGGAACGGTGGGAAGCCAGGGATCTAGAGGGTTCTGTGCGAGCCAGCAGCCCACCAGAGTGGTGTGGAACTGGGGATCCAGCGGGAACTGTGCGACCTACTGGCCCACAAGAGCAGTGCAGAGCCGGGGTGCCAGATGGACCTGTGTAACCCAGCAGCCCACAAGAGTGGTGCGAAACCAGGGATCCAGAGGGATCTGTGTGACCCAGCAGCCCAAGGTGCAAGCAGGGAGTGCGGCTCTAGCAGGGCCTGAGCTATACAGCTACAGGTGGCACCAGCAACCAGCAGGGAACACAGCTTCAGAGGGGCCCACACAATCCAGCAGCAGCACCTACCAGAACACACAAATACCAGCCCCCAGTAGTCAATCCTCCAGGATCCACCCCAGGAAAGAGATGACACGCAACAAAACAGTCTGGGAGGCACAGTAGCCTTATTTGATATACAGTGAGCTGCATACACATCCAAACATCCCACACTGAGTATAGAGCTACCAGACGACTAAAATGGGGAGACAAAGAAACAACACCCTAAGGAAAGAAAAAGAGGAATCACTGGAAGAGGAACTACAGGAAATAGAAGAATGCAACTTGTCAGATAAAGAATTCAAAGTAATAATTTTAAGGGGACTCAAAAAATTTGGTGAAAACTACAAGCAACTTAATAAGAATTATAAAGAGCTCACTGGGAACTACTTCAGCTTTAAAAAAAAAAGAGGTAGAAGCTACGCATAAAGAAGTAGAAGCTATGCATAAAAATCAAGAGGAAATAATGATATAGCTGTTATGAAAAATACCTTAAAAGGGTTCAATAGTAGATTAGAAGAAGCTGAAGACCAAATCAGTGACTTAGAAGGTAAGGTAGGTAGAGAAAAACACCCAAATAGAGAAGCAAATGGAAAAAAAAAAAGTTTTAAAAAGCAGTAGGAGAGTTTAGGGAGCTGTGGGACAATATAAAATGTAACAACATTTGCATTATATGGGTACTGGAAGGAGAAGAATCAGAGAAAGGAATAGAGAACCTGTTTGAAGACATACTGACAGAAAACTTCCTTAAATTGGTAAAGGAAAAAGTCACACAAGTCCATGAAACACAGAGAGTCCCAAGCAAGATGAACCCTAAAAGACCCACAGCTAGACACATCATAATAAAAATGACAAATATTAAAGACAAAGAAAAAATCTTAAAGGAAGCAAGAGAGAGAGAAAAAGTTACCTACAAGGGAGCTCCCATTAGACTGTCAGCTGATTTCTCAATAGAAATGCTGCAGGCCAGAAGGGAGTGGCATGAAGTGTACAAAGTAATGCAAGGCAAGGATCTGAATCCAAGACTACTCTATCCAGAAAGGTTATTATTCAAAATTAAAGGAGAAATAAAGAGCTTCACAAAAAAAAATTTTTTTAAAAAGCTAAAGAAATTTACCACCACCAAACCAGCACTGCAAAAAAAGCTGAAGGGACTATTGTAAGAAGAAGAAACAGAGAAAGAGAGAGAGAAGAACACAGGCATAATGTATGTATGAACAATGGACATGGACAACAAAGGTGGGGACAGGGTGGGGAAGGAGGGGGAGAGGGGAATCTGTGGAGGAAAAGAAAGAAACATCTGTAACAAAAATAAATGAATAAATTAAAAACAAACAAACAAAAATAAAATCTAAAAAAAAAAAAGAACAACACAGGCATAAAATTAAAATGGCAACTAATAACTATCTAGCAATAATTAACATAAATATAAATGGCTTAAATGCTCCAATCAAAAGACATGGAGAAGCTGATTGGATAAGAATACATGACCCATGTATATGCTGTCTACAAGAGACCCATCTCACAACAAAAGATTCACACAGGATGAAAGGGATGGAAAAAAATTTTCTAAGCAAATGGAAATGAAAAAAAAAACCTGGGGTAGTAATACTCATATCTGACAAGATAGACTTCAAAACAAGGGTCATAATAAGAGACAGAGAAGGTCACTATGTAATATTAAAGGAATCAACCCAACAAGAGAATATAACCCTGGTAAACATATATGCACCAAATACAGGGGCACCAAAATATATTTAAAAACTTCTGGAGGACTTCAAGGGAGAGATCAATAGCAATATGATCATAGTGGGTGAATTTAACATGCCACTGACACCACTGGATAGATCTTCTAGACAAAAAATGAACAAGGACATAGAGTCCTTACAAGACAAACTAGATCAGTTGGACTTCATTGATATTTATAGAACATTTCACCCCAAAGCCGCAGAATATACATTCTTCTCAAGTGCATATAGGACATTCTCAAAGATAGACCACATGTCAGGACACAAAATAAGTCTCTACAAATTCTAGAAGATTGAAATCATATCAAGCATCTTCTCAGATCACAGTGGCATGAAACTAGAACTCAATTACAATAAAAATCCACAAAAAGATTCAAACACTTGGAGACTCAATAGTATGTTATTAAACAATAAATGAATTACTAACGAGATCAAGGAAGAAATTAAAAACTTCCTGAAAACCAATGAAAATGAACACACAACAACACAAAATCTATGGGACACGGCAAAGACAATCCTGAAGGGAAAGTTCATAGCACTACAGGCCTACTTCAAGAAGCAAGAAAAATTCCTAATTGACTTTCTAACTCTACAACTTAAAGAACTAGAAAGTAAACAAAAAGAAAAACCCAGGGCTAGTAGAAGGAAGGAAATAGTAAAGGTCTGAGCAGAAATAAACAACATAGAGACCAAAAAAACAAAAAAGCAAAATCAAAAACAATTCAAAAGATCAATGAAACAAAAGGCTGGTTCTTTGGAAGGATAAACCAGATCGATGGACCTTTAGCCAGACTCACCAAGACACAAAAAAATAGAAACCAAATAAACAAAATCAGAAACGAAAGAGGAGAAGTAACAACTGACACCACAGAAATACAAAGGATCATCGAAAAACATACTATGAACAATTATACGCCAACAAGTTGGACAATCTAGGAGAAATGGACAAGTTTCTAGAAACACACAGTCTTCCAAAACTGAACCAGGAAGAATTAGAAAACTTGAACAGACCAACAACAAGAAAGGAAATTGAAGATGCAATTAGGAAACTCCCAGCAAACAAAAGCCCGGGCCTGGATGGCTTCATGGGGGAGTTTTGCCAAACATTCAAAGATCTAATACCCATTCTCCTCAAACTATTCCAAAAGTATCCAAGAAGACAGAACACTTCCAAACTTATTTTATGAGGTTAGAATAATCCTAATTCCAAAACAGGATAAAGACACTACAAAGAAAAAACTACGGGCCAATATCTCTGATGAACACAGATGCCAAAGTCCTTATCAAAATATTAGCAAATAGGATCTAGCAATTCATCAAAAAAAGTAGTCATCATGACCAAGTGGGATTCATCCCAGGGATGCAAGGATGGTACAATATTAGCAAATCAATAAATGAGATACACCCCATAAACAAAATGAAAGATAAAAACCATATGATTATATCAATAGAGGCTGAAAAAGCATTTGACAAAATCCAGCACCCATTTCTGATAAAAACGCTCAACAATGTGGGAATAGAAGGGTCATATCTCAATATAATAAAGGCCATATATGAAAAACCTAGAGCCAACATCATATTCAATGGACAAAAACTAAAAGCATTCCCCTTAAGAATGGGAATAAAACAGGGGTGCCCACTATTGACACTCTGTTCAACATAGTGCTGGAAGTCTTAGCACAGCAATTAGACATGAAAAAATAAATAAAAGGTTTCCAAATTGGAAAGGAGGAAGTGAAACTGTCATTATTTGCAGATGACATAATATTGTACATAGAAAACCCTAAAGACTCCATCAAAAATCTACTAGAGTTAATCAATAAATTTGGAAAAAATAGCAGGATACAAAATTATCGTCAAGAAATTAATGGCATTCTTGTATACCAATGATGATCTCACAGAAACAGAAACTAAAAAAAAAAAAAATCCCATTCACCATTGCAGCAAAAAAATTAAGATACCTAGAAATAAATTTAACAAAAGAAATAAAAGACCTCTTCACAGAAAACTATAGGTCATTGAAACAAGAAATAGAGGAAGGTATAAAAAAGTGGAAGCACATAACTTGTTCATGGATTGGAAGAATTAACATCATTAAAATGTCCATACTACACAAAGCAATCTACAGATTCAATGCAATCCTCCTCAAAATACTAAAGACATATTTCACAGAAGTAGAACAAACACTCCAAAAGTTTATATGGAACCAGAAAAGACCCCGAATAGCCACAGCAATCTTGAAAAAGAAGAACAAAGTAGGAGGGGTCACATTACAGGATATCAGGTTATAATACAAAGCCACTGTAATCAAAACAGCCTGATACTGGCCCAAGAACAGACAGATCAATGGAACAGAACAGAGAACCCAGAAATTGACCCAAGACGGTATACCCAATTAATATTCGTCAAAGGTGGCAAGAGCATACAGTGGAGTCAAGACAGTCTCTTCAATAAATGGTGTTGGGTAAATTGGACAGCTATGTGGAAAAAAATGAAGCTAGACCACCAACTTACACCATACACAAGAATCAACTCAAAATGGATAAAAGACTTAAATGTGACTCATGAATCCATAAAAATTCTAGAAGAAAATGTAGGCAACATAATTTCAGACATCATATGGTGCAGAATTTTCACTGATACCACACCTAACACAAGAGAAACAAAGGTAAATATGAACACATGAAACTACATCAAACTAAAAAGCTTCTGCACAGCAAAAGAAAGAATCATCAAAATGGGAAGAGAACCCACCATATAGGAGACCATAATTGCAATGATGGATCAGATAAGGGGTTAATTTCCAAAATATATAAAGTACTCAATACAACTCAACAAAAGGAAGACCAAGAACACAATTAAAAAATGGGTAGAGGACCTAAATAGACACCTTTCCAAACAGGACATACAAATGGCCAAGAGACATATGAAAAAATGCTCAACATCACTGATCATTAGAGAGATGCAAATTAAAACAACTATAAGGTATCACTTCACACCTGTCAGAATGGCTGCTATCAACAAATCATCAAACAATTGTTGGCAAGCGTGTGGAGAAAAGGGGACTCTAGTACACTGCTGGTGGGAATGCAGACTGATGCAGCCACTGTGGAAAACACTATGGTGTTACCTCAAAGTTAAAAATTGAACTGCCATTTGACCCAGTGATTTCACTTCTAGGAATATATTCTAAGAAGCCTGAAACACCAATCAGAAGGAATATATGTACCCCTATGTTCATAACAGCACTATTTACAATAGCTAAGATCTGGAAACAACCCAAGTGTCCATCAGTAGATGAGTAGATAAAAAAGCAGTGGTACATGTATACAATGGAATAATATGCAGCTGTAAGAAAGAAAGATCTCATCTTTTGAGATGACATGGAGGGATCTAAAGCGTATTATGCTAAGCGAAAAAAGCCAAGCACAGAAAGACAAATATCACATGATATCACTTATTCATGGAATATAATAAACTAAACAAACTGGTGAACAAAATGACTCAGAGACATAGAGGTAGGGTACAGACTGTCAATCCCCAGAAGAGATAAACCACAGAACTTATATGCATAACCAATGTACATAGACAACAGTGCTGGGGAAGGGGTGGGGGGGGGGGAGGGTGTCAATGGGGGAAAAAGGAGAAACATCTGTAACAAAAACAAATGAATAAAAATAATTTTAAAAAATTATTTTTTTGTTAATGCTCATGCAAGGGTATTTTTCCATTAATTTTTAGATAGAGTAGAAAGGAGGGGGAGAGAGAAATATAGAAGGAAGGAGAGAGAGAGAGAAACATAGATGTGAGAGACACACATCGATTAGTTGCCTCCTGCAGGACATCAACCAGGGCCAGTGATTAAACCTGCAACCCAGGTACATGCCCTTGACTGGGAATCGAACCCATGACTCTTTGGTCAGCAGGCTGCGGTTCTAACTGTTGATCCAAACTGCCCAGGACTCCTTTGATTATTGAAACTTGCAGAGTTTTTTTGTTTGTTTGTTTGCTTGTTTGCTTGTTTTGTATTGTGTCATGTGTTTAATTCAAAATTCATTACTGACAAGTAAGGGAAGTTCAGAGTATGTTTATACAGCTGAGGAGCAATGTCCCTACTTTTTTTTATGGTTTGGGTCTGTTTTGTCTCAGCTTGAAATACACTCCATCACTTCATTATTTAGCAATATCAAGCTTAACAAGGTTTAGCAATTTCTCAAATAGATTTCCCCATTCTTACTTAAATTTCCTTTACTTCATAATTGTCTTCCTTGTCCTATTACCACTTACACATTAACTCATGTGATTTTTGCACCATTTAAACTACTCTAGCCGTGGTCACCACTAGCCTCCCTCATGTTTCTTTTCTCTTTAGTTGTTTTGCTTTCATTTATTGGGGTGACACTGGTTAACAATGTATGCAGGTTTCAGATGAAAGTAGTAAATACACTGTAGGACTGGCCCTGGGGGCCAGGGTCTCGAAGCACTATTCTGCTCATTCCTGCTCTCCTCCCCTCGCACCTGAGACTACCTGGGTTTCGTTTCCACAGACAAACCATCGCCATGGCTTATTAAAGTTTGGGGGGAAGGTGTATTAATTTACTAGGGTTGTTAGAATAAAGAATCACAGCCTGACTGGCTTAAACCACAGAGAAATCCATCATCTCACAGTTCTGGAGGCTACGAGTCCAAGCTCAAGTGTCAGGATGGCTGGTTCCTTCTAAGGGCCTCTCTCCCTGGCTTGTGGCTGGCTGTCTTCTCTCTGGCTGCCTTCTCCCTGGGTCTTAGCATCATCTTCTCATGGTTCTCGTCTGTGTCCAAAACTCCTCTTCTTTTAAGGACATGTCATATTGTTGGGGCCCATACTAATGACTTCATTAATTTGATTACCTCTTTAGGAACCTTCTCCTCAGTCACACTCTGCGGTAACGGGATTTAGGATTTTAGCATACGAATGGGGAGAGAACAAATTCATCTCACATTTCTGATTATTAGAAGCTGTGACCAAGAGAGCGTTGCAGAAGCAGAGATGGTAGCCAGATGGAGAATACGTTCCTCTCACCTCCAGCAGTCGGTGTGTGGGGTGTGCAGAAGACAAGGAGCCAGACGAGTTCTCTATGAAGGGACACCCAGTGCCCATAGCAATAGGGCTCCCCATTTACCTTCCAGCATTCTTTCTAGACAAATCCCACACTCTAGCATGCAATCCACATGTTCCAAATAACTTCCCACTTCCTAAACTGCCTGCACATTTTAATTCCTCGGCCATTATGTAGTTTCTCTTAACTGTCTTTGTCAAAATACTGCTTATGCTTCAGCTCCATCTCCATGCCACGTTCTTCCAGATCATCACTCCCACACCTGGGTACTGTAAGTAAACATTTCTTTCTCTGCTCTCCTCAGAAGTTACCAATAATTTTGTTTTCTCATTTTAAAATTTTAATTTATTGGCTTTTGAGAGAGAGAGAGAGAGAAAGAGATTGACTTGTTGCTCCAGTATTTTGTGCATTCATTGGATGTCTCTTGTATGCACCCGACTAAAGATTGAACTCGCAAACTTGGCATATGAGGACATTGCAACCAACTGAGCTGCCCAGTCAGGGCAATTGTCTGTTTTCTTATCAGTTTATTCCCTAACGCAATATAGTCTTCTGATCACCAATCACACAGAAAAGATGTAAACTCCTCACCACAGCCAACAAGACCTGTAATACTTGGCTCCTGACAATCGCTTGGACTTTACCCTCTCACTCACTAATGTCCTTCACCTACTCCAGCCACTCTGGCCTTCTCTTTTGTCCTTCAAGTGTGCCAAGGTTGTTCCTTTTAGGTTTTTCTCCCTATAGCTCTTGCTTCTGCCTGGTAAACCTCTGCATCTGGTCACATCACAAATTATACTTGGTCACTTACATCATGGCTTAAGTGACTGCATCTCCCAGCCTGTCCCTGACCACCAATAGGCTGTGACCGGGAGACAGTGCTGCAGAAGCAGAGATGGTAGCTGCCATAAGAACTTAACTCTCGGCCTTTCCACTTGCTATATCAACTTGCTTATTTCACCTGATTGTACTTTATTAATCTTTTATCATTTCTTATAAATTGATAATTTATTTGTTGATTTTCTGCTATTCTCAATCGCAATGTAAACTCCAGTAAAGCAGAAACATATCAGTTTTTTTCAAATCTATCCCAAGGCGATTAAATTGGAAAACATGGAGGAAAATTGTTAAATAAATGAATGAATCATTGGTTGAAGGCATGTAATAAATTTCATTCATGCATACGTGGATATATTCAGGGCATTTTACTTGGCAATGAGAATAGTTTTAAGGTTCACGGAGCACAACATATTCAAAAAAGCCATTATTACTGAAAATAGAATAAAATTTGTAAGTCAGGTAGGAAAGATTTGGTTCCTCACTTCGCCTAAATTATTTCTGTTTTATTTTAGTTTGGACCTCCAAATATATATGGTTCCTCCAATTTCATCTCTTATAAGGGATTATCAATGTTTGCATCTCTAGCTCAGCTAACCACATGATTCCAAACAAGAAATATAAATATTTGATAGTTTCAGCAAGTTTAGAAGCAATCTGTAATCTCTGCGAGGAACTTAACTTTCTGAGTGTTCATTCCTTCTAAGCTGGCGTTTTATGCCGCGGTCTCCGACCGCATGCACGTGGCCATGGGACAGTGCATTGTGGCTAGTGAGGCTGAGGAACTGACTTTATAATCTCAGATAATGGTAGCTACTTTAAATTTAAAACTTGGAGCAAGACAAAAAACTTCCTATGAGAAAAATTTGAAAATTATTTTGTTGGTAATGATACATTTACTTTCTATTAAAAGATACCATTCAGTTGTGTTTATATCATGTAATTCTGTACATGGTAAAATTGCTAAAATTAAGACCTGATATTGTGTGCCTTGGCATCTGGCAAAAACCAGGAGGGTCTTGAGTGTCCCAGTGTTCCATTTCCCCTTGCGTTCCCCAGAACAAGCTTCTGTAGTCAAACAACCCTCCGAATGATAGGGACCAGGTACAGTGCTGGGTCATCCCTGAAGAGCAAATATCAGTCCCCTGACAGCTAGAGAGATTATTCAGACAGGAGGACCACATCCTCCTGCAGGAACCAGAGGGCATGTCACCCCCTTGTTATTATGGAGCTTGCCTGCCAGGCTTTACGTTTTCACTCTTTCCAAGAACAAGCCGCCTGTGGCCATGTGTGTCCCAGTGTCCTTACCCTCAGGCTGGGAGTGCATGTGGCTAATAGACTGTTGTTGATCTCATCTGTCCAGTGTCTTGTGCTATGTGTCAACCATCACTGTAACACTAGGGCAGGAATTCCTTCTTCATCAACAAGGTGAAAAGAAGGCAATCAAAACACAATAACATTCCGATCTTTAAACTTGTATGAATATTATTATGGGCCATAATTTACATATGTTTAGAATATACATTTAGAACTTATAAACAACATTTATCCCTATCCAATGATCTGTTTTCAATAACCAAGGGTTCTTATTTTCATAACTGATATTTTGTATGCATATAATCTGAAGAATAAAAAAATTGCCAATATTCAATTATTTTTGCTCTCCTACAACAGGAGTTATAAATGGTTCTAATTAATCTTTAAAATATTGCTTAATGCTAAATTAAATACCAGTGTGCAAAGTGTGTTGGTTCACGGAGCCGCTGTTATCCAACTTCCTTATAACGTTTAAGTTGGGAAGATCCTAGAAATTAAAACTTCACTTTCCAGATTCTTTTGAATCTAAGACTTCATGTGAGTTATTTTCTGCCAATAAGACGTGCTTTAAGATACATGGATTCAGCTAGAAAGAAGAGGACAATGATGCCGAATCCCCCAGTATACTGGAGTTGAGCTGGCAGGAGTGTGTGGGTCTCAGCCAGCTCTCCCAGCCATGGCTTTGTGGTACCTGGGGAGCAGTGAAGGTCATGTGTTTCTGTAGCTAACCACGCTGTGCTGGATTGATAAAGCAATGCCCTTTTCCTGAGTCTCCTTACTGCCCCAAGGGAGAAAAGCCTTTAGCTGGTTGGCCATTCCTTTGACGATGTTCTGAGTATCATTCTAGGAGGTCCTGATAGTACCTGCCTTTCCATCCTCATTAACATATTTTTAAACATGTAGTTCTGTATAAAAACTAACTTTCTGCATAACAGAGATTTCTGTTACCTGTTACTGAATCCTGCAGTTTTACTGGCCTGTTGAAGTCAATCAACATGATGACGCATCTCTAAAACACAGTTTGGGGGAGTAATGTAGCTGGCAGTTACTTCTATACCCCATCCTTTCATTGCCTCTGGGGATGAAATGGCTGATTTTATGATTGGATTTTTTGAATCCCACTTCAGGTACTATGGCATATTTACTATTCTTCTGAATCAATCCTAATTCTTCCAGGACCCTAAGTCATTCTCAACAAATTTATAAGCTGAACATCGAACACAATGTAGTTGTTCTTACGGTTTAGGCTCACCTTATCTAAATTAGGTTAATCCTCTTTTTAATTTACTATTCTCTGAATAAGTGTCCAATGATGTAATCTGTAAACTGGGTAAAATTTTGCAAAGTAATTGTGTATGGAAGGGAATACAGTTCTTACTTTAAAGATGGAAAAGTAAAAACAAAAAAAATGTGGAAAAGTAAAATGATGTGGCTACCCTGAGGTGGAAGGAGAGGCTGAGTCATGGAAGGACGGCCGGTGTGACAGGAGGACACTGGCCTGAGAACCGGCCATTGGGCAGAATGGAGGCAGGGCCTGAGATTAGCCAGGGGACCTTGAAACTTGTAATTTACTATCAATTATAAACAAATAAATAGCCAATAACCCAATGTGGTGAGGTGGCAAAACAAAGGGGATCTGACACAGATTCTGGGGATGTGAAAGGCACAAGGAACAGAGTGACATGCAGGGTAAGGTGTGTGTGAAGGTGGCCAGGAGGTGAGGGGAGCTGGGGGCACAGTTTGAACACATGACACCCCACGAGTGCACAGGACTGCAGCTGAGACATGGAGTGTTTTGTAGTGTACACGAATGGAGCACAGAGTGGAGACCGGCTCTAAATAAAGCTGCACACAAAGAATGGGCCACGAGGAGCTTTGTAAGACATATAAGGTCACAATAAAGTTATCACTAGAATCACCTAGAAATGCAAAGGAGTACTCTGTGATAAGGTTGGAGCATTCAATTTAGAGCATAATTATACCCTGAAGACATTTATGTCAAGTTCTAATATTCCCAAGTTTAAGAAGACCCATAATGTTATGAAATGAAATGTGATGATAATGAATCTATCAGAAGGCTACACACAGCATCTCGTACTCTGGAAGGAATCACAGATGCAAAAAGGAAGGTCCCGTTTGCACAACCGAAGAAGCAGTTATCCTATATCTCACCCCTTCTGTCAGACCCAAGGGATGCACGGGCGACATATGCTTTCTATCCAGCTTCAAACATGTGCTTAGATGACAGGCATCCCTTAGAGGCAAGAGAAAGAATGGATTTCAAACAACGTGAAAAGACGGAATAAATAGCATGCTTAAAAAATGAATTTCTCCATCTGTCTCATCATATGCACCAAAACCTTTAAAGAAACCCACTGCTCTTCATGGAAATATGTGTGTGTAGGTGCTGGGGTGGGGGAGTTGAAATGTTCATTAAGAATCTGTGAATGCTGACTACATTAATCAGCTATGTGTGTGGGAAGAAAAAATTAAAAGCTAAAAAAAGAGGATCTATTTTTGTAAACTTTAATTCAATTAAAAGGGTTATGGAGCTAACACAAATAATATTTTTAAGGACCTGTGTCTGTCCCTGGTTTAAACAGCAGCTTCTGCATGGCAGTGAAGTTTTGCTATGAAGTACATATGAAAAGAGTCTGAGAAGTTGGGAGACACACGCACACACACACCAGAAATAGATGTTCCTTTTAAGACATTTCGTTAAATGAATGACAAAGCAATAATTAGCAGAACAACATTGGACACATAACAGAAAAAAGTTTAGAGAAAAAAAAAAACCCATAAGAATATAGTAGAATTCATAAACAAATATAAACTGAGCATGAATTTTTTTAAATGTCTGCAATGGGAGTTAGCTGGCTTGAAATGGGAGGAAACACTTGATTTCTAGCATCAAAGAGTAAAGAAAAAGGAAAGTATTCCATTCCTTCTAAATCCCATAGCTAAATGAAGAAATACCTAACCTATTTATCAAAAACACTTAAATAGGTTTACTACAAGTCAGACACTGTTCTAAGTATTTAAAAATAGTATATACAAATATTAACTTACATAATCCTTATAATAACCGAGTGAGGTGCACACTGCACTGCTATTATCGATAATAGTCTATAGATAAAGATGAGGCACGGAGTGGTTAAATAACTTGCCTAAGGTCATACCACTGATAAATGGCTATGCTGGATTCAGATCTGGACAACACAATAAAAAGTCTATGTTTGTAACTTCTACAACTTGGTGTCACATGAAATACATCTAACTACTGGTACCCAAATGGTCCTGGCAGCCCCAAAAGGCCCAGTGGTGTAGAGACTGGTTTTTAATCATGTGGTGAATAATGCAATTTGTTCTAATTTTGATGACATAAAAATTGAATTTTTGACTCTGTGTTTACATGCTCTGAGGAAAATGATGAATAATATAGTTATTCTGACTGATGTCACTTTTTTCCTTGGTAATTTGAACTGTGTACGACAATTTGTGTGTGTGTAAATTTTGAACTGTAAACCATAAGTATATCTCTATTTGTTTTAAAATAACATAAAAAGCCCCCAATGGTTTAAAGACAAACTGCTATTGCATGTAAATAATCTGCTGATTTTCCAATATGTTGGCTGCACCATTGGCTGTTATAGGGATTGTGAGAGAGAGTTCCTTTTAAGGGTTCTCTTAGAAAGAAGCGGGAAATGAAGGCCACACCATCGAACTGTATCAAGCTAGGCTGTAGGATCAGCAGACATTAAAAAAATTCTGAGTGGATAAAAAAGCTGTGGTACATATACACAATGGAGTAGTATGCAGTAGTAAGGAAGAAAGATCTCTTATCCTTTGAGACGACATGGAGGGACCTGGAAAGTATTATCCTAAGTGAAACAAGCCAAGCAGAAAAAGACAAATACTACATGATCTCACTTATATATGGAATATAATAAATATAACAGTCTGAGGAATAGGGTAAAACAGAAACATGGAAGTAGGGTACAGACTGACAACCCTCAGAAGAGGGGGTGGTGGGGAGTGGGAAGAGATAAACCACAGAACTTATATGAATGTATGCATAACCAATGGACATAGACAACAAAGCCAGGGATGGGGCGGGGGAATGGGGAAGAGGGTATCAATGGGGTAAAAAAGGAGAAACATCTGTAATAAAAATAAAATTAAAAAAAAAATTATGAGTGGTTTTGAAACAAGATAAAAAGTCATAAAGAAACTCCAGATTGTAGCCCGAGTTGATGAAACTCATTGTTGCCAAAGGAACAGCATACAAAGATACAAGGGATCTTATAGAGAAATGATGACAGAGGTTTCCTGACCACAGAACATGAAACACAGTACATCACTGCCAGACTTCTAGAACTACCCAAAATGGTTGGTTCCAAAATTAATCACTTCAGTAGAATAGACATTTTATCCTCAGTTTCACTTTCTGTGGTTTCAGTTACCCGCAGTAAACCTTGGTCCAAAAATATTGAACAGACAATTCTTGATTTTTAAGGAAGATAGAAAGAAAAAAACATTGAATTCACATAACATTTTTTTTTTTTACAATATAGTGTTATAATTATGGTTGTTAATCTCTTATTCTGCCTAATATATAAATTAAACTTTATCTCAGGGATAAATATATAAGGAAATAATAAAAAATATATAGAGTTTGGTACTACCCATGGTTTCAGGAATCCACTGGGGGTCTGAGAACATATCTCCAGGACATAAGGGGACTACTGTACTCTAAAGTCTCCATGTAGGAGCCAGAGTACAACAATAGTAGAAATTACTGAAGCATTTCAGGTGTCTTCCCACTGCAAACACCATAGCTAAATATTAAGATTTTTATAGGGTTGGAAGTCATGCTATGTCTTGAAATTTGAGTACTCTGTGAAGTTTTAGGCCAGTATATTTGGGGTATTATTCAGTCTTTCCCATATCACTGTTGCCTTGTATTGAAGATAAAAGAGAGGCATGTGACCTTACACAGTCGGGAGGAAGAGGGCTTCCTGGAACAGTGGGGATCCCGCATTGTGGGGTGGCTGGAATCAGTGAGGTTGTTGACTTCAATTGCTTCCTTTTTACATATTGTTAAATTTTGGGCTAACAAACATGTTATCAGTTCTTCTTGTTTTAGCCAGACCTTTCCTCTGTTAACCATGCTGCCCCAACCTCATAATTCTCCAGAGGCTGCAGATTTTGGGTGTGGCCGCCTTGAACAGGTGTCTTCTCTGGTACCCAAAGGCAATGAACAAAGATGCTTTGCCCTTGGTGTATTAAGCTCTATCCATGCAGTGAATTACTTTTCATATCCTGAGATGAACTGATCCCAGCTCTCCCTCATCTCATTAACATGTTTCCCCATAAAACCAACCGGCAGCAAGGGGAAGGGATTTTTTTTTTTTTAATTTCCCTTATGTCATATCTTCTCAATCAATCCCAGGGAAACAAGGCTCATGGCCTGGTTTGTGCTGTCTTCCCACTCCAAACACATCTTCACTGAAATATAAGAGAAACATCACGATTTCTTTCAACACAGCTATCCTTAACACTAAAGGAAAACAAAAGGTATTTAGAAAATCCATTCTTCCTCAAAAATGCCTTTTAAGCTGCTGCTTTGATGCTGAAAATTAACTGTCTTTATATTATTTCCATCAAAATATTTCTCACCATCCCATCAACACAGCTTTTGTTGATGTAAACAAAGCAATCTACATTGTGAATCAAAGTCTTATCTGGTTCATCACAGCGCTTGACCCAGGTCAAAAGCTCTTTTCACTTGATTTCAAGAGGACATCACTCTTGTTCTTCCTCCTGCATTGACCTTTTTTTTTTTTTTTCAGTCTTTTCATTATTCTTCAGGCCCATGACCCCTTTTTAGGACTGTGCCCCAGAGCCTAGCTCTTTGGTCTGCATTATTCTCCTGGAAAACATGACTTTAACTTTTAGCCCCTTTTTTCTCACCTGCACAATGAGGATAATATAAATAGTGCCTATTTCTTAAACAAGTTATGAGGATTAAATTTTTAAATCTGTGCAACAATGCCCAATACTTAGGAAGTATTGTTTGTTAAAAAAAAAAAAAAATCTCTGGCTGGTTTGGCTCAGCGGTTGGAGCATCGGCCTGCGGACCAGAGAGTCCAGGGTTCAGTTCCCACTAGGGGCACGTACCAAAAAAAAATCTCTCTCTCTCTCTCTCTCTATATATATATATATTTTATATATATAATATATATATGTATATATATATAGTTAGGACTAGGGTTAAGGTTAGGGTTAGTAAATTTTAGTTATATTTTTGCATATGTTTTCCTTTCCAAAGAAAAGTTCTTGATAAGAAGTAATATCTAGATTATATTCAATGAGAGTAAATTAATCCATGCATCTACAATTCACACCTTCCTAATTCAAGTATTGGATGCTTCATGTAAATTAGTGAGAATATTACTAACAAAACAGTTGTCAAATTGAATTATTTTTTGTCCTCATGTCACTCATTTACAGAAGCATTTGAAATATAAAAGAGCATTCAAAATGCTAATAAACTACATTTCACATGTGATACCATTTTTATTTTCCTTAGTAAATCATAATGTAAAAGTAATTCAGATATGTACACATAGACACAAATATTTGTCTTTTTAAATGATAACTTTTTTTTAGCATATTCTAGGAGCCAAGAGTTTGTTGTTAAACAGCAGTTATTATTATGAAGTCAAAGTCATTTAGTCGGTCTTGAGTCCAAAAATATACAATATGTTTTACCAATATATTAATCATAGTATTAGTTTGAGTTTAGGTGGCAAAGAAGCCCACCTGCACCTTCCTTCTCTCGAATTGTTCCTGGTGAAAGCAGCTCAGTGCTGTTAGAAACCAGATAAAAGAACAACTAAATGCAATGATAGTCAATATAACAGTTTAACTTTTATTCTAAAAGTGCTGGATAGGGTGATATGTGGAGCTGACTCACTATTCCAGGGGAAAGAAAAGTAGTGGCTAAAAGATATTTGAACTAAATTGGAGTAATATAGCATTTCCTGGCAAATGGAAAGAAAGGTTATTTGTCCCAAGAATGGCCTGCAGAATAGGGTTCCCTCAATGCAGAAGTCACCCAAATTACGTTATCAGCTATGTTTCTCTCTGATTGTGTTCAGAGATAGGACAGTCTGGCTTTCTAAAACGTCAGATGAAATCATGTACAAATACAAACACAAGAAACATTCAATGCCAAATGAAAACATCGGCCACTATGGATTAGCCACACTAAAGCCCTTCTTAACTAAAATAGATAATTAGTATTGGTTACATTAAAGAATATTTTTCCAGAGGATATTTGACATTAAAATAGGGAATCAGAAACTAGAATCTATTGTGTCTCCTTAACATAATCATAATTATCCATGAATACGTCATTTTATTTTCTGTTTCTTCCTGGTGATTTTATCAAATTGCCAAGTGTACATTTATCACGAATATGTAAAAGAATACTGAGAACATTAACCAATTAGTATTTTTCAAAATCTCTAAAATTTGCTTAAAGTCCCCTTTCCTCAAGAAAAAAATAAAAAACTTACACTGTGTATAATTTATTCATTTGCATCCAAAGACCGTTGATTAGAATAATTTTTCAAATATAAACAATTAGTAACAGACCATTTATTTTCTAAATGTTATATGAGAGACCCAGCTGCCTGTATCTCCTTCATTTGACTATTTTTAAGATAGGATTTTCTGCCCTGGCCAGTTTGGCTCAGCAGGTGGAGCGTCGGCCTGCGGACCAGAGTCCCAGGTTTGTTTCCCACTAGGGACACGTACCAAAATAAATAAATAAATAAATAAATAAATAAATAAATAAATAAATAAGATAAGATAAGATAAGATGAAATTTTCTCATGACATTTCACTATTTAAGCATGTTTATTAGCTAAATAAAATGTTTTTCGGGGGTTGGTTGTTTTTCATATACTATCTAAGAAGAAATATATTTCAATCTAAGAAAATGATTAGTATTTCCTTATAATTTGACTCCACTTTTAATATAGCCTAGAAATATATCTTATCATTCAATTTATTTTGAAGTGGAAAGAACCTTTTTATTAATCAACTTTAAAATTATACTCTGCTGACTTGCAAATGTCAAGTCAATGATAATTGAGAGAAGCCTTAAAAACTCTTGGACTTTTTCCCTGCACAAAGATTCCTTGACTCTATGTTCTGATTCTTGGCTTCCCAATACTGCCTTTATGAGGTTAAGAAGATGAATGCTCATTGCTTTTAATCCTTTCCATGATTTATGAGCCTCTTGGTATCCTTTCCCCAGAGCAGCTACAACTGTGTGGTTATTCTGCCTGCTGCTTAAATTACACAGACATCTGCAAAGTAAATTACGGATTGTTGTCCCATAGACCATAAGTGAGCATTCTCTTCATCTCTCCTGCAGGATTTTTTTTTTTTATTAGAACAAAGACCATGTGCATTTTACTTGCTTATGTACTGAAGAAATTGTAAGCTCACCTAAATGATAGCACAGTGACCTAGATTTTGAGCTGTCACATAGCATCAAAGCAGAGTAACATATAGACAAGATTACTTTAAGCTAGAAAATGAAATTTCCCATTTATTTATATATTTCTTCTTTATTTAAAGAATGTCATCTTTAGGTTCACAGAAGGAAGGTGATCTCTAAAATGAACTAAAACTATATACCATGGAATAAAGATACTTACAAGGGACCTTTGGGTCTCTGAGTGTGCAAGACTTTAAGAGCATCTTGTAGTCTATGGCTCTTTAAAATAATATTGAGTACAGAAATAGAAAATTACATAAAGCAAAATTCATGACAGATTAGAATATTTTTTAATTTATTTTAAAATGTATCTTTAATTTATTGATTTGAGAGAAACAGAGAGAAAGAGAGACAGAGAGTCAGAGATTTACTGTTCCATTTAGTTATGAATTATTTGGTTGATTCTTGTATGTGCTGGAGAATGAACTCGCAACCTTGGCTTATCAGGATGATGCTCTAACTAAGTGAGCTACCTGGCCAGGCTAGAGTATCTTTTTTGACTTTGTTTTTCTTTTACTGACATCACTTGTAAATCTGTTTTAATAATCTTGGAAGCTTGTAGTAATCATGACTAACAGGAAAAACTATTTATTTTGAGTAAGAAGCCTCACAGAGTCAACTCCCTCTGTATTTTCCTTTCTTTACTGTGCTTATTATTTTGTGTAGATGATAAGTCATAATTTACAATAAGTCCATTGTCAGATTCTAACAAGCATGTCTCAAATGACTAACCTTTGACAATTACCAAAAACAAGAAATATCCAAGCATTTATTTTCTTCAGATGTGCTAATTGTAACCCAAACAATAACCTATCAGGGGAAAACTATGCTAACCACATTTACAAAATCAATTTTAGTAATGCTTTACAAACTGCATTTCTTTTTTAACAGATGGCTCTGCAATTCAGTTTTTTTAAACCATTGTCAACTCAGCAGGATGCTGTGAGCACTAACACCCACAATGCTCAAACCCAGAACTGATCTGTTGCTCTTTCTGTGTCCCATCAGTTCCTATTTCAGCTCATCACTGCTGAGAGACCCGTTCCCTGAGTGCCAGGACCTGATATCCATACTAATGTCTTAAAGACATTCTTTTCTATTTTTTTAAAACACAGATAATAGATTTCTTTGCTTTTGTGTCAGCTTCTTTTATTTCAAACACTTATTTTTGTGACTTCACTTCACTCCTTGTCATAATGAAATAAACTGTGAAGGTATTACTGGAGAATTCAATTTAGTTAAAACACTAGATTATTTAAATATATCTCTAAATAAACAAGTGTCTCTTGAATATTGATTATATATAAATAATTGTTTAAGAAATTACAGAAATAAGATTAAATTGGAGCTTCTAAAAGATTAGAAAAACATATATAAAAGTGTAATCCCCCAATGCATTGCCAGCAATCATCATTTTATACACACATGCATGCATGAGCACACATCCACACACACAGGGCTGTGATCAAGTTATCTCTCTATATTCAAAAATAAACAAAACATATGGCTTTATATCATATACAACATTAAACCTACAGCCCAAATACATTTTTAAATTTTATTCAAGATTCTTCATAATTTGGGCCTACTATTCTAGATTTATCTACCAACTATCATCATATTTGATAGATTGCTCTCTCTGACATCCCAAATGGTGTAAAATTCCCCAAACATGAAATAATACTACATGTCTTCTTGCCTTTTATACATTTATATTCTCCTCTTTGCATATTTCTCTCCATTTGTCTTTAAAGTCCAGTCCCTTTTCTGTGTTTACCCTTCCCTTCCAACCCTTTCCCTTCTTCTAACTTACAGAAGAAATCCCATCTCAACTTCTGTGCAACCATAGCAGTTTTCATGTTGGATCAAGAAAGTATTTTATAAATAATTAGTGCTGTCTGACCATATAAAAATGAATAATTTATTTCTTCTTTTTGAATGATTTATAATAAATTAATCTAATTACTCGTAAGGGGATCATGGATATAAGTGGTAAGTGAGTAGAACAAACAGTAAATTTTGTTAAATTTTCAAGGAGAAATAAATTTCCTTTTCTTTGTTCAAAACAGAAGTTACACATGGAGTTGGAAGTGGAAACAGGTCTCGGAATACTACTCTATTCAAAATTAAATTAATGAAAGATAAATTTTATGCTAAGTTTGTTTGGCTTGACACCTCTATCTTATATAATTGGATATGACTATTTTATTATATAATTCCACTGAGATTACCTTCAGATCTATTTTTATATGTAAAGTTTATGAAAACCCTTACATTACAAAGAAGACAATTTTTTCAAATGTTTTGTGCATTAATTTAAACTCTCCCCTAATTAAAAATAAGCAAATATTCTAATTTATTTAAATTAATCCTTTCTCTAGTAAGATCTTTAAACTAATCTTTTATAAAATGATTATTGTACTCATATATATATATGAGTACATATATGTTATGTTATGGTTGTTGTTCTATCTTCAGTTATAGTACACAGAGAGAACCAAAGGATGATTGTGAAGTGTGTTTTTCTTTTAGTTGGAACTTAGAATATGTAAAGCTTCATTAAGCTTTTTTAAAAAACAGTTGCAAAGTCTTGCAATAATAATCACAAGAATAGGAACAATACAGGGATGCCCACTTTTGCCACCCTTATTTAATGTAGTACTGGAAGTCTTAGACACAGTAATTAGACAAGAAGAAAAAATAAAAGGGATCTAAATTGAAAATGAGGAAGTAAAACTGTCATTATTCACAGATGACATGATTTTGTATATAGAAAACCCTAGAGATGCCATAAAAAATCTACTAGATTTAATAAATGAATTTGGCAAAGTAGCAGTATACAAAATTAACATCCAGAAATTGATGGTATTCTTATACACTAATAATGAATATCCAGAAAGGGAAACTAAAAAATAAATCCCATTTATCATTGCAATGAAAAAAAAAAAAAAGATACCTAGGAATAAACTTAGCCAAGGAGATAAAAGATCTGTTCTCAGAAAACTACAGGACATTAAAAAAAGAAATAGAGAAAGATATAAAAAGTGAAATATATACCACATTCATAGATTTGAAGAATCAACATAATTAAAATGTCCATAGAGCCCAAAGCAATCTACAGATTCAATGCAATCCCTATTAAAGTACAAATGGCATATTTCACAGATCTAGAACAAATATTCCAAACCTTTATATAGAATCAAAAAAGACCCTTGAATAACCACAGCAATCTTGAAAAAGAAGAACAAAGTGGGGGGATCACAATACCAAATATCAAGTTACACTACAAAGCCACTGTAATCAAAGCAGCCTGGTATTGGCACAAGAGTAGGCATATAGATCAATGGAACAGAACAGAGAACCCAGAAATCAACCCAAGACAGTATGCACAATTAATACTATTCAACAAATGAGGCAAGAGCATATAATGGAGAAAAGATAGTCTCTTCAATAAGTGATGCTGGCAAAATTGGACAGGTACATGCAAAAACTGAAACTAGAACACCACCTCACACCATATACAAGAATAAACTCAAAATGGATAAAAGACTTAAATGTAACTTATGAAATTATAAAAATCTTAGAAGAAAATGTAGGCAGAAAAATCTCAGACATCATATGTAGCAGAACTTTCACTGATACATCACCTAGTGCAAAAGAAACAAATGAAAAATTTAATAAATGGGACTACATCAAACTAAAAAGCTTCTGCACAGCAAAAGAAATCAGGACCTGAATAGACACTTCTCCAACAGTACATACAAATGGCCAGGAGACACATGAAAAAATGCTCAACATTTTTAATCATCAGAGAGATGTAAATTAAAATGACTATGAAGTATCACCTCACACCTGCCAGAATGGCGGTCATGAACAAATCCTCAAATAAGTCCTGATGAGGATATGGAGAAAAGGGAACTCTTGTACACTGTTGGTGGGAATGCAGACTGGTGCAACCACTATAAAAAACAATATGGTGTTTCATCAAAAAATTAAAAATAAAATTATCATTTGACCCAGTGATCCCACATCTAGGAATATATCCTAAGAAGCATGAAATACCAGTTAGAGTATATACACCCTTATGTTCTTAGCAGCATTATTTACAATAGCTAAGATCTGGAAACAGCGCCAGTGCCCATCAGTAAACGAGTGGATAAAAAAGCTGTGGTACATTTACACAATGGAATACTATGCAGCTATAAGAAAGAAAGATCGCTTACCCTTTGAGACAACATGGAGAGACCTGCAGAGTATTAAGCTGAGTGAAATAAGCCAGTCAGAGAAAGACAAATATCATAAGATCTCATTTATGGAATATCATGAACAAAATAAGCTGTCGATCAAAATAGATTCAGAGTCATGGAAATAGGGAACAGACTGACAAAACTCAGAGGGATGGGGGAGGGGAGGGGTGGGAAGAGATAAACCAAAGAACTTACATGCATATATGCACAACCAAAGGACATAGACATTAGGTTGGGGAAAGCAGGAAGGGGGTGGGAGTGGGAAGAAGGGGGTCAATGGCGGGGGGGCATCTGTAATGCTTTCAACAATAAAAAAAGAAAAAAGGACACACAAAAAATAATTACAATAGCATGACATTAATCTTTTATTATGCATACTTGCAACTCAGATAGTATTTAGGTTGATGCAATCATGGTTTCATAAGCAGAACAGTTGCCAGTTACTGGAATTAAATTTCAAGTATAACTTATTTTATCCTATCAAACTGAGTGTAAAGTCTGGAATGAACCCCTCCTCAAAACTATTCAAAATGAGAATTTAAAAATTTATCCAATTTTCTATGAAATGCAAATATTTTATAAAGCAAAAGAAAAATATTCTCTGTATGAAAAGTCTGGCGAATGATGAAAATAAATTGAAGGATAAAATGGGTAGATACCAGCAGGAATTAGAAGTGAGTAGTATTTGAGATAAAAATGTTTAATTGTATTTCAAGCTTTTAACCTGGAAAATTTTTATCTAAAAATTTGTATGGATTTCTTTCAAATCTGACACATGAACTCAATTGATAATGTTATAAAAGTAGATTAAAGCATATTATTTGAATAAATGTATCAAGAAAAAAAGTTAAAAACAAAAAGAGAAGATTTCATTTCTAGTTTTTAAGTATGTGTGTGCAGAGAGTGTTTGACCAAATATCACAGCAAGTTCCATAAAGTCATATTGTTTAATTACGTTTGCCTCCTCTCTTCAACCCTTTTGTTTCTGAGCTATTTATTATATCAATAGTTTATCTTAACTGATCACTGACTGGGAACCCAGGAAAGAAGCTTGTTTTGGTTACAGCCTAAGGATAATGCCACAACGACCAAGCAGGGAATTATCAAGGCAGTGCTTAAATTATTGTCCGCAGAAGGTCAACTGTAAGTTTTTACATCAGCAAAGGAAGAGCAACTTACAGTTACCTGCCCAGAAGCAACTGAACTGGATTCTGCCATATTCATATTAATGATGACTGGCAAATTTGTTACATTGTCTCTTCTCTGTTTCAAAGCTTCACCTGAGGTTTGCCTTTGAAATGAGACATATCCAACCAATTTAACAAAAGAATACCCACTAATTCTGAGGGAGTAGGCAACGTTTCATAAAAAAGAATATAAAAGGTGAAAATCAATTTCTGTCTTTAGAAGCTACATACGCACTAGCTCTTCTCGAGTCTGTAAAATGAAACAATAAGAAAACATAATAAAGATGCTCAGAAATATAGAATTCTTGTTAAAATAAATGGTTACTTAGGTTTCATGGCTTGTCATATTTTTATCAACCACCTGTAAATACAGAAATATTTGAATATTCTGCATTTTAATAAAATGAATATCTTAAAGAGTAAAGAAGTTTTAAAAGATTTTGAATTTTGAAGTATTTATTAAGAGGTTAAAAGCATATATCTTTATGATATTTAAATGTCACCTACCTTTAAGAAGTCTGGCACTCTTTGAAACCCCACACTGTTACTGAGTTCCAAATGCACTATATTCCCAAATTGAGCCAAAACACAGCTGGAAAGACAAACATACCCAATGCTGTAATGTCAATTTTTTTCTCACATATATTTTTTTAGAGTAGTTTCCATGTACTTAAAACTGCAAAGATAGCTCAGAGTTCTTGTATATCCCACATCCAATTTTTCTTGTTCTTACCATTTTACATTTCAGTGGTTCATCTGTCACAAGTTTTGATAATCTTGATAACAACTTGTAAAGGACATTTTATATATATATATATGGAACCAACATTGATGACATTCTGATTTCATTAAAATTTTTTTCTAATGTCCCTTTTCTGTTCCGGTTATCACATCGAATTTATTTTTCATATCACTTCAGCCATCTCTGAACACTGATAGTTTCTCAGATTTTCCTTGTTTTAGTGACCTTGAGAGTTTTGAAGAGTAATGATCAGAATGTCCCTCGAGTAAAATTTGCCTTATTTTTTTTCTGTGATTAGACACAGGGGTGGCGGAGTGGAAGGTCTAATTTTTTTCATTAGACTAAGTTTTAGAGGAAGACCACAGAGGTAGTGCCGTTCTCAGCATTTCATATTAAGGGTTCAGGTCACCAGCAGGACTTTTGTTCTCCCTTTCCATACCGTGCCTCTGGGAGCAGGCCACTAACCACGGCCCACACTCAGGAATGAGTGATGCTCAGTGTCCTTGAGGAACCAAATATCTACAATGTTTATCTGAAATTTCTCTGCAAGACAGATTCATCTACTCTTCTCATCTGTTTGTTTTCTGGTTTATGTATTCATTCATTCATTCATTTCACAATTTATATATATCAATGTGAACTCAAACATATTATTTGGTATTTTGTCTTACAATGGAATTCGACACTGTTTACTTTGTTATACAAATCGTTCCAGGTTCACCGTTAATGAGCTCTTTCACTGGGCTTTATGACATGTTGACACACCACAGTAGTTGGCTTATTGAGCACGTCCTTACATTCTGGCACTACAGGATAGCTCTTGCTAATCTTATATATTTCCTGCCTCAGATCTAGACTCAGCAGTATATCCAGGGTTGTAGGTTCCTTTTATTGGAGAATGATATTAGAAACCAATATCTGGGCACTAAGTGTGCTTCTTGCTACTGGGGTACCATTGATTCTAAATCTTTCAGTGGACTAAGCTAGGAAATATAACTATTTATACTAATGTGAACACACATGTCATTAACTGTCTCTATCAAACTGAACATTATTTCATACTGATATCGCTGACTATAATCCCATATTATATTTCACATAAACAGCATCTTGCATTTAATAGAGTACATTATTGAAACATACCTTACATTTCTGTTAGAAGTGTTTCTATCATACTAATATATTAGGGTTAAATATAAAAAAAGATGCCTACTCTAATCAGAAAATATGTGTCTTGAATCTGATGCTAAAGAATCTTTATGGAAGTCCATGGAAATTTATTGACATTAAATCCTGCTAAAGCTCATTATGCTTGAAAAAGGAAAATAGCCTTAAATAATGTATCCATACAACTATAACTTCCTGATTGTTTTTGTCAAGTGTCATACTTGAAACAATAAAAGGAGCATGAGGAAACATATTACTTAGTAAGAACCAATGTATTTTCTTCTGTTGACACATCTAAATACTGTGTCTGAATTTTCATATGGTTAGATTTTTTTTTAATCCTCACCCAAAGATATTTTTCCATTTATCTTCAGATAGAGTGAGGGAAAGAGGCAGAAAAAGAGAGAGAAACATCGATGTGAGAAAGACACATCGACTGGTTGCCTCCTGCATGACCCAGACCAGGACTAGGGACAAACTGCAACCAAGGTACTTGCCCCTGACCAGAATCGAATCTGTGACTCTTTGGTCCGTGGGCTGATGCTCTACTGCTGAACCAAACTGATGCCAGGGCCATATGATTATATTTTTTAAAAGATAGACATTCTGAGTTATAGCAATGTGATCTATTTAAGAAATTTTATTTTAATGAATTTATACTAAAATTAATATGATTATCTTCATAGTAGTTACTGTAACTAAATGGTAAACAGAATATTTACAAGTAATTATCAACATATTTTCATAAAAATTAAGAGGAAACAAAGATAATAATAGGTCAGTATGATAATCAATATGAGATAACTGTTACTTTCTGGAAGTAAAATCATCAACTTATTTTATCTCTCTGTTATTCTGGTGTTATGAACTGTATGCTTATGTTCAACATTCATCTGTTAAAACCCTCATCCCCAGTGTGATAGAATTTGGAGTAAGGCCTTCGGCAGTTAATTGAGTTATGAGGATGTAGCCCTCCTAGTGGAATTAATGCTATCGTAGGAAATGATATGAAAGAGCTTGCTTCTCTCTGCTCTTTGCCATGTGAAGATAGGAGAAGACAGTGATGGGCAATCCAGGAAAGGGCCCTCACCAAGAACCAAGCTGCCTGGCACCTGGGTCTTCCCAGTCCCTGCAACTATAAGAAATACAGGTTTGCTATTTAAAACACCCAGTCTATGGTAACCTGTTATAGCAGCTGGAGCAAATTAAGCCATCTGATACTAAACAAGATTTACCTGTGAAAACAATGTATTTTGATGAATGATTTTATTTTATTTATTTTATTTTATTTTTTTATCCTCACCCGAGGACATTTTTCCAGTTTTTGTTCAGGTAGAGTGGGAGGGAGAGAGAGAGAGAGAGAAACATCGACGTGAAGGGACACATCGAGTGGCTGCCACCCGCACAACCGACCAGGGCCGGGGACAAACTGCAACCGAGGTACGTGCCCTTAGCGGGAACCGAACCCGGGTCTCTCAGGACCGCAGGCCGACGCTCTAACCACTGAGCCAAACTGGCCAGGGCTTTGATGAATGATTTTAGATTAAAAATCATTAAAGTAAGAAATAAGTTAAAAATAAATTCTAAGCCATTACATACCTTTAAACTACATTAGAAATTTTGGTTCA
Organism: Molossus molossus; assembly: GCF_014108415.1. Taxonomy (NCBI): domain Eukaryota; kingdom Metazoa; phylum Chordata; class Mammalia; order Chiroptera; family Molossidae; genus Molossus; species Molossus molossus. The sequence continues at coordinate 22,281,460 of NW_023425366.1, read as the reverse complement.
AATGCTCCAAAATATAGATCCATTTCCTTTGTCTGTGGTGAGAAGTTACCACAAATGTAGTTGTTTAAAGCAATGGAAATGTATAGTTTTACAGTTACGGGCATCAGAAGTCTGAAATCAGCATGCCTGGGCTGTCCTCCGTCAGAGGGGCCCGGATTAAATCCATTCCTGCCTCTTTTAACATCCAGTGCTGCAGCATGCCGTGTCTGCGGCCACGTCATTCCAATCTTCAAGGCTAACATTTTCAAATCTCTGGTTCCTCCATCACATTGCTTCCCCCCCCCCACCTCCCCGTGTGTGTCAAATCTCCCTGCACCTCTCACTTACGAGAATGTATGTGATAGTATCTTGGACTCACCCAGACAATCCAGGATAATCCCCCATTTAAAGATCCTTCTTTTAATCACACTTGCAGAAACTTTCTTGTCATATAAGGAAACTTTCATGGGTTTTATGAATTAGGATATGTCTATATTTTATGAGGCTGTTTTTCAGACTACTAAAGACCGCTTTAGTAATTTCCTTCTTATCTCTTTCTATAGAAGAGAAAAAAAAAAAAAAATACTAGAATAAAATGACTTCCTAGTGACAGTATGCATAGTGCTGGTAGCACTGGGAATATAATCAAATGCAATAAAAAGAGTGTTTTAAAATACTGTTTAAGACAATATTTAGAACTAGAATAATCTTAACTTGCTTAGAAAAATAGGTATTACTTCATAATTCAACTTGAAATATTGATTTTTTCTATTTTTGTTGAGTAGGACTACCAATAATCTACAATTATGTCACAGAAACTGAATAAAACCACAAAACCGAAGTTTCAGTACTATGGCTCCATATTCTTTAGAAAAAAACTTAATTATGTAAACCTTTAAAAATATTGTGAGGGAAACACCTTATAGTTCTGAAGCATGCTACATTTGCAAATTCACTTATACAATACATCTCTTCTGTCTGGTGAATTTTCAGGTGAACTTGACACTAAAAAGATTCTAACAAAAGTAAGAGGAGGAGAAACTAATATATCAGGATATAACAGAGACAGATAAAGGCATGAATGGCTTTGTAGGGTTTAAATTTCCAGCATTATTAAAGGAATCCAGACTTCAGGTCTCATGAACTAAAGGATCTAGGGATGAGATACTTGCATGCAACAGGTATGCAGAAAGGGTTGCCTCATCCATGACATGGGGTTTGGAAAAGGTATCTGGCCACCAATTCTAAATAGCTATACAAATACCAGCTGCTCACCAGCAGCCATATACAGAGGAGATGTCGCCCTTGAGAAAGCAGACGGCAGGTGTACACCTCACGTGTGCATGAGGTTTAGATTCATGCGCATACATGGTACGGGGACTCCAACCCCAAATATCAACATAAAACTTGGTATGGTGAAACCAGTAAAGTCCTTGTTGAGAAAATCTGAGCAAATCTCTTCAAAAAACGTCTTGAAGAGCGCCTTTCACAACCTAAGACACTAGACTCTCATTGTAGAGAGAAAAATAAATAAGAGAAATCAAAACACCATAGTAAAAGTCAGAAAAAGCAATAAAATAAAATAAATAGTTTATTAAGAACTAGAAATTATAGAACAATCTATAAAAGACATCTATTTCTTCAAAGTTGAAGAAAAGAAGACAAATTATAAGGCAAGAACATGTCAGAAAAATAACATATTGAACCAAAAAAATACATAGAAATGGTTGATAGATAGATGATGATGATAGATGATGATAGATAGATAGATAGATAGATAGATAGATAGATAGATAAATAGATGATAGATTTTGAGAAGGGTTTTTATGGGCCATGCCTTGCTAATCCTTGCACTCATTTGGAAGAGCAAAATCAAAAAGTGCAGAGACTATGTCGGAAAGATAACATGAAAGAATTCTCCCTGTCCAATATAAAAAATTATTATAAAATTACTAGAAGAAAATATGTATTGCTACTAACACAGATAGAGCTCAAATGATCAACACATCCAAGAGATAACTGAGGCAAAAACTGCACACATATATGGAAACCTGATATAAGAAAGAGATGCCCTCAAAATCGAAGAGAAAAGGACAGGGCATTAAATAAGGGGTGATGGAACAAGTTGCTGTGCAGATACACAAAAGTTTTCCCTCATCATGTCATGCACAAAAATAACTTTCAGATGTGTGAAGAAATAAAGCTTAAACATGTAAAAGAAAATACAGAATATGTTTATGAAAAAATAAGACATTGTTCTTTAAACAAAATATTCAAAGTACAAACCAAAATAATAATACATTTTAATTAAAATTAAATCATGTATTTAAAATTAATCTTCACAAACCAAAGGAAAAGCTAGCACAATGACTAGGGGAAGATTTTTTTTGCAATCCATAAAACAAAGTTAAGAATTTAGATTATATTATGAACTTCCATATTAATAAAAACATTGAATTTACAAGGTCATAGCTGAACATTTATAGAAATAAAACAAGGAGTTTTCATAAGCATGCAAAGAGTGATTTCATATCAGCCATTATCAGGGTAATGCAAAATAAAATAACAATGACCTAGCATTTTATACTCAGATTTCAAAAAAATAATAATTAAATAGAAGGTCTGAAATTATCAGTGATGATCAAGGGTGTGGAGTGAAGGAAACTTTCTCATAGTGGTGGAAGTAAACGTTGATACAACTGCTTTGAAGAACCATTTGGAAATCTAGTATAAGTAAAAATGCAGGTAATTTCTGCCCCTGTAACTCTAGCCCTGCATAGTAATCAAAGTTTTGCAAATAGGTGCAGAGATATGCACAAGAACGTTTACTGTAGTTTTGTTCAAATTCCTAAAACAATTGGCATTTTTTAAAGCATTTGACTAAGAACAAAGGCAAATACCGCTAATTGCTTGACATAACTATTTCAACTATTAAATTCATTGTACTATATTTATTAATAATTTATTGAAAAATATTTTAACTACTTTGGTATCTATATATAAAGGTGTATCTATAATGTGTGTGTGTGTTGAATATGTATAATGTCAGATGAGGGTAAAAATTTATTTATTTATATTGAAATCAAAATGGACTATCATACCTAACTCAGTCAAGAGGAACCATCACAAAAACAAATCATTATTGCTAATGACTTATGAATACATAAATATTTGAAAATACAGTGGGCCAGCCCATGAACTTAAGTAAAAGACAGTACCACTAGTAAGGAAAACGCATATTTAGTTAAGGCTCTGAGGTGACAAAACAATAAGACCAGACATCGATTTCATCAGTAAAGATGGTATATCAAAATAGTAGACACACCGTTTTTTGTGTTCGTCTACCTGCTTGTGGCATAAAGATAAGTCCCCGTGTAGGTAGCCAACCTGCCTCACTGTGGGGTAGTGATAAAGATGCAGAGCCGTGGAAACAAATGGCACGAGAAACATGTAAGCCAGCGGTTCTCAACCTGTGGGTCGCGACCCCTTTGGTGGTCAAGTGACCCTTTCAGAGAGGTCACCTAAGACCATCGGAAAACACATATTTCCGATGGTGATTCTCATAACAGTAGCAAAATTGCAGTTATGAAGTAGCAACGAAAATAATTTTATGGTTGGGGGTCACCACAACATGAGGAACTGTATTAAAGGGTGGGGGGATACGGAAGGTTGAGAACCACTGATATAGGCCAAGGAACGTGTCAAAAATACAAGTAGCATTTGGTCTTCAGAGTAAGCTCCGGCTGCAAGAGCACAATTCATGAGGACATTTCAGCTAAGGGAAGAAAACGCAGGACTAATACCACTGAGGACAAGAAGATTTCAAAGGTTGGGAATAAGGACTCACTTGAAAAATGCAGCTTGGTCCCAGACATAGATCTTGTTTTCAATGTCGCTACCACAGTGAAAAAGATTTCACAAAGCGGTAAAACCGTATTAATGCTGGAGAGGAAGGAGAGGGATCAGAAACAAATCTCTGGTGAAAATATGAGATGTGCCTATTCCAAGAACAATCCCAAGATATTAGTAATAATTTCCTCCCCCCAAAAATGTTATGAAAGAAAATAGAGAATTCTGGTGAAATCCCACTATGTCTACAATGAAAAGATAGAGGAACGGAGGTTCATCTGTTGAGCGCAGCACCTAGAACTCCTAAAGGCTTTGTTCCCTCAGCTCTCAAAAGCAGCCACGCCGTGAGGTCCACCAACAAACCACAACCGAACCAAATGGGGCATCTGCAGGCAGCCACGTTCTCTCCTGATGCTGCCGAATACTACTGGGAAGAAGGTCCAGTCAAATAAGAAACAAATATGGAAAGTTGGTTAGTGATGCAGGAAAAAAAATAAATAAATACTGGCAGGTTTTCCACTATGAGCTCTCTCCAGTTCCTTGAAATCTCTCCACACCACTGACTAATAAACACAGTGATGGACATCATTGTCACCAGATTTCTAACTACAGGTCCTGGAGCATTCAAGTGTCATTTATATGTCAAAGAGAAATATATTGCCTTTTGAAATATGTTTTAGGCTTGATTTGAAATCTTTGTATTGAAAAAAACATCTGGAGCCTTGGGAAAGAGTCTACAATCAGTAAGGACAGAGTACTTAAAATGCAGAGCAAATGAAGAAAAACAATGTGTTAAAGAAAGAAGGGAAGACACATTTTAAAGGGACACGTATACGCCCTGGCCGGTTTGGCTCAGCGGTTAGAGCTTCGACCTGCGGTCCTGATAGACCCGGGTTCGGTGTCCGCTAAGGGCGCGTACCTCGGTTGCAGTTTGTCCCCGGCCCTGGTTGGTCGTGCGGGTGGCAGCCACTCGATGTGTCCCTTCACGTCGATGTTTCTCTCTCTCTCTCTGTTCCTCTCTCTCCCTCCCACTCTACCTGAACAAAAAAATGGGAAAATGTCCTCGGGTGAGGATAAAAAATAAAAAAAAAATAAAGGGACATGTATGAAAACTCAGTTAAAACCTTGAGGAGACTGGGCCAAGTGAAACAAAACATGAGGTAAATTGTTACAACATAATAAGATAAAAATATGTCTGTCTAAATTAAGGTAATTGATAGTATCGTTAACTGTCATAAGTATCCTTTAAAATAACATTAAGGATTTCTCATAAAATGTAGGAGTGTAAATTATAGCATAATACCTGAACATATTCGTCAAAAAACAGAAAACACAGACAAAAACATTTTTAAATGAATGGATGAGTCTGAATGAAAGTAAAAGAGATGTTCTAGAGTGAGGGGTGATGTGGGAGGGCAAGCATGGGGGGGGGATTGCAGACACATGATTGGAAGGCGTCTGGGAAGCTGGCAGCCTAAATCTCCGGCTTTGAGCTGGAGTAAACTTATCAATAACTGGCCTCAGCAAGTCTATACTGACAATTACAATGGTTACTTTTTCTTAAATTAGAAAACAAGAAAACTTTATTGTTGTCTCAAGAGATTTTAATTTAAAAAGAAAAGTCTTCTTAGAGGATGTGGGGTCAGTGACTGGCTCTCTCATTTGAGTTCAGGCAATTAATTTCCATTATTTGTTTGGTTCGTAATAAATCTTTACATCAAAATTTGAATTTAAAGCATTTGTTGTATATAATGCCTTCCAGATGACAGAGAACTCGCAACGTATGCCACAAAGAAATTTTGAACATTGGATTCTAACAAATGTAAGGACTCTAGTTAAAAACGTAATAGATGTCTAAATAGTTCAATAAGAAAATAAGATAAAGAAACAACACAGATTGGATTGTAAAGGAAGAAGCCTAATATTATTTGAAGATATGACTATATTTTATTTAAAATGTTCAAAAAATTGCCCTGGCTGGTTAGAGCATGGGCCTGCGGTCCAGAGAGACCTGGGTTTGGTTCCCGCTAAGGGCATGTACCTCGGTTGCAGTTTGTCCCCGGCCCTGGCTGGGTTGTGCGGGTGGCAGCCACTCGAAGTGTCCCTTTCACGTCGATGTTTCTCTCTCTCTGCCTCCTGCTCTGTCTGAACAAAAAATGGAAAAATGTCCTTGGGTGAGGATAAAAAAAAAAAAAGAATTTATCAATTCAAAATCTCAGGCAAAAGGAATATGGTTTTTTTTTCGTGGAAGTTGTAAAACTGATACTGAATGATGTGCAAGAATAAAGGGTGAGATAACTAGGACATGAGTAAAGAAGTTAACAGGAGATGGTTTTGATCCCGCTCACTATTAAGACTTATAAAATATATTAATTTATCCAGTAAGACATGGGCTATGAGAAAGCAAAATTAATTATTGAAATAGAGGAGAGAGCCTTGAGACACAAACATACACGCATGCACACATATGCAAATCTGATGTGTACAGCAGTGCTGATTTAAATAACCAGTAGGGAACCATGGACTGTTCAATAAGCAGTACTAAGAAATCTGATAATCTCAAAAAAATTTTAAATACTATATCCCTAACTCACTTAACTTACTTTCTATGCAAAAAGAATCTTAGGCACTTAAGCATGGAAATATAAAAAAATCGAGTATAAAACTTTTGACAAAAAATGATAAAATATATTAATTAACTAGGGATAAGAAATTATTAAAGAAGTGCTAAGATATTTTACAAATACAAAAACAGGCGGATAAATTTCCATAACTTGGTTAAAAACTTGTGTTAACCAAAAGTCATAATAAAAAGACAAGTCACAGATCAAGGAGCAATATTTGTCCAGATTTTATAAAGTAACTCTGACATACTATTAAAAAAAACACATCTATTATAAAAATAGTTGAAACTCACAAACTGTTATTTGGAGAGGAAGGAAACACAAATGACTTTTAAAAGCTAATTAGTAATTTGACTTTGAGTGGTGGGCACACAATGCAATATGTAGATCAAGTATCATAAAATTGTACACTTGAAACCTACATGTTCCTGTTAACCAATATCACCCCAATAGGTTTAATTAAGAAAAAAAAAGGTTCTTGAAAATTTTCTTTAAAAAAATATAAAAACTATTTGATGATGCCCAAACTTACTAGTAAAGCAATCAAAACACATTAATGCCAGTGAAATATAATTTAGCACTAAGTCAGCAAAAAATAAAATGTATAAAAAAGGCCAATGTTCAGAAGGGCAAACATTTGAATGCTCATACAGTACTGATGAAAATATAGACCGGCACAGCCTTCCTGCATATAATTTGTCACTATCCTAAAAACATAAACAGGTGAATATCACTAATTCCAAAACTCTAACTCTTAGGTATAAACATTGGACACACACACACACACACACACACACACACACATCAAACAGATAGTTAAGGTAATAATTAGGTATAAAAAAATTATATGTACAGATACAAGACAGAATATAAATGCCATTTGCTTTCTTTTTCTGAAAGAAAAGAGACATAAGAGTTCTATTATTTTAAGAAACTCTGAAAAGCAATAAAGTACAATTATGAAGATTTAAGTGTTTTATTCTTCATTTTAACAGAAGTTAATTGCTCTGTTCTAATTCTTAGCAGTGATAACTAGAAAACTACATTTATAATTACAACACCATAAAGTAATGTTAATAAAATTAAGATGAGGTATATTCATTACATCAACTAGAAAAAAAGTGAGAAGGAAAACAAAATATAAATACAGAAATGTAAAAAAAAATCAGAGAGGTGTTAAAAATAAATAGATAAAATATTGGATGAAAAAATTAATATGAGAGGAACAATTCTATCCATATAAAAATTAATGTTGCCATCTTTCAATTTTCAGCAGTTTCTTCATTTTTTAAACGCATTGTTTGGTTACATATATCAATAGAGGAAAACAGTGTGCTTTGTAAAACAAAACTGTGGTTCTAACACAGACCAATGGATGAAAGATAAAGCCACTAAATATAAAACAGTTTTTAAAATATTTTATATTTTTAAAATAATCTATTTTGATTTTTAGAAATATTTGCTTTAAATTGGGTAAGGTGGGCAAAGTGAGGGAAAATGAGGGACATCTGCAATAGTGTCAATGTTAAAAAAGTTTAATAAATAAAGGAAATTAGAATTAACATATTTAATTGTAAATGTTCCTCTGATACTTATTTATACAGTATATTTTCACTTTTGCTTTCTGACATTCAAAATTAATTGTCTTGATTATCTATAAAATATGAATTCTGTAATTTTAAAGTTATGATTCAAATTTACAAAGTCACATTTTATTCACTTGAAAATCTGTATGCTTATAAAAATGTTTAAATTTCATTACTGAAACAAAGTTAATTTTACTAACCAGGAAACTATAGAAGATCTTTGTTAAAGAAAATGACTTACAGACTCCAAATGTGTAAGGAAATTTATCTATTAAAATAAAAGCCCTTTGGCCCTGGCCGGTTTGGCTCAGCGGTTAGAGCGTTGGCCTGAGGTACAGAGAGAACCGGGTTCGGTTCCCGCTAAGGGCATGTACCTCGGTTGCAGTTTGTCCCCGGCCCTGGTTGGTCGTGCGGGTGGCAGCCACTCGATGTGTCCCTTCACATCGATGTTTCTCTCTCTCTCTCTCTTCCTCTCTCTCCCTCCCGCTCTATCTGAACAAAAAATGGAAAAGTGTCCTCGAGTGAGGATAAAAAAAAAAATAAAAAAATAAAAATAAAATAAAATAAAAGCCCTTTGTAAAACTAAAAATTAAACACAGGACTAACAAGCTTGAACTCTGTTAAATTACCAATTATTGTAAGGCTTACATATCAGGAAACTTGTTAAAACTAGTTTTTATTATATTTATTTATATTTATTATATTTTTCTAGCAACAGATCTAGAATCCAGAACACAGGCATTCTTATATTTCATTTAAAGAACAAAAAGATCTAGAGTTTGTATTTTGATTACTTGTGTCTCTCAAAATCTTAACCTGCCTTATATTAATATGTCTTTATTCAAATTGGTCATCTGCATTTCTATTTTATTAATATATTTCTTATGTTTTCCATATGTATTTATGGAAAGTTATCTTGGCATTAAAAGAGCATATATTTAGAACTTTATACTAATATTTACTGAACTGGAAGAGACACTATCATCCCTCCAGTTCTACTCTTATTTTTACTTATTTATTTATTTTTTATTTTTATTTTTTTATCCTCACCCGAGGATATTTTTTTTCCCATTTTTTGTTCAGATAGAGTGGGAGGGAGAGAGAGAGAGAGAAACATCGATGTGAAAGGGACACATCGAATAGTTGCCACCCGCAGGACTCAACCAGGGCCTGGGAAAAATTGCAACTGATGTATGTGCCCTTAGCGGGAACCAAACCCAGGTCTCTCTGGACCGCAGGCCGACGCCCCAACCACTGAAACAAACTGGCCAAGGCTCTACTCTTATTTTTAAAGGCCAGAGAGAGAGAGAGAGAGACTAGGTTCATTTATTTTGTGTTCTCCAAGCTTTGTGTCCACATCTTATTCTATTTTTCATTCAGCAAATGATTGAGTACAAAGTAGATACAATAGGAAAATGAATTAGGTATAATTTCTGTCCTGAGGATATAAGATAAAATCAAAGATAAGGGATACATAAGCAAACGTTTGAAAAGCCTCCCTGCAAGTTATCTATAGGAGGTTCCACAGATGATTACAGTATCCAATGCAGCAAAGGGAATTACATTTTTTTAGCAAATGGTTCAACATTTAAAGTAGATCTTGGAGGATAAATAGAAAGTTTGCATGGAAAGAAAAAAAAATGAGAGGGGGTTTCCGGAGGAATAGTGGCAAAAATGTAGAGATTTTTGAGATCTGAACATCAGAGCACTTTTGGGGATGGCTTCAAAAGAAAGCAACTGCAGAAACCTTGCAAAACACTGTGGCTGGTAAGGCCAAGTGAAAATAAGATGCCCATATCTGAGGTCATAAATTGCGAAGGACACCAGACCGCTACATTTTCTTAAGTAGTCCTTCTTACCCATCCAGCCATGGTCCCACAATTCCATTGTCTAGCCTCTCCCTTGTCTTTTGTTTCTCCATTTTCATTTTACCAAAATCTAAGCAAACATTATTCTTTCCTGTTCCTACAACCAGGCATATGGTTTCTGGGGTGGGGGTGGGGGAGATAGCTTACAATTTTGTAGATTAATAACATTAAAAATGTCTGACCTCCAACCTCAGGTAGGCCCAGCATGCTCTTAGTACCCTTCCTTCCTTCCTTCCTCCCTCCCTCCCTCCCGCCCTCCCTCCCTCCCTCCCTTCCTTCCTTCCTTCCTTCCTTCCTTCATTCCTTCCTTCCTTCCTTCCTTCCTCCCTCCCTTCCTCCCTCCCTTCCCCCTCCCTTCCTCCCTCCTTTCCTCTCTTCCTTCTTCCCTCCCTCCCTCTCTTCCTTCCTCCCTCCCTTCCTCTCTCCCTTTCTCCCTTCTTCCCTTCCTCCCTTCCTTCCTCCCTCCCTTCCTCCCTCCCTTCCTCTCTCCCTTTCTCCCTTCTTCCCTTCCTCCCTTCCTTCCTTTCTTTTCTTTCTTTTTTTGTTAATCCTCACCTGAGGATATTTTTTTCATTAATTTTTAGACAGACTGGAAGGGAGGGGGAGAGAGAGAAAGAAATATGAACATGAGAGAGACACATTCACTAGTTGCCTCCTGCACTACCCCAACCAGAGACAGGGATCAAATCTGCAACCCAGGTATGTGCCCTTGACAGGGAATGGAACCCACTACCCTTCAGTCCACAGGCCGAGGCTCTAACCGCTGAGCCAAACTGACCAAGCTCCTAGTACTTTTTAAATAACATTTTTATTAACTTTGGTGATCATTCTCTTCAGCCACTCTTTACAGAGGTACCCCTAGGGTGTACAGGGTCCAAGCAGGTATTTTAATGGGTGCTTCTCTATATAAACAATTTGATAAAATCTGCACTACAAAATCCATAGGCTCACCTGAGGCGCAGTGATTTGTTGATGAAGACAAGATAGAGAATAAGGGTAGAAAAGAGGTATTAATGGATTTACTTATTGCTCAAATAGTGCATGTTAAGATGCTTCCTCGGGCCCAGACACCATCTCTTGTTCAGGGCCAGAACCACCTCCGTTTCTATGTGCTTTGCTGTCCAATGTAACATTAGTGGCTAAGTTTACATGTGTCGCAAGAGAAAGGATGCATAAATGTAATTACTCAAAATAGCTTCCTGCAGTCTGTATGGAAACAGTTTGCAGTTGACCCTTGCACAGCATGGGGGTTAGGGGGTCCGACCTTCCCTGCAACCCAAAAATCCTCGAATGACTTTGACTCTACAGTGATCTGCGCTTCAAATCATAGACTCAATCAACCCAAACACAAAGCAGTCTTTTCTCATTCCCACCGAAGATTCCCCAGTGCACATTGAAAATACTGTGTTCAACCAAGCGTGCTGGAAACTGTGGGATGCAAAAGGCAGGGAACAGGAAGGGCTCACTGTCTTTATTGAAAAAACTCGTCTATATGTGGACCTGCACAGTTCCAACCCCGTCATTCAAGGGGCAACTATAGATCTTTCTGTCTCTGCAATTCCCTGATGCCACGAATTTAATGATGTTATAGCATTCTTCTTCCCTTGTCCGAGAAGGTTGGCTTTCAGTGACTCTCTCAAGCTGTGTCTCTGATTTAACAACAGTGAATGCAATTTTTTCCTAGATTACGTAGAAAAACAGGTCAGATCTTTTTTTCTGGACATGTTAATTTGGTGTTTGGATTTTAGAGAATATCTGTAGAACAATATACTTTCAACAGAGACTTTTCTTAGACTAGTTACACTGTAGTCTTTGAATTCCTGGAGTGTGATCTTTTACTGTGTTGGCCTCATCCTTGACTCCCTCACACTGCCCCAGTACAAGAGGAAGGACAGGACCATGGCAGAGCAACCTCATGGGCGTGAGGAATGCCTGACCCTTGTCCCACACAGTGTGGGACCAACCCAGGGTAGCATGTGCCATGGCACCTACTGGAAGCAAGAGAGAGAAAGCACAGTAATCAGGAGGGCCCGTTGTCACTGCTGAACAACCACCTCTACGAGCCCTAGAGGACTGCTGGACATGAGGCCTGGACTTTGCCTAGCATGAGGTGACCTTCTGGGGTGCCAGTGTCCAGGGGCACCCTAGGCTAAGGTGACTTTGCCAGTGACAGCTAATTCATGCCACCAGAAGGAGACAGAAGATTTCGAAGTAGACAGTTTTTGCAACTTGGTCTCAGGTGGAACAAGACCCTGTGTGATTCGTCCTGATCTAGTCTCAGCCTTGGCTCGTCCCAGGCACCAAAGCGGGAGGCACAGGGCCAAGAGCGAGCTCCCCCTCAGGCCCAGGGCTCAGGGCCGTACTTCTCAATGGTACCTATTTGTGTGTTCTTTTCAGTATCTATACCTTTATCACCACCACTTTCATTCTTTATAGAGCAAGTTAATTACTACTTTAGTGTAAACAATGAAGACACAAAGTGAATTCTCTCCTCTTCAACTTCCCAATATCCACCTCGGACTGACAGACTTCCCTGTACCCATACTCATTTAATGATCTCCATCAAACAATGGTAATGGTGAACTTAGTGGTCAGGATGATAGAGTGTTTAATGTTATCTAGAATTGTTGTTTTACTGTATGTATAGCTCAAACACCATTTCCTTATCTATAAAATAGATGTCATTGAGTTCATGGAGTTGTGGTGAGGATTAGGTGCAATATAATAATTTTGTAAATTACAGGTCATCCAATACATTATAGAAGTAGCATATTGGTCCTTATATAATAATAGGCTTTTTTTTTTCTTTTCTTATTTAGGAAACATAAAAATATTACTTTTCAAAATGTACCTTCTACTATGAAAAGAGCTAAAACCAAAGGAAATTAAATTACAGTTTAGCTATGAGACTTGAGGGCAGAAACAAGGGTCTAACACAGAATAAAAAAAAAAAATCACTTAAGCAAATTCCTAAACGAGAAAGGAAACCGCCACAATCTCAGCCAGCACTGTTCAACAGAACAGCAAACCTCACAACATGAATAGAGATGATGTTACTTATTTTTCACTTAATTACATAACAATTTATTTGTATTTATCTGTACACAATTTACATTAATATGATAGATCATTGACATTTCCTTAAGGTAGAAATGGGAACATTATAATTTCATAGGTGAATAGGCAGAGATAAATGTGCATGTGGCATTTTGCAATGAAACATGCTTTATTCTTTAGAATGCTTTACAATACATAAGGATATTCATTGTAATGAATCCATGAAATAAGTTAGATCCAACTAACTCCAGGAACAATTATGGAGGAGCGATTAAAACCAATTTATATTGCATTGCATGGATACTTGTATGAATAATGAAGTTATGCAGTCTCACTTATCCAGACTGACTTAAAGCATAGACAGGAATATGAAGTCATATGTATTTGAGCATAAGATAGACAGAGACTATGTAGGAAGGTGTGCAAGAGTTCAATACATCAGGGATTTAAATACTGACATCAACTGAAGTGTAAGTAAAAAGCAGCCCTTCGGTGATCCTAGTATTTACCAAAAGGGACTTCTTAGCCAATGTTTTAGAAAGACAGTGTAGTTATTCATAGATAAGTACATGTGTGACTATGATATATGATATAATAAAATACCTGGTAGAATGTCATGAAGTAGATTAAAGGACCATCCACCGTTTCATTATAGGTACACACAAACTTATTGCACTTGGTTTGGGTTAGTTATTTATTGTGCAGTTCTGCTGTGTACCTTTTAGATGTCTTTGCTCTGTGGCTTTATTTGTGGGACAAGCACAGTGGCTTGCTTCCTTTATCCCTTCTCTTTCTCACCAGAGCATATTCTTTTTAACAAACTCCTTTTTCTTGGGAAGAGGAAAGGGGATTGTGTGTTTCATGTTCCTAATATGCTTCTGGTAACAGAGCTCATTAAAAAAAAATCACTAGAGGAAGTGTTTTGTTTCCACTTTTATCAATGAGAATTTTAAACTCTATCTGTGTTTACGACTTAATGAGCAACTGAATGGGGGAAGCAGACATGTTAATAGGCATTAATATTTTATTTTATTAATATTTAATGATATTTTATCTTAGTATATAAATTGCATTGTTACACTCATCTTTTTGGTTAGTCACTTGGCAGTTCTTAATTTTGTACATTTAATGTTGAACATTTTATTCTTTGAATGTGAGAAGTAAAAAGTAAATAGGAGCAATATTAAAATTTTGGAGGCTATATTTATGGTCAGGTCTTTAGTAAACAGTGTCAAAAAAAAAGACAGATAATATTTATATCAACTTCTGGGTGAATCAAGAACCTAATCCATGTATTGCACTACAAAGTGGTGGTGATTCAGCATGAATAAATACAAATGTTAATCATTACAGGGTAACATCATATTCAGGCATTATTTCAATATCAATGTTAGTCTATTCCCTAGAGTAGAGTAAGCCAACTTCTTTGTAAAGAGCCAGATTGTTAAGTATTTTAGGATTTGCAAGCCATACAGTCTGTGTTGTAATTGCTCAGTCCGACTGTTCAGTGTAAAAGCAGCCACACATAACACTTGAATTAATATAGCTGCATTTCACTAAAACCATATCCAACAAAATATGGGCAGTAGGCCAGAATTATCTGTGGGCCATAGATTGCTGAATTTTAAGGTACAGGAACTTGATGCCTCCCGAAACGGGTTTCCAGCCAAATATGCGACTCATTTTTATGATGTATTAATCAATGTCTAAACCTATAAGACACGACTAATTGGCAAGGACTTAATAGTTATATGTAGTCCAAATTTACTTGTTGGTCATAATTAACAATAATTATGTGGCACGTCCTTAAGTGCATCAGGAAAGTATTACATTTCTTAAATTACTTCTGCTGTCAACTGTCGTAGACGAGAAAGCTTTCACAATGAGAGCCATTGTATGTGAGTTACGTAAGATACAGTCACTTCTTAAAGATGACTAAGTGTTAAATGATCACTAGAGTTGGTAAGCCCATTATACACAGTGCCTGAGTGGTAATAAGACGACCACACAAGGGTAGATGTATTATTCCCAGGTTATAGATTAAGAACCTGAAACTCAGCATGAATATATAAACTGACCGAGCTCACACTGATAGTAAATTAAACCAGAGCATCAAATATTGATTTTAAATCTGTCTGACTCAAAAGCTCATGCTTTTTTAAAAAAAAAAAATTACTCAGCTGTGTACATTGTCTACTATAGCTCTGGTCTGTTTAAGTTTTGCTTGGGAAAATGACTTGTTATTTGCAGTCACAGTAAATTTCACTGAGCCCTCATCACTGGTCAGCTTTCTTTACATTTCATTTCTGCTGCCCTTTGAACTCTGATTTCTCCACACCCTCCTTCGATTCAAGAGTGCAGCTGCCTTCTGTTCACTGAACTGTAGGAACATCTTACAGGAGAGGTTATAACGTCACTACTTTTCACTCCAAATAGTTTCGAAGTGTTTCATTTTTCACTTTCTTTTGTTCTTTCCTCCAAAATAACCTCTCTTCTACTTTCCTAAAAGCCTATACATATGCTCTCCTTGATGTTATCCTTTCCTGCTGCCTCCAGACTTAGGCTTCAGCTATGATGTCATTTCTCTCACACGGCTGCTGCCTAGTCCTCAGCCTACAACAGGTGCAGGTCTCGTTCAGCCTGAGCTTATCCCCCAATCCCTCAAATCATTTCCAATTGTTCCCCATTTATTTTACTGCAAAACCTCTTGAAAAAAGTCTATGGCCTTGAGCAAGTTTGCCACTCACTCAAAATACTATTTCCCCGGGCACAGTAGCTTCTGCCATCATGAGTCTCCTGAAATTGATCTCTCGGGGTTTTCCTGCAATCCTGGGGGAAAATCTCTCCTGACTGGCCCTAACACTGGGTATATTGATCTCTTGGTGGCAATTCATGTTGTTAATCTCTCTCTTAACTTTGAAAACATTTGCTTGGATGGTCTTTTTCTCTGTTCTTTTCCTGGACTCCTTCCGTGATTACCTCCTTTAGATTTCTGCTTTCCTTAAAGAAAGTGCCGGCATTGAATTTA
Source organism: Molossus molossus (assembly GCF_014108415.1). Taxonomy (NCBI): domain Eukaryota; kingdom Metazoa; phylum Chordata; class Mammalia; order Chiroptera; family Molossidae; genus Molossus; species Molossus molossus. Next base: position 22,265,469 of record NW_023425366.1, on the reverse strand, counting down.
TCTCATATTTACTCTCTCTTCATACTCTTCTCTGTGGGAATTTCACCTACTTTCATATATTAAGATATTATTGTGTGCAGATCCCATACCTATGGTTGCTCTGCAGGCTCCAGATTCTCTTCCTTCCATTTCAACAGACTGTCCGATGTCTTTCCATGAATATGTCACTAACCACCCCAGGCACACCCACAAAGGAAAGCAATATTTTTCCGTCACCTGTGCCTAAAATATTAGAGTTGTCTTTAATCATTTGTCTCATATTCATATTCATATTAATATTCTCTCTCTCTATTTCCCTAGATATTACAACTGCTGCAGGTCAGCCCTCCTGCCTCCTCATTTTATGATAGCTTTTGTTAACCTCCTCCTTTCTCTCAACACTGCACCTGATAAAAGGAAGACCCTTCACATGAAGGAGGACAATTTGTTTTACTCAAGTCAACTGATTCAAATGTTAATTTCATCCAGAAACACACAGACACACTCAGAACAATATCTGGCCCAATATCTGAGCACTTCCTGGCCCAGTCAAGGTGACACATAAAAATAATCACCACAGTTCCCTTTAAACCAAGGCAATAAATACATTAGGGACACTGGCCATCTTTATCTGACTGCCAACAGGCACTGGCAATAGGGAGAACAATTTTCCATTTTACTGCAAAAAGATCATTCTATTCCAGGATCTACCGACACAGGGTCAGCAGGAAAGGATCCTCTGCAGACTCATAGATTTCTTACTTAAAGAAAGTTCTAGGCAATGGCACACCAGGACACATTAAAGATAAAACAAAACATTAAAGGAATGAAATTACCTGTTAGGATTCAAGTTCACCATCCACTACAATAACTATTTCAATTTAGACTTTGTCATTTCTGCTTCACATTGTTAGCTGTTATTAAGTTAAAGATGTCAGTTTTAAATGAAATTCAAAGCATCACGCAATAGCAAAGTCTCTTCTGAAGGTTGGGTCTTGCAGGAATGGGATCCTTAATAACTCATCTTCATGCCAGGAAATGGAATTGTGCAAAGAGGTAACCTTCAGAAAATAATTGTAAGAGCATGCATACTTTTCACTCTGCTTTTTCATATACTTAACGTCCACATTAACCTAGGTGACTTGTATATAGATTCATTTAAAGAAAGGACAAGAAATTGTCTCCAAGTCCATTAAAATATATTAGCTTCAGATGTTTTTACAAGGGCAGCATTTAAAGATGTCTAACTTCGTGCTGAAAGCATAGAAGTTTTCTTTCTTTGAAGAAATTTTATCCAATAGAAAGGCCTGCCTCATTAAAATGTTCAGTTTGCAAAGTCTGAACTTTAAAGTGCAAATTTTTTCCTAATGAAAAAAAAGAGCTATATTTAATTATCTAAATTAAACGTTTCCAAAAATAAATGAATGAATGCCGTAGACCATTTAAAAACTATAATAAAATAATACTTCAAAACTCTATCACCAGTAGCAAAAAACTTTGGGATAACTATACCTTCTCAATAATATCTGTAGTTGTGCAAATAAAATAATAGTTCCTTTAAAAATTTTAATTACTACCTGTATTTATCTATAGGTAAATTTATTATTGGATTGTAAAAGTAATTTACATATTTGCTCATTTCTAAATAGGTGCTATCAATCTCAGCTAAAGTTTTTTTGAAAATTATATTCCTCATTACAGAATGTTCCTATTTCTTCTGGAGTCTTTTTATTTTACATGCATCCACATATACTTCTCATAAAATTTATTTTTTATATGAATGTGCTTTAGAAACTTTACCCCAAATCCTGGAATACTTATCCCTCTCCTTATCACTGTCTGCTGCCCACCTCCCACCCATGGAAGGACTGAGCATAATGTGCTAAAGACAAATAGTGCAATGTAATTTCATAGTCTTGGCTAATCACACTCTGCTCTATACAATGATTTTTGTTAGTCAGGATTTTTAGTGAAGGGAGAATAGACCAGAGTTGTTATAGATTCTGTGATAGAATCTTAGTGTTTACTTCTTTAATTATTTTCACAATGTCCCATCTTACATTCTTGTAATTGATTGATGCACTACAAATATAGCAACTGTAAATGGAGAACAAATCAATTACACTGTCAATTTTTAAATAGTTTGAATTTGTGCTTTGTATTCATCACATTCATTAACATGATATACTGAATATCTGCACTTAAATCATTAGTGCATTCATTTGCCAAACATGTAAAGTGCCTGGGATGAGAGGTGGGTGAATATCACCCTGAACATCGTATATGTATGTATTCCAATGTATAATGTATTATGGACAAATGCATAAATAGCATTTCAGTTTTAACAGTATTTTCTAAAACAATTATATCTATTATCCTGAGATTCTAATATTAACATTATAAAATACAAATACAGATAAGAGTAAGAGCTCAGCCCTGGCTGGTTTGGCTCAGCAGTTAGCGTGTCAGCCCATGGACCAGAGAGGCCCGAGTTTGGTTCCTGCTAAGGGCATGTACTTCGGTTGCAGTTTGTCCCCCACTCCAGTTGGGGTTGTGTGGGTGGCAGCCACTCGATGTTTCTCTCTCTCTTCCTCCCTCTCTCCCTCCCACTCGATCTGAAGATCAATGCAAACATGTCCTTGGGTGAGGATAAAAAAAAAAAAAAAGTAAGAACCCATATAAATCTACATAGAATACATGAGGTCCAACAACCAACATATTAAATGGCAATACCTTAACTTTTATAAATTTCCTAATATTCTTAAGTAAAATAGCACTCTAAGAACATTTACGGGTAAACTTCTATCAAAGTCACATGTTGTTTTAACTTTAAACAAACTTTTCATTAATCTTCTAAATGTTCTCCTCTAAATCAATACTCATAGATTTAAACATGAGAATTATAAATAATGGTATGAACATATTTATCTCCACTCCATCCTGAGAACCAGTAAGATGCTTCTTAATTGAAACAAAAACTTGCACCCCCAAGGTAATAAAGAGCATAATAAAAACAGTAACAGAAGTTGGCATGCTAGCAAGTAGATGGAGCAGAGATAAAGGACAAAGCACATCAGAGAAATGATACTTAGTTTGCAGGTACAGGTGCCAAGAGTAAATTCAATTCACACCAAAGAATCCAGAAACAGAGGTAACTGGTACCTTCAAATGTGAGGATACCCATGCATAAAAGTAGAAAGACTGGCCGAAAGTCTGTATAAAAAGCAGCTAGACCCTGAATTCCCTATGATCCCCTGTAGAGCCGGGGAATTGTGCCACCCTCTCCATGACTGACAGCTCCAGGTTACACCTAGAGACCTTGTCAGACAGGGTCTCTGGACTGAGGGCCACCAGGCGGGGCTGAGTTCAAGGATATCATCCTAAAAGAGAGGTCATCAGTACTATAATCTATGGAAAAGGGAAATACCTCAGGGACTTTGAGGAACAAGCCACATGTAGCTACACAAGAGGTCCAACATACAAAATAGAAAATATGAGAAGGTAGAAAAAGAAGGGGAAAACCTTAATTGTGGCGTACTCAAACACATCTCCTCAGGCTTTCTGACCCCACACTGGCAAAACCATTGCCTGCTGTAACTGACCTGCACTTTCTGTACTTTCTGAAGCCTTTCATTGCTCATGCAAAGAGGATTTACCTGTAAGGTGATGACACATCCAGGAAGCTAATGTCTGATTTGCCTGATTTGTTTTGGTTTAAACAATTCTGATGGTCAAGTGATAGCTAAATCATAGTCAGTCCTTCTCTAATCATTTCAGAATTCCTACAAATGAAAATTCAGTAATTTCTGAAAAATCTGAATTTAGCCAATATAGGATATACTGGTGTTTTTGTTTTTGTTTTTAACAGACCGCCCAGAGCTCAGAATTAACTTATTCAAGCTCTAATTCTGTTAATTTAAATGTGTGCTGAATTTAGACTGGATTTCATTTCACCATGAGACATTAGAGATCTAGCTTGACCTAAATCCATAATATGCTGAGTCCTTATACCTGACTGTTTTGATGACTTCTGGTGTACAAATGCCAAATGTGAATTCATGTTGACATGGCATAACTAAGACCTGAACTGATTCCCCAAAAATGTTGAAATTGATGGAAACTGTAGTAAAGTTTAAGAAGGTTTGCAACATGGTTATACTGATTGTGAACTATGTGTAAAAAGCACAGAATCAAAACTCTAAAATATCAAATAATAAGCATATGCATTACATAATGTCATTATTTCATTCAATAATATAAATATATTTGGTAAAAAGCCATGAAATGAAAGTATTGTAATCATAGTACAAAATTACACAGGGGAAAGCACTATGCTAAAAATTCCCACACCAAATCACCAAATACAATAGAGGTACCTGGTCATTGCACCCTGTCTCTCTTATGTTTTCTCCATCTATCAACTATTTTTATATCTCTTCTTTCTACACCAGAGGTTCAAATTGGGAGAGATTTTACCACCCAGGGAATATCTGACAATGTCTGGAAATATTTTGGTTGTCACAACTTGGCATTTGGTATAGGGAATCCAGTGCTGAAAAACCCCAACAATTCACAAGAGAGCCCCCCACAAAATGACTAACAGAGGGAAAGCTATCAATAGTTCCAAGGTTAAGAAAGCCTGTTCTATGTCTTCTTGTCATTCCTACAAGTCCTTTTCCCCTGTATAATGCTACTATAGGCAAAGTATACCAGTTATAATACAGCAAAAATTCAATGTCAAGGGATCTTTTCTGTATATTAATTATAGTCCTGCTACTTCACATTGAATAAATCATTAAATCTATTAGGGGTTTTGTTTCTCCAAGTAAAAGTTGTATATTTAGATTTTATACATGCAGTTTAGCTTAAGGTTTTGTTAAAGAAACCCTACATTGAAGATTTAATAAATAAGTAAATGATTTAAAGCATGGACCCCTCCCATGTTGAAATGTAGGTTTGTTTTAGAATTCAATTATGGTATCCCTTGTGGTAACTCCACAGAAAACCCTAAAAGATTCTTGAGCACAATTGTAAAATTCTGGCTATTAGGATATGTCAAGAATTTTGAGAAAGGTAATAAGAACGCAATCAAATCTTTCTGTTAAATACAGATGAGTTTCGGCCTGCTTGTTGGTTTAGATTAATATGTGTGTGTGTGTGTGTGTGTATGTATGTGTGTGTGTGTGTGTGTGTGTATATATATATATATTTGAGTGTATGTATATACATTTTAAAATATCCACATATTAATATTTATTTTTCTTTGTTTTTTAAATTATTTTTATTAATTTATTTTTGTTACAGATGTTTCTACTTTTTTCCCCATTGTGACACCCTCCTCTCTACCTCACCCCCAACCCATCCCCAGCTTTGTTGTCTATGTCCATTGGTTATGCACACATGCATATAAGTTCTGTAGTTTATCTCTCTCCCCCAATACCCCCTCTTCTGAGGTTTGTCGGTCTGTTTTTCCCATATTTGAAGTTTTAGAAGTTCTATGCCTTGCTTTCATGAATTTTTTAGAAGAATTGTTATTCCATAAAATGTGCAATAAAGTCCTTGCTTAACTAATTCTCTTTAAGCTTCAAACATGTTCAAAATATGAAAACATTGTTTATTGTTGATTTTAAAACTTGCTATAAGCATTAAATAGAGGGCACATGCTAATGCTGCCACATCAAAGAGTAGAAGTAGACTCTATACATTGCAGTGAATGCTATTTTGGAACCTCTGAGCACTACCTTAAAAGAAGGGGCAGCCTCTACTTCCCCCTCTTGAAGACCCTACCATGCTGAGGATGTCCAAGCTAGATTACTGAATAAGGAGATACCACACAATAGGGGAGAAAGAGGGAGAGAAAGAAAGAGAGTTAGACAGAGAGAAAGACACCATGTAGAAAAGTAAAGGATTTCAGGCTTGTGAGTGAAGCAAGGACTCTATGGGACAGAAAATGTATACAACTGAACTGCCACTGTAATGGTTCGATTAATAACTGACTGGATTAAGTTGCCCAGATATTTGGCTAATCATTATTTCTGTGTGTGTACGTGAGGGTGTTTCTGAATGAGATTGCTATTTTTTTTTCTTTTTTTTTTTCTTTTTTTTAATCCTCACCCGAGGACATTTTTCCATTTTTTGTACAGATAGAGTGGGAGGGAGAGAAAGGAAGGGAGAGAGAGAGAGAAACATCGACGTGAAGGGACACATCGAGTGACTGCCACCCGCACGACCAACCAGGGCCGGGGACAAACTGCAACCGAGGTACGTGCCCTTAGCGGGAACCGAACCCGTGTCTCTCCGGACCGCAGGCCGACGCTCTAACCGCTGAGCCAAACTGGCCAGGGCTTTTTTTCTTGATAGGTGAAAGTGTTAGTCCTTTTTTTTTTTTTTTTTTTAAAGCTCTATTGTAGAATAATAACAAATATACACTGTGGAATAATTGACAAGATCAAGATAATTAACACATCCATCATCATGTCACATAGTTAACTTTTATGTGTGTGTGTGGTAAAGATTTGCTTGCTTAAGATTTGCTCTCAGCAACTTTCAACTACACAATATTGTGTTATTAACTATAGTCTCTATGCTGTTCATGAAATCCTCAAAATGCATTCTTTTTTTTTTTTTTTTTTTTTTTAATTTTATTTATTTATTTATTTTTTTGTTACAGATATTTTACCTTTTTACCCCATTGGCCCCCCCCCCCCCCCCCCCCCCCCCCCCCTGTCCCCGGCTTAGTTGTCCATGTCCATTGGTCATGCATACATGCATATAAGTTCTGTGGTTTATCTCTTCCCACCCCCCCACCCCCCATCCCCTCTTCTGAGGGATGTCAGTCTGTGCCCTACTTCCATGTGTCTGGGTCTACTGTATTCCTCAGACTGTTATGTTCATTATATTCCGTATATAAGTGAGATCATGTGGTATTTGTCTTTTTCTGCTTGGCTTCTTTCACTTAGGATAATACTTTCCAGGTCCCTCCATGTCGTCTCAAAGGATAAGAGATCTTTCTTTCTTACCGCTGCATAGTACTCCATTGTGTATATGTACCACAGCTTTTTGATCCATTCGTCTACTGGTGGACACTTGGGCTGTTTCCAGATCTTAGCTATTGTAAATAGTGCTGCTATGAACATGGGGGTACATATATTCTTCCTGATTGGTGTTTCAGGCTTCTTAGGGTATATTCCCAGCAGTGGGATCACTGGGTCGAATGGAAGTTCAATTTTTAATTTTTTGAGGTAGCACCATATTGTTTTCCATAGCGGCTGCACCAGTCTGCATTCCCACCAGCAGTGTATTAGAGTCCCCTTTTCTCCACACCCTCGCCAACACTTGTTGTTTGATGATTTGTTGATGGCGGCCATTCTGACAGGTGTGAGGTGATACCTCATAGTTGTTTTAATTTGCATCTCTCTGATGATTAGTGATGTTGAGCATTTCTTCATATGTCTCTTGGCCATCAAAATGCATTCTTATAACTGAAAATGTATACCCTTTAACCTACATCACCCTACTTCCCCCCACACACCCCAGACCCAAGCCTCTGTATCAGTAGACTCAGTAAAGCAGATTGCCCTTCCCAGTGCAGGTGAGCATCATCCAGTCCTCTGAGGACCTGAATGAAACTAAAGAAAGAGAAAGGAAGAATTTCCCCATTTTATGCCTTACTGATGGAGCTGGGATATCTGCCATCACTTGCCCTCAGACTGAGAATTATACCAACAATGCTATTTGTTCTTAGGCCTTCAGACTTGGACTAAACTACACCAAAGGCTTTCCTAGGTCTCTAGCTTGCAGATGGCAGATCAAGGGACTATTCACCCTCCAAAGTTGGGTAAGCCAATCCCTCATAATAAATCTCTAGATATAGATGAGATAGATGATAGATAGATAGATAGATAGATAGATAGATAGATAGATAGATAGATGATAGATAGAGGTAGAGGTAGAATAGATTATGGGTATAGGTGTAGATATATCTCATATTAGTTCTCTTTCTCTGAAGAATGCTGACTGATAATCTTGCCCATTATGAAATATTTAATCATTGCTGTTTTCTTAAGCCACTAAGTTTGGGGGTGGTTTGCTAAAGAGCATTAGATGACTAAAACAGGGTAATTGACAGTTACATAACCAAGGGACAATGCATAGTTTTGTGAACAATTTACTGTTACATAGTCTCATTACTTTTAATAACTATTATAATACACAAAAAGCATCTTTATCTGTCATATCTTAGATGCTTTTAGAGTAACATTCATTAATTCAATATTATTATAGTGTTATCTAGAGATTAAAAAATGAATTCTTCAAATCATTATCTTGTGAGGCAAAAGGGTTTTGAAAAGTATTAATTGAAAAGCTGGGGTATGCTAATGTAAAATTAAAGGTTACTTTAAGTTATGAATTGGAAAGGTAAGCCTTAGTATGCTATGTGTTGTGATTTTCCAAGAGACAAATATAAGGTAGAATTTTTCCAGAATTTCTTTGACTGTACAACCAGTTCTTACCAAATCTTCTACAGGCAGTAGGGTGACAACAATAACTGTGGAGAGACTATGCAAATATGTATCTATTTTCTCAAGTGGCAATTTTTTCTCTGTGATCCCTTTCACCTTTACCCCATCTCAACTTTGGGTGCCTACATACTACCTCTGATCTTGGGTCAACAATCTCATTCTTTTTTTCTTTACTTCTTGGTTTGTAGCAAAAGAGTGATCAGTGTATCTAGTTGGTATGACCTCTATGATGATTTTAACATAGCAAATGTGAGGAGGTATTATCTTTAATGTAAATTAAAATTGTGATTACTGTAATGCATGTTAACAGTAGTTGTTGATTTTGTTGTTACTTGGCTGAGGCATTTCAATAGACATTGGAAATGGGGTTATTACAGGTCCTAACGAAGTTATTTATTTGTTGAGCCTGTGGCAAAGTGTTACATCATTTGATATCATACGTGACTTTGATAGAGTATGGCTATACTGATTCCCCTGCCTAAAATGTTCCCTCTTTCTTAGAAGTTCTATTGTGTATATAACTCTTGAATTTTAAAAACATGCATAACTAAAAATATAGGGATAAAACCACAACTCGTGATAACAAATTAAATCTATTTGGGATGCTGAACTAATTTTGTTTATTTTCATAGCAGGTTTATTGTATAAACTTTAAGCTACACATTCCAAATCTTATCTTAGCTCTGAGCCCACTTGACTGCACAAAAACCTCTCCTTAGCTTTCTTTTTTAAATATTTTTCCTGATAAAAATGACCTCTTGTGTGACCTACAGAAATAACACTGAATTTTAAAAAGAATATTCAAAATTTATTAAAAAGAGTAAAGCAATAACCCTTGGGCTTTGGCCCCATCAGTGCTGACCTACAGAGGGCTTTTGCTTCAGAATCCTACAGGCCAAATAAGCACCTTTTATATGACCTTGAGACACAGACATTTTATTACTGAGCTGTTAACAGAAAATGAGCATAAGAGCAGGCTAACACTTTTAGTAATATGCATATCTAGCAAAACTTTAAAGGTAATAGGATTAAATATTGGTGAAGTATTTATGTCCAACTATCAACTGGGTAAGAATGTGGCTGTTAAATTGTGATATGGTCCTGGCTGGTGTGGCTCAGTAGTTAGAGCATTGGTCTGTGCACCAGAAGGTTGCGGGTTTGATTTCTGGTCAAGGGCATGTGCCTGGGTTACAGGTTCAATCCCCAGCCCCAGTCAGGGCTCTTGTGGGAGGCAACCAATCGTGTTCTCTCACATCAATGTTTCTCTCTCTTTCTCTTCCCCCTCCCTCTTCCCTCTCATTGTCTCTAAAAATATTAATGGAAAAAGTATCCTCAGGTGAGGATTAACAACATCAATAAAAAATTGTGATGTGAATAAAGACCCCACTAAAGATGACTTGAAGAGTAATGCTTGAATTTGAAAAGGAACATACTTAAATCTACTCCAATAGGTATAACAGAAAGGTTAACTTAAATAAAAATATGTTTATGAAATCTCAAGTGAGTTTAAGATAGTAGTATCACATCTTAAAACTTTAAGGAAAGACTGGACATGACTGATGTGTTTAGTCATCTGCAATGGTCTAGGACAGGTGTATTAGTCCACTCAAGGTGCCATAGCAAAATACCATATATTCAATGATTTGAACAACCTAATTTATTTTTCTCAGGTCTCAATGCTGTAAGTCTCAGATCAGGGTGACCCTCAGTTGCAGAGGTTCACCTTCTTACATGGTGGAGAGAAGATAACAAGCTTTTTCGTGTCTCTTCTTACCAGGGCACTAATGCCCTCTGACCAGGGCCCCACCCTTATAACTATATCTAACCCTAATTACCTACCATAGGTCTCATCTTCAAACATCAATATATTAGGATTAGAGCTTCAACACATGAATTTATGGGTATACAAACATTCAGTCCAAGCACCAAGGTCTTCTAACCATGGCGTTATAGACAGCATGGGCTAAATGATTCTGTGTTGTGGGCTGCCTTGTGTCCTGGAGGATGCTGAACAGCATGCAATAAACAGAATCCAAAACCTGACTCATCTTTCTCAGTTCTCTCTCTTGAAGTTGCTGCCAGTACTGTCAGAGGCATGTTCCTGGCCGTCAGAGATGTATAGGGAGACATGATACCCCTTCTCGCTTCCCCTCCATTGCAGCCCATACAGCTCATATTGGATTCTTTCTCTTTTGCTCACTACCATCTCTTCCCTGGTGTAAGCCCTCCATCTTTTATCCTTGAATTACTGCAATACTCTCAGCTGATCTACTCTTTCTAGTTTCACTGCATATCACTTCCCTGACAACTCTTTTAATTTTTGTCTGGAAAATTCTCTCTTCAAGAACCACTAACACAGATGGAGTAGTCTCTATACTGTAAACGCTGAACTTTCCACATTAGCTTGAAGGCAGGGTTTCTTTCCCATCATCAGCACCACTAACATCAAGGACTGGAAACCCTGTTATTGTGGACAGCCTTTGTGTACCTTGTGGGATATTTAGCAGTGGCCCTAGACTCCACCCACTAGGTTCTAATGATACCACTAGTTTTCTATTTGCCACAACCAAAAATACCCCTAGATACTGCCTTGTATCCCTGAGGGAGAAGGGAAGGGGAAATCACACTTATTTGAGAAACACTGGTCCTGGTCAGTATTTCTCAAACTACCTTTACTGAGGGACCAGTTTTCTCCCAGATATTTCAGATTGATACCTTTGTAAAAACATTTATGCAACACTGATGCTCACCTGATGTCTAGTTTATTTCAGATATCAAGGGTTTAAGAAGTAGCCCTGGTATATGTACCACATTAAAATAGAGCAGCACAGATCTCTAGTCAGGAGGTGTACTAATCCGTTACATAATAATGTATGTGGCAACTTTAATAATATTACAACTCACAGGTATAAACCTGTAGACAGCTCTAAACAGAGTCTGCAAATACAAAATATCAAGGAATGAGTTCCTTAGAAGGGCAAATGACGCATGTGCACATTGATAATCCGTGTCATGCTAAACCATTGTCCACTTGTATCTGTACATGCATTTCTTGAGTGAATGAGTAAAAGTGCACATAGAAGTTGTTTTTCTTGAATCTACATAAAGTAGGTGAGTCACTGAGTGAGTCTTCGCCCATGTGGGTGGGGCTCTGTAAGAGCAAGACTGCAACTGCACGTCACCGAGAATGATGCTGAGCACACTGTAATAGCTCAGTTAATATGTACTGAGTTAAAAAGTGTGTTTTTACCTTCATTTTGACCACTTAACCAGTTAATGAAAGAATAAGTGAGTGAGTAAAGACTGATGGGGTAGATTTTCTTGAAAAGGGTCATGAAAAATTTTCCTGTGTCAGACTGCACAGCAGAACTTTTTCTTCTTGCCCACAGGTTTGCACTGTCAAGATGATGTATGGTATAAAAATATGTGTCAGAGCTCAGTGTAAATATGTGATGTTTATAAACTAAGATACAGATAAATGGCTAAATAAATGAGGTGATGCCAAAATTCAATTCCAGGAAAAGTTTGCTCATTTGTCCTTGAGGGTGGACATAAAACTATGTATGAGTGAATGAGTGAGCTGTATGTATGAGATCTATATGGATGCCTTACATTGCAAAGCTTCAGAGTTGCACCGTTTAATCAAAGTAGCAAGGTTATAAAAATTGTATCTCTGAAACAGAACCCAATCTTGGTTTCAAATGATTTTATGATGTCAGCTCAACAATTTGATCATATTGCTTGAGTTGTAAAATGTTAAGACAGCTATCAGACTGTTTTTAATTTACTCTCTTGGCCTGCATCCACTCTACTTCTTGTAACATTCTGTCAGCACTATTTTCCTACTGAATGCCAATGAGATGTTCTACTGTGATTTCTTGTTTTTAAGCCAATATTCCAAGTGAACAACAAAACATGTGCGTGCTGATTGACAGAGACAAAATGTTTATTTTTTTCAGCATAGAACAATTTTATGTTTTTAATTACCAAAGTATCACACAATATAACCTAAGGATAGTGTGTGTGTACGTGTGTGTGCACACATGTGAACATGCATGCATGTATTATGTATGGAGAGAGAGAAATGCTGATATTCATTAATTAAATATTACATTTAAGGAGAAAATAATATAAATTGCAGAAACTATGATTTATTTGTGCTGAACTTCAAATAAGCTGTGTTAAGAATGTGTTTTTTTTTCTTTTTGCCAATTAAAATTTTTCCATAAGCATTATTAGATCTTTAGAATAAGAGCCAAAAAAGGAAGAATATATCTATCACACTTCGCAAGCAGCTGTCTTGACATCTAGTAGTTTTATGGTATAAAGACCTTCCTTGAAGCTATTTTTAATATACAAATTACTGTAGAGTTTGAAAGAAAGAAATCCATTTTTAAAATCCCAAGCTTACAGTACTTTAGAAGTGATTATATGCATTAGGAACAAAATGATGTACACAGGATTACTTTTTGTAGTCTATCACTCTGGTGAAATTAAAATATGATTCCACCTACCTTCAAATTTAAAGAATACATTTATTAGGTAAAGCCAGGTTCACTTGTACCACCCTGGCATCTGTTCACCAAGAGTTACAAGGAAACTCACTTAATAGAGAGACCCAAACTTGAAAAAATATATATATAATGAGAAAGAATTGTTAATTATGTTAAGCAAAATTACTATATGATAAGTGACACATCAGTTACATGTGAATATATGCACATACATATACATATATAATTTCCAAAGCTTTAATCAATCGCCCACACCTGTGCCTCATGATTTGCAGTCTCTATATTTTTAATACTTCTCTGTTGAGATCTTAAATGATCTCACTCTTACTGGTAGGGTTATCTTGGTAAGGAAGAGGGGCTATTCAGTGTCTTGGTCTCTAAGGGAAGTCATTTGTTTCCTGGTGTATAGGTTTGTATTTTCAGAAGCAACTGATAAGTCCTGTGTAAAAGGCACTACCGCCAGGAGGATTCATTGTAGCTCTCATGCTCACTAAGCCATCAAATGTCCCACCTTCTGTTGTGAGAAGACAATGGTGTCAGATCCTTGAGTGACACCTCCCCTGTCAAAGCCCTGTAACGTCCCACCTGGACATGCGGCTGGGACAGGAATTGGGAAGTTTGCCAAAACCTCTTCATTCCATGTTCTTTGCCTCTTAACCTGCACATGAAGTGTCAGATGAAGTGCTAAATGCTCAGCAAAATGATGTAAAGGACTAGCATGTAAGACAGGCACAACTTCAGAAACGCCAAGCTGTGTGCTGCGAGACACCATGTTTATTTCTAAAATCTCAATACCCAAGTGCATTGAAGATGAAAGTATTTGTTCAAGGTTTGGCACACACTCAGTTGGTGACAAAACCTGATGAGATATGAAGCTATTGGAGAGTGAGAGTGTCTTATTTGGGAGGTTGTTCATGGTTCCCTGTAGAGATAACGCTGGGTTTGGTGATGGCGTGCATCCCCACAGCCCAGTGTTGGTGTCATATAACATATCCTGTTTGTGCCCTGCTGTCATTTTAACATCGCAAAGAGTCTGAATTCCAAAACTCACTTCTCCCCAAAGTTACAAATTATAGACTCAAGGGTTATATCTTAGAGAGGTAATCCCGACGCTTCAAGTAACAAGTAGGTAAAAGGAGGATCTAAGCTTCAGGACTTTTCCAAAGACACACCTACCACAATTATGATGAGAATGAGGATTTTTCTGACTTTTCCAGGACTAGAACCCTGTGCCAAAACCCTATAACTCTCCACAGTTTTGTGAATTGAGGAAAATTGATTCATGGATATTTGCTTTTATTTTCTCAGACTGCAAAGCCATTAAAGATGAGGTTTATTGCCCTTATGTTACTTTTATAGATCACTGTGCTAAGTTTGAAAGACGTACCTGCCTTAGAAAAATGACTAACACGTTACTTTTAAGAGATGGTAGTTTTCCGATCATAGTTTTAATTGGTAATATTTAATCAATGCAACTGCAATTTAATTTTTGTCTGCAGGCTAGAATAAGAAAAATAATATTATTATACCTTTTAGTATAAATCTGATGTTCCTGCTGACATATAACTTTATATTACATAAACTATGCCTTGTTTTCAAAAGCAAAAATGCACCTTATTTTAGTTAATAATTGTAGATATTGGCCCTGAAACCCAACTGAAAACTTCCTGAGAGTAATTGGTAGAAAATAAGTGGTTAGAGAAGAGAAAATTATTCAGATCTCCCAACGAATGTTGAATCATGATTCCTACTGAGTTATTTTAATAGCACAGTTGTAAACCAATTTTAGTGATTTATAATCACCAGGAGAGTCCCCAGAAGTGGCCTTGAAATTAATGATAGGTTTGTGGTTAAGTAACCTCCTTTAGCAATGTTTTTTTCTAAGAGGAACTTCCTTAAGAGTAACACTTTGCCTTAATTACTGAGACAGTTGATGTTTATCACCTTTAGCTGCAGTGGGAATTTTAAAAAGAATGAACAGAAATGTGATTCTTTTTTCTCATGAGGTGCGAGAGCCATGAAGCAATGTACGTCACGAAGAAAAATCCTAAAAATGGTAACACTTGTCAACAGAAACTGGGACATCTAACTTAACTGCTTCCGTTAATGATGCCTATGATACAGATTACCGCACTCTGCAAAAGTGTGTGTGAAATTCACAGATGCTTGACTTCAATTTTATGTTCATCGGCATTGATAATTTTTGACAGGATCATATAAATAGGCAAATAGCAATAACTGAATAACTATGATTTACTCACAAGGCATTTTCCTATGTGTGTCTTCTAAATAAAAAAGATGATTTTCCTACTGATTTACTTAATAAGGTCAATGCACACTCTTGACTATAAATTTCTACAATTCTTCAATTAAGAGGAAAAAGCAGTAAAGTTGGAGCCAGGGGAATTAGATTCATTCTCAACTTCTATATTAAGCTGAATGTGAGACAAGGCAAATAAGTTGTCCTTTAGCCTTTGTTTAAATGACAAGTGGGGTTAAAAATACCTATGCCATACACAATACAAAGTTTACAGGAGGCTCAAATAAGCTAATAGAAACGAAACATGTAAATCAAAATAGGTGGAGGTGTCAAAAGGTACAAAATACAGTTATAAGATAAATAAGTCCTGAGTATATAATTTATAGCATGGGGACTACAGTTAAAAATACTGTTTTGTATATTTGATAGTTGCTAAGAGAGTAGATTTTAGCTCTTAACACACACACACACACACACACACACACACACACACCCCAATTGTGTTCATATAAGGTGATGGATGTGTTAACTAACCTTATTGTGGTAATCATTTTGCAATATATACATATTTAAAACCATTAAATTATACACCTTAAAGTTATACAATGTTATATTTCAATAAAACTGAGAAAAAAATCAGGACTTTCCTCTTTCCATTCGTCAAAAAAGTAAATAATTAAAAAGAAAGATATGGCCTAGCTGGTGTGGCTCAGAAGTTGAGCATTGACCCATGCACCAAGAGGTCACCGGTTCAATTCCTAGTCAGGGTATGTGCCCAGGTTGTGGGCCTGATCCCAATGGGGGGCATGCAGGAAGCAGCCAATCGTTGTGCTCTCTCATTGATGTTTCTATCTCTCTCTCCCTCTCTCTTTCTCTCTCTCAAAAACTAATAAAGAAAAAAATTTAAAAAAAAGAAAGATATGTAGAAGTAGTGAAAAAATAAAAGACAAGAATGAGCCCATTTCCTCCTCTCTCCTTATTTGTCTCCTTCTCATCACAGTCACCTTCTACGGATGCACAGAGTATGAAATTAGACAATGTTCACAAACGCAGATTCTTGTTTAAAATCTGATGAAAAATTAAACAGTCAAATGAATGACAAGATAATTGATGAGGATAAATCAGTTCCACAGATAATGAAATATAATTATTTAGCAATGGCAACTAACTCCACAGAATAGTTCAGGACCCTCTCACTCTAGAGTGAGACCAGATCTTTTCCTATAAGCTCAAGAACTGTCATGCTCTCTACAAAGATTAAAATAGTATCCATAGTATTAGAATCCCAGACCATTCATCCTTGAGTGAATGGTAAGGACATTAACAATACCCTGTAGGATAACACATTATACAATGGCACTTCTGTCCCCACTCAATGACCACATGCTTAGAAAATCTTATGTTCCCCACTGGAAGAAGAAACAACAAATGGCTTCATTTTTTAAATAAGAGAAAGCTACATGTAAACTATATTCTAATGAGAAGTGGCAAAAAATAACATATCAGTCTATACATGTACACACAAAACACAACATGATTTTTTTCAGTCACTTTCCTGTCTGTGCAGCAGGTGATTTTGTTTTGGGTATTTACAAGGTGCTTCCGGCCACCTTTGAGGTGGCTGTGTCCAAAGAGATGGATAGACTCCTACCCTAGTTTGATTAGCTCGTTATGCTAAGACACTTAGAGCGATGTGATTCCAAGGATTATTTAGCAATGGCAACTAACTCCACAGAATAGTTCGGGACCCTCTCACTCTATAGTGAGACCAGATCTTTTCCTATAAGCTCAAGAACTGTCATGCTCTCTACAAAGATTAAAATGGTATCCATAGTATTAAAATCCCAATATCCATCAATGCTGGGGTCACTCTGCCTGTGAAAAATGTTCAGTCACAATATCCACCAATGCTGGGGTCACTCTGCCTGTGAAAAATGTTATTGGGTTAGCTTGACACGCAGAGAGACAGTCACTGCCACAGCAGATGGATCAGCTAGGATTATATTTAGCTTTAGCAATGGCAGGTCATGCTTTTCCCACGTCAGTCCCTGAAATTGTGTGAAATGGTGTGACAAGAATGAATAACAATCATGTAGAGCAAGATAAAGACAGATAAATCTGATATGATATAGATTCCTAGAAGATTCATATATGGTTAGGAAACAAGAACAGCAGGGTCATGAACTCTATACTAAGACTGAATTAAGTGTGCCACTAATTTGTAGTCTCAGACCATATGTTTTATTTATTTTTTTTTAATGACAGTTTACTTTCAATATTATTTTGTATCAGTTTCTGGTGTACAGCTTAGTAGTTAGACAATTACATAATTTACATGTGTTACCCTCGATATTTCCAGTTCTCAACTGGCACCATACATTGCTATCATAATATTATTGATTATATTCCCTATGCTTTACTTTATGTCCCTGTGACTTTTTGTAACTACCAATTTGTACTTTCTAATCCCTTCAGTTCTTTCTACCAATTCCCCAAGCCCTGACTTGTCTGAAAACACCAGTCCATTCTCTGTGTCTATGAGTCTAAGTTTTCTTTGTTGTTGTTCATTTACTTTGTTCTTTAGATTCTACATATAAGTGAAATCATATATTTTTTTCTCCATCTGACTTATTTCACTTAGCATTATATCTTCCAGGTCTATCCATGCTGTCACAAATGGTAAGAGGACTTGAATAGACACTTCTCCGAAGAGGACATAGAGATAGCTAACAGACATATGAAAAGATGCTCAGTGTGACTAATTGCCAGAGAAATGCCAATCACAACCACAATAAAATAAATATTACCTCACACCTGTCAGAATGGCTATCACTAATAAAACAACAAGTGTCGGCAAGGATGTGGAGGAATGGAACCCCTTGTAAACTGCTGGTAGAAATGCAGACTGATGCAGCCATGGTAGAAAACAGTATGAAGTTTCCTCGAAAAATTAAAAATGGAACTACTTTATGACCCAGTGATTCCATTTCTGGATATATATACAAAGAAACACAAAACACTAATTCAAAAGAATATATGACCTTCAGACCATATATTTTAAAACATTTGGTAAGCAGCCTGGCCAGTGTGGCTCAGAGGATTGAGCATTGTCCCATGAACTGAAGCAGTCCCAGTATGATTCCCGGTCAGGGCACATGCCCGATTTTGGGCTTGATCCCCAGTGGGAGTATGCAGGAGGCAGCCAATCAATGTATCTGTCTCACATTGATATTTCTACCTCTCTCTCCGTTGCTCTCTCTAAAAAATAAATAACATATTTTAAAAACATTTGATAAGCATTCATAAAAATAAAGATATGCCCAATAGATAATCCTTAATAATTTTGGTTTAATTCATAAAATATCTCCTTTAACACATTTAAAATAATGTAATCCTTAATAATTGTTAATCCTTAATAATTTTGGTTTAATTCATAAAATATCTCTTTACACATTTAAAATAATGTATACATAAATAATATGTAAAATATAATTATACTTAACCTATTTTTTGCATTTGTTTGACATCTCTGAACTTACATATAATTGTTAAAATACAAGGTAAAGGATCAGGTTAATGGAGAAAAATTTTATTGGTAAAGAATTATGTGAAATATTTGTCTCATTAAATATATATGTGAGCCCTGGCCAGTGTGGCTCAGCAGATAGAACGTTGGCCCACGGACCACAGAGCCCCAGGTTCGGTTCCCGCTAAGGGCATGTACCTCGGTTACAATTTGTCCATGGCCCCACTGGGGCCACGTGGGTGGCAACCAGTCGATGTGTCTCTCTCACATTGATGTTTCTCTCTCTCTCTTCCTCCCTTTCTCCCTCCCACTCTATCTGAAGATGAATGAAAAAAATGTCCTCAGGTGAGGATAAAATACACACACACACACACACACACACACACACGTTAAATAATAACATCAGTGAAGCACTCTCTAGTTTTGTTGTGTCAGAAACTACATTTTTACTTAATATAGTCATGTGTTTATTCTATAGTAAATGAAATAAAGATGCATATTAATTATATATAATTTACAAAAGCAGTTGCAGTAGTTAGTAAAAGTAAAAAAAAGAGAGAGAGAGAGATTGGTGAAAACTGGCACTTTCTGATCACTTTATTGCATAAGTTTCTGTGTGTAAATAAAGGAGTCATGAACTTCCAGGCACACAGACAGTTTCCTTTAGGTAATGTTAAATAACACCCTATCTCTAAAACACTATGAGACCTTGATTGCATACTTAGAGAAAAGATTTTTCTCTAAATATTTAGTTAAGTTTATGCTGAACTCCACTATAAATCACACAACACGTTATAGTAGGCAAAAGTCTCATGCCCAACATCGCAATTTACGAAAGTGTGTCACTTTTACATAATCAAGAAGGATGAAAAAGTGCAATGTGGTGTACCAGAACAGATAGAACATCTACAATCCATATGGATGTACATATTTAATAATATGTTAAAAGCCTTTTGCATGAAGTATCAAAGTAAATTTATTTTCTAAGGCTTCACTTATAATATTAATGTTGAAATATTTTGTAGTGTCACAAAGGCAAAGCTATTTATCATACTTTTATCTGAAGCAAATGTAAAACAAATAAGCTAACCTATTCAGTATTTCATTTGACTATATATATAGATATATATATATATATATATTTCAAAATTGGGATTTTAAAGTGCTTCCGATGTTCATGCATTAGTAGACAACTTCTTTATTTTAAATCATACTGACTCATCTTAAATGTTACATTGGACTCTAAGTGGTAAACACACATACAATATACAGATGATGTGTTATAAAATTGTATACCCAAAACCTATATAATTTTATTAACCAATGTCACCCCAATAAATTTAATAAATTTTAAAAATAATGATGCATGCCCATTTGGGAGCTGTTTTATAAAGCATATGCTAAAAATAGTGTACTAAAAAAAAGTTCACCTTTAGAACTCTTATGTATCTAAAAAACAAAACAGTTTTGTAGCAAAACTGAATAGAGAGAATTAGTGTGAAGGTTATTTTGAAAGGTTATCTTGTGAATGTCTAGTCCATTATTTACTAGTTCTCTTTATATAGAACAAGAGATCTATTACACAGTTGCATGTACACTTCAGAGTTGATGATATTGAGAGATATAGGGATGTATCTTTTTTGGGAAGCCGGTAATTCAACTTCTGAATGACTAACAGGTGATTCAGAATGCTGAGAATATAAATGCATTAATTAGCTGTTGGCCCAATTTGTCCTCAATAAAGAATGGATTTTTTGTAAAAGAACATTATTAGATAATATACCATTTTTAGATTTTTCTAAACAGTGTCATTTTTTTCTGATTAAGTAATCTTAGTAAGCAACATTTCTTTTTTTTATTTACATTACATCCTTAATCTATGATAAAATGAAAATATGTGGCAATATATTCCAGGGCTGTTGATATAGTCCATCTAGGATGAAAATATAAAAATACACTTTTTAATAATGTATTGATTAATACATCATAGTTCATTTGAAGTTTTGGTAGTGGGTTAATTAACATTAATTATACAAGGCAGTTCCTGACTTACAATGGTTTGACATAGATTTTTTATTTTATCATGGAGGGAAAGTGATACATATTCAATAGAAATGGTACATACGTTTGCATTTTTATCTTTTCCTGGGCTGGCAATGTGCAGTAGGATACTCTGTTCTGATGCTTGGCAGTAGCAATGAGCCCCAGCTCCCAGCCCGGCACGTGATCACACAGGTAAATAATAGATACTTTGCAATGTACTGGGTTGTAGCCATTTTTTGGGGGGGATATTGTGAACTGAGCACGTTTAAGGTAAGGTAGGCTAAACTATGATTTTCAGTAGGTAAGGTGTATTAAATGCATCTTTGACTTACAAAAGGTTTATCGAGATGTAACACCATAGTAATTTGGGGAGCATCTGTAGTTTACTCAGATAGATAAGGGGATTCATAGAAATGAATATTCAAAGAATTAAACATTCTGAGTGGAGGATTGCAATATTAAATGAGCAGTGATTGAAAATAAGTCTTTTAGGCATCATTTTTCACCTGGATACACCTCCTCAAATCTCTAATATTAATCCAAAGGAGGTAGTTTTTACAGGCAAATAACTATATTATATCCAAAGGACTAAAATAATGTATTTTGATTATTCTGCAATTAATTTGCATAATTAATTTGATCTTCCTTTCGATCTGTTTAAGCATTTTCTAATTTTAAAACCTGTAAGATATTATATAAATTAATGTTGGTCTTTTCCCCTTAATGACCCACAATATAATGTTCATGATTATGAGAAGAGGCTGAAGTGCTAGGTGGTTCGAACCAGGCTGTGTTTCTCCCTTGCCCTCTAGCCTATTCTCTAGGCTGCATGCACTCTCCTCCAGCATGGCTGCTCCTTGTGTATATCACTGTATCATATCTGCCCAGCTCTGGGGCAGGGCAACCAATGAGAGGCTGAAGACAGTTATTAAACAATCCAGATCCCTCATCACTCAGTGAGAGCATTCTGAAGCAAGCTCCACAATGCACGTTAGAAGTTTGCCAGTGGGATTGAATCGTGGTTTCTCACAGAGGTAATCTGCACTTTCTTTGTCTTCCTACCTGTTTGTCTCACTTTCCCATTATCTCACTGTGCCTCCTGGAATTAGCACCTCTCAAAACGATTTGACTCCAAATATATGTGTCAAGATTTGCTTTTGAGAAACCCAAACCTATTTTTTCAAGGTGAAGAAATAAAAATGTTACTTTGCCATTATTGCTACTCATAGGGTCTTAAATCCCAATTCATATACATCACAGCCAAAACACTTAATGCTCTTTTATCAACTTTTTTTTTTTTTTGGTTGTTCTTTGAGAGAGTTGACTTGTTTTGAGTTAACTAGAAAAAAAAAAAAAAAAGATCAATGTTTCATATTCATCCATTCTGTATATAACTTGTCTGTCCATAAAGAAGGAAATATTGATATGGAGCAATAGTTACAGTTCACCTAGTAGTGGCTATGTAGGTCTAATTAGCATAATACTCTCCAAGTCCCTTCATGTTGTCTGAAAGGTAAGAGATTTTTCTTTTTTACAGCTGTATAATTTTCCATTGTGTATATGCACCACAACTAAAAAAGTTTCCAACTTGCAAAAGAAACCATCATCAAAATAAAAAGGGAACCTACTCTCTGGGGATAACATATTTGCCAATGATACTTTGGATAAAGGGTTAATATCCAAAATATATAAAGTACCTATACAGCTCAACAAAAGGAACACAAACAATCCAATTAAAAATAGGCAGAGGACCTAAATAGACACTTCTCCCAACAGGACATACAAGTGGCCAAGAGACATGAAAAAATGTTCAATGTCACTAATTATCATAGAGATGCAATTTAAAATGACTGAGGTATCACCTCACACCTGCCAGAATGCTGCCATCAACAAATCTTCAAACAACAAGTGCTGGTGAGGATGTGGAGAAAAGGAAACTCTAGTGCACTGCTAGTAGGAATGCAGACTGGTGCAGCCACTATGGAAAACAATATGTTGCTTCCTCAAAAAATTAAAAATAGAGCTGCCATTTGACCCAGTAATCCCACTTCTCAGAATATATCCTAAGAAGCCTGAAACACCAATCAGAAAGGATATATGCACAACTATATTCATAGCAGAGCTATTTACAACTTTGGAAACAATCCAGTGTCCCTCAGTAGATGAGTGGATAAAAAGTTGTGGTATATTTACACAATGGAACACTATGCAACTATAAGAAAGAAAGATCTCTTACCCTTTGAGATGACATGGAGGGACCTGGAGAATATTATGCTGAGTGAAATAAGTCAGTCAGAGAAAGACAGGTACCGCATGACCTCACTTAATTATGGAACATCATAAACAAAGTAAGCTTCGGAGGGAAGGGGAATGGGGGGGTATGAATAGATAAACCAAATAACTTATTTGCATATATGCATAACCAATGGACACAGACAATAATATGGGGAAGGCAGGAGGTCTGAGTGGGGAGGAGGGGGTCAATGGGGAAAAAAGGGGGGGGCATCTGTAATACTCTCAACAATAAAAAAAATAAAAAAAAATAGGAACTTTCTAATATAGAAAGTTATTTCATAGATTTATATTATTCTTACTGGTGTGACGGTTAATTTCTAAGACAAAATCCCATTGTGAGATAATTGAACAATGATTTCATAATTGACATCAGATTTTAATTGACAATCTCCAGATTTTACAAAAGAGTTAACATAGTTTGACTCAAAAGAAAAGATTTTCCAAGTTTTCTCAACTGTGACTCTCATCTGTAGGTTTCTTACACGACAAACCTCTTGACAGTTCTCTCTATATTTGTTGCCTCTGCTTTGTGGACTTCCTTAATTCTCGTCCAAATTGGACTTAAACCCAATCACTTCACTGAAATAACCTTGGAAGTAATTCATCCACAACTTTATCTCACCCAACTCAATAGTCACTTCTTGATCTTCCTTTCATTCAACTTTCTTAGCAACATTTTACACAATCATTACTTCTTGAAACCCTGTGACCCTTGGAATTCATGACTCCTTCTCACCTTGTTTGGTTCATATCTCAGGAGAAATTTGGTTTTTTTCTTCTGGTTTCTCCTCCTCATATCAACACTGTATAGTGCACTATTTTATGGCTTGATTCCTAGACCTTTTATTAATTCAATCCCTACCTAAGTCCATCTAGTGATACAAGTTTAAATCATTTGTACCTTGAGCTTTGATCTAATTTTCAAACTCCTGACTGCATTTCCCATTGCCAACTAACAAATCTGATTGCCTAATAAGCTGCTTCTCTCATCGATGCTTCTATCTCTCTAAAATCAATAAAGGAAGAAAAAAATACTAAAAAAAAAAAAGTATATTGGGAATATTTATGTAATGAATTAATTGTTGACACAGAGATGACTATGGAATGAAGGTTATTTCAACAACTAAAATTACCACATAATGAACAACTCATTAAATTTAACACAGTAATATTTAAGATGCACCCAGTACAAAGATATACCCAGTAAATATCTTTGTCCCAGCAAATAATGCTCATGACTGTCTTCTAGAATAGAGTAAGTTACTGTTGCTACTGACTTCATTTAATTGCATGAAGATATGATTAAATTGTTTATTTTACATGCCTGAATTGTGATCTAGCCATTTATCATAGAGAAAAACAAAAAACAAAACTTAAACAAGGGCTTTTGAAATCTACTTAAAATGAGTTAATTGTAATCATCGAGCTATTTCCCCTCTAAAAAACACTTAATCCTGGTGATGGGACACTGAAGTTACAATTAAAACAAAAAGCTACTTATCCAGGAAGAGCTTATTTACCTTGAAAAAGATCTCATATGAGTGATACATCACTTCATCTGGCACAGGACACTGCTCAATTAAGCAGATTAAATAAAAAGTCCCCACTGGCGATCTGCTGAACTCGTAGTGGCATCCTTCTTCCCAACCACCCAGTTTAACCTGAAGTCTATGTTCTGTCTCTTCTCTCACAGAGGAAGAGTGTGAGAGAAGGGGAGGAGTGGTGGAGAGATGGAGAGGAAGAGGGAGAACTCCATGGCTTCGAATTGATGTAATAGACACATTTCACATATTCTTTTATAAATTATAAAATACAACTACAAGCAAATCAAGTTTTAATTTTCTCACAGGAAAATGATAAAAAATGAATAAATCCAACAGCTCCAGGCTGAATCTTTCCTCGGATGCTTCATTTACATCAGGTCTTCACAATAAACCAACCACACAATGGAAGCAGCTGAATGCCTATGGAAAATGAAATGCCATCTCTTTAAAAATATCCTCAAAATGAGTGGTGTGTGGGAAGAATATCCAACCTTTTGTTCTTCCAAAAGGATAAATGTTGAAAAACACAGAAACTCAAAAAATACAGCGTCTTCTTCTTTCGAAATCATTTTTGGAATCACAGATTTTAACTATAAAATAAATAAGTCAGAGAGGATCTGTTTTTTTCCATAATAATTTAAAATTATTTTTTGCTTTATGTTCATCTTCCACAGATGATTTTTTTTTTTTTTTTTTATCCTCACCCGAGGACATTTTTCATTTTTTGTACAGACAGAGTGGGAGGGAGAGAGAGGAAGAGAGAGAGAGAGAAACATCGATGTGAAAGGGACACATCGAGTGGCTGCCACCCGCACGACCAACCAGGGCCGGGGACAAACTGCAACCAAGGTACATGCCCTTAGCGGGAACCGAACCCGGGTCTCTCTGGACCGCAGGTGGGCGCTCTAACCGCTGAGCCAAACCGGCCAGGGCACACAGATGATTTTTATAGACATTATAGTTAATGTGTATCTAAACCCATATCTCAATTCAGCATTTCCTTAAAAATGTATTTATTTAAGAATTCATATATTTTAGATTATTCATCTTTGTACTTTATATTATAGACTTCCAGGCAGTTTATTGAAAATTTTCATAATGCTATAATAAAATATAAACAAAATATAAAGATCAAGAAAGATATGCATCATGATAAATATTATTTTAGAAAAAAATTGTACATATATACCAATGTACAATTGTTACAGGTTGAATTGTATTTTCAAGGGAAGAAATAATTTTCCACGTTCAGTTAAAAAATAAATGTTAAGCCCTAGCCAGTATAGCTCAGAGGTTAGAGCATCAACCCATGAACCAATAAGTTTTGGGTTCGATTCAGGCCTAGGGCATGTACCTCGGTTGCGGTTCATCCCCGGCCCTGGTTGAGGTCATGTGGGAGGCAGCCACTCATCTGTCCCTTTCACACCAATGTTTCTCTCTCTCTCTGTCTCTCACTCTCTCTCTTCCCCCCTCTCCCTCCCACTCTATCTACTCTATCTGAACAAAAGTGGAAAAAATGTCCTTGAGTGAGGATAAAAATAAAATAAAATAATGCTAACATGTGGTGTAAAACGGGACACAGTGAGAGAGGTGATAGATACAATTGGCCAGGGCATCGCTCAGTGCACTTTGATGAAGGCGGAAGACACAGCAAGCACACGAGCTTCTCCTCAAGCCGTGGTGGGGATGCTTCGTTGAAAGGGACCTGTGAAGTCGGTGATGTCGGGGAATGCAGAGAATATGTGTTATTTAAAGTAAAAATAAAATAAAACAAAATAAAGTAAATCCCAAATACTGGCAGAGAGTAATATGCAAAATATTTATTAAATAATGATGGTGATGGACACTTTTGATGGGAAACACTTGGACAACCTGATGAATGGATACTGCATCTCCACAGGAAAGTGAAAATGTAGTGACATAAAGAATAAACAAAAATAATTATTAATGAACAATCTAGGTGTCCCCTCAGTATGCAGTGTATGTATCCAGAAATCCTTCAGTCCACCTACTTATTGTTGAGAAAACAGGTATGGAGAGATCCAGAATAATATTATGTGTTCACCACTAATTGTTTTAGAATTTTAACTGATGATCAAATTCATATATAGTGTTGGGTTTTTTATCATTTTTGGTTGCATAAATAATTCTTTATTGTATATAAGATGGTTGTTTTCAGATCAGATTTTTTATTAGAGAATATTCACAGACATTTCCCTCAGCTTCCCTAAATTTTAGACAGTTTCCTTTCTGACTAGAGTCCCCTGACTTTCTTTTTAGAAAATTTGCAATTTTAAATTCTTCCTTGAGGTGTACATTTTCTCCCAGCTTCTTGACAGTGTTATAAACTAAGAATGCCTTTCTCCCAAGCCCTGGGAACTATCCCTTTTAAGTGGACAATCAAGAAGGTAGAGCTCCTATCTCCCAGTCTCTGTGGGAGGATAGGCATCTATCTTTAATAAGGGCCAATTAACTAACAAAGCCTTGGCTCTATCATATTGACCAACCTCCCACCCACATCTCTGGGAGTCTTCCAATAGCTCACCACAGTGTTTAAAATTCTCTCACCTGTTGTTTCTGGGGAGTTGAGTTTAATCTCTCTTCCCTATTGCAAGAATCTTGAATCAAGTCTTGCCTATTTAAGTTCTCTAGTGCATTTTTCCTTGACAATATAATGCACATGTAACACACATGCACATGATTCATTTTGAAATTTCACATATCCTAAAAGAAAAAGGCTAAGTAAAAAACAGAAATCAATGATTTAAAAGCACATTTTCTCTCCACAACTTATTTTAAAAATGAGAGATATATGAAAATATAACAATTTAATCTTCATAATTGGTCAGGAGGACATTGGGCCGAGTTCCTCCTCCTCTGCTCTGATAGTCCATGACGGGCTTCTCTAGGAGGTTTGCCTGAATGGAAATTGAACAATGACTGTAATTTTTACAGATGGCCAAACCAAAAAAAAAGCATTTTCAGCTTTTCTGTCAAATAAAACAGGCATTCAAAGTCATCATCTAAACTAACAGAAAGAGGGTGTTGAAGAATGAGAAAAGAAACGAGAACCAAAATATAATACATAAAAATCTATTTCAGTGGAGCAATCCATCTTTTCTTTTTAATTTATTTTTTTACCTTTATTGTTGAAAGTATTACAGATGCTGCCTGTTTTCCCCCATTACCCCTTCCTTCTTGCTCCTACTTCCAATCCATCTTTTCTTAAACTTATAGAAGGCTGAAGTCAAGATCTGCATCTGCATTATTTACTTTGGGCCTAATTTGAACACCCATAGTTAAGTCACAATCATTAACGATGAGAAATCTGAATAGTTATTCAAAATTACCAAAAATCAATCAAATAGAAAATTTTAGAAATTCATGTTATAGAAAGTAGATGACTGTGTTTGAATTAAGTACTTACTCTCAATCTTTACTTTTAGAAGAGATAGAACTGATAGTAAATTTTGAAATTTCACAGTAACTTTTTACTGTGTAACTTTTTATTATTGAGTTCTGAAAGTAAATGTTTTTGTCTAAATTTTTGTCTTAAAAAAGTCCATGATGCCTCAAGTTTACAATGGTAGACCAAGCTTGTTTCCTTTCATGCCTGAGCCTTACTAACGTTACAATAAAGGAAAGACATTGATAAAGTCCATATTCATGAGGAAAATAAAGAGGAGCCAAGAGGCAGAGATTTCAAAAAGCTCCTTGAGGAGAGGGCATAATTAGCAGAGGCCAGGGCATGCAAAGGGTTAAAGCAGACAGCCTCTGCAAAGGCTCCTAGACACAGAAGGAAAAATACCATATGATCTTCTGATATATGGAATATAAAAATGTCACTCTTACAGCACCAGAGTGGAACAATGGATGCTGCACTGACATCCTTTCTTTCCCTTGGCTCCTTACCACCTCCCTTTACACCCCCTAAAGTCCTAAAGTCCTGAGTACTGGGAAACTAGCTATAGATTTGTTGTTCAAATAAAAATAAATAGGTTACGCTTCTTGTCCTGGTAGTGAAACTGACATATAAGTAACTTTATCCCATAAAACAACTTAAAGGTCATAGAAACTATTGGCTAGGTTGTATGTGACTCCCAATAGAATGGAAATCAAGTAACAAAAAAGAAAACAGCACTGGGATAAAAATTCTTAATTTTGTTGTTTTTTATTTCATGAACAGATATCAGAAAAATACCAACTATGTACATTTTAATTTAAAAATATGTAAACCATTTTGGAATGGTGCTAATGATCCTTTTATTTTATTACAAAAAAATAAAACAAGAACCAACTAAACACTCATAAGGAAGAGGCATTTGGTGATGCTAGCTTTTTTCTGTCTTTCATTGTAATATTCAGCATGGATAGTTTTCCACTGAATACTTTTACAAATTGAATCAATATGGAAGTTAAGACAGTTGTGGGTACAACCAGAAAGGAAACATTTAAAGACAAGGGAGGCTGGCTTTTGCTCCTGATATCTCATTACACCTTTGCCAATAGTGTTTCTCATCAAGGATTACTGACCTTAAATTTTGTAGCATTTCTAGGTTATGAAGCAAAGTAGCTTTCATATTTTTATACATTGCATTATATATGATGGAATCCACAAAGTTCGCTAAAGCCCCAAAGAAATATTTGTTCTTTGAGGACTTTTAGTTTTTTTCTTTGGCAATAAATAGATCTTTTGAG
Organism: Molossus molossus; assembly: GCF_014108415.1. Classification (NCBI taxonomy): domain Eukaryota; kingdom Metazoa; phylum Chordata; class Mammalia; order Chiroptera; family Molossidae; genus Molossus; species Molossus molossus. The sequence continues at coordinate 22,236,088 of NW_023425366.1, read as the reverse complement.
ATTTAACTCAGAAAGCTGGTTTTAGAAGTACTATCTAGTACTTATGGACTTACTAGTTATTCTCCAGTAAAACTATGTTTTGTGATCATTTATGTGGTTGCAAATTTCTGTAAACTGATGAAGTTATCTTTAAAATTACTTCAGTTTTTCTTATTTATATAGGCTCAATTGAAACATTTTTTCTCCCCTCCCATTGCATGATTAATAAAATGTTGAAAGCAAAAACAGTAACAGTAAAAATAATATTACAAATGTAAAATTATCTGAGAGGAACAAACAAAAGTAAAATCAATTCCTCTGAAAAATCAATCTTAAAATAAAGAGACTGAAAAAAGAATGTGATGTCTTGCAAAAATCAAGTTTTGGTTTCTCTTTCTTACAAAGATGTTTATTTTAAAATAGAGTGCTTTAAGAAACTGTTAATTTCTAACCTTATATTAAATTGTGGATTTTAAAGGGTCCAGCAATTGCTTTCTTTAGTCGTGAAGAGCGAAGTGAATTGCATGCTTCCTAGATCAGGATGCTGCTTGTGCATAACTGATAGTCTTCTACATGGTGCATAGAAGGGAAGGCTACTTGATATTCTGCTGGGTCAAGTGATATAAACAATGGTAACAGGATCATTTTGCCGTTTTTCAAATGTCAAATCATTTTGACTTTTGCATTTAAAAATTTAAAAAAAAAACCTCAAATTGACAAAAACCCATTTACTTTCAATTACTAGGCAGTTTTGATTGAAAAAGAATTTGAACAATAGCATTTGTCAATATTTTTATAACGTTAGCTTTTAGCTTAAAATGACTTTAATAAAAGCTGTCATATTTGGATATGTCAACATTCAAATAGAATTAAAGTGTTATAATTAGCAAAGTTGCCTAAAAGTTATAGATATATTAGAAAACGACCCCTCAGCCAGAAAAATTCATTCTTATTACCCACACATAGGCACACCCCTACTACTCAAATATCCCATTTTCCCTCCATCCACTCAATGGTGAGTATTTTAACCTAACAAATAATTATAATTTATTATAATTTAATTTAAGATAATTAAAATTATATAACTAATTTAAGCAAACTAATTCTGATTAAAGTCAGAGCTAGAGCTCTAAAGAGATAATCAATCTATAATTTTTTTCTTTAACCATAGGGAGTTGGAAAAAATTCTTCATCCTACTTTTCAGCCTGGTGGGGATTTCACATAAATGAGAGTCTCCAGAATATAAAGGCTATCTAATACATACAGACAAAAATTCACCTTTCAACTTTGAGTTAAGTGAGTCCTATAGAAAGATGAGAGGAGCAATTTTTTGCCAAAGGTAACTAAAGTCAAGAGGGAGTTAAATAGATAGGAAATGCAAGATTTCTAAATTGCATTGAGAGTACAAAATTTCAAGTTAGCAGCCTGCCAGGTTTGCACGAGAATTACAACTGTGTGAGCTTTTCTAAGCACTGGGCCTTAATCATTCCTTCAATTCTACCAAATGCTATCATGAATGAGAAATATTAAATATTTATCCCATAGAAGCATCTTTAGATGAAAGAAAACCTGAATGGATTAATCTTACTGATGAGCAAAAGGAAATACAGTGTTCTAAAATTCAAATCATAAGACAAAATATGCAGTGTAAAAAGACATTTCACCATTTTTATTTAAGTGTAGACAAGGGGAGATAATGCAAAAACATAAGCTCTGTGACCAAGTAGAAAACAAATTAAATTGACATGCAGTCTCTCCTAATAACCAATAAAACAAGCAAACAAACAGGTTGGCAACTTTCTGGGAATTGGCAACTCAGAGGGATTGATTTTCTTTGCTTTTATGAAAGTAAAAGGGATTAAAAAAATCAGACTATAGACATCAAAGAGAGAAACATTTCCACTTCTTCAACAGAGGAAAGATGAACCAGCTATTCATCCCTTCTTTAATGACTGAATAATCAAGGAACACCAGAAAAATGTCAAGATATGCAAGCAAAAAACTTGACCCTAGAAGAAAGGGAGATAATATGGGACACAGAATATGATTATTTCTTAAACCATTATGTTAAGAAATATTCCAGAAGAAATCTCAGAATTACAATAACAATGTCTTAGAGATTAAAGCATACATTTTTAAAACAATGAAAAGAAAACGAAAGTCAAAGAAATCTCCTAGAAAGCAGTCAAAGAACTGCATTTTGGGGCCAGGTTTCTAATAAAATGCAGCTAGAGAATATGGGCTTTCTCACATTCTTTTACCCAAAACTTAACGATTCAAAAACTGAATATCTCAAGTGATAAAACCACAGGCACTGTTTTTTGTTGTTTATAGGACATTGGTGGTCATAATAAAATTAGATGTTTAGGATTGTTGGAAAACATCTAGATGTAAATTTCACTGATACTATAAACACAAAAGGATATTGTCAAAATTTTAAAGGAGGAAAATTGGGTCAAAGATTAGGGAATTAAAAAAATTATCAAAAGTTCACACAATAACCAAAAAAGGTATTCACATGTACATTTTTAAAGTTACAGAGATTACAAATAAAATAATAGGATTGAATCACACACACACACACATATGTGTATATATATGTATATACGCACATATATTTATACATATACATATGAATATATATTTACACACAGGATAGAACAGAAGTAGGTTTACAGTTGTCTGTATGAAAATAATATAATAATTAATAAACAATAATACAAAAATAAACTCTATGTTTCAAGAGTACTCACAACTGTACACCTACTTTTGCCATAGCTTGTATATATATCTCAAAACTTATGGTGAAAGAACAAGAGATAGTAGAAAAAATTTAATAAATTGTTATATTTTCATAAGCAAGTATTAATTGATATTTTGGATATATATATCTACTTATATTGATAATATAGGTATACACATATATTCAAAACTTATGAAATTAATCACCAGTAAACCTTTAAAAAATAATTATTTTAAAATGTTTTGGGAATGAACTCTGTATATATTTATGTTAGTTTTTATTAATTCATTTACTTCAATGATGAAAGTTTTACCAGTTAACCAGACGCTAAGGATTCAGACGTGACGGAGACAAACCGCCACCTTCTGAGAGCCCTTGAGAATCAGAAAACTAGATGTGGTAGCAGAAAAGGAGGATGCAGGGTCTGCATGAGGTTTGGGGTGAGCACAGGGCAGGGAGCTCCCCCACCTCAGTCTGGCCAGGTCAACAGTGGCTGGTTCATGGCTAGTTTAGCCCAGAAGCCCCACAGAGTTTACGCCTGATTCAAGGGCACAAGGCATGCTCAGGGAGTGCAGCTAGAGGTGATCTGGCCATCCCAGATTTCACTGGGGCTCTAGGGAAAGCCTGGAGCCAGCCAGCCCTTCCGGTTCTGTGTGCTTCTGGGTCCTTCCTATAAAAGGTCCGCAGAGTCTTTCTCACTCTGCAGCACAGGACGAGACTACAGCCGTTCACCACGAAGCCAGTGGCACTGTTACATGGACCTTGACCTACCTACCTTAGTCTTTAGTAATAGCTCCCTTCTTGAATAACACAAACCAGTGGGAAGTAGAACTCGTAACTCTCACCTCTGTGCAACTCTCACCTTGAAGCAACTGGTCTTACAGTTTCATTGGCAGTGAGGTTTCACGCACACACTCGGGCCAGGTGCCTAATTTCAAATCCAGCTGGGCTGTGACCTCGGATGGGAACCTGGGCAAGGTCACAGCTCTGTGCGTGAGTTTCCTCATCCTAAACTAGAACAACGATAATCCCAACTTCATAGAGTTGTGGAGAGAACTAAGTGAATTAACATTTTTAAGTGTTTAGAAAAGAGCCCAGCATGTACCCAGTGCTGGGTAAGTGTGTGGATTTAAAAGGAAAGAACCTTAAGTACCTTCTTGGTGGATTTCACAAGCCCTTCATTTTGCATTTCACAACCAAGCCCTGTCTCCTTGGAATCTAACCATAGCTCTGCTTCCCAAGCGTGAGACAGGCAGATCTGCACCAAGAGAAGAGAAAGCAACCCCCAGACCCAGATGGGGAAACCCAGCCTCCTCCTCAACACTCACTCAGGTGTTCCAAGTCCGGAGCCTCCAAAGCCCACTTCAAATTCAAGTGAGTTTAGGTCACCGGTGGCTCTGAAGTCTCCTTTGGGTGGTTCATCACTGTTAGCAGGGGTGAGGCAGAGGGAGCATATTGCCTTCCCAGCCTCCTCCGTTTCCGCTCTTCTTGCCTACCTCTCCATCACTTCCTCTCTGAAGGCACAGAAGACCAAAAAACACTGCCAAGTGCAGGAGGAGAAAGCCCCGGAATTCTGCGACTTCACAGACTGGCTTTCTTCCTGGTAACTGGGATGTCGTGCCTGCCCTCTCTGGCCCAGCAGATGCTGGGGGCCTGAGGGGCCTGCCGCATGGATTCCATCACACATGCCCACCTGTCTGTGCCCACAGCCTCCCTGCCACCCACTCAGCCCGTCTCAGCCAAGCCTCTGGAACTGCCTTTCATCTTTGTAGCTGAGGTCCACTCTCTGTCAGCTGGCTCCTGGCAAAGAAGCAGCAGGAGAGGCCCTGCTGTTTCCTTAGGCAATGCTGCTCCCCACTCCTGGGCAAAACTGGGGGGTGGTATTTAATACACCTGCCTCTTCTCCCCGTGTCTTCTAAACTGCCTGCATTTGGGAGTTGAGTTAGGTTGGGTCCGGTCTGCAGGTGATCAGCGTAAGCAGTGCTCTGACTATCCTAAGAAAACTTGCCCTATTGAACAGAGGGTGCATTTAGTTTTGACTCCTGCGTGCTCCACTGGCACATTTTATCACGATGTCACTGTGAAAGGTGATTTGTGATGGGTTCTCCCCTCCAGAGACACCTCCACCGTCTGTGTCCTCGGTCCCTCCCCAGTCCAGCCATAGTATTTGCACAAGTCTGCTGCCATACGAGGCTTGTGAGACTAAAAGTTTACACAAATTTCCAGGCAGAAGTTTGGCAGGATATATAGAAGACGTAAAAATGTTGGTACTCTTTAACCCAGAATTTTACTTCTGGAAATCTGTTCAAAGGAAATAATTGGGAACATGAAAAGGACAGATGCACGAGGACGTGCATCGCAATGGTGTTTGTTGGTGTTGTAACAGGAAATCTCAGGCCGTCCGCAGGGCCCATCTCTGGTGATGGTTATGTAGACAAGTATGTAGCCATTAGAAAATGATGTCTATGGAATTTCAATGACTTGAGAAAACACCGGACATAATAAAAGAGCATGGTACAAATTGGAAAGAAAGAAGAAAGAAAGAAAGAAAGAAAGAAAGAAAGAAAGAAAGAAAGAAAGAAAGAAAGAAAGAAAGAAAGAAAGAAAGAAAGAAAGAAAGAAAGAAAGAGGAAGGAAGGAAGGAGGAGGGAAGGAAGGAAGGAAGAAAGGGAAGGAAAGAAAGAAGAAAGAAAGGAAGGAAGGAAGGAAGGAAGGAAGGAAGGAAGGAAGGAAGGAAGGAAGGAAGGAAGGAAGGAAAGGAAAGAAAGGTTTACCAGTTAACTTCGGAAATCAGTTGTGCTCCAAAATGTAAATGATCTGCTTTCATTTATTACCCAAGACATGTTGCTTTTCTTATTTGCTTTGGAAAAGAAAGATAAGAAGGAAAGGTCACATTTAAAGAGCCCCTATTGTGTGTAAAACCCTCTTCTAGTATTTGTGTATGCTTATCACTCAAGTGTGACCACACCTGGTTTATTACATTAGTGCTAACAACAGGCACAACAAGGACAGGAAGCTGGTTAGTTTGGTCTGTATTCTCCCACTTTTCTCTACATTTTAATATCTTTAGTGATTCTGAAACTAATATTCTTAGTTATTTCAGGTGTATCCTAAATTACAAATCATTTTCTATCATAACACAAAAACAGCAACAATCTAGAAGCAACAAGTAAAAATGGAACTAAAAAAATACAAAATAGCCCTGGCCGGTTTGGCTCAGCAGTTAGAGCATCGGCCTGTGGTCCAGAGAGACCTGGGCTCAGTTCCCACTAAGGACACTTTACCTCGGTTGCAGTTTGTCCCCAGCCTGGTTGGGTCGTGCGGGTAGCAACCACTCGATGTGTCCCTTTCATGTTGATGTTTCTCTCTCTCTCACTCATTCTCTCTCACTCTCCTTCCCACTCTATCTGAAGAAAAAATGGGAAAATGTCTTTGGGTAAGGATTAAAAAAACAAACAAAATATATCAGGAAAAGTTGAGATCTTGGGTCACCATGAATGACTGTTTTGAAAAATAAGATGTAGTACATATATGCAAGCTAAGTGTTTGCAAGAGTTGTATGATTCTTTCGAATAGAGATGTAAGCATCCAGGGATTGTATGTATAGAAAGAAATACTAACTCAGTCTGCACTTCAAGCATCCTTGTGCTTAGACTTTGGCTAGAGTTGCTTCAAAGTCTTTCCAGAAATGAAGACAAATCCTCTCCCCTTTGACGGGACATTTAATTTTATTTATTAAATAATAAATGTGTCTGCACCCAAATTCAATAATTCCGAAGTAATATAGGCAACCGAAAGGTATATAAAACACTATGACAAATATTTTTAAATAGGTTAAAGAGGAAAATTAAATGTTAAGAGCACACTGGGTCCTAGTAACATATTGTAACTAAATAATACATACTTGAAACTTTAATAACTTAACTATGACATCTCTCAGAAGCACTAGTGCAGGAAAATGCCATGTCATATCCTATTATGCCCTGCAATCCTAACTTACAGAGCAAAATCGAAGTGCTGAAAGGTACTGGTGTATATGCAGAAAAAAAATGTGATTTTTTTTCTTAACATGTAATATTTAAAAACCTAGTAGTAGAACAATATTTTTATTTCTTGAAAATTTATTTGACAGAAATATACCAGTATTAAGCGATTAAATTAAAGGGATTCTCTCTTCTCATTACTTAAATACAATGAGAAAACCCCACACATTTCATTTCTTGCACAAAATAATTTGGTGGAATATAGTTTTGTATGCAGGGATCCTTTTTCCTCCAATTCCTTTCCCTGGGGATTAAATTATTTTTCACATAGTAACAAGGTTTTCAAATCCTCTCTCATTTTAAAATGCTATAAAAAGCAAGTCTTGTTATATTGGATTTGTAGATGTCTCAGATTAACATTGATTCCTTTTATACATAGGTATATATAAAAAGACATCCATTTTTTTATCAATTGATGTGTGAGGGCTAAAACTCAGAATTTCCTTCTTCGATTTCTAATTCTAAATACATTCATTACCTCACTTATTCTGAAGAATAAAACTAGATTAAGAAATAGTATTCTATTTTATTGGCTGCACTAATAAACAGACCATTAGAAACATCCAGAAACAGACCCACATGTTATCCTCATTCATCTCTCGGAGACACTGTAGGTGAGCCCCCGTTTTACATCCTCAGGATTGTAGGCATTAATCTGGTTTACTTCACCATCAAGTGACTCCACGTGGTTTTGAGAACAAAATGCTTTGTATTTAAAAACACTGAGAATACAAAATGATTATGTTCACTTTGAGTCAGTGCAAAATGTCTCTCTCCAAGATTCATGAAAGGTCTTATTTCCCTGATGTAAGAAATTGTTTAAATGTGCAGTAGTGGTGAACATGGTGCTAACGAGCTAGATACTCCTGCAGAAGCCACTGAAAGCTCTGTTATTAGTCTTCTAACGCAATACCTAGAGTTGTCTTCAGAACTTTATTTAAATATTTTTTGCAACATTCTCCTCTTACTAATTAGTGCATTTATATACCTAGAGACAGGTGGGTATGGCTTTATATTTTATATATTTCTAATTTTTGTAATCCAGTTTCCAGGTGTCAAAAACTTCTTGAGTGTTTCAAGGCAAAACCTGAATGGTGTAAATTCAGTTTTCAAGGGGATTTCCAAAATTAAACAAATTACACTCGATTAAAGTTATGGAATATTTGGAATCGAACTGCTCAAGTCTGAATAACGTGAAACAACTGTTTAAAGAAGAAAGAAAACAGACATGGAATAACAAGCAGAATAAGGTGTGACTAGTGTGTATTAACTTACACTGACTTTCTGAAAGAAAGAAATCACCTCTAAAACTGCAAATTTTGGTGTCAATTATTCAGGTGCATTTTAGTGGTAACATGCTACAGTTTCATCTGACTGGACTGAGTATTTTGCTCTATATATGCGATACACCAGGCTATTTATTTTGTCTTCAATTGTTCATGTTTATTCCTTAAGCTCTTTGATGAACAAAGCATTAGATAAACTCCTCAAATCTGGGGATTATGTCTCATCTCCCAGAAATCCACAGCGTGCACTTGCTGTGCTGGGCCGTGGAGGATCGATATGTGTTTTAAGACCCACCGTTGCCCCTCTAAGCCACTGAGATAGAGTTGCCCTTCCAAAGAAACGAGGTCCCCCGCCAAGGGTCACACAAAGTGGTCCTGGGTAGTGCTGACTCTCCATGAAGTGTGGGGACTTTTTCACTGGGGTCTTGTTGGGGAATGATATTTGATAAAGGCTGATAAGCTCTACCTTCACTTCTTCCTCTGGTTACCTTCTCAGAATCACGAAGAATCTTGGAGGCTGACTATTCCCAGCGTAGTATCCCTCACAGAGGAAGGGCAAAGTCTAAGACAGAGGTCCCAGGAAAACTTGCTTAATTACTCTTTCCTACTTCATCACATAGAAAGCCATGTAGGCAGGAATAAGGTCTCCTGGAACAGGAAACCATATCGACAAAATAGAACGTTAATTAGGAAGATCAACTACATTACAAAGCCTTCTCATTTTTCCTGTAGTACATTTTTGTAACATTAGTTCCTATTCCAACTTTAGGTAACAGACAGTATCCTCCACTTGACCTCACATTGGTTCTGGCTCAACCAGGGAGCTCCCTTCTGAATTTTTATTTTTCATTTAATAACACGTTCCCTTAAATCATTATTATGATCATGAGTGTTGTCTTTTTCTGCATGGGCTATTAAAAATATAACAAATATTGTGGGTTAAGTATATTTGAAGAACTTTTGTTTTTAAAATATTTTAACATATATAAGAATATATATGTATATATGTATATATATATGTGTGTATATATGTATATATATGTATATGAATATAGATAGATAGATAGATAGATAGATAGATAGATAGATAGATAGATAATAGATAGATAGATAGATATTAAACTACAGGCCAGCTCTCCCAGGGCAGAGGGGGAAAGGGACAGAAAACGGAATGTAGAACTGGAGAGCCCTATCCTTGTTGGTGTGGGGACCTTTGCTTCACCATATGACACAGCCACATTTTATTCCTTTATTTCCTGAAATTTAGTGAAATATTTCCCACCATCCTTTCCTGACTCCCTCCTTCCTCTGCCTCCTCTTTTACATTCGTCCATAAATGTAAGCGGGTTGCCTCTTGTGCACTCTGAAGTGGGGATATAAGCAGAACTGATGCTCAGCCAGTGCATGTCTGTGTGGCTTTGAAAATGACTTCTTTACATTTTGGCAAACAATCACTGTCCAGCAACCTCCAAAGCCCTCATCCCAATTACTGTTCTCCTAGGGACCTCTCCCATGTCCACCATGCAGAAACGGGACTGAAACCGCAATGCCTGTCACCATTGGACTGTCATGGGCTCAGCTTCAGTGCTGCAGCTGGTTGTGAGACAGCCCTGTTCAGCCAGCCACCCATTACGAGTTCCCACCAGCTGGCTTCTGGGCTCCACCCCTGGCTCCCTCCCCAGAGCTCGGAGAGCTAAGCCGGGCACACTCATCCTGTTCAGAGGGGCTAAGACCATGAAGAGTAGGAGGAAGAGAAGGCAACCTGCATGTTGGTGTTAGGTCCCCAAATGACTATTCTCGCCAGTTTTAGATATTCTGAATAGCAAACCAGGAAGTTAGATTAAGTAAGAGATATGTAGTGTCCTCCGAGGAGTAGAGAAATAAGCTAAAATTCAATGGCTCTACTGTTGTGTTCAATGGAGTTGTGTGCATTAAGTGGGATCCTTAACTTGGCCTTGGCAGTTAAAGAAACCGCATCAGAGGAAATGTCCCTTAAGAGGTACAGCCAAGAAAATTAGGCTGAGCTATGGAGAGGGCAGAGGGGACAGACATCCTGTGCAGACTCCCAGCTTGTTCAGGGTCCTGATGGTTTGGGGGAATATAAATACTTCAATGAGGGGAGCACTGAAATTGAGAGAGGGTGGGGTGAAAGTGAGAACTGGGAGAATAGAAATCATAGCATCATGTGTGCCAAGGTGAAGATAGTTTCTAAACTTCTCCTCAGCCCAGCAGTTTGTTCTCTGAAACTGAAACCTGATCAAGTCCCCTAAATTCTTAAAAAACTGTTCCAGTCACTCCTCATATCCCAAGAAGCAAATTCAAGCTTCTATGTGTATTTTACCAGACTCATATTTACAAAATGGTACTCATTTTATTTATTTTTTTTATTGTGGAAAGATTGCTTCTCTTTCTACCTATCATAACATTTGAATGGCGATATACTATGGTAACTAAGAGCATTGGCCGTGGAGCCACGAAGCCTCGGAGGATTCTGGGTTGTGCCTCCGATTAGTTCTGTGATATAAAAGTTATTCAACCATTCAGCCCTTATCTGTAAGACATGGATAATCATAGGAATGCAAAGTGTGTAGGAGCTTGCCTGACCCAGAGCAAGCACTCAGTACATGTCAGCAACCAATGATTTTACTTAAATTATAATCCTGACACCCAGAAAATGGTCATGGTTACAAGAAAAAGCCATACGCGCGCACAAGCGCGCGCGCGCACACACACACACACACACACACACACACACACACACACACACACACACACATTTCTGAATAACTGCTTGATTTTAGAATATCTTGTTCCAGGTATTATATAGTATGGACAGCCTGCAAGCCAGAAAGTTATAAGGGCTTAATTTAAAGTTATCTCAGCCAAGCAAATTAACCTATTTTAATAACTTCCTCCATCAGGGTAATAAACCCGAAGCAGTTCAGAATGTGTAGGCTGGGCTGGGGAGGCAGCCCAGAAGGACACTGGATAAAGGGTAAACAATTCCAAAGATTATAAGCAGTTAATGGAATGGTAAGGCTAAGATTATATCTTTAATTTAAAAGGACACCAAGAAATAATTTAGGCAAATTAGATAGTTAATACTATAGGTAATAAAAGCATATTGAATTACTGATATTATTTCAAGTTCTTTTTTTTTTTTCCTTCCAGAACTGTCTTTACAATGTTTATCAAAGCATGTAGCTGTATTTATAATAATTAGTTGCAAGACCTAAAATTTCTTTTACTGTCGAGAAAACCTGATAGCCTCACTACCTGGAAGGAAAAACTAACCTAAACTACACCTTTACTACGTAGTCCCAAATTAAATGCTGTAAACGCTTTAGTATGCTCAGTCTCACAAGAGACACAACTCCAACCTCGTTTAAAAGCCTTCTCATTTAAAAAAACCCAGCAAGAAGTTGAGTCATGAATTGTTTGGCCTGGTATTAGGAAAACTGAATAGTCTATCAGATTTTCTCATTACCTGTATTCTTCATGATCTTTACATATTTCTCTTTAAATGGAGGTTTTCTATCAGTTTCTTATTATTTATATCTAATAAAGGCCGAATATGCAAAAAAAAAAAAAAAAAAAATTAAAGGAAAAGCTTCAACAGCCATAGCCATATTATCAATGCTTTCCCTTAGCGTTGTTTTTCATACATCTTTATCTTACAATTGCTCATTGCAGAAGGGATATCAAAATTGCACCTTTTTAGTCTGTGTTACTTTTTCTAAAATCCTAGTATAAACTACTAATTTTGTATTTAATGGAACTGGAGGTGGTGGTGTCATGTTCTCAGGACCGAAGAACAAATTAGTAATTAAGCTGGTGTTATGCTTTATGTTGTACAACTTAGATTGTGTGTAAGCATGCATAAAATAAATCTCAGTATTTTATAGTATACGGTTACAGATTATAAATATGCCCAAAGGCTCAGCAAAGGTTTTCTGACTATAGATAAATAAATAAACCAGTTTTCTCTGCTTTTTCAGAATATCAAAATCTCTCCTTTCTAATGTCCCTGGATTCATGTGAGTTCAGAAGCAGACTGGAACATGTTAGCTATTTCTGGTTTTCCTTCCTGTTCTCCTTTTCCTTTTATTTTATTTTATTTACATATTTTGACTAGAAATAATGCCTGAATACACATTTCTCCAGAAGAGAAATTAAACTTCTGTTTAAATTTTTTTTTTTTTTTTTATCCTCACCGGAGGACATTTTTTGTTCAGATAGAGTGGGAGGGAGAGAGAGAAAGAGAGAGAGAGAGAGAAACATCAATGTGAAAGGAACACATCGAGTGGCTGCCACCCGCACGACCGACCAGGGCCGGGGACAAACTGCAACCGAGGTACATGCCCTTAGCGGGAACCGAACCCGGGTCTCTTGGGACCGCAGGCTGATGGTCTAACTGCTGAGCCAAACCGGCCAGGGCACTGCTGTTTAATTTTTAATTAAATGTATTGGGGTGATACTATTTAATAAAATATATAGGTTTCAAGTATATATTTCCATGATACATGATCTGTATATTGCATTGTGTGCTCCTCACCCAAAGTCAAATCATCCTCCATCATATAGAAGGAAACATAGGTACTGAATTTAAGATCTTGATCTTAGAGAAGATTTTATGAATTTGACCCAAAAGGCAAGGGAAGTAAAGGAAAAAATAAATAAGTGGAACTATATCAAACTAAAAAGCTTCTGCAGAGCAAAAGAAACCACCAACAAAACAAAAATACAACCAACTAAGTGGGAGAGGATATTTGAAAACAACTTTGACATGGGGTCAATATCCAAAATGTATAGCCCTGGCCGGTTTGGCTCAGAGGTTAGAGCGTTGCCCTGCGGTCCAGAGAGGCCAGGGTTCGTTTCCCACTAAGGGCATGTACCTTGGTTGCAGTTTGTCCCCGGCCCTGGTTGGGTCGTGCGGGTGACAACCATTTGATGTGTACCTTTCACATAGATGTTTCTCTCTCTCTCTCTCTCTCTCTCTCTCTCTCTCTCTCTCTTTCTCTCTCTCTCTCCCCTTTCCCTTCTATCTGAACAAAAAACTGGAAAAATGTCCTCGGGTGAGGATAAAAAAAATATATCCAAAATGTATAAAGAATTCATACAACTCAACATCAAACAAACAATCCAATTAAAAAATGGGCAGAGGACCTGAACAGACACTTCTCCCAAGACGTACAAATGGCCGACAGATATTTGAAAAGATGCTCAACTTCTCTAGCTACTGGGGAAATGCAAATCCAATCTACAATAAGAAACTACCATTTAAGTTGATTTTATTTGATCATTTTTGTCTTTAATTGCTCCTTCTCTTGTGTTGCTGTGTTTTAGGTTCAGAGTTCATTTAGTGAAATCATAGTGTTGCTTTCCCATGGTGAGTACCTTTTAAATAAAACAATTTAACCAAAAACTGCTTTCTGAGCAATCACATTTATCTCAGCATGCATTCTATTTCTAGTTTGGACAATTAGAAAAATAAAAAAAAGCTCTAGACATTCTATCACTTGTACAAACTATATTGCTTAACATTAACATTAAAACCTCCAAAGCTTATCTTCATATAAAGTATTTCAATAACTATGTACAGTTTATAGTTAGGATGTTCATCTAATTCGTAGCAGAGAGTTTATGGATAGTGGTTCCCTTATGCCTCCCTGGGTGACACAGTCTCTAGTTCAAAGATAAATAAAAAAGGATATGCCCTGGCCGGTTTGGCTCAGCGGTTAGAGCGTTGGCCTGCGGTCCTGAGAGACCCGGGTTCGGTTCCCGCTGAGGGCACGTACTTCGGTTGCAGTTTGTCCCCGGCCCTGGTTGGTCGTGCGGGTGGCGGCCGCTCGATGTGTTCCTTTCACATCGATGTTTCTCTCTCTCTCTCTGTTCCTCTCTCTCCCTCCCACTCTACCTGAACAAAAAATGGAAAAATGTCCTCGGGTGAGGATAAAAAAAAAAAAAAAAAAAGGATAACAATGCATCTGTTCATATATGTCAGACACTATGAGGTCAACACCTGACTTCCTGGGAAGAAATCATTTTTGTTTTGATATAGTGTCCTTTCTGCTTTTTAGTCTTAAAATATTGTTTCTTTTATGAAATAACTGTGGTAATAGCAGTTGCCTCGTCAATATGTGTTATGTTGGATTAGCCATATAAAAATATTTTCATTATTATTTACGATTTACATATGTATCAAAGAAATTCCTTTATTTATGTATTTTGCTGTCTAAGGAAAACTCAAGATCTGGGAGACATGATTCAAAGATTGGACTGGAAATATATTGATTATATTTCTAAGTTTTCTTACTAAATGCATAGGTAAGAAAAAAAAAAAAGGTTTAGCCTGACATTTTTCTATTAATACATGGGAGAAGAAAAAAGTTTTTAGCAAGTTTCTCTCCTAAACTCTCCTACATCTTAAAAAAAATTTTTTTTCTCGATCATTGGAACTCAGTAAATTTTATGAGAACAAGACTGGTTGGTGTTTATGAGGCAATAACTAAAATGGGAAAATATCCTAGATAAATTATAATATTTTATGTGACACAATGTTAAAGTCAACCAATGTAGATAACGTGCTAAATGCTATGTTAAAGAATGGGAGGGATAATAGAAACCTGAGATTTCAGGCCATGCAGACTGGTAAACTAAGTGAAAGATGAAGATAAATATAAAGAGAAGAGATAATGGCTTCATTTTTAAATTAATTTATATATATTGTTTGAGGAGTTAACAAAATGTGCCATTGAGGATGACTAGCAATGTGACCTGCAAAGGTATATCATAAATGACAGAGACCTAGGCCTGAGTACCAATTGACTTTAACTTGGATAGGTAAAGGGTTGAAGTTATGACATGAGTTATAGCAGAGAATAATTTAGTTAGAAGAAGAGTCACTAAGACTCCTTCTTGGAAAAAATCATTTATCAGGGATGGAAAGAATAAGAACTAAACAATAATATGGGCAAGAGGGTATACAAGAGATTTAATTATAATGAACCATCTGGTCAACTTATCACCAATCTATGAGTCTGCCCAAATCTTACACATGTTCTCCGTTTTCATTTCTATCACTTCTATCAGGGTGTTAACTGTCCCTGTCCACACAGACGCTCAGTTCTTTAATTTGTGCACTGGATTACATTCCTTCTGACTTTCTTTAATAAACCCTGCTCCTACAATTATTCCCTTTTTCTGTTGCATTGTCATTCTCCCCCATTTCTATAAGATCACTCTCATCAGCACACAACCATGCCATCACACTCCGAATTCCAAAAGAAAAAATATGTTTACTTGCTCTAAATACCCTGTGGTAGATTGCATTATAATTTTCATATAATACTTCAGTATATCCTGTAGATTGGATGTGTATTTCCAAGCCCTGTTCATATTAGGCTTAGCCACAGGACTTTGCTTACTGGGATGTCAATGGATATGACATAAGCAGAGATTTAAATTTTAATCTACCATTTCTTTGCTCTTTTGAATTCCTATAATATGCCTTGAGAAGCACAGGACATATCGTAGGTGCTGGACTTTAAACTGACTCTAAAATGAAGACAAGAGGAACAAAAAACTGAACCCGACTGGAGGCTTGAAGTCTCAACAGGTCAATACAAATTCAGCATAAATTAGTCAAACACAACCAATAGGTAGACAAGAGAGCATAAAAAATAAATGCTTGGTATTGTAATCCAGGCTGGTTTGGCTCACTGGTTAGAGCTTTGGCCCGCAGACCCAAGAGTCGTGGATTTGATTTTGTTCAAGGGCACGTACCTTGGTTGCGGTTCCATCCCTGGCACTGGTTGGGGTCTTGCGGGAGGCAAGCAGTTGGTATGTCTCTCTCACATCAATGTTTATCTCTCTATTTCTCTCTCTCTCCCACACAAACACTCTATCTAAAGAAAAATAGAAAAATATCCTTGGGTGAGGATTTACAAAAAACAAACAAACAAAGTTATCTTTTCTTGCTGCTACTTCTTTACATTCCTTTTATCTTATGGATTGTATTTATATCATTCTACAAAACTACTAATGTTCAGGTCATCAATGACCTGACAAATCCTATGATCCCTAATTAGCTCTCTTCCAATGCATTTAACAGAATAGTATACTCCCTCCTTAAAATGCTTGGCTTCCAGGACACTCCTTTACTTACTATTCTCCTGCTTCACTATCACTAATTTCATTCTCTTTCTTCCTTTTCCAGATATCTCAACATCTCAAAATTTGGTTCTTGACTTTGTTCTCCTCTCCATACATACCCACATTTATCTATTCTATATAACTCTACCCTAGATGACTTGACTTGATCTCATTAGATTACTTACCAGATTTTTATATCTAACCCATGACTCTCCTTTGGTTTCTAACTCACTATTAGATTCTAGCTTTAGTTGAGATTCTAAAAGACATTTCAAATTCACCATGCCATTCATTAATTAGGACAAATGCACCATACAAATGTAGGATGTGAATACGTGGGTAATGGAGTCTAGTGTATATGGTAACTTTGTACAATTTTTACTACTTTCTGAAAATCCCACACTGTTATAATTTTTTAAAAAATGAGTTACCTCTTCATGAGGCATTTAAATAATAATTTAATTAATATTTAACACTGGCCGTGAAGGCAGTTAACATTATATTTAAGGTAGCCGAATAGGTCATCTCCTTAAATATTTACTCTTTTTATCTTTTAAATGACTGGATATGAAGATCATGAGCCTCAGAAAATAGAAGCAGAAAAGAAAAAACAACAACAACAACAAATCTTTATACATCTAATACATCTAAATAGGTGGGAATTATACAAGGGTGCAAGAAATTACCATTTAATAGATCCTGTGAATTTAAAAAGACATTTACATTTTAGAACTTTTATAGATTTATAATTTTCTTTCACAAAATATGCAAATATTTTATATAAAACTGATTACAAAGTTGAAATTGCTAAGCACTGCATTATATAGATACTTTAGTGATTTTTAACAATTCCAAAATAAACGATAGAGTAATCCTTAAAATTTATTAAAAATAGTAAAAATTATAAATTTCTATCAGATTTACTTATATAACACACATGCTTATTAAATTATTGTGACTTTCATTCTAGAAACCATACACTAGCTAAGATGCAACCTAAATGTCCATCAATAGGCAACTGGATAAAAAAATATGGTACATATACACAATTGAATATTACTCAGCTCTTTACCTTTTAGTAGCGATTAAACACCCCTTTAATTTCAGTGCAACATCTGCATGTTTTCAGTGTATTAACTTCAAAAAGGACCTATTTTCAGTTCTGTTCTATTGCATAGTCTGTGTTTTCTCCTCTGTTCTTTCTCTCAATTTCATCTAAGTGTCCCTATTGTCTCATACATTTCTCTTGACACTAAAGCTATGTACTGTATTCTGTTGGTGGCCTTTCCTGAGGGTAATTGTAAAATCTGTCTTTTTCCAATTATGAGAGGTGTTCTATAAATTCTTTGGGGTATATTTGTCTTGAGATGTGTG
Source organism: Molossus molossus (assembly GCF_014108415.1). Lineage (NCBI taxonomy): Eukaryota > Metazoa > Chordata > Mammalia > Chiroptera > Molossidae > Molossus > Molossus molossus. The sequence goes on along the minus strand of NW_023425366.1, from coordinate 22,218,508 downwards.
CCCATAACTCCCATTAATGTTGCCCATTTAAACTTGATCTAATGCTTTCCTTTTCTCTCTAAGTGAATCCAGCCTAGTGTTAATGCAGTTTTGTTTATAATCTTTAAATCCCTCTTTCCTACATGCAGTCTCTCCCAAATACTTTGCATGGAGGTCATTTATGAAGTTGTACATCACAAACTAATATGAGGCCAACTACTTTTCTTGAAAGGTAAAATACTATTACTTCTTTTTCAGATGCGATACTGCCAATATATAAAATACCATATTTAACCATGGTCGACTGAGAAAGAGTAATTTTGAACTGAAACAAACTTAGCTGTAAAAATAACTTGCTTAGATTTATCAATGAAACAAGGACCCATGGGAATTAATGTTACACAAGTTATGTCCTAGACAATATTAAAAAATGACACACTCCTCATTTTAAAGTTGAGACTATATTACTGGTCTGTAATTGTATTTGTTACTGTGAATATGTAATGAGATTCTTTTTAATACATGTATTAAAAATGTAGGCAATCTCGAATGTGGGCAATCTGTGAAAAGTCCCTGATTTCATAACATTTTCTTCAACTTTCATTTTTCAGCTTTCAAAATGCCTCATCAAATCCACGTTGTTAACTTATTCAATACCCTAGTTTTCAGAACACACCCCCCCATCATGACAATTTCAGCTCTATTCCAATTGAGTTTTCTATAATATGCATAAAAAACTGTCATCACTCAGATTTACAGTTTTTAAGAAGTGGATATTGTGTTATAGCCTCTTTACTTCCCTATGGCTGTTTTTTCTGGTTTATTGAGAAATAATTGATGTACACCGCTGTATAAGTTAAAGGTATACAGCACGATAGGTTGACTTAAATCCATTGTGAAATAATTATCACAATAAGTTCAGCTAACATCTATCTTATCATATAGATACAAAAAAAAAAAAAAGGAAAAAGAAGAAAAAGGAAAGAGGGAAGTCCCCCTTAAGATGATACTTCCCTGTCATTATCTTCGTAGTTAACCCTGTTGATGAACCCATGAACTGGTTCCCCCAGTGTATCACCCATTGAAATTTCATTCCACAAGGTATTTAGCTTGAATATTGTTCCCATGAGTTTTAATTCATTTGTTATTCTAACTTTTTACCACAATTATTTATTTCTCAGATTTAGCTCCAGGTAGCACTATTAAGAAAAATATTCACAGAAAAACTCTATTACAAACAAGGTTTCTAGCTTTCTCTGGTAACTCCATTATATTTATGGAGGTTTAACAAAATTATTCCTGATCAACATATCTAGGCTTTTTTCTACTCCCCACCTCATTGTATGCAACCTTAAGCATCTAATCCCATTGGCCTTGTTTTCAATACATCACCTTACCCTCCTCTTCACCAAAGTAAACACAAGAATGCTTTCTTCTTTCTTCTCTTTTATCCGAAAGTAATTTCCATTTTCACTTCTGTCTTTCCTTGAGGCTCAGATGAAACTACCCCCTACCCTTTCTAAAACTGAGATCTTCTGTCTCCTCCAGAATCATATGCAATTTAGTTTACTTCTCTACTGTGGCTTTAATCTTTTACTATCTCTCCTCCTCCTTCACTTCCTTCTCCTCTTCCATAAATTCATAACAAAAATGTCAACACAAACTTTTCTACTATACCTTCCTTACGTATCACCCCACACACTGCTTTCCTTTGTGTGCCAGACTTATTCTACAAAGATGATTTGTTCTTTACTGGCTTTATTTTCTAACCCCCATTTTTTCTAAAATCATTGCAGTCTCATCATTTTATAATTCTTGAAAATAGTGTTGATGTTTTACATGCAAGATCCGGCAATCTTTTATTGACCCTCACTTTGCTTAAACTGTACTCTATGTTTGTGGTATATTTATTTATTTATTTATTTATTTTACTTTCAATATTATTTTTATTGGTTTCAGGTGTACAATATAAGGGATAGACAATTATATACTTTACAAAGTAGTTCCTCTGATATTTCCAGTACCTACCTGGCACCATACACAGTCATTACAATGTTATTGACTATATTTCCTACGCTGTACTTAACATCCCTGTGACTATCAACTCGTACTTTTTAATCCCTTCATCTTTCATCCAACTCCCAACCCCCTCCTAGCTGGCAATTACCCATCCCCTCTCTGTATGTCTAAGTCTATTTCAATTTTGTTTGCTTATTTATTTTGTTCTTATAAGTAAAATTATCTAGCATTTGTCTTTCTCTGACTGACTTATTTCAATGAGCATAATACTCTCAAGGTTCATCCACATTGTCACAAATGGTAAGATTTTATTCTTTTTATGGCAGAGTAATATTCCATTGCACATATGTACCACAGCTTTTTATCTACTCGACATTGGGGTAAATTGGGTTGCTTACATATCTTGGCTATTGTAAATTATTCTGTAATAAACATAGGGGTGCATATATTCTTTTAAATTTGTGTTTTGGGTTTCTTCTGATGAAAATCCAGAAATGGAACCACTAGGTTGTAAGGCTGTATTCTTGATTTCACAATAATCTCAATCCCTTTCCATAGGACACCCTCCTCCCTTGAGGTACCAATATATTCCAAGCATCTTCTTTCTCAACTATGTTAACAAATTCTAAGTCTGTATGTCTGGCCTAATACTTCTCCTCAGTATCAGACCTATATTTCTAAGGCTTTCTAAAACACCACTTTAATTTCAAATGGTATCCAAAACCCAAAGTTCTCAAAACAAAACCATCACCCATTACCTACCCAGAAGCCTTCCCATCTTTTTCCCCCTGTTTTAGTTAATATCTTTTGAGTAATAATTACTTTTTTCTCTTCAAAATGAATTATTATATCTTTCCAGTGTTTCATCCAAATGTTCTGATTTTATTCATTCTCCTAGCTCAGGTCTTCTCATATCAAGTTTTTTGTTTGTTTTTAAATTACAATATTCTATTTTAATTATCTCTTCATGGGATTATTTTAATTAGTTACCATTATGTTGTTGAAATGTCAAAAATCTAACTCCAATTGGTTTAAGCAAACAAAAATCTAATGAACCAAATGACTAAATATTCAGAAGCCAGGGCATGGCTGGATCCAAGCATAAATTGAGGGGATTAGTTGTTTTGTACTTCTGGCTGCAGTGTTGTTTATGTTTTTGTTGGCTCATATCCCAAGCTCTTTCTGTTTGTTCTCATAATGGTGTTCTCAACCAATTTGTTGATGTGATTAGCATAAAGATCCTATGACTTGATAGTTCCAAATAATTGATTATAATCAATAAGTATTAGCTACACTTGATTTGTTAGGTGTCTCCTTAGAAAGACGGGAGGAAATTGTTCTTGAATTGGCCATGTCTGAGATTCATGTCTATCTTACAATGAGGAATGTGTTATTATCTATTCAGTTTTTAAAAACTCAGAATATAGGAGGCCTGATGCCCAAAAAGAAAAATGCTCAACAAGCTAAAAAGCAGATGTTAATTATCTAAACTACTAATCTGACACCTGACAAATACAGCCCACATTCATGAGTATGGCACTCAGAGTTCTCTACATGCTGCCCACCTGGCCTTTCAGCTCAACTCCCATTGCTTCTTGGCTTCTGGTAGCTTAGTCCTTGCCACATTGGGACTCTTGGCTCCTTGGAGTATGAACCGTAAATTACGTGCTTTGAACTTTTCAACACTAGATGTAATGCTGAGAAGAATGTGCCTGGAGGAGTTCTGGGTGTAAGCTCAGAAAATATTTGTGAACTCATCTCTGTAAGCAGTGGAAACTGCAGGAGGTAGCTGAAATAAACATTTTAATTGACAAATACAAATGGGGGGAAGTACAATATGCATTTATATTAACCTAATCTTTATAGGGACAAAATGATTTGTTTATTGCATCTTGATATTTGAAGTTTATTTCAGGAACACATTGCTAAACAACAACAACAACAACAACAAGGACTAGCTGTCCTGTGTGCTCTCCAAAGGTTTCCAAAATGTAGTGTAAAATGTACTTTTCCATTAGCCTTCCCTCAATTAATGACCCATGGCTACCTTGGAGTTACTTTCATTGTAATTCTTTGGCACAGTTTTCAGCTATTTAGTAATTATTCCAAATATTAAATAATCCTCTCCACATATTTTTCACAGACAGCTAAAATTACTCCAGTTTTAACAGAAACTCCAACAATTAATCAAAAGAGGATATTATATTTTTTACAAGTCCATGCAAAAATGGCATCAAAACTGTCATAAAACACATTGCTCTACTTTATAAATATAGCTAAATATAATGATCTTTTCTTCAATAAAGGTATGTTTTATATGGTGTTGGTTCTCTCTGATGTAGGACATTTACCTGTATAGTTTGATCACTGTAGGATATAAAACTCAATACAGTATTTTACTTAAGATCTCAGAAAATACAAAGTGCATGTCTGACAGATCCTAAGGATCTATACACAGGTCATACCCAAGTTCAACACAAACTCAAAGATATTTTGGCAGATGATCTCAAGGAAATATGTCTGGAATCACAATAGATGTTTTATTGCAGAAGTTGGTATACCAGCTTGTGATGAGCCTGCGAATGATTTAATCTTCCCAGTCATTTTCCAATTTTGTGTCCACTCATTCAAAAAACATCTAAATAAATAGGGGGTGTCAAATTGGAACTACACACATATGTTTATTTTATATTCACTGTAAAATTCAACTAAATATCATTCCTAATCCACACATGTCACGTACCTAACCCAATACCGAATACATGAAAGAGGTTGATTGGTTGTATTTCTTTTAGCAGTAGTCGTCATCCTCAACACCCAGAGGTATGCTCTCACTGTGAAACCCATATCCCAAAAACTCAGTCATTGCTAATAATAATAAGAAGAAAAAGGGTATGCTAAAAACATTTCTGTCTCCATAGAGAAAATATTAAAACTGAAGGTTGTGATATGGATAAGGAAAATGTGGTAAACACATGAAAAAGACTCTTCTATTTTAGCAAATGATTCAGAGATGATTAAACATGTTAGTCCAAACCTAGGACTGGTATTGAAAGGCTAGGAAAGTGAGATGCCGTGCCTCAGTGATATTCTTATTTACTATCTTAACACATGCTCTAATCTGTGGTAAAACTGAGATTTGCTATTAACAGCATATGGAACTTACTAACAGGCTTCTGTTTTCAACAGTAACTAGCATCCTAAAAATTCCCTTTCATTGCTGTGTCTTCTACTTTCCAAACTGGAGATCAGACATCTAACCTGCAATTTACATCCAGTGTAATAATTATTACCACTGCTTTAGCTGGCAATAGAGTCACTGTCAGTGGCTGTCGAAGTTTAAAATCACCTTAAAAATTAATTTTAAAATTCAGGGGCCTAAAATTGGTGAAATGAGATAAAACCGGGTCTCTGTTTCTCCTGATTTTCCCGAGTGTTTCTGACCACACCAAAGTTGGATAATTATTGAATGAATCCTTCCGTTAAAGCTGATTAAAAAACAAAGAAAACATGAGTCCCCATACACCCTTTGTCCCAAAAACTTACATATCCGCAAATCAAACTGACTCTCTAATATTAAACAATCCTGGCCCATGTTTACGCATTTTCTCCTTCCTAATATTATTGTAGTTTATATTACCATAGTTTAAACAGTATGTATGAAAACAAAAACAAAAAACACATTTATTTTTAAAAGACGCCAGCTTAAATTAACTAAATTTAAGTGTCATAACATGCAATTTATGGACAAAGTAATCTACATCTTTTTAACTAACCAGGCTCAACATGTTGTGCGCAGAGATGAGAAGGTTGTATATAAATAGTTCATTTTTTTCCTCACAGTAGATGCACTGGCTTCCCAACTCCACTGCACATACCAAATCCAGCGCTCTGCATGTCTAGTTCCTGTGCCTGGAATCATCATTCCCCTCCCCCTCCACCAGATCATTCTGTGGCTCACTCATCATTAATGCCTCAGCTCAACAGACTATCTTCAGAGCATTTATTACTGTCTGAAGTTTCCTCCTCTATTTATTTTTACTTATCTTTTGCCAATCTCTAGAATGTTTGTTTGCAGACACCTAAAATAGTGGCTTACATATAATTAGTAGTCAATAAATATTTTTTACATAAACAAATAAACAAATGACAATAAGTGAATGAATATTCATAAATTCATCTATATTCATCAAGTGATCTTTCAATACCAAATACAGATTTTCATAATATTATACAAATATTTTATATACAGTCTTTCAGATACATTAGGCATTTTTGTATCACTTATAGGAAATTCTCTCTCTCATAAGAGTAATTTTAAAAAATAAAAATATACCTCATACCTCAAAGCAAGCTTAGTGAGAGGAGGAAGAGGAGGAGAGTGGTGGAGAGCTGAGTCCTAATGATTAAGGACAATTCCATCAGACATAAGGACGTTAGAACAAAGGCTGGAGGCATACATGTGCAACATCTTTGTAGTTGTATTGCAATGTAACAGATTTACACAAACATGAGGTTCCAACCAGACTACTGAGACCACAACAAAGACCCAGACTATGAGTCACCAATCAGACACCCCCCACAAGCCTTGTGGCCAGATGAGGGGACCAGGCCTTAGAAACCTGAGCCCCCCACCCTCAGCTAATGAAGCTGATCCTGTGCTTGCAGAAGACACAGAAGACTACACTGCACAGCTGGAGAGCATCTGCAGCAGGACTTGGAGCTGGAGAAACAGAGGCACAGTCAGGCTACCAGGGAACAGGAAGACATCCTCGTCCACTTAAAGTGCCAAGTTGTCAACCACTTCTAGTCTGGAGCCACAAGAAGCCTGAAGCTCCCACTGCTTCATTTCCCCTGGACTCCAGCCATGATGTTGGAGATGGGAAGCAGGCCCAATCATCCAGGCAGCCTGACCAGCTAAGTTATCAACTGGGTGATTCAGAAGCTGCATTCATCAGGCATGACCTGTCCAACCATAGGATTGACATGTCTGCCTTATACTATTCCAGCTTCCATGACTACATGACCTACCAAGGAGACAAATGCTATGAAGGCAAGAACACCTCAGGTTTTATTGACCTTGGTATCAGTGAGAACAAGCTCTGCATTGATTGGATAAATGAAAGGTTGACTTGAGTGACATGAGCTACATTGATGATACCCTTCTGCAATGTTCTGACTGCAGAGGACAAATATTCCTCTGGGAAGAAGTGGCTCCTGACCTACTGCTGCAAGGCACTTGCCCAGCTGATGCATAAAATGTGGTTGTTTTAGGTGGTAGCCCCTCTGTCTTCTCTGTCTTGATCATGGTTTTGTGTAATTCAGGTGAGGCCTTTCTGACCTCCCCCCCCTTCTATGCTGGCTTCACCTTTACTTCCTGCCTATATAAAAAAGTTGAGTTGATTCATGTATACCTGGACAGAGAAATTACAGAGGTGAACACCCATCCATTACAGGTGACTGTGGATAAGTTGGAGAAAGCCCTGCTTGAGGCAAGGCTTAAAGGGAGAAAGGTCAAAGACCTTGTGCTCATCAACACTGATAATCCTCTGGGAGATATCTACTGCCAGTACTCAGTGAAAGAATACCTGGAATTTGCCAAGAGGCACGACCTACATGAGATTATAAATGAGGTTTACATGAAGACTGTGTTTGATCAATCCATCACATTTCACAATGTTCGGAGCATGAAAAGTTTGCCTGACCCCAACAGGACCCATGTAATCTGCGGCACCAGTAAGGGTTTGGGGATCTCTGGTGTCCATTTCAGTTCCCTGTACACCTGCAACAAGGCAGTGGCCTCTGTTATGAGTGTTTTTTTGCTTCCTCCACAGCATCTCTACTATCACCAAGTACAAACTATGTTAGCTGCTCCAGGACAGAGACTGGATTGACAAAGTGCACTGCCCACTAATCGCTCCCAGCTGCAGGCTGCTTGTAGGTATATTACTAACAACCTGAAGGCATTGACGATCCTTTTTCTCAGTTGTGGCTCTGGCCTCTATGACTGGATAAAACTGAAAAAGTACCTGGACCCATCCATATTTGAGGAAGAGCTGCTCTTTTATTGTCTCTTCCTGGACAACAAGCTGACATTGTCCCCTGGCAAATCCTACATGTGTAAGGAGCCTGGCTGGTTTTGCCTCACCTTTTTGGATAAACCCCTCTGCCTAAAGGTTGCCATGCATCAGTTCTCTCAGGCACTAGAGGAGCAGAATCAGTACGTGACAGAAGTAAATTAAGGATGTCTTGAGGGAATCAGTAGTCTATCTCCCAAACACAGCTCCAGACAATCACATGCTCAGGGCATTCCTGACATTAGCCTCGGCTCCAGAAAACTGTAGTATTGACTTGCTGCTGTGACAGAGCCAACAGTGGGCTCCTCCAGAAATGGGCTCATCTGACCCAGTCATCACCCTCATGAAGCTGAGTACCTGTCACTTTCGGTAGCTTTGCATTTTTTAATTCTTTGTTAGCCATTTTGTGGTGTGAAATGATTTTAGGAGGTTTTGGGTGGGAAAGGCTGTGGGAATAAAGTTTTTAATTAAATATATATATATTTAATTTAAAAAATATATTTTTAAAAAATATATATCCTATGGGTAATCAATGAAATAAACAACACTTGATGAGATCATTTAATCACTTGATTGGGAATGGAGCAGGTTCTGAAGAGCTGGCTCTCTTCCTAGTCTATTGACCAATTCCTCACTGTGTGAAATTTAGCACTACATTGCAAATTAGAAGACTTGAATCTTAAGTATATCAATACACTAAAATAAATTTGTGTTTTCTGTGTATGCAAAATTAAGTTCTTAGATGATATAATCCTGAAGTTCCACTTCTACTTTAAGATTCTGTGAATGACATGGACTTCAGGAAGAAAAGATAACTCTGACATTCCCCAGTGAACACTAAGATAAGTATGTATTGCCCAGTGAATTAATACATTTAGCAGTATTTTTGCAAAGCAAACAGAACTTGCCAATAATCTATATTTCATTAGAATTATAGTAATATCCCTTGTTTGTGTAACACACTAATTATAATTTATACTTTAATACGTAAATTACAAGGTCTTTTCAAGTACATTATCTTAATTGATCCTGATAACAATACATATTTACATAACTCTACACATAATCAGAGATGGTATCATCCTTCCATTTTCCCTCCCCCACATTTGAGTCCCCCACAGAAAGGAAATTGATTTTTAGAAAACTTAAGTGATTGAGGTGTACACAGCTGGCAGTCATTGGCCTTTTCTTAACTAAGTCAATATTCTAAGAGATACTATCAATGCTATTTCCTCTTCTGTGCTGGATTTGCCTGCAGCCTAATTATGCCTTATTTGCTCTCATTTGTTCTTAGACTTGAATGCCAAAATTCAGAGTCTGATGTTCATGGTCTCTCTCATAAGATTTACAGCCACCTATGTAACTGCCTACTGGATATTGTTAGCTGGATATTCTAAAACTATCTATGGTTCAACATTTAAAAATTTTTTTTATCCTCACCCGAGGACATTTCTGCATTTATCTTTAGATAGAGCATGAGGAAAAGAGGGGGGAAGAGAGAGAGAAAAAAACATGAATGTGAGAGAGACACATCGAGTGGTTGCCACCCACATGACCCCAACTGGGGCAGGGACAAACCACAACTGAGGTACATGCCTGTAGGGGGAACTGAACCCAGAACTCTCTGGTCCACAGGCCGATGCTCTAACTGTTGAGCAAAACTGGCCAGGGCTGTGGTTCAACATTTTTTAACATGTTTCTCCTAAACCAATAGTACCATATAGTGTATATTCTTTTCACAAAGAAAAACACTTTAGACAATGGCCATCGCTGTAATTTTTGTGGATTTTCATAGCTTCCAGGCACACATTAAGCTCTTGGACCTTACTTAAAGTGATCATTTTTTTCAACTAGTATAATAATAAAAGTAACTTAAACATCATATGGACTTTACAGTTTGTTTCAATAATGAAGAATATAGCCTCTGGACCTAGAAATGTTTCAATAATGAAGAATATAGCCTCCGGACATAAACGTGGGCCCTGTAGAAATAGCTGTGTAATATTTGGAGATATATATATATATATACACACATACACACACACACACACACACACACACATATACATACACACACACACATTTATATGTATATATAGACAGTACACCAATTGGGCAATCAGTATGCAAAACCTCTCAGACACAAAGGGAAGCCGCTATATATGCAAATCGACCATTAAGTAAAGATTCAAAGTATGTTATTTTCCTTTTAATACTAGCATTTGAATAATATGGTCATTTAAAAAACTCCTAATTATTTCCAACTATTCAAGAATTCATAATTTACTGATGTATGTCAAAATAATTAGCTGTCAGAGTGGAGAAAGACATGTTTTATTCTGTAAAAGGGAAAATTTTTCCTCACCTATGACCTACTTTGATTATGTTGATAAAACAATGTCCGACAGTTCCATTCAACCAAGAATTTATGTCTCTCATAACTACCAGGATGACAGACCCTGTGTTCTGCTTAATCTTTCTATTCTACTGAGATTCACCATATGAAATAAAATAAATCTGACATATCAGAATAATTTGACAATTAAGAAAAGTATCATTACCTTATAAATAACTTAAATGAGTACTGAATTAAAGGAAAGTAAAATGAATCTTGCTTTTTGTTTCATCACTTGCTTCAGATTCAAGGTCAACTTCTCAGCTCTCCATTGTCCTCCTAGTGTAATACTCAAGCTTTGCACAAAATAAAACCATAAAAGTCATGAGGAAGATTCAACTGCCAGATGGGAGAATATTGTGAATAAAATAATCAAGTAAAAATTAACCAGAATACCATATATTTTTTCCAAAATATATTGTTTCTTATGAGATGACAGGTAATATATACTTGTGTCATTGCAATTACTGCTAAAAGCACTTGCCACTTGTGATACACAGCATTTTATCTGGCAGTCCATGATACCAGTTCCTTTGGGGTTACCAAAAAAAAAAACCAAAAACCCTCATTAACAGTGTAATAAATATTTTAAAGCTGTGCCAACATTTAACTCATGTCTGCCAATTGAAATGGGAAAATGTTCTTTATTGATTGAAGAAAGGATCTTGTTTGAAGATAATTGACTCTGAGTCTTTCATTGACATAATACCACCTCCGGAAGAAACACATGCTCAACTTAGAAAACAAATGTTAGATGTAAAAGGCTGATTATTTTTTCTTTAGTCAAGCACAGTTCCTGTTGACTTGGGTAAAAATTCTCTCTGCCTATGAATCAAAGGTTTATAAATCATCTGATCTACTTTAGAAGCACAAAAAATTTTTCAAATAAGTTTACAGAGAAGCAGGGCAAAAGATATATAGAGTCTAGTCAGGGATCTCTCATAAAAAAAAAAAAAAAAAAAAAAAGGTGGGAATGGGGTGGGGTGGTCAAGAAATGAAACCGCTATTTCAAAAAAGACATACACAAATCACATCTTACTGCACTAAGATGATCACTGCTAAGACGTTGGTACAAATAAAAGGTTCAGCTTTGGAAAAGTTTGATTTGAGATGCTAATGAAACACCCAAGTAAATGCCCAGAGGCAGAAGAAATAAATTACCTGTTGTTCCTTAGTGTTAAGGTGGAGAGCAGAAATAAACAGACAGAGTCACAAAAGAGAAGATGCCTAAAGATGGAGTACCAGGACACTGTGATGTTGGATGTTGTGGAAATCAGACATATCAGCAGTAAAACTGAAAAGCAGTGAGAAGTGAGGTGAAGGGAAAATCAGAGGAGTGTGTTAACCCAGAAGCCAAGGGAAGAAATGCTCCAAGGAGAAGGGAGTAATGTAGTGTTTAAAATGCTGCTGGAAGTCAAATAAAAGGGTCACAAAACTCACTTTGCAGTTTCACAGTGTGATTTTAATAACAACAAGTTTGGCGAAGTAATGGGTATGAAAGTGTGATTTTATAGGGTTCGAAAGATCATGGGAGATGAACAATGACAGATACCAGAGACAGACAACACCTCGAAGGAGCTTTCTTACAAAAAGGAGCAGTACTTTATTCACTTACCATAAATTCCTCTGTGCCCATCCATGTTGTTGCGAATGGCAAGATTCTGGTAGCAACTTCAGTTATAAATAAGCCACAGAGACATACTGCCCAGCACAGGGAATATAGTCAATAGTATATAATAAGTGCACAGTGCCAGATGGTTACTAGACTTAGTGTAGTGATCACATTGTAAGGTATATAAATGTCAAATCACTATGTTGTATACCTGATATAAACATTTGATTGCATGCCAACTATATTTAATATTTTTAAATAAAATAAAAATGCAAAATTGCCAAAAAAGAAATTAAGAAATGAATGGGTCAGTTAAACTGGAAATGGCTTTATGAGAGGGCTTTTATGCTAATGAGAATCAGCCACAGAGGGGTGAGACTGGTCAGGCAGGAAAGAGGGAGGATGCTAAGCCAGGTCCTTGAGTTGGAGAGAGGTAAGGGCAGTTAGTTCATAGCTGAAGCATCGGGCCCACCAGGGAGCACAGGTGATTCATTATAGCTGTGGGATGGCAGGAAGAATATGCAGGCCATGTCCTAGAATATAGAAAATTCAGAGTACATGGATGGACACATAATACTTACCTAACCAGGGTATTCTGAGGACAACAGATAATGATTATAAAGTTACTGATAGGTGGTGATTTTGTAGAGGTGGTAAATATCAACTAATTCTTTGTTTTTATCCTCACCCAAGGACATTTTTTTTTTTTCATTTTTTGTTCAGATAGAGTGGGAGGGAGAGAGAGAGAGAGAGAAACATCGATGTGAAAGGGACACATTGAGTGGCTGCCACCCACACGCCCCAACCAGGGCCAGGGACAAACTGCAACCGAGGTACGTGCCCTTAGCGGGAACCGAACCCGGGTCTCTCTGGACCACAGGCCGATGCTCTAACCGCTGAGCCAAACTGGCCAGGGCTCAACTAATTCTTTATACATATGTTTTTTAATGGCCTCTAAGGACCAGAATTGCCAAGGCTTTGTCAATTTTCACAAAGCTGCATTCTTTTTATTTACTTATTTTTAATTGGATAAATTTGCCATGTAACACTGTGTACATATAAGGTGTGCAACATGTTACTTTGACATTATATTGTGATGTGGTTGCTGCTGTAATATTGATCACATTACACATGCTAAGCCGGATAAGTCCAACAGAAAAAGACAGGTACTGTATGGTATCACTTATATGTGGAATCTAAAAAAATCAAACATGTCGGGTGGGGGAAGAGAGTAAAATGGTAGTTACTAGGGATGGATGGAGAGGGGATGAGACTGGTGGTGTTTTAGGCTACATACTTACAACAATTACTAAATTTGCCATAGAGATCTAACATACACTATATTGAATAGAGAAGCCATGACATATAATGTAATAAAAGCCACAATTCTTAACCCCATGTATTCTTTGACTCCGAACCCACACAGCCAACTGTCCTGAGCCACAACTAAAGCTCCCAAGAAACTCGACCCTGCTGTGGTAATGCTTCCCCTCTTCCCCAGAACAATCAGCAAATGCACACTTTGAAAGGAAAAAGCATTACCAAAAAAAAAAAAAAATTCCTTAAAAGTTTATAGAAAGAAACATCAGCATCATTAAAATCAAAGCCTGTATGTGTTTAAAATAAAATTTTAAATACAAATAATATGTTTTTAAAAAACTTCAAAAAGGGTAAAACCATCAAGATGCTCTCATGTTATGGGCCATGGGGTCTCCCAGCTTAACATGTATTGCCTTGGGGATCCATGTGACAGAGGGGTACCCTCCCTGCTGCTTAGCTGCAAATGTAACAGGAGGCACACCTTGCTCCGGAGGGCTCTCACTTGATCTAAGGGCCTCCTTGTACCTAGTGTGGCCACTGATCCTGTTTCACTTCCCTCCACCATCATCCATCATCTCTGGCCAGACTCCCATGAGAGTGGCTGGAGATGAGGACACCTCTCTCTTTCTTGGCTCCTTGAGCACCTAGAGGGTGTGGTTTTCCTCTAAGGAAACTCCAGCACCTTCGGCCTCTCTGTGCTGGGGATGGATGGGGAAGACAAGACATTGTGTCTACTACAATATTCTCAAGGGCTAATGTACACTCCCTGCTCCATCTCCTGTGAACACAATGCCTGGAATGTAGTCTCTCTCCCTACAATCTCCTGCCTCTGAAAGGAAGATGTGAAGGCCAAGGTGAAGGTCTGACAGAAAGTAGATAGGCCCCAGGTGGGGCTGAGGCCTGGCCAGGGCCCAGAGGTGGCTTCTGCCTTCCTCCCTGCAGGCCTGGTGTAGAGGGAAGACCAGGGCTATTCCTCCTCAAGCCAGAGTCCTGATGGCTGTGCCTGTGCTTGACTTCTTTGAGGTACAGTTCCAAGAGGGCTGTGGTGGCTTCTTTATTCATCTTCTCTTTGTGCACACTATGGTCAAGGAGCCAGCCTGTGACGTCCTTGTTTGTTGGGTTGAGTCCCAAACGAGCTTGGCAAAGCCAGGCTAGTTCTAGTCCTGAGGAGTGACATTAGGAATGGTTTTCAGCTGCACTGCCTCACTGCCATGCCCTTGACCAACAGGCTGACCAGCAAGAGCGGCAGCTCTGAGGGGGTGGCTGTTGGCAGGTGCTGCTGCAAACCACGGGTGAAGGACACTCCTGAGGGAGGGACCTCAGAGCATAGGAGATCCACTCAAGAATGCTGTGTGATCACCAACCTGATGCCTTCCTCCATGGTGGTCCAGAGGCAGAAGGGCATCCCGATGGCTTGGAAGTGCAGGAAGGACTCAGCACTGGTGCCCAGCCATCAGCAGCCAGGTGAGCAGCACCTTGCACCTGCTCCACAGTATCTTATAGCAGTAGTGCTGTCCTTTCTCAGGTCACCCAGGAACACTAGCTTCCTGGAATTCAGGGAAAAGACCTGATCCTTCTTGTGGGACCCACAGGACCCAGGTTTAGGGGTACTGTCGAAAGCACTGGGAGATGTCAGGAGCTCAGTGTACATGTAGTTCTGATAGCCCTGTCCCATCTGGGTGAGCTAGCATGCTCTCTCGGCCTTGGCACAACCATTTCCAAAGCAGGGAAACCCTAGGAAGTCAGGAGAGGTGCTACCACAAGATCAAGATGGATCTCTGGTCCATCCCAATGTTGGAGGAACAAGCAAGATGGGTGAGGGGGTGACCTGCCTCTCAGCTTTAAAGATGTATCCAGCCCTTACTCTCTCCAAGGTGCCAATATCACCTTCTTTATTACAGTCTTTAGAATATCAGCTATTTACCCAAATTATGCAGGCCGTCTTAACCACTCGATCATAATTATGCATATCAAGTATTTCAGTGATTCACTCATGCATTCCTTAAGATGGGAAATATTTTCTTCCTCTTGACATGGTAGGGAACAACCACTAATATGTAAGTTCTCTCCTTGTCTTCTGATATCACTCATAACAAACTTGTGTTGCAGCACTAATTATACAAACTGAAGGTTCTAGCCTAAGTGTTTGCGTTCTCTACTAGTCTCTAAGAATAGCTAGTATATATCATGTATCTTTATATCTCTAATTCTCAGCACATTCCTCAGAATATAAATGTTCAAAAATACCTGCAAAAATGTGTGTGCAAAAATAGATATACATGCAGATGTATGTACAGATACAGTGTCGATGAATGCTAAAATCTCAGCAACTGAAGTCAGGCTTCCTTTCAAGAGAACTCTGCCTTTGTTTAATGAAATGCTTTGATAAGCTGTTTTTGAATGCAAGGTGTAATGCTGAGGTTTAGAAGAAAAAAGAGGGAAAAAAATACAGTTAATCAATTCTACTTGAGAAATATGCAGTAGATTCCCTAAGCCTTCAGTAAAGTGTGCCATCAACTCAAAGCTGTGTGTTAGGTTTTCTGTTTGATTTTTGTTTGCTCTGATCTGTTTTTTTGAAATTCCAAAATGTAGCTAAATTCTCTATGTGGCCAGAAGAAGTAAAGCATCTGTTAGAGTATACAATTATCTGCACACTTAAATAGCACATTAGTAAACAAACAAAGAAAACCATGGAAATAAGAGGGATGAGAAAATCTGTGAACTTCTCTAGTTCCACCTGTGTCAGACATTTTTTTCCATGTTCCCTAATCAGTTTTCCTCTTCTTCCCGGGAAAACTGCTGAATTACAGCTCTCCAAACACACCTTACAAGTTTGTTCATGTGACTAAGTTGTAACAAAATAATGAAAATCCCCAGGCCTCTTTTGGTCCATGTGAACATTTCATGGTGACTCGATTTGCTCTTTGTTTTGGCTGCTGGCCTGAGGCCGAAAAACACAGAAAACTTGTGAAAAGCCCATATTGCTAGAAGATGGAATAAGAATAGATTCTCTCGCATCACATCGTGGAGGATAACCTTCCACAAAACAGAATACCTATCTTTTATTTAAGGTGAGCAAAAAATATTTTTTTATTCCATCTGAGTCATTATACATTTGGAATCTTTTAGAAGATTTGCATATTTGCAAGATATCAGTATTACCACATGCAAAGACAATAATAAATTAAGAAATAAAGCCATTCCAGTAAAAATATCTTAGGTCATATGGAGGTAGGAATATATTGTTTTTATACTATTTTACACTCCTTCTATATTTACATTTGAGTCAATTGCAAAATCATTCACTTTGTCAAGTGAGTCAGGAACTTGACAATCACCCTCAATGCATCTATTTCACTTTCCATATACAATAAATAGCAAGTTCTGCTCATTCTGGGCCCCAAATCCTTCTTGGTGTCACCCATTCATCTTGATCTCTGTATGGGTCAGGGTGCTAGAGGGAAACAGGGGGCTCACTAAGGGTGCTAAGTTTGGAATGCTTGATACAGGCACTGTTTGTAGGGGAGGGTTTAGGGAAATGAGCAGAGACAATGCAGTTCCCCCAGACTATCAGTATTGGAGAAACCCTTGCCACCCTTAGCTTGACAGGGAAAGGAGAGGGCAGTTCCAGGCCCCAGAGAGGTATTCATATGGAGAGGGTGGCTTCAAGAACAGATGGTTGTTGGAAAAAAAAAGACTCAAGAGAAATACAGTCAAATAAATAAATATATCCAGCTGACTCCATGCCTATTTTCCATCGCCTGCCACTACTTCCCACAGGCTGAGCTAGAATCAAATTGGAAATTACAGCACAGCAGCATGCAATCCACCCAGCTCAGTCTTCTAGAGAGAAGGTCAGGACACAAGATGCTGAAAAGTAGATCTGAAGGGCAAATGGGAGATGTGCCTTTGACTGTGCTTCCATCATCTCTTCTCTAGCTTCTTCCCTAGCCCCTCACGTGGCATTCTTACTTAAACCAATGTATTCTTTTAAAATGGGAGATGTGATTCTTATTCTCCAAGGTGTTACATTCTGAATGGAACACCTACCTCTTCAGGGATCACCACAAAATATACGGTCATGTTATAAAAGATTCTTTAAAATGTGGCCCGTCATTATCAATTTTACCCCTTACTGTTTGGTCTAAAACCATGCTATTTAAAATAGCCATACTATTATAGACCTTTTCCAACACCTGTTATGGTGAGCCCCCTTCTCCTTCAATGCCTTGCACAAAATTCGTCCCTTTGTGCAACCTCTGCTACTTTTAGCAAAGCTGATGCTCATCATTTATGTTTCTTTGAGTCTTCTTATGGGTTAACACTTGTCTTGTAGTGTGGCGTGCGCGTGTCTGTGAGATCTATATGTTTGTCCTTGAATTTGCGACACTCTCTGTTAATTATTGTGAGATACCTTGTATTTGGTACATAAGAAGTGTTCAGAAATATTACGACTGCATAAAACCAAGACATTGTGACAATTCTTGAATATCCTGTATCTAGCCAAATATATTTATTTTCCTACAAATTTATCTCTCTCTCTCTCTATTCCTTTGTTCTCCCCCCCCCCCCCCCATGGAATCATGTTATGCCACAGTGGATTCAAATATACGTTTCATCTGGTTGAGCCTTCCCATTTTGTATTATGAAGTTAAGGTGCTGTCAATTTAAATTATATGTTCAAAGTGATGCATATTTTGGTATTTAAATCCAGAGTAGAAGTCAGTATTTCTGACTGTCTGATGTATTCATTATATTACCATTTAATCTAACCAGACTGCTCTCCTTTCCTGACCCTTTCCCCTGTTCATGTGTGAGATTTTCCATTACAACTCAATAATATCCATAGACATTTCTGGAAGCGTTAAGGCATAACAGGTCTTCCTCAAACCTGACATATTCTCTAAAATTTTATTTAAAGGTTAGATGACCAAAACATTGCTTAGTTTAAGGCAGAGAAACAACTTGGAAGAAATGAAATTAGAAAACATTACACATAGTGAAGATTGAGTACAATAGGGTGAGCTTGTTTCCTTCCTCACTTCATCTGTAGCCTGTTTGAGACTAGTCATATTCTTGCAGATGTAGGTAAAAAAAAAAAAAAAAAAAAAAAAAGGAGAGGGAGAAGCAACTTAATAGAATGTATCCATAAACTTTCCATGTCACATTTCATCCAAGAGCTAATTTCCCTTTTGAATTATGAACCTCTGTAATAGGAGACAGAAATGAAAACCTGAAACATCTACCACTCGTGTCCATGGCAGACTGAAATGTGACCAGTTCCAACTCAGATAAGTTTTAGGTAACTTCCAAACTGAATTAGCAGATAAGGAGATGATAATATTTTTAAATGTAGTGAATATCAATATTGATATTGACTTTAATGCATCCTTATTGAATCTTGTGATGTATGCAGAAATATAAGTAAATGTTATGTTTAAATCATTGTCACCCTGTGCAACCACACAGTGGGCGTCCTCGACAGACTCCTGCAGCTACATTGCAAGTCAAAATGCTCAAGTGCCCTGACAAGGTTGTGATGACTTATGAGACACAAATCTCTTTCCACATACAGTAAATAAATCAGGGCTTCCGCCTATATATTTGAAAATACTCAGCATAGATCTGCAATTGCCAAAATATCTTTACATGTTGTTTCCAAAATGTTCTGTATGTATTTATGCATGTCTTGACTTGTCCCAGAAAGAATTAAATGTGATCAAAATACATGACAAAAATAAAATATAACTTGGCAAGGATGAGTGTGAATGCAATGTTCAGTGACATGGAGAGGTGATGCCTGAATTAGGGTAGAGGAATATTTTCTTTTAATTCATTGGCAATCGTGTGTATCACATATGTGGAAACAAATACATTCCCAGAATGTTAGAGTATAGCTACCAAACCATTTAATTTCACATATTTAATAGATTTATTTTATATTTTAATTAACAAACGAATATAATTTTGGATTTAAAAAAAAATTCTAAAGCAGATAGACAGGAAGTGAGAGTCTGTTTCCTCTCTTGTCTTGCTCGCCACATAGTCAGCTGTGTACAGATGCTTCATTTTATAAAGTATAAAATGTAAGGTGTGAATCAATATGGATCCTATTAGTAGAGATGAAAGATCAGGTTTCACTGATGTATTCAACACACATTTATTATATCTCTATGATACGCTAGGCTTTCTTTGGGGCTTCCTGCAAAACAACGATGGAGAAAAATTGGCGGGTGCCCTGCCCTCTGAGAACTGGGAGGCAGACACACATCATTCAAATGCTCTAATGACGATGTAATTGCACGCTCTGGGTAGAAGCCATCCTGGAGAACTGTGGCTCTTAATAAAGCTGGGAACCTGACCTTACCGTCGGGGCTCAGGAAAGAGTTCCCTATGTGGAGTTATTCTAAACTGAGACATCCTGAAGGAGCAGATCAGATGGGTAAAGAAGACGGGAAAGGGGCTGTGGAAACATCATCTGATGGAGGAGAAATGAGCACTGCAAAGGCTCTGAAGTTGGAAAGAGATAATTAATGGAAACCCAGTAGGAAAGAGACTAATTCATTCAGGGAAATCTAAAATGTGCAGCATGTTTTAAGTGGGGGAGACTGCTATGAGAAGGAGTTGACAGAGATGTCAGATTACGTAGGGTTGCAGACATTTTTGCTGCTTGTACCTCCTTGCCTGGTTAATCCATTGCAGAATTTCATTTAGATAAAATGTAAAACCAAGAGCTCTGAATGTGTGCAGCAAGAAGAATGGTATGGCTCCCTCATCAGTTTTATTTAATTAGGTCCTTATAAAGTTTTAGATTGGTCTCAAATTATCTAATCATAGTTATTTTGTGTTTTTAGTTTTTTACTGAAATTAATCACCGAAAACAATTTACATTTTGCTTCACTACTTGAGTTAGGCTAAATTGTTTCTATGTGTATCCAAAGGAAATAGTCATTATGTATAAAAATTACCAAATACCTTTCTCACTTTTATACTTGGAAGTATTGTGAAAATGTTTTCAAGTTCTTGGGACGTTTTATGTACTAGCAGACTCTTTTGCTATTTTTTTGAGATCCCCGCCAAACAAAACTTACATCATTCTAAGAATTAAAGGAAAAGAGAGAGCCAACAAAACAAAGGACAACAAGATAAAACAAACTAACAGAAGAGAACCAGAAAAAAAAAAAAAAAAAAAAACACAATAAGAGGTGGCTATTACACTTATTTACTTACCCTAAAAATTTATAAATGAAAATAGTTACTTATTCTGCATTTCCTGTAAAATTTATATTATCAAGTGGACTCTTTTGATAAGGAAAGACTTGTCTTTCCATAAGAACACCAGCTAATAAATATATGGTGAATGTCTGAATATTAAATTTTAGCCTCTGAGGGAGTGGACCAACTGACCACACATGCTAAGATCTTTGGGTAAAGAATTAATGATGAATTAGGCATTCATAAGCTATCTAATTATCACCTCATAGATTACTTGAATTCTGAGAAGCAAGGCTTCACAGGGATCCACTCGTCATTGCAAGGACCAATGATCAGTCTTGGCAACATCATGGGTGGGATTACCAAGGGTTAGGCTGTCTTGTGGTTTGAAATAATATGTAGCGCACAGTATCACCTGTGAAGCATGACTGACAAAGATATTGAAACTGTACTGAGTCAACATCTACATGTCAACTTGCCTGATCTTTTCAACAAGTCCATGTTATGAAAAAGAGGAAAGAGAACTAAGAGTCACAGGAATAAAATATAATCTGTAATCCCTGGTTGTGTCTTGTTTTAAATAAAAAATGTATGAAGAAATTTTAGAGGAAATAATGGATGTTTAAATATAGATTGTGAACTAGATAGCATTCATGTTAATCAGTTGTTAGAATTTAATTGGAAATGGAGAAAACCATACTCATTTTTTAGAGATGTATATTGATATATTTGAGGGTAAAATGCCAACATGTCTGAGGTTGTATTTGAAGTTCTTTAGGAATAAACAATGAAACATATGTGGCTAACATTTGATAGGAATAAAATTATATCTATACTTATTTATATTTGTCTTTACTGTTCTATATATATGAAGTTATTCAAAATAAAAAGTGAAAAAACATATAAAGAAAGCTTCAAAGAATACAGATATAATTAACTGCCTCTAATTGATAGGACAAAAAGAAGGAAAGGAGAAGAAGGAAGGGAGGGGAAGGAAAGAAAAGCAGAGAAATCATGTGTTTAAGGAAAATAAGACCTTGCTTTATACTACTGAACATTTTCCTAAGGCTTTGGTCCACAGCATTAAGCGCCTGTGCATTTGAAGTCTGCCCAAGACCACATATCTGCTCTGTGCCTACAGTTTGACTCATTGCCCAACCCTGTTACATCTTCTCAGCACCGGATATTATTTTCAGAACTTAACCTGATAATGATTGACTTCCAGATTCTTCACAAATATGCACTAAATAGACTGTGTCCTTGTTTGATTCTGTCTGAACATGGAAATTAATTAATTTCATGCAAGGAGAACAATAGAGAGAAGTAGCTGATCCCAACCCAATTTACAGGATAGCTAGCAAACTCAGTTGTAATCAGTGTTTTCTAAAGTACAGGCTTCTACCTGATATAACAATTTTAACAACTACGGGAAATAGTTTTCACTGTTCCCCATAAACTGCCGAAAATAGAATCTACAGGTGATAGTGATGCTTAATACTATTCATAAGTAATCAATATGTTGTTGATGCTAAGCTGCCTGTATAAAAACAATCATGCCCTTTTTCCAAGATACAGCAA
Source organism: Molossus molossus (assembly GCF_014108415.1). NCBI lineage: Eukaryota > Metazoa > Chordata > Mammalia > Chiroptera > Molossidae > Molossus > Molossus molossus. The sequence continues at coordinate 22,196,313 of NW_023425366.1, read as the reverse complement.
CAGAATCTTAAGTCAACGAAATTGCCCAAGGTCAACTTACTAAAAAGCATCTGAGCTAGGTTTTATACTTCAGGTTACTCTGTCTCCAAAATTAATGCACTTTTTTTTTTTTTTACATTTTAGATTCTAACTTAAGAAAATATATGGCTTGCAGAACTCAAAATTACAAAATCTTTGCCATTAGACTAATGATTTGTGATATGATTTCCAGGACATAGAGGAATGCAGTATGTTATGTAGCTCTTTGCCTTTTTGTCTTTACAAGTTAAGAATAGCTACATCCTTAGGCTGTTGTGAGACTTTATCAGCATATTTCCAGAGGTCCAGCCACCAGGGCTACAGATCTTAGGATCAGCATCGCAGAGACCCAGGGCAGCCCCAATCAGATGCGCTTGCAGTGTCCGCTACAGACTCAGTACTGGGTTTGTTACACTTGGGAACTCCAGGAAGCTATTGTCAATACCCAGGGCATCACCGAGAAAGCTCTTGTTGCACTGTGTCTGAACTTTGAATTGTGTGCTGACCTTAACTGGTAGCAAAATTCAGCATCGAGTTCTTTGTTGTCTGAATATCACCCTAAGTATTGAAAAAGTCTTACATTTCCTGAATACTGAAGTCAGGGGTCAGTAACGGGGTAATTCTGCTTCTGTAGTTCATTCAAAGACATGTTTTTTAAAAAAAATATCTTGGGCATGAAATCATAAGGCTCTTTCTCACATTCTATTATTTCTTTATCCTGTTTGTGTGAGCCAGATGTCTAACAGTAGACTCAGGTAAGATTCAATTGTATCAGTGAGGGTTTCTTTCATTCGCTTTTGTCTCTATGCCTTCCACTGACTGTGCTGCTTTTCAGATGAAGACTATATATTTTCATGTGTTGAACATTACCAAAAAAAGGGCATAATTGCTTTTAAAAAAGAGGCACAAATGTGTGAGACCACATCTGAGCAAATGCCAAGATCACACAGCAAGTTCTGTCCCTATAATCCAAACGATGTCAGCTCCTGCTGGTTTTACATTAAGCATGGACGACAGTCCTAATACATGAGTGTCTGGCTTTTCAATTATACTTTTATGATTTTGTCTCTGAATCCTGAACATATAGACCTGATTAACTATTCTGTACATTGTATCTTTTATAAATTAATCAGAATTGCTACAATTTCCTTTTTTGGTATTTGAATCTTTTATCTGCTTGTCCCCTAATTTTTAATACTGACACATATATACCTCAACCCATTTAAATTATATATAATACAAAATTTTCAAATGTTGCCCTGGTCCATTTGGCTCAGCGGTTAGAGCGTCGGCCCGCAGACCAATGAGTTGCGGGTTCGATTCTGATCAAAGGCATGAACCTCGGTTGCGGTTCGTCCCTGGCCCTGGTGGGGTCATGCAGGAGACAACCAATCAATGTGGCTGTATCACATCATTGTTTTTCTGTCACTCTCTCTCTCCCTCCCTCCCACTCTATCTGGTAATAAATAGAAAAATATACTCGGGTGAGGAATAAAAAGAAAATTTTTTTTTCAAATGTTTATTTATCCTTCTCACCAAAACCTGGGCTTTACTTACTCTATGGAGTGAAAACTCCCATGATATGTTGAGATCTACTACAAAGTTATCCCATATTGTCTAAACAAACAATTTCTGTGCTGTTTACTAGTGTTTTTTTTTATCCCTAGAAATGCTCTATCAATACTGCAAACTGATCCTTGCTTGCCTCATGGCATGCTCTAGAAACAGCAAAGCATTTTTTTTTATTGTGTCCAGAAAATCAGAATAAATTAAAGTTAATTTTGTTTTATTTTAAATTTAAAATGGGAAGAAAATGTTATTGATACAGTCACTTTTATAACATGGATAGTGAATATAATTATAGCAACTTTAAGTATAGAGAACTTAGGAAATCATCATTTCACTCATGATGATATTTTCAAATTTTTTCAAGATATTGGTGAATACAATATTAACCAGTGGTTTTTTTATTTATTTGTTTTTAATTATGGTTAAGTTTGGAGAAAGCAAATAAAATTAGGTTGTCAAAATGCAAGTCATAAATTACAGTGTTCATTCCATCAGTATGGAAGAATAGATATCCAGAAGGGCCATTTCACATGAAACTACACATTAGATACTGAAATACAAAACAAATGTTTAAAATGTATCACTGAAGCGACTAATGAGGAAGAATTATAATGAGTATTTGTAATGAAAAAAAAAATCAGTGAAAACTAAAAAGGGTTGCTATAGATAATGATTAAAATTTTAATTTATTAGTAAGACACAAGAGTTTTACAAGTATATGCACTTATTAACATACTCCATAAATAGAGCCAAACACAAAATCACATACAAAAATAATTATATTATGTTGAAAGTGTTTAATACACTCTCAGCAATTGTTTGAGCAAAATTAAGTATTTTAAAAATATAAATAAACAAACAAACAAACAAACAAACAACACTAGCTGTTGTGGCTTAGTTGGTTGGAACATCATCTTGTACACCAAAAGGTTGCAGGTTTGATTCCAGTCAGGGTACATGCCCAGGTTGCAGGTTCAATCCTTGGAGGAGGTGAATGTGGGAGGCAACCAACTGATGTTTCTCTCTCACATCTCTGTCCCTTCCTTTCTCCAAAAATCAATTAAAAATGTTTAAATAAATAAATAGATCAACAAGTATGTAATAAATAAAAATATATATTAGAAATTGATGAACTTCCAGCTTATAGAGTTGTAGTTCCATACTTCAGATAAAACACTATAATAGATGATCAAATATGATGTGTCATTAAGTTCAGTGTCATACAGACCCCATTGCTTAACCTTAATCAAGTGAGAAAAACACTCATTTGGACATTAAATCAAACAAAATAAGTAATCCTCTAAAACACCTATGATGAAAAGAAGAAATTTAATGGTTATTTAAAAATATTTAAAGGTGAGAATTGGTGAAAATACATAATTTTTGGATTGTACAGAAAACGCATTTTATTAGTTTCCTGTTGTTCCTGTAACAAATGACCACCATCTTAATGGCTTAAACATTCTAACCATTGTCTTACAGTTCTGGAGATCAGAGTTCTGAAAAGGGCTTTGCTGAGAACCCATCACAGTGTCAGCAGAGCTACATTGCTTCTGGAAGTTCTGGAAGAGAATCTTTTCTCCTTAACTTTTCTAGTCACTAGAGGCCCCTCTTGCACATGGCTATGGCCTCTCTTTTCACTTTCAAAGCCATCGACATAGCATGTTCCACTCTCTAAGTCTGCTTCTCTTTTTCACTGATAACACTTCTCTAATTGCATAGGTTCAATTAAAATAGAAGACAACTTTCATGTATCAACAAGTTTAATTGAACCACACTTCTGAGGTCTTTTTAAAGATATTCACATAACATATTCACAGAATCAGGAATTAGCATGTGGAACTCTTTTGAGGTGCTAATATTCTGCCTACCACAGCAGTCTTCAAGGGATCATTAGACCTATAAGTGCTGACATTAGATAAGAAAGATTCAAACTTGGTGAACGTGCAACCTCAGAAATCTTAGAAAGAACTCAGATTAAACCTAATATATATACAAAATGGAATCTCAGTTGGAGGGGAGAAAAAATATCAGAAGGAACACATAAATAAATAATGGCTGAACTATTTCTAAATTTGATTTTAAAAATACACATTTATATGCAAGTATGTCAATAAAATCTCAAAAGGAAAAACTGAGATGGATCCATACCTAGACCTAAACACATCATAATCCAATGTTGAAAGACAAAGATAAAAATAAATTTTGAAAAAAAAGCAGTGAGAGAGAGATAGAAAAAGAAAAAATAAGAGAGAAAGAGAAAGTGACACTCATTCCATAGGAGAAATCCTCATTTAAGAACTAACTTTGAATCAGAAAAAAATGATGCCAGAAGTCAGTGGGAGGACATAGTCAAAATGAATAAAGAAAAAGACAGTCAATCAAGAATTTTATTTCTAGTAAAACCTTTAAAAACAAGGAAGAGTCCGACTAGTATGGCTCAGTGGCTGAGCATCAACCCATGCACCAAGAGGTTGCCAGTTTGATTCCCAGACAGGACACATGCCCAGGTTGTAGGCCCAGTCTCCATGGGGGGCATGCAAGAAGCAGCCAATCGATGTTTCTCTCTCTCTCTCTCCCATTTTCTCTAAAATCAATAAAGGAAAAAATTATAAGGAAGAAATTAATAATGTCCCAGATAAACAAAAACCGAGAGAAGTCATTGCTAATAGACTTGTTTAACCAAAAAAAAGAAAAAAGAAAAAAAAGAAAAAGAAAAAATCTAAAAGAATCATTTAGACCTAATAAAACAAACAAACAAACAAACAAACAAAAAAAGATTCTATGTTCTATGTTATCTACAGAGAGATAATTTATATTTACAAAACAACAAATATTTTGAATGGGATAGAAAAAGTGTGCCATGCCAGTGGAAACCAAAAGAACAAGAGTAGTGTTGTACTAATAAAAGATAAAATATATTTTAATACAAAAATTGTTCCAGAGATAAAAAATATATATATATATAATTACAAAAAATCAATTCATTAGAAAAAAAATTATATATTTATGTCGAGCTACTGCATAGCACCAAAATACATGAAGCAAAAACTGACAGAAATGAAAGGAGGAACAGACTACTTAAGAATAATACCATATGATCTCACTTATATGTGGAATCTAATGAATAAAATGAACTGACAAAATAGGTACAAAATATACATACTTGGAACAAACAGCCTGACAGCTGTCAAAGTTGAGGGGGACTGAATGAAAGAAAATGAAGAGATTAGCCAAATACAGTAACATATATGCACAGCCCATGAACATAGACAACAGTGTGGTGATGGCCAGAGAGAAAGGGGGTGGGAATTGGATGGAGACATCTGTAATAAAGTTAACAATAAAAATAAGAAAAAAATAATAATAACTAAAATCTTCAATACTCACTTTTAGTAACTGATGGAATACTAGGCAGAAGACCAAAAACAACTAAAAAGGTTTGTACAACACTATAAAGCCAACCAGACCTAGCAGACACTTATATATACCAGCACCTCCTCCCAACTAAGATAGAATACTTAATCCTAGATAGACCATAAGTAGTCCCTAAAGCAAGCCTTTATAAATTTAAAAGCATATAAACAATATAAAATGTGTTCTTCCACAAAATATAAGAAAATTAGAAATGAATAATAGAAAATTTACAAATATGAGAAAATTACATAAAACACTACTAAATATCCAGTAGATGAAAGAAGAAATCATGAATAAAAATATAAAACACTTTGAGATGAATCAAGATAAAACCACAAAACATCCAAATTTATGAGATGTAACTAAACATATGTTCAGAGGAAAATTTATAGATATAAATCCTTATATTAAAATTAATGAAAAGTTGTTTTAATCACCCATCTTTAGATAGTAGAAAAATAAGAGAAAATTAAACCCAAAGCTAGCTGAAAGATTGGAGATCAATAAAATAGAGATTTTAATGCTTTCTACAAAAAAAGTTCAATTTCAGTTAGTTTCACTATTGAACTCTAAAAAATCATTTAAAGAAGTAATTCTAATCCTTCTCAAAGTTTTTAAAAGAATAAGAGAGAACACTTTCTAAATCTTTCTGTAAGAGAAAAAAAACAGATTAACATTCCTTCTGAAAACAGAAGCATACTCTATTAACAAAGTATAAGCAAAATAAATCTAATAACATATAAAAGAGATTGTATATCATGACAGTGTGTGATTTATCCAAGAATAAAATTTTGGTGTAACATCTCAAAATTAGTCAATATAATATCCAAAGGACATACATGCATAACCCACTGACACAGATAAGAGTGTGGTGGTGATGGCTAGAGGGAAGGGGAGAAGGCTGGGTGAGGCAGGTAAAGGGGGGAAATGGGGACATCTGTAATAGTGTAAAAAACAAAAATAAAGTAGAAAATGTGTTAATTTATAAGGATGCAAGTGAAAAAAATTTAAAACATTTTCTAGTGTTTTCTTAGCAATAAACAAAACTTTAAAACTTTTGAAAGATAGATAGATGATAGATAAATGATAGAGAGTTGATCGAATTATATATAATTAATTAGAATAAAGGGAAAACACATTTGATTTTTCGAATATGTGCAGAAAAGCATTTGATAAAAATCCAATACCCTTTCATTAAAAAAATACTCAACAACCTAGAAATAGAAAGGAACTCTTCAAACTGATAAGGGTATCAATGTAAAAAGCATAGTTTGTGTTATATTAATTATAAAATCCTGGGGGGTTTTCACTAAAATCAGGAATAAGACAAAGATGTTCACTCTCACAGTTTCTGGAGGTTCCAGCCAGGACAATTAGGTAAAGAAAATAATTATAAGACATTCAGATCAGAAAGATTTAAAACTATCTTTATGCACAAATAGCCTTATCTTTTACATAAAAATCTTAAGGAATGCCTGTGCACGCGCACACACACACAAATCTGTTGAAACTAATGAACAAATTTATCAAGTTAGTAAGATACAAGATTGGTGGGAAAAAATCAATTGCATTTCTACCCAATAACAGTGAACACTATGAAAACATAATTAAGATAGTTGAGTAGAGATAAACCCTTACACTTATGGTTAGGTGATTTTGAAAAGGATGCCAACACATCCAATAGGACCAGAAGGTTTTTCAAATGGTACTGGAACTACAGGACATCCACATTTAGAGCAATGAAGTTGGGCTCCTTCAAATCATATTAAAAATTACTCAAAATGGATCAGAGACATAAACAGAAGAGCTAAAATTACATACTTGTGGAAGGAAATGAAGGAGTAAAATGAGGAAGTAGGCAAGGGCTTCTTAAATAGAACACCAAAACACAAGCAACAAAAGAAAAAACTAGTTAATTTGGAGTTCACCAAGATTAGACCTTTTCAGCCAAGAGCTTCATCAAGAAAGTTAAAAGTCAACCCAGAGAATAAGAAAAAATATTTGCAAATTATATCTGATAAAGGGATTTAATCTAAATACATTTTAATTTTTTTCCATCTCAATAGCAAAAGAAAAGCAACCCAATTAAAGAAAAAATTAAACAATAATTTGAACTGGCATTTCTCCAAGGAAAATATACAAACGATCAATATGCATGTAAAAATATGCTCAATATCATTAGTATTTATTTAACGAAAGTCAAACCCACCTTCTACTCATTAAGTGGCTATCATCAAAAGGACAGATCATGACAGGTGATGGTGAAATTGATACCCTTCTACATTTCTGATGGGAATGTAAAATGTTTCAGCTGCCTCAGGACACATTCTGTAAGTTCCTCAAAATGTTAAATATAGAGTTATCATATGCATTTCCACTTCTAAATATTCATGCTAGAGAAACATATACATATGTCCAAATAAAAGCTTGAATATGAATGTTTATATTAACATTATTATTAATAGCTCAGATGTATAAACTACCCCAAAATCCAAAGAAACTAATGAATAGATAATACAATGTTGCATACTCACCCAATGGATTATCATTTAGCAAAAAAAATTGAAGTATTAATGTATGCTACTATGTGGATGAACCTTGAAAATATTATTTTAAGTGAAAGAAGCCTGTCATAAAAAGCCATATATTGCAGGAATACATTTATATAAAATGTCCACAATAGGCAAGCTTTTTTAAGGACAGAAATAAAATTAGTGACTGTGAAGGGAGGGTTGGATGGGGAGTGACCACTAATGGGGCCATTTTTTTTTTTTTTAATGAGGGGAGCATCTGATGAAAATATTTTTAGCTGAAATTGTGGTGATAGTTGCAAAACGCTGTGGATATACTAAAATACCGTCAAATTGTACACTTTACCTGGTTGAATTTTATGATATGTGAATTATGTCTCAATATGTTTTAAAAAGTAAATAAATAAATTCACTGGCTTTCTGTGGAGGACTATAAGAGAACACATTGCATATAGGGAGCACTTGATGGATATTTTAGTAACTTGATACTGGTTTTGCTTAGGATGGTGATGCTAAAGAAAGATTAAATATCGAAGCTAAAATAGATGTTGATTAATTGGCTATGGAGATGAAGGTCACCAAGGTAATCCAGAGGGCACTGATAATTCTTTTTTAATGCTACCCCGATAGTCAGCAATCACATATTTATTAACAGATATACTAATACTTGAATGTATTATATTTATATGTATAATTTTAGTTTATGGAAATAAAATAAGACATTCTTTAGATGTTTAGCAATACTTAAAATAGTACATCATATTATTATCTTCTTTACAAAATATCAACATAGAGTGTTTCTGAGTCATGAAAAATTACATTTTTGTTATATCAAAAAATAAACTGAATTAACAGAGGTGTGGGAAAGTATATTTATAGTTTTGAGTATGTGAAACAGAGTTTATTCTTGTATTGATATTTATTAACAATTTTTTTTTTTGGTATTACAACTGTAAATCTACTTTTGCCCACCCCTGTATACATTGAAACATAATTCAGCCATAAAAAAAGAAATGTTGCCATTTATAACACATAAATAGACATTGAGGGAATTATAGTAAATGAAATTAGTCAGACTGAGAACAACAAATACTGTGTGCTCTCACTTATATGTGGAATCTAAAAATACCCCAATATCTGTATTCAATACAGAGAACAGATTGGTGGTTGCCAGAGGCAGGGGTTTGGGGGTGGATGAGAAGGTTGTAAAAAGGTACAAATTTACAGTTATGAAATGCATAAGTTCTGGAGATATAATGTACAGCATGGTGATTACAAAATACGAATTGATATTTAAAAGTTACTAAGAGAGTAGATCTTAAAAGTTCTCATCACAAGAAAATGAAATGGTAACTCTGTATGGTAATGATGTTAACTAGACTTACTGTACTTAGCATTTCACACTATGTACATATATCAAAATATGGTGTCGTATACTTGAAACTAATATAATAATATATGTCAAATATCGCTCAATAAAATAAGAGATACTGATATAATACAACTCATCCTTGACATTAAAACAATGTAAGGTTATAATTATTTTGAAGAAACTGTATAAATGTTGATATTACTAATTACAAGTCAACTTTTCTGTTAATGACACTCAATGCTAAACATACTTAGAAGACTCTTTGTGCAAATCTCATCTCTAGGCAATACAAACCCTCCAACACCCTTGAGGGGATGTCAACTCTGTTACCAGCTACACGTTAACTCTTAAATCCCCTTTGTTACAGTTGTGATAATCACTTCCAAGAAAAGTAAATGGAAACTAAATCAGAAACAAAAAATCTACTGTGATAAGCATAGATGCTACAAAGTTCAGGGCTAGAATGGCACAGAAGAGTTCAATTTGGTGCAGTCAATGAATGAAGCGTGTCGGCTAGAACTTCCAAATGATGCAGACTGTGCGTCCTCTTTCATGATCAGCTGATGATTAAAATCAAGTCTCATGAAAGTGTCTTGCAAAAAATCCACAAACTGGTATTTCTAATTTGTATTTAGTTGACAAAAAAGTTATGTATCTTTTTTATTGTAATTAAGGGTTGCAATTGGCCAAGCATATTGACTATATTCATGAAAACTCTTCTCTGATCAGTTACTCTCGTATTCAAGGAGAAAAAAGATAAGAGTAATATTAACATTATAAACAAAATGGAGTATAGTAATAGTTTTTCAACTTCACATTGTTGCTATAATTATGCTATTGTTGTTATTATTATCTTTCTGAAAGTACCTCTGGCAGAAAATTTTATATTTTAAGAAATAAGACCTGATGAAAGAACCAAAGAGTAGGGCTCAGATTGATACACACACATGCACACACTGATAAAAATAAATCATGGATCAGTTTCTATGTGTCAGAAACTATATTAAGTTCTGGATTATAAATAGCCAAGACAACAATCATCTAGTGGGGGAGCTTAGTACATAAATATTATACCTTGATGCTAGAGGTTTGCTCAGAAAGTTACAGAAGTGCTGAGCACCTACCCAGTTGGGAGTGATGGAGTGAGAAGGCCAGAGGGATATCTCAGCTCAACTAGCCATGAATAAGTAGTAGTTAGCTATAAAGAAGATGAAGATTAGTGGAAAGGATATTTCATAAAGTGAAAATAACATAAACCAAGTTGAAGGCTGAGCAGAAGAGTAATGTGGGTGGAGAGGAATTACAAGCAGCCGAGCATCCTGGCATAAAGCAGAGAACAGTGCAGGTGGTAAAAGTTGTGTCAATTCACACCCGGGGTTACATCCAATTGCATAACCTGAATCCTAGTTCCATCATTGCCGATAAATACTAATGTGTCTGGGCAAATTATTTAATCTTTCTGAGATGACATCTAACCATTCTTTCAAATTCCCATTGATTGAACTGGAAATCAGCATCTGAAAGTAGACATTTTGTCGCTGGTCACAGTGATCGTGAGCCAATCTGCAGACTGTCCTGGACTGACTTATAACAAACAAGGGCACAGACTGTTATCAGGCTACTGAGTGTTCTGCACATGCTACTTTACCAGATCTAAAAATAACATTTTTGCTTCCCTGTTTCCAAAGGCTAAATTCTTTTAAGTGGACAGATAATTTTACCTTTACTTGTTAGCTTAGTATTCTGATTCTATCTTTATTCATTAGCTCCATTCAAGTTAGCTCCCTAGTGCCCTTGATGACTTCAGTACTAGAACATGAAGCATTTAAATCCACTCATCTCAACACAGCTGAATCAGAATTCGAGGGTGAGCCCCTCAAATTTATACTGTTTCGGGTGTTCAATGATTCATACATAGTCAACCCATTAATCTGGAAGACTTAACTGAGGACAATCTTTTACTTAATTTCTGAAAATGAGACCATTTTTTCTGTTTTTTGTTGTTGTTGTTGTTGTTGTTCTTTTCATAAAAATACATGAATTTATTTAACACATATATTGAGTAGCAACCACATGTAAGATACTGTTTTTGGTGCATGAAATATATCTGTGAGCCAACAGGACAAACACCTCCACTATCTTTAATTTAAGTTCTAGTGGAAAGGGGGAGGTAGATACAGAAAATAAATAATGAAGGACGTGCCCAGCTGGTGTGTCTCAGTGGTTGAGCATCGACCCATGTACCAACAGGTTGCCTGTTCGATTCCCGGTCAGGGCACATGCCCAAGTTGTGGGCCTGATCCCCAGTAGGTGGCATGCAGGAGGTGGCCAGTCCATGTTCTCTCTCATTGATGCTTGTATCTTTCTCTTTCCCTTTCTCTTTCTAAAATCAATAAAGAAAAATAATAATACTGAAGGACGTTATAACAAAATATTCCTGGGTATTATGTTGTTTTGCCCATGCAGTGAAAACATATCCCCATTTGATACTTGGGAGATGAATCTTCTCCATCACAGTTTGTCCTGAAATTAGAGTTTTGCCAGTCTCCATAATAGTGTCTCTTTTTTGTTGGCATCTCCTGGGAGAGAAGATGACATTTCCCTTTTTTTTTTCCCTAGTCCCATAGTATGATCCAATGTATATTGGTATATTGAAGGAAATCCAATATTATTTTGTCATATATTATTTTAATAATTTTAAAACATATATTTTCTACATCCCTGTATGTCCAAACTACCTAGCACAATCACAATCTGGTTCTAGTTATCCCGTTTGTCTCATTCTTCTCCAGTTCTTTGTTCTAACCACATTGGAATACCCAGAATTATCTCAGCTGATGTGTACATCCCTGGTTCACTCCTATACCTATAATTGAACATCTCATTTTTTGCTGTTGTTGAATTTTCAGTAATCCAGTTGTCATTTTCTTTGGTAAATGTCTTTCATTTTCCTCACACAGCATTTATTGATCATTTCTTACTACACCAACAATATTGAAAAATATTATATAATTTTTTAAAATATGTTTTTATTGATTTTTTAGAGAGAGAAGAAGAGAGAAAATTAGAAACATCATGTGAGAGAGACACATCATTGATCAGCTGCCTCCTGCATGCACTCTACTAAGGATCGAGGCCGCAACCTGGAAGTGTGCCCTAACCGGGAATCGAACCGGGACTTCTCAGGCCAATCAATGGACTGCACTTAATCCACTGAGCCACACTGGCTGGGTTTATATAATTTCTTAAAGAGTATTTTTCTTTTACCTCTTAGACCCTTATACTATCAATGAGAAACACATACAAAACCCAACCATTCCCATCGTTGCCATTATCCAAGCACTGCATGTCTTGCTTGAACAACTGTAAAAGTATCCCTTGTTCTTATCTTCCCACCATTTATAGATCCCCAGAATCATCTTTGTAGAATATAAACCAATCATTTCTCTCCCAATTTTCAGTGTGACAATCCTGTAATGGCCGCCATTTGAAACTAAATTAAACTCTTTTAGTCTAAATCTCTCTCTTTTGTGCCTCCTACCTATTGTTCCCACTTTATTTCACCATCACCTGCTCTGTCTCAGACACACTAGACTTAACTCCTTTCCTTGAAGACACTGGGTGTATCCTTGCCGTAAGCCCTTTGCACTAACCACGGCTTCTGTTAGGATGCTCTTCCCACCTATCACTACATGGCTTGTTCCTTTAGTTTTTCTGTATCAGCCAGAGCACCTCTCCACAAAGAAGCTTTCCAAAACCACATGGTGTAGTTTCTGACATTTTAAAATGTATTATTGTTTATCTGTTTCATCACACTAAAATGTAAACCCAGGGTAGAGGGTCTTTTTCAGCCTTGTTCATTGCTGTATCTCCAGCACCTTGACTAATAGCTGATATGGGAGGAACTCAATACATGTTTGTGGGGAATAAACTGGTCTTATTTAGTTATTTTCAGCAATCTCTGCTGCTGTGCCAGAAACAAATGTGGACTCCGTCTTAGCCCAGCTCTATGTAGAGGGTCTGGGATGCAGTAAGATCTCAAATATTTGTCATATTGAGGTAACGTCAATGTTTGCAAGAGAAAAATTCAATATGTCATTTATCAATATACATCAGTAATAGAGCAAAATAATGCAAATAATTTCAACTACTTTTCTACAGAAATGATAATGTGTAGTTTACCCTTCCCCCATTCATAAATGAAACATTATATGAAAAATAAGTAATTTAACTTTCATGACTTACTCTCGAGCTAAATGATATATAAATATTTCATGTCCTCAGGCTGCTGAAATAACGCAATTTGCTCATTGGCATGAGGATAAAGCATTTGGGGCAGCTTCTTCAGGAAGCACATTCTTTAAGCCACTCTGCGTCATTTGCTGTGATTTTTTTGTGATTCATAAGTTTTCTCTTGCCCATGACCTTGGTATGACATTACTTTGAAAAAGTCAGGTGAGTTCAGGAGTGAAATCTATGACAATAGTATTAAACAAAGCTAGCTGGCTCATGAAAGAATGAAGTTCATGATATTTATGGTACCAGGTTAATCTTATTTGTGGGCATGATAGCTATAAAAATGAGAATGCCAAAAATGAAAGCTGTAGTAATAAAGACATTAGTCAAAATACCTGGTCAAAACTTTGATCATTTTGTTATTTTTTAAAGAGTAATTTTCATAATGAGTGTAGTTTACTATAATTTATATCATCGAAATAATTGCTTTTTAAGGGCCACTAGAACACATCTATTACAAAACTTTTCCAAAGTTAAAGTGAAACAATTATATAAAAATAAACACAGACAAAATTCTACTGGGATAATTTAATGGTTATACACAATCCAATTTTATTCTTACCTCACTATTCAAGATTTTATCTCTAAAATTGATTTTTTTTTTCTATTCTTTTTGTCACTGTGCACGTGAATGAGGTTCTCCTTGGAATTTATGTCCAGGATGTCCCATAATTCCCAGAGGTAATAATGGAAAAATACAACACTTTACTTCACAATGTGCCTATGCAGCTTTTGTACTGATGCTCAAATCAAATTAAAGTAAGGTCAGAGAGATACCTAACTCTCCTAGTGCAAAGGGAATGGAAAAAGACTTCAAATATTTAATAATATTAAGATTTAATGAAATAATTCTAGCATTTAATGCAACTCCTAATTGTTTCTCAGCCCGTAAGTCACTAGATTGTTTGCCCTGGGATGTTATCTGGTTTCACATTCAAGTCTACTTACTACTGTGATTTACTTTTTTTTTTGGTCCCAGCTCAGCTCCTGAATTTTATGTGATCTGCCTATCACTGATTAAAAACAATTTTCTTTTCCTGAAAACACTATGTTTCAATGAATCAAACAGCTCATATGAAGAGAAAAGAGAATTACTCTAAATCTCTTCTAGCCTTTTTCATAAACACATTTATTGGATACTTGTATGTGAATATATAAGAAATCTGGGTTCTATCTGGCAAAGAATTGTGGGCGATATCATACCGAAACTTATTCACATATTCTTGATGATATCATAAACAAACAAGTTAATGCTAAGTTTTTGCCAAAATAATTTAAAGTTGAGCGCATTAAGCATTCTGAAAATTAAATAACTTCTGAAAACTTGTAAAAGGAAATATGTCAGACAACAAAATAAATTTTAAAAGCTTCTCAGTTTAAAAGAAGCAAAAACTATCTTACCCAGAGAAATATATTTTAACAGCCAAAGTCAAGGAGAGGACTCATGTGTGTATTCACACATTGATAAAAACAAAATATACTGAATTATGGAAGTGGAAATATTTCACATAAAATAAGCATATTATTTCTTATCTTTTCTCTAAGATAGGAGGAAGAGAATAAATGAAAATAAAACTACCAAAAATTAATGAATCAATCATTTATTCATTCTGTTTGTTCTTATACACACCCCCAAACTTAAATGGCAGGTTAACATTCATACATAAATTGGGTATAATTTCAATTCTGGAAAAAGAACCACATGAGCAATAAAAAAATCTGAGTTACAAACATGCTCTTATAGTACTTGGCTACATAACTAAGTTAACCCAATACTTAGCCATCTGGGCCTTACTTTCCTCATTCCCAAGGAGATGATTAACTTCTCGATTTCAAAGTATCTTTTAACAACAGAAGGCTTAAACTTACTCGGTAATTGCTCCTCTCCTTTGATTCTCAACACACTGGTAATAATCAAAGCAAATATTACTGCAACATAATAGATTATAAATAGAAGAAAAAAAAGCTGAAATACTGAAAAACAGGGCTCGGGTCACAAGACTGGTTAATGAGATGAATGCAGGACAATACAAGTCTCCTAATTTCTGGTTAGATGGCTTTATGATATGCTGAAATTTACGAAATAGCATTTCTTTGCTGGATGCATTTAGAGAACAGTGCTCATAAAATTACCATAATATCCATGGCCTAGATTAGTTTATAGTCTTAATAAAAAAATATAACACTTTAAAAACTAGTTTATACATTCAATTTAGTGTTACAAATAATTGATCATTTAGAAATAATGAAACGATTTTTCCGAAACTCATAACTCATAAACTACTCTTTTCAATTAACTCAAAAGATGATTCCAAAAGAAAAAAATTCACATAAAGGAAGCATTAGTAGGGGAATAACTTCATAACACAAATAATATAAAGGCCCTCATTTACTTGTAAATATAGAGAATATGAATTCCTGAGCCAAATTGCCAAACTTGGTGTTCAACTGATTTTGGACAAGTTACTTAATTTTCTCTGTACCTCATGTACCATCAGTAAAATGGGGAAAATTATAGAGTTACCTCATGTAGGTCATGATTGGATCGTGATTTTAATTCAATAATGGTATTTATTACAAATATTTAAATCCTATAACATTTTCCAGCACAAAAACATTTTTTATTTTATACTCTATAATAATTTAGTTCTGAATTAGTTTGCTTGGACTGCCCTAACAAAGTACCATGGAAGGGTGGCTTAAACAAACAGAAATTCCTTTCTCAGAGTTCTGGAGGCTGGGAAGTCCAAGATCAAGTTGCCAGCGTTTCTTGTATGATGAAGGCTCCCTTTGTTGCTTACAGACAGCTTCATTCTCCGAGTCCTTGGATGGCCAAGAGAAAGCCAGCGATCTGGTGTTTCCTTCTCCTCTTATGAAGACACCAGTTCTATTAGATTAGATCCCCATTATTGCAACCTCATTTAAACTTCATTACTCCCTAACGACTATTTCCAAAGATAGTCACATCAGTGGAAAAGTCTTCAATATACAAATTAGGGAAGGAGACAATTTGGTCCATATCAAGTTCCTATGAAATTTAAAATGTCATTATTGTATATTATAATTAAAATATTTATTTGTCAACTGCTTCAGAACTAATATTCTATCCATATTTATTCCTAGGCAATCTCTGAACTTATATTTTTATAGAATGTCTCACTTAATACTGTTTTATGAATGTTTTTCTGGAATTTAAACATTAGCCAATATGATTTTTTAAAGTAGGTTTTTTACTTTATTTTAATTGTAATATATCACAATCTCTAATTAATCAACATTTTTGAAAGCTCATTTCTAATTCCGAAACCTTAACTAAATATTTGTGAATTGCCAATGATTGACTTTACTATAACTTAAGTGATTCTTTAGATGCTTCTTTCACTTGCCACCCTAATGTAGAAAAGATAAATGTGAGAAGTGCTGATTAAGTTGATATTTTGTTTTCAGTGTAATTGTTCACCTAAAATATGGAATCACATGACAGAAATAATAGTGTGACGGCTGAGCTCTAATCACATATGAATTGGCTAAGTATTATAATATGTCACTAATCTCTATAGCCTAGTTCAGCATAAGTATTCCGTAGACTCCACTATACATTTCAATCAGATTACTTTTAAAAGAGAAATTTAATTGGCTCATTGCATCCACTTGCTGCTTGAACTTCTGGCTTCCTAGAAGCACACCCTCCTCCAAGTGGCCCTGGGCATTAGCAAGTCAGACACATCCAATCTGAATATCACGATGCTTCGCACAGTGATATCTTCAGCTGCTTTTCCACCATTCCACCCAGCCTCACTGTTTCATGGAGTAGAGCTTTGACATCCTCAAGACCATAGAACAATATCCACTACAATGATTTACAGGTTGAGTAGGTAAATTCCTCTACATTTATTTTGTGGTCAGCGCTATTACCTCATAACTTAAATAGGCATCCCAGGGGCTGGGCATCAGATAGAGTTGGCTACCAGCAACTTCACTCTACCCCAATGAGTAGGGTTTGATGTTCTCTTGAGCTTATTGTCTTGAGCTTAGAAAAGTTTGTCTGGGTTATCTTTTAAGAGATGCCTTGGATCCTTATCAATTCCTTTTCACAACCCTTCCTACTAGTTTTTTAAACATGCTCAGGTATAAATAAAACCTTGCTGTGTGATTTAATTTCAGGTAGACATAAGTAAGGGCATATGATTTGTACAAAACACAATGGTCGAAGTTTCAGAGGCAAAGTTTATTTGTGGGAGTTGTGTTTAAGGGGCTTATTTTATCTGTCACTTGAATGCAGTGCCCACTATTTATGCAAAATAGAGGGTGAATCATGATACTTGTCTTTCACCCTTTCCAAAACCATATAACTCATCCATAATTTGTTTCTCAGTTTAAAATAACTTTTTTTTCCCTGCCAATTACTATAGCTTAACAGAAAACATCTATAAATCAGAAAATAAAAACATTAAAGATATTGGGACTTAGGTTGCAAATCCATAGCTCAGTGAAATGTCAGTTATTAAAATATGCCATTTTTATTGTCTGATGTGCACACTTTACTCAATTACAGAGCTTTTTATAGAAGGATGAACTAAAACTGATCAATGATGGACAAGGGGGAAAGAGATTGTCAAAAAAGCTACGAGTATGAAACAGGAACTAAGGTCTTAGTTATAAAACGCCCATAATAAAAATGTTAACTACATTTTATGACTGCCTGAAATATACCAGGCACGCTGCCAGGCTTGTGTACACAATATTTTCAGTGTTTACAGCAACCATTATATTACGAACAGGCTTTGTTCCTTTCCCTTCACAGACAAACTGGCTGAGTCAAGGAAAGGTTAGAGGATCGCCCCAGGCCAGGAGAGCCGGAGCTCAGAGGGATGTTTTCCTTTGCCAGTGCCAGTCTCCTCTTCAGGCACTGCTGGGTCACACGTGGAAGAGTGGGAGATCAGAGGCTCACGTTCCCTCATAATAACCAGAGTAAGACCGTCGAGAAGAGAGATGAGGAACAGCATGAAAACAGAGTTGAGTTTTGTCTCGGCGAGTGTCATTCGCTATTGTAAGAATTTGCGATCTCAAAGATAAGAAATACATATGACATTTAGGTAATCTGACATTGGACTGAATAATGTAATGCTATTTTTCTTAAGCAAACAGAAATAACAACAGAAGTTTATTTAAAAATGATATGACAATGCCAGGGGTATGGAGCATACATGTTATGAATTGATGATGACACACGTTTGCTACAATCACTCTGGAAAGCCCTTTTGGGTATGACCTCGTAAAACTGAAGAGGAACCATATGATAAAATCCAGACATGCACTCCTGACATCCTCAGTTCTCACCAGGAACGTGCACAAGAGTTTATAGAAGCACTGGTTTAATGTATTAATAAAAATCATATGCGAGCATATATGTATATACACAGATATACATATATAACATGTGTCTACATATTCATTTAGTTTATATTAGTGCACATATAGCTATATGTGTGTGTCTATGTTACATAGATCAATGTCCAGAAAATGTGTCTAAAATTAAATCATAAAAGAATACTTTTAGTATGACTTCAATTATACAAAGGTTAAAACCAGAATAAAGTAAACAATATATTCCTAAGTAATACCCACACTTACATAACAAAAATTATAAAGAAATGCTAAAATTGATTTTTAAAACATTCAGGATCAGTGGTTACCACACACGGGGGAAAAATAGCAACGTCTCTGTGAAGAGGCACACAGGGACCTTCAAAGGGAGAGTTCTGTCTTGTTTCCTAAGCTCAATCTGGGTATATGCTTGTTCCTTTTATGATTTTTTAAGCAACATAGAACATATCGAGTCTTTTAATGCATTTTTTTCATAGCATCTTATAAAAACCAGTAAAGCAGTGCTTGGGGATATTAGAGACATTTAAACTGAATATTTACAGAGTGATCATAGTCCCCTTTTCAGGGACAACTGCTTATCAATTCCTCAGTCCCTTAGTAATGCTCTTTGCACACAATGTCATATGTACACATTTGCAA
Organism: Molossus molossus; assembly: GCF_014108415.1. Taxonomy (NCBI): domain Eukaryota; kingdom Metazoa; phylum Chordata; class Mammalia; order Chiroptera; family Molossidae; genus Molossus; species Molossus molossus. Next base: position 22,177,083 of record NW_023425366.1, on the reverse strand, counting down.
AAGGATCATTAGAAAGATGACATAATTGCTACAGACATTTAAAAGTTGGGAAAAAAAGAACACTCTGCTCATTAAGCACTGGACTCTGTCTCCCCGGGTGTTCTGCGCCTGTTAACCTCTCTCATCCTATGCCCTCCGTTCATCAGGAAGGGATAACAAGTATGATACAATCTGGGGCAATGAAGCCTCACTGAACACACTATCCATCACAGGGCCACTTCACAACATCAGTATCTGAAGTGCCTGGGAGGGAAATGGCAAGTTCTTATCAGTCACTGCAAGTGGCCTACAAGCAGAGCAGCCTTGTGGAGTTAGCTAATCTGAGGGGCCTTCCTCCCACTGTGTGGTGAGAGCCTTTGGAAGCACATGAGAGATAACTGCTAATGTCCACATTGTATACTTTTATTGTTATTACTGCAATTACTATTGGTATTTAGGGATTCCCATATCTGATATTAGAAAAATGTAGGAGATGCCTTCCTGAGTCTGGGGGTCACTCGCCCTGCCTGGGACATGGTGGCCTGTGAGTTGGCTGGAGAGCAAGGGTCAGCCCTTCCGGAGAATATTACCCTATGCTCCTGCTGCAACACTTCTCTGAGTGATGGGAGGTGTGGACGGCAATATCTGGGGAACTGAAAATAAATTTTTTTCTCTTTTATTGATTTTACAGAGAGAGGATGAGAGAGATAGAAACATCAATGAGAGAGAATATCAATGGCTGCCTCCTGCATGCCCCCCACTGGGGATCGGGCCCACAACCTGGGCATGTGCCCTGACCAGGAATCAAACCAACAACATCCTGGTGCATGGGTCGATGCTCAACCACTGAGCCACACCAACCGGACTGGAAATAAATTCTTAATCTCCTCCATGGAGGTGGTATGGTGTTTTTGTTGTTGGTGGTGGTGGTGTTGTTTTACCCTCACTTGAGGACATTTTTCCATTTTTTGTTCGGATAGAGTGGAGGGAGAGAGAGGGAGAGAGAGAGAGAGAGAAACATCAATGTGAAAGGGACACATTGAGTGGCTGCCACCCGCATGACCAACCAGGGCCGGGGACAAACTGCAACTGAGGTATGTGCCCTTTGCAGGAACCAAACCCAGGACTCTCTGGACCGCAGGCCAATGCTCTAACCGCTGAGCAAAACCAGCCAGGGTATGCTTTGAATGCTTGTAACACTATAACTGCATACCTTCTAATTTAGAATTTTAGCTGGAATTTCAACCAGTGACTGCAAAGCTGGACCAACAAGAGGACTAAGGTGCTGACTTGGATCCCAGAGGATGCTGTCCTGGTCCTTCCTGGAAAAGACTTCAGATTCTGGAGGCTTCTCAGGAGGTGTGATGCAGCTGGAAACAAAGCATGTGGCCCTTGGGTCCTGGCTGTGAGGGGAGCCATCTCTGTGAGGTTCAGCCATGGTTCGTTGACCCCATGCTGACCGGCCCTGCCCACTGCGCTGAGTGGATGTGTTTGTAAATGTGAAATGTTGGTCAGCCTTGTGGAGTCTGTGAGTGCTGATCCTGTTGACTTACGATTCTTCACAAATAAATATTTTCATAGGGGAAAAAGTAAACAAACAGAAGAGTCTTTCTAGAAAAGAAAATTCCAATGATAAGACACTTTACTCAGAGCACTATACTATAGAGAGACTTGGCCCCTTTCTGTCATCAAGTGCCACCACCCAAAATGTTTTTAAGAAATTAGGAAGGAGAGCTTTGAATGCCAATCTCACGCTAAGTGAAGGCCACAACTATCTTTCCTCTTCCAGGTCTTGACTGAAATGTTACCTCTCAGCCTTCCCCGACAACTCTATCTATAATTGCAAATTGTCTCTCCCCATCCCAAATCCACACTTCTATATTCCTGCTCTTCATATTTTTCTAGTTATAATTTCTGTTTATGGGGTATAGGAATTCTTTGTGGGGCAAGTAAAATAATAATAAAATTATTGCAATGATGAATGCATAACTGTGGCTATACTAGAAGCCACTGAGTTGTATACTTTCAAATGGTACATGTAGAATTATACATGTACACTTTTAAATGAATTGCATGGTATGTAAATTATATATCAAAACTATTAAAAAAGATTGTGAAATAATTAAACGTCTCTAAAATATATGTTCCAAGTTCTGAAAATCATAGGGAGTTTTCTCTCTGACCCTGAAACATTAGTGACTTAATTCAGGCTGCTATCACAGAAATATCATGGTTGGGTGGCTAAAACAACAAAAATTTCTCACACTTCTGGAGACAGAAAAGGCCAACATCAAAAGTATGGCAGATACAGTATCTAGTCTTGGTTTCTTGTTTTATTCTCTCATGATGGAAAGACAGAACAGTAGTAAGCTGTCTAGTGTTTCCTTTTATAATCCCACAATGAGGGTCTTGCCCTTTGACCTAATTACCTCCCAAAGACCCAACTCCAAATGTAATCATACTGAGGAGTTGGATTTCAACACATAAACTGGGGGTTTTGGGGAGGATACACATTTAACCCATGGCGATTATAATTCTAAGAATTAATCATCAAGTAGAGCTACAACAGTGAAGGTAAGATACAGTCCAAATTTACAAATGATTAAAATCTAGGCTTGGAATGAGGAAGATAAAATTCTTATACATAATAACCACAAAATAGAGAAAGATTAAAATGTGAAGTATAGCCAAGGCAATGAAGACAGGAAGTAACAGATATTCCCAGACAAGAGGGTAATAATCTAACAGCACAGTGAGGACTTAGAGTGAGTAGATGAATGAATTTATTATGCAAATGATCTCTTGCACTGCATCTAAGGGACGATAATAATAATACACACAACCAAAGAGGATAATTGTAATCAACACCAGTGTTTTGCAGAGTTAAAATTATATATGATAAATTAAAGCAGGAGGTTCCTTCTTGACATTCCTCAGCCCACTGTTACCAAAGAGTAAGTGAAGTGCATCACCAGAACCACCAGTCAAACTGCATTACATACTCTTAACTTGTTCTTAACCTATGAGATAGCATTTTGTGTAGATGCATTACAGAGGTCAAGTGCTTCTAAACAACTACAAATAATTACATAAAACCTGCCTTGCCATTTATTTTCTCTTCCCTCACCATTTTTTATAATTTCATCTTGCAGTAACTCCTTTGATGCACTGAAGAATGCAGTGAAAACTAAATTTTTTTTAAATTTAATTTTTAAACATTGCATGTCAATTACACAGCTATCAGGATTTCACTGGTACAAATAACAAAAACCTGGTTTATATGTAGTCCAAATATTTGTTTGAAAAAATATAAGCGTTCCTCAAAAATAGATGTATGTTTACGGGGAATAATTAGATACATTGTTTTAGGTGGAAAAAAGGATTTTTGGGAGGGCGTGATGAAAGAGTAAAAGATGATCATCTGAAAAATTTGAATGTTCTTGAGAGCTACATAGACATTTCTGTATGTGAGAGCTCTGAGACTGGTTATTTATAGAGTGGAACCAAATAGTAGGTGGGAATTATATGAGAGAGCAATTAATACATAGCAACATACCCACTTCCTGTAAACCCACAAATATGCAGAAACAGGCCTTAAATATAGATAGTAGGAAGAGTGGTATATTTTAATTAGATTGGGAGTTTTTTCCATACCTTATAAATGATAAATAGCATTGTGTAATCATCATCATTCTCCTCTTCAGAGCACATGCCTATTCTCATGTTTATGCATATTCATTACCTGGGTCACCTTGCCCAGACCCATGACTTTAAATAACCCCTAAATGTAGTCTTCAATTAATATCTCTACCCTCGAGCTCTTCATTACGTTCCAGATTTGTATGTATTCAACTGCCTTGTAACATCTTTATTTAGATGAAAATAGGAATTTAAAAATTAAATTCTTAGTTATAGCACCTTCCAAACAACTCTGCTCTTCTTAAGGCCCCAGTGTAACCATCATTTATAAGTAACTCTAAATAAAGGTAAAAACCTCAGAATTCACTGTTAATTTCTATTTTTCTCACAAATATCAGAACAGGTCTATCAGTGAGTTCTTTATCTCTACCTATAAATTACATCCTTAATCTTATAGCATTCCCACTACTAACCCCTTTGTCATTCATTGTCCATTTTGCTAACGCACCTATAAGGCAGCCCTTTGGTGCCTGTACTCCACAAAACAGCCAGAAACAAAATAACTGTTTAAAAATGCAAATCAGATTCTGTCAGATCCTATTCTTAATCTCCCAATAGATTCCTATAACACCATATGAATAAAACCCAAAATCTACACTGTGATCAGGTTGCACCCTGCCTATCCAAGCTTTTGGTTCACTTTACTCTCTTTGTTCCATTCTGATCTTGCTCTTTACTCAACATACTGAATTTATTGTCACATTATTGTCATTATATTATACATACATACATATATGCAATCTCTCCTCGTTACTTTCATCCTTTCTCATGGTTTAAAATATCACCAATGTATTATTATATTTTTTATTTCCATATGATACCTCTTTTAAGGTCCAGATTATAATATTCCATTTACTAACAAGTAATTGCTCTTGAAAGCATTAAAAAAAAAACAAAAAAACAAACGCTTATCCCCTAATATTCCCTTTTTCTTGCAAAAATTCTTTGTCTTCATTTACTAGCACCATGACTGATCCAACTGCTTACATCACCCAAATAGGCCACACTGACATAATATTGAAAAGTTTTAATGATGAGATTCCAAAATGGCGTCAGAGTGAATGGAAGCTGCACAGAACATCTCCCAGGACCAAACTGGAATTACAACTAAAATAAAGATAAATCGTCAGGAAAAAGCAACAGAGAAAGCAGCTTCGGGGGACCCATATAACCATGGTCAGCAAGAGGACACTGAATCAAACCTGGTAGGAACTGTGCAGACATGAAAGGGTGGACTGGGAGCCCAAGGACAGCAGTCCTGAGAGGGAAGTTCATAGCACTCCAGGCCTACCTCAGGAAACAAGAGAAATTTCTAATTGACTATCTAACCTCACAACTTAGAGAACTAGAAATCAAACAAAGAAAAAACACAGAGCAAGTAGAAGGAAAGAAATAGTAAAGATCAGCGCAGAAATAAACAACATAGAGACTGAAAAAAAAAAAAAAAAAAATTCAAAAGATCAACAAAACAAAGAGCTGCTTCCTTGAAAAAACAAACAAGATCGATGTATCTTAGCTAGACTCACAAGAAAACAAAGAGAGATTACCCAAATAAACAAAATCAGAAATGAAAGAAGAGAAGTAACAACTGACACCACAGAAATACAAAGGATTGTTAACAAATACCATGAACAATTATTATATGCCAAAAAATTGGACAATCTAGGTAAAATGGACAAATTTCTAAAACCACATAGTCTCCCAAAACTGAAGCGGAACCTGGAAAATATAAAAAACTAGAACAGCCCAATAACAACTATGGAAATTGAAGTTGTAATCAAGAATCTTCCAGCAAACAAAAGCTCAGGCTGGGACGGCTTCACGGGGGAGTATTACTGAACATTCAAAGAAGAACTAACACTCACTCCTTAAGCTATTCCAAAAAATTCAAAAAGAAGGAAGACTTCTAAACTCATTTTATGAGGCCAGCATAATAGAATTCCAAAACCAGATAAAGACACCACAAAGAAAGAAAACTACAGACCAATATTCCTGATGAACATAGATGCCAAAATCCTTAAGAAAATATTAGCAAATACTAATATCGGATCTAGCAATACATTCAAAAAAGAACTCACCATGACCAAGTGGTATTCATCTCAGGGATGCAAGACTGGTACAATATTTGCAAAACAATAAATGTAATATACCACATAAACAAAATGAAAGATAAAAACCACATGATTATATCAATAAACACGGAAAAAACATTCAACAAAATCCAGCACCCATTTCTAATAAAAATTCTCAGCAATGTGGGGATAGAGAGATCATATCTTGACATAATGAAGGCTATATATGAAAAACCTATAGCCAACATTATACTCAGTGGGCAAAAACTAAAAGAATTTCCCTCAAGAACAGAAACAAGACAGGGATGCCCACTTCTGCCACTCTTATTCAACATAGTACTGGAAGTCTTAGCCACAGCAATTAGACATGAAGAAAAAAAAAGGGGATCCAAATTGGAAAGGAGAAAGTGAAAATGTCATTATTTGCAGATCACCTAAGACATTATACTCAATTAATATTTGACAAAGGTGGCAAGAGCATACAATGGAGTAAAGACTGACTCTTTAATAAATGGTGTTGAAAATATTGGACAGCTACATGCAAACAATTAAACTAGACTACCAACTTAACCATATGCAAGAATAAACTCAAAATAAATAAAAGACTTAAATGTGACTAGTGAATCTATAAAAATTTTGGAAGAAAATGTAGGCAACTAAATTTCAGACATTATACACAGCAGAATTTTCACTGATAAAATGTCTAAGGCAAGAGAAGCAAAGGGAAAAACTTAATACATGAGACTACATCAAACTAAAAAGCTTCTGCACAGCAAAAGAAACAATCATAAAAATGGAAAAGGAACCCACTATATGAGAGAGCATAATTGCCAACGATACATCAGATAAGGGGTTAATTTCCAAAATATATAGAGTACTCATACAACTCAACACAAGGAGGACAAAAAAAAAAATTAAAAAATAGGCAGAGGACCTAAATAGACAGCTTTCCAAACAGGACATACAAATGGCCAAGAGACATATGAAAAATTGCTCAATGTCACTAATCATCAGAGAGATGCAAATTAAAACAACTAGGAGGTATCACCTCACACCTGTTAGAATGGCCGCCATCAACAAATCATCAAACAAGAGTTGGCGAGGGTGTGAAAAAAAGGAGACTCTAGTACACTGCTGGTGGGAATGCAGACTGGTGCAGCCACTATGGAAAACAATATGGTGTTTCCTCAAAAAATTAAAAATTGACTCAGTGATCCCACTTCTCGGAATATATCCTAAGAAACCTGAAACACCAATCAGAAAGAATATATGTACCCCTATGTTTATAGTAGCACTATTTACAGATGCTAAGATCTGGAAACAGCCCAAGTGTCCATCAATAGATGAGTGGTTAAAGAAGCTGTGGGGCATATACACAATGGAACACTACGCTGTTATAAGAAAGAAAGATTTCATATCCTTTGAGATGGCATGGAGAGACCTGGAAAGTATTATCTTAAGCAAATAAGCCAATCAGAGAAAGACAAATACCACAGGATCTCACTTATTTGTGGAATATAATGAGCAAAAAAAGCTGATGAACAAAACAGATCCAGAGACATAGAAAGGAGTAAGGTTCAGACTGACAAACCTCAGAGAACGGGGTTTGGGAGTAGAGATGACATAACCAAAGAAGTTATGTGCATGTATGCTTAACCAATGGACATAGACAACAATGCTTGGGGGTGGGGGTGGGATAGGGTAGAGGATGTCTGCGGGGTGGGGGGTGGAAGAAAGGAGAAACATTTGTAACAAAAATAAATTAAGAAAAAATTTTAAAATGTTTCAATGACTACCAGTATCAAATGTGAGAAAAAAATATATAAACAACTGGAAGGTGTTTATTTTGCCAGTGGGAGTGTAAAGCGGTAAAAAAAAAAAAAAAAAAATCACCTTGTGAAACTGTTTCACAGTATCTGCCAAAGCTAACTGTAAGCCTACCCTATGGTCAGCAATTCTGTTTCTAGTATAAATCCAAGAGAATGCAGTGCATGTTAGCCAAAAAAGACATATAAAAGCATTCATAGAAGTTTTGTGATGGACAAAACTAGAAACAAGCAATTGTAGTCTGAATACATAAATTTTATATTATTCAAAAACGGATTAGTACATAGCAATACAATAAATAATTTCTAGATGACACAGTATAGATAAAGCTGTTAATAAAAGCACCAGGGAGAAAATATGGTGTCCTTAGGTATGATTTATAAAAAATTTTAAAACAGGACAAAAATCAGAATCGTGGTTATATTAGGGGGAGGAGTGTGTGGAAGTATTGACTGTTCAACTGAAGATGGGCTGCTTCCGGGGTAGCCTCTCTGAATCATAACCTGTGTAGCAATCATCAAGAGTTCACTTAGGATTTGTGTACGTTGTTGCGTATGAATGAAAGTGCAATGCTAGTAAGCATCCAAAAAGTAAAGCGCTTTTAAGGCACAGAAGTCATTGGATCTTTGGGTACCACGCAGTTTTATGTGATTTACTACCACAGATCTCTGGGCTTCCACTTAATGACCACAGGCACATTAATTTTTATTACGCTATTATTTACAATATTATGATTTAGCGAGTCCACATTTTAAAACTCATTTGATAAGAAAATATTTCTATGGTGACAGTTATGGCCAACAATTGAATTATATTTCTAAATTTAATCCATAATGGCTTATAACAGAATTTTCCAAAGTATAAAAGTGAGGAAGAAATAAAATAGTATTTTGAGGATAGAGAACAATGATATTTGACAAAAACAAAAGCAAGAAACATTAGGTTTAATTTCTTGACTTGTCCTTCAAGTATAATGACTTTTGGATTGAAAAGAAAAACATATTGAGTAAACATAACTTTGAAGGGGTTTAGGACTTACAAATTACAAAAGTAAAATAACGAAGGCTTACGGTGGCCCAGGAATTGAAAGAGCACCAAGCATCTTTAAATAAATTCAAATCTCTTGGTTTGAAAACAGCAAACATATAGTCCAGTTCTTCAGGGTAGTGATAGAATTTGCAAAAGAGTCATCTTAGTTGCCTCTGACTCTAGCAGGAATCTGTGTGTAAAGTTTTTATTTAATATATTATTTTAACATTCTATGGTTTTTATGACAAATTATTATAAACTTCATGACTTAAATAATACAAATTGCTTTTCTTGGAGTTACAGAGAAGACCCCCAGAATTATCTGGAATGAAGTCACTTGTTCAGTAGGTCTGCTCTCTAGGAGACACTCCCATTCTTTTATTGTGGTCCCTTCCCCCATCTTCAAATACAGCAGCGTTGTGTCTCTCTGATCATTTTGCAGTGACCATGATGCTGGGAAAGATTTGTCCACCACTTCTAAAGAGCCTTGTGATTTCATACAGGATCCATCTAAATAATCCAAAATAATCTCCCCTATCAAAGTCCTTAGTTTATTCACATTAGCAACATATTTTTTGCCGGGTAAGGTAACATAACCACAAATTCTGGGGATTAAGAAGTGGCCATTTGGGCCCTGGCCGGTTTGGCTCAGCGGTTAGAGCGTCGGCCTGCGGTCCTGAGAGACCCGGGTTCGGTTCCCGCTAAGGGCACGTACCTCAGTTGCAGTTTGTCCCCGGCCCTGGTCGGTCGTGCGGGTGGCAGCCACTCGATGTGTTCCTTTCACATCGATGTTTCTCTCTCTCTCTGTTCCTCTCTCTCCCTCCCACTCTACCTGAACAAAAAATGGAAAAATGTCCTCGGGTGAGGATAAAAAAAAAAAAAAAAAAGTGGCCATTTGGGGGTTACTGTGCAGCCTACCACACACATACTGTGTTCGGAGTCTCTCTTTAACATTGAAGTGATAATGTAGGTAAAGCATGAGGAGAAGTTCAGGGACCATGCAGTAGCCAAGGATATAAATATATATCAGATGTAAAAATATATCTTATATTTTATATACTACATAAGAATCATCTAAGTCAAATAGTATTTAAAGCCTGGAGACCGGACGACACCACCAATAAAGGAAGTATAAACCAAAAAGAAAAGAAAGACGTCCTGGGGAATAGTAACATTACCACATCAGGGAGAAGGAGAATATTGCCACAGGAGACCAGAGAGCTCAGAAAGTGAGGAGAAATGGAACCAAAATGCTGTGGTGACCTGGAAGCTAAGGAAAGTCGCTAGTTCAGGATGAGCACTGACCAGCTGTTTTATTAGCCAAGTAAGATGAATATTGAAAATTGATCATTGCATTTATGAAAGAACTATTATATCATTTACAGGGACAGCTTCAATGGATTGGGGAGGAAAAAAGCCAATTTAAAAGTAATTTGAGTATATAATATAGTATTGTTGACTAGTATAACCATGTTGTGCATTAGCTCTCAAGCTCTTATTCATCTTCTAGTTCCAAGTTTATACTTTTTAATAACATCTACTCAATTCCCCCACCCCCTTAGTCCCTATTAAATATCATTCTCCTCTCTGTGTCTATGAGTTTGACTTTTTTAGATTCCACATATAAGTGATATCATATAATATCTGTCTTTGTGTGACATCTCATTAAGCATAATACCCTAAGGTCCATCCAAGTTGTCACAAATGGCAGGGTTTCCTTCTTTCTCATAACTGAATATTTCATGTGTGTATATATAGATATCACATTTTCTCAATCCTGTTATCCATTGATGGGCACTCAGATTATTTTCATAGTTTGGCTATTTTAAATAATGTTTCAATAAACATGAGAGTGAAAATCTTTTCAATGATTATTTTTATTTCCTTTGGATGTTATCCAGAAGTGGGATTGCTGGACCATAGAGTAGATGTATTTTTAATTTTTTTGAGGAATCATCATACGGTTCCATTACATATATGTGTAATGAAAGTCTATCTATAGAAGCAAGAGAGAAAACACAAATCATATTCTGTACTTTAAGTATGTATAACTGCTTTTGTCAATAAAATTAAGAAAAACATGAAAGAATAATTAAATTTAATCAGTGCAATCAACTGTTTGGGGGAATTTTCCAGTTAAGCTAGAAGAAATGTAGTGACAACTATCAGAAGATAAAGGATTGTTTTGTTTTATTTTATCTTTTAAAGAATAAATAATGGCAGATAAGATAGCCAATGAAATCATTTAGAAAAAAAGCATATATATATATATAGGGAGAGGCAGAGAGAGAAACACTGGGAACAATGTCCTTGAGGATGTCAGTGTTGGCTCTTTGAACCCCTATGGAATAGTCAGCCTCAGATGAAGCTCAGAAAGTTTGTCTATAGCAACAAGGGAGAAAGCTGAGCAGTTAGATATAAGTGGATCTACTCTGATGGATTTAATCTCTATGATAAAGTAATCATCAAGGCTGAAAATGAGATGGGGAAACAACTTGGAGATTTCAGAAGAAAGCGCTGTGAAGCAGTTGCTGGAGACAAGACTGCATGGAAATGGGTAAGTGCTGCACAGTACTATATGCCCAGCTGGAATTTATAAAACTGCCTAAGACACAAGAGACAGAGCTCATGTGTATTAGTGAATTTATGCATACAGTACATGGATGTTTTAGTCCATAGTAGGACTAATATATGCTTAGAGTTTGATGTGGCTATCAAAAAAGCTAACTTTATCCTTAGCTGCCATAGTGAGAAATAGTTATCCAAAATACAGGTACAAATATATTTCATTCAGTTCTATACCACATTTTTAAAAAATGAGAGCTTCAGAGGGAGACATAGAAATAGAAACCATGAAGCTGAGTTAATAAAATAGGTGATACATGCATAGAAGCAATGGAGAAAGCATTTTTGGTTCAAAAGTGATAGGATTAGGCCTGGCAGGTGTGGCTCAGTGGTTGAGCATTGACCCATGCACCAAGAGGTTGCCAGTTCGATTCCTGGTCAGGTCACATGTCCAGGTTGTGGGCCAAATCCCCAGTAGGGGGGATGCAGGAGGCAACCAGTTGATGTTCTCTCTCAGTGATGTTTCTCTCTCTCTCCCTCTCCCTTCCTCTCTCTCTAAACTCAATAAAGCCAAAAAAAATTTTTTTAAATAATAGGATTAGTTCATGGCACTTATCTGTAAATCCAATGTGAATAAATTTTCAAGGAATAAAATAATCTGAGTTGAGGAGCACAACAAAGATCATTTAGTAAAACTTCCACTCAAAACAGGGAGCTCTGAGTTTGGAAGAAAGAGCACTAGATTAGGAGGGGTAATTTCAGCTCCAGTCCCTGGTCTGCATTTTATGCCTTGGGGAAAGAAACTATCTCTTTTTCTTCTTTGTAATTGCCCCAGTGAGTTGTATGATGCGTTTTCAAATAAAAACAAACAAACAAACAAATAAATAAATAAACAAACCCACCCAAATCACTGCATAATATCTCTCAGCCTCAGTTCTTTTATGCTCATCTAAAAATGGGATAATATAAATTGCTTTATCTACCTTGTAGATGTTCTGTGAGAACGTTGTTGATGGTAAACCAGTTGTCTACATGTTGCTTCTAAAAATAAAATCATACTTTTATTCATTCTGTGTTGTTTTGTTTCTCTAGTAAAATATTAGACTCTATCTTCTATTATCTTGACCATATTTTGAAGTCTTGTGAGTGGAAATCTTCAGTATCAGAGCTCTTTGGACAAAATTTACGATTAACAAGAATATAGAACATTTAAGAAATTTCTAGAATCACCTGCGTAGACTAGAAATTTTTTTCTAATTTGTTTTCCATGAGTGTTATTTTACATCTCAAATATAATTTTCTTTTTATTGGACACAGATAAAAATTCAGTGAAGTCAGGGAGGCAGCGGAGAGTGGAGGGGGATGTCAACAGGGGAAAACAAGGAGGGACATCTGTAATACTTTTAACAATAAAGATATTTTAAAATAATAATAATCATTTTCTTTTAAAAATTCAAAACCATATTTTTTGTCTTCATACTAAATTCTGAATACTGATAACTCAACTTTTATCACTACTCTTGAGGTTTAAAAGAGGTTAGACATAAACATGTAAATAACATAAATGGAATAATAAGTGATGTTCGAGAAAATCCTTCAGTGCAGGAGGCACCCTAAGGGAGCACTATCTTAGCTCATGATTCCCTGCTTATTTGTGGGATAAAGAAAGGGCAGGGTGTCCTTGCTAAACATTTCTTTAATTGGCACTGCCCTTTGATGTATGCCCCTGAATCAGCTGTTCTGAACACTGAGACAGAGTGAACATATACTATCTGTATTCTTGTTTTGCATACATAATTTTAGTCTATGATATTAAGTTAAAAAGTTGCATTTTTTCCCGTAACATGTGCATAGAAAGTAGATAGTTGATGGATATCTATTTAAATTCAATGGGATTTATAATTCTATCTAAAAGAGCATGATAAGAAATCTGTTATAATAAAACAAATGTCCTTAATCTGAAAGAAATAAAGCAATTCTCACCAACTTTTTATTTTTAGTATATGCTTGTCTTTAATGCAAAGGTAGCCATTAGAATAATCGCAGCTGGTCATAGTCTCAAGAAAAGACATCCTCCTACATAAGGGAAAAGCCATCATGTCTCAAGAGTTCTATTGAATCTTTATTGCCCAGCCCCTTAATAAACTCCTTCATTGCTCTGTCAAGATCTGCTGAATGAGTCAGAGATTAAAATAAAAATAAAAAAATCTTGCAATGTAGCAAAAGTGAGAAATGCTTTTCTCCATAAATTATATACATTTCACTGGTGGAAAATATCTTCCATGGTATTATTTTCTCCAAGGCAAAGACTTTTGAGAGGTGCTTAAATTATGTTTTTCATTTAGAATTCAACAGTTCAAAGATATCCCTATTAATAAAATCATCAATTGGGGTAATAGGTGCCCTTATCTACCCTCTTTAGTACCCAACTAGGTAGTTTTTACATTAGGTTCTAAAATTAAAACATTCAGTGGGAATAAAAATTGGATGATGAATTTAAACAAAAATATAAATTTGTTTAATTTTTTGTATTATTAAACAGACTTTTTTTCCTTATGTTGAATTAAAAAAAACCTCAGCCATATTATAATTGTATTGTTTGGAGTGGAAGTTTGATAGTTTACATATACAATCACACACACACACACACACACACACACAGAATTTGGGAATCTGCACTTGTCTTTCAAGTTTGCTCCTGCAGTTTATTTGCTTAGAGAAATTACTTATACATGAAAGCTTGGATTATTACATGTGACTGGGTGATATTAATACCTGATTCACAATGTTGTGCAAAAAGCTGTTAGCAAATTAGAAAATACATTAACACAGTGGATTTTTTTTGGTGTTAAAAGAAATATTTTGTACACTTGGGGAAAAATTTCTGTTGAATTGTCTAGCTCTATGAATACATTGTCCAGAAACCTGAGTCATAATTTAAAAAATATATGTAGTCGTATATTATACACTCTTCATAATTTCAAAACTAAAGAAAACATTGCTTGTATGGAACATAAAACAATTGTGTACACTTGTGTTCACTTTCACCAACTGCTAACTTTTGCATCGTTTGCTTATTATATCCTATTATCTCCATTTACTTCATATATACGTATGGATACATGAATATATAGATATATAAATACTTGTGTATACACATATATATACTATTATATACACATACATACATTCAAGTGTATATGTACACACGGGGATCTTTTAGTGGTACTAAAATTTAAGTTGCAGACATTATATCCCCAAATACTTCAGTGATTTTTTAAAATTAGAAATATTACCTTTTACATAACTGCAATTGTATAATTGTGAAAATCAGGAAATTTAACATGATCTCACACTATTATGTAAGTCACAGTTAACATTAACATTTACTTGTGTGTTCCAATAATGGTCTTTATATCCAACCAGCATCGAATCCAGTGTAAATGTTTCAAATATGCACTGGGGTCAAATGGGTTCATATCTTATTCCTTTGTGTTTTTAAGGAAAAGTTCACTGATATATTAGATACATTTCTCAAAATCATTGTAGAAGATGAAAGTCTTTAGAAATTATTTTATAGTCACTAACATCAAAACTGGATAAACAAAGCCAGCACACATCTATGTGCAAATGCACAAAACATTACAAATAAAAATGAACACAAACTATACTGAAGAAGATTTCTCAATTTCAGGGTTAATTTCACTGCAAAGTTGGCTTAGCCTTGACTGTTTACTGCTATGCATTGGCAGTTAATTTCTAGAACAGGACAAGAATGCACATTCCTCACTATAGTAAAACTTCAAGCTGGTTTCTTATTTGGAGATCAATGCCTGACTGGCAATAATTATTTTATTTTTCTCACATCAGTCTGCTGTGTTAGAAATCATATATATTTGCTACAACAGATATTGACCAATTTTGTCTTAGCACCATTCTACCAAGATACTAGAAGTCCTGAGATAACATTTGCATTGGGAAAATAATGATACAAAGCAGGGGGAAAAAATCTAACAAAAATTTAACCAATTTTTTTCTAAGTCAAAGACGTATAGCAAGATTATTTTTTGCATTCACCCCTCAATACAACTTTTCCACATTAAGGACATGTTCATTGATTTCAGAGAGAGAGGGAGGTGGGGGGAAGGGGACAGTGAGAAAGAAATATTGATTGGTTGCCTTCCACATATACCTCTACAGGAAGTTGAACCCAAAATCTAGGAATGCGCCCTGACCAGCAATTGAACCAAAAACCTTTTGGTGCGTGCAATGACACTCCAACCAATTGAGACACACTGGCCAGGGCAATTAGCCCTGTACCTCATTTACTCCTGGATTTAAATGGGTATATATATATATATATATATATATATATATATATATATATATGTAATTGATATTTAGAGAGAGAGGAAGGGAGAGAGAAAAAGAGATAGAAACATCAGTGTGAGAGAGAACTGTTGATTGGCTGCCCCCTGAATGCCCCAAGCCCACAACCTAGGTATGTGCCCTTACTGGGAACCGAACTGGTGACCACTTGGTGTATGGGTCGACACTCAACCACTGAACCATATTGGCCAGGCTGTTTTAGACATTTTTTAAATGTGAGAATTTAAATAATACCATTAGCCCAGACCAGATAAGGCACATGCCAGGTTGTGGGTCAAATCTCCAGTGGAGGGCATGCAGTTGGTGTTCTCTCTCATAGATGTATCTATCTTTCTCTCCCTCCCCCTTCTTCTCACTCTCTCTCTAAAATCAATAAAGAAACAAAAATAATAAATAAATAAATAAATAATACCACTGATTTGCAGTGGTCCTTTAAAAAAATAAAATAGAGCCCTGGCCTGTTTGGCTCAGCGGTTAGAGCATTGGCCTGCGGTCTGGAGAGATCTGGGTTCGGTTCCCACTAAGGGCACGTACCTCGGTTGCAGTTTGTCCCTGGCCCTAACTGGGTCGTGTGGGTGGCGACCACTCGATGTGTTCCTTTCACGTCGATGTTTCTCTCTCTCTCTCCCTCCCACTCTATCTGAACAAAATATCAAAAAAATGTCCTCAGGTGAGGATAAAAAAAATAAAATAAATAAAATATAATTTTGATGTAGTAATACATTTAAAAATGCATTGATTAAATATGCTTTTCTTATCCAAGAGTAAAAAACAAACACATAAACAAAAACAACAGCTCCAAGCTTTCATTACTTTCTATTAAGGAATCAAGGAGTCTGAATTGGGCAACTTTCAAAATCCTTTGCAATTACATCTCCGTAGACCTTGTATTAGAATTTAGATTCTGCTTTCCAGTAGGGCCTGCTACTCCCAATGTGCAATTAGAGGAAGCAAAGGAACCTTGTTTACACAAATAGAAAGCTAATGAGGTGGTACAATCAATGTGAATACCTGATGATTTCAGAGTGACAACTCCACCACTTAATGTGGTTCCCAACAAAGTGTTAGCGCCCTCAAGGGAATACCCTGAATGAAATTAGCTTCTCTCCTGATTGTCTTTTTAGGATCTGGGTTGAATGCTAGAACCTCATTCTCAGTACCCACACTTTTTAAAAAATAGCCCACTTTGCTTTTCTTGAACATTTCAGTAATGTATTATTCTATTTGGAGCTATTCTAATGTAGAATTAGACAATTCCAAAGTAAACATTCATTCTGTGTGCAGATAATATTTTTTAGGAAATAGTGTATTTCATTGTCAACTAGACAATAGTGATTTTTCCCCTTAAAATGTATTTAAGACAGTGTTTGCTTTCAGATATTCTCTAGTCACAGATTTAAGAACTTTAAATAATTTTAGAAATCAGATAACCCCATTTCTCAAGGTATACAATGAGGAACCATAATATAGAATTTCATTAACTACTATGCCATTTAGCATAAGAACATTGGCTAGAAATTTAAATTTCTAGATGCCAAGAACAAACTCATTTTCAAATGCTGACACTCCCCAACATCTTTCCCTAAACTTAAGTACTAGTATTAATAAACTGCTTTATTTTATACAAATAAGAAATATACATTTAAAAGCAAAGTATATTTAATAAGGATTATTTGTTTGCTGTTAAAGAGATAATAGACTATAATACGTATCTCTGTTCTTTTTACATCTTTCTTTTGTCTGATCCTGAGGATGGATTGTGAGCAAAGCTAAAACGCAATATGGAACTGTCATTATTATTCTCCCCTCTGTTTGAAGCAATGAGAAATTATCTTTAACATTTTTAAACTATGTTTAAGGGATGCTAACCCATGTTTTGATGATATAATTGTCAGCTGTTCTCGAAGATGCAGTTCTGTCACGTTACTACACAGTGTTGCAATTGGCTTGCTGGGCAAAAATCAGGAAAACCAATCCTGATTGCTGCCAGTGTTTGTATCTAACCAGATAGTCATCTTCCTCAACAGTGAGAACACTCAGAACTGAAAACTTTTTGCAAGGTCGGAGAAAACAAGTCAGTTTTTGCTCTAAATGTTACGGTTATAATCACCTCTCCCACTAAAAATAACATGGAATTTATCATTATATTAACAATTCTAAAAATACACCTGGACTCAGGTTTTTGCTCTGTGAATGTAGCTAGAGAAATTTTAAATATAGAAGAAAGGTTTTAGGTACAAATATGCTCACTTCAACTGTACAATGATAAAGAACTGGAGATGACCTAAAAAATTATAGCATGCTTAATTAAACTATGAGAACTGGTAAAAGACACAAAAATAGTCCTGGCTGGTTTGACTCAGCAGTGAGAGCATCGGCCCTCGAACTAAAGAGCCCCTGTTCAATTTCAGTCAAGGGCACATGCCTCGCTTATGGTTCAGTCCAGGCCCTGGTCACGGTCATGTGGGAGCCAGACAATAGATGTGTCTCTCTCACATCGATGTTTCTCTTTCTCTCTCCCACTCTCTCTGAAGATAAATGGAAAAATATCCTTGGGTGAGGATAAAAAAATAAAATAAAAAGACACGAAATAGAAGAGAAAGAAATGAATATTTCTTATTGAATCACACTATTCCAGATACCTTTCATTCAATCACTCTGTCTTGGACACAAAAATCTCACACATTTTTGCCAACAACTATCTGAGTATTAGTCCTTGAATTCGGCAAATGAAAAGCTAGTTCTCACAGTGATCAACAAAGACATGCAAACTGTAGTGATGACAAACCACTTATGATCTGAAGTCACACACTTTATTATTTTTAGTTTACATTTCTTATCTCTAAATATTTTTTATCAGAAATTTAAATATCCTATAGGTTGACAAAGCCATATAAACAATAGTAAATAATCAACATTCTCTCATGCAAATTATTCTTTACATTTAAAAGTCTTTTTTGTGCCCTGGCCAGTTTGGCTCAGCGGTTAAAGCGTCGGCCTGAGGTCCGGAGAGACCCGGGTTCGGTTCCCGCTAAGGGCACGTACTTCGGTTGCAGTTTGTCCCCGGCCCTGGTCGGTTGTGCGGGTGGCAGCCACTCGATGTGTCCCTTCACGTCGATGTTTCTCTCTCTCTCTCCCTTCCTCTCTCTCCCTCCCGCTCTATCTGTACAAAAAATGGAAAAATATCCTCAGGTGAGGATTAAAAAAAAAAAAAAAAAGTCTTTTTTGTAAGAATAAGTTTGATGCCTCACATGAGTCTTATTTAGTAATGCTTTGTTTAATTTTAATAACATTTGCTGATATAGAATATTCAGTAAGATGACAGTTCATCAGCTACTAGAATATAATAAAATATTTTACTTTAGAGTATAATTTTGCTGAAGTCCTAATCTCATCCATACAGATTTTTGGATTATACATAATAAACCATGCTGTTATAAAAACAATTGCTCTTAACTTAGTAAATATATAATATTATAATATTAAACAAATTACAATCAGATATGCCCAAGTATTTTGGATGCTGTTTGTGGAAACCTGGCTGAGAGAAGGCAAAAAAAAGACATAGGTAATTTTTGCCTTGGCTGGTTTTGCTCAGCGGTTAGAGCTTTGGCCTGTGGACTGGAGAGTCCCGGGTTCAGTTCCTGCTAAGGGCATATACCTTGGTTGCAGTTTGACCTGACCCCAGTTAGGGTTGTGTGGGTGGCAACCAGTTGATGTCTCTCTCTCACATCGATGTTTCTCTCTCTCTCTCTCTTCCCCCTTCTCTCCCTCCTGCTCTATCTGAAAAAAAAACAAAAAAGACATAGGTAATTTTTAGTTTGCAAGTTAAGGGGATGGTTATGAGCAAGAAAGAGAGGGAAGGAGAGAAGGGTAGATAGAGAGAGAGACAGAGAGACTGGAGGAGAGATTAAATTCAACCCCCAACAGTAATGTAAAGCATACACGATACAGCGTGCTAGCATATAAAATGACATCAAAAGACAAAAGCTGTATGTTATTATTTGAAGTTTTCAACTTTTTTAAAAGAGTTATTCATTATAGCAGATTTCCAGAATAAAATTTATTACATTCAGTTTTTGTGTGTATAAGGTTTTGCCTATTTAGTAGTTTTTAAATAACTTAACTGCATGTAAAACCTCAAAGTAATTGACTAAATTACTCATTTTGGTCATTTTTCTACATTCTAAAATGTGCTGCAGTTTTTTAAACTTAAGGCTCTTCTTTCCATATAGCTTTGTTAAGTTGTGAAAGTCACCGAAATTACTAGAATTTCAGTGTTTTCATTTTTGAAGAAGGTAGAACTGTAGCATATCAAGTCTTTTCAGTATGTTGACCAACATGTACTAACAAAATGTTAAAAGGCATTAAAATATAATATAAGTAGTATTTACTAGATTTTCAAACTTCAACAATAAATTTTGAGTTCTAAATTAATTTGATAAATTGCTAACATGCAAAGCATGATTCTAGGATTTGCTTATAAACATTGATATCTGGTATTAATAATTGTTTTTTACTATGGAGTTAATATATTTTTCTCAATAACAGTAGTAATAACAGCAATTGAATATTCACTCAATCATCATATACATTTTCTCTTTTTTTAAAACTGTATAGCATAGTTATTTTTATTTTACATATAAGAATAAAAAAATAATGAGCAGGTTAAGCAATTTTTCCAAGGTTACATATGCAGCTTGCAAACCTAGGTCATTCTAATAAGTATTCTAGCCCCTCCGCTAAGTGGGAAGGAGGGGGAAAATGGGGGACATCTTTAATACTTTCAATGATAAAGATAATTTTCAAAAAGTACCTTAGATTTCATTTAAGTGGATTTAATTGAACTGTAGCTAAATGTCTACATGACAGGTCAATATTACTCATAGAACACTGTTTTTAGGATTCAGAATCTTTCAAAAATACTAAGGGCAAAAATACAGGAGAGCTAAAAATAAACTATGGCTTGCGTCCCATCCAAAACATCGACCCATCCAGAGCTCCAGGCCACATAATTAGCACACAAAGAGGATTTCTTTCTATGCTCCTCTCAATATACTGATTGCATATGTTTGTTTTAGTCAAGCTTATCATAGGAAAAGCAATTTTTCTGGCTGAAAATTGTGCTACCCCAAATCTATGAGAGAAAACTATAAGAGAAGCAGGTGGAGAAAAATTCTGGAGATGAAGGGAATATAAAGAGAACAGCCAGACAGATGGCACACCAATTGGAGACCGAAAGCCAACACAGCAATACTGCACTAAGAGGAATGTCCAATGACCCATACAGTTGTTTGTGTGGGGCATGCATATACATCCTGTAATTTTTATCTCCTTAAAATTGTCAAAAGAGAAATTAACAATGGTTAGCCCTAAGTGGATATGTGTGAACTTATAGCTGATGCCTGTGAGAGGTGCTGAAGCTAACAGAGACGGGGACAAGGACTGGTATCTAGATTACACACTGAATCCAGAGAAATGCAACCAGAGTTTGTGTGAAATTTTGCCAAAAGGAAATAGGAAGAAGGGTTTTAGACACTCATTTCAAATTACTTGAAAAATACAAAAGAATTTAGTTCAATATAGATCACAAATTGTAGGAATGAGAAAAGGATTTTTGTAGGATAGTTCAACGAACAAAATAGAAAGAGGCATGGATACATGGAACAAACTGACAGCTGTCAGAAGAGAGGGGGGCTGAGAGACTGGATGATAAAAAGTGAAGGGATTAGCCAAAGAACGTATATGCATAACCCATAAGCACTGACAGCAGTGTGCTGTTGGCCGGAGGGAAGGGGTGGATGAGGGTTGATTGGAGGTAAGCAAATGGGAGAAAACGGGGACATCTGTAATAAAGTAAACAATGAAATAATAATAATAATAATAATAATAATATAAAACTGGTTATTTTGTGAAAGGTAAGATTTCTTTATCTTTTTTTAGCCAAGTAATATTGTTTTTTTTTAATTCTACATATAAGTGAAATCACATGGTATTTGTCTTTCTCTCACTGACTTATTTCACTTAGCATAATACCCTCTAGGTCCATCCATGCTGTCTCAAATGGTAAGATTTCATTATTTTTTAGGGCATAGTAATGTTGCATTGTATGTGTGTACCACCACGTTTTTATCTACTCATCTATTGGACACTTGGATTGCTTCCATTTCTGTGCTATTGTATATAACACTTCAATGAGCAAAGGGATACATATATTCTTTTGAATTAGTGTTTTGAGTTTCTTCAGATATATACCCAGAAGTGGGATTTCTGGGTCATAGGTAGTTTGATTTTTAATATTTTGAGGAAACTTCATACTGTTTTCTATAATAGCCGCAACAGTCTAAATTCCCATTAACATTGCATGAGGATTCCCTTTCTCCACATTCTCATTACCAATTGTTTATTGATTTACTGATGACAGTCATTTTGACAGGTGTGAAGTGATATCTCATTGTGGTTTTAATTTGCATCTCTCTGGTGATGAATGACATTGAACATTTTTTCTTAAGTCTATTGGGGCCATCTGTTTGACTTCCTTGGAGAAGTGTCTATTCAGGTCCTTTGCCCATTTTTTTAAACATTATTTTTATTGTTGACACTAGTACAGATGTCCCCATATTTTAAATGGATTGTTTGTTTTCCTGGTGTTAAGTTCTATAAATTCTTTCAATGTTCTGGAGATTATCTCCTTATCAGTTATATCACTGGTGAATATATTCTCCAATATGGCGGGTTCCCTTTTTATTTTGTTGATGGTTTCTTTTGCTGTGCAGGAGCTTTTCAGTTTGATGTAGTCTCATCAGTTTCTTTTTTCCTTAATTTCCACTGCCCGAGGAGACATATCAGCAAAAAATATTGCTATGAGGAGTGTCTGAGATTTTACTGCTTATGTTTTCTTCTGGTATTTTTAAGTTTCTTGACTTACATTTAAGTATTTTATCAATTTTGAGTTTATTTTTTTTCTTTGTATGGTGTAAGTTGATGGTCTCATTTCATTTTTTGCATGTACTCATCCAATTTTCCCAACACGATTTATTGAAGAGACTGTCTTTATCCCATTGTATGTTCTTGCCTCTTTGTCAAATATTAATTTCCATACAGTCAGGGGGAATGGACCTGGAGATTGTTATGCTAATTGACATAACCCAGTCAGAAAAAGACGAATACCATATAATCTCACTTATGTGTGGAATCTAATGAACAAAATAGAAACAAAGGCATAGATACATGGAACAGAATGACAGCAGTCAGAGGGGAGGGGGTAGATGAAACTGGATAAAAGAAGGTGACGGGATTAGCCAAAGAATATATATACATAATCCATAGACAGACAACAATGAGGTGATGGCCAGAGGGAAGGAAGTGTGGGGGCTGGGTGAGGTGGGCAAAGGATGGGAAAATGGGGATATCTGTAATAGTGTCAACAATAAAAATAAAGTAAAAAGAATATAAAAAACTTTAAAAACAGATTGATTTGATTTCCACACTATTTGAATCATTTGCTTAATGTGCCAAGGTTGTCTTAAAAAAAAAAAAAAAACTAGGTGTCTTAAATATGTAAAGCTATTATAAATATTATGTTAAATTGCATAAACAAAAATTTGAAACTTTAATATAAATTAAATGATTGGACAAATTAGAAATGTTGGCTCATTGTATATTGTAAATTTATATATGCTCTATTTAAACAGATTTAGTTAATGATAAAAACAAAAAATAACATATTATAGATATTCCTTCTATACACTAGTGTTTGGGATTAAGACAGTCTGAAAATGGTCAAAAGGTATCAGAAAAATTCTGTTGCTTTTGAGACTCACTTGGTGTTTTATTTGAAATGTTCTGTAATGGTGTCTAGAAGGAGATATTTTTATTTTCTGTTTTTCTTTGGATCCCAGCTAATCCTGGCTTCTCAGTAATGTTATACTGTGGATTATCACCTCTTTCTCATATAATTTCTACTTCTTCCTCTTATAGCATCATTCACGTCAGTATTTCTTATGTTTAAGTCTTCCTCATCTTAGTGAAAACCTCCTTGATTAAATATCTCCTTTTCATATACATTGCTCTTTCTCTGCTCCCCACCCCCTTAAATAAAAACATCCCTTCGGGGATGTCTTGGCTAACTCTCAGGGTGTAACTCCCACTTCAGAATGGCTTCCGCATACATCTTCCTGTTCCTTCTGGTAGTCCTTGACCATCTCCATCCGGTTTTTGAAAACTAGTTCTGTTTGGCCCAATACTTCTGTTTTTCCTTCTATCTCTCAGAAATCCCTTTCTCAATCTTTGCTCATTCTGCTTCTTTCAAGCAGTTATTTATGCTGGGGTTTCTCCCAGCTTCTCTTTGGTCACATACAGTCAGTTTCTCCTTAAACAATTTCATCTTGACTGATGCACTCCATTTTAAGATGCCTGCCCACATGTTTTCTGAATCATGCATACAATTGAATCCAGCACATCGCTACTCAGACACCTTAAAGGTTACTTAAAACCACCCTGGCTGGTTTGGCTCAGTGGTTAGAGCATCGACCTGTGGTACAGAGAGACCGGGGTTCGGTTCCCGCTAAGGGCACGTACCTCGGTTGCAGTTTGTCCCCGGCCCTGGTTGGTGTGCGGATGGCAACCACTTGATGTGTCCCTTTCACGCCGATGTTTCTCTCTCTCTCCCTCCCGCTCTGTCTGAACAAAAAATGCAAAAATGTCCTCGGGTGAGGATAAAAAAAAAAAAAGGTTACTCAAAACCAACATCTTGAAGATTAAACCAAATTTTCTGGTATTTATTATTTCTTATCTCAGAAAATGAAATCAATACCAAGGCAATTATGCAGGTCATGTACTTGGGACTAATTCCAAAATCCCTTCTTCTTAGTCACCATTTATGTTTAACCTATATCCAAGTACTACCAGTTTTATGCATAACAATATTGGCTTTCTATACTTCTCTATCTTACCACTCCCATCCTTGGCTAACCTCCACCATTTTCTGTCTAGGTGACTCAACAGTCTCCTAACTGCTATTTTCTTCATCTATTCTATTCACCTTCAATATATTTAACAAAACAACAAAAGAGTGATAATTTTATAACAAAAATTTGACCATAGAAACTGTTTAAAACTTTTCAATGGCAAATAAAATAAGTAAATTATGTGTATATTATAGTTACAAAAAAAGTAGTGGTTTTCTCTGGCTCTTGAAGACCAACAACAAAATGCTTAGCATGACAGAGGAACACGTGCCCATCTTGTCTCTGTCTCCAACTCCAACCACCCCTAACTTCCTGCCTCACTCTGCACTTCAGCTGATGAAGCATTCTGCACAGTCATGCCACACCCCCTCTTTGTGCTCATATCGGGAAGATTGCACACATTGGTCCTTCTACAGAGAATGTGAAACGGTTTCTTTACAATGAAATAACATGCCCTTTCTCTGTTTTGTATAGTACCTCAAGGAGGATTTCATGTGTCCCTAAAGGAGCGAATCATAGTATCTTGGCATTTTATGTGGAACACATTTCCTTTAGTGGGGTTTCAGCTGTGTTAACCCAGACTTTCTTTTGTGAATGCGCAAAGAATCGTCCTCCCTTTTCTTCTTCAATTAAGGCATTTCAATCTTTGCGTGCATGTGTGAGTTGAAAGTATACATTAATAAGATGACATGTTGTAATTGTGTTATCTAAAGTCAGTTACCGTAGTCAATGGGATTAAAGTGAGAAGCTATTTGGCCACAGTTTTCACCATTTAGAGTTAGTAATAAACAGCCTAATAGTGACATGTTGGTGCCCCAGTGGGCTCTGGGCTCTTTTGTCCACCTCCTGAAATTGCAGGCTCTGTGTGAATAGAGAATATAATTCTTTATTCTCGTCTTCATTACTGTGGTGTCTGCTTTAAGGATAAAAATGGTACTGCATAATTAGATAATTATGAATGGTTACTTTCTTGGCTGGATGAGTGCCATGATGTCCAGAATTAACTGATTTTTACCAAGGCCTCCAATATAATAGTTTAAAGCTTTACAGAAGTTTAAAAACCTAGTTACCTATTTGCTATGGAGAACAGAAGTGCACTCTAAGGATAAGCAAATATGCCCCATGCTTGATGTACATATTGACAATAATCATTACCAGTAAAGTACTTCACTTGCTTTTGCTTCCTTCCTCATTCACATGTACCTTTAGGTTGTATAAAAAAATTAAAAAGAAATGCACTTAATTATCAAAGTGGTTGTTTCATTCTGTGCATTATAAGAATATGAACATTTAGATTATCTTAAGGAAAAAACACTTTAATACCTCAAATCACCTAAAATTTTAAAAACCCATAACGATTCAGCAAATAAGAAACAGTAATTTTTTTCAATAGAAATTGAACATTTCTCTTTTATTCCTCATTGAGATTATGCTTTTTGTTCTTTCTAATTTATTTTATTATCAGCTCATGTTTTATTATAGAAAATATAAACACCTGTATCTTATCTTTCTAACTTTACTTGCATAATCAGTGTTTTTTTTATCTTCATGAAAGACATTCTTTCAGTCTTCTTTTTGTCTCCATTTTATGGCCTCTGGTGATTTTTGTCTCATCTCTGCTCTATCTCTACTCTCTCTTCTCCTCTTTTCCATGGTCTCTCTCTTATAGTATTGTTATCTTGCATTTATATTTTACAAACCTCAATATTTTTTCAATAATACCAGCATTTGGTTTAACCCAAGTCACCAGAATTCATTACTGGTACAGGTATTCAAATGGGTCATCACAACACTTGCTCTTTTCCTCTGGCTGGTGAAAATAAAATTATATTTCCCTTTAGCAATTTTTTCATGAAGAATCCATTCTCAAACACAGCATACTAATATACTTTCTCCATAAACAGATCTGTGGATTTGCCAAAACACAATGACTGTAAGATAAAGCTTCAAACTAGGAACTACTGCTAGAGTAGTTCTCTTTCATTCAAAACTGAGGGAAGCCCTAATAGTTTAAATGGTTAAATACTCATCCAAATTCAAAATTAGGATGCTGTAGTGTGGAGCTCCACAGGGGGGAAATGGCTGAAGATAGAGAAGGTCTGAGAGATTCAGTACATATGTATTTGTGGCAGACACAGCAAGTCTCCTACCTAAAGAAGTGTAGGGGTGAAAATATATACTACCGAAAACTACATTTCCTGGTCTTTCTTGCAAATGTGGGCACATGACCCAGATCTGACCAGGGGAATGTAAACAGAATTCATTGGGTATTATTCTTAGCACAGCTTTTCTCAATGACACAAGCTCATTCTGCATGCACGTTTTGCCTTTTGCCCTTCTTTTGATCACCTGCAAATTGCATGCAATGTAAGTGCTGATACAATGGAAGTAACCATAATAGAAAATATATGATGGACATTGCTAGTCCTTCGTTTCAATATGTAGCCCTAAACCAAAACAAGATTACCATATCCTTCCAGATGTCTCCTTCTCCTTCGTTTACCCCTTCTCTGTTTTTTTAATGGCTTTATTGATATATAATTGACATGCAAAAAACTACACATATTTAAGATGTACAAATTGATGAGTTTGAACATGATACCGTCACCACAATCAAAGTGGTACATATATCCAACACCTCCCAAAATGTATCTGTATCCTTTTGTGTTTTAGTTTTGTGTGTGTGTGTGTGGTCGAAACACAAGATCTACCCTCTGAGCAAATTTCTAAGTGCACAATAGTGTATTGCTAACTTTAAGCACCATGTGGTACAGCAGATCTCTGGAACTTCTTCAGCTAATGTAACTAAACCTTTATATGCATTACACAACAACTCTTCACCCCCCTCTCCTCCCAGCCCCTGGCAATCACTATTGCGTTTTCTGCTTCTATAAGTCCATCTACTTCAGATACCTCATATAAGTGGATTCATGAAGGATTTGTCCTGTTGTGACTGGCTTGTTTCCCTTAGTATAAGTATTCACGAGGATGTGAAGAAAGTGCAACCCTTGCAAATGTGGGATGCAAAATGTATGAAAGTTGTGGAAACTGTATGAAAGTTCCTAAAAAACTGTATGAAAGTTCCTAAAAAACTTTAAATAGAACTACTACATGACCCAGCAATTCCACTTCTGGGTATGTATCCAAACGAATTGAAATCAGGCCCTGGTTTGTTTGGCTCAGCCATTAGAGCATTGGCTCTCAGACCATAGGACTGCAGGTTCGATTCTCAGTCAAGGGCACGTGCCTGGGTTGCAGGTTTGATCCTGGTCCCAGTCATGTCTATGCCAGAGGCAACAAATTGATGTGTCCCTCTCACATTGATGTTTCTCTCTCTCCCTTCTCTCCCTCCTTTCCTTCTCCTCTATCTAAAAAAAAAAAAAGAAAAAAAAGCAATGGAAAAATATCCTTGGGTGAGGATTAACAAAAAAAAAAAAAAATATTGAAATCAGGATCTCAAAAAATTATGGACACTCACATGTTCAATGCAATATTATTCAAAATGCCCAAGATATGGAAACAACCCATGTGTCTATCACCAGAGGAGTGATACACACACACACACACGTGTGTGTGTGTGTGTGTGTGTATAGTGAATATTAGTGGCATTTCTATTGCCATTTTGATCAGATTACTCTTTGTTGTGGGGACTCTTCTGTGTATTGTAGGATGTATTAGCAGTGTCCCTGGCCTCCACCATTAGAATGCTATTTTGCTTTTAGAAAGGACATACTGCCATTTGTAACATGGATGAACAGGATTTCTTCTTATACGAGCAAAGTAAATTCTCAATTGTGTGAGCCACTGTATTTGAGTCTTTTGTTAGGAGCAGCTGAGCCTATTCTTAACATACAGTAATTCTGTTATGGTGTAGAAAGAAATCATAATTAGGAAGTAGTCTAGGAGACTGTATGTTATGGTTATATCACCTCTCCAACTCTTCCATGCATTGGTTATCATTATTAATTAAGTCATTTTTTATGGCATTTTACTATGACCATCAACCATAATGTATGTGTCAGGTATTAAGTAAAAGGTAAATAAAAATAAAAGTTCAAAAGCAAAATGGACTAGGGTGGGTTATCTTGCAAGTAAAGTCCTGCAGTGGTTTGCTGAGGCCCCATACTTTGCACAGGATATAGACAGAGCAGCTATTTAAAGCCTATTTTTCTATGAAACAATTTTAGGATTACCAAAATAACATATTTTATAGCATTTAGAATATAGAAGTAAGAATAAAAACAAAACAACAACAACAAAAAAAACCTCATTTTCACTCCCTAGAAATAACTACTACTCTCTTCTTGGATAATAAATGTTTCCTAACTCGCATGTATTTATTTCTACATAATATGATAGATCATTTAAAATACAAATGATATTTAATGGTTGAAAATATTTCATATTGATATACACCTCAGGGAGTTCTTAAACTATCTTATATTCAGAAATTGTGGTGCTTACAAGCTTTTCCTTTGATAAATATTACTAAGATATAGTATATAAATTTTCCTTGATATAAATTCAAACTAGACTATACTCCTTTATAAGGTTTCATATATATTTAAAATAAACTGCAGACTTTTTAACTTGCTCTTTTCTTAGTAATGTGTTTATTTCCTCCAATTTTTCATTATAATACCATTCAAAGTTAAAATATAATTATCATTCAAAATTAATATATGAATGCTGTGAATCAAGTGGTATATTTATGTTGTATGGTAGCAGGTTTATAGTTTCTTTTTCTTTTCAAAATTCTTCATCTGGCCACATTCTACTGAAGAAAGTACTTTATGATATTTGTGTACATATCAACAATCTAATTATTTATTTATCTATCTATGTACTGGACAGTTTGTTAGTATTCTAAATTTAAAATATTGTTTCAAAGGGAAGGGAAATTTAGGCAATAATAGTGTGGTAAGTTTGCATGGTGACAGACATTTATTAGACTCAGTGCAGTAATCACATTGCAAGGTATAAAAATATCAAATCACTATATTGTTCACCTGAAACTAATATAAGATTGAATGCCGACTACACTTAAATAAAATATAAATTAAAAGAAATCAATAAAATTATGTAATGATAGAACCATAATAAAAATTTATGCTTTCTCTCAAATTTTCTTAACATCTGGCTTCCAGGTTTGTTGGAAACATCTGTACACTGAAATAAGGAAAACAGAGTAGAGCAGGGTTTTTCAGCCTCGATTCTATTGCCATTTTGATCAGATTACTCTTTGTTGTGGGGACTCTCCTGTGTATTGTAGGATGTATTAGCAGCGTCCCTGGCCTCCACCACTAGACGCAAAGAGCTCACACCGCAAAGTAATAAAAAATATGTCTCCAGATATTGCCGAATGTCCCCTAGTGAGTAAAAGCTCCCCAGGTTGAGAAGCTCTAGAAGAGAAAAAGCTTGAAATAGTGTTTAACCATTTTATGGCTAAAATTCAACCTGAGACAACATCCACAGAAAAAAAATTAATTGAGTGAAAGAAAATGAAGAAAAGTGTTCCATTTTTTAAAAAATCCTTTGTTTTGTGTCTATTTTGCTATAATCACTGTCGCTGCCCTTTTAAAGTTCTGCCTTCACTGAACACTGTCATACATGGAGGTGGAAAATCCATCACTTTCTCCTCCAGCACATAAAGCCAGACAATTGAACTACTGATTTTTCAAAACTTCATGCATATTTTCATGACTAAAGATTGTCTTGCATCAATAAAGACAGATAAATCTTTACAATTATGTATGGGAAGACAGATATGTTAGATTGGGAATGATTGGTCAAAGTACATTTTTTAATTTATGGGGGTCCAAATTTTGCCATATTCATTTACTGCTTATTACACCACAATTGTAGTCATACTAATAAAAATCTAAATTTATTTCTTGAGTTCTCAAGATATTTCAAAATGTTATTGGATAGCCCATTCTTAATGTCATTTATGAGCACCGCCTAAAACCCACACTTACCCTTTAATTTCTCTCTAAGATAGCTACAATCTTCTTTTTTTTCTTGACTCTGGACATTGTTTTATTACCTTCTTTGGACAGACATAATCTTCATTATAAACTGATCTTTCATATTTCATAAACCCCGTGTACAAGAAGTCACGTATCAATGCTGTGGCTATTAACCGTGACTCCTTTCTTCTGAAATGATAGGTGTACTTAGGGTGTAAATTAGGACACAAATTTGATTTTATAATGTCAGTTAGATAACTCCTTTTTAAGAACACTTCATCAGGTTTTTCCTAAAAACAAATGTGATTATTTATTTTTAAACAACTGTAATTATATTGTTGCCATATGCCTATCCTAATATTAAGTACAATAAAAACTTTTGGCAAAATAAAGATTCTTCCTGGAATGCTAAATGCATGTAAATTATTTGTACTTATATTTTTGATCATTTGTAAAGGATTGTGGTCTTTGAAAGGTGGCTCTTGGTTAGTATGCCTCCTGTACTATTGATAACTTGATCAGTATTAACTTTGGATCTTTTTATTTCTGCATTGAATAATGCTACATTTTGTGTACAGGGCAATTTTAACACAGATTTTATATTAATGTACTTTTAATAAAATTGATTTTATGGCAAATAATAGTTCTTGCAGAATTTTTGCTAGGAAGCTTACTTCTACCTATAAGAAAAAATGAGATTTATAGATTATGTGGGTATCTATTTTACCTAAGTTTACCAGATGCTCCCAAATCATAAATAATTTAGTGGTGTCTTTAGACATTATTTCTGTAAGTGAATATAAACTCAGTTTTTAGAGTTCTTGCATCATTTCTCTATCAATGAACTTGAGCATTTCTTTATAGAGATCATTTTGAAGATTGACGGTAAAAAGGAAAAACAGTTATTGCATACTCACACTGGGAAACTGATGTGAAATGTGGTCAATTATTATATGGACACCTCTAAACAATGCACTTAACTGAGAAATTAAGTTTATGTAAAATTATAAAAATGTAAGACCCATTAGAATCTTCTTACCCAACAAAGCCCAGGATGTGATAATAGGTCTATGTAGCAGAGAACTCTTCTGACCAGGGGCCCTAACATAATAACAGAATAATTCCTAATGATTTTATGAATATGGAGAGGCAAACACCTGTAGACTACTAAGAGCTTATTTTTTTTGTAATCAAACAATAGTAATGCTAAAATTCAAACATGTAAGATTATATGCTTCGGGGGCACCAAGACTAATTTCTCATTATTACTTTTTTTTTTTTACTACTACTTGAATTTTACTACTTGATTTTACTACTTGAATTTTACTACTACTACTCTGACAGCAGGGCTGTCAGATCCAAAAAAGAAATGAAAAACAGCAAAGCAGTATAAGTTTTATCCATTGAATAAAATATATTTAGAGACAACACTATTTTCATAAATTACTTTGTGCCAGTGTTTGAATTGGTAATTATCCCCAACAAATTCACACACTCATAAAATAAGGCGTTCCCAATACTATGTTTTCTTGTTGTAACGTCGGGTATTCAATTTTAATAACCTGGGATAAATAAGGCAATGTAAAATTGTAAGTACATCTTAGGCTAAACTCATCAGAAAATTAAATTACTATAAGCAATATGTTTAATATTGCTAGGAAAACATTAGGTGACAGCTGTGAAGGTTCTCTCAGAAAATGTTTATGTCATGATGTAACTTTTCTTCAGAGAATGTATAGTAACGCGACTTCCCGCTTATTTGCAGGACCTTGTAATTGTCTGTGTCCCCCTCTAGACTTAAGACCGTAGACCATACTCATTTGCTTATCACTGTATTCCAGCACAGGGTCTTATACAGACTTGTCAATCAGAATATCTGACTTAGTAAGAACCTCCTCCTCAATGACAATTCTGGCCAGAGAGAAGCCATTTTGAACCTTAACCATTTAACAAACAAAAACATTCTACTTTATTGTTAAACACTCTGCTAAGTATTAGAAATAATAAGAAAATAATACAGACTGTCTTCAAATTTAGACCTTGTTCTTGATGGTACGCAGGCCACAGTGTGGTAAGTCCCAAAATAATTATGTGCATATTGTGAGATTGCTTTGTTGGATTTAATCATTTAGCAGGGTGGAATTTAAGGAAAAGAAACATCTAAATCCTACTACTAGCCCTGGCTGGCGGACCAGTGAGTCCCGGGTTTGATAATAGCCAAGGGCACATACATTGGTTGCGCTTAGTCCTCGGCCCTGGTAGGGGTTGTGCGGGAGGCAACCAGTTGATGTTTCTCTCACGTGGATGTTTCTCCTTCTCTCCCTTTCTCTTTCTCTCTCTGTACCTGAAGATAAATAAAAAAATATCCTCGAGTGAGGATAAAATAAAAATCCTACTAGTTAGGTGTATATTTTAATTCTTTTTAATAACAAATAATAATAATATTTTTCACACTAAGCAATTAGTTTCATCAATAGTATGTGCATCTATACAACTGATAAGATCTTGATATAAGTTACAGATTAAGTAATCAATAGTTCTTTGCCTATTTTTAAATTGGATTTTTTTGGTGTTGAGTTTTGTAAGATTTTTAAAATTTTGAATATTAACCCTTTGTGAGATGTACCAGTGAATATGTTTTCCCATTCAGTGGGCTGTCTTTTCAATTTGTTAAAGTTTTCCTTTGCTGTGTGAAAATTTTTTAGTTTGATGTAGTCTCATTTGTTTATTTTTTCTTTTATTTCTCTTGCCCCAATAAATTCAATAAAAAAGGAAAAAAATAAAATAAAATTATCACTATTTCATTTAAAAAATAATTAATCAATAGTTTTCTCCACCTTAGTAATTTTGAAGTGGCTTGGGATACTATTTAAAAATAGAAATTCTGACCCAAAAGCAGTGCCTAAATGACAGCTAAATATTGCTGGCTGAGGCAAATACAAATTAAATTGTGTGAGTATGACAAATAAGACATTGAATTACAGATTGGTCTTATCGATGCTCCTGACTTTATGCCCTACCCGTAGATGGCTGAGCCAAAGTTCAGATCTCTGTCTCAAACTAGGCTACTCAGAAACTGGAGAACGTCCATGGCAATGGACAGAGGAGAAGCACATGCAGAGTAGAGAGGGTCCTCCCGCTGTGGTGCCTGACACTCCCCCACCCTCCCTTCCAGAGGCCACAGGAAAACTCCCCCTTTCTGTCTGCACACACTTCTTCATTACTGTTTCTTCAGTTTGACATAATCACTGGGTACTATGCCGAATCCTGAATCAGTCTTAATGGATATAATGGGTTGGGAATAACTCTCGATAAAGCAACATTTATTGCACAAAAAAAGCCAATATTAAATGTTCCTTTATTTTTTATTTTTTTTATTTTTTAAATCCTCACCCGAGGACATTTTTCCATTTGTTGTTCAGATAGAGTGGGAGGGAGAGAGAGAGAGAGAGAAACATCGACGTGAAAGGGACACATCGAGCGGCTGCTACCCGCACAACCAACCAGGGCCGGGGACAAACTGCAACCGAAGTACGTGCCCTTAGCGGGAACCGAACCCGGGTCTCTCTGGACCGCAGGCCGACGCTCTAACGGCTGAGCCAAACTGGCCAGGGCTAAATATTCCTTTAGATGATAAACCGTTAGAGTATAATGCAGCAACTTTTACGCACATATTCTTGGGAGTGCTTTTACCAAAGACATGTTACCAAATAACTTAATGAAATGATTAGTGCTACCTATGAAGATCACAAATAACAATCTTATTTATATTATAAACTAATAAAAGCATATAATTTTCCAAGGTTAAGGTTTACTCCCCACCTCTATGGATCACATGAATCAATGATTGATAATGAGTGAATTGATGATGTATGAAAACTTTAGTTCGATCCTCTGAAATCATTCAAAACATGCCCATCCTAGGTGGCGTTGGAAGAAAGGATAAAAATTAAAACAGAAAATGCACCTTGAAAACCTTTGTATTATTACTTTGTAATAAAAGGAGGCAATATAAAATTAAAAACCAAAAATATTTTTTTCTAAACTGGATTACTTTCAGGCAGAGAAGGAAATGACAATAAACAATGTAAAAAGTGTACTTAACTATTTTTAGTAGTTAGAATTCCAAATGTTAGGAGTTAATTCTTCTAGCCTCACCATGTAGTATCAAATGGTTAGGCTCCCTCTCCACCCCTTGTTGATTAGTCACTACTTCAAGCACATGTAAGACATGAGATATAGAGATCTGTATTCCTAGATGTAACTACATTAAATGAATCCATTATTTTATATTACACAGACATTTTCCATTAAATTAAGAAATCAATATATCTCTGTTAAACTTCAAAGTTATGGAAGTGCATCTGAGGTTATCCATAGGGCAATCAGACAAAGCATATTCACATTAATTGCCAGTTATGTGTTGCAATGAAAATCCATAACTACAGGGCCTTAAAATATATGCCTCTAGGCATACTAAAAGCATATGACAATAATTCATTTCCTAAGCGAATATCATGATGTCATCATTCTTATAATGAAAAACGATCAGGTAAATGTTAGGAAATTAGAAGAACATACGTTTATTGAAAAATAAAATGGGAAAATTAATGAATCAAAATTATGCTGTCTTTATGTATTTTTACCACATAAAATGTCACATTTATGTGAAAAAATATTGAATTTCACATACAACAAAAAATATCTCCTGTTCTCTTCCTCTAAAAGAGAATGTGTTTTGAAGAAATTTAATGTTCTTTCTCTCACAAAATAATATGAATAATTTAAACCTTAAGTTTGCCTTCTCAAAGATTCTCAATTAAAGAAATAAAAAAGATGTGTGACCAGGGGTCAGTCTTTATGTATATTACCTTCCACACTAAATTTCTACTGATTATTAATTGGCACTTTCTGTTCATAGTGACCATATTGCTTTTGGCATAGGGCAGAGCTCTTGTACAAATTATCTACATAGAAAAAAAAACTGTCCATAGAATATATCATTTAATTCAAATTTCAGTTGAATTGATAACTTTAATAACTTAAAATCATGGGCATATATGGAGTATAAATCATTTGGCCTCTATTCCCTAATTATTCCAGATGGTAATATATTTTCTAGATGCTACCAACTAGCAGACGTTGAGTAAAGATGTGACTACAGGGAAAATTATGAAGACATGTGCACTTAACATATGAGATTGAAAATGTGAGAAACTATTTCTGTTATTTACACTGTTTATATTTAAAACAAAGACTGTTTTTTTGTTTTTTTTTAAATTCACTGTGCAGAGGGGTAACCCACCGAACCACACTGTATAGGTTTCAAGCATTCACTGTCTCATGTGTTTGACTGAACTGAACACTGAACTAGAAGGCAAATCCTTGAACAGCAGACAATAAATAAGTAACAACATTATCCTATGATAAGGTCTTGCTCAGAAGTGTGAATGTAGAAGTATACCCAATTTATTGGGAGTAGAAAGACAACAGTGTTTAGCATCTGGCTCGGACAAAACTGAATGTGTCTGCCTCATTCACCAACTATATGACCTGGATAAATAATTTAATATTTCTCTATTTTCTTCACTCTAAAACAGGGACAGTAATTTTACGTGTCTCACATGGTTGTGGTAATGTAACAACACCAGAGTGCTACGAAATTACACATTTTTAAACTACTCTGTGTTATAACACCAATAACTGTTAAACAAAATCCCTTAGGCACCTACTTATATAAAAAATACAGATCATATACATTATATAGCACATTGCATAGAACATATATAATACCATATAAATTTTCTTTCTAATTCCAAATGCCATTTTTTAACAATGGGCATGAAATTGTAAGTTCAGTTTTAATTGCATTTCGTCTTCTCCTAACCTAAGAAGTATCTAATAGTGTCAAGGCATTTTGCTAAATTGCACACCTGATGCATATTTGCTCAGGTAATTAGTGGAGATTATTAAATGCTGGGTGAAATAGTAGCGGCAAAATGGTGAACTGTCATGTCACTTTAGTTTTAATGAATTTAGGGAGTCGTTTTTGAGGTGTGCTGAATATTTAGCTATAAAAGAGGCATCTGTGGGTTCTTTAGAACTAAACACTGACTTCAACCTTTTAAATTATCTAAATGATTCTGACATTCTGATATCATAAGGTACATAGTATACTTTCCAAAAATTTTGTTAAGTATAATAAGCTTTAAAACATTACAATTGTTACAGATTTTGAGAAATATAATTTCTTATGCTAGGTTTTCAATCTGATTTATAGATAGAATTAGAAAGGTTATTTTTTTCTTGTTTTAGATAAATTTTTGCACAAATTTATTCCTAATGTATCTTTTACTATAGAATGGGGAGCAGAGCTGACTTACAACAGTTATTTTACTTTGGTTTCTGTATCTGACACTATGACATGAAATCCATCAAACAGTAAAAATAAGTTTTCAAACACACTCTCATGGACACATAAATCAAACTACAAAATCTACAGTGTTAAGAAAATATGAATCTCTTTATTCAGTAATGGATTCACCTTGAATTCATTAAATCAATAGTTCACTGAACCTGAAGAACAGTTTTCAAGCACTGGTACCCATATAATCTGGTTTATGCAGCGGGCTAGACAGAAGTTGTTCAATGTGGGAACTGAGTCCACCTGTTACAATAAAAATGCCTTTACAGTACAGACCCCTGAAGCACAAGAAGCTTCCAAACATCAAAACTTCCTACTGTGTCTGTTATTACAGCAATATTTTGCACATTGCCTACATAAGTAATAATTTTGGAAGAAATAAAAGAGTTTGGTAAAACTTAAAACACATTATAAATAATATTCATTGTACTGGACATTAAGCAAATCTTATTAATGTATATATGACTGTTTTCTATTTTGCACTAAAAGGTTGATAGAATACAACATACAGTATAGAAGTCCCTAAAATAGCACCTTGTACACAACAAAGATTCTATTCAAAATTATAAGTGGGGATGTGCAGCCCTCCCAGAACTCAGATTATTCTAAATCCCCATAGAAACCTTTCTAAACCACTTGCAAGTCTAACATCACAGAAACATTCTATTGCCTGTTTGTTTATTTTTAAGTATCGTTGGTATACAATATTATATTAGTTTCAGGTCTATAATATAGTGGCTCAGCATATATATTCCTTACAATGTGATCACCTCACTGAGTCTAGTAATCATCTGTCACGCTGCAAATTCATCGTCTATATTCCACTTCACCTTTTCCCCCAATCCTCACACTCCCCCCACTCTAGCAACCACCAGTTTCTGCTCTATTTCTATGAGTCTATTTTGTTTTTGTTTTGTTTGGTCTTTTGTTTTTTTAGAGTGTACGTATAAGGAAAACCATATGGCGTTGTCTTTGTCTGACTTATTTCACTTAGTATAATACATTCTTAGAGCAATAATTTCTCCTATGACATTTTAATTTTTATACACTGTGGAAAATTTTTACTAAACTATTAATGTGGATGCAAAAAGTAAATCATGGTGCATTGTTCTAACGAATGAATTTATCCTATAGATCTATTACTCTTTTCAGTAACTCTCATCCCTCAGAAGAGAGCTATTACAACTCTCATATTAGATGTTAGCTAGTAAATTAACATTTTGCTATCAATGAAAGAAAAAAAATCATAGCTAGACCTAATATCATCAAGTGAGATGATCTGTAAACAGTTTTTCTATAAAAATGCCATAGAACAACTCACCTTGGTTTCACCTTTTTTACAGTTTTCAAACTGTAATAAATTTTTTATTATCTC
The DNA here is from genome assembly GCF_014108415.1 of Molossus molossus. Classification (NCBI taxonomy): domain Eukaryota; kingdom Metazoa; phylum Chordata; class Mammalia; order Chiroptera; family Molossidae; genus Molossus; species Molossus molossus. Next base: position 22,138,786 of record NW_023425366.1, on the reverse strand, counting down.
TCATTCAATTCCATGTTAATTTAATTCCAATTAAATTAATTTCATTGAATTCCATATTCTTGCTGATAACCTGGTCTATTATTCTCTGAGCCATGGTAAGACTGCCATTTCTTAAACAGACAGCACTTATTGGAAATTAAACCTCTACTAATGCATTATAATTATTACTGGAGGGTGATTTGCTGCTCCAGCAGGGAGTCTCAGCCAATGTGAAGGTGGCGTTTCTTCCAGGGAACTGTTAATATTTCTACTTCGCTGAAATCCCACATAATGGATCTTGCCTCAGGCTGATTAATGATTGCAGAGCTGCAACAGTGATTTGTAGCTAAATCAGTCCTCACTGGAGGAGATTCAGGGCTACCTCAGTCAATAATGTTAAATAAGTATAAACAGTAACTTCAGTTAACGCACATGTAATCTAGTAGGTAAGAAAGAGCGAGGCAATAAAAGGAAGTAAATAATGGTAATCCTGCTGTCTGTGCATTTCATTTACACTTATAACCGATACAGGGCAGAAACACACTGCAGTGTCATCAAACCCCTTGAATTACTTCACTGCAACACATTTTCTGCATTGAAAAAGCAATTTCCCAAACAAGTAAAAGCAAATTGAGCTAAGTGCCTAAAATAAATCATTATCTTTCCCTCCCTTCTTTAATTTATATCATCGTCCCTGCTAAAGTAGAACCTGGACAAATAACCTGGAATGAAACTTGTGCAGGACAGATGTAAACCAGTAAAAAAGATTTCCTCTAGAATAATATTCTACAAGCATATATTATTTATGCAACCCAAATTCTAGGGATCCCACCTTCTGAAACAATACATGCAGCTAGCTATAGGAAATGACCTTGAGATTCCTTTGCCCTAAGGCCTTCATGAGGAATGTGTAGAATCAGTACTCTCTAGCTACTCAATTTAATCCTTCTTTGTTAACATGGAGTCAATATCAATAAAAGGCGGTAATATAACTGCAGTTAGAGACAATGTTATGGACCATAATGTGTGTCTTCCAACATGTATTTCACTAATGGTCCTGCTTCCCACTGTTCCAATGATTTCTAAACAGAAAGCAAGAAAACTTACAAACATTCTGATATGTGTTGTTTTCCCAAAGTTTCTGACTTTTGACTAGCAAAATGAAGTAATAAGAACTGAGTTTAAATAAAATAACAAAGGGGAGAAGAAATGCTTGTAAGTTAAAAACTGCAGATCTAGACGTACACTCACCATGAGCACTGTCATTATAGTGAAGTAAAAATGAGAACTGTTGATGCCTTTACTTAGCTAACTAATATAATTCTAGGCAAACCATGTTTATTAGGTTTTCAAAAGCCTAGAAGAACCTGGACTCACTAAATATCTCCAAGAATGTCAGTGCGTTTGTAATATGAAAAATGTCCCTCTGTTACTGAAGGAATGTGTATAAAAAAACTACAAAAATTGGTATTTGGCTTCTAAGAATATGTCTGAGCTTCCTTTCAATTTTGACTTCCACAAACCCCACACACATACCTGTGTGCCAAAATACACACAGATCATGAATCAATGGCTTTTAACCTTCAATAAGAATCACTACTAAACTATATCTTGCCCTTCAATCATATCGATACCAAACAATACTTCTCAGTTAAAGAAAGAATCCATGAGTATTTTCTGTGCTAGGTTCAAAAAGTCAAGTGCAAAAATAGTTTCACCAAGGGGAAAATTTCTACCTTTGATGATAAATATGGATTAGTGGACCCTTTATCTGGTTATTTGAAGTCAAATTCCTTGGTTTCATATGCTATTAGTCATTTTTAAAATAACTTGATTAAATATAATTCATTTAACAAACATTGTATTCATTTAAAATGTAAAAATCTATGGATTTAATGTATTCATAGAGTTGTAAAACATCATCATAATAGAATTTTAAAACATTTTCATCACTGAAATGACACTTCATGCTCATTAGCAGTGACTTCTTAGCCTTACACTCTACCCTTAGTTACTAGGACCATTAATTTATTTTAAGTTTCTATAAATTTGCCTATTCTGAATAGCTCACATAAATAAATCAGAAGATATGTGTGGTTTTTTGTGACTGGTTTATTTTATTCAGCATATTTTCAAGGCAAATCCTTGTAGCAGGCATAGCTCACTATTCACTCTTTTATAATGCCAAATTATATTCCATTGTGTACATACCACACATATTTTTGTTCCATCCATCCATCGGTGTGCATTTGAGTTGTTGCTGCTCTTTGAATATTAGAAATAATACGTTTATGAACAATTTTTAAGTAGCTTTTGTATGAACATGTTTTCATTTAACTTAAGAATATATAGGCCTGGCCAGTGTGGCTCAGTGGTTGAGCGTCAACCTGTGCACAAAGAGGTTGCCAGTTCGATTGCACATGCCCAGGTTGTGGCCCTGATCCTCAGTGGGGGACATGCTGGAGGTGGCCAAGTAATGTTCTCTCTCAATGATGTTTCTCTCTCTCCCTCTCCCTTCCTCTTTCTCTCAAATCAATAAAGACAAAAAGAAAAAGAATATATAGAAGTAGAATCACATGATCATAGGGTAGCACTATATTTACCAATTTGAGGAGCTATAAAACTGTTCCCAAAGCAACTGCTCTTCTTTGTATTCCCATCCATATTATGTGAGGATTTCAATTTTTTCAGCTTCTCAGAATACTTGTTATTACAGTTGTGCTCTTGGATCAGAAGTGCAATCTCATTATAGTTTTGATTTGAATTTCTTTAATGACTAATGATATTATTGTCTTACATGTGATTATTGGGCATTTGTACATCTTTGAATCCTTTGTCCATTTTAAAACTTAGTTATTTGTATTTTTATTATTAAATAGTGAGAATTATTTTTATATTCTGCTTATACTTTTATTTGCTTTAAAACATAGCTCTCATACTGTGAGTAGTCTTAACAGTATTATAGTTTGATGCACAGATATTTTTAATTCTTATCACATTTAATTTGTCGACTTTGTATTTTGTTACTTCTTCTTTTAGTAATATGTCTGAAAAGTTTTTGCCTAACCTAAGGTCATGAAGATTTACTCTCATATATTATTATTATTATTATTATTATTATTATTATTATTTTGCATTTATCTTCAGATAGAGCGGGAGGGAGAGAGAGAGGAAGAGAAAGAGAAACATCGATGTGAGAGAGACACATCGAGTGGTTGCCACCCAAACGACCCCAACCAGGGCCGGGGACAAACCGCAACAGAGGCACATGCCCTTAGCGGGAACCGAACCCAGGTCTCTCTGGTCCACGGGCCTACGCTCTAACCGCAGAGCCAAACCACCCAGGGCATACTCTCATATATTTTTTAAGAGCTTTATAATATGTATGTAGCTCTTACATTTTGGCCTATGATCCATTAAGAGTAATTCTTTTTAATTCTCAGCCAAAGATACGCTTTTTTAATAAAACTGATTTTAGAGAGAGAGGAAGGGAGACAAAGAGAGAGAAACATTGATGAGAGAGAAAAAAAAAAATTGGTCGCCTCCTGTACATGCCCCAACCAGGCTTCAAACTTGCAACCTAGGTATGTGCCCTGACTGAAGATGGAACCCACAACCTTTTGGTGTGCAAAACAACCAACTGAGCCACCTGGCCAGGGCATAGTTAATTTTTTGAGTGTTTTGAGGAAGGATCCAACATTAGATATTGCGTGTGGATATCTACTCACCATAGCACCATTTATTGAAGAGTCTGTTGAGTAAGGACCTTAATACTGAATAAGATACTTGCCTCAGTGCATTCATTAGTTAGATGGGGTGACTAATATAAGTACATAATACACTGAGTTATTTTCAGGATTAAAGTCAGCAATACATAAAAAAGTTTCTAATATCATATTTAATGCATAGTACTTGTATTTTAGCTCTTAAAATATTTCCATGAGGTATCTTTACCTATATCTGTCCCCTATGTTATCCATCTCCTAAGTCTATCACCTGCTGCTGTGAAAAAAATATTCTATTTGTGCAATGTTCTTTTTCTCTTTATCCTTCAGCCATGCTAAATAAATAAATAGGTAAATAAATGAATAAATAATAAAATTGTCTCATGTGACTCAACTGTTTCTTCAGAAATATTTGATAAGGTGATTCATAATTAAAATACAAAATTTTTAAAGAATAGTATTTATAATAGAATTATATTGCTGTCATGTAGATACAGATATAGTACCCTAACATTCATTACTTTTATTCATTTGTGTATTGAAGGTTCTTTTAGTACGATGTCCCCTATTGTGGTATAATAAAAAAGATACTTGGTCTCTGTCCTGGTTCCTGGCACAGAGCTCCTAAGACCTTTTGAATCTCCTGAGTGATAGAAGAGATAGAATCATGTTCTGTTTTAACAAGGTGATTAGATAGATTCAGGATGAAGACTAATTGCTAAAAAGACCAAGCCTCGATTAGAAGCTCAGAAATGTCAGCCTCGCCCTGCTAACTCCAGGGACGGGGAAGGCCTGGGACTGAACTAAACACTAATGATTTACTCAACCATGCCTTGTCACTAAACCTCCATAAAGCTCTTTAAATAGCAGGATTTAGAGAGCTTCTGGGTTGGTGAATACCTGGAGGTGCTGAGAGGGTGGTACATCTGGAGAGGGCCTGCAAGGTCTGCACACCTCCCCATCATACCCTGGCCTAGGCACCTCTTCCATGTGCTGTTCCTGAATACACCCTCTTTAGTGAACTGGCGAAAGCAAGTGAGGCACTTTCCAAAGTTCTGTGAGACATGCCAGCAGAGTGTTACACTTGAGGAAAGGGCCCTGGTAATGCCTGATTTATAGCTGTACAGAAGTACATGTGACTCGGTTATGGTGCAGAAAACCTGTGCAAATCACCAGTTACATGACCTTGACAGAATTGTTTTCACATACATATACCAGCCAATTTAGTTGCATGAGAGCAGCTATATCTCTCAGGAATTTCATTAGAATTAAATGAGGTAGCGTTTGTGGAAATGCTGTCAAGATGTAAAGCGCTAGATAAATGTTATTTACTTAAAAGTTAATTTCAACTTGAGAGAGAAAACTAGAGACAATTTATAATTAAATTGTAATTTGGAAATGTAAAAGTGATGATTATTTTTTAAATGTCTAAAATAATTTAATAATGCCTATGGGTATAATAATATAAACTATAAACTGATTATAGAATTACATGGATGTTCAAATTATTCTTACAGCATAAATAAATATAACAGTCAATTATTGAACTAAGAACTCCTTTTTTACAGTTTTTAAATTTATCTTGTGGAACTTGCTATATCCATTGGCCAACTAATATCAGATCCTGAAATAAGGCACATTTCTATTATATTCCTTCCTCAGTAACCATAATACCATCTGCCAACCTGAGTGCTTTTATATAAACTTTATTTCTGGGTGTATTAGTAAAAGTGTTTTCGGAAGAGATTAGTATTTGAATGAACAGACTAAGTAAGCAGACTCACTCTACAATCCATGTGGGCATCATCCAATCTATTAAAAACTTGAAGAAAAAAAAAGGGCAAAGAAAGAAAGAATTATCTCAATATATGAAGGTGTGATTTGGGACATTGATCTGAGAATATAGATACGATGGGTGCTCCTGGTTCTCAGACACAGATGGGAATTTCGCCACCAGCTTTCATGAGTCTCCAGCTTCCAGATGGAAGATTATGGGATTTCTCAGACTCCATAATCACAGGAGTCAATGCCTCACAGTCTCTCTCTCTTTCTTTTTATTTATTTATTTATTTATTTATTTATTTATCTGTGTCATGGTCACCTCCCCCTCAAATAAAAATGCAAAGTTATATTGCCTTTATTCATTTATCAAAATCTTATTCAGCACCTTATTACAAGTCATGTGCAGTGTTAAGTATGAGGCAGAGAGCCCTGGACACAAAGAACAGCAGCACTGCTCTGCGAGCCTCTGTGTGTGCGTGTGAGTGTGTGTGCGTGTGTGTGCATGTGTGCGCCCGTGTGTGAGTGCGCGCGCGCCCGTGCGTGTGTGGGTGTGCGTGCGTGTGTGCATGTGCGCGTGTGTGTGCACGCGTGTGTGTGCGTGTTCACGTGTGTGTGTGCGTGCGTGTGTGTGCGTGTGTGTGTGTGAGACAGAGAAAGGGGTAGGGTGGGGAGGGGGCGGGGAGGAGTGGCAGAAAGCATCAATCACCCAGACAAATATCTGTAGGGATAATAAAGAATAGCAGACTTAGACTGGGTTTTTATGTAAACAGCTCATTCTAAGTTCTGTTCTTTTTAAAATAACAATGATTTTAGAAAATATAAGTAAAAAGAATCAAATCAACATTATTCATAAGCCATTCCTAAACCCAATATTGGGTTTAATTCAAACATATATATATATATATTATGCAAATTTTCATATATATAAATTATACAAAATAAATGGTGTGTGTTTTTGTTTGTTTGTTTGTTTTTTATCTGCACCCAAGGACAGTTCGGCATTTATCCTTTGATAGAGCTGGAGGAAGAGAGAGAGAGAAACATCGATGTGAGAGAGACACATCGACTGTGCCACCTACAGGACCCCAACCGGGGACAAACTGCAACCAAGGTACATGCCCTTAGTGGGAACCGAACCTGGGTCTCTCTGGTCTGTATGCTGACGCTAAAACCACTGAGCCAAACCAGCCAGGGCAGTGTGTTTTACTTAATAAGATGTCATATTATGTAAAGCAGAAGCTTTATGCTGTATAATTTATCAATCTAAATATATTTATTAGTTATATAGTATATAAATAATATGTATGCATATACAAATCTTACGATTTTGCTATGCAATGAAATGCACTTTTATTATTTTAATTTTTATTAAAGCTTATCCTGCAGAGCTTTATCGGAGGGATCTACACCAGAAACATCTACCTCACTTCCATAGCTTCTTGAGGAGCATGTATTTGTAGATGTTCTGTGTGACCTACACTTTTAGACTATTAATTGGATGGTTGCATAATAGTCCACTCCCTCATGACTTACTGATCTATTTCATTATGTTAAAAGTCTTAGTAATCTCATGAATATGAAATAATTACATAATAGATATGTTTACCTTAGGATAAATTACAAAATTAGAATTACTAGATAACTGAGAAGAAACGATGTTGGAGCTTTGTCAAAATGTTTTTGAAAATGGCTAAATTTTCTTTGCATCCTACATACATAATTTTCTTCTTAGAATATCTTTCTATATCCAAAAACCTAGTAAAATTTTACCTACCCATGATTATGCTGTTGATATGGCCTCAATTTTACACTAGAATTTTTATTTTTTTAAAAGTTAATTTTGATATGTTGAAAAAGTGAGAATATTTCTCTAAGAAAATTATTTTTTAAAAATACAATTATTAAATATTGTTTTCCCCCTATTTCTTTAGATGATATGTTTTTAATCATATCTTTTGTATTCTAGAACTTGGTGCTTATTAGTTTTTTCCTAACAGTATTTCTATTTCAGCATGTGTTCATTTAGATTATTAAATAATTATAATATATTTTCAAATAAATTTCTTTGGGAATAGTTCTCTACTTCCACACAAAGTGTTGTTTCCTTAAACCCTTTATAACTCATACTCAGTTAACCTATTATTAGTATCTTAAATTACCATGGAATACTAAAATATATTTTGTATTTACCTATAATACAGTAATTAGTTATAAAACTTAATTATTCTGCCCAGCTGGTATGGCTCACTGGTTGAGCGTAGACCCGTGCACCAAGAGGTCGCCTGTTGGATTCCCGGTCAGGGAACATGCTCAGGTTGTGGGCCAAATCTCCAGTGGGGGGCATGCAGGAGGCGGCCAATTGATGTTCTCTCTCATCGATGTTTCTATCTCTCTCTCCCTTTCTCTCTCTTTAAAATCAGTAAAAAAAAATATTTTTTAAAAAATTATTCTAAGTTTTCTATATTATTCTTTACAATTATTTTTAATAAACACTAGCACCAAAGTTGTATTGAACTTTTTTTTTCTAATCCTCACCTGAAGATATATTTCTATTTATCTTTAGATAGAGTGGGAGGGAGAGAGAGAGAGAGAGAGAGAGAGAGAGAGAGAGAGAGAGAGAAATATCAATGTGGGAGAGGCACGTCCGCAGGTTGCCTCCCGCACAATCCCGACCAGGGCCGGGGATCAACTGTAACCGGGGTACGTGCCCCAGGCTGGAACTGAACCCAAGACTCATTGGTCCGTGGGCTGACGCTCCCTCGCTGAGCCAGACTGGCCAGGGATGTACTAAACTTTTCATTGAAATTTAAAAATTAAGTTTGCAATATTTAAAATGTGTAGATTTTTTTGTGACATAAAGAGAAACTTAATATCCATATGTTTAAGTTTTCTTATTGAACATTAGGAAGATTTTTAAATTTTTTCATATGTTCTCTATAGTTCTTGGTAATGTTTTTGTATTTCTTTCTTATTTTCTCAGGGAGGATGTTATGAATTAAATTTTTTTCATTCATTTTAATTGGCCCAAAATTTATAAATATTAATTTTACATTCAAAAACCTTAGTCAATACTGGTTCTTTTAGTTGGTTTTTAAATTATATAAATTTATTTGCAAATAATGTGTCTCTTACCCCTAGCAAAAAAAAAAAAAAAAGATCTCAATGTTAGTTCTTTAAAAACATAATTATCCACCTGGCCGGTGTGGCTCAGTTGTTGGACATCGACCCATGCAGCAAGTGGTCACCAGTTTAATTCCCTGTCAGGACATATGTCCAGGCTGTGGGCCCAATCTGCAGTGGGGGGCATGCAGGAGATGGTCAATCAATGTTCTCGCTCATCGGTGTTTCTACCTCTCCCTCTGTTTTTAAAATCAATAAAGAAAAAATATTTTAAAAATTATAATTTTGCCCTAATTTCACTTTTATTTCTCTTTGCAACTTATAGCATGTTGACTTTATAGTGAGAATATAAATTCTCTATTCTTATTGCAATTCAAATTCTGTCAAATACCTTTTAGCCCTGATTTTGTGTTAATACATGTTTTTTTCTATTAAGTCCTTTTCATAGACTAATTTATATTTTTTCAAAATCTTCATTTTTCTTTCTACATTTATCAGTATAGGCCAGTACACATTTTCTACTCACAGAACCATAGGTAACTTAATAGTAATAATGTATTTCTTAATAAAATGATGTTTATTTTCTAAGGTGTAGCCTTCCATAAACTGGATTAACTTCTGTTGTTCTTCCTACAACACCAATAAAATTTCACTTCATATTTCAATAGTATTAGTATCTCACTCAGTGTTTTTAAAATAGTCATGCATGTGGTGTTTTATTTAATATTCTCCATAATGTTGCAACATTGAAATGCCAGAAGTTCATTGCTATGAAAACAATTAAAATAGCAGGAAGCCTGCTCTAGAACCTTGATCTTGCTGGCACTAAGACCAAGTAAGTATGTGACTTTCAAAGAAAAGCAAATCTTAATAATTCTTACCTTGTAAAACAGATCAAAATGATTTAAGAACTTTCCATTAAACTTGGGGCACCAATTTCAAGTCCAAGGTTAGATCTATATGGCAGATCCCCCAGGGAATTTCCTTAGGGCACTATTATAAAAACTGTCATTTGATGACACATCACGCTACTGTACTTTTTTTCCACATGAAATAGTAAAACAAATCCTATGAAGTCATAGGGAAGGGATGATTTCAGGTGACAGTGTGAAAGGCTTTGAGGCAGAGATGTTGCAGGTTAACTTCAAAGCTAGACCTGCTGTATATAAGAGGGAACAAAAGTATATCCCAAGAGGCACACGTTTTCATCTATTCAACAACTCACTTTAAGTAGGTCCCAATTGCTTTGACAAAACATTGGTGTTATGGACTATGTCCTCTCTGCCCAAATTCGAACATTGAAGCATTAACTCCCAATGCGACCTTAACTGAAGATACGTCCTGGTAATTAGGTCATTAGGATGAGACTCTAACCCAATAGGACTGGAGTCCTAACATGAAGAGGAAGAGGCCATGTGAGAATATACAGAGGGACTATTGTTTTAAATTAGGAAGATAGGCCTTCCCAGGAATCAATCCTCTTGGCACCTGGCTCTTAGACTACCAGCATCCAGAACTTTGAGAAAATGAATTTCTGTTGTGTGAGCCATACAATTGTGGTATTTTGTTAGGAGAATTAGAGTAGACTAATGCAGTCAGACTCACTTTCTATTTTGGAAACTATCATATAGGACACACTCTCTTAATGACCACATAAATGAAGGCATTTTAAATGAAAACACAGCTTTACTAACTTAAATAATCCCAAACTCTCCTAGTCATGTTAACACACTAGAGCCCGAAAATACTTTGTGATATTCACATGAAAAATTGCAAGCGTGCTCTTTCCATGGATGACTGAAGGGATGAGTCTGCCTAAGTGTGTTAATCAGAAGTTTAAACTGATGCCATTGTCCCCTACAACTACATTACTGAAAAACATTGCAACTTCATGCAATCCCCAAACGTGTAGATGTATAGTGTGTATGTGTACATAGGTGTGTGTGTGTGTGTGTGTGTGTGTGTGTGTGTGTGTGTGGTGGGGGAGAATGAGACAATTATTTTAAATATTGTAATGGAAAAATAAAAACTAAATAATTCTTATATACATGCTTTATAGTAAGAGAAGAGAGATGAGTTGTATTCATCAGTTGTTGGATATCACTCCTCTGTATTTTGAAAATATAAAAAGTAAAGACATACAGAGTATGTAAGACAAGGAACAAAGATCTAAGACTCCCAGATAGTTGTAGCTGTGATTCCTGTGTTTCTTTGTGTGTGATGTGCAGTTCTTGTTAAGACAGAAAAGTAAGTTGTGTATTCTGTGAACAGAATGCATGAGGGTGTACTGATCTGAAAAATAAATTGGTGCATTGTCTCCAAAGCAGCGATGCGAGCAAGAAAGAAATAAAGGGCTGTGAGAACTTACATATTTCTTCTCATCTGCATCAAAGACTTAAAGAGCAATAAAAGGAGACATTCATACTCATACATCTGGTGTGGATTTTTTTCTGTCTTTCACACAAAGAGTTCAAGGATCGTCCATTCTTATTTATCTTCTAGCTCTTACTACTCATTAGTGATTTAATAATAGAAAATTTATCTTTAAAGTGTAGTTAACTTTGCCACATAGGGTTCAGTTTAGAACAGTTATTTGAAATGATACCAATAAATGTGTTAACACAATTCACTAGAAAGTGGAATTTAGTGTGAAAGGGCTTCCCATGAGTCCTATCTGAGATTTACTGATGTATTAAAATTTCAAAAAGACTTTGCCATGCAAAAGCTCTAAAGTAAATGTGAATTGTAGCATTAACAAAAAATACAGCCAGACAGGAGGACAGGGGCCCTTAGGGGAGACATCTTGGATTCTAAGCAGAACCATATGAAAGCAGTGCATGGCTCAGTGCTCAGACCTCAGATGTGGTCCCCAGAAGGGTGCCACAGATGTTTTGCCCAAATACACAATTACAATCAATCATATGAGAATTAATACAAGTTAATCAAACTCACAAGTGTACATATAAGATAGAAGGTGTGATGAGAGGTATAGATACCATCATTTTGAACAGAATGTTCCCTTCCTCCAGAGAGATTCAAGTAAAAAGCCACATTGCATTCAGAAGACTGCCCGGTGAGCTTAAATTCAAGTAAAAGTAGTGAGCACTGGGTGAACCACATTAATGTGGATTGTCACTCTATCATGCTATTCTCATGTATGCATGTGAACTAGAAGCACATTCCTATTGGTATATGTGTTTCTGTGGGAGTGTTAATGACATGCTAACAAATTAAAACTCTCTGAGAGATGTTTCCCAGACTCTTTCCCTATTAACATAGTAACCAGTTCTTTTCCCTTTAAACTTGGTGGGCAAATGATTTGTTTTGAATGTACCAGGTTGCCTAGCATCTTTCCCCCAGTCCTATCACCTGTCACGTCTCTGATTGTGTTTAGGAATTCTCTTCTACACCACCTAAAATTGAATTTAGGGTGGCTGACTGCTGTCTCAACTCAAATAGATTTCTCTCTTGATATATTACTTTACCTATTGCCAGTGATTAGTTCAAACATGTTTATGTAATTTAACTCTGGCTCATGAAATGCATAGTGAAATAGGTTGAGTGACGTTAAATAAAGTTTATTATCTCCTAATTGGACATCACAAGAAGAGATATTCTTCTCACTATGAGTATTTTTTTTTTTTATCCTCACCTGAGGACATTTTTGTTTGTTTGTTATTTGTTCAGATAGAGTGGGAGGGAGAGAGAGAGAAACATCAACGTGAAAGGGACAGATCGAGTGGTTGCTACCCGCACGACCCAACCAGGGCCGGGGACAAACTGCAACAGAGGTACATGCTCTTAGCGAAAACTGAACCCGGGTCTCTCTGGACTGCGGACTGACGCTCTACCGCTGAGCCAAACTGGCCAAGGCTCTATGAGTATTGTTGAGTCTGAGTAACATAGGTTGAATGACTAAAACTCTTGTCTTACAATTTTCTTACTACTCAAAGGACAGAGCCAATATTGGTGGTAACAAAGAGAACAAAATAAGCTAGATTGCTGATGACATTATTCAGCTATTAAATTTCATATTCCTAGTGGTTTCTCTGTATCTGAATACTCAGGTACATGAGACATAACTAGCTCTTAATTAGGACCCAATTTAATGTTGTATTTATATTAAAGCTTAAACACTTTTTAAGGAACAGAGAGTTGTATGATATTCTCAAGACATCCCTCTTCACATTTTCTTGTTTGTTTCTATTTACAGAGGAGAAATATAGTCTGACTTTCTTCCTTTTCCCCTTAATACCCTGTTTCTTTCCTTTTATCACATTTTTTTTTTCAGGATTCAGTCATTAATCAACTTATTTTACCTGTCCACACCCTCTCTGTAGTTAATTTGATCAGATCCCTTGGCTTTTAATCTATCCATATGTCTAACAATTCCAAATATATTTTTCTAGCTCTTTAGAAACTCTTAACTCCCTCAACCAGCTGCCCAGTTGACATACGATTTGTATGTCTGATAGTCATCTTAAAGTGCTCATACACAATATAACTAGCCCCGCTCTTCAAGTTCTCCCAATAGTTTCCTTATTAGTAAGTGATGCACTCTGATTTATCATCCATGAATTTACTATCTCCAAATACAACCTGAACCATCCAAAAGCTCTCTACATCCACAATCTTGAAACACTACAAACTTTTTCTTAAGCACTATCATCCTATACCTATTCTAGAACAATAAGGTTTAAGTAAACAAAATCAGACTGTCACCCCAAAGCTTGAACTTTTCAATGACTTCTTATGGTCCTAAAAATAAAACTGAGCTTCCACAATATCATGGAAAATCCTATATAAGCTGGCTTTGTCTATCTGTCCAACCTCAAGTAAAACTACTTTTATCCTCTCCAAGTCAAATACAGACACTGGTTTTGCTCTAGATCCCTAAATCTATCATGTTCTAAAGCTTTGTCTTTTCTTGCAAGTCTTATATATCAGTCTGGAAAAGCTTTAACTCCCAGATCTCACCTGCTAGACTTTTTGAGTGTAATCTCAGTTCAAACATTATCTTTTTAAAAAGGCCTTCCCTCATTACTCAGTCTGAAACAGTTTGCCTTCCCAGTGCTCTCTACAAAACTACCCACACAAATTTGTAAAATAATCCCAATGCTAGAGGTCACTGGGCAATGCTGTTTTTAGTGTAGTCTTGAGGAGCAATGCAGCTTGAAATACAAACTCACTGAATTCCTGTTTTTCTAAATTCACTCTATTTTATTTTTCTCCATTTAACTTACTGATATGTGATACAACAGTAATTACTTGTTCATTGTGAAACTTTTCACACAGACTTCAAACCCTTGAGGGCTGGATTTTACTCATTTTGTTCACTGTTGTATCGCCACTGTCTGAGGGTTTTAGAACATAGCTGGTGATCAACACATATTTTTAAATAAATGATTAAATCTTGTTTTATTCGTAGTACTTACCCTCTAAAATAATTTTGTTACGTTTAATTTTGGATCTCCTTTTTCTAGAATATAAACTTTTGAGGATAAAGAATTGGCTTGTCTAACTCACTGTAGTTTCTTCAGTTCAAAGACACATGTATGATAGATAATAGCATTATGACTATAAGTATATATGAATGAATAATTTCCTTAATAGTGATTGGACAATGGAAACTTTCATTTGGCATCAGCATTCTTTAAATGCTATACAGTTTGTTTTAGTTTCTTTTTTCCCCTGTTCTTCCTCAGCAAAGTAGTAAAACATTATGGTTATGTGTTCATTCTAGGGCTACAGGCCTGTCCTTGAATCCTGACTTTCACTAACTAACTGTGTTGTATGAAAATTTATTTAACTATTATTCTCCTCAATTTTCCCATATAATTAGTAAAGATAATAACATTATTTATCGTAGGATTGCTGTAAAAATTGCATGAATTAGTATTAGACTAGTGCTTAGCATAAACTAACTGTTCAGTATATGCTGAATATTATTTTATTAGTCATTCAGTTTTAGCCAGCCTAAGTAGAAAGACTCCTAGGTCATCTTCCTAGTTATGAGACAGTCTGCACCCATGGGCAATCACCAGAGAGCTATTTAGGAACGTCAGACACCCCTACCCATACGTTGCTAGGAACACTGATGTAGGCGAAGTCTGACAATCTCCCACCACCCAGATTGTAATTCTTGTTTTTGCTGAATCAAAGTCTTACTGCACAGTAACCTCCTTCTCTGGTATTTTCTTTTTTCTTTACATCCAGGAGAAACGGGTGGTACAATTGCCTAAGAAATTTCTATTTTTTTTATTTCTCTCTCTCTCTCTCTCTCTGCAACTGATCTCTGCCAAGAAGAAAATAGCAAAACATTTTTTTTCTTTTCCCTATGGCTTGAAAATGTCTCCCAACCCAAATCAAAGCTCTTTACCTTGAGTATCAGAACACAAGCTTGGTAACTATAAAATCAATATTCATTTCCCTTTGCTAATTTTTCTACTGTGCATATTTCTTGTATAGATCTCCTTGGGTCTGCTTGAGAGACTCTTTGTTCCTTGACTTATTATCCTATAAGGCTACAAATTTCGCCATCATTTCCCCAACATTTGATCACCTCCTTCTGATGTAATAATAAACAACTTTTTTAAATGAATAAGCTCATTCTTCTGATATAACCATTTTTCCTTCTCCTTTCCCCTTCCCTGAGTCAACTAGCTAGAGAACAAGGGTGAATTTTACCGTCTTTCCTCTCCCTATTTCACTCCCCTGCTCACAAAATTTCAGTAATTTTCCATTTCTCATAGGATAACCTCTTACATCTATGCCATTTGAAACCATGTATCAATGCATGCTCTAATCTTGACTAATATTTCCAACTTTTCTTTCTACACGTTGGGTAAAAGTACCATTGTTATAAACAAAGGGATCTTTTTGATACAACATTGTGCTATCTTTGTGCGTGTGTTCAAATAATCTTGTCCCCAGCGTGGATACCACATCATTTTATCTAAACTCCCAGCTGAAATGTCACCTCTCCCTTTCTGAGCAGGACAGCTGTGAATGATTTTTCTTTTCTCTGAAGTTGATTTGTACTAGTGTCTTATACCATCTGTATGACATTCTTCCATGAAAACTGTCCTTCACCTGAGTTTTTTTACTTCATGTTAATAGAAAATTATTAATGACATTTTATAATACTTAGCAATTTTTTTTTTCCTCCAAAAAGAACAGGGACACAAAGTTCATCATTGATAGAGTGTCTAAATGAAAAGTTTAATAAAGCCCTAATAATTATGAAACAGAATGGCAAATAAGAAGTGCTAACCCCAATATAATAGTCCAGAGATAAGAAATTTTAAAAGTATCCTCACCATTTAAAATCAAAAACCAGAGACTTCCGGTCAAGATGGCGGCGTAGGTAAACGCGGTATCGCATCCTCCCACAACCACATCAAAGTTACAACTAAACTACAGAACAACCATCATTCAAAACCACCTGAAATCATCCTGAATGGAAGTCGTACAACTACGGAATTAAAAAAAAAGCAGCCACATCCAGACTGGTAGGAGGGGCGGCGGCGCAACGGGCTGGTCCCACACCCACGTGTGGCGGATAAAAATCAGGAGGCTCCCGTGGCTGGGAAGGTCCTTCCTGAGGACTGAGGGGTCCCCGTCCCACACCAGGTGCCCCGTTCAGGGTCCCAGTGCCAGGAAGAGAGTCCCTATAACTTCTGGCTGGAAAAACCAGCGGAAACTGAGGCTCAGGGAGGCTGAAGCGGCTGGAGCCACAGGCAGCTCCTTAAAGGGCCCGCGCACGGACTTATCGGACTCTCTCCCTCTAAGCTCGGATGGGAGGCAGCTCGAGGGGCACCAGAGACATACAGGGAAGCACTGAGCTGTTTGGCACTGGAGCGAGGGCTGGAGAGGGGGCTTTCTTGGGGACAAACGTGCTGTCAGAGGCCTTTGTTCCTTTGGTGAGCCCTTCCCTGGGGCGGCAGACAGTCGCCATATCTGGGACTCCAGCAACCTGGCTCACACTGGTAGCCCCGCCCTGCTGACTCCCTGAGGCCCCGCCCCACCCCACCCAACTTTCAAGCCCACCCAAGCTGTTGCCACTTGCTTAACCATAGGATTGGCCTGTCTTGGATCCTGCTTCAGGTTTTTCCTAAATTCTTTCAAACGAGCAGCATCGGGTCTCAGCGAGCCCTACCTCTCATTAAGTAATACACAGAAACAAACACAGGGAGGCAGCCAAAATGAGGATACAAAGAAACAGGTCCCAAATGAAAGAACAGAACAAAACCCCAAGAAAAGAACTAAGCGAAATGGAGATAAGCAACCTAACAGATGCTGAGTTCAAAATACTGCTTATAAGGATGCTCAATGAACTCAGTGAGGGCCTCAAGAGCATAAAAAAGGACCAGTCAGAAATGATCGCTGCACAGTTAGAAACGAAGGAGGCTTTAACTGAAATAAAGAATAATTTACATAGCTTCAATAATAGAGTACGTAAATCCAAGGAGCAAACCATCGATCTGGAATATAAGGAAGCAAAAAACGCCCAATCAGAACAGCAAAAAGAAAAAAGAATCCAAAAAAATGAGGATAGTGTAAGGAGCCTCTGGGACAACTTCAAGCGTGACAACATTCACATCTTGGGGGTGCCCGAAGGAGAAGAGAGAGAACAAGAAATCGAAAACCTGTTTGAAACAATAATGGCAGAAAACTTTCCTAACTTGGTGAAGGAAACAGACATACAAGTCCAGGAAGCACAGAGAGTCCCAAACAAGATGAACCCCAAGAGGCCCACACCAAGACACATCATCATCAAAATGCAAAAGGTTCAAGACAAAGAGAGAATCTTAAAAGCAGCAAGAGAAAGGCAGCTAGTTACCTACAAAGGAGTTCCCATTAGGCTGTCAGCTGATTTCTCAAAAGAAACTTTGCAAGCCAGAAGGGAGTGGCAAGAAATATTCAGAGTGATGAAAACCAAGAACCTACAACCAAAATTACTCTATCCTGCAAAGCTGTCATTTAGAATCGATGGACATATAAAAACTTTCCCAGACAAGAAAAAGTTAAAGGAGTTCATCACTACCAAACCGTTATTATATGAAATGATGAAGGGTCTTTTTAAAGAAAAAGATAAAATGTATGAACAAACAAAATGGCAATGAATACATATCTATCAACAATGGAATCTACAAACAAAATGAACAGGAAGAACAGGAACATTCTCATAGATACAGAGAACATTTTGTTGGTTGCCAGTTGGGAGGGGGATTGGGGGAATGGGTGTAAAAGGTGAAGGGATTAAGAAGCACAAATTCATTGCTAGACTGACAAACTTCAAAGGGAAAGGGGTTGGGGGGGTGGGAAGAGATAAACCAAAGAACTTATATGCATAACCAATGGACACAGACAATAGTGTGGGAAAAGGTGGGAGGGGGGCCAAAGTGGGGAGGAGGGGGTCAATGGGGGAAAAATGTGGAACATCTGTAATACATTTTACATCCAAAAATAAAGATGTGGAAAAATAAATAAATAAATAAATAAAAGTATCCTCAGTAATCCTTGAACCTGACCTTGATGCTTTTCCCCCACAATGGGGCTAATTTGCTATTCTTGTTATACCCACATGAGTCAAAATATTTGTAAACATATGAAAGAGAAATGACAGAATAAAAATATCATAGAAAAGACAAAAACAGATTAATTAACATTTGCAACTTTTCTTTTCCACACTTTGGGTAAAAACACCCTAGTTCCTGTTAAAGAAATGCTTCTGCTACACACAAGTTAATCCACTACACAGAAACTGATTAACTGGAACAGAAAATGTTGAAACTGGTTTTTCATCCCAAATGTGCCCTTGACTTCCTAGTGCTTCTTCACGAGGAAAACAAAGTCAATGTACTATGTATATATGCTGTTTTTATGAAGACTTATGAACAAATAGTTGAGGTTAATATAGCATATTCTGGAGTGTCTGTCCAATGTAAAACAATCCTTTTTTGGGGGGAACTGCCCTCCTACCAAAAGGGAGCACCTAATTGATTCTCCATTTGTTTTGTTTTGTTTTTCCACCTTTTCTGCATGAATCACACCTAAAATGTCACACACTTGATGATGCCATACCAGAGGTGGATGAATCATTTCCCGTTTTGTTACTGAAACATGCCCTATGGGGACAGGCTGTGTTCTTAGGCCCTTCTAAGGTACAAGTCACAAGTCAAATGACAAACCTTCTGGAGTCCTCTCAATCAACAGTGTCTTGTTTGAAAAAACAGTAATCGATGAAGACAGAACACCAAGATAGAGTTTATTTCAAACTTCTCGCTACAATTATTTTGTTATATTATTCCACAATTTAATGTTTGTGGTGTGGGACGCCAGGCTGAACTTTCAAGAGCTCCCCTCCACCCCGGTTTCACTGTGCCCTTTTGCTGCTGCACATGCGCTCCACATCACTGACTTGGGTTTTAATGTGTGGTGTTCAAATTCTCTCTACCCAACATTTGGCAAAGTTTTCCATACAATTAGATTCCCAAAGCTGTTGCAACTTAGGATTTCTAAACTTGGAGAGTTTCTGTGGTCATCTCCTGGCGTGGCTGAGCAGAGGCGGGGAAATCAGTGCAGGGGAAGCTGCCCAGAGTAATGCTCAAGAGCGTGCGCAGAAATGGGGAGAATGAGGTCTTGCCTAAAGGGGCTCCTGCCTCGGAGATCTTAAAATAACCCTGTGTGCTTGTGATCAAATCCATTTGCTTAAACCAGTTCAAGTTACTTTCTGTTATTTGCAATCAAATGTGTTTTTGACTAAGCCAGAACTATTTTGAAACGCTCCTGAGGGAAATTACATAAACTATTAGGGTTATATCACTAATACCCCCAAAGGTTCAGCAAGAATTTCACAGGCAAGAAACCGTGAAGGAGTAAACTTTATTTTAAGGCTTGATTTTGTGCTGCTAAATATTAATGCATATGAGAGCTTACAAATAATGTATTAGAATACTTATAATAATTATAGGAAATACAGAACTGAACTCACAGGGAAAGACTATATTTAGTATTATGAAAAAAGTTATAAATCGTATTGTACTATTATTGGAAAAAAGTATCCACATTCTTTATGCTCGTTAGAGGACTATGAGCCCCAGTTTTTTTTTTTTTAGGCAGATGAATCTACATGATTATATGAGTGGCATGTGCCATGGGTATCACGTGTTGGAGAGCTCAGTGTTCTGGTATACCCTCATAAATTAGTTTTATTTTGCCTGTTACAGTTTGGACTCATAAAACTCCACTTTTCTTATACCATATATAAGTAACATCATGTTAGAACTGAAAATGGGGACTCTTCTTGGTTTATACAAAATTAAAAAGAACTAATTAAAGAAGTTACTAATCTTCTTTGTATATTATTTTTATAATCTTCTCTGGCTATCTTTTTACATAAGCTTTATTTATATTTATATGTATTAGTTCCTTGAAGTAGTCGTCTTATTTTCTCAAAATACAGAAGAAATTGAGATGTAGGAAGTTTAAATATACTTGCTCAGGGCTGTAAAGCTAATGAATGGTAGAGCAGCAAGGATCTTAATGAGGTCAGTAAAACATATTCACTGCTTTTCTATTACAAATCCAAAATTATGTCACCTAGCTCTCAGCCTCAGATTCTGTGAGAAATTGGTAGCAATATAAACTCTCCAGCTTCGATTTTAGAATACAAATTCACAGAAATCTTTCCGGGGGGTGGGGGTAAGTTTGCATTAAAGAACACACACACACACACACACACACACACACATACACACACACATTTCCCAATTTATGCAACTTAAAATGGGAATGATTAAAACTCTTTCAACAGTTAAGTATTTTGGAGTGGACAAAATAGAGAACACTCCTATAATTTGATAAATGGCACAGCCTAAAAAGTAAGGTTACATGTGCCACCAAGGGAGATGCTAATTACTTTTTTCTTTTAATATGCAAATTGAGATAAAGAGACTTAATAAAACAAAAAAGAGAACATTACCACAGCATTTGTATTTAATCATTACTTTTATGTGTTTGTTAATATGACTAAAATTGATAAAAATTTCTTCAGCATCATTTTTTTCCCCTCTGCTAATAGCATACTTTATCAAAATACTATAATAAGGTGAATGGGAAGTGTTTGCATACATTATGGTTTTCTTGCATTTTTTCTTGAATAATTATTATAAAACCTGATATGAGGAGTGTTATTTACATCATTTAATTTTGAAGAGACTTCAGATATCTGGAAAATGTCTGTCACAAAATTGGTATGGAAAAGCACTAAATGAGTTTTGGGAAAAAGAAAGCACTTGTGAGATCAAAGGTCAGCTCTGACTGCTTAGTTCTAGAGCATTAACTAAATTAGTTCATTTTCACTGGCAGATATAGACATCCAGCTTATTTAATTTCTACACATTTTTCAAGTTTAAAAAAATGTTTTTTCTTTATTGATTTTAGACAGAGAGGAAGGGAGAGGGAGAGAGAAGTAGAAACATCGGTGAGAGAGAATATCGATTGGCCACTTTTGCATAACTCCCCTCTGGAGTTTGGGCCCACAACCAGGGCATCTTCCCTAACCGGGATTCGAACTGACAACCTCTTGATGCATGAGTTGATGCTCAACCACTGAGCCACACCAGCTGGGCATTTTTCATCTTTTAAAGTTTGTTTATATAGTGTTTTTTTTTTTAATGTTTCTATCAATGATTAAATGGTTTTACTTACAATTATCCCCTTGGCTAGTTTTAATAAAATGAACATGTATATTTAGATTTTTCAACTTTAGTATTTAAAAAACCTAATCTGGTTTTGTTTAATAATTTATCATTGATACCTCATACTGTAACAGTGATGGAGTTGTTAGCCAACCACACGAAACCCGGAAGGCTCAGGGAAGGAGAGCAAGTCCTTTATAACAGATCGTGCTTTTGTAAACAATACAAACAGTTTCCACACTTAATTATTTTTTCTATGATATATTTGTTTTCTTTGGTGTTGTATTTCAAATTCAATTTAGTATTTTGGCTTTTCACTTAAAGTAAGTTCTTCCATGTATTAGACTAATCTTATATATCTGGATTAGAGAGTATATAATGTTTAACTATTTACAACATCATAGCTAGTTAGTCCTTCATCCATGGATAACAACTGATTTTGAATATATTACTATTATAAATATTCCTACAATGAGCATCTCTATATATTAAAATTTCATTACATTAATGTTATATTTGAATTATTGAGCCAAAAGTTATTGGCTGTTTGTAGGCATCAAAGCCAGAGAAATGCAGGTTTTAATTTCTTTATAATATGTGACGTCATTGTATCCCTTTGTTTTTCACCACTATTCTGAAAGAAGAGGAAAATCATCTAATTTTAATTTCCCTGTACAATCTGCATAACAAAATGACTTTAAGCAAAAATAAAACAAGCTCATTTCAAGAATATTTCTTAGATCTAAGTACCCAAGTGCAGAGTGTCTTTTCTGCAGCTATAACATTTTTCTTTGGTAGCATCCCGTTTGCCCTGATCACACATCTGGACCCTCATTCTGGATGCACCACTGTGAACTGGCCTTATTACAACCTAGTCACACCCCGCCCACATTGCACAGCAGTGATTCAAGAAGACACAACATTAAGCCTGCTAAATATGCATAAATCCCTTCAATTAAAACTCTGCAGGATCATTTTCATGTTGAACATACAGACTAATTGTTAATGTCCTTTTACTGTGCTAATGTAATTATTTTTGCAAATTAAATTCTCCTTTGTAATTTCTTTTCCAAAATTTTCATTGTGCAATACTAACGGGGATGAAACATCTCTATTGAACTGATTAGTTAACTTTTAACTAATGACTGCACCCTTATTTCAATATTTACCATGTTCTTCAATGTCACTGTTTAGTTGTTTCTGTAGACCATTTCCCAATTGTATTCTGCATATTACCTTCACTGAAGGAAGATACAGTGTATTTAAGTCTTTGTACCATCATCAATAACATGCATGAGAGAAACAATCAAACAAACATCAACAACAGAAACATTACCTTGAGCAGTCCTTCAAGAAAAAAAAAAAGTTACTCTTTTTTGGGGAAACCAATCTTTTCGAAAACTGCATCAAAAACAGTTGGTTTCTCAATTATGATGGGAAATATTTTATTCATTTATGCTAGCCTCAAATCTGAAATCTAATGCACCCATCCTTTTAAAAACTAGAAGCTTGACAGTTTGCTTGAGTTGGACCTTCTCTGCTGGACCTTATTGGATGTTAGACTATGGTTTCTTCTAAGTTGAAATGGTAAAACGTTTACTTTGGGGTATCTCTGGATCATAAGAGTTCAGAAGACACTAAAACAAATAGTCTCCAAACAGCACAGGTTAGCTCAGGAAAAATGCAGTCATTGGGAAAATACTCTTGCCTTTCCTCAGTGTATACTTGGCTTTACAATGTTGAAACAATATGACCAGACCTGTTCTCAATAAAATGACTTGGAGTCTGGCCTAGAAGTAGACTGAGGTAGCAATGCCAGCTACGGTAATGATCTTTCCCTTAATTGTAAAAAAATATGTGTGCCTTCACATAGAAAATATTGGCAAGGCCTGGTCCCTCACTTTGTTATTCATCAAACTATTCACAGTATTTCATTTCTGAAACAGATTTATGTTTACAGTTTGTTCTGTACAAGGCACTGTGGTAAATCCGGGAGATATAAATTCAGTGCTGACATCCAGGGCCTATTCCTTCCTAACACTCTTACTCAAAACAAACACATGCAACCAGAGGAACACAGTCTCCCAAGTACACATACATGTGAATTAATGACTTTCTAAGAACTCTGCAACTGTGTGAGAAATTATAGTTGTGATTTGACCAGGCAAGGGAGGTCAGAGATATTTCTTTTGAGAAAGGGTTGAGCACGATGAGGTTGGTGGGATGTGGGAAAGGGAAGGAAAAGCATCTTTAGGCAAACGGTACAGCTGTCTGAGTTGTGAAAGACACTGTGGAAGAAGACAGAAGACAATCTTCAGGCCAGTGTGGTGGGAGCACAGAGAAATCACAGCTCTAGATGTGATTCTGGCAACGGGCGTGGGGTCAGAGTTGTAGCGGTTGGATTTGATGATGGCATTCGGTAACGATACAAACAAGAGATATGTAGGGTGACATAAATGAAAGTAAAATATGATAAATAGAAACATAGTTATTCTGAATGTGGAATAGACTTTGCTAGAATGTGGAAAAATCTTCTCTGGGAAGATTTTTGCTTCTGACGTAAAAAACAACAACAAAAATCTAGCAGAAAACCTGGACATGAAAATAAAAATACTTAGAAATGCTGGATAAGTCTGTTTATAAAACTGAATTTGCAAGAAACTCATGGAAGTCCTCAAGACTTCAAATGAAGCAAGCTGAATCTGGAAATTAAGGTCACTCATCTGTATTCATACACAAAGAGCTTGAACTCTTGGCCACTAGAGAAGAGGGAACAGGTCTTTAGTACCAGCAAGCAGCATGTTGAACTGAGACCTAAGTACAAAGAGGAATATTCAAATATGTAAAGGTGGATGGGTTTCCTACCAAAGAAGGAGAAATCTAGAGAGCTGGTTGGCCTCTGCCAGGCCCCATGTGGTGAAGCGAAGGAAGGGAGTAGGCACAACCCCTAAGAATTGCCCAGTGCAAGCCAATCCTCAGGATATTGGGGGAAAAAATCATAGACGCATAGATCTTTTTTCTTTTCATTGGTAGAGAGCCAAACTTGAGTAGATTCTTCATGGAACTAGATTTTCTGGTTCCCTCGCTCTCAGGAGTAAGTATACATGAGATTTCTGATCAGTGTGAACGTGGCAAGAAAGTAGAAGCAGCTCAGGTTCCTGACAATTCTGAACTAAAATACCAGCTTTCTTGGGTTTTTTAAGCACTGACAAGTACCGAAAAGAGAAACAACTGTTTATTTACTGTAATTTGTATTATTTTATGTTTCTACCAAGCTTATTTCTTAATCAGTATAGAACTCAAATTGATTTAAAAAATATGAAGTGACTAACTCATATATCTCAAGCTCCTCCTTTTGACTTTGAGAAGTTTTGTTATGTTTAATAGTTTTTGCTTCTAAATCTGGTCTGCACTTGAGTCAAGAGATAGAAAATGTATTTAGGTTTATTTAAAGTAAGGGTTGACTTTTAAAATAAATTTTTATTCATCGCATTTAAAATTCTCCTTCCACATGTGTGCTGTTCAGATTCTAACTTGGGAAAAAGGACACCATCAGCCAGAGGAGCTAAGATGGTAATAACTGTCGACAACTAAGCCACATAATGGATTTCAAAGTAAGGTTTCCACTTAGGACCAATGAGTTGATTTTTTTTAGGACTACTTCTTTATGTTATTTATGTGGGCCTTTCCGGCGTAAGGATTTTTGACCACTACACACAGTATAATGGCTTCTTTTCTGGCTACAGATGCAACTAAAGTTTAGGAATTTGCAAAGGAGAAACCACAAGAAAAATGAAGGCGGCAGTGATTACCACCCTCCATCAGAGAATGCAGGATTGTTAAACTCTTCCTTACAATTAGCTGCTATTCCGCCGATTTTAGTTGATAGCCTAGAGTGTGTATGGTACTTGGGGTCAGGAAAGCTGTGGCTATTTGGATTCTTCCACTTAGAATTATCTGCTCACGGCCTCATTAAAAAAATAAAATAAAAAGATAGATTAATGATAACTTCACCGGATAGTTATTAGGGTTAAAAATTGTATATTTGGAAGTTATTGGCATAATTAGATGCATATATTATTTCCTTAATATTTGTTTGGTCACTGCATTACGCATGAATGCCTTATATTAATTAGACTGCCCCAAATCAAGGGACCTCGTCTTAAATTGTTGTTTATCTCTTAGGACATCAATCTATATTCTTTATCATAGTACTTTCCCAAACAACCATTTGCAAAACTGGAAAGATCCAGGGGGGAAAAAAAGGTGAATGATAACAAAACTTTTAATAAAAGTACCGATGAAGAAATAACATGTCATAGTGTCATTTGAAATATATTAAGGTAAATTATAATAATGGGCACATATTGGGACTTTGGCAATAGATTCTAGATTCAAAACCACAGTGGAAAATGAAATGGTTGAATAGAATAGCAAGTAGTTAATATGAAATTATAGGATGTAGAAATATTCTTAGAACGTTTGGCACTCCATATGTGACCTGATGATGTTTTAGAAGGTTTAGTACCCCACGAACATACAGGCTTCAATAAAGATATTGTTCTTAAAGAAACAAAATTCATCCTTAGGAAAAAACATGTTTAAATTAGTTTTGCATTTAAATATTCCTCTAAGTTAACCAACAAGCAGACCTTATAATTAATCATTAAAATAATAGTAAACATACAATAGAATATATAGATGATGTAGAATTGTGTACCTGAAACCTAGACACTTTTATTAACCAATATCACCCTAATAAATGCAATTAAGAAAAAAAACCTTGAAATAAATGTATTGATGGTAAAATTAATAATAATAATGTTTTACTCTAAAAGAAACACCATTCATCACAAAACAAAATCCGTATGTATCCAAAGCTTAAGTGATCTTTTAATTTTTTTTAATTAAAAACTACTATTTA
Organism: Molossus molossus; assembly: GCF_014108415.1. Taxonomy (NCBI): domain Eukaryota; kingdom Metazoa; phylum Chordata; class Mammalia; order Chiroptera; family Molossidae; genus Molossus; species Molossus molossus. Next base: position 22,112,552 of record NW_023425366.1, on the reverse strand, counting down.
AGGGCCACATGTTCTAATATTTACTTCATAAGTATGCAGCACTTTATTGAGCCCAAATTAAATTTTATTTTATAAATAATGTACACACACACCTATGTGTATATCAATGTCCTAATCTACATTACTTTAGACAACATAAGCACATAAGTAGTGAATGCTCAGGAAGCGATGATGTGATGACAGTAATTCTTCCTTCTTTAGAATGACATAGATGGACAAAAAATTCTAAAGTGGAAAATACAATTTTTTCAATGTTTTGGCACAGAAATGTGATTTCAAACACTTATGCCTAAAAATTTATATATTCATGAATACCTAATACATATGTGTTTGGTGATTAAAGTTGGATACCTTTTATCTTTCTGTTTCCATTTAGTTAAAAATATAAAACACATTTTTCAAAATCAAAACCTCACTCTTTTTACACTTGCTTTAATCCATGAAAGGCCTTTTGGCAGCCAGTCTAGTTGCTTCTAGACCATTTGATAAGATTACCTGTTGACAATTTCCATGCTTCTGTTCTCAGCTCTCCTATTTACATTTCTCTACTTTACAATAAGTATGCTATAAAAATAAGTAATGTTTCTGATGGTTTCCTCTAAGGCAGACACTGTTCTCAAAGTATAACATATATGTTATTTTGTTCTTTTAATAATCTTATGAATTACACATTAAAGGCCTTTATACAGGTAGGGACATTAAAACATAATCAAGTTTATGTTATGTTTTCAATGCCATAATGCTTATAAGAGGTAGAGCTAGGATTTATACCAAAAAAAACTGTGACTTTCCAGAAATTATTTTCCAATGAATAAGTAATAAACTACCTCTGCCATACCACACAGACCCTGGGAAGAAACAGGTATGGTAGAACGTGTTTTAGTAGTTATAAATAAACATTTAGAACTCCATATATAAGCTCCTTTAAAAATTCTATTAACTACAAGAAGATAATTTAGAATCTGTGTAAAGAGTTCCACGATAGTGACTAGAGAGGTTTACAAGAGAACACTGTGCTCACTGGGTTCACATCAGAGAACACTGAAGATCCCCAACTCTGGATCTCAATCTCTGATCAATAGCTTCCTTGTCATATGACCTCAGGCTAGCTCTTCAGCCTCTTTGTCTTAGTTTTCTCTTTTCAAGAATGAGAACAAGAGCAAACAAACATGCCGCACAACCTTGCTGTGAGATTGAAGTCAAGCTTATATTGTGGAACGTGCTTGAAAAACCATCTAACAATATTTACTCCATAAGTGTCTTCAATCAATTATATACTAGAGCTATATATAACAAGATTATTGATATAGGTAATGGCTGTGTTAGCTACTATGTGTGTGTTTGTGTGTGGGTGTAAAATCATGATAGAAGAAGATTGGAGAGGGTGTGTGTGTGTGTAATATAAAACACACGACCTACATTTTTCTCCTACTTTTTATGTGACCCAGAAGTCAATCTTGACCTTTGAAACCTAAATTCTACACATTCCATGGCATCTGGCATTTACAGTGCTATCAGTAACAGATATTAACGTTTGGGGTATACAATCTTCCCATTCTCACCCATAGCTCTAAATCAACATTCTTATTTATTAATTCAATGCTGGGAACAGAACTTACCTTATGGGTGTTGCCCTAGTCTACATTATGTCCTTATGAAAATAAAATTCAATCCTTCTCCTTCATTTCAACTCTCCAATTGCTTTATTAACAATTTATTATATTATATTACACATAACTGTTTCTAAATGCTCTAATTTATTTCTTCAACTGGAGATCGAGCATTCAAACAGTGTTTTGTTAGTCTTTTTGTTGCTTCCTAGTCCCTGGATCTTTTTCTTTTCTAACCTAGAACTGTTTAAGAACCTCATTCTAACTACACCATCAGTTGACCCGTGTCATCAGAGCTTGAAATTTTTCTCCAAAGAATTTATTAAGGTACTACTTCCTAAACAGAGTGGGTCCAGCATAATGGGAGGGGTTTTCATTGGCTGGCATGAGTGGGTGTTTCACAGTAATAGGCTCTCTGCTCCATGGACAAGCACAGCTCTTCTCATTTGATCCCCAGCGCCGTCCAAATATTACTGACTTTTATTATGATACTGACATGCTTTTGAATAATATAATCATAAATAAACTCTGTTCTTTGATAACAGGTCATGAGGAGTCCATTTGGGAAGCAGACCTCTTGGCTGGGTATGATTAGCAAAAAGGAAGAACAAGGAGGACAAGGAGAGTGAGGAGGGAAAAACAGAGAGAAAAAAGTGTAATACTAACTTAAAACTGAGATAGCTCATAGCAGTTAAATGACCGTGCCTTCTTGAAGAACTCATCACCACCACACCACACATTTAGCAGCTAATATATTCCACTAGGCCCACCTAATATTGTAATATTATTTAAATTCAGATGTTCCTCAGTAATCATGTTGAGGTTCCCTTATTTCAGGAAAACTATTCCTAAAAAGTACTTAAGCCCAAATGTTCTTTTCTATGCTATTTGGAATCAAAGTACTGGGTTTGACCTAGAATTTTTTGAGTCCTTGAACAGATTTTAATCTCATTTTTAGAAGAAATGCCTGTCCTAACCACCAGCCCTTGCTTGGGAAGTACATCCTATGCATAAGTGATTGGATTTCTGTTTGGACAAAGTACAATTTTCATTTCCAAATTTTCAGTTAAGGTAACTTTGCCATCCTGCATATCTGTTATGTTGAGTATCTATATTTCTCTGTAATCAGCAGCACAACTACTCAAACACTTGTCCAAAATTAAACCACAAAATCATGATACTGCTTGAGACACCTGATATTAATCAGTAAATCTAAGAAGCTTGTTAATGATCTACCTCTTTAGCTTCTCTGAAAATATAATTTGATTATAGTACCACAGCTGCTTAAGCATATTTGCATGAATTCTAATTTGATATTATTCATTCAGCTTATAAAAGAACAATGTAAATCAATTCTATCTGAAGAATGCATCTGCATGCACCTTTTATTAAAAACCTATTCGAAAATATTAGCTATTTCACTTCATCATTAATTCACCAATCACTTACTGTGTTGTGAGTAATGTGTACCAAACACCATGATTGAAGTTGGAACCAATGGAAAGGCATAAGAGAGAGGACCTGTCTCTCTGAGTTCAAAACAGAACACGGAAACTGACTCATTAAAATACGTATAACACAGTGGACAACACTGAGATACCAGAGGTCTAGAAGTGAGAACAAAAATACAATTGAAATCAGAGGAAAGACGGGACTGAGCCTTTCCCGCTGAGTTGGTGAAGGGCAGGGGGAGGATACCGGTAGCTAGAGTATGTCCTGAAGTAGCAAAAAGTACAAATGTGAGCCAAAGTGCTGGAAAGATTAGAAATGGTAGGAAGGTACATAATATTTAAAAATTGTTTTCCAAAACTCATTTCTTGGGGAGTTGTCTCTTGAATAAATATCTGGAATGTCTGCTAAGGTGTGGGGCAGGGGGCGGGACCTTGGACTTCTATTGGTTCTAAGGAGACCTGTTCACCACAGAGCTCCCTGTTGCTGCCTGGGGTTTGTGCTCAGGAAACCCTTCCTAGCCAGCCTCATTCCATGCTCTAATATTCCCATGATCTAGCCCTTTCCGTCTAAACATGAATGATGTCCCAGACCTTGTCTAAAAGATAGATATCTGCATCCATGAGTCAAAAATAAACATATTCTCTAAATGGACTTCTGTTTTAATTGAGAGAGTTTTCTCCATGTGAGCATTTTGTAAAATAGGTGTGTGTTTAATTCACAAGCAGAGCCCTAGTGACAACTAATGCTTTCACATTATCCTGACCACCCTGAATTTTAAGAATGACTGTTTTACCTAATACATGTTTTTTAGATGCATGCATATGTGAGAATTACTCAAATTCATCAAGTATAGAGCATTAGTATAGGTCCTGAGACAGTAATATAAATACCCAGTTATACAATGGAGATGACAGGAAGGTATGTTGTGTTTTGTCTTGAAAAAATACAGTACAACAGTAAATATCAGGTTACAAAATCACACCGCTCTTTCCATTCACTCCCACGTTCGCCCCCCCAGTGAAGCGAGAGCTCTAGCAGTGTGTGGATAGCAGTGCTTTCCACAGATGAGGAATAAAATGCCAGAGAGATTCTAGTGCTGCTTGTATCGGGACTGGAAAAGAAATATTTTCATTGTTGTAGTTCACACTTGCCAAGTTTTCTTGTTCAGGAGTTAAGGTTAATTTTTCTAAAAGTGTTATGAATATGTTTCTTACGTTAAATTTATGGAACATTGTGTAGCGAAGAATATAGACCCTCAGTTACTGGGAGGGGAGCTCTAGATGCATGAAATGTCTGCCTGATGGGAATATCTTTGTTTCGTTAGGACGTTAGCCACCAGACGGTCCAATAATGTAAATTATAATTAAAGATTTTTGATACAGAATATCAGGTCCAACATATGGAGACCACGAAACTAAAATATTAGCCCAAATTTCTGGGAGAGGCTGGAGACTACTGCTCAGGTAAGGAGGCAGGATGTGATCAAGCTCCAAATGAAACTACAGCTACCAACGTGGTCCTTCCTGCCTGGCAATACTCTCCACACACCGTCACCCTCATGACTGGATAGAGGTACAACCTGTGACTCCACAGAGGACCAATGACTGGAAGCTGTGAGCTTGGACCCCTCCTGGATTCTGCCTTATCTGACTCTTCCCTTGGCTGGGTTTAATTTGTACTATTTTGCTATAATAAACTGCTCAGTGTCAATATAGTGTTTTGACTGAGTTCTGTGAGTTGTTCTAAGCAGATTATAAAGCCTGAAGGTGGTTGTGTGCACTCTTAAATTAAAACCAGCTGATCTGTAGTGAGAGTGGTCCTGAGACCCCCAAACTTGTGACTGGTGTCTCAAATGAGGGCAGTCGCATGGGCCGTGTTCCCTCAGCTGGGGTCATGAAACACTCCTGCCTGTGGGCCATACATCTGGACTTGATAACTCTTAAAGTACTGTTTTTTATTCTACTTTAGAGGCTTGATAGATCCTATATAGTCTCCAGACAGATCTTAGATTCTTGTCTCTCTATTTATTAGACCTTCTTGGTACTTAGTCTCTCTTATACTGTTTCCATATTCAAGTCCGTATGAATATAGTATTAGTATCTATTTCAAATAAGTTTTGTGGATATTAACGCTCATAATGCCTATGAATAGATTAGTTCTATTAACATATAGAACTGTCCTTAAATGTATACAGTTAAGCTACCTAATGACTCACCCTTATATTTTCAATTTTAATTATGATAAATAGTGCATAAGGTCATAAATCCTAAGTAAGGACAGAATCAAGAGCCAGAAACGGATTTAAACATGCACAAATTCAAGTGAAACACATAAATTTGGCAGTTAAACTTGGTAAAATAAGTCCATCCAGATGTCTTGGCAAACATGAGTTCACATAGCTGCAGTCTTCAGCTGCTTCACGCGGAGGTCTCCTCGGACCCGGTGCACTCTGCACCTTCTCTCGGGAAAGGGCGTGCTTGCCAATCACTATGGGAGAAGAATGCGTGTACAGAGGAAAATAGCTGCTCGCTAAGGGAAAACTCTAAGATTGATGTTAAATTTGTCTTTCTACCCATATGTGTTTATGCACCTTGAGTCGTATATGAGCAGAGTGTGTAATTCTGGTGTTTCTATTCCTGTGGCATCATTTTGGCAGTTATTGTAAAATATCACCCTAATGAAGCTGAACTGCACTGGGGGCATCCCTTCAATGTAGCTTGTAAACAATGAAAAGAGCGCTTTGTGTTGCGGGTAATATAATTCAACACGTCTCTATAGTAACTCTGAGGAAGATCAGACAATATAATGCTCTTGTAAAGAAGATAATTTCTAATTCTCTCCTCTAAAAGGTTTATAAAGCTTTCATTTTATAGTGTTTATTCTTACAAATACAAGGCTTGCTCATTGTAGAAAATTTCAACATTCATGAATGTACAGAGGTAGGAAAGTGTTGGAAGAAAAAAATAAGTAAACTCACATGCTTCCCACATCCCCCAACCAAATACAGTCATATCAGTTTTGCACAAAGCACATTATATGTGTTATCCTGTATGACAAGTAGAAGGTAGAAAGTAACTTTTATTAGGTCATACGTTTGTACATTTCTAGAAACTGCCCAAGATAAGAGAAGACAGAGGATTAATTAAAAGCATTAATTCTAAATTGGGGTCCAATAGTGGACAGAGAATCAATTAATAAGAATATAACATATAAAGCCGCAGTTCACTCGGGGTGAAGAACTCAGATGTCTGTGGAGGCCCGGTGAACAGATAACACAGGGACCTCACACTAGACAAAACTTCAGGACACCTCCTGGTACAGGCATTGCTCTGGGAGCCCAGGCCCTTGGAAACGTTCGGTGTTGATTCTAAAGACTGAGACAATAACTTTCAGAAAAGGCAGTTGATTTCCCCTACTTTCCTTTTCAAATTTATTTGGATAATTCCATGTGGTAAAAGAGAAGAATGTGAAGTAACCCTCAACTGTTTCTTCAGAACTGCTAAGTGATTTTAGGGATACTTTCTTCTGGTTAGTCCGGTTTCTGGAAATGAAATCTTACAGAGAAGAAATATAATAACCATATTCGCAGTTGATAGGGTGATAATAGTAACAAGTAAGTATACTATATTCTGGGGACACTTCAAGCCCCTTATGTCTATTCTCTCCTCAGTTCTCATGACATGATTAATATGTGTTACAATTTTCTTCATTTTACAGTTGAGTAAATGGAGGCATAGAAAGACTGTGTAAATTCCTTTAACAACAGTTGCCAAAGACAGACTATAATCTCAGACAACTTGAAACTGAATTTGTAATCACTGTAATGTAGAGTTTAAAGGCATCAACTGTTAACACATTAGTTCACTCTTTTTTCAACAAACGTGTATGTTGATATCACTACAAATTCTTCAAAGTATAATTTTAATAGCTGCATCATGCTCTATGTTTTAGAAAATATTATGGTTCACCTAATTATTCTTCGGTTTTTAGTCTGGTTCCATTTTCTCATTATCATGAATCCAGTTGTGATAATGCTGAAATAAATACTTTGTCAATAAATTAATGACTTTTTTTCAATCCTCACCTGAGGAAATTTTTATTTATTTTTTTTTATTTATCTTCAGATAGAGTGGGAGGTAGGGAGAGAGAGAGAGAAAAACATTGACAATGTGAGAGGGACACACTGACTGGTTGCCTCCTTCACGACTCCAACAGGGGCCTGGGACAAACCACAACCTAGTTAGAAGCCTTGTTGGAATCAAACACGCAACTCTTCCGTTGGTACTCAGGCCAACGCTCTAACCACTGAGCCAAGCCAGCCAGAGCAAATTAATGACTTTTAACTGAAAAATTCTATAGCTATTTTCAAATTGCTTTTCAATAGAATTTTACCAATTTCATTTGCATCACGAGTCTATGAGAACACTGGACTCATCTCAGCGTCATGAAATATTACCGATTTAATTTTAGTGTATTGGGGTTTTGTGGTCTTTAAGACAATTATTATGAGTTACATATCAGCTGTTATGATTGTTTCGAGGATGTACAATACTAAGGCAGAAAAACGATCCAGGTTTGAATATAGTTGTTACAGTTATGAGATGTATGATGTCACACAATTATGAGATGTATGATGTCACACATAAATTTACTACGTTTGGTATTGTAACTCATTCTGCCAGACAAGACAGGAAAACGAGAACACTATTTACTGCATCCATACCTTCTATGCTGTCTTTCTGTCCATTTTATTTATATATAAAATTATTTATCCAGTCAGTATTCATTTAGATTTACCCACATATTTAGTATTTTATGCCTTCTAGTACCATGCTTCTAATACCTTTGAAATAAACTCCAGTATTTCTTTAAAATAATAATTTAATGTTTAAGTGTGTGTCTCTTGGTAAAAAATTAATTTTTGTTTTGTCTAAAATATTTTTGTTTTGCTTTTATTCTTGAAGGATATTTTAGCTGAGTAAGGAATTTTAAGTTAGGAGATTAGATAGATAGATAGATAGATAGATAGATAGATAGATAGATATAGATATAGATATAGATATAAATATAGATTTTGTTTGTTTCTCTCATCACACTGAAAATGTTTCATGGTCTTGTGACTCCTTTGTTTCCTTTTACAAGATAGTTCTTAATTGTTCCTGTGAATGTAGTCTATACTTTTTTCTTATGCAGTTTTTTTTATTATCTTTTACTTTTGCTATCTGCATTCTTACATGGCTGTGTAGTTGTTAATTCCCTTGAACTTATCCTCTTTATACGTTGTTAATTTTTTTTGAATCTGTAAATTACTGTGTTTCATTCATTTTTGATAAATCTCAATAATGATCTTTCCAAACATAGGTACTGTTCCATCAGTTTTCTTATTTCCTTATGAGAATACAAGTAAATCTATAAGTTCTCATTCTACTTTCAATATAGTTTATGTCTCTTATGTTTTTAAAAAATTATTTTATTTTTATCTTACCTAATCTACTTTTAAAAACACTGATTGGATTTTTAATTTCAGTTAATACACTCCTCCCCCCCCCACCCCCCAGTTCTAGTAATTCCATTTGGCATCTTAATTATTCTATTTGGTAATTCTGCTATGTAACTTTTTATATTTTGTAGTTCTCTACCATAATTTTAAAAAATGTTTTTATTGATTTTTAGAGAGAGAGGAAGGGAGAGGGAGATAGAAACATCAATGTGAGAGAGAAACATCAGTCGGCTGCCTCCTGCACACTCCCTACTGGGGATCGAGCCTGCAGTCCAGGCAATGTGTCCTGACTGGGAATCAAACCTGCAATCTTTTGGTGTGTGGGATGATGCTTGACCAACTAAGCCACACAGGCCAGAGCTCTGTCATAATTTTTAATCTTTTCATTTACCTTTCAAGTAGACTAAGGTAATTATGTAAAGTTTATGATGATTTTATTCATCAAGGATTTCTCTCAGTCCTTTTCCAATGTCATATTTCTCATTGTTGTCATTCATGTCGTCTTATCTTCTCAACTGCCTTATTAAGTTTTATTTTATGCTGGCTATTTTATTCATAAAACAATTTGTAGTGATATCTTGGGGACTCACAAAATATTAAAGTATTTCATAAAAGATATGTGTTTGCTTCTCCTAGGCATCTGCAGGCAGCAGCCACCTGGGATCAGCTTAACATGGGTTTTATGAACTGAAAGATTATTGGCATTTGGAGACAGATAAATATTTGTTGTGGGAGGCTGTTCTATGTATTGTAAGGGATTGAACAGACTCCCTGATCTCTACTCATTGTTAATCTATAACATCTCCCTTCCCACAGTTGTGACAACTATAAATATCTGCAGATATTGCCAAATGTCCTTTGGAGGAAAAAATACCACCAGTTGCGATCCACTGGCTTAGACAATTTCAGGGAATAAAATTCACTGTCACTCCCAAATTGATTGAAGCTATACTAGAATTCATGATACGGTTGCATTACCAATTCTAATATTAAATGTAAGGTACAGTACTGACATTTAGGGTCTCCATCCAAAATGTAGAATTTACCAGAGCCCAAGGATAGTGGGATGTAATCTCACTTTTACTTTCCTTAGGATGTAAGGTAGAATCGTCTCGCTCAATCTCCCAGTCTCCCCTTTGATTTAGCAAATATCCCTAAGATAAAAGCATTCCCAAAGACTGGACTACATCTTTAAATTTTGGACTAACAATTCCTCATTACCATGTTAGCTGTCTGCATTAATGTTTCATTTGTGTCGCAAAAACACCTTAATTTAACACCTTAAAAATACAGATTGAGCCCTAGCCAATTTGGCTCAGCAGTTAGAGTGTCAGCCCACGAACCAATGAGTTACAGGTTTGATTCCAATCAAGGGCACGTACCTCAGTTGTGATTCATCACCGGCCCTGGTTGGGTCATGCGGGAGGCATCCAGTCAGTGTGGCTCTATCACATTGAAGTTTCTCTCTGTCTCTCTCTCTCTCCCTCCCTCCCACTCTAACTGATGATAAATAGAAAAAATATCCTCGGGTAAGGAATCAAAACAAAATACAGATTGATTCTCTCAGTATCTGGGCGTCAGAAGTTGGGGCACAGCATGATATAATTTTTTCTCAGGGTCTCATAAACCAAAAATCAAGGTCTTGGCAAGGTTGTGGTTTTCATCTCAGTTTTGGGATTCTTTCCAACATCACTGGTTGTGGATAGAAGTCATGTCTTACACCTCCTGTGAAGGCCCTGCAAGGCCTGCAAAGGCATAATGCACTCATTCTATTCATGTTTCAAATCCTTCTGTTCTGGTTCTGCAGAAAGACTGATGTAAAGGCTCATGTAATTAAATTGTCCTACCTGGATAATCCAGGATAATCTCCTATTTTAAGGTCAACTCTTTAGTAATCTTAATTATATCTGAAAGTCCCTTGAGCCTTAACAAATGCACAGGTATGATAGCTCATCATATTGACAGTTTCAGGGATTAAGGTGTGAAATCATCCTGGGGGCTAATATATTGCCACAGTCAGAAATGCATTCAGGAGGATTTTTTTTTTTTTTAGGCTTTTTCTTTTTCTAGTTTTCCTCAGCTGAGGCATTGGACTGAATACTTTACTCCGCTATTACTGAAAGCAGAAATCCTTTTGGTCAAGTTTTTGTTCCATGCTGTAAAATTTTGTCTTGCAATTATTCTTAAAACTCTCGAGTAGATATTTGAAAATTATTATCATACATAAGATAAATTGTATTGCCCTAGGATCAGTTTTGGGTGAGCTATATACATCTTTGCTAGTCTATAACAATACTTTTATAAAATGTTATCAGCAGAAGACCACAAGAAAAATTCATCTTAGCCCTAGAGCTACATATACAAGGAACATGACTACAGCTTCTACTGAAAACCTGCTGAACATTTTTGAATTAAAGTTGAAATATAATGTTTCCGTACGTGCACAGCAACTCTCAAAGAAGTACAGTGTCACACATAATTATAAAGAACTCAGAAAAAGCACAAAAGGCCATCTGTGAGATGTGAACAGATGTAGCTGTTCAAAATACTTTGCTGTTTTTAAAGTTGAGAATTCTAAAGTTTAAGTAATTGGTGTCTGGATGAGTGAAAACCAACACTGGGAGAAAAAATCAAATATAGAAATGATTTGCATAATTTTGGTCATCAAAAAGTTATCCATTAGGATTGAAATACCATTTCTTTTACACATAAAAATAATTCATTACTGGAAAAAATTAATATAGACATAGATAAAAAATAAAACAAAAGAAATAAAAATATTTTGTCATAACATCAAATTTATCAGTTTTTATTAGCCATTATACAATTAAAGTATTAGAAAGATATTGTGAAAAGCTGGGAAGTCACTTTCTTCCTAATCAAGTGTTCTCAATGACCTTCTTCCCCTAGATCTGCTTAGTCTTCCTGCTTTGATTCATTTTCAACAAAAGCTGCCTTTAAGACTGTGATTCCTAACCTTTGCCACACCTTAGAATCCTTGGAAGATATATTTTTAAATCCTATATCTGGTTTCACTATAGATTTATTAATCAGAATCCTTGACTAAATCAATTATTTATAGTCCCCAAGTAGTCTTCATATGAAACCAAGTTTAAGAACAAGTGTTTTATGAGCTATTGCAGGCTAGCTGTAGGTGGAATTTGAAAGACAAATCTATTTAAAGTATGGGAATAAACTAATAAATATGGATGTTACAGATTATGAAATTTAAAAAATATATTATAGTCATTAAAATAATTGAATTTTTGTAAAAGTCAATGTAAATTAAATATTCCTTTTCATTCCCATGGGAAGTCAAATATACAACTAAATATTCCACTGGACAATCAAATATAGAAATTAAAATACACATTTAAAAATTTTTAGGACAAAAGCTAAAATCTTTGAATTGGAGAATGAATCTTTGAATTGGAGGCTTGAAAAATCTTAATTGCATTCTTCAACATCATTTGTTAATAAATATTCAATGATATCTGAACATTTCAAGTTTATGTATGGAAGTGATAGGGAATATTATGACTGTTTACTTCTTAGAAGGCTTGCTTTATATTTAATTTAAGTATACTTTTAAATTGTAATAATCGGGTCTATTTTTGCCTCCTGGATCAATTTGCAATAAAAGAACTGTTCTTTAATTCAAACTTCTTTCATTTTTTTTCCACTACGCTATTGTTTAAAAATATTCCTCTTAATTAAAATTCCATAGGTGAATTGTTTTAAAAATGAAATTGGTGTTAACCATAATTAAAGGCAAGTCATAACAAATAACTAAATATATAGTAACAATATTGAAGGAAAAACAAAAAGAAAACCTGAGAAAAGCTAACCCTCTGTTATGGGCTGAATTGCATTCTCCAGAAATTTGTATGTTGAAATTTGCGTTAGTTTGCTGGGGCTGTCATAAAAATTTACCACAGCCTGGGTGGTGTGGCTCAGTGGTTCAGCATTGACACATGCACCAAGAGGCCCCCGGTTTGATTCTCAGTCAGGACACATGCCCAGGTTGTGGGCCAAATTCCCAGTGCGGGGCATGCAGGAGGCGGCCAATCTATGTTCTCTCTCATCAATGTTTCTCTCCCTCTCTTCCTCTCCCTTCCTCTCCCTCTAAAATCAATAAAGAAAAAAAAAGTTAGAAGATTACCACAGATTAAGTGGTTTAAGGAACAGAAATACATTTTCTCAAGATTCTGGAGGCTAGAAGTAATAAATCAAGGTATTTTTCAAGATTCGACTCTTCTAAAGCCATTCTATCTGGTTTGTAGATGGCCATCTTCTCCATGCATCCTAACAGGTCTCTCTGTACCTGTCTTTGTTCCATCTCCTCTTCGTATAAGGACATCAATCATATTGGATTAAGGTTTATACTAATAAACTCATTTTAACAATTATTGTCTTAAAAACCCTATCTCCAAATACAGTCAAATTCCGAGGCACTGGGTGTTATGACTTTGACATAATTCAGCCCATAAGAAACTCTTAAACACCAGTACTCAGAATATGATTTTATTTGAACATATGGTTGTGCAGAAATAATTGCTTAAGATGTGGCCATATTGGTGTAGGGTGAGTTCTTAATCCACAGTGAATGGTGACCTTATAGAAAGGGAAATTTGAATACAGAGCCTCCCACAAGGAGATTGTTATGTGAAGATATACACAGAGATCAGAGTAATGCTTTACAAGGCAAGGAAGACCAAAGACTGCTAGCAAACCAGCAGAAGCCAGTGGAGAGTCATGGAACAGTTCTCCATCACAGATTCCAGGAGCAAAAGTGATTTCCAGTCTTCAGAACAGTGAGACAATCAATTTATGTTGTTCGAAGGTATCCAGTTTGTGGTATGTTGTTGCAGCAGTCCCAGGAAACCAGTACATTCTCTTTTGAAATAATTTTCAATATTGATAAAAATAAAACAACACTTGTTTCAAACTTATAAAATTAATACTTGAGAAAGTCATGAAAAATCATCTGAAGTAATCATGTATCATTTATATAATAAAATAACTTTCTAATATTTAAAATTAATACTTAGAATACTTACATATACTTTTATAATTTCATGATACTCAAGAAAATCATGAAAAAATTATCTAAAATCTTGTACAATCAGGTGTATTATGGCAAAACTAGAGTTATTAAGAAATAACTGAAGTCATCAGTTATTAAGAACAAATATTAGATAATTAACACAATTTTAAATATCAATTGGCCTTAAATGAACTTTGAAATTAAGATTAAAATTGCTGTACTGCTATCTGAGATATTCACAGAGTATTAAATGAGTGAAAAGAAAAATAATTACCATCACTGTTTACTTAATTAGTTTTGTGATGTTAATTAAATATTTTCAAAGTAAAATGTGGCAAAATTTATTTAATTTTAGCTTTTGTATATTTATAATCCTAACAATATTTCCCAAAGAAATATGCACAAAACCAGTAAAATTAAAAATTTATTTTTATGAGCAGAGATTTTATATTAAATTTAAATTGCCATTTTCTTTATGAATCATTTTTTTTTTTTTTTAGTTTAGCATATTCATCTTGTGTGTCATATTCTGATTCATTTCTCCCACCACTTTTTCCTCTTTTAACTTCTAAGAAGACTGTTTTGGTTCATTTATATGCACCCATGATGTCATATTTTTGCCAACATAAAACTAAAATTGATGAACTATACATCATTTCCATGTAAAGTCAGCCTCTCTTCTTCCCTCCAAAGTCCAAGTCTATAAAATGAACAATACATGGTGTAGCATGGTCAAAATCACAAATAAAATACAAGTAATAACGTATAGGGTATTTTTATTATTAATCAAGGGGACATTCATCCTAAACTCTCATATTTCCTTAGGTAGAAAATTGTCTTACTGAAACACATCTGGCTTCACTGGTTCCTTCCTGGATATGGGCAACTTTATTTGATTACTATGATGGTAGAAGCAACCAAAGAACACTTATTATTTCAGCCTCCTCTGTCTTGATTTCAGAATTGGCTAGCCCGTAGACAAAGTACATTCTAGTCACTATCCTGAGATGAAACAGAGGGCCATGCCCAGACTTGAATATTGGGGAAGGGTTGGTACCTCCATTTGACAACACCTACATGGGATTCCCATTCTGCATCCAAGGATGTAACAGATATAAAGCTAAATCTTTAAAGACACACTACCTGAGTTTGATTCCTAGTTTTCATATTGACTAGCTGTGTGATTTTAGATGTTTTTTTTAAATACATTGCTTCTCAGTTTCCTCATTTTAAAATAAAAATGACACTATGAGATGCTCTAGTTTTTCCTAAAATTTAAACGAGCTAATAAAATTAGAATACATAGAAAGTGCCTAGCATTCAATAAGTATTCACTATCATGACAGCTACCTGATGGTTCCTGTGATGTTTTTAATTGTTCAGTGGTTGGGTATAATAGATTTTGGTGTTATTTGTTAACCCCTGATTTTCCAACAGTTTTTGAGCAACATCGTGATTTTTTAAATTGAAAAAATAAATTCGAAAAACTGTTGAAAAATCCTAATCTGGAGGAAGAAAGGAAAACGAAGTATGGGTCCATTCCAATGTTGACAGCTTTCCACACATTATCTAATTAAGTGCAACAGAAGCCTGGCTCTAGTCTTTAGTTATCTTACCATTAAACAATGAGGAAAGCGAGGTAAAAATAAATAAATATAAAATAGAGATACGGCCAAGCCGGTGTGGCTCAGTGGTTGAACATCAATCCATGCACCTAGAGGTCGCTGGTTTGATTCCCAGTCAGGGCACATGCCCAGGTTGTGGGCCCGATCCCCAATGGAGGGCATGCAGGAGGCGGCAACTGATGTTCTCGCTCATCAAGATTTCTTTCTCTCTGCCTCTCCCTTCTTCTCTCTCTAAAAACTAATAAAAAAAATTAAAATGAAGATACATAGGATAACTTCAACAGTATTTTTGAATCCCTTTTATGAGGGAACCATGCAAATTTCTCAACAGAGCTATGGTTGTATGTAAGTGTTTCATAAAGATCAGACATTATTTTTACTTGAACAAAAACAATTTAATGTATAACTATAATAGATTATTTCTTGTTGACTAATCTTGCCTAATTTAGTTCAACTGATTGCATAAAGTAGACTTTGCCTCATTTACATCAGTGTCTAAATTACTGAATATGTAATTTACATATTGTGTGCCCTCGGGAAATTATTTCTTTTTTCTGCATTCCAACATATTTTCCGGTTGAAGGTAATACTGCCACCTATGACAACTAACTAAACATAACAAAATCCTATGTGAAATGTAGTAGCCATATATTAAATGTGTGGCTATAATAATTGTAGTATTTTTACTTTATTGCTTTATTGTTTTTTCTTTCTGATTAAATATGCACAATGCACGTGAAATTTCATGAGAGACTAGCTTTTTAATGATATTGGTTGACTGTTAGAATGTCTTAGTAAAAAAAAAAATGAGATTTTCACAGAATATATATATATATATATATATATATACACACACACATCCATAATAAGCCTGGGGAGAAAAATCATACATAAAATGTAAATTTATAAAGAAAGCATCTGCTGCTTAAAGTTTAGGTATTAATGCACATTTGAATATAGTTTTTGAATTGCAGTTTTGACATTTTTCAGAAACAGAAAGTATATTTCTACAGTAGTCTTCTATACAGGTACACACACACACACACACACACACACTTCAGGAGAGAGAACAAATTTTCTCTCCACAAATCACATCAAAGAACTAATCATTTTAGAACTTCGAAATAAATTAGAATTGACCTGTCTAGTCCTGTAAAAAATAAAATAAAATCAATGGATTTAAACAAATGTAAAGCATCCGTGACCAAAAATATCATTTATTTACTTTACTTGAAAAATGAATGTATTACTCATGTGTGAGTTTGGGTTTCAGTGTACAAATATTTTTGTTCCTTAAGTTATTGTAAATCAATCTGAAGAAATGTCTATACCAAAAGTTATCAGGTAATTTCAACAAGATTCATTACAGACATTCTAGATCAAGTTTTTGACTCAAATTTTATTACATATGGATTCAATATCTGATTTTCTATTATCTAACACTTCTTTAATCATTTCACTTGAATTATATAAATCATTTAAATGTGCTGAGCCGGAAGCTCTTTGTCTAAAAAATTATAAGAGTTTTACTTCAAAGCATGGAGATTATATATGACCCTTTATAGAAAGTACTAGCAACATAACTTATACTTTAAATTATATATAATGTGTATATATGGATGTATGTGCATGTGTATACGTATATTAATTTTTTAAGTGAGATGATATAATCCATTGATTGAATCCAACAAAAGCATTCTTACATTATTTGGCAAAATGTATTTATAAAAGAGATTAATTTTGCTATTAATTTAATTTTGCTATTGCCTTGTCTTATCTAAGGCTCATTTTTTGAATAAAAAAGTAATTTCTTAGTAACATTCTTTATGTACACATACATATTTGTGACATTGAAGAGATGGAGGCAGGTTAGTAGGTGAGGGATGGGACCATGGGAGGGGAAGGCTGAGACATGGCAGAAGTTTGAGATGACTTGGAGCTCAGCACCTTGGCAGGCAACCCAGTGCACAGTGTATCTGGAGGTTTACTCAGACTCTTCAGATCTCAAACTAAAACTAAAATCAACATAAAAATTGTTCCTCCAATTGGGCCAGAATTCCCAGCCCTTAATTATAGAAAAGTAAATTAGAAGCTCCTGGAAGGGTCATAGGTCAATTACATAACAAAAAAACCCCAAAAAACCCAACCCAAAAAAGCTTGTCTAAGGTAAGGCAACAGGATTGCTGAATGAGTTCTGCTGAGAAACTGTAGAGTGTGTTTCTATTGCAGAAAGCTAGGTTACTTTATAAAGAATTATAAAAAACCAAGGTTGGATTTAGAAAAGAAACCAAAAGCAAGCACAGGATTGCTCCAAGGGTATTTCTCCTCCTCATTAATATTCTGGGAGAAGTTGAAATTATCAAAAAAGGAAAGCAACTACAGCCCCTATAGATGACCTAAAGTTAAACTTAGGCAAGAAACACAAGCTTTAAATTGTATGGATGTTGCTAAGGCAGAATTCCTTGAAAGGACCAATCAGAGGCTAGCGAGGCATATATGTACCCCTAGACAAAGGAGCCTCACTGACCACCCATTGGTATCCCCTCCCCACTGCAGGGAGTCTGTTTATCTTTCAAATAAACTTTCCTTTTGCTTACCCTTCTGTCCATGAACTCATTCTTCGATTTTAGGAGACAATTAACCCGGACCTGAACACCACCACTTTGTTTTAATATTATTGGAAATAAAGTATTTGGTCTGTTAAAGTCAGCTTTTTTTTTTAACTTTAAAGTTTCTTTTGTTGAAGGATAATATTTTTTTAAATGTTCTGAATATGTTATTCTTGTTATACTTAGTCAGCATTTTCACATATGTATCAGATAGATTAGAGGGAAAAAATAGCAATAAAAGCCAAAGGCTGAAAGTTTAAATGCAAAAAGACTAGAAATAGAGAAGTCATAGTTGTCATAGCAACATAATCTTGCTATATTCTTATTATCCTTTTCCTCACAAGAAGAATTTTTAAAGCTCCATAGAGTTCTTCTAACTAGTATGGGAATGTGTTCAGTGTGTATTTAATATAGAACTTTAAGGCACTGTTAATATAGCCCAGATTCAATAAAAGAAACATTTTATTTAAAATTTAATTCAGAAAGTATAATCATTTAAGGAGATTTATAGTAATACAATCTTTATGGAATAATGTATAGTTAAGACTATCCTTTTGCTTTCTTTCAAGAGACATAAAGACAAAAGCATCTCATAGTAAAATTTCAGAATCATCTCAGACTTTTACTGAATCTGGTTTCTTTTATTTCCCAGTGGCTTACAGTAGTTTTTATAATAAAGCAACAGGTATTAAATGTTTTCTTCATCAGTAAATTTTGTATATTTTATCTTACATAATTCTGAAGATACACAAGTTTTCTGTAATTTCTTAAGGTCCCAATTTCACTTTAAAATATATAAACAAATTAATAATGTTACATACAAACCATCCCATAAACTGATTTCCACCTACCTTATCTTTTGCTATAAAATTATAATAGACAAAAACCTTTATATAAGAGTCTATAAATAATTATAAAACATTTAGTTTTATCTAAAAAATATTTGTTCTTTAATTTCCTTTACCTACTGATTTAGCTGATTAAATTATTAGCATAATTGCTAAACTACTACACATTTTTTAGTTATAAACAATCACTGAGTGGGAAAAATTAGATAATGGAACATAAATTTAAAAAGGCCCTGGCCGGTTTGGCTCAGCGGTTAGAGCATTGGCCTGCGATCCAGAGAGACCTGGGATTGGTTCCCGCTAAGGGCACATAACTTGGTTGCAGTTTGTCACCAGCCCTGGTTGGGTCATAGGGGAGGCAGCCACTCGATGTGTTCCTTTCACGTCGATGTTTCTCTCTCTCTCTCTCTTCCTCTCTTTCCCTCCCACTCCATCTGAACAAAAAATGGAAAAATGTCCTCAGGTGAGGAAAAAAAAAGAAAAATAGCATGTTTAGTGTATAAAATGTAATATTAATGAGAATGAGCTTCAGTTATTCAAAAAGAGATATCTCTACATAAAAATGTATTATCTAGGAAAAAAATCAGCAATAAACTTATGATACCTTAAGCATAAGCATTTTAAAATATGGTATTATGTGGTTAAACATAGTAACTAATTGCTTGAAACACATCTCTCCTGGAATCTTTGATGGGATACAAATATATTCCATTATATGGTTTAATGAATATTAATGATCAATAATGCAGAAAAAAAGTTTATTTAGCCCATTCAGAATTATATAAGTGCCAAGCAACTAGGTAATTTAATATCTTATTCTTTTTCATATTAACTTTCTTCCTCCATATTGAGCTTCAAGTTATTAGAAAACATTTGTCCAGTTCTAGATAAAATGGGACACTTTGGGGAATAGGGTAAATTGGATAAAGGGTATTTAGTTGTGATCATCTGATAAGAAAGGTAGAGTCCCTGCGGAGTCTGGAAATTGCATTTTAAGGATATTATACATTGAGCAAAGTCATTGGAAGACCAAACAAGTAGCTAGAAACTATTCAGAGTAGAAAATACCTATAGAGGGAGCATAGCAAGGTCCTAAGGCAAAGTCTACCAGTATATCCCATGGTTTTTGCCCCGACGAATCTTTAAAGAAAAAAACACAGTGTTAATAGCCCACTCCGTCTAGTATTTGCTATGCTCCAGTTGACTTATTGTTGTATCCTGTGGTTACAGACACCTGCTTTAGAAAATTTCAGGTAAAAAATATTTTCTTAAGCTTAAAGTGCAGCCTAAATTGACAATGTCTGGTTTGGCCACAGGCAGAAGGACTGTTTATGTCTTGACCCTGCAACTCTAAGATTGCTACATTTAAATCCCTGGGCTGGTGGAGATGAAGAACAACATTCCCTCTGCCACTCTTCCCCACCTGACAATGAAGAAGACACCAGACATGCACTATTGTGAAGCACATCAGCTCCCACAGCTTGCAGAGGTTTGGGAGAAAGGTAATCTTTTAAATCATGACAAATGAGAAAAAAGAAAAAAATGCCCAACTTTAAGGGGACATATTTAAAAATTTTAACTCATTTTAAAACAATGCATTTTTTTTTTTTTTACCATAAATGTGCTAAATGTAAAAAAATATAAACTCAAATGGAGTAACAGCATGAAATTCCACAACACCAGGGATTTAACATACATATTATTACTCCAAGGGCAAAATACAAAAACAGGAAGTTACAATGCAATCAGTATACAGATCATGAATCATAGAGAAGTACTTGAAAAAAGTACTTGAAACCTAAACAATCTTATTAACCAATATATTAAAAATAATAATAAAAAAAACAGTAACATAGATTCAAATTATACACTGAGCATTAAGTTTTTGGTTTTATTTTAAGAGTAGCCTCACTTTATCTTAGTTTTAAGAGATTCTCACAAATCTACAAGAAAAAGAATAAAAGTTTTCATATTACTCAACTGCCATAAATCAATGTAGTAGATTTTGGAAAAGTTCTGATATTCATTCACCAATTCTAGTGTGTTCTTGTTTGTTTTAAACAAAGTTACATATTGGTACTTATTATTCCATATATGTCTTTTTTAAAATTAATTAATTAATTTATTTTTGTTACAGATGTTTGTCTTTTTTCTCCCACTGATTCTCCCTCCTCCTCCCTCCCTGCCCTGTCCCCAGCTTTGCTGTCCATGTCCATTGTTCATGCACACATGCATATAAGTTCTGTGGTTTATCTCTCCCCTACCATCCCCTGTTCTGGAGATTGTCAGTCTGTACCCCACTTCCACATCTCTGGAACTACCCCATTCCTCAGACTGTTATGTTCATTATATTCCACAAATAAGTGAGATCATGTGATAATTGTCTTTCTCTGTTTGGTTTGTTTTGCTTAGGATAATACTTTCCAGGTCCCTTCATGTCGTCTCAAACGATAAGAGATCTTTATTTCTTACAGCTGCATAGTACTCCATATATGTCTTTTGAAATAGAAGTCAACATTTAAATGAAAGATCAAAAGTCAATAAAGAAAACAATATAAGATAGTTTTGTTGGTTAGGTTTAAACAAAAATTTTCACGTGAAATTTCATTTTACAATCACTTTCATTAAAAGATTAGAGATTTAATGTAGAAAAAAGAAAATGGAAACTAATTTCTTACATTTCACTTATTTTGACTGCAACATTCATTTAAACTTAAGAAATTTAGTTTTATTTTACTTACAAAAAAGAAAATCTTTGGGATTCACACCACCATTTAATATCTGAATCAACAGCCACTCCTTTTTTATAGCTAGAAAAATGTTATATTTTTCAACCTAATTTATCATTTTATAAATAGATAATTTAGAAAAAAATGGACATATTCCGAGTATGTCTAAACAACAAAAACAAAAACATAAAATAAGCACAAACTTCGGTATGGCAATCTAGTCATAAAAACACAATGGAAACTGCCAGAGTGGTCATGCTAGGATCCCGGTGTGGGAAACCTGTTTTCTTCCAAGGGTCATTTGGATATTTATAACATCATTCATGGGCCATACAAAATTATCAACTTAAAAACTAGCCTAATATATTTGGTCAGGCTAACTTGGTGAGGGTGTGATGCTAGCTGGTATTGATTTTCCCGGCCTTATAAAGTCCTTGGGTCAGACATTCCCTACCTCTAGTAGACCCTCACTCCAGCAAACTAACCATAACTTGCAAAAAATAATTAAAAAATATTAAAATTTCTGAAAATGTTGCTAAAGACATACATCAAATAAAAATACATTTTTTAAAAGTCTACTAAATTCATGTAAGAACTGCCAGAGTCTATGCCATTTGTTTGAGCCATAATCTGGAGCTCCATTATGAGTTTGTGAAGCCATGAACCAGAGTTTTCTCTTCCCCAGGCTTTTAGTCCAAGGTCAGAGAATTACTGCAGGAGGGGCAGGGCTCTGTCATTTCCTATCATCCAGGCAGAGGCTCTATTCTAGGCAAGAGCTGCTGAAAGGTCTGGGAGCTCTTTCTGGAAGGAAGGAAGCCCCACCTGATAGAGTGGACATCTGAGCTTATATGCAGCAGACTGAGAATACTGGGGTCCTGATGACCCTCATTCCAACTCACTCATAGCACAAAATTCTTACCCTGGTAGAGGCAAGAAAGAAGACCAGAGGCTGTTGCCCCACAGAGCTTATAGCTCATAAAGCTCATAAAGTTGTCATTCCAAGAAAAACATGCCCCTATCACCACACCTATCTCTGGAGCAGAGCACAGAAATTTGATGGGAGAAGAAGCAATCAGAAGAAGTGATTATGTAATCCTAAAGAACAGTGTACATTCTTCATCTTTCTTGTCTTAACAAATTCAAAAAGCAATGGTATAAAACAGTATGTAAACAACTGCATTGTTGGGACTATACTATATAGACATGCACTTATATTTGACAATAACTGTACCAAGTAGGCAGACAAAAGCCAAGCTGTATTGGAGTAAGGAAATAACACCAGATGGTAACTCGAAATCACTGGAACTAATGAAGACAACCAGAAGTGGTTAATAAGAATGTTAATATAATAAACTCTGTAAATATTAATTGCTCTCCTTCCTTTTTCTCAACTTCTAAGAAAGATATAACATTATACAAATAATAATGTATTGTTGAGTTTAAAGTTATATAGATGTAATTTCCATGATGCTTATAACAGAGAAAATGGGAATAAGAACACAGAGGGGTAAAGTTTCCATGCTCACAAATTATATATCAGAAGTAGATTCTAATACGTTAAGATGTATTAGGTAAGCCTTACATCAAGCATTAAGTAAATGACTCGAAATTATAATAGTAAAGAAGCAAAATTATATACTGGCAGAAGTAAAATTATATACTAGAAAATGTCCACTTAATCAAAAAAAAAAAAAAAAGAAAAGGAAAACATTAGGAGAAACATGAACAAAATAAAACCTAAGGCATATAGAAAAAATAAAATTACCCTGGCTGATTTGGCTCAGAAATTAGAGCATCAGCCCATGGACCGAAGAGTTGCAGGTTTGATTCTGGTCAAGAACATGCAACTCGGTTATAGTTCAGTCCCAGCCCTGGTAGGGGTCATGAGGGAGGCAACCAGTTGATGTGTCTCTCTCACATTGATGTTTCTCTCTCTCTTTTTCTCTCTCTCTCCCTCCCACTCTATCTGAAGATCAATGGAAAAATATTCTTGGGTGAAGATTAAAAAGGAAAGAAAATAATATGTCAATCAAAGTATATCAATAATAACATTAAATAATGAATGGTTTATATAATAGTACATAATGCAGTACAAATTTAAAGTTCACTGAGTTGAAAAGCTAAATTCTCTCTGTAGAGACATGCATAAGACTCAAATATACAAATAGGTTAAAAGTAAAAGAATGGGAAAATATATCATAAGAAGAACAACCATAGAAACTGTAGTGTAATCCTAGTATCAGATAATTTAGACTTAAAAAATAACTTGTAACTAAAAATATAAAGGGCTGTTTGTAATAAAAAAAAAGACGTCAATATATCAAGAAATTACAGCAATGACACACACACACATATATGAATTCAAACCCCACGTTCAATATGGATTGAATAATTACAGTTTTTAAACAAGGAATTATATTTGAACAACACTAAAAGCTAGCTAGACCTATAGATATCTAGAAACACTCCACGCAACAGCAGACCTCACATTCTTCTCAAGTGTACAGAAAATATTCTCCAGGATAAATCACACATTAGGTCATAAAACAGACCTCAATATACTAAGTAAAATTGGAATAATACAAAGTATGTTTTCTGATCACAAATAAATGAAATGAAAAATCTGTAACAGAAAAATATTTGGGAAATTTACAAATAGGATGAAATTAAACAAAACCATCCTAAAGAACAAATGGGTCAAGGACTATATAGCAAGGAAAATTTTTAAAATACATTGAGAAAAATGGAAATGAAGACACACCTACAAACACATATGAGGGAAAGCCAAACTAGTACTTCAGAAAAATGTGTAGCTGTAAAGTTTATATTAAAAAAGAATATCTTGTCCTGGACAGATTTTCTCAGTGGTTAGAGCATCAGCCTGTGGACCAAAGAGTCATGAGTTCGATTCTTGGCAAGGGCATGTACCTCAATTGCAGTTTGGTTTCTGGCCCTGGTCAGGGTCGTGCAGGAGGCAGCCAATCGATGTCAAAGTGGCAGTGTCTCTTTCACATCGATGTTTTTCTCTCTCCACCTCCAACCCCACTCTGTCTGAAGATAAATGGGAAAATATCCTATGGTAAAGATTTTAAAAAGTAAATTAAAAAAATAGAATATCTCAAATTAATAACCTAACCTTCTGCACTAAGATACTAGAAAATGAACCAACAAAACCTAGAACAAGCAGGAGGAATAATATCATAGATTCAGAGAGGAGATTAATAAAATTGAGACTAGGGAAAACACAAGAACATCAACAAAACCCAGAGATGTTTTATAGAAAGGATTCGAATTACTAAAACAAGAATGAAAGATAGAACACCACTACTTACATTACATGAATAAAACAAATATGAGAATATTATAAACAACTGTATGCTAACAAATCATATAACTTTGTTTAAATGGACACATTTCTGGAAAAACAAAAAACTACCAAACTAATGGAAGAAGAAATAGAAAATCCAACTAAACCCATAACCAATGGCAAGTCTAAATTAATAATTTAGGAACATTGGACAAATTAAGTCCAAGCTGAGATAGCTTTACTAGTGAAGTCTACAAAATCTTAAAAGCAATACTAAGTTTTCACAAACTCTTCTAAAAAAGAAAAAGAAAAAAAGAATACTTCTTAATTGATTCTATATTGACAATATTACCTCCATAACAAAATTTGAGAAACCTATCACAATAAAACTACAGACCAAAATCTCTTATGAATACAAACACAAAAATTTTCAACAAAATACTACCAAACCAAATATATCAATGTATACAACAATTATACATCAGACCAAGTGGGATTTATCCCAGGAATCCAACTTTGGTGCAGCATCATAAAAACAATTATTTAAAACATATCATAACAAGAGATCATGGTATGATCATCTCAGTAGATACAGTGGATTTTGGACAAAATTCAAATCTTTATAATAAAAAACAATAAACTAGGTATAGAAGACAATTTCTCAACCTGATAAAACCATGGCTAACATCAAACTTAGTGTTGCAAGAGTAAATGTTCTCATCAACTTTATTCACTAATAAGGTTATTCACAATGGAGGTTCTAACCAGGGCAATTAGGTAAGACAATAAAATGCAATCAGGTTGAAAAGGAAAAATGGAGACAGGATCTACAAATGGCATTCTGTTGTATATAAAAATCTTAAACAAGTTTAGCAAGGTTGATGGATACAACATCACTGTGCCGATATTAACTGTATTTAGATACAATAGCAGTGAACAAGTTGAAAATAAAATTAAGAAAACAATCCCATTTATAATATAATCAAAAGGAATAAAATATTTTACCAAAGAATGGTTTTAACTAAAGAAGTGCAAATTCTATACTCTTAAAAACAACAAAACAATGTTGAAAGAAATAAAAGAAAACCTAAGTATGTGGAAATACACCCACTGCTCATGGATCAAAATGACTTAATATTAAATTGATAATACTCTCAAATTTATAAACAGATAAAATAAACCCTCCTATTTTAAGTTTTAATATTTGAAATTTATTTCAGTTTATGTACAACAACACTAAATTACATCCAGTGGCATTCATAGAAGCTCAGTAAAATATTAGGTACTGCAAAATAATTATTAGGCCAAATAAGCTTTAATAAACACTCCTTTAAAATTCCAGCTGACATTGTAGCCAAAATTAACCCTAAATGACATGTGGAAAATCAAGGGGCTCAGAAAAGGTACAATGGTGTTAGAAAACTCACACTTCCTGAATTCAAATCTTAACTATAAAGCAAAAGTAATCAAGTCAGGGTGTTAGTGTATTTAGGATAGATATACAGATCACTGGAGTAGAACTGAGAGTCTTAAGGACCTGGATACTGGCCAGATTAGTATAAAAAACATATTTCTTCTCCAGCAAGATATGGAGATTCTGAAGCTTTACAACAAATATAATAGATGGATGGATAGATAATAGATAGAAAGATAGATAGATAGATAGATAGATAGATAGATAGATACATACATACATACATACACACACAGATATTAGGTAATATGAACAAGAGATATTTCTTACCTTATTACACACTCTAATTCCATTCAGAGGTGTCAAGGAGTGATTGGATTCCAGAGATATTAGATCAGAGATTGGTGACATTCTATGTATATTGTGTGTTAATTGAGAAACTGAATGATTAAATACTTAGATGGCTCTTTGAGCATTATCAAAATGATTGTGTGATACTGGCATACAGCCATTGATTTCTTCTTATTCCTTGAGTTAGTTAACATGACAAAGACTGATTTTCCAAAGTCATCCCTTAATAATTAGGTACAATTCTCCTGGCCACTTTTCAAAAGTAATTAAAGAAATATCCCTGCAAAAACAGTCATTGGTGTACCAGTGACTGACATATCCTAGAAAATAAAAAAAAATCAGAGACTTTCATTCCTACACATGTTAAAATATCTCTTTCAAAGATGCTTCAGGCATCAGGAATTCATTAAGGTATCCAGGTTTGCTGTTTTGCTTTCATATAACTTTTGAATAAATAGTAAAAGGCTGCCCTGGCCGGTTTGGCTCAGCGGTTAGAGCATAGGCCCGCAGATCAGAGAGTCCTGGGTTCGATTCCCACTAAGGACAACTACATTGGTTGCAGTTTGTCTCCACCTGGTTGGGGTCGTGTGGGTGGCAACCACTTGATGTGTCTCTCTCACATCGATCTTTCTCTCTCTCTCTTACCCCCTTTCTCCCTCCTGCTCTATCTGAAGATAAATGCAAAAATGTTCTCGGGTGAGGATAAAAAAAAATAGTAAAAGGCCATTTAAAATGTTTACAAAGCAAGTTGATTGAGAGTTAAGTCATAAAACAAACCAGTAACTAAAATTATTTTCACCAGCTAAATTCCCTAGAATACCTCCTCACCTATTTCAAGACTTATGTGTAATTTTTTAATGTGTTCTAAAATTTCAAAATGTATCTTTTTGAAGAATATTTTTTGTCCTTCATGAGCTTCAGTGAGTCTTTTCATTTGATGACTGCTTGTGTTTTTTTTAAGTTCTTGCTTAATATTATTTTTAATTTTACAATCAGATCTATAAATTTATATTTATCTAAGTACATGTTATCCATTGAAATATCCATACATTTCTAAGAACTGTTCTTTTTTTCTAATTTTCTTGTTTCAAGATAGTCTATTCTTATTTCATTGCTGGACTATCTTCTTTAATCTAAAATATTGATCTCTTTTTAAGATATTTTACTTTATTTATTTATATTTTTGTATTAGTTATGTCCTAAGAGATCAGATCTGTTTTTCTCCTCATTGTCTTTCCTTGGTGCTGATTTTCTTCAACTTTTTGATACATCTTATTTCCATAATTATATTAACAAATATATATTTGAGATCATTTTAATCTATCATCACTGCTTCTGTAACTGATTGGCCAGGGTGACATCAGGCTTTTATGTTGATAATGCTCATTGTTTCAGTTACTTCACTTTGGAATATCTATATAAGGTGGCATTACAAACCACTCCATTCTTCTCTCATTTAAAATAAAGTTTGTTTGCTTTATTTATTTTTTTGTTATCTTTACTGTTGTATTATAGAGTCCCCCCCCCTTTTTTTCTCTCATCGCCCCCTTCTACTCACCTCCTGCCCCTCCCCAGGTGTTCACCATCCTATTGTCTGTCCCTGGGCAATGGATATATGCATATACATTCTTTGGTTAATCTCTTTCTGCCCTCCTCTCCACCCCTCCCTCTGAGATTCCTCAGTCTGTTTCACATTTTCATGCCTTGGGTTCTATTTTATTTATGACTTTATTTTGTTCATTAAATTTCTCATATAAGTGGGAGCATGTGATATTTGTCTTCCTCTAACTGGTTTATTTGGCTTAGGCCAATAACCTCCAGGTCCCTCCATGTCATCTCAAAGGGTAAGAGATCTTTCCTCTTTACAGCTGCATAGTATTCCACTGTGTAAATGTACCACAGTTTTTTATCTACTCATCTACTGATGGGCACTTGGGTTGTTTCCAGAGCCTACCTGTTATAAATAACACTGTTATGAAAATAGGGGTGCTAACTTCTTTCTGATTTATGTTTCAGGATTCTTAGGATATATTCCTAGAAATGGGATCATGCCTGGGTTGTGGGCTCCATCCCCAGTAGGGGATGGTGCAAGAGGCAGCCCATTGATGTTTTTGCTTACATAGATGTTTGGTTCTCTCTCTTTCTCCCTTCCACTCTCTCTAAAATCAATGGAAACATTTTTTTTTTTTTAAAGATGCCCTGGCCGGTTTGGCTCAGCAGTTAGAGCGTCGGCCTGCGGTCCTGAGAGACCTGGGTTTGGTTCCCACTAAGGGCATGTACCTCAGTTGCAGTATGTCCCCGGCCCTGGTTGGGTTGTGCGGGTGGCAACTACTCGATATGTCCCTTTCACGTCAATGTTTATCTCTCTCTCTCTCTCCCACTCTATCTGAACAAAATATCAAATAATGTCCTCGGGTGAGGATAAAAAAAAAAAAAAAAGAAATATTTCCCCAATTAATCTGGATACAATTCATTCTACTGAACATTTTGAATGGATGGAGCAGAGGGAAAGGCAAGGGTAGAGGTAAAAAAAATATCCTGCAAAATGTCATTCTATAAACTTCTTTAAAATCACTCTTATCTCTTCTTGGTTTAACTTCCATACTTACCTATTTTAGAGTTTATCTGCAATAAAAAAATAGTTGCTGCCTGTGTAAGAGTTTCTGTAAATGCTGAGTGGTGTCATTGTTTCCACATACTAGTCAGTGTGTTCTAAGTTCTGTCTTCTTGAAATGCACCAGTGATTTTAGCTGCTCTTCCCTCTTCTCACTCTCCGTGTACTGTTTTGATTTTGATTTGTTGTATTTTGAAATTTTTTTCTCTTTTGATGCTTCAACAGTGTTTCTTGGGGGAGAATAATTAAACGTATGCTCAGTCATCCCTTGGAAAGTGAAGCTCTAAAGTGCAAATTATTATAGACCTGATGTATTATTTTTATTTTAATATAGAAAATATTGTAGGAGAAAAAATTTTTAATATAGAGCAGAATTTATTCTACCTCAAGAGATTTACATTATATTGTCCAAATTATAATTCAAGTGGTGTCATCTCAAATTGTATTTATTATTTTAGTTTAAAAAAATTGAACATTTTTAGCTCCTATTACTAAGTAGTTAATCTGAGTGTAAAACAGTAAAGTAGAATCATGTATAGTTAGGTTCCAAACCTGATTCTGAAACTTATTTTCTGTGTGACTTAAAGGAAGTTTCTATATCTTAGTTTCCAAATGTATAAATAGAAATACATTATGCCATTAGAACTTGCCTGCTGTAGGGAGAAATAAATGACGTTAAATTAGATGCCTTTATCATGAATTAATGTATTTTAAGATGTCAAATTTAAATGGAACTTGTGATTTCTCAATTAGAATATTAAATAATTTGCTTCTTGGCAAACAGAAACAGGTTCATATGTAATTAATATTAATATTCTTTCCAGTCTCGAGTATGACACAATGTCCTTATTTACATGCGGATTCCTTAAATTGCAGTGTCGTCTCACATATTTAGAAATCGAACTAACACTATATTTCTCAGGAAAAGAAGCTCATGTTTCCTTAATTTTATGCCATTTATTTATATAATATGGATCTTATTCAGCTATTCTTATAGGGGATATTTTTTGCTTGAATTACTTCACTCATTTTTTCAGCATCCATCTCATTTCTGACATGAGCAGAATATTGGTCTTTTCTATACACACACTCATGTAATTATGCTGAATATATCCTCTCTACTTACATAGTTATTAAGTACAAGAGAAACTCAACTCTAATTATGTCTTATTCAAGAAGCTACTGCTTGTGATTCTCATTCTCTTTGTGGTAGTGATTGTCAGTCATTATTAAATATTTATTTGATGTTTATAATGTGCTAAGTAGTAGGTTTCCTTAAAACTTAAAAACAGAAACCATGATACCTAGACCACATATGAAAACCACATTAAGATATTGGATGTAACTGAAAACTTTCAAATTAACAATAAACTAATATTTATATAAATAAAAATTAATTTGATTAATTTTTTGTGAAATATATAAATATATAAGTAAATTATTTTATGTTGGGTTGCTACTGTTGGACATTTTGTTATTTAAACTGTATTTATAATACTTTCTTAAAAGTAGAATGTATGGTTTAGGGTGTATGCACATTTTAATATTTTGATATAAATGACAAATTGCCTTACTGGAATATGTACTGCTTGATATCACAGCAGTATTGAAAAACAGTTTTCCTTCCACAAAATCCTATTAACATTTTAAAATCCATTTTTATCATTAAACACTCATTAATTTGAATTTGGTTAATTATTATTTTTAATTGGTAATGAACATTTTCTATTTTATACTATGTAGCCAATTGTTCTGAGAAATCATTTTCCTCACTGACATGTGGCAGCTTTTCATAATTTAAAGCGATTATACCTTTAAAAGCTTGCTTCTCCCTGAAATTCTATAGCCATATATATGTTTTTCTTTCCTTGTGTTTAAATCTTTTTTTATTAAAACATCTTAATGTTGACACTATTACAGTTGACTTCCATCCCCCCCTTCTTTGCCCACTTCCGCTCACCCGCCGCCTCCCCTTCCCTTGACCTTCACTCCACAATTGTCCATTTCCATTGAGTATACATATACATATTCTTTAGCTAATCCCTTCGCCTTTTTTATCCAGTCACTCCCACACGCCTCCCCTCTGGCACACAGCAATCTGTTCCATGTATCCGTGCTTCTGGTTCCATTTTGTTTGTCAGTTTATTCTGTTCATTAGATCCCAGATAGTAGGAGACCATTTGGTACTTGTCTTTCTCTAAATGGCTTATTTCACTTAACATAATACTTTCCAGGCCCATCCTTGTTGTTGCAAAGGGTAAGAATTCCTTCTTTTTCACATTCGTGTAGTATTCCATTATACCACAGCCTTCCAACTTTTATCGTACACAAGAATAAACTCAGAATGGAGGAGAGACTTAAATGTAAGTTGCAAAATGATAAAAATCCTAGATGAAAACATAGGCAGTAAAATCTCAGACAGTATCCACAACGATATTTTTGCCGACATGTCTCTGAGGGCAAGGGGAACTCAGGAAACCATAAAGAAACGGGACTACATCAAGATAAAAAGCTTCTGCACAGCAAAGAAACTATCAACAAAATGAATAGAAAACCCACTCTATGGGAGAACATAATTGTCAATGATACACCTGATAAGGGGTTCACTTCCAAAATATATAAAGAACTTATAAAACGTAACCCCAGGACAACAAACAATCCAGTTAAAAAATGGGCAAAGGAACCTGAATAAACACTTCTCCAAAGAGAACATATAGATAGCCAAGAAACATATGAAAAATGCTCCATGTCACTAATCACCAGAGAGATGCACATTAAAAATACAATGAGGTATATCACTTCATACCTGCCAGAATGGCTACCATCAATAAACTAACAAACAATAGTGCTGGTGAAGATGTGGAGAAAGGGAACCCTAGTGCACTACTGATGGGAATGCAGACTGATGCAGCCACTATGGAAAACAGTACAGAGTTTCCTCAAAAATTTACAAATGGACCTGCCTTTAAACCCAGGATCCCACTTCTGGGGATATATCCTAAGAATCCTGAAACACCAACCAGAGAGAAGATATGCAACCCTATGTTCATAGCAGCACTATTTACAATAGCTAAGATCTGATAACAGCCCAAGTGCCCATCCATAGATGTATTTAAATCTTAAATTAAACAAGCTTCTGTCTCTGCACATGACATCAGGGAAGCATTTAATTTTGCTTTTCCAAATAATCTACAGTCAAATAAAAAAACACTTGTTAATTTGATGATTTTTTTTTTTTTTTTTTTTTTTTTTACCATGGACTTGAAATGTCCCCTTCATCATAATATTTAATTAGGTATGTAGTGTCAGGAAATAGAGTGTTCTGTCCCTTACTGTCTGACCTTGGGAAAGCTCAAAGATGCTTGGTGTCTGTGTCTTTATCTATAACTAGGGAAAATAATAGTACATACTTAATGGAATATTTATAAGAATAACTTAATCTGTGTATAATAAAAGCTTGAAAAGAACCTGGTACATAGTTAATACTTAATAATTACCTATAGGCTAACTAAATATATCTATATATTATAAATAATAAACATTGCTAAATATTAAGTCTTCTGGAATTACTGACCCTTTTGTGACTTGTCTATACTTACATGGGAATGAATCATTATTAAACTTTACTCTCACTTTATGATATGTTTGCTAAATTATAAGGTCAGAAATGTCATACCATTCTCATTTAAATATCTCTTCACTGTTGTTCCATAGATCAAAATTAGCTTCATTATGTCAAGTTCTCAAATGAATAGTTAAGCAAAGAAACAAAACTAACTAACAAATCCAACTGGGATTTTTTAAATTGTGATTATGTTAAAGGTAAAGATCAATGTATAAAGACTTGACATGTTTTCAAAATCAAATATTTTCTCCTAGGAACATCAAAGTCATATAATTTAAAATGCAATGTTTAATTTGTCATTTTAGCAACTAAGTTGTATTCTCATAATGACAGAGCCATTTAAAAGGTCAAAGATATTTACAGTGTGTGAAATATAATTGGTCCATGCGTGAAATATAATAACTGGTTCGTCAGTCAATTGAAGGAAACGAGTTTACTATTTAATAATTAATTTCTCCAAAGTATAATTTGTATATGGGTATAGCACAAACACAATTTGTATACTGAAAGTTGTATCTCTACTGAGAACTGCTTAAAATAGACGTTTAACTGAATCACAGACTGCACAGTGCTTGTCTTCCTTTCGCTAATTGGTCTTTAGAGGCTATTTGGAGATATCCTATTATCACTTCCCAAAACCCTACAACAGTAGCAACAATTAAAGAAAGAATAAGGTCACTTTCCCTGTCTACTAATGAATAGGGCTAAAAAGTGACATAAGGAAGAAAGAGCAAGTATCACTGCTTCTGTATGATTCTACCTGGCTTAACAAAGACTTTTCCCAAAAAAAGGTGCAAATACAAATATGGTGTATATTTTGCCAAAGTAGGGATTTTATTGTAGTTGTTTGTATTTGGAAAACTGACAACAACAACAGTTGAACAGCACAAGTGTGTATGTATCTGTTTATTTGCACCAACTTATTTTGGAGAACTGCAATGTATTTAAAATCACATCTTATTATTTTGAAATTGAATACCTGTATTATGTTTGCCAACTCTTTTTTCATTTAATTTCTGATACCTGTTACTGCAAGGTATTAAGTTGTTATTTATTATACACCTGTTAGATCAGCATCATAACACGATACAGCAAATCAGCATGTTATCTAGATCAATGCAAAATCCAATTGTAGCATCTTAAGGTAAGCTTAAATAATCAAATTTAGCTTAGGATGTTTACATTACAATTTTTACACCTCAAACTATGACCACTAAAAGGCAAAAGCATATAGAATTTACTATATACGTCGGACATAAATTGTAGCAGCCTCCCAACTGCTGCTGTACACAGAATCAGTGATAGAAACTTTAAAAATTGAGAATTGCACAAGAGAGACGTTAAGTGCCATGAATTTCACTTCTCTCTCTGTGTATCTCCCTTGGTTCTGGTGTCCTAGTTCATTTCCCTCAGTGCTTCCAAATCTTAAAGCAATGTGCACTCAAACAACCTAAATATAGAGCAATTATAAGACAAAACTCAAAGTGCCAGAACACATAAGTAATTAGTATGTAAAAAAATAATTTTCTTTTACACAGAGGTTTTATCCATAAATCAATAACTTGTATTTTTAAGATAATGCTGATATTCAAGCATGCAAAGAAAATTTCCAAATAAATTCATATTGTATGCTAGTAGATATTTTGTCTTCCTTTATTAACCATTTTAATTATAACTGGAATTTCATATTGAGCTTTTGTGGCTCAGAATTATTCAATAAGAGCATTACAAAATAGGTGACTCTGAAGTAATAATTTAAAATTCCTAGTTTTTCTAAATTTGCCTGTAATAATATAAAATATACATATATATTTATTAATTAGGGTCTTTTATTTTTTTTATTTATTAACTTGTTTTTGTTACAGATTTTTCTCATTTTTCCCCCATTAACACCCTCTTTCTCTTCCCCACAGCCCCATCCCCAGCTTTGTTGTCTATGTTCATTGGTCATGCATACATGCATGTAAGTTCTGTGGCTTATCTCTTCCCCGACAAACCACCCCTCCTCTGAGGCTTGTCTGTCTGTACCCCACTTCTATGTCTCTGGGTTAATTTTGTTCAGCAGTTTGTTTAATTCATTATATTACACAAACAAGTGAGATCATGTGATAGTTATCTTTCTCTGCTTGGCTTGTTTCACTTAGCATAATATTCTCCAGGTCCTTCCATGTTGTCTCAAAGGATAAGAGATCTTTCTTTCTTTCTTACAGCTGCATAGTATTCCATTGTGTACATGTACCACTGCTTTTTTATCCACTCATTTATTGATGGACCCTTGGGTTGTTTCCAGATCTTAGCTATTGTAAATAGTGCTGTTATGAACATGGAGGTACATATATTCTTTCTTATCGGTGTTTCAGGCTTCTTAGGGTATATTTCTAGAAGTGGGATCACTGGGTCAAATGGCAGTTCAATTTTTAACTTTTTGAGGAAACACCATAGTGTTTTCCACAGTGGCTGCACCAGTCTGCATTCCCACCAGCAGTGTACTAGAGTCCCCTTTTCTCCACACCCTCGCCAACACTTGTTTGATGAACTGATGGCAGCCATTCTGACAGGTGTGAGGTGATACCTCATAGTTCTTTTAATTTGCATCTCTCTGATGATTAGTGATGTTGAACATTTCTTCATATGTCTCTTGGCACTTGTATGTCCTTTTTGGAGAGGTGTCTATTTAGGTCCTCTGCCCATTTTTTAATTGGGTTTATTGTCTTCCTTTTGTTGAGTTGTATGAACATTCTACAGGAATTGGAAACTAACCCCTTATGTAATGCATCATTAGCAATTATGGTCTCCCTTATAGTGGGATCTCTTTTCATTTTGATATTTGTTTCTTTTGCTGTGCATAAGCTTTTTAGTTTGATGTAGTCCCATGTGTTCATTTTTTCCTTTGTTTCTGTTGACTTAGGTGTTGTATCAGTGAAAATTCTGCTGCGTATGTCTGAAATTTTGTTGCCTACATTTTCTTCTAGAATTTTTATGGATTCAAGAGTTACATTTAAGTCTTTTATCCATTTTGAGTTTATTCTTATGTATGGTATAAGTTGGTGTTCTAGCTTCATTTTTTTGCAGGTGGCTGTCCAATTTTCCCAATACCATTTATTGAAGGGACTGTCTTGACCCCACTGTATGCTCTTGCCACCTTTGTCAAATATTAACTGAGCATATTGTCTTGGGTCTATTTCTGGGTTTTCTATTCTGTTCCATTGATCTATCTGCCTATTCTTGTGCCAGTACCAAATTGTTTTGATTACAGTGGCTTTGTAGTATAACCCGAAATCTGGTAATGTGATTCCTTCTACTTTGTTCTTCTTTTTCAAGATTACTGTTGCTATTCAGGGTCTTTTTTGGTTCCATATGAACTTTTGGAATGGTTGTTCTAGTTCTGTGAAGTATGTCGTTGGTATTTTGATGGGGATTGCATTGAATCTATAGATTGCTTTCGGTTGTTTGGACATTTTAATGATATTAATTCTTCCAATCCATGAACAAGGTATATGCTTCCATTTTTTTATATCTTCCTCTATTTCATTTTTCAGTGACCTGTAGTTTTCTGTGAAGAGATCCTTGACTTCTTTGGTTAAGTTTATTCCTATGTATATTAATTTTTTTTGCTGTGATGGTAAATGGGATTGTCTTTTTAATTTCTCTTTGTTGATTTCATCATTGGTGTATAAGATGCTGTCAATTTCTTGACATTAATTTTGTATTCTACTTAATAAATTCATTTATCAAGTCTAGTTGATTTTTGATGGAGTCTTTAGGGTTTTCTATGTACAATATCATGTCATCTGCAAATAATGACAGTTTCACTTCCTCCTTTCCAATTTGGATCCTTTTTATTTTTTATTTTTATTTTTCATGTCTAATTGCTGTGGCTAAGACTTCCAATACTATGTTAAATAAGAGTGGCGAAAGTGGGCATCCTTGTCTTGTTCCCATTCTCAGGGGGAATGCTCTTAGTTTTTGCCCATTGAGTATGATGTTGGCTGTAGGTCTTTCATATATGGCCTTTATTATGTTGAGATATGATCCCTCTATTCCCACACTGCTGAGCATTTTTATCAGAAATGGATGCTGGATTTTGTCAAAGGCTTTTTCGGCATCTATTGACATGATCATATGGTTTTTATCTTTTCTGTTTTTTTGTTATGTGGTACATCACATTTATTGATTTGTGAATATTTTACCATCCTTGCATGCCTGGATGAAACCCACTTGGTCATGATGAATAATTTTTTTGATGTATTGCTGGATCCAATTTGCTAATATTTTGTTAAGGATTTTGGCATCTGTGTTCATCAGGAAAATTGGCCTGTAGTTTTCTTTCTTTGTAGTGTCTTTCTCCGGTTTTGGAATTAGGATTATGCTGGCTTCATAAAATGAGTTTGAAAATGTTCCATCTTCTTGGATTTTTTGGAATAGTTTGAGAATGGGTATTAGATCTTCTTTGAATGTTCGGTAAAACTCCCCAGTGAAGCCATATGGGCCTGGGCTTTTGTTTGCTGGGAGTATCTTGATTACATCTTTAATTTCCTTTGTTATTATTGGTCTGTTCATGTTTTTTATCTTTTCCTGGTTCAGTTTTGCGAGGCTGTGTGATTCTAGAAATCTGTCCATTTCTCCTAGATTGTCCAATTTGTTGGCGTATAAGTGTTCATAGCATGTTTCAATGATCCTTTGTATTTCTGTGATGTCAGTTGTTACTTCTCTTTCATTTCTGATTTTGTTTATTTGGTTGCTCTCTTTTTGTTTCTTGGTGGGTCTGGCTAAAGGTCCATCGATCTTGTTTATCTTTTCAAAGAAACAGCTTTTTGTTTCATTGATCTTTTGAGTTGTTTTTTAGTCTCTATGTTATTTATTTCTGCTCTGACCTTTACTATTTCCTTCCTCCTACTAGGTCTGAGTATTTCTTTTTGTTTACTTTCTAGTTCTTTAAGTTGTAGGGTTAGAAAGTCAATTAGGAATTTTTCTTGTTTCTTAAGGTAGGCCTGAAGTGCTATGAACTTCCCTCTCTGGATTGCTTTCACTGTGTCCCATAGATTTGTATTGTTGTGTGTTCATTTTCATTGGTTTCCAGGAAGTTTTTAATTTCTTCCTTGATCTAATTAGTAACCCATTCGTTGTTTTATATCATGCTATTGAGCCTCCAAGTGTTTGAATGTTTTTGTGTGTATTTATTGTAATTGAGTTTTATGCCA
Source organism: Molossus molossus (assembly GCF_014108415.1). Classification (NCBI taxonomy): domain Eukaryota; kingdom Metazoa; phylum Chordata; class Mammalia; order Chiroptera; family Molossidae; genus Molossus; species Molossus molossus. The sequence continues at coordinate 22,074,620 of NW_023425366.1, read as the reverse complement.
CTGAGATCTGAGAAGATGTTTGATATGATTTCAATTTTCTTAAATTTGTAGAGACTTGCTTTGTGTCCTAACATGTGGTCTATCTTTGAGAATGACCCATGTGTACTTGAGAAGAATGTATATTCTGCAGTTTTGGGTGAAATGTTCTGTAAATATCAATTAAGTCCAACTGATGTAGTTTATCTTGTAAGGCCTCTATGTTCTTGTTAATTTTTTGTCTAGAAAATCTATGCAGTGATGTCAGTGGTGTGCTAAAGTCACCCACTATGATCATGTTGCTATTGATCTCTCCCTTGAAGTCCTCCAGAATATTTTAATATATTTTGGTGCTCTTGTATTTGGTACATAAACGTTTACCAGGGTGATATCCTCTCGTTGGATTGCTCCTTTTACTATTATGTAGTGACCTTCTCTGTCTCTTATTATGGCCCTTGTTTTGAAGTCTATCTTGTCAGATATGAGTATTGCTACACCTGCTTTTTTTTCATTTCCATTTGCTTGGAAAATTTTTCCATGCCTTCATTTTCATCCTGTGTGAGTCTTCTGTTGTGAGGTGGGTCTCTTCTACAGCATAAATATGGGTTGTGTTTTCTTATCCAATCAGTTACCCTATGTTTTTTGATTGGAGCATTTATGCCATTTACATTTAAGGTAATTATTGATAGATAGTTATTAGTTGCCATTTTAATTTTATGCCTGTGCTCCTCTCTCTCTCTCTCTTTCTTCTTCTTCTTACAAAAGTCCCTTCAGCATTTCTTGCAGTGCTGGTTTGGTGATGGCAAATTCCTTTAGCTTTTTTTTTTAATCCATGACACGCTTTATTTCTCCTTCAATTTTGAAAGATAGCCTTGCTGGATAGAGTGGTAAAAATGTGGAAGGCTTCACAAATTTGCCTGTCATCCTTGCGCAGTGGCCATGCTAATCATCTCTGTATCGTTCCAATTTAAGTATATGTGCTGCTGAAGTGACCACTAATTAGGGTCTTTTATTTTTCAAAATTAACTCATTAAGAAGGTAGTAAATACCTGTGGAGTAGGGTATGTTTACATTGTTCAAATTCTTGTATTCTGGCAACTCAAGAAACATTTGTCTCCTAAATTTATTAAAGAACAATCAGTGCCCATACACAGCACAGCTATGCTATAATCTGTGAGAGAGAAACTGATGGAATGCCAAAGTGAAGATACTTGCCCCTTGTGATGAATTTGGAAAAATACATGTTTAAAACTTTTTAGGGAATAAACCATTTGAAAACTCTCTTCAAATAAAATATGTGTAATGCTAAACCACAAGACACAAAGATTTGTTTTAACGGAACAAATGTGCTGATGAGCATAAGTTCTATTTTCTGTATATACCGAATAAATCAATTTCTTCATGTCCTGCAGTTTTAAGTGACATATAGGAGACTGGAAGTGGTACTGTACATAAGAAGATGATGGAATACAAGAGACATAAATGGGTAGATTGGATACAGCAAAGTGCTCCCAAAAATATAGATAACCCTGGCAGCCCAGAAAATGAGGACCCAAATAAAACATTTGTGAGACCTGAATTGAGGAGGAATAAGAAAGCTAAAGATAAAAGCTGGGTCTCAAAACCTTGACTTGCTCAAGTAGAATAGAGTGAGAATGAGAATAAAAATGCATTTTGTTTTTTGGGGCTCTGTTATCAGAGACTTGATGAAAGACTTGGGCTATCTTTCATAATTTAAAGGGAAAACACACTTTTTGAGATCTAAAGCAAACTCCTTTATGGAGTAAACCAAAGATCCAATTCCAACCATTATATCGGCAGAAATGAAATTCTTCAAAATATTAGTAGAGAGTGTGAATAAGTAATAATGGCATGCAATCTTAACATTACATTCACTTTTGTAAGTGTCTCCCACTAAAACTGTTCTTTAGAAATACTGTTTCATTACATTTTCATGGAAAAATAAAACAAAAATAATCTCTCTCAAGGATTTATTGCTTAGCGGTTTGATTTCAGTTAACTAATTATGGTCTTCAGACTAGGCCCTATATGCTCAAGCCACAATATCTGCTCTCATAATTCACTGATTAGGGAGATAAACACAAAGAGGTTTAGCACAGAATGACCATGATGAAAGCATACTAGATGTGGGAAGACAATGTATGATGCTGAGTTGTGTTTTAAACACCTGCTTTTAAGATACCTGCAAAGAGTGGTTAGTTTACTACACGGAGACAAGATGATTTAAATTATTTTTAAGTACAATAAAATTTTGTGTTACTGGTATGAGAAGAATACATCTAGCACCCCAAAAATCCATCTGGGGAAGGCAAGGGTTTTTAAATATCTACTATGTATGTCATTATTTACTTTTTTTCAAACACTCAACTGAATACTTCAAAACAAAAGGCAAAATTGAATTCTGGGTAAATATTGAAATGGACACTGAGACATAGCCCTCTTACCCCATGCATGCTCAGAAACCCATTCTTCCTTCCTACCACACACACGCATTCTACTACAAATAGTACTGAATCATTACGTTATGGCATCATCATTTTTGAGTTGCATAAACACACACACACACACACACACACACACACAGACTTATGTGCACAATTTTCTAATTCTAATTCATAAGAATTTTCTACTTCTCACTACTTAATTCACCACACATCCCTTAATTGTTTTCTGTCTCAGGCATACCCTTTTGATGAAACATAATTCCTAACATAGTGCACACATTTTTCCAACAAACAAAAATGTGCATTCTTGTATTACAATGATATATTTCAATATTAGAATAGTTGTGTTTTATGTCAGTGTTGGGAGCCAGTTGGAAGGTGCATGGGTTCCTCCCCACTCCCTGGAGAGATGAGGAAAGCCACCATAGAGGAGTACTACATAAACCGGGACTTGAACATGGGAACCATAGGAGCTGGTACTGAAGAGAAAAATTGGGCTCAAATTGTAGAATACCTTGAATATCATGTTAAGAAAAATGAGCTTTACACTATAGGTAGAGTATAGGGATAGGTAATGCCACGCCATTTGAAGTTTTTAAACTACAGGTGACTTGATCTACTTTCTGTACCACAAAATAATTGGATTGGCTAGGTAAGGACAGTCTGCAGAGCATCCAATTAGAAAGCCATGGCAGCAGTCCAGATGGGAGGATATGATAACCTAATTGAGATAAGAGCAATAGAATAAAACTAAAGGATCAAAGAAAATTACAAGCCACAATATGTGATAATGGGGATATAAAAGAGTGAACATCCAAAGAGATATTTCTAAGTAAGTATAAAGAGTTAGTGACTAAACTATGTAGGGCAGTGTAAGAGGTAGAATAATGTAAAATGTGCTCGAGTGGTTAATCTGAGAAACTGACACTGCCCTTAAAGTTGAGAATCCAGATTTAGAAGTAGATTGGGGAAGTAAGTAAATAAAAAAGGTTAAGTTTTCATCAAAATGATGGTGAAGTATCTGCAAGATGTGAAGTTAAAGCCACCTGATACCTGGATGGCTGACTCTGCAACTCAGAGGAAAAGTCTCAGCTGAGCATATAGATTTGTGGTGGTTGACATTTAGTGATATTTCATGTTAGAAAAATACATACTCAGAAAAGGTAGGGTAAGAAAACATGAGAACCAGGTTTATAATGCTGGAATAAGAAGAAATGATTTAAAATTAACCTTTGAATTTCAGAAAGTTAGGATAATAAATTACTTTACTGAGGCGTTGGGTATAGTCAAATGTGTTGACAATGGAAGAGAAGCAAGAGAAGGAGAAATAAATAAATGGTTTATTTTGCATGGAAGAGAATATATTGGTCATAACTTAAAGAGAAAGTAAGATAGAAGAAAATATAATCTCTTTAAGATGGTACTCATCTAAGAATGTTTGCAAGGTACATCAACAGTCCAGTGCTCCCTTTCTGAAAATATTTGAGTAACATAGAAGTTCACAAAGATAAAATCATTACGTCATGACTAAAGTAAGATTACTAGCGTAATCAAGTACTTAATCTTATTCTCCCTAAAATGTAAGGTCTCAGTTAGTTTCCTTTGGTCATACCAACATACTGCTAAGAGTCTTTTATATCTGGGATTATTTTCACATATTAACTTAACATCATTTATCGAGATATCACATAAATGGTTGATTTTACAGTTAAAGTATCTGTTCAATTTCTAGAAGATTTATCATCGTTCTTAAAGTAGAACAATAGAACATTAATGTCTCCTATGCCCATTTGGATGGTCTTTGCAAGAAATTTCAGTTGACTATTTAAATATATCTGCTGTCAAACCAGGGTCATGTGTTCACTCATAATTCTGAATTACTTGGGGGTTGGGTGTGTTTCCAGCTAGCAAAACATATTCAACAATCTTACAACACTTCACCCTAATATTCTGATCATATTTTATTTGAAACACTTATAGGATGCTACCATAAACATTTATTTTTTTGTGTGAGATTATGAACTATCATTATATGCACATAAACATTATATAATCACAGTTTGAATACTATTGCTACATAAAAACCTATTTGGATAATGTTCTCTACATGGTTAGCCAGCAGAGGCTATACCTCTTTCAGGAAAAGTGATCACCATAAGACCAAACAGAGTCAGCTCACTAATGCAATCTAGTTTATTTGCTATCATTCACATGTAGTGATTTTTTTTTTTTAAGCAGCAAATCTAGTATTAGCTACTGAAAACTGAATGTATTATATTATAGAAACCGCTGCTGTTAATTTTGATTTTGCTTCATGGCAGGTACAATTAATACTGTTTTAGCCATAGATTTATAAAATTTTCCCCATGGGTAGTCTCATTAGAGATAATGTTTGCACTTAAAGATCCATGAAGATTCTTTTAATGTTTGTTAATATAGAACATTATAGGAAGGAAAAAAATTAATTTACAATGTACTAAATTAATTAACAGTAGAATGACTTTAATAATTAGACTTCCAAAGAAACCAAAAAAGTGTGAAAGCTGTACTAAAAAATGGTTTTCATGCAGTAGTATACCTTTTCCTTTTGTTCTTGTTTCTTTTTTTTTTTTTTTTTTTTATCCTCACCCGAGGACATTTTTCCATTTTTTGTACAGATAGAGCGGGAGGGAGAGAGAGGAAGGGAGAGAGAGAGAAACATCGATGTGAAAGGGACACATCGAGTGGCTGCCACCCGCACGACCAACCAGGGCCGGGGACAAACTGCAACCGAAGTACATGCCCTTAGTGGGAACCGAACCCGGGTCTCTCCGGACCGCAGGCCGATGCTCCAACCGCTGAGCCAAACTGGCCAGGGCTGTTCTTGTTTCTTAAATCTAGTGTTATTCTAAATATGAGACCTTTATCAAGCTATGCCTACTCTTTAAGCCTGGGGATGGAGTAGTAAAGAAAATGGACAACCATCTTTTTCACATACTATTGAAAAAGACAGGCATGTAAAACAACACACAAACATCTAATACATGATTTCTCATAGTGTCAATTTGCATAGAGAAACTTACAAAGAAGATAATAGAGATACAGAGGAAAGAGACCTTACCTAGAATAGAGTGGCTCTCAAGTGTCTCCTGAAGAAATGATGTTTGGCTGAGAATAGACTAACAAGAAAGAGCCAGGCACCACTATGTTCTTTGCAGTGTTATTTACAATAGCCAAGATATGGAAGCAACCCAAGTGTTTATCAATAGATTAGTGGATAAAAAAGTTGTGGTCCATTTATACAATGGGATATAACTTGTCCATAAAAAATAATGAAATGTTATCATTGCAACCACATGGATGGACATAGAGGGTATTATGGTGAGTGATACAAATCAGTCAGAGAAAGACAAGTGCCAAATGATTTAACTTACGTGTGGAATCTAAACAACAGAATAAATGAACAAACAAGTATGTGTGGAATCTAAACAACAGAATAAATGAACAAACAAAATTGAAACAGACTCACAGATAAAGAGAACAGACTGATGGTTGCCAGAACATACAGTTTGGGGGACTGGGTTTAAAAGGTGAAAGAATTAAAAAGTACAAGTTGGTAGTTAAAAATAGTCATGGGGATGTAAAGTACAACATAGAGAATATAGTCAATAATATTATAACAACTGTGTGGTGTCAGGTGGACACTGTAATAACCGGGGGAATCACTAAAACCAAGTGGTGGTGTATTGGTTCCTTATCTCACAAAATGAAAGAATGAGTTTGAGGACCAAGAGTGAGCAATAGGAAAGTTTATTTGAAAGATAGACAGACTCACCGCAGTGGGGAGGGGACCCAAGTGGGCTGCTCATGGGGCTCTGCTGTCTAGGGGTAGATATATACTTTGCTAGCCTCTGATTGGTCCTTCCAAGAAATTCTGCCTCAGAAACATCCACACATTTTTAAACCTGTGTTTCCCACCTGACTGGGTTCAGTCCAAGTCATCTATAGGGGCCTTAGTGGTTTCCCTTTTTTTGATCATTTCAACTTCTTCCAGTGTATTAGTGCACCTTGGAGAAACCCTAGGCTTGCTTTTGGTTTCTTTTCTAAGTCTAATTTTGGTTTTCTATAAACCTTTTTAAGGTGACTGGCTTTCTGCAACAGAAACACGCTCTATAGTTTTGCAGAACTCATTCAACAATCCTGTTGCCTTGCTTGAAACCAGGCTTTCTGTTTTGTAGTTGTTGTTGTTTTTATATAATTGATCTGTGTTCCTTCCAGGAGCTTCTAATTTGCATTTCTATAAATGGGGGCTGGGAATTTCTGGCCTTGGAGCACACTGCCTATGTTGATTTCAGTTTTATTTTAAAATATAGAGTTCAAATAAACCTCCGGATATGCTGTGCACTGGGTTTCCTGCCTGTGTGCTGAGCTCCAGGTCATCTCAAACTTTGCCCGTGTCTCAGCCTTCCCCTCCCATGGTCCCATCCTCACTGCCTAACCTGCCTCTATCTCCTCCTCACTTTATAAATTATATAAATGTCTAACTACTATGCTGTATACCTGACACTAATATAAAACAATATTGTCAATTATAATTTTAAAAATAAAATAGTGCATAAAAATATAAAAATACCCAAAGGCATTAGACTATTTGCAGCAGGGAGATGATCTAATATGTTTTATTTTTTATTTATTTATTTTTAATTTGATCTTTAAAAAAATTTTTTTTTTCCTTTATTGGTTTTAGAGAGAGAGGAAGTTAGAAGGAGAGAGAGATAGAAACATCAATGATAGAGAACATTGATTGGCCACGTCTTGCATGACCCCCATTGGGGATCGGGCCCACAACCAGGGCATGTGTCTTGACTGGGAATCTAACCAGCGACCTTCTGGTGCATGGGTCGATGCTCAACCAGTGAACCACATGGGCCAGCTGATCTAATATGTTTTAAAAGAACAATAAATATTTTTTTGACATTATGTATTAAACAAATGTAATACTAGAAAGTGTAGAAGCCAAGATTGGTATTAAAGCATATGCAAGAAATCGGAGTAGAGTTGAGGCAGAAAGCATGAGAAGAAAAAGAAATCATTGACAGATACATTTTGGTAGTTAAGCAGAAGATAATTTCCCTAGATTAATGTTCTGTCGATGCTCTAAATTTTTACTTTGAGAAATGTTACTATTGTCTGAGTCTTTACAAATTTTTAGCAACAATTTATGTGTTAAGAAATAAAAAGAGAAGTCAAAATGCTTAATTATTATCTGATTTGAATAGCTTCTGTTGCAATGAGATGCTTATTTCCTCATATTTGTCCTCTTAATAAGCAGAACAGCTGTTCACCACCATCCATACATTCTTTTTATAAACTTCAAGTCTATTATTAAGCAGTCCTTAAGCTTGTAGTGCCTAATTCAACTGTAATCAACCAGAATGACTCTTTGAAATGAAAAGCATAAAATATGATTTAATAATCACAGTGACAAAAACAAACAAACCCCTCCACACATCCACACACCTGTAAACCACCCATTAAGAATCAGTAAATAATGCCAATAAACAATGAGAAAGTTTTTAGAAATTTGACTAACAAAGCCATTATTTTGTGTACCAGCTGACAAGAAGGAATGGTCACATGTTTGCTACATGAATATTTGTTTTGTTCTAGAACTGAGGTAACAACTCAAAACAGTGTCTCTAGCTTCCAGAGCTTCCAGACTGGAGTGGAACTGAGATAATCAAACAGTTGAAAGCAAAATAGCACGGTGAGTATTCCAGACTTGGAAGAACAGGGATTGTGGGATACTCTGTGGAAAGAGGATGAATCTAGATGGTGGTCATTTCTTTTTTCTTTTTTAATTACAGTTTACATTTAATATTATTTTGTATTAGTTTCAGGTGTACAGAATAGTGTTTAGACAATCATATACTTTACAAAGAATTCCCCTGGTATTTCAAGTATCCACCTGGCACCATGCATAGCTATTATATTTTGACTATATTTCCTACGCTGCACTTGACATCCTCATGACTGTTTTGCAACTACCAATTTGTACTTCTCAGTCCCTTCACCTGTTTCACCTAGTCTCCCAATCCCCCACCCCTCTGGCAACCAGCAGTCTGTTCTCTGTATCTATGAGTGTCTCTGGTTAGTTTGCTCATTTATTCTGTTGTTAGGGTCCACTTATAAGTAAAATCATGTGGTATTTGTCTTTGTCTGACTGGTTTCACTTAGCATAATACCCTTTAGGTTCATCCATGTTGTCACAAATAGTAAGATTCCATTCTTTTTTATCACTATTTTCTTTGTTATGGTGTATACATTTAAACATTTTTAATTATATTTTTTATGTGATTCTAACATAAGACCTGAAAGAGGAGCAGAATCCAAGGAAAAGTGGAGACAAGAAGAACACTGGGAAAATGAAAGCTGACCCGGAAACAGCAGCCACACAACACTGCCAGCGTGTGGGAAAATGGTCTGGAGAAGAAAAGACTCCTCAAAAAAAAAAACAAAAAAAACAAGTTAAGAGTTTACAGCAGTAGTTATATATCTGTATGAATATTTAAATTCTACTGTCTTAATTGAGAACTTCTATTAGATGGGGAGGGAGGGAGGGAAGGAGGTGGTTAGGACTCTGTATTATGAAGATAAATGCCCCATATTTCTAACCTACTTCCCCCCCCCCCCTACTTCAGTTACAGAGGATATTCTCTGCCAGAAAATGGGTATGAAATTAGATCTTTCTGGAAGAATAAGAAAATCTGAATCTAAGGTAAAGCATATAGTACTGTTTTCAAATGTCTTTTGTGTTTTATATTGTTTGCACTTGGAGGTGATATGCCCCACATATAACTCCTCCTCTTCCTAAGATGTGATGGTAGGACCTGGGCTCATGGATAAAGCTGGTTAAAGATGAAGATGAAATGCTACACTCTCCTCCAACTATAACATCAAAGACAACATTTACGTTGATCAAATCTTTGGATCAGTTGCATGAAAGAGAACATTTATCCTACTTAAATGTTTGGGGTTTCTTTGTTACAGGATGTTAACTTAGGTGAAGAGAAACATAACCCCTGGTGTCCAGGATTAGACAATTATTATTTTAACTAAAGTTAATATTGTTTTACTTTTTTAAAAACATGCTTTTATTGATTTGAGAGAGAGGGGAAGGGAGGGGCAAGGTAGAGAGAAGGAGAGAAAGAACAACAGATGAGAGAGAAACATCGATCAGCTGCCTCCTGCACACACGCTCCTGGGGATGGAGCCTGTGACCTCATCATGTGCCCTGACCTGGACTGAACTGGCAACTTCTCCGTCCATGGGCTGACACTCAACCCACTGAGCCACACGAGCCAGGGCTTATTTTACTTTTTGATAAAAATTGGTCATGCTAGTTACATGTAGTATAAAAAGTTTATGTGATTATCAAGTTATTTTATTAGCTATTTTCCCCTGTTCAAGTTTACATTTTGTAATTCAGACTATCATTTAAAAAAATAGAGATTGTTGCCATTCGTTGATACACTTATATGCCTACCATCTTTCCAATTCTCCACATGCCTTTTAAAAGCATATAGTCTTGAACAACTATTAAAATGTGCAATTCATTTGCAAGTGTTCTGATAATCCTTAGTGACCTTGGATTTTCAGCTTTGTCAACCTCTCAATAACCACTTATACATGTTAGAAAAAAACTGGTCTCTCAAGAAATCCCTTAAATGAAGTAAATTTCAAAATCCTTTCATGCATTACACTGCCAATCACTGTGGCTAATCCCATTCAAGCTCCATAATTAGTATTCCAAGGTAGGGATTCCCACCTCCACCAAGTTGTACAACATCATGAAGCGAGGAGGGGTGTATGAAGAAAGGCTCCCCGGAGACCTCGACATGACAGAATGTGTAAATCAATTTTAATTAATTCTGCCTCTTTAAATCTGTCTGCTCTTTAGGAAAGATTGCAATCTGCCTCAGACACCATGGCAAGATAATTAACAAAACCACTGCTGGAGACTGATAGCACAGGAGGCAGCTGATACCTGTGGCAGGACCTCCCTGTCATCCAAGTGCCATGGACGTGTGAAGGTAAAGGACATGCAGGGCAACATTAATATTCCTAAATAAGTGTATTATTTATAGAACACATGATAGCATTTTATTTATCTAGCATGCAACAGAAATGAAGATGGTTTCTAAAACACTTTAAATCGTCCTGGCAACTATCTTAGAGCTCTTTGGCTAAGCATCTCTCAGTGAGACAGCCCACAGTCCCCCTCAGTGGCAGTAGCTGTGTGTCCATTGTCCTGCTTCCCACCCCACCCAAAACAAACCAATCAAACACAGATTATCTCTGGACAAGAAAATAAAATTTGTGAACTATAAAGGTAAATATTAAATATACATTACATTCTCTCACATCCACTTAATATATGTTTTTTGTTTGCTTATTTTCTTTTGCCAGAATTGGGCCTCTTTCCATGTTACCATAAAAATAACAATTTCCTTATTGGGTAGCAATGAACAGCATTAACTAAATCAAAGTAAACTTTGTTTGCTTTAACTATACTAGAATTTGACATTATACCTTCCAATTATAAAGATTTGCTCAACCATTTCATGACTAAGTCTTCAGAGTTGCAACAGCCTGATTTATTTATTTACTTATTAATTTATTTTCTTAATTATTTACTTATAATGGTCAATGGAAGAACTACAAAATTATATCTTAAGATACTATGAGAAAGATAGCACGGTTCAACTAATTATCTCTATATTCAACATGCTTCAGTCACTATTTATTAAGAAATGTATTATCCTCTAGTTTGTCCCCAATTTTCTTTTCCATCATCATTCCCTCAGGCATCCTCTGAGGTGTCATATACTTAGAGTATGCATTCTCTGTTGCCATTATTAAGAAAAGGACTGGATTTTAAAATGGAATCGGGTCCTGGCCAGCATACCATAAGGAAGGCGAGTAAACTCAGACACAGGAGAAGTCAAGAGACTCACGGAGTCCTAAAGTTAGTGGGAAATAAAATCAGAGCTGAAAAACTGGACTTCTGATTTGTGACCAGGAGGTAGTTCACTAAGGAGACTACTTTGCAATCTCAGAACAACAACAACAAAATCTTAGTTTGATTTCAAAGAGGCTACAACAAATGGATTCTTCATATCAAAGCCTGGTTTTACGCTTTGTAATTCATTTTTCTAACTTCTGGTATCTGGTATACACATATATACCTTAGAACTACTTTCCTGTCTCAGTTGTAAATAGTTCTGGAAAAACTTCTTTTCCCTGTTTTTGTGCTTAAAAATGAAAAATGCTTGGATTAGGCAAAATAACTTTGCTGTTTGCCCCAAAGGATGTTTACTCCTTAAGGACTTTGAACAAACTGAAATAGTTGACCTATCAGAACTAACAACTTACCTACAGGTACTTGTTTGCCTCAATACCCTCTCCTCTACACATCCATCAGTCAAGAGCTATCATGCTATTAACTCTGCCCAGCCAAAACTAGTGCCTTGAGTTGCAAGACTTGAATAAAAATAATCCAGATTTATTAACAAATTATTTTAATAAAACTGTATGCATCTGTCCCTGTTTTATCCCTTTTCAGATATTCTTAGGACTCTTTCAAGATGGTGTTGTCACTTGTATTAGTCAGGGTTCCCTAAAATAACAGTTCCAATAAAATATTTATATATGGAGAGAAATTTATTTTAAGGAATTGATTCATATGACTGTGGAGACTAGCAAGTCCAAAACTGTAGGATGGGCTAACAAGACTAACAACCCAGAGAAGAAATGACATACAGTTCAAGTCCAAAAGCAATCTGCTGGCAGAATTCCCTCTTCCTTGAAGATAAGTCTTTCTCTAAAGTCTACCCACATTATAGTGCATAATCTGCTTTACTTAAATTCTGATGTAAATCTTAATCTCATAAAAATACCTTTGCAGGAACATTCAGAAGTATTTCAACACATATATGGGTACAGTGGTCTAGTCAAATTGACACACAAAGTTAACGATCACATCCCTTATAGGAGTAAATTATCAACTTGATCAACAGGTTTTCTAGTGGTCTTTCTAAGAAGCTAACAGTTAACACAGGGTTTGTAAGCATTAAAGCTATGTAGAAGTGTCATAATAAATAAGACAATCCAGTTTCTTGGTTAACTCTAGAATCAACATAGGAGATACAATTTATGTGGAATTTGAGTTCTTTTCTGATGAGTTAATTGCAGTATTCTCAGTGCCTAAAACAATATCTAACAAATATCAGGTACTCAATAGATATTTGGAAAATAGATAAATGAAAAAATAGATTAATAAGTCAGATATTTTGGTATTTGCAGAGAAGGAGAACATGACATTTTCAGAACAGCCTCATTATCTAAACATATACTGTGGAAACACTCCTAAAATTTAATACTTGGAATTCAACATATACCAAACATATGACTATAACATAATCTTAATTGTGTCTAACAGATATTTAGACCCACAACACACAGAGAAAACATTTTTCATTACTTTTTATTGTGATTGAAAATCATTTTGTTCCATATGGGAAATTAAAATTTAAAAACTCTTCATATTTATACAAATATCAGTTGCTTTGGTGATCTGTTTTGCATTTTTATATTGTTTCACAAACAGTGTTTAAACATTTTTTATTCTTTAAATATCATTGTCTCTTTGTCATACATCTTTTTAACATTTTTCTCTAATTTCTTAATAAATGACACTTTATAAAGACACCAGTCTTATCACGTGTATTCAGAGGTCCCCCTCTTAAAAAGCTCTGGGTAACCAAAATATCTGAGCATCAAATTAATGCCATCAAAAAAAGTATCCTACTTCTTGATTTATGTCCTAGTTTTTATTCTCATTGTATTTCACATTTAAAAAGTATATTACATATGTCATCTCCTAAATCTTTATAGAAACCTTTTTCTTACTTCAGTAAAGAACTGAAATAGCCTAGAGAATGGAGTACCCTTGAATAGTTTCATGTAGGACATGCATCTCAGAGTGTGCTACCTAAGACTCTAATTCCAAGTGAATGACTGCCTACAATATTAAATGCTGTGTAAATGTTTGCTAACCTGAATTAAAATTCCTAAAAAAAAAAAAATTTTTTTTAAAGACTCACTGTACTGAAACTTTCTGTACTTTTGATTATACAAGGAAATAATATAATGGGTCTAATGGCCTGTGATATAAATATAAACAATAACAACTTCTCTGTACGTTATAGGTGAAATTTCCTATAAAGCTAAAACTCAGAATAGGCTTTACTATTTATACCTGATGTTAGATATGGGTGTAAACTAATAAATACGTTACAGTTTGATTAGAAACTTCCAGTTACCTACACCAAGAGGTAGCTCACCAGGGAAAGCAACTCTTCCATGAGTAACATTGATATCTTAATTGCTCATTCAAAATGTCTACAAATTATTCTTCTTATTAAATTGATAGTTAACTCTAATAGAAATTTATCATAATTTGTTTAAAAGCTGAGTTTTTCATAAAGCTGTTAAAATATAGACTAAAACTTGGGTAACTTGCATATGACTCACTATATCTTAATGATAATTGTGGCTTATAACCTACAGAATTTCAAAATTCATAATTTTTCAAACACACACACACACACACACACACACAAGCAAAATCTAGCTTCACAGAATGCCAGCAGCAGAAACGTCACCATAAAGATTATCAGCGGTTGGAGCGTCCGCCTGCGGTCCAGAGAGACCCGGGTTCGGTTCCCGCTAAGGGCACATACTTCGGGTGCAGTTTGTCCCTGGCCCTGGTTGGTCCTGTGGGTGGCAGCCACTCGATGTGTCCCTTTCACATCGATGTTTCTCTCTCTCTCTTCCTCTCTCTCCCTCCCACTCTATCTGTACAAAAAGATGGAAAAATGTCCTCGGGTGAGGATTAAATAAAAATAAAAAAAATTATAGGTTTTAATGCTCTAATCTTTCAGACAGAGAAATGTTATACCAAAGAAGTAAATAAATTTTGTCAAGTCTAATAGCCAGTTAGTGGTTAAAGTGGTAAAGTCAATTGTATCTTACTCCAAAATCAAGTCTATACCCAATAATTACTAAATGAGTATGTATGTTTACCTATGTATATATGTGTTTAATCTAACTTTTTTTATACATGGACATAAAGAAAATCCATTTTTTAAGTGCAGGGTTCTTACATAAAAAAGTAATAACAATTGTAGGAATAGATTCTTGCTCACAGAACAGATTTTTTCTTCAATCTTATTATACAAATTTGTTGGCATTTACATTTCTCCTCGGGCAGGGTTCTTAAAAAAAGTATTACATCTTTGTTCTTAAACCTTTTTTTTTTTAATAAATAATATGAGAGAATGGCATTATTCATTAAAAATAACACCAGTGAATAATTTATTTTACGTTAAAAATTACAGTGATTTATCACTCTAAATGATTTACATTGCAATATAAATTTTCTGAGTGGGACAGAAATTTATATCATCACCTTTTAGCAAGAGAACCATTTATAATCTTGAAATTTGAGATGAGACTGCTTGAGTCTACATAACTTAATAATCAGGACTGAACCGAGATCATTTATATCAAATTGACATAATTTTTTTTTGTCCAGGACATTCTTCTCTAGGAAGTTAAATGTGTTAACTAATAATTTTATTGTTTTCTTCAAGAGATTCCTATAAACAAATTTATGTAGACAGAGTTTATTCATCTGAGCAAACAACATATTTTGTCAGGACATTAGTTAACATACCTGGGCAAAAGAATATTCTTTTTAAACAATGGTTTAGCTATCATGACTTGATTAAAGATCCAAACTTTTTCATCCTCCCTAGTTCAAAACTCTTATGTTATTAACTGTGCTCAACCCCAACCACTTCCCTGCATACAACTATCCTCCTTAAACCACTTGAGCTCAGAGCCCCAAACAAAAACAAAACAGAACAAAAACACTAAAAGCATTAAGGTAGCATTAATAAAAGTATTTAATATAGCAGTATACCAGCACAAAATACATTATAACCTTAAAATTTATCATCGTTACATAGAAGTTACCGGTTAAAGGACGCCACAGTCAAAACGAGATTTGTGAAATCACTATTATCACTGACACAAAATCACAGTCCACAACATAGCGTTGGGATCAGGGTGAATCACAGCGATATACGTGAATATCTCCTTTCAAGAATAAGAAAGATGCCTGAGTTTGCCATGCCACTGAGCCAAACTAAAAAGTGTATTTTAATCAACCTGATATATTAGTTTCAATATATTCATTTTTATCTGAGTCAAAGAATTAGAACATCAAAATGAGTAGAGGAGAATATTGGACTAAAACCAATATATTTGAGCAACAGTGAACTGTGTAATAATACCATTGAGGTAACTATTACATTTCTTACTTTGGGTGAGATTAGCATACATTGTGTAAGCTGGCTTCATGAGATCGTGGCTACTACTGGGAAGAAAGGTAAACTGAAATATAAGTATCATATTCTACACTGGCTACAAAATGCACATATACTTGTTTATTATATTGCCCCATTAATTTTTCATAATTACACTGAGTATTTATTATCTCTAGGTAGACGTAAATGAATTCATGAATAGTCAGTAAGTAAGTAGAACTACTAGAATTCATTCACATCTTGGACTAACTAAAAACAAGTGAAGAACAAGCCAACAAATCTACCACAAATAAATCAATATAATAATAATCATACAGCTCTAGGTACTCACCCACTTTACATTAATATATCATTTGCTGAGCCGATGTGGCTCAGTGGTTGAGCATTGGCCCATGCATCAAGAGGCACCTGGTTCGATTCCCGGTCAGGGCACATGCCCAGGTTGTGGGCCTGATCCCCAGTGTGGGGTATGCAGGATGCAGCCAATTGGTGTTCTCTCGCATCAATGTTTCTATCTCTCTCTCCCTCTCCCTTCTTTTTTCTCTAAAATCAATAATAAAAAATTTACATAAATATATAATTTGATCATTTTTGTTTAATAATTAATTCAACAAAATTGATGTTTAGCACCTAATACTTAAGAAACAATTGTGACACAGGTGTGTATGATCCATGACCACCTCCCAAGGAGCTCACAGCCTTTGTACACGTGTGTAAGTGCCCATGTGTGGGGCTGAGATAAGATGGGACTAGGCAATTAAAATACAGCATGTTATTGATTACGGTATTGCTTATACTAATCTCTATAAGGTCTGAAGAATATATGTCTGACCACACTCTGATAAGGGAATATATTCCGAGAGAATATATTCCATATTTCAAGGAGCAGAATTTTTCTAGAGAAAAAAAAAAAAGAATAATATGGTGGTTGTGAGAAATTTTAGAACTGTAAAAAAGACATGGGTGTTTAAATTCAAGAAAATAATTTGCAAGCCATGTATTACATTTGGTAAATATATTACAAAATTATCTTACTCTCCAGTTCATAACTTTTTGCCAGAATGACTTTTTTTTTTTTTTTTACAGAATTTTCATCCACCCAGAACATGTACTAAACTAATAAACTAGAAGAAGAAGTAATAGATATTTTGACATTATAGCTTCAGGTAAACGCACAAATACTAATTAAGGTAAGAGTGTCTAATTAGAAATGACACATGGAACACATTTTAATTATGCAGCACCCTATGCGCATAATGTTCAACAGGTGACTTAGCATATACCAATATGCCAGGGGAGAAGTAAAAGGTTGAAGAATTGGCCTCTTCTCAACACTTTGATGTGTTGTGTATGTGCAAAATTTCCACATTTCCAAGTATTTTAATCTTCAGCCTTTAATGTTCTAAAGGTGTTTGGTGTGATAACTTTGCGTTTAGGTAGATTTTAAGTTCTAGTGAGTCATGAGTTACCTCCACTGCCCCCCCAAAGGAAAAAAAAAACAAAAAAAAAACAATGAAGAAATGGTTCAGGAAGAGAAAAATTCTTCTAAAGAATGAGTCTCTTGTTCTTTCTTCCACCAGGTGCCAGGCATTAAGTTTTCTCTTCCTCTGATGACTAATATAAACCCCAAATGCATTGCATTTAATGTATCATCCATATTTATTTCATTTTACATTACTGTTTATTATTTAAATAAACTTTTTTTTGTTGTTCACTGAATATATTTTACTGTGGAGGCTGTTCAGGTGTTTTGGTTGGAACAGACATAATCTTTTATTATTAGAATTCATTGAGACAGTCTTTTAAATATTTGCATCTCATTTCAAGTCAGGATTTCATGGGATGAGTTATTACTATTAAAGGATAAGCACGTGTTACTAGTGAAGCATGACTTTATTTAAATTAGGTCCATCATTGCATTAAATGTCCAATGACTATGCATGAACATCTTTCATCTGCTTACTGTATGGGGGTTTTCTACAAAAAGTCTATGTTATTTGCCCTTTTCCCTAGTGCTTGAAGTTTAGGGAAGAATGGCCTTCTTTTTTTCCTCAGTTTGGAAAAAAATTGTTGTAAGAAACTCATTGCTTCTATAGCATTTGCAAATGTATTTTTTTCTCAACTGGTTGTTTTACCTTTAAATTGGTTGAGGTATATTGTGCCATAAAGATATTAAATAACTTCCTTTCTAAGTCTCATTGCATGTTTAGCAAGATTATCACAATACTAAAATTTTAAAAACATTTATGGATATTTTTATTAGCTTTCCCTCTATTTACATTTGTTTTTCCTGTTGACGCTATTACAGGTGTCCTCATTTCCCCACCTTTGCTCACCTCCACCCAGCCCCTGTCCCCTTCTCTCTGGCTATCGCCACACTGTCATCTGTGTTTATGGGTTTGGCATATATGTTCTATGGCTAATACAGTCCCTCCTCCCCTTTCCCCTCTGACAGCTGTCCATCTATGCCATGTTACTGTTATTTTTTATGTAATTAATTAATGTAACTTAGGTTTTGCAGCCCTGCCCCACAATCCCATTATTTAACTCACAGAGTAAAAATCACTGAAAGAGCTCACAAAATCGACCCCCTTGCCATGGAAACCTGCTCTTCACAGCAAGAGAGAAAGAAAATTTCCGTGTGCTGTAGGTACATATAACCAGATATATCCCTAATAGAAAGCAAGGAATCATCTGTACTTTTTCCACCGTTGAGATCATTCTGGTTCATCCTTTAATTATTTCCTCTTTGTCACAAAGAACGCGCAGGCAGAAGGCCAAGGTTGGTATCTCAGAGAAGTCCAACTCCATGGAGAGGAGGCTCCACATTCAAATGAACAAATAGTGAAAGCTAATAAAGATTACAAGTGGACTGAATGACACAAACATAGTGTGTTTGGCATCAATCGAATGTAATATATTTCTAAGTGAAAATATTTGTCACTTTTTAATTTCTCTAATTTTTATTTTTATTCAAGAAGAAGGGCTATTTTTAATCAGCATGTAAAATCGATCTTTAATCCCAAATTAATTTTGCAGATTAAAACATTTTAATCATTCTCTAGAGAACTTGCGATGTAATAAATTTTACTGAATTGAATAATTTGGTTACAATGCCATTTTCCTAAAGGGAACAAAAGTTTCAAAACTAAAGTATTTAAAAGTACATTCCTAAATCTGTTCCTTTTTTTCAGTTATCTTATTTGACAATATATCTTTCAACTGTTCAGTGGTCACTAAACTACAATTTTCTGTTTAGGACCAAAAAAAAAAGAAAAATTGTTTAAAAGAGTGTATCTTCAAAGCAAAAGATAGAAAGCTAGTCTAGAATTTCTCTTCATTAAAATAATGTTCTATACCTATGATGGTTGAAAAAAAAAAAAGAACTATTACACAATTTTGGGTTTAGCTCATGGTTTCAGTTTTCAATGATTTGTATGTGTTTTGATCCTAAAATAAGTTTTTACAACTAAATTTAACAGTCTACCTTGGGATCTAAATGTTTCTACTTTTTGAACAAATGCTCTTTGATGTTTATCAAAGCCTTCAAGCTGAGAAACAGGGAAAGTGGTAGAAATGGTTGTCTCCAAATTATTTATATTTAGATGTTTCAGACATGTAGAAGAAAATATTTTCACTATAAACATACACATTTCACAGGGAACATTTATTATGTTTGCAAGTGGAGATTAAGTAATATATGCCTAAATTAAAAATATAAATTTAGTTAATTTGAAATTCTCCGTTACCTCTTTTATCAGAGAACTTCTTTTAAATATTAGAATATCATTATCAAAATTTAATCCTGCCCTGGCCGGTTTGGCTCAGCGGTTAGCGCGTCGGCCTGCGGTCCAGAGAGACCCGGGTTCGGTTCCCGCTAAGGGCACGTACTTCGGTTGCAGTTTGTCCCCGGCCCTGGTTGGTCGTGCGGGTGGCAGCCACTCGATGTGTCCCTTCACGTCGATGTTTCTCTCTCTCTCTCCCTTCCTCTCTCTCCCTCCCACTCTATCTGTACAAAGAATGGAAAAATATCCTCGGGTGAGGATAAAAAAAAAAAAAAAAAAAAACTTCATCCAATAGTTAACACTGTCATTAAAGAGAGATACAAGTTTTTCATTTTATATCCCTGGAGCCTCATACAGACTTTGGATCCTCATACATAATATACAATCAATACATTTCAAATCAGTGTATCTACCTTCTTATAACACAGTAAAATTTGCTTATAGAGAACTTATAATGCTGGCTTCTGGCTTTTAAAATATATTATCAATGAAAAATATGTATTTATAATTTTTATTATAAGTTTTTTATATAGGTTTGGTAGAAATACTTGCTTTCAGAGCTTGTAAATAGTAATTTTAGCAATAATCAAAGCAGCTCACTATCAGTCTATACACAGTCATTACTGACGCAACAAGTCTTTTTTAGGCAAAGCAAACACTATGTAACCATATTCGTTCCTATGAATCCTGTCTCTTCACTATAAATGTGTCATACTGATGCAAAAAGTGATATTTGGATGAACTGAACATGATTAGGATCAGCCACCTGATTATTTCAAATAACCAGGTTGTTTTATTTATAAATATATTTTGAACCCTCTATAATCATAAATAATGCATTCCAATTTTGTATGTTATACAATGCAGTTGTGCTTAAAAATGGGGGAAAAAAATGAAGCTTGATTTTTCTAAGCAAAATTTGGCAGTTGAAAACTATGACAAGAAGCTTGGTCACATTCAATCTCATTAATCATTCCGAAGATGAAATATTTTTGCATGAATTGATACAAATCTTCTGGTTCAGCAACAGGAATTGAAACTGAAAAGTGCTTGGGGCACAGTGTAAGTGTAATTTATATAATGAGGCTCTTGGCCAATGCATCCTTTCTTCCTCTTTCTGGTCTATTTACTCTCTTTGTCTCTGCAGTTATTAAACTGACATTCTTCAAATCTCTTCCCGCCAATGGAAGCTTCATTTCCCATTTCTTCTCATACACTGACCTATTTTCTTCATTTTAACTCCAACCTACAATTTCAAGGCTTTGTTAACTGTATTCTCAGCAACATTGGGCAGATTTCCTTTGAACATAAGTGAGTGTGATTGTCCTCTGATAGACTCTATACATTTTAGTGCAAAGTACTTGAGCCTGCTTCTTAGGCCATAAAGCACTTCCAGGAAAGAATGGGGAGATGAGGGAGAACCAAGCTTCTTGTAACACTCTTGAATGTCAGATAAATAATTGGGAGAAATGCTAAAGATGAATTTTTGGAAAGAGTATGTTTTAAAAAAAATGTGTTTCTTTGCACCTTGAAATATTCTTACTTGTGATCTAGGTTTTTTTATTCATTGGCAGTCCAAAATTTGATTGCTATTTGATATCTTACCATAAAATATACAAATCAGAATTTTCTGTTGCTTATATTTTGTCTGTTCTTAGTTGGAAAACTTATGTGAAAACTGTGGATTAGACTTGGTGGAGCATGTATACAGACCATGTGTTAGAGGGCTCACTTATCTCCTCACAATGAAAGAAAGCAATGGGGACCCAGTCATGGAGTGTTTATTAACATAAACTGAATAGAAACTTCTGGTTACTTCTTTTGTGTATCTCCTTCCAATAACATTCACTTATATTAAAAATGATTACAGTCCTGGCTGGTTTAGCTCAGCTGTTGGAGCGTTGGCCTGCAGACCAGAGAGTCCTGGGTTCGGTTCCTGCTAGGGGCACGTACCAAGAAAACGAAAAAAGATTATATATGGATCTTTTGATTTCAGTATGATATAAAATCAAATTGAGGTAGAATTAGGTGTCATTTTTTTGTATGCTTTAAAAATTAATAATTAATACTCGGCAACTTTCCAATATAATGTAAAAATTAAATTTTGGAAAAATGTTTTTATTCCTCACCTGAAGATATGTTTATTGATTTTTAGGGTTTTAGGGAAAGAAGAAGAAAAGAAGGAGAAGGAGAAAAAGAAGGAGAAGGAGGAGAAGAAAGAAGAAGGAAGAAGAAGGAAAAAGGAAGAAGGAGGAGAAGGAGAAGGAGAAGGAGGAGGAGGAGGAGGAGGAGGAGGAGGAGGAGGAGGAGGAGGAGAAGAAGAAGAAGAAGAAGAAGAAGAAGAAGAAGAAGAAGAAGAAGAAGAAGAAGAAGAAGAAGAAAGACATTGATGTGAGAGAGAATCATTGATTGGTTGCATCCCATACACTTAAAATCAAGCATACATGTTGGAGCTTTTAAGCACTGAAACATAGTCACAAATATACATCTAACACTTAAGTGTTATATGAGGAGTAATGTTCATAAAATACCCTGGGAAAGTTTATTTCTATTTATAAATATATGAGAAACACTATTCTAGCAAATTTTATCCTGAAGTAAAGGCAAAACTGTGAATAACTAAAGATTAATAGCAATGAGTCCAATTCAGTTCCCTCAGACCTTTGCTGAGTTCCATGACACACTCTGACTTTACTAACCCATGTAAAACATTGGGTTATGACAGGCCTCATCAAAATCAGATGATTCACTGAGAACAATTTTCTAAAGTAGAGGAGTTAAATCATAATATTAAAAAGTATTCTATAGTTAAAGAATTCACAACTCTCAAGTCTGGAGAATAAAACCAGATGATTTCATTTCAGAAATGAAAATATATAGTGAATTATAAAAATAGCATATGTTGTCATTGCTATTGTTAACACTATTAGTTTAATGTTAGAAATGTGTACAAATATACTCAATTTGCTAAGAACAAAAGAAAAGAAGAAGCACAACAACTAGCCCTGGTCCACATAAGATATTTTTTAAACAATATATGTGCCTTCAAACAAATAGTGTGAAGTTAATGACTTTGATGAGTTGGTCTCAAAACCACATCTGAATGCATAAAGCATGTGCCCACAGTGAGGGCTACCCCATCTTATTATTTTAAAGCATCTTCCCTTTTGCTTTTGTCCATCATAACAGAACAAATTTTTAATTAATAAATTGTTCCAAAGACTTTAAAAATCACAAAAATCTATTTATATGTCATTCACTGCAAAATGTTCTCCAATTTTGAGTCCATTTGAGGGATCACTCTTAATTATTTTTCTCTATATTTTTGTTATTAAATATTTATATCTCATAATTCTTTTCATATATGATCAATATATCACTATTTAAACTACCATTCATTTTTTTCACAAGATGCACCTTTTAATTTTTGTAAAAAAATCATTTAGAAAGACCAATACAGTTTTTTTTATTCATTTTCCTGTACAAAGAGTTTTATATTATTGGCCAATTTATGGCTATGATTTAATTATAACCTACCTGCTTCTTTCTTCAGTCTTTTTTTTTTTTTTTTTTTTTTTTTTTTAAATACAGCAAGCCTCTATCTTGACTTCAGGAATTGTGTTTGGATTTTCTTACCTTATTTTGCCATTTTCTAGTTCACATGTATACTCTCTTTCCCCTAAACTTTCTCTACTTCATCTATTTCCTAGCCTGAACAGACTCTACCCAACTACAGTCTTCTCTTGCTCACCAACCTGCTATAATTAAATTGACCACATCAAGTGCTTCTAATTTTTCCTTCATAAATATTCCTTTAATTTCTACTAAAATGGGTCTAATATTATCACTCCTTACCTGGATAAAACTCACCATTGACCAGTCCATCCTATTTAACTTTAACCTGTTCTCTTCACTAGACCCTTTATATCTGTGTCCAGACAAACATTTTGTTTTATTTTGCTGATGTAGCACAAAGCAGGTTTTCAGTTTTAGAGGCCTTTGTAGGCATATAGTTAAAATTTTAAAGTAATGTTTCAATGTATCCATTTTGGATTATACATTCTATGATATGAAGTTTACATTCACAGCACTGTTATAAAATTATTATAAAAGTTCTTCTATATAAATGTTAATGACCTTCTAAACTGTAAGTAAATAATAGCTAAAATAGTATCCAGTTTGTGAAACACTAACCTGTGAGGTAAATTCCATGATCCTTCAAATGATAGAAATGGCTTTTGATTATTTTTCTTCGGTAATAGGTTATTCTTACTTTTGGAATTTTCTTTTATTCTCAAAAATGTTATTGCCATGGACAATAATTTTGATTCATACTTTAAACCTTTTTTAAATTATTAAGTGTAAGATGACAAATGGCAGGTTGAACACATTCTTGATTCTTAGCTAGACCAGTGCAATTAAAATTTTTGGTTTTCTGTCAAATATTTTTTCTGATATTTAAATTAACAGAATTTCTGAGAAAATAATTCTTAACAGATTATTACTTATTACCTCTTAATATCTATTTATTATAATCAGAATATCAAGGTTGCTGATAACAGGACTTTAGGTTTAGAGGAGGCTTAAGTCAATACACAAGATAGTAATTAATATTTCTGGGTAAGCTTTGAGAGAAAAGATAGTCTTATTATATCACAATTGCTTGACAAATGTCATTACTAATAGTATTGGAATAAAATTTATTATCACTGTCACATCTATTTTCTTTATCAATCTTTATTTTCCAAACATGTTGAATAATGTATTAAATATTTGTGCAAGCCATGTTGCTGTTTTAATGCAGAAGTTGGTAAACTTTTTCTGTAAATAGACAACCAGTAAATGATTTTAGCTTTGTGGGCCATGAGGTGCTTATTGCAACTACTCATGTATGTGGCAATTATCACAAAAACACCCGTTGACAATTCATAAACAAATGGATGAGGCTGTGTTCCATTAAAACTTTATTTATAAAACTAGGCAGTGGTCCAAATTTAGCCCACAAGCCACAGAAACCAATACCTACTCAAAGGGAAAGCATATATGAATGTATTGACTATTTTAATAGAGTGTTAAGCCTTGGCTCAATGGCTAAGTTGGTTGAAGCATCATCCTGTACACCAAAAGTTGTGGGTTCAATTTCAGTCAGGACACATACCTAGGTTACTAGTTTGGTCCCCAGTTGGGACAGAAGAAACAACTGATTGATGTCAGATGTCTCTCCCTTCCTTTCTCTCTAAAAAAATCATTAAACATATCCTTAGATGAGGATTTAAAAAAATGAGTGTTAGACAGATATGAGTCTAATGTCTATTGTCATAGAGCACTGAGTTAGAAAGGCAAGTAAGAACGAACATCGTGCTAATAAGAGGTGTGAGAATCTAACACATTTCCTTCCCGTGGTGCAGAAGTTGAGAAGAAATTAAGAAAAAGTTCAGAAGATGAAACATGGATTGGTCCTTGAGGAAAGAATATGATTATGTGTCTTTTCATTTCAGGCTTGATATGAAGAGAAAGACTGCCATTTTCAAATGTGCAACGGTGTGTACACACTGCAGGAAAGAGTTAACACAGCCGTCTTGAAGTTACTGTCTTCAAAAAGCCCATTTCAGGGTTGGTCCTTGGCAGGCTGTTGGGAATCTGGCTGTTTTAGCCAACCTGGGCATCTGAACACCTGCATCTCCTCTTGAAGTCTGACATTGCAATAGTTGTGGCAGACTGTTGCTCCTATGTGACCATTCCCCCCAAAAAACCTTGGAATTTGAGCATCAAGTAGGCTTTTCTGGACTGCACACACACTGGTGCATCTTGCTGTTAGACTGAGTTCATTTGGTGTGTGTAGTGGCAGAGGGTGTAGGGGGACATAGGATGTCTGGGCCTGGATTCCTCCAGACTCAGCCTAATCCATCTATTTCCCTGTCAATTGTATTAGTAAAATATAGCTGCGAGCACAACTTCCTCAGAATACTGAGAGTCCTTCCAGCAACACATGTTCTTAGGACCTCTAAAACACACACACACACACACACACACACACACACACACACAACTTATCCCAATGACTTCAAAAACAAGTAGATACTTTCTATTCTGTTCTCTCCTATTATATTTTTCCATTCCATTTCTTTTTATTCTATAACATTGGCTTCTAATTTGTTTAATTTAATGCAATCAATTACATCATATTTAAAATAGAAGCAATTTGTATCCTACTTTATGATTTCCTGATCCACTAATGTGACACTGTTCTTGGTGCCCTACTGAGCTGTCATCCTAACCCATCTACCTCATGTCTTTCACTCATTTGCAAAAAATCATACAGAATCATTCTGTTGTAACATGTCAGTGAGATGATCAGAGACACACAGCCAAATTGTAAAGGAGCACTTTATTCACCAGCAGGCTGTGGGGGGGGGAAGTACAGCTTCCCCAAATCCTCAGCCCAGCCTTCTTTGTTCTCTGGCTTATATAGGCACCCGCTAAAATTACAAAAACTATATTTAAAAAAAAAACCTACATTCTTCTCGGCTCTGCTTAATTGATGCCGGCGCTGATATAGACTGCTCCAGGGGCAGGGAGATTCTGTTGCAGGGGTCAGGGCAATCATTAATCACTTTCTTTTTATGGTCCCTCCAACTTTCCCAAGGCCATAATTAACCCCTTATCTTTATTGTTTCTCTGGGTGTCAGTCCCAGGTTTTTTAGAAAACTGCTTGGGTGTTTATGTGCAGGAATAACTGAGCAGAATAGAATTTGATTTTTAAAATAGTTCAGTTCAGCCCTGGCTGGTTTGGCTCAGCAGATGGAGCATCGGCCTGCAGACCAGGGAGTCCTGGGTTTGGTTACCCCTAGGGGCATGTACCAAAAAAATAAAAATTAAAAAAAATTAAATAAATAGCCCAGTTTAATTCCTTCAAATGATTTTAGTGTTTATTTATGACAAGAAAGACATACAGCAATAGCATGTCAGTCATCCATTGCTGTGTAATAAATTATCTCAAAACATATGGGCTTAAAACAACAGAAATTTATAATTTCATAATTTCTATGGGTACTGCTGCTTCAGGGTCTCTCATTAGGCTGCCATCAAGTTTTCGCTGTGACTACAGACATTTTAAGGCCCAACTGGGAAATTCGCATCCAAGTTCACACACATAGCTGTTGGTGGATCCTCATTCACTATTGTTCAGTCAACAGTACCTGCTACCTGAGCACCTCCCTCGACCAATTTGCCACATGGCAGCAGGAGAGCAAAAGGAGACAAGCAAGATGAAAACCAAAGTTATTTTTGTAACCTAATCTACATGGTATACCAACTCTTCTTCTGTATTGTATTAATTGGAAACTAGTCTGTAAATTCAGCCACAGGAATGAGATGTAAATTCCAGGAATGGGAATTACCCAAGGGCATAAACACCAGGAGGCACGTGTCACTGAGGCCAACATAGAGTCAGCCTACCACAACACAAACAAAAAACTGTTTTTTACTGTTTTAGCTTATATGTTTTATACACACACACACACACACACACACACACACATACACACACATTTCTCTTTTGAGGAAGGCTATACTATTATTTATTTTATTTTATTTTATTTTTTTACTAATAAACTGTATACTTTATTTATTTAATTTTATTTTTGTTACAGATGTTTCTCCATTTTTACCCCATTGACACCCTCCTCCCCATCCCCCCCTCCCCGTCCCCAGCTTTGTTGTCCATGTCCATTGGTTATGCATACATGCATATAAGTTCTGTGGTTTATCTCTTCCCACCCCGCACCACCACCTCTTCTGAGGGTTGTCAGTCTGTACCCTACTTCAGTGTTTCTGGGTCTACCCTATTCCTCAGACTGTTATATTCATTATATTCCATATATAAGTGAGATCATGTGAAATTTGTCTTTTTCTGCTTGGCTTGTTTCACTTAGGATAATACTTTTCAGGTCCCTCCATGTGGTCTCAAAGGATAAGAGATCTTTCTTTCTTACAGCTGCATATTACTCCATTGTGTATACTATTATTTTTATAGATAAGAAAAAAAAAAAAAAAGTGAGGTTAAGTTCATCCTATCAGAACTAGAATTTCAACCCAGAGAGTCTGGTTATAAAGTCCACACTTGTAATTTCATCATGCCTCCCTACGTGATTTAAACACAGAAGTAAGCATTTACCATTTCATAAAATTCTTTTAATAAACCCTTTCTTATAAAACACAAATAAAGCATCATGTCTTCAGCACATATTTTAGGTAATCAATAAACAACTGTTTGATGAAAAAATGAAAATCACAGTTTATTTAGAAATTCATGGAATAGCCTAAATTTTTATTAAAAAGGTCATAAATTTAAGCCTCTGCTTTTTATATAAGAGTGAGAAAACAGGAAGAAGACAAAAAAAATAATTACATAACAAGTGAAAGAGAGATGAATGAAAAAATGGTGAAAGAAAGAAAGACAAAAGAAAAACGAAACTCTAGGAAGTTTTACTTTCAATGTGATATCACACTTAAGGAATCAGGATGGATTTTCAAGCAAGTTGTATATAACATGGTGTAGAGTTAAAGCACAGCACAGTAAAACACTTTGAAGATTAACAATTAAAGTGATATATCTATATAGTATGCAACAAAAGTTTGTACCATAATATATAATTGTACATACCAGGATAACAATATTTGTAAACACAAATTAATCATCTTGGTAGTTTAAAAATATAGTAATGGATTTCTCTCTCCCTCTTTCTCTCTCTATAAAATCCATAAAGAAGATGGTGGCTGTGGGCAGGACTGGAAGGAGGGTGAGTGTGTGAGAGAGTGAGCTAGTGTGTGAGAGAGTGTGAGTGGACATGAAAGTGGGTGACCAAACCCCAGCAGTTCAGAGACACGGAGCAGAAGGTTCTCGTGCTGTGGACGGAGCAGCCGGCTACCATCAGCGGATCTTCAGGGAGTTTGTCCCTGCGCCACCAGGAGGTCCCACCATTTTGGAAGATCCCGGGTCTTCCCTGGGAGGAGGCAGTGGGAGCAGCTAGGGTCCAGCAACCTGAGCTCATCAGCGCACCTGGCACCAATGGACCAGTGGAATCTCGGTGTCAACACAGACAGGTGCACAGTAGTGGAGCTCCCAAGGTGCTGGTCTCAGAAGCCACAGACAGCCCGGAGCCCAGCACCATCCCCCATAGTAGCAGCCCTATCAGAGTAGAGATATACCCCCAGCAACAGAGGTTGGGGAGCAGACATCCATCCCCAGGCAATAGAAGCACAGACCAGCAGCTGAGACTCATCCCCAAAAACTACAGCAAAAGCTGAGCAGGATTTGAGCCCCATAGGGCAACAGCACTCCCCAGCCACCAGCGGCGGGACCTGGGGATCCACAGAGGCCTGTTTAGTCTAGCAGCTCACAAGAGCAGTGGGAAGCCTGAACCTCAGAGGGACTGGTGCAATCCAGCTGCCTGTAGGTCCGCTGGGGTACTGGGGCACCAGAGAAGCCTGTGCGACCTAGCAGCCCACAAGAGCGGTAGGAAGCCAGAGCCCTAGAGGAACTGGTGCCATCCAGCTGCCTGCTCGCAGGACCTGCAGGGTGCAGGGGCACCAGAGAGGCCTCTGCGACCCAATAGCCCACAAGAGAGGTGGGAATCCAGAGCCCAAGAGGGACAAGTGCGATCCAGCTGCCAGCCCATGTGACCTGCAGGGTGCTGGGACACTAGAGAGGCCTGTACAACCCAACAGGGTCTGTGCAATCCACTGATCCACAGGACCTACACGGTGCTGAAGTACCAGATAGATCTGCATGACCCAGCAGGGACCTTGCCTTCCAGTTAACCGCTGGACCTGTGGAGTGTGGGGGCACCAGAGAGGCCTGTGCAACCCAGCTGCACACAAGATAGGCTTAGAGGATATGAAAATGGAGGCAGAGTGAATGGAAGCTACACAGACAATCTCCCAGGACCAAATGGGAATTACAACTAAAATAAAGACAAATCCTTGGAAAAAAGGTAACAGAAAAGCAGAAGGACAGGACCATATAACCAGGGACACTGGTAGGATCTGTGGAGGCATGAGAAGTTGGCGGGCTGGGAGCCCATGGTAAGTAGCAGTCTTAGCTGTGAGCAGCACCCTTGGGGAATAAAGACCAAGCCCACTCCACAGCTCAGAGAGCCAGGACAGAGTGCTAAAATAGCCACAGCCACTCACCTGGGGACTCTGGCAGAGGGAGGGTAGACTGGGCTGGAATTCTGTGGAGACACCCAAAATTTGGAGGGCACTCAGAGTTTTTGCTGAATGGCAGCCACAAAGGATGGTGGCCAGTGCACCCCTTCCCCTAGCTGTGGAGAAAAGCAGCACCCCCCCCCCCCCCGAAGATTCAGCCTTTTACAGGTGAGGCAAAGAAATATAAATTGAGGCTCATTAACAACCAGCATCTATCCCATCCTTTGGAAATCCTCTTATGCAGAACACCAGGACTACATTCCAAGGCACTAAGAAACAGACTACAAGCCACCAA
This sequence comes from Molossus molossus, assembly GCF_014108415.1. Classification (NCBI taxonomy): domain Eukaryota; kingdom Metazoa; phylum Chordata; class Mammalia; order Chiroptera; family Molossidae; genus Molossus; species Molossus molossus. Next base: position 22,044,457 of record NW_023425366.1, on the reverse strand, counting down.
GAAAAAGCTAGAGGATAAATGAACATTTCCTGGGCTTGTAAATCTACCCAAGAAAGTAAGAACTTGACAGTGGTGTTTAACGTGGGCCCACCCAGGTTCATCCAAACTTAGTAGAGGGAGCCACAAATAGCAGAACACCAACAACCACAGGGAAAATTTGGCAGGCTTCAAAACCCACTGAGATAGCCAAAATGGTGAAACAAAGAAACAAATCCCAAATGAAAGAACAAGAGAACTCTATCGAAGATGAGATAAATGAAATGCAGTTAAGCAAATTATCAGAGGTAGAGTTCAGAGCCATGATCTTGAGGAAGCTCAACAGCATGAGTAAGGGCATCAGCACCATGAGTAAAGATATAAAAACCCTGAAAACCAACCAAGTGAAAGTGAAGAATGACATACCAGAAATAAAGAAGACATTGGAAGGAAAAACCAGCAGAGTAGAGGAAGCTCATGACTAAATCAGTGAATTAGGAGACAGGGTAGAAAAAAATCAACCAATCAGAAAACCAAAAGGAAAAAACAATTAAAAAACAGGAAGATACCTTAAGAGAACTGAGGGACTTGGAAACATAATAACATTCGCCTCATAGGAGTCCCTGAAGGAAGAAAATGGGCAAGGGTTAGAGCACATATTTGAAGAAATAGTGAAAACTTTCCTAACTTGGTGAAGGAAGAAGGCATTCAAGTTCAAGAAGCTCAGAGAGCCCCAAGTAAGAAGAACACAAACAGGCCCACTCCAAGACACATAGTAATTAAAATGCCAAAAACTAAAGACAAAGAGAGAATCCTAAAAGCAGCAAGAGATAAGCAACAGGTTACCTACAAAGGAAACTCCATAAGGCTCTCAGCTGATTTCTCAACAGAAACACTACAGGCCAGAAGGGAGTGGCATGAAGTAATCAAGGTCATGAAAAACAAGGATCTGTATCCAAGATTACTCTAACCACCAAAGCTATCATTCAAAATAGAAGGTCAAATAAAGAGCTTCCCAGACCAAACAAACAAACAAAAATAAACAAAGCTAAGGGAATATATTGACACCAAACCAGCATTGTAAGATATGCTAAACAGACTGCTGTAATTAGTAGAAGAAATAAGAAGAAAAATAGAACCACATTAAACAAAAATGGCAATAAATAATTACACATCAATTATCACCTTAAATGTGAATGGTTTGAATGCTCCGATAAAAAGACACAGAGTAGCTAACTAGATAAGAAAGCATGACTCACATATATGTTGTTTACAAGAGACCCACCTCACAACAAAAGACTCACATAGGTTGAAAGTGACAGGATGGAAAAAAATCTTTCAAGCAAATGGAAAGAAAAAAATAGCTGGGATAGCAATATTCATATCTGATAAAGTAGATTTCAAAATGAAGACCATAACTAGAGACAAAGAAGGCCACTACATAACATTGAAAGGATCTATCCAACAGGAAGATATAACCTTGGTAAACATATGCACCCAATATAGGAGTACAAACATATATCAAAAATCTTCGGGAGGACTTCCAAGGAGAAATCAACAGAAATACAACCATAGCAGGGGACTTCATCACCACGTTGACATTACTGGATAGATCTTCTAGACAAAAAAATAACAAGGAAACACGGACTCTAACACAGCACAAGATCAAATGGATTTCATAGGTATCTACAGAGAATTACACCAAAAAACTGCAGAATTCACATTCTTATCAAGTGCACATGGGACATTCTCAAAGATAGACCACATGTTATGACACAGACTAAGTCTCTACAAGTTCAAGAAGATCGAAATCATATCAAGCATCTTCTCAGATCATAATGGTATGCAACTAGAAATCAATTGCAACAAGAACATGCAAAGACATTTGAAGACATGGAGGCTAAATAGCATGTTATTGAATAATGAATGGGTTACCATGGAGACAGCAAAAGCTGTCCTGAGGGGAAATTCATAGCACTATAGGCCTACCTCGAGAAGCAAGAAAAATGTCTAATGGACTATTTAACCTCACAACTTAAAGAACTAGAAAGCAAACAAAAAGAAAATGCCAGAGAAAATAGAAGGAAGGAAATAGTAAAGATCAGAACAGAAATAAATGACATGGAGACCAAAAAAACAATTCAAAGGATCAATGAAACAAAGAGCTGGTTTTTTGAAAAGACAAACAAAATTGATGGACCCTTAGCTACACTCACCCAGAAACAAAGAGAGAGTACCCAAATACACAAAATTAGAAATGAAAGAGTAGAAAAGAGCAGAAATACAAAGGATTATTGACAAGTGTTATGAACAATTATATGGCAACAAATTTGACAATCTAAGTGAAATGGACAAATTTCTAGAAATACATAGTCTCCCAAAACTGAACTGGGAAGAGATAGAAACCTTGAATAGACCAATAAAAACAAAAGAACTTGAAGATGTAATCAAGACTCTCCCAGCAAACAAAAGCCCAGGCCCGGACAGCTTCACAGGGGAATTTTACTGAACATTCAAAGAAGAACTAATACCCATTCTCCTCAAACTATTTCAAAAAATTCAAGAAGACGGAAGATTTCCAAACTCGTTTTATGAGGCCTGCATAATTCTAATTCTAAAACCAGAAAAAGACACTACAAAGAAAGAAAACTACAGGCCAATATCTCTGATAAACATAGATGGTAAAATCCTGAACAAAATACTAGCACATCAAATCCTGCAATACATCAAAAAAATTATCCACTATGACCAAGTGGGATTCATCCCAGGGATGCAAGGCTGGTAAAATATTCGTAAATCAATAAATGTGATACACCACATAAACCAAATGAAAGATAAAAATCATATCAATAGACACTGAAAAAGCATTTGACAAAATCTAGCACACATTTCTAATAAAAATTTTCAGCAATCTGGGAATAGAGGGATCATATCTCAACATAGCAAAGGCCATATATGAAAGACCAACAGCCAACATCATATTCAATGGGCAAAAGCTAAAAGCATTTCCCTTAAGAAGTGTAACAAGACAAGGATGCCCACTATCTCCACTCTTATTTAACATAGTACTGGAAGTCTTAGCCACAGCAATCAGATATGAACTAAAAATAAAGGGATCCAAATTGGAAAGGAGGAAGTAAAACTGTCATTATTCGCAGATGACATGATACTATACATAGAAAACCCCAAAGATTCCATCAAAAATTTACTAGACTTACTAAATGAATTTGGCAAAGTAGCAGGATACAAAATTAACGTCAAGAAATCGACAGCATTCTTATACACGAATGATGAACTCACAAAAAGAGAAACTAAAGAAACAATCCCATTTACCATCGTGCCAAAAAAAATTTAGAGACCTAGGAATAAACTTAACCAAAGAAATAAAGGACATATTTGCTGAAAACTACAGGTCATTGAAAAAAGAAATAGAGGAAGGTGTAAAAAAGTGAAAGCATATACCTTTTTCATGGATTGGAAGAATTATTATGATTAAAATGTCCATACTACCCAAAGCAGTCTATAGATTCAATGCAATCCCCATCAAAATACCAATGGCATACTTCATAGAACTAGAACAAATACTTCAAAAGTTTATATGGAACCAAAAAGACCCCAAATTGCCTTAGCAATCTTGAAAAAGAAAAACAAAGTTGGAGGAATCACATTACCAGATTTCAGGTTATACTACAAAGACACTGTAATCAAAACAGCCTCTTACTGGAACAAGAACAGGCATATAGACCAGTGGAACAGAATAGAGAACCCAGAAACAGACCCAAGGCAATATGCTCAATTAATATTTGACATAGGAGACAAGAGCATACAGTGGAGTAAAGACAGCCTCTTTAATAAATGGTGTTGGGAAAATTGGACAGCTACATGAAAAAAAAAAAAAAATGAAACTAGACCATCAACTTACACCATACAAAAGAATAAACTCAAAATGGATAAAAGATTTAAATGTGACTCATGAATCCATAAAAATCCTAGAAGGAAATGTAGGCAACAAAATTTCAGACATCATATGCAGCAGAATTTTCACTGATACATCACCTAAGGCAACAGAAACAAAGGAAAAAATGAACACATGGGAATATATCAAACTCAAAATCTTCTGCACAGCAAAAGAAACAACCACCAAAATGAAAAGGCAACCCACTCTATAGTAGAGCATAATTGCCAACGACACATCAGATAAGGGCTTAATTTCTAAAATATATAGAGTGCTTATACAACTCAACAAAAGGAAGACAAAGAATCCAATTAAAAAATGGGCAAAGGAACTAGACTCCTCTCCAAACAGGACATACAAATGACTAAGAGACATATGAAGAAATGCTCAACATCACTAATCATCAGAGAGATGCAAATTTAAAGAACTATGAGGTATCACCTCACACCTGTCAGAATGGCTGCCATCAACAAATCGTCAAACAATGTGTTGGCAAGGTTGTAAAGAAAAGGGGACTCTAGTACACTGCTGGTGTGAATGTAGACTGGTGCAGCCACTATGGAAAACTATATGGTGTTACCTCAAAAAATTAAAAATTGAACTTCCATTTGACCCAGTGATCTCACTTCTAGGAATATACCCTATGAAGTCTGAAACACCAATCAGAAAGAATATATGTACCCCCATGTTCATAGCAGCACTATTTACAATAGCTAAGATCTGGAAACCACCCAAGTGTCTATCAGTAGATGAGTGGATTAAAAAGCTGTGGTACAGAGGGATCTAGAAAATGGCGGCGAAGTGAATGGAGCAACACAGACCATCTCCCAAGACCAAACTGGATTTACAACGAAAATAAAGGCAAATCATCAGGAAAGGGCAGCCAAAAGACACCTTGGAGGGCCACTTAACCAGAAACACCCACTCAATCCTGGTAGGCTTGCGAGGATGCGAGAGGGGACCCAGAGTCCAGGGTCCGCAGCGGCCTGGGCAGGGGCCAGGGAACTCGGCTGGAAGTTACTGCTACCACCTCCCTTCCCACCCTGCACGGGCCCTGGGAACTCTGTAGCCTGCTAAACTCTCCGCTGGAGCCGCACAGATTCGCGGGCCTCAGGGAACTCGAACTCGGCGGGAGGAGGGAACTTGGCGGGAAGTTAATCCTACCGCCTCCCTTGCCACCCTGCACGGGCCCTGGGAACTCTGTAGCCTGCTAAGCTCTCGGCTGGAGCCACACAGACTCCCGGAGAACAGGGGACTTGGCGGGATTCTGCTACCAAGGCTGAGTCCTGCGAATTCTGCGTGTTAAGCCCTCTGCGGGCGCCGCGCGGACTCCCATGGACCAGGGGACTGTGCAAGATGATACTGCCACCTCTGCAGTGTCCCGCTACCTCGGCTCAGTCCTGGGGCTTCTGCTGAGTGCAACCCCCTCAGCTGGTGCCATACCTTGGCTGGAAGCAGTGCCCTCCGGTTAAAAGTCCCAGGAGGCTCCAGGACGCAGAGTCCGGACAGAGGCTAAATTGGCAGCAGCCACTCACCTTGGGCTCCGGCGGAGGGAAGGCAGACTGGACTGGAACTGTGTGGGGACACTCGGGTTTTGGAGGGTGCTAAGAGCTTTCACTGAGTGCAGCCACGCAGGACTGTGGTCATTTTACTTTTTCTCAGGGCCCTGGGGAGAGGCAGTGGCCCCTCCCTCAGAGATTCAACCCCACCTGGTGGCCATTGAAATGCTAATTGAGGCCCATTAACAACAACTAACACCTGCCTCACTCTCAGGAAATCCTCATACACTGAGCACCTGAGGGAGTTTTCCAGGCAACTCAGAAACCAAGGGTCTGCAGGTAACCTCTACTAATAGCCTCCAGGCAAAAAAAAAAAAAAAAAGCTAAAGGATAACTATTATTCCCTGGGCGTGCAACACTAACCAAAAAAGGCTAAGACTTGACTGTAGTGTTTAAAGTGGGTCCTCCCTGGTGCATCCAAACCCAGGAGAGGGAGCCACAAACAGCAGAACACCAACACCCACTGGGAAAAGTTGGCAGACTCCAAAGCCCACTGTGATAACCAAAATGGTGAGAAACAGAAACAAAAGCCAAATGAAAGAACAAGAGACCTCTACAGATGATGAAATAAATGAGGTGCAGTTAAGCAAGCTAACAGAACTAGAATTTAGAGCCATGATGTTGCGGAAGCTCAACAACATGTGTAAGGACATGAGCAACATGAGTAAAGACATAGAAATGTTGAAAATAAACCAGCTGGAAATGAAAAACCAACAGGAAGAAATGAAGAATGACATATCAGAAATGAAAAACACACTGGAAAGTCTAAAAAGCAGAGTAGGGGAAGCTGAGGACCGGATCAGTGAATTAGAAGACAGGCTAGAAGAAATCAACCAATCAGAAAACCAAAAGGAAAAAACGATTAAAAAACAGGAAGAGAGCTTAAGAGAACTGTGGGACAACTGGAAACGGAATAATATTTGTATCATAGGAGTCCCTGAAGAAGAAGAAAGTAAGCGAGGGCTAGAGAATATATTCAAAGAAATAGTGACAGAAAACTTCCCTAATTTGGTGAAGGAAGAAGGCATTCAAGTTCAAGAAGCTCAGAGAGCCCCAAGTAAGAAGAACCCAAACAGGCCCACACCAAGACACATAGTAATCAAACTGCCAAAAATTAAAGACAATGAGAGAATCCTAAAAGCAGCAAGAGATAAGCAACAGATTACCTACAAAGGACACCCCATAAGGCTCTCAGCTTACTTTTCACAAGAAACACTACAGGCTAGAAGGGAATGGCATGAAGTAATCAAGGTCATGAAAAACAAGGATCTGAATCCAAGACTACTCTACCCAGCAAGGCTATCATTCAAAATAGAAGGTCAAATAAAGAGCTTTTCAGACAAAAAAAGGCTAAGGGAATACATTTGCACCAAACCTGCACTGCAAGAAATGTTAAAAGGACTGCTGTAATTACCAGGAGAAATGGGAAGGAAAATAGAACCACACTGAACAAAAATGGCAATAAATAAGTACATATCAATAACCACCTTAAATGTAAATGGACTGAATGCTCCCATAAAAAGACACAGAGTAGCTGATTGGATAAGAAAGCATGACTCATCTATATGTTGTTTACAAGAGACCCACCTCACAACAAAAGACACATAAATTGAAAGTGAAGGGATGGAAAAAAATCTTTCAAGCAAATGGAAAAGAAAAAAAAGCTGGGGTAGCAATACTTATATCTGATAAAATAGACTTCAGATTTGATAAAAAATACTTATATCTGATAAAATAACTAGAGACAAAGAAGGCCACTACATAATATTGAAATAATCTATCCAATAGGAAGATATAACCTTGATAAACATATATGCACCCAATATACGAGCACCAAAATATATTAAAAAACTACTGGAGGACTTCAAAGGAGAAATCAATAGCAATACAATCATAGCAGGGGACTTCAACACCCCGCTCACATCACTGGATAGATCCTCTAGACAAAAAATTAGCAAGGAAACAGAGACTCTAAATGAAGCACTAGACCAAATGGATTTAATAAATATCTACAGAGAACTACACCCCAAAACTACAGAATTCACATTCCTCTCAAGTGCACATGGAACATTCTCAAAGATAGACCACATGTTAGGGCACAAACTAAGTCTCTACAAGGTCAAGAAGATTGAAATTATAACAAGCATCTTCTCAGACCACAATGGTATGAAACTAGAAATCAATTGCAAGAAGAACATACAAAGACATTTTAACACATGGAAGCTAAATAGAATGTTATTAAACAATGAATGGGTCACCGAGGAGATCAAGGAAGAAATCAAAAACTTCCTGGAAACCAATGAAAATGAGGACACAACAATACAAAATCTATGGGATGCAGCGAAAGCAGTTCTGAGAGGGAAGTTCATAGCACTACAGGCCTACCTCAAAAAAGAAGAAAAATCTCTAATAGACTACCTAAACTCACAACTTAAAGAACTAGAGAGTAAACAAAAAGAAAACCCCAGAGCAAGTAGAAGGAAGGAAATAGTAAGGATCAGAGCAGAAATAAATGACATAGAGACCAAAAAAACAATTCAGAGGATCAATAAAACAAAGAGCTGGTTTTTCAAAAAGATAAACAAGGTTGATGGACCCTTAGCTAGACTCACCAAGAAACAAAGAGAGAGAACCCAAATACATAAAATCAGAAATGAAAGAGGAGAGATAACAACTGACACCACAGAAATACAAAAAATTGTTAGCAACTACTATGAACAATTATACGGCAACAAATTCGAAAATGTAAGTGAAATGGACAAATTTCTAGAAACACATAGTCTCCAAAAACTGGATCAGGAAGAGATAGAAAACTTGAACAGAACAATAACAACAGAAGAAATTGAAGATGTAATCAAGACTCTTCCAGCAAACAAAAGCCCAGGCCCGGATGGCTTCACGGGGGAGTTTTACCAAACATTCAAAGAAGAACTAATACCCATTCTCCTCAAACTATTTCAACAAATTCAAGAAGAAGGAAGACTTCCAAACTCGTTTTATGAAGCCAGCATAATTCTAATTCCAAAACCAGAAAAAGACATAACAAAGAAAGAAAACTACAGGCCAATATCCCTGATGAACATAGATGCCAAAATCCTGAACAAAATACTAGCAAATCGAATCCAGCAATACACCAGAAAAATTATCCACCATGACCAAGTGGGATTCATCCCAGGGATGCAAGGCTGGTACAATATTTGCAAATCCATAAATGTGATACACCACATAAATGAAATGAAGAATAAAAACCACATGATAATATCAATAGATGCTGAAAAAGCCTTCGACAAAATCCAGCATCCATTTCTAATAAAAACGCTCAGCAGTGTGAGAATAGAGGGATCATATCTAGACATAATAATAGCCATGTATGAAAGACCTACAGCCAACATCATACTCAATGGGCAAAAACTAAAAGCATTTCCCTTAAGAACAGGAACAAGCCAACGATGCCCACTTTCGCCACTCCTATTTAACATAGTACTGGAAGTCTTAGCCACAGCAATCAGACAGGAAGAAAAAATAAAGGATCCAAATTGGAAAGGAGGAAGTGAAATTGTCATTATTTGCAGATGACATGATACTGTACATAGAAAACCCCAAAGACTCCACCAAAAGTTTACTAGACTTAATAATGAATTTGGCAAAGTAGCAGGATACAAAATTAACGTCAAGAAATCGATGGCATTCTTATACACCAATGATGAACTCACAGAAAGAGAAACTAAGCAAACAATCCCATTTACCATTGCGGCAAAAAAATTAAGATACCTAGGAATAAACTTAACCAAATAAATAAAGGACCTATTCACAGAAAACTACAGGTCTTTGAAAAAAGAGATAGAGCAAGATATAAAAAAGTGGAAGCACATACCCTGTTCATGGATTGGGAGAATTAACATCATTAAAATGTCCATATTACCCAAAGCAATATATAGATTCAATGCAATCCCCATCAAAATACCAATGGCATATTTCACAGAATTAGAACAATTACTTCAAAAGTTCATATGGAACCAAAAAAGGCCTCGAATAGCCACAGCAATCTTGAAAAGGAAGAACAAAGTTGGAGGGATCACAATACCAGATTTCAGGTTATACTACAAAGCCACTATAATCAAAACAGCCTGGTACTGGCACAAGAACAGGTATATAGACCAGTGGAACAGAACAGAGAACCCAGAAATGGACCCCGGGCAATATGCTCAATTAATATTTGACAAAGGTGGCAAGAGCATACAGTGGAGTAAGGACAGCCTCTTTAATAAATGGTGCTGGGAAAATTGGACAGCTACTTGCAGAAAAATGAAACTAGACCATCAACTTACACCCTACACCAAAATAAACTCAAAATGGATTAAAGACTTAAATGTAACTCATGAATCCATAAAAATCCTAGAGGAGACTGTGGGCAACAAAATCTCAGACTTCATATGCAGCAGAATTTTTACTGACACATCACCTAAGGCAATAGAAACAAAGGAGAAAATGAACACATGGGACTACATCAAACTCAAAAGCTTCTGCACAGCGAAAGATATAATCATCAAAACGGAAAGGCTACCCACTGTATGGGAGAGCATAATTGCCAATGATATATCAGATAAGGGGTTAATTTCCAATACATATAGAGTGCTCATACAACTCTACAAAAGGAAGACAAAGAATCCAATTAAAAAATGGGCAGAGGAACTAAATAGACACCTCTCCAAACAGGACATACAAATGACTAAGAGACATATGATGAAATGCTCAACATCACTAATCATCAGAGAGATGCAAGTCAAAACAACAATGAGGTATCACCTCACACCTGTCAGAATGGCCGCCATCAACAAATCATCAAACAACAAGTGTTGGTGAGGGTGTGGAGAAAAGGGGACTCTAGTACACTGCTGGTGGGAATGCAGACTGGTGCAGCCACTATGGAAAACAATATGGTGTCATCTCAAAAAATTAAAAATTGATCTTCCATTTGACCCAGTGATCCCACTTCTAGGAATATACCCTAAAAAGCATAAAACACCAATAAGAAAGAATATATATACCCCCATCTTTGGAGCAGCACTATTTACAATAGCTAAGATCTGGAAATAGCCTAAATGCCCATCAGTAGATGAATGGATCAAAAAGCTGTGGTACATGTACACAATGGAGTACTACGCAGCGGTAAGAAAGAAAGATCTCTTATCCTTTGAGACTACATGGAGGGACCTGGAAAGTATCATCCTAAGTGAAACAAGCCAAACAGAGAAAGACAAATTTCATATGATCTCACTGATTTGTGGAATATAATGAACATAACAGTTTGAGGAATGGGGTAGTCCCAGAGACGCGGAAGCGGGGTACAGACTGACAATCCCCTAAGGAGTGTGGAGGTGGGGGAGGGATGAACCACAGATCTTATACGCATGTATGCATGAACAGTGGACATGGACAACAATCTGGGGAAGGGGCAGGGGGGGGTGGGGGAGGGGGGATCAGTGGGGGGAAAAAAGGAGAATCATCTGTAACAAAAATTAATCAATAATAATAATAATAAAAAAGCTGTGGTACATATACACAATGGAATACTAAGCAGCTGTAGGAAAGAAAGATCACTTAGCCTTTGAGACGACATGGAGGGTCCTGGAAAGTATTATCCTAAGATAAACAAGCCAAACAGAGAAAACAAGTATCATATGATGTCACTTATTTGTGGAATATAATGGACATAACAGTCTGAGGAATTGGGTAGTCCCAGATACATGAAAGAGGGGTACAGACACAATCTCCAGAAGAGGGGGTGGGGGTAAGAGATAAACCACAGACTTATATGCATGTATGCATGAACAACGGACATGGGCAACAAAGCTGGGGACAGGGCAGGGAGGGAGGTAGATGGGGAAATCATTGGGGGAAAAGGAGAAACATCTGTAACAGAAATAAATTAAGTAATTAAAAATAAATAAATAAAAGTAAAAAAATAAATAAAATCAATAAAGAAAAAAATGTATTTAAGTAAATAAATAAGGGTGTGTAATAAAATATATTATCAGCATACTAATGTTAATATGAATATTTCTTTTTAGTTACAAGAGATAAATTTAGAGTTATTTTACTAAAGCCTGCAGGGTTCTGGAACATAGCAACTGATTGGATTTAATATATTTCTCACAAACGTGTTTCAGATGTATTAATTTCATGGTTGACACAACTTTTTGTAGGCTTTGTGATTTTATATCTGTGATTTACAATAGACTAGTTTTGTTGGATGATAAACTCTCAAATTGCAGAAATTTTAAAACTAAAAGATTTCTTTTTTAAATATAACTATAAGTTTGGTTGATAAAACATAAAATATGAACCTTTAAGTGAGTTCATTTTACCAATGATAATGTAACTATAATAGCTATATATTTATTTGTAAAAATAAAATATAAGTTGTCACTTTCAATTTTACTTTTCTCCCACATAGTAGACTTATTTTTAATAGAATAACCCCTCAGTCAGCAGAATACTCAAGTATTTGGTGATCCTTACCCTTTCTATCATATACAGACACAAACTGACATACAATAAATAGATGTTTGTTGGTAGAACAGCAGTTCCTGAAATTTTAACAAGCCCATAACATACAGAGGGAAAAACCTGCTTTAAAGTCAAGTGAGGATGTCACTTGTAAGAGGGATACGTCTTCCAAATAAACTAGTATGATGCTACAACTGTTGTAAAGTGAATGGTCAGTTAATTGAAAGAAGAAACAATGAATTCTGTTGGCAGTTGACATGTAGGAGAGGGTTAACTTTACGTTAAAAGAAAGAAAGAGAGAGAGAGAGAAGGAAGGAAAGAAGGAAGGAAGGAGGGAAGGAAGGAAGGAAGGAAGGAAGGAAGGAAGGAAGGAAGGAAGGAAGGAAGGAAGGAAGGAAGGAAGGAAGGAAGAAGAGGAAGCTTAGTTACATTGGTGGGAAGAAATAGCAATTAACAAAACAGATAATAGAATCAGTGATGGGTTAAAAATAAATTCAATAGTCTTATACTAATACTAACTAACAGTTCTTACAGTTCTCCAAGAGTATTCCACTTCCCAGCCTATAAATGGATTTGTCCTAATTAGTACTTACAAGTTAGGATCATAACCTAATGAATGAATCATGAAGCTTCCATTCTACCAAAGCTGTTTCAGGGCTGTGATCACCACACTTAAGACAGAATCTAGTACATAGTGATATGCTGCACATATTTTTTGAAAAAAGAATGTGATGTTTAAGATCCCTTTATAGAACTTATCTTGAGAATCTTCTCATTACTTTCAAGGATAGTACTGATTTACTGTGGCGGATAACCCCACTTTTGAGAATTTTAGCTTAAAAATATCCTTGTTATATAAACTAAGACTGGTCTTTAAAGAAAATCTATCCAGTCTGGCCGGTTTGGCTCAGTGGTTGAGCATTGACCCATGCAGCAAGAGGTCGCTGGTTCGATTCCCAGTCAGGACACATGCCCAGGTTGTGGGCCTGATCCCCAGTGGGGTCATGCAGGAAGTGGCCAATTAAAGTTCTCTCTCTTTCTCCCTCTCTCTTCCTCTCTCTCTGAAATCAATAAAGAAAAAAGAAAAAGAAGGAAAAAAAATCTATCCATTGGGTTCATGAATCCCTCTTTTGCATGGCAATCTTTTAAATATTTAAAGCAAGCTATTTTCAGGAAATGTTGCCGAGATAATAATTTATGATTTATCTGTACTATATTTCTGACCCCATGGACCCTACACCCCTTTCCACAATATTAGCCAGATTTTTGTGGGTAAGAAAGGTTGTGGGATCAAAGCAAATTTACCTGAAAATATTTTATCTTTTGTAAATACCTAAATGACTGAGCTGTCATGTGAAGTGTCAGAGCCCATGCCCCACCGCCTGAGGATGGACGATTGGAACTGGGCGGGACAATTGTCACAGACCCAGTGTGTTCTGTTCGACATGGGAAACAGTCACTTTTCTCAGTAACCATGCCAACTTCTCCAAAGAAAACAAGCATGACAATCATGAGAAACTAAATATAAGGAAGCTTTCACTCTAATAGATACCATGTAAGTGTCTCGACTTAAGTGATTCTGTAGAAGAGAAAGCTCCACTTATGCCCAAGATTAGTTTTCCTTCAGTCCTCTGGGATTGTGGCTATAGGTCTGAATTAACTTTACTCAAGGGACATAAGCAACTGTGAGTTACCACTACACACTTCATTTGGAGAAAAAAAAAAATAGCAATTACATTCTCCTTAAAATTTGTCGAAACTATAAGTCTAAGCTTAGTTTGATTCTCCTTCTTGCTTGTTAGTCTACAGAGCAAGATGAAATAGTCAAGAGCAGCCTGGCTGGTGTGACTCAGTGGTTGAGCATCAACCCGTGTACAAAGAGGTCACTGGTTCGACTCCCGAACAGGGCACATGCACAGGTTGTGGACCTAATTCAGTGGCGGGCATGCAGGAGGGAGCCAATCCATGTTTTTTTTCTCATTGCTGTTTCTATCTCTCTCTCCATTTCCCTTCCTTTCTCTCTAAAAATCAATAAAGAAAAATATTAAAAAAAAAGAAATAATTGAGAGCAGAAGGTCTAATGCCAGAAAGAAAATGGATTATAAGCCTATCATCTAGGAAACTATTCTTTACTTGAGTCTAAAATTTTACAGGTATAAAACAGAAAGAGTGGTGTCATTAGGTACTATTGGCATACAACCATAGGGTACCTACCACCAAAGAAGTGGAATATAGTTAAATAACAATACTGCCTGAGAGTCCAGTCTATTTGTAATGCTTTAGAACTGACAAATGAAAATTTCCTCTAATAAACATGCATTCCTTCAGGCAGGCAGGACTATATTAAGATATTTCATTAATTCTAGGATACCCCATTTTGTTTATATAATAACCTCTTTAAAACTGAGATGAATTTTCCAATCAATAGTATGTCAAAGTTACTTTTTAATCATATAAACAACAGTGGTACACATAGAAACACTTTTCGGAGATCAGGGTATCATGAATCAGGACTTTTAATATGTGGTTTAATGTCAAGTCTAAGAACCGTTAAGAGGATAAATGTATCAAGTTGCTTTCTTATTAAAATTTGGTATATCATGTATGCAATGGTAAAATATGTTGGCCAGAGAACAGAAATGCCTGGCCCATTATCAGTTTTAGTTTTAGTTATTTTTTGTTTGTTCTCCCCTCAGAACTATTGAACTGCCAAATGGGATAAAACCTAGCTTTGTGAAGTTGGCAAACCTGAATGAGATCAGAAAGGTATATCCATTGTTGTTGCACTAATCAAATCTGATCTCTGGCTGAGCATGCAGTCTGGAACCAGAAACTGGATTATCGGAGTAACTGTACTAGAGAGGACCCATGGCTGACAATCAAATAACTTCTGATGTCACCCACAGACATTTTATCATCATCACCTATCTGAGATTTTTTTTTTTGAGATAGAAGAAATAACTTCTGTAAAGCAGTTATAAAGTGTCAGTACCTAGGAGCCCTCAACAGCTTTAATTTCTCAAGTTCTCATTCTCTGAATTTATTCTAATTTTACCAACCACCTCAAAGTACAGTATCCAGAATTGACAAGACTCCTGCATGTCTATCACTTCTTCATTCTGGTTACTATATTTCTGTTCATGAAATATGAAATTCCATCAGCTCTGTTAGAACTACATCATACTATTGATTCATATTGATCTCACTGTCAAGTGAAACCCACAATCTCTTCTAAACACACTATTGTTAAGTGATCCTATTCTTTGTATAGTTAGCTTTTTGGACCAGGGAACAAGACCTTACATTTTCACTTTAAAATGCTTCTTAGATTTGGCCTTCACTCTTTGTTGTCCAAATATTGTAGATTCTCCATTCTGTAATGTAAAGCATGTACCAAGCTTTCCTGCTTTTTGTTATACTCAAATCTGGCAGTAATAGCTGCTTTATAGTTTTCAAGTTATAACTAGACTGGCTACAGTACTGAAATGGATGGGAATAAATTTAGATCCTGAAGGAATGTGCTAGAACCTTCTCTTTAGATTGACAGCATTTTATACTGTCCCTTTCCTGGTTATGAAACCACACCTTTATCATCCCATTGATGTGCCCTAGTCACCAAAACTTTATAGGTAATGCTTTGATCAAAATCAATCTACCACATTTCTTTTTTTTTTTTTTTTTTTTATCCTCACCCGAGGACATTTTTCGATATTTTGTTCAGATAGAGGGAGAGGGAGAGAGAGAAACATCGACGTGAAAGCGACACATCGAGTGGTTGCCACCCACACGACCCAACCAGGGCCGGGGACAAACTGCAACCGAGGTACGTGCCCTTAGCGGGAACCGAACCTGGGTCTCTCCGGACCGCAGGCCGACGCTCTAACCGCTGAGCCAAACCGGCCAGGGCTACCACATTTCTTTGATCAATTTGTCTAACATTGTTTAAAAAGAGGGCTAAACTGATATGACACAGTCTTTACAAAAAAGCTTGCTGAAGTCTAAGAAACACAATAATACCTGAACTCATTGTATGCTCTCACCCTGAAATACTTTTCTTGTACATTTCCAATTCCCATTTATGGACCCACCAAAAAGAAGCATCATCATTCCAGAAATTCCTCCCTCCTTTACAAGGATTATATCCTGGCAATACCTCTTCCTAACAACTTGTCCCCCTTACTAAAATATTTTTCCCAGTAGTAATAATGTATTGATTTTGACAATTTGTATTTATTATAAGAAATATCACACATTTTCTAGCCAGTCATAATGCCACCTGTGCTGCATCATTTAAATACTGTCACACCCGGCCTTTAGAGTGTCACATGAAAACACCTGGCCTTTTGAGCTCTAGTTGCTGTCTACCTCTCATGCTGGCTTTCCATGACCTCCCACAAGCCAAAATGACAACTGTACCAAACACTTGACGTGTCCCGGCAAGCTCCACTACTGTTCACGTGTCCTTGTTTTCACACGTGCCATTCCTTCTCCCTGAAAGCTTCCCCATCTGATCAATCTTTATTTTACACAGAAGCAATGGACAAGTAGATAAGAGACGATCGACCAGTTTTGTTAACAAGAAAAGAAACTTAGAGCATTAGAAAAGAGTCCCCTGGATTTTGAACGTCTTCCATGTCCACAGCTTCATCAGAATAAAGTAGTCAACACACTTCTGCATACAAGGTAACATGCTTTGTGTCATGTGACCTGTCAACTTGGCCCACAGTGTAACTGGAAGAGGGCCTGGGTCCTGGGTCAAATAGACCATCTTTAAGAAGAGGTCTGGTGTGAGAAAGATGCCCAACAATGAGCCCAAGAAGACCAATCATTATTTATGTTTTTAAAGTGAGTTTTGAAAATGTGATTTTAAAATGAAAGATTCAGAGAAAGGAACTAAGACTCACAGAAAATAGAAAAAATTGATGTAGGAAAATTATGTGGTAAACAGAAAAAATCATCCTCACACACATACATGTGCAAAGATGTCCACATCCTAATGTCCAGAGCCTGTGAATATGTCATCCTATATGGTAACTGGATTTTACATATGTGATTAAGATAAGGATCTCGAGATGATAGGGAGAGTATTCTGGTGGGCCCCATGTAATCACAAGAATTCTTATAAGAGGAGCCAGGGTGTCAACGTGAGAGAGAAGAAAGGAGGACTGGCCAGAGGGGCGTGATGAGCTTTGAGAATGGAGGAGAGGGCCGCAAGCCAAGGAATGCAGACGGCCTCCAGAAACGGAAAGGGCAAGGAAATACATTCTCCACTGGACCTCCAGGAGTAACAGAACTTGATTTCGATCTCTGACCTGCCAGAAGACTGGTACCTTGATTTTAGGACTTCTGACCACCAAAATATAAGATAATAAATATGTGCTGTGTTAAAGCCACTAAATCTGTGGTAATTTGTTACAGAAAGCAAAGAAAACTAATGTAAAAAGGGTCAAATTCCCCAACAACTCAGATTCAGCTTAATGTGAAAAATCAATAAACTGAGAAATTGAAAATTAGATATATAGATATATAAATATAGAGATATATAGATATCACCATCTCTGCAAGAATTTTTTTCCAAGTACACTTTAACAATTGCATGCAATCTTAATTTTCATTACCACATGAACTTTAGATTTAATTCTGAGGAAATACCCTTTTATATATCCAGTACCAACACATTTTATAGATTTCTATGTATATATTTATCTTTTTTATTATTTACTTTTTAGTTTTTTTATTGAATTTATTGGAGTGACATTGATTAATAAAATTATTAGGGTTCAGATGTACAATCTTATTTTTTTTAAATTACTTATTTTATTTAGATTGTCTTTCTTAAGTCCCCTACTTTTCCTTATGTCTTGAATACACATAAAATAGTCAGTGAGGAGACATTTCTTAGAAGAAAGATGTCTTAGAAAATAATATTTATTTAAAGCTGACCTTATATTTAATCCAACACTGCAAACAGTGAATAAAGAATGGAATTATTTACATTAGAAGGCCGGGATGTACCTAATGAGGAAACAGAAGACTATTCAGTGATACCCTAAAGGAAGTATGTACTTCTCATCTGGCAAGAAACCTTTGTTCTATATTTATTGACTTCTGGTTATAATAATGAAAGATTGCATAAGTGAAGTTAAGGATTTGATATATTCCCCTTGGAGGCAGACAAAACTAAGAAAGAAGTCACTGTTGAAATTTGAGAAGGAATTATTATTGGTATAGAAACAAGAAAATGCCTTCTGCCTTAAATATTAGAGGACTTGACGTTTTTTCCTCACAACTTTTATTTCCAAAAATTTTAATGGACTGTAATCTCTAATAAGAAATGAAAATATCTAGTCTGAAATTTTCAGTGATTTTTAGAAAATGCAGGTATTTATTCACTTATGTGTAAAATATATGAAATAACCGTCCTGGCTTATAGGTTGCTTTTGAGGAATAAATAATATAATGTGTTCTCTCAGTGCAGTGCTATGCACATTCTTATTTCAGTGTTATTTCTTATCGAATAGTGAACTTTCTTTCTCCAGCTTTATTTTATTCAAAAAGTGTTAGGAAAACTTATCACAAAAGAATTGACTTTCCTGGCCAGTGTGGCTCAGTTGGTTGGGTGTCATCCTGTGCACCAAAAGGTTGTTGATTGGATTCCCAGTCAGGGCACATGTCCAGGTTTCAGGCTCAATCGTCAGTAGGGGTGCAGGAGTCAGCTCATTGACATCACTCTCACGCTGATGTTTCTCTCTCCCTCTTCCTTCCTCTCTCTATAAAACTAATTTAAAAAAAATAGACTATTTTCACCCTCCTACTTTCACTTATTGTTGGTTCTAACTTTACACTTATGTATTCTTATCCTTTTCATCAAAAAATTCCACAGGTTTGCTCAGTTTATCTTAGTCCTGTCTTCTGTAAATAATCTCATTATAATGTCTTTTTCTTCCTCACTTTTGATCTAAATCTGACTACCTCAACTTGCTATTTCCTCCGAGGTCTACAATTTGATAACTAATTTGATGAAAATGCCACTGGCAAATATGTGCTACTTAACAAAAATTATAATAGTTTAAATATATTGATTTGTTAATTTATTGATGGACTGTCTAAAATACAAATTTATATATATGTACATATATACACATATATACGCATATATGTACATTATCATAGATAATTATATAATACATACAAGCACACTGATTTCAATTGCTATTATAAAACATGTTTCTGAATATAATATGGGATATATAATTTCAACCTAACAAGAATAACCTCAAAAGCATTTACAAGATAGTTCACTAAAAGATATATGTAAAAGTTAATTTTATATTATTGCACAGGTTGGTAGTTTCACATATATTATGTAAATATCTTTGTCTTAATATTAGAAAACCTTTCTCAAATCATTACATATAAGATGGTTACTAAATACTTTCTGCTTATTTTTTAGTTAAAAATTTCATGACAGTGATTAAACTGTCTATATATGTTGGGTTCACTGAATCAGTGCTTAACATTTTTCCTCTCTGTGTAGAAAATTATTTTGTAATGAGAATAGTTCTTAACATTTGATAAATTATTTTAAAAAAAGATCATGAAGTAAAAAATATTATAAAAAACATTACAAATTATATATGTTCTTCCCTAAAATTAATAGGGTAGTTCAGAAGTTGCTGATATAAAAGCATTGTAAATAATTTGAAATTTCTATCTTTATAGTATATAACACTTTCAATATCTATATTTTTAATATAAAAATGTCTTTGTATTAACTTGTTAGAGTTAATGGATTAGAAACTCATACATTAAATTGGGAAGAGAGGAATAGCTGTTAAACTTTTATTTTCCACCAGGGATGATGACATATTACAGTGGAGAAATTTCACAAGAAACACCATTTTTAAATACCTTTGCTTTTTGATTGAGTTATTGCAATTCCAGACAACTATCTTACTGAAATCTCCAACAGATAACTATATTCATTAATCACAGTGTACTCCCATTTCATTCATTTAATGAACATTTATTAAACACTTCGAGCAGTTATTTTATGCTAAGAAATATACATGTGTATATACTCATGTTTGGCATACTAGAATATATAGACATTTACAAAACATGAAACAACACATATACATATCAATAACAAAACTTCTGCTATCAGCATTTTATTCCTGGAAATATAGTAAAAATTGTATTAACAAGAAGACTACTTCATAATAAACGTATATTTATTGTTAGGAAATTTGCATGTAATTAAGTTTTAATTTATAATACTATTTAAAGGGTTTTTATTGTCAGATAGCACATCATTGGTAATTATACACTAATATAAATGTTAGGAGAGATGGAGAAATGGTTTGGGAGTCAGTGAAAAGGTAGTAGCAAATTCAGCTGGAAGGACTCAGGAATTCAGAGCTTCTTAGAAGCTATATTTGTGCTTTGTCAACTGCTTGTTATAAATACTATTATAAATACATTTTCAATTTTTGACCTGTATGTATTTTTTTGCTGTTACTTATAAGGGAAAACGATAGCAGCATCAACAATAGTAACAATAACAATCAATATACTATTGATCAAGCTAAATTTGAATTTCTTGATTAGAGAAATTTGTTTTGTTTCTTACTGTTTAGAAATGGTCAGAGTCAGGACTCTCTTGTTTTCAAACTTTATAGACATAGATGCAATACTAGTACATCAGAGGATTGGGCCCCGTGGGTAGTTCCTTAGGCCAAAGGAGTTTATTAACAATGCAGTCTTCATCACTTAAGCAAAATGCCAGGTTTTGGAAGCCATTTGAGATTTTGTATGAGCTATTCAGGTCATTAACTTTAAAAAAGAGATTCTTTTTTAAGTTGGTGAATATTTTATGTCCATTCTAGACTGCTTTCCAGTTCTCTTTGATTTGCTGTGGCTGGTGGGTTTATCTTCTTTTAACATTCTGCAGTGCTCTTAACATCCTGCTTCTATTTTTATTCTTAGCAAACAATATTTCACTTTCTGAGTAAAGTTTATAAATAGAACTACCTTCCCCAGTATTCACTACATATATATATATATATATATATATATATATATATATATATATATCTTATCTTATCTACAAAATTTGTTTAATAAGAAAAATACCTAGGATTCTAAAAGTTATTTCTGCCTTCAAAAAGAGGGATGTTTCAAGTAATAACGTTTGGTGGCAGTTTTGGTTTTTTTTTCCCCATGAATATGTTTTGAAGGCAGGGCAGTTGTGAAAGATATGGAAAAGTGAGACCCATATTAACTTTTAATTTTATTACAACTTTAAATATTCATCACTTGTTTAGATTTACCTGTATATTTATCAGTTTTACTTACAAGGCATCTTTGATTCTTTAGCCTTTCTTTAGCATTAATTTTTTAATAATTCAGAAACATATTCCTTACAAATGTCTTTCTTGAAGGTCAATTATAACTTTGCTCAGAATTTTATTCACCATCACTTTTAAAATAATTATTTATCTATAAATATGAACCTTTTGACAATTCTCAGATTCCACAGATAGTTTTGATTGACTCCTGTCCCAGTTGCTGCTGTTGAGAATATTGCTGTCATTCTTGTTGTACTTTGTATGTTACTTGTTATTATTATTTACTATCTGGTTATTTTGATGTTCTCTCTTTGTGTTATTCTGCAGCCTCATTAATATGTTTAGATGTGAATTCACCTTAATTCATTTTGATTGGTCTATTTTAAAAATGATTCCTAAGAAATTATTATTCATTTACTCTATCCATCTATTATTTGCTTGAAATTTTTATTCTATAATTTCTATTAAATATATGTATACATTTAACTCTATGCTTAGTATTGCTTATATTTTCCATCTTTTTTTTATCCTCACCCGAGGACATTTTTTTATATTTTGTTTAGATAGAGTGGGAGGGACAGAGAAACATTGATGTAAAAGGGACACATCGAGTAGTTGCCACCCACACTACCCAACCAAGGCCGGGGACAAACTGTAACCAAGGTACGCGCCCCTAGTGGGAACCAAACCAGGTCTCTCTGGACCTCAGGACGATACTCTAACAGCTGAGCCAAACCGGCCAGGGCTATTATTCATGTTTTAATCTTGCTAGACTGCATGATGTTATATCCAAGATTTATTTCTTCTAATTCAGTACTCTATTCACCTATATCTAATTGTATTAGTCAAGCTGACCATTAAATTCTAATTCCAAAGAGTCTGTTATTGTTTCAAGTGGTTTTCTTTTCATAAAATATTAGGTTATTTCTATTATTGAGTCATGGACTACCCATCACCATATTTTTGTCCTATACTTGTGAGTTTGTCAATTTAAGTTATGAGGCAATATTTAGACAGATTTAATATGAGAGCAACCCCTAGATAACAAGTTTAGGCTGTGTTTTCAGAGTGCATTTTCATTTCTTTCTACCAGGCATCTCACAAATATAATCAATTTTGTATTAATTTCATATCTTGGTGGCTACCAGACCCAGTAAGTGGTGTAAATTAGAATCCTAAACATGCTCTGCTGGTGTAGCTCAGTGGATTGAGCATCATCCCATAGGCTGAGAAGTCCTGATTAAATTCTCAGTCAGAGCATATGCCCAGGTTTATGGAGGGCATGCAATAGGAAGCCATCCAATGTTTCTCTGTCACGTTGGTATTTCTATCTCTCTCTCCCTTCTTCTCTCTCTAAAAAAGCAATAAGGACATATTTTAAAAAGAATCCAAAAACAGAACAAACACAAATCTATTGTCCAAGTTCTTAAGATAAGCATTTGTTTTTTCTAAGCAAAGTCTATGGAAAGCAGAGTTTGGACTTTATAGTAAAGGGTACATTTTAAAAATTCATTTCTGGTCCATGGTTTCATTCAATTTTCCAGCTGCTTCAAGGCTACAAATTTGTCTATATCTTGCATTTGAAACTAATAATAATAAAAAAAAAGATCCAAGATTCTGGCCTTAAGTAGACATTAAATTCCAAGTCTCTAGGTTTCAAAGATCAGCATGCATGCTGATACAGGGAAAGTGGTTTGTTCAAGTGCCAGTAACTTGAGGAGATGGGTGACTCTCATGGCAAAGCCCATTGTAACAGTGGGAATTTGTAACCCACCCACTATTCTTTTGACATTGTTTCTATAAATGTTGACTCTGATGCATATAATATGTAGGTTGTAGATAAACAGCATGTTTGTATAAGAATCCTAGGAACTAACTTCAGAAGATCCAGACTCTGACCTTCAGTCATCCCAGTTCCAGTACATTTGTTGATCTTCAAACATAAAACTGAGATGATAAAGACCAGGATGATGCACACTAGACTTACACTTGACCGATTTCAAGTTCCCTATTGGAGTGGATTGTGCTGCCCTGCACACAGATAACTTTTTAACCCTCTCCCCTTGATTTCTTTGTTCTACTTTCCCTCTCCCTCTTTATAAAATCCTCTGCTTGTACTGAGATGTTGAGATGGGCTTTGTGACAAGAGTCCCCCATTTCCTCAGGTTACTGGCACTTGAATAAACCACTTTGATTTTACCAGCACCAGTCTCATGAGTTTGGCTTTTGTGGCCATTAAATCTTGGTAAGGGTTACATTATCACCTTTCGTGGTTTTTATCAATGGGGAAATATTTTGTCCCTTAAGTTTTTCTCTGCACCCAAAATATTACCTTGTGTTAAATGATTACATTTATAAAGTTTCTATCAGGTGTTATTTTAAGTTATTTAGTCTACCACATTTTCAGTAATAAAAGTTACAATTTTATCTAAAAAATAAATTTGAAAAATTTTATTTTTTTAAACTATGCTTGAGAATGTGGATGGCCTACTAATGATTAAAATAGGCATTATAAGTTCAGTAAAAGCTCCAAAAAATTGATAAGGATTTTTTGTCTTTTTACTACTGCAAATACTCTACAGTAGCTAAGACTAGAAGGATTAGAGATAGTAAAAATTTCTTTAAAATAAATTATAAAGGCTTCACTTTATGCTTAATTCCTACAACACGTATATAATAAAGAGTATGTCTATTTTATTTTTAATATTTTACTGGGCAATTGAGAGCATATAAGCCTTATCCTTCCCTCTCCCCTTTTCTGTTCAACATCAGGAAAAGCCGATAATAAAGCTCTGATGCTCCCTTCTTTTGCATCAGCTGGGAGTTCAAACCACACAGGATAAACCTCATTCTAAATAAATTTCTTAACCACCATTAAAACACTAAATCAAGCCCTAATTGGTGTGGATTAGTGGTTAGAGAGTCAGCCCTTGTACTGGAGGGTTGTTGATTCAATTCCCAGTCAAGGGCATGTATTTGGGTTATAGGTTTGATCCCCCGCCCATGGTAGAGGCTCTTGTAGGAATTAATCAATTGATGTATCTTTGACATCAATGTTTGTCTTTCTCCATACCCCTTCCCTTCTATTCTCTCTAAAAAATTCAATGGAAAACATATCTTCAGGTGAGGAATAACAACGACAACAACAAAACAAATAAAGCAAAAACAGGTCAATCTCATTTTCCTGTTCTAGCGAGACATTTGGTTGTGCTTGGAGCTTCCCAGATCTCCCATGAAAGCCACATAATGTGAGTGATAAAGCTCAAAACCCCCCTTGACATATGTGTATGGGGTCATCAGTCTTGACACCTAAATCAAATTTGGGGTGAAAGCCTATAAAATTTTTGCAGGGTAACTACAGAATAGAAGAACATTTATTTGGCCAAACACTATTTATAAGATGTATATATTGTTATGAATTGTTCAGAGTTATTCAGATTATTGGTCCACATATTTTTTCAAAAAAAAAAAAACAACCTTAAGAGCTATTATTTTTAAAATTACTTAAAAGTTAAAGAACAGCTTACACATTTTGAATAACAAAGAAATGTATTCAAGCATAAAAGAGTAAATGTGCATATTTTTATATTTTGAAGTTTCTATGACATTATTTAAATCCATTCTACTTCAGAAGGTTGTTTTTTTTTTTTTTTTTTAATTCCTTATATTCAGGTGACACACATGAGAAACAAAACAACTAAAGTGAAGACTAAGAAATATGTTATAATTTCCACATTTAAATTTGAACACATATTTTTCTTATGTGCAGTATCT
The DNA here is from genome assembly GCF_014108415.1 of Molossus molossus. Taxonomy (NCBI): domain Eukaryota; kingdom Metazoa; phylum Chordata; class Mammalia; order Chiroptera; family Molossidae; genus Molossus; species Molossus molossus. The sequence goes on along the minus strand of NW_023425366.1, from coordinate 22,019,333 downwards.
CTACACCTATATTATAAAGTTATGAAGTTTGTTGCCCAAAATTATTTGGCCTTTGTTGAATAGAAGAAAGTTAAAGCTGTGTTTGTGAAAGAGAAAAAAGGGGATGAAGGAGGAGAAGGAGGAGTATGTGGAAGGAGAGAGAGAGAGAGAGAGAGAGAGAGAGAGAGAGAGAGAAGAGAGAGAAGAGAGGAGGGGAGGGGAGGGAAGGGGAGAGGAGGAGAGGAGAGGGGAGGGAAGAAGTTTTAAGGAATTGGCTCATATGCTTATGAGGGCTGGCAAATCCAAAATTTATAGGATAGGCTAGGAAGATGGAAACTAAGGGAAGAGAGATGTTGCAATCCTAAATCTGAAGTCCAGTTTGGCTGACTGGACCCTCAGGCAGAATTTGATGCTGCTGTATTCAGATAGAATTTCTTCCCTGTAAAACCTATTTTTGCTCATAAAACCTACAACTGAGTAAATGAGGGCCATACACATTATCAAGGGTAATCTCCTTTAATTATAGTCAACTGATTGTAGATGTTAACTACATCTACAAAATACCTTTACAAAACAAAGTTAATAATTGATTAAATAATTGGGTATCATAGCCTACTTAAGTTTACTCATAAAACTAACTGTTACAGATGGAATAAAATTAAGTACTACGTAATTAGGAAACTGTACATACCCTATTATGTATGAGCAACTGAAAGTTAACTTGTTGAGTAAAGATTGGCAAAGTAAATGTAGTTTCTTTCTTGTTCTTCTTCTATTTCTTCTCTTTTCTTTTGTTTTTGTTTTTTATCCTCACCCGAGGACATTTTTTCTATTTTTTGTTCAGATAGAGTGTGGGAGGGAGAGAGAGAGAGAAACATCGACGTGAAAGGGACACGTCGAGTGGTTGCCACCCACACGACCCAACCAGGGCCGGGGCAAACTGCAACCGAGGTACGTGCCCTTAGCGGAAACCGAACCCGGGTCTCTCAGGACCGCAGGCCGACACTCTAAAGGCTGAGCCAAACCAGCCAGGGCTCTATTTCTTCTTTTAAAAAACAATACTGAATATTGAAAGGTCACCTAGAAGCAGTTAAAGCTATCAAGCATGGGCAAGAACATGAAGCAGTAGAAATGCTTTACAGGCAGGTTAGAATGTAAAATGTTATAATATCTTGGGTAAACAATTTAATATTATCTGACATATTAAGATGTACAAATCAATGATGTACCAATGTCCACTCCTAGACACTAATCTATGAATGCTGTTTGATAGCATTACGTCAATAGAACAAAAGGAAACATATCAAATATAAACAGAACAACAAATAAATTGAGGTTTTCTTACATAATAATGAACTATCCCATATGAGAGTGAATGTACTACAGCTTCATGTGTCAATATAGTTGACCTAAAAACCAGATTATTTGAAGAATGATTTCATTTATATGAAAATGTATTCAAACTTAAATAATATAATTTAAGAATAAAATAAACATCAAAAGAGATTATTTAAAAATCAGAATAGGAACTCATCTAAAGGGGATGATATAGACTGCAACTGAGAAATGGCACAACAGAAGTTTAAAAGGTATTGTTGATTTTCTACCTTTAACATGACTTTTGATTTATATGCCTGGTTAATTTGTGATCATTAGCTATGCATTATATATTATTATATCATTTTGGTATAGTTCACATATTTCAAATAAAAGCTATCAGAAAGTTAGCAACTGCATTTATTTTACTAAAATGTTTTAAGGTATATAAAAGAGTGAGGAAAGTCGTCTATGAAAAATTCTGAGCATAAGAGTATATAGCAGTGTAATTCCAAATCTATTAAATATTTAAGTATATTATGCATAGGGGAAGTCACATATTGAGGCATTATATCAGTATTTTGAGAGTGACTAACTTTGGGCCATGTGGTAACAGGTGGCATTTATATTATTTTTGAAAATTTCAGATCTTCCTCTGAGTACATACCTATACATACTGATGTTTGTATATTTTAGACTGTTAACCAATACATTATATTCAGTTAAGTGAATCTCAATTATAAGAAATAAAAATGGAGGGAGTCTTTCCCTTGATGCAAATATTTAAACCACATAGACGAAAAAATTCTGCTTCAGCTTATATACGTAATACAATTTAAAAAGTGAATTGGATAAAAAACTCCTCACAATTGTTTAGAGTGATTCCACATTATCTGCAGGAAGAATTTATTTTCACATTATAAGAATTAATCACATTCATGCCATCTACTTACTTGTTTCCGTATTCAATATTGAATAGTCTGGTAAACACAATGAAGTCAGTAAAAGCAGAGGTAAACGATACTTTAGAGACCACACTATCTGCTTTACAAACTACCTTATTACATACTAAATGGATTCAAATCATGCTTGATGAAGAAGAGAGGTGAATAATATCCTTATGGTCTTTCTTCAGGGGTTTTAAAAGGCTCACTTTGCTGAACATTAAAAAATAAAGTTAAATGAGATTTTAATGGACTTACTTTAAAAGCAAGCAGCGAATATTCTTTTATTTTTAACTATTATGGAACTAGAAGTAAAGAGAACAGCCTATAGTTTAGTTACTTTGCTATAAATAGCATAACCTTATATACATATACTAACAGGCAAATCTTCACAAAATGTTAAACTCCAGACTGAACACATGTAAAATATTAGTTTTGCTGAGTGTTTTTCAGTAACTAGTTACACTGAGAAATATGCCACACACAAAAACAAAAATGCCTAAACCATAAGGTAAAATATATTATTTAAATCCATCTAATGGAAAGAAAACTGTAAAAAAATACAATTCTGAGGACCCTCCAGTGATGTCATTTAATTTTTGAGATTGAAGTAACTTTAATTTGAAGCACAGCTTTTAAAATATATTTAAGAAATTTTAATATTTTATTGCTGAAAGCATATCAGTTGTCAGTTGCTATTTGGTGAAACTTATCACAGGTTTATTGTTTTCTATTACTAGAATCACTTATGTGATAACAGGTACAAGTACTTTTGACTTCTGAATAGAAAATAATTCTATGTGTATTTTCTATTAAGCTTAACAATGTAAAATAAGGGAATCTTACAAAGGACATATTATAGAAAGAAATATATGAATATAAATAAAATACACATCCCTTGAATAAAATAATTTAAATATATGTGTGTGTATATATATATATATTTTAGAAATATACATATTCATGTATTCCATGCTCAATCTAAATAAAACATTAAGCAAAGTTAAATGTAGGCAGAGTGAGGTGGATAAAAATATCTAATATTTAGAAAAATAAACTAAAATGAAGTAATCCATTTAGCAGACCAAAATTTATTATCTATGGCTTAATTTGCTCAAAAGAAAAAGTTACAGGAAAGCACTTTGCTTAAGAACTGAGGTAAATCTTGTTGTTTGAGGAAGATTGATTCTGATATTTGAAAAAAGATAACCTGGTTATATGAAAGCCAAAAAAAATTATGCTTCCAATGATTTTAATTACTTGATTTTTTTTTAACAGAGTAGGAATGGAAAATATTTCTATAAAATATCTACCACTTAAAACAGTGAAAAAAATGATAAAACAGTTTAAATATTCCATGTAAAATTTATCAAAGTAGATATATCAACCTAAAATATCCAGAATATATCTCTTATCTTAAACTTTATACTGTTGTATGTTATTTTGGAATTAAAAAAACTCATTTATATTGATAGATTGAATTAACAGCCATATTGTTCATAATAGATATTTTAATATACTATATATTATGCTTCTGTATCATTAGTTTAACACAGCCAGAATGAACCAAATGAGGTTTGTATATCCCAAATCATTAGCTTTCGTTTATTCAATGAAAGCAGTAGACAAATAAAATCCTGGAACCCAAGGGAAATAACTAGTGATGAGAAATCTTGTTGATAGTCATTTTAGTATCTTTCACTCAGCAAAGGTTTATTAAGTATACCCAAAGATCAACAAACTGTGCTAATTCCTGAATATACATAGATTAACTAAAAACAGTCCTAAACAATCAGCAACTTCAGGCAAATGGTAAAGATAAAATGCACATATTGATCAGGGTTGCATTGGCAATTATTATGATTGTTCATGTGATATTTATCTCATCTTTTTTTCAACTCATATTCCAAGGGGCACTTTTATTCTCACAATGAACACTAAATCAGAAACAAAAATTCAAAGAACACTTCAATCTAACTGAGAGAAGTCATGTTTGCTCAGAAAACCTAAAGAAGGAAAGAGAGAAGATGAGAGCAAGTGGAAGGTTTATTTGGAGAGTGATAAAGTACAAAAGTACAAAAACAGGAAGAGAGGAAGGGATTCTTTAGCTAGAGGATAGAAGAGCAGACACAGAATGGTCTTGGCATTTCAGAGTAGTGAATCTGCCATTCACTGTTCTCAGCAACTTGTAAATACCCCCATAAACCAATGTCATGGTCCATTGCTATACTCTATGGTGTTGGGAACCGAAAGGGACAATCTAGGATTCTGAACAGATTAGATCAGAATCAGTAGAGGAGTTTCACTTTGAGCTGGGGGTGACAGACACATCACTATTATTGCCATGGTGTATTGTAAGTATTTGTTCAGAGATAAAACAGAGGCGTGCGAGAACTCTATTGAGACAAAGATGGAAGTGGTCTCTGGTACAGAAAAGGATGATGTCAGGGCTGGCTGGCTTTAAAACTGCAAGATGCTTTCACTGTTTTTATATAAATAGTTTTAAAGGGAACTATTTTCCCAAGGTGTGGGTTATTGGGTCATCACACTGGGGAGTGCAGGATCCTGGGGCTGGTACAAACAGGACTGTGACAGACTGCAGGCAATGAAGAGAGAGAGAAATTAATTAAACCTAGAAGAGCAGAATCATGTAGTGGCCACTTAGATAAGGCCGGTAACTTTTACAGAAGGAGTCACAGAAACACACACACACACACACACACACACACACACACTACTTATCTGTCTCTGGTAATACTCAGTGAAAAGACAGGAAACAGAGAAGACAGTGGAGTAATTAAGGTAAACCTGGAATAAAAGGAGAGACAGAAAAGTAGATGGGCTCTTCAGGGGCAAATGGAAAGTATTCACCCCAATCCATTGTCTTTGCTGGGCTGGAATTTGAGGAAATCATTTCTAAGGTGAACTCAGGTTCTATCAAGATAAGAAAAGATTTCACTTTTTGTGGGATGTGGGATATAAGTTTATAAAAGCATGAAAATGTATGACAGCCTCTGTAAATTGCATTGGTAAGCACTGTTGGAAAATAGCATAGGGGTTAAAAGGGAACATTAAAGGGGGAAGATATAACACTTGGTCTGATCTTGAGGGTGTGTAGTACACCAAATGCTTCTCTGCAAATGCACATGATCTGTTGTCTGACTGGATATCACTTAAAAAACTCAAGTTCAATGTCAAGAATATTAAGAATTTCATGATGGGAGAGCAGAGCATTAAACCAAGTGCAGGGCCCCTTTTGAGGGAGCCCAGTGTGACTACACAGTGCCCGGTCAGCAGCTGATAGTGTCTGAATTTAGCAAGGAGAGCAGTGAGTTCCAGAAATTAGTTTCTGTGATGCAACCAAAGCCTCATGTTTGGAGGTATAGAAATAATGCAGTAAAGATTCATAAAATTGAAGATCTTAATGAAGTTGAAAAAAGTTTCAGCAGGATGTGAGAGATATAAAACAAACTCTAGAATAAAGTTTACAGTCAAATAACGGGATTTAAATGTCATTGTTTCAAAGAGAGTTAATGGTAAGTAAAGTCAAAAACAATTTGTGACTAAAGGGAGTTAAATGAAGAGGGCAGTGATGATGCCACCTGGCAGCGAATGGATGTGGCAGAGGAAAGTAATGAGCTCTAGGGAGGGGTGAAAAGATGGTCACTGTGATTGAGGAGGAGTGGGGAATGGGTTACCATCACAGCTGTGGCTGACCTCAAACACTCAGAAACTGGTTTAGGTGTAGTGAGGAACACAATGATTCAAGTGCCAATTTTATGCATTCAGGTGTGGGCTAGGAGGTATATAGAGATTAAGGGAAAAGTGCTTACAACCTAGAGGAGAATACGTTTTTGTAAAATTGTAAACAAATAAATAAAGCTATTGAATATATATATATATATATATATATATATAAAAACACTTGGTTCTGCAGTCTGGGAGATCTGGGACAATTATTAGCCCACATTACAAAGGACAACTAGGGTTGCACTATCAAGGACAGATTGCACATTTTAATCATGGCCAGGACAAAAAAATGTTAGGAAGGTGGAAAGACTGTTGAAGTTTAACAATAAGTTATCTGTCTGGAAACAGTCTACAGCTTTTAGAACCTATACTATACTATAAAAAGCTGTCCTTTCTTCTAATGTTTACCATCTTGAAAACTTACTCCTTTATCTCTGTGGTGGAGATACACTAAGGAGGTTCCCTGGTTCCTGACTTTATGGTTTTCACACCTTTGGTGATCTGAGTGAGGGCAGAATCTGGGACTGCCTTTTAACCAACAGAAGACAATGAAGAAGTCATTTCCATAATCATGTTATATAAGATTGTAAATCATTTTTTTTTTTTTTTAAGATTTGCTCACTTTCACTGGTCGTTAGGAAGCAAAAAGCCATGTTGAGGTGGCCTTCATGGCGAGGAGACGAAAGTAGACTCGGATCACATACTTAACAGCATGAAACTGAGGCTGGAAGTCCAAGAGACCACAAGGAATTGAATGTGCTGACAATCATGTGAGTTTAGAGCTTGATTTTCCCCAGTCAAGCCTCCGATGAGACTGGAGCCCCAGCCAACACCTTGATTGAAGTTTTGTGAGACCCTGGAGCAGAGACACATGCCATCTGGCTCCTGACCCACAGAAACTGTGAGTAATAAATGCATGTTCTTTTAGGACTCTCAATCTGTGATAATACTGTTCAGGGATAATATACAAACACATTTAACAAAACCCATATTTTATATTAAATTGTTTGCAGAGATGCTAAGGAATACTTCAGTAGTTATTGACTTGGTCATTAAAATAAATGAGAATGAAAACATTTTCTTATATAATCTAAGTAGATTGAACATTACCAGTGCATGGTCCATGGAGAGCCCAGATGGGGTCTACCCAGAGACTGTCTTATCAGGCAACTTGGAATGCCAAAAATGAACATATGTTTTAGTCACACATTATAATGCCTTTCCTGCCTCACCAAGATTATTTAAATCTAAAATAAAATTTTCATAACATCTATATATTTAAATAGAGAAGTAGTTACTAAAAATCCAGTGCTTGCTATTTCAATCCTTATGGAAATAAAGATGAGAAAATGAGAAAGAGTCCTGGCCAGTTCAGCTCAGTGGTTGGAGCATCAGTCCATGGACCAATGACTCAGGGGTTCAATTCTGGTCAGAGGCATGTACCTCAGTTGTGGTTTGTCCCTGGTCCTGGTCGGGGTCCTGCAGGAGGCAACCAGTCAATGCGTCCCTCTCATGTCAATATTTCTCTCTCTCTCCTTCTCTCCTACTCTCCTTCCTACTCTATCTGAAGATAAATAGAAAAATATCCTCGAGTGTGGACTAAAAAAAAGAAAATTATGAAAAGATTTATAGGATTATAGATATCTCTACTTCAGCATTTTATGACAATTCATAAGAAAAACTGCATTTTAAAATTCATTGGTACCATATTTAACAAATAATTTCTTATTTCAATAAATATAAAATCAAACTAAAGAACAACTAAAGGGAAATACAAACTGTAAGAAAAAAGTCTAAAGTTAATTTAATTTTAATCAGCTAAACAATTATTTTCAGCATTGTTTACTGTGATTATTGCTGGGTTTTCATAATATAGCCATTGGCTATTAGATTTTTTTTTCACCTGGTGTAACTACAGGGATTTATTGATTAATTTGATATGTCTAATTTGAAAACATAAAGCTCACAATGATTAGTAGATCATTTAAATACATGAGTAAAATGAAGTTTATGTATAAAAGAGGAGTGTTGATAAAAAAAAAAAAAAGGCAGTATGTTTCTAAAGATAAAACTCCTACATGTGATCTTCTGCCAGATGATTCTAGGAGAGAAGTAAAGGTTGTAGAAATAAAATATTAGAAGTGTTAAAGTCGTCAGAAAATATTTACTGTGCACTGAGTGTATCTGGCACACAGGAGTGAGTCTCACTGTTGCTTATGAAAAAGAACATGAAAGCCAAAAGGGAAGGGCTGGAATAAGTTGGCGATAATCACATTCAACTTCCGTGCGGCCAGGACGGGCAAACACCTAACTCATCACAGATGAAGCTGGTTTCACAGAAGGCGATCTCCTAATCAATGGCGAAATTTGAACAGAATTGGTAATGTAGTAGTTAAATAGTTTATTCTCCCTTTGAGTGTATTTGAGTGTCTATTTTCTTATATTTGAGTGTCTATTTTCTGAGAGGTTTTAGCAGAAAAACTAGAGATTCAACAATGGGCATGACTTACGGAATCTTTTCCTGTGTGTTAAGTTATAACAGAGGAGATAAAAGTTCCAAAAGTAATTACACTTAAGGCTGATGGAGATTATGAGAAGGGAAAGAAGGAGCCCGGTAAGAACAAATTACATGGAGATGTTCTGGCAAAGGAACATCTGATGGGGGTAACTTAATAAACTGCAACAGGAAAGAGCAAGAAGAAATTAAGTGGGTCATAGAATTAGGGGAGAAACAAACTATGTTCTAGGCTTTCAAAAAGGACATGTAAATTATGAAAGGAGTTAGATGACTTGAAGGAAGTCCTGTACACCCAGAGCTCACAAAAGGAAAGAGAGTTACCATTCTAAAAATTAATCTGATTTTACCAGAATTTTTTTTCAGATAGAATAAAGCCAGCTACATCATCAGTATCGTTCAATTCCACAAGTGAATTTCGTATTTCTTCCTCGCTAACATTACCTGAAAGCTACTTTCTTATAGTAAAATTTGAACAAAACTGAATTTTACTGCTTTGTGATTGGTGGTTCTGTTATTATTTCCAATTAATAGAAAAAAAAAATGAGGCTTAGGGAAATCAATCAATTCTCCCAAGGAAATTGTCCTGACAGGATTCAAACCAAGGACTTGCCCAGAAAGTGTACAGGTTATTTCTTCCTGGAGTGCAGAATTTCTGTCACAGCTTTATAATAACCAGATTTTTTTAGATGCAGAGAGCTTGCCTAATCAGTGAGGCTAAAAAGGCAAATGGGAATATTTTCGCAAGCAGCTCAGCAAAGATCAATTTGTCAGTTTTGACATGAACCATGGAGGAAAGCGTCTAGTTTTCCTGGACGATTAAGCCAATATAGCTACTAGAGAGCAAAAGCATTTACTTTCTGCCATGCAAGTAGATAAATTAACATACTAATTTAAAAAATACTTTTAGCATTGATTAGATGTGGTCCAAGACAACAAATTGACAACATTTTAGCTAATACAGCTATGGCAGGGCCTTCCTCAGCTTGAGTCTTTAAATGGACTCATTTGGCCTCACTCCAGTACATACCTTACGTCATTGGAAGGTAACATTCCATCGAGTCAACCCACTACTATTTAAGTGCAGAGTGTTCCTAACAGCAAAGTAATATAAACATCAAGCCTATCTCTAAATATCTGCCACAAAAAATAGGAAAAGCTTATTATTCATGTAAGAAAAATGTTTTCATACCAAATTTTAAGCATTTATTTCCTTCTACCTGTTCAACATTTCTACTTGGAAGAACAGTTCTTTTTTAAAACTAAAATTATTTAATTTACTTCTAAATGGATCTCTCTCTAATTCCCCATAGCCTCTTATTAGGGTGGTCTCTACTCAAAGAAAATAATACTTCTGGTCATATTTTAGCTCAGGTTTCCAAATTTATTTTATTTACATTAGAAACCTGTGACATAATAAGCCTCCTTATTTACTACATAAAAGCTTTGAAAATAAAATGAACAATTAAGTTTGATAGACTGAATATTACTTTCAAATTCAAACTGAAAATTTTAGTAATTTGACTGGCAAATATCTCAATTACATAAAAATTGAAACATTTGTTCATTTAAAAATATAGCCTGCAGCCCTGGCTGGTTTGACTCAGCTGTTAGAGCGTAGGCCCTCAGAGTCCCGGGTTAGATTCTGGTCAAGGGCACGTAGGTACCTCAGTTAAGGTTTGTTTCTGGTCCTGGTTGGGGTTATGCAGGAGGCAACTGGTTGATGTGTATCTCTCACATCAATGTTTCTCTTTCTCTCCCTGTCTTCCTCTCTTTCCCTCCCACTCTATCTGAACAAAAATGGAAAAATATCCTCAGATGAGGATTAAAAAAAAAAAAAAGTATAGCCTGCAAATATTTGTCAGCTGACATTTTAATTATACTTTCATATGTTTTCATTTAATTTATATAATAGGATGTATTGATTTGATTATTTAACTACTCTGTCTTGGCTCTAATAAAAAAATCTAAATTCAGTCCTCACTTTCAAAGTCCTTCATTGGGAAAAGTGTATAAACTGTGCATCATTATTTAATCATAAATCCTTAGATCTACTCAAACAAATAATTATTTGACTAACATATATGTGTTGCAAAAATTAAAGGACTTGATACATTACTACAGGGAGATAATATCTGTAGTCATAAAATAATAACTAAAAACTCATATATAAAAAAAATATAAAATAACACATCAGACAACAACATTGGAATGTAGAGCACCCCTCTCATTTTCCTTGAAACATGTCCTGTTAGCTTATTCATGCACACATTTGATGGTATTAATGCTGGAAACATTTATAGCATTGGTAGAATTATATAATGCAGTTTATTAAGTGTTACATAAATGTTAATGATCACTGCATTACAGGACATGAATAACCCCTTACATTTTGTATAAACCGTTCAAGTTTGTTGAACCCATTCATTGGCAGAAAACTTTCATGAACTGAGCTAACATTCACCAACCCTAAAAGGAGTGAGAATAGTAAAAGAGCAATAAAAGATATGTTGATATTTTACCTAATCCTTCTGTGATGCCTCTCCATTAATAATGTGAAAAACATTTATTTTGATGTAGTAAACATCCTTTCTCTTTAATATTGTAATACTTTGTAAGTCTAAAAATAATATACCATATAATATATACAGAAACATAAATACAAAAATTACAACCCTCTTGCCCTGGTCAATTTGGCTCAGCAGTTGGAGTGTCGGCCTGCGGACCAGAGAGTCCCAGGTTCGGTTCTTGCTAGGGACATGTACCGAAAAAAAGGAAAAAAAAATTATAACCCTCTTGAACAAATATAATTTGAACGAATGAAATATGTACTTAAACTAATGTATTGAATTAAAACCAATATATACATATTATCTTGTGCTAGGTGCTAATTCTTACTTTTAAAGATTTCATGATCTTATGTGAGTAACTATATATTTCTTTCTTTAAAAATTTAATAAAAAGAAAACAATGCTGTGTCAAATTAATCTAATGTGTTTAAAATTGTTCTAATAAAATAAAATTAATTTTAACAATATTATTTACCCATTGGTTCAAAAAGTCTGTTTCTGCAGTCCCTCAAGTAAAAAAATATATATGTATTTTAATTCTAATAACAAGCAAAATTCCACATGTAATTTATATACTTTTAAGTTATGTGATCTTAATAAACTTATAATTACCTGAGACAAAACAGCCATATATTATACTGAACAAGGTCCTTATAAGTATAGCTTATTAACAAGTTATAGTATGACAATATAAAACTGTATTGCTTAATATCATAACTCATGTACAAAAGGAATTGTAAAGCCCAGTTAGGGATTCTTAATTTGAGGACTGTTCATCTTAAATTCATTGCAGGCAGGCTGCTAGTTATGTTCCAAGTAAACCCTGAAATAGATTTTGTGGACCGTGGAAAGTGAGAGATATTGAAGAATGCAAAGTAGAAGGATTGTGTTGTATGTGAGTTGTGCTTAAAAATGGAGCATAAAAATCAAATGGCAGCAAAGCATGGTATATACAACAATGCTTTTTAAACATTAGGAAACTAGACCAGAATCAGAAACATTCCTCAAATAGCAGTGTGTCCCTTCCAAAGTTACATTTCAGCTGCACTGGGCATGTTGTCCTAGTGGGGCTTCAGGAATATACTGTAAAGGCAGCCATTCAACCCCACTGCAAAGGCAGACCTGGCATCTCTCATTCTTCAACATTCCTAGTGAGCTCCACTCTGCTGTAAGGTTTGCTCTATCCTAGATTCACTAACAAATGGTTTCATCTGTTGCACATTGTGTATTTTACATCAGGATTGTCCTCCGACCACCAGCACTGCCACGGTTTATTCTCGTCTTCCTTCTACTCCTTTCCCTTACCTCCAAGAAATGTTCTTTATTGAAACAACCCTGCTAAATTACACTATACCTCATATGACATGTGTGTGTGTGTGTGTGTGTGCGCGCGCGCGCATGTCTGTGGGCTGAATGAAAAGGGTGCTGATGTTGGAGTATGATGGTCATCTTAACACCTATTTGCTTATTCTTCAGGATGATGAAATTAAGAGGAGTAAGCAACAACATCTTTTGTAATAAAGAATGTTTAAAAACTAAGTATTTAAAGCAATTATTCTTGTCAAAAATGTCATATTCTAACTTACAAAAAAATTAGGCACTTCAAATATTTTAATGGTTGGGGAGAAATACACAGTGTGGCCAAGTAAGTATAATTTTCTTTACCATCAGACTTGATCACAGTCAATAGCTAAGTGAGGTTTTCAAGTATCTTGACATTGGTTCCTGAAATATGCCTAGAAAATAGAATCCAATTAGTTGCTTTAAAGGGCTAATGTATAACTGGTAATTTGCTTTCAGTGGCTGTTATCTGTATAGTTTGTCATCTAGAGGAAAATACATGTGTTTAGTGAAAGAAGAGATCAGTTTCAGGTAATTTTTTATGGCAGTCTGGGCCATAAAATAAAAAATGGCCCTTTAATAAAAATAATTTTAAAAGGTTTTAATTAAAATATTTTAAAAACAAATCAGTGTATTGAGGTGGGGGGATAATCAAAGGCCAAGAACTAAGTGGTATGTAAGCAGAAAATCAATCAGGTATACACCCTGGTGGTGTTCACCAGGAGAACTTGAATCTATTTTTCGTGGTCATATGGCTAAAGGGACAGGTGATAAAGTGGTCCTGCCTAAAATAACAAGCTGGACAGGAATGTTACATAAAAGTGAACTGGAAATTAACTCAACACTTCAAGCTCAGCAATGTATCCTGTCTTGAGGCTTGCTACTGAGTGGAGATAGAAAAAAGAAAAAAAAAGAAAGTTCCTTTAAAAAAGATGTACCCCAAAATACTCTTTATGTGCATATATGCATGGACACAGAAAATAGTGTGATGAAGGTTGGTGGGGGGAGTGGGAGCAGGGTGGAGGGGGTCAATGGAGGAAAAGGGGGAACATCTGTAATACTTTCAACACTTAAGATAAAAAACTTTATAACATTAAAAAATACTCTTTATATATATTTGCACCTATTATAAACTGGGTGGCTAATAAATATACAATTGTGAATTTATTAAAAATAATCTAAGCTAGCCCTGGCTGGTTTGACTCAGCAGTTAGAGCATCACCCTGAGGACCAGAGAGTCCCAGGTTTGGTTCCCACTAAGGGCACATACCTCGGTTGCAGTTTGTCCCCCACCCCAGCTGGGGTCATGTGGGTGGCAACCTCTTGATGTGTCTCTCACATTGATGTTTCTCTCTCCCCCCACCACTCCCACTCTGTATGAAGAAGATAAATGCAAAAGTGTCCGCTGGTGAGGATTAAAATAAATAAATAAATAATCTAAACTAAATCTTCTATTGGGCACCTGGAAGAAGGAAATGCCAATTTCTTCTGAAATAAATTTAGCTCAACACAGGCTTCAGAAAATTCCTACACTTAACAGTGAAAGATGAATAATATTATGAATATAATCCCCCCCTTCCCAAATACACATCCTGCAGGGGTAGAGAACCTTTTTTCTGCCAACGGTCATTTGGGTATTTATAACATCATTTGCAGGCCATACAAAATTATCAACTAAAAATACCCTGCTATATTTGGTCAGGCTAATTTGATGGGGCATGTGATGTTAGCTGGTAATGATTTCGAGGGCCTTACATGGCCAATGGGCTGGATGTCACCCAACCCTACAAAAAACCACCATATCTATGAGCCAATGCAAACAAGGTAATCAAACACATAAAAGCTGTCGAATTATTCAATGCAGCATAAAATATATATTCAACAGATTAAAGATATTAAATGAAAAAAAAAGAATAAATATTAAAAGATGGAAAAATAACAGGACACTAAAGTACAAATTAGATATCTAGATATAAAGAAAAAATTTGAAATGTAAAAGTAAATGGGATTGTTTAATAGTAGTTCATACATGACTAATAAGGAATTTAATAAACTAGAAAATATAGGTAAATAAATAATATGCAGTGTTACACAGTGAGAAAAAGTTTTATTTCTCCTGAGAGGTTTTAAACTCTAATTTTGTATGCACCTAACAATGCATAAAAGCAGTAACTACAAAGAAAGAGAAATATATCTATAATTATACATGCGTCCATTCATTTCTTTCCTCATTTATTTACTCAATAGCAATTTTTAATATTTACTAGAAGCCATATGCAGTTATAGACATTGCTTATATAAGAAGAAATAAAATAGGAAAGAAATTTTGTATTTATGGAGTGTGTGCATGTATATATCCAAGCATGTATATATGCATACACATATATATTTTTGGAAGCAGGAGACAATCAAGTAGATAAGTTAAGTAATGTCCAGGAAAGATTTTATGCCTGTGGATTAGGGTGGCAATTTTAGTTGGGTCATCACAATGAGTCTTGCACAGCACACAAATATAATATATGAATAGAAATCTGAAGAAGGATAAAGGGTAAGCCAAACAAGTATCTGATGAAAATATGTTCCTATAGTGCAAGTAGATAATTCAGGATGGGAGGTTGCAGTTCAGTTCAGGCTTCTCCTTGAAGTGTGGTGTGTGTGAGAGGCCCCTGTTTAGAAACAACTGCTAGGTTCCACTTTTAAATTTAAGCCCAGTTAGCCATCAGGTGCCCTCCTTCGTAGAAATAACATAAATTTGATTTCCAAAATGGAGACGGGTGAATGGAAGCTACACAGATCATCTCCCAAGACCAAACTGAAATTACAACTAAAATAAAGAAAAATCATCAGGAAAAAGCAACAGAAAAATAGCTGGAAAGGACCCATATAACCAGGGAAAGAAAAAAAGGACACTGAATCCAACCTGATAGGTCTACCAAGGCACAAGAGGGCTGGCTGGGAGCCCATGGACAGCAGCTGTTTTAGCTGTGAGCAGCTCCCTCAGGGTTAAAATCCCAAGCCAGCTCCACAGTGTAGAGTGCTAGAACATGGCACTAGATTAGCTACAGCCACTCACCTTGGGCTCCAGCAGAAAAGGGCACATTTGACTGGAACTGTGGGGACACTCAGGGTTTGAGGGCACTCAGAATTTTTGCTGAGTCATGGCCACACAGGACAGTGGCCATCTTGCTCTGGGAGCCCCTTCCTGGAGCTCTGGGGAGAAGCAGCAGCCTTTCCCTTGGAGATTAACCCCACCCAGCCTTGCAAGAGAAATGCAAATTGAGGCTCAATAACAACCAACATCTGCCCCACCTTCTGGAAATCCTCTTATGCTGGACAACTGAGGGAGTTTTTCATTCACCTGAGGGCTACAACCCAAGGCCCACCAAGTAACTCAGACTAATAGCCTCCAGGTAAAAAGCTAGAGAAAAACGGAACCTTTCCTGGGCTTCCAAATCTACCCAGGAAAGTAAAACTTGAGAGTGGTGTTTAACATGGGTCCTCCCACACTCATCCAGACCCAGTAGAAGGAGCTACAAACAGCAAAACACCAACACCCACAGGAAAAATTTGGCAGGCTCCAAAACCCCTGAGATAGCCAAAATGGCAAAAAAAAAAAAAAAAAAAAAAAAGAGAAACAAAACTCAAATGAAATAAGAACTCTACTGAAGATGAGATGAAATGCAGTTAAGCAAGTTATCAGAGGTAGAGTTCAGAGCCATGATCTTGAAAAAGCTCAGCAGCACAAGGAGCTCAACATCATGTGTAAAGATATAGAAACATTGAAAATCAACCAATTCAAAATAAAAAACCACCAAGAAGAAATGAAGAATGACATAGCAGAAATAAAGAACACATTGGAAGGAATAACCAGCAGAGTACAGGAAGCTGAGGACCAGATCAGTGAATTAGAAGGTGGGGTAGAAAAAAATCAACCAATTAGAAAACCAAAAGGGGAAAAAAAAATTCAAAAACAAGAAGACAAACTGAAGATAACTGTGGGACAATTGAAAAGGTAACAATATTCGCATCACAGGAGTTCCAGAAGAAAAAGAAAATAAGCAAGGGTTAGAGAATATATTTGAAGAAATAGTGACAGAAAATTTCCTTAACTTGGTGAAGGAAGAAGGCATTCAAGTTCAAGAAGCACAGAGAGCCCCAAGTAAGAAGAACCCAAACAGGCCCACACCAAGACACATAGTAATCAAAATGTCAAAAATTAAAGACAAGGAGAGAATCCTAAAAGCAGCAAGAGATAAGCAACAGGTTACCTACAGAGGAACCCCCATAAGGCTATCAGCAGACTTCTCAACAGAAACACTACAGGCCAGAAGGGAATGGCATGAAATAATCAAGGTAATAAAAACTAAGGATCTGAATCCAAGACTACTCTATTCAGCAAGGCTATTATACAAAATAGAAGGTCAAATAAAGAGCTTCCCAGACCAAAAAAAAAAAAAAAAAAAAAAAAGGCTAAGGGAATATATTAGCACCAAACTGGCACTGCAAGAAATGTTAAAAAGGACTGCCTGTAATTAGTAGAAGAAATAGGAAGAAAATGTAACCACAATAAACAAAAATGGCAATAAATAAGTACATACCAATAACCACCTTAAATGTAAATGGATTGAACACTCCAATCAAAAGACACAGAGTAGCTGCATGGATAAGAAAGCATGACCCAAATATATGTTGTTTACTAGAGACCCACCTCACAACAAAAGACTCACATAGGTTGAAAGTGAAGGGATGGAAAAAAATCTTCCATGCAAACAAAAAGAAAAAAAAAGCTGAGGTAGCAATACTCATATCTGATAAAATAGATTTCAAAATGAAGGCCATAACTAGAGACAAAGAAGGCCACTACATAATATTGAAAGTATCTATCCAACAGGAAGATATAACCTTGGTAAACATATATGCACCCAATATAGGAACACCGAAATATATTAAAAAACCTTCTGGAGGACTTCAAAGGAGAAATCAATAGCAATACAATCATAGCAGGGGACTTCAACACCCGCTGACATCACTGGATAGATATTCTAGACAAAAAATTAACAGGGAAATAGACTCTAAATTATGCACTAGATCAAATGGATTTAATAGGTAACTACAGAGAATTACACCTCAAAACTTCAGAATTCACGTTCTTCTCAAGTGCACATGGGACATTGTCAAAGACAGACCACATGTTAGGACACAGATGAAGTCTCTACAAGTTCAAGAAGACTGAAATCATATCAAGTATCTTCTCAGATCACAATGGAATGAAATTAGAAATCAATTACAACAAGAACATGCAAGGACATTTGACACATGAGGCCTAATAGCATGTTATTAAAAAATGAATGGGTTACCATTGAGATTAAGGAAGAAATTAAACACTTCCTGAAAACCAATAAAAATGAACAAACAACAACACAAAATCTATGGAATGCAGCGAGAGCAGTTCTGAGATGAAAGTTCATAGCACTAGAAGCCTATCTCAAGAAACAAGAAAATATTCTAATAGACTATCTAACCTCACAACTTAAAGAACTAGAAAGCAAACAAAAAGAAAACCCAAGAACAAGTAGAAGGAAAAGCATAGTAAAGATCAGAGCAGAAATAAATGACATAGAGATTAAAAAAAAAAGCCCTGGCCAGCTTGGCTCAGCGGTTAGAGCGTTGGCCTGCGGTCCGGAGAGACCCGGGTTCGGTTCCCGCTAAGGGCACGTACTTCGGTTGCAGTTTGTCCCCGGCCCTGGTTGGTCGTGCGGGTGGCAGCCACTCAATGTGTCCCTTCACGTCGATGTTTCTCTCTCTCTCTCCCTTCCTCTCTCTCCCTCCCACTCTATCTGTACAAAAAATAATAATAATAAAATAAAAATAAAAAATTATCATAAAAAAAAATCAAAAGATCAATGAAACAAAGAGCTGCTTCTTTGAAAAGATTAACAAGATTAATGAACCTTTAGCTAGAGTCACCAATAAACAAAGAGAGCGGACCCAAGTAAATAAAATCAGAAATGACAGAGGAGAAGTAACAACAGACACCACAGAAACACAAAGGATCAATAACAAATACTATGAATAATTATATGCCAACAAATTAGACAATCTAAGTGAAATGGACAAATTTCTAGAAACACATAGTCTCCCAAAACTAAACCAGGAAGAGATAGACAACTTGATCAGACCTATAACAACTAAGGAAATTAAAGATGTACTCAAGACTCTCCCAGCAAACAAAAGCCCAGGCCTGGACAGCTTCATGGGAAAGTTTTACCAAATATTCAAAGAAGAACTAATACCCATTCTCCTCAAACTATTCCAAAAAATTTAGAAAGAAGGGAGACTTCCAAACTTGTTTTATGAGATTAGCATAATTATAATTCTAAAACCAGAAAAATAAACTACAAAAAAAGAAAACTACTGGCCAATATCCCTAATGAACATAGATGCCAAAATCCTGAACAAAATACTAGAAAATCAAATCCAACAATACATTAAAATAATTATTCACCATGACCAAGTGGGATTCATCCCAAAGATGCAAGGCTGGTTCAATATTTGCAAATCAATAAATGTGATACACCACATAAACAAAATGAAAGATAAAAACCATATGATCATATCAATAGGTGGTGAAAAAGCATTCAACAAAATTCAGCACCTGTGTCTAATAAAACTGCTCAGCAATGTGGGAGTAGAGGGATCATATCTCAACATATTAAAGGCCACACGTGAAAAACCTACAGCCAAACTCATATTCAATTTGCAAAACTAAAAGCATTCCCTTAAGAACAGGAACAAGACAGGATGCCCACTTTTGCCACTCTTATTTAACTAGTGCTGGAAGTCTTAGCCACAGCAATCAGACATGAAGAAAAAATAAAAGGAATCAAAATTGAAAAGGAGGAAGTGAAACTGTCATTATTTGCAGATGACATGATATTGTACATAAAAAACCCTAACGACTCCATCAAAAATCTACTAAACTTAATAAATAAATTTGGCAAAGTAGCAGGATACAAAATTAACGTCAAGAAATCGACAGCACTCTTATACACCAATGATGAACTCACATAAATAGAAACTAAACAAACAATCCCATTTACATTGCGGCAAAAATTATGATTCCTACAAATAAACTTAACCAAAGAAGTAAAGGACCTATTTGCAGAAAAGGAGGTATAACAATACTGAATATCAGGTTATACTACAAAGCTACTGTAATCAAAACAGCCTTGAACTGGCACAAGAACAGGCACATAGAACAATGAAATAGAACAGAGAACCCGGAAATTGTCCCAGGACATTATGCTCAATTAATATTTGACAAAGGTGTAAAGACAGCCTTTTTAATAAATGCTGTTGGGAAAATTGGAAAGTTACATGCAAAAAAAAAAAAAATGAAACTAGATCATTAACTTACACTATACAAAAGAATAAACTCAAAATAGATAAAAGACTTAAATGTGACTTGTAAATCCATAAAAATCCTACAAGAAAATGTAGGCAACAAAATTTCAGACATCATACGCAGCAGAATTTTCACTGATACATCACCTAAGGCAACAGAAACAAAGGAAAAAATGAACACATGGGACTATATCAAACTTAAAATCTTCTGCACAGCAAAAGAAACAACTATCAAAATAAAAAAGGAACCCACTGTATGGGAGAGCTTAATTGCCAATGATACATCAGATAAGGGGTTAGTTTCCAATATATATAGCGTGCTCATACAGTTCAACAAGAGGAAGACAAAGAACCCAATAAAAAAAATGGGCAGAGGATCTAAATAAACACCTCTCTAAAAAGGACATACAAATGGCCAAGAGACAAAAAGACATACTCAATGTCATTAATCATTAGAGAGGTGCAAATTAAAACAACTATGAGGTATCACCTCACACCTGCCAGAATGGTGGCCATCAACAAATCATCAAAGAACAAGTGCTGACAAGGGTGTGGAGAAAAGGGGAATTTAGTACACTGCTGGTGGGGATGCAGACTGGTGCAGCCACTATGGAAAACAGTATGTGTTTCCTCAAAAAGTTAAAAATTGAATTGCCATTTGTACCAGTGATCTCACTTCTGGGAATATGTCCTAAAAAGCCTGAAACATCGGTCAGAAAGAATATATGTACCCCTATATTCATAGCAGCACTATTTACATTCACTAAGATGTGAAAACAGCCCAAGTATCCATCAATAGATGAGTAAATAAAAATCTTTAGGACATATATACAATGGAATACTATGCAGCTATAAGAAAGAAAGATCTCTTATTCTTTGAGACAACATGGAAGGACCCCGAGAGTATTATGCTAAGTGAAATAAGCCAATCAGAGAAAGACAAATACCACATGATCACACTTATTTGTGGAATAGAATGAATATGGTGGGGTTATGAATGAAATAGACCCAGAGACACAGAATGGAGTATGGTTCAGACTGACAGACCTCAGAGCTGGGGGCAGGGGTGATGGATGAGATGAACCAAAGAACTTATATGCATGTATGCATAACCAGTGGACATAGACAACAATTCTAGCGGGGTGGGAGTGCAGAATAGGGAGAAGGGTGTCTAGGAGTGAAAAAGGAGAAATATTTGTAACAAATATAAATTTTAAAAATTGAAAAAAAAAGAAAGAAAGAAAATATGTTCCAAAGTAAGCTGTTGACCAAAAGAGATCCAGAGACATGGAAGTAGGAAACAGACTAACAAACCTCAGAGGGATGGGGGGTGGGAAGATACAAACCAAAAGAGTTACATGCATATATGCACAACCAATGGACACAGACATTAGGTGAAAAATGGGGACATCTGTAATACTTTCAACAATAAAAACAGTAACAACAACAACAACAAGAAAATATGTTCCTGACAGAGTTCACAGCAAGTACAAAGGACCTGAATTAAGAGTTTGTGTGATTTGATTAAGAAACATTAGAGGCTAATATGGCTAGAAGTGAGTATGTAGGACACAGAGAAAAGTGGGCAGGAGTAGAACATATAGGGTCTTCTAATCAATTGGTCTCTATTTTAGACAACTGGCTTTTACTTTAAATGAGATGTGAAACCACTAGAGAGTTCTGAGCACTGGTATATGACCTAATTCATATTAGAAGGATCTAGCAGCTGTGTTGAAGATAGATTACAAGTGACAAAGGGCAGAAGAAGAGAGAACATTGCAAAAACCCAGGAAAAAAAGAAAAAGAAAAAGATGGTGGTGACTTAATCAGTAGATGCTAACAATTGTCAGTCTGGACACATCCTATTCACTGACTGATGAATTAAACAGAATGAATAACCGCTAAGCATATCAGACAAGAGGCAAAAATGCCCACTATCACTATTTCTATTGATCTGTGTATTGTCCTAGCCAACTCAGAAAGCAAGTGAAATTAGTAAGCATTGGGGGAAAAAAAAACTCATTATTCACAGATGATATAATCCATTTTAGGAAATATTACAATAATTGATATAGCGTAAATAAGTGCAAAACTTTACCCTAAAAATATCATGATTCTTATGTGTCAGGGGATCTAAAAAAAATAATTATTTATAAATACTACCTCTGCAGATTATAGGTTATATATATCAGGCAAATATATATTTTTAAATTATATAATTTCCTAAATAAATGGTCTTATCTAAATTATGTTGATTAAAAAAAAATAATAGGTTTTTCTTTGGAATGTTACAGATACCTGCCCTTGGACCTTACTGTATTTAATTCCTAATCTCTATATATCCATGTGAGAGGTTATATTCAGTGGTTCTCAACCTTCCTAATGCTGCGACCCTTTAATACAGTTCTTTGTATTGTGGTGACCCCCAACCATAAAATTATTTTTGTTGCTACTTCATAACTGTAATTTTGCTACTGTTATAAATCACCATTGGAAATATGTGTTTTCCGATGGTCAGGCAATCCCTGTGAAAGGTCGTTCCACCCCCAAAGGGGTTGTGACTCACAGGTTGAGAACTGCTGACATGCTTCTAGTTGACATGAAATAGAAAGGAATAGTTAATAATCTGAAGTAAAATGGAAATTTGATCTCAATATAGACTGTGGTGAAAAGACCTGAGGATTTTAGAAAGTAGTAGAAGTAGTAAGTGAAATAATAAATACTTATGGTTACTAGATATACTAACATGATCTAAAAACATATGATCTGAATTTTAATAACTTGACTGGATAAAAGTCATGATTCTCACTATATTCTTTGCTAGAGAAACAAAGGTTTTTTCAAATACAGATTAATATAAGTAAATTTGGACAGAATAAAATTCATAAGAACAATTAAGTGAAAACTATGTTATTTGATTTAAAAATTGGGAATGGTAACTCTGTATGTTTATATATGTTTTCATTCATTTAACAAATAAATTTTATTTTATTTCTATTATTAACAAATATTATTGACTACCTAAATATTCTGATGGGGGAAATGTTACTTTATATATTTTTCTAAGGCTCAAACTAAGATTATAAAAAAGAAGCTAGATGATCATTTCCAACTTTTCTGAAGGTCAAAGCATCAGCCTCAAGAAAAATTTGATTCCCATTATTAAAAGAATCGAAGGAAGTTTGGTCAATTTCATAATGTTTTTGCTATAAAAGCATCTCTAATAATTACTGAGTTATTGAAAAGGAGGCATACTATAGTGAGGAAAAGCACAGATTTTTAATTCTTACATAAATCTATTTAAATTCTGCTTCCATCATTATTATTAAATGAAAAATTATGAGGAAGTTACTTATTAATCTGCATTCTTATGCAAACTTAGAACTGTTTGACACATTATAAAATCTATTTCACATAATTCACAATATCTCTCAACTTTTCATATCACTCTCAAGATATATAACATTTTATATATAAGAACCCCGAGGTGCCTGTATTTTAAATTCCGTGCACAAAATACTGAAATGACTTGGTAGATGAATTAGGTCCCAGTAATTTACTCCCTTGTAAGAAGGTTATACAGCCACAGCCTTGTGGTCTTCTCTACACCTTGATTGGGCTTCCACATATATTTTATTTAGCCAGTGGGATATTTGGGTAGTTAAAAAAGACTCTGAAACCATCCAGCTGGTGTGGTTCAGTGATTGAGCATCAACCCATGCACCAAGAGGTCACTGGTTCAATTCCTGGGCAGGGCACATGCCTAGGTTGTGGGCCCAATTCCCAGTGGGGGCATTCAGGAGGCGGCCCATCGATGTTCTCTCTCATCGATGTTTCTATCTCTCTCTCTCTCTCTCTCTCCCTCTAAAATCAATAAAGAAAAAAAAATTCTGTAAAAATTCTAAAATTAGAAATGTATTATATATATCGGCCTAGCACATGAATATGATTCCTAGATATGAATGAACCTTAATTAAAATGTTGATGAATTACTTACTTAATGTTTTCAACTATGATAATTATTTCTCCTGATTCTCTATTATAATTTAAAAAATATCAAATTACAAAATATTGAAAAAGAGGAAGATTCTGTTTTTAATGTTCTCTTTCATGTCCAAATCTAATAGTTAACTGTCTTCCTTCTCATAAACTTTTTGTTTATCATACCCCTTCTATTCTATCTTTCTAATAAATTTTAAGGATTCCATAAAATAGCAGAGATTGGTAGTGATTTTTCAAACTGTTCTCAGACTTTAATTTAATGTAAAAATACTTAATTTTTATTTTAATGTGCAAGTCCAATAATTTTCTTATAGTTTTTTATAAATTCTATTAGAAATAGAAAAAAAATGATATACTTATATATTCCCCACTCCTATCTAAAATATGTACGTACTTTGTGTTATTGAATCTATGCTACATAATATATTTGGTTAACATTAAACATTAATAACCAAAATAGCCTAGCCGGTGTGGCTCAGTGGTTGAGCGTTGACCCATGCACCAAGTGGATGCTGGTTTGATTCCCGGTCAGAGCAGGTGCCCAGGTTGTGGGCTAAATCCCCAGGGTGGGGCATGCAGGAGGCTGCCAATCAATGTTCTCTCTCATTGATGTTTCTCTCTCTCTCTCCCTCTCTCTCTAAAATCAATAAAGAAAAAAAAAATTTAAATAACCAAAATAAACATACTAAAACCAAAAAAATTAAAACATCATAAGCTCTATTTTATTAATTAGCCACATCAGTGGATGTTTTTCCTTAAATCATTTATTTTATATAATTGCTATAGGATATTTTAGTTCAATTCAGTCATAATTAAATATCTATTACATGCCCTATTCTGTGATTCAAAGATTCAAACATAAATCATTCCCTATTTATTCTTTCAAATGCTTATAGTCTAAGTTAAGAGACAAATCAATAAATCAAATATTATGTCATAAGGTGAAGGAAAGAGATATCACTACTCTTTTTTGAAGGTAGAGAGAACTAAAGGTTTTTTTTTTTAAGCAAATTATTGAGTTGAGTATTCAAATACAAGTGGATGTTAGCAAGAGAAAATAGAAATCATCCTGAGAAATGAATAGAAACAGCAAAGGTGTGTGTGTGTGTGTGTGTGTGTGTGTGTGTGTGTGTGTGTGTGTTTTGAATGAGCCTAGGAAAATAGAATATAGAAAAGGTTTGGTACTGTATTTAGGCTCTCAAAGTTACTCAGTATGGTGAAAGGGACATGGCAAATTCCTCCTGGATATTTTATAATAGCTTTATCTCCAAAGATGAGTTATGAAAACAAAACAAAAAGACCTAATTTATGTACAAGCAAAATTTGCAGGAAAAAGAATTAAAACCCTTATAAAAACAAAAGTAAGTAGAAATATTTTTGGGAGATATTTAGAATTTAATTTATCTAGTCTCGGAGATTAATTCGGTGGGGAACTGGAGGAGAAGAAAGGGTGAAGGAGATTCCCAGATTACAGATTTGCAAAACTGTGTGGGAGATGTTATTACTGACTACAGTGAAAAATACAGGAGACATAAATCATCCCTAAGTGGATGGGCTTTGGCCTCAGACACAACTGGCGTCCAGCCTCAGCTATTCCACTTAATAGTTTTGTGACCTTGCCATTAAATGTATCCCTTTCAGATACTTGGTATCTTTGGATAGAAAATGAAAATGTAATAGCTCAAAGGGTTATTGAACCATTAATTGTGATAATATATGTAAAGTACTTAGTATACTACCTGACATTCAGTAAACATTTAAAAATATTAGCCAATATTTCTGTAAATATTAAGAGCAAATACAGTAATATCGGAGTCATGGGTTCTTCTCATGTCTAGGCAAAGTCTGAAGTTCAAGGAATTGAACAGGGTTTTATATGTACATTTGGGAATATTTAGCATATACATGTTCATTAAGATTATTAGATTGATGATTTTTATCAGAAGCAGTGTATTGGGGTAAAGGAAGCAAAGAGGTGGGGAATTGGGGGCATTATCAAAGTTTCAGTGGGAGACACCAATGAAGGAAAACAAAGAAATCGGTACATAAGGGTGAAGAATTTTAATTTTAACAGTGTAAATTGTAATCATAACAAAATATTCTAAATATATTTGTCACAAAGACATTAAAAAATAACACCTTTTCTTTCCTTTATTCTGTGATTCATTTAGATCCTTGACAAGTATGTAATTTTACAGGAGACCCAAGGAAGATTGTAGAGGATGAGAAGGAACAAATATCTTAGTTATTAACAAACATTTTTTGTACAAATATTATTTTCGGTCTAAGACATCATACTGTCCTAATTAAATCTATAATAATTCTCCTTTCACATTTAATGAACATCATTAGTAGTTTTCAGGGTTTTGTTTTGTTTTTAGTTTAAAATTGTTTTTGTTTTTTTTTTAATCAACAAATACATTATTTTCAAAATTCAAAGTTTACTCTTGAAAATATATATCTCACACCACTTCACTACACCAGTAATTAATTTAGGCTTCACATGACTAATTTTTTATTTTCCCTAGTCTGTGTGACCTGCTTTTTAATGATTGCCCAACTACCTATCCGGTGGTTTGGCAGGTGTTTTTAAGGTAAATGAGAATGAAGATGTAATACCTCCCAGGACAAGCAAACATAGGTGCTTGAGTCAATGTAACAAGATCCAGAATATTTTCTAAGTTCCTGACAGTGTCACAATGCACTGTGATGGTGGGTCACCGCCTAGAGACCAGTGCAGAGAAAGCAGAGATACAACTGCATTCATCATAAGCTCTTCAGACCAGAGCACAGTGTTTCTCACATAGTTGAGGCTTAACAAAAATGCCCCGTATGCCACAGATTTTGTGAAATCATAGAAGTCATATTAAACAATGACAAATCCTGTTCTTGATAAAGAATTATTCATCAAGTACTTATTACAAATGGCATAGCAAAATATTTTCACTTAATTATCAAAAACTTACAAAAGTCAGAGTTGATACATATATGGAAATAATGATATTTCAGAAAACACATGAACAGTAGATGAGGCTATCCTGGATTTAATTTATTCAAAACTTTTAAGTACTTGGAATGCTCTCTCTGGGAATAATTCAATCTTTCAGGGACATATAATTTGCCAATATTATTTTCTTCTTGGTAATAGTCATAATGTATGTCTCAATGGTCATTTGAATAAATCAGCACACATTATGATGCACTAAAAGTCCATCATCATTTTTACAACATTACATTTTTTTATTGACCAAATAGCCAATGCTGTAACACATGGTTATTTTCATTAATCAAACAGCCATCAGAAAGTAAACTTGCACTAAGAACAGCTACTCCATATAAGACACACAATCATCCTCTTTAGTTTTGTTTTGAACAAAAGGACATGACCCTCTGTTAACTAGCCTTCACTGGTTCCCCATGAGAAATTCCAGATAGTATGACTATCAGATGTTTTAGTTAATAGTCCTTGACCTTCTACCACTGAACACAAAGCATTTCAGCTGCATCTATTGCATTTTTTAATTGCAAATTTTTTCATTCATTGGTTAAACCTCCTTGTGTTTTTGAATAAGTGAGTGGCCCACAGCAGTATCATTTCCACTGTGCCACTTAGAGAAGAGGGAAACAGAGATAAATGTTTTATTAATTTATTAATTTATTTTCCTTAGGTCCTCTATATTTCAAAGCCAAAATTGTGATTTTTCAGACAGCACAATGAGAAAATAAAATAACATAATATTTATAGGGATGATCAGGAAAAAAAAAAAAAAAAAGAATGATATTTACTGAGAAAATTCAAGTACTTAATTAATTTGACCTTGACGCTAACAAAAGTGTTGTCAAGTACAACTCTCCTAGGTATATAGTAATTAAGTATGTTTAATTGTAATGAGCACATTAGTTACAAAAATTATGTACTCTTCCACCATGATTTTAAAACAGGTGTAGTTTAAAACCTTCCTTTTCCAATTTTATTCCCTTTCAAAACAAAGTCAAGAAAAGTTCAACATGGCCCTAAATAATGGATCTATATTCATGTTGTAGAAATCACATAAGCAGTAGATCAAATAATATCCTAGAAGCCAATTCATTTATTATGATATTTTAGAGATGTTATAAGAAACTACAATTATTTTCAACTATATATCACACTAGATTTTACTAGCAAGTATTTTAAATTATTATATTTTTATATAGTACTTTTACAAAAAAAAAAAAAAAAAAGAGGTATTTGTCACATACTGGGAAAAGGAGGGGAAGGGAGCGTAGAAAAATGAAGAAAAGGGAAAGGTGTCACGGTAGATGGAATGTGTCCATCTTGTTCATTATTTTATTTCCAGTGTATAATGAGTGACTGGAAAATAGTAGGTGTTTAATAAATAATGACTATCTAAGAAACAAACAAACAAACACAGTTTATTAAGTTACCATGTAGGTAAAGCTATACAGTAGATCTACAAATAAGAATAAGGAATAGCCCAGTTGGTGTGTCTCAGTGGTTGAGCATCGACCCATGCATCAAGAGGTCCCTGGTTTGATTCCCATCCAGGGCACATGCCCAGGTTGTGGGCCTGATGCCAAGTGGGGTCATGGAGGAGGTGGCCAATCGAGGTTCTCTCTCATTGATGTTTCCATCTCTCTCTGCCTCTCCCTTCCTCTCTCTAAAATCAGTAAAGAAAAAAAAAGTGTTAAATAAGAAATATGCTGAAAGAATGGAGATAAATTGTGATAAATGCTCTTAAAAAATTTAAAAATTAGATGGGGTTTAAAATAAGAGATGAAGGGGTCACATTCCTTAAAAGATGGCATTGTTCGCTGCATCATAAGGTGCCTTAAAGGAAACAAGTTTAACTGGGATAGCAATATTATGATAGAAAAGTTATTGTCCTAATTATGGACATTTTATTTCAAAACAAAAGTCTAGAAGGAAAAGGGAAGGCAGGGGGAGAAAGAGAAGAAAGGGGAAACAAGGAGGGAGCCAGGGAGGGAAAAATGACTGTGGAATATAAGCTTGGCATCAGCAAATGAAAAAGCACTAAATGTGCTCATAAAATAAAGAGCCGCAAAATCTTGTAATAAAATTTGCATTTCTATTTAGCAAAATACTACAATGAAAGGGATTTTAAAGGTTTTTCTTGCAAGAATTTGTTAGTCCTCTGTTAAAATGCACAATTCTTTTAGAGGAACACTCAATATGAATCTAATTATCATATTATTACTATTCCTATATTCTTCCCATACTCTAATCACATGGAAAATGTTTAATTTTTGCTCTTTCAGGACTAAAATTCTTAAGCTTGTTATATATTCTAGCTACTGATTGGGGGAAACATTCTGGAAGTAAAAAATAATCAAGTGATTAATAGCTGTATAAATTATTAAAAGCTAGAATGTCCTAAAAAACAATTACAGATGGAAAACAGCATTATGAAATACATTAATATTTCAAATATATTGTACTATTTACTTGGGGAGTTAAATATTATTGGAATACTCTTTCCACATTAGGAGTAAAAATATAACTAAACATTCATTTGTTCTTTGAATAGGGGCTAGATGAAGGAAAATAATCTTACTAATAAGGAGATGGGTTTATTCAGTGATTATTCATTAGCCGGTATTATGTCTCTGTGAATCTAGCAAATTTCAATGGCATTATTTTACCAGTAACCTATTTCTGGCAAAAACATTGTATTTTTACTTAGTATAGGATCTTCCACTAACAAATTTTTAGTCTCACCTTCCTTCCTTTACTCTATAATTATTTATTTCTCACTCATGCAAAGTCAACTGTAAATCTGGGCAAAACTTTCTGGCAGCTCCCTCAATGCAATGATTCATTTGTTCACTTTCAATCAGTCCATGTTTCCCTAACTGCTGGTTGACATCACAGTAAAATAAAGATTAAAGAGAAAAACAAAAACAAAAAACAGAAATTAACCTCTTCTGTACAAAAGAATCTGGCCCCTGAGGGTCAGATTCTATTTGGTAAGCTAAGTCAGAGGCCAGTGAATGTCAATGTTGTTGAAACTACAGCAAGTCCTCAAATAAAATCACTTCACTCAGTCTCAACATTATTGTTATAATGTTGATGAGAGAAAAAGATTAATTCTCAGCAGGGCAACTGTCTGTGTAGAGTTTGCTCTTCTCCTGGGGCTTTAGTTTTCTCCCACATCCCAAAGAATCACCACGTCTAACTTGTCCCAATCTGACTGAGTGTGTACATGTGTGTGTGTGTGTGTGTGTGTGTGTGTATGCACACACGCACACCCTATGATGGAAGGATGTCCTAACCAGAGTTGGGTTCCACTTTGCACCCTGAGCTGTCAGGAGAGGCTAAGGACACCTGAGATTCTAAACTGGAGAAAGTGGATTGGAAAATAATGATGTAATTTGTTTTAATTCATCTTTCTTAAATGTATGTATAGCTCCTCAAAGTTTCATATTAGAAGTGTTTTGGGACTTCATTTAGTAGTTTTGTGATGATTTTTGTGACCAGAAATATACCATAGGGGTTTAATAATTTTCATAAATTAACCTATGGAAAAATTGGTTTTGTTATATATTATTTCACTTAAAGTTACAGTTTCCAAAAACTGACAGCATTAAGTGAAGACTTACTGTACAACACTTATTTTTATTGTCAGAAAGAGGGAATGAGTTGTTGATCAACTACAATAATGTCTGCATAGAAAGTGTAGTATTCTTTCCTTCAAAAGAAGTTATAGATGGGTGTTTTGTGAAACAGAAAACTTCAAATGTAACAAGAATAATTAGACCAGGACAAGATGTTTAATATAAAGAGACCCATGCTCTGGCTGTGTGGTTCAGTTGGTTGCAGGGGCCCCCATACATGAAAAGTTTGCAGATTCAGTTCCAGGTCAGGGCACATAGCTCAGGTTGTGAGTTTGATCCCCAGTCAGGGCACATGCTAGAGACAATCAATTGATATCTCTCTCTCTCTCCTTTTCTACCATTTTCTCTCTAAGGTCAATACATTTTTTAAAAATTAAAAACATAAAGAGACCCATTATATGAGCTAAGCAGCAGAAAGCCTAATACCTCTGGGGCTGGGGGTACCTTGGGGGGGTCTTTCAATTTAAAAAACAACAACAATCTCTCCCTATGCAATGGAGACAATTTGATTCAAATGAATTAATTGTAAACACCCCTGCACTAAGACCATACAGGTACATCAAAAGATGCTCAACATCACTAATCACCAGGGAAATCACAAATTAAACCCACCAACAAAAAGAAAAGAAAACCTATTGAATTAGAGAAGATATTCGTCAATGATATATCTGATAAATGACTAATACTCAAAATACATAAGGAATTCATACAAATTAATACCAAAAAAAGAAAATCTGATTAAAAACTGAGCAGAAATCTTGAATAAACATTTCTCCAAACACGGCATACAGAAGGCCAACAAACACAGGCAAAAATGCAGTCAGTGTGGAAAATAGTATAGAGGTGCCTCAAAAAGTTAAAAAATAGAACTACCATATGATCCAGCAATTCCACCTCTGAGTGTTTATGCGAAGAAAGTGAGAACCGTAACTCAAAAAGATATGATCACTGGTTACTGCAGTACTATTTCCAACAGCCAAAACATGGGAGCAACGTGTGTCCATCAGCACATCACTAGATAAAGTAATGGAATACTGCAGTACGTGCGTGCGCGAGCGCGCGCGCGCGCGTGCACACACACACACACACACAGTGGAATATTATTCAGCCATAGGAAGGAAGGCAATCCTGCCATTTTCAACAATGTAGATGAATCTTAAGGGCAGTATGCTAAATGGAAGAAGTCAGAGAAAGTCCAGTACTGGATGATAGGACTTACATGTGCAGTCTTTAAAAACAAACAAACAAACAAGCAAGCAAACAGTCACTGATACAGAGAACAGATGCATAATTTCCAGAGGCAGTGGGGTGGGAAGACGGGTGACATAGAAGAAGGTGGTCAAAATGTACAAACCTCCAGTTACAAGACAAACAAGTCCTGGGGATGTAATGTACAACATGGTAACTATAGTTAATACCGTACTGTGCATTAAGATGTTGATAAGAAAGTAAATCTTAAAAAGTTCTCATTGTAAATAAAAACACCATAATTATATGTGGTGGTGGATGTTAACACACTGAATGTGGGGATCATTTCACAGTATATACATATATCAAATCATTATGTTATTCTTCTAAAACAAATACAATGTTGTAAGTTAATTATGTCTCATTTTTCAAAAATTAAAAAGAAAGCTATGTGAACCAATGAATTAATTTATTTTAGGCTCAGTTAATTATTCAAAGGCATACTATACAAACTTATTGGTTCTGTGCTATCAAACTGCCACAGTTCTATTGTAAGATGTTCAGGAAATACGAGAAATCATGTAGCTGACGTGTTACCCCCACAATGGACACTATCACTATTCCCACCATTTTCAAGGAAACTCCTTTTCTAGTTAATTTTCTTAAATTATTTATCTGAACTTCTTTAGCTCCAATGGAGTTACATTTAATGTGAAACATGGATTAGAGGCTAAAGAAGAATATGTAGACAGTCCCATGTAGACAAAGGCTCTATTGTTCTCATTGCTTTGACACAGTGCTTAGAACAGGGTCTGGCATATATTAGATTGCTAAATAAATGTCCCCTAAGTGAATAAATGAAATGAATAATAATGTGATCTTGGGACATCAGATTCTATACAAAATAATCCCAAATACATGAGGATAAAATTTTCAAGAATATTACAGGTCCTTCCAGATTGCTGCCACATGTCAGATAAACATCTTGTATTTCATGGAAATGTATGTGGCAACACAAGTAGGTTGTTGGCATTTCAGTTATGTAAAAATATTTACATTATTATGAGGAGGGAAATGAAAGATCACATCTCATATTTTTTCCATGTACAATCTGGATAGACTGTAGTGATGAACATTTTATTACACATTGCTTTTCATTATTACTTAATGTATACTAGACCACAGAGTAAAAATATTCTGATTAAACATAATAAGCTAAAGGTTAAATAAAATTTACATGGAATCTGCATTTAGATATAAAATCCTAAGATTATCATGTTAGATGAAAGCCTAATTTTCTTTGCGTGGAAGTTAAACGTGGTTTAAGGAGGTGTTTTTGGATGCCAGAGTGATAAGGCATAGAATGTGAAGCTGAAATGTTTCCTAGATTCCCCTTCCAGATGCCCGTTAATGAGAACTAACCAGAAGTACAATTTGGAAGACACAGGTGAAGGAACAACCACTATTCTCAAAGAGCATTGTGGACAGATGTTTGATGGAAGACTCACAGCTGGTCCTGGCTCTGCGTATTCCTCCATTAGTGTTCCTTCTTGATGGCTGACCACACCGATGTATAGCAGCCTCAGGTGCACCCACTCTTATTTTCTTTTTCTTTATCTTTTTTTTAAATATATGTTTTTGCCCTGGTTGGTTTGGCTCAGTGGTTAGAGTGTCGGCCTGCAGACCAGAGAGTCCTGTGTTTGGTTCCTGCTAAGGGCACGTACCTCAGTTGCAGTGTGTTGCTCTCATGTCGATATTTCCTCTCTATATTCCCACCCTCTCCCTCCCACTCTATCTGAAGATAAGTGAAAAAAAAAAAAAAAAAAAGAAAAAAAATATATATATGTTTTTATTGACTTTTTAGAGAGAGAGGAAGGGGTAGAAACATCAATATGAGTGAGAAATATCGATGGGCTGTCTCCTGCATGCTCCCTACTGAGGATCCGGCCTGCAACCAGGGTATGTTCCCTGACCAGGAATCAAACTGGGACCTCTCAGTCCATGGGATGATGCTCAATCCACTGAGCCACACAGCCCGGCTACCCCTATTTTCTCAGCTGCAGACCTACTGAGGCAGTTGCTCAACTGCCAGAGCTTTTCAGTAGACCTCTGAGTGAGTACCCCCTCATGACCCACTGCCTCAGTGGCCCTATGTGCCTGGATTCCCAGATGCCCTTGCTCACTGTGACTGTTCCACTTCCTCTAAGGAATTCAATCAGAATAGGTAGAGGCTTCTTGTCTCCAACCCTCAGCCAGACCCTTCCAGACAGTCAGTTCCCCCACATTCCCACACTTGTGTGAATTTATTCTAAAAATGAATCCCTTGTTTTCATGAAATTTAGAGTCTACTCTGACTCCATAACTGAAGCCTAATTAAAACACTGATTCATTATTTATCAATAATGAAACAGTAACAGCACCTTCCTTTAAAGTTAGTGCTATAGACTGAGTGCTTCGGTCTTTCAAATCCATATGTTGAAATCCTAACCCTCTATATGATGGTATTAGGAGGAAAGTTTTTTGGAAGATGAAATGTTGTGAAGATGGAATCTTCTGGAATAGAATAAGTGCCCAATAAAGAGCTCTCTTTCCCCTCCACCATGTGAGGGCAGCTAGAAGACCACATGTCTATGAACCACAAAGTATGTCCCTTACAGGACACCAAACCCACCAGCACCTTGACCTTGTCTTTCTAGCCTCTAAAACTGCTGGAAATAAATACTGTTGTTTAAGTACTCAGTTTATGGAATTTTTTACAGTTGCCCAAATAAACTAAGTCAGGAAGATAAGAAAGCATTCATCTCAAGGTAATACACATTTCATGAAATGTATATTTTAACCTTTTAAGCAAATTTCCCATATAACAGTTTGTGTTTTCTTTTTTTTTTTATGTTAACACCATACAGTTTAATAAATATATTTTGCTCCTTCTTTGCTGGTTTCTTTATTCTTTCTCATGTTCTTTTGGTGTATCCTAGATTCTTTGTATGACAAGTTAAAAAAACTAAAGGATTAAGTATCATACTGAAATGTTTGTAAATAAAAGATATTTTCAATTCATATAAATGGATATAATCTTTTTTTTTTAATCCTCACCCAAGGATATTTCTCCATTTATCTTCAGATAGAGTGGGAGAGAGGGAGAGAGAGAGAGGTAGAGACACTGATGTGAGAAAGACACATCAACTGGTTGATGTGTCAACTGATTGCCTCCCCCATAACCCTGACCAAGGCCGAGGACCAAACCGCAACCAAGGCTCATGCTCTTGACCGAAATCAAACCCATTACTCTTTGGTCTGCGGGTCGATGCTCTAACCGCTGAGCCAAACCAACCACAACACATGTTTATACTTCATAAACACCGTTCTAATGTTCCTTTTCTTTGTCTGTCTCTCTCCTTCTTTCCCCATGTTCCTTTTCCTCTGGACGTGTGTATGGGAATGTATATAGATGCTTCTATGTCTAGTTTACACTTGAACTGACTTATACTACTGGGAACTTATAAACTCCAATTTGCTGTAATTAACCAGTATAACAAACACAAATATACACAAGTAGACTCTTGTTTGCATACATAAACTCATAAACATGCACTCTTACAATTTCACCTTCATTTGTAAATGGTCAGACACCTAAGAGTCTGAAAGGTAAAGTCTGTGAATATTAGATGCAAAAAGAACAGCAGGTAGAGGTCACTTTTGCCTTGTTTACCTTCTACTGTCAGTAAAAAAGAATCTCTAAAAACAATGAGGTTAAAACTGATTTCAATTCATGAAATGCAATTGAAACCACTGTGGTCACACACAAACCAACCAGAACAAAGTAAGTACTGTGGATGTTTTATTTCACAGCCCTAAAATTCAACCACACTTCTTTCATTATAAATAAATAAAGATAATTTTAATTTTTCTTATTCCTTTTCCAAAAAGTAGATGCGTGTGTCTATGCTAATGCATGCTTATAACACACAAACATCATATAAGAACTCTAGATTAATTTGGTCACATCTAATTCATTTACAAATATATAGCAAGTGCTTCCTGTGTGTTAGTCAGCCAGACACTAGTCTTATCTCCTGAGAGATATCGGCACACAAGATATCAGGATTCCTGATCTCCAAGTGTTTACATCCAGAAAGAAAAGGGAGAAATAGATAATAAGCATATTAGAGAAAACAAAATTGTAAAACAGCATTGCGCTGCCTGAGGGTTCTGTGTGATTTGCACCAGTGGAGAACTGAGGACAGGCCTCAAAGAGAAGGGCGGACGTGGACAAAGACACTTGAAGGCAGCTAGCCGAATAGGTATCGGGTAAACACATTCCAGTCACAGAGAACAGCTAGCAAAGGTGGACCACGCCTCGTGAAATTCTCCAGGAGAACCAAGAAGGGTCCTGAAAGTAGAATGAGCAAGGAGAAAAGAATAGATCAGAAATAAAATTAGGGGGCAAATCACACAGCCCATTGGCATTTCCTGGGAGGTACATGGGAAGCCATTAGTTGATTTTGAACAGAGGGATTGAATGATCTAATATGTTGTCCAAGGATGATCCTTGCTGTTGAAGCTAATCTTTGGAGGGCTAGAAGCAATGAGGTGAGTGAGGAGGCGGATGCAGTAATTAAGTAAGCAGTTATTACAACTAGACTCACGACAGGAACAGTGAAAGTGCTGAGAATTGGTAAGATTCTACATATACTTTGTAAGTAGAGTAAACACGATTTCCTGGCAAATTAGACCTGTAATGTGCGAGAAATAGAAAATAGAAGAGTCCGAGAATTTTTGCTTTAACGACTAAAAGAATGGGATTTATCAACAGACATTGTAAAATCTGAGAACAGAATATATTTGTGAGTGAAGACCAAGAGTTCATTTTGGACTTGTAAATTTGAGATGTATATTCGGTGTCCAAGTGCATCACAGGCAAAGAAAGCAATTGGGTAGAGGAGATTAGATTTAGGGAGACCTGAGCTAGAGATATATATTTAAGAAATGTAGACATATGGTGTTTCAAACTCTGAACTTGGATGAGATCTCTATATGTAGACAGGAGAAAACAAGTCTGCTTCAATATTAATGGGAGAGGAGGATAAACCAGCTAATAAAACTAAGTGAGGAAAAAAGTAAAACCAAAGGTGTGTGGGCACCTGGAAATTCAAGTTGGAAAAAAAATGTGTTAAGGAGAGAAAAATTAACTAGGTCAAATAATGATTAAATAAATTGGAGACAGAGACAAGTTTTCTATATATACATGCATTTATCAGTTGACAGAAAGTTTCTGGGAGAATACATAGAAAACTGCTGGTGTGAGCAGAAAACTCTGGGAAGTGGGATAATGGGTAAGTAGAAAAAGAGATGAAGATTTCAGTTTAGTACATTCGACAATACCTGATTTTCTTCACCATGAGTATAAATTATACTTACAATGAAATATGAAAATACACATTTAAAAAGAACGATTATCACCTAAGTGACGAAATACATCAGATGACAACTCAGAAAAACACCGAACACGTTATACTTACAAAGAAAACAAAAATTCTCAAAATAGCATCCATGAAACTTCAATGAAATCCCAAACTCCAGATGACTCTTTTAAAATGTAAACATGTCAGCATTTTGATTTTTTTAAACAAGTAAAATTATCATTGTTGGGGACTACATGGTGTTTGTAGCATTTTTATCATACGATGGATTCCATCCATTCACTATACTTTCCTAACTGAGCTATCCTACATGCAAGTACATATTTTTAATGTTGTGTGCCTTCTATGTTGTTCCTGTAAGCTTGCTATTAAAATATATTAAACTATAAAAATAAATAAGTAAAATGTAAACATATAACCTGAATTGGATAATGTTAAATAAGTAATATCAAAAGTATTATGATAGCAGATGGCTAAAATTATTCGATGTACATAGACAACTATGCAAAAACTGTATGTAATATAAGGGAGAAGTGTATGTTCTGAGACTCTATGAGCATAGAAATAAAGACAGGCTGTAGAGTTCAAAGATGGGAGGGGCATATGATCCAATATCAGATTGTCCATAAAAGACATAGCCCATAAGAGTTTTTCATAAGGGAATACTAAAATGCCTGTGACCATTATGGATGCTGAGAAGAGTTAGAAACCAGAGCTGAGGTCAAGTAAATAAACTAAAATCAGTATTAACCAATAAGCCATTGACTTTATAGGCCAAAGGCCCATGATAAGTCAAGAATAAGGCAAGATATCTCTATAATAATAAAATACAAAGTCAAACCAGAAGTTTGATAAATAATAAAATTCCATAATAAAATTGGAAATGTTAAACTACCTAGTTTTCTTAGTATGGGATCAGAGATAAAGTTGAAAATATTTTGAGAAATAATTAAAGGATGGGGAACAGAGACTATAAAAGGTCTTGATATTCTTGCAATTAGTCATCAAAAATGTTCCACATCACTAATCATCAGAGAGATGCAAATTAAAACTACAATGAGGTATCACCTCATACCTGCCAGAATGGCTGCCGTCAATAAATCAACAAGCACCAGAGCTAGTGAGGATGTGGGGAAAAGGGAACCCTAGCATACTATTGGTGAGCATGCAAACTGGTACTGTCACTGTAGAAAACAGTATGGAGTTTCCTCAAAAAATTAAAAATGGAAATGCCTTTTGACTCAGCAATCCCACTTCTGGAAATATATCCTACAAATCCTAAAACACCAATCAGAAAGAATATATGCATCCCTATATTTATAGTAGTGCTATTTACAGTAGCTAAGATCTGGAAACAAATGTCCATTAGTAGATGAGTGAGTTAAAAAGCGGTAGTATATGTACACAATGGAATACGACGCAGCTGCAAAAAAGTAGGATCTCTTATTCTTTGTGACAACATGGATGAACCTGGAGATTATCATGCTAAGTGAAATAAGCCGGTTAGAGAAAGACAAATATCACATGATCCTTATATGTGTAATCTAATGAACAAAATAAACTGATGAATAAAATAGGTCCAGAGGTATGAAAGCAGGGAACAGAATAACAGGCTTCAGAGGAGAGGGGGGTGAGAGAGGATGGGAAGAGATTAACCAAATAACATATAAACATATATGCATATCCCATGGACACAGGCAGTAGTGTGGTGAAGGTCCGAGGTGGGGTGGAAGGTTGGTGGAGGAGGGCAAAGGGGGGTGAAATAGGGGACATTTGTAATACTGTCCACAATAAATAAATAACAAATATATTCAATCTGATTTCTATCACTGTAAATCTCTCAATGCAGTTTTCTAAAGAAACCAAAAGTAATAAGCCAGAGGAAAAGTAAGGAAATGCCTTCATATGTTTTGTAACTGTTGGTACATTTCCTTAATTTCTGTCACAAAAAGACAGGTGCATCCTTTGTTTGTTTGCTTTTGTAGCAAGATTTCTGGCTATACCTTACTTTTATGGCTTTTAAAACTTTCTTTGGCATTAAAGAATGGAAGAGTAAGTGCACTTACAAAAATTGGTTAAGTAACCATTAATGAAAATATCTTGGCTCTGCGTTAAAGTTATTAATCATAGCTTTGTGACCGGGAAGCAAAATATCATAATTTTTCAGGGTAGTTCTCTGTGAATCCACAATACTAAGGATTTTTTTTTTCCTCAAGTCTATTTGTAAAAACACTCATAACTTACCAGTTTTCCATGGTGACATGAACTAATGGACCATCTTTAAATAAATTCACTTAGAGATCCAGAATATGGCACAATGCTCCCTTTTCTGTAGTGCTGTAAAATTAGCATCAAACACAGAAAAATGTACCATTCTTCACCTCCCCCACAGTTGTCATCTCCACACCGTAAATCTCAGAGCAAGAATAAATGAAGTTGTTTTCCTCCCGTCATTCATATTTCATAGTTTCCTCTATAGTGTAGAAGTATTTCATTTTTAGGAAGGATTAATGCCAAAAAGGTTTATTGCCTTCTATCAGAAACATTTAGCTAGCTATAGAGATCTTACTGAAGAAGTTGTTTCTAACATCTGTGCATGTGTGTGTGTGTGTGTGTGTACATGTACACATGGTAATAAACATGAAATGTGAGTGTCACAAAAATGCTTTGAAAAACCTTTAAAATATATTTCTAGTGTATTTACCTTAATCTTCAAGATTTCTTAGCACAGAACATGCCTCTAAAGAGACTGCAGATTTAATGAGAACACAGACATGTAAAGAAAGCAATCACCGTGTTGGAACTATAAAACAGATTTTTGGTTCCTTATTATGACATTTATAGCTGATGTAACATTGTTTAAAATTATGGACTGATTCATCCACCAGTCTTGTCTCTCTGTTATGCATGTTTGTGTGTGTGTGTGAAGGAATAAGGATAGATGATAAATTTAAATATAATTTTGAGGATGCCTAGTTATAAAAATGTGTCAATGAGTTGTCTGTCCTTCCCCAAAGAAATGACAAAGAAATATATATAAATATTATATTAAACATATATAATATATAAATATTATATATGATATATATTTATCAGAGAGAGAGAAAGGTCTGCCTTGCTATTCAAAAAGATGCCCAGATGAACTCTGAATACACAGCTGACATTCTCATGAGGACATTGACTCTTAGCTAAAATTTTATATTCTTGCAAAAAAACAATAATTCCTGTGTTCCTGTGCAGTTATCAGGCACCAATTTTCATCAACATGCATGCTAAATTCCTTGTAATGCCTTGGAAATCTACAGAAACAAGGGAAGGGGTCTGACTCATTATTGGAATGTGATAACATGTCTCACATGAATGTTAAGGGATAATAGGCAACTTAGCTCACTGCAAATCAAACAGCCCATGATCCATCATTAACCTAAGTGAGCCTTCACTTTATTGAAGTAACCCTCTAAATGAATAGGTCACAGTCTGTTTAAAAGCTCACAGATTTGTTAATGTTCCAAGGACTTAGAGACTATTAGATCAGATGGCCTGAGCATGTAGAAAATTGTAGGCGCTTTGGATAGCTAAATTGCTTTGGTGTGTATATAAATATTTTAAAGAATATTCTTTGAAAGTTGGTTTAAACACAGTATGCTGCATTTGTGACATTATTCTGCAAAAATGTGTGAGTCAAGTTGAAAGGGAAAGAAAGGACTATGTAGAAATACTCCACAAGAGAAAATAAGTTCTCACTCTAAGCTGACTTTCATAATGCAATTAACTCCATCAGAGAGAATGGAATTTTGAATACTGTTCAAATTAAGGCAGTGCAGTTAGCAGCGGCAGCAATTCGGGAGGAATTAGCAATGCCCTTCTGTAGAGAGCTACTGAATTAAACCTTGGAGGGTTTTAAGATTAAGCCATTTAATTGTTACTTCAGGAGCTCTGGACTTTGCACAGACAGGAGTCCAGGTGTTAATACCGATTCTCCTCTGTTACCTTCAGATAACAAAACTGAATCTCAGAGCCAATTAAGACAAATCTTTAAAGGTCTTCTATCCCTTTTCAATGTATCCTGAGAGGTTTATTTTAATTGTAGACACCATGGGGAATTGGGACATTATACACAGTGAGATAGTATTGAATCTTGAGGTAAAAAGATAACTAGTACTCGTCCAAATTATTCTGTCTTAACTTTAAACTTTAATTTTTTTGTAGGCTGACACATTTTATTCCATTAATCATTTTAACAGAACACTGTTTCAGTACCAAATACTAACACAAAAGGCATGACTAATTAATGGTTATTACCTTTATAGGTCAAGTGATATGCATGAATATATTACATTAAAAAGTCATGTAATCCACAACTATCACTCTCCTCCCTAAAGATAACTGTCTTTAATATATCATCATGTAAATTGTTCAAACCCCTTTTAGATGCATGTGGATGTTTAGGTGAATATATGCTCATATTTATTCGCATTTTCATTCACCAAACACTTACTGAGGGGTCCCCTATGCCAGGCATTAGAGTAGGGCTTTCCTCACAGGGTTTGCTCTTTGTGTTGGAAGACAGACAATATAATGCAGGATCATTTCAGCTGAAGCAGATTTTATTTAGAAAAAATGAAATATGGATGAAGGTAAAGATAGTTTTTCTGAGGAAGGAAGTGTTATTTACAACAGTGGTTAGAAAATGTAGCTGTGGCCCAGCAGGTGTGGCTCTGTGGTTGAGCGTCAACCCAGGCAACCAGAGGTCGCCAGTTTGATTCCCGGTCAGGGCACATGCCCAGGTTGTGGGCCTGATCCCCTGTGGGGGGCATGCAGGAGGCGGCCAATCGGTGTTCTCTCGCATCGATATTTCTACCTCTCTCCCTCTCCTTTCCTCTCACTAAAATCAATAAAGAAAAAATATTTTTTTTTAAAAAGGAAATATAGCTGTGAACTAACAATATTTAACCCAAGATCTACAAAAGTAAAAGAGGAAGTTGAGTGAGTGCAAAGTCTCTGTGGCAGGAGCAAACTGGGCACAGCAAGAAAGAAAATGGAGGGCAAAGCCAGATCATTGGTTTTAAACCATGTAAAGTCCGTTGGTGATTTTAGAAGGTTTATATATGGCTACTGTGCAATGAAATGGTCATGGGGGTGGATAGAAACAGAAGAAAAAAGACCAGTTTGGAGACTGACAATAGCGGTTGGATCAAAGGTACCTACAGTGGAGGTGAGGAGCAATTGGATTAAAGATATATTTGGACAATAAAGCTATGGAGCTATTAGATTCTATATTGTCTCTGATTGTGGGAATAAGAAGAAAAGTAAAGCATCAGAACTAACCCTAAATTCTTAAGACATTAAATAAGTAATTATATAATTGACTGGATGAAGATTAGGTTGTAGGGAAAGGGGGCAGAAACCAAGGGTTTGGTTTTGAACAAATTGTGTTTAAAAATGATTATTAGATCTTATTCTGGACTAAACAGTGCTGAAATTCACAGGCCACATATATTGAATTCTTAACCCCTAATGTGATGGTATTTGGAGATAGGGCCTTTGGAAGGTAATTAGAGCTAGATGACGTCATAAGGTGGGGCCCTCCTGAGGGGATTAGGGCCTTTATAAGAAGAGACACCAAAGAGCTTGCTGGTTCTCTTTGCATAAGCACCAAGAAGAAGGCATAAGCATATCCAGTAAGAAGTTGCTATCTATAAGCCAGGAAAGATGTTCTCAAGTAGAAACAATTCATACCAGCAAACACCTTAATCTTGGACTTCTGAGCCTCCAGAACTGTGAGAAAATAAATTTCTGTTAAGACAGTCAATCTGTGTTATTTACTTCTGGCAACTTGAGTGGAATAATATTGATGTGCAAGTGGGAATATTCAGTAATCATTCTGAGATTGGAATCTGATGCTCAGCATAGGAAGTGGAGACAAAGATTTGGAAAGATGCAGTCACGTGGCATTAAACCCCTGGGACTTAAAGGGGTTACCTCT
Source organism: Molossus molossus (assembly GCF_014108415.1). Lineage (NCBI taxonomy): Eukaryota > Metazoa > Chordata > Mammalia > Chiroptera > Molossidae > Molossus > Molossus molossus. Next base: position 21,976,278 of record NW_023425366.1, on the reverse strand, counting down.
TCAGAAGTTTCTAGGCCGAGAGGTGAGTAGTGTCTAGGGTGGCATCCTGGGCTACCCTGTTTCTAATTATAGGTCTGATGTAAGAGAACTCAGCAAAGGATAATGCCAAGCTACAGTCACTGAGAGAAGAATAATACCAGAAGACACTGGCAAGCAGATGAAAAAATATTTCTTCAGAAAATAAGCTAAGTATTGAAGCTGCTATGTTTTGTGCTTTGGTGGATACTGCCAGATTTCCTTCCAAAAAGACGGCATATTTTACAATCCAGCCAAAACTCTATGAGATGGGCCTATACTTTCGTGGCGTGATTGTGTATTTTGATGTCTGCCTTTTTTTTTCTCCCAATGTAACCACCATTGAACAACATTGCTAGCTAGAGATGTGTGTAAACTTTAGGGCTGGGCAGATCATATGTCATATGTTTTCATTTGTACTCTTGCTTCCCTCATCAATTCTGTTATATTAACCATAGGCATATAAAATTCCTTAATCATTAAACATGTAAAATATTGAGATTTGAATGTATTATTGAATAAATATCTTTTTAATACAGCTGTTAAAATTTATATTATTTATGTTTAATATATACAGAACTGCATGGTATATACTAGATTACTTGACACAACTCTAATTTTGGGTGCAACAACTACAATTCTAATACATACTGGACTTCCTTCTGTGTTAGGATCTAATAGTGGTGACCATGTTCTGGCAGGGAGTTTAGTTTAGTGCAAATAGTGGAAACTGATGAAGATACTAGATGGCTAGCTGTGAGACACTCATTCTTCAGAAAGTTATCCTGGGCTTCCCATTCTTGATAAATAAATATATATCAAGCAACTTTGCCAAAAGCTTATTTTTCAGTTTTTACTATCTGTTTGTTAGTAATTAGGAAAGAGTATAGTAAGAACCTTACTTTTAAGTATGGCTGAAATCATATCCCTTGGAGTTAAACTACTTGGAAATAAATATTGACTCACAAAGTTGTAAGAGAACATTTTATTTGGGATAAAATACATTGTTAGTTGCTCATTCTCCTCAAATATAGTTTTAAATGCATCACACCATTTAGTGTTAATGATAGCACCACACCATTATTTTTCATGGGCAGAGTCTATTAATGTTAATTTTCTCAGCTTCTCAACATTTACCAAGTATTTGGATCTCTTTCAATTACACATAAAATATTACTTTGTATAACTTAATTAGCATCACATTTTGGTTGATTATTTCCTAACAACTCTTTGACATTCAAGATATTTTAATAAATGTTGAAATGTCAGCTAAAATTATTTGCTATTTTGTTTTTAAATACTATTCCACTTACATTATTAAAATTAATGACATCTAATTGCATCTTCCACCTATGCTCTAGATAAATTTTCATCTTCTTTATGTTGGTTTGCAAACTTGGGAGTTTCCCAGGTAAAATCTGAAGCTGGCCACTGTACACAGAAGGCAAGGAGAAACTTAAGAAAGAGGTAGGCTGCTCCAGGCTGTCTTGGTCGGCTACAAGACGAATAGATGTTGACATCCACCGACCAGAATCTTAAACATTTATACAAAGGTCTTAGTGGGGTTCAGTCATGTATTCAGTCCAGATGGTCTCAACAACACATTAGTCTCTCAAAGCTGTGTACTTGAAACAGCAACTAGTGTGAGAACACTGAGAGAAACATACATTCTAAAGGCAGGGGAAGGGTTGAGGAGCCTATGATGGCTAGGGTGCAGCTGGAGAGTTAACCAGCAGTTATGCCCTCTTGATGACCTTCTCTAACAATCTGAGACATTGTTATCATTTATTTTCCTTTCTCTTTCTAATGATTTCCATCTCATCTATTCAAATGTTCAAGCTTTTACTGAAAAACACAATCCCTAACCTTCCCATGGTTCGGTACTCTCTCTCGTAAAAGTCTCCTCATAATCTAAACTTCTTTGATTCTTTAAACTATTAGAAACATCCGTTTTTGTCTATTGAAAACATTCTTGCCAAAAATAAGTCACTTTTTATTTTTTTCCCAGATCAGTGACCTGAGGACCAATCCACCCCAACATCACTGAATTCTAGCACATTACAAATCCACCACATGTCTTCATCTAACACCATGGGCCAGCTCTTTACAAATCTCATTTGCTACAGTCATGAAAATCTGAAAGGAGAAAGACTTGATCATTAGTGCATGCTCTCTGTGGAGTAAAATTATACTAAATCAAAAGAAAAAAATCAGAACGTTAAATAATTTGGCTCAAAGTATCCATAGAATAATTCTCAAAATTGGATTCAAACCACTGTCTGACTCACAAGTTTTGGTCTTTCCACATTTTAATGCAGACTAAGAGTCAGAACTCATCTTTACCGGGAAAGAAACATTTATGTGTGTTATAACAATTTTCTGGCAAACAGAATTTATAAAATCCCATTGATTGTATGGCACATTTAAGGTGCAAATAATCAATCATACTTGTAACTAGCATACTGCTTAGTGGGTAAGTGTACATTCTCAGCTATGCCTTAATGTTTAACTATTTCTTTGGTACTTGGTATTAAGTATACATCACTCAGTCATTTGAATGTATAGATTTAGGAGTTTATATGTATAGCCTGTATTTCTCTAATGAGTGTCTGTGCACAAATTGGGGCCTCACTTCTCTCATTAGAATCTTCACACATATATGCATAAGATGTGCATATTTTACAAAGAGTTTTACATTGTTGAAATGCCACAACCTTTGTATCAAGGTTATTTAAACCCATTTATAGTGTAATTACTTAGATATTCACAGAGCAGAGGATATGAAGAAATCCATAACCCTTTAGTCAAAAAAATAGCTGAAGCATATTAAACATTTACTTTATCCCTTAGTACCAGGACCTATAATAGAATCAAATGGTATAAACCTAAATGAACCCACATTCATAAAAAGAGTAAACATAGACCCTGTTTTCAATGGCTTAGCAGATGCTTATCAAGTTAAGTGTTAATTAATAATTGAATAACTGAATAAATAAATTCTTAGAATACTTATCCAGGATCTCAAAACAAAAGAAAGAAAAATAATATTCTGTCAAATTCATCATGATTTTTTAAATAGTCACGACTTTCTCTTAATCTTAGTATTTTCCAAAAATCTTGCTTACTCCATATTATTAGTTATCTTAACATGTGACCCTTAAAAAGAACTTTGAGTGACCACTATCTGATATTCAACACAGGAGGCATTATTCACATTCACATGCATGTACAATTTTTCTTTAAAGTTTGGTGATTATATATCAGTCTTTTAGTATAGTAATTAAGCAAATGATGCAATTATCTTAAAGACAAATATTACAATGCTTTGAAAAGCTATCAATTATCATGGATTTAAAGTCCCCAGTAAAAATCATATTTTTTTCCTTATTTCATGATTTTTAAAAAAAATTTTCTGGATATAAATTGAGCCTCTTCATACAAAAATAAAACTCAATGTTTGTTAAACAGAAAGGTGAAAAAATTTCTATCTGTAGTTTAATATAATCATGAATTGGCGCCACCTTATAAGCAAAATATCTATTGATGTAGTAACAGTGACATAGTAACACAAGATGTAATTACTTTTAAAAACAGCTCTAATTTGTTAAAATACTAAAAGAATAGTATCTTAATTTAAATGGAACTCTGCAATCACACTTTACAGCACAGGTTACTAGTAAATCATTTTATTACACAAGTCCTTAGATTTGATATTTTTACATGAAGACAAGGCTCATTTCTGAAGAGAACCATCCCTCTGTGCATCTTCCTATCACAATTATTAAATAGATTTAATGACATCACGTATGAATGGCATAGGTGTGAAAACAGAGTAATAGTTCACATTTTATTTAAAAACAGTTTAAGCAGACTATTCGAAGTACCATTTTATTAGCAAGAGTGATTTGATGTTCATCACAGGGCATTTTAAAAGGTAGAAGTGACAGATATTCTTATCAACCACTAACTGATAAATGATTTATTTCAACAGTCTAACACACTATTACATGTAATATATTCTGCCAAAATACCAGATGTAAAAAATGCTCAGTCTGAAAAGAGCAGTTTCGTGCTCCATCCTTAAGGCTGCAGTCATACTGAGGTGTAAGTATGTCATGTGACTCAGTAATAAGAATTTTTCCCCCCAGAAACTAAGCACTGTTTTTCCTGTGATGAGAACATAGTGTGTATCAGCCCACATGTAGAACAAATGGCATCCTCCCTCCCATAATAACTCAGGTCTCTGTGGGAACTATATCAAATGATCACATCACTAAGCAGATCAGTGGAAGAAATGAGGTCCAGTAGGGAAAAGGGATTCCTGGCTTGAAAACTTCCCCCTACTGCTGGAAAATGGTACACAGCAGAAGTTAAGAATCTAGCAACGGGAGATTTGCTGAACACAATAGAAAAGAAAATGAGGTCTGTTTTCTTTTTATGGGAAAGGGGCTTAGCATTGGCAGGGTTAAACTTGGATGTCAGTCTTCAAAGTAAGAGCTATTAATAAGGGGAAAAGGTATCTTAGAATTTGATTTTCAAGTTAATATGAAACCTTTCTTTATATTCCAGTAGTTTCTATACTAAGAGGTGAAGGACAGCCACTAAATCTTGTTACTGAACAAGCTGAGATGCCAGTTAGTTAAATGAGAAAAGTGGAAGCTCCTACTCTGTGCGGAGCTATGCTCTGGAGCATTCCAAAACAATTTGTCAATCACCTGCTTATGGCTGAGGAAGAGTAACCATCTGCCTTTCAATTCTGAAGAGACCTTCTGCTTCAATCACGGGAAAAAATATAATATAAACTTATTCAGTTAAATTTCTTTCTATAAGTAATAATAAAATATATAAATTAATATGATTCTTATATTGACTAAGGATAATGTAATGAATACATTATGTCACTGAATGATGAGGTTCAATATTTCTGGACAGCTGTGTGTCTGGATATCATTTTATAAATCTTAAAACTGATCAGGTGTGCTGAAAAGATTAAGCAAACTAACACCTGCCTTGACATGGTTGGATTATCATGTTTTCATCATGTAGAGTGTAATTTAAAACCGTAAACATGTTTTCAGAACCTACTTTATTTAATTTTTGCCCCCTCAGTCAGCATGTTAGGTAATTTTTTAGCTGAGCAGTTTGTGAATGAGCTTCAAAATACCTGGTAAGAAACTGGGAATCATGACATGATCACAGAATCTGCCAAAGTATGTCAGTCCCCTCTCCAGAGAGTACAGAGAAACATGTCTGTAAGAGGCATCAAGCACTATAAACTATACAGATTCCGAAGTCACTGCGATTTCGTGTCAAAATAAAGAAATATTGATGTTTTAAAAGCAAGAAAATATTGTAAAATGCTGAAAGTCTCTTGGAACAACGACTTGTTTGCACGGACTGTACATATTTCTTTTTAAATGTATCACCAAATGATTAATATCCTCACGGTAATTTTGAAATGTGTATTATATAACCCACTGTACTCTGATGATCTATATCTCTTCCACTTGTCCCAAATTAGTTTTGCAGTAGGAAAGTGAGATAGCTGTATACTGAAAGACTGGCTATTAAAATCTTTACATTGTTCCACAGTTGTGTTTTTTAATAAAGAGTGAAGCTGTAAAAATCTACATGTCTTAATAAAAATTAGTGGAGAAGAGGCTGAGGGTTTTGTATTTTAACAAGAATCAGCAGAGACAGGTATTTACAGGAGCTGTTTGAAAATAAAGCATTACAGATTTTGTAGTAAAAAAAAAAAAAATGTCAATAAGGCCATTTAGAAGACAACCAGTTGTACACCTAGCATACCTAATTATTTTCATTTGAAAATTTAGCCGTGCTAAGTAACGTTCCTTGGCGGCGAAAACCTTTCTCTCCCTCCCCTTTGAATTTAACCTCTCTGTCCTCTCTGTCTGAAGACCAGAGACTGACCTGTTTAGAACTTAGGGAAGTTTCCCAAAGCTCAACCATGCACCGGCTCCTAATTCAGATGCCAGATCGGCGTGCAGCCCGGCTCGGCTTCTGACTACGCTAGGCAACACTTTATTAATCATGTATGAATTTCAGTGCGAGTACCCTGGAGCGATCACACGCGATGCAATCCCAATCACAGGAGGAGTCTTACCTGATGGCAGCGACGCCGCGGCAGGAGCAGCAGCAGAACGGGCAGCAGCAGGATGCAACAACCCAGCCTTGCACGAAGGTGAGACCCTTCTCTCTGTCTCTCTCCGTGTCTCTCCCCGTCTCTCTCTCACACGCTCTCTCTCTTTCCCTTTTAAATCACTGGAGCAACAAACTGCATCGCATCTTGTTCCCTTTCATGCACAGAGGTTCTCCCAGCCGGGCAGCCAGTAGACAACACTTTCTTCCTGGAAGAGGCTGCCTCTCCGCTCAGCAGCGCCTGGACCCCTGTGTGCGGCTCCCTCCACGTTTGCCCGGCCGATCAATGATGCTCTCCGAGCGGCTGGAGCGCAACTGCAGCGGCGAGCGGCCAGCCAATGGGGGCCCAGGATCCCCTCAGTCATCTCCCCGCCCTCAAAACAAAACACAGCGTGCCTTTGACACATCGCCGAGTTGTGAAAAGTAATTGTATCCCGCATTTGAAATGTATCTTGTTGGTGCCTTTTTTTCCCCCTAGCGTTCATTGCATCGTGCTTCGAATGGATGAAGAACTCCATAGCTCTCGGAACACCTACTGGAGGAGCTGATGGAGGGAGAAGGTTCTGGGCTACTGAAGTGAGAGCTCTGGCTAGTTTGCACCTGGAGTTTTGGTGTGGAAATGCTTGAGGACTGTTGGAAATCAGAGAACTGGCACATGAGAAGCCAGAGGCTTGCTTTCCAGTCCGCACTGCACTAAATAAAGTCCATTTTACCAGGTTGTCTCATTTGCTAAACTCTGTCTGAACAAGAATCAGGTGCTAATTGGTTATAACCTTATCCAAGCACTTTCTACTAATTCATTTACTTGTTTCTTTGCTGATTGAACTTGGTCGAGATTCTGTGGGAAACTAGTGTTCAGACTATATAAATTAACCTAGTTTGATTAATTTTAGTATATTTATATATTGTAAGATTTTTTTGATTAACAATAATTTATTTTAATTTGGGGGTGTGTTAATGGTTACATGCAACTTTATATAATATTTTAATGATTTTCTAATCTTATAATAAAGACTAATACTATTGAAAACAACAATGCTACTTTCTCTCAAATTTCACAACTACAATCCATGCTTTATCCAGGGTGATCTTTCCTTATATTTCTGTTGCTTCACAACCTCCAAAGTTCCCCTGGGGGAAATTAGAAACTGGCCTCAAGCATGGAGGGCAAAGGGAGACCTATGAGGCAGCTCTCCAGATTGGTAGATGACAGGTTTAATTAGCCAGAGAAATGACAACAAACCAACCTGTTTGGGTGCTGCAAGCCAAGTAGGTCCTTGCACCCACCCGCCAGAATATTGACTTTAAATGAAGGTATTACCTGTGTTCAGACATGTACACAGTCCTGATGGTGTCAGCAACAAGGCAGCTAACTTGCAAAAGGCTCCCTCTGCGGGAGCTGTGGGCAGAACGCACTTTCCCAGCACAAGGGGATGGGTGAGGAGCCTCTGATTTCCTGCATTCTGCTCGCTTGGGTCCACTAGTGACCATGTACTCTCAGTGACCTCCTCCAACAATTTCTCTATTGGAGTGCTAAATATCGAATAAAAATTTGCTTAAATAAGTTCATCAGGAATCATTTATTTTCTCTCCAAGAATCTAAGTCACTTTATCATTTGCATGTCAAGAATGCAACAATATTTGGGATAATCTTTAATCTTAGTATGTCAAAAATCTTAAATTCAGAATCTCTATGCAGTCTCAAATATATATATATATATATATATATATATATATATATATATGAATACAAATAGGATTGGTAACTTGAACCATTGTACAAATAAGAATGTCTTTTCAATGTCACTGTTGAATAAGAATAGAATTAATGTGTCTTTCTAAAATCTTATGTTTCACTGAAGTAATACAAATGGATTGATGCATTTAGTGTAGCCAAGCTTTGTGTGTCCTGACAAGTTGAAATAGCTTGGGGACACTTTACAAACAAAACAATTTTGTTACCTGTCCAGCATGTGACTGAGGCATAGAAGAGTAATATTTACAGAACTGTATGCTTGTCACTATAAAAAAAAAGGGGGGGGGTGTTCACTTTATTGTAACTCACTCATGTAGTCAATACAATTTTATTCAGAGCTTTCTCTGGCAGAGTGTAGTCATTTGGTTTTGGTAAAGAAAGGAATATGCCAATGAAATGGAAAACATTATGTATAACTTTTTATTTTTATTTTTTGCTTTATTGATTTGAGAGAGAAAGACAGAGAAAGAGAGATTTGTTCTTCTACATATTCATGCATTCATTGCTTGATTCTTATATGTGCTCTGAGTGGAGATTGAACCCCCAACCTTGGCGTGTCAGGACAACACTTTAACTAACTGAACTACCCAGCCAGGGCCCATATTTACTTCTTAATTTTAAAATAAAGAATATTTATTTATTTGAATTTATTTGTTGATTACAAATAACAAGCCATTGAATACAGAATACTATCTCTATTCTGTTGGTTAATGGTTTTTAATGTGTGGTCCCCAGACAAGAAGCAGTGGCATCATCTGGGAAGGTATTGAAAAGGCAAATTTTCAAGGTCTTCCCCATTCCTATTGGATCAGAAATTCTAAGATGATGTACAGAAATCTGTTAGATGATCCCAATGCACACTCATGTTTTAGAGTCATTGCTTTAAGGAAGGGATTTGAAACTACTAGAGCAGCCAAGCATCTACTTTGCAAGTGAAGTTCCATTAGAGCACAGTCACACCCATTCTTTCCATATTTTCTATGCCTGTTTGTGCAGCATAACAGCAGGGATGAGTAGTTGCCACAGTGACCTATGACCTGAAGCCTAAAATGTTTAGTATCTATCCCTTTAAGAAACATCTGTCAACCACTGTCTACATTATAAGATGTTTTATATAATTACTACAGATGGCAAGAGTTCCAAAAGAAATAGCATTTGAAAATGCAGTGGCAGGTTTGGATTAATGAAAACGATATAATTTGAAATAGACTGAAAATAATGATGTGGTAAATTACATTGATGTGGGTTTTTATAGACTTTTGCTGCTTCACCCTTGCAGGGGAATGTACTTCTCCTCTCCAGTCTTGGTATGTGATAAGCTTTGAAACAGAAATGGAAGACATTATCATGTCCAAGCAGAATATTGAAGAATACAGATACAAGTTGTACCCACTTCATGTAGAGGCTTAGTTCTCAGCCTAGGCTGAATGAAGAGAACATTGGAGTCTTAGCTGTCCCAAGATGAAAATATAGCTTGAGAGGGGGATAAAGTTTTTATGTGAAAGCCATAGAGGTTTTGGGGTCATATGTTACCACACTAGAACCTAGTCTATTCTGATTAAAACACATAAGTGGAATTAACATAGTTAGAGTTAAGAACAAAGTGCTAACACAAACATGATCACTGGGACAGAGCATTTAACTAGAAACTAAAAATCATTATGGGGAAAGAACAATAGAATAAGTAGAGTTTTTTTAAGGAAAGAATTCCCTGAAAAGTAGGGAACGTATATTAAACAGAATTATTAGAGATGATTAAGGCTAAGGAGATAAAACAATTATTTAGCAATGGGAAAGCATGGAAGACTGTTTAGAAAAGGAATGACATCATAAAAATTATGTTACTGCAAGATGACTCGGTTGGCAAAGGAGAAATAAAAAGACAGTAAACAAAGAAAAGTTCATCACAAGCTTGTGAAAAATTAAAATATGATGTAATATGTGTCATAACTAAAACATTGTCACCTACATTCAATGAGTCAACAAGTTCTATCAACTTGGCTGCCTAAATACCATTAAGGCATCATTTTATCATTTATTTTATCCACAATTGTCATTGCTTTTGGTTGAGACTTTCACCTTTTCTCTCTTGATGTTTGTAGCCATCTCTTAATAAGTAACTCTGTCTCCTTAACAAGTCTATTATTGGCCAACTGTAGCTTTGCCTCACAACTTCTTCAATCCAGAACCTTCCTTGGTTGATGGGACATTTCCAGTCTCATAGGAGAGGGAGAGGAGGCATAAGAACCAGGAGATCTCGTTTAAACAACTTTTTCTCAGAAGTGATAAATATCACTTGTGTTAATGCTTCCTTGACCAGTCACAGACACATTACTAAGAGTGATGCCAATGTAGCAAAGATTGTTACTAGAGGAAAAAATGTCTTGGAAGTGTCAGTGATTATTTTAAAGAATAATAAAATCTAACACATTCTCCTCTGAGCTTAAAACAACAAAAAGTGGAGGTTGCTTACCAGGTGGTTTGCGTGACTAGAGTAAAGATCACATGTTCTTCATCTTCATTTAGCCACTTTATGTGTAGTACTTGTTGTTAAGTTGAAATGCTTCAAAAAGGAAAAAAAAAAAAAAGAATGTAAGAAATCCCATGATAATAAATGTAAATATTTTATCAAACTATGGATGTACATAATATCAAGAAAAAAAAAAGTTAGAGTGAATACACTAAAAATGTTTAAATCTTGGAGTTTATGCATCCTTGCTTGTATTCTCTTTAAAGCAGAGGGTGGGTCAGAGGCCCATGGTGCACAGTTTATATATCAGATGATGTCCAGGATCAGCATAAAATCACCTGACCAAGGTGACTACTTTGAGTAACATGGCTTGACTCAACTGGGATATCTGAGGAAGTATATAGAAGACCTCCAAGAATTTTGAATTAAAAAGCAGAAATTCCCTGTCATTATTTATCTAGACTATCTCTTTTTCTTGAGATATCTACAAATGTAGGCACAGTGACTCCCACCACGGTTTTCAGTGAAATAGTAGCCTAAGGGCAGCAAACAAAGATCACCCATGCTCACTTGAGGGATTCATCATGAATGAGGAAGTGGATTACAACCACGTGGTTCTGTCCTTCTAGGCTGCAACTAAAATCAGAGGATTCAAGAAAATATTAGCTGTCATCTGATAGCCTCAAATAACACTTATATCAATAACAAGGGGCAGACGGAGAAGAGAAAGTCACACAACTGTGATGTCCAATATTTTGTGATTTAGAATAAAGTGAAATATCCAGATTTCCTAGGATGCACTGGTGACTTGAAATTAGTGTAGCAGGAAATAAGAGATTTAACCAGTCATCGTAATAAAACACTACAAAAATTATTACTAATAAAAAATGGGCGAATGTTTACTGAGCATTAACTAGATGTTGGCACAGGGTTAAATATTTCTCTTACATTTTTCTAATTTTACATTAAAATGAGGAAACAAAGTAATAGAGAAGTTAAATAACATATAATGGTCATAAATACACTAATCAGTGGAATCTGAATTTGAATCATGGCAGCTGAACTCCAGAGCTCATTTTCATAATCACCAAACTCTAAAGCTTGAATCTAATATTTCTTTATTGCCATATGAATACAAATCTGAATGTATCAGCTTTATAAATCTTGATTTCAGTGGTGGGAAAAAAACCTTAATTATTAAGAAACAGCATTTTTCCCTCGTGAACTGACTGATATTTTAATAATTCATTAAACAAATAGTCATTGAATTCTACAGCGTACTTTGCTTCATGTTAGGGGTGAATGGTGAATGCAAAACACTAAACACTACATTCTCTAGGGACCAAGAACATTTTTTGTTCTTCAGAAATTACAGCAACTACATATTTTACCACCAACTAAGTACAAACTAAGTAATCTTACAATGAAATATCATTTTTGCCCCAATACTATAAATGTATCCCCATTGGGGACAGAAACAAATGTAAGATTTGAAAAGGAAAGATGCAACTAGTAGAAGGCTTTGTCACAAAGCAATGAACTTCAGACTCAGCAGGGTTGCAAACAAGTAGAGATCAAACTTGCTTTAGTACTGTTCTAACTTAATTAGAAATGTACATGGAATTCAGCACTTGATGGAATAAACTACTTTTAAAGATTGCATATGACCCACTTTATGGAAGAGCATAACCAATGATACATCAGATAAGGGGTTAATTTCCAAAATATATAGAGTGCTCATACAGCTCAACAAAAGGAAGACAGAGAACCCAGTTAAAAAAATGGGCAGAGGAACTAAATAGACACCTCTCCAAACAGGACATACAAATGGCTAAGAGACATATGAAGAAATGCTCAACATCACTAATCATCAGAGAGATGCAAATTAAAACAACTATGAGGTATCACCTCACACCTGTCAGAATGGCCACCATCAACAAATCATCAAACAACAAGTGCTGGCGAGGGTGTGGAGAAAAGGGGACTCTAGTACACTGCTGGTGGGAATGCAGACAGGTGCAGCCGCTATGGAAAACACTATGGTGTTACCTCAAAAAAATAAAAATTGAATTGCCATTTGACCCATTGATCTCACATCTAGGAATATAGCCAAAGAAACCTGAAACACCAATCAGAAAGAATATATGTACCCCCGTGTTAATAGCAACACTATTTACAATAGCTAAGATCTGGAAACAGCCCAAATGTCCATCAGTAGATGAATAGATAAAAAAGCTGTGGTACATATACACAATGGAGTACTATGCAGCTGTAAGAAAGAAAGATCTCTTATCCTTTGAGACGACATGGAAGGACCTGGAAAGTATTATCCTAAGTGAAACAAGCCAAGCAGAGAAAGACAAGTATCATATGATCTCACTTATTTGTGGAATATAATGAACACAACAGTCTGAAGAACAGGGTAGTCCCAGAGACGTGGAAGTAGGGTACAGATTGACAATCTCCAGAAGAGGGGGTTGGGGGAGATAAACCACAGAACTTATATGCATATATGCATGACCAATGGACATGGACAACAAAGCTGGGGACAGGGCAGGGAGGGAGCGGAAGGAGGGTATCAATGGGGGAAAAAGGAGAAACATCTGTAACAAAAATAAATTTAAAGAAATAAAGATTGCATGTTTGACATAAATAATATCTCATTTAAATGTTATACAATAATGTAAGAAAATATCTTAATTGCCATTTTATAGATGAAATAACTGAGGCTCAGAAAAATATCCTTTGTTCAAGGTCACTCCGACAATAAGTGTCAGGATTCAGATCATGATTCATACTCAATGGAACTCATTTTAATGCTTTTCTCTTTTTTCTCAAAATGACTCCTGCCCAGACCAAGTTATCTAATTTAGCATCACCTGATTAAAACATTCTCCTTAGCCTGTGAGCTACCATCAGTCAGTAAAATCCCAACTTCCACCTTCCTATCACCTGCTACTCCCCACAAGGTGAAAAACTCAAGTTAAGTATATTTTGGGAACTGCCATGAGTATTAATAAATATGTGAAAATAAGAAACATGGAAAATATAAACAATACTAATATGTTCTGAAGTATTGGGGAAAACCACAAAATATAGTTGGGTTTAAACTGGTGCTAAATGATAACTATAATTTAGATGGGTAGGAAGATTCATGTATTCAGGCTTGAAGCTTCTGTAAACTAGCCTAGTTGGGGTCTAGAACATGTGTTATGGAAAATTTATTAAAATATTGTCATCAACATTAGATCAATCAGAAAATTAAAAGTTTATTTTTAATTTACTGAGACTTGAGGAAGGGGCAACAGTATGAAGCAAATATTCTGGGATGGCTAGGACATGGATTCAGATGAAAAAGGAATAAATGAAAATGCAATTTTAAAATAATTTATAAATAAGAAATTATAAGATACCAAGACTTCCGTCATATAGATGATTATGCACAAGACAATGTTAGATATTAATCTGAATTTTCAAGTTTAAATAACTAGAGAAATATTGGTATACTTAACTGATTTGGGGAAGTTTGGAGTGAGTAGTATTTATAGCAGGGTGATAGGTCCAATTTATTATTCATTTTTACAGAAAAAAATTAAATAAAAATGTTTGGCAATCCATGGTAAATTATACAGTTGGGTGTCAACTTCGTGGTATGAATAATAACACTAACAAGAACAAATTAATAGAGTAAACAAATTATAAAATAATAATATGAATGCAGTGGATTTCCCTGCTATCAGAGTATATGCACTCCAGAAATTTAAGCTTATGTTAATAGCTTAAGAGTACATGGTGTATCTAAAAATCTGAGTATTTTTTGTACTTGACTCCTTTATATTTCTGTTTGCCCATAATGTTATATCTATCACAAATTTAAAATATTTAAATTTTGTAACCAAATCTTATATGAACATTTGTTATAAGAAGTGATATTTTTTAAATTACTATGTAGTTTACACTTTTTTATAAAATGCATACAGAACTAAGTTATTATTAAAAATATGTTTATAGTTATGAACAATTGCTTAGTTTGATAACATTACCTTTTAGATATTATATTGATTTTGAACAAACTTTACTTATTCCCTGATTAGTAACATTCATAATATATTTGATATCATATTCCTTAGAAATGTAAATACTCCAAATTGGAGCCACTAATATAAAATACTAAAATATATTTTATATTAATATCCTGTTTTCCATTCTAATAGTTTTAAACTTCTCTTTTCCTAGTCCATTTATTTTTTAACTGGGTTGACAACATCATTATTTGCCTTTATTGTTTCTCTCTTTAAAAAGTTAATGACATAAAAAGTATATATTTTAGTGCATATTGTAATGTTAGGTTTACAGTCAAATGTCTACCACTGAAATAGAACAATCAGAAATTGGGCAATCACGTTTTTTACACAACCATACATAAGTAGGGGATAAAAAGGAAAAGGAAATGAAAAGAGGTCGTGATATGTGATATGTGAAGGGAGGCTATGTATGTCACTTCCCTGCTCCTGCAACTCAGACTGACTCTGAAAGATAGAATTGAGCACATGGAGAGTGACTGCAGTTTTAAGGAGCCAACAGCTGTGCGTGGAAGTCATCTTGAGCATGTGAATTCCGGGTGATCTGAGCTGCACTCTGAAATCAGAGGCTGCTCTCACCTCCACTGTTCTGGCAGAGTGCATTCTGTGGTCATACCCCTCTATGGGGGTTTCCTAGGAAGCATCCTTGAGCATGCGAGGTGTTTTTGAAACCATTGTCAGGACTTAGGACTGTGTAGGACTGGACACAGGTAAGGCTTCTATTTATTTTTTTCTTTATTGATTTTAGAGCGAGATATCAGTGATGAGAGAACATCAATAGGCCGCCTCCTGCATGCCCCCCACTGGGTATCAGGCCCACAACTTGGGCATGTGTCCTGACCCGGAATTGAACCGGTGACCTCTTGGTGCATGGGTCAAGGCTCAACCACTGAGCCACAGCAGCCCTGCAAGTCTTCTATTTAAACTCTCAATGTTTTGACCGATAGTGCAGAGGTCTGCTTGGTTGTGGAGCCCAAACATGCCTGGTAAGTTTCCTTGCTTGTTAAACTTGCCCCCTGCCAATCTGGTCAGCTGTCTATTCAATCTCCTTGACCTCCATGTTTGGGTTGGTGGCCATTTTCAGACTGAAGTTCCCAAGGTTTTGACCCAACTATGGCTGCCTTTGGATAAGGTTATATTTATAAATAAAAAGAACATGAAGGCAGTGAGTAAGTAAAGGTCATTTCCCTTATTTAGTGACATATACGCTCAGCATTATGTCAAGAGAACTAAGCCAAAGTCCCAAGACTACTCTTGAAATAATGAAATCTTGAAGGAGGGAGAGATAGAAAAGAGTGACTCATTATAAAACAACAACAAAATAAAGACATAAAAATAAACCACACAATACAAATATGAATGTTGCAGCATCACTCTATTTAGTCCTAGACTGGACATACTGAATTTTTATTTGAACAAGACAATAGACAAACTCACTGTTCTTTGAGCTATTTAGGGGGCTTCACATGATAAATAGCCCATTCAAAGTCAGCTTATTTATCAGGGGAACCCATGGATAGGCAGAGTTTCTGATAAATGGCCAAGCGGACTTCATTCCATTTGCAATAAAAAGATGATTAGAGCAAACTCTTAAGGGATACTGGAAATCACTGCATTGCAAAATGACAAATTTTAGGATGTCAAATTTCTTTATTGCTACTTAAGTCAAATCTACAAGTCTTGGATAATAAAGACCTATCTAAATAGCACCATGCATGAGTATAAATGAGTTTTACTTCCCTATAAGCTCAATATGATTAAAGTAAAATACGAATGCCACCTCCCCCCAAAAAATACAGACAGTTGAAATGGTTGAATAGAAGGATAGTTAGACAAAAGGAAATGCTATTTCTTCAAAAAGTTTCAAGACTTAGTAAAGAGCTTGTAGAAAACAATCAAGGCAATAAGCACTATTCATTTATCTGTTTTCATGTGGAATAAGCATCTGACTGGGAGAGCTTAGTTTCAAAGGGCAAAATTGTACTCAATGACAAGTTACAGCTTAAAGTCAACCTTCCAACAACTAGAATAGTCAAAAGATAAAGTCATCTGCATGAAAATACTAAAAGTTTCCCTGGAGCTAAAAATGCCCAATCAGTATATATATGAAACACCACAATTTCATACCTGCAGAATGGTAGAATGACAGGAAAGGTTAGAATACTGATGCCAACATTCACTGCAAAAGGAAAGAAAGCATATTCTGTCTTACTGCTCTGTTATGCATAGTGTGAGCAATGGTTGCTTTTAAAAGAGAAAAGCTTGGTTTTTCTCCCAGTATCAGATCAATAACATATGCCAAAGCCAGTTCTCATTTCTTTGAGAGCTCCTCTTTGAAAAAAAAATCCTCAGAATTCCTGATATTCTTTATTTTCAGCGCCTTTAGTGAATTATAATTTACAGTCCATAACATGAATGTACCATTTTATGAGTTGTAATGCATATGTACAGTTGTGAATACAACACCACACTTCAATTTTAAAACATTTAAATCACCCAATATGATTCTTGATGCTAATTTTCAGTCAGTCAATCCTCAATCTCACCCCAACACAAAATAACCACTTTAGTCTATCTCTATATGTTGGACTTCTGTACATTTAGTATAAATGAACTAATACACTATGTGGTCCTTTGATCTGGGTTCTATAAATTAGCTATTTTTGAACCTCATCCATGTTGTAGCATCAGTAATGGTATTCCATTTATATTGCTCAATAGTATTCTATTGTTTGTATATACCATATTCTGTTTATTCATGTACCAGTTGATAAACATTAGGATTTTTTCCCACTTTTTGACTACTCCAAATAATGCTGTTGAGTCTTAGTGTAAAATATGTTTTCATTCTCTTGGGAAGATTCCCTTGGAAATGAAATAACAGGGTCATATGTTATGTATTAATTTCTTTTAAAGAAAGTGCTGCATTATTTTTCAAAGTGACTGTGCATTCCTACCAGCAATGTGAGAAGTTTTGTTTTCCATACTCTTCCCAACAGTTTGTGTTGTCTGCATTTTTTTATTTTAACTATTTTAGTGGGGAGAAGTGGTATCTTCTTGTGGTTTTCTTTTGTATTTCTCTAATGATTAGTAGTATTGAGCATGAGTATCTTTCCATGTGATTCTTAGCCATTTATATGCCTTCTTTGGTGAAATGTTTTCAATTTTTTTGATAATTATTTATTTATTTATTTATTTATTTATTTATTTATTTTTTTATCCTCACCCGAGGATATTTTTCCTTTTTTTTTTTTTTGTACAGATAGAGTGGGAAGGAGAGAGAAGAAGGGAGAGAGAGAGAGAAACATCGATGTGAAAGGAACACATCGAGTGGCTGCCACCCGCACGACCAACCAGGGCCGGGGACAAACTGCAACCGAAGTACGTGCCCTTAGCGGGAACCGAACCCGGGTCTCTCCGGACCGCAGGCTGACTCTCTAACCGCTGAGCCAAACTGGCCAGGGCTTTGATAATTTTTAATTGGGGTTTGTCTTCTCATTGTAAAATTGCTCTTCATATTCTGAAAATTAAGATTTATGTAAGATTTGCAAATATTTTCTCCCAGTATTTTAATTTTCTTAATGATGCTTTATGAAGTGCAAGTTTTTTCTAATTTTAAAGAATTCTGATTTATCTCTCATATATATATATATATATATATATATATATATATATATATATATGTGGTTTGTGCTTTTGATACTGTATCTCAAAATGTTTGTCTAGTCCAGGGTCACAGATATTTTCTCCTAAAAGTTTTATTGTTTTATATATTAAATTTTGGCAGATGATTCATTTTTAATTAAAAAATTTGTATAATATGAGGTAAGTGCTAAATTCATCTTTTTGCATGAGAATATTTTCAGCACCATTTGTGGAGAAAAGCTATTCTTTTCTCATCGAATTGCCTTGGCACCTTTGTGTAAAATCAATTGAAGTGGAAGATGACAAATTCCACACACTATGAATATTTTAGCATCATTTTCCCCCTAAATAAAAGCTATATCTTTCAGAGAACAAAGAATAAAATTAATGAATGGGAAATATCATCTCTCATATCTGCAGTTCCTCTAAAGGCACAGTAGCCTAGAATTTATGTACAAGCCCGACAAATCAAAATTTGGTGTTTAATTATTTCACATTAATTGTTTGGTAAAGAGAATAGAGAATGTTATTTGAAAAGTGATTCTCAATGTCTTAATTTTTTTCTATTTTTATTGATTTTTTTAGGAAGAGAGGAGATAGAAACATCAAAGTGAGCGAGAAACATTAATCGCCTCCTGCACGCCCCCTACTGGGCATCAAGCCAGCAACTTGGGCACGTGCCCTGACTGGAAATGAGACAGGGACCTCTCAGTCCATGGAATGATGCTAAATCTAGTGAACCAAACTCAATGTCTTAATTTTTTTTTCTTTACTGATTTTAGAGACAGAGGAAGGGAAAAAGAGAGAGAGATAGAAACATTGATGAGAGAGAACATCGATAGGCTGCCTCCTGCATGCCCACAACCTGGGCATGTGCCCTGACCAGGAATTGAACAGGTGACTTCCTGCTGCATGGGTCGACACTGAATCACTGAGCCACACCGGCTGGGCTCAGTGTCTTAATTTTTAAAATTATCTTTTTGAATAAACTTAGTTTGAAGTTCCTCTTTTTGTTGGTTTTTTTGTTTTGTGTGTGTGTGTGTTTTTGTTGTTGTTACTGCAATGTTTAGAAATGAAATATAGTTTTATTAAAATGTCTGAGTTCTTATTATACTTCACTATATTTCCTTCCTGTACTTACCATTTAGTAGGTTAATTATGTGTTGACACAGTTTGTGATAAGAGCTGTAATCCATATTGTCATAAGAGGACAGGGTATAATGGAGAGTGCTTTTAAAAATATTTTTGCGAAGAGCTGCTACTTATGGTTGCCAAGTGTGAGATAGTACCCAACTTAAGATATTCCTCAGGGAATGGAGGGTGATCTTTAATATTACAGGCGAGAAAGCTGACTCTGAACTACTGTTATAGCAGCTTAATGGTTCCCAGTGGGAGATAGTTACAGGATTTATTTCTTACATGATGATTTGGGAAATGTCATGCTTGTACCCATGTCATGCAGAAAAAACTTATTCAGAATAAGCCATTCACTGATATAGAGAGAAATTTTAATGCTATGTGCAAAATTTACTAGAGAGAGAAGTAAAAAATACCTCTCATTGGCTGAAAATTTAGTATTGTAAATACAAAAAAAATACAAATAAAGAAAATATAAATGTGCATGGAAAATCAAGCACCGGGATGACATCAGTGAAGAAGGCAAACACAATGTTGTGGCTGTGGTTGATTGCAGTAGTCATGGCTTTTGCTTTGTTCAGATCTTTCTGTATCCACTCCTTCAATGGTATGCACTCACTGTTATGATGGTCTTGGATGTGTGAGAAGATATGGCTAATAGTCAGGAGCAACTCTGATACAAGTAATTTCTTGAAAGTACTTGAACATTGGAACTTGTTCACTTGCCACTTTTTGAGCCACTGCCAACTCTTCCATGTGCAGTGTGTATGTGTGTGTGTGTGTGTGTGTGTGTGTGTGTGTGTAGTTTTCTGGTGAACAGAAACCTGAGAAATACATATGCCATCTTAGACTAACCTCCCACAGCTATTGCAGCCTTGGCAATAATCAGCTGAATCTGGCCCAGACTAGAGGAGCCAAGAGTCTTGTATTTACCCCAGAACAAATTTCTGATTTAAAGAATTGTGAGCTACACAGATGGTTGTCACTTTAAGCTATTACAATAATTAGGTATCTGTGATTTGTTATATAGCAAATGCTAATAAGAGTTTTTATTTTTGGTAAACATGATAGTATATATTTTGTGTGTGTGTGTGTGTGTGTATCCTCACCTGAGGATATGTTTAGAGAGAATAAGGGAGGGAAGGAGAGAGAGAGAGGGAGAGAGAGAAAGAGGGAGAGAGAAACATCGGTGTAAGAAAGAAACATTGATTGGTTGCCTCCCATATGTGCCACAACCCACAATCTTTTGGTATATGGAATGACACTCCAACTAACTGAGTCAACCAACCAGGGCTGTAGGTATTTTTAAAGCAAATGTTCAGTAACTTATAAATTTATACAGAGAAATTATAATTTTTAGTGTTATCTATATCGTTGATAACTTGATTGATTATTTTAATATTCACTGCATAATACAGTATCAGAGCAAAAATTTGCACTTTTATTTTTAGAACATTTTTAGTTGCTATATGCAAAGGACCAACAATATTTAATAATAATAACTAAGCAATCATTAGATTTCATGCACAGTGTAATTGGCTCAAATAAGTCTCAATTGGCAGGCTTTAAACATGTGACCAAAACAATAATGGTAAAAATTACAAAGCACGATTTTCATTTGTTTGTTTCAAAAAAAATCAGATTAATTATATTCAGCCCGAAAATACACCATTATTATTTTTGTTTATTTATATTCTGATATACATATTGGGAAAGAAAAATATTACTTAAATTTTTCCAGCCACTTAGTAGAATTATATGGAATGCAACTTTGTATTTACAAAGTTAGAGGAAACAGTAAAGAATGACAGTGTGTATTTGGTATACTAGTCATTTTATATGTATAGAATGGAATCAAAACAAATCATCTCTTTGTGTATTATGAAATAGCAGCTATATGTTTCTCAAGTCTGATCATGTTTTGTCTAAATTTGTACTTTGGCGATAAATCACCTTCTTTTTTCTTTCATTTTCCCATACTATTTACATTCACTCAGAAGTGCTTCCTTGAAAATTATTTCCAATCTTCTGAATTTTAGAATCAATTATACTAATCAACTATTAGCTATCTGAAAATACTTGTGGAATATTTTATTTGATTTTTAAAATTTATTTTTAATTTATTGTTTTTTCAGTGAGAGCGAGGAAGGGGGAGAGAAAGAGAGAAAGATTTGTTGTTCTACTTATTTATTCATTCATTGGTTGATTCTTGTATGTTTTCTGGCTGGAGATCAAACCCACAACTTTGGCATACCAGGGCAAAGTTCTGACCAACTGAGCTACCTGGCCAGGATTATACTTGTGGACTATAATAAGTTTAGGAAAATATAGTAAAAGAGAAATAGGGAAAGAAAACAGGAAACAAAACAAACAAAAACAATAGAGACTGAAACTAAAAATTCATTTATTTTGGTAGTATTTTAATAGGAATATAACTAATTACTAACTAAATAACCATTGTTTGCTATCAAAGGACTAGAAGTAAAAAAAAAAAGCAGAAAGCTGGAAAATGTGAAGAAGAAGAGAGTCCTTGGAAGTGTGTAATTCAGTGTAGGTATTTACTTGTTTTTGTGTGTTTGAACAGGCAATACAAGTATAATAGTGCTCTATTGAAAATGCACACAATGGTGTTCAGGAGAAGGGCATTCACTTCCAGCTCTCCCAAAAGGCAACCAATGTCACTGTCTTTGATATTATTTTTTACAGAGATGTCTGAGTTCCTACAGTTCAGATTTTCTCCTTATATATCTAAAGGATAGTTTTCTGTGCCAAAGAAGCCAAACTTATATATTTTTCAGTAGGATTTTGATAGAACAAAAATCACAGGAGTTCTGTGCTTTTGATCTGATAGAAAAGAGAAAAAATGAGCTTCTCTAACATCCTCAGTGTTTATAAAATCCATACAGAAAGTCCCAGAGCCCAACAAGGACTCTGTATCTCTAATGGCATTCCATTGTTGACCTCAAGAGCTAAAATAAACCTAGATGCTTTAAAAATAAGCTTTCCCTTGAAGTCAATTTGAGACTTTTGATTTCATATGAATTAACTTGAATAGGTTCTCTTCATTTTGAAGAACAAACATTAAAAATAAAATCTCCCATTCACTCTGTCTTACATTGAAGCCATTTTATTTGGCTTTTGTAGAGATTCATGAAAGTCTATTTTTTTTTTTTTCTATTTTTTAGAAAATTGTTAAATTGTTCCAAATCATTCTGTCCTCACCTGTCAGATGATTATACATCTCTGCCCACTGCCATATGATTTACAGTGCTCCCTGAGGGAGTAGTTGACCTTGCGGTACCATTGACATCAGGCCTGGCAAAGTGACTCTTTTTGGACAATGGGGACCATCATATGTTTGTACACTTGGTCTTCGGTCTTCTCCCTCCTCTGGAGAATCACATCAGAAGATCCACCTGGGCCTGTTTATTCCATTTGGTTTCTGGCTTGTAGACACAGAACTGAGTTATAACCAACTCAAAACCAACAATGAAACCTAGATATAAGCTACTAAATGTTGAATGTGAATGTTCTCTTGACCTACTATCAAAAAGCCCTTGACTTCAAAGTCTATCTGAAAACAGAATGAGGGATTTTATCCAGTAATAGTGTGGACTATAGTTTAACAAACATGAATTCCCTTCCACCTCCTATAAGTGAATGTTGTTTACTTCTATACTCCACTGCCGGCTTAGCCACATGACTTGGGATGTTAGCAAACCTGATGTAAACATAGCCAGAGGCATTCAAGGCACTTGTGCAAAGGAGCTTGTCTTGTGTTTCTACCACTGTCTTAAGAAGAACACAGTCTGAGAGTATCAAGGACTCTTTGTGAGCCTTTACAAGGACTCTGTTCTTGACTAGATTTCACTCATCCACCTTAAAGGCCTCTTTTTGACTAGGCTTTCTCCTTCTGAGCCCAATTTTTGTTAAAGAATTCTGCTAAAGGAGTTGATGGAGAATCTCTCCACCTTTTATTTTCAGTGAAGCTCTTCTTACCCCACTCTTGATATCTAATCAACTTTTGTTTGCCTTTTCCCCCTAATACTTAAGTTTCTCATAGTCATTTTCTTTTTTATCCTCACATGAGGATATTTTTGCATAGAGAGAGAGGGAGAGAAAGGAAGAGAGAGAAACATCGATGTGAGAGAGACACATTGACTGGTTGCCACCCACACGACTCCAACTGGGGCTGGCGGCAACCGAGGTACATGTCCTTAGCGGGAACTGAACCTGGGGCTCTCTGGATGGTGGGCTGATGGTCTAACTGCTGAGCCAAACCAGCCAGGGCCTCATAGTCATTTTCTATTGATTAACTCCTCACCTTGTCTGTTGGCTGTAAATCACCAGTTGTCCATGTGTGTTTAGTGTTGAGTTCACTAACTCTCTCCTGTTGCAGTGGTGTTGAAGAAACTATTCCTTGCTTGTTTAACTAGATGATGGAAATTTTCTTTTCCAGTAGTCCCTGGTAATGGGGAAAATATGGTACAGAGCCATCCTACCCAAGCAACAGGACTCTAACTTGAAACCGAGTCCCCAGATGACATGCACACCTCCAACCTGAAACTGAGATGCCCCAACTCATTTCTCCACTGATCTGTGAGTGTGAAAGAGGAAAAAAAATTGTTCTATGCCACTGAGTTTTAGGAAGGGGTGTTGTTGCCCCTTACTGACATACACACCTGATAGTTATGTTGATGATGATATGAAAAAAACAATTTTGCTTCTTGATCAAAATGAATTTGAAAAAAAAAATCATAATAGAGATTTTCTTATAAAATTATATATTATGTCATTAATTGTGAACTATTATTCTATTGTATTTCTTGTTCTCACAACGTAAGTAAGATAATGTTGAGGAGACTAAAAAGCTGTTGCCGAATGCTAATATTTTGGAGATATTATTACTTATAGTTTATATGATGGAAAGGACATTTTCTATTTTTACAGTAAAATCTATACTGGAAAATTAATGTAGGATATGATAGATGTTCACCAAAATAAATAAGAAGATAAAACTTGCTGTCTATGATTTTTTTCATGTTAGTGACCAAATTTTCTTAAATATATAGTTTTAATGTTCACTTCTCTTCAGTCCTGCCACATTGTCCAGATTATTTTTCCCATATGTCAGAGGTTTAGCACTAAACTTTGTATTATTTTAAAAGTTTATTGTATGTTTATTCTTGAATGTGATTTAGCGGGAAGATGTCCTTCATTCACAGTGTGAGCCATAGGGTACATATAATGAACAGACAACTTATAAACAGTGCAAATGCTAACATGTTGAATGTTTTAGATGAATGTAGGAAACTTGAACACCTTGATCAAAATTGTTTCTGTCTACAGGTTATTTAGGTGATGCAAATTAGACTAAGAGTATTACATAAATTATCTTTCTGATATATTTCTAAAGATATCCCCAAATTCAGACACTTGACAATCAAACATTCTTTCCTTATCCCATACCTTTATGTATTTATGTTGTATTAGCAATTCTACTCCCTCTCTCTAAGCATAAATCTCATTTTCCTGTCCTTCTGTGCTTAAGGGATTAATTTTAATTCCAAAAGTTATTGCTTTCTTTATTAACCTAAAATTTTCCACCATTGTAAATCCTAGGAGGTTTACTTTCTTGTTCTCTTTCTTGTTGTATACATCATCTTATTTAATTATACAAATAAAACATGAATCCATAGCCTTAAACAATTAAAACCAATTCTGTTTATTCTAACTCCCAAATTTCTTCACTCTATTAATCAGAAAGTATCAGTTTTCTGATCATTTTATTACTGATCTTGTTTTCAATATGGTCTTAAAAACATAGGGTCTGACTTCTTCATTAGTTTTCTTTGAATGGTGTCATAATGTAGATATTATTCTGCAACTCACTTTCTGCCTTGTCATATATTTTGGAGTCTTAACTTGGCAGTACAGGTATAGAGTAGCTGTATAAATATTTAGCTAAGGTATAAACTAGGAAGTGTTATTTTAATCAAGTGCATTTTATGTACAAACAAGCGCCCTTGGGTTTCTCTCCATTGTAACTCATGAATATACACTGTGACTAGTTCTTTTTGAGAATACCCCCTTTCCCACCACATTGTTAAAATTTAATATTATCGAACATTGTAATTGTTTTTCTCTGATGTTTGAATAATGTTATTTATATTGTTTTATTTTTCTCTATGTTTCATGAGACCAAAAACATACCTTTTTTTTTTCATTCTTATTATATTGTCTAGGCCACAATTAGACATAAAATATTGTTAAAAATTTAATTGAAAAGCTTGTACTATTTTATAAGTAGATATTATTTATGCTATAATTTTCTATGGATATAAAATTTAGCAATTTTAATAAATATCCTAATATTTCTGTGTGTTTTTTTGTTTTTTTCTTTTAGCAGTCCTGTGTTTGATTGCTTGTTAGTGTACAGAATATATATTGTTTGGTAAATGCTATTTTTTTTGCAACAATGGAGATGATCACATTGTTTTTCTCTTTTAATTAAAATGTTAAATTACATAATGTTTTGTGATATTGATTTGTTTTCACACCCATAATGAAACCTGATGTGAAATACAGGATTGCAAGCTATCTTGTGTTTTCATGTGTATTATTTGGATATCAAATGTGTGATTTCAATACCTAAACATGTAAGTGGTTGTGACAAATATGGATATGCAACCCCAAGCCCCTCTTCCTTTAACTCTAACTTGATGCTGGGGGTGATGAGAACAGTCAACACTTAGCTGTCAACACTTCATGATCACCACTGCTGCCGTCAAGGACAGAGTCCTTCTAGGACTTAGAGATGGTGACTGTCCAATACTGATAGTGGCCTGAGCAAGAAGTCTAGGCCATTTGGACCAATATGAGAAAACTCAGTAGAGCTACTTTAGTCCCAAAGTGCCCCTTTGAGCTCATCTGGGCCTATTGTTCAAGCATACGTCACAGCTGAACCTTTCCCTTTTCAAATCCTACTTTGTCCCCATTCATCACATAGATGCAATTTCAAGAGAACGTCCTAATAAACATTCTACCCAGTAACCTCCATCTCATTGTCTGCTTCTCCTCAAAAAACTAACCTGTGTTGGTGTCAGAAGTTGTCTGAGAAATAAGTGATGAGATAAGATCTGGGACCTGGGTCTCTAAAGATCTGGCTGAAATTGGGGACACCAACACCACTTGTAATTGGAGCATAAATCATGGTAGACTTTCCTAGTGGAGAATTGAATGGTAGAGCTTTGGAAGAAATACATTACTTGGAATAATGTACTAGATATGTGAGTAGTTGCTGGATATATTAACTATGAAAACAATGTAATTGGATGGGCATGGAGACACTGAACTGATAGTAGGAAGAAGAAAAAATCATGGAAAGCTAAAGTAATTAACAAGCAATTTCACACCAAGTATGAAAGTCAAAAAGCCTCAGTACAAATGGTCTCTAATCTTCTACTCTCCTACAGGGAGAAGGCAGAGGAAATTAAAGATTAGGTTCAAGAGTTATTTTCGAATTATATTGTAGGCCAAAGCAAGTTGGTTATGCCAAAGTCAGCAATCTGTTTGGTAAGAATGGGACTCTGATACATGGGATGGCTATATCAAGTTTGACACCCTGAAAAATCTTGAATTTATAGCAACAAATGCTGAGCCCTGAAATGGCAACATTCCTTGAGAAAATTAATTGACCATAGGTTGGCGAGTTGACTTGAGCCCATTTACCTTGGAAGGACCAGTGCTTATTCTGAATGTAATTGACAACTTTCCCAAGTATGATTTGTTTTTACTTATTGCAGGGTCCTAGCTACTACCACTATTAGAAGGTTTCCAAGGGTTTGCTTGTGTGTGTGTGTTTTCCCCCCCACTGGAGCAGGATTCCATATTACATAGCATTGGGGGACACAGTCTTTAGAAAAGAAAGAGTAGAAGTAGGTCCAACACTGTGAGATCTATTAGCTGTATCCCCTATCAACCACCAAAAGTCTTCTGGATTTCCAGTCAAGATGGCAGTGTAGGTAAATGCGGTAATCGCCCCCTCCCACAACCACATCAAAATGACAACTAAACTACAGAACCACCATCATTCAGAACTGCCTGAAATCGAGCTGAATGGAAGTCCTACAACTACGAAATTAAAGAAGCACCCACACCAAGACTGTTGGGAGGGGTGGAGGTGCTCATGCTGGTCCCACACTCATGTGTGGAGGATAAAAATTAAGAGGGACACTTTGGCTGGGATGGTCCTCCCTGAGGAGTGAGGGGTCCCCATCTCACACCAGGCATCCAGCTCAGGGTTCCAGTGCCAAGATGAGAAATTCCCATAATTTCTGGCTGTAAAAACCAACAGGAACTAAGGCTGAGGGAGGCTGGGGCAGCTGAAGCTCCAGGCAGCTCCTCTTAAAGGGCCCACACATGGACTTAAGTCAGCTTGGAGGGGAGGCAGCTTGAGGGGTGGCAGAGATATACAGTGAAGAACTGAGATGTTTGGCCTCGGGACAAGGGCTGGAGAGGCAGGTTTCTCCTGAACAGACTTGCTGGCGGAGACAGATGTTCCTTTGGTGAGCCCTTCCCCAGGGCGGCAGTCTGCCGCCATATCTGGGACTCCAGCAAACTGGCTCACACTGTTTGCCCTGCCCTGGTGATTCCCTGAGGCCCTGCCCCACTCAAAATCCAAGCCCACCCAAGCTCTTTCCAAAAGCTTTAACATAGGATTGGCCTGGCCTGTCTTGGATCCTACTTCAGAATTTCCTAAAGTCTCTCAAACAAGAAGCATCTGGTCTCAGCAAGCCTCATACTTCTCATTAAGTGACCTGGCCTGGAACTAGAAGCAACCAACCTTGATTCACAGGTTGGCTTTCCCTGGGTACCTCCAGGCACAGCACAAGCAGCAGCCACCTGCAGATTACTTTGTAGCTTATGTCAGTGGTCCCAGATAGAATACAGGCAATGGCTGACCTTGCCCCAGAGCCAGCACACCCAGTGGACAGCTTCAGACCACATCAAAACACCACCACCCAACTACCTCCACAAGTGACACTCTCAATGAATGGACTCAGTGGGTGCCTGAGCTCTGCTGAAGTAAGTCTTGCTCTGTGTGGTTGGCCCCTACACAGCTGATCCTCCAAAGTAGTCAGAGGCCAGTGGTCAGTGGGCACAGCCAGTCCTTGCAGCTGATCAACTTGAGTAAATCCTTCCTATTGACATGCCAACAGCAATCAAGACTCAATTACAATAGAAGGGTGTACAGTCCACTCTTGGAGTAAACCTCAAGGGCCCAGCTGGGGTGATCAGGGAGGCTGTTCCACTGAACCCTACAGGACACCTACAACAATAGGTCACCCTACAAAGAATATGAGACATAGCAACTCTACCTAATAAAAAGAAACAATCACAGGGAAGGAACCAAAATGAGAAGACAAAGAAATATATCCCAAATGAAAGAAAAGAACAAAACTCCAGAAAAAGAATTAAACAAAATGGAGATAAGCAATCAACCAGATTCAGAGTTCAAAACACTGGTTATAAGGTTGTTCAAGGAACTTGGTGAAATATTCAAGAAACTTAGTGAGACCTTCAAGGAACTTAAAGAGATCTCTAAGAAACTTAGTGAGAACATCAACAAGATAAAAATGACCAGTCAGAAATGAAGGATGCACTAACTGAAATAAAGAATAATTTACAGAGAATTAATGGTTGAGTAGGTAAAGCCAAGAAGCAAATCATCAATTTGAAATATAAGGAAGCAAAAAAACACCCAGACAGGACAGCAAAAAGAAAAACAAACAAACAAAAAAATGAGGATAGTGTAAGGAACCTCTGGGATAACTTCAAGCATACCAACATTTGCATCATAGGGGTGCCAGAAGGAGAAGAGACAGAACAAAAAATTGAAAACTATTTGAAATAATAATGACAGAAAGCTTCCCTAACTTAGTGAAGCAAACAAACATACAAGTCCAGGTAGCACAGAGAGCCCCAAACAAGATGAACCCCAAGAGGTCCACACCAAGACACATCATCATCAAAATGCCAAAGGTTAAATACAAAGAGAGAATATTAAAATCAACAAGAGAAAAGCAGTTTATTACCTACAAAGGCGTTCCCATAAGACTGTCAGCTGATTTCTCAAAAGAAACTTTGCAGGCCAGAAAGGGGTGGCAAGAGATATTCAAGATGAAAAGCACCAACCTACAACCAAGATTACTCTATCCTGCAAAGCTGTCATTTAGAATTGATAGCCCTGGCCGGTTTGGCTCAGCTGTTAGAGCGTCGGCCTGCGGTTCAGAGAAACCCGGGTTTGGTTCCCGCTAGGGGTGCGTGCCTCGGTTGCGGTTTGTCCTTGGCCCTGGTTGGTCATGCGGGTGGCGGCCGCTCAATGTGTCCCTTTTGCAGCAATGTTTCTCTCTCCCTCTCTCTTCCTCTCTCTCCCTCTCACTCTATCTGAACAAAAAAAATAAAAATAAAAAAATAGAATTGATCGACATATCAAGAGTTTCCCAGCCAAGAAAAAGCAAAAGGAGTTCATCACCACCACACCAATATTATATGAAATGTTGAAGAGTCTTCTTGAAGGAGAACAAAAATATGAACAATAAAATGTCAATCAATACATATCTATCAACAATTGAATCTACAAACAAAATGAGCACACAGAACAGAAACAGACTCATAGATAGAGAACTTTTTGTTGCTTGCCAGATGGGTGAAAAAGATGAAGGACTCAAGAAATACAAATTGGTTGTTAGACTGAACCTCAAAGGGAAAGGGGGAGGGAGGGCAGGATGAGATAAACCAAAGAACTTCTATGCATATATTCATAACCAATGGACTCTGACAATAGTGTGGGGAAGAAAGGAGGGGGTCAGAATTGGAGTGGGGGGTCAACGGGGAAAAGAAGGGGAAACATCTATAATACATTCAACAATAAAGATGAGTTTTAAAAACATCTTCCAGTCTAACAGAGGGTTGGAATACCTCTAATATTCCTTCCTTGCTTATTTGTTTATTACATTATGTTCTATCATTTAATTCATTCCTGCCTGCTTCTGTTGTTAAATTTATTGTTGATCTTTTCCTATTTAAACTGAGAGTTTATTAGTGTAGCTCATTCTTGGCCTTTAATTAATTTATTTGGAGGAATGCCTTCTCTGAATATATTTTGCTTTTTTTTTCTTTTGTATTGTGACAAGTAGAACTTCATTATATTTTCATTTTAAATACATTCTACTTTGATTTTTAAAAAAATAACAGTTTCTTATTAGGCTTTCTCTAAAACATAAATTTTTTAAGAGATAATTTTTTGTTGATATCTTATTTTATTTGTTTGATTAATCAATGCAAAATATATATGGAAATGCTTGTTCAACTATTTTCATTATTATTATATTTAATGTCAACCTATTGTATGATCAAATTACATAAAGTGAATGTTTTTGGTGTGTCTGTACATTAGCATTCTATACTTGTTTGGTGTCTAAATACTTATATACCAATTTGAACTTACTAAATATAGTTTCTAATACTGTAAAATATTAATTTTTTTCTGTTACTCTCAGAGAGGAATTTCTTTTTCTCTATTGATTTTAGAGAGAGAGAAAGTGAGAGGGAGAGAGAGACAGAAACATTGATGAGAGAGAACATCGACTGGCTACCTCCTGCATGCCCCCCCACAGGGAATTGGGACTACAACCTGGGCATGAGCCCTGACCGGGAATTGAACCAGTGACCTTCTGGTGCATGGGTCAACGCTCAACAGTCAGCCACACCAGCCGGGCTCTCCGAGAGGATTGTTAAGTGCTGTTACCACAAACAAAATGGATCTATCATGTCAGAACAGAGCATCCTTTGTCCTTCTGGCCTTACCGGTGGCAGCATTGCCTTCAGGTGTCGCTTTGGATTGAGGTCCGCTTTAGATGGCCAATGAACTGCGAAACATTGGGAAGGCCAGAGTTTGACAGTTGTGTCTCTAAAGGGAGTTTTTCCTATATAGGATAATTTCTGGCAAAAGTAATTATAACCCTAATTATATTCACTGGGGACAAGGGTAAACACAAACAGGAAAAATCTAGGGATGAGAGTCAGCACCAATGGTGGGTCCAGAAAGAGAGGATAAAGAAAAGGAAGAGTAATCAAAAGCCAATGAAGTTAAATTTTAGGTTCCAACAGCTCCATGGATAACTCTTCCAAAAGGAACGCTGTATCAGGAAGTGGTTTGAAACCTGGCGAAGAGCTATCTTCCAGGGAGATGGTAAAAGATACATCTCAACCTGTGGGTCGCGACCCAATGGGGGTCGACCGACCCTTTCACAGGGGTCGCCTAAGACATAACAGTAGCAAGATTAGAGCAACAAAAATAATTTTATGGTTGGGGATCACCACAACATGAGCAACTGTATTAAAGGGTTGCGGTATTAGGAAGGTTGAGAACCAGGGCATTAGAGAGAAGATATGTTAGAGGTTGGATAAAAGATCAGGGTACAAAAGGGCCTAAGGGAATTCTTCCAATAAGTTTTTGGGCATTCACGTTCAAATTGCATCTATTTATTCCGTGGGCCTATGACCAGTGTTTCTCAAACTTTCATGTTAATGTGAATCACCTGGGGATCATGTTAAAATGCAGAGTCTGACTTTGTATGTTTCAGTGCCTGAGAGTCTGAATCCCTACAACCCTCCCAGGGATCTCTGTGCTGCTGCTCTGTGAAGGCCCTGAGGGCGGGACACTCACTGGACTCTCACAATTTGGAAAAACTTAACAGAAATGTAGAATATCAGGAAGGGGTAGAGGAGAGTAGCTTGAATCCAGGGGGACATCTGGGGAAGAAATAGTAACTCATAGATTCTGGAAGCTGACTTTTTCAACGTTGGGAAGGACACTGGGAGACGTGCTGACAGGGTTCTTTAAAGAAGTGTGCTGTTTCCCATTTCTGTGTTAAGGAAAAACTGGAAACAGAGGCAACTCTCCATCCCACCCACAGAACAGGTGTTCCTCTCAGTGAGAGGGAAACTCCAGCTTTGAGTTCCTTCGTTGTAGTATTTAAAACTGCATGCTCTAAAATATCTGCTCTAAAATAAATGAACTGACTGGAATACACAACAATGCACAGAGGAAACCATACGGCAGGCTGTCTTAGGAAGTGAGTAATATCAGCCGCTGGTGAAAAATCCCAATAGGCAAAGAATTGCTAGTGACAGTCATTTCTTATTTTTCTTCATTGCATACTCTTTACACTCAGAATCACTACCTGATAATTTATTTCATTTCAATTTTCCCATGTTTATGAAAAATTCTTTGCTAGGATTATTCAGACTACTTGCTGGTAATCTCATCTTTAAAATTAACACACTTTTGAAACAGTTTAAGGAAATAAGATTACTAGAATTATTTTTAATCCTCACCTGAGGATGTCTATTGACTTTAGAAAGACAGGAAGGGAGGGAGGAGAAAGGCAGAGAGAAAGACAGATGAAAAAGAAAGAGAGAGAAACATCTATTGGTTGTCTCACATAGGGCCCTGACAAGGATTGAACCTGCACCCTAGGTATATGTCCTGACCAGGAATCGAACCCACAAACTTTTGGTGTGTGGGATGATGCTCTAACCAACTGAGCCACCCAGTCAGGAAGAGATTACCAGAATTTTTATGTGAACCATAACTATACGCACAAAACTTATTTTCTAAACCATCCTTAAATGTGGTTACTGGACTTTTATCTATAGGTGGAATCACTTCATAAATTATATAAATGTTTAACCACTATACTGTGTATCTAAAACTAATTAAAAATAATATTGAATGTCAACTGTAATTGGAAAAACATAAAAATAAAAATTGTGGTTAGAAAAATAAAACATTCTTTAATGTCTCTTACATACAGTGGACTCCAAAATTAGAAGGAGGGCATTTTTAATGACAATGATAATGCATGTTCTTATGTTAAGACACTTGCAAGAAAACTTAACAAGCTCCATTTTACTAACAGAGAATAAGAAGTGCATTTATAAAGAAACAAAACGATACCATTTAAAACAGCTCTGACATCTATCCAACAGAAATGCTTTGTAAAGATACTAAATGTCTTTTACAACCCACAGATGTCTTGCTCTGCAGGAATCATAGTATCTGAAATGGAATTTTAAGATGCATAGTGAAACATGATATTGACACCTCAACATGCTGGGCTAATCTCCCCCAGACATGCAATCTACTATCTTTTCCATGTCGCTGTGAGGCTGGGACAGCATAGCCATGCTTCAAATACCTAGACGTAACGATTCCCAAATCGGTCATATGTTAAATACTCCCAGTGTCCAGTGCCTCTAAAACGTCATGGGATCTGTACAATGAATAAGTTCACCTGTTCTTTACCAGACATCACAAAACTCCTCCCAAATGTATTCAATCCTGTACGTGAGAAAGGTGATGACAATGAGATGTTGTAAGGTCCTCTTTGATGAACACATGCAATTTCTGTCTCACAACTTTTCAGGTTTATCTGTGGATAACTTTTCTTTATTCTACCCCTATCTTGTTTAGTTTTTTTTTTTTTTTCTAAAATGATTATTTTAAGTCAATTCTTTATCTAGAATGTTAATATTGTAGCTATCTACTGATAAAACATTATATATAGCTGTCTACTATAAAAAGTAAATACCTTGTTTTTCACTGACTGTTAATTTGATTTCAGGTAACTGGTATCATCTTCTATAATTCCGGTGAAGTAGTCTGCCAGAGTGGGAACTAAATCCCAACTCTTACCTATTAATGTGATGAGAAGAAGCTATTTAATCCTCTCTGCCTTAATTTCCTCATCTATACAGTGAGCATAATACCATTTTTTCTCATAAGATTTTCGCAAGGACAAAATGAAGTAGAAAGATATTAGTATAGAGTTGGTGCCTTATCAGTAAAGTCTCTTGTCTTTCTGTTGACTGAGGTATTAGAGTAGTTTTTGCACCTGGGTTGGGTGAACTCTCCAAAGATAGGAATCTGGGACCTCCATAATGAGTATCCAATGGAGTAATATAAACTGCAAATAGTTGCTTAAGTAGATTACCCTACTTGACTAACTCAGTTCATCACTTATTATATTTTGACCAAAAATATCAAATTAATCTGCTACATAGTTCTTCCAAAAACATGAAATTAAGGCCATACAAAGAGTGAGGCCTCCAAATGTTAAGGATTATGAGCACAATGGTGATATTTGTACTTGTCACATTAATGTGCGTATGTGAAAGGGGATATGTTGCCGTTCTATTCCAGATAGAACAGAACGAACAAATGCATGAGTACTGATCAGTGGCCAACTGGACTGTTTCCTAACTAATGTCAAATATTTTTGTTGTAATCAACGTGCATTTAACATATAATTATTGGCTATACACACCCTCTACTAGGATTAGTTAATACATAAAGGATATCAAGGCCCAACTTTAAAATATGTAATTTGTATGCAATATATTGAAAGTGAACACTAGAGGGCGCACATATTCAGAAATGAATCCAATGAGGGCATCTTAGAAAATGATTTTAGGACTCCAGCAGAAACCAAACGAACTGGTTATTGATGCCTCCAAATTGTTGTGTGAGACACAATAATCTATAAGTAGGACATCAATACTAATATTCCAATTGGCAAAATGAAGTTCAATTTCATTTTAGTCAAGGCTTTTCTCAATAAGATCATCAACACAAACTCTAAAATGTCTTGTTTTATTGTCCAATTTGTTATTACTCTGTTCAGAGTATTCTATATCATTATTCCCATTATCTTTTTGTGTCCAAATTTTACACAACCAACCAATGGTTCATATTAAGGCTATACATTTTCTAAAGCATTTTAGAAGAGGTTTCTTTATGTTTTGTTTCTTTAGTATATTTTCTTTTGCGTCAAAAGATATTGCACCTTGGATCCCCATCATTTCTAATTCCAATGGGATGCCTTAGTATAAAAAATTTAAAAGACAGATTATTCTAAGTTAAATAATATAAATTGAAAGTATCACATTACATGTCTTGACATATGTGAACTGTGATATACACAGAGAAAGTCAGGATTAGGGGCAGAGAGACACACAAAATATGACAACTAGCCAAGTTCTTAAGGTAACTAATAAATAAGTAAATAATAAATCATGAGATAAAGTGAAGCAGATTAGAAGGAAGCCTATTAATTGTGTGAAGGGTAGATCAGAGTACAGCTTAATAACAGTAACAGCAGAGCCCTAGGTTTGGCAATAAACAATCAGGCGGCTGAGAATAGAGACTTGTTCTTTTCTTTTTTAAAATACAGTCCAGTTCTTGACATTGTGTTGTGTTGTGCCACTGAATTATGATTTTATTGTTGAAATTATTTCCCACCTTACAGACTTTTCTGTGCAAACTAAACTAAGCCTTTATTCAAGCCTTTATTCAATAGTGAGAGCTTGTCTCTGTTCCTAGATATTTGGAAAAGACCTTCCTCAGACAGTTTTTCTGACTGCCTTAGACTTCATCCTGTCAGCGCCACTGGACATCGTTCAGGGTTACTGTTTTTCTTTGGATTCTAGACTCCACACCCACCCAAATTTGCTTTCTACCTTATTAGACATTTGCTCTTACTCTAGTTTGTTGGTATATCCTAACATATCTAGTATAATTAGCTTGCTGAAATACCCTGCTCTATCAGACTCTAAAAAAGTGAAGATTTTCAGGACCTGACCAAGGGCTGGATTATCTTTTCATCCGAGATTCTATTCCCAGGAGAGCCATTCACCTGAACGGCTTTAATGTCAGGGGTGCCCTAGGAAGCTGGTTCATCCCTCTGGGGTAAAGCTTTCCTCTGAGCCAACTGCTTTCTTGATATCTGCTCTTGGAAGAACCACATTAATATCCAAATAAATATGTTGTAAGTAAAATTTCTGATCCCAGAGTCAGTCTCTTCTCTTTCCCATTCCAAACCCACAATTTATCTGCTCTTCTTTCCTCCAAGAGAAACATTTTCTTCCTTTCCATCAACTCTTCTACAGATCCCTATTCCTATACTCTTTCTTCCTCTTCAACTCATCAGTACACGGTAACGGAATCATATTTAGTAAATGTAAATTTCATTATATCAGTGTACTACAGAACATTTTTCAGTGGCTTCCATTTTCATTCATAAAATGAAGCAAAACTCTTCTGTTGTGACTTGTATGGTTCTACACGATTTCCTCGTACCCACAATTCTAACCTCATTCTGTTGCCCTCCACTGGTCTGTGTTCCCAGCCACATTGGGATTCTATCTGTTTCTGGAACACTCTAAGCTTATACACTCAGGGTCCTTTACACAAGCTCCTCCTCAGCCTGTAAAACTCTGGTCCTAGATGTTAGGATTGTTGGCTTCTTCTCATTCTCTGGAGCTCAGTTTAAGAAATCATGCTTTACAGATGCATTTCTGGAATACTGCATCTACAATTCCTCGTGCTATCCACAATCACAAGATTCTGTTGATTTTCTTCTAAGAACTCACCACCAGTGTAACTTAGTTATTAGTTTGCTTATTGGTTTCTATTCTGCTCACCCCAGCCTCCTTTAAATTCTAATCTCCAGGGAGCTTTCTTATTCATCACTAGCAAATACCTAACAGGGTGTTAAGAACATAGTATTGGCATGTAGAATATAGTGCCTACAAAAGAATATCAGAGCATCATAGGTGATCAATAAAATTGATAAGATCATGGACTTGGGTACCTGGAAGATCTTGTTTGAGTCCTAGCTCTGGAACATTTTCACACTCTAGGGCACTTCTCCTCAAATGTATTTTGGAGAGAAATTTGTTTCCTAGGGTTTTTATTTATAAAATAAGGTGATACAATCTTGTGAACATATTCTGCAATGATTTTTTTTTATTATATTGGACTAATATTATCTACCTTTTTTACTTGGGAGGGATAAAATAGTTTACAGTAGTACAGTACTAATTGCTCAAAGTGAGCAACAAGCCTGGCTGGAGTGGCTCAGTGGACTGAGCGTCACCTCATGGACTGAGAGGTCCCAATTCTATTCCCGGTCAGGGCACATGCCCTGGTCGCAGGCTCAATCCTCAGTAGGGGGCATGCAGGAGGCAGTTAATCAATGTTTCTCTCTCACATCTATGTTCTCTCTCCCCCTCTGTCTCCAAAAAAATTGATAAAAACATATTTTAAAAAGTGAGCAATAAGAAAAGTCCTGCCATGATGATGATGATGATGATGATGATGATGATGATGATGATGGTGGTGATGATGATGGTGATGATGGTGGTGGTGATGATGATGGTGATGATGGTGGTGATGATGATAGTGATGATGGTGGTGGTGATGATGATGGTGATGATGGT
Organism: Molossus molossus; assembly: GCF_014108415.1. Lineage (NCBI taxonomy): Eukaryota > Metazoa > Chordata > Mammalia > Chiroptera > Molossidae > Molossus > Molossus molossus. The sequence continues at coordinate 21,938,666 of NW_023425366.1, read as the reverse complement.
GGTGGTGATGATGATGATCTTTTAAGGAGAGGAATACGACAAGTCCTGGTGATTTTCTTAAGAGTAAGTTGTAGGCATCAGGGTCAATTTCACAGCCATGGTACTTGTTGAGTCATACAGAACCTTACACTTAGAAGAGTCATCATTGTTATAATACTCTGCTTTCACTGTCTTGAAATTCTTAATAATTTTGATCAAAGGACTCTGAATTTTCATTTTACCTTATACCACATAAATTATGTAGCCAGTTTTGGTGGGTGTAATAGCAAACTCCAACTCAATAACATTGTTTCTAATTGCTAAAGCAATGTGTGACAAGCATGCCAAGATCAAGACATTGTGGATCATATGAATAATCACTGCCTTCCTTTGCACAGGTAGCTACCCAGGTCATATCCAAATTTATCACTTAGTCTCACAATTGGGCTGAAGCTTCTGGAAATATATTTCTGCATGCTAAATTTTCCATAAGCCTTTTCTTAATTTTCTACTATTATTGTCATATTAACCTAATTTTCCTCCAATTATATGTTTTTAGAAAAGATTTTTTTTAATGCTCTTTGGAATGAGGCAATTGATAAAAATAAACATTGATTAAAATGTCTTTTATAGTTCTTTTTCATTTTCAGTTTTTTAAAAAATAGATATATATTTAGACTGCCACTCTCCTCTAAAGTTTTGTACCATATTGAGAATAACTTTTTTAATTTTCAAAGATGTAAGTCACATAGGTGGATATGAAAGATTCTAACATGCCTGAGTTGAAGGTGCTCTAGTGTTGTTCAACCCAAACCACAATCCATGGCTTAAATGAGAGAAAATAATGAATGTGTTTTCTTTTAGTTAGATCACAAAATTTTCCACAATATATAGCTATGAGTGAAAGGACCTCAGAAATTTTTTTAAAATCCCCTCAAGCTGAAACATGTACTTTAAAAACTTAGTAATTAAACACACCCAGTGAAACAGCCTTCCCAGAATTCCCATGAGAGTCATCCAATCCAGTTCACTAGAGGAGCCCATGAATCTTAATCTGTTAGCATAGGCTGCCAATATTATATAATAAAATATCATTTAATTTATTTATCATTGCAAAAAAATATTATTACTAAAATCTAGCATTTACTAAAGCAGAGATTAGCAAAGTGTTTCCATAAAAGGGTTAGATAGTAAATATTTTAGGTTTTGTGAGACAGGCTATCTCTATCTCAACTACTCAACTCTGCTATTAAGGAATAAAAGCAGTTATAAACAACATGCAAATGCAAGGAAATGGTTGTGTTCCAATACAACTTTATTTACAAAAACAAATGGCTGAACAATGGGTCACTGTTTGCAATGAAGGATTAACCAATCCTTTGCAAACTATACAAGGCAACAATATAGATTAATAAATATATAAAGGCAACTAAAACTTAGAAGAAATGTATGTGTCTTGTCATTAATCATTTGAGTAAGATACATATATCTATTCTCACAGTAGCCATAGCTCAGAACAAATTTTAGACTCCTGATTTAAAATTGAAAATATGATCAATTTGTGAACTATTCAAAAAAATTCATTTTACTACTTAATATCAAGTAAAGCTATATTTAAGGCAGAAAACACTATCTCCCAGTTTAATGGCACATTTTATTATCCAGATTTGACTAGAATAAATTTTTCTAATTTCAAAAATAAACTCTACCATAAGAAGATAGTGATTACTGTTGAATCTGCGAAAGAGATGCATCAGGTTAAAATCAACTCAGTATATTCTAGAGTCACATCTTGTTTATTCTTCACTTGCATATATTTCATTGGAAACAATGGCAAATGTGCAGAAAAGTGTTGCCCATATTGATAATGCAAGGTTCAGGTGTCACATGGCTTGTTATTATTATTGCAGAGGTTATGAGAAATATAGCAGAAAATGTAGAAAAAGTACAATTTATCTTTTTTTTTTTTTTCTGTGAAGGAGATTTTGAGTGGACTTGGCATGGCTTTATGTCTGAACTGGCAAATGAAAGAACTGAAAAGATCCTAAACATATTTCAAGGACTTAAATAACCAAGAATTATGTGAGAAAATGAGAAGCAATTGACAGCGAAACATGTGAAGAAAGGATAATTTGATTATGTCAAGTTTGAGCTGTGCTGAATATCTTCATTTCATAAGAAAGCACCTTGCTTATGGTTTACTGATTTTCCTAAAATTCTTTCCTGAGTTCTTTGAGTGTCAGTTATTTAAAGAAATGACTTACCTGATTATTAGCAAATTTTCCTTGAAGAAAATTGTGTTTCTTTCAGCTTTTCACATTTGGAACATGTTTGAGTTGATCGTTTTTATGTAGGAAGTATTCCAATACATATTGCTTCCAAAAGAGGTGTGTGTGTATGTGTGTTTGTGTGTGTGTGTGTGCATGTGTGAATGGGGAAGTAAAATAATTATAGAGATAAGGGACTAAATCCATTATTTTTTAGATTTTAATAGCATAATCTTAGAGAATATATGTTACTTTAGTTTTGGTCCTTAGATACATTATAAAGGTGACATCAAGAGTAACACCATCTTCTTTCACAGAGCGTGACACTCACACATATATATTATAAAAGACACATTTGAAAACATATTTTTATTCTAAGCAAATAAATAAAACAAACAAACAAAGCAAAAATCATATGGTGACTTCCTTTGATAAACCTCCAAATTCTGTTTCTCATGCATGGGATCCCAAAATAAATCTCAAATTTTCTCTCCTTCTTTGCTCCATTTTGGTAGATTCACGCACAGCCAGAAAAAAATCTGTTTTTTGTTTGTTTGTTTATTTGTTTAAATTTCTCTCCCAGTCTTGCTCTCTTAGTAGTCTCTAGTCAAAAACACTCCACTCAGAATATTATTTAAATTCACACACTGATTCCAAACACTTTTCCACAACATGACTGTAATCTATGATCCTGATGTACTCCACAATCAGAATCCCAAGTCTATGACTAAATAATTAGGTTTTACATTCATTAGACTATGGTTGTAAATCTGTTGTCTTTTTCACTTATTATAGCATAAGTTCACATATGATTTCATACCTTTTTAGTATTTTCAGATTCTTCCTATACTTTGTAGGAAACATGCACTATTATTTATAACCTGTTCCATAAAACCTGCCAATAGAGAAGAATTATAAAGAAATATTTGCACAAAGTGGTCTAGGAAAGGCAGTGTTAATGTATTTCCTGATGAGGCAAGAATTAATGTTTATCACTTAAATCTGACCTGCCCTATTAGTGATTGAGAATTTAAAGATTTTTTTTTTTCAAGATAAGACAGTAATATCATCTTACTACCTTAAAGACACCCATTAGTCATGTCCCAGGCAAATTGAAATTTATGACTCAGACATAATTCTTCCAAATATGCCTGCTATTTATAAAAAGGCAGAGATATATGACTCAAAAATAACATTAAGACAGAAATAATTTCGCACTTCACTTTGCCACATTGACTTTCCTCTGAAATGTGTGGCAAAATCTCCATGTTTTATGAATAGGCTTTTGTCAATACTATAGATGTATATTTTCAACTTCTAAATCAAGCAAACCCCTGAGTCAGACAAAACAAATGATCAGCTCCAGCAGAGGCAAGGGGAGATGTATATATAAAAACTCTGCATTAAAGACTGATGGAAAATGATACACACTTTTAAATGTCCCACTGGTGATGTGGACTGTACCTTAAATAGAAGGTTAATAATGTCACATATTACTAGGAAATGACTCCGTTGTTCTTATCACCTGACAGCCTCTCATTCCATATGATCAATTGTGGAAGAGCAGCATAAATTTTTCGAGGGGAGGTGGAGAAAATATGTACAGAATGTAGCACAGATAAAACATGTATTTTGCCCCAAACCTGTACAGTGTCAAGAGCACAGAAAAGAATTGTGCTTTCTGTACACTCATTGCTCAAGGTCACTTAGTACAAAACGCTAATTTTTTTTTTTTTTATGAATGGCAGTAATAGTACTTTCTTTTCTCTGTGGACTATCATGTCTTTCAACTTAAATTATTTGGCATTTTAGCAAGCATCAAAAATGTAAATGAAATACTGTCTCCAACATATATATTTGTCCTTGAAAAATGAACAAAGTTCTACTTATATTTATAAATTAATATTAAATACATTTTCTAAAACTCTAGTGGCATTAATTCTATCCTCTTCTAGTCCTGCCTTTTAAAATCATCTCTAAGACTCAGAGATAAGAATTTTTTTCTCTCAATGAAACATAAGCATTGTGTTAAGTGAATATTAATATGTGGATCTTAAAATGCACAGGTTTTTGTTATAATTAAACGATTTTCTTAATACTCCATGTCAAGTATTATCCAAAGGGAATTATTATGTTAGAAAGAAAAACAAAATAATGTGCACTTATATGTTGTTGAAAACCATCACAATTTCTAATTGGGCATATTCATACTAAACTCTATGTTTCAAAGTAAATTAAATTTTGTCTTATTCCATATTAGCAAAGGAGTGTGGCATTTGTTTTCTGATCGCTCCTCTCTTCCCTATTATGAACGATAGCCTCAAAAAAGCTAGGCTTTTATTATGCATCTTTCGCACAGATTTTTCCAGAAAGTTTAAAGATTGGGTCAGATGAACAATCAGGCCTCCAGGGGAGGTTTTTTCTCTGGTAAGTCGAGTACACAAAACCTGACTTTGGTCCGGTGTTACTAGCTGTGCAATGCCCACCTTGCCATTGTGAAAGTGTGGGTTGTAATTTAAGTTGGTTTTAAAATTGGATATGGTATACTGGAATATGATTGCCACCTGATATTTATTCCCCTGCTGTTCTTGCTTACAGACCCCTCATTTTGTCTGGGCTGACCGTTCGCCCAAGCCACATATGATGAATATAATATTGTCTTGTGTCTGCATCAGTGATGACGGTCTTATCGCTTGTCAGTTCTTTAATGTACTCAACTCCTTCGTAATTGGATGTGGAGGATGACCCAGATATGGTCAATGAGATGTCAGGGGAAATTTGTTGTGTTCTCTAGGAAACACACACACACACAGGTGTTTTTCTCATGAAAAGGGACAGATGACAGTTGGTGATATTCATTCTCCAATTCATTGAGCAAAGGTTCACATGATGCTGGAACTGCAAGGCCTATGTTCTGACTATGAGGTCACAAGCATTATTAGGTCAAAATACAACCCGGGAGAGTGGGAAGCCAGATCAGAGTCTTTGTGCCCTCGTGACACTGTTAGCCAGCTACACTGTTAACACCACCATGATCTCCAGATTTCTTTCAAAGTAACAAAAATAAAACCTTTCTAATTTAAGCTTATTAAGTGGGATTTTAGTTTCCTGCTGTTATAAGCATTCCCAGCTCTCACCACCCTTAGTTGGAAACAAAAGCAAAACGAGCTTTACATAGATGTAGTTATTAGAGAATAAAAAACAATGGTAATCTTTAATTAGGATGAGTGCTGCAATTTTCTATCATATTCTTCTGGGTTCCTGCACCCAATTCCAAGGTGGAATTTGTGTGGGTGTGAGGGGATGGGGCTCACAGAACACCAAGAAATTCTCTTTTCAGACACCAGTAAGGTTTCTGAGAAGTCAGCTTAATTCTGACACTACCTACCTTGAAATAGTATCGGATTCCACAAGTTAAGGGTTCAGACCTACAGGACTTCCCCTAACATGCGTATTCAGTTCAGTAGTCAGCTACAAGCTCAGGTTGTTACCTTTGCTTCTGACCCACTAGCTTTAAATCAGAGATTCCCTTGATCTCCTGCTTGGGTTCAATTAATTACCTGGAGTAGCTTACAGAACTCAGTACAATATTTTACTACATCACCAGTGTATTATAAAAAAGATATAACTTAGGAATGGCCAATGCATATTAGAAAATAAGCATAGGGCAAAATTTGGGGAAAGCATGCTGAGTTTCCATGCATTCTCCCTCATTCTTTGTGTGATCGCCAACCCAGAAAGTCTCCAAACCCTGATCTTTTATGGAGGCTTCATTACGTAGACAGGATTGATAGAATCATTGGCCATTAATGATTGATTCAACTTCCAGTCCCTCTCCCCTTTCCAATGGTCAGAGGATAGGACTGTAAGGTTCAACCCCCTACTCACAGGGTTGGCTCCCCTGGCATCCTTGTGTGCTTTCTAGAAGTTACTTCATTAGACTTCTATATATCACTCATCACTTAGGAAATTCCAAGGCTTTGGGGATTTGTGCGTCCTGAATCATGGAAGAATACCAGATGACTATATATATAGATATATATATGCATATATAAATATTTCTTATAAATAACAATATAACATATATATTAATCAATATTTAGCTAGTAGTTGCAGTCAAATTATCAAATCATGATATGCAAAATTATTTCTATTTGAAACCAAAGTAAGTTATAACATTAGTATATCAATAACTTACTTATAGAAATTTAAAACAAAATGAGATTGAATATATAAAATGGGTGACTTTCAATACTTATATTACAATAAAGTTATATTAAGGATTAAATTTGCATTCTTTGTATTTATGCATTTTCTATATTAAGTAATTTTATTTATTGGATTCATTAATTCATTTAATAAATTTTACTTTCACAAATGAAATCACTATAGACCAGAAGCATACACAAAATTCAAATTCCCTGAAGAAGCACTGCCGGTGTGGCTCAGTGGACTGAGCATCAGCCCACGGACTGAACACATGCCTGGGTTGTGGGCTCAGTCGCCAGTAGAGGGTGTGCAGGAGGCAGCCAATCAATGTTTTACTCTCAACTAAATGTTTCTCTCTCGAAAAAAAAAAAAAAAAAAAAAGAAAAGAAAAGAAAGAAAAATTCAAATTCATTAAACAAGGCTCCAAAATGCTATAACATTTTCTTTATATTAAAGCATGATGTAGGGTGTGTTGCCCTGAATATTGTGATTGCGTGTGTACATTTGAAGGCATAGGACCAATGACTTCTCAGTTGGAGATCGATATTTAACATAAGGTGTATGCTGGACTACCATCTTTCCAGCCCATGTAAACATACTTGATTTCTCAGTCATTCCAGTTTCAGGATTCTTGCTCTTAAGAAATAAGTCCCACCTGGCCAGTTTGGTTCAGCGGTTAGAGCATCGGCCTGCAGTCCAGAAAGACCTAGGTTTGGTTCCCGCTAAGGGCATGTACCTCAGTTGCAGTTTGTCCCCAGCCCTAGTTGGGTCATGCGGGTGGCATCCACTCGATGTATCCCTTTCATGTTGATGTTTCCCTCTCTCTTTCTCTTCCTCTCTCTCCCTCCCACTCTATCTGAACAAAAAATGGAAAAATGTCCTCAGGTGAGAAAAAAAGAAAGAAAGAAAGAAAAATAAGTCCCAATATAAAGAAATGGATAAAGAATAGGCATTTAGAAACAGATAACCTATATTAATTTATAATCCTATAATTTCAAGGACATTTAAGATATTAATAAATCAAAATGTAACATCAGCCTCTTTAGTTCCCACAAGGTCATGGATAGAGAGGAGGTAAGCAGGGGGCTGTCTTGGGAAGTCTAATGGCATATGTACTGTCCACACACAATCTGTGTTTCACCCATAGCTCTAATTATCTTTCCCAGTGCTTATTCATGCAGCATTTCCTAGTAATAATGATAAAACTGTCTGGGAGATCCAAAATCCCATGCCATTGTTTGAGCTTATTATCACTAACAGGCACTCTTGATAATGTTTTGGATGAATTTTCACCTATACCTTCTGCTATGAGAAGAAGCATCTGTTAACTCAGTTTGGGTCTGGCTAAGTAATTTTCCTTTTGGCCATACTGACTAGTAATATTTAAAAAACAATAACAAAAAACAATGTGACACTTTGTTTATCCTGACCTTAGATGAGTGAGAGCAGAGATGACACCTGTAGTGTATCCTTACTTCCCAATTTCAGTAATTAGCTAGAAACTCCTTCTCTATATAGACACAAAGGAGGAAAAAAGAAAAAAAGAAATAGTGTCCCATAGTATCTTGTGAGTAAGGTAAAATATCTACAGGCTTTTTCTACTTTTCAAGGATAATTTAGGGGAACAAATTAATAGTTCTTTAAACATGAATTCTAAATATATGGCATAATCTACTGTTCCTGTAACGATATAAAGTTAAATCCTAGAAATAAATATCAGATCAGAACATAGTTAGTAAATAGCCAGCAACAAATGTAACACATGTACTAGTAAATAATTTCTACACCATATTTGTGATATAGGACAATGCAAGAATTGTACATCAATAAATATTGGTAACTCAAAAACTATCTCATTAAAATATTTTTATAGAATGTTTATGTGGTGCATTCAGACTAAACACTTAAAACTTGGCACAAATCAAGATACCAAATACAAGAAATTTGAAAGAAACCCTCAGACATAGCATGGTTGTTATACGGTTGCATTTAGGGATCACCAAGATCACCCAGGGTTTGATGGTTTGTTAAGAGGACATTGACGTACTCATGGCTATGCTTTCTTACAGTGAAATAACGCACAGCAAAATGAGCAAAGAGGAAAGATTCTTGGGGAGATGTCTAGTAGATACCAGTCACCTACTTTCAAAGATTGTCTCCCAGTGGAGTCACTCATGACACAATTACTTTCCACAACAAGGAGCAGTGACCATAGGTGTAAAATGTACTATACCAGAAAAGCTCATTGAGGTTTAGTGCCTGGATATTGGGGTTGATCATACTGATACCCTCTGTTTAGCATGCACCAATATTCTAGACTCCACAATGGAAAGCAAATGTTCAGTATAATCCACACTATTTGTATATATTTAAACCATAGTGAGTCAGTCTTACTTGTTCGGAGAATGGTGAGAGTTCAGAAATTCAAGTCCCCAGAAGCCAGCCAAAGACTTCCCAATATAGAAGAAGTTAGGCCAGCTATAAATGTTTTCATTACAATAGTCAAATAAATATTTAAGAAAATATATTTTAAAGTATTAATATTTTTATAGAAATTCCAATGTCATGTCCATACATGCAATAAAGTATGTATTTTTTGAATACTAAAAATCAGTGTTAAAAAATGAATTAAATCCAATAGCACCATGTATTCTATCACTATCATAAGAACACAACAAAAAGCAAACAGGTAGGAGATTCCAAAATAGTGGCAGAGTGAATAGAAGCTACACAGACCTTCTCCCAGGACCAAACTAGAATTACAAATAAAATAAAGACAAATTATTGTGAAAAAGCAACATAAAAGCAGCTGGAGAGGTTCTATATAACCAGGGACAGGAAAAAAGGACACTGAATGGAGCCTGGTAGGATCTGTGGAGGCAAAAGCACCAGAGGGCAGGCTTGGAGCCCACAGATCAGATAGCAACTGTTTCAGTTGTGAGCTGCTCCCTCAGGGTTAAAATCCCAAGCTGACTCACAGTGCAGAGGGCCAGGTCAGATCACTAAATTAGCTACAGCCACTCACTTTGGGCTTCAGCAGAGAGAGGGGGTACTGGACTGGAACTGTGGAAACTTGGGAGCTTGGAGAGTTGATAGGGGACACTGAAAATTTTGTGCTCAATCACTGCCTCATAGGACAGTAGCTATATTACTCAAGGAGCCCCTTCCCAGAGCCCCAGGGAGAAGCAACAGCCCCTTCCTCAGAAATTTAACTCCACCCAGCTGGGCCACAGAAATGCAAATTGAAGCTCATTAACAGCCAGCACCTGCCTGATCCTCTGGAAATCCTCTTATGCTAAACACCTGAGAATTTTTTTTTTTTTTTCAGTTGAGAGCTACAACCCAAGGCTCATCATTAGCACCCAGGCAAAAAACTAGAGGATAACTGAACTTCTCTTGGGCTTGTAAATCTACCCAGGGAAGCAGGACTTGACAGTGGTTTTTAATGTGGGTCCTCTCACACTCAATTAAACCTAGTAGAGGAAGCCACAACACAGCAGAACACCAACACCCACAGGAAAGATTTTGCAAGCTCCCAAACCCACTGAGATAGCCAAAATTGTGAAACAAAGAAAAAATCCCAAGTGGAAGAACAAGAGAACTCTACTGAAGATGAGATAAATAAAATGCAGTTAAGCAAGTTATCAGAGGTAGAGTTCAGAGCCATGATCTTGAGAAAGCTCAACAGCGTGTGTAAGGACCTCAGCACCATGAGTAAAGATATAGAAACAGTGAAAACCAACCAAGGAAATGAAGAATGGCATAGCAGACATAAAGTATACATTGGAAGGAATAACCAACAGACTAGAGGAAGCTGGGGACAGGATCAGTGAATTGGAAGATGGGTAAAAAAAATCACCGAATCAGAAAACCAAAAAGAAAAAAAAAATTAAAAAAACATCTAGACAGCTTAAGAGAACTGTGAGACACCTGGAAACATAACAACATGTGAATCATAGGGGTGCCAGATGAAGAACAAAATGAGCAAGTGTTAGAGAATATATATGAAGAAATAGTGCCAGAAAACTTCACTAACTTGGTGAAGAAAAAAGGTTTTCAAGTTCAAGAAGCACAGAGAGCCCCAAGTGAAAAGAACACATACAGGCCCACACCAAGATACATAATAATTAAAATGCCAAAAACGAAAGACAAATAGAGAATCCTAAAGGCAGCAAGAGATAAGCAACAGGTTACCTACAAAGAAACCACCAAAAGGCTATCAGCTGACTTCTCAACAGAATCACTACAGACCAGAAGGGAATGGCATGAAGTAATCAAGGTAATGAAAAGCAAGGATCTGAATCTAAGACTACTCTGTCCAGCAAGGCTATTATTCAAAATAGAAGGTGAAATAAAATCTTCCCATAAAAAAAAAAAAAAAGGTTAAGGGAATACATTTGCACCAAACCAGCACTGCAAGAAATGTTAAAAGGACTACTGTAATTAGTAGAAGAAATAGGAAGAAAAATATAATCACAATAAACAAAAATGGCAAAAAATAAGTACATATCAATAATCACCTTAAATGTAAATGGACTGAATGCTCTGATCAAAAGACACAGAGTAGCTGACTGGTTAAGAAACCATGACTCATATATGTTGTTTACAAGAGACACACCTACAACAAAAGACTCACATAGGTTGAAAGTGAATGGATGAAAAAAAAAATATATTCCAAGCAAATGGAAAGGAAAAAAAACTGGGGTAGCAATACTCATATCTGATAAAATAGATTTCAAAATGAAGGTCATAACTAGAGACAAAGAAGGCCACTACATAATATTGAAAGGATCTATCCAATAGGAAGATATAACCTTGGTAAACATATATACACCCAATATAGGAGCAAAAAACTTCTGGATGACTTCAAAGAAGAAATTGGCAGCAATACAATCATAGCAGGGGACTTCAACACCCCGCTGACATCACTGGATAGATCATCCAGAAAAAAATTAACAAGAACTGGAGACTTTGAATGAAGAACTATATCAAATGGATTTAATAGATAACTACAGAGAATTACAGCCCAAAACTGCAGAATTCACATTCTTCTCAAGTGCACATGGGACATTCTCAAAATAAACCATATGTTAGGACACAAACTAAGTCTCTACAAATTCAAGAAAATTGAAACTATATCAGCATCTTGTCAGATCACAATGGCATGGAACTAGAAATCAAATACAACAAAAATATGAAAAGACATTTGAACACATGGAGGTATCACCTTACACCTCCAGAATGGCTGCTATCAACAAATCATCAGCCCTGGCCGGTTTGGCTCAGCAGTTGGAGCATCAGCCTGCGGTGCAGAGAGGCCCAGTCCCGGGTTCGGTTCCCTCTAAGGGCACGTACCTCGGTTGCAGTTTGTCCCTGGCCCTGGATGGTCGTGCGGGTGGCAGCCACTCGATGTGTCCCTTTCACGTCGATGTTTCTCTCTCTCTCCCTCTTCCTCTCTCTCCCTCCCGCTCTATCTGAACAAAAAATGGAAAAATGTCCTTGTGTGAGGATAAAAAAAAAAAAATCATCAAACAAGTGCTGGCAAAGGTGTGGAGAAAAGAGGACTCTAATACATTGCTGGAGGGAATGCAGACTGGTGCCACCACTATGAAAAACAATATGGTGTTTCCTCAAAAAATTAAAAATTGAATTGCTATTTGACCCAGTGATCCCACTTCTAGGAATAATCCTAAGAAGCCTGAAACACCAATCAGAAAGAATATATGTACCCCTATGTTCATAACAGCACTATTTACAATAGCTAAGATCTGGAAACATCCCAAGTGTCCATCAATAGATGAGGGGATAAAAAAGCAGTGCTACATGTACACAATGGAATACTTTGCAGCTGTAAGAAAAAAAGATTTCTTATCCTTTGAGAAGACATTGAGGGACCTGGAGAGTATGATGCTAAGTAAAATAAGCCAATCAGAGAAAGACAAATACCACATGACCTCACTTATTTGTGGGATATAATGAGCAAAATAGACCCAGAGACAGAAAGGAATACAGGTCAGACCTCAGAGGAGGGAGTCGTGGGGTGGGGGGAATGGGAATAGATGAGATAAACCAAAGAATTTATATGCTTGCATGCATAACCAATGGGCTTAGACAACAATGCTGGGGGGCAGGGAGGAATAGGGAGGAGGGTGACTAGGGGGAAAAGAATTAAATTAATAAAAATTGAAGGAAAAAAAGCAAATGTAAAATATATCATACAATTTTATTCTTCACCATCAAAACCTAGAGTGTCATCTTCAAATCTACATAAATAATTGTTTTCAATGGCTGGAAATCAAAATGACTCACTGAAACTATTCTGATCCTTTTTATAAAATTATTTACTTCTATCAATTTGAAAACAATTATTAATAGGGGAATTATTCCTTAATACTACTACATATTAATGTTTTATTTGTGGTTGATCCATGCACTTCATTAAGTGTCAGTACAAATTAAAATATTATTTATTTAATAAACCAAATTTACTTCAGTTATTTTTTAAAACAATGTAATGAAAGATATAACTTTATATATATTGTATTAACCCGTACGCATTGTACAGTTCATTGGTTTTTAATATGTTTATAGAGTTCTGCAAAGCATCACCACAATCAATTTTAGAATATCATCATCCTCAAAAGATTCCCATGCCAATTAATAGTTTTTACTTATTTTTTTACTGTCTCCCAGTGCCTAGCAAACAGGCAACAACTAATCTACTTTCTGTCTTTATAGATTTGCCTTTTCTGGACATTTAATTTAAATTGAATCATACACTGTGATTTCTTTTGTAACTGGTTTCTTTCACTGAGCACAATGCTATTAAGGTTCAATTGATAAAAGTATCTCATTTTTTTGTAATGCCGAATATGAATATTTTATTGTAAGAATATACTCTCCTTTATTTATCCATTAATTAGTTGATGGAAATTTAAGTTGTTTCCTTTTTTTTGGTTTGAATGTTTGTGTACACAAGTTTTAAAAACATGTTTTTATTAATTTTAGAGAGAGAGGAATGGTGAGGGAAAAAGAGAGAGAAGGTCAATGTGAAAGGGAAACATCAGTTGGTTGCCTCCCCCATGCACCCCGACTAGGGTTCAAATCCAAAACCTAGGCTTGTGCCCTGACCGGGAATTGAACTGGCAACCTTTCAAGTTTATGGGGCAATGCTCAACCAGCTGAGATACACCGGCCAGGGCTCATGCACACATTTTTGTGTTGACATGTTTTCTTTTTTTAAAAATATTTTTTATTGATTTTATAGAGAGAGAGAAAGGGAAAGAGATAAAAGCATCGATGAGAGAATAATCTTGATCATGTGCCTCCTGCATGCCCCCTACTGGAGATTGAGCCCACAACCCAGGCATGTACCCTGACTGGGAATCAAACCGGGACTTCTCAGTCCATGGGATGATGCTCAATCCACTGAGACACACCAGTCGGCCTATGTTGACATGTTTTCATTGCTCCAAAGTATTTCTGGTTTATATGGTAACTTTATTAAGAATATTCTGAGGTATCACCACATTGTACTACAGAACAGCGGCACCACTATGCATTCCCACCCATAGTCTAAGAAAGTCCCACTTTCTTCACATTCTCAAGATTATTGTTATCACAGGGTAACTTTGATTATATTTATTCTAATGGGTGTAAAATGGTATCTCATTTGGGTTTGGTTTGCATTTTCTTGAAAGCTAATAATGTTGAAAAAATTTTTATGTGCTTATTGACAATTTGTATATCAACTTTGGACAAATGTTTTTTTTTTTCTGTGAGTTTTCCTTTGATGATATACTTTCAAGCACAAAAAAATTTAATTTTGACCAGTTTTATTTTTTTTGTTCTTCTTTCTTTCTTTCTTTTGGTGTAATATCTAATAAGGCTTTTCCTAACCCAAGATCACAAAATGTTATTTCTGTGTTTTCTTCTAAGTTTTATTTTGTAGTTTCATGACTTACTTTAGGGTCTGTATCCATTCTGACTTAATTTTTGTGTAAGGTATGAGATAGGAGTTCATCAGTATTCTTTTACATATTGATATCCAGATGTCCAAGCACACTGGTTGAAAATACTATTCTTATTCCACTAAATTATGGGCATCTTTTTAAAAAATCAATTGACAGTGCATGCCATGCTTATTTCTAGACTCTTAATTTTATTCTCATTCCAGACCAAATTGCCTTAAATACTGTAATGCTGTCATAAATTTTGAATTCAGGAATTGAGTGTTTTTCAACTTTGTTCTTTTTCATGACTGTTTGGCTATTCTTGGCATCTTATGTGTCCCTCCATTATTAGGATCTGCTTGTCAAATTATGCAAAGAAAACCTTCAGGAGGAATTTGGATGGAATGCACATCACTTTGAGTATAACTATCTGAACAATATTGTCTTCCAGCCCATGAACATGGAATGCCTTTCCAATAATTTAGGAATTTTTCAATTTATAACAACATTTTGTAGCTTTCTGAACACAAAATTACCACTCCTTTTATTAAATGTACTTCTGTTTTTTGGATGTTGCATTAAATCAAATTGCTTCCTTAATTTAATTTTGGATTAATTATTACTAGTATATGGAAATAAAATTAATTTATATCCATTGAGCTTGTACCCTGTAATGTGGCTGAATTTTTTTTTTTTTTTTGGTTAATCCTCCCCCTAGGATATTTTTTTCCATTAGTTTTTAGAGAAAGTGGAAGGTAGGGCGGTGGAGAGAGAGAGAAACATTGGTGTGAGAGAGACACATTGACTGGTTGCCTCACACATGCACCCTGACTGAGACCAGGGATCAAACCTGCAACCTAGGTATGTTCCTTTGAGGGGGAATGAAACCCATGGCCCTTTGGTACATGGGTTGATACTCTAATCACTGAGCAGCACTGGCCAGGGCTGAACTCATTTTTTAGTTGCAATAGTTTTATAGTAGACTCCTTAGAGTTTTTTATATGTGAGATCATTCATCTGAAAATAGGGACAATTTACATCCTCCTTTTCAGTTTGATGCCTTTTACTACATTTTCTTGCTTGGTCATCCCAGTTAGGACCTCCAGTGCAGTGTTGAATAGAAGTGATGAGAGTAGCCATTTTTGCCTTCTTACTGTCCTTAGACTAAAACCATTTAGTCTTTCACAGTTAAGTATGGTTAGCAAGATTTTTATAGATGTCCTGTATTCCATTTATTCCTAGTTGTAACTTAATTATGAAGAGATGTTAGATTTTTTTTCACATGCTTTTCCTGCATCTATTAATATGCCCATGTATTTCTCTTCTTGATTTTATTGATGTTGTATATTATATTATTGATTTTCAGATGTTAAAACAACCTTTTGTTCTTCAAATATATCCCATTTGTCATATAATCCTTTTTATATATTGCTGAATTTCATTTGCTAGTATTTTGTTAAGTATTTTTCTGTTCATATTCATAAGAGATATTGGCCTATAGTTTTATGTTCATTCATTTGTCTAGTTCTGGTATGGGTAATACTGGGCATATACAATACATTGAAAAGTGTTGCTTCCTCTTTTGTTTTTGAAATATTTGTGGATATAGTGTTATGAATTTTTGTTTAAATATTTGGTAAAATTTACTAAAAGAATTATATGGGCTTAGACTTTCTTTTGTGGAGATCTTAAGAAATAATTACTAACTTATTAATTAAGATCTATTCAATTTTTTTTTCTGTTCAGATTTCTTAATTCTTCTAGAGATAGTTTTAGTAGTTTGCATTTCTCTGTAATAAGTTTATTTTATCTAAGTTTTCTAGTTTGCTGGCTTCCACTTGTCTTAGTATTCTCTTATGAGTTTTATTTGCGTAGCATCAGTAGTGATATCCGTCATATTATTCAACCTCAAGATTTGTAGATTTTATTGCCTCTTTCAAAAAATGAATTTTAGTTTTTATTGATTTTTGTTCATTTTATATTTTACTAACTTCTGATCTAATCTTTATCATTGCATTGCTTCACATATATACTGTTGCATGTTAAGGTAGCATGCTGGCTTTGAAAGAGCTTGTTTTTCTTTTTCCTCAAGTTGCTTTAGGTGGAAAGTTAGAGTATCAATTTAAGAATTTTTTATTTGAATATAAATGTTTAAAACTATAATTTTTTCTTTAAAGGCTGGTTTACCTGCATCCCATAAGTTTTAATACTTTGTGTTTTCATTTTATTCTATCTCAAACTGTTTTCTAATTCCCCTGTGATTTCATTGTTAGTCATTGGTTATTTAAGTGTATATTGTTTAACTTCCACATATTTGTCTTTGTTGTTGATTTTTTTAAAAGAAAGGAAACAGAAGAATAATATTTGAATCAAATTTTGAGAAAATGTGTCATGGAAGAATGAAAGCTTATTAGAGATATGAAAGACTTTCCAGGCAAGATTTCTATAAATCTTGCATGTAATCCCGATTTTTGATGATACTATCTATGTCTGTTGAACAGGATAACATGATGCCATTATGGAGATGATAGCTATTCTTCCATCTAGAAAAGTAGGACAGCGAATGATTGTTTTGGAGACTTTGTTAAAAATATATCACAAATAGATGGTGGAGTTCCTGGAATTTGGCAAGGGTGGGAAGCTCAATCAGTGATTCCTGATAGCACAAGGACCCAGTCTGGCTAAAGACTCCTATTTTTATGTGAGATATTTCATAACCATGCAGCAGAAATCAATAGGAGTTAATCTTTCAAAATCTAGTAGAAAGTAATAGTCTTTCTTGAATAACAGGAAAGTAATCTGTTGACCTTCGGCATAAAATGGATCTCAGTTGTTTCCTTATGTAATAAGGCTATTTTAGTATTGATTTCCCTGAGTCTCCTGGTATAAGAATTTGATATATTCATATGAGTTAGTTATCAAATAATAGGAGTCATTATTTTAGATACACTGACATTGGATACATATATATCCATAATCCCTGGATGTATTGTATGCCATTCCTTTACAACTTTATTATAAGCACATGATATTCCCTACAGAATTAATAATTGCAGGCATGCACCAGGTTACAATAACTCATCATTCAAAATAAGTTTATCCTAGATCACCAATCACTGGCTAAATCCATGGTCCTCTTACTTTGCACATGTACTCTACTTAGCCCAGGCTCCTGGACTCTTGGGATCATTATAGACATTTCCTTGTGCTGTGATTGTAAACCAGGTGTTCCTGAACTAAATGAGACTGTTGGTGTGTGTGTGTGTGGAGGAAGGTGATGCAAGAACGGTTGAAGGAAACCCCATTAAATTTTGAAGTAGGTATATATTCTTTATTCATCTTTTATCCTATTGTAGAACAGTGTAGAGTACAACATTAAATTAAAAAAGAAAACAAAACATGTTATCTAATCAATTTATTTACATTTTTAGGAGATCAAGTCAGTTACCCTAAAACTCTCAGTTAGTACCAGAGACCATCAGAACAATTTCATGTTCTTCAGACACAAAGTGTTAAGTGTGTAGCTGGGCACACAATGCCTGAGAAGTTGAATAAGCTTCAATTTCAGAAAGAAAAAGGTCAAGTAGGAACTGATAAGCTTGAACAAACTTGTCTTTGTTTGTTTGTATTGGTGAGACAGAAGTTCATGGGGAAATACATCTTAGACACACTTAACCCTGGATCTCTGGTAAAAGGAGATAATCTAATTTAAGCTTTTATATAACATTAGTCCAGGTCGGTACCTGTAGAGAGACTTGGTGAATAATAATGCAGATAGAAAGCATCAGTCATTCTAGTTGAATATAGTGAAGCAGAAGGTTTAACATTGAATATTGCTACAATCTAAATCAAAATAAGTTATTTAAATGTGTTATCAACTTTGAATAACACCTCTCTTTCTGATATTGCTAATTTTGGCTTTATTTAAATCTTATAATTCTCTTGCAAAGAAAGCAAATGTTGTAATATCTGAGCAACACAAGAAGCATTATCTACCTACTGAGTTCTCTTTAAGGCGCATATTTGAAGTGCCAGTAACGTGATTGGTTTGCTAAGGTTTGAAGTATTTTTTTTTTTTTTTGTACTTATAAAAATGTGCTTAATGTAATGACCGAGCAATATTTTCCTATATTTTTGCACTTTCACCTGGGTTTTCATAGCCCACTGTAAGGTAGCCTCTACAAGCATATCTATAATGCATGCTGTGTATGTGTTAGTGGTATATTTAGTCTGTTCAGAATACCACTGACTGCATGGCTTCAACAACAGAAATTTATTTTCTCACAGACATTGGGAGTCTAAGATTAAGGCACCAGCAGGCTTGGTTTCTTGTGAGTTTATTTTTCCTGGCTTGCAAATGGCCTTCTCCATTCTATACCTTTTCTCTGTGTACTCGGGGGGGGGGAAGAGGGGGAGAGAGAGAGAGAGGGGGAGAAAAGAAGAAAGAAAGAAAGAAAGAAAGAAAGAAAGAAAGAAAGAAAGAAAGAAAGAAAGAAAGAAAGAAAGAAAGAAAGAAAGAAAGAAAGCGAGTGAGCCCTGGTGCCTCTTTCTCTTTTTATAAGGACATCAGTCCTGCCCTGCCAGTGTGGCTCAGTGATTGAGCGTTGGTCCATGCACCAAGAAGTCACCAGTCAGAATACATGCCCAGGCTATGGGCCAAATCCCCAGTGGGGGGCATGCAGGAGGCAGCCAATCTATGTTCTCTCTCATCTATGTGTCTATCTCTCTTCCCCTCTCCCTTCCTCTTGCTCTAAAATCAATAAAGAAAAAATTTTTTAAAGTGATGAAAAAATATTTAGAAAGGACATCAGTTCTATTGTATTAGGGCTCTACCCATATGACCCCATTAATCATTATTACCACTAAAATAAATCCTGTCTCCAAATACAATCACATTTGAGGGATTAAGGTCTCAACATGTGAATTTGGGGAGGAGTACATTTTTTAGTCCATAACAGCAGGCAGATACAGAAGCTCCTATTTGAGTCAAGAGCTGCAGTATCTCAATGCCAGAAAAACAGTAAGCTCCCAATAAAATCTAGTGAAAGAGCCCTGGCTGATTTGGCTCAGTGGTTAGAGGGTCGGCCTGTGGTCCAGAGAGACCTGAGTTCAGTTCCCACTAAGGGCACGTACCTCGGTTGCAGTTTGTCCCCAGCCCTGGTTGGATCATGCAGGGGGCAGCCACTAGATGTGTCCCTTTCATGTCAATGTTTCTCTCTCTCTCTCTTCCTTTCTTTCTCTCACTCTATCTGAACAAAAAATGGAAAAATGTCTTCAGATGAGGATAAAAAGAAAAAAAATCTAGTGGAAGAAATGGCACAAATATAGAAGAGTAAACCTGCAAATGTGTTCTAAGCTGTTGAAACAATTAAATTGGTGAATTTCTGAAATCTAAGTAATTAATATTTAAAAAGCATTCATCTTTATATTATTATAGTTATACTAAAATTACATATGTAAAGTAAAAGTGCTATACATTTTGAGAGTTCTTTTGTGGTTAAAAGCTCAGTATGAGAAGGCAGAACGACATGGAGGCTGAAAATTAGTCAATATATAATCAGTTGGAAAAATGACTTCCAGATCTCAGGAACCTGGTTCCTTTTATTTTCATTAAGTTTAGATTATCTGTTAAATTCTAGGAAACTAAGGACAGCTAGCCACTAATCTCTTGAATGGCACTGGTGGCTGCATGGGTACTTAGTAGAGAGCTGGTTAACACGACTGAGCTCTAGCTTCACAGAGGGTTAGAGTTAGGGTTAAAGTCTGATATATGAAGCTAACTGTCAATCAAAAAAGCCAACCCCTCTATCAGAAACACCCATTTTGCAGAGCTGACAGGCGCTTCTCTGAACTCATCTCAATTTCCATGTAAAAATGTGCTCTGCTGGAGCACTTCCCATTCTGTGCTTGACCCAAGCGGTTCTCAACCTGTGGGTGGCGACGCCTTTGGGGGTCGAACGACCCTTTCACAGGAGTCACCTAAGACATAACAGTAGCAAAATTACAGTTATGAAGTAGCAACAAAAATAATTTTATGGTTGGGGGTCACCACAACATGAGGAGCTGTATTAAAGGGTCGCGGCAGGAGGAAGGAGAACCACTGCTTGAGCTCAGGTGATTGTGAGCTTTCCAC
This sequence comes from Molossus molossus, assembly GCF_014108415.1. Lineage (NCBI taxonomy): Eukaryota > Metazoa > Chordata > Mammalia > Chiroptera > Molossidae > Molossus > Molossus molossus. Next base: position 21,918,126 of record NW_023425366.1, on the reverse strand, counting down.
TGTGTCTCTGCTTCTAAGATTCCCACAGGAAACCTTATCGGTGCAAGTCCGGCCTTTTGCATGGACAAACTAGACTGTTTCCAGACTAGGAAATAATGTGGAACCATTTTTTACAAGGGGGGGGGAAAGATATGTGGAATATCTAATCTGAAATAGAGGAGGGAAAATCGTGAGGCAATACCTTCAATTGTGAAAGGGCTTGTATTTGGAAGCATGAACTGCTTCATAAGACAGAACTAAAAACAAGAGTTGGGAATAAAAAGAAGGTAGTTTTCAGCTCAATTAAGAAGGCTCGTTCCAGTGTTAGGGTTGTTCATTAATTTAATGATCTGCTTCATAATGGGAAGAGTTCCTGATGTGGGATAGTCTCAAGCATTGGCCAGATGACAACTTATTAGAAGAGGCTCATAGTGGGTTGGAGTTTAAGCTAATGGACTCTGAAATTCATTTCTATTTATTCTGAGTACTCACAGCGACTCAAAGAAGGCTAACGCGTGGCCACAGGGAGCTGATTAATCTAACATTTATTGAACACCATGTTCTAAGAGATACAAAAATGTATGTTAAGGTATAAAGAATTATTTCCATGCCTTTGATAAATAGGATACATACAAAGTAATTTTTGCAACTAACTTAAAGTTTAAAATAGTGATTTATTTTTAAATATTTTAAAATTCGCATGCTCAAATAGATTTTACAGGAAATTTACAAAAGTTCTAAAGAAATATATAGTAAGCAAAGATAAAATTAATGTAGTCCTTCTTTAAATGTTTTACATTCTGAATTATTAGACATTGAATTAATATATGTTAGGCAACAATCTTTACTAGCAGGACAATATCTCTATTTCTTTTTGTCATTTTAACACCTAGCAACTGAGGTACGTGCTCAATAAATTTCATTTGAATTGAAGCAAAGTTATACATAAATTATATTGTTTCTTCTACAGATGTAATTTCTTTTATCAATATTATTAACAAAAATAACAAAATAGAATTAGACATACAAGTGCTGCACACATGACTAACAAAATAATTTTGTGCCATATACCTGGTAAAAGTTAGGCTGACCTGTGCCAACACCGTTATCAATTCTTTAGGGATTGACAATAGCTGCAGCCTGCAGAATATAATTTACTCTGAAAAATAATAGAGACATTTTTAAAAAGATTGTCAGGAAAAGAGTAATTTTAGCTAAAAAAAAAAAGCAAATAGTGGTTCGAACAAATAAAGAACAAATACCTGAGAGCAGAATAGTACTTACACTTTTATTCTCTGTTCATTTATATTTGGCTGAATTCTGTTTCTTACAATGTATGTGTGTGTGTGGTAAAACGCGATGATTTTTAGTAGTGATGTTTCTCTCTTGCTCTCATAAATTGTCAAATAATTCAGTGGTCTTTTTCCTTTTGTGGAATTCAGGAAGATTTCCATAGTATTCAGATACCAATGCAATTGACTTTTGAGCTTGGACTTTTGCTGAATCTTCAACACCCTCAGGACAACTTATTTAGCTGAGCATCAGGTACATTTATATTAAAAAAATATATATATATATATATGTATGTATATATATATATATATATATATATAAAATCTTCACCCAAGGATACATTTTCATTGATTTTAGAGAGAGATGAAAGGAGAGAGAGAGAGAGAGAGGTGAGAGAGAAACATTGATCAGTTGCCTCCCATAAGTGCCCCAACTGGGATCCAACCCACAAGCTAGGTATGTGCCCTGACCAGCAGTGAATCCCACAGCTTTTTGATGTATGGGCTCATGCTTTTGTTGACTGAACCACCCAGCCAGGGTGAAAATATTTTATTTTTTAAGTTAAAAATTCAAAACAAAAGACAGCTTATGTTATCATTGAAACGAAAAGCTGTATTACAAGAAAGAAAAATAAATCTTTCATGTGAAATGTAGCTTAAAATAAATGTTTGGTCATTACTCAGTGTCCTAAACGAACTCCTGATGAGCTTTGGAACTTTTCCTAAGAGTCATTCCAAAAATGCAAGTAAAACCTTCTATTTTAGAAACTGAGAAAAAAGGTACAATGAATAAGTAAACTCATTTTTTGTTTTCTTAAGAAATACCTGTTATATAAATGAGGAAAATTGTTTTGGGCATTCTTTTCTTTCCATGTGCCCTGCCATTTTTAGGACTAAGCAAATATGTAGTAGCCAGGCAACTGTATATTGGCCAGGTTGGCCAGTACATATTTACGCACAGAACTTTAGGGAAAACAAAACAAGTAGGTTTTCCATTGGTAAGTATATTAATTATTGAGGGCTATCATATCAAAATTCCACACTGGGTGGATTAAACAACAGGGATTTATTTTCTTCCAGTTCTGGAAGCTGAAAGCCCAAGATCATGGTGCTGGGAAATTTGGTTTCTTCCCAGGCTCCTCCCCTTGCCTTGCAGATGCCTGGCTTCTCACTGCGACTTCACATGGTCTTTTCTCTGTGCACCTACAACCATGGTGTTTTCTTGTGGGTCCAAATTTCCTCTCTTTATGACACTAGTCAGACTGTTTTAGGATTCACTCTATAGGCCTCCTTTTAACGTAATCATCTCTTTGAAGGTTCTACCACTGATGTAATCACAGTCTGAGGTGCTAGGGGTTTAGGGTTCAACAAATTTTGGAGGAAAACAATTCAGGTTATAATCACAAGCTACCATATTATGCAGGAGAAATCTAGTTAATCTTTATGCTTAATACCTTTATATAAGCATACAATTATACACATTTAGTCATGAGGTAGAGATATTCTTCAGGATTATGAAGACCAAAGTAAAAGAGCTAAAATAACAATTTGAAGAGTACACAAGGGTACTCAACAGGGAATTTAAAACAGAGTTCCTTATCATTAAAGAAGTCATGAATTGAATAAGGTGAAATATGTTAGAAAAAAACAGGATTTCTGTGTCACGTAACATTTTTAGATCCTTTATGGCATCTCCTTGCCTTCATTTTTCTATAACATTATAATTATTAAAGTTTTTCCAAATAATATCATAAGGAATCTAATAAGAGAAATAGGTATATAATGCCCAATATTTCTAATATTGTTAAAGAATAACAATACATATAAAGATGTAAGAAACTAAACTCAACTACTTGGAAATGCTTCCAGCTCTCTCTTAAATCAAGCCTACTATGTATATATCAGAAATTCCAGTCAGATAAGAAAGTCACAAGGGTGTGTTCCAGAAAGATAAAACTTAAGAAAGTTAGAATGTAGGAAAATGATTTTACATTTCAGAGTCTAATATACGCGATCCCAATTGCTAGCTGCTTTATTCTCCTTTAAGTACCAAAGGAGTCCACCAGAGTGAGGAAGTGTTCATCTCATTTTTGTCTACACTAGTAATCGATGAATAGAATGCTAAAAGCAATAAGAAAGAAAATTATACAGCTTGCCCCTCATGAATACCTGTAAGGGTGCCAGTGTCTTGTAGCGCAGTCTAAGTGAAATATAATGAGTGGAAACTGACAATACATGTGCAATCTCATGAATATGCCATTGAGAGAGGAGGAGAAGGGTTCTCAGCTGGAAACAAGTGCTCGCTTGACCCTGCTCCTCCTTCGCCACAGTTCTATTTCACCATCATCTAAGACAGAAATCCATATTTCCAAATGTGTGGAATACGCCCTCTACTCCGGTTCTTAAAAAAAACTATTGTTTTCAGAAGTCATTATTGTAAATGTACATACATGCACATACACAAGAAAAGTTATTCACAAAGTTGGAAGACAGATTCATTGAGTTTTTCCATAGTAAAATATCTTACTTTCATCCACATATTCTATTATGTTGCTGTGTAAGTGCACATATAATTCTATATTTCATATAATGCTCTGATAATGCTTTATCATCTCATTTTTAACATTATTTCAATAAATGGTTTAAAGTTATTCTGACAATCATTAGACTTAATGCCACAAGATTTACAATTTCTAGAAGCTTTTATAATCTCCCTTTTATACTTGATGTCACGGAGCACCATGCAAATTTATTCCATTTGTATATTCTTGTTTTTAATCCATTTGAGCTTGGTCCTCAGTATGCTTTTTTCACTCCAAATATTTTTTCTCTTTATTCCTAGGTGTTTTTTTTTTTTTTTTTTTTTTTTTAACAATGTGTTTTTCCTCTATTTAACAAATATTTTCTACTTCTAAAAAGCCTAGAAAAAGTTTTATTTGTTTTGTTTTGGCTTTGCTGGATCAATCTTCATTATCTATTTAGTTTTTTCTCTCAAATTTTTGTTTTTCTTTTCTTTTTTTATATCTCTATTCTGTAATATTTTCTTTACCCTTTGTTAAGTTGTGTATGAAATACTTTCTTTCATACTTTATCATTGAATTTCTATGTTTTAAAATTATTTTCCCTATCCCTTATTATCTTATGAAAGTAATTTAGAATCTCTTTTACAATAATTATTGATTATCTGCTTTTTTTGTGACTCTTGGATAAGTTTTTATTCTCTGTTATTTGTTTTATTAATGTACTTTGATATTTTGCTTTGTGGTATTTATGTACAAGGTATGTTGATTAACATAGGCTGTTACTGCAAATATTCTTTGACTTTACCAGTGACTAATTTCTGGTCAGAAGGTGTCAAGGAGACTTTACATTAGGATGTAAAGGTGAGCACAGGTTAGATGTCTAACCACTCCTTTCCCTGCCAAAATAATACCAGTTCTACTTAGGTACATAACTCATACTTTGGGGGCCCCAGAATTGGACAAGTCAGATATACATGTGCAAATGCTCTACTGCACTTAGAAACTGGGAAAATTGGGTAGAGCTGGTCAATCTATTCAAGGGCTGCAAGATTAATCATCGAACCTATGATCCTGATTAGTAACCCTGTATTCACACTTGTTCTTGGTTTGTGCTGATTGGATCACTGTGAAGAAGGAAGGGATGAGAGAGTATATAGCGTAAAAAGAAATACTTCAATATGAAAAATGAACAGCTCACATATCCGTGTCAACATCTTCTGTAAGCTCTGAGCTGCTGTAAGACTGCAGTCATTATGACTACCTCTGCTGTTCACCATTCGGGATTCCGTCTGAATCTTTGGCTGCAGATATCAGTGCCTTTGGTAGATTTTTGCTTTTTGGAAAGAGAGGAAAGAAAATATGTGTGCTCAGTTTGCCATTTTCCTTAGTGTGCTATTCACTACATAGCGCCTGGTCATCTGGACTCTGTCCACAGCACTCCATACTGCCTCACTTTACATGTTACACTGAGCCTGAGGGTCTCAATCTACTTGATTTCTCACCAGAGTTGTAAATAAGAAATGACTTCCCTTTTCAAAATATTGAGTCTCACAATCTCCACCAGCCTGAAACATCTTCAAGCAGGATAATCCAATTTCCTTGGGCTTCTCTCCCGCTTACCACAAATCGCATTGCACTGGAGGTGGCATTTGATTCTCTTCAAAGAAGAATCTCTAAGTATTGGGACTCCGGCACAGTGTTCCTTTGCTGAAACTTGACAACTCATGTCTGTTATTATTTTTCTGCTGCCTCTCTGAGGTAGAAGATGAACACATGGTGTGCCACAGGGGGATTTGATGGAAAGACTGTATACCGAGCTAGGAGCACTTCTGATTCCACCTCCAATACACACATAAACAGTTTGACAGCTTAGCAGCTGACCCTAAGGAAAATTCAGATGATTTACCTCAAAGGAAACTGAAGTAATTTTCTGTGGGAAACTGAAAGTAATCTGATCGTACTCATAGAGAACCAGTTTTTCATTCATTCGTGCCCAGGGACAATGGTGAGAATCTCACACCGTTACCCTAAAGGTAAGTCAGAGCTGACAAAATCTTAGGATATACAAAAAACATGGTCATTGTTCTTCTATTTTCATTCTTAAAAATAAACAGATTCAGAAGAATCACCTGAGATTTGAGAAATTCTGAAATCTAAAATAAAAAAATCCAAGATAAACAAAGCAGAAATGACCTTGAAGCAATTTGCTGAAGAGTTTATTTAAGAAACAAACAAACAAAAAAGCTCTAACTTTATCCTCAGGTTTTTAAATTCTTACATTCATAAACTGGATATGGTATTAAGATGAAGCAACAATCATAGATTGAAACAAAGATTTCTCAATTAAAAAAAAAATAACAGAAGTAATTGAAAGGAATGGTATATCTCTCAAAATCTTAAAAAATGTAGCAACCCCTCCCCCAAGAAGAATGAATTATAAAAAGCAAAGAAGGAATAATATACAAAGGATTTATCTAAGAGATAAGACCTATTTATAATAGAATTATAAAAGAAAGATAACTTAAAAAAAAATAGTGAAAGATAGTGCATGTTGGGATAAGAAAAATTTACTGATCTGAAAAAAAATGTGAAGCTTCCATAGAAAAGAACCTGCTGAGGGTTAGATGAAATTACGAAGAGTACAGGTAGGTAAAATCTTAAGAAATAAGATAAATAAGAAATCCTAAAATCTAGAAAGTAAACAGTTTACTGACAAAACAACATGAATCAGACGTCAGAGGATTAAAAATGTTTTATGGAGGTAAACAATGCAAGGATATGATTAATAATTAGTTAAAATATTAATCCAATATAGAAAAGGAAAAAAAAAACTTTTTATTCTTTTTTTAGGATTCAGAAAATTTACCCTCACAGTTTTCCTAGCAAAGCACTTGAGGATCCATGTAGCAAAATAAAAGGGTAAACCAGGAAGATGACAGTATCCAGAAAAGTGTCAACATCCCAGCAACCTGTCAAAAGCAGGCCTAGAATGACAGGTCCACTGAAAGCCTGAACAGGAAGATACATAGTTCAGTGGGCAGGTTGCCAGAAATCAATGAAATTCTAAAAAGGAGTGTTTCTGAGAGTTTGGCTCACTTGAGGCTATGGAATACTAGACAAAGAATATAGAGAAAGGAAGTTTGCTGTAGGAGTTACTAAGATAAAAAAACAAACAAACAAACAAAAACAATCCAAATATGAAAGGATTGGCCCAAGTTAGGACATGGAATTATCACAGGGTGAAGTATTGATGCTAACCAATGCAGGGAGCTAATAAGAAGCTGGAAGACATTAGAATTATGGCAAATAAGACATTTCCCTCCCCCAAGATTAAAATAAAAATCAAGAAAAAAAGCTGCATAAGATTATAAAAACTATGTGATTCGATATGTTTGGCCACTAGTCATATGTGGTTAAAGTTTTTCTAATTAATATAAGATACAATTTAAAATTCAGCTCTTTAGTCTCACAAGCCACATTTCAAAGTTCTCCATTGGCACCTGCGGCTTGTGGCTACCATACTGAACAATGCAAGTACATGTCATTTCATCATCATAACAGTATCGAATAGGGCTAAAATAGAGTGTTTAATTAGTGACCCATGTTTTAGGAATCGTATATGTCTTAGTCAGCTTGGGCAGCTATAACAACATATCATCAACTGCGTGGTATAAACAACAGTCATTTAAAAATTCAAAATCAAGGCCCCAGGAGATTCTGGTTAGAACCCTCTTCTGGTCAGGATGGTTTTTGCTGCATTCTGAACATGTATCTAGACAGAGAGCTCTGGTCTCTTCCTCTTGTTATAAGGGCACTGATCTTGTCATTGGTGTTCAACTTCCAGATCTTATCTTAACCTAATTAACTCCTATAGCCCCACCACCAAATACTATCACTTTGGAGATTAGGGCTTCAACATATAAACTGTGGTGTGTGGGGGGGAATGCAAACATTCAGTTCATATCAGTATTTCAATATCTAAATCAATAAATTATAGTATAAAGAAATGCATGGGGGTGGTATTCAGAAATTTAGCATGTCACATTAGCACATGCTGTCATAAAAATTTCTTTTTGTATCTAAGTCCACATCCATGGCCTTTAACCCAACTGGGCTTTTAAAAACAGGATGCTTTTCTCTATCTTTGCGTTTTATTTAAACTAAAAAAAAAAAAAAAAATCTATGCTTTCTTTCCAAAAGAGCTCTCAGTTATGCATGTTTTGTAATTTTTGTTCGAGCCATCTCCTAGGTTGATGTTTAAAGCTGAGTCATTTAGAGCTGTAGCTGCGGTACCAACGATGTGTCCGTTCCCTCCTGGGGACTTTCCCTTCCTGATTGGTTCTATCCATCACCTCATTCATTTACTTCTCCCTGTGTTCCTAGCTGGTATGTTGCTGGGATCCCAGCAGTTTGGGATGAAAAGTCTTCAGCACTTCCTATGACAAACAGACTTAGGAGACAAGTCCTCACTTTCACCAGAATGAAAGCAGCATTTTTTTGTTTTGTTTTGTTACAGATGTTTCTCCTTTTTTACCTCATTGACACACTCCTCCCCATCACCCCTGCCCCGTCCCCAGCTTTGTTGTCCATGTCCATTGGTTATGCATACATACATGCATATAAGTTCTGTGGTTTATCTCTTCCCTCCCCCCACCACCCCCTCTTCTGGGGATTGTCAATCTGTACCCTACTTCCATGTTTCTGGGTCTACCCTATTACTCAGACTGTTACATTCATTATATTCCATAAATAAGTGAGATCATGTGGTATTTGTCTTTTTCTGCTTGGTTTGTTTCGCTTAGGATAATACTTTCCAGGTCCCTCCATGTCGTCTCAAAGGATAAGAGATCTTTCTTTCTTACAGCTGCATAGTACTCCATTGTGTATATGTACTACCGCTTTTTTATCCATTTGTCTACTGATGGACACTTAGGCTGTTTCCAGATCTTAGCTATTGTAAATAGTGCTGCTATGAACATGGGGGTACATATATTCTTTTTGATTGGTGATACAGGCTTCTTAGGGTATATTCCTAGAAGTGGGATCACTGGGTCAAATGGAAGTTCAATTTTTAATTTTTTGAGGTAACACCATATTATTTTCCATAGTGGCTGCACCAGTCTGCATTCCCACAAGCAGTGTACTAGAGTGCCCTTTTCTCAACACCCTCGCCAACACTTGTTGTTTGATGATTTGTTGATGGCGGTCATTCTGACAGGTGTGAGGTGATACTTCATTGTTGTTTTAATTTACATCTTTCTGATGGTTAGTGATGTTGAGCATTTCTTCATATGTCTCTTAGCCATTTGTATGTCCTTTTTCGAGAGGTGTCTATTCAGCTCCTCTGCCCATTTTTTAATTGGGTTCTTCGTCTTTCTTTTGTTGAGTTGTATGAGTACTGTATATATTTTGGAAATTAACCCCTTATCTGATGTATCATTGGCAATGATGTTCTCCCATACAGTGTGTTGCCTTTCCATTTTGGTGGTTGTTTTTTTGATGTGCAGAAGCTTTTTAGTTTGATGTAGTCCCATGTGTTCATTTTTTCCTTTGTTTCTGTTGCCTTAGATGATGTATTAGTAAAAATTCTGCTGTGTATGATGTCTGAAATATTGTTGCCTACATTTTCTTCTAGAATTTTTATGGATTCATGGGTCACATTTTAGTTTTTTATCCATTTTGAGTTTATTTTTGTGTATGGTGTAAGTTGAGGGTCTAGTTTCATTTTTTTGCTTGTAGCTGTCCAGTTTTCCCAACACCATTTATTAAAGAGGCTGTCTTTACTCCACTGTATGCTCATGCCAACTTTGTCAAATATTAATTGAGCATATTGCCTTGGGTCCATTTCTGGGTTCTCAGTTCTGTTCCACTGGTCTATACACCTGTTCTTGTGCTAGTACCAGGCTCTTTTGATTACAGTGGCTTTGTAGTGTAACCTGAACTCTGGTATTGTGATGATTCCACCTGCTTTGTCCTTCTTTTTCAAAATTGCTGTTGCTATTCGGGTCTTTTTTGGTTACATATGAACTTTTGAAGTATTTATTCTAGTTCTCTGAAGTATGCCGTTGGTATTTTGATGGGGAATGCATTGAATCTATAAATTGCTTTGCGTAATATGGACATTTTAATGATGTTAATTCTTCCAATCGATGAACAAGGTATGTGCTTCCACTTTTTTATATCTCTCTCTATTTCTTTTCTCAATGTCCTGTAGTTTTCTGCAAATAGGTCCTTTACTTCCTCGGTTATGTTTATTTCTAGGTATCTTAATTTTTTTGCTGTGATGGTAAATGGGATTGTTTTTTCAGCTTCTCTTTCTGTGAGTTCACCATTGGTGTATAAGAACGCCATCGATTTCTTGTTGTTAATTTTGTATCCTGCTACTTTGCCAAATTCATTTATTAAGTCTAGTAGATTTTTGATGGTGTCTTTAGGGTTTTCTATGTATAATATCATGTCATCTGCAAATAATGACAGTTTCACTTCCTCCTTTCCAATTTGGATCCCTTTTATTTTTTCTTCCTGTCTGCTTGCTGTGGCTAAGACTTCCAGTACTATGTTAAATAAGAGTGGTGAAAGTGGGCATCCTTGTCTTGTTCCTGTTATTAAGGGAAGTGTTTTTAGTTTCTGCCCATCGGGCATGATGTTGGCTGTAGGTCTTTCATGTATGGCCTTTACAGGGGACTTTTACCAAACATTCAAAAAAGAACTAACACCCATTCTCCTCAAACTATTTCAAAAAATTCAAGAAGAAGGAAGACTTCCAAACTCATTTTATGAGCCCAGCATAATTCTTATTCCAAAACCAGTAAAAGACACTACAAAGAAAGAAAACTACAGGCCAATATCCCTGATGAACATAGACGCCAAAATCCTGAACAAAATACTAGCAAATCAGATCCAGCAATACATCAAAAAAATTATTCACTATGACCAAGTGGGATTTATCCCAGGGATGCAAGGCTGGTACAATATTCGCAAATCAATAAATGTGATACACCACATAAACAAAATGAAGAATAAAAACCACATGATCATATCAATAGATGCTGAAAAAGCATTCGACAAAATCCAGCATCCATTTCTGATAAAAATACTCAGCAATGTGGGAATAGAGGGATCATATCTCGACATAAGAAAGCAGCATTTTAAATCGCTCTAAAATAAGCTCTTTGTCTAGAACAGATTATTATAATAACTTGTACTTGTTTTTCTAGCTAGAATGTACATTTGTGTAATGAAAGGAGTTCACACCAAGTTTGTTTGCACACGGCATCTAGTCTAATGTCTGAAAATACTGTGGATTTTCCATAAATGTGCCCTGATAAACTGAAGAATTTCCTGTGACACATCAAGAAGACAACACGACACAATCTCCTCTCTTGTTACCTCACCTTGTCTATGTTTGCTATAAACAATGTGTGCCACGACATTGGGGATATCTCCCCAAAAGATTCGCAGTTCACTGAATGCAGGGACCATGTCTTATTATTTGTGCATGTGATCGTGACTGGCATACAGAAAATTAATAAGATGGAGATAACAAAACTCCAGTCTAAAAATAGAGGAAAACAGTTTAGAAATAAGCTATATATAGAAGACTTTTGGAAGTAAGCTTTTATATATATAGAAAACTATATATAGCTAGTTAGCAAAAACTGACAATTCCTCAAGATATTATTTACTAATAAATTTAATTTTTATATTTGCATTTTAATACAATCCAAGAATACAATAGTAATTTTTTTTTGTTATTATAATAAAATATTTAGGTACCCATGCCGCATTTGGCAATGGAATATTACTAAACTTTGTTTAATATTTAATGAAATACTTACACACTGATATGTAAAGGGATGGGACAAATAATCTCACTTGGCCTCATGATAAGTGAAATAAGCCAGTCAGGGAAAGACAAATGCCATGTGATTTCACTCACATGGGCAAGTTAACACAACAGCACATGACAACAAAATCAAGCTCCCTGATCCAGAGAAGAAATTGGCGGTTGCCAGGAGAGAAAGATGAAGAAATAACCAATGTATTAAATAAATAAATTTAATTTAAGGAGAAATACTGCAAACACAGAGGACATGGGAAGGAATTAGAGGATGCAGCAGCAGAATTTGTGCAGAGGTGGAAACAGAAACGAACATCTTGTTCCCATCCTCTCCATCCTCTCACTTCAGCCATCGTGAACCTGGGGCACAACGAAGAAAATAAATAAAAATGTTAAATTTAGATCTTTTGGGCCTTAATGAACTGTTGGTTTTGTTTCTGTTTTTGTTTTAACCTGTGCACATATTGATGCTGGTGAAGGGTATATGTATTTTTATTTAGTTAGTTTTAAATTCTCTGTGGCAGACTCCCCATTTTCCTCCTCCAATCCTGAGTATATCTTCAGGAGTGAAAAAAAAAAATAACCTTAGGGCCACTTTTTAGCCTGTAGAGAAAGAGAAGAGTCAGACGTTAGAAGACTGGCATGGGATTTGCTCTATCTCTCCCTTGAAGTTGCAAAAATAAGAGTTTTATGCTCCCTTCTAGGTTAACCTTTTTAATTCGAAGGTTTTAATAAATCAGCTTAGTTATAATAAAGCTTCTTAAAGCATGTTTACTTTTCACTATTGCAATATAATTCTGTATCTGATTTGAATTTTATAGTGATCTGTACTTTTATTAAAACAATTTTAGTGAGCCCCACCTGGGTGGTTCAGTTGGTTGGAGCATTGTCTTGTGCATCAAAAGGCTGTGGGTTCAATTCCCAGTCAGGGCGAGTGCTAGAGGCAACAGACAGGTGTTTCTCACATTCTCTTTCTCCTTCTGCCTCTCTCTCCCCCTGCTTTCTCTCTCTCTAAAGTCAATAAATATATCTTCTGATGAGGATTATAGAGATGGGACAGATAGTCAGTGGATGAGTATAATATAATTCAGGTACAACATAAGTAAATTAAAAACCAGTAGGTGCTGAGCTCTCCCTATGGACAAACCACTGCCTGCCCGTGCTGGACATCACAAGATGAAGACACACTCCACTGATTCCCTTGTTGTTGACTCCACCCTACTCCCAGGGATTCTCTTCACTGCATTTGACAATGGTCTGAGTACCACCTTTAATGAGTGAGATCAAATACATGTTTTTCTATACTAAATTATTCATTGTTTATGTCAGCATAAACACAGAAGACAAGCAAATGTTAAAGGAAAGTCAGGTTGCGTGCATGCACTTGTGTGCATGTGTGGGTCAGGCACCTTCTTACTCTTTCCGTGTATCAGAGTGTGTTTGATACACTTCAACTGCTGTCTTATTAAAAATCCTGAGTTTTCTTATTCAATTTGCCTAAAGCAAATTTGTATATCGTGGTATAAAAGTTGGACCTTGACTCATTTGTGTGAAAACATTGGTCTGGGTAGTCTGGAAAACATTAGTAATAATAATGGAGAAAGATAAAGAAATAACCAGTTTATTAAATACATTTTATTGAAATTAGCCTTATATAAACAGCAAATATAACTCATAGAAGAACTAGAAGTTCAGCATTTAATGATGCAGTGTCAAGGCATATTGATATAAAAGTTTGGTCGAGTTAAACAAGACATACTCAACCTCTGAATGGCTCATTAGCCCACATAGCAGAGCTCTGATTTGCAGTGGAGAGATTATAATGCACTGCCAAGAAAAGTCCACCTTATCAATTATCTTGTATTGCCTGTGCCTTAGTTTAGGACATCAAATAAATTCACAGCAGGAAGCATTCCTGGAGGAAATAATGATAATTAGACCTAATTTTTTATAGGTATAGGAAATATTGGAATCCAAGAAGTACATAGCCAAAAGCATAGTTAATAATTATTGATATATGTTCCATTTAGTTTAAAGTGATTGTTGCATAGCCTTAAGACTATGGAAGTTAGTGTCATTATTTAACTATCACCATTTTTATCTATCTTTGTCCTCACTGTACACTTAAACAAAGCAAACAAAACAAAACAAACAAACAAACAAAAAACAGTATAGTGTTATAGGTAGGAACATTGGCTTTGGAAATTTGACCATAGATTGAATCCCTTTTCCACAATGTTCTAGTTCTAAAATCTTAAGGACATTATTAAACTTTTTATAAACTGAGTCTCTACACTCATGTATACCATTATCATCATAGATAGGTTGTTGTACACTCAATGTCTGTGCCCTATGCCAAGTACCATTGACCTCTCCCCTGTGTCAGCTCCATTTGTGGTAGAGAGTTCCCGAGGTTTCTGCTCATGCCTCACGTTTTCTGCCTCTGCTTTTTCTTTTGTAAGGACGCTTGCTTAGTTGTGCTGCATCCAGGAAAAACCTAAGGAGTAAAGATGGGCTGGACATAGGAGTAGAGGCTAGTCCCTGGTGCAACTTTACCTCCCCTAGTTAGGAGACACAATTCTGTGCCATATTCTACACAATTCTTAACAGAACCCACAGTAGGACTGAGCCCCAGTTACCCACAGTTCAGTAATACATCTTCAATTTTCTTTCCCTCCTTCATCACATCATCACTTCTTCTTACCTCATCTCCATTTCTTTACTCCTGCTGGTCCTCAGATAATCTACAATTACCACCTACATGTCCCACATTCTGGTACATTCACTCTAGAGCGTTGTTTCTAGCTTCATCTTCTTGACATCATTGTCCTTGTCTTGACATTATCATGATCACAACCATTTCTGTCATCATAATTATTTGGTGTTTATTTCTATGTTTCCTCATTATTATAGGAAAATATTAATCCCTTACAAGAATAGAGATTTCAGTGACTGATATATTTATTTGATGCATTTGAATGCAAGTAAGAAAATAAGAGGGTTTTAAAAGATATTTAGTTGTTTTCTGGTTATTTATGGTGCCATTTAGTAGAATAACACTGATCAGAATTGAGGCAATGTATATTTTATAATGACTTTGTGAAATATTATGGTGTTTTTTGACTTTCCTCAATTTAACCTTACCATAATATTGAATCATATCAAATGGTTCTTATCACAAGTGTTTTTTTTTTTTTTTTTAGATAAAGTGTAAGGGAAGGAGGGAGAGAGAGAGACATCAATGTGAGAGGACACATCAATTGGTTGCCTCCTGCATAACCCCGACCTGGGCCAGGGATAGAACCTGCAATCCAGATGTGTGCTCTTGACCGGGAGTCAAACCTGAGGGCTTTTGATCTGTGGGCTGATGCTCTAAGCACTGAGCCAAACTGTCCAGGGAAGAAAAGTGTTTTTAAAGTACAGAAATAGGTGACATAATTTTCAAAACATTAAAGCACATAGGAAACCTACATTTTTATAAAACCAGTCAGTCTGATAGTGTTTATCTACTCATCAAACATTAAGTATTTGAGCCCAAAGAAAATATATACCAGAAAATGATAAAATTATATGTTCTAAGTATTATATAACTTGAACTATGTATTAAATCAGCAGTCTTCCCCATGTGATATATATATATATATATATATATATATATATATGGCTCAGCATAGGTTGATTTTCATTTTGATTCTTATTGCTTCATATTGCTTCAAAAAACATTATCAGTTCAAGTTAGATTTAAATTTATTGTGTTCAATAGTGAAATTGCTTGCACAGAGCTGTACTCTAATTTTTTAAAATAATCAAGGTTTAGCAATTTTAATTGAATCATGTATAAGAGATGCAATATATTAGAATGAGAAAGCAAAGCCACATTACAGTAATGGTTTTGAGATAGTCAAGTTTTAGCATATAATAAAACAAATTTTATTGTATAATAACATATATTCAATACCAACAATTAAACATATGGAATATGAACCACTTTAAATGTTATTGCTGTCTGTTTACTAATTTCTCACACAAGGTATCTGTACTGTGCTAGCACCAATCTGAGTTCTGTGGACCAGCAATAAATAAGAGAACTACTTCACTTTAAAGGCCATAATCCGTTAAGGAAATAAATTTTTAACAATAGCTACATTTTATAAATCCTCTGTTTATTAAAAACAAAAGTATATAAAGTATAACAATTGATAGTGATCATGAAAATTTTATGAAAACTTACATTTGAACTGGATCTTTAAAAATCAAACAGCAGTTCCATGTGGAGGCTTTTGGAGGAGAGAATTCCAAGTAATATGTTATCGTAAATGAAAGATGGGCCAGGGTAAAAGAGAATATCACATGTAAGGCATTGTTGAGTTTGGTAGAATATGATGTGAAAAATCTACAAAGATCAATTGAATCATATCATCATGGATGTTATATTTTACACTTAGATATTTAAAATTCACCTGTAGCCAGCGAGGAAGCCATTCGGAGATTATAAGTAAGCATCTTCCCTTTTGTTTAACATCTCACTTTTGGATTTCTCAAGCACTCCTCAAAGACACTTCTTTTGTTCCTGCTTTCTTCTAAATTCTCTCCTGAGGTATGATCTCTTCCAGTCCCACAATGACCATCTCTGTGTGAGTGAAATTTAAATTTCCACAGCATTTTTTTTTCTTTCTGAACAACAGATACCATATACATCTACATATCTTTTCAGGAGTCTAAGGATAATCTCAAAGTCAATATGTTTAAAGATGATCCATTGACTTTATCTCTAAAATGGTTTATTTCTATTTCAAGAAATTATCACACACACATACACCCCCCCCCACACACACACAAAGTTCCTCAAATTAGAAATAAAATGAAATATCTTGATTTGCTTTCTTTCTACAATAACATATATGACCAACATGTCCTGACTTCACCTCCGAAATTACGATGATCTTTTTTCTACTTCATTTTTACCTTTACCACACTCTGTCTCCTAGACCAGTGGAAGAGCCGTCCTGCTCCCACTCTGTGTTTCCTCTACTCCATCCATCACTCTATAGCAGACGGGATCTTTTAAAATTGTGTTGAAATATTTCTTAAACCACCTTTTCTCCTCTTCAGTTTGCTCAAGCCACACCATCTCTCTGGCTATCTTTCAGATCTAATACCCCACCCAATATATTTTTGTGAATGTCTTTTTCTTATAAATAAGGTTTTTGCTAAAGGATTATTTCCTAAATAAGGCCTTACTTAATACAACATCCTGCCGATTATATTTTCTTACACATATTCTCTATTTTGCTAATTACCCACTGTTTTATCTTCAACATGTTTTTAATGAGCTTAAATCATCTTTCTTACTACATGTTCATTTGTTGATGGCCATTGACCCCCCCATTAAAAAAGAAACTGAAATTAACCTATGAGAGCAAAATTCATGTCTGTATTATTTCACTGCTATATCTCCAGCACCAAAGAAATACAGAATACTTGTAGAATCAAAAATAATTTTTAAAGGAGTATTCCCAACATGAGTGCCATGCGAGGCAAATATGGGACCCGAGCTTCAGAGAAAGAAATTATAGCACAATATTCATTTATATTGGCCAGATATCTGCAACAATAACGTAACCTTTAGAAGGCATTCCATAAGTATTTGTAAAAGGAGTGAATATCTTATGTTAGAGAAACAAGAAATCCAGAGATAATAGATCTCCCATAGAATCTATAGAGTAAAACAAGATATTCCCAATTGTTCTCGGACAACAAATGTAGATGGCATCTGAAAGTTGAGTCACTGGGTATCACTAAATGGCTAACACCATAAGAGTCAAATGATCCTGTAACAGACTTTTTGACGATAACAGCATGAACTATGGTTTCAGGCAAAACATGAGACCAATCAGGAAGCCAGAAAAAAGACAGCACAGCAACTGATATTCTAAGTTTAGGCCCCTTTGCTACTCTCAATGAAGAAAAAAACGTGCCCATAAACATGCATTTTAGATAGATAGACATAAACATTTGCTATAATGAAAAGAAACTTAAAATATCTGACTATAAATACCTATGTGACTTTCTGGATCAATTTTTTTTTTTTTTTTTAATCCTCACCTGAGGACATTTCTCCATTTATCTTCAGATAGAGTGTGAGGAAGAGAGAGGGGGAGGGGAGAGAGAAACATCAATATAAGAGAGACACATTGACTGATTGCCTCCCACATGACCTCAACCAGGGCCAGGAACCAAACCACAACTGAGGTACGTGCCCTTGACAGGACTCAAACCTCTGACTCTTTGGTCTATGGCCAACATTCTAATCATTGAACCAAACTGGCCAGGGCTGGAACAAAATTTCTTTTTCTTTTTTTTTTTTTTTATCCTCACCCGAGGACATTTTTCCATTTTTCGTTCAGATAGAGGAGGGAGAGAGAGGAAGAGAGAGAGAGAGAGAGAAACATCGATGTGAAAGGACACATCGAGTCGCTGCCACCCGCACGACCAACCAGGGCTGGGGACAAACTGCAACTGAGGTACGTGCCCTTAGCGGGAACCCAACCCGGGTCTCTCCAGACCGCAGGCCAATGCTCTAACCGCTGAACCAAACCGGCCAGGGCCAAAATTTCTTAATAAAACAGTGGAATGATGAAGATGATGATGACGATGACAATGATGATGTCTTATTAAGTTGTCATGGAAAGAAAATGCTTTATCCTATATAAAGTGCTAACAAAACTGTGTCTTGTTTTTGTATCTAACAAATATTTAAGAAGTTCTACAGATGTTGTCAGAAAAATACTTCTATGGGATTTTTTTGTCAAAAGTCATCCAGGAGCACATACAGTGGCAATAACTCTGTTGTAGATCAGTTAGAAATAAAACCAATCATTAAGTGTTAAAACCACTCAGTTGACTTAATTGCTGTACTTACATGATTTCTCATTACGTTTGACTGTCTAAAGACATTTGCTGATGGAAAAGGACTTTCCTCTTTATGTCTGCTCATCACCTTCTCTGAAACTAATTTGGATTTATGGGGGAAAATGGCAGTTTTTATAGCCTAATTCTCTCCCAGTGTAGTTCACAAGATCATTAGGAATGAATTTCCAAAAAACATGCAATGTTGAACATTGCCATAATTCTAGACTACACTAAAAAATGGAAGGCAAGATTTTGGTTTACTTAATAATGTTGTCATAAACACATTTTTAAATTTTCTTACTCCCCATAGTTGTACGACTATTGACCAATATTCTAATTTAAGAAGCTTTCAGCCCTGGCCCGTGGGCTCAGAGGTTAGAGCGATGGCCTGTGGACCAGAGGGTCCCAGGATCAGTTTCCACTAAGGGCACATACCTTGGTTGCAGTTTGTCCCCAGCCCCAGTTGGGGTCATGTGGGTGGCAACCACTCAATGTGTCTCTCTCACGTCAATGTTTCTCTCTCTCTCTTTCTTCCTCTCTCCCTCCTGCTCTATCTGAAGAGTGTCTACTTGAGTCTTGAAGTTGGTATCAAGTTTGTTGACAACACTTGAAAAGGAATCACCTAGGAGAAAGTAACACCTAGCTCCTCCCTTCAGGGATCTGAATTGCAGAAATGGGGATGATTGGCAAATGAGACATTGATAGTACAAGTGATGATGGAAATATGTAGCAGCTATTTTTTGGAACATAACACTACTGTTTGGAGAGATGATATCAAATACTTGAAATTTCTTAGAGCATTATTACAAATATTGTATCTTTATTTTATTTATTGAGCCATATTAGGCCAGCTTGTTTATGGTAATCACCTGGTAACTCAATTGCAAAGACTGATCTATGTAGTGAGAGTAAGGGCAGCAAGCTGTAAGAAAAAAAGATATAGACATTGGAAAGAATATAATTCAAGAACTGGACAATATTTAAAAAAAATGTAGGGGATGTAGAATAATACCAATTGAAGAAGAATAAGGAGAGCTATGGTGAGATAAAAAATAAATAAATAAATGGAGTTCCAAATAGCCATTGTACTGGTTCTATGAACCTTAAAAACTATTAAATCCTTGAAATAATCCTTGCATATTGAATAATTCAAAAATTACAGAATTTGATTGAAATGTACTCAACCAGCCCTTACCAGAGCTATAATATTTCTATCTTAGATTTATCTGACTCCAAATGCCAGTTTCTTTCCAATATATAACACCAACTTAACTATTACTAATAACAGTTGTACATGATTAGGAAGCAAGTCACAAATCTGAAGTGAAGTAATATTATCTAGCCATGTAAGAATGTGGTGTTATAGAAAAAATAGAAACACACTTTTTGGAATCAGATAGTATTTAACAAAACATTTTGTTCCAAGGAGGACTAAAAGATTTCTTATTACATTTAATTAGGGAATATTTTGAGTGTAAATCATTGACAGATAGCTATCATTTTTTCCCCCAGAAAAGTCTCTAGAGAGTTGCTGATAACAATTTCTTATAAATATTAAAGGAACACACCTTCAAAATGTTTGAACTTTTTTTTTTTTTCCTTAGTTCTCACATTTAATGTTTTGGGGCAATAATAAATGAAATTACTATACTGATGTTGGAAATCAGAAACATATGACATTTAACAAAAAAATATTTAAAGAATCAGTGGAATGACCTGAAATATCTCATACATGTGTATTCATATCTTTGTCCTCATAAGGTCTACTTCATTGTCAAACAATTTCCATAAATGGATTTTAATCCAAACTGAATGATGCACACAGTTAATAAATGAGGTAGGTCTGAGCTAAACACATATTAACTCCAATGTAACAAAGTCCTGGGCAGAGTGAAATGTTAACAGTTATCAAAAGGTAACATTTTGACTGCATGGCCTGCGGTTACATTTCAATGATGTATGTAAACTGGGTCATGAATTTAAAAAGTAATAAACTCAGCCATTTTTGAAATACCCGAAGAGTAACTCATTTTAGTTGCCAAATAAATGTTATCAGATCTCTCTGAGTTCGTGGTCATATGAAGATTTGGATCATTCTTTGAAATTGAAAACACCACATACAGATCACATTGATTTAAATATTACCACATGACTGCATAAACCTGTTTATAAGATTGCGGTTTTGATTTTAAGACAAATGTTGCCATACTCCATAAAAGGATGTAGTACTTGCTATAAAATAAAACTACAGAAATGGGAGTGAGCCACTTATAGTCACTAGAGATACCCAATTAACATCAATGTTTCATAGGGTTTTTCTTGCAAATTATCAACAAAACAAAACAAAATCACTTTAGTATGTGAACCTCATCATAAAAAAAGTCATTTAAAAGGAAATATAATCAACAACAAAAGGAAATGGCATTTAAATGATACTGCTTCATGGAATGTAACAGATTTAAAACACAAGAATGTCTTCACTTTGGAACAAACTCTATAAACACCCACAGCAGCATTAAAAAAACAAAAACCTGAACAATTAAGTAAACATAAACTTAGGACACCATACTTTTTGAAGTAGCTTGGTTGAGCTGTGTATCTGAGTCAAGGAAAGAAATAACTTATTCCTAGGACTAATTGTAATAATTTAGGTGGAAAAAGCTTTCGGATTCTACAGTCAGTAAAGAGAACACAAAGAGAATAAGGAGTAAATAGGAGAGAAGTCTAGAGTTCTAACACTTGTTACATTTTCTAACATATAAATATTGAGAGTATATATTCAATATTTTATGGCTTCTGAGCACAAAGCAAAGGAAAATAATTGTAATTGTCATGAGATTATGATCATTTATATTGAAGTTTAGGTGAGAAGTCTCCTCTTCCAATCATTTAAATATATATATATATATATATATATATCAGACCAGCTTCTATTTGATGTCCACAATCATAGACTCTCAACATCAATAAAGTAATTAAAGCCAAAAGGTTAAAAAGAATGCATTTTTAGCCTGGCTACTGTGGCTCAGTGGATTGAGCATCTTCCCATGGACTGAGAGGTCCGGGTTCGATTCCCGGCACATGCCCAGGTTGCAGGCTCCATCTTCAGTAGGGGACGTGCAGGACACAGTTGGTCCATGATTCTCTCTCACATCGCTATTTGTATCTTTCTCTCCCTTCCCCTCTCTCTCTAAAAAAATCTATAAACACATAATTTTAAAAAATGCATTTTTAAAAGTTAAAAGTTTATTTTTCTCCCCATATCCTTTTGCCCCATTGTCTTTTTTAAAATATGTTTTTATTGATTATTTAGAGAGACGAAGGGAGAGAGAGAGATAGAAACATCAGTGTGAGAGAGAAACATCTATCTGCTGCCTCCTGCACACACCCTACTGGGGATGGAGCAGCCCACCTGGGGTTGTGCCCTGACTGGGAATTAAACCAGGACCTCTCAGCCCATGGGGCAATGCTTATGCCACTGAGCCACACCTTCTGGGCCTGCCCCATTGTCTTTTAATGTATACATGTACACTTTAGTTACTTTAGGGGAAAAATAGCTGAATTTACACTTTTTTAATAAAATTGCATTTAAAAAAAAAAATAGCACATCAAGCCTATGGAGTTTTTCAGCAAACTAATGTATTATGTTAGGGCAACGTGAGTGAGGGGGAGAAGCAACTGCTGTTCTACAACCTGTTGAAATAAAACACCCATTTTTGTTGAAGTAGCACACACAGTGCAAGAAGCAAAGACTTTGTCGTTAAAAAGACCAGGGTTTGAATGTGGCATCTTCCTCCTTTCCACTATAGGACTTGGGCACACTAATAGCCTTAAGTCACTTCAGTCTCTATGAAATTGGGAAAACAACAGCTATGCTTTAGTTTTTGCCACCCTGAAGAAATAGTAACTTGGCTATTCATATTTAATAATCTGTGACATGATAATAGGAAGTTGGGGTACAATTCTGAACAACTCAGTGTTAGTTTCTGGCTCATGTGAAAAGTAGTAGGAGAATGACCATCAAAGGTATGGAAGTATTTCCACTTGCCTAAACATGTCCCCATTGTTTAAATAGCCTCAAAATTATTGTTTTTGTGCTTGAGATATCCCTGTCAGTAGTGACAGTCCTTTAACAACTTTATTTTTTCTATCACATAATCATTTGGTTCAGGTTTAGCTTTTTATTTTTTTTTTATTTTTATTTTTTTTTTATCCTCACCCGAGGACATTTTTCCATTTTTTGTTCAGGTAGAGTGGGAGGGAGAGAGAGGAACAGAGAGAGAGAGAGAAACATCGATGTGAAAGGAACACATCGAGTGGCTGCCACCCGCACAACCGACCAGGGCCGGGGACAAACTGCAACCGAGGTACGCGCCCTTAGCGGGAACCGAACCCGGGTCTCTCAGGACCGCAGGCCGACGCTCTAACCGCTGAGCCAAACCGGCCAGGGCAGGTTTAGCTTTTTAAAGATTTTTTTTAAACGACACCATAGTGTTATCCCTATTTCAAAATAAGTTTTGTGTGATTTAGTAAAGTGATTAATAATCATTAAAATTGTCTCTTTAGTTTTGGATTTTTAAAAATAATTTTGTGTAATAGTGTTTTTTTATGTCACTCTAATTTTTCTTGAATATATTAGCTTCTGGTATTTTTTCAAAGAATTGCCCTTATCTACTTATCAGTGCTTCTATTTATAAGAAAATCATTACTTTTTTTGTTATTTTTAAAAAATATTTATGCATTATTACATGCATAGACTATATGTAATCCTGAATTGATAGGTCAAGGATATATATATATATATATATATATATATATATATATGAATTATATATTTATGCAAGTATAAAAACTGTTTTAAGGATTCTAAATTATAAAATAAAATATATATTTATATGTGTACACATTTATAAATAAGAAAACTTTGACTCTAAATCACAAAATAATAAAAATATAATGGATATGTCTAGAGTGCAAAGAAGAAATATAGTAAGTAATATAATATTGTTTTCTCAATAATGGTGAATTGATTAAACAATCATATAATAGCTCTGAATACATTTATCTCTAAATGTGTGAGGTCCCACCTGGGGTGTACATCCCTTCTTATTTTACTCTTTTGCCTCCATAGGGTGAGACAGAGTTCAGACTAGCTTGCAGCAATACCCTGTTTTCTCAAAAACGTTGTGGAGATTTAGTAGAGATTTGTATCTGGTGACCTGCTTCTCTGCTGGGATGCATGTTATTTTTTTTTCTCTTCCCTCTTTGTCCTTGAGATTAATCCCAAATATATATGTATACATAACACATTTGGGACTAGAGACAATAAAGATGGCCTCTCGTGCTTTCTTCTCTTCGGTCTTGCTTCTCGGCACTGCTGCTTCTTTGTGCTCTGGAAGTTGGATACCAATACAGCTTTACTTTCTACTCCTATCTTTGCTATCTGATATAGTAGTGAGTTTGGAAAATTGCTAAGATTTTGGAGATGTGGCTTCTGTTAATGTAAAGAAAGTTCATCTGCATTTTCATTGATTTATTTTACTTTTTTTTCTAACATTCTCCTCAGGAAAATCTGCATAATTAATAAATTAAGTAGCATATACAATGATGACTGCCACAAGGGATGTGTCCAATGATTATCTACAAGCCATTCTTTATCCCAAGTATCTCACTTTTAGACACAATATTCACCCATGGAGCATAGTAATCTTTACCTATAAAGTGTATAGTAAAACAAATGAGAGGAAATAGACTCACTAACCTATGACATGTTATTTTTAAATTTTTTTTCTTTACTCATTTTTAGAGAGAGAGGAAGGAAGAGGGAAAGATAGAAACATGGATGAGAAAGAACATTGACTGGCTGCCTCTTGCATACTCCCCACTGGGGATCTGGCCCACAACCTGGGTGTGTGTCCTGACCGGAAATTGAACCAGTGACCTCTTGGTGCATGGGTTGATGCTCAACCACTGAGCCACACCAGCCAGACACCTATGACATGTTTTGAAAGGAGGAAATGATTATATTTTCATATGTAAGTTTGTAGACAATCTCAACATTTGTAAGCAATACTATGAATATGAAATCCAAGCATTTTAAGATCAATCTAAGATATATTTGTTATTTTACAATTAATTTTTTTAGTTAATTAAATAAAAAATAGGGTTTACGGTACTCTTAAATGTATCAAGAGAATTTTTCCCAACTCTATCTGTGTGCCTCTACCTACCATACACTCATACTTGTGCATAAACACACACAGGAAAATTTGTAATTGTGGAACCTTATTACTCTGTCACTTCAGTTTAACTAGATCAGTGTTCTGTCACAGTAGAGGCAAATCCCAAGTGCCACTTGAAATATTACCTTCTGCAAGCACAGAGAACCTAGAACCACACTTTCTAAAGTTTAGTTCATTGACTATTAATTTTACTTTTTCTGTAGAATAAACTTTAAGGTCAAAATGCTTGGGAACTGCAAGTGAAACATCTCCTTTGCAATTATTGCATCAGTCCTCCAAGAAACTAGTGTAGGATTCCAATAATGGTTTCAGTTTCATCACTCAACTGGACTTTCGGATGATCACTGGAAATCATTTTCATTCAGGTGACTGACAATCATAAACAGAATTCTTGGGGAAATTTTGTAGGGTTATCTTCTCATGTTTTTTCTTTTAGCATACAATTTATGTCATTCTTTCTAATTAGGTGTTGATAGCCAATAGTCTAGAGTAATATTCTTTCTATGCTATAATGAGATAAACTGATAATACATGAGGAAGCACATTTTTGAAAGCCATTTCTTGAATTTTAAATATTTATTGTAGTGAATAATATGTCATTTTATATTTTAGGAGTTATTTAACCCTTATATAAAAATTATAAATTATAATAAAAGTGCAAATTAGTACCTTGTCATTAGATATTCTGTAAAAATATAAAAGGAAGAGAGTGTTAATCCAGAATATACCAAGAAAAATAGTCTTTATCATTTTACATCTTAATTCAATGGATACTTATACTTACTTTTTAAAATACCTGTTACATTACATATGAATTTTTAGGAGTAGTAATAAAGAAGTAATGTAAAACAATTAAATATTTTAAAAAGAAAATGGGGAAACATCTTTGTATCAAGTAGAGTCTGGCATTAAAATACCACAAAAGATGAAAGAAGAATAGGGTGTCCATGTAGCAAAACTGGATGTTCCAGATCCTTTCATAATAAAATGCGTGGTAAAGTCTGTCTTATTGAATAACCAACTGAATAAGAATACCACATTTCCCTTGTTTCTTAGAAACATATAGCTTATTTCACGTTTCATTCTGAGGAAATTCATCTAGGTTATAATCATTTGGAGAGTCATAGTTTGAGATTTTAGTTTTATGATCAAGTAAACAAAACATAATCAGTTTTGAGTTTATTGTAGTAGCCACTTGTCACATGTAGCTACTTAAATTTTAAATGAAATTAAACAAAATTATGAACTTAGTTCTTATACAAGCCACACTTTCAGGGCTCTCTATAGCTATGTGTGACTGGTTTGTGCCAAATTCAGCAGCACAAACATAAACTATTTCTATTACTACAGAAACTTCTACTGACCATTACTTATACAGAATGTTGTTATCTTTTAACATTCATCTTCTGAGTTGTCTAATGATTGTGAAAATCTTCCTCTGTTTATCCTGCCCTCTTTGCCATTATGGTTGCAAAATAATAATAATTATAATAATAATCCTTTATTCTCAATTTTGTTCAGTAAAACTTAAAAGCAGATTCAAAAGATGGCCAATTCTTAATAATATTTTATAGTATTATAATCCTAATGTTATGCAAAGTTTATAAAAAAAATATTATTGATTTTAGAGAAAGAGAAAGGGGGGGTAGAGAGAGAGAGAGTTCAATGTGAGAGAGAAACATCAATCAGTTGCTTCCTGTAAGTGCCCAGACCAGGGATTGAACCTGAACCTGGACATGTGCCTTTGACTAGGAATCTAACCAGAGACACTTCTGTACAAAGGACGATGCTCAACTAACTGAGCCACTTGGGCCAGGGCAAGTTTTTGTTGTTTAATTTGTTTGTTTACTTGTTTTAAAAAATGCAGTCTACCAATGAGCCAAAAAGGAATCTTTATTTCTGCTGTTTTTTTTTTTTTCTTATTTCTAGCATCTTAAAATTATTTCTTTGAGTTTCCTTCTCTCTGCTTACCTTACCCATCAGTTTATGTTTTCCACTTTTTCTTTAGAGACCTTAGCATACTAATCATAGTTATTTTAAATTCACAGTCTGATAATGCTGAAATATCTGTCATATTTGTGCCTGGGTTCTGATGCTTACATTACCTCTTCAAACTTTTTGTTTGTTTGTTTTATTTGCCTTGTAGCATTTCTTATATATTTTGTTGAAAGTAGAGATGGTATTTTGGGCAAAAGGTACTGAAGTAAATAGGCTTTTAGTGTGAGGATTTATGTTTATGTGGCGAGAGGTTGGGTTGTATTTAATGTTTGCTATAGCTGTAGATGTCAGAGGCTAATATTTACTCCAATATCCTTGTTTTTGCACTGCATTGTCTTCTTAAATAGAGTCTGAACTTTGCAGCCCTTTTAGCTGTAATCCATTATCATACAGGAGCCTGAGTGATGCGATAGTGAGATGTGAGGGCAGGTGAAGCATTCTGTTAGCCATGATTGAGTCTCAGTCTTTTGGGGACCCCGGTGCTTTGGGGCTGTGACTTTCACAAGTGCTTCTCAGTACCTTTTTCCCCATAGGTGAGACAGGAAGGCAAGACAGGATGGAATTTCCATTTCCTAAAGTAGCTAGATTCTGGTGACATAGTTACTTTTGAGGGTAGTGCTTTATAAAGAGAACAGAATATTCTGGAGTGTTTCAAATGGTTACTTTTACTCTCCTCCTGCAAGAAACAGGAGAGGATCTTTCTCTGATCTTCACCATGAGAACCTGGTAGAACTCCTAGAGGTAAAACTCATGAATGCATGCCCTGTACCCCAGAACTGTTGTTTTAAAATATCAAGCTAGTCCATATAGAGCCTTCAGCAATTTGTCAATAACAGTTTAAGTGTTCTTGTAATCCCTCCACTGGCTTTCTGCTCTTGGCTGATATCCGAAAACTGTGAATTTTTGTATCTACATCTCTCTCTCATCTTCAAGGCAGTGGCTAATCCTTGAACTCAATTTTCTTATAGATCTAAGAAAAGTTGTTGATTTTCAGTTTATTCAACTTCTTTATTTTGAAGAGGAAGTGAGGACTCCAACATTCTTTACAGGTCAGGCCAGAAGCTGAAAGTACAGAACTCTTTTCATTTTCAAAGCTGGCAATGGCTGGCAGAGTCTTTCTCTGGGATTAGCATATCAGCATCCTGAGATGGGCCAATATTTGTCTACCACAGGCCCCAAACTCACAGGTCATAGGAGTAAGATGTTAACACAGATTCTCTTCATCCTGGCCTTACAATCTCTTTAAGCATCTTTTTTTAATTGATTTTTATTTTATGTATTTATTTATTTATCAATTTTTATTAATTTATTTTTGTTACAGATGTTTCTCTTTTTCCCCTAGACACCCTTCTCCCCATCCCATGCCTCCCACCCCAGCACTGTGGTCCATGTCCATTGGTTATGCATACATGCATATAAGTTCTTTTGTTTATCTCATCCACCCCTCCCTCGCCCTCTCCTCTTTAAGCACCTTTTAAACTCATTAGAGAGTACTTATCTATCATCTGTCTGTCTATCTATCATCTATCTTCCTTTCCATCTCTCTTGCTCTCTCAAAAACATCAGTTTTGCTAATATTTTCTAATTTGGGTAACATTTTTGTATAACATTGTTTCTATTGAAACTACATAACTACAGTTATGGGGATTTAGTCTCTCTGCCTAAGGTGATCCTTTATGAAAAGTGTCCTGAAACTATATCCAAGGATTAACATCAAAATTCATATGTGTTCACCCTTACTTGAAGACTATGTTTAATATGTTACAAATCAACTTAGCCCTTAAAGCCACCTCCCTCTATGAAATTAAAAGTCACTTCTTATAGAAGACATACAAATGATTTTTATGAACATTAGAGAAATAAAAAGATAATTGAAATAAACACTGTGTATTTTACAAAATAGAAATGTATAATGAACATTTTCATGCTTCCAGGCATATTAAACTCATGTAAATTTATACATAGTGTACTGTTAAACTCCATTGGACATAGCATCAACATTTTAAGTGGCCCCAGTTAGTTTCAGTGATTCTTATATAGAAGCAAAATGTCAATAAACAATTTAATAGCATTTATATAAGAGGAGAAAAGCTTGCAAAGTAAATTCCTTCAAAATAACATTAATATAGCCTGGAATTATATAGCATGATAAAAAGAATCTTGAGGTATTCCAAAATGGCAACAGAGTGAATGGAAGTTACACAGACCATCTCCCAGGACCAAACTGGAATTACAACTAAAATGAAGACAAGTAGTCAGGAAAAAGCAACAGAAAAGCAGCTGGAGAGGACCTAAATAACCAGGAAAAGGAAAAAAGGACACTGAATTGAGCCTGGTAGGATGTGCAGAGGCACAAGAGGGTGGGCTGGGAGCCCAAGGATAGCAGCTGTTTTAGCTGGAGCAGCTCCTTCAGGATTAAAATCCCAAGCCAGCTCCACAGTGCAAAGGGCATGAACAGAACACTAAATTAGCTACAGCCACTCACCTTGGGCTCTGGGAGACAGAGGGCAGACTGGAATGAAAGCGTGGGGAGCCTCGGGATTTGGAGGGCACTGAGTTTTTGCAGAGTCTTTCTCTCACAGGACAGGAAGCTGCTTCCCGGAGCACTGGGGAGAAGTAGCATCCCCTCCCTCAGAGATTCAAACCACCCAGCTGGAACACAGAAAAGTAAATGGAGGCTTATTAACAACCAGCATCTGCCTCACCCCATGAAAATCCTCTTACCCTAAAGGCCTGAGAGAGTTTTTAATTCAATTGAGGGCAACAACCCCAGGCTAATCAAGTAACCGAGACTAATAGCCTCAACGCAGAAAGCTAGAGGATAAGTGAACCTTTCCTGGGCTTGAAAATCTACCTAGGAAAGTAAGATTTGACAGTGGTGTTTAATATGAGACCTCCCACACTCATCCAAACCAAGTAGAGGAAGCCACAATCAGCAGAATATCAGCACACACAGGAAAATTTAGTAGCCTCCAAAACGCACTGAAATAGCCAAAATGGTGAAACAAAGAAATAAATCCTGAATTGAAGAATCAGAGAACCCTACTGCAGATGAGAGAAATGAAATGCAGTTAAGCAAGTTATCAGAGGTAGAGTTCAAAACGATGATAACGAGGAAGCTCAACAGCATGAGTAAAGACCTCAACACCATGACTAAAGATATAGAAACATTGAAAACCAACCAATTGGAAATAAAAAATGACATAACAAAAATAAAGAACACATTGGAAGGGTAACAACCAGAGTAGAGGAAGCTGAAGACTGGATCAGTGAATTAGAAGACAGGGTAAAAAAAACAAACAAACACCCAATCAGAAAACAAATAAACAAACAAACAAACAAAAAAAACAATTAAAAAACACGAAGACAGCTGAAGAGAACTGTGGAACAACTGGAAACGTAACAATATTCGAATATTCGCATCATAGGAATTCCAGAAGAAGAAAAAAAACAAGGATTAGAGAATATATATCAAGAAATAGTGACAAAAAACCTCCCTAATTGGTGAAGAAAGAAGGCATTCAAGTTCAAGAAGCACAGAGAGCCCCAGTAAGAAGAACCCAAAAAGGCCCACACCAAGACACATAGTAATCAAACTGCCAAAAATTAAAAACAAAGAAAGAATCCTAAAGTCAGAAAGAGATAAGCAACATGTTACCTACAAAGGAACACCCATAATGCTATCAGCTGACTTCTCAACAGAAACACTGCAGGCAAGAAGGGAATGACATAAAGTAATCAAGGTAATAATAAACAAGGATCTGAATTCAAGACTGCTTTATGCAGCAAGGCTATCATTAAAAATACAAGGAGAAATAAGGAGATTCCCAGAAAAAAAAAAGAAAAAAAAAAAAAAGGCTAAGGGAATATATTAGCACCAAACCAGCACTGGAAGAAATGTTAAAAGGACTGCTGTAATTAGTAGACAAAAATAGGAAGAAGAATATGACCACAATAAACAAAAATGGCAATAAGTACGTACATACCAATAATTACCTTAAATGTAAATGGATTGAACACTCCAATCAAAAGACACAGAGTAACCCCATGGATAAGAAAGCATGACTGATATATATGTTATCTACAAGGGACCCCCCTCACAACAAACGACTCACATAGGTTGAAAGTGGTGGGATAAAAAAAATCTTCCAAGCAAACAAAAAGGAAAAAAAAAGCTGGGTAGCAATACTCATATCTGATCAAACAGATTTCCAAATGAAGGCCATAACTAGAGACAAAGAAGGCCATCACATAATAGAAAAAAAGATCTATCCAAAAGGAAGCTATAGCCTTGGTAAACATATATGCACCCAATACAGGAGGGCCAAAATATAGTTTAAATTTTTGGAGGACTACAAAGGAGAAATTGACAACATTACAATCAAAGCAGAGGACTTCAACATCCCTCTGACATCACTGGATAGATCCTCTAGGCAAAAATTAACAAGGAAACAGAGACTCTAAATGATGCACTAGATCAAATGAATTCATCAGATATCTGCAGAGAATAACACCCCCAAACTGCAGAATCCACATTCTTCTCAAGTGCATATGGGACAGTCTCAAAGATACACCACATGTTAGGAAACAAACTAAGTCTCTACAAATTCAAGAAGATTGAAATCATATCAAGCATCTTTCCAGATCACAATAGCTTAAAACTAGAAATCAATTACAACAAAAACACACAAAGACATTTGAACACTTGGAGGCAAAATAGCATGTTATTAAACAATGAATGGGTTACGAAGGAGATCGAGGAAGAAATTTAAAAGTTCCTGGAAACCAGTGAAAATGAACACACAACACCATAATATCTATGGGATATAGCAAAAACAGTTCTGAGAGAGAAGTTCATAGCACTACAGGCCTACCTCAAGAAACAAGAAAACATTTCTAATTGACTATTTAACCTCACAACTTAAAAAGCTAGAAAGAATACAAAAAGAAAAGAAAAGAAAAGAAAAGAAAAGAAAAGAAAAGAAAAACCCAGAGCAAGTAGAAGGAAATAAATAGTAAAGACCAGAGCAAAAATAAATGACATAGAGACCAAAAAAAAAAAACAATTTAAAAGATCAGTGAAACAAAGAGCTGGTTCTTTGAAAAGATAAACAAGATTGTTGGACCCTTATCTAGACTCACCAAGAAACAAAGAGACAGGATCCAAATAAACAAAATCAGAAATGAAAAAGAAGTAACAACAGACACTGCAGAAATACAAAGGATTATTAACAAATACTATGAACAATTATGTGACAACAAATTGGACACTCTAAGTGAAATGGACACGTCTCTAGAAACACATACATAGTCTCCAAAAACTGAACCAGGAAGAGATAGAAAACTTGAACAGACCAATAACAACAGAAGAAATTGAAGATGTAATCAAAACTCTCCCAGCAAACAAAAGCCCAGGTCTGGATGGCCTTACAGTGGAGTTTCACCAAACAAAGAAGAACTAACACCCATTCTCCTCAAACTATTCCAAAAAATTTAAGAAGAAGGATGACTTCCAAACTTGTTTTATGAGGCCAGCATAATTCTAATTCTAAAACCAGATAAAGACACTACAAAGAAAGAAAACTACAGGCCAACATCCCTGATGAACATAGATGCCAAAACCCTGAACAAAATATTAGCAAATCAGATCCAGCAATACATTAAAAAAATTATTCACCATGACCAAGTGGGATCCATCCCAGGGATGCAAGGTTGGTACAATGTTCGCATATCAATGAATGTGATGAACCACATAAACAAAATGAAAGATAAAAGTCATATGATCATATAAATAGACACTGAAAAAGCATTCAATAAATCCAGTATCCATTTCTGATCAAAGTGCTCAGCAATGTGGGAATGTAAGGATCATATCTCGACAAAATAAAGGCCACATATAAAAAATCTATAGCCAACAATAGGAAAAACTACAAGCATTTCCCTTAAGAACAGGAACAAAACAGGGATGTGCACTTTTGCCACTCCTATTAAACATAGTACTGGAAGTCTTAGGCACAGCAATTAGACATGAACAAAAAATAAAAGGGATCCAAATTGGAAAGGAGGAAGTGAAACTGTCATTATTTGCAGATGACATGATATTGTGTATAAAAAGCCCTAAAGACTCCATCAGAAATCTACTACATTTAATAAACAAATTTGGCAAAATAGAAGGATAGAAAATTAGCATCAATAAATTGACGGCATTCTTATCCACTAATAATGAACTCACAGAAAGAGAAACTAAAAGAACAATCCCATTTACAATTGCAGCAAAAAAATTAAGATCCTTAGGAATAAACTTAACCAAAGTATAAAGGACCTATTTGCAAAATACTACAGGACATTGAAAAAAAAAATAGAGAGAGATATAAAAAAGTGGAAGCACATAGCTTGTTCATAGATTGGAAGAATTAACATCATTAAAATGACCATACTACCAAAAGCAATCTATAATCAAAATGTATTTTGATGCAATCCCCATCAAAATACTAATGACATATTTCACAGAACTAGAACAAATATTTCAAAAGTTTATATGAACCCCAAAATAGACACAGCCTTTGAAAACAAAGGAGAAAGTAGGAGGGAATACAATGCTAAGTATCAGGTTATACTACAAAGCCACTGTAATCAAAACAGCCTGGTACTGGCACAAGAACGGGTATATAGATCAATGGAACACAACAGAGAACCCAGAAATTAACCCAAGACATAATACTCAATTAATCTTTGATAAAAGAGCATACAATGGAATAAAGACAGCCTCTTCAATAAATGATGCTGGGATAATTGGACAGGTACATGCAAAAAAAAAAAAAAAATCAAACTAGACCATCAACTTACACCATACACAAGAATAAATTCAAAATGGATAAAAACCTTAAATGTAACTCATTAATTTAGAAAAATCCTAGGAGAAATTGTAGACAACAAAATTTCAGTCATCATACACAACAGAATTTTCACTGATACAATGCCTAAGGCAAGAAAAACAAAGGAGACAATGAACACATGGGACTACATCAAAATCAAAAGCTTCTGCACAGCAAAAGAAACAACCAATAAAATGGAAAGGCAACCCTCTCTATGAGAGAGCATAATTGCCAAGGATACATCAGATAAGGGGTTAATTTCCAAAATATATAGAGTGCCCATACAACTCAACAAAAGGAAGACAAAGAACCCAATTAAAAATTGGGCAGAGGAACTAAATAGAAACCTCTCCAAAAAGGACATACAAATGGCCAAGACACATATGAAAAAATGCTCAATGTCACTAATCATCAGAGAGATGCAACTTAAACAACCATGAGGTACCACCTCACACCTGCCAGAATGGCTGCCATCATCAAATCATCAAACAACAAGTACTGGTGAGGGTTTGGAGAAAAGGGGACTCTAGTACACTGCTGGTGGGAATGCAGAATGGTGCAGCCACTGTAGAAAACAGTATAATGTTACCTCAAAAATTTAAAAATGGAACTGCCATTAGACCCAGTGATCCCTCTTCTAGGAATATATCCTAAGAAGCCTGAAACACCAATCAGAAAGGATATATGTACCCCTATGTTCATAGTAGCACTATTCACAATTGCTAAGATCTGGAAACAGCCCAAGTGTCCATCAATAGAGGAGTGGATCAAAAAGCTGTGGTACATATACACAGTGAAATAATTCCACTGTAAGAAAAAAAGATCTTTTATCCTTTGAGATGACATGGAGGGACCTGGAAAGTATTATGCAAAATGAAATAAGCCAATCAGAGACAGACAAGTACCTCATGATTTCACTTATTTATGGAATTTAATGAACAAACTAAGATGATGAACAAAATAGACTCAGAGACATAGAAAGGAGTATGGTTCAGACCTCAGAGGAGGGGGTGGGGGAAGGGGTGAGAAAAACCAAAGAACTTATATGCATGCATTCATAACCAATGGACATAGACAACAATGCTGGGGGTTGGTTGGGGTGGGATGGGGAGGAGGGTGTCTGGGGAGAAAAAGGAGAAACATCTGTATCAAAAATAAATTAAATAATTTTAAAAAATTGCAAATGGAATTCAAGGCAGCACAACAGCATCTTCCATTTTTTGCAGCTCAAACATTTTGTTGGATATTTTGAGGAGTAATGATGAGACTTGGATTTGAAGATATTTTTAATGAGCCATCACAAAATGAACTAAAGGGAGAACCACACTTTATGGTGGAATGTAAATTTGATTTACTATAATGCAGTGTGCTGATCATGGAAATGAAGGGACTACATCTGTTTATAGTTGTCTTTATACCATAATTTTATGTGTACAACATGAAAAGTACTGACACATGAAAACATTTTAAAAATAAAAGAATAAAAGTTCACGTTGAGGAAATACTTATAGTAAACATCCTATTTTAACCCCGCAAAAAAAAAGAAAAGAAAGAATTTTGAAAATAAAAAGGGCTGAATTTTCTAGACTGCTAATAAATTTGAAAAATTTTGTCCTAAGCATGAGGCCCAAGTCTAGGTCAAATGGATATTCAATTCAAGTTGCCATCTGCTAGATATTTTTTAAAGTGATATAGTATAAATTTGTATTTAAATACATTTTAGTCCTCAAAATGTTCATACCACAAAATCACCATTTTGCCCGGCATTGATTAGATTCTTTGTCTGGCAGTTTCTGCAGAAAGTCCAAGAACTGAATATAGTAACAATGCAACTCAATTAATTGCCTATGGTGATGGACATCTAGGGCAAAATATTCAAAGGACATCTACTAATTCTTCTTCTATGATGGCAGGTTTGAGCTGTTAGTTTCAAATAATGCATGCATTGCCAATACTCTTTCAACAAAACAAAAGGATGTCAGTGGAATGCCTTCAGGGTAAGAGGGTTGAAGAACATTATTTCTGCTGTGGCTACATTGCATGGCACCGGCCACACAAAGGAAGACACTGCCTCTAGTGGTTCTAGGATGCAAATCTGATTTTCTAGAGGACTTGGGTATTCGAGTATAGTAGAACTACAGACAGAGATTACAAAATGTATTATTTTGAAGCATAAATTTAATTGCACAAAGCCTGTATTTTTAATAAGATGCTATAAATATAAAAAGTATAAAAATCTTGTGGTCTATATGGGTTCATAATCTTTGCATAAAAAAAACTTCAAGGTAATTCATAATTATACAAAATCTACATGTTTGAACTAATAAAGTTATATTTATATAGTAAAAAAGCAGATATTATATTATATAACCATTAAACTCTTACAAATAATGTGATGAATCACATTTTTTTTTATCCTCACCCGAAGACATTTTTCCATTTTTTGTTCAGATAGAGTGGGAGGGACAGAAAGAGAGAGAAAACAACATGAAAGGGTTGCATTGAGTGGTTTCCACCCACACAACCCAATCAGGGCCAGGGACAAACAGCAACCAAGGTACGTGCCCATAGCAGGAACCGAACCTGGGTCTCTCTGGACCACAGGCCTATGCTCCAACTGCTGAGCCAAACTGGCCAGGGCAATGAATCACATTCTTTTAGGACAAATATTAAATATATGTCCTAAATGGAAGACTATAAAAAAATAATCACTACACTTTTAGCAGTTGAGCAATTATTTTAAATGTCTTAGGACTATTGTACAATATATACTATAAACTACTTGTAATTTAAAAACTATAGGTTTAAGGTGGATTATTTAATGCATTCTCAAGTATAAGACAGAAATACTACCAAATATTAATTGTGGTTTTTTTTTGGACATGTGAATTTTTAAATTTTAATTAATATGGTTTTTACAATATGTGTTTAGCTAATATATCCTACTAAGAGCTAGTTAAATAAAGATGTTATCTATTTATTTTGTACACATTTTTATCATAATGACTATTAATTGCAAACACTAGCCAATTTTCAAATTGTGTTTCTGTGACAAATGCAGAACTTATGAAATAAAAATATGAAAGATTTCTCAAAATGTTTGTTCTAAGTGGTATTAAATATTTTACAGCCAATCTAATGTAAAGGAAATCCTTTGGCAAACGTAATAAACCTAACTAATTTTTTTATTTTCTATTTTATTACCTCTAAATACATTCTA
Organism: Molossus molossus; assembly: GCF_014108415.1. Classification (NCBI taxonomy): domain Eukaryota; kingdom Metazoa; phylum Chordata; class Mammalia; order Chiroptera; family Molossidae; genus Molossus; species Molossus molossus. Next base: position 21,881,246 of record NW_023425366.1, on the reverse strand, counting down.
ATTATTTATCAGAAAATTATGAGGTTGCTATAAAGGTCAAATGAGAACATATACATGGAGGAATCTTGAATATTGACAGCAATCTGGCTTTTGAGACCCTTTATAGTCTCACTTCAACCTGTCTATCCCAGTCACTACATCTTTCCCACATAATTTTTTCTAAATAGTGGTGTTGTTAACATTTATATAAAGTACAGAGAACACAGTTAAATTTCAATTTTAAATAATGAATACTTATTTTATTATGTTTGTCTCAAATATTGCAAGAGGCATGCTTACACTAAAAATATTAAATAGAGTAGAATGATGTAAAACAGATTATCATGTTAGACCCATGAAATACTTGAGACATAGTTTAGTTAAAATAATCATTTATCGAGGAAAATGGCGGCGGTGTGAATGGAAGCTACACAGATGATCTCCCAGGACCAAATGGGAATTACAAGTAAAATAAAGATGAATCTTCAGGAAAAAAAACAACAGAAAACCAGTGGGACAAGACCAGATAACCAGAGATACCAGTAGGATCTGTGGAGGCACGAGAGGGTGGCGGGCATGGAGCCCACGGACAGCAGTGGTCTTAGCTGTGAGCAGTGCCCTCGGGAATAAAAGACCAAGCCCAGTCCACAGCGCAGAGAGCCGGAACGAAGCACTGGTTTGGCTCCAGCAGAGGGAGGGCAGACTGGACTGGAACTCTGTGGGAACACCTGGGATTTGGAAGGCACTCAGAGTTTTTGCTGAGTTTCTGTCACAAAGGACGGTGGCCAGTTGGCTCCTTCCCAGAGCTGTGCGGAAAAGCAGCAGCCCCTCCCTCAGAGATTCAGTCTTTTCCAGGTGAGGCAAAGAAATGCAAATTGAGGCTCATTAGCAACCAGCATCTGTCCCACCCTCTGAATATCCTCTTAAACAGAACACCAGGGCTACATTCCAAGGCCCTGAGTAAATGAGACTACTAACCTCCAGGCAAAAAGCTAGAGAATAACTGAACCTTTCCTGGGCTTGAAAATCTACCCAGGAAAGTAAGCCTTGACAGTGGTGTTTAACAAGGGTCAACACAGGCTCATCCAAACCCAGCAGAGGAAGACACAAACAGCAGAACACCAACACCCACAGTGAAAATTTTGGCAGGCTCCAAAATCCACTGAGATAGTCAAAATGGTAAAACAAAGAAATGAATCCCAAATGAAAAAACAAGAGAACGCTATCAAAGACGAGATAAATGAAATGCAGTTAAGCAAATTATCAGAGGTAGAGTTCAGAGCCATGATCTTGAGGAAGCTCAACAGCATGAGTAAGGACATCAGCACCATGAGTAAAGATATAGAAGCATTGAAAACCAACCAACTGGAAATAAAGAATGCATAGCAGAAATGAAGAACACAGTGGACAAACTAACCAGCAGAGTAGAGGAAGCTGAATTCCGGATGAGTGAATTAAAAGACAGAATAGAAAAAAAATCAACCAATCAGAAAACCAAAAGGAAAAAAACTATTAAAGAACAGGAAGATAGCTTAAAAGAACTGTGGGACAACTGGAAACATAATAACATTTGCATCATAGGAGTCCCCGAAGAGGAAGAAAATGGGCAAGGGATAGAGAATATATTTGAAGAAATAGTGACAGAAAACTTTCTTAACTTGGAGAAGGAAAAAAGCATTCACGTTCAAGAAGTACAGAGAGCCCCAAGTAAGAAGAACCCAAACAAGCCCACACCAAGACACATAGTAATTAAAATGCCAAAAATTAAAGACAAAGAGAGAATCCTAAAAGCAGCAAGAAATAAGCAACAGGTTACCTACAAAGGAAACCCCATAAGGCTCTCAGCTGACTTCTCAACACAAACACTACAGGCCAGAAGGGAGTGGCATGAAGTAATCAAGGTCATGAAAAACAAGGATCTGAATCCAAGACTACTCTATCCAGCATGGCTATCACTCAAAATAGAAGGTCAAATAAAAAGCTTCCCAGAAAAAAAAAAGGCTAAGGGAATATATTAGCAACAAAACAGCACTGCAAGATACACTAAAAGGACCGCTGTAATTAGTAGAAAAAATAGAAAGAAAAATATAACCACACTGAACAAAAATGGCAATAAATAAGAACATATCAATAATCACCTTAAATGTAAATGGTTAGAATGCACTGATAAAAAGACACAGAGTAGCTGATTGGATAAGAAAGCATGGCTCACATATATGTTGTTCACAAGAGATCCACCTCACAACAAAAGACTACATAGGTTGAAAGTGAAGGGATGGACAAAAATCTTCCAAGCAAATGGAAAGGAAAAAAAAGCTGGGGTAGCAATACTCATATACGATAAATTAGAGTTCAAAATAAAGACCATACTAAAGACAAAGAAGGCTACTACATAATATTAAAAGGATCTATCCAACAGGAAGATATAACCTTGGTAAACATATATGCACCCAATATAGGAGCACCAACATATATTAAAAATCTTTGGAAGGATTTCAAAGGAGAAATCAACAGCAATACAATCACAGTAGGGGACTTCAACACCCCACGGACATCACTGGATAGATCACCTAGACAAAAAATTAACAAGGAAACACAGACTCTAAATGAAGCACTAGATCAAATGGATTTAATAGACATCTACAGAGAATTACACCACAAAACTGCTGAATACACCTTATTTTCAAGTGCACATGGGACATTCTCAAAGATAGACCACATGTTAGGGCACAAACAAAATCTCTACAACTTCAAGAAGATTGATATCATATCAAGCATCTTCTCAGATCACATATGGAACTATAAATCAATTTCAACAAGAACATGCAAAGACATTTGAAAACATGTAGGCTAAATAGTGTGTTATTGAACAGTGAATGGGTTACCATGGAGATCAAGGAAGAAATTAAAAACTTCTTAGAAAGCAACAAAAATGAACACACAACAACACAAAGTCTACGAGGTGCAGCAAAAGCAGTTCAGAGAGACGTTCATAGCAGTACAGGGCTACCTCAAGAAATAAGAAAAATTTCTAATTGATTATCTAAGTTTACAACTTAAATAACTATAAAAAAAACAAAAATAAAACCCCAGAGCAAGTAGAAGGAAGGAAATAGTAAAGATCAGAGCAGAAATAAATAACATGGAGACCAAAAAAAAAAAAAAAACAAAGAAACAAACAAACAAAAAAAAACAATTCAAAGGATCAAGGAAACAAGGAGCTGGTTTTTGAAAAGATAAACAAGATTGATAGACCCTTAGCTAGTCTCACCAAAAAACAAAGAGAGATAACCCAAATACATAAAATCAAAAATGAAAGAGGAGAAATAATAACTAACACCACAGAAATACAAAGGATTTTTAACAAAAATTGTGAACAATTATATGACAACAAATTTGACAATCTAAGCAAAATGGACAAGTTTCTAGAAACACATTGTCTCCCAAAACTGAAACGGGAAGAGATAGAAAACTTGAGCAGACCAATAACAACAAAGAAAATTGAAGATGTAATCAAGACTCTCCCAGCAAACAAAAGCACAGGCCCAGACAGCTTCATGGGGGAGTTTTACCTAGCATTCAAAGAAGAACTAATATCCATTCTCCTCAAACTATTTCAAAAAATTCAAAAAGAAGGAAGACTTCCAAACTTCCAATCTTGTTTTATGAGGCCAGCATAATTCTAATTCCAAAACCAGAAAAAGACACTACAAAGAAAGAAAACTACAGGCCTATATCCCTGATAAACATAGATACCAAAATCCTGAACAAAATACTAGCAAATTGAATGCAGCAATACATCAAGAAAATTATTCACCATGACCAAGTGGGATTCATCCAAGGTATGCAAGGCTGGAACAATATTCACAAATCAATAAATGTGATACACCACATAAACAAAATGAAAGATAAAAATCATATGATCATATCAATAGACGCTGAAAAAGCATTCGACAAAATCCAGCACCCATTTCTGATAAAAATGCTCTGCAATTTGGGAATAGAGGGATCATATCTGAACATAATAAAGGCCATTGATGAAAGACCTACAGCCAACATCATACTCAATGGACAAAAACTAAAAGTACTTCCCTTAAGAACAGGAACAAGACAAGGATGCCCAATTTTGATACTTATATTTAACTAGTGCTAGCAGTCTTAGTCACAGTAATCAGACATGAAGAAAAAATAAAAGGGATCCAAATTGGAAAGGAGAAAGTGAAAGTGTCATTTTTGCAGATGACATGATATTATATATAGAAGACCCCAAAGACTCCATCAAAAATCTAGTAAACTTAATAAATGAATTTGGCAAAGTAGCAGGATACAAAATTAACATCAAGGAATTGATGCTATTTTTATACACCAATGATGAACTCACAGAAAGAGAAACTCAAAAAACACTTCTATTTACCATCGCCTAAAAAAAATTAAGATACCTTGGAATAAACTTAACCAAAGAAATAAAGGGCCTATTCGCAGAAAACTACAGGTCATTGAAAAAAGATATAGAGGAAGATATAAAAAAGAGGAAACACAGACTTTGTTTATAGATTGGAAGAATTAACATTAAAATGTTTATACTGCCTTGGCCAGTTTGGCTCAGTGGTTAGAGTGTTGGCCTGCGGTCCAGAGAGACCCGGGTTTGGTTCCCACTAAGGGCGTGTATCTCAGTTGCAGTTTGTCCCCAGCCCTGGTTGGGTTGTGTGGGTGGCAGCCACTCGATGTTCCCCTTTCAAATCCATGTTTCCCTCTCTTTCTCTCTCTCTTCGTCTCTCTCCCTCCTACTCTATCTGAACAAAAAATGGAAAAATGTCCTCAGGTGATGATAAAAAAATAATAAAATAAAATAAAATGTCCATACTACCCAAAGCAATTTATAGATTCAATGCAATCCCCGTCAAAATACCAATGACATACTTCACAGAACTAGAATAAATACTTCAAAAGTTCATATGGAACCAAAAAAGACCTTGAATAGCCACAACAATCTTGAAAAAGAAGGACAAAGTAGGTGGGATCACAATACCAGATATGAGGTTATACTATATAACTACTATAATCAAAACAGCCTGGCACTGGCACAAGAATAGGCAGATAGATCAATGAAACAGAATAGAGAACCCAGAAATGGACCCAAGACAATATGTTCAATTAATATTTGACAAAGGTGGCAAGAGCATACAGTGGAGTAAAGACAGCCTCTGTAATAAATGGTGTTGGGAAAATTGGACAGCTACATGCAAAAAAATGAAACTAGACCATCAATTTACACTATACACAAGAATAAATTCAAAATGGATAAAAGACTTAAATGTGACTCATGAATCCATAAAATTCTAGAAGAAAATGTAGGCAACAAAATTTCAGACATCATACGCAGCAGAATTTTCACTGATACATCACCTAAGGCAACAGAAACAAAGGAAAAAATGAACACATGGGACTACATCAAACTCAAAAGCTTCTGCACAGCAAAAGAAGCAACCACCAAAATACACAGAAAACCCACTTTATGGGAGAGCATAATGGCCAACGATACATCTGATAAGGGGTTAACTTTCAAAATATATAGAGTGCTCATACAACTCAATAAAAGGAAGACAAAGAACCCAATTAAAAAATGGGAAGAGGAACTAAATAGACACCTTTCCAAACAGGACATACAAATGACAAAGGACATATGAAGAAATGCTCAATATCACTAATCATCTGAGAGATGCAAATTTAAAAAACAATGAGGTATCCCCTCACACCTGTTAGAATGGCCGCCATCAACAAATCATCAAACACAAAGTATTGGCGAGGTTGTGGAGAAAAGGAGACTCTAGTACACTGCTGGTGGGAATGCAGACTGGTGCAGCCACTATGGAAAGCAATATGGTGTTACCTCAAAAATTAAAATTTGAACTGCCATTTGACCCAGTGATCCCACTTCTAGGAATATATCCTAAGAAGCCTGAAACACCAATCAGAAAGAACATATGTACCCTGATGTTATAGTAGCACTATCTACAATAGCTAAGATATGGAAACAGCCCAAATGTCCATCAGTGGACAAATGGATAAAAAAGCTGTGGTACATATACACAATGGAGTATATGCAGCTGTAAGAAAGAAAGACCTCTTATCCTTTGAGATGACATGGAGGGACCTGGATAATATTATCCTAAGCAAAACAAGCCAAACAGAGAAAGACAAGTATCATATAATGTCACTTATTTGTGGAATATAACGAACATAAGAGTCTCGCCCTGGCCGGTTTGGCTCAGCGGTTAGAGCGTTGGCCTGCAGTCCGGAGAGACCCAGGCTCAGTTCCTGCTAAGGGCATGTACCTCGGTTGCAGTTTGTCCCCGGCCCTGGTTGGTCGTGCGGGTGGCAGCCACTCGATGTGTCCCTTTCACATCGATGTTTCTCTCTCTCTCTCTCCCTCCTGCTCTATCTGAACAAGGAATGAAAAAGTGTCCTTGGGTGAGGATAAAAAAAAAAAAAAAAAATCGGTAAGAGTCTGAAGAACAGGGTCATCCCAGAGATGTAGAAGTAGAGTAAAGACTGTCAATTCCCAGAAGAGGGTCAGGGGGGATAGGTAAACCACAGAACTTATATGCACATATGCATGACCAATGGACATGGACAACAAAGCTGGGGACAGGGCAGGGATGGAGGAGGAGGTTGTCAATGGGGGAAAAAGGAGAAACATCTGTAACAAAAATAAATAAATCAAATTAAATTAAAAATAAATTAATTTAATTAAATTTAAAAATACATAAATAAAATTAAATTTAAAATAAAATAAAATACTCATTTATCAAGCCCAGCCTGTGTGGCTCAATGGTTGAGCATTGACCAATGCACCAATAGGTCATGGGTTGAGTCCCATTCAGGGCACATGCCCAGGTTGTGGACCCCATCCCCAGAGGTGGCACGCAGGAGATGGTCAATTGATGTTCTCTCTCATCGCTGTTTCTATCTCTCTCTCCCTCTCCCTTCTTCTCTCTCTAACATCAATTTAAAAAAGTAAATAAAATAAAAATTAATCATTTATTGAAAATGCAAATGTAACTAGTTGACCAATACTTTTATTTACTAAATTCAGCAACCCATCTATTGTTAGTTACCTTAAGCTTGGTACTATATTCCCCAGGCTCTCTTTCACTGTATATAGAGTTGGCAAAAATAAGACCTTGCATATAATTTTAAATTATGGAAATGAAGTGGCCACTCTTACTCTGTAGATCTTTGAGGTTAGATGTGGTAATGGACAAAGAATTGCCTGTTGGGCTTCAGGTGAATCTCATTTTCCTGGGCTCATCCTCAAACTCTACATTTTGACCTGCTAATCTTACATTTAGCAACAGTGCCTCTAGGAGCTTGGTTGTGGCAAGAGTCTTCAGAGACCGGTCCAGGAACTGGCAAGGACATGCTTGGATTCTCAGCTTCCCTGTAAAAGCTTCAATTTACCCATCTATGTGATGCTTCATGAGGACTTACTTGTTAGCCTACCTTTGTGCCAGCTCATCAAACTGGTATTTACTTCTCAGCTCATAATCTTACATTATCCTTGAATTCTATCATGTTCATTACAGTTCTTTATCTCTAACTAAATTCAGATAATTATAGATGAGTAACAACCATCTTACCTGGCTGGTTTCTTTCAAGTAAATTAGAAAATATTGCCATTTGTTTGGTATGTATACCACCTTCTATGGGTCACATTTTGCAACTAAGTAAGCCTGCCAATCTATAGTCTACATTACCAGCATTTTCTTAAAAGAAAATTTTGCTGGTGATTTTTGTAACATTAATCTTTCTCATATTCTTTAGTAAATTTGTCAAACACATCTTCTATGGACATACAGGAGGCCTTATTCAGTACAATAGTATTCTGGATAGCCTTGCTACTTTCTAGGGAGTCTAGTTTATAGTAAAGGGAGGATAATGAAATTTTCTGTTGTTAACCTCTGATCTTAACTACCTGGTTTTAACTGTCACCAACCTGAAGAATCAGTGGAAAGGTGCTAGACAGTGCCTTGTGGGGTTAAGATAATATACTCCAAGATGCAATATATGCTTTGAAGCAGTGACCAGCATATGATGCTATTTCTTCCATTGCCTATATTCTGGCATGTAAGAGTCAAGGGGGTAAAATGGGAATGAATTTTTTACTACTACTCCTAGCGATCCATCAACAAAACGTTTTCTTTCTATTTTGCAATTTGGCTGTTGTTTTATATAGTATTTCCCAATGGAGGAAGAATTACTCCAAATGACACAAAAACTTTAATGGAAAAATACAATTTTCTTTGAACAGGTGTTTGAGACTGTCTCTTGGCCCTACTGGAATCCTCATGCCAGTTAACCAACAGGCAACGAAGAAGGTTAACAAAGTAGTTGGGATAGCTTGTTTTGACTTTACAGAGGAATATAGGTTTACAAGGGAAAATGTGGAAAGAATATCTGACAATCAGAAGATCCTCTAGGACCCCTCTTAGAAATCCTATATCCTAAAGTAAAAGCTAAAGAAAAACTTGAACAACTCTGTACAGGTATGACTGTTAATGCTTGGACTCTGTAAGAATGAAGATTTCGTTCCACTAAGCAGGGAGCAAGGACCTTATGAGGGAAAAGGGAATATTGAATTAGAAATAGAAGACCCTTATAAATACCAGTTATGGCCATGTGAATTTGGAATTGGGAATTTTACTCATTATGTATATTTATTCTTTGGTTTAACATGAATCCACTAGTATAATTACTAAGCAATTGTTTTCCTTTCCCACTGTCATAGGCCTAGTATCTAACATAAGATATAACAATCATAGTCAATCTTATATCTTAGTACAGTCATGTGCTGATACAAATTTCAGTAAATCATGGAACACATATACAATGGTGTTCCCATAAGATTATAATGAAGCAGACAATTTCCTATTGCCCAGTGAGGTGGTAGCAGTTATAACATTGTAGTGCAACACATTACCCACATATCTGTGGTAATACCAGGGCAAACAAACTTACTGAACTGCCAGGTGTTTAAAAGTATAGCATATATAATTAAAGTAGTAGGCTATACCACCTAGGTTTGTGTAAGTGCCCTGTACGATGTTTGCACAATGACTAAATCGCCTAATAGTGCATTTCTTAGAAAGTACCCCTTTCATTAAACTGCGTAAAACTAGATTTAATTTAAAGGATATCATAATAGTAGAGATACTTAGCTAGAAGAAGACTAAACCTTGCCAAATTATGAGTAAAGAATACTAATGTACCGTTTATAATGAGGGTTAGTGAATGTTCAGTTATATGAGGCATGGTTGCTTCATGTTGTGTGGGAGCACATAATTGTTATTTTCTACAATTGCAAATAAATATAGTTATGATAGATGTTAAGGATGCCAAAGTATGCTACAGTTATCTGGATTAAACTGGATATTATTTAAAAAAGGATTCCCTGATTGGCTCTGGCTAGATTTGGTCCATGGAGACATTGATGTGTTTAGTTTCTCAGATTTTCCTGCAAACCCCAACTTCTTCTTTTGCCTCAGTGCTTCAGAATCATGAGAAAAGCTCTCTCCCTACCTTCTACTTCTTCTCCCAGACCTCCCCCTCCCAGTTACTCCCCAGATTGTGTAAGTTGTAACCTTTCTTTAAAAAAATCACACTTCATGTGGCCACAAACCCTTGGTTGACTCCCAGTAATCTGACTCTTGGATCATGTCTTCATGTAATTCCCCAACCACCACTTGAGTATAGAAACCATGAATTGTATCTAACCAAAACCATATGCAAATTGATGTTATATCATTTCCTTTATTATGTTACATTATGTAAGAATCTTTTTTATCAGACTGTAGGGAGATCTTCTCCCACTGTTCTTGAAGAAGCAGGATGTTATGACATGAACTGCCTAAACAGTGAGCAAAGTGTTGACAGTCTCTAGGAGCTGAGGGCCTCATTCTTATACTGGTAAGAGGCTTTATTCTGCCAACAACCACATGAGCCTGGAAGAAAACACCAGCTCCAAAAAGGAATGCAACCCGGCTGACACCTTGACTACAGTTTTGTGAGATCCTGAACAAAGATACCAACTAAGTCACATCCGTGAGATATCTATGTTATTATAAGCTTATAATTCTGTACTAATTTGTTATACCGCAAAACAAAACTTAATAAACCTCATGATACAATGATCCACTTTCCGGACTCACACCTGATTGACTCACACTTCATAGTACATATTAATGTTTTATGTTATGGTCACTTACCCGGTTTCTTTTTGCCCCACTGAACTGAAACCTCATGAAGGAGTTTCTTCTCTGCACCTCCAGCAACAGTGTATACAAGGCTCCTAATGAATAGTTGAATGACACTAACCGATCAAAAAAAAAAAAAATGAGTTAATGAACAAATTGTGATTCCATATCAGATTTTGTTTGGCAAATGAGAATGAACCATGGTAGCTAAAATTGTCCTCATTCTATATCAAGATAGTGAATTGCTGTAATTTCAAATCATTAGCATAATTTCAAATCATAAATTTGCTTTAACACAAGATTGCTACAGCAAAAGTTTTTACAAGTCATTTTAGTTCTATCACAGGAGCTGTGATGTGCAGTGTTTGACACCAGAATCACCCGAGGGACTCTACAACATGCAGATTTATAGGTCCCAACTCAAATATAATGATTCCAGAGTTCTCAGAGTGGGGCCTCAGAACACGCATAGTATACAGAATCCCCAAGTGATGCGCATTGACACTGTTGTCTGATGGCTATTTCTGGAGAAACATAACTTTTTTTTTTTTACAAAAATTACAAATAAAATCTGTTTTCAAGTAAAGTTGTTGCTTTACTGTGCAAATTGGATAATCAAAATTTTCTGTACTTAAAATTAAGTGAAAACAATGAGTTCATGAGCTGCTTTTAAAGTTTGAAGATAAATGAATTGAAAAAGTGAAAGAATCAGAGGAAAGAATGTTTGCTGACAATTAAAAAAGATAACTGACTATCATGTATAACTGCAACTTCGGAATTTTGTATTTCATGGGTTAAAAACACTTTAGAGTCATTTGTTTTTTTGAAATGTTAAAATGCAGAAAACAACCCATTTAAAAAATATACCTGTGAACATATTGTCACATTGTTATATAGTTTTTTATAATTTTTAAAAGAAACACTGATTTGATTTATGCTAATTAGATCTCAGGTTTATAAATAAAATAATAATATTTATTTCTTGGTCCTTGTTGAAAGTATGATAGATTTTTACTAGTATAATGATATATCTTTAAAATTTATTCATATAAAAGCCCCATAATAGTCATTTACTAAAAAAATCAGTAAATTAAGAAAAATTTGTATCTCGCATAATTATACCTAAATCAATAATATAATTTCCCACAGAAATCTTTAGTAAAAGGTGAAAAATTTATATGCTCTGAAGAGAAACAAGGGTATTCATAAATTTTTTACAGAAAATATTCTGATTAACATTTTAAAGAATATATATTTATATTATATTTACTAATGAAAAACAATTACAATTTTCTGGAAAGTCGAGAAACTTTAAGAAAGCTGTATAGTAGTACAAAAATAGAAATGTTTACACTTACAATAGTTTGTAAGATTGTGTCATTTCATGTTTAATAAATAGTAATAGATTCACTTTAATGTTAAAATGCCAAACACTAATTTGCCTTTGCATACAGTACAATTAGATTGAAGTATAGATTATTTTATATGATCTCATTTATCCACTGTTCCTCTAGAGACAGCAAAGCTCAGAGTATCTCAATGTATTTTGTAAAATGATATGAAATAAGTTAATTCTCAACAAAAATATCATGAAACTAAAAACATTGTAAATAACTTTGACTTGATTATTGAAATTGCAATATAGTAAAAAGCTTGCTAATTGTATGTTTTCAGAGTATGTAACAATTAAACTGAAAAATTTTTATTTCCTGAGTATATTCATAGAAGTATTTATTTATGACTTTTCCAGTTCCAGAATTTTCTGATTAAAAAAAAAAACAGTTTTCCTAAATTTTGAAATTGGGGAGCTTACTACAAATTTTAAAAGTGCAGGACTTGAGAAAAGCCTATCAACCCTCTTTTATCAATATATTACTAAACTGCAGAGTCTTTTTTTTTTTTTTTTTTTTTTTAGTTTGAAAGGCTTAAATCAATAAATATCAGTCAAGATGACGTTTAGGAACATAATAAAATAGAATTTAGACAGCTACCATTGTGGTAATGGCTATCATTTTATTCCAGAACTTATCATTAGAAATATACTTTAACAAATACATAATTCTACTTATAATGTTATGTATTTTTAAAGTGTTAATAAGTTTAGATCCTTTTAAAAAAGTGTTAAGAAAATAATTACATTGCAATACTGAAAAATATATATAAGATGTAGCACGAATTACAGTAAAAAAAAGAATACTGAGCAAAGAATCACCAACCACACCTTCTGCACATTCTCACAAAGTTATTTGCTATTTGATCTTGGATAACTCAAATATTAAAATGGGCTTAATATAAAAATTAAATATGATGATAATTAAATTAGTCTCAAACTGCTGAATATTATTCATGGATATTAATTAAATCTTCAACACTATTATTTGTAAAGGATGTCTTTTATTACTTGTACATTAATTCACAAAATTCTTCTGTAAAATAAGTTAAAATTTGTGACCAAATACTATCAGAAATATATTTAAGCTGATTTACTTTTACGAAAATAATCATAAACTTAATTAATGGGTGAATGGATTAAATTTAGCCTGTACATAAATTTAACTTTGTACCTATGTGATGAAAAGGCATTTACAATTTGGCAATTGAAATTTAAATTTACAATTTTGCAAATGAAACCAATTATTTTATTGAGTTTTCATTTTTAGATACAGTATCCTGGACTTTAGTATTCTGGACTACCCATGACTTAATTTACTATCTCTGAAGTTGAGCTGATGAAGCCCACCCTTCAGTGGTCCTAATGGGCATAAGACACTACAGGATTTTGTTACTAAAACTGTGTTCTTTTCTTAAATTGGGCGCTCAATATTGCATATGTTTTAGGCTTCAGATACTTACATACATTTCTAGCTGTGAAAGAGGGATTCTTTTCTCTTTGTTCCAATGTGTGTGTGTGTGTGTAATTGTTTATATATATTCTTATATCTATATTTATATTTATAATCTTTCTATCTATCTGTGTATGTATCTATCTCCTGGGAGATATTCTCCTGACAGAAAATTTGTATTAGATCTAGTTTCCTTAGTTTGACTATTGCAAAAGTTAAGGAGCAGGGCAACTTATTGTAAAGCTGCAGTACAACCAAAGACTTGGAGTAGGGAGAGACAACATTTTGGAGGAAGAAAAGACATTATGCTTAATGATGGTTTGACAGATCAAACACTGGAGAGGACAAATACCACCCATATGTTTGGCAAACAGTGCATGAATTACTAATAGAAAACAAGTAACCCGAGGAGAAAAAGAGAAGCCAAATCATAGAAGTCTCTACATGCTGAGGCTGTTGGATTTTATGGAATTCGACAACAGAATTGTGTAACTTGTTATGTATTTTACCAATGGAAACAACATAGATAGAATTTGAGGAAAAGAATAAGACTTGTTTCTGTCTTGAAAAATAGATATGTAATGTTTTTTTTCATAGATAGTGGGATAGAGAAAAAACACAGATTGAAAGATAAAATGACAAAAAATCTCACTACAACTTTTGCATACAGAACAATAACTACTTTTTGGAAGACTAATATATATTTTACTAAATATTAAATAGATGATAACCTACTTAACATGGAAAATATTTGTAATGGACCAATCTTTATTATTTTGAAATTATTGACAGACCTACTTTAGAGATTTATATTTTGTAAAAAGAATTTAACAAAAACATTCCAGCTTTGAAAATTAATTTGATCCTGTAAGAATAATATTAGGCATGTAAATGAAGAATACATTTAAATGATGCTGTCAAAAGAAAACAGTTTTTTATCATTAATTAAGGGCTTTAGCAAAATTCAAGATGTCTAGAAGTATAAAATATTGACCTACAATTAAAAGGACTGTAGTTTGCCCTGGCCAGTTTGGCTCAGCCGTTAGAGCATCGGCCCACAGTCCAGAGAGACCCAGTTTGGTTCCTGCTAAGGGCACGTACCTACCTCAGTTGCGGTTTGTCCCCGGCTCCAGTTGGGGTCATGTGGGTGGCAGCCAGTCAATGTATCTCTCTCGCATCGATGTTTCTCTCTCTCTCTTCCTCCCTGTCTCCCTCGAGTTCTATCTGAAGATGAATGCAAAAATGTCCTCGGGTAAGGATTAAATAAATAAATAAATAAATAAATAAGGACTATAGTTTAATAGTAAAAACTACATTATTGATTTAAGAAATGTTGATAAATATTTCAAAATAAAGACACAGTTGTTTTCTCTACAAATATTGACCTGTTTAAATAAGAATGGCAGGAAAACAATTATTGTGTTTCTTGCTTTAAGCAAATCACTCTGGATGTGTGTGTGTGCGCGCGTGTGTGTGTGCATGCACATGTGCAGGGTACTTACATTAATTTCTTTATAAAAGAAAAACAAGTTATTTTGAAACATTGAACACTAATATTTAATTTAATAAATTTTAGTCATTTTAAGCTTTCTAAAAATCTGACAATATATTTGTAAATTCCAGAGCTCACTAAACTTTATATCATTTTGTCACTCATATTCTTATTTATGTCACATATATATGTTGTTCTATTCTATGAGCCAGGATTTCTAGATTACGGGGATACAGCAATAAACTAAACAAAGTTGCTTTTACGCTTTCATGAATTAGTTTGATTCCACTGTATCCACTTTCTTAGCATATCAATTATGCTTTTTTAAAGTTTCTTAGTGTTTGTCAGAGTTCCCAAAATATACTTTTAACTAATCAAAACCCACCTTCAAATAACACTGTATTGCTTTCTGTGTAACACAAGTACCTTATAATAGAGCAGTTCCAATTCCTCCCTCCCATCTCTTATGTCATTGTTGTCATTCTTTTAATTTATCCTGATAATATAATCAGTCTATATATTGTTACTATTATTATTTTAAACAAAAGCTATTTTAGATCACTGAAAAGAAGAAAAATAGATTTTAACTTTATTCCTTCTCATATGCTCTTTCTTTCTTTATATAGATCTGTATCTTATCTATATCATTTTCTTTCTCCTAACGAAGTTTCTTTATTATTTCTTGCAGGGCAGATCTGTAAGTAATAAATTCTCTATTTTTAGTTCTCTAGAAATTCATTATTTGTCCATCTTTTTCAAAGGATAATTTTGTTGGGTATAGAATTCTAGAGATTTTTTTTAACACTGAATATTTGACTTCTCAATCTTAGTGTGTTTTCTGATGAGAAATCCACTGTAATTCTTGTCTTTGTGCCCTTTAAATAAGACATTTATTTTTCTTTTTTTTTTTTTTTTTTCAAGATTTTCTGTGTTATTGGTTACTGCAGTTTGAATATGATATGCCTTGGTGTTTTATTTATTTATTTTTTTAATTAATTCTGCCAGGTTTCTTCTGAGCTTTCTTGCTTTGCAGTATGGTAAATATTACTAATTTGGGGAAGTTTTTGGTCATTATTACTATAAGTATTTCTTCTCCTCTCTTTTTCTTCTCCTTCTGGAACATCAAGTATACGTACAAAACAGGTTTTAAAATGGACTTACAGTTCTTGAACACGGCAAACTTGATGTGACTTCTTTTTAAGCCTCTGGTTGTGTCACATCTACCTACATCCCATTGGCCAAAACAACTTTCACAGCTGAGCCCAGAGTGAAACGGTGGGCAGAGTAGCTTTTCCATGAGGAAGGGCACAGCAGTGTGGTCTTGTAGAGAAAACGAATGCAAGAAGTAGTAAAGAATCTGTGTCACCAAGCTGACGTGCCCTTCACTAGATTCACTAGATGTTTGGGGGGGAAAATGTGAGATACACACACACACACACACACACACACACACAGTGGAATACTACTCAGCCATAAGAAAAGATGAAATACATTTGTGGCAACATGGATGCATCTTGTGAATATTATGCTAAGCGAAATAAGTCAAACAGAAAAAGTCAAGAACCATATGATTTCACTCATACGTAGAATATAAAACTGAAAACCACAAATGAACAAACAAGATAAACAAACAAAAATTTATAGACAGACAATACTTTGGTGGTTACCAGAGAGAAGGAGGGTATAGTAAAGAGTGAAGACAGACACATATATGGAGAAGGAAGATGATTGGAGTTGGGGTGGTAAACTTCCAATGAAAGATACAGATAATATGTCACAGAATTGCATACTTGAAAACTATATAATTTTATTCACCAATGTTATCCCAATAAATTTAATAAAACAGAATGTATGGCATCATTGCAGTTTCTCACAGACTCTCTGTGGAGTCTACTGATGCCTAATGGAATTTGGACTCATTACTTTCTCATTGTGCTGTATGATAAAATCTTGCCTCTGTCTCCATGTGTCCTATATCTTGCCTATACATCTCTTTTGCTTTTCACTGTCATTTTTTATAGATTAAGCTCACAATAGTCCTTAAAAATATGACTGTATCTTTATTTGATAATCAAGATTCATTTATGATTTTACTTTGTAAATACTTTAAAATTTGAAGTGCTTCTTCCTTCTTCTTCCAATTTTCAATTCTCTGATGAGAAGTATAATGCTATTATCATTTACTTCCCTGTGTAGATTAACTAGATTTCTTTTTTAAAGGCCTTAGGCCATTTTCTGAAACTGGAGATTTTCTAATATTACCAAGACGCATTAAATACAGGTTTTCTTTTCTTGTTTTTTTTTTTTTGTTTTTTTTTAAATCTGTTCCTTTGTTTTAGCACTTATATTTATACTCTTGATGTTTTTCTTTTTGGATCTAATTGTATTATTCTACAGTTTTTTGTTTTTTTTTTCCCCCCAATATTGATTGTGCTTCTTCAATTTTGTCTGCTGTATCAATTTTTCTCAATATTTTTTATTTATTTGGAATTTTACACTATGCCCAGAGAAATATTCTAGATGTTTTTCTCTTAACTAATGTATTTTTTCTAATTTTAAGAGCTATTTCTGTTCTTCAATTTTTCAATTGTACATTTTATACTAGCATCCTACTATGCTTTGTAGATAAAATATAATTGAATATGGAAACCCTATAACACATTTTAAAGAAATCATTATGTTTTACTCTCTGAATTACTTTATTAAATATTTTATTTTATGTTTTATACTTTACACTGAATTATCTGTTTTATTCCCCCAGAGTATTATGATCCTTGATTGCCTGTGTATCTTTAAAATGAAAAAGACTTGCTCAATTTTTTCTGAGTGGATGATTAGATTTTCTTTGCTATTTTATATGTATATCTATTTTTTTTTCAATAATTGTCACCCCCAAGTAGGAAGATTAAAAAAAAATTGGAAAGCCTTTGTTGGTTATCAGCACATTAAAATATAGGGCTGATAAATGGGAGAGAGAAGCTTATGAGTATGATTTACCTGGCGCTTCCATGATCCTGTCTTAGTCTTATGAGAATATGCTCAGGTATTTTGTTCCAGTTATAAAATAAGCTGAAAATAAGAGTTGGCTTAGTTGTTGCAGAGATAGGCATTCAGCAACCCCTTTATTTCTAGCCTTCAGTTTACTTTCTGCCCTTAATACTCATATTATACTCAAATTTTTCTTACGCTACTGTTTGGTGAATGAGTTTCCTCCTCTTGGCTTCCTTTATTCTGGACTGTGATTCATTTACTCTGCCATGGTGGTCAACATCCTTTTGCCATCCATAGGTCTTACAAAATTTGGTGTCATCTTTTGTCTACTGTCATATTCTTTCATGCTTGTGATGGCGGTTTTATTAATTATTTTTCTTGCATGTAAATATAATCTCAGAAGGAAGAGAAAATATAAGCATTATGAACATTGGCTGTTTAGAACTTGAAGTCAATGTAATCTTTCAGTTTTCAATGAGTTATGGAGCCTGCTACTGCTTAAGGCTTTAATTGTTTAGCTCAACTGTCATATTGGCATTGCCATCAATTTAACATAGCATTGCATTTCTTTGCCTCGTTCATAAGCGATTTTGAGCCACTGCCTAATTAGATACAAATGATGTAATAGTAGTGTGCTGAGCTTTTACCATTCAATAAGCATTTATAAAATAACTGCTGTGTCCATTACATTACATTGTTGTATCTGATGCAAAAGCAATAGATAATATTTGTTATTCTTGTATTTTTCCATTGCACTAGGTAGAGCACTTACAAACAGTACCTCCTCACATCACCCTTTTGAAGTAGATAATATTATCATTTCTCTTTTCCACAAGAGGACACTAACATTCGCCAGAGTTGATTCCTTCATAAATAGCAGAGCAGAAAAAGAACACTGGCTTTTCTTTCATCCAAGACTATGTTGTTAGTCGATTTTAAACTGTTCAGACGTTGATCTCAAACAGTGCTTAGGCTAGAGAAAGAAAGAGGGAGATACACAACTAATCCTTTCACATGAATCATGTTGATTCTTCTGTCTTTCCTCATTTCTGCCCCCATCCTGATGTCCTTTGAATTCTTACAGGAATAGGGAATGGTTTGGCTCCCAAAAGCAACCAGCACCCATGTTTCTAACTTTAGTCGAGCTGCTTTATTAGGAGAGGCAGAACCAGCTAGAAAGTTATCTTGCATTATTTTCCTGAAGACAGGTCTGTACGTGAATTTCACCTCAGGAATTAAGGAATTTCAAAAGAATAACATACATTTTCATATTACAGTCAAAATAGCCTCTATATTTCATGAAGATAAGTTAAATATTCAGAAATAAGATTAAGTAGGGTAAGTTGAGCATGGCCCCCACCACAGTTCCACAAATTTGTTTATCCGTAATCATTTTAGCACATGCTGGTGAGATGGAAGGACATTATCAGACCAGGTACTCTGATGCGTTTTGGGAAGGCGAAGAGGTGAAGTGATTGACTGGGATTCAAAGCAGAGACAGTAAGAAGGCCATAGTCCATGACATTTATAGGGAATGTTTGTAAAACATATGGGAATAGAGAAAGAAAATATTTGCGCTGAGGTAGAAGGGCTTTTTGCCTTGTTCCTAAATCATAAATAAAACCTGCCAATCACACCATGTTTGCAAACATTGAAACATCTGTGCATAAATCTATCAACACAACTGCTGAAAAAATCCACATAGTTCCCTACGTTAAACAGTTTATGTTTTCGTTCATAAACATGAATGGACAGCAAAATTATCAGATATTTATGAAAAATCAAAGCCCAAATTTCAAAACTAACAACCCAAATGAACCATAAAGAATAACATTTATATTGCAGAGCCAAATTAAGAAATAGAAAATAATTTAAAGTTTTCCTAATTAGTAGTTTCAAAGAGATTTAGGAAGATATTGGATAGCTGCTATAAAAAGAAAAAATGTGAGAATGAATGAGTTTTTAGATATTGAAATAAAATACAGAAAAGAAGGTCTAGAGAAAAATAAAACAAGGAAATCTCCCAAATGTAGAACAAAAAAATAGAGAGATGAGTAATGAAGGAAACAGTGAGAGACATGAATCATTAATTTAGGAGGCTTAACATTTATCTAAAAGGAACTGCAGAAAGGCAGACCAGAGGAAATGGAAAGAAGAAATTTTTCAACAAAATGATAAAAGCAAATTTCCCAGAGGTGAGACATATGGCTTGAAATTGCAAGAGCTCACCTAGTGCCTAACTGGATAAATAAGAAAAAGATAGATATAAAAAGGAAAACAAAATACTGTACCTTGAAGAAGCCTGGCAAATTCCAGCATTACAAACAGTGTCCTAACCTTTTCTTTATTTCATTATTTCTTTCAGGTGGTCATTTGTTCATTCATCACTGAATGGCATACATTAACTCTAATAGTGAATGCAGGAGATCGTCACTGCCTTATTGAAAGTTTTATTGTGCTTTAATGGCAGAAAAATGCATGTAAGCAAAGTAGTATAAAACTAGGTTAGTCTGCTCAGGCTCCCACAATAAAATACCATACAACTTAAACAACAAGAGTTTATTGATTGATTGATTTAATATAGTTTTATTTATTTCCAGAGAGAGAAGAAGAGAGAGAGAGAAACATCGCTTCGACCAGCTGCCTCCTGCACAACCCCAATGAGGATCGAGCCCACAACCTGGGCAGGTGTCCTGACCAGGAATTGAATTGGTGACCTCCTAGTCCATGGGTTGATGCTCAAATACTGAGCCACACTGGCCAGGCTAAACAACAAGAATTTATTTTTCACAGTTTTGGAGGTTAGAATTCCGAGGTCAAGGTGCTGGCAGGGTTGCTTCTTGGTGAGGGCTCTCCCGGTCTTGCAGATGGCTGCCTCCTCCTTGTGTCCTCAGACACAGACTTTCCATGCACACACTGCTAATGCCTTTTCCTCTTCTAATAATACCAGTCCTCTGGGATTAGGGCTCCACCTGTACAACATCATTGAATCTTAATTATCTCCTTAAAGATCCTATTTCCAAATGTAGCCACGTTGGGTGTTAGGACTTCAACAAATGCATGTGGGGAAAACCCAGCGTAGTTCATAACAATAACATTAGGTTTGATGAAGCAAAGGAAACATGGAAAGGGGCGGGAGGATGTGGTGGCTAACATTGTATGGACAGACATAATTGAAACCCTCTATAAAGTGAGGATACTGGAATGGAAGTTTTGAATGAGGTGAGATAGATGAAGATATAAAGGGGAGAGTATGCCACATGGAGGAAGCAGTAAGATCGAAGACAAGGGAAAGAATGAACTTAGTTGTTGGAGGGATAGGAATAGAGCCAGAGAGTTTGAAACAGAGGCCGAGTGGCAGTGATGCTCCTGGTGCCGTGGCCAGGAGTGACAGCAAAACGTGTTGGCGTTTTATTTGATGTATAGTGCAGGAGTCATTTCAGGAACCAAAATGTATCATCTATGTTGCATTCTTTCAAAGTTTAGTTGCTTTACAAACAATAAAGTATAAGAGTGAAAAATTATTTTTAATTCATATGAGAGGACAAGTACATGATGCAAAGATAATTCAAGAAACAGAACAGAATTTTAAAGCATTCTAATTAGTAGCTGCAGAGAGATTCAAAGCATTTTATCCATTAGGAAAAAAAAAAAATTAAAAGCACTGTAACAAGGAGCAATGGAAGACAGAAGGAGAATTTCGGGGAATTGAAAATAAGACTGACTGACTAACCTTCTGTTGCTGCTCCAGAAAGAGAAGAGACGGGGGCAGATATACTGATCTTACTGCAATGAGGACGTGCAGATCACTGTTTTCTTTTCTTTTTTTTTTTTTATCCTCACCCGAGGACATTTTTCGATATTTTGTTCAGATAGAGTGGGAGGGAGAGAGAGAGAGAGAGAGAGAGAGAGAGAGAGAGAGAGAGAGAGAGAGACATCGATGTGAAAGGGACACATCGAGTGGTTGCTACCCACACGACCCAACCAGGGCCGGGGACAAACTGCAACCAAGGTACCTGCCCTTAGCAGGAACCGAACCTGGGTCTCTCAGGACCGCAGGCCGACGCTCTAACCGCTGAGCCAAACCGGCCAGGGCCGGATCACTTTTTTCATTTGAAAAAGAAGAGCCGGGGAAACATTGTCATGAATCCTTGTTCCAGAATATGTACCAGGTCTCCCTGGCTAGTGACAGAGTACGTCATGAGACCAAGGAATTTTTACCTCTCTGTATTCATTTTGTTTCATCGTAGCTACAGCCTTTGTTCTTACTCTGATTTGCTCTGGTTTTGTCAGCCTGGCTGCTGCAGGTTCTATCTACTAGATTAAACAAACATAGATTCCTATTTATCTTGATTCATCTTGTTAAGATTTTGGCTTTGGCTTTTATGCTGTTTAATGATAATTCATAGCCTTAAAAATCTTAGCATAGTGTCTGTTGATTTTATCTTTGGAATTTATTTTTGTTAAGAATCAAATGCAGTAACTTTGTTAGCTCACTCTGGCCAAACACCCAGGTCTGATTAAGAGGAATATTAGATTATGGCATCTACTTCTTAACAATTCTTGAGTATTCAGCCTACTCATTTAACTACCTATTTATGTACTCCCAAGTAGCCTTTGGAAAACCCTTCATTTTATAAAAGGGGATTACAGACCCAATTTGGTGTGTTACAATTACACAGAGATAATAAAAGCTATATATGGATCTAATACTACATCAAAAATGTTTGTATCACTAGACTTTCCCAATATTTTAAACTTTAAGTTTAAGAATCTTAATTATTCATAACATTAGAGATTAGCATACTGAGATGAGAAGAATGTGAACACAAGAGTCAAACCATCTTGAGTTTCAGAGTTATATAAAAGATTTTCCCTCAAACCTAAGCAAATTAGGCCATGCAATTCCCATTCTTTATGATAAAGACCCGTTTTCTCATGTTCTACCATGACACAGTGGATGTTACCAATCTCCCTTTCTCAAATAGAACATGTTTTCTACAAATATATATAAAACATTGTTCTGATAACAATGAGGCTGCCATAGAGTCTGCCCTCCATGAACCACTCAAGGCAGAGAGAAAAAGTAAGTTAATTTCCTTTGGGATTTTTTTTTTTCCCACCTGGATGAAGGAGAGATTAAGCTTTATATCTGTCTCTGAAGATTTAACTGTTAACACACATGCTTCAGCCTGCTGTTCAGCCCTGGCATTATTATCATTAGTGGTAATAGCAGTAGTGGAGTATTTGATGTTAATGACAGATAATACTGATTAATTTCTTCAATTATAATTTCAGTCAGCTTCTCTGATATTGTATATAAATAGAATACCACAGAGATATTTAGATTAACACACTTTACAATTTGTTTATAGACACAAAACATTTCCACCAGACTATTGATGAGACCTCTTTCATTTGATTGGGGGGCTGTATCCTATTATTTGTATCAGAACAACTTCATGCCACTATATCCCAATCTGCTCATATTTTTTCTAATATACCACGTTGTCACTTTAGGGACATTTAATGGAAGACTCCAGAGGTCCCTCACCAAGAAAAGAGAGAAGATTGTTCTAGATTGGCCACAGGGTTTGTAGACAATGTAAAAAAGTCCCTCACATTATAGATTTGATACCTAATATTAACTAATGAGGTAGAATTAAAGGATTACAAACTTTCAGAGTCTTAATTTTGTCTGTTCAGAGGCCAATGAAAGGTGCTCAAAATCATTAGACATCAGGAAAATGCAAGTTCAAATTCAAGTAGAATATGACTGCACAATCATTAGAATGACAAAACTAGGGGGAAAATAGCAACATAAGGAGAAATCTGAATCTCATACACTCTTGGTGGAAGTAAATATTAGTCTTTATACTAGACATCTAAGATAAAAATCAGAAGTAAAAAAAAATCTCAGAAAGGTCTAGCAGAATTGGGGAGAAATATCACATGGTTGTATTCAACCTGAAAAATCGAGGAACAAGTATCATTAAGAGAGAAAAGAAAGTCTACTGATTTAAGAAAAAGTGGTTGGTTGTGGCAAGATTGGTTTAAATGGTTGTGTTGTGTTTTGGTAGATATGATTTTAAATTCACTTGTTTATGACATAAATGAAGATGTTTATATAAGTGAACTTGTTTTGACATGAGTTGTGTCCGGACGTCCTCATCTGCGGTTATTGATAAGTACTCAGCAGCTCAGTAGCTGAGGGGTGCCTCTGGGGGCTTATCAATAAGAATACATGGAGAAGCAACATATAAATGCATAGAGGACATTTAGACTACAAATGCTAAGCATTTCTAAGGACTGGCTTAGAGTTTTCTTTCTGGATAAGGCCAGTCTTTGCTGAACTAAATAGCTCTCCGGAGACCTTGGGGCATGAGGCCCTGCCGAAGGAAGGAGACTCTACCTTAAAAGTGGCCCCATGAAGGATTATCATCTTGTCTGTCAACACTGGCACTATTGTTCACTAGCAATGTGCTCCAGCAACAAGGACTGGTTTTGTGCTGGCAGCTGGATGTCAGTTCTTCGTGACTAAATAGACTCTCCCAAGTACCAATCTGTAGAAAGGTAGACCTCAAGCTAAATTTGAGGAATATTTTTTTTTTCTCCCCCTTGCCTGGAATGATAGTGTAATGAATCATTTATTATTGGTTTAGAGTATGTTATTCCTTTATTGTCTTATTAAGAGATACTATCCTATATGCTATTAGCTTGTAAAATTATTACAATTCCGCCAGTGAACTTGTGTTAAATAAATTATTGGCAAGACGATCTCAGCTTCCAAACATTATTTGCCCTGAAACAAAAAAGTTGGGAATGTTACCTCTTCCTTTTCTCAAGTATACTTTTATTATTAAAACCCAAAGTTTATATTACATGCAAAAATACTGCCAACATATTTTACAAAATGATCGTAGCAATATTTACTTCCACCAAGAGTGTATGAGATTCACATTTCTCCTTATGTTGCTATTTTCCCCCTAGTTTTGTCATTCTAATGATTGTGCAGTCATATTCTACTTGAATTTGAACTTGCATTTTCCTGATATCTAATGATTTTGAGCACCTTTCATTGGCCATTTGGATCACTTATTTGGTGAAGGGTCTGTTCAATTCTTTTGTTTACTTCTAATAGTATCATCTGTGTTTTTCTTATATATTTATAGAAGGTCTTTATACATTCTGAATATAAATAAGTCTAATTTTGTCAATCTTGTTCCTTATCCTTTATACATGTTTGTGTGTCCTTTATAGATATTTTGCCTCCCCCCAAAGTTTATAAAGGTAATCTATATAACATACTAGAAACTTCATTGTTTTATCTTCTGCATTGAAGTCTAAAATCTGCCTGGATTTTATTGTTGTTGTTATAGTTATTGATTTGTTTAGTTATTAATCAAGATTCAGTTATTAATTATTTGTTTGATTTTTATTAGGCTATACAATCAAACTTGAACTATTTATTTCAAAGTCTATTTAGTTTGGTACCAGAGCCACTTCTTTTTGGTAGGATTGGACCATATGTTTGTTTGCCCAGCACCAAAGAGCTATGAAAAACACAGCTTTGGCTTCTGTTTCTGCTTGGCCTCTGGGCATCTTGCCCCTGACCTTAACTCTCATGATACTCTTTAGTTTAAATAATTAAGTCTTCTTTGGGTAAAGCACTGCTGTCTCAGCAATATACATTTCCCAAACACAAATGGACCTTGATTAAAAGTGTTGGGATACTTGATGTCCATAGAAATCAGAAAATGTGTCCAACAGCTCAGTATATGAATATCATGTGTGAAACAAAGTTTTTATTTACAATTTATTTATTTTTCTGATTTAACCCATTGAATTGAAATCTCCCAAGTTTGAAAAAAGCCTGAAAGTGTCCTTCATTACAACCTTACTACCAGTGATTGTATATTTTAAAAACATTCCGGAAAAGCAATAAGTAGGACAAAAATTATGAATTTAATACTATATTTTAAATAATTTTTATCATCTTAATGTGTTTTTTCTCCCAAAATTTATATTTTAAAATCCTAATCCCCAAAATTCATGGGAAAAGGAGGTGAAGCCTTTGGGAGGTGATTATGTCATGAGAGCTGAGGCCTCATGAATGACATTAGTGCCCAATAAAAGAAGCTCCAGAGGGGTCCCTTGCCTCTTCCATCATATGGGGACCCAGCAAGAAGGTGCCAGCTAGGAACCAGGAAGAGGGCCTTCAACAGAATGCAGCCATGTTGGGAAACTGATCTTGTACTTCTAGCTTCCAGAACTATGTGAAATAAAGTTATTTGTTATAGTAGCTTAAATGGCAAGAGACACTATTCTATTAAAAAAATTCTTCCAGTTGCTTCAGGAAAGCATCCATAGCAGTGATTCTCAAATTTGGTGAACAAAAGTATCACAGGCCATTCTTGTTCAAAATATAGTAAATTGTACCATCCCTCCCAAAATATTTGATTCAATAAATATGAGGAGTGAAGAAGATTAGAAATTAGAATTTAAGATATGTAACTGAGAATTCTGATGTCTTTACTTTTGGACTACAATTTAAATGGCCTACTAAATTTGGCATACTGGTTAGATACAAAGAAAAATCAGGTGAGAAAAATAGTAATGAGTCAGTAAATATCAAGGGCATTTCTGGAAAGTTAAATCAATGTGCTTCATATGCAAATTTTTAGTGTTTATCTAGTGGCATATTCACTATGCAAGAGAGCACACAACAAGCATTCAAAATTGCATGAACATTTTAGACAACAATATAGCTTTAATAACTTAAATATACTATATCTAGGGGCCTCACCTTGAAATCACCTCATTAGCATAAATTTAAGTATAACCAAATGGGGCTTATTATGAATAACAAAAGATATTCCTATCACCTCTATCACTCGGGAAATTCAGAGTTTTAGAGATCTTATGTCAGGAAATGGCAAATATAATAAAAGTTGCTCCTACCACTTTTAACAAGGTTAAAAGAGCTCTATGCCAAGAACTGGGCACAAAGACCAAATATATATATCATATCTTATTATATTACACATCATCACAACTGCCATAACAAAATGCCACCAATTGGGTGGCTTAGACAACAGATATAAGTTAATTTTCTCACAGTTTCGGAAGCTAGAAGTCTAAGACCAAGTTGAGGTCAGGGCTTGTTTCTTGTGAGACCTCTTCTACTGTGAAAGATTGCTTCTGTCTCTCTGTGTCCTTACATGACCTCTCTTCGGTGTGTGGGGAGAGAAATATCTTTATGTTTTGTCTTCTTCTTATAAGGGCACCTGGCCCAGCCGGTGTGGTTCAGTGGTTGAGCATCAACCCATGCACCAAGAGGTTGCCAGTTCAATTCCTGGTCAGGGCACATATCCAGGTTGTGGGCCTGATCCCCAGTGGGGAGGGGGGCATGCAGGAGGTGGTCAGTCAATGTTCTCTCTCATGGATGTTTCTATCTCTCCCTCTCCCTTTCTAAAATCAATCAATCAATCAATCAATCAATCAAACAATAAACATACCTGTATTATGTGGATTAGGGTCTGACCCTATGGCCTCACTTAACCTTAATTACCTTGTAAAAGGCCCTATCTCCAAATATAGTCAGTCACATTGGGTGTTCGAGCTTTAATATATACATTTGGAGAGGAACACATTGAGCCCAGAAAAGATGAAATTTCAGTCTCTGCACTATGGACATACCAGCTGTGGTGCAAATGGTCATGGTGCTCATGCCTGACAAGTGCTCTGTATGATTCCATACAAACCCTTTCTCACACACAATTTTTTCTATCATAGGATGGGTGGCATCTGAGTTACCCAGTACCCCAATAAGCAGTATCTATATTAAAATGCAGATGAAAAGGGGCTACACGCTAACCTGACAAGCTCAGGGAAGGCCTGTGTGGTGACCTTGCAAACTCAGAGACCTAAAGTAACCACAAAGAATGGTCTGAAATTAACTTTTTAACTAAAAGCAGTTTATGGCAGGTAGTCACATCCTGAGCTAGAATGTTCCCTGAAAAAGTCAATCTTTACCTTGTCTGAGACTGTCTATTGTTTTTTGCATGTATGATAACATACCTTTGGAATATCAAGGTAACTACCCTTTTTTTCAGACCCCTCAGGGAACAAACAATGCACCAGAGTAGAGACCAAAATCCATCTCACTGTTATTGTTATCATGTTAATTGTGGACTGGTAACTATTCTGTACTGACTTTTGTAAAAGAGATATGTGTCTATCATTTTACTTTCAATCCAATCCCAGAGGTTCCCCATTTTTCCATTCTGCTGCCTCCCTAATGTATCAACAATGGATTTCATGTAACCCATTTGCTTTTTCTCTTTTTATTGTAATGTGTAAAATAAGATGCATAATTGCCATTCTCCACAGGATTATCTCAATCCATTGAGATTTTGATTCTTTGCAGTTGTGGACAGCTCTACTCAAATAAACTCACAAAAATTCTTCACAAGTTTGAATGTTACCTATACTGACAAAAACAATGTGACATTGATACCTTTGAATTCAGTTGGTAGCCAACATCTTATTATATAAACCTCAGACAACAACCACTGTATTCCTTGCTTTTATCCATTTGACTATTTTAGATATCTCATATAAGTGAAATCATGAAATATTTTTCTTCTGTGATTGGCTTTTTTCATTTAGCATAATATCTTGTCTTCAAGTTTCATCTATTCTTTTTTGTATTACAGAATGGTCTTCATTTTTAAAGCTGAGTAATATTTCATTGTATGTGTCTATTACAATTTCTTTATACATTCATCAGTCAATGTACATTTAAATTGTTTCCACATCTTGTATATTCTAAATTATTCTGCAAAGAACTCATGAGTGGAACAGAGCAAAATGCATCCTCTCTCTGATGGCCTTCAGGCCAAAAGCTACTGCCATAGATATGTTCATTCAGTGGAAGAATTCTGCTTGAGGCTCAAGCATGTCCCTGGACAGCAAAGAGGTAGATCAATATGCACAAAGTAATAACTCCAGAACCAAACTCAGATCAGCAGGTGCCAACCAGGAACAAAAGGATTTAGAAATTCTGTGCCTTTCCTTGGACTCTTTTCAGTGTTTGGCTGTCTACAGACCCCATCTGTCTCTTGCTTCATTCGTCCTCCCTTCCCTGGATGTATAAGATGCCTGAATTTTGAACTCTCTTAAGATGGATTTGAGAATTAGTTCTCCTGTCTTCTGGAGCTTGACCTTCTGGATCAATAAAACTTTCCTTACACCTAATTTTTATGTATTGAATATTGGCCTTTCTTTCGAAGCATCAGGCACATGAACCTTGTATCTGTAACAGGAGTGCTAATATCTCTTCAAGATTTCGATTTCAATTATCTTAGATAAATTGCAAGAAGATTGATAGATTATATAGTAGCTCTACTTTTATTTGTATGTGTGTGTGTGTAACCCCCATAATGTTTTCTATTTCTGCTGCATCATTTTCCATTTGTTATTTCTTGTCTTTTTGATCATTGGAATCTTAACAGGTGTAAGATAACAACTCACTATGGGTTTAAGTGGCATTTTCCAGATGATTTAGTGATGTTGAGCATTTTTTTTTATATTCTTGTTGGCCATTTATTTATCTTCTTTTGATAAATGTATTGAAGTTTTTAACCCATTTTTAATAGGTTATTAGTAGTAGTAGTATTTTTGCTATTGAGTTGTAGAAGTTTGTTATATACTTTTGAGATTAACCCCTTTTTAGATAATGGTGTAAATATTTTCTTCCATTTCATAGCTTGCCTTTTTACTCTTTTAATTGTTTCCTTGCTGTGCACATGTTTGATGTAGTCTCATTTGTCCATTTTTGGTTTTGTTGTTTTCAATGCCATATCCAAAAAATCATTGCCAAAACCAATCGTGAATGTTTTTCCTCATGTGTGCTTATAGGAGTTATACAGTTTCAGGTCTCATGTTTAACTGTTCAATTCACTGTGAGTTGATTTTTGTGCATGATTTAAGATAAGGGTCCAGTTTTAGTCATTTGTATGTGGATATCCAATTTTTTTCTAAATCAGTTGTTGAAGAGACTCTCCTGCCTACACTGTATATTTTTTGGCATCATTCTTAAAGATCAGTTGAGAATTATATGCATGAATTTATTTATGGGCTCTCTGTTTTGTTCTCCTGAGATTATATAAATATATAAATAAATATAAACATACTATACACATACACACACACACACATTATTTTAATTACTGTACCTTTGTAATATATATTGAAATCAGGAAGTGTGATATTGAAATCGAGAAGTGTGATGCCTCCAGCTTAGTTCTTTCTTACAACCCATTTGGCTATTCATGGTTATTTGTGGTTCCATATTATTGCTGGAGGAAATAGGTTTCTTCCACAGTATTGCAGGAAATGCATTTCAGGGGTACATGCATAGGAGGGTTTATGTCTCTAGGTCTATTTTGTTCATAACCTTAGCTTGTTCATTATATTCCACCAATAAGTGAGATCATGTGATACTTGTCTTTCTCTGACTGGCTTATTTTGCTTAGCATAATACTCTCCAGGTCCCTCCATGTCGTCTCAAAGGATAAGAGATCCTTCTTTCTAACAGTGGAATTACTCCACTGTGTATATGTACCACAGCTTTTTTATCCACCCCTCTATTGATGGACATGTGGGCTGTTTCCAGATCAGTGCTGCTATGAACATAGGCGTACATATATTCTTTCTGATTGATGTTTCAAGCTTCTTAGGATATATTCCCAGAAGTGGATCACTGGTTCAAATGGCAATTCCATTTTTAATTTTTTGAGGAAATACCATACTGTTTTGCATAGTGGCTGTACCAGTCTGCATTCCCACCAGCAGTGCACTAGAGTTCCCTTGTCTCCACACCCTCACCAGCACTTGTTGTTTAATAATTTGTTGATGGCAGCCATTCTGAGAGGTGTGAGGTGATATCTCTTAGTTGTTTTAATTTGCCTCTCTCTGATGATTAGTGACTTGGAGCATTTTTCCATGTATCTTGGCCATTTGTATGTCCTATTTGGAGAGGTGTCTATTTAGATTCTCTCCCCATTTCTTAATTGAAATTTTTGTCTTCCTTTTGTTGAGTTGTATGAGTACTCTAGATATTTTGGAAATTAACCCCTTATCTGATGTATCATTGGCAATTATGCTCTCCCATGTAGTAGGTTCCCTTTGCATTTTGATGGTTGTTTCTTTTGCTGTGCAGAAGCTTTTTAGTTTGATTTAGTGCCATTTATTATTTTCTTTGTTTCTCTGGCCTTAGGCATTACATCAATTAAAATTTGGCTGCACATGATATCTTAAATTTTGTTGCCTACATTTTCTTCTGCCTAAATTTTTATGGATTTATGAGTCACATTGAAGTATTTTATTCATTCTAAGTTTATTTTTTGTGTATAGGGTAAGTTGGTGGTCTAGTTTCATTTTGTTTGCATCTAGCTGTCCAATTTTTCCAACACCATTTATTAAAGAGGTTGTCTTTATTCCATTGTATGCTATTGCAACTGCCCCTGACAATTGCAGCAGTGGATTTGGAGTGGAGGGACTCCCATAGCAGCAGCAAGTCCCAGGAGCTGAGGATCACCAACCCACAACAGCAGCAGAGGATTGGGAGCTAACAGCACCCCCTGGCAACAGAAACAGTAGAAGTAGCATAAACCAGGAGCTGATACTCACCCTCAGCAGCAGCAGCAGCAACTTATCAGGAGCTGAGCCCAACAAGGCAGAAGAGTACCCCAGCAGTGCACCAGCTAGACCCACACACCCCAGTGATGCACCAGCTGGATCAATGCAACCCAACAGCGACTATCACGACAGACCAACAGCAGCTGCCAGTTGTCAACCCTCCAGGACTCATAGCAAGGCAGGAAGTGCTATGCACCAAAACAGTTTGGGAGACACAGCGGCTTTATTTGATATACACCAACATGACTACACATCCCAACATCCTTC
This sequence comes from Molossus molossus, assembly GCF_014108415.1. Lineage (NCBI taxonomy): Eukaryota > Metazoa > Chordata > Mammalia > Chiroptera > Molossidae > Molossus > Molossus molossus. The sequence goes on along the minus strand of NW_023425366.1, from coordinate 21,849,717 downwards.
ACTGGGCCTAGAACTACCAGACTGCTAAAATGGTGAGACAATGAAACAACATCCAAGTGAAATAAAAGAAAGAATTGCCAGAAAAGGAACTACATAAATTGGAAGCAAGCAATTTGTCAGATAAAGAATTTAAAGCAATGATTTTAAGAGTGCTTAAACAATTTAGTGAGAACTACAAGCAACTTAACGAGAATTATAAAGAGTTCAGTGGGAACTACATCAGCATAAAAAAGAGGTAGAAGCTATGAATAAAAATCAAGTAGAATTAAAGAATGACATTATTGATATAAAAAAAAAATGCCTTAGAAGGTCTCAATAGATTAGAAGAAGCTGAAGACCGAATCAGCAAGTGAGAAGACAAGGGAGGAAAAAAAACACCCAAATAGAGCAGCAAATGGGGAGAAAAATTAAAAATTAGGAGGAGAGTTTAAGGGAGTTTTGGAACAAAACAAAATGTAACAACGGTCACATAATAGGGGTACTGGAAGGAGAAGAGTCAGAGAAAGGAATAGAGAACCTGTTTGAAGAAGTAATGACAGAAAACTCCCCTAATTTGGTGAAGGAAAACATAACCCAAGTTCAGGAAACACAGAGTCCCAAGCAAGATGAACCCAAAAATTTCCACAACTAGACACATCATTATTAAAATGGCAAACATTAAAGACAAAGAAAAAATTTTAACGGAAGCAAGAGAGAGACAGAAAGTTACCTACAAGGGAGCTACTATTAGACTGTCAGCTGATTTCTCAATAGAAATACTTCAGGCCAGAAGGGAGTGGCATGAAGTTTGCAAAGTAATAAAAGGCAAGGGTCTGAATCCAAGACTGCTCTATACAGCAAGGCCATCAATCAAAATCGAAGGTGAAATAAAGAGCCTTACAGACAAAAAAAGCTAAATAAATTTACTTACCACCAAACCAGCACTGCAAGAAATGATAAAAGGACTGTTGTAAGAAGAAGAAATAGAAAGAGATAGAGGAACACAGGCATAAAATTAAAATTACAACTAATAAGTATCTATCAATAATAACCTTAAATGGAATTTGAGGTGGGGTCAAGATGGCGGCGTAGGTAAACGCCGTATCGCATCCTCCCACAACCACATCAAAGTTACAACTAAACTACAGAACAACCATCATTCAAAACCGCCTGAAATCAAGCTGAATGGAAGTCCTACAACTACGGAATTTAAAAAGGCAGCTACAGCCCTGGCCGATTTGGCTCAGCGGTTAGAGCATTGGCCTGCGGTCCGGAGAGACCCGGGTTCGGTTCCCGCTAAGGGCATGTACCTCGGTTGCAGATTGTCCCTGGCCCTAGTTGGTCGTGCGGGTGGCGGCCACTCGATGTGTCCCTTCACGTCGATGTTTCTCTCTCTCTCTCTTCCTCTCTCTCCCTCCCACTCTATCTGTACAAAAAATGGAAAAATGTCCTTGGGTGAGGATTAAAAAAAATAATAATAATAAAATAAAAAAGCAGCTACATCCAGACTGGTAGGAGGGGCGGTGGCGCGAGGGGTGGCAGTGGCGGCGGCGGCGGCGGCAAGTCGGGCTGGTCCCACACCCAAGCGTGGTGGATAAAAATCAGGAGGCTCCCGCAGCTGGGAAGGTCCTTCCTGAGGACTGAGGGGTCCCCATACCACACCAGGTGCCCCCTCAGGGTTCCAGTGCCAGGAAGAGAAGTCCCCATAACTTCTGGCTGGAAAAACCAGTGGAAACTGAGGCTCAGGGAAGCTGACCTGGCTGGAGCCCCAGGCAGCTCTCTAAAGGGCCCGCGCACGAACTTATCGGACTCGCTCCCTCTGAGCTCGGAGGGGAGACAGCTCGAGGGGCGCCAGAGACACATAGGGAAGAACTGAGCTGTTTGGTACTGGAGCAAGGGCTGGAGAGGGGGCTTCCTCGGGGACAAACGTGCTGTAAGAGGCCTTTGTTCCTTTGGTGAGCCCTTCCCGGGGCCACAGACAGAAGCCATATCTGGGACTCCAGCAACCTGGCTCACACTGGTAGCCACGCCCTGCTGACTCCCTGAGGGCCCGCCCCGCCCCACACAATTTTCAAGCCCACTCAAGCTGTTGCCACTTGCTTAACCATAGGATTGGCCTGTCTTGGATCCTGCTTCAGGTTTTCCCTAAATTCTTTCAAACAAGCAACATCAGGTCTCAGCGAGCCCCATACCCCTCATTAAGTAATACACAGAAACAAACACAGAGAGGCAGCCAAAATGAGGATACAAAGAAACAGGTCCCAAATGAAAGAACAGAACAAAACCCCAATAAAAGAACTAAGCGAAAAGGAGATAAGCAACCTAACAGATACTGAGTTCAAAATACTGCTTATAAGGATGCTCAATGAACTTAGTGAGAACCTCAGTGAACTTAAGGAGGGCCTCAAGAGCATAAAAAAGGACCAGTTAGAAATCATGGATACACAGTTAGAATTGAAGGAGGCATTAACTGAAATAAAGAATAATTTACACAGCTTCAATAATAGAGTATGTAAATCCAAGGAGCAAATCATCGATTTGGAATATAAGGAAGCAAAAAATCCCCAATCAGAACAGCAAAAAGAAAAAAGAATCCAAAAAAATGAGGATAGTGTAAGGAGCCTCTGGGACAACTTCAAGCATGCCAACATTCGCATCTTGGGGGTGCCGGAAGGAGAAGAGAGAGAACAAGAAATCGAAAACCTGTTTGAAACAATAATGGCAGAAAACTTTCCTAACTTGGTGAAGGAAACAGACATACAAGTCCAGGAAGCACAGAGAGTCCCAAACAAGATGAACCCCAAGAGGCACACACCAAGACACGTCATCATCAAAATGCAAAAGGTTCAAGACAAAGAGAGAATCTTAAAAGCAGCAAGAGAAAGGCAGCTAGTTACCTACAAGGGAGTTCCCATTAGGCTGTCAGCTGATTTCTCAAAAGAAACTTTGCAGGCCAGAAGGGAGTGGCAAGAAATATTCAGAGTGATGAAAACCAAGAACCTACAACCAAAATTACTCTATCCTGCAAAGCTGTCATTTAGAATCGATGGACATATAAAAACTTTCCCAGACAAGAAAAAGTTAAAGGAGTTCACCACTACCAAACCGTTATTATATGGAATGATGAAGGGTCTTTTTGAAGAAAAAGATAAAATGTATGAACAAACAAAATGGCAATGAATACATATCTACCAACAATGGATTCTACAAACAAAATGAACAGGAAGAACAGAAACATTCTCATAGATACAGAGAATATTTTGTTGGTTGCCAGTTGGGAAGGGGGTTGGGGGAATGGGTGAAAAAGGTGAAGGGATTAAGAAGCACAAATTCATTGCTAGACTGACAAACCTCAAAGGGAAAGGGGTTGGGGGGGTGGGAAGAAATAAACCAAAGAACTTATATGCATAACCAATGGACATAGACAATAGTGTGGGAAAAGGTGGGAGGGGGGCGGGAGTGGGGAGTCGGGGGTCAATGGGGGAAAAATGTGGAACATCTGAAATACATTTTACATCCAACAATAAAGATTTGAAAAAATAATAATAGTAACCTTAAATGTAAATGGCTTAAGTGCTCCAATCAAAAGATATAGAGTAGATGCTTGAATAAGAAAACATGTCCCATATATGTGCTTTCTACAAGAGACCCACCTCACAGCAAAAGACTCACACAGGATGAAAGTAAAGAGATGGAAAAAAAAAAAAAAATCCAGACAAATGAAAAAAAAAAAAAAAAAGCTGGTGTAGCAATACTTATATTTACTAAGACAGACTTCAAAACAAGGGCCATAATAAGAGACAAAGAAGATCACTACATAATAAAAGGATCAATCCAACAAGAGGATATAACCCTGGTAAACATATAAACCCTGGATTTTGCTGTAAACATGTATTCAACACACATCAAATTTATAATTTTTTTTTCTTTATTGATTTTTAGAGAAAGAAGAAGGAAGAGGGAGAGAGAGAGAGAGAAACATCTATGAAAGAGAACATTGATTGGCCACTTCTTGCATGCCCCACACTGGGGATCAGGCCCACAACCTGGGCATATGCCCTGTCTAGGATTCAAACCAGCTACCTCTTGGTGCATAGGTCAGTGCTCAGCTACGGAGCCATACCAGCCAGGTGAGAAATTTTATAGTTTTTACCTTATTTTCTTTTTATACTATATTATGTATACTATTCAGATACTGGGATCTTTCACAGGAACAAGATAAAATACACAACACATACACAAATACACATAGACGTGTGTGCGCATGATATAATTTCTGGAGTTGGAATTGTATTCTTTCTTTACTCCAGAAAATTGCCATCGATATTCATGAGAATAACTGTAATATGAAAACTCATTTATTTGAGGATAGTTAACTTATATGCCAGAGTACTATATAGATTCTATTCTCAGAATTTAAAAATATGTGATATTAATGGAAAACATTAATAAACCATTTGGAAACTTTGTCGGAGCAAGTGTTTTATTGAAGAGGTGTTGTGGAGAGGGACTTGTTAAATGCCCATACTTGATAATTGTTCAATTGTGGTTTAAGGAGAAACACTTGAAATGTTAATTTGACATGTTAATTACGCGTCTGAAGTACAGGATAAGCAGGAAAAATGACAACTCTGAACAATGTCAAATATTGAAAAACCTACCTTAACTGCCCTCTGCTTTTTCCAGGACTTAATTTTGCTTAATTCCTGTAAGCAACCACACACTGTCAGAGACTTTACATTTTTCTACAAAGCCTAAATAATTTTTATTAAAATAGAAATTTAGCATGTGGATCTTAAGAACCAGAGAGTCACCATCTAACTCTTCTAAGTACATGTAAATGCATAATTTTTAAAACAAAATGTTCAATTCTCATGGCTGAATTTACAGAAAACGATACACTAGATCACAAAGAAATGAGTATTTTGGGAATCAAGAACTGCCCACCCTGATCTAAATCATCCGAATCTATACTTATGAGGTATGAAAAGAAAGGAAAACACCCCAAAAAAACAGTTTCTTGTCTCTTTATATTTCTTTAATCTTGCCATGTAATTTACATATCTTTTTATTATTATTATTATTGATTTTTAGAGAGAGAAAGGGAAAAGGAGAAAGATAGAAACATCGATGTGAGAGAGAGCCATCAATGGGCTGCCTCCTGTACGACCCCTACTAGGGATCGAGCCTGCAACCTGTACATGTGCCCTGACCAGGAATTGAACCAGTGCCCTCTTGTTGCGTGGGTCAGTGCTCAACCACTGAGCTACACCGGCTGGGCTCACTTGGATTTATTTATAATAGTGTTAAGATTTAACATTCATGTGATTAAATTGAAATATCTATTATTTAAAAATACAGTGTAGTGGAATACATCATGTAATAAATTAAAACTTACTGCAGTAAAGTCCTTTGTGCTCACATATCTTAAAAATCACACACTGAAAACAAAGCTTCGTCCTAGAACTAATTTTATATATGGGCCAAAGCCATATACATAAATAACATTTCCATCTGTTACAGGCTGGGAAAGTCGCTTGAGTTTAGCAATGACAATCCAGTTCCTTAGTACATTCTGAAATCTTCCTTTGATAGTCCTGCCCTGGGAAAGACACCCTGCCCTGGGAATTATCACTGTCATAGATTAATATTTACATAATGTATTGTTGAAATCACCCTATTATTGCCTGGCCGGTGTGGTTCAGCGGTTGAGTGTCGACCCATGCACCAAGAGGTTGCCAGTTTGATTCCTACTCAGAACACATGCCCAGGTTGTGGGTCGGATCCCCAGTGGATGGCATTCAAGAGGCGGCCAATCGAAGTTCTCTCTCATTGATGTTTCTATCTTCCTCTCCTTCTCCCTTCCTCTCTCTCTAAAATCAATAAAGAAAAAAAAAATCACCCTATTATTTTTGCCATAGCTATTACATCCATACACTTTTTTTTTTTTTATCCTCACCTGAGGACATTTTTCCATTTTTTGTTCAGGTGGAGTGGGAGGGAGAGAGAGGAACAGAGAGAGAGAGAAAAACATCATTGTGAAAGGAACACATTGAGTGGCTGTCACCCGCACAACCGACCAGGGCCGGGGACAAACTGCAACCGAGGTACGCGCCCTTAGCGGGAACCGAACCCGGGTCTCTCAGGACTGCAGGCCGACACTCTAACCGCTGAGCCAAACCGGTCAGGGCTACATCCATACACTTTTAATTCAGAATATCATCTGATAATTTAAGTAGTATAGGAATCATCAAACCACAGAAAGAGAGAATAAAGAAAAATAAAGTCAGAATCTGTTGAAACACCACAGAATAAAACGAAAGTAATTCAATACAGATATCAGCACTGTGGATTTCCCTGGAAATCTAAGAAAATTTTCTTTCCTCCGGAGAGGTCAGTTTGCAGTATTCTCCTACCTCTCCAGTTCCATATTGCCTGGAGCAGAGAAGGGACAGGAGGTGACAGGTACTCTGTGGCCTGTTTCTACCTTATGGCTTCTCCACTGTCAGGCAAACTGGCTCCAGTGGAATTAACATAGGTCTTTCATTGTGCAAGGGGCAGGGTCATTTCAAGTATAGTGTTTAATCAAATGAACAAATATTAAGTAGGGATGTTCAAAGAAGTGAGTTAAGCTTAGATAAATAAAATTATTGTAAACGATACTTTGCAAAATTATTGGACTTTATTATGAGCAAATATTTTAAATTGCATAGTATGATTTACATGTATGGCTTTGTTTGTGAAAAGAACCTTTATCTTATTATTGCTATTTAATTATATTCACTAAATTTATGTAACAGAATAAACTATTTTTATTATTTTGAAATAGTCCAAAATATATGTTTATTTCAATGAGCCTGATTCATTGATACATTAGAAGGCATATCAAACATAACATATATAAAAACATTTAAGTCATAAATCAGCAAATTATTTGATTATTTCCTTGGATGAAGTATATTGTTATTATTATTTGCTATAAATAGAAGTCAAAATACATTATTTTTAGAATAGGATAAGAATTTGCAGGCTAAAATAACCCAGTTCCAAAGGAAATTCTAATTTAACTATATAAAAAATTGAAGTAATTAAGAGTAGTTGAAATAAAAATATCCTTGAACCTTTATGTCTCCAGACTATACTGAAGAATGTCTTAATCTTATATGTGTTGACTCATTTCCTGCTGTAATAAAACCACCAGGTTTCCTTATGAGAAATATAAATACATAAATATATGTATATATTCTCCTGCAGTGAGAGATGCTGATGTGATGAGTGTTTTCTCCTAATTCTTCCTACAGCAGAGGTCTCCCTGGGTTCCAAAGTTATTTCTTCTTTATGCTTTATTGTTCAGGTTAAGCCCTTTCTTATTTTGATTAGTTGATAATAATGATCAATTTATTGAACAAATTAAGACGTTGTCATACCTAATGAATTTCTTTGATTTTATTAGGAAGAAAAATACACAGGAACAAGAGTGATACAACTGAGTTAATCATTCATAGCCTACCTTGGAGTGTGAACAGATGTTTTAATTAAATTCGACTGTGAGATAAATTATCCCTTGGTGTGACTTAATAAATAGCCATTGGTACAATAAATTACAATACAAATATTTACTTGACCATATTGCTTTACTTGTTTATTGCAATGAAGATTGCACTTGCTTCAGTGGCTTTCTTTATAAGCTTTGTGTAAGGAAAGATAGGCTATTTTTCTTCTTCTCTTAACAATGTGCTTTTCTATTTATCACCTTCTTAGAAAGTCTGTGATTGTCTGCTTTATCATCCATTTATTTTCACTCAGTAAATGCTCAGTTATCTTTCTGAGGTGAATGGAAAAACAAAAGAGACCACGAATGCTAACAATTTTTCTGGAAATTTTATACAAGAAATAGTTCTTCCTAAGTCTTTATTTTAATTTAGATTTTTATAGCATTGAAATGTTTGCAGAAAACTTTCATTGGTTGTGTTAGGGCTTGTGTGTGGCAGAGGTGGGTCTGTTGGTCAAAGTTTTCTTTTTAAAATACTTATCCAGTGATATGTAAATTTTGATAGCACTAATGAAAAAATGTATTTAGGATTAATTTTTTCTATGTAACAATTTTAAAAAATCATAAAATCTATTTAAGTTCTGTAATTACATAAAATTAATAGGGATAATTTACCAGCGGTTCTCTGGGAAAATTCCAGAGTTAATGTTTGTCTATAAAACAAAGAATGACTTTAAATTAGAAGGAAGTTTTGCTTAGTTTGAAAGAGAGTTTAGGAGCACTGTACATGTATCTGATGTATTTCATATGCCTCTTTAATCTTGGCTAAAGACATACACATTTTATGTCAGTGTTCAGGTAGTTTCTCTTTTATATTTATTTATTTTTTACCCATACTTCTTTTGTACATATCATTAATTATTTGTGGCTTGCTTTGTAAAAATATGTTTCCGAAAGTTTTAGAGATTGCTTTAATTTTTTTACATTTAAAAGAAAACCCAGAATATTCCAGACATGGATTTCAAGGGTGGGAAGGATTTGTGAGAATTTTTGCGTGGTATATAATAACTTGAACAAGGCTTACTTTATTACTTTAAAATGTTTCCAACATAAAATAACAATATTAATATCACTATTTATTTTTTATATTTCACATAAATTTATCAAAATTATCTTTTCATTTTTTACTTTTTTATTATATAATTTATTTTCAAAACATGACATTACATCTTTTGAGTTATAATCTTTATGCAAATACAATTAAATTCAATCATTTAAAAATATTAAAATAATCAAAATGTTTAACAGTGAGTTTGTTATAGGTTGGAAAAATTACACAGTGTGTACTTATTTTGTTTAGTTAGGAAGATAATAGCATAGCAGATGCTTATAAATGCATGTTTTCCATTTTCTATCAGAATTGTATTCCTGAACACTGAGTAGTCCCCAACTTGGATGTTTGCATGTAGGAAAGTGATTTCAGAGGGCTATCTCAACCAACACTTGGAGGTGGTATGAAAGAAACAGAGTTGAACAGAAGGAAAGTTATACTGTGATGCAGTTGCATCCAAGGTCTCAGTTCAGGCTAAGGGAGCAGCAGAGCTAGGATGGCACTGAAATATTCTTCCATCCTAGGGTAAGCGGGGAGAGATTCACACCACATCTCCACATCATCCAGTTGTTGGATTCCAACTGGCCTGGGAATCTTGTCTTATAAAATCTCTTAAGAGCTAAGGCCTTTTGTGTACTTTATGTATAATTTCTTTAAATTGTTGTAATAATATTGTTATAGATGTGGTAATACTTTGTAAATGCTGTGATGAAATAAATAGCTCACCCTTTTCAGAAATTCCTTAATGTTGCTTATACACCAGATACTACTATCCTGATGAACATGTCCTTCAAATTTAACGTAGAAAATGTATATTAATCAAAGTGAATATGAATGTATTTTATAAAATAAAAGTTTCAGTAGTAAAGACTATCTTTTACCCTCTTGCCTCTTTGCAAATAGAGCTTTGTTAAGTTTTAAATGAGTAATATATTTTCTCTGATTGAAAAGTTACACATGGGCTTCTCTTGAGAAACAGCGCAATATTTCAAACTCTGATGCTCACGCTACTTTCTCAGAAAGAACATTTTGCATGTTATTCTAATTTTCTAGTATTTTATTTTTCAGAGGTAGGAATAGGAAGCAAAACTACAGGAGGCTTTCACAGTTACATGATTTGACAAAATGTTTAATATATGAGAATACAAACAAAGAGTAAATAGGTGAAGCAAAATTTTAGACTTTCATAGATACAATATCGCTAATTATGTAAAACTTTGGTAAAAAAGAGTTCCGTAGGTTTGAAATCCATAATTAATTTTCTGAAAAGGGATGATTTTTTGCTTAGAGTGTTCAATAGAACCTCCCGTAGCGTAGTGTTGGCAGAGTTGCTATTGTCCCACGTCACGGTATCGCCCATCAGAAGTGAGTGATTATAAGTGATGAGCTCCAAAAATATGTGTTAATCAGTTTAAGCATCTGTTGGTAGCCTAGCTGTAGTAATGCTGCAATAAAAAAAATATTACTCATAATTTTGCAGCTCAAGGACATTCAGCAGGTTTCTTTACCTAGACATGGATTCTTTCAAGGGCCTGATCCTACATATTTACCACAAAATGCTGGATCAAATTCTTACCACAAACACCAATGCATTCATTGGGTTAGATTAAGTAAGTAAATTGAAATTCATTCAAGAGATACGATGCATTAGTCAGAACTTTTTGTGTATGTCAGAAAATTGGTTCTAAATTCAAAACTAATTTTGGATTTTTATAAAGAGAGAATATATGGATTCTGCCCCAAGAGAAAATTCTTTCAAATTAGTGATTATATCCACACTGGTTTAGTTTGATATTAAAATTTGAAAATTTGACCTTTCTTTCGTGTGTGATTAGATGGTCTCAAACATACATTGTAAACTTAAAATCTAGGGATTTTATTAATATTTGTATGTGGTATCTGAAGGGAAAAAATGTCCTGGTCAAAAAGATAGAATAGGCTCATAATTTATTGAATAAACATTTTTTTGAATCAAGAAAGAGAAATGCATTTACTAATGGAAATACCATAAGTTATCTTTCAACGTTTGCACTACAACAGTTACCATGCCCAGATTTCAATCTCAGTTTGCTTATGTAACTCTTCCCACATGGCAAAACTTTTTTTCTTTGCTATTTCCAAATAAACATATTTTTGTTAAGATCTTTGAATGCCCAAAGGCATTTTTAAAATTTCATCACCATAGAAACAAAACATTTCTGTGGTTGAAATATTTTTATCTTGGTTTGTTTGTATATAAAGGCTAGAATCTAATTTTAAATCATACTAAATGCTTGGAATTTGACCTCATTTTTCTGCATTTATAGTTATATCTATAGATGATAGATAGATTGATTGATTGTAGACAAATAGATATTCTGTTAAAAGAATTTTAATAGAATGGCATGCTATTTGTTTTGACATCAACATGTAAAGATAAGCTTTAATTCCTTAAAAGCAGACACTGTTTAGTGTTGCTTGTTGCTCTTTGTTGATTACATAGTAAAGTGCCTGATACATCATAGACAGTGATTAAATGTTAGGTTAAATAATAGTATTTTTGAATTAGATTACTCTCTCCCCTCGGAGTTTTTATACATATCAGGAGAATACAATGTAAAATTAAGTGAGGCACATATAAACAAAAAATGCTTTGAAAAATCACTGCACATATATAACACCTAACATATGAATTGGTGCAGAGTGTGCCCATTGATCTGTGCTTTGGCCATTGTAGTTAGAAATGTGGTAAATATCGTCTATCTTAAATATGTCTTCCTCAAAGGAAAGAGACAGAGTTTCTCAAAGGCTGTTTGAATTTGTTTTAACATCTTACTTATTCTATATTTAATAACTATGTTGAGTAAAACCTTTGACAACTATTCATTTTTATGATTATATTAGAGTCATTTTACCTTTTACATTTTATCTAGTCACTTCATGAAGACATACATTTCTACATTTTAGATATGAGGTTGGAAATTGTAGAAGAAAAGTATATAAAATGTATTGATAGGAAGTAAACTACTTTTGGGTAACATGAACTTTGTGAAATGTAGAAAAAGCAAACCCAAAATGTGTGAAGTAAATAACGTTAATGCTTTGTATGGCATTGCTACAAACTTCTAATATCTGATAATTAATAAAAATATATAGGGAAGAAAGACTGGACATTTCTGAATTAAAAATGTTCAAATTGCATTCAGTAAAATTAATTTAGACCAAGGCATTTAGTTCAGAGTGGAGAGACCAGAGATAAGAGATTGAAAATGTCTCTAGTAAGGATTCTATTCATTTGTGGTTACCAAATTTACCCAGGAGCATAGTTAAAATTTTGTACATTTTGACAAGTTGCTTGTTACTTTTAATCACATCTCTCTAATGGCATCTTTACATAAAACATGTCATGTTCCTGAACATTTTTAGCACATAATTACACTAGATTATCATATATTTTTTTTTAAATCAGAGCTGAAATAGGCTTATTAGTAAAATAGTAAAAATGTATATTGAAAAACTAGCTAACTGAATAACCTAAGGAAAGTAAAAGGAAATGGAAACGCCTTTGTTTTCTCTCCTATCACATGCTTGTTCGCAGTTGCGTGACCGATGCAGCAGAGGAGTCCCTAATTCCCCATTTAATCAGAGATCCTAGAAAACACATCCTAAAGAAACAAAACCCAGCATCATAGGACTGATTTATTCTGTCTTGCAAGATAAAAACCAATTTTGCATTTGGTACTGGCCAATGAAGCCTTGATCTGTGCTTATTTGCAAGATGTCAATCTACATTTTTAATTTAACTACTTAAAAGCAAAGAGATCCAAAGAAAACTGGCTTTTACTTTGGACTCACTATGTAAAGAATGCAAGTTTTAACAGATTAGCTGTTAAGAAAATCAAGTAAAAGAAAATCAAGATTGTCTACGAATATATCTCTGATTCAAAAGTCAAAGAATCTGGGCTCATGGGAATTTTGAAAACATTATTTAAAAGGTGAGTTTGGCCTGGGTTTACTTTATGGACAGATCTCCAGGTTATACATGTGATGTAGGTTGAGAGCAAGCAATATCTTCTTTTTATCAGTTGGACAACTAAGACATCGCATGGTAAATTATTTCCTGGAAGTCACTTGATTTATACAAGAATCTCTAAATCTCCACTACTAGGGAGGAAGGTGGAATTCACCTTTTTTCCCTGCCTCACTGTTGGAGCTCAGACATCTAATCGCACCGCGTCCTCTACCCTCAGACTGGTATTACACCACTGGCCCTCCTAGTTCTCAGGCCTTCGGACTCAAACTGGCTGTCCTGGGTCTGCAGTTTGCAGGCAGGATATCCTCCGGCTTGACAGCTTCCATAATCACGTGAGCTCATTTCTCATAATCAGTCAACCTTTACATCTGGAGAACTCCAACTTATACAATATCTATGAAACTAAAACTAAACACTGTGTAAATATTTTCAATCTCTCTCTCTTTTTTTTAAGAATAATGAATTTACAGTTATAAGTAGAGCATACTTATTTCTTTAACAAAGATTTTCAACTCTATTTGAAACCACTGCATATTCTTTAAAAAGTACTTTTTTTTAAAAAACTAATAAATGATACACTAATAAAAGTTCTACTAGGCAATATTGGAAGCATACATCGACATAATTATTCTGTAACTAAAGGAAGTCAGAAGTTATTTTCAGAACCTTCAAAGAGAGAAGTATTTATAAAGAAAAATAATGCATAAAGACAGGCAAAATATAAATATACCTCACATATTCAACACTTCCAATGTTATCATATACTGAGGGACTTTACATATCAGAACACAAAATTTTATGCTGGGGATTCATTTCTTCAAATACATATTCTTGTTGTTTTCTTCTTTTGAAGGTCGGAGGTTGAGGAAAAGAAGAAATATGCTGACTACCAGTGTGGTCATGATTGCTTATCCTTGTGTTCTATGGATCAATCTTTTCCTTAAAATTGTACATTTTAGGCAAATCAGCTCTTTAATATTATAATGTGAAATTGTTATTTCTCTGCTAGAAATCTTGGCTTGGTAAATACATTGGCCACCTTTCAAAGAGTTTCTCCAATACTTTCAGCTTCGTCTGTCTTCGTAGCTCAGCCCTTGCTCTACCCACTCCAGGTCCTACATCGGTCTCACAAGGAGCCTTGATCCCCCAGGCACTTCCGGGCTCAATTGAAAGGATGTGGAGCAGGGTATAAGATTTGGCTTTCTGGCAACTGCCAAGTGGTTCAGCTGATGCAATCCCAGAATAGTAGAGTATTAACTTCTTCGTGGGACCCTTTGACTAATGTGGCACTGAGGTTAAGAAGAAACAAGCAAATGAACGATCTCTTTTCCTCTCTCTGCAGGAACTATTTAAATCACGGTTTTTCAATGTAGCCTGTCTTAGCTATTCTAGGAGCTAAGCAGATGATAGTGCCAAGCAATTGTCTGTGTCTCTTCAAGGCTAAACATTTCTCATCATTAGAGTTGAGTAATAACATCAAGAATCACACCCTGGCCAGTGTGGCTCAATGGTTGAGCATCGACCCATGCACCAAGAGGTTGCCAGTTCGATTCCTGGTCAGAACACATGCCCATTTGTGGGCCCGAACCCCAGTGGGGGTCATATAAGAGGCAGCCAATCACTGTTCTCTCTCATCAATATTTCTCTCTCTCTCCCTTCTTCTCTTTCTAAAATCAATAAAAATGAACACATGGGACTACATCAAATGAGAAACCTTCTGCACAACAATAGAAACAACCATCAAAATGGAAAGGGAACCCACTATATGGGAGAGCATAATTGCCAATGATACCTCAGATAAGGGGTTAATTTTCAAAATATATAGAGTACTCACACAACTCAACAAAAAGAAGACAAAGAACCCAATTAAAAAATGGGCAGAAGACCTAAAGAGACACCTCTCCAAAGAGGACATACAAATGATCAAGAGACACATGAAAAAATGCTCAACATCACTAATCATCAGAGAGATGCAAATTAAAACAACAATGAGGTATCACCTCACACCTGTCAGAATGGCCGCCATCAACAAATCATCAAACAACAAGTACTGGCACTGCTGGTGGGAATGCAGACTGGTGCAGCCACTATGGAAAACAGTATGGTGATGCCTCAAAAAAATAAAAATTGAACTTCCATTTGACCCAGTGATCCCACTCCTAGGAATATACCTTAAGAAGCCTGAAACACCAATCAGAAATAATGTATGTACCCCTATGTTCATAGCAGCATTATTTACAATAGCTAATATCTGGAAACAACCCAAGTGTTCATCAGTAGACGATTGGATACAAAAGATGTGTTATATATACAAGATGAAATGCTACTCAGTTGTAAGAAAGAAAGATCTCTTATCCTTTGAGAAGACATGGAGGGACCTGGAAAGTATTAACAAACCAAGCCGAGAAAGATAAATATCACATGATCTCACTTATTTCTGGAATATAATGAACTAAACAAACTAATGAACAAAATAGACCCAGAGTCATAGAAGTAGGGTACAGACTGACAATCCTCAGAAGGAGGGGAAGGGATAAACCACAGAACTTATATGCATGTATGCATAACTGACGGACATAGAAAACAAAGCTGGGGACAGGGTGGAAGGGGATGGGGAGGAGGGTGTCAATGGGGGGGAAAAGGAGAAACATCTGTAATAAAAATAAATTAATTTTAAAAAGTGAAAAAAAATAACATCAATAAAGAACAAAATTTAAAATAAATAGTCATATATTTATTCATATGTATTGAACACCTATGAGTGTCAGACACAGTGCTAGATATTGAGGCACAAATATTAATGAGATGATACCATGAGACACCATGAGACACCATGCCTCAAGACTACTGTTATGTATTTATCTAAGTACAAACAATGGCACTGATTTTTACCTAAATTTCATTTTATATTCAATCAAAATCAAGTGCACAATTTAGTAACTGAGGGTATCCTATGAATACTTACTTGGTAACATTACTTTGAATCCACTCAAACACATATAAAGTAGGTTGGAGTTTTTTATGTTTAGAGATTGAGAAATTTAGGACCCAGGAATGTTGCTAGTTGTCACAGGTTCCACAGAAAGAAGCAAAGCATGCAGATCTGTCGGACCATAAACTCAACCTGTCTCTAGAACAACTTCCTTCTTTTTACCCTACTCATGATATTCCCACCGAGAATGTCTGCTGAACAGTGAGTGTCAGAGCAGCCTCGCCCCTCTGTCAGCTGCAACTGGGATAGAGCTCACTTGATACTTGAATGGACGTAGTACAGTGCTTAAGACCATACTTCATCTTTGGGATTTGACGTATATAAAATCAAATTCTTGTGATATTTTCTTGAACAAATTCCTAACTTTATCAACTGCAGTGGACTAAACTCTAAATTTGTAACATTCTCTTTATAAGATTTTTTTATTTATCTATTTTACAAACTTTTTTTACTCCCTCCTGCATCCCAGTGTGTGTGTGTGTGTGTGTGTGTGTGTGTGTGTGTGTTGACACCAGGAATGCAGAAATTAGCAAAGCATATAAAGTTCCTGACCTCATGAACCTCATATCATAAGGGATAGATAGATGATAGTAATAAACTAGTAAAAATGTAATGTAGCTGCAGGAAATATTAAGAATATAAACTAAGGAAAAGTAGAATAAAGGATACAAAATGAAAAGCTGGGGATGTTTTAGCCAGGGCAGTCAGGGACTGAAGGAAGAGGACTGTATGGTCATATGTGGAAAAAACATTTTAGGTAGAGAGAACACCAAATACCACAGTCTTAAGGCATGTTGCTGGTGCTCGAGAGGTGCCAGGCACGCAATCATTTGAGACTTTTAGAGCATCTTGTTTTATAATAAATGGGAGAGAAGCCACTGGAAACCTCTGAATAGAAGGAGTCAGACAGACAAGGACAAACATTGTATAATATCATTGATATGTGGAATATAAAAAATCCAAATTCATAAAAACAGAGAGTAGAATGGTAGCTACCAGGCCCTTGTGGGTGGGGTAATTGGGAAGATGTCCTTTAAGGGTATAAATTTGCCACCAGAAGATTAATAACTCCTGGAAAGCTGATCTGCAGCACAGTGATCATAGTCAGCAGCAACTGTATTATAAGCATAAAAGTAGCCAAGAGACAAAATGTTAAATGTTTTCGCCACAGAAAAATAAGTATGTGCCATCAGCTAAAGCTAAGATGGTAATCATATTGCAATATATAAATGTATCAAATCAACACATTGTACACCTTCAACTTACACCATGTTATACATCAATTATATATCCATTAAAAGTATTCTACCATACCTCTAAAGGACTGGTCTGGCTGTTGTTATGGAGAATAGATTATAGAGGGGGGATTTGAGGAGGAAACAGTGATCAAGATGGTAGTAAATTGTAGAGGTTATAGTTGTTCTGGAGATTATGGAGAGTAAGGGACAAAAAGCACTTGACCATTGTAGATGCTAAAATGTATCCACTGCCACACTGTGACCGCTCTGGCTCCTGGGTCTAAAGTGACTTCTTAGGTCCTTCATCTGTGTATGTCTGTTAGATTTTGTCATTAGTGTTGTTCTCTTTTTCCACCAGTTTTCTCTCTCTGCTATTCTCCTTCTCTATGCACTCTTCCTTTCTATTTTCTTCATGTTCTTATCTTTTTGTCAGTTCATTGGTATGGACTATTGATTGCCCCCCAAACTTCTATTATATTTTCTAACGGAAACAAAGTTTTCCAGTGCTGCAAGGAATAGTTTTTTTTTTTTTTTCTTTTTTTTTTTCTTTTTTTTTTTCAGAATTTTCTAAGCCTACAAACATAATAGAAGCTAAACGTATTACTTTTTATTTCCACTTTAAAAGAGTACTCAGAACTGTCCTGGACCTGCAGCTTCATATCCTCCAAGTTCTGTTGAATCAGGACAACTTTTGTAGTGATATCTGTGGTTTTGGTAGACAAGATGACACAATTGAGACATGAGGACATGGGTACTCACAGTGGACAGGGATCCTTGTGGGAGACAATCATTTTTGAAATTCAGCTGGAACAGTAGAAAAAGAATCAGAGAATGAAGAAACATCAAAGCTATGTAGGAATTCAAAACACCGAACACAAGCTATTTGATGTCAAAAAATGTTCAGCAAGAGGAATAGAAGATTGTTTCCAAAATTTTGATTGTATGACTAAGTGGGGTGTCACTAAATAGAAAAAACAACAGTTTTCGGGGGCCCCATCACTACTTTCTCTTTTTATTCGTAGAATCCGAAGCACCTTTCTCCCATATCACTCAAGAATTGCTGCTTCCCTTGTCTTCTCCATGGAGATTTCACTTCTTTGGGAATCGCTTCTTTGATTTGCAAGGCCCCTCTTTTATACGCTATCATAGCACCTGTAATTTTCCTTTGCACAGCACTTCCAACTTTTAGTGCAATTATATTTTTAGTATCTATACTCTCTTGTAAACTGAGATTCTATCAGGGGGATTCTTGCAACTATGCAACTATGCTATTTATAATCTTATAATTTTGTCAGCAGTTAGTAGACACTTAATTCTATGGCTTGGCTGGAGTGGCTCAGTGGTTGAGCATCGACCCGTTCACCAAGAGACCACCAGTTCGATTCCTGGTCAAGGTATATGCCCAGGTTGTGGGCCAAATCCCCAATGAGAGGCATGCAGGAGGTAGCCAATTGATGATCTTTCTCATTGATGTTTCTATCTCTCTCTCTCTCTTCCCCTTACTCTCTCTAAAATCAATAAAGAAAAAAAAATTTTTTAAAGCTGAGTTTATTTTAAAAAATATTCTATGAATGCCCACTTGGAGTTGTCCAGTAGATTTCCTGTAGTCACATCATGATTATCACAAGTACCTTATCTCCATTTGTGCAGTGGCCCTCAGTTAAGTACTGGCAAACCGTTCAGACCAGCCTCTGTTCTCTAACATACTTGTGTAAAAAACACCCCTAAATCAAGTGTGGTAAAGACTTATACAATTTGTAACAAGCACCTGTCACAGAGTCCAGGCAAAATATCAGGGTTCATTGAATATGTATTGAATGATGGAATAGATAAAACAATATCTACTTGCCTCAAACTTCTGTTTGTAGTGTATAGGGTCTCTCAGATTTTCTCAGTGCCCTCTGAACAAAGCAGCACTCCTGAGCCAGGTGGACTCACATAATACACCTTCTCAGCCCCTCTGGAGACTTAGCTACTCTTCTATGGGTTCAAGTCAGAGGATCAACTGAGAATGGACACTTGCATTTTTTAGCTGTAAATATACAACTTTGTTTGCACAGTGTAAATGTTCAATTGAGGACTGCAGAACTCACAAGACAGATGTATACAGAGTTTATAACATTTTAATGTGTTTTTCAAATGCATATATTTACATTTTAATAATTATCTAAAATTAACATAGGTTTATTCTAGAATAAGAAAGAGCACCCACAAAGACTTGCCAATGTGTGACTGCATTTGGCATTTACAATCTCTTTGTTGCCGGTAGTATGTTAACTGTAGAAAGCTACTTGGAAAAAAACCCTGGAAGTTGGCAGACTTCATATTACTTAAGGCAAGTAAGAGCTATTAAAGGAAGAGGTCATCAATCAGAATCTGGAAAAAATAAACAAAAACAAATTATTTCTGCTAAATAAGAATGACCTGGGCTTATAAATCAGTCTCTTTGAACAAAGCAAAACTTTGATTCCATATAGAGATTTTAGAAGTGTTGAGTTCAAAGACAGATAGTCTTTCAGAAGCAGATTTGGGGTTGGTTGATCTTAGCAAACAGGATGTTACTGGAGAGAGGCTGTGGCCCATGGGCTGCTGTTTAGAAGTATGTCCTTGTCACTTAATTAGCTAGATTTCAGAGGTGTATGTTCAAAGCTGTCACTGATAAATCAAAATGGGTTTGTTACCAGGTCTGGTGGTTAGTTGTTTCTATGAGTAATGAATAATCAGTCATTCGTATTCTTTTTTTTTTTTATTAATTAATTTTTGTTACAGATGTTTCTCTTTTTCCCCCCACTGATTCCCCTCCCCTTACCTCCCTGACCTTTCCCCAGTTTGTTGTCCATCTCCACTGTTCATGAATACATGCATATAAGTTCTGTGGTTCATCTCTTCCCCACCACCCCCCTATTTAGGGGACTGTCAGTCTGTATCCCATTTCAGTGTCTCTGGGACTACTCCCTTCCTCAGACTGTTATGTTCATTATATTCCACAAATAAGTGAGATCGTATGAAACTTGTCTTTCTCTGTTTGGCTTGTTTCACTTAGGATGATACTTTCCAGGTCACTCCATGTAGTCTCAAAGGATAACAGGTATTTCTTTCTTACAGCTGTGTAGTACTCCATTGTGTATATGTACCACAGCTTTTTTATCAATTCGTCTACTGATGGACACTTGGGCTGTTTCCAGATCTTAGCGATTGTAAATAGTGCTGATACAAACATGGGGGTACAAATATTCTTTCTGATTGGTGTTTCAGGCTTCTTAGGGTATATTCCTAGGAGCGGGATCACTGGCTCAAATGGAAGTTCAATTTTTAATTTTTTGAGGTAACACCATATTGTTTTCCATAGAGGCTGCACCAGTCTGCATTCACACCAGCAGTGTACTAGAGTCCCCTTTTCTCCACACCCTCGCCAACACTTGTTTGATGATTTGTTGATGGAGGCCATTCTGACAGGTGTGAGGTGATACCTTATTGTTGTTTTAATTTGCATCTCTCTGATGATTAGTGATGATGAGCATTTCTTCATATGTTTCTTAGCCATTTGTATGTCCTGTTTGGAGAGGTGACTATTCAGTTCCTCTGCCCATTTTTTATTGGATTCTTTGTCTTCCTTTTGTGGAGTTGTATGAGCACTCTATATGTATTGGAAATTAACCCCTTATCTGATATATCATTGGCAATTATGCTCTCCCATACAGTGGGTAGCTTTTCCGTTTTGATGATTGTGTCTTTCACTGTGCAGAAGCTTTAGAGTTTGATGTAGTCCCATTTGCTCATTTTCTCCTTTGTTTCTATTGCCTTAGGTGATGTATCAGTAAAAATTCTGCTGTGTATGATGTCTGAAATTTTGTTACCTACAGTCTCCTCTAGGATTTTTATGGATTCATGAGTTACATTTAAGTCTTTTATCCATTTTGAGTTGATTCTTGTGTAGGGTGTAAGTTGATGGTCTAGTTTCATTTTTCTGCAAATAGCTGTCCAATTTTCCCAGCACCATTTATTAAAGAGGCTGTCCTTACTCCACTGTATGCTCTTGTCACCTTTGTCAAATACTAATTGAGCATATTGCCTTGGGTCCATTTCTGGGTTCTCTGTTCTGTTCCACTGGTCTATATGCCTGTTCTTGTGCCAGTACCAGGCTGTTTTGATTACAGTGGCTTTGTAGTATAACCTGAAATCTGGTATTGTGATCCCTCCAACTTTGTTCTTCCTTTTCAAGATTTCTGTGGCTATTCGAGGCCTTTTTTTGTTCCATATGAACTTTTGAAATAATTGTTCTAATTCTGTGAAGTATGCCGTTGGTATTTTGATGGGAATCGCGTTGAATCTATATATTGCTTTGGGTAATATGGACATTTTAATGATGTTAATTCTCCCAATCCATGAACAGGGTATGTGCTTCCACTTTTTTATATCTTCCTCTATTTCTTTTTTCAATGACCTGTAGTTTTCTATGAATAGGTCCTTTATTTCTTTGGTTAAGTTTATTCCTAGGTATATTAATTTTTTGCCGCAATGGTAAATGAGATTTTTTACTTAGTTTCTCTTTCTGTGAGTTCATCATTGGTGTATAAGAATGCCATCGATTTCTTGACGTTAATTTTGTATCCTGCTACTTTGCCAAATTCATTTATTAAGTCTAGTAAACTTTTGATGGAGTCTTCGGGGTTTTCTATGTATAGTATCATGTCATCTGCAAATAATGACAATTTCACTTCCTCCTTTCCAATTTGGATCTCTTTTATTTTTTCTTCCTGTCTGATTGCTGTGGCTTAGACTTCCAGTACTATGTTAAATAGGAGTGGCGAAAGTGGGCATCCTTGCCTTGTTCCTGTTCTTAAGGGAAATGCTTTTAGTTTTTGCCCAGTGAGTATGATGTTGGCTGTAGGTCTTTATATATGGCCTTTATTATGTCTAGATATGATCCCTCTATTCCCACATTGCTGAGCGTTTTTATCAGAAATGGATGCTGGATTTTGTTGAAGGCTTTTTCAGCATCTATTGATATTACCATGTGGTTTTTATTCTTCATTTTATTTATGTGGTGTATCACGTTTATGGATTTGTGAATATTGTACCAGCCTTGCATCCCTGGGATGAATCCCACTTGGTCATGGTGGATAATTTGTTTGGTGTATTGCTGGATCTGATTTGCTAGTATTTTGTTTAGGATTTTGGCATCTATGTTCATCAGGGATATTGGCCTGTAGTTTTCTTTTTTTGTTGTGTCTTTTTCTGGTTTTGGAATTAGAATTATGCTGGCTTCATAAAACGAGTTTGGAAGTCTTCCTTCTTCTTGAATTTTTTGAAATAGTTTGAGGAGAATGGCTATTAGTTCTTTGAATGTTCGGTAAAACTCCCCCGTGAAGCCTTCCAGGCCTGGGCTTTTGTTTGCTGGGAGAGTCTTGATTACATCTTCAATTTCTTCTGTTGTTATTGGTCTGTTCAAGTTTTCTATCTGTTCCTGATCTAGTTTTGGGAGACTATGTGTTTCTAGAAATTTGTCCATTTTGCTTAGATTGTCAAATTTGTTGCCATATAATTGTTCATAGTAGTTGTTAACAATCTTTTGTATTTCTGTGGTGTCAGTTGTTGTCTCTCCTCTTTCATTCCTGATTCTGAGTATTTCGGTTCTCTCTCTTTGTTTCTTGGTGAGTCTAGCTAAGGTTCCATCAATCTTGTTTATCTTTTTGAAAAACCAGCTCTTTTTTTATTGATCCTTTGAATTCTTTTTTTGTTCTCTATGTCATTTATTTCTGCTCTGATCTTTACTATTTCCTTCCTTCTACTTGCTTTGGGGTTTTCTTTTTGTTTGTTCTCTAGTTCTTTAGGTTGTGATGTTAGATAGTCTACTAGAGATTTTTCTTCTTTTTTGAGGTAGGCCTGTAGTGCTATGAACTTCCCTCTCAGAACTGCTTTTGCTGCATCCCATAGATTTTGTGTTGTTGTGTCTTCATTTTCATTGGTTTCCAGGAAGTTTTTGATTTCTTCCTTGATCTCCTCAGTGACCCATTCATTGTTTAATAACATGTTATTTAGCTTCCATGTGTTCAAATGTCTTTGTATGTTCTTCTTGCAATTGATTTCTAGTTTCATGCTGTTGTGATCTGAGAAGATGCTTGATATAATTTCAATCTTCTTAAACTTGTAGAGTCTTGGTTTGTGCCCTAACATGTGGTCTATCTTTGAGAGTGTCCCTTGTGCACTTGAGAAGAATGTAAATTCTGTAGTTTTTGGGTGTAGTTCTCTGTAGATATCTATTAAATCCATTTGGTCTAGTGCTTCATTTAGAGTCTCTGTTTCCTTGCTAATTTTTTGTCTAGAGGATCTATCCAGCGATGTCAGCAGGGTGTTGAAGTCCCCTGCTCATTCCTATTCTTGAAATGAAGAGGAGACTTATTTTTTCCCCATCACCTCCTATTTTTTCCCCCTAGCACCAGGGACACATTTTGTCGACTGTCTTTTAAGTTGATGTCTCACTTAAGACATTAACTGGTTTTCAGTTTGAGTGTTGATAAGCTTAATTTCATTCTATTAATGTTATTATTATTAAATATTTGTTGACTCTTATGTTAGGAGGGAGGCTGAAGCTTTTCTGTGATTTAGAAATACAACTTTATGGGTAAACTATTATTTCTCAAAAAATATTAAATCTTTTTGTAAAACCTCAAAGTCTTCAAATTACAATATTAACCTTCAGGGTAAGCTTTTAAGGCTCTGCTCAGTGTACATTCAATGACTACGTGACATACCACAGTGATTCTTAAGTATTATGAGGAGGAACTAAAAAGTGCTTGGGGAAAATGCTTCAAGATTTCCCAGACTTTGCAAAGACGGGAGGCCTTAAATATTTTCTTAAGTAAGCAGGTTATTTTCCTCTTTATCTTAGACATGAATGTTTTAGCTTAAATGTGAATTGACTGTTCTTCTCATTGGTGTTGTTAATCCAGGTACCACATGAAGTTTAGGAAAGGAGTTTAATCATTTCTGTGTCCCTGGAGAATCGATGCAGTATTTACTGTTGGGCAACGTGTGAAACTAAGTTTTGGAGAATGTCGGAGTTTCCCTAGTCCTCTGTCTGAGACTGTTATTCGTGAGGTTCTATTCCACCAGTTTACATGGATACTTTCAGGAAGCATTTGAAACTTCAGTATATTTGTAAGGAGATACAGCCTACTGAGGAGATTTGAGATTCATATATTGAACTATTCACTTCATGGAATGGTGTCGTCATGGCCTGGAATTGGCATCAATGAAACTGTTGTGCAACACAAACAACAGTGCCAAAAGAATTTGGGGGCTACAAGAAGTAATAGAACCATTACCACATTTATTCTGGGTGCTGTGAGAAAATAGCCATGGTTGCAGTCAAGCACATAGGCAGCCTCCTTCCCAGGACAGAGCGTTGCCCTTTATTTATGCATTTAATACAAAGAGCATCATTTTGATATTTTCCATAATAAGGTTGCAAAGATCTCCCATTCCTTTCCCTTGTGTGAGTTTCATGTAGTTAAGATTTAAATTTAGGTCTACATCCAGTTTGAGTTAATTTGGGGGTATGGTGTGAGGTAAGGATCAGTGTTTATTTTCTTACATAAATATATCAAAATTTTTTTAGCACTACATGTTAAAATAGCTTCTTTTTTTTTTTTTTAATCTTACTCTCTCGGTACCTTTGTCAAAAATCAATGGGCCATCTAGATGTGAATATATTTCTGAACTCTATTTTCTTCCATTAATCTGTTATATATCTATTCTTTCGCCGGCTTTATTTCTGCATTTTCATAAATATTGAAATCGAGTTCTGTAAGTCCTTCAGATTTATTCCTGGTTTTAAAATTTATTTTAGCTATACTAGTCAATTCTCAGGGGACCAATAGGGAAGACTCCAGAGATTTTATTGAAATTTTGTTTAATTTATGAAAAGTTTAAGAATGGATAGCTTAACGAAATCGAATATTCCAATTCAGCAACATGGTATATGTCTCCATTTACTTAAATAGATCTGACATTATCTTTTGTTACATTTATTTCTAAGTATTTTATGCTTAGCATTTTAAATGGAATTAAAATTATTGTTCCAATTTTTGCAAATAACTTTTAATTCCTTGACCTTTCCTTCTTCCTTCCTTCCAATCCTTCCTTCCCACCCTTTCTTCACAAATATATATGTTGCCTATATTATATACCAGGCACTGTGCTTCCAGTAGAACAGGAAAGACATGTTCAGAAGTCAAAAGGACAGACAACTAATGATTTCAACTGAGTAGTTGGAGGGATAGTTTTATACGGTTTTATGTATAATAATAGATGGTTTCAAATTCTGCTAGGAATAGGATTGACTTCTGCTAACAAATAATCTTAGGTAAGAACATTTCCAGTATTTTTCTTTATTTAAAAGATAGCATTTAATATTTTTTGAACTATATGTCTTTCACATAAAGTAGCAAAGTACAAGAAAATATTAAAAGACACCAATTTCGGACATTTTTACTTTTTCTTCTAAAAGTGTCTGCATGCATTGTGAAATGTGAGCTTCATTTTCTTTAAAAGTTCCAAACTACAATCAAAGGTAATTTACATAAAAGACAGCAGGTAAGAACATTTGCAGCATATTTTTTCCTTCATACAGGAAGAAAAAGGGAGAAGGAAAGAAAAGAAAACCATCAAAGAGTTTATGAGGTCGTATCTGAAACGAAGCCGAACATTAAAAAACAGCCCTTGGCTTTTGATGGAAAATCACTTAAAGTCATCCAGGTTCCATGGAATGCATTTAAGGCAATATAGCAGATGGGGTTTTGAGTAACATCTTGAGTTAATTTATTTTTGAAGTACACAATGAGTTTTTATGATATAATTGAATTAGAGAGTCAGAGGGAATATCTCTTGTTATTTTATAGTTACCTTGCAAAAAGTATCAGAATATTTGTTGAATTATTTTTTATATATGCATGTTATATACTTAAATGGATATCAGGCATATAATTTAAAAATATTCTTTTTATTTTAATTCTGGGAATATGCAAACATAGTGTATTATAAAGCTGCTTCTGGGGTGTTTCTGAGCCCACCAGCTTGTGTAACATTGAGTAAGATCTTAGTTGATGTTATGGTAGAATTAAATTTTTTTCTTATATTTATATATGAAATAGGAAATCAACATGAATTTTTCATTAAAAAAAATAGAAGTAAACCTTTAATTCATTCTATAGCTTCTGCTGTGTAGAGACAGGAAACAGTGATTTAAGTTAAAAATTAACTACTTGCAGAAAATTCATTAATTAAATTAAGAGAGAGTGTGTGGACTGCACTTAAAACCTGAGGGGTGCCCATTTTTACTTTCATTTTTGATAAGAAAAGCTGGAGTAATAATACAAATATGGTGACATGAAGCTGACAATCACTTTACTTATGGTTTGGCATAGTATACTCCTTTCTGTCCTTTTTAAAAATACCTTTATAATCTGAGAAAGCCAAATAAGACTGACCAAATATATCTTGAGAAAGGTTTTTTCCCCCAAAATTCAACTCCCCATTTTTGTTACGCTTAGAAAAACATAAAGTTATATATATTTTTAGAATGAATTATATTAAAATACTGTAATCCATTTGAGGAATCTTGGAAGCTATTAGAGAAACTGTGAGAGAAAGAACATGCCTTTTCTCTTCCGGTTTTGTTTTAAGATCTCCTCAGAAGAGACATTGTAGCAGAAACCCTGAATGTCCAATTTTCTTTTGGATTTCCAAGGACACAAAGTCCTTTCTGGTGCACAGAAGTTATTGTAAGACATCGAGTACACAGAGGCATCTATCATAGACTGCTTGGCAGACCTGAGGATGACAGGTAACTTGTCAGCATCCACGTTCCTTGCCGTCCGCTATGGCAGCCTGGCAGTTTCTCTCCACTGTTTATGGTGCAGGTGCGTTCTTTTGGCAGACACACTCAGATAATAGAGCAATCTAATCAAAGCATCCGTGAGACTCCTGACAAAACATGTGCCACTTTGGAAACATTTGACTTACCATATGGCAAGAGCATCTTAGGCTCTCTAAATGGTGATCATGTGAGTTTTACTTTTTGAAAAGCATGCAGTATTTATTAAGGTGCAAGTGCACCCAACTTTAGACAGATTATAAGGTAGCTGCACAGTTAAGTCAAAGAAAAGTTTGAGTTTAAATTCCCTGATAGTAAAGAAATGCATTGTCAAATTCTGTCTTTCTTCTTGTCTACTTAAATTGTTCCTAAAATTATTGCCTGTCTGGTGTGGCTCAGTGGCTGAGCATTGACCCACGTACCAAGAGCTCACCAGTTTGATTCCCAGTCAGAGCACATGCCCAGGTTGTCAGGCCGATCTCCAGTGGGGAGCATGCAGGGCGTGGCAAATCGATGTTCTCTCTTATTGATGTTTCTTTCTCTCTCTCCCTCTTTCTTCCTCCCTCTCTAAAATAAAGAAAATAAATTGTTCCTAAAATTATAATAAAACTATTTTAACATTTTAAAATTTCATGTTATATAAGTTTATCCAAGTGATAGTGTGGTAAGAGACAGTGACAAAATAACACACAAAAGTATTGGCTTCAAATAATGGTGTTTCATTTTTCTGTAAATCCTCTGTTCATGGTGAGTCAGTTGGCTCCATGCCAACTGCACCTTAGGATGCAGACTGAAGATTGGCACTACCTGGAACACAGTTTTCTGGCAGAGAGAAAGGAGATGCCCAGAGGATCTAAAACTGACTGGACTTCTATTGGGAAACGGTACAGTTCAATTTGTCTCTATGTAATTGGACAAAGTAAATCACAGTGCAATCCTGGTGCCAATCAATGTTGCTGGAATATATTCTTCCAAAGGGGAAGTCATCCAGGACTTATATACTTATATATAAACATAAAGTCCATAAAAGGAGAAGTTTATACCAGTTTCTGGAAATATACATATATAAAGGTAGGTCATTGTGTAGTATAATATAAGTAAAGCAACAGAAGTCTGATTTTAGACTTCCGTTCTGCTATTAATTTAGTCTATCAGATGTTCACCTGATAATAGGTTAAAATCAGATAGCAATGACTGCTTAAATGGATTCTGTTTCCATTAAATTTATTGGATTATATAAATATAGTAATATATATTTTCTTTCTGTTTTATTTTTTAACACAAAGCAGCATTACAATTTTTAGAATAATATGCCCTCACTACACATGACAGTTGAAACAAAGACAAATTTTTGCATTGATTTTTACTGACTAAAAAATTAGTTAATGAAACTATCTCTGCATAAGGTTTTTTAAATTACTATGTATCTTTGTATGTTGAACATGTTTATACCAACGGGTAAGGAAATAGTGTATCTATCAACAGTTGTGTGCAAGTATATTGCACACACACCTCCAATTGTAAGTCTCCTCAATGCACATATAACAAAAACAGTAGGGGCTGAGTTACTGCAGTAGTCATGGAATATTACTCATTTATTTTGTAGAATAGACAGTAGATGTATCAGCCTGCTAATGAATGGACTTGGCGGGTTGATTCTGTGAAATGTACAGGTTTAAGTTTTGTTAACCTTGTGAAAATTGTGAAGAAAAAGATGCATTTCAAGACTCTTTTATTCTTTAATAATAAGAAACAAAAAAGATATGAATCATACAAGTTTACTTTTTTAAACAAAAATTTCATAAAAACCTCTTAAGCTGTCTCTTTATCGTAATTACAGTTATTTTAAAAAATGTCTTCATTCAAAATTATTCTTGCAACAATGTTAGATTTGTCTTTTTCAATTTTATCTTGAGATTCATTTCCAAAATTTGATACTGAGGATATTAAGTATAAACTTTGTAACACATGTCACTCAGTATTTTTCACCCATTATTATCTGGTTTTACAAAATAACCCACACTGTCCACATGCAGGAGCTTCTCTTTATTTAAGAAAAAGAAAGTGTATAGGAGATATATATATATATATATATATATATATATATATATATAATCTTTTGATTGGATAATCAGGTCATCTATAAAAAGTTTCTTTTTGTCACATACATTGGTCTAGTTAGGAAATAAGATGAAAATATATAGAGATTATTCTTCATTAAAGTATTGTAGTTAATCACACCATTTCTACTTCTTTTTGGAGAAAAAGAGACAAGGAGAGGAAGAGGAAGAATTAGAATATGGAGATAGTAAAGGAAAGAAACTCAAGTGTCTCTCTGTTTATTAGCTTGAAGTGTCACCATGCTCACAGATATGACAAGCCTATGCTCAGGTGCAGGTAAGAAGAGAATGGATTCTCGTGAAACTTGGGGTGGAAGTGGTCCATGGAGCTACTTTATGTACCTCCAAGGCCATGGGATGAGCCTTATTATGTACTTGTGTGGTCATAATGTTTTTAAGTAAAATCTATAAATGTGACACATTGTGTTTCTCTGTGTGCAAGAATGATTAGTTTTCCCTCAAAATATAAAATACTTTCTGTATGTGAGTTAAGCATAACATCCTTAAAGTTTTACTTATGGGTTTGTTTTCCCTTGATATTTTAATCTGCATAATCATCTTTAAAATTATATTTTAAAATATATTTTATATTTTATTATCAAAATAACTCAAGAATTAATCACAAATATTACACTGTGCAGTGGTTAAAATCCAAGAACGTTATTTTTCTTGGGATACTTCTGTATGGTTTCTTCATATTGAACCGATAGCTTGGCCATCTGTTGTATTTGTCAAAGCTTTACTCTTCTGTTTTATACAATTTGGGATTGATAGCCTAACTATTTCAGAATTGAAAATGGACTTCACTTAATTCTTTATTTTACTTGATAAAAGCTCTTATTATAAATTATTATTCTCTATGAACAAACAGTTACAGAAATCATCTTATGGTAGGAAACATTTAATTAACTAACCAACGTGAAGAATATTGTAAACTCTGAAAAGAGAGAGAAATATGAAAGGTTAGTATCCATACTATGGTAAATGTGTCTCCAGACCTTGAACAAGTGTTATCAGGCATATTTTCCCTGGTTCTCAAAATCTAATTTCAGAGCTATTCATCTGGTTCTTACCAGTACCTGCAAACTAAGTCTTGTAATTCCTTGAGGGTATGGCCTGTTTTCAAACTTAACAGGCCCAGCATGTCAACAGGTGGCATATATTATGACCAAACCCTAAGTGATAGCCTGGTGAACAGAAAAGGAAGTGAGAACAATTTCTGAGCAGTTTATCCTTGCTCCGCAGGGAAAGGTCAGCATCTTTCAACATAACAAAAGCAACATCTCTTAATAGGGAAGGATGGGCCAATTCTGCAGGTCCTGACATTGAATGCATGCCTGAAGAATCAACATTCTCAAAGGCATTTCTCCAGATATTTTCATCTCATGTTTCAGGATATGAGGTTTCTCTAAGCAGAACCCTGACCTCAGTGAAACCAATCTTCTAGGCTAAGCATTCCAACATCTCTGGAGCTCTGTGCCTCTAAACATATGTTTTTCCTCTTCTCAACTGTGTCTACTTTTCCGCTATAAGAGATGAGGACTCTATAAGCTAACAGAGGCCTTCTGGTTCTCACACTTAGCCATTAACAGCTTCTTAACCACTTTTATTTTCTATTTATCTCTTTTCCAGATATGTCAAAACAACTTTTCAGTACCTAGTTAACTCTTTTGCCGTTGCAAGCATTATTTCCTCTATTTTAAGTACTTGGATCGTTGCACCTGAGATATTCCTGTCCATGTGGACAAATAACTAGGTTGTTAATAGTGAGATCTTTAACAATTGGGTCCCACCGTGTACAGGGATTATCTCTGCCCTACCACCATTCAAGTTAGAGCTGTCTAGGTCTGCTGGGTGGGGAGTGAGCCAATCCTCAGCCCCCTTCTTACTGTTTGCATTCTCAGACTCTTCCTGGTATTCCTGGGTTAGTTTAAATAGTCTGACAGGCAGACACCATTGTGTAACTAGAGGTACAGGAGTTTGACTAAGGGCAAGGACTGTGAGAGGAAAAGGAGATAGGTAGCAGCACCATCAGACCAAGGTGCAGGTCTGACTCCTGTGAAGAAGAGAAGGGAGGACAGGTAGGATCTCAGATGACAACACATTTCAAAGGAAGATTCGGCCAGGCTAATGAGTTGTCCTGGAGCCAATGTCACCTACCAGCTGAGTCCTGCCACCGGCAGGAATGGGCCTGTCTAGTATCCTGGCAGTTCTCTGTCTTTGGCTGGAAGCATCCTATGGAAGGTGCGGGCTGAGGCATGAATGTGCTGGTGGATTCAGAGTCCTATAAAGTACTGCATCTCAGGACAGGACTGTCCAGTAGAAAGAAGGGCAAAAATAGTGTCAGCTCCTGTCTCCTGTTTGTCTAAGATTCTCTCCAGGGGTGCTGACTCCCCACACATTTAGGCTGGATATGCAAGGGAGTCCACTGTGTTTCTTGCTGATGCACGCCTTAGCCACAGTAGGGCAACACTAGTGTAGTACACGCCTGAAGGAGGGGTTGTTGCTTTATGATCGTGTGAAATTGGTCACCATGGAGGAGCCTGCACAGGGCACATGCAAAGTTGTTTGCTCTAACGCTGAATCAGGTGAAGCTGAGAGTGTCCAAAGTGGTTCACTACTTGGTTCTGTTACGCGGTTCGCTGGGCCACTGAATTGTGTAAAATAATTAAGTCTATTCACTAGAATTTAATAAATTGTATCTTCTCCCTATCTGGAAACTCAAGCCCTAACCATTATCATATATCTTAATCACAGTAAGTATATTCCCCCATGAATCTAAGCTGAGATTAATTATGTCACCTGGTTTATTTTTAATAAGCAAGGTCAAATATTTAGAAGACCATATAGTCATTGGAATATTTTTTAATATGGCATTAAAAAATGACCCCTAAGGTTTACTTTGAAAATTTTTTATCCTTCTAATTTAGTTGTGAATGAGGAGTGACCTACAGCACATTTTTTTTCCCCTTTAATAGGAGGTAGGAAAAATAGAACAGCATGTTTAGTCTGAAAATAAGCAGCCTGGCTTGTCTGAATATATTTATAGCTGGTATATTATCCTTTGCTCTTTATGCTTGGAAGATTAGGGCTCAATGTATTTTGAAGGAGAAAAAGTAGAACTACCCTGGGAAGTAAAACTATTAAGAGCAATGGACTTTCCCACCATGAAACTGCACAAAAGACATACATATCGAGACCTATCCAATGTGCCTTTAACTTCTGCATAGGGGGTAGAAGGCTAGCTGAGAAGCAACACCAGCAGTTCAGAAAGTAGCCTGAGACCAAGGTCAAGCTATCAAGTATGAAATGGTTGAGATTTTACTAGTTCCAAACAATTTCACTCTGCAGGTGGAATGAGATCTAAGAGATGAACGCAGTTAAGACGAAAGATCAGAAAAGGAAAGATAGGAAAAGCTAGCATCTTACATCCTACTAAATACCATTCACTTTAGATGATTTTAAAATATCCTCATGTTTATTTTCACTCCCATGGTCACACATTTATATTTACAGTATGGTGCCTATCTTTTCATAATGCTGTGCCTCCCTCCTACTTAAAAATTCTCATATCGGAATCTCAGGTCATCAGTCCATGGTGCTTTGTACTCCTTCATGTTGTGGGAGATCTGCTGGCTGTTGGTCAGACCCCTCAGTTCTTGCAGATTTTAGCCCTGGTTTACTATTATTCTCTCCAGACTGCTTCTGTCTCAGTTCTGTTTGATTTTATTGTTCATAGAAATAAGCTGCTTATACCTGGTGTCTAGATTCCTTACTTTTTTCTCCTCCAGGTCCTTTTCTATGCTGCCTCAAGTGTTTATATATATTTTTTTCTGTATAACAGTCTTGAACCCCCCAAACTCTTGCCCCCATATAAGCTGCTTCAAGC
Source organism: Molossus molossus (assembly GCF_014108415.1). Taxonomy (NCBI): domain Eukaryota; kingdom Metazoa; phylum Chordata; class Mammalia; order Chiroptera; family Molossidae; genus Molossus; species Molossus molossus. The sequence continues at coordinate 21,817,007 of NW_023425366.1, read as the reverse complement.
ATCACACTCTCAGTCTAATGTTCATTCCCAAATCCTCATCTTTCTCATTTACTCCCTCTTGCTCTGATTTTAAAAATCATTAAACTTCATGAACACCTACAAAGTGTACCCATCATTGTCCAATAATCCCTTCATGCCCTCACTCCCTTCTTCATTTAACTTAAATTTTATAAGCACTTTCTGAATACATCTAACTCTCTTGTCCCTCTCTCATTTTTTGACAATATTTTAAAACAAAAACTATATTTAAGTTCAATTATTTTTCTAATCCAAGACTGCATTCTTGCAACTGAAAGTATGGAGGGAAAATATCATTCTTACTAGTAATTTTAAATTGTACTATGACTACTATGGCCATTACGCACACAGAACCCTAATGCTGCCTGGTGATTTTATTTCCTTCTCTCTTAGAATCCATCATGTTTTTCCTTGTTCTTCATATCACCTCTAAGACATGTACAGTCTCAGTCAATGATCTAGTTTTCTTTGTGACCAAAAAGAGAGAAACATTTAGAAAAGAGCTTCTAGACATTCCTACCACTTGGGCTAATCTACCAACATACACACTGTTTTCTTGTCTCTCTGAGGCCAAACTCCCCTCCTCCCAGGCCCCCTAGCCCCACTTTAAGTCAATTACATTCTCACTTCTTTCTTGCATCATCAACTTTTCTTCTCCACCAGCTCATTTCTCCTTCTTCAGAGCATACTGACATGATATTATTTCTCCAATTAAAAGAAAAAAGAGAGATAAAAAATAAACAAAAAAAATCTGTTTTTATCTCCATTTCCCTTTGTAGCATTCTGTCTCCTCTCTGACATGGAAAATATCCTCAACTGTGTTTTCTGCATATTTTCTCTCCTAATTACCCCATCCCATTCTCTCTTATTTGCTCTTTGATCAGCCTTTGGTTTCTACCCCATTATCAAAACTTCTCAATACCAGTTCATTATTCATGTTACTTGACAGATCAGCTGCCCTTTGTCCCAGTTTATTATTCTTTGTTCCTTAAAACACATTCTACAATGTTCAGGTTTTTATTATATTTTCTCCCTCATACCTCTCTGTCTCCTTTGCTGTTCTTCCTCACACCTAGTGCCTCATAATAGAGAAGAGTCTCTGGTTCCGTTTAAGGATATTTGTCTTTACATTGTCCCCTTTGGTGATCCTATCTAATTTCATAATCTTAACTATATTTTATTTGATGAAACTGACAAATTTATTTGTCCATCCTACTTCTGATTCATTCTCTTGTTGAGAGGGCATTGGAGAGAGCTACCGCACTTACACTTTTAATGGCTTATCCATCAACTAGTTATTCTGGTCAGTACTGGAGCTGCTGTTTTTGTCTTCTCTCACTTTGACCTTCTTATCCATGACAAAATTCCTATAGTACCACTTTCAGAGTGGATCCAGAATCTGTCCATTATTTTTCACTGTCTCTATCATGAGTTTTCTGGACAAGTTACTAACAGAACTTTTCTGAATATATGCAAGAGCCTCCTCTTACTACTTTTACCCTTTTCCAGAGATTGATATTTGTCAAGGAATAATCAAAGACTACATAATTAATTTGTATCAAGGATGACGTATGTTAACTTGCCAGGGAAGAGAGTGTGTTGCTCTCGAATGAGATGTTTGAGTCTTTCTGAATGTATAATCTGAGGGCAAAACGAAAGACTGGACGGAGAAAAGTCCCCTGATTAACATAGATTTTTGAAAGTCTTTTAGTTGATTATAGGGGATTGAAAACTGCCTGGGAATTGGTCATTACTGCATAACAAGACCATTTACATGGATAGCAACTAGGGCACAGTTCCCCCAGAAATTTAGGAGGAAATTTTTAAAGTTTAAGCAACTCTAGGTTATGCAGAGAATGAATGCTAGTCACGTGTGCAAGGTTCAAGCAAGGATTTCCTTTGTCATATTTAACCTCTTTCATTGTTTCTCATAAAATGTCAACTCTTGATTTTAGACCTTCATTAATACCCTTCAATTTTGGGAAACATGTCTTCCTATACTGGAAATGATCCAGCACACACACACATCCAAAAAGTCATCTACAATTTAAATTAAATTATAGAAAATTACATGCTTTTGAAAAAAAAAAAGTTAGCTATAAAATTCAATTGGTTTGATGCTAAGAAATGGCCCTCAGCTGCTTAGTGCAGACATAGATAAGAGGTAAGGAAAATGACGCTACTTTCTCCAGTCCCCTTATAAATTGCTTATCTGATCTACCCCATTAACTCTCCTTAGAATTAACTATTAATGTCTAATGTCTGCTTAGCACTGGGGTGGTGTGGCTGCCGAGGTTTGATTGATATTATTTCTAAGAGCCAAAGCATTTAAAAATGTGTTATTTCAAATTACTGTTCTGTAAGTATCCACCTAAATTGAGTATCTGTGCTGCCACGTTTCGAGTTTCCATTTAATTACGGCCGCTGCAGCCCTGTGGCTGCTGAAGATAGAACCTCTGTGCCAGAACAACACTGGCTCTGAATGTATGCTTCCACAGGAAGGGACCCAACGTGAAGTTTCGGCGGACTGTTTTTAGAAGAGTTGTGGGAGGGCTCAGGAGCAGCAGTGATGGTAATGGGCATGAATCTATTAGGACCGGTGGCTTGAACAAAAGGGGTGCCTCTGGGACCTCTAAGTGTTCTTGTTAGGAGCATATATTTTAGGGATATAAGTAGTGTTCCAACACAAATCTTTGTATATTTCATATTTTTCTTTTGTGGAGCTACTTTACTGTATGCCTGCCAAAATCTCAGCTAGAAATTCCTAATGTGCTAAATGAGCTAATCTCTGAGACTCCTTCCAGCTTTCAAATTCTACAACACTGTGGCAACTAGCACTGAAAATGTACTCAGGGTTGTAGTTAGTTCCCTAAAATAAAAATGGAACAAAACAGATGAACATACAGGTGCCACATGAAAAGCAAAATGACTAACTGTATCAACATGAGGTACACCATGTCCTCATTGCTCAACTGCAAGGCACATTATATTGAGTAATTTGCTATCCTTGTGCACAGATATACATGTATCCAGTGTGTGGAAAATTAATTCCATGCCAGCAAATTAAATGCATGTTAGTCAAGAAAGTTATGTAGTCTGGTAACTTCGATTGTTTTATTATATTTTCTCAAGTATTTGTCAATAAATATATCTCTATCAATTGAAGATTGACCCAAAGTTATAGGCACTTGATATTGAAAGAGGTAAGATTGAAGCAAGTGAATCATAACATTTTGTATTCTATTACTACACTTAAAAACTTGATGTGCCCTAATGGTTGTGTTTTTCATGAATAAAACATATATAATTCAACAACTAACAATGAACATTGATACGAAAAATTTAGGAGGTATAAATTTCAAAATGATCTTTGGATATGTTGATTGCATAAATCCTCGACTTAAGACTTTCCAATCACTGAGAAAACAAATGAATGTATTGAAGTAAACTAAGAAGTTTGATGTGCATTGCAAACATGACAAGATGTTCAAGTAAATATTTAAAGCATAGATCCAATTGTTTTGATGTTTGTTTTTAATTATAAAAAGAAATATAGAATCAAGCTGTTGACAATAACTTTGTACACCTAAATGAAACAGCATTAGCACAAATAAAAATATCTTAGAGGCACGGAAATCATACACGTGTAACTTGTTTTATGGGGTGGATTGGCGCTAAAGCCTGCTCTCCCCCTTGGTTCAAGTAGCTGTTACTTAGAAGTCTGACTATACAAACTGAGTGGCCCTCTAGAGGAGCTTCTGTCAGGAGTGGAGGGAAGCTATAGGCAGAGGCAGTACAGAGAATATCTGAATTCTGAGTGCTGAAAAGTTGAGCACATTTCAAAAGATGATTGAAAGCTGGCCATGTTGGCTGCACATTCAGGAGACCAGGTTTAGAGTTCAAATAATTTTATAATTACAGAGAACAGCGTCACCAACTACTTAAGTTAACCTTCTATTTTTCTTTTATATATAAATAACAAACACCTGAGTACCATCAACTGACAAAAAAAAGGAAAAGGTCAAGATGAACAACAGCCAAATTTACCTAGAGAAAAAAATAATTATAGGCAAAAATAAATATTAGAGGAAAGTGGAAACTCCTCATTATTATATTCAGGCCTATATAATATATTATGAAACCTCATATATTCTGTCTATGGTTGCAAAGGAGCCACTAAGGAAGAAGCTGGATTTCTTGAAAGTATACGTGTCTTCTTTTCAATATGTAAGAGTGTGCATTTGTTGAAACATTTAGCAGTGGATAAAGAAATGGAGATAACTCTCTAAGCTCCATGAGTGATACGAAAGACAAAGCATGAGAGTTTCATAGAATATGGAGCAGATTAGAAAGATTATGGGCATCATGAGAGAAAATTTAAGATCCCCATAAAACCAATTCATCAGGGGTTTCTTAAATTAAAACATAATTCTTGAATAAATAGGCAAGATTGCCAGACAAAAATCATCAAAGCATTAATAGACTAAATTGGGATTATGAAAAATAATTAAGAGCTTTAAAAGGGAAAGGTTATGACAAAGGAACAAGGATCACACTGGTTGAGGCTTCTATCTGCAGAACCACATTTACAGGGAGATGATGGGTGAGGAGAAGGCTTGAAAGCCTAATTCATATTTGTCTACTTTAATAACTAATGAGAAGATATTGTGGAAATTTTCGAATAAATATCATTAGTATTTTTATAGGAATTTCATTTAATCTGTAGATGGCTTTGGGTAGATATGAACATTTTAACACTATTAGCTAACTCTTCTGATCTTAAATGCCTTTAATCAATGTCTTCTAGTTTTCAGCATACAGATCTTTAACCTCTCAGTTAAATTTATTGCTAAGTATTTTAATGTCTTGGTACTATTGTAAATTGGATTTGTTTTATTTATTTATCTTTCAGCCAGTTCATTGTTAGTGTATAAAAACATTATAGATTTTTAATGTTTATTTTGTGTCCTAAAACTTTATTGCAATTATTTATTAGTTCTGACATTTTTTTTCTGGCAGAGTCTTCAGGATTTTCTATATATTATTAATATCCTGTTATCTGCAAAAAGACAATTTTACTTCTTTCTGATTTGGATGACTTTTATTTCTTTCTCTCGCGCTGACTTTCAGTTCTACTTTGAATGGGATTGGTGATAGAGGGCACTTGTGTCTTCTTCCTCCTGGTTTTAGAGAAAAAGCTTTCAAACTTTCTTCATTGAGGATAATGTTTGCTGTGGGCTTCTCATTTTATGCTCTTTATTGTGTACATATGTTCTTCCTAGGCCCACCTTATTGAGCATATTTATAATGAAACAATGTTGAACTTTATCAAATGCATTTTCCACAGCTATTAAGATAATCGTATAAATAGTATCCTTCATATTGTTAATATGCTGTATTGCATTTATTTATTTGTATATGGTGAAGCTCCCTTACGTCCCAGGGATAAACCACATTTGATCATGATGTATAATTTTTTTTAATGTGTTGTTGAATTTAATTTGTTAGCGTTTTTTGACAATTTTTGTAATAATTTTTATTGACTAATATGCTTCTTGTGTATAGTTTAATATATGTGTATATGTACATAGTTTAATACATATTTGAAGAGTATAATTTTATTATATTCAGTGCCTTGGTTAGAAGGTTAAAAGTATATTATTAAAAAATTGCTGAAAATTTATTTTTGCAGAATGATATTGTTGACTTAAAATAAGTGAATCTAAGTGTTACATGACTGAAAAAATACAAATATGCAACTTCCCAATTATTAAAATGACTAATTTTTTTATTAAGCAGTGCTATAAAATGAAGGAGAAAGATGAAAGTTATAAAAGTAAAGAAGTGTTAAGAGAGTTGCTTTATTTTTCTTTGTTGTGTTTAGATGAGAAAAATAATATGCCAAAGGAAAAGGTCAAATAGAGAGGATGTCAATGACAGAGAGAGCCAGGGAGAATTTCTGAGCAGCAAGGGTCAAATACACATTTAGATTTGAATCTATTTAGTTATAGTATTAAAACTACTCCATATACAATTAACCTTGTTTAATTACATTGTTTAATTATATTGTTAAATACAAATTGCTAATTTGTATTTCAAGGGACTTTTTTAATGTAAGTATGATTGATTAATTTAAAATAATCGGAGAAACAGTAGAATGTATAGACACAGATGTAGGGATCCTAGTTAATAAGTTTCATATGGTGAATAAAATTTATGAAAGGTATAATCTGGTTGTTTTTATTTTTTTTCAATAAAATGAGGAGCAAGATTAAAGCTGAAAATGAGGAGAGTGAAGATGTTTTGAGAACAGAGGATAATGTATGAGATACTGGACTTAGCGAGTGCAAGAGGAAATGTACTCGGACACCATAGTACCATTGCTGACCAGAATAAAGGCCCTCTTGAGATGAGTGATAAGGAAGAGACGTCAGTACAATGGAAAGGTCATGTACAGGACAGGTTTGTCTATGAAGGACAGGCTCGTAGTAGATAAAGCTGGTTTTGGTAGGGGCTAAAATATCAATAATAATGTACAATGAAGCAAAATAAAGACAAAGCGTAAAGAGAAAGGGGGAGATTATATTTGTTGAACAGGGAGGTTAAGCTCTAGTGAAGAGAAGTGAGGATATAAAGGGAGTGAGACAGAGTCATAGGATCAATAGATTATGATTTTCTCTGGTGTCAAGGAATAAATAGAGATAAGTAGGCTAAATTGTGAAAATTAAGACATGTCAGTCATTGCCAGAGCTATACTTTATTCTTGAGGTGTTCTTTTTCGATTTGACCAGATGGGAAACAAATAAAATTTTCAAATACAACACATAAAATAAATTTTTAAATAAAAACTCTTGGGAAAGAGTAGTAAGAGAGTATAGATATATGGGAGATAGAAAGATATATAGAAATACGATAGATGATAGATGATAGATAGATAGATAGATAGATAGATGATAGATAGATAGATAGATGATAGATAGATAGATAGATGATAGATAGATAGATAGATAGATAGATAGATAGATAGATAGATAGATAGATAGATATAGACGATAGACTGACAGATAGATAGATTTAAATAAACTAGGACTAAGAAATTCCAGTCAAGATGGGTACGTAAGAGAAAGGGTCAGTAATGTTTTAAAGAGTAAAGGTAAAAATTTGCAAAAGGCAGAGACTGTGGAATTTGTGTTGCTTGCATGACCTTTGCTCAGCCTTTTGTTGAGTATGGATAAGGTTTATCTGGATTATCCACAAGGCAGTGGATAACCCAGCAGATGCTGGATGAGATACCAGACCAGTCCAACTGCAAAGTGGACAATGGGCCATGCAGAGTAGAGAGCAGGAACTGCTGGAAGCTAAAATTAGGGTATATAACCAACACCCCAACCCTAATTCGAGGCTGAACCCTTCTCAGCTCAGCTCGCCTACACCCAGGCATGTGCAATAAAGCCATTTTGCTCTACATTGGCCTTGTGTTGAGGATGTGATCTCCTGTAGGCTCAGACCTTTTAGTAGGTAAATGCCGTATCACTTCCTCCCACAACCACATCAAAATTACAACTAAACTACTTCACAACCATCAGTTAGAACAGTCTGAAATCAAGCTTAATGGAAGTCCTACAACTACAAAATTAAAGAAGCAGCCACAACGAGAGTGGTGGGAGCGGTGTACGTGCGGATGGGATGGTCCCACACCCGCCTGTGGTGGATAAAAATCAGGAGGATACCTCGGCTAGGAAGGTCCTCCATGAGGAGTGAGGGGTCCCCATCCCATATCAGGCACCTAGCTCAGGGTCCCAGTGCCAGGAAGAGAAGTCCCCATAACTTCTGGCTGTAAAACCAGCGGGAACTGCCCTGGCCAGTTTGGCTCAGCGGTTAGAGCGTCGGCCTGCAGTCCGGAGAGACCCGGGTTCGGTTCCCGCTAAGGGCACGTACCTTGGTTGCAGTTTGTCCCCGGCCCTGGTTGGTCGTGCGGGTGGCAGCCACTCGATGTGTCCCTTCACATCGATGTTTCTCACTCTCTCCCCTTTCCTCTCTCTCCCTCCCACTCTCCCTCCCACTCTATCTGTACAAAAAATGGAAAAATATCCTTGGGTGAGGATGAAAAAAACAAAAAACAAACAAAAAAAAACAGCGGGAACTAAAGCTGAGGGAATCTGAGGCTGCTGGAGCCCCAGGCAGTTACTCTTAAAGGGCCCACGCATGGACTTACTTGGACTCCTTTTGGGCTCCAAGTAAGCATTGGGAAGGGAGCTTGAAATGCACCAGAGACATATGGGGAAGAACAAAATTGTTTAGCTTTGGGGTGAGAGCCCGAGGGGCAGCTTTCTCCTGGACAGACTTGCTATGGGAGGCCGTTGTTCCTTGGGTGAGCCCTTCCCTGGGGCAGCAGATAGCCACCATATCTGGGACTCCAGCAGCCTGGCTCACACTGTCTTCCCCACCCTTGTGATTCCTTGAGGCCCTGCCCCACCCAACCTTCAGGCCCACCCAAGTTGTTTCTAATGGCTTTACCATAGGATTGTCCTGCCTTGGATTCTGCTTCAGAGTTTTCTAAAATCTCTCAAACAAGCAGCACCTGGTCTTAGCAAGTTCCATACCTCTAGTTAAGTGGCCCCAGGCTTGGCACTAGAAGCAGCCCGCCTTGGTTCACAACTTGGCTTTTTCTGGGAACCTCCAAGCCCAGCACAAGAAGCAGCCCCCTGCAGATCACTTTGTAGCTTATGCCAAGTGGCCCCAAATAGAACACAGGCAGAGGATGACCTTGCCCCAGAGCCAGCACACCCAGTGGACAGCTTCAGACCACATCAAAACACCACCAGCCAACCTCATCCACAAGTGACACACTCAGTGGACTCAGTGGGTACCAGAGCCCTGCTGAAGTATGTCTTATTCTGTGTGGTGGGCAGCTACACAGGTGATCCTCCAAGGGAGTCAGAGGCCAGTGGTCAGTAAGCACAGCCAGTCCTTGCAGCTGATCAGCCTGAGTAAATCCCTCCCATTGATGTGCCAACAGCAATCAAGATTCAATTATAATAGAAGGGTGTACTGTCCATACTAGGGATGCACTTCGAGGGCCCAGCTGGGTCATTAGGAAGGCTGCGTCACTGGACCCTACAGGACACCTACAACAATAGGCCACCCTATGAAGCCTAGGAAACATAGCAACTCTATCTAATACATAGAAACAAACACAGGGAGGCAGCCAAAATGAGGAGATGGCGAAACATGTCCCAGGTGAAGGAGGGAAACAAAATTCCAGGAAGAGAACTGAATGAAATGGAGATCAATCAGGTGCAGAGTTCAAAACACTGGTTGTAGGGATGCTCGAGGAACTTAGTGAGATTGTCAAGAAACTTAAGGAGAACTCCAAGGAACTTACTGAGAACATCAATAACATAAATAAGGACCAGTCAGAAATGAAGTATGCACTAACTGAAATAAAGAATAATTTACAGGGAATCAATAGTACAGTAGGTGAAGCTAAGAAGCAAACCATAGATTTGGAATATAAGGAAGCAGAAAACACCCAATCAAAACAAAGAATCCAAAACAATAAGGATGGTGTAAGGAGCCTTTGGGACAACTTCAACTATACTAACATTTGCATTATGGAGGTGTCAGAAAAAGAGAAAGAGCAAGAAATTGAAAACTTATTTGAAAAAATTATGAAGGAAAACTTCCCTAATTTGATGAAGAAAACAGATATACAAGCCCAGGAAGCAGAGTGTCCTAAACAAGATAAAATCAAAGAGGTCCACAGCAAGACACATCATCATCAAAATGCCAAAGGTTGAGGACAAAGAGAGAATCTTAAAAGCAGCAAGAGAAAAGCAGTTAATTACATACAAAAGAGCTCCCATAAGACTGTCAGTCAATTTCTCAAAAGAAACTTTGCAGGCCAGAAAGGAGTGGCAAGAGATATTCAAAATGATGAAAAGCAACAACCTACAACCAAGATTACTCTATCCTGCAAAGCTATCATTTAGAACTGATGGACAAATAAGAAGTTTCCCAGACAAGAAAACGCTAGGGGAGTTGATCATCACCAAACCAGTATTATATGAAATGTTGAAAGGTCTACTTGAATGAGAAGAAGAACAAAAATATAAACAATAAAATGGCAATTAATACATATCTATCAACAATTGAATCAACAAACAAAATGAGCGAGCAGAACAGAAACAGACTCATAGATACAGAGAACTTTTTGTTGCTCTCCAGATGGATGGAGCCTAGGGGGATGGGTGAAGACAATGACGAAATTAAGAAGAACAAATTGGTTGTTAGACTGATGAACCTCAAAGGGAATCAGGCAGGAGGGCAGGAAGAAATAAACCAAAGAACTTCTATGCATATATGCATAACCAATGGACGCCGACAATAGTGTGGGGAAGGCATGAGGTGGGCAGGATTAGAAAGGAGAGGGGTCAATGGGGGATCATTGGTGGGGAACATCTGTAATACATTCAACAATAAAAATAAGTTTTAAAAATAAGTAAATAGGACTAAATAAAATAAAATTATAAATAATACAATTTTCTTGAATCTTTAAGGTTTAGACAACAAAATCAACCATATGATTTGTTTCTGCCCAGCCTCTCTGCCTTGGGTCTGTGAAAGACCACACGTCTGCTGAATGATGAAGCAGTAGCCCATTTGCTACTGAATCCCCAGGAACAGAATTGGTTTCTGACAAAGGAATTATATTCTCATTTTCAGTGAGCCTCTAAGATGCCCTCTCAAATAAATACTCTAACTGTGATAGCAGTAGACACACTAATCCATGAACGAAAAGACCTAGCAGTGGAAAGTAACACAACTCAAGACAATAAAGTGATTCAACTAGAATGCATTTAAGCCCCACATTATTGATGACTTTTGGCAATGGACATTAAAGTGGAACCGTGTAGTCATTTAACACTATCAGTTTCAGATGTAAGGCAAAGTGAATAGTGTCAGTTTACAAGGAGATTAAACGTTTTATTCTCCGTTTGAAAAAAATAAATGAATTGAATGTTCTATTTTGACAAAATATAAAAAGAGATATGTATAATTTTTTTTAATTTAGTGTTGCGTTGGTTAAACTTTCTTATCTGCACTTAAAATTCTCATTATAAATGATTTGACATATCTAGGAATAAATTGTGATAAAATACTTTTGATAATACAGTGAACTTTTAAAAAATAATTTCCAAGTCATTTTTGAGTTTCTATTCTTGTAGAAAAATCTACATAATAAAACATGACACAATTTGCATTTTATCAATATAGTTAAAATGTTAACTCTTACACTCAACATAAGAACTGTTTATTCCCTGTTAATTGGCATCTTTATTGCTGTTATTCAGAGGATAACTGCTACAATAAAAATTTTTTACTATGAAGGTGAGTATTTTTCTCTTGAAATAATATATGATAAGAAGATGCTATTTCAAATTGTTATTCTCAATCTTAGGTAACATGAAATCCTGTGTTACACTATGAATATCCAACCAACAAACATATTGTCAAATAAACTTACATTTTTCCAAATAAACAAAATATAAGACAGTATTCTGTAGGATGCTCATTAAATGTCAAGAACATAACAAGAGTAAGAACCTGTGGATGAAAAAAGAGAGAGAGAGAGAAGTGGTGAATAGTTTTAACAGACATTTGACTAGATTATTTATGTAGAATAAATAATTTTCAAATAATCATAAGTTCTAAGCATAGTCCTCAGTGTAAACACCTGTGTTTTAGAGATTATCTGTGCTCTATTTGACAAACTGAGTGGAGTGTAAGTGAGAAATTTGGCTTCTAACGCTTCATTTATGCTCTTAGGCATGGAATTATAATTTAGTAAACTCTGGATCTAGTAGGTTTGGATTCAAATTGGATTTCATCTCATATAACTGATGTATATAAAACCAGTGCTTGCTCACACTCATCACCTCTTCTTTCTTCCCAGTACATGGTAGGCTCACATTCCCAGTGTTCTTGCTGTTGACAGGGTCATTTGAGAATGAACTAGGAAAAGAAAGCATGTCATTCCAGGATAAACCATTTGATTGTGGTGGAAACTCTTATCTTTCTCTTTTGCCAAGGTGGTGGAGAAGGCCTAAGGATAAGATGAACAAATTTTTAATTGTCAAAATGTAGCCTCTATACCTACAGTAGATTTTGCATAAGTAAAAATTTAACAATTGAATTTGCTATGTTAAGCCACTGAGAAGTTTGGTTTTATTTGTTACCCCACAAATCCACACCAGCTATGTAATGTAGGCTAGAAATTAATATCCTTCCGTTTTAATATTATCTTATGTAATAAAAAGCTATGCTACACACACATATGAAATGATAGCTATTTTATAGTTTGTGTGTGTTTGTGTGTGTGTCTTTTAAGTTTTCCAGTTACCTATGGGGGAAACTGATATGGAGTTTACTTATTTGAACTTTAAGTTTCTAAAAAGATCACTATTTATTCTGTATATATGAAAAAAGTACATGGAATGTTATCTTTAGTATTTAGTGGGAGGTTTTTTTTTATTTCTTGCAAACAGATGTTTGACTTTTATTATGAGTGGAGCGAAGGCAAAATGTCTCATGGAAAAACTATGTCTCAAAACTTTGAAAGCAGATCTAGAAAAGTTAAGATAAGTGAGACCCAGGATTACTAATTTAACATCATTCATAGATAAAAGTGACGTAACTGTAAGCTTTAGGAAAGAGAATATGTCTTTAAAAAAATGAAAAGACTGTTTTGAACTGATTATTTATCTCTTTCCCAGATTCATATATTGAAAAGCTACCCGCCAGCACGCAGGCATTGGTTGTGGGGGCTCTGGGAAGTTATTAGCTGTAGGTGAGGTTCTGAGAATGGAACTTTGTGATGGGATTTGTGCCCTTGGAAGAGGAGGAAGAGAGTGGAAAGCTGTCTTGCTTTCCACGCCCACACATGGAAGAAAAACTTGGGGTCACACAATGAGAAGGTGGTGTCCATAAGTCAGGAAGCCACTTTAAAAACTTGTTAGCAGTTTCTTAAAATGTTAAACATAGCTGCCATGCTACCCAGCCATTTCACTTCTTGGTGTTCATCTAAGACAAATAAAAGCACATATCCATAAAAAGATATGCGCAAGTATGTCATAGCAACCTTGTGTGTAAAAGCCCACACTGGAAACAACCCCAATATCTGTCAGTAATGAATGGATAAAAATAGAATACTACTTACAATTTTTAAAAAGCTGATATATGCAACAAAATGGATGGAAGTCAGAATCATTAGGACAACTGAGGGATGTCAGATAAAAAAAAATACAAAGTTTATGATTTTAATTATATACAATTTTAGAAAAACTAAATTATAATCACAAAACAAACTACTGGATGTCAGGGGCTTGAGACAAAGGGATGATTATACTGCAAAGAGATACATGAAATGCTTTGGGAGTGAACAAAATAATCTGCGTATTACCCTGGCTGGTTTGGCTCAGGGGTTAGAGTGTCTGCCCACAGACCAAAGGGTCACGGGTTTGATTCCAGGTCAAGGTCACATTCCTGGGTTGCAGGTTCAAACCCTGGAAACCAATTGATGTATCTCTCTCACATTGATGTTTCTCTCTCTCTCTCTCCCTCTCACTCTCTTTTGCTCTATCTGAAAATCAATGGAAAAATCTCCTTGGGTGAGGACCAATAACAACAACAAAAATAAACACTGCATATTATTTATGCTGTTAGGTTTTAAGCTCATGTTTTGGTATCATTCATTTAATAGAATATTTAAAATATTCAAAATCTATTTATTTCTAAATACGGTTGATTAATAAAATAAAAATCTGGAGATATAAATCAAAGTTTCCTTAAGTACTCATATAACTTAATAAACAGAGTTTAAATAAATACGTGATGTACCAGACTCAAGAATCTGAGAAAAGAGCTAAATAAGCTTATGGGAAGCCAAACAACACAATTAATAAATATAAATGTATATTAACAATTAGAATATACAAATACTAGCACTGATAAATAAATTCAATATCTAGCACTTTGAAGGAAACCAATTAAATAGCTAAACCACTAGTTAATCTAATCAAACAGGGGAATAATCACTAATTATAGGACAGTATTTTACTCAACTCTATTCAAATAAATTTGAAAATATTGACTTCACATTCCCAGACTATAAATTACTAAAAAAGCATAAAATGTAAACAAACCAATTATCATGGTAAGATTTGAGAAAGCTGTCAACTCCTTGCCAAAATAAAACAAGACTGATTTTTCACAAGTGGTTCTATCAAACCTTCCAGATATAAATATTTTTAGTTTCATTGAAATGTTTGCAAACAGAGAAAGGAAGAAAAATTTTCTCTCTCTTTTCTACCACGCTCCATGTTTAAGAATTTAACATAACCTTTTGTTATCTGCTTTTGGCCCCCTTCGAACACCTGCTGATTTCAGTGGTGGGCTAGGTGAATGATGGTGGCTGCCATGGGCTTTCTCTGTACGTGTGTCCCATTGCTTCAGATGGCCTCCCTTGTGACCTCTGTGGAAACTGAGTGGTGAATGATGCTTTCCCTTTGGGAATGTAGTCTGGCCACTGGCAAATCAGCCTTGAACACCCCATAACTATTAAACTAAGAAAAATTTTTCTCTGGTAGTACAACAACTAATAGTTGTCACTGCTGAGTAGGACGCTATCCTATTTCTCCCTTCTACTGTTCTTGACAGGGCTGACCCCATGTTAGTTCTAATGCATATAATTTTCTTTTCTCCTATTTAAATGATTAAGTCAATCCATTTTCTTATGGATATGTCTGAATCATTCATTATTTAAATTTAAATATAAATATCATGAATCAATTGACTTCTATTCTACATAAAATATTTTAGTAATTTCTCTATATAACTTTTAGGGTTTGTCTGCTAAAAGAAAACTTTTTTTTTTCAGTTCCTGCCTACCTGAAAGCAATTATAATCTTTAAAAATATATTTTATTGATTTTTTTGGAGACAGAGATAGAAACATCGATGTGAGAGAGATACATTGATCAGCTGCCTCCTGCATGCCCCTCACTGAGGATCGAGCCTGTAATCTGGACATGTGCCCTGACCAGAAATCAAACTGGGACCTCTCAGTCCCTGGGACAACGCTCAATCCACTGAACCACACAGACCGGGCTGAAAGCAATTATAATTTGTTCTCTGTTAAAGAAAAGGAAATGAAAGATAAATTGAATCCTAGTTAGCAATGAGTGATAGGTTGTTTTTCTATTGTAGTAAACTATGCATAACATATAACTTAGCATTTTAACCATTTATATAAATGGTTCTGTGGTCTTCAGAACATTCACACTGTTGTGAAATCATCACCACCATCCATCTCTAAAACTTTACTAGATATTTTAAAAATAAATAAATAGAATATTTATTGACCTACTTAACCTTTTTGCATGATAGGAAGATAAGACTAATATCTAAAAATTTTAATAATAGTCACTTGCCATTTAAACTTTAATACTTTTTACAATCGATCATAGCTTGTTCTACATTTTAATGATAAAATAGCTGAAAATAGATCTCCCCTTTTTTGGAAAGATTATTTTACCCCTCTGAATGTATTGACAACACAGATATTACCAGAAGTAATACGATACCTTACAATTTAGGTGTCACACAAGAATATTAATTATAGAAAAAAATCAATTCAAAATTTCAAGCAAAATACATAAAACGACTCATTCTTTCTGCAGATGGTTTCTGCTTCAGAGTGAATTGCTGCCAAGATATATAAAAATTTTAAATAAAAATCAGTTTAGGGAATTTTAAAGTTTTCTGAATCTTTGGTTGTTATTGATGAAATAAGAATCGCAAATTGCCAGTTTCATAGACTTAAATTGGTAACTTAATAGCTTTGTGTGTCTGATCTGAAATCCCCACTTTTAAAAATAAATTCTCTTAATTTTTGTGTTTGACTTTCTTCTACAGTATAACTTTTATGTTTTGACCTATAAAATTCATCACATATATTTGAATTTCACTTTAATATATTTTACTTCTCTAAAAGTAAAAGTATTTTACACAACTAAATTTTGTTTTTCATAAACCAGAACTTATAACAAGTCGCTTCTTTCTCATTTTTTAGTAATCTTACACAAATCATAGGTATTTTAAATGCAAAATGTAAATGCTGACTAAAAACACTGAAAAAAGAGAGATGTGAAGGTCTCTAACCAACTGACAATAATTTAGAGCATTGAAAACCATTTTCCCCAAATGGTCTGCTTCTTTGCAAGTTTCTCCTCAACTCATCTCAAAAACTGACTTGAGGTTTAGTAAAATGACTGCATATTTTTTAGAGATTGAAAAGTAACTCTCCAAAGTGTAAAGTTCCTCAGCCTGAATGTGCAGACACCTCCCATGATCTCCTACATCAGGGGGTTCCATCAGAGAGAGAGAGAACACCGGAGGTGCAGCATTTCAGGCAGGAAAGGATTGAATGCAGGTAATTAGTTGCTTATGCAACCATTGGAAGACCTGAAGTAGTAAAGGTCAAGGAGGCTTGGAGAAAATACAGATATAAAAGGGGTGCAAGCGAACTGTTCTCGAAGATTTCTGCTGCCTGAAAGATTGAAATGAGTGTTTTTTTCTGAAGACAGAAGGGAACTTTTGGTGAAGCTTCAAGTTGGCAGCTGACAATATTCGTGAGCCTGTTCACAGCTTCCACTGGTGAATAATTGCTTAGGATTCTCTTCCAACTTCCAAATCTTGCATGAGTATCTCTCATTAGGAGACTCAAAACTGGAACCCTGTGAGTTAGGCATTGTGGGAAATTCAGATCCAGGCTTCCCTACTAAGATAGAAATAAATGCAGAAAAAACAGAGTTGCTAAGGGCTATTCTGAGAGTAGCACAAGCACCCTTTTGAGAGAGGTGGAAGAGGAATGTTTGTAGAAGTTAAGATATAAAAACCCTTCCCCGAGCTTTCCAGAGCAATGCAATGCAACCTTAGATTATCCTCAATTTTCTTGAATTGTTCTTTTAATTGCTAGTTGAGAAAATGTCCGAGAATGCTGGAAAGTCGATTCTATTTCCAATGTAATTGGTATTTCATAAGTTCAGAGTAAAACCCTTATTAATTGGCAGAACATAGCACAAGCATTGAATACACAATGACTTCAGAGACTCTAGTAGGTGGTAGAGAAGGGGACATAACACAAATGTTATCAGCCACCACATTTGTCAGATTTCAATGTTATTCAGATAATGAGGCTGATTTTGCCAAATAAAACTTATTTTTATTATATTCAGCTCAAGAATGAACTGTCTGATCTGTACCGAGGACTTGCAATCACAGGCACAGCCTCGATTTGTATTGAAGGGCAGACATTTTCAAGATTAGAAAATTAGGAAAATTCAAAAGATTACATTGATTATCCCCTTTTCAGATAACATAAGACCTGAAATCTTTTTTGTTGGCCCTAACTAGCAAGACTGATGGAATCTTTCTTATTCTCATACAGATATGTAATTATTAGTGTGCTGCATAAACTAGAGACAGTCGTGTAGAATCAGGATCACCCAGCGTTTGCAGAGGAATTGGGATGGTCCAGGGTGCTGATGACTTTGCTGGGCACATCCATTAGATTCATCTGACATCAAGGAGAGTATATAGAACATAATGATGTGTGTGTGTGTGTGTGCACATCTGTGTGTGTACTTGAGCTTGTTCTACCAACTGTCTGCTAAGACCTCTCTCTGCTTCTCGTCTATTATGACGCCTGAGTCTACAACAACCTCACTTTCCTTTTTACTTTCAAAACTCTGAGCTTGAAGCTATTTCCATTTTACATTTCAAGTATAAATTTTATACTCCAAATCGGACATTCCAGGTAGCTTTCTCACAGGAATAAAAGGCATATTTTCCTACATCACACATCCTATGATTCTTAAAATTTTGTACCTGTTCAGTTTTCATCGGAGTCTCCAGACATTTTAAAAGTTAACAACATTCTATTATTTTCATTATTAGCTTCATACTTGAGCACCACTAGACTTCCTCTACTCTTCAGTCTGTATCAGGTCATCACTACCAGGACTGTTACCTTAGATTAGGTTGCCTAGGAACAGCTGAGATTGGAGACCTGTGGGAAGAGTTTTGTGGGGAGGAGTTCTGAGCAGCCCTGGGCAGAAGTGAGGAAGACATGAATTTAGGACGGTGGGGCAACATGCTCACTTGTGAAGCCCGTGGGGAGATCTGGTGCTGAGTTAGCCTTTCCAGGATATTTCACATTGAGCCATTTGTATCACTGCATTAGCTGATCATGGCAGGAGACCTCCCACATGCGTAGAAAAGTGTTAACACAGCAGGCCTGACTGCTATTCTATGAAGGACCGGCTTACAAGGTCGGCCTTTGGCTGACATCCAGGAACCTGGATTTCAGGATCGTTACCACTACCCTGGTTCCCTATACCTGAACTATTTATGCAAACAGTATGATTTATGCTGATTACCTGCTTTACTTCTGGGAGTCTGGAATTTTGGGTACGTGCCAAGCAAAGAATGCCTACACAATCAGTCCCTGATAAAAGCTGTGGACTCTTAGTTTTTAATGAGCTTCCCTGGGTGATAACATTTCACACGTGTTGTCACAACTCATTGCTTGGAGAAATAAACACACTCTGTGTGACCACTGGGGGAGGACTCTTAGAAGTTTGCATACGGTTTCCTCTGGATTTTCTCCCATGTCTCTTTTTCTTTTGCTAAGTTTGCTCTGTATCCATTTGTTGTTCTGAATCGCAGCCATGAGTTTGACTATGGGCTGAGTCCTGTGTCTTCTTAGTGAATCACCAAACTTGTGGAAGACCACAGCACACCACAGAACAGAGCTTACACTTAAACACAGTAATTCCCTGTAGCCAAGGACAATTACCAGGGAAGAAGCAGCTTTGGACTATTTTCAGCTGATATCTCTAAGCATGGGACACCAGTTTGTCAGACTCAAGGAGGTGATTCAGATGAAACACTGTTAATTTAATAATGTGAATACCTGTGCCACTCAGATCCACATGCTTTTTTGATCAGTTGTGTCTCATTGGGAAGAACATCTTCATAATTCTGATAGTCTTGTTTCATGGAGCACTAACAAGAGACAGGTTACTGGGATGGAACTATAGCTTATACGTCTGCAACATAACTAAGATTCATCAACCACTTCCTTTTTTATCCCTTCCTTTAAGGTCCCTCAAACTTTGCTAGTACCTTTGCGTCTCTAGGCAGTTTGCTTGGTAGAGGTCACCAGCAATCATCACTAAAGTTCCCAAATCACTTGGTAGCATGCTTTCTTCAAACAGTGTCTCCTCAAATATAAATTTATCTTTTTTTTTTCTTTATTGATTTTAGAGAGAGAGGAAGGGAGAGGGAGAAAGAGATAGAAACATCCATGAGAGATAACATCAATTGGCCACCTCCTGCATGCCCCCCACCGGGGATTTGGCCCACAACCTGGGCATGTGCCCTGACTGGGAATTGAACTGCTGACTTCTTGGTGCAGGGGTCGTTGCTCAACCACTAAGCCACACTAGCCGGGCTCAATTTATCTTTTAAATGAAGCATGGGATCACCAAGTGATTGGTGCATCACCTGAGCCCACAAACTATTATTCTTTGCTGTCATTATATAATAACAAGGCTATGCCCTCATTATGGTCAAGACAAGTTACCCACATTAGTAAGGCAATTTTTATTTGTCTTTTGGTTTGTTGGAACAAGGAGCCTGAAGTGACAGGGCAGCGACTATAACTTAAAGCTCTATAGAAGTCCTGCTGTATATCCAGGCTGAAGCATTAGCCTCTGGGAACTAAGACTTTTCATCTTACAGAGCTCAAATTTAAGGGGTTGAAAGTACAAATAACTCACTGTATCTTTAGGAGTTACAGCAAGTTAAGCCTCTATTATTTCTATCCCTTCATTTACAAATCTCTATATTGTAGATACTGAAACATACACTATTTGTTCATTATAGTGTATACCACATCTTGAAGGATGGTACCCTGTAATACCAGGATATGATCTGCTATCTCATGCCTCCAACTGCATTCTTTAGAGACCATTCCTCTTGTCCTTCAGTCTGGTAATTTCTGAGTGGACAAAAATGGTGAAAATAGTGGATATCATGTTTATGGCCAGTTTGCACTGCTCCTTTATATAAAGTATATCATTATTCCTAGGCAATGCTATGTGAAAATTTATGTCAGTAAATGGAAGATGTTGAACATTCTTATGGTTATGCTGGCTGTGGTCCTGCAGGCAAGAAAGAAAAATCTATGATGAGAATGTATGCCAATCCCATTCAAGATGAATTGTTGTTCCTTCCAGAATAGAAGTGAAATGTAAACTTGCCCCCAAATGACTAGTTGTTTTTCTTATGGGGTGGTTTGATATTGGAGGCTCAATGTTGGTCTCTGTTTCTGACAGGTCGAATAAGTGGCAGTAGCTAAATTAGAGTGCTTACCCAAAGCAACCATCTCTGCAAGTATAGTTTTGCCATTCATGTGCCCATTGTCTCAGCACTGGGGTGCTAATGACAGCAGCGACTAAAGCCAGTGGGCAGAGTCATTCTATCTACTAAATGATCTAGTTGTGAATTTTCCATAGTAGTTTCAAACATGACACAAAGATCTTGACATTACATGTCCACTTCAGAAAATTCATATCTATGCATTTTCCTCAGAGATTATCTACAATCTTCCAGTTTTTCTCCTTCTATGTCTATGTTGAATAATATAGGTCATCTGCCACTGCCCTTGAGTACAGATACACTCTTCCTTAGGTGACATTTTTTTCTGCACAAAGTACATCACCTGACACTTTTCCCATTAGGGGTACAATCTCTCCCTGGTCTCCTGAAGGTCTCCTTTGAGTGGAACTATAGTGTGACACCAGTCTATTTTTGGCTTATACTTGTGTATTTTGACCCTCATTACTCTTGACCCCTAATATACCTTTATATTACTATTGGTCACTATTGGATTGATCCATAATATCATTTGATGGATCAGACATGACCCAACTTTAGCTTTATGGTCACTTGGTTGCCCATGATTAGAAGCTCCATCTCAACAGCATCTCATAAACCACTTTTCCAAATGTGTATAGTTTTTAATATGTATTGTTTCTCAATGTATACAGTTTCCTGCTTCAGTTTACATGACTTTGTTTTAATATCCTAAGGTACTACATTGTTATTCTCTTATTGAGGCTTGTTGCTAACTCTATGTTAAATCTAGAGACATTTCAAGTAACACAGGGTCCACAGGACCAGATGGCCAAAGTTTTAGAGCATGGGGCTTTGACAAGCTGCAAAGCACTTTTCTTCTCTGGACCTCATGCAAAATTGTAGCCTTCTGTGTCATCCCATAGTTCCAATTGTGACATTTGGGGTTCCCTGTATCTGAAAAGGCTACCAAGTGTTGTGCTTCCTTCTTACTTGTGGAAGGGAATGCCATATTTATCTCATTCTACTTGACCCTAAAAAATACAGTGATGGGGCAGGCCCTGAATCTTTATAATCTTTATTTCTCATATATCTGACTGGATTTCTCCATCTTATGAAGCACTCTCAATAAATCAACCCATTAGGCCTCTCTTAGCTCCTGTTGATACATGTTGTCCAGATCATGCTTTTTCTTTACATATAGTCTTTGCCTTCTTTCTACAGGCCCAGCATCTCCCCAGGATATTGGTCTGGTTGTCTGACAAGAAACTGGTGTGGATCCGGAGGATAAATAGTACTGTGCACAGCACTTGCCTCTCTTCAGATTTCTGCAAGGTCTTCCAAAAAGTAGGCAGAAACATTTAATAAGGGCAAGTGGGTCATATTTAGGGTCCAGAGGGTATAAAACAATATACGATTTTATACAATATGCTGGAGACATTTGACGCTATCATGACTGGAAGATGAGGTGTGGCTGGTCAGCCTTGGTAAGTGGAAGGCATAGTCATTGAGCACATTCACAGTGTTCCTCTCTACCATGGTGACCACCTGGCTCATGCGCTCATTGTAGCAGTATTGAGTGGATGCAGACAAAGGCAGGAGAACATCAAATGGTCAAGGCCTTTGTCTACCTACGTGTTTAGTGCCTGTTCAATGGTGGGTAGGTTATGGTTGGCATTAATGTGAAATACAAACATTTTTTCTCTTTGTGCCCATTTCCCAGATGCTCATTCACATGTTCTACTCTAGACCTTCTTGCTTCTCATTTTCTAGTCTTTTTTCTCTCAGTCCCTACACCAGCTGATGCCTCATGTCTATGTGTACTATAACCCTACATGGTCTGATAACATTACCACAGTTGACATATCACTGTTGTGATCTTGAAATGTGACTGTTCAAATTGAGATATATTGTAAATACAAATACAAACTGGATATAGAAAATATGAAAAAAAGTGAAGTATCTTATTATGTGTGTGTGTGTGCGTGTGTGTGTGTTTTCCTAGAGACTGCCATCTCAGGGAGTTCAATTTTCCAAAACAGAGACCAGTGTGCACCCCTGGTGTGGCACTCTTCCTAGAGCAGTCCTACCACATGGCGGCAAATTAATTCCACTTGGCCCTTTCTTTTCTAACAGAGCCAGTGGTTCTTGTTCATGGGAATAAATACCTACTACCAATATAGAATTACCTTTCCTGCCTGTCACTATACCATGCAATACAGCACTAACCTCTCTCTTCTAAGTCTACCCTCAGCCAGGAAGAGCCACCAGAGTCCTGGAGAAGCTGCTTTTCAAATGTGTATGGAAAAGAGGACCCGAGCAGCACAAAGCACGCACTGTGGACAGAGCTGCTCCCCTCGGAACCTTTGTTAAGGAAAGACACACTGCACAATGAGGAGTGTGCTTAGCTGGCAGCCTCCAGCTGTTAACTTCTCAGCATTCCCCTTAGTCTCTTCCCTGGCTATACCAACCTCACAGGTTCTTGGTCAACAACTGAAATGTTCATTTTTCTCCCACAGTGATCTTTTATGCAAAATAGTAGGTGGAGCTTATAAAAGGATAAAGTTCTAGAATTCATAAAGTTTACAGAATAGGTTGTATATACTATGTTTTGCTTTCAACTAGTAATTGTTGGTTTAATAAATATCTATAAATGTTGACGATTTTTCTCTAAAACCTGCTTTCATTGAACCGGGGAGGTAGTGGGGGAAATAGCTAACATTTACTTCAAATTTTTCAGACTACCATTATCTACCCCCACAAAACTAAGAGTTGTTCATGGAAAGATTAGCAGTTTGTAATAGAAGCCTGCTGGCATCTCCTTATACAAATCTAGGAAGAAACCCTTGATACAAGAATTTGAATAAAAGAACCAATAATTGCATTGAAAAACATTAATGGGCTTGGGGTTTTTCTCTTTGAGTTTAGAAAACATTAAACACTTTAAATAAAAGCCTGTTGAAATCTATCTAGACATATGAATTATTATGCAGTGAGATAAATTTGCCAAATGTAAATACACAATTTTTAAGTAAATTCATCTAATTTGGTTTAGTTTACTGGGGCAGTGTTTGCTGACTTAGTCAATAGCCAAATCTTGATGTACAGATGATGCAAGTATGTTCTAAAACATACTCTAGAGGGTAGAGACCGAAGATGTTGCTGAACATCCCTACAGTGCACAGGAGAGCCCCTCACAACTAAGTATTACTTGGTCAAAAATGTCAATAGTGCTGAAGTTGATCAACTTTGGTTTAAAGATATATGATAGTTCATTTCCTGCATCTATCCAGATATTTCCTTCTCTGATCTCAGGGCTCCACTCTTTCCTTAATAGAGCCCTGAGATTGGTATAGAAATTTTACCAGGCTAAGAGTTCATTCTTTTTTTTATTATTAAGTCATATGCTAATTTTTCTACTTCATCTACCCAAAAGAGAGTGTATGTATATAGGAGACTTACTAGGGAGTTGCTTTGTGTCATATACCTGAAAGTAGCATTGGATAGAGAAAGAAGCTCATCTGCAATAAGGTTGTAACTGAGGCCTCATCCAGCACAAGAAGCTCCAAACTGAGTAGCCTTT
Source organism: Molossus molossus (assembly GCF_014108415.1). Taxonomy (NCBI): domain Eukaryota; kingdom Metazoa; phylum Chordata; class Mammalia; order Chiroptera; family Molossidae; genus Molossus; species Molossus molossus. The sequence continues at coordinate 21,792,926 of NW_023425366.1, read as the reverse complement.
CAGAGACAGCCTACATCGAGTCAAAGAGACAGACCTTTGTGTTCCTATATGAACCGGCTGGGGTTCCAGGCCGTCTTCTTGGAGAAGGCATCACTTTGGAGGAAGGCAATTACCTGTGAGGACCACAGCTGTGAACTATCCACAGCAGCTTATCCAAGAAGGTGAGTGATGGGTGTGCTAACCTTGCAGAGGGCATATATAGGGTATACTACAAAAATATACCATGGCCATCCAAGTCATTGGCATATGGGCCAGGATCTTGGCACCAGTGGTGGAACTATCCCAAAATATAGACACAATCTATACAAAAGAGAAATTAAATATAAATGAATAAATAAATAAATGTTTATATTTAAAATAGTATAGTATTAAATGGAAATAAACATAAATTATAACAATGTCCATAACTGTTTGTTGGGTCTAAGAGAAAGAAAAGGATGAGGGTTAATGGATATTTACAAGGACTTTTCTATGTGTCAGGCAGTAAGAAAGGCAAATGAAATGTGAAGTTTTGACCATGAATAATCTACATAAAAACTCTTCATAAGAGCAATCCTTCCTATATTTTTGAAGAATATATTTTTAAACAGAAAATTTTATTGTGTTTCAGGTGCTATCAGAAATTATACTTTCTCTGATAAAGTATAATTTCTGATACCACCTGAAAAACTATGTTCTCTACCCACTTCATTGACCTTTTTTAAAAAAAGAAGGATTCTGCTGCATGTCTTTCTCAAGCAGGTTGATGACTGAACAGGGAAACAAACTACAAGAAAAATTTGAATTTTCAATTTGCAGTGGTGAACTATAATTTTGACTTCTCAGCCATGTTATAAGTTTGTCATTTATTTTATGTGACCTTTTATATCTTTAGGAAAAAATTTATATTTGCCTTGGAAAATGTTGTTTTGATATTGATATATATTATGTATTATATATATATATTGTATCTCATGCTGATATATATATATATACACACACACACAGTAGCATTTCCCTTTGTGTTTATTTTTATCTTTGTCAGCTCACCAAATTTATTATGGAAGAAAGGCATCTATGAAAAAAGTGTTATACGTTCCTTCCATAATTGTGTTTTCTTCCTACTATGTTTGAGAAACTATTGCCATTTTCTCATAATCAACTTTTTTATTGCTCTTGCTACTTTCTTATCCTGAAATTTGATCCTTAATACACATTACACTTTCTACAAGTGATTACCTTCATAAAATATAGTAAAGTTAATTCAAATTGAAATGTAGATTTCTTTAAAAACATTGAGTATATGTTATAAAATTAGTTGGATAGTTTGAAATATAACCTATGAAAATCATAAAACCACTTGTGTATATTCAGAATTTAATTATTTTAGGTCAGTGATTCTCAATCCACAATAACCATCCCACAAGAACGCACACACACACACTCCAAAAATCATTTGGCAACATCTGGAGACATTTTAAATGGCCACAACTGGGGTTGATGTGACAATCCACAGAGCAGCTGCAACAATTAAGAAGTATCAAGCCCTGGCCGGTTTTGCTCAGCGGTTGGAGCGTCAGCTCGTCGACCAAAGAGGGCTGGGTTCAGTTCCCGCTAAGGGCATATAGCTCGGTTGCGGTTCGTCCCCGGCCCCGTTGGGGTTGTGTGGTTGGCAGCCATTTGATGTGTCTCTCTCACATCAATGTTTCTCTCCCCCCCCCTCCCTCCCACTCTATCTCAAGATAAATGCAAAAATGTCCTCAGGTGAGGATAAAAAAATTAAAAAAAAGTATCCAGTCCAAAATAACAGCAGTGCTAAAGTTGAAAAAACTTGTTTTAGATATTCTCATATTGTTAAAAAAATAATAATTTAATTCAAAATACCAACTTTAGTAGAAATAGTAAATGAACCTTGATAAGATTTCTTGCACTGATAATTTTTTAAAGTGTTTATTTTTGTTTGTTTTTAAACCAATTGCTTTATATTATTCTGAATTCATTTTGATAATGGAATTAAGAAATAGTATTTCTTCATCAAATTCCAATATACAAGGTTTGAAAATATATATATTTATGTTAAGCAGCTCAAATGTCTAGTTAATTTAAAAATACACTAGAATAAATATTGCATTCTATCATTTAACTTTATTTTTTTTATTTCTACCATTTTAAATTAGTTTTATTTTCTAGAGTATTTTTTTATTATGGAAGTAGTATTGAAATGCATTATTAATGTGCAGCTTTTGTGTTAAATGCTACATTAAGACTAATTTATGTGTAGTCAGGTAAACTAAGTATTAAAATTAAAATTAAAAACAAAATAAAAATAAATTATCCCATTAGGGTAGTAGGCATAATAGGATGAGCAGAAGTTAATTGAGTATTACCTAGGGCACATAAGTAAGATAGAATATTGATAAGGTTGTAAAACACATGAAAATAGAGATTTTTAACTTCATTTAAAAGTGACAAGAAAATTGCCATCGAGTTGTGAAAATTGCTTTCCTTTTAAGCTTATAGTTCAATTTGACAAATTCTTCATATTTTTAATCACTTATTTTCTAGACTTTCTTCTGAAATAATTCCTTCTTTGTTTTCTCCCTTAGAACAAAGGTCATATTTAAAGTCATATTAATGTATCTACATTCCATCTGGCCCTGTATCAGATTAAGTTCCTCTCAAACATGATTATGATGAACTTATTTTAAAAATGTTTTCTTTCTTCAGAACAGAGGAAAATATAATGCAAGAACATCAAACATACCTCCCAATTATTTTTATGAAGCAGAACATTTAAAATCACAAAATCAACTCCAAAAAAGCATACTTTTTTTTTTCTAGATACAGCTAAATGTTGGTAAATTTGCAGTAATACATTCTGTCACATAAACACTTTTGATAGATCAGGTTAATTTTTATATTTTCACATCCAGGCCTCTGGAGGAAAAATAAAATATTTTTTTCAAAATGTACAAAACTGCCTTGCACATTGTCCTGTAAAGGTGGCTTTCCTGCCCCAGCAGCTGTTTTAACTGTGTCACAATGCAGAGCTGTGTGAGCAGAAATTTTAAGATCAGAATTGATCAATAATCACTGATCTCAGTTATAATCATAAGGTTAGACAAATAGTAGTTGCCTGAATGAATTATAATCAGAATTCTTTAAGTTTAATCCAGAAAAAGATTAAAAAATGAGTGATTGCTTTGTACTTTCTTTTTTTTTTTTTTTAGTTTTTATTAATTAATTTTTGTTACAGATGTTTCTCCTTTTTCCCCCACTGATTCCCCCTTCCCCCTCCCTCCCTGCCCTTTCCCCAGTTTGTTGTCCATGTCCACTGTTCATGCATACATGCATATAAGTTCTGTGGTTTATCTCTCCCCCACCACTCTGCTCTTCTGGGGATTGTCAGTCTGTACCCCACTTCCACGTCCCTGGGACTACTCCATTCCTCAGACTGTTATGTTCATTATATTCCACAAATAAGTGAGATCATATGAAACTTGTCTTTCTCTGTTTGGCTTGTTTCACTTAGGATGATACTTTCCAGGTCCCTCCATGTAGTCTCAAAGGATAAGAGATCTTTCTTTCTTACTGCTACGTATTACTCCATTGTGTATATGTACCACAGCTTTTTTATCCATTCGTCTACTGATGGACACTTGGAATGTTTCCAGTACTTTTATTTTTTTTTTAAAAAGTTGTCAGTTGGGTATTCTATTATGTACACCCCAAATAACTCTGTTAGACCAAATATTGAATCTAAAAAAAAAAAGAGGCAATATTATAATCAACTGCACATAGAAGGCAAGAAAGAAAAACAAGTCTTTGTCAATGTATGGGTTAAAGCATCAGGTCAGGATTTACTAAAGGAAGAACAAAGTTGGTGTGCATAGGGAATCCATGGTTATTTTATGTCTCTCTCTACCCATTTTACTATTTTTTCTTTTCACCAACTCTTTACATGGATCAGAATCAATGCAAAAGATAACATATTGTAAAACAGACCAAGTAAGGATTGAAGGTAGAAAGAGCTATGTGAAAAGAAAGAAACTTTGAAACTGCTTCTTTGAACACGTCTTGTTACAGAGATAAGAAAGGCCGAGTTTCTTCTGTTTCCTCATTCCAGGAAAGCATGGGGTTGACGGTCAAAACATGCTCTGCCCTGGCCAGTGGAAGAACATTCTTGTACTTAGTGTTAAGAACCTCTTTTTCCTAAATAGAAATGTGGAGACTGAGTAGGGAACTAGGTAAGAAAGAGGACAAATAGATTAAATGATACAGTGTTTGTTCTTCTTTTAGCTTACTTCTCGCCTAGGAAAAGGAATTTCTTGGCTAGGTGATCGGTGTATTTGGTTGGGAAGAAAAGCCCCACTTCTTCCTCTAAACTTTAGCCATTGTTAGTTGTGTACCCTATTATGGTTGTACCTGTACTTTTTAGAGACTTTTGAGGTGATAGGAAACTAGCTAAAAACCAAATTCAAAGAGACTTAGCATTTTACACCACCACCTATCCTACAGCTTCTTCCTTTTCCCAACAGTTATCAAATAAATAATTGAAGAAATTTTTATGATACATCTTGATCAAATACATATATTTACTATAATATGAAATATATATTTTTGATAAAATGTCTAAAGAAAATCTTGTAAGAAACAGAATGAACTATGGATTCAACAATAATAAATAAATGTACAGTTATATGGATCTATAGTTGGATGAATGACCAAATCCAAAACTGCTGCTAAATAGATTGATGTTGATTTGTAAAAAAAAAAAAAAAAGTCTCTAAACACATGCTAACAGAGGCTTTTCTGTTCCACATAACAGTTCCTGGGACAGAGATGGCATGTGAGTGGATTTGGTTGTGAAACTAATTTAGAATATATTAGTCGTAAGTATATTAGATGACAGAATAGATAAGAAATAGTATTGATAAGTTAGGTGAACCGAAGTGAGTTAAATGAAATATAATGAGAATAAATATAAAGTATCAGGCTTAGTTCCAAAGAAACAACTGCAAAAACATGAAAAGAAGAAAATGTCTTTACACCAGTATTTGTAAAAAAAAAAAAAATACACGAGTTCTGGGTGACTGCAGCTTTTATATGATTCTGTTGCATGGTGTGAAAAATGCAAATGTGATCTTAGACTATATTAACATAAATACAGAATACAGAGTGCAGAATTGTATGGTCCCACTGTAACCTCAGACTGAAAATGCAGTTAGGGTAAAATCCAATTTGCAAGCTAGATTTTTAAAGAAATGCCATCCAAAATAAAATACATTTAGAAGAAAATGGCCAGTTTCAGAGAATATTTTACTATAATAAATAAATAAATACAAAAAGAGAGTTTTTTTTTATAAGTATTTAAAGTACCTTGCTCTAGAATTATGAATATTAGATGTATATCACACAATTCCAGAGGGAAAAAATGAGGTGCAATAAAAAGGAAATATGGACAGTGGTTCCACCTAAGTACAGAAAAATTTACATGTTCAAGATGATAATGGGGTGGATTCTGTATTTGTTTGGGCTTTTGAAAAGCAGACAAAAAGTTGTAATGGGAATGTAAGAGATGTAATGGGGGCAATGCCTGTGAAAGATAATGGGGAGTCAACACTAGGAGCATGTAGGAAGAGCAAACGGTAAAGCAGGTCTGTCTCCCCTGAAAGGGGAGAGGTAGGGAAGGAGAATTGAGTTGCAGTATAGATCTTAGAAAATCTCAGCCACAGCGCTTCTTGGCCTTTTGGGTAAGATCAAGTGTAGTGTCTGTTCTTGTCAGTTTAATATCTGATATGTCCTCTATCCGAGGACAAGATATTGGATGGGTTTTGGGGATTGGAGATGGACTAGGAGCTTGCTCCATCCACTCCACACATCGACTTGATATTGCAGTACTTCTGGGAATGGTGCACCCCTCTAGAGGGAAGAAAAAAAGAAAATTTCAGCCACGATAAGGGAGAGTCCTAGAGTTAGAAGAGTCATGAGAGGAGTTGCATTTGGGAAGATGGGAAGGTAGGGCAGGTCTCTAGGACCCCTAGTTATTGGCTAAGTGCAGCCCCAGTAGGGTGTGGCTTCAATATGAACTGGCAATTCCCAAAGTATAACATTTGAAGACTGCCTAATAACTGAACTTGCATGGGAGTTGGATAATCTTTCATCTTGTAAAAGAAACCCCTACTAATTTACAATATGCTCCATTTGAGTGACCATCACGGAAACGATACTAATCCATCTACATCAGTTAGGTCTTTCAGAAAACAAATGCAAGCACTAGGTGAGTAGTAAAGATATATAGGAAGCAGCACCTGTGAAAGGAAGAGGCAGCCAGTAGAAATATGTAGGGGGAACCAACAGACCATGCAGATCTGATGAAGTCTCTAATAGCTAAACCCAAAAACTCTAGAGAAAAGACTGCCCACCAGAGGAGTCCTGTATTGGGTGGAAATGGCAAGACCCTTTTAGCACATTTTTACTTATCCATTGCCTGGAACCATCATAAGAAATCTGACCTAAGCTCAGATGTTGAGGAATTAATACGCATAGGCTATCAGCTAACCGTACTTGTAGTATGTTCTTTATTGAAGAAGGATCTGGGTGCTATATAGTCTTCTGTTTGCCCCATAACTTCACCTCTTCACTAGTGTTCAGTCAGAAACTCCTCCAGTGTTCCAGTGGTTGTCTTTACCTAGATGTACATTTAAAGAGAGAGATTAGTAAGACTAATGACAGCTCTCATTCCTGTAGTTAGCACTGGAACAGCAACTCATTGTATTCCTCCACCACTATTCATTCTAATTTTCACTTATCCTCATCTATCACTTCTGCTGGTGCTTTGACTGACTCAGGGCTGTAACAAAAGTCTTAATTTTAAGGATCAAATCTCTTAATAATCATATCCTTCTGAAACAGGAGTTCCTATCTTTGTCCACTCATACTCAAAATGGGCATAGGTAGAGCTAATGGACAGCCCAGTGCATCACCTGCACTTCCCATGTATTCCTCACTGCCATGATGCTCTAACAGTAGCACTATCTTTTTTGTTAGACAGGGTCAGTTCGCCCTGCAAACATGGTGATTTCTTTTCTTGCCTACTGGCCTGCTAGGAAAAGCACATTTTCTTCAAGACCTCTATCCCAGCAGAGCCCAGAGTTCTGGAAATGGGAAGTATACATTCACCATTGGGTACCCTCACCTCATGGTTCCTGGGTCTATGGAATGTTCCCACTGAGGATGCAGTTATATCCAGATATCTCTAATTCAGTGAGAATGGAACTCTATCCTCAGAGTATTGCCTCAAAACTGCTATTTCAGATGTACCGTTAGCAGATCATTCCAACTCTATTAGTACTGCTGTTTCTCAATAGTGCCATTTGCAATATGAGTCCATCTGAACTGTCTTCATTTTGATTGAGGTGCCCCTCTTATACTCAGTTGTAGGGTATTTCATGGCTATGGACTCATGCTCCATAAGCTCTGGAATAATGCTCTTGGTTGAGGATCAGCAAATAAGCAAAGCAAATCTATACTTGAAATAAATATCCATCCTATGAGAGCAAATCAATAGCAATTCCAGGACATTAAGAGACAGTCGATCTCCTGGAGATCATACCAGGCACACTGTGTTGCTCTCTGTTGTACAATTAGAAGTAGCAAAGCCAGATCAACCTTGTTAAGAAGGAGTTCCTGAATATCCTTCATCTCTGCTGCAGTGCACACATAACTTGTGTGCTCATTTTGCCAGCATTAAGTATCTGCTGCTAAAATATGGTTAACATCACCTGGCTGGGTCATGGATATATGTTTGGTTGTGCAGTACTTCTGTAGTAGTCATTTTCTGTTGTATATTAATGTTATACAAAGATCATCATAGTTTGTCCCCATTGCCATCTATCAGTCAATATGCCTCTACCTCAGGCCTCCTGTCTTTGACTTTCCAGTCTCTTTCCTCTTGAACAACTATCCTCATTAAGCACTACTCTCAACTTCACCCACTCCTTTAAACAATGTGTATAACTGGTCCACCAGCCAAAGCTTTAACCATTGGAATGATTTTTCCTTTTATGTGTCTTTCAAGGCTATAAATGAGCCTACAATGCAGCCATTCTTTAGTATATACTTGAACCAATGTATTTAACTAACCCACAGATAAACACAAGCTGGTAATTTTTTTTTATCTACCTCCAGGTGATCTTAAGGGATTTCTTATGTAAACATTAGTGCGACATGAGTTAAGAGTGATGTCGTGACATGGGAATCCTGGTGACTTGCTCACGTCCTCTAGTCCTGCTTGTGCTCCGTTCTAAATGTTTTACTTTTATTCGTAAATTAATTATCTACTGAACCTGCCTATTTGGAAGGTCTGATAGGATACAAGACATGATGTATAGTGCCAGACACAATTCAGTTGTATCTTACTGTAAAGCATTCTGACTCTATCAAGGAATGGGTGCGTGCCAACAGCTTTTTATTTTTTAAAGACATGTAACTTTCTGTTTCAATGACATGGCATTAACCTATAACCCCATGGATTTATGCTCTGCTCCTGCAATAGGGCTTACTATAAACTCTACAGTGCATCTTCTGCTACCACTGATTCTTCCAACACTTCACATATAGTTGGGGTGCTGCTTGTACCACTGCATGTACCTCCCAGAGTCCTTCCTTGCTCTAGGTCTCACTCATAGCAAGTAGCTTTCCATAACACCTGGTATATAGGCCGGGGAAGTAGTCTTAATGGTGGAATGTATCACCTCCAGAATCTTAAGATACTTACTAGGTGTTATCCATTGTTCTTTATGATAGAGAATGAAAGATGCAACAATTTTTGTTTGTTTGTTTCAGAGATGATTTTTAACTATTTGGACCTCTGAAGATAGTACTGAAATGGCACATCCTTGATATTCACAGGGTGCATTTTCCACACTCTGGAATTCATATATTTTGTTAAGGACTCCATCATGCCAGTCACCTATTGATCATGCTGTCCATTCTTCATGATAACATCAATACATTGGATCAATGTGATGTTCTACACAAGAATGATTTCAAGACTGACACAGCATATGCTATTGGAACCACTACCTGCGGTCTTGTGGTAGTATACAAAATCCCTCTGGTTTCTGCAGGGACCAGATTTGTGAATCAAATGGAGACATTACGAAGACCCTTTCCTCTTCATTCTTTACATCTTTATGTTTGCACTAATCTCTACCATCTTGATACACTATGCATTATTATTTTTTATTTACTATCTTGGCTGGAAGAAATCTTAGAAACTTCCACTTGTCCTTTTCTATTATGATAACTCTTACTACATAGGCCAAGCTCTCAATGAGGAGATTACTATGCAGTACAACATTTTTAGTTATAGATTCATAGACAGAGGTCATGACCACCAGGCAGATTATCTAAACCAGTTACCCTACTAAATTCTGGATTTGGGCAAGGTTTTTATTTTATTTTATTCTGGAGCAGAAGAACCATGGAGACAGGGGGACATAATACCTCATGTGTCTGAGAATCAGTGCCAACTCAGACCCTGTGTTCAATAGCTCTTAAATTGTCATATGATTTTCATTGAACATTGCACTGTCATCCATGCAAGTAGATATAGACACTTAGAAAAGTATAATTATTAAAGTATCTTGTTGCTATGGTGCTTCTGGCTCTTTCTTCTTATGGACCTGGAAATCACTTCAGTTATATGTTCAAAAGATCAAAACTATGGAAACTGTATTATGACTATTACTAGGTTATTTCTCTTGACCTCCTGTTCCCTCATTACTGCTTTATTTAATCATCTGTAACATTATGGTGGCATTACACAGTATCCGTTTTAGCTACCTATTGCTTTTACTCCTAGAGATGCCATGTTTCATTATCAGGTTCCATAACACCCTGCAGCTTAAACTCCTCTTGGCTGTCACTCTGATCTTGACAGTCATTACAAAAATTGCATCTCCCCGAGGCTTGTGGTAGTCCTACCCTTTGCTATTAATCATCCAAACTCTGTGACCTTTCCTGCTCTCAGGTCTAACCTGCCAAGAGTTGCTACTGAACTTCCTAATGATGCTGGTGTCACTCTTACCAGTGTATCCTTGATGGCCTTGGTAAGTGGTCCTCTGGGCCTTTTCATGATACAAAATTATCTGGTGGGTCTTGTGGCCTCATTTAATATATCTAGTCTAGTATGTGTATTCCCCTCATTTGTTTTTCTTTTTTTCCTCCTCCACCACCTGCTATAGCAATTAAAGCTTTTTAGCTTTATACATTCTGGGCACTCATTTTCTTCAGGCTTCTTGGAGCCAACTTGGCAGTGAGTCTGCACGCACTACTGCCGTCCTTATTAGGTTGCTAAATACTGTATGCTGAGAGGACTCCCTTACAAATGAGTTAGACAAACTGCAAGGTATGAGGCAGCATTCTCCACAAGACTGCTTTCACTTCAGACACCAGCCATAATGTTGGGGGTCCCCAGGGTCACTTTCACTTCAAACTAGTTGGTTACAAGACTTCAGGCCCCAACAGACTCCCTTAGGTTCAATAATTGACTATGATGACTTACAGAACTCCTTGAGAGATACACTCATAGCAATGCTCATAGCAGGCAAAGGGTACACATTAGAACCAGACAGATGAGATGGATAGGGTAGAATCTGCGAGTGTCCAAACTGGAAGTTATTGCTGTGCTCCGGGACATGTTATCGTCGCATCATTCAAGTGTGACAATACTCAGAGAGTATCACTAACTAGGGGATCTCACCCAAGCCTTTAGTGTCCAGTTGTTGTTGGGGTTCAATCACACATTCTTTGTGTCTGAACTGTCGTCTCCAGCTCCACCTCCTTTCATGCTTGCCCCAAAGGTGAGTCACCACTTCCTTGGAGGTCTGAATTGATAGGGCCTGGTTCAAAGCCCCATCATAAATCACATTGTTAGATTGTCCTAAGGCCAAAGCCCCCAGGAAAACAAAAACACTCCTTTCAGGCAGAAAATTCTGGGTTACTAGAAATTATCTAATGGTACCTGAAGGCAAAGGCCAGAACACTCTTTGGGTAAATAAAATTCTTTGCTATACACCTCCATGTTGCTAACGTCACCCTTCACCTGTCTTATATTCCAGCCTGCTTGACCACGCACACTCCTAATCCAGGCCCATGGGTGCTTCGTTGCTCTAACGTCGGGCTGCTGCCAGGCTTTTCCATTCCTTTTGGGAATAGTCCTTTTCCATCCTTCTCTGGTCCCACCTGCCCCAGACTGCGGTATACTGTGGCGTAACCCTGGTAATTAACCAGGAATACAGAAGAGGAGATAGGTGTAGATATCTAGGGAGACCCTTTTTTTTCTGAAAGATTTCCCTTCATAGGGGGAGTGTTGGCTCCCACTAGGCAAAGAGGGACCATGACTGAGGGTAGTTTGGGGAACAAAATTTTCTCATATGATGTACCAGGATTCCAGGTTTTGCCAAACAATATTCTAACTTTAGTATGTAAAATCTTCCTTGGTTGAGTGTTCAGTCACTTTTAATTTTCTCATCTCCTTACGTAGAAGAAAAGGGCATCTTTGCAATCTACCAAAGAGGTTGTCTGGACTTCACACTTAGTTTCTTAGGCCCTTAGGTTTTCACAATCCCACAAAAGGGTGGCAATGCAACTTTATAATAACTGTCTGATTCCACTTTCCTGTTTGCGTTGTTTTCTGTGATTTTCGAAGGTCAGGATTATTACAATGGTTAGGGAGTTTTCCCTGGCAGAAAGTTTTTAAAGTCAACACCTGTGAAGACATTACAGACTGGGTACCCTCTGTCAGAGAATCACTTGTGCCCTGAGCCAGGGTTTCTGGTGTCTGGTGGCTAGTGGGGGCAGCAGCTCCAAAAATGTGTCTTTCCATCTGCTCATCCAGACTTCACTCCCGTGTAATCTGCTCCTTTGGGAAATAGTCTCTGAGATGAAGTTAGAAGTAAAACATATTACGAAGATTAACATCTGAAAAATGAAAATGGAAAAAGCAGGATTAAGCATGAAAGCAGTCAAAACATGAGGTAGGAATGACAAAGAGTTTGTGGGCCAATGGGGAGTTACAGAACAAAACAGTTCTCCTTAGTGGAGTCTTACCTGGGGAAAAGTGGCAAGACCGTTGGACTCCTGGTCATCGTGTAGGAACATCCCACAAAGAGCATGATCTTGGCTCACAGGACCTGAAGAGGCAGACCTGACGGAGTCAACAGCTCAAAGCTGTCAGCTAACTCCACTCATCAAGTCCCTCCTGAAGGGTATCTGAGTCGCACATCTCCAAATCCATTTCATGTCAACCACTTTATGTAGGATGCGGTGACTTACACTGGATTTTGGTAGGACTATTTTTTGTTGTTGTTTCTGTCCTTCTATTTTTAGAAAGAAAAAACTATAAGCAGTAAAATTGGGTAGTATGAGCTAAAAGGTAATAAACATAAAAATGTTACATACAGCTCTCGAGTATAATGCTAGTCACATGAAAGATTATATGTAGCAACAAAAAATGCAATAAAAATATTAACTATGTCTTTAAAAGGTAAAAGTTTAGGTTTTGGAATATTGAAATTATTTTAATATATCTCATTCTTTATGAACATTTGCAGCTTTTGCAAATATATAAATATGTTTTAGATAGATAAATAGATAACACAAGATAGATCTAGATACACTCCTCAACACTATATTGGCTCCTAAGGCAGCATACCCTCTGAAGTCAGACATTCTGCATTCCAGTCCTTCCACACTTGCTGGCCATCTTTGATGAGTTACTTAACTACTCTGTTCTTTTGTTTCCTCATTTATAAAATGGAGAACATAACAATAATGCTTAACACAAATTTGTCTTATGTGGAGTACATGTTTTAGGGGTTTCAAATAGTGTATGCATGAACTGTAGAATATTACTATTTTGGCAACTTTTTTTAGGGTGAAATGTTAGAATATTGAAGTTTTTAGACCAAAGTTTGACCTGCTTCTTAGATTTGTAACTTGAAAGAAATAAGCTAATATCCATGAATTTTTATTCAATATCTTCACACTGGGAATAATCATGGAGAGTTTGCAGGATTTTAGAGAACGTTGGACAAGTGAATCCATGTAAGTTTTTTAGTAAAATACTATAATAAGCCTTGATGATGATAACTTTTATTTGCAAAATTTATGGAGTGAAATAACTTACAGCAAGTAAACCTCATGGAATATTTTCTTGTAGTTAAACTGGAACTTAATCATCTTCATCCCTACCATTAATTACCGTTACCATCTTCAGCGTTATCAACATTGTTATCTTCACTCCTAATTTTATACTTTTAGCCAGACTTAACCACTACACTTATGCAAGGAATTTTCTGAAACACACAAATCAATCACTTTTTCTGAGAAAATGACTACAAAAATTTCAGTTCCCAGTTGATCCTCTAATTCATTTTTATTTCAAAAAAGATTACTCATGTTTGAAACAATATATTCCAACCTTAAATTACAGTTTCCTTTGCATGTGCTTAATTTTCTAACTTTATTCCATTGGGTCAAAGAGATAAGAGAGATAAAATATAGTCATTTAACTAGAAGCTGTGCACACATGTATTTAAATGATGTAAGTAATTATTATTAAGAATAGTTCATTCTCATATTTGGCTTAGGAAATAAGTATTTTCAATTTTCTTCAATTACCTTGATTACATGAAAGATGTCATTACTAGAATAAGATCAAGCAATTTTATATTGTATTGTTTGCTTACTCCATAGAATATTCACCACTTCTGGGTTTGTCTTGGATATCTAAAATATTGAAAAAAAGTGACTATCCTTACAACAAGGAAAGATATTATCCAGGCAGAAAATCAACGACTTTTCAAAACTCATATTAGAGCAAAGGTCAAAGGACAAACGAATAGTTGCTTACCTAGAGCAGAAGCTGACAGACACCATAAAAGCCTGTGGGAACATTAAACTAGAAGATGTGATGAATTGCTAGAGGCTGAATGAGAGTTTGTATGAGAGTGTGCAGCTCCTGGGGACTGTGCTGATGGGGCACCCCGCTCATTTGCATGCTTTTTCCTCTAGAAAATACCAAGGTGTCACAAAGAAGTTCCAGAGAGATCCTGAGAACGCTCTCCCTGCAATGTTGGTTGGGGAGAAGAGCAGCCATTGGAAATCCATCTGAACACTTCGTTATGAAACAAAGGCTTCATCTGCAAGGAATGTCACAGGACTCGGACAGAGTACTGAAGCGTGCTTGTGGGACAGGGGGAGGGAAAATGGAGCAGAAGATGGTGTGGTATGTAGCTTAATTTTAATCCATATGTTTCATATAAATTCACTTTCAATTGTATTTGTTATGAGTCAATTACAAATGTATACACGATACATTTTGGATTATATGTGTGGATATGTGCTTTGCATATCATTTCTGTTGATTTTCACTTAGCTTAATACTTTGTGAATACTGTTTAATGATATTCAAAATTATTTCAAATACTTCTATACATAGATACATGAATTTGGCTATATCTTGAAGGATATCTAAGTTTTTTGTTTGTTTGTTTTGCCCTTTTAGCTTTTTCAGTTTTATCTCTTATAAATAAGAAATTTACTGAAAATAGTTAACTTAAAGACAATGAATGCTTATTAAATGTTATCTAACCACTCCTTATCCTTAGAGTAAATCTTATAATTGGAATCATTAGATTTAGACTCTCTTGTAGACTTTTGTGCTATATTTTCCAAATTGCTTTTCAGAAACTTTATAGCAAATTGCATTCATCTTAGCAGTGAATTAGAGCTCCATTTATCTGAAACCTGGTCAATAAAACATATGTAATTTATGTATTTTAATCTGGAACCCCTCTTTCCCCACTCCCCCACACAATGAACAAAAGTGATATTCAGTGAAAATAAATAATCTTGAAGTCTTATATTTTAATTAGTTTGTGAATTAACAGTCATTGAAGTGTTTGACATGACTAAATATACATTTAAAAAACTAATAATAGTGTATTTTTGTATCAATAAGGATACATCTACTTTAATCTTACGAGCTTTTTTCTACAACATTTGTCATTGATATTATATCTGTCTTATCTGAACAATGTCTTCTCCAGATTTTGCCTCTCCTGTTTCATTTTTTAAAAATGGCAGACAGCATGTCTACCAGCTAGATTTAATTCCTAATAGGCTATAAAATGTGAGCCTTAAATTTGATAGTCATAGTATACATTAAAATATTTATTTAGTTTAGCTTTTCTGGTAATGACTGCTGTGCAAACCTGGGTAATTACTCTGAACTGACCCACTGTGAAGAAATTGTGCTTTGACAATCAATTGTGCTGAGTGGATATTGGATCCCCCCATCAGAAGTTGGAGAGTGCCACTATCCCAATAGTGCAAACTGATTTACTGATGAGATTCATCCATTTCAGAGAAATGTTTAACTCCATTTTAAATTCTAGGATAGGAGACACCAGTTATATTTGGGGAGAAATCACAACTAAGGTCTTCAACACTGTGATGCCCCCAATATATGATTGCTTCCTTCTACTTGACTCCCTCTCAGTGTATGGAACCTACTATTTGAAGAAAGACATAAGTATGTTACAGCCCTGGGAAAGTATTTTCAGAAGTAATCTGTAATTTTTAAAAGTTTAAACCACCTACTGATGTTGTGGTGTCAAGGACCAGTGATTCCAACGGCTGTTATTTGTGATCACAAGTGATCATCACAGACTGGACTGTTACGGGCTTCCTACGACACACAGATATGAGCTGGAAAGTCTATGGGAAATTCAATACGTCAAGTCTCTTCTGACTTCATTCTTAACCATTTGGTAAAGAAGAGTTGTAATTTTTTATTCCACAAGTACCTATTATGTAATGCAGAAAAAAAAAAAAAAACTAGTTTCAGAAACATCTAAAAGATTTGACAGATTATGGGTATCATATACTAAAATTACTTTGGAGATCGTGTAGTCTAGCCCTTCTGTGGTAAATGAGAAAGTAGGGCTGTGAGGTTACATGGTATGCCTGTATCTCTAGACAATGGCATCTAACTGTTTTCTTTGGAAACTCATCATCCCTTTTGAAATTTCCATTCTTAAATGCTTTTGCTGACTTTCACAATTCTTTTCCCTTTTTACTTAGTTGATATGAAGTTTTTCTTCAGTTATTTTACTCCTAACATTTAGCATTGTTTCTCTAAAATTGTGTGAAATAATGTACAAGAATAAAAACTGATGAGTCCTAATTCTGAACAACCAAGAGAAGGGATTAATATTTTTTTACTCTCTCTTATAACCATTTACCCATTTTACACAGGAACATGAAAATATCATGAAAAATGGAAATTAAAAAAAAAAACAAAAAACTTTTATTACCCACAGAAAATCTATGTAGGTGATTATACTCTATCTTCACAGGGGAGTGCACATAAAAGGGAATAATCGCTCTTATCCCCAGGCAATCAAGAAGAATTCTTTGTCATTTTTTATTTTCTTGGATAAGTAGCTCAATGCTCTATCAGAGGAGCCAATAGCTCTTTAGTCAGAGTGACTCACTCAAACAGGGCTAATTTATCTAATTCTTTCACAGTGTACATAAATAGAGATAACACAAATTTGTATTTTTAATTGATGAGATAGACATTAATATACTTTATGTAAAATGAATACTTTTGTCTTTTCAGTAAAATTTATTGTGCATTCTTATTTCTTGCAATTGAACAATCCTCTATCCACTTGAGAAGTTAAATATTAATATGTAGCTTTTGACTAATAACTATGAATAGGTTTTTTTCATTCAACTTTTTTAATGTAATTCATTCAACAGAAATATTAAAATGCAATCTAATGTTCACATAATATTTAATAACTAGTTTGAAATATTTGTGTCTCATAAATTTTAGCAAGAATAAACATAATTTATACAAATTCATCTAAATAATATTCTGATCTCAATTTATATTAAATAAAATATTTTCCTCAAATTATAAGGGAAATGATTATGATAAAATTCAAAATTCCCAAATATATAAAACTCAATCCCAGGCAAAATGAAACATTTTTTAAATTGTTTGATAGTTTTACAAATGTTCCATTTGTGGTGGCTAGTATGATCTATTCTCCAGAGGTTGCTGAATACACTTTTTCCATTACTACTACAGAAATAGTGTCAAGTTTTTCAAACATCATGGAGTATAAGAATAGAAAAAAATTTACCTCATTATCAGTTCAGGGTTTTCAGTTTGCCTACTTCTTTTTCATTCCAAAATATTCCAGTATTGAGAAAGTAATTGAATGGAGGTGTTTCTCATCAACTCATTCCGTGTAAAATGATCCCTTTGCTTAATATTGGTATAAAGCTTCTTAACGTCACTGAAAGAAAAACATTACATCACTGAAATAGAAGTGATGGTGATGACTCAAGTAGAGGAAAATAGAGAGAACAAGCAAGAAAGGTTAGACTTACCCAAGATTTCTTTCTGTGGCTCTTTTTGGTGGGAAGGGAGGCAAGAAGGCACTTTATAGACTGAGGAGTGTATGGCAGACTGCTTGTGTCTATTTATAAGCCATGTTAATTTCTAAGTATTCTTGTCTATTTCGTTTATTTCCTGCATAAGCTGTTTGTGTAATTTTTTTTCTTTATATGAGACCAGATCCACTCCTCTATTTATGTTTTTTTTAATTGTTTTCTTTATTGATTTTAGAGAGAGAGGAATGGAGAAGGAGAGAAAGAGAAACATCAATGAGAGAGAACATCGATTGGCCGCCTCCTGCATGCCCCCCACTGAGGATTTGGCCCACAACCTAGCTAGGCATGTGCCCTGACTGGGAATCAAACCTGTGACCTCTTGGTGCATGTGTCAACGCTCAACCACTGAGCCACACCGGCTATTTCTGACTTTTACCTGTTCCATAACATGTGTTCATTCATGAACAGTGAAATGAAAATAACCTTGTCATAGGCACAAGGTACAAACTAATGGTGACTAAATACAGGCAGTGTCGACATGGTGATAGTTTCTCTATGTCAACCAGCACCATTGAGTTATTTTTTTCTTTATTAACACACAAGATTCAATACTCCAGCTCTGTAGACATCAACACACTGTCTTATACTCCTCAGTCCAATTTGTTAGGTTCTTTGCCATGATACATTATTCAATCTTTGAAATGAACGCTTCAATTTGAACCACCTCTCACTTAGGCCCTTGAGAATGGCTCCTTGTGTCTCCTACTTGTGAGCTTTCCCCACAAAACATGAGAAAATCATATTTATAGGTGTCTGTGAAGTTTGAATGATTATTATTTTACCCACTAAGATGAACTTCTCTTAGCTCCTGAAATAGAATGTACTGTTTTTGTCTGTTCCACAGAAATTGTTCAGCCCTTGTGGACACATTTAATGACAGGTCTAAATTCCTCACTCCACTTTAAAGGTATGAATAAAGTCACACTTTACTGCTTCCTAAGATATGAGACTCATTTGTGCTTTATTTTCCTGCACCATTATTTTCTTAATAAAGTACATATTCAATATTGGAGTATCTGATTAAAATGCAAAGCTTTAGGCTTATTTCTTTAATAAAATATGTGGTCCAAGCTAGTGGTTGATGTATCCCCCATCTAAAATATAAATTATGTTTTATATGCATAGCTCTATATGTGCATAATTGTATCAAGTTATCTCTATGCATAAGAATATGGTGGATGTTATGATGCACAACTCAGATTCTCCTTCAAACTGCAAGTCTATTCCCAAAGGTTAATCAGAGTATTGCTGGCAGAGAGCCCTCAGCTGTCAGCATTCTTCCAGATAACCTTGGTTACAGAAAGGTCGCATTTGTACTTCTCAGTCACTTCACCTTTGTCACCCATAGTCATGGGGATGGGAAGCATAGGGAATACAGTCAATAATATTGTAATGACTATGTATAGTGCCAGTTGGATACTGGAAATATCAGGAGAAACACTTTGTACAGTTCATGATTGCCTAATCACTATGCTGTGTACCTGCAATTAATACAACAAATATTTAATGTACAATGTAATTGAAAAAAATTAGAAAAATAAAAGTCATATCAGACCCTCTCTGGAAACCCTGCATCTAATGACAGATTATGAAGGGCAATGAAGGTCTGATCCTCTTGTTCCTACGGGGACAGCTACAAGGGCCATGGAAGCTGCAGAACTCTCTCTGTCGGCTCAGCTAGGTCTCCATGGAGATGGAATCTCCTGCAAACTTCATCTGACCAGTTCTCCTTCCTTTTTTTCCTTTTCATGGGTTTTGATCTCAAAAGCCCACCCTAATAAACATTCTACATGCTGACAAAAGTCTCAGAGTCAGCTTCCAGGGAACATAACCCCCAATAATCATAGACAGACAGATATATCTATATGTTGCAGGTAGAAGTCGGTGAGGACCTGCCGGTGTGGCTCAGTGGTTGAGTGTTAACCCATGCACCAAGAGATCACCGGTTCGATTCCCGGTCAGGGCACATGCCCAGGTTATGGGCCCAATCCCCAGTGGGGGGCATGCAGGAGGCGGCCAATCGATGTTCTCTCTCATCCATATTTCTATTTCTCTCTCCTTCTCCCTTCCTCTCTCTCTAAAAATCGATAAAGAAGAAAAAAAAAAGGAAGTCAGTGAGACAGGTCGTTTCAATCAGTATACATCTTTCCTAAACTATTAATTTATTTGCTATTTTATTTCCTAAAATTATCTGAGAATGCACTTTTGATACAGAATTTGAATATGGTAGTTATCATAGAGGTATATAAAGTCATAACATAGTGTGATATTTTCTGAGAGGTTTTTCCTTCCGAGGAAAATATGAATATGAATACATTTAAAGCTATAGTTCAAATAAATCCTTTACCTGGATTACAGTTTAATTATGCTCTTGAAGAAGACTTGATTTGTAATAAGCTTCCTAAAGGAGGATAAAGAAGTACTTATAACTTTAGGTTGGATCCTATGTACAGACATTAGACTTCAGGAAATTTTCCCTTAAAATAACTTTTTCTTCCTTCTGCCTTACACACAATTGAGGTGGAATAAATGAAATGGAATGTGGGAAAAGAATTAGATATACTGTCAGCAAATTCTTTGTGTTGCTTCAAACAATAAAAGCAAGGGCTCTGGGGTGGAGGTCAGAGTATGCAGTAAAATTTTAGTTCTATAGGGTCATACACATGCTTCTTTGTGATGGAAAAATATTTCCTTTGATATTTGGTTGATGGAAAATTTTGCATATCACTGGAAGAGGGCACTGTGCCATTTTACACTATAAAATACATCTGGGTAACCTAAGGCAAGCTATTATAAATCATAAGGCAAGTCAGGTTTATTGAATATCAGATTTCCATTAAATCACATTCATACACAAAGAGACAGTTCAAATTGTAATTGAAGTTGTCAGCTTTCATTCATCATAGAGAGGATTATTCCAGCTGCACATTACTCATTTTTTTGTACTTTCAGTCAATTTATCTGAGTCTGCTTGCTAGAGGAAGATGAAAAACAACAGGTTGTGGATTGTTGTTGTTAATTCTACCACAATGGTAGTTATTTTCTAATCACAAAGATAATACTTTTTCTTCATTCAAAAAATAAGTAAAATATAATTCCATTTTATGTTTTACCTGTAATCCATTTAAAAAATAGTCAATAAAAGTGATGTAACAAATGATTCAAAATATAGAATCGCCAGCCCCAAACCAAAAAAGTCTGAAAAATTAAACATTTTTAAACTGAGAAAATTTTAGTAAGACACAATGAGAATTATTAAAGTAATTGTATGATTTCTAGTGAATGCCAGTCAATTTTTATTCTGACCATTGCAGCCTTCCTATGAAGTAAATATAACAACTTTGAAGTTTGCTGAGAAAAAAATGCAAAGGTTTTAAAAACAAATCTTAAAAAAACAATTAAACAAATGTGTTCTTATTTTTAGCAATTTCTAAATTATATGATTATCATAAACTTCATAAAACTGCATCCAATAGTGTCATAAAAGACATGATATTTTGTACCATTCAAATTACATGTTATTTGTAACTACATGTACAAACAGCATGAGCTTTTTAAATGTTACCTCAATTAGTCCAACCACAGAATAGTATGAATAGAATAATTAAATTATAAACTTACTATGGCAGTCAAAGATACTCAGTTCTTGTGCAGTTCAGAAATAAAAGTATCCAATTACTTTATTTGTTTTTTTTCTTTTGTTTTGTCTTTCACTGTCTTTTGTGCAATTTTCATTTTGTATTAATGCAAATATTTCACAAGAAAGCTGATTGAAATGCTTACCATTTTATTATTTTTTTAATGATTTTTTTTTTTTTTTTTTTTTTTTTTAGAGAGAAAAAAGGAGAGATAAAAACATCAATATGAGAGATAATCATCCATTGGCTGCCTCCTGCACGCCCCCTACTGGGAATCAAGCCCACAACCGGGTCAGGTGCCCTGACTGGGAATCAAACAGCAACTTCTCAGTCCATGGGACTGTGCTCAAGCCACTGAGTCATACCAGCGGGCAAATGTTTAACATTGTAAGGTCACAGACTCCTGGAGACCATTCAAACTATGCATATTCCTGACTAATTTATGGAATTTATAATCCTATGCTGTGAACATTAATATGCTCTGTCTGCCTTAGCCAGTATTCTTGATGCTCTGAATAGACTTGCTGTCCTGATCTTCTATCTATTTATCCACCTTCTATCTCCCTCTTTCATTCATTTATTTATTCATTTGTATTGATTGATATATTCATTCTCCATCTTTTATTCAGTCTTCATTGTGCAGCAGGTGCTATGCTAAATTCTGGGATCTTATTTGATTATTTACAGATTATTTATTATCTTTGTGGTTTACTTCCAGCTGTGGAGATAAACATGAGTCGAATAGTCACACAACTGCAAATTTATACTTTATAGTGAATACAAAGATCCAGCTATTATGAAAGGAAATCCTAAATTAAGAAGAAACCATCCAACAGTTTTACCTGAACGCATCTAAGGAAATCAGAGAGTCCTCCTCCTTTAATTGTGAAAATTGAACAGATGCTAACTAGATAAAACGTGGAATAATGGGCAAAAAGAAATAAAATACATTTCTAACAGGAGAAAATATATCTGTGAAGATTCTGAGGATTAATTCACTAATTTTAGAAGTTTGAGTAAAAGAAGTAGATTGGCATGAGATAAAGTAGAAGAAATGAGGAGGCTCTTACTCATCTCAAATGCTATTTCTATAGTTGCACCAAATACAATTTTTGTACTATTAATATGTAAGCTATTTATTTTCTATTATTACTGTTTAACATGATTTTTTAAATAAATTATGTATGTTTTTATCCATTGCCTTGATGATTCTCATATTTTAGTTGATCTTCTTAAAATCAAGTATGAACACTTATAATTAATAAAACTTAATATTTATGCCTCCTTATCTTCAAAATAGAAATAGAAAACTAGAAATAGAGATGTATTCTGCCATCTTTTTAATTATATCTGTTGTAATTTCAAAACAATATTAGTGATAATGGTGATAAAAATTGTGTTTATTCTTGTATTGTTCCTAATATAGTTGAGGACATTTTAAGAGCAAACCTTGGTTAATATTATTCAACAAACACTTACTGAGTATATTATGTGCCAGGCACTGGAATATAGGGAAACAGATAAAAAATTCCTGTCTCATGGGGCTTATATTTTAATAAGGGTGTATGTGTGTGTGTGTGTGTGTGTGTGTGTGTGTGTGTGTTGTGTGTATAATCAGTTTTCCTGCTTAACATTCTTTTATAGGGGCTTAATCAGCTGAGAATAATGTGTACTAAATATCTAGCTGTAGAGTTAAGAGGTATTCATTTTTTAAACTTAGATCACTGCTTACCATAGGATTATATAAAAGAAAGAACTTATATGCACAGCCGATGGACACAGACAACAGCGTGGGGAAGGTAGAGGGGGCAGAAGCAGGGAAGGGGCGCACATCTATAATACTTTCAACAATACAGATACATTAAAATAAATAAATAAATAAATAAAAGGAAATGAGCATCTTCCTGATCAAAAGGACACAGATGTTAAGGCTCTGTTTACATAGGTTTTCTTTTCTTTTCTATTTTTTTTTTATCCTCACCCGAGGACATTTTTTTCCATTTTTTTGTTCAGATAGAGTCGGAGGGAGAGAGAGAGAGAGAGAGAAACATCTACGTGAAGGGACACATCGAGTGGCTGCGACCAACCAGGGCCGGGGACAAACTGCAACCGAGGTACGTGCCCTTAGCGGGAACCGAACCTGGGTCTCTCTGTACCGCAGGTCGACGCTCCAACCGCTGAGCCAAACCGGCTTTCAAGTGTATGAGGATACCCTGTCCTCTGAGGAGGTGAGTGTATATCCCCCACCTCAAGGCAATGTTCTGAGATCTAATGGAATTGCTCTTTTAGCATGTACCCCCAGAAGTTTCAGGGGCCACTGGGATGGAGGAGGCTGGCAGACTGATGAGGCATTTTCATTTTTATTCCGGAAGCTGCCTCCATTATTGGAAATCTCTCAGTGAAATTTTTTTTTTTAGGGAACGTGATTACGTCTTAAATTTACACAGGTCTTTTTCTCCAACCTTAGCCTTAAAGATTCAATTTAAAGTTCCTGCTATGGGCATCATTTTGTCCATCTAGGTGGGCTTCTTGAACATAAGCTGAAACAACCCCAAGCCCTTTTTTGTTCCTGACTATGACCCACACTTGATTTATGGTAAGCTCTAACCCATTTTCTCATGTATGAATTTCCATGAGTCCTGGTCACCCGTAATCCAGCCACTTCTATAATGGTGTGACATTCTTAGCACCTTTGGATTTCTCGGATGTGAATCCATGGTGCTCCTCCATCTCCAGGAGAAATATAATTTGTTTTCTGAACTGTACATCTTTTCCCGTAACACCCCCGCTTTGCTACAATTTTCCAGTTTTTTGTTGGTTTCTCCAAACTCAGTACTAGACTGGAGTTGGGATTTCCAGATAGAGATACCAAATCTGTTTTAGTCACATACTCTGCAAGCCTGCATAGAGGCTACAAACCTCATTTTAGATCATGGTGCTCAAACAAAGTGGAAAGCTTCTAGTCTACACCAAACCATACCTGCCGTTATGATTTGTATCAGGTTTTAAATACATTAACCTTTTGTGAACTTTATCATTATTTCAACAACTGCATAGAGAATAGTTCACCTGCTGAATATATGCCAAATTTCTTGTAAGTTCCTCATTTCAAATACAAGCAAGGCCACAGACAGATTCTAGCCGGTTTCAAAGCTCCTTAGATAATTCCCCTTTGATGGTCTCATGTCTGAGGGCCCATCTTCCACTTTTTCTTATAAAAATGTATATTTATATCCTTTATAATCCTTTAGCACTGCATTTGAGTGCTTTACTTTATATTACTAATCAACATCTGATTATTCAATTTTTTCTTATTGTTGTTTACTAATTCTTTCTCAGTTGGCTGTAAGCACTGACTCTCTTATACAATGAGGTACCTCCATTGCCAAGCACAGGGCTTGATATATAGTAAGCACCCAACAGGTCATTTCTGAATGAATAAATTAATGATGAATGACCAAATTACATAATTCATTATCTAAATATTATACTTTCATATATTTAACTACCACCCTAATATTGCACTTATATTTTTCTACATCTTTATTATTGAGGTTCTTTTCAAAATTATTTTTGTTTTTACCTATTACTAATTTTTCTAAATAGATTCTTAAAATTAATCATTGGTGATTCAATACATGTTTTGTTTTGTTTTTTTTTATCCTCACCCGAGGACATTTTTCCATTTTTTGTTCAGATAGAGCGGGAGGGAGAGAGAGGAAGAGAGAGAGAGAGAAACATTGACGTGAAGGGACACATCGAGTGGCTGCCACCCGCATGACCAACCAGGGCCGGGGACAAACTGCAAACGAGGTACGTGCCCTTAGCGGGAACCGAACCCGGGTTTCTCTGTACCGCAGGCCGACGCTCCAACCCCTGAGCCAAACCGGCCAGGGCTCAATACATGTTCTTAGGATTTTTAATATATGTTTCTCAGAAGCCTCAGTAGCACCGAGTGTTAACTTCGTTTTTTGACAGCTTGGGAGGTAAAAACGTCACCTTGCTATTAAATAGTTCATTTTAATTATTTGGCTGTTAGATGTTTTTGTTGTGATGCATTTGCATGGTGATGCTTATGTTGAAGTGGGGTTCATCATATGCCCTCTCAGGAACTTCCCTCTTCCCAAGAGCTACGGAATTAGACTTCTCCATGCCCCATATTGTTTCTATTCTCTGACACTGAGAATCCTTTCTTGACTTGGTAATGTGGTTTAAAGATGGTCAGCTTTCTAAAATTGCATGTTCAACCATTTTCTAGCTTATGATGCTTTGATTTCTCCTGAGTTTAATGATTGAAACACAAAAGTTAAGAATCAATTCATATGTGTTTTTTCTAAATTTTTTTCTATACAATATCTTTCATGAGATAACACATGCACAGGGCTGCCCTGTCTAAGTGGGAGAATGGCCATATAATAGTACAGACCTATGAAGAAAGTCTGAGTGATCGACTTCATCCAATAACAGTGATGAATAAGTGCCAGGCAACATTGTGTGTGTGCATGTGTGTGTGTATGTGTGTGTGTGTGTGAGAGAGAGACAGAGAAGGAAACATAGTTGTTAAACCACACATGAAGCCTGCCCTTTTGCAGTTCAGATTCTAGCAGAATTTGAGCTGTCATTGGACTTGGTATCCTTGTTCAGCTACTGCTAAACAAATTTACTGAGTAAGTTACTAATGTGCAAGTGTATTAAAAGTACTTTTTGTATGAAGTTCAAAATGGAGATGAAAAAGACAATGAGTACTTTTTTTTTTTTTTTTACTACAAAATTAGATAGTAGCTATAAAAAAGGTGAAGCAAGGTACAGGAAAGAGCAATACTTAAATCAGCCAAGAAAATGACCCAGGAAAGCTTCCCCAGTAGAGGTGACATTAAGATGTACTTTGCAGAATATATATTTTTTATTTCTGAAAAGAGAATTGGAGAAAGCAATTCTACATGTGAGGAAAGGCATATTGTTGTGGGACAAAACGGCCCATATAAAAGCACAAAGATCATTATGGCAGATGGAAATGAAGTGTGCACCTGTCTCTTCAAGTAACTCTCCTTTTATCTCCTTTAATATATATAGTCCCACCTACAGTTTGACTTCTCAAATTTTACAAAAAAACTTTTATTGTGTATCCACAATTCACTGAAAAATAATTTTCACTTTATTAAACAAAATCTTCATTTAAAGAATCACTTTTCGTAAAAGCCCCTAAAAATTTGGAAAGCTCAAATAAGAGAGCTTCTAAAATGCATATGTTTTGTGATTGATTCCAGATATTGCATTTTGGAGATATTTTTCATGTGTTTATATTTTTCAAATGAAAGAAGAACTTGGATTTTCACTTGTAAACCAGACACATTAAATACTGTCTGAAAAAGAGCCGTTCTCCAGTGAAAGAAAGTGGAGAAGACATTCCAAGAGAAAAGAACAGAGCAGAAATATAGCGTTTGGAGCTGCTGAGCTATTTGAAGACTGTCGACTAACCCAGTGCCATCAGAATATGGGGTTGGTGTAAGATGCAATCAGGCATCTGGAAAGAGAAATTGAGAGCAGATTGTAAAGGGACATTTTTGGCACACTGTCACATTTGTTTTAGAGCTAAAATTGGAGTAAATTAAAACTTTGAGTAGTAAAAGTCCTAGTTAGGACTACTGTCCTGGAAGTGTACATTTGAAGCAGAGTTAAAATATTTGAGCTTATGTTTGCCCCAGCCTCCAAGGTAACAGCCTTGAGGTATATGTACAAAGAAGAATGAGCACCATCCTCATTGATAGTAGTAGATATAAGCATGTAAAGCTCTGAACTCTATTAAAATTTGGGCTGCTCTTTTTGACAGTCAGATTGAATCATTATTAGTATACTCAGCAACACCATAGGTCTTATGCTCTCTTTTGGTAAAAAAAGAGAGAGAGAGAGAGAGAGAGAAATAAAGAAAAAAAAATATATATATATATATATTACACAATTTTACTTTCCTAAAATAAAATTTGTAAATACAATCTAAGTCAATGCACACAACAGTTGAAGTACAGTAATATCCTAAAAACACAGTGCATATATAGAGTTGCAGGCATGGAGAGTGGGGGATTACTACATATATAAAACAGAAGTAAACGCAAGAGTAGGATCCAATTTCAAGCAGTTGCTTCCAGAAATTCATAGTCAGAGTTGTTGGGTATCGCCCCCCTCCCTCCCAAATCCTCTACATATTCAAAAAGCAGAATTCAAATTTATATAATGCACATAATCCAAAAATTGTATATGTGTACAACACTAACTTAATAACTAGACATTAAGCCAAATTAAATTGAGAATAAACTCTTAAGCAAATTTAACTTGGATCTGGATACACACACACACACACACACACACACACACACACAAGTTAACATGACTTTTATATCTAGAACAGCAGGGCCAGAATAATATGCTAGATTTTTTTTAGACATTGCAATAATTTGCAAATAGAAAAAATCTATTAAAATGCAATTTCTAAATTATATTTGAGTAGAATCTAGTATACAAGTGAAGGGAAGAAAAAAACCCTAATGTTTAAGAAATGGAAGAAAAACAACTACATTTAGTTCTTAAGCTGATAATACATTTTGGATTTCTTGACTTAAATAGCAGACATTCAGATTTTGGGGGGAGGGATTGATAAAACTGAAAGAATTGGAAGACAAATGGGACTAATTATAGAATAGAAGTAATGTTTTAATAAAATATAAGTGAAATAAGTGGCATTATACATTTTAAAAGTTTATTTATATATATCTGATAAAATTAAAATATTTATATTTGAATGTTTAAAGTTGTAATCTAAATAAAATACATTTCAAGAATAGTATAGTTTAAAATATAATAAATGTAGAATTATTACATAATTTTATTTCTTGTCCAAGTAAACAGAAAAAAAACTTTATAAGAAAAACTCTGAAGACAGCAAGCAGTTTCTCAGTGTTTATCAAAGAAGTGTAATTAGGAATAATGGGATGACATTCAGGGTAGTGCAATTAAGGCCAATGCTTTGTGGTGAGAACTACTGGGTAAAAGTCTGGATTCTCATAGAAAGAGGAGAAACATCCTCCCACAGGGTGTATAATGGCCAAGTAGACATTACACTAAAGGGCTTATTAGAAATAGTTTTTCTCTGGTTGCAGGAAAATGGACTCAATGGTCTGATTCCCACAGCTATTCCCTTACATTCAATGAACCTAGACCCATTTGGCCTGATTTACCATTTGCTTCAAGATTCAAAGAACTGAAAGACTTCTCAAACTCCAGTACTCAAAAATGATTACTTTTCCCCTCCATGTCCACTATTTGATATATCATGAAAATAATTGCATAATTATTGATTATTCTTTCTGAATATGAGAAGAATAAAGTATATAGTCTGAAAAAACTAACAAATTGAAAATATATGCAATGTAAACTCAGACGTTTATCTAGTTAGGTTGTATCTTTTGTTAAATATTGAGGCTTTGCATTCTAAAAACTACTGATTAAAATTTTTAAAATATAATCCAGAAGAGACACTTTGTTTTACTAAATGCTATTTTGTCTACTGGTGGTGGCTAGAATGAAGCCATCCTTTAATTTTTAGGTGAGAAGCCCTGAGAATTAGCCAAATATGAAAACACAGAAAGATGAAAAGAAATAGACTTCTTTTTAAGTGAGATAATCTTTTTCTTATAGTATCATCTTTTTGGTAGTTTTCTGTTAGTTGAAACATAAAACAACCCAGCTGATATATTATTTTACTATTCCAAGCAAAATCTATATAAATATAGAAAATAGAAACTTGTTTTTTTAAGTGTTAGAAATCACTAACTTAACCAAAAATGTACTTCAAAATTTAAAAGGGACACAGTAAGCTTATTAAATAAAGATAAAAATGTATCTGATTAAATTGGTATATAACATCTTACAGTTAAAATTATAAGTAATATGACAAACTATTATGGGGTAATATTAAGCTGATACATATTTTTTTCATTCAAGGTTGGTAACTCCATAGAAAAATTTATTTTTAAGTTTTAAAATTTCTCCATAAGAATTTTATATAAAATAATGCATTTATTGCTTTAATAATATAAAATAATATAATAGCTTGTCCTTGAACCTCCGATTAAAAACAATAAGATGTTGTTAACATGCAACTTTAATGATTTTATTTGTTTATTTGATATTTGTTTGGGGTTAAGATAAGATTGAGGACAAATAGTTTTATTCCAGTTGTATCAAGATAATTGAGGAGAAAACATCTTTAAAACTCTAGTCTTAAATTACTTTGAGCAGAAATTACAGGACTTCCTGAAAAGTGAAACTGAGTATTGTGATTTTTGGATTTAGGAATGATGACCCATGTACAAAGAGTTAACTATGTTCAGAAAATTATGGCAAATAATAGTTCAGGGTTACTTTAGAATCTTCTAGATAAATAACATATAATAATTCTTAAATTATGATATACTTTTATCTAATCAAACAGGCCCTGAGTTGATTATATATTTGAGGACCCAAACAAAATATCCAGAATTCCCAAGGGGAAAAAATTATATATATATATATATATATATATATATATATATATATATATATATTGGGGAGCTACAAAAATTGTGGCTACAGAAGAAATATACCACCTTAACAAAGACAACGAAAACATTAAAATTGTTAAAGATGTTGCTTACTTTGGTTCAAACAGCAATTCAAGGGGAAATGGCAGCCAAGAAATCAAGAGAAGGCTAAGACTCGGCAGGGACACAGTGGGACAATTAAGAAAGATCAAGAGGAAAGGCATATCATGTGAAAACTTAAGATCATCCACACCCTCAAATTCTCAATTACTGTGTATGGATGCAAAAGTTAAAAAGGGGAGAAGGATGACAAGAAAAAAAAAAATAGATTCATTTGAAACATGGTGTTGGAGAAGATTTCTGTGGATACCCTGGACCGCCAGAAAAGCAAACAAGTAGGTCTTAGGGCAAATAAAACCTGAAACATCACTGGAGGCAAAAATGACAAAACCAAAGCTGTCCTACATTGGGCACATCTTGAGAAGGCAGGGTTCTTTGGAAAAAACAATAATGCTGGCAAAAACAGAAGGTAGGAGGAAAAGAGGTGAACTGCATATGAGATGGGTTGACTCTATATATAAAGATGCAATGGGCATAAGTCTACAGGAGCTGAGCAGGGCTGGTGAGGGCAGGACATGCGCACATCACTCATTCATAAGATCTCCAAGAGCTGGAGCCAACAAAAGGGATACAAGCTCTGTGCTAGGCTTTCTCAAACTACTATATTATAATTTCTTTCATTCAATGATGCTTTTTCCTTTTTTAAATAATAGATTAATGAAGTGAGACCTAAGTAGCAGAGGACATTTTGAAATACAATCAATATTTTCTAACATGGTTTAAACAAAATTTAAGTTTTATTAGCTGATTTAGAAGCCTGAGCAGTAGTAACACATTGTTTCCCTACTTTTCATAAAGTATAATCATCATCATCAGGACCAAAGGAACCCACTTCTTATAATGTACATAAATTTTTATCAGATCATCATTGTTAAATCTCATAATAAAATACAAGGTTAGAATTTTAAAACTCCTAATATGGAGCTTATACAGAATCATCAATTATTTAACTAGTTAAAATATTTATGAATATACTCCAAATTTATGAAAATATAGGTAATTTTGTAAATATACCAATAAAACAATTTATTCCTCATTTCACACTGGAGTGCTTGTTTTACATATAGAGTTGATCATGTAAATAACATTTCAAAAAACTCTTTAAAAATGAAAATATCCCTTATGAAAACGTGTTAAGGAAGCCTCGTTCTAAATGAATTTGGGAAGCCATGAATAGAAAGCTCTCCTACGCTGCCCTCATTGCAGCTCCCATAAGCAGTACAAAGAAGGAGGATTTCCCTCCTATCCTAGCAACAGCAAGCTGCTCTGGCCTGCAGCCAATGAAAAGCTGCCACCACTTCCAACTTTTATCTTTCTCCAATGAACTTCTGTTCAAAACAACCCCTCCCAACTTCCTCCTTTCCTCTGTAAAAGAATGCACCTCTCCTTTGTTCTCCAGACTTGCTTATGGTTTACGACATTTGCTTGTGCCAAATTACAATTCCTTTGCTATTCCCAAATAAAACCAATTTTGCTGGTAGAATAACTTAACTTTTTACTTTAAAGTCTGACAACCTACAGGTCAAAGTTAATATCAATATATTATGTCATAATACTTTTAGAAGAAAAATGAATAGTGTTCTAATAAGACCATCCTAATTTAAGACATTAAGTAAATCCATCCAAATATATTTTTTAAAATCTACCTTAATATTAAAGACTTACCATGTACAATGCTATATTTTATAAACTTAAAAAAATACAAACAAGAGAATAATAAAGAAATACCAATATTCTAGTGTGATAAGACAAAACATTCTAACATTATAAGATGAAGAAAATTTTCAAAAATTATACAAATTCTTATGAATTTTTTATTAGTACCCAAATTATTCATTTTTTAAGGTCTTAGAAAAACTGCTATGAGTAAAATAATACTTGATAAGGATTTTAAGATTGGGTAGAATTTTGATGGAAGTAAAATATGATGATCCTAGAGAAAGTTAAATATATATTGAATAAATGAATGAAGAAATGGCACCAACTAAAAAGAATATTTATGATCCGAGGAAGACAAGTAACACAAAGACAGAGAGTGAACTATAAAAGGAAAGCAAGGAGGATATTCTGTTTAGCAATCCTACAGTGTTATTATAGAAGATAAGATGAAAATTTTGGATAAATAAATATGGATCAACATGGTTCCCAAGCTAAAATGCATAATTTATTCTGTACAAAACTGGAAGACAATGAGGATTTGTGGAAATTAATGTTAAAATTATTATTTTTTTTATTTTAGAAATATTAAACTGACAGCAGTGGGCAGAGGGGCTTGGGGTGAGCAGTGTTTTGTATCTGTAAAAAAATGTGGTTTCCTTGGTAGTCATCATATTAGAAAAGCATAGAGGAGAAAATCTCAGAAAAGTAGGATTTGTAAAATTGTTTCAGACGCAATGTGTTGGATACATCTTTCTTTCTCTCTGCTGCAAGTAACAACAGACCCATATAAACTTGCTTAAATTACAAATGAAATTTGTTGGTTCACATAACTACATGGTCCATAAACAGTTATTGCCAGATTCAAGCAGGACTTGGTGCTAGAGTCCAAAAAACTTCTTTATGATGTGTCTAGCCCAACTTTCTGCTATATTTTTATAAGGTTGGTTTATTTTCAGGTTATAATTAGTAACCCCCTACCAGTAGCTTCAGGCTAGTATAATATTTCTATGTCCCAGACACAGTATAAATAACTTCTGAGCAATATCTACAATTCACATGCTTGCATTAACTTGATACAAATATTCTTCCCTGGAAAAATTTCTATAGCCTAGAAGATAGAATCATGCTTATTGGCTAGTAATGGTCATGTGACCCCTTCTTAAAACTAGGGTGGAACTAGGCATAGGAGACTATATAGAGACATTTCTTAAGAGAATAAGAAATACTGCGCTGGCCATTGTGGCTCACTTGGTTGAGTACTATCCCATGCACCAAGAGGTCATGGGTTC
The DNA here is from genome assembly GCF_014108415.1 of Molossus molossus. Taxonomy (NCBI): domain Eukaryota; kingdom Metazoa; phylum Chordata; class Mammalia; order Chiroptera; family Molossidae; genus Molossus; species Molossus molossus. The sequence continues at coordinate 21,760,124 of NW_023425366.1, read as the reverse complement.
AATTCCTAGTAAAGGCACATTCCCGGGTTGCTGGCTCAGTCCCAAGTAAGGAGTGTGTGCAGGAGGCAGCTAGTGGATGTTTCTTTCTCATAGATGTTTCTCTCTCTCTCTCTCTCTCTCTCTCTCTCTCTCCTTCTCCCTTCCTCTCTCTCTAAAAATAAATTAAAAAACAGATTAAAATGGTTACTCTTAGGAATTATAATGAGATATATTTGTCTACCTCTCTCCTTTCAATTAGGGGGCCACATTTTTTTTTCTAAGCCATGTGACCAGGTAGCCCAAGTAAGTCAATTAGATTATCTTTACTTAGAGAATCCACGTAGACCTTGAGATAGATAAGTTTTCTCCGATGAAATTAGGTACTATAAGAAACATGTATCTCTGAATCTTCCAAAATTCTTTTTTCCTACCATCTGGGGAGAGACTGCAGATATAAAGGAAACACATACATAATGAGAGTTGAGAGAAATGAGCAGCAGACTGCTAACCGCAGAGTTGGAACACCTGACATCTAGCAGAACCAAAATGCAGAACAATATCTAGATTTCAGTTACTGAGCCCAGAATTTCACGATGTGATTCAGCTAGCTGGGAGTGTATTCCTATTATACAAAAATTAAATGGATTCCTGCTGAAAATAGTTATTTACATTCCAAAGAAAATTTTATTGAATGGTTAAGAAGAAAATCTCTTCTCTTCAAACCTAAAACTTTAAATTTTGCTAAAATTCCTTATTCATTCCATCTTCCCAGTGAGTCAGACCCATTAACAGTTTCTTGTTTGTTTCCTTCTATTTTATGTAATTGTTCTATTGAAATATGACACACATAAGGAACAAAACATAGAAGCATAACTCATCACAATGTGAACACCCAGGTAAACCTTTCCTTTTACACAGAAATACCCACCATACTGATTTTCTAACTATATATTTTATTTTGCTTGTCTTTGAACGTTTTACAAAGGGGAGCTCACAGCATGCATTCTTTGTGTCTGTATATTAGTTATTAGTTACCCTGCTATTTGGGGTACTTCACTTCCCAGTTTCCATGCTGTGAGGACAATTCTGGCCAGTGAGTTCTAATCAGAAAGTCACTTCTGCCCTGAGCCTATAAATTCACAGCATAAGTCATGCCAGGGCTCCCTTTGCCATGGACTTCTGAGGTTCATGTAGCATGCCAAGAAATAAACTTTGACAAACCACTGAGGTTTACAGTTGTTAGTGCAACATAAAACATAACATGATCTCTTCTCAGAGAATCATAGTATCTTTTTTTTTTTTTAAGTTGTTCACTTTAATATTGTTTTCTAATAGCAAATAACTGGAGAGAAGTTAAATGTCCATTTAATACATGGACTTCAATACATCAATCTTAAATTATACTTCATATATAGTATAAAACACTATGCAGCCATTAAAGATATTGAAATACATGTGCTGCTTAGAAAGGATATTCATGTCATATTAACTGAAAAAAGCAAACAATGTAAAATATATATGATCCATTCAAATAAAAGAAAAGAAAACTACAAATGCATTTATATGCTGATAATTAAATTTGCTTCTTTATATTTTAATAAATGAGGAAACAAAATGGAAACAATACAAACAAAATTATTAATAAAGAGTAATTGGGGGATAGGATAATACTTTTCTTTTTGTTACAGTGAGTATATAATGAAAGATGAAGATTCAGTGTGATGCCTATGTAGCAGCACGGGAGACTGAGGATATACAGAGGACAGTGTGGTCACTTCCACTAGCCCTGTGTGGGAGGGTGGGGACTTTGGAGTAGGGTAGAGAATAGTCAACAGGGATGATGACAAGGGAGCAGCATTATCACAGGAGACAAGAAAGATGGAAAAGGAAGAAAGGTAGAGTCATGGAGGACAACGAGTCTACTGTCCTGATTAAGATCTTCATAACTACTGCATATATCTTGTAAAGTAAACAAGACAAGCAGGTATACAAAAGCCGAGGTGCAAGGGAACCCCAGTTAATCAGTCATTTCTGGGGTTTTGAAACCTGAGGGCTGTAGAGAGCGTCGTCAGTGGGATACAGGAGCCAGGCTGCTGAAAGCTTCTTGTATCGCCTGGGAACTTGAACTGTGCCCTGCAGGGCCAGGAGGCCACTGATGGGGTTGCAGCAGGACAGCAGCATCAGCTACGCAGGTGGACCGGAGAGAAGCAACACTGGAAGTCCGCAAGGTCAGTTAGGTGGTGAGACATAACAAAGACAAACTAACTAGCAGTGGGGGGAGTAGGAAAGAGGGTGGATTTGAGAAATATTTCCAGGCCAAAGACACAGGACTCGGTTGATTCTCCGGATGTGGGTGAAGAATGAGAAAGGGATGTTTGACCCTCACACTTTTAAGGGGGGTGACTGGATAGACAGATGTTTTCCAGATGGCAGAACAAGCTTGTGAAGAGAAGATGCGAGAGGGTGGAGAGGAAACATTGAAATGGGGGTGATAGTGGTGGGCTGAGAAGTGAATGACTTCAGCCTTGAACACGTTGAGCATGTATCTGCCATTAGAGAAGCTGTCCAGTTGGCAGGTGGATGTGTTGAGACTAAGTCATTCTGTAGGAACCGTGTCAGGTGCTGTGTGAGGCATGGCCGAGCTGTGTGACAGCCACAGGTCTCGCCTTCCCAAGCCCGATATCCTGGTGGAGGGGCTATAATCTTGAGCTCAGGGGAGAAATCTAGGCTGGAGCTCTCCACATGTGGAGGGGGAGTGTTACACGTAAGGATAATGAAACCCTTAGGATTTAGAGGTATCATTTACTATGGGCTGTATCCTATGCATATAATCTCATTTAAACTTGACAACATTCCTCTGAAATGCTAATAAAATATTACAGATGAGGAATATGAGGCAGGGAGAGCTGAGACTCAGAGATCACAATCTAAATTTTATTCTAAATGCTGTTTTGCTGCAGTGATTCCTCTAGATGCGTTCACATCATCGCATTTGTTACTTTCTCTCCCTCTCCACTGTCTGACAGCAAATGCGCTCACACATAGCCTTCCTGCTCCCTGCAGGCATTTGACTTTGTACTGTGTGGTTTACCTGAGTGCCAAAGGTCACAGTGCTAGAAAGTGGCCGGCTGGTATTTGAAATAAAATCTAAGGGATAGCAGAATCTCTGCTATTTACTGCTATCCTATAATTCTGTGGATGGCAGGTATCAGGATTTCTCTCTCTCTCTTTTTAATTACAGTTAACATTTATTATTATTTTGTATGAGTGTCAGGTGTACAGCATCGTGATTGGACAATCATATACTTCATAGAGTATTTCCCCTAATATTTCCAGTATTCCTCGGTACCATGCATATTTATTGCATTGTTATTGACTATATTCCCTATGCTGTACCTTACATCCTCATAACTATTTTGTAACTACCAACCTGTACTTCTCAATCCCTAGACCTCCCCCTCTTCCCCAAGCACCCTTCCCTCTGGCAACCATCAATCAATGTTCTCTGTGACTATATGAGTCTGTTTCTGTGTTGTTTGTTAGTTTATATTGTTCTTTTGATTCTACGTATAAGTGAAATCATATGGTGTTCATCTTTCTCTGACTGGCTTATTTCACTTAAACATAATTCCTCTAGGTCCATTCATGCTGTCTCAAATAGTAAGGTTTTATTTCATTTTATGGCCAAGTAAAATTCCATTGTATATATGTACCACCACTTTTTTATCCACTCATCTGTTGGTGGGCACTTGAATTGCTTTCATTTCTTCATTATTGTAAATAATGTTTCAATGAACATACAGATGCACATATTCTTTCAAATTAGTGTTTTGGGTTTCTTCAGAAGTAGAATTGCTGGGTCATAATGTAATTTGATTTTTAATTCTTTGGGGAACCACTATACTGTTTTCTATAATAGCTGCACAAATCTGCATTCCCATCAACAGTTTCATGAGGGTTCCCTTTTCTCTATATCCTCACTAACAATTGTTTATTGACTTATTGACGATAGCCATTCTGACAGGTGTGAGGAGATACCTCATTGTAGTTTTTATATGCATCTCTCTGATGATTAGTGATGCTGAACATCTTTTCATATATTTATTGGCCATCTGTATATCCTTTTTGGAGAAGTGTCTATTCAGGTCTTCTGCCCATTTTTAATTGGATTGTTTATTCTTTTAGTGTTGAGTTGTAGGAGTTCTTTATAAATGTTTGAATATCAAGTCCTTAATGCATGTTTCATTGGTAAGTATCTTCTCTCATTCAGTAGGTTGTCTTTTCATTTTTGTTGATGGTTTCCTTTACTTTGCAAGAACTTTTTTTTTTTGGATGTAGTCCTGTTTGTTTATTTTTTATTTTATTTCCCTTGCCTGAAGAGATTATCTGAAAAAAATATATCACTAAGGGAAATATCAGAGTTTATTGTCTATTTTTTCTAGAAATTTTATGGTTTCAAGACTTACATTTAAGTCTTTAATCCATATTGAGTTTTTTCTTGTAAACAGTGTAAAGAGGCAGTCTTTTTTTTTTCGTTTTTTGCTTGTATATGTCCAATTTTCCTGACACCATGTATTGAATAAACTGTCTTTACCTCATTGTAGAACAGTGTCTTTTAATCTGGCCACACTACCTGTGTTTAATTCATGTAAGCACAGTAAATCTCTTTCTACACTTTTACTTTCAAACTTACTGTGTGCTAATACTTTATGTCTCACCTGTAACAAATATATTGTTTTACATATAATCTGACAAACTTTTGTTCAGAAGTTACTCTATTTCATTTAAGTAAATTAATGGTATATTTTGTTCTAAAAATAACTTGTTACCATATGAATTTCAATTATTTCTTTTACTAAGTTATTTTTATATTCTCACTTTTGCTTTTGTTTTACACTATATTTTATTATTTTGTGGTTCTATGAGCTTGATAATTTATACTTTTTAAAACATGTGTGTGGCACAATGATACACATTGAAGGAAAATAAAAAGCAACTAGCATGCATTAGTTTTGGTTTAATAGACCCAACCAATTAAAGATTGCTATTTTTCCCTATTGGAAAAAAATACAGACTTTTAGTGAGTGTTTTAGACTCTGTATGTACTGTTGATTTAGTAAAGAGTATTATAAATTTATGAGTTTACATCTGAAATCATGTTCTTTTGTACTGAAGTACATCAGCAAATCTGATGGTGTCAAAATGTCTTTGATTTTTTTTTTCCTCAAAAATCTTTTAGTTCTCATTCTCATATTTTGCATAAGGCTTTCTTATTGTCTTATTTTTCAACAAGCTGTATTTCCTCAAAATCTTAAAGATTTAATCAGGAGGAGGGTATCAATGGCCAAAAAGAAGAAACATCTGTAACAAAAATAAATTAATTAAAAAAAATCTTAAGGATTCAAATGACTTTATGTATAACAAAGCAGAATGACTAATATATAAACAAAAAACGTCAAGACATTTGAACAAAGTTAACTTTGTATCTGAAGGTAAGACCTCACAATTGCAAGTGATTAAGATTTAGCACCCACAAATATGTGCTTCAAAGTAACATTTTAAAGTGATACTGTCTTAATGACCTGCAAATAATATTATGTATAAAAATTTCAGAGTAACATATGTTGTTTCTTAAGAAACTTAGATGACAGTAAGATTAGATGCATTGAAAAAATATTTCATGATGTAAAAGTTAACACTTGAAATACAAGTCAGTATCAGAGTCACATAGAAAGTTTGTGTTAAATATTTATATATAATAGGAGAATAAATAACAATAATATTGCTAAATTTATATATGTGGTTTTAAATACAGAATGCATATAGATACATCTATCTAGAATCGATGGACATATCAAGAGTTTCCCAGACAAGGAAAAGCTAAAGGAATTCATCACCATCAACCAGTATTATATGAAATGTTGAAGGGTCTTCTTGAAGGTGAAGAAGAACAAAAATATAAACAATAAAATGGTAATTAATACATATCTATCAACAATTGAATCCACAAATAAAATGAGCAAGCAGAACAGAAACAAACTCATAGATACTGAGAACTTTTTGTTGCTTGCCTATGGGGTGGGGGTTGGGGGAATGGGTGAAAAAGATGAAGGAATTAAGAAGAACAAATTGGCTGTTAGACTGATGAACCTCAAAGGGAAAGGGGGAGGGAGGGTGGGATGAGATAAACCAAAGAACTCCAATGCATGTATGCACAACCAATGGACACCGACAATAGTATGGGAAAGGCAGGAGGGGGCAGGAATGGGAAGGAGGGGGTCAATGGGGGAAAAAAGGAAAAAAGGGAGAAACATCTGTAATACATTCAACAATAAAGATGAGTTTAAAAAAAATAAAAAAATAAAACATTATCATAAACACTTGTTTTATTAATCTGTTTTCCTAAAAGTTCAACTAATCAATGTGCCCCCAAACATAAAAACATATATATATATATATTCTATTGAAAAATGGAAAATCCACTATCTTGAGTTGAGAACATTGTTTATTCAGAATGTATACTAAATACATTTTTGTACTAAATACATCTTTGTTTTAAAACATATCATGTTGATGACTAATATATAAGAACTATGCTAGGATTTTGTCAATTGCATGCTTGTTTTTATAAAGAGTAAAATTTTCATAATAACCAATTTGAATGTTTTTCTCTCTCTCAATAACTAAAATTAGAAAGGGGAAAAGTAGAAAATATGATCATTTGATTAGGGATTCCTAAATAGACGATTAAGAGCTTTACCTGTTCTGGAAAGGTGATGATATGTTAACAATATTGTTTCTGTAAATTATAGTGAGCAGGTAACATACTAGTGTTTCCATTGGTGTCCCATTTTTTATGATAAAATTTTTGTCTGTTTCTCTAGCTTACTTGAGAGATCCTTTATTGAATGGGGTCTATCAAATGCATGATTTTAAACAAAAGCCAAAAGGTAACAGAAATGATACTCTTCTGTAACAAAAGCATTTTCACAGCAAATATTCTCAAGGCTGTGGTTGTATTTGTTTCCTTTAGGGCTTCATTATGAAATGCATGATTTCTCCCTTTAAGAGGTCAAATGCCCTCAAACACATCAAAATTAATCAGGTGTACATGTTTGATTAGTTCCACTGACATAGCCGCGGGCCGTCCACCTTGCCCCTGCATAGCTGGGGAATGCAGGTATCGTACCATTTCTCCTTTAATTCTTTCTGTGCTGTGACCTTGATTTTGCCTCTTGGGGAGTCTAAAATAGCAATACTATGCCTAAGACTTCTAAAATAGCAACTCGTTTCTTCTGCAGTGGGTGTGGTGTTATTCCATTACAAATCATTTTTAATATGACTCATTTTTTCAGTGTATAATTGTTCTGCTGACTTTAAAAAACAAGAAATTGAGGGGGGGGTACTATATCCTTTTGCTTTTTGTTTTAAAGTGCTGATTTGATGGGACAAACTGTGATAAATGTCTCTCATTTCTGTTACCTGGGAATTTTTCTATTTTGGTCAGATCAGAATTACAGTTCATAAGCATTTGATATAGCAACTTTAATTATAGTTCATAAGCATATGATATAGCAACTCTAATTATAGTTCATAAGTATTTGATATAACATCTGTAATTTTGCTGTTCACTTTTACCAGATTTTCTTTCTCCTTATCTGTGTGTTGTCTGTCCCATTATGCAGGTGACCCTTGAACAACACGGGTTTGAATTGCATGGGTCCTTTTATATACGGATTTGTGTCAATAAATACTTGTACGGTTTTTGATCAGTGGTCAGCAGTCTGCGGATATGGAGGGCCGGCTGTGTGCATTGTTCTAAGCCATTTTATATATGCATCTTGAGCATCCGTGGATTTTGGCATCCGTGTGGGTCCTGGAAGCAATGCCTCTAGGTACTGAGGGAATAATTAACTTTCTGTGAAGTCAATAATTGGACACAAATTTTGACTGGGGGTGAGAGTGGGCAGGGTTGGTGCCACTAACCCCGGTGTTGTTCAAGGGTCAACTGTACACTGCTACTGCTAGATTTCCTCCTCGGGTCAGTTCGCTCATTTTTATGGTTTCAAAGTTGCCATCCACACAGTGTTCAGGTCTTTGTAGACTTTGTGTAAAATGTTTAATACAAGGTGATGAATAGTTTCTAGAATACCATTACAAAGCTCCCTTATTTATGTCCGTATTCCAAGACATTTTTTATTGTAATTTAATTTTTGTTAATCCTTAGTGACAATACGCAGAAGAGTCCCAAAGACGTCAACAGTGACAGATGTTGCATTGTTGCAGTTTTCATTCCAGTCACATATTCCATGACTCCTTTTCAGACATATTTGGCCAGCATGCAACTTGGGAGATTTTTATTAAAAATATTTACCCATGACAAGTGTGCATTGTAAATATTTAGAAATGAATAAATTCATATGAAATAGAGCAACCTGATTGTTTTATATGTGTATGATAATTAGCTGTAGATAATACCACGATTGTGACTGTTTAACATGCATATATATTTTTGCTATGTTTCTATATACAATTTCCAACATTATATAGCTTACAAATAAAACTATTAATTAAAAATCCAATCAAAACAATTAACTCATGACCTAAATATTATCTTAAAAGATTTGTGGGGTGTTATTTGATTTACTCCATGTTGATAGATGAGAATAGCAGCAAATGATTAAAGGTTAAGAAAATTGCTCAACAAGAATAATAAATAATGAATTAGTGCTCAACAGAGCATAATCTGAAGATAAAAAAACAGAAAATAACATTTTCCAAAAATTCTCATAAACTTTTATGAAGAAGAAACATGACCCTCTTGTAGTAAATACAAAAGAATCAGTAATACCACTGTGCTGCCAGGAAGCTACCTGTCTGGATTTGTTTCACTAGTTGACTCACCAAATATTACAATTACAATAGTAATTAGAACTAATTACTTCAGGTCCTAATTATACCAAGGACATACATTTGTACCTCATATAGTCTAATGAAAAAAATCCAGTCGATTAAGTCTAGTTGACCCAGAATTTATGCTGCCGACATACTGTAAACATCTTAGAAGCATTTACTAGAGATCTGTGAAATACTGATGACATTAGAAAACAGTTGAACCGAAAAGAAAAATCAGCACTTTTTTGGTAGGAACAATAAAAGCCTACTAGTAACCAAGAGAAACATTTAATCTACTGAAAAATAAAATATTTTGTTGTCATTCTTTTCCAGTAAGATCCTTTTTGTTGCATAATTCTAAAAGCAAAATAAAAAGCAAAAAATAAAAAAGCTTGAGCCCTTATTACTAAAGTTCATCCAATTATCATTCATCACCTGAAAGTTCAAAGAATGTAAAACATTACCTCCCATTTGGGGAAACAACCATCAAACACAATTTTTCTACCACGTGTGATAATAGAAAAATTACAATTTTTCATGATTTTAACAGTGTTTAGATTAGACACTATAAAAACAGAGAGAGTCCCAACTTCTACTTTGGGGAGACAATATAAATATCAACAATAGTAGTAGCTAAATAAGAATTATAATTGAGGAGTCATTTTTATTTTAAACTATCCACTAATATTATCTTACTTGATTCAAAATTACTCAACATCAAAGACATTTAAGTGACAAATGGTATTAATATGGATGCACATTATCCTATATCCATAAAACCCATAAAAAAAGTGTTAATGCTGAATCCAGTTTAGAGATTATTCCAGAGGGGATTGTGTTGGGAGCTTAAAAAATTGCAGCATGTCAAAAATTTGTTAAATGGAGTTTTAAATTCCTATCATATGACTGCCTCCAGGCAGTCACAACATTGCTACATAATTGATTCTACATATTTTCATTGTAGTAGCCAAATTATCACTTTAAACACAACCTGCAGAGAAATGTTCTATGTAGTGTTCTCTTGTTTTAGCTATTATTGCCAAATATAATAATGTCATAGAAAAAGTTTGTAAAATGAATACACATAATCTTTCCTCTCCTAAGAGCAGAGGATTCAAGGACTATTTTTAGTACAGTAAAGATAGCATCATCTTACCTCATCACTTTGGCTAAAGGGTCACTTTTGTAGAATAGTATTCAGTTTCTTAACATGAGAAGGCATTTTATTCAAATTGAGTTTAAATGATACGCATAATGCTTTTAAACTTGATTGTTAATATGCCATTATTTAAGAATTTATAATCAAAATCAATTGTAATTATGTTCTTCATTTTATATTACATTATTGTTTTAAAATGAAAGGGGAAGTCACTTAAGTCACTTAGTCCAATAATATTGATTTACCTATAAAAAGCCAATGAAGAAAAGTCACTTTACAAGACACAGAGTTATTCAGTGTCCAGGACTACTGTAAACATGCCCCTTAATTTCTAGTTGAGGATAGATTAGGTGATTTGGAAGCCGAACATAAATTATGTAAAAGATAATGGGTGGGCCCAGCTGGTGTAGCTCAGTGGTTGAGTATTAGCCCATGCACCAGGAGGTCACCAGTTCAATTCCCGGTCAGAACACATGCCCAGGTCGTGGGCCAAATCCCCAGTGGGGAACATGCAGGAAGTGGCTGATCAATGTTCTCCCTCATCTGTGTTTCTATCTCTCTCTCCTTCTCCCGTCCTCTGTCTCTAAATCAATAAAGAAAAAAATTTTTTTAAAAGATAATGGGTAGGAGATATGAGTAAGGATTACAAAATCATGTGAAACTCAAGTCTCCAAGATTTTGTTACTTGTTGATTGGGGTTTGGGGTAGACAATATTAAAGAATCCCCTGACCAATAAAATGGTAGATAAAGATGGGTAACCATCTCCCCTTAAAATAGGGTAATTATCTTTGATTACCCAGGCAGGTCCAATGCAAAGACAAGAGCCCTTAAAAGTGGTAGAATGAGGCATAAGGATGAGAACCAGAAAGATGCCAATGTCAGAAGAACCTGACCCATCCTGTTGGCACTGGGGATGCAGAAAGAGTGCCACAGGCCAAGGCATGCAGGCGGTCCCTAGAGGATGGGAAAGGCATGTGAACAGGTTCTTCTGTGGTGCCTCCAAGAAGAAACCCAACCATGCCAATACCTTGACTTTGACCCAGTGAGACCCACTCTAGACTTCTGACCTCTAAACTGTAAAACAGTCAAGTCTGTTTTATTTTATTATACCACCAGTAGAAAAATAAATGCAGAGATTAAAGAAAATATTGAATTCGAAATAGCTAATAGCTTTTTCTCTGAAGTGTTTCTCAGAAAAAACGAAAGAGGGAGAAAACACGGGGCAGGGTCTTAAGAGTGCAGTGTCTTTTAGCACTTTTAGTTTGAGAAAAAGAAGAAAAATGTAAACTTCCAGTAGGAAATAAGTTCAAGTGGGTATTAAACTTGAATGCAGGCCTTCTGAATTTTAAGATAAAAGTAATTAACACCTGGGGTCTCCAAAGTAGTGCTTCTTCACAAGGAGGTAAAGAAAAGCTGGCTGATCACAAGTAGACCTGGAGATGGAGGCAGATATCTATATCCATATCTGTCTGTATCTATCTCATCTATCATTTATCATCTTAGCTAGCTAGCTATTTATCTACCTATCATCTCTATCATCTATCTATCTATCTATCTGTCTATCTATCTGATAATCGATTGGCTAGATAGTAGACCATGTGCTATTTCCAAAAAAAAAAAGTTATAATAATATGACTAATACATTTTCTCTGTATAAGCATATTTCTGAAAAGAAGCCATAATGTTTATCTGTGAGGCATCGTTTTAAAAATTATGCCTAATTCAGAAATACGTCTGTACTTGCAAAGTGCCCAAATTGAACAGCATTGTGCCTTAGAAGCAAAAGGGAAGAGCTCATCAAGACTTCATGTAGATTTTTTTTCATGGGTCCTATTACACTGAGCTTCACATAACCTAGTAGTAATCTATAAAATATGCAAATCTATATGCATTTTCTCACTTTCTTTGGATATACTAAAATGTCTGAGAATCTAAGTTCTTAGAAGCCTCCTCCCTAGATACAGTTTGTATTTCCTAATTTTGGTATTTTTATATACTTAAACAATGAGACCTTTAATAATTAGACTTTCCCAAGAAAATTTTTTCTCAAGATAAAAAACATTCTATTTATTACATTCTATTTATTATCAACATAATAACCTAAGAAATTACTCTAAATACACAATTAAGATATGCTTAGAATACAAAAATTAAAGCTGAATAGATATGTAAATTAGCTTCATCAAATTTATATTTGTAAACGATAATAACAAGAAACTACTGAAGTCAACATAACATTTTTTGTTTAACACATTTTGTGAAATATTTTCTCAATTAATAAATAAGACACATTTATAATAAAAACCAAAACATTTTAATAGAACTATTCCCCCTAAAAAATAATTAATCTACAAGCATTGATAGGGATTATTACATAAACATTATTGTACTTTTCAATATAAAAAAAGATATTCAGAGACTTTACTGTATGTCCACTTGAGAACTGAAACTTAAAATCAAACTAAAACAAAACAAAATAGCTTTCAAACATATCAAGGCATGCTCTCTAGTTACATTACCCATTTGAAATATAGAAACTTGAATTATTTTTATTTATTTATTTATTTATTTATTTATTTTTATCCTCACCAGAGGGCATTCTTCCATTTTTTTTGTTCAGGTAGAGTGGGAGGGAGAGAGAGGAACAGAGAGAGAGAGAAACATCGACGTGAAAGGAACACATCGAGTGGCTGCCACCCGCACAACCGACCAGGGCCGCGGACAAACTGCAACCGAGGTACGTGCCCTTAGCGGGAACCGAACCCGGGTCTCTCCAGACCGCAGGCCGACGCTCTAACCGCTGAGCCAAACCGGCCAGGGCTGAATTACTTTTAAAATTAGTTTTCAAAGTGTAAAGATTTTGAAGTGTGTGGACCAATGAGCAGTTGCCTGCACATTAAAAAGAAAGTATAAGCTGAGTGACAGATTATAATACAGAGAGCTTTGGTTTTGTGACAATAATGTGGACTCAATAATAATGGAAATGATTATTAGCTTTGCCATCTGCACTGAGAAGAAAAGACATGAAAAAGGCTGCATTTTCTTAGTACAGCAAAATGAATAGAAGCACAGGTGTGGCGACAGGCTACGCTGTCTGAATGATCTCCAAAATTTTTCTTAGCATCCATTTTATCACCTCTAAAATGAGACCTATAAAATCCACCCATCTAGTTACTGTGAGAATTAAATGATAAAAGAAATTTAATTAAATAAACTTTCCATATTGTTAAACATAACAAATGCTCACTATTACAGTTTTTACATAAGATAGCGACTTTCAAAATATGTATGTATTCACTTACTTATTTACACACATAATGCCATTATGTAATTTTAACATTTAAAATATATTTTGCTAAAAAAATAAAATTAAATATGTCTTACTAATATAATTACCTTAGTAATCATTATAATTATGTTCCACATATTTTTATAGGGATTGGAAAAGTGCAAGCCTTAAACAGAATGCTTCTTTTGCGAATTTAGTTCACTTGTCGTGGATGACACCTGACTGCTTTTATAAAAGCAGTGCTAAATGGATTCCAGTGTCTAATGCCTGACAAGGGCTCTAGAAAAGACAATTTCTTCCTGCTATAAAGATAGAGAGTTTGCTCATTTAGAAACACACACACACACACACACACACACACACACAACAGTTTAAGTAGGGCGTTGGGTTAGCAGAAAGATGTTGACACTTTGCTGGCTTTAGTCAAATCTCGAATTGGCAGTAACAGCTAGAATTGTAAGAGCCACTGGGGGCCACTGAGTGAGGGCCGGAGTCAGGCTTGCAATGCCAGAGTAAACCAACCCACAACTGTTACCAAGAGGATCAGCAGCGAACAATCTGAGGAATTTCACTGTTCCTGGGATAGTTTAAAGTGGTAGCTAACGTAAAAATTCTGTAATCAATAAAATTCCTATAAACTCTATCTTAACTATTTTATGAGTTATTATTAAAAAAAAAAATACTTTAGTTAAATCAAGTTGAATTTAGTTCAATGGGTTAAATGTTCTGCACTTTACAGTGATACCTCGGTTCTCGAACATAATTCGTTCCAGGAGGACGGTCGAGAACCAAATTGTTCGAGAACCGAAGCAATGAAACCCAATAGGAAATAATGGAAACTGGATTAATTCGTTCCAAGCCCCAGAAAATGCCTATTTACTGGCCTAATTTGTATATAATATGTAGAAAAACATAAGTCTCAACAAGAAATAAAAGTGTACAGTATGTCTAAGGGTTAAATTCAGTGTAAAGCGTGACTCTCTCCACAAAGCGTGACTCTCTCTCTGCACTCACACTGATGCCGCAAGCAAGGCGCGCTGGGCCGAATGAACGCCATTCGGCTCAACTCGGCTCATCTCGGAAGTTCGAGTTCCAAATATTTGTTCGGATTCCGAGACAAAGGTTTCTCGAATCTCCTGGTCGAATACTGATTTGGTCGAAAGTCAAGGCGGTCGAGAACCGAGGTATCACTGTATAAACATCGCCACTTTATGGTAATAACATAGAACTACACCTCAAAGCCCCTTGTTAGCAAGATCCTTTCTGATTGTATAGAGATCTCAACCAGAATGGAGGCTGATTCACAACTATTAATTAAAGCAGGATAGAAAAAACCCCTTGGCAAATTGGGCTTTCAGTTAATACCGTTGCTTACACATGGGGAATGCATTTTCTTGAACTATGTCTAAAAAGATATGAAAATGGGGAGGTTATCCACAAACTAAATAAACTTTTATTCATATATGAAATATGGAAATCAATTATTCATTGCTGTTTTAAACTATTTGTTTTTTTAAACTAATTTTAGGCTGGCCAGTGAGGCTCAGTGGTTGAGCATCGACCCATGCTCTAGGCAGTTGCTGGGTTTGATTCCCAGTCAAGGCACATACCCAGGTTGTGGGCCTGATCCCCAGTGAGGGGCATGCAGGAGGCAGCCAATCGATGTTCTCTCTCATCGATGTTTCTCTCTCTCTCTCCCTTGCCCTTTCTCTCTCTCTAAAACCAATAAAGAAAAAAAAAAAAAAAAAAAAGACCCAAATCTAATTTTAGTTGATTATGCCTAACTGGATATTTTTACTGACAGAAGGGACCTTTTAGTTTTTTTCTACTCCAGAATGCCTACTATATTTTTAGAATTCAAATATGCCTACCAGTAAGTATCTATATATTCTTTACCAACATTCAGATTCTTGACTGTGAACAAAGAACAATTATTAGGGAAATATATGACATCCAAACTTAGTGCCATGATATTTTCATCAGTTTGTGTCAATCTTTGTGTATTTGTGTTATCATTCTTTTTTTTTTCACTCATTTTCTATTTCAAACCATCTCCACTCATCAAAATTTTAACCTCATCATAGGGATCTAAATCTCTAACAATAATGTCTCTCGTCATCTCCCTCTTAACTGACTTTTTTTCCCATAATAAACATACTCAACTCCCTCTCTTAAAAGTTTAAACGTCTATCACCCTGTTTCTCTCACCAAATAAAGCTCCCTTTACCTCCCTTCAGGCTTCTTGGAGATTTTCTTAATCCATGACTGCCGTGTGTTATCTCCCATGCCCTCTTAATCCACAGCATTTTCCCTTTACCCTTATCAGATTACACAAATTGGTTATAAAAAGATCTCCAATACCCACCATGCAGATTAGCCCAGTGGAGGTCTTTGAACAGACAGACCAGTCCTCACTAGCTGTGCTTCTTTTAACTTTTTATTGAAACTATAGTCTGATGGTTCCTTTCTTGTATCTTTGGTTTTATATTCTATTCATGCTTTACTCTAGATTATGCAATACATAAATTTACCGTGAAAAAAAGTTTCATTTCTATTCCATCTAAAATATTCTTTGTAAAGCAGACTAACAAATACCTAATAGTATTGAAAAAATAAACAACCATCATTTGAGGAAATGTGATGAAGTTATACGCCGTGGTTGCTTTGGCATAAAGAGAAAAAAATTAAAGCAATCATTTCACTGTCAGATGCTGGGTCCCCTCCAGAAACTTTAATGTTTCGACTAATATTGTGAAACAGGTTCTTAAGAATTAGCAGTTAGCATCTCTGCCCCTTGTAGTCATCACGCAGGTAAGTGGGAGTTTGGGTGTTTCTCAGTGAGCTCTCTGCTTGTCATCCATTGTGAGCATGCGGGCAACTTCAGAGAAACACTGCAGTTTTCCAGTTTCTTATAAGCACTTGAAAGGCCAAAGATGTCTCTTGATATGGTCACATTTCTCTGCCAAGAAAAAACGAAAACAGCGCTTGGTTAGAAATAACAAAGAAAATCTTGATGTTCTCTACACAGACAGAACACTTTGGCTGATAGTTTGGCTCCTCAGATGAAGAAAAAAGCAGCAAACCAATCCATTCATCTTACATCTCAGAAAGCATCGTGATCCCCATAGAAATGGCATCTTTTATTAGGAAAGCATCGAATTATTATGTAAAACAGAAAAATAACTATTTTAAAGGTTTTTCTTAAAAAAATAATGGATTAGAATTCACATTCTATACAACAGAGAAGTGATTTTAAACATAAGTATTCCAGTGCTTGACTAAATTTGAGGTGAAATTAATAATTAATTATTTTTTGAGTTAAGTTTCTTTGAGAGAGAGAAAATTTTAACTCAAATTCAGCAACATTAAACAAACAAAAAAAAAATCTTTATTTCTTGGTTGACTGGGAAGAAGTATATTTTGGACATGTGCATAGGTCATTTTTTGTTTAAATAAAGGCCCCGAACTTACTGATATGGAATGTTGTCTAAAAATAAGACTTTGCTAAATGCTAGCAAACTACAAGAGTGAAATGAATGAATATGTGGATGTTTTTAGTGCTAAGAGAAAGCATCCCTGCACATAACAGTTGAGAATAATAAAGCTGTGTTTTCCATGAAAATAAGTTTATAATCACTAGGAAAAAAAATAAAGAAACTCTTCTGAGAGTTCTTAGAAAGATTTCACAACAAAGAAACATATTCTTAACTTTACCATCTTGATACAAGTAGCATAAAAAATGCAGCTCAGACTAAGCACAGCCTGAATGGACTGAGGACAAAGGAAGAGATGCTGCTTGAATTTAATTCAGACTGTCTCAGGGAATTCTGATATTCCTGGTTTAAATCTGGTCCACTAGATTATAGGGGATCACTTGCATTTTCTATCTTTTTAGTATAATCAAACTATAAAAGATAAATTGGTTTGAAAGATAATATACTCATTACCTCTTCAATGCTTCTCAGAATGTCCATTTCAAACCAGGGCTAAACAACAGTAGCCTTCATTTTAAAATTAAATCTGAGCAGAAATACATTTTTTATGTGCACTATTTTGATATATGTCTATAGCTCATACATTGTCCTTCAGTGGAAATGAAAAATGATAAACATGATGTATGATATATATGTTATATATATTATAAACATATATATAAAACGTATATATATATTATAACATGTGGAAGTAACAGAAATAAAATTTTTAATGTCAAATGTATGTGTAATTATGAAATTTTTCTTAATAGGGGAGATTTACCTAGACTTTAAGACAAGCGATGTTCTAGCTATGGTTAAGTCTTATTATTCTGAAAGCAGTTTTTCTCCAAACTTCTGTCCTCAATTTATTATATTTTCATTTCTTATGTTTATTCCTTCAGCTTCCATTACAAAATGTCATTCAAGTCAATACTTTCCCCAAGAAGCCTTCTGAGAACCCTGAAAATGGGCTCTGTGTTCTTCCCCCGCGCTGCCACTGTGTCCCCGAAATCTGCTGTCAAACGCTTGTGCCTTTTTATTTACGGGCTTGTCTGCAAAGCAAGAAACCGTCTCTCGAACGCTCGTGTATCTGAGACACCACCTGTTCCATATACCGAATGGTCACCTGTGTGCTTGACCGCATTTGGGATGGTCTCCTGGGACTTCCTCATGAAACAGATGGTTTTTACAATTCAAATTATGTCTCTCTGATGAGAACGTAAACCTCCTATGATACTATGACTTAAACGTCTGTTCCACAAAATTTTTGTTCAGAAAGATAAAGTGATGAGCCCAGAAAGAACTGTTCTTTCCTTCAGAATGTTCCTAAATTTTTCTGGGACAACTGCTCATTTGTTTGGCAATCGTTTGCCCAATGAGTCTGCTTTCAGGACCCTGGACCCACTGTGTTTATTGACCATAATCTGTTGTGTCCTAAGCTTCATGAACTAGTTCCTCTTGTTGAAAGGACTACCTCACACCACGGGAGTCCTGACTTTAAAAATCTAGTAGTTAACTTTTTCAATTTCCTTCTTCTGAGAAAATATCAGAATACCCTCACTTGAGGCAGTAAATTTAATTCACTCGGCTTTACTCTGGTCAACAGATGGTTCTGTTAGCCTTTGTGAGAAATCAATAGTCAATACTTTCAAAAATTCAAAATTCCAAGGAGAACTCTGCTGTCTTATACATTTTTGTATTTCACTCTGACTTGTGAGGTACTAGACATACCATGCACAAATAAACTGATTACCTGAACTGTTTAAATGTTTCTGTTACTAAGTAAATAATGCAATAATTCCTTAAGCCTCTTAATACCACATCTGAAAAGACTCAAAATCGTGTGCCTTTCTCAGAGACAGGTTTGTGGCAGCCCCTAGGTATGTTCTTAAACATAGCTATGTTCCTGACTCTTCTTGAGTTGTCTTTTTTTTTTCTTCTTCTTCTATATTTATGAATGTAAATAAACAAACTCTTGGTTTGAGATTGGTTCATTTTATCCAGGAGTGTCCCTATGTCTCTTGTCAAGGGTAAGAGGAGATATTTCGGATTTATACATTAGTGCATTACAATTGCTGCTGTTCTTTATGCTCCATTGCCACACAGTTATGCATAGTGTACATTGTGTTTAAATAGAGAGGTGCAGACATCCTAAGTCAGTTTCATGGTGAAAAAAAAAGTAAGACAAATCCCTGATAATTATCTTTTTTTTTTTTTTTTTTAACTTACTGCATATTTTTCTCAAATTGTAACAAGGGCATTCAGAAAAGAAAACATTCATTTATGATCTCAATTTTGAGAGGGAAAGAACTGAAAAGTTTCCACTTCGGTTATGACATTTTTTGTAGGTAATGCTAACCGCTAAGATTTATTACAGAAAAGGATACAGAGCAAGAATAGCAAGCAGATGGCCTGAGTCCGGAAGGAGTCCAGAGAGGTCCGGGTGGGCTTCGGAGAACGCCCTGGTCTGAAGCCACAGAGTGTGCTCCGTGCCAGCGGTGAACTTCAGGGACATGTGTGGAATGCCTCTCCCCAGGGAGACCCAGATGAGTCTCAGGATCTAAGACTTTTAGGGGACGGGGTATGGCTGGTCTTAGTTGTGATTTTAATCTAATTTTTATGCTGTAGTACAATTTAGTGCATACCTCTCAACAAGAAAAAAATAAGGGAATGAGTTAATAACAAATTCAATTGTTTCATTTTACAATGACATATACATGATTTACCAAAAAAAAAAAAAAAAAAAAAAAAGTGCCATTTACAAATATCATAAGCATTTATATCCCTGGTTTTATTAAACTTTGGCCTGTGCTCTATGCCTCCTGTGCCAGACTAAAGGTGAACTGCCCAGTGACAGAAGCCCCTCTGTCTCTTTGAGGATAGGCGTGACTAGAGAGGTCACGCTCCTACCAGGAGTTCGAAAGGGAAGGAGCACATTTTTTTTTAGAAATAAAGCAATGGAAAAATTAAGCAGGTCAATGCAGAACTGCAGCCAGGAATAGGATCTGATGCAGTAATTTGACTTCATGAAAAGCGTCCTAATTGGAGCTTGAAGGCTAATGCATGTAATTACTCTAAAACAGTCCAGCCAGAGACAGTTCTAAATACAGAGCCTCTTCTGGTATGTCCTTCACGCTTTTCCTTGTAGCTGCTGGTCCTGGCTCACTGTCCCTTCCTTTGCACGCCCCACCCATTTGCCGCCCACCTGAGTCCTGTGTACGGTCTGTCCTGGACTTCACAAGTCACTGTCAACGTCCTCCATTTAGATCTGCAGCCCACCATTTCATATGAGTTCTACACTTGGCTAATATTTCCGGACTCCATTAGGTGGTATTTTGTAGTTTGTGCTGATAAAATATAAAAATCACATACAGATTTTGAAGATATATGTCATTTCTGACACTGCAAAATAATGAAACATAAAAATTAGAAGACATAGGAGCTTTTAATAACTTTAAAATATATATGTTTATTATGATTGTCGTCATTATTATTATTATTATTATTGGGCACTGAATTGCAATAGTATTTTGCTATTAAAGTTAGTAAGTGCTGGAATTTTTTATATGATTGGGTGGGTTTTTTCAATATAAAAGTAAATAAATACATTTTCCTATAGGGCATAGACATTGTAGTAATTCAAATGTGCTTTAATTTTAAAATTATTTTTTAAATATGTTTTTATTGAATTTTTAGATAGAGAGGAAGGGGGAGAGAGAGAGAGAGAAACATCCATGTGAGAGGGAAACATCTATTGGCTGCCTCCTGCACGCCCCCTCCTGGGGATGGAGCCCACAACCTGGGAATGTGCCCTGAACCGACTGGAACCAGGACCTCTCATTCCATGGGAGGACTCTCAATCTGCTGAGCCACACCCACCAGGCAAATTTGTTTTTGTTATTATCCAATCTTCCGTAGATTCAGAAAAAGTAAAGCATTCAGCCTCACGTTAGCAGGTGGTGGGTAGGGACCTTAACAGGTGGAATTATGATGCCATCATTTTTAAGAAGGAAAATAGAGTCTAAAATCCAAGAAATCAGGCAACAAAAATGAAAACTTCACATAGAGAGGGTAAAATACACAGGATCTATAACGCAGGCAGGCAGTACTGACGCCTGGAACTCTGTGTGAGAGGAGGACAGGATCAAGGAGACTGAGGTCTCCCGCAGAGGAAATGACCCTGGAATGCAGTGATTGCACCCTGCCCCCTGGGAGTCACAGTGGGAATGTTGGTGAGGGTGCTGAAGGACTGACGTCAGGGAATAAACTACCAGAGGTGTTCTCCACAAAACACTTGAAGAATGCGTTTGTTTGAACCCATCCTGAATCAAAATGTGCTCACTCATCAAAATCCCAAAAAGTAATATAAAATTTCAAATCTGTATGGTTAATATAGACAAGATTTTTGAAAATTAAAAATAGTAAAATTGGGTAACAATATATGAAATAAAGTAAAAATAATTATTTAAATTTTATGGAGTAACTTTTACAAGATTTATGATAAGAGTTTTGTATTGATATTTTCTGTTTCAACAAATATTTGTCCCAGTAAGGCAGAAAAAGAGAAGGAACTGGTGACTAGATGTTACTTTGTATTTCAAGAGAGACTTTCTTTATTCATTCAGTCTTTTAAATAAATTTATAAATATTTGTAGATATTTATAGAGTTAGACTACAGAATTTTGTTTTTTAAGCATTACAAGTATAATTCATATCTGATAAAAGTGTAAATAAGCATATTAGATTTTATTTCTTTATTTTTAATTAATTTTTTTTACAAATGTTTCTCCTTTTCCCCCCACTGACACCCTCTGTTTTCCTCCTCTCCCCCAGCATTGTTGTCTGTGTTCCTTGGTTATGCTTATATGCATAAGTTCTTTGGTGTATCTCTTTCCTTTAAAAGAATGCTTATATATTTGCAAACAAGTATCAATCATACTTTAAACTTTTAGGCTTTAACTCAAAAGTACAGAGATGCAATATAGGCTTCTGTTAGGATTTCATAGATCTAATTTCTTAAAAAGAATACTGCATTGAATAATAATGAAGTGAAGGACACAAAAGAGTGGGGTTGAGGATGGGATGAGAGAATGGAGAGAATTTTAGTATAAGAAATTTGAAATGCATTTTATGACAGCTACTTTCAGGAGAGTTGCAATGTTACAGAGCTTATCATGTTCCAGTTTTTCCCTATCATTAACATGTTACATTACTGTGGTATAATTGTCACAGTGAATAAATCACTAATGACTTGGTGCTATTAATTAAACTCCGTATATTGTTAAGATTTCTTTAGCTTTGATCTAATGTCCTTTTCCTGTGCTAGGATCCACCCAAGTTACCACCTGAGATTTGGACATGTCTCTTTCCAATATATTTTTGTAACTTTTAAATATAGAATATAACAAAATGCGTTGCACATTCGGGCTACTAAAATATTGAAACAAAACAACCATGTTACACAGGTAGAAAATGAATTATTGTGTGCTAATACATCTGGGCACATCAATAATCCATAACCCATATCTTCAAGATTACATTGGAAATCCTATATATTAAATAATATTGAGACCAAAACAGAAAAGAATATTTTTCAAATATCCAAAGTGAGTGTATTGCTGAAATTGGATAGTTTTTACACACAAAATATTTTTTCAAGTTTATCAGATAAAATAATGTTCTATGTTTTGAGTAGAATATTGAACTGTGAGCAACACTAAGGTTTTCTCTCATTCAAAAGAAAAATGTTTCCAAATGAATTTTGAAAACAATGTGATGCTATTTGTTTAAAGACAATAGAATACATCAGTTGTCTTCAAGTTTTCTCATCAGTGGAAATAAAAGAAAAAAACTAAAGAATGCACATTTCTTTGTTGTTGTTTTTTAAAATCATATTTTATTCATTTATTTATTTATTTTATTTATTAATTAATTTTTATTACAGATGATTCTCCTTTTCCCCCCACTGATTCCCCCTACCCCTCCCTCCCTGCCCTGTCCCCAGGTTTGTTGTCCATGTCCATCGTTCATGCATACATGCATATAAGTTCTGTGGTTCATCTCTCCCCCACCACCCACCCTTTTCTGGGAATTGTCAGTCTGTACCCCACTTCCACGTCTCTGGGACTACCCCATTCCTCAGACTGTTAATGTTCATTATATTGCACAAATAAGTGAGATCACATGATACTTGTCTTTCTCTGCTTGGCTTGTTTCACTTAGGATGATACTTTCCAGGTCCTTCGATGTAGTCTCAAAAGATAACAGATCTTTCTTTCTTACAGTTGCGTAGTACTTCATTGTGTATATGTACCACTGCTTTTTTATCCATTCATCTTCTGATGGACACTTGGGCTGTTTCCAGATCTTAGCTATTGTAAATAGTGCTGCTATAAACATGGGGGTACATATATTCTCTCTGATTGGTGTTTCAGGCTTCTTAGGGTATATTCCTAGAAGTGGGACCACTGGGTCAAATGGAAGTTCAATTTTTAATTTTCTGAGGTAACACCATATTGTTGTCCATAGTGGCTGTACCAGTCTGCATTCCCACCAGCACTGTACTAGAGTCCCCTATTCTCCACACCCTCGCCAACACTTGTTGTTTGATGATTTGTTGATGGCGGCCATTCTGGCAGTTGTGAGGTGATACTTCATTATTGTTTTAATTTGCATATCTCTGATGATTAGTGATGTTGAGCATTTCTTCATATGTCTCTTAGCCATTTGTATGTCTTGTTTGGAGAGGTGTCTATTTAGTTCCTCTGCCCATCTTTTAATTGGGTTCTTTGTCTTCCTTTTGTTGAGTTGTATGAGCACTTTATATATATATTGGAAATTAACCCCTTATCTGATATATCATTGGCAATGATGCTCTCCCATACAGTGGGTAGCCTTCCATTTTGATGATTGTATCTTTTGCTGTGCAGAAGCTTTTTAGTTTGATGTAGTCCCATGTGTTCATTTTCTCCTTTGTTTCTATTGCCTTGGGTGATGTATCAGTAAAAATTCTGCTGCGTATGATGTCTGAAATTTTGTTGCCTGCATTTTCTTCTAGAATTTTTATGAATTCATGAGTCACATTTAAGTCTTTTATCCATTTTGAGTTTATTCTTGTGTAGGGTGTAAGTTGATGGTCTAGTTTCATTTTTCTGCATGTAGCTGTCCAATTTTCCCAGCACCATTTATTAAAGAGGCTGTCCTTACTCCACTGTACGCTCTTGCCACATTTGTCAAATATTAATTGAGCATATTGCCTTGGGTCTTATTCTAGGTTCTCTGTTCTGTTCCACTGGTCTATATGCCTGTTCTTGTGCCAGTACCAGGCTGTTTTGATTACAGTGGCTTTGTAGTATAACCTGAAATCTGGTAATGTGATCCCTCCAACTTTGTTCTTCTTTTTCAAGATTGCTGTGGCTATTCGAGGTTTTTTTTGGTTTCAAATGAACATTTGAAGTACTTGTTTTAATTCTGTGAAGTATGCCATTGGTATTTTAAAGGGGATTGCATTGAATCTATACATTGCTTTTGGTAGTATGGACATTTTAATGATGTTAATTCTTTCAATCCATGAACAGGGTATGTGCTTCCACTTTTTTATATCTTCCTCTATTTCTTTTTTCAATGACTTGTAGTTTTCTGCGAATAGGTCCTTTATTTTTTTGGTTAAGTTTACTCCTAGGTATCTTCATTTTTTTGCTGCAATGGTAAATGAGATTGTTTTCTTAGTTTCTCTTTCTGTGAGTTCATCATAGGTGTATAAGAATGCCATCGATTTCTTGACATTAATATTGTATCCTGCTAGTTTGCCAAATTCATTGATTAAGTCTAGTAAATTTTTTATGGAGTCTTTGGGGTTTTCTACGTATAGTATCATGTCGTCTGCAAATAATCACAGTTTCACTTCCTCCTTTCCAATTTGGATCCCTTTTATTTTTCTTCCTTTTCGATTGCTGTGGTTAAGACTTCCAGTACTATGTTAAATAAGAATAGTGAATGTGGACATCCTTGACTTCTTCCTGTTCTTAAGAAAAATGTTTACAGTTTTTGCCCATTGAATATGATGTTGGCTGTAGGTCTTTCATATATGGCCTTTATTATGTCGAGATATGATCCCTTTATTGCCACATTCCTGAGTTTTTTTTATCAGAAATGGATGCTGATTTTGTCGAAGGCTTTTTCGGCATCTATTGATATGATTATGTGGTTTTTATTCTTCATTTTATTTATGTGTTTTATCACGTTGATTGATTTGCAAATATTGTACCAGCCTTGCATCCCTGGGATGAATCCTACTTGGTCATGGTGGATAATTTTTTTGGTGTATTGCTGGATCTGATTTGCTAGTATTTTGTTCAGGATTTTGGCGTCTATGTTCATCAGGGATATTGACCTGTAGTTTTCTTTCTTTGTAGTGTCTTCTTCTGGTTTTGGAATTAGAATTATGCTGGCTTCATAAATCGAGTTTGGAAGTCTTCCTTCTTGAATTTTTTTTAAATAGTTTGAGGATAATGGGTGTTAGTTATTCTTTGAATGTTCGGTAAAACTCCCCCATGAAGCCATCTGGACCTGGCTTTTGTTTGCTGGGAGAGTCTTGATTACATCTTCAATTTCTTCCGTTGTTATTGGTCTGTTCTAGTTTTCTATCTCTTCCTGGTCCAATTTTGGAAGATTATGTCTTTCTAGAAATTTGTCCATTTCACTTAGATTGCCGAATCTATTGCCATACAATTGTTCATAGTAGTTGTTAATGGTCTTTTGTATTTTTGTGGTGTCAGTTGTTACCTCTCCTCTTTCATTTCTGATTTTGTGTATTTGAGTTCTCTCTCATTGTTTCTTGGTGAGTCTAGCTAAGGGTCCATCAATCTTGTTTATCTTTTTGAAAAATCAGCTCTTTGTTTCATTGATCCTTTGAATTGTTTTTTTGGACTCTATGTCACTTATTTATGCTCTGATCTTTACTATTTCCTTCCTCCTACTTGCTCTGGGGTTTTCTTTTTGTTTACTCTCTAGTTCTTTAAGTTGTGAGGTTAGATTGTCTATTAAAGATTTTTCTTGTTTTTTTGAGGCAGGCCTGTAGTGCTATGAACTTACCTCTCAGAACTGCTTTTGCTGCATCCCATAGATTTTGCGTTGTTGTGTCTTCATTTTCATTGGTTTCCAGGAAGTTCTTGATTTCTTTCTTGATCTCCTAGGTAACCCATTCATTGTTTAATAACATGCTATTTAGCTTCCATGTGTTCAAATGTCTTTGTATGTTCCTCCGCAATTGAATTTCAGTTTCATGCCATTGTGATCTGAGAAGATGCTTGATATGATTTCAGTCTTCTTGAACTTGTAGAGACTTTGTTTGTGCCCTAACATGTGGTCTGTCTTTGAGAATGTCCCATGTGCACTTGAGAAGAATGTGAATTCTGTAGTTTTGTGGTGTAATTCTCTGTAGATATCTATTAAATCCATTTGGTCTAGTGCTTCATTTAGAGTCTCTGTTTCCTTGTTAATTTTTTGTCTAGAGGATCTATCCAGTGATGTCAGCAAGGTGTTGAAGTCCCCTGCTATGATTGTATTGCTATCGATTTCTCCTTTGAAGTCCTCCAGAAGATTTTTAATATATTTTGGTGCTCCTATGTTGGGTGTATATATGTTTATCAAGGTTATATCTTCCTGTTGAATAGATCCTTTCAATATTATGTAGTGGCCTTCTCTGTCTCTAGTTATGGCCTTCATTTTGAAATCTATTGTATCAGATATGAGTATTGCTACCCCAGCTTTTTTTTTTTTTTCGTTTGCTTGGAAAATTTTTTTCCATCCCTTCACTTTCAACCTATGTGAGTCTTTTGTTGAGAGGTGGATCTCTTGTAAACAACATATAAATGAGTTATGCTTTCTTATCCAATCAGCTACTCTGTGTCTTTTTATCAGAGCATTCTATCCATTTACATCTAAGGTGATTATTGACATGTACTTATTTATTGCCATTTTTGTTTAGTGTGGTTATATTTTTCTTTCTATTTCTCCTGCTAATTACAGCTGTCCTTTTAACATTTCTTGCAGTGTTGGTTTGGTGCTAATGTATTTCCTTAGCCTTTTTTGTCTGAGAAGCTCTTTATTTGACCTTCTATTTTGAATGATAGCCTTGCTGGGTAGAGTAGTCTTGGATTCAGATTCTTGTTTTTCATGACCTTGATTACTCATGCCATTCCCTTCTGGCCTGTAGTGTTTCTGTTCAGAAGTCAACTGAGAGCCTTATGGGGTTTCCTTTGTAGGTAACCTGTTGCTTATTTCTTGCTGCTTTTAGGATTCTCTCTTTTTCTTTAATTTTTGGCAGTTTGATTACTATGTGTCTTGGTGTGGGCTTGTTTGGGTTCTTCTTACTTGGGGCTCTCTGTGCTTCTTGAACTTGAATGCCTTCTTCCTTCACCAAATTAGGGAAATTTTCTGTCACTATTTCTTCAAATATATTCTCTAACCCTTGCTCATTTTCTTCTTCTTCAGGGACTCCTATGATACAAATATTATTATGTTTCCAGTTGTCCCACAGTTCTCTTAAGCTGTTTTCCTGTTTTTAAATTACTGTTTCCTTTTGATTTTCTGATCGGTTGATTTTTTCTACTCTATCTTCTAATTCACTGTTCCAGTCCTCAGCTTCCTCTACTCTGCTATTAAGACTTTCCAATGTGCTTTTTATTTCTGATATATCATTCTTCATTTCTTCTTGGTGGATTTTAATTTCTTCTTGGTAGTTTTTAATTTCCAACTGGTTGATTTTCAACATTTCTATGTCTTTACTCATGGTGCTCATGTCCTTACACATGCTGTTGAGCTTCCTCAAGATCATGGCTCTGAATTCTAGTTCTGTTAACTTTTTTAACTGAACCTCATTTATCTCATCTTCAGTAGCGTTCTCTTGTTCTTTCATTTGGCTTTTGTTTCTGTTTTTCAGCATTTTGGCCATCACAGTGGGCTTTGGAGGCTGCCAAATTTTCCCCGTGTGTGTTGGTGTTCTGCTGTGTGTGGCTCCCTCTCCTGTGTTTGGATGAGGCAGGGAGGACCCACTTTAAACATCACTGTCAAGTCTTAACTTTCCTGGTTAGAGTTGCTGGCCCAGGGAATGGTAGTTATCCTGTAGTATTTTTGCCTGGAAGCTATTAGTAGAGGTCACCTGAAGAACCTTGGTTTCTGAGTTGACTGCAAAACTCCCTCAGGTGCAGAGGATTTCCAGAGGGTGGGGCAGATGCTGGTTGTTAATGGTCCTCAATTAGCATTTCATTGGCCACCGGGTGGGGTTGAATCTCTGAGGGAGGGGCTGCCACTTCTCCCCAGGGCCCTGGGAAGGAGGAAGATGACCGCAGTCCTACCTGGCTACACTCAGCAAAAGCTCTGAGCACCCTCCAAATCTCAAGTGTCCCCCCACAGTTCCAGTCCAGTCTGCCCTCCCTCTGATGGAGTCCAAGGTGAGTGGCTGCTGCCAATTTAGCCTCTGTCCTGGCTCTGGGCTGTGGAGCCACCTGGGACTTCAACGCAAGGGCGCTGCTCCCAGCTAAGGGCTTTCGAGGCTGTGGCAGCTCCCAGCCGAGGTCGCAGGACCCAGCCGAGGGTGCAGCTTTCAGCTAAGGCTGCTCGTCCCAGCTGAGGATGTAGCACCCAGCCAAGGGCATAGCTCCCAGCCGAGGTGTCCACAGGTCCCAGCCGAGGCCACAGGACCCAGCTGAGGTCATAGCTTCCAGCGAGTCCACTGGTCCCAGCCCAGGCCGCTGCGGACCGTGGGCTTTCTGCCCCCTCTCGTGTCCTTGCAAGCCTATCAGGACTGAGTCAGTGTCCCTGGTTATGTGGTCCTCCAAGATACCTTTGGTTGCCTCTTCCTGACGATTTGTCTTTATTTTCGCTGTAATTCTAGTTTGGTCCTGGGAGATGGTCTGTGTAGCTTTCATTCACTCAGGCGCCATTTTTTCTCTCTGTTCCCAATGCTTACTTTCCTGCCCCAGGTTGGGCACCAGATGTTGCAAGTAAAATGATCCAAGACAAGAAGAAAGCATCAGCAGGCAAGATGTATTTAAGATCAATGGAGGGCTACAGCTTGCTCAAGCATGTAACCACATTTCTTTGTTTTTAAGAATTTTTATTTCTATTTTGTCATTTTTTTAATCCTCACCTGAGGATATGTTTATTGATTTTAGAGATAGAGAAAGGGAGAGAGGGAGGGAGAAACATTAATCGGTTGCCTTCCTTTCACACCCCAACCAGGGATTGAACCTGCAAACTTTTTGGTCTATGGGATGGTGCTCCAACCAAATGAGCCACCCAACTGGGGCAGAAGGCACATTTCTTATACTTAAACTATAATGTAGATTTTGTGTTGTGCCATTAAATCCTTTATGTCAGTTGCTCATTTATACCATGATTAGGAACATTTTAGTATCTAATAATGACAACATTTATCAGATACTTACCTATATACCAAACTATTGTCATCTACAGGTTTTAACTCATTTTATCTTTACAACAACAGCTTTATATGTTATTAGCTCCATTTCTAGAGACAGGAAAACTGATACACAGAGATGGTAAATTGTGAAGGGCATTTGGTTCTAGGAACCTGGCTCATAATCACTACATTCTATATCCTCATATATAAGGAACACCACAGTACCCGATTTCTAACAGTTGTAACTTAAGTTTTGGGTTCCTTTAATATCTGATAAGGGACCAATACATACTATTTCAGAGTAGTCTAGAATGTATTATGTACCTGTGCACACATAAACCATGCTCCACTGTATGCTACATAGATCCTGATAATACTGTATATTTTGTGATGGATTTCAGTAGCAAAAATGTTTCTGCGTGTTTGAAAAGTATTACTTTGTTGAAAGTAAACTTTTCCATTTCAGTGGAGTCATTCATAACTGAGAATTACAAGACATTTTATCATCTCAAGATTTCCTGTACAAAACTCCTATGAACTGCATTTCATCATTCCTTAGGTTTCAGGTAAGATAATCATGTATTTGAGCAGGAGTTATGACATGATTTCACATATTCCCCATAATAACACCAGAATAAAAGGGGCATTATGAGTTTTCAGAGTTCTTTCAAGTTCACCTGATATTAAATTTAGAAAATCTAGTGTTCCAGAAATGATATTTTCCATGCATTGTATAACTCATTGTAATGATCACAGGGTGGCTGTACTTTCAAAGTGGTGGGTTACAAATATCTAACCAATGTGACAACCTCTTCCTTGTCAGTCACCCTATTAATTGTTTGTGATACAACAATGTAGAGTCCCAACACTCAGGAAATGAACAATCCTTTCGGAAAGACTGATACATAGGATCATTAACATGCATGAGTAGTGAAGTGTGACGATACTTAGATCCCATCCCAGTGTCACTGAATCCGATTCCAGTCTTGACCCTCTTCTGAGACCAGTGTTGTGCAAATGAAACACAGCAAAGCAAATGTTTATTTGAAAGAAATTTAGTAGCCACGCCATCTAATAGACCCACAACATTGTTTAGTCAACATGTAATCATTATAAAAACTCTTTAATAATGTATTTTACATTCTTGTTTTGTTACTAAGGTTTCAAAATATCTGTCTATTTTAGATCTATAGCACATCTCTATTCTGACTAAGCCACATTTCAAGGACTCATAGGCTGGGAGCTTGAGACAACTGTAGAATCTCAGCCTTGACCCCAAGCTACTGAATTTTAAAAATATCCTCAGGTGATCCATATGCACATTAAAGGTGAGAAATACTCTTCTAAAATAGGGCACATAAGGAAGCCCTGGGGGAATTTGTATCGGAAAGTTAGTAAAGGCTGATCTAGTCATCCAAAACCCACCTCACTTTTTCAGAGTTAATTTGTAATTCAAAGAAATGGATTCAAAATAACAATACCAAAGGAAAGGAGTGAAGCAATTTAAGAAACTTGTCTCAGAGTAGGAGTATCCTCCAAACAAACGTCAGAATTTTCTGAAGCCACCTTGACACTCATGCCGCAGTGCAATTCTTTGCATGTATTTATTTTGAACTATTTTTTTTTCCAGTAATTTTAGGCTAATTTCTTTGAAAAGCATATATCTTTTGTTTGCACAAGCGTGTTTATAGAAAAAATTATGCAACAGATGAATAAACTCACTGTGCTGATTTAACTGTTATCCACATATTAGTGTTAGCAAATAATTCATGACTTCAATGACACAGTTCTGAGAACAGCTGGAACTTGAGTAATCAATTATGGATGCATCTCCCCCAGGCCCCTAGAGAAAGATGGGAGTTTATTCCACAGTGCTAAGAATTTTTATTCCCTCAGCTACCATGTCATGTCAGATCGCATCTTTGAAATGGTGACCAAATTCCTGGAGTTATGGCGTGTTGCTCACATGCATAATCAGGCCGTCAAACTTTTATCTGGGCGATGCTCTTGTGGCTACTTTTTTAGTTAAAGTTAGTCCAAATATCTTTCTTTTTTCTTTTTATCTCTTTATTGATTTTAGAGAGAAGGGAAAGGGAGAGAGAGAGAGAAACATCGATGAGAGAGAACATCGATTGGCCACCTCCTGCAGGCCCCCCACTGGGGATTTGGCCCACAACCTGGGCATGTGCCCTGATACATGAGTCGACGCTCAACTACTGAGCCACATTGGCTATGCAGTCTAAACACCTTTTAATGGAAAAGCATATATAAGTTCAAGGGATCAAAATAGTTCACTATTATGTCTTCTCTTTTAGTGTTTGTTATGTCAACAGTTAAATGAAATACTACCTAAGAATGTGGGCTTTTGAATTAGGCAGGTCTGGGTTCAATTCCTGACTCATTTACTTTCTACATGAATAACGCTGAGCAGATTTAAACAGCATCTCTGAACTTCCTTCTTCTCATAGTTAAAATAGAGTTAATCAGTGTTACTTATTTAAGAATTATTGAAAGTCTCCCTATGATAGTTGCTTCTTTAGTGGTTCCTAAATCATATCAAATTTTATAATGTCAAATTACAGGAAATAAAGTCTCAGTTTGTTACCCATTACTCTTACTAAGAGAGACAGCCCTAATAATAAAGACTTCTAGGGTCTTTATTTTCTCTTTTGAACTTAACTCTAAAATATATGATTCTATAGCCCTTGCAACATTATCATCATCAACATCAGCAGCAGCAGCAGCAGCAGCCTAGAGCCTGTAGATCTGGCAGATAAAGCCTCAGATGACAGCGGTTGCTCACCTTGGGCCCATTGACCACAAGGAGACTGAGAATTAAGACGACCAGCATTGACATTTCTTAGTCGGTGAAACACTTGTCCAGAAAGGTATGACTATATATCAATTAATAATTTGACTGTTTGCTTCAGAAAATTCCTGAAGAACAAATTATCTTAGATAATAGTCTATTCATCTAAGCCAACATCTTTCTTATTAACCAATCAATTTTTTTTATTAAGATTCACTTTAAGTTGTTCACCTCACTATGCCCATTAATCCTAAAATATTATGTTGTGAACTTTGCCTAGTTTAAGCCGATTTGACATCTTTTTGGACATACGTTAAACCACTTGAGCCTAGACTGTAAAACTTTATCATTCTCTCTCTATTAATTTCTGCTCTTTTGAGACACTGCTAAAATTCTCTTAAAATGGTGTTCTCTGTTATGGTTATAAGTTCTAACAAATGTAATTGGCTATATTAACAAGTTGTCTGAGTGATATTTGGGAGAGTTCGATTGAAAAAGTAGTATATAATGGAAAGAGCAAAAGACGTTGGAATTAGAGATTTTGGTTGGATTTATTACTCAGACTCTAGCTAGCTGAGACACATACAACTAGTTACCTAATGTTGTCATGCAATATTTTTGTAGATGAATTTAGAATTATGATCCTTTTGTTATGGGACAGGGACTGGCCCAGAGCAGGTCTGCCTCAAGCTGGCCTGTAGTATGTGGGTTCTTGACTTTGTATGGGAAAAGTGTCACAAAATGAGTCTAGGTCATTGTGAGAATATGTTTATTAAAGCTGGGGACAGTAAAACAAAGGAAGGACTTAGGGTGGAATAAACAAGAGGAGAGAGCCTAGGTATGCTCTGCTCTGTCTCCCTAGAAATACAGGAAAGAAGTCAGTCAAGGGGGCGGGGGCTGCTGTTAGCTCCTTGGGAGTGAAGGTCACAGTGACAGAAGTGAGCCTAGGCTGGGCTGCTTGAGTTCACTGGGAAATCAAAGAAAAAGGGGGCCTTGCAGACCAGAGCAGGGGGTGAGCCTGGGTCAAGCTGCATTGCCCACTGCTCCCCTGGTTGCCAGTCTCATGGGGACCCTTAGAAATAAAAAGTTCATACTTGGGAAAGGGCATGGGTGTGTTCTAGAGTAAGTCCACACTGAGTCTTTGTCTTAGGGGCTTTTTGTATTTATTATTATTTTCTCTATAGGCAAGAATCTTAGAGGAAGACTTTAGTAATATTCATCAGCTTTCCAAGTGCATTTTAAATATGTTCATGCATCAAAATGAGTGTTTAGGGGAGTTTTGGATTCTTCTTTGGTTTATTTTACTGTTTTACTTTTACTCTTTTACTTTTATCTTAGGTATGTCTGGCTTTAATGGGGTTTTTGTTATTTGTTCTCCAACTTCATCTGACCTTGGGTTTAGCCCACACAAATGGCATTAATTGGGTCTTTGTTCTCTCTTTTACCAGGCTAGGGTGATTTAAACTGCGGATTTTCTTGTTAGGGAGATTATAAACACCATTTGCTCTCAAGTGTCCTTGATGGGGGAAGATAAGGTCTTGCAATTCACAAACTGGCTGTAAGTTGCCCAAACTGTTTGACCTTGTTTAATATACTTGTCTCAGTTTCCCTATTCCACTGGCCCAGCCAGAAATTTTTCTAGCTTCTTTCTGTCCTGCCACACTCTTTCTGCCTGCATCACAAAGAACTTGAGATAATACAGTATAATGATGAAATAAAATGTAAATATTGAATGATAATACAAATATGAGACTTTGCTTAGCAGTGCTATATGGTGTGCATTAAATTGATCACCCAAGCCAAGAACGCTTTTGAGTATGAAGGTGGACTATGTATGTATGCCCTAGGGTACTCAGCATAAAAGGGAACTTTGCCAGGCAGCTGTTATTACTCAGTGATTAGTATGAACACAAGTGTTGCTCTCATTTTGTTGGTAGTAAAATATATCTCATAACTACCACCCCTTCTAGTACCACCACCACCACAACCACCACCAATGCCAACAAAACCGTCTTTTCCTTTGGAAGAGTCTCAGGAAAACTACATCTGACTTAAGTTTCGGGCCAGAGAAAGGATTCAAAAAAAGCATCAGAAAGATTTCGGCCTCGTGATATCTAAGGGCTTGTTTGTTTCTTTCCTTGTATCTGGGGCAAGTGAACCAAATAGATATATAAAGAAAATGTAGCTAAAAATGTCCTGCGGTATTCATTCCACTCTGCCTCTTCACAAAACAACTAAACAGAGAAATTAAGAAATACCTAAATGTAATAAAATACTCAAGTGAGTGTGAAGAAATGAGTAGTAAGAAAAGGCGGCATCTTCCATAAATGATTTACATACTAGGAAGCAGGTCTCTGACAAACAGAATCTTCATTTTATTTTGTTTTCATTATTTCAATGTGCATAATTTAAAAATTGAGTTCACTTTGTCGCACAACAGGATACTTAATCTTCTTTAAAATGCCATTGTCATGCAGTATAATATTTCAGGTGGAAGTTGAAACCAGTCAGCTGAAAAATAACACACATCATGAAAATGTTAATCACAAGGTATCTTCCAAACTCTAGAATTTAAATTTTATGCAGCTACAACAGTTGTTACATTCTGGTCTTTTTTCATACCCCCATATTTTTATCTATTCAATGGTTTATATTTTCTAATAATTATGTTCATTATACTTCATTGTTAAACTTTGAATTTAAGTTGGATGATTAAAATAAGTATGCAGAATAAAAAGTCAAGTGTCTTGTTCTTCATATTTTGCAATGCTTTTCAAAATTAATAAATTAGCAACAAAGTAAACTGAAGTCCATAAAATATTTGTAGCAATTGCAAATACTTTAAGGAGGGGCAAAATGTATTAAAATAAATGAGCAGATTTGGGGGGAAGAGTACAATTAATAAAATCATGTCATAAACATTCAAGCTCTTTAGAATAAATACTCTATAAAAATTATGTGAGGTCATTAGCATCTAAGCTAAAAAGTCACTAAAGAAAATGTTGCAAGAATGTATTAAAAAATATGAGGAAAACTTCTTAGATGAGTGTGTCTGTGAGTCTGTGTACATATGATTGAGAGAGAGTAAGAGAGAAAGAGAGAGAGATAACTCAAGGTGTCAAAATGATGAAAATGTGATAAATATTGAATTAAATTATATAATTAAATAAGCTGATTTACTATATTTAATAATTTCTGTTTAATGATGAAGTTATTGAAAACAAATCATATTTATATTAGACTTAAATATGGTATAAAAATGATCTCCCCCCAAAATATACTTTCAATACATTTTACTGTTTAACTCCACATTTCTGTATCAAAATAGAATGAAGTACAGACTTTGCCTGTTATCTGAATTTTTGAGTTTGTATCTATCTGATTAATGAAAACACATTTTATTGCTGCTCGTGTTTCTCCCTTCAACAAACCAATTCAACTTAGTGGTTGAGCAACAAACCAATTCTTTCTTCCTTTAAAAATATTCTATTTAGCATTCTAAAACCTAGGTAAAACAATTATTTAGTCAATATGATGTCTATCTAGATTGCACACTTGAACAATAAGCAATATTACTTAGAATGCTGACACTACCCATAAAGTTTATTTAATTCCTAATAGATTATTGAAAGTCTAAGGTGCAACCCTAATTCATTTAGAGATGAAGCATTTCACAGGCATAGAGTTTGACTGACTGACATGATTTTTCTACAGAAACTAAAATGCATGACTTTATTTCACTCTAGCAATGATAGTTGTATTATTCACTATATGAAGACCAGGTGCAAAATGAGAAAGACTTGATTTCTTTCTTTATTACGTGACCAAAAATAAGTAAAAACACAATTATTCAAAGCACTGGAAAATGTGCTATTGTGAAAAAGTCACTGGAGAATTTTGGCCCTGAAAACAACTCACGTTTTCTAATTGCATAGTATTATAAAATTCATTCATAAGAAGATTTGTTATAAAATATAATATTTTTTTTGCCTTTCACTGATTTGTATTTTAAAATTATCTTCCAAAAAGGCCAATAACTCCTTTTTTTCTATAAATTATTTTTTAAATTTAGACTTTAATCTTAGATTAAATAAATTCAATTATTCCCTAAACTTAAAAAATAAAAATAAAAAGTTTAGAAGAAACAAAAAATATTCTGTTTTAAATGTAAGAAGAAGGCAGCTTCTCAAGATATTGCTTGAAAGAGAATAAGCATGGAAGGTATTTATGGGACTTCAAGTTTGTGGAGCTACTCTGGGGAGCAACAGCAGAGATTTGGGGAAGGGAAACCCACGTAAAATTTCAAGCATACTGGCATGAGCATTTTCACGTGGCGGGAGTTAGATAATGGGACACCAACAATATTACTTGAAAATGTTACTGGTTGTGCCTGGCTGGTGAGGTCACGGATTAGGAGTCTTCCCATGGACTGAGAGGTCCTGGTTTGACTCCTGGTCAGGGCACATGCCTGGGGTGCAGGCTCGATCCCCAGTAGGGGGCGTGCAGGAGGCAGCCGATGGATGTTTCTCACATTGATGTTTCTATCTCTCCCTTCAAAAAAACAAAAGTCAATAAAAAACATACTAAAAAAGAAAAAGTAAAAGTTACTGGTTGTTACTTCGCAGTGGGGCCAGAGGAAAACTGTAATGGAAACATGGATATTCAAGATAGTTCAGGAAAATACAGCCTTTCATACTGCATTATGTAAGAATTTATAACTGTCTTTGAACCAACTTGATAATTATCTTTCTTTGTTCTGTACAAAACTCATAACTTATTCAGATATGAATAATTTTAAACTTTAATTGTGACATTCAGCTTGAACTCTAAACTTTTATGTTATAATACTGATGGTTAAATCCAATCAATATATTGTGATTATTATTCTTATTTTCCTACCGAATCTGGTAATTGTTCTGAAGGACTTCAAAGACAAATTATATAGATCCAACTAAATAATTTAATTGTAAGATCATTTATAACTGTTAATATTTATTCACAAATATGATACCAAGGGGAAAATGTCACATTCTTCCCTTTCTGTATATGTTCATAATATGGTTTTCCACTTTTACTCCCTGTTCTCAATATTATAAAGTATATATTTTAAAGACCTCAATACACATGTTTTGTGTGCAAATGCAGTTTCTTTAACACCTAGAGCCCAAATGTATAGAAGTTCTGGGTAGACACTAAGCAGTAGTAAATTCCTGAGTAATGGTATCTGTTTATATTATCATTTTTACTACAAATATACTTATTCAGATGTTCTTAAAATTATACCCCAAGATTTCTATACTGTAATTTTAATGCCATTTTATTTTAGCTAGCACCACGATCAACCTGTTCTATTTGGAGTCTAATGCCATGTACACCTGTCGCCTGCACAATAGTGAAACTACTCCTGTGTGCTGAAGAGAACTTATTTTATGTGAGAGGGAAAAAAAATCCTCCCATCAAAAATTAAATGACAATATATCTATAAATTTTAATCCTAAATTAATAAAACACACATTTTTAATAATTACTCTGTCATCATCACTGTGCAGCAAACATAAAGAGATGAAGACACAGACCCTGGTTCATGCAGGCCATGGGGAAAGACACACAAATCAAGTAGATGCCAAATAACATGATAATGCCAATTACTTTTGTCTGTTTGGGACAAGCAGGGGTCCTTCCTGAAAAAAGAAGACTCTGACTTCTGTCTTGCTAGTTGATTCATGCTTGACTTTAAAGAAACCAGTTGCAGTGCTATGGAGGCCCATGTAACTGAGGGCTGCACTCCAACACCCAACAGCAGCTCAATTTTGAGCCTTAAACTGAATGTCGCCCTGGTTGACATCTCGATTTCAGTCTCAGGAGAGACCTGGAACCACAAGACTCACCTAAGCTTGGCCCACAGAAACTATGAGATATTGTATGTGTGTATGCATTTCTAAGTTGCTAAATTTTCAGTAGTTTGTTATGCATCAATAAATAACTAATACAGATTTTTATATAGTATCAATATTGATTGAGATGCTGAATAAATGGTGGAATTTACTGCTGGGAGTAAATATTTAGGGGAGGATAAAGCTCTGTGCAGAGTTGGTTAACAAGGCAAGGAGATGAGAAGCAGCAATATTCTTACAGGGAACTGGAAGTGGTTTATGCTGCAGAAAATTTCAGGCAAAAAATAAGGAGGCAGCCGAAACCCAGAAGAGGTTATATATCACTTTAGGGGAGTTGGGCTTTTAATCATTCTTGTCATATAAAAGTGTAGATAGATCAGAGGAGAGAGAGGTTTGAATATGATTTAGATAGATAACTCTTATAAAGAGGAAAAATTTAGGACAGGCAAGATTAGTAATATATTAGTAATAGCTAATATTTATCACACATCTTCCACCTCATTGAATATCAGAGCCTCTTCCTTAAATTTTAGCTGTTATTATTTCTCATATGAGAAAGTTGAGGTAGAGTGAAATTAAGTGGAATTATGAAGGATGCAGGGATGATAAATTGCAGAGCCCGGATTTGAACCCAATCAGAGGTGCCCCAGAGACCTTCTGCATAATGACTATTATGTGCTGCCCCTCTGTGGTGGTTCCAGAAACTGCTGCAGCCACAGACTTGATCTTGTTGAAAGGAAAGCAGGTAACAGCATCCTTTCAACTTCCAACTTTCTAGCTTCACACCTAGCCATTTGTCACCCTCTCTTGAGACAGTGAAGGCTGTCCCATTTCCTGTCTACTTCTTTTCTCAGTTCTGGCTTCTCTCATCTTCTCAGTATTCATTCTATACAACTTCTCCCTTGACTGAATCACTGAGCAGATCCTCTGTCTTTGTCTTTTCCCATTACGTTTTAGAGTTTAATTTGAAGTTTATCAAAACTTTTTATTTTAAGAGGCGAAGCAATACTTCACGCTCATTGTTTTCACTGGACCATACTCAAAGGGATGAGCTGAAAGAGATAAGAATACAAACTTCTGCCCTGGCCGGTTTGGCTCAGCGGTTAGAGCATTGGCCTGCTGTCTAGAGAGACCCGGGTTCGGTTCCGACTAAGGACACGTAACTTCATTGCAGTTTGTCCCCGGCCCTGGTTGGGTCGTGCAGGTGGCGACCACTCAATGTGTCCCTTTCACGTCAATGTTTCTCTCTCTTTCTCTCCTCCTCCCACTCTACCTGAACAAAATATGAAAAAAATTTCCTCAGGTGAAGATTAAAAAAAAATACAAACTTCTACTTGCCTTTTCTAAAGAGTGTGTGATTTTTCCATACATACCTGCCCACATTATCTGAAGAGTAAAGAAAAAGAAGAGGGACATTTAAATTTAGACCCAAAGGGAAGTGGGCCAAAGGCAGTTGTCCAGTGTTGTTTTAAAAATAGACCACCTGGGGGTTCCATTGATTCAGCTGAGACCAAGCTTGAGGAGGCCCAAAACCATGACATTGAATGTATCCTGTTGCCTTTTCACTGTTTTTGTTTTTTTTTGTTGTTGTTCCTAAATATTTCTCATGACACTAGTTGGGACCCCAGGATTCAAATACTAGTTTTTCTGCCTACAAGCAGTGCAGCTGTGAGTAAATTCCATGTTCTTTCCCTCAATTTTGTCACCTCATAATAATACCTACCTTCTAGAATTTAGATGACAAAATGCATGGTAAGAACAATTCACATTAAATATTAAAACTCACAAATATATTAAAACTTGCAAAAACATGGCAGAGTTTTATTTAAGATGGAGCTCAATTGTTTTAATACAGTTGAGTAGTACCAATTATTATCTTCTGGTTTGAACCCTTGACAGGTTGATTATATGCAGGTGGAGTAAATGTTGGGATATGTTTTCTAAGAATCAAAGTAATTTTTAAAGAAAACTAACAACATATTATAAATACAAGAAATTAACTAAAATGACTGTTAGACTAATTACAACATATCACATTAGTTGCTCTGAACGTTGACCATTGACTGAAATCACTGTAAATACCATTTACTACTATTTAAAAATAAATCATTTGAACATATATTCACATTCCAAACTATTTTCATTGAGATTAGTTTTATTCTGTTTTGACTATGAAATGTTTGGAGGTAATTCTACATTGTGGTGATCATTTAGCAATAGAATTATTTTTTAAATTGTACCTATATTTTATAAATAGAGATATATTTTTCTATGATTGATTTTATATGTGCTATATCCTTCTTCTTGAATTGGTAAAGATTGCTCCCATATTCAACTGTGAAGCAGAATTAAGAGTAAAGACAATGAGTTAGCAATGTGTTATGGTTAGCATCATATTTTAATGATTCAACATAATAAAATGTACAGTGGTCCTCCCTTATATGTGGGAAATACATTCTAAAACCCACTGCGGATGCCTGAAACCACGGATAGTACTGAAGCCTATATAATCTATGCTTTTCCTATACATACCTACAATAAAAATTAATTTATGAGTTAGACACAGTAAGAGATTAGCAACAATAACTAACAATAAAATGAAGCAATTATGACAATATACTGCCATAAAAGTCATGTGAATGTGGTCTCTCTCTCTCTCTCTGATAACCGATATGATAGCTAAGACAGCTGCTTGGTGACCAACAGGCTGGACAAAGGGCCTCCTGGACAGGATGGGGTGGGATACATGAGATTTTATCTCACTGCTCAGAAGAGCAATTGAAAACGTATAAATTGTTTATTTCTGAAATTTTCAATTTAATATTTCACACCACGGTGTACCGCGGTCAACTGAAACCACAGAAAGCAAAACCACAAATAACGGGGTACTACTGTATATTGCAAACTCAGACCTGGGCCTGTACAAGACTTATGTTTAACTGAGAAAAAATTTACCACATCCATTCACTGTAGAAAATGACTACTTTTAGTAGGGGCTCACTCAAAAGTCAACGATAGCTTCCATGTATCCAGCCACTACTTCCCTCTTTCTGACCACAGCTTCTTCAAGTGTCATGTTGGGTGTTTACATCTAGCTACAAACTTTCTCAAAAGCCTCAAAGTCTCTGTTGCTAAATGAGAATAATCACTGAACTGGTCATAGAGCTATGGGTAAAATCCAGTCCTGTAGCATATGCAGTGTTTGGCATAATGCCTGCATAAAGCAAGAAAGTAAATGACTATCATTTTAATCAGGACACATGCAGGTAAAAGTCTCAGTGAAATGAGGTATCATTCTAGCCTTACAACATAAAAACCAACATGTATTTTCTGTGTTTAACAACCTATTACCATGACAAATAAAATTCAGCCGCTGAACAAAGTGAGGGGGGAATAAAAGCAGAGAAATGGGCTGAGAATGAGCACAGATAAAATCATATCTTAGTTAGAAGTATAAAAAGATAAAAGTATCTCTTTGGGAGAGACAACGTTGATACCTTTATACAGTTTAGGTTTAATTTGAACTTTTCATGCCTCGACATTTATGTTTGCCTTTTTATTTATTTATGTATTTATTTTAGTGATTTTTTTTAGAGGGAGAGAGGAAGGGAGGGAGAGATAGAAACATCAGCTGCCTCCTGCATGTCCCCCACTGGGGGAGTCAAGCCTCATCCTGGACACATGCCCTGACCGGGAATTGAACCAGGACCTCTCGGTCCGTGGGAAGATGCCCAATCCACTGAGCCACACTGGCCAGGCCTGTTTGCCTTTTATAAAAAAATCTTTGTGAAATACCTTACAACGAAGAACAGAAAAACACCATGCATGCAGCTATGCCAGTGTGAACCACTTTGAAGTATGAAAATACCATGTGCGGGTAAGCCTGATTGCACTTAGTCCTATCTTTCTTCAAGATCTTCCTTTTACATAATTTTATGCAATATAAAAGTGGTGTTCTAATCTATCAGAAGATGTGTACAATGAAGCAACAAGTCTTTTCCGCCAAAAATAAATACATAAGTAAAATAAATCTCCCTATGTACAGATGATGAGCAAAGCATTGGATAAAGAAACATTAACAGGTGTGGCTGGCAATAGTTTTATACTTGGAACAGAGGGTAAAAATAAATACTTTTGTGAGACTTATTCCTAGGCAAGAGTGAAACTGGAGTGATATGAATACACTCAATGATTTGCTAATTTGATTAAACTACCCTGAAGGATATATTGGTGATTATAAGTAGTCCATTAATTTTTACATGCCCTTCTGGAAAATCTGTGGATAAATTGAATATGGGAAAGACAAGATTAAAAAGTTATTAGGGCAAAGGTGTACTCTCAGCAAATAAACTAAAAATTATTATAAAATCTCTGTTTATACCTTGTTGCCTAAGCCCAAACCAACACAATTTATATATTACAGGGGTAGGCAAAAGTAGGTTAATAATAATCAATAATAATAAATACAATAATAAATAATACAAGAATAAACTGTTCTACATACTACTGTAAACCTACTTTTGCCTACCTTGGTATTTTAAGCCATGTTTTATTATTAATTGAATGCATAGTCTACTCATTTTAGATCAAATAGCTGCCATAAAAAGATAAAAATTATGTAGTTTTTTTAGTTTAATGAGTTGTTATTTTATTTCAAATAAATTGTTTGTGAGCACTTTTGTATTTCTCTTTAGCATTGAGTTTTTAAACTCTAAAATTAATATGCATTTGTTACTTCCAGTTAAAAAGAACAGATATATGAGAAAATAAAACTGATCTCTTCCCCACATACACACAGTCTGATAGTCCCTAAATTCAACCAAGTCAAGTTGGTGTCTGTCTCACCTGTACCATTTATCTGGCACGGAGACCCACACCTTCTATCACTTTGTCTCCAGTCTTTTATTTCATTTGCCACTCACAACAGATAAGTTAATAAGGGCAACATCCAATAGATGTTGGAATTACATATTGG
The DNA here is from genome assembly GCF_014108415.1 of Molossus molossus. Lineage (NCBI taxonomy): Eukaryota > Metazoa > Chordata > Mammalia > Chiroptera > Molossidae > Molossus > Molossus molossus. The sequence continues at coordinate 21,717,223 of NW_023425366.1, read as the reverse complement.
CCCTCTATTCTGTTCTCTTGAGACAGCTCAGGAGGCCTATTTAGCATCAGTGGCAAGGAGAGCAGTCAAGTCTGTGGGAAGTCTACATCCCAAGTCATCTTATGAGTATACCACGAGAAGGAAGACTGCTTTCCCCAGTTAAGACTTCCTTCCAAGTGGTGGTGATTGCAGTGACAACTGTAAGGAGAAGAAGACTCACCAACACCCAGCTCACTTTTCCTGACTAGGACCATGTCCACAGCTAAGCAGCATCAATCACCAGTAGGTCTCATTCTGACCTATTTAGAATTGTTCTCTTTTCTTTTTAATTTTTTTTTTTTTTTTTAGAGAGAGAAGAATAGAAAAATAGAAACATTGATGAGAGAGAACATCGATTGGCGGCCTGCTGCATGCCCCCCACTGGGGATTTGGCCCACAACCTGGGCATGTGCCCTGACTGGGAATCGAACTGGCGACCTCTCAGTGTGTGGGTTGATGCTCAACCACTGACCCACACCATCCGTGAAGAATTGTTCCCTTTTTAGTCATAGCTCAGGTCCTTCCAGTTGTTCTTTCATATGGAATCTAAATACTCCTAGCAAATTTCTCCCCCAAATTTGGCCTAACTAGACCACAGGTCACTAACCTCATTGCCGAACTGCCCTGTGGTAGGATCAGCCTCCAGATGATCTCACTGGCTTATTTATTCCAGTTGGTTGAACTCCCTCTCTGTCAGACTCACCTCAGCTGTGAGGTGGCAAGAAACTGATGCAACTTCAAACTCTTCTTGTCTTTATCTCTCACAGTGACTTCCTGACTGACACAGGTTTTATTGAAAACTTCCAACGGGATGCATTTTATGTCTATTTCATATAAATTACAGATAAAATGGTCTGTACTGTATTAATCACTTTATTTTGTGTGTTTTATACTATATTAATAATCATTTATATTATTAAAATAATATAAAATATAAAATAATATAAAATAATAATTATATTATTTCTGCTAAATACACCTATAAAATGGAATAATTTATTATATATTTCCCTCAAAAGATTATTTCCAAATACACATTATGCTTAATATTGAGCTTACATTTTCTCCCAAATTAAGGAAATAAATTTTGCACTTAAACAAAATTGTCCATAATTAAAGAAGATAGTGTTTCTTCTCATTGGTTTTAATTACAAGTTTCATTTGTCCAATGAAATCAGTTCATGACTTTAGAATATTAACTTTATTGTGCTATATTATTATAATGATGATTCCTGCTAATGGTAAGTTTGAGTCAAGCCAGAGAAATAGCACCTATTATGTTATAGCTGCCACCATGATTTATAATTTATGTTTTAAGTGCTTTCCTATATTTTCTCACTTTCAACTGTTGTTAGAATCTACATTGTTTTTAATGCCACCAAACACTCTGCATACTCATAGTAATTTGGGAGAAAACAAAAAGCTTTATTATACTGTTACTAGTACTTGTTTTTATACCTTTATATAACCCGATTCTACAATTTGTTGATGTCAAACATTTGAAACTGAAACAGCATTAACAGGTCCTTATGCAATAAAATACTTTTTATACTTACACTTGCAATAACTGCCCCTAAGGCACATTTCCTATTTATATAACCTTGTTCTTTGTCCGCAGTTCAAAATGTAAAATAAAAATGATAAAATAATTAAATAATTATAAATATCATTTCTCATTGCCTTGTATATTCATCTACTCATAATTTTGCATTTGTTTTGTAGATATATTTAATTCAACTATGTGTGTTTAAATGATTCCCATGTTGATTCTTATCTTAATCCATAGAACTCAGAATTGAGTAGATTTTGTTTTATAGAAAAAAAGAAAGTACAGTACTAGAAAAAAAAACTTAAGGGATGGTGTTCAAAGAAGCAGCATTTAAGCTACAGTTAAAGGATGAAAAGGAGACAGTCGTGAAATGAATTATGAGGCTGGAGTTCCAGGCAAAGAAATGAGCCAGTCTGGTACTTTGTCTTTTCCTGTCTGGTACAAGGTAATGAAGTGAAGGCAGACAGGTCAGCTTTGCCTAATGTCAGAGAGTAGTCAAGGTGGGTTGTGTGAATCTTGGTTTTTGTGCATAGAGAAGCTAACAACGTTTGTTTGTTTTTACAGACTTTATTTTTGAGAGTTGTTTTAGCTTCATAAAAACTTGAGCCAAAATAAAGAGACTTTCCATATATTCCCAGGCCCTACATACACACAGCCTCCCCAACTATTAAAATTCTCCACCAAAATGGTATATTTGTTACAATTAATGATCCTATCGTGACACATCATTGTCACCAAATTAGTAGTTTATATCAAGGTTCATTCTTAATGTTGTACATTCTATGGGTTTTGTCAAGTGTGTAATGACATGTACCCAATAAGAAAGTCATGCAAAGCAGATTCCCTGTTGAACAACCCTCTGTGCTCCACCTATCATCCCTCCTTCCCCCTAGGCCCTGGCCACCACAGATTCTTTCACTGGTGGTAGTTTTGTCTTTTCCAGAATGTCTTGTACTTGGAATCACATGGGATGTTGCCTTTTCAGGTCAGCTTCTTTCTTTCAATAATATGCTTTGAGTTTCCTCCATATCTTCTCATTGCCTGATAGCTTGTTTCATTTACTGCTGACTGGTATTCCACTGTCTGCATGTGTTACAATGTACTTCTCTACTCGCCTATTGAGAGTGGAGGATGGCATTACATCTACAGATCGAGTTGGGAAGAATGACATTTGACAATATTGAGTCTTCGTTTCCATGAACATAGAATTTTTCCCCATTTAATTCGTTATTTTTAAAAATCCATTGATTAGGGTTTTGTAGTTTATTCCTATAGAGCTCTTGTGTATATTTTGTTAAATTGACACCAAATTTGTATATTTTGTAAATTGTGTATATTGTGTATAAATTGTAAATTGTATATATTTTGTTAAAGTGTTTTGAGGAGCGTGAATATAAATGGTAATGAGTTTTTTAATTTCAAATTTCTTTTTTTATTGTTAATATATAGGAAAGTAATTGAACTTTGTATATTAACCTTCTAGCTTACAAACTTGTTATAATCATTTATTTATTCCAGGAGGTTTTTTTTTTTTTGACAATTCTTTTATATTTTCTATATAGATAGACATATCTTTGATGAACAAACATAGTTTTATTTCTTCATTCTCAGTCAGTATACCTTTCTTTTTTTTTCTTCTCCTCCTCTTTCTCCCCTTCTCATTCTTCTTCATCTTATTGCATTCGTTAAAATTTTCAGGATAATATTGAAAAGCAGTGGTGAGTTGGAAGATCCTTGCCTTGTTCCTGATATTAGCAGGAAAGTTAGTTTGGCACCATGAATGATGACATAATATTAGTTGTATGTTTTTGGTAAAAGTTCTTTAACTAGTTGAAGTAGACCGCCTCTGTTTCTTGTTTTTGTTGCTGTTGTTTTCAGAGTTTTTATCATCAATGGATGTTGGATTTTGTCAAATGCCATTTGTTACCCAATATGACTCCTTAGTTTTTTTACATACTTTATCAAATAGTCTAGGTTAAGCCAGGATGAGGGCAGTATTATGTAGACAAAATCACCAGAAATACCTTTTTAAAAAAGCTTTATTGAGATATAATTGATACACACAAAAATGCACACCTTTTATGTCTACAATGTCATGAGTTTGTAAATATGCACATACCTGTGAAACTATCACCTTCAAAAGTTTCCTTTAGTCATTTTATTTTGTTTTAGTTTGTGTGTGTGTGTGTGTGTGTGTAGGTTTCATCTATTGATATGATCAAATGACAATATTTCTTTATCCTATTGATCTGATGGATTACTTTGATTGCTTTTCATAATTTAAGCCATCCTTGCTCAACTTTTATACCTGAGAGGAATCTCACTTGGTCGCACTGCATAATGACTTTTATACATTGTTGGATTTTACTTGCTAACATTGCGTTGAAGATTTTTACATCTATCTTTATCAAGAATATTGGACTGTACATTTCTTTTTTTGTAATGTCTTTGTCTGGGTTCAGTATCAGGGTAACTTTTGCTTCATAGAATGAGTTAAGAAGTATTCCTTCTGAATCTGTCTTGAAGGGTTTAAGCAAAGACATATAACTGTTTTTATTTATTTGTTTGTTTGTTTTTATTAAGTTGGCACAGGCTGCTGTTGAGTGATGGATTATAGGAGGGAAATATATAAATAGCAAGGCCAGATCAAAAAGGCTTTTTTCCTGTCTACTGCAGAGATGATGATGCAGGAATAAGAGAAAATAGTGCAAAGCTAATGGCCATTAGGCGTGTTTTGGAAGTAGAAACAACAGGACTTGCTCAGAAATAAGTTGTATAGAATGAGCCAAAGGAATCTAAGGTGACAACATGTCTTTTCATTTGAGCAACTAGGCTCAACTACTGAGGTGAGAATACAGAAATACCAGATTTAGAGGGTAAATCAACCTGACTTTACAAATCTTACTTATTTTACAGTCATGAGTATGTTTCTCAATTCATCTTCAGGTCTAGAGTTCTAGTTTAGAGAGATCCATTTCTCTAATGGGAAGGCCAGGTCAGGGACCTTGATGTAATAGTCCCACATGCCTTTTCTTTCATTTCTATTAGGAAGTTGATTTCTTAACATACCATTGAATTTAGTCACATTTGAGGAATATTTAAAATATTTACTTAGATGGCTGATGACTAATTCTTCCAATACAACCCATTTTCTTGTGACTGGGTGCATGGATTAATTTGGGTGCCCTTCAAATAATTGGATATAAGTTCTACCAAAAATATCATAAATATATCAATATATGGCTGTTGCTGTTATCTAGTTTCAGTGTTGATGAAGGTATATTTCTTTTTTCTTTTAGAAACACTTCAGTGATCTTTTAGAGAAGATAGCAAATTAGAAGCTAGTTATTACTCTGGCATCTTTCTCTTAAGTCCTAAATTAATATTTATGAAATATATTTGTATATGCACTGCATTGCTAACTTCAGGGGATGCATAAGAACAGAAATTTTATATAGGCCATGTGGTTATTGAATTTATTTGTCATAAAAATTCATTTTTAAATGTCCAATTTGAAGTGTGATTATGATAATTAATGATGTGTAGCAGAACTGAAGTTAGAATAGGCATTAAAAATATTTTGTTTAATAAACTGATTAAATTTTAGATTAAAAAATATCTTCACCAGCAGGGTGTTATGCAGCCCAGAGCACTCATTTCAGAGTTTAATAAAATAAGTCCAAAGAAGTTTTTCTTCTTAAAACATGTTTTATAAATAGGTTTAATATGCCTGATTTAAAAAAAAAAAAAAAAAAACCTTATAAAGGCTAAAAATTAGAATGAAATCACAAAAAAATTATTTGAGAATATTCGCAAAAATCATATGCTGAGCCATGAGACTTTACATGGTTTAAAAAACAAACAAACAAAAAATATTTTCACATTTCAGAAATAATAGAATTCCTGAACCAAAAATAACTTATACTTATATGATTTGCCTAACAACTTTGTTTTGGGTAACACAAACAAAAATAAAACAAATTTAAAAGTCATTTTAGTTAGTCTCACTGGACTAAAAAATTCAACATCTAGACTTTTATTCCCTTCAGTTAAGACTTACCATCAGCAGAACAATCTGTTTTAGAGGAAGGAAACCGAAATCTATCAAGTGCTAAACTTTGTGCCTAATGATTTACATAGATTATACCATTTAATTTTCATAACAACACATCATTTACCTGTATTATGTAGGATATAAATGATGTACAAAGAAATTGATTAACCTGTGCAACCAACACAGCTTAGCTATGACAGAACGCACTGTGTTTTGTAGCATCATGTTGGGTTAATTGTACCTGAAATGCAACACTAGAAGTCAACTGTGTGATATCTTCATGCATATATTTTATAAAGTAGTTGATCATAATACTGTTTTGTTTTGTTTTGTTTTTTAACATAGGTAGCTACCTATGACAGTGTAAACTTGAAGCTAGAGTATAAGACAACTGCATTATAGATACTTAAGCAATTATTTTATAGTTTAAAATATTGATTTTCTTATTAAAACAGAAGTGGCAAAGTGAAGATTTTATAAGCTCAAAATAAATTTCTTGATTTTAAGGTAATATTTAGGATGTTTAATTATATTTCATATAAAAACTATGCTTCTTATAAAGGTAAGCAGTAATTATACCCACGAGTAAAAAATAAATTTTCTTAAGGATACCTGATAATTAAGTTATTCAGCACAATCACAAAATAACCTAATTTGGTTAGTTCACATGGCTCTAATAAAAATATAGTTTTTCCTTATAGTGGGTTGAAATATACTTAACTAGAGTTTTTATCTGTTTTTGTTCACATAATCAGAAGCTTCTAGGAAAGCAGAACACAAAGAAAGTATTTCAAACTGTGAGAATTTAATGCAGGGGATTTGTGACTCTGGCCATCTAAGAACTAAGGCACATAGAAGTAACACAAAGATCAGAAGCAACTACTATTAAACCCCACGACCAAGAGGAAGAGGTGATACTAGTCCAGGTCCAGGGTTCACTGGTAGAAATGTGGGCCAAGTGGTCCTGTCTTTGCTGGTCCAACCCAACAACAGCCGGCTGACATGAGAGCTTGTGACCCACAGTAAGCCAAGAAAGGAGTGAGAGACACATCTCAGAGCAAATAGACCAAGGAGAAGTGAGGTTGGTCTCTTGCTGATAAAGAACTATATTTCCTCTTTATTTTACATCCCTACACACACTGAAGTAAGTAGAATTTATATTAAAAATATTTTTTAGTCCTGGCCGATTTGGCTCGGTGGTTGGAGTGTCGGCCTGCGGACCAGAGAGTTTCAGGTTCGGTTCCCACTAGGGGCACGTACCAAAAAAAAATAATAAAAAAAAAAAAAAAAAAAAAAAATATATATATATATATATATATATATATATATATATAAAAGCTAATAAGTTACAAGTATTTTCAACAAGTCTTTTCGTAAAACATTGTCCAGATAGTTCCATATTCTCATTTTCTATGTTTTAGTTAGTCTTACCTTTACAAAATGCAGGACCACATTCTGAATATAAATTTATTGCAATTATATAAGTATAGTTAAAAGTCTATAAGATGAGGCCAATTTTATTCTCAGAAAAAAAAATAGTTCAAAGCACTTTAAAAGATGGGATTATATTAATGCAATTCAAAGATAACAGAACAAAGTAACCCATGTTCATTTTTCGGCAGGCTATAAAATATATACTGTTTCCCTAGAAAGGATGTAGACCGATATAGATGAAAAGGTTGGTGAGGACAGTGGTTTACATCTGCGGACAGTTTTTGTAAAAATGTTTTACTAGAACAAAATCATGCTCATTCCTTTAACTATTATTGTCTTTGGCCATTTGGGCTTAGAATGGCAGAGGTGAAGAGTTGTGACTGAGACAACATGGTGCACCGAAACCTAACCAGCCCTTATTTTACAAAAAGTTTGCAAATGACATAGGCTTATGACATAGATTTATGGGAGCTTTTTTTCCCCTTCATTGAAATTTTCATCAGTAGAAGAGCCTATTTTACTCCTTTTATCATCTAGAAATAGCTGAAAACAACAATCACCAAACCAGTTATATGCCCCTCAAATGCCCGAAACCAAATATATATGATAAATTTCAAATGTATATAAGGAACATTTATTTTATCATTAGAGTCATTTTTAATTTCCAAATTAGGTTATTTGTAATTGCACTGAATAACCTAATCATCAGGTATTCTTTAGAAAATCATATTCCTTTGTTTTTCTATCAGGTAAATTTAATTCACATTTTTATCTAATAGGAATTCATTTATATTGTAGCTAAGACTGCATTTATTTGTTTCCATAGTCCCCAGTAACACAATTGACTGATGACTTTACATTTATATTCTTCTCAAAAGTCTGCATAATTTAATATATATTTGCATAACATAATTTTCACAAGCAAACTTAATTATCCTTAATCTTATAAATATTTTGTTCACTATATATTTATCATTTTGAAAATAACTTTGGTTTTGAATTGTGTTCTAGGATTATGGGTATGATTATATTTGAATTGATAACAGAGGCATATATTAAGTAGTGAACATTTTATCTGAACATAGGTAGAACACCAGAACATCTTTCAGAAAGCTTTAGCTAAATATCAATCTCAGAATGTTTGATTATTAGGAAGCATGCTGTTGAAAATCATAAAATAAATAAACTAATTACACATTGTGAAATCAGCTTGTAATGAATGCAGTAGTATTTCTCAGTGAGACCAAATTTTAATTTTAGTCCACAAACATTTATGGAATGTCTCCTGTGCAGAAATTATGGAGTATACAAAATAATATACTTAGTTTAATCATCATTTGTTTAAGGAAGCAAAAGAAAAGAGAGAGGAATAGAGAGTGATTTTAAAAACAGATATATTGTGATGCCAATTAAGTGGCATTTCTCTAACTCATTTCCAATATAAGGTGTCAGAATTCCTCACAAATTATATTTAATACAGTTAATTTGATATAAAGCATACATTTTATTTGACATGATAAACAACTCAATATAATACTTACACATTAAAAGCCATAAAACTTGCCCAGCTGGTGTGGCTCAGTGGTTAAGTGTTGACCTATGTACCAAGAGGTCACCAGTCCAATTCCCAGTCAGGGCACATGCCAAGGTTGTGGGCCCAGTCCTTAGTAGGAGGCATACAGGAGGTGGCCAACTGATGTTCTCTTTCATTGATGTTTCTCTCTTTCTCCCTCCCCCTTCTTCTCTCTCTAAAATCAATAAAGAAAAAAGAAAAAGAAAAGCCATAAAACTGCCCTGACCAGTTTGGCTAAGCGGTTGGAGTGTCGGCCCACAGACCAGAGAGACCTGGGTTCGGTTCCCGCTAAGGGCACGTACCTCCATTGCAGTTTGTCTCCATCCCCATTGGGGTTGTGTGGGTAGCAACCACTTGATGTGTATCTCTCACATCGATGTTTCTCTCTCTTTCTCTCTTCCTCCCTCTTTCCCTCCGGCTCTATCTGAAGATACATGCAAAAATGTCCACGGGTGAGGATAATAAAAAAAAAGCCATAAAACTTGCTTAATTTTGCATGTTTATATTTTATCATAAAATTAAGACCAGAATTAAGATTTGATAAATTCTTTGTTGTTCCATCTTGGGACACAGAGGTGGTTCTCTATGGCCTGTCTGAAGCGAATTCCTTTCTGAGACAGAACTTCAGGCTGGGGCCTACAGAAGTCCTCTTCAGCAGACAGGAGGCCACATTTCCCGTGTGCTGTTTTATGGCATCGTCTGCTGCCACCCAAATGAACGTGGAAAATGTCAGACAGCCTCCAATGGTGAGTCAGAGTACCACTCCCTGTCAACGGAGACAGCCTTCTCCCACCAGATATACTCTTTGGTTATGTGGACCCAGGTGCCTTGGTTTTATTACTTCTAGCATTATTTCTTCTTACCAAACTCTCAATTTTCCAACAGTCCCATTTTCATCCAATTTGGCAAAAGTTCCATTTTGGGCCAAATGGAGAAATAATTCAACTGTTACACTGAAAATGGTTCTTTTTAAAGACACTCTGATAAAATTCTTGGAGAGGTTAACACAGCTCAACTCGTTACTACTTTCAAGGGAAACTTTTCTCTATTTCTATGTCTATTTCATTGCAGGAAGTTGTGGGCATCTGTTGTATCTTTTCCTTCGGGATCATGTCACATGTTCCTGCCGGTGACACCCAAAATTAACTTGCAAGACCATTCTCTCCTACACCGTGGAGGTCTGGTTTCTATGTCCAGCCCCAGGATGGATCATATGAATCCATTTAATCATCCAGTGCATTTGAATCTGCTCCCCGCCCCACACACACACACACACACACACAGCACACAGCACACAGTGGTGATTAGTTCAGGGAAGCTACGTTGTCCTAAATATATCCAATTAGAGGAGTATTGGGACTGTTATTGATCACAAGAAGAAGCTTCTGCATGCTGGCTTAGAGCCGAGGAGGCTGTGAGCCCTGATCTGGCAGTCACCATCCAAAGTAAGAGAGAAGATACAGTGATACCTCGGTTCTCGAACATAATTCGTTCCAGGAGGACGGTTGAGAACCGAATTGTTCGAGAACCGAAGCAATGAAACCAATAGGAAAGCGGACTCCACAAAGCGTGACTCTCTCTCTGCACTCACACTGATGACACAAGCAAGGCGCGCTGGGCCGAATGAACGCCATTCGGCTCAACTCGGCTCATCTCGGAAGTTCGAGTTCCAAATATTTGTTCGGATTCCGAGACAAAAGTTTCTCGAATCCTGATTTGGTCGAAAACCGAGGCGTTCGAGAACCGAGGTATCACTGTACACCATAGGAGTCATGCTTGGAAAATCATGAAAACGGCCCTGTCAGCAGCATCTGAGTCTGAACATAATGGTGCTTGAAACTAGGACTAAATACTGGGTTTTCAGTGTTTAAACCAATAAATTTGTTTGTTTTTCTGCTAAAACCTGTTTTCTCTGAATTATAAATCACTTGTAATTGAAAGATTGTAATACAAATATTTACACAGAAATTTGCCTCCCTGGATAGTGGTCATTGGAGACCCTCAAATATTTTATTACATCAAGCGTGGGCAGGAAGGGCTGCTTTGTTGCATAAACCCATTTCTGAAAACAGTTAGTACTTGTAAAATTTCAAGCAACTACACTCTGAGTTAGGACGAGTTGGTGTGATTGGGTCCTGGGAGGCGCTACAAGCCACCATTAACACAGGTAGCATCCTCGTTCCTCCCTGACATCCTCTATTCTCTTAGAGCTTATGGAGAGTGTTTAAATTTAGTATAGGGACTTCTGCATTCCAGGCAGTATGTGAGGAGCTTAGAAGTCATCTTTCCATCCTAATAAGGAAAAAGCTAAACTGAAAAAATATCAACAACTCTTCTTAGATTAAGCTGAGAGGTGAACTCATAGGGCAACAAACTGCTGTCCCCCAAACTGCCGAGACTGAGACAGATACAGGGAATCACAATTTACTGAGCAGAGACCCACACACAAAGTCTGCACAGGAGCCAGTGCTGGGGTGGGAAACCTTGCACTGTAACTGATGAGTTACAAGAGGCTCAGTGTGCACACTTCTGATTGTGAGCCCTGCGGCGGGGACCCAGTATTGGGACCTCCCACACTGTTGTTAGTTTTCGCTACCAAGTGCTCCAAGTGACTGTCAGAAAAATTCTCCCTTGCTTCTGGTAGTGGGAGGGGAAAAGACACCCTTTGGGAATACTCCAGAGCACTTTGTTCTTTTAACGTGACTACCCTCAGAAGAAACTATTTCACCAGAGCCTAGACAGAGTTTTTATGGGAGATTAAACTAGCTGTGGGAGAGAAAATTCCAGGCCCCTCCAGCCATCCTGTCTTCCCCAAATACAGGAAAAGGGGCAACAGAGCAGCACTGGTAAAGTTCACAGCCCAGGGGTCAGATTCACTGAATACTGAGACCTGCACACAGAACTAAAAGATGCTACAGAATAGTGTGATGGCTGCCCAAGCATCCCAGGACTTATCATAGTATCTGCCATAGTGTAGACCATCATACAGAGGGGACATAATACAGACATTCATATGTGCAGGGTGGGGCAAAAGTAGGTTTACAGTTGTATGAAAAATAATACAATAATAAATAATAATACAAGAGTAAACTCTGTGCATTAGTACACATAACTGTAAACTCACTTGCCCATCCTTGTATATACCTAAGCAGTGGACTTGGACTAGAGAGCCTGTAGGCTTGGCTTTCCTCACTCTTCAAACACAATCCTACCAAAAGTGTTCGACTCCCCTAGTATCAGAGCCTCATCTTAGTGCCTAGTAAGGCATCAGTCTGTTTTTCATGCTTTGATATAATCATGCTATTCATAGTTATATAGCATTACTTCTATGAAAACATAAGCAAGTTCTGCCCAGCCAGTGTGGCTCAGTGGTTGAGCATCGACCCAAGAACCAAGGGGTTGCTGGTTCGAGTCCCAGTCAGGACATGTGCCCAGGTTGTGCGCCTGATCCCCAGTGAGGGGCATGCAGGAGGTGGCCAATCGATGTTCTCTCTCATCAATATTTCTCTCTCTCTCTCTCCCCCTCTCCCTTCCTCTCTTTCTAAAATTAATAAAGAAAACAAGTTGTTTAAATACATAAGCAAGTTCTTTTCATTTGGCAAAGGCAGAAACTAGAAGAGAAAACCTGACTAATCTCCCTCCAGCCTAGGTTTTTCATTACAATACTTAATATGTTTGAGGACATTTAATGGCACTATTTTAGATTATAAAATTATTACTAATCTAAGTCACCTTTCAGAAAGTTGCAATAGGAGTATGTAACAATTAAACTTTTTTTTTTTCTTTAGTGTTTTATTTTACAATCCGATGCCATATGTGAAGGAGCATATTCAATTTTGAAAAACCTGTTTGGTTACAATTCAAGCCAAATGCAATTCTCACTAATTGCTTTAAACTATTCCACAATAAGGAGGCTTAAAAATGTTGGTCCCAATATGTGTTTAATATAAAAAGTTAAAATGAAATTTTAATATAAGATATTTTTATACTTAATCCAGAAACAATTATCCCTTGATATTTGCAAGAACCAAACATAATTAACCCTAGACACAGTTTCAGATTTGAAAAAAAGAATAATAAAAAAAGGTAGTATTAAAAGCAGTAAATCAAAGCTAATGAAGCAACATTAGCACTTTTATGTTGTAGGTTCTAATTAGAAAGTCTGTTAATGAAATTGGTACATTTACTTAATTGCTGTGAACAATTATTTTCAAATTAAGCTTGGCAATTAAATAGCATGATTAAGCTCAGAGTCGTAGATTTAGGTAGGGGTATGTTAACTATTTCGCATTCTGTATTATGTATGACAGTTTAGGCTCTGAGTATCTGCTGATTAACAAATGTAAATGGCATGTAATACTTCTTGGTCTTGGCAATTTATAAAAAGAAAATTCTTATTGCTTTAAATCTTGTGCCTTGCACAGCAACGTAGAACTACTGGAACCCTAACCTCCACCCTGCCCCACTTAGATTATTTTCCTTTCTGTGAATGTCCGTCTTCCTGAAATACGCTTCTGCGTTTGCTCCCCTTCATTTAGCACTCGAACTCGTCTTCAGTACCAACCCAAACAATACCAAATAGTGGTTTCACATTTTTTCAACACTAGTAGAATATTTGATCTTTAATAACAAGCTTTGAGATAGCTATTATTAACATTTCTATTTTCTAGATGAAACTAAGATAAACCAAAGAACTTATATACATATACACATAACCAATGGACATAGAAAACAATGCTGGGGGGGGAGAGGGTGGGATCGGGAGGAGGGTGTCTGGTGGGGGGAAGGAGAAACATCTGTAACAACAATAAATTAATTAAAAAGAAAAGAAAAGCTGAGCTTCAGAAAGATCTTTTGTTAAAACCCTCTTAAAGACACACCATTGATAAATGGCAGGATGGGGGATCAGAACATAAGTTCACTTACTATGAACTCCATGCAACTTCTTTACATAGAGCTCCCTTGGCCCCTTGGTGAGGCTCAGTGGACTGAGTGTCGTCCTATGGACTGAGAGGTTTCAGTTTGACTCCGTCAGGCACATGCCCCTGTTACAGGCTTGATCTCCAGTGGGGGACGTGCAGGAGGCGGCCGATGGATGTTTCTCTCTCACCAATGTTTCTCTCTCTCTCTCCCTTCCTCTCTCTCTAAAAAATCAATTAGAAAATATTTAAAAAATAAACAGAGCTCCCTCTCTCTCCCTCTCATTATGTGTACTTATGATGGTTTCTTGTGATTGAAATGTGAAATACAATTCCCATTAGACTGGAGTTCTCGGTATGTGATACTGCTGACCACTTTCTTATTTTGAAACCCCCTTGGCTTTTTTTAATTTAATTTTATTTTTTTTATTGCTACATGCACCTAGCCGCTAGGGCCTAGTGGGAACTGAACCCGGGACTTTCTGGTCCGCAGGCCGACGCTCCAACCGCTGAGCCAAACCGGCCAGGGCAAAACCCCCTTGACTTTCAAATTAACAATTTTTCCAGTTTCTCTTTTATATCTTTGATGTCTCCATTTTATTTGTTTTGCTAAGTTTTCGTCCTTGTTCTAACTCATACATGTTAGCAATGCTCCCTTTTCAAGCTTTATGTTCATTAATGCAAAGTCCTGAGGATGCTACATCAATTTATCTTGTGCATTTGCCACTTATCAAATTATTATCTAACCAATCCAAATACACCCTTCATTTCCTCCTCTGAAAATAGAGCTGGGCCTGGAATAATTTGTAGTTTTGCAGCTGGCACAATTTTAAACTTTGCCAGTAGAGGGTACTGGTGGATCAGTGAAGGAAAAACAGGTATTAAATTTGCAGGACAGGTCCCCTAGGAGCAGATTTTCACTCAGCTCCTTCAGTAGATGGTTTTTATGGCACCTGGTCAGGTTCCCGCAGTGCAGAGCAGCCCTAGGCTGGCTCAACAAACCTCAGTGGCTTTGCTAAGAGTTCTGAGGTATGGCAGCCTATCACAGAGGGCCAACTTCCAGCAATTCTGCCAGGACAATGCCTCAGACTCCTCTGACATTCAGGGAGCCAGGGACGTAATCTTTCCAATGAGGTCTGGATCTCAGGTCTGGGGGTAACCCAAGAATGACTCTTCCATGTGCGCTCCGTCTTGGCCTAGGTAGAAGGACATAAAGATTGGTCCTTGCATCTCCTGTTGAGTATTCTTCAGAGTTCTCTCTCTTCTTATTAGCAAATCCCCTGTGAATTTCAATCTCCTGGGATAGATTACAGTTATTTATATTGAATTTTCTCTGTTCAAAATATGGTGTGATTTCTGTCTTCTAGTAGGACCTTGAGTGAATGCAGGTACAGACCCCCTAAAACATCTTCACACATTCAAAAATAAACTAATACTCTAACCTCAAGGAAGTTAGAGTTTCTCCCCTATTTCCTATATTTTGAGTCATCCAAGAAAGAAGCTTTGAGTGGAATTTAATATTTTTCTCCCTCTTAATTAAGTCATAGAATTATATAATACATAGATCTATGGGCGTGCACACACACACACACACACATACAATTTATAGACATATACTCATTGACTCAATCTTCAGATTCTGTCAATTCCAGGACAATTTTCAAATCTAATACATATGACAGAAACTACAGATCTTCATCATTCTTTCTATGGTCATTGCATTTTCCCCATCTGAATCACTTTTTCCAACAGCTTGTCTGTTTGTTCTGTGGTCAAATCATTTTAGTAAAATCTATCCTCTTGGCATTCAAGTATCCCACCTTTCCCAGGACTATCACTTAACTCCTGAGTGCTGCCTGAGAAATCACATAATTCAGCAGGGTGGTACAAATATAAATTATTGGTCATGCAACTCACGGAGCTCCCAACAATTTAATTCTAGTCTCATATTTTTCATCATCAATTTTGAAAATGCCCTTCACACTTCTCAAATCCCCAGTGCATTATTCTGTTTCTTCACCTCCTACCCCTCATATAAAATAAAATCTATCTGGAGAAGGTACCAATTATCATCTCAATTAAATTATCAGCTCCTGATATGTCCTCATCCTATTTTTTTTATTTTATTGATATTGTAGATGATGTACTTCACTGCTATATTCTTATACTATAAAACCAATTTCTGTGATATAGGAACATTTATTTCCTTTTCCTACCATGCCAATGACATCTCCTGAACCCACTCTTACCCATCAGCATTTATATATTTTCAAGTGTATTCCATTACAAATAATAATAATAATAATAATAAGCATGATCACCAACACAATACTAATTTGCTCCATATCTTTTATTCTCATTCAACATTCTCTATCTCAAAAAAGCATCACTACTATCTAACTTGTTGATCAACCCAGAATTCTGGAATTCCTTTCTGTCTCTCATTTGAACAATTGCAGAGACTCTTATTCTAAACTTTTCTTTAATCTGTTTAATTCTATTTATTTCCACACCAACATAAAAGTCACCTTTCATCAAATTTTACCTGGATTTTTGCTTCTTCTATTCACTCTTAACTACCAGATTTATTTTTGAATCTCCATTTAAAAAGTTTTAATGAAAATATTAATTATTAGATAACATCAATTTCAGATTACTAGCCTTATATTTTTTCATGATCCTTACAGAATAAAGTGATTAGAATCTTTAAAAATGTATTCTGGGAGCTTTAAAATATCTTCCTTCTCAACATATCTCAAATAACTCTCCTTTCTTCTTCTCTCTCTTCCCCTCCCCTCCCTTTCCCTCTCCTCCCCTCCCCTCCCCTCTCCTTATCTACTTCAATGGACTGCATTCCATTATCCATATTTCAGTGTTTTTGAATACGCAATTTTCCCCCCACACCTGGATATTTGCAAACATGTGTCATTAGGTTCATGTTTAATGACTCAACCAACAATTCATCTGAACTGTTTTATTACTTGTATTACTTTATACATTAGTTTGTTTTAATGTTTTCTTTTCTAATGTGTTTAATTTATGTCAATGTTGAACTCAGTTGAAGATGGAAAGAATAAGCAACAATGATGTTGAATAATATTAAGTTAATAATTCTAGTAATAAACGATAGCATGACTATCATATTTGTATGTTGCTTCATGTTATTATAATCATGTACATCACATCAAGATGTCTCAACTTTTAAAGACAATGCCAATGCTAAAAAGAAAAAAGAAAAACTAATCATAACAACTATATTGATATGTTTTATATACTTCTTGGAAATAAAACATATGTATACATGAAATGTTACAATACTATTTGTGGTTTTAAACAGCAATCTAACACCTTCTCTTCTACTGTCTCATTATTTAGAAGCAAAATCTAAACATTATTAAGATGAAACACTCATTTATTTTAGCCAAAACTATGTAAGAAACACAAGCAACTGCTTATGGAAGCATTTTATCTATATAGATACTATAAAATATAATTATTTATTTTATTGTATTCCCAGGCCTACATCTTCCTTCCCAAAATAATCTATGTACAATATATTGTCTGATGCCATATTATTCATATATTTTTCTTAAATAATTTTTAAAGTAAACAATGCTTTTTGTTGTTAAATGGCTCAAAGTTGCTTATCTAAAATATGTATAAATACATTGTGTTCATATCGCTGTAAAACATTTTATTAGAACACATTCACAATGTAAACTTTAATTAAAAATAGGTTTCTCTATAATTTATAATGTACCACATAAAAAAGATAAAAATTCTTAAGAGGATTTATATGACTATTTTGTACTATTAAAAAATTCCTCCAGCCTAAAATTCACACTGAATTACTCTAAAAGACTGCGTTCTTTCTTGCCTTAAGGCTTTCAGCAATTGTGTTTCCTCTACCTTAAAAACCCTGCTCTATTCTGCTTTCATGCTTTTTACTTATGTTCTGCACCCACATGATTTCTTCTTACTTGGTCTATGTACAAAGATCATTCCTTCCAGCCTTCCCTGGTTCACCAGCCCTGTTTAGGTTACCTTGAAATTCTGTTTTAAAACTTCACATAGAATTATTTGTTACCTATCTGATTTTCTGGAAGAATTTAGAAACCAAGAGTTCAAAGAACTGACCTGCTTTTTTCCTATGGTGTATACCCATCATCTAACAGGGTTGTTGTTTTTTGCGGGGGGGGGGGGGGGGGTGGCATTATATGAGTGAATAAATGATTTCTTATTTTTTTTTGTTTGCCTTCTAACTTGTCCTACTCGACTTATTTCTCTAGTAACTGCTAAAGTCCTCTACCAAAAATGCTAGTTGTTTGGTCAATGGCACTAGCTCACCTAGAGAGCACAAGTTGCCAGCCTGTCTGTTTCATTGGGGATTTGTACTGGGGAGTTAATTACAGTAGCAAATTCTAGTTCATGCTCCCAAGGGTTCTGAGTCTATGGGCAGAATGCAGCCTAGGCAGCTTCCTGGCCAATCTTTGACAAACATTACTGTGGAGAATAAAATCTAAGTTCCTCTGGACAGTATGCAATGTCCACTGTTTTCTCACCTATCTGTCATTCATTTATCATATGCCACTCTACACAACTGTTTCTAGTTCACAAATACCATGCACTGTCATGGTTCACTGTTTATACTTTTCTCCTCTTTAAAGAAAAATCAGAAATGTTATTTCAAAATTGAGATTAAATATAAATAAATTGTTTCTATATTTTCAAATAAAGAGATTCCACATCTCTTTATTTGAAAGAATGCCTTATGCAATAGTCTATGTTTTCACAAAAGCATTGTGTGTGCCTACAATATTAGACCACATCATCTGTTTGTTTGATTGATGTAGTTATATTCATAACCTGAGTTTTAGGGTAGATTCCACTCCCCAGAATGAACCACCGGATATGCCAAGCTATTTGTTTTTGTATGCCTCTGTACCTAGAATATTATATAAGCCAAACTTTGCCTCTTATGGTTGTCCTTAGTGAAGTTTAGAAACTGTGTTTTATTCATCTACATATTCTTTTTCTTTTTCTTTTTTGTACTTGTGTTCCCTGGATAAAGCCTTTCTTTAAAAAATGTATCTTTATTGTTGAAAGTATTGCAGATGTCCCCCCCCCCCCTTTTCCCCTGTTGACTCCATTGACCCCACTCCCATCCCTAAGCCCCAGGCTTCCACTGCCCTATTGTCTGTCTCCATGGGTTCTGCATATATGCAGATAAATTCTTCTGTTAAATTCGTCCCACCCCATCCCCCGTTTCCTCAGAGGTTTGTCAGTCTGTTCCCTGCTTTTATGTCTCTGGATCTATTTTGTTCATCCATTTATTTTGTTCACTGGATTCAACATATAAGTGAGATCACATAATTCTTGTCTTTCTCTGACTGGCTTATATATATATTCTTAACATCGAATGCAATACTCAATCTATCATAGGATGTGAATTAACTATAGTTGAACCACACTAAGCATTTGCTACCATTTATTGTTTTCTCTTTAATAGGGGCTGAAATATGCAATATTCATATAACACCTCACTCATGCCTTCTACCGTCAAGGTGTTCCCGGTAAGAGATGGGACTACTAGGGTTCAGAGAGATTTAAATTACCTAAGACTATACAGACAATTAGACTCTGGACTCTCAGTAATCTAGCTATAAAGCCTGAACAACAAGTAATTATAGAAAATCACTAACTATGTAATGGGCCATTTAATTAATCAGTGAGTCCTATGTTATATAGGCACTTAAAAGAATGTACTTCTCCTAAATAACCTAATTATTAGCAAAGGCTTTCCCACTTTCGTTCAGAGTATTATAGGTTATTAGTGTAATGGTTTGCTCTGTTGCCATGCTGTGTCCTGCAGCATGAAGACTTAGGGTTCCTTTGTGTCAAACTTTATAAGACAGCAGGTAACCACTTTAGATGTAGAGCAAAAGGAAGTTGCAAGATCTTGACAAGGATCAGGTCAGGCAGTGGGGCAGAGGATTTCTCTTAAACTCTGATTAAAAGAGAGATGAAACTACCAAGAAATGAGTGAAGAGAACCCAGCGCTTACTTTTTTCATATCATAGAACTTCATTATGTGCTTCTGTTATGTGCTTTTTGATGCCTCAGTTTAGTGTAACATAAAAATTAACCATCACAGCCTTTCTGTGCAATTTCTTTTTTACTCTCTAGATTAAAATTATTTCAACTGCTTATAATTATAAAAATAAACTTGCAATCATTTGGGATACTATAAGCCTTCATAATAAAATAAAGGCATTATAATTATTATGACCTCAAATATCAAAAAGGTCACACATATGTTTAGTAGATATGGTTAGAATACAAATTAATTTTCCCCAGCTGAAATTAATATTAAAAACAAAATACATATGGTCAAATCTAGATCTAAAACAGTAAACGGTATTTACTATGATGCTGAATGTTACATGCAAATGTGCTAAGAAACTACATTAAATTACATTATCTTCATAAATATTAGAGTCATCATACCATTAAATTTATGTAGCCACTGGTTTTTATTTTCATCTCCAAGTTTGTTTTTTTTTCAGTCCAGGAATACATTAAAATGTCTAATGGATATCAATTTTTTTAGAAAAGCATCATGATATTTTATATGAACATAGAGTTTCAGAATAATTAAAATTCAGGTATAAAACCAAGTTCTCGACATTTATTATTTGAGAGTGATTGATCATTCCACTTATATTCTAGTCTCAATTTCTTTATTAGTAAAACGAGTGTAAGAGATAAGAAGAACCCCTCACATCAATCCTCGTGCATGAAGGGACTCTCAGGTGTCCAGCCTGACGCTGAGGGCTTCACGTGTTGCTGAGTCAGCGTGAGTCCACGTGATCCTCTTGGAGGCCCAGCTTGGAGGCCAAGAGTATGGGCTCTCATGTCAGAATTGCTGGGGGTGATAATCCCCCAGGTTCTGGTCTTAACATCACTAGCTGTGAACTTGGACGTTTTAGGTTTGTCTCTTTATCTTAGAGTGTTCATCTTCAAAATGGGGTAAGAATAATAGTACATACCTCATAGGAATGTGGTGAATATTAATGAGCTAACACAGGTAAAAATATGTAAATCAGTGCCTGCCTAATAAATAGTAAATATTAGTAACTTCTATGATTACAAAATACAGTGTATGTGCAAATTTATGGTCTCTTAAAGAAAGTTAGTACATTCCTATTTAACAGAAGGAAGTAAATGCATATTGGCAACAATTCTCTGAGTCTCTCCTTTCTTATGAGCAAAGGCACTGTCTGCCTTTTACTCTGGGCTATCTTTCAAGGATTTTGTATAGTTAATAGCCGTGAAAAATAGAATAGTATCTCCTTCTAGAGCAAAAAGCAGGTTTGTTTTTCTGTCTGGTATAATAAAATTAATGATTCTCTCTAGAACAGAGGTCAAGTAGACTCATCAACCATTGTAAAATATTCATGCATTTATGTTTGGGGTTCCTCCCCTGTAATGACACCCACTACCTTGGAGATTGGAGAACATTACTTCTCTGCTACTGCGATTTGTATGTGTAATAAACTGTCCTTTGTCTCTCATTCAGAGGTTTCATGCCTTTTGAGAGCATCCATGAAATTGTAACAAGCTAACTTGTTAGCTTTCAAGTAGATAAAGTCTCAGATCCTTGCATTCTTGAGTTTAACAAAGAAATAGAGACATGGGTTTTTGGACTAGGATGAGTATTTGGGAGCCAATTATCAGGATTTGAGGGAAGTCCATGGGAATATGTAGTAAATATGTCAGCTAAATTTTAGTCAACAGCTATATAATATGCGGTCCTTTACGCTTGCCTATGAATGAGGAAGAATTGAGTAGGTGTCTGTAGGCCACTCCAAGAAGTGGGTTCAAAGACAGCTGTTGGAATAGGCCTGGTTATTGTCAATGCTCCACTGGATGCGGGAACCTAGCCAATCTGGTGGTCAGCATCAGGTCCACACCTCTGTAAAAACCGTGACTGAGGTCCCTCTTGCCAGGAATTACAGAGTCACATGCCTATGCTGAGTATTAAAAAGGGAAAACATGATTTTTGTGAATAAAAAAAAAAAGGCAATTCTTTAAAATGTTAGCTAGTTTCTGTGAAAGGTGAGGAGATGGAGCATGTGATGAGAAGGAGAAATTGCCGCAACTGGGTTGTCTTAGAAGCCTGCTCTCCCTGCAGTCTATCATGCCAACTTTAAATCCATGCCAATATGATGGTAAAAAGTCTGACTTTTTGTCATGATGCCCAGCTGTTGTGAGGCAGATTTTTCCTTCAAAGAAAGAATTCTCTGAAACAGTGAGTCTCCTGTCAAAAATCATAGAGAAAAATTTATCTGTGTCTAGGCTCTTACTGCCCCAGCCAGGCACTGAGAAAATGACCAGAGGAAGCAGAGAATTCTAGCTGAAGTTTGGGGGTCAACCCTACAGCTTTAGAGAGGTCTACTGGCAAAAACACCAGGTGTTATTGTGAGAAAGGGGCAGCTGATGTCCTGGATTAAGGTGGACTTCTTCGAAAATATCACTACTGTCCAAGTCATTTAACACTTTTAAATACACCTGTTTTTGTTTTTTGGTTTTTGTTTGTTGATGTTTTATTCTTAGGGGGTCACTGTGTGCATACCTGGGACTTCACTTCTTGTATAGTAGGCAGGTATTAACTTGCCTCCCTTCTAAAACTCTGTAATTAGCACCTTAAGGGTAAAACATAAAAGATCCACACATTTTAGCCCTGCTAGTATGGCTCAGTGCACTGAGCATTGTCCCATGGACTGAGAGATCCCTGATGGATTCCCAGTCAGGGCACATGCCCTGAATGCAGGCTCAGTCCTGAGTAGGGGGCATGCAGGAGGCAGCTAATCCATGTCTCATGGATGTTCCTATGTCTCTCTCCCTCTCCCTTCATCTCTATCTAAAAAACAATAAAAATATATTTTTAAAAAAGATAAAAGACTTAAATGTAATTTGTGAATCCATAAAAATTCTAGGAGAAATTGTAGGCAACAAAATCTCAGACATCATATGCAGCAGAATTTTCACTGATACAACACCTAACGCAACAGAAACAAAGGAGAAAATGTACACATGGGACTACATCAAACTCAAAAGCTTCTGCACAGCAAAAGAAACAACCATCAAAACAGAACAGGATCCCACTATACTGGAGACCATAATCACCAATGATGCATCAGATAAGGGGTTAATTTTCAAAATATATAGAGTGCTCATACAACTCAACAAAAGGAAGACAAAGAACCCAATTAAAAAATGGGCAGAGGACCTAAATAGATACCTCTCCGAAAAGGACATACAAATAGCCAAGAGATATATGAAGAAATGCTCAACATCACTAAGCATCAGAGAAATGCAAATTAAAACAACAATAAGGTATCACCTCACACCTGTCAGAATGACCGCCATCAACAAATCATTAAACAACAAATGTTGGCAAGGGTGTGGAGAAAAGGGGACTTTAGTATACTGCTGGTGGGAATGCAGACTGGTGCAGCCACTATGGAAAACACTATGGTGTTACCTCAAAAAATTAAAAATTGAACTTCCATTTGACTCAGTGACCCCACTTCTAGGAATATATCCTAAGAAAACTGAAACACCAATAAAAAAGAATATATGTACCTCTATGTTCATAGCAGCACTATTTACAATAGCTAAGATCTGGAAACAGCCCAAATGCCCATCAGTAGACGAATGAATTAAAAAGCGGTGGTACATGTACACAATGGAATACTATGCAGCTGTAAGAAAGAAAGAGCTCTTATCCTTTGAGATGGCACGGAAGGACCTGGACAGTAATACACTAAGTGAAGCAAGCCAAGCAGAGAAAGACAAATATCACATGATCTCACTTATTTGTGGAATATAATGAACTAAACAAACTGCTGAACAATATTAACCCAGAGACACAGAGGTGGGGTACAAGCTGACAAGCCTCAGAGGAGGCGGGGTTTGTCGAGGAAGAGATAAACCACAGAACTTACATGCATGTATGCATGACCAATGAACATAGACTACAAAGCTGGGGATGGGGCGGGGATGGGGGGGTAAGGGGAGGAGGGTATAAATGGGGAAAAAATAAAAAACATCTATAACAAAAACAAATAAATAAAAAAAGATACACACATTTTAAAGGCAACACTACCAGTAGATCATGTAGCCTTCAAAAAACAAAACAAAACATAATTTTTCTCAAATTCAGATTACCTTCACTTACTTAGGGGAGCTTCCAGAGGGATAATGGACTCATTGTATATGTGCATGCTATAGAATGTTTTCCCTGAGAGGCAGTCATTTAATTAGAAAAGATTGAAAATTTTTTTTTCTTGATTTTAGCTCACGAGATCAAAACACCACCTTGTCCCTAAATGATGTATTGGTCATCTCCAGCTCACTGACCAGTGTTGTGATAGATACTGGAATTACCTTAGACTTTCCACTTGCTGGCAGGATGGAGTCTAAATAATCACTAACACACCCTGCTTTATAGGTTAGGCCAAGTGAAAAATCAATAGGAAAACTTAAGGAGGAAGTCACCTGGTGTATTAGGGTAGACCCTCATGGTTTTTGAAATTTATTCAGTTGGTTGGGTTTAGGACCTTGGAAGATAATGTTTGAGGTCAATATTGTACATTGGCCTCATCTTGCTCTTTGTAATGTTACTGGCAACAAATTTAATTAAAAAATTTGTGACACAGAGTGAATGGATTTTCCCCTCACCTCTATCAGTAAGATTAATCAGAGCGGACAGGGTAACTGTGGGAAAATTCATTAGAAACCAAGATGGTGTAGCAACAAGGGAAGGGTAGCATGGGGCAGCAATTCTCCACGGATCTCTCCTGTTTCCACACACCCTGCAAAGTAAACTTTGTCTGCTTGTATTGAACACTATGTTTTTAAACTGACCTGGAAAACAGCTAGTATTTTTCTATAGAGAAAGGGCAGGTTTGCTTCCTGTCCAGTATAATAAAGATAATATCTACCTTTGCGGCAAACATCAGGCAGGCTTATGTCTGGTGTAAGACATCTGGTTCCCTAAACTAGAGTTTCTTCCCTGCTAACACGGTCCAGTGGATATACAGATATCACGGGGCCTTCTTTATGTCACTCAATAAAAACAGAGGCTCAGACAACCTGTGCAAAAGTGATACTCTGGCTACTGTTCTTTCCGTGAATCATAGATCATCCTTTGTTTCTGACTCAAGAGTCTTGTGTCTTCTTCCATCTCCCAAGAAACTGTGGAAGGCTAACTAGTTAACTAGCAAGCAGGATAAAAATCTCACACCCTTCACCATTTTTATAATATAAAATCTAAAAGGTGTGAGCTGAAACTCCTCTACTTCATCTTATGGTATAGCACATAGATACCAACATGAAATGTAAATATAGATTGCCAAATCTAATTAATAACTTATTAACTTTGTGATGTGGGGCAAATTAAACCTCCTTTTTTTTTGCCTTAGTTTTGTGGGAGTCAGGGATCAAAATGTACCCCCAAGATTTCTGCCCCTGGTATGTTCATTCTATCATCTCCTCCACTCTAATGTGGGAGAGACTTGTGAATACCATGGGATTGTATTCTCAGGATTAGGTTACTGATCAGTTGTCTTTAAGTTAAAACGTGGATCATCCTTGGTGGACCTGGCCTAATGAGGTGAGCCTTTTTATTTATTTATCTTATTTATTTAATTAATATATATTTTTAATCCTCACCTGAGGATGTTTTTACTAAAGTTTTTAGAGAAAGAGGAAAGGAGAGATATATGATAGATGATAGATAGATAGATAGATAGATAGATAGATAGATAGATAGATAGATGATAGATAGATGATAGATAGATAGATAGATAGATAGATAGATAGATAGATAGATAGATGATAGATAGATAGATAGATAGAAAGAAATAGAGAGAGATAAGGGAGAAACATTGATCAGTTACCCCCCATACATGCACCAACCAGGGATCGAACTGGCAACCTAAGAATGAGCCCTGATCAGGAATCAAACTCGCAACATTTTGGAGTATGGGACGATGCTCCAACCAACTGAGCCACTCAGCCAGGGTGAGGTAAGCCTTTTTAAAGATGGGCTAGAAGTCAGAATAAAGAAGTCTGGCAGATTGATTCAGAGGAGCAGCAGAAAATAAGAATTAATAAATTCTAAAAAGAAAAACCTAAAGCAGCAGCAGACTGCCTTTCAGGCTGGCGGAGAACAAACACCGCTGTGCTATAAGCTGTGTCGGGAGAGGGGTCGCCTCCAAGACCTGAGGGCCTCGGCCCTGCAACCACAGCAACAGGAATCGGATAACCCCTGAAGGAGTTGCCACAGGATGGTGGCACCTTAATTTTAGTCACGTGAGTCTCTGAGCAGAGGATCCAGCCAAACCACGCCAGACCCCCAGCTCTGAGAAAATGGGAGATCAAAAATTTATGTTGTTTAAAACTAAGTTTGTTGCACAGCATAGAAAACAAATGCAGTTTTTTGTTTGTAGCCTGAAAGTGTGGTTAACAACAGTATTTACCTCATAGGTTCCCTGGAAGGATGAAAGAGTAAATATACATTAAAGTGTTTTCAAAACTGCTGGCACATAGTAAGAGCCAAAGAAAGGCTGAGTCCTATCACACGCGATTGTTGTGGGCTTGCAAACGTTTGCATTTATATCCTAATAATTCTAATTCGGGGCATCAAGATATAACAGTTTTTCAGTTATATAAGAAAATAATATATAAAAAAATAATCGTAACTCTGAAATCATTTATAATACACTGTGAAGAAGTTTGGTTGCAAGTATAATGTTAAGCAGAAAAACTATTTTTGCTTTCTACAAGCTTCCTGGTACTCTCTGAAGGAAGCACATACCAGTGCAAACTGTAAAGTAGGCAAAATTGCTCCTTTAGTTTCCAGAACTTTGCATTTCACTCACCACTTTTTAAAGCTTTAATATATATATATACATTCCCACACAATTGCATAATTTTAAATATATGCATACATATCACAAAAATATAGTTACTTTCACTGCAGTCTAATTTAGCTCATTTAGTTTGGGGTTTGGATTTCCCCTTCCTTTTGCTTTGCCATCTCCCCAAATCACTTCACCCTCCTTACTTCATGTTCACCAGCAACCACAAAATAGCTAGCCATGGTCTGCTGCACACACACACGCACACCATCCTATCATGCTTCCACAAATGTATTCAAACTATGCATATGACACATTTTATTAAGAGCTATATGTGTATATGTGTTTTATGTATTTGGCGTTTCTCACTAAATGATGTCTCATGAAAATACCTTCATATCTCCTCTTTATACTTCATTTTTAATGTCTACCTCTCTACTCCCCATTAAAAATTAATTCTGTCCTTCTTGCTAGTAGCCCCCCCACACACCTTTTTTTCTTTTATTGTTAATTCTCACCTGAGGATATTTTTCCATTGATCTTAAGATAGAGTGGGAAAGAAAGAGAAAAACATCATTGTGAGAGAGACACAACAACTGGTTGCCTTCTGCATGACCTCGACTAGAGATGGGGATCAAACCTGCAACCCAGGTATTTGCCCTTGACCAGAATAGAATTCATGACACCTCGGTCCTCAGGCCGATGCTCTAACCACTGAGCCAGGGCTTGCTAGTAGTCTTTTAGTGAGGAGGTAGGTGTGGTTGCATCTTGGGAA
Organism: Molossus molossus; assembly: GCF_014108415.1. Classification (NCBI taxonomy): domain Eukaryota; kingdom Metazoa; phylum Chordata; class Mammalia; order Chiroptera; family Molossidae; genus Molossus; species Molossus molossus. The sequence continues at coordinate 21,689,972 of NW_023425366.1, read as the reverse complement.
GAGGAGAAAGTGGGAGGTGGTAGAAGATCAGTGAAACTCTGTGGGCTGTGCTTACCTCACACTGAGCAGATGACAGCAAATGGCTGCCTTCAGTAGAAACCAGAGTGTCTTCAACCAGAAGCTTATAGTGTTCTGTAGGTGTTCTTTAGACAGCAGTTGTCAAGGTGATGAAGTGTGTTGTTCCCAAGGTCATGTTGTGGTCCTACGTCGCTTGACCCCCGTTAGGCAGTGACTGATTTTTAGAACTAGCCACTTCGTGGAGCTGAGGCATGGTTTACCAGCAGCACTTGTCAGAATAAAGGCAAAGGCAGAGACAGAGCCTCATTTGCATCTACGTAAAGCAGCAACATCAAAGCTACCATATCAGTCACCGAGAGAGATCAATTTTCTGTTTGTTTCAAGTCTTTAAAAAAAAAATGATGTTCTAAAATAACAACCAATAACTGTTGCCCGTATGGCCTAAGAGACCATTCACAAGGAGAAGGTGATAGTCAGGACTGAATAAGGATTTTCATCTTAGGCAAGAGTTAGCAATTATTGTGGATTGGGTTGGATTTTGTCCCCCTAAATTCATATATTAAAGTCCTAAAGTCAATTATCTCAGACTGTGACCCTGTTTGGAGATAAGATCTTCATACATTTACCAATCAATTAAAATGAGGCCAGTAGGACAGACCCTGTCTGATATGATTGGAGTTCTTAAATAAAGGGGAAATTTGGAGACAGAAACGCACATGGGAAGAACACTAGGAAGAGGGACACAAGGAGCAGATGGCATCTACAAGCCAAGAAGTGAGGCCGGTAGAGAACAGATGCTTCCCTGCAGGCCTCAGGAGAAACCGAGCCTGCCACACCCTGATCTCAGACTTCTAGCCTCCACAACTTATAGAATATAGATTTCTGCTGCAAGAGCCCCTTAGGTGTAATTTTGCTGCACAGAAGCCCAAGCAAACCAATACTGCAGTTATGGCCCACAGGCCGAATCTGACCCACTGCCTGCATTTGTAAATAGCTTTACTGAAACACTGTGGGGTTGGGGGGATGGAAGATGGATGTTTTGTAACCTTGTGTTAAGCACTCTCACCTGACCTGGTGTGGGAAGGAACCTGGCCCACCCAGGTGTATTGGGTGAAAATACGGGTTTGTAATCTGTTGGCTTCAAGATAATAATTTTTACCTGGGGGTACCAATCTGAAAATAAATAGGACGGCGTCCAGAGTCGGAAGTTGTTGCTCTCTTGCAAGGCTCCCTCTCACTCCAGCCAGCGTGTGGTGGTAGGTGCATGACGATTGCACCGATCCTGGCAGCCGAGAGACGGCAAAACACAGCCACAGAAATTGGTTGACATATTGTCTATGGCTACTTTCAGACCAAATAGGAGAATTGAGAAGTTGTGAATGAGACTTTTTGGCCCTAAAAAATATTTTTGGTCTGTCCCTTTAGAGAAAAAGTCTGCCAGTCCCTGACACACAGGTCTAATCCCACCAGTTCCCATGTTCCAGAAACCATAGCCTTCCCAGACATTTACCTTCAGCCAAATCCATAGCACCCCATCTCCTTGGGTAAGATTCAGTTCCTCCTCAGCTCCTCTCCATAAATTTTTAAGATACATTCTGGATCTCATTACTTACCGTTTAGAACAATCTTCTATAACGTCAAATTCCTCTCTCATGCTCCCTGTATCTCTGGCACAGATGACCAGTTGGCCATCTAGCTTTCTCAACTTTTTCTCAGTCGATGAATGTGTGGTATACACCACACAGTGTACTAAGAACTTTACATGTATTAGGAAACTTACTGGTCACAAAAAGTTTATGAGATAGTTATTACTTTTATTCCCAGTTTACATATGAGAAATCTTAGTCTGAGCAAATTCATACTAATGTAACACAGACAATGTCACACTGTGTGATGAAGCCCAGCTACAAACCCAGGCAGTACGTCCATGACGCTATACCCTTAATTGTTTTGTTGTGCTTTCTCTCATTTGTCCTCCTATGACACCCCTAGTGTATGGTCTGCAGGTAGGATTGTTATATCATGTTCTTCTTTTCACCGGCAAATTATTTCCTTCCTTATTGCCTATCCCTCCTATGACTAGCATACGATCAGACTATGCCACTACCATTGTCTGACTTCCTTGTATCTTCTCTGAATGTATCATGACTCATTTGTCCTTGTATTTCTAGATTATCCTCACCTAGTGACAATCGAAGCCTGATTGGGCTCAATTCTCAATGCTTCTGGTGCCTGTGAACGTTTCAGCTCTCCCAACCAGCAGCCTTAGCTTTGCTCTCTGGAGAAGACACCTTTCTGTTTATCAAGGAAATATAAATATATTTGAAGGGAACCTCATCAGTTTGCCACCACCACATCCACTGACATGCCTGCATCTGTATTAATATCTGGTGCTTATGTGGGAACTTACACCTGTGTTCTCTAAGACCCAATCTTATTGTGTATGGAACCCAATGTTTCTTTTTGACTCAGAGCCTTAGAGGTCACAATTCTCTTCCTCTGGAGGGCTCATTTTCTCTTCTTTTATGTATCATTTTCATAACCATTCCAAGATGTTGTAATACCTACATGCATAGCTTGAAATAAAAGCACCTTCTTTGAACTTCCATCCTTTAGCTATTGATAACAATGTTATGATCTCTTGGAGAGCAAAATCCTCCGAGTTTCTCTCTCTCTAGACTTCTGCTTCAAGCATGCTAGAATAACTCCTATCACAGAAAACAACTGAAATATGAAAAAAAACATGGGACAGATGTTCTCAAGTGTAAAAGCAAAGAATATCCCAGACAAAGTTAAACAGGAGAGAAAAGCTTTATTTTTCAAGGCTGTTGCAACAGCGGAGAGACGCCAGGATACAGCCTGAGCTCAACGCTGCTGACAATGGCCTGAGAGTTTTTTATAACTGAATGTGAGGGGATGTCTTAGGTCATCTGTTTTTTGCAAATTGGCTTTACCCAAGGGAAAGGTAAACTTTTTCTACCTTCATGAAAGGAGGTAATTATCCAAGTAAAGCAATGTGCCTGCCCTACCCCACAGAAATGTGGCTTCTCTCCTCCTACAGAGACTGAGAAGTTGGAGCACTACCTTGTTAGATGCTTACATTGAAAAGCAATGATGCTCAGGTTTTTGAGAAAGACATTCCTGCATTGTAAAATGGGCAAGAGGTGTTTTAATAGGATTCACATCTCAGAGGAGCAGAAGAGAGAGTTAGGATAACAAATGTAAGATTCTAAAGGAAATGCTCTAAAAAAATGAAGCTCAGGACCCTGGAGTAAGAAACCTGTCTTAAATTTAGTCAAGCAGAGGGGAATGTTAAGGTCCTCTTGGGCACAGGGTCAACACACAGCCTGGGGAAAAAAAAAAAAACACAGGGAATTAGCTCCGTAGTAACCTAGTATTTGGAGGAGTCTAATTGATGCTATAGTCTCACTTAGTTGAGCAGGCAGAGATCCCAGTCACTGCCTATGAAAGAAGCTGTAATTTGCAGGGCCGGGTAACTGAACGGATAGGACTGCACAGGGAGCTGGTAGGAAGAAGCGAGGCCTTCCAGAGGCCCGTGTGACATTCACCTCAGCTGCTTGGCTGAGGGCAGGGCTCAGCATGCACAAGATAAGACTGAGAAGCCCAGAAGAAATCACCTGCCATGACATTGAGACCTAAATAGTGAAAACCGAGATAAAGCAGAACTGAGGCTATTACATTTCCAGCCCAGCCAGAGTGAGAGATTTAACCTAGTACCTCAAGTGCTCAGGTGTATTCCAAGAAGACTCTATAACAGGATGAAGACACACACCTGCAGCAACACTTGAACCAAAATGGGCCAGCCCCAACAAAAAATAAAATCAAGTTTGTCAGTGCCCATGCATGAGCAGGTCTAGGAATTAAAAGTACAATTGTGCCCTGGCCGGTTTGGCTCAGCGGTTAGAGCGTCGACCTGTGGTCCAGAGAGACCCAGGTTCGGTTCCCGCTAAGGGCACGTACCTCAGTTGCAGTTTGTCCCCGGCCCTGGTTGGTTGTGCGGGTGGCAACCACTCGATGTGTCCCTTTCACATCGATGTTTCTCTCTCTCTCTGTTCCTCTCTCTCCCTCCCACTCTACCTGAACAAAAAAAAATGGAAAAATGTCCTCGATGAGGATGATAAAAAAAAAAAAATACAATTGCTTGAGGAGATGACCGAAACTTCCATTCTGTCTTTTTCCACTACTTCCCTTCTCCCTTGACTCACATCTGTGGCCTCACAGGGGAGTTTCCTAAGACTTGTTAATTGAAGAAGTAAACCATCATCACCTGGTCATCACTTCCTGCATGTATCTTCATGGTAAAATACACTAAAAATGGGCTACTGTTGTACTCCATCCTAAATCAGGGTTGACTCAGAAAGAGAGTATTGGTAGAAAATGTTCCCCAATTGATCACAACTTCAGGTGATGCAACTAAATGTCCACTTAGAAGAGATGGCCTGGCCCTGGCTGGGTCGTTCAGTTGGCTGGGGCACCATCCCATACAATAAAAGGTTGCGGTTTGATTTCAGATTGGGGTACGTATGGGAGGCAGCTGATCAATGTTTCTCTCTCACGTTGATGTTTCTCTCTCTCTCTCTAAAAGAAAAATAAATGCATTATGTTACAAGAGAGACAGAGACAGAGAGGGAGAGAGAGAAAAGGGAAGCCTAATTTGTGGCTTTATTCTGATCCATTAGCGATAGCTGAAAGGTTGACCATCAGGTCAGGGATTTAAAAGAACATCACTGCAAAAACTGATGACTAGGAGGTGTGTGGGAGAGATTGAATTTATCCTGTAGATGTTAGTGAGCTTCTTTTTTCAACTAATCTGGTGCTGGCTCAAGGGGCCCTTGTACCCAAAATGGTTGGAGGCTATAGATGGGCCCAAACTGTCCTTTATCTTGTTGAAATTGATCTTACCATGGCCAAGTGCTGAGTGATCAACCTCCCAACAAAAGAAATCAAACCTGCGCTGCAGATATGGACCTCGCAGATACCTGCCAGGGTAGGAGTCTGAAACCTGTTTCTGTAAACAGCCAATTAGGCTTTGTGGGTCATATGACCTCTGTTGTAGCTGCTGAACTCTGCCTCAAGGTAGCAGGGTAGTAAACAAATGGGTGTACCTGTAATTCAATAAAACTTTAGTTACAAAAGCAGAGACTTGACCCAAGCACTGTGGTTTGCCAAACCCTATCTTAAGGGAATCTTTCAACAACCGGGTGCCGGAGGATTACATTTTTCCCTCCCATCACGGAGCAGACAGTGCTTCCTCTTTAGAAGATCAGACAACTGAGTCTCATAGGCATTTTCCTCTCCACTGTGCAGAGCTTCTCCTAACCCTACCATTTGTGGAGGACCCTGGCATTTTACTCAAAATAACCCTTGATGGATATTTAAAGGGAAGGTCTTGGGGAAGTGGCTACATGGTCACAAAATTTACCAGTAATACCATCTGCTCATCACCTAGAAGCAGCTGCCTTCCCAGATGGAATTGGAAATGCAATGCAATTGAAGTACTAAATAAATGTCCACGAATTCTCAGTGGCCTATAAAAACAAATAAATGGACATGGACAACAAAGCTGGGGACAGGGTGAGGAGGGGTGGGGAGGAGGGTGTCAATGGGAGAAAAAGGAGAAACATCTGTAACAAAAAAAATTAATAAAAAATAAAGAAAAAAGAAAAAACAAGAATATAATCCCACAAAATATAATATATGTGACATTTATAAGAGCTTTGTTACCTTGTTAAAAATAATAATGATGTAAAAACAACATAAACATTGAACATTAAAGATTTTGTTTTTTAAAAAAAGGAAACAAATAAATGAAAACATTATTTTTGCATCAGCATCTGTCTACCTGTGGATCTGCAAATCATTGTTGGGCTTTTTTGGGCTTAGCTGGGCTCTAGCATAGAACTGCTCTCCATGTGTCTCACAGAAAAACCTAGAACAGAGGCACAAGAGGTAGTTTGTAAATGATCTTGACAGGAATATTTGAAAGGAGAGGGAACACACAATACCTCTTAAAGCCTCTGTTCTGCTCAAAATTCACACACTCGCTCTGCTCTAGTCTACACAGTAAAGCAAGTCACTGGGTTAAGCCTAAAGTAAGACAGGTGGAAAAATATATTGATCCTGGGCAGGGAGGGAGAGATTGGAGAGAATATTGAACATTTGTTGAAAGAATTCAATCTACCAGAGGACTATAGAAATTTTAGTTACAGTACAAGGGCATATTACCATGAGTGTGAGACCTAGAATTTGTAAAAGATGCTCTAAGCCAGTGTCTACTTGATGGCCGTATCTCTCCATAGCAAGAATGAATGGATCAGGGAACCAAGCAACAGAGTCAAAAGTGACTGCTCCCCTCATATCCCCAAAGGGTAGAGTTCATGTATTTTAGTTTATAGGCTTTACTGCTCAGGGTCAGTCAGTTGGTGGACCACAGTGCAAAAGAGAGGACTTCTTCCACCAAGGAACCCAGCCAGTGTCCAGAGTTTCTGTTTCATATTAAAGCCTAGTCCTTTGAAGCCTGTGTGGTCTGCTGTGGGCTGGGTAGTTGCTAGATCGCTAGATCCACATGGTCTCATGTTCCCTGGGAACAAATGGGCAAGTCTGTTACCAGGTGAGAGAGAGAGAGAGAGAGAGAGAGAGAGAGAGAGAGAGAGAGAGAGAGAGAGAGAGAGAATATCTCTTTGTTCCCCTGGGGTTTTAACCAGGAGCTTTTCAAAATAACCAATCATCTTCCCAAGCTTTCGCGGGCTTGAATTGGGTTCTCCTCCTAGCCAACGATCTTTTTCCCAGGTTAGACTGACAGACCTCTATGGTCAAGCACCTCCCCTGCGCCATTTTCACTTCTACTGAGCATGTGCTTACCTTCCTCTTTGTTCCAGCCCTTCCAGTGACCTGTGAGGAGTGGACTGGTGGTTTCCTGAGGGGAGTGTGAAGCTGTAGCTTCCTGGTGAAGCGGTGAAGCACACAGGCCTCTGCTCCCAGCTGACCACGCTCAACAGTGTCTGACTGCCCTTGCTTCTTCCCTCTAATAGTTAGCTAACGACAGTAATGAAACTCCCTCCTATCATAAAGCTATGAAAAATGTGTTTCTCCTTTGGCAAAAGCCAATTAGCTAACTACCAAGTGAATTTAGGATAAACTGTATGTGACAAATGGTGTCAAGTCCTCTTATTTGGGAGCTGGTTATGGTTTATTTTGAGAACGTGTCTTTGCAATTTCTTAGCAGGTTGTCATGTGCACATTTCAGTTTAATGCCTATTCAACATTTAAACTTTTCTTCCTGTTCTACCTTCTTGGCGATGTTTTCTGAGTTGGGAGGAGCTTTTGATTTTGATATTTCTCTAACACCCAACTGACCTCTTTTTAACCATACTTTAAGGAGCTGGACCACGTAGTTTTCAGCACAAAGCCCCCAAACCTAAATTACAGCATGAACAGGTTAGTTCCTAGGATCTGATCTCCTGTGGGCAGATTACAGAAAAACTTACATAATCCTAAACACTTAGGTTTCCAAAGGTTGTCTACGTGGGAGCACTGGTACACACCCAGGCATTTTCTTCTACTCATGAGAAACCTCCCAGTGCTGGAGATGGAGGGTGGACCCCTACCTGTGCAGAGGTGGCTTTCTCCTTCCTGCCATGTTCCAAGTCCTAGGAGCAGGAGAATTCTAAATTCAAACCCGACCTTCCAGTCTCAGATTCCTGTAAAAACCAAGGAAGGGTCCCCATGGGGCACCAAGTGGTCAGACGTTGTCTGACCTATGATTTGGGGTGAAGAGACACTGATTTCTGCCTCTGGGCACTTTTTTTGATGTCCCTAAACGGTAGGTGTAAAGGAAGGGTAATGAATAGGAAAACAGTGGGCCTCAGGAAGAAATGGAAAGAGCCCCCCCACAGAGTGAGGGGCAAGGAGTGTTTGCCCCAAGGATTGTCCAAGTGATTGGAAAGGAGATTGAGGGAGCATGTGGTGTAATCTGGTGTTTTACACAAGATGTTTTATTTTGTCTTTGTGAAGACATAATTACCACAGCAGGAGGAGTGAGCATAATATAGTTCACAGTCATTTTCTTAATTTAAAATTTTTGAGTATGTATACATTTGGTATAAGGGATTCAATGTGTCATGTTAAACAATAAGGACCAACTGTTAAAGAGAATCATTGGCAGACATGGGCAGCCATCCTTGTGTGAAGCAGAGCCTGACACATTGCTCCCTGGTCCAGTCCTTCTGAGGTTTCACAACTGTTAACCTAAAATCTAAAAGCCAAAGTGAGAGGCATCAAGCATTTATGTGAGATCAAAGAATAGTTATTTGTGAAGCAGTGATTTAAGCAGAAACCCAAATAGTGATCTGATTATGGGGTGAAGGCAAGGTTTTATTTGTGTGTTTGTTTGTAATGAGAAATGAAAAAAATAATTACAGGCATAAAGAAAACAATTTGTCTTGATAATAATAAGCTAAGCTGTTCTTTAGCTCTACATGGTGGTAATAATTCTAAAGAATGGCTTCATCTTTAGACCTCCTAGTCAGGATATGTGCTTTCCTGTTAGCTTTGTAAACAGTTGTTTGGAATGCAGTGTTGGTTTGGACCATCCAAAGGTTAATTTTGTCCACTTCAAACATCCCCAAGGTTTTAGCAGTGAGATGTGGCAGCCCAACTCAAGCTTAAAATGGCTCTTCTTATGGTATTTTCACAAAAACTAAGAGACCCTCCCCAGTAAAGATACCAGGGCAGGAAAAACCATATTGAGAGACTTCTAGAGGCAGCATGACATGTGGTCCCTGGAGTTGTGGGCACATATTAAACAGCTTGTGCATAGTTACTTGTCTGTAGGGTTAAGGACAGACTTACATCATTATGAGGCAGAAGGACCTGAGGAGAAAAGTGTAACTAAACCCATGTTCCCAAACCTCCAAGCTACTCTCTGTGGTTTTTTGAAGGCATGAAAAAAGTGTCCACATGTGAAAAAGCCAAGAAGCTAGAGGAGGAGGCAGGAGGGTAGGGCTGCTCAAGAGACTGCTGACAAAGATGCACGAGCCCCACCAGGAGACGGGGTTACTTGCTGTGAGGGTTGACGAGAGACATGGTCCACTGTACTGTGTGCTGCCAGTGGGGGAAGTGAGTGGGACAAGGTGAGCAGGACCCCCAAAACCACACACCCACACTGCTGAGAACACCTAAATAGCCTAAGCCACTAGCAGCAGACAGAAGAAATCCTGATGACTCCCCTTCCCTAGCAGTCAGAACCTATATAAGAAAAGGCCTGCCGCCATTATCCTACCTCCCTGCCCTTCCACACTGGAAGTGCTTAAACCAGTCCACACAGGAGAGATTCTCTTTAGGAAAAACACACTGTCTTCTGCTTGACAGAGTCCTGGAGTGCAAGGAGTAATATACAGACCATACTCTTCAATGCCTTTAGATACCTTGTTCTCAAATCAAGTTCGTCCAGAGAGCACTTTTCAAAAAAGGAAGTGGGCATCGTGCTATGGAAGCTGCCAAGAGAATGAGGGCCCCACCCCACGAAAGCGAGAGACAGAGAGAGACAGAGAGAGAGAGTCTACAAAACACAGTTAAAATTAGTAACCTGAGAAAACCAATATATAATCACATGAGCTAAGCGACCTCAGTAAGACAGAAAGGGATTTTGTATTTATAAACAGAGTCAAGCCATTATTTTGCTTTGTTTTATATATATTTTCATGGTAATAAGTGTTAGATTTCTCTAAATTCTCAACTCTAGGGAAAAATATTTATATTCTTAGATTTTCCTAGAAAATGGTTCATTTCAAAGTGATTTTCATATTTGACTGCACTTGTGTTATACATACACCTCCTAGTGTGGTGTTCTTACACATGTTTCTCTCCTACAATAAAAGAGGAATATATTTCTGCCCACCTATATGACCTCTCCTATTAGAGAGTACCGTTACTGACAGCTCAATACAACAGAAATTCAGATCTTAATATCCTTATCTCTCCCATCTCCTGTCTTCCAGGAATCACTATTCAACCTAGTGTCTCACTTCTGTGAGTAGTGCTACAATTCTACTCTCAGGCTAAAGTAACAAAGTCATTTTTGATGCTTGGGATTCTTTCAATCTCAATAGATAATACATCTCCAATATCTTTTTATTTCGGCCTTAAATATCTTACAGTCACAATTTCTCAAACTAACCATGACCATAGCCACAACAAAATTCAGAAATAAACGATGATTTCTTCCTATTTAGACAATTCTTGCTGTTGGCCTATCCATCTTGTAATAGCAATATATTACATCATTTAAAAGGTACCTGACCCTGGTCAGTGTGGTTCATTTGGTTGAGCATTGCCCTATGCACCAAAAGGTCACCAGTTCAATTCCCAGTTAGGGCACATACCCAGGTTGCTGGTTTGAGGTGTGTACAGGAGGCAACTGATTGATGTTTCTCTCTCACATCGATGTTTCTGTCTTTCTCCCTCTCCCTTCCTCTCTAAAAAATCAATAAAGACATATATTTTTAAAAGGTATCTGATTTGTTTTCAAGACTTCCCATACCTATGTAATACATGTCAGTTAGTTTATTTATTCTCAAAGCCATTTATATTCCACAAACATTTCAATTGTTATTCCTGTCTAATTTAGTTTCTAACATACAGGGGTAGGCAAAAGGAGGTTTACTGTGTTTGTATGGAAAATGGCTTACAGGATATTATTAGTACATAGCTTTATTAACTCTGTGTTTCGTGTACTTGCAGCTGTAAAGCTACTTTTGCCCATTCCTGTATATCTTCTGTTCTAATTAATCTATTCTCATTTCCTCTCAGCCCCAAATATTCTGTTTATTTTTACTTCTGTTTCTTGGCCCATGTTACTCCCTTTTCTTCTCTGACACCCAGATTCTCTTCACTTTTCAAAGGGCACCACATTTCTATGTTTTTATTAGCCTCATCTGACTTTTTAAATCCGTATTTACCGCTTTGGAAACAGAAAAAAGTTCAAGTTATTTAGACAAAGAAAATATTCTATAAAGAAGCATTTAATCATGTATGGGAGAAATGAAAAGGCAAAAAAGGGAACCGAGAGTTACCATAGATACGATAACTGCAGAAAGCAACCAGGAGTCCTACATCTCCAGAAAAAGGGAAGAGGTTGGTGTTATTTAAAGGTCAAGGTACCTGGGACTCAGACCTCTCATGGACTCCCATGCACCGCAGGTCAGCCTATTCTAGAATCTTCAAATACAGGGTAATGCGACTGGTGCTGCGAGTTTGGGAGAGAGAAAGAAAATTGATGAACTATGTGGACACAAAAGGGGCCACACACTAAACCTGACAAGCTCAGGGGAGGTCTACATGGTGGCCTTACAAAGTCAGAGACTGAAAGTAACCACATAGGATGGTCTGAAATTCAAACTTCTTAACCGAAAGTGAGTCATGACAAGTAGTCATGTCTTTGATGAAGGTCAATCTTTACCTTAACTGAGGCTATTGTCTTTTTGCATCTAAGATAATATACTTTTGGAATGTCTGAGTAATCCCTTTTTCTGGATCCTCGGGGCACAATTTCCCAGAAGAGTGCAATCCCGTGGCACCTGCCATTGTTATTTTGTTCCCCTGCATACCATCTCTATGTGCTCTACGTGTTAATTGTTAACTGTCCTATACCCACCAATGTAAAAGAAATATGTATCTCTTCATTTTACTCTTTATCGAATCCCAGAGATTTCCCCTCTTTGCTTTCTTTCACCTCCCTAATCGATCCCAGTGAATTTCATGTAACACTTCTTGTGCGTTCTCTGGAGCATTTCTCAATCTGTTGAGATTTTGCTGCTCGACTATTGTCTACAGTTTGGCTTACATAAAAATTCTTGCAGGTTTGGGCAAGACATTGACAATTGACAATTACTTACATTGACAACTACTACTGGAAATAGCTGTCATGTCAGGGTAAAGCACAATAGGTTGGGTGATGCTGAAAGAAACAGGGAGCAGAGCCTTCTCTTTCTTACTATCATCTCCTTTTAGAACTTTGGTTGAGTCAGTTAACATAGGAGAAATGTGATATGGTGAGCCCCAGGCCTAGCATTCAAAAACACTATAGAAAGGTGACTTTGTAGCTAAAAGCAAGTTGCTAAATAACCCATCCTCTCGTTAAGCTTTCAACACACCAGGAAAATTTACACTGAATTATTTATTGCCTATATATTTAAAGTTTTATTCTTGGTTAGAAACACAACAGATAATGCCAAATACAGTATTTTGATTAAACTTCTATATTTATAAAAATTTATATAAATAATTACATATTTTGTGTCAAGCTGCTGATTGACAAATGGACTTAAATGCATAGTATATCTTTCATGCAATTTTGTGGGTATTCTTAAAGCTTAGTCACTCCCTAAAATAACTCTCTGTTATCTAGATTTATGTACAACTTGATTATCTTGGTTCCGTTGGTTTAAATGGTTCATGAAATTGTATTACATTTAAAATTGAAATCAGGTTTTGAAAATTATTCTAGCTCTAGTCAGTTTGGCTCAGCACTTAGAGCATGGGCTCATAGACCAAAGAGTTGTGGGTTCAATTCCCGGTCAAGGGCACATACTGCTATTGCAGGTTCCATCCCAGGACCTGGCCGGGGTCTTGTGGGAGGCAACCAGTTAATGTGTCTCTCTCAAATCAAAGTTTCTCTCTCTCTTCCACCCCCACTTCTTCCCTCTCTCCCTCCCACTGTCTCTGAAAATCAGTGTAAAAATATCTTTGGATGTGGATTAACAAAAAAATTGAAGAAATAAAATTATTCCAATAGTATGTGTATAACCAATTAATGCCTTGCCCTTATTGGAGATTTCCAGATTTACCATCTAAATTACTCTCAGCAAATTTTAACATTTTGTATTACTGTACATTCAGCATTTTTTAAGCCTATCTGTAGTGTATGCCCATAGGAAAAATATATTTTAGGATGCAGTATTAGATTATTTTAGGCAATAAAATTATATTAATGTTCTAACGAAAGCATTAAATGTCTTCATGTGGCCTGACTGCTCTCACAAGTTCATGTGATCGTCTTCCAACAAACTGACACAGTGTCATTTCATTCTATCTCTTATGTTTGGTCTAAAATAAACACTTCCAAATCTAAGTGGATAAATCAAAGCAAGAATTACAGAATTTTATCTGTACATTAGCCAGGTTCCTTAAAGAAACAGAACCAATAGGATGTAGAAAGAGATTTATTACAAGGAATTGGTTCCTGTGATTATGGAGGCTGAGAAGTCCCCATTTCTGCAGGCTGCAAGCTGGAGACCCAGGAGGAGAGCTGGTGGTTTGATTTCTAGTCTAAAAATCAGTCGGTTCCAGACCCAAGCAAAAAGAGCTCATGTTTCAGTTCACGTTCACAGACCGGAAAGATCAACGTCCACGTCATGCAGTCAGACAGGAGAAGTTCCCTCTTACTAAAGAGTTAGCCTTTTTTAATTTAGTTCTTCAACTGATTGGATAAGAGTCACCCACATTAGGGAAAGCATTTTTTTTTTCCTCAGTCCACTGCTTCAAATGCCCATTTCTTCTAGAAACCCTCTCACAGACACACCAAGAAATATAATTCAACAAAATATCTGGGTACCCTGTGGCCTGATCAAGTTGGCACATATTAGGGACTGAATGTATCCTCTAAAAATTACTATATTGAAGTCCTAACTCCCAAAGTGAGTTATTTGGAGATGGGGCTTTAAGGGAACTGATTAGGTTAGATGAGGTCATAAGGATGGGGACCTCATGATGGGATTAGTGCCCTTATAAGAAGAGACACCAAAATCTTACTGTCTTTCTCTAGCATGTGAGGACACAGTAAGAATGTGGCCAGCTGCAAGCCAGGAAGAGAGTTCTCACTACGAAGTGAATTAAATTGCACTCCAGAGTCCATCATTTTGAACTTCCCAGCTACCAGATATTTCTGCTATATCAGCTCAAGCAAACTGATACATAAATTAAGCATCAAAATATGTAATCATTTATTAATAAAGAGAGAAAGAAAAATGCTAAAGACAGAAATCCTACTGGGCTCCATAGAAAGGGTACCTACTAGGTAATCTAGAGGCTGAAAAAGTAAAGGTGTTCAAAAGGAGAATTTAAAGGTGTTTAAAAGGAGAATTTAGAAGCACAGATACTCTTTCCTGCCTCCACAGCAAAACCCCAAGCAGAAAAATTAAGTTATAGATTCTGCTGGTTGTAGACTTAACACAGGCAAATTTGAAATACTATGGAGTTGTTGATTCTGAAACAGATACACTGAAAGTGGGGGTGTGATGTCGTCATGAAAACAGAATCCACACAAAGAAACTGAGAACTCCGCACTTTGCCCAAGCTTAGCTCCCAGGATGTCTGCAAATAAATTTATGCCCTAACTACATGTCCCAAGGCAAGAGATTAAGAAATTTCTTTCTGTGAAAGCTGACGTGCCGATGGTAGGAGCTCCAGAAAATTACATGAGGACTCCACTATTAAAAAAGTACATCCCTCTAGGCTCTCAAAGTATGCAACTAGCATTTTTGTCTCTCATTATTGACTGTGAAGGTGTAACTGTGCAATGTTTAATGTTTTCATAAACTGCTTTGTTTTTTCTCTCCTGGTATGTGACAGGATTGTATTTTCCTATTGATTGAATTTAGGTATAACAACTGCCTTGGTCAACAGAATGTGAGTAGAAGGGGTTTTTCCCCCCCAGTTCTGGACAGAAACATCAACAACTTATTTCTGTCATAATATTGGATATGACCCGCAACGGCCATTCCATCAGCCAGGGTCACAGAGTGAATGTTATAGTGACACAGAGCAGATCCCCAAAGCAAACTTTGATGAACAGATAGTAGGAGACATAAATTAAACTTTACTTTATTGCTAAGACTGTGGAGACATTTTTTATTTCAGTATAATGTAGTTATCCTTACTGACATAACAAAGAAAATCCCCAAGACATTTAAGCAGTCTCTAATAAAAGACATATTTCAAAGCAAAAAGAAAAAAAGAAAGAAAGAGAGAAACAAGTAATTAAGACAAAAATACACGTACTTTGAGAAAAACTTTAACAAAAAAAAAAAATACAATCTTCTTAGAGTCCTAAAGAAAATGCAAAAATGGTAGACAATAAAATAAAAAAACAATCAGATAAAAATGTGTATATCTTTGAAAATTAAAAATAAAAAAAGACATTTAAAACAGAAGATATGTTGAGGATAGACTAGGAATAAAGATAAATATTCTTTTAAATGTAAGAGTAACATTATAAATGTTAACATTCTCCTGTATCATATAACAGTTTCAGAAGACAGTAAAAATAATAAGAAACTAAATTAAATAAGAAAATTTTTCTAAATTTAAAAATACAAATGATTTTATATGGAAATAAAATGACTATTCAAATAGAAATGGCCCATTAAAGGGAAAAAATAAATGTAGTCCCCCCCCCCCATATTAAGAGATATCAGTGTAAAATTTGAAATTATCAAGACAGGGACAATTATCACTAGAAAACAATTAGGAATCAAAGTGGCATCAAACTTCTTAAGAGAACAACTGGACTATAGAATGTCATGTAAAGAAAGCCTTTACAGTTCTGATAGATAGTCTTTGCATCCCAGAATTATTCATGTGGTAAAGCATCAGTCATGGGGAAGTGTGAGCTAACTCCAGTGTGAGAGTTCTCAGGAGGGTACTGACACCGTGTTCAATCCAACTGAGGGAATAGACTAATAATGAGGAAGGAAGGAGGCCTGTCATTGGAAACAGGTGATCCAGCCTGAGAACAAGACAAATGAAGTTTCAAAATGATAGACAATGAAAGTGCTCAGGAGGAAAGCTTTGTAAGACGATGCAGGAGGATATTAGGAGACATATCTCCAAGAGGAGAATTAAGAAAGGAAGGAAGAAGTGAAAGGAGGGAGAACAGTATGGAAAGAAGGAAGTGGAAAGGCTTTAAAAAACTGTCCTTGAAAATAATGTGAGAAGATTTTTCATATCTATCATTGTTTGGAAATTAATTTATGATAAGTGTATAAAGTTAGTAAATGAGGCCATTACAATATTTATTGATGGCAAAAATCAACAAAAGCAATGTAATCATAGCATACTCTGTGTTTGACATTTGAATATTTTTCAGACAACAGAATACAAAAATTAAACATTGATATCACCAAAAAGGTGAAATATATTTATTGGCAGAATTAGAAAAATAAAATAAATGTATATGTGAAGTCCATAGAGGATTTAAGACATCTTAAACCTCATTTCATATTAACATCAACTTATACTATATAAACATGTTTAAAAAAAACCCCAAGAAATAGTAGTAAATTTAGAAGTATGGAAGCAAATAGCTGAAATAAAAGTTAATGATTTAAAAGTGATTGTGAGGAGAATGAATTTAGAATGAAGATAAAAGAGAATAATTGATGCTTATAATTTTAACCTAAGAAATTTTTTGATTATTCATATTCTGAATATAAATTCCTCTGATGAAAGTTCTATATAATAACTCAAATAATAAAATTCCTACTATTTTGGTTGTTTTCTGAATGTATAAACATGGAAACATATTAATATTATTATTATTATGCACCTTTGGGAAGAGATTATGAAAGAATATGAATACAATAAGCATAATTATATTATAGTGGCAATGGACAGGGTAATTTACTTTTAAGATTGTCTTTGAATGTTTTGTACAATTATTCTAGCAATGGTTTAAAATTTAAAAACAAGTTGAAGAAAAATAGATAATAAAATTATTGGGCAAAAGTAACAAAAGTATCTGTCTTTAATACTTGTAATTTGATTTAATTCACATATAAAAATATGTAAATATAGACACCATCTGTCAGTGATGTTTTCTAGTGTTTGAGGGTTGAAGTTTATACTTTTTATTTCACTTACATCATGTATTTTGTTTTACAAAGAAGTTTTACACTCCCAAAAATAATTTAAAATGTTCCAGGATAAAAAAGAAACAAACGGAAAAGTTTAAATCTTCAAATTGCATAGAATCTTGTGGTCGTGTAAAAACCTTCAAACTAGGAAGAAACAGTGGCCTTGAACAGAGCATTGACATCCTAGTAATTATAGACAAGGACCTCTTACTAAAGACTCAGATGCAGCCTCAACTCCTCCTCTGAATTTCTGATGCTCTGTAATAACTCCAGTTATTACCACTGAGGAAAACAAATTACCAAGAACAGAACAGAACTATGTTTCTATTGTGTACAAAATATTAAATCGCTGTAGAATAATAAAGTATCATAAATTATATTTCTTACTTAACTTTTCTAATAGAGAATCATACTTGATAAACATTGTTCAATTTAATCTATAGTGATTAATTAATCAACAATGTATACACTCAGATTTTATATAAATGAATCCATAAATCACTTCAATGAAATATTTTGTGTATAAACTCATACAAGGTCTGTGCTCTGTTGAAATATGCCTACATGCATGTATTTCTAATAGTAAATATGGTTCATCATTTGCATATTAGAAATTAAGTTATAAAATGTATATTAATATTATATATAAAGGATTGTCTCTAAGGACTATTACTGGTTAGCCTGGTTTCATAATTATATAAATGTGTTAATATATAATTATATATGCTATAGAATTATTACAATAACTCTAATTAGCACACTTGATAGTTCAGCTAATATTTCCCTGGGTCAACTTGAATGAGGACATACGGTAAATGTTACCATAATCCTTACCGTGAGTTCAGTAAATGCAATTCATACAATGTGTAAATACAAATATTTTAATGTAAAAAATACAGAATTGCCCAAAGAGTAATAGAAAAAACATGGGTAATAGAAATCAGAACACAACAAGGAAAAAATATTTATTGCCAGCCTAATAATATTTTTACAATAGTGATTCAGAGTTCTAGTAAATCTTTTACATGCCATCTTGCTATTACAAATATGAGATCAATTGCCTCTGATATCTGTAAATACCATATTTACATTCATTCAATTTTAGTGGTAATAAGACATATATAAACATTTTAAATTTGTTTCTGATATTCCTCATTAAAAACATTGGTACAGAAATACCTTACAATTGTGTTCCAAGATCAACAGGCAAATTTTCAAGTTATAGATTTGTTTAGCCAGCACTAGCAAAGCAAATATTTTATACAAAAGATATGTGAATCCTTGACATCTATTTCTCTATTTAATCAATTTTCATAAATATATTTCTCCCATTTATAATTCTATGTTTCTGAAGTTCCTCTTTTTTAAAGGGCATGATTAACTTTTTACTTTGTATTTTAACCGTACTTTATTATCACCAGATCTAGCCTTGTTCATGTGGGTCCTGAGGACTCAGTGTTAGGGTTGTGTATCTACTCCAGGACAGCTACCAATACTAAAGAATTTGGCATCACTAACGTATGTGGTAGAAGAAAGCTCAGTTTAATAGATTTCCTAAATAATTAGTAGTGTGAAAATATCAAATGAGTGGTTAGACAAAGACGTATTTGTCTCTTACTGAGGAATACTTATGACCCATTGCTTGGGAGGAGCAAAGAACAGTCAGGTTTTGTCATACCCTTGACTCCTACTAGCCTTATAATGTATAATGGCATATCTTTTATTCTTATTGATTGAAATTTTGGGATGACATTGGTTTGCATAACCATACAGGTTTGAAGTGTATAACTCGATAAAATATATCTGTGCACTGCATCATGCACCCATCACCCCAAGCAAAGTCTCTGTATCCCCATTACCAGCCTTGCCCACCTCCTCCTGTTCCCCAGGTCCCCCTTTCCTCTGGCCTTCACCCACTCTCCTTTCCCTCTGCATATCACCATGCTGTTCTTTGTGTCTATGTGTTATGTACATATGTTTTCTGGCTAATCCCTTCACCTTGTTTCATCAAGTCCACCCACCTCGCTTCCCCTCTGACAGCTGTCCGTCTGTTTCATGTATCCATGCTTCTGTTTCTATTTGTTCGTCAGTTTATTTTGTTCATTAGATTCCACATATAAATGAGAATATATGGTGTTTGTCTTTCTCTGACTGATTTATTTCACTTAGCATAATAATATCCAGGTCCATCCATGCTGTTGTAAAAGGTAAGATTCCTTCATTTTACAGCCA
This sequence comes from Molossus molossus, assembly GCF_014108415.1. Classification (NCBI taxonomy): domain Eukaryota; kingdom Metazoa; phylum Chordata; class Mammalia; order Chiroptera; family Molossidae; genus Molossus; species Molossus molossus. The sequence continues at coordinate 21,670,791 of NW_023425366.1, read as the reverse complement.
TGTAGTATTCCCTTGTGTAAATGTACCACAGCTTTTTTTATCCACTCATCTACTGATGGGCACTTAAGCTGTTTTCAGATCATGGCTATTGTAGATAACACTACAGTGAACATAGAGGTGCATATATTCTTTTGAATTTGGGTTTTGGTATTTATGGGATACATTCCTATAAGTGGGATTGCTGGGTCAAAAGACAGCTCCATTTTTAATTTCATGAGGAAACTCTACATTGTTTTCCACAGTGGCTGCACTGGTCTGCATTCTCACGCACCATGTGCTAAGGTTCCCTTTTCTCCACATCATCACCAGCACTTGTTGTTTGTTGATTTATTGATGATAGCCATTCTTGCAGGCGTGAGGTGAGGTATCAAACTGTTGTTGTTTTAATTTGCATCTTTCTGATAATAATGGTGTTGAGCATTTTTTATATGTTTATTGGCCACTTTATGACATGTCTTTTTAGTGAATTAGGATAATGTGTTTTAAGAATGGTCAAGAGATTGCATTCTGCTAAGAGGTCAATGAAAATGATGATTTACAATTGTTTGTAACTGTATTTAATTACAATTATTTGTAATTGTAATTGGATTTAAAATATGGGGACAACTTTAAAGTTATCCATAACAAGTTAGCCATAACTTTTTAAAGAAAAGATAAGTATAAAAAAATCACAAAAGAGATTGTTACGCACAGTGATGACAAATTAAAGACAATGTTGTAGTTAGAAATTCGAGATGACCCTCATACTTCTGTGCTATGATGTACATATCCTGTATAATTCTCTCTATCTGAGTGTGAATGAGGCCTGCAAATATGATGGGATGGCCATGTCTTTGATCAGCCTATGTTGCAATACAAAGATGATATGATAGTCACTCCTATGATGACACCGTGTTATGGAGAACTGCTTAGTAGCAGACTAGAGAGAAAGGCAACACTGACGGCCGTGAAGAGGTAAGCTGTCACATTGTGAGTGGATATGTGGAGGAAGCTATATGGCAAGAACTCACTGCAGCTTTAGAAGCTGAGCACAGCTGGCAAGAAAATGGGAACTTCAATCATGCAGTTACAGACACTACATTCTAGCAGCAATCATAGAAGCTCAGAAGAGGACTCCATTTCTCAGATGAGATCTCAACTCAGTTAATATGTACTTGGATTTCTAAACCATGGAAATTGAGAGGTAATATCTTGGTGTTTTTATAAGCCATAAAATCTACAATAATTGGTTATGCAGAAATAGAAAACTGTGAAGGATACAATACAGTGATAGCTCAGGGTAAATTTCCTAAGAGAGGAGAATCAATTTATTACTCAGGTGGAAACATTTACTTTAAATAAAAGAAGAAATAAATTGCAATTATTAAACAAATAAATAAAACAAAATGGGTGCCTTGACTTTGTCTGCTGGAGATTTGGAATGAAGAAGGGCAACATCCAGTTAGAGAAAATTTCTTGGGATTATCATCAAAAACATATTTCTACCAACCTGGAGAGAATGAACGAACTATCTAATAAGAGTATAGGAATAGCAGCAATATTCATAGAAAAAAATCCTCTACATTTGAAGCAGAGAATTTTGGAACCCTAAAGTTTTTCTCCATAAAAGAGAAATACCCCTGTGTGCCAAAACAGTGGACCCTATACATGTATAATGCACCATCTAGACCCTTCAGCATAGAAGGATTATTTACAGCTGCTGGGAATAAAGCTAGATGCCATGCTTTGGGGTACAGCCCTCTTTATGTATTGTCTTTTTCTGGAAAAAAAAAAAGTTGTTTTTTTTTCAAATTTCCCACCTATTTCTGCATCCAGTGACTGGCCATTGTGAAAGTCCAAAGATCTGGTTTCTTGCCACACACAACACATCCCCAAAACATCATCTAGTTTTCAGTATCCCTTCTGAATCAGCTAAAATTTTATTCATACTGCATTGCAATTTATTTTTTTTTCCCTCTGCCCAATCATCCTGTCTCCTCTTCTCCACAGAAGTTGATCTTTAGAGCACTGGCTAATATAAATATCCCACAAGCTCATTTTCGTCTCACAGTACGCTTCCTGGGGAAACCGATAGTCAGTGAGGGTTTCAGAAGTGGGTGGAGAAGAGAGGATGCTGCAGCTGAATCACTACTTGCAGGCTGGTAACTAGCACACCATCACTGGTGGGTCAAGCGTGGATAGGGCTTCCCCCTAGCATGTGTTAGCAGTGTATTTGGTGACAGTTTCATCAGTAGTGAAATGTGGTTTTATGCCATGGGGAGAACATGAATAGCAATGGTACATATCAGTCATTTGAGAAATACAGGGGAGATAGTAATTATAAGGATAGTGGAAATGGGCCCTCTGTGGAAGAGAAAGACAAAAAAAGCAGTGAGTGATTAATCGTTAAGTGAAGGCTTTATGTAACAGCCAATGATAAAATTGGCAGCTTATTAAGAGACATCCATCTCCATCAGCTAGAGAGCAGACAACGTTTAGGACCAGGCTCACCAATTAATCACAGGAGCAGCTCAGTTCTAGAGAACTTTAAATCTCAGCCTAAGCTTACATGTTATACGGAGGTCCCAAATTTAAATTAAAAATAATAAAAACATGTCATAAGAGATGGAGAAATCTGAGTGCATACATTTGATATTCTTAAACACCCAGATTCTCATTGATTGCTCGGAATCTCAGGAAGGACTCACTCCTTTTCAGAGCATAGCTGTCTCTCTTTGCCTGAAGGAAGGAGGGAGGCTTCTGAACTAAAAGGCAAAACATAGTCTTCTCAAGATCTGCTTTCTCCCTCTATCCTCTCTTTTGTCTATCTCTCTCTTCCTCATTCCCTTTCTCCCTTCCTCTCATCCTCCTCCCTCCCCCCTTCCTATCTCTCTCTCTCTCTCTCTCTCTCTCTTTCTCTCTCTCTGTATCTCTATCTGTCTCTATCTCTGTCTTTGTCTATATCTCTATCTCTATCTAATTTATCTCTTTGTTTCTCAAATGGGTTGCACAGTGCAAGCTATAAACACTTCATGGGAAGAGTTAATTTAACATTGACATTGTTTAAAATTGCCATTACTTAGTTGGACATTTAAGCAAGAAATCACATTTTAGACTGCTTGTTATTGTTGGTGTTTTGTTTACTAATTGCAAATTATCTTTTTAGTAGTCTATCAACTAATTGCTCTCAAGGTGTGGGTGGCACCAACATCACCTGGAAAGTCTTTGGAAATACACTTTCGTGGGCACCCTGTCAGACAAACTGAATCAGAAACTCCGGGAATGGGGCCTAACAATAATTTTTAAAGAAGCCCTCAGGTGATCCTGTCGAAATGCTAAAATTTGAGAACACTGTCAGCAATACCATGTACATTTCCTCACTGTTTACTATTATTTTATGACTAACCTGTTTTTTCTTATCAAGGCAGAAATTAGCATGGTTAATTAAATTTTCATTTTAGATTGTTAATCTAAAAACGTGCTACTAATTTATATCCAACATAAATGTTATTTTCCCTGAACAAAAACAGTATTAGGATCATTATATTTTAATATAATTGAGACTGTTATATGAGCTTCCTCAAATACATTCCAAGTAATTGTGTACTACTTGTTTTCTATCACTTTATAATTAGCTAATCCTAACAACTAAGTTTTTTTTAATAGTTCATAAAATAAATGTGATTATATTTAGGTAATGAAACATTTTCAATTACTATCAATATTACCTTGACTTACAATAAAAGAGTAATGGTAATTAGAGGAAAGCAATTTACATGTTTAGCTTAGGAGTTTAAGCATCTTTGAAACAAAACAGAAGCAAATAGATTAGAGACAAACTGAGATTGAAAACAGTGAAAGTATTTTTCAGTTCCATATCTTGGTTCCTGGGTTAATGCAGTATATAACCTCCAACGAAAAACAGGGAGAAGTCAACTTATTATCAACTGGGAAAAAATTCATGCTGAGTCACATCAAGACAAGTTGCTACTTCTGCATAGTAATTGGCAGCTAGTGGTGTGATCCTACTGTTTGTAACCCTTGTTATTTTGGAGGTACATTTTTGAGCCCTCAAATTGTTTTTAAAAATGTTTTAAATCATAACATGTTGTATAAAATGATCTTATTGAGTCATTATACAATTTAGGTTCTTTTTATTTCTTAGATGTCATAGAACAAATCATAATTATTTTTATTTTTACAATATGCAAGGGAATTAATATTTTCTCAAGTCCCATTCAGTTTCTTCCAATTCTGATACTACTAGAAATAGTTCCTATCATCTTAAGGGGGGATTATTTTTGATCCATGGTTTTACTTTGATCCATTATTGCTTCATATTTTAAAACATCGTTAAAGGTTCATTTGTCTTTTAGGTCAGTTAAGAAAAGGAAAAATATGTAGTCTATGTCTTTGATTTTGTTTGTTATTCCTGTACTCTTGGTTAGAGATAGACAGTTGTTTGCATAAAAAGAAATTGGTTGAAAGGTAGGTTTGTCTGCATTCCCTCCAAAAGTATTTAATTATTGAACTATGGACATTATTACATGTGGTATGATTATAGGACTCAAAGCTTCCAAAGTTTTCTCCCAGAATCAGCTGCTCTACCAAAGAGGAGCAAACATAGTGGGAGGAGTCACCATCAATACAGTGACAGCTGGGTTTGGGAGAGGCTGTAGTATAATCAGGTGGCCATTCTGGTGCTCAAAGCAGAAGGTCTGTTGCAAACCTCTCATGAATTTACTGGGAACTGGAGGTTCTTTTTGCCATCTTAAATAAGCCTCCCTGGATTGGCACATAGGTTTATGACAGAGGCTAAAAACATAAATAGTGCTGACTTAATTATAACTATGCAAATAATGTTAAAACCCAAGGCTAATATTGCATGATTCAGATTTCTTTTTTCCCTTAAAATGCAATAAAATTTGGCTGTCCCTTATACTCAATTTTTTTCATAGTAACAAAATGGTAACAACAACCCATGTTAAGAAAATTAATAAACTCATACATTTGAAAAATTAGGTGCAACAGAGAAACTTCAGTCATTCATTAAAAAAGAAAAATAGACATACTTTAGATTATTGTTTTTATTTAAAAACATAAATGTAAATAATTTTAAAACAAATCAGCACTTAAAATATTAATTATGGTTGTATACATGTTTTCTTGGGTTGTCATTTTTAATACAGTGATAATAGAAACTTTTCTATATTTTATAGAAAACTTTGTTATACTAGAATGACAGGGCTAAAAATATTGTTTGTGTGAAGTTTTCATTATGATGGATGACATTAAAAGTGGATTAGAGACAAATTAGGTTGCCAAATTACATGCTATCTGCAATTGTGTTGAAAGACTTCTGAAGCACAGCGAGTGGCATTTGTTCTAGCAATTGTAAATGTTTCTACTTGAAAAGTCTGAAGAAGACAACTAGGTACAGATGACAGAATCCCCACATGTAAAGCAAGATTTACATTAGCATATGATGTTGAAAGCTGTCTCAGAACTCTCCTACCTAGCACAACACATCTGTGTAACAGAGTGTGAGAGACCCAGGACTGGGATCCCTTTGGAAGCTCCGTGAGCGTCAGGCTCCAGACAGCTAATGAATTACTGAATGAGATTCGAGTCCAGCATTTTAAGCCTCTAATTTTGAAAGTGTCTTATTAATCATTTTTAAACTTTAACAGTTTTATCACTGTCAAAAACAAGCCATATTAAAATTAAGTGAAAAGACAGAGTCATCAGCAGGATATAAAATTCATCCAGTCCACAAATGAAAAAGACTTGATTTCAACACAGTCTGATGAACTAAACCTTCAAGAAACCTTGAAAAGGATGTGGGTAAAGTATCTGCCTAGGGTAGTTCTCAACCTTTATAACTGCAAATATCAACCAAGCATTTGCATAAACGTAGCTCTCCAGGCTCCCAAGATTCCATTTGGTTGGGAGGCCTAGGTATCTGCATGTTTAATAATTATCCCAGGTAATTCTGATGCAGTTGGCCAGTGGCACAGAGTTTGAGGAATGAGTTGTGATTTGTCTATTTAAATTAAACAACTTGTTTATATAAAACTGTCTATACAGAAATCCCTATGTAATACCTATCCCTCCACTATCACTTTTATGGTGTGCATTACTACCTTTCTTGTTCAGGATTTATGAAAGCAAGATTGCTTTTCTGTATAAAGCTGCCTGATAATTAACATGGGCAGTAAAACTGATAAAAATGTATGATATTTCGAAGGGGACATTTTTGTCTAGCATAGAACATAGTAGACAAGGGGCTAGAAAAATTATGAGACAAAAAAAGAGCCTTACTCCATGATATGAAGGAAATAGGTCCAGGAAGTGTTAAAAACACTAAGTGAAGACATCCCTGTATCTACTCTATCAGTTTACCTGTTGCAAAGGGTCTACCAGTATGTATAAGAGAAGTGAGTTAGAGGGAAGAGGGAGAGAATTCAGATATCTGTTTTCTGCTTCTCCCATTGGACCTCATTAGCCTAATATATATTTATACAGTTTTTCATCAATGTAAAAATTAGTTATGGAAAATGCATAAAAATGCAATATATAGACTCCTCCATAATCCCAGATCTAGAATGCATAGGGGTTTTAAACCCCTATATATTATGTGGAATACACTGTCTTTTAAATTATAAAAAAATACTTAATTATAAATGAGTTAAAATGCCTTAATTTTATATCATTTTATATTTTGCAAATTCTTTTATAATATACGGCACACACACACATACACACACACACACATTCCACATAAATAAGTTAAAGCTCATGTTTTAAGGTATTCTTAATTAACCCAACTAGCCATTACATAAGACTGTTAAACTATTACAATATAATGAAATAAATGGTGGAGATATTTAAAATATTTAACCACCTGTGGGTACTGATTACTCAGAATAAATGCCCATCCTCACTCAGAATTCACATATTAATTGATAACATATTACTAAAAAAAGTAAAGGGAACTGTCTAGAAATAAAAGAAAAAAATTAAGTTTGCTCATGTCTTGTAGAGAAAATTGAGAATATTGTAAGAAAAAGAAAACAACAATATGAACAAGAATGTAAAATTATTGAAAGAATGTCTATTTTACAAACACATTTTTGGTGATTCTTGTAATAAATTATGTGGGAGAAGTAATAAACAGTAAGAAGAAAAATCTAGCATTTCACTGGATTCTGACATTGACATCAGGGAAGAACTGGCAAATCCTATGTGAAGGAGAACGCTTATTGTTCCTGTTTCATATCCCTATGGGAGGAAGTAAAAGAAAAGAGAAATTTTAAAATGTGGGAGGTGCACTTTCCACTTTTCCATACTCTGTTAACAGACCTCCCCAGACAAAAAGAGATGGTCTCTGGATATGGGAGATCAGGTGGGAGAAGACTCCATTGTCTGGGCAGGTACTTGCCAGCTTCTCTCTTTTATGCCCGATAGATTTCTACCAGGATGTGTTTCATTCTTCTTCTAAGAAGTAAAACTTGCTGGATCAAGCTCTGCTTTAGAAAAACTTACAAGATATGATAAACTTGACTTTAATTCCAGAGAAATTACTGGCACGGTCATTTGACAGTTTCTAAAGTCATTTTATTCAATTAACTTTAATATTATTATAAATTACATTTTCATCTCTCTCTCTCTCTCTCTTTCTCTCTCTCTCTCTCTCTCATTTTTTTGAGTTTAAACTAGAGAAGAATGAATGAATGCTACATATTGACTTTTTAACATGACATTATCCCAGTTTTGTTAATGAAGAAATGAGCTACCACCCAAGGTCCAATCTCCTATAACCACAAGGACTAGACTTGAGTGCAAATACTCTACTTCTGGTTGGTACTCAGAGAGATAAAAGGTTCGTAAAAGCAATAAATCCATACAAATTACTCATTTGGGCTCTGATCGGTTTGGCTCAATGGACCAAAGAGTCACTGGTTCGATTCTAGTCAAGGGCACATATCTTGGTTGAGGTTTGGTCCCCGGTCCTGGTCGGGATCATGTGGGAGGCAACCAAACCATTGATGTCTCTCTCACATAGACATCTCTCTCTCTCTCTCTCTCTCTCTCTCTCTCTCTCTCTCTCTCTCTCTCCTCTCTCCCACTCCATCTGAAGATAAATGGAAAAATAGCCTTGGTGAGGATTAAAAAAAAAGACAAATTACTCAGGTGGAATGAACTCATATCATACAAATTCTTCATTCAGAAAGAGTCAGATTTACAGATAACATCCCAATCAAAAGGATAGATTTAATGTGTGTTGCAGGTGGGAAGTAATATTGAACTTTTACTGTACAATATATTTGTTGTGCTAACAAATGGATTACAAAATAACCACAACAACGTCTCTAAGATTGAAACAGAGTCTATGAGAAAAATTAAATACATTTAAAGAGAATTAACTTGCAGGGACTAATATATTTCACAGAGTGATTTGAAGGAAAATGAAAACCATTTCTAGTCTGTACTTTTGATTTCACAGTGACTGCTTGTGACCAAAATTAAGGCTATTGTGCTACATGTATTTGCTTCAATTTTTAAATTAAGATAACTAATAAATTGAGTAGTGAATGACACTGAAAATATTTAACAGTTTATTAATTTATAACATAAAAATGTCATAGTTATTTGAAAACATTTGGAAAACACAAAGGAAAAAAAATACAGCTACTGACTTCAGATCACCCATCATTAGTATCATATCTTTGTATTGACTTCCACTAATTTATTTATAAAATACTGGATAATATATCACACAACCACACACACACACTAGTATGCAAGATGCATACGGTATTTATAGATTCATTTTATGAATATTAATAAAATGACTATTCTTTTTAGTGAAACATTCTACAGTGAACATTTTCACATATTGTGAAATATTACTCAAAAACTTTAAAGCCTATATCATATTATATTCTGCAGTAGATTGAATAACAGTCACTCAAAATATACATCCTGTGAATGTGTCATTATTTGAAAAAGGAGTCTTTGCAGATGTAATTTAGTTAAGGATCTTAAGATGAGATACATCCTCATGGATTAATGGGGTGGACACTAGATCCAAAGACACATATTTTAGGAGAAAAAAAAAAGAAGACAACAAAGAGACACACAGAAAGGGAGGCACCGTGAAGGCCGAGGCTGAGATTAGAGTCCTACATCCACAGAACAGGGACGCTGAGGATTGTCTTCTCCCTGGGACAGTGGCATGAACAAGTTCTCCCTCAGAGCCACTGCGAGGAACCAATCCTGCCAATGCCTTGATTTTGGAATTCTGGGCTCCAGAAGTGTGACAGAATGAATTTCTGCTGGTTTTTATTATTATTTTTTTTTATCCTCACCCGAGGACATTTTTCCATTTTTTGTGCAGACAGAGTGGGAGGGAGAGAGAGGAAAAGAGAGAGATGGAAACATCGATGTGAAAGGGACACATCGAGTGGCTGCCACCCGCACGACCAACCAGGGCCGGGGACAAACTGCAACCGAGGTACGTGCCCTTAGTGGACACCGAACCTGGGTCTCTCCGGACCGCAGGCTGACACTCTAACCGCTGAGCCAAACTGGCCAGGGCAATTTCTGCTGTTTTAAGTTACAGAGTTCATGGGAATTTGTCATGACAGCAGGCCCAGGTAACTCATATGTACCCCGTGGATATGACAATATTTGTTACAATTTTTTTTTTTCACTTTCAAGATGTTATCTATAAACTCTACCATCTTGCTGTACAAAATCTCATTACGATCATTTCTAGTTATGCTTATAAATTAAATATCAAACATTGAATTTGAACTCTTCTTAAAAATAATAGATTCCCAAATTGCTCCTCAGAAAATTATACAATCTACATTCTCATTAGTAGTTAATTATGATACACTTTTGTAGAGTACCAGGTGGTGTTTCTTCAAATAATTTGTATAGATTAGAAATATGAAAAAAGTGCTCCTGCAGATAAAATTTATCATTAAAAAATTTAATATAATTCTATCAAGATCCTGCTTTTTTAATTTTTTTCTGTAACTTTAAATATCATCTGAGAATCAGTGAGAGTTTACCCCTCAGTAAGTATGATTTCCATTAATGTTTCTCTATAATCAGGAACTACTGTAAAATGTATCTTTGATTAATCTCATAAGTGTATAGAGATAATAAAATTTAAATGTTTTTTAGAACTTTTCTCTAAAATTGGTGTATAAGATTTCAATAGGAAAAAGATAATATGATGGCACGATGTAATTCTATTTTTATCAAACCCATCTGCATAATTTATAAAATGATTATCAAGATGAAATTTTATGCTGGCCAGTGTGGATGAGTGGATTGAGTGTCATCCCATGGACTGAGAGGTCCCGGTTCGATTCCTGGTCAGGGCGCATGCCCAGGTTGTGGGTTCGGTCCCCAGTGTGGGGTGTGCAGGAGGAAGCCAATCGATGTTTCTATCTCTCTCCACCTCTCCCTTCCTTTCTATCTAAAAAATCAATATAAAAAAAGATTAAATTTCAAAATTCAAATATTTATTCTAATCACCAATCATTAATAGTAAAAAGACATTTATGAAAGTTTTATTTCTAAGCAAATAGTATCTTTATTTAATTCTTCATATTATTTTTATAGGCAAAATAAAATAATGAAAGTAACTAGCTGAAAAATAAAATATATTAAGTTTCTGATTTAAGAGATTACCAATATGGTTGTGTTCACCCACTAGAGAATAGCATATAAAAATGTCTGGGTAATATTTGTTTTTTTGTTTGATTTTTAGTGACACCTAATGAGTACACATACAGTCTCTTATACTCTTTTAAGAGTATAATGTGTATCTTAGAATTTTCTTTTAAAGAAAATAGTAATTAATGTTTAAGGAAAATTGCTAGCCTTACAAAGTCATAAGAGATTGAGATTTTGTCTATAGTGACAAGCTGCAATACAATAAGAGTCTCAGAATCTTCTTAGTTCTGTCACTTTCATGAGGGTGATAGGGAAAATTCACTATGGCTAATCAAGTATTTCTTAAAATAGTGTTTTTAACTGTGCCAAAAAATAAGAGCAAGTTCATTAAACATACATTCATTTAAGTTAAAAACAAAGTATCAGTACATTTTGTGTTCTCTAAGAAATGTGCTGTCTAGTGCATTGCTTTTCTTCTTAAGAAGAAAATATTTCAGCAGTAATGCAATGGGAGCCATTCAAAATCTGACATGAAAATATAAACCCGAATACCTAAACTATTGGATGCATAATACCAGGTATATTTCATTGTTTAGATTTACATTTGTTACAATAGTATGATGGGTACTCACACCAAGTAGAACATGATTTAGAAAAATATATTTACTTATATTTATTTATTTTTTATATTACAATATATTGCACAACCTCTAGATGCTTGAAAATTGAACCTAAATTCCATGGACTCAGATATAGTATGGTTTTCGGTAAAGATTGATATCGTATATGTTTCTAATATGTTGCGAGACTAAGTCTAATTTTATTACAACACTCACACTATAATGCAAATATTGTCAAAAGACATATATGAGTGCACATGGGTGTGCGTGTACACATACACGAAAACAGGCAAAGTTTTATTTTTCTTTGAAGGGATTTTTTTTGTCACAACCCCAAAACCCTGATAAAAAGTTTCACATTTTAGTTCTCTGATTTTCCTGTCTTTTCCTGTTGCAGATGATGTGTGTTTTTTCTACTTTCCTATTCCCTTCAGAGTCCAGCTATGTAATGCACAAATATGGTTAGTGGTGGTAAATGCAACCAATTGTTCTCTGTTAATTCATTAGCTAGATAATGTGCTACCTCTCCAAGGGAATGTAATGCCTAACTCTCTATATACATCTCCTATAAAAAGCACACTGGGGAAAGCACTAATGCTGGAAATTTAAAAAGATCCAACTGGGAGTTAATTTATTCAAGGGAGATTTCTTAGAGCCCTTTAAATCACATTAATGGAGTGGCTGCCTGCTCTACTAATGTATAAATCAGCTGCACATGCTACAACTTGCACAAAGAATGGGAATATGTTCAGCTTGATTTTTTTTCTAAGAATGACAGCAAACAAAATGCTTTTTGTTATTATTGGTGGTAATGTTTTTCACTATTGAGGTTTCAAAAAATAGAATTAGCTTTGAAATTTCAATGATATGGTTGAGTTGCAAACAGAGTCTCTTCTTTTATAATCAGGGTAATCATCTATGCGTAGTGGCTAAATATAGAATGTAAAATAACCATCTTTAATTGAATTTTGATTAATAGGTAACCTATAACCATTCTAATGGTCATAAGACTTGGCCGTATTAATTATTATTTGAACAGAATGGGTGAATGCAAGGAGGATGGTTATATTAATAATCTTCCTTTACTATAATATTTCCTAATTGCTGTATTTCCTCTACTCTCCAAACTTCAGTCATCATCTCTATGCAAGTAATCTCTTATCTGAGTCCTGGCCATTTTTCCCCCCAAATTATACCTGGATAATTCACTTACACTGCTCAGAAGAAATTTATACAGAATATGGATAAAAATTATAACATTGTGCTTAAAAAATAAAGAAAAAAACCTTTACTTAGCTTATCAAAAACATAGAAACAGAAAAACCTTACTAGTATGAATATATAAATAGTTCAATACCAAATTTAATGTAAACTAAATGCTTTAAAATGTGAAATATTATAATAAAATACATGCAATTAACACAGAACCAGGTTAAAGCATCCTCCATAGTTATCATATAAGATCATCAATCTTGAAGTTGTAAATAACAATGAACCAAACACAGCACCAGTTTTGTATTGTTCAACAGGAAAACAAGATTATCTAATTTACTGTAAGCAGATACAATTTATTGTGACATTCAGAGCAGGAGGCAGATAGTGCCAGTCCTAGGATTCTAGACACGAACCCTCCAGGTGGAGGTGTGGAAACCATTCTGCTGGAAGACCTACCATGTAGCCCATTTTTTCATATAAATGCTAACTGGTTGTTGATTCAATTTAGTTACTGCTTAAGAAAGATACTAAATATATCTGTAAACATATCCCTTCACGAAAAATGATCTAAGTACAATGATCAAACATCACAGTACACATCGGTTTCCTTCTCCTGTCTCCTGCCTCAAAAAATGTTTAAGTGATTTAAAGGATTTGCAAAGAAATTGCAGACAAGCTATAACTTTGAATGAATCAACTAGACCGTTATTAAGAATGTCAACTCATCAGAATTCTGGAGGACAGCAGTCAGAAAACACAGCATCAACACTCAAGAAGTTTTATGATAACAGTGTGGGGAAGGTTCCAGTTGATACCATTGGGAATTATGATGTTAGTAGACAGAATTATTTACAGACTAATGCAAAAGTCATTTTACCTAGGGCAAAAGGAGCCAAAACCACAAACCTGAAAGCAACTAAAACAAGCCTGTCAAACCTAAATGACCCAGTCACTTTATCTAGTGATAATGATGATGACAAGACAGGACTAACAAAAGAGAGAGCATGTCTCCTCAGCCTGCTGATTCAGCATGTTCCCCCCCAGCATCAACCCCTGGAAAAGCAGAAGCAGCACTAAATGAAAATGCCTGTAAGTAGAGCATGAACTAAGAAGCATTCCAGCATTCCAGTTTCGTTGTCGAGAAAAACAAGAATGAAAGATCAATTTAGTAATTCTATTATCAAAACTCCTCTAAAGTGTCGCAAAATGATTTTTCAAGAAATTCTAGTTGATTTTTTTTTTCCATTGATTTTTAGAGAGAGTGGAAGGGATAGAGAGAAAGAGAGAGAGAAACATTGATATGAAAGAGACACACTGACTGGTTGCCTCCCACACAACCCAAACCGGGGCTGGGGACTGAATCTGCAACTCAGGCATGTGCCCTTGACTGGAATCGAACTTGTGACCCATCGGTCTGCAGGCTGATGCTCTAACCACTGAGCAAACTAGCCATGGCTGATTTGGTATTTTTAAGCTGCCAAAGTTTCTTTGCAAGTGTCATTTTTAAGCTGTCAAAGTATACCAATAGGAATGCTCTTTCAGCTATAATAGAGTCTGTAATTTTTTTGTTTTGATTTTATCCAGTTATAGCTAGAGCCAGAAAATGATCCTATAGGGATTTCTTTAAATTCCTCTGATCTAACTAAATATGAATGATGCAATCTCTGAACATTACCAGTAGTGTTTATTCAGATGATACCAGCAGTTTATCAAAACCTGAGCATGCAACTGCAAATTAATATGAGTCTAAAGGAAAAAAGTTAATAAGTTCGGAAGAACAGTATGTAACTTTAATTCTTCAAAATGGTTTTGATCCTCAAGCAAATAGTATTTGAAAGTATCATTACTGAAACTGGTACAAAAAATAAAGGGTCCAATATATATATTTTTTATTTGTGAAGATTACCTCTGAAAAATCCAATAGCAGATTTGTTGCCTGTTCAAGAACTTATGAGGGAGAGCATCAGAGAAAGTTGTGTGCAAAGAGAAAACCAAATTTAAACTGTGCATCTGAAGTCTAAAATACACCTCTGGAGTCTAAAATGCAACTTAAAAGCAAACAAGAATTTCTAATTTTTTTATGATGGGGAAGAAACTGGAAAGAGTCACACCATCTTCATGGACCTTGTAGGAAAAACTGATAGTGTATCTACCACTCCAGGTGAAGGGAGGCATGATCCATTACTAACTGAAGAAAGAAGAAGCTGGCCAAATTCATATATTCAGCGCTCTCTCTCTCTCTCTCTCTCTCTCTCTCTCTCTCTCTCTCTCTCTCAGAGAGAGAGAGAGAGAGAGCGCTGAATATATGAATTTGGCCAGCTTCTTCTCTTAATCAGAGAGAGAGAGGAGAAATCTCCAGGAAACAACTCATCTTTCAATATAGCAAAAGTGGCATGGGAGAGGGAAACATGGACCCGGCGGAAGGATTTTATTTTTGTATTCCTTAATGAAGCTGTTCCCTGGCTTTTGGCTGTTACTTGTTTCCCTGGTTTGGGCTTTAAACTTTTGAAAACAATTTTCTGTCTTTCACTAGACTGATCTAAAAGTCAGTCGCTGTCGACATTTTCATTGCACTCTTGCTCATCGCTGCCATCTAACGAACTCTGGAATCAGATCAGAATCTTGGTTTAAGCATGTATCGCTCATCTTCCTCTTCGCCCACTCCAATTACCATGATGTCTGTACTCTGTGGGTGAGGCCCTTCCTGGTGTGTGTGCTCAATCAGCTCTAATTAAAGGTGAGTTCTTAAACCAGCGTTTTCCAATGCTCATTCATCAAGGAGAGGCAAAAACAAGACAGACAGAAGAGAAGTGGCTGGGAAGGCAAGAGACAGGCGGGAGAATATGTTGTCAGAGAACTGAAAACACACTGCGGTTCCGGGAAGAGCTCATGGCCCTCTGCCGTGAGTGCCCCAGAAGCCCAGGAAAACGAGGAGGGAGAGACCAAACCCAAACTTCATCTGCTGCCTTTATGAACTTAACATCTCAGAGTCAGCAAACCTAAATTTACTGCCCCCAAAACCAACAAAACACACATCACTTTCCATGTATGCATCTTTCAATCAGTGCAACTTGGTGCCTAACATCTAAGTCAGACTTCGTAAAGCCATCTTTACTTCGCTTTTGTAATGTTGATGTCTACAGATATGTAGCCATTTATGCATGTATAATAACAATGTGAGAAATTTCTTTTTCATCATGAATAGACTTCTAATCTAGCAATCTTATGATAGTTTAAATAAAGGGACCATCTTCCTCCCTTCCCAATCTTTCTTTGCAAGTAAATCTCTCCCTGATACCTTCTTCCCCGGTGATTTTTGCTTTTCTTTGACAATTCTGCAATTTCTTCTAAAATGCCCAGGTGGATTCAGTGACCAGAGCTGATTTAATTTTGTTGTTTTTTTTCAGCAGGACCAATAAAGGCTGCTTGTCCCAGGGCTGTGTGTTTCAGATGAATCTCTCGTGACAATAGAGCTCTTAACTCATGGACTGGATTTTTTACTATTCAAATGTAGCTCTAAAACAATCATTTAGGGCCATATAAATAACCATAAAACTATTTACTTTTAATGTGAACATTTATATCCAAGAAGCATTAAGTTAATATCTTCAGTGGTTGCAAAAATATTTGAGAGTGACTGAAAATGCACAACAATACAATTTTGCAGAAATTCTCTTGACTGGCTTCAGAATATTTTGAAATGTGTCTGGCTGGTGTGGCTCAGTGGTTGAGTGTTGACCCATGCATCAAGAGGTCACAGGTTTGATTCCCAGTCATGACAAATGCCCAGGTTGTGGGTCTGATCCCCAGTGGGGGGCATGCAGGAGGTAGCCAATCATTCTCTCTCATCTATGTTTCTATCTCGCTCTCCTCTCCCTTCCTCTCTCTCTAAAAATCAATAAAGAAAAACATTTTTAAAATATTTTGAAATATAATTATTTGCAAAATTAAAAGATTTCATATTCATTGTCTGTTATAAGTGAATACATTGCAAATAATAATCTTAAAGTTAAATATATTTTCTCACTACTCTATATACATTGTTGTTTTTGATGGAAAGTCTTTTATAAACTTTCAATTATAAAACTGTAATATTTCCTGATATTAATTTATTGCTATATTCTTTCACTTTTCTGGAAAAAGCTTGTTTATTCCTCTTTTTCTTATTTTTGTTGAATTGCAGATTAAATACCAGAAAAAATAGAACAGATGCTAATTACCCAACATTAGTGCTGTAAAACTCTAAAACTTTTCCTAAATAAAATAATTTTTTCTATGACTATACTGATCTTAATGGTTAAAGCTGGGCTAATTATAAATACATACGTACGTAACACTTTTATCATTATATATGCAAAATCTTGTATGAAAGAAAGACACAACAGAATAAAACGAGGAAAAGACTTTAAAACCGTTTCAAAAGGGTGTAACATTTAATTTGAACTGAAAAGTGTTCTTAAGTTTCAGGCATAATTTGCATTGTAATCTATCATGTTTACTAAAATTTTGTAACATTAGATTGTGAGATAAAGTACATAATCATCTTTGTAATCAATATTAAATAAAACTATATAATTTATACTAAAGTATTTCAGGTTTCATGGGTTACAAAGCTTTACTTATATAAGACGCTGATGATAACATAAATGTTAATAATAAAATATTCAGATGAAGGAATGTCTCTGCAGAAGAAGGTGATGATGCACAGAACATCTTTTTCTTTTTTAAAATGACTGTTCAATGTACAAAAATTGTTTTCTGAGACATGTATTTATAGATTTGTGTGCCTACTTTTAGGAAATGCAATGTTTTTGTTATTATGTGGGTTTTAGAAGGCACCAGGCTTATATCAGTTCTGCCAGAAAGAGTAGAAACAAAAATCTTCTTAAGCATAATTTTTCATCTAAGATTACCCTCATTACAAAACAAATTTGGCTTCCAGTGTATTAATTTCTCAAAATCTCCCTCGACATGCAGTAAGCACGTTCTGGCTACATTTATTCTATGTACAAGTACAAAAGGATGAGAAAGCACTGAGACCATTAAAACACAAGAACAGCAACAAAAGCCTCAGCTCTTTCTACTTCCAGGCATGTGGATTATGAGCTATGTCATTTGAAAAATCCTGCGGTGATTTGTTAGGGCCATCATGGCTTGTACCTACCAGAAAGCTTAATGTTTCAATTTCCTGTGGTTGAGCACCACCCTAAAGTTGTCAGATATCAAATGGTTCACCTGATTCATTCAAGGAATTACGGGCATTTAGAATGTACATGTGCACTCAAATACCAGTTTTGTACTAAAAGCTGATGGTTTTTAAAAATATTTTCTCTGCGTTAAATATTATAGAAGCAACTATTCCAGATATTTACTAGTTATTTTATTTCTACCCATTCTACCAGTAGCACGGGTCAAACTGCCTTGCTAGGGCTACACACCCATTAAATAGAACCATCTCTTAGAAGCCAAGGATGGGATAGCACTGTCCACTCAGAGAAATTAGGAAAAAGTGATTTTGTATGTGAGTTCTGTACCCCTTTATCAGAGCATCAAACATCTCTGTTTGATGGTCTGTGCTGTAGAATTCAGCCTCTGTCCAAAACTACATAGTGTTAGTGTGTGAGCATAAAATGTATAATGTAAAGGTGTGTTTGGCTGCAGCTACCATTAAAAAAGAGTTCAATGGCCTCACTCAGTGACCAGAGCAATTGTTAGGACTAGTGAGTTAAGCAATACTAGTAATAAATATTAATGTAAGTATATATAAATATTAAATAGTTAATTTGATTTATAACATGATAAAATTAAACCTTTCACTTAGCTATCTATAGTGATTTAACATACCCTTATATATGCCAGGAATTATGCAGGTTAAAAACATGATTTCAGTTATTTTTTATACAATTGTATGGTGTAGGTTTTATTACTGTTAACATTTTATAGATGAAGAAAATAAGGAATAAAGAAGTTAGTCTTCTTTTGGTGGTCACATATCTGATAAGTTGTGGTTTCAGGTTTCCAGTTACAATATTTCACCTCTAGAACATATTGCTTGTGCTTCCAATACTTTTTAGAAAACTCTAGTAAGAGTCAATCATATTTATCTATTCGATGAACTATCAGAGATATTTCTATAGCATATAAGTTAAAAACAAAAAAAACAAAAAAAAAACACTCTATATGACCTGTAAATGGCTTAAGGCTATATTGGAATAAAACTCAGTAATAGGTTATTATGTAAAAGAAAATAGTTTGGATTTAAACAGAATACAGTAGTAGAGATAGTATACCTACATATGCACAATGGAACACTAGGCTAAGGAAGTAAAGAAATGCATCCAAACTACTGTGGTTTTGAAGCACAAATGCATTCACATGGCTATTTATAGTTTCCTCCAAACTTATCAGGTGTCTAATATATCACAGTTATATTTTGTGATTTTTAAAAATACTTTTACTTATAAATATTGTATAATAAAACATCTAGACCACTTATGGAATGTCAGAGCCTATATGAAGAAGCATTCTAGGGATCTTAGTTTCACATACACTCCACAAAACTCATGTGTATGATAATCTTCTTGATATATATATATATGTATCTCTATATTTTTTATTCTTTTCTGTATTGATTTGAGAGAGAGAGGAAGGGTGAGGGAGAGAGAAAGAGAAACATCAATGAGAGAGAACATCAATTAGCCGCCTCCTGCATGCACCCCACCAGGGATTTGGCCTACAACCTGGGCATGTGCCCTCACCAGGAATTGAATTGACGGCCTCTTGGTGCATGGGTCGACACTCAATAACTGAGCCACACCAGCAGGGCTATATGTATCTTTATTTATATGTGTTGTGGTCTGAATGTTAGTGTTTTCCAAAATTCCTATATTCATATCCTAATGCCTGATATGATGGTATGAAGAGGTAAAGTCTTTGGAAGGTAATTAGGTCATAAGGATGGAGCCCTCATGAATGAAATCGGTGCTCATTTAAAAGAAACCCCAGAGGGCTCTCTTTCCCCTTCCTTTGGGTGAGGATACAATGAGAATTCAGCAGTCTGTGATCAGAAGGAGAACTCTGACCAGAATCTGATCATGCTGGCACCCCGATCTTGGACTTCCAGCATCCAGAACCATGAGGAATACATTCCTGTTGTTTCTTTTTTTTTTTTTATCCTCACCCGAGGACATTTTTCCATTTTTTGTTCAGGTAGAGTGAGAGGGAGAGAGAGGAACAGAGAGAGAGAGAGAAACATCGATGTGAAAGGAACACATCGAGTGGCTGCCACCCGCACGACCAACCAGGGCCGGGGACAAACTGCAACCGAGGTACGCGCCCTTAGCGGGAACCAAACCCGGGTCTCTCAGGATTGCAGGCCGATGCTCTAACCACTGAACCAAACCGGCCAGGGCCATTCCTGTTGTTTCTAAGTCACCCATTCTACAGTAATTTGTTAAAGCAGCTGGCACTAAGACAATGGCTCTGTATATTCAGATATAAAATCTCCACAGTAATCTAATACTGAGTTTCAGTACAATACATACGACAGCCGCATAGTATATACAGTTAAACCACATGACTCAAGGTGCTTCAATCAGATTCTGTCTCTCCATCCTAGGAATCCACAGCTAAGCTGAATATGAATGCAAGGCAGTTAAAGAAGAGTCACTGTGACCATAGCACCTAAAAGAGCTGAAAACTAATTTCTTTCACACAGTTTTTATGTTCTTCCTGAGACATGATGTAATACAATTTATCTATAGTCTTTGAAGATTTTCCTGATCTCTGCCATTCAAATATTTATTTTCTTCTCAAGAACCATATTTTCTGTTATTTAAACCCAAAGCATCCCAACTGACACAACATATCACAGAGCACAGTCTTATTATTTTCACTTAAATTGTCCTCCAATTCCTTTATTAAGCGCTTAATAAAAAATAAACTAGCTTAAATTTATAAATTGAGAGGAAGGCACGAGACTAATATATAAGAAACTCAAAATAGGAGAGACTGCATTTAACCAATCAACATGAAGTAATTATATTAATAATTACTAAACCCCAATTTTATATCAGTTATATATTTAATCTATACTTTTCTGACAAGGCAATTTATGTGTAGAACAGATATTAATGTTAAGGGATAATCTAGAAATAAATGACTGGAAAATTAGTATGTTCAGATATGGATCTTATATGATTTCAGTTAAAAATTATATTATTTCAACAGTCATTCTTTAAATACCTATTATATAGACCAGAATTTTAAATGTAGCTTATGTTAGCCTGGCCGATGTGGCTCCATGGTTGAGCGTCAACCCATGCATCAAGAGGTCGCCCGTTTGATTCTCCGTCAGGGCACATGCCCAGGTTGTGGGCTAAATCCCCAGTGGGGGGCATGCGAGATGTGGCCAATCGATGTTCTCTCTCATTGATGTTTCTCTCTCTCCCTCTCCCTTCCTCTCTCAAAAATTAATAAAGGAAACAAACAAACAGATACAGCTTATGTTAAAACCACCATATAAGTCTCGTATTATATTATAAATTTAATTGTATAATGGAAAAAGAACATCTCTTCCAAAATACTGTA
This sequence comes from Molossus molossus, assembly GCF_014108415.1. Taxonomy (NCBI): domain Eukaryota; kingdom Metazoa; phylum Chordata; class Mammalia; order Chiroptera; family Molossidae; genus Molossus; species Molossus molossus. The sequence continues at coordinate 21,649,693 of NW_023425366.1, read as the reverse complement.
TTATGTTCCCCAGATCAAAATATAGAAACTATATGTCTATTATTATCTTTATTATAATTTTATACATTACTTGCAGCACTGAAATAGACTTCTAATGGAGCAACTAAAATATAGCACACATTGTTAAGCACACCTCAATTTGAAGTCATTAAGGTGCTTTTGTGTCTCTGAAATCCTACAGATCTACAGATCTACTACTTTCCTCGAGGGAAAGGAAACCAGGAAGTGAAGCCACCTCCATTCAAGGATTTGCTCTGAGAATGATCATCTGAGAAGCTAAATTGTCCTCTAGATTGAGAGACTGATTAATTCACCAGAGTTCTGGGCACTTGCATAGGGTTGACATGAATATGAATTCAAGGCTGACCTGAGAGGAGAGTCTGGGATTACAAACCAAAATCTCATTTGGGACCCTGAAGAGATACACCTTAGTGTATCAGAAAACAGGCCAGCACTCCCAGTAATGGAGCCAGCTCCAGACACAGTCAGTTGCAGTTCAGGTTATCTGCCTCTGTTTAATTGACTCTTGAAGCACACAGTTTTGGAGGGAAAAACAATTAGGGTTTTAAATTGCTCTGCAATGCTTCATACATAATTTCTAGGTTCTGATGCAAAAATAATCAAGCATGCAACAAGAAAATAGCTAAAAGCAAACCAAAAGAGGGAGAGAAAAAAAAAAAAAAAAGAAACAGAAATATATTAAAACTGCCAAAAGCAAAGACAAAGAGGAAAATTATAAAAGCAGCCAGAAAATAAAATAAAAGAAGCCAGAAACAAGGCATATTCCCTTCAAAGAAAGACTCCTCGAAAGAAACAATAGATGCCAGCAAACAATGGGCAGGCATCTTTGACATGCTGACCTTGAATTCAATACCCTGTGAAAATATCATTTATAAATAAAGACAAAGTACATTTTCAGAAGACAATAACTGGGAAAAGTAAGCCACGTAAGCCTCTGATAAAAGGAATGTATAGGAATATTTTCTGGCGTTGGAAACAATTACAGATAAAACTACAGGCAGAGAGGAAGACACGAAATGCAACCTTGCAGGTAAACATGAGGGTAGATCAAATGAAATTTAAAGAAAGCATTCTCTCTTGTGAAGCATTATATATAATATTCATGTATATAATACATTAAATACATATATACAGAGACGTACAGAGAGACAGAGAGATTGATTAGATATATGCAGTAATGCCAAAGGTATGGGGAAAGGACTGCAGACAGTATTCAAAGAATTCTAAGATCCTTGCATTATCTGCAATATGGAAACATCCTAATTTTATTTTGCCTTTAATGAGTCAAGGGAATATCTTATACATTTTGAGATAAATAATCCACTAAAAGTAGGGACAATTAATAACTAACAAGTTGTCAGAAACAAAAATGAAAAAAAAATCTTTAAGAATGGAGGAAAGGAGTAAAAAAATTATAAAACATATAAAAATATACTATGTTTAAACACAAATATATCAGTAATTAGAGTAATTCTAAATAAATTGAGCAAACAGTTTAAAGAAAATGTCATAATGGATTTAAAAAGAAAACATTATGTTGCTTAGAATAATGACAACTTCCATATAAAGATGACAGATTAAGTAGGGTGAAAAACAGTATACAAAATGAAATTACTAACCAAAATAGATCTACTTAGAGATATATAGAAGTACTTTAAACTGTGTTAGCATATGACAAACACTGAATAAACAAAACAACTCTTCTGTATAATATGTTATGGTAGACCTTAGGATTTTATTTTTGAATTTCCTTTTTTCTTTACCCTTTGCAATGTTCAATTTTTTTGCACATTGTTTATTTTAGAATTTTCATCTTCCAGAATGATCTGACATTGATGTCATAGTTAACATATTTTTTTAGATTTGTGCAATGATAATAGTTCACAAAAATCCCAAAATGTCAATGGTTTATAACAACAAGCACTTCTATTTTCTTCTTTACAGGTACATATTGCATATAAGAGTGCCCCATAATTTACTCATTCAGAGATTCACAACAAACTGATTTGTTTGTTTTTGTTTTGTTTTTAATTTTTTTTTTTTATCCTCACCGAGGACATTTTTTTTTTATATTTTGTTCAGATAGAGTGGGAGGGGGGGAGAGAGAGAGAGAGAGAGAAACATCGACATGAAAGGAACACATCAAGTAGTTGCCACCCGCACAACCCAACCAGGACCGGGGACAAACTGCAACTGAGGTACTTGCCCTTAGCGGGAACCGAACCCCAGTCTCTCAGGACCACAGGCCGACGCTCTAACCACTGAGCCAAACCGACCAGGGCTGATTTGTTTGTTTTTTTAAGGTACATGTAGAAAGACAAGAGCTAAGCTAACGCACAAAATTAAAGCTACAAAAGCACATTTTATGCAGAATCCATCAAAATACAATTGATGATTTCCCACAAATTGATGCTTTAAAACAGGAATGTTGCTTCTTGGCTTTACCTACTCTGCTATTGATTCCCTGTAAATTATTCTTTATTTCAGTTAGTGCATCTTTAATTTCTGACTGGCCCTTTTTTATGTTGTTGATGTTCTCACTAAGTTCCTTGGAGGTCTCCTTAAGTTTCTTAAAGGTCCCACCAAAGAACTTCTATGCATATATGTATAACCAATGGACACCAACAATAGTGTGGGGAAGGCAGGAGGGTGTGGGAATGTGGAGAAGGGTGTCAATGGGGAAAAAAGGGAGAAATATCTGTAATACAGTCAACAATAAAAATAAGTTTAAAAAATAATAAAAGTAAAAAATAAATAAAAAGGGAAGGTTGTCTCATATTTCTTTAATTTATTTCTTTTTATTTGAATGACATTTAAATTTAAAGGTTCCCTTGAAATCATTGTGGATATAAAATAGATCTCGTGTTAACTATAAGTTTTGATAGCCCCTTCAGTTTATATTTGTCTACTTCTGAGATTATTACATCAGGCATTCTCTAAGACTCCTGGCTTCATGGGGAACAGGGACTGGGTGTGCTTGGTGCATGACTGCATTTCTACTGACTGGCATTGAGTCAGGGACTCAATAAATATGTATCAGATGACTAAATAAGGGTGCTTATATCAGCATAAGTTAAAATATATTGAAATTGCATATTCAATATTCTTGAATATAAAATAAATTCTTAAAATCCAGGGAATTAGTATAGTAAGACTTTATATTTATGTCTTCCTTACATATTTTCATTTTATAAATATTTTTATGTATTTTAAAATCTTTACTATACGTATTTCTGTGGCAGCTATCAGTGAAGTAGTAGTAAGGTTACTGCTGAACTTGACACTATAATCACAGAAACAAACCAGCACAAGAACAAAATATATTTTTAACATGAATAACCACAAAAAAATTAGCTTCCATAATTTATAAATAACTCTTCAAATTGATTAGAAAAAGAAAACTATTTAACTACAAAAAGGGGAAAATAATGAAGAGCAAGTGTATATCCATGGAAACCTGAATTTCTAATAAACACATAAGTTAATTTCCAACTTGATCAGTAATTAGTAAAATGTCTACCTTAAAAATGAGATATGGAAGCTACACAGACAATCTCCCAGATCCAAAATTGGAATTACAACTAAAATAAAGTCAAACTGTTGTGAAAAAGCAACAGAAAAGCAGCTGGAGAGGATCATATAACCAGGGACTGGAGAGAAGGACACTGAATCAAGCCTGGTAGGTCTGTGGAGGCACAAGAGTCCGGGCTAAGAGCCCACAGAGAGCAGCTGTTTTAGCTGTGAGCAGCTTCCTTGGGGTTAAAATCCTAAGCTGGCTCCACAGCACAGAGGGTCTGGACAGAGCACTAAATTAGCTGCAGACACTCACCTTGGGTTCTGGCAGATGGAGGGTGGACTGAACTTAAACTATGTGGGGACTCTTGGGATTTGGAGGGCACTCAGAGTATTTGTTGAGTAAATGCCACACAGGACGGTGGTCATCTTACTCCTTCCCAGAGCTCTGGGGAGAAGCAGCAGCCCCTCCCTCGGAGATTTAATCCCACCCAGCTGGGCCAGAGAACTGCAAATTGAGGTTCATCAACAACCAGCATCTGCCCCACCTTCTGGAAATCTTCTTATGCTGAACACCTGAGGGAGTTCGTAATTCAACTGAGGACTACAACCCAAGGCTCATCAAGTAACTGAGACTAATAGTCTCCAGGCAGAAAACTAGAGAATAACTGAACCTTTTCTGGGCTTGCAAATCTACCCAGGAAAGTAAAAGTTGACAGTGGTGTTTAATGTGGGTCCTCCCACACTCATCCAAACCCAGTAGAGGAAGCCACAAACAGTAGAACACAAACACCCAAAGGGAATATTTGGCAGGCTCCAAAACTCACTGAGATATAGCCAAAATAGTGAAACAAAGAAACAAATCCCAAATGAAACAATAAGAGAACTCTACTCAAAATGAGATAAATGAAATGCAGTTAAGCAAGTTATCAGAGATAGAGTTCAGTGTCATAATCTTGAGGAAGCTCAACAGCATGAGTAAGGACCTCAACACATGAGCAAAGATATAGAAACATTGAAAACCAACCAAGTGGAAATGAAGAATGACATAGCAGAAATAAAGAACACATTGGAAGGAATAACCAGAAGAGTAGAGGAAGCAGAGGACTGAATCAGTGAATCAGAAGACAGGGTAAAAAAAAAAAAAAAAAAATCAACCAATCAGAAAACCAAAAGGAAAAAAAACAATTAAAAAAAAAAAAAAAAAAAAAGGAAGACAGCTTAAGAGGGACACTGCAAACATAACAACATTCACATCCTAGAAGTTCCAGAAGAAGAAGAAAAGGAGCAAGGATTAGAAAAAATATTTGAAGAAAGAGTGACAGAAAACTTCCCTAACTTGGTGAAATAAAAGGGCATACATGTACAAGAAGTACAGAGAGCCCTAAGTAAGAAGAACCCAAACAGGCCCACACCAAGCCGCATAATAATTAAAATGCCAAAAATCAAAGACAAAGAGAGAATTCTAAAGGCAGCAAGAGACAAGCAATAGGTTACCTACAAAGGAACCCCTATAAGGCTTTCAGCTGACTTCTCAACAGAAACACTATAGACCAAAAATGAATGGCATGAAGTAATCAAGGTAATGAAAAACAGGAATCTGAATCCAAGACTACTCTATTCAGCAAGGCTATCATTCGAAATGAAAGGTCAAATAAAGAGCTTCCCAGACAAACAAAAGCTGAGAAAATATATTAGCACCAAACCAGCACTGAAAGAAATGTTAGGAGGACTGCTGTGATTAGTAGAAGAAATAGGAAGAAATAGAAAGAAAAATAGAACCACAATAAACAAAAATGGCAATAAATAAGTACATATTGATAATCACCTTAAATATAAATAGATAGAATGCTCTGATCAAAAGACACCGAGTAGCTGATTGAATAAGAAAGCATGACTCATATATATATGTTGTTTACAACAGACACACCTCACAACAAAAGAGTCACATAGTTTGAAAGTGAAGGGATGGGAAAAAATCTTCCAAGCAAACAGAAAGGGAAAAAAAGCTGGGGTAGCAATGCTCATATCTGATAAAATAGATTTCAAAATGAAGACCATAACTAGAGACAGACAAAGAAGGCCACTATATAATATTGAAAGGATCTATCCAACAGGAAGATATAACCTTGGCAAACATATATGCGCCCAATATAAAAGCACCAAAATATACTAAAAATCTTCTGGAGGACTTCAAAGAAGAAATCAACAGCAATACAATCAACACCCCGCTGACATCACTGGATAGATCCTCTGGGCAAAAAATTAACAAGAAAACAGAGACTCTAAATGATGCACTAGATCAAATGGATTTAATAGATATCTACAGAGAATTACACCTCAAAACTGCAGAATTCACATTTTTCTCAAGTGCACACGGGTTATTCTCAAAGACAGACCACATGTTAGGACACAAACTAAGTCTCTACAAGTTCAAGAAGACTAAAGTCATATCAGGCATCTTCTCAAATCACAATGGCATGAAAGTAGAAATCAGTTGCAATAAGAACTGCAAAGACATTTAGACACATGGAGGCTAAATAGCATGTTATTGAATAATGAATGGGTGACCAAGGAGATCAAGGAAGAAATTAAAAATTTATTGGAAACCAATGAAAATGAAACACAACAACACAAAATCATTCAAAGGAATAGACTAAAGCTGAACACACAAAAATGAACAGAAATATATAACATGATAATGAGATGAAGCAAATTGATCCCCGTTGGTGCTATTTATATCAAGTTGGAAACATTGTGAGTAAGCCTGTAGGAAACTAGCCATATCAAAGATTCATAAAAACCATGCAGTTGAAATTGCCAATAGCTTTCAGTGCTGGGTCCTGTGAGAGGTGAAAGACCTCAGAGGAACAGAAGGAGCTCACACTGTCTACACTCTTCTATTTCAACATAGAAGAGTGCTACAACTGAATAAAGTTATGTTGGGTTGATCAGTATTATACTCTTCCTTCCAAAATTTGAATGAATTATTAAAATATAAAGAAAGCCCAGCCAGTGTGGCTCAGTGGTTGAGCGTGGACCCATGCACCAAGAGGTCACAGGTTCTATTCCTGGTCAGGGCACATGCTCAGGTTGTGGGCCCGATCTCCAGTGAGGAGCATGCAGGAGGCAATCAGTCGATGTTCTCTCTCATCAGTGTTTCTCTCTCTCTCTCCCTCTCCCTTCCTCTCTCTCTAAAACCAATAAAGAAAAAAATAAAAATATAAAGAAAATATAAAAGCTTATACAGATTTTCTGTGGTAGAAAAAGACTAGGGATAAGGATGGGATCTTGTTCAAAAGAATATAATTCTAAATAGAATATTGTACTTTTTTTCAGACACCTTATTCAGATAGATAATATAACCACAGTACCATCACACAGCCACAGTCACTACTAGCAATAGCAACAACAACATTTTCAATAATTCTATGAGAAAAGCCAAAGGAAGTTTTAAAATGTATTAAGCAGAAATCCTCCAACTGGAATTTGCAGGACACAGATGTGGTGCTTGTGTAACTAGGATTTTATCTTCAGTTCATCTGCCTTGCCACCCACTGAGTATTTTCTAGTTTCCTAGAAATGAACGTATTTCTCTGTATGTGCTTTATAATTTTTGCAGTTTATTTAATCTCCCTCACAAGGCTTCTATTATATTCTATCAACTGAACTTTTATTTCTCTAATAGGCAATTTATAATTCACGTGTGAAACTTATCATCTTCTCTCTCCAGCTCCAGTTATCAAGAATTTAAAACTTAACTATTTTGTTTCCTTTATTTTCCATTATAAAAATAATTTAATATCTGTCAATGCCTATATTTATTTATATAACCATAAACAACATTACAATTATATGTATTCACAGTAACTAATATAATAATTAGCAGATTTTTATTTTCACCATTGGAAATTTGAAACTGTTATATTACAGGTTTTTTGTTGTTGTTATTGTTGTTGTTTTTGTATTTGAGTGTTAAATTAAAAAATGTTATCTTCGCCCAGCCAGTGTGTGGCTCAGTGATTCAGCATTGATCCATGCACCAGGAGGTTGCCGGTTCGAATCCCAGTCAGGGCACATGCCCAGGCTGTGGGCCCTATCCCCAGTGGGGGGCATGCAGGAAGCAGATACTCCATGTTTCTATCTCTCTTTTCCTCTCCCTTTCTCTCTCTCTCTAAAATCAATAAAGAAAAAATATTTTAAAAATAAAAATATTATCTTCATATAGCTTAAGTTGGTATTTCACAAAGATGGGCCATCATGTTCTAGAGTATTCTGAGATACATAATTTCATAGTCAGGTTTCTTAGACCCTATCCTAGAGTGTACAGATCCAAATCTCTGAAGAACGTGTTTCCCTTTGCTTCATTTTAAGTAGCATCCTCAAAAATCCATGGGCACACTAACGTTGAGACAACTCTCTTGGCCCTTAAAAAATTTAAAATTTTTATAATATCCCATTTATTCTTTTAAAGGCACATTCAAAATTTTATTGATAATATTCTTTCTATTCTGCCACATTCACTGAGATATTCACATAATTTGCTATTACTGGGACTATAAATATATTTTCCTCAACATTTAAAGAAAATATTTTCAAGGAGGTTGCTATTTCCTGAGCTTTCTCAATGTTCATAATATTCTTATTATACTAAGATGGCAAGAATTTCTAATAACTTTTTATTTTTTTTAATTCTTCTAGTTTATTATCAAAATATACAGTTTTACAAATAAACTTACAAATCAATGTGAGTACTACTCTAAGGTAATTTCTTCTTCTTTTTTTTTAGATTTAATTTATCTTTATTTTTGAAAGTATTATAGATGTCCCTCCTTCCCCCCCCCCTTTGATTGCCTCTTTCCCGAACCCCCCCCACACACCTTCACCATACTATTATCTGTATCCACTGGTTATGCATATATTCATATAAGTTTTTTGATTTATCTATTCCCACCCATCCACCCTATCCCCCTTCCCTCTGAGGTGTGTCAGTCTATACCTTTCCATTTCTCTGGATCTATTTTGTTCATTGGCTTATTTTGTTCATCATATTCTACAAATAAGTGAGATCATGTGGCACTTATCTTTCTCTGATGGCTTATTTCACTTAGTATAATACTCTCCAGATCCCTCCATGTCATCTCAAAGGATAAGAGATCTCTATTTCCTTTTTATCCTCACCTGAGGACATTTTTTCTATTTTTTGTTCAGATAGAGTGGGAGGGAGAGAGAGGAAGAGAGAGAGAAAGAGAGAGGAAAAAACATCGACATGAAAAGGACACATCAAGTGGCTGCTACCTGCACGATCAGCCAGGGGCCGGGAACAAACTGCAACCGAGGAATGCACCCTTAGTGGGAACCAAACCCGGGTCTCTCTGGACCCCAGGCCGAGGCTCTAACGGCTGAGCCAAACAGGCCAGGGCGAGATCTCCATTTCTTACAGCTACACAGTGCTCCATTGTGTATATGTACCACAGCTTTTTTATTTACTCATCTATTGGTGGACACTTGGGCTGTTTCCAGAACTTAGATATTGTAAATAGTGCTGCTATGAACATGGGGGTACTTATATTCTTTCTGATTGGTGTTTCAGGCTTCTTAGGATATATTTCTAGAAGTGGGGTCACATGGCAGTTCCATTTTTAATTTTCTGAGGAAACACCATATTGTTTTCCATAGTGGCTGCTTTTTTAAGTGTGGCTTTAATTAGTTTTCACCTATATGGAATCGAATAAATTTTCAATAAAATAGATTACTGTTTGCATTTTTTTATTCATCATCAAATTAGTTTCATTATATTTATTGTTTTTTAAAAGAAAAGAAAATGAAATAAAGAGGACAGTAGCCTTTAAATATTATATACTACTCTATAAATGAAATTTCTAAATTAGCCTAATAAGATCAGAGCAGAGAAGGTACAACATTTAAAAAATAATTGCTCCGAAACTTATATAATCTTATTAACCAATGTCACCTCAATAAATTTAATTAAAAAACTGAAGTAGAAAAATAAAAAAAAATACTCATTAATATAGCCAGGACAAAGAACAGGGGAGGTTAGAGAATGGTAGGGAAACATAAACTGTGTTGTCCTGTGTGTGTGTGTATGTGTGTGTGCGTGTGTGTGTGTGCACCCACACACGTTTTTATTATCAGTACATTTCTCTGAGTGTTTTGATAGGTTATTTAAAAAAAGAAAATAACTAACAGAAAAAATATACAAAATCATTCTCATGAAAAATGTACTCAAGCATTATATTATATTTAATTTTTCAATATTAAAAATAAATACATTTAATTTCTATAAATTTTAAAGTTATTGGTTGTTGGTGTCCCCACTTCAGTCAATAAATAATTTTCTTTTACCTTTGTTACCAAGCATATGATATAAATGATATCAAATACCATTTCACAATTGTATGCCTAAAGAAGTAGTTTAAGGTCTGTGCCCATGGCAGACTGAACACATTGTTTTTTGCTGGCCCCTCCTTGCTAGAAGACAGAGTACCTTTGTTAACATTAGTAATTAGCCCCTCCTCTTTTTTTGTAATTGCGCATTGTTACTTGCTTTTCTCATCCACTTTTTTTTTTTTTTTAAATATCTTTTTGTATTGATTTTAGAGAGACAGAAAGGGAGAGTGAGGGAGAGATAGAAACATCGATGAGAGAGAACATTGATTGGCGTCCTCTTGCATGCCCCTCAATAGGGATCGAGCCCACAACCTGGGCATGTGCCCTAACCAGGAATTGAACCAGCAACCTCCTGGTGCATGGGTTGACGCTCAACCACTGAGCAACACCAGCCAGGGTCCACTTCTAATTTTAAAAATTATGCTGACCATATGATTTCCCTGTTTAAATTCCTCCAATAACTTCCAAACTTACGCAGAACATAAACCAATGACTCTTTGTCCTGGTTTAAAAATTCCTACCCAATCCTAAAAATCATTTAGCTCCCTAGTTCACCTTTCAACACTCCCTCCGTCTTTCTGACATCACAATCTCACTGAAGTTATTTCTGTCTTCTTCAAGGGAAACATATTTCTACCTAAGGGCCTCTACATTGGATCTACTTCTTTAAAATGTGCCTTCTGACCCTCACATGGCTATCTCTTCTTTATCATTCAGATCTCAGTGTAAATGCCCCCTTCACAGTGAAACCTTCCCTTGCTATCCTATCTCCTATAGCCTCCTAGTAAATTAGCATCCTGCCTAATGATTTTAATTATCTGCTAAGAATTTTACCATGTAGTTTAAGGCATGAAATTAAGGTTCATGTGCTGCTTTGACATCTGGTAGAATCAGGAGGATTTTGAGTGACCGAACTGCAAGTTCCTTTCCCCATTCTGCTTCCAAGGACCAGGTCCCCTGCCAAACAACCTTCTTGTGGAGGAGACCAGACTGTTTCTGCTGAATCCTGATTGGTTGGGTTTTACTTCCTTACCAGCCTGCAGAATTATTCAAACAAGACAGCCACATCCTACTGTAGGAACCAGGGGACACCCCACCATTGTGATGATACAAATCCAGTCTCCCCTGGTTCCTTGTTCCCTCTGTTCCTGAACACAACCTCTGTGTGTGACCTGAGATGGCATGAGACATTATTATGTGGTTGTATCTGTGACTAATAAACTGCCATGGCTCTCCTCTACCCCGTGTTTGGCCATCCCCATAACCGTGTGGTGGGAATCCCTCTCACATCAATGGAGTAAAGAAGAGGCAAATAAAATCATTTTTTTTTGCATTTTTGCAATATTTGTTAATTTATTAACTCTATGCCTATAACCACAGAAAGATCCACATTAAAAAACAAACTTTTTCTCACACTCATATCTCTGAATCCTTCAGTAATGTAGCATTAACAAAGTTTTGAACAAATGAGTGATTCTCTAGATTTCCCTTCCTACCTCAAATATTTAGAAATTATTATAATATAAATATTTATAAACATACACTCATAGTTTTGTCAAGAACTCGATCCATATTAATGTCCCCCAAAATGAATAACTTTACTGGTAAATCTTTATTCTGAAGAAATTTTGAAAGTCAGAAAACACAGGTCAGTGTGGTCAGCCAAATTTCTAAATTAGCCACTTTATGGTTTTCCATACTAATTCTCAGAATCAATGAATGTGATCTGATATAACTCCCATGATTGTGTTATATTATATGACATAGTTGTCCATAAAATAAATTATCCTGGGTGGGACCATTGCAATAACCTAAGCCCTAAAAATAGCAGCAAATTTACTCCTGTTGGTGGCAGAAGACAGGGTCAGAGAGATTTGAAGCACAAGAACAATTCAGGTTACCATTACTGGGTTTGAACATTGAGAGGGTCCTCACCCAAGGAATGTGGTGATTCCTCAAAGCTGAGAAGGACCACACTGATCTCCAGCAAGGAACTGAGGGTCTCAGCCACAAACCTCACACACCACATCAGCCCACCTCTGAGCAGATTTGGAAGCAGTTTTCTTCAGAACAAAGATGACCTAGCAAACACGTGTATTTCAGCCTTGTGAGTCCCTAAGCTGAGGACCCAGTCAAACATGCTCAGACTTCTGAACTATGTGAGATGATAAATGGATGCTTTTAAAGACTAAGGTTGCTCAGTATATGACAACTTGTTATGCAGCAATAGGAAACCTAAGCTCAGATCTATGTAGGAAATCAGTTCGGAAATCATGCACAGCAAAGGAAAAAAGAAAAAAGAAAAGAAAAGAAAGGGCTAGTTTCTGAATGTATACAGCTTGGTAGTTGTGGATACAGGACCAGGAGTGTGCCTGGAGCAGCGATCTATATTTACCTGGGCCATGGAATATGGAGCATCTAGGTTATTTCTCCTCATTTTGGTCCGTTCTCGTTGCCAGAGTACAGAATCCAGGTAACACTTGCCATACTTCCAAGGAACCAATATGAGTTCTTGAAATAAACAGACAGCCTGGGCCTTTGAATGGTTGGAAACCACCAGAAAAAAGAATGTACCTGCATTGCGCCAACAATTAGTCACATTTACTACACTCATCATGTGAGCATAGCATACCTCTACTGCTGTAACCAGAAAACAGGCATTACATACAAAAATCTCAAACTCAAAGATAAATATAAAACCATGAATAGTAAGTAAGCAGTTACAAGAGAAACAGTAATTCTCCTTCCACACTCGAACAGAACCCTGATCAAAGGAAACATCGACTGGGCTATTGTCTTTAATTCTGATGCCTTTAGGTGAATGCTGAAGAGCACTGCCTCAGTACAAGTGTAGCAGGTTGTAAGAAAAGTGACTAATTAAGTACAGTAGAAATGACTGCTAGAATCAAAAATAATAAAACAAACACAAAGAAATAGCATTAAGGCTGACTGGCAAAATTTTCTCAGAAACAAGATTAAGAACCAACTATTTTATGTTCAGCCAAGTTTTGCTAAAACTGCAGGAGTAACACAGAAGAGCAGCAGATGGAGAGAATACCCATGAGGAGGGCTAGAAAGAAGAGAAGGGGAGGTGTGTTTTCCTTTTTGGAGCCTGCATGGGTGTGGAAACTACCACCTACAGAATCTTCTTCCCAGCATATATCTGAAAAATGCCTCACTTGACATGGGCGGATTAACTAACAACCAGAGCTGGAGCAGCCTTAAGGTGAAGTTTTTGAAGTTTCAGTCAGACTAAAGATTGCATAGACCACTGTTATTCCCGATTGGCCTGGACAAGAGCTGCTGCCTCCATGTAACTCCTTCTCCATTTCTCTTCTCGTGATGGACATCTGCTCCCTGCAGAGTGTGCTACAGGACACCAGTCCTGCTGGGGTACTTCTCCACCACCCTCCACGCACATCGATGTCTTCTGTGTGACGACTAGAGTGTGTGTTCCACTTGAAACTGTATTTTCTAAAATGTATTTTTGGATATAGACCTAGTAGGAAATTTTGGCTTAAAGGTCTTCATTTTTTTTTTCTTAGTTTTAACTATGAGGTAATGAAATTGAATTCACTTCCATTAAACTCGGCGATTAAGTTAATGTTATATGTCTATCCATTCCTTTGTTATGCTGGAGCTGTAGGTTAACTGAAAACTGGGAGGGTCCTAGTAGATAATAGTACGTCTTTCCTCCATTCGTGGTAATGGGCTGCCCATCTCATGTCTTAAAGATGCTTATAATCTGTGAATGAAAATAAGACAGAGAAACAAGAGAGAGAGAGAGAGAAAGAAAGAGATTCAAATTTACCAAATCTCTGAAAGAATTATTAAAGGACATACCCCACAAAATAAAATAAAATGTGAAAATCAGACCCAAGGAGAACCCATGAAATAAAGGAAATAGTATTAAACAGACCAGGAAAACTAATAATGCTAAAAAGATGAATGTGACATCATTATCAAGAAATAAATAATATTCCACAAGAAAACCCACCCTACTTAAGGGGTCCTTACAGCCTTATTTGGCTGATTATTTTGCTCAGTGGAAGATGTACTTGTGATTCCCATTCAGTTTACTTCTATATTTTCACTTTAACCTTGTTAATAAATAAATCTACCAGATACCCATCCGTTTTAGTTTTTTCAAGTTTTTAAAGTTATAAACAAAATTTTGATGTATTCTCGATCTATTTAAGTTGGGGTATTTATGTAGAATTTATATTTTAAAATCTGTTTATTAGGTGAGAGATATGTGTTCATGGTTATGTATGTGCAGGGATTTTGAAGATGCAGCTGGGTTCCTCTAACCAAATGCAACTCTGAGCATAGTGTATTTTAGCCTTTTTCCACTGTCTATCTTCTTTCATGTTCTTTTTATAAGAAAGGAATGTCATTTTAAAACAAAGAGGAAGAGTATGTCCCAAAGTCATTTTCAAAAACATAAGAATGCTTTTGTTTGTGTGTTTAATTAGGATAATGAGCAACAAAGTTGACACTTTTGGTAACATAAAACACTTAAAAGTGTTTTTATAAACTACTATATAATAAAATTTTCAATTAAAACATAGAGAATGAGAGAAAATATTGATAATAATTATGAAGACAACATTAATTAACATGAATATATGAAGAGCTAATATGAATTAGTAAGAAAATATCTAAAGATGGATCATGGAAAGTCATTTTACAAAAGAAGAAAGACACGTGGCAAATAAACTTAAAAAAAAAAAAGTCTAAATAATGCCTAAAGTCTGATAACGTCTAGATTTCAGTACAGTGATGATAAACAGCCACACACATACACAACTGATTAGGGGATGAGTTTTTAAATGTTTTGGAGTAGAATCTGTATATAATATGGAAATGATAAAAAGTTAGAATTACTCTTTATAATAAAAAATAATCATCCAAAAGAGTTAGGTACATATATGCTTAGTGATCTGAAATATATTTGCTATATATTGCTCAAAGGGAGAAAAGTCTTCTGAACCCTAAGAAGAGCATGTTTACATTATTAGTACTATTTTCTATGTATGTGTGTAGTAGTTATAGATTAATATAGATAGATTTATTTAGATATGAAAAATAGTTGTTTATGTAGAAAAATGTTAACTGTAGATGTCTCTGACCATTAAATTAAGGAGCAAACATGCTGAGGAACAGATTTTTTAAAAATTATTATTTTATACATTATAAGAACTTATAATTTTAACATTTATGTAATCTATTTTCATTGTATTATTCTATTATAAATTTATATTTAAAATGTAAATTAGTTCTTAAAATACATATCAGATTTTATGGCTCATAATAAAATTACAACATTTTATGTTTTTTCTGCCTTTTCACTTATAACAAAAGATAAAGTTTTGCATGGTGATTATATATTCTGGCTCATATAACAATGTAGATGTTTAGAGAAAAAAAGTTATTTCAAGGACAAAGGAATAATCAAAGAAAGAAAAAGAGGTAGGTTTGATTGACAAATTCAAACTCTACTGAGAGAACATTTTCTTTAGAAGAAAATTAAGTTCAGGGGTTTGTTACTTTACTTCAGGCAATAGAACTTAAATTTAGAATGCTAAAATCTATACAACCTAGAGGAAAATACATATAAACCTTGTTTAAGTCAGGTACTAGCCTATGAATCTTGCAATAAGAAGAAAGTTTAAAATAAAAGATAACTTGAGTTGTAAATATAGCTCTTTGATAAAATAAACCATATGCATGAATACATACATTTTTCAAACATATTTCCAGTTACTTTATATAATAGCATTTGAAAAAAATAAACACAAATCAAAAAAGAAAAACAAGGCAGAATTTTGGCCAGATTAATTTTCATCAGTTCAAAGAATCTATACACTTTATAATTTAAGTAGAATAATTAAATTAGTTTGTTTAAAAGACTGCCTTCCAGTATTTTAAGGTTGAGTGTGTTTGAACTTCCTAAATCACTGAAAATATAATTTCTTGTAAGATATTTATTATAAAAAGCCAACTTGTTATAGGATTCCTTTAGGTGAAGAGAAGCCAAATATATAACCAGCATATAAATGTTGGTATCACGTAGTCCTATGTTAAAAGAATTAACCACAACTTTATAGAAATGTCTTTTTATGTTTTAGAGAACAAAGTTTAATTACTGCTTCTTGTTTGAATGCCTTCCAGAAATAAATTTAATTCTTTGAGATTGACTCTAGTTTATTTCTTTTCTTATCTTTCATATAAAAACGTACTAGATTGATAAACTTACTTGACTACAAGGGAGGATGGGAGGGAGGGAAAGAGAGAGAAGGAAGAAAAAGAGAAAGAGAAGACGAATTTTGTTAAAGCAAATAATTGAATATCTGAACATAATTTTAATGAATAATTTATCAGGTAAATCACGTCCAACACCTCTCCTCATTTGTATCAGTTCGAAATTGTTTAAATTTAGCTTTTCTTTTTCTAGTATTGTAGCTTTGATTGGTCTTTGTAATCCCACCTTTATTTCTCATTCTGGTCCCTGACCTTCCGGATCGTTTTCAGAGTCATCCAGAGTCTGAGAGTGTCTGTCACACTGCCCAAACTGTGAGTGCACTTTTCTCTGTCAGTCTTTTGCTGGGAGGATTTTGATGCCAATATTATGCTGTTGTAACTTTCCATTTTTATTTTGAGTAATTCTCATAGTCGTTTTAACATACCTTGCTGCCATAACTTGTCATCACATTCTTTATTCCTTTATTGCCTTTTTCTTAACCGAACCTTCATTTTCTCCAAAGCTCTCATCAAACATCTTTTACTTGCTCCAGAATAACATACACACATATGTAAATGTATTATACATTAATAATTACAAAGAAATTACAATTCTAAATTCTTAAATTATTAAGCTAATCCTTATTATTACTTCATTGTAGGTATCAGTCTCTCACAGAAGATATCTGGTTTTATATTTTAAGATAATGGTTTTAGCAATGAAAAAGTACTACAATTTTGTTTATGCTTATCTCCAATTATATTTATAGCCTATATAAATAATGTCTGCCACTAGTTTTTATGTCATCAATTTTTTTTTGTTTTTATTTTGAAATAAATCCAGATATACAAAAACAACAAAGAATTTCAATATATTCTTCATTCAGTTTCTTTAAAATTTGATGGCATATAACCAAGTCTAAACACCTGAAAATTAAATTAACAAAATACTAATAACTAATCAATCAATCTTATTCAAATTGATTTAATCATCAAACTAATTTTCTTTTCCTAGTCCAGAATATGGCTTAGGGTCAAATAACACATTTAGTTGTCATGTCTTCCTAGTGTCTTCCAACACAGTACCTCATTGTTTCTTTCCTTTTTATGACCTGAAAACTTTTGAAGAGTATTGGCCACTTATTTTGTAGAATGTCCTTTAGTGAATGTGTATGTTGTGCTTTTTCTGATTGTGTTAGGCATTTTTAGTAAGAATACAACAAAAATAACGGTATACCACTATAGGTGGATAATGTTAATATGAGTAATTACTAGTCATATGAACTTTGTATGCTTGGTTAAATTGATAAATGGCAGGTTTCTCAACTGTAAAGTTATGCTTTCCCCTTTATAATTAGTAAGTATTACATGGCAATAAACTTTGAAATTTAATAATCATACTTTTTTTACATTCTCATGCTAATTTTGGCAAATATTGGTCTCAATTTTTTTTTTTTTATTAACTAATTTATTTTGGTCACAGATGTTTCTCCTTTTTCCCCCGTAGAAATGCCCCCCCCCCCCGCATTGTTGTTTATGTTCACTGGTTATGCATATATACATATAAGTTCTTTGGTTTATCTCTTCCCTCCTCTCCCCTCCTCTGAGGTTTGTCAGTCTGACCCCTACTTCTTTCTATGTCTCTGGGTCTATTTGTTCATCAGCTTATTTTGTTCATTATATTCCACAAATAAGTGTGATCATATGGTATTTGTCTTTCTCAGAATGGCTTATTTCACTGAGCATAATACTCTCCACATCTCTCCATGTCATCTCAAAGGACGAGAAATCTTTCTTTCTTACAGTTGCATAGTATCATAGTATTCCAGTATTCCGTTGTGTATATGTAGCAAAGCTTTTTTTTTTTTTTGGTATGTGCCCCTAGCGGGAACCGAACCCAGGACTCACTGGTCCACAGGTCGATGCTCCAACCGTTGAACCAAACCAGCCAGGGCTGTACCACAGCTTTTTTATCCACTCATCTATTGATAGACACTTGGGCTGTTTCCAGATCTTAGCAACTGTAAATAGTGCTGCTATGAACATAGGGGTACAGACAGCCTCTTTAATATATGGTGTTGGGAAAATTGGACAGCTACATGCAAAAAAATGAAACTAGACCACCAACTTATACCATATACAAGAATAAATTCAAAATAGATAAAAGACTTAAATGTGACTAGTGAATCTATAAAAATCCTGGAAGAAAATCTAAACAACAACATTTCAGACATCACAAGCAGCAGAATTTTCAGATACAATGCCTAAGGCAAGAGAAACAAAGAAAAAAATGAACACATGGGACTACATCAAACTAAAAAGCTTCTGCACAGCAAAAGAAACAACCATCAAAATGGAAAGGGAACCCACTATGTGGGAGAATATAATTGCCAAAGATACATCAGAAGAGGGGTTAATTTCCAAAATATATAGAGTACTTATACAACTCAACAAAAAGAAGACCATGAATCCAAATAAAAAATAGGCAAAGAACCTCATTTTTTTTTTTTTTTTTTATTGCTTTCATTTTGCTTGGATACATTGGGATATTTAGCTGTGTACATTTGTATTATGTGATAATAAACCCAATAGATTAGAGCAATATGTCCAAAGTACATGAGATGAAAGATATGCTTTATGATTTTAGACAACTGCTAAGTACAAGGCTTCTCAGGACATTTTAAAATTCTACTTAAGCCCTGGCCGGTTTGGCTCAGCAGTTAGAATGTTGGCCTGCAGTCCAGAGAGACCCAGGTTCGGTTCCCGCTAAGGGCATGTACCTCGGTTACAGTTTGTCCCCGGTCCTGGTTGGGTTGTGCGGGTGGCAGCCACTCAATGTGACCCTTTCACGTCGATGTTTCTCTCTCTCTCTCTACCTCCCACTCTATCTGAACAAAAAACGAAAAAATATCCTCGGGTGAGGATAAAGAAAATAATAATAAAAATAAATAAAATAAAATAAAATCCTGCTTAAAATAGACAATAAAGAATCTTGATGAGTATGGGAATTGAAAGTTAGTACCCATTTGATATAGAAAAAAAATAGATTACTATATTATTTTTACTACCTCATGGAACATTAACAAAACTGAATCACCCTATAAAGAGAATCATAATTTGAAAATGTCTATGGAAAATACGGTGTTCAGTAGTTTTTATTACAGGAACCTTTAATTTCTAATAATGAATATAGAAATTTAGCAAAGAAAAAGATGCCAAATTTTGCATATACTTCAGCAGTATTAGAAAAATAAAAAAGGTTTTAAATTGATCTGAAATCCTAAGATCTGGATTTATGTTTTAGGGCCATGATCACACATTAAAGACGGATGCCAATATAACTGAAACTCAGCAGAACAGCTGAAAATGACCCAACACACATTTGCCCTTAGTGATAATAGTATCCTTTTAGAGAGCAATTCTAATTGCATATTTTAACATTTCTCATATTCATGAAAAGCTATGCCAGCATACAATTCAATCACTTTGATTACCATTCTTCTTTTTTTTTTTTTTTCATCTATATTCCATCTTATTGACAGCAACTAAGAAAGTGAAAGCATCCTTGGATTCTTTATGATTATTAGACACACAACCCATCTTTTTCCCTTTTACTCCACACTGAAGAAATCAAATGGAGCTATTTCTTGAGCTACCTAAGACTAGGAGAATAAAGGAAGCCCAGGCAGTGTATGTTTTTTTAGAAATTATTTATATCTAGTTTTCAAACCCAAAGAACTTTCAGCATCTCATTTCAAGTCAATGGCATGAAGCAACAGCATAAAGGATGTACTTTTGGGTAAGTTGTGTTCCATTGCACAGTTTTATCACTCAGGCAAGTACGTACCTACTCTGCCTACGTAGAGAACTGGTTGTGGGCTATACTCCTGATACTGCACTTTCTCTATAAAGGGTCAGATCTTAACACTTAATGATGTGAAGTAAGTTCATCTATTCTGCAAGAAAGAAAACATCATAGAAACAAAGATGAAAAAGAAGGTTGCATATGGATCATAATTAAGACGGGTTAGAGTAAGGTTAGCTATACCCATTTGATAATGGAAATTAACTATGTTATTTTAACATAATGTGGTATCTTTAAAAAGTAATTTTATAGGTTATTTCCTTCAAATATATATTTCTATAATTTTGCAGTTGGTTGAATAGTGTTCCCACAAAATTCATGCCTATCCAGAACCTGAGAAGGTGACCTTATTTGGAAATTGATTCTTTGCAGATATAACTAGTTAAGGATTTTGAGAGGAAATCATCTTGGATTTAGGAAGGGCCCTAAATCCCATGTGGTGTCCTTATAAGAATAATAAAGTGCACAAAAAGACTCACAGCAAGACAATTTGAAGATGGAGGTAGAGATTGAAGTTATGCTGCTACAGAGACTAAGAAAAAGAATTCCTGGGATCACCAGAGGTTGGAGAAGCCAAGATTCTTCCCTAGAACATTCAGAGGGAGCATGAGACTGCTGATATCTTGATTTTGGACATAGTCTCCAGAACTGTGAAATAATACACTTATTTTATTTTAGGCCACCCAGGTTGCGGTACTTTGTTACAGCAGCCTTAGGAAATTGCTACAAGGTTTGGTACTAAATGCGGGGTGCTGCTGCAATGAACATCCATAAATGTTGACCTGACTTTGTAATTGGGCAATCAATAGGCAGAAACTAGATGAACTTTGAGGCACTTAAGAGAAAGAGTCTAGATTGCTAAAGGTGATATCGGTGAGGACTCGTGAGGAGAACAGTAAAGAATGCTTCCATTATCTTAGAAAATACATATAGCATCATGAACAAAATGTTGATAGAAATTTAAAGGTGGTTCTGGTAAGATCATTAATTACTTCAATTTAATTGCCAAAATGATGTATAAAGGCCAAGTCTATGGTGGCTGATAAAGGCCATAATATATCTATCATATTAAAATATAGAAAATAAAATTATTGAGATTTAGTTTTAGGCTTTATTCGATCAAAGATGAATGGTAAATTAGGTAAATCATCCATTAAAAGTTATTTCTGAGATTTTTAAAATTTTACTTTTTCATAAACAGAGGATTTGTTAGTGTAAATTTTATGTAATTGATAAACCTTCATCATAAACTGTCAAGATGTCTACTTTTTTCTCCAGCACACTATACAATTAGGAGGCTGAAGAAATTATTTGAGAGATAGCTATCTAATGGAGAATGTGACTTGAAGTTAATTTGTAATATTCTCACATGGTTTGTCATACCATAGTACAAATATACCTGTACTCTTAAACTATGACAAATATTCTTGAACATGGAATTCACAATAAACCTTTTCCAAATGTAGGTATAGAATATATCACAAACTTCATACACTAAAGATTATATTTCTACAATTTCTCAACTTTATTATTTATTGCCTAGGAAGAAATTCTAAAAGTGTAAGAAAACATAAAGTATATAGGCAGTATTTGTCAAAATCAATAATATAGGGAGAGAGTCTTCTTTTTAAATCTTTACCCTTGAGGGTATTACAGATGTCCTACGTTTCCTCTCCCTCTGCCCTCCCCCTTCTGGTTCCCACCCCACCTAGGCCATCACCACCTTACTGTCTATGTACATGGGTAATGCATATACGCATATAGATTCTTTAGTCAATCTCTTCCCGTGCCTCTTTTCCCTCTGAGATTCATCAGCCTGTTCCGTGCTTCCATGCCTCTGCTTCTATTTTATTCATCAGTTTATTTGTTTACTAGATTCCACATATAAGTGAGATCATGTGATACTTGTCTTTTTCTGACTGGCTTATTTTGCTTAACATAATGCTCTCCAGGTCCCTCCAGATCTTCTCAAGGGCAGGAGATCTTTTTTTCTTACAGCTGCACAGTAGTCCATTGTGTATATGTACCACAAGTTTTTTATCTACTCATCTATTGATGGGCACTTGGGTTGTTTCCAGATTTTGGCTATTGTGAATAGCACTGCTATGAACATAAGGGTACATGCATTCTTTCCAATTGATGTATTGGGATTCTTAGGATATATTCCTAGGAGTGGGATCACTGTGTCAAATGGCAGTTGCGTTTTTAATTTTTTGAGAAAGTTCCATACTGTTTTCCACAGTGGCTGTACCAGTCTGCAATCCCACCAGCAGTGTACTAAGGTTGCCTTTTCTCCACATCCTCACCAGCACTTGCTGTTTGTTGTTGATTTATTGATGGCAGCCATTCTAGCAGGTGTGAGGTGATACCTCATTGTGGTTTAATTTGCATCTCGCTGATAAATAGTGACTTTGAGCATTTTTTATATGCCTCTTGGCCATTTGTATGTCCTGTTTGGAGAAGTGTCTATTCAAGTCCTTTACTCATTTTTTTTAATTGGATTGTTTGTCTTCCTTTTATTGGATTGCATGAGTATTTTATATATTTTGGAAATTAACCCTTTATCAGATGTATCATTGGAAAATATGTTCTCCCATATAGTGGGTTCCCTCTTCATTTTGATTCTGTGCAGAAGTATTTTAGTTTGATGTA
Organism: Molossus molossus; assembly: GCF_014108415.1. NCBI lineage: Eukaryota > Metazoa > Chordata > Mammalia > Chiroptera > Molossidae > Molossus > Molossus molossus. The sequence continues at coordinate 21,626,988 of NW_023425366.1, read as the reverse complement.
GTCCCATTTGTTTATTGTTTTCTTTGTTTCTCTTGCCCTAGGCTATGTATCTATAAAAATTCTGCTATGTGAGATGTCTGAAATTTTGCTGCCTATGTTTTTTTCTAGAATTTTTATGGTTTTATGACTTACATTTAAATATTTTATCCATTTTGAGTTCATTTGTTTGTATGGTGTAAGCTAGTGGTCAAACTAATTTTTTTTGCATGTAAGCATAACATATATAGGCAATATTTGTCAAAATAAATACTGGAGGGAGAGATTATATATCATATTAGGTTTGGATTAACCTACATTTATTGTAATTTCTTCTTAAATTGAACAATCGTAAGAATAATATGCTCTCAAAATACATGTATCACGTATTCAACTATTCCTGCAGTTAATTGTCATTTAGATTTACTAAATCATTTGCTCTCATTTCTTTCTTGTATTTTCCTTTTGGTGAAGTACATGTTTAACCCTTCTTTCTGAGTGGATCTAGAGATTGTTAAGTATCTGTTTTTGTTTTTTAATATATCTCAGATATCTTTACTTTACCATTACTCTGGAATGTTAGCTTAGTTGTCTTTAGATTTCCTGTTGGACAATCTTTACCTTACTATTTTGAATATATCACCCTACTGATCTTTGCCACTTACTGTTCTGGATTAGAATCTGTTGATTGTCATTCCATCATAGATAATCTGTATGTATGTTTTATAGTTTAGCATTTTCCTGTTTTGGTTTTGGTATTGCTTTATTCTAGAATTTTATTTATCTAAGTATATTCATTTATAGATACAAATTTTAATGTAAAGATAGACAAATTTAAAAAGCTAGTGCTTATTGCTAGATTCTCACCAAAACCTGTTTTATTTTCTTCAATGATACATTATGCAACACATTATCCATACTAAACATTAAATACAGCCATGTGACTAATATAATCAATCATGAATGAAAATACATGCACAACTTTGAGACCTTGGCCATCAAACCTTACCACATTAATCACTTTACTATGTCCCCTTCTGTCAGCTTAACAGATAAACATTGTGAATTTCAAGCTATGTGTTGAATATGGCAAAGCCCCAGGATAAAAAGATACTTAATTGCTGAATCGCCATTAGGAGGTAGTGATACACAGGAAAGCAAACCTGTTTTGAATATTATGGACCAGAGAAACAAACCTTTGTTTTGTCCATTTTTCTGTTTAGAGCATTGACTAACATTACTAAGGACAGTTCTTTCCAACAGTGAATTGCATTTATTTACTGATCAAGAAAGGTATTTTCTCAAATGTACTTGTCTCACAAGTTGCCTGGAAGTTGCCATTGAACAAGTTTATCAATCTATAAAATCAAAATGTTTAAATGTAAAAATATTTTAAAAATTAAAAAGCATATTAGTGGTGATAATTATAGACACTACACTATGACTCATTATTTTTATTGTAATCTTTTTTAATCTCAATAAGAGGATATGTAACAAATAGTAACATCCATTATATCACTAATGCATGTACTGTATGGTGATTTATCTGTTAATATCACTGTTAGTGTTTCCAGCAAGACAATGTCTTCTTGAAGAAAAGATTTCAGACAAGAGAGAAAGTGCAGCAAAGCCAGCAAGAATGTATTGGCCGCAGCAAAAACACACTCAGGATAGTGAAATAGGAAGGGCGTAGAAGAAGCAACAGGAGAGCCCAGGCTGGGCTACTGTGGCTCACTGGGAAGTCAGAGAAAAGAGGGCCTTGGAGACAGATTCAGGGGTTTTTCCCAGGAGGAGCTGCTGCTGCCCAGTGCTCCCCCGGCTGCAGGTCTCCTGGGGTCCCTCAGGGGAAGAAGAGGGAAAGGGAATGGTGTGGGTGTGCTCCTCTGGGGGAGAGCTCAGGCTGGGTCCTTTGTGTTGAGGGTATTTATCTCTCGCAGGTTAAGGAGGGAAAGAATGAGGAGAGGAGCAGAAGTAATGTAACTTCATCCATAAAGGAAGAAAAATCTCTTTCAGCATTACAAAAGGTGACCACTCTGTTATTGGGGAAATTGGGGTATCATCTTCCTCACTGAGTGCTGGAGTAGGGTTCTTACGATAATTCAAGAAAACGGATTTTCTGAAACTCATACAGGAGAATGAGTGATTTTTATCTGCATGGAATTACATCCCTGGGTTTCCAAAGTCCCATTTCCTTTTATCCGGTCCTGGAAGAAGTGTAGCTGGGGATTCAGTAGAGCTAAAAGCAAAGCCAGTGTCCTGAGTTTCCATTCCATGTTGCAGCCAGGCCCAGTTCAGCATCAGACTAGTTGCAGTCCATTAGTCTATTATGTGTGGGGACCACATGGCTGTGGGCCATGTAGGCAAAGGTAGGGGAGCAGGAGCATGAGGGCCCCAAAAGCCAAGTCATCAACCAAGAGCACAAGAAAACCAAGAGCCCAAGAGAGCTAACTCCTTTGTTTAGGGGATTAAATATCTCAAATCTTCCCACCCCTACTCTGGCCAATGACCTGTTCCCAGCAAGCACCTCTGCTAGTCCCTCCATCTTGACTGGGTATGTGTCTCTCTCCCACCCTGTCCAGTCCCTTCCCCCAGCCATCTGCTGGGAATGGACCAGTGGCTCCCTGGGGAGGTAAAGCTTTAGTTTCCTGGCGAAGCTGCCCAAATGACATGCCTAGAATATTTGACTTTCTCTTCGTTCCTTGCTGTTATTAATACCTAGATTAATTTCAACAGTATCACACCACCTATTAAAAGGGAAAAAAAATTTTAAATGCAATAAATGTAGAACATTTAGGATGCAGCTTGTTCTGTTAAAAAAAAAAAAACGTATTACCAAGTCAAAAGAAGAGGTTTTTTTTGTTTGTTTGTTTTGTTTTTAATCCTCACCCGAGGATATTTTTCCATTTTTTGTACAGATAGAGTGGGAGGGAGAGAGGGGAAGGGAGAGAGAGAGAGAAACATCGACGTGAAGGGACACATCGAGTGGCTGCCACCCGCACAACAAAACCAGGGCCGGGGACAAACTGCAACCGAAGTACGTGCCCTTAGTGGGAACCGAACCCGGGTCTCTCCGGACCGCAGGCCGACGCTCTAACCGCTGAGCCAAACTGGCCAGGGCAAAAGAAGAGGTTTTTATCAAATGCTTTAAGATGTTAAAATAAAACCATTATTTTAAATAGTAAAATCATTAACAGTGAATCTCAGGGACATTGTCTCTAAAATAAATGAAAATAAAACTTTTGTGGAAAAATAAAACTGATACAAATTTGGGTACATTTCCTAAAACTAGTAAGTTTAACATTAGAATATAAAATGGGTTGAAAATAAGCTTATTTATAATAGCAACCATGAAAAGGAAAAGAGATACATTTATTGTAGGCTTACAGGATTAATCTAAAAATAAATGTGTGGGACCTATATTAATAAAATAATAAAAACAACAAAAACCTCTATTAAAAGAAATGAAATGAAAACATATTTCATGTCCCTATCTGGAAAGCCCAAAATAAAAACATACCTTCTCACAAATTAATGCAATTTAACAAGTTTTGACAAAAATTATAGTAAGATTTAATCAAATAAATTTCACTTGGATTAAATATGTTGTTATAAATAGCCTAGGAGATCTTGGCAAAAACAATGGAAAAAGGCTTGCAAGCAATTCACAAAAAATATTATAAAACTACATAAATTAAAGCAGCTTGAGACTAACAGATATAGACGAGGTTAAAATCACCAGAAACAAAAGGATATATACTGAAACCAATTGGAAAAGAAAAGATCTTTACACACGCGTGCACACACAGTGGTTATCTCATTAACTAGACATGGTAAAACTGAAATCCCTCCTGGTGCCCACACTGGCATGAATTCCAGATGAACTGGATAGCATTACAACCCGCTTCCATGACTTCTTCAGCCACATAACAGAACTATCTGAAATCAGGAAAAAAACATGATAACCTTAAATCTGGAAAAAATTGTCAATGTATCCTTAGAGAAGGCATTAAAATAATCATTTAAACTTCAAAAGTAAGGATAAAAGTACATTGCCAAATGCACACATATTTCTTAGGTTTAAAGAAAATGTAAGAAAAGTTCTTTCAGGTGCTAGCTATTACTGGTGCTGCTAGTGTCCAAACCCACCCCATTCTCAGAGTTCTAGGATGAAATATTGGGATTCCCACACTATTTCTAATGTACCAGTTGAAAATTTTGAGAAGCACTGACAAAGATCAAAATTACTTGTGGGGTGGATAAGATTCAGCTTATCATACAAAGCAAAACATATGACAAGATAAATGATTGATATATTTGACTTCATAAAAATTAAAGACAACTGAATATCAACATCACTTAGAACAAATAAAACAAGTAGCATTCTGGAGGGAAAATTAAACTAATTTTAATAAAAAATAAAAGTAAGAAACAGAACAAGACTCTTTGGGAAAAAACAGTATTTCAAATTATTTCTGAACAAGAGAAATATTTTAAAAATTAATGTGCAAAGAAAAAAGCACAGTTAGACAATTTATATATGTTTTCAATCAAATTAGTAAAACATTTTAATTGCAATACTAAATATTTTCATATATGCGAGATGATGAAGTGAAAATGTATAAAGCGTTTTATAAAAATTGTACTATATTCTGCCCTGGCCGGTTTGGCTCAGCGGTTAGAGCGTCGGCCTGCGGTCCGGAGAGACCCGGGTTCGGTTCCCACCAAGGGCACGTACTTCGGTTGCAGTTTGTCCCCGGCCCTGGTTGGTCGTGTGGGTGGCAGCCACTCGATGTGTCCCTTCACGTCGATGTTTCTCTCTCTCTCTCCTTCCTCTCTCTCCCTCCCACTCTATCTGTACAAAAAATGGAAAATATCCTTGGGTGAGGATAAAAAAAAAAAAATTGTACTATATTCTATTAAGATTAAATTTATTATATCAACTGAGCAATAACTGCCATTCATGAAGAAATTGATGAGAAATAGAGTTCACTAAGTTCATTGAAGTGACATTCTAACTTCTAAATAAATTAGTCTAAATACCTTATATTTGGCTATGAGGTCAATACAAAGTCTACAACTACATAATACTGCCACTTGCAGTAATTAGAAATTATTTAATACAGTAAATAATATTTGGCCAATGTTTAGTATAATACTAAGTCAGAATGGTAGTGAAATAGTACATATTGATATCAATATGTAAAATACTACATATTTATATAGTGGTTTATAAAGTAGTAGTTTATATCATGACACAGATACATGCATAGATAGAAATAAAGTATAATCACATACTGATACAAGAAGAAGTAATACAACCTTTTAAAATATACATATCTTGCCTGTCTGGTGTGGCTCAGTGGATTGAGCGACGTCTCGTGGACCGAGAGGTCTTGGTTCGATTCCGAGATCAGGGCACATGCCCAGGTTGCAGCTCGATCCCCAATGGGGGGCTTGCTGGAGGGAGCCAATCAATGTTTCTCTCTCACATCAATGTGTTTATCGCTCTCTCTAAAAATCAACAATAACATATTTTAAAATATACATATCTCAATCCATGCCAAGTCTTAAATTAGTTTGATTATTTTGTTTAGTATCCACTCTTAAGGTTTTTATTTATAATTATATATATATATATATAATTTTTTTTTTTTTTGAGAGGTACCTAAATTAGTCAAACACAAATAGAATGATAGTTGCCAGGAGCAAGAAGAGGGGAAAATGGCGATTCAGCACAGTGGGTGAAAGTTCTAGCTCGCATGGTAAGTTCTAGAGTTCTGCTCTGCAGTCTTGTGCTTCTAGTGAACAGTACCACACTGCACACTTAGAGTTTGTTTGCAGGGTAGATCTCGCGTTATTCATATTTTACAATAACAAAAAACAGCTTAAAATGAAAAATTAAGCTGTATTAAGACTCCACCTAGAAAGAACATCTCTGGGCCATTAGCTTAGTCTTATTCAGCAAAAGTGCTTTCTTGCCATTGTCTCCATTTCAGTTAATTATTTCAGTTAGATTTATTTAACGTGCATTTATTTGTTTTCATTGAATTCCTCAGAATCACCTTCAAATTTTTATTCTCACTACCAATTAGTCATTAGTAGGCTTTCCTGATTCATATAACAGAAGAATTGTGGTTGATCGTTCTAATTGTTTGAGCCTAAAAGTGGTTCTCATTATTATTTCTTTTCTACCATTCAATTGAAATTTTCATATAGTTTCACTGAAACTTGAAATGAAATATAGTGTTCCTTTTGCTGTGCCAATACAAATGTTTTAACTATTTTTTAGTAGACAAACTGCTTAAATTGTTGTTTTTTAGAGAAACATAATAATTATTCAAAATGGACGTTGCTCTCTAAATAAATTGATGAGCATGATATCCACAGAAGTTTCTTAAAATTTATACTTTTGTATTTTTGTTAAGTTTAAATGTGATAATATTATTTAAAAGGGGTATAGTAACTCATTTAGTGTGCATAATTTTATTTAAATAAATGGCATTTTTGCTGAACTAAGAATTAGAAAAATTTAAAAAATATTAACCCATTAATATATCATTAATAATGTTATAAATATTTATAATGTGTATTTATCTTTAGTAAGCTCAAATTATTCTGAAGATAATTCTATTTTTTTCTATTTAATAATAGAATATTGCTTACTAAAATACAATGGGAACATGGTTTAGTTACTAAATTTTACATTGAAATCAATGTTTAATAATATATTTCAGGGACAGAAATAAACATATATTTTTCAGTTTTAATAGTATTAAAATAATGCATTAATATACACATGTTCATAACACAACAGAACAAACACTTGATTTTTATTGGCAAGATTTTACCACAAAAATATTATCCCTGCATTTTTAATTTTTAAGAAATTAATATTATTATAATCTCCATATAAACATATACACATTTTAAGTATGAACTCTGGTGAAATATATAAAACAGATTTAACTTTGGAACTACCATCTTAATAACTATTATAAAATATTTCTGTTACCCCATAAGGTTTATCTGTGTGTGTTTTTTTTTTTTTTTTTTTAATTATCTTTATCCCTTACACCCTATTCTTCAGCCTGAGGTAACCACCGTCCTACTTTCTGTGATTAAAGATTAGTTTTGCCTCTCTAAAATTCAAACAAGTAAAATTATAGAGGTTATATTCTTATACTGGCTTCTTTCACTCAGGAGGCTGTTTATGAGATTCATCTTTGTTTTCATGTTTAATAACAGTTCATTCCTTTATATTAGTAAGTATTCCTATATATACATCACAATGTTTATTCATTCACTTGATATATTTTTGCATTGTAGTTTCTAGTTGGAAGTTTTTATAAATAAAACCAATATGAACATTTGTGTACAAGTCACTCTCTATATATCAGTTTACATTTCTCTTGGTGAATACCTACAAGTGAAACACTTCATTAGGTGGGCAATGTATATTTAAGTTTATAAATGTCCAAATGATTTCACACTCTCACTAGCAATGCATGAGATAATAAGTTAATCTACATCCTTATCAATACTTGACAAGTCTTGATTTTAACCATTCTGGTGGTTGTGTAATGTTATCTCATTGTCGCTGCAATTTGCATTTTCTTGATGACTGTTAATGTTGTGTCTCTTCATATGTTCATTTACCTTTGTGCAAGTGTGTGCTCAGATATTTGCCCCTTTTCTACTGGAATGTGAACAGTCTTGATGTTGTAGAGGTCATAACGAGTGCACACCCAAGTCATTTGTCTAATAATCTTTGTCAACTATTTTCTCTCCATGTAAGGATTACTTTTTACTTTAAAAGGTGTCTTATAGAGAATGAGTAATAAAGTTAGATAAATTGTATCATACTTTTGAACACTTAATGCTTTTTGTGCCTGATCTACCAAATATTTGCCTAACCTAACCTCACAAAAATGTTTTTCTGAATTTTTTTCCCACAAATATATTTCTTATATTTTCCTATATTCTTCCTATCTCTCCTATATTTTGGTCTTTGTATTTCACATCATGGATATTTATTTCTATTCTTACATGAATACCACTTTATATAGTTAGTGTAGCTTAACAGGAAGTCTTAAAATCAAACACTGTAAGTCCTCCGATTTATTTTTCAAAATTGTTTTAGGTATTCTAGATCCTTCATACTTAACTCTAAATTTTAGGTTAGTGTCAACTTCTCCAATAAAAATCCTGTTGAGTTTTTCCTTAGAAATTCATTGAATCTATGTAAATTCACTTGAAAAGAATTGATATCTTAACAAGGTTGAGGTTTGTAATTCTTTTTTATTTTCTTAGCAGTATTTCTTATTTTCTTTTAAAGATTTTATTTTTTATTTTATTTTTTACTTAATTTATTTATTCTTGTTACATATGTTTCTTCTTTTCCCCCAATGATTCCCCCTCCCCCTCCCTCCCTTCCCTGTCCCCAGCTTTGTTGTCCAGGTCTATTGTTCATGCATACATGCATATAAATTCTGTATTTTATCCCTCCCCCCCCCACCACCTCTTCTGGGGATTGTCAGTCTGTACCCCACTTCCACGTCTCTGGGACTATCCCATTCCTCAGACTGTTATGTTCATTATATTCCACAAATAAGTGAGATGATATACTTGTCTGTCTCTGTTTGGCATGTTTTGCTTAGGATAATACTTTCCAGGTCCCTCCATATCGTCTCGAAGGATAAGAGATCTTTCTTTCTTACCGCTGCATAGTACTCCATTGTGTATATGTACCACTGCTTTTTTATCCATTCGTCTACTGGTGGACACATGGGCTGTTTCCAGATCTTAGCTATTGTAAATGGTGCTGATACAAACATGGGGGTACATATATTTTTTCTGATTGGTGTTTCAGGCTTCTTAGGGTATATTCCTAGAAGTGGAATCACTGGGTCAAATGGAAGTTCAATTTTTAATTTTTTGAGGTAACACCATACTGTTTTCCATAGTGGCTGCACCAGTCTGCATTCCCACCAGCAGTGTACTAGAGTTCCCTTTTCTCCACACCCTCGCCAACACTTGTTGTTTGATGATTTGTTGATGGCGGCCATTCTGACAGGTGTGAGGTAATAACTCATTGTTGTTTTAATTTGCATATCTCTGATGATTAGTGATGTTGAGCATTTCTTCATATGTCTCTTAGCCATTAGTATGTCCGGTTTGGAGAGGTGTCTATTTAGTTCCTCTGCCCATTTTTTAACTGGGTTCTTTGTCTTCCTTTTGTTGAGTTGTATGAGCACTCTTGTATATTGGAAATTAACCCCTTTTCTGATATATATTAGCAATTATGCTCTCCCATACAGTGGGTAGCCTTTCCATTTTGATGATTGTATCTTTCGCTGTGCAGAAGCTTTTGAGTTTGATGTAGTCCCATGTGTTCATTTTCTCCTTTGTTTCTGTTGCCTTAGGGGATGTATAAGTGAAAATTCTGTTGTGTATGATGTCTGAAATTTTGTTGCCTACAGTTTCTTCTAGGATTTTTATGGATTCATGAGTCACATATAAGTCTTTTATCCATTTTGAGTTAGTCTTGTGTAGGGTGTAAGTTGATGGTCTAGTTTCATTTTTTTGCATGTAGCTGTCCAATTTCCCCAACACCATTTATTAAAGAGGCTGTCCTTATTCCACTGAATGCTTTTGCCACCCTTGTCAAATATCAATTGAGCATATTGCTTTGGGTCCATATCTGGGTTCTCTGTTCTGATCCACTTGTATATATGCCTGTTCTTGTGCCAGTACCAAGCAGTTTTGATTACAGTGGCTTTGTAGTATAACCTGAAATCTGGTAATGTGATCCCTCCAACTTTGTTCTTCTTTTTCAAGATTGCTGTGGCTATTCGGGGTCTTTTTTGGTTCCATATGAACTTTTGAAGTATTTTTTCTAGTTCTGTGAAGTATGTTGTTGGTATTTTGATGGGAATTGCACTGAATCTATAGATTGCTTTGGGTAGTATGGACATTTTAATGATGTTAATTTTTCCAATCCATGAACAGGGTATGTGGTTCCAATTTTTTATGTCTTCCTCTATTTCTTTTTTTAATGACCTGTAGTTTTCTGTGAATAGGTCCTTTGCTTCTTTGGTTAAGTTTATTCCTAGGTATCTTAATTTTTTTTACCGCAATGGTAAATGGGATTGTTTTCTTAGTTTCTCTTTCTGTGAGTTCATCATTGTATATAAGAATGCCATCGATTTCTTGACATTAATTTTGTATCCTGCTACTTTGCCAAATTCATTGATTAAGTCTAGTAAATTTTTGATGGAGTCTTTGGGGTTTTCTATGTATAGTATCATGTCATCTGTGAATAATGACAGTTTCACTTCCTCCTTTACAATTTGGATTCCTTTCATTTTTTCTTCCTGTCTGATTGCTGTGGCTAAGACTTCCAGTACTATGTTAAATAAGAGTGGCAAAAGTGGGCATCCCTGTCTTGTTCCTGTTCTTGAGGGAAATGCTTTTAGTTTCTGCCCATTGAGTATGATGTTGGCTGTAGGTCTTTCATATATGGCCTTTATTATGTCTAGATATGATCCCTCTATTCCCACATTGCTGAGCGTTTTTATCAGAAATGGATGCTGGATTTTGTTGAAGGTTTTTTCGACATCTATTGATATTATCATGTGGTTTTTATTCTTTATTTTATTCATGTGGTGCATCATGTTTATTGATTTGTGAATATTGTACCAGCCTTGCATCCCTGGGATGAATCCCACTTGGTCATAGTGAATAATGTTTTTGGCGTATTGCTGGATCTGATTTGCTAGTATTTTATTCAGGATTTTGGCGTCTATGTTCATTAGGGATAATGGCCTGTAGTTTTCTTTCTTTGTAGTGTCTTTTTCTGGTTTTGGAATTAGAAGTATGCTGGCGTTATAAAACGAGTTTGGAAATCTTCCTTCTTCTTGAATTTTTTGAAATAGTTTGAGAAGAATGGGTGCTAGTTCTTCTTTGAATGCTCGGTAAAACTCCCCCATGAAGCCAACCGGGCCTGGGCTTTTGTTTGCTGGAAGAGTCTTGATTACATCTTCAATTTCTTCTGTTGTTATTGGTCTGTTCAAGTTTTCTATATGTTCCCGGTCCAGTTTTGGGAGACTATGTGTTTCTAGAAATTTGGCCATTTCACTTAGATTGTCAAATTTCTTGCCATATAATTGTTCATAGTAGTTATTAATGATCTTTTGTATTTCTATGGTGTCTGTTGTTACTTCTCCTCTTTCATTTCTGATTTTGTGCATTTGGGTTCTCTCTTTTTGTTTCTTGGTAAGTGTAGCTAAGGGTCCATCAATCTTGTTTATCTTTTCAAAAAACCAGCTCTTTGTTTCATTGATCCTTTGAATTGTCTTTTTGGACTCTATGTCATTTATTTCTGCTCTGATCTTTACTATTTCCTTCCTTCTACTTGCTCTGGGGTTTTCTTTTTGCTTGCTCTCTAATTCTTTAAGTTGTGAGGTTAGATAGTCTATTAGAAATTTTTCTTGTTTTTTGAGGTAGGCCTGTAGTGCTATGAACTTCTCTCTCAGAACTGCTTTTACTGCATCCCATAGATTTTGTGTTGTTGTGTCTTCATTTTCATTGGTTTCCAGGAAGTTTTTAATTTCTTCCTTGTTCTCCTCGATAACCCATTCATTGTTTAATAACATGCTATTTAGCTTCCATGTGTTCAAATGTCTTTGCATGTTCTTATTTCAATTGATTTGTAGTTTCATGCCATTGTGATCTGAGAAGATGTTTGATATGATTTCAATCTTCTTGAACTTGTAGAGACTTAGTTTGTGTCCTTACATGTGGTGTATCTTTGAGAATGTCCCATGTGCACCGGAGAAAAATGTGAATTCTGTAGTTTCGGGGTATAATTTTCTATAGATATCTATTAAATCCATTTGGTCTAGTGCTTAATTTAGAGTCTCTGTTTCCTTGCTAATTTTTTGACTAGAGGATCTATCCAGTGATGTCAGTGGGGTGTTGAAGTCCCCTGCTATGATTGTATTGCTTTGGATTTCTCCTTTGAAGTCCTCCAGAAGATTTTTAATATATTTTGATGCTCTTATATTGGGTGCATATATGTTTATCAAGGTTATATCTTCCTGTTGGATAGATCTTTTCAATATTATGTACTGGCCTTCTTTGTCTCTAGTTATGGTCTTCATTTTGAAATCTATTTGATCAGATATGAGTATTGCTACCCCAGCTTTTTTTTTTTCCTTTCCGTTTGCTTGGAAGGTTTTTTTCCATCCCTTCACTTTCAGAGGTTTGTGATTCTTGAAAAAGATGTCTCTCTCCATTTATTTAGGTCATCTTTAATTACTATCAGCAACATTTCTTAGTTTTATGTGTAAAATATTTGCATAAATACTGTTAACTTTATCACAATATAGTTCATATTTCTGGATGATATTGTCAATGGCATTAATTTTTCTTTTCTATTTGTTTATGGCTATTGTCTACAAACCACAGTTGACTTAGCATATTGATCTGTTACCTTATGGATTTGTTAAATAAAATTATATTTTCTAGGACCTTTTATAGATTTCTCATGGTATTTTATACAAGCAATCATATCTTCTGTGAACAAATAAAATTTAGTACTTCTTAAAAATTATATATATACATATTTATATGTATACTTTTCCTTCTTCTGTTAATACAATAAAATTTACTATATAAGTTTTAAATGTTAAGCCAACTTTATAGTCTTGATAAACTACAGTTGTTTATTTTGGCAGCCATAGAAATACACTCTTCCAGTCTTCAAAAGGATTTGTCTTTGGGAGTTTGGCTGATTAAGCCTCAGCTGACAACTCAAATTTTTGATGCTCAAAAATTCCATATTTTGCCAGTGATTCCTGCTTCAAGTTTTCTCCTGGGTCTCCCTGATAAGACCTTCACAGCTATTATAACTTCTGTGCTCACTGGTAAACAAAATGATCCAGACTCGTCCTATTCATGTTCCCTCCCAGACACAGAATACATGGTTTTTATGGGAAGCCTTGTTTCATTTGTTATTGTTGGGTTTTGTTTCTTTCTTTTTTTTGGTTGAAAATAGAATTTACAGACCATAATCTAGACATTAGCAGTAATCTTTGACACTGATATTTCCTAGAAGAGGCTTCTTTCTCTGTTTCTAAGCATTTCCATGGACAATTACAGGAAAAGTATTACACAAAAAAGATTTGTGAATTTATGCTAATACTTCAAATAAAATTTAAGACAACAAAACTTTAATCTATTCTACATTGTATCTGTAATTCATCTTTTACCACATTCAGAACCCTGGTAGACAAAGGCGCCAGGTATGATTAAATTTAAAAAATTCCCATATTACTAGTTTTCATTGTCAAACATTAAACACAAATATTCTTTATTGAACAATGCCCATACTAAAAACAACAAGATTCAATAGTTCTTTTCTTCATAGAAAGCTACCAGAGAAATCCCTTGTTGTAGTGTGGGTATGGTAAGTGTGGGTAAGTCTGACTGCTGTATCTTTGGATATACAAGCAAGTTCAGTTTGGGGAGATAGCTCCTGAGAGCTCTTGTTAGCCTTGGCCTAGATTTGTCAGTAAATAAAATTATCATTTTTGTTCAGACTTCAATCCCTCAAATGGAACACAGAACACAGACAATAGTGGTATAATTAACAACTTCAAATCCCCAGAATAAATAACAGCAATGAAGCTGGAATATATTCAAATATTACTAGTGAAGCTAAAATCCAAAGATGGAGTGCCAGATGTTACTTTTTGGCTTTCTCTATATAGTTTTCTTTTCATTTGTTTTATTCTCTTGAGCTACTTAAATATAATCCTGCAAACATTTTATAGAAGAAGGAAAAAATCTGATGAAATGTGTCAGTGGTAGGCTACGGCTTTTATCTTCAAGGACCTCGTCCTATGCCCTCTAATTTATGCTTCTCAAACTACAAGATGAACCCTCATGGAGTATACACCTTGTCAAGGGTTGCCAATTGCCTCCAAGCTAATAAGAATGCATGTGCTGTTGTCTGTGTTCTCGCTGCTTTGCTCACCAACTCTCCCACGTTTATTTTTTGTCAAGTTTCTTCTAGCTCTCAACTTTATTCACTGTATTCCCCCTGCCAGAAGAGGCTTCTCTGGGCTTTTTCTTTCACTAGCTTCTGCGTGGCTTTCAGGACTCAGGTATACACCACCTTTTCTGAGATGGCTGGGGGACTCTCTCATGTCATCCCGTAATGCTCTGAATATGCATCTATACCAGCACTTTTTTATTCAAGGAAAATCAGTAGTTGACTTTTCTGAGCCTAGCATTGCTGTGTGAATCCCTTGATGAAAGAATCATGCTTCACTTATTGCTGTATCCAAATGGCCTGAAAATGTTTTATTTATTTATTATTTTTTTATCCTCACCTGAGGAATTTTTTTTTTTTTTTTTTTTTTTTTAGCCTTTATCTTCAGATAGACTGGGAGGGAGAAAGGGAGGAAGAGCGAGAGAGGGAAACACCGATGTGGGAGAGACACATCAACTGGCTGCCACCCACAGGACCCCAGCAGGGACGGGGACAAATTGCAACCGAGGCACGTGTCCATAGCAGGAACCGAACCAGGGACTCTGGTCTGTGGGCCGACGCTCTAACATCTGAACAAAACCACCCAGGGCTGAAAATACATTTTTGATAAATAATTCTTATTTTTATAAATAAATCAATAGAAAATTGTTCTTGAATTAGCAACTAATATTAAACAGTGAACTTCACGTTTAAAATGGTTTTGACTTTATTTGCCTCTCTCTTTTTATTTACCCCCCCCCCCCCCCGCCACTCCTCCTTCATAGTGTAAGCAATAGTTGTGTGTGTATAATTCTACTGAATTCACACTAGTCACTCTTTCGGCGAGCAGTCCCAAATCACCTTCCCTGGCTGCTTTTCAAACTGCCCTGTCATATTCACAGTTTACATCGAATCCTAAGATATAGCGCCAACAGAATGTTCCTCTAGTGACTGAGAATGTACATAGGTACCACAGTTATATTTTATTGAGCATTTAGCATTTTATAGAATATACAACTTGACATTCATCTATACTTTGAGTTTGTATCAGAGACTTATCCTGAGTGTTAAATAAAATTTAAAAAATGAAAAATAATATGCATTCATCCATAAAAATGATTATTTTCTACATAATGATAATTTAGCCATCATAAAACTATATAAGATCCAATGTAAAAGTTTTATGACTTCAGTACAAAAATAAGGAAGTATTATTTCATAGACAAAATTCAGACTGACCAAAACAAATTATACTTTTCTACACAGTGATACACCAGAATGTGATTTTTCAAAAAAAATTTTTCCATTAAGAAATACCTTACAAGTACATTCAAAAAAGTATATCCCATGTGCATAGCCAGAAGCAAAACCTACAATGGGAAAGAGATCC
The DNA here is from genome assembly GCF_014108415.1 of Molossus molossus. Lineage (NCBI taxonomy): Eukaryota > Metazoa > Chordata > Mammalia > Chiroptera > Molossidae > Molossus > Molossus molossus. The sequence goes on along the minus strand of NW_023425366.1, from coordinate 21,611,587 downwards.
ATGCATTCTAATGAGAACTCATATTAACACCGACTTAAGCTTTTTCCTATGTCATTTCACTCAATCAGCACGGGATATTTTTTAGCTCCCTGTAAAACTTACAAAGAGATTAACATGTTTGACATTTGAATGACTATCTGTATGACATAAATCATACACTAAGGAAGGAGACTGAAGGAGATAAAAGTGATACTGTTACAGTGTTGGCAGTGAAAACGGCACAGTTGTTACCAGTGACTAGACCTCTGTTCAGCAATCTCAGTTCTTTCATTTTGGCTAAGAAAGAATTTAGAGTCAAGACTCAAATATAAGCAAACATGTATTTAAAAAGTCACAGCCCGTGTGGCTCAGCTGATTGAGTGTTGTCCCAAGGACTGAGAGGTTCTGGTTTGATTCCTGGTCAAGGCACATGCCCGGGTTTGGGGCTCGATCCCCAGTTGGGGGTGTGCAGGAGGCAGCCAACCAATGTCTCTCTTTCACATAGATGTTTCTCTCTCTCTCTCTCTCTCAAAAAGCAATAATATATATATATATATATATATATATATATATATATATATATAAAGTCACAGAAGAAATGGATTCAGGAGACTAGTTACAGAGGGAAGAGAAGGGCCCTTGGTGTTTAGGAGAAAGAGAGAGGCAAGGACAATCAGTCTGGAGGAAGGGGGTGTGCTCCAGAGAGAGCAGTTCTGTGTCCTCTGTCCTAAGGGCTTTTAAAGTCGGAGTTTTTAGGGGAGGTTCCAGGGGAGGTTTCAGGGGAGGATCTCAATAAAATATATATCCTCTTTCCAGGTCTGTCCTTCAGGGTCCTGGCCTCCACTGATTGGTTGGCGCCAGGGTGGGGAGTGGGGTTCATTAGTCAATGTAGTTGGTCCCACAGTCAGTTGTGGTGTCATTTGGTTTTGCTGCTTTTCTGGGTCTGGGGCTGAAACACAACCGAGGCCTAGATGTATTTGATGCAAGTCAGAACCTTATTGTCCTGGGGGCTTAATGTTTAAGGGCTATTCTCTGTCCTCCCTGTCTATTCCTCCTCTAAGTGGGTCTAACCCTCAAGACCAGCAACACACCAGGGAAGAAAAGGTCACGGGAGGGTCTGAACAGCATGACCAGCATTATGCTAATGGGAGGAAAGGTTATCCTGGTGATGAGGCTCTTGTTTTCCCAGTGTTACCTGTTGCTAGACACCTGAGGCTTTCTGCCCTGGTGACCTGTACCTGGCCCATCATCCTTGTTCCGCTCATGTCTGTCTAACTGCCTACATAGCAATACTTCACACATCTAATCTTAGAGGACCATCTTTGTTCTCATTGGGTTAATATGCTGTGAATCTTATCCCGAAAAAAAAATAAAAATTGTTCTAAATTGAGTTTCTCAATATTGACCTCAAACAACAGGTTTGCTCTCTTTTCATGTCTGTGGACATTAAGGTTCCCAACTTCCTTCCAGAATCCCCCGATGCTACAGCACAGTGTTTCCAGTTAACAGATAAACTACTAGGACACATTTCTATTTTTATTATTTCATAATTTTACAATCTACTTTGTGTATTTTAAAATTTACATTGTTGCCCTGGCCAGGTGGCTCAGTTGGTTGGAGTGCGTCCTGTACATCCTATACACTGTGAATAAAGCAGTGCAATGCACTGTCCCTAACTCTAACCTGAAAGGACACAATAATCATTCTCAGTGGGACTTTTAGCTTGTGGATTTTAGAATAAAACTAAGAGAATTAGTTGAGGACCCTTCAATCTATGTAATGTAACGATAAGCATATACCTAAGAAATATTATTTTAAAATGTAACAGCATTCAGGTTTTCAGTGGATTTTAGTGTGATTCATCCTCAGTGCCATGCCACACACAGATGAGAATGTCTCCTTAGCTGAATCCCAGAATAAATTTTTTTTAAAAAAGACCCAAATTCAACTTATCCTGAACAAGTGATGTCAGTGAGAAATTAAAATGTGTGCTTATAAACCACTGAGCATTAGTGTTAATTATCACTTCAGCACGACTTAACATAAGCTGAGTGATATAAAAATAATTTTATATCTCCCTAAAATTTAGAAATGTATTTGATTATTTCTGCAGGTTAACTTTCATTCCTATAACATATAAATGTAATGGTAAAGATTTTCAGCATTATTTCATATCTAATTAAACTCAGTGCAGGATTTTAATGGGGAACTATGACAGGATCATTTTTACACTTTATTAGCAATCTCTCAGACAGCTCTGTCATAAGACATGGAAAAAGCACCAGAGTCTAAATAGTAAAATCTGTTAAGAAGTCAATCCTGTAAGTGATGATCAGAACTTGATTCCTGTTAATAGTGGTAGGAGCAATAGAGAAATGAATATAGTAGAAATAGAATGTATAAAAATCACCACTAGATTGAGTAACAGCCCTTCTGCTGGTGCCTCCTAATGCAGGATTCTGATATCCGAACATTGAATGTACTGATAACGGATGTCTTTTTGCTTCATTTCTTATCTCTGAACTGATATTAATTGCAGAGAACCTAGACATCCAGCTCTTCCAGGATCTCTTTTTTTTTTTAAACCAGAATATTTTATTTGGATAGAGTCCTAGACAATGTTATAATATTTAAGTTCCTTAGTGGTAAACTCACGTTTTTTAATATGTCTTCTCTTTTTAGTATCACCACCGCAGGCATGACTTACACAGCAATGGGTATCTTAGTGTACCTGAATATCTCTGGCCTACCTTTACAATAAAATTTATCCAAATTCTATGTAAATTTTCTTAGCCAAGTTTTTGTTGTTTTGCTTTAATTAGCAAAACTTTAGTAACATGGTAAGTGGGTGGGATAAAACACTAGAGAAAGGAAACTTTTCAAATGCGGGAAAGTTTAACATTACAAGAAACACTGTGCAGCTAAGTATTGCATAAAACCTAACACCTTGAAATTATTAAAGTTATATGTTGCACTACCCTTTGAAGATTAACAGTTAATAAACTTGATACTATTACAATAACCTGGTTATTATTTAACAGGAAAGGAGCAAAGGAGAGACTAAATAGTACAGATATGCCACTTGTACAGCTTTGCTAGAAAGCTGCAGTCCTGTTCCCTGCAGATTGATGGGGGAAGGGACTGGACAAAGGTAGTGTAGACGCAAGCCCAGTAAGGTCTGGGTGATGTGTGAAGATGTTTACCTGTCAATCACACCTGAAAACAGGTAATTGGTCAGAATAGTCATGGCCACTGCAAGGGTGTGAAATCTGAGATACCAAACTCCAAAACAAAGCAAGTTCCCGCTCATGGCTCTTTCTCTCTTGCTTGCCCACAATCCTGGCTCTCTTGTTGCAGGGGGAGAATTCTCCTGCATTCGCCCATGTGGCCCACAGCTCTGCGGGACCCACAAAATGGACTAATGCACTGAATGTAGCCGGATGCTCTGCCGGACTCAGCTGCATGGAATGGAAGCTCTGGACCCCAGCCCTGCTTCTAGCTCTGCTGAAACCCCAAACTGCACATTTCCTAGGACTGGCTTAGGGACCTGGAACTTTATGAACCGAGGAATACAATTCTATACAAATAAAAATCGCTGATTCTCCCATGAAAGTCTTAGATAATTCCTTTCCTCAAGATATCTCAAGAACCCCACTCCCACTAGTGGTGGAGAAATGCTACCAGCTCATTTCTTCGACAACAAATTTTCTTTTAAATAGGAAGTTTTACGTCTAATGCAAGAGTTGATTTAGTATTTCACAAAGCTAAATACTCATTTCAATAGACACAAACTTCCTAAATCTGTCTTTTAAAACAGCAAAGAAAAAGCTGAGTAGTGTAAATTCAAAGATCCAACCAAGAACCGGTCCTATTGAGGCACTGGTTCCCTCTCGTAGTTTGCTAACGGCAGTGTTGCACTTGCCCTGGTGCATACTAATGTCATGTGTTCGCTTTTGTTAATTGAATTTTTCTAAATAAAATCAATTTGCTATTGTAGCATTATTTGCCAATAAAATATTTAACTCACTGGACATAATGTTTCAATATTATCTATCACACTATCATTACTTATAAAAGGAATAAAAAGTTTGAAAATAATCTGATTTACCAATAATTATGGTTCAGATATGTTCCTCAACTAGGGCAGAACTTAAATCCCTAACAACAAATAAAACAATTTTACTAAATGGGTGACTAGCTTTTCTACATATTTTAATTGGTGCATAAAATATGCTGAGTGAGGAAACATGAGGGTTGTCCTGAAAATTCTTAAAAAGTTCTTTGTGCTGATTCATGTCCTTCATATTTACCACCTTCCTTTGACTTTTTCTATGTAGATATGTCTTTGTTGTTGTTGTTAATCGTCACCTGAGGACATTTTTCCATTGATTTTTAGATAGAGTAGAAGGGAAGGGGAAAGAGAGAGAGAAACATCGATGTGAGAGAGACACATTAATTTGTTGCCTCCTGCACAACCCTGACCAGAACTGAGGATGGAATCTGCGACCCAGGTGTATGCCCCCAACCAGGAGTCGAACCTGAGACACTTTGATCTGAGAGCCAACACTATTAAACCAAACCAGCCAGGGCTAGATACATCATTTTAAAATGAATAACTTATAATTTGACTTGTTTATTCAAATTATACAAAGTGCTTAAGACTGATGCACTTTTTATAAATGGTAATTTCTATAATAATTTAGAGTACTAGTAAGAATGTATATAGACTGAACATGAGCCAAGAACAGTGTGTATCAGGGACATCCATGTTACCCATTTCTGCATCTGGACTAAGCATTTTAGTGAATGCTCTGACTTTTTTTTTTTTACTGAAACAATAGGCATAATTTTTAAATAAGAAAATGTGATGTTTAAGTAACTTACTTATGCTAACAATAAGATTTAAACTTATTAAACCATTAGATCGTTGTAAATTCAAGAATTTAAATTAAATACTAATAGATATTCAGTCATAAATAAAATACGAAAGAAAAACTGATCACATAACAGACATTTGGGATCAAAATGTTTCTGACAGAAATACAACATACACATAACAGATGATGTCAATAACCTCAGCTTTTAAAAAGAACCCGATTTTAAATTATTGTTAAAAAAAATGTGGTTCTCTCTACAAAGCACAGGTTTTTATTTAGCATGAATGTTTGTAGGAGGTGGCATTCAGAAAGCATTACACTGACATTCCATCTGCCTGAATTTATGTTGTTAACAATGTTAAAATTTTGTATTACTCTAGCTTAGAAGAAGAATGTAAACACCTGTGTCCTGGCTAAGATTGCCTTTTTTTTTTTTCTGAAATAAAATTATGGATGAATTGTCACTAATAGAAATGTTCACTGCAGAAAACAGAATGCTGCAGAATGCACCAAGACACCCCCTGCTGCCTATCAGAAACGACAAGTGCCGCTCTGGAAAATGCCACTTTAATGTAGCATAAAATAATGCAATTTAATCTCTAAGCAGGTGTGACACTAATGAAAGTGAGCGAAGATACTCCTCGATCTCATTCAGTCAACAATCTCTATAATATTTACTTTGTTGTGAAATTGTTATTTTATTACACAAACTGACTCATTCATGTATACGTCTTGTCTTTTCATTTCCCTATAAACCGCACAGCATATTTTCAATTAAGGGAAAAAGTGTTTGATGAATAAGCCTTTTTCATACATCAAATGTTGAAGGGGCAAATAAAAAGATCTCGTACCAGATGGTTAAAATGGACAAAAGAAGAACTTTCTCTGAGCTGGATCAGGATTGCCACTCTTGAAAATGAGATGCTCAGTTACATGGAAGTTCAATACCTTATTTTAACATTGAGCCAAAATTAATTTTAAACTGTAACAGGAAGTAAAAAGCATTTATTTGTGCAAATGGAGACATGGATCCTGATAGCAACTTAAACTGTGTGCCACAAGACAAAATAGAAACTGCTTTTTATAATGGGAGTCCCACCCAGGTTCTCAATTAAGTCTGTTTTAGGTAAATGAGGTATCCAAATTGTGCAGATCTGATGTGTTGGTATAGAAACAAGTAAGAATACAATGTATATAGACTGGACAGGGCAGATCTAGTTCAAAGAGGAAGCCAAGGTTTTCCTGGGTTGGTTGACTTAAAAGGCTTAAAAAATCAAGGCATAATTTAGGAAGCAGAGAGAGTTTAGTCTGAGATTCTGTCAGGTGCAGAGTACCTGAGAAGCCCCTGATATCAAATGGCCACTAGGTTCCCATTATTTGTAAAATGTGTGCCCTCCGTTGACGGTGGAGAGTTCAGCTCAGCAGATAAATTCCTTCTCATTAAATACATTTTTCTTCCAATGGCCCACAAATACATACACTTTGTGACTGGTAAATTATTTTCTTTAGTATTGAGCCTATGGCTCTATTTTTTGGTACATTATCAGTACAGTGTCAGAGAGGAAAATGTTTCCTCTCCTCTTTTAATTTTTTTCCGGCAGGTCTAATAATCAAATTTGACATAAGACAGATTAGAAGGAGAAAAACAAATTAAAGTTTAATAACATGTGTACCTGTTACCGTCGAGACAAGGAGACCTTGGTTCTTGCCTTCTTGAAGGAAAGATTTCAATCAAGAGACAAAGTCTAGAAAAGCAAGCAAGAATTTACCGACTGCAGCAAAAAGACACCCAGGACAGTGAAATGAGAAAGGACTTAGAAGCAGCAACAGGAGAGTGTAGGCTTGCTGCTGTGGCTCACTGGGAAGTCAGAGAAAAGGAGGCCTTGGAGACAGGTTCATGGGGTTTGTCTGGGACAAACCGCTGCTGCCCGCTGCAGCCCTGGTTGCAAGCCTCCTGAGGTGCCTTGGAGCTTAGGAGATTCATGCCTGGGAGGGAAGGAGAGAGGGCAGGGAATGGCATGGGCTGGGGGTGCTCCCTGGAGGGAGAGTGCACTGGAGCCTTCCGTTTGGGGGTTGTGAGGGCTGGGTGTTTAGGGGAGGGTCAATAGAATATTCATCAGCTTTATGCTGATGTACCAAAATGAAATGTATTCTCTTAATTTATACTCTGTCCTTGGGTGTGATTGGCAAATGGCACTAATTGGATTTCTGTTATCTGTCTCCCTGAGGATTGTGATTTAAACTATTTCCCCTCCGGTTGGGGAAGAGAAGTGCAAACCGTTTGCTCGTTAGTGGCCTTGGTTAGGGAAGATAGGATTTGCTAGGTGGCTGCAAACTGCTGTTGAACTGTCTCTTGTCTCCCTTAGTTTCCCTATTCCACTTGTCCTGGGATTCTTATTATCTAAAACATACTTTTGTCATGGGAGAGGCTCATGAAAACTGAGTAAAATCTATAAAATGACTGAAGCCCCCACCTTAAATACCACCAACAGCTGAAGACAAAAGAAGATATTGGGGTGAAGAGTCCCTTATGGGAGGTGACCAGGAAAGCACAAGGTTGTTATGCAGATTTAAGTACTGGTTTTGGCATTGATAGTGAAGGTAGGCTTGATACATAAAGAACAACACCTTTACAAATGGAGATTTATCCTTCCAAATACAAATATATTTTAACAAAGGGTAACTTGTAATTGGTTTTCAGGTCTCCAATGGCCTTCTGTCTCTTGGGGACAATTCCAATCATCAATATCCCAACGAGACAAATTTGGGGTGGCAAACTCTGCCCCCCTCTCCAAGATGGCTTAAAATGCACTTAATAACTGATATTCTTGTCATATAGGCAATATAACAATTTTAGTTTAAAGTGTGCTTATGTCAAGTCTATAATGGAAAAAGCACATAGTTATATAGCATATTTTCTTTGTTAATATTTGTTTTTGAATATAAATGATGTGAACACAAGAAATGTCCATACCTGTAGATAATTTTTATGAGTTACTTGATAGGAACTGGCATTGCCAGGAAGGAATTGCTCTGAGGGTGGTGGTTTTTGAGGACTGTTATGCATTTGAGTTAAGGAAGGACCATAAAGAAGAATATAAGAAGATGGGAGAAAGCAAGGTGGGATTGATAGATACTAAGACTATGTGCACAAAACAATGGACAAACCTTGTTTAAGGCAAAGATAAATATTTGACTAAAGAAGGTATATGCCTGGGGGCTGACTACCCACCATGATCTGTCCAGTTAGAAATTTATGATCAGATTACCATGTTTCCATATAATCCCGCCTTTTCCACTGTTAATTGTATGTATTTATGTCACTAAAACATTTTTGTGCTTTATAAAATAAAAGTTCCATGAAAGTCTATAGAACAATGAATATAACTCAAATATATTCTAAATTATACATTTAAAGATGTACTTATATTTGGTCTCTAGATAGTCCTACATTTTTAAATGGCAAGATATTAAATATCTATACTCACATATTTTGATACAAGTGAAAAGCAATAAGAATGAAGTACTCCTCTTAACTAACACTTTAAAATCAGGAAAAAAAAAAAAAGTATTGTCTTCCAGTCAAGATGGCAGTGTAGGTAAACGCAGTATCACCTCCTCCTACAACCATATCAAAATTACAACTAAACTACAACACAACCATCATTTAAAACTGCCTGAAATGGAACTGAATGGAAGTCCTACAACTACAAAATTAAAGCAGCCCCACACCAAGATTGGTAGGAGGGGCGGAGGTGCAGATAGGCTGGTCCCACACCCACATGGTGTGCTGACATGTTCATAACCCCATAATTAATGATTGGTAAATTATTGTGCTGACTTGTTTATAGCTCCATAATTGATGGTTTGAAAAGTCACTGTATGCCCTCTAGCTGAACCCGTTTTTGTAAAGACCCCCTGAACCAAGAAATTGTTGGGAGCCAGCTATGTGTCTGACAGTGTCCACAGAACCTGGAGGTCTTGAGTCAGAGACTCGACCTCCCCCACAATCTCAAGGAATTAGACTTGCATTGTGTTTGTGCAGCTCAGGGCTAAGTGTGATGCAATGTACCTTGAAATACCTGGGTGTGCCTGGGTGTTCCTGGCTGTGCCTGGTGTTCCTGGTATCCCCAAGGCAAACTAATTCTTTACAGCATTGTTGTAGCCCTGGGCTTTATATCAAAAAGATTCTATTTTCTTATATCATTAAACTTTTGCTGTAAGGTATAAAAGGCATGTAATAAAGCATATCGAGGCTGATCTCCAAAGATGCTGTCACAGGGGTGTTCAGAATCAGACACTGGCTGGCTAATAAATGGCTGTTATTTGGATCAATTATCTAGTGGTCTTTCTTTGACTCTGTCATGCCACAACAGTGTGGCAGATAAAAATCAGGAGGTCAGCCCGGCTGAGAAGGTCCTCCCTGAAGAGCGAGGGGTCCCTGTCCCACACCAGACACCCAGCTCAGGGTCCCAGTGCCAGGAGGAGAAATCCCCATAACTTCTGGCTGGAAAAAACAATGGGAACTGAGGCTGCAGGAGCCCCAGGCAGCTTCTCTTAAAGGGCCCACGCATGGGCTTACTCAGACTTGCTCCCTCTGAGCTCAGAGGGGAGGCAGCTAGAGGGGTGCCAGAGACATACAGGAAAGAACTGAGCTGTTTGGCTTTGGGATGAGGGCCGGAGTGGTGGCTTTCCCTGGACAGACATGCTGGCCAAGGCTGGTTTTCCTTTGGTGAGCCCTTCCATAAGGTAGCAGTCAGCTGCCATATCTGGGACTGCAGCAACCTGGCTGACATTGTTGGCCCCGCCCTGGTGATTCCCTGAGGCCCTGCCCCACCCAACTTTCGGGCCTACCCATGCTATTGCCAGTTGCTTTACCATAGGATTGACCTGTCTTGGATCCTGCTTCACTTTCCTAAAATCTCTCAAATAAGCAGCATCTGGTCTCAGCAAGCCCATTTCTTTCATTAAGTGGCCCCAGGCCTGGTACTAGAAGCAGCCAACCTTGGTTCACAAACTGGCTTTGCCTGGGTACCTCCAAGCCCAGCACAAGAAGCAGCCATCTGCAGATCACTCTGTAGCGTATGCCTGGTGGCCCTGGGTAGAGCACAGGCAGTGGTGACCTTGCCCCAGAACCAGCACACTTAGTGGATGTTTCAGACTACAGCAAAGCACCACCACCCAACCACCTGCACAAGTGACACACTCAATAAGCAAACTCAGTGGGTACCAGAGCCCTGCTGAAGTAAGTCTTGCTCTGTGTGGTGAGCCCCTACACAGCTGATCCTCCAAGGGAGTCAGCGGCCAGAGGTCAGTGGGCACAGCCAGTCCTTTCAGCTGATCAGCCTGAGTAAATCCTTCCTATTGACATGCCAACAGCAATCAGCACTCAGTTACAACAGAAGGGTGTACAGTCCACACTAGGGGTGCACCTTGAGGCCCAGATGGGAGAGGCCCTCCCTAGGCTGTACCACTGGATCCTACAGGACACCTACAACAATAGGCCACTCTACAAAGCCTAGGAGACATAACAATGCTACCAAATACACAGAAACAATCACAGGGAAGCAGTCAAAATAAGGAGACAAAGAAACATGTCCCAAATGAAAGAAAAGAACAAAACTCCAGGAAAAGAATTAAACAAAATGGAGCTAAGCAATAAATCAGATGCAGAGTTCAAAACACTGGTTATAAGATTGCTCAAGGAACTTGGTGAAACATTCAGGGATCTTAGTGAGACCTTCACGGAACTTAAGGAGACATCTAAGGAACTTAGTGAGAATATCAACAATGTAAGAAAGGACCAGTTAGAAATCAAGAATGCACTAACTAAAATAAAGAATAATTTATAGAGATTCAATAGTAAAGTAGGTAAAGCCAAGAAGCAAACCATCAATTTGGAATATAAGGAAGCAAAAACACCCAGTCAGAACAGCAAAAAGAAAAAAAGAATCCAAAAAAATGAGGATAGTGTAAGGAGCATCTGGGACAACTTCAAGCATGCCAACATTTGTATCATAGGTTGCCAGAAGGAGAAGAGAGAGAACAAGAAATTGAAAACCTATTTGAAACAATAATGACAGAAAACTTCCCGAACTTGGTGAAGAAAACAGACATACAAGTCCAGGAAACACAGAGAGTCCCAAAGAAGATGAACTCCAAGAGGTCCACACCGAGACACATCATCATCAAAATGCCAAAGGTTAAATACAAAGAGAGAATCTTAAAAGCAGCAAGAAAAAAAGCAGTTTGTAACCTACAAAGGAGCTCCCATTAGACTGTCAGCTGATTTCTCAAAAGAAACTTTGTAGGCCAGAAAGGAGTGGCAAAAGATACTCAATGACCTATAACCAAGATTACTCCATCCTGCAAAGCTATCATTTAGAATTGATGGACATATCAAGAATATCCCAGGAAAGCAAAAGCTAAAGGAGTTCATCACCACCAAAACAGTATTATATGAAATGTTGAAGGGTCTTCTTGAGGGAGAAGAACAAAAAATATGAACAATAAAATGGCAATTAATACATATCTATCAACTATTAAATCTACAAACAAAATGAACAAGCAGAACAGAAACTGACCCCTGGATACAGAGAACTTTTTGTTGCTTGCCAGATGGGTGGGGGCTTGGGGGATGGGTGAAAAAGATGAAGGAATTAAGAAGTACAAATTGGTTGTTAGACTGATGAACCTCAACAGGAAGGGGAGAGGGAGGGCAGGATCAGATCAACCAACAAACTTCTATGTATATATGCATGACTAATGGATAGCAACAGGAGTGTGGGGAAGGCAGGAGGGGGGCAAGATTGAAGAGACTGTCAATGGGGAAAAAGGGGGGACATCTGTAATACATTCAACAATAAAGATATGTTAAAAAAAAAGAGTATTTATATATTGTTCTTTTAATTTCATGCATTTTAATATCAGTATTTGGGAAACACTTCTCTATTAGTGTCTTGCATTTCTGCATGTGTTGTTGTTACAGGAGGTGTAGGTCTGCCTCAGGCTGGCCTGTGATGTGAGGGTTCTTGACTTCATGCAGGAAAGATTTCACAAAGCAAGTCCAGATGATTTTGAGGGTACATTTATTCAAGCTGGGGACAATGAAACAAGGAAGGACCTAGAATAGAAGAAGCAAGAGGGGAGATTAAGGCAGGGCTGTTTGGCTCCCTAGAAACATTATGAGAAAGAAATAAGCCAAGGTGGGCTCCTGTCAGCTCACTCCATAGAGCCAGAGAAAAGGGGACTTGGGGACAGGTGCAGGGGTGGCCTGGGACGAGCTGCTGCTGCCCACTGCTCCCCTGGTTGCAAGTCTCATGGGGACCTTAGAGTTCAGGAGGTGCAAGCCTGAGGGGGAGAGGAGGGGAGAGGGAAGGACATGGGCGTGCCCCCAGGAGGGAGAGCACCGGTGGGTCCTTAGTCTTGAGGGTTGTAAAGGCTGGGGGTTTAGGGAGATTTTAGGAAGAGGGTATCAATAGAATCTTCATCAGCTTTATGCTGATGTGCCAAAAGAGGATTTACGGTATTCCCTTAACTTCACCTGTCCTTGGGTGTGGTTGGCAAATAGCCCTTATTGGATTTCTGCTGTCTCCTTGATTAGGGTGATTTAAGCTGTTCACCCTCTGGTTGGGGAGGAGAATGATAAACCATTTACTTCCTTGGTTAAGGAAGATAGGACTTTGCAATTTACTGGATGGCTGTAACCTATTTGGCTGTTTAACTATGAGTCTCAGTTTCCCTATTCCACTTGTTAAAGAAACGTTCAAGCATCTTACTATCCTGCCTCACTGTCAGCATTAGTCACTGTCCAATCTTTGTTCTGCCTTTTCAAGGATGTTCATGGAGTAATCAGCTTGTAAAAACCAAAATAATGTCTTACTGGAGCAAAGGGCAGGTGTGTTTACTGTGCAGTATAGTAAATTGATATCCTTCCCCGTAGCAGAGGACAGGCACGGTTACCCCCCATTTTAAAGATTTTTTGATGGCTTAAATCCTGTTTCTCTCATTTACTACAATCCAGTGTAGATGCAGGCATTTATATGGGCTTAACTGGATCTCTGTGTTAGACTCAGGGCTAGGGGATCTGATGCAAACGTGCCGATGTTTATGATGTTTTCTGTGCTAGGAGTGATAAAGACCTTTGCCTCTGGCCTTGAAGTCTTCCACACAGAAAGCTGTGTTGGGCTACACCATTAGCCTGAAAATAGGAAAGATCTTAGATCCCTCACAGGATTGACTTTCAATGAGAGTCACCGACAGAGCATGGTTTTCAGGAAGAGAAAGACAATGTCTCTGAGGCCAGGGCTCAGGGGTATAAAACAATTTAATTTCTACTGCTGAATATACCATTAGTATTAATGTTAGTGTTTGGACTTCCCCATGAATTAAGTATTAGAGAAGATGCCCCATTCAGGGACTTTCTCTTGTGTATAGAGCTGCTAGTGGAATATCATCCTCGCTACCCACCTCACCCACCTCAACCTACTCCCTGTTCTCTGCCCAATGTTCAGATTGGAACTAGATAGTCTCTAGGACTTGATTGATGAATCATAACTTTATTTACCTTTTTAAAAAATATGTCTTTTATTTTATTGATTTTTTTAGAAAGAGTGGAAGGGAGAGGAAGAGATAGAAACATTGACGGGCTGCCTCCTGCACAGCCCCTACTAAGTATTGAGCCTGAAACCTGAGCATATGTCCTGACTGGGAATGGAACCCCTCACTCCTTGGTGCATGGGCCAATGCTCAATCTACTGGGCACACCATCCTGGCTTAAAGTCTGAATTGGGGGGGGGGGGGGGTTGAGTACTGGGAGCCCTTTCACAGTGCAACAGTGCCACCTATTGGACAAAGCTGCCATTCATTACACTGATCTTTAAAGGAAAAAAGATCTGGCAGGCAGTCCAGGCCTTTGTGGGTATATGCATTTACATGAAAAAATAACAGCTATCTTGTTGGGAGAAACTTTTGTCTGCACTGCACTTTATCAATTAAAACCACTGGCTCAGGAGAGCCTTTGATTCACAGAGGTTCCCCTAAATACCTGGGTCTGGTTGATTGGTGGTTTAGCTTTACCTGAGATCCAATGTCAACAATGGGACTCTTCTGGCTATTCAACTTGAACGCCAACCACGCAGAACCAAAAATTGATTTGGATGTATTGGTAAAATGGCAGAACTTAAGGTCATTCTCCTAGCCCTGGTCAATACTCCATTAGACAAATCTTGTAGTTTTACTGACTCGGATTTTACCCCTGTGACTAACCGTTCCCCTTTGGAAGTGAAAACTGTGGAAAAAGATCGTTGCTACTGATTGAACTATCTGTGTCACTTTTATTTATGGATTTATTTTTAATCCTCACTTGAGGACATTTTTGCATTTATCTTCACATAGAGCGGGAGGGAGAGAGGGAAGAAGAGAGAGAGAGAAACATTGATGTGAGAGAGACACATTGACTGATTGCCACCCACATGACCAGGGACAAACTGCAATCCGCCCTTAGCGGGAACCGAACCCGGGTCTCTCTGGATTGAGGCCCAACGCTCTAACTGCTGAGCCAAACCTGCCAGGACTATCTGTGTCACTTTTAGATGTCCATGATAAGGATCATTTTCAAGTGAGATTGACTAGACTCAGTTGCTTTTGGAGCCTGTGTGTCCCAGGTTGTCGCTGTTGCTGACTAGATCCATCATTGCCATGGACATGGCAACGTCCATCAGAGTAAGGACTCTGATTCTGGAGCAGACACCACCACTGTATGCCAGAATTTTGACTCCTGCCAAAAGTTGACCAGTTGTCTTTCCTTGACGGATGAATTATTTTCTCCCTTTTTGGCAGTCTATGACCTCCTCTTAGGACTTAGTGGTAACTTTGCAATGTGGGTACTTTCTCAGGTTGTGGTGCTTTATCATTATTTTCCCTATCCATTCAGCTGCCTCTAGCCACAGCCCTCCTGCCTGGCAGCTTATCTGTTATGATTTTGACTCTCCAGATCATTTGCAGCCTGACTATGCCATGTCTTTTATTTTAAAAGCCCCTGAACTGATAGTGGAAGGGAATGAAGGAAAACAAGCATCTGGTATTGTCGAAGCTCAGAAAGACCTAAAAAATAAACTGAAAGTAATTTCTGACTCTTATCTTCCTCCTCATATTGTCAGGTACTAGGGATCAGTAAGACCAGGTTCTTGTCTCCAGGAAGAGAGATTTCAACACTAGAGACTGGAATTGCAGCAAGTGGCAACGTTTTTATTAAAACGAAAGCACATCCGAGTGACTCTGGGATGGGCAATTCCAGCAAAGTTCAGGTGTCCCGAAAGGGTCTAGTTACTGGCTTTTTGTCTTATCCTTGCCCCGCCCATGCTCTGTTCTAATTGCCCTGCACCATTGTCCTTTAGTTGGTGGGTTCCCTAGATATGATTTAATAAGTAGTTTTGTGAGAAATAGGGGGAATGAGATGGACTTATTGCTTTCATATGTTGTCCATGTGTATCATCAATATTGAACAGTGTTATATACATAAAGAGAGGAGAATCACCTCTGAGAAGAACTGCACATATGAGCACATGAGACAGTTTTTATTTTCTCAGTAGCAGAAATGTTCCAAAGACAGCTTGTTTTTGTTGAATAGATGCTGATTATACACTTTGGATCAGTGCCTCCACGGGCTCAATGGATTTGCAGGCCCCCAGGATTGAGAACAGAATAACCTAAGCATTGAGAGAGAAGCTTTAACACAGAGTGCTTGAATCCCAGTCTGCAAATTAATGTCCATATAACTGTAAACAACTTATTTCAGTATTACTATAAGCCTTGGACATATAGATACATCCCTACAACCTCCCCCCTGTTTTTTTTATGAAAATTAATGACTACTGTGGCTTATTACAATAATGCAATAATTTGCCTAGTAACTTTGTTATATTGCAAAAATAATCAGATAAAGTACATCACTTGCTATGTTACAAGGTAGCCAGGCTTTATTTCTATATAAAAGAAAATTTATGTCCTTTTATCCTTTTCAGTATCCAGTTGGATTAAGTAAGAGAACATCTTTGTTACTGTCCTGCTGCTGCTCCTGGGTGACTGGGATGTTTATTTTAGCAGCAGCCTTTTTTCCAAGCAGGTTATCATTTATCAGACTTTGTCACTCAGTAGAGACTGACTCACTGAAGAACTAAGACTTTCAGACTGTTTTCAACACATTTCATCGAAAGCCAAACAACTGAAAATAAAACATCTTTGACCCCAGAGGAAGAGCCAAACTGGTGTGTGCTCAGTGCCATCAACATGATTACTTGATTGTTTAAAGACCACCCACCTGCATGGATAACATGGAAAGAGTGAGAAAAAGGCTAATTGTGCACTTAAAACACCATGTGGTGGCTAACATTTTTCCTTAAGGGAGCATAGAGAGCTGCAATTGAAAATTATTTCTGACTTAAAAGAAGGAAAATAACTTGCCTACGATGCAAACATAGTTTGCAGTAAAAATGTATTTGATAGAAATGCAGCAGGAAGATGAAAACAACTCTGTTGTTTTACTGCCCCAAGCAAAAAAAAAAAAAAGGAAGAAAAAAATCAATTTGCTTCTATGCTAATTGAGGAGAGACATCAGCAATCAAGCAGTGCTGTTTTTATTGTGTATTTTTAACTGCAAGGAAAAAAACTAGATAAATAATACAGCATCATTCTATCTCCACACATTTTGAATCATGTTTACTAAATGACTGATGAAACCAGATGTCATCAAGCTATAATATTCTCTAATTGTTCACATTATATAAATATATGTACACATATGTGTGTGTGTATGTGTGTGCCTCTGTAGCTATTTTTTTCTAAGTAAAATGAAAAATACCATTTTCTATGAAAATAAAATACAGTTTCAATATTGAAACAAATGATACATTTACTTTACATGTAATTTTCCACACTGTATTTTGAGGCAATAAAGTGAAAAATCACACCCAATTATTTCTTTTACTACCTAGCCTAAATCCCTATAATAGTTAATATCTATTTATTTTAATACTTGAGGTGCATAAGCAAATTTAAATTAACGATCATTTGTAATTGATCTTTTTTGAGGACAATTTAATTACCCTAGAGAGCCTAATCAAACCTTGGATTTAACACTGCAGAAATATGTCACTCATTTTATTAATTTTAGAGTTTTTAGTGGAAAAATTTTGTGCTATACCATAAAATAAGTTTGCAAAACAGAGGATCAATCCTTTTTTTTTTTTTTGCTATAGGACTATTGCATTTGTTTCCTAGTGCTGCTGTAACAAATTACCCAAAATTGAGTGCCCCTGGTTCATTCACTTATAAGGAGCCATGAGACTGCAATGGGGCCTACACAAGTATCCAGCACAATTTTCCATCTAGAAGACTTTTATCATATCTGCAGTATCTTTTTGCTTTGTAAAATAACTTATTCACTGGTTTTGAGAATTAGGATGTAAACAATATGGTGGGCAGGTAGGGGGCTCATTGCTCTGCCTACCCCAGTTATAGTACATACTATTCTTAATTTTTGAGGAATTGCCATACTGTTTTCCATAGTGGCTGCACCAGTTTGCATTCCTACCAGTAGTGAAGGAGAGTTCCTTTACCTCCACACCCTCTCCAACACTTGTTATCACTCGTATTGTTGATAATAGCCATTCTAACAGTTGTGAGGTGGCATCTCATTGTAGTTTTTTTTTTTTTTCTTTCTTTAATGTTTATATTGATTTTTTTTTTAGAGAGAAAGGTAGGGAGAGAGGGGAGGGATGGAAATGTTGATGAGAGAGAAACATCAGTCAATTGCCTTCTGTATGCCTCCCACAACCATGCATATGCCCTGACCAGGAATTAAACTGGGACCTCCTGGTGCACAGGACAAGGCTTGTCCAATTGAGCCACACCAACCAGTTATCTCATTGTAGTTTTGATTTGCATTTCCTTAATAGGTAGTGCAGTTGAACATCTTTTTATATATCTGTTGACCACTGGTATGTCTTCTTGGGAGACATGTCTGTTTAGTTCTTCTGACCATTTTTTAATTAGATTTTTTTTTTTTTTGGTGTTGAGTTGAATGAATTCTTTATATTTTTTAGATATTAAACCCTTGTCAAAGCTGTTGTAAACATCTTTCCCCCATTAGATCAGCTGCCTTTTTGTTTTGTTGGCAATTTATTTTGTTGTTACCGTATGACTCAGAAACCTCTTTTCTGGGTGTCTACCCTCAAAATTAAGAAACATTTATTCACAAAATATATGCATTATTTCAACATTACTCATAGTGCTCAAGACATGAAAACAACTAAAATGTCCATCAACAAATGATTGGATAAATAAAATGTGGTACATATATATAATGGAATACTACTTAGCCATAAGAAAAGATGAAATAGTGCCATTTGCAACAGCATGGATAGATCTTGAGAATATCATGCTAAGTGAAATAAGTAAAACAGAAAAAGTTATCAAACCATATGATTTCACTCATATGTAGGATATAAAACTAAAAGCAACAAAATGAACAAACAAGAAAAACAAACTAACAAAAACTCATAGGCACAGACAACAGTTTGGTTGTTACTAGAATAAGGGGGATCGGGGTAGTAAAGGGTAAAGGGAATTGAATATATAGTTATGGAATAAGATTTGACTCTGGATAGTAACCACACAATGTAATAGACAGATGACATATCATAGAATTGTACACTTGAAACCTATATTATTTTATTAACCAAATGCACCCCAATACATTTTTAAAAGTAAAAACTCTACAAAAAATACGTACTGTTGAATTTCCTCTACTCCAAGGCCATTGTTTCTTATGCATTACAGAGGCTAGAAAAGTCAAATATTCCCTTGTCTGAGCTTTGCACACGCTGTGATAATGGGACTCACTTGTGGGTAATACAGAGCAAGTAATCACTGGTATTATTACAGATTAGGTTCTCCTCATAAAAAAAAGAGAAAAGTAAAGCAAAAGTCCACTCTACATTGGCTTTTGCATCCTCCTGAGGGCCCGACATGCACAGTATGTAAGTTTGCTTTGAACTCAGAGAAAGTGAAGAAGCTCAGACAAATGATCACAGTTCCCTGACCTTGTTGCGTATAAACTGATGTCAGCAACCATAAACACATACCCCCAATCCTGCTACTACATGAAACAAATAACACTTTTAAAATGTTTTTTCTAATGTAATTTTTTATGTCATTTTTTAGCTTAAATATTTTTTAAATTAATTTTTACTACTCTAATATGCACAATGATTTTCTATAGTGGGAAGAGATAGATTAGAAATGTAAGGACACTTAATTCCAAATGTAGTTAATAATGAAATTCATTTTTTTTGTGACTCATCCCTACAGGAAAGCGACAAATATTGGGAAGTGCCATGTCAGATTCAGACATGGAGGTTGAAAATTTATTTTGTTATACCATTTATGACATATAGAAAATTGTAAGCTTCATTTTTCTGAATTGTACGTTATGAATTCAATGAGCTAATCTATTACCATAGAATTGTTATGGAACTCATTGATGTCACTCAAAGTTAAACATGTTTTAAATCATTAAAATTTTTTTCTACACACTTTAAAAATTATCTTATTTTAATGGTTTGTTACTGTATTTTTTGTTTTTGTTTTAGTCACTGGCAATATATTACTTATCTTGAAGGCTGTGATAAATATATATCATTTAAATGAGAAGCACACCTACATGCATGGAAGTAGGGAACAGAATGACAAACCTCAGAGGCAAGGGGGATGGTGGGGCGGGAATAGATAAACCAAAGAACTTATATGTGTATATGTACAAGCAATGGACACAGACAACAGTGTAGGGAAGGCAGGAGGGGGATGGAAGTGGGGAGGAGTGGGTAAATGGGAGGAAAAGGGGGGGTACATCTGTAATACTTTCAACAATAAAGATAAAAAACATTAAAAAGAAAAAAGCACAGCTACATGAATGAAAGAAAAAAAGGGAGGGAGGGAAGGAGGGAGGGAGGGAGGGAGGGAGGGAGGGAGGGAGGGAGGGAGGGAGGGAGGAAGAGAAATACACTTTCATATGCAAAGGAATTGACAAATTTTGGCATTGTGTGTTTTTACATCTAATACCAACTTCTTCAATATTCTTCCACTAAGAGTGAAAACCTTGTTAGTGCCTCCCTGACAAATTATGGCAGAGGTGATGAAACTTTCCAAGCTGTCATGAAACCCAGGCAGCTTCTGACCCGGTCTCGTGGAATGTTCCCCTTTAGGAATGTCCTTCTCCATTTGCTCCTTGTCAGAATACGGTCATCCCCAAATCACACATGTAGGCCACATTAGCTGCCATAGTGAGATACGGATACAGATAGAGATGAACTGAGCCCAGAAATCTGACATATGAGTGGGAGAAGCCAAGGTCAAAATGGATATAACTACTCCTGCCCTAAATATTTATATCTTCCTAGTTGAGTCCTGAACAGCATGGACCCCAGAACACTTCCTGTTATGTCCTTTTTGAATATTGTCTGAATCTGTGAACATGTTAAATGGTTCCTGTTGTATGACATTAACTTGTAGGTTGGTTGCTGTGCAGTGATATAGACCTGAAACAGATATATATTTTAAGAAAATATTCAATAGAGATATCTTTACAGGAGTAAAGTTTTAAATGGTGGGCTTGTAAATCTTGAAATAAATTATTTTAATTAAAAACTGATGACCAGACTTACGGTCAAGATGGCGGCGTAGGTAAATGCCGTATCGCGTCCTCCCACAACCACATCAAAGTTATGACTAAACTACAGAATAACCATCATTCAAAACCGCCTGAAATCAAGCTGAATGGAAGTCCTACAACTACAAAGGTGGCAAGAACATACAGTGGAGTAAGGACAGCCTCTTTAATAAATGGTGCTGGGAAAATTGGACAGCTACATGCAGAAAAATGAAACTAGACCATCAACTTATACCCTACACAAGAATAAACTCAAAATGGATAAAAGACTTACATGTGACTCATGAATCCATAAAAATCCCAGAAGAAACTGCAGGCAACAAAATCTCAGACATCATATGCAGCAGAATTTTCACTGATACATCACCTAAGGCAACAGAAACAAAGGAGAAAATGAACACATGGGACTACATCAAACTCAAAAGCTTCTGCACAGCAAAAGAAACAACCACCAAAATGGAAAGACAACCCACTCTATGGGAGAGCATAATTGCCAATGAAACATTAGATAAGGGGTTAATTTCCAATATATATAGAGTGCTCATACAACTCAACAAAAGGAAGACAAAGAACCCAATTAAAAAATGGGCAGAGGAACTAAATAGACACCTCTCCAAACAGGACATACACATGGCTAAGAGACATATGAAGAAATGCTCAACATCACTAATCATCAGAGAGATGCAAATTAAAACAACAATGAGGTATCACCTCACACCTGTCAGAATGGCCGCCATCAACAAATCATCAAACAAGTGATGGCGAGGTTTGGACAAAAGGGGACTCTAGTACATTGCTGGTGGGAATGCAGACTGGTGCAGACACTATGGAAAACAGTATGGTGTTACCTCAAAAAATTAAAAATTGAACTTCTGTTTGACCCAGTGATCCCACTTCTAGGAATATACTGTAAGAAGCCTGAAACACCAATCAGAAAGAATGTATGTACCCCCATTTTTGTAGCAGCACTATTTACAATAGCTAAGATCTGGAAACAGCCCAAATGTCCATCAATAGACAAATGCATAAAAATGCTGTGGTACATATACACAATGGAGTACTATGCAGCTATAAGAAAGAAAGATCTCTTATCCTTTGAGATGACATGGAGGGACCTGGAAAGTATTATCCTAAGCAAAACTAGCCAAGCAGAGACAGACAATTATCATATGATCTCACTTATTTGTGGAATATAATGAACATAACAGTCTGAGAAATGGGGTAGTCCCAGAGACGTGGAAGTGGGGTACAGACTGACAATCACCAGAAGAGGGAGTGGTGGGGGAGAGATAAACCACAGACCTTATATGCATATATGCGAGAACAGTAGACATGGATAACAAAGCTGGGGACAAGGTGGGGGGGGGGAATCAGTGAATCAGTGGGGGAAAAAGGAGAAACATCTGTAACAAAAATAAATAAATTAATTAATTTTAAAAAATTGAAAAAACAAACAAAAACTGATGACCAAAAAATATAATCACCTTGATTTCCTTCCATTGCTCAGTGCATCTGTGCTTTTGAAACCAAGCAGCCGTGTTCAGGTTTGTTGTCTTGCAAAATTGAAGAATGAGTTCACCAACCAAAGGGTATGTGAAAGAAGAGTTTATTTTAAAGACAGACAGATTCCTCACAGAAAGGAGGAGACCCAAGTGGGTTGCCCTTGAGCTCTGTTGTCTAGGTGGTACATATGTACTTTGCTAGCCTCTGATTGGTCCTTTCAAGAAATTCTGCTTTAGTGACATCCATATATTTTAAAACTTGAGTTTTCCATTTGACTAGGTTCAGCCCTAGGTCGTCATCTACAGGGGCCTTAGTGGCTTCCCTTTCTATGATAATTTCAACTTCCCCCAGACTATTAGTGAGGAGGAAAGGAAATGCACTTGGAGCAACCCTGTACTTGCTTTTGATTTCTCCCCCAAGTCCAATTTTGGTTTTCCATAATCCTTTTCAAGGTGACCTATCTTTCTGCAATAGAAACATACTCTATAGTTTGAAGCAGAACTCATTCAGCAATCCTGTTGCCTTGCTCCCAGAAACCAGTAGGTACATTAATTGGAATAGGGCAGAATTGCCTGCACTATATTTTTTAACAGTAAATAAAATTCCTTTGCAAACCCATCAGGGTCCCAGAGAAAGGAATGGATACAATTGCTGTTCCCCTCTTGGATGAAACCAGGCTTGCTCGCAGGGGTTTTTGGTTATGTAATTGACCTGTGCTCCTTCCAGGAGCTTCTAATTTGCATTTCTATAAATGGGGGCTGAGAGCTTCTGGCTTTGGGGGCACAATTCCCATGTTGATTTTAGTTTTATTCTGAGATCTGCAGAGACAAAATAAACCTTCAGATATGCTGTGCACTGGGTTTCCTGCCTGCTGCTGAGCTCCAGGTCATCTCAAACTTCCCATGTGTCCCAGCCTTCCCTTCCCATGGTCCCATCCTCACTGCCTGAACTTCTCTATCTCCTCACTTTCAGTGTTGCTTATAAGGTAATTTAGATTTTTTTCAAATAAATGTAGTATTTTATTCATCTTTGCATTGCCTAGTATGTACATATGAACAAAACATACCCTAAAAAAGTGTTTGATTATGTCATTTAAAGATATTTATATGTAAAATAGTGGAACTAGTTTACCAATAGGATCTTATACCAATCAAGTCACTAAGTGAATGTATTCCTACTTTTAATAGAGTAATAAATAATTTAAAAAATATAAATAAACAAGAAAACATTAAACATGCACATAATTATATACCCCAATGTGAACTACTCAATAAATATGAAACTTCTAAGCAGAATTCTGTAAACACCCCCCCCCCCACACACACACACACACTTTCCACTAAGGTGGAAAGGTGACCTATACTGAGGGACCCTCTAATAATAATGTGCTCTTTGTTTTACACTAAGTTGTTCTGTTAAAGAAAACTAGAAATGGTCTGGGTTAAATAGTGAGGTGTGTGGGTCACTGGCCACACTTCCAAATGACACTGAGTTTGACGATGAGGATAAAATATATATGGGAATTTTAAGACGAAGTCTGATGAAGACTTATGTGTGTGTGTGTTTGTGGCCTTGTGCAGACTTACATTTAAGAGACGTTCCATATATATTTATCTTCACCCACAAAATGTGGATTTTATTTGAAATGACCAGTGACCCACGTCTCATTATTTAGCCCAGGCAGCTTCTGTTGTCTTTCAACAGGACAGCTTAGTGTAACACAAAGAGTAAATAAATTACAGGGTTACTCTTAGGATAAGTCAGCTCTCCATCTTAGTGGCAGCAAAATGATTACTTGCTCAGTCAATGAAGAGCAGCAGCTGATCAAGACCAAGCGTCAGGGAGAGTTTTCAGACTCATTCCAGCTGGCAAAATGAAAATCTATATTGGGACCCCTGGGACACGGAGAGAGAGCAAAACTGCTTTGAGCCACTGTGGTGGTTGATAAATGGCACACTAAGAGAAAAACATTAGTCTCCTTACTCACCTGCCTAAGTCTAGCTAAATTCAAAGGACATTTGTACCTCTCTGGTATGCAACTGAGTACTTAATTTATTCCCTCTAACCAGCACAAATACTCTTGTGCTCATAATTCATTGCATATATTCAAAAAGATAAAATAATGTGATTTACCAGTGTTGTATATTAACTTTTCAAAAGTTATATGTAAAATAGAAACATAACCCTGTGAAGAAAATATATGTTGATACTATTAATTATAAAAAGAGTAATGTTTTATCTTTTCAAATTTTTCAGAGACATGAGAATCAAAGAAGAACTAATCATAAAAACATGCAAGAATATATTTAATCTAGGATTTTTTTATATTTGCAGTATATACCTTAATCATTCAATGCAATTGGTCAGATAAGTTGAAATCAGTCAGAAACAGTCAAATCAATCTAAATAGTAAACATCTTTAGACATTTTAAAAGAAGTAATTCAACTATGATAGAGTCCTTTGGTCTCTGATTATTATTTTAATATAGATTTTGGCAAGGACACAACATTAATATATAACTTGCATGTAAGCTTAAAAAATAGAAGTGACAAAGAATATTCTTTTTTTTTGTTTTTTTCTATTAGCCATTCTCATTACTTAATTTTTGGGAAAAAAATCTATAAATAAAATAATTAATGATTAAATACATTTGAACTGTTAGTGGAGTTAAAAATTTGTAACATATAATACATGAATTATTTCGCAAAATATTTATCCTCTACATGTTTTTATTATTTTAGAATTAGAAAGTATAATTTAGAAATAGCAGTGAAATACATTGAGAGATAATTTCTTTAAAATAATTTTATTTTAAAATTATAATGAATGCTTAAAAAATAAAATTGATATTTAATGCCAAAATTTTCCCTTCTAAGCGTTTTTGATAAAAATGGGGGTATTTTTATGTATATGAAACCAACAAAAATGATATAAAGTCATACAGACAAACTTTTTATTGTTTTTTTTAGCAATATCCCAAATTTTCAGAAATAGTGATGATTTATATTCATTTATTTTCAACACTTATAGTAATGTATAAATTTATTATGTTTTTTGACTGAAATACTTAATATTGTTAAGATCTCAGTGCTACCCAAACCAATCTGTAGATTCAATGCATTCATTATCAAAATCCCAATGGCTTTGTTTCAGAAATTGAAAAAAATCATCCCAAAATGCATATGGAATTTCAAGGAACTCCAAAGTATCAAAACAATTATAAAAGAAAAGAACAAAGCTTTGGCCTGTGTGGTTCAGTTAGTTGAGCATCATCCTATACACCAAAAAGTTGCCAATTTGATTCCAAGTCAGGGCACATGCCCTGGTTGTGGGTTCAACCCCCAGTAGGAGACATGCAGAAGGCAGCCAATCAATGTTTTGCTCTCACATCAATGTTTTTCTCACTCTCTCCCTCTCCTTTCCTCTCTCTCTAAAAATCAATTTTAAAAATCTTAAAAAAGAAAGAGAGAAAAGGAAGACCAAATTTGGGGAACTCACATGTCATGATTTTAGAATATATTACAAAATTAAAGTTATCTAAATAGATTGGTACTGGTGTAAAGAAAGATATGTAGACCAATAGAAAAGAATAGACAGCCCAGACATAAAGTCTCACAGACATGGTCAAATGATCTTCAACATCATGCAAAGGCAACTCCATGGGGAAAGAACAGTCTCTTAAACTAATGGTGGTGGGAAAACTGGATATCTACATCAAAAGAGTAAATCTGGACTCATCTTACAGCAAGTACAAAAATTAGCTCAAAATGGAGTAATGTCTAAAATGTAAGGTCCAAAACTATAAAACTCCTAGAAGAAAACATAGGAAAAAAAGCTTTATGACATTGGATTTGACAACAATTGCTTAGATATGACACAAAAAGTAAAGGCAACAAAAGGAAAAACATCCAAATGGGAGTACATCAAACTTAAAGAGTCCACGTGGAATGAAAGAAAATATTTGCAAATCAATATCTCATGAGGTGTTAATATTCATAGGATATAATTAACTGTAACTAAATACCCAAAAGCAAATCATTTGATTAAAAAAATGGGGAAATAACTGGAATATGTATGTCTCCAAAGATGATATATGAATGACCAATAAGCATATGAAAAGACATTCAACCTCACAAATCATCAGGGATATGTAAATGCTAACAACAAGGATATATTACCTCATACGTGTTAGGATAGTTTTTATCGGAAAAAACAACACAAAAACAAAACAGAAAAATACCAGGTGTTGGAAGGTATGTGGAAAAGTCAGTATACTTGTGCTTTGCTGATGCAATTGTATAAATGTGCAACCACAATCGAACACAGATTGACAGTTCCTTAAAAATTAAAAATAGAACTACCATATAAACCATAAATCACAACTCTGAATATATACCTAAAAGAATTAAAAGCAGGATTTCAAGAGGTATTTGCACACCATGTTCATAGCAACATTATTCACAATAGCCAGGAGGTAGAAGCAACTTATATGTTCATTGACAGATAATTTGATAAACAAAAAGTTATATATACATCCAATGGAATATTATGCAGCCTTAAAAAGGGAAGGATTTTTATCACATACACAGCATGATGAACCTTGAGGACATTATTCTAAGTGAAATAAGCCAGTAATAAAATGCATATTCTGTATAATGTCACATATGAGATATCTAAAGTAATCAAATTTATAAATGTAGAAAATGGGATAGTGGTTACCAAAAGCTGGGGCAAGGGGTTAAAGAAGAGCTGTTGTTTAGCAGGTATGGAATTTTAGTTTTGCAAAATAAAATAGTTCTGGAAATCTGTTTTACAGCAGTGTAAATATGCATAAAGCTATTGAACTCTGTACTTAAAATGGTGATATGTGTGTGTTTTTTAACACAGTAAAAATAATTAAAAATTTTATGTTTCTCTTTTTTTGGAGTAAAGAATGTGATGAGATATAGTGGTATGTATATATATTTTAAAAAAAGGATCTCTATCTTCCTTTTCTGCTTAAATCTGCCTAGATTCTAGAACATTATTTTATTGCAATTAACCCCATATTTCTAAATAACTTAGGGACATAATTGTCCCAACACTACTTTTTAAAAATATTTGTTCCATGTTATATCCAGGAGTTTCTGAAAAGTGGGTTATTATGTATTAGTTAAACTGTGATGAAAAATATTTTACACACAAGCAAAGTTTCTACCTGTGGTAATCAACCTCTAAGATGGTCCTCAATGGTTCCTGTGTCCCCATATTCACACATTTGGGTATTCCCTTTCCAAATTCAAATTGTACCTGGTTTATTCTATGGAGTCAAGAGAATACAGCAGGAATAATGGTATACAGGTTATACCATTATTGGGTTATAAAACAGACTGCAGCTTTATTGGTTGGAGAGGTGCTCAATTTTCACTTTAATGCCCTGCAGATCAAGAGGAATTGTATTTAAGAAGTTATATTTAAAAGATGATAACCAATGAGACTTGAGCACACCTGGACCTGATTTCAATGATGAGGTTCTAGATTTTGAGCTTATGTAGTAATGGATGAGACATGAAACTTCTGGGCACTTTGAGAATGGAAAAGTGTATTCTGCATGTGGCAAGAACATGAAGCATCCAGGCCAGATGGAGAATAATATTAGCCAGCCATTAAGATGGTCTCCCATCACCCCTGACTTCTGGTATTCAGCTCCTTCTCTGATGGTCTATATGTCACTATGAAGATAGTTCTCAGACGAGACCTAAGCCAGAACCACTAAATAAGTCAATCCAGGGATCATGACCTTTAAAGATCATGTGACATAATAAATGTTTGCTATTTAAGCTGCTATATTTCAGAGTGATTTATTATAAAGCAAGAGACAAATAGACAACTTTCCTTTCTAATTTCATTCTATTCGGCTTAACTCTAACGCCCACGTATATCTGTGGTCACAGTTATAGAAAACAGTTTAATGAGAACAATGAGATTGTAGAAATATAAAATCTCCCATATTTTGGAGTACACCAATATGGAACTCCTCTCTTTGTCAATATTTCATTTCTTGAAGGAAAATGAAGTCTTGGGAAGAAATTAAGAGTCCGTCTCATGAAAATATTTTCTTATTTCTAAAGAAAAACAAAATCAAAAACAAAAAACAAATCAAAGAATGAAAGCTCCCTTGGTTTCATATACAGTAAAGTTAAAAATTTTTCAAAATAAAAGAAAAATCTTCTCAATTTCTAATTCTGCCCAAGAACTGGTGAATTTCATTCAAACTTCCCCAGGTTCATATACTCCAATTCAAATCTCTTATGTGTCCCACTTTTTCCAAACATTTTGGACTATTAATAGGATAAATAAGAATATCACAGACAAGCTTTATAGTCATAACATTTAGAAAGAACCAGCAAATCCCACAACCACCACAATAGCTTATTTTTTAAAAATATATTTTCATTGATTTTTTAGATAGAGAAGAAGGGAGATGGAGAGAGATAGAAACACTGATGAGAGAAAAACATCAGTCGGCTGCCTCCTACATGCCCCATACTGGGCATGTGCCCTGACCAGAAATTGAACCTGCGACCTCTCGGTACATGGGAGGATGCTCAATCCATTGAGCCAAACCGGCCAGGCCACCACAATAGCTTATAACCAAGGCAACAATGACCTTAACCAATATCATTTCACAAGATAAAGCAGCACCCATATACTATTATACTATGCTATCACCTAGCTCTACATTGTTTTTCTCACTTTCACTAGAGTATACAAACAATATTATTCAGGGAAAGAAAATAGACTAAACACAAAAATAACTACAAGAGCGTAAGAGTAAGGCACTTTGTTTCAACCTTGTGAGGCAGCAGGCTAATGTGTTCTATTGCTTTTTCTTGACTTGTGTTTTTAAAATTCCAGGCAAAAGTTTTTTATAAAGTATATAAGAGAACTTTTCAACCAGTTATTGTAAGTCTAGTTGTGGTAACCAACCAAAAATTTTAGTAGATTAATGCTGTAGGGTGTTATTTCTTGTTAGATTATAGTCCAGTAAGGTGGTTTCTAATTCACAAATGACTTCTCTGAACATATTAAGGGGAGAATCAAACTTCTTCCTTATGTCCTACAGCTCCATCAACCCACAGACCCTCAGAGTCACAAGCAAAAAGGAAAGATGGTGGTATAGAAAGACTCACTTTTTTTTTTACCTATCTTGGTACATGACTCCTTCTAGATGCCATCAAAGGTTGGGGAAAATATTCTTTACTCTCTAGCTGAGCAACTTTTTCTTAGTGACAATACCTGACTATGGAAAAAAAACAAAACAATGACATTAGTAAGTATGGCTCATCTCAGTTTCTCAGTGTTTCTTATATAATAGTAAGTGGTCACATTCTTTGAACACTTAGTTTGTAGCTGATGTTATTTATCATAAATATTAACTAAATTATTCTTTACAACAAACTTATGGGGTTCAATATTATTTTTCCCCACATTATGTATATAAATGAACTAAGGCATTGAGAAATAAATTATACAAGGCAAACGTCTAATGGGTGGAAAATCTGGGAGTCAAAATTCTGCAGCCTTGTTCTAAAGGAAAAGCTTTCCTGATGGCTATTAGATATAATTAAAACACAGAGTTTAGTTGTCTTTATACCATTGCCTTTCTAGATGCCCATGGCTGAACTGAGACTAGGCTGTCTAAGAACTACTTCTCCTCTCACTTTTGCAAAACTACATTGACACACATTTGTAATGACAAACTTCCAGAGTTCATGGTATGCATCACCCACAATATCATTCTTCCACCTAGTCATCACAACTAATTTGTTCTACAGTTGTAGCTGCTTATTATCACAGGCTCTCTTTGCCCTTCTCAAATGTTATCACTTAATGAAACAGATGACTTATTTTCCCAAGCCATATGATCAAAACCTTGAAATCATGCTTATATTTGTATAAAACCCTGTCACCCTTTCTCAGTCTCTATTGCAACAAGTTAAGTCATTTTATATAGTTCAGGGAATTCATTACTAAGCAGGTAATATTAATTTCCTTCAAAATGCAATGAGTAGAATAAATTGTAATGGATGTCAAGAATGGTAATTGTAAAACTGCTTGTGAATTAAAGATCATCCTTCTGGTCAATTTTGAAAACACCGGTAGAGCCAAACTGTCATATATATTAACATGTTATTTCCCTCACAAATTGTCATTTACTCATATAGACCACAGAGATATTTTGTCTGTTGGCTTTTCTCTTGTAACGAAAACTCAGCTTTCTAAAACTGATTTTCAAATATGTACTAAACAATTAGTAAAAACCAGAAAGAATCTCATCAGACATGCATTTTTGAAAATATTAAGTAGTCTAAAAAATTACTTTTAGCATCTTTTGAATTATGTAATAAATAAGTTGTAATGATGTTTTTTGTTTGTTTGTTTTGTTCTTTTGTTTTATTTAAATAACCCTTCAGATGGAATTCTGCATCATTTCATGGTGATTTCCTGGCTAAGGTATTCAATTCAGGGAAGGGGAAGCAAATGACTAAAGGTCATGTCTTAAACCTGCAAGTAAAATAGTCTGTCAGCTGCCTAAAGTATTTTGGCACATTGCTAAGTAAAGTATGATTATGATTCCGAGGATTTTCTGCAGATATGATCATTTGTCAAACTGTAACAAAACTTTTTCAATTTGTATTTTAAAAAATTATGAAGCTGAACTTACAGAAGTCATTTGCACTAATCTGTTGGTTAAAAAACCCCTAGGGAGAGCAAATACGCTCCTGTCCCTGTGCAGTGTAAGCATATGTGCGTGCTCAAGAACGCTTTTTAAGCACCATTAATGCTAATAAAGGGCAGCATTGCAGTCATTTTTCATGAGTGGTCATTTCATTGATGCAGTCCCTCTGAACAACCCTCTCCAGCTCTAACAGTTCATGTGTCAAAGAAACAGCTCAGTATGTTCATTCATCATTTGAATGATAGGTGGCAAAATCTCCACTCCTTTGTCTCCTGCAGAATTAGTGTGTTTTCATGGACTGTGCTTTTTAAGCTCATTAATAGCAGTGATGTTGTGTCATTCACTTCAGTTCTTTTCAAGGGTTGCTGCTCACATCCTATGGAGCAATAAAAGGCAGGAGGTAGAATATGGAAAGGGATGAAAACCCCTCGTGGGTGGGGGTAACTGAAGCAACAGCCAGTCACTTTGCATTATAGTTAATAAGTCAACTAATACACAAGGGGAAGAAGAATAGGATGAATCAACTTTTGGAAACAAATAAAATATGTAGCTCCTGTGTTCTTTCTGTCTCTCTCTCTCTCTCTCTCTCTCTCTCTCTCTCTCTCTCTCTCATTTTTTCCTACCATCCACTATCTCTGAGTCTATGTAGCTACCACATTTTCTGTGGCACAGAAATCATTGCAGGTGGGACATTATTTTGAGCACTCCACACTAGATCGCTGCAATATGCTCTATTTGGATTTCCCTTGGAAGACCTCCCAGAAGCCTCTGATACTGCAGAGTACAGCTGCTGGAGATCGTTAGCATAAATAGATTTGGCTTAGCAGGAAGCCTAAGGCTTGGAACGAAAAGATACATCTGAGCTCAACTGTTAGTTCAAAAGCTCCAAAATTAAAAAATAAATAAAATAATGACATATTCAAATGTTTATATTGTACATTTTATAGATAAAAGACTTTGTTCCTAAAATAAAAAGGAGACTTCTTAGGGAAGGTGGGGATTGTATGTGATGTTTTCAGTCAGTTAGAGAATTGTTTAAAATTGTGAGCTTTTCTGACATGTTTGGGTATGGGTGCATACCTGTGCATGTCTTAGATTTGAGTAAAATATGGATAGAAACTGGCAATGGTAAATCAAAATATTTCTTAGAAAAGAGGAATGAATAATATTATTTTTAAATTGCACTAAAACCAATAATTCTCATGTATTTAAAAGTGTATTACCAGCCCTGGTCGGTTTGGCTCAGCGGTTAAAGCGTCGGCCTGCGGTCCTGAGAGACGCGGGTTCGGGTCCCGCTAAGGGCGCGTACCTCGGTTGCAGTTTGTCCCCGGCTCTGGTCAGTCGTGCGGGTGGCAGCCACTCGATGTGTCCCTTTCACATCGATATTTCTCTCTGTTCCTCTCTCTCCCTCCCACTCTACCTGACAAAAAATGAAAAAAATGTCCTCGAGTGAGGATAAAAAATAAATAAATAAAATAAAATAAAAGTGTATTACCAAAAACACTATTTTTAAAAAATTTTATGGTTTTTTTTGTTTTTTTTTTATCCTCATCCGAGGACATTTTTCCATTTTTTGTACAGAGTGGGAGGGAGAGAGAGGAAGAGAGAGAGAGGGAAACATCGACGTGAAAGGGACACATCGAGTGGCTGCCACCCGCACGACCAACCAGGGCCGAGGACAAACTGCAACCGAGGTACGTGCCCTTAGCGGGAACCGAACCCGGGTCTCTCCGGACCGCAGGTGGACGCTCTAACCGCTGAGCCAAACCGGCCAGGGCTGGTTTTTTGTTTTTGTTTTTTTTAATTTATCAATTTTTTAGAGAGAGAGGAAGGGAAAGAGATATCAAAACATCGATGTGAGATACATCAATCTGCTGCCTCCTGCATGCCCCACACGGGGATCCAGCCCGCAACCCAGACATGTGCCCTGACCAGAAATTGAACTGGGACCTCTCAGTCCATGGGACAAAGCTCAACCCATTGAGTCACACCGGCCAGGCTAAATCTTAAGTTTTTTAAGTAGATCATATAAAATCAAATGGCTTCATAGTAAAAATAATATTTAAAAATCTTAAGGTTAAATATAAAATCCCAAGATCTTAGTGCTATTGATTAATTTACATTAAACTTATTTGAAAATATTTAATTACTATTTAGTGCTGGGTGAGTATTAAGCTGACTAATGCCAAAAATTCAAAAGCACAGACAAAACAGAGTACAACAATATATCCTGTTTTTGAAATGGTTGTGATTAAAAAAAAAATGTTCACATTATGAAATTTCTAAGTCTTCATTTAAAAAAAACTATAATTGTATGAAGTACAGAACACTAAGGTCCTCGGACTACAGTCAACAGCTGTACTGAAGGTCTTCTTCTTTGTTTTTGTTTTTTTTAATCATCACCTGAGAACACTTTATTTTGCGTTCATAGAGTGAGAGGGAGGAAGAGAAAGAGAGAAACATCAATGTGAAAGAGACACTGGCTGCCACCCACACAACCCTAACAGCGGCTGGGGACAAACTGCAACCAAGGTACGCGCCCTTGTCGGGTACTGAACCCAGGTCTCGCCGGACCGCAGGCTGATGCTCTAACTGCTGAGCCAAACCTGCCAGGGCAAGGTCTTCTTCTTGAGCACAGCTTAACCCTTGTGTAAATTGTAATTTAACTACTGTATCTATTCCATTACATTGTGACTATTTTTTAAGCAAGCATTATTATTTTTGATAAATATATAATAGATCCAACCTATAATTAAAAATAAGAAAAAATGTGAATAAAGCCTCAAAATTGAGACTCTACATTTGTAAATCTAAGTAGTAAAAAACAAAAAATATCTCCAGAAATATGAATTACAAAATTATAATATTCCTATCAAACCTATGTGGGTTTTAATTGAGTGATACCTCAATAAAATGAAAGGGTTAGTTCTTAACCAAAATATTTATGATATTTGCATCGTAATAAATCCCATGATATTGGTCTTGATTTAATACCACCACCACTAAAAAAACAATATAAAACAAACCAAAATTGATTTGTATGTTCATATTTAAGTATTGTTAAAAATGATGTATGTTGTTTTCATTGAAAAACTTTTGGAAATTTTTAATGATTATTTTTCTTTCCAGTGTTCTTAAGGCCATTACATGGTGCTTATCTGAAAGACTCTCACCATAGTCAATATATACTCCGTGGGCTATTAGTTGAACACTATTTTAGTGTTGGTAGAATTCATAAAAAAAACACACACACACTTTCTGTTTAATTAAATATTTAAATATTTTCATTTCTAGTTCCTTAATCATTAAGTTGAATTCCAATTTAACCTACTATCAAAATGTTAAATTATGTTTTAAATTAAAAATTAAACATCTTAATTTTGGTTATGACCAACATAAGGGTCTCGATTTCATTATTACTTCAAATTTTACTATGTTTTATTTTGAAAAAAATGTTCTGGTTAAATATACTCCAAATATGTCTCTTTTATTAAATACTAAAATATCAATTTTTAATATTATATGTATAGATCTTTGTAAAATTTTAATGTTAGGAACAAATTAATCTTACATTAAACACATAGAATTGTGTTTTTCAAATGTTTGTTTTTTTCATTAAAATAGTAATATGTATTCATACTTTGGGCCAAAGAAAAGTCTAAATCATAAGCATTTAATAATAAAAAATTACAATATTAAAATGAGTATCTCCTGCAAAAATAATTAAAAGCTCTAACTTTTCAAAATTATTTCAGGAGATACAGTCACTGTGTTGTTTGATGTTGGGGAATAGAGAGAAACCTGAACAACTGAGGACAGCCTGTTTCTCTATAAATCTCTCAAATAAAAAGACTAGTTTATTTATAAGTA
This sequence comes from Molossus molossus, assembly GCF_014108415.1. NCBI lineage: Eukaryota > Metazoa > Chordata > Mammalia > Chiroptera > Molossidae > Molossus > Molossus molossus. Next base: position 21,576,908 of record NW_023425366.1, on the reverse strand, counting down.
TTAAAATAATAGAAAACAATAAAGATGTCATTTGCATAAGGTTTGAAACAATTGGTTTCATAGAGGATCAGTTTATCTAGAATATTTTAACCAAATAGTTACTACTTGAATAGGAGTTCAATCTCTTGTTGTATGAAACAATTGCAGTTTAGTTTTATATGTAGAAATGTTTTATGTTTTTATTATTTATTTTTTCTGTTAATCCTCACCTGAAGATATTTTTCCATTGATTTTTAGAGAGAGTGGAAGGGAGGGAGGGATGGGGAGAGAGGGAGAGAGACATCGATGTGAGAGAGACACATCGATTGGTTGCCTCCTGTATGCACCTCAACCAGGACGGGGGATTGAACCTGCCCTTGTCTGAGAATTGAACCCTGACTCTTCAGTCCCCAGGCCAACACTCTAGTCACTGAACCACACCAGCCAGGCATCTCTCTATTTAATAAATCAAATTTTTAATAGAAATAAGAACTTTTATTCAGAAATCCATGCAAATTAGGCTTAGCACACAAAACATTTTCTGGGTAAGCAGAGCTCTTGATGGAAATTAAAATTATTAAAATTATGACTCCCAAGATTTTGTGTGGAACTTCTTGGGTCATGTCTGTTCACCTGTGTTAGTAAATAAGAGAAAGTATTATGGATACTAGTTGAGTAACAGAATCTGATTATTATAAAAATACTTGAATTTATTTTCCAATAAATATTTAATAAATAAATCAAGATGAGTGTCCTAGAATATTTTATTTTTTAAAACCAGATTCCAGTTTTTAACAACTGATATGTTTCTTTTCTCAAGATAGTAGACTACCTGCAACAACTTCTGCTGTTTCACTGATATCATTGCACTAATTTATCAAGCCACAGGTTTGTGAAATCCCAAGGAATCTTATTTGGTAAATTTAACATCTCACTAATAGAACACATATCACCCAGCACACCACTGCGTAGTTTACTGTGAAAGATGTAGAATCAACACTAACAAAAATATGAGGCAAGCTACATATGAGTTTCACTTTATGTACAAGTAGAAGATAAAAATGTGCACTTTTATTTAGTTATGCATTCCTAATCTAGCAGGTTGGACATATCACACACACACACACACACACACACACACACACAACAATTATATTATAATGGCAATTCTGAAAAACAAAAGTTTATGTTGTGCTCTCTGATGAGAGGAATCATTGATACTTTCATAGAAATGCATATAAATTGAGCCCTCCTCAGAGTACTCAGATAATAAGTATTTGTCTTCCACTAGTCAGGATAGTCTTGTATACGTGATGCGTGTCCATGTGAATCTTACCCTTGAATTTAATGTTTTCCCGCTTATGTTATTTGGGCCTTCATTCTCTCCTTATTGTAAGACTGAGTAAATTGTCTTATCTTTCAAATTTCTTATTACATAATATGTGTAACAGAGACAGCATAAACTAGTAATACATTGACGATTAAAAAAAATCAGTACTTTTAGGATGAAAGAGATACATTTTAAAAAATACCTCTTCAATGAAGAGGGGCTGTCCTTAAAAATCTCTGACCTCTTTCCCATCTTCTATTTTTTCCCAGCCAGAAAGACTAGAATTCTGACTGGTGAGTGTTAGCTGGGGACAGCGTTTTCCTTCCTCTGCTGTTCATAGCCATCTCCTGACAGATAATATGGATTTTGATTTGCTACTCTGCACCATGAGTATTGCCAGAGCAGACTTTTATTTGGAGGGCTCACGGATGTTTAAGGCTCTTACAAATTGGCTAAGTCTATATATTTAAGAACTTCAAAATTAAGAGGAGTTGGCACGTAGCTTCATCAATAATTTGCATTATTTTCTGTGTCCATCTGATTCATCTGATACTGTCTGCCAAATCGACACATAACAAATATTTCAGATTTCAAATGATATAAAAACCAGTTTCAAAGAATATTTACAATTTCAGAATGCTCACGTTAGTGAATTGGTTATTAAAATTAGCAGATAAAAATACAACTTTTATGCACTGGCCGGTTTGGCTCAGCAGTTGGAGCGTCCACTTGCGGACTAGAGTCCCGTTCCCGCTAGGGGCAGGTACCAAAAAATTAAAAAATACAAGTTTTATATTAAACTATATTAACATCTAACTATATTATATAGTTTATATTAAACTACATTAACTATATGTACATCTATCCTTGATATTAAAGGGTATTAACCAAATAATATATATGCATAACCCATTGACACAGATGATAGTGTGGTGATAGCCAGAGGGAAGGGGGTGGGGGGGCTGGATGAAGGTGGACAAAGAGGAGGAAAATGGGGATATCTGTAATAGTGTCAACAATAAAAAATAAAGTAAAAGAAAAAAAAAAAAAGAGTAAACCCTAAAGTAAACTATGGTCTTTAGGTTATTATAACATGTCAGTGTAAATTTATCTATGGTAAAAAAAATGTGCCACTGTAATGTGTGATGTTTATAATGGGGGAGGCTATGCCTGTGTGAGGTTGAGGGTATAAGGGAAATCTCTGTACCTCCCTATTAATTTTTTTTTGTTTTATTTTATTTTTTTTAATTAATTAATTTATTTTTGTTACAGATGTTTCTCCTTTTTCTTCCACTGATTCCCCCTACCACCTCCCTCCGCACCCTGTCCCCAGCTTTGTTGTCCATGTCCATTGTTCATGCACACATGCTTATAAGTTCTGTGGTTTATCTCTCCCCCACCACGCCCTCTTCTGAGAATTGTCAGTCTGTACCCACTTCCACATCTCTGGGACTACCCCATTTCTCAGACAGCTATGTTCATTATATTCCACAAATAAGTGAGATCATATACTTGACTGTCTCTGTTTGGCTTGTTTTGCTTAGGATGATACTTTCCAGGTCCCTCCATGTTGTCTCAAAGGATAAGAGATCTTTCTTTCTTACAGCTGCATAGTACTCCATTGTGTATATGTACCACTGCTTTTTGATCCATTTGTCTACTAATGGACATTTGGGCTGTTTCCAGATCTTAGCTATTGTAAATAGTGTTGCTACAAACATGGTGGTACATATATTCTTTCTGATTGGTGTTTCAGGTTTCATAGGGTATATTTATAGAAGTGAGATCACTGGGTCAAATGGCAATTAAATTTTTAATTTTTTGAGGCAATATTGTATTGTTTTCCATAGTGTCTGCACCAGTCTGCATTCTCACCAGCAGTGTACTAGAGTCTCCTTCTCTCCACACCCTCACCAATATTTGTTGTTTGATGATTTGTTGATGGCGGCCATTCTGACAGGTGTGAGGTGATACCTTATTGTTGTTTTAATTTGCATCTCTCTGATGGCTAGTGATGTTGAGCATTTCTTCACATGATTCTTAGCCATTTGTATGTCCTGTTTGGAGAGGTGTCTATTGAGTTCCTCTGCCCATTTTTTAATTGGGTTCTTTGTCTTCCTTTTGTTGAGTTGTGTGAGGACTCAATGTATATTGGAAATTAACCCCTTATCTGATATATCATTGGCATTGATACTCTCCCATACAGTGGGTTGCCTTTCCATTTTGATGATTGTTTCTTTCTCTGTGCAGAAGCTTTTGAGTTTGATGTAGTCCTATGTGTTCATTTTCTCCTTTTTGTTGCCTTAGGTGATGTATCAGTGAAAATTCTGCTGCGTATGATGTCTGAAATTTTGTTGCCTACATTTTCTTCCCTATTAATTTTGTTGTAACCCTAAAACTGTCTGAAAATATAGTCTTGAAAAATGAAAAAAAATTATAGTGTCTAGATCATTATTGTTAAATTTGTCATGTACAGTCAGAGAATTATAAATGTGAGTAGTGTGCATAGCATTGCTAACTACTATGTAGTGTTTCTTGCATAGTGTGCAAAAAGAATTGTAGTAGTGAATTTAAACATTAAACCGTTTTAAAAATAAATGACAGTGGTACCTGGTAATTACTCTTATCAGACATACAAAAATTAGAATATAATTAATAAATTTTAGCTAATCATATGTAAAATTTTATTACACTTATTGCATATTTCTTGTTTCCCTTGCTTAATGATAAAGCTTCTACAAGCAAGATAATTTTTTAAAATTTCAAATTAGAAGAGTAATGTTTTCAGAAATAGAAAAATACAATGTTGAAAAATAAATAAATACACCCTATTTTATATTGTGCTCTCTGTCAAAAATATAACTGTAATTCTTACCATCTCTCTCTCTTAAATCATCACATAAGAGTATTTTTGCATTGATTTTTTTTTTTTTTTTTCTTGATAGAGTGGGAGGGAGGGAGGGAGGGCGGGATAGAGAAAGACAGAGAAACATTGATGTGAGAGAGACACCTCAATTGGTTTCCTCTGGCACAAGCTCAACAAGGGCCAGGGATCCAACTGCAACCGAGGTATGCACCCTTGACCAGAATTGAACCCATGACTCTTTGGTTCGAGAACTGACACTCTCACCACTGAGAAAAACTGGCCGGGGCTTTGCTATATCTCTTTAATGTGTATAATATTTTATTACCTTTTTAATATTTGAATGAATTGAAGTTCAAAATCTTTATGTAACTATTTATATAGGTACAAATTTGTCGTGCTGGTATTTAAACGCAGATTAGAATGTTTTGAGTTATAGTTTTGACCTTATATCTCTTACCCATGACATAGAGATAATTACTTAAAAACTATTCTGAATAATATGGACATTATAATTCCCTTATTTTTCATTCATGTAATAGATCAAAGATGTCTATACTATACATATTTACTTGGGTTAGTTCAATAACTGCTCATTTTGATTACAAAAAGAACTGTGCCTATAGCTCTTCCTTTAACAACTGAAATCCACCATCCATATGATTTCCATATTTTAATGACTATTGTTAGATTTCTGATTATTTTATTTCAATATTTTAAATTCTTGATGGTCATATAATCATACTGATTAATACATTCAGCAAATTTCGTACCTCTTAAGTAATTTACTAATTTTAGTGCATGGAGTGGTCCGCCAGTCAGTGATGTATTCCTGAGGACAGCCTTCTGAGGGGATGTTCAGCTGCCATAAGGGAGGAAACTTCCCTAGATAAAGGAGCAATCGATGCATGATTTCAGTGTGGTGGGAGTGCTGAGAAACTAAGGATAGAACACTTGAGGAAGTAACACTAGTGGCGGAGGATTGAGGACTGTCTTCTTTGACATGGTAATGATTTGATTTGATTGTAGTGTACACTGGAAGAATAAACAAAGATCGTGATGACAAGATTAAAGGGAAATAGACTCTTGGTAGAGTAAACTACACCTACACAAAAACAAGATGAAAAGGCTTTGGTGGAATAACTTAAAGGTCATTATGTCTGGAGTTTACATGAGCAAAATAAAGAGTAACAAGCAATAGAATTGGAGAGGTAGGGATGGTTACCACTTGAGTACTCTCACCAGTGTATTGTTCCAGTGGCTTATGCTCCAGGTAAACACGTTTTAGAGGGACTCTGGCAAACCTATGTCTCCAGATTTGGGCATGAAAGTTTGAATTATTGCCTCTGTTTTCTCATGGAAACCAGAAAAGTTATTAAGTTTTTCAAACTTTTAAAAATATTGTTGAGGTAGGGGTGAAAACTTACAAGTGTTTGTATTTTGAATCTGAAACTGAAAGTTCGAGATAATTTTTCTGAATGCGTTGTACACAATGGTAAACTTTCAAAAGAAATATTGTCAAGGACATGCACATTCTATACTGATAGATTTTTAAATATGCAGATCAAGTATCAGTTTGAAATAAACTGGGAAAAATATTATTTTTAATACAATGTTAATGTTGGACAAAGGAATTATTTAAACCAAATGAGTTCTTTTACTATACAAAGTGATCAGTTGCTAACTTATTTCTAACTTTTTTAAAAAAATTGTATTCTTTATTGATTTTAGAGGGAGAGATAGAAACATGGATGAGAGAGGACATTGATTGGCCACCTCCTGCATGCCTCCTACTGGGGATTTGGCCTACAACCTGGGCATTTGTCCTGACCGGGAATTGAACCTGTGACCTCTTGGTGCATGGGTTGATGCTCAACCACTGTGTCACACTGGCCAGACTCATTTCTAATTTGTGAAATCACATTAAAAATTAAGAAATTTAACTCACATCTAAGTCTTGATTTTTAATACCAATCACTAATAAAAGAAATCAGATCTCCTTTAAGGAAAAGGTGGGCTCTAGCTTTAAGGCAATAAATATACCAAATGAGCCTAGAACATCTTTTTTATTTATTTATTTATTTTTTATTGATTAATTTTTGTTACAGATGTTTCTCCATTTTCCCCCACTGATTCCCCCCTCCCCTTCCCCCCTTGCCCCTTCCCCAGATTGTTGTCCATGTCCACTGTTCATGCATACATGCATATAAGTTCTGTGGTTCATCCCTCCCCCACATCGCCCCTCCTTAGGGGATTGTCAGTCTGTACCCTGCTTCCGCGTCTCTGGGACTACCCCATTCCTCAAACTGTTATGTTCATTATATTCCACAAATAAGTGAGATCATATGAAACTTGTCTTTCTCTGTATGGCTTGTTTCACTTAGGATGATACTTTCAAGGTCCCTCCATGTAGTCTCAAAGGATAAGAGATCTTTCTTTCTTACCGCTGCGTAGTACTCCATTGTGTATATGTACCACCGCTTTTTGATCCATTCGTCTACTGATGGACACTTGGGCGCTTTCCAGATCTTAGCGATTGTAAATAGTGCTGCTACAAAGATGGGGGTACATATATTCTTTCTGATTGGTGTTTTATGCTTCTTAGGGTATATTCCTAGAAGTGGGATCACAGAGTCAAATGGAAGATCAATTTTTAATTTTTTGAGGTGACACCATATTGTTTTCCATAGTGGCTGCACCAGTCTGCATTCCCACCAGCAGTGCACTAGAGTCCCCTTTTCTCCACACCCTCGCCAACACTTGTCGTTTGATGATTTGTTGATGGTGGCCATTCTGACAGGTGTGAGGTGATACCTCATTGTTGTTTTGATTTGCATCTCTGTGATGATTCGTGATGATGAGCATTTCTTCATATGTTTCTTAGCCATTTGTATGTCCTGTATGGAGAGATGTCTATTTAGTTCTTCTGCCCATTTTTTAATTGGATTCTTTATCTTCCTTTTGTGGAGTTGTATGAGCACTCTATATGTATTGGAAATTAACCCCTTATCTGATATATCATTGGCAATTATGCTCTCCCATACAGTGGGTTGCCTTTCCGTTTTGATGATTGTATCTTTCGCTGTGCAGAAACTTTTGAGTTTGATGTTGTCCCATTTGTTCATTTTCTCCCTTGTTTCTATTGCCTTAGGTGATGTGTCAGTAAAAATTCTGCTGTGTATGATGTCTGAAATTTTGTTGCCCACAGTCTCTTCTAGGATTTTTATGGATTCATGAGTTACATTTAAGTCTTTTATCCATTTTGAATTTATTCTGGTGTAGGGTATAAGTTGATGGTCTAGTTTCATTTTTCTGCAAGTAGCTGTCTAATTTTCCCAGCACCATTTATTAAAGAGGCTGTCCTTACTCCACTGTATGCTTTTGCCACCTTTGTCAAATATTAATTGAGCATATTGCCTTGGGTTTATTTCTGGGTTCTCAGTTCTGTTCCACTGGTCTATATACCTGTTCTTGGGCCAGTACCAAGCTGTTTTGATTATAGTGGCTTTGTAGTATAACCTGAAATCTGGTATTGTGATCCCTCCAACTTTGTTCTTCCTTTTCAAGATTGCTGTGGCTATTTGAGGCCTTTTTTGGTTCCATATGAACTTTTGAAGTAATCGTTCTAATTCTGTGAAGTATGCCATTGGTATTTTGATGGGGATTGCATTGAATCTATTATTGCTTTGGGTAATATGGACATTTTAATGATGTTAATTCTCCCAATCCATGAACAGGGTATGTGTTTCCACTTTTTTATATCTTGCTCTATTTCTTTTTTCAATGACCCGTAGTTTTCTGCGAATAGGTCCTTTATTTCTTTGGTTAAGTTTATTCCTAGGTATCTTAAATTTTTTGCCGCAATGGTAAAAGGGATTGTTTTCTTAGTTTCTCTTTCTGTGAGTTCATCATTGGTGTATAAGAATGCCATCAATTTCTTGACATTAATTTTGTATCCTGCTACTTTGCCAAATTCATTTATTAAGGCTAGTAAACTTTTGGTGGAGTCGTTGGTGTTTTCTATGTACAGTATCATGTCATCTGCAAATAATGACAATTTCACTTCCTCCTTTCCAGTTTGGATCCCTTTTATTTTTTCTTCCTGTCTGATTGCTGTGGCTAAGACTTCCAGTACTATGTTAAATAGGAGTGGCGAAAGTGGGCATCGTTGGCTTGTTCCTGTTCTTAAGGAAAATGCTTTTAGTTTTTGCCCATTGAGTATGATGTTGGCTGTAGGTCTTTCATATATGGCCTTTTTTATGTCTAGATATGATCCCTCTATTCCCACACTGCTGAGCGTTTTTATCAGAAATGGATGCTGGATTTTGTCAAAGGCTTTTTCAGCATCTATTGATATGATCATGTGGTTTTTATTATTCATTTTATTTATGTGGTTTATCACATTTATTGATTTGCGAATATTGTACCAGCCTTGCATCCCTGGGATGAATCCCACTTGGTCATGGTGGATAAATTTTTGGTGTATTGCTGGTTTTGATTTGCTAGTATTTTGTTCAGGATTTTGCCATCTATGTTCATCAGGGATATTGGCCTGTAGTTTTCTTTCTTTGTCGTGTCTTTTTCTGGTTTTGGAATTAAAATTATGCTGGTTTCATAAAACGAGTTTGTAATTCTTTATTCTTCTTGAATTTTTTGAAATAGTTTGAGGAGAATGGGTATTAGTTCTTCTTTGAATGTTCGGTAAAACTCCCCCGTGAAGCCATCCGGGCCTGGGCTTTTTTTTTGCTGGGAGAGTCTTGATTACATCTTCAATTTCTTTTGTTGTTATTGGTCTATTCACATTTTCTATCTCTTCCTGATCCAGTTTTGGGAGACTATGTGTTTCTAGAAATTTGTCCATTTCGCTTAGATTTCAAATTTGTTGCCATATAATTGTTCATAGTAGTTGTTAAAGATCTTTTGTATTTCTGTGGTGTTAGTTGTTATCTCTCCTCTTTCATTTCTGATTTTATGTATTTGGGTTCTCTCTCTTTATTTCTTGGTGATTCTAGCTAAGGGTCCATCAATCTTGTTTATCTTTTTGAAAAACCAGCTCTTTGTTTTATTGATCCTCTGAATTGTTTTTTTGTCATTTGTTTCTGCTCTGATCCTTACTATTTCCTTCCTTCTACTTGCTCTGGGGTTTTCTTTTTGTTTGCTCTCTAGTTCTTTAAGTTGTGAGGTTAGATAGTCTCTTAGAGATTTTTCTTCTTTTTGAGGTAGGCCTATAGTGCTATGAACTTCCCTCTCAGAACTGCTTTTGCTGCATCCCATAGATTTTGTGTTTTTGTGTCTTCATTTTCATTGGTTTCCAGGAAGTTTTTGATTTCTTCCTTGATCTTTTCGGTGACCCATTCATTGTTTAATAACATGCTATTTAGCTTCCATGTGTTCAAATGTCTTTGTATGTTCTTCTTGCAATTGATTTCTAGTTTCATGCCATTGTGGTCTGAGAAGATGCTTGATATAATTTCAATCTTCTTGAACTTGTAGAGACTTAGTTTGTGCCCTAACATGTGGTCTATCTTTGAGAATGTTCCATGTGCACTTGAGAAGAATGTGAATTCTGTAATTTTGGGGTGTAGTTCTCTGTAGATATCTATTAAACCCATTTGGTCTAGTGCTTCATTTAGAGTCTCTGTTTCCTTGCTAATTTTTTGTCTAGAGGATCTATCCAGTAATGGGAGCGAGGTGTTGAAGTCCCCTGCTATGATTGTATTGCTATCGATTTCTCCTTTGAAGTCCTCCAATAGTTTTTAAATATATTTTGGTGCTCCTATATTGGGTGCATATATGTTTATTAAGGTTATATCTTCCTGTTGGATAGATCCTTTCAATATTACGTAGTGGCCTTCTTTGTCTCTAGTTATGGCCTTCATTCTGAAGTCTATTTTATAAGATATAAGTATTGCTACCCCAGCTTTTTTTTCTTTTCCATTTGCTTCAAAGATTTTTTTCCATCCCTTCACTTTCAATCTATGTGAGTCTTTTGTTGTGAAGTGGGTCTCTTGTAAACAACATATAGATGAGTCATGCTTTCTTATCCAATCAGCTACTCTGTGTCTTTTTATGGGAGCATTCAGTCCATTTACATTTAAGGTGATTATTGATATGTACTTATTTATTGCCATTTTTGTTTAGTGTGGTTCTATTTTCATTCCCATTTCTCCTGGTAATTACAGCAGTCCTTTTAACATTTCTTGCAGTGCTGGTTTGGTGCTAATGTATTCCCTTAGCCTTTTTTTTGTCTGAAAAGCTCTTTATTTGACCTTCTATTTTGAATGATAGTCTTGCTGGGTAGAGTAGTCTTGAATTCAGATCCTTGTCTTTCATGACCTTGATTACTTCATGCCATTCCCTTCTGGCCTGTAGTGTTTCTGTTGAGAAGTCAGCTGAATGCCTTATGGGGTTTCCTTTGTAGGTAACCTGTTGCTTATCTCTTGCTGATTTTAGGATTCTCTCTTTGTCTTTAATTTTTGGCATTTTGATTACTATATGTCTTGGTGTGGGCCTGTTTGGGTTCTTCTTACTTGGGGCTCTCTGAGCTTCTTGAACTCGAATGCCTTCTTCCTTCACCAAATTAGGGAAGTTTTCTGTCAGCATTTCTTTGAATATATTCTCTAGCCCTCGCTTACTTTCTTCTTCTTCAGGGACTCCTATGATGTGAATATTATTTCGTTTCCAGTTGTCCCACAGTTCTCTTAAGCTCTCTTCCTGTTTTTTAATCGTTTTTTCCTTTTGGTTTTCTGATTGGTTGATTTCTTCTAGCCTGTCTTCTAATTCACTGATCCCGTCCTCAGCTTCCCCTACTCTGCTTTTTAGACCTTCCAATGTGTTTTTCATTTCTGATATGTCATTCTTTATTTCTTCCTGTTGGTTTTTCATTTCCAACTGGTTTATTTTCAACATTTCTATGTCTTTACTCATGGTGCTCATGTCCTTACACATGCTGTTGAGCTTCCGCAACATCATGGCTCTAAATTCTAGTTCTGTTAACTTGCTTAACTGCACCTCATTTATTTCATCTTCTGTAGATGTCTCTTGTTCTTTCATGTGGCTTTTGTTTCTGTTTCTCACCATTTTGGCTATCACACTGGGCTTTGGAGTCTGCCAAATTTTCCCAGTGGGTGTTGGTGTTCTGCTCTTTTTGGCTCCTTCTCCTGGGTTTGGATGTGCCAGGGAGGACCCACTTTAAACACCACCGTCAAGTCTTAGCTTTTCTGGTTAGTTTTGCACGCCCAGGAAATGGTAGTTATCCTCTAGCTTTTTTTTTGCCTGGTGGCTATTAGTAGAGGTCTCCTGCAGACCCTTGGTTTCCGAGTTACCTGAAAAACTCCCTCAGGTGGTCAGTGTAAGAGGATTTCCTGAGAGTGAAGCAGGTGTTCGTTGTTAATGGGCCTCAATTAGCATTTCAATGGTCACCAGGTGGGGTTGAATCTCTGAGGGAGGGGCCGCCGCCTCTCCCCAGGGCCTTGAGAAGAAGTAAAATGACCACAGTCCTGCGTGGCTGCACTCAGCAAAAGCTCTTAGCACCCTCCAAAACCCGAGTGTCCCCACACAGTTCCAGTCCAGTCTGCCTTCCCTCTGCCGGAGCCCAAGGTGAGTGGCTGCTGCCAATTTAGCCTGTGTCCGGACTCTGTCTCCTGGAGCCGCCTGGGACTTTTAACCTGAGGGCACTGCTTCCAGCCAAGGGCAGCTGCGGCTGTGGCACCAGCTGAAGGGGTTGCACTCAGCAGAAGCCCCAGGACTGAGCCGCAGTAGCGGGACACTGCAGAGGTGGCAGTAGCGTCCAGCAGAGTCTCCTGGTCACTGCGAGTTTGCGCGGCGCCCGCCGAGGGCTTAGCACGCAGAGTTCACAGGACTCAGCCTTGGTAGCAGAGTCCCGCAGAGTCCCCTGGTGCCCGCGAGTCTGTGCAGCTCCAGCCGAGAGCTTAGCAGGCTACAGAGTTCCCAGGGCCCATGCAGGGTCGCAGCCGAGGCGGCAGCAGTAACTTCCCGCCGAGTTCCCTGGCCGCTGCCCAGGCCTCTGCGGACCTTGGGCCCCCGGCCCCCTCTCTCGTCCTCGCAAGCCTACCAGGATTGAGTGGGTGTTTCTGGTTAAGTGGTCCTCCAAGATGTCTTCCGGCTGCCCTTTCCTGACGATTTGCCTTTATTTTCGTTGTAAATCCAGTTTGATCTTGGGAGATGGTCTGTGTCGCTCCATTCACTTCGCCGCCATTTTCGCAAGTTGAGCCTAGAACATCTTGTAATGCCAGACAAAAAAAAAGTGCTCAAGTGTGCGCACACGCACACACACACACAATATGATGGCAATATGTAAGAGGGATAGGAGCCAAACCTGGAACAATTTGAGCAACAATATATAAAAAAGTAGTATTGAATTATAACCCAATTTGTAAAATAAATATCTATGAATTTATACTGATATACAAATAAATGATTTAATGAATGAATGAATGAGAACTGATTAAGTTTCCATACAGAAAAAAATTTAAATAATTTTTGGAAATATTTTATCCTCAAGGAGATGGAATGTAACTCCCCAATTTTTTGAGTGTGTACAGCTCATAATGATTTTATTTCAAAGAGTGGGGTATGGAAACAGAAACAATGAGTACATTTACAGTGAAATATCTTGACAAACACTACCTCAGCCAGGTAAACAAAGTTAACATTAACACTGGTAAATCATGTCCACAGCTTATACCATGTGATTGGAGTGGCACATTACTTTGCGTACTTTCTCCCCCAAACATAACTCCAATCTAGTAAAAACGAAGATACGAAAATCCAATTAAGAGACACTAAAAATATTTTATCAATACTTGCTATAGATTGAATTGTGTTCTCTCTAATTTTATATTTTGAAACCCTAATCCCCAATGTGATTATATTTGGAGATAGGGTCTTTGAGAGATAATTAAGGTTAAATGAGATCATAATGGTGGGGCTCTGGTCCATTAGATGGTGACCTTACAAGAAAAGGAAGAAATATCTCTCTCCCCACCACGTGAGGACACAGCAAGGAAACAGCTGTCTACAAGCCAGGAAGAGAGCCCTTACCAGGAGTCACCCATGCTGATACCCTGTCTCAGACTTCCAGCCTCCAGAACTGGGAGAAAACGAAATTCTGTCTTTTAAGCTATGCAACATTTGGCATTTTGTTGTGGCGGTTTTAGAAGGCTAGTGTAGTACTTTTTGATAGTGTCAAGGTCATAAAAAAAAAACAAAAAAACAAAAAACAAACAAACAAAAAAAAACACAAGAAAATTCTGAGAAGCTGACAGCTGAGAGAAGCCTAAGGAGACGTGAGGAGGACATGGACTGTGACACCCTGGATGGGACTCTGGACTTCAGCTAATAATCAGATAGTTATAGCTTTCCATTAATTGTGGCAAATATACAATGTTAATGTGAGATAATAATAGGGGAAATCAGATATGAGGGATATAGGGACTCTCTTACACTTTAAGTCTATTCTAAAATACAACTTTTTTTTTATCCTCACCTGAGGACATTTTTGCATTTGTTTTCAGATAGAACGGGAGGGAGAAAGGGAGGAAGAGAGAGAGAGAAACATCACTGTGAGAAAGACACATTGACTGACTGCCACCCACACAACCCCAAACGAGGCCGGGGACAAACTGCAACCAAGGTATGTGCCCTTAGCAGGAACTGAACCCAGGACTCTCCGGTCCGCGGGCCGATTTTCTAACCGCTGAGCCAAACCGGCCAGGGCTACAATTTTATTTTTAAAATAAGTAGAATGGCTTCATCTAATTTATGTATAAATATGTGCTCATAGTGTCAGAAAGCTGTTCAACTAATTACTTCATAAACAATCATTGAAGAAATCTCAGAAAAGTTACCACAATGAGGCTGGAAATTAGAGGTGATAATAATGTCCTTTGGAGATCGCACAGTGTAATGAAAAACAATTCCTATATTTTACTGCATAATACATTTTTATTACACAATTTCAAGTTTAGCAATATTTCTATCAAGCATCTAAAATGTATTCCTTGACTTATGTATTTTACAATCCAATTAGAGCGGAAAAGGTGAATATATCTATCTTAGTTGATTCATTTGTAAAACTGGAGGGTTTGGTGGGAAGTACAAATAGAATTTCTAGCTGTAAATACTGTTTTACATGATTAAAGAACATTAAATAAAATAGTGTAATACAAATTGGTTCATGGTTTTCCTTTTTTTCAGAAGCCAACAAACTTACTAATTTGTATTATGTCTATTTTAAGCATAATTCTGGATATAGGAAATATTCACATAAAATATCTTTTTAACATATCCTCCCATGGGTCAGAATATAAGGAATTTTTCTTGTCCAAGAAAATAAACTTATGAAATATGGAAGCTTCATATATTTTCAACTAAAAAGTGGACTACTTTCTCTCATGCATTGCATTCATGGGTAAACATAAAAATAATAATTTTAAATGTTACTATCTCTGAAGTACATTTCACATTTAATTATAATAAATTAAATATATTACATGACTTGAATAAACCTTGATCTCAATGTTTTAACCCAATTTTTATGAAATCTTAAAAAAAATGTTTAATAGTTTGCTGGCTATTTTCAATTACATGTGGGAAAAATGTCATGGAAGCTACCTAAATGCTGCAGCAAAAGGTCAATTACTTCTTGTTGGGTTTTCCCCCGTAAATTAAATAATCCCGTATTTAGAAAAGCAATTTATATTGTAATGATCTTCTAACTACTGTGTCTCTATAAGTAATTCATATTTGATAGTCAGGAACCTCTGGATTAAGAAATAAACCTCCTTAAAGCCAGCTACTGACAGAAACAAATTTAGGAGAATTGATGGCTCCCTCCTTTGATCAAAGAAAAAAGTAATAAGATTTTGTAGCTAAGTCCCTAAGGCACTGACGTTGGCCAATTTTCCAAAACTCAGGGAGGTAAAGATACCATGTGTTTTATTTTAAAAACAATTCTGTTTGAATTGGAGTGTTGGTTCTACGGTTAATGATGTGGCAAGATCAAAATAATTTTCAAGTGGAAAAATAGGAAAGTGACTTCTGAATTTGAAAAGTTATTTATATCTAGAAACATTGAATCAAACACTGACACTCCTCTCATATAGTATATATGTATGTGATACATATTTATATATAATATTGCACAAAATTTCTTAACTTACCCATTATAAATCTTTTATATATTATATTATATATTATACATAAATGAGAAATGTTATTTTATATATAAACATACAAAGTACATGTAATATAATATATATCTCTCATATATACCTGTTATATATGTTTTAGATAGTAACATATAAAATATACCTTTTATTATATTACATATTTTAATTATATATTACATACTATTTATATAGATACCTTTATATTTATACCTCCAATATACCTTTATATCTATACTTTACATATAT
This sequence comes from Molossus molossus, assembly GCF_014108415.1. Taxonomy (NCBI): domain Eukaryota; kingdom Metazoa; phylum Chordata; class Mammalia; order Chiroptera; family Molossidae; genus Molossus; species Molossus molossus. Next base: position 21,561,298 of record NW_023425366.1, on the reverse strand, counting down.
ATTTATATGTTTCAGTTTTCAAATATTAGTGTGAAGAAGAGAAACTACCAGTGCGAAAAGGTCTTTTATCTTCACATACAAATCCGTCCACCAGGAAGAAAGAACAGATCTATTCACATATTTAACCTCTCAAAAGGGTACCTTATTTAAACTAGGGTCTTTGCAGGTGAAATTAAGTTAAAATGAGTCATTAGAACTGGTCCTAATCCAATAAAACTGGTGTGCTCATAGGAAAAGGAAAGCACCAGATAGAGACCTACAGGGAGCACGTGACAAAGGATCCTGAGATCAAAGTGCTGCCGCCCCAAACCCAGGAGTGCCAGACGTTGCCTGGGAACAGTAGAGGAGGAAGAGGCAAAGGAGCGTTCTCCTCCACAGCCTGCAGAGGAAGCATGACCCTACTGACACCTTGATTTTGTCCTTGACTCCAGAACCATGAAACAATAACTTCTGTTGTTTTTAAGCTCTCCAGTTTGTGGTACTCAGTTATGGCAACCACTGGAAACAAATAAAGCATTAATTAATATTGATTAAAAGGATGGAATTTGATATCCTAATTGGTGATTTATCCTCCCTTAATTTTTTTTTTTTTCACCATTTGTTGGACAGAGGCAGAAACTGATTCTTAGAATTGTAGACTACTAGCCACTTCAAAATGAAACTTTCTTTTTCCAAATGAGTTTTTAACAGATGCTAAGCCTTGAGAAGCAGCATGCATGTGTGTCCATATGGATCTTTGTCTATCAGTGGGCTTACCAGTGACTACCTATTATGTACTCAGTACTATGTACTTTCCAAGGTGGAGGACATTGAAAAGATTAGTTAAAATCGAATCCAAAGTGCTCCAAATTCCTATGAGATTGGTGGAGTAATACATAGTGATACTCAGGGTTAGTTATTTCCAGACCATTTTTGTTTAATCTATTTGCTTGACATATTCCAATATGAATGATAAATCTTTCTTTCTAACCCCAGTCCCAATTTAATTTTAATCACATAGTGTCTTTTGAGTTTTATATTTATAGTTACATTCTTTGGAAGAGGGAAACTGTCATTAATTTCTAATCATCAACTGTTTGCATGGAGTCTAGCAATATTAGTAATCCAAAATATTTTAGTAAATGCTTGGAAAAAAGAATGAATACATAAAAGATAAATAGATTACATTTGTGTGCAGTGAGGCTCAGTTATCATGATCACCACATGAGAAAATACAGTGATATTACCGCTATTGACCGAGAAACTGACTATGGGATAGGTTTGTGTAGATAGACCTTGAGTTTTATTTGACTTTTCGAAGCATGCATCAATTGTTGCAGGAAATTAACTTCCTGTTTCCATAATAATTTTATTAATTATCCAGAATCCACATAAGTTACTTCTTTTGGCCCAATCTGGTCATCAATAGCTATATCCTCATTCCATAGTTCATGGATCAGAGAGTAGCTGTGAGTTCCTAGCTGTGGACTTCAGATAGAAATGCCAACTGTTAACCCAGAATGTAGGCTGACATGTGGCATCTTCAAGATGAACTTAAAGGACAGAAAGAGAGTGTTCACATTTGGATCCAAGGGCATGCAGCCATCACCACCACCCCACCCTCATGCAAGCCCCTACTTTTACTTGCCATCTTGGAGAGGAACAAGAGGAAGAAGAAGGTATTTGAAGGACATACTCATTCAGGTGAAGATTAGATATGGACCTAAACCAGAGGGAACCTCTGAAAATGCTAAGCCTTCTCAGATCCATACTGCACAGCAAAGTTAGGATTCATGAGAAAAATTAGTCAAATAAAAGGAAAACTTGTGTTTCCACTGTACATCTGGATAATAAGTCGTCAAGTTTTCCACCTGGGTTTCCATGCTCAAGCTTCTTCTAAGCATTAGCTGCACATCATCATCTCTTCCTTAAATAGATTTTACTCTTTAGTGCTCTGCACACTGACTGCATCATTTAATTGAAAATTTTCTTATTGCCATCCCTTGTGACCTTAATTTGGTAAATCCAGTAAATACTTATCAGTCATCATCTTCCTCAAGTTTACTGTAACCTTTGTCAGAGAAGATTATACTTTTAAATACATATATATATATATATATATATATATATATATATATATATATGTTTTCATTGATTTTAAAGAGAGGAAGGGAAAGGGAGAGATACAAACGTCAATGAGAGAGAAACATCAATCAGCTGTCTCCTGCACACCCCCTACCAAGGATCAGGCTTTCAATTCAAGTATGTGCCCCTACTGGGAATCAAACCAGCCTCCTCTGTGCGTGGGATGATGCTCAACCACTGAGCCACACCAACTGAACAGAGATTATACATTTAAAAAAATAATTTTCTCCTGGCTTCTCTGATACTCTGTTCTAGTTAGTTATTTACATTCTTAATGTCTTTGTACATTGTGTCTCCTCTTTGTTTAGAATTGTTTTGCTACTTCTTGCTGAAGTATGAACATCTCACACCTTATCTTCTTTTGTTCTCCTGCATGATCTTTATGTAACCTCATTAATTTCCAAGACCTCACATGCCCCTCCTAGCTAATGCCTCACTGTTTGCAATGGTTCTCAACCTGTGGGTCGCGACCTCTTTGGGGGTCGAGCAACCCTTTCACAGGGGTCGCCTAAGACATAACAGTAGCAAAATTACAGTTATGAAGTAGCAACAAAAATTTTATAGTTGGGGGTCACCGTAACATGAGGAACTGTATTAAAGGGTCGCGGCATTACGAAGGCTGAGAACCACTGGTTTATGGGTTATACTTCTCTGCTACCAAGATGCGTATTTCAAACTGATCATTTAAGGTTTCCATTTGGCTGGTTCACAGAACATAATATGCCGGTAACTAAACACAACATAATACGCCCAAACATAACTTGTTCCAATGAATCTCTTGATCTAGTCCCATGTACCATTCAATTCTTTCTATAATATTCTCTATATTAATAAATTATCCTCCCTCAGTCACTCAATTTGAAGACATAAAAATATTGTTTAACATTCACTGTTACTTAAACCACTAGATGCAATCCTTCACAAAGTTTTATAAATTGTAACTCCTATATATATCTCCACACTGTCTATTTCTCTTCGGCTCTGTGACAATCACATGAGCCGCAGCTAACATCTGTCAGATGGATTACTGAAAGAGTTTCCAAATTGGTCTTTCCTTCTCCACTATTTGCTCTGGGAAAAAAAAAAAAAAAAATCTTTCTCTGCACAGCAGCTAGAGTAATCCAAATTAGTTTCTTGCTCTCCGCTATGATTAGGATAAAATATAACTTCTATAAATTCTGTATTTCTGCCCAGAAGTTCTTACATGATTCAATTCCTTCTTGAGGCATTTTCAGCTTGTCCGCTTCTTTGTTCCATTGTACAGTCCATGGCTCTAAATGCACAGTTTCTTCTTGAAATAACAGACCATGTTTGTTAACCATGGTTACTTTAACAGTTTAAGAACATGTAATACATACCTACACAAAAGAGGATACATTTTCTCACCATCACTCAGCTTAAAATAGAAACACTAAAGTTCTTTAAAATTGTTTTCCAGTTTACATCCCAGGCTATACCCTGTTTCCTATAGAAAACCATTATATGTCAACAATTCTCTTGCAAATCTTCATATTCTTACTACATATTTATAAGTCTGTAAAAGTATATTGCTTAAATTTATCTTTTTTGTCTAGTTTTGTCTTCCTTGATAGAATCATATTCCCCTGTGATTTTTTTTTTAAATTTAATGTCAGGGTTTTGAAATTCATTTATTATATCAAACTGTAGTTTATTTATTTTCTTCATATACATCCTTCTTTGAATGGGAACACTGACATGCATTTTTACATTCTGTTTTTGATACAGAACTGAATTATTCCTCGCTTTTTATTTATTAATAGCGGTATTAAATATTTTTATACATGGATCCCAGTGCGTAGAACAAAAAATCTCACACCATAAGAAATGTATTTAAAACATGGGGAATTGACAATAATAGACCATTTATTAGCCTACAACATTTAACATTTTATGTGACTTAAATTTATATACAGGGTGGAGCAAAAGTAGGTTTACAGTTGTGAGTATGCAAGACACAGTTTATTCTTTTATTATTAATTATTATATTACTTTCCATGTGAATAATAGTAAACATACTTTTGCCCTACCGTATGAATATTAAAATTGGATAAATAAGTCAAAATCAATTCTAATGTAGGGATATATCAATTATTTTCACTCATTTTAGGCCTTGTCTTTTTAGAGCATGCTTTAATAAAGTGTTAATATGATTAAATGTATTATTATTTATCATTATTGTGTTTTCTTTTAGAGTCTTTCAGTCCTACATTTCTTCTTAGCATAGAATGCTTAACATATATATATATATATATATATATTTAAATATATATTTAAAAATACACACACACAGACATACACACACACATTATTCCACTGTTTATAGTTTTTACTGGTGCACATAATGATGTTGATCTTTTTGCTTTTAAGTGATGAAAATTTCTCTTGAAAGCTTTTAAAATATTCTGACTGCTTTTGAGAATCTTAAATTTCAGTAAAATATATCTTGGTGAAGACTTTTTCTTCTTTCTCATATTAGGCATTCTACGGGTCCTTTTATTTCTGAAATGCTTGTCTTTATTATTTCTTCAAATATTTCTACTTTGCTATTATTTTTCTTTGACTTTTTCTAACCCAGTTATTGCTCTTGCTGTGTCTATGTTACTTAATAGTTTTTTGTTTGTTTTTTAAATTTACCGATCCTTCTGTACATCTTCTGTGAAACACCTGTTTGTTCTCCCAACCTGCATCTTTTTCAAGGGTTACCATAAGACATACCACAGACCGGGTGGCTTAAACAACAGATATTTATTTTCTCTCTTTTCTGGAGGATGAAGTCCAAGATCAAAGTGTCCCCAGGTATTGTTTCTGCAGAGAACCCTCTCCTTGGCTGGCAGGTGGCTTCCTTCTCAGGGTCCACAACCTGGTGGTTTGTGTGTACATCCCTGGTGTCTCTTTGTATGTGCAAATTTCTTTTCTTTTTATGAAAATATATTTTTAATTGTAGCTTACATACACAGATGTCCTCTTCTAAATAAGGACTTCAGTGATATTGGATTAAGACCCACCCTGAAGGCCTCATTCAACTTAATCACCTTTCCAAATGCAATCATATTTTGAGGTACCAGGTTTAGGCTTTCAAAGTATAAATTTTGGGGGAACACAATGCAGCCCACAACTCAAAATTTATTTATCAGATATTTTACTATTTATGTCATCTTTGGAAATTTTTTTTTATTTTTGTGTTTTTTTGTATATAAATGTCTATTTGTAAACTTATTCACTTGTTTTACATTAATAGTGCATTTTCTACATCAGTCTCTCTATTCTAACACTTCTGTTTCTTGTGCTATTTGTAATTAAGGTTTTCCCTTTTATTTTTTGTTATTCTTTTTTTCTCATTTGTAAATTTGTTTTAAATTAGTTTGCCTCTTTAGATGTCTTTTTCTTTTAGTACATGACTGCATGAAAGATGAAGACACATAAACTTATGTGTTTACACAAACCTCAGGATGCACAAATTGAGGTCCCAGGAGTTCCCAGGAGAAGCAGGTTTGGGCAGTGAACTTTGTACTACTCCTTGGGTTTGGAAATGAAAAGTACATGGGGGTTATTGCCTAAAGCTAGTCAATTACCCAACTCTTTTCTGCAACTTTTGAACTGATGAAGATTTCTGCATTATTTATCTGAAATACATTTTTCCTAATGCTGTCATTTTGTGCATTCAAGGCATAGGCATTTTCTCAGGTAGCTAGAGTCTTTTATTCTGATCTGTCTGCCACGAATTCTTATGCCTGCTTTCTGCTCCAGGTGGAATCAGCCTCTTCTATGGCCAAAAAAACACACAAATTTCCTACACTGTTTTCTCAGTTTTGTAGCTGTTTTCAGAATCCTGGATGTTTCACATTTAAGAGTGGGTCTAACTTGATGGTGACTGCAGCCTAGCTAATTCACCACACTTGTAGAAACGTAAACATCTCAACCTCATATTATTATTACTACTTCTATAATTATCATTTTAAATCGACCATAACACTTTCTCCCAATATGTATTCCAACTTACTCTGAATAAAGGAAATATGATAAGGTCTGTAGGATCACCACTTTTTCCTATGTGTATATCACATTAGCTAGTACATATTAAATGCTGTATAGAGCATTATTTAATAAATGAATAATTTATTGAGCAAAACAAAGCACTTGAGATATCATCTATGCATAGTTTCATAAAAATAAATGTTATATTAACATGTTATATTATGCATTTTCTCTAGCTATTGACTGCAATCTGTTCTTGAAAGTGAGACATAATAAGGCAGACATAGCTACTAGAAAAATTTTATATTCTTCCCATAAATATTATATAAGCACTTAAATGTAAACCATTACATTAGTTTACATCCCCTCTCTGGATAGTGAGCCTATTAAAGTTGGGAGCAATTTCTTACTTAAGAAAAGAATAAATTATCATCAAATATTTACTTTAAGTTTTTCATATGCCACATGCATTTTGATTGGGATGACTGACGCAGTCCTATCTTCAAGGAAAACATGTACTGAGAGGGTAGAGGACCATGGAAACAAAGAATGGTAAACAATAAATGTTGAGAAATAAAGATTGATTTAGTGGAAACAAATTTAACTGGAGATAACAGAAATGCCTGTCTAGCTAGGCCCTGGTTATGAAGATGCAACTGAATTTATTTATTTTTATTTATTTATTTATTTATTTATTTATTTATTTATTTATTTTTTATCCTCACCTGAGGACATTTTTCCACTTTTCCAGGTAGAGTGGGAGGGAGAGAGAGGACGAGAGACAGAGAGAAAAACATCGAGGGCCGGGGACAAACTGCAACCCTCAGCGGGAACCGAACCCGGGTCTCTCAGGACCGCAGGCCGACGTTCTAACCGCTGAGTCAAACTGGCCAGGGCAAGCTGCCACTGAATTAAAATGTTTAACTGGCCATGCTGTAGTCCAGAGAGATTAATGCATTTAAATATTTAGAAGCTCATTAAACATAAATCAAAAGTTAAACTGGAAAGGTATAAAGTTATAGATAGCAAGTAATTCCGAGAACTCTCTTGTCTGTTTCACCGTGGAGGACAGTGTTAGCTAATTACCAGATTCAGTAGTTATAGGAACCAAATATTACATGGACAGGTGACATAAATATAAATTTCAGTTAAAAATAACCAACCACAAAAAATTTTAACTTAAAAAAAGAGGGATGTCACAGAATTTTTTCAAAACAATATTTTGAAATAAATATGTGATTCGTTTCTAAGCTTCAAAAATGTAACTATTAAAAATTTATTTGTGGTGGGTTTTAGAGCCTTAAGACATAAGATTTATTGCAGATGCAAAACTACACATTGTGTTATATAGTATAACACAAATTTAAATAGCAATCTATGCCTAATAGGAGATTGTTCTCTGTTCTTTCCTAGCATCTGGTTTTATTCGCCTTTTAAATAACTGGCATGTGTGGTTCAGAAAAGTGCACCCTGATTATTGACTCTGCTTTCACTCTGAGGGAAAACTGTTGTTAATGTTGGTAAATAATGATTGTGCCGAACAGAGTGTGGGGAATTATACGCACTGTTCTTACTGCTGAGAATAGCAAAGTCCACAGAAGTTCTTACTTTAATGGAGAATAGCTTTTTTTAATGAGACAAAATAATGAAATCAGAAAATAAACAGATAACATGTTTGATAGCTAAACAGGTTAGGAAGAGAAGTAACTCGGGGAAGGGGATAGGGGAAGACGGGGGATGCAATGATGTGGATAGAAGAGACCACTCTCTTAGTGTCATGCTGGATAGAGACATAAATGCAGTGATGGAGTGACATGTTCTGGTGCAAATGAGTCCAAGCAGGGGTTGCTGCTAAAGAACACTCCAAGTCGGGGATGCTTTTGATGTTTTGAGAAATAACACAGAGGCTGGCATAGCTGGAGCAAAATGATGGAGTAGAGAGAGTTACATGAAAAAGGAGGGTAACGATGCGCGTGTGTGTGTGTGTGTGTGCACGTGCATGTGCGGTGCGGCAGGGGGAATCTTGTAGGGAGATGAAAGTCATCAGAAAACATCATGAGGAAAGCCTGTGGGACAGTGAGCAGAGAAGAGATGTTATTTAACATGAAAAAACACAGAACAACACAGACAAAAAACAACAATGAAGAAAACCATTAAGCTGGCAGGCAGAAGGAAAAGAGGGTACAGGTAGGGAAAATCAGATAGTTACAGGCAGAGTCCAGGTGGTAGATGATATTGGCTTTGACTAGGGCAGTAAGAAGAGGTAATGAGAAATAAACAGATTCTAGAGATATTTCAGAGAAAAAGAAAAAATAGGATGCGCTATGAAATGCAGGGTAATAAGACCAATGTCTGAAAAACTCCACAGATCTTCCTATTTCTAAGGACTACACTGACGTAAGGAAGAACTGGATGCATCCAGCCAGTAGCTGAAATACGTCAAGAGTCCAGACTTTTATTCATGTGGGTATATCTTAAGAAGACTGCTTCCTTTCCAAAGATTACTTTTTGATCTTCAGAAAAGAATTAGGGAGAGGAGAATTAATGACACTTAACAACAGAAAGGAAGATAAACCTTGTATTAATACATTAGCTCACTCTACATGCTTATGGCGTACATTTAACAGTGCTCATTGTACTGTGGAAAAGTAAGACTCCACAAAGGTTCACACCTTTTCCTAGGAGAGAAAAACATCAAGGAACTTTTAGTAAAAAGCCTCTCAGATAGCCCATATGATTCCCACCTTTTGGTATTCATGCCCTTATGCAGTTTCCTCACATATTGTATCTGGGTCAGTCTGTGTTAGCAACAGAACGCTGTCAGAGTGATGCGTGTCACTTCTGAGCCCAGGTCAATGCCATCATATTCATTCTTCCTCTGCTCCCACCCCACGCCCCCCCCCTCTCTCTCAGTCTCTGCCTCCTGTCTGTCTCTCAGTCTCTGTCTTCAGATAACCCTCTCTTGGGAAGAGTCAGTTGCCATATTATGAGGATACTCAAGCAGCACCATGGGAAGGCCCACAAGGTGAGAAATTGAGGACTCCTGCGAACAGTCAACAAAGAACTGTGGCCTCCAGCCCACAGGAATGTATGTGCATCATCTTGGAAGCAGTTTCTTCAGCTGCAGCCAAGCTTTCAGACACCGGCAGCCCTGGTGGGCATCTTGGCGGCAACTTCGTGAGACCCCCAGTCAGAACCATCTTGCTAAGCCACTCTTGAACTTCTGACCCACAGGAACTGGGAGGAATCAGAACTTATTTTTTTTAGCTGCTGAATTTTGCAGTCATTCTTCATGCAGCAATAATGAAGTGAGACACAGTTTAGAAGTGAGACTGTCACACTGATGCAACACAGACTTCACACGTGAGGCTGGCTTTGCAGCTAGAGTGGAAGCCGCAAGAACCTTGACTGAGTACTGGTGAAAGCTGCTACTCTTTCCACAGACTCTTTCATAGATGTTTATAATAGTGTGGTGGCACTTGAGGATGCTTAGTAAAAAAAATGTTGGCCTAAAATAGTAAAAAATAAATATATTAGACATCCCACTGGAAATCAGACATCCAAAGAGATCGGAGAGAGAGCCATAACTGTAGCCAGAATCAGTTTCGTCTCTACCCAATAAATACAGTTAGTATCCATAGCTAAACTGTTCATCTCCTACAGTGTGCAGTTCCTACTTGTTATAAACATTCGTCCAGGAGGAAATGTCAGAGCTTTCCTGTCCTGCTGGTACAAATCCAGTACCAATCAAGAAGCCTGCTCTTAGCACCTCATTTGTATTCTAGCATTAGGCAGGTCCCTCTACTGGCTCTTCCAATTTACATTATTTCTTTTTGGTAGTTGCTATCAATATGAGGTCAAAAGTGTGCAGGACTGGGGTGGGGTGTGCAAATCTGTCTTCTTACCTGAATGCCTTCATGAGAGTATCTTGCCATGTTTTAAAACAAGGAAAAATCATTAAAGACACCTTTTCCCCTAAATAGTCCATTTAGCCATACACATCTAAAATTTGTGAATAATGAATGGGTTCTTGCAATCAGCTGCATTTTACAAACGAGATTCTAAGAAATTAGGGATAATAAAAGAAAAAAGTCTTTATGTATATCCATCCCACATTGTTTCCTCACATTCTAGGCATCCTCTTCAGTGTGCTTTCACTGTGTTATGAGAAAGGCAAGGTGTTCTCCCTCCTCTGTCTGTGTCTTCTGTATCTGTGTAGCATCTGCCACGCCTGACATAATTTCTGGATAAACACACACTTTGTTGTGGTGATAAATGCTGCAATCCCAACTGTGTTTTGGTGGTAGAATCCATTTCTGCTTGGGCTCTATGACTTAAATGGAATTGTTTTATGCAATGTCAAGATACTTCAAAGCAACGTCAGTGTACTTCCAGCCGTCCATAGCGAGGAGAAACGAGGATAAAATAGTAAGTAGGATACAAAGGGCCAAGAGAGAAAGATGAGTACATTTCATCATTAGTTTTCAAATTCCCATTTTCTGTTTCTCCTGAATACTTTTATGTTATCAAGATCTTGACTTAAAATAAATACAAATAAGTTCCATGCTACCAGCTAAATAAAATATATATTTTTTGATCCTTAAAGAGGAATTACTGTTCCTTAAGTATTACAACTCTGTGCTCAGAAATTATCTTTGGCAATGCAATCTGATATGATCCATTGAGTTGAGAAACTTAAGTACTCAGCATGATTAAACTGTTGAAAAATGTGTATTTTTGAATTCTCTGGTTGATTTCTCTGATGACAATATAGATAAGTTTTTTTCTTTACCAAATTGATGTGAACTATTTTCAATACATAGAAAAGAATCTAAATAAAAATTGAATTTATAATGAGAAGCAATTTTCTCAAACTGTGTTGATTAAATAATTTGTTTCCCATTCACTTTACTAAGAAGAAAAGACACAAGAAAAAAGAAGGTAGTATTCTTTAAGTGAATTTTTGAATCTTCCAATTCAGTTTCTTTTATCCAGAATATACTTTCTTTGGGAAATGTTGTATGTAATTACTTTGTTTCTACTAGATATCTGTTTCTACATTGCTATTTTTAAAGTTTCCTCCATATACTAAAGGTTTTATTTAAATACCATTTGCAGATTTTGCAGAAAACTCTAGAGTATTTTCAACCCTTTGTCTGGTTAAAAAAAACTAGTATCAATTTTTTTCATATGCTCATGAATCAGTGGGCTCAGGCATATTCAATTGGAACTGAGATAGAGAAATAAAAGAAAATGGGGAATACTTGTAGTAAAAATGTAGATGAGCACACTTTTAGAAAGAGTAAATTAAATTGGAGATGTATGGCTAACGTGACTGAGTTCCAGGCTCTTCATTTTAGCGATTTGCATGGAAAAGCAATAGAGCATTAACAAACTATTGTGCAATCTGGTGTAATTGCGGCACCCATGCAACCCGCACACGTCATGCCATGGATGTATTTGTATACAAAATAACTATGATCCTGGCATAACAAAGAAATGAAACTTTAAAGCTGGATTTTATGTGATAGGGAAGAGAGATTAAAGAAATTATGGAACTAAGGTAGGTTTTTACTCTCCTGTCTTCTCTCAGGAGCTGCCAGACGTTATGCTCACACAAATAGATTACTTGAAAAATGCATTAAAATGTACAAATTATGTCTTTACAGTGAAATTAATGACCAGTTCATTCACCATAAAAGATAATTTTACAAAGGCAATGCTGCATCATTAAAGTTAGCATTTATGCAACCCAAATGTGCAGAGTAAAATGACAGCGGCTTTCTCCAAACGGCACTATATTCTACTAAAGTGCCTATCATTTAAAATGAAGAGCAATAACACGACTCCACTCTCTTAAGGAGAAAAAAAGGGTACTGCTGAAGTCATTTATCTTGTCCTGAAGAATGAGAATTTTAATGGTCTTCAAAATCTTAAAACAGAGTGCAGTTCTATCATTGGAGTATAACATCAAAATTATGAATTAAAGGGCAGTAATTATATGGTAGATATACTAGATTGTTTAATTTTGAGACAAATTATCATAATTATATTTAGGTAATTTAATTTGAGAGGTATTAGAGTACTTTTATAGAATTGTGAAGTCCCACTGAGTTAGAAAGAACTAGACTTGAACCTACTGTCATATTCTATAATTAATTGAGTCAGTGTTAGTGAACCACCACCAAGTCAATGTTTTCAACATAGAACACCTATCTGTCACAAAGCAAGGGAGTTTTATAGCCAGTGTATTAGGAAACCTGAAATAGAAAATGGGATCAATCTTGTACTTTATATCGGTGCACTAAACATACAGGCAGTAAAGTCATACCTACTTAGGATTACATTGAACCTCTTTATAGGGTCAAGTGATTCTTTCATTAGTTTCAGGGAGATGGCACCCTTTCTTATTTGTCCTCTTGCCATTTCACTAGTCAGATGTCAGAAGCATGAAATAATGCTTTTATACTCCTATGTTTTCCATTCTATTGGGAGGATGATAAAATTTATTTTATTTTTAAATTATTTATTTATTTATTCATTTATTTATTCATTCATTCATTTGTTTTTTGTTACAGATGAGGATGATGAAATTTAAATTTATTCTGCATTTTGACGCTTGAGAAAAGAAGGCAGTTACCAGTTATGAGTAGATGAGTAGTGTAAAATGTATTTGATTACAGATTCAAAAAATGTGGCAAAGATTATATTATAAAAAGTAATTACACAGTGATGTCCTACCTGTATCTAGATTATGTTTATTATTATGTATTTTATTTATTTATTTATCTTTAATATGTTTTATTGATTTTTTTTTTTTTTTTTTGGAGAGAGAGAGAGGAAGGGAGTGCAGAATAGAAACATCAACATGAGAAAGAAACATCTATCAGCTGCCTACTGCACACCCATACTGGGGATCGAGCCTGCAACCTGGGCATGTGTTCTGACCAGGAATTGAACCAGGACCTCTCAGTCCATGGGATGGCACTCAATCCACTGAGTCACACCGGCTAGGCTATTATTTATACTCTAATGTCTGCTGTCCAGAGCAGCCTATGTCTACTACTAATATGTTGAGGTAACTATGTATGCACTGGATGGACATTTCTTGGGAATATATACTAAATGACACAGGTATTATGGGTACAGAAGCAGGACTTAAGGCAACTTGATGCTTACATAAAAGAGGCAGCTGGGTGATCTTACAAGGACATGTATCCTAACTGAGATTTGCACTACTGATAAACTATGGTAAATAGGCTCTTTGGTATATATTGAGACAAGTGGTGGTAGGTGTTATCTCTATTATACTGTCTTTTGTTATAAAAATGGATTTTAGAAAGCTTACAAATCTGCATGCAGTCAATATAGTATGAAGTAGACCAAAAAAATGTAAAGAAAAATGTTAAAAACAAGTAAAAAGAAAGCAGAAGTTCATCTCCAGAAAACAATATATATTGTCAATTTCTATCCTCTTGATGAAAGTATATGATAAAATTTGATCTCACGAGTTTAGTAACTAATCAAAAATTAATAAAAATAAACCTGCTATTTACAAAGTTTCAACACTATATTTTTTATATGAAGTGCTGCATAACAATATTAAAATGCTCTAATGTTCAAGACCATTTTTAAATGGCTATAACAATGCAAATTGAAGGTATAAAACTGATAAGCCAGTAGCCAAAGAGATGTTTAATACCATACTCTTATTTAGCTGGTGTAATTCAATTTTAAGATGAAATGTCTTCAAAAGGAGTACAACTCATATTTGCAAGTGATTCTTCCTCTCTCTCAACTGCCACCCCCTAGAAACTTTATAATACTTGACACTAGATAGTTCTAATGTATGCTTCTTGGTAACAAATACATTACAGGAAAATCTGGATGAGAACAAACAAGAGTTATGTTCTTACAGCATATTTCCGGTCACAAAAAAACATCAGCAAATTTTTAAATAAAGACCCAAAACAGTTCTATTATCAAACATTGAAATATATGTGAGCTATATGTACACTTAAGAAAGATTAAGAAAAACAAGTAAGCCATTTTTTTTCCAACTTGCTTATTTGAGTTCAGGGTTGCAGATGGTCAGAGCCTTCCCTGGCAGCTCAGGGCACAAAGCAGGCTCCCAACCTGGACAGGATGCTCTTCTATCACAGATATGCAACCCGAACAGGCTGTTTTTCCATCACAGGGCCACTCACATCTACACCTATATTTATGCAGACTGGAGAAATTTAGACACACCAAATTCAATGTGCACGTCTTTCGGATCTGGGAGAAAACCAGAATACAGCCCCTCGTTTATTGTGGTTAATCCATTCCAGACTCTATTTGTTGCACGTGTTGTTGAAGGATTCCTGGGGTGCTCGAATACATAGGCCTGCAGTCCATACGTACAGTAATTTTAACTTTAATTGTAATACAGCGGTGTGTAATTGACTCAGACAACCGAGCATGCGCTGTATCATTTTCACTGTCTCGATCAATTTTTTAATGCATATATTTGAAAAAAATGCGATAGAGTGAAGCTGCGAAAGTTGAAGCACAAAGTGGTGAGGGACGACTGTACCCAGAGAAGACCCATGCAAACATATGGAGAATGTGCCAACTCCACATAGACAGTGGCCCTGGTTGACTATAGATAGATGATATAGATACAGATATATAGATATATAGATGTGTGTGTGCGTGTATACACACATATATAGTCTCACCAATGTTATAATGAAATGTTGAACAAAACGACTTTAATTGAGGACCTGCTGTAAAAGAATCTCCTAGAAACCCTTTACCTAAATGGTGTATATTTTGTTGTACTTGCTTTATCATCCTCTCTCTACATTTCTTCCTTTCTCTCTTTATACATATTTACCCATTTATATGTATGTGCATTATTATGCAACTTTCTTTTTCTTAAACTATTTGAGAGCAAGTTGTATATATCATGTCCCTTTACCCCTAAATACTGCAGTATGTTCAGCCTAAGAGCAAGGCTATTTCCTTACATATCAACATTACAGTTTCAAAATCAGGACAGATGACATAAAATACTATTATCGAGTCTTTACTTCGCATTCAAATTTCAACAATTTGTCAAAGAAGTTGATTGTAGAAATTTTTTCTCAGACAGAATCCAAGCATATTTAGTTGTCAAGTCTCTTTTGTTTCCATAAATTTTAAATAATTGATATTTTCAAACACATAAGAAATTATTAAGTGGTGTCTCTTAAATATTTTTGCATTTTCATATGTTAGGCTATTTCCAGTTATATAAACATTTTAGAACATTATTTTTGTCATATATATTGAGAAAAAAACCTTTCAAAAAATTCTTGAACTTGCATGTATAACAGTCTTACAAATGTGAAATAATCAGAAATGACTACATCATCATTTTTGTCTCTTGCAAGATTCAGATTCCACTAATAATTATTACCTACTTCAAGTGTCAGATGCTAGACTCAGTGATCTCAGACATATTGGCTCATTTGTTTGGGTCAACAATCCTGTGCATCATCTCATTTAATATTAGCTAGCTGATAGACAATGAAGATACCACGTACTAACATCAACTGTGCATAGTTAATACTGTTGAAACTGGAATTTAAATCCAGGTTCAGAATTCTACTTAAACAAATTTGTATGAAATGTAATAAAAAATAACGAGGGTCAGAAGTAAATTAAGTTCCAGAGGGAGGGATTATACCACCCCTGAATATGAGAAATGAATGAGAATTTTGGCTTCGAATGTAGATGTGCATAAGCATTTGTAAATAAACATACTCATCTACACTAATAGTTTGAAACATCATAGTTGCATCCATCCCTGAATTACACTGTGCAGACTTCACTGATCACAGAAATGGGTCTTAGTAGGAACAAGTCCATTATTCATGACCAAGAACAACCAGTAACGCTTACTTGTAGAATTGGTTGGGATAATTTTGTTCTTTAAGCAGGGTGTATTTATTTATTTATTTATTTATTATTTATTATTTATTTTTATTTTTATTGCCATACAAGAAGTTATTGCAAATCTGTTGGCTTCAAACAGCACCCACTTATTAGCTCACAATTCTCTAGGTCCAAAGTGTGGGTGGGCCCAACTGGGTTCTGGGTTGAAGCAATCTGCAAGCCAAAATCAAGGTGCTGGCCAGACTGAACTTCTATCAAGAAATGATAAAATAGCGTCCACTTCCAGGCTGGTGCCGGCCGTGGGGGACCCCATTCTGAGCAGCCCTAGGTCCGAAGTTCCGCTCCCCTGTTTGGCGGTCAGCCAGGCCTTGCTCTCCGCTGCTGGAGCCCTCTGAACCCTCACATCACCTCAAGGCCAGCAACTGTGTGCTTAGTCTCACCCTTTAAATCTCTCGCAATTCCCCTTCTGCTACCGGCTGAAAAGAAAATGCTCAGCTGTTCAAAAGCTCATGTGATTACATTAGCCAGAGTAATTACTGCAATCGGGAGGTCAACTGATTATACACTTAATTACACTTGCCACATCCCTGAGGTGATGTAAAGTAACATAATTATGAGAATGATGTTCCTTGTATTAACATTGCCAGGGATTATGCTGAAAACTTTGGTGGAGGCCACTCTCTAAGTGCTGACCACCTCACCGGACATATTTCTTTTATCCCCTTTCCTCAGTCAGCACAATCCCTCTGAGAATGGAGTTGCTTCTTTGGAACGACTTCCTTTGCAATCTAAATATTTAAGGCCCCCCTTTTTTTCAATTAAGATTTTCACTTGACTTCACTATATTATTTGATACTCTTCATAAACTCTATGTTCTCTTGGTTTTCACAAACCTATTTTTTTCTAATTTAATTATACATCCTTAACCATTTATTGGTCCAATTTTCTTTGCCTGTACATTTGTGTGTGTGTGTGTGTGTGTGTGTGTGTGTTTACTGTTGTTTGTTTTTCTTTTACCAGCCTTGAAATATCCACCAAGCTTCTGAAATACAATCTTATCTTATAGTTGAGTTTTGCTCTCATGGACTTCATGATCATACTTCAACATATATTTCTAATACTGCCTTCCATCTTACTATGTAGTCTTTGGCTTGTATTTGAAAGAGCTCATTATACTCTTCCTCCTCAAATGTCCAAACACCTGTCTTTTCCCCCAACATGTTTCAGTTAGAAAAATCATAGCATATTCAGGCATTCACAACAGAAATTTCAAATGTAGTGTTTTGCTTTTCCTTTCTTTCTCTTTCTTGTTCATTTTAATAACAACAAAAGTCTCCTGAATATGTATCTTTTTTATTACTAGTATCAGAAATTTCATCATAAGTGTATTAACCATACGCTTAAATTGTGAAATTTTCAAGACCCCATTCTGTTACTTTTATACTTCATGAACTGTACAGATTTTAGAGTTGTTGGAAAGTCAATATATCTGTAGATTAAAACAAATGAGTACCTGAAATATGATATTTTTCTAAGATAACAGAAAATAGACTTTTAGTATTGAAGAAAATGGGCAACAATTTTGTCCTTACACATTGCATATGTTTTCATAGCAAATTAAAAAAAAAAAAATAGCTCAAACAGTAAAAACTTTTAATTGCAAAATATGTGAGGGTTGCTCCAAACTTGTTATGATGCATGTCTAAAAACATAAATGGTACTTAACCCTTTATTTGGGATTTTAGGTTGTATCAAAGCTGGTAAGGTAGATTTTGGGTTTGTATAAAGATAAATTATGGAACTGCATTTTGGTAATATTGACAGCTATAAACTCAAAGATGAAATCTTTGCCAGGAAATTCCCTTAGCCCAAGAGAGCTGCCTTGCCCAACTTCTTGCCCGATTCTAGGCAATCACTTATATCCAGTGATTGAAGGATAAGAAGTCATAGCACATTGCCTCAAAGCAGAATTATTCTGAAGGACCATCCATACTCTGGTGTCCCACTGATCAGCTGTGGCCTTGGCTGAAAATACAACATTGCTTTACAGTTTAACAATCCCTCTCACAATTCAACTCTTTCATTATCACATAGACCTTAAGAACTTTTGCTACTGTTTTGGTGATGTATTAAATGTTTTCATAATTATGAAATGATATACTAGGGCTTTTCTCTGATCATCTCAAGATACCTACCTGAAATAAAATTTATTTCAATGCATCCTGCAAATTCAGTCGTTTCTTTTTAATTACACAATCCTCAGAAACAACGATTCTAAATTATTTTCAACAGGACAGCATCATTTGTGGTTTTATTTTTTAAATGTTTTGACACAAAACATGTCTAAGTTATGCATCATTAAAAATAATGGTAACCTAAACCATGTCCTATTCTATGTCTCCAAGATTTCAGTTTGTGATTTTTCTCAAAAAAACTCCAAAAATCCCTAATGCAAGCTATTTAACAGAATCACCATCTGCCTGCCCTAAACTTTAACATCTAGAGGAAGGCAGAGTCTACTGGGGAAATGTTCATGTGTATCTCAGTTGAAAAGAGAAGACTTCCTAACCTCTTGTTGTCCTCTGTGCTTGGGGAGATGGAACACCACCCAGTGCTGCTGCCTAAAGGTGCAGCTGGCTGCCTCTGACCTCCTGGAGTCTGGCCAGCAGCAGTCCAATCTGTGCTCTGCCACCAAGGGACTTGAAAAGTTCAGGCACGGCCTCCTGTATTGCCAATTCCACCCTAATTATCTCAAGCCTCAATAATCCGGTACTTATTATCACAGGGCTTTTTTCACCAGAATGACTGGGGTTGCATTTTCTCGATCAAATCTGTAGAATTATTACTGATAGACAGCTTTTCAAATGCATGCTTTGGGTTCCAATATTTATGAATTTAGTAAGTATATTTTCAGTATTTTTTTAAAATAAAGCACAATCTAAAAACTTTCAATTTAAGAAAAATAATAGTTAACCGTATGCCACAGCTAGCAAGCGATTTTTGGGACATTTATATCAAATTATTGAGAATAAAAGGAAGATATAATTATCTCCAATTTTATCAAGTTTACAATTTTGATATCCATTTTTTTTTTACTACAAAACCACCTAAAAATTCTTTGTGATAACTCTTTTAAATTAGAAAATAAACTAATTTTTTTTAATGTTTTGCAAGAAATAGGCCAATCAAAAGGGTTAGATAACTGGAGAAGCCTAGTGAAGTTACTCGGACATGAGGTTGCTATTTAATATGTTGAAGAAAGAACAATGTATTTGTTAGCACTATTATTTTCTTTAAAATACTATTGGTAAGCCCTGCCAGTGTGGCTCAGCGGCTGAACCTCGATCCAAGCAGCAAGAGGTCACCAGTTTGATTCCAAGTCAGGCACATGCCCAGATTGTGGTCCTAGGCCCCAGCAGGGAGCGTACAGGAGGTGGCTGATTCATGTTCTCTCTCACCCATGTTTTTATTTCTCTCTCCCTATCCTTTCTCTCTAAAAATCAATAAAGAAAAAAAATAGAACGTGATTTTTAAAATACTTTTGGTAATTCTTACTTCTGAGTTTTACTGTTTCTTAAAGTATTTCCATATTTTTGCCCCTTAGATCTCCCTCAAAAAACGTGTGTGTCACTTCTCCACAAGGCAGAAAACACTAAAATATGGTTTTTCTTATTTTTTTCCCCCTGACAGCACAATTTAAATGAGCTTCCTCTTTCCCACGGTCCTCATGGAACTAACACCATCACTGAGTTATATTATGAACAATGATAACAGAACTCCGTCTGCATTAAACCTCTTACTTTGAAGTAATTATTCCTATAGACCAGTGGTTCTCAACCTCGTTCCTAATGCTACTTCCTAATGGAACTTTAATACAGTCCCTCATGTGCTGACCTCCAACCATAAAATTATTCTCTTTGCTATTTCATAACTGTCATTTTGCTAATGTTATGAATCATAATGTAAATATCTGATATGCAGGATGTATTTTCATTGTTACAAGTTGAACAGAATTGGTCTCGGCCTCGGCCCTGGGCAGCTCCGGAGTTCAGGTGCCTGGCCCAGCAGGCTGCCTGTTCCGCTTCAGTGCCGTGGAGGTGGCCTCTTCCCCTCGTGCCTCCTCCCTTCGGCTGACCGCTCGGAGATTCCCACGGAGCTCTCGGAAGCCCAGGACGGTGCTGGGGGTGCAGTCGGCACTGCCCCCTACCAGTAGGCGATTCCCATGGTAGCATCCGGTAGTCACTGTGATCCTGTTAGATATCGAAGGTACCACAACCCCGACGACAGCTTTCACGAAGGACGCTTTATTTCCTTACATCAAAGAAAATGTTGAAGAGTATTTGCAGTCACACTGGGAAGAAGATGAGTGCCAGCAGGATGTCAATCTTTGGAGGAAACAGGCTGCAGAGGACTCCCACCTGGATGGGCTGTTCCAATCCCTGCTGCCTCTGAGAATGGGCAGATGGCCAGCAGCGGATGACCCAGGCCGCGGCAGATGATGTGTGCGGGCAGATGTCTCTGCACCGAAGACCAGGCGCCGAAACAGCCCAGGGCCACGTGGAGGGCAGCACTCACAGCGCGGCCGTGAAAGCAGAGTTCCTGGAAGATGTAGTTCCAGCAGTCAGACAGTGGAAAGAAGCTGGAATAAAGATGCATATTTATTCTTCAGGGAATTAGAAGCACAGAAACTATTATTTGGGCGTTCTACAGAGGGAAATATTCTTGAGCTTGTTGATGGTCACTTTGATACCAAGATTGGACACAAAGTGGAGAGAGAGTTATCGAAAGATTGCGAACAGCATTGGGTGCTCAACCAACAACATCTTGTTTCTGACAGATGTTACTCTAGAGGCCCGTGCTGCTGAAGAAGCAGATGTGCAGGTGGCTGTGGTGGTGAGACCTGGTAATGCAGGACTGACAGAGGATGAGACTTCCTACAGCCTCATCACCTCCTTCAGCGAACTGTACCTGCCTTCCTCCACCTAGAGGAGGATTTCTAAGGAAGACCAAACTGTCTTCACAGAGTTGTCCTGTAGTCTAGTTTTATTCTAGTGGGAAAGTAACTTCCTTTAAATATACATATAAACACACATATATATGCAAGTTTATATGTGTGTTCAAATTATCTTTCACAGGCACAGAGGTTGGGGGCACATCCCAGTTCAGTGAACAGGAAACTAATTTAAAGATATTTTTATGTAGAAATTGTTTGAAACCACAGCTCTCACCCTTACTGAGGGCAGAATGTAGTTGGTAGAAGAAATGACTACAATACAGATCTAATGTGTTCAGTTTATCAAGTATGTACCAAAATGGAAAGATATGTTTGAGAAGTTATTCAGAAGCCTTGGTATTTTAAAAACTAAGTATTTCAAAGTCTTATTTCTAATAATAATTCATCCCCCCTTTTAATTATGAGTTAGATTACAGCAGTTGAATTTCAAAATATTAGTGTCCTTACTTACAAAAGACAAAGTTATTTATTTCTGCTCTAAAGGAGACAAAATTGGGAAAGGAAGCTTATTTGAGTCCTGATCAATCAAACATCTGTTACTTAAACTCACTAATAATCGTGGCACCCTCAGCAGGCAAGTTGCCTTATCACTGGGAGAGTGCACTGATATAACAGGTAACATAGAAACGTGGTTCTTAACATTCCCAATAAAACAGTTCTAGTCCTGCCAGTTGTTATCACTGTAGACTTTATAGATGCCTTTCTAACTCCTTCATAGCACTGTTTGAGAGTATATGTTAATGATGTTTACTAGTAAAAAAATGTTTACTGAAATCAGTTTATAAGACCTAAAAGAGCCCTGCTATGTACTATTTTCCTCGAAATGGATGTGAGAAATGTAAATTTTATAATATTATCATTTATCCTGGTTCAATCTTAATGGGGTGTCATGTTGTGATTAATAAAAAACATTTTTTTCTTTTAAAAAAACAAAAAAATTGAACAGAATTAAAGCATAGTGATTAATCACACAAACAATATATAACTATATATTGTGAAATATTTATTTCTAATTACAAATAAATAAAATTTTGTCTTGAAGCATGGTGTAGCATGGATAACAGTCTTAATATATCAACAGTAAACTACATCGCTACATTTTGTGGCAGTATGAGTAAAAAGCCAATGTCAGTGTGAAGGTTGAGATTGCTTCTTTCTCACCAGATCAGATATTCTTGGGGCAGTCTTTGCAAGAGCACACGAAGATCATCTTCCACAGCAAGTCTACTTCTGTATTTAGATTTGATAATCAACAAGCTGGAAAACCCTGTTTCACAAAGATATGTTGTTGGAAATGGAAGAAGAAGGCTCAACACAGTCTTAGACAGAACAAGATATGACTGCAAACAAACACTTGATCCAGAATTTTGCAATTGGCATTGTAGAGAAATTAGTTCTCCCTGCATCGCTGTTAATAAGTTCAATGAACTCCTCTTGTGCTATCTCAGGAACATCTTCTGTGAATGGGCTTCTGGCAAGTGCCAATAGGGTGTCAGGTAGATTTGGATAGTACAGTAAAATTTTGTCTGCAAGCATGTGCAAGTGTTCTATCATAGAAATTAATCCTTGTGTCTGGCTTTAATGTCATGTTCTTCAAAGAAAGCAGATAAGGAAGACAACATGTAAATTTTATTTTCATCCATTTTTTTTTTCCAAAGCTGCCATTTCATTAGGAAAGATTGGATCTTTTCAGACAATTGAGGCATGTTGCATTTGGTCCCTGCAGTGATAAATTTAACTCATTCAAGATGGCAAAGATGTCAACCAAGTAAGCTATTTTCTGCAGTTCATTTGTATTGCTGAAAAGAAGTGCTTTGAACTATGGTCTTGCTTTCTGATTAAAAAACATTTTGAGTTCATCATGAAGCTCAAAAATACATTTTAAAACTTTTCCTGTCGACAACCATCTCACTTCAGTGTGAAATAGCATTGTTCGGCACATCCAACTTATTGCACAGTGGCGAAAACAGTCGACTGTTTAAAGTGCTCACCTTTGCAAAATTGACAGAACTTATGACACTTTTCATTACTTCTTGTACTCTTGTGGCAACATCTTTATGGTTAATATTTGCTGATGAATCATACAGTGAGTTTCAATGACTTTTGGTGACTCATTCAGTACCAAAAGTTGAAATCTAGATCAACATCCTAACATAGCTGGAGCACCATCTGTGCAAACACCACAAATCTTTTCCCAAGAGATCTTATGCTCTTTCAGAACCGTGTCAAATATATCACCTGCAGTATTTGTTGTTTCAAGAGGTTTGCAAAAAGGAAACTCATCTTTAAAGTAGCCATCATTAATATACCTCACATAAACAAGTAACTGTGAAAAGTTTGCAATGTCCGTAAATTCATCAAGTTGGATGCAAAATATTGGAAGTGGAGCAGATTTAATTTCCTGGATTAGTTGATTAAAGAATATCAGCAGACATGTCATCTATTCTTCTGTGGACAGTGTCGTTAGAAAAGAAAATTGCACTCAATTTTGTAACAAATTCGTCTCCAATCATAACTCGAACAATGTCTTTGGCCGCTGGCAACAGTAAATACTTAGCAATGGTGTGAGGTTTCATAGCTCTGGTGATTCTGAGTGCTACCAAATATGAAGCTTCAGTGGCTGCCACGTTTTGTTTGTGGTACTTGCCATCAGTGTCAAGTCTGGATTTCTTGAGTCCATCAGCTTTGCTTCTAAAATAGTTGGTATTCTTGTCGGTAAAGCTTGGATGCTTGCTATCAAAATGGCATTTTAGTTTGTTTGGCTTCATATATTTTGCTGGTAGGACTTCACAACAAATAACACATTACATTTTCTCAATTCTTGTCATAATTATTGAGGTAAAACCATACTGAAAAAAATCCTCACTATATTTTCTTTTCTAAACATTCTTCTCTACACGATCCATTGTCATGGGATGGTTTGCTAATGAAAATAATATATAACAATAGTTTTAATAATACAAAAGTTGATACATGGCATAGTTTAGTCAGTAGAGTTCATTAAAGTTTCCTATGATTTACCATTCTGTGTTTTGTTTTGTTTTACATCCCTGTTCCTATCACAAGGGGGCAGTATTTGCATCAACCACAGCTGTATATAAAAAGACCATCAGCATCCAGATTAAGTTCCCATGGTACAGATATTTTTTTTGTAGTAGTAGTTGATGATATTACAGTACATGATTTTACATTTTCCCAATAATTATGATTCATGAAGTGTTGTTTTACCTCCAATACTGCTGCTTTTAACACAGTAGTTGTTTTTAACAAACAAAGAAGCTGCTCTCTACATATGTGTGACTGGTCCGCATAAGTACATTATGGCACCACCCCTGTCACATACACCTGTATTTATATGGGGTATATGTGATAAGGTTGGTGCGATGATGTCATCACGCCTGGTACTCGTATGTGGGCATATCTGTATGTGTGCAGACCCGCCTGTAGATGGATAGAGGAGCATTGTCTCAGTTCCTAAGACCATCAGAAATACATTTTCTGATGGTCTTAGGCAACCCCTGTGAAAGGGTCATTTGACCCCCAAAGGGGTCGCAACCCACAGGTTGAGAATTGCTGCTATAGACTATCATATTATGACATCTGAGCTATTCATCTAGTCTGAATATAATAATGCTCAATCTGGTACACTAGCAGGACAATAGGCAGTTATTATTATCTGTTTAACTATATAGAACAGAGTAACATATTTTGGTCAAGTTTTGTTTTCTGGATAAAAACTCACATTGTTCATATATTACATAGAATTTTCCAGAACACACGTGGAGAGTTTGTGTGTAAGAGTTTTGTTGAGCAGTGTCTTCAGTATTAGCACCTTTAGAGGCATGAAGGAATTTGGATTGGGCAAAGGGAGGATCTAGATTTTGGTGCAGTCTCAGTGGAGGTCTGGGTCAATCCCATGACAGCTATGCTGGGATGGCCCTTCAGGATATTCCTGCTTTGTGAAAGGAGATCAGGCATTTACAACATCACATCAACCTGTCATTTGATGCTGAGTGCCCTATGGAGAGAGTGTTTCCTTGGGTAGGGCAGCTTTCTTTGACTCAGAAAAACTCATAAAGTGAAAGTCAGTAGAAAGATGTCAGTTATCAAAACATAAAAGCTTCAGAATTAAATGGTACATTTTAGTAACACTCCAGGACAGTCATTCCACTCCACCATGTATTCTCTTCAGCTCCACACACCTTATATAACACATTATGGAAACTTTTCCTCTAGGATTCAAGTTGTTCACATTTCCTGGGACAACTGAAACAGAAAGTGTGTGGGATAGACTTAAACTTCATCACTGTAGTTGGTCTTGAAGGTGCACCCCAAATTAATTGTCTCCTCCTTTTCATTAACTCTAGATTCCCTTCACTTTTAACAAACATCTTTACTGTTATAGGGATACACTTGGTGTGTTGACCCAGAAGTTCTTCCCAGTGGGATCTGAGCACATGGTTATCATGCCCCCCTCAGCCTCCTTCACTTATGTATCGATATCAAACTTGGGTTAGGAAATACCTAGGGTACCTCAGAGGATCACATGGGTAGAAACATGTTTTCTGTCCTACATAATGACATTCCTACCTGCTCTGATGATCAAGATCAATTACTCCTGCTGAGCTAATGACACATTAATTGATTTTTAGCTGCATACCCTGGTAGAAGTCTTCTTCCTCAGGAAACTCAGATAGCTAAAACTAAAATGAAGAAATAAGCAAAAATCCTATAAATTGGTCATTAAGAATAAGAGTAAGCAGGATCAATTTTGCTTCCAAATTTTAGTTCTTAAATCCATTTTTCTACTTTTTAGGGCCACAGCACCCTAAGAGGGTTGTTGATTTTAATAACAGTTGCATCCTTGAAGATAATACTCTATCCTAGCAAGGTATTATATGCAAGCTGGCATATTAGTTGCCCTTTCTTTTTCTTTTTTTTTTTTTAATCCTCACCTGAGGATATGTTTTCATGAGCCCATTATTCCAGCATTATTGTGGTCCATGACAGAGGTTGTTTGAGATCAAATTGATACTGTTGTAATTAGTTAGTTACTAATGATAAGGAAGGAGAAAAGGAAAGGCCAGACATTATAGGCATCTCATTTGGGCAGTTTCACCAGGGAGTGATAGATGCATGCCCAGAAATGTCGGAGTGACATAGGGAAGGTACTTGCCTCAGTCACACCTTGGGACAGAGATGGTTGGCCAAAATCGGTGTGGACACTGCAAGCGTGCGAACATTTGGGAATACATAATCACCTAAACAAAGAAATTCACTCTTTTATACTTGGTTCTCTTGGCACTCTTGTGGTCTTGGGATCTTGCTGCACTTGACTCTTGGCTCATGGGGATTTCTTGTTCTGTGCCTGCTCATGTTTCCTTCATGGCTATGTGGCCATGTGAACTCCACACACATTGAACTGATAACCAAAGCTAGTCTGATGCTGTATTGGACTCTGCAGACATGGAAGGAAAACTCTGGACACTGGCTCTGACTTTAGCTCTACTGAAACCCAGCTATACTTTCTTCTATGGTGAGTCAAAGGGAAATGGGACTTTGGAAACCTAGAGATGTAATTCTATTGAAATAAAGCTTTCTACCATTTCACATCCTCCCATGGGGGCCTCTGGAAATGCTATTCCAGCAGTACCCTAAGAACCCTGTTCCCATGAGCAACCAGGAAAAACAGACCTCTTTTCTATCCAGAAACAAAATATGTGACATCTGCCTGATGTTATTCTATTTGGTTGTTTAATACATTATCAGTGGTGTGTGCCTTTTGTTGGGCATCATTATACACTATAAACACCATATAGTAAATCCATTCACATAGGCCCTTGACATACATATTTCCCAGACAACTTTGTCCTTGATCTTGTGATCTCATTTTGTTTTGTTTGTTGTTTGGTTTTGTTTTCAGACTCCCTATGGAACCATTATGCCATCAGCAACTGCCCATGAGTCTGTATCTATTCTTCATTGGTCTGTTTCTTTCCACATAACGTGAATGATGAAAGCTCAGGATAGTGGGAGAATT
Source organism: Molossus molossus (assembly GCF_014108415.1). Taxonomy (NCBI): domain Eukaryota; kingdom Metazoa; phylum Chordata; class Mammalia; order Chiroptera; family Molossidae; genus Molossus; species Molossus molossus. Next base: position 21,534,203 of record NW_023425366.1, on the reverse strand, counting down.
TCTTCTCTCCTTTAACTTTCAGGGCTAAGCCTGAGTGGCCCCAGTGAAGCAGCATTAGGCTTTTATTACCTGGCAACCAAGTACTGAGTCTGATCAACCCAAAGTCTGAGAAAGTCAGAAAGTACCAAAACTAGTTCAAGAAAAAATGAAAACTCTGAATAAACAGATTGGTAAAAGAAAGTTAACTTGAAATTAAAATACTGTCCAAAACAAAAGAGCCCCCTGCCCCAAGAAAAGAACCACAAAAACAGAAGGCCAGTCAGATTGCTTCAGTGGTAAACTGTATCAAACATTGCCGAAGCAGCCAAAGAGGCCTAGATTCATGGGGAAAGACATAAACCCCTCTCTCAAATTGAAGAGTGCTAGAAAACTTTAAGGGAATGTTAAAAATTTCTACAGTGTGATTGCAACAAAACTAAACCTGCTTCTGGAAATATTCTGAAGACATCTTTATCCAGCTTTGTAGGTGTCTTCAGAGTGTGGGATCGCTTCAACACTATGACCACTATAAGTCAACAGTTGAAGAGGATTCGGCTCTCATTTGATTTTTTTTTTTTGTAACTTGTATTAATTTATTTTTGTTACAGATGTTTCTCCTTTCCCCCCTAGATGCCCTTCTCCTGATCCATCCCTCACCCCCAGCCCCCTGCCAGCATTGTTGTCTCTGTCCATTGGTGACTTATACATGCATATATGTTCTTTGGTTAATCTCATCCATCACTACCCCCACCCCTATTAGAAATAAAACTAAGCTTATGAATTGTTGTTTCTATTAAGGCAAAGGTAGAAAAAAATTGTTTTTTCCTTGACCAAAATCAGGTGAAAGTAAGTTTCTATTTATTATTGTATATTTGCATTATAATGATCACAGAGCAAATCTGGACACTGACACACCTGAAAACATTATTTTTACACACTTCAATATTAAACTATAACAAATAACTGAAACCTTTAAAATACGGAACTTCTAATGATAATTCATTATTTTTGCTGAAATTTTAAGTTTATATTTGCATGCCATACAAAGAAGCTACTAAATTAATTACAGACAATTTTACATTTTCTTTTTCTAAAAAGTTGGATTACATAAGAGTTTCCAGGAAGATGTCATTATGTTAGAAATGCACTCACATAATTTGGTGTAGTATATTCAGATCATGAACAATTTTCTTTGATTCTACAGTGTGATTGCAACAAAACTAACTTACGGTGTGCTGTGGCACATTGCACAATCTAACCACCCAGAGTAAAGACATAGTTTAAAAAAGAACATTTAAAGAAATCCCTACATTGAGATAGCAGATTAAATGTAAATTCCCTTTCTTTGTTAAAGTCTCATAAAGATATCTAAGTCAACGTAAAATTTTCTCCCCTTTTTGACAAAAATCTCAAATAAATTGAAATACAAAATTTTGCATCTTCAAGTTTGTGTTTTTCCTGCACTCTTCAGATTGAACTCAGTCATTCCCCCACGAGGGAAGGAAGGACAGGCTCTGGGTTCCTTCTTTGATTACTATAGTTTTGACAGTCAAAGCTTCTTCAATAACTCTGAGATTAAATAGAGTTGGATGGATTTGCTGAAGATGCTATAATTAAAGCTTCTCATGTCCCAGTTTTCTCAGGTTTCAAACAATAAATGGAACAACTAAGAATAGCACCTCATTAGGAGAAATTTCAAACATAGTTGGTCATACAGCATATTCTCTCTCTCTTTGCTGTTATCAGTCATCTATATTATTTCTAGGAGTATGTATATGTGTGCACATGTGTGGATATATTTCCATATATAATTTCCAAGTCTCTGTCATTTGGTCTAGTGTACACAACTGTGTATTTAAAAGTAGTGGAGAGGAGATAAATTGACCATTTTGAATTTGTAAAAAGATGCTGAATAAAGGGCAAAAAGATTCTCCCTTTCATGTTACATGGCAGCATGGGCAGTGTTTCAAGAGAAGTAAATGAGAGCGCTCCAGGAGAAAGGCTTTTAACTTGGAGTGAGAAGAAAAGCAAGGGGTGTTTTAGTGATAAAAGTGAGAAATGACAAAGTTAGTAGTTTTGAGAGGTTATCCCTCCACAGAACACCTCACCCCCCAAAAAAACAACAACAGAAAAAAACAAACAAACTATTCAAGATCACCTTTGTCAGAATTTTGGAAAATAGTCAAAGGTTTACAGCAACCAAGCAAGCACTGACCCAAGAATCTGTTGGCTTAAAAATCTTAGAGATGCTTTGCAGCACTTTCTCTTATTTTAGTTCCCATCCTGCTACCCAGCTTGGCGGCCATCGGAGGACAGTCCCTGTGTGGGACTCGGTCTCCGGTTCCAGAGAGAGCAGAGCAGACCTTGACATCTAAGAACCAAATAAGTCAGTTTTGCCTGAAGAACTGAAGCAAGGATTTGCATTTATTTTTCCTAACCTTTAAGTCTCTCTGGGTAGAAAAGTAGCTAGACACAGAGCATTCATCAAAAACTGTGAAAGGCAAAATAATCTGCTGCTGCCTGGGGCAAAGATTATAACTGAGGCAAACAATCAATGTGCTGAAAACCGGGGAGGAAAAAGATTCTTTGTAGAATTAGGGCATTATAACATATTCCTGTATACTAGGAACTTAACAAAAAACATACACAACTCAGGAAAGGATACATGCTGAAAACAAAACAAAAACAACAGCAGTTGAGGAGACTGGTTCATCAATGGCTGATTTTAAAAGTGTGCAGATTTGGAAGTAGTCTGGCTAAGCACTGAAGTACCCCAACCCAGAACCAATCAGCAAATATAGAGTATTTGTATTTATGTGTTATTTTAAAATATCTTTTGTTCCAGACATTCAAGAATTCTCAACCAAAACAGTAGTTGATCCTAATCTAAAAAACATGCTTCAGAGACTAAATATGACAAATAATAGTCTTTAAAAATATTACATGAGAGTCACTAAACCACATCCAAAATTCAGGAAACAAACAGACAAACATAAAACAAAACATCATGGAGGAGGAGGAAGAATCTGATCTTCAGAATTAGTAGATTGTAGTATTTAAATATACATTTTTTCAACAACATAAAAATAAAATATATAAAGAAATAAGCAAACGTAGCACATTCACATTAAAAATTGTTCCTGATGCCCTGGCCAGTGTGGGTCAGTGGTTAGAAGGACAGCCCGCACATCGAGGGGTTGCAGGTTTGAATCCTGGTCAAGGGCACATGCCTGGGTTGCAGGTTTGATTCGCAGCCCTGACTGGGGTGCATGTGGAAGGCAACCAATCGATTTGTCTCTCTCACATTGATGTTTTTCTCTCTCCCTCTCTTTCTCTTCCTTTCTCCCTTCTCCTCTCTCTAAAAATTAATAAAAAAAAATCTTTGGGTGAGAATTAACAAAAATAAAAAAATTAAATAAGGAGTATTTAAAAATAAATAAAAATTGTCCCTGAGGAAGAATAGAAATTGAACTGGCTGGAAAAAGAGTTTAAATTAACTGTCTCCTCCAAAAAGTTAGACAAAAAAATATGTTGGTGCTTCAAAAAGTTAAACAAAGGATTATCATCATGTGACCCAGCCACACCGCTCATGGGTATAAACCCAACAAAACTAAAAACAAGTATTCAAATAAATACATGTACACAAATATTTATTGCATCACAATTTATAAAAGCCAAAATATAGTAACAACCCAAATGTTCACCATCAGAAGATGAAGAAACAAAATGTGAAATATGCATAATAAGATTCATCTTCCAAAAAATTAAAGTTCTAAGACTTGTTACAACATGGATGAACTTTGAAAACATTGTGCTAAGTGATAGAAACCAGGCACAAAAGAGAAATTATTGTATAAATCCATTTAAATAAAATATCTATAACAGATAAATTGGTGAAGATATAAAACATGTTGGTAGTCGCCAGGGGCAGGGTGGAGGGAAAAAATGGAACTGCCTTATTAAGAAATAGGAAGTTTTCTTTTGGGGAGATACAAATATTTGGAACTTGAGAGAAATGGTATTTGAACAAAATTCTGAATATACAAAATACCACTGAATTGTAATCTTTAATATGGTTAATTTTATGTTACACAAATTTTACCTCAATAAAAAATATTTAAGGACTTCGGTTAAGATGGCAGTGTAGGTAAATGTGGTCTCACCTCCTTCCACAACCACATCAAAATTACAACTAAACTGCAGCACAACCATAATTCAAAACCACCTACAATCGAGCTGAATGGAAGTCCTACAACTACGAAATTAAAGAAGCAACCATGTTGAGACTTGTAGGAGGAGAGGAGGCAGACGGGCTGGTCCCACACCCATGTGTGGTGGATAAAAATCAAGAGAGACACCTCAGCCGGAAAGGTACCCCTCCCACACCAGGCCCCCAGGCCACCAGCTCAGGGTTCAGTGCCAGGAAGAGAAGTCCCATAACTTATGGCTGGAAAAAACAGCAGAAACTAAGGCTGAGGGATGCTGAGGCTTCTAGAGCCCCAGGCAGCTCCTCTTAAAGGGCCCACATGGACTTACTCGGACTCGCACCATCCAGTCGCCAGCATTGGGGAGACAGCTTGAAAGACATAGAAACGTATGGGGAAGAACTGAGTTGTTTGGCATCGGGGTGAGAGCTGGAAGGGCAGCTTTCTCTTCAACAGACGTACTGTCAGAGGCCTGTGTTCCTTTGGTGAGCTCTCCCCTCCTGAGGATGGCAGAAGGGAGCCATATCTGGGATTCCAGCAACCTGGCTCACACTGTTGGCCTTGCCCTGGTGACTCCCTGCAGCCCTGCACCAACCAACTTTTAGGCCCACCTACTTCCAGTTGCTTTACCATAGGATTAGCCTGTCTTGAATCCTGCTTCATTATCCTAACTTCTCTCAAACAAGCAGCATTTGGTTTCAGCAAGCCACATACCTCTCGTTAAGTGGCCCCAGGCCCAGACCTAGAAGCAGCCAACCTTGGTTCACACTTGGCTTTTCCTGGGCACCTCTGAGCCCAGCACAAAACGCATCCATCTGCAGACCACTTTGTAGCTTATGCCTGGTGGCCCTGGGTAGAACACAAGCAGTGGCTGACCTGGCCCAAGAGCCAGCTCACCCAGTGGACAGCTTCAGACCACACTGAAACACCACCACCCAACCACCTCCACAAGTGACACACTCAAGGAATTGACTCAGGGAGTACCAGAGCCTTGCTGAAGTAAGTCCTTTTTTTTTTTTTTTTTATGAATTTTTATTTATTTTTTTGTTACAGATATTTTACCTTTCTACCCCATTGGCACCCCCCCTCCACCCTGTGCCCGGCTTAGTTGTCCATGTCCATTGGTCATGCATACATGCATATAAGTTCTGTGGTTTATCTCTTCCCACCCCCCCACCCCCCACCCCCTCTTCTGAGGGATGTCAGTCTGTGCCCTACTTCCATGTGTCTGGGTCTACTGTATTCCTCAGACTGTTATGTTCATTATATTCCATATATAAGTGAGATCATGTGGTATTTGTCTTTTTCTGCTTGGCTTCTTTCACTTAGGATAATACTTTCCAGGTCCCTCCATGTCGTCTCAAAGGATAAGAGATCTTTCTTTCTTACCGCTGCATAGTACTCCATTGTGTATATGTACCACTGTTTTTTTATGCATTCGTCTACTGGTGGACACTTGGGCTGTTTCCAGATCTTAGCTATTGTAAATAGTGCTGCTATGAACATGGGGGTACATATATTCTTCCTGATTGGTGTTTCAGGCTTCTTAGGGTATATTCCCAGCAGTGGGATCACTGGGTCAAATGGAAGTTCAATTTTTAATTTTTTGAGGTAGCACCATATTGTTTTCCATAGCGGCTGCACCAGTCTGCATTCCCACCAGCAGTGTATTAGAGTCCCCTTTTCTCCACACCCTCGCCAACACTTGTTGTTTGATGATTTGTTGATGGCGGCCATTCTGACAGGTGTGAGGTGATACCTCATTGTTGTTTTAATTTGCATCTCTCTGATGATTAGTGATGTTGAGCATTTCTTCATATGTCTCTTGGCCATTTGTATGTCCTGTTTGGAGAGGTGTCTATTCAGCTCCTCTGCCCATTTTTTAATTGGGTTCTTTGTCTTCCTTTTGTGGAGTTGTATGAGCACTCTGTATATATTGGAAATTAACCCCTTATCTGATACATCATTGGCAATGATGTTCTCCCATACAGTGGGTTGCCTTTCCATTTTGATGATTGTTTCTTTTGCTGTGCAGAAGCTTTTTAGTTTGATGTAGTCCCATGTGTTCATTTTCTCCTTTATTTCTGTTGCCTTAGGTGATGTATCAGTGAAAATTCTGCTCCGGATGATGTCCGAAATTTTGTTGCCTACATTTTCTTCTAGAATTTTTATGGATTCACGGGTCACATTTAAGTCTTTTATCCATTTTGAGTTTATTTTTGTGTATGGTGTAAGTTGATGGTCTAGTTTCATTTTTTTGCATGTAGCTGTCAAATTTTACCAACACCATTTATTAAAGAGGCTGTCTTTACTCCACTGCTCTTGCCACCTTTGTCAAATATTAATTGAGCGTATTGCCTTGGGTCCATTTCTGGGTTTTCAGTTCTGTTCCACTGGTCTATATGCCTGTTCTTGCGCCAGTACCAGGCTGTTTTGGTTACAGTCGCTTTGTAGTATAACCTGATATCTGGTATTGTGATCCCACCTACTTTGTTCTTCTTTTTCAAGATTGCTGTGGCTATTCGGGGTCTTTTTTGGTTCCATATCAACTTTTGAATTATTTGTTCTAGTTCTATGAAATATGTCGTTGGTATTTTGATGGGGATTGCATTGAATCTATAGATTGCTTTGGGTAGTATGGACATTTTAATGATGTTAATTCTTCCAATCCATGAACAGGGTATGTGCTTCCACTTTTTTATATCTTCCTCTATTTCTTTTTTCAATGACCTGTAGTTTTCTGCAAATAGGTTCTTTACTTCTTTGGTTAAGTTTATTCCAAGGTATCGTAATTTTTTTGGAGCAATGGTAAATGGGATTGTTTTTTCAGTTTCTCTTTCTGTGAGTTTATCATTGATGTACAAGAATGCCGTCGATTTCTTGACGTTAATTTTGTATCCTGCTACTTTGCCAAATTCATTTATTAAGTCTAATAGATTTTTGATGGAGTCTTTAGGGTTTTCTATGTACAATATCATGTCATCTGCAAATAATGACAGTTTCACTTCCTCCTTTCCATTTTGGATCCCTTTTATTTTTTCTTCATGTCTGATTGCTGTGGCTAAGACTTCCAGTACAATGTTAAATAAGAGTGGCGAAAGTGGACATCCCTGTCTTGTTTCTGTTCTTAATGGAAATGTTTTTAGTTTCTGTCCATTGAGTATGATGTTGGCTGTAGATCTTTCATATATGGCCTTTATTATGTCGAGATATGATCCCTCTATTCCTACATTGCTGAGCGTTTTTATCAGAAATGGATGCTGGATTTTGTCGAATGCTTTTTCAGCATCTATTGATATGATCATGTGGTTTTTATTCTTCATTTTATTTATGTGGTGTATCACGTTTATTGATTTGTGAATATTGTACCAGTCTTGCATCCCTGGAATGAATCCCACTTGGTCATGGTGAATAATTTCTGATGTATATCTGGATCCGATTTGCTAATATTTTGTTCAGGATTTTGGCATCTATGTTCATAAGGGATATTGGCCTGTAGTTTTCATTTTTCGTAGTGTCTTTTTCTGGTTTTGGAATTAGAATTATGCTGGCCTCATAGAACGTGTTTGGAAGTCTTCCTTCTTGAATTTTTTGAAATAGTTTGAGGAGAATGGGTGTTAGTTCTTTTTTGAATGTTCAATAAAACTCCCCCGTGAAACCATCTGGGCCTGGGCTTTTGTTTGCTGGGAGAGTCTTGATTACCTCTTTAATTTCCTTAGTTGTTATTGGTCTGTTCAAGTTTTCTCTCTCTTCCGGGAATAGTTTTGGGAGACTGTGTGTTTCTAGAAATTTGTCCATTTCGCTTAGATTGTCAAATTTGTTGCCATATAGTTGTTCATAGTAGTTGTTAACGATCTTTTGTATTTCCGTGGTGTTGGTTGTTACTTCTCCTCTTTCATTTCTGACTTTGTGTATTTGGGTTCTCTCTCTTTGTTTCTTGGTGAGTCTAGCTAAGGGTCCATCAATCTTGTTTATCTTTTCAAAAAAACAGCTCTTGGTTTCATTGATCCTTTGAATTGTTTTTTTGGTCTCTATGTCATTTATTTCTGCTCTGATCTTTACTATTTCCTTCCTTCTACTTGCTCTGGGGTTTTCTTTTTTTTTGCTTTCTAATTCTTTAAGTTGTGAGGTTAGACAGCCAATTAGAAATTTTTCTTGTTTTTTGAGGTAGGCCTGTAGTGCTATGAACTTCCCTCTCAGAACTGCTTTCGCTGCATCCCATAGATTTTGTGTTGTTGTGTGTTCATTTTCATTGGTTTCCAGGAAGTTTTTAATTTCTTCCTTGATCTCCTCAGTGACCCATTCATTGTTTAATAACATGCTATTTAGCCTCCATGTGTTGAAATGTCTTTGCATGTTCTTGTTGCAATTGATTTCTAGTTTCATGCCATTGTGATCTGAGAAGATGCTTGATATGATTTCAATCTTCTTGAACTTGTAGAGATTTAGTTTGTGGTCTATCTTTGAGAATGTCCCATGTGCACTTGAGAAGAATGTGTATTCTGTAGTTTTGGGGTGTAATTCTCTGTAGATATCTATTAAATCCATTTGGTCTAGTACTTCATTTAGAGTCTCTGTTTCCTTGCTAATTTTTTGCCTAGAGGATCTATCCAGTGCTGTCAACGGGGTGTTGAAGTCCCCTGCTATGATTGTATTGTTGTCGATTTCTCCTTGGAAGTCCTCCAGAAGATTTTTAATATATTTTGGTGCTCCTATATTGGGTGCATATATGTTTATCAAGGTTATATCTTCCTGTTGGATAGATCCTTTCAATATTATGTAGTGGCCGTCTTTGTCTCTAGTTATGGTCTTCATTTTGAAATCTATTTTATCAGATATGAGAATTGCTACCCCAGCTTTTTTTTGCTTTCCATTTGCTTGGAAAATTTTTTTCCATCCCTTCATTTTCAACCTATGTGAGTCTTTTGTTGAGAGGTGGGTCTCTTGTAAACAACATATAGATGTCATGTTTTCTTATCCAATCAGCTACTCTGTGTCTCTTTATGGGAGCATTCAATCCATTTACGTTTAAGGTGATTATTGATATGTACTTATTTATTGCCATTTTTGTTTAGTGTGGTTCTATTTTTCTTCCCATTTCTACTGCTAATTACAGCAGTCCTTTTAACATTTCTTGCAGTGCTGGTTTGGTGCTAATGTATTCCCTTAGCCTTTTTTTTGTCTGGGAAGCTCTTTATTTGATCTTCTATTTTGAATGATAGCCTTGCTGGGTAGAGTAGTCTTGGATTCAGATTCTTGTTTTTCATGACTTTGATTATTTCATGCCATTCTCTTCTGGCCTGTAGTGTTTCTTGTGGGAAGTCAGCTGAGAGCCTTAGGAGGTTCCCTTTGTAGGTAACCTTTTGCTTCTCTCTTGCTGCTTTTAAGATTCTCTCTTTGTCTTTAATTTGTGGCATTTTAATTACTATGTGTCTTGGTGTGGGCCTGTTTGGGTTCTTCTTACTTGGGACTCTCTGTGCTTCTTGAACTTGAATGCCTTCTTCCTTCACCAAATTAGGGAAGTTTTCTCTCACTATTTCTTCAAATATATTCTCTATCCCTTGCTCATTTTCTTCTTCTTCGGGGACTCCTATGATGCGAATATTATTACGTTTCCAGTTGTCCCATAGTTCTCTTAAGCTGTCTTCCTGTTTTTTAATCGTTTTTTCCTTTTGTTTTTCTGATTGGTTGATTTTTTCTACCCTGTCTTCTAATTCACTGATCCGGTCCTCAGCTTCCCCTACTCTGCTTTTTAAACCTTCCAATGTGTTTTTCATTTCTAATATGTCATTTTTTATCTCTTCTTGTTGGTTTTTAATTTCCAATTGGCTTATTTTCAGTGTCTCTATGTCCTTACTCATGCTGTTCAGCTTCCTCAAGATCATGGCTCTGAATTCTAGCTCTGTTAACATGCCTGATTGCTCAGCATTGATCTCATCTTCGGTGGAGGTGTCTTGCTCTTTCATTTGGCTTCTGTTTCTGTGTTTCACCATTTTGGCTATCACTGTGGGCTTTGGAGCCTGTCAAGTTCTCCCTGTGGGTGTTGGTGTTCTGCTGTTTGTGGCTCCCTCTCCTGTGTTTAGATGAGCGAGGGAGGACCCACGTTGAACACCACTGTCAAGTCTTACTTTCCTGGTTAAAGTTGCCAGCCCAGGAAACGTACTGTTATCCTGTAGCTTTTTGCCTGGAAGCTAGCAGTCTAGGTTAATTGATGAGTTTTGGGTTGTCAGTTGATTGAAAAACTCCCTCTGGTGCTCAGCCAAGGGGCTTTCAGGAGGGTGGGGCAGATGCTGGTTGTTGGTGAGCCTCAATTAACACTTCAATGGCCCACAGGGTGGGGTTGGATCTTTGAGGGAGGGGCTGCTGCCTCTCCTCAGAGCCCTGGGAAAGAGCAATGTGGCCACCGTCCTGAGTGGCTGCACTCAGCCAAAGCTCTGAGCGCCCTCCAAACCCTGAGTATCCCGTCACAGCTCCAGTCCAGTCTGCCCTCCCTCTGCCGGAGCCCAAGGTGAGTGGCAGTGGCTGTTTCAGCCTCTGTCCCGGCTCTGCACTGTGGAGCCGCCTGGGAGTGTAACCCAAGGGCGCTGCTCCCCCAAGGTGAGTGGCTGTGGCTGTTTCAGCCTCTGTCCCAGCTGCGCTGTGGAGCTGCCTGGGAGTGTAACCCGAGGGCGATGCTCCCAGCTAAGGCCGCTGCCAAGCTGCCGACCGTGGGCTCCCAGCCCCGTCTCGCGCCTTCGCAAGCCTACCAGGATGGAGTCAGTGTCCCTCGTTGTATGGTCCTCGCAAGCTGCTTTTCTGTTGGTTTTTCCTGTCGATTTGTCTGTGTTATAGTTGTAATTCCAGTTTGGTTTTGGGAGATGGTCTGTGTAGCTCCGTTCACTCCGCCGCCATTTTTCGGTCTCCTGAAGTAAGTCTTGTTTCGAGTGTGGACCCCTGCACAGCTGATCATCTAAGGTAGTCAGAGGGCAATGGGTAATAGGCACAGCCAGTCCTTGCAGCTGATCAGCCTGAGTAAAATCCTCTCAGTGACGTGCCAACAGCAATCTAAACTCAGTTACAGCAGAAGGGTCTAAATCCATATGAGGTGTGCACCTCAAGGGCCCAGATGGGAGTCCAGGAAGACTGTGCCACTGAACTCTACAGGACACCTACTGTAATAGGCCACCCTAGGAAACCCAGGAGACATAGCAACTGTATCTAATACATGAAAATAAACACAGGGAGGAAGCCAAAATGAGGAGACAAAGAAACATGTCCCAAATAAAAGAACAGAACAAAACTCTAGGAAAGGAACTAAATGAAATGGAGATAAGCGATCTAACAGATTCAGAGTTCAAAACACTGCTTATAAGGATGCCAATGAACTTAGTGAGAACTTCAGTGAAATTAGTGAAGGCCTCAAGAACATAAAAAAGGACCAGTCAGAAATGAAGGAGGTACTAACTGAAATAAATAATGTACAGAGATTCAACAGTAGAGTAGATAAAGCCAAGAGGCAAACCATTGATTTGGAATATAAGAAAGCAAAAAGCACCCAATCAGAGCAGCAAAAAGAAAAAGGAATATATAAAAAATGAGGAGCCTCTGGGACAACTTCAAGCGTACCAACATTCACATCATAAGGGTGCCAGAAGGAGAAGAGAGAGAACAAGAAATTGAAAACCTATTTGAAACAATAATGACAGAAAACTTCCCTAACTTGGTGAAGGAAACAGACATACAAGCCCAGGAAGCACAGAGAGTCCCAAACAAGATGAACCCCAAGAGGCCCACACCAAGACACATCATAATCAAAATGAAAAAGTTTACAGATGAAGAGATAATCTTAAAAGCAGCAAGAGAAAAGTAGTTAGTTACCTACAAGGAAGCTCCCATAAGACTGTCAGCTGATTTCTCAAAAGAAACTTTGCCGGCCAGAAAGGAGTGGCAAGAAATGTTCAGAGTGATGAAAAGCAAGAATTTACAACCAAGATTACTCTGTCCTGCAAAGCTGTCATTTAGAATCGATGGACATATAAAGAGTTTCACAGACAAGGGAAAGCTAAAGGAGTTCATCACCACCAAACCATTATTATATGAAATATTGAAGGGTCTTCTTGAAGAAAAAGAAGATAAAAAATATAAACAAACAAAATGGCAATAAATATATATCTATCGATAATTAAATCTACAAACGAAATGAACAAGCAAAACAGAAACATTGTCATAAATACAGAGAACCTTTTTGTTGGTTGCCAGATGAGAGGGGGTTAGGGGAATGGGTGAAAAAGGTGAAGGGATTAAGAAGTACAAAATGGTTATTAGACTGACAAACCTTAAAGGGAAGGGGGCTGGGGGTAGAAATAAACAAAATGACATATGCATATATGCATAACCAACGGGCACAGACAACAGTGTGGGTAAAGGCAGGAGGAGGGTGGGAGTGAAAAGGAGGAGATCAACTGGGAAAAAAAGGAAGAACATCTGTAATACATTCAACAATAAAAATAAGTTTAAAAAATATTTAAGAAAAAATGATGAGAGATCTCAGCTACCAACTAGGATATAGTAGGTAACTGGAGGCTGATGCTTTATTGATAACTAGAACTAGAAAATACTGTTATATACATGACAAGCAGAGGTCTGTAGAAATAAGGAGAAAGACTTTTCTGGATAGAACTGAATGTTGCTAGTTCATTTTTCTTAAACTGGGGACACTGATCAAATCTGGGAAGATGATGGAGAGAAAGCTTAGCTGAGGTAGAGGCCCTCTACCAGGGGAAGGAAACCCACACATACGTAAGCGCTGAGGAAGGCTGGAGGAAACTCTCAAGGGCTTTCATACATACAGTAGGGACCAATGGTACTTTCCTGAGTTGTGGAGTACAGAAGATGCTGAAGAGTGGCCAGTGTTTCAAAGGGCAGAATAAAATCTACAGTCATTAGTTGCCTAGAAAACAAAAACTTGCTGGAGAGTGGTGTTTACTGCAAATTCATTTTCTGTGTCTTTTGCCAGATATTTGGATTTTTCACTGCAGTGGGCTGAAAAGAGGAGCGATAGCTCAGCAATGCTAAACGGTGAAACTGACTCTCCTTTCAAGGCTGAGGTGAGGATGACTTTCTATTTAAGGTCAAAAGTCTGGAGGGTGACATTCTGGAGAGAAGAGAGCACATCAAAGGTTAGCTGGATTTTTACTGAGACTGCAACCCCTCCAACCCAGCTCCATATCTGAAAGGATTAAAATGACCAGTCTCAGTTATTGTGATGAGAGAGAGAGAGAGAGAGAGAGAGAGAGAGAGAGAGAGAAAGGCACAAGAACTGGAAGAAAAGGTTTTAAACTAATTATGCACAGATTATATGATTGTGTATTACGTACAACCCAAAAGAATCTAAAGACAAATGTTAGAATCCATAAGAGACTTGTATATGGTGGCTGCCACAATGTCTATATTCAAAAATATACATCTTTAAATAAACCATGGGAGAGAGAATCAAAATGGAAATTAGAAAACATTTTTGAAGTGACTTATAATGAAGATGTTTACATAAAAAATTATGAGATAAAGCTAAAGCAATGCTTATAAGAAAATTTATAGTCATAAACACATAAATTTTCAAAAAAGGCTGAAATAAAATAATTTAGCTTTCACAACATGATACGCTGATTCTTAAACTCTTATGGTGATTCAAAAAGAAAAACAAATCAAGGCAATGTTAAAGAAAAACAAAGCAGAAGCACAGAAATATCAAATATCAAACTAAGTAATGGAGCAAAATTAAAGTTCACAAACAGACCGTGGTTACCCAATTCATAACAAAGATCACACTCTATTATTGTGGTGAAAGGATAGTCCTTTTTGTTTTGTTTTTTTATCCTCACTCGAGGACATTTTTTGATATTTTGTTTAGATAGAGTGGGAGGGAGAGAGAGAGAGAAAGAAACATCGACGTGAAAGGGACACATCGAGTGGCTGCCACCCATACGACCCAACCAGGGCTGGGGACAAACTGCAACCGAGGGAAAGGACAGTCTTCTTATACATAGTATTGGCTACACTGGATGTAGACATGTGAAAGCGAGTTTCTGCCATGCCCCCCCTCCCCCAGCAATTCTACTCTGGGAGCAGACACTGAACAGGAAGAAAAAAACCCACAAAACACTTTACACACACACACACACATTGTCCAAAAGTATTCACAGCAGTTTTACTCATCATAGTCACAGAAAATGAAAGGACTCACATGCCTATTTACAGTACATAGATGCATTGAGTTATATTTACAGAATGTGACACAAACATTAATGTAAATAATCAACAACCACGTGGAGCAATGTGGATGAATCACACGATAATAATATCAAGAGGGAAAACTCAGGCATAAAAGACTACTACACCCTGTGGTTTTATTCATATAAAGTACCAAGGCAGACAAATCAAGATGGGATGTCGGAAGTCAGGACAGGGGCTGGTCCCTTGCGAGATGATGTGTGGAAGGGGTCTGGCAGTGAGTTCCTGGCTGTCAGTTATGTTCTGGTCCTTGGTTTTGGATCCAGTGTTCAAGATTTGTTTAGCGTGTTAAAATTCATCAACTTGTCTGGCCCGTGTGGCTCAGTGGTTGAGTGTCGACCCATGCACCAAGAGGTCACTGGTTCGATTCCTGGTCAGGGCACATGCCCAGGTTGTGGGCCAGATCCCCAGTGGGGGCATGCAGGACGTGGCCAATCAATGTTCTCTCTCGTCGATGTTTCCATCATCACTTTTCCCCTCTCAATCCCTCTCTCTCTAAAATCAATAAAGGAAAATAATTAAAAAATAAAATAAAATTTGTCAAACTTGATGACATCAGGATTGTATATTGTAGAATGTACATTGATTGTACATTAAGGATGTGTGTATATATATATATATATATTTATATATATATATGCCTTTCTGTATGTATGTTTGACTTCAATAAGAGTTTATAAAAATAAAATTGTTTACTTGTGCTTCCAAGTGTTTTTTTCTGTTTTCAGAATTCTGAGGTTTATCAGTTTTTACTCTGTATACAAAGAAGCCCAATTAGGATTATATAAGTATATAATTTTTATAATTTTTTACCAGTGATTCTCACCCAGGGAGTGTTTATCCCAACAGGGACAATTGCAATGTCTAAGGTCATCGTTTCTTCTCTCTGTCGGAGGGGCAGGGGAGGCAGATACTGCATCTAGCGGTGAAGGCCAGTGATGGGGCTCATCACTGTACATCGCACACAACAGCTCCCACAAAAAATGATTCAACCGAAAATGTCAAGGACACCAAGGCTGAGAAAGCCGGAGCGAAGCAGTCTGCGTTTTCCTAACTGCATGTTTAGTAAAACAATGAAGCTTTCCTGAGCTCTGCTCTGCTGCTGATGGGAATTCCCAGGGTGCCATCTTTTCTGAGCCTCCGTGGATGTCACATGCTTCTTGCCATATGTTTCTTGACAAAATCTTGCCTCCCCTCAGCTTTTAATTCCCCAAGCATTAATTAACCTTCTCAAATGCAAGTTAATCGCAAATATGTATTAACACCACAGTTTTTGTCTCCTTTCTCTGACCCGGCTTTATCTGCAGAAGCAGATCCTTTCCTTGGGCCCAGATGGAAGTCAGATTAAGGAGCAAACAAGCACAATTTTGTTCAAAACAAGGTAAATAAGTGTGAAGGTTTTTTTGTTGTTGTTATTATTATTTTGTTTTGTTTTAAGGGTACCAACCACCTAAAGGACCAAAATCTTCTCAAGTTCTTTTTAGCTTTACTATTCTATGTCCATCCCTCCGAGGGGGAAAAAAATTTGAGATGGCATTTTCCTGGCTCCGAAACAGTTCTCTCTGACTTCACATAGGTATTTTATGCTGGAAATTCAAGTTTTCAGAGAAGGTTGCAACAAAACAGACAAGTTTCCATCTCACTCAAAACTAGGTCCCTTTTCTCTGTTTTACGCATTAAAAGCCATTTTCTTGCAACACAACTCTATTTTTTTATATTAAAACCATCATCACAATCTCTCTGATTCTATTCACAAAACTACACAACAGATCACAAATCATGGTGGATTTTTAGTCCTGTTTATCACCAATATAACCAAGAAACCATGGATTTCTACAAATCACTCTCCTTCACTGTTTCATGAATTCCTTAAGATGAGTCTAAAAAAGAAGAAACAGTCCAAGAAAGACTCATGGACACAGACAACAAGCAGCATGGTAATTGACAGAGGGAAGTGGGGTTGGAGAGATGTAGAAGAGGATAAAGGGGGGATAAATGGTGATGGAAGGAGACTTGACTCGGGGTGGTAAAACACACAATACAATATACATGTGATGTTTTGTAGAATTGTATACCTGAAACCTATATACTTTTATTAACCAATGTCACCCCATTAACTGCAATAAAAATAAATTAAAAAGAAGAAAACCGTCCAATATAAATGAAAGTATAATACATTTATTATTTGTTATGGAATTCTTCTAAACCTCAAGTGCAAATTTTATTGTAAAAGTTGGTTATTAATTCGAAGTTTGGTTTGGAGAATAGGCAGAAGGTCTATGAGACAAGAGCACATCACAAAAGGTTATGGGAAAAGGAGAGCAAATATTGGTTCTTTCAAAAGGGTCATCACTTATGTTGCCCACCCAGCTACCTGGGATCTGAAGGTAGTTGTGAGAGTGACATGTAGGAGCTTGTGCAGTACAAGATCCCATGATCTCAATCTCTTCTCAAGGTGATCCAAGCCAATGTCCTAAATTTTGATCAAATCATGCTACAATTTTTCTGATGCAATTAAGTTTTGGTGCTTCTAATATTTGATGGTGGTAGATGCTTTGCAAAAATAGTTGCCATTGGAAAATTGAGGCAGGATATGAGGTACTATATCCACAAGGCAGGGCCTGGGGAGATATGGTCCTTCTAAATTGGTTCTGGCCAAGCCCTAAAGGGCTGGGGAGAGCATGCAGTAGACACTGTGGCGGACCACAGTGTGACCCACTGCCTTGGAAGGTTTGGATGAGGTGCTAGTGGACCTGGTGGAGACATTTGACAGGGAAGACAAGCATTGGTGTGACTTGACTGTCCCAGGTGACCTCCAAGATCTTCAGGTTGCAACAAAGCTTGGAAACACATTACTAAATCAAAGAGTTGTAGGATTCTGAAGTCTATAACCAATCAGGAGCACTGACAGAACACAGAGTAATTGCCTAAGTAGGTGAAGCTTCTGCAGCAGATTCATGAACCACATACACAGTTTCACCAACAACTAGATGTCTTAGCAAGGTAGCTGGAAGAAACAAATCCAAAGCTAGTTGGCTGACAGCAAGTCTCACAGCAAAATGTTCTTAGTGGGTCTCAAACAATTCAATTCCCACAGATTAACACCAAAAACCTCCAGGGCCAGCTGGAGGAATTGAAAGCGTTTGGCACAAAACAAGAAACCAGGAAAAACAGTGCCAGGAGAAATTGGTGCAGAGTTTCTCATATGTTTGCCGTATGTCTGTGGGCAAATAAACATGACCCCATTCTTATTTTTCTTTGCAGAGGAAGGGAGAATATCTCTGCAAATGAAATTATCTGCAGAGATTATCTTGAGGTTGTTGAAGAGGCTTAATGGAAGACATGGAAGAAATTTATACCAGAAGAAGGTTAAAAAAAAGTTTGGCATCAAAACTTCTTTGGTCAATGCAATGACTGGGGCGCAGGAGAGACTTAATTTTTCTCCCTAAGAGAAGGTTACATCAGGGTTTCCCTTAAATACATAGTGCCTCACACTGGATAGGCCTATATCACAAAGGTAAACATTGGCAAGAATTGTTATAATAACAGTAAATGACTGGACATTGGGTTTCATTCTCAGATGAGGGCACAGAAAAGAAAAGAATACTAATATGCTCACTTAGTTGCACTGAATTTTCTTATATGCTTCTAAGCAGGAAAATTTGTTTGATTTTTGCAGTTTTTCATGTTAATATAAATTGCCTTATGCTTTGAGAAGCTGTTGAACACAATTTTTACTCCCTACTCTTCCATTCTCACCCTCAATAGGCTTATTTTCTGGACTCAGGTGATAGCAAACACCTGATTAATGAACACCTTCATCATTGTAGACTACATTTAGCTTTCCACTCAAAAATGAGGATGAGAATCAGTTTATGTGTCATATCCAGTCTTAAAGTCACAGTTGGTTCCAAATTTTTTTACAGTAACCATTCTATCAAGGTTCCTAATGTATGGCTGCTCCCTGTGTGTTTCCTTTTGTTTTAAGAACCGGTAAATATCTTAGAAAAAACAATCGATATTAAGATATAAAACCTGCTCAGAGAATGAAAAGCCATTTGGAATCTTAACCAAGTCTAGAAACTATTTGATATTTCTTTCTGTCTCACTTAGCATCCTTGTTTCTCTAGACTAGTTTACTATCTCATTCACTTATTTAAAACAGACAGTTCATCTTCCTTTCTAACTAAAGAGGATGTTGATGTTATTAGTGGAACTAATTACCATCATCCCTCTTAGATGAACCAATCTATTTGAGAGCACCTTGTGGGCCCTATAGTTCATTCATATATCTTCATTCACTCAGCAACCAACTTCTTGCTACTTCCTCAGACTCCAGCCTGTGGGAAAAGAATTAGGTAAACTCCACCTGTGACATGTTTACTCACCAGGGAAACAAGGGGGCATCCTGTGTGCAATTGAAGCTAAAGATCCTTGTTTTTGAGACACAAATGTCCACAGCTGAATGTTTTTTTTCTTTAAAGCAAGTTTCATCATCCCAAATGTGATTTTAAATTCAACATATGTTTGTATCAATACACTTAACAGAAATTCTTGTATGCAAAGGATAATGCTAGTAAATTCCTTCAGAGACTTAATTATTACATAATTCCTCCACGAGGAAAGTCAAGTACCTGCTCTGCACTCTAACAGCATAGCTAGTGTCCTGATAACAGCATTCTGATTGCTTCTTGTACAGCGTTTCACAAAAATTTCACTACTAATAAATACAGGTTGGTTCCACCCAGCTTCTCTTTCTAGCTCATGTGTACTCTCTCAGAGTTTGATAAAGGATCTAAGTGAGCTTATATTCCATTATAGAAACACCTGATATTTTTCTAGTGAATCGCATATTTTATAACACACTTTTTCATGTATTATCCTCCTTTTTTATCAAAATAGCCATGTGAGGAATTGAGCACATTTTAAAAAAGGTTAAGCTGGACCAGAAACATTTAAATAGCTCCATCATTTGGAATTGAGGTTGCCCGTGAGAAGGACGCATGAAGTAACAGAGGATTGAAAAAAAACAAAGTTAACAATTTTTTTCATGGTGAGGTACAGAGATAGGATCTCCAGAACTGCTCCAGAGAGTCCAGAGCAACTGAAACATCCCCCATTTTTCACTTCTTTTAAGTGGTCTTTGCTATACAGTTCAGGATGAGCCACATAAACCTTCTAATTCTTTACGTAAAATAGAAGAATAAGATACTCTTTAAAAAATGATCCCCAGAAGCTTTCATGTGACACTTCATTTTACATCTACTGGGTAGAACTGGGACACTGGAGAGCACTGCTTTGAAGAAGGTTGGGAAATGTAGTGTTTATTCTAAGTGATCTGTGATCACCTGAAACTCCTGGTTTCTATACAGTTACGTAGAAAGGATACATAGAATACTGAACAATGACTATCATTCCACACAAGAATCAAGGTTCCATCAGTTGTTATTAATACTGCTTATACAAAAATAAAAGTATAAATAAAGGTAATATTAATCTTACAATATGTTATTTTTATATTATTTATTTTAAAAAATTATTTATTTATTTTATTTTATTTTTGTTACAGATGTTTCTCCTTTTTTCCCCCCATTGACACTCTCCTCCCCATCCTCCCACCCCATCCCAAGCTTTGTTGTCCATGTCCATTGGTTATGCGTACATGCATATATCTTCTGTGGTTTCCAGGTCCCTTCATGTCATCTCAAAGGATAAGAGATCTTTCTTTCTTATAGCTGTATGGTACTCCATGATGCATATGTACCACAATTTTTTTATCCATTCTTCTTCTGATAGACACTTGGGATGTTTTCAGATCTTAGCTTTGTAAATAGTGCCTGCTATGAACATGGGGGTGCATATATTCTTTCTGAATGATGTTTCAGGATTCTTAGGGTATATTCCTAAAAGTGGGATCGCTGGGTAAAATGTCAGTGCAATTTTTAATTTTTTCAGGTAACACCATGTTGTTTTCCATAGTGGCTGCACGAGTCTGCATTCCCACCAGCAGTGTACTAGAGTCCTCTTTTCTCCACACCCTCGCCAACACTTGTTGTTTGATGATTTGTTGATGGCGGCCATTCTGACAGGTGTGAGGTGATACATCATTGTTGTTTTATTTGTATCTCTCTGATGAACAGTGATGTTGAGCATTTCTTCATATGTCTCTTAGCCATTTGTATGTCCTGTTTGGAGAGGTGTCTATTCAGCTCCTTTGTCAATTTTTAAATTGGGATCTTTGTCTTCCTTTGTTGAGTTGTATGAATACTCTACATATTTTGGAAATTAACCCCTTATCTGATGTATCATTGGCAATGATGCTCTCCCATACAGTGGGTTGCCTTTCCATTTTGATGATTGTTTCTTTTGCTGTGAAGAAGCTTTTTAGTTTGATGTAGTCCCATGTGTTCATTTTTTCTTTGTTTCTATTGCCTTAGGTGATGTATCAGCGAACATTCTGCTGCGTATGATGTCTGAAATTTTGTTGACTACTTTTTCTTCTAGGATTTTTATGGATTCATGGGTCACATTTAAGTCTTTTATCCATTTTGAGTTTATTCTTGTGTATGGTGTTGGTGATCTAGTTTCATTTTTTTGTATGTAGCTGTCCAATTTCCCAACACCATTTATTAAAGAGGCTGTCTTTACTCCATTGTATGCGCTTGACTCCTTTGTCAAATATTAATTGAGCATAAGGTCTTGGGTCCATTTTTGGGTTCTGTGTTCTGTTCCACTAGTCTATATGCCTGCTCTTGTGCCAGTACCAGGCTGTTTTGATTACAGTAGCTTTGTAGTATAACCTGATATCTGATATTGTGATCCCACCTACTTTGTCCTTTTTCAAGATTGCTCTGGCTATTCGGGGTCTTTTTTGGTTCCATAAGAACTTTTGAAGTATTTGTTCTAGTTCTGTGAAGTATATCATTGGCATTTTGAGGGGGATTGCATTGAATCTATAGATTGCTTTGGGTAACATAGACATTTTAATGATGTTAATTATTTCAATCCATGAACAAGGTATGTAATACCAGTTTTTTATATTGTCCTCTATTTCTTTTTTAATGTCCTGTAGTTTTCTGCAAATGGGCCCTTTACTTTTTTGGTTAAGTTTATTCCTAAATATCATAATTTTTTTTTTTGCAGTGATCATAAATGGGATTGTTTTTTCAGTTTCTCTTTCTGTGAGTTCATCATTGGTGTATAAGAATGCCATTGAATTCTTGATGTCAATTTTGTATCCTGCTACTTTGCTAAATTTATTTATTAAGTCTAGTAGATTTTTGATAGAGTCTTTAGGGTTTTCTATGCATAATATCGCGTCATCTGCAAAGAATGACAGTTTCACTTCCTCCTTGCAATTTGGATCCCTTTTATTTTTTCTTCCTATCTGATTGTGTGGCTAAGACTTCCAGTACAATGTTAAATAAGAGTGGCAAAAGTGGGCATCCCGGTCTTGTTCCTGTTCTTAAACAAAATGCTTTTAGTTTCTGCCCATTGAGTATGATGTTGACTGTAGGGCTTTCATATATGGCCTTTATTATGTCGAGATATGATTCCTCTATTCCCACATTGATGAATGTTTTTATCAGAAATGGGTGCTGGATTTTGTGGAATGCTTTTTCAGCGTCTATTGATATATTCATGTGGTTTTTATTCTTTATTTTATTTATGTGGTGTATCACATTTATTGATTTACAAATATTGTACCTGCCTTGCATCCCTGGGATGAATCACTCTTGTTCATGGTGAATAATTTTTTTGATGTATTGCTGGATTTGATTTGCTAGTATTTTGTTCAGGATTTTGGCATCTATGTTCATCAAGGATATGGGCCTGTAGTTTTCTTTCTTTGTAGTGTCTTTTCCTGGTTTTGGAATGAGAATTATGCTGACCTCATAAAACCAGTTGAAGTCTTCCTTCTTCCTGAATTTTTGAAATAGTTTGAGGAGAGTGGGTGTTAATTCTTTTTTGAATGTTCGGTAAAACTCCCCAGTGAAGCCATCAGGGCCTAGGCTTTTGTTTTTTTGGGAGAGTCTTGATTACTGCTTCAATTTCCTTAGTAGTTGTTGGTCTTTTCAAGTTTTCTATCTCTTCCCAGTTCGGTTTTGGAAGACTATGTATATCTAGAAATTTGTCCATTTTGCTTAGATTGTTGAATTTGTTGCCATATAATTGTTCATAATATTTGTTAACAATCCTTTGTATTTCCGTGGTGTCAGTTTTACTTCTCTTTTATATCTGATTTTGTGTATTTGTGTTCTCTCTCTTGGTTTCTTGGTGAGTCTAGCTAAGGGTCCATCAATTTTATTTATCTTTTTGAAAAACCAGCTCTTTGTTTCCTTTATCCTTTGATTTTTTTTTTTGGGGGGGGTGTCTCTGTGTCATTTATTTCTGCTTGATCTTTACTATTTCCTTCCTTCTACCTTCTCTGGGGTTTTCTTTCTGTTTGCTCTCTAGTTTTTAAGTTGTCAGATTAGATAGTCTATTAGAAATTTTTCTTGTTTCTTGAGGTAGGCCTGTAGTGCTATGAACTTCCCTCTCAGAACTGTTTTTGCTATATCCCATAGATATTGTGGTGTTGTGTGTTCATTTTCACTGGTTTCCAGGAACTTTTTAGTTTCTTCCTTGCTCTCCTAACCCATTCATTGTTTAATAACATGCTATTTAGCCTCCATGTCTTCAAATGTCTTTGCATGTTCTTGTTGCAATTGATTTCTAGTTTCATAACATCGTGATTTGAGAAGATGCTTGGTATGATTTAAATCTTCTTGAACTTGTAGAGATTTATTTTGTGTCCTATCATGTGGTCTATCTTTGAGAATGTCCCATGTGCACTTGAGAATAATGTGAATTCTGTAGTTTTGGGGTGTAATTCTCTATAGATATCTATAACATCCATTTGGTCTAGTGCTTCATTTAGAGTCTCTGTTTCCATGCTAATTTTTTGTCTAGAGGCTCTATCCAGTGATGTCAGCAGGGTGTTGAAGTCCCCTGCTATTGTTGTATTGCTGTTGATTTCTCCTTTGAAGTCCTCCAGAATATTTTTAATATATTTTGATGCTCCTTTATTGGTTGCATATATGTTTATCAAGGTTATATTTTCCTGTTGGATAGATCCTTTCAATATTATGTAGTGGCCTTCTTTGTCTCTAGTTATGGCCCTCATTTTGAAATCTATTTGATCAGATATTGTGGGAGACATTTTGCATGGCGTCAATTTTGTTATAATCTGCTCTGCCATCGCCTGCCCCAAGACAGGATATCTCTGCATTCTGCATTTCTTTATCTCTGTATTTTGCATTTCTCTAAGTAACCATTTACTCATCAGCCAGTCTTTACTGACCTTTTGTTCCTTTTGTAGTATTTCCTAGAATTGCTTCGGGCAAGCCTGGTACTTGGCAACAGGTGCTTCTTGCCCTATATATTGTATGAATTACCCCAGAATAAATGAGACTTGATCAGAACCCTGTCTTGTTTCCATTTCTCGTGTCTCTTGTCCCTCCTCATCCTCACTCCCCCTCTAGAGTCCTCGTTGCTCGACCTGCGGGACGGGTCAAGATATGAGCATTGTTACCTACCCCAGCTTTTTTTCCTTTCCGTTTGCTTGGAAGATTTTTTTCCATTCCTTCACTTTCAACCTATGTGAGTCTTTTGTTGTGAGGTGGAACGCTTGTTAACAACATATATATGAGTCATTCTTTCTTATCCAGTCAGCTACTCTGTGTTTTTTTATCAGAGCATTCAATCAATTTACATTTAAGGTGATTATTGATATGTACTTATTTATTGCCATTTTTGTTTAGTTTGGTTATATTTTTCTTCCTATTTCTTCTGCTAATTACATCAGTCCATTTACCATTTCTTGTAGTGCTGGTTTGGTGCTAATGTATTCCCTTAGCAGTTTTTTTGTTTTGTGTTTTTTTTTGGTCTGGAAAGCTCTTTATTTGACCTTCTATTTTGAATGATAGCCTTGCTGGGTAGAGTAGTATTGAATTCAGATCCTTGTCTTTCATGACCTTGATTACATCATGCCATTCGCTTCTGGCCTGTAGTGTTTCTGGTGAGAAGTCAGCTGAAAGCCTTATGGGGTTTCCTTTGTAGGTAATCTGTTGCTTATCTCTTGCTGATTTTAGGATTCTCTCTTTGTCTTTTTGGCATTTTGATTACTATATGTCTTGGTGTGGGCCTGTTTGGGTTCTTCTTACTTGGGACTCTCTGTGCTTCTTGAACTTGAATGCCTTATTCCTTCACCAAATTAGGGAAAGTTTCTGTCACTATTTCTTCAAATATATTCTCTAACCCTTGCTCATTTTCTTCCTATTCGTGGACTCCTATGTTGTGAATATTATTACGTTTCCAGTTGTCCCACAGTTCTCTTAATCTGTCTTCCTGGCTTATAATTGTTTTTTGTTTGTTTGTTTGTTTGTTTTTGTGATTGGTTGAATTTTTCTACCCTGTCTTCTAATTCACTGATCTGGTCCTTTACTTCCTCTACTCTGCTGTTGTGTTCTTTATTTCTGCAGTCATTCTTGACTTCTTCTTGGTGGTTTTTGGTTTCCAATTGGTTGATTTTCAACATTCCTATGTCTTTACTCATAGTGTTGATGTCTTTATTCATGCTGTTGAGCTTCCTGAAGATCATGGTTCTGAATTCTAGCTCTGTTAACTTGCTTAACTGCACCTCATTTATCTCTCCTTTGATAGAGGTCTCTTTTTCTTTCATTTGGCTTTTGTTTCTTTGTTTCATCATTATGGCTATATCAGTGAGCTTTGGAGCCTGCCATCTTTTCCCTGTGCATGTTGGTGTTTTGCTGTTTGTGGCTCCCTCTACTGGGTTTGGGTGAGCGTGGGAGGACCCATGTTAAACACCACTGTCAAGTCTTACTTTCCTGGGTAGAGTTGCAAGCTCAGGAATGGTTCATTTATTCTCTAGCTTTTTGCCTGGAAGCTATTCATCAGGGTTGCTTGAAGAGCCTTGGTTTCTCAGTTGAATAAAAATCTCCTTCAGGTGTTCAGTATAAGGGCATTTCCGGAGGGTGGGGTAGATGCTGGTTGTTAATGAACCTCAATTTGCATTTCAATGGTCACCTGGTGGGGTTGAATCTCAGAGTGAGGGGTTGCCACCTCTCTTAAGAGCACTGGGAAGAAGAAGGATGGCCACCGTCCTGTGTGGCCACAACTCAGCTAAAGCTCTGAGCGCCCTCCAAACCTGAGTTTCCCCACACAGTTTAGTCGAGTCCGCCCTCCCTCTGCTGGAGTCCAAGGTGAGTGGCGATGGTTATTTTAGCACTCTGTTCCAGCTCAGTGCTGTGAAGCCGCTTGGGAGATTTACCCCGAGGACAGCTAAGACCACAGCTTAGCTCACAGCTAAGACTACTGCTGTTTGTGTGCTCCCAGCCCCCCTCTCATACCTCCGCAATCCTACCAGGATCAATTCAGTGTCCTTGGTTATATGGTCCTTGCAAGCTGCTTTTCTATTTCTTTTTCCCGATGATTTTTCTTTATTTTAGTTGTAATTCCAGTTTGGTCCTGGCTAGCTTCCAAATGGTCTGTGTAGCTTCCATTCACTCTGCTGCCATTTTGGAATACCCTCCTCAATTTTACAGTCTTGTAATTGAGTGCAACTATATCTCAGAAACTGTGACTGGTGCAGTTTTGAAGTTGAAAATTCAACTATGTCACTTTTGAAGTTGAAAGTTCACTCCCATGGTAAACTATAGAGGATGGCCCACATTAAAGAAGGTGATCCATCCAGGCCAGTGTGGCTCAGTGGTAGAGCATCGACCCATGAACCAAAAGATCACTGGTTTGATTCTCTGTTAAGACACATGCCCAAGTTGTGGGACCAATCCCCAGTGTGGGGGCTTGCGAGAGGTGGCCTATCAATGTTCTCTTTCATTGATGTTTTGATCTCTCTCTCCTTCTTCTTTCCTTTCTAAATTCAATAAAGAAAAAAAATAAAATAAGTAAATACAAAATAAAAATGATCCATGTTTATATGAGAACCTTACAAAAATAATGTCTTTGTTTTGCTCCTTATATGGTGATGTTGAACCAAAATTAAATGCTATATTCAACCTTCCAGCAGCTGTGCTAAAATTAATGGAACAATAATTATAAACTGGAAATGGTGCTCTAATTGTATGACTGCATTCTGCATAGCAACATGTTGCACAGATTATGCTAATTTCAGTAATTTATAAAGTAAATACATTAATCCTGTTAATCATGCTTCCTTTTGTTTAATATTCCTCCAAGGAAAATATATTTTGCAGGACAATAAATTTTCTGTGACTACTGGGGAAGGTGGTATTTGTATATTCTTACTGGGGTACAAAAGTGTGACTTAACTTTTATTGAATGAAACAATTATCTCACTTGTTTTATTTTCTCAGCTTAATTCCAAAATGAATATTAATCATAAGTAGTTTATCATTGTTTATCCAGTGACCTATATAAAATTAAATTTATTGTCATTATAGTACAGTTTCATTAACAGAAAAAAAGTCTCACCTACATGTCTCTGTGTAGGGAGAGAATACCTTTGATGTGAATGAGAGGCTTATAAAGTCTGTTAAGGATGTAATCAACACTGGAATGGATACTATTGCTATGGATAAAAGCATTTAAGCTCATGAGTGACTTTTAATTTAATTGAGAAAAATAAGAGCTCTCAGTAAATATAGTGATTTTCCGGCCATACTAGACATGAATATGTTTTAATTCACTTAGGGTGTCCTTATGGTCAACAAGTTTGGAGAAATTAGAGCTCAGAGGGTAAAATGTGATAGTCAAAAGACAAATCAAGCAATGGCAGAGGAGAATGTTGAAAACAAATTGATGTTTAGGAATTGCTTTTCTTGGTTTGTGTCTTAGTTTAGGAGGTGGGGACTTTGCAAGTGATGTTTTTCTGCATGCGTGCTTAGAGGAGTTTGTTTTAAAAAGATACATATCTACAAGTTTCAAATACAAATTTTAAGAATTAACAAAAATGCCAAGTGTCCACTTCGCTTTGTATTTCTCCTTTTAATAGCTGTAGTAAAAGGTAAAGTTCAAAGGGCCAGATTCACAGGCATTTTCTGATTTGTTCAGTTTTATCATTTCAGAAAAGATTTTTCAAGGAACAAAAAGGTATTCTTTTCTTAATGCTAAATTGAAATAAAAGGCACATTAAAAAAAAAAATTATGCTTGAGCTTCTTTATAAACATAATTTTCTTACCTGAAAAGTGTAAAATGCTATCATTAAACTAAAAATGTCATAGTCAAAGTGTTTTGCATAGCTCAACTTAAAGTAAGTGTAGCTCAACTGGTATGGCTCAGTGGTTGAGTGTGGACCCATGTACCAAAAGGTCATCGGTTTGATTCTTGGTCAGGTCACATGCCCCTGTTGTGGGCCAAATCCCCAGAGGGGGTCATGCAGGAGGCAGCCAATCATTGTTCTCTCTCATGAATGTTTCTATCTGTCTCTCCCTCTCCCTTTCTCTGTCTCAAAAATAATAAAGAAAAAATAAATAAAGTAAATGTATACTATATCTTATTCTTATTTTAATATAAAGTGAATTATCTTTCTTTTTTTGAGTCCTTGTTGATATATTTTATACATCTATATATAATATATGTATTATTTGTACAGTTGAAGCTATCAAGGGCTTTATGGAGAGCTAATATTTTCTGTTGTTGAAAACTCTAGTGCCATCATACCTTTGTTAAATTTTCCAAGTAGAAGTACCAAGTCACCACTTTAATTAATCAACTAGAATATTATATATTATAAATAATATATGCATATATTAAAAATAATAAATAAAATATAAGTAATAAAATTAGTGGTAAAATAAGGTGCACTTATATATTATGCAGAACATTCTACAGGCAAAGGCATGTTACTTCTTTGGTTTATTTGAAATCTATGTTAGAGAAAAACATTTATAAAACATCTTGAGAGATTGTCCACAGAAGTTTTGATAATATTAAAGCAACTTATCTCAATATAAGCTCCTTTGTTCAGTGAAAATAGATATTTTGAGTATAAGCAAGTATTTAACTATATGAATATATATGTTATATGCAGTGGTTTTCTTACTAATTCTTTGGCTTGTAGTAGCACATTTCTAAAACATTAGCAAAAACTGGAGTAATGTGCATTAACCTCTTCTGGAAGTTTTATTTTCATAGATCTAATCCTTTGCCAACTGAAAAACAGACCTAGTTATAGTTTTTGAGAGTAAATATCACGTATCTTTCATTTCACATGCTTCAGGAAGTGACACTTTTTGTTTATAGTATGTACTCAGTAAATCCTAGTATCTGAATTATACCAAAAATCATCTTAAAAAAATAAATGCATTATTTTATTGACAAATATAAATATAATAAAAATGTAGTACCTTCTATAAATGAATCATACAACATTTATATTTTTGTGACTGTCTTTTTTCACTGAGCATAATGTCCTCAAAGTTCATCCCTGTGGAACATGTAACAGTATTTCCCCCTCCTTTTTTTGAAGGTTGAATATTATTTTATTGTATGTATAGAGCACATTTTTTTTTTCTTTATTGATTTTCAAGAGAGAGGAAGGGAGAGAGAGAGAGAGAGAGATAGAAACATCCATGAGAGAGAACACCGATTGACTGCCTCCTACCTGACCCCCACTGGAGATTTGGCTCACAACCTGGGCATGTGCCCTCACTGGGAATCAAACTGGCAACCTCTTGGTGCATGGGTCGATGCTCAACCACTGAGCCACACTGGCCGGGCTAGAGCGCATTTTCTTAATGTGCCTGTCCATCTGTGAATGGTTGGGCTGCTTTCACCTCTTAGCTATTGTGAATAATTTTGCAATGTATCTAAAACACTCCAACTTATAGAAGTAGAAAATATAATTGTGGTTTCCAGGGCCTGAGGGGAGGAAAAAGGGGATTCTTGTTTAATGTATATAGAGTTTCAGTGTTGCAAATGAAAAAGTTTGAGAGATCTATGTGAACATATAGTTGACACTACTGGACTAACACTTGAAAAAAGAGTTAAGATGCTAAATTTTGTATTATGTGGTTTGTACCATAAATTGAAAAATTTTAAAAATAGTGTCTTAGAAATTTTAAAAATGACAAATTTTTATTTTTATTTTATCACTGATAAAAATGACAAATTTATGAACATTCTTAAGCATAGTTAAGATTAAGATTAATGCTACCTACCATCCATGAAAATCGAATTTCAAACATAGTGCTCTCTTCTGCGTTGTGTGAGTGAAGACGGACCTGACAGTAAAGCAGTGTGAGGCAGTACAGGATGACAGATTTTACATGTTTTAACTGAGGGGCTCTGATATTTTATTTATTTTTGGAGTAATATATCATCATCTTCATAAAAAACCGATTGGTGTATTGTGCAGTAACTATTCATTCAGTTAGAGACTTATATTGAGCTGAGAGTAATATAAACAAAAAAAGGAATCACAAGAGTGCATATATCTTATAGTAAAAAGATTTTTCTTTTCCATAATTTTGACCTGATCCCCCACCACACTGAAACATGATCTAGAGTAATAATGGTCTCACTGGGTTTGAGTTTTTAAAGAAATGTTCTGAACACGTTTAAAACATACAGATGTATCAATTTAATCATGTTAGAATAGTTTACACTGGTTTTGTAGTGTTCACACATGTTAAACTAATGCCAAATGACATGGCAACATCTACTATCCTCCTCAGAGGCTAGAATAAATAACCATCTGTTATTTACTCATCACTAGGGAAGAAAAATATCACATAAGAAACCGCATGTCTATTGGAAAAATAAGTAGGGAAAAAGAGCATAATATGGTAAATTATGAAAATGTTATAGGTTGTTACTGAATATTCTCCATATTAAGCATTAAATGAAGCATAATACAAAATTAGACACTAAATACAGGCTTTGATAATAGTGGCAAGATAATCATATATTCACACTAATTTTTAATATATTAATCTTTGATTTGGACTCTGTTCAAAGTATAAAACACATGTTGATTAAAAGCCACTTTATGTAATATAATGTAAATATTTATATCTAAGACCACAGATAAAAAGATTTGCATACTATCATTTGATGTCTGATAACAGGAGATGGGAAGAGGAGCAGGGGGCTTTATTAAATCTATTAAATCAGTTTCCTGGCAAGAACTATAAGGCCCACCTGGCTAGAAATTTGTATAACATTTAATGAAGAATCTGATTGCAGAGGTCTGAACAACTTCAAGGGCAGTGAGAATATTAAAATATCCAGGCCTATCAAAAAGAGAAGGCATCCTTGCATTCCAGCCCAGGCCTGTAAGGGCAGAGGAGAAATGGGAGGAAAAAATTTGGTAGTTGTCACCTTTTCTCTGATCTGTAACTCCCCTTGCCTGAACCCCAAGAATAAGCCAGAGGGCATGTGAGCTGATGCTCTGAAGGAGTTAACATGCCCTTCTCCACAGAGCGGGACAGAGAAAGGTGAAAATATCTAGGAAAAAACAAATGGAGATTAATAGCTAATATGCTACAGTTATTATGTTCTTCTAGATTTTAAAGACATAATGACATTTTTCATCAATATATCTCATTGACACAGAGCATATCTAATTAGGACAAGATCATTAAGGAAAGAAATTTTAAAAAGTGGAGTCCCGTGTTTCTGAATTCACCGCGGAACCAGTCAGAGTAAGTACAGCATACTGCATGTCTATCACTGCTGGGAGTACCGTATGCAGATTAAAGGTTTCAGAAGGCAAAACAAATAAACAACTCATGTTGCGTGTTAAATGTAAATAGTTAATCTGCAGCAACAAATAGTTTCACCCACGGCCCTGGAGTAGTCAATGAAATATGTGAGATTGGGCTCAGACTCGGATACTGGAGGGAAAGAAGGGAAAGGCTAATTTACATCCTGAAGTATGGCAAGAATTTGAAGGAAAATATCCTTAAATTTCTTACACATTTCATAATATAGAATTGGCATGCTTATAAGATTTTTCTTAAAGATAACTATGGAATATTAGATTTTTCACATTTTATCCCAACTAATCTCCAAATTAGGATTTACTGGAGTTATTATAAAGAATAAGAGAAGGGAGATTGAAACAATTTAAAGAGTTGAAAATGTTTTTCTATTTTCCCAAATGCTAACAACTAATTTTTCCGAATACTAGCCTATTGACAGACTTATATCCAATTATGCTGATACTTAGTTAATGAGAGAACTGATCCGTTTTCTACATTGTATACTTTCCTATAAATCATTCCACACAATCCAAGATTCACTAACTTTAGTGATTTGAGAGATATAAATAAAATTCTGTCAGCACCAATATCAGAAAAAAAAACCTAAAAACTCTTAGAGTTGACACAAACAATTACATAAGCTACTAAAAATAAAAACAGCATTGCAAGATGAAATGACAACTCATGTTAAAGTCTAACCACTTTCTGAATCTAAAAGCAGTTGTTAACGTCTGTACAACACACTGAAAAGACATCAATGTTTGTGGACTATTATTAAAGGCATCGAAGTGCTAAGAAACTAAATCTCACTCTTCATCTCTGTCACCTGTAAAATCTAAGGTTACTTCAATTTAAAATATGTCATCCAGGGAAAAAGGTAACTCAAGTATTTCTATTATTTTCTTGGCCTCATTGTCATTATAAGTTTTAATATATATCCAATTTTTCTTGAAGTATGAATATTATTGCATTATTTGCAGAAAAAAATGCACAAAGTAAATGTAAATGAACCCTGCACACTCCCTTCCCTCCCTATGGGAGAAAATGGAAGCTAAATTATTAAAGTAATCATCACTAAAATATATAGTAGTGCTTAAAATTTTTTCTTTTCTTTATTGATTTTAGAGAGAGAGGAAAGGAGAGGGAGAGAGAGAATAGAAGCATCAATGAGAGAGAACATTGATAGGCTGCCTCCTGCATGCCCACCACTGGGGATTTGGCCAACAACCTGAGCATGTCCCCTGACTGGGAATCGAACCAGTGACCTCTTAGTGCATGGGTCAGTGCTCAACCACTGAGCCATGCTGGTTGGGTTATAGTAGAATTTTTTTAAAAGTAGAAGTATAAAATGATTTATAACTTGATAGAAGCTGAAAAAGACCAGAAGACATTCACTAGGGTAGAAATATACACCCAATTTTTTAAAAAGACAAAATGAAGAATTAGCAAATATTAACCATTATAAACAGACAAATGAAAAAAGCACAGAGAAATTATCTGAAAATCTCAGTAATCACAGTAAATATAAATTTATATATTTTTGCCCATTAAACCAGTAGATATGTTTAATAGGTAAATGGGTCAATATGCTGTTTATCAGAGACATATATATTTTAAAAAGAGAAAAATGTTGTTCATGATTTAACCACAATTTTTTGGCAGATACAAAGTGCTTAGAAATATTTGCAGAATATTTTATATATTTATATCTCTATCTATCTATCAACATACACATAGCTCTCCATATAAATATATTATATATTGTATATATCAGGTCAAGAAAATTTCTTAAAACTGGTATATGGAACTTGTCTAGTAGCCTTTCTCCTAGGCCTATATAAAAGTTGGTTGAAAACATTTAATTTTCCCTTGTTTGCTAAGAGCTACTTGCAAAAATCACTATTCTTCCTAATAATATTTTATGCTTAGTTATTTAGAAAGACACAATGTCATGTTCAAATAAACAAACAAAACTTCTAGTCGTTTGGATGAAAATTATGTCACTTGTCAGTTCCTTTCAGCATCTTTTCCTTATGTTTCGAGAAGATGAGAGTTGTTGAAGTAAAGTCATTCCTTAGAGATTCATTACCGTGGTATACTACTTTTTTTTTTCATATCATGATAATAAGAAACTATTAAACAAAAAGATTATGGTAGAAAAATTAATATTAGAAAAACTATAACTAGAATTTTAAAAACAGATAAAAATATATTTATGGTTGATTTTTGTTATGTATGGAAGTTATGTTTTATAAAGTTTTCACCAACATGCAACTAGAGAATACTGAATATTTATCCTAAGAGAAATTAAATATATAATCATATATATATGTGCACATATACATGAAAACATATATGCACACATCTCACTTTGATTATAATCTTACATCCTAAAAGCAATTTATTCGGATAAATTCTATTTTCTTTTTAAAAAAAATTTTTAAATTGATTTTAGAGAGAGGAAGGAAGAGGGAGAGAGAGAGAGAAAAACACTGATGAGAGAGAACATCGATTGGCCGCCTCCTGTATACCCCAACTGGGGATCAGGCCCACAACCTGGGCATGTGCCCTGACCAGGAATTGAACCAGCAACCTCTTTGTTCATGGGTCAATGCTCAGCCACTGAGTCACACCATCCAGGCCTTTTTTTACAAAAGAGAAAAAGAGGTTCAGAAGTGTTGAGTGACTTGCTTGAGGACTTCCCATTAACAGATGCCAGAGTTGGGACTTAAACCCCACCCAATAGGCCCCAGAGTCGGACCTTTCTGCACTCCACTCCTATTTCCTCCATCTCCATTCTCTGGTCATCTCAGCCTGATGCTGAAACAAGAGAGCAGAATATCACCGAGTCATTCTCAGCTGGGAATGTGCAAGTCCGGCAACTCAAGTTGTTTGCTGTTCTAAGGGTGTCTGTAAATGACTATTGAGAGTGTCATGAGTATTGACTTTGCACTTACAAATAAATTTAGCAAACACAGAAATTTGCAATTACAAGATCCATAAACAATGTGGATTGACTCCTGATTTATGAAATAATATCTCATTTATCAATGAAATAACTTTTTTAATATGGACATCATGAATATGTGTACACCTAATGCCAGAGCTTCAATATTTAGTACAAATAACTTAGCAAAATACCAGGTGTATACAGATTTTTAGCTATGTTGGCAATATTCTATCATTTTTCTCAGATACAGATTAAGCAGTTAACAAATCATTAAGAATAAAGAAAATTAGTATGTACCAAATAATAAAATTGAGATACTTCATATATAATTTTTATTTTTTTAATTTTTAAAAAATATATTTTCATTGATTTTTAGATAGAGATGAAGGGAAAAGGAGAGAGAAACATTGGTAAGAGAGAAACATCAATTTACTTTCTCCTGCATGACCTCACTGGGGATCGAGCCCACAACCCAGGCATATGGGTTGACGGGGTATTGAATTGGGATCTCTCAGTCTATGGGACGATGCTCAATCCACTGAGCCACACCAGTCAGACATATATAATTTTTAACCCAGATAAAATAAAGGTTGTCCCAAAATTTTTAAAAGACAACTTGAAAAGCTACAGGGTAAAGTATAATTTATTATATATTTTTTTGTTATTATTATACATATGATTATATATTGTTTGTCAATATATAAATTTACTGCGTGTATCTACTAACTTTGTGATAGTGATTGTCTCAGTGTGAGGGGAGGGAAATGTTATTGAGAATAAATGATCAAAAGTTAAATTTTATCATCAAAATTCGTTTTTTTTTTATTTAAAAATGATGAGATTAACAAAATGTTCACTGAAAATGTGCAAAAGGAAACCATATTCCTAAGTGAAGCAGGATTCTAAGATCATGCCAATGGCCTATGCCTTAGTATAATCCCGTATCCTTGATTGGCCTGGATTTATAATGGGATATCACTTTCATAATTACATTATCTTATATAGCAAAGGGATTGTGTAGATAAAATTAAGGTTCCTAATCACTTAAGCTTAAATTAATCAAAAGGAATATCAACCTGAATAGCCAGGACATGATCATTAAGCCCTTTAAAAAGGACTTACTGGAAGCAACAGAGATGATCTCTGGCTATCTTTGAAGGAACAAGTCATCAGGACTTCTACAGCTGCAAGGAACTGAATTCTGCCTAGCACAGGAGCACGCATGATGAGTCCAAACCCAAGACCCATGCCCAGCTGACATCTTGAATGCAGTTCAGTGAGATCCTGAGCAGAGAACCTGGAAATTGTGAGATAATATATATCACTTTAAAGCTTAAGTTTGTGGTCATTTGTATGCAACAACACAAAAAGTAGCACACCCATTTTTATAAATAAAAATATTGATGTTATTCAGTGAAGAAATCTCCCTGGAATGTGATACAGTTTGCTTTTAAATGTCTTTCAGGAATTTAGGAAAGGATTGTTTGGTCACTTATCTCTGATTCACCTGCCATCACCTGGGGTAGTTGGGGCTGGAGTTTCCATGTCCAAAATGGCTTCTTCTCTCATGTTCTAGAACCTTGGTGTCCTTTGCTAATGTCTCCATCCACATGCTGTCTGGGAAGCCAGGTCCTCTTCATGTGGCCTGGGCTTCTCACAGCCTGGTGGTCTCAGGTTCGTCACACTTCTTATGTGAAGGATGCATCCTCAAAAGTTGGCATTGAAAAAGAAAAAAAAGAGACTAATTTGTGGTTTTATATATAAATATATAGTATAAAATACATAAATGAGCCCAAATGTCATGTAACGTGGAAAGTAAATAATCTACTAATTTTAGAAAAAGTTTGGGAGTCTAATCATTTTGAATAAACCAGAGAAAATGAAAAGTAGAAACCCACTAAAAAAATATAATTTGCTATAAAAAGATCATCACTGAACACGCAAATCAGTGGTCAAGTCGCGTTAAAGCTAAAAGACAGAGGATGACTTATAAATGCCTGGGATAGAGATTCAAGATTTTTATATAAGATAAAGACAAAGTAAATTTGAATCAGAGCCATGGTGACTGATTTTTTTTTTTAACCTTAGGTTTCTGTTATTCATCTGCCCCTCTTATTGTAGGTATTACTCTATGTGAATTAGCCAACCGTAGTTTAAAATACTTCTGTTAGCCAGAAAAATCAATGACAATGTCTGCAACCAATGAGCCGAAGCCAGGTATGCACTGTGTGATTGATCGTAGATTGTCACACTGCATCTACTGTTTGGCTTTTGTGCCATTCTTGGGCTTTGCTTTTATTGTTGTTTTATTATTTAACTTTGATACATAGAGCAAAACTGAAATTTCCCTTCTTTATCAGTCACTAAAGTTAAATTATTATTTATATCAGGAGAGCGACTTCCCTTATAAAATTAACAGAAAATTCCTCCATTTCTTTCAAAAGTGACAGTGTCTTTGCCATGCTAATAATAACTGATTGATGTGGGGAGACATTTACATACCCAGTGAAAACCATTATTTCCCCAAGGTTATCTACATGATAGCTGCCTTATTGTTTCCTGGCAACAGTACCCTCCCAAAGTGCTACAGAAAATACTTCAGGTGTTAAATAAACTGTTAACTGTTGTTCCACAGCTGATTTCTAGATGTTCTTCTCTGTAGTGACAGGATGTATAATATTATCCATATGAAAGTCTGTTGAGAGATCATTAATAATAATTCATTGCTTGTTCTCTTATTACTGTATCTTGGTTACCTGTGGCTGTAAACACATGCACACTTTCTCACGGTCTATCTTAAACAGTACAGCAAAACGGTTCAAAATATGCAGGTGCTTTGTAATACCAAGTGCCTCATCAGTGATGTGACTATGTAACCGAGAGCGAGCAAACTGAGATGGTTCAATTCTCAAATCTTCTCTGTTTAATGATGAAGCAAAAATAGAATCATGAGGTTGAGTACTACTATAAACAACCAAGTCATTCTATTTACATATTTTCCAGCGATGCTCACATATGGTCAAGTATTAAGACCATAGTGAATTTTCTGCTTCTTTTCTTTAACAAAAACCACATACATAAATTTTCTAAACTAAAAGTGAAAATGTCACTAAACATTAGCAGACAGTAACTACGCCTCCTTCAAAATGTATCGATGACTTATTTCTACAATTTCAAATAAATTTCATTACATTCCAACCTCTTTATGCAATACACAAATATTGAGGTTTTCATGAGTAGATGTTCTAAACCTAGTGATTGCAAGAATAATAAATTAAACCTTTAGCATTCAATAGATCAGTCTAATTAGAGGGCTAGAATTACAAAACATCTCCACTATCTATACCAATAACACCAATATTTTTATCTCTATGCATGCTATATATTCATCAAAATATATATTCTCATCTACCATCATAATGTTAAAATGCATATATACACGCATATATATATAGATATATTTATATATATATCTATATATATATATATCTTTGATTATTACCTGCCTATATCTACCTAATTTTCATGAGACAGAAACTTTGTTGTGATAACCTTCTTTTATGAACTTATTTTTAGAGATTCCAGCTAACCACTCTTTTGAAAACCCTGTGTTAACTGTGAATTTAAAATGGGGTAAATTTAGTACATGGTGTGGACTGTAGCTTTTGGGGGGGAATATACCATAGTCACATTCATTTGGCTTAACTCTGGTTCTAGCTGTAGCTACAGTGGTCAGTTCCATTAAGTTGAGCCTCATATTAACAATGTCACCTCAAGCAAGATCCATTGTCTTCTCACATTTAGTCACAGGGCTTCTTTATAGCCCCAAAGCCTGTTCATTTCAGGAAAGCATAGTTTCGAACTCTGAGGGACTTAATATCCTCAGGAACAATCTTTCAGTTAATGGATGCCAGTCATGGATGGGTCAATGCCTAGTGTCCTGCCCTTGCATGGACAAAATGAGAGACATTTAGCATTTTTCTACAACAACACAGCAGAATGGGACCCACAACATCTATAGTAGTAAACTTGAGTTTGAACAATATATTGTTTTTTCCTTGCTTGCTTCTTTTCTAAGGTTACCTTTTAAATAAGTCTACCAACATTTCTATTTCTTGTCTTAATCTCTGCTTTGAATTTCATACCAGTCTTGAGACAACATAGTTGAAGAAAAGTAAGTTTTCTAGATCTGGAACTTAATTCTGACTTTAATCATTGTAGGGAAAATGCACAATTCATGATTGCTTTATATGTGGATTTCTATTAAATGTAAAATATTATTACTGTTAGTATTTTGTAAAATATAATGAAGATCGCCCTTGCCGGTTTGGTTCAGCGGTTAGAGCATCGGCCTGCGGTCCTGAGAGACCTGGGTTCGGTTCCCGCTAAGGGCACGTACCTCGGTTGCAGTTTATCCCCGGCCCTGGTCGGTTGTGTGGGTGGCAGCCACTCGATGTGTTCCTTTCACATCGATGTTTCTCTCTCTCTCTCTGTTCCTCTCTCTCCCTCCCACTCTACCTGAACAAAAAATGGAAAAATGTCCTCGGATGAGGATAAATATATATATATAATGAAGATCACAGGGAAAATATTTAATGACTTTAAGTCATGTTAAATTTTTACAATCTGGATGTGGGTTACTATTTGCTAAACTTGTTCGCTTGTCTTAAATTAAGTTACTATCCATGTACTGTGACATTTGGTTCATAAGGAAACTACATTAGCATATCAATTGAAGGAAAGTGTATTGAAGATTTTCTGCTTTATGGCTTGACAGCTAAATTGAATGCTACAGGTTTCCATTTTAAATCAAGAGGGTGTATGTGTGTGTGCAATTAATCTCTATATTTTCATAAAACTTCAATGACATTAAACAAGAATAAACTAAAAGGTCTTCAGTATCATCAAGTAGTTCCAGAGCTAACATTATGTATCATTTTCTCTAATATGAATATGCTAGCAAACCTTCTAATAGCTATTGAGAGATAGCAACAAAACTTGTATTACTTAAAGGATATAGTCTTCAATGTTTTAATTTGGGCATTATTAGAAGGAGACATCACTTCATTCTGTTTTCTGTTTTTCAGGTAGCTTGGAGAAATGACCATATTCATCCACATGGGATTTCATGACCTAATTTGTTCTTTATATGATGCAAGTGAAGCATGAAACATTTATGTAACATTAACTGGATACTCTCTCTATTGAAACAATATACAAATAAAGAAGATGGTATATTTTTATAGAACACAATCTGGAAACATTTTACCTAAAATTGGGTTTTGAAATTAAGTTCTGCAATGCCCTAGCAAATCACTTCTCTGTAGCCATAGTGTTGTGACACATTTATACACACAATTACTGGGAGGTTTTAAACTTTTGCAACTTTTGTTATTACTCGAATCTGTAGTTTGAGTAGCATTTTACACAATATTTTCTACCTATATAAGTTTGTAGTTCAGGTATCATCATGTCATACTCTAAAAGCAGTCTATTCAATAGGTGGAAACACATTCTTGATTAAATATTTCAAATTAAATGTGGAGACAAATGGTGTTCAAATTTGTTGGTAAACAGTTCTTTATAGTTTCTTCATGCTCTGTGAGCAGAAATAGTGCTTATCTTTGGTCTGGACTATCAGCAAGGATGTGTGCAATAGATAGAATCTCTCTCAATAGAGCAAATATCAGGCTTGATTATTATCACATAAAATGAAGATGATATCTCTTTAGGGGCAAATTCAAGCAGGCTAATAGCCCAGGATGGTTAACTTTATGTGTCAACCTAACAGAGCCATGGGGTACCTAGATATTTGGTCAAACATTATTCTGGACGTGTCTGTGAGGGTGTTTGTGGATAAGACTGACATTTGAATCAGAAGATTGCACTCCCGAATGTCAGTGATCTTCATCCAACCATTTGAAAGCCAGAACAGAACAAAAAGATTAACTCTACTATAAGTAAGAGAGAATTCCTCCTGCCTGAAAAACTTCAAACTGGAACATTGGCTTTTCCTGCATTTAGACTTCAACTGAAATATTGGCTCTTCTTTGATCTTGAGCCTAGAACGATATCATTGTCTCTCTGAGTCTCCAGCACCCTGAAAACATTGAGGCTTTTCAGCTTCCATAGTAAAAAAATGAATATGTCTTTATATATAATATTTAATATTATGTTATACATATATATGTAGTGTTGATTATTTTTATAGAGAAATCTAATGAATACATAGCTTATTATAAAAGACTCATGTTCTCCAACCTTGGGATTTCTCTCCTGAAATTCTCTTTACTATGTGTACAGATATCATGTAATCCTCTCCATGTCTTGCTTAAGGAATTGAAACTTGAGGAACTGGTATGAATGTGGACACTGTGTCTACTGCTATGACAGTGATAATAAAGTAATTTGTCTCTGACTTAGAAGTCCCATGTCTTCTGACAGCATCCATGGTATTACAAAAAAGTAATTAGTTAGTTTGCATGTACGTGGAAAAAAAATCAAAATTCCTTCATAAATCTCGATAAAATTTTACTTAGAATGCCAGCTTCCATAATGATGTTAAGAAAAATAAATAATCGCAACACACATTCCCAGATTATGTACATATGTGCAGCTCATCATCACCATTTTGAAATCAGGAGTTTTACGTTTAAATTGGATGATTTTATTCTCTGTATCATATTTATCACTCTTACAGTACAGTGCTCACATGGCTATGTTGACCACAAAATAAAAATAAACTTACTTCTCCATCTTTCTTTGACCAGTAATTCAGGCTGAGAAAATTTATTCTCTTCGCTACTTTCTCTTCTCTTTCATGTCATTGATCTTCTGTATCACCTCTTTGCTCAAGGTAACATGAGGCAATGCAGGTAAGACTGTAATAGTCACTATCCTTATTGTCACACCAGAGAGTTGATTATGATACGGTTGTAATCAACCAAGTTATTAATCACAGGAAAGGAGCAAAGGAAAGGCCAAATATTACACATAATTTGGGCAGTTTCACCTAGAAACTACAACTTGACACTCCCCAGGGAGCCACTGGTCTATTCCCTGCAGATGGCTGGGAGAAGGGTCTGAACTGGGAGGAGATAGACGCATGCCCAGCACAGTGGGGTAACTAGTGCAGGTGCTTGCTGTCGTCGCACTTGAGAACAGTTCATTGGACCGAAAGGCATGGCTACTGCAGAGGCGCAGAATTTAAGATATTTAATCTTCTAAACAAAGGAGTTCACTTACTTGGCTTTTGGTTGACACCTGGCTTGTGAGGTTTTTCCCTCCTGTTCCCCTGCATTCTCCAGTCTGGCCCAAGGCCATGTGAGCCCCACTCACATGAGCTGTAACTAGCCTGATGCTGGACCCAGCTGCAACATGGAAGGGAAACTCTGGACACTGGCTTTACTTTCAGCTCTACTTAACCCCCAGCTGCACTTCTGTGACTGGAATTGGACTTTAGAAAGAGAGATGTAATTTTACACAAATAAAAATCACCTGTTTCCTGTGTGATTCCGCAAATTCTTTTTCTGAAACATCATAAGGACTCCACCCCCAGCCCTCAGCGGGGGAAGGGGCACTTCAGCCTCCCTGATGACAGTGCAGGGGGCAGAGGGCAGAGGGACGCAGGGCAGCTAAGTGTTCCTGGAGATCCGCACAGTTTAGCGGCAGTGCTGCAAGAAATGGCCGGGATGCTTGTTAACAATGGTTCTTATTTTTAAAACTTTATTTTATTAAAAATTTTAGAACATTTTTAGGTTTACAAGATTATTATAAACATAGCATAAATAGTTTCTGGGTAATTAACACCCAGTTTCCCCTATTTTATTTTATTTTTCTTTATTGATCTTAGAGAGAAGGAAGGAAGGAAGAGAGAGAGAGAGAGAGAGAGAGAGAGAAACATCAATGAGAGTGAACATCAATTGGCCACTTCCTGCATGTTCCTTACTGGGGATTTGACCCACAACCTGGACATCTGCCCTGACAGAGAATCAAACCGGTGACCTGTTGGTACATGGGTCGATGCTCAACCACTGAGCCATGCTGGCTGGACAGTTTCCCCTATTTTGATAATTTAAATGATTATGGTAGATTTGCCATAATTAATAAAACAATATTGCTACATTGTTACCATAGTCCATTCTTTATTCAAATTTTCTCAGTTTTTTTTTTCTCTAGGACACCATCAGGGATATTACATTACATTACATTGAGTAGTATTGTGTCCTTAGTCTCTTCTTAGTTGTGACAATTTCTCAGGAGTTTTCCTTGTTGTTTTGTTTTGTTTTGTTTTGTTTTATGACATGGATGACTAATAGGTTAACTGGCAAAATGTTCCTGAGTTGCGATTTGTCCATGTTTTAATCATGATTCATCCTTATGCAATGCATTTCAGGCCCTAACCAGTGGAACCTACAGATGTCACCTTGACAAAGAAAAATCACGCTGGATCTCTTTTACTGATAAGAAAAACTCATCAAAATGCATTAATACACAGAATGATCAGACTTCAAATATGTTAAAAAATGTACTACTTTATTTTTTGCAAAGGTAGATAGATAAAGAGTGTCATTTCCTTGTTATATTTAAGGAAAATAAGAAAATATCATACACATGGGAGTGAGTAAACAGAATAGGAGAGCAAGGGGAGACGGTAGGGACATAACTTCTGTATTTATTCCATTTTGTATTGTGATATAAATTACGCTTGCATTCAGAGAAACATCCACAGCAAAAAGAGAGTGAAAGAACAACAATAAACATTTATTAGAATTGACCATGAGCCAAGTATTGTTCTGAATGTTTGGAAAACAATGGTGAAAAAATGGAGAGAAGGAAGATCAGCTTTTTTGGATTCAGGGTTTTATTGTAATTAATTTATGTTTTTTTCATGCTCAAGGAAAACTATTTTTTATCAATATTTTAAAATAATTTTTATCTTATTAAAGAGTTTCAAGAAAAAGCCACCTTTAAACTAATAATTAAATATGATGAGATGTTTTGGGAGGTTGAGTTTAGTGATTACTTATATGTGCTATTTATGGTCTTTCTTCACTAATCTAAATAAAACAACAATGGTTATATTTGGTTTTTATGTAAGAGATGGTCTATCCTTTTCCTCATTTATAGCTCAGCTTTTTAAGTTTGCAATGACAAGAATAGGAAACATTTCCACTGACACATTGTGCACCTGAAAAAATTCAGTGGAGAATGATGATCCTTAATCCCAATGAATGGCTTTCTACATTCCATGGGCCATCTATAAATCATTAATTAAGAGCTATCAGGCAACCCAAGAAGCACAACAAACTCTCCATTTGACGAGTGAAATTTGAACTAAATTAAAAAATTTACTAAGAGAAGATATGCTGCAAAGGGGTTATAAAATTGCATATTTTTGAGAAGATATCTCCACATAAAAGTATGATTCAAATTAAAAAGTTATTAACATTGAAATGTCTGTTTTATTAAGTATGACACAATTCATTTTTAATCAAATTTATATGCACTTTCCCAAAGTATTTATGGTATAATCTTACAGAAATTAAGGTAACCTGGTCCCTAACTTCAAGTAGCTTACTGGAGTGTGATTATTCCCATAATTCTTAGGGGCAACTCTTAAATAAGGTATGAAGATATGAGAACATGCACCTGTTTCCTTAGCTTCAAGAAATATTTTTTACTTCACCAGCTTTTTCATTCAGAAAGGTATAATGGTGTAGGGATGTAGATAAGACGATATGTTATAAATAAGGTTTCGTGAGAAAAAATGGATGTGGTAAAGAAGGTCAAAGGTCTGTGCTCTAATTTTTCTTACTTAAATCATCATCCAGCCGTCAGAGCAAACACAGCCTCAGC
This sequence comes from Molossus molossus, assembly GCF_014108415.1. Taxonomy (NCBI): domain Eukaryota; kingdom Metazoa; phylum Chordata; class Mammalia; order Chiroptera; family Molossidae; genus Molossus; species Molossus molossus. The sequence continues at coordinate 21,490,196 of NW_023425366.1, read as the reverse complement.
TAGAGATATGTTTGTTAGTCTGGGGAGAGATTTTGAGTAAGAAGTTATTCATCATTTAATTAGTTCAACAAGTGAGCCTTACATATAAAATACCTAAAAAGAGGTAAGCAAAAAAAAGTCTTTATATTATTTTGCTGTAACTGTATTTATTATTATTATTATTTATCTTTGCTATGTGAATAAGGAAATATACATATCTACATTTATAGGCTGTATTTTATTTTAAAGTCATAGTTGTCAATTGTGAGCTAACTGATTTCTGAAGCAAATTATTATCTATAAATTTTACAAAACTTTAAAAAAGTTTGGGGTTTAGTGCATTCAAATTCAATCTCTCTTTAAATGCAAACTATTCCAATTCAGTGAGACTTTGTTATAAACCTATTGTTATTTTAAGGACTGCCAGGAAAACCAAAAATAAAGAAAATATCATCTTTCTTTTTAACATATTATTCAGTAAAATAAAAATATATTTAAGTAAAACATCACTTACACCTTTTAGTTTATTGAATTCATTCTTTCTAATAAGTAATAAATGTTCTTAAATATGTAATTGCTATTCCTTATATGAAAAGTTAAAGTTCTAAACTTTTTAACTCAAATTTTAATAAATTTTATAAATATTTTGTTGCATTTTAGGAAAATTTGTGCCATAATGCTGTGGCAAACCTGCTTTGCATGTTGCTTTTATGTAACTTGGTTTTACATAAGAGTAAGATTCTGTTAGCTCCGTTCTCATTCAGTCCAGGATGAAACCTCTGCTTTCCTCACCTCCACTTTCTGTGTGTCCTAGAAGTATTATTCCTCTTGCAAAAACAAAGGCAGATTAGTGCCCCTAGCACAGTCCACTGGGAGAGGAGAGATGGGCAAGTGTGGGAATAGAGATTCATGAGCATTCTTTTCATCTCTTTTCCAACAGTGTCCTCAGATGACCAAAGTGTATGTGAAGCTACTAAATATCCTTCCAGCCATCATCCTCTAAATCTCTCCTGTCAGTCAAAGCTGAAACCTTTTCTAAAAAGGGGAAAAATACTACTTTTAGACCTAAGTATCAAAACGCTTTAATTTCAAATGCTATATTGTAGAACATGTTAAATAAATTGTTTCTGCCCTAAGGTATGAACGAAGTCACTAAGGTATGAGTAAGTTAGGGTGATATTGGGTAGTTATCGCAAAAGACATGAAGTAGATGAATCAATAGAATTTGGAGATCTATTAGGTGTGGAAATTAGGGGAGCTGGTATAATCAAGTACAATTCATGTTTCCATCATGGCTAATAACTTGGACAATGTTATTTAGAAACAAAATTTTAAAAAGAGGAGGTATGTAAACATTATTTGTTACAAATGCTTGTATAGTAGGCCTAGACACCCAAAAAACAGTTGCTAACATTTTCCAAATATTTATTGAATGCCTACTATACACTGTTTCGGTTTGGGAAATAAATGGAAAACTGAGTCATAGGACCTCTTCTTTTTATATTGCTTGTACTCTACTAAGAAATACCAGTTGTAATCAAATCATATATTTGATCATCACCCTAAGAAGTTTGTGTGAAGTGCTGTGAACGATGGGCCTCCACCGTGCTGACAGTGCAGAGATAAAGGGAGCCGAGCTAGTGCGGAAGGGTGAAGGGTGCAGCACGGCATTTGAACCAGGACTTGGAAGAGGACAATAGTCGTCAGGGATAAACTCTAAATCGTTGGTATATTTTTTTCCACTAAAAAATTCTTTCATACTGCCCCACCTCTTCCTGCACACATATGGAATGTTGAAAATGTTTCATTGGCTTTCTTATTGTTGACTCTATGGGTTGAACCCTGTCACCTAAGAAAGACATGCTGACGTGTTCAGAATGTGACTTTCATTGGATATGAGTTCTTTACAGAGGCAAGCAAATTAAAATTCGGTTATTTCGGTTGGTCTCAATAATGACTGGTGAAAGTGGAAATTTGTGCACAGAGACACACATGTACAAAGTAAAAAAAAAAAAAAATGAAGACACGTAGGGAGAATACCATATGAAGATAGGGGACTAAAAAATGAAATAAAGCCAAGAAATGACAGATTTTAAGCAAACGACCAGAAGCAAGGAAGAGACAAGTAAGGATTCCCTTATAGGTTTTCAAGGTTATGGCCCTACCAACACACTGATTTTGACCTGAATTTTAGAGAACACAGTTCACAAAGACAGCAAGTGTCTGGTCACTGATACTCACCTTGAGTAGTCTTTAATCCCAACTACAGTCTAACTGTGGGAAAGAGTGGAGGTCTACCTGAGGGCAAAGGACTTCAATTCCCAGTCTTTGTTCAGCTTCATGTCTGTTTCTGGGATGTTTGTTGTTATAGGGACAAGGAAATGGCTGTTATGAATCTAATATTCTCAGATAGATGCAGCCCAAACTTCATTTTCTTGGTAAACTTTTTTTTATCACATTAAATTGACCGAAACACATTATGTATACTTCCTGCACATAAAACTAAGAGTTCCTTTGTGAATTTTGAAGTATAAGACATATTGTGATAACGGCCACGTTTAAAGAGGTCATCACTGACTTCTGAACACAATCAGCAGCAGTTTCAGGAATGACAGATATTAATTATTACACTCTGAAAAATCTCTTTGCTTCTAAGACAATTACACATGTTGCTAGTGTAGTTCAGTGTCTTGTTCATCTGCTGAATTGAAGGCACACATGCAAGTTCAAATCATGTTGTCAAAAACTGTAAAAAGGAGAAACTTTGTAGTTCAATGAAAAACATTTTCATAGAAAATAAATGTGTCAAATATGAATGCATGAGAGATACATGATGTATTTTGTGACTAGTTCAGAGGGATTGAATAGCAAATTAAAAAGTCCTTTTGAAAGTACAGTTTCATCTTTTGTGTAAGATTAATGAAATAATTTCAGTTGAGATCTTCAAATGTATATTATAGACCCTCAGAATGATCAGTGACATTTGTAACATGCTTGCGGACTCTGGGAGTAAAGTATTCTCTATAGATATTATCCCTTTATTGTCACTACCTGGGTTGTGATCACTACATGACACAAAATAATTTAATTCTCCATTTTCATTTAGTATATAAGGTATTAGGTAACATTAAAATATATGATTATTTGAGAGCAGGGGTACATGGGAAGTCTCTGTACCTTCTGCTCAATTTTGCTGTGAACATAAAACTACTCTAAAAAATGAAGTATGTTAGAAATAAAAAAATAAAGTATGTGTTTCAATAAGTACAGTGCTTCTTAAAACATGGAAACACAATTGATACGTCTTGCATGTTTTTATTCTTCAAGTGTACAGAATGAGTTACATAATAAAATAATGTTTCTTCTAAATTTTTGAGTGGCAATTGATTAAAATTAAGGAAGCAGTTTTATTTAACTAAGAAATTATAAACTTAAAATTAAATATTCAAATTTAATAATAATGAACATAAAATTTGAAAATTTCTAAGTTAATTCTTGTAAAAATAAAATTATATTTATTTTTCAGTTCTCTATATTATATATTTGAAATCTATTTGCATATGGCCATTGATATAATTTAATTAAAACTTGTTTAATACCAAATGTGCATGCCATTCCCATTCATATATCAGCACTGCTGTAACTTAAATATTTCCCAAAGTGAGGTTTTTCAGAATTAAAGTTAGAAATATATATAATAGTTTAATAAATAATATATATTCATGTACAATTATAATATTAATACAATGTTAATATTATAATATACAATTATTTTGAATGCAGAAAAACCAATTGGTTACTAACTGTACTTCATATTTGGTTGAGATATATAAATTTAATTATTATTTTCTAATTATTTTTTATATTAGGTTTATAATTTGTCATTCAATCTATGTGATATGTCTATATATATAATCTACATGCTTAGATATTAATTATCATAATAGGAAACAGGACTCATTATGAGAACACTTGATTTTAATAAAAAGAAAAACCAAAGTTCAAATTTATAAATAAGAATAGAAAGATCATATAGAATGGGGGAATCCTGCATTTCTGAAATATTATAATATCCAAATCATAATAATTAGATAAATGTAGAGTCCATAGAAAATGTTCTGTATCTCATTTTGAAAAAAAAAAATAAGCTTATTCATCTCCCCCTTCCCAGTATTTTCTTTTTTAATTATTTAAATGTTTTACAGATGTTTCTCCTCCCTTCCAGACACCCTCTTCCTGATCCCGCCCCACCCCCAGTATTTTCTTATCTATCTTTTCTGCACTGAAATTTTGACCCTGAAATTTTGTGATCAATTCTTCCATCTTGTTCCCCTGGAGGACATTTACTACCTTAAAGCCAGGAGTTTGTTTCCAAAATAAGGCTCGACATCCTAAAGTCATCTTTATATTATTTAAATAGTAAAATATTTTGCCTAGCTGCCACTGTGCAAGACAAAAATATTGAAACATATACATTTTCTTACTAAACTTTGATACTTAAAAATGTGGTTTAACGTATTCATTTTATCAGGGGATTTGAATTTATCTGAGATTTCAGATTGTTCTTCTAAATAGTATTGTTCCACTAATGTAGTTATTTAGCATAGCTAGTGGAAGTCAAGAGTATGTACATAGAGTTTTCTACAACTTTTTTATAAAAACAGTTTTCCCTACCACATGTATATTCTGAGGAAGCATAAAATATTCATCAATTGAATAGAAATGAACAACACAATTACAAAAAGAAAGCCAGTGTAAAGTTTATTAGCTCATTGTTTTTCAACAAAGAAATTCATTCATTCATTCATTCATTCATTCATTCATTCATTTTATACCACAAAGTTTTTACAGTCAAATTATTAAACCCATGAAATACATAAAATCTGTACTAGAAAATGTTGAAGTATTAATTATAATCATATTTCTAGAAAGCATGTGTGTGTCAACTAAAGGTTCTGAAGTTTTAGCCATAAACTTCTCAAACCTCTGATTGCTCCATGACAATATGCCTGGTAATAGCTTTCAGGAATGGCTCCTCATGAGAAATGCACACAGTATCTTTAGAAAACACACAAGAAAGTATAAAACATAAAAGAGAATTTTTAGTATCAAGCAGGAGAATTCACACCACAGTGAGAAAAAAAATACATAAAGAGCTAAAAGAAGAATAAATGTATATGGAAACAGGATGGAAGGAAAGTTATAACATGGGTGGAGAAAGAGAAAATTTTGTAAACTAAAAGTATTCAATATGTTAATATCAGAAAGTATCAGAATAAATTACCTAGAAATGTTGAGATGGTAGTAGGAAAAGCAAACTTAACATCAACAAATAAAGATACCAATTGTTGGTAACTATAAGATCTATCAAGACACATGGAGTGAGTGACATGGTAATATAAAATATATATATATATAATTGGAAGTCATTGTTGTTAAAAACTTGCTGATCTTTCCTTTAGCTATCTCAGAACCCTCTATTTTTCAGCTTCATCCTGAACTTCATTTCATAGACTTCAGTCACAATCTTGCTAGTATTCTTGACTCCTTTATAACATTGCTCCTTCCTGTCCAATCCTTCCACATATATTTTTTTCTGCTACTGCCTAAAAGTATTTAAGAATTATTGGAGAAAACTATTTTAATATGACAATAAAAACAGAAAAATGCCACTGTGGATTCATGGTTTTTAATGGCTCTTGGCTTGGTGCTACTACTCAAAGCAGTAAATTCTCTCTTGTCCCTTTTCCATGTAGTTGTTTCACCTTTTTCTTTTCCATCTACTTTTTCTTTTTCTCAAATTTTCTTTCTCTCTCTAAATGTTATAGACGACTTCTACTCTGACTTTATAAAGAAGTTAAACACTATCCAATGAATCCTCAGAGACCAATTTTTATTCATATGTATAAATTATTACTTAACTTTCATGATATCACACTTTCTTGTTTTATTCATTCAAATAAGCAACTCCTTTTTCTTAAATATATCTATGTTCTGATATATCTATGTCGTCATAATTTATATCTCTAACCTTGAGCTCTCCCTTGAGCATCTGGTCCAAGTATTCAGGTAACTACTTGTATCTCTGTTGAGATATTTTACGATGTTACTAATTCAGCATGTCAAAAATTCACAAGTTGCATGCTATCTCCCTAACCCTGTCTTTCAAAATGGCTTTTTTCTTATTCTTGTTTTCCTGTGAATAGCACTGATAGGTGACCTGTTGCCTAAGGCAAAAATGTTGTTGACTTCTTTGGCCTCACCTCATTCCTCAAACTAGCTCATAGTAACAACCTCCTATTTGGTTTCCCTAAACCCAGCCTTGTCCACTTCAATCTAGTTTCCAGTGTCAGCTAGATATATGTTTTTTAAAAAACATGATCATTTTACTTTGCTAACAAAAATCTGTAAGTGAGTTACAGTTAGCTTCAGTAGAATATCCCAGTTTCTTATTTTGCCCAGCTTCATTTCACTATTCCAATGAACTTTTTTCCAATCCTTCTACAATACCCTTGGCTTCTTACATATGCCCATCACTCTTTCACTTCCTCAGCCTTTTCAAACCTGTTTCCTCAGTCCACCTCTCAACGCTGGCACCACATTGTTTAGTAATCTAGTTCGCTGTCACGTTCTCTCTAGCTTTCTCTGACCACAGGAATGATGGCATGCTCATTAGGAACTCACATACTAACCTGCCTTTTTGTATCATAGAGTTCTTGAAAATAGTTGTTCTTTTTATACTCTTGTGTTTGAAAAGATGTTTCCATTCATTTTCCAGTATCCATGCTTTCATACTGGGGTTGAAACCATTAACAACAGTGTTGTAATCAAGGTGAGGACATTAGGCAGTCTTCATGCCATCTAATTTCTCTTCCTGCTGTTTGTGAAACATTTTCTCAGTCATTCTGATTTCTCTGCCGGCTGCTCATACAGGCTTACACATCAGGGCAATTTTAAACTGAGCAGGGACTGCTCTCCACTGAATAATAAGGTAGGTCATTTTCAAGAAATACCAGTGATGAATGTCAACGGAATGCACACTCCTCAGTAAATCATTTAAGTGATGTTCCCGTGTCTCTGCCTCATTCAACATGAAGGTTACAGGGGACCTGTTGTCAGCTTACCCCTAGGACTGGAAACATGGCCTTCTTCTTTTTCTCAAAGAGCAGTCTGTGATGAACAAATAGAGCAAATAATTTTCCATTAAAATGTATCTGATGAGGACTATACAGTTATTGTCGCTGAATATAAATACACCTACCATTTTTATTTTTAAAAATCATAGAGTACTTCTAGATCATATTGCAGCTCACTTCCCCCAGCGTTCTCTTTTCTCTCCAATTGCAAAGTTATTCATGCTTATCTGATGTTCATAATAGCAGAGCCTATCTTGGGGTATATGCTTTTTCCTAAATTGTTAGAGTATATCTCTCAAAAATGATGTGTTGTATTTATAGTGATGACAATCAAGTATGGAATCTCTTTATTTAGCTTCATGGTAATGCAGAGAATCCTCATTTATCATTTCTATTTTCCCTCTCCTCTTGTTTTAAGTTGATTTTTAGAAATTCACATGTAAGGGCTGAAACAACCATTCTAATTCAGGCAAACGGTGGTTGGGCACCTATTGCTTTCAGGTTTATACTGACCATGGTTAATTATAATACAGATTTCATTGTAAAATGGATTAGTTAAAACCCAAATACAACTTAAAAGAGCAAATATTTTTTCCAGATATTTAGATCATGTCTTCCTTTGTTTAAAGGTGATAAAACAGTGGTTTTGAAATCATATTTTGATACTGAAGCTCTAATTTTATAATGCAGACACTGTCAGTCATTATGGTAATTAAAGGCTCAAATAGCTGTGACAGAGATAAGGTTATACTGGAAGGAAACCGATTCCTTCACAGAGATAGCAAGAGAATTACTAGTCATGAACAACAGAATAAATTTCTGTGATAAGTCAAGTTGACCTTTGGGAAAATGGTAAAACTGGTTACAAGTGCTGGGCAAAGAACAACTGAACAAGCCAGGGGACACTTTAGTACAAAGTACACGGAATAAGTCTTTGTGAGATGAAACTCAACGAAGACAACATAATTTGCTTCACGAAGGAGGAAAAGTATTCAGAATATAATGCTGTCTAATGAAATAATGCTGTCACATTGAAGATAAGGGATGACAATTGTTTAAGAAAATCTTTCATGAGCAAATATATGATATCAATGAGAGAACATTTTATTTTATTTTTTATTTTATTTTCTTTTATCTTCACCCGAGGACATTTTTTCCATTTTTTGTTCAGATAGAGTGGGAGGGAGAGAGAGGAAGAGAGAGAAACATCGACGTGAAAGGGACACATCGAGTGGCTGCCACCCGCACAACCCAACCAGGGCCGGGGACGAACTGCAACAGAGGTACGTGCCCTTAGCGGGAACCAAACCCAAGACTCTCTGGTCCGCAGGCCGACACTCTAACTGCTCAGCCAAACTGGCCAGGGTGAGAGAACATTTTAATGTGAATTTTCCTATGTATTTTCTCATATTATCAAACAAAAGAAAACTATAGAAGAAAGTTATATTTATAACCCACAGTAGACTCATACTATTAGCTGACAATGTGTCAGGTAAAATATTTTATTATTAAGTTTTCAATATATGTCTCTCCTGGTATCATTTTTTTCCTACTAGTCTTAGGTTATCACACTGTTATGTATTAAGCAGAAAGTTTTTCTTGTTTACTGATTAAGCAGATTTTTTCTTTTTTACTTAAGTTCATAAGTGATACATTTTAGTAATATAGTGAAACTAAGCTGTGGTGATTAGATCTGGGTCCCTTTTCTTGGAAAAATCAAAGAATGGGCTCACAGACAGAGGGGCGAGAGAAAGGAAAGTTTTATTTGAAAGACAGACAGAATCCCCAGGGCAGGGAGGGGATCTAAGTGAGCTGTTAGTGAGACTCCCTTGTGTAGGGGTAGATGTACGCCTTGCTAGCTTTCAAGTGGTCAATTCAAAGAATCCTGCCTCTTGGCAACATCCATTGATTAGCTATTCCTGACATTTGAACAAAAGCTTTACTCCCAGGAAAAAGACAACTTAGTTGGGTAGAGTTAAGAAGAAATAAAGTAGCCCCAGGCATCTATAAATGGCCTTAGTGGCTTCCATTTTTTGGATAATTTCAACTTCTCCCAGACTATTAGTGAGAAGGAGGGAAACACCCTTGGAACAACCCTATGCTTGCTTTTGGTTTCCTTTCTAAGACCAACCTTGGTTTTCTATAATCCTTTTTAAGGCGACCTGACTCTGCGATAGGAACACACTCCGTAGTTTCACAGCATAACTAATTCAGCACTCCTGTTGCCTTGCTTACAGAAACCAGATGGTATATTAATTGGAATAGGTCAGAATTGCCAGCACTATATTCTTTAACAGTAAATAAAATGTATTTGCAAACCCATCAGGATCCCAGAAAAGAAACTCTACAATAGCATTTCCCCTCTTGCCTAAAACCGCCTTTCCAGTTTTTGTTTGTTTGTTTGTTTGTTTGTTTGTTATGTAATTGATCTGTGCTCCTTCCAGAAGCTTCTAATTTGCATTTCTATAAATGGGGTCTGGGAGTTTTGGGCATTGGAGGCACAATTTCCCATGTTGATTTGAGTTTTATTTTGAGATCTGTAGAGTCTGAATAAACCTGTAGAGCTACAGTACACTGGGTCAAAGCCTGCTGCCTGTGCACTGAGCTCTCGTCTTCACACATCTCCCCACACGGCTCAGCTTTCCATCCTCATGGTTCCATCCCTCACTGCCTAACCGGCCTCCATCGCCTCAATAGTAATGTTTAATGACTTTCAAAAATAGAAATCCAAAATATATAAATATAGAAAATCAATTCTGGGATTCATATCATTTATATTTTTTAAAAGGGGTTTTAGTACTTCTTTATTTTGAAGGGTAAACAGTTAAATTATTTGACTTCATATTTATATATTGCAAGTTCTTGTTTTCTATTGTTTACATGTCTGTGTTAATTGAGAACAGGGCCTTTAAAAGGTGAATATGGCATTAAGAAAAAAATACCATTGGAACTTCACTAATATAGCAAAATATATTTATATAATTATGATAAAAATTATTTAAACGTATTTGTATTATAAACATTACCTCACGGTTTTATGGGGTCAGGAGTCCAGGAAAAGTGAAAAAGAACAAGAAAAAGGACTCACAATAATTGATTTTTAAGATTTTTTTTTCCAGCTGCAATGATCAATACAGGGTGCTATTGCTATAAATACAGATAAAAAGATCAATGAAGCAGAAGAGAGACTACAAAAAATGAACACACATGTTTGGATATAGAATGACATAAACTGATTTTCTACAATAGATGCCAAGGCAACTTGATGAGAAAGAGTATTTTCATTAAGAGGGATGAAAAAAAAAAATCCCTAAAAATATTTAAAAGAGAGAGAAAAAATTAATCACATTTTTTTCTCATAATTCCAACCATGCAACATATTAATATGAGATAGATTTTAGACCTAAAAATAAAAATTACTACATAAACTTCTAGAAAAAAACAGAAATATATGTGGTACGTGCCTCTAGTGGGAACCAAACCTGGGACTCTCTGGTCCACAGGCTGATGCTTCAACAGCTGAGCCAAACTGGCCAGGGCAGAAAAATATTTTTTAAACCTTAGGATAAACAGGAGTTCCTACAAAGGATCTAATCTTTAAATATTTTGATAAATTGACCTTTCCCAAAATTTAAAACATGTGTTCTTCCAAAATAGTATTTCACTACATATACATTTTAACTCGATAGTGTATTTCACTACATATACATTTTAACTCGATAGAAATAAATTAGAAAAAGTAACTAACCAGAAGGATAAACAACATTGTATCACTGTTGAATCAACATGGTGCTTAGCAAAAGAGAACAGAGGGAACTAGGACACTATTCATGTGGAGAGCAAGCACACTCTGGAAGGGTGGTGACAAAAAGTCCCAGTCTAGTGTGATGGGGGCTCAAATAAAAACACAGCACAGATGCCCAGCTAGTGCGACTCAGCGGTTGAGCATTGATCCATGCACCAAGCGGTCTCTGGTTCGATTCCTGGTGAAGGCACATGCCCATGTTGTGGGCCTACACTCCAGTGGGGGGCATGCACGAGGCAGCCAATCGGTGTTCTCTTTCATCAATGTTTCTATTTCCCTCTCCCTTCCTCTCTCTCTAAAATCAATAAAGAAAAATTATTTATAAATATATTAAAAAAAAAAAACACACAACAGATATTATAGAATATAGAAAAGAAAAGCTTAAACTTCTGCAGGATGGAGAGAGAAAAATAAATGAATGCTTCGTAGCATAAACATTACTCAAGCCTCCAAATCATTTAGACCTACCAATATGTTTGATTCCCATTTTTCACATTTATATCATGTAGAAAGTCATGACTGAATAATAAGAATATAGTGAGGTATTTGATTCAGTTGGTCATGCTTCTCTATAAGAACAACATTTATTTCTATTTTTATTTTTTAATTTTATTTTTGTAACAGATGTTTCTTCTTTTTTAGCCCATTGACACCCTCCTCCCCATCCCTCTCACCCCTTCCCCGGCTTTGTAGTCCATGTCCATTGGTTATGTGTACATGCACATAAGTTCTGTGGTTTATCTCTTTCTCCCCCCACCACCCCCTCTTCTGAGGGTGTCAGTCTGTACCCTACTTCCACGTCTCTGGGTCTACCCTATTCCTCAGACTGTTATGTTCATTATATTCAACAAATAAGTGAGATCATGTGGTATTTGTCTTTTTCTGCTTGGCTTGTTCTGCTTAGGATAATACTTTAAGGTCCCTCCATGTCATCTCAAAGGATAAGAGATCTTTCTTTCTTGCAGCTGAATAGTACTCCATTGTGTATATGTACCACAGCTTTTTTATCTATTCATCTACTAATGGACATTTGGGCTGTTTCCAGATCTTAGCTATTGTAAATAGTGCTGCTATTAACATGGGGGTACATATATTTTTTTCTGATTGGTGTTTCAGGCTTCTTAGGGTATATTCCTGGAAGTGGGATCACTGGCTCGAATGGCAGTTCAATTTTTAATTTTTTGAGGTAACACCACAGTGTTTTCCACAGTGGCTGCACCAGTCTGCATTCCCACCAGCAGTGCACTAGAGTCCCCTTTTCTCCACACCCTCGCCAACACTTGTTGTTTGATGATTTGTTGATGGCAGCCATTCTGACAGGTGTGAGGTGACATCTCATTGTTGTTTTAATTTGCATCTCTCTGGTAAATAGTGAACTTGAGCATTTCTTCATATGTCTCTTGGCCATTTGTATGTCCTGTTTGGAGAGGTGTCTATTTAGTTCCTCTGCCCGTTTTTTAATTGGGTTCTTTGTCTTCCTTTTCTTGAGTTGTATGAGTACTCTATATATTTTGGAAATTAACCCCTTATCTGATGTATCATTGGCAATGATGCTCTCCCATACAGTGGGTTGCCTTTCCATTTTGATGGTTGTTTCTTTTGCTGTGAAGAAGCTTTTTAGTTTGATGCAGTCCCAAGTGTTCATTTTTTTTCCTTTGCTTCTGTTGCCTTAGGTGATGTATCTGACAATTCTGTTGCATATGATGACCGAAATTTTGTTGCCTACATTTTCTTTTAGAATTTTTATGGATTCATGGGTCACATTTAAGTCTTTTATCCATTTTGAGCTTATTCTTGTGTATGGTGTAAGTTGATGGTCTAGTTTTATTTTTTTGCATGTAGCAATTTTCCCAACACCATTTATTAAAGAGGGTGTCTTTACTCCATTGTATGTGCTTGCCTCCTTTGTGAAATATTAATTGACCATAATGTCTTGGGTCCATTTTTGGGTTCTCTGTTCTGTTCCACTAGTCTATATGCCTGCTCTTGTGCCAGTACCAAGCTGTTTTGATTACAGTAGCTTTATAGTATAACCTGATATCTGGTATTGCGATCCCACCTACTTTGTCCTTCTTTTTCAAGATTGCTGTGGGTATTTGAGGTCTTTTTTGGTTCCATATGAACTTTTGAAATATTTGTTCTAGGTCTGTGAAATATGTCACTGGTATTTTGATGGGGATTGCATTAAATCTATAGATTGCTTTGGGTAAAATGGCCATTTTAATTATGTTAATTCTTCCAATCCATGAACAAGGTATGGCTTCCACTTCTTTACATCTTCCTCTATTTATTTTTTCAATGTCCTGTAGTTTTTTTTTTTTCAAATAGGTCCTTTATTTCTTTGTTTAAGTTTATTCCTAGGTATCTTAATTTTTTTTCTGCAATGGTAAATGGGATTATTTTTCAGTGTCTCTTTCTTGAGTTCATCATTGGTATATAAGAATGCCGTAGAGTTCTTGATGTTAACTTTGTATCCTGCTTCTTTGCCAAATTCATTTATTAAGTCTAGTAGATTTTTGATGGACTCTTTAGGGTTTTCTATGCCTAATATCATGCCATCGGCAAATAATGACAGTTTTACTTCCTCCTTTCCAATTTGGATCCCTTTAATTTTTTCTTCCTGTCTGATTGCTGTGGCTAAGACTTGCAGTGTTATGTTAAATAAGAGTGGTGAAAGTGGGCATTTCTGTCTTGTTCCTTTTCTTAAGGGAAATGCTTTTAGTTTCTGCCCATTGAATATGATGTTGGCTCTCGGTCTTTCATATATGGCCTTTATTATGTAGAGATATGATCGCTCTTTTCCCACATTATTGAATGTTTTTATCAGAAATGGGGCTGGATTTTGTTGAATGCTTTTTCAGCATCTATTGATATGATCATGTGGTTTTTTCCTTCATTTTATTTATGTGGTGTATCACATTTATTGATTTATAAATATTGTACCAGCCTTCCAATTCTGGGATGAATCCCACTTGGTCATGGTTAATAATTTTTTTGATGTATTGCTGTATTCGATTTGCTAGTATTTTGTTCAGGATTTGGCATTTGTGTTCCTCAGGGATATTGGCCTGTAGTTTTCTTTCTTTGTAGTGTCCTTCTAACTTGTCCTTCTGTCCCTCAAACAAAACCATGCTTAGGTCCCACAGGCCACAACATTCTTCATTCTTCATATTATTTTCTTTTTTTTACCCTTACATTCACCTCTTCACTTGGGAGATGTAGATAGGCCCTATAGGTTTAGTTTAACTGTATCATCATTTGATTTTCAACCTATCATATTAAATATACTAATGAAAAAATATTTAGTATATTTTTGGTTTATAATGAAAGTGTGTACAACAGAATTTCTTCTATATTATGAAATTATATTATGAATATATTATATTCAAGATAAAGAGCAGGACATTAATTACTTAAACTAATATATGTTAGATTTATTGAGGTACCTTTTCTGAAAGGTATAAAATGTGTTGACTCCATCATGTAACACTGCATTTTTTGTAAGCACATGTCTGTCTTTCACCTTGACAGTGCAGATGCTTTTAACAGAGGAACATTTTACCATTTCTTTCTTATTCAGTTCTACCAGAAGCTCACCATGTTGATGTTTTAAACTTATTTTTATTTTTAACACTATTACAGATGTCCCTATTTCCCCACCCTTTGCCCACCTGCACCCAGCCCTCACCACCCACCCCCTTCTCTCTGGCTATCACCACACTGTTTTCTGTGTATATGGCTATGCATGTATGGTCTTTGGCTAATCCCTTCACCTTCTTTCATCTAGTTCTCCTCTCCCCCATCACCTCTGGGATCTGTCAGTTTGTTTTACGTATCCATGGCACTGTTTTTATTTTGTTCGTCAGTTTCTTTTCTTCATTAGATTTCACATATAAGTGAGATCATATGGTATTTGATTTGTCACCATGTTGATTTTTAAACTACTTCTTTTGGGTGTTTTTAAGGCTATCCCTGTGCATGTACCTGTTTTTCGTGTTGATCTTATTCAATATTCTCCCTCTCTCCTTTAGAAAAAAATTTCAGTTGTTCTATTAATAACCAGATAATTTTTATTTCTAGTGATGTGCTTCACAGACATGTACGTACTGCACAGTGTCATATTTTTCAAGGAAGAAAAAATAACATATATTAAGGCCAACATTGAATCTCAACATTGACTCTGCTGTCATTACTTTTTCTGATTAATGTATTAACAGTAATACAAGTCCTAGAAGAATTCTAAGTGCAATAGACTTGAAATCGTCCTACTGTTATAGTAAACAACACCAAGTGTAGCATTTACATGTAAGATTTCAAATTTCCTTGATTAAATATTAATGCTTATGATAATTAACAAAAAATACATTTTCAATGTTTAATTAAACTAGTGTACTTCCAAATGTGAATGGACATATGGTTACAGAAATTAATGAATATTTCAACATTAATTTCAGAAAAAAACTCATGTGTACCAGGTCTCATCAATTGAGTAGGTAATTTGTAATTAATTATGGACACATATGGTGAATGTTACTCATGCACAGATGCAGACAACAAGCATTTCTTAGGTAATAAAGGAAGCAAATGTTAAATTACTTGTAACTATAAAATGCTATCTTTGTGGCCATATTTTAAATAGTTTGATATAATTATGTGGTCTAGATTTTATATATGAGTCACTTTACAAAAATTATAGTTTTGATTTGGAAAAAATAAAACACATTTCCATAGAGAAAAAGAAAACTTTTTGATACACAAGTCAACATTTAAGAGTTAGTATAATGATAAAATCTTTTCTAAAGGTGTTCAATTTTATTGAGATTGATTTCAATTTGTTGGTGAGAAAGAGGTAAAGATAATATCCAGGTCTTTATTTATTTTCTGTAGTTGTAAATTATGGTTTAATTGATGTGTGAATATCATATATATCTTCACTTGAAAAAATGTTTTCTCTTTCCGTAGCCTGTGCATTACGATTAACTAATACAATCCTTGATTTTTTTCATGGTTATTCTCTTCAAATCATTGGCATTTACTCTCCTTTTGCTTTTGTTAACTTAGTATGGATAACTTGACCACATGCATGTAAGACTATATTTAAGGAATTGCAACACTAATTGCTTTTCTGTTTTATTATCTCTAAAATTTAAGGTTATGTGTTTGATGTTGCCTTAGTATATCTGTACTTTCCAATTTATTAATTCAATTATCTCACAGATTTAAATGAATTCATACATATTGTGGCTCAGAAAGTGAAAATATACATGTTCAAATTTCCCAAGTCTCTCTGGATAAAGCAAATATTTCCCATTGGTTTACTTAAAACTAACATTTTTATTTTTAAATATATTATTTATTTTAAATACTTTCTATTTTTTACTTCTTTTCTTTTTTTTTTAATCCTCACCGGAGGACATTTTTTCCATTTTTTGTTTAGATAGAGTGGGAGGGAGAGAGAGGAAGAGAGAGAGAGAGAGAAACATCAACGTGAAAGGGACACATCGAGTGGCTGCCAACTGCACGACCAACCAGGGCCAGAGACGAACTGCAACCGAGGTACGTGCCCTTAGGAGGAACCGAACCCGGGTCTCTCTGGAACGCAGGCCGACGTTCTAACGACTGAGCAAAACCGGCCAGGGCTATTTTTTACTTCTTTATGAACAATAATAAAAATGTCTAGTACCTATTTTTAGGTATTGTGCTTTGTACTTGTACTTAATAGAATATTATTCTAACTTTTGTTTATAACCTCATTTTCAATTTTGCTTATACAAAGGACTCTGAGTATTCAAATTTGATTTTCCTTCACTTTTCTTTGGATTTCATGTATATATAACTGTTTAAAAAATAATGTTAATTTTCTTGAGAATTCTTATTGATGTGTGGCATAATTATCATGTTTTATAGTATGAAAAACATATCTT
Organism: Molossus molossus; assembly: GCF_014108415.1. NCBI lineage: Eukaryota > Metazoa > Chordata > Mammalia > Chiroptera > Molossidae > Molossus > Molossus molossus. The sequence goes on along the minus strand of NW_023425366.1, from coordinate 21,473,352 downwards.
TTCAGTTTTCATATTTTTGTAAAATAAAATAATATTACAATTTGCCCAGAACTTTATTAAGCATCAGATGGTAAAACTCAGTTGCCACTTGATTGATTATTATTTCCACCTCTACACTTGAAATAACATATATGATCTGATATTTCCCAATTTCAAATAATTAGTTCAGTAGGCCTGCCTTGCAAACAATGTTAAGAAAAATGATATAGGTCAGAAACTTTGATTTACATAAAGGAACAGCACTGTAGAAGGAATAGCAATGATAAAATAAAAAGTTTATTTTTCTTAAATTAATTGATCCAACAACAGTTTGTTCAAAATAATAATAATATACTTATTTTGGTATTATATGAATGCTTTTGTATAAATGAAATAAATGACAGCAGAAATATAAGGAATGGGAGGAAGCAATTAGAATTATTTTGTTATTGTAAGCTACTTGAACTACCTGTGAAATAGAATAGTGTTGTTTTAAAGTGAATTTAGTTTAATACGTATTATGAACTGGAGGGCAACACCCAGAAAAGTCATAAAGGAGTACAACTGGTACACTAAAAAATAAAATAAAATGAAATCATATAAAATGTGCAATCGAAACCACGAAAGACCAAAAATGAGTAAAAGACAAAAATTGGAACAAAGATGGAAAATAGTAGAAATACTATTAATTTCAGATTGATGGCAGAGTTTGTATTATTATTTGGAATTTTGCAGGAATTTTGTCTCTTTACTCATACGCTTGTTCAGTTATTTATTTATATTAGAGACATAGGTATTTATTTAATACTCTGTTTTGTAAGTCAATACTGCTTTATTGTGTTGCGCAACTGCTTTGGTTTCAGCTGGCTCTGGTGCCCCTCTGACAAACCCCTATAAGATCGTTTGTTTATTTTTGAGCAATTACTCACTCTGGTACTGCAAGATGCTCCAGACATAGTGTGTATTTTTTTCTGTCCCACTGCTGAAACCAGGCATGCGTCCATGGAATCTTGTTTCCTTTTATTGGACAATGAGATTACAAATCAAGACCTGGGCTCATTGCTCTTGAGATGTTTTTGTTTCGGCCCTCTCAGCTGACAGAGAAGAGAAATGCATGGTGTATACTAACCTTATTATATACACATATCCATAAATATTTCTACAGGCAACTATCTGTATCTATATTATGGTAGACACAAGTTCATACTGCTGTCTCCAACTTTAATCCATTACCGTATAGATCATTCTCTCGTTTATCTGCGAACTCCCACTCAAGCTATAAAAAACTTGGCTATGTCTCCACACCACCCGTTCACTTAATTGTTCAGTTCTACTGTTTGTGAATAGCAGTGTCAGCATTTTTAAACCATAACCTTCAACTGTATTGCTTTATACAGTTTCTCTTGTCTTTAAAGTCCACTTATTTGCAGAGTTATTTAGGTTGGCAAGTTTTCTCTCCACCTACAGCACTGAAGTTGTTTTATACATTTGCAATTTTTTTAGAGGGGGAATCACAGTGTGCATTCAATCTTGGAATTCCCTAAACCTCCCAAATACACATTTCAAATTGTATACATCATCACTCTTTGTGCTGTGAAGTGTTTTTGAAAAATGTAATTTTATGTATCCACAATTTTGGTGTCATATAAATAATTTCAACACTCAGAAATAATCTTCTGTGTTTATTTATTCAGTCTTCTCTTCTCCTTGCCCCAAACCCTTAATAACCACTGATTGTATTTATTGATTTTTGAGAGTGGGGGACGAAGAGAGAGAGATTGAGATCCAATTCTCCCTACCAAGGATTGAACCCAAAATTTAGGCATGTGCCCTGACCAGGAATCTAACCTTTTGGTACAAGGAATGATACTCAACTGAGCCACCCTGGCCAGAGCACCACTGATCATTTTACTATTTTTATACTTTGCTTTCTCCAGAATGTCATGTAATTGGGATCATAGAATATGTGGTCTTTTCAGAGTTGTTTTTTTGAGTTTATTATTATTATTATTATTTATTAATTAATTTTTGTTACAGATGTTTCTCCCCACTGATTCCCCCCGCCCCCTCCTTCCTGCCCTGTCCCCAGCTTTGTTGTCCATGTCCATTGTTCATGCATACATGCATATAAGTTGATTTTTTAATTTAGAAATATGCTTTTAAGATTTATCCATGTCCTTTTTGGACCTAGGTAGCTCAGTTTCTAAAAAATTGTGGTGGGATATATCTAACATAACCTTATTTTAACCATTTGTAAGCATTGTGTTATTAGATACATTCACTATGTTGTATAACCATCGTATCTATTTGGCCTTCTCCATTATCATCACGTTTTTGCTAACTTTCAAATTCTCAATGAGGCCTAATTTGACACCTTATTCACTATTGTACCCTATCATTAATTATTTCACACACACACACACACACACCTCCTTTAAAACAGTGCTTTTTCTTCTAACTTTATCATTTGAAACCTTCTAACACATGATACAATTTGTTTGTTTTTCTATTTGTTCACTTTGGTTGCTCCTTGCTAAATGTAAGCTCTATGAAAGCAGATTGTTGTTTTCCTTGCTGATATATGCAAGAACATACAAGAATCCCTTGCACATAGTAAGCACTTTCTCCCTATATGTGTGTGTTACTGAATAATCAGAAGAATAACTACAAGGATCTGTGTGAGTCATCATGACAGAGACAAACAGATTTGTTTTAAGTATGGCTGGGAGTTGGCATCAGAGCTGGGGACCCATTAGACGTCACTGTTGTTTCTTCTTAATTCTTTCTCTGGGTAAAAATTTTACAGCAAGTGGCTTTAAACCCATGGGGAAGTATAATTAGGTGGCCAGCATGGCTATCCCTCATGGTTCTATAAAACCTCCCATGATTGTAGAAATTTTTCAAATATTTTGCTTAATTGTGGCACATTTGCCATTTCCCTGATCATTTATGAATTTATTTGATTTTTTAAAACATATTTATTTTTAATTTAGTCTATTTCTGGGATCTCCATTCTGTTCCATTGTGTGTGTGTGTTTATTTTTTGCCAATACCATGCTTTTTTGATTATCGTTGCTCTGTAGTATAATTTGAAGTCAGGTAGTATGATACCTCCACATTCATTTTTTTCCCCTCAGGATTACTTTAGTTATTTAGAGTCTTTTGTGTGTCCTTACAAATTTGATAAATTGTCTATTTCTTTAAAAAATGTCATTGGGATTTTGGTAGAGATTGCATTAAATCTGTATATTGCTTTGGGTAACATGGACATTTGAACAATGTTAATTCTTCCAATCCATGAATGCAGACTATCTTTCCATTTCATTATGTCTTTTTCAATCTCTTTTAATAGTGCTTTGTAGTTATCAGTATTAGGTCCTTCGCATCCTTTGCTAAGTTTATTCTTAGTATTTTATTCTCTTTTTTTGCAATTGCAAAAGAAATTGTTTATTCCAAATTTTTTGACTTTTCATAGTTAGTATATAAGAATACACTGGATTTTTGTAGTTACTGTGTATTTTGTAAATTTACTATATTTGCTTATTGTTTCTAATGGGTTTTATGTAAATTTGACCCCAAAGGCAAGGGTAGTAAATGCAAAAATAAATGAATGAGATTATATCAACCTAAAAATATTTTTCTGTACAGCAAGATAAACTGAAGGAAAAAAAACAAAAAACAAAACAAAAAACACAAACCAAAAGACAACCAACAGAATGGGTGAAGATATTTGCCAAGAACTACTCTAACAAGGTTAATGTTCAAAATATGTAAAGAACACATACAACTCAACACCAAACAAACAAAATCTGATTAAAAATGGGCAGAGAACTTGAACAGACACTTCTTCCAAAAAGACACACAAATGATCAATAGATGTAATGAAAGATGCTCAACTTCACTAGCTGTTAATGAAATGCAAATCAAAACCACAATGAGATACCACCTCATACCTGTTAGAACAGCTATCATCAAAAAAAAAAAACCACCAAGAAATAACTAGTGTTGGAGAAGTTGTGGAGAAAAGTAACCCTCATTCACTGTGGGAATGTAAACTGGAACAGTCATTATGGAAAACACTATGGAAGTTCCTAAAAAATTAAGAATAGAGTTACCATATTTTTAATTAAGTCCAATTGGAGAATATGTAAACTCACACAACCATGCATGCCATGTAAACTGGAAGACCCTAAGAATTCAATTTTATTATAAGTGGGATGCAAACCTATTAGCTCACAAGGCATTACACAGAGCCTCCCCAAATAAAGTAATTCACAGAATAAGAAAATAAATAGGCATTAATAAATTTGTAATAATGATTATTAAATTTATAAAATTTAAATTGTTAATAAATTTGTAAAAGCAATATATGTGTATGTCAATCAATTAAATTCTAATTATGAGATGATCTTCATTTACTTTGTCATTAAAGATGATTTTTATATAAAAGTACATAAAGAACAGACAAAGCTTATAATATCTGTGAACACATACTTTAGACTACATTTACTAAAATAGTGAGATAAACAACTGAAATATGTTTATTTTAATAAAAAATAAATAAAACTGGCCCTGGCCGGTTTGGTTCAGCGGTTAGAGCGTCGGCCTGCGGTCCTGAGAGACCCGGGTTCGGTTCCCGCTAGGGGCGCGTACCTCGGTTGCCGTTTGTCCCCGGCCCTGGTCGGTTGTGCGGGTGGCGGCCACTCGATGTGTTCCTTTCACATCAATGTTTCTCTCTCTCTCCCTGTTCCTCTCTCTCCCTCCCACTCTACCTGAACAAAAAATGGAAAAATGTCATCGGGTGAGGATAAAAAAAATAAAATAAAATAAAAAATAATAAAACTGGTTTATTTTTAAAATATCAAATTAGAATACCAATGCTGATAAGAAAAAATAGAATTATAAAAACATAAGCTTTGAATATGGTATTTTAATAAATTATGGATTTTTCAAAAAGGGAAGTATTAGATAATGGTGGTATTTGAACAATTAATTATTCTAGGCCTTACAGAATACAAAACAAATCCACATAACACTAAGATACAAAATAGATTTTGTATTTTTTTGTTGTTGTTGCTTTTTTTGGTTTTATAAATGGTGCAAAACATCCAAAAAAACAATGTTATCAGCAACTTACAATTTAAAGCTTTGGTCCAGAGCAGGAAATGAGTCTGTGTAAGAAAGGCTATCATTTCTAAGCAGAGCAGCTCTATGGTCATTTCTATAGATACTAGGCAGTCAGCTACTGACCTTTGGCGAAGATAAAGATGAGATAGGCTGCTAGTGATTGATAAAGTGCCATTTAAAATATGAAACTTCCCTGCGGGTACTTTGGGGTGACACTGTCATATTGTTTTTGAGATACACAGACAGATTGCAAATAACCAAGTCCAAGCTGGTATTATCAAGTGTCTGAAATATTAAAGTAGCCCACAAGCATTTTCCTGCTTCTGTCATTGCCTCCCTTTATTCTTTTTCAAGTACAGCAACCGATGTGTCTTAATATAACATTCTTTTGCTCAAAATCCTCCAGTGACTTCCTACCTCACTCAGAAACATCACATCTTCACAAGTGTCCCAAAAGCCCTATGTCATCTTCCTCCAGTCACCTCTCACTCAGCTTCTACTCTCCTGATTGTACAGGTTCTCTGGTTACACCTGTTCCCTTAATTTCTGGAATAAGCCAGAGTGCCCCATTCCAAGGTCTTCACATGTGCTGTTCCCTCAGCCTCGAATGTTGTTTCCCCAGCGAGAAACCAGGCTCACTTCCTCACTTCTTCCACTTCTGTCCTCACTTTTTGAAAATTAAGTTTTTAAGGCCACTGGATCTAAAATGACAATTGCATTACTAAAAATGAAACATATTTTTATTCTCTTTTATTTTTCTCCTTAGTTCTACCATTCTCTAGCTTAAGTAATGCGTACTTATTTCGCTTACCTATTCTGTCTCTTCCAGGAAGACGAAGAAAATTAGTCCCTTGTTCACTGGTGTATAACCTGGGTTTAGGAATCGGAGGAGTGAAAAATAGGGTCTCTACATGCTGAATGGGCATCTCTGGGGTCTCCTAGATAACATGCTTTAACTCTTGGCTGAAATTCTTTAACACACTGGAAACAGTTTGTACACTAAAGATTGTAAATTCCATATTTAGTTAGAAAACCAGGCTTTGCCACATGACCAAAGGGGTATAAAAATCCCCACTGGGAATTTCTCTGGAGACTTCAGGAAGCCAAAATTCTTTGTATAGATTCTGATGATCACAGTCAGAATAAGAACACTGGGGATTTGTGACCAGCTGGTTCCTGATTCCCCAGTTGGCCAGCACTCTCTTTCTCTCTCTGATCCGCATCCTCTGCCTTTTCCATGAGTGTGCTTTTCTGGAGTTGCATAGTTTGAAATATCGAATCTCCTGAAGTGTTTGTGGAGATATTCAATAAATGTTTTTTGAATGAATAAATAATAGATAAAAGTCTCTCCAGTTCTACTTCTTGTGTATTAAGACTCTGAAATATTGCATAACAGAATCATCAAAACTACAGGTTTATCAAGATTATGTGACCCTTCTCTTTATATGTGTCTTATATTCCTTTGAATAGTATTGCGTACAGTACATCTAAAATTGTTATCAAAGCAGGATAGAAGCAAGAGTACTACCATAGAAACTTGACTTATCTTATTGAGCAGCAGCTCAATTAAGATTTATTCTTTGGAACTATTGCTGATTTTTTTCTCTTTAGACAGGGGAAATCCAGAACTACAAAAAAGGAGAGGGTTTAATATAAGAACAAATGTTTCCTACCGTGGCATTTTGCATTAACTGCCTCCTAAGGCTAATATCCCAGAATAGATCTGTTGGAGGTACCCTGGAGCAAATGACAAAGGGAAGAGCACCTGGTCTGAAATTTAAAAATACGACTTTTTGTTTTTCTTGTCTTAAAATACCGATAAATGTATCTCTACCATCTTCCACCAATATATCTTACATATTTAGTAGTTTTAATAGATTATAAATATAAGGTTACAATTATTTTTTTTGTGTTTTTTTTTTTACATATGTTGGTAATTTGATAGAAATGAATGTATGTACTTTATTATGTTAAATATTCTACATCTAGCTCTCTCACTCCAACCTGAATAATATTAGGCTAATAGTAATTCTCCTTGCTTTTATATTTTCTTCTACCTGCACTCTTAACTCTTAGTAAGTTATTCTTATTGACTTTATCATGGAATTGTTAATATGTCTATTTCTCTTTGGCTGTCCTTCAGTTTTATTTATCTAAAATTAAAAACTTAATTTAAGTGCATGATATTCATGACTCAAATCCTTTGCTTTATTAATAAATATTAAATATATCTGCAAATCATGCCCATTACAGTTTATTTTATTTTATATTTACTAATATATATATATACTTACTGTAACTTTTAACATTTGTTTATTATCATTAAACATTTTCAACGTTTTGAAATATTAAATTCTTAATGAGCTTATACTATAGTTTATAAAGTATTTAGGAAATGTAAAGCTTACATGGCAACTTAGACTTTCCATTTATTTGTTTCAAATATTACATTGTCAATTTACTTCTAATATTTGTTTTAGCTGGGAGATTATATATATGTATATATTCATATGTACAGAGTAGTACAAAATTGGGTTTACAGTTGTTTGTATAGAAAACAATACAATAATTAATACATAATAAAAGAATAAATTCTGTGTTTCACATATTCACAACTGTAAACCTACCTTACTTAGCACCACCCTGTGTGTATCTCCATCCTGACTTTCTTTCTGATTTTTTTAAAAATTTCTATTTGGAGGAGATAATGGAATACAGTTGTGTTTTTATAGTATTTAGTTGCCCCAAGTCACACAAAGTCAAAATTACTCTTGAAAGTTTCTAAATTGTCTCTATGTATGAGACCTAAAATTTCTCTCATAAGCCCAGCAGACAGTTTTGCTTTCAGGTTAAAAATTCATAGTAGATCATTCGTATTAAACAGACAATTTATGTTTAAGCCATGGAATGTGGTATGTAATGCTCAGAGTCATATTTAAGGATGCAGCATCCTTATGAGGTCACCTTAGGCTGTCCAGCTCAGACATAGCCACCAGATAAATGCAGCTGCATAACAGCAATTTTGGAAGAATATCCTTAGAGAAAATTAGAAGATATTTGAAAAAAAAATATCGGGAAGGTTTTGCTTATGGTGTTAAATGTACATTCTAGAAAAAAACTTATACACTATGTTTACAGCTTTATTGAGCTTTTTTATATATCTGTTTTTCAAGCAGGCCAAGGATGAAAATCCTACTCTACATAAAGTGGTCATGGTAATATTAATAACAAAATATTATTTCAACATATTAAGGCAATTTTTGTTATAGCATAATCTAATTTGATAATGTATAATTAAGTATTATAATCAGTTTTAGTTCATTGAAGAACTTAAACTACAAAAATGTCATTTCTATAGGAGGCAGTTTCAACCTAAACGTTAATTCAGATTTTGAAAAGTAAATGGATCTTATATTGAAATATTATTTCCTACGTATTTCAAGATTCTCTGCTGGAAATAATAATTGTATTTTTAGGTGGAAAAGTGAAATATAATAGTAACCTTAACCTGAACTTGTGTTATTCTGTCATGATCAGTATTTTCTCTTCACAATATTGCAGCAATATTAAGTATATATAGTAACTAGGGCAATTACTTTTAAATCATGCCTTCCACTTCAATAATGTTTTCTTTTTGACATTTGTAATTCTCTGCTGTATTAGATGTGTTGAAAAGTATCATTTTTCTCCACATAGCCTCAAATTTATTCTGTTAAGTAGTCTGAAAATACCAGATGAGAACGTGACAATACTCAGGCACTGGCTGAAAGAAGCTCACATTGGCCAAATTGGGCACAATCTGAACCTCAAAACAAGTAAATATATTAATGATATATTGAATTAAACATTTAAAATGGAATCTTTGTGAAATCAAATACTATTAATACTATATCATTCTTTGAAAAATGTTGAACACGTCTTAATTCAGAGTAATGGTTCTCCAAATGTGGAAAGATGTCAGATTAACGAGACCCTGGCAGCAACACATTCTGTGATGGCTCCTTATTTTAGCTCCTGTATAGTTTGTTACCTACACTGAAAATGTTTCTAGTTTATAAAGTTAAACCAATGTATATTTTCATGAATAAGCAGAAAGCAATACACAAAACCACACGCAAAATATGTATTGCCTACTCTAAATATCTAATGTTTACTTGTATGCAACTATTGAAATTATACATGTATAGACTTTAACAGGTAAATTAGTGAGCATATATTAATAAGCATATGATAGTTGCTGAAAGAACGTTTTCAATGAATAATATTTGATTCTAGGCAATAAAAATTGGTGATTAATGGTTAGAGAGAGATTGTTGCGTTGAATTTGTGGTGTGTTTATACATGAGTGTGTGAGCTGAAAAATGGACTTATCTTCATGTGCTATCTGTGAAACAAGGGTGATGAATAACTCAATGTTATCTGTGAACAATACAACTTTCCAAACATAGAACAGGGCTTACCATGTGATAAATCTTAAGTAACCTCTCAAAAGTTTCACTTAATAATAAACAAATAATTATTTTTGTATGTACCAGACACCATGTTAAAATCTTTACACATTTCAATATATTTAGTATTCATCCTCAGCTCTATTTAGTATCAATGAGAGTATTTCAATTATAAGCGAAGGATAAGGAAGTTATGTAACCTTCCAGTTTTAATGAATGACCAATTGGATAATCTGGGCTGAAAACTCATATATGTATAATGACAAACTTTGAATCTTAACCACTTTAAAATGTTCTAAGTGTGAGGGGTTCAGTTCTGAACATGACCATTCTAGGTTGCTTGTGGGGAGCTCAAGTGGACAGTGTTATCTCATTGTGAATTATAGAATAGACTGACTTAATTTATTTTCTAGAAGTTCTCGAAAGCCTGTCTTATCCCAGAGACAAGACTATCTCTATTCTTAAAATTAACAAATAATTTCCCCACTTAATTTGCATTTGCAATACACTGGAATTTGGGCTAGGGCTACAGAAAATAGAACTTTAATAAAAAGCACAATGAACACCAGAGTGTCTGATTCCTCTGAGTGATGCCAGCTTGAAAAATCAGTGTGATCACCACAAATGTAAAATGTAGCTTTTCATTTGTTCAGACGGTCTGTTGAGCAAGACATTCATCCATAACAACACCCACCTGTTCATACCTAAACTTTATTTGGCTACCCACAATTACTGCACAAGATTCAGCAAAGCATAAATCATTCTTTCACTTTCTGGAGATTTAAATGCATAAACTTAAAAAAAATCTTTATTCAGAATTAAAGTTGAATAATTATGGGAAATGTTCTCAGCGGTGACCAATATAGCTGGATGTGAGCTTAAGTGACCAAGTTCCTTGTTCTGAAGAAATGTTTTATATGGTTAATTAATGAACTAATGGAATTAAGTCAGGTTTTGAATTTTTTTGTGTGTACAATAAACACTGCAAATGGAATCTCACTTGCAATGCTTTTTATGAGCTCACCTTCCTTTATAACAAAATAATGAATATTTGCAACCCAGTAGTGACCTGGCTAAAAGGTTTAAGGGGTTTATATATACTTTCATGTTTAAGTAACTCAATTACATTATCTAATCACACTGACATACAAATACATGTTTTCAAAGATTGTCAATAAAATTTCAGGGATGATTTAGGCCTTTAATTATTGTTTTTAATTTATATTGGTGTCAGCCACTTATGATATTACTTGTGTTTAAATCAATCAGTCATCATTCTTCCAGTTGTGGTAAATTTTACAGTTGCACTCTCACGGGGAAATCTTGGAGGCTAAATAGGAATGAATACCAATAGAAAGTGGATGTAATTGTGTGTGTGTGTGTGTGACATTCAGTGTAAAACAGATTTACTATTATTGTACTGTGAGTCTTATTTACCCTTGCATCATTTTTTTTCACATAAGGTGATTACAGTTTTGAAATATATTTGTATTCAATATTAAGGCAATACATAAAATTCTATAGTACCCTGACAGGGTGAATTATGAATAAGAGAATTAGTTAGTCACAACAATTGAAAACAGAAGGCATTAATTTGATTTCTAGGTCTAATATTAGTTAAAGTACATTTACCTTGAAAAGCACAGAATTATATACAGTATAAATTTTGAAACTAAAGAAAGAACATATACAAAGAAATTTAAAATTGCTTAGTTCTAAGCTAGCCTTTCCAAATAATTACAGAATGAATGCACTAGATTGGATTACCACTCCCTTTGTTTTCTTCTTTATACATCCATTCCTTTAAGTTATAAATTTTTCAGCCCTGGCCAGTTTAGCTCAGCGGTTGGAGCATCAGCCTGCAGACCAGAGAGTCCCGGGTTCAGTTCCCCCTAGAAGCATGTACCAAAAAAGTTAAATTTTTCAGTGACTCCAGCTGCGGACAGAGTTATCATTCTGTCTCATTGATGCTGGGCATGTCAGTGTGATCGGATTTTGGCCAACAGAATGCTAGTGTATATGATAAAATTAACATGATGGATTTGTAATCCTGTTCTCTGTTTATACACAGTGAAAATTATATATCCCAGATAGCCACTGACAATGTTTTTCTCAGCCCAGATATCAAAATAAGACATGTGGAGTTAGTTTGAAAAACCTAGGCCACCAAGATCAGCCAAACCATACTGAATTTCAAGTCTGAAAATAAAGTTTTGATATGAAGACATGAAATTTTACAGTAGGTTATTAAATTTTTCAACAGACATTATTTACCTAGATGTTTTAACATGTATTGTTTCTTAATTGCAAAAATCTCACTTTTGGGGGTATTTTTCTCTGTTTTATCTATTGTTGAACTTATATAATCTCTATGTTTTTAATGTTATTTTGTTTCACGGCTCTCTCATTGTTTAATTAACTCACTGACAACTTTCTCTATGTGAGCTAATATCTTGGGAAGGTGTAAAGTTATTAGAGATTTTGAAGATTAATATATTCTTGGTAGTGATGAGTGTAAATGAGTTTAGAGGAAACCCCAGAAATAATGTGATAATTAATTTTCATATTTATTAGGATGTCCTCAGTATAATACTCTTTATTTTAAATGACATTCCTTGAACAGTATCTAAAGTACATTTCTGATAGCTCTCATTAGAAATGGGCACCAGTGGTTACAATTCTTTCAACAATAAATCACCTACCTTTCATCTACTTCTGGAGCCATACATTTTAAAGAGAAATTAATATTAATGTACAAGATGCTATTTTAAGTTTTAATGAACACAGTTTTGTGCAACATAGCTGTCTCACAAGAAAAATAGATAATCCAATTGCAATAGGATAGAGCAAAATGATTCATACATTCCTTAGAAAAATATAAAATATAAATTGATATGAAGATAAACCTTTTCCTGCAGGTTAAAATTCTTCTTGTAAACATATGTGAATTGTTTTATCAGTTGTTTACAGTTTTTCTTAGAGAATCCCTTAAATCAGCTGTAGTTCCAAGGAACACAGTAATTATTTGATTGAAATGAATGAAATCCTGTGAGACACTGAACACTTTCTAGTAATTCTTTTCATGCCTGTAACTGTGCGAAGTAGCATAAGTTCAACAACAGACTAGCTCTGCATAAATGAGTATGGTTTTAGAGAATGACTACAAAGTTCATCCGACATGAAGGGGCTTTTTTCCAAGGTCCATTGCAGCCTGCATAATAAATTCACTTGAAATTCTGGCTCCTTACAATGAAGCTTACTAGAGAAAAGGCTTACTCTATTTAATAATTAACAAATATAGAGCTCATATATTATCACTATTGTATCCTTATATTACAAATCAGTAAATCTGGAGTCAACTTCAAACAGTCAGTGTTGTTGTGATCAGCATTACGTAAATTAAGAGCAACTCTGCCTTATGTTGCACACTTAAACTCTGAGAAATTTCTAGTTCTTGGGGGAAAGTTGAAACTTCTAAATTTATAGTCAATTTTTTTATGTCACTTTGGTCAATTAATTGATTTATTTTACATATTAATTTTTTTCACATTAAGTCTATTTTCTCACATCTGGTAACTATATCTCTAGAGGCACACAGCTATACATTTTCTCAGAGAAAAATTTTACAAACTGTCACATCTAAACTTACTTCTCTCATGAGTAAATTTCTTAGACATATATTGCACAAGCCGACTTGTATTTAACATGGTTTCTGCACAGCCGAGGAACCTACAGGTCCTTACCAGAGAGAGAGAATTTCTGAAAGTAGGTTTTGGGTGTGACAGTAAGGCGAGGTACACTTACTTTAGTAGCCTGATTCCTGGATTCATGTATTCCAGCCTTGGAAGAAACAGTATTATGTAATTTCTTATTTAAAGTGTAAATACTATACTAGATGTAATATATGTCCAGACAGCTGTATCTTGCTAGGTGATAGTAAGATAGTATTGTCTTTCTTTTTTATTTATTTATTTTTAATTAATTAATGTATTTTGGTTAGAGATGTTTCTCCTTTTCCCCCCACTGATTCCTCCCTCCCTCTCCCTCCCTGCCTCTTCCCCAGCTTTGTTGTCCATGTCCACTCTTCATGCTAATGTTAATACACACTTTTTAAATTCTGTGAAGAATGTAAAAGTGAGAATAGTAATGTCATGTTTTTACAATCCATTTGCATATTATGATCACTTTGAATTATTATTATTATTATTTTGTTTTATTTATTTATTTATTTTTCTTTCTTTTTTTTATTAATTAATTTTTGTTACAGATGTTTCTCCTTTTCCCCCCACTGATTCCCCGCTCCCTCTCACTCCCTGCCCTGTCCCCAGCTTTGTTGTCCATGTCCACTGTTCATGCATACATGCATATAAGTTCTGTGGTTTATCTCTCCCCACCATCCCCTCTTCTGGGAATTGTCAGTCTGTACCCCACTTCCACGTCTCTGGGACTACCCCATTCCTCAGATTGTTATGTTCATTATATTCCACAAATAAGTGAAATCATATGATACTTGTCTTTCTCTGTTTGGCTTGTTTCACTTAGGATGATACATTCCAGGTCCCTCCATGTTGTCACAAAGGATAAGAGATCTTTCTTTCTTACAGCTGCATAGTACTCCATTGTGTATATGTACTGCAGCCTTTTTATGCATTTGTCTACTGATGGACATTTGGGTTGTTTCCAGATTTTAGCTATTGTAAATAGTGCTGCTACAAACATGGGGGTACATATATTATTTCTGATTAGTGTGCAGGTTTCTTAGGGTATAATCCTAGAAGTGGGATCACTGGGTCAAATGGCAGTTCAATTTGAGGTAACACCACATTGTTTTCCATAGCGGCTGCACCTGTCTGCATTCCCACCAGCAGTGTACTTGAGTCCCCTTTTCTCCACAACCTCACCAACACTTGTTGTTTGATGATTTATTGATGGCGGTGACTCTGACAGGTGTGAAGTGATACCTCATTGTTGTTTTAATTTGCATCTCTCTGATGATTAGTGATGTTGAGCAATTCTTCATATGTCTCTTAGCCATTTGTATGTCCTGTTCGGAGAGGTGTCTATTTAGTTCCTCTGCCCATTTTTCAATTGGGTTCTTTGTCTTCCTTTTGTTGAGCTGTATGAGCACTCTACATATATTGGATATTAACCCCTTATCTGATATATCATTAGCAATTATGTTCTCCAATACAGTTGGTTGCCTTTCCATTTTGATGATTGTATCTTTTGCTGTGGAGAAGCTTTTGAGTTTGATGCAGTCCCATGTGTTCATTTTCTCCTTTGTTTCTGTTGCCTTAGGTGATGTATCAGTGAAAACTCTGCTACGTATGATGCCTGAACTTTTGTTGCCTACATTTTCTTCTAAGATTTTTATGGATTCATGGGTCACATTTAAGTCTTTTATTCACTTTGAGTTTATTCTTGTGTGTGGTGTAAGTTGATGGTCTAGTTTCATTTTTCTGCATGTAGCTGTCCAATTTTCCCAACACCATTTATTAAAGAGGCTGTCTTTACTCCACTGTATGCTCTTGCCACCTTTGTCAAATATTAATTGAGCATATTGCCTTGAGTTCATTTCTGCATTCTCTATTCTGTTCCTCTGGTCTATATGCCTATTCTTGTGCCTGATAGTATTGTCTTTCAAGTGGCAAGTAACTGAGTCTTTGATAGACCAACTACTTCTGGATGATGGAGTGTTTGTTAAGACCAATAAATTCCATAGGATTGAGCCTTTTGTTGCATTTATTTAGCTGTTAAATAAAATAATATTCTACAGAAGTAATGTCTAGAATAGCATGAAGTGAATAACGCTTTCATTCCATTAGTTCACAGATGGCAACTTTACAGAAGCATCATGAGCAAACAAGGTAAATCCATTTCAGAATATATGTTTATTTCACAGGAGACAAATCTCTGCACTGTTCCTGATGGAAGGATTCCAATATGATAAACCTACCACCACATGATGGATCCCCCTGGGGGGGTGGGGGTGGCTCAGTGTTTTCTCTGCTTTGAACAAGTCACACAAGCTGTGACAGTTAGCTTTAGTGAAGAGAAGTGGGTGGTTTTTGAGCCCACGTATGTTTGTCACCACAACCACATTTCACATAGGCATATTGAATGCCAGCATGACAAGGAAGGCATGCTGTTGCCCTCCCACAGAATTAGTCATGTTATTCACCTGATTGCTGACAGCCTCTTCTGACAGCCTCCTTTGTTAATCATGCAGGGATGATTATTTTCACATTTAGCCCATTCTGAGAGGTCATGCACCTATCTCTTCCCCATAGATCCTTGTTACCAGTCTTTGAAACCTATTGTTTCCAATAAACAGGTCATCCAAGTCTAATAATTAGTACAAGAATCAGCAGTATGGAGTTATAATTCTGGTCATCTTTTAGTCCAGAAAATATGAGGTAGTTTTTATGTGTTGATTATTACATTATTAAAAGAAAACTAAAATATGGAATGGGTCTTTGTGTAATGAAAAAAATATTATCATTAGTATAATCCTGTAAACTGGAGGTCCAATATAATCACCTATGTACCTGTCTAATTCTTTCTGCAAATATTTAGTTGTGTTTTTGTCAAATAAATAACTTACCCTTCAACTATAAGAGAAATTATTATTAAATTATGTTATAAACTTCATGTTCGCTCACTGCTATCATTTTATTACTGCTGTAGTTTCTTTCTGATTTCTATGTTTTAAGAAGGAATAAGAAGATTAATAGAACCAAGTGACCCACTGATTTGAAAAGATGTATCATATAGTTATAAGCTGTATTTTTTTTAAGAATTATTTTTTTCCCCAGAATGCCTTAAGGATACTTGTTTGAATTTTTTGGCTTATGTTATGCCAAATTAAAAAGAAAAAAAAAATCTTGCCCTCTGACCAGAGGATCTAAGAGTCAGACGGAAATGTAAGTTGGCAGAAAATTAGTGGACCTATCAACCTGCCAAATTGTTGTGTACCATAGAAACGTACACTTCAAGCCTATGTGATCCTATTAATCAATGTCACCCCAATAAATTTAAACAAGCAAATAAATAAAATAATTCAATTTTTTAAAGAAAAAATAATAAGCCCTGGCCGGTTTGGCTCAGCGGTTAGAGCGTCCGCCTGCGGTCCAGAGAGACCCGGGTTCGGTTCCCGCTAAGGGCACGTACCTCGGTTGCAGTTTGTCCCCGGCCCTAGTTGGTCGTGCAGGTGGCAACCACTCGATGTGTCCCTTTCACATCGATGTTTCCCTTTCTCTCTCTTCCTCTCTCTCCCTCCCATTCTATCTGTCCAAAAAATGGAAAAATGTCCTCGGGTGAGGATAAAAAAAAAGAAAAAAAAAGAATAGCAATGTATTTGGGATTGCTAACATATATAGAAGGACATTATACCACAATGACAATACAAATAATTAAAGAAAAGAAATAAAAGAATACTGTTATAAGCCTCCCTATGTTAAACTCAGTTACTATAATATTATTTGATGGTATAAAATGATAAGTTAAAGATACATATTTTAAATTGTGGGAAAACAAATGAAGAGGTATATAACACATAGTGATATAACAAAAAAAGCAATAGTGGAAATAAAAATAAAATCCTAACATGTTTATACCTTTCATGGGCTGATGTGAATTCAACAAAATTCACATGTTGAAGTTCTAACCTCCATATCTCAGAATGTCACCATATTTGGTGATAGGGTCTTTAAAACAGTCTTAAATTAAATTAAAGGTAATTAGAAAGCAAATATTTTCAAACTAACCAAAACAGAAGGCCCTAACATTTGAAGTCTTTAAGAAACCATTTTAAATTCAAAATACATAGGTAGATTAAAATAATAAAGAATTAAAAAGCTATATTTTTTACAAACAAATTATGAGTAACCTGGATGCCTATATACTATAAAAATACATTTTAGATTTGTTTTTATATTGAAAAGAATATTGAGAGACAACAATAATGTTAACTGGGTCAACTCATCAAAAAGACAAAAATGTCTAAATGTGCAAACACTTAACAACAGAGCTTGTATGTGTAGAAAGCAAAATTTGTTACATTTTATGGAGGAATAGAAAACTCCATGTATATAATTGGAATTTCTATTCTTTTCTCTCAATAATTGATAAAAACAAGTAGAATAAATTAGTAAAGGTATAGAAATCTTGAGCAACATATCAAACCCCATGGCTTAATTAATATTTCTAGAACATTATACTCAATATCAACAGAATAAACAATCTTTTTCAAGAGAAAAAGGGATATTTACCAAGTATATTAGTCAGGATTCTCCAGCGAAACAGAACCAAGCAAGAGATATGTTTGTATGCATATACATATACACAAATATATACACATATAAAATATACATATTACATATTACCTGCATATTATGAAGAACTGCTTCACATGATTACAGAGTCTGAGAAATCTACATTCTGCCTTCTGTAAACTGGAGACCCAGGAAAGGTAGTGGTGTATTTTAGTCTGAGTCCAAAAGCCTGAAAACCAGGGGTTCTAATGGTGTAAATACCAGTCCTCAGGCTGGTAAACATAAAATGAGATGACTCAACTCAAGCACTGAATCAGGAAGCAAAACGGGTGAATTCTTTCATCCTTCACCTTTTGCTTTATTCAGGATCTAATAGATGAGATGTGCCACCCACATCAGGAAAGACAAGTTACTTTACTGAGTTCATCCATTCAAATGCCAGTCTTATTCAAAACACCCTCACAGACACACCCAGTAGTAATGTTTAATCTGGACACTCCCCAACCAATTAAATTCACACATAAAATTAACAAACACATGACTTATCATGTGTTATTTCATAAAATGTCTCATTATGTTGAACTGATTTGTGAGGTAATGTGAGGTGTGATATACTTTGCCAACAATATTCCATAATAATAGGATTAATTGAAAATTAATCAAAAAGTCATCTGGGATAAACTTCAAATAGTTGATACTAAAGAAGGTACTTATAAATAACCCATTATTGAAGGCAAAATCAAAAAGGATATTGAAGTATATTGATCCAAATGAAAATAAAAACACAAAGCATCAACATTGGAGTAATAGAAAAGTGTGCTCCCAAATGACCTAAGCTTCCAACTGAAGAAACTATAAAAGGAAGAGCAAATTAAAACAAAACAAAATGCATAAGGAAAAGGATATAATAAAGAAAATAAAAAATCAAGAAAATACTTTTCAAAAAAATTAAAATTAAAAAAATGAGATGCAAATCTCATTTTCTAAAAAGTTAAATGAAGTTGATCTAGCTTGATCAAGCAAAAAAAAAACAAAAAAAAAAAACAACAACAAATTGCTCTCTATATTTTTTTTAATCCTCACTGAAAGATATTTTTTTATTTGTCTTAAGAAAGAGTGGCAGGGAGGAGAGAGAGAGAGAGAAACATCTATGTAAAAAACATTGATTGGTTGCCTCCTGCATGACCCTGACCAGGTTCGGGGACTGAAATGCAACAGAGGTATGTGCCCTTGACCAGAATCCAATCCAAGAGTCTTTGATCCATGGGTTGACACTTTAACTGTTGAGCCAAACCAGCCAGGGCCAAATTGCTCTATAATTTACTAAAGACTTTGGCCATTGCATTAAGGTAAGTACAATAAATAAATGTACTACATATTGGAAAGAAAGATGATATGATTGTGTATCTACAAAGTTCTAAAGAATAAAAACAGTTAGAATTAATAAGTAATTATAGTAAAGTTGCTGGTTCCCACATTGCTATACACAATTAACTGAATTTCTCTATACTAAAAGTAAAAAGTTGGAAAATTAAACAATACCATTTAGAAAAACATCTGAAAAAATGTTGGGAATACATGTAACAAAATATGTGCAAGATATGTACACTTTACTATGGAGCATTGTTACATTAAAGAATATCTATATAAATGAAAAGATAAAGGAGTCATTATAAATAAGGTATCGATACTCTTTCCATTAATCTGTAAATTTAATGCAATCCCAATCAAAACCCTAGCAGGCTCTTTGGAAGTCTGTGCAGTCAGCAAACGAATTAGTTACTGAATTATCTGTTTTGTGTTGTGAAATTTGGCCTCATCAAACAAAATACAAAAGGAAAAACCTTAATAATCAGGACTCACTTCAAATGATGTCATCTGAAGGTTGCATATATAATTAGTTATGTTCGCTGCTTGTGTTAAAGAAAATTTGGAATGGTTCATATAAGCAGATGTGAGAAGATTTAAAATTATCTACCTTGCTTCTTAGGTTAAGGATGTATATCATGCTTTAAGGCATCTTATATTTATTAAATGATGCTTTGACTTCATTAGTAAGAGCAAAAACTGTCTAGTGACAGTTACATGTTCCAAGGGTGTTGACTCACAGCACCGCTGCTGCCAACCATAATAAATGGAAGGGAGGATGATTTAATTAGGACAACATTCTGTTTTAGCACAAGAAGAGGAAGATAAGGTTGGATGGTGTCTCTGTATGTGTTTTGCTTGCTTTGACAACCTAGATGTTGTGGCTTTCTTATTTGTAGACTCCATGCTCATGGGCTAGAAAAGAGCTGCCGAGTCACCTGGCTTCTGCCTCCATCTGTCTGCCTGGATGGAAGTTCTTGACCCTCCTCCGGTTGCATCTCAGTTCTCCTGTCCTTCCTTGGGCTTTTGTGGGCTGCTGAGCAAGTGGTGCAGACCTTGCATGTCCCTGGAGGGGATCTTGGAGAATCTGTGACCTTGCACAATGAGGTGAAGGCTGGGTCACCTGTGGATGAGGTTTCTCCAAGCCCTCTTTTCCTGCCTTCTAGGCTGTGGTATACTTGATATTGCTGAAGGTCCTAGGGAAGTATTGGCACATGAATGTGGATGCAGGTTCTCAGAATTCTACTCCGCAAGCCATATATGGCTATTAAGAAGGCATTAAAGTTTGACTTTGCTCTGTGGATTGTTTGCCCCTCAGCTCATCCAGTGGCTAAAGGAATGGAAATTCCCACAGAACACCTTTTGCTGGAACCTGCAAATCCCATTTTTTAATTTCAGTATGTTGGTGTTCTGTTTGAGTCCTCAGTATTCTGCTGGTGAAACAGACAATACACACACATATACACACATACACATATTGAAAATAAGGTTTTGTACTTTGTATTGCTTTCATTCTTTGCTAGAATGGGAAGATTAATCCTTGCAATGTTGTACCTTTCAACCCAAACTGGAAGAGGCTTAGTGATGTTTCAATTTTTTTTTTTGAATATAAGATTTTATATATAATTGTTTTCTTTTGTGTCCCTTTCTTTTTTTTTTTTTTTTTTTGAATTTTTATTTATTTATTTATTTTTTTGTTACAGATATTTTACCTTTTTACCCCATTGGCCACCCCCCCCCCTCCACCCTGTCCCCGGCTTAGTTGTCCATGTCCATTGGTCATGCATACATGCATATAAGTTCTGTGGTTTATCTCTTCCCACCCCCCCCCCCCCCACCCCCTCTTCTGAGGGATGTCAGTCTGTGCCCTACTTTCATGTGTCTGGGTCTACTGTATTCCTCAGACTGTTATGTTCATTATATTCCGTATATAAGTGAGATCATGTGGTATTTGTCTTTTTCTGCTTGGCTTCTTTCACTTAGGATAATACTTTCCAGGTCCCTCCATGTCGTCTCAAAGGATAAGAGATCTTTCTTTCTTACCGCTGCATAGTATTCCATTGTGTATATGTACCACAGCTTTTTGATCCATTCGTCTACTGGTGGACACTTGGGCTGTTTCCAGATCTTAGCTATTGTAAATAGTGCTGCTATGAACATGGGGGTACATATATTCTTCCGGATTGGTGTTTCAGGCTTCTTAGGGTATATTCCCAGCAGTGGGATCACTGGGTCAAATGGAAGTACAATTTTTAATTTTTTGAGGTAGCACCATATTGTTTTCCATAGCGGCTGCACCAGTCTGCATTCCCACCAGCAGTGTATTAGAGTCCCCTTTTCTCCACACCCTCGCCAACACTTGTTGTTTGATGATTTGTTGATGGCGGCCATTCTGACAGGTGTGAGGTGATACCTCATTGTTGTTTTAATTTGCATCTCTCTGATGATTAGTGATGTTGAGCATTTCTTCATATGTCTCTTGGCCATTTGTATGTCCTGTTTGGAGAGGTGTCTATTCAGCTCCTCTGCCCATTTTTTAATTGGGTTCTTTGTCTTCCTTTTGTGGAGTTGTATGAGCACTCTGTATATATTGGAAATTAACCCCTTATCTGATACATCATTGGCAATGACGTTCTCCCATACAGTGGGTTGCCTTTCCATTTTGATGATTGTTTCTTTTGCTGTGCAGAAGCTTTTTAGTTTGATGTAGTCCCATGTGTTCATTTTCTCCTTTATTTCTGTTGCCTTAGGTGATGTATCAGTGAAAATTCTGCTCCGTATGATGTCCGAAATTTTGTTGCCTACATTTTCTTCTAGAATTTTTATGGATTCACGGGTCACATTTAAGTCTTTTATCCATTTTGAGTTTATTTTTGTGTATGGTGTAAGTTGATAGTCTAGTTTCATTTTTTTGCATGTAGCTGTCCAATTTTCCCAACACCATTTATTAAAGAGGCTGTCTTTACTCCACTGTATGCTCCTGCCACCTTTGTCAAATATTAATTGATCGTATTGCCTTGGGTCCATTTCTGGGTTTTCAGTTCTGTTCCACTGGTCTATATGCCTGTTCTTGCGCCAGTACCAGGCTGTTTTGGTTACAGTCGCTTTGTAGTATAACCTGATATCTGGTACTGTGATCCCTCCTACTTTGTTCTTCTTTTTCAAGATTGCTGTGGCTATTCAGGGTCTTTTTTGGTTCCATATGAACTTTTGAAGTATTTGTTCTAGTTCTATGAAATATGTTGTTGGTATTTTGATGGGGATTGCATTGAATCTATAGATTGCTTTGGGTAGTATGGACATTTTAATGATGTTAATTCTTCCAATCCATGAACAGGGTATGTGCTTCCACTTTTTTATATCTTCCTCTATTTCTTTTTCAATGACCTGTAGTTTTCTGCAAATAGGTCCTTTACTTCTTTGGTTAAGTTTATTCCTAGGTATCGTAATTTTTTTGGAGCGATGGTAAATGGGATTGTTTTTTCAGTTTCTCTTTCTGTGAGTTCATCATTGATGTACAAGAATGCCGTCGATTTCTTGACGTTAATTTTGTATCCTGCTACTTTGCCAAATTCATTTATTAAGTCTAATAGATTTTTGATGGAGTCTTTAGGGTTTTCTATGTACAATATCATGTCATCTGCAAATAGTGACAGTTTCACTTCCTCCTTTCCAATTTGGATCCCTTTTATTTTTTCTTCATGTCTGATTGCTGTGGCTAAGACTTCCAGTACAATGTTAAATAAGAGTGGCGAAAGTGGACATCCCTGTCTTGTTCCTGTTGTTAATGGAAATGTTTTTAGTTTCTGTTCATTGAGTATGATGTTGGCTGTAGTATCATATATGGCCTTTATTATGTTGAGATATGATCCCTCTATTCCTACATTGCTGAGCGTTTTTATCAGAAATGGATGCTGGATTTTGTCGAATGCTTTTTCAGCATCTATTGATATGATCATGTGGTTTTTATTCTTCATTTTGTTTATATGGTGTATCACGTTTATTGATTTGCGAATATTGTACCAGCCTTGCATCCCTGGAATGAATCCCACTTGGTCATGGTGAATAATTTTTTTTATGTATTTCTGGATCTGATTTGCTAGTATTCTGTTCAGGATTTTGGCGTCTATGTTCATCAGGGATATTGGCCTGTAGTTTTCTTTCTTCGTAGTGTCTTTTTCTGGTTTTGGAATTAGAATTATGCTGGCCTCATAAAACAAGTTTGGAAGTCTTCCTTCTTCTTAAATTTTTGAAACAGTTTGAGGAAAATGGGTGTTAGTTCTTTTTTGAATGTTCGGTAAAACTCCCCCGTGAAACCATCTGGGCCTGGGCTTTTGTTTGCTGGGAGAGTCTTGATTACGTCTTCAATTTCCTTAGTTGTTATTGGTCTGTTCAAGTTTTCTATCTCTTCCGGGAATAGTTTTGGGAGACTGTGTGTTTCTAGAAATTTGTCCATTTTGCTGAGATTGTCAAATTTGTTGCCATATAGTTGTTCATAGTAGTTATTAACGATCTTTTGTATTTCCGTGGTGTTGGTTGTTACTTCTCCTCTTTCATTTCTGATTTTGTGTATTTGGGTTCTCTCTCTTTGTTTCTTGGTGAGTCCAGCTAAGGGTCCATCTATCTTGTTTATCTTTTAAAAAAACCAGCTCTTTGTTTCATTGATCCTTTGAATTGTTTTTTTGGTCTCTATGTCATTTATTTCTGCTCTGATCTTTACTATTTCCTTCCTTCTACTTGCTCTGGGGTTTTCTTTTTGTTTGCTTTCTAATTCTTTAAGTTGTGAGGTTAGACAGTCAATTAGAAATTTTTCTTGTTTTTTGAGGTAGGCCTGTAGTGCTATGAACTTCCCTCTCAGAACTGCTTTTGCTGTATCCCATAGATTTTGTGTTGTTGTGTGTTCATTTTCATTGGTTTCCAGGAAGTTTTTAATTTCTTCCTTGATCTCCTCGGTGACCCATTCATTGTTTAATAACATGCTATTTAGCCTCCATGTGTTGAAATGTCTTTGCATGTTCTTGTTGCAATTGATTTCTAGTTTCATGCCATTGTGATCTGAGAAGATGCTTGATATGATTTCAATCTTCTTGAACTTGTAGAGATTTAGTTTGTGTCCTATCATGTGGTCTATCTTTGAGAATGTCCCATGTGCACTTGAGAAGAATGTGTATTCTGTAGTTTTGGGGTGTAATTCTCTGTAGATATCTATTAAATCCATTTGGTCTAGTGCTTCATTTAGAGTCTCTGTTTCCTTGCTAATTTTTTGCCTAGAGAATCTATCCAGTGCTGTCAACGGGGTGTTGAAGTCCCCTGCTATGATTGTATTGTTGTCGATTTCTCCTTGGAAGTCCTCCAGGAGATTTTTAATATATTTTGGTGCTCCTATATTGGGTGCATATATGTTTATCAAGGTTATATCTTCCTGTTGGATAGATCCTCTCAATATTATGTAGTGGCCTTCTTTGTCTCTAGTTATGGTCTTCATTTTGAAATCTATTTTATCAGATATGAGAATTGCTACCCCAGCTTTTTTTTGCTTTCCATTTGCTTGGAAAATTTTTTTCCATCCCTTCACTTTCAACCGATGTGAGTCTTTTGTTGAGAGGTGGGTCTCTTGTAAACAACATATAGATGAGTCATGCTTTCTTATCCAATCAGCTACTCTGTGTCTCTTTATGGGAGCATTCAATCCATTTACGTTTAAGGTGATTATTGATATGTACTTATATATTGCCATTTTTGTTTAGTGTGGTTCTATTTTTCTTCCCATTTCTACTGCTAATTACAGCAGTCCTTTTAACATTTCTTGCAGTGCTGGTTTGGTGCTAATATATTCCCTTAGCTTTTTTTTGTCTGGGAAGCTCTTTATTTGATCTTCTATTTTGAATGATAGCCTTGCTGGGTAGAGTAGTCTTGGATTCAGATTCTTGTTTTTCATGACTTTAATTACTTCATGCCATTCTCTTCTGGCCTGTAGTGTTTCTTGTGAGAAGTCAGCTGAGACCCTTATGGGGTTCCCTTTGTAGGTAACCTGTTGCTTATCTCTTGCTGCTTTTAGGATTCTCTCTTTGTCTTTAATTTGTGGCATTTTAATTACTATGTGTCTTGGTGTGGGCCTGTTTGGGTTCTTCTTACTTGGGACTCTCTGTGCTTCTTTAACTTGAATGCCTTCTTCCTTCACCAAATTAGGGAAGTTTTCTCTCACTATTTTTTTGAATATATTCTCTATCCCTTGCTCCTTTTCTTCTTCTTCGGGGACTCCTATGATGCGAATATTATTACGTTTCCAGTTGTCCCATAGTTCTCTTAAGCTGTCTTCCTGTTTTTTAATAGTTTTTTCCTTTTGTTTTTCTGATTGGTTGATTTTTTCTACTCTGTCTTCTAATTCACTGATTCGGTCCTCAGCTTCCCCTACTCTGCTTTTTAAACCTTCCAATGTGTTTTTCATTTCTGATATGTCATTTTTTATCTCTTCTTGTTGGTTTTTAATTTCCATTTGGCTTATTTTCAGTGTCTCTATGTCCTTACTCATGCTGTTCAGCTTCCTCAAGATCATGGCTCTGAATTCTAGCTCTGTTAATATGCCTAATTGCTCCACATTGATCTCATCTTTGGTGGAGGTGTCTTGCTCTTTCATTTGGCTTCTGTTTCTGTGTTTCACCATTTTAGCTATCACTGTGGGCTTTGGAGCCTGTCAAGTTCTCCCTGTGGGTGTTGGTGTTCTGCTGTTTGTGGCTCCCTCTCCTGTGTTTAGATGAGCGAGGGAGGACCCGCGTTGAACACCACTGTCAAGTCTTACTTTCCTGGTTAAAGTTGCCAGCCCAGGAAACGTACTGTTATCCTCTAGCTTTTTGCCTGGTGGGTAGCAGTCTAGGTTAATTGATGAGTTTTGGGTTGTCAGTTGATTGAAAAACTCCCCCTGGTGCTCAGCCAAGGGGCTTTCACGAGGGTGGGGCAGATGCTGGTCGTTAGTGAGCCTCAATTAGCACTTCAATGGCCCACAGGGTGGGGTTGGATCTCCGAGGGAGGGGCTGCTGCCTCTCTCAGAGCCCTGGGAAGGAGCCATGTGGCCACCGTCCTGAGTGGCTGCACTCAGCCAAAGCTCTGAGTGCCCTCCAAACCCCGAGTGTCCCGACACAGCTCCAGTCCAGTCCGCCCTCCCTCTGCCGGAGCCCAAGGTGAGTGGCTGTGGCTGTTTCAGCCTCTGTCCCGGCTGCGCTGTGGGGCCGCCTGGGAGTGTAACCCGAGGGCGCCGCTCCCAGCTGAGGCCGCTGCCGAGCTGCCGACCGTGGGCTCCCAGCCCCGTCTCGCGCCTTCGCAAGCCTACCGGGATGGAGTCAGTGTCCCTCGTTGTATGGTCCTCGCAAGCTGCTTTTCTGTTGGTTTTTCCTGTCGATGTGTCTGTGTTATAGTTGTAATTCCAGTTTGGTTCTGGGAGATGGTCTGTGTAGCTCCGTTCACTCCGCCGCCATTTTTCGGTCTTCTTGTGTCCCTTTCTTTAGAGTTTAAATTGAGTGCCTTTGATTTATTTTATATAGTTACAAAGCATATTTTTTATATGTGCACATGTTAAGGTTCCTAGAAGTGTTTCAGGCATATTTTGCATTGTGCTCTTGATCTTTACCAGTTTTGTAGTATGATGACTCCGAGAAAATATTTGCTAATGCAGAAAACTAAATTTAATTATTAAATTTAAATAGTAGAATAAAATAATAATAGAGGTAAATTGTAATAAATCTAGGATTTAGTTGTTAAGCTGATTGAAATAAACAAAGTCATCTCTCTTTAACTAATCTAATTCTGAAACATCTCTGGGCAAAAATAGGTTAGATTTTGCTGTCATCCACTTAAGTATCCATGATAAAAACAATTATTTTGGCAAGACAGATACGATCAACTTTTTAAAAGTCATCAGCTGCCATATTTATTGGTCACTTTAGAAGCTGATTTAGAGCACTTTAGGAATGCTGAATGAAAGATGATATTCTATAAAAGGATTTTAATCAATTGTCTTGTTAATATCACGATGAGTATTTATTAGTAAAACCACACAGATAAAGGAGTGAGAACCCCTGAGATTATAGGGGTGTCCAGACAACACCACAGAGGAAGGTCCTGGTATCCTTGATTGCGATAACATGACAGGTCAGATAGTATTCTATATATGAATTCCTAACATGTTTTCTTTCTTTTATTTTATTTTTGTACTGATTTTAGAGAGAGAGGAAAGGGAGAAAGAGAGAGAGACAAAAACATCCATGAGAGAGAACATCGATTGGCTGCCTCCTACATGCCCCCCACCGGGGATTGGGCCTACAACCTGGACGTGTGCCCTGACTGTGAATTAAACCAGCGACCCCTTGGTGCATGGGTTGATGCTCAGCCACTGAGCCGCACTGGCAGGACATGTTTTATTTCTTAAAACATGATATTAAAAAGTTGATAAATGATTTATTTGGAAAAAAAATGAGGACAGGCTATAAAACTAATAATATTTGTTTTAGTTATTGATCTAAAACAATTTTATAAACTGTCTATTTATAATCAGGAGTACAGTTCTAACAATAATTTTCTTTCCTCCTCGTAACTGAAGACAAGAAGTTTTACATCTTTAATGAAGGTAAATCAATTCTTCTGTTCCTGTTAGGAGATGTCATCAAGAAGACACAGCCATTAGTTGACCAGTTGACCAGTTGACCCTTGATCTGGGCCCAGGCATTGGAGGCTCCACAGGCCCTCCCTTATCTTTGGAATGTAGGTTCTGCTCACCATTCCCACCAGAGGAGCCAATTTCAACAATGCAGTTTTGAGAGTGAGGTTTTGTTGAAACCATCTGGACTATTTAAATGACAACCCTACTAATGCCTCTATATAAATGTTTAAGGTTCTGGTGGGTGGGTACAGAGATCTACTTGGCTTGTGGATGTCTAAGACAAGCCTTGTAAATTCCCTTGATTATTAAACTTACTACCTACTCATCGGGAGGTTAGGTTTCTTCAGCCTCCCTTTCCTTGACTTCTGAGTATAAGGGCCAGTATTGGATTTTACCCGTGGAACTCCCAAGGTTAAAACTAGCAGTCCTGTTTGTTAATTATTTTCTTTTATTCCCAAGTTTCTCTTACTCTTAGCATAGGAATCCCATTTGTGCTTGAGTCACATTGATCATTGATGAGAGGCTATTTTTTTTTATCAGATATCTTCATATAATTTCCATGATATTACTCTTATATTCACTGGAAGTACAGATTCATTACTAACTGCATTGCACAGGAAACTATTTCCTTCAGTTACACTCTCAGAATGCTTGCTGCAATGCAGATATCAAAATTTCCCCTTTTCTTTGCCAGTAGCTTGTATATTCTGTGAACTCTCTTTAAATGTCTGGATATAAAATAGATGTTGTTTTTATTTTATACACCACTCAATTTTATGTGACTTGTATCCTCTGTTGGATAGAAACAGAATCTATGACAGTTTCCGTGTTACATAAATACACATTATCCCTAGCTAAAGCTATTGGAGTTGCTTTTAATGTTTAAAGCTGTGCATTCTGTTAATTTTAGACTATGCTGCATCTGTTTGAGTACTAGTTCTACATACATAAGTAATTTAATATACCTGGCATATAGCGAGATACCAAAAAAAAACCTATCAACGATGACCGATAGACATTATACCAGAAATGTTGTTTCTCTTTTTTTAATCATTGTTTTATTAAGACACTTTGTTTGTAAAGCCGTTTTAGGTTGCAGTTGATTCTCTTCTACTGCAAATAGTACGTAAATAATGATTAAAATTTTAAAGTAATGAATAAATGATATATGATGTAGACATGATTAATTCTTAAGTGCTCATTTAATTAAAAATATGCTTCAGTATTTACTGAATCCTGAGGATGAAGAAACAAATAGAAAAAGCAAAGTCACTGTTCTATGGGTGCTTATATTCTAGGAAAGGAAGACAGATATTAAAAATATATATATATAGTTTTTCTAGATAAAGTATATTTTCAGGATGATGCTGAAAAACGTGTCCAAATGCTGGATAAAATAATTTCACCAGACAAAAGTTAAAGTGCTATATTATCATAATGCCAACACACTTATTATTGAGAATATTTTTATGCTAGGTGTCCTTTAAAACTAAAATCTGTTTAAATAATGAAAAATTCAATTTGGGGTATTGAATAAATGTCAATAAGGATGTGGACACTTTAGTTTGATATAGATGAGTGGTTAAAAAAGTGTGTTCCATAGATCATTCTTATCTATAAAAATATTTACCACTAATGTGAAGTGAGAAAAATAAAGACATTTTTTCAGGTGTTTCAGAAATATGAAGTGATTTGATTTAAAGAATTAACCTCTATAATCCTGTTTTCCTATATTTTTATTAATAGAATTTACTTTGCTTAATGAAACCACAGTGACAATTGATAGTTGTTTTTTTAATGTTGAAAATTGACAGATTTAAGTCCGGAAACAACTACAAATATTCTAGAGCACATATAACACATCCTTTCCACTGTTTGAGAACTTGTCAAATTTGATAAACAATTCATTAATCTAGCTGATTTAGCAATCAATAACTGTTATAAAATAAATAAAAAAAGACACTGTGTTACTACTTAGTGAAATCCACAAAATTATTTATGTTATACATTGAAGTCTAATTGTAAGAACTTTTTAGGCACTCAAAATATGTATACAAGCCAGCAGGGGAAAAAAGTAACAAGAGGTAGAACATCTGTCTATAGGGCATAACAATGTGTGAGTATTCTATGGTCTATATTCTATAATTATAGCTAAGAAAAATCTTGCAAGTGTTTAATACCAAACAACACTAGTGCTGATAGAAAGTTGTTTTTGTTTGTTTGCCTTAGCTCATGTCTGAGGAACAAACTTTCTATTCTCTAAGTCTTTGGAGATAAAGAATTTTAAAAGATGGTTAGAGAGGGATTAGAAGCTAGGTGAGTCTTGCTCTAGTGTGCATTTCCTCACTTTGTCACCTAAATTTATACTTTTGCTACAGTTATATTATAAATTGAACTATCTTTTTATTTAATGAAAATGAGGCTGCTAAATGTTATTGTGTTGCAAATATCTAAAGAGTATCTAGTATGTAAAATGTAAATATAAGCCTTACTTAGCTTTTTTATTCTGGTGAATCCAGTATAAATCACAATAGAACCTTTTGCTCACTGGTTGCAACAAAAGAGAGAGAGAACCCTGTCT
The DNA here is from genome assembly GCF_014108415.1 of Molossus molossus. NCBI lineage: Eukaryota > Metazoa > Chordata > Mammalia > Chiroptera > Molossidae > Molossus > Molossus molossus. Next base: position 21,442,923 of record NW_023425366.1, on the reverse strand, counting down.
GTGTGCTCAGTTGATTGGAGCGTCTTTCTGTGCACCAAAAGTTTGCAGGTTTAATTCCTGGTCAGGGCACATATCTAGGTGGCGGTTGGAGCATGTAAGGGGCAACCAATCAATGTTTCTCTCCCACATCAATGTTTATGTCTCTCTGTCTCTCTTTGTCTCTCTCTCTATTTCTCTCAGAGAGAAAGAGATCTTTTATGAAGAGGTTGAGCAGGGTATACTGAGTCTGCCTTCAGTAAAGTTGGGGGAGAGAACAAATCACTGATATTGAAATATATCCTTTTCCTCATTATAACTCCTACATACGAATGGTTGAAATTTGCTTTTAGATTTGTTGCCATTCCATTTACAAGAACATATTGCTATGAGGTGAATGCAATCCTGTACTTACAGGTTTCCGTTAAGGTGAGATTGTGTGTGTGTCATTCCTACATAAGCCCAAAGTTATTTTTTCTCTACAAGTTTATGCAAGCATTGTTTATAAGATGATTACATCATAAAATATGTTCGTATTGATTATATTCATACTTGACATTGATTATTTTAGTGTCAAGGGATGAAATCTAATAGTATTATTTACTATTAAAAATTACTTCTTTTATAAATTTGATGTTATTGATATTTTAGTAACTTGCATTTGCTTTCTGATTGCAGATTCCATTTATTGGTTATTTAAGTGATAATGTGTAATTAGTTAAGCACGATTTCTTAATAAATTTGTAAGAGGATGAGCTTTGAATCAAGCACTTGATATTTTTTCTTTACCCCAGTTGTATATGTATTAACACAGTTTTGAAGTGTTATCAGAAGGACTAAATTGTTATCTAATATATTCATATATTAATGATGTGTTAATATTGAGTTTATCATTTGCATATAATGAATAAAGTCCTGTTATTACAGAGTAACCAAAATAAGTTATTTTAACGTTGTTCTACAAAAATACAGTAGTTATCAGTTATGTTTTGGCAGATAAAGATCGTATGTACTGTTTGCTTATGCAACTACCCAAATGTTAACCAGAGCTATTTTCAATTCTTTTAATCTGGGTTCATTTGCATAAAGCGTGCTACTTGGAGATGAGCCAATTTTAGATATTCAGCTGCTAGGATTGGCTTAAAAACTGTAACATTTGGAGAGGATCACAAAATGTTTTAGTTTGAAAACTGGATAATTTTTGGTAATTCTGTTGGTTATATTCTTATTTAAGTATATTTTATGCATTTTTAATATCAAACTTTGAGTTTATATGATCTACAGTTATCACTGAGTAAAAGGAAAATACTCCCCACATACAGTTTTCATAAAATATTTTTATCAATTGTCATTAAAAATATAGCTAAATATGTAGGTTCCAACCAGGTGCATATCTCTAAATATATAACTAGATGATTAATCTCAGTTTAACATCTCTATGACAAAGTCACATTTTCTCCTATATTTGTGTTCAAATTTTAATTACCTTTCCTGAATAAACTAAATCAGAGAACAGCAAAATGTTTGTAATATATATTTCACTCATTTGGATATAGTCTAAATATTTCAATAAAATAATAGCAATGCATTTGCATGACATTTATAACCTTTTCATCTTTCTTCCCACTCCATGTAATCTTAATCCATTTATTTGGTAAAGATAAACACCTCACATATGATGATTAACACTAAGCAGAACTCTACATTCAAAACATGTTTAGTTATATAATAAATAAAAACTCAGAGGGTTAACAATAACAACAAAAAAGAGTGCAGCAGGTAATTACATTGGGAACAGTCAACCTGCAAGCCTAAATCTAAACAATTTTATAGGAACAAATAGAAAAATGTTCTCTTCTGCTTGCAACTTTTCACTAGTTTATTTACCCAATCAATAGTAGAATAAGTATTCTTATCTCTTAATTAATGTAATATTATTATAAATATTCCATAATAAAATGGATTGAACATACTGATGTTTATTTTATTATCTTAAAAACTGTACATTTCATATTTTCTTGATTCTTTTTGTATTCAAAATCTAATAAGAGGTCATTATAAAACATAGTACTTATCTTTGAAATGCAAAAAAAAAAAACAAACCCAAATCTGTCTATTCCACAAGCACCTTATTTTTACATTCACATTACACCCCTTTTTGATATCTCAGCACTAGAACATAAGGCTTTCAACTGCAGAAAACTTTGAAAAAGAAATTGCATCTCTTGTTAAAGACTTTAACAGGGTAAACTTTAACTTTTTCTGTTAATGAGCATGTAAATACTTTCCTTTGAAAAATAACGCTGACTAAATTATCATAATATTAAAACATGAAGCAGTTTTAATTAGTGCTACTTTAAAATAATTGCACATAGTTAAATTTATAAGAAACCAAAAATAAGGTGGTCACATTTTAAGTGAAACATTTATGACTATCCTAGTGACACACACCAATTTTCCTAGCATGGCATTGCATGTCAGTGTCTGACAGACAATGATTACTTACTCCTATTACAATATTAAACTTAAAAGGATTGCCTTAAAAACATCAGAGTCAGGGCACCAGATTGCTTTGGGACAGGAGGTAAGCAAGGGACCAGAAAAATGACAGACTCTGATTAGTCTGACAGGGCAGCAGGCCTGACTGATACTTATTCTTGGCTTCATCATCCTGAAATACAGTTGTCAGAATACAGAATTATCTGCCAAATTTTATTATGTTGGCAAGCTCGTTCTATTGTTCAACTCTTAATCTGCTAAGAGAAGTTAAGGTAGGGAAAAAGTTTGATAAAATGAAACAGCTCTAACATTAAACTCTCACTAGTCTCTTCTTTCTTTCTCTCTTTCTCTTTTCCTTCCTTCCTTCCTTCCTTCCTTCCTTCCTTCCTTCCTTCCTTCCTTCCTTCCTTCCTTCCTTTCTTCTTTCTTTAGGTCAGATGATGCAACCATGAATATTGAGGATAAAACTGCACTTTATCAAAGCAAATCAATTTAGTAAATTCATTACCCAAGTACTAATTTTAGGTAAAAATATAATTTGACCATTACTTTACTAATATATTCATAAGTTAATTGTGTACTATTAAATACATACACTGTGTCAGAAATTTTAATGTAGTTATACTTCCTGCCTTTTGGAAATTTTGAATTTTTCAGGAAAAGTTGACCTGTAAATATGTAAAGTAAATGATAGCAAAAATGCAGTATGTGGAACTAGATTCCTGAGCCTGCAATACAAAAGCCATGAATATTGAAAATAGGTAGGGAGTAGCAGGTGGAGTCAATAACATAATGAGTCTTATAATCTGAGAAGCAGAAAAACAATTATTCATTAATGTAATCTGAAAATTTCTAGAGAATTCTCAGAAAATATTAACATAATGTGCTTATTTAGTTTTATATAATTGCAAAACATGCAGGCACAAATATCCAGAAAAGACTTGGAAATCTATATATTTGAAGCCTCATTTTGTGAAGAGTTGTGAAGAATGTTATGATACATAGACACTCAGGTGATACATAAATCCCATGGAAATCCTTTATATAGTTGGTGATAATATTTACAATCTTAGAAGTTTCCCCAGCCAACTGAGTTGTTCCTAGACCTGTAAGTTGCTGGTAAAAAGCACAATATCACCAAAAAAAATTAAAAAAAAAAAAAAGCAGTAATGAAACCTATATATTTTTATTAACCAATGTCACCCCATAAATTTAATAGCAAATTAAAATATAAATTTAAAAATAAATTTTAAAAAGCACTAGTTTTATAACTGAAAAATTAGCCAAGGAACTTGGAGGCCACTAAGATGTTCTTGTATAGGCGAATGGGTAGATAAACTGTGGTGCATCCACACATTGGGCTATCAAGCTGTGGAAAGACATGGAGGAAACTTTAATGCATATTGCTAAATGGAAGAAGCCAATCTAAAAAATGCTACATTAGTGTGGTTCTAGCTAAATGAAATTGGAAAAGTCAAAACCATGGAGACATAAAATTATCATTTGTTGCCTGGAGTTCGTAGGAATGGAGCGACGGGTAGGTATGAATTAATAGGGGAGCGGGGCTTTTTAGGGTTCCAACTTATTCTGTGTAATACTGCAATGGTGAGTGTATGTCATTGTACATTTGTTAAACCCGTAAAATATACAGCATAAAGAGGAGAGTCTAATATTAACTGTGGATTTTACTTAATAATAATGTATTAATATTAGCTCATCAATTGCAACAAATATACCACACTAATGCAAGAAGTTAATAGTAGGAAAAGTGTGTGTGTGTGTGTGTGGGGGGGGGAGTATATGAAGACTCTATACTCACTATCCCATATTTATTTTAACCCAAAACTACCCTAAAAAAAGAATTGATTATTTTTTTAAAAAAATAGGCCAAGGAATAAGGGAGTTTTGAGAAGTAGAGAGTGGGAATGTTTTCCTTAACTTAACAAATATTCATTGAATGGTGTCTGTGTACCACACACCATGTGATTACTGAATTAAAACTTAGTGATTTCTCGGCTGCAGTTTGTCCCCAGCCCTGGTCGGTTGTGCGGGTGGCAGCCACTCGATGTGTCCCTTTCACATCGATGTTTCTCGCTCTCTCTCTGTCCCTCTCTCTCCCTCCCACTCTACCTGAACAAAAAATGGAAAAATGTCCTCGGGTGAGGATAAAAAAACAAACAAACAAACAAACAAACAAAAAAAACAGTGATTTCTCAAAGCTTATATTCAATTGTTGAGATTAAATCCAGTGTAAAATTCCAAATAAGATGTTGTAATTAGCAATATCTAGATATTTCTTCTTGCACTTTAAAGACCCCGTGGTCCTCTTCTTTAACACTGATTGTGTTGGTGATCACTTATTTAATATTGGCATTCTTCACTAGAATGTAGTCTCCATGATGACAGGAACAGCATCATATAGATATCATAGATACATACACATATGTGTAACATTTAATACATTTTGATACATTTACAATGTATGTGATATATACATATGACATATTTAATATAGCTACAGAATTTTCAAAAGAGTGATGACAAAGTTTAAACTAAGGACAAATACTGTATTATCTCACTAACATGTAGAATCTAATGAACAAAATAAACTGATGAACAACATAGAACCAGAGGCACGGATACATGGAACAGACTGACAGTTGTCAGAGGGGTCGGGATACAAGAAAGTGAAGAGATTAGCTAAAGAACATATGTGCATAGCCCATGGACACAGACAATAGTGTGGTGAAGGCCAGGGAGGAGGAGGCGGAAGAGGGTGGGTGGAGGTAGATAAAGGGGGGGGGATGAGAAACATCTGTAATAGTGTCAAAAATTTAAAAAAGTTTGAGTCTACATGTAATAGCTACACTAACCAACAACTTACTAGGTTAAGCCTCCTCAGAGCAGGCTTGGAATGAGTGGCAGATGTGGAGAATTGAGCTTCTGCAACAATAGGGTTTTTGCTTAGGTATATGGTACTCTGAGTTAGTCACTTCCAGAGATGAGCAGCATTGTTTGTTTTCCCTGGTATGACAGATAATACAATACAATTCTGTGTCATCTATGTGAAACATTTAGTAAATAATCTACTATCTCCCCCCCGCCACACACACACACACACACACACACACACACACACACAGCCTAAATCACCACACAGCTCCACAATGTTCTAGGCACTGGTCATACTACGGTGACTTCAACACCTTCTGACTCATAGGAAGCTTATATTTTAATTTTCTGGATAAAAAAAATCAAAGCACACAGGCAATAAATACATAACCATTCAGCTGGTACTAAATACTATGAAGAAAAAAAAATGTGTGAAGTTTCTCTGTTCCAGTAAGGGCCACAGCAATCAGCATCTCCCCCACACAGGTGTTCCTAGAACACACCCCCCCTTGCCTAAAGAGGAGAAGTCTAATCTCTTTCTGTTGAATCTGAACTGGCCACATTGTTTCAATCCAACAGAATGTGATGACATGTGACTTCACGTGTCATGAAGCTCCTGCTGGTCTCTCTGGGAACACTTGCTCTCAGTTCACTCTGCCATGGGACATTCCTTCTCACAGCCCAGCTACAGTTCAGTGAGGCTCAGGACAAGGAACGGCCACACATCTCCAGTGCTATCTGAGCTGAATGCAGTAGGCTTTGAGCCCTCAAGTCCAGATACCAAACACCAGATAAAAGAATAAGGAAGGCTCCGGGAGATTCGAACGCCTATCTTTCAAAGCCTTCCTAGCTGAGGTCTCAGACACTGTAAAACAGAAACCACCTCCCCTTCATATACTCTGTTCTACCTCCTGAGCCACAGAGAAAAAATCGATTGTTTTCACTACACAAAACTAGAAAAAAGAAAAACACACACACACAAATAAACATGAATTTCAAATGACAGTATAAAACAAACTGTCAAAAATTCATATTTTGCAAAATCAAAACCACTAGATCAGAAATATTCACAAGCAGAGAAAAATCAAACCCAAAACTCTTATGAAGCTCAGGCAGACACATGACATCACAGGATGATTATAAAGTAAAAATGAGGCAATTCAATTTTTAATTTTTTCAGGTAACACCATGTTGTTTTCCATAGTGGCTGCACCAGTCTGCATTCCCACCAGCAGTGTACTAGAGGCCCCTTTTCTCCACACCCTTGCCGACCCAGTGATTCCACTTCTAGGAATATACCCTAAGAAGCTGAAACACCAATCATAAAGAACATATGTACCCCCACATTCACAGCAGCACTATTTACAATAGCTAAGATCTGGAAATAGCCCCAGTATCCATCAGTAGACAAATGGATAAAAAAGCTGTGGTACATATACACAATGGAGTTCTATGCAGCTGTAAGAAAGAAAGATCTCTTATCCTTTGAGACGACATGGAAGGACCTGAAAAGTATTATCCTAAGCAAAACAAGCCAAGCAGAGAAAGACAAATGACACATGATCTCACTTATTTGTAGAACATAATGAACATAACAGTCTGGGGAACAGGGTAGACCCAGAGAAGTGGAAGTAGGATACAGACTGACAACCCTCAGAAGAGGGGGTGGTGGGGGAGGGAAGAGATAAACCACAGAACTTATATGCATGTACGCATAAGCAATGGACACGGATAACAAAGCCAGGGACGGGGTGGGGGGGATGAGGAGGAGGGTGTCAATGGAGAAAAAAAGGAGAAACATCTGTAACAAAAAAAAAAAAAAGTAAAAATGAGGAAGTTGTTTAACCTTTATGACTGGTTATATTATAATGGGGGTTTCCAGACACTATGTGATTGGTTAAAACTGATTGTTTTATACCACTTCTAGGAACTTACATTTCTTTTATGATTATCAGGGACATTTACAAGAAATAACTTAAGACAAGTTTTGCTTATGTTCATTAACTCAATAGATGTAGTTCTGTTTACATGGCTTAAATGGTTCTGCCTACTCAGGGAATTATCAAGTCTGGTCTTCATTTTGCATTTAATTTTAAGTGATCATACTTATATTTGGAAAATATATACAACATAAAGAATCTGTGTTATTATTCTTATATATATGATTACCTAACATTACCTGTAATGGCTTAGAAACAAAGACAACATGACGGGTGATTTGGGACAGCAGCATGCAATTTTCTCCAACGCAAATGCCTAGATGTCATCCTGGATAACTCCAAATAAAAATAGAAAATCTAGTGCACAGCATTAATATGTACTTAGATGATGCATCTCCAACAACCAACTTTCAGAATCAAATAGTGCACTATTTGATCATCAAAAAATATTCCAGTCTAGAAGTCTGCAGTTGAAGCACCTTAGACTAATCTCATCTTGTAAACTTTTTTACTCAGTTGCTCCTGCCACATCTATCTGTTCCTAAAGTTACAGAAAATTTCAGACCTGGACTCTTCTATTCTTTCTGTGTTTACTGGTGTCTTTCTGTCTTCTCTTGATAACATGAACTCTGGAGTCACACTGCCCGAGTACAAATACTAATCTCCCAATTATCCTATGGAACAACTTCTCTGCACATTGGCTTTCACATCTGCCAATAGTAATTGCAATAGTACATAATTATGAGGGTCATTGTAAGGAATAAATAGGCTGAGTACATGAGCACTCTGCAACTGAAAGCTCATTTTACAAACCATCTGTGGTTTATAACACTCTTGGTTTAACACTTAGAAAGTACAGGTTTAACCGAATTAAAATTAGCCCATATCCTTCAGTAGAATACAAGTTATTTGATGAAGAGACACTAACTTTTATCTCTGCATCCATTGGGGGGCCATCTTTTTTGGCCACATATGTAGTCAATAACTATATTGAATGGATCTATTGCCAATTTATAGCTAAGTCCATCCTCTATGGGCTTATTTTTATCTAGCTGTCTTCTCCCAAGATACTGCTGCAAGTGTGATAATGGCTAAGCCATTTAAATATGCCTGACATCCCAGTATGTCTCAGGATTAAACTTAATGATGTCTAGAGAACTTCCACAGAGGCTTATGTGTAGGCGTCAGTCCCTTCATTAGGTTGTAAATCTCTGTATTGAAGAAACTGTACTTTATTCACTCCTATATACTTCACAGTGCCCTAGCAGGGTACCCTGAATTTAATAAGCTCTCAATACATATTGAGTGGAACTGAGTTATCCAGTTCAGATGTCACTTCTTAGTCAAGACTTCCCTTGGTCTTTCATGCAGAACTGATTATTCCCCATGCTGTACTAAGAAATGACTTTGACTGTGAGGTGGCCTTTTAAATGTGAAATCTCCCTATCTACACATAAAAGTGGACATATGACCTGACTGATCAAACTACAGCTCCGTTCCATGGACACACAGATTCAGTAATTAGTCCAGAACAGCCATTTGACCCAAGCCAGGCCTTTTGAAGCCCTTCACAGAAAAGGAAATTAAATAAATGTTCAATAAATGTTTATTGAATAGATTTTCCAAAGTGGAATAAAAATGAGGCCAAAAGAGTGCAATTTATACAAGAATATACAGTTGGTAACTGGCACGTTGAAATTATACTAAAGTTAATTTAAAAATAAATGTTTTCTGCATAGCATGCTTCTTTTAGATTTACCTACTTATCCAGAATTGTTACTAAAGCTATAATATATTCTTAGATTCACATGTCACTCCTTTCTTTCTCCATTCTTTGTATGTATGCTGTCTAAAGTAATATTTGAGGATATTGTCTGGATGTAATGATTTTCCACGGAGTGTTCTGTAGGGTCTGAATAGACTGGGCTCTCAAGGTTGACATTTGTGAGTGAGGCTGTGCAGTATGATAAGTAAATTTAGCAAATACAGTCATGGTAGATCAACTCTTATTTCACAGACAGAGCTTCTTCAGGGCCAAAAAAAAAAAAAAAATCCTAGAAAAAAGAAACATGTTATCGTTACATTTTATAGTGCAAACATTCATAAACTATCCTTCAATATTAATCAAATAACAATATAAAACTAAGATAATTAGCATCTTTGAAGAGATACTTAAAAATTGGTTAAGACAGCACATTTGAAACTCAGATATGTAAACAGGAGTCCTGAGTTTCTCTGTTTCTAGATTGTGTGACCTTGAGAAAATTACTAAACATTTCGCATCTTTTGACTTCATGTGTGTAGTACACCAATGTCACAACGTGTTTACCATGATTATATAAGATATGCACTTTGGGAGCAGACCTGTCATCATTAAACCTATAATTGCTTGGATCCCCTCAGGATTCTTGGTCACATTTCCAATAGTCAGTACCACCTTACTACCTGTGGTATATCCTTGGTTTGCTAGAACCCATCCTATATCTCTCCAGACAGGACAGAGGTGACTGGGAAATAATGTCGCTGCAGAGGACAGATCTTCAGCAATGCCTACTATTCCCACTTGAATTCCTCTTGGCCACAGTACATCTAAGGCAAGAATTCTGCATCGTTTCCCAAAGTGGTGCTGAAGGATTACTCCATGGAGCTGCCTACATAATGTATTCCTGTTGGCTGCATTCCCTTCTCTATACCTTCCCTCTCACCTGCCAGTGTATAGTGACCTCGTCCAAATAAACTCTGTCTCAACTTCTGCTTCTAGGGATAAGTGGACCAATACAGCAAATAAAGCTACAGAAATAAAGTGGACACACAAGTATCTTGCAACAATCTGCCACCTTTCCTTCACACAACATACTCATTCTTTTAAATGTTGACTTGTATTATTACTAATTTTATGATTCGGGGCAAATCATCCATTTTTACTGAGTGGATACCTCATCTGTAAGCTAAAGCTATACATGTTTAATACTTCAGAAAAAAATGTATAAAACCTGAGAAAAGTAATATAAATTTCTATTTGGTGTTCTACAAAATTATTACAAAATGGAAGAAATCTAAGAGTACAGGTGTCAGCATGATAGAAAGATAAGAATATCTTTAATATTTGTACAGTAAATCTGAAATTTTTTTACCATCATCTATTGATTATTCTTTTTATTGCGTTATTCATTTTAGTCAAGTGTTGCCAAACGCTGAATCACATCTATGGGACACCTGGTGCACCACTGGCAAAGCACCAAATTCAGAATAGCCAAAGGAAAGTCTGAAAGCCAGAACAGGAAGATGTCCCCATGCAGATAGATGTCTAGATGTGGCTCCTCTCTGTTTCTGGAATTATTTCTTCTGGCCTATCTTTCTAATTTTATTTAGTCAGTGTCCTGTGTATTTTTACCTTGACTGTTAGAGAATTGTCTCATTTGGCAAATGAGTATTGAGCATCTGCAACATCTGAAAAAGTGTGCTAAGCTTTGATGAAACAAAGATAATTGATACATGGCGACAACTTCTGGATAATCTAATGTTTGTATGTCTACACTATTCCCAACCTGAAATTTAATTGATTACACTATTCGTGGTTTTCTTGGTGATGTCACATTATTTTAAGTTTGATTATGGCTGTAAATGAAATCCCTGATCCCAAAACTTACTCTTGTGCTTTCTATTAGTTGTCTATGGTGTCATATTATTAACTATACACACACACATACACACACACACACACACACACACACACATAGATATGTCATGAGAAAAAAAACTAAACACTTTTAAGGTGACTTGAACGATGAGATCATTTAATCACTGGAAACTTTTCTGTTTTTGCCTAATGATTTATTCACAAATTTAATATATATGAGGAGTTGTTGATTTTTATCACATAAAGAAATAAGTGTACCATGAACATAAATGTTCTCAGCATAACAACAGTATGCAAACAATCAGCCTAAAATTTGTATTTTTTTCCTCTCAAAAATGTACTTTGTTCACATTTCCAGAATATAAATGATTTAAATAGACTAAAACTTCACTGGAGATAATAGTATTTGCATAGCTTACCTTCACATGTCCTTGCAAAATTCTCCTCTTTGAGGAAAATTTCCAGCCTGAGAAATTTTTTTGGATTTTTGATAATCATAATTAATATAGTTGAATGACAAGAATGCTGGGGGTTATACAGTAAAATGTTACATAAGAAGAAAATAATATAAGAACTAGAACTGGCTGTGTTTATAGAAAAATGATTTAGGTCTTTATTATTTATTTGAACTTGCCAGAAGTCTTTGTAAAATATAAGAAAAATTTATGCTTCATACAACTCAAAATTGGAATTAAATGGACTGGATCTACATAATAAAGATTCTCTATTAAAAGAAAAACACTGTAAGATATTTAGCCTGAAAAGTGGTAGCTATGTTATTATTGTTTCTGAAATAGAAAAGTTAAGCAACTGGAAAAATATGCATTACACAATTAAATCTACCAAAAGGAGCATATGATAGGATTCTATAAAATTTTTATGCATATAGATCAATGGAAATTAAATATTGGCTATTTCATATGGTTCAAACTAAGCACCAGTAAATGTGTGGTGACGGCATAAATCAGTGAACGAGCAAATGGTAGTAGTTACATAGGACCTATCCAGATCCAAAAATCATCTAGGTACAGGAGAGTGATTTTTAAGGGATTGTGGAGTGATACATTGGTCCAAGTGATATAGAGGATCAATGGCCAAACACTAGGGGAAATATTATCTCTATTTTACAGAACTTGGATTAATTGATAATTTTCTTTCATAAGGCGATGAATGGAAATTTTCAATGAATCAGTCAGAAAAAAGTTTTTAACAAAATCATGTATAAGTTAAGATAATAACAACTTTAATGAAAACTGTCAACATTTCAAAAACCTATCATGATAGAGGTTTTTTTTTCTCTCATTTCCGTAAACATAAAACTCCTTTAATTTTGTGGCTCCAACATCTTCAACACACAGCTTTCAGTCACCTTGTGCTCTTGGTCAAAGCAACAGAAGGAGAAAGAACATGGAATTCTGCCAACCTAAGGGGTCCCATGCACCTCCCCAACTCTCATTCCACGAAATTCAACTCAACACACAACCAGATCAAATTTGAGGGGACCCCAGGACATGTAGTTTAACTTGTGTGCAAAGAACAGTAATCTTTACCATATTCTTTATTTCCTACTAGATTGTCATTAGTAATAAGCATGCTCTGTTGGCGGGGACTTTATCTCTTAAAATATTCTTATACTGTCTTTTGTGGTCTTTGTGTGTATGTGTTGTGTGGAGGGGGAAAGAGCATTTAAAAATAATTTACATACAATAAAATTTATTATTTTTATTGTGCATTTCTATGAGTTTTGGCAAACACATATATTTATATATCCACAAACACAATCACAATATATCATTTGAATCAATTTAAAAAAAACTCTCTTGTGCTTCTTTGGACACAATCTCTTCGCCCATACCCACTTCTCCTCAACCATTGATCAGCTTTTTGTCCCTATAGTTCTGCTATTGCGAGAAAGTCATGGGAAGATAACCCTACAATATGTAGCATTTTATGTTTGACTCTTTTTACTTAGTATAAATCATCTGAAAGTTGTCCTCATATTATGTTCTTCAAAGTTGATTGTTTTATATTACTGAGTAGTATTCAAATGCATGAATCACCATCTGGCTACCCATATACCATTTGAAGGGACTGGCAATTATATTATAAACATCCAAGTCTAAGTTTTGCATGAACTTGAGTAGCCAGTACGATTGCCAGTTAATGCTAAGGCCATGTTTAACTCCATAAGAAATTGCCAAATGGTTTTTCAAAGTGATTCAGTATCTTCATATATAATAATTTAATGCAAAAGATGAAACACCCAAGGATATATCCTTTCTATTTACAAAATTGCTATTTCTTGAACCAACTTTGTTAAACATGCATATTATATACCCCCCCCCCAACATCACCACTTAGTTCTAATTTTGTTGTCTGATTTGGGGATTTAACTTTATTTTAAACCATATGTGTTCATTTGTGTGTGTTTTTTTATTCCAAATGTATGCAATACCCATATAGGAGAGAAAATGTATTTCCTAGGCAGTTTGAAACATTTTTGACAGATCAATCCCAATTTAAGTGCATATAAAATGACAGTCACAGAAGGGAACCAGCCTCATTAAAATTAATCATAGGACAAATGTTAGCATGTCAACTTAGACATTTGCCAAACATCCTAGAAACTACAAAGACATTCACAGTAGTAACACATTATCCCAGTAGGCAAATTCATGAGGCCTGATAATGGTGTCTCGCTAATCGAGGAATAAGGAAATTCTGTTACATTTACACCTGACTCTTATGCCTAATAATACTATGAGGGGAAAAAAATCAAACATGTTTGTGGAAATGATGTGGCATGGAGATAATAGTCTATTATCTAGATTCAGGTCTCTTTCTTTCATTGATTGATGGGTTGTTTGTTTTTTCTTTTCAGCTAAAGTTAAGAAAACTGGCAAACTTTCGTTTTTATTTTTTTTTCTTTATTGATTTTAGAAAGAGAGGAAGGGAAAGGGAGAGAGAGATAGAAACATTGATGAGAGAGAACATCGATTGGCCGCCTCCTGAATGCCCCTCACTGGGGATTGGGCCCACAATCTGGGCATGTGTCCTGACTGGGAATCAAACCTGCAACGTTTTGGTGCATGGGTCAATGCTCAACCACTGAGCCACACCAGCCAGACCTAAAACTGGCAGACTTACATACAGAATTACCTGTCACCACTTTAGCCATACAGCTTCCTGAAATTCTTCCTTCAAGCTCTCAACCAGACTCCTTTGTAATGGAAATCTCCTTTATTCTAGACCATTCCTTCCATATTGACTTGGCCTGTATCCCTACTTAAGTCAATGGCTCTGTTCCAATGCTACTTTGTCAGAAAAGTCTTCCATTTATACCAATAAATATAGGAAAACTTTCTTTAAAAAACAATCATCCATCTGTTTACAACACTGTATTTTACTTCCTAGTACTTCTCACATCCCAGCAAATATGACTGTATAAGTTTAGTTTGTTTGTGTATATATGTATTGTATAGCATGCCATCATATGTCTTTGCAAATTCATGATTTTGCGAGTTTATGAACATGCAATACTATGAACCACCACACAAGTTCATGCATTAAATACTGCCTTATTATTTATTTGCCAAAAGGGCCTCTTTTTTGAATTAATGGATAAATAAATAAGATAAATATGTAATATATTGATATAAATAATTCCCAGCAGTATACAAAATAAATTACACCAACAATTATGGCTACTTCATAGTTAAAACATAATTGCCCTTTTTCTGATATAACATCCGCTTGGCTCAAGGCAACCATTGAATGAAAAACTTTCATTAATGTTTCTATTTCAGTTATAGTTATTGAGTGTCCATACTATCTGCATAGTTCCAAAGGGTACAGTATTGAACTAAAAACTAACAGTTTAGTCAGATGAATAATTACATAGATGATTACAACACATTTTTTAATTTGCCAAGAAAGGAAACGTTCAAATTACTATAAAGGAGAAATGAAGATGTGATTTTATTTACTACCGAAGAGAAAACAGAGTAACAATTTTATGTTGACTTAGGACATAAATTGAAGTCAGGAAGAGGGTATATTAAATGCACTGCGGTGAGTACCATGTGTGGGACTACATTGAGGTTGTGGGCTGCAGTCTTTTGAGTGAGGGACATCCCAGCATCACAAGGAAGTAGGAAGTATCAGTTTTTGTGTAACAAGAGAAATAAACCCACATGCCAGGAGCTACTGAATCAATTAAATTAATTTGTACAAGCGCCCGGCTAGCTCAGTGGGTAGAGCATGAGACTCTTAAATTAATTTGCAAAGAGGATGTCTGTGTGTAGGTATAGAAACCATACTCACGATAGAAAAATAAAGACTGTAGAATGTTGTAGCACAGTGGAGTTTGAAAGAAATAATAAATTAGAAGTAATTTGTTTTAAAAATTCTGTCTTTGAGAGAACATTTTATAAATCTCATTTGCCAAAGAGAGAAGAAATCATGAGATGCAAACATCAAATATTGAAATATTATTTAACTTTTTCACAAAATGAAAAAATAGAGGTAATAACATTGCTTTAAAATACTATGTGCCCATCACCTAGTTTCAACAATTTTTAGCTCACAGTCAACTGTTTTCATTTATAGTTATTACAATGTCATCTATACCAGCAAGGAATTAATATGAAGCAAATCTCACAAAAGATGTTATTGACTCTGCGTATCTTTAGTATACACATATAGTTTTGTTTTAGAAATCAGACACTTGATGATTGGAAGTAAAACAAATACAGGGATCTTGCTGGTTTTGTAAACACATGTATAACTTGTTTATTCTTTTTCTATGGAAGAAATACAGTCCCTGTATTATAATTAAAAATTTCATGGAAGATCCCCAAATGAAGGATTGCACACTATTTTCATCCTGCTTAATACTTTATCATCATTTAAGGTTGAAGAAAATATTTAAGATACACTGAAATGAGGGATGAAATTTATTGAATGCGGTACATACTGTCTGGTTTTATAAAATCATACCTCTTAAGATATGTGAAAAGCACTTTTTTCCAGGTAAACTATGTATAGGCATACCCTTAAAGATTCCCCAAACTGACCTTATTATTATGAATTACATTCTATTTCTCAAAAAAGAGATATGTGTTAATAAGTGTGTTTGTAACTTCATTTTGTAGCATTAGGTTTCTTAATTCTGTGGGAACAACGTATTGTAATTGGAGGTACCAAAAAATTAGCTCATAAAGATATAAGCTGTAAAAGTATAAGCGTGCTGGAGGTAACCAATCTATGTCTCTCTTTCTCTCTCTCTCTTCCTCCCTCCCTCCTTTCCACTCTCTCTAAAAAAACACAAAAACTCATACGGGGTCTTAATCAGCAACCAGTATATGTGTGGAACAAAGATATAAATTACATAATATTTTTGGTATTATTAAGTTATTAGTATATCACTCAAGTGTCACTAAAATATATATGTATGAATAGAAATAACAAGTTCCATGAATTTAGAAAAATAACAAATATAAACATAAACAAATATTTTGGATGTCTGGTAATTCCTAAACACTGTACTAAGAAGTGGGGAATATAAACTAATTAGATCGATTTGCCTACTGCCCACAAGCACCTCACATTCTGCTTAAGGATATCCGATAATAAGCATTCTTCATATACTTTTTGATATTCACTTTCTTAATTTTAAGTTTACCTGACTCCACCCCGGGGATTTGAGACCTCAGGAATGTTGCAGACAGTGGCCCTGGGTGCTCTCTTGTGTTAACAGCACTTGCAGCTGTGGGTATCTACTGAGAAGTTAATTGTCCTTAATTTACTTTGGTGCTTCATCTGAAAACAGGAAAGCACCTCTTTAGAGAGAAAACCCTGCTGTTCTCTCTCTTCTTTTTGCTCTTGCTCTCAAACTCACTTTCTACCTCTAACTCTTTGATTATAGAATATGAATTTAGTCAAATATGGATTCAAATGTAGAAATGTTTCATTTATAAATTACTTATTTTTTAAAATGACATTGTTTAGCCTCAGACTTCTGATCTGCCAAAAGAGGGGAAATAATGCCTACTCCATAGGATTATTTACAAAATTATATGAGATGATATCTATAAAGGATATCGACAAGTAATGCAGCAAGTAATAGGATCCCAGATGATAGTTGAGTCCCCTTTCCTTTTTATGCAGCTAACTCATTGCTAGTTCTTTACTATTAGTTCATTTAAGAAAGAATTGTGCTGTAGTGGAAAAGTGTTACATGGAGGATAAAAGCAAAAAGATAAAAGAGAGATAAAAACAAATACTCTGAATGCCTACTATGTTCAAAGCACTATACTACGCTTTTCTGCTTGTAACTTTACCTATGACCTTGGACGACTAACCTTATGTAGCCTATGTTAAGTTTATTTGTTTTCAAAATGAGCAAGTTAATAGCAATTTTCATTTCTGCAAGGACATTCCACAAACACTACCTTTGCAAGATGTTATTATGGATAATTATTATCCATGGTTTAGTGACTTGGGAAATGATAGATTAAACCAAATTAAGCATTTTTTTTTCTCTCTTAGATTTGGATATATACAGATGGGTTATGATTATGGAATTTCCACTTATTAGCTACATAAACGTGGGTAATTTGCTTAACCCAAGTCTCATTTTGATTATCATTAAAATAGAAAAGAAGGAACCACAGAAGAGTGTTGTATAAAGGAAAGAATTAGGTAAAATCTCAATGTGCACATACTAGCTAGAATACATTAACTATTTTTAAAAGGTAGTTATTAGTGTTATTTATATTATTTTAATTAGTCCTCTACTCTTCAAAGGTATATACTATTAAAACAATTCATTTTCCCTCTGCCTTTCAGGAATAGATCAGGCAACTTTTAAAAAGAAGAACAAAGTCCTCAAAACATGTGAGACTTTTACTCCTTCAAGTTCTAAGTCTACAGGTAGTATCTCAGCAGGAGAAGTTATATAATCACCACATGAAGCCTGTAACCATTTCTTTTAAACATCAACCAGTCAGGAACTCATTTACTTAACTATACACAGGAGGATAGATAGCTAGTACTTTGCTAGCTCAAAATTGGTAAAGAAAACCAGTTAGCTTCTGATACCCAACTGTATTGCACAGTGCACTTTAATACATAAACAGCTAAATGAATGACTAATTATAGATGTGCTTATTTGTAATTTAAAATAAACACCTTTAAAATAAAATATGATGTGTAAAAACAAATGTATTAATAATTTTCATAGCTAATAACTACCAGATTAGACACTTTCAAAGGTCAATTAGTAAACATTTAAGCAAAGAGCATTACTAAAATGCATGCATACTTTTCACAATGACTTCATTGAAGGAAAACATATTTGCAAGTAAAAATACATAAATATATCCAAACATTTCAATAGCATCAGTTTTTATTTTCATATTACTTATAACTTCATAATTATATTACTTTCTAAGTGTTTTTAGGTCTTCCCCATAGCAGAATGATTCTTAACGAATATATTTGCTAGCATTGTGATCTTTAAAATATTAATGCTAGGCATGCCCAATGCAATCAGGAGCTTAAAGTATTTTGAGCAGTAGAATCATCACTAGAATAAATGCCCAGAAACCCAGATGCCTCACTTGAAGGGAAAAATGAATTTGAAATAATGAGTTATGGTATGTTTATTTGAAAAGCAGTTACATTAAATTTTTATATAATTATTAAAGTAGCATGGGAGGAGCTAAATACTTTGGAGTCAAGTGTATGTGATACTGGAAACCTTTAAAAACCTTCTGATCAACAAGTTTCCAGCTTAAAGTGACAGTGATGATATCTAACTTGAAAGACTGTTGTGAAAAAGTGTTATGCAAAACACCTGACATATAGCTAGTAAACCAAATATTTCTATTTGAACACCTCTATGAATGGTAAAGGCAGTTGTTGGCTGAGGGGAGCATAATATACCACCCCAAAATATACCACTTTAGAATATTGGTTATTTTGAATTAAAGTCACTTAAGAAATAGCCAGTGCAAGAAGGCATTCTGACCCTCCCTTGTTCCCCTTAAAGCAGTAAATAAATCTCCCAAGGGAACGGTACCCTCCCTATACCAGGAGAAAGCAAGACAGACATCCATATCACCAGACACAGAGAATTCAGGGCCAAGAAGGCTGTATAAATAAACCTATTACTAGTTTACTACCTTAAGCCCCAATCCCTTTGTCCTGTCAATTCTTCACAAATTTATTGTTTCTTTGTCTACACGGTATAAGAGCTGCCTACTTTGGTCACTTTTTTAAGTTTCATATTTCTATGAATTTTCATATATACAAAATTAAATTTATTTTTATCCTGTCAATCTGTCTTATGTCAACTTAAGTATTTGACAAGCCAAAGAACCTAAAGAGAAATGGGGAAAATGTTCTTCTACGTAATCATTGACCAGTGACCTCTAGGGCGGGGAAAAGGTCTGAAGGTCGAATAGGTCATCAGTGGCCAATGACTATTCAATCATGCCTATGTAATGAAGCCTCCATACAGCAACAATAATAACAACAAAGGATTGGGTTCAGAGACCTTCCAGGTGGGTGAACCAGAATGTATCCTCATGCAACTGTGCCAGACCCCAAACCCCATTGGAACAGAAGCTTATGTGCGCAGAAGCCATTTCATCTGGCTATTGATTTGTATCCTTTCATACCCTTTGTAATAAACTGGTAAATTTAGCAAGTAAAATGTTTTTATGGGGTCTATGAGCCACTCTAGCAAACTAATATAATTCAGGGAGAGATGTTTGGAATCTCTGAGGTATAGCTGGTTAGAAGCATAGGTGACAACCTGGACTTAAACCCAGAGTGAATTGTGGAGGGGGCAGTCTTCCAAGACTGAGCCCATAATCTGTGGGGTATGATGTCATTCTCCGGGTGATAGTGTCAGAATTGAGTTGAATTGTAGGACACTTAGCTGGTGTCCAAGTATGGCTTGACTATATGGAGGGAAAAGCCACAGCAGAACTGGTTTTAGAATCATAGCAGCTTTGTTTATCATTATCAAAACTTGGTAACAACCAAGTTGCCCTTCACTAGGTGAATGGAAATAAACTGTGGCACATTGAGACAATGAAATACCATTTGGCCCTAATAAGAAATGGGCTATTAAGCCATAAAAAGGCATGAATGAAACTTAAATACATATTGCTAAGTGAAAGAAGAGAATCTGCAAGGTTATAAACTATGATTCTAATTGTATGACATTCTAGAAAAAGAGAAAACTATGGACACAGTAAAATGATCAATGGTTTTGGGGGGGATGAATCAGCAGAGCACAGATAATTTCTAGGGCAGTAAAACTATCCTGCGTGATAGTGTAATGGTGGATATATGTCCTTATACATTTGTCAAAATCATAAAATTTAAAATACCCAGCGAAAACCTGAATTGAAGCTATGGGCTTTGGGTGATAATGATGCATCAATGTAGGTTCATTAATTGTGACAAATGTACGACTCTTGTGTGGGATGTTGGTAGTGTGGGAAGTTGTGTCTGTGTAAGGGCAAGGTTTATAAGGAAACTCCGAAACTCTCTGTACTCTCTGCCAATATTTTGCGAACCTAAAACTGCTCTGAAAAGGAAGGCCTATTTTTTAAAAATTAGTTGGTAGAATGTGGAGCTGTTCATTCATATAGATCTTTGCATTACAAATAATAATAATGAAAGTTGGTATATTTCATATTGTAACAGCAACTGGTATAATAGCATACTTTTAATTTTCAGTTCTAAAATTTTCATTGGTATCTATTTATATTTTCTTTTAAACTTTGTCATAGACTGTATATTGGCCCCCAAGATGTTCATCTCCTAATCTCCAGAATCTGAAAATATTATATTATGTGGATAAAGGGAATTTGTATTAGTGATTTAGTTAAGGATTTTGAGCTGTAGAGTTTTCTAGATGCTGTGTGTAGGTGCTAAATATACTCACCAATATCCTACTGCAGGGAAGTGGACAGAGATTTGACACAGTAGAGGAGGAGAGTGACCTGGGAAGCAGAGATTTGAGTGACATGGCTAAGAGCCAAGGAATCCCGGCAGCCTCTAGAAGGACTGGATTTCCTGTGGCAGTCAAAGGAACCAGCCCTCTTTACCACCTGACTTTATCCCAACAAACTGACTTCAGTTTTCTAATTTCTCAAGCTGTAAAATAATGAATTTGTAGTAAGTTACTGAATTTGTAGTAATTTGTTGCAGCAGCAATAGAAAGCAAATATAAATTTCTTAGCTCTTCTCTCGTTATTTCATCTTTCTCTTAAGTTTTTTTGAACATTTTTCCAGGTTATTTTATTTTTTCCATCACCATTTATCCCCTCTATGCCCTTTTCTACCTCCACCCCCCTCCCAAATTACCACACTGTTGTCCATGAATTTCCTCTCTCTCCTTTTTTTTTTTTTTACTGTATTCTTCCATGTCACCCCCCCCAAAGAACTGCCTATTGTCTATCTAAAACATTTTGTGTGTGTGTATATATATATATATATATATATATATATATATATATGAAATCTAAAATCTGGGTAACATGGAGTCACTATCTATTGACTGCTTTTTTTTCCTGATTATAAATAACAAGATATGTCTTTTCATATCTAGTATTTTTTGGTTTAAAACTAGACATTGTAAATATCTTGTCAATGACTCTATGATTTTATTTTCTTAGGGGTTGTTGGATTATTGATATACTAGGTAACGACCGTGAATGATCTCAAACTATAAAATTCTGTTTCTACAGAAGATTATATCTCTCCCCAGCTAATTTGACCTCTTTTTAGGCTTTTCTATTTTGGAGTCTCCCCTGTAATATCTCAGTTTACTAGTAAGTTAATGATTTGGACAAACTTCAAGATTTTTGGACTCTGTTGTTCTGTAGTTCTTTTGTTGTCTGGACCTCCCTATATTTCCAGGTCCTTTATAACAACCAAGAAAATATATTTAACATCTTAATCAAAATAGGTTCCCACTGCTACTTAGTTGTGTATGGGTTTCTATTTACTTTTGCAGCAGGCTACCAGGTCTCCCATTAACATGCAAAATCCAACTGTCAGCCAGGGATTAGAATAGAGTTTATGCTCACATTTTAGATTTCAAACTGTGGCTCTCTCATTTCCAGAAAGTTCCTTTTAAATCTCCAGTGTCTCACCGGCTCTAAACTAGAGCTAGTAAGAGTCTAATTTTCCATGTAGGGGAATCTGGGTTAGACCTTAGACAGAAACTCACAGCTCTTACATGATATACCTAGCAATCTTTCTTTACTCATTTTCTGGGTTCTTCAAATATGCTTTCAATATTTAAAAAAATTTTAATTGTCTTCTAGGAATGATGATGCATTCTCTCCATGCTCCATTACCAAATTTATGAGCGTATTTAATGAGGATGCTGACATAACTTTAAAATGCAGTCCAACTTTCAAGACTGATAAGATTATGATTTCCTTGATACTGAAATGTTAAATATGAAATTAGTCACTTTATGTATATAAGGATATGAACATATTTAACAATTAGTATTAACTACTAGCTGCTATCACATTAATAGATATGAGTTTTAATGTATTAGCTCATCTATTTTATGAAAAAATACTATGTTTATGGGAGAGACAGTAAATTGAGTAGAATATGAGCAACAAAAACAGTACCTAAAATCCTATTATTATTTTTACACCATTGCCAGGTAGATTTTGCAATTAATTTTTCAGACATTTAGACTTTCTTTATAAAAACAAAACAAAACAGTCACCAATAGTTAGGTTACGAAGTTCATTCCTCCCCAGGAACTTAATTTGGTGAGTGTCCCCAGACTCACTCCTTCACTCAATTATTTTCAGTCAAGAGTCATAATGGAATGATTTCCCACTGGCATCCAGATGCCATGATTATATTTATCTTCTTCGCATCTAACCACATAGCATGCTTTTTACTTTCTTATTGGTAATTGAAAAATTTTCAAGCTGTGACATACTAAATGCCCCCGGGAATAAAGAGATATTAGTAGTTCTAAAGCTGTATTTCACGGACCTCTGATGTTTACCACAATTAGTGTGGTTATATAATTCACATATTCTACTTATCAGCACAGAATATTACATATTTCAAAAATAATAAATTTCCCAAATTCAAACAATTATGCATCAATTTAGAAAAAGACATAAAGATACATCGAATCAATGTCTTTATACTCTAGGACTCAGAAATCTTTATTCATTTATTTATTTGTTTTTTTAATCCTCACCTAAGGATATATATATATATATTTTTTTTTTTTTTCATTGAATTTTAGATAGACTGGGAGGGAGGGAGAAAGAGAGCGGCAACCAAGGTACACGCCCTTGACTGGGAATCGAAACCATGACCTTTCGGTTTGCTCTAACCACTGAGTCAAACCAGCCAGTGCAGAACTCAGAAATCTCAAGTGAAAAAGATATGTTATTTAATGTAGCTGATAATAGAATATTGATAAATTTGGTCAATTGTGATTGGAGTCATATGAGTAGTAAGTGTATCTTTGATATTTATAATCACATATCAATGAAAAGTAGAGGAATTTTTTTTTAAAGATAAGGAAATAGATATCTTTTTATTATTATCCAAATAGACACATGTCCTCCCCCCCCCCCCCCCAATTACTGTTTAAGACTCAAAAGAAGATGAAATAAAAGAATTGTCTAATGTCTTTGGGGCTCAAGGTCTTTATTTAAAATGAAAATCAATAAGCTACTGCTTCTCTCCTTTCAATTTTAAACCCTTTCATTTTACTTTGTTTAGTTCATGAAACAGTATAAAACTTCAAACCCACAATGTAAAAAATATAAAAAGGGCTTGTTTTTAAAAGGTGTTTGCTCTCAACACTTTATACATGTGACTTCCGTTTTATACAAAATCCACTATAGGTTTAATATTTTTAAGTCTAGGTTTATGACACCTACTTTAATAGTTTTTACTGAACTAATTACATAATGGTAATTATGTAAATGCAATTACATATAGCACCTCTGCATTTAAAATATATTGGGAAATTTACCATTAAATAGTAATAACTCAATAAGCTGCTATCTGTAAATTGCAAAATGCTACATGTATTTAAACAGGATAAGGTTTGTTATTATAATTCTACTCATTTCAATACTGCTCTGCTATTTCTTTTTTAAATATTTTATCTAATAGTTCCAGTTCATAATCTAAGAATTTTAATATTGCTTAAAGATTCATATAAACCTCCCAAAGTCTCTCTTACTTCCTGTGTTTTCAGAATCGACCACTTTCAAACATATAGATATTTTAACGAGTATTTACCTATATATTTCTAAATATTTTTGTTCTCTTGAATCAATTTTACATGAAACATTTTTCTTACTATTATGGATTTAAGTCATAATGAGCCCACTGCTATTTCATTTTAGTTCAAATAATGAGCCCATTGCTATTTCATTCATATTAAATTATGAAGCACAAAAAAACTAATTAGAATCTCTGTCCATGTGTATGATCACGTGTGTGAGTGTGTGTGTGGTATATGTGTGTTTGCGTGTGTGTATCATGAGTGCTGAGCAAACACTGATGGTCTTTAATGTAAAGTATTTAGTTTTATCAGTTTCAGTGCAGGTTATATAAATCAATTTATAAGTGAGTAGGAAGTGATTTAAAGATAGAATTACATAGTTAAAATTTGGTTGAAGCTCTGGAGGAAGAGAAGGCAGCCTTATAATTTGGACTGTTTAGTTCAAGTGCACGTGGTGATAATTGCAATAAAGAACAGGAAGTCACTGTTGCAATTACAACTAATTCACACATCTATGTTATTAACTCTGTGCTCTAGATCATGATGTCACAAACGTTCTCAACAGTTATAAAATATAGCTATCCTTGACTATGTAGAGCATCAACATTATAAAGATAACTTCTACATCATTTCTTCTTTCCAAAATTTAGTACATTTTGAAGTTAAATCTTAATCCAGAAACTTACCAAAGAGAATCTGAGGAATGTAATTTATAATGTTATGAGAAGACAGCCAATGTACTGTATTTTACAAGGATAAAATTATACAGGTAAATGTTGCCATTGGAAAACCCAAGTTTCCATTACTAATTGGTCTTTTCTCTTGAGCAATTTAGATCATCCATACAAATACTCTCCAGTTTCCATCTTGGGAAGGTCAAGCTTTGTGTGAATAAGATAACTTGTTTCCCTACATTTCTTTATTCCTGTTTTCATCATGGCACATTTTCACTGTCATCCTCTGAGCCTTCAGTATTCCGGAGAATAAAATTCTTGCTTAGTAGAGGAGCTTTTCCTCACTTAATTGTGCAAGATTTTTTTTTTTTTTTAAATCTTCACTGGAGGACATTTTTGCATTCATCTTCAGATAGAGCGGGAGGGAGAGAGAGAGGAAGAGAGACAGAAACGTCGATGTGAGAGAGACACATTGACTAGTTGCCACCCACATGATCGCAGCTGGGGCCGAAGACCAAGTACAACCGAGGTATGTTACCTTAACTGGAACCAAACCCCGGTCTCTCTGGACCGCAGGCTGATGCTCTAACCGCTGAGGCAAACTGGCCAGGGCTAATTGTGCAAGATTTAAGTGTGAATATAAATATCAACTTTTATGCTCGTCTAAACTCTCTGTTTCTATCACCACACCCTCCTTATCTCTATTTTTTGTGATACATTATGCCTCCCATTCCTGAAACATCAGTCAGTCTGCGGTATAAACCGGTTTGCACACATGCAGGAGGTTTCAATTTACTGTCTCATTGTTATTTGTTCTTTCTCCCTCCCTTCATTTTTTATTGTCATAGAGTATGATTTGAGCAAACAAGTGTCTCTAATCTTCATCATACATAAAAAAAAATGTTTCATTTTCTTTTATGCTTTGTTAGTTTTAGTATGCTTTGAGTGAGGAAAGGCTGTATAAATGCTTTGCCACATTAAACTCAGAAATCTTTAAAGTTATCATCCTATGAAACTAGTGAGTAAATTAGTAGTACAGATGAAGAACATAAATTCGAGGTACTCCACATTCACTTGCAAAATCATTTGGGTTGTTTCTTTCACTCAGCAGAATTCAGAGCTCTATTGAATGAAGGGCACGTTGTTTTGAACAATTTAGTAGAATTTTTAATAAAATGTATTTAAAGATGTTATTGATATGCATCTGAAATGTCAGCAGTATTTTTATTTTTGACATGCTAACTTATATTAGTGTAAATGTTAGAGGTGAAATTATAGAAGCATATACATATATAATATTTTGCAAATATGCATATATTTGCCACAAATATTAAATTTCTGTTTTATTTTATAATGCAATCAATAGAAATTTTAAGTTTTTACAAAAATAATTTAACTTTATAACAAAATGGAAATTAACTGAGTAGAACAGAAACTTAAGATTTGATATCATTAAATTACATGTGAGTTTTATCATCAGCAGCATAGTATTTCAAATTTTATTTTGAGTTGATTGTTGCCACAAGAAATATTACTTTCTAATAAATATAAATATGATGGTCTTAAATTTATTTCTAAGTAACTACGGGGTAAAATTGGTAGCAATTTCTATTGAATCTCTACATAATTGCTGTATCCCTGGATTGTTTATAAACCAACAATTACTTTATTTTTTTCATAATTTCTCTCACCATTTGCTACTTATCCTTTACATTTGTGAAACAAATATCAATCAAAGACGTCAAGCATTTGAGTTCATTGGTAGAATCATAATATTACTTTTCTTTTGGATTGTGTTCCCCCTGAATGGCAAAGCTTACTTCTTTGGGGATGGTAGTGCTCCAGACTTTAGATATAAGTCGTTATTATGAAAAGAACACATACTATCCAATTATAATTTTCAAAAGATAATCTCAGAAAGAAGTATGTGTTAGTTTTCTTACGATCTTTCTGAAATATTTGATTCATTAATTTAAATGGTCTTTAATTAATTTAAATAATTCTAAATTTTATTATATATGCTCCAATTATCTTATTATGATTGATGGCCTTCTTTGAAATTTAAGCTGCTGTGACAAAGCTCAAAAATTATCATAAGATATATATTTTATACAGTAATATAAAAAGGAGACAAACAATATAATTTTTTTTTTTGAGCTAGTGAAACCAATGTGTTTAAGTAACTATTCTTTTCCAAAGTTTTTTTTAATGATTTTATATAGTTGGTAGAATTTGCAATTCAATTTAAAATTCAGAGTTTGCCATTTTACAAGTAGTCCATTTACCTCTTCCTAAAACTTTAATCATAGGGTTTAACTTTTAAAGAATATTGGATTACAAGTATCAAACTCATCCCCAAATCATTTTATTGCTTTATTGTTTCCCTTAGTTTAATTGAATTCTCTAGAGTTTAATTAGGTTTAAAGCATAGTGATTATAGAAGACCATGCGTGTTTAATGCACACATTCTCCCAAGTGGTCTCTACAAATTCCCCAATTTTATTTAGTGGTTATTCAATCACCTTACTAATTACTGGAAGAAAATAGCTCAAAGCACATTTCTTACTGATGCTTAGTACTATCATCCTATTATAGAAAGTACAGCATAATTAACCTAAGAAGTTAGTAAAGCTTACAATATAATTATTATTCTTGTTTTTTAAGAAATACAATAATTTCCTAGTTATTTTGTACTTGAATTTTTGTCCAACTGTAAAATCAGTTTAATTGTTAATATGTCTTCTGAAAGTCAAACCAAATAAATGAATTGAAATAATATAAGTGGTTTAAATAGTTCAAATTACTTTATGAAAAATCTACATCTAGTGATATTTTTATTTTTCATATTTCAAATATATTTATGTTACTTCTTGATTTTTTTTTTCTCAAATAAAATTACATTGGAGAGTGGCATTGGTCTGGATATATTCATTAAGTAAAACCACCAAATTCAAATAAATTTTAATTTTTTCACAGATCAGTTTTTACCATATTTTTATATGGTCAAATACTTGTTTACTTGTCTTGCCTTTTTTTTTTATCCCCACCCGAGGACATTTTTGCATTTATCTTCAGATAAAGAAGGAGGGAGAGAGGGAGGAAGAGAGAGAGAGAAACATTGATGTGAGAGAGACACATCGAGTGTCTGCCACCCACACGACCCCAAATGTGGAGGGAACAAACTGTAACCTAGGTACGTGACCTTAGCGGGAACCGAACCTGGGACTCTCTGATTCGTGGGCCGACGCTCTTACCACTGAACCAAACTAGTCAGGGCTGTTTTGCCTTTTTTTTTTTTAAAAAAAAAGCAGTTGTAAATCAGAAGTATTAATACAATTTATAATTAAATTTTTTGTCAGACTGATTATTATATTTAAAAATAATAAAAGTGTAGATAGTGGTATTAAATATGGTTTTAAAAATCAATTCAGATTGATAAAATATAAATAAAAACTTGAATAAAAATATATATACAAGAAAAAAGTACATGCTTTGATTTTTGGAATTTTTGTCATTCCAATAAAATACTGTCTTCCCACCCTGACCAGGGCACTTGGCTGGCTGGAGTGCTCTCCTGTACATACCTAGATTCAGGTTTTATTGGGGAGTGCAGGAGAGGCAGAGACTGATGTTTCTCTCTCACATTCATGTTTTTCTCTCCCTCTATAAAATCAATAAAAACATATCCTTGGGTGAGGATAAAAAAAAAAAACAATAAAAAAAAACAACTGTCTTCTGTCTTTTCTTCCCCCTCCATTTTTACTTTTTTGCAATTCATGTTTGATAATATAATAAGGTATGGGTTTCCAAAACTACATGTATAATTCAATATTCATTATCATAGTTTTGTAGTTGTATAGTCTAGAGAATACATAGATAATTTTTTTTTTTTTTATCTTTCTTTGTGGCTTAATAACAAGATTTAATAGGTAGATGTCATTTGAGAGTTAGAAAGTACCTATTTTCAAATTGAGTACAGAAGTATATGATATACCATAGAGCATATTTATATTTGTTCAAAATTTACATAAAGCCCTGGCCAGTTTAGCTCAGCAGTTGGAGCATTGGCCTGCGGACCAGAGAGTCCCGGATTCGGTTCCCGCTAAGGGTACATACCAAAAAAACAAAAACTTACATAAAGGTTGAGGCAAATGTAGGTTTACAGTTCTGAGTACACAAAATACAGATGTTATTCTTGTATTCTTTTTTATTACTTATTTGACAAAGGTGGCAAGAGCATACAGTAGAGTCAAGGCAGTCTCTTCAATAAATGGTGTTGGGAAAATTGGACAGCCACCTGCAAAAAAATGAAGCTAGAACACCAACTTACACCATACACGAGAATAAACTCAAAATGGATAAAAGACTCAAAATGTAACTCGTGAATCCATAAAAATTCTAGAAGAAAATGTAGGCAACAAAATTTCAGACATCATACGCAGCAGAATTTTCACCGATACAACACCTAAGGCAACAGAAACAAAGGAAAAAATGAACACATGGGACTACACCAAACTAAAAAGCTTCCGTGCAGCAAAAGAAACAACCATCAAAATAGAGAGGGATCCCACTATATGGGAGACCATAATCACCAATGATGCATCAGATAAGGGGTTAATTTACAAAATATATAGAGTGCTCATACCAAAAAAGGAAGACAAAAAAAAAAAAAAACAATTAAAAAATTGGCAGAAGACCTAAATAGACACCTCTCCAAAAAAGGACATACAAATAGCCAAGACACATATGAAGAAATGTTCAACATCACTAATCATCAGAGAGATGCAAATTAAAACAACTATGAGGTACCACCTCACAGCTGTCAGAATGCCACCATGAACAATTCATCAAACAACAAGTGCTGGCAAGGGTAGGGAGTAAAGGGGACTCTGGTACACTGCTGGTGGGAATGCAGACTGGTGCAGCCACTATAGAAAACACTGTGGTGTTACCTCAAAAAGTTAAAATTTGAACATCCCTTTGTCCCAGTGATCCGACTTCTAGAAATATACACTAAGAAACCTGAAACACCAATCAGAAAGAACATATGTACCCCTATGTTCATAAGAGCACTATTTATAATAGCTAAGATCTAGAAACAACCCAAGTGTCCATCAGTAGATGAGTGGATTAAAAAGCTGTGGTACATGTACACAATGGAATACTATGCAGCTGTAAGAAAGAAAGATCTCTTATTCTTTGAGATGACATGGAAGGACCTGAAGAGTATTATGCTAAGTGAAACAAGCCAAGCAGAGAAAGACATATATCACATGATCTCACTTATTTGTGGAATATAATGAACTAAACAAACTGCTGAACAAAATTAACCCAGAGATATGGAGGTGGGGTACAGACTTAGAAGCCTCAGAGGAGAGGGAGTTTGTGGGGGAAGAGATAAACCACAGATCTTACATGAAAGTATGCATGACCAATGAACATAGACAACAAAGCTAGGGATGGAACGGGGTGGGAAGGAGAGGAGGGTGTAAATGGGGAAAAAATGAGAAACATCTATAACCAAAACAAATTAATAAATAAAAATAATTTAATTTAAAAAGAAGAAAAGAAATACTAAAATATTTCCTGAAAGCACAAGGAAAAATATATGAGATGGGTATCTTAATCTATACATGAGTTAGGAGCATTGGAAAGGGTAAATACATAGGTAATGAGCAAAGCTATTTTATCTCATTGTTTACCTCTTTATAAAAAAATAAAGAGTCAAGGATAAAAAACTCTTACTTTAGAGTTCTACAAAATATATAATAGTTTCAGTGCTAATATAAAACAAAGAGATCTTAAGGGAGAAAAAAAAAGACAGTTTATCAACATGGTATCTCATTTATAGAAATACTAAAATATATACCATAATGAAAAGAAAATTGACCTCAGATGGTAGAAGTTGTATTTAAGATATATGATGGAAGAAAAAGGATAGATTTTGGTATACAGAAATATTCATTTATTGAAAACCTGTGAACAATTATTCTAGTAGAAAGCAAGTTTTTCACTGAGTCAGATATAGCAGTCAAGAGTACTCAATAAATCATGGAAATTTTTTCCCCTCATATCAATACGATTTATATAATGGTGAAACAAAAACATGCTTCTCCTTCATGCACCTTCTAGCCAGAAAAGATAGAAGAAATGCTCACAAACCAATATATACATAAAACGGAATCTGTTGATATGTGCTGTAGAGAAAATAGAGCCACGTAATGATTGTTAAAAGTAGCTGGCATAGGATGGTCAGGGGAAGCCTCTCTGAGGAAGCAGCATTTGGGTATCAATCAGAAGGAAGGGTTGGCTTAAGCTTTGATGAAATAAGATGAGCTTTTCTAACAAAAGAAATATTAAATGCAGAGGTCTTGAAGCATGAGCAGCGTAGCAAATAAAAAAATAGCAACAACAAAAAATGCAAGATGGTGGAGTGAAAGAAAGGGAGAGGTGAACAGGGTATAGTCAGGGTTGGGGACACAGAAAGGAGGGCAGCTCCAGGGCCTATTAATCGTAAAAAAGATGTTGAGCTTTACTTTGTTTGAAATGGGTAGTATTTAAATGCTTTTATCAGAGTTACTACAATCTGATTTATGTGAAAAGAAGCATTATGTTTTTTGCCAGTGATGACATCTGAATGCCTACCAGACTCTGGGACTGTCTCCGGCTATAGGAATGTAATCAGACAGGGTTGTGATGAGAGCTATTGTTGCCATGGCTGCCACCTGAGCGGTGCAGTCTGACAAAAATTCCACCTGGTACAGAGGCATCAGGAGTTGGGATGTGGGCCATATAGCTTCAATCTTCCTTTCCATCCACACTCCAGTCTCCTCTGAGGGTCTCCCACTAACCAAATCTAACTACAAGCCAGAGGACAAAGTTGTCAGAATGGTGAAGCCCATAAAAACAAGCTTTGCAGGGCACAGAATGGAGCAGCGAAGATGGATTGTGGATCTGGAAGAGCAAGTAGAGATTATCTAGCACAATTCTTGTTGACTATATGCTTATAACAGCAGAATCATGAACCATTAATAAATCATCATATTCCCAGCTCCAAAGACAATGCACAATAAATAGTTCATGTCAGACATCTCTGGTTTCTGTATTTGACACCATCCTCTTTCTGTTCATGTATCAATCCCTTGCTTTATTACTTGAGACACAGTATAAATAGATTTCTATTTGAAGTGTCTTTGACATCCCTCTCCTCCATCTATCCTCCTTCATATCACTCATGACCCTTCTAGGTGGAGATAGAGTAGATTTTTGTTCTGTTAGTACATACAGCCTCATACCTACCTGAATTTTATATGTATATCTTGACATGCTGTAAAATAAATCTTTAGGGAAATTTACTTTATAGCTTACTTCTGAACACTTTAAGTGAAAAAAAATTTTTTGATCTTTGTTCCAAGACCTAGTGTCATTAATTGAGTATCAGCTCAATCAATATTTAGTTAGTTATGCATGTATTAATGAATGAATGAACAAAAGGGTGTATGAATCTGGAAAAAAAGATAATATTTAAATATCTAAATACCTTTTATTTTCATATCCTACTTCTGACTCTACTTCTGACAGTCTTGTTATTTTCTTTAAGCGATTTTTTTAACAATCTAGTATATTCTAAAGATAATTCAACTCAATACTTCACCTGCAGAACAATTTTAAATTAAAATTTGCCTCCTCATTTGATATTCTTTTCTCTTTGTCATATTCTTTCCCATGTGATCATGAGGCTGCTTTTCGGGACTGTAGTATTATTGATTGTATTCATTCTACATAACCAGTATCCTCCCACATACGTGTGCCATTACCTGAGAAAAAGCCAAGTAACTAAAATAGGCAGTTACTTTTTACTCTAAACAAATCACCATATATAATGAGTAAAAGTGGAACTGAAATGACATGTTAGGATAAGACTGTAAAAAACATTTTGTCAAGCACTACCAATAAATAAAATAAATGAAGCACTTACATTATGAAAACCATTCGGACATATCTAGAATAATGCTACCAAGAGAATTACGTGTCACAAAGTTTATTCGTATTATTTACCCTCAGATACCAAACTGATCTCTTTAAAGAAAACAAACTTTATAGTCAATAAAATCAAATGTTTAGTTAGCCACTGAGGTTTTTATTATCCAAACACATGGATATGTCAATATTTGCAGTTGTTTAGAGCTAAGAGTTTAGAATTGAAATAAAATGTGGTGCTCTCACTAAAAGTTACTTTAACAACTATTTAAAAGTTAATGTAGAAGAGTATTGTTAAAAACAAACAAACAAACAAACAAACAAAAATAGCTTTTTTCCCTTGTGTTGAAAATCTTATTTTTAGGTTTTATTTTTATATTACAGTCTTCAAAAAACTGCGAGTAATGATTTCCATTGGGAAAAACTTAATGTAATGTGATAGCATAAATTAAGCATTGTTCTTTTGTAATTGAACCACATGACAGATTTGCTTCTGATCGGACACAGCCTCACATCTACCCTGAATCCTGAATGTTAGTGTCTATTCATAACAGGAGAAAGAAGGTTTACAGTTCCTGCCTCATAGAGTCGGTATTTAGATTAAACATAATGACAACTGCAGGGCCACAGGTAACAGAAATTGCTAATGTATGTGTACAGGCTATCGGGAAGCTGAGGGAGTTTATTTCCATGCCATGCCTGTCCTCAAAAATAACTACAGGGTTGAGGTAACGCTTCAACAAACAAGCGGCAATTGAATCTAACTCATCTTCTCAACCTCCACTCACTTGGAGAAGAGTGGTTGGGATTAGTAATTGAAATCAGATAAAAATGAAAGACTCTAGTACACTGTTGGTGGGAATGCAGACTGGTGCAGCCACTATGGAAAACAATATGGTGTCACCTCAAAAAATTAAAAATTGAACTCCCATTTGACCCAGTGATCCCACTTCTAGGAATATACCCTAAGAAGCCTGAAACACCAATCAGAAAGAATATATGTACCCCCATCTTTGTAGCAGCACTATTTACAATCGCTAAGATCTGGAAACAGCCCAAGTGCCCATCAGTAGACGAATGGATTAAAAAGCTGTGGTACATATACACAATGGAGTACTACGCAGCGGTAAGAAAGAAAGATCTCTTGTCCTTTGAGACTACATGGAGGGACCTGGAAAGTATCATCCTGAGTGAAACAAGCCAAGCAGAGAAAGACAAATTTCATATGATCTCACTGATTTCTGGAATATAATGAACATAACAGTTTGAGGACAATCCCCTAAGGAGTGGGGAGCTGAGAGAGGGATGAACAACAGAATTTATATGCATATAAGCATGAACAGTGGACATGGACAACAATCGGGGGAAGGGGCGGGGAGGGAAGGGGGAGGGGGGAACCACTGGGGGAAAAAAGGAGAATCATTTGTAACAAAAATTAATCAATAAAAAAAAATAAATAAATAAAAAAATAAAGACATTTTTAAAACAAAAAAAAAAAAAAAAAAATGAAAGACTTTGTGACACAAGCCTTTCCTTACCCTGCCCCTCCTCCCCTAGGGGGAATCTCATGTCAGGCTCTGGAATCTGCATCTTCCCACTTAACACAGATCAGGGACCAAATGAACAGGGTTGGGACACAGTCATTCTAGAGAGCAGATTACAAGTGACCACAGTATTGTTTTGTCCCAAGTATCTGAACCAAATCTCATTGCTGAAATGTTCAGTCCTCAAGTTTGGGAATATATTCCTATTTTTCTGATGCAATTGTTTACCTGGACAGGTAATTGGGGTTGATTCTACTACTTTCTTATTACTCAGAGATAATGGTTAGAACAAATTCCAATAGTCTAGCCTTTTACTGTTTGCTTCTGGTAAATATTGGCTACCTCGATGACATCCTGTTTACATTATCTATGTCTGTGACTGTCAACAGATGATTTCTGAGCAGAGGTTTATTTTTCTGCCTGAGGTTGCACACATGGAATAATCTTTTGAAAAATTTATAACCATAAAGTGAAATAGGAAATTATAGAGACATTCCAAGCTCTTTGTCAGATTATGGGTTATGAACCTGGAAAAACAATTTAGAATAGATTTAGTGATATTCTTACTTTCCATGACATCTGTGAAAACATCATTGAACAAAAACACAAATAATTCATAGTACAGTAAGGAATATACTTTTGGTATATCTAACTCCCCAAACTACCATTTATTTATAATTGTGGTGGTGTAAAAGACATCAAAATACATGTGTGTTGTTTATTATACTCTTAATAACACCTCCCATAAATGGTAGGTATGCTATGCCAGGTTCTATAAATGGGTTATTTTCTAGAATGGCATTGCTTTTCATTATGGAATTTGAGTGTTATTATAAAATATGTATAACTGGTAGGAGTCCAGATAAAAGCTGCCATCGTATGTCATCTGGGTTGTATCAATCTGACAATGTCAGAGTGCACTGAGTTGGCAGGTTCTGAGCTGGTCACTGAGCCAAAAAAAAAAGCAACGACCAAGCTTTATTCACTCACTTCAGTGATGCAAGCAACAGGCCAAAAGAGAAGGTACTGGCTTCAATGTTCCATTCCCCCCACACACATACACACACAGACTAGAGAGTTCAACCTTTCAGTGCAGATGGGGGCAGCGGACTTATTTCCCTGATTATATGAGTTTCTGGTAGGTCGAGTCTTGTTTGAGGTGATAGGTGTGAATTTTCACAAGTCTCTTATTGTTTTGAAGACATGGCTTTTTACAGAGTGGCCATGGTAAGGCTTCTTAAGCTCATTAAAGG
The DNA here is from genome assembly GCF_014108415.1 of Molossus molossus. Taxonomy (NCBI): domain Eukaryota; kingdom Metazoa; phylum Chordata; class Mammalia; order Chiroptera; family Molossidae; genus Molossus; species Molossus molossus. The sequence goes on along the minus strand of NW_023425366.1, from coordinate 21,407,213 downwards.
ACAATGTCCCAACAAGCAAGTATGCACTTTTCCAGCTTTTGCTGGTGTCATGTTTGCTCATTGACCAAAAATTCTCGTGTGGCACTCTTAAGAGATAGAGAAAAAAAATCACATGTTTTTGTTTGTTTGTTTTTTATCTTCATTGTTGAAAGTATTAAAGATATTCTACCTTTTTTTCTCCATTGATACCCTCCTCCCTGCCCCCGCTCCCACCTGCCTTCACAGCACTGTTATTTATATCCATTGGTTATGCATATATGCATATAAGTTCTTTGCTTTATCTCTTCCCACCCCCCATCACCTTTCCTTCTGAGGTTTGTCAGTCTCATCCCTTCTTCCATGTCTCTGGATCTATTTTGTTCATCAGCTTATTTTGTTCATTATGTTCCACAAAGAAGTGAGATCATATGATACTTGTCTTTTTCTTACTGGCTTATTTCACTAAGCGTAATTCTCTCCAAGTCCCTCCATGTTGTCTCAAGGGATATGAGATCTTTCTTTTTTATCTTTTTCTAATTTTTTTTCTTTATTGGTTTTAGAGAGAGAGGGAGTGAGAGGGAGAGAGTGAAAAAAACATCAATGAGAGACAACATTAATTGGCCACCTTCTACACGTGCCCCCCTGGGGATCAGACCCACAATCTGGGCATGTGTCCTGATCAGAAATGGAACAGGTGACCTCTTGGTGCATGGCTTGACGCTCAACCACTGAGCCTCACCAGCTTTCTTACAGTTGAATAGCATTCCATTGTATAAATGCACCACAGCTTTTTAATCCACTCATCTACTGATGGACACTTGGCTGTTTCCAGATCTTAGCTACTGTAAATAGCACTGCTATGAACATAGTGGTGTTTATATTTTTTCTGATTAGGGTTCTGGTTTTTTTAGGATATATTCCTAGAAGTGGGAACACTGGGTTAAAAGGAAGTTTAATTTTTAATTTTTTAAAGTAACACCATATTGTTTTTCATAGGGCCTACACCAGTCTGCATTCCTACCAGCAATGTACTAGAGTCCCCCTTTTTCCACATCCTAGCCAGCACTTGTTGTTTGATGATTTGTTGATGGCAGCCATTCTGGTGGGTATTAGGTGATACCTCATAGTTGTTTTAATTTGTATCTTTCTGATGATTAGTGACATTGAGCATTTTTTTTTTATGTCTCTTGGCCATTTGTATGTCCTTTTTGGTGAATTGTCTATTCAGGTCCTCTGCCCATTTTTAATTGGATTGTCTGTCTTCCTTTTGTTGAGTTGTATGAGAACTTTATATATTTTGGATATTAACCCCTTATTGTATGTATCATTGGCAAATATGTTCTCCCATACAGTGGGTTCCCTTTCATTTTGATGATGGTTTTTTTTTGCTGTGCAGAAGCTTTTTAGTTTGACATAGTCTCATTTATTAACCTTTTCCTTTGTTTCTCTTGCCTTAGGTGATATATAGGTGAAAATTCTACTGTCTCATGTCTGAGATTTTGCTTCCTGCATTTTCTTCTAGGATTTTTATGGTTTCACAAATTACATTTAAATCTTTTGTCTGTTTTGAGTTTATTCTTGTGTATGATGTAAGTTGATGGTCTAATTTATCCCTCCCTCCCTCCCTCCTTCCCTCCCTCCCTCCCTCCCTCCCTCCCTTCCTCCCTCCCTTCCTTCCTTCCTTCCTTCCTTCCTTCCTTCCTTCCTTCCTTCCCTCCTTTCTCTTTCTTTCTTCCTATAACCGTTCAATTTTCCCCAAAACCATTTATTGAAGAGACTGTCTTTTCTTTATTGTATGCTTTTGCCCCCTTTGTCAAATATTAATTATGCATATTTCTTGGGTCAATTTCTGGGTTCTCTCTTCTGTTCCATTCATCTATATGACTGTTCCTATGCCAGTACCAGGCTGTTTTTTATTACAATGGTTTGTAGTATAACCTAATATTGGTATTGTGATACCTCCAACTTTATTCTTCTTTTTCAGGATTGCTGTGGCTATTTGGAGTTTTTTTTTATTCCATATAAACTTTTTGAGTATTTGTTCTAAATCTGTGAAATATGATGTCAGTATTTTAATAGGGATTGCATTGAATCTGTAGATAGCTTTGGATAGTATAAACATCTTAATAATGTTGATTTTTTTCAATCTGTGTACATGGTATATGCTTCTACTTTTTTTGTCTTTCTATATTTCATTTTTCAATGTCCTATTGATTTCTGAGAACAGGTCTTTTACCTCTTTGGTTAAGTGTATTCCCAGGTATCTTAATTTTTTCTTGCAAGAGTAAATGGAATTTTTAAAAGTTTCTTTTTCTGAGTATTAATTAGCAGTGTATAAAAATAACATCAATTTCTGGATGTTAATTTTGTATCCTGCTACTGTGCTAAATCAATTTATTAAATCTAGCAGTTTTTTGGTGGAGTCTTTAGGGTTTTCTATGTACAGTATCATGTCATCTGTGAATAATGACAGTTTCACTTTCTCATTTCCAATTTGTTTGTTCTTGTCTGATCACTGTGGCTAAGACCTCCAGTACTATGTTGAATATTGAGTGGCAAAAGTGGACATCCCTGTCTTGTTTCTATTATTAAGGAAAATGCTTTTAGTTTTTGCCCATTGAGTATGATGTTGGCTGTAGGTTTTTCATATATGACCTTTATTATGTTGAGGTATGATCCCTCTATTCCCACTTTGATTAAAGTTTTCATCAGAAATAGGTGTAGGATTTTGTCAAATACTTTTTTAGCATCTATTGATATGATCATATAATTTTTATCATTCATTTTGTTTTTGTTGTGTATCACATTTATTGATTTGCAAATATTGTACCATCCTTGCATCCCTGAGATAAATCCCACTTTGTCATGGTGTATACTTTTTTTGATATATTGCCAAATCCAATTTGCTGATGTTTTGTTGAGGATTTTGGCATCTCTGCTCATCAGGAATATTGGCTTGTAATTTTTTTCCTTTTTAGTGTCTTTATTTGATTTTGGAATTAGGATTTTGCTGGCCTCATATCTAAAGAAGACTTTGGAGTCTTCTTTAGTTAAAATTTTTTGGAATAGTTTGATGAGAATAAGTGTTAGTTCTTTGAATGTTTGGTAAAACTCCCCTGTGAAACGGTCTGTTCCAGGGCTTTCATTTGCTGGGAGTTTATTGATTACTGCTTCAGTTTCCTTAGTTGTTGTTGGTCTGTTCAGGTTTTCTGACTTTCCCTGTTCGAGACTTGGAAAATTGTATGATTCTAAGAATTTGTCCATTTTGCCTAGGTTGTCCAATTTGTTGACAAAATTGTTCATAGTATTTTCTTACAATCCTTTTATTTTTGTGTTGTCAATTGTTATTTACCTTTTTTATTTCTGACTTTTGTGTCTTTGGATCCTCTCTTTTTTTTTTCTTGGTGAGTCTGGCTAAAGGTTCATCAATATTGTTTATCTTTTTAAAGAACCAGCTCTTGGTTTCATTGATCTATTTTTTTAGTCTCTATGTCAATTATTTCCACTCTGAACTTCATTATTTCTTTCCTTCTACTTTGGGTTTTTATTTTTGTTCTCTTTTTAATTATTTAAGTTGTAGGATTAGATAGTTTATTAGAAATGTATCTTATTTCTTAAGGTAAGCCTGTAGTGCTATGAACTTCCCTCTCAAAACTACTTTCATTGTGTTCCATAGATTTTGTGTTGTTGTGTGTTCATTTTCATTGGTTTCCAGGATATTTTTAATATATTCCTTGATCTCACTAGTAACACATTTATTGTTTAATAACATGCTATTTAGCCTCCATGTGTTTGAATGTTTTTGAGTGTTTTTATTATAATTGATTTCTAGTTTCATGCCATTGTGATCTGAGAAAATATTTGATATTATTTCAATCTTCTTAAACTTGTAGAGACTTTGTGTCCTAACATGGGGTCTATCTTTGAGAGTGTCCCATGTGCACTTGAGAAGAATGTGTATTCTGCAGTTTTGTGGTTTAATTCTCTGTAAATATCAATTAAATTAATCTGATTGAGTGTGTCATTTGAGGTCTTGATTTCCTTCTTAATTTTTTTGTCTAGAGGATCTATCCAGTGACGTTAGTGGGGTATTAAAGTCCCTGCTATAACTGTATTGCTGTTGATCTCTCCCTTAAAGTCCTCCAGAAGTATTTTAATTTACCTTTTTCTTTTTTTGATACTGCTATGATGTGAATGTTGTTATGTGTCATGTGGTCCCACAGCTCTCTTAAACTTGTCTTCTGTTTTTTAATTACTTTTTTCTTTTTGGTTCTCTGATTTAGTGATTTTTTTTCTACCCTTTCTTCTAATTCACTGATCTGATCCTCAGCATCCTCTAATCTGCTGGTTATTCTTTCTAATGTGTTCTTTATTTCTGTTATGTCATTCTTGATTTCTGATTGGTTGTTGTTGATTGTTTATATATCTTTTCTGATGCTGGTAAGCATTCTTATTGTCATTATTCTGAACTCTATATCTGATAGCTTGCTTATCTAGCCCATTTTATTTAGGCCTTATTCTGGATAATTCTCTTGTTCTTTCATTTGGGGCTTGTTTCTTTGTTTCACCATTTTGGCTGCCTGTTTTAGTTTGTTTCTATGTAATAGGTAGATCTGCTACAACTACCAGTCTGGGTAGAATGGTCTTATGTCATAGGTGACTTGTGGGACCCAGTAGCACAGTCTCCCTGATCACCAGACCAGGATGCTCTCATAATGTCCTTTGTGCACTTTGTGTGGCCCTCCTGGTGTGATAGAATCTTGATTAGAATTGGCCCATTCATTCATGGGCTCAGCCTCTGGCTGGTTGATAGTGATGCTCAACCCCCAAAACAGCAAGCAGCCTGCTGTGCAGTTGTTTATCATGTGAAGCACAGTTCACCTCATCAGGTTTTGGAGTCTGTCAAAACCTGATATCTTATGGATATCAATGATCCACAGTTAGTGGCTCCCTCTGCTGAGACTGGATGTGTATGGACCAGATCAAACTAAACACTAAGGTCTGGTTTTACTCTCCCAGGACAGTAAATCTAGTCTCTGGCTTGGCAAAGATTCAAAGCACTCAGAACAGTCCCTGCCTGCAGACTGGCTGTTAATCTCAGTGACTTAATGTGCCTGAGGTTGTTGTGAGGACCTTTTCCAGTTTCAACACTCTGGGATGGGTTGCCCAGCTTGGGATTTAGACCCAAGACTTCTCAGCAGACATCGTCCCATAGCAGAGATCTCTTTTGGGAACTTCAACTGTTGCCTATTGAAGCTCAGTCAGCCCTCTCATCCCTCTGCAATTACTACCAGACTTGATGTGAGCTCCTCTTAACTTGTTTGGTTACAACTTTCATTTAATCTGTTGCAATTTTTCTCTTCCTTCTTATTTTTTGATGGAAAAAAGAAAAACTGAGGTCATTTTTTTAATCTACCAGAGAAAATAATAAATTCCCTTTGTTGTCACCAGCAGGGAAGTGAATTTATATAGAACAAATGCCTGAAGAGCATACCTTCTTACCTTATCACTCCAAGTGAGCATAATTTTGTTTATTCAGAAGAAGAAAATTAGCAATTATCTTTACTGTCAGCTGAGAACCTTCTTTTACTAATTTTCTATGTATGCCTTGAGTACATGAAGCAAAAGGAAGTAGATTAAGTCCTGGGACATTACTGAGCTTCCTGATCTTGAAGTCCAAGAACCTAGCAGGACTCTATCCCAGGGTATAATAAAACACTGGAAGCTTAGGTACTCATAAAAGTGAAAGTTATAACACTGTTTCTTGGGTTTGATTGAACATGGATGAATATATATTTTTAAATTTTTTTGCAGACTCATTAGATAAAATAAAATGTGTGTTGTCTTTTTTTTGTTCTCACATCTTAGACTTGTATTTCTAATGTACTTATATATAAAGCATATTATAAAGAAGTAATGAAATGTGTTTAAGTAAAGTTCTTCTAGCTACCAGAATTAGTTTGAAATAGTTTTATCTTTAATAACATTATCAGTAGATAAAGAATAATGTAGCAGTGTTGTGTCTTTTGTTGTTCTATAGTGATGCTTTGATTGTGTACATAGGAGCACTGTGTCCTACCACACAACTTTCCTGCAACTGTATGTGTCAATACAGGATTCTTCAAAAGCATCAGTTCAATTCTAGGGCTAGGAGAAAATACTCTTTTTGAAAGAATATCAATTATATTTAACTATCTCTCTTTCTCTCTCTCTCTCTCTCTCTCTCTCTCTATATATATATATATATATATATATATATATATATAAATGACTTAAAATTTAATTCTTTCAGACAGGGTAGATAGGATAATTTTCACTTTCTTTGGAAAGAACTTTGGATTTTTTTCTATTGAAGGGAAATTAGACACAACTTTTCTGTATGCTTTATTTCTGATAAAATTAAGAAGAAAACTGAATATTCAGAAATAATAGGTCATTTCCAAAAAAAAACTTATAAAGCTCGGAATGTGTTAAAATTGAAAAGAAAAAATATTTGCTTAAAGGTTGTCCAGAATAGTGTTTAGTACTGAAGATATTTGGGTTTCTAAAGGTAACAATTTTAGATAATTTTTAATCTCCGTTAAACATTTCTTTTCTTAGAAAACTGAATCTTTGACAACTGCTTTTCAGAATCTGGCTTTAATAAACACCCACCCGATCGGCTGTTTTTGGACTCCAAATTGAAGTAGAGTGTAATCAAGCTATTTTGCATCTGTGGATGTGTTCTGGCATTTTTCACTGCCACACTTCTTTGTTTGTCAAATAATCATTTTCTATAATAAGGGAGCAGGGTGTAAACATGCTTTTCTATAATTTCTCTTTCTCTGGATATCTGATTTTTTCATAGTATGAACATAAAATTCTGATGAGTTTTACAACTGCACAGTGTGTATCCAATTAGATATTTAATGAAAAGAAAGTGAAGCTTAGCAGTGATGTATTATAAAGCAGCAATTTGATCATCTTTCTGGCACATTTTCTTATCTCCAACACTTTCACTAAGGGGCATTTCACATTGTAAAATGACACCAATTTTCCACCTTACCTACAAAGTTATGGGTTCCATTAAATGTTACTTTATGGATGTTGGCCATAACTCTAACTTAAATATTTCTTAGATATTCAGACTTCATATTAGATCTTGGGACTTCCTATTATTTGTTTCAGAAGAAGTTACATCATGTTATGTAACTTCTAACTTATATACCTTTGATCAACTCATCAGAAATACATTAAAAGCCAAGATCTTACCATGACATACACTGTCCTGCATAATGAATCTGTCACTGTCTCTTTGGCCTCATTCAATTGTTCTCACCCTTGCACCCCAGGCTTCTGCCATTCAGCCTTTGCAGGTACTTCTTGCCATGCCTGAAATACCTCCATCTCTGAAACACATGTGTTTTACTTCCTTACTTCATTTAGGTTGGAATTGAAAGTCTATTACCCTGGAGATAATGTACATTCTCCTGCTATATAAGAGATATTCACTGTATTTATCCTCCAATCTGCTTTATTTTCTTATTATTTATAATGCACTGAATTATCTCCCCAAAACTTATATGCTGAACTCTTTGCCCCCAGTACCTTAGAATATGACTATATTTGGAGATAGGGACTTTTTTTTTTTTTTGGTATGTACCCCTAGCAGGAACCTAACCTGGGACTCTCTGGTCCGCAGGCCCATGCTCCAACTGCTGAGCCAAACCGGCCAGGGCCGGGGATAGGGTTTTTCAAGGGATAAAATAAGGCCAGTAAGGTGGACCCTAATCCAATATAACTGGTGTCCCCATAAGAAAGGGAAATTAGGATACAGGCACCACAGAGCACAGGCTATGTGAAGGCACAGAGAAGTTGGCATCTACAAACCAAGGAGACAGGCCTCAGAAGATACCCACACTGCTAAAACATTAACTTAAATGTCTAGCCTCCACTATACAGTGAGCAAGTAAATTTCTGTTGTTTAAGCTTCCTAGTAGGTGGTACTTTGTTATGCAGACATAGCAAACTAACACAGTGCTTAATCATTTCAGTCAAGTGCTGCAAGATGTTTCAGCCAATGATGACCACATGCATAAAGAGGGTGGTTCCACAAGATTATAATGGAGCTGCATTTTCTGTAAGAAATGAAAGGATAGGTGGTTCAGGAGGATTGTTTTTTTTTTTTTTTTTTTTTTTTTCTCTAACAGGAGCAACATTTGTGGGGCTTGGTGATAGATTTTCTCTCACTCACAACACCTCAGTTTGAGTGCATAGGTTACATCCCAATCGGACAGCCTTTGACCTGCCTCAGCACAGAGGAGCCTGCCCCAGAGTGCTACACATTCAGAGGGTGCTTCAACCCTCCCAGATGTAGTTTGATGGTTTTCAGAGTACATTGCTACAGATTTTTTGTTGAGGACCTAAGATCTTATATAAAGACACAGATCTACAAGACCTACATGAATAAGTATTAGGTATCACATCACTTTACTAAAAGCTTTCTGTGGTAGTGTGGAGACAGCCTGAACCTGCACTTAGGAAATAATTTCAAGTTGCAGTGATATAAAGGATGGATATGTTTTATTTCTTCCATGAACTCATTGCCAGAGAGATCCCTTTATGACATATAAGGTCGATGGAACCAAAACCAAATTTCCAAAGTCAAAAGATTGGGTCCTCAGGTCTACACCCTCTCTATGTTAAACACCTTTTTTTAAAAATGAATGCCACCAAGGTTTTTTATCTGATCATTGCTCCAACATGCAGTTGCCAAAACCACATTGCCAGGACAAATCTTATGTTTCTTTATGTCTTCGTCTTGATTTCTTGTTCTTATTGATCCTCAGGCCCCCTTCCACTCCCTCCTGACAGTTGATATTATGGTGATTTATGCTTGACCCCCACCAGTTTCTCCTTTATATTTCTAATCAATCCAGCCCACATCCTGTTCATGGAACTGCACTGACAGCTTCTGCAGTCTGTTTCTGACTTGGTCAGAAGGAAGCAGGTTGAGGGTTTGTGAGACGGAGATTATAAAGTCTGCATCAGTGTACAGTAATGCCCTAGGCCTTCACATTAAGTGACCACTCACCCACTCACTCACTGACTCCCCAGAGCAACTTCTAGTCTTGCAAGCTCCATTCATGGTAAGTACCCTGTTTAGGTATACTGTTGTTGTTTTATCTCTTAGACCATATTTTTGTTCTATCATTCTATGTTCAGATACATTTAGATATACAAATACTATCATGTCACTGTTGCCTACAGTAACATACTGTACAGGATTATAGCCTAGGGGCAATAGGCTATACCATATAGCCCAGGTGTGTAGGTTTGTGTAAGTGAATTCTGTGATATTCACACAATGACAGAATCACCAAACAATGCACTTCTCAGACATATCCCCATAGTTAATCATGCATGATTGTATGTGGTAATTTAGTTATTTAATTGTTTTTAATCTTTTTCTCCCATTAGAATAAAAGCTTTCTGAAAGCAGCATTTTGGTTCACCCTTCTGCAATCAGTAGTCACTCAATGTCTGGCAAAAAATTGATAAGCAAAGGATATTTGCTTAATGGCGATGTAAATTACTGGAAGTTTTGTTAGTTGAACACGGCTCAGGATGACTCCACTCATTCACTCTCTTTGTTCTGTATGATACCAATATAATTTTTATTCATTAATTAAGAAAAATTATTTATATCAGGTTCTTTCATTTGTTAAGAGTAAGAAATATTCAAAACACTTATGAGAAAATTAAAAATATTAGGCAAACTTACGTCAAACTGGACCTATACAAATTCTACCTGCTTGAAGACTATGTATAGTCATTGACTGCAGTACGACACTCATCATCTTTAAAAATGTATAAAAGTATGGGTGTGAATTTTGTATGTATAGAAGAAGAAAGAAAGAGAGAACATGTACAGTTAGGTAAAATTGTTAGACTCTAGGATGGTATCTGCAATATGAACCTATACTGTGGACATGAAAAGTCACATAGAATATTTCTTAATTAATCTACAGCAATGATAAGGCAATGCGTTTTGTTCCTCTTTTTCTGGTTGATAAATGTTCAATTTTAATGTCATTTAGTATGGCATATATTATTCTTTAGAGAATAAATACAGCTTTTAAAAATACTGCAATAATTTTTAATTTTTTGATGTAACACCATATTGTTTTCCATAGTGGCTGCACCAGTCTGCATTCCCACCAGCAGTGTACTAGAGTCCCTTTTCTCCACGCCCTAGCCAACACTTGTTGTTTAATGATTTATTGATGGCGGCCATTCTGACAGGTGTGAGGTGATACCTCATTGATGTTTTAATTTGCATCTTTCTGATGATTAGTGATGTTGAGCATTTCTTTATATGTCTCTTAGCCATTTGTATGTCCTGTTAGGAGAGGTGTCCATTTAATTCCTCTGCCCACTTTTTAATTGGGTTTTTTATCTTCCTTTTGTTGAGCACTCTCTATATATTGGAAATTAACCCCTTATCTGATATATCATTTCATTTGACCCAGTGCAGTGATCCCACTTCTAGGAATATACCCTAAGAAGCCTGAAACATCAATCAGAAAGAATATATGTACCCCCATGTTCATAGCAACACTGATTACAATAGTTAAGATCTGGAAACAGCCCAAATGTCCATCAGTAGACAAATGCATAAAAAAGCTGTGGTACATATACACAATGGAGTACTATGCAGCTGTAAGAAAGAAAGATCTCTTATCCTTTGAGACGACATGTAGGGACCTGGAAAGTATCATCCTAAGTAAAACAAGCCAAACAGAGAAAGACTAGTATTATATGATTTCACTTATTTGTGGAATATAATGAGCATAACAGCCTGAGGAATGGGGTAGTCCCAGAGACGTGGAAGTGGGGTACAGACTGACAATCCCCAGAAGGAGGGGTGGTGGGGGAGAGATAAATCACAGAACTTATATGCATGTATGCATGAACGATGGACATGGACAACAAAGCTGGGGACAGGGCGGGTAGGTTGGGGGAGGGGGAATCAGTGGGGGAAAAAGAAGAAACATCAGTTACAAAAATAATTAATTTAAAAAATTAAATTAAAAATTAATAAAATAAAACTTTAAAAAATACTGCAATAAAATATATAATTGTTATTAATATTAAAGTCTATTCCCTTTTAATTCTGTGCGGATATTATAGACAGACTACTTAGCATTTACAATTAGTATCTTGTAATACTACAAGATATTATTAAAACTACAATTAAATGAATTTTCTGGTGATATAATATGCTACGTTCTATTTTTTAACTGCTTCTCTAACTTACTATCTCAAGGAAGACAAACGTCTTCAGTGTTTTTCACCCTGAGTCATTTAATGACAGGCCAAACCGGGAACCCAAATACTGACTAGTGCCTAAGAGAATTTTCCATCGAATTGTAAAATTTCATAAAGAAATGTACTTGAAAACATGACACTGCATAAAACATAAAATACTACATTCTGTGTCTGACTGAGGAAGCAGTGTATGCTAGAAGGAGCAATTCAGTTTGATTCATTTCATACAATATTGACTGAGCCCCACTCTGAGATTCACAGTGGTCTTAGTATTACAATGAGCAAAGAACAGGATGGCCAGAACCTACTGGATTCAAGTCAAAAGACCTGATTCCCGTATAAACTTTATAAGGTTCTCTCATCATATCAATTTCCTTATCTGTGAAGTAACAATGCTAACAAAATCTCTATTGTTTGGAGTGAAGTTAAATGTTACATTGAATTTTAAAATGAAAACACTATGCAAATGTGAAGGATGCATAAATTAGCTAATTCTGAGGAGATTTTTTTAGAGGCTGAGCTTTTTGCCAAATTTTTATGCCGTTTTATTTTTATTTTTTACCCAAATTTTTAAAAGTTAAACTCAATTTTAGTCATATGCATAGAGTTTCTCAGGTCTGAATGTTAATTCAAAGAATTATTTACAATTTGATGGCACAAGCATTGCAAAGTACTTTTATTGTTTTCTCAGTTTTAAAAGAGAAAGATAATGAGTGAACATAAGTGCAAGAAAACATGAACGTAGCAATTATGAATATATTGTTAGAAATTTTGAAGGGCTGAGAGATTATTCTTTATTTTTAAAAAGACAGATTTCATCCTAATTATTTATCTATTTTCTAATTTATTCTCCTTATGACATATGAACAAGAATTTATTTTACTGGTAAACTGCAATAGACTGTATCTGGGCTGCAATAGATTAGAGATCTCTAATGAAAGCAGATTACTCTTTTTGTGACCTTGAACAGTTTATTTGACTCTTTATAGCTATTTCTCTTGAACTGGAAAATTAAATCTAGGTAGAACCCCAGTGCCAAACAGATGCTACCTTTGGCTGAAATTGTCTTGGGTAATTTATAAAATAATAATTAATAACTAAGAGCCAATGCCCAGAAATTATGCAGGCATATCCATTACCTCTGTACATAAACAAAATCAATTTTCATTAAATATGCTAATTCCACACAGCATCACTATGAATACTTTGCCAATGTCTGATTAGGCATTATGCCTTATTTTCCGAATCAAGCAAGCCATTTTTCATTATTTGTTTTGATTACCTTCAATATGGCCCATCCTACTTGTGTTGAGAGCAGGTGCATTTGTGTTGCTGAAGAAACCAAAATAACAATCTGAATACAAATCTTTGGTATGCCATATGGTACAATTATTTCATAAAGATATCCAGCAGGAAGTATTCTAAAAGTGACCTTACTGTAATTATAGGTCAAATGGGGAATAACTTGGGTGCAGGAGAATTACAAATGATGATTTCCAATAGAATATTTCAGTTGAATTAATAGATATTAATATTTATAGACCTTATAATATTAGTAGACATTCCAGAATTTTTAGAATAAAACCATTGATTATTTAGAATTTATTTCTGCTCTACTTTTCTACTTTATTAGGTAAAAAAATTTTTAAGAAATGATTTAACTTTAGTCTTCAGTTAAATATATGTATATGTTCTGCATAATTGAATTTGCTTTAACAATGTGATGGTTTCATTATCAAGAATGTATATTGAAAGAGAATTTTATACTTATTAATTGGGCCCAGGAATTTTATTTTTTTTTTAATCTTCACCCAAGGGTATGTCTTCATTTATCCTCAGATAGAGTGAGCGGGGGGAGAAAACATCCATGTGAGAGAGACATACCGACTGGTTGCCTCCTGCTCAACCAGACCAGGGCTGGGGACCAAACCGCAACCTAGGTAAGTGCCTTTGACCAGAATAGAACCCGCAACTTATTGGTCCACTGGTCGATGCTCTAACCGCTGAGCAAAACTGTCCAGGACAGGTCCAGGAATTTTTTTTTTTTTTATCCTCACCCGAGCACATTTTTCCATTTTTTACTCAGATAGAGCGGGAAGGAGAGAGAAGAAGAGAGAGAAACATCGATGTGAAAGGGACACATCGAGTGGCCGCCACCCACACAACCCAACCAGGGCCGGGGACAAACTGCAGCCAAGGTACATGCCCTTAGCGGGAACCGAACCCAGGTCTCTGTGGACCGCAGGCTGACGCTCTAACCGCTGAGCCAAACCGGCCAGGGCAATTTTTTTAAGTTATGAATATAAATAACATTAGCAACTGATCTATCAAGTGCTCACTAGCATTATTAGTGTCCTAAGTGATTTTTTATGTAATCCTTATATCAATTACAGAAGCTGACACTATTATTTTCATCTTAAAAATTAGGAAACCAAAGCTTATTGAAGCAAAGTCATTTGCACGAGGCCAAACACTTAGTAAACTAGTAAAACAAATTTAATTTTTTTTAAATATCAAAGTCTGAATATTTTATTTTATACATACAGATTCTTCAGCGCTGATTAATATTGCATATCATTAAATATTGCTTATCATTCAGCAGATAAAGAATCATGGAGCAGATGTTAATGTTTTTGTTAATGTTATTTTTAATGTCTTGATATCTTACCAGTTATAATTTATTTCTCACTGGAAATATATAATGTTAAAATATATGCTGTAAATGCTAATAATTATTTGTTAGGATAATAATAGAAAAACTTATCTATGTTTTAATTATGTATGGTACCTGTAGATAACATTTATCAAATAGAAAATACTGGACCCGTGAAACCCTCATTTTACCACCTGTTTCAATTCCCTCTTCTCCATACACATGATAAGTAATGCCAGTAACCTAAATAAGTACTTCACATTGATATAGTTTCTTTCATTTTGAAATTCAAAATTGAAATTGATAATAATTGATATATTGGCATAACTTGAAAAATGTATGTAATACTACATACTGTGCACATATTTTGAGTTTGTTTCATGTGACTTCAGTGTTCCTTAATTTCCCCCTTCCGACTGAACAAATATCATTAGGTAATAAACCTAATTACATAATTATATATGATTAAAAACTGTCATGGAAAGTATAAAATCTCATCTTCAGATTCCATGTTTAATTTTACACTGAATTAATAATATATCTATATTTCAAGTATAAAATATAGATTATAACCTACACAGCTGAATATTAATTAATCTGTAAAAGATGTCATATTCTTATATCCACTAATATTGATACAATGCTAATAAGTAACATTAATTATTTTATGCACATCAGGAAATATCTTAAGCCTTTTAAATATGACATTTCTTTAAATCTTCAAAATCACCATAGATGTGCGAATTTATTATCCCTATTTTATAAATGAAGTCATTGAAGCTTCAATGAATTATGTTTGTGATGCTTGTGGTAACTCAGTGAGCGCAAACTAGCCTGACAAGCTCCGTACCCCATTCCTACAACCATGAGTCTTTGTTCATTTTTGTAGCTAACTTACACACTGAAGCACATTTTGGTTATTTAAATAATGGTTCATTTAAGAATTTATTTTATTGAGTTTATAATCTCCTAAACATGCTGTTATCAAATGGAAGTAAAGTAAATTTTTATCTGATTATAAAGGACCTATTAATAACCCCAGGTGATTAATAAATCAGAATAGTGTGTTTTTTTAATTCATTGGAAAAAATATGAAACAATTGTTATTCACATTCCTTTCTACTGTTGTTAAATGTATATGTCCTACACACATATACATATATATATATATATATACATATATATGCACATGACATACTTAATTAATAAAGTAATACTATTATATAACTCTTACCATGTGCCAGTAACTAATCTAAGAGCTGGGGGGTCAGTGGAGGGTAAAATAACACAAGTCCCTGCCCTCAAGAAGCTTCCATTTTTATCTGGAGGATACACAAATGCTGTGAGACAATCATAAATGCTCTGAGGAGTCAAACAGGGTAACACGAGAGACAGTAGCTGAGTAAGGTGTGTTAATATCGGCAGAGTGACCCTGAAAGTTTTATAGAAAACTTGACATTTGAACTAAGACCTGAAGTGCTATAGAAAAGACAACAAAGCGAGAACTTTTCAATCAAAACAACATAATGAATATTTTGTGGTATTTATAATTACGTATTAATTTTGGGAAGTCTCATTATAATATAAACAGTAATTCTTTCTATTTGTAATTGTTCATACATTTAGTCAATCAAATCGCAGTTTAGACAAACCTTACCTTAGAGCAGACTATGGTGTTTGCATCCTATTTGTATATAATCCATTAAAGGAATAAATTCATTTTATAAAGGCAAATTGGGGGATTAGAGTACTATAAATCCTGGATTCTTACAGCCTGGAGGTACAAAAATCTGCTTTCCTAGAAAACTGCCCCCTTTAAAATACTTCTGTTATGTACCCTCTTATCAGTTTTCTCTATGGCTATTGGGCTTTTACCTCTAGCTAAATGAGTTTTCTTTTAAATACATTTTGATTAATTATAGCACATGGAATTAATTAGATGTAGCTCATAATTTAGATAGTATTGCAAATGCATATGCAACCTTAATAAATAAATTTCTAAACCCATTGATATAAAAATGACAATTTTATTAAAATGAAAAAGATTTATAAATTAACATTTTTAACAAAAGCACACTCACTTTAGACATTTAGGAATTAGATCGTTAGCAGTCCGCACTCTGTGAAGCATTTGTTCAGAATCATGATACAATGTTAAAAACATAATGAGACAGTCTGAGATGTGAAAAATCAATAGGAAAATGAAATAGTTGGTAATGTACGACTAGATGCTTCACAAGTGGCATCATTTAACAAATGAATGGACTGGATTTTTGACAAATTCAGGTAAGAGATCATCTCTAAGGTGATTCTCAATAAGAGCACACAGAGCAGGCTGAGAAAATGTACATGGAAATGTTAATTTTTTAAAAATATACTTTTGTTAATTTTTATAGACAGAGAAAGAGAGCGGGAGAGAGAGATAGAAACATTGATGTGAGAGAGATACTTTGATCGACTCTCTCCTGCACACCCTCTACTGGGCATCAAGCCCACAACCTCGTTATGTGTCCTGACCCGGAATCAAATTGAGTGACTTCTTGCTTCTTGGTGCACGGGAGGATGCTAAATCCACTGAGTCACACAGGCCAGGCAAATTTTTTAAATTATTATTTTTTTAAGTGTAGTTGATATACAAACTTATATTGGTTATATTAGTTTCAGGTATACAGTATAGTGTTTGACACTTTTATACCTTACAATGTAATCACCTCACTAATTCTACTAATCATCTGTCACTGTGTAAACATATCACAATATCATCAAATGTATCACCTTTCCCTTTTCATCCCTTCTCCGTCCCCTCCTAGAAATAGAGGTCAAAGGGATGGTTGCCAGAAGGAAATGTAGAAATTTGATCCATATCTTTTAAAAAGGAAATAGTTACGACTTGCAAATGAAATATTTGTATACACATATAAGAGTACTGTAGAGAATAAATGAAAATGTGTGGTTCATCAAAAACCATTCTCTTGTAAGTATTTGTTTCTGTGTCTAAATAATTTTTTAATTTCTTTATTAATTAAAAAAACAATTAATTAAACACATGTTCTACTCAAGCCTTGTTGCTAAGCCCTGGAATAAGTAAGGCGGACCTAATTATATACTTTAGGTAGCTTATTATCTAACTGGAAATATAGCCAAGAAACAAACACTGACATGTGCTCATACACTTACTAGGGCTATGAAATACAGTAGTAAGCTAAAGGATAATATAGTAATATCTACAATCATTTGTGCACTAAAGAAACATATCTAAGAAATTGAATACTATGCAGCTGTAAGAAAGAAAGATCTCTTATCCTTTGATATGACATGGAGGGATCTCGAGCGTGTTATGCTAAGCAAAATAAGACAATCAGAGAAAGACAAATACCACATGCTCTCATTTACTTGTGGAATATAATGAACAAGGTGGGCTTATGAACAAAATAGACCCAGAGACATAGAAAAGAGTATGGTTCAGACTGACAAACCTCAGAGGAGGGGGTGGGGGGTAGGGGGATGAGATGAACCAAAGAACTTATGTGCATGTATGCATAACCAATGGACATAGATATCAATGCTGGTGTGGTGGCGGTACAAGATGGAGAGGAGAGTGTCTAGGGGGAAAAAAGAGATACATCTGTAACAAACATAATTTACTAAAAATTGAAAAAAGAAGAAATGGATGATTTAGAAGAAATACAAAATATGAATATAAATTTTCAATCAAAGAAAAAATATCCCTGGTAGTTGGAAGTTCATGCTCAAGATCTAGTGCATCGGATAGAAGATCCTTTCTGAATTCCTAAATTCCATAGGCTGGAGAGGAACGTGTTAATAGGTGACATAAGGTTGAGCGGAGAGTTGAGAGGGGAAATTATTGAGGACTATGTGGGAGGCAGGTTTACAGAATTCATTTTAATTAAAGGAAGCAAGTGACTAACATTAGTGAAATATGACTTGTGACACTCACTCTCTCCGATGTGTGGATTGGATTGGATTGTGCAGATTTGGTAGTGGGAAGAACACATAGCAGAATGTTTCACCACACTCAGTTCAGGCCTGCTGTGAATTAGTCATGTTGGGTGAAGTAAAGGTCATCATCAAAGGCATCTTAAAGTGAATGAATTCTTTTTCTTAATGTAATGTTGGCAGCAAAGAAATGTGCCTATCAGAAGTATTTGCTATGGTCAGGAGACATGGGCAGGTTTGATTTCAAGGAAAATAAACTGAAAATAACTTACCAGTGAGGTAGGCAAAATAGGCACGTTGAGAGGGGAAATAAAGGTAGATGTATTCAAGAGATAGGTGACATGTAGCAGGTAAAATTTCAAGAAGCTCCACAATTTTGTGTTTTTTAATTTGAGACACATTGTGAATAATTTGTATACTTTTTCTCATCATGTTCACTACATGGGAGGAATGCCTGGCACACAATAAGTACTCAATAAATATTTGTTGAATAAATAACAAATTAAATGAACAAATGGTATAATTTATTAAGATTGTGGACATGGAATATGTATACTCACACAAGTACATTTTACATTGTAACTATTAGGGATATAAAGTTAATATAATGTTATTCTAAATGTAGTTCAATAAAGAAAGACAACATGATAACAAATTCAGTGTAGAATAATAACTAATATAATAGAAGTAATTAGTATTCTATTAGGGGTCGATTTTTCTGAGGCATCTTCTTTCGAATTTTACATAATATCTCTAGGCAGAGTTGAAGCTTTTTTTTCTTTTCTTTTCTTCTTTTGTTTGATTTTAAAACATTTGTTTTAATTACTTGCGATGATTATTTTTGTCAACATGTCTGCACCCAGGTATTTGGTCAAACATTATTTTGGATATTTCAGTGAAACATGCATTTAAATCTGTGAACTCTGAGTAAAGCAGAATACTCTCCATAATGTGAGTGGGCTTCATCCACTCAGCTGAAGATTTGAATAGAATAAAAGGCTGACCTCCTCTAACAAGAGGAAGTCATCAAGCAGAGGCCTTCGGACTAAAACTGCATCTCTTTCCCGTGTCTCCAGCCTGCAGATCTCCCCTTTCAGATTCCACACTCCTGAAGCCTCCACTATCGAATGAGCTAAAGAGCTAAATTCTTAAAATCTCTATCTCTCTCTCTCTCTCTCTCTCTCTCTCTCTCTCTCTCTCTCTCCCCACACACACACACACATACACACACAATATATATCTTAATGGTTCTGTTTTTATTTTTGTTTTTGTAGAATCCTGACTAATAAATAAATATAATCTCAGATTCCTGAAGCTTCTATACTTCAAGATGAGGTCACATGTGTATGTGTATGTGTGTGTGTGTGTGTGTGTGTGTGTGTGTGTGACTAAAGATAGAAAGGTTGAAAGTGTATGATATATGATTCTGTCCATGTAGCAAATAATCAAAAACGTTGGAAGGAGAAATGACAATCTAAGTCAGGATTCTAAAAAAAAAAAATTGTTTAAGAAACACATAGACGATAACACGGACATTGGTGTTACAGTCTTCCACAGCAGAATCAAGGATGACTTTTGCAGTCAGGCTGTACTGCAATGCCTAGATATTTATCAAACTGTCTCTGAATGACTGTCATTGTTGACCCCTCCCCACTTGACTCCATCCCATAATACCCTATTGATAACTCTGTAGGTGAGTATATCTAGGCATTTTGTTTCATATACATCACAACATATATCTTTTTCTGTAGAGTGGAAGTCATGGAACCATGGTTTACTTATGTTACACTCTGGTGCATCTGCTCTAAGAAACCCTGCAATAATTTATATTTTCTTGTTTTGCTTTTTGAAAGCCCCAAAGTGCTGGACAGTGCTTTGCAATAGCCTCTATAGTTCACCTGTTACACAGAACATCAATCAAAGATTTCATGCATTTACTACACATTTTTCTTCAAACCTGATCATATTGCAGTTGGTAAACACAAATCAAATGGCAAAGAAGAAAAATTCTCTTTTGATTGATAATTTTTAAGTGATTGATGAACCTTAAAATGCAATTTGCTTATTTCTTCTCCTTTCCTTATCTTCTTTATTTTGAATTAAATTTTAGTTTGCATTTGTAATTTTAATAAACAGAAATAAAAACAAATCCTCATGTAGTAAAGGTCAACTAACATAAAGTAAGAGTGGAATGATTTAAATATACAGAGAAGTTATGATAAGTTGGTGTACAGAATACTTAAAGGGAGCACCTATGTACATTCGTGTATATATACACACATATACACTTCAATGTGCATAGGAATAACCTAACATTTATTACAGTTCAAATTATAAATCAGGAAGCTAGGATTGTATCCCAAGTTTTGACTTTCTAATAAGCTTCTGTTTGGTGCTTATCTTTGTGGACCACATTGTGAGTAGCTACACTGCAGTCATGAGTATCTTCAATGTAACACGAAACAGATCAACTATGACTCCTTGAAATGTAAAACCAATATACTCTATCATTTAGTGAGACTGTACTATTTGTCAATCACTGATTGATGAAATAATGCATATGAACTTATTTAGCACTCACACAATCTCTGAGGTATGCATATTATAAATTCTATTTCCAGAGGAGGAAATCAATGCACAGAGGTAGTTCTACATTTTTCCACAGTCCTAGATTCCACACTTAGAATTTATGCCATTTTTAATAATTATGTTCTCTCTCTCTTATCAGTAAGACACTGCTAGTGAACTTTGTCATAGTTTCTCACAAAATGAAAACAAAACAAAACGAACATTTCCAAATAATGAATTTGACCTTGGTGAACATTTTAGAATGTTATGCAAGTACTGTAATTATATATTCTGTTCTTAATTATTTGAATCACATTAGCTCATTCTGAATACATGTTTAAATTAAAGTCTTGATGTGAACACACCAAAATTCCCATCACTTATAAAAGCCATACACGATATGAAAATCTATTAAGATAAAAATACATAGTTTTAATTCACAGATACAAAATATCATGTCACAAATATTACTTTTAGGTCAAACTTTGATCCTGCTCTACACTTGATTGCTAGTCACTTTTGAAGGAAAAAATGCACCTATAGGACTGATTGTGTAGCAGAACTCCAAGGATTCAAGTACTCCATTCTATCCATCAACATGGGTGACAGTGTCTTTCCACCTCACTGCGAGATCATGTTGAGAGAACTATCTTCTACTTGAGAGAACTACCGTTAGCTCATTCTATATGGTGGCCACAGTTGTACAGTTAAAATGATTAGGTTTCTAATCTGCACTACCTTATTTATAGAATTGTATTAGTAATTTGCTCACTGATGGACATCTTTATAAGAGGAGAGAAAATCTTGTGGACAAAAGTTGCAGAATAATTAAAAATAATGCTGGAGCTGCTCCTCTCTGATAAGAAACAGGAGTTATAGATTCTACATTTCCATGATTCTAATTTTATAATCAGTAATATTTGGCAAATAGTAGCAAACGATGTTTGAAGTTATTGAAATTTTACAACCAGGAATATTAAATAAAAATGTGAGAATATGGCTCAAATTGGCTCGGACATTCTTGCCAATTAAAAAAAAAACAAAAAAAAAAAAACATAATTAAAAGAAAAAAGAGAGTGAGGGAACATCCAGTTCTAGACAAGGAAGAAAAGATACAATTTTTACATTTCTCTTGAAACGTTTAGCTAAAAACAGTAGGCATTATCTATAAAGCAAGCAAGCATTAGGAGGCTCTGGAAACTTGAGAGAAAATGACAATTCTGTGAAGGTACATGGTAATACGTAAAAGATGTTGTATGTATTAACTATATGAAATAGAGAAGATAGCAGAGACTGATGATTGGTGTGGAAAAGACTAAAGTTATGTGATTTATGAAAATGTACTTCTATAAGAAGATTAGTGATTGAAAGGTGTACGTGAAACAAAGGACAGAGAAAGAATATGTGGATATGTTATTAAATATTGAAAAAATTCTAAACCAACCACAAAAAGCCTGAAGTCGGGTCATGATCATGATTACTGGACCTCAGCCCAAGGGCTGCAGTCCAAGGGTAGATCGGGCTGCTTTTTATCTGGAGCCTGGAGACCTCTTGTAAGCTCATTCAAAGTGTGGGGAAAATTCGGTTCTCCATGGTTGCAAGACTTGACGCCCTCTGCATCTAAAGGCTAGGCCTCTAGATGGGACATTGATAGCATAGCTGTTCTTCCAAGTCATCAGTACAGTGTCTCTAAGCCAAGCCATTAGGCACACCCAGATATATTTTCCTTTTGAGTCACTCCATTCTAAGTTGTTAGAAGCTTTTACAAAATTTTTTCTCCACACAGTAAGTTTTCTCACAGTCAAGGGTAGGGATTCTAGGAGTGCATCTTAGATTGGGCTTCTACAACAAAATAGTGCAGAATGAAGGGTGTGTAAACCACAGAAATCTATTTCTCACAGTTTGGGAGGCTAACAGTCAGAGATTGTTGTGCCAGATGGTCAGTTCTGGTAAAGACCTCTTCCGGGTTGCAGACTGCCACTTTCTCCTTGTGTCCTCACATGGCAGAGAGCAGCCAGAGGAGGCAAGCTCTCTCCTGACCTAAAGGAGCACTAATCCCTTTCACGAGGGACACCATCCTCACGATTTCATTCCATTTTAATTAGCTCCCAAAGACCTTATCTGTTATACCATCACATTGGGGATTAGGCTTTCAGCATGTGAATTTGGGGAGACAAATTTAACTGAGTATATGTTGCTAAACGGGAAACAGAAATCTTAGAGATGAGAGGGTGCATCTTACCATTCTGAGTAGAACAGCTCACCTTCTGGTCTTAATGCTTTATTTCCCTCTTACTTTCAGAACATATTAATCGTCATCAAAAGTTCCCAAGAGTGTGATTTCATTAGAGCTTCAGCTCAAAGTCTAAAACCTTATTGTTTAAATCACCAAAGTATGGTGGAACAGGCAGAGGATATTAGTTGTAGACATTTAATTAAAAAAATAATAATAATAGAATGTGTCAATGAGTCACTTGTCCCGAAGACTTCCCCCAAGATTTTCCTTGATTAGGTTTCAAGACCTAGAATAATTTTGCATGATTCTCAGCTCTGTTTCTGGAATCTTCTTTCTATCATTTGAAACTTTTTTTTTTTTTTTTTCATGAAACGTATTATGTGTTTGCAGCTGGGTAGTTTTATCATGTACCTTTCTGACAAAAAAAAGGTTGTGAGACTCAGAGCCTTGTTTTATTACATACTCTCTCTGTCCCTTTCTATCCAAGTTGACAGTAGTTTTGTTGAAACAATTTTCTCAAGAATTCTGTGAGCCTTTATGGATGCCAAGGGGATTAAATTCATTAGACAAAAGCCAATGCCACAAATCTTTCTGAGCTGATCTCTCTCTGGCTCCTGAAGAGATGGCTGAGAGGCAATGTCCTTCAGCTTCCTAAGGATCTTCTGGTTTATTTGAGAGGTTCTGTGAGGCAAATCCTTAATCTCTTCAAGGGACTCTTCGGGTCACTGAGTATTCTGACCTTTAGATCTTTCTGAAGTTTTATCAGAATGCACTTAGCCTGTTTTCTATGCCATGAATTCATCAGCCTTTTGCAAATTTTTGCATCTTTTGCATTCTGGAAAGGCTGAGAGTTTTCAAATCTTTCTTTTCTGACTCCTTATGCTTAATGATTGTTCCCTCAATGTATCTCGCTCTTCTCATATTTTATTGTAAGCAGCAGGAATAAACTAGGCAGCACCTTCAATATTTTGCTTGGAAATGTCTTTAGATAATCTACATTAATGCCATATAAGTGTCTCGTTTCATATACTTGCAGGTCACAATTTTGCTAAGTTTTCTGCCACTAAATAACAGGAATTCCACCTCCTCAAATTCTTAAGTTCCTTTGTAACATGTTTCCCATTTCTTTCTGGGTCTTAAGCATCTCAAGCTTTCTCCATTATGCCCTCAAATTCTACCAGAGCCATTCCAAAGTGCCTCCCACATTTTAGGTATTTTTTGCAGCAGCAGCAGCACACCATTACTTATACCAAAATCTGGATTCTTTCTCCACTTCTGTGTAACAAATTATGACAAATTTAGTTTCTTAATTAAACACACACTGTATCTCACAGTTCCTGGTGTTAGGAGTCAGGCCCATTGAGCTGAGCCATGTATTTGGGTTTACACAGGACTATAGTCAAGGTGTGCACTAGGCTCCATGTTAATCTGCATTGAAGGGTCTTCTTCCAAGTGTATTCAGTTTTTTATTCAGTTTATCATGCTTGTATGTTTTAGGCTCTCCACTCCTAGAAGCTCCCAACAGCAGAAGTGTCTCTCTGACTTCTAGACCCTGTTTTACAGAGCTCAGCTGATTAGCTTACTCTTGTTTAGGAGACTTCATTTTGACGAATTTAACATCATCCTAGTATCGCTAAAAATCCTCACTCCTTTGTCAGGTAAAATTGCATAATCATGGAAATTTTATCCATTATAGTCACAGGTCCTACCATTATTCACGGGGAGGGTAAAAATCTTAGAGGACATATTAGAATTCTGCCTACCCATCAGCTAAATTCTCACTTTCTATTTTCAATCATTCTATGTCCTCTCAATGTACCTAAAATCCTTAATTAATACCTGTAATCACTGGGAGCTGTTTGAATATGTAATGACACTGCTCCTTTTTGACTGTTTTACATGTGTCCTGGCAAGTGAGTTAACACTCTCAATTCTATTAATCTACCAGTTGAATATAATACAAGCCCTCATCTTACATGAAAAGAACCTTGCAAATTCTTTGTAATTAAAGGATGTTTTAAAATTTATGGTGATGTCTCTAATAAAAATGCTTTCATATCTTCACTAAGAGAATATTGATAATATTGCCCTGGCCGGTTTGGCTCAGTGGTTAGAGTGTCGGTCTGAGGTCCAGAGAGACCCGGGTTCAGTTCCCACTAAGGGCACGTACCTGGGTTGCAGTTTGACCCGGCCCTGGTTGGACGTGCGGGTAGCAGCCACTCGATGTGTCCCTTTCACATCGATGTTTCTCTCTCTCTCTCTTCCTCTCTCTCCCTCCCACTCTACCTGAACAAAAAATGGAAAAATGTCCTTGGGTGAGGATAAAAAAAAAAGAGAGAATATTGATAATATTACTTTTCATAATAGGTCAAAATGGAAATGATGCAAAGTGCATTGTGGTATATTCTTCTTACAATGACATTATATGCTGCAGTGAGAACAAATGAACTACAACTAAACTCCAACATATAAAGGGTTTTCTTACATACTATATTTAGGGGGAAAACCAAACATAAATTTATCCAAATAGTAGATTTACATTTACATAAAGTTCAAAAGTAGGTTAAGCTAATTTACAATGTTCAAATTAGTATAACTCTAAAGAGAGGGGTGATAATGATTGGAAAGAAAATTCACTGGTGTGGTTATTTCATGTTCTACTTCTTGATCTGGGTATTTTTTATATAAGTTAGCTCAATTAGTGAATATTTATTAAACTCTATACTTATGAATTTATTATTTTATGCATGAAATTTACACTTTAATAAATAGTTCAAATGTGTGTGTGTGCGTAAAATTAATAATTACAAAAAATTTATAGGGTCAAAATGTCCTCAAACAAATACAAACAGAAAATAAATGAATATTATCCACATGAAGAGTATGTTTATGATAAAATGTTCTTTGTACATACAATGTTACTGATATTTAAATTAGTTGATAAATGCAATCAGACTACAAAGAGTTTAGAATTACCTATCAACTGCTACATAATGGAGCATAAGCACAGTTTCTGAAATAAAATGCTTCCTATTATTTCCCAGGGATCAGGTAGAAGAAGTTGTGCCTTGTGGCATTCTGTGTTGTCACTTTCATTTTCACAGAGTTTGGGTACATTACGGGAGAATTGCTATATGCCCTGTGGCATTTCAGCATATTTTATTGGGTCGGCATTGTTTCTTTGTATATATCTTTATTGAGGTGGAAAACATAAATAATCATTTAAAATAAATAAACTTGAATTTATTTCCAATCACCTTGTTTACACAAAACAAAACAAATTGTGGCATATTGTATTTAACCTGAAAATAATCTCCTTAAAAGATGTCTGTGCAGGAAGGAGGGGGAGGGGAGAATCAGTGGGGGAAAAAGGAGAAACATCTGTAACAAAAATTAATCAATAAAAAAAAAATTAAAAAAAAAAAAGATGTCTGTGAATGTCATTAAGTGAACACAGATACATGATTTAATTTGAATATTAATTGTAATGTGTCTTAGATATGCATCTATTTTGACATAAAATCTATGTTTCACATTTAAGTCTAGGAACTCGTAATTTACATACCACATTCCCAATTTTGTGTATGTATCAACAACTGGTAAATTATTTCATCATTCCGAAGGTAGTTTTCTGTGTTGAGATTGATTAAATATAAGGTATTTTAAACCAATGGTGTCAGAGGTCTTCAATAGTTACCTATTTGCATTTTGTTCCTCTTGGTTATATCCTAGACTTTGTATCTTCTAATGTTTTATATTCTCCTTAGGTGATCCAATTCATTGCTATATTCTAGAAACTAGATCTATACTCCTGACATTATTAAAAAATATTAGGGCAATATATCTAACATCCAACAATACACTACTGGATGACCACAGATTTCAAACACAACATGTACAAATAGAGCCACAGGATTGACTAGTTTTGCCACACACTTTTGCTGCTTTTTAGTGTTTTTTTTTTTTTTTTTGTAGTTGCCAAATAATTAATTACTGCATTGCTCTTATTCAACACACTTAATCAATGAATGTGTCATAGTCCTTACCCTTCTGGCCTGGGGTGGGGACCTCTCCATTTGTTCCTGATACTAGAAGTCGAGAGCCTCCCCATCATCACCTGGTTGGCTGCCGGTGTCCAGGACAGAGATGTATCTGCTGGTGAGGTCTGCTGCCCTTGGGGATCTGGGGCCTGTGAGGGAGCAGAAAGAGGGCATATTCTTGCTTCATAAAAATTCTCTAGTTCATCCATTTTTTTCAACATTCTAGTGACTATTTCTTAGACCACTATGTAACTCATGGACTAAAACCACACTCTGCTTATTCTTCTGGATATCAATTTTGATATTTTTAAATACCTTATCAAGATATTTCAAGGGTGCTCTTTACTACTTTTTTTATTATTGGCATATAACATTGTATTAGTTTTGAGTATACAAAATAATGATTTGAAATACGTATATATTATGAAATGATTTCCAAAATAAATGTGTTTTTAACATCCAAGGATGTTTTTTAAAACGATATGTTTTCCACACAGCCGGTGTGGCTCAGTGGTTGAGCATTGACCCATACACCAAGAGGTAGCTGGATCTATTCCCTATTAGGGCACATGCCCAGGTTGTGGGTCCAATCCCCAGTGGGAGGAATGTAGGAGGTGGCAAATCAATGTTCTTTCTCATTGATGTTTCTCTCTCTCTTTCTCCCTTCCTCTCTCTCTAAAATCAACAAAGAAAATTTTAATAAAATAAAATGATATATTTTCCATTCGATATGTTTGCCCACTGTTTACATACCTTCAATGTCTTTGATGTTTACTTAGAATAAAATAGAAACTCCTTAATAAGGCACCTTCTTCATCTGGCGCCTGAGCAGCAAAAAACTTATTTTCACCCTTCTGCTTCACACATCTGACGACTTGCAATGAGTCCTTTCACTTTAGGAAATGACAAGATATCTGAGGATCTGAAAACATGGGTCATCTTGAGTTTTAGACTTGAACTGGATTTCAAAGAAAGTATTTTTCTACATCCCTTTCAGTATGTTAAGAACAAGTTTCATTTCAGTATAATTGCATATATCTCTTTGAGGACCACAGAGAGACAAAGAGAGAAAATTGAATCATTTTCTCACCATGAATTGTCTTTATGGTGTTATTTGCACTGATAATACAGTTTCATTGTCCTAAGAACTATGTAGACTGTGGCTCTGTGTTTAAAACAAGTTGCTTTTCTGATAATAACAATGTAGTTTAACAGAAAGTGCATGGGGTTTAATGAATATAAGTCTGCCACTTTATGTAACTTGTTGCCTTGGCAAATTTCTTAACTACTCTGTGCTATAGAATTCTGGAAATAAAGTCCTTAATTGTTAGATTTCTTTGTTTAATCTTTCCATGTGAAGAAAAGTTTCCTGAATTTGTTTTTTAACCACTAAGGAATTTTATTAATATAGTTAAATTAACTAAAATATTTCTAAAAGTAATTATTCAAAGCTCAGCTCAAACAAAAGAATCATTTCATTCAGAATTGTTTTTCATTTTAAGCTATTTTATCTGCTTGTATATACTATCTTGCATGTTCAATATGTCCTATAAGGTTTACCACATGTTAATGAGGACTATTTCATTATGAATAATTTACTATAGTTCTGATTCCCAAATAAAAAATATGCTTTTTTGTTGTTTTGGAGTTAATTGTGGATTTTTATTCTGCTTATTTCACAGTTAAACTGACTTTTTACTTAAATTTATATTTGTGATTAAAAAATTTATATTGTCTGAGATATTTTACAGCTTATCTGTCTATCTTAGAATGAGTCATATCTATTTATGACTGTCTTTGCTTTTAGCATTTTTCCTACAAAAATATTATCAGTAAAAATTTCTAAAACCTATTTAATTGTCTATATTTTTCAATATAGGCTTTTTTTTTGGATACCTTAATTAATTATTTCACTAAAAATATAATATTATTACTTGCCATATGTTATACACTTTTCTAGGCCTTGAAATAAAAGAAACAACATGGCTCATTTTCTAGGAGATTACAGTTCAATGGCATTGGGTTAGGTGCACAGATTGTGATCTTCCAACAGAATAAGCTATACAAAATACTAAAAGTACAAAATATTATACAGGTAATATTTGTATGTTTACATGTATGTGATGTATGTTTACAGATATACACATAATAATTTATTTACACGTATTTATTTATTTGTACAAATATATTTTATTATATATTAACACATATTATATGTATTTATGTTAATGGGGTTCCAAAGTGTGGGTCAAAATAGCCTTGATGGAGAGATGAACTTGGACAGAACCACTGAAGATGTTAAAACATTATTCAGGGAGACAAAATGATAAAGTTTGTTGCAGGCAGATAAGAACAAGGGTAGTAGAATTTGACGTGGTCTTTCATATTCAATTAAATGTATAAATGGTTACATCATTTAGAATAGATGATGCACTGATGGGAGCTTGACAGGAGTGGTGTTTAGAGGACTGCTGACAGACAGATCATGTGCAAATCCATGTAAGCTCTTGTGATTCTAATGCATCTTTTCATTTTATTAAATAGACTGATGTGCTAGTTATTAAGCAATTATTTCTTAGCACCAAACCTGACTTTCTATACTCTCCTTTGGTAGGTTGATACTGTGCATCTGAAAATCACGTTTGTTCTTTTCCATCTGGATTTATGCAAGGCTGTGCCAACAGGGGGTGCTAGACTGATCGTAGGCTGGGAAAGGAAGATGAGAACTGCATCTCCTGTGTACTTCCTACGGGTTCCTGTGGGCTTCCTCATTCAGAGGGCAGGAGCAATTCATTTCTATAACAGTGGCTGAATCAGGTCATCGGTGTTCCCAGTGTACACAACCAGCAGCACTGTGTTTGACCTCAGAGATATAAACACCAGCCGTTAGGCTGCAGAGGTGTGAGTGTCAGCTCCGGGCTGGGGAGAGGGGTGTTTCTGAACTCAGACATAGTAGCACCAGCTTCAGAGGTCTGATCTTCAGCTTTAGAGGCTCCTTCTAGAAATGTCTAAGTTTGTTTATTGCAAATACCATCCTTTCTTTTATTCCCTTAGCACTAGAGGAAGTACCTGCTTCTTACAGTTAACACTTCAATGATATGTTAGAGTTCTCCTTTTACCTTTTGGTTATCTAGATAAAAACATTGTATTTAATTAATTTCTTATATATTTTAAAAAACACTTTTGTTGTCTCTGCTGTTCTTTCTAATCAGATAACAACTAACATAACCAAAGCTTCTGAAAACGAGGAAATCATACTTGTTGAAGCACAGCATTTGTGGAATGCAATGATCCCACAGGTACTTCTTGAAGATTTTGATTCTATAGTTTTGGGTCTGGAAATAGTTCTGCTTTTTTTTTTTTTTTTAATCTTCACTCGAGGATATTTTTCCATTTATTTTCTGATACAGTGGGAGGGAGGGGTAGAAAGAGAGAGAGAGAAACACCGATGTGAGAGAGATACATCAATTGGTTCCCTCTTGAATGACCGTGACAAGGGCTGGAGACTGATCTGCAACCAAGGTACATGCCCTTGACTGTAATCGAACCCGCGCCTCTTTGGTCTGCTGGTTCTAACCACTAAGTCAAACTGACCAGGGCAATAGTCTTATTTTTAAGACAACCCTACATGACTCTGGTCACTAGTCAAGTTTTGAAAGTGATCTTGTAAACCTATAGGAAGCCATTTACATGTTTTAATAGGAATCATTTCATTTTGTTTAATTTTTTTTTTAAATTAAGTTTATTAAGGTACCATTGGTTAATAGGATCACATAGGTTTCAAGAGTACATTTCTATGATACAAGATCTGTACAGTAAATCATTTTAGAAAGATTTTTTTACAAACCGTGACCTTCTGAAGTAACTTTGTTGGATGTAAGGCTAGCAGCTTAGTGTTCAGTAATAAGACTTCATGTGCAAGACCTTGGCTGAGTCATAGAATTTATGCTTGATAGTTGGAGGAGCCATTCTTAAATATTAGACTAAAATTAAAGACAATACATAGTTAAAAACCAATCATTAGCAGTTTGATCATGTTTCAGAAGTGGTTTTTTCATGCCTAGATTATAATATTTACCCCAGAATCTTTCTATATACATTATAATCTCCCCAAAGTAACTGTGCTCTCTTCCTAAAAATTAGATTTAGGTATCGACATACACACATATTTGTTTAATAAATTAACTCATATTTGTAATTTGGGTCTTTTAAACTGTGTATGAAGTATGTACAAACTTTATTATGCATTTGAATCTGGGTTGTTTTATGCCACAAGAGAGATTATATAATAAAAATTATTAGGATTCTACTTAAATAGAACATATGTGTTTATAATATTCTATTGGAGATCTAATTAAATTTTAGGTACCATTCTAGAATACACTCATTCTGAAATTTTGTCAGGCTCCACAAACTCTTCATATAAGCCTAGACATTAAAATTTCTCTTTAAGTTAACTGTGTTAACATTATTCCTAATTTATTCTCCTGAGCTAAAAGAGTTCCCTACTGTTTGTCTGTTTTAGTGTTTAATTGCTTCACAGACTCCAAAACTAAATTCTGTAGCAATTACTTTACTCTCATGGTAAAACAGAGAAATTTTCACCATGATTTAAGTAAAAAATGAAATTACTACATGAAGAGGACTTTATGCTAATAATAAAATAATGCAGAGATTCCTAAAACTCTCCATCCTTTTTCTTGATTTGAAAATAACAGTGAATTAAAAAATATTACAGGTTTTCCGAACAGATTTACAGTTTCATTTCAAGGAGTAATGACGAGAAGTCTCTAACTTGAAGCCACCCCAGTTCAGCGTTTCCAAGAATGCACTCACCTACTGAGATAGATCAGTGTCATATTGTAAGTGATTCAAGTTGTATTACAAAGTTCTTTATCATTCTCTGCACACACTCCTCTTTCTCATTTTCTTTCTAAGTAGTATTTAAAATAACCAATAAACCTGTATTGTGCTAAGTTTTTATATCTATTGAATAGTGTAAGATCTGAAATTTTGGGTATCCATATGTCACCAAACTAAAGAGCTAATTGATACATAAAATTTTAAAACAAAATTCTAATTACAAGAGCTAACAAGTAATCATTTTGTGCTAGGGAAATACACAATTGAAAGCATTATATTCATGTTTAATATTCTGTATTTCTGCATATATTTTTTTTATCCTACTCGAGGACATTTTTCCATTTCTTGTTCAGATAGAGTGGCAGGGAGAGAGAAGAGAGAGAGAGAGAGAGAGAGAGAGAGAGAGAGAGAGAGAGAGAGAGAGAGAGAGAAACATCGACATGAAAGGGACACATCGAGCGGTTGCCACCTACATGACCCAACCAGGGCCGGGGGCAAACTGCAACCGAGATATGTGCTCTTAGCGGGAACCGAACCTGAGTCTCTCTGGACCGCAGGCAGACGCTCTAACCGCTGAGCCAAACTGGCCAGGGCATGCATATTTTGAATCAATCCCAAAAGTTCACAAAATGACACTCTAAACAGATCCCTGATAATCATGACTACTTAGAATCAAATTTGATGTTACTGACCTAGAACTCTGCTGCCATCGGGGTCTGAAGAGTAACTTATCACTGCAGTGGGCTGTCTGTACCCCCTGGAGGGCAAGGCCTGCCTATCCTGTGTGAGGGTGGGGTGAGTCTAGTTGAATAATTTTTTTATATAAAACCTTCATATGTAAAAATGCTAATGCAATTTTAATCAGCAAAACTCCCTATGGAAAGATAATGTTGACTGAATTTGTAGATGTTGTACAGATAATTTTGTAAATCAATATCTAATCCCTGAATCCTTGCTTTTTAAAATTCACCTCATTTTGATTCTTATCACAGTTTCATAATTTAGAAACTTTAGGAACTATAATAATGAATTCTTAATATAAAAAAATTATATTGATTTGCAATTCTATTAATGTTCCAATAAAAAATACTGCCATGAAGAAAATGTTCTCTGTCTGCACTACCTTGCACCATACATGTTACCCACATGAGGTCATTGAGCACTTGGACTGTGACTAGGATGACTGAAAAAGTGAATTTTTAATTTTATTGAAGTTTAAGTAAATTAAATTTAAAGTCTCATGTGGTTTATAGTCATGTGTCTTTAGGACACCATGGCTCTGTATTATTCTCGGTTAACTACATTTTTTTTTTCTTGTTTTTCCAAAGTACTATATCATATAGATATGTCATTTCTGATCAATTATACAGAATAACTTTTCATTGTTTCTTTCATTGTGACTTCCAAAATTTGGGGTTATTTTTAAATAATAAAGTTGTTTGTTTCAGTTAAAAAAAGGAAAAAGTTAATGCATTCTATGGTAAAGTGAAAACATTATCAATATCATTTTTTATCTTGAGATATTTAAAAAATACCTTCCTTGCGCTGGCCGGTTTGGCTCAGTGGTAGGAGTGTCAGTCTGAGGACCAGAGAGTCCCAGGTTCAGTTCCCGCTAAGGGCACATACCTCAGTTGCAGTTTGACTCCAACTGGTTGGGGTTGTGTGGGTGGCAACCAGTCGATGTGTCTCTCACATCAATGTTTCTCTCACTCTCTTTCCCCCTCTCTCCTCCCACTCTGTCTGAAGATAAATGCAGAAATATCTTCAGGTGAGGATAAAATATATATATATTTTATATCATATATATATAATCTTCCTACATTCCTCTCGGTGTCATGTAATGCACAAAAATTAAACGAATTTACATAATATAGGAATAATGCTCATACTTATATTGAAATTGTTCATAGGGAAACGATAATGAGAGGATTTATCTCTTACATATATAATTCTTAGATTTATATACTTATTAAAGACTTTCAAGGCAATTTACTGAGTTTATTTTTACATTGTAGAGAGTGAAAATCCAATCTCTGGATTTAACATTAGATTAAATCACTTATCTAATTGATATGATTACTTAATTTCAAAGAGAGTAAGTGAATCAGGTTTCATCGTTTATAACTCACTTATCTTTACACAGATGTGCTGTCTGTGGCCCAGAGCTTTTCCAAGTTTTCACTGTGAAGAGAATTTCTCCGTATTCTGCTCTATCTCTGTCCTGAAGAGCTGGCTTTAGGATTTGGATATTTGTCTTGGAACATCTTTTTCAGAATTATTCTCAAAATCTAATTCCCAGTGAAAGTCATGCTCTAAGCTCATATTCTATGACTTATACGAAGTTAAAGTTTCTCTTTATTTTAATGCAAATAAGGAGGATAAATAGTATATATACACAAACATATACTTATATATTTATTCACAGATATATATACACAAAGGTCCTTATGCACAAACATATAGGATGCATTAAAAATAATAATTCAAAGTGATTGTAATATGCAAATGGATTATAAAAACATGACATTACTATTCTCACTTTTACATTCTTCACAGAATTAAAAAAGTGTATATTAACATTAGCAATAGAGAACTTAGATGATAACTCTGATATGTAGGAGTGAAATTTTATTTGACACCAAATAATTTTCTCTAATGTATTTTAAAATGTTCATTAGTGAACATACTTTTAAGATTTATGAGCTTCTTTGAAGATATATGTAACAAAAATTGATTAAAATCAAGAATTTATCATGCATATATTCTTTATTAAATATCACATTAAAGAATCCAGACATGAGGGTTAACTCATTCATCAATACATTTGGTTTAAAAATGTGAACATATCATCATCTCTTTAAAAATTCAGGCTTGATTTCAATGCATTTATTTTCCAGTATGAATTGTTTTGAAATTACCTTATAGCATATTTTAGACATTTTTATTTAATTGATATGTTGTATTATTATTTAAATAAAAACAGCTTTTACCACTTCTGTAAATAGATAACCTTAAGGCTTTTATTATATAACCTCAAAAATATTCATCATGTTAAATTATTAATTATTAATATTATTATTAAATACATTTTTGAAATATAGAAACTACTTAAAAATCTCTCAATATCTCTAAATACAACATTTTAACATTCAAATTGATGTGATGACCCTATGTACCCTAAATATTGTAGGTAATAGAATTATTGCATATCCTTATTGCAATTATCTACTCCCCTTCCATTGCACAGAACCTTCTCCCCAACATACCCCATGCTCACACACCCTAGACTTTGATTTGACCTTTAATTTTACCAGAAATAGTTGCTAACTGATATGAGAAGCAGGCTATTCTGGCTAAAGACAGAAAACCTTTTTTAACCCTCTCCCCCCACCTTGCGTATTATTGATTCAATACTATTCGTCTTTCCAGTGGTTTGCCAGTTGAAGTAAAGTGAGTCATTTCCCCGCTGAGTGGTTAACATGTACTGGTGTCTTTCCTCACATTCTCATCTGTCAATTATGTTTGTTCCCACAACAGTCTTAGAAGCCACACATTTAAAATAAGAAAGCTGAATGACTGCAGCAATTGATATTATCTTGACTACTATAATGCACTTTTGCTCATTTTCTGTCCACAATATTTTTCAAATATAGTGTCAATGACACACAAAATATATTTTCTCATTCTGGTATTGTTTTGACAACAAGTATGTTATTTAACTAATTATTAAAATCTATTATGTGATTGAAAATTTTTCCTAAACAATGAGGAATAAAACACACAAAATGAATTATTTACCCAAATAGAAAAACCACTTTTAAGAGGTTATGTCAGCTTGTTCACCAGATTAAAGAAGCAAAATTAGTTTAGCTATGTTGGCTCAATTTTCTTTTATTATGTAAAATGATTGAAAGATACTGTAACCTGGGTTTTTATAAGGACATGAAAATAATTTGTTGAAAATCAGTAGATCAAATAACTTATTAATCATATTTACCTATGATACAATAAGTTTTTTTAAAAAGTGTACGTGTGTGTATGCATGTGTGTGTGTGTATGTGTGCATGCACGTGTGCTCTGGTGCCATTCTGAGGACTTCTATTGTTGAGATTGTATAGAATTTACCCAAGACACTTGCAAAAATCCTAAATAAAAAATTTGGTATATTATCATATTTGAAAATAACTTCATTAATACATTTACCAAAATATGTGTTCCTTATACTAAATACGCAAAACATCTTATGTTTAGAAATCATTTGGCATTAACTTACCAATAAAATAAAAGTCTAGCCAATATAAGAAACAGAAAAGTACAGCCTCTTCATTTCAATAGGTCCTTGGAATACTACCTTGCTATTTTCTATTATCTATTTGTCTAAGAAAGAACTTCTGTCTTTTAGAAAAATGAGCTATCTCAACTCTTTGATATTTGGTAATCTAAATTAATCTTAAAGACCATAGTAGGTCCCCCCTTTGGTTATTTCAGGTTAAAAATTACAAACTTCCAAAAAGTGTATGAATAAAAGATAATGGACAAAAAAGTAAATAACCCAATTAAAAGTGGCTTTATTCATAATTGTCAAAACTTAGAAGCAAGTAAGATGGACTTCAATAAGAAATGGGTAAACTGACATACATTCAGATTATAGAATACTATTCAGAGCTCAAAATAAATAAGTTTTAAGGCCATGAAAAGACAGGGAGGAATCTTACATGCTATTACTAAATGAAAGAAACCAATTTGAAAAGGATACATACTGTATGATTGCAACTGTATGACATTTTGGAAAAGCCAAAACCAATGAGACAATAAGAAGTTCCATAGTTGCCAGATTCTGAGATTAGAAAGATAAAAGTGAGAACACAGGATTTTTAGGGGCATGAAAATATGATATTATAATGAAGGAATTATGTCTTACATTTCTCCAAACCCATAGAATGTACAACACCAAGAATGGATCCCAGATAAAACTATGGGTTTTGGGTGATTATAATGGGTCAATGTAAGTTCATCTTTGGTTAAAAAAAAAAAAAGTATCATTCTGGTAAGTGATGTGATACTGAGGGAATTTATGCATGGGTGGGGCACAGGTTGTATAGTTATATAGGAAATCTCTGTACCCCCCTCTCAGTTTTGTTATAAATCTAAAACTACTCTAAAAAATAGTCTTTTGAAAA
This sequence comes from Molossus molossus, assembly GCF_014108415.1. Classification (NCBI taxonomy): domain Eukaryota; kingdom Metazoa; phylum Chordata; class Mammalia; order Chiroptera; family Molossidae; genus Molossus; species Molossus molossus. The sequence continues at coordinate 21,370,427 of NW_023425366.1, read as the reverse complement.
AAGATAATGCACAGACTTTTTTTAGGTAAATTAAAAACTAACTAAATATGTCTTATATTACCTAATAAATAGCCATGCACTTATCAACAGAATATAATTCCACAATAAAAACAACGCTTACATTCCTGAACCTCTGCAGCAATCAGAGTTCATCTAAATGTACTGACAGTACACTGCAGTGTCTTCTGTTATGGATAGAAATACATTTTTGGGCATACATTATATGATTATTATATATGAAGTACATATAATATAATAAATATATATGCAATAATTTTACAACAGTACCTAGTAAATCGATCCCAGTCAATAAAATAAAATGAAATTGTAAGAAATGCACTAACCTAATGGTGAATGTTAGAAATAAAAGACATTGGGTGGGAGGGCTTCTTAAGGGGAATATGGGAACTTTCTATACTATTAGCTTACTTAAAACTGCTCCACAAATAAAGTTTACTAAAACAAATGATATGAGACCATTTGGTTTTTTAATTTAATTCACTTAAATATAATTTACTATTTTTAAAAAAGTAGTGGGTGAAAATTTCTGTGAAGCTTATTTTATTCAGATTTTATTCATCAGCCCCCTCTCTAAATCCTGCTTCTGTGTCTTTCTCTGTGTTACTTCCAGTCTTCCCAGAATATTGTCCATAACCTTTACACTCTATTATAATAGGAATTTCCTCCTCCCCTACGAGTTCCAACATTTAAAAATCTTTAGGGAGGATTCTAATGTTCCAATTTGAGTTTTGTGCTGATTTTGATCATCTCTGAATATGATCTGACCAGGTGCTCTTACTCTTCACTTTAGCTACCAATTTTGTATTTCTTCACCAAAACAGTTTCATTTTAACATTATGTCACAATAGTATATTTATATGATTATTTTCTAAACTACTTTCTGTTTTACTCAGTTTAATATAACCTTGATACTTTTTTAAACTGGTGTATAATAAGAATTGAGCAAGGAAATAAATATTTGTCAAATGAAAAATAATAACCTGTCTCTCAAGGCATGCAATGCAGAATTTCAAGAGATTCCAAGAACAAAATATCACTGATACTACTCAAGACATGTTTACCAATTCTTTTTCACCCTTAAAATCTAATATAATAAACAATGCTAATTATTTGGCTTCATATGCTAAGTATTAGAGTTATCTCAGCATTAATAATTTTCTATATCTTCATATATATTTTAAAATAAAAAATAAGGAATAAATAACTCTAAATTTTGTAGGTCAATTCTTTATGAGGAAACATATTTGGAGTTAGGCATTTCAATCAGATTTCTTATCAGGACTCCTAGTTAAACTAGTTTACTAAACAAAGATAATCTTCCAAGTCAATATAGCTTTACAATAATAAGTTGATCAAATAAAATATAAAAATATAGTGTTTTCAAATGTTATTGAAACTATAACCAAAAGGAAAATTTCTAGATGTCTGAAAGAAAAAGGGAATTCAAAGTAAGGTTGATTTATGTATTTTTTTGGATTTTCAAAAGCTAGCTTCCAGGGTGCCAGCATTTTCTGTGTGTGTATATGTCTTGGATACTTGGGTGTATTCATTTTATTTTTAAAAGTTCTTCAAAATAAGTGTCTATGTAGGTTTGCCTGTACACTAGATTTGCATATGAAAAACTGTGAAAATAATTGAAGGCCTGTGATAATTGCACTTTCCTTAGATGAAAATGGAAGTTCAATAATGTTCTTTTCTTTATAATTATAATGTTGGTCGATTGCTAAATAATTACTTTGTTTTGGGCTTGGTAATTTATTTTATCTTAATAACATATGCATTGTTTACTGAGGACTAAATTAAATTTCTTTGTAATCTAATTAGAAATTACAAAGCATAAACTTTTTCTCAGAAATTGTGTATCATGGGAGTGATTCAAGGTTCACAAAGGACAAGGAATAAGTCAGGTATCTGGGCTTCCACACACTTACTTTGATATAGGCAATTTGACTTAAACTATTTGGATCCATGTCTGATTTATACAATTATTTATGTTGGGTTTGTATCATATATAGTGATATAACTCATGAACATCCTTCTAAAAATTAATTAAATACATTTTAAAAATTTAACTTAAAAATAGTAAAATGGAAGACCTAACAGATGGTATGCTATTTGAAATTCAGTTCGATTAGAAACTAAAATATTTTGAGTCTAATTCTTATAAGATTTTACAAAATGGAAACTCTCCTATTCTTTCCCTAAGCCCCAAAGAGCAATCTGTGGACTATTTTCAACAGTATTTCCCATGATGCTGGAAAGTGGATTTCTTAATCCAAGACAAGAAATACTAGTTTAGAATCTCAGGGAGTGAGACCCCCCCAAAATCTTCATTTTTATTACATTTACTAATTAATTTTTAACCACTTGGAACATTCATAACACTAAAATTTGTGAAATTAGTATTTAGTCATTTTAATTGCATAAAGTTTGGAAAGTACCCAGTCCTTGGCAAAATATTCTACATGCCTCCCTTTGCATTTTTATCTTGCTTCATTACTGTCATTACTTAAGGATGATTACTCAAGGAATGAAATGATTTTTTAATTAGAGGAAATGACTCTAAGAAAAAAATAAAATTTGAAGTATATTTTATCCCATATTGGCTATAATTTAAATTGGCTTAATGTTTGAAGTCAAGAAAAGCAATATAGGAAAAGCCTTATAGAAGTAAACTACAAAATGTTTTTTCTGAAAAAGATAAATCAAAGAAAATCTTAGATTTGGAGATAATCTTTTTCAGCAAATTAAATAGAAGGCTATGTAGAGAAAATATTTCTAATGATTTAGTTAACATTTATAAAACGCAGGACAAAATGTTTTAAAGTAATATATTTAGCATACTGCAGTACAAAATAATGAAATAAGAATCTGATATAACGTAACTTTTTAGGTTACCTTTTAAGTATCCCTTGAAATAAAAAAAAAAAAAATCTGGACAGTATTAAGCTATCTCAAATATCATAATAAAAATCGGTTGAATGGCAGCTGTCATCAATTTGGGTGATTTTCACGAAACAACTGGATTTTTTAAATGTTTATGAAACCAGTAATCCAGAGTTTTATACTCGACTATCTTGGCAAATGACACTGGCATACTTATTATTGAAATGAAGCTTCGTTTTGCATCTTCTTTTCACATAATCTGAAACACATGTAAAGAAAGTTTCTTTTGGCCCAGCCAGTGTGGCTCAGTGGTTGAGCATTGACCCATACACCAAGAGGTTGCTGGTTGGATTCCTGGTCAGGGCACATGCCCAGGTTGTGGCCAAATCCCCAGTGGGGTGCCTGCATGAGGCAGCCAGTCAGAGTTTTCTCTCATCAATGTTTCTATCTCTCTCTCCCTCTCCCCTCCTCTCTCTCTAAAATCAATAAAAAAAAATTTTTAAGAGAGTTACTTTTAGAAGTTTTTATTGTAAACATGGTAAAATTGGAAACTTTAAGTGTCACTCGTAATCATACATATGCACAGATCATGTAATAAATAATCCAAAGAAGCATTGCTATATGATTAAAGCAAACATGATATGGAGGGGAATCAGATTTATATGTTAACCATAGATTTTAGGTTTCTGTTAAAATTACTGTGAAAAAAATTAAATTTCACTGTGAATCTCTTGAACAGACTTCAAATGTGTCATTAATAACTGTTATCTTGGTCTAAACATTTCACTTCTAAGGATTTAATTTCCTCAATTGTGTAACCCAAGGTCTTATTATTAAAATCCTCTAACATTTCTCCCAGCATTAAATTTCTGTGGTATACATAGATAATTAAAAAATATATATACAACATTGTTAAAATATAATAGTTGAAATGGAAAAATAAGTCTCTATATTATAAATCTGAAAGCAACAAAAGAATAAACAAGAAAAACAAATAACAACTCATGGACACAGACAACAGTATGGTGGTTACTGGAGGAAAGGGGATGGGGGAGAGTAAAGGGTAAAGGGGATCAAAAAAAATGGTGACGGATGAACCACAGAACTTATACGCATGTATGCATAAACAGTGGACATGGACAACAATCGGGGGAAGGGGCAGGGAGGGAGGGGGAGGCGGGAATCAGTGGGGGAAAAAAGGAGAAACATCTGTAACAAAAATTAATCAATAAAAAAAAATGGTGACCAAAGGAGATTTGACTTTGGGTGGTAAACACACAATGCAACATACAGATTATGCATCATAGAATTACACACTTGAAACCTTTGTCATCTTATTAACAACTGACAGCCAAAAAAATTTAATTAAAAAAAATTAAGCTTTATTTAAAGTACAAAAGATTACTTAGGTGACTTCTATTCTTCAATCAAAAAAGTTATCTCATGAAAATATTTACTGCATTCCATTGCACAGAACCCCCTCCCCAGTGCACCCCACACCTACCCTAGACTCTGATTTGGCCTTTAATTTTACCAGAAGTTGATGCTAACTGATATGAGGAGCAGGACATAATGGCTAAGGCAGGAAACATTTTTTAACCCTCTCCCCCCACCTTGCATGTTATTGATTCAATACGATTCTTCTTTCCAATGGCTTGCCAGTGGAAGTAAAGTGAGTCATTTCTCAACTGAGTGATTAACATGTATTGGTGTTTTTCCTCACATTTTTATCTCATGCTTCAGACAAATGAAATGACATAAAGACTCAAAAAAAACAACAAACAAACAAAAAAACAGTCTTATCAAAGACAATAAAGATGTAAAGAAGATGCAAATGGAAGTTGTAGAACTGAAAAATACAATAACCAGAATAAAAATGTCCATGGATGGAGCAACAGCAAAACTGAAAGTACTGAGTTAAAAATCAGTGAACTTGAGGACAGAAAATAAAAGATATCTAATCTCAACATCTCAGAGAAATATGATTTAGAAAAGACACAGCCTCTGAGCTATGTGGCACTATAAACGTGTAACGTGTCATTGAAATCCTGGAAGAATAGGAGAACAGGGCAGAAAGATAAATTGAAGAAAAAATGGCTAAATTTTTTCCAAATTGGTAAATGACAACAAATTTGGCAAAATTCAACAAGCTGACTAAATCCAAGTGGAAGAGGCCCCCAAAATTCATCCTAGTCGAACTTATAAAAACTAAAGAAAAAGAAAAGATCTTGAGAACAGTGAAAGAGAAGTAACATTTTATCAGGAAAAAATAACCAATAATGCTTATGTCTTTAGACACTTTGGAGGCAAGAAGGAAGTGAGAGATACATTTTTAAATACTGAAAGAACAGTCCATAATTCTATATCCAGTGAACATATCTTTCAGGAATGCGAGAAAATTAAGACATAGATAAAGGAAAACTAGAGAATTTGGTAAGGAAACAAAAGAAGTTTTACTGGAACACTAGGACAGAAGAAAAACAGAGTAAAAAATTATAAATAATTTTTTTTCTGTTACGTTTTCTCAATTGTATTAGATGATTAAAGCAAAAATTATAACACAGCAGACAGTGATTCCCAATGTCAATGGAGAAAATAAGACAGTTATAAATGGAAGGGTGAAAGCTTTCAAGTGAGGTAAAGTTTTTACCATTCACTTCAACTAGGTTTTTGAATGAACTTTTTCTACTTTTGTTATTAAAACAATAAAACCTCTAAATCATTTAAATTGCATAAAGCATAAATAAGTAATAAATATTATGTATTAAATGTTATGTCTGAGCAGGAATGCTGAAAACACAGAGTTGCTTCTTTTGTCAAATTTAACACAAATTTGAAAAATAAGTTACCTTCCACTATTACATATAAGTATTATAGTAATTGATATATAATACTATATATAGTACATATTATATGATATATATGTACATATTTTATAATATTAATGTAGTGAGGTATCTTATTTCTATTATTCAAATTGGCTTTTAAGAAAATACCATGTGTTTCTCATATTCTCTATTTATTACAAAAGTTGAGCCTGCTTTTATCTGAAGATTTGTCTTTATTTTAGTTGTAAGTCCTGTTTGGTCCTGGGAGATAGTCTGTGTAGCTTCCATTCACTCTGTAGCCATTTTCACATCCTTCGTGGTTCTTTTCAAACATTAGAATTCCAAATTACTTAAATGGAAATACAAGTGGGTGTGGGATGGGGCACTGAGTTACTAGTTTTTTAATAATTCATAAATAAATTAATCATTAAGACTTTATTTATGAGATTCCAAAATGCATTTATTAAATTATGTAAATTTACCTATTTGTATAAAAACTTGAACTTTCATAAAGTTAGAAATTTACTTTTTTTCTTTAAAAGATCATCTTCATATAATTTAAATAGTCTTCAAAATGATGTTGGTGATTTTCCATTTTAATTAAAATTATTAATTTAGGATCTTTATATTGCAATAATATTAACCGTGGAGAAGAACTATCCATTTTCTTTTCTTTCGCATAAAAGAGTGATATTACAAATTCAATATCATATTTTCAACTTATATTCTTTCTAAAATTCTTAAAAAATTGAAAAGTTTATAAGCAAAATGTAATAGTTTTTTTCAGGAACTCATTCATTATTCTATTTTTTAAATCTATAAAATTTGTGAGTTAAAATTTATTTGGAAGGGAAATTAAATAATGTCTTTGTTTTAAAAAAGGAATGCCTTTTCAATGGAGTTATAAAGCTTCTTTGACTTCAAAGACCTTCATGTTTCTGTAACTTCATGAGTGATCTGAACACTGACCTTGGGAAGCACCTTTGTTAAGTTTTCATTGATCCATAAAGATTTAATTGCTCCATATATTGCAAATTCACTGCTAACTAAAGAGTAATCAGTAGTTTGCAGTTTTCTGATTACTGCTTTTCTTTGGGAATATTTAATTAATGTTTTAAAATAATTGAAAAAGGTTTTTAATTGATAATGGTTCATTCCTTCATTATTTCATGGCCAGCACTCCCGAACATGCCATTCCACATTGTGATTGTTGACCTCAGAGAGCACTTAACGTGAACAATTTTCTAAAAGCAATTTTATTTGCTCAGGTAAGTGAATTCTACTTAAATTTTTAAAAACTAAACTAAAACAACAAAAAGGATCTTCTAAGAGAATAACATCTCACTTACATGCCTTTCCAGTCTGCTTCATGGGAAAGTAAACATTATACTACTTGTAAGGTAAATATTACTGTCACTATATCTGCAATACTCCATAAGGCTTATGATTTCAAGTTCACAGAAGATGCTGAGAATCATTTTCTGACGGTGATTACGTTACCTCTATGTTTATCCCAAGGAGAGTAACCCCCAAAGATTTTGTAAATAATTAGAAGTCATGAAAATGTGTTTAATTTTACACATCACTATTTTTGATAACTAGCTATATTTTCTTATTTCAAAATACTTACTTTAGAATGTGCAAAGTGAAAAACCACAGAAAACTAAAGAAAAAGTATTAATAGTTGCCCATAATAGTACCTCTCAGTAGTGAATACTGTTAAAAATTTGGTTTAGCCTGGCTGGTGTGGCTCAGCTGCTGAGCTTCGACCCATGCACCAAGAGGTCACTGGTTTGATTCCTGGTCAGGACACATGCCCAGGTTGTATGTCAAATCGCTAGTGGGGGATATGCAGGAGACGGCCAATCGATGTTCTCTCCCATTGATGTTTCTCTCTCTCTCTCCCTTTTTCTTCCTCTCTCTCTAAAAATCAATAAAGAAAAAAAATTTTTCTAGACTAAATTATGTCTCCTCAGCTTTTACAACTCAGTGTGCAACATCTAAGTGTATTATGGGCTTCTCTTGAATTTATGTCTTTATCACTATTGCAGAACTGAAAAGTGTACCCAAATGAGTAGTATATTGGAGATCTTGTTTAAAAAATATTGAGCTGAGATAAATACAGCAACAATTAAAGGGCTTGACAGAACACTGAAATGATTAGTGGTCTACAGGAATTAATGATGAAATAACAGCCTCAAAAAAAAAAAAAAAGATGTTATCATTACATTTTGCACTTACCACCCCTAGAACACACAACACCTAGTAACTCTCCACAGATTGTAAAAGCATCCTATTCACCACTTTGAAATGCTGCATCAATACATTTGGAGACGGAGAAGTAAGTCTGTCAGGATTGAGTAGGGTTCCATGCAAGAAACAGTTCTGAAGCAAGTACATGCTGTGGTGCAAACAGCCCTTCCCCTTGAATATGTGAAAGGAAGACTATGGACTCAGAGATATCAGTGGTGGAAAACAATCCATGCATCTAAAAGGAGGACATGAAAACCTTCATTAAAAGAAAAGAAAAAAGAAGAAGCCTAAGTGGCTTGTGGAGAAAGATTGGGTTTCTGTCAAGAGAGTAATAGACTACTTGAAAACATACTTCTGGTGTGCCCCTGGACTCATTTATGATGAAGGATTCGATGATGAAGTGATCATATGCACAGGGTCAGGTTCCCTTATGTCTGCAGAATATATGGTAGGGCAGAAGCTGCAGGAATTAATTCAAATATAGATTGTACATGAACTATATACCACAGATTGGCCAGGAAATACAAAAACGTTTGACAGTTGGCTCAATCTGTGAAATCCACTGTCATTGAATCACTAAGTCTTCCTCAAATCATACTTATTACTGCAAAAAAGGTTTCTATAGCGCATTGATGGAGGCTGAAAAAGGCCAAGGTTGGTGGATGTTTATGGATGGGTCAACTTAGAGTGTGAGTGTAACATGGAAATGATGTGTGACTGCAGTACAGCTCCACCCAGAGGTGATCCTGACATACAGAGCCAAAGAAACATTCGGCCCATAAGCAGTTTCAAGTAGTGCATCTTTGATACACTTTGTGGCAAAGAAGATTTGATTTGCAGTTAGAATGTGTATGTTAGGTGGGCAGTGCAAATGCCTTGGCCGTCTGGTCAGTACTGCTAAAGTAATAAGATTATTGGGAAGTATGTTTAGGAGAGAGGAATATGAAAGTACCTTTAAAAGTGCACCTGAAATATAAAATTATTTCCATCACGTTTGAATGCCTTCTAGAGACTGTTCACTACAGAAAGGTCACTAAATAACAAATTAGACAGAATGACCCAGGCAGCTGACTCAGCTGATGTCAGCTAGTTAATGTGAGCTCGTCACTATTATTGACTACCCAAATAGCTGTACAATAGGCTCATGAATGTTGTGTCTGTGGTGCCAAAAGTGAATTTATGGGTGGTTCCTCCAGAATGGCCCCTCAACTCTCCAAAACTGTATTAGCTACTGAGAATGTCAAATATATAAGCTGCAAGCAGTGGAGACAAATGTTTGTTCTGCTTATCTGTTGTTGTATAACTATTTACCACACAATTTTATAGCATAAAACAAAACCTTATCATGCCCATGGAGTCTGTGGGTCAGTAATTTGGACAAAGTACAGCGGGAAGGGCTTATCTCTCCTTCATGACAACAGAATTCTCAGCAGGAAGGCCCAAAGTCTTGGATGAGAATCATTTGAAGGATTGTTCACTCTCATGTCTAGTGATTGTTGCAGACTGAAAAGCTGGGGTTTTCAGATTTACTCCATGTGGATCTCTCCATGCGGTGTTTACCTGGAGGCTCGTTTAGACTTCATTAAAACACGGTGACTATTTCCTCCTTAGCTGCAAACATCCCCCAAAGAGACAAACCTAACATTGAAAATCACACATCATCATAATTTCCACTATTTCCTCTTCTGGAAGATGACCTAGGTCTGCCAGGCACAACAGGAAGTACACTAGACTCCAGTTCTTGATAAGAAATTGATAAATTATAGAAATAGCATATATAGCAATGATTATTTTAAAATAAATATGGATACTGTCCTGGGAGTTGGGGACATATAATTAAAACTGATCATCAGAAACAGGTAGGCTGCTGTTATATGAGGTCAGAGACAACTACTTTTTGTATCCAGGTGATGCACTGAAGTGTTGCTTAGAATTCCCTACCTAGTCCTAATAGTGAACATATGCAGAAGGAAAGAGCTCACAGATGAGGGAGTATTTGGCACTGTTAAATAAATCACAGAGATTAGCAGAGATGCTAAACAGGATGAGGTGGATCTAGAATGCTGATAGAAAAGGGATAAGGTGAATATCTGTGATGACTAGTTTTATGTGTCAACTTGACTGACCACAGGCTGCCCAGATTATACACTATTTTTTATAGGTCTGTGAGTGTGTTTTCAGAAAAGATTAGCATTTGAATGTTGGGGGTCTGTAGGCTGACCTTCCTGATATGACAAGAGCCAGCATTATCCAATTCATTAAAGACATGAATAGAACAAAAGGTGCAGAAAGAAGGAGTCTGTCCCTTTTTTGTCTAACTGATTGAGTGAGAACATACCTTCTTCTGCCTTTGGACTAGCATTTACACCATCAGCTCCTTGGTTCTAATGCCTTTTGACTGAATTACACCATTGACTATCCTGGGTCTCCAGCTCACAAGTGGCAAGACTTCTCAGCCTCCATAAGCATGAGACAATTCCTCAAAAAAAATTTCTTTCTTATATATAATTTAAATTTATATATATATTCTATTTATATTTATCTCATATACACCTCATATATACAAAATGTATATCCTCTTTTACATATTTTACTCAGAATATATTTTATATATGTATATATATCTATATCAATATATATATCTATATTATATCTATATCATCTATACCTATACCTATGTCTATATCTATCAATAACCTTTTGATTTCATTTTTCAGGAAAACCCTGACTAATACAGTATCAGGTGTGCACTTGGGATGGCTTGTCCTGGTACCCTATTCATATCAGTTTCCCCTGGAAAAGAGCAAAATCTAAAAAACAATTACCTACTTTATGTATATGATGCAAAGTAGGTGGTGTAAGCAGTGCACAGGGTAGTACGTAATAGATTGTAGTGGATTTTGTAATGCACTGTTCGGATCTCCTCTCCTCCAGCTTCCGGGAATAAAGACTCAGCTGAGTCTATGTTTGGAAATCGCTTTTAACTAGAGAGTCCCTTCACTCAATAGCATAGCTCACCCCCAGGAGCAGCCCAGATACAATAAGTAGGTAATGTTTGATGTATAAGGCCCCTTCCCTCTTGCATCAAATTGAAAAGATGGAGACTGTAACCCATGTTGTGATGGAATCGCCATTCATCATCTTCTGTACTCAGCCCGATTTCCCTGATACTTCCTAGATTCGCTTGTCAGCGCACCACAGTATATCTCCTACATGTTAACCCGTAGTCTGTTTTCCATGGAAGCTTAACTCTGATCTATAACACCACACCAAGAAACAAGTAGGTATTTGGTAAAAATGTTAAGAAGGTCTATAAGAATATTAACAACATTGAATAAGGATTAAGAAGAAGAACTTATCCCCAAATTATATAAACATTATGAATCTAATAAAATAAATTAAATTAACTATGAAGTCATTTGTTGATATGTTGTGTGTGTTTGTGTATTTGTGATACAAATCCTTGGAAAAATACATACAAGCTTGATAGATTACATATTTATCATCTAGAAAGAGAACAAACCTAGAATATTGTTTAAAAAACAAAAACAAAAAAAACTTCAGCCCTGGCCGGTTTGGCTCAGCAGTTAGAGTGTCGGCCTGCGGTCCGGAGAGACCCGGGTTCAGTTCCCGCTAAGGGAAGGTACCTCGGTTGCAGTTTGTCCCTGGCCCTGGTTGGGTCATGTGGGTGGCAGCCAATCAATGTGTCCCTTTCACATTGATACTTCTCTCTCTCTCTCTCCCTCCCACTCTATCTGAACAAAAACTGGAAAAATGTCCTCGGGTAAGGATAAAAAAAAAAAAACACAAAAAAACTTCAACTATTATGAGTATCAGGTTTTCTGACTTATTGGATTTTAAAGCATTGAAATGTATTTTTAATTTTTAAAATGAAGAAATGAAAAAGGAAATAATTTATACCTTTTTTTCATTAGGCACTGCATTATGACAGTATTATTGGTGATATTCCTGGTGCTATAGATGATAGCTCCATGACTTATTAAGTGGAAGTTTGCTGCCCTTATTTCCGTTTACTTTTTTCACCCATCTCCCACACCCTCCTCTCTAGCAACCATGAGTTGTATTGTCTTTGCCTATGAGTCTAGTTTCTGTTTCGTTTTGTTTGTTAGTTTTTTTTTTAATTCCACATATAAATAAAATCATATAGTATTTATCTTTCTCAGACTTATTTTACTTAGCATAATACTCTCTAGATCATTCCATGTTGTTGCAAATGGCAAGGTTTTATTCTTTTATCTCGCTGAGTTATATTCCATTGTGTATATGTACCATGTCATTTTTATCCATTCATTGATCAATAGACATCTAGGTTGCTTCCATATCTTGGATATTGTAAATAATGCTGCAATAAACATAGGGGTACAAATATCTTTCTAAATTAGTGTTTTTGTTTTCTTCAGATAAATATTCAGAAGTGAAAGTGCTGGGTCATAGAGGGGTTGTATTTATAATTTTTTTGAGGAACATCCATACTGGTTTCCATAGTAGCTACACCAGTTTATAACCCCACTAACAGTACATGAGGGTCCTCTTTTCTTCACATTCATGCCCACACTTATTATTTGTTGACTTGTTTAGAACAGCTATTCTTCTAGGTGTGAGGTGATACCACATTGTAATTTTAATTTGCATTTTCATGATTATGTTAAGCATTTTTTTTCATATGTCTGTTGGCCACCTGTATTTCCTCTTTGGAAATATCTCCCCACTAATTTATATCTCTTGAAGTACTAATCTGTCTTTGGTCAAGAAAAACTTTCATTTTGCTTTATTTTTCATATGTGATATGCAATTGTCCTTGGTAAAGTGTACTGCAACTACAAAGTTGAAAGCAAAATTATCCCTTTCCTCATAGACAAGGCTGTCAATTGCATCTGTTCTAGAATGTCATTGAAAATGTCAATGAAAATGTAGTGATTAAATGAAGCCATGTATTGTTATAGAAATCATTTATTATATACAATCCTTTAGATTTTAATAATTGCCATATCTACACCAAGTTCTTTCTTAAGAATATTGTAACAGACCTGGCCGGTTTGGCTCAGCTGTTGGAACATTGGCCTGTGGACCAGAGAATCCCAGGTTTGGTTCCCGCTAGGGGCATGTACCAAAAAAAAAAAAAAAAGAAAGAATATTATAACAGAGAAACCTTCAAAATGATGTAAGTCAATAGAAAATGTTACTTTCAAACACAAATTATTGTATTACGTTATTAAGAAATGAAGATAGTAACAGCAAACCATTTTTCTGGATCCTTTGGCATCAACGTTCTATTTAAAAACTAAGTTCATACTTTCTCTCTCTCTTTCTCTCTCTCTCTGACACAAACACACACACCTTTATTTCCTATATTTGGATTATATATGCTCTTCCATAACTACTAATAAGGGAGAGTTGATCATGCATAACTTAATAGGATGATTCCCTGAGGCCTTACCCACCCAACTTTTGCCCCCCCAAGCTGTTTCCAAAGGTTTACCATAGGATTGGTCTGTCTTGAATGCTGTGTCAGAGTTTCCTAAAATCTCTCAAACAAGCAGCATCTGGTATCAGCAAGCCCCATATCTCTCGTTAAGAGGCCCCAGACCTGAAACTAGAAGCAACCAGCCTTGGTTCACAACTTGCCTTTTCCTGGGCACCTCCAAGCCCAGCACAAGAAGCAGCCATCAGCGGATCACTTTGAAGCTTATGCCTGGTGGCCCTGGATAGAACACAAGCAGTGGCTGACCTTGCCCCAGAGCCAGCACACCCAGTGGACAGCTTCAGACCACATTGAAACACCACAACCACCTCCACAAGTGACACACGCAATGAGTGGACTCAGTGGATACCAGCGTCCTGATGAAGTAAGTCTTGCTCTGGGTGGTGGGCCCCTGTAACACTGATCCTCAAATGTAGTCAGAGGCCAGTGGTCAGTGGGTACAGCCAGACATTGCAGCTGATCAGCCTGAGTAAATTTTTCCCATTGATATACCAACAGTAATCAAGACACTTATAACAGAAGGGTGAACAGTCCACACTAGGGGTGCACCTGGAGGGCCCAGCTGGGGTGATCAGGGAGGCTGTGCCACTGGATCCTAGAGGACACCTACAATAACAGACCACCCTATGTAGTCTATGAGACATAGCAACTCTACCTAATACATAGAAACAATCACAGGAAAGCAGTCAAGATGAGGAGACAAGGAAATATGTCCCAAATGAAAGAAAATAACAAAACTCCAGGAAAATAACAAAATAAAATGGAGATAAGCAATCAATCAGATACAGAGTTCAAAACACTGGTAATCAGGTTGCTCAAGGAACTTGGTGAGACATTCAAGGACCTTAGTGAGACCTTCAAAGAACTTAAGGGGATCTCCAAGAAACTTAGTGAGAATATCAACAACATCACAAAGGACCAGTCAGAAATGAAGGGTGCACTAACTTAAATAAAGAATAATTTATAGACATACAAGTCCAGGAAGCACAGAGAGTCCCAAACAAGATGAACTCAAAGAGGTCCACACCGACACATCATCGTCAAAACGCCAAAGGTTAAAGACCAAGAGAATCTTAAAAGCAGCAAGAGAAAGGCAGTTTGTTACTACAAAAAACGTATGTTGACTGCTAATTTCTCAAAAGAAAGTTTGCAGGCCAGAAAGGAGTGGCAAGAGATATTCAAGGTGATGAAAAGCAATGACCTACAACCTAGATTACTCTATCCTGCAAAGCTATCATTTAGAATTGATGGACATATCAAGAGTTTCCCAGACAAGAAAAAGCTAAAGGAGTTCACCACCACCACACCAGTATTATATGAAGGGTCTTCTTGAAGGAGAAGAAGAACAAAAATATGAACAATAAAATGGTAATTAACACATATCTATCTGTAATGGAATCTACAAAAAATATGAGCAAGCAGAACAGAAATAGACTCATAGATAAAGAGAACTTTTTGCTGCTTGCTAGGTGGGTGTGGGCTGGGGGGATGAGCAAAAAAGATGACAGAATTAAGAAGTACAAATTACTTATTAGACTGATGAACCTCAGGAAGTGGGGAGGGAGGGCAGGATGAAATAAACCAAAGAACTTCTATGCATATATACATTACCAATGGACACCGGACAGTGCGGGGCAGGCAGGACGGAGCTGGGATTGGGGAAGAGGGAGTCAATGGGAGAAAAAGGGGGGGGGGACATCTGTAATACATTCAACAATAAAAATGAGTTTTAAAAAATTAAACACATGGAAAGAATAATGTGACAGCCAATGAGCATCTAATATCTAGATACTCTAATAAGGATCATAATCCTGATTCCCAAATCATACTGGGCAGAACCAGTCATATCTCTGTGTACACTAAAATATTCTACACTGTACTTTTTATTGAAAATCTACTAGAAAATTATTTTCTAAATGAATACATTTTTATCAACAATAATAAGATCCATTTATACCTTCATTTAATCCAATTAAAATGCCCTTATTTGAAAAATGTCACTATTGTAACTCAGGCATTACTAACACATTATAAATATGCATAATTTTCACATTTGTTTTGCATTACTTAATAAAAATTCCAAAAGTAGACTTACAGAATTGTAGGAACATGTGTTTTAAGGCTTTTAACAAATAATCACAAAGTGATATCCAGAAAGTTTATTCAAATGTACACTCCCATCAGCAATATTGACATAAACTGTCACAGACTCTAAGTATTTTCATATGTTAGGTGAATTTATGTCTGTTTTTATTATAACTTCATTGTACAGTTAATTTTTGTGAGACTAAAGTTATTTACTTTGTCTTTTTACATTTTTACCAGTATGAGAATATAAAGTTTTATGATCTGGATTCTATATTATCTAATTTAGTTATGAGAATTTAAGCATTGCATTTATTTTCAAAAGCTGTACAAATTTAACATTAATTCTTTGAGAAGTGATTATTTCTTTCTGTTCCTGTGTGACTTTAACTTTTAAGTAGTGAAATTTATTGTTTTCTTTTAAAATTCCTGATTATAGGTCACTTTTAGAAAAATAACTTTGTCTCTAAGTAACTGTAAATATTCATCTATTTCATGATGTTGTAGAATAATATATCTATGTTATAAATAATCCATATTTTCTGACGTAAAAAAGGCAGATTAGTAAATAGTGTAGTGGAGTTATGTGATATATATGTGTATATATAGTATATGCAATAGAATAAAATTGAAAAAACAATGAGTATAAATACATATAAATAGTGAATATCTCTAGTTTCAATAATTATTATTGATTTTATTCTTATAGTTTTATATTTAACACATTTTTAATAGTTTTTTAAAATATGTTTTTATTGATTTTTTGTTGTTGTTAATCCTCACTCAAAGATAGATATTTTTTCATTGATTTTTTTCAGATAGAGTGGAAGGGAGGGAGGGAGAGAGAGAGAAACATCTATGTGAGACATTGATTGGTTGCCTCCTGCATGACTCTGACAGGGTCGGGGATAGAACCTGCAATCCAGGTATGTGCCCTTGACTGAGAATCTAACCCGATACTCTTTGGTCTTCCGGCAAACACTCTAATTGCTGAGCCAAACTGGCCTATTGATTTTTCTTTTAGAGAGAGAGGAAGGGAAAGATAGAAACATTGATGTGAGAGATAAACATCAATGGGCTGCCTCTTGCATGCCCCCTACTGGGGATCAGCTCGAAACCCAGGCATGTGCCTTGACTGGGAATTGGGACCTCTCAGTCCAGGAGACAATGCTCAATCCACTGAGTCACACTGGCCAGGCAATATTTAAGATATTTTTATAAAAACACTATTTTTTGTAAAAAAATAATCAAACTATAAAGCCATTATTATAATATGATAGCAAACAAAGATATATGAAATCTTTTCTGTGTCTCAGGTATTATTTCAGGCACTAAGATTGTAGTGGTAAACTTGACTGACAAGATTTCTGCAGTCAAAGAATATATTTATGTTGTGTAGAAAAAATGATGAACAAATACAAAAGATAGTCAGAAAATATGCACTATAGAAAAAAAAATTACATTAAATATCTGGTTAGAAACTTTTTTTCAGATTTTGTGATTTGGAAGGATTTTCTGAGAGGTAACATTTGAATAAAATAGTGGTGCCCATGTGAAAGTTTTGGAGATCTTTTCACTTTATTATTTTTTTTAATCTAATATTGCATCTATGATAAATAAAAACAAATTATAAAGTCTTTTAGATGTACTTCATTGTGTGATATGAGAAACTACATGGGTAGTCTTATTCAAAAAACTAAAACTTCCTTCCCCATATATACAAAGTTAACATTAATAAAGTGCCCTTTTATGTAAATTTAAGTATGGTTCTATTGGATTAGTTAATAAAATCACAAGGCAAGACAAGATTTTTGATACATAACAGTTTCTTACGGACTCAACTGAATCGCCCTAAAATCCATATGTTGAGGCTCTGGCACCCTATGTGACTAAACTTGAAGATAGGGCCTTTATGGAGCTAATTACGTTTGAATGGGTCCCTAGTCCCATAGGACTGGTGTCCTTCTACAAAGAGGAAAAGACACGGAGAGGGGCACGCGCAAAGAAAAGGGACGGAGCACACCCCAGGAAGGCAGTTATCCACAAGCCAAGGAGAGTGGTCCCACCAGAACCTACTCTGATGACACCTGAATCTTGGACTTTCATCCTCCAGAACTGTGAAAAATAAATTTCTACTGCTCGAGGCACACTGTTACCAGACGAAATGCACTCATCTGTCGTGTCACAGGAAAATAATTTCCGGGACACTCACATAGGAGTTGTTTTAGGTGATAGTGGCAAGATTTATTAGAGAGAAAAATAATAGTATACTCTAGGAGGGACAAGCGTGGGCAGCTGCATGGACTCGGGAAAGGAAGTTATGGAGGAAAAAAGAGTCCTTAGCAGCTGCTCCATGCTCCCCTCACTGCAAGCCTCCTGGGACCCTTACTGTTTAGGAGCAGACTGCAAAAGGGACATGCCAGAGAGAAATAGGCACAGGCATGCTCAGAGGAGGGCACGCTCTGGCTTCTCTGCCTAACTTCCATCCACTCCCTTGGGTCTGGGAAAGAGCTGGCTTTCCTGTAAACTATCCAAGCTCCTCCCTTGCGTTTCCCGGGCCTGTGCTGGGCCCTCACTTTATTCAGTCCCGTTCCTGGATTTCCCTGGGGCTAGAGCCCTTCTCCAATTCAATCCTTTCCCCAGACTTTCCCCTTCTGGTTCACTCCCCCTTTAATGGTCGCCTCTTTGGTTCCTACTGCCAGGCCTCATAGTTGTCATTTAGCTTCTACCGAGTATGCCATGCTCTCAGTAAAAGAAATCCCCCCCAGGCCACATTCTCCCTGTCCTGTTATTCTGGCAAGAAGTGCTGGTTACCCACAGGGTAGTTGTGAGGCTGTCTTTCCTGCCTTGTCCGCTAGGCAGGATTCTGTCCAGAATGAGCCGGTACTCCCGACGTTACTGGGAAACGGCTGCTTCCCGACCTCATCAGGCTTTGTTTGCTCCCTCTCCCTCCTTAATAACTGACTGCCTCCTCGGACAACACACTTTGAGTTCTTCGGTTGTGGCAGCCCTAGCAGCCTCCCCTTCTTACATTAACTAAAGTCATGTAAGTGCTAAGTTGAACAATTCCTGCCTTTTCTGTTCATCAATATTAATTTCTACAGAGATCAATTTACCAATCTGCTCTTGTCAATAGTTTTCTAAAGACTTTTTCTACTCTTTTAACCTTGCCTGTTCCCTTCCTCAGTGTGACTTGGGCTTATATTAGCAAGTCTGTTTTCTAATTTGATACCAAACTGGGAAATGGAATTTCAGTCCCATTGTAGGCAATTCAATTTCTGTGGATGATTCTCATTGAATTCTATCCCCATAAGCAAGGAAGAGACATACTTCTTGGCATTAACCCTGCAGTCTCCTCTCCAAAATGTTTCTGTGGATAGCAAGACTGCTGTGGAATGCCAAATGACTGTGCAGGATTTTAATAAGCCCTGGGGAAACCTGTTTTCATGGAGCGCGAGGTTTTAAGTATATCTTGATTTCAGTGTGGGTTCCAATACCAATACCATGAGAGAGAATGTCCTACTCATATCCCTATTACACATATTTGTATAAAATAAATCAAAAAGGTTGATAAATTACAGTGGGATTATACACCCATATTATTTAAAGGGAAGATGCTGTTCAAGGTCCAAAGTGCCATCATGATCTGCTCATTTGAACGCTCCACAAATTTAAAGGCTCCATGCCTTCCTAATTTCTCCTTAAATTTAACATTGTAGATCTTGTATATTTTTACATTTACTATGCATTGTATTCTGGCCACATTTTAATTTGGGGTTTGAAAATTTTAGAAATTTTTAGTTATGTGGCTATTTTTAGTAAAGGTTTCTTTCAAGGTAGTCATAGTAGCTTTCTGGTCTCTAAGTGGAGCTTGGCCTGAGAATATGCCCTGATCTGACAAATTGATTTCGCCAAGTTGCTCAGTGTACCTAGAAGTGCCCCTCCCCCTTTATTTTCACTAAGTCATTCTTATGCCAGAACCTATCCAATAAATTAAAACTTTACTTTCAGTATGCCTTTGATTACAGGTTATCTAAGAAGATAATGTAAATCAATGTTTTCCCACTGTTTGACATGGACTTCCGATGTGTCTTTCAACACTGGCAATAGGAACGTTATGGCCTTGAATTCTAATCAGATGAGAGTAGCACTTAGAGATTCTCATCCTTACGTTTTAGTTCCCATGGAATTATTTCTGATATCAATAATAGTTCATACAGGGTTGAAATAATCAAAGCAGATGATGTTGCTTCTATGTTGGTGGTGAGTCTGAGGTCAGTAGTTCAGAGGAAGAACTGAATGTGGAGTGTGTGAGGATAGCAAAGAGGAACCTACCTTCCTGGTGTCTGTTCTCTCTCACATGTGGACTGGAGCAAAGACATGGAGCAAAGACATGGAGCAAAGGCAATACCTCTGAATCTCGGTCTTGGCTCCTTAAACCACAATGACCTTCAGAGATTAGTGTATGCTGCTTTACTTCTACCCTTCCAATTTCATTGAATGTCCACTTTAAAAACAAACAAAAAAACAACTCTAAATGTGAAACATGCAAATAAGGAAAATCTAGGAAATGTAGTACCAGATTTTCTAAGTTGACAGTAGAAAATATGAAAGCTAAACAATAAATTTATAAAACACATTAAAAAAAGTTTCAATAATTCCATAACATGTTAGTAGTATCCCCACTGAATTGTAAGTATATAGTTACTTCCAGTGTTTTTACATTGCCGCACATTCTTATTCTTGATACAATATTATGCATAGTTGTTCATCTGAGGGTTGAGTGATGCATAGGAAAATAAGACAAACCTTAAGGTCAGATTTAACTAGAAAACTTTATAAAATATATGAACAAGAAATATGTATGAACAAGAAATCATCTTTTTATAATATGAGGTTAACAGTAAGCATAAACAGAAATTTCAGTTCACCTAACAAGAAGAAGCAAAGAGCTGAACTAAAGTTTATTTTAGCAATTCTAATCTGTTTACTTTTTCAAGAAATGCTGAGATCTAATCAGAAACTTTGAGGATTATTATGTTTAGGAAATACATGCTTACATAACATATCGTCTTCCATCTTTTTTATAACTAGTATTTTTGCATAAAATATATCTTTATACCTGTATAGTTTAATATTTTGATGGGATCATAAGACAACTTTTACAGCAAGGAATTATGTCATTATTTCCTTTATATTAGTTGAGTAATAAGTATAAAGATATAAATGTTTCTCAGAAAACCAAGTTTCTTATTTTTAGTTGATTTATTTTTCAAGATTGTTTCATAGTGCATACTGTGACAGTGGAAATAGTTTTAAATTCTAAGGAAATTTCTGAAATAAAAAAAGGAGAATCAATTGCCTATTTGTGGAGTGGATGGGGATTTGTCTTTTAAGTTACTTTTAAGTAACTTTTAGAAAACTGTATGATCTATAAGAAGTACATCAAAATTTCAATATAACTGCCTTCTAATTATAAAACCTGTCATTGTACATGAAAAAAATTATTTTTAACAAATTATTTGTACTTCATATTATATGTTATTAAAAATATTAGAAACTACAAGTGATTGGTAGCTATTAACATAGTCATAACATTTTTATAAACAACTAAAACTGAATGGACATAGGTCTTCCAGATTATCTGATGATATTCCTGGGACCTGTTAAGTCAAATCAAATTATAAGGACTTATATTTTCTCAGGTGAGTGAGGTCCATTCTAACACACTGAATTTGCCATCACAGTTCTAATGGCTCTTGCCTTCTTAATAATTGGCTTTATTTTTCTATACAACTAGAGCACTAGTTGGCCATTTCAATATTTAATTAATATTTGATTATTAATGAAATTAATAAATTATTGAATGATTGACATAGTCTATGACATCCCATGAAGTTTTAAAATGCTAAAACCTACAGGACTATTGCCAGACAAAATGAACTTTTCAAAATAACTAGTCTTAAAATAAAGGCTAGTGGGCTTGTTTTGTTTTTGTTTCATTCCTGTAAATCACCTAGCCTTAATTATCTTTAGACTCTTGGAATTATTTCTTACATGGACTTATAAGTTTTAATTTGAGCAACTTTTTTTGTGTGTGTGAAAAAGATAATGTCAAAAATACCACCTATGACAAATTAAATTTTTCTTGACCTTTTATTACAGAAATGTCATGTTTGAAAAGAAATTTAGAAATTATTCCATCCAATCCTATTATATTTCTGTGAAATCTGTGATCTGAGCCATCTAATGTTTTCAGTTCTTAGTTTCTTTTCTTTATTTAGGTGTGCATTCCAGTGTCCAATGCTCATTTGAGAAAGAGCTTCTGGGTAATACAGTAACATTACTATAGTAGATTTAATACTTTGGATATAATTATAATTGTGAAATGTCAATTAATCTGGAGTGATATGTTGTCTTTGCAATTACAATTCAATTAGTTGCCTTATTTGTGCCAGAGACTATTTTAGGTGCTGAGAATACAGCAGTACATCTCGTTATCTATTGCTACTATAATAAATTACCAAAAAATTAGTGACATCATACAAAAAAATTTATTATTTTATAATGCTAAAAGTTAGAAGTCCAAAATGGGTTTTATTGGTCTAAAATTAAAGAACCATTTGGAAGGTCTAATGAAGCGTTCGTGCTCTTGCTGTTTCCATCAATCACCTTGGCTTGACATTCCTTCTTCTATTTTCAAAGCCAGCAGCATAGCTTCCTTAAATCTTCAAAACCCTACACATGAGCGCACGCGCACACACACACAGTGTCATTTAAATATACATTGATACTTGTTCCATGAAAATAACTTCTTTTTAAAATCTGTTTTCAAATATGAATTAGAATTCTAATTTTTCAATCTCATTTGATTGTGTTTAAAATATACAAGTTTTTTGTTACTAAATTAAGGCTGAGGAAAATTAGGCATTCAATGTGTGGGTGTATTTGAGACAGCCCCTCATTTCAATTCTGATTCTAGTACAAGAAGTACCTTTCTGACTTTGAGTTGGTTTTACTATTGTGGTAGACAGTAATGTCCCCCTCTAAAAATGTCATTTCCTTCACCCCTGGAAATTGTGAATATGTTATATTCATGGCACATGTGAATTTTCAGTTGCAATCAAAGTCATGGACCTTAAAATAGGAAGACTATCCTGGGTTATCTGGTGGGTTCATCTAACGACAGGAGCCGTCAATGCACTTAGCAGAGAATTTTCTCTGGCAAGAGAGATGTGGCAGAAGGTGAGTCAGAGACTGCAAGCCTGAGACGGTTTCTAAGCACCTTTGTGGCTCTGGAACACAGAGGCCCGTGTGCAGTGACAGGAGGAGAAACTCTTGGAGCTAAGGGCCTCTGCCAGCTGACAGGCAGCAGGAAATACAACCTCTGTCCTGTGGCTCTAAGGACCCAGATTCTGCCAATAATCTGAATGAACTTGCAAAAGCGAATTTTTCCCAGAGTCTCCTGAGAAGAGTTTAGTTGGCTGACACCTTGATTTTGGCTTTGTGAAATCCAGAGCAAGAAATCAACAGAGCCAACTAGAAGTTCTGATCTACAAAACTGTGAGATACTAAATGTGTGTTATTTTAAGCCACCAAGTGTGTGGTTATTTGCTATGGCAGCAGTAGACAATATAATTATCCTCTTAGTCTCAGGCACCAGTCTCAAGCAAACGAGAGAAAATAATATTGTGCTACAAGTATGTGAAAGTTTTGTATATTCAAAGTAATAAATGTTATATTTGCCATACATTTTAAAATTTTAATGTAGGTTATATACATCATTTTGTGCGTGTGTGTGTGTGTTTAAAACGCTGATCATATTATATTGCCTTAGGGAAAAATATCAACTATCTGATTACTTAATACTTTCATTGATATATTCAAATCCAGTATGATGACATGTCACAGTGGGAAGTTCCTAATAGAAATGACACCAATGGTTAGGGTGAGTATAATGACATAATTCCGGGAAATAGAGATATGCTACCCAGAAGGCACATAGGCAACAGTGCTATTCAAGTTTATATATTTCATTAAAATACTATACACTTCTATTCAATTAGCCAATTTATTATCCTGCAAAATACTTAAGAATGTTCTTAAATGATACATAAACTAATTAGTGCTCTACTGTTGTGCGTTAAAAAAAAAAATTACTGTGGCCACTGCTTGTCCTCTGATATTTTAAAATGTAGGTTTGTTAATGAAAGTAGATTTACCCTTTACTTGATGACTTTCAAATGTATATAAAATGTATATGTGCCCTGGCTGGTTTGGCTCAGTGGTTAGAGTATTGGCCGGTGGACCAGAGACACCCAGGCTTAGTTCCCGCTAAGGGCACGTACCTCGGTTGCAGTTTGTCCCCTGCCCAGGTTGGGGTTGTGTGGGTGGCAACCAGTTGATGTGTCTCACATCGATTTTTCTCTCTTTCTTTCTCCCTCCCGCCCTATCCGAAGATGAATGCAAAAATGTCCTCAGGTGAGGATTAAAATATATATATGTCACACTTCAAAATTATGATTGAATGATTCCACATTTCAATAGAAAATATGCCAGAAGAGAGACCACATGACCTGTAATAGATTTTTCAGTGAGCCCAACGGTTCAATTTTATTTTCACAGTTAGATTTTTTTAAAACAAGAATGAACATGATTTTATTTCTAATAGATAATTCTGTTTTCTTTGTTGGAACTTAAATTGCTCTGAGGATGTTATAGCAAACACATATCAGAGGCCATATTTTTATGTGGTTATGTCTTTCAGTCATAGAATGGTTTGCTGATTTGCTATTAATTAGACAGTAAATTTGTTTGGTAGTATTTTTTCTTCCCTTTTTGATACTATTCAGTTACCCTTAGTTACCCTATTTAAACTAGTGTCGAATAAAGAACTATTTGCCTGAGAATTTCGATTAATCCCTCACTTCCCAGAAAATATCATAGTTCATTCTGAAAAAATGTGAATGTTTTTGTCATTTGTAAAATTAATTAATCATCTAAATATTTTAATAAAAACATTTTGATATGTTTTTAGTAATGCAATTTTATTTGAGTAAATAGTTTTGAAAATAATCAAAACTATTCATGAAGTAGATGGTTTCACCTTTTTTGTGCTTTCTTTCATTCTTTAAACTCAATAATCTGGTCTCAAATATAGTCTTAGAGAAACAGTGTGCAGAAATCTGACAATAGCCTATACTTAATTTATACTTGTAAGATCAGATCACTTTCTAATAAATCAAGTCTCACT
This sequence comes from Molossus molossus, assembly GCF_014108415.1. Classification (NCBI taxonomy): domain Eukaryota; kingdom Metazoa; phylum Chordata; class Mammalia; order Chiroptera; family Molossidae; genus Molossus; species Molossus molossus. Next base: position 21,345,598 of record NW_023425366.1, on the reverse strand, counting down.
TCTGCTTTCACTAAATATGTGTTATCTCCTCACTTTACTAGCTTTATTGAAGAATAATACACATACAATAAAATTCACTCATTTTAGGTGAACTGATTGATAAACTTTGTTTATTATAGTTTAGTCGTGTTATATTTACTGCAAACATTATATAAAAGAGCTCCATAACTTCAGAATGTTTCCTCCCACCTCTTTGCACACTTATTCCCCATTCCTGGACTCTGGCAAGCATGCACCTCCTTTTCATCACTTTAACCTACTTTTCTAGAATTTCATATAAACTGAATCAAATAGTATGTAATGACTCATCACTTAGTTAATGGATCTTATTTGTGAAGTCCTTGCTAACCCCATAGTCACAAAGATTTTCTTTCAGAAATATTAGTTTTAGTTCTGTCCTTTAAATTTCTGGTTCTGTTCAAATAAATTTTAATATGGTGTAAGGAAATGATTGATGTTTTTAATGTTTTTTTTTTGTTTTTGTTTTTTTTTCTGAAACTTGCTTTGCCATCATTGCAGCAAGTCAATTGACCCCATGTAGGTGAACATTCATTTCTGTATCTCATTTTCTACTCATAATTTTTGACATAATGTAACGCTCTGATTACCAAAGCTTAAGGGTAATTCTTAAAATAAAGCATGTAAGTATTACAACATTTGTCCTTGAATTTATTTTTTGCTCCTTTAGATTATTTACTTTTTTATATTAATATTAGAATCAGTGTGTTCATTTGCACAAATTATCTTATGGAACTTTAATTGAATTTGCTGAGAATCTTTTAGAATCTTTATTTAGATTTGAGGGAATTTTGTTCCTAAATGTTTAACTCTGAAGTGTAAATATATATATATATATATATATATATATATATATATATATATATGTATATGTATATATGTGTATATATATATTTATATTATATGTGTGTGTATGTGTATATATGTGTGTGTATATATATATATATATATATATATAGAGAGAGAGAGAGAGAGAGAGCGCGCGCGCAAGCTTTTTAGTCCAAAGTACTTAGTTACTTATTAAGGATAGAAAACTGAGTTTAGCACCATACTTCTTATCAAAATGATGTAAGGCAATAGTAGATTCATGTTATTAAGAAACTTAAGAAAAAAATGGTGTAAACCAAAATTTTGTATCTGCGATTATTTTCTTCAAATCTTTAGGTAATAGAAATATATTTATACATTCAATAATTCAGGGAAAAATTATTTCCAAGGTTCTGAGATATCCCCTTGAACAAACTTTTTTTTAAGTAAAGGGCAGATAGTGCTTACATATCTTTAGGCTAGCATTTCATATGACCTCCTTGCAACCAATTAATTTTGCTATTAAAACATGAAAGTAGACATAAAAAATTGGTCAATGCATAATGCTGACTGTGTTCCAATAGATCTTTATTTACTGAAACAAGAGGTTTACAGAATTTAGATATATAGTTTGCTGAATTTGAAGTAGAGTAACTATTCTCAGTATGTTGTCCCCAGACCAGCTCTTAGGAACTTGACAGAAAGCAAATTTTTACACTCTTTCCCAGATCTACCGAATTAGAAACTTTAAAGGAAATACTTAGTCATCTCTGTTTCATAAAAACTCCAGGTTATTCCAATGTATGCTAAAGTTTAAGAACAAGTAATACTTAAGATCAGTTTTGATTTTTTTCAGACACCACGGCTGACTGAAGGAATATCAGCAAAATGCCAGTTGATGAGCACTGCATATATTTAATGTAGATTTCTATGAAAGAAAAAGTAGATATAAGGATGGATTCTGCCCTGAATCTAGACGCAGGTTAGACTCTGTGGGTAGAGACCGAAGATCCAGCTAGCCAGCATCCTGCAGTCAATGGGAAAAGGCTGAAAGCCTGTATGTGTTCTGAACACCACAACTAGTAGGCAGAAGAAGGTGTTTCCTGTTGGGGGAAGGACGAGAATGCTAAAAATGTGCCAACCTGAGACAGATTATCTAGCATTATAGGAGGAGAGGTGTGGGAAAACACATTCTCTGTTAGACAGGTATGCAAAACATAAAATGAAATCTGAAGGTAGGAAGAAATTCTCTAGCACTCTACGCTAATTCAAAAAATGACACTAATCACCGGAGGAATTGGAAGCCTTTGATACATGATGGTAGATGAGGAAGTGAATACCAAACCCAGCACAACAGCAGACCAGATTGTTTCAATTTCCCCATGGACAGGATGCAAAAGAAGGGACCTGCCTAGTTCTCGGTGTATTGTTGACCTCTAGTCTTCTTTACACACCGTACCTGACAAATCATATAAAATAAATAAATCAAGAAACAATTTTATAAGATAGTAGAAAAGTAGACAAGTTTGTACAATTGAAAAAAATCAGCAGAATGATGGAAATTATATAAAACAGTCAAAAGAAAATGCACTTATAAAAGCTTTTTAGTTTTGTATAGCTGAAATAATTTTCAATGTTGTTCTACCAATTTATATTTTCACCAAGAATGTCTGAGAATTTCACTTGTTTTACACTGTTATCAGCACTTGGAATTGTCATAGTATGTGCATATTGTTTATTAGCAGACATTTGGTCTTGTCCAAAACTTCCATGGAGACATTTGATCAATATTAGCATAAATTCTGCTATTCTGCAAGATTAGAATCCTGATCCACCTACTCATTCTTATGTGCCTTTACTAGCCAGGCTACTGAGGCAAGAAAGCTTATTATGGACAATACAGTCACAACACAATTGGGACCAATAAAACCTAGTAGTATTTTAGGTATTGATCCTGTAAACCCAATACAGAAATAAATGGTATAGGCTACTTGAACCCATGGATGTTTTCTAAGCCAAGGACATGTTGGACAGGACCAAATACCAAGGACCACTGGCATGGACCAGATATACTCATGGACATTTTGGATAGGAACAAATTTCAAGGAGCTTTTGTCATGGGCCAAATGGCTCCATGGACATTTTTGACAGAACCAAGTGTCCTGTCAAAATATTATTTATAGGCCTGGTTAGTTTGGCACAGCAGTTAGAGCATCGGCTCACAGACCAGAGAGTCCCGGGTTTAATTCCCCCTAAAGGCACTTGTCTCAGTTGCAGTTTGTCCCCAGCCCTGGTTGGGGTTGTGTGGGTGGCAACCACTCAATGTGTCTCTCTCACATCGATGTTTCTCTCTCTCTCTCTCCCCCTCTCCCTTATCTGAAGATAAATGCAAAAAAAAAAAAAATGTCCTCGTGTGAGGATTAAAAAAAAATTTTATATGAGAAGATTTTTTGTCACCCTTCTTCTGGAAGGAAATACATGATTTCGGAAACAAGATCCAGACCTGGGCAATAAAAAAATATTTCACCCCTTGGTTAAAGAATAGTCTAAGTATCCATCAAAAGTATGTATAGGTGATGATTTTAAACTATCTTGGTAGATATTATAATAGGTGTATAGAAATTAAGTTCCTATAAAACAAAGTCTGTATCAGTCATATGAATTCAAAAGCATCAATGTAAGTTATTGAAGCCATGCTTGAAGAGTTTAACTTGTGAAAGAAAGCCTAGAATTAAAGTTGTTAGACCTTCCTTCTTTTAATTCAAGATAAGGGGGGAAAACACATCACACTACTAGGATGAACTCTCAAAGAAGGAAGAGGAAACACAAGTAAGTAAATATAACATTGTGGGAGCCAAGAAAAAATGTATTCATGCAAGTCATGGTCAAAATTGTAACAAGATTTTGAGTGGCTCCACTTCGTCAGTTTTTGTTTGTAAATGTACAGTTATTTTTTAAAACAAGGTTTACATGTATTTCTGTTTTCTTCCAAGATTCTCTTTTTACTTCTGAAAGTTTAACATCCTTTGTATTTTGACATAATTCAGTGACTATAAATAACATTTGTCTGACAATTTTGCTTCCACAATGACTTTTTCTACTAATAGATTCCAAATCCTAACATCAGTGGGCATACAGCCTAAAACCAGTTATTTTCATCTGAATTTTAAACTCTAAAAGAGGCACCTACCCATAAATCATTATATTGATCTCAAATCTTGTTAATCTCCATGAGTCAGAATTGGTTGTTTGTACTATGGAAAAACCTAAACTCATCATATAACACTCATGGCTGCCCTCATTATTAAATAATTTAATTCTATCCTAACATAAGTAACTGTAGTTCATTGATATAATATAGTTCTTTTTTAAAAACTACACTAGTGTTTATTCCATATGGAAGTGATCATGTATATTCAAACTAAAGTAAAATATACAAGGGAAAAAACGACAGTATAGTTAATAAATGTACTAAAATCAACATCTAAGTTTAGAATTGTATAAAAGTGGCAATTATATTGGTCTGCTATGATTTATGATTTATTCTTACTGTTTATTGTTCAGCATTTGATTATCATCCAGATGTTTAGAACTCTCTCTCCCTCTTTTTAATTTTTAATTTAGTTGGAATTTTTGTCTTATTTCTATTCTCAAGGAAGTGTATAATTTCTTTTGAAGAAAAGAATGCATGTTAGAAAATGAAAGCTGTTCTCCGAGATTTTCTTAATTTCATTATTATACCTGTAGGAGTTTTTACTAACAGATGATATTATGCCCAGCAGCAATAACACCTCACCATAATCTCTACCATCTTTGGTTAATAAGCTCTTTCTTTTCTAACTATGTGCATACAATCATTGTAAGACCTATTATAGGTGTTTAAACATTTTTATCTAGCCAGCAAGTGGACAAATGTAGCAGTTACATCTTAAATGTAAGCTATATTTTATTTCAATGTTTTATAGAGTAAAACAATTTTAAAGTAAAGAAAAAACATTTTTTTCCCTGCCCTCTTCTGCAAAAAATATTTGTCTCAGTTAAACTAATTCAATAATACCAAACCTAAGGATGGACTGAAAAGACAGGAAAAACTATGGATTTGACAGGATAAAAAAGGGAGCAAATTTAATAACACAGATCAAGTCAATTTATATATGAAGAGGTGAGAAAGGAAACAAAATATTTCCTTTAGACTAAAGAGTAAAATAGTTTGTAATATTTAAATTTGGTGTGTTCTCAGATCATTGTGGTTTTAGGAGGAGTAAATTAATTATGAAAGTAATGATACTTATGAAATAATACTTTTTAAAAAGTAGAGAAAAAGAATAGAAACAAAACGAAAAAGAATCCCAACTATAAAGCCATGACAAAGAAATACGTAGACTATTTTAAGCGCCCATTGATCTTTGTAAGATACAACACAGAGTAAAGATTGTTGCATGCTTTTGATCACAGAAACCAAATATGTTTGTACGCTCAACAGAGAAAAGCAATGAACACCAAAATAATAATGATAATAAAAGTCTATACAGGCCCAAAAGACTGTCTGGACTCCCTGAAAAAATGTTCTTCATAGTGTTTCTAGATGCAAATACGAAGACATAAATAAATACAAAACCTGACTCAGGACCTTATTTAGGAGATACTATTAGACAACTCAGAGTATAAATTTATCATTCGAAGGATTTTTGCATCTGTTTTTCAAAGATATTGGATTGTCACAATTTCTTCTATAATTTTTGGGGGGTTTAGTAATAAAGTAATTCTGGCCCAATAAAATCTGTTAGAAAGTGTTCGTTTCTCTACTATTTTCAGAAACAATTTGGGTAGCATTTTTTAAAATTTATTTTCTTCTTATATGTTTGAAACAAACCAAAGGAAATAATAAGTCTTATACAGTAGACAGAATAATAGCTCCCCAAATGTACCCATGTTCTAACCCCCAGAACCTGTGAATACATGTCTTACTTTGCAGGTGTGATTAAGGATATGGACCTTGAGATGGAGAGGTTCCCTCAGTTAACCATTTGGGCCCAATCTAATCACGTACATCTTTAAATATAGAGGGTTTTTCTAGGCTGTGACGAGAGAGAGATGTGAGGACAGGGGAAAGCTCAGAGAGACGCAAATTGCTGGCTTTGAAGATGGAGGATGAGGCCATGAGCCAAGTAAAAGTCAGGGACTTTCTTGAAAGTGTAAGAGGAAACAGATTGTTCTTTTGAGCATCCAGAAAATACTTCAGCTTGGCCAACACCTTGACCTTAGCCCATTCTGACCTTTGTTGGACTTCTGACCCATTTATTATTGATAAGATAATAATTTTGTATTGTTTTTACACACTAAGTTCATGTTATTTTTCTGGCAGCAACGAGAAACCAGTAAACCACGACCAAAGCAACATATTTCAAGATTATTGAACTATTGGCTAGTCTGTGCATAGTTATCTACTAAAACAATAATAAATTTAGAAATTCAAGAATAAAAAAGCCTTGAATCTATGGATTCAAATGCCACACCACATTGTAGGAAAATCTGATAAAGAATAATTAACCTCTGAGCATATCTTTGTAAAACGTTTGCACTCGGAAGGTAAGGAAAAATTGTGTCATGTATGTAGTTAAAATGGTATGCCATGATTAAAACTAGAAAAATCATGTTAAGCCCAGAATTTTCCAAAGTAACAGTCATTGGTAGAAGACAGGGGGTACAGACTTCTGGAGGAAGAAACCTGGTAGATAAATGGAAAGACTAGAATGAATGGCTGGCTCAATTATAAGAGGTTATCCTGGAATTTAAGTTTGTTTAATTTTGTAGTTCTATTATGCCCTAGGGTATTTAATTTTTTGCATGGTCAAAACTGCATCATTCATCATATGTCACTGTTGGAGATTTCAAGAGATAGGAACAAGAAAATAGAGGGCAAGCAACTTCCCCTTATAGATATGACACACAAGTTGCACATCTCATCTAGCTGAGCAGAAAATTGTTATATAAACACTGTCAATAGATGCAGAGGAGAACAAAATTGGACCAGTGTTGTATGGCCATGTGCTCATTGGAAACTTGGGAATTCTATTGTTGAAGAAGAAAAGAGGCTGGAAAAAAAAAAGAATCAGTTAAAAGTGTTTGCTTCAGTATATTCAAGTTTCTATATATGTTATTGTCAATAACTATCCAAAGAGCTTACTTGTTACTCAATGGAGCTTACCATCCATGTTCTTGGAGGAAGCACTGTTCTTTGCAGCCAGTTAAATCATTGCTTTTCATTTCCTGATGACTGATAAATTAAAAGACAAATTATCCATTCTATTCAATATAAAAGGTGAAGGAGAAAGAAAACTGTAAAAAAAAGGGGGGGGGGTGAAAAGAGTTGAAAGGATACTACTGTCAGCATTTTATAGCAGTGATCAATCTATGTTGGCAGTAACTGTGAAAACCCCCTGTCCTGCCTAGAGACATTTCCATGATTACCCATCTGGCAACTCTATTTCTACCCTTTAGGAATTCTCTTTTCTATTATCCTCCCTGGACTCTGGCTTTCTCCTGTAGAAGGATCCATTATCCGTTTTGGCCCCATCTAGTGTGGGCATGGAAGTCTACAGACAGACAGCTTTCAATGCCTAGTGATTGCAGGCTTATTATCTTTGGGGATATAGAACCCCTCAGAGGTTTTGGTTTATTTTGTGTTGCATAATTTCCACAGTCACAGATCAAATCTGGTCACAGTTCTTGGGAGGCCAACTGAAACAGCAGGCGTGGAGTAATTGGGGAGAGCAGCAGCCTTCATCTCTTTGCAGCTGGGCTGGCTCCCACTGCCTGGCCTTGAACTAGAGGCCCTTGAAAAAGACACTGAATGACAACCCTTTTTCCTGCTGCTTGGGCTTTAGAAGCTTTGGCTTTTTCAACTCTGAGACCCTGCATTACCAAAATTCCAACCAATTTAAACTGTAGCCCATATATGCATAGACATTTTTCTACAATAGAGCTGAATCTCCTTTCATCTCTGCTTGTAAATTGACCAAGTTTTGCTTGAGTTGACTCCCTCCTAGTATCTCCTAGAAATATCAAGAAACACCAATAATTTTAATTTTTCTAATCACTTTGATAAAACTACACATTCAATAAGCACATGTTCTGTTTCTAAGTTCTCAAGGGTGACAATTTTACCACCTCTATTGCCTATTCAAAGATAAACTTTCTACCCTGCATTACATATTCTGCCTGTGTGCCAACTGTGAAACCAATGCTACCTGGTTTAGATTTTTTTGTTATAAGAGCAGGATAAATATCATGTCTTCATGGAGTGTAAGTTAAGCTTCTGTAACAAAGAGTTCCACTGCAAAATGGATATTTCTTTCTTCTTACATAATTTCCAGAGTATATTTGCTGGTCCGGAGTGTGTAGAAAGTTCGGCTCCACAAGGACATCAAAGTTCTTGAGATATCTCTAGCTTGTAAAACACTCTCTAAGATGTTAACCTAGCATGCATTGCCAACTGAGATAGAGGATGTGAAAAACAATAAACTTTTAAGGGGGTGACCTAATAGATTTTCCACACAAAACCCATGGTAATTATTAGTCATAAAGCCATACCTATTTATAAACCAAGCTGAGACATATATTTGCAAGAACTCATCAGTTCTATTACAATAAAGAAGACTTTCATGAAGAAATTAACAGTCTCTGTCATATATCAAAAATAGAATTATATATACTGACTTTTTACTATGTTCCAGAAACTATATTAAGATTGACATCTACTATCTATGGCTTACTCATTATTTCCTCCATTTATGAAATGAGCAATATTGGCCCAATATTATCGGCACAATGTCCAGATCATTACACTCATCTAGAACTCTAGGAACTCTTATTCATGATTACAAATATATTTACTGACATGTATATAATTATAAAGATTTTTAGAGATAAACAAAACATTAATAGTTACATTCAATCCATCATCTTATAGATAAGAAAACTGATTTTGACAAGTAGCCTATATATAAATTAATTCAGGGAATGTGATGAGGAAACAAGTCTTTTAGAAACTAACTTGTTTGTTATTTAAGAGATATATTGACTCTCAATGTTACATATAATAATTATACATTGAGTGTATTCCCACATAATATTCATGAAGACCATGGTCTGGACCTGAACTACAAAAACAGTAGCTACTACTCACATGTGACTATTATAAATTTAAATTTCAATGAATTAAAATGAAAGAAAATAAACAAGATAGTTCCTCAGTGAATTTAGCCTCATTTCAAGTGCTTAGAAGCTACAGAGGACTGGTGATTACTATATTGAACAGCACAGGTAGACATCATTTTCATCACTATAGAAAGTCCTATCGCATAGTACTTGTCCAAACATATGATAGGGATTAGTTAAACAAATATAAATAAGACTTACAAAAACTTGATTTAATTAATAACCTGAATAACAATCAATGTTTTTGGAAGAATGTAACTGTAAGTGGCAAATATAAATAACCCACATCACCAATTTGTAAAATCATGTAGCAAAGAAAGAAAAAAAAATCTTGGATTATGCATTTTCTTTCCAAAATATTGACTTACTTTTCTGTTTTTCTCTAATTTAGGCACTTTACTTTTTAAAGTTTTATGATATTCATCCCTAAATAAAAATGTATTAAATACAGAATAACCCAAGATTAATCTGGATTTATTTTTTGTAGGAATAATGATATTTAAAATTACAGTGTAAATATATACCTTTACTATTTAGTTTTCTATCTTTATAAAACTATAAAATTTAATACCTAATCTACTTGTTTTTTCTAATTAAAAAATAAATATATCACAGTAAAAAATCTTAAGATTTAGGACATAAAATTAACAAAATTGTACAGTTTATTTTATAAACAACAAATGATAACACTTCTGTATGTCTTTCTCATGTTTACACAGAAAAAAAGTTACCTTTAGTTTTACTTTAAATATATATATTTTTTCTTAATATAGTAAAATGTTATTTTAATTACTATTTTTTGTTTTATGCATTTTCTACATTTATTGTCTTATTCTAATTTTTGGACTAATTTCTTTAGAGAAAAAGAAACATGTCATTTATTTTTGTACTGGTAATTTTTGTCATCAAAAACACAACAAGATATATATGATTCATCTAAAACCTAAGATAAATTCCTTAGTTCCAAATCTTTGCTAGGAAAATAAATACACCTTATCTTTACTCTAAATTAAATAATTGTTATAATAATTGGGTCTATAACTTCAGATTGAATTACTTTAATATTTAATGATTACTTTTTTGTTGTTGTTTGGTACATGCCCCTAGCGGAAACCAAACCCAGAACTCCCTGGTCCACAGGCCGACGCTCCAAATGCTGAGCCAAACTGGTCAGGGCTAATGACTACTTCTAAATTTTTTGTTTTGTTTTATTTTCATTCAGCATTGTGACCAAATTTATAGGATCATTTATAATTAACATTATGCATTTATATTTTTAAAGAATCATTCACTTTTTATTCTCCTTTTTTCTTTAAAATTTCATTAATTTGTATTATAATTAATTATTAAGATATGTTCAAAGGAGAAATATATTTGACTTTTCATTTTTACATATAAAATATTTTCTTTTGTCTTAAAAACAGATGATACTTTTACTGGTATTATTAAATTATGTTTCCTCTTAAAACTATGTTTAATTTACTTTGGAGGTTGGCATTAAGATGCGCAGAAAATAATTAGGTAAACTAACTTTTTTTTTTGAAAAAGCCATTTTCTTCTAGATTTTATATTTGAGATTATTTCAAATAAAAAGGATTATTTCAAATGTAACTGAGTTTATTCTTTGTTCAATTGAGAAATAATTTATTCTGCTGTTTTAAATTTTTTTTTTTTTCAGTTTCAAATTCTGAAACATTCATATCTGCATTGGCTTTATCTTCTGAATCTATCTTTGTATATTTATATCAAGTTTTTTTGTCCTTTACTGATATTACAGAGAGAGAAAGGGAGAGGTAGAGAGAGACAGAAACAGCTGAGAGGAACATTGATTGGTCGCCTCTTGAATGCCCATCACTGGGGATCGGGACCACAACCTGGGCATGTGCCCTGACCAGGAATCAAAACAGCGACCTCTTGGCGCATGGGTCCACGCTCAACCAGAGCCACACCAGCCAGACTATATCAAGTTTTTTGTTTGTTTGTTTGTTTGTTTTTTTATCCTCACATTTTTCCATGTTTTGTTCAGATAGAGTGGGAAGGAGAGAGAGGAAGAGAGAGACAGAGAGAGAGAGAGAGAGAAACATCAACGTGAAAGGGACACATCGAGTGGCTGCCACCCACAAGACCCAACCAAGGCCGGGGACAAACTGCAATGGAGGTACGTGCCCTTAGCGGGAACCGAACCCAGGTCTCTCTGGACCGCAGGCCAACGCTCTAACCACTGAGCAAAACCGGCCAGGGCAAGTTTCAATATGCCCTCCTTTATCTTCTGCATGACAACATTGATTATAATATTTATATACTAAAAAGTTGTTTGTTATATTGTCTCTACCCAATAATAGAAAACAGTCTCCTCTCCACCCCTGAAGCTGAAGGAAAGGTAGCTTAAAATTGGTAACTTGTTTTTTCTATTCTGTGGGAATAGAGCAAAGGGCAGAACGGAGACTCGGTGAGAAAATAGATATACCTCACCCTGAGAAAATAGGACCAGGATGATGATCTTACCACCTGCTCAGCAGCATACTGGTCTCCATTTCAGGTCCCCAAGCCTCCCTAGCTTCGGCCATTGTTGATCCTGTCTTCTGTCATTTTCTTGGGGACTCTAAATTTTTTAAAAGTATATATTCTTTCAGTGAATTGTTTTCCTGATTAAATTAGCATTGACTTTGCTGCTTACAACAAAGACATGAATTAATATATGTTGGGTGCTCTATGGTATTAGTTTTTTTCATTCAAAACTTTCTCAGTTCTATCCATACATTCAAATATTTCTAGCCTCTCCAGTTTGCTACCTCTTGCATGAAAACACAGAACTCTTTTATATTTCTGGGTAGATTTCATGTCTATCTTTTTCTTTAAAACATATATGTAAAACTCTGGCATATACTATACGCTCCGAAAATATTTTTATTTTATTCTAATGAACAAAATAAACTGATCAACAAAATAGAAACAGAGTCATGAATAGATAGAACAGACTGACAGCTGTCAGAGAGGAGGGGGAGTAGGGATTGGATGAAAGAAGGTGAAGGAATTAGCTAAAGAACATACATGCATAAACCATAGACACAGACAACAGAGAGGTGATGGCCAGAGGGAAGGGGTGGGGGGTGCTGGGCGGAAGTGGGCAAAGGTGAGAAAGGGGGGGTGGATAGGAACATCTGTAACAGTGCAAACAATGCCAAAAAAAATGTTTTAAAAGAGAAGAAAATGTTTCTACTACTAAAAAAAGAATTCAAAATTCAACGAGAGAAAATACAAAATATTTTAAATTGGTCATTTTTATCAGTAAAGTTTTTACCCAACAATAATTTGTAAAGTTTTATCCAAAATGATATCAGAAACAGAAAACAACTTTATTTTACTAAAAAAGAAATAAAATAAATTTTTCCCAAGGTAATCTTTGTTGTGTTTTTACCAGAAAAAGGTTTTTTTTGTTTTTTTTTTTTTCCCTTTAGCCAATTCATCTTTTAGGTGACAAAAACTGTCTTATTTCCTTTGTCTCCTACAAACAGTGTTTATGAATGTATTCAAGTTCCTCTGAAAACTAAAATTACATTTATTGTTGGTTTTTCTTACATCTACAATCTCCTCTTAATTTTTTAAATCTTAGTTTTGTCCCATAGCTTATTAGAAAAACAGTGGTCATTGAGAAAAATGAATGGCCAATTCCTAAGGCTCCAGATTACCTACTTCTTGAGTTCTTCATGCATAAATAATCACCTAAACAGAGATTTCTTTATATACTCTTCTCCATCACACCTGCAGCATATCTGTATTTTAACTATCCAGTATGTTTAGTATGAAGTTTTTAGCAAACAGAAATGCATCAAAGTAAAATTACCAAAAACATGTACTAGAAAGTTCATGAGTGATCACCAAAGCCCCAGACAATGGAATAGGGGCCCTACGGTGGGTGAAGAAGGCAAAGGAAGCGGAGAATCAACTGCTTTGCCTCCAGAGAAGTCAGGAGCAGAGAGAGCGTGGAGTGTGGGAACCATCCCGCCTTGAAGGAACCTCACAGAAATCCAGATTCGTATTGACCTTTACTAACACTATCCGGTAATAAAACAATGGCATGTCTAAATATCAGGAAATATAAGTTATTATAGAAGAAATATGTTATACACTTATGAATCAGAAAGTTTTGCATATTATTTTACATTTGCATATAAACACAAAAACTTTGAATTTTAGAGTTGACCAAGAATAAATAACGATTTTTATTATTTTTAATGCTGAAAGACAATTATATACCAATACTATTTCAACAGAGTAAACAGATTTTAGGTGGCTATGGTAATTATCCAAATATAAAATGAAGCCCTGGCCGGTTTGGCTCAGGTGTTAGAGCGTCGGCCTGAGGTCCAGAGAGACCAGGGTTCAGTTCCTGCTAAGGGCACGTACCTCGGTTGCAGTTTGTCCCCAGCCTTGGTTGGGTTGTGTGGGAGGCAGCCACTCGATGTGTCCCTTTCACATCGATGTTTCTCTCTCTCTCTCCCTCCCTCTCTATCTGAACAAAAAATGAAAAAATGTTCTTAGGTGAGGATTAAAAAAAAATTATATATACATATATATATATATATACATACATACATATATATATACAATATATATATGAATACCATACTAGATATAATATAGGGTGTCCCAAAAATGTATACATAACTTTAATAAAGCCAGTATTTATTAAAATACATTACATTTTTGAAATGTAATGGACTCTACACATACTTTTTATACATGTTGGAAGTATAAATATATAACTTGCATATATTTTCAATGGCGATTCATCAGCATAGCTAAAATTTTCTTGAAATTGCAATAAGAAACCCTCTGCATAATATTCATTCTATGTAAGTTCCACAGATAACCTGAGTTTTTCCCAGGTGATTCCTGTGTACCTAATATCATAATCAAAATGATATGCTCTGGCACTGTTAAGGCCTGTATATGTTTGTGCCCCTTCTTCAATTCATATGTTGATGCCCTAAGCCCAACTATGGCTATATTTGGAGGTGGGATTTCGAAGAAAGTAATTAAGGTTTAATAAGTGGAGTCTTGATCTGATAGAATTAGTGTCCTGATAGGAATACTAGAGGGCCGGCTCTCTCTATATATGTTGTGTACCTCGGAAAAACCAGGAGAGGACACAGAAAGCAGGCAGTCATCTGCAAGCCAGAAAGAGAACTCTCAACAAAAACTGATAATGCTGGCACCCTGTTCTCATATGTCCAGAACTGTGGGAAAGTAAATTTCTGTTGTTCAAGGCAGCCAGTGTGGGGTATTTTGTTATGGCAGCTTATAGTGACTAAGACAGGCATTTATCTTATTCTCTTCTTTAAGTACATCCAAGTTAGTTGGAGATAACAGCATGGATCTCTTTAACATGAAGAAATAGTACAAATTTATGCAAACATTATTGAATTTTTAAAATTTTAAATGTGTAGAAAATAAAACACATAAACATCTTTCATATGCTGTCTTCAGGCTCCCACTGCAAATCAGAATAAATTTAAAGGAGTTGCTAATATATATTCTTTAAATACCCAAATGATTGCTATTCTAGTAAATAATTCACATATTACAATAGTTTTCTCCACTATTTGCATACGTACATAAAATGCTTATGAGAAGGATTTGAAGATAACACTTGCTTCTGCTTAAGATAACGTAATCATGGCTATGTATATCTCATTACATTCCTCTGTCAGTACAACTACAACCTGATACAAAAATTCTAGGTGGTTTACATGCTCATATATCTAATTTTTTAATATATGGTCATTTATGCTTTGAGACCCAGATTTCAATGTGCATGTGTGCAATGCTGGGCATTTCCAACACATACCCAAGCAGTGCTCTGGACATCAGTGGGGTGTCCTACAATTCAACTCAATTCTGACATGATCTACCCAGAGGTAGCATCAAATTCAACAGCCTGAGGACTCAATCCTACAAGATTGTCCTCCTCTCTCCACATCAGTAACCAACCAAAAGTCCACGTTATTAAGAGCTTCTATATAATGCCTATTGATTGGAGGTTCTAAGGACCCACCCTCAGAGGTCAAAGGCCAGGTTTTCACTTTTACTTCTGACCAAATGGCTATAAATGAGAGGTTCTCAAGACCTGCTCCTTGGGTTTGATTACTTTGCTAGAGCAGCTCAGAGGAGACGAGGAAACATTTTACCTACTGAAACACCAGGTTATTATTAGAGGATGTAACTCAGGAACAGCCAGATAACAGATATGCACAGGGCAAGGTGTGGGCAAAGGGCACAGAACATTCACATTCTGTCCAGGTACACTGTTCTCACACTCTGTCCAGGTACACTATTCTCTCCAAGTCTCCACATGTTCACCAACATGGAAGTTCTCTGAACCCCATAATTTTGGATGTTTAAGAAGCTTCCATTACATAAACACCTTGGTTAAATCATTGGCCATTGGCAATTGGTTCAACCTCCAACCCCTCTTAACTCCCCAAAGGTAGGGTATGGGTATGCAAATCATAATCCTCTAATCACAAGGTTGGTTCTTCTGGCAACCAGCCCCACCTTTAGGTGGGGTCCAAATGTTACCACATTAACATAACAAAAGATATTTTAGTCACTCTCATCACTGAAAAAAATTCAAGGATTTAGGAACTCTGGAGAAACTCCAAATGTGAATTTCTTAATTATATCACAATATCCCAATAGTCATCTTGAAAATATGGAAATATGAGATAATATTTTCAGAGAACTCCATGTATTTCATGAGTTTAATAAATTTGAATTCAGATTTGCTTTGAAACAATCATGTAGTATTTGGGTGTCTGTGATTCATCTTCTAATGCCTACAAATGGAACAGTGCAAAAAATGAGTGTTGACAGTTATAATATTCTAATCTCAACTTTAAGATAATGAAACCCTGAACACCAAGAGATTCCTCTATTTTGATAATGTAATATGAATCTGATTATTGAATTATATTTTCACCCTGTTGAACATCCAAAACTAATCACAGTAATCCAAGTTTTTACTTCAGAATATAATGAACTCATGGTGATATGGAAGAGTTGTCTATGTTGCTTAGTATTTCTTCTTTCACCTCAGTCCCTAGTTTTAAAAAAAAGAGATTTTTTAATTGACTTTACAAATACTGAAATTCAAGGTCTGCTAATATAGAATATCAGTGTGAAAACACTATAAAATAAGACCAATAATAGTATCATTGTCCTGTTTTATGTGGTAATAATTTTATTCCAACTAAATGAAAAAAATGCAAGATAATAAAACTAAGAATAAATGCCCAGAAAAATAATTATATCAGTTATTTTACTGTCCTTACATAGGAATATTCTCTTCTGAAAGGAGCTTCCTAAGAAACACAATTTGAAGAAAACAAAGAGGGCATACGCATTATTTGTAAACATAATAAGGAAATATCTCCAGTGACAAAAAAATGATCATATCCTGACTTCCAAAGGAACTTCTCCCAGGTCCTTAAAGCTAGAATCAATTGCCTTTTTATTCTTTTAGCCTAAAACCTTGCCATAATTCTAAAGAAACTCCTGACTAGCATAGATTGGGAAGGAGATTGGATTTATATTCTTTTCTCAATTTAGTAAACTCAGCAATTCAAATCAAAGCTCCCCTGCTTATATTAGAACAAAATATAACCATTACACCTATGAGCTAATATCATGACATGTAGCATGATTATAGCACAGTGTTATATTTTTGGAACCCTTGAACAAAACATTGTTGGGAAGGGAGGTAAGAAAAATCATGCTTGTACTTCTAGAGAATGAGAGGATTAAGACAGAGTTTATAAAAAGTACTGGGTGGGGCAAAAATTGGTTTGCAATTTTTGGAATGGGAAATAATACAATAATTAATAAATGACAATATGAGAATAAACTCTGTGTTTTGTGTACTCGCAGCTGTAAATCTCATTTTTGCCCCACCCCGTAAATATTACTTATGATAGTAAATAGGTAATAAAGGCTATAGAGAAAAAAGCAAAAACAAAATATAGGGCAGAATACAGATTTCTGGGGATAAATTTCAATTTTATTTTGGTTGCCCAGGAGCATTCACATTTGATTTGTGAGCAGGTGCAATCTTTCCCCTCTCTTTCAACTTATTTTTGCAAACCTATCCCTGTGTGCTGATTGCTAGTATTTCAAAAATCAAATATCATGGAAACCATAGGATTTTTCACTTTTTTTTTTTATCCTCCCCTGAGGACATTTTCCCTTTTTTGTTGTTGTTGTTCAGATGGAGTGGGAGGGGGAGAGAGGAAGAGAAAGAGAAACATCGACATGAAAGGTACACATCCAGTGGCTGCCACCCATGACCTAACTGGGGCCAGGGACAAACTGCTTCCGAGGCACGTGCCCTTAGCGGGAACCAAACCTGGGTCTCTCTGGACCGCAGGCCGATGCTCCAACCGCTGAACCAAACCGGCCAGGGCAGATTTTTCACTTTAAAACTTTCTCAACTCTTCCTTTTTTGGCTCTTACATGGAAAAGCTTTAATCCTGATGAAATCCAATCCCTTTGCTAGTATCTGTTCAGTGAAAGTGGCTGAAAACACACACACACATGCACGCGCGCGTGCGCACACACACACACACACACACACACACACAGTGCTGGTTTCACTTGACCATGGACAAAAGAGGGCTCTTAATTCTGCTTAGTACAATTGAACCACATTTTCTGTGGTTTTGCTTTCTGTGGTTTTAGTTAACCATGGTCAACTGTGGTCCTCAAATATTAAATAGAAACTTTTAGAAATGAACTATAAATTTAAATGGTGTGCATTCTGAACAGTGTGATGAAATCTCATGCAGTTCTGCTCCATCCCAAGTGGGGTGGGAATCATTCCTTTGTCCAGAGTCTCTACCCTCATACCTTCCTTAAGTCCTTTAGTCTCTGCCTCTATTACCAGATTGACATTTGCAGACTCTCAGACTCTCGATGCTTGTGTTCATGTAACCCTGATTTTACTTTATAATGGCTGCAAAGATCAGGAGTGGTGATTTTGGCATAAAGTTCTTAAAGTGAACAGGCATGCATGTAGAGGAAAAAGCATAGTATGTAGGGTTCAGTACTATCCAGTTTCAGGCATTCACTGGGGTTCTTGGGACTTATCCCTGAGGATGACGAGGGACTACTATACACTAAATTTCTAAGCCATTTATTTGAAGATAATGTCACTGGTATCTAACTATATGCAAAACAAAATACTAATGATAACAACAAAATAGGAAGTATTTCTAGATTCGTGTTTATACATTCCATTACTATTTCAAATTTTAAGCCCCCTTTAAAACATACAATTGAATAGTATTCAGACTTTAAAAAAAGAAAATCCTGCCATTCTGACAACTTGGGTGAATCTGGAGGACATCATACAAAGTAAAATAAGCAGGACACATACCGCATGGTTTATTTCTCTGAGGCATCTATAAAAGTCAAATTCATAGAAACAGAGGCCAGGATGGTAGTTGACACGGGCTGGGGGGATGGGAAAAGGAGAGTTGCCATTCAATGGATGCAAAGTTTCAGTTACACAAGATGAATAAGTTCTAGAGATTTGCTACAGAGCTTTAATTAAAAATACTGTATCGTAAACTTAAAATTTTGTCTAAAGGGCAGATCTCATGTTCTTACCACACTTAAAAAACTTCATTAAACTCTCCTATAATGTATCTATGTGTTCACAGCATAGTTTCTAGATTACTGACTCCCCATTAGAATGATAAATTTGGTTTCTCTTCATAGTGATGGCTACTTCATGTTAATTAATAAAGATGAGAGTACCTAATTTTTCAGTAATATTTTGATTTTTTTTAAAATGACTTTATAGTCTATTCAGAAACTGATATTCAAGCAATTATTAGATAAGTGGATGCAATATTTGGTAATATCTCATCATCATATCACCATTACACTAAAATTTAAATTCATATTTTTGTTTTATTCCTGACATTATTATTTAAACATTGTGTTAGTGGAGAATCTTTTTTATTTTATTTTGAGATTTGAAATTAAAGAATGATTATATCCACTCATGTATTCCATTTGTGTTTTCAAGGAAGTTTCTTATATAGTCAATATATTTCTATCTCCCCAATGTTATCTTGCTGTTGAAATAAGAATCCAGAAGGCAGGGATGTTCCTCTCATTTATAACTATGACATTATTCAATGGTAAGCATAAGAAGAATCTTTAATCTCCTTGTTAGGGAAGAGACAGTAAATCAGAACAGAATGTTAAATATGTAATTTTGATAGATTAAGCAGGATTAATACCTAGTCTAGAAAACACTGTGTGTTTGCACATTTGGCAGATCATTTGAGCTACAAGAAAGTTTGATTTAATATATCATTTGCTTAACTTGTCAACTCTAAAACTTTTGAGCTAAATCATTAAGCTCCCAGTAATAATGAAGAATGAAGAAGAAAGTATTAATGGATCACACAGCAAATTCTCAGCATATGCCTACATATAACAGCTTCAGGCCGACGCGCCTTTGTCTCGGTGCCTGAGAGGTGGAGGGCTCCGTGCCCAGCCTTCACTCAGTTTCTGTTTGGCCCAGTGCAAGCTTTGTGATGATACCCAGTTTAAGTACTCAAAAGGTTGATCGAGACTTATGAGTATAAATATGTAAAAACTGCCTTAATTAGGCTACCAGTTGACATTGAGAAAGGAGAAACCTGGCTGGGCACGAGGGTGACACAGATTTGAAAAGAACTGAGGTCAGAGTGCAGTGGGGAAATGATGATAAATGCTTTTTAAGCAAAATAAGGCAAATTGTGAATATTTTCTGCTATGTATACTGCTTATAAAACTTGGGGCGAGATTGGACTCTGATTTGAGCCAGAAATGTCTGGGATGCTTCCTCCTGACTATCCTGTGGAGTATCCTGAGTCTTTCTGCTCCCTTAACAGTTGTTCTCCCTTTGTTGTCGGTGGAAATAAAGCAGCAGTAGAAGTGTGACTCCCTGAGCATAAATCCCAACACCAAGGTGCCCAAGGCAGTTTCCTAGCTCTGTTGTCTTGAGCAAGTTTCTTAAATGTCCCATGCCTCACGTTCCCCTTTTGTAAAAACAGAGCTAATAAAAATACCTAATTCATAGTTGTTAGGGAGGATATGAAATAAGTTTTTTGAACATAACAATTATTAGAGGCAAGAGGATACATTTTAAAATACTATTTTAGTCTCTCCAAAAAAATCAACAATGGTTCAATAAGAAATTATTCTTCATTTTTACTTATATGACAATATGTTACATAGATGACAAATCCAAGCTATCTCAAGAAAGCCTGCAGGTTTCGGGGTAACAGACATTCACTAAGTATGCTGCTTTCAAGGACAGCAACCTTGTGGAGGTCCTCGATCCATGGCCCTGGCAGGATACGGTCTGAACCCATGTCCCATGAGCCCAAGGATTGGAAAGCACATGAGCTAGATTTGACACACAGGGCTTTTTGACTTGGTGCTGACTGCAGCCAGGGAAACGTCCGGCCCACTCCCACTCCAGGACCTTTATGTCAAGGGTATCTTGGACAAATGACCCCTGGAGTTAACAGATGGGCTCATGTTCCTGGAGCCAGGGAGAATGACACACAGTCCAAGGAATGTGGCCACTGGTGGGAAATCCTAGCTGATTCAGTTTCAGGAAGAAATCTTATATTTTTGGAACTGATGCCCCTTTCAAACAAAAGTCCAGGGTTACTAACTCTGCCAGGACAGCTGTGCTGCAGCTTCTTATTATTGAGAAGAATTGAGGCTTCTTATTATTTTGAAATTATTGATATTAATACATTTGAATGGATTTAATGAATGCATTCAGTGGATTTAAATTCATTTGAAAGGAATTAAAATATGATAATTGTTCATTGAATGTAAATGAAGGTATTAAGTACTTTAATTTCATCTGTTGTAAATTTTTTTAAATGGTGTAAAGACAGGTTTAATTTTTTTTTTGCTTAGTTATGCAAAAAATGATATAGTTGTATCTATATCCAAAATTTGAAGAGATCATTATTAAAATTTGTGGTCTAAAACTACATGTGGCCATTTTCAGTGTGAAACCTGATATGTAAAATGTGTGTTAATGGAAGAAAGCTGTTTTCAAACTGTTACAATTATTTAAAAATCCTATCCATATTCAACATTTAGTTTTTCCCTTCCTACTGTGTGTTTTATTTCTGTTATCATAACATGTAATGCAAAAAAAGTTAATTTTACCAAACCCCAATGGGTGTTTCTAAGTCTCCCAAATCTTTCTAATACACCTCACTGTAGAATATCATAATTTCGTATACATTCCTGAACATTGAAAAGGTAGGAAAGTAGTCTCCCCAAACTCAGACAACTAAGAACATATCTCTGACAGAAAAATTGGATTTGTAAAAGCAATTTCCTTAGCCAATGCTGAGATAATGAACATGAATTCAAAATTCTTCTTACCTTAAAATGCAATAATTCTTAGGAAGAAATTAGATTCTCTAATAGAGAATTTCAGTTTGAACAGGAACTTCTCTTGAATGTAGGCATTGTTGAATATTAATGCAATTAAGTGTATGTCTTTGCATATACTTATAACACCAGATAAAACCTGTTTAAGTTTTCCTTATTCCTAGAAGAGGAGTAGGAATAAGGGAAGATTTATTACATACATTTAGATTACTTTAAGCTTCTGTTTAATTTGTTTTACTTTATTGATTTTAGAGAGAGAGAAAGGGAGAGGGAGAGAGAGATAGAAATATCAATGAAAGAGAACATCAGTTGGCCACCTCCTGCAGGTCCCCCACTGGAGGTCAAGCTCACAATCTGGGCATGTGCCCTGACCAGGAATTGAACCAGCGACCTCTTGGTGCATGGGTCGATGCTCAACCACTGAACCACACCAACTGGGCTAAGCTTCTGTTCAAAAATGTTCTAATCTTATATCAAATACATGCACTTATTCCAGGCAACTGGGTGAAGAAGGAAGACTTGGCTAGAATTGAAATAGAAAATTGAATAACTTGGAGTAAAACGAAACCAGACTGAAGAAATAAAAGTTCCTTAACAAGAGGAGGTTAATATATTTATTGATGACATTTCTAGGGGTAAATATTTCTGGTTCTAAATTTAGTAGTAGGCATAAAGTTAATACATATATGTATCCCAAATTATTTTACTTTTTACTTGTATAATTTTCCTTATAAATCAAACATAAGCATGTACAATGTACAAATATCTACCTATAGCTATTTTATAACTAAAGACAATGTCAAAAATAGTGTTATTAAATTAATTGTGGGATATTCAAGTGAAATAATAATGATAATAGAATGAGCTGTCCTGTAGGATGAGACTAATAAAAGTTTACTAAATTTATCTGTAGTTTTGTACATTGTGATTCCTTTTTTTATACTCTAACATTTTGGAAGATCAAAGCCTTTCTTGTTTTCACCTTATACCAGACAGAGATTGTAATAATTTCAGGACATACAAGAGACTAAAGATGAGAGAATTTCAATGCATGTATGAAATATATTAAAAAAGAAAAGGTTTTGATGTTTTTCTATTTTTGATCTAATTTCAAGTCTGTTTTCATTTCACAATAGATGCATTATTCTCCCAGGGCTCAGGGAAACCTCTGAGAAAACACACTTAGAACACTATTGATTCTCTAAACTTCGTGGGGAACAATGATCTAAGACTAAAATATGGCCCTGCTCAGGAGAAGACCACTGGGAGGAATCTGAAGCCTCTCGGGCTACATCTATGTGCTGAAAGCAAAGCAGGTGATGGCCACGGGCAATTATTCTGGTACTGGGACTCACTGATCCAACCATCTATGCTCATGAGACACAACTACATAATACGATGGCGTCAATCTAGGAACATTGTCCAGTGTTCGGCATCCTAACATCAAAGGTTAACTATTTGACTTATGCAGTGAGTTTTTGTGTATTGTCTACTTTCTTTTGTATCAGGTAGAGAAAGGAGTTAATCTGTAACAATTCTATCTCTACTCATTAGTAATCTTTAAAACATTTAAAGAAAAAACTCTTTCTTTTTACCTAGAACTCAGTGAAAAGGAGAATGTTTTATTATTTCACCCTCAATAAAGAAATCACTGACAGCTCAAGTTTCCATCAGTAGATAAATGGATAAAAAAGCTGTGGTATATTTACACAATGGAATACTATGTTAGCTGTAAAAAAGAAGGATCTCTTACCCTTTGAGATAGCATGGATGGACCTGGAAATATTTATGCTAATCAGAATAAGTCAGTAGGAGAAAGAAACATATTGCATGATCTCACTTATATTTGGAATCTAATGAACAAAATAAACTGACAAACAAAGTAGACTCAGAAGGCATGGAAGCATAAAACAGACTAGTAGATCTCAAAGGAAAGGCAGCAGGAGGGGAAGACAGGAAGAGATTAACCAAAGAATTTATATGCATTTTTGCGTAACCCGTGGACACGGACAATAGTGAGGTGAAGGCCTAGGGTGGGGCAGGAGCCAGGTGGAGGAAGGCAAAAGAGGAAAAATGGGGGACATTGTAATGCTCTCAAAAATAAAAATAATTTTTTAAAAGTAACTAAAATTGATTTTAAAAAATGTCTAATTTCCCATAATTTAAAAAATATTTTTAACCCAAGGAAGGGATATACATAAAAGGAATAAGGTGATTTTTAAGAATCTTCCTTCTCTTCTTGATATTTTTCTAATTTTATTGCTGTTATGTAAATCTGTTCTATTGTGTGTGTCTCTGTTTCCAAAAGTTGCAATAAAGGTATACACACACACACACCCACACACACACACACATACATATACATGGAGGTAGATCCATGGAGCCATTTGCTAGTGCCATCAATCAATTATGTGAAGACTTAAGTGGCAAATTTTCATGGCCATTGCAAATTGATCTCACCATGTTGCTTCTGTCAGTATCACCTTTCCTAATGATATAATCTTATTATAGATTTAGTATGCTGCATAGGATAGTACCTCACACTATTTTACTTTACCCAAGGTTATAAAAGCCTACCACTGAGAAAGCTTATTAAAGTAGCAGTCATGCCAACTACAAAATCTATGCTTATTCATCTGTCATAAGGCATATTTATAGACTAGGAATCCTTGCACAGTTGTTTCTAAATCATTTCAAAAGTGGAACAAAGAAATAAGCATGGAAAAATCCAAGCCTAGCAGTTTGTTCATCTCCCTTTCTTTTCTTTGCACATCTCAAATATTTCAGAAATTAAAAATATAATTCACTCATATTGTTAAAATGGTACTGCATTTCTTACTATAAGTCTGAACTTGAAATTTTAGTGGTAATCAGGAAACTTCATATTTATTGTGTCAAATTCAGGTTAGAAGTAGATTGGGTTGTTCTGATATTATTTTTCTTAAAAGGATAGCATCAAAACTAGTACGTTTTTAAGTACCATGTTACACTGCAATCATTTTATTTGTCTATAGCACAGAGGTATAAACATTTCAAGAATATTAACCAAAATGTTTGTATTAAAAATATCTGAGAGCAATGTGAGAAGGTTAAAAATGAAGTATTAAGAATATTATCTCACATCTGGCTGCTTATTTGTTCTACATAATTAAAACTAGAATGACATACTGTACAATTCCAGCAGCTAATCGAGCAGGCTACCTACATTTAGATGTCAACTCTACAAATTTCTCATTTGGTGACCATGAATAAGATAACTCTGTGCCTTAGTTTTCTTCTTGGGTAGAGTAATGTAAATCACTCAGAACTGATTGAGAAGACCAATTAAAATGTATAACATGTTATAAAGAGCCACAGCACTGTTTTAATTGGTTTTAGTTTAAAAAATAATTATTTTTAAACCTGATATAAAATAATATTTCTTAATCACATGGCATATGTGGATAATTAAACTCATAGGCTAACAATTTATAATATTGTCACTTTCCCAATTATGAGTCACTAGAAGTTTATCTATTGGACCCAAAAACTCACTACAGTGAATGATGTTTAAAATTAGAGTGTAACTAAACTTATTGTGGTGATCATTTCATAATACATACAAATAGAGAATCATTATGTTGTACACTTGAAACTAATATGTTATATATCAATTATATCTCATTAAATTAGGAAAGTATAATCAATATGTTGAGTGTTTTTATTAAAATATTTTTTATAAAAATTAAGTTTATTGGGGTGACATTATTTAATAAAATTATATAGGTTTCAAGTATACATTTCTGTAATACATCATCTATGCATTGCATTGTGTGCTCACCACTCAAAGTCAAATCTCCTTTCATCACCACATATTTGACCCACTTGACCCTTTGTACCCCTTACCCCCTTTCCTCAGGTAACTACTGAACTGTTGTCTGTGTCTATGAGTTCTTGTTTGTTTGTTTTTCATGTTTATTCTTTTCAAAATATTTGAGTTTGCACTAATTCTGTGCTTGGTAGAGCTTTATTCTCTGCGTAAAAAGCTCCTTACCTTATACATCTTATTCATCCACCTAAGTAAACAATTTACAAGACTCTTCTCATTTGAACTGCTCTAGCACTTTGCTTAAGTTTTACCTCTTTATTACACTAACTTTATCCTGTCCTACATAGTTATTTTTTTCTTTTATATCATTTGTACTCCATGAGAGAAGGCACTGCATTTCATTCACAATTCTCTCACTTCAGTTGTTGGCCTAGTGCCTTATACATAGTAACTTTGCAGTAATTACATTTCATTTACAAACTATAATCCCATCTGCTTTAAGAGCAATATTATTTCTTGTTTTTATTATAATCATGATGTTCTTGAAGGTCTTATTGCTGAAGTGATTTAGGGAAAAATCAATAGCCTCTCTCATGAACATCCAGATCTATACAATATTAATATAATAATACTAGTGAAAAAAAAACAAAAACTGACCCAACCCCAGGCTTAATGCAATTCTTTAAAAAACAAATAAAAAATAAACAGAACCCTGAACTACATTGGAACAAATTTTACAATTCAAATGATAACTACCATTTTTCTTTCTCATGTTATTTTGATTTTATAATATTGTGCTCAATAAATGTCTGTTTTTATACTTGCTCAAATTACTACTACAATGTTTAATTCTATGGTCAATACTACTAGAGCCCTCTGCTGTAAGTTAGAAGTATAACAGTAGAATGTGTGTTTTTTCAAATGTACTGTAAAGCAGTGCAGTAAATAATGTGTTTATAACAACTCTTTACATGCTTCAAAACAACATGCAATATATAGATAATGTATCATACACTTGTACACTTGAAACCTATTTAATCTTATTAACCAATATGTCACCTCAATAAATTTAATTTTAAAAGGAAAAACAAATACCCTACATCATTTGAGTTACCTGGGCTATATAACTATAGCTTGAATGATAGTTTTGAAAATTAATATGCTGTAGTAAGTAGATTTTTCTCTCTGGGACTGGTAGTTATAGAACATATATATATGGAAAAAGAATCAATATCTAATCCCCTCTTCTCCAATTATTTGCTAGTTTATTCCTCTATTAAATATTTACATTTTTCTAAACAACTAAGGTCTATTTTCATTTAATGTATTTAGCTAACAGGCTGAGTTACTTAATTTTGAGTATAATGAGTGCAGAATCCCTTCAATAATGAGCACCTTCATCCCTCCTCTCTTTCTCCCTTTTGTTCCTTCCTTGCATTATATTCTTCCTTCCTTTTTCACAGCACCAAAAATAAATATGGAAAGTATATAAATACAACATCAATACCTATCTTTAGTCCTGTAAAGAGGGGTCAGAGTCAAACTTGTAAAATTATATATATGTGTGTGTGTGTGTGTGTGTGTGTGTACACATATATATTTGCATTTCATGAGTGATATACTATTTCAGAAAGCACTAAACAGAGGACATTTAACAATCTTGGATGCAGTTTCTGAGTGACTGACTCCCAAATCAGAACTTTAGGCAGAATGCATTCTCTCTGATGGGGTTACACATATTATTTGAGAAAAATTTCTATTCTCATCATGGTTTGAAAGTAACAAATGGTGTTCTTACTACATTAAATAATCCAAAATTTAAATAGTCTATGAGTTCAGGGGTTGGCTTTGGGTATCTCATGTCTGTATACTCAGTATTGTACATAGTTTCTGACATAAAGTAATTAATCAATATATCAGTTGTGTGAACAATTACTTGTATTTGGACTGAACTTACAACCTCTCTAACCATTTATTAATTTTCTATCATGCTCATAATGAACACAAATAATTATAACCTGAAGTTGATTCAATAAATTTTGTTTCTCAGAGGACCTGAATGCTGACTGCTGACCTGAGGCTGTGTGTCCAGCAAAGAGGAGGGTGTTCCAAAATGGCTGTGAATGGAAGCTACACAAACCATCTCCCAGGACAAAACTGGAATTACAAATAAAAGTAAGACAAACCATCAGGAGAAACCAACAGAAAAGCAGCTGGAGAGGACCCGTAAAACCACAGTCAGAAAGAGGACACTAAAACGAGCCATAAAAACTGCAGAGGCGCAAGCGGGTGGGGTGGGAACCTACAGACAGCAGCTGTTTTAGCTATGAGCAGCTTCCTCAGGGTTAAAATCCCAAGCCAGCTCCTCAGTGCAGAGAGCCAGCACAGAGCACTAAATTAGCTATAGCCACTCACCTTGGGCTCCAGCAGAGAAAGGGCAGATTGGACTGGAACTGTGTGGAGAGACTCAAGGACTTGGAGACCTGGAACAGCAATGGGAGTTTTCTGCTAAATCACACCCTCACAGGACAGTAGTCATATTACTAAAAGAGCACATTCCCAGAGCCGCAGAGAAAAAGAATAGCTCCTTCCTCAGGAATTTAACACCACCAGGCCAAGCCAGAGAAATGCAAATTGAGGCTCATTAACAGCCAACAAGCATCTGGCCCCACCTTCTGGAAATACTTTTACCCTAAATACTTGAAGGATTTTTTTCTTTTTCTTTTTCATTCAGTTGAGGGCTACAACCCAAGGATCATCAAGTATCTGAGACAGCCTCCAGAAAAAAAGTTAGAGGATAAATGAACCTTTCCTGGGGTTGCAAATCTACCTAGGAAAGTAAGACTTGATAGTGGTGTTTAAAATGGGCCCTCTCACACTTATCCAAGCCCAGTAGAGGGAGCCACAACCAGTGGAACACCAATACCCACAGGGAAAATTTGGCAGGTTCCAAAACCCACTGAGATAGCCAAAATGATGAAACACAGAAACAAATCCCAAATGAAAGAAAATATAAATCAACAGAAGATAAAATAAATGATAGGGAATTGAGCAAGATATCAGAGGAAAAGTTAAGAGTAATAATCATGAGGAAGCTCCACAGCATGAGTAAAGGTATAGAAGCATTGAAAACCAACCAAGTGGAAATGAAGAATGACACAGCAGAAATAAAGAACACATTGGAAGGAATAACCAGCAGAGTAGAGGAGTTTGGGGATTGAATCAGTGAATTAGAAGGCAGGGTAGAAAAAAAATCACCAAATCAGAAAACCAAAAAGAATAAACAATTAAAAAATAGAAAGACAGCCTAAGAGAACTGTGAGACAATATGAATGTAACAACATCTGCATCATAGGAGTTCCAGAAAAAGAAGAAAATGAGCAAGGGTTAGAGAATATATTTAAAGAAATAGTGACAGAAAACTTCCCTAACTTGGTGAAATAAAAAGGCATACAAGTACAAGAAGAACAGAGAGCCCCAAGTAAGAAGAACCCAAACATACCCACACCAAGACACATAATAATTAAAATGCCAAGACAAAGAGAGAATCCTAAAGGCAGCAAGAGATAAACAACAGGTTACCTACAAAGGAACCCCCATTAAGCTATCAGCTGACTTCTCAACAGAAACACTATAGGCCAGAAGGGAATGTCATGAAGTGATCAAGGTCATGAAAAACAAGGATCTGAATCTAAGACTATCTATCCAGCAAGGCTACCATTCAAAATAGAAGGTGAAATAAAGAGCTTCCCAGATGAAAAAGGCTAAGTGACTATATTAGCACCAAACTAGAACTGCAAGAAATGTTAAAAGAACTACTGTAATTAGTAGAAGCAATAGGAAGAAAAATATAACCACAATAAACAAGAATGGCAATAAATAAGTACACAAGAATAATAACCTTAAATGCAAATGGAGTAAATGCTCTGATCAAAAGACACAGAGTAGCTGATTGGATAAGAAAGAATGACTCATATATATGTTGTTTACAAGACACCCACCTCACAAAAAAAGACTCATATAGGTTAAAAGTGAAAGAATTGAAAAAAAATATTCCAAGCAAATGGAAAGGAAAAAAAAAAAAAAAAAAAGCTGGAGTAACATTACTCATATCTGATAAAATAGACTTCAAAATGAAGGCCATAACTAGAGACAAAGAAGGCCACTATAATATTGAAAGGATCTATCCACAGGAAGATACAGCCTTGGTAAACATATATGCACCCAATATAGGAGAACCAAAATATATAAAAAATTTCTGGAGGACTTCAAAGAAAATATCGACAGCAATACAATCATAGCAGGGGACTTCAATACCCCACTGAATTACTGGATAGATCCTCTAGACAAAAAATTGACAAGGAACCAGAGACTCTAAATGAAGCACTAGATCAAACAGGTTTAATAAATATTTACTGAGAATTATACCCCAAAACTGCAGAGTCCACATTCTTCTCAAGGGCACATGGGACGTTCTCAAAGATAAACCACAGTCAGGACACAAACTAAGTCTCTTCAAGTTTAAGAAGATTGAAATCATATCCAGCATTTTCTCAGATCACAAGGCATGAAACATGAAATCAGTTACAGCAAAAACATTTCAACACATGGAGGCTAAATAGCATGTTATTAAACAGTGAATTAGTTACCAAGGAGATCAAGCAAGAAATTAAAAACTTTCTGGAAACCAATAACAATGAACAAACAACACAGAATCTATGGGATACAGCAAAAGCAGTCCTGAGAAGGAAGTTCAGAGCACTACAGACCTACCTCAGGAAATAAGAAAAATTTCGAATTGACTATCTAACCCCACAACTTAAAAAACTAGAAAACAAACAAAGAGAAAAACCCAGAGCAAGTAGAAGGAAAGAAATAGTAAAGATCAGAGCATAAATAAATGACATAGAAACCAAAAATATACAATTCAAAGAATCAATGAAACAAAGAACTGGCTCTTTGAAAAGATAAAGAAGATCGATGGACCCTTAGCTAGACTCACCAAGAAACAAAGAGGGAGGACCCAAATAAACAAAATCAGAAAAGAAAGAGGAGAAGTAACAACTGGCACCACATAAATACAGACTGTTAACAAATACTATGAGCAATTATATGCCAACAAATTGGATAGTCCAGGCTAAATGGACAAATTTCTAGAAACACACAGTCTCCAAAAACTGAACCAGGAAGAGATAGAAATCTTGAACAGGCCAATAACAATTAAGGAAATTGAAGATGTAATCACTAATCTCCCAGCAAACAAAAGCCTGGGCCAGGATGAACATTCAAAGAAGAACTAACACCCATTCTCCTAAATTATTCCAAAAAAATTGAAGAAAAATTAAGACTTCCATTTTTTTTTTATCCTCACCCGAGGACATTTTTCCATTTTTTTGTTCAGATAGAGTGGGAGGGAGAGAGAGGAAGACAGAGAGAATCATCGATGTGAAAGGGACACATCGAGTGGCTGCCACCCTCACAACCAACCAGGGCCGGGGACAAACTGCAACCGAGGTACGTGCCCTTAGCGGGAACCAAACCCGGGTCTCTCCGGACCGCAGGCTGACGCTCTAACCGCTGAGCCAAACTGGCCAGGGCAAGACTTCCAAATTTGTTTTCTGAGGCCAGCATAATTCAAATTCCAAAACCAGGTAAAAACACCACAAAGAAAGAAAAGTACAGAATTAATTCCAGGGATGCAAGGCTGGTAGAATATTCGCAAATCAATAAATGTGAATCACCACATAAACAAAATGAAAGATAAAAACCATATGATCAAATCAATGATGTTGAACAAGCATATGACAAAATCCAGAACCTATTTCTGATAAAAGCACTCAGCATTGTAGGAATAGAGAGATCCTATCTCAACAGAATAAAGTCCATGTATGAAAAACCTACAGCTAACATCATACTCAATGGGCAAAAACTAAAAGCATTTTCCTTAAGAATAGGAACAAGACAGGGATGCCCACTTTCACCACTCTCATTTAATATAGTACTGAAAGTCTTATCCACATCAATTAGAAGAAAACATAAAAGGAATCCAACTTGGAAAGGAGGAAGTAAAACTGTCATTTGCAGACAACATGATATTGTACATAGAAAACCCTAAAGACTTCATCAAAAACCTACTAGAGCTAATAAATGAATTTGGCAAAGTAGCAGGATACAAAATTAACACCAAGAAATTGACAGCATTCGTATACATCAGTAATAAACTCACAAAAAAAACAAACAAAAAAATTCCATTTACCATCGCACAAAAAACTAAGATAACTAGGAATAAACTTAGCTAAAGAAGTAAAGGACCTATTTGCAGAAAACTACAAGACAATGAAAAAAGCAATAGAAGAAGATATAAAAAAGTGAAAGCACATACCTTGTTCATGGATTGGAAGAATTAACATCATTAAAATCATTAAAGTGTCCATACTACTCAAAGCAATCTATAGATTCAATGTAATCCCCATCAAAATACCAATGACATATTTCACAGATTTAGAACAAATACTTCAAAAGTTCAGAGAATCAAAAAAGACCCCGAATAGCTACAGCAATCCCCCCCAAAAAAAGAATAAAGTAGTAGGGATCCAAATACTGGATATCAGGCTATACTACAAAGTCATTGTAATCAAAACAAACTTGTACTGGCACAAGAACAGGCATATAGACCAATGGAACAGAACAGAGAACCACAAAATTGACCCAAGTCATTATGCTCAATTAATATTTGACAAAGGTGGCAAGAGCATACAGTGGAGTAAAGACAGCCTCTTCAATAAATGGGTTGGAAAAATTGGACAACTACAATAAAAAATATAAGACTAGACCACCAACTTACACAAGAATACACTCAAAATGAATAAAAGACTTAAATGTGACCAATGAATCAATAAAAATCCTAGAAGAAAATGCAGGCAACAAAATTTCAGACATCATATGCAGCAGAATTTTCACTGATACATCACCTAAGGCAATAGAAACTACTCCAAACTAAAAAGTTTCTGCACAACAAAAGAAATAATCATCATAATGGAAAGGGAACCCACTTTATAAAAAAGCATAATTGCCAATCATACATCCCATAAAGGATCAATTTCCAAAATAAATAGAATACTCATACAACTCAACAAAAGGAAGACAAAGAACCCAATTAAAAAATGGGCAGAGGACCTAAATAGACACCCCTCCAAACAGGACATACAAATGGCCAAGAGACATTTTTTTAAAAGGTCACCATCACTAATCATCACAAAGATGCAAATTAAAATGACTATGAGGGGTCACCTCACACCTGCCAGAATGGCCGCCATCAACAAGTTATCAAACAACAAGTGCTGGCAAGTGTATGGAGAAAAGAGGACTCTAGTACACTGCTGATGGGAATGCTTACTGGTGCAACCACTATGGAAAACAGTTTGGTGTTTCCTCAAAAAATTAAAAATTAAACTGCCATTTGACCCATTGATCCCACTTCTAGGAATATACCCTAAGAAACCTGAAACACCAATCAGAAAGAATATATGTACCCCTACATTCATAGCAGCACTATTTACAATTGCTAAGATCAGGAAACAATCCAAGAGTCCATCAGTAAATGAGCGGATAAAAAAAGCTGTGGTAAAAGTGAAAGAATGCACACACACACACACACACACACACACATATATACACAAGGGAACACTATGCAGCTATAAGAAAGAAAGAAAGAAAGATTTCGTATCTTTTGAGACAACATTGATGGACCTGGAGAGTATTATACTAAGCGACATAAGCCAGTCAGAGAAAGACAAATACCACATGATCTCACTTGTCTGCGAGATATAATGAACAAAAACAGCTGATAGACAAGACAGACTCAGAGACATAGAAAGAAGTATGATTCAAACTGACAAACCTCATAGGAGGTGAGCCAGGGGTACAGATGAGATAAACCACAGAACTTATATGGGTGTATACATAACCAATGTACATAGACAACAATCCTGGGGATGGGGGTGGTGGTGGTGATAGGAGGGTGTCTATGAGGAAAAAGAAGAAACATCTGTAACAAAAATTAATTAATAAAAAAAAATTTTTAAGAAATTGTATTTCTTCATAAAATAAATCCATAGCATTTTTAAAAGTTATTGTACAGCCCTGGCTGGTTTGGCTTAGCAGTTAGAGCATCGGCCCGTGGAACAATGAGTCATGGGTTTGATTGTGGTGAAGGGCACGTGCCTTGGTTGTAATTCATCCCTGGGGGCATGCGGAAGGCAGCCACTCGATGTGTCTCTCATATTGATGTTTCTCTCACTCTCCTCTCTCTCTCCCACCCTCTCTGAACAAAAAGGGAGAAATGTCCTCTGTTGAAGATTAAAATAATAATAATAAAATAAATAAAAGTTATTGTACAAGCTCAAGGAGAATATAGTTCTACAGAATATAAACAGTAAATTCTTTTTTTAAAAGAGACTATTGCTTAATCTTTCAGATAACAAGAAAAAGTTTTTGTGAATTAATGATATAGAGTAATTTCATAGTACTTTCAATTCCCAACTCTAAATAAGGTTTTATTTCAAAGTATAGGATAAGGTAAAGGTCTAAAAAATTTTATTAACTTTATCTAAGAATACATTAATATTGATTTAGCTATAATTATTTGAGAAATTGACCAGGTTAATCTCCAGCCTGGCAATGTGGCAGACTACGTTAATAATAACATCTTTAAAAACAATAATAAATATTTAAAAGATCAAAGTTGAGAAATTCTTGATTCTTTGTCAAGCAGTATATTGCAAGTATACTCTTAAGTCATATCTCTAACGACATTCTAGGCTAGAAAAACAAAAATGAAAACTCTCTCTACCATAACAGGGATATAAATAATCATTGTTCTCTTCTTTGGCTCCATATCATTTAAACTCACCGGACTTCATGGTGTTTGTGTGTTTGAATTTACATGGTTCACATTGGGTGAAAATAGCTGTGCCTCCCCACCAAACCCATTTCTTAAATATAAAATTGATTCTCGACTAATAATTCCCCAGAGCCTCATATTAGAGGAGATTTTCATAGGAAAGTGCACAAGCATTCACTGTGTCACTGAAGCCGTATGGTAACACAGCTAGCTATGCCTGAGAATTGCCCTGAATGCAGCAGGAGGTGAAACGCCAGAAAAGTGGAAAGACTGTGCGAGAGAACAGATTCGGGTGTGAAATTCTAGCTGTGTGCCTGATAGAAATATGTCTCATAAGAGCTAAAGAAGAAAATAAAGAGTATTCTTAAAACAACGGCAGAAATAACAAGTACAATACACAAGACAACAGATCATTTA
The DNA here is from genome assembly GCF_014108415.1 of Molossus molossus. NCBI lineage: Eukaryota > Metazoa > Chordata > Mammalia > Chiroptera > Molossidae > Molossus > Molossus molossus. Next base: position 21,310,946 of record NW_023425366.1, on the reverse strand, counting down.
CTTTTCACAAATTTGTCTTGAAAATATCTTAAAGATATTCTTCATAAAGTTGGGGCTAAAATTCATTTTTAAAGAGTAAAATGCAAAAGCATGGTGAAGAGGTAAATTTGTGTATGTGTAGATTATCTAAAAATTAATTTTTAATATGGAGAATAAAATATATAAAACTATAATCAAGGTCAACATAACTTGTAAGTTGGAGGGATATAGAAATAAGAGTGAAAGTGTATTTTGGAGAAATAAAATGTATGATTCAAACTAGCACAGCAAAAGAACACAGAATCAAGAAAAAGTAATTGGTCTAACAAATGAGAGAAAAAGCACAACAAATAAACATCACTAAATTAGATAATAAAAATAAATCTTAATATTTGATATTCAAAAATATGAACAAGTTAAATATACTTTAGGACACTTTTTTCAGATTTGAATGAATGTTCATACAATCTCACTATTTGATTTTTATGAGCTAAAAACATAATGGACTGAAAGGTGGAAAATAAATCTTTGCAGGCATTATATAATAGCTTTGACCTAAAGAAAGATATGACCTTCATAAAGACAAATGTAATTTAAGGTATAAAGATTATACTAGATACAAAATAAAAAATAAATTTACCCCTATTTTATAAAGTCTCAATTATGCAGTTCTAAATAGGGAAATTAACAATCTGAGTAACCTACTTAAATTTCCCTACATTACATTTTCCTCAATTGTCAGTAGAGATATGTACTAAATTATCTCAACATTCATTCATGTTTAAACATATAGTTTAACTCAAGCAAGTGTTTATTATTTATGCTCATTTTATGCCCCAAATAAATAACATTAACAGATAACCAGCTAATCCTCAAACCTCATTGTGTAGTTACTTCTTATCTTAATTTTAATGAAAGCTTTTACAGTAAAAACTTATTAAGAACAAATTCAAGTGCTATTTCTTTTGTATCCGCTCATATTTTTTCCTTTTCTAATAGTCTGATGGTGATAAAAATTAAGAATGGAAAAGTCAGCCCTGATACCTAAAGGCAAAGCAACCAAGAAGAAGAAAAAAATTTTACAAAGTTCATAGTTATTTTCTCCTTTTTACAATACAACGAATGAACAAATAACTATTTATGTATTTATTCAATAAGTATTAATTGAGGTCAGTTGAGTTCCAGGAGTGATACTAGGTGTTGAAGAAATATATTTCATTATTTACAGATTTGAACTCCAAGTTCAGATATATTAAAAGTCTTAGCTCAAAAGTTAGGTAAAGAAAGAACTGGAATCAAATTGTAAATCATATGTCCTTCCCCTGCCTCTCATGACATTGGAAAGAAATAGGCACTGGTAATTAATCCAGATTTTTCTAAAAAACCCTAAACTCTCAATTGATAATTCCCAAGTACCCCCTATTTATTGTCAAAGGACAGACAGTAAAATAAGCAAATAGATTTGTGAATCATGACTAAATATTTATAGTGTGCTTAAAATTCAATTTGTTGTATGACCTTGTAGTTTTAACTTATTGATATCTTTTTCTTTGCCCATTTCCAATTATTCAAAGTATTTCTACAGCTCTAAATCTTAGACTATCCCTGGTCAGTGGCCTGGAAGTGAAAAAATTAATAAAATTCCAAATTGATTGTTAAACTCAGCAAACGTAAAATAATTCAAATCCTGAAGTTATTAACAATGGGATTTTTATTACGACATTGACAATATCTCACATATGGGCTCAGAGAGGTGAAATTTGCTTAATAATGGTGTTGTCCTGGCTGTCCTTGAAGCTCTCTCCTGCAGCACTGTGGCACTCCCTCCCCTAGCGGTCTGCAACTTTGGATACTGTTGAATCACAGCTGCTTTTTTTTTCTGGATGTGGTTCTCATCTTAAGGGAGCTGTCTTACCCATGGTTATATGCCTTCTATCAGGAAGCTTTCATCTGTGATGGGAGTAGAAAGCACAGGAGACATCCCAGTCCCAAAGGATCAAAGGAATTGCTGAGACCTTCATCCAATATTGCTGTAGGTCAACTTCTTTCTTCATGTAATTGTACTCTTCTCATCCCTGGCTTGAATTGCTCTATTAAACCACCTCTATGCAAATTGCCATCAGAGAGTCTGTCTTCTAGGGAATCTGACCAAATACAATCGATGTCAGGAGGTATCACAGGAAAGAGACTCTGAAAATGGGTTATTAAAGCTGATCAATGAGTATTCCATCACTGTCACTCGGTAGACAAAGTACTCGTGGTCTCTGATAGCTTGTGCAGGTACAGTTGTTAAAATTTTCACTGGTGCTGTATTGGAATGGAATAATGTTAGAACAGCGATTTGCTATCTTTTTCATCTCATGACACACATAAACTAATTACTGAAATTCTGTGGCACACCAACATATATATATTATATTTGTTGTTGATTTGACAAAAAAAAAAATAGGTATAATTTTGATTTATCTGCACCAGACAGCTATTTTTGTGCTGGTTGTTGTCATTTTTTTTATTTGACAATCTAAGGAAAAAGAAGTGCCCCTGATTTTTTCATCAGAGAAAAATTAGTTTAAAGCAATATTATTGAAAACAGTTAGCTAATGTACTTTGTGGAAAACTGGCTCCCGCCACAGAACAAAGCATAATGGCTCCTTGATTATCACCAGATGATGATGTCATTACTCCCTGGTTGCCCATTGAATCACAGTGACAGTAAGATAAATAGGTAGAGTAAGTGTATAGTGCATATTTGATAAATTGATTAAATTACTTTCTAGCAATAAAAAAATAACTTTGCTGACATTTCTATTATTCTTGTCTCCATCTGCATCCTTAAGCGCTTCAGTAAATAGTTTTTCATGGCTCCTTTCAATATGATTTTTTTAAAAATCTTATTAACAGCACTAAAAATCTTATTAATAGCACTGCAGACAAAATAATGGTTTTTGCATCAATGTTAATTTAGGAATAGAAATGAGTGATGTTTACATAGCATTCTGCTAACACTTGTACAATTGAATGTGGTATGTACATATGGCATGATACTGAATTGATGAAAGGACTTGTGTGACCTCCATTTGAAAACTTTGCTAAGAAAAATTAGCTTGATAAATTGAAAAAAAAATTAAAACATACCAGTGATTTTGTAAAAATTCAAAGATATAAAATGGAAATAGAATGCATGTATTAAAACTGAGTATTGACCCAATTTAAAGTGATATGGAGGAAATACAGGCTCACAATCTGTAAGGTGTAATTTTTGTAAGATCTTGGAGTAATTGATGCCAAAAATATTTTTTATTTAACTGTAGGCAGAGGCACTGTTACACATTATTTAAGAGGGTGAATTTGTTTCAAATTCTGGCTCCACTGACTATTAACTTCATTACATTTAGCAAGTGATTTAACTTTTATGTGCCTCAGGTACTTCTATAAAATTGGGGGAAAGACAGTGCCAAATATATAGAGCTATTGTGAGAATTTAATTGGGTAGATCATGTAAAATAATAAGAACAGTGCCTGGAAAATAGAAAGCACTCACAAAGTATTACTTATCATGAGAAATTCAAGTAATGGTTGAAATCTCCAGCAGAGCAGATAATATATCTTTCTATTAGGTCTGTGAATAAGAATCAAGATACAACATCCTCCCTGGGGAAGCTGGTTGGAAGGAGCTTTGAAAAAAAATCCTTTTAATAGCAAAATTGATGCATCAGGCACTAGATAAGGAAGGGGAAATTTACACAGTATAAGATTAAACAGTCAGAGTTCAACCATGTAGTTAGAAAAACCATGGTAAGAAAAAATGAAGTTACAAAATGTTCTTATCATGGCCCATCAATAAGTTAAGTTCCCATTCTGTTAAGTTTGGGTGTCTGTTGTGTGGAAAAGTGGACACGACAACAGTGTAACTTCAGGACATGGGCCAAGCCCCATGGAACTGGTAGCACAATATACGTAAATGGAAACTTGAGTTTGGACCTAGAAGATACAGTTACTAAGAAATTTTTTCTAGACTTGACAAGGAGACCCCAGTAGGCAATAAAAGCACAGGGATGACCTGTAGCAGTAAAGGGAAGAACAAGGAGGTGTGGCCATCAACAATCAAAATCAGTTGGAGATTCATTAGATGGGATACTAAAGACAATTCACACTATTTAAAAATAATACCATAACTGTGTTTTTTTAAACCAAACTGAAGTCCATTTGTTGCTGAATGGCTAATCTTATCATGGGTGGATGTTGCTGATTATTTCCCCATAATGAAGGACCTGTCAACAGGTGTAGTTCTGCTCTCATAGCTGGATTTGGCATGTAGCTGGTTGTACCCTTGAATGGAATGACATCATTACAGGGCACACTCAGAATTACATAACTGCGAGTACCCCAAATCTTATCATTTATCAGAGTAAAATATAATATGGGATTTAGCTAGAATCAAGAGAGCCAGACAGCTAATCGAAATAGAAACAGGAGGAACTACAAGATATGTGGCCTCTAACAGTAATTACTTCTTATGTTCTAGTCCCACAAATGGTCTGTAGCAAATATTGCCTTTCAAAGCTTAGAATTTACCCTGAGCATCGCAGAAAAGTGTGATACCTTCAGCTTTGTTCTTCTTCCTAAAGATTGCTTTAAGCTTTCCAGGTTCTTTTGTGGTTCCATACCAATTTTAGAATTATTATTATTTTTCTACTTTTGTAAAAAAAAATGTCATTGCAATTTTAATAGAGATTGCATTAAATCACTTTGAGTCATATGTACATTTTAACAATAGTAATTCTCTCAATCCACGAAGAGATTAGAAAGTTTAGAAATAACTCCACACATATATGGTCAAACTCTCTTTCCTAATACATCAAAAACTCATGTTGATTTTGCTTCATATATGATCCTCAAATAGTCCATTTTTTTCTCTTCCAAAAGCCACTGCTGTAAAACATTTTGAACATTCACTTTGCTTATTATAATCATCTATGTTACCTATCTTCCTTTAACATGCTATTGAAATATTAGAAATATTGGAATATTCTAACAATTTCTAAATCCCAAATATGATAAATGATTGAGTTACTTTTCTAACTACATTGTGCTTCAAAGTATGATATAGTTGCCCTTTCTCTCTGTAACTACACTCCCCATACCTCTTATGCCAAATGAACCTTCCTAAACTGTTCTATGTGTGACAACAAGAATATCTACTCTGTAATCCTTTGCATTCTCAGATTCTTATGAATGCTAATCACATAGAAGATTTCAATAATCTTTATTGAATGAATAATGAATTCCAGTACATTTTTGTACATTTCACAATCTCTACTTAAGTCAAGAAAGATAACATAAATGTCTATCTGTGTTATTTATGTGTATATGTGGTTGGGTGCATTCTTGATCTGATTTTCACTCCTCCCTGCATCTACAATCTCGTCATGACCTCATTGTGGGCAAAGTCCCTAAACATTGGGCTTTCTTGGCCCAGTGACTTGCCATGACTTGCTGAGGAAAATGGAGTATGAGAGCAGCTGAATTTCTAGTGCACCAATTCCAAGCAAGTCCTGAAAAAGTTCCATGGTTTTCCACTAACTTGCTTGCATATTTGATATCATGAGAAGATCATGGACCCAGCAGAAAAGTAATGGGCAGGAGAACCATCATAGCTGAGCTGCCCCAGCCAGGACCTGCCTAAAACAGCAAACCCCCAGTGACAAGCAGTGTATTAGCAACAATAAATGAATGTTGTTACAAGCCACAGGGTGCTGAGTGGTTTTATGCAACAAGAATTAACTGATGCAGTTTTATTATACATCATTAAAAGCACAGGCAAATACGGAGCATGACTGAAGCATTAATTGTTAATCTACCCCTGAGGCTGATCACTTACCTCATTAATAAACTTAGTTTAAATTTAGTTTCATACTAATTTTTCTAAAAGCTGATAGGAACCTGTACTGGGAAAATTGGGGAGATAAAGCTTTTGAATACTGCTAAATACATTAGCTATTTAGGGAAAAAACAAAAGTGGCTTTATGCCATAAATAATAAAATGTAAATAGGTTAACATGGCTTAAAGCGTTGTGTGACCATATGTTTTCCTGTACAAAATTATAGATAAAATTCAACTTGATTTTTTAAATATACATGCACTTTTCAACCCTCTTTGGGAAAATAATGCTACTGGAAATTATTTGTGAGCGTGAGGCAGTAGATGGTATGATTTATAACATGTTACTAAAATTTCCTTCTTTATGTTTGTTATAAACAAAGCAAGCTTTAGTAAATATGATAAATTTATGTTTAATTGTGCATTACTTCAGACTTTGAATTGGAAATACCTTGTAATTAAGCTTTACAAATTCTCATAATTCTTTGATGTGGGAGAGAAAGCATTGAAATGCTCCGCCAACAGGTTCTAGACTTCAGTTCATGATCTATTAAAGCAGGCAGCACAGTGCTGGCCAGATGGTTCAGTTGGTTGGGGCATCTTCCTGCACACTAAAGGGATTCCCAGTCAGGGCACATACCTAGGTTGCAGGTTCCATCCCAAGTTGGGGTGCATAAGGGAGACAATTGATTGATGTTTCTCTCACATAGATGTTTCTCTCTTTCTCTAAAATCAATTTTTAAAATCCTCAGGAAAAGATTTAAAGATAAATACATAAAGCTGGCAGCATGAAACATGCAGATTCTAATAAGGGACAATAAATATGTTTATATTCATTTTTATTCAAGTGCTATGACACATTTTGTCTTTTTACTTTTTAATGCCGTAGCAGCGGTTAATACTTTGTGTACTATAAACATGAAGTCTGCTTGATAACTATTATCAAAACATCTGTTCTTCTGTATATGACATTTCTAAAATGGGTATTTTTATTGCTCCCCAGTGACATAATTGAATCCAAGTTTGGCTTGAGGCTCATATTATTTCTACCTCTACTATTTCAAGAGTTATTTTTTCTTGACTATTATCAGTTTTAAAATTCATTCTATGTGGTCAGGGGGAGATAAATCTTGCTTTATATTTTGTGATAAAGCATACATTGTCCTCACACAGTTATGGTTTTCGGGCTGCCCTAGTGAGGGGCCTGAAGACAATTTATAGAGAGTGACTTAGATTAAAATTGGCATCCATCAACTTTCCCACAAGCTGGTGGAGAGGGGTCCTCAGTCTTGTTGGGGTATCTGGGAACAATACCCCAGCATCTACTGCAACATTGACTTATTTTTGAGAGAGGATAAACAAATCATGTCTTTAAAATTGTTTACAATTTAAGAGACATCTGCCTGAAAGTAATGTAAAATGCAAAATGCATCCTGGCAGTATATAGGCTAAACATGTGTCCAATTGGTGTGCATAGAGGTTGCACACTTAAGGATGTTTCGTGTTCTCTATTTTATCAGCTTTAAGACATTCTCTGTTTTGCTCATTGTCTAAGACTTCCCAAACTGAAGGGAACTGAAGGACCACTCTGGCCAGGTTGCAGCCATTCTTGCTGACATTGCATGAATATGTGTGAAATAGCTTATCACTACTCCTATAGCATCGCTTCAACTGAAACACAGTCGTCCTTCGCCACTGTGCGCTCCGACGTTCACGGCTTCACTCTATCGCGGTTTTTTGAAATCTGTTCATTAAAAAGTTGATGGAGGCAGTGAAAATGATACAGCGCACGCTCGGTTGTCTGAGTTAATGATACACCCCTGTATTACAATTACAATTAAAATGAAAATTACTGTATGTATGAACTGTAGGCCTATGTATTTGAGCACCCCAGGAATCCTTCAATGCCAGGTGCAACTGCTAGAGTCTGGAGCGGATTAACCGCGATAAACGAGAGAGACTGTATGTGCATTCATGATTTCACATAAATTGACTAAATTGTTGTTAAATTTTTGTTTAATAATTACCACCAGCAGCCTTAATGTTTGAGTGAGTGTTGTCAAGATTGGAAGAAAATGTTTGGAACAGTGCTGGAGCATTCTTTTAAGAAATAATGCAGCTCATATACCACATTAGCAGAATAAATGAAAAATAATCACACATGATCATCTCAATAGATGCAGAAATAACATTTGACAAAATTCAGCATCCATTTATTATTTTTAAAAGAACTCTTAACAAAATAGGTATAAAAGAATGTATGTCAACACAATGAAACTGTATATGAAGAGCCTACAGCTAGTGCAACAATCAACATGGAAAAAGTAAAAACATTTTCTCTAAGATTCAGCACAAGTCAAGGATGCCCACTCTTGCTTCTTCTATTTAGCCTGGTAGTGGAAATTTTAGCCAGAGCAATTAGAAGAAAACAAAAGAAACAAAGACATCCAAATTGGGGGAAAAATAAATAAAATTGCCTCTGCAAGTTACATGATCATATAAGCAGACAAACCTTTAAAACTTAACAAAATAACTGCAGAAACTAATAAATAAATTTAGTAAAATTGGAGGGTACAAAATCAACTTATAAGTATGACTCATTTCTATATGCAAACAATAACTATTTGAAACTGAATGTAAGAAAAATCCCATTTGAAAAACCAATAAAACGAGAATAATCTTAGTCATAAGGTAAAAGATTTGCACACTGAAATTTATAAAATATTGATGAAGGATATTATACATAGGCAAATGAAGAGACATGTCATTTTCATGGAAGAGTTAATTTTTCCAAAATATCTATATTACCCAAAGTGATCTACAGAGTCAATGCAATATTTGTCAAACTTCCAATGGAATTATTTACAGGAATAGAAAAGACAATCCTAAAATTCATATAAAGACACAGAAGACCCTGAATATTCAAGGACATCTTGAGCAAGATAAACAAAGCTGGAAGCATTATACTTTCTGATTTTAAAATGTATCACAAAGCTATAACAATCTAAACAGTATGGTACTGGCATAAAAGCAGACATGTAGAAAAACAGGACAGAACAGAGAATCCAGATATAAATACACATTTGTACAGTATGCGTATCTTCAATACTGTGTGGCAATGACACACAATGAGGAAAGAACAGTCTCTTCAATAAATGGTGTTGGAAAAACTGAATATCCACATGAGGAAGAATAGAACTGGATCCTTATCTTGAACCTATATTAAAATCAATTCAAAGTGGATTAAAAACTTAACCATAAAACCTTAAATCAACATTCCAGTAAAACTACCAGAAGCAAACATGGGTTAAAATCTTCTTGACATTAGTCTGGTCAACAATATTTTAGATACAAATAGACAAATGAAATTGAATCAAACCAATCTTTTATACAGCAAAAGAAACAATCAATAGAGTGATTAGGCAACATATCAAAAGGAAGAAAATATTTGCAAACTTTCTATTCAATAAGGAGTTAATATCCAAAATATACAAGGATCTCATACAATAATAAAAATATAGTAATGATGAGATTAAAAATGAGCAAAACATTTAAAAATAATAATATATACAAATGGCAATATAAAAAGGAGCTTAAAATTAGCAATAAGGAAAATTTAAATCAAAATACAACAAAATTTTAGAATTTATTAAACAATATTGTTAGGTTACTAATGTATTTTTACCAAAGTATAGGAATACTAACATTTTATAATTTTAAAATATACATATAAATCCATTTTGCACAAAATTTTGAAAATAAAAACATGAATAAATTATTCTTAAAATTAGCTGAATCTGATTTAATTGGTCAAAGAAAAATACATCTCAAGAGATGTGGCCATATATTTAGTAGAATTGACTTAAAGATGTAATTTTTAAAATATAAAATAAATGTAGATGGGCCCTAAGCAACCCTCACAAAAAAAAAAGGGGGGGGAGAGAGAAAGAGAACAAAACAAAATGAAAATTTTATGAAGACTTGATGACAAATATCTTATGGACCTGAGTACATACATATATTGTTGATATCAATATTTTACATAGTATATAATTATTTGAAACTTATATTTTGCATTTCATGGACATTTAAATTTTTTTTTATTACTAGTACTTCAGCAAAATATTTGCTTTGATTTGCAAACATCATTTGACATTGTGCAAAACACTTAGCTATAGAAAATATACTGTTTATATATATATATAGAGAGAGAGAGAGAGAGGGAGAGAAAATAACAAAGGAGATATTAAGTTAAATTTAAAATTTTAATATCAAAAATCTAAAGAAGATAAAACAATTACTACCGGTATAAGAGTCTAGAGAACATGCAAGAAAACAGCATTGGTATAGTTTTGAGGTATGGGATGAAGAAAGTAAAATCTTGTAAGAAAAGGAAGCCTGTGCATAAGATGGGGGACAGTAGTAAGGTTTGGAAGAGTGTTGTTGTGGGCAGCTTGGATTTGGTTTTTCAGTTGATGCTTTGCAATCTGATTCACATCTTTGTGACTTGCCATGTATAACACACAACTGAAAATGTTGATTGGCAAACAACAAATTCTGGTTTAGAACCATCTTGAGGGAGAAATTCACTTCCTTATAAGCATTCTTCATATCAGATGTTTAAGAGATAAGGGGGGTGCTAAGGAAAATTATTTATCATATGTTTTCATGTACTTTAATCAATAATTAGCCTTAAAATTTATTTTTTTTATAAATGTTGATTTGTTTATTTAATATGAAAGTAGAAAATAGAGCATTTAAAAATAATTATACATTATTTTTTTTTTTAATTTAAGTTAGTTGGTTCCTCTAAGGAGGAAACCTGAATTCCAAATAGATCAAATACATAAGATTTCCTAAAGAAGATTGGTGCAAATCTCAGCACCCAGAATAGGGTTATCAAAATGTGAATGTCATGTAGGGAACAATTGATGGGAGCTATAGAACAAATGTTAAATGATGCTTATTCTTTCTAAGGTACAGAATTGCTTGATTATTTTATTTTATATTTTAACTTCTAGTGTAATACGGATGATGGAGATGCCTGGAAAATCATATTGGTCAATGTCTTCTAACAATATGCTCTGGCATTTGTAATATTTTGTACCATATTTAAGCCTTATTCCAAGCTTGAAATGTGGCACAATAGTCAATATAAGCAATTGGTATAGCATGGCCATCTGGTATTTTTTGGCAAAGTACAGTCACAATTTTATAATTCAGTAGGAAATAGTGACATATGCTTTGTGCAGCATTCTATTCAAAATGGATAAGCCGATTCATTAAATTCTAGAAATTATACTAATCCTGATAATTCAAATATTGTGGAACACCTTTTTGCCGTATATGTATGTGTGCTTTGGTGATATTATAAAAGTAAATAAGTTTCTAAGTTTTCATGAAAGTAAAAATGCTCTTTGAAGCACGTGCACACAAGTACAAAATATACCAAAATTACACAAAATTTCAAAGAAAATAAGAAAAAAGATAACAATTCTCTCTTCACCTCTCCCAAGCAGCTTCCCATTCTAACTACTCAGAGATAACTAACTGCAGCATATTTTCTATATCCTTCGATGTGCATGTACAAGTTATGCATAGATACAGACCATATATACAATATTGCAAAGGTATTTTAGATAAGCAAGATCATATGCTGACCATTTCTCTGCAATTTGCTTTGTTTATGTAACATATATTTTTACTTTTTAACATAGGCGTATATAGCTCTACATGGTACAATTTTCTTTATTGCTTTACAGCTCCCCAGTGTATGGCTATATTAAAACTACAGAATTTGCTTAATTCATCTGATATTACTAGATTTCAATATTGTTTATACAGTTTCATTTAAGAGCAATTATAAATACTATTTCAGTATCTATATAAGTGTATATTTGTGTCCTTGATTCAGTGGATTACTTTAGATTTCATTTAAAAGTAGAACTCAGGTCTGGCCCATGTGGCTCAGTGGTTGAGCATCGACCCATGCACCAAGAGGTCGTTAGTTCAATTCTTGGTCAGGGCACATGACCAGGTTGGGCCAAATCCCCAGTGGGGGGCATGCAGGATTGATGTTCTCTCTCATTGATGTTTCTATCTTTCTCTTCTTCTCCCCTCCTCTCTCCCTAAAATCAATAAAGAAAATTAAAATAAAATAAAAGCAGAACTTAGAATTTTTGTCACAAATATGTTATTGGTTACTTTCTGAATGAAATAAACTGAGTAGTCCCACAAAGATGGATGATTTTTCTTTAGTTTATGTACTATACTTGAACAAAGATATAGCAAATACAGGGTAGGGCAAAAATAGCTTTACTGTTGTGAGTATGCTAAATAGTTTTTTTCTTATATCATTATTTATTAATCATTGTATTATTTTCCATATGAACAGCTGTAAACCTACTTTTGCCCTAGCTTGTATTAAAAATATACCATATTTTTGGCATTGTTGTAAATACTGTATATTACAACACTTCTTCAGCACTAGTATTTTCTTAACCTAAAGCTTACTCTGTCAAATATTTGTACACATACAAAGATTATGTTGACTTGTATTTGCATAATATATATATTTTATATCTTTTAATTCTAACATTTTCTGCATCTTAATAAAAATAAGTGTTTAATATACATGGTATTTTTCTTCATTTCTTTGGATTTATGCAGCTTTATTAGTATGTACCTAACTGTGATTTTTTTTTATCAGTTCTTATTGGGTTTATTGTGCTTCAGATATCTGGGGGTTAATATTTATCATGAGTTTTGAAAGACTTTTAGCTAGTGTTTTTTAAAATATTTTCACTTACATTATATAATCTTTTCTGCTTCTCACAAGTTTTCTACCCCTTCTTTCTAAACTATCCATTCTCTTTTCTCCCTTCATTTCTGTGCATCCAATATAATAGTCTGATGTTGTGTCTATCTTGCTTTCAGATGACATATTGAACTTCAGATTTCATTTATTAAATCGTGTTCCTGCTATAATACATATGCTCTACAAAGAAGCCAGTTCAATGGCCATCCATGCGAGTTGTGTATCCATTCATTTCAACAACGCCTCTGAGTGTATTCTGCAGGGCCACGTTTCAATGTCTCATCTTATCCTTGCAGCACAGGGACCTTATAGCATCTTCCTTCACAACACAGCAGTCAGCTACATTCTGCTAGAGATTTCTGAACACTACGCCGGCTTTCCTGCTGCAAGTGTCCCTGTGTGCTGTACCATCCTCAGCGCCTCCCCCACCTCAAAAATAGAGGCAGTGTCCAAATACGGTCATGTGGGGAAAACCACATGCTGCAAGATGTTGGAGCAAAAAGTATTCATCATTGACCTTTGGGGGGGGGGGGTTGTAGTTTAAGCCACTCTCAATCAGCCTTTTTGTTCCATATGAACAAATGCATTATACATTAATACAATTCGTAGAGTACATACATCATTCAGGAATCCTGAGTATGTATGTAGGTGGTGTTCAGCCAACCCTCACCATCTAGCCATTAAATAGAAGACTGGCACTATCAATCCAATTTGTATAAACATTATATGTAAACAAAGTGTGAGGCACCCATGATACTTTATATAATCTAAGAAATACTCTTGATGGTATTGGGATGGAAAGAAGAGAAAGCGTGAAAAGGCAGCAGGGAGAGAAGGAAGAGGATGAATAGGAGTGACAAACAAGGAGAAAGATAAGGCAGGACCCATTAGTAGTCAGGGAAACCAATAGACACCAGTAGACCAAGGAATACAACAATTTAAAACACATATGTTCCAACAAGGTGCTCTTTCCATTACTGGCATGATGTGAAATCATTTAGAGCAGAGGAGCTTTTAGGGGTGGTACTTAGGAAAGTAATAGTTAATTGAACCAAGAAAACTGAAGGATAAATCTACATTAAAGGGTATTTTCTTCAGTGACTTGTCTATTTAGAGAGATCCTGAGGACTGAAAGTGATCAGATTGATCCCAGGAGCAGGGAATGTGATGCTACAGAGACTAAACTGAGAATTTCGGTTTTCATATTGTTTAATACAAACACCATGGGCATCTCCTTTTGGTTTCTCATGGGCTCTTAAAGGAGTAGTGGCATGAAAAACATGCTTGAGTAAATTATTCTAACGGGCTATTTGTAGATGGAAATATTTTGTGAGTAGTGGGGAAGGAACAGGTAGACTCCCTGTTATCTAGGTTTATTACTGTGCTGAAGCAGTAGAAAGACTGAGTCCATTGTCATCCCTGGGTCAATTCGCATATGAACACATTAGATTCTGAATAAAGTAAAAGAACGCAAAATTCTCCAGTGAACATTCAAGGTTATAACTCTTAGAAAAAGGAAATCTTTCACAGACTGCCGTATGTTCCAACAAGGTGCTATTTCCATTACTGACGTGGTGTGAAAGCATTGAGAGCAGAGGAGATTTTAGGGAGAGCCAATAAAAGCTCTAGGAACATTAGTGAAAACAAAACAATACCTTAAAAACACACCAGTGTATCTCAAATAATCAGCTAAATGACTTCTTGTTTGTCTGTGCTTATCTGTGAAAATACGATGGCATGCAGAAATTGCTTAACTAAAGAAATGCAACAGAATCTTAAACTAATGGGTACATTGTGCTATGTTTTAACTTAATGATGTGGCACTTTTTGGACTACCCCACTTTATATGTAAATTTCCTTAACCCTTGTAAATGGGAAATCTCATATAGACTATGAAACATTATTGTGCTGCATAAAAATGATATCAAAATGGTTTTTCTTGATGGCATGCATCCATTAGAGGGAGCCCATAAAAATGTTATAAACATATTTGGATCTGCTAGGTGATGATTTTTCCTGACAAGCTAATGTGCTGAGCTATGAGTGGAAATGGAGTAATATTGTTGAAAAGAACAAAATGACTTGAGTATCTTTTATGCCAAGGAAATCTCAAGAACAACATCACCCTCTCTGGAATTCCTAATGGAATTACAAATTACAAATTTTCACATATGTTTTACGTGTTTCATAGATTTATAGAAAATATATTGATGAAGAGAAAATTTTTTTAAATTTGAGAAATGTAAACTTGCTAAGATTGTCACTGCTTCTACAATAAACACCTTCTCCCCTGAGATTTCTGTAATTAGAAAAATTGTTTTGCAGAACTAAAAATTTGAAAGTACATGTTACTTTTCTATGTATATCATCTTAAAGTGTCCTATATTTACTTAAATTTTAAAAGAAAACCCTGGCCGATTAGGCTTAGTGGTTAAGTGTAGACCCTCGGACCAAAGAGTCGC